>NC_085140.1:109568788-114485053 GCF_024139115.2 Armigeres subalbatus | reverse complement strand
CTAGTTACGTATTGCTTTCTACCCCCTTGTCTTTCTGAGACCAGTTGGACATAATTTAAATTATGTATTTGTAACGCCTAGATGAGAAAGGTTTAATGTTCATGCACCCCTTCGTACAATGGTTTTTAAGTCCTGGGTGAATATTTCTCAATTCTACCCAGATATAAATTCTCAGTTTTTGGTATTTTCTGTTTCTCAGGAAAAACGAAAACACAAGCACGAATTGCACGAAATTGACCTTCCACTAACCTCATCCAGATCCACCAACCTGTCAGACAAGTGGCTTGTATGTACACGCTTTCCTCCATTTAGGCGATGTACTTCGTGTCACGAATTCATGTATCTATTTTGTACTCTGTGTTGTTCGATATATGGTGAAAAGCCTTATTTCAACTTAAACGTCATTCTCTCATTTAAGGTTTCGCAAAAAACATTATAAAGCGTGTAATAAGATAATTAGAATAACAGACAAAAACAAAAAAAAATATACTAAGTTATGAACATATCAGAGCTACAAATTGAGATAGATTTTGCGTAGGAAATAAGACATAATATTATTTCAACACATATTAATATAATTTAATGGATTTTGGCTAATAATGAATTAATAAAGCTTTATTACTCAGTGTAAATATACAAACAAAAAGAGAAAAGCTTGATGAACTGATAAGGTATTTAAAAATGAGTATTTACTGCAATGTTTCGAAATTCATGTTTATAGATGTTCGACAATCTTGACACATTTTATTTCATTTTTTGCTTGTACATGTTGTAATCAACTAATGTTCAATTATGAAAAAAAATGAGACACTCAACAATCGGACGAGCGGCTCAAACTAAACACCCGCATCGATGGAAGACTCCCTAGCTTCTGTGACCACCGTTGGTGATGGTTGGCTTCGCTGCATTGAGAATAACTGTTTAAATTATATGCAATTATCGTTCTCTCTCCGGACTACGTAGCTGGGATCTGTGCCGTGAGGTCCGGCACGTTGCCATCGACCGACCGTGTGTGGGTGGAGTGGAATTAGCTATGAAGCGCACCATCAGCTTATAATGTTAATTACACTTTAGCTCCATTGAAAACAGAGAGAGAGAGAGCGGATGAGTCAGAATATAATATGGAAATCTCAGGATTTGATAGTGCCATTAGTTGTCGGTGATGGACCGCAGGAAGTGGCAGGATGGGGCTGGATTTAACGATTATTAATTTAACTTAAATTAAGAATAAATGTTGAGGAAGTCTACCGGTACTGGTATTTTCTCATTTCTAATCCACTTTTTTTAGCAGGACCTAAACATGCATATTTTTGCAGGAAAACATAAATATAAATATCACTGCTTGCTGCAAAAACATAAAGAAAGTGTGAGCTTAAATTATCTTCAATAATATTGTTTTATCAAGCTCTGTATTTCAAATTTTTTTAAAATATCAGCTCTCATTCAAACAGAAATATAATCATAAAAAGACAATCGTGTCAGCATCAATCCTTCTTTGAAAACCACTAATGAACTATGCAGAACCAATAATCACACATACACACAATTTAAAATTTAATTAAATTTATTGCTACACAGATGGTTGAATGGAAATTGGTTCTACCCGCAAACAACATAACTGTTGAGGTTGAAACAATTGCAAGTCATTACTGATGCAGTCTGCCGTTATCCTCCCAATTGTTATTTAATCCTCCCGCTTTGATCTCCCTCCATGTTGGGTGTTTTTTCGGTCCAAATAACCAAAATATTGTTCTACCTCTTTCATATCAACTGTGTGCTAAATAAATATACCACTCAGTGTTGTGCTTAATCATTATCAGACGATCATGATTGCAATTTTCCAAAAACTTTTCACGTGAAAACAGTAGGCGAGTTGTCGCCGGCGACAACTTCTCCAATTTTGTACTCAAACGATAATAAACACAGAATTTTCATTCAATCATTAATCTTCACTAATAATAGCTAATTGTCAACAGTCCCGTTATATCTTCTATTTGGCGTTATAGTTTCATGCTATATGAACAATAGTTAAAAGGTAACGTAAATGCTTCAAATCAAGATACGATTTTCAAACGATTTTAATCGCTGGCGAGTTTTAATCACTTGATAATTTAAAAGTAAAATCGCGGGTGAGTTTGATCATTCTCGATTTTTCGAAAATTTGATTTTTCCCAACCCTGATACCACTTTTCCAAAAACAATGATTTATTTGAAATTGAATTCCAAGGAAAATTCTTCGGATAAAACGGCATAGGTGATTATTCAGACTTACCTTGCATTGATTTTCCTGTTGAATATTTTACAGTCATTTCAACTAACCTGAAAAAAAAATTAAAAAAGAAGAATAATCTGAATAAATAAGTTTGAACAATGGTTGTTTGTTACGTAGATGGATTTCATCAATTTCTCTGTTTACTACCATTTCCACAACTGTTCCCTTTACTATTTCTTGTCGCAAGATTCAGGATAATATTGGTTACTTTCTTATTTTTCACCGGTTTGGTAAAAAATAAAGTAATTTTGAATACAAATGAATAGCTAAGAGTATCACGTTTACACTGGGAAAATCTAGATAATATATTTGTCTAGTGATTACCGACATGGTATCGAAACAAGAGTTGATTCGCCAGAAAACTATCTGCGGTGTAATGGAAACTCCATCTGCATCCCACACATGGATCGCGAAACACCTGAGTATTCATCATTCAACGATATTCCGCCAAATCGTGGAGACTTCGACGATCCAGCAACAGCTGGCTAACCCGGTGAACGCCAGGAAGCCATTCGAGCTGCAATGCAGCGGAAGAAGACGAATGTTTTACGTGGTTAGTCATAAACACGATGGAGCGTGCAGGCTCCCACGTTATCAAGGTCTGGAAGTCACCTGGAAGGAAACGATAAACAAGCTGTACCGAGATTGATTGCCGAAATCAAGGTGCGTCGCGAGGGACGAAGAAACTTATATCAAGGCAGATAACAAGATTTGTCGTTTCTGGAAAGTGAGGAAGGTGAACAAATTCACCAAATTCGTAATAGGCACTAAAGTTTGTTTCAATTACAATCCGGACACTTCATAGATTTTCTAGCTAACCAAGAAAAATGGTCAAATCTGCTCACTTAAAGGTGAATCCCGATAAAATTCTTTTTCAAACTTATGTAGCATAAATATCAGGAAAGAAGGACCAATGGAAACCAACATGTAACGCAGAATTGGGCAACTCCGGATCAACCCCATTCCTTTTGTAACAGGTTTTAAATAAATTATTAAAATTCATAACTATAGCGTTACGTGATTTATGGATTTAAAAAAAAATAATAAAACGAATAACTACATCTAACATTTTTATTTGTGAATGTCCTTGGAAAAATCAAAAAGTTGTACACATAAACAAATATTTGATTCTCAATGTGGAAAACGGAATGAGCAATATTTTTAGGAAAATTCTTCTGAATATCTGTGATGTAGTGTTCTAAAATTTTAAGGGAACTTTTTAGAACTTCCACGGGAAATTCGTTAGAATTTAAAAAGGGAAATTCGTTGGAATTTAAAGGAAATTCGTTGGAATTTGAAATTCGTTGAATTTAAAGAAATTCATTAAATTAAAAGGAAATTCGTTGGAATTTGAAAAGATTCGTTGGAATTTCAAAGGAATGTTGAATTCTAGAATTCGTTGAATTTCAAGAAATCAATGAATTAAAATTCAAATGAATTCGTTGAATTTCAAGGAATTCGTTGAATTTCAAAGAAATTCGTTGAATTAAATTTGCATAATGTAAAGTTCGTTGGAATTCAAGGAATTTGAATTCAAGGAAATTCTGAATTCAAAGAATTCTGAATTTCAAGGAATTCGTTGAATTCAAAGGAAATTTGACAAGAATTAATTCAAAGGAGATTCGTTGAATTTCAAAGGAAATTGTTGGAATTTCAAGGAAATTGTTAGAATTCAAGGAAATTCGTTGAATTTAAGAAATTGTTGATTCCAAAGGAAATTCGTTGAATTTCAAAGGAATTCGTTGAATTCAAAGGAAATTGTTGGAATTTCAAAAATCTCTTGGAATTTCAAAGGAAATTCGTTGAATTTCAAAGGAAATTCTGGAATTCAAAGGGATTCGTTGAATTCAAGGAATTCTGAATTCAAGAAGTTGAATCAAAGGAATTCGTGAATTCAAGAAATTGTTGAATTCAAGGAATTGGAATTTCGGAAATTCGTTGGAATTTCAAAGGAAATTCGAATTCCAAAGGAATTCGTTGGAATTCCTAAAGGAAATTCGCTGGAATTCCAAAGGAATTCGAATTTCAAAGGAATTCGTTGAATCAAACGAAATTCTGGAATTCAAAGGAAATTCGTTGAAATTCAAGAAATTCGCTGGAATTTAAAGAAATCTGCTGAATTTCTAAAGGAATTCGTGAATTCCAAAGGAATTCGTTGAATTCCAAAGGAATTCGTTGAATTTCCAAAGGAACGTTGAATCAGAAATTCGTTGAATTTCAAAGGAATTCGTTGAACTCAAAGGAAATTCGTTGAATTTAAAAATTCAAATGAATTCGTGGAATTTCCAAAGGAATTCGTTGAATTCCAAAGGAAATTCGTTGAATTTGAAGGAAATCTGAATTTAAAGGAAATCTGTTGGTAATTCCAAAGGAAATTGAATTTGCAAAGGAAATTGCGTTGAATTTCCAAAGGAAATTCGTTGAATTTCCAAAGGAAATCTGTTAGACTCAAAGGAATCTGTTAGATCTAAAGGAAATCTGTTGAATTTAAAGGAAATCTGCTGTTAGAATCTCAAAGGAAATTCGTTGAATCAAAGGAATCTGGAATTCCAAAGGGATTCGTTGGAATCCATGAATTGCTGAATTCCAAGGAATTCGTTGAATTCCAAGGAATTGTAATCCAAAGGGCTGGAATTCTGGAATCTGTGAATTCCAAAGGAATTCGTTGGAATTCCAAAGGAATTGAATTCCAAAGGAAATCTGCTGAATCCAAAGGAAATTGCTGGAAATTCTAGGAAATCTGTCAAGTTAAGGAAAAGCTGGAATTTCAAAGGAAATTGTTGAATTCCAAAGGAAATTCGTTGAATTCCAAAGGAAATTGCTGAATTCCAAAGGAAATCTGGAATTCCAAAGGAATCTGGGAATTTCCAAAGGAAATCTGTTGAAATTCCACGAAATGCTGGAATTCCAGGAAATCTTGAACGGAAATTGGAATTCATGAATCGTTGAATTCCAAAGGAATTCGTTGAAATTCGTAAATTGCTGAATTCAGTTGAACGTTGAAATTCGAATTTCCAAAGGAAATTGCCGAAATCAAAGGAAATTCGCCGAACTCCAAAGGAATTCGTTGAACTCCAAAGGAATTCGCGAATTCCAAAGGAATTAGCTGAACTCCAAAGGAATTGCTGAACTGGAAGGAATTGCGAATTCCAAAGGAAATTCGTTGAATCCAAAGGAAATCTGTTGAACTCCAAAGGAAATTCGTGAATTTCAAAGGAAATTCTGGAATTCCAAAGGAATCGTGAATTCCAAAGGAAACTGGATTTTCCAAAGGAATTGGAATTCCAAAGGAAATCTGCTGGAATTCCAAAGGAATGCTTGAATTCCAAAGGAAACTGGAATTCCGTTGAAATTCGTTTAATCCAAAGGAAACTGTTGAATTCCGAATCTGGAATTGAATTCAAGAAATTCCAGGAATTCAGAAATTCCACGGAAATTGTCTGAATCCGTGAAATCTGGAATCCAGGAAATTCGCTGAACTCCAGGAATTGCCGAATCTCAGGAAATTGTTGAATTTCCAAAGGTTAAGCTGGAATAGGAAATTGCGGAATCCCAGGAAATCTGCTGGAATCTCCACGGAAATTCGCTGGAATTTCCACGGAAATTCGTTGAATCCACGGAAAAGTTAAATGTTGAATCCAGGAAATCTTGAATTCCACGGAAATCTGTAATTTCCAGCGGGGAATCGCGAACTCCACGGAATTGCGAACTCCAGGAAATCTGCCGAATTTCACGGAAATTCGCCGAATTCCAACGTAGTCTGCCGAATCTCACGGAATCGTGGAATCTCCATCGAATTGCCGGAATTCTCACGGAAATTGCCGAATCTCCACTTATCTGCCGGAATTCCACGTAGTCTGCCGAACTCCACGGAATCTGCTGAATCTCCAGCGGAATTGCCGAATTCCACGAAATTCGCGGAACTCCACCGGAATTCGCTGGAATCCACGATTGCTGCCGGGAATTCCACGGAAATTGCCGAACTCCACGGAAACGCCGAACTCCACGGAAATCGCTGAACTCCACGGATCTGCCGAATCTCCACGAAATTCGGCCGAACTCCACGAGAATTCGCCGGAATTCACGGAATTGCCGAATCTAACGAATTCCCGAATCTTAACGTGAAATCTGCCGAATCTAACGGAAATCTGCTGAACTCCACGGAAATTGTCCGGAATTTCCACGGAAATCTGTTGAATATTCACGGAATTGCCGAATTCCAAAGGAATCTGCTGAATCTAGGAATTCGCCGAATTCCAGGAAATTCGCTGGAATTCCAAAGAATTCGTTGAATTTCAAGGAATTCCGGAATCTGGAATCTGAAATCCAAAGGAATTCCGAATCTGGAAATTCGCTGGAATTCAAAGGAAATCTCGGAATGTCCAAAGGAAATCTTGAATTCCAAAGGAATCTGCCGAATTCCAGGAAATCTGCGAACTCCACTGAAATTCGCCGAAACTCCACGGAACTGCGAACTGAATTCGCTGGAATCCTCGGAATTGCCGAATCCACGGAATTCGCGGAATTCCACGGAAATCTGCCGGAACTCCACGGAAATTCGCCGAATTCCACGGAATTCGCTGGAATTCCACGGAATCTGCGAACTCCACGAAATCGCCGGAATTCCACGGAATTCACTGGAATTCCACGGAATTCAACCGAATCTCATCGAAATCCGAACTCCACGGAATCTGCCGAACTCCACGGAATCTGCCGAATCTCCACGGAATCTCGCCGGAACTCCTATGAATCCGGGGAACTCCACGGAAATCTGCCGAATTCCACGGATCTGCCGAACTCCACGGACTCCGAACTCCACGAACTCCACGAAATCTCGCTGAACTCCACGGAAATTCCGAACTCCACGGAATCTGCCGAACTCCACGAATCTGCCGAACTCCAGAAATCTGCCGAACTCCACGGAAATCCGCCGAACTCCACGGAAATCTGCCGGAACTCAAACTCGGAATTCACGGAACGTCGAACTCCACGGAAATTCCGCCGGAACTCCACGGAAATCTGCCGGAACTCCACGAAATCGCCGAATTCCACGGAATCTGCTGAACTCCACCGGAATTGCCGAACTCCACGAAAATCCGCCGAATTCCACGAACTGCCGAACTCCACGGGAATTGCCGAACTCAATTTGAAATCGTCAGAACTCCACGGAAATCCGCGGAATTTCCACGGGAAATTGGTTGAATTTCCACGAAATTGGTTGAATTCGACGGAATTTGCTGGAATTTCGACGGAAATTCGTTGAATTTGGAAATTCGTTGAATTCCACGGAATTGCTGAATTTCCATGAAATTGCTGGAATTCCACGGAAATTGTTGAATTTCCACGGAAATTCGTTGGAATTTCCACGGAATCGTTGAATTCCACGGAAATTCGTCTGAAATTTCACGGAATTGCTGAATTTAGAATTGCTGAATTAATGTTCCGGAATTTCACGAAATTCGTTGAATTTCCATTGAATTCGCTGGAATTCCACGGAATTCGTTGGAATTTCCACGGAAATTCGTTGAATTTCAGGAATTCTTGAATTCTGGGAATTGTGAATTTCCAGGGAAATTGTTGAAAATCTCTGGGAAATTTCGCGGGAAGCTCTTTGGAATTTCATTGAGAAGTTCTTCCAAATTTCCCCGAAAAATTCCTCCTATTTTTTTTCAAAATTTTCGCGTATAGATCTTTGGAATTTCCTCTGGTTTCTTGTTTTAATTTCAACGGAAACCAATACGTTTTAAAACATTTGAATCTCGTAACTCACGCATGGTTGAAAACTGCTAAAAATATTTCGCTAAAAATAATTTTTCGTTTTTGATTCTAAACCGTTAAACAAATGAGTCTAGAACGGTTGTATACTATTTCGCCGAAAAACACTTCGCGGTACGCGGAATGCACATTTGTTCCAAAAGACCGCTGAATGCCATTTGACGGAATTCAGTTTGAATAATTATCATTGAAACATTTTCCGAATTTTCTGCTTAATTACTTACAATCCGGGCTAAATTCTTTAGGATTGCGATTTAAATAATGAAAGAAGGAAATCCCCAGTAACATTATGGTTTTTAATGGTTTTAAGGCATGGTCTTGAAGAGCGTTATAAAACTAAGAATGTTATTTGGGAATGGCCGCAACCAGTCGGTATAAGTAAATAAACAATGCCTTCTTGAAATGGACACTCGGTTGCTAGGTATAAAGAAAAGAAAGTCCCTTCTATGAATCAACGCATCAGCCCGGTAATGATAATGCCTAGATAATGCCTACGTTGAATGGATGCGTCTGCCCTAGAAATGGTCGAGTTTCACATTTTGCAAACCCGGACCCGACCCGAAACCGGAATAAAAAAATCAAACCCAACCGTACCCGAGAATTTTTGCATTCGTTAACCCGTACTCGACCCAAACCTGGCATACATTTTTTCGCTTTTGTTTTAAACGAATGAAATGTAAGCCAAAATAATGAACTAGCCTCACAATTAATAAAACTGAATAAAATAATGTTCAGTGTTTTATTTCTTAAACCCGTACCCGACTCAAATCCGATTTTTTTATCTCACAAAACCGTACCCGACCCGAACCCGATATTGTACTAATATTTCAAACCCGAACCCGTCGGGTTTCAAAACCCGAGACCCGACCATCTCTAGTCTGCCCGGTATAATGCGAAAGGAGTTGATAATTTCTTCTTTAAAAGAACGTGTCTGACCGGTATGAGGCGAAGGAGGAGTAACGCCTTCTTCAAATGGATGCATCTGCCCGGTATAAGGCGAAAGGAGTTGATAAAACATTCTTCAAAAGAACGAATCTGCCCGGTATAAGGCGAAGGAAAGGGCAATGCCTTCTTTAAATGGTAGCGTCTGCCCGGTTCAAGTCGAAGGGAGTTATGTACCACTATTAATGGGAAAAAAAGGCAACAAAAACCGAAAATCGTTGCCAGTAAAAGTAGTACATTTACATTTATAAAATTAATTTGGGCCGAAAATCTCGTAAATAAAGTTAATTCAATTCAAAATCATTTTAAACGACAGTAAACCAACTTGAAATTCAAAATAGGTTTAAAATCTGTTGCGGAAACATCCATGTTGTCAAATTTTCTTTTCAATAAGTTGATTTAAGTGGGTAGAACTGCACATGTACCACTTTCCTGCAGCAACGAAATTGCCATTGTGATATATACCAGAAATTAAAAAGTGCATTCCAGATTTAGTTGTCGAAAATCCCTTTTTCGTTATTCCATTACTAGACCTTTGCTCACAGAAGCAGTTGGTGTAAAATATAAAATCGCAAAAAATGGGTACCACTTTGCGGGCACCGGTTCATATGAATACCAGTCTATGTTTACATTTTATTTACTGCTACTAAGCAACAGGCAGCTTGTTGTAGCAATTCTTGATTTAGTATCCTGCTTGCTAGCAATAAGAATTTGATTTGCAAATAGATTGAGCTATATGTATGATTATCGAAATAATGAAATGGGAAAGGGACAGGAATCAAACCCTTGATCTCCTGCTTACGAGACACAAGCAGTGGCAGAAGACTACCAAGCATCTTCATAGAAATGTTAAATGAAGTGATACATACTGCCTGAAACAAATTAATTTAGCATTAGTATTAGCATCCCAACAAACAATTTAAGCAGAAAAAGCTAGTTTTTAGCTCAATAATAGTATTTTGGTTGAATAAACGCTCTATCAGCTTCCAATCAATAATTGTTGAGAATTGCCAAGGAATATTTAGTATTATTATTGTCGTGTGTTCTTTGACATTATTCTTCCAGACATCGTTTTGCTTCCCTTTTTATGAAAATTATGCACAAATAGCATTTCACAGCAGAATAAATCGAAATTTTTGTGTTTCAGGTAAAATTATTCTTTTGATGATTGCGAATTAACAATATTTTTTAAAGTGAGAAAGGATGTTTTTTTTTAGTGTTTCTCCCCCCCATCTATTGGGTCAACCTGGGAAACTAAGACTCAATTGTATAATTATATCTACGAACTTTCTTCTGGAAGGAGATTCTCTATTCATCCCGTGAAATTAGCATAAGTGTCTCTGCTTATGGAACCACCTCACTCATTTTGAGACCCTTTTTACAGGATTTTGATAACAAAATTGCAATAACAATATTGCAAAAACCATGCCGCACTAAAAAAAAACATTTGTTCGCATAACACAGAATAACGTTAGCCACGCTAACTAGTGTCAGATAAATAAGGATAAACAAATGCCAACAAGTAGGTATTTTGCTATATTAAAGCATATTCTAACCGAATGTTTGAAAATTTGGCAGGTAAAAAACGCTGTTAGCCAATAATTATAATCTTTGACAATAGCAACAAATTTACAAAAACTATTTAACTTTTATATCCAATACCAAAAAAAAATTTTTTTTTTGTTATTGTAATTTTGATAATTGAATCAGTTCTTCACTCAATAAAACATTGTAAATTTTAAAAAACCAATAATTTTAGATGAATGTTTTTCCTAAAGGGTAATTTTCCATCAGTTTCAAGTTCGACTGGCTGACGATTGAGCTATTTGTAGATTCGACTTCCTCGTAACATCCTGCTAAAGTAGGTGTACTGAACACTCTTGCTATTTATATAGATTTATTGGAGAAGTGTTTTCCGGTGGGCACGAGAACTTACCATCCCACAAATATAGTGGCAATAGCATCCTTAGCACCATAACGTACTTCCAAGCTATAATTAGCTATGATTGATGACAATTATCCCCGATCACCGATGACGGTCCCGTATCCGCACAGTCCACAACCCTAGTGGTGTGGGCACCATCCTAAGCCCGCATACCGCCACACACTGCTCCGACATGCGTTTGTTGATTTGTATACTCTGCGGGGACTCTTTGTCAACGCCGTATAGTGCCCTGGATGGAAGCCGTCGTCGGATCGCCTGCCGTCGAGGTGTTGTTTCGGAATTGATAGCATTATTATGAGTGATTTGATTTGCATTTTAAACCATCCCATCGCCACACCGCTCTGGCATGAGCATACTCCAGTTTCGAGATTGAGCCAGCAAGCGCCGACGTCAGCCCCTAGAACAACAAGCCTGGTGTCGCCGCCGGAGCAACAAAGGAAACGCCATAGAAAACTGGATCGCGGCCGCCATTAGCAGCAGGAGGCTTCAAGAAAGGGCTTTCGTTTTGGCTTTACGCTTGGCGCGCTCAACTGCTGTGGTTTGGGGAGAATAGTGCTGAATAACAGCTGAAGCAACCGGAAAGGCTCAATACGCATTAAAATGTTTATAAAAATCAAATGACTTAAATTAACATATTTTACAGGTCTGGAAGATCAGTTCGCCACGTGCTATTCAAATCTACAAATTGATTTTTTTATGACTGATACGCGTCATTCGATCCAAAATTAGAAGGTGAGCTCTGTTGGTTGTATCATCAAATAACGAAGAATTTTTTTGAAGGCACCTGTTAGCCTTAGTAATGCAGCATAAGCAAAGCTTAAACTACTAGAACATATTGAAAGCATATTTTTCATAGAATCAGGCATTATAATACTGGTAAGTATATTTCATATTGGAATTTATGTAACAATATGAGCACATAGAATGTAAAAAACTAGACACCTTTCAACAATTTTTGCCAATGATGGTTTCAATCATGAAATTAGTTACAGCGAGATCATTAGCCAACAACTTATTACAAAAAACTGAAGTTCGTTATGGGTTGTATCGTACACGCCTTGTAGCACTGTATTATTTTTACTACTTTGTTCAATAGTTACCGAATGTTCCAGATGTGGGAAAATTCAGGCTGAAGGTACATTTACCATCACTCCCTATGCCATATGGGTGCGTGCAGAACCATTAACCAACAGCCTGTTTGGTCCATAGCTACTGTTCCGGCAGCGCGGCAGATTATGTGCAGTGGGGCCACTTGGCTGCCGCCCTGGCTCGGTCCTTCAACCGATTTATTATGCGGGAATATAGAACCGTGGCGTCAACGCAAAAATTTATTGGGAGCCCAACAAAAGGATGGCTTTCGATCTAGGAGTGCTTGAAGCCAAATGGGTTATTCAAGTGGAAACAAATATTGGATTGAAAATATTATGAGAATGAATTTTGGTGTTAACAAAGATGAAAATGAAAATCTGCGCAGCTTCCCTATTCCTGTCCCAAACGTTTATCACTCGGCCACATTCCAACCGAATTATTTAGCTTCTAATGGTTAGCATCTTCTTTAATAATGTTTAAAAAATATGTCACACCTTGGTTGCGATGTTACGGAAGATGCAACTTGTACAAACCTGGAAAACATCAACATCTATATCGTATAACACAGGGCCATCTAAAACTATGATGGCTTCTGAAGCCTAAACAAAACAATTTATGGCAGCTAAAACTTGATAACCTATGAAAATCGCTATGAGGGTCTACTCGAACGACAAAAATAATCATAATGGTATTTGTAAATATCAAAGTTACTTGGGAAACAACTTCAAAATAAGGGATTTGCTTCAATGCCTTGAAACAAAAGTTGCATCATTTTGTTCCCCAACAAATGCATTCAAAGACGCGTTCAAAACAATTAACTGAACCGACAGTATCCACACTTCAACTGACCACAAAACACAACCTCAGTTGTAAAACTGCGTAGATAATTCTCATTGCTATTCATTGGGGCTCGTGATTCATCGAGCTTAGCGTCAGTTCAAAAGTTGCACGCACTGCAGTGACTTACCTATTAACGTCAATTGTGGTCAAGCCATCTTCACTGACTTCCATCGATACGTGAGACCAATAACACTGAATCGACGACAATCGAAAGTCATAGAACAATGCCAATATTTTACCGGCTGCAACCAATTCACCCATATGCGAACAAAGCGTACTGTCGTTTGGATTAGGCACCGCCACTCGTCCATTTTCGGAACCATTGCACGACAATCCGTTTGTCTTGGCGATTTGACGACTGATGGTCCTCCGATGTTTCCAATGCCATGGCGAACCTGCAGCACTGAATCGGTACGTGCACTTCATGACGATGGACGGACGTGTCTTTTCAGATCGGTTTGACGCCTACGCCTTATAACAGCGCGCTGCAGCGTCGATGGAGTGTAGATTGTAATCACATCACAGTCAGTCAGGCACCATCGCCCCGCCGCGCTTGGATACGGAGGTGTGATGCAAAATGAGGATTATGATGGGTGATTAGGCAATACCGTAAATGGGTTGCGATTGAACCAGCGAAGTGCGAAAATGCAAGGGAGGAATAGAACAATGGCAGAAAAACAAACGGTCCTTAATGAACATGGAATTCGCGGATATGTACAGAAACAGTTGAAAGTCGGACTTATAGTCGGAATTTCATGCAGAAGATTATCTCATATTCTGACTTCCCTATCATAAGCAACTATACTTCAAGACTTCAACGCTCTGGTAGCGAATTGAGGAATTCGCTACACAAACGCTAAAGTCGTGTTCTGCTGGAGTAAGGGTAGAATTTGATCCAGCTGGAAGACGAAAAAGTTCAGAGAAATAGAAGGTAAATCGTTACATTGATGTCAGCGTCCAGATGGAGTGTGGAGTGGAGTAAAATTTTACTACTGCCAGAGGGTTGGCCATCAGTATCACCTATTTTGCACGGAAGAATATCCGAAATCACAGCTGGAGACACCCAAATGGAGAAACTTGCAACCAGATAGACCATGTTTTGGCAACATTTCTCGGATGTTCTCTGATTACTACTACGTTGTCAGTAAAATTTGAGCACGGTAGGCAACTGTATCGAATGAAAGATCACAGCGGTCTTTCCGTTACAATATTCAGCGAAGAGCAGCCGAAAATGCAACCACCGTAGGAAGAAAATACAGTATGAAGGAAAGAATGGAGCAAAATGATATGCGGAGGTTTTATGAGCCTGTCAATGACATGCGGAGTAAGACAGCGCCATTTCCCGTCATGTGCAACGACCAAGACAGAATATTCTGACAGATAAAACTGAAGTGCATGTCGAATTGGAAGAAACACTTCGAGACTTTGTTGAACACAGTGGAAGCGACCCAAAATAGCACACTTGACATAAAAGAGTAACTGTGATTTATGTATGCCCAAATACAATCATATATGAGTTGCTGCACCCAAATTGTTGCTACTCGAGGGATGGACAAGTTGTAGAATCGCCTACCACTAGATGAGGTTAGAACAGCCATTAGAGAGCTGAAAACAATAAGGCAGCGAGGGAGGACCAGCTCCCGGCTGAATTTCTTGAACATGGCAGTGAGCAGCTTTATGAAGTATTATGTCGAAGATATGGGAAGACGAGGAATTTCCTGCTAGCAGCCGGTTGGACGGCCTTTGCTCAATCTTTAAGAGAGGGCATAGACTGGAGTACGCTAAGTACCAAGAAATAACCGTCTAGAGGTCTAATAGCCTATTCAGATTACGCCATTAATGACATAATAATTGGCGTTTCAGGGTAAATACGCTTTATGATGTCATTATTTACGTAATATTCCATACATTTTGCGCTGTCAAAAGATACCCGCTAAAAAGAGTCATGAAGAATTTATTACGAACAATTATTACGAGAGAGCTTTCGTTCTAACTGGGATGCAGGGAGAAATTCAACAAAACAAAACTGACAAGCGTCACGCTCTCTTTGCCAGATAGAAAATTCTCTCTGTTTTCATTTCGTTTCGTAGTTGACAGTCATGCTCTTTCTGTCGCAGCAGGGTCGAATGCATGTTAGATGGAAATCTTCTGAGCGCTGAAGAATAACTCGGATTGTGATGGTTTTGTGGAAAGCATTTTATATGATGAAAATAATGATGATAATTATCTATTCTCCACTTATTCAACATGAATTGTTTAAAAAACAGATGCTCTCTAGAATTAACATGAAGTCTTTAACTTAAACTTAGATTTAATAGAACAAATCGAATAAATTTTCAAAGTTCAAAAGGCCAATGCGGAAGACAATTTAAAACGTAGGAATGGTTGTAAAACGAATATATTTGATGAATAAACATGATTTCATGAATTGTTTCAATTCTGCTCCTTGAATGGCTTAATATACTTTGGATTTCAACATTTTTCACGTGGGACAGCTGTATGATTTGAATGGGATGTATATATAAAGTAGAATAACCTTAAATAAAACATGGATTGGTAATGCATTAATTCATCAAAATCCAGTTTAAATTATATCACATTCACACGATTCGATTTTTGTTAGAAGCTGTATCATTGATTGTCGAGTAGAACGCAATGGTTCAGTTTCCATTTAAAAAATAAATTGCTGAGTTGCCCTTCATACATGGAGATAGTGGTGGAAATACATTTTAGTTCGATAATATTTCTTGAAAAATTGGTCCAATCGTCCTTTTTTTATTTATTTGTGAGAATTCCCAAAAGTATCTAAATTTTTCTATCAAATCTCCGTTCGATCATAGTACAGAATCAAAATACTTTTTAAACTTAAAAATAAATTGAGGAATAGTCTGATTCCCCGAAGAACGGCGCTTCCAACTAATGAATGTAGCTTCGCTCATTATCCTTAATGAGAGCTTCAAATATTCTTCAAAAATCCCTTTTCATATTTTTTTTTATATTTTTTTTTCGTAGGAACTTTGTTCAGAAAAAATGTTCGATTGTCGCCACACAAATGCTTGATTTCGCAAATTAAATTTTAAAACTCTCCTTGAATTCAACCCTGTATTAGCGTGCAAATGAGGAAGCATGGAAACGTCAAGATATATTATCTTGCTGCAGTCTGAACACCTCGTAATAATTGGATACCCTCTCCTTAACAAAGTCATAAATAGCCCAATCTGAATAGGCTATAAAGGCGAGTTTAGTACTTTCCATTTAATTCCACTAAGTTTTGTTATCTTTTGTATTCCGACCTCAACTATGAGGACGTCTTCAGTGTCTCGTACTTGACTCGACCAAACCCAGGTGTTCGCCGCCAACATTTTTGCCTCGGTGCGCCGCCTCGTTTAAAAGTTGTAACGCCAGTATTTTTCACGCCGATTCAAATTTGAAGAATTCCGCAGAAGTTTTCGAGGAAATTTCGAAGATTCAGTGGGACCTCCGTAGATTTTTCCAATTGATCCCTAGAAATCATGTTAGAACTTCCAAGAATTTTTCCATTGAAATTTCGACAAATTCTCCGTGAAAACTAAGAAAAACTTCGACTGCAAATTTTGAAGGATTTCCCGTTGAAATCCAAAAAGTGTGTTTTTGAGATAGAATTTGTGAACGGAGATGAGTCGTTTGGCAGAAACCCATTTTGCCGAAAGCCACAACACAGCAAACATTGGAGGTGACTAAAGCGCTTATATGACCGAAATAGTTCTCTATGGTTTATATAGCTAAACTTGTTTTGCTGGTAAGGCTGAAAAGCTGTTTGGCCTAATTTTTCGTTTGACCAAGCAAACTATTTGGCTGAGGCCCATTGAGTCTGAAATTATTTTTACCGAAAATGTCATTTGGCAAATCAATTCCTTTGGCTGAAAAAACAGTTGGCTAAATTAGCTCAATTAGCTGAAATGGTCGTGTGGCAGAAAGGGTCATTTTGCCGAAACGGGTATTACGCCGAAAGTGTCGTTTGGCTAAATTGGTCATTTTGCCAATAAAAAGCCATTTACCCGAATAGGTCATTTGGCCGAATATGTCGTTTGGCTTAAATAGTTGTTAGCTTAGCTTTGACTGACTACACATATCTATGGTTGCTACTCCGTGATTCACCAGAATCAGTGAAATTGCACAAAGAATCAACTGGATGATAGCCTAGGATTGTTCAAGCATTCCCAGTGTGCAAGTTTCAGTGACACAGCATGACATGCACAGCACATGTTTCGAAATGGACAAATTGATATGAAATTTGCGAAAAAAGAATCCACGTGTCTCCAGTGACTCAGACCCTCAACCTCCTACTCTCTAGATAGGCGTGATAACCCCTACACAATAAGACCACTTAAAGGTCACGTTTGCGGAAAGACACCAGAATCCAGTACAAACCTCCACCGCGGTTAGCTCTTTTTTGCAAATTGAATATCTTTCGGATACTTGATTTGTCCAATAGCTACATGTGCTTTACTGTTGTATATCCACAGTCAAGCGAGCGCCCAACCCGTTGTTGGGGGTCGAAGGACAAAAGGTCGAAGGTCAAAAGATCCAGAAGGACAAAAGGTCGAAGGGTCAAAAGGTCGAAGGGACAAAGGTCGAAAGAAAAAACTGCGTCAAAAGGGTCGAAAGACAAAAGGTCGAAAGAATGAAAGGTGCTTCGTTTTATTTTTCTCTCCTTTTACCTTCTTTTTCTTCCTTTATTTTCCTTCCTCGTTCTTCCTTCTTAATTAATTTGTTTCCTTCCTTCCATTATTCTTGCTTTCCACCTACATCCTTCCCTTATACCTTTTTAGTCTCTCTTACATCTTTCTTCCTTCTTTTTCTTCTTTTTCATACTTTCGTCCTTCTTTATTATTTATTCTTCTTTTCTTTTTTGTTTCCTGTTTCTTTTCTTTCTTGTTTCTTGGTTCTCTTTCTGTTTTCTTTCTTCATTTTTTTCCTTCTTTCTTCCATCTTTCTTCTTTCTTTTTTCCTTCTTTCTTTCTTACTAATTGTTTCCTGTTCTTCTTCCTTCTTTTTTCCTTCCTTTTTTCTTCTTTTTTCCTTATTTCTTCCTTCTTTGTTCTTTATTTCCTCTATCTATCTTTCTTCCTTCCCTGTTACTTGTTACCTGTTACTATCTTTGTTTTTGTTTACTTGTGTCTTCTTCCTTCTTTCTTTCTTGATGTTTTCTACAATGTGTCTTATCTCCTTCTTCTTCATTCATTCTTCTGCTTTCCTTCTAATTTCCTTCATTTTTACTTCTTCCTTTCTTCCTTCTTTTTCTTTTTTTTTCTTCTTTCTTTCCACCTTCTTTCTTCCTGATTTGTTTTTCCCTTTTCCATCCTTTTTCTTCATTTTTCCTACTTTCTTTCTTCTTTCTTCTTTTTTCCTTCCTATTTTCGCTTTTCTTCATTCTTTCCTCTCTCTTTCTTTCTTCTTCCTTCCTGTTTTTTCTGCCTTCTTTTTATCTTTCTTTCTTCTTTTTGCCTTCTTTGCTTCTCTCTTCCTTTTTTCTTCTTTCTACTTTTTTTCCTTCTTTCTTTCTTCTTCCTTTCTTCTCTCTTTCTTTCTTCCTTCTTTCTTTTTTCTATCTACTTTTTTTTTGTTTTTTCCTTTCTTCCATCTTTCTTCTTTTTCCTTCTCTGTTACTCGTTTCTTTCTTCTTTTTCCTTTCATTGTGTCCTCTCTTCTTTTTCTTTTTTCTTCCTTCTGTTTTCCTTTATTTTTTCTTTCTTCCATCTTCCTTCTTTATTCCTTTTTCTTTTTATCTTTTTGATTCATAGTTGAACTTCATCTTAATCTCATTTCTTATTTCTCTCTTCATTACATGTCACTTTTTATTTCTCATTTTTTCCTTTATACTTCTCATTTCTCACTACTAACTACTCATTTCTCACTTCTCATTCCTCACTTATCAATTCTCACTTCCCACTTCATACTTCTCATTACTTCCTTCCTTCTCACATCTTACTTTTCACTACTCATTTCTTGTGTTTTTGTCTTTTCGACCTTTTGTCCTTCGACCTTTTGACCTTCGCCGTTATGACACATATTCGACCTTTTGACCTTTCGACCTTTTGTCCATTCGACCTTTTGTCCTTTCGACCTTTCGACCCTTCGACCTTTTGTCCTTTCGACCTTCTGACCTTCGACCTTTTGACCTTCGACATTTTGACACAGATTCGTTGGGGGCATGGAGTGCGATCCTCTCGTTTAATAAACAATGTGCACTCGCTTGACTGTGAATATACAACAGTAAAGCGATTGTACGACAATTGCCCGAAAACCAATTCCCCGAATGTAACAATTCCCCGAATGCAATTTCCCCGAATGTAACAATTCCCCGAATGTAACATTTCCCCGAATGGAACAATTCCCCGAAAACATATTCGCAATGTACTGTATGTATCCAAAAAAAGCAGCGTTTAAAGATACGTTCAAGTCTGTATTATTGGACATTACCAGCGCAATATCCTTTGATGAAGATGGGCGTGGTCAGGAGTAGTAATCCTCGCTTTCGTGATTTTTATCCTAGATTGAAATCAAGGATCACACCTTTCTTGATTTCTGATAGCAATTTGAATAAGGATTTCAAAAGAAAAATATGAGTATCACTAGTGTCCAATCTACAAAGTACACCGTAACTATGCTACGCTTGTCAGCTCAATATCCTTTGGTAGTATTATACTTATTGATCCTCCAAGATGTGTTTTTAAATTATAAAAATATCAGGGTAGAATGATTTCGAAGGTGCTTTTTGATCTATAATAGTCGAACAACGGCTGTGTTTTTAAAAAGCAAAATCGCAAACAGCAGCAATTCCGATTGAAAACGTTTTGGTAAATATTTTTATCTTCGAAATCAAGCTTCTGTCCTGTAAATACCTTCTTAAGAAGTATGAGGCAATGGTTGATGTGAATCCTTCTAAAAACAAATATTGCGTTTGCCTAGACTAAGGCAATGGTGAATGTGATTCCTTCTTTAAAAATAATGCATTTGCTCGGACTAATGCAATGGTAAATGCGTCGCTTCTTTAGGGAGTGTTTCCCCAGATTATTATTGTTATTCTATCTTTAATAACACGTACCTGCCCGAAATAAGATAATATGGATGTAATCCATTCTTAAAAAGAAAACATTTCCGCGAGGTAAGGCAATGCTGGATGTGGTCCCTTCTTCAGAAGTAGGTGTTAGCTCGAAATAATGCAAATATGAATGAATTGAGAATTATAATAAGGATTAATGTGCTCTCTTATTTTGATGCCAATTTGGCCAGAATAAGGAAAAAATATATATGTATTGAATGTATAATATTTTATCGGAAAACATTTTGCCGAATCCATTTTCTCAGAATAGCATTAGGCTTTTTTTAGGCATATAATTGCTCCAAATCTGGCAAGCGCGCTCTTATTAGAGATGGGCAAAACAGCTCATTGCAGTGAGCGGATCTGATCCGTTCAGCTCATTGAAAAGAGTCAGCTCCTTGGATCAGCTCTTCAGTTCTTTAATGTATCATAATTGTTATACTAAAAACATAATTGTTAATATTATTATTTTAATTATTGTTAAAAATTTGAAAAATTTATGTCATTCATTAATTTATTCATTCATTCATCATTCATCTATTTACCTTTCTTTGAAATTTTTAAAATGTTAAGCTACAGTGAGGTAATAATTTCTATTGAAAAACCGACAATTTTAAACTAATAACATTTCTGACCGTCTAGTTTTGAAGTCTAGGAGTTCATTTAGAACCATCACATTTATTTCTATACAAAAACTAACTCAACATTATTTTCTATTCATAATTCTAAGTTACATTTTGTTGATCACGTTTCTCAAATCGTTAATTTGAATAATTCAGTCCCTAGTCTCTGATATGTATATGAACCATATCACGTGTCATAAGTTTTCTCTGGGGGCAGTAAATCAATGCCTTGTTTGCGCGCGCTTCTAACCCTTCTAACCATGCGTAGTTGACATTTTCATACAAGCGAGCCCATTCATCTATATTGGTTCCCGAAATGCGAGAGAAATAAAAACAAGAGAGTAAAAAAAATACAGAGCACGGTGCTACAAACAAACCGAGTGCACATGTAGCAGTATGCTGGCGGGAAAACCCGTCGCAAGTAAAAGATCCGCTTCGTGCAAGACACAGCTCCCAGTTCGGTTCGTTTGAACCACACGATTCGCTCGCTAGAATCGGTCGCGACTGATCCGGATCGAGATCCGTGTCGCACGGATCTGAGCTGGTGGCGCAGCTCTCGCTTCCATGTCACAGCAATTTCGAGCTGGACGACGACATGAGCGGAACTGAGAGTTGTTCGGATCTTCGGATCTTTTGCTTAGTACGGTTCGCGTTCGCTACCGCACTACTAGGTATTTTTTGTGTGTCCGTTCGTAGCGCCGAGTATGTGGGTATGGGTTAAGAAATAGATGGCAAGCTAGATTATTTTTGCTTGTGTGTTTCTTATTCCTCTCTGCAGCAGAAATGATTTCTGTTGCTTGGCTAGATGGTGCTGTCGCTTGGCTTGATGGTGCTTGAGGTGCAAATAAAAACGATCAGCACGTGCGCGGTACTGGACTGGAATGCTCATGCAAGCTCGCTTGTGTTGTGTACCGCGAGCGTGGTATTTTCGTTTGTGCTGTACAAAATACAACAGCGCGCGTACTCGAGTGCGTACGCTCGAGGGAGTTTCTCTAGGCGCGTGTTTGACAAAGATTTCATCAATTTAAAGTGAGCTGATGAGCTGGGCTTCTTTAAAAAGATCCATGGCTCATCAGCTCAATGTAACTGAAAGCGAATCTTTGGAACAGCTCCTGAGCAGAGCGCCCATCTCTAGCTCTTATAGTGAACAAATTATCTCCTCTTCTTGTCTTATTATGGACAGACGTTCTCTCTCGAGTTTATATAAAGAAGGAATTATCTCCTCCATTAGCATCACATCGGGTAGACGGGATCATGTAAAGAAGGCACAGTCTCATTGATTTACTTTGTTTCACACAAACGAGTTCATTTAAAGAAGGGACTACCTAGCCTCTTTGCCTTATACCGGGCAAATGTGTTCGTTTGAGGTAGACATTGTCACTTCCTTTTGCTTTAAACCGGGCAGATGAATTCATCTAAACAAGGACACTAATACATTTAAAGAAAGCAATATCTCTTCACTTCGCCTTGGGCTGTTTTTCAACTTAGTGTTCCACTAGCATTTCCACAGTTATTGAAACCTCTCCCGTGCCTGCCAGTTGCATGAATGTCTTGTGTGGCAAGTGCAATGGACACACTGTGCTCAAAAAGCCGAAAATGCTGCTCACCCGGAAGCGTCCTAAGCCAAACCGAGAATCAAACTCGCAACCTCTGGATCAGAAATCCTCCAACCGCTTTGCGCGCACTCAAAAAGAAGAGAGAAGCATTCGGGGAAATGTTACATTCGGAATTGTTTCATTCAGAAATTGTTACATTCGGGGAAATGTTACATTCGGGGATTTGTTATTCGGGGAAATTGCCTTCGGGAAAATTGCATCCGGGGAATTAGTTTTCGGGGAATTGTCGTACAATCCAGTAAAGCACATGTGGAGATTGGACAAATCAAGCATCCTAAAGATATTCAATTTGCAAAAAAAGAGAGCTAACCACGGTGGAGGTTGGTACTCGGATTCTGATGGCTTTTCCGCAAACGTGACCTTTAAGTGGTCCTGTTGTGTAGGGGTTATCACGCCTATCTAGAGAGTAGGAGGTTAAGGGTTTGAGTCTTACAAAACACGTGGATACTTTTTCGCAAATTTCATATCAATTTGTCCATTTCGAAACATGTGCTGTGCATATGCGCAGCCAAGATTTTTAACAAAAAATGATTTTCGTACGGCCGAGTTGTCGAATAATATGCAATTAATTCAAATGATCAATAACGGCGCCGGTCACGTCCTTGTAGTCAGTTAGGGAGAGGGAAGGAATATTAGTAAGTATTTTTGATATTCGAAGACCATGTTTACCTCTGGGACTCCACAAAAACCACAGGAAGGATTATCAGTTAATCGGTAGACATCGTTGGGTCTGGATTCACTCTGATAAGCGATGCGACCATGTCATTTTGGCACAATTTTAACTATGATTCGGCCGCACAAAGCAGAACAAATTAACTACCTGCACACCGAGCAGGAGCACGATCAACCGCGTATCAATTGATTTACTTCTCGATCGCACAAAGCACAACTAGACCAAAGCGTTAAAAGTGTCGATAAACCGAGCATGAACACATGCATGGCAGGTGGAATATGCAAACCGTTAAGAATCGCGTTCTGGACGACCGAAACGACGCGCAGCATATGTCCAAACTGTGCAGGATCGCGCACTGGACAATCGGAACGGCGCGCAGCACTCTGTACTTACTTGCTCGATGGCTATGACAAACTATTGAAGATCGCGCTTGTTTCGACCGGAGCAAAGCGCAATACATGCGCATGAGGCACGGAGCACCGAATAGATATTTTATTATTTTCCCAACGACTAAAACATGCACTGCACTTACTTGCTCGATGGCTTCTTCTCTTCTTCTTATTGGCATTACATCCCCACACTGGGACAGAGCCGCCTCGCAGCTTAGTGTTCATTAAGCACTTCCACAGTTATTAACTGCGAGGTTTCTAAGCCAGGTTACCATTTTGCATTCGTATATCATGAGGCTAGCACGATGATACTTTTAAGCCCAGGGAAGTCGAGACAATTTCCAATCCGAAAATTGCCTAGACTGGCACCGGGAGTCGAACCCAGCCACCCTCAGCATGGTCTTGCTTTGTAGCCGCGCGTCTTACCGCACGGCTAAGGAGGTCCCTGCTCGATGGCTACTGCAAACTATTGAAGATCGCGCTTGTTACGACCGAATCAAAGCGCAATACAAGCGCATGAGCCCCCGAAAACCGTATCAACCCCGTTTGGCTTAAATGGTTGTTTTGCAGAAAGGACATTTTCGGGCTAAATGGCTGTTTCTGCCAAAATCTATTCGGACAAATTACTTTTTCGGCCAAATGACATTTTCAGCCAAATAAACTGTTAGGGCAAACAACTTTTTCGGTCAAATTACCAGTTAGGCCGAATGTGCATTTCGACCTAATACCGTTTCGGACAAACGTTTAATTCAGCCTATGGGAATTTGGTTAGAGTTAGATGGCACTCAGCCCAACGTGTTATTCAACCATGTGGCATTCGAACAAATGGCTTTTCGCCGAATGACTTTCGGCTAAACGACAGGTAGGGCCGTTTGTGCCGAAAGCCACAAGGCCAAAAGGTGTTTGGCCGAACAAAACCATTAGGCCAAAACCCATCTGGCCTACAATTTTATTTAGCCGAAATGGACATACGGGTAAAAATGTCTTTCGGTCTACTGGCCATTTCGCTGAAAAAGTCGTTCGGTCGAAATGGTCGTTTGGCAGAAAGGCCATTTGGCCGAAAATGTTATTTGGCCCAACGGGTGAATATTTTTGACATTATTAACCGTTCAGTAATCAACATTTGGCCGTTGAACCAAATGACATTATCGGTCGAATAGCCATTCTACCAAACGAGCCATTCTACCAAACCATTTCGTCTAACAACAATTTAGACCAAACGACATTTCCGGCCTTATATCCAGTTCGGCCAAACAACCATTTCAGCCAAACGACGTGTTGTGGAAGAGTACTTTTTAGGCCAATATAAAACAAAAAACTGTTTTCCGTTGTATAATCGCCAAAAACGGTAATTTCGGCCAAATGCAATTCGGCTTAATGGTTTTCGACTTAACGTATTGTTCGACCCTCACTCTTATTTATTAATTTTGCATTGAACTTTCGAAGAACTTCTTATGGACAATACCAATAATTATCTGTAGAAATCCCAAGAAACTCCTTCAAAATTCCGATTTTTATCCATTGAATTATCGAACAGTGTTCTGAACAATATTAGTTAAAATTTCGTATGATTCACCGTGGGTATTCCGAAATATTCTCCATAGAAGTTTTCAAAAATCCCGTACAAATTTAAAAGACAATGCATCCACAATGATGTTCACATTTTGAACAAATTCTGTGTAAACTTCGAAGAATACTCAGAACTCTTCCGTGGATTTTCCGAACATTTTCCTGTAGAAACTGGGAACAATTTTCGTACAAATCTGAGGAATTTTCCATTTAAATTCTAACGAATTTCCACGAAAATACCAAACAATTTTCTTGGTTATATCAAAAGTGCTTCCATGGAAATTCCACATAATTTTCAAAACTTCAAAGCAGCTGCTATGGAAAATCCTAAAATAATAATCAAATGAATATGAGGAGAAGCTCAGAGATTTTTTCCGACGAAATTGAAAAGATTCTCCTATTGAAGTTTCGAAAACATCCTGAAAAAATGCAGAAAAAATCTTTCAGAAACGAACGTAAGACAATCTTTACGCCGATTTACGCCGCCGCCGACCAAAATTGTGACAAACGCTGCCATCGTTGATTTTCGGACCGGCGCACACCTTCCTTCCATAATTCGGCTTATTAAAAACTTCGTAGTCGTAGCTTTCGGAGTATTTGAGCGTAAGGTATTGCAGACAATACTTGGCTGTAAACAGGAGAACGGTCCCAGTCAACACAAGATCGTACATGATGTCACATAAGATGCTAAAGTGGAGGCCATATAGGAACTTCCCCCTACAATATGTACGTATATCGCCTCCACTTTGGCATCTTATGTTGCATCATATACGATTCTATGTTGACTGGGGTTAACATCGCACGAGTCAAAGGTAAGAGAGGTGTGTGAAGGACTGGATATTGTTAAGCTTACGGCAGACTACGGTGGGTTGGACACGTTGTTCGTATGCCGAAAAAGTGACAAACAAAGATAATGTTCAACAGAGAACCCGGAAAAGATTGTAGTCTTCGTGGATCTGGGGGCGCCAAACGTTCAGCGTAGGCTCATCGAGGAGGAGCTGTAGCCCATCAAGTATCGAGTAAGTGTGAAGGGAGGAGTATTCTTTAAAAAATAAATTACTGCTGATCGCAGGGGTCGATATTATCCAAATGGTGAACACATATTCTTTATCTTGTGTATAGACTATTATAGATAGGGTGGGCATACTATTATGAAAGGGATAGGTTTTTGATGGCGGAATTCATGCATTCAAGTGAGAAATCATCCTCATTTCATCACATAATGATCTTTAATCTATAGTTGTGCCCTTATCCATAAGTGATAAAATAATAGTAATACAATAACCACGGTTCAATTATTATCTAATTGTATCAGCAACTACGAAATGAAACTGACAGTTTCGGGCTAGGCCTGGTACACACATCTAGTTTATGAATAAAACTTATCTAGTCTAGTCGACACAACAATAATTTTAGTTTAAACTTTTTCAAAACCAGAACCCAACCGTTTTTCAACGTAAGTCATATTAATACATATTCATGAATTTTAATTTTAATTTTAATTAATTTATTAATTTTAATTAAAAGGAAAATTTACTCAGAAATATTCGGAGCCCTAATAACGTAAATCGAGAATAAAACTACAAAGGTATGAGCAAAAAAGTTGTTCCTTTTTCTCAGTGATTTCAGCTCCAAAGCTCAAAATTGTGTATATGTTTGAACTTTAATTTGGTGAAATAATCTTGTAGCTTTCAATCTAAGTTCATTTGTTTACAATGTTCTGAAAAACTCCGATGTGAATATGTACATTATGTAGAAGATTTTGGTTTGAAAAATGTATTAGAGACAACCACTTTCCTCTGGTGAGACTCGAACCCATGTACCTTCCATACATTTTCAATCCTCCACATAATGTACATATTCACATCGGAATTTTGAAAGTCCATGTCGAGTGGCCAATACCCGAAAATAGGCAATTAGCTTTGATTTAACTTCATTTGTTTTTTAAATGGGCCTTTTGTCTAGATATAGAAAACCGATTACAATACCAATAAATGTATTCATTTGTTTTCATTTGCTAAAAACCAACTACGTTCCAAAAGCTCCACAATGGAGAAGCAATAGCATTGCATCCCATTTGTGTATGTGTGTTTTCATTTATAATTGTTAAAATGGTCACTATCATTCTGTAGGACTACTCTTGCCTCTGCTGTATGGCAACGTACATTCCAATCCAACTATTTAGTTATGTACATTGAACCATGTTAAATAAACGAACATTCCGTAATAAAGCTAAAAATAATCCTATAATTAAAGAGGTGAGTGTGTTATTTGTGCGTGAAAGTGAACGCATACAATGATATGGAAATGCTAATATCATCTTCCAAACCAAGACGTAAATTTTAATGATAAAATTAGAGGCGAAAGTACAGATTTGATAGTTTCGTTAGGCTACGATTTATAATCATCATTAAAATTGCCCTCTGCTCGCTTTCAAATCCACTTCTATATGAAAATCTTCATTCTTGTCTGTACTTACGCCTCTAATGAAAATGTACGTCCAAGTTTAGGAGATGATCGCTGTAGAAATATATAATTAATCAATCTTGAACCAATCATAACGAGATCTAGTTCGAGCTATTCAATTGTCTGATAGCGAGTTTGAAAATGCATTTTTTTCTAATTTTTTTCTAAAGGCTTAAAAATATTGAACCGGAGCATTTGCGTTCGAATAAAAATCTGCTCCACTGTTGGAAAGGTGGTAATAAATTAATTACTTAATCGTCTCAATTCACTTGCTCTTCGGTAAGGTTATTCGTTGAAACTGTCACTTTTAAGTTTGAATTTAATTCGGAAATTGAGCTAAATCCTTCCTTTTATCCATAATCAACTGAAAAAAGCAAAGCTCATTTTTATTTTAGCACAATCCAGTTATAAGTTGCAATAAATTTGGACAGCTTAACTAACATAACACTCGTGATAGATTTATTTTATTTTATTCTATTTGATAAAAAATAACATGGGAAACGTAGATGTTTCAACCCGTAACTATCGTGCACCTCTGTCATGATCATCTGCCAGACGCACGAGACAATAGCCAATAACGAACTGATAATGATCGGCTTAATTACAATTTCGACTAATACAAGTTATTAGAAATGCAATTGGCGGGTGACAATGATGATGATGGTGGTGACGTGCGATGCGATGGCACCGACTGATTGGGGGAGCTGTCGATAATAATCGATTTGCGTTCACCCCTTTCTGGGGTTCAATTTTCGTTTGCATCCAAATTGGTTTTGGCGTTTCGATCCCGACCCGAGAACTCTCACCCGAGAATTCCTCAGCCTGCGTTTGGACGTACATATGAAAAATTAAAAAAAAACATATGTTTTGACAGTTATTGTAATGATTTCTCTTAAAATAAAAAAAAACATTGAATGTATGTATTATATAATAACTGTACTGCACTGAATATGTATTTCCATAGCCTAGCGGTGAGATGTGTGACTACGAAGATGCTGAGATTAGTGTCCTTCGAAAATAAAAGCTGATTTGAAAAAGATAAGTGTTAAATTGACATAAAATTGGAGTCACCCCACATTTCTTTTACTCGGGCTGCCTCGTCCATATCCACACACAAGAAAGGGGACAGGCGATTAAGCCGTTTGCCTTATGTAATTGTTTTATACCGTCACGTATGACGACGAGAACGCAACAATTGGTTCGTGGAGTTCCTTTTCCGTGGCGTGCGAATGGTGGTTCCAAGTTCTCCCGGCAGTCACGGACGGAAAATATGATTTTTTCAGTATAATAATCTCAGGATACGTTTGTGACGACGACGACGTCCGGTAGTTGTGGGGCGGGAAACAGGGAGAAACCGAAATGGCTTTGCGTGTCGATGGTCTCGCCACGCGAAATGATAAATAATTTCGACTCTCTCCACAGCGGTTTCGGAAGTGGTAACCTGCATCTATGTCAGTGGAGAAGTAAAATTTATTATGATTTGTAACGATTCGATTTTCATTGAGTCGATTTCGACGAGCGACCGAACAACGCTCGTAAACAAGTGGTTGATGTCGATGTTATGATCTAATTTGCATCCCTCTGCCGGATGGGTTTCTTCGCCGAGCGAGGAGAAACATTGTGTTCGATTGATTGATATTGTGTCTCTCATATGCATGCGGTGTGGTACGTGTGGTGGTGGAACATGTGCCAATATGCACACAATAATCTCTGGCCCGGGGTAGCTGATTGGTCGGTAATTAATGAAATTACGGCCAACATCAAACGGGAGAACAAATTGCTCGATGCGACGAGATATTTGCATACGGGTGCGTGTTTGCATGCTGTATAATCTGGACTGCGCTCTGGCTCATTGCTGAGCTTTTGAGATCGATAACTGAGCATATGCATGTCAGCATGTGAAGCAAATATATTACACGCAGTTTGTAAGAACATTAAATTCAGTTATATCGTTTTAAATTCCGTACCGCGTTCCTTTAATGGAGCTGCGTCATTGGTCAATGTCAGTGTGAACCAAATGAACATTTCTTTCTTTCTAATAAAGATGTTCTCATGTAAGAGAGCTGAAAACACCACAAATTGAGTATCTTCTGACATGACCATTCACCATCCAAAAAATCGTTATTGGAGCAAACAAATAAAATTTTCATTAAACATTGGTTCCACAACATTTCATTTTTGGCCAAAACAATTAAAGTGGGTCACGTTTTTCAATATTAGTACCGGCCTAATACATGCAAAAGAAAACCTACATATTGGAATTTTTTTGTTTTCAGATGGTCCAAGAGTAAAGACGAGTAAATGTTTCAAAAACCCAGTAAGAAAGAACAGAAAAGATAATATAACTAAATCCCAAATTTGGCTTTATCACAGTCCAAAATCTTTCCACTATTCCTTTTCACGAACCTGGACCCTATGACCAGAAGAGATCATTTAGGGATTTCGAGCAGGAAGAGCCAAATTTATGAGTTTTATGAAATTGTAGATTTGACCTACTTTACAAAAATGTGGCATTGAACTTATTTCATATTCTACTATTCTTTAAAATGAAATTTCCGTTTTCATTTAACTGCGTTTTGCATTTTATTTATTATCATTTTTGTTGAATATGATGCTTCATTGGATATTTGGAAACAGCATGCACTAACAGCAGGACAAACTCTTACGCTTACGATCTAAAGTTATTATGCAGGGGATGTAAAGGTTCCGAAAAAAAACGCATTTTAATGAGACAATAATCAATCAAACGGTAGAAACCTAAAAAAATGTTGGCTTGATTTTGGTCAAACATTAGCCGAAGTTGGAAGATTGGAAGTTGAAATAAAATTCAAAATAGATATGAAATATCTAGATTTAAATCTATGGCTAATCTGTACTAATAAAATAATTGCCCTAGAAAGGTGCTGCTTAGAACAAACAGTTGTAGTATAAATAGAAATTCCAATGAAATTTGTTTAAAGAATTCTATAAATTCGATAAAATTCTCATCGTACTTGAAAATAAAATGAAATTTTAAAAATGATGTGTACAAATTCGTGATATTAAGAGCCGCTTTATCAACATGGAGTTTCGGAGTGCCGAATAAACTCGTTGTACTTCAAGAATTTTTTTTTGGGAAAATCCTTGAACCTGCAGCACTTTTTATCACTGTGATATTCAAATTGCTGGAAATCTTCTAATACACTTCAATTTTGCCTGAAGCTCAGTACACGGGGGTCGCTTTTTACGTGTTTTTTATGATTATGGCTTTTTGGTTATTTTATACATTGAGTTGACTTGAAGAAAATCAGATGATAGGTATTGAAATTTTTTGGAAATTTATTAATTTATGGAGAAGAATGGGAAAAGAAGAACAATGGGCCCTTATAAATATGTAATAAAAAATATGCCCAAGTAGTATGAACAAATAATAAATATTGAAGAAAAGAAGATGATCAGTTTTGTTCACGAATACACACAAAAATTCGATGGAAAGACATAATATTTCTAAATGAAAAAAAAAGTCTTCTGCTTTCGAAATTAAGCCTTTCGTGTAAGAATAAGTTTTAGTATCCTAGAAATATTTATTTGTGTCAAAACAGAATGATACAGCATTGAAAAAATAATTTGTTCAGATTTCGAGTAGTAAAAAGTGAGAAATCAGAAGTGAGTAGTGGGATTTCCGAAGTGTTGATTGAGAAGGGAAGAATGAGACATTCTTCATTCCTCACTACACAAAAGAAATAAGAAGTGAGAAGTCCGAAGTGACAAATGAGTAGTGAGAATTTTCGTTCCTGCTTCCTCCACGCTCATTCTTACTTCCTTCTTCTATTTTCCTGTTTTCTTCCTTTTTCTTCCTATTTTTCTCTTCTTTTCCATACTTTCTTCTTTTTTGTTCCTTCTTCCCTTTTCCTTTTCTTTTTCTTTTTCATGAACACATATCTCTCATCTTTCTTCTTCCCAGTTCTTTCTTTCTTTTTTCTTTTTTCTTCTTTCTTTTTTCTTTTTTCATTTCCCTTTTTTTCTTCTTTCTTTTTCCTGCTTCTACTTTCTACTTTATTTTTTCTTCTTTCTTTTTTATTCTTGCCTTTCCCTCGTTCTTGCTTTCTTCTTCTTTCTTCCTTTATCATGCATCCTTATTCCTAATTTCTAAATCCTAATTCCTTATTCTTTATTCCTTATTCCTTATTCCTTATTCCTTATTCCTTATTCCTTATTCCTTATTCCTTATTCCTTATTCCTTATTCCTTATTCCTTATTCCTTATTCCTTATTCCTTATTCCTTATTCCTTATTCCTTATTCCTTATTCTTTATTCCTTATTCCTTATTCCTTATTCCTTATTCCTTATCCCTTATTCCTTATTCCTTATTCCTTATTCCTTATTCCTCATTCCTTATTCCTTATTCCTTATTCCTTATTCCTTATTCCTTATTCCTTATTCCTCATTCCTTATTCCTTATTCCTTATTCCTTATTCCTCATTCCTTATTCCTTATTCCTTATTCCTTAATCCTTATTCCTTATTCCTTATTCCTTATTCCTTATTCCTTATTCCTTATTCCTTATTCCTTATTCCTTATTCCTTATTCCTTATTCCTTATTCCTTATTCCTTATTCCTTATTCCTTATTCTTCCTTATTCCTTATTCCTTATTCCTTATTCCTTATTCCTTATTCCTTATTCCTTATTCCTTATTCCTTATTCCTTATTCCTTATTCCTTATTCCTTATTTTTTATTCCTTATTCCTTATTCTTTATTCCTTATTCTTTATTCCTTATTCTTTATTCCTTATTCTTTATTCCTTATTCTTTATTCCTTATTCTTTATTCCTTATTCTTTATTCCTTATTCTTTATTCCTTATTCTTTATTCCTTATTCTTTATTCCTTATTCTTTATTCCTTATTTCTTATTCCTTATTCCTTTTTCCTTATTCCTTATTCCTTATTCCTTATTCCTTATTCCTTATTCCTTATTCCTTATTCCTTATTCTATATTCCTTATTCCTTATTCCTTATTCCTTATTCCTTATTCCTTATTCCTTATTCCTTATTCCTTATTCCTTATTCCTTATTCCTTATTCCTTATTCCTTATTCCTTATTCATTATTCCTTATTCCTTATTCCTTATTCAATATTCCTTATTCCTTATTCCTTATTCCTTATTCCTTATTCCTTATTCCTTATTCCTTATTCCTTATTCCTTATTCCTTATTCCTTATTCCTTATTCCTTATTCCTTATTCCTTATTCCTTATTCCTTATTCCTTATTCCTTATTCCTTATTCCTTATTCCTTATTCCTTATTCCTTATTCCTTATTCTTTATTCTTTATTCCTTATTCCTTATTCCTTATTCCTTATTCCTTATTCCTTATTCCTTATTCCTTATTCCTTATTCCTTATTCCTTATTCCTTATTCCTTATTCCTTATTCCTTATTCCTTATTCCTTATTCCTTATTCCTTATTCCTTATTCCTTATTCCTTATTCCTTATTCCTTATTCCTTATTCCTTATTCCTTATTCCTTATTCCTTATTCCTTATTCCTTATTCCTTATTCCTTATTCCTTTTTCCTTATTCCTTATTCCTTATTCCTTATTCCTTATTCCTTATTCCTTATTCCTTATTCCTTGTTTCTTATTCCTTATTCCTTATTCCTTATTCCTTATTCCTTATTCCTTATTCCTTATTCCTTGTTCCTTATTCCTTATTCCTTATTCCTTATTCCTTATTCCTTATTCCTTATTCCTTATTCCTTATTCCTTATTCCTTATTCCTTATTCCTTAATCCTTATTCCTTATTCCTTCACTTTGAGAAGATGGAGGAAGCCTACATCAGACTGAAGAGGGAAGCCAAGCGGATCGGACACGTCGAAGACGAAGTACATGATAGGAAGAGGTTCAAGAGAAGACAATGTGAGCCACCCACAGCGAGTTTGCATCGGTGGTGACGAAATCGAGGTGGTATAAGAATTTGTGTACTTCAGATCACTGGTGACCGCCGAAAATAATACTAGCAGAGAAATTCGGAGACGCATAGTGGCTGGAAATCGTACGTACTTTGAACTCCGCAAGACGCTCCGATCGAATAGAGTTCGCCTCCGTACCAAACTGACTCTACAAAACGCTCATTAGACTGGTAGTCCTCTAGGGACACGAGACCTGGACGATGCTCGTGGAGGACCAACGCGCACTCGAAGTTTTCGAAAGGAAAGTGCTGCGTACCATTTATGGTGGGGTGCAGATGGCGGACGATACGTGGAGGAGGCGAATGAACCACGAGTTGCATCAGCTGTTGGGAGAACCATCCATCGTTCACACCGCGAAAATCGGACGACTGCGGTGGGCCGGGCACGTAGCCAGAATGTCGGACAATAACCCGGTGAAAATGGTTCTCGACAACGATCCGACGGGCACAAGAAGGCGAGGTGCGCAGCGAGCAAGGTGGATCGATCAGGTGGAAGATGACTTGCGGACCCTCCGTAGACTGCGTGGTTGGCGACGTGTAGCCATGGACCGAGCCGAATGGAGAAGACTCTTATAAACCGCACAGGCCACTTCGGCCTTAGTCTAAATAAATAAATAAAATAATTATTCCTTATTCCTTATTCCTTATTCCTTATTCCTTATTCCTTATTCCTTATTTCTTATTTCTTATTCCTTATTCCTTATTCCTAATTCTTTGATAAGAAAATTATTTTGAGCTTTTGAGTGGAATGTCTTCACTTGTCATAAGACGAGTTTGTACAATCCCATTGAATTCCACCACTTAATTGTATCTTGACAGATACGTATTTCGACCTCAACGGTACGCATATGTTTTTCTACAATATGTCGCTTTCGGTTAAACCGATTTTCGACACAATAACCGCTTCGGTCGAATAGAGTTCGGTTAAATCAGGCATTCGAGCCTCTTGAAAGGATGCTTCCGAGCCTCTTGAAAGGAGGCTTCCGAGCCTCTTGAAAGGAGGCTTCCGAGCCTCTTGAAAGGAGGCTTCCGAGCCTTTTGAAAGGAGGCTTTCGAGCCTTTTGAAAGGAGGCTTCCGAGCCTTTTGAAAGGAGGCTTCCGAGCCTTTTGAAAGGAGGCTTCCGAGCCTTTTGAAAGGAGGCTTCCGAGCCTTTTGAAAGGAGGCTTTCGAGCCTCTTGAAAGGAGGCTTCCGAGCCTCTTGAAAGGAGGCTTCCGAGCCTCTTGAAAGGAGGCTTCCGAGCCTCTTGAAAGGAGGCTTCCGAGCCTCTTGAAAGGAGGCTTCAGCCTCTTGAAGGAGGCTTGAGGCCTCTTGAAGGAGGCCTCTTGAAGGAGGCTCGAGCCTCTTGAAGGAGGAGGCTTCTGAGGCCTCTTGAAAGGAGGCTTGAGGCCTCTTGAAAGGAGGCTTCCAGGCCTCTTGAAAGGAGGCTTGAGGCCTCTTGAAGGAGGCTTCTGAGCCTCTTGAAGGAGGCTTCTGAGGCCTCTTGAAGGAGGCCTGAGGCCTCTTGAAAGGAGGCTTCTGAGCCTCTTGAAAGGAGGCTTGAGCCTCTTGAAGGAGGCTTGAGGCCTCTTGAAAGGAGGCTCCGAGGCCTCTTGAAGGAGGCTTCCTGGAGCCTCTTGAAGGAGGCTCTGAGCCTCTTGAAGGAGGCTTCTGAGCCTCTTGAAAGGGAGGCCTGAGGCCTCTTGAAAGGAGGCTTCCAGGCCTCTTGAAGGAGGCTGGAGGCCTCTTGAAAGGAGGCTTCTGAGGCCTCTTGAAAGGAGGCTTCCTGAGCCTCTTGAAGGAGGCTTCCGAGGCCTCTTGAAAGGAGGCTTCTGAGCCTCTTGAAGGAGGCCTGAGCTCTTGAAAGGAGGCCTGAGCCTCTTGAAGGAGGCTTCCGAGGCCTCTTGAAAGGAGGCCTGAGCCTCTTGAAAGGAGGCTTCCTGAGCCTCTTGAAGGAGGCTTGAGGCCTCTTGAAAGGAGGCTGAGCCTCTTGAAGGAGGCTCTGAGCTCTTGAAAGGAGGCTTGAGCCTCTTGAAGGAGGCTTCCGGGCCTCTTGAAAGGAGGCTCTGAGCCTCTTGGAAAGGAGGCCTGAGGCCTCTTGAAGGAGGCTTCTGAGCCTCTTGAAGGAGGCTGGGCCTCTTGAAAGGAGGCTTCTGGGCCTCTTGAAAGGAGGCCTGAGCCTCTTGAAGGGAGGCTGGAGCCTCTTGAAAGGAGGCTTCCGAGCCTCTTGAAAGGAGGCTTCTGGCCTCTTGAAAGGGGAGGCTCTTGAGCCTCTTGAAGGAGGCTTCTGAGCCTCTTGAAAGGAGGCTTCTGAGCCTCTTGAAGGAGGCTTCTGAGCCCTCTTGAAAGGAGGCTTGAGGCCCTCTTGAAGGAGGCTTCTGAGCCTCTTGAAAGGAGGCTTCCGGGCCTCTTGAAAGGGAGGCTTCTGAGCCTCTTGAAGGAGGCTTCCGGGCCTCTTGAAAGGAGGCTCTGAGCCTCTTGAAAGGAGGCTTCTGGGCCTCTTGAAAGGAGGCTGAGCCTCTTGAAAGGAGGCTTCCGAGCCTCTTGAAGGAGGCTGGGCCTCTTGAGGAGGCTGGGCCTCTTGAAGGAGGCTTCCGAGGCCTCTTGAAGGAGGCTCTGAGGCCTCTTGAAGGAGGCTTCCGAGCCTCTTGAAAGGAGGCTTCTGAGCCTCTTGAAAGGGAGGCTCTGAGGCCTCTTGAAAGGAGGCTTCTGAGCCTCTTCAAGGGAGGCTTCTGAGCCTCGGTGAAGGAGGCCTCCGAGCCTCTTGAAGGAGGCTTCTGAGCCTCTTGAAAGGAGGCTCTGAGCCTCTTGAAAGGAGGCTTCTGAGCCTCTTGAAAGGAGGCTTCTGAGCCTCTTGAAGGAGGCTTGGAGCCTCTTGAAAGGAGGCCTGAGCCTCTTGAAGGAGGCTTCCAGGCCTCTTGAAGGAGGCTTCTGAGGCCTCTTGAAAGGAGGCTCTGAGCCTCTTGAAGGAGGCTTCCAGGCCTCTTGAAAGGAGGCTTCCGAGCCTCTTGAAGGAGGCTTCTGAGCCTCTTGAAAGGAGGCTTCTGAGCCTCTTGAAGGAGGCTCTGAGCCTCTTGAAAGGAGGCTCTGAGCCTCTTGAAGGAGGCCTGGGCCTCTTGAAGGAGGCTTCTGGGCCTCTTGAAAGGAGGCTCTGAGCTCTTGAAGGAGGCCTGAGCCTCTTGAAGGAGGCCTGAGCCTCTTGAAAGGAGGCTTCCTGAGCCTCTTGAAGGAGGCTCTGAGGCCTCTTGAAAGGAGGCTTCTGAGCCTCTTGAAAGGAGGCTCTGAGCCTCTTGAAGGAGGCTTCTGAGCCTCTTGAAAGGAGGCTTCTGAGGCCTCTTGAAGGAGGCTTGAGCCTCTTGAAGGAGGCTTCCTTGAAAGGAGGCCTGAGCCTCTTGAAGGAGGCTTCTGAGCTCGTGAAAGGAGGCTCTGAGCCTCGTGAAAGGAGGCTTCTGAGGCCTCGTGAAAGGAGGCTTCCGAGGCCTCGTGAAAGGAGGCTTCTGAGCCTCGTGAAAGGAGGCTCTGAGCCTCTTGAAGGAGGCTTCTGAGCCTCTTGAAAGGAGGCTTCCTGAGCCTCTTGAAGGAGGCTTCCGGGCCTCTTGAAAGGAGGCTCTGAGCCTCTTGAAAGGAGGCTCTGAGGCCTCTTGAAAGGAGGCTTCTGAGCCTCTTGAAAGGAGGCTGAGCCTCTTGAAGGAGGCTTCCTGAGCTCTTGAAAGGAGGCTTCTGAGCCTCTTGAAGGAGGCTGGGCCTCTTGAAAGGAGGCTTCCGAGCCTCTTGAAAGGAGGCTTCTGAGCCTCTTGAAAGGAGGCTGGAGCCTCTTGAAAGGAGGCTTCTGGGCCTCTTGAAGGAGGCCTGAGGCCTCTTGAAGGAGGCTTCTGAGGCCTCTTGAAAGGAGGCTTCTGAGGCCCTCTTGAAAGGAGGCTTCTGAGGCCTCTTGAAAGGAGGCCTGAGCCTCTTGAAAGGAGGCTTCTGAGGCCTCTTGAAAGGAGGCCTGAGCCCTCTTGAAGGAGGCTCTGAGCCTCTTGAAGGAGGCTTCTGAGCCTCTTGAAAGGAGGCTTCTGAGCCTCTTGAAAGGAGGCTCTGAGCCTCTTGAAAGGAGGCTTCCGGGCCTCTTGAAAGGAGGCCTGAGCCTCTTGAAAGGAGGCTTCTGAGCTCTTGAAGGAGGCCTGAGCCTCTTGAAAGGAGGCCTGAGCCTCTTGAAGGAGGCTTTGAGCCTCTTGAAAGGAGGCTGAGCCTCTTGAAAGGAGGCTTCTGGGCCTCTTGAAAGGAGGCTTTGAGCCTCTTGAAAGGAGGCCTGAGCCTCTTGAAAGGAGGCTTGAGCCTCTTGAAAGGAGGCTTCTGAGCCTCTTGAAAGGAGGCTTCCGAGCCTCTTGAAGGAGGCTTCTGAGCCTCTTGAAAGGAGGCCTGAGCCTCTTGAAGGAGGCTTCTGAGGCCTCTTGAAAGGAGGCCTGAGCCTCTTGAAAGGAGGCTTCCTGAGCCTCTTGAAAGGAGGCTTCTGAGCCTCTTGAAAGGAGGCTTCTGAGGCCTCTTGAAGGAGGCTTCTGAGCCTCTTGAAAGGAGGCTTCCTGAGCCTCTTGAAAGGAGGCCTGAGCCTCTTGAAAGGAGGCTTCTGAGCCTCTTGAAAGGAGGCTTCCTGAGCCTCTTGAAGGAGGCTTCCGAGCCTCTTGAAAGGAGGCTTCCGAGCCTCTTGAAAGGAGGCTTCCGAGCCTCTTGAAAGGAGGCTTCCGAGCCTCTTGAAAGGAGGCTTCCGAGCCTCTTGAAAGGAGGCTTCTAAATTATCATCTCTTACTACTCACTACTCCCAACTCACTTCGAATATCTCACTTCTTACTACTATCTTCTCAAAATACCATAATCCAAGGTTTTAGTAACGTTAAATATATAAACTAAGAATTGAATCGAATTTTGTTGAATAATAATCGAGAAGTCATATGAAAAAGTACTGTGGAGAGTGAGGAGGAGTGTTTCAGAGCACTATAACAAAGTTACCGTCGAACACAAAAATAAAAGAAATGTGATATTAAAAATTGGTTGACATTATTCTTCATTCTTCAAGAATTTTGGGAAAATAAAGAAAGCGATTCGAAAACAAACCGTGCTACATCTCATAACCTATTATTCCGGAACTGGCGTAAATTTGAACTTTCTCAACAACCATCACGAACGAGCAACTGGCCGAAACATAAATCAATTAGTCTCATAAATCACCCACAGCGCCCAACGCCACGACAATTAGGGATATAAAAGCACCACAAAACTCACCTGTTGATCAGCACTGTTGCTCTCAGCAATGTTGTTGTTGCCGCCGAACATCAAGAATGATTTTTTATATATGCACCTTACAGTGAAAACGCAGATGACGGAAATCACTAAACAGATAAAGCACAATAAAACAAGTGTCGAATAATCTGGTGCGATATGATTAGCAGAAATAAGTACAATTAAAAGCACGTCAGTGGTCGCGTATCAATTTCTGAAGAAAAAAAAAACGCTGATAGACAAGCACAAATATTGACTGAAAAAAACATGAATTACAAATTGGTTTCTATCCGAAAGTTATCACCTGTATCAAAATGTTTCATGTCATTTGTTGCTAAAACTTCATCCAAATATTGTTCATTGGTTTTCATTTTCAACATTCACATTTAAACACTGCTGAAACCAAGCTCATGTTTGTTCACCAGTATCCTTGTTTTTGTTCAAACGCACTTTCGATTTAAAGTTGATTGGCTATTCCGTTTTCCGCAAAAAAAATCAAATGGAAAACCGTTCGAATGATCCCAATTCGTTCGAAAGTTTTGGCTGTTTGTAAACAACCCGTTCTGGTGTTGGTCATTGGTATTATATTTGCGTCACGCTGGTACTCAGCTGATACTAGATGATAAAGTCCATAAATCAACACGATTGTATTAATAAATCCGGATTGACTGTTGATTGGATTTTTGTTTTACATAAACAAGCGAAGCACTGCACTCGATAGGCTTTTTTCACCTTTCCTCTCGACGAGTAACTTTTCAACAGATCGCAAAAAAAAACTTTGTGAATGCGAACGTATAAGCAAAACGAGAGGCCACCATATGAAATGGAGGCAAAGCACAGACTACCGAGGGTGCTTGTCTCTAGTTCACAGGTGGATTTTTTTTTCAGTAATTATCTATCCCGACAAAAACTCACTGATCGATATCGGGATATTTCAATTGGCAGCTGAATGGAGGCTTTTCAGTGAGTTAACTTATACATTCAAGGGTCAACCCCTGCTCATCCCGAAGTTGATTCCCAGGCCGACGCGATCCACTACTAGGAATGACTTGTTGATGCAACACCGTATCATATTGGAATTCCACGGAAATTGATCATCGTTGTTAGCGCTTTGCTTTTTTTTATCTCCACCACCGGACTCGCTGAGTTCAGCATCCACCGAAGGGATTATGGTTGATTAATTAATGTCGTAGTAGCGAGTAGCTTGACTGGCAGCAAGTGCGTAGGCACTGAGACAGCTGACAGCTGTGGTCAGGTTTGATTCTAGGAGTCATGTGTAAAAATAATAATAATAATAATAATAATAATAATAGTGTAAAAATTGCATAGCGTTTTCGAAATTGAGCAATAAGGAAAGTTCTTACAATCAAGAATAATGCGAGAAAAATGATTATTTACCGCAGTCGAGACTTTGTATGATCTTGTAGACCTAGAATGACTAGACGTATTAGTGCGGGGATAATGAATGCGATTTGCTTGAAGTGGTTATTGAAATCAGTTTCTTCCTCAGGCTTCGTCTACTTCTATCTAAAGCAAATCGAAGACTTTGTACATATATGTATTTTTTGTATCAATTAACTAGAGTAAATCAAAAAGAAAACTTTTACAAGGCCGACAGCAACAAATGGAACCACAAAACGCACCTCGCGCCAATCCTCATCGCCCTAATCGGTTCATTTAGAACTAATTATCCGCGAACAGATGCACGAGTGTCAGCCGCTAATGACGCATCCGATGTGTATCTTCTCTACATACAATGATCTGGGACCGACCGGTGTAACACGCACATTTTTTCCTATCACCTTTTTTCCACAAATCACGAGTCAGAGCGCAGTCATAGATGATTCGCATTAGCGCGCCTTCCATCAACCATTGGTAATCGCTTAGGACGTTGATGTACTTGCTGTGGGAAAAATTAATTATTTATATCCCGATGCCGGCCACTACTAGGCTACCCCTTGGACCAGTCACTGACTTCGCCTACAGACTATATTAGCATGGCAGTAGTAGGTTGACGGCTTTCAAGTGCTTCTGTTTCATCGTTTCAGCGTAGTAATGTAAGCAAATAACTGCCCAGACAGACATCATCATCATCATCATCATAGTCGTTCTCGCATCGATGATAGGCAGTGGTGCGCTAAGGGACAAGCCAACCGGAGTTCTGGTGCTCCTGTTTGTATTTACTGCCGTTCGATCAGAATCCAACGGAGAATGAGAGCGGAAGTTTACAATTTCCATTCTTAGATTCGAAATCATTGTTCACCGGTGGCGGAAGTGCTCTGTTTTTTATGTTTTTCTGTTTGTCTACACTTCGTTTGTGTTTTAAAGCAATTTGTTACCGTCAACATTTACATGCTCGGGAGGCTTACCATGGTAAGTGGAATTCATCAAGTGGATGCAAAATGGGAATAATTAGATTTTAGTTTCCAGCTTTTTTTAGATATTTTCGAGAAGAAGGATCAAATCCATAAGGAGGAGCTATGCCAAACAGCTTGACTCATGACCTAACGTCGTGCTTACTCGAGTATTTCCAATGCAATAATAATATAAAAATTAAAAAATAATAGGACACCATCCACAGTTTCCTCCATACAGAATAGTTCCCCTCCAACAAGTCAACAAAAAAAAAATGCTAGGGGAAGGAGGGGCAATATGCCTAGCTAAGCATAGACTGCTTTTATGCCTTAGCTATAAAGATTTTTATGGGTGTTTCTCCCTCACGCAACAGTTAAACAATATAGCTAGATGATGCCATATTAAAATTATAAAAAATCTCAATCATATTGAAAATATTCACATTTCAAAAAAGTGGTGATATTTCGTTGCCGGAAAACTCATGAGGCAAAACGCCTTTTAGCAGGCAGCTCTTAGGGAACAACGTACCATGCCATTTGAAAGAAGGCTTCCCAGCTTCTTGGAAGAATTCTAAGCCACTCGAAAGAAAGTTTCCTAGCCATTTGAAAGGGGGCTTTCCACCCCTTTTGAAAAGGGAATTCCGAACCTCCTGAAAATGGGCTCCCAACCCTTTTGAAAACAGGCTTTCGAGCCACTCGTGGGGGTTGGCTGAAAGAATTCCAAGCCCCTCGAAAGGAGGTTTCGGGCCTTTTTGAAAGGAGGTTTTCGAGCCTTTTGAAATGACGTTGCTGAACCTTTTGATAGTAGTCTTCCAACCATGTTGTAGTCTTTTGGTCATGTTGCTAATTTGACCAGTTTCTCACATAACTCCAGAAGTGAAGCAATTTTCAAGGATTTTATTAAGGTACCCCGGGGCAAGTGAAAATACGGGGTAAGTGGGTAATATGGCTGTCAATTAATCGGTGAACGTTTTTAATTGTAACAATGTTCTAGAAAGATGAAGCAGAATTATCAACGAATTCGCCTGACACAAAAAAAAATGAAATCAAAACCATTTGCGGCACCATACTTATGGTATTGTTTAATCATGACTTTAAACTACCGGCAAAATCTATCACTTTTATTTTAATTCATTTGAACATTTGAACAACATTTTCGATAGAGCCATTTTACCTGGTTTTAGATTGTTGTCTAGTGAAAAATAACTTCGACACTCATATATCATATGGATCTGAATCAAATGCAGTTGATATCGTTGGTTTAGTTGTTAAGAAGTAGTGTACAGTTGATTTACCAAATGTGTATTTTACTTTCTGAAAATTATCTCCCTCATGGAAAAGAGCAATGGTTATAACTATGCAAAATTTTCCGTTTACAGTGCAAACAATCTACTTATTCTACAATAGATCAACAGGTTTTGTCTTGTGTTTTGTTATTTTTAAACTTCGCATCAGATTAACAGATTTTAAGATAAATAAAGTGCTTAAGACATAAATTGGCCATTTCGTTCTATTATAAATTTATAACACCGACTGAAAAAAAACGTTCCTTTTGAGGTTCTAATTTATGAAATAATTTGTGTTAAACAGAGAAACATTCATTCGAAAAGTGAACAATTGCTTATCTCTTCCATCTAACACATTTGGTAAGAAAGTAAGCTAATGTAAAGCCAGATAACAGACAATTAAACGGTAAACCGGCTGTTGTCTTGATTTTATATCTGCTAACATTGTAATCCCTTTCTTTTGCCGAACGAAAGTCTCCCTTGTCACCGTACTAATTACGTAAGCATTTTTTCTGGGTTTTCAACACCCCCCCCCCCCCATGTAAGATTTTTCCCATACAAATCATTTTTTATTTATATGGAGCGTAGGAAATATGCAGCCCACCACTCCCCCCATAAGTGATTACGTAATTAGTGTACGACCCCCAAGCAATAAACTTCCACCGATGATCTGAAATACTACGAATCAGAAATTACATGAGCATTATATCTACATTTTTCAAATTAGTTTCGTTCGACAGTATAGAGCAGAATAGGTCCCACTTGCCCCGTTTGAAGGGTAAGTGGTAAATTTATTTAAGACACTACCAATATTTTTGGTACCGAATAAATGGCTTACAGCACGTCTACACTTCAACAACGGAAGCATATAATGATGTACTACTTGATACTTGATGGGCTACAGCTCTTCGATGAACCTACGCCGGATGGAGTATCCTTCTCCACTGGACTCGATCCTGGGCCAATCGCTTCCAGTCGCCCTGAACATTGAGCGCCCTCAGGTCCTCTTCAACTGCAAAAAGCCATCGGGTACGCGGCCTTCCACGAAGCCTGCGGCCTCTTCCAGGTTCTCTACTAAATATTATCTTCGCTTGACGTTCTTTCGGCATACGAACAACGTGACCAGCCCACCGTAGTCTGCCGTGTTGTATAAGCTTAATAATATCCAGCCCTTTATACACCTGGTACAATTCGTGATTCATGCGACGCCGCCAGGTACCGTTCTCCTGTTTACCGCCGAGTATTGTCCGCAGCACCTTACGCTCGAACACTCCGAGAGCTCTCCGATCAGCCTCCTTTAACGTCCATGTCTCATGGCCGTATAAAGCCACCAGAAGAACCAGAGTAGTATACAGCGCGAGTTTTGTTTTCGTTTGCAGACTACGGGACTTAAGGTGGTTACGAAGTCCGTAATAAGCCCTATTTGCAGCTGCAATACGCCTTTTCACCTCGCGGGTAACATCATTATCGCAAGTCACTAATGTTCCAAGATACACAAATTCTTCCACCACTTCAAATTTTTCACCATCCAGCACCATTTCGCTACCACCACCACTAATGAACCCACGTTGATTGCCAGTGACCATGTACTTCGTTTTGCTGGCATTGATCGTGAGTCCAATCCTCGCTGTCTCCCTCTTAAAAGGCACAAAAGCCTCTTCCACGGCACGGTGATCAATTCCGATAATATCGATATCGTCCGCAAATCCCAGGAGCATGTGCGATTTTGTGATAATGGTACCGCTTATTTGCACACCAGCTCTCCTAATCGCTCCCTCGAGCGCTATATTGAACAGTAGATTCGAGAGTGCATCACCCTGCTTTAATCCATCTAAGGTAACAAATGACGTCGATATTTCATCCGCAACCCTTACATTCGATCCGTCCCTTCCGCAACCCTTCGATCCGTCCAACGTTATACGAATCAGCCGTATCAGTTTCGCCGGAAAACCATGTTCAAGCATAATTTGCCATAATTCATTCCGTTTCACTGAATCGTACGCCGCCTTGAAATCAATAAACAGATGATGTGTCTGCAAGTTGTACTCCCGGAATTGGACAAGGATTTGTCTCAGGGTAAACATTTGATCCGTCGTTGATCGGCCCTCACGAAAACCTGCTTGGTATTCGCCGACGTAGGACTCTTCAAGCGGTCTCAATCTGTTGAACAGAATACGGGACATAATTTTGTACGCCGAATTAAGGAGGGTTATTCCTCGGTTATTGGCGCACTTCAGTCTGTGCCCTTTCTTAAAGAGAGGGCAAATGAGGCCGTACAACCAGCTAGCAGGCATTTCCTCGTCTTCCCATATTTTCGACATAATATGGTGCAGAACTTCATAAAGCTGCTCACTGCCATGTTTGAGAAGTTCAGCCGGGAGCTGGTCCTTCCCCGCAGCCTTATTGCTTCCACCTGGCAGCCACTTCAGTTTTATCTGTCAGCAAATTCATTTGTTGGTCGTTGCACATGACGGGAGATGGCGCTGTCTTTCTCCGCACGCCATTGACAGACTCATAAAATATAACGATGTATCCGTGGTTAATATCCTGAAATACCCTGTTTTCTAAGTATGCTTTAGCGATATTGCTGAACTAGCGTTTTTTTTTAGGTCCCACTTGCCCCGGGGTACCTTAGCTCTAACAGGAGATATATTCCTTATCTTTCTACGCTGTTGAAATTGACCAGTTTCTCGCATAACTTCGAAAATAAAACAATTTTCGAGGGTTTTTAGCTATAACAGGAGAAACTGATCGACATTTTTTGGAAAATATGCATTTTTCAGGGTTGGCTAAATTAGGCACTAAGGTGGCCAAAACCGGTACACTTCCCCTACTTCCAAGAAAACAAATATTCCTTTAAAAAGTCATTGAGAAATTTTTTCAGGAATTCCCTTAGAAATTCCTCCAGAAATTCTTTTGAAATAGCTTCGAAAATTCCTTAAAACAAATTCTTCGAAGTTCATTCCAGAATTCCCATGGAAATTTCTTTGGTATTCCGTTAGCTATACCTTGATTTATTCCACCGAAAATTCCTTTAGGGAATTTTCCATAAATTCTTTCTGGAATTTCTTCGAAAATTATTTTTGGAATTCCTAGAGGTGATTGATCTAGGTATTTCTTTGGAAATTCCTCCAGTAACTTCTTCGGAAGCTCCTTCGAACAGTCCTAGGGAATTTATTTTAGCAATTCTTCCAGAAATTGTCTTAAACCTTCGGAAATTCCGTTTCGAGTTTCCATAGAAATTGCTTCAGAAATTCATAAAGGTATCTATTTAGAAACATATTTGAAAATTTCTCCAGGATTTCTTTTCAAAAATCCTTTGGGAATTAGCGAAGCATTTCTCTGGACACTCTTTTTGTGATTCCTTCGGAAAATATTCCGAAAATTCCTATGCAAATTTATCCAAAAAAATCTTTGGAAATTCCCCCAGGAATTTTTTTGAAAATTTTTGAGTATGAATGTATGGTGAAAGTAAATCTCTAAGGAATTTTCAAAGCAAATGATTTCTTCAGAAATTGCTTCGGAAATATTTCCTGGAATTCCATCTGAAATTTGTCCAGGAATTCATTTGAAAATGGCAATACGTTTTTTTTTTTGCAGTTTGAGAAACTGCATATTTGATATTTTTGGACCGACTTCTAGCTCGGTGATGGGTGTCACACCACGATATAAACGTTTCTTGTCTCTCCAGAACCTCCATATTCCAAATTTGGTTCCATTTGCTGGATTAGTTCTCGAGTTGCGCAAAAATGTTTGTTCAATTTGTATGGGAGATCCCTTTCTAGAATACGGAGGGGTCTCGAACCAACAAAGACACATTTCTTGGCTTCAACACCTTCCAAATGCCAAATTTGGTTACATTTGCTTGATCAATTCTCTAATTATGCAGAAATTTTTGTTCCATCGGTATGAAAGCCCCCCTTTCTAGAACGGGGAGAGGTCTCGAGCCATCTTAAGAACCTTCCCCGGCACTAAAAAACCTTCTTCTTATTTCAATCAAAGTTAATTGCCTATTTTCGGAGATTAAACCACCCGACTTGGACATTAATTTACAATGTTGTGAAAACTCATATGTGAATATGTACGTTATGTGGAAGATATTGATTTGGAAAATGTATTGGAGGTAACCACTTTCCCTTCGATGGGACTCGAGCCCATGACCCTACAGTACGCTAGACTGGTGCTTTAACCAACTAAGCTACGAAGGACCTCCGTCGGCCTTCGCAACCTAGCGGCTACTGAACGAGCTCGAGATTCCCAAATTGGACGCATAGTCAAATCACTCGCAATCCATTTCGCAAGCCAACACTTCCACATGTGTATAGTACACGTCCACATTAGAGGAGCGTGAGTATTTAGAATGTATGGCGGCTGTACACATTCTTCATCAGCAACTGTACTGATCAAGTGAGGTTGTGTAAGCTATTTGCCAGTCGGTCGTCAAGCTCAGACCCGACCGCATTGCGTAGGCAAGAGCACGCAACTCAGGTTCAGTTCAATCTGAAGCTGACTTCTTAAACTTTCCACTTTGGTAGACATTTTATTGTGACATGTATGGTATTTAGAGCAGTGAGATGATGCAAAGCTCGGTTGGTCTACAAATGGTTTTAACTTCGTTATGTGCGTAATATCACTGGCTTCGGCCAGACATATACCAGTATTTGTTACCTGTCAAGGAAGCAGGGTCTACCACTGGTCGAATGTGACGAGGACGAAAGCATTGTTGTTTCGCGTAATGAGTAGGAGTCAGGATTAGTCCAGTTCCTGGGAAGTTTGAGTGCCGTTGACAGAGAAATCAGGTGCGTCAAGACAATGATAGAGCAGTGAGATGATGCAAGGCTCGGTTGGTCTACGAATGGTTTTGACTTCGTTAAGGGCGTAGTATCACTGGCTTCGGCAAGACATATACCAGCATTTGTTACCTGTCAGGGAAGCAGGGTCTACCACTACCACCGAATGTGGAGTAGTCCAGTTCCTGGGAAGTTTGCGTGCCGTTGACTGACAGGGAGGCAGGGTTTAACACTAGCGATCAATCTGGAGCAGTGAGACGATGTAAAGCTTGATCGAGACACCGCTGATACCGCGAACTCGCTGCAATTCGAAGGCGAGAGATTACATCAAATATTGACTAAGGTTGTTTCTTAGCAGCTGCTTCACAGCAATTTTGAACTTCCTTAAATGTGCTCGGATTTCAGAGCCGTGAATTAAGCATGGTATCGACGATTTCCATTCGCTAATTTCCATAATAAGAGAACGATTTTTCCCAGTTTCTGTGTTTCTACGTGCCATGTACAAGTTGGTCCGATTCCTGGTTTCATGTGAGTGAGGCTAAGATTGGACTGATGGACGGAGCTGCATTTGAATACAGGTCAAAAGTAGCAGATAATTGTGGTTTTCCATACACTATTTTCACACAGCGATTTTGTGTAGTTTGCTGTGGTTTCAAGACAGTTTTTGCGGCATCTCCCTAGACAGACACTAAATATTGCAGTTCAGACTGAACGAATGCTATGGTACATAGTGATGAGTTGTATCGTTGGAAGGAATTTAGTGATTCTCCAGAATATTCCACAATATGAACTTATATCGCTCCCAAGATTGTCCACATGAGCCTTCCAACGTAGAGTAGGATTGAATATCAATCCTAGGTACTTGTAAGTCTCTACTTTTTTATTGTTGTTGTGCCAACTGTAAGCTCTTCGTGGATAGCGTTTCTTCTCCGAGAATAAAACACCATGTAGTTCGTTTTTTTTTTGAGGTTCAATGACAGTAAATTTTCAGCGAAAAACATCTGCAGTTTGCATATGTCTTCCCTCATCTGCATTATCAAGCAAGCAGTGCTAGTAGCTGTGTACGCTAGCAATGTATCGTCGGCAAATAATCTTAATTTCAAATAATCGATAATTTCGATTTTACAGAAAATTAAGATTGATTGAAAGTTACGTTTATGTGCATGCTCCAAATATGTTTTGATAAATTCTTCCGAAATATCCTAGAAAATTTTACAACATATTTTTATCTGTGTTTGGCTTCTATTTAATGCTAATGTGTAGTTTCTGGACTCATTGAATTTATTATATTTTTAAGAGTCTATATGATTTTATATACAGGGGTTGAACAGAATGATCGGGACAGGCAAAATTTTGTCATAATTCAAACGACCAAAACTTTGGTAATTATCATTCTTCATTTTTCATTCTGCCACTGTTGGACGGAAACATTCATCAAGTTTTGGAGAATGATGTTCAGACCGGATTGTTTAGGGGCATATCAAAAATGCTTTTTTTATTTTAATGTTTTTGCTTGAGTGATTGTTATGTTGATGTCACAGATCGGTCTACAAACACTGAGTTCTGACAGTTTCCGTGAAATCCGAATCAAACATCATGAGTTTTAAAGACCATAACAAAGCTGAAAAATCATAAGGGTTGTATACAAGACACGACCGCCCAACGTAAACTACGTGAAACAGTTTGGTGAAATGAAGAATCTAGTGCCATGATCCATGAGTATTACAAAATTACTCTTTGGATTTCTTATGAAATTTACATTTTAAAAGGAACTAATATATTTATGTAATTAAAACAAATTTAGTGAATTCTCGAGTTTTGTATAATATGAGTTGTTTATTTTGTTTAAATTCATTTCATTGTTCTTTTTCGAATTTTTCGAAAAATATTCTAAATGAGCTTAACTAAACTTGGGTATTTCTAAATTTCAATTTATCAGGTATAATTGCACTTTTTACTATATTTAACCATTAAAACTTTAGAAATGAGGATAACTACCCTCAAATCACTGAAGACGCACACATGTTTTTGCAAAGACCACGCGTCAAAGCACACTCGTGATTTCGCTACTGACGGCATCATTTCGATTGAACTGTCTCCATCTCCATCTTTCGATTGATTGTTAATAATTCGCCTTCCCAATCACAAGCTGCAACAAAATCAAATAAGATCTTGAGAAAATGTCACCTGGCTGCCACTGATGCCATCCATACGAATTCATATTTGTAGCATCTCCTCCCGGGGCGCACTCGTGATTCTGCTACGGACGGCAACATTATGGCGTCGCCAAGTGGTTAATTTGCCCTTTGAACAATATTCGCCTCCCCTCTTCCTTTGCATAAGATGGTGGCCCTGAGAAGAACCGATTGACTCGTTCAGCAACTCCGCCGATGCTGGGACCGCTGCCCGCGACATTTCTAATGAAATGCCACGCGCGCGGGGGAGAGCAGTTTTCTTATCATCAATAAAGATGGCTCATTAGTCCCGCCTCTTTGTTGTCCGGTATGGCTGCAAATATTGTGTAACCGTCTCACACTCACCAAAGGGGCGTGGCTACAGATTCAACTTTATTGATTACAAGAAAGCAGGTCTCCCGCGCGCGCGAGCCATTTTGTTCGAGATATCGCGGATGGCAGACCATGATACCACCTTCGGCATCGGCGGAGCTTCTACCGGAAATTTTATTCCCGGCGATGGTGTGGGTCGCGCGGTCGTCGTCATTAACATTAGCAGTGCTCAGATTAAATTTTCTTGTATGAAGTAGGGGGAATGACGGCTTTGGCAGGTTTTGTTCTATTATTGTCAGGGGATTTTTGTTGGCCATATTTAATGAAATTTGGCCACAATATTCTTTGATATGCAAAGAATGTTTAGGCCAAATTTGAGCATAATTAGTAAAAACCCCCCTCACAATAATAGAACAAAACCTGCCAAAGCCGTAATTTTCCCTACTAACGATTGGCTACCATCAATGAAAGTAGCTCTTAAGTCACAATTTTGATTAAAGTAAAACTCAATTGCTTGGTGATGGCAGATTGTTTTCCGTCGGTAGTAGAATCACGAGAGCACGATTCAGAGAAAGATTTATAATTTTAGTAGATAGTCATCCATGCGAATACATTTTTGCAGCTTCTCCGTTTGACGCGCGCTCGTGATTCTACGTACATACAGAAAACATACGATGATTCAACTCATCCATGAGTTTTTAGTTGCTGAGTTGAGCTTGATTTGAATCGTCCATGAGTTTTTACCACAACAGTACTGAGTCTGAGTCTTCCCCTTAGACGTAGAGTTTACGTCAAAAATGTGCGAGCAAAAAACACGTCCGTACTCGATTTGGAATGAGACTGATTGCGCCACGCGCGCGGGAGAGAGCAGTTTCTTATAACCAATAAAGATGGCTCATTAGTCCCGCCTCTTTGTTGTCCGGTATGACTGCAAATATTGTGTAACCGTCAAACACTCACCAAAGGGGCGTGGCTACAGGTTCAACTTTATTGATTACAAGAAAGCAGCTCTTCCACGCGCGCGAGCCATTTCGCTCGAGATGTCGCGGAGACCAGACCATGGTACCACCTTCGGCATCGGTGGAGCTCCTACCGGAAATTTTATTCCCGGCGATGGTGTGGGTCGCGCGGTCGTCGTTCGCAGCATCAACAGCACTCAGATGGAATTTTCTTGCGTGTCTCTACGATGGCGGCTATGGTGGTGTTTATTTTTGCAACGGTTGCGTCTGAAGTGTCATCAGTGAAACCAGCTCTTAAGCCATAATTTGAGGCGAGACGAATTTTGATCAAAGTTCATATTAATCGCTTGGTGATGGCTGATAGTTCCCGTCGGTGGCGGAATCACGACCGTGCGTCTGGGACGCTACAAAAATTTATTCGCATGGATAGCATCAATACCAGTGAAATTTCCCCTCGAGATTATTAATTTTACTGCTACTTGTTTCAGGTTTAATTTCCATCCATGCAAATACATTTTTGCAGCTTCTCCTTATGACGCACGCTCTTCGTTCCCACCGATGGCGTAGGTAGCGCTCGTAACAGGATCGTTGCGACAGAGAATCCAACGATGGCAATGTGTTGCAGTGTAGCGGTAGAACCATAGAGCCAGCATCTGCATTTGAGTGAAATACTCTTGTGATATTCTGACTATCGAATGGTTGCTGTTGTGTTGGTGATAAGAAATCCGCATGATCTAAAATCTGTCCTTTTCAGGGCATTAAATTTTTCATTGGAGGAATTTGGTTTGACTGAGAGTAAATTCATGATATTGTTGCAATAAATCGGCAGCAGTAACGCAAAAATTCATAAGATTCAATCCATCATTCGACTTCTGCAGAGTAAGTGATTAAAAGTCCATCGAAAGATAAAGACGCTATTAGTGTTTGAAATCTATCCTAATTTTGCGACGGTCTCGAATTTGGAAATTTCCGTTTTACACCCTGTATCCCCTTAGACGTAGTTTACGTCAAAAAATTATTTCAACTTAACCTTCCTCCCAAACATAATGGTGGTCCTGAAAAGAACCGATTAATTTCCACTTATGTGCCTCATCAACAGCACGACGTTGATTGCCAGATTCAACGATGCTGTTGGGAACACGGATGAAAAGATGTACTGCTGTTGCCACTACCGCCACCACCACCTGACGGAAAATTTCATCCGCAACATGACTCATAAATCTCAATCAACGAGCCGAGCCCTCCCGTGCGAACGAAATCGTCCGTTCTCCGTGACATCTTCTTCTTCTTCTTCTTCTTATTGGCATTACATCCCCACACTGGGATAGAGCCGCCTTGCAGCTTAGTGTTCATTAAGCACTTCCACAGTTGTTAACTGCGAGGTTTCTAAGCCAGGTTACCATTTTTGCATTCGTATATCATGAGGCTAACACGATGATACTTTTATGCCCAGGGAAGTCGAGACAAATTCCAATCCGAAAGTTGCCTAGACCGGCACCGGGAATCGAACCCAGCCACCCTCAGCATGGTCTTGCTTTGTAGCCGCGCGTCTTACCTCACGGCTAAGGAGGGCTCCGTGACATGCAGAATTAAAATGACGCACGCACGCGAAACACGGGGCTTTTTATACACAAGGAAAACGAAGCAGTGGATCAAAAGGATCAAAAGTCTTCCCCTTAGACGTAGTTTACGTCAAAAGTTCGTCCTATATAAACTTTCTCAATCACTTATCAATCACTGAATCATTGTTCAAAATTAAATCCACAGCAAGAAGAGTAGTTAAGTGCTAGACAAACATCATATAATTGAGCTCAGAATCACGCTAGAATATTTCAATGAAACATTTTATAGTTCCTAGCGGTGGTACTATAGACAAATTATTTCTACTTAACATTCCTCCCAAACATAATGGTGGTTCTGAAAAGATCCGATTCATTCCCAATTATGTGCCTCACCAACAACAAATACTGGACTGCGCGACAGCCATCTGATGATTCGGCTCTACGCACGCCGTTAATTGCCAGATCCAAAAATGATGCTTGTAACACGGATGTAAAGATGTACTGCTGTTGCCACGGCCGCCACCACTATCGAACGAAAAATTTTCATCCGCACCACCACAGCCGTTGTCGCTAGGACCGCTTCTGGACGCCTTGGTCCGCTTTCCATGAAATCCAGAATGAGAATGACACGGGGCTTTTATACACAGGAAAAACGAAGCAGTGGATCAAAAGGCCCGTACCTCTTACTGCAATCTGATGTCCGTGTTGGGGATTTATGATTTTTGAATTTTTCACCCGGTTTGGAAAGAAATAACATTTTCAATAGTTTGCCGTTGATAATGAACAGTTTTAATACAATTAGCAAATTGGTGCAAAGAAAGATCGAAAGTTAAAGTTGCCATTACCGTTTGAAATCTTACATGATTTCGTTACGGTCCCCAATTTGGAAATTTTCATTTTGCACCCTGTATCCGAGGCTTCCCCTTAGACGTAGTTAATTTCAAAATGCGCGAACAAAAAACACGTCCGTACGTGCTGCTGTCTCGAACTGGAATGGGCCACGCGCGCGCGGGAGAGCAGTTTTCTTATAATCAATAAAGATGGCTCGTTAGTCCCGCCTCTTTGTTGTCCGGTATGACTGCAAATATTGTGTAACCGTCACACACTCACCAAAGGGGCGTGGTTACAGGTTCAACTTTATTGATTACAAGAAAGCAGCTCTTCCGCGCGCGCGAGCCATTTCGTTCGAGATGTCGCGGAGAGCAGACCGAGACCGAGCAGAAATTTTATTCCCGGCGATGGTGTGGGTCGCGCGGTCGTCGTCATTAACATTAGCAGCGCTCAGTTTAAATTTTCTTGTATGATGTAGGTGGATTGACGGCTTTGGCAGGTTTTGTTCTATTATTGTCAGGGGGGTTTTTGTTGACCAAATTTTATGAAATTTGGCCACAATATTCTTTGATATGCTATGATATGATATGATAATTGATATGAAGTACTAACGATCGGCTACCATCAATGAAAGTGGCTCTTGGGAGCGTCCACAAATTACGTAACGCTTAGAGGGGGGAGGGTGGTTGCGCGAAGTGTGACGACACATACATACTTTTTAGATGCTTCATACAAAAAGTGTGACATAGGGGGCAGGGGGGGTTGAAAATGCCCAATTTTTGCGTTACGTAATTAAAGGATCTTCCCTTAAGGTGACTCGGGGAGGCACTACAACCGTGTTATTTTTCCTATCTTTTGTCTCTTTCTAACATTGTCACCTCGTAATTTTGGAGTGGCGTATTTCGGTTTTCAGTTGTTTGATGTAACTGTAAATGTATCAGCATGTAGATTGCGAGTAAGCACGCGCCAGTGATACTTTTTCAAAATCATAGGGTTACTGCTCCTGGACTTCATCTCATAGCTCCGATATTGGTCCTACGAAAAACAAAGCAACGAAAAGGTATTTGACTTGTTTATTATTTTTGTGATTTTTTTCAGCAGTGAGCATGCATGTTAGCAAAAAGAAGGAACGAAATTGGTGCCGTATTTTTTTGTTTCGCGATGAGATGAATATATGTACAGTGAGATTGAAAACGGAACAGTTCCCCTATTTGTTGTAGAAAAAAAATAAGCATTAATGATAATCAATAGTATCAATAGAATTGGCAAATTGCTGAAGGGTTTCCGAATCGATTGATAAGCAAATGTCGAAAATAAGATAAAGACGCTATTAGCGTTTGAAATCTATCCTAATTTTTGTGACAGTCTCGAATTTGGAAATTTCCGTTTTAAACCCTGTATCTGAGTCTTCCCCTTAGACGAAGTTTACGTCAAAAAATCTGTAGCAAACATCAATACTGACGCCATACAATTTTTTTCAGTCATAATGCGAATCAATTGTTTGCATGGTCTCCTTCCGATACTTGCTTGGGATTCAACTACCGACGTTAGCGTTGCGCTTTGAAAAAAGTTTATCTCGGAACCGATTTCTTTTTCAATCAACAGGAAAAATACAAAATTAGTCTCTCGGGAAAATTTCATGTTGTGCCGACAACATCAAAATCGTTGCAAACGCCACATTAGTGAATAAATGCTTGGACCGGCACTAATGCTATGATTCCGCTACTAATGTCAAACAATTATGCTTTGTTCTATGAAGAAAGTTCGTCTAATATCAACATTCTCAATCACCAAAATCATACAACTCCGAATTACGCTAGAAAATTTCACCGAAGAATTTTCCAGTTCCTAACGGTTGCACTCTAGGAAAATTATTTCAACTTAACCTTCCTCCCAAATATAATGATGGTCCTGAAAAGAACCAATTAATTGCCACTTATGTACCTTATCAGCAGCCACTGGGCTGCGCGACCCCCATCCGATGATTCGGCTCAACGAACGCCGTCGATTGCCAGATCCGCCGAAGATGGGACATGGATGAAAATGATGTGCTGCTGCTTCCACGACCGCCATCACCACCGACCGAAAAAAATTCATCCGCACCATCACACCGCTGAGACAGCCGTTGTCACTGGGACCGCTTCTGGACGCCTTGGTCCGCTCGCCGCGACATTCAGAATGAAAATGACGCGCGCACGTAAGTAAAGTAGTAAAATTCTTCTTTATTGTTTCATTTTCTGTTCTACAATTATTTTTTACATGTACAGTGCTCGGCCGGCTAGGCCCTCCAACTTCAATTTTAAATTTTTATGTTTACATTGTTATTTAAGTGTTAATATGATATATCATGACGGCCTTTAGGAGGCGCTGGTGTGTTTTTTTAAATTTGATAACCTAACTACTATGTACACTAATATTTACAATAAGAAATTTGATAACCTAGATTGGAACTAGCGCCCTAATTGGAGCCTGATCCGAATGCAAGCAACGGACCTAAACTTTTCTTTACACTCACCAAAGCGTTCATGTAAGGTTTTATTCCGGCCAGACGGTGGACCTCGGATGTTCTTGTCCTGGGAGGGGTGTTGAGGATCATCCTCAGGAATTTGTTTTGGACCCGTTGAAGTTTGAGGTGGTGGGTTTTAGCGCAGCTCTCCCAGACCGGCATGCCATATTCGATCACAGGGAGGATGATTTGCTTGTAGACAGCAAGCTTATTTTTCAGGGACAATGACGACCGGCGGTTGATCAAAGGGTACAGTAGTTTCAACAAGACGTTACACTTTGTCACCGTTTTGTCAACCTGTTGCCTGAAAATAAGCTTGCTGTCGAGGGTCAAGCCAAGGTAGCCGGCCTCATTGGCCCATTCCACGGTCGTGCCATTGAGGATGATTTTACAGTCCCCAGGCGGAACAAGTTTAGGGATTTGGAGTGGGGAAAATGATGACCTGGGTCTTCGCCGCGTTGATACAGATCTTCCAGCTGGTGAGGTACTCTGTCAGGGCATCCAGGCCTCGTTGGAGTTTTGCCACTAGCGCTCTGATCACTCTACCGTTGTAGACGATGGATGTGTCATCTGCGAACAGAGACAGAATGCCGCCTTCTGGAGGTTCTGGCATGTCGGAGGTGAACAGATTGAAAAGCAGGGGCCCGAGGATACTGCCCTGGGGAACGCCTGCGACGATGTTGTGCGCATTGGAACTCGCTCCGCTGATTGAGACCCGGAATGTCCTTGCCGACAGGTAATTGTTTATGATTTTCACCAGGTAGCTGGGAAGATTGTAGCGTTGTAGTTTGTACACCAGGCCATCATGCCATACATTGTCAAATGCCTTCTCGACATCGAGTAAGGCCATGGCGGATGTTTTCGAGACAAACTTGTTCCGTCTGAGGACGTTGGTAACTCGGGTCAGTTGGTGTACAGTTGACCGACCGCGTCGGAAACCAAGCTGTTCCTCGAGCAAGATGTTGAGATTTTCGGCAGACTCAAGTAACCGATGATGAATAGCTTTTCGAATAGCGTGGATAAGCCTTAGAGGCGGCAGATGGGTGGCTAACTGTTGGGGCAGGAAGGATCCTTCCCAGGCTTCCGGATGGGGATGACTTTCGTTGACTTTCAGGACGACGGGAAGTAGCATACCGGAGACACTGATTAAAGATCAGCGAGAGGTGCTCAAAGAACGCAGCACTCATGTGTATGAGTTCGAGATTCAGGATGCTGTCGAAGCCTGGGGCCTTCATGTTCTTCGATGATTTGATAGAGGCCGTCAATTCCAACTCCCCCGAGAAGTCGTTGGGAATCAAATGGATGTTGTTAGCATGCTTGGATAGCTGCTTCGTGTGGACTGACGATATTCTGCCCAAGATTGTGTGAGCTGACGAAATGACGACCTATTTTAGCGACCTTCTCTGCAGGAGTTATCAAGCGATCCTTAGAGCCATTATTGTCTAGTGGGATCAAAGGTGGAATGGGCCGAGGCTTGGATTTTAGAATTTTGGTCATTTTCCAAAACGGCTTAGCATAATCTGGGAGAGTGCGGATCTTATTCGAGAAGTCGTTATTTTGAGGTCCACCATTCTGGCCTTGATAATTTTGTGATTCGATTGCAGCGTGTTTAAGCTCAGGCAGTCCAGTACGCTGAAACTGCCTGCGAGTGACATTCCGCAATCGAATCAAATCTTTGGTGAGTGTATCGATGTTTAAGGAGTTGCTTACCTGCCGAGCCGTCGGTACGTGTTGCTCTCGGGCCGCCGTGATCGCCTCCTCGATAGCGCACAGCTGGCGGTCGATACTTTCCGGCGTCTCCGGACGCACCTCGTAGTCGACGGTGTTATCGACGCACTGCTGGAAACGCTGCCAGTTCACTCGGTGGTAGTTCCGCCGTAACTGCTGGTGCCGATTGACCGAGGAGCCCAGTTCCGCCACCACCGGATAGTGATCCGAACTGAGCTCCTGGTATACAACCGGCTGCGAGACGTGGTCACTCAGGTTTGTTACGTAGAGGTCGAGCGTTGCGTGGGCACCGGACCGACTCAGCCGAGTGGGGAATCCGGGCTCAGGATCGTGTAGTGGCCTTCCTCCATGTCGTTGCTCCAGATGGTGCCGTTTCGATTGCCGCGACTGTTGCCCCAGGCTTGATGTTTGGCATTCAAGTCGCCGGCAATGATATACTGGCCTTGCCTCCGCGTCAGCTTGACGATGTCCTCCGAAGGGCAGCCGATGATCCATCGCCGGCTTTGGCTTGCGTTGGACAGTACGCCGCGATGAGCGCGATTGTGCCGACCGAAGTGGTGATTTCGACACCGATGGCCTCAATGACACTGAGCTGGAAACTTGGAAGCAGACGACAGTTGATGTTGCAGCGAAGAGCGATGGCCACACCACCTCCCCTGGTCGGCCGGTCGAGTCGCACGATGCGGAAGTCCGGGATGTTGATGTTCACCTCCGGTTTTAGGTGCGTTTCGGTGATGAACGCCACGTCTATTTCCTTCTCCTCAAGGAAATCCTTCAGCTCGATTGTTTTGCTCTTTAGCGAGCAAGCGTTCCAGTTGACCAGGCCCACCCTAGCAGCCATTTTCAATGATGAACATGCCAAGTGTGAAGACCTGGTCGAATCGGGTTTTGCAGCCGCGCAGTCGAGTGGCGAGCTGCGCGAAGATCGGCATCAGTTGCTCCGGAGTGTACAGCGGGGCAGATTCTTCCGGTGGGACGGCTTCGTTCTCCGACTGCCGACGGAACCCAGGAGGAGGAAGCGGGGGCCATTCGCTGGTGGATGGTGCCGACGATGCTGGAGCTTGGACCGATGCAGTTGCCGCTGCCAGTCGCTTGTGCGGCTGTAGCGGTGGGAGTATTGGAATCACACGACGGGGAGCCGGGATAGCTGGAAAGTTCACCTCGTTGATTACAGGAACACGGTTCTTCTTCGGAATGGTCCTGGTGGAAGCCTTCTTCCGGATTTCCAGGAACTCGGCTCGCTTTGGGCAGCCCTTTGTGGTGGCCCGATGTTTGTCGCCACAGTTGGCGCATTTGGGATCGGCCACCTCCATTTTGTCGCACTCGTCAGTCGGATGGGGTTCGCCACACTTGTTGCAGCGCGGCTTCATGCGGCAGTTCCTGGTGCCGTGCCCGAAATTGAAGCAGTTGGTGCATTGCGTGACATCGCGGTGCACTGGCCGATATCGCTCCCAGTCAACGACGGTGTAATTTATAACGCCAACCAGCTTCAGGTCCTTCCAGGTAGTGGAACCGTGCTCCAGATGGATCAGGTAAAGCTGGTCGCGATATTTCCTCGCCTTGTCGTGACGAGCGATCTTGTGGACGGCTACTGGCTTCAGTCCGCAACTTTCAAGCTCTGCTTGGAGCTCTTCCTCCTTCATGTCGTGAAGTCCTCGCAGCAAGGCCTTGAGCGGCTTCGTGCCGGGGTGGTCATGAGTGTAGTACTCATACTTGTGGACCTCGAGGAACTCCACGACGGATTGATGATGGTCCCTGTTGGCCGGCATCACTTTCACGCCCTCGCTGCAGAGCCGAAAAGTACATTTCAGCCCCTTAGCGATCAGCTGGCGAATTTTTGGTCGTAAATCCGGCGGATCGCCCTTCACAAACACGGGCGGGCACTTCTCCTTCCGCTCCGGTTGCACCTGCGGCAGCTGCGATTGCTGCTTCTTCCTCTTTTTCGGCGGATTGCCGGCGTCATCAAGCGGCAACGGCGAGAACACGTTGCTCTGCAAAAGCTGCTTGGAGGGGTTACCCGCGCCTCCAAGAGCAGTGCGCTTAGGCACTTTTCCAGCGACCGAATCGGCCACCGAGTCTCCCATGACGGGTCCGGGAGAAAATAACGCCAACGCGACAAGCGAAAACGCAAACAGCGAAAGAACGAGAAAAACACTTCGAAAAAATGCGCGAGCAAAAAACACGTCCGTACGTGTTGCTGTCTCGAACTGGAATCCTGAGGCAACGCGCGCACGCGAAACACGGGGCTTTTTATACACAGGGAAAACGAAGCACTGGACCAAAGGCCCGTACGTTACTGCAATCTGATGTCCGTGTTGGGGATTTATGAACGGAATTGAATTTTTCACCCAGTTTGGAAAGAAACAACATTTTCAATAGTTTAACGTTGATAATCAATAGTATCAATAGCATTGGCAAATTGCTGGAGAGTTTCTGAATCGATTGATAAACAAATGTCGAAAATCCATCGAAAGATAAAGACGCTATTAGCGTTTGAAATCTATCCTAATCTCGTGACGGTCTCGAATTTGGAAATTTTGGTTTTACACCCTGTATCTGAGCCTTCCCCTTAGACGTAGTTTACGTCAAAAAAAATGAAAAAAAAACCTTTTTTTAAGGTCACTCCTGACGGAAGCCAATTTTCAAAGCACTCGCGTTTTCAAGGGCACACCATTCGATACGGGAGCCACGCACAACTGTCATTTTTATATTTTCAGGCATGCTGCGACGCAGCAAAGCCGAAAAAAAATGACAGTTGTGCGTTGCTTCCGTATCCAATGGTGTGCCCTTGAAAACGCGAGTACTTTGAAAATTGGATTCCGTCAGGAGTAACCTTAATAAAGGGGAAAATGGTCTAAAATGCACCCATGAGAGAAAATAGCCCCATTGACATTACGTTTCGGAGCGAATGTTTTCCTTACATTTTGGCATTACCTATTAAGTACCGAGTCATATACACAAAAAATCTGCTATTGCTGTTATTGCTGTTGTACCCATTCAAAGAAAATTCTTCTAAATATGTTTAGATAAATTCTTCCGAAATCCCCTAGCAAATGTTACTATTTAAATAAGAATTTTTGTGGAAATTCAAAAGAACTTCTCACGAATGTTCAAAAAACCTTCATTTGAAGTTGTAATAAGAATTTATTTCATATAAGTTGGCGATTTCTTAGTTGACGAGACGGTCTACGAATAGTTGCAAGTCAAACGAAGCACAATTCTGTAGAATTTAACAAAGAAATTTAGAAGAATTCTGCGTAGAAGTATAGAAAAACTTTCTAGTAGATTAGGGAAAAAAATTTTCCAAATCAAATTTAGAAGATATGATTCCCGATTTGAAACATGCCCTGAAACAATCCGGAATAACTCCAATGTCCAATGGTCTGGACATAAATTTAACCTTATATTCCAAAAATAGATGAATTTTTCTCGTTGAACAGTGGCAAACCAAAAAAAAACTGTTATGGTCATTTGAATATTGACAAAATTTTGCCTGTCCCGATCATTTTGTCCAACCGCTGTACTTCACCACTGCACAAGGTTGCATTTGAGTGATTCCACCCTTCTTCCTCGGTGGGGAAAGTATTTTCTTATTCCTTACTTCTTGTGTGGACATTTTTTCTACTAGCTTTCCTTTTCTTTTTTCTTTCTTGTATGCATTTAGTAATATATCATATTTGTCCTGCTTATTATTATTTTTTCCATTTGCACCAACTTTTTGTCGTTTCCGGAAACTGATTTTTTATCTTTTCATTGCACTGATTTAGTTTCAACAAACAACTCAACCCTTTTTTTAATGTCTGCATAGGTTTTCCTTTCTTCTTTTAGCTAGTTGATGATTACTTTTTGTTGACACTTATCACGAAAGAACGGTATGAAATGCTGCACATTATTAAAATACAAAAATTAGGAAGCTTTCACCTTTAACGAGATGCAATACCATGCAATCGACCAATAATCGTTTCACGATAATCTGCTAACCAATAAAATATATCCGATCATCCTACTCGAAAAGGTCGATAATTAATATCAAACAACCAACGACGATTATTTAAATGGCTATGATGGTGCTCTTTCGAGTCCAATTCCAGTAGGCGCACACGCGGCACGTGAGTGCTCCAATCGATGCGGATAAATTGGTCGGTAAACAGATCCTGTGATGAAAATGGCATTTATGAGTTGGAGTGACAGTGATCCACTTAATGAATATTATCAACGGCACATGATGCTGCAAGACTTCGGTGCTGCATCCACAAACACACCTACGTACAAACGTGGGCAAATTTAATTGTTGGAATGTTAATGTCATTTATAATAATTGCTACACAACTAATAAACATAAATATTTACGGCTTGTTAAGGCAGATAACACCTCTTGCTCCAGGCGAGCCTCAATACACTCCAATTATCGTGAGATTCTGGCAACGTATGGGCACGGTCTCGGATTGAGTTTATACAATGGATATTATCTGCGATTGCAATCTCTCGACAAAGAGAGCTGGAGACGTCGCGGTGTCTCAACGTTGGGAAAATATTTTTAAAAATATCGCTGAGACACTTATAAAATAGTTTCTATTTCATAACATATTATACTGATGTTTTTATTGATTTAGTATTTATATCCATTCTAAATCCAGTAATTATTTAACTCCCTGAATGTTTACAAACGTATCGGAATTCAATTGGAATTATGGACAACTTTTCCCTAAATTTCCTATTCAGATAAAAAAAGAAATCTAGACTCATTGAAAATAACAAGTACTAAACGTACCCCAAGCATAGCGAAACTAAAACAACACAAAAACACCGACCGTCTCCTCCGCTTAATCTGGTGCTTATTTATATACACTTTAACTGCAACACTGCGCCAACTTAAGTTGTGATTTGCTTTAGATTGTTTCTTTTGTTGCATCCGACGATCTGCACCGGCCGGCTACTGCCGCGGCATTTCCCCGCCCACATCACGCTCACTTCCACGACGACGACGACGACGGTCGCCTGATGCAACGCAGATCCCACCTCACTCATTCTACAACATTCGAAAGGGCCGACGGAGCGAGCTGTTCGAAACAGATTCGCGCCGAAAATACAACACTTTGATGGCACTAAAAATAGAAATTCACTCTCGCAGCTGATTTACCCAACATTATTCGCCAGCAGCGGCGGCAGCGTGACCAAGAGCTGCAAAAAAAAACACGGAGCTGACTCCTCCAAAATGTTGCTTCCATTGCTCTGGCATTACATCCGACGTCTTTTTTTCTATTCCTTCTAATTGAACATAGAAACCATGAACAACCGGAAAATGTTTGTCGGAAATATTATGACTTTTAAGAGCGTCTAAGCAGGAAGGAAATGTGTAGATGCTATAATATAAATTAATATATTGCACTTTAATGATTGTGAATGGTATCATCAAGAAGTACTAGAAGTATTTATTACTTTTTTAATGCAAAAAAAAAACAAGTTGGTGGATTAATCTAGTTTTTTTTTTAATATTGTGCGATTTATTCATAATTATATCATATTTTCTATATTTCATCTTAATTTAGATTTCAAAAGCTGTTTAGTTTTTGGCAAGTTAATAAGTAATTTTCATCGTATTTTCATTCTGAACATTTTTTTAATTATATATGAAAACTTGTGGAATGCTTATTTGATTCCCATACTACCATTGTTTGTTTCCATTATTCAGAAGGAACTTATAGCAAAACTAATACACTCACCAATGAGGTGACTCCGTAATTCCAATCCATTTTCAAGCACTCACCTAAAATGAAACCAGAGAAAACCATTGTTAGTTTGAAACGTTAATCATTTGGTACATATTTCGCTCGCGACGACGACAAAAAGAAACTTAAAACATGGAGTGATTATCGCGTCTACGGAAGCTGAAATCAATTAATCAAACAGGAATGCCCGGTAACTACTATAATAATGACGCGGTAATTACGGGGCCAAGGACAAAGCTATTGTGTCGTGGTATGCCGTGTATAGAAGCGTAGTAAAGGTCGATGAAAACACCAAAGCATCAACTCGAATCGGGCACGACCGAAGAGCTACGAACAATTATGAACAAAGGTGGAAAAATGTTTCCTCCTGGAGTGAACTTAGAACCATGAGCGTTGAATCATTGCTCGGTGGCGTGATAGTTAAAGTTTGGAATCATGATTTTCACCAAGCCAACAGGTGCTTTGAAATATTTTTCAAATATTTAAATAAAAATGTAGGTTGAAGTTAGAGCTTATCAATATTACGACCCCACTGGCTAGAAAAACAATCCATAGACGTTATTTACTTGCTTGTAACAATTTTTCAAAAATCACTTTATCGAAAAAAATCTGTGATACAAATCACATGAAGTTCAAGTGCTTAACAGGATAAAAACCCACAGAATTTTCATATGTGCCTCTTCTTCGATTCTATGCTATCTCAATGCAATAGATAACAAGTACTCGTTCCATTTCACACCAATTGAGGAACTATTGACGGGGTGATCTAATGACAGTTCTTCTTTCTGTTCCAGAAGCTCATATTTTCCGCTTCGTTTATCTCCCATTACTGCACACAATACACACACAATTGGTGAATCAGATAAGTTTTTCTCCCGTTTCGCCACCAGCAAACATTTTAGCACAAGTGCCATTGATAACCACGAACAAACTTCACCCCGAATATCGCTGGGAACAGAAAGCAGATTATCCCATAAACAATTCCGCAAAACGGCCTCGTCAAGCTGTCTGGTGCAGATACATAACCCCATTGCCATCCATGCTTCTTGGTTGCTTAGAGCGCCATACGAACCAGTTTAGGCGGCGAACGTACGGGGAATAGCTGCCAAACGATAGCGAACCAGCCAAAACAAAAAACTGGAATCGGAAAAGAATAACCCACTGACGGAACTGACTACACTGGCACTGGAGGGATGGGGGCCTTGAGTTTTGGACGAGATTTCATGGCAGGAGCCGCATGTTATGTGTACCAAGCGGCCTTGTCCTGTCGGTCGCCAAGTTTGAATAGGAAGAAAAAAACTAAGATTGCGATTTACTCATTTGCTCCGCCCTTTACAATTGCTTGATTGTGTTCAGGGATGCTGTAAAAGAAGGTTAGCCTTGGGGTTTGAATGCAATGGAAATGTCACATTCAAATTGGAGAATTCAGTATGCTTATGGCAATTCTAGAAATAAAAAAAATCCATAATTTTTTAATGGATAAAATATAGAAAATAACAAATTGATAACACATACGGAAGAATCATTTAAATTTTTCCTAGAAAAGCATACAAAACTTTTGTTTTTGTATTTCTTGTGGAAATTCAATTGATTTTTCAAAGGAAATTTGTTTAGATATCATTTCCACGGGAAATTCGTTGGAATTTCCACGAAAGATTCGTTGGAATTTCCTCGGGAAGTTTGTTGGAATTTCCAAGGGAAAATCGTAGGAATTTCCTCGGGAAATTCGGTGGAATTTTCTTCGGGAAACTCGTTTGAATTTTTTAAGGGAAATTCTTTGGAATTTCCACGGGACATTCATTGAAATTTCCAAGGGAAATTCTTTGGAATTTCCTGGGGATATTCGTTGGAATTTTCACGGGAAATTCTTTAGAATTTTCACGGAAAATTCTTTGAAATTTCCACTGGAAATTCGTTGGAATTTCCACGGGAAAGTCTTTGGAATTTCCACGGAAAAGTTGTTAGAATTTTCTTTGGGAAATTCGTTGGAATTTCCACAGAAATTCGTTGGGATTTCCAAGGAAAATTGGTTGAAATTTCCACAGGAAAATCGTTGGAATTTCCACAGAAAATTCTTTGCAATTTCCACGGGAAATTCTTTGAAATTTCCATTCGTTGGAATTTCCTCGGGAAGTTTGTTGGAATTTCCAAGGGAAAACCGTTGGAATTTTCTGCGGGATGTTCGTTGGAATTTTCACGGGAAATTCTTTAGAATTTTCACGGAAAATTCTTTGAAATTTCCACTGGAAATTCGTTGGAATTTCCACAGGAAAGTCTTTGGAATTTCCACGGGAAAGTCTTTGGAATTTCCACGGGAAAGGTGTTGAAATTTTCTTTGGGAAATTCGTTGGAATTTCCAAGGAAAGAAAATCAGAAAAATTCTTTGAAATATGCATTCGTTGGTACTTCCACGAGAAATTCGTTGGAATTTCCACGGGAAAGTCGTTGGAATTTCCACGGGAAATCCGTTGGAATTTTCACTGGAAATTCGTTGGAATTTTCACAGGAAATTCGTTGGAATTTCCACGGAAAATTTGGGAGAACCATCCATCGTTCACACCGCGAAAATCGGACGACTGCGATGGGCCGGGCACGTAGCCAGAATGTCGGACAGTAACCCGGTGAAAATGGTTCTCGACAACGATCCGACGGGCACAAGAAGGCGAGGTGCGCAGCGGGCAAGGTGGATCGATCAGGTGGAAGATGACTTGCGGACCCTCCGTAGACTGCGTGGTTGGCGACGTGTAGCCATGGACCGAGCCGAATGGAGAAGACTCTTATATACCGCACAGGCCACTTCGGCCTTAGTCTGAATAAATATATAAAAATATTCCACGGAAAATTCGTTGGAATTTCCTCGGGAAATACGTTAGAATTTCCTCGGGAAATTCGATGAAATTTTCTTCGGGAAATTCGTTGGAATTTTCTTCGGAAAATTCATTGGAATTTTCTTCGGAAAATTCATTGGAATTTTCTTCGGAAAATTCGTTGGAATTTTCTTCGGAAAATTCGTTGGAGTTTCCACGGGAAATACGTTGGAATTTTCACTGGAAATTCGTTGGAATTTCCACGGTAATTCGTTGGAATTTCCAGGGAAAATTCGTTGGAATTTCCAGGGGAAATTTGTTGGAATTTCCAGGGGAAATTCGTTGGAATTTCAAGGGGAAATTCGTTGGAATTTCCAGGGAAATTCGTTGGAATTTCAGGAAATTCGTTGGAATTTCAGGAAATTCGTTGGAATTTCAGAAATTCGTTGGAATTTCAGGGAAATTCGTTGGAATTTCAGGAAATTCGTTGGAATTTCAGAAATTCGTTGGAATTTCAGGAAATTCGTTGGAATTCCAGGAAATTCGTTGGAATTTCAGAAATTCGTTGGAATTCCAGGAAATTCGTTGGAATTCCAGGGAAATTCGTTTGGAATTTCAGGGAAATTCGTTGGAATTCAGGGAAATTCGTTGGAATTCCAGGAAATTCGTTGGAATTTCAGGAAATTCGTTGGAATTCCAGGAAATTCGTTTGGAACTCCAGGAAATTCGTTGGAATTTCAGAAATTCGTTGGAATTCCAGGGAAATTCGTTGGAATTCCAGGGAAATTCGTTTGGAATTCCAGGAAATTCGTTGGAATTCCAGGAAATTCGTTGGAACTCCAGGAAATTCGTTGGAACTCCAGGAAATTCGTTGGAATTCCAGGGAAATTCGTTGGAATTCCAGGAAATTCGTTGGAATTCCAGGAAATTCGTTGGAATTCAGGGAAATTCGTTGGAATTCAGGGAAATTCGTTGGAATTCCAGGAAATTCGTTGGAATTCCAGGAAATTCGTTTGGAATTCCAGGGAAATTCGTTGGAATTTCAGGAAATTCGTTGGAATTTCAGGAAATTCGTTTGGAATTCAGGAAATTCGTTTGGAACTCCAGGAAATTCGTTGGAATTCCAGGAAATTCGTTTGGAATTCCAGGAAATTCGTTTGGAACTCCAGGAAATTCGTTGGAATTTCAGAAATTCGTTGGAATTTCAGGAAATTCGTTGGAATTTCAGGGAAATTCGTTGGAATTCCAGGAAATTCGTTGGAATTCCAGGGAAATTCGTTGGAATTCCAGGAAATTCGTTGGAATTCCAGGAAATTCGTTGGAATTCCAGGAAATTCGTTTGGAATTCCAGGAAATTCGTTGGAATTCAGGAAATTCGTTGGAATTCCAGGAAATTCGTTGGAATTCCAGGAAATTCGTTGGAATTTCAGGAAATTCGTTGGAATTCCAGGAAAATTCGTTGGAACTCCAGGAAATTCGTTTGGAATTTCAGGAAATTCGTTTGGAATTCCAGGAAATTCGTTGGAATTCCAGGAAATTCGTTGGAATTCCACGGAAATTCGTTGGAATTTCACGGGAAATTCGTTGGAACTCCACGGAAATTCGTTGGAATTCCACGGAAATTCGTTGGAATTTCACGGAAATTCGTTGGAATTCCACGGGAAATTCGTTGGAATTCCACGGAAATTCGTTGGAATTCCACGGAAATTCGTTGGAATTCCACGGAAATTCGTTGGAATTCCACGGGAAATTCGTTGGAATTTCCACGGGAAATTCGTTGGAATTTCCACGGGAAATTCGTTGGAATTTCCACGGGAAATTCGTTGGAATTTCCACGGGAAATTCGTTGGAATTTCCTCGGGAAATTCGTTGGAATTTCCTCGGGAAATTCGTTGGAATTTCCTCGGGAAATTCGTTGGAATTTCCTCGGGAAATTCGTTGGAATTTCCACGGGAAATTCGTTGGAACTTCCTCGGGAAATTCGTTTGGATTCAAACGGGAAATTCTTTGGAATTTCCACGGGAAATTCGTTGGAAATATACGGGAAATTCGTTGGAATTTCCACGAGAAATTCGTTGGAATTTCCAGGGGGAAATTCGTTGGAATTTTCACAGGAAATTCGTTGGAATTTCCACAGGAAATTCGTTGGAATTTCCACAGGAAATTCGTTGGAATTTCCACAGGAAATTCGTTGGAATTTCCACAGGAAATTCGTAGGAATTTCCACGGAAAAATCGTTGGAATCTCTACGGGAAATTCCTTGGAATTTCCACGGAAGCTTCGTTGGAATTTCCGCGTGAAAGTTGTTGGAATTTCCACGGTAAATTCGTTGGAAATTCGACGGGAAATTCGTTGGAATTTCGACGGGAAATTCGTTGAAATTTTGACGTGAAATTCGTTGAAATTTCGACGGGAAGTTTGTTGGAATTTCCACGGAAAATTCGTTGGAATTTCCACGGGAAATTCGTTGGAATTTCCACGGGAAATTCGTTGGAATTTCAAATTGTAAAACAAAAATTCATTTTGGGTCTTCCTTATAAAATTGCTTTTTCTAGTGACTGAGAGACACTTAAAGTATTAGGTGCATGAATCTGTTTTTTATTTCTGGCGTATGTATCCGCGCATACATTCGGGTATATAAATCAGCTTCAATCACTATTCTTCTGAGCTGAGCTTCAACTAGATCACCAATTTGCCTCGTTATAGTTTCCTTTATCATCGTAGGCACGCTGCTACCATAAGATGCTGACGAACTGTGTGCATCCCTGGGTTCGTCTTCGATACCATTCAACACAAAAAAAAACCATCACCTGATGGTACGCCGTAGCTGGAGCTGCAAATCCGTTCCCAACTTTAAATGAAATGCAGAAATAGTGAAGCGGAAGTTTCACGCTCTCGACGCTTTGTTACTGATTTCTTCCAGAATGCTCGAGCACAAACGTGAGTAATGCGAAAGGAGAGCAAAATTATAATGCAATAAAAATAAAATGATCGTTCTGCACGACAGTACAAGTTGCTATTCATTCTGAAGCTGATGTTTCAAAACGCGGTTACCCTCATCGCTCGAACATTGTAGAGTAATGTGGGGTCAGGCTGCGATAGAAATAAGTTTACGACACTAGAAAAAACTTATTTAATAGATTTAAACTGAATTTCGAGACAATGTCAATATTTGGAAAACTATGATAAACTTATGTACACTACTTCATAATATATTCATAGATATTAGAAGCATATTTAATATGAGCAGAACAGTAATATAATTAGGAAGAAAAGCTTAATGAAAAGCTCCCCCAAACACTCTATGCATGTGCTACTAGGAACGGCTGAGACACGCAAGGAGCGGCTTCCGTGCGCTCCCGTTTCCCATTATGTGCGTGGTTAGCGGAAATAGTTGTTTTATGCAAATGCTACCAATTGCGATTAATGGCATGGATTGTTGCCCACCGCTAAGGACTAGTCATTCGGTTTGCTAGGAAGCAACGTCCCAACCATTTATGATAAAGACGTTAGAGCACAGCAGAACGGAAAACGTGTTTGATAGAGTAGAAACAGATTTGTTTCTTGTCTTTTGCTTGGTTCTGTAAACTGTGATTTGAGAAATGTAGCCACGTCCTTTTTATCGTCAATGTGTCTCTTTGTTCTTGAGTTTCAACTTAGAACATTTTCTAATACATAAATTGGCATTGAATCTAATCTAGAATAGCAAAAATCGGAATAAACCCGATACATCAACAAGTTAAAACTGAATAGAACTTGATTTAACTGCAAAACTCTTGCCATCACATACAGAATCAGATTATTTTTGTTGGCACCGAAAATTAAATAACTTAACAATAGAAGCGTCATCGTCCCCCTCGTTGCTTTGCTGACACAAAATAAGCCAGAAGCACAAATTGGCGATGAGAAGCCGGTCTCGCACTCAAATTCTTTCTTCTCGTTCAAAACTCGTTGCCTGAAACAAATCGGTTTGGAACTATCTAAGTATTTCATCTTGAATAAATGCCAATATTTTGCGTTAGTACCATTATTAATCACTATTCTTTACCTTCGATGACTACCCATCTTGTGAAATTTGGCGTTTGGTGTCATCGTAATGTTCTTGTTAGCTAGACATCATATCAGACAGCTCAACACTAAAGAAAACTTCTAAAACTTAAATCCGGAACTAGACATTAAACTGTGTACAGTAACAACCAATAGTTTTTACCCTCGTGTCGCAAACGCTGTTAAGGTAGCGAGGCTTAAGTGTTTGAGAGAGTCAAGATGTTTACTTCTGCAGGCGAATCAACGAGCAGATCTGCGTTGGCGTTGACGTTGATTCATTGCTGATCGTTTAGGTTGATTCAAATCTAAAACCGCACGAACCACCGTTGATGTTGAGCTTCCTAAAACTACAATGTGACGCATTCGTTGCATGATGAAGCATTTGTATCAAATCTCGCATGCCCATCATACATGAAATTATCAACTTCTGGTTGAGTTATCAAGTACAAGAAATTATAATTATTACTACAATCACAGAAAAACAGATTTAACACTGATGAAATTTCCATCGCCCATAAAACGGTTGTTTTTAATTCAACTTATTTGCAAGTTTCACACTCAGAGGCGCGCGCATGTTTGTTGACTTTGTCGTGCAATATTCACGCAAGATGGTAATAAAGTAACTGAGCAATAGATTTTTCAGCTGTTGCATTTGTTTGTCTGTGGCACAAAGTTTTCCGAATCAAGCAATCTAGGGTAAAAGACCCAAGCATGGAGGAACTAAGTTCACAACATTATCCATTCATGCAAAGTTACAAACGCAGTTTTGATTAAATTTTATGTACATTGCCAGATTTAATATATGCATTTCGCTGATGTCTTCAAATTGTCTTTTGACTTATAAATTAATCGATTTGTCATATAAATTGCTGCGAATATTTCTCGCCTTTTTCATAACCCTCACAACCGCAACTAAAGGTTCTCCCACAAAAATTGGATAGCTTACTCTTCTATTTTGCCTGCTAACAAATACAAATGTTTCTACTCTGCTAATTATGTACACGAGATTGGAATATTCCTTAATTTTATGGGAAAATTAGTGTCACAAATTTTACAATTGCGTAGAAATTAACACACCTAGCGAATCTAATTGTACCGTTTTTCCTGCACGCACAGCGTAAAAATTGATTCAAAAATATGAAATAAACAATACAATCACCATTTCATTCATCATTCTCCATAATGTCACCGATAGTGTTACTACTTCTATCAGTTGTTTCGATTGCATTCGCTTTGAACTTGGATCTACAAGGGGAAACGCAATCGAATTCTGCCAAACCGTACACCGTACGAATACTAAAATCAGCTTGCCTGGGCTACCCCAATAAGTATGCCCGGGTTATGACATGTCGCACAAAAGTTAGTCGAAACGCCGCCACAACGATCTCATTCCATGGTACACTTATCCGACCCATTGAGACCATGTTCGGGTCGTTCGGTCTAAACTACAAGTACACCAACGGCTACCAACCACTGCTGATCGAACTGCAGGCGAACGCCTGCGAGTTACTACGAAAGAAATGTGGAAACGTAACAAGGTGGCGAAATTTCTCTACGAACTGGGGATCTTGGAGTACGTTCCGTGGATCAAACCCTGCCCATGGCCACCGGTAAGCACTCTAGGTTAGGTTCTAAACTGTTGATATTTGAGAAGTTATTTTGTGAACCATTTGTTTTTAGGGTAATTACAGTGTAGTCGATTTTACAATGAAGGAATCGAAAATGCCAAACTTCTTGCCGGCCGGAGATTTCAGATTCGACATGCGACTCTACGATGCGGACAATGAGACAATTCTAATACATCAAATTTTCTTTTCGATCAGAGCGAAGGGAATATTGGATTTGTCGATGGGAAAAAAGTAGCCAATGACATCTCAAAGTAAATTAACAAAATCAATAACAAACATAGCAAGTTAGTTTTGAAAATTCAACCACGTGTAAAATTGCACCCAATTTCAACAAACGAATTAACATTCGATATTTAATTAAATTTGACGGAATTTTTCAAGCAAACACGGTTTAAATTTATTTTATACTAGGCAAACCACCCCGATCTCGCTAGGGTTTTATTTTCGATCTGTCAATCATTTAGATCGTCAATCATGACATTCCACAGCCACATACAAAAAAAGCACCGGCAAATGCAAAAAATACTACAAAACATAATCAACAAATCTTTTTTTTCTATTGCCTCTGCTATTTAGGATGTGGGTTTTACACTTAATGCCTCCAACAACATTGCGAACAAGACTCAATTATATTGATATTATATTGAAATCATTGACGATTTGAACATGATAAATAAGATTTTCGATCCATTATGCTTTGTTTATTTATGATTAAATTAAGTATAATGCAAATAAGATTAGGTAATGTAATAAATGTAATTAATTTATTTAATACAATAAATATGGTAACTTTGATGATTTTATATAATGTATGGATTTATAGGAAATAATGATTAAACAGAATATAGAAAAAGTAGCAGCCCACCGAAGATAGATTTCACAAAATAGGTAATAGGGGAACAGACGGCTTTGGCAGGTTTTGTTTTATTATTGGCAGGGGGCTTTTTGTCGACCGAATTTTATGAAATTTGGCCACGATATTCTTCGATATGCAAAGAATGTTTAGGCCAAATTTGAGCAAAATCAGTCATAAAAAACCCCCCTGACAATAATAGAACAAAACCTGCCAAAGCCGTCATTCCCCCTATATTCGAGATAAATCTATTCCGCTTTTTGAATTAATAAGGACATAATTGTCTTAGCGCCTTACAATAAAAAACAAGTTAAAGCTGGGACTGCTTTTTATTAAGTTGTATAAAGAATTTTACAAACACAAGTTCCACGATTTTTTTGCCTTTCTCGTATACAAAGTATACGTAAAGGCTATAGGATCACTCCAAAACTGAACTTTTGATAGAAGGCTCGGATTAGGGACGTTCCGATATTACCGATATATCGGAATATCGATATATTTGTTTCGATATCCGATATTTTTGTATCGATATTTTACATTCAATATATCGGCCATATCGATATTTTCGCTTCCGATATAGATAGATCGAATAGGAAAAAAAGAAACTCAGAAAACAACCATAGCATTTTATTATGTGAATGAAAGTATCTCACATAATAAAATACATATGCAACTTTAGTTAAAATAACCATAAAACGGATCTGGAATGTCGTATTTTTGAAGGAAAATTTCTTGATAACGTGAGTGATGTGATTAAGAAGAGCGCTGCCGCCGTTCACAGATTTTGCAACTCACTGCAACTGCATCATCAGCTCGCCACTACTGGGCAGAATCTGTAACGTCGCTGATTCATAGATTCTCACGCCAATTCAACCATATATACATGTTCCTAGGGAAATTCAGAAAAGTTTCCTTTACAGATTAGGAACAGTTTCCTGTTAAGAACACCTCCTGTGCCTATTTTTAAGAATTTCCTGTGGAAGTTTCTGTCGTATATTCAGAAGAATCTTTCGTGGAAACTAAAGAGACTTTCCTTTGGAAGTTCAGAATATTTCTACGAGTTTTCTCGTGGTATTCCAGAATTTTCTATAAAAACTTTAAAAAATAACTTCCGTTAAACTTCTAAAGAAAGAGTTGGTTGTTGAAAAAATTATAATAAAAGAAATGAAATATGACAGAGTTTTCCATAGCAAGAAGAATGGTCACTGAAACATTAGCATCCGAAAAATTGCTTATTTATTTCAAAACAAAATCTTACAGACTGGAACTCACGTGAAAATATGAAACAATTCCCCGTGAAAACTCAAAAGAGTTTCCATTAGAAATTGAAGATAATTTCCTGTCTAATTTTCTGTGGAAATAAAAAAATAATGTCTAATTCAAGTGAAGGTTCGGATTTTTTTGTTTTTTCAATCTTGGGTTTATTTGGATGGCTCATTTGAATAGGTTCAGAATATTTCAACGGGTGTAAAAAATGGAATTTTTGATGAACATTTAAACAGATTTCCGTTGAAATTCAAAACAAAGAATTTTCTGTTGAATATAATCAGATAATATTCTGTAAGGATAAAAATTGATCATTTGTTCCGGAGAGATTTTTATTGCAAGAAGAATTGTCAATGTAATTCCAGCAAATTTCGCAGACAAATTCATGTGGACGGAAAAAAAATTGAGCGGCCACTACCGTTTAAATCTATGACGAACGCCGCCGCCGATGATTATTGAACTGGAACACACTTCTAGAAGCAGATTGGATTAACTAATAGAAAAAGTTATTTGTAATTGTTTTTGTAAATGAGTGGAAGAGTGAACATCTTTTAATTGTTCCCATGTCTGACATATCATATGATTTTCCGATATATCGATATTTTCATTGCAATATATCGGTGATATCGATACATTGATTCGATTATCGTATCGAATAAAATATCGATATTTTTAGGTATCGGAACGTCCCTAGCTCGGAGACCCATAGTGTTATATACCAATCGACTCACCTCGACGAATTGAGGTGATGTCTGTATGTGTGTATGTATGTATGTGTGTACAAAAATGTGAGCCACACATCTAGGTACTATGCATTATTTGATTTGCTCGCAACAAGTTGCAGTCGACGCGGATTGCTGTCTAGTTGTTTCCTATCGAAAATTGACCCGATCGGTCATTGCGTTCCAAAGTTTTTAAAAAAACATTGTTTTTCTGCCAAGGATCCTCCCTTGGGATTTTTTTTTTCAAAAACGAAAAAACATTTTTTTTTCAAAGATTGCAGCAATGCATTCAAATGACCGCAAATGTATATGAATTCTCGCTTAACTTTTTAAAAGGACCTAAGTGACATTTTTTTCATTAATTAATTTGAATACTGCAATCAATAGCTTTCATGTTGTTCTGTTGATTGCGCTATTAAAATTAATTCATGAAAAAATGTTACTTAGGTCCTTTTGAAAAGTTAAGCGACAATTGATAGAAAAAGTAAAACCTATCCCACTAAAGTGCTATTTCGACCTCTCTAATGTCAACCGTCTAAGACGAATTAAGTACTCTTCATTTAATTCCACCAATTATTTTCGATATCTTTGCAGATACGTATTTCGACCACAACTGTGTGGTCGTCTTCAGTGTCTCGTACTTGATTTGACTCTCGAAGTCAAGTCAAGTATGAGACACTGCAGACGACCACACAGTTGTGGTCGAAATACGTATCTGCAAAGATATCGAAAATAATTGGTGGAATTAAATGGAGAGTACTTAATTCGCCTTAGACGGTTGAATACATTCCACTAAAAGAGCTTTATATGTTTTTCTCTCTCTTATGTGTTTTTCTTTTTTTTAATGCGCGAGAAAGGCACCACCAACGCTAGGTGGATTGATCTGGTTTTTTATCAATACAAATTGGGAAGAAGAAAAACGTTTTTTTTTCTCAGATTGCAAATCAAGACGAATTAAAGTTATTATTTCTATTAGCTCAGCTTGCGTGAGGTGCCCCTTAATATTTTTGGGATATGGGATGGGATACGATTAAATTTTTGGTATTATCAGAAATCGTTTGGAAGGCAAATCAAAATTTCTAGAATTAATTGGGCATTGGTTTCGTTTTTGTATAGATGTAGACTAAATAAATGAATGGTTTCGTTTTTGAAAGAAAATGGTCTTATTCCCAAACTTTGATGTTATGAACGGGAAGATCCGAAAATTTGGAAAATTTGATGTAAACAATTCCTGAATAATTTATCTTATCGTTTTCGTAGGCTTTCAAATTAAAACAACATAGGGGGAATGACGGCTTTGGCAGGTTTTGTTCTATTATTGTCAAGGGGTTATCTATAACTAATTATGCTCAAATTTGGCCTAAACATTCTTTGCATATCAGAGAATATTTTGGCCAAATTTCATAAAATCAACAAAACCCCCTGACGTTCCCCCTACATTAACCCTTATCCTCCCTTGATACTTTTTAGGCACTAAAAAATGACTTCAAAAAATCATAACTCCGTTGATTCTCAACCGATTTTGACGATTCACCTACCAAACGAACCGGTTAAGTCTCTAGTTTTCAAACCTGGGAAGAGAATTGACATTGGCCACCTGGTTCCGGAATAATTCCGGGGTCGAGTGGGGTACCTTTTTTTTCAAATCAAATGACCTTGCTAAAAGTCTTAAAACTAATTTTTTTATGTGTCCTACTTCATGAAATCACGAGACATGTTCACTAGTGCGGCTTCCAGAGTTTCTTGGTGGGTTTGGACAGGTTCTGCGGCATTACGGGGACCTTGTTCCCCCGGGGAAGTGGCCACTTTTTGATTCGTTCCGAAACCCATCTTGCGATGTCTTAAACTTCATGATTCTGTGAAATGAGCTCAATAGAGTCTAATTTGAGGTACCTGAGTGGTTCTGGCCAGGTTCCGTGGCATTTCGGGGATCTGGTTCCCTCGGGGAAGTGGCCACTTATCGATTTGATCCGAAACCCATCTTGCGACGTCTCAAACTTCATGATTTCGCGGAACAAGTTCCACAGAGTCTAATTTGAGGTACCTAAGTGGTTCTGGTCAGGTTCCGTGGCATTCCGGTGACCTGGTTCCCCCGGGGAAGTGGCCACTTTTCGTTTTGATTCGAAACCCATCTTGCGACGTCTCAAACTTCATGATTTCGCGGAACAAGTTCAACAGAGTCTAATTTGAGATACCTAAGTGGTTCTGGTCAGGTTCCGTGGCATTCCGGGGATCTGGTTCCCCCAGGGAAGTGGCCACTTTTCGTTTTGATTCGAAACCCATCTTGCGACGTCTCAAACTTCATGATTTCGCGGAAGAAGTTCAACAGAGTCTAATTTGAGGTACCTAAGTGGTTCTGGTCAGGTTCCGTGGCATTCCGGGGACCTGGTTCACCCGGGGAAGTGGCCACTTTTTGATTTGATCCGAAACCCATCTTGCGATGTCTCAAACTTCATGATTTTGCGGAAGAGGCACTAATGAACATGTCTCGTGATTTCATGAAAAAGGACACATCAAAAAAAATGATTTAGGACTTTTAACAAGTTAATTTGATTTGAGAAAAAAAGGTACCCCACTCGACCCCGGAATTATTCCGGAACCAGGTGGCCAATAATAATTCTTTTCCCAGGTAACGTCTTTTGTTCTCCAATCAAAAATATACCAAACGTACTGTGTTTAGTTTCCAAATTACACTAAATAAAGTTCAACCAGTTCAAATCAAAGTGTCCGTTTCTCAGTATGTTGTGAAGCAGTTAACTGTGTCAGTCCAGCGGTTCTCAACCTGGGGTACATGTACCCCTGGGGGTACCTTCGCTGGGCCCAGGGGGTACCTCGGATTAAAATGCATAATGGCGTATTTTAACTTAATGATGAAGTTTTGATATAGGTATGTACATATTTTTCAATTTCAAGATTTTGTCTTGTACATAATATACATGGCGATCAGTAGCTCAAAGACTATTGAAACCTTCCCCTCACAACCAACGTAATGGATGAAAGGCTGATGAGGGAGAAAAGATCAAAAGGATAGAACCATTAATGAATATATTTTAAAAATCTTCTATGGTATCTACCTGATTGAAAGTAAGTTTTGAATGATAAGAATATGAATATGAGTAGTCGTATGAACCACTTAAAAGACATGGAGGCTTTTTGCGAAAAGCTCAGCTGCTTCGAAAGCCTTCTATTAAAAAGCTCGGAGAACTTCTTCCAAGAGTTTCGGAAACCTACTTTCAAGAGGTTCGGAGGCCTTAAAAGCCTTTCTTTTAAGAGGTTCGGAAATCTTCTTTCAAGAGACTACAACACGACAAGCCTAACTACAAGAGGCTCGGAAACCTCTATTAAAGTGGTTCGGAAGTGGTAAAGTGGTTCCCGGCCCGGAAGGCCCGGAAGTCTCCTTTCAAGAGGCCCGGAACCCTTCTTTCAAGAGGCCCAGAAGCCTCCATTCAAGAGCCCCGAAAGCCTCCATTCAAGTGGCCCAGAAGCCTCTATTCAAGAGACACAGAAGCCTTCTTTCAAAAGGCTCGATAGCCTTCTTTCAAGAGGCCCGGAAGCCTCCTTTCAAGATCCCCGGGAGCCTCCTTTCAAGAGGCCCGGAAGCCGGCTTTCAAAAGGCCCGGAAGCCTCCTTTCAAGAGGCCCGGAAGCCTCCTTTCAAAAGGCCCGGAAGCCTCCTTTCAAGAGGCCCGGAAGCCTCCTTTCAAGACGCCCGGAAGCCCCCTTTCAAGAGGCCCGGAAACCTCCTTTCAAGCTTCCGCGCTTTTCTTCGAGTGGCTCAGAATTCATCTTTCTAGAGGCTTGGAAGCCAACGTTCAAGAGGCTCAGAGGTATCCTTCTGAGATGCTTAGAAGCCTCGTTTTAGGTGGCTCGATGCCGCCTTCCAAGAGGCTCAGAAGCTTCTCTCCAAGAGTTCGTTGTAATGAATATTTCAGCCAGCTTTATGGAGAGTCATATGGGAACTGCTCCTGGAATTCATCTCATGGCTCCGACATTCATTCCATCAAACACAAAGCAATGGAACACAATTTGATGTGTTTCTTGCTTTAGTTTTTTTTTTCAGCAGTGCTATGTACATGTTGACAAAAAGAAGCAACGAAATTGCTCCTGTATTTCTTTGTTTCGCGATGAGATGAATATATGTTCTGTGAGATGGAGATCGGGACAGTTCCCCTATATTGTGTTATTTTTCAGTCCCCCATTTTTTATATATCTTATGAGTTACACTAATTTTCATTTACAGCAAAAAATAGGGGATACCTCAATTGATGCAAAAGTGCGAAGGGGTACCTCTCAAGAAAAAGGTTGAGAACCGCTGGTTTAGTCCATCAGTCTGGTTTAATTTATTCATTCAGTCAAAAAATAGCGATATGGATTCCAATCCCTTGCCTCAACATCTGTTCACGGTTGTTGAATTATTTTGATTCAGAAGGTTAATATCAGTCTTTTCGTGATTTTAATATGTGAGAATCAGGCCCAAAGAATTGGGCCTCTATGCAACTGTACTAACGACGAATGATTTATTTGCTTCCGATTTTTGTACTTTGTAGGCACTATTACATTAATATATTGAAGTGCTTAGGTGTAAGAATTTCGGTGTCCCACGGTAGGAGTTTTATGTTTTGATGATTTTTATTTAAAAATTCTTGGATTTTTGATTGGGAAACTGAAATTGTAATACTGTGAAGTGAATTATGAGTAATATAATTCAAATTTTTGTATTAAGAGTTAATTTAATTAAATGGCAATTTACATGGGAAAAATGTTCAAATTGTCGTACAACTTTCAAATACTGACAAATTTGATTGTTCAACTTCAATTCAGTAATTAAATAAGTCAGCGGATATCTCATTAATTTAAAAGTGTTTTGCCTTTATTTAGTTGGCGCTATTTGTCCATTTTACTCATATGTCAATAAAACCGTGTCAACAATGCAATCAGTAAAAACCCTAAATATTCATTACGATTTGCAGTTCAAGCACAGTCACTATGACACCATTCTGGTCAACACGCAAACGTATGACATCAAAAACTTTGCGTTACTGGGTGTCGATTAGGGTGTCCCAAAAAAAAACACTATGTTTGAAAAGTCATGGTGCTCAAGCTTTATATGGAAGAAAATCGCATCTGGAGCATTTCTGTAGAACAACCCAAAATTCCAAAAAATAGTTTAGAGGTTCAGACAGAGCGATTTTAGAAAAAAGCTGCTTTTTGCACTTATTGTCATATATTGGCTACATACGCCACATTTTAATCACTTTTTTAATCGTCAAATATTTTTTGATTTTTCTGTGGATCATAATGAGTATATTACATGGTAATTCAGTTGGTATTATGCAATTATATGGCCTCTAGAACCAATTCAATATTATAAAAATGCTTTTTTTCTCGGCAATTTTCGCAGAAATTTACCTTGTGTCCGTAAAATATTTTTTTCTCGCGCATTGTCAACCACTATTCAAAAAGTATTTTTTATAAGGAAAGTTTTCGTGAAAACAGATCGAAAAATTATTATAACGGGGCTGAGATATTAAAGATTTAGTAAACCCTTAAAACCATGATTTTTTGCTAATCTATTAAAATTCAACAATATTTTGGTGGATATTTCAACAATTTTAACGTTTTTGACACCAAATAGGTATGAGAATATAAATCCAGGCTGAAGTTTTATTAGAATCTTGGGTTGTTCTACAGAAATGCTCCAGATGGAATTTTCTTTCATATAAGACTTGAGCACCATGACTTTTCAAACATATTGATGTCGATTTGTCAATTTGTTTTTGAGTTGCGTTTTGATATCAAAGCCTACTTTTTACTTTCACTGATTACTGTCAAGTATTTGAACAGGATAAGATAGATTACTTATCATTTAATTACTCTATTATACATGTATAGATATCTTATAAGATGTTGTACGAATTTCGATACCTACCTCACGGTACTTTCCACTGCACATTGCTATTTCTGAATCTAATTATGGTCCGATGTCATAGTTTGATATTATACCAAAACGAGCCCCGTAGGACGGTTTTTTTAGAAGTAGACACTGTGATTTATTCAACAAGCTCATTATGTGCAATTCCATCATAACTGTGGACATAACTTTTTTTAATTTCAATACAATACCCGGCATTATACCTTTTTGTCTCAGGTACCCCCTGGGACCAGCGAAGGTACCCCCAGGGGTACATGTACCCCAGGTTGAGAACCGCTGTATTAGTTTGAAAAGGTAAGGAATTGAACTTATTGGTCTGTGGCTATCGATGAATCAAGGGTCGTTAGCAGGATTTAATAATAATAACTTGATAATTAACTTGATTCCAGTCAAGAAATATTTCCAATATGAGAAAAATGGTAGAGTGATAGAACGAAAATTACTATAATAAAGGTAAATAAATTCTATAAAACTGTAAATTAAGTCGATAACAAAACAGTAGAGAACTTATCAAACATATCTATTTTAGGCTCGCAACAGTCAGCCAGATTCAAAAACATTTCGTGGTAGATCCTGAAGATTTTTTGATGGTACTAGATGAATTTACTGTGGTTTGTTAATATTTCAGCAGCTTGGAAGCACTGGTGAAAAAAGGGCACCTATCGCCCTTCCATAGCTGCCACGCTTCTGTACCGGGCTACTCTCTTGCCAATTGAAACTTCCGCTAGGCAAACTTTGGAATGGTCTTGCTATTGACACCGCTCCATATTTGCTGGAGTTGCTGGAACAGGTCACTATCACAAGAACACATATCCAAATACAATCTGCACATTTCACAGAAAGAAAATTATAATTGGAAAAGCAAACTCATTTTATATAAGGTACACTGGGGGAAGTGTACCAGCCGAAATTCTGTAATATTAATCTATATATGTAACAAACTATACATTGCAATTTACACAACTAGCGATTCTAATTGACCAATTTATCTGCACGCACAACGTTTGTTCTAATTATAAAATACAAACCAACGCTATGTTCGTCATTCCGATCAGTAATCTCCGAAATGTCACTAAACGTGTTATTACTTCTATCAATCGCTCCGATTGCGTTCCCCTTAGACTTGGGCCCCCAACAGAACTTGCAGCCGAAAACCTCCAGACCGTACACGATACGCATGTTGAAAGCAGTTTGCTTGGAACATCCCAACGAGTACCTTCGGGTCATTGAATGTGGCATAAAAGTAAGCCGCGGTGCCGCCACAACAACCACATTCCATGCCATGTTTCACCGACCGGTTGAGACCATGTTCGGGTCGTTCAGCCTCAAGTTCCGTTATACCAGCGGTTACCAACCGCTGCTGTTCGAGATGCAAATGAATGCCTGCGAGTTCCTTGCGAAAGCACCGGGGCAGCGTGACCGAATGTCGGAATTCCTCTACCAGTTGGTGATCATCGAGTACACTCCGTGGATCACACCCTGCCCATGGCCGGTGGTAAGCACTCTTAATATTGTTGGTACCCTTGACAAATGATATTATTTTTATATTTTAATTGCATCCTAGGGTAACTACAGTATTGTAAATTTCCATCTGGAGGAATCAAAAATGCCAAGCTTCTTGCCGGCGGGAGACTTCAGATTTGACTCGCGGCTTTACGATGCAAACAATTTAACAATGATTAATCATCAACTATTCTTTTCAATCAAATCGAAGGGAATATTAGATTTGTCTATGGGGAAAAAATAGACATTAAGTATAATTGACAGAATTCTCTGTAATTTTTATCCTGCAGAACAGTCACGTTGCCAATAAATATCGAATAACTGTGTAACTATATAAGGTTATTGTAGAGCGGCGTTAGGTTAGGTATAGGATTTTTGGAAAAGTAATAAAAGTTTCCATAGTTTCTGTAACAATAGGACTCCAGTCGAAAACACCCGTCGTTACCTTACAAGGAGCCCACTGGAAATATGATTAAAACAGACTTTATTGGATTAAAATTCGACCATGGATGAAATGAGAGGTGTGCGCCGCCGCAGCCGGAATTTTTACATCGGCGCGCCGCTGTTCAATATTTCTTACCCCTTTAGAGCAAAATTGGTTGTACTGCTGACAGGGTTGGTGTCATTCTCTGAGCGATGATCTTGATTTTCTCACCAACACTGTTCTGACCTTCCCATCTGGACCTTTGTACACTGCAATTCAAGTATTTCATTCAACCAACATCCTCTATTCGAAGCTTCATCAATTATTATCACCAATTCCCTACACAATATTCGTAGAAGTTCCGATTGCTAGCTAGGACGATTACAAGCTAGCTGCTTGTGCCAGAAACGATTGTTTGTTTGTCGTGCCGCCTGTTTGCCTGTTTGTAAGCGGCACGACAGGTTCAAGTTGCGATCGTGATCGAACTGTATGGAATTGTTTCGTCCTAACAACAGCACGTTAGGCGTCAGCGGTTCAACATTTTGGGCGTGCTCCGGAACATGTGTGAGCGGCCTATTGTTGACAGTATTCATTATTTCACACAATACCAAGTCCTTCCACAGACTGGAGTGCGCCAATTACCGAGGAATAACCCTCCTTAATTCGGCGTACAAAATTATGTCCCGTATTCTGTTCAACAGATTGAGATCGCTTGAAGAGTCCTTTGTCGGCGAATACCAAGCAGGTTTTCGTGAGGGCCGATCAACGACGAATCAAATGTTTACCCTGAGACAAATCCTTGATAAATTCTGGGAGTACAACTTGCAGACACATCATCTGTTTATTGATTTCAAGGCGGCGTACGATTCAGTGAAACGGAATGAATTATGGCAAATTATGCTTGAACATGATTTTCCGGCGAAAATGATACGGCTGATTCGTATAACGGATGAAATATCGACGTCATTTGTTACCTTAGATGGACTAAAGCAGGGTGATGCACTCTCGAATCTACTGTTCAATATAGCGCTCGAGGGAGCGATTAGGAGAGCTGGTGTGTAAAGAACAGTATGTACCATTATCACAAGATTGCATATGCTCCTTGGATTTGTGGACGATATCGATATTATCGGAATTGATCGCCGTGCCGTGGAAGAGGCTTTTGTGCCTTTTAAGAGGGAGACAGCAAGGATTGAACTCACGATCAATACCAGCAAAACGAAGTACATGGTCGCTGGCAATCAACGTGGGTTCATTAGTGGTGGTGGTAGTGAAATGGTGCTGGATGGTGAAAAATTTGAAGTTGTGGAAGAATTTGTGTATCTAGGAACATTAGTGACGTGTGATAATGATGTTACCCGCGAGGTGAAAAGGCGTATTGCAGCTGCAAATAGGGCTTATTACGGACTTCGTAACCAGCTTAAGTCCCGTAGTCTGCAAACGAAAACAAAACTCGCGCTGTATACTACTCTGATTCTTCCGGTGGCTTTATACGGCCATGAAACATGGACGTTAAAGGAGGCTGATTGGAGAGCTTTCGGAGTGTTTGAGCGTAAGGTGCTGCGGACAATACTCGGCGGTAAACAAGAGAACGGTATCTGGTGGCGTCGCATGAATCACGAATTGTACCAGGTGTATAAAGGGCTGGATATCATTAAGCTTTAACAACCCGGCAGACTACAGTGGACTGGTCACGTTGTTCGTATGCCGGAAGAACGTCAAGCAAAGATAATATTTAGTAGAGAACCCGGAAGAGGCCGCAGGCTTCGTGGAAGGCCGCAGGCTTCGTGGAAGGCCGCGTACACGATGGCTTTTTGCAGTTGAAGAGAACCTGAGGGCGCTCAATGTTCAGGGCAACTGGAAGCGATTGGCCCAGGATCGAGTCCAGTGGAGAAGGATACTCCATTCGGCGTAGGTTCATCGAAGAGCTGTAGCCCATCAAGTATCAAGTAAGTACCAAGTCCTTCAGGTGTCTTTCTTCAGGCATTGCACGAAGACCATTTTTCAATTTAGCATTCAACTCAACACAAGTCACTCTAACAGGCTGCTCAGTCCGTGCGTTACCGCATGAATGTGAGTGGCCCAAGTAAACGCATGGTGAATGTTTGTCATTTGCATATTCGTGGCGCACTGGGTGATGTGAGTTCAGCTGTTTACTCCTCTCCCTCTTCGGAAATGTGAGATTGATTTCAAGGAAGGAAGAAAATAAAAAAAATAAATAAAATCCAGTGTTGCCGAATATTTACAACCCTGCCTCTCATACTCAACGAGTTCTCAAGTTGCAGCTGATCTAATATATTCACTAGCTTCTTCAGTCATTGACCAGCGCTAGTGAAGTTGGTACAATTGTTCGTATCTAGTGATGGTACAACTTCGAGGTGCACTGCACTAGAAGTCATGCTTGTAAAGAGTACCACCCATCTTTTTTCAACTCGACGGCAAACCTTGACAAAAAGTTATCTATTCCAGTGTTGGTAAACGTGAATGCGAAAGGAGAAGTTTGCTCTGGTGGAAGCATTCCCATAAGCGAAATTCGAGGTTTCGCCCTGATCTCACGACACTTGACACAACGTATTTCTTCACCAGCGAGCGAATCCGGAGAATACGATGGCGTTGTTGACAACAGTTTCTAAACCTTGATGTGCAGTAGCGATTATGCGTCAGAGTCAGTGACGGGAAATGTAAAAAAAATGTCGTGAGATTGCAATTACTAATTTGCTTTTTTTCGGAAGTTATTAACAATTCGAATTTTTTTATAAACACTTAATGCTTAAAAGATCCTAGAAGATTGTCGAACAGATCGTTGTTTTAAGTACAAAGTCAAAGCCATGAGAGCGAAATTAAAAAATGTCACGGAATGTCATGACATTAATGTCATTTGACACTAATTCGGCTCTCACGCCACCAATAGTTATAGGGTCCATTGAGGGCTATTTATATAAAAAACATAATTGTAAATAATGTGTGAAACGGTTATTAGATAATTAGTCCAATGGCATCGAAATGACATTTCCCGTCACTGGTCAGAGGGTTATCAACCTCCAACAGCTTGTTGTCATATTGCACGCATTCCCCATGCAGGTTAACCTATATTGTAGGAAGGGCGTGTTCTCCATGCTTCGAATCTCTTGTTTGAAGCCCTCTGATTGCACCTTCGTGTGGCACGCATTTCTTGCATCGGTCATATCATATACAGTAATTGTCAAACTTTTGGGCTTCTGGTTTTTGGGTAATTTCAATATCATTCACATTTTCAAATAGCATGCTGTCGACCATATTAAACATATTTGACCAGCATTCATCCAACTCAAGCAAATTTTGGAATCCGTCAAAAAAAAACGTCTTCGTCACTTCTATATCCAGTTCTTCTTGAAGTACTTTTATCATTCGGTTTGCCAAAAAAAAAGTCTTGAAGCTCTAATCGTGCCACAGTTAACAACTTCAAGGGAGTAACTACTTTATATTAGGCCTATTCATGTTTTCAAAAAGTACTATAAAAAGTAGTATAAATTTGACAGAAAGTTTATTTTAGCATAAGAACTTTGATTCCGGGCTGACCGGTTGAATTTTTGATACTTTTTACATAGACCAAACCTTCTCGACGATGCAATATATAAATTATATGTATAAGCAAAGGCTTTGTATCCGGTAACACATAAAGCATGCAGAAAGCATTGGAAAACGATGTTAGTTCTGTAAAGTACATAGTACCTTGCGACACGAACTTCTTTAAGCTTCTCAGGTTTACGCAACCACCCATTTAATTTCGGGACCAAACTGCCTGGAATCTCGTCGTCCCAGCCTGTCTGCAGACGCCATAGTTCCTGAAAATATGGAATTATCAACTGTATTGTGATTGAGCTAACCAAACATAACGGATCGAAGATGTCCATGATGAACTTCACCAACTGTCGTTTTGTAAGGATACTCTTACCAGTTCGGAAACTTTCAATAAGTTTTAGGAATTCCAACGAAAAGAAGAACTCATCAGAGCGGAGATCCCAAATAATGCCAAAAAACTTGTGGTACTTGTACTATTCTCAACGATCAATTCCGGATCCAGTGAACACTGAGTTTGACTAAAACTTCTCTAGCCTAAATCTACCGTTTCTATGCACATCGATGACTCGCTAAATAACGTTCACATAGTATTACTTAAACACCACACATTCCACACTTCTTCCAACTCTTCGGCGTTGAAATTTTTGACGAAATGTGCCATGACGGAATGAGAGGACACAGCTCCAAAGATCATCATCATCATTACATACTCGTCGGGTGGAAGTCCTGATCCACTCGACGAATGAGAATCTAGTGGAGCACTTGTTCTATGGCTGCTACAAAGGCGAACTCAGACAGGACAGGACGTGACAGGACCAAGTGCTTGGAGTTTCATGAAGTTAATCGGGTTCCAGCTTCCAAGCGAATCCGTAAAATAATATGTATTCCCACCGCATTAGCCGGAATTTTCCAAAATAAATCGATATATGTCACAAATTATGGATTGCAATTTACACAACTAGCGAATCTAATTGAGCTATTTATCTGCACGCACAGCGTTTGTTCCAATTATAAAACACAAACCAACGCTATGTTCGCCATTCCGATCAGTAATCTCCGAAATGTCACTAAATGTGTTATTACTTCTATCAATCGCTCCGCTTGCATTCGCCTTTAACTTGGATCCAAAACAGAACCTCCAGTCGAAAACCTCCAGACCGTACACAATACGCATGCTGAAAGCAGTTTGCTCGGAACATCCCAACGAGTACCTTCGGGTCCTAGAATGTGGCATAAAAGTAACACGCGGTGCTGCCACAACAACCACATTCCATGCCATGTTTCACCGACCGGTTGAGACCATGTTCGGGTCGTTCAGCCTCAAATTCCGATATACCAGCGGGTACCAACCCCTGCTGCTCGAAGCGCAGATAAATGGGTGCGAGTTCCTCGGGAAAGCACCGGAACAGCGTGACCAAATATCGAAATTCCTCTACGAGTTGGTGATCGTCGATTACGTTCCGTGGATCAAACCCTGCCCATGGCCGGTGGTAAGAACTTTTATTATTGTCGTTTATTGAGAAATAATAGTTTTTTTTTTGCTTTTTTAAATTACCTCCTAGGGGAATTACAGTGTCGTAAATTTCCAACTGGAGGAATCAAAAATGCCAAGCTTTTTGCCGGCGGGAGACTTTAGATTCGACTCGCGGCTCTACGATGCAAATAATTTGACAATTATTAAACATCAACTATTTTTTTCGGTTAAATCAAAGGGAATATTAGATTTGTCTATGGGGAAAAAATAGACAAGAAGAATAATTGACAGATGTTTTTACAATGTGGCGAATAGAGCATACATAACCATTATTATAAACATGAAGTAAACCAGAAAAAGGATTTATAATTTATACCCAGCAGTACAGTCACGGTTCGAATAAATATCGATTAACTGCATAGCATACAGCTAACCAACATTAGCCGGCTAACATATTTTATTTGAATTTTAATAAGTTTCTTTTAATTACCGATAGATATTCCCGACAAGTTATTGCGGTTTGGAGTTAGGTTCTGTTTCAACTAACTGCACTATGAAGTTCCCTAGCAGCACAATCCAGACCAATTTACTGCAAGCTACTTATACACATATGACTGAATTTAGTTGTATATGAGTAATACAAACTAGTTTACCACGTGTGCTACTCGGGTTTCGAGTAACTTCTTCTTCTTCTTCTTCTTCTTATTGGCATTAGATCCCTTTACTCGGGCAGAGACGCCTCGCAGCTTAGTGTTCATTAAGCACTTCCACAGTTATTAACTTAAACTTAAACTTAAACTTAAACTTAAACTTAAAATTAAATGAAAATCCTTTTTCGTTTCATCACTTATACTACTCACTCACTTTTCGCAAGAATTATCGCAGAACAATTACAAAATTGTATGGCCGCGCCGGTATTCGAACTCAGAATAGTAACAATAATAGCAGTGGGGATGCGCTTACTCTAGCCACACCACCACGCTATCTGTATGAAAGTGTTAAGTTATTTGTTCCACATAAGCTACTACCATTTGCATTTATGATGTAACGAAAAGACTCGAATATCTTGTCTTGTCTTGTCTTGTCTTAGCACATGCACAGCCAGTATTGAAAAGCACCCTGGAAATGTCGGTTGTACTCCCGAGCATTTTCTTGTCTGCATTAATATTTGCAGCATATTGTAAATTTGACACAAGACACAAGTATTAAAACGGCCAGGCCCACCGTGCAGGCTTGAATTTGGGAAATAACGAAAAGACTCGAATATGAAAGAAAAAGAGAAAACCAATGATTGGTGGCAATCGAAGTGATCAAAAAATTGTTATCACTCTCCAGGCTGCTCTTCTTTCCCGAAAGGCGATTTTTCACCGAAAATTTTCGTGAGGGAGCATCCTGTGCTCCTGAGATTGTGTGAGCATTACGAACCCTGGTAATAATGGGTATTAGTTGGCATAGTTTTTGATACAGTAGAACCGCTATCGTAACCTGACCACCGGGAGTGTATTTTGCTGAGTAGGCTTCGGATCGCGTTATCGCTTCTAAACTGAACCACATTGAAAACACGGCTTAGGCTTTTCAGATAACTTCACACAAATGATTTTTTTAGTCGCTTTGAATGCCTTTCCAACTAACAAAAAAATCCTTTCCTGTGGCACTCACGGATATGCAGAGGATTGCTCAATCCCTGATAGTAATGAGTGTAGAATAGGGTGGCTCAAATTAGTATGGGAAAAACTTTTTTCAATTTTTTTGATGGGCCGCCCTCTTATTCGGTTCTATTTGATGCCCTGATGCTCTGGACAAAATTTCAGCCAAATCGGCCAACGTTTGGGCGGTGCTAAACTCGTTGGAAGTTTATATAGAAAAATGTATGCAGAAACATCCAAAAACAGTAAATTGCAGCTGGACTACACAACTTACGATGAAGAACTATGGTACTCATTCAGATCTTGTAGAATTTAATACATAATGTTATGCTGAAAACCGCGAGAGAATAAGAGTTTGCCCGGCTAAGTTATTAGCATTTCTCTGAAGTGGGGTTTGAGCAAATTTCGTTTCTTTTACCTTTGAAAAGAAATAAACTCACCCCTACAACACTCCAGTAAAATGCTAATAACTTTGCGTAATAAACTCTAATCTTCTCGCGGTTTTCAGCATAATATTCTGTATTTAATTCTACAGGAACTGAATGAGTATCATGGTTCTTGATCGTAAATTGTGCCTTCCAACTGCAAATCACTGTTTTTGGATGTTTCTGCATACATTTTTCCATATAAACTTCCAACGAGTTTAGCATCGCCCAAATGTTGGCCGATTTGGCTGAAATTTTGTCCAGAGCATCAGGGCATCAAATAGAACCGAATAAGAGGGCGGCCCATCAAAAAATTTGTAAAAGTGTTTTTTGAGCCACCCTAGTGTAGAACTAATTTTCTCTTTTTAGTGTCATATTGACTGTGAGGACGTGACCGGCATCGTTATTGGTCTTGAATTAATGAAACTCTAGCATGTACAATGAGAATAGATCTCTAATATATCTAATAGATCCCAAGAAGACTATTCAATTGGTGTATATATCAAACTCCTAAATGGAGGACCAAAAATTGGTAGGGTGCTTCCATAAGCAGAGACACTTATGCGAATCCGCGGGACAATAAAGAATCTCCTTCCAGAAGAAAGTCCATACATACAATAATATAATCTAGCTCTCGTTTCCCGATTGACCCAATTCTGGATCCAGTGAACACTTCAATACCAAATTTTCAAAACGACCTATCTGCTTTTGTAATCAAAGATTCAAACGTCGATTTGGCGAAACTGATAGCACTCCCAGGTGAACCAACACCATCAACAGGTAGCAGAAACCTTCACCTATGGATGGCGCATAGATTCTCACCTGATATCTTCGACAATTCTCCTATGATTCCGAAGTTTTACCCGCATGTACAATGTACATTAGATTGATCAACTCCGTTAGCTCTATAACATTGCCCTCAGTGCATAGTGTATTGAATGTATTTGAATATGAATATTGCTTTATTGAATGAATATGAGCTCTGATTGCAAAACCAACATTCTCCCACCGTACTTCTGTAATATAAATCTACATATGTAACAAACTATGCATTGCGATTTACACAACTTCTTCTTCTTCTATGGCTCTACATTTCAGTTGGATCTTGGACGGTTTTTTCTATTTAGTATTCTATTACCATTCTCACAGTTTTTTTAATTGAAAGCCTATCTATGCCCGTCATTGCATGAGTATGCATCTTGTGTGGCAAGTACAATGGACACACTATGCCAGGGAGTCGATAATGTTACCCACCCGAAAACTAGACCGGAATGAGAATCGAACTCGTCATCTCCGGATTGGCAATCCTACACCTTTGCTCGCAAGTTCATCTGGAGACCCTTTACATAACTAGCGAATCTAATTGAGCAATTTGTCTGCACGGACAACGTTTGTTCTAAATCTAAATAATTATAAAATACAAATCAACGCTATGTTCGCCATTCCCATCAGTAATGTTCGAAATGTCACTGAATGTGTTAGTACTCCTATCAATCGCTCCGCTTGCATTCGCCTTCAACTTGGAACCACAACAGAACTTGCAGCCGAAAACCTCCAGACCGTACACAATACGCATACTGAAAGCATTTTGCTTCGAACATCCCAACGAGTACCTTCGTGTTATCGAATGTGGCATAAAAATAAGCCGCGGTGCTGCCACAACAACCACATTACATGTCATGCTTCACCGACCAGTTGAGACCCTGTTCGGGTCTCTCAGCCTCATGTTTCGATACACCAGCGGTTACAAACCACTGCTGATCGATACCCAGATGAATGCTTGCGAATTCATTGGGAAAACGGCGGGGCAGCGCGACCAAATGGCGGAATTCCTCTACCAGTTGGTGATCGCCGAGTACACTCCGTGGATCAAACCCTGCCCATGGCCGGTGGTAAGAACTATTATTATTGTTGATACTTGAGCAGTGATATTATTTTTATACTTTTAATTGCATCCTAGGGTAATTACAGTGTCGTTAATTTACAACTGAAGGAATCGAAAATGCCAAGCTTTATGCCGGCGGGAGACTTCAGATTCGATTCGCGGTTCTACGATGCAAACAATTTGACAATTATCAAACATCAACTATACTTTACGATTAAATCAAAGGGAATATTAGATTTGTCTATGGGGAAAAAATAGACAATAAGAATAATTGACAGAAATCATTACAATGTCTCAAATAAAGCATACATAATCATTATATTCATATAGTGTGGCGGAAAAAAGCTTTGTAATTTATGTCCTGCAGCACAGTAACGTTGCAAATAAATATCGATTAACTGCGTAGCCTACAGCTATCTTATATTTGCCAACTAATTTTTTATTTTGATGTTTATGACTTTGTGGGTTGCCGTTAGGTTCTGTTTCAACTTGCTTCACTATGAACTCTTGACACAACACATAGGATTTTCGTTGGTCCAAACTTTTCTGTAGAACAAACCAGCACAAACTGTTTTCCCATTTGGCAGTCGTTTGTTAAACAAATTTACAATCCGGCTCTATTTCATCCTTCAAAATGTTCCGTACAGATAATCGGCCATCGATCATGTGCCAAACAAGCGGATGGAAGCAAAAGCTGGATAATTTTATGAATTATTGCCGTCATTAATTCCCATGTTACATGTTACTTGGTCACATTGGATTGGCATCGGATTCAACTTCGATCGGACACATTGTATTGCTTCTGGAAAAGTGTGCCAGAAGCAGCAATTCACATAGCAGCAGTGGTGATTTGTTTTCAGTCGTGAGAAGAACATGAATACTGAAGTAAACGAAATATAAATTACAAGGCAAAATTCAAGGTTAAAATCAATCCCTAGTTTAAAGTTTCATCTAGGAATTTAAATTTGATAATTTATTGTATGTGTAACAGTTTAATGTCGATCTATGAAATAAATGAACATAAATCTATTATGAAAAAAAATCATAACTTGACTTACTTTCTATCATCGTCAAGCGGATACAGAATAGAACAATTGAGCAACATTTTGAGCATGATGGTCGTACAATTCGAATTTGCTACTCCGTGATTGACCAGTACAATCGGAATTGCACAGGAAACCAATAGATGGAGCATGGGAGTTGCTTTCCAAACTCGATGTGCACAGTCCGAGAGCTCTGGGACTATTAATGGTCAATTACGGCGCCGGCTACGTCCTTACTGTCTATCGGGGTCTATCACTCGCCCACTACAAGCCGAGTATTCCGCTGGTTTTTTTTTAAGATAGCGGATGGTCTTGGTTAACGGATCGCCTACATGATATGATACAAATGATGATTATGTATTCTAACTGGATGCAGAAACGAACTTTTCTGTTAATTTCCAATTCTAACAGAATGCTAGAATAGTTGCGTGTTGAAGCTATAGAGCAGAAGACAGAAACGGTATAAACTTCATTATCAGTTCTACCGATTGCAAGAACATGCGAATTATAAGAAAAGATACAAATAGGATAATGGAACGGCCCTGGGATTGAAGCTACGACCTCCTGCGATAGCCATTCGACCACCAAGCCCGTCGTGAATTGAACAATTGAGCAAATGGCTTTTTTTTTGTATAAGATCTTTCGGGGGAATTTGTGGACGAACTACAGGAGGGTTTTCCGGCAGAACACCTGGTAGAATTCCAGATGGAATTGCTGAAGAAAGTTCCATAGGTATTCTCGGAGGAACTTCCAGATGAATTCCCGGAGGGACTTCGGGAAACATTCCGAGTGGAATTCCCTACGCAACTTCCGCAAAAACTTCCGGAAGTACTTTCGGGAGCAACTTCCGGAGGAAATTCCGGTAGAATTCGTAATGCTCGGAGAAATTTTTGAATGAACTTCCGGAGGAACTTGTGAAGGAGTTTCCGAAGGAACTTGTGAAGCAACTTCCGATGGAACTTTCGGAAGAACTTCCAGAGGAACTTCCGGAGGAAATTCCAGTGGATTTCCTGGAGAAATTCTCGGAGTAATGTGCTGAGGAATATCTGAAGGAACTTCCGGAGGAATGACTAAAGAAACTTTCGGAGCAATTGCTGGAGGAACTTCATTTGGAATTCTTTGGATTTATTGAGGATCTTCCGGAGGAATTCTTGGATAAAGTTCTGGTGGAATTCCTGAAAGAACATTTGGAGGAGTTCCTGGAAGAATTTTCGGCGGAACTTCAGGTGGAATTCTAGAATGAATTTCCGGCGGAATTATTGAAGAAAATTTTGGAAGAATTTCTGAAGGAACTTTCGGCGGAATTCGTGAAGAATTTTTCGGCGGAATACTCGAAAGAGCTTCCGGCGAAATTCTTTGAGGAACTTCCGACAGAATTCTTTAAAGAGCTTCCGGCGGAATTCCTTAAGGAACTTTTGGTGAAACTCTTGGAGGAACTTTGGTGGAGTTCCTGATGGAGCTTTTGTAGGAATTACTGGAAGAACTTCCAGAGAAATTCCTGGAAGAATTTTCAACGGAATTCCTGAAGGAACTACTTTCGGAGGAGTTCCTGGAAGAACTTCCAGTGAAACTACTGGAGGAACTTTCGGCAGAATTCCCGGAAGAGCTTTCGGTGGTATTCCTGGAGAAACTTTTAGCCGGATTTCTTGAGGAACTTCCGACGAAATCCTTGGATGAATTTCCGGCGGAATTCCTGAAGGAACTTTTGGAGAAATTCCTGGAGGAACTTTCTGGGGAATTCCTGAAAGAACTTTCGGCGGAGTTCTTGGAAAAACTTCGGACGGGATTCTTTGGGGAACTTTGGGTGGAATTCTTTGAAGAACTTCCGGCCGAGTTCTTGGATTAGTTTCCGTCGGAGTTCTTGAATTAGTTTCCGGCGAAATTCCTGAAGGAACTTTTGTAGGAATTCCTGGAGAAACTTTCAGTGGAATTTCTGAAGAAGTTTCCGGCGAAATTCTTTGCGGATTCTCTCCGGCGGAATTCTTGGATAAAATTCTAGTGGAATTCCCGAAGAGACGTTTGGAAAAGTTCCTGGAAAAACTTCCAGTGTAATTACTGAAGGAACTTTCAGTGGAATTGCTGGAGAAACTTTCAGTGGGATTCCTGAAGGAACTTTTGGCTGAATTCTTAGAAGAACTTGTGGCAGAAGTCTTTAAAAAGAATTTTTAGATGAATTTCTGGCGGAATTCCTGAAGGAACTTTCTGTGAAATTCCTGAAAGAATTTCGGGTGGAATTCTTTTGAGGAACTTCCAGCGGAATTCTTGAATTAGTTTCCGGCGGAATTCCTAAAGGAACTTATGGAGGAGTTCCTGGAAAAATTTCCAGTGAAACTACTGGAGGAACTTTCGGTTGTATTCCTGAAGAAACTGTCAGCGGGATTTCTGTACGAATTTTCAGCGGAGTTACTATTAGAATCTCCTGCGGATTTTTTTGAAGAACTTCCGACGGAATCCTTGGATGAATTTTCGGCGGAACTACTGAAGGAACTTTTGGAGAAATTGCTGGAGGAACTTCCGGAGAAATTCCTGGAGGAGCTTTCGGTGGAATTCCTGAAAAAACTTTTGGCGGAATTCTTGAAAGAACTTCTGGCGGAATTCTTTGAGGAATTTCCGGTGGAATTCTTTGAGAAACTTCCGGCGGAGTTCTTGGATTAGTTTCCGGCGGAATTCCTGAAGAAACTTTTGGAGTAACTTCTGGAAGAACTCCGGAGAAATCCCTGGAGGATCTTTTGTAAGAATTCCTGGAAGAGCTTCCGGAGAAATTCTTGGAGGAACTTTCAACGGAATTTCTGAAGAAACTTCCGGCGAGATTTTTTGCGGAACTTCCTACGGAATTCTTGGATGAATTTCCGGAGGAATTCCTGAAGAGACTTTTGAAGAAGTTCTTGGAAAAACTTCCATTGGAATTCCCGAAGGAACTTTCGACAGAATTCCCGAAACAACTTTCAGTAAAATTCCTGGAGAAACTTTCAGTGGGATTCCTGGACGAATTTTCAGTGGCATTTTTGTAAGAACTCCCAGGAAAATTCTTGGATGAATTACCGGCGGGATTCCTGAAGGAACTTTTGGAGAAATTCCTGGAGGAACTTTCGGCGGGATTCTTAAAAGAACTTCTGGCAGAATTCTTTGAGGAACATCCGGTGGAATTCGTGGATGAATTTCAGGCATAATTTCTGAAGGAACTTTTGGAGGAACTCCTGGAAGAACATTTCGGGAGAAATTCCTTGGTAGCTTTTGTAGGAATTCCTTGGAAGAATTCCTAGGAGAACTTCTAGTGAAACTACTGGAGGAACTTCCGGCGGAATTCCCGAAAGAACTTTCGGTGGGATTTCTGGCTAAAATTTCAGCGGAATCTTTGGACGAATTTTCAGTGGAATTTCTGTAAGAACCTCCGGCGGAATTTTCTGAGGAGCTTCCGGCAGAGTTATTGGATCAGTTTCCGTCGGAATTCCTGAAAGAACTTCTGGAGGAACTTTTGTAGGAAGAGATTCCTGGAGGAACTTTTGTGGGTACTTCTGGAAGAACTTCCGGAGAAATTCCTGGAGAAACTTTCAGCGGAATTTCTAAAGGAACTTCCGGCTAAACTCGTTGAGGAACTCTCGGCGGAATTCTTGGATGAAATTTCAGCGAAATTTGTGTAAGATCTTCCGGCGGAGTTTTTGGATGAATTTACGGCGGAATTCCCGAAGAAACTTTTGGAGAAATTCCTGGAGATTTTTTTGGATTTGTGTGGAAATCTTGAAGGAACTTTCGGTGGAATTCTTGGAAGGCGCAATTCTGGGATGAATTTTCGACGGAATTCCAGAAGAAACTTTTGGGAGAATTCCTGGAAAAACTTCCAGTGGCATTACTGGAGGAACATTCGGCGGAATTCCCGGAAGAATTTTCGGTGGAATTCCTGGATAAACTTTCGGCGAGATTACTGGAGGAATTTACAGCGGAATTACTGAAGAATCAATTCCTGGCTGTGTAGCTTCGGCGGATATTTTATAGAGATTTACTTTGGTAAGCACCCTAGTAACATTTTGGTTTTATGCTGGTTTTATAACACTCTTGAAGAGTAAATTATGGTCTTCACGAGCGTTATAAAACTTAAAATGTTACTTGGGCAATGTGACCTATGGAATAAGATTACATTAATGCAAATTACTAACACTATTCTTTTGTCCAATCCAGTCCAAATATCGTGACAAGCGATAAAACGATTTGCGGACACTAATTGATTAGCATTAGTATAATAAACGCTCTCCGAATCTAACCAATTTGAATTTGAATTGTTTAAAAAATGATATATTTGATTACAATTTTCATAAAAAACGATTCTTTGGAGTAGTTTTCATACGACAGAAACTCAAATCCTATATGAAAAAGTACACCAACTACCAATTAAGACATCGGAAATTGAACTTTTCGAACATTGCACTGCCTTCATCATGATAGTCGTGATTTGATTCCTCCCATTTTGCACATCCACTACCAAAAATGTGTCAAGTGCGTGGGAATCACACTTTCCATCGTTTCATCACCTTTCATCGCACTATCGTCACAGCTATCGTCATTTACAACCGTGTACCACTGCTAACGGAATAGGACCTTGATTGACTTTGCAGTACTACAGTGCAGTGAAATACACACATGACATCAATCAATCAATCAATCGAACAACCTGTGTTGATTTATCTGAACCGCAATTTTTTTTAGAATTTGTGTGGGACTTCTGGAGCATTCTGTGTTATTAATTACACTGTGTATAGGTTTGTGTTGTTAAGTCAAAAACAAAAGAGAAAAAGAATTTAAATACTCCAGTTCAAGTATGCAAGAATGAACAATTTTAAAATCAGTAAAACGCAACTTTTGATGTTAAAATTAAAAAGCATTTCATTTTAAGACGTTTCCACAAGTTTTCTATTTTTTCATAGGGTTGAACAATTTGTTAAAATTAATCGTGTATTATAATGCGAACTCGATTTCGACCGCAAACGATCTTTGATATGTCGCTTGCTTCTGGCAATAAGATATTGGAAAATTTCGATTTTTTATTTTAAACTAGTTCACCGCTTTCACACGAACTTGATTCCTCTATCAAAACCATCTTTAACGACGAAGAAACAACGCAGAACGGAGAGTATCCAAAGTATCGTGTCACGATTCTGAAACTATTTATCCTTATCTGGATCAGCGCAACTTGGCGGTTCTAAACATTTCAGTTTAGTGTTTTCCTTTTCCAGCACTGGTATTCCATAGCACACCGTTATATACGGGCCATAATTTAAAGGGAGACTAAGTTCCTTCACCCAACAAGGATCAGCACAACGGTTCTCGTCCCACCGATAATTACCACTCTGCATCGGTGCATGTAAACAAATACTTTGCAAATGAGTGGTCCCCCCTCCATCGTATCAGTTTGCACTAGTTCGGCTCGGTGCAACGCAGCAATCTACCCACCATGGGATGAGATCCTTCAAGTGCCTCTTTACTTACGAGGCAATATCAATACCCATCATCCTCGCCTCTCACGGTGCCACGTGCCACGCTTGTCTCCGCCAATATTTATTCATGGGCTAGCACACGTAACCAATCTGACGCAGGACCCGCACATCCTTGTGTAGCACCTCACCACCATCCATGGTCGACTATCAGTCAGTGGGGCACCCCTCGGGTTAATAGTTGTTTTCGCTTGTTCTATTCACCCAGAGCAAATGAAATTATGACAGTTTTTTCCTTTCTTTTTCTCTTCGTAGGTTCCATTATCTCTGCTTCGAATCCACGTGTACCTACGGTGTAGGGTTGGTTTATTGGTTTTGGACATGCTATCTCAATTTGGATAAACATTCTTCTTTGCTTGCGTCCTTTGTAGCAGTAGACGGGTTTCGCCGGGTTAGATTTATTAGCGAAGAAGATTAGTTATTGTGCCCCGCGATTTAATCGTGCAAATTCTAGTTGTACATTAGGGCTCTATACCCTAGTTACAAACTCACTCCACTCGCCAAAGAAGACGATCAACGGATGCGAAAAACTGAAAGCATAAAAGCAGTCGCCGCTTCTCTGGCAAACATGTGGACTCCTGGAATGCCCAGAAAAAGCGAAAAAGCTTTACGATGATGTCGATTATAGATCCACATCTACTGGCATACACCAGCCCTGCCTTTATTTCGATGGGAAGAATACACACGCCTAGGAAAATAATCCACCACGCAATTGGGACCTACACTGTGCTGATGAGAGGATAACGGAACAAAGGCAATGACGACGTAATGTTGGAGTAGAGGGCGGAGAACGGCCCGCTGGCACAACATGCACTGACTGTTCTAACAGCGCAGACCAAGAAAATTATCATAAATTTCAGGAAACAGTGCTGATAACCTGCGATAGTGATATGGCTATGTATTTCTGAGCCAAGAAAAGTATTCCATGGTAATCTGCAACTTTAAGGTTATCTAGTGCAAAGCCAAATACATTTCAAATTCGAAATACTGGACAAGAACACATGCTTGCAGCTATGGTTATCAGGGAATTGTTTCCCTTCACTTCAATAGGAATCGCAATAAAAAAAATCTCGATAGTTCCATCAAACTACCACCCGATCGTCATAATTTTGAACAGAAATCGAAGACAGCTTCCCATTCATCAGTAACGAAACGACCTTCACCCTCGCCACCCGGCCCTTATTCAAACAAATCCCCATATTCTACCATCAACACTCGCGAACAACTCGATCCAGATGTGATGATGAGCGCTTCGCACGTCACTTCATTCGTTCGGTCGCTACGCCAGCCAGATGATAGCCCGACGAATGGCCACAGCAAAGCGGATTACGAACAAAAACAAATCAAAATTTTGCACAGTCATGGAGTTCGCCTTTCTGGCTGCTCCATTCTTGCGATTGCGAAGAGCCAATTGAATCGAACGAACGAACGAACTCCTCCTTGTGTTATTGGATCGAATCGAACGTAGTGCGCGCGGTCCAAAAACGGTACGGGCCCGTGCGATTCTCGTTCTATGCCGTACCGATGCGATGCCCAGAACAATCCCACACAGTCAGTGGTAGTTCACCTCGATTGTATGAAAAATGAATGCAGCGAGAAATAGAAAGGAAACTCCGAAAAGCCGGAGAATAACACAAATGGGTGTACCACAAGCGAAAAAAAAAAGAACACATTCATCACATCAACGACGCCGTAGAGGAGCATATGGCCTTCGGTCCCATCATCGAGGCCGAACTTTGAATGTTCAATCAATAACCATGAAAGTGAGAATTTGGTCCCTCGAATGTTATAATAAGAGGCGACAAGGTGCACAGCTAAAAATAAGTTGTCTTTTATTCATCAGATCGCGGCTGTCGATTCCTTTGGTTGATTGAGGGCAGCGCAGATTTTGAGCATTGAACTATTGTTCGATTATGGAATTAAATGACGTATAATAATTATTATATATTGTTAAAATACTGAGTAGAATATTTTATGATATTCAGAAGCTCAAATCTCAAAACTATTCGTAATGCAGACATTGTTGATTATTTCCTTTGCTGTATTTTTTTAAATTGAGCAAACATTGAAAGGAATCCAGATAGTATAAAATAAATAAATTTATTTGAAACATATTTGTATGCTAACTACAATTCAACTGAATCATAGATAGATTGGAGGTAAGGTCCAGGCATAAACAATTCTATGAGGAAAAGTGGCAAATCTAGTACAGATGTATTTTGGCTAGAGAATCACTGGACTGCTATGAACTATAAAGCCATCTGGAAATCTTCCATAACTGGTGTACTTGAAATATCATGATTCTGAGCATTCCAAAGTCGAGTTAAGTACGAGACACTGAAGACTGAAATAAGTATCTGCAAAGATCACAAAACGTAGTGGAATTAAATGGAAAGTACTAAACTCGTCTTAGACGATTGGATTCCGAAGTGTTTTGTCTTAAGTTTTCGGTGAACGAGATATTCTATCCTTTTGGATTACAGTATTGCTGGTTTTCCACTTTAACGGGTTGAACGTGTTTTAGGACATTGGAGTTGTTTTGGACGGAAAGCCTACTGTTGGGGAAAACTATATCAAGCTATCAAGGAAAGGAAAACTATATCAAGATATAACGCCTCAGGTTTTGGGGCGTTAATAAAGCTAAATGCTCATTAAATTTATTGAATTTCTAATACAGTTTATAATTAATATTTTATAAGCTGCCGACAACGAGTATTACAAAAGATTCGATGAGCGCCTGCAAAACTATAAATTCATCATTATAACATTTAAATTTAACGAATTTCATTGTCTTACTTACAATTCAGTAACGTCGAAATCAATAGAGACTTCTCCAACATTCTTGAATATTTATCCCGGGGTATGGAATCAACTATAACTCACTCTTAAAATAAGGATATTTACTTATAACAGAATTCTTTTGGACTTAATTTCCCTACTTCAAGATAAATCTAAATTTATGTCAAGGTTGGGAATTTACATTATTTGAATTGCTATTAGCTGTAAAATTATGTTCAATATGGCGTAAATTTGAAGGAACCTCTACTAGAGAGTCGTTCCCGGGACAAAAAATCCCGGGATTTACGAAATTTCGGTATTTCTCGAATTCCGGGATATAAAAGAGACAAATAACTGTGTTCAAGTTTGCTTGAAAAGTATGAGTTGCTTTTTGTCTACAGTAAATATACGCTGAAATATGTACATCATTCACTACATGCTAGACAGGATTCAATACCAAATTTTCAAAACGACTTATCTGCTTTTGTAAACATAGATTCAATCGGCGATTTATCGAATCTGAGAGCACTCCCACTTAAACCAACACCATCAATACCTAGATGAAGACTTCGGTTACCTGTTGATGGTGTTAGTTTGCGTGGGAGTGCTCTCAGATTCGACACATCGACGTTTGAATCTTTGTTTACAAAAGCAGATAAGTCGTTTTGAAAATTTGGTATTGAATTAAACAACCCGACTAGAAGAGCATAACAAAAACTGAACACAATTTTAACATATTGTGGTATTTATAACTTAATTTGATACAATTTTTGTTCTTAGTAGCCATTGTCTTTCAAATGTTATAACAGGATTTTATCATAATATGATTTAAAAATGCTCAACACCGAATTGCCCAACAGTAGGCAATTAAAATAGATGTAGCAAAGTCTACCAGTCATAGATATCACAACGCTAGTGATATCATTTGAAAATGTTGCCTAATTTGTAATATTGTTAGTTTCATGTTCTTGTAAAATATTCTTGTTCAGACAAAAACAAAAAAAATCTGTTTGTTGACCGCAATTCGGAGACCTATCTCGACCGGTAAAAACATTCCAACTGCACAGAAATAATATATTTTGTATCTGATTCTGTTATAAATTTCTAACAAAATATGTTATTTTTTTGATAAAATTGTAACAAAATTTGATAGTTTTTTGTTTCTAGTAGTGTAATTTTTTATAGAAATTTAGATATTTTAACAACATCCTGCACCATATTTTTAACAAATTTGGTTATAAAAATTTAGTATAACATAATAACATATGTTGATATAATTTTGATATGACTTTCTAGTCGGGTTATCATTAACAGTTAGTTGGGAAGGGACAAAGACCAAAATACTCGTGGTGACTCAAGGTTAGAGATTACTTTATTCAGGACGGACGGGGTAGGGATTTAGGTTTAGGTTATTTCAGCTGCACATCCGGGTTGTTGACGTCATAACTGGTGTGGCGTCCCGACTAGAAGAGCATAACAGAAACTGAACACAATATTAACATATTGTGATATTTATAACTTATTTTGATACAATTTTGTTCTCAGTAGCATTTATCTTTCAAATGTTGTAACAGGATTTTATCATAATATGATTTAAAAAGTGCTTAACACCGAATTGCCCAACAGTAGGCAATTAAAATAGATGTAGCAAAGTCTTCCAGCCATATAGATATCACAACGTTGATATAATTTGCAAAGGTTGCCTTATTTGTAATGTTGTTAGTTTCGTGTTCTTGAAAAATATTCTTGTTCAGACAAAAAAAAAAGTTTCGTATTGTTGATCACAATCTGGAGACCTATCACGAACTGTAAAAAATTGCAACTACACAGATACAATATATTTTGTATCTGATTCTGTTATAAATTTCTAACAAAATATGTTATTTTTATGATAAAATTGTAACAAAATTTGATAGTTTTTGTTTCCAGTAGAATGATTTTTGATAGAATTTTAGATATTTTAACAACATCCTGCACCACGTTTCTAACAAATTTTGTTATAAAAATTTAGTATAACATAATAACATAGGTTGATACAATTTTGATATGACCTTCTAGTCGGGGTAGCGTCGTGCTCGAATTATGCTTCGTTACCCTTAAATAAATACTGAGTACTGTATTATTTGAAATTTTCGCTACTGCTGGTGTTGCGATTTGTGAGCAAATTCTTGTAGCTAACAAATTTTCAATGATTTATATAAAGTTACTGCAGTTAGCGTTATAGCTACGTTATTAATGGAATTCAACTGTTTAACATATTTGTAGAATAGTCTTCGCCCTTAAAGTTCACCATACAACACATTTTTAAATTCAGCACTGGAATGAGTTATAATTACAAACTACAACCCAGATTACTAAACGTAACCCAGTAATCGTAACCCTAAATGATAGATTACATCCTTGGTGAGCTGAAGTGTGATTCCATGTTGAAAGTACAATGCAAACTTGTTTTTAAGTAATACATCACTAAATTAGTATTGCACCAAATTCACGTGCATGCTACATTATTTTCAGCTTCGATTTTTTGCTATTGAATAAAATTGTTATAAAAAAAATCATTTTGATTAATACTATAAAATATTCCGGGACAAGATAAAGGTTCGGGATTTGGACTCTCTAACTTTCACCGAGACGAGCATGATATGTGATCAAAATTTATCGACGCCATGAACACCAATTCAGTTCGACAAATTCGGTTGGTTTTTACAAATGAACTTTGTATTCGTAGCAAAGCCTTGTAAATTTCTGATCGGTGATATTTCTCGTCTTTCGGCCAAATTGCTACAATTGGTTTTTTCATATTGAAAATATCCTTGATAATAAAGTGCCAGTTTACTCTAAAAGTCTCGCGTGATTTTTGGAAGCATCGTATATCCAAAAGAGAGGCTTTCTTTTTTTCTATTTCGAATATTACAAAGTCATCTTATTCTTCTTATTGGCATTACATCCCCACACTGGGACAGAGCTACCCCGCAGTTTAGTGTTCATTAAGCACTTCCACAGTTATTAACTGCGAGGTTTCTAAGCCAGGTTACCATTTTTGCATCCGTATATCATGAGGCTAGAACCATGATACTTTTATGCCCAGGGAAGTCGAGACAATTTCCAATCCGAAAATTCCCTAGACCGGCACCGGAAATCGAACCCAGCCACTCTCAGCATGGTCTTGCTTCGTAGCCGCGCGTCTTACCGCATTACAAAGCCATACTAACATTTAAATCGAATTTTCAGCACAGATCTGAAGAAAATAGCTTTGTTTAGTGTGCTGAGGCAAAAGAAAGTGTAATGCAAGAGACATACATTGGACATACGATATTTTCAAAAATCATGCTAGAACTGTTTTCGGATAACCAATGAGAAACTAAGCCAAACAATCTGCTTGCATTGTATTACAGGCATACCTCGATAGTACGTACACCTGCGTTATTTTAGTGTACGTACTATCGAAGCACACTTTGATTTTTTTTTCGCCTTTTTGTTTACTTGGGAGCAAAATAATGTTTATAAAACCACCCCGAACCCAAAATTTCGATAGAAGGCTTTGTACTATAAGCATATTTGTATTTGTATTATAGTACACAACGGACCAACAGGCCCCAAAATTTCTTGAAATGGTGCCTACATGAAGCATTGAGGAAAATCATCGTCTTTGTAAATGTGGGGCTGTTGTTTTTAGGAAATATTGCATTTTAATGCTTCGGAACATCCATAAATTACGTGACATTTTTAGGATCAACATGTATAGGAATAATGTTTTAAAGATTGTTATCGTACAAAATTATACATGTTACTACAAAAAGCGACGATTGGGTGGGTTTTTAGATCACTACATTTTACGTGACGTATTTTGAGGATTTCCCTTGTGGATTTTATGGGAATGAAAAGCTTCAAGGTTGCCCTGAACTGTCACTGTCGTTGCGACTCTATTGGCTACATTGACGCTTCCTTACCAAAGCGACATACTGTCAGCTATAGCAACAGTCGCATCGCGTTGGTTTTGGAGGAACCTTTATTAGGATTGATAGTTTTATGAGTACATAACACTAAGATGTTTATAGCGATAACAAGATAACTGATTTCGAAGATTTGTGATGTATTTTTGTAAGTTATTTTAATTTTCTCATCCTGAGAGACGTTTTTGCCTTTCCCGTACACCGTGGTGTAACAGAAAGGCTATATGTTCTCTCCAAAAAAAACCTTGATAAGAGCCCGGAGGCCAGCATGGCCATTAGATCTCTCAATTCAACATATTCTCCGCCAAGTATAAAGATACTTTCTCTGAAGATGTGGGAATTGTTCTTCAAGAAACTAAGGAATTGCTCGTAGAACTCTCCCTGAAATTCCTACTAGAATTTCTTTCGTATTTCAGTCTAAAATTATTTCATAACTATTTTTGGAATTTGTATGGAAATTCAAAAATATTTTCCTCTGAAAATTCCTAATAAACTTTAATTGAAAAAACTTCTTATTTTAGATTTTCTTCTATATTTGTTTCAGCCACTGTTCTAGGAATTCCTCGGAGTATTTCCCCAGAAAACCCATCAAGAACTTATCTAAAAAAATTTCCTTAAACTCAAACCAGGAACTCCATCGCGATTTTCTTCCCGAGCAGGAGCTACGACCTCGATAACAGAAATTGGTATGAACTAGCCTTGCATAAGAGGTAAAATACCAAAAACTTATATGCAGAATACATGAGGCATAACATGCTTAGATATTTCAATACCAAACGAATAATAATTGGTTATGCATTTGGTATTATTCATAAAAGTTCATAAAAGAGTATGGTATCAATAACAGCATTAGGTATTATTGAGACCAATTTCTTCATTCTCCACGAAATCCTTTGGGAACTCCTTCGGATACTCACAAAAAAAATCCTTAGGAAATTCTTCCTGAAAAAGCAAAATATTTCTGTGGGAATTCCGAAACCATATCCCGGGTAATCCTTGAAGAAAATTTCTAGGGAACTTATAAAGGGATGTCTAGAGGAATTTGTGGAGGATTTCTTCAAAAAATTTCCGAATTCATTGAGGAATTTCTGAAAGAAAAAGCGGTATATTTTCGGAAGAATATTTGGAGAAATAAGCAGATGAATTTTCAGACAAATTTCTCAATAAATTTCCGGGAGAATTCTCGAAGAAAAAAATCCCTGAACAATTTTCCAGGAGAGTTGTTGGAGGAATGTTCGAAAGAGTTCTCGGGGTGTGGTGTGAGTAGAGCTTCCACGTGTACTTCTGAAGAAATTCAAAAGGAATTTCTGGAAAGATTTCGAGGTAGTTAATGATTTCTATCTTAGTGGAATTTCTGGAGTAACTCCAGAGAGAATGTCAGGAGGAGTTTACATGGGAATTTCTGAATGATTTTCTGGTGGAAGTGCTAGGAAAGGAGACGTGGATATTTCTAAGGGAATTCCTAAGTGAATTGCTGAAGAAATCACCAAGGAAATTAGCGAATATTTGGGCATATTCGAACGAATTTACGGAGAAATACTTGGCAATAATTTAAGATGAATGTTTGGAGAAATGTTTGAGAGAAACCACAATAAAAATCTTATGACATTTTGCTAGCGCACTCCTATGAATCCTAGTCAAATTATTGGAGGAACTTCCGCAAAAATTCTGGAGTAGCTTTCGGAGGAATTTCTGTAGGAACTACAGTAAGAATTTCTAGAGGAGCTTCCGGAGGATCTTTCGAAGGAACAAACGGAAGAACTTCCGGAGGTTCTTTCGGAGGAATTTGTGGAGGAACTCCTGGAGCCACTTCCGGAGAAACTCCTAAAAGGTCTTCCGGAGGAACTCCTGGACGAACTTCCGGAGGCATTTTTGGAGGAGCTTACGTAGGAATTCTTGGAAGAACTTTCGGAGGAATACCTCGAGGAACATCCGGATAAATTCCGGAAAATTTCTAATGCACGAAATTAGGAACTTCCGCAGAAACTCCTGGAGGATCTTTCGGAGGAACTCCTGGACGAACTTCCGGGGGAACTTCTGAAGAAACTCGGCATCGCCCAAGAAAGCAGCACACGAATAGCAAAATTTCACTTCCTTTTTTTTGGATCGCCTGTTTCTCCTCTTTATTGTGTATGACACGACAAATTAAGTATGTAAACCACTTTTCACACTTGATTATCACCACAAAGCGCAAATTTATACAATATTTGCTCTATGTTTCACTAAATAAAATCGGGACTGTTCGTTTTCTTTGACAGCAGCACACTTCGGAATAGAACGAGAGAATGTGTTGGGGAGCTACAACGCACGCGAGCACAAGCTAAAAAAGATACCACGCAGAATTATATGCGATTTGATTTTAGCGAAACTACGAAAAAAATATTCTAACTTACTAAATTTCTAAGAGAATTCCTTATCAAATAATTTACTTATCAAACGCTAATTTACTCGAGTTCAGTCGCAGACGGAATAGTTATGCTCTATGCAGCCTTTGTAGTTTCGGTGCCATCAGTAGCCATCACGGGCGTTTGCCATCCATTGTTCCCAGTGTTTTTTGTTCGCCAGTGCCTTTCAGTGGTAGAAATCGCACCATAAAATCAAAATGAGTGACAGTGTGTTTGTGAATACCGTTCAGTTTCGGTTCCGAGTTGAAAGCCCGCATTCCTCTTGGGCAGAAATCGCCAGCTTTTTTAAGCAGCTGATGACTGATTTATTACTTATGGACACAGCGTACAAAACGGCACATGCTCTCTCGCTGTACATCAAATTCGTTTCACGTGATGCGATGGACGAATTCATGAGGAGAAATATGAGGCCGCGAAAGTTTGTTTACTTAAGTGGGACGTCGGTTGAAGTTCGGATGGAAATGGCAGGTACCAATTTGCGGTACCTTCGCGTATTTGATCTGTCGCCGGAAATTAAAAACGAAAATTTATCGCTGGTGCTCGGATTATTTGGTAAAGTGGATCCCACGGAATGGGGTCAGGGACACCTGTTCACAGGTGTTCGGGGAAGATTTTTTTACGACGGACTGAAGGATTTATGCTTTCGGTGTCAAGTAGTTGGTCATCGACGGGATTCCTGCCCTCAACAAGCGCGGAACAAGCCTGGAAAGCAAGAGAAAGGTACCACGTATGCTGGCGTCCCTAGATGGAAAGGAAGAAAAGCAAGTATCATCGGAAACTTCGGATGATGACTTCATCGAGGTTCTAGAGGAAAGTCCAAAGTCAGAAAACAGGACACAGTCGGTTGTACGTGACAACAAATAGGCGGATAAAAGAAAGTAAGAAAGACGACGTAACACTGGAAGAGGTTGCAATCGCGATTAAGGAAGCTATATTAAGGAAGGCTCATCTTTCAGCTTCCGGGTCTGGCTCAAGTGCCAGTTCGACAACACGGCCGAAAAAGAAGTGCGTCCGGAGATCATATTATTAATAATATCAAGCTCTATCTGGAACAAGGGTGAATGACGCAAGAAAGGATTCTCTTCGTCGACTTCCCCTCTTTTGAATAAAAATGACAAGCAGCGGATTTCTTTGTATTTTATCATCTCAAAACGATAGAAAACAATGCAAACCTGCATTCTGAGGCGATAAACTGTAAAGAAATCCTCTGCTTGTTACTTTTATTCAAAAGAGGGGAAGTTGATGAAGAGAATTATCTCTTGCGACATTCGCCCTTTACCTGATAGAGCTTGATATATTATATTTAAAGGAATATTTATGTTATTTTTTGCTCTCGGCTCTGTATAGTGTTTCTTAAAACAACTGAGCCTCAGGGTGTCGACTCAAATTAGAGTATAAAATTCCCTGACTTTCCAGACCTCTCGTCGAAAAATTCCAGATATGAAAAATGTTATTTTTTTTAAATCCTAGTAGCGTATGAAAATCTCTGCCTGTGTGAATCCTTGAAGTCCATATGGGTTCCTGAGCTACTGGAAGCCTTATCAGTTCTAGAAACAGAACATTGAGAATTTGTAGTATATCGTAGGTAATTTTGGTTGTTCACAATGATTCAAGAAAATGCGCAGAACTCCTGAAATATTTTCATAATTCATTCCAAAATTGGCTCCAATTAATGTTATAAGTTTTCTGGTACTTCATCCACCATTGGGAATTCTCACGGACTCCCTGGAGTCGCAATGGACCTCCAAGTCTACTGACGGACTTCTTCAAATCGTCGAAGTTTTCATTATCTTTCTGGAAATTTGTGTGAAATCTTGTATCTTTTGATACGACTTTTGAATTCTTTCAAAACAATCGTGGAAGCTTCTAGAAATCCTTCTAATGCCGTTAAAAATCTTAGGGATTAGGTATTTTCGTATATTTCGAAACCTCCTTTGTCTCTCAAGCATACTTACGGAGTAAGAATTCTTATTCACTCTCTGTAGAGTTTATGGACTTCTAAAAATAGTTACGAACTGCTAGCAATCTTCCAGATAATTAAGAATGCAATCCCTACAAGCTCACATAAATCTATACAGCACACACAGTACGCCCAGCAAAACATTTTAACCCTCTAAGACCCGGGACGAACGGATTTTTTTCAAATGGCTCGCATTCAGCACCTGATCGTCGGAATTCCTCGCGGTTTCGTTTGTGCTCAATGGGAATAGCTATATTTTTGCTCTGATACATTTTCAAATAAAAATTTTTGTTCAGGTCCGAGTTATTGCTAAAAATAAGTGCAAACATCTCTTCAATATTCTGGACGTGTTCATGCCCAAAATTTATCAAATCACCCATCAAACCAACCCAAAAAGATATTTGTAAAGATTTTTAGTCGATTCCGATGTTTTCACCATTTGAGTAGGGCAGGATTGCCTGAATTCAGGGCCGCATTCAGGGGCTACAATGGTAGAGTATGGGCTAAAAATTCAATTACAATGAAATTTGCATGAGCATGCGGCTGCACAAATTTAAAAATCAGGAGTTTTAAATATTTAATTTTCAATTGAAAATGAGATTCTGAAATTCTTATCAGGGCCAGATTTAGGGGTCGAAATGGGGGTGACCAGGGGCCATATCACCAATTGCAATGAAACTGGGCATGCGACTGCTCAAACTTCATGAAAACACATCAGGAGGTCAAAGAACTCTGTTTGAATATGAAATTGACCTTCTGTAATTTTGACCAGGGCCGGCTTCAGGGGTCCAAATGGGGAGGGCAAGGGCCATATCACCAAAAGCAATGAAACTGGGCATGCGACTGCTCAAACACCATGGAAACACATCAGGAGCTCAAAGAACTCTGTTTGAATTTGAAATTGACCTTCTGAAATTTTGACCAGGGCCGGATTCAGGGGTCTAAATGGGGAGGGCAAGGACCATATCACCAAAAGCAATGAAACTGGGCATGCGACTGCTCAAACACCATGGAAACACATCAGGAGCTCAAAGAAATCTGTTCAAATGGAAATTGATCTTCTGAAATTTCAACCAGGGCCGGATTTAGGAGTGAAAATGGGGAAGGCAGTGCCATATCACCAATTGCAATGAAACAGGGCATGCGACTGCTCAAACTTCATGAAAACACATCAGGAGCTCAAAGAATTCTGCTCGAACTTCAAATTGTCTTTCCGAAATTTTGACCAGGACCGGCTTCAGGGGTCCAAATGGGAGAGCAAAGGCCATATCACCAATAAAAATAAATCTGGTTAGTGGGCATGCGACTGCTCAAACTTCATGAAAGCACATCAGGAGCTCAAAGAATTCTGCTCGAACTTCAAATTGTCTTTCCGAAATTTTGACCAGGACCGGCTTCAGGGGTCCAAATGGGAGAAACAAAGGCCATATCACCAATAGAAATAAAACTGGGCAGTGGGCATGCGACTGCTCAAACTTCATGAAAACACATCAGGATCTCAAAGAACTCTGTTTGAATTTGAAATTGACCTTCTGAAATTTCAACCAAGGCCGGATTCAGGGATGAAAATATGGAGAGCGGGCTGCTCAACCATCATGAAAACACATCAGGAGCTCAAAGTATTCTGATTGAACTTGAAACTGCTCTGATACAACTTTCAGGAATTTCTCCGGAAAATACTCCAGGAATTCCTCTAGAAGTTCCTCCAGGAATTCCTCTAGAAGTTCCTCCGGGAATTCCTCCAAAAGTTCCCCCAGGAATTTCTCCGAAAGTTCCTCCAAGAATTCCTCCGGAAGTTCCTCCAGGAATTCCTCCGGAAGTTCCTCCAGGAATTATTCCGGAAGTTCCTCCAGGAATTCCTCCGGAAGTTCCTCCAGGAATTCCTCCGGAAGTTCCTCCAGGAATTCCTCCGGAAGTTCCTCCAGGAATTCCTCCGGAAGTTCCTCCAGGAATTCCTCCGGAAGTTCCTCCGGAGGTTCCTCCAGGAATTCCTCCGGAAGTTCCTCCAGGAATTCCTCCGGAAGTTCCTCCAGGAATTCCTCCGGAAGTTCCTCCAGGAATTCCTCCGGAAGTTCCTCCAGGAATTCCTCCGGAAGTTCCTCCAGGAATTCCTCCGGAAGTTCCTCCAGGAATTCCTCCGGAAGTTCCTCCAGGAATTCCTCCGGAAGTTCCTCCAGGAATTCCTCCGGAAGTTCTTCCAGGAATTTCTTCGGAAGTTTCTCCAGGAATTTCTCCGGAAGATCCTCAAGGAATTCCTCCGGAAGTTCCTCCAGGAATTCCTCCGGAAGTTCCTCCAGCAATTCCTCCGGAAGTTCTTTCAGGAATTCCTCCGGAAAATCCTCCAGAATTTCTGCCGAAGTTCCTCCGGAAGTTCCTTCAGAAATTCCTTCGAAAATCCCTCCAGGAATTCATTCGGAAATTCCTCCCGGAATTCATTCGGAAGTTCCTCCAGGAATTCTTATAGAAGTTCCTCCAGGAATTCCTCCGGAAGATCTTTCAGGAAATCCTCCGGAAAATCCTCCAAGAATTTCTGCCGAAGTTCCTCCGGGAATTCCTCCGGAAGTTCTTTCAGGAATTCATTCGGAAATTCCTCCAGCAATTCTTTCGGAAATTCCTCCAGGAATTCATTCGGAAGTTCCTCCAGGAAATCCTATAGAAGTTCCTCCAGGAATTCATCCGGAAGTTTTTCCGGGAAACCCTACAGAAGTTCCTCCAGGAATTCCTCCATGAATTCCTCCGGAAGTTCCTTCATAAATCCCTCGGGAAGTTCCGCCATGAATTCTTCCGGAAGTTCCTCCAGGAATTTATCCAGATGTTCCCACAAGAATTTCCCTCAAAGTTCCTTCAGGAATTTCCCGGAAGTTCCTTCAGGAATTCCTTCGGAAGCTTCTCCAGGAATTCCTTCGGAAGTTTCTCCAGGAATTCCTCCGGAAGTTCCTCCATAAATACTTTCGAAAGTTCCTCCAGGAATTCTTCCGGATGTTCCTACAAGAATTTCCCTCGAAGTTCCTCCAGGAATTTCCCGGAAGTTCCTTCAGGAATTCCTTCGGAAGTTTCTCCAGGAATTCCTCCGGAAGTTCTTCCATAAATACTTCCGAAAGTTCCTCCAGGAATTCGCCGAAAGTTCCTCCAGGAATTCCTCCGGAAGTTCCTCCAGGAATTCTTCCGGAAGTTCCTCCAGGAAGTTCCTCCAGGAATTCCTCCGGAAGTTCCTCCAGGAATTCCTGGTGGAACTTCCGAAGAAATTCCTGGCGGAACTTCCGAAGAAATTCCTGGCGGAACTTCCGAAGAAATTCCTGGCGGAACTTCCGAAGGAATTCCTGGAGGAACTTCCGGAGGAATTCCTGGAGGAACTTCCGGAGGAATTCCTGGAGGAACTTCCGGAGGAATTCCTGGAGGAACTTCCGGAGGAATTCCTGGAGGAACTTCCGGAGGAATTCCTGGAGGAACTTCCGGAGGAATTCCTGGAGGAACTTCCGGAGGAATTCCTGGAGGAACTTCCTAAGGAATTCCTGGAGGAACTTCCGGAGGAATTCCTGGAGGAACTTCCGGAGGAATTCCTGGAGGAACTTCCGGAGGAATTCCTGGAGGAACTTCCGGAGGAATTCCTGGAGGAACTTCCGGAGGAATTCCTGGAGGAACTTCCGGAGGAATTCCTGGAGGAACTTCCGGAGGAATTCCTGGAGGAACTTCCGGAGGAATTCCTGGAGGAACTTCCGGAGGAATTCCTGGAGGAACTTCCGGAGGAATTCCTGGAGGAACTTCCGGAGGAATTCCTGGAGGAACTTCCGGAGGAATTCCTGGAGGAACTTCCGGAGGAATTCCTGGAGGAACTTCCGGAGGAATTCCTGGAGGAACTTCCGTCCTGGAGGAACTTCCGGAGGAATTCCTGGAGGAACTTCCGGAGGAATTCCTGGAGGAACTTCCGGAGGAATTCCTGGAGGAACTTCCGGAGGAATTCCTGGAGGAACTTCCGGAGGAATTCCTGGAGGAACTTCCGGAGGAATTCCTGGAGGAACTTCCGGAGGAATTCCTGGAGGAACTTCCGGAGGAATTCCTGGAGGAACTTCGGAGGAATTCCTGGAGGAACTTCCGGAGGAATTCCTGGAGGAACTTCCGGAGGAATTCCTGGAGGAACTTCCGGAGGAATTCCTGGAGGAACTTCCGGAGGAATTCCTGGAGGAACTTCCGGAGGAATTCCTGGAGGAACTTCCGGAGGAATTCCTGGAGGAACTTCCGGAGGAAGTCCCGGAGGAACCCGCGGAGGAATTCCTGGAGGAACTTCCGGAGGAATTCCTGGAGGAACTTCCGGAGGAATTCCTGGAGGAACTTCCGGAGGAATTCCTGGAGGAACTTCCGGAGGAATTCCTGGAGGAACTTCCGGAGGAATTCCTTGAGGAACTCCTGGAGGAGTTGTTGGAGGAACTACCGGAAGAATTCCTGAAGAATCTTCCGGAGGAATTCCTGGAGGAACTTCCGGAGGAATTCCTGGAGGAACTTCCGGAGGAATTCCTGGAGGAACTTCCGGAGGAATTCCTGGAGGAACTTCCGGAGGAATTCCTGGAGGAACTTCCGGAGGAATTCCTGGAGGACTTTCCGGAGGAATTCCTGGAGGAACTTCCGGAGGAATTCCTGGAGGAACTTCCGGAGGAATTCCTGGAGGAACTTCCGGAGGAATTCCTGGAGGAACTTCCGGAGGAATTCCTGGAGGAACTTCCGGAGGAATTCCTGGAGGAACTTCCGGAGGAATTCCTGGAGGAACTTCCGGAGGAATTCCTGGAGGAACTTCCGGATGAATTCCTGGAGGAACTTCCGGAGGATTTCCTGGAGGAACTTCCGGAGAAATTCCTGGAGGAACTTCCGGGGAAATTCCTGGAGGAACTTCCGGAGAAATTCCTGGAGGAACTTTTGGAGGAATTCCCGGAGGAACTTTTGGAGGAATTCCCGGAGGAACTTCTGGACGAATTCCTGGAGTATTTTCCGGAGAAATTCCTGAAATTTGTATCAGAGCAGTTTCAAGTTCAATCAGAATACTTTGAGCTCCTGATGTGTTTTCATGATGTTTAAGCAGTCCGCTCTCCATATTTTCACCCCTGAATCCGGCCCTGGTTGAAATTTCAGAAGGTCAATTTCAAATTCAAACAGAGTTCTTTGAGATCCTGATGTGTTTTCATGAAGTTTGAGCAGTCGCATGCCCACTGCCCAGTTTTATTTCTATTGGTGATATGGCCTTTGCTCTCCCCAGTTGGACCCCTGAAGCCGGTCCTGGTCAAAATTTCGGAAAGACAATTTGAAGTTCGAGCAGAATTATTTGAGTTCCTGATGTGTTTTCATGAATGAGCAGTCGCATGTCCAGTTTCATTGCTATTGGCGACGTGGCCCTGGCTCTTCCCATTTTAACCCCTCAATTCGGCACTAGTCGAATTTTCAGAAGGTCAATTTCAAATTCAAACATAATTCTTTGATCTCCTAATGTGCTTTCATGAAGTTTGAGCAGTCGCATGCTTAGTTTCATTGCAATTGGCGATAGGGCCCCTGCCCTCCCCATTTTCACTCCTATAACCGGCCCTGGTTGAAATTTCAGAAGATCAATTTCCATTTGAAACAGATTTCTTTGAGCTCCTGATGTGTTTCCATGGTGTTTGAACAGTCGCATGCCCAGTTTCATTGCAATTGGTGATATGGCCCTTGCTCTCCCCATTTGGACCCCTCAAGCCGGCCCTGGTCAAAATTACAGAAGGTCAATTTCAAATTCAAACAGAATTCTTTGAGCTCCTGATGTGTTTTCATGAAGTTTGAGCAGTCGCATGCCCAGTTTCATTGCAATTGGTGATATGGCCCCTGGTCACCCCATTTCGACCCCTAAATCCGGCCCTGATAAGAATTTCCAGAAAGTCAATTTCAATGGAAAATTAAATATTTAAAACTCCTGATTTTTAAATTTGTGCAGCCGCATGCTCATGCAAATTTCATTGTAATTGAATTTTAGCCCATACTCTACCATTGTAGCCCCTGAATGCGGCCCTGAATTCAGGCAATCCTGCCCTACTCAAATGGTGAAAACATCGGAATCGACTAAAATCTTTACAAATATCTTTTGGGTTGGTTTGATGGGTGATTTGATAAATTTTGGGCATGAACACGTCCAGAATATTGAAGAGATGTTTGAATTACGCACACTTATTTTTAGCAATGAATCGGATCTGAACATAAATTTCTACCTGAAAATGTATCAGAGCAAAAATATAGCTATTCCCATTGAGCACAAATGAAATTGCGAGGAATTCCAACGATCAGGTGCTGAATGCGAGCCATTTGAAAAAATCCCGTTCGTCCCGGGTCTTAGAGGGTTAACCACTGCAATACTGTAAATAATTTGGTCTGAATACACTCAGGTCGTTTAATTTTTGTCGATTGTGGCCTTCGGTTTAAATAAAGCAATGGCCCCATGGAAAAATATCAAAAAAAAAAATAGGTCGTGTTTGTGAAGAAGTGGCATAACTGGTCTCAAATCCTAAAGGGATCTATGCCTACTCCATTTATTTTATCGATTTTTAGTTGTTTTTCAAAAATGGTCTTAAAATTCCAGCATTGTTTTATTTATAGAAAGTTCAATTGTTGATAGAACTAGATGTCAGACAACTGCAACAAGCAAATAAGAAACTTAATAAGGAACATTAAATAGATAAGAAAGTTATTTTGAGCTGTGGAATGTTTTCACCTGTCATAAGTCGAGTCAAGTACGAGACGGCCTTACTGTTGAGGTCGAAATACGTATCTGTCAAGATACAATTAAGTGGTGGAATTCAATGGGATTGTATAAACTCGTCTTATGACAGGTGACAGCAAATAGAGCTTTTTGAAGAACTCGTAGAAATATGTTTGAAGACTCCTTGGCAAACTTTTTATATGAATTCCTTCACGAAGACATTCAAATTTGAGTCAATACTATACAATCTACTAAGTTGCTGGAGCGGAGCTTTTGAAAAAATCTACTGAACATCCATCGAGGAGCTCCAGGATAAAAACTATCCTTTGGGATTTTTTTTATGTTTCAGTGATAATTCTGAAGTAATTTCTGGACAAAATTATTAAAGATCAACCAGAATATATCCTGATGAAATTGTTTTATAAACATCAAAAGCAGCGAATGTAAAACTGAAACATTAGCATTGACAACAATATTATCCTCCTATTGCGTCCGAGCATGATTATTGATTATGGAGACATGGGGTACGAGACGAGTAACGTCATTTCTCAACAGTAACCATTTGAGCAACGTGGCTTTGGAACCTCTGTTATTGCTTAGAGATCAATAAAACAAACTCGAATACCATGTGGAACATGAAAAGGGCCCAGAGTAGACTGTTAGTCTACAATGACTGCCAACAGCAGTGGATGTAGCTGTCGACTATAACTGCCTCGGAGTATTGTTTATCGGCTATGCTGTCTGATGACCAGCTAAAACGCTATAATCATTCTGATCCGAGGTTTCAGTAGTTTTATTGGTCCTTTTTCAATGGATTAAAATTGGTTCAGAAGTTCATTGTTATAAGTGTCCTTAGTTTAGTATGTCGCTCAAGTTTTTAAAAAATCACTATAAATTTTCAATATTGGGATTTGTGATTTTTCCCTGACCTCAATCAAAATTTCCTGACTTTCCTGACATTCCAGGTCCAAAATGAAATTCCCTGACTTTCCCTGACTTTCCAGGTTTTTCCAGGTAGTCGACACCCTGTAAATAAACAAATTGAAAAAACTCAAAGGTGCAGCCCAATCGGGTTGCACGCAAAGGTGACGTTGAACTACGTAGCTATATGGTACAGGTTTTCGACTTTTCCGTTCGATGAGACCAATTAAAGCAAGCGTTTTTCAAGCCCATAACGAATCTGTTTTCGTTTTTATCCTGTTCTCCTGAGATTGAGTGGACATTACGAACCATAGTGATGTATATAATTTATAGACCAACATTTGAAAAAGATGATAAAAATAAAATTTTCAAATAAACGAGGATGAATAACACTCTCAACCGATCACATATCCAAATTATGAATTAAAAAAACTCGCTAGAGAGTAAGAATCGTTCGATAATTGTATCTCGATTCGAAGCATTATATTGGTAAATGCTACTTTTGAACTTATTTTCCTACATAACATTAATACACAATGTCAAACATCCGATTGAGCTTCATTGTTGACATTCAATTGGAATTAGTTAGGTTTACATTGAGGGTCTGTTCAAATATTACGTAACGCAGTAGGGGGTGGGGGGTTGTCTAATTTTTGTTACGATTGGTTACACAAAATATAGGGGGTGGGGGTCCATCGACATATTGTTATGCGTAACAAATTAATTGCATAGAGAAAAAATATTTAAAATGAAAATAAAATAGTTGTTTTCTTCAAAATAGCATATAATCTACAATGAATAACAATTTATTGTATCGTGTTTCAACTTCTAGCAAAAACAAGATTTTTTCAAAAAAATGTATCTGTTACGTGTTACGCATAGGGGTGGGGGTAGTTCAAAGTTTTGTTACAGAATGATACGAGGGGGTGGGGGGTTCTTGAAAACAACGATTTTCGCGTTACGTAATATTTGAACAGACCCCTGAAATAATAATTTTGTGTTTATTATTAATCGATTGCAAGATTTGAAAAGTTATCGCCGATGACAACTCTTCTACTTTTCACACTTGATCAGTTATCATTGAATGATGATTCCAATAATCTGGCTGATAGTGTGCCGCTGCCTTGACCACTGCTTGACAGTTTGAAATATTATTGATAATAATTATCATTCCTTCACGTGATTTGCGCCGGACTTTGCATTTACTCCGTAATCTTTGCATTTACACCTAGGAATCAGTAAAAACGAGCCCAAAAAAATAATAGAACACATCTGCAGCAGCGGAGAAGATTCCGATACTCTCTACTGGCATCAATAGACGTAAACGAGAAGCTATCGTCAAATGCCCCCATGCTTTAGAGAGAAAACGCGCGTGTAAGTTAGCAGAAACGAGCTAAAAGCCCTGTAAGTTGCATTAATTTGACGTCTATGATGGCCTGAGGGCCCCAGTTAGAGGGGACTTGAGAACAAAAGCGCAGAATCCGGAGATGGCGAGATCGATTCTCGATCTGATCTAAGATGTTTCAGGTGGGAAACATTCTAATGCTATGGCGGCAAGGAAAGCTTTCAATTAATTACTAAAGAAATACTAATAGATTACTTTGAAAAGTTCCAGTTGGAATGTAGTGCTATGGAAGAAGAAGCTTGCAATGCACTTATGAGATTGGCAGATTCACCGAAACCGATTCCTAAACTGTTAGCAAGTTTCAATACTAAATATTATCATACATAAATACTGTAATACAATGGAGTCACTTTTTACGCGGAGGATATGTGCCGCGTGAATTAAAACAACGAAAAAACCCGCGTAAATTCCAAAATATGTCTGAATAAACTGCAGAAATCCCAAAATTCGAGTGAAAAAAAAAATCACATAAAAAGCGATTCGTGTAAAAAAAACGCGTGAAAAACGACTTCAGTGTACATTGGAAATGAAGCGTTGACTCTTCCTTGATCGAATGGTCCAAGAAAATGGAAAATCCATCGAGAAACGGCTGAGATATTAACGATCAAAGTCTATCATATTTTCGTGACGTTTTTTGATTTTTTGCAATTTTAAAGTGTACCCCAATATAGAAAAGACAGACGTAGTTCTACGTCAAAAAACGCTAATTTATTGCCTTATTATCTGCCCATGACAACAATAAATTTCCAATGTTTGTATTACATACTAGCAGACCCGACGAACTTCGTTCCGACTAAAATTAATTTATTCTCTGATTAGATCTCGAGTTATGAATAAATCATTGTTTCATTTGTATGGTAGCCCCCCTTTCCAAAGCGGGGTGGGGTTTTGAACCATCTTAAGAACCTTCCCCGGCCCCAAAAACCACTGCATACAAATTTTCACGCTGATCGGATCAGTAGTTTCCGAGTCTATAAGGTTCAGACAGACAGAAATTCATTTTGACGTAAACTACGTCTAAGGGGAAGACTCTGATACAGGGTGTCAAATGAGACATTTCATATTTCCTACATATTTCTTAATTTTGATTATGAATTCTATAAACATATTTTTTGTTGCGTTATCACATCTATGACCATTTGTTCAGCAAAGCATCGAAATATTTAAGTTGGACCCCCGGGAACATTTTCTCGATTTTTAAGCTAAAATTAATGCCGCTTCTAATTCAGTTGCTAGCTTAAAATAATAAATTTGTTCTGCATTTGTTTGACTAGTATCCTGGTCGCAGAAACATAAAAACATAATTGTATTAAGATATAAATATTTCTGTTCTATTAAACTACCATCCGCTTCAAAAAAGACTGAAGCAACTACATCAAAATGAGCACATGTACACAAATCCGGTCAATGAAATTTCGAACGACCATTCTTTCGAAAATCTTTGAGTTAATCGCAAGGTATGCCGCAAAACAGTTGATCAAATTCCTATGGAGCTTTTTGCTCTCTTTATATAATTCTGGCACAGAAAGATATAAAATTATAAAACTTAAGAATCTTTGTTACAATGACAGAAAAATCAACAACGCATTCCATTGAAAGTATTAGGACAAAACTTAGGCAACCTTCGCACTCACAACAGAGATTGCATTAAAGAAATATTTTTATAATCCTCAAAAGATCTTGTTCCATTTATTTTTTTGGCGATTTCATAAGGATCATCGGAAAACTCTTTTGTGCCTGCTGTAGTTAGAATTTGTTTTTTAGGATAAAAAAATAGATTTAGAAACCAGTTCGTATCAGAAAACATTTCTTTTGTAGCACAATTCAGATCGATTTGGCTGCTTCTCAAGTCTCTTTGATTTTTGCAGAGAAATCTCTCACCTATTCAGAAAACCATAATAAAGCCTCTTCCTAACGTCAGTAACTACAAAAACCCTATGTTATTCTGGAATTTGATTTACGACTCATAATTTTATGACTCATGGAATGTATGACTCATAAAAAACACTTTAGGATTCCAAATTTGTGTTCATCGGTACTTAACTATTTCAGCACATAGCATACATTTTGGAATTGCATGAATACTTATATTAATTATGACAAAATTTCGTGGAATTTATTCCACATCTAAAGAGTTTCAAAAATTTCAAGTTTCAAAAAAATCGAGATCTTTATGCATTAAGTAATCATGGAAATGCTTGAAAACTTTCAGAAATATACTCATCGAATTTCATTTATAGATAATTCGAAGAAGATTCTTGAATCTTAGATTACACACTTATCCACATTTAGTAACATGGAGAAGACAAGTTGACACAGACACAGCGTTTTGAAGCAATCACAGCATCATTGGAAATCAATTGTACTTTCCGCGATTTTTTTTATGTTAGTTCTAGGACGAATGAGAGATAAACTTAGTCAAACAATTTCTATTGCAATCCATGCGCACAGTGCTTTAAATCGCCTTTGAAAATTACATCCCACCAGCTGGTTCCATGCCCCCCCCTTGACCGAGACAGTTAACAGTAAATAATATTTGAAAAAATGTTTTAGTGACAAAGGGCGCAGAATATGGAGCCGCGCATAATAAGGCACGCTCATGGTAGTACCTAAAGGCATAGTAACTTCTTACAGTGCCATAAGAATTGAGAACGCTATGCCTACTCACCTTTTTTGCTGCTGGTAGGCAAATTCGCCTCTATATGACCGCCTCAGCGGCACATCCCTCGAAGACGTTGCAGAGGAGAAGCTAATTCGGGCAGCGCACTACGTTGGACGAAAATAACGATGGTCGATGACTGGCACAGGACTGGTTTCTTTTTTGTTCTCTAAAGCGACGAGGAACTGTCGATGGCCAATGTTTGAACTGACGCGATGAGATTGTCCATGTTCTAACCTAAGCTTGCTGCACATGTTCCGTTACCTAACCTTCCCTCCCTACAGACCTTGCACCTTTTGACCTTAGCACGCTGGAAGCGCATACCCTCCCATCCAAAGAATCAGAATCAAAATGTGATACGTTTCCAATTTTGTGTCAATTTTCCCTTCGCTTGACGTCTTATTTTTCATCGCCAAGTTTGCAGCAGTCCGTCAGCGGGTACAGGAATTTTAATTGGTCCACAAGCCAAAGCTTGTCGCAGTCACCAAAAAACCCCGGCTGTCTGTTTCGAATGTTTGACGGACGGTGTGGTGGCTGCTGGCTGGTGACGGTTTTCCCCCGGTTTCGAATTCGAGAGGCCTCAGGACGGAAAAAAAAGCATGACTCGTGCAAACCGGCCCGAACCGGAGGGACAATTTTGGCAAGCAACTTGTCTTAAGTTTCGTGTGAGCCGTAGTGGAAGGCGCGCACATACACGGGGTCGATAGGCACAGAACAGAAGCGGTAGGTAGCAGTGACGACACGGACAGCCCATGTGATTTACATATAAAATAGATATAAAGTTGCACATAGCGACCGAGAACAACAAAAACAGAATCCCGATCCGGAACGATTGGGAGTAAGGAAAATGCGACACTTTTCCGCCCGTTTTTTTTTTTGTTCGTAGTACACCGTCTTCGGGTATAAAGTATAGTGAAGGGACTACCCAGCGGACCGGTTTCGGTGGAACGGTGTGTGAGTGCGGGACGTTAAATTTATAATCCTCTTGCAGTTCTACCAATCTGGCAAATCGCCAATCATCGAAAAGAATAGAGAAGTGGCGACGGAGATCCGTACCGAACCGACTCGAATGCTTCTCGATGTGCAGAATAGCGTTGCCGGTTGTCTTCTGTTGATGATGATGCTCTGCGATCTACGATTGCGGCAACTTATTTGCGACTCGCTTTGGTTACAAAGCAGTACACCGGCACTGAATTGCAACTAGAAATTGCGACGAAAAAAAAATGGATCCACTGTCCAGGCGGTGCACAAGGAAGCAATCTGGCAAGTGCAGCAGCACGAGGTGTAAATTTGCGTCTCATTAGAACGGATCGATTTCCGGCAATGGGTTCGCTAATTGATGCCAACAGTTTTGCCGCCCATGACAGTCGGCGGCGGTGGTGCATGATGCACTTTGCTGTCGTGGGGGAGTTGATGCTGCGGAATGAAATCCGCCGCAAGTAATGTTGGATTAATTGAAGAATTTTGTTGGTTTTCTCTGAAATAGTTTTTTTGTCCAAATATTACAGCTAGAATGATGCTTTTTTTTATTGATTTAAAAATCACCAAGGGATGCTTATGAATAATATTATGTTCAAAATTTAAACATTTTTTGTATATTAAAAGTATGCATGCGATCGTTTCAACAACATTTAAATCTAGATACAGATATCACAGTAACATGAGAGAGGATTTATAATATGACAAATGACGCAGAATTCAGTTTAAACTGAAATATAGAATAAAATAACATTATAACCATTCCTAAGAATTTCCAGGGAAAATTACGAAGAAATCTATGGTGAGAATTTCAAACATTCCCCGTGGGCTTCCAAAGAATTTCAAGTCGAGAATACGAAAAATTTCTCATGGAACTTCCAAAGAATGTTCCGAGAGACTTCAAAAGAACTTTCCATTGCAATTTCGAAAAATTTCTCGTGGGATTTCCGAAGAATTTCTTATGGGAATTCGAAGAATTTCTCATGTGACCTCCAGAGACTTTTCCGTGAGACACACGAAGAATTTGGTATGAGAATATAAAAAAAAAACTCGAGAATTTCTCATAAGGTTTCAGAAGAAATTTCCGTTAGACACCCGAATAATTTTCCTTGGGAATTTCGAAGAATTTTCCGTGGGACTTCCGAATAACGTCTCGTATGGAACACCAGAAAAATTTCTTGTGGGCACCCCGAAAAAAAAATACGTGAGACATCCCAAGAATTCTCCGTGAAAATTCCAAAGTAATACCCGTGGGACTTCCTAAGAGTTTTTGGAGAGAATTTCGAAAAAAAATCCCGTCCAACTTTCGAAGACTTTCTCCGTGGGACACCCGAAGAATTTCTCGAAGGAAATTTTAAAAAACCAGTGAGACTTCTAAAAAATTTTTCGAGAAAGCTCCGAAGAATTTCCCATGTGAATTTCGAGTAAATTTTCGTGTGACTTTCAAAGAATTTTTCGTGGAAGTTTCAAAGAATTTGTAAAGTGAGACTTCCGAAGAATTTCTATTCGGGCTTTTAAAGTGTTTCCCATCGGAATTAAAATAAAAATCCCATGAGAATTCAGAAGGATTTCCCGTGCAATTTACGAAAGATTTTTTTTAGGAATTCCCGATTCTTCGAAAAAAAAATTGTCATGAGACACAAAAAAATGTGTGCGGAAATTTAAAAAAAAAACTTCGTAGTACATCAGAAGAATTTCCAGTGAGACACAAAAAAAATTCTCGTGAGAATTTTTCGTGGGACTTCTAAAGGATTACCCGATTTTCTTGAGAAAGTCCCGACGAATTTTTCGTGAGACAACCGAAGAATTTTCCGTGGAATCTTCGAAGAGTTTCTCATAGGACCTCAGAAGAACTTTCCATTTCAGTTACCGAAAAATTTCACGTGGGATTCCCGAAGATTTTTTTTGTGTGACTTTCGAAGGTTTTCCCGTGAGACACTCGAAGAGTTTCCTATGGGAATTTATAGTAATTGTCAATAGAAAATCCTATGAGACTTCTGTAGAATTTTCTGTAGGACACCCGAAGAATTTCCCGGTGGACTTCCGAAGAATTTCTTCTGGAAGTTCTAATGCATTTCTCGTGAAACTTCCAAAGAATGTCCCGTGAGGCTTCCAAAAAAATTCTCTTGGGACCTCAGAATTTTCCATGGCAATTTAAAAAAAAAATCTCTTTCGACCTCGAAGAATTTCTTGCTGGACACACAAAGAATTTTACGGAGGACTTCTAAAGAATTTTTCATGGAATCTTCGAAGAACTACCCATGGGACTACCGAAAAATTTCCCTTGGGGCAAATTACCCACCGGACTTCAGAAGAATTTCACGTGGGACACTCGAAGGATTTCCCGTAGTAATTTCGAAGTCGATTCCTTGAAAATTCCGAAGAATTTCTCGTGAAAGCTCTGAAGAATTTTCCTTGGGAATTCCGAAAAGTTTTGAATTATTGCGCGTGAGACGCCCGGAGAATTCTCTGTGAGACCTCCGTAGATCTTTATTTTCTTTGAGACATCTAAAGAATTTCATGTGGAACCACAGAGATTCTGTGAGACTTCCAAAGAATTACTCGTGGAACCTCCGAAGAATTCCCCGTGAAATTTCCAAAGAATTTTCCGTGGCAATTCCGAAAATTTCCCGTGCGGGTCCCGAAGAATTTCTCGTGAGGATTCCGAAGAATTTTTCGTGAATTCTCGAAGAATTTCTCTGTAGACCTGGAAGAATTTTCTGTGGGACACCCAAAGAATTTTACGAAGGAATTCGGAACAATTTCTCGTGGAACCCCCGAAGAATCCTCCATGACACTTCTAAAGAAGATCCCATCAGACACTCGAAGAATGTTCCATGATAACTCCAAACAATTTCCCACGGGCTTTAGAAGAATTTCCATGAGATTCCAAAGAATTGTCCTTGAGACTTCCGAAAAATTTCCCGTGAGAGAAGAATTTCACGAGGGACATTTGTAGAATTTCTTGTGAAACCTCTGAACAATTTTTTGTGAGACCCTTGTGTGCAATTCTGAAAAAAATTCGCTTGGAATTCCCGAAAGATTACTCTTTAGACTTCGAAGATTTTCCTGTGGAACACCCAAAGAAATTAACGTAGGCCTTCTGAAGAATTTTCGTTGAACCTCCAATAAATTTCCCGTTACACTCGAAGCATTTTCCGTAAGAATTCCGAAGAATTGCCCACGGGACTTCAAAAGAATTTTTAGTGGGAGTTCTGAATAATTTTACATGGGTCATTCGGATAATAGAAGTTCTGAAGAACTTTCATTGGGAATTCGAAAGAGTTTCGAATGGTTGTCCAGAGAATTCTTGATGGGACTTCCGTAGAATTTTATTTACCGTGAGACCTCTGAAGAATCTCGTGGAACCACAAAAACATTTTTTGTGAGACTTCCAAGGAATTTCTCGTCGAACCTCCGAAGAATTTCCCGTGAGACTTCCGAAAAAAAAATCCACGAAGAATTTTCCTCATGGAACCTCCAAAGAATTCCCCATGACACTTTCAATGAATTTCCCGTGAGACACTCGAAGAATTTCCCATGAGAATTCCAAAGAATTTCCCACGGGACTTTTGAAGAATTTCCCCTGAGTGTTCCAAAGAATTCTTTGTGGGACTTCCGAAGAATTTTATTTCCCGTGAGACTTCCGAAGAATTTCTCGTGAGAATTCCGAAAATTTTCTCTCAAGACCTCGAAGAATTTACTGTGGGACACTCAAAGAATTAACCGTAGGACTTCCGAAGGATTTCCCGTGAGCATTCCAAAGAATTGCCCACGGGACTTCAGAAGAATTTTCCGAGAATGTTCTGATGAATCTCACGTAAGACACCCGAAGAATTTCCCGTAGTAATTCCGACTACATTTCCGTGGAAATTTCGAAGAGTTTCAAATGATTTCCCGTGGGTCACCTGGAGTTTTCTGTGGGAAGAATTATTTTTTCGTGGGACTGGAAAAATCGTCTATGGAAAGTTCCGAAGAATTGGAAACTCGAGATTTCACTTTTTTTTCTTCATGGTTGGAAAGTCATAAAACGTTAATATGGAGCATATTCACATAAGAAACAAATTTATGTTTATTAAATTATAAAAAAAACAAGAACTTGTCTCTTCATGAATGGCAGAGAGAAAAACCTGACGATTGTCTCGGAAACTAAATTATAACTACGACGTACAACAAGAAGATTAAGGAAATTTAATCAACTAAAATTGGAAACATTTCACTAAACTGATTCTCTGTCTTTCTAATATCTCCTAAGTGACATTTCCTGTGTTGCCTCCCTGCAGTGTGGTTCTATATTTATGCCTATTCCTAGAATGCCTATTCGAATCATTTCGTCCTTATTTTCTACATGCTGCCGATCTACTGTGAGCCACATTGCTTTGCATAACCATTCACAGATTTCTTTTCAGTCCCATTCATATCCCATTCCAAGATCTATCCCCATTAACCCTGACCTACTGAGGCGAGGGGTAAAAAAAACTTTCTTCCGTTCTCCCATCGACGTTCTCCATTCCGCATTCGTCGTTGTTGTTGACCCCGCCATCCCGCCCCGCCCGCAATCAATCTCCTTCCGAATCTCTTCCGAGCGCATACACACATTCACATCAGTTCGTTGCAGGCGGCACATTCCGCCCTTCCCGGAATTAGCGCATCATCCCAACCCAACGGTCCCGAATCCGCGTGCTCGAGAACACATCATCGCCAGCAACAAGAGCAACAACAGCAACGAGGACACGGCATCGACCCCAGGGCACATCCCGTGATGTAAGAAACCAGCGCGATATAATTATAGAATCGAGCCAACCTACCAACCAACCAACCAAACCGACCAAGTCGATTTGCCGAGCGGCAGATTTATTCGCGGCTTGATAGGTCGGTTGATACGCGCGCGAGCAGCGCACGGTTGTTTTATCGCCAGACGCGACGCGACTCGGGGAGATCTACGACTACGATACGAGATTGGGCTTGACTTGAACAGTCAGTGTCGAGTTGCGAATGTGATATTTTGGCATTTCAATGACGACACGGGGGATAAGTCCGGTAGGGACCAGAAGGTAGGGCGTACGACGTGTGGTCATAAATAGTATAGCATTAATAAGTACACTACTTTGGTATTTATTAAGTAACCACAATGAGACACATCGGACACGGATACTAATTGGCGCTGGTCGGTCGGTGTCCGATCCAAGCTATACCAACAGTAAATAAGTCTCTCGACGGAGCGGCGGAGGAAGCCTCATGTGAGTGTGCGAATTTGTTTTCGAATTTTGATTCACACCTGCAGTGAAGCGAATCTGCGGCAAGTGACGATATGTGCTCGGATGCATACACAGAGCAGAGCCGCATGCATGCGGCTTCATATTATGCGCTTTAGTCGCGGTCTCTAGCTTCGGCGGACGGGTTGCCAGCTGAAAGGGTTTTTAAATCTCATTCCTATCTTAGTTTACGGACGAACGAAACTTTGAAACGAATTTAATTCGTTCGGAATGTTTTCCCATTTGATTGAAAAAACGAAACCAAGATTCAATTATAATTTTTAATCAAAGCAATCTGTAAAACCCTACAATAATAAATTACTTTTTCCGCTGTTGTAGCCCGTAGCGACTGGTTGCCTAATTGTTGGCTTTGCTAACAGGAGCCACATCTGCGATAGGACGGATCTGAAGAATTTTACGAAACTCAACAACTAAAAAGGAATGGACGTTTATGGACGTATGTCAAGAATGACGCTCTGGTGGCAGAGGTCAATTTTGCTGTTACTTGAGGAGAACGAAGACTGCAAAGCTGTGCAGTGCGTGGAAGGATCTGGGGGACCATGGTTGTCTTTATCCTTCGGGAGCTTCTCAAATCTTGTGACGCATTGACAACGGCCCTGGAGACACGTTCGGACGACAAACTCACTTTAAACCTGATTCGAGAGAAGCTGTTGGACGAGGTCAGTAAATAAAATCAAAATTCAAATCGGGGATCAACACTGAAAGTCGCTGCTAGAAAAGCCATTGTGTGCCATTTTTGTAAGCAGCCTGGCAACAAACAACGGGACTGAAATCAGCTCAGAGAATAAAAAAACAGGGTCAAAGAAACAGAACTAGGAATGAGCGATTTTCGGGAAAATATTTCTTCGATAAGTTAGATACGGCATCAGGTGAAGTGGAGTTAGCAGATGGTAGTTGCTGTAGCTGGTACTGGCACCTGCGTGATAGGATGCGTGGACAGTTCTGGAACAACGAACAAAGTTGGATTGCATCACGTGATGTTTGTGCCGAAGCTGTCAACAAATCTCTTGTCGGTGCTTACTATGACCACGCGGAATGCAGAGACGAAGTTTGATGGTGAAAAATGCAAAATCATTGTCAACGGAAACGAGAGCGCCATAGCAACGAGCGATCAAGGGACTATATCGACTGAAGAAACCCGAAAACGGGGCTCGCTGCGAAAGTAGCCTCTCACATGCGAGATCGCCAGCACACGTGGCACCGGAGATTCGAACATCGGAAGCCGGATGTATTAGATGTCTTGTTGCAGAAGAATTTGATCAGCGGATTGAAAGTGGCCGATTGCGGAATATGCGAGGGATCCGAATGCTGTGTAAAAGGAAAACAAACTCCCTTCCCAAAGACCATCGAGAAAACAGACTAACGCACCGATAGATCTCATCCACTCGGACGAGAGCTGAAGCTTCAAATACGGTCGTGTATCTCCGGAATCATCTTCTCTCACGAGCTGTGACATGCACGTCGTTTGAGCTCTGATGGAGACGAAAGCCAAATGTTTCCCATCTGAAGGTGTTCGGGTGCAAAGCGTTTGTTCATGCGCCTGAGGAAAAACGAAGCAAACTCCAGGATAAGGCGAAGGAAATTACGTTCGTCGGCTATTCCAATAACTACAAGGCATACAGGATCATCGACATGACCACACCGACCGATGCAGACTTCAGTTCCTGCGACGAATCTATTCATGAAGAATTAGAAGAAGCTATTGTGAGAAGATCCGAGTGTTCAAATAGAGATGTCGTCCCACAGCAGTACCATGAAATAAGCAACATGGCCCTGGTTGCTAAACCTACAACCTGAACCAGATTCTATCGCTCGCGCTGTCTAAATTTGACCTGATGAACCGTTGGAACTCTCCCAGCTGGGCGTTTTAGTCAGAAGTTTGGCACTGACTATGACCAGGTGGCAAAACAGTTAAATTTTCGAACCTTGCTAATCATTGCCACACGTCGTCAGACTTCGTGCAGACGTTAAAACGGCCTATTTATAAAGAAGTTTACCTCTGTATTTATGCGTCAACCAAAGGGATTCCAGACTGATAAACCCGGCGAAATATGCCATCCAATGAAAAGTCTCTACGGTTTGAAGCAATCTGGTCGAATTTCGAACCAGACGACCCAGAAACCAGAAAATTAGGATTTCTACAATCATGTGCCGATGCGTGTCTGTACGGACGTACTCGAGGTAACAAGCAAGTGTTTATTCTTTTGTACGTAGACGACATTCTGATCCTCTGCGAATCTGAAGTCGAGTACGAAGCTAAAGATGCTGCGAGCAACAGGAAAAAAATTAAATTGAGGCTGCTGTGGAACGTGCGACAGTATCTGGAAGATTCACGTTGAATCAACAAAACTACATCCAGCGATTGGCATACCGATTCGGACTCGAAAATGCAAAACCAATCATTCCGATGGACCTCGGCTGGCTTTCTTCAAGTAAAGGAGGAGCAGACCAGTAAGCTACCAAACAACATCTCGTTCGCTAGCTCAGCGATCAGCGTGCCTTCCCTTACTGGGAAGGAAAGTGACCGCTCCAGATGCTAACGATTGGACTGAATCCAAACGTACGATGCGTTATCTGTCAGCAACAAGTCATTTACGATTACGCCTAGGCAAAATCCAACAGCGGCTTCCTCGTCGCTTTTGGTGGTAATGACAACAGCTGGACGGCAAGAAAGCAAACAAGTGTTGCATTGTCGTCAACCGAAGCCGATGTTCCAGTTCCAAGTTTCACCAAGTTCCAATGCATTAAGGACCTCGTTCAACAAGAACAAGCAAGAACTTCAATAAGTAGAGCTGCTAAGAATTTGTCGATTTGAAAACAATCCACATAAGCATAAACATTGAAAGGCATTCAAATTTTCAGAGCAACTAGTTTTGAAATCTCCCTCAAATGCAAAGGCGCTGGTCAACAAAAGCAATTTAAAATTGGAAAAAGTGATGAAGAATTCTGAAGAATTTTCCATGGCAATTCCAAAAAAATTCCCTTGGGACTTCCGAAGATTTTCCCTTTAGACCTCGACGAATATCCTGTGGGACACCCAAAGAATTTTACGTAGGACTTCTGAAGAATTTCTCGTAGAACCTCCAAAGAATGTCCCTTGAGACACTCGAAGAATTTCCCGTGAGAATTCGAAAGAATTGCCCACGAGGTTCCAGAAGAATTTCCCGTGGAAATTCTGAAGAATTTTAAGTGGGACATCCGAATAATTTCTCGTGAGATTTTTTTGTAGAATTTCTCATGGGATCTCCGCAGAATTTTTTGTGAGACTTCCCAAGAACTTGCCAGGGCAAATCCGAAGAATTTTTCGTGCGACTTCCAAAGAGTTGCTCTTTAGACCCCGAAAAATTTTCTGTGCGACGCGAAAGACTTCTGAAGATTATCTCATGGAACCTCTGAAGAATTCCCCATGGGATTTCTGAAGAATTTTCCGTGAAACACTCGAAGAATTTCCTGTGAGAAGTCCGAAAAAATTTCCCACGGGAATTTAGAAGAATTTCGCATAAGACTTCCAAAGAATTTCCCGTGGAAGTTCTGAAGAATTTCACGTGGGACATCCGAATAATTTCCCGTGAGACTTCTGATGAATTTTTCATGGAACCTCCAAGGAATATCCCGTGAGACACGCGAAGAATTTCCCGTGAGAATTCGGAAGAGTTGCCCACGAGGCTCCAGAAGATTTTCCCGTGGAAATTCTGAAGAAATTCAGATAGAACATCCGAATGATTTCTCGTTAGAATTTTTTATAGACATTTTCATGGGATCACCACAGAATTTTCTGTGAGACGCGAAAGACTTCTGAATATTTTCTCGTGGAACCTCTAAAGAATTACCCAAGGGACTTCCAAAGAATTTTTCGTGCGACTTCCAAAGAATTGCTCTTTAGACCTCGAAAAAATTTCTGTGGGACACGAAAGACTTCTGAAGATTTTCTCGTGGAACCTCTGAAGAATTCCCCATGGGACTTCCAAAGAATTGCTCTTTAGACCTCGAAAATTTATCTGTGGGACACGAAAGACTTCTGAAGATTTTCTCATGGAACCTCTGAAAAATTCCCCATGGGACTTCCAAAGAATTTTCCGTAAAACACTCGAAGAATTTCCTGTGAGAAATCCGAAAAAATTTCCCACGGGAATTTAGAAGAATTTCGCATAAGACTTCCAAAGAATTTCCCGTGGGAGTTCTGAAGAATTTCGCGTGGGACATCCGAATAATTTCCCGTGAGACTTCTGAAGAATTTTCCATGGAACCTCCAAGGAATATCCCGTGAGACACGCGAAGAATTTCCCGTGAGAATTCGGAAGAGTTGCCCACGAGGCTCCAGAAGATTTTCCCGTGGAAATTTTGAAGAAATTCAGGTGGAACATCCGAATGATTTCTCGTTAGATTTTTTTTGCAGAAACTTTCATGGGATCTCCACAGAATTTTCTGTGAGACGCGAAAGACTTCTGAATATTTTCTCGTGGACCCTCTAAAGAATTACCCAAGGGACTTCCAAAGAATTTTTCGTGCGACTTCCAAAGAATTGCTCTTTAGACCTCGAAAAATTTTCTGTGGGACACGAAAGACTGCTAAAGATTTTCTCGTGGAACCTCTGAAGAATTCCCCATGGGACTTCCAAAGAATTATCCGTGAATCACTCGAAGAATTTCCTTTGGGAAATCCGAAAAATTTCCCACCGGAATTTAGAAGAATTTCGCATGAGACTTCCAAAGAATTTCACGTGGGACATCCGAATAATTTTTCGTGAGACTTTTGTAGAATTGCACCGCAGAATTGTGAGACTTCCGAAAAATATTCCAAGGAAAATCCGAAGAATTTTCCGTGCGACTTCCGAAGAATTTCTGTTTAGACCTCGAAGAATTTTCTGTGGGACACCCAAAGAATTTTACGTAGGACTTGCTTGTGGCACCTCCAAAGTATATCCCGTGAGACACTCGAAGAATTTCCCGTGAGAATTCCAAAGAATAGCACACAATACGTGAGAAGAATTTCCTGTGGGAGTCCCAAAGATTTTTGCGTGAGACACCCGAAGAATTTCCAACGGAAAATGATTTACAAAGAAGTTCTCTTGGGAAATCTGAAGAATATCACTTAGGACACCGCAGAACTTTTGTAGAATTTCTTGTGAGTCCTCCAAAGATTTTTTTGTGAGACTTCCGGAGAATTTTCCATGGCAATTCCGAAAAATTACCCTTCTGACTTCCGAAGAATTTCCTGTGAGACATTCAAAAAATTTAAAGGTAGGATATCTGAAGAATTTCTCGTGGAACCTCCAAACAATATCCCGCTAGACACTCGAAGAATTTCCCATGAGAATTCCGAATAGCCCACCAGGCTTGAGAAGACTTTCTCGTGGCATCTTCAAAGAATATCCCGTGAGACACTCGAAGAATTTTTCATGGCAATTCCGAAAAATTACCCTTCTGACTTCCGAAGAATTTTCTGTGGAACACCCAAAGAATTTTACGTAAGATATCTGAAGAATTTCTCGTAGAACCTCCAAAGAATATCCCGTGAAACACTCGAAGAATTTCCCGTGAGAATTCCGAAGAATAGCCCACGAGGCTTGAGAAGACTTTTCCGTGAGAGTTCCAAAGAATTTCGCGTGAGACACTCGAAGAATTTCCTGTGAGAAATCCGAAGAATTTTCCACGGGCATTTAGAAGAACTTCCCATGTGATTTCCAAAGAATTTCCCGTGGGAGTTCTGAAAAATTTCCCTTGGGACTTCCGAAGATTTTTCCTTTAGACATCAAAAAATTTCCTGTGGGACACCCAACGAGCTTTACGTAGGACTTCTAAGGAATTTCTTGTGGAACTTCCAAAGAATATCTTGCGAGATACTCGAAGAATGTCCCTTGAGAGTTTCAAAGAATTTCGCGTGAGACACTCGAAGAGTTTCCTGTGAGAAATCCGAAGAATTTCCCAGGGAAATTTAGAAGAACTTTCCATGGGATTTCTAAAGAATTTCCCGTGGGAGTTTCAAAGAACTTCGCGTGAGACACTCAAAAAATTTCCCTTAGGACTTTCGTAGAATGTTTGTGAGACTACTGAAGATTTGTCCTTGGCAATTCCAAAAAATTACCCTTCAGACTTCCGAAGAATTTCCTGTGGAACCTCCAAAGAATTTCCCGTGAAAATCGGGTGACTGTTAGACCAATATAAAGTGCAACACATTTTCGATTTTTAGTTTTAAACTTCAAGAATAGTTAGAGGCGTCGAGAAATATGGGTTCTCTGGGAAAGTTGACCTTAAACACTTTAATAAATCGATTGAGCGAATCAAAATATTTGACGGAAAAGGTAATTTAGCAAGTAATAACTTTTATCAAACACAATCGTCGTTTCGGGGACGTTTCGAAATCTCTTTACAACGCACAAAGAGCTATAAGTCAAGGCGCTAGTATTTAGTGGCCGCTATTCATCATTCATGAGGTGAGACAAAAATTAGGAATTAAAACGACTTTTGTGAGATTCATCCAGCTTCTTGCCTTGCCCAATGACAGCTTTGAAAAGAAGCCTAGCTTATATTGTACCGGGAAACTAAAAGGATCGAATGAAACACGATAAGAATCGATTTATCATCGAGATGTTATGAGTATTTCCATCTTCTTCGATAAAATTCGAACCTACAATTTGGACCCGAAAAACAAATATCATTGGAACGGACCCTAAAACCGATGGTATGATAAACTATTCAGATTACTTAATTTATGATAATAAGGCTGTGAACCATTCCAGCAATTCGTTTAACTTTTAGTTAAAATTTGACAGTTCGATGGTTATTTTCCCATCATGGTTAAAATTTTACTCCGAAGCCGACCCATTTGAGTTTTGACAGATTGATAGTTATTAATGCTGTCCAATGAGCAGCTCGAAGTAGCTCGAAGTTGTTCCCGTCCTGCTCGTTCTTTTTTGTCAACAAACGGGCATGAGCGTGACAGGAACAACTTCGAGCTACTTCGAGCTGTTCATTGGACAGCACTATTAGGAACAAAATGGATTTGGCGCCAATTTTCTGGCGAACAAAGTTTAACTATCGAACTGTCAAATCTAACCATGCTCCGGAGCAGGGTTATTTTTAACCACGGAGAAATAGCCATCGAATTGTCAAATTTTAACTAAAAGTTAAACGATTCGCTGGAATGGTTCACAGCCTAAATATCATGATAACTTGAAGTAAATCTCAATTTTTCAATTCAATTTTGTTTCTCCAATTCAACACGATAATAATATAATTAATATTAATATAATAAATGGCATAATCTGAATAGGTTTATAAGACTCCTCCAGCGAGTGAACCCAAAACAGTCCCAAAACACTGGCAACCCTTCCGGTCCCGGACTAACACACCGACAGGCAGCAGACGTGATCTCTACTCCGCAATCATGATGAACCACCACAACATGCTGACTCGTTTGCTCGATTTTCGCGAATTTCTTGATCCGCACAAAAGTCCACGACTGTCCCTCCGGGGCCGTTGTTGCTCGTGATCGCTGTCGTTTGTTTGCTGCTTGCTGCCAACTATGTGGGCACAAAGTGAGCCGCCACCGATAAAATCGGTGACATTTCGTAATTTTTTTTTCGCAACACCGCGGCCAAGTCCTTTCAATCTCATTCGCTCGTTGCTCGCTCGCTCGCAATTCCAAAATGCTGTCAAACTAGAAATCCGCCCGTACTTCCCACCTGCTACCGCCCGGAGGCGTCTAGCTTTAGAGGTCACTCTCGTGAGCTGCACGGAGGGCCCCCACCAGCAAAGCATCAAGAACGTGACCCACATGAACGCACTCTGACTGGATTATTGTGTTTACGCTTTTCTCCCCTGATTCCAGCTGCTGGCTCCTCAGCCACCACGAAATGCACAATCATTTCCCATCTATGACGACGACGACGACGACCCAAACGACGGATCAGGGGGTTTCCTCTTGCGGTTTTTTATCTCTCAGTGCTTCTTCACCTTCTCACCCAAATGACAACACCAGAAGCAATCGCAAAAAAAAGGAATGCCAAACGGAATCCGATTGGAACCCAACGGGGTGAACTGGAATCGAATTGGTTTTACACTCGAGAAACTGAGAATTCCACTTGAGGGTTCACTTGTGCACCGATCTGTTTTGACGGATTTTTCGCTCGACACTTCACCGCGGGTGATACTATTTTAGGGCACTAAACTTCCGACCGATTGCAGCAACTTTTGTCACACGAGATTCACAAATACGCACAGAAAAAAAAATCCGCAATTCCAAACTGGGCGAACGTCCAACCAAAGTTTTGTGCTTCGTCTTTTTCACCACCGCTGCTGCCGACGAGAATTGGGAGTTTCAAGTCCTCTTTACGCTGCTGACTCTGATCCCGGACAGCTCGACTCGGGGGAAGGCGACGAATTTTCTTCCAATGTTTTCCACCGTGCACCGTTTTACAACAATCGAAAGGAACCTCCGCGACAAAAGCTGGCTGTGACTGCGACCAACAAAACCAGAATTATGATTCCTGCAGCTCTTGCTTCGATCCGATTGGATTACACACACGCACGGGGAAAAATCCGGAGCCCTGCCAAAAGAACGCACCGCTGCCTGTGTGTGGAGGAAAAACGCGAACGCCACGACGGACGCCGACAACGAGCTGCTAAAAAGTTATTTTCCTTCGTTTTGCCTTTTTTCGGTCTGGTCCGAGATCTACTGTCCCGTTCGTTCCAATTAGAACTTGCGCCTTTGATACGCGCGAGGTGTTTTCCTCCTACACAGCTGCTGATGATGGTAGGCCCCAGAGGCTGCGATGGTGATTATTGTTATAATGCCGTCCCGCTCGCTCCCACGCACGAGTTGTCAAACTTGGTCTTGTGATGCTGTGATGATGAATGGGAGAGCGTGACAGCTCCCCCGAAAAGTTTACACCCGCGCTGGCGTTGACCCTCCCGCACCAAAACCAAAACTCATCATCAATGATGACACAATCTGTCAAGAAATGAAAATGAGCGATCTATCGAGGAGTAGGACAAAGCTGTGTGATATTAAAGAATATTTTGAAGTAGGACTTCGTTCACACATCTAATTTTCACTGAGAAAAGGAACTATTTTCAAATGGGCTTACATAGGGTAAAATGCCCAATAGTGGACCCCCTAGTAGCGGAATTTTGCTCTTCCTGTCATACGGCTTAGAAATTTTCAAAATATTAACTCTGCTTGATATCTAACAACAAGCTCTGCATCCCCTCTTCACGATACATACATAAAACACCCAAATACGAGACGTTATTCGTTGAAATTAACATTTTAAAGTCTAACTGAATTCGCCCTATAGTAGACCCCCTGGGGGTCCATAATAGGAAATTGCTTCCCTATAGTCGACACTTCATTTGATTTTCATGTTTCGTTTCGGGACGTTCTTCTTGCCTATTATGGACCCCCCAAAATATTCCTATAATGGACACTCTCGTGTTTATTTTTTATAAAATTGTAAAAAATCATCTAATTTAACTTTCCATAGCATTTCCAACGCATGTAATCAAATCATAGGACTGTAAGGTAGGTTCTCGCGGTAGAATTTCATAGCAAAATGTTGACATTGTGCAGTAATATTGAAAAAATGGCTGGAGGGTCCACTATTGGTTGGGGGTCCACTATTGGTCACTTTACCCTAATTCTAACCTTGAATATCGGAACGGCGGCTGTGCTCTTCAAGTGAACTATTTTGGTGAACTTATGAGCCTAACAGAAATAATACCACCGACGAACCGACGTGTTACTGGCGCTGTTTGATTGTCCCATAAATTTTAACGGTCATTTGCTTTTGCGGGCGATCGCTTCTGTCAAATTAGCAAAGACGTACAAGATGTTTTTGCTGCAGCATCATGTTCTAAGTTGCAACTGTTATAACTGTTTTGGGGTTATTATGAGCGTAATTTGACTCACCTTTGAATTGACATCAGCATTTCAGGTGGTTTTCTTAAAATTAGTCCCGTTGGTTTTTTCCTAATTCGACTTCAATGATGCTGCAATGCTGTAATTCTACACAGAAAAAACAAACATTGTTCTAATTAGGGATCCTATATTAAGAGATGTGCGAATACTTTTCCAGACGATTTAGCAACGCTGTTACTTTTGTAAACAAACGCTGCCAGCACTTGCCATGGCGCAAAATGTTGGAGCTCGAACATGACTTTGCGCATAATGGCATTTTCAGATTTCGTTATCTAACGTCCAACAGTGCATTATCACTAAAAGAAAATTGCAATACAAATGAACAAAGTACCATGCATAAACTAGACTACTTCAACTTGCCAATGTAAAACAAATTGTTTATTCGACAAAACTTTTCGTAAAATCTTTTTCATTACAATCGCAATACCTTTCAATCCGCAGAATAACAATGTTCATTTGGCTCAGATTATGACAGCTCTCAATGCTCGATTGGCTCAAGATGGCCGCTTTCGCATATCTCTGAATGTTCTAATAATTATTTTACCTTTTTGATTTAAAAAGCGTTTGATTTTGTTTGAAATAAAAGTAGGATTGATTAACGTAAAAATTATGCTTTAGCATTGAAAGTGTTTCGAAACAATTTTTTTTTTTTTAACTAATTTTATTTGCTAATTATCTAATACATGCATTCATCTCTTAGACTAGGTGTTCCGTGTTTTCTTAACACTATCATCCTTATTTGCTATGTTACATTTTTAGTTATTATTAATACATTTCAATTGCCTCTGGCAGTTAGAATATTTCCTCTGGTTGAATTGAACCATGTAGGAATTACAATGTTTTCTACTTAAACTTAACCTTACCTAATTTATACTAAGGGTACAAGGAACTAATCGTTGCAATAGAAGATTGCAACGATTTTTGTCTAAAATTGGAAATTATTTTGTTGGACATTTGTTGCAATGTCTCAATATTAGAAATTCTATGAAGTTCATTGGTACTATACCACGGAGGCAACTTCAGAATCATTTTCAGAATTTTATTTTGAATCCTCTGAAGTGCCTTCTTTCTGGTATTGCAGCAACTAGTCCATATTGGCACAGCATACAACATGGCAGGTCTAAAAATTTGTTTGTAAATCAAAAGTTTGTTCTTAAGACAAAGTTTTGATTTTCTGTTTATAAGTGGATATAGACACTTAATATATTTGTTACATTTGGCTTGAAGGCCTTCAATGTGATTTTTAAAAGGTCATTTTTGATCTAGCAGAAGTCCTAAATATTTAGCTTCGCTAGACCAATTAATTGGAACCCCATTTATACACAGAAAGAAAAAATATTGTGATACTGAATATATCGTACTTTACATCTGAAAAGCGCCAAATTTTTGTTAAAATAAAAGTAATATTGATTATCGTGACTGTGGTAACTTTAATTTAAAAGTGCCTTTCGTTTTTCTTGAGTGTAGATTTAAAAGTTCTCCCTTTTACGATAAAAATTGTTGAACAGTCAAACCACCCGCTGATGTCAAGTCTATCGAGTGGACTCAATGACAGCAAAAGTGATCGAATTATTATTGTATTGTTTTTAAATTATCATCCGATCCCGCGTACGAATTCGATCCGAAACATTTTTTAAAAAGTTTGGATTGCGACGTCTGCAGCGGCAAGGGTTGATATTCTGTAAGCCTCCTCGAGATAAAGGTAAGTACTCTATATTAACGACCAGCCTGCTGCTGATTACCGCACCGTCGACCTTCGGCGACCGTCGACCTTCGGCTAACTAATAATTGATTTTCTTATTTCCCTTATTTCAGAATCAAGCCATGACCGTTTCAGCAAATTGTTTGGTACTGGAGCACTTTCATGCTGCCCGCTCCCCTTTTTTGTTATTCATGGTGAAATTCACTGCTCACCTACATCGAACGCTCGTGCATTTACTAGCAGTGTACTCAGGTAATTTACTAGCGGTGGCGAAGACTTACATGCCTCGAATAAAATCGGAGCGCCAGGTGAAAACATATTTTGAATGTGCGTTTATTATGTTACTCTAAAATAGTTCTATACGTTTACAGGCTGCTTAGGGTGGAAAATCGCAAGGGATTGTCTGCAGCGAATCAAAATAAATTGGCGGCGATATAGATAATCACCGAAGATGTTCTCCTAGTATTTCGAAATTGCCATGTCTTCCGCATTCCAGCACCAGGCAGAAACGCAGTATTGACTCCAGCGCAGAGATACAACGGCAACAGTTCTTAATTTAAAAGTTCATAGTTTTCGTTGAAAACAGCATGTCTTTTTCCATATTTTTGAATGAATTAAATAAAACTTCCATTTCAATGTTGATTTTGATAAGCAAACTATTCAAAACATGAATGTTTAAAAGGTTGTAAGTCAAAAAAGGTGCAAGATTTTTTGTCTTGGTTTATTTTTGATTTACGATCTTTTGAAAGTTCATGTTTGCATTACTCATTCAGTTTCCTCGGTTTCTCCTAAAACAATCATACTCTTTCTTTCACATTGTAATCATTTGGATTTGACAGTTCTATAGTTTTGTTTAGAAAAGTTTAAACTTTTAATTTCAGAGTTGCATGCCACTTTTGAACCGTCGTTGACGCAAAAGTTGCTGTACTTTTATTTCAAACATACGCAACTCTCTACGAAAAAGAACCAACGCAACTTTTTATTTTAACCAATGGTTTTTTTGATTCTATCAATGATTTTTCTTTCTGTGTAGTGACAATATGTCTGCTAGAAGGTTTCAAATAAGAAGCTCTCGGCTTATGTGGGAAAATTATAAGCTGAGTTTTGGAAGCATTCGGGGAAATTTTCCATTTTTGCAAGTAAGTGGAGAAAATATCCAAACTTTTTGCAATCTACTACAAATGACACGAAGGCTACGCCCTTTGGCTGAGAGACCTGTGTCATCTGCAAACGAAGATTTTTGACACCCTGGTGGTAAATCAGGTAAGTCATAATTCAAATGTTATACAATATGGGCCCCAGTATGCTGCCTTGAGGAACACTAGCTCTTACAGGTAATCTATCAGATTTAGAATTCTGATAGTTTACCTGCAGTGAGCGATCTGATAAATAATTTTGGATCAGTTTAATAATGTACAGAGGAAAATTAAAATTCATCAATTTTACAATCAAACCTTCATGCCAAACACTGTCAAATGCTTTCTCTATATCAAGAAGAGCAACTCCAGTCGAATATCCTTCAGATTTGTTGAGCCGAATTAAGTTCGTAACTCTTAATAACTGATGAGTGGTTGAGTGTCCATGGCGAAAACCAAATTGCTCATCAGCAAAAATAGAATTGTCATTAATATGAACCATCATTCTATTTAAAATAATCTTTTCAAACAGTTTGCTTATTGAAGAAAGCAAACTGATTGGGCGATAACTAGAAGCCTCAGCTGGATTTTTGTCCGGCTTAAAAATTGGAACAACTTGGCGTTTTTCCATTTATCTGGGAAGTATGCCAATTGAAATCATTTGTTAAATAAATTAACCAAAAAGGATAAAGAGCTCTCAGGAAGTTTTTTGATAAGTATGTAGAAAATACCATCATCACCCGGGGCTTTCATATTTTTAAATTTTCTAGTAATAGATCTCACTTCATCCAAATTAGTTCCCAACGAAGGGTCAAAACATTAACTTGGTTGAGAATGTCTTCGAAGCTTCGTGTAACCTGATCCTCAATTGGACTAGTGAGACCTAGACTAAAATTATGGGCACTCTCGAACTGCTGAGCAAGTTTTTGAGCCTTTTCGCCATTTGTTAATAAAATTTTATTTTCCTCTTTAAGCGCTGGAATTGGCTTTTGAGGTTTTTAAAAAATTTTCGTTAATTTCCAAAAGGGTTTCGAACTGGGATCCAACTTCGAGACATTATTCTCAAAGTTGGTATTTCTCAGAATAGCGAAACGTTTTTTAATTTCATTTTGCAAATCTCGCCAAATAACTTTCAACGCGGGATCGCGAGTTCTTCGGTATTGCCTTCGCCTCACATTTTTAAGACGGATCAGTAGCTGAAGATCGTCGTCAATAATAATGGAGTTGAATTTAATTTCACATTTAGGAATTGCAATGCCTCTGGCTTCGACAATTAAATTTGTCAAAGATACGAGCGCATTGTCAATATCACTTTTGGTATCCAAAGAAATATTAACATCAAAATTCCTATCGATATATGTTTTATATAAATCCCAATCAGCTCTATGATAATTAAAAGTAGAGCTGATTGGATTGTAAATGGTTTCTTGTGAGATTTCAAATGTCACAGGAAGGTGATCAGAGTCAAAGTCAGCATGAGTTACCAATTGGCCACACAGCTGACTTGAATCCGTTAAAACTAAATCAATTGTAGAAGGATTTCGACTGGAAGAAAAACAAGTAGGGCCATTGGGATATTGAATAGTATAATATCCCGCAGAACAATCTTCAAATAAAATTTTGCCGTTGGAATTGCTTTGAGCATTATTCCATGAACGGTGTTTGGCATTGAAGTCACCAATTACGAAGAATTTTGATTTGTTGCGAGTCAGAATTTGAAGATCAGCTTTCAACAAATTCTTTTGCTGCCCATTGCATTGAAACGGCAAATAGGCTGCAATGAAGGAAAATTGACCAAAATTTGTTTCAACAGAAACTCCCAAGGTTTCAAAAACTTTGGTTTCAAACGAAGAAAATAATTTATGTTTGATACGTCTATTAATGACGATGGCGACCCCACCATAGGCGCTGTCAAGACGATCATTTCTGTAGATAAAATAATTTGGATCTCTTTTAATGGAGAGTCCTGGTTTTAAATAGGTTTCAGTTATAATGGCAATATGCACATTATGAACTGAAAGGAAGTTGAATAATTCATCTTCCTTACCCTTTAGAGAGCGGGCATTCCAATTTAGAACTTTCACACAATTATTTAGATCCATTAAAACGGAGTCCGATAACAATTTTTTGTGTACTTTATACCAACCTGAACAGCTTCTGGTATGGTATTTGCTTTGAACATTGCATCAATCATGTGATGCAATTGTTCAGTTAAAAAATCAAAATCGGAAGCAGTCATGCTACCTGAATCGGCAACATGACCGTTATTTTCCGTTGGGACATGGGTATAAACCTAATTTTGAGAAGAGAAATTTTGTCTACCAGCAGCGATGTTTGCATACGTAGGTACATTGGAAAAATTGGAATTTACTGAAGTGCTTGCTACCCGTTGACGAGTGGCAAAATTTGTTTGTGAATTGTGGTGGGTATGAATTGCTCGACCGGTAACTGGTTTCGAAATTTGAGCGTTTGAAAAATTTCTACCCGTCGAATCTGGGATCCGATTGGAATTTCCCGTCATCAATTTTGCACGGGAATTCAAAACTTTTGCGTGAAGGGCATTCCCAGAAATTGGATTTATGATTGCCCCCACAATTTGCACATTTAAATTTATTGGAATCTTCTCTCACAGGACATGCGTCCTTGGCGTGAGAGGTTCCACCACAAATCATGCATTTAGCATCCATGTGACAAAGTTTGGTTCCATGACCCCACTTTTGGCACTTACGGTACTGGGTGGGGTTTTGGAAATTTCCCCCAGGCCTGCGGAAATGTTCCCATGTAACACGGACATGAGACATAATACAGGCCTTTTCCAAACTTTTCATATTATTTAGTTTACTTTTCGAGGGGTGCGCCACTTCCACGATGAGCCGTAGATGAAGCTTCCTTGGCACAAAGATTTTCGCGATTAGAATGATTTTCTTTGCGATGAAACTTTGACCTGCGATTAGCGCAATTAATCGCGATGAAGCGCGATAATGATGCGATAAACGCGTTGACAGCACGAAACTGCTCGAAAATTTTGACTGTCAAAAATGATGACATTTCTTGCTGTCCGATATTCGATCACTATATTTCCACAACAATTTCAATTTTCAATAACAATTTTACTTGAGTTGACGGAGTTTCGGGTCCTTCCGGTTTGTTCCCTGCTGCATTTCTGCAGTTCCACGTTTCGTTAGTCCCTTGTTTGGCTCTCTACGGAAAATGCGAGCTTCTGACAGTGTCCATGTTCCGGTGCGTTCTTCCTTGCTCGCCGTAGCGTTCCATTTGGATATTCGGTTCCATTTGGACAGAAGACCTAAGGTTATGAAAGTGTTTGAGTTCCGGATTTTAATCGAAGTGTTCTCCACATTGATCACCCGCTTCGGCGTTCCAGTTGGTCACTTGGTTGGGCATCTATGATAGATCTGTGCAGAACCTTATCCGGAGGTAATGATTGTTGATTTTGTTTCTCAAATGAATGATAATAAACAGTAATATAACACCGGCAGACTATTTTTTAAAGAATATGGAAAGGTACACTCCAGTACCATACCATCCCAATTGAAAGAATTCTAGAGAAGACTGGCTTCGTAAATCCAACCTTGGAAGACCTCACCGAAAGGCTGATTGTGGCTGATGTTCGTGAGCTGTTTGAACTCGCAAACCTCTCTGTGAGGGACCTACTGCTACGAAAATAGTTGAAGAACTTATAATAGGAATTTAATAAACCAATGGAACTCGAAATAAACGGAGAGAAAGCGCTACTGTTGAAGATAGCGGAGTCGTGAATAGGAACTGTTCTGATTTTGCTGTAAATTTCTGTTCTGATTTTACTGCCATTTTTAGAATGGTTGGAAGCTTCAAAAAGAAGGGGTTCTTTTGGGAAGTTTACCTATAAGATTAGTCCAAGATTTTAAATGGGAAAAGGACAATTTGTAGTTCTGTGGAAAATACGAATGATTTACAGTGGAAATTTTGAGAAATTACCGTAGAACTTCTTGAAAATCATTTGGGGAATTGCCCGCTTAAATTGTAAAAAAAATGTCCGAGCTCACTTAGCATACTGTTTATTCCATACCATCACGTAAACTACATTGTTAATTTAATAGATCGTTTTTCGCTAATCGTCCGTGTTCGGAAATATGATTCACTCGTACGAGATCCACTGAAACATCTACTGACATTGTGACGTTTGTGGCCAGTCCATACCACCGACGGTTACGAAAGCGCTTCCAAAGCCGAATTTTCTTATCTCCATGCCGCTAGGGCATTTACCGGCAAAAGCGAGAAGCCGATGCCCAAGGACGTTAATACGTTGGTGTCCTTGCGGGATTAGTTGTCACCGATGCCATTGAATTTACCTACTCGAAATAAACAAAACATGTTTGGTTGGTTACTCTGGTAACAATGGATCGCAGTTTACGATTCGAGCAATAAACAGTTGCGATAAAGCACGATGGGGTGCGATTATGCGATTCACTTCGCGATTAGTTGCGATAATAAAAGCGATGGCTTTTCGACCAGAATTTTATAAGATCTGGCAGCGATTAAGTGTGCAATGCAAAGTGGCGTCCCCCTCGTTACTTTTGTTAAAATGAACTAAATAAAATTCTTGAGAAATGCCCCTCTGGGAAGTATCAGAGTGGGATTTCTTTTTCATCTTAATTACTTGGACTGGTGAAAATCCAAGTAATTGAGAAATTTCAATTTTAATCTCATCCAGTGATTTATCATCACTGGGGAGACCTTTCAAGACGACTTTGAACAATCGCTCAGTTTTGTCGTCGTATGTGAAGAATTTATGGCGCTTCTCAGTTAAATACTGAAGAAGACGTTTGCGATCGTCAAAGGATCCCGGCAAAACGCGGCAGTCACCCTTCCTAGCAATCTGAAATGAAACCTTGATCCCCTGAAGGTTACTCAAAATCTCATTCCGGAAGCCAGTAAACTCGGCAACATATACCACAATTGGCGGAATCCTTTGCTTTTTCGCATGAATCGAATCACCTGGGCTAGAGGTATATTCGATTTGCTCAATTTCATCATTAATCAAATCGAACTGATTGCTCAGTTCGATTGGAGAAGAATTATTTCCGATATTAGAGTTAGAATGAATATCTGAATTCTCCAGCTTCCTTCTATTTTTTCCGCGCTTTGGCAGGACGGTCTTGAAACCTTGTTTCTTTGAAGGAAGTGGAGAATTCAGAGACTCCCCCTTCCTCTTGTTTTTATTAATGCTCATGGCTGAGCGTGGAGACGTGACCTTCTAAGAGGTTTTTTCCCAGAACGGTGTCCCTGCAGGATTACCACCGCTTGTCGGAATTTTACTTCCGCAAACGGGTCCAACGTAAAACGAAGGCACGGGTCCTTGCAAAGATCGTAACGGGATCAGTGGGTACAAATAGCGCTAAGAAGCACCGTTGAAATTAAAATAGCTTCGGGTAGTATTAAAAACTTCTTTCCGCAAAGAGAGAAAGAACCGCACAGCACGAAAGCACGATGCGGTCTGTTTCGAAACAAATCATTTTGCATAAATAAAAGTTTTTCCTTTTAACGCAAACATTGTAAAACTGTTGAACCATCCATTTAGAATTACTCTTCTTTTTTTTTGCCGGTGTCAGTTATTGTGCGTGATTTCTTGGTGACTGATTGAGCCGACCTTTCGTCAACCGTAAATAAATTGGACTTCTGGAATAAAGTTTGCCTACTGACTCCGCCAATTTCAACAACTAGGTAATTTATTAGCTCATTATAAATACTGCATCTTGATTAATTTGCGACTTTGCGAAATATAATATACATAATACATATGTTACGAACGTTTTCTTTTCTACACGAAAAAAAATTTCATAACGAATGTATTCGGCAAAACACATACATTTTTGCCATTGCGATTTCATAATGAAAAATATATCTAATTGGAATAAATGCTATGCGATACTGCATACGATAATCATAACATGAAACTTATACATTTCATGTCATATGTGCATATACTGATTAGGGTTGATAAATAACCTGCATACATAAATTTTATGGTCGTCATTTGAAAAACAATAACAAAACGATTAGATTCATAAATTAATTTTCAGTCCGGTGATTCCTACACTGGCGGAGAAAAAATTTCGATTTTCATAAACTCTGCCTTATGAAACATCAAAAATTCATTCCATTTCTATTTCATAAGCCCCTTATTAAAAACATAACAAAACTCACGAAATTCATAACTTTACCTTATGAAATTTATAACCCATTCTTGTGTAAAATTTTCATACGGTGTTCTTATGAAAGAACATGCGTTCATTTCGAGTGACATTTCAGGAGAAAAAAGTGAGTAATGTGGATGACCTGGTGGAAGCAGCTTAAACGGAACGGGATCGATCTCGGCAGCGTCATGTCCGAAGTGATCGTTAACTGGTTTCACCAGCAACGTGGAGCATGGCAACGCTCTGTACTGCACCGCTTACAAAGCGACCTAAACTACAAACACGAAGTTAGAGAACGAAAGGACGTCAGGAATGGAATTCTCCCAAACTGTCCTCAATCGGCGATGTTTCGAAATCCATGGTTGTCGGAGGTAAGTGCTGGGAAAAGAGGATGAAAATGGGAGTTTTTCCGTTGTATAAGTTTCTAGTGAATACTAAATTATGTTTCCTTCCTGCAGATGCAACTTTCGTGGGCCCTCGCACTGGTGGCAATGAAGGCATTCCTGATTGCGGTCCATCGTGCAGCAGTGCAACCCGTCACACCGGTCCGGTCTTCCAAAATGCATCATATATATTAAACAGATCCCGTGATTCCGTGATCCGTGATCCCGACATCATTCGACAGGCTAGAGGAATTTCAAAATTGGTGGACGGAAATACCGACAAAAGGACAATAATTGAAAAATTGATTAATAGTAAATGGTAAGTCTCCCTCCGGTGTGGCTCGGATACTTCTGGAGTCGCACAAACTTCTTCCAGGGCAAGCAGTGCAAACCGTCACACTGTTCCGGTCTTCTAAGAACCTTATCCCAATATGAATCATAATCAAATTTTCTCAATATTTATACTATTCCTATTCATCGACGCCCTTATCATTTAGTCCAAAGTATTTTGATATGAAATGTCATATTCATTATTACATGTTTAAAATTTGACTTCAAGATACTCTATCTTCTTCTTCTTCAATGGTTCTACATTCCAACTGGAACTTGGCTTGCTTTTCAACTCAGTATTCTGTTGGCATTTCCTCAGTTATTTAGTAAAAGCTTTGCTTTTCCCACCATTGCATTGAGTATTTATCTTGTGTGGCAAGTACAATGGATACACTACATCCAGGGTGTCGATAATGTTTCTAACCTGAAAACAACCTAGACCGGACCGAGAATCGAACTTGTCTCATCCGGATTGGCGATCCTACTCCTTTGCTCGCAAGGCTACTGGAGACCCGTACTCTGTACCGAGTGATTAATTTTGTAGCCTGAATAGGCTCGGAATAGGCTATGAAAGCCATAATTCAGGCTGCACCTATTACCATACCATGGAAAAAGTTCTATATGTCCCAAACTGCTTCACTTACTTGTCATAAGACAAGGTTTGTTTTTTTATAGATATGTTATTCGACCACAACAGTAAAGGCTCCGTCAGACGTTGCAAGCAAATCACTCGTGCGAGCGAATGATTTCTGAGAGCACTCGCAATTGCAGTCACACGTAGCAGTTTTTTACTTCGAGCAAATGTCAGATTTACTCTCATGCAAATATAAACAAAAACGAAAAACTTGTTTTTCGGCCACAAAATCTAATTTCATTCCAATTTTTGCAGTGCAACACTGTCACCTGAAAACGTTTTCACTTTTGCGAGCGAAAAATTTGCTAGTGCTGCACTAGCAAGCGCAATTCCGTTTCTGCGAGTTGAAAACTTTTAACGCTTAGCAGTCACACATTGCAAGCGAGCGTTTGCTTACGAGTTGTCATTTGTTTGCATGCAATCACTTTCAGTGTAGTCAGACAGGCAAATTTTTGACAGTTGTCACTTTCTGCGAGCAAAATGCTCGTTGCGAGTGATTTGCTTGCAACGTCTGAGCGCACCTTAAGGTCATCTTCAATGTCTTGTTAAGCTGAGAAGTACGAAAGACTAAAGACGACCACACTATTGAACTCGAAATACAAATCAGTAAAGTTACCATCAAGTGGATTTACAATATGATACTTAGTACTACATATATAACTCTTGTTTCATTATGAAAAACTTTAAACATAATTTTCTTTTTTTTTCCTTTTCTATTTTAGACTTCATCGCCAACATCGTGACATCCTCATTGGCATGCTTAGATCTCGGATCATAAGTTAGATCGCACTTTTAAAAACCAGCCATATGCTATGACTACCTCAGATAGGACGATTTAGTTGATGAAGAAGTACAAACCGTGAAGATGGCATTAGTATCATTAGTTTTTTTATTTGGAAAAACATGCCAACACCTTTTTTCTGAACTACAGCATATTTTTTTATGCAAAAATCAGATGATAAAAAACAATTTATATAATTTTTGAAAACGTGACTCTTTGGCAGTTGGCATTCTGGTTGACAGCTCGGCCTGTAGTAAAATCAAGTTAGGGGAGTTAAATTCACAAAATTATTAAGAGTTCCCGTGCACCATTCATAAAATTTTGAATTCAGTTTCAGTTTACATTCATAACAGATTCCAGATGTATATATATAATCTATAAATAATAATCTATAATAATCTCAATAACTCAAAAAAATCCAATTCGTTTTGAGGTATAGGACAGGAGATAGGAGATATGTTGTCTACCCGAGCAAGAGAAATTGGCTTAATGATACCTAATTCTGGTATCGATAGCAATCTCTGTTATGAACTAGCCCTGCATAAGAGGTAAAATACCAAAGGAATAATACTAAAAACTAATATGCACAATATTTGACCCATAACATACTCAGTTTTTAAATTGAATTTCAATACCAAATGAATAACCAATTATTATTTGTTTGGTATTGAAATACCTAAGCAAGTAATCTAATATGTAATCTGCATATAAGTTTTTGGTATTATTTTTTGGTATTTTACCTCTTATGCAAGGCTAATTTATACCAATTTATGTTATCGAGGTCGTCGCTCCTGCTTGGGTACTGCTACTAAGATTCTCTGTTGTAATGACTGTTACAAAACGTGTTTTCTTTCATTCTTGATAGTAATTTTAAATATATTTAAAAACTCATTGAAATCAAACAAACAAACAAAAAAAACATACAAATCCGTTTAGCGGTGTATATCATGTTTATTTGAATGTTAAAAACGTTCAAGTATTTTACAAGCCTAGTTAATGTAGTTTTTACTTATACTAGAGACAGACCAATGGTATTCGTACCACGATTCATACTGCTTGATAATGCCTAGCATATAGTATATTTGTAGTATTTATTAGCTTTGTGAATGATTGTGTTATAGTGATTCATAATAACTAGTTTTGAATCTACAATTGATCAACTGAGTTGACTTCATTTGACTTGAAACAAGACTAGACAATAATATCAGACTATTTAGCTTTCTTTAGTTTAGATGTTTAGAAGTTTGAGTCAAGCGACTTTATCTTAACGTAGTGTAATGTATTATTATTTGTATTTACAGTAATTAGAAAAGATGATTAATTAATAAAGTGTAGCTCGTGACTAAAAAAATAGTTAGGCGTTATTATTTTTGAAAAAAAAAATAATCTTAATAACTAAAACCCAATTTCACTTAAGAATTTCATTAGGCAAACTTATAAAATTTCATAAGGTTGTCTAATGAAATTCATAAGGCTACTTTAAGGTAAACATAAACATCAACTATAGGTCTGGTTCATCCAAAGTTCATTCAGCATCATAAGGTAACCTTATGATTTTCAAAGTGTTTCCTTGTGGCTAATTTTCATAAGGCAAATTAATGAAATCCAGTAGGTTTTTTACGGCAGTGTACGTTGTTTTCTTTCATTTTTAGGTTGCATGATTTTTTAAACACTTGTATTGTAGAATATAAACATTTGTCTTTATTCAAAAGTTTTCTTTCCATTACAGACTTATTTAAGAAAGCCTCACACCTCGGGAAATATTCCCAGCGGATTTTGGTCACCATGTGTTTAAGTGGAGCCGCGCATTTGATTTTCCGTAACCGAATCCTGAAAACATCACACAATCAGAAAATGGGGAAAAATTCGCGGATTAAATTCCCGAGGTGCGAGATTACCTTTAGTCTTAGCACATTAATTTAAAACCTCGTATATAACAAATTGCAGGCCGACGCAATCACTATCGTAGATGCGCGTTGATGTTGATTTTTCCGGCGCGGGATCCTCCATCAATCACTGAAACTTGAAAATTTTGTTGGCATGGTCGTGAATAAATTTTCTATCACATAATTATGTTACGTACCTGTTTTTCTCTCGGGCAGTATAAACTAAAATAATGGAAAAAATTGGAAACATTCACACGCGAGCTCACACGGATAAATGTAATTTATTGAGAAAAAAATGACCGGATCCAAATCGTCCATGTTGCTCCGGATCCAGCGCCGCTGCTTGTTTCTCAAATATATTTCTAATGAAATGTATAAGTTTAGACTAATACGTTGTTTTCTTTCATTTTTAGGTTGCATGATTTTTTAAACACTTGTATTGTAGAATATAAACATTTGTCTTTATTCAAAAGTTTTCTTTCCATTACAGACTTATTTAAGAAAGCCTCACACCTCGGGAAATATTCCCGACGGAATTCGGTCACCATGTGTTTAAGTGGAGCCGCGCATTTGATTTTCCGAAACCGAATCCTGAAAACATCACACAATCAGAAAATGGGGAAAAATTCGCGGATTAAATTCCCGAGGTGCGAGATTACCTTTAGTCTTAGCACATTAATTTAAAACCTCGTATATGCGTTTTAATTGGAAACAGTAAATATATACTTTTGCCGGTAAAAGAGATATCGCCAGGGGGGAGGACACTTGAATCTTTTGATTCGGTTTCATTTCCGATTTTTTCCTAAATCTTCTCGAATCATTTTAAATCTTTCAAATCTTTCAATTGATCCCGCAATTAAATCCCGCCTACGTTTTTGTTTTAGTGTACATCTGTCAAAGAACATCAACATGTCCGGAACATCTCCACCGCACCACCTCAACCAGAAAAACAAAGGAATTCTTTCAGGAGTCCTACTATAGGGATTCCTCTAGAAGTTCCAACGGGAATTCCACCAGAAGTTCTACCAGGGATTCCTCTAGACCAAGGATTTCTCCAGGAGTTCCACCAGGGATTCCTCCAGGAGATTCACCAAGGAATCCTCTAGAAGTTTCATCTGGTATTCCTCCAGGAGTCCTACTAGAGATTTTTCTAGAAGTTCCATCAAGGATTCATCCAGGAGCTCCACCAGGGATTTCTCCAGAATTTCCACCTTGGTTTCCTCCAGAAGTTCCACCAAGGATTTCTCCATAAGTTCTACCAGGGATTTCTCCAGGAGTTCCCACAAGGATTCTCCCAAAAGTTCCACTAGGGATTTCTCCAGAAGTTCCACCAGAGATTCCTCCAGGAGTTCCACCAGGGATTCTTCCTGGAGTTCCACCAGGGATTCAATCAGGAGTTTCACTAAGGAATCTCCAGAAGTTTCACCAGACCTCCTACTAGGGATTCTTCTAGAAGTTCCAACGGGAATTCCAACAGGTATTCCTTGAAAAGTTTCACCAAGGATATCTCCATAAGTTACATTAAGGATTTATTTAGGAGTTATACCAGGGTTTCCCTCGAAGTTTCGAAGTCGAAGATTCCTCCAGGAGGTTTACTAAGGAATCCTCCAGAAGTTGCACCAGACATTCTTCCAGGAGTTTCATCAGGGATTCCTCCAGGAGTTTACCCAAGGATTCCTCCAGGAGTTCTACTAGGGATTCCTCTAGGAGTTTCACCAAGGATATCTTCAGAAGTTATATCAAGGATTTATTTAGGAGTTGTACCAGGAATTCCTCAAAAGTTCCAAAATGAATTTCTGCAGAAGTTCAACCACGGATTGCTCCAGGAGTTCCATTAAGGATTCCTCGAGAAGTTCGACCAGGGATTCCTCCAGAAGTTACACCAGGGATCCTTCAGAAGTTCCACCAGAGATTCCCCCTAAAGTTCCATCAAGGAATCCTCCAGAAGTTGCACCAGACATTCTTCCAGGAATTTTTCCAGGAGTTTCACCAAGGATATCTTCAGAAGTTATATCAAGGATTTATTTAAAAGTTGAACCAGGAATTCCTCAAAAGTTCTAACCATGAATTCCTACAGAAGTTCAACCACGGATTCCTCCAGGAGTTCCATTAAGGATTCCTCCAGAAGTTCTACCAGGGATTCCAGCAAAGACTTCTGCAGAAGTTCCACCAGGCATTCTTCCTGGAATACCTCCAGGAGATTCATCAGGGATTCCTCCAGGAGTTCTACCAAGGATTCCTCCAGGAGTTCCACCAAGGATTCCTTTTTACCAGGGATTCCTATAGGAAGTCTACCAAGGTTTCCTTTAGGAATATCAGCAATGATTCCTCCAAAACTTCCTTCAGGGGTTCGTCCAGGATTTCCGCCAAGGACACCTGGACTCCACCAAAGAGTTTCAACTGGAATTCCTTCAAGATTTCTACCGCAGATTCTTTCACTATTGTCCCCAAGAACTTCTTTAGGAAATTCACTAAAAATTCTGCTAAAAGTTTTTCCAAGAATTTGTGGCTGAATTTCTGGGGGAGTTTCAGATGGATGATGGAGTTACTGTATGAAGTTGTGATGGAATCCCGAGCAAAGCTTGAGAGCAAAACGATAACTTGTTTTGATGTTTTGAAATCGCCGAATATGATTACTTAATTTGATATCTTTTTGATCGTTTTAACGGTTAAAATAACAAAATGTATAGCAGAAAAATCTTACTGTAACAACAAATCGAAAACTATTCCTGCTATCGATTAGAGCAAATCGAAAACTAAATTTGATATTGGTTCCGATAACAATTAAGTACAAAGTTTGATGTCAGATCATACAATTTAGAAATCTACAGCAAAATGAGATCAAAATATGTAATCAATCATTGTGACATGAGTATAGTTAACCATTGAAGAGCCCCTTATCCAGTTATAAATGTTACACACACACAAACACTTATTCCTATGTAAGACACTAAAGAGAAAGCCATCAATAAATCAGTTTTGTTATAGATACGCGTCCGAGTAGCATGTCATTCTTACATGGTGTCAGAATAGTCGGAAAACGAACGCAAAACGAACGGTCCGGTGGCGCGAGTTGTGTAATAGTAACTGAAATTACTAGAGAAAGTGAATATGTCTGAGGAAAAGCCATATTGATGCAGGGAGCATCAATTAAGCCCCGAAGCCACTAGTGATTGAAGAAAATATGGCGGCGAAGTGGAAGCTTTGGTGGCGTCAATTCCACTGGTATTCAGTGGCAACGGAGCTTTCGCAAAAACCTATACAAACGCAAGCAGCTACCTTCCTAAGCTGCATCGGTGAAGATTGTGTGCGTGTGTTGGATACTTTCGGACTCACCGACGTGCAAGAAAGTGATATTGGTGTGCTAAAGCAAAGTTTGATAGCTACTTCGTTCCCAAGTCTTGCCTCACATACGAACGTTATGTGTATGGGAAAATTGTGCAACAAGAAGGGGAACAGTTCGATGCCTTTTTGACGCGTGTGCGCGAGCAAGCGAAGAAATGTTCATTCAGTATTCTGCACGACTCACTCGTGAAAGACCGGTTGATTTCGGGAATGGTGTACGACAAATTAGTTCCGCAGCTTCTTGACGATGCGTTGGACTTGCAAAAAACCATCGATATAATTCGAAATTATGAGTTGTCCCTGAAACAGTATCAGGAAATGAGAAAGCAGCCAGAAGCTGAAGTGGATGTGATTTCAAAACAAAACGCTGCAAAAGCCCGTCGCGTAGTAAAGAACGAAACTGTGCAGTGTAATCGGTGCGGCAGAGAACATCAAAGAGGTTTTTGCCCGGCTTATGGAAAAACATGCTTTAAGTGCAACCAGGTGGGACATTTCGCTGGGCGGTGCTTCGGAGCAGGCGGTAGTAGTGTTTCGAAAAGCAAATCTGTGAAAAGTGTGACCTGTCAAAAAGAAGAGGAGCTATCAGTAGAAGAGCTTTTCATTGGAAGTATTTCGGATGACGACGAGAGCTCCGAAGAAGCTTGGTACGAGGAAGTGAAGATCAAAAACAAAACCGTGGTGTTCAAACTTGATAGTGGTGCGGCCTGTAACGTGATACCAATTAGTGTAATCCGTGAGCTGGGATTTGAAATGTTTCCGTCCAAAACCAAACGACTGGTTTCATACAGTAACCACAAAATGAGTGTAGCCGGTGAAGCGCAACTACCGGTGGTTGTCAGAGGAAAGTTGAACACTGCAACATTCAAAGTGGTTGATGGTGAAGTTACTCCTATTCTCGGAAGAAAAACCAGTGTTCGTTTCAACCTTATTGCCAGAGTGGATCAGCTGAGTATGGAACAATCGTTGTTTCAAGGTCTTGGTTGCGTCAAGGATTTCGTCTACGACATAGACCTAGTCGATAACCCTACCTTTGTCACCTTTCCTCCACGGCGAATTCCTCATGCATTACGGCGAGCAGTGAAGGACGAACTGGACACGATGGAGCGAATGGGTGTCATTCATCCTATCAGTAAACCAACACCGGTAACAAACGCAATGGTTATCGTTAGGCAAAAAGGTAAGCTGCGAATCTGTATCGACCCTTCTCAAGTTAACCGTAACCTCCTCCGTCGAATGCATCCCCTGTCGACAGTTGAAGAAATATCTGCTCGTATATGCCACTCCAAGTTTTTCACTATACTAGATATGAAAAAAGGTTTTTGGCAAATACCTGTATCGGAACGATCGATGGAATATCTGGCTTTTTCAACTCCTTGGGGTAGATATACATGCAAAAGGCTTCCCTTCGGATTAGCGTCAGCCCCGGAAGTTTTTCAAAAGTTAATGAACAACTTGCTTATGGGACTAGAGGGCGTTGAGAGTTCGATGGATGATATACTCATCCATGCCAAAACGGAAGACAGGTTAGAGGAATTGACAAGAATTGTTTTGAAAAGGATCGAATTGGCTGGACTGAAACTGAATAGAGAAAAATGTATGTTCAATCAAACATCAGTTAGATTTTTGGGGCATATTGTAACACAGCAAGGTCTACAGGCAGATCCGGAAAAGTTGAAAGCTATCATGCAGCTCAAATCACCAACATGTAAATTGGAATTACAACGCGTTCTAGGGACAGTCAATTACGTGGGGAAATTCATCAAAAATCTTTCAGCCATTACCGAGCCTCTGAGAAAATTGTTGATCAAGGATGTCGAATGGTTCTGGGATCGTGAGCAAGAGGATGCGTTTTGTAAAATTAAACAATTGATGATTTCACCTCCTGTTTTAAGTTTTTACGATGTCAATGCCCCAGTAACTCTTTCGGTAGATGCGAGTTCCAAAGCTTTTGGGGCGGTACTGTTGCAAAACGAAAAACCTGTAGCATACGCGTCAAAGTCCCTTACATCGGCACAAGAAAACTATCCACAGATCGAAAAGGAGGCTGCTGCGATCCGCTTCGCCTGTAATAAGTTCCATGAGTATATCTATGGAAAAGATCTAGTCATTGAAACTGATCATAAACCTCTTGAATCGATTTACAAGAAGTCTTTGGATAGGGCTCCTCCACGACTCAAGAGAATTCTATTGGACGTTTTGCAATACGATCCAAGGATCCAATATAAAAAAGGGAAGGACATTCCATTAGCAGACATTCTTAGCAGAGACGTAGACAACCATGATGCCCCAGAGAAAACGGATGAATTGGAGGTTCATATCTTGCTTCAAATGTCTCAACCTGCAAGACTCGAACTAGAGAAAGAAAGTGCAAATGATCCAGAACTTATACAACTTTCGAAGATCATTATGTCCGGTTGGCCAGATGACAGGCGAGACGTTCCAATCGAACTGCGCTCATATTGGAACTTTCGTGATGAATTGGCTTGTTACGAAGGTATGGTATTCAAATCGCACCAAATTGTCATACCAAAAAAGTTGAGAGCTAAGATTTTAGCGATTATCCACTCAGGGCATACAGGAATCCAAGGGTGTATAAGTCGAGCAAGGCAACAAGTATTCTGGATTGGAATGACGGCTGAGATAAAACAGATGGTGGAAGTATGCACTGTTTGTGAAAAGTATCGACGTTCGAATCAGAAGCATACAATTATCAACAATCAAGTTCCTACCTTGCCTTTCGAGATCGTCGGATCTGATCTGTTCCACTTCCATGGAGAGGACTATGTATTAATTGCAGACAGCTATTCAGGATACTTCGATTTTGAGCGCCTGAAACAAACTTCGTGCAGAGCAGTCATTGCAGTTCTCAAAAGATGGTTTTCTTGTCATGGAATTCCTCGAATCCTATATACTGACAATGGTCCACAGTACTCTTCAAGTGAATTTGCCAACTTCAGCAAGGAATGGTGCTTCGATCACGTAACCTCTAGTCCTCATTTCCCTCGTAGTAATGGATTGTCAGAAAGATTCGTTCAAACAGCCAAAAATGTGTTAAAAAATGTTCAGAAGACAAAACAGATATTGATCTCGCTATGATGCTATTACGGAACACCCCAAGGGATAACAAGTTACAATCACCAAGCCAGCGGCTAATGGGACGACGTTTGCGAACACCTTTACCGAGCACGCAGAAGTCCTTGGAACCATCTATTGTCGACAGGGTTACAGAAAAGCTGAAAGCCAAACGAGTACAGCAAAAAGTATATGCCGACAGAGGAGGTAAGGATGCTCCGGAGTTCACAGAAAAGCAGCATGTAATGATACGCAATACAAGGTCACGGATATGGGAAGCGGGTGATATCGAGAAAACTAGAACAGCCGAGATCTTATTTGGTGAAACTTTCAGATGGTCAGATAGTGCGCAGAAACGCCCGCGATATAAGAAGAACAATCTCGTCGCCGATTAACATTGAGCCTACGACTTCGGAATATAAGACTCCACCTCCGGATACCGATCCTGAAAAGTGCCCAACGGAAAGGGTACCACACATGCTTGCTGAGACAGTCGTAGAGAATCATCAAAGCGAAGAACAGGTGGGACAGCGCACAAGAAGTGGTAGACTGATTCGTTGCAGAAGAAACGACGATTTCGAATATTATTAATGCGGTTTTGGAAAGGGAGATGTGACATGAGTATAGTTAACCATTGAAGAGCCCCTTATCCAATTATAAATGTTACACACACACAAACACTTATTCCTATGTAAGACACTAAAGAGAAAGCCATCAATAAATCAGTTTGTTATAGATACGCGTCCGAGTAGCATGTCATTCTTACAATCATGATGATTCATATTTGAAATTAAATTATGATTTCAATTTGATATCGAAATCAAAATATGTTTTCTATAGGCTCTCATTATGTTTTCAGACTTTGCTCGGGATTCCTGGTGGATCAGTTTGATGGAAGCTTTGTACATTTTTTTAAGGAAATCCTGGAAGAATGTGGAAGGATTTTCTTCCATAAATTTTTGGTGTTATTCCTGGAAGAACTCCTAAAGAAAAAAAAACCTGAATTTTCAGGAGGAATTCCTGGTAATGTTCCTGGAGAAACTTTTTCAGGAATATCACCAGAAATTTGGTTTGGTTTGCTGGTGGAATGCCCGCTTAAATTTCGCTTGGAGGAGGTAAAATCGAAGCCAAAGGCTGATTGTTTCTTGGGGGGTCAGGATTTTTATTTTCCGCGCCCGAATTCCGAAAACACTGATATGCTAAAATACATTGGGAAAAAATCCGCGGGCCAAATTCCCGAGGTGTGAGGCAACCTTAACCAAATAGAGTGCGATGAAATCCAGTGTGCAACAATGTCCACTGTCTCAGCATTCTTCTAGGTACGCGGAACCGAATTGATTTCTCCGTTCAGGAACTTTACAATAAACGTAGCCTGCTGAATTTTCCGTCGTCGATCCAAGGTATCAAGACCAAGTAATTGGCATCGTTCGGGATAGGCAGGAAGATTCGCGGGGTCCCGCCACGGAAGATGTCTCGATGCGAGCTTGATGAATCGTTTTTGGATACGCTCGATTATCAGATTCCATGTTTCGTCGTTTGGCGCCCATACAATGGATGAGCTTTCGAGAATTGGCCTTGCGGTTCGGCAAACCGCATTGATAATGGGTAAATCTGATTTATTAACCTGTTCTGAGGAAGTTACGCTATAGTTTGTATTTATGCGGGATGCCATGGAAAATTTGAACCAATTTTTCTCTATTTGGGATCATTGCGACATTATGGCCCTTATGAAACAACTGTGTCGAATTTATTTCAACCATTCCAAAATCTCCACAATCTTGACCCTCCTGCTACACCGCATCAGATTTAATGATTTCGATGATGATTGCTAAAACGGTGTAATGTCTGTCAAACATTTTTGTTCGCTTCAGCTTTCTTTCAGCGGTGTTTATATCAAAACTTGCAAAAAAAAAACTAGAAGTGAAACAAGCTTGAAGATTTAACAAAAATCGTTATAAATCGTTCAGTAATAGTGGAGTATTTATCGAATATTTTCTTCTAGTTGTTGAAAACATCATTCAAAATGAAATTAGTGCGGTAAGTTTGACATTGTTTTTGAATTCTTCGATACTAACCAATAAGGATGCTCTCTGTGCTATATCTATAACCTCAAAGATTGCGTTCGGTATTTAATAACCGGTCCCGGTCCATTTTGTAGATTTTTGATGAAACTCAGCCACGAAACGGTCACGGTGGAACTTAAAAATGGAACACAAGTGCACGGAACGATTACTGGCGTGGACGTTGCGATGAACACCCACCTCAAGGCAGTGAAGATGACCATCAAAAACCGAGACCCGGTCCAGCTGGATTCGCTCAGTATTCGGGGTAACAACATCCGGTACTATATTTTGCCAGACAGTTTGCCACTGGAAACCCTGCTGATCGACGATGCTCCCAAGACGAGGGCCAAGAAACGGGAGGCTAATCGCGGTGGACAACGAGGACGCGGCAGAGGAACGCGAGGTAATTTTGATAGAGACATGGGTGATAGCCGGACTCTGTTTTATGACCTATTCAGTTGGTTGAAATTGCAATTTTTGTGTTCCTAATACTTAAGTGCATTCGTACATTCAGCGGAGTACTTAAATTATTTATTTCCCAAAGTTATCAATCTAATTCTTATACATGATAGATGAATATCCTACTGCAGCTGTATCTTTTCGTCATAAAGATTGGCTTAGTTATTCCAAGTAAAGAAACAAGTCGCTAGACTTGAACGACTGAACACTTTTATCCTCCATTCTCTTGAATGAAAAAGGGGACGTTTTTAGTGAACAAATTGACTTCAATTGAAATTATAACAGAAAATATAATGATTCTAAGCCATACGATGGCTAACTGATAAAGCCAACATCCGCTCCAATAAGAACTTTTTTATCGGCCTAACCTTGATAAGTTAGTATACTTTCGATCAATTAAAAAACTAATTTTTTTTCAACTTTTTTTAGAAGTATGTTTCTGTTATTTTTTATGTGATTTGTACAGCTTAATTTTGGTTGTATTGGAACTATGATAGACAAGAAAGATGTACGTTATGTAGAAGATATTGATTTGGAAAATGTATTGGAGGCAACCACTTTCCTTTCGATGGGACTCGAACCCATGACCCTACAGTAGGGTTATGGGTTCGAGTCCCATCGAAGGGAAAGTGGTTTCCAAATCAATATCTTCCACATAACGTACATATTCACATATGAGTTTTCACAACATTGTAAATTAATGTCCAAGTCGGGTGGTTTAACCCCCGGAAATAGGCAATTAACTTTGATTGAACAGACAAGAAAGGTTATTCTCTTATCGATTTCATGATTAAACTCTGGTTGATTCAATTCGTTATCTCTAAACGATATAATAGCCGGAAGTATTATTGTTGTTATCCAGTATGTTAATATAATGTCAACTTTCAGGTGGCCGCGGTGGTCCAAGAGGTGGACGTGGAGGCCCACGAGGTCGTGGTAGACGCTAAGATCCGGTTTACACTTAAGCATTCAATAATTGTCCCCATCACTCCCTGCATTAGAATTAGGAGTTTTAGGTACACAAGAATCCCATTTCCCATCATTTTTTTTCCAGAATTGATTTCACATAAAGTGAGTTGAAATAAACACAAACATATGAAAAATATCACAATTTTGTGTTTTATTTCAATTATTTAGAGAAAAATTCGTCTTAACAATACTGTCTTTTAGGAATGTTTACGCCCCAGCCACCAGTACATAAACACCGTAGATCAAGAAGCAAATAAAAAATAAGCATGCCGCAATGGCAAAAGATTTGGAATTTTCGCGGTGCAGTTTGTGCAGCATTTCTTCGTTGGTTTCGAGCATTTTCTTAATTTCCATGATTTCGGTTTCCACCTCTTTGCGGCGATCCTCCGGCATTTGTGGGTCCTGGAGCCGTCGTTCCATCTTCCGGATTCGCTCACGCAGGTCAGCTATTATTTCGTTGGAATTTTCGATCTATAAAGGATTTATTTGTGATTTAATAAATTAAAATTGTCAGTGATTTTAAACTTATACCTGCTTCTGAATTGCACATGGTTTGGACATTCTGATGTGATGCGAAATGATAAAAACTATTAATGTTAATAATTGTTATTTTATTGAGTACGGGAATCCGTTAGTTTACACTGTGTATCAGGTCAAGCAAAACCTTATGATTAATTACTATTAACCTCTATTAACGCAGACGGTATGAATATCTCAAATGTAAATTAATACAAACATTAAAAATTTGTTAGATATACAATAATAAATGATAAATAACAAACCAAAATTTTAGGAAAACGATATGCGTTTAATGATCGAGTAAATAAATAGAACCGCCCACCCCCGCTAAGCGCCTCCCACTAGTCCCACTCGCCCGTGCCCGTGCCACGGCGACGCTGCTCCGGCCGGTAAAGTAGGAAAACAAACCCTCAAACTGAAGTTTATAAAATTCCGCGCACGCAAAAAAAAAGTTGCTGTTTTACACGATAACCGCAAAATACTCAATAATTAGTACAAAATACGCATTTCGGTGACCAACTGGGACTACCCAATAAATGGGTAAAACTCTTTTACACGGTAACCGCAAAATACTATTTTTATGAGTACATTTTACGCAATGCCGTATACGTCACAAAATGACTTCTTTTTACTTCTCAATAGGGAGTAAAAAATATGCATTTTCATAAGTTTACCATCAACCTAAAAATGCGTAGAAAATAGTACCAAACCGTTTTCTATTCGTGCGTGCTCGCCATTTTGCATTTGAGTTACCAAAAGTTTTGGATAAGGAAAAAGTTGGGAATTCTTAAGCTTTCGGGTAAGAATTATTATTTTGAATATAAAATTTCCCTTGTTTTTGATAGATTATCTAATCATTAATAGGTATCTTTTGCCTTGTGACCGGCTGCTAAACTCACATTCCCAGGTTATGTGGATTAAATGAAAGTTCATGTCAAGCAGTTTCACTATTTAACAAGAATGAGGAATCCGGTTCCTTACGGAATACCGACTGTGAATCATTAGTTCCTACGTACTTTAAGCGTTTGGAACACATATTGTAATGTCACCTACCAAAACTACAGCCATAATCGGACGTTGATAATCCGTCACATCCGGAAGGCAAATATATGGAATTCGAAGACAACGTTGTTGCAACGAAGGATGAAAAAATCACAAATAGGAACTATGTTTTAATAAAGAATACAATGTAAACTTGTTTTATTTCCTTTTACGTCTGAAATAGTCGGTCTGAAAAAAAATTTAGTATTTTCGATGAGCCAAGAAACCCGCCCATATATTTGTTTACTAAAAATGCGTTAATTTCACTCATGAGCATATTTATTGGTGGGATTAAAAGTACGCAATTTTTGACATAGAGCTCGAATGCGCTTCCGGATGTGACGGATTATCAACGTAGCTGTAGTTTTGGTAGGTGACATTACAATATGTGTTCCAAACGCTTAAAGTACGTAGGAACTAATGATTCACAGTCGGTATTCCGTAAGGAACCGGATTCCTCATTCTTGTTAAATAGTGAAACTGCTTGACATGGACTTTCATTTAATCCACATAACCTGGGAATGTGAGTTTAGCAGCCGGTCACTAGGCAAAAGATACCTATTAATGATTAGATAATCTATCAAAAACAAGGGAAATTTTATATTCAAAATAATAATTCTTACCCGAAAGCTTAAGAATTCCCAACTTTTTCCTTATCCAAAACTTTTGGTAACTCAAATGCAAAATGGCGAGCACGCACGAATAGAAAACGGTTTGGTACTATTTTTTACGCATTTTTAGGTTGATGGTAAACTTATGAAAATGCATATTTTTTACTCCCTATTGAGAAGTAAAAAGAAGTCATTTTGTGACGTATACAGTGTAAACTAGAAATTGCGTAAAATGTACTCATAAAAAGAGTATTTTGCGGTTACCGTGTATGCATCTCGACTCGAGATAAAATATACACGGTTAGAAAAAAGTACCTAATTTTAGGTACTTTTTTTTTTCTCTTGCATCTCCCTCCCTCTTCCTTTTGTTATAATAAAGCAAAACCACTCAACAAGGGCAGTAAAGTGCGGTAAAGTGTGGGAACCCAACGTTAAGTAATCCAATGTTTACAAAAGTTGAGTGAAATTTACCTAACTTTTGGTTAGTTTCTATTCAAAATTATGTATATTTTACTCAATATTAGCTGAATTTGACTTAATATTTCGGGTATACTTATTCAAAAGGACGTATATGATTTTGTAAACAAAGATCCAAACGCCGATTTGTCCAATCTGGTGGCACTCCCACGCAAACCAACAACACCAATAGGTAGCCGAAGGCTCCCCCTACCTCTGTGCTGCCGTAATCTGAAAAAGTGACGTATACGCCATTTTCCAAAAATGATATTAACGAGTATTACTCATCGAGCTCTTTAACAGAAAAATGGAAAACATGATGTTGTAAAATGGCTGTTACGTCACTTTTCCAGATTACGGCAGTGTGGTGATGGTTTGCGTGGGAGTGCTATCAGATTGGACAAATCGACGTTTGAATCTTTGTTTACAAAATCACATACGTCCTTTTGAATAAGTACCCGAGATTTCAAGAAAAAATTACCTTATTTTGGGTTCCCACACTAAACCCCCGATTTGAGTGAAAAGTACCTAATATTAGATACTTTTTTCTAACCGTGCAGAATACTGCAGCTGCCCTCTAAGAAATCTGAGTCCGACAGGAACTTGACATCAAAGGGAGGGTCAGTGAGACAGAGTCCGATCTGAGTCTCAGCAGAGCAAGATCCGCCTTACATCTCGCGATTCTGCACCGGTTTGCGTCGAGCTCGTCTGACTTCGAACATGCGAAATGGTTTGACGTTTCAGCCTGATATGGGTCCGATGTCTTGCTATGGAACGTCAAGCCTCATCAAGCACTTGATTTGAGGCTCTTCTTCTTGTTTTCGTTTTCTTTAGTATTTTTTGATTAATGTACAATGTAATGACAACAATAAAATGATTTTTTATCTTTGTTTATTGAAAGAAACTTTATTGAATCAGATTCAAAATTCAGAATGATAAAAAACTAAGAACCGCTTAGATCTTATAGAAAGCAGCAATGTCAACCGACTGGCCAAAGTCTTCGAAATCCTGGATCTTCTCCTGCATCTCGTCAACGGAAACCTTGTCATTCTCGATAACACAGCAAATATGCAGTTTTTTAATACCGGGACCAGCTTGGTAGCACCCCAAAGCAGTCCGTCCATCTCGATAGTGCAAACATTGGTCTCCATTTCCTTCATATCGGTCTCATTATCCCACGGCTTGACATCCAGAATGATGGAACTCTTGGCAATCTTGTTGGCAATCATGGCGGGTTTCTTCGATTTCTTGTCTTTTATATATAAGAGAGCGTGAGAGTAAAGAAAATTTGACAGTTAGCCCATATATTTTCTGTCAAATTTGCCGTTTCCGTCGCCGTTCCGTTATATTGCGTTTGGGGCTTAAATCGTCGATTTCCCCATTGGGATCGTTCAAAAATTACGTCCATCGTTTTTCGGCATTTTCAACCCCCCTCCCCCCCTCCTGTCACAAACTGTCACAAATAATTGACCCCCCCTCCCCCTGTACGTACATGTCTCATTTATATTTTAGCGATTACTGTGGTTTATCTTTTTCGTACACTATTTTCACAATAACATAGTGAGTTATGTCCCTTACTAACAGTTTGAATGTTTTTAAAATGCAAGTTGTTTCTAAAATGCTTTCAGTATTTTTTTCTTGTGGACGGACGTCACATAAGACGAACCCCCTCCCTCCCCCTGTCACAAACTGTCACAAAACTCTGACCCCCCTCCCCCCCTCAAACCTTGGACGTAATTTTTGAACGGCCCCTCTTGGGAAAAATATTGCAAAAAGCAGTTTTTTTGAAAACTAAAGCGAAATATAACTAAATGAAGCATCCACCGGATATAGTAATGTTCAAGATTTTTTTTTATGTACAGGTTATCCGACTTCGTCAGTAGATGGGAATAACCAGCGCGGGGGGGAAACATACATTTTCAGTGCAAAACGTAAACAAACGAGCATAAATTCCATACAAAAATCCAAGATGGCTGAGTTGTGGATAGTGACAAGTAGGATAACCTGTACATAAAAAAATCTCGGTAATGTCTTCGCTATTGAATGATGAGTTGTGATGAGTTTTGAGACAAAAATACTTCCCCCATCCATCTGGAGAATACTTTTTCTTCTCGGTGGGTGGTTTTAATACTGGAGGGTGGTACGAGCACGTGGCTGTATTTCTCTTCTCGACAATGACTGGATGACGGTAATTTGAGCCTTAAGTGTGTGGGTTAACGGGGGTCGTAGTATTAAAAACAGCTGCTTTTGCCAATCTTAGGTTCTTTCTTAAATTACGTAACGCTAAATTTTGTGATTTTAGACCCCTACCCTCCCCCACGTAACACTTTTTGTATGGAAGGTTTTATTTTTTTTGTATGGATCGTCCCCCTCCCTCCCCCTTCAGCGTTACGTAATTTGTGAAAGAACCCTTAGACAGTTATCTATTGTCTACCCGGAAAAAAGATATTTTAGTTACTAGATAAAGATTGTCGCTGTCGTCGCTGTCCGGAACATCTTTTGCTGGCGAGGATAGGGGAGCTAAATGTCAAAGAAGGAAAATCCATACGATTTGACAGGTATGTACCACACATGTTTCGGACAGCAGAACAAAGGGAACAGTAGCGACAATCTTTATCTAGTAACTAAAATATCTTTTATCCGGAATAAACTTAGAACGCTTTTTATACCGAAGTTGGGTTTTTCTCCAGATACAGGCAAATAACTCACTTCGGAGGTGGTGCGCTGGATTCGCCCAAAGATGCGCCAAGCAACGCATCAATTAGTTTGACAGATAAAACTTCGGAAGAAAGTTCGGTTCGGAAGTCCCGACTTCCGAATTCTAAGTTGGTGCTACGCCGATAATATAAATATGAAAGTTACGCTTTTGCACCTTTTGCACGATTGTTAAGGAGATGTAAACAAATTTAGTGTCGGAGCTGTCAAATAAAAAGGCCTGTCAAAATTCTTGACGGAAAAGGTAAATAATTTATTAATAAATATACCTACTAGGTACACCTTGTGTCAACTGTATAAAAGAACATCAGCCACAGGGCATGATCAGTTCTTCTTTAACCACTTCAGCTCGCAACTGTCAAAGTGTCAAACGGAGAGAGAAAAAAGTGCAAAAAATTAACTCCTTTTACGAGTGCGAAAGTTTTTCTATCTTGGACTCCAAAGTTTATCATTTATTAACATAAAAAGTGCTACAATCAAAAGTGAACAAGTGCTTCGACCAGTTAGTAGTGGAATTTCGGCGATTGGGGTGTAAATTCTCCGGTAAATCCACCCGACAAAATCTGCCGCAGAGCGGCTTCGCCTGTCCGATCGCAGAAGTGAAAATCAAAGATGGCTACCCAGTCCGTAAACAAAACCGGCTCCGGCTGGCCGCGGCGTACCAGCCAGGGTACGCTGAATGACATCAGCAAACCGCAGGGCAACCAATCCATGACACTGAACCGGACCATCAATTTGTAAGTGAAGTTCGATTGTGCGAAAATATTTCGCGATTAATTTGGATGACGGCATTGCAGGTACCCGCTCACGAATTACACATTCGGTACGAAGGAACCGTTATTTGAGAAGGACCCGTCAGTGCCGGCCCGTTTCCAGCGTATGCGCGACGAGTTTGACAAAATAGGAATGCGCCGCTCGGTGGAAGGAGTTCTGCTGGTTTGTATTCAGTTTTTATGATGTGTGGGCAGGGCTGGTAGTGGGACGCAGTTATAAGTGGTTATAAGTTGATGGCTTCATGAACAATAGACAATGTTATAATATTTTATTGATTGCAGGTTCACGAACACGGCCTTCCGCACGTGCTGCTACTACAGCTAGGAACGACGTTCTTCAAATTACCCGGAGGAGAACTGAGTGCCGGGGAGGACGAAGTCGAAGGACTCAAACGATTGTTGACAGAGGTAAGTCGGCATGTTCGCTCAGTTGGTTTGTTTTTCGTTTCTTTTGTAGGTATTTCCGAAGGTAGTTGTAAGGGAAGATTGTATCAACTATCGTTTAAGAAAATAATTATGAGAATGTAGTTTTCCATGTATCGAAAAGAAATGTTAGTTTCTTCATGATAGATTATACAGACTATTGTAAAATGATTAATGATTGTAAAACTGTATAATCAAAATTGTTGCAATTTTGAAACAAGAAGAAACGTGATTCGATTGAAGATTGTCAAATGATTTAGTCAAATCAAAATTATTTTAAGGTAGTTTTACAATGTTGTACGATTTGACTAAATCGTTTCCTTGTAGTTGAAAGTTGTTAACATTTTTAATTCTATTCTGCTTGTATTGCTTCTTCACACAAAACATCAAAATCAAACAAAAATGTAACTAATCGCAAAAATCCTCACTACAAACAAACCGCACCATCACCACTGTGTATTCTCTCCATCTATATGTCTTCGTATGAAATACTACTACGATTACGAACCTATCTACTTTGAATCCTCACCACGAAAACGAACCCGTTTGTGTTATGTTGCGTTTGTATATCATCGACTTCAGACTCTAGGCCGGCAGGATGGCGTCAAGCAGGACTGGATCGTCGAGGACACGATCGGCAACTGGTGGCGGCCGAACTTCGAGCCACCGCAGTATCCATACATTCCGCCGCACATCACGAAGCCGAAGGAGCACAAGCGGCTGTTTCTGGTACAACTGCACGAGAAGGGTAATGTGTTTCGCATATATGCAATGCTTTTATATCTTAACTTAATCCTAATTAGTAGGTGTGTAACGGGCAGTCTGTAGGAGAGGGGAAACGTAAGCGTCCTATTTTAAATGGTATAACGTTCTTTTTTTAAAGTCTGAAGATTCGAGTGAAAATAAGATATCAGCTATTGAACAGACCAGAAAGAGAAGATTTATTTTCATACAAAATGGTCATGTTTGGGTATTGAAATCTCAATTTAAAAAAAGAAATGAGCAATAAAAAGCCTACAGATAAGTTTCATTGACGAACATCTCAAGTCATCTTCTGTAACAGTCGAATCACCATGACTCCAGAATTCCATTCCCAAACATGACTTTTCTGTATGAAAATCAATAATCAAGCCAATGTTTAAATGTATCTGCCGAGCCGCGATGTATTTCAACATTGCACATATAAAGCTGATTATTTTCTCCATGATTCCTCGTTTAAAGATTGTTGTGTTTGCAACTGTTATTAGTTTTGATTAGCATTCTTGCAAAGTATTTCTTGTTATCGCTAATGATCGATGTATGACGCTTACGTGGGGCCTAGGAAGTAGGATACCAATGTCAACACAATTTGTATAACAAAGGAAATGTTTTCACGGCCAAATAATTTGCCTTGTTTGTGTTGTATTTTTCATAATTTTGTTAATTGGTTCTGTGATACATTTTCTAGTGATGTGAATCGCCTAGGACATGAAAAAATGTTTTGATGTCAATTCAATTAAAAAATATTGTTATTAGTGACTATTTAAAAGCCATTTGTTCAAAAGGAATTGTTATAATTTGTTAAACGATAGTAATTGTATCTTTCGACTACTGTCAAACGTTTGTAATATATGAAACCAATGATACTCAACCAAAAATGTAATTAATATTTTGTGATTTGTAACGCATTTGAGAATTGTAAAAAGTTCCTTTTTCCGAAGATTAGCTTCACATAAGCAATATTCTTCAATTGACAAACTCCAGATTCGAGGTTACCACTAATTAGAAGAAATATCAGGCTTTTCGGTGACCGCAGATATAACTTTATTGTACCTGAATAGATTCAGACGACAGCTGTTGGAAATTACGATATCCATTCAATGATATGTTAATCGAATAAGAAAGTTTTTAGTCCGTCTGTGATAAAATTTATGTCCACAGCTGCAATTAATTGTATTTACCCAATATTGTACCCGTACATTGTTGTTAAGATGTAAAAATGTGTACTTCTTCATTGCTTTTCATCGATAAAGGCCTGTAAAAATGATGCAATAATAATGAATGCTGAAAAAAGAAAGAACGCCCCCTAGTTTAAATTTTAGTAATTAAGTGATTGGACTGAGCATCCGTTCCAAACAAAGCATACTAATCGCATTCAATTTTTTCCCTGCAGCGCTCTTTGCCGTCCCTAAGAACTACAAACTAGTGGCGGCCCCGCTGTTCGAACTGTACGACAACTCACAAGGATACGGTCCGATAATATCGTCCCTGCCGCAGGCTCTTTGTCGGTAAGTTTGCCTTTCTAGTATTCTGCTTTGGCTTTTAAATAAGCGTGCTCTTCCTCCCACCAGGTTCAACTTCATCTACATGTAAGATTACGGCAGCAGCAGACGGGATCAGGAGGAACCGCAATAGGTGGTGCCTCCCCCACCCGACCCAGTAAGCTGCGAAAAGGGGCGCAGTCGCTCGTTGGAAGAACCGGCTTAAGGTAGGAGGGATCCACCCTTTGTATGTGTATGTATGTGTGTGTGCGGGCGCGCGTGCGTTACGTAGCTGTGAGTGGTTGCGGCAGTGTAGGCGCGGTAACGAGATTGCGATTCGTTGATTTTTAAGTAATGGAACAATCTGCCACCATGAGATTGATGACTGGTCGACGCTGCTGGTTGTATTAGTTAAGATACGGCGCCGGGCGACCCGATCAGCTACGAAATAAAGTGAATGGAAATTGTGAAAACTATGGTTTCTTTTTGCTGCGGAATGTATAGAGAACACAAGCTGTTCAGAGAGACATGAAAAATAGTAATCTCACGATGGTGAGTGGATGCGAAAATGTTCTCGGGACAATTTTCGTCCTTCACGATTGTGTCTGTTCAGGATTTTTTTATCATAGGAAAACAGCACATTTTCATAGCATTGAGCAATTGGCTGTAGATCATCAGAACAGATAGGCCATGCAGCCTCAATAGAATTGAATAGCAGCCTGAATAGAACTGAATTACTTTGCAAGAGGTAGCTTACCCTAAGATGCAAGCATTGGGGACGATTTGCCCCAGTTGGAAGAGTTATAATTATAGTTTGGTTAAAGATGTGGTCGAGACAGCAAAAGTATGTCAAGACTCTGGTTGAAGATTATGTGAACGAGCTGATAAATAAATAGGTACCTGTAACAAATTTATTTCAAGGTTTAATGTCTCCTGGATGGTGGCGGTACTGTTGATAAGAATGTAAAAACATTATGGGCCCATAGATCATGGGACTGGTGTCCTCTGAAGCAAATATCTCATTGGATGCAGTAGAAGCAAATATTCTGCAAGACATCAAGCATGAGAAAAAACCAGGACTAGCACCGATGAAGGGACTCTTTACACACGCAGTGCTGAGCAAAGTTCATATTCGGCGAAATTTAATAGTCTATGAAAAACAAGGGCATTTCGTTATAAAATACACTGAACGAGTCAAGCCGAAAGCCAATTTTTTTTAGTATGTTTGCCATGAAAAAGGTAACAAACGGCGCACGGTATTTTGAATTTGGAGGAGCTTTTCACATGGCGTCCATAAAAAAGACAGAGTTACAGCGCGGAACGGTAATATGGAACCCATTGCGATAGATACCGTTGGGTTGCATAGTGAAGACGATGAATTGATGCTCAATACATTTTGAAGACCTACACTGCCGTTCTACGCATAATTGTCTTATGTACATAGGAAATCCCAACAAACATGGGACAAATATGCGTATGACGGCAGTACAACTTAGCAGCAAATGAAGCTACAGGGTATGGCAATCATTCGCTGGTGTCGGGTTACAAAATGATCGGTTGGCAAATTGTGTCACGTGTTTGGAAGGTAAGTAAGCCCGTCAACCATTCCAGAAGAGCGATACAAAACCATCAGAGTTACTGGAATTGGTGCATTTTGATTGCGATTCCGATGCGGTCCAATAGCTCTATCGCTGGGAAGCAACCATTATTTACTTTACAACATTTGTGGAATTTCTGAACTATGTATCTCATATCAAAGTCTTCAATTCGCCTATGAATGAGGATTCACATCGAGTCCCAACTTCTTAGCCGCCTGGACGCACCCCTACCCATCACAGTCGAGCCCCTTCTGAAAACAGGATGCAGTCGTCCCGGTCCTGTGTCCAGTGGATAGGCCTTCAGAAATCCACATGCAGGCAAATACTCAGCACGTCTGCCTTAGGGCCGATGCCCACGTAGCGGTTTTTTACGCAGCGTGCACGCCGCGTTCACGCAGGGTACCCAGCATCAAATGGAGTAATGCACACGTAAACGTGTGACCGACTACATTTGATGCTAGGTACCTTGCGTGGACGCGGCGTGCACATGCAGCTTGAAAAAACGCTACGTGGGCATCGGTCCTTAGGGTTGATCAGACCAGAAAAAAGCTTCTTTGATATTTTTGAAAATTCTTCCGACACGTGGTGGATTGTAGCGATGAATGCGAGCACGTGCTATTTGTACTGAGGATAATTTTTTCACATCTATGAGAGCCTTGGAAAATAATCACGAAAGTTGTCATTTTGCTGTAAGGCACAATATAAAGTAGTCACCGATCAGTGCTATGGTCGTCTTCACTGAAACATGGCGCGGTATCTAGTCAGGTGTTATAGCAACAGCCTAAAAACTACTATAGGATGAGTATTGGTTGCTGTTAAATCTAGCCTAAAGCCCAGAATGTCTTGGGAATGTCTTGAGCAGGTTTGGACGCCAATCCAACTGGGCGATCGAAAGCTGTTTCTTTGTTCAACATACATTTCACCTGATCGAACCTTTGATATTAATTATGTTGGAAATCTCTGCGTTGCTCATTGAGCTCAGAAAATATATGAGTACGTTGGCAACATAGAAAATTCAGCAAGTGAGCAAATCGTCTTTGTTGCGAAACAATTTGATGCTTGCAAGAAAAGTTATTAAGAAAATACTAAATCGTGGAAAATTCAATTGAACACGTAAAATAATAACATATCAATAGGGAGACTGGGTAGACTTGATCCCCTTTTCTGATTTCCGATGTATCACAGCCAAAAATAAATAAATATACGCGATTTCCACACAGACTCTCTAAGAAATATAGTATTTAAGGTGATTATAGAATGAAGCCTGTGGTGAATTTCAAATTCACCACACGTTTATCTACATACATTTTCAAAAGCCCAAATCTGACGTAATAGCTTTCGTACAGTGTCGAAACTTAAATTATGATTGTTCAGCATTACTAAGCAAACGATCTACCATTATTTCAGCGTTCTGGTTCTTTCATCTCGTGCTCTTGAAAAAAAGATTGGAAAAGCACGTGGTTTACAAAATGGCCGATTTCTGGGTTTATTGTATAATAAATAACCTTAACTTTACTGATGTATGACAGTTGTTGGGACAACACTGGTCCGCGTCATGTCGCATCCATTCGCGAAGTCGAAGCAAATTCTGCTCTTCCCTCCTATGGGAAATCCCATTGCTATCTGTCAGAGTTTGAGTGAAACATGGCCGCCATCTCCTCTCTGTTGCTCTACTGTAAAAACCCATAAAGAACTGTCATTGTTTGTGTGAAGAATTTTGCTTCGACTTCGCGAATTGTGGAGCGAACTTAAACATGCAGTAGATTGATACTCGAAGAAGTAGGAAAAGAGGAAAGGGAAATAGTGCCATCCGGGAGAACCTAAACAAACAAAAATTGGATTCAAGACAGGTTTGCAAGTTTGGAAAAGAAAAATAGTGCTTTAGTTTCGAGGTGAAGATTAATATCTATACAATAGGTTGGTTTTGTTTCGGTTATTGTGTTACCAAATCTGGTCGGGTGATAACAAAACATTCAACTAGTGCTGTGCTGCCCTTCTACGCATAATTGTCCCATGTTACCCTTGATGAAAAATCTCAAACTCGAGTCAATTTGTCCCACTGAAAAAATAAAGTTGATGTCTGATAATAATAGAGGCTGAAAACTGTTTAAATAAGTAGGGATTCGTTTTATGTCCCGGAAAAGTGTTGCCTGCTCTCATAACATCCCAAAAATATTTGTTAAATTTTAAGATCGAATCGATTTTATAAATTGGTGGGACAAATTGACTCGAGTTAGGATTTTTTCATCAAAGGTAACATGGGACAATTATGCGTAGAACGGCAGTGTGGTACAGGGGTGACCAAACGTTATTCGGCGTCTCACAGCATATAAATTATTTGAAGGCTGATTAGAAATTTCTGCAGGAAATAGAATAGACCGTATCTCATAATCGTAGGAAGGAAGGGTAGCCAAGGAAAAGAAGGCAAACTAAAATCCTTTGATCTGTCGTTAATAAAGGCCGATTATCAAAGACAGTTTGTATCGATTTAATCACAACAACAGTCCTTAAATTATTGTTGTTATTGACACACAATCGATTTTTTGAAGTGCTGTCAAAAATCGACTTTTATAATATTTGGGGGAAATTGATCCTTCTCCAAGAACTTGCTTTGATAAAATTAGGAAGGTGCCCTCAGATTTTTTAAATATTTTTCCTTCAAAACGCGCGGAATTTTCGAATTGCTGTGCGTATACGTGAACGATTTTTGTTATTGAATCCGACAGCACATGCAATTTTAAAATTTGGGGAGACTTGATCCCCTTTTTATGATACCTACGCAATAAATATTTTTTCCTGACAACCCTTCATCAAATCCGTCAAATCTACAAAAATTAGAAGCCTGAGAATAGATTTATATTTTTTTGAATTTTTTCGCCAAATTTTTGTATGGGGGATCAAGTGTCCCCATATTGAGGCAATAACTTCAAATCCAAATATCCTAAAACTTTGATGGAATGCTAACATTTTCATCAGTACAGATCATTAAGCATATTTATGGCTTTGTGCTGTGAAAAAACGAAAGCATATGGTCATTATTATGAAAAGTTGTTCAAATTTTGCTTGGCCAATAAAAAAATCTCTAGGAAGGTCAAAACATACAAACCGCCCTGCAGAATAAATAAGGTTGTCAATCCAAAAAATAACTCACCACATAAAGTTCATTTATCTAGAGGATCTATACTGAAAAATACGCTAGAACAAAACTACTTTAGTTCTCGATAAAACAGAGGTTGATCAAGTCTCCCCGGGGATCAAGTCTACCCACCTTCCCCTAATGGGCATTTTTGTTTTCTTTATACACCCAAAAAACAAATCTGACAATTATTGTATACAATCTTGGTATATACAATTCTGTAAGCTTTTTATGCAGATATTGTATTAAAATATTACAAATCTATAAAAAGTTTAATACAACAATTATATGGAAATCTTCCGAAATTGTATATGTCAAATTATTGTACCGTTTCTGTTAGGTTCTTATTATGCAGAACTGTATTAAAATCTGCCATCCACTGGTTGAGTGTAACTTTGCGTACAAAAATCCGATCGTTTCGCAGCAACATCTATCTTACAGATTAGGAAATATTCTATGAAGTCTTCGGGTTGCTTATATTTGAATAATAAGCGGGCCGCATCAAGGAACGATCTTACTGGGCGATTTCTATAGTAATTTCCATACTAACTTCAAACTGCTCGTGCTCGGTCAAATTAGAACCAATTCAGTTAACAGTTTATGTGCATTGTGCATGCATGAGCATGAGCATGATGACCGTGCATTTCGTAGTTGCTACTCCGTGATCCACCAGAACAATCGCAATTGCACAGCAGCACATGGAACCATAGGATGGAAGCATGGGATTTGCTTTCCAACCTTAATGTGCACAGTCCGAGAGCGCTAGTATTTTGGATGGTCGGCAAGGAAGGAATTGATGATGCAGTTACTTGCCCACTGCAAGCCGAGAACACCTCTTCACTTGCCACGAGTTCCTGCGGAATTTTATTGGAATCTGGGGGTTAGGTTTTACGGCAGAGGTTGCCAATGTGATAGTAATGAAAGAGTGGTGTATATTCTACTACAGTATACTCCCGCTGATCCGACAAATGTATGGCCGGACTATCGGGGTTTCTCTCGTTAATCCGACTGTCAAGTCCATACAAATGAACCAAAACAAAATCAAAGCACAAATTTGTAAACTGACATTTTGTGCTTTGATTTTTAATGTGTTAAAAAAATTCTGAATTAGCGAGATCCGGACTAGCGAGATCCGGATAAGCGGGGGGATACTGTAATTGGATGCCGAAACGAGCTTTTTTGCTCATTTCAAATTCTAACAGTTACCTGCTAGAACTTATCAAGTTATAGAGCTTATCAAGGATAGAAGATGGAAACGGTATGAAAAGCCCATTTCCAGTTCTAGCGATTGCTAGAACATGAGAAATATATGAGAGGCTACAAAGTAGGAGGAATGGAACGGGCCTGGGATTGAACTCACGACCTCCTGCGTATGAGACAGAAGCGGTAGCCATATCACCGACAAACCGACGTTCCTTCTCATATACAATTCTTCTAAATTCGTCGCAATTTATTCCACTTACTCCATCTGTGCGATGATTTACACAACAGCTCTCACATGTGTGCGGGCAAACTCGAGCATGCACTCACTAATGAATTTTATCAGCTATCGAATAATAAACAATATTCGGGATTACATTCCATCTGATAATTTTTATCATAAATATCAATCACCCCCCTGGCGTCCTATACTACCACAAGGGGTTTGACAATAGCCACCATGTCCACGGACGGTAGCTCATTACCGTCCGTTGTTATTGTACGAAAATAAACATTATGTGTTTTGTTTACTATTTGTTTTGGTTAAATCTGAAAATTGTTTTCGAAATAATTTGCAAGATTTCCATCTTTGACCATGGGAATTATGTTATTTGATGATAAAATATAATAAACTTACGAATTGGAGTGAATCAATAGGTGAAATCAAACGCTACACGAAATCATATTTCCAGGGATATAGCGCAGCTGTCACCCCCATACAGATGCACCGTAGTAAACATGAATTTGACACTTTTGGAAATTCTGACAGTTTTGGGCATTCTGACATTTTCGATTTGTGCACGCTTAATTCAGTTGACCTTTTTCCATGAGTTTCAACTGGGTTAAGTCCTCTAAATGACTCGTTTTTTTTGGCGTGCACGTGAGTGCAATACACGATTCAGAGGAATAAATAATTTTTAAGTTATAAATCTGTGTAAGTCAACGAATAAAAGAGTAAACATATCTAGGTATGTATTTTATGCTTGCTACGGTGATTTTGACTTTTGCTATACCCCTGCATATTTCATAACTTGTTCTCCCGCTCCGAATCAAACAAAAGATATTATTATTGTTTATAATGTGATGAGCATCACAGTTGAAATGGTCCGGGGATGCAATTCGAACAACATTCAATAGTGAAATTGAAATAAAATAAATGGTGTGCAGAAAGATGTTTTAGGATTATATTTACATGCCCATAATAGCTGGTATTATTTTTGAATAATTTGAAAATATGTAGCCAACAATAGTTTGGATAACATGTAGTTGCTTGTAAACGCACGATTCGGGAGAAGTACTTTTCAAAATGTATGCTGGACATATTCATGAAGATGTTCGCTACGCTGAAAAGCATGTCTTGCCACGGGGTTGATATCAATATATTCATGCTAGAACTATTTTTTAAGCTAAAAACGCTTTCTGTAGTGATGGTACAAGATTTTAACTGTCAATTATCAATTATCCTCTGTGAAGGAATTTCTGTGATCATTTCCGAAGGATTTTCTGATGGAATCTATGGAGAAATTTTCAAAGGAATCCTGGAGGAATTTCCTATGCGATTCCTGAAGGAATTTTTGACTGAATGGCTGAAGTAATTTCTGGGTGAACTTGCGAAGGAATTCCTGGAAGAATTCTTAAGTAATTTACAACATTATTTTGTGAGGCAACCAATTTTTTTTTACTTGTTTGAATCGATTATTTTGCTGCTAAAATCCATATATGGCAAGTTTGTTTTTACCTGGAAATTAATGTAAAACACCTGGAATAAACCTGGAAAAATCAGGGAATTTTGTTTTTGCAGATGAGTAGACACCCTGTTTTATCAAATGATCATTTAAGTCAGCAGTGACAGAACGAGTTATTCCGTGTATAGTAGAAAATCGAAAATTTGTTTTCAATAAAATGAAATATCTGCAGTTATCAGACGTCGCAACTCATTTCTGATTAGTGCGCATGATAGTACATCCATGCGTGCATGATGCGCACTACTAATGAAATATTTCAAATTGTCGCGGCTCACCGCGCAGCGCGAGTGCTCAATCGCGCGGTCCGGTTTGGTGGCGGCCCGACAATACTACACTGCAAGTAAAACAGCGTTATTTTTTTTGCCAATTTTGGAATTAGAGAGGCCCGTCGGTTTGTCGGTGGCCATATGACCACAAAACCCGTTGCTACAAACATCAAATGTTAACGTTCAAGCATAAGAGAGCAAAAAAAAATTAAATTACTCTAAACTCATGCTTAAACCTTTAATCTTTTTTTAAGTAGTTGTTCGTCGGGCGGTCTTATCTTGTATAAATATAATCCTTCTGATTTTTAAACTCTGTGATGCGATGTGAAGCGATCGTTGCTTAAAAGCCATAACAGAACGGCGGGGCCGTTCAATCGGACGCTGGTGGAAAAAGTGATGACCACGCTGATTGATTCAGGGATGCCGAAAATTTTGCATATGTAGTTGACAGATTGGTAGCGAAGACAATTCATAATAAACAAAGCGACACACGCGCTTCAAAGACTAAAACGTATCGAGAGGAGTGCTCTGCGAAGGTTTGTCAAACATCGGACAATCCCGCTCAAACGCCATTACGTCACACTCAACCGTGAGCACAAGAGAATCAGCAAGCGATGCTTTCATTTCTATCAGCGGAACATCCAGCGTAAGTTTCGATCGCAACCTAAGCAGTTTTGGAAATTTGTGAAGAAACGCGCAAGGAGTCAACGGAGTAACAGCTGCTACCACCCGCGATTTTTTTAGAGAAATTGGCGAATGTGTTCTCTAACCAGAATTTGACCGTGGAGCAAATTGAACTAGCAGCAAGACACACTTCGCTTCTGGGTCAAACACTTAGCATTGTTAATGTCGATGAAATGGTAATAGTATGAACCTCTTCAAAGCTTCAATCGTCTTTCAATCCAGGGCCTGCCTGACAGTTTCCCTTCTGTCTAGTGCCTACATCAAAAGACATATTGAATGATTGATGACTCCTCTGCTGTGCATCTTTCGTGGGTCTATGGCATGCGGTATTTTTCCTTCCTGTTGGAAGTCAGCGAACATGTTTCTGGTCTACAAGAAGGGAAATGGAGCCTTTATAGAGCCACTTTATGGAGTTCTAAATCAGGCACAGGAGATTCCTATACAACGGAAAGTATGGCGAAACTGACGTCAATTATTATTGACCTGTCAGTTGCTTTCGACATAATAAATTACGATAGAGGCTCTAACGATTGAGAAAATAAAAAGATTTGGTGTCAAAACAACAGACTTGTAGAATGGTTTCGTTGGTACAAGTCAGGTCGAGAGCTAAGTGTTATCATTGGAGATGATCAGGCTCCGTTAATTTCCGACCGATGTGGAATGCATTCCGCAAGACAGCCATTTGAGACCATTGATTTTTCTCCTATATTTCAAAGATGTGCACCTCCTTAGAACTCCACGACTACCCTATGCTGATGACCTCAAGTTTTATCTACAAATCGGCTAAATCGAAAATTGTATTTAGCTTCAGCGATAGCTACTAGTTTTCGATTAATGGTGTAAGTAATAATAAACCGTGTGATTGTCAACCCAACATCTGCGGAATGTTGTGAACTCTTCGCTAGATATTTTTGAATCCGTATTCAAAGCTCTGCTACCGATTATTTATTTATCATCAGACTAAGGCCGGAGTGGCCTGTGCTGCACATAAAAGACTTCTCCATTCAGCTCGGTTCATGGCTGCACTTCGCCAACCACGCAGTCTGCGGAGGGTCCGCAAGTCGTCCTCTACCTGATCGATCCACCTTGCCCGCTGTGCACCTCGCCTTCTTGTTCCCGTCGGATCGTTGTCGAGAACCATTTTCACCGGATTACTGTCCGACATTCTGGCTACGTGCCCGGCCCACCGCAGTCTTCCGATTTTCGCGGTGTGAACGATGGATGGTTCTCCAAACGCAACACTTTCCTTTCGAAAACTCCCAGTGCGCGTTGGTCCTCCACGAGCATCGTCCAGGTCTCGTGTCCGTAGAGAACTACCGGTCTTATAAGCGTTTTGTAGATAGTCAGTTTGGTACGGCGGCGAACTCTATTCGATCGGAGCGTCTTGCGGAGTCCAAAGTACGTACGATTTCCAGCCACTATGCGTCTCCGAATTTCTCTGCTGGTATCGTTATCGGCGGTCACCAGTGAGCCCAAGTACACGAATTCTTCAACCACCTCGATTTCGTCACCACCGATAGAAACTCGTGGTGGGTGGCTCACATTGACCTCTCTTGAACCTCTTCCTATCATGTACTTCGTCTTCGACGTGTTGATGACTATTCCAATCCGTTCAGCTTCGCTTTTCAGTCTGATGTAGGCTTCCTCCATCTTCTCAAAGTTACGTGCCATGATATCAATGTCGTCGGCGAAACCAAATAACTCTGCTACCGATGCCGAAGCTGAATCCGCCTCGCTAGACGTTTCTCGGACTTGATTAGCCTTACAACATGCGTGGTCACTCCCGCAATGGTCATCGCAGCCGCCAAGAAGCTGAAAAGCTCTCTGCCTCCGGGTCTGGATGGATTCCATCTGTTTTGTTCTGTCGCTGTTCCACTGCTTATGCCGAGCCTCTCGCTTCTCTTTTCTCCCGGTCACTCGATGATGACGTCTTCCGGAGATTTGGAAGCAATCCTATATGTATGTGCTATATGTTTCCTGTCTTCAAAAATGGTGTGAGAAGGGAAGTCAGAAACTACAGGGGGATAGTTAGCTTATCAGCTGCGTCCAAGCTATTCGAAATAATCGTTAGTGAGTAAATCGAAGAATTACATTTCAACAGAACAGCACGGTTTTATGCCAGGAAAATCGGTCACTACGAACTTGCTAGTTTTTACTAACACCTGTGTGAATGCCATGGAAAGCAAGGGATAACATCTACTACCGACTTATAAGCAGCCTTTGATAAAATGGACCACAGCATGCTGCTGACCAAACTTTTTCGGCTCGGTAGATCCACAAAGTATTCATCATGGTTGAGCTCTTACCTAACTGGAAGGAAACTTCAAGTGAAAATTGATTCCTATGTTTCATGAACATTTATTTGGTAATTCGATCGGCTAACGATTGTCACCGATTACAAAGTTTGCTGGATATCTTTGTTGCCTGGTGTCATCGGAACCGACTTATTATCAGTGTTCCGAAATGTTCCGTGATGACGTTCCATCGATTGAAGGAGCCAATATTGTTCGATTAGACGGCACGATACTTGAAAGAGTTGAGATGGTTTCCGATCTTGGAGTCAGGCTGGATCCAAAGCTGACATTCAACTATCATTATACTGCGATAATTTCCAAAGCAAATCATCAGCTTGGCTTTATTGCTAAAATTGTCAAAGATTTTACCGATCCATATTGCTTCAAGTCTCTGTATTGTGCGCTTGTACGACCTATCCTTGAGACCGCTCCTATTGTGTGGACGCCAAATGATGTATCGTGGTCCCTAAGGATTGAACGTGTTCAGCGGAGGTTCATTCGGATAGCATTACGCAGTTTGCCTTGGCGTGATCCAATGAATCTTCCAGCATACCTTGATCTCTGTAAACTGCTTGGTATGGATACCCTAGAAAGAAGAAGAAGAAGAGTGCAGCAGGCAACATTCGTTACCAAGGTACTGATCAACGAAATTGATTCTCCGCAGTTCCTTGCGCTACAACGTCCTCTCCGGCAACGATCATTGCTACAGGATCGATTCCATCGAACTGCGTTCGGCTACAATGTTCCGCTATCGTCGATGATCCGGACATTCACGGTTGTTGAATATCTTTACGATTTCGATCAAGAATCTTGTACCAGATTAACATCAATGTCACAACTGGCAACACTGCCGATAATTAGTGACGTGATTTGTTCGGCATAGAAATCAACCGAAATTACTACCGAAATCGAGTGAATAAATTCGGGAGTGGTTTGTAAATCGGTGGTTCAAGTGCTAATAATCGCGTAAATCGTGCAAGCAGGCGAAAAACTGCAACTTTTCATTATGAAATAATAGTTAGAACTCCCAGTGAAGTGCACTTTTTAGGGAGGAAACAAGTGATAGTGTGCAAAAGAAAGAAAAAGAACATCTTGCATGCAAGTTATGGTCTGTGATGGATAGTTAGTTTATTCATCTATGGACATTAATTGGAATAGTGCTGAAGTGCTTTTCATAACCAAATTGAGCCAAAGTGTTCAAAGTGAAAAAAAAAAAAATATTGCCGCATCGACCTATCCATCCAAACGTATGGAGTGATGACGGTAGGTACAGCAACAACTGTTTTATTGTTCTGCCTTAGAGAGCGAGTGTTGAAACACAGCGAGACAGTGAGACGAACGATCTCTCAACGCTGCTGGCGGCATAACAATACCGCACAGAAGGCAATACAAAAATCTCAAATAGGGGATGCTGGTCATAAAAGCTTCATGCCGGTATTAATATAACTTTTAATACATCACTATTATATTTTACCATCCATCTGACTTTACCTTTAGTTTGCTTTGACACTTGCTTATTTATTTAAGCCTGTTTTTTTTTTTGGTTTTATTTTTATAGTTTATTATTTACTTATTGTAATTTTGTCATATAATTTATTTTTATTTATATACTTATTTATTTATTTATTTTTATATATTTTATTATATTGTGGTGTATTCAATGTTATATAATAATACAATTTTTGGGAATGAATCAGCTAAAAATTGATAGTGGAAGACCAGAGTATAGGGCTAACCGTGATTAAGCAAAACATTTAAAGATACTGGTGATGATGTAATGATTCGTAAATCAGAACAAAAATATCCCAGGACTTTGAAGAGTACCCAATTACGGGGAAAACCCCAATATCTCTGGCCATACTACAAATTATGCTAGTTTTATATCCAAATAACAAAAAATGCAAAATAGCAAAATCAAGTTCATTCAAGTGAATCTACATCATGCAAAGGGAGCAACAGCTGTACTTTGTAAGAGATTTGCTGAGAGCAAACTGGATATCGCGTTAATTCAGGAGCCATGGACGAACAATAGTAGAATATTGGGAATTCCTACAAATACTTCTAAGGTATTTTACAAAACAGGACAGCAACCTCCCAGGGCTGCAATTTTGGTGAATGGAAGAACAAAAGTGCTTCCAATTACAGAGTTTATTGAACGAGATATTGTTGCGGTTATGATGGAGGTACCGACAATTCGTGGAAAAACGGAAATATTTGTCGCCTCAGCATACTTTCCGGGAGATGCTGACGATGTGCCTCCACCAGAAGTAGCTGCTTTTATTTCATATTGCAGGAAGCAAAATAAAGCTTTCATTATCGGTTGTGACGCAAACGCTCATCACACTATTTGGGCTAGTTCGGATATCAACAAAAGAGGTGAAAACCTGTTCGACTATATTGCAAAAAATGATGTAGATATATGTAACAGGGGGAACAAACCCACTTTTTCAAATGCCATCAGGCAAGAAGTTCTTGATTTAACCTTGTGTAGTCATACACTTTCGGAAAAAATCAAAAATTGGCATGTATCAGAAGAAATATCTCTATCTGATCACATGCACATATTATTTGAATATGAGGCTGGAAATCAACTCATAGAAACCAAAAGAGATCCCAGGAAAACTAACTGGGAATATTATATCTCAAACTTGGCTAGTGAGGCGGAAAACTTAAGCACCTCATTAAATACTAGTCATGGACTTGAAAAAGTTCTAAGCAACTTTCTTGCTTGATACTGAAAGCTTTTCAAGTCAGCTGCGCTGCTAAGAAACGATCTTCAAATAGAGACGTATCTTGGTGGAATACCAACTTACAAAAGATGCGGAAAAAACCCGGAAACTCTTTAACCGGGCTAAACGTACACAACAGTGGGAACAATACAAAGAATCCCTAACTGCTTACAATAGAGAAATTCGAAGATCTAAAAGGATAAATTGGATACACACTTGTGAAAACATTGAAAGTACTCCAGTAGCTGCTAGATTGCAGAAAGTCCTTGCTAAAGATCACACAAATGGTCTTGGGACTATTAAAAAAGATGACGGGTCTTTTACCAAGACAACTTATGAAACATTAGAAGTAATGATGCAAACACACTTCCCGTGTTCTATCATCAATTCACATGAGGACCAGAATGCATCTGTTATGCAAACTGGTGTTAATGAAGCCAGGCGAGATATTCAACAAACGAATAAAGTCACTGGGATCAATTGCACCATTAGCAATGCTGGCATTCTGGCCAATGAAATATTCACTGAACAGAAAGTTGAATGGGCGATCGATTCACTTGAACCCTTCAAATCTCCAGGTAGGGATGGAATTTTTCCTGTACTACTACAGAAGGGAAAAGCAATCTTAACACCCGTTCTGACTAAGATGTTCCAATCGAGCTTAATATTAGGCTATATTCCGACTGCATGGCGGGGAGTGCGTGTCACATTTATCCCAAAAGATAATAAGAAGGATAAATCATCCCCAAAATCCTTCAGACCAATTAGCTTATCGTCCATTATACTGAAAATAATGGAAAACTAATAGATGAGCATATAAAATCATCTTATTTAACGAATACTCCTCTGAGCAAAAATCAGTTTGCATATCAGGAGGGTAAATCTTCAGTAACAGCGCTTCACAAGTTAGTTACAAAGTTGGAAAGATCTTTTGCAGCAAAAGAAATTTCACTTGCAGCGTTCCTCGACATTGAAGGGGCATTCGATAACACATCTCACAGTTCAATGAAGAATGCTATGTTGAAACAAGGTTTCGATGTATGCATTGTTGACTGGATTGGCGAGATGTTATCAAAACGAGAAATATCGGCAAACCTTGGAAGCTCATCAATTAGTGTGAGAGCAGTAAAAGGGTGCCCTCAAGGAGGCGTACTATCACCTCTATTGTGGTCTTTAATCGTTGACGATCTTCTCAAACAACTGGAGGCTCGAGGCTTCGAGATAATTGGCTTCGCAGATGATATAGTTATATTGGTGAGAGGAAAATATGACTGTGTTATTTCTAATAGAATGCAAATTGCCCTAAATTTCATCACATTATGGTGTGAAAACGAAGGATTAAACATAAACCCTTCAAAGGCCACACTAGTGGCGTTTACAAGGAGAAGAAATTATTCTTTACCTACATTAAAATTGAAAGGAGCAGATTTGAAACTTTCAAACTCAGTCAAGCATCTTGGCGTTCGACTTGACAGTAAGCTGAATTGGAACTTACATCTTGAAGAAGCATTCAGCAAAGCTACAAATGCTTTATGGATAAGTAAGGCGACGTTCGGTAAAAAGTGGGGACTTAAGCCAAAAATGATTCAATGGATTTATACGGCGATTGTGAAACCCAGAATATCATATGCCGCATTAGTATGGTGGCCAAAAACAAAAGAAAGGGTGGTACAGAAGAAGTTGGGAAAACTTCAAAGATTAGCTACTCTTTCAATAACTGGTGCGATAAGAAGCACGCCGAACACAGCACTAGACGCTTTGCTCCACGTGCTACCATTGGATCAATTTATTCAATTAGAAGCAGAGAAGAGTGCTTTGAAGATCAAAAGAGATTCAAACCTCTTCGAAGGTGACCTAACAGGACATCCTAGTATTCTAAACAAAATAAGTATCAACTCACTGATCACAAACAACGATGATTGGATGAGAAGAAGATACAACTTTTATCGATGTTTTGATGTAATTAATCTTGAGCGAAGCACATGGACAAATGGTGGACCAAATCTTCGTTCAGGATCGATTGTGTTTTACACCGATGGTTCAAAACTGAACAATCAAGTTGGAGCAGGCGTGACTGGCCCAGGGACGAATATTTCGATTCCCATGGGAAAGTGGCCATCTGTTTTCCAAGCTGAAGTTCAGGCTATTCTTGAATGCTCTAATTTATGCTTACGGCGAAATTACAGGCATTCAAATATTTGCATAATGTCTGATAGTCAAGCAGCATTGAATGCTCTGAAATCAGCAAGATGCACATCTAAACTCGTTTGGGAATGTGTTCAGTCACTCCAAACCTTGGGTAGTCGTAACAAAGTGAACCTATATTGGGTTCCTGGTCATTGTGGCATTGAAGGCAATGAACAAGCTGATATGCTGGCAAGACTTGGTTCATCTCGACAATTCATAGGTCCAGAACCTTTTGTGGTGTATCTGAGTGTTATCTTAGAATGGAACTGAAATCTTGGGAACATTCAAAAATAGAGGACATTTGGAAGAACACCTTGATTGCGAGGCAGTCTAAACGTTTCATCACACCAAACGTATTTATCACTCGCAAAATCTTAGATCTTTCAAAAAAGATCTTAACACATATACAGGTCTTGTAACAGGCCATTGCCCGAGCCGTTATCACTTGAAGCTGCTAGGAAAACTTCAAGATGATGTATGTCGCTTCTGCGGTATACATGTGGAAGACTCGGAACATCTGTTATGCCATTGTCCGGCAATTTTAGAAAAAGATTACAGTTCTTCAACAGGGGCTGATAGAACCCTCTGAAGTTTGGAGAACAAGTCCCAATTTGGTAGTGCGATTCATCAGAACCATAATACCGTATTGGGAAGACGCTGGTAGTCAAGGTGATGCAATTGCTCTACATAGCAATGATGCGTCAACTTGACAAAGCTATATGAAATGGGGCATATATCACAATAGATCTAACAAATGGTCGCAGTGATTAAAATACCCAACAGGGAAAAAAAAAAAAACATCAATGTCGTACCACGAGCGTTATACGTTATACATAATGGAACCGTTTCGACGCATATGCTACTAAAATTAAATTGATCTCTGTCAGTGAATTCCTTTTCAATTTTAGTCAGGAAACCAAGAATGGAAGCTGAGCTTTGGATTCAACCCCGAGCAGGAGCGAAGGCCTCGATAACATAAATTGGTATGAACTAGCCTTGCATAAGAGGTAAAATACCAAATAATAATACCAAAAACTTATATGCAGAATACCTGAGGGATAACACGCTTAGGTATTTCAATAACAAACGAATAATAATTGGTTATGCATTTGGTATTGAAATTCAATTTAACAACTGAGTATGTTTTGGCTTATATATTATGCATATTAATTTTTGGTATTATTCCTTTGGTATTTTACCTCTTATGCAGGGCTAGTTCATAACAGAGTATGGTATCAATAACAGAATTAGGTATTATTGAGGCAATCTCTCCTGCTCTCCTGTGTACACAATGCCAAGATCTGTTGTGATCCGTAGAGCGATGAAAAGTTGCACATTTTGGGACACTGATCACAAACTTATTTCATCTTATTTCATCAGCTTGCATCAAAATTGTGATGCTGATTGGAGAGGAATTTCTAATGACCTAGAATCAACAACCGGCTATCTGTTCAATATGCAAGGAGCTGCTAAAATTGTGAAATGTTATAAAACAGCCAACTGTAATAGCACTCTCGTTATGTGAGACTGAATTCCTGACTTGCGAGTGGTGATGTGATGGAAAAGTCATTGTTCACGGATGTAGAAGTTAATTTACTGTGATAGTCAGATTGCCATCAGCATATACATTAAAAATTTTGTTAATTTTAAAAATTGAGGAAAGACAGCCGAAATCATTATTTGATGAAGTTCTACAGAACTATAAGTACTCACAATTACAACATTTTGAAACATCTGTAATGATATCATATGATACGCTTTTGGACGTAAAAAATAAACTAACTCAGTGTTTTTGCTTTTCATTTATATTCGTTATACAAAACCTTTTACAGAGTTTGCAATCTGAAACATTTGGCAACGCAAGAACATTGCTCATCCACATATTCATACAAAGCACCGCCTGTTTCCCTCACGATTCTAATTCCGGCCCTGCAATATCCGAAACTGGACAATCCCTCGCATCGGCAGTCGTACGGGTCTCTGTGATGACAACCGGGTTCCACCAGTGCTGCCTTCAAATCGTCATCCAACTTCAGCCGAGTTCGCAGCAGATTGCACGTGTTTTGACTCAACCGAAGCGACAACGTGTCCATGAGTTCGTCGCGATCCAAGGCTCGGTTGCGACGCAGCGCCTCCGACAGCAGACAGATGTAGTTCTTCGCCAGACGCAGCGTTTCAATCTTGGACAGCTTTTGCGGAACCGTTTGGTCGCACTTGACGATCACGCTGTACAGCTGAGGCAGCGGAAGGCAACGCCGGAGGCGATCCAACGCATCATTTAGGCCATGCATCCGGTTGCGTTCCCGTTGATTGGCTTTGAACCGTTTGGTGGCTTCTTTGGCCACCAGTGTTGACTTCCGGGACGATGCTCTGGGCTGAAAGGTCTTCATGTTGGAACTGATTGCATATTTATCGGGGAGCTTTTCACCCTCCATAGTTTGTATCGATTAGCGGAGGCATTTTCCGCGTTAATCTAATTTTCCAATCCTTATCAGGCTTATGCAAACGAGCGGTACTCGAGTGATAAGAGCTTATGTTGGTTTTGTTTAATTGGCTGTCATAAAAAGTGCTGACATGCTGAGGGTGTCCATGGAACAGTTACAGTTTTCCCCCAGATCCGGATGCCTTGACCACATTTCTGAATGCGCAGGGCTGTTAGGTTAACATTCCATAGATACTCTTATAGAAGTAATATTCTTGTTTTTGTTGAAATGCACTTTTGAAAATAATTCAAACGAATGCGACTCGTCTCATAACATTCTATAAGATTTGCACCTAATTCATTTTTCAAAATTTCGTAAAAAATTAAATACTGTAATTATCAAATTGCAATTCATGCCATGTAACTAGCAAATCAATATTTCACATAATTTCAATAACCCAGATTTACCAGCCCTGAAAATTAAATTCCTAACGCGCATGACCGACCAATTTCCCGCCAAACTAAATTTCCGGTGGTATCGCAGTTACCAAGGTGGAACCATTTGTGTTTGCCATTCAGGGTCATCGTCGGTTGCTATGGACCGGGCTTTTGTTTATTTGCACCAAATAATTTGACACTCGTAAGATTTGCAAACTTCTGGGACTTTCTCATCAGATTATCGAGTTCTTCCACCTGTTTCGGGTTGAAAACAGCCCAATAATAGAGTCCAGCCATCGTCATGTCCATCATCAACATTTATCATCATAACGAAAACATCTACAACGTGGAGAAGAAACCGCCCGAACGTCCACCGAAACCGCCGCTCTATCACTCGCGCTTTGAACATCAGGTCCGCCGAGAAACAAAGTCCAGCAAGGATGCCCATCGCACGATGGGCTACGCCAAAATTCCTCTGCAAAAACCGGACGAGTTTCTCAAAAAGAACTGCGGGATCCGCTTCCGGGCTACAAAATCGGCTCCGGTTCGCCTTTGTGCCGATCACAAACCACCTGTGCCGAAAAAAGAAGATCTGGATGCCTCCCGGCAGCAGATACTGAAGTGCGTCGATTTCAAGGTCGAGAACATCAAAAAGGTGGCTTGTGCCAACCCGAAGAAGGTTCGACCACGCTACGCGGATACAAGGAAAGGAGATTTTCACGATCTGGAAAAGTCGGGCCTGGTACCGGTTTACATGTGTCAACCGAAGTACGGCAAGGTCCCAGAGTATCTCCACCGACGCAAGAAGGACTTGGAAGCGCAGAAGCAACGGCTGATGGACAAGATGGCTGAACAGAAGTCCGCCTGTTCGGCGATTTCGCAGGAGGAACGGCTGGAACTGTTGAAGGTCAGCTTATTGAGTACAGTTTAGTGATTCCCAACTACAGAATTTTATCTTATTGTTGCACATTTCAGGGGTTGAAGAAAAACTGGGAAAATCTTCAGCGGGAGTACCAAAGTCTTCCATTGTTGATTGATACCGTGCCTAAAATGATCCGCAAAGCCAAATTGGAAAAAGGTCTGAAGGAGCTGGAGAAGGACATCCTGATGATGGAGAGCAGCCCCTACATCTATGTCTACAGCGATGACGAAGACAAACAGCTGCCTTAACAAAAGTGAAGTACATAACCGGAAGTGTTCCAGGAGGGTGTTCTCTATTTTGATATTTTCAGCTTTCATATAGTAAGACTCGTAATATTTTTTCTCTACTAAAACTAATAACGTGTGTTTTCGAGTGATTACGATTTTAGCCGTAGTATGTGAATTGTGCAATAAATCTGAAAAAATCTTCCGTATACTTAAAAGAATCGATATTTCAATTAGCAGTCTAATATTGCATGAAGAAGAAGACTAAACAGAAAAGATGGTATCCGAAATTTCCGACCCCGTACTAACTGCATTGAAATAAATAAATTTGATCGAAAATTAGACATTCTAACACGAACTTGCAAATGGGGCAAGATGGGTCAGCACATACTAAAGGACATAGTTCGTATTCAAAAATCCTCAGTTCGAGACAGCAGCACGTACGGACGTGTTTTTTTGCTCGCGCATTTTTTCCAAGTGTTTTTTCTCGTTCGTTCGCTGTTTACGTTTTCGCTTCGTCGCGTTGGCGTTATTTTCTCCCGGACCCGTCATGGGAGACTCGGTGGCCGATTCGGTCGCTGGAAAAGTTCCTAAGCGCACTGCTCTTGGAGGCGCGGGTAACCCCTCCAACCAGCTTTTGCAGAGCAACGTGTTCTCGCCGTTGCCGCTTGATGACGCCGGCAATCCGCCAAAAAAGAGGAAGAAGCAGCAATCGCAGCTGCCGCAGGTGCAACCGGAGCGGAAGGAGAAGTGCCCGTCCGTGTTTGTGAAGGGCGATCCGCCGGATTTACGCCCAAAAATTCGCCAGCTGATCGCTAATGTACTTTTCGGCTCTGCAGCGAGGGCGTGAAGGTGATGCCGGCAAACAGGGACCATCATCAATCCGTCGTGGAGTTCCTCGAGGTCCACAAGTATGAGTACTACACTCATGACCACCCCGGAACGAAGCCGCTCAAGGCTTTGCTGCGAGGACTTCACGACATGAAGAGCTCCAAGCAGAGCTTGAAAGTTGCGGACTGAAGCCAGTAGTCGTCCAAAAGATCGCTCGTCACGACAAGGCGAGGAGATATCGCGACCGGCTTTACCTGATCCATCTGGAGCACGGCTCCACTACCTGGAAGGACCTGAAGCTGGTTGGCGTTATAAATTACACCGTCGTTGACTGGGAGCGATATCGGCCAGTGCACCGCGATGTCACGCAATGCACCAACTGCTTCAATTTCGGGAACGGCACCAGGAACTGCCGCATAAAGCCGCACTGCAACAAATGTGGCGAACCCCATCCGACTGACGAGTGCGACAAAATGGAGGTGGCCGATCCCAAGTGCGCCAACTGTGGCGACAAACATCGGGCCACTACAAAGAGCTGCCCAAAGCGAGCCGAGTTCCTGGAAATCCGGAAGAAGGCTTCCACCAGGACCATTCCGAAGAAGAACCGTGTTCCTGTAATCAACGAGGTGAACTTTCCAGCCACCCCGGCTCCCCGTCGTGTGATTCCAATACTCCCACCGCTACAGCCGCACAAGCGACTGGCAGCGGCAGCTGCATCGGTCCAAGCTCCAACATCGTCGGCACCATCCACCAGCGAATGGCCCCTGCTCCCTCCTCCTGGGTTCCGTCGGCAGTCGGAGAACGAAGCCGTCCCACCGGAAGAATCTGCCCCGCTGTACACTCCGGAGCAACTGATGCCGATCTTCGCGCAGCTCGCCACTCGACTGCGCGGCTGCAAAACCCGCTTCGACCAGGTCTTCACACTTGGCATGTTCATCATTGAAAATGGCTGCTAGGGTGGGCCTGGTCAACTGGAACGCTTGCTCGCTTAAGAGCAAAATAATTGAGCTGAAGGATTTCCTTGAGGAAAAGGAAATAGACGTGGCGTTCATCACCGAAACACACCTAAAACCGGAGGTGAACGTCAACATCCCGGACTTCGGTATCGTGCGACTCGACCGGCCGACCAGGGGAAGTGGTGTGGCCATCGCTCTTCGCTACAACACCAACTGTCGTCTGCTTCCAAGCTTCCAGCTCAGTGTCATCGAGGCCATCGGTGTCGAAATCACCACTTCGGTGGGCACAATCGCGCTCATCGCGGCGTGCTGTCCAACACAAGCCAAAGCAGGCGATGGATCATCGGCTGCCCTTCGGAGGGACATCGTCAAGCTGACGCGGAGGCAAGGCCAGTATATCATTGCCGGCGACTTGAATGGCAAACATCAAGCCTGGGGCATCAGTCGCGGCAATCGAAACGGCACCATCTGGAGCAACGACATGGAGGAAGGCCACTACACGATCTTGAGCCCGGATTCCCCCACTCGGCTGAGTCGGTCCGGTGTCCACGCAACCCTCGAACTCTACATAACAAACCTGAGTGACCACGTCTCGCAGCCGGTTGTCTACCAGGAGCTCAGTTCGGATTACTATCCGGTGGTGGCGGAACTGGGCTTCTCGGTCAATCGGCACCAGCAGTTACGGCGGAACTACCACCGAGTGAACTGGCAGCGGTTCCAGTAGTGCGTCGATAACACCGTCGATTACGAGGTGCGTCCGGAGACGCTGGAAAGTATCGACCGCCAGCTTAGCGCTATTGAGGAGGCGATCACGGCGGCCCGGGAGCAACATGTACCGACGGCTCGGCAGGTAAGCAACTCCTTAAACATCGATACACTCACCAAAGATTTGATTCGATTGCGGAATATCACTCGCGTACTGGACTGCCTGAACTTAAGGCACGCTGCAATCGAATCACTAAAATTATCCAGGCCAGAATAATAAGATCCGCACTCTCCCAGATTATGCTAAGCCGTTCTGGAAAATGACCAAAATACTAAAATCCAAGCCTCGGCCCATTCCACCTTTGATCCCACTAGACAATAATGGCTCTAAGGATCGCTTGATAACTCCTGCAGAGAAGGTCGCTGAAATAGGTCGTCACTTCGTCAGCTCACATAATCTTGGGCAGAACATCGTCAGTCCACACGAAGCAGCCGTCAACGAGCATGCTAACAACATCCATTTTATTCCCAACGACTTCTCGGAGGAGTTGGAGATCTCAGCTGGCGAATTGACGGCCTATATCAAACCGTCGAAGAACATGAAGGCCCCAGGCTTCGATAGCATCCTGAATCTCGAGCTCAAACACATGAGTGCTCCGTTCTTTGAGCACCTCTCGCTGATCTTTAATCAGTGTCTCCGGCTCAGTTACTTCCCATCGTCCTGGAAGTAGCCTGGGAACCAGTGGCATAGCCACGGGGGTGGTTTTGGGCATAAATCCCCCCCCAAACACAAAATTTTTAGAAGAATTTTTTTTTTCGAAAAAAAAAATGTTCGGAAAACCCCCCCCAGACCAATTTTCTGGCTACGCCACTGCTGGGAACGATCCTTCCTCCCCCAGAAGTTATCGTCCTATCAGCCTTCTCTCAGGGTTATCTAAGCTATTCGAAAAAGCTATTCATCACCGGTTACTTGAGTCTGCCGAAAATCTCAACATCTTGCTCGAGGAACAGTTTGGCTTCCGACGCGGGCGGTCAACTGTACACCAACTGACTCGAGTTACCAACGTCCTCAGACGGAACAAGTTTGGCTCAAAAACATCCGCCATGGCCTTACTCGATGTCGAGAAGGCATTTGACAATGTGTGGCATGATAAGAAAATTATTTTGATCTTTTTAGTGGAATGTTTTCACCTGTCATAAGACGAGTTTATACAATCCCATTGAATTCCACCACTTAATTGTATCTTGACAGATACGTATTTCGACCTCAAAAGTAAGGCCGTCTTCAGTGTCTCGTACTTGACTCGAGTCGATCTTGACGTATCTGTCAAGATACAATTAAGTGGTGGAATTCAATGGAAATTGTATAAACTCGTCTTATGACAGGTGAATGTGTGGCATGATGGCCTGGTGTACAAACTACAACGCTACAATCTTCCCAGCTACCTGGTGAAAATCATCAACAATTACCTGTCGGCAAGGACATTCCGCGTCTCAATCAGCGGAGCGAGTTCCAATGCGCACAACATCGTCGCAGGCGTCCCCCAGGGCAGTATCCTCGGGCCCTTGCTTTTCAATCTGTTCACCTCCGACATGCCAGAACCTCCAGAAGGCGGCATTCTGTCTCTGTTCGCAGATGACACCTCCATCTTCTACAACGGTAGAGTGATCAGAGCGCTAGTGGCAAAACTCCAACGAGGCCTGGATGCCCTGACAGAGTACCTCACCAGCTGGAAGATCTGTATCAACGCGGCGAAGACCCAGGTCATCATATTCCCCCACTCCGAATCCCCTAGACATGTTCCGCCTGGGGACTGTAAAATCATCCTCAATGGTACGACTGTGGAATGGGCCAATGAGGCCGACTACCTTGGCTTGACCCTCGACAGCAAGCTTATTTTCAGGCTACAGGTTGACAAAACGGTGACAAAGTGTAACGTTTTGTTGAAACTACTGTACCCTTTGATTAACCGCCGATCGTCATTGTCCCTGAAAAATAAGCTTGCTTTCTACAAGCAAATCATCCTCCCTGTGATCGAATATGGCATGCCGGTCTGGGAGAGCTGCGCTAAAACCCACCACCTCAAACTTCAACGGGTCCAAAACAAATTCCTGAGGATGGTCCTCAACACCCCTTCCAGGACAAGAACATCCGAGGTCCACCGTCTGGCCGGAATAAAAACCTTACATGAACGCTTTGGTGAGTGTAAAGAAAAGTTTAGGGTCCGTTGCTTGCATTCGGATCAGGCTCCAATTAGGGCGTTCCAATCTAGGTTATCAAATTTTTATTGTAAATATTAGTGTACATAGTAGTTAGGTTAGCAAATTAAAAAAAAAACACACTAGCGTCTCCAGAAGGCCGTCATGATACATTATATTTTAAAAATTAGGTAAAAACATAATAATAATAATAATAATTAAAATTGAAGTTGGAGGGCCAAGCCGGCCGATCACTGTACATGTTTAAAAATAATTGTAGAACAAAAAATGTTTAAATAAAGAAGAATTTTACTACTAGGTACTTACTTCGTATTCAAAACATATTTTTCATTGCTGATGTAATCATTTTAAGGTTACTTTTGAGCATAATGATGTTAATTTGCTAATTAAAAATGTGTATTTTTTGTCTTTAAAAAAGCAATACTCGGACGGCTTGTTTTCATAAGAAATTACAGACATGTTTAAATGTAGTGCCATTTATTAATCCGAGGCTTTAAAATCCTTTGTTATTCAATAACATCATTGGCATTAAAATCATATGTGTGTAATTTAATATTGTGAATAAAAACAATATTAATTGCAGAATTTAAAGGTGACCCATCTTGCCCCTGCATTTTTTGATTGACAGAAAAATAGACTTCTACTTAAATGACTTAAAATGAAATAAAAAGTAGAATTTTTGTTATTTCATACCGCTGGCTTACAGATTATGAGCTATTCTTATAGATCCACGTTGAAAAGCTACATTAAAATGTTTTTATTTTGAGGCATTGAGGGTTCGCCTCATCTTGCCCCATCCTACCCTATTTGATGGATTGGCACACGTTTTCTGTCTTGGCTGTCCGAATTATAAATTTGAGACATCATCTGCGTAATCTTTGCCTATACACAACACTTTTCATTATACACTCGAACTTTGGTGCATGGATCAATCCGGTTGGGTCTCCAAAAATTTTGAAAACTCGCGAAGGTAGCTCCAGCCTTTCTGGCCAGCCCTCTATGTCGATCCCAATCTCGCCATCTGATGATATCAGACTGTCAAGGTATTGAAAACCTTCGATCATCCGGCTACTGTAACATTTGAGGGGCTGTTCCCGTTGCCACTCAACCACCTGGTCCTGCTGACGTTGATGGTGAGACCCGCCGCAAAGAAGCATACGGTCAGCTCGTTGAGCCCACTCCGCATAAAAATGCGTCGCAGTACTACCGTGAAGTACCCTAATTTCGCGCACTTAAGATCTAAAAGTTAAAACGTTCATTAAAAAACATGTAGTGGCCATTTGGAAACATTTGCTACTGCATCACGTAGTAGAAGGATTCTAGGTTCTCAAAAAAATGTTACTTGCAAATTTTGCTGCTATTAAAAAAAAATTGGAGCATGAATCCGAGACCGTTGTATGCTCCTTATTTCGCGCAAGAAAATAGGATAGTTCCTAATTTCGCGCAAGTGTTCCTAACTTCGCTCATGTTTGGAATTGAATATCGTTATTGGTTTGATGAAATATAATCAATTAACCAATAGAAGCATGCATCCATTGTTCAAAATATACAGATAACGATATCAGACAGCCGTCAGTGACCCATTCTTTAGTCGAAATGGTATGTGCCTATATTTCGACCCTGGAGCTTTGCTTAGATTTTACTTCATGCATTTTAATTGACACAAGTCATAATTCCTAAAATATCGTTTGCTTCTGAAATATAAACCATATTTTAAGAAAAAAGGCATTGTATGAGCAATGTTTAGCTGGTGTATGAAAAAAGTTTAAATTTTCGAAACGTCATGAAAGAAAGTCTTAAATTCCGCTATCTCTTACATAGGACATCTTCAAATATGTGTTTTATTCAAGACATCTTCAATATTATATACATTATCGAAAAAGCTGCTGTAGTTTTATCTTAAGTTTAGCATCAATTTACACATCGCACATTTTAGCATCATTTTACACATCGGATTTGGTAGCTATTGCAGGCACTGATCTATAAGATTTTTCAAGTCAACATTAGTCGATGTCGGTGGTTATCCACCTGAAAATTAGATAAAAAGCGTATGGGAATGAACTTTTCGGGTTCTGTTCAGTGTAAAACTGTCCTGTGTATTATATTGCTTTTGTTTCATTAGAATGTTGCAAATTAAACTACGCAACAACAATAAACGAAATAAGGCACCATAATTACTCTCATATACCTAATTTCGCTCACAAAGCGAAAGTCTAAATAAACACAAAATACATAAAATTTTACACTTTTCAATAGTAATGACGAATAAACATATCCAACAGAGCATAATGGATACAAATATTTCCAAAAAAGTAGCCAGTTTTGTACAGTAAAATCATTTGTTTACTTGGGTCATGTTCTTCGTCGCTGTGCTAAGCACAAGCAAATATGGCGGTCGATGCGAGGATCAAAATGAAATAATTTTATTTGGTGTACTAAACCAAGTTTGTTTTTCAAATTTTTTCGTGAAAAACGTTCAACAACAATGATATTTTGTAATCCTCCAGATTTTTCAATTTTGACTGGTACCTAAAAATTGAAAAAAATAAATGATTTTATAATGCGCGAAGTTAGGGCGCGCGCGAAATTAGGGCACATCACGGTAATATAACATAGCGTTTCCTCATCATTAGCGGAATCATCGTCTAGATGTTCCACAACAATAAGCTGCCAAAGCAAGCCCCAATGTATGGTACACGGTCAATTGCATCCACCATGATGTTTGATTACGCTGATGGAGATGAAATGCATCCTTGCCATTTCTTCAACTATCCGAATGGGGTCAGACAAAGCTCCGACCTTATCAGAAAAATCCCCCACCTTGAGAGAAGTTATAATTAAATCCCTATTGAATTTTCATTGTACTCAATTCACCTATCTTGTTGATGAGCATAGATTTGGGGGAAAAACTGACAATGATTTCGTGTGATATATACAGAATAATATTTTTCTATATTCACAACAAAATATATATTAAAGAAAATATAATTATTAACGGCTAATTTTGGCTAATCTCAATCTTTTGACCTGACTTAGAAGAAGCGCAAGAAATAAAGAAAAAATCCAACGCATGCATTTGTAACTAAACTCGCCCTCACAGTCCTAACCAAACCAGTGCGCTGCCATGCAGTCTCTGGTCCACGGGGTCTGGCAGACCCAGCACCACTCAAAGCCGCAGCCAGACCGAGTGCACACCATGTGCATGCAGCCTCCATCGCGTTCGGTGGCCGTTCGACACTGGGGGCAAGGTTTGGTTGTAACTTTGATGGCAATTTTGGAAGCCTCGTCCCACCGAGCTTCGGACGCACGCAGCGGGTCGATGGTGTAGTTCGGTGCGGTGCCCGCACTCGATTGCGGCGTTTCCAGACATTCCCCTATGTGGTACCCTTGCAGGCAGTTGCGACAGAACACGTACTGGAAGCAGTTTGAAACTTATCAAAACTTTAGAAATGGTAATTATGTTTTTCAAAAACCCACCCCACAACCATTCTGACATTGAACACGTTTGCACTCCGGATCCACAAGAAGACCCATTCCACATCCCGGTTGGGGGCACAGCACCCCTCCGTTTCTCAGGACATACTCCTCGGTGGCAAAGCGTTGATATCGATCATACTGTTCCTTCGACAGTAACTTGAAATGGTGCACATCCTCAATGTAGGAATTCGCGCAGCTCACCGGACATTGCAGTGTGTATCCACCATTTGGGTGTTCCAGAAATTGGCGCTCCAGCAGCCGAGATGCGCAAAATTGACGGAAGCAGTCGAGACAGGTTACGTGACCAGCCTCACAGGGAAATACCAGCACGGTGTCACTGGAATATGATTTTTGTAATTATTCAAAACATCTTATCGAGACCCCAGTCTGTACCTTATATCGATGCAAGCTATGCATGGAATATCCTTATGGTTTGTCTTGATCAGATTCAAAGGAGCAGCAAAGTCCTTCTCACCCCCGGAGGAGTGCTCCGAGCACTTGAAATAGAACTCAGTAAACGGTGGATCGCCAAGCTCGTTCTCTACGCAGGGAATTTCGTAGTTCTCACAGTGCCCAGTGATTCGTTTTTTCTTCAGCACATCATCCCAACAAGCGGGATCACGGTGGACCGTGAAGGCACCACTTTTACAACAACCACAACGTACTCGCAGCTTGCCAGTACAAACCTTCTCACACTGAGAGCAGTACACAAAGAAATGAGCTTTCCTTCGTTCCCGGGAAGGGCTTCCAGGTTTTTCGTTCACTTCCGTCATTTGGAGGTCGGTCAGCGTTTCACATAATGGCTTTGTGGAAACTGGTTCCTCAGGGGTTTCTTCGGAGATGGGTGTTTCTAATAATGTTTTCCCGTTGCTTTTCTTTGGGAATGTTCTCGCTTTGACTGCGTGGATGATTGACTGCTGACCGAGATCACACTCCTAAAAGGACATCGTCAGTGGTGACGCAACATCAATTTCAATATCTGATTCTACTTACGCTTATAGTAATCGTATCGGAGAGTTCCTTCCCGGCGAAGATGATTTTCAGCTCGTCCGGTGCAAGGCCGAGCTGTGGAGCCACAATTTGCTTCACGTCCTTTATATCCATGTGCGGTTCCAGATCCACCGACAAAGTATTGCCGGTATTTGTTTTCACGTAGATGCTCAGGGTGTTCGAGAGCTTCTTCCGTCCGAACGAAAATATTGCCAACATGTTGTAGATTAAATTCTTAAAAAAGTTCACAAAGTCGAACATTTTATTATACGCGAAAGATTGACACGAATATAACCCATTCCACGGTTGGACAGGATTTCTTTTCTTTCTGCAGATTTTGCCAAAATCTTGTACAAAATTAAAAATACGCAGCTCTTTAAACCCGAGACGAGATGCAAAACAGCTGATTGGTAAATAAAAATAAACATTGACGTTTCATCGCACAAGATCGCACACACAGTAAAAAAATGCGAGTGATGTGTCAATAGGGTGGTGCTTTTCCAATGGATTTCTGGATAAAAAAGTTAATTTCTTCTGAACTTTGTTCATATTGTTTATTCATCATCAGACTAAGGCCGGAGTGGCCTGTGCTGCACATAAAAGACTTCTCCATTCAGCTCGGTTCATGGCTGCACTTCGCCAACCATGCAGTCTGCGGAGGGTCCGCAAGTCGTCCTCCACCTGATCGATCCACCTTGCCCGCTGTGCACCTCGCCTTCTTGTTCCCGTCGGATCGTTGTCGAGAACCATTTTCACCGGATTACTGTCCGACATTCTGGCTACGTGCCCGGCCCACCGCAGTCTTCCGATTTTCGTGGTGTGAACGATGGATGGTTCTCCCAACAGCTGATGCAACTCGTGGTTCATTCGCCTCCTCCACGTACCGTCCGTCATCTGCAACCCACCATAGATGGTACGCAACACTTTTCTTTCGAAAACTCCCAGTGCGCGTTGGTCCTCCACGAGCATCGTCCAGGTCTCGTGTCCGTAGAGAACTACCGGTCTTATAAGCGTTTTGTAGATAGTCAGTTTGGTACGGCGGCGAACTCTATTCGATCGAAGCGTCTTGCGGAGTCCAAAATACGTACGATTTCCAGCCACTATGCGTCTCCGAATTTCTCTGCTGGTATCGTTATCGGCGGTCACCAGTGAGCCCAAGTACACGAATTCTTCAACCACCTCGATTTCGTCACCACCGATAGAAACTCGTGGTGGGTGGCTCACATTGACCTCTCTTGAGCCTCTTCCTATCATGTACTTCGTCTTCAACGTGTTGATGACTAGTCCAATCCGTTTAGCTTCGCTTTTCAGTCTGATGTAGGCTTCCTCCATCCTCTCAAAGTTACGTGCCATGATATCAATGTCGTCGGCGAAACCAAATAACTGGACGGACTTCGTAAAAATCGTACCACTCGTGTCAATCCCTGCCCTTCGTATTACTCCCTCCAAAGCGATGTTGAATAGCAGACACGAAAGACCATCACCTTGCCGTAACCCTCTACGGGTTTCGAAGGGACTCGAGAATGCCCCTGAAACTCGAACTACGCACATCACCCGATCCATCGTCGCCTTGATCAACCGTATCAGTTTATCCGGAAATCCGTTTTCGTGCATTAGCTGCCATAGCTGGTCCCGATCGATTGTATCATATGCGGCTTTGAAGTCGATAAATAGATGATGTGTGGGCACGTTGTATTCGCGGCATTTCTGCAATACCTGACGTATGGCGAACAACTGGTCTGTGGTAGAGCGCTCACCCATAAATCCCGCTTGGTACTGCCCCACGAACTCTCTTGCAATTGGTGTTAGTCGACGGCATAAAATTTGGGAGAGTACCTTGTAGGCGGCGTTCAGCAATGTGATTGCGCGGTAGTTGCTACAATCCAGCTTATCGCCCTTTTTGTAGATGGGACACACGACACCTTCCATCCACTCCTGCGGCAGAACCTCATCCTCCCAAACCTTGGTAATCACCCAATGCAGCGCTCTAGCCAGTGCTTCACCACCGTGTTTAAACAGCTCTCCTGGTAGTTGGTCAACTCCAGGGGCTTTGTTGTTTTCAGCCGGCCGATCTCCTCCTGATTTCCTGGAGATTCGGAGCCGGAAGTCACATGTCCTGCGCGCGTGCTCCTAGGTTCATTACCATACCGCCACCGTTGTCTGCCATATCGCCATTCAGGTGCTCTTCGTAGTGCTGCCGCCACCTTTGGATCACCTCACGCTCGTTCGTAAGAAGGTTCCCGTTTATGTCCTTACACATATCGGGCTGTGGTACGTGGCCCTTACGTGAACGGTTCAACTTCTCATAGAACTTTCGTGCGTTATTAGCGCGGTACAGTTCCTCCGTCTCTTCACGGTCTCGATCTTCCTGCTGGTGCTTTTTCCTCCGGAAAATCGAGTTTTGTCTGTTCCGCGCCCGTTTGTATCGTGCCTCGTTCGCCCTCGTGCGGTGTTGCAGCAATCTCGCCCATGCTGCATTCTTCTCCTGAACTAACTGCTCACATTTGCCGTCATACCAGTCGTTTCTCTGATCCGGAGCTACCGTGCCTAGTGCAGCGGTTGCGGTGCTTCCAATGGCGGATCGAATATCTCTCCAGCCATCTTCAAGAGATGCTGCGCCTAGCTGCTCTTCCGTTGGGAGTGCCACTTCCAGCTGCTGCGCGTAGTCTTGAGCTAGTCTACCGTCTTGTAGCCGCCCAATGTTAAGCCGCGGCGGACGACTCCGACGCGTGTTGATCACCGTCGAGAGTTTTGAGCGCAGACATACTGCGACGAGGTAGTGGTCGGATTCAATATTCGCACTGCGGTAATTCATATTGTACACTGCCGGAAAAAAACTTCCGAAAGAAAAGAGAAAAGAAAATCAATTGAAAATCATAAGGTTGCCTTATGGAACAGAATGAACCTTGGATGAATTTTGCCCATAATGAGACATATGTTCCTCATAAAGTTTGCCTTAAAATTTTCATTGATTGACCTTATGAAATTTCATAAGGCAGTGTTATGAAGTGCTTATATAGATGATTTACAAAGGCTACAAAGCAAGACCATGCTGAGGGTGGCTGGGTTTGTTTCCCGGTCCGGTCTAGGAAATTTTCGGGTTGGAAATTGTCTCGACTTCCCTGGGCATATAATACCTTATGAAAATAAAATAAAATGAATTCATTGGGTTTCATAAGGCAAGACTTATGAAAATCCAAATGTATTTTCTACCAGTGTACAAATACATAAAATCACAGATAACAGATATTTAGGCTAGAACAAATTTTATTGAAAATCCTGTGTAAACTTTTGAATTGATATAGAAAAGGTTTACTTCTACTGCGTTGAAGTCACTTGAATGTTTGCATAATTGCATGTTCATGTAAGTAAGATACCAAGTTATTACGATATCTATAAATGTACCCATGAGTGTTTCTCAGGCAAAAATGAGCCTCCCAGAGCAAATCATGGATAGGGATTTTAAAAACTATTCAGCAGCATAGGGGCCGTCCAGAAACCACGTGGTCATATAGGGGGGGGGGGGGGGGGGGGGGGGTTTTTGGAGAATGACCACGATAATATGGGGCACACACTTGTGGTATTCGTACCATGGTACAAGGCGACAAGAAAATAATTCCAAGGCTATCTTTAATGAAGACAATAATTGGTATGGCACTTATTTCAAGATTTTTGTACCATGGTACGAATACCACAAGTGTGTCCCCCATATAAGCCACATGGGGGGGGGGGGAGTGTTACTCTCGAACCACGTGGTTTTTTTACACGACAAACTTTTGGTGAATAACACGGGCTGTGTAAAAAATACAAATCATTAAAATTTAATGATTTAATCATTAAACGCAAAGCGCATCTTAGGGCCGATGCCCAAGTAACGTCTTTTCAACTCAGCGATAAAAAGACGTAGGTGTGCATCGAGAAAAACCGGTAACGCAGCGTCGGTCGTAACGCCGATGCATATTTGCGTTATTTGACAAGCTTAGCCTTAGATCCTTTTTCTACAAAAAAAAAAAAATAAACGAAAAAATAGGTTGCGATTCAGTCTCAATTTCCACAAAAAAAAAAATGGAAAGGAAAAATGGAAAAATATTAAAAAAATTCCGCCGCAGATGGTTTTTGGCATCACGCCGCCGACACTTTTGCATCAGCGTACTGCAGCTACAATTTTGAAAAATGTTAATTTTTTTACAATGATCCAAGAAAAAAACTTTAAAAGAATTTCTTGTGGATATTCAGGAAAAATCCAGTAAATAAATTTCCTGTAAAAACTTTGACATTACTTCATACAATCCTGTTAAAGTGCTGGCATGCAGAATGATTTTCGAACAATTCTCTCTGAAAAATTTTGCTTGGAAATTTTGCTACAAATTGTTAATGAAAAAAAAAACAAAACATCTCCAGTGTAAATTCCGAAAAATTTTCCTTAAGGTGAATCGCGTTGGAGCCCAATTTCAAATCTACATAGCACTTTTGAGGGCACATAACTTGAAAAGTAAACGACAGACAAAAGCAAAAAGTAGTTTTTCACTTTTGCTCACTTGCAGCATACATGAAAAAATGGTTTCCAGATGTGCTAACCGCCTAAATATTCACATTTGTGCGAGCAAAAACGCGAGGTGAGAGATAGCACGGCCATTGTGGCTGCCATTTTTGGACGCCGCCGTAACTCACCTTAAAACTCCGAAATAAATTCCATGTGAATTCTGTCTGAAAATTCAAAACAGTCCCGTGGGAAATACATATAATTTTCCATTGGAAAAAAATGTTCATATTTTCATATTTTATTTTACATTCTAATGAATTTCTTCGACAAGTTCTTTCGATTCTTCCAGGTTCGAATCGAAACCAATTTTTTTTCTTCATTTCCAAAATAAGTTTTTCGAACATTTTAAGGAGTGCACTTTAAAATGTTCAGTCTCCAGTTGAACCGTTTGTTTGAGAAACTGCATATGTAACATTTTTGGCCAAAATGAGATTTTTATATAATCTGAATCCTTGTTCAAAAATACGTATTCTGGCAAAAAATACGAAAAAAAAATTGTTCAGGAATGTATGATTTTTTTTCGTTTGTTTGAGAAACTACATATATCCAAGAACTTTGAAGAGCAATTGTGAAGTACTGCTTATAGTTTTAGCACTGGAAGTGCCACAAGGTGTTGAGTTTTGCCAAAAACAATTGATCTGTATCGAAGAAATCGAAAGATTCGGTGCCAATTTGTTCAAAAACAGTTTTTTGTTATTTTCTCGAAATTGTGTAAAATGGACTTATGCAGTTTCTCAAACAAATGATTCAAATAATAATTGAAGTCAAATTAACCCAATGGACCTACTGGGATATTATATCATACATCATTCATAAGTTAGTTAATTGGATAAATCGAATGATCCAAACTCCAAAATTATAATTGGTCTATAATACATTCATTCCTCTATGAGTCACTTATGAAAGGACCACTGACTGAAGCATATTCGAGATGTGGAATAGAAGTTCCTTGGAAAATTATTCGAAAGAACCATCTGAGTGACCGAGAAAATATTTTTAGTATGACATCATTGGCTTCCACGATATCAAAATAAAATTTCAAGCTCTGGATTGAAAATCTGTTTAATAGAGGAAAATAGAAATTTTTATTAAATAAATATAGAATTACTACAAATAATGCAAAATTTCCATAAACAGTTAAAAATTTTCCACAAAACAATAATAAATTAGCACTTGTAAAAGCAAAAATTGCAATTATGAAATAAGAATTTTCCATAAAGAAATCAAAATGTTCCACGAAAAAAATACAAAATTTTCATGAATAAATCAATATTAGCAATAAACAATTACAAAATTTTTATTTTGTGGAAAATTTTGTAATTATTTATTTCTAATATTGATTTATTTATGGAATGTTTGTATTTTTTCCGTGAAAAATTTGGATTTCTTTATGAAAAATTCTTCTTTCATATTTGCAATTTATGGTTTTAAAAGTGTTAATTTATTTTTGTTTTGTGGAAAATTCTTAATTATGGAAATTTTGCATTGTTTGTAGAAAATTTAATGGCAAGATCGAGTGAAAAACCCTAAATATGTACGTTAAATCCTTTTTACATCATCCTGAAAGGGTTAAATAACAGAATATAACAATAAATTCTAGAATACCAAAAGGAACCCAAAGATATTAAAGACTGTAGATTTAAAATGAAAACTTGCATATTAAACCAAAACTGTATAATTCAGGCAAAGGAATATAAAGGATATTGTGTTACGGTTCTGATTAGAATCATAAAAACTTGGCATAATGAAGAGAGTTTTGAGATTCTGAATAAAACTTGTTTGCGCTGCGAAAAACCTATTAAAATTGGAAGGTAAACTAATTTGATGATTCTGAAAACAATACTGAAATTTCTACCGGAATGCTACTCAAAAGAAACAACAGTATGCGGTTTTATTTGCATCTCTAAGATTACATATTAACTTTGTGATTCTCTGATAAACTTTTTGTTGTAAGAGTTCAGTTCAGATGCTTCGCTGAGGTTAATATCTGGAGAATTTCCAGTCCCTCCAGAGCTACGGAAGGTCCCAAATACTCTTAGGAATGTATAGCGATATTCAGTGATGAACTTTATAATTTATAATTTTTCTCGAAATGTTTATAACATATACGAGTCCACATTTTTTTGTATCCTTTTGTATCCACGAAGGTGTGCGAGTTCTAGATATCCTACTACCCGATACACATTACAACATGATAGCATCATTAAAATTTTCGAATTCATGAAAATTAATAATTTCCATGCTGGGTTTAGTTTGATTTTGAATCAGTTGAAATTGTCCATCTTCAAAATTGATCGGATTAACCATATGTTTTAGTTACATATGTTTTTTTTTTGTTTTTGTACTTGAAAAAAAAAAACAACGTAGTCTTAGGGAGGGGAGGGGGTTCTGCTAAATGACCACGACAAGCCACATTAGGGGAGGGGGGGGGGGTGGAAATCTTTAAAAATATGACCACGTGGTTCCTGGATGGTCCCCATCTTCCGTCGTCTGTAACCATTAGTGAATGAGTTCGTGGGAAGTTATCAAGCCGGCTTCGTTGACGGCCGCTCGACAACGGACCAGATCTTTACTGTACGACAAATCCTTCAAAAATGCCGTGAATACCAGGTCCCAACGCACCATCAGTTTGTTGATTTCAAGGTGGCATACGACAGTATAGACCGCGTAGAGCTATGGAAAATTATGGACGAGAACAGCTTCCCTGGGAAGCTTCCCAAGTAACCAAAAGTTCCTTTAAGAGTACAGCTTCAGCTTCTCCGAGCTGCTTAAGCGAAAAACGTACTCTTAAAGGAACTTTTGGTTACTCGGGTTACCAGACTGATCAAATCAACGGTGGATGGTGTGCAAAACTGTGTGAAGATTTCGGGCAAACACTCCAGTTCGTTCGAATCGCGCCGGGGACTAAGACAAGGTGATGGACTCTCGTACCTGTTATTCAACATTGCGCTAGAAGGTGTCATGCGGAGAGCCGGGTGTAACAGCCGGGGTACGATTTTCAACAGATCCAGTCAATTTATTTGTTTCGCGGATGACATGGACATTGTCGGTCGAACATTTGCAAAGGTGGCAGAACTGTACACCCGCCTGAAACGTGAAGCAACAAAAGTTGGACTGGTGGTGAATGTGTCAAAGACAAAGTACATGCTTGTGGGCGGAACCGAGCGCGACAGGGCCCGCCTGGGAAGCAGTGTTACGATAGACGGGTATACCTTCGAGGTTGTCGAGGAATTCGTCTACCTCGGATCCTTGCTAACGGTTGATAACAATGTTAGTCGTGAAATACGAAGGCGCATCATCTGTGGAAGTCGGGCTTACTACGGGCTCCAGAAGAAACTGCGGTCAAAAAAGATTCGCCACCACAGCAAATGTGTCATGTACGGCAGGTACGAGACGGCGTGGAGCGCAGCGAGCGAGATGGACAGACCAGGTGCAAAACGACTTGGCGAGCGTGGGGCGTTTTCGAGGATGGAGAGATGCGGCCACGAACCGTGTATTGTGGCGTCAAATTGTTGATTCAGTGTTATCTGTTCAGATGTAGACTAAATAAATGAAATTAATCACGGCGCTGTAATGATTACAGGTTGGTAATTTAACAATTACAGCCCGCTTCCTTCTGGTCGCCAGGAATTAACCTTGAGAAACTTCGGTGCCGTTTATTTGGCAAAGTAAACTTAAAAAAGCACTTGTCATAAGACGAGTTTGTACAATCCCATTGAATTCCACCACTTAATTGTATCTTGACAAAAACGTATTTCGACCTCAACAGTGAGGCCGTCTTCAGTGTCTCGTACTTGACTCGACTTAGTCGACTTCAATTATCGACTTAGTCGAGTCAAGTACGAGACACTGAAGACGACCTTACTGTTGAGGTCGCAATACGTATCTGTCTAGATAAAATTAAGTGGTAGAATTCAATGGGATTGTACAAACTCGTCTTATGACAAGTGAAGACATTCCACTAAAAAGCTCAAAATAATTTTAACTTTATTTATTTATTTATTTATCTTCATCTTCAGTGTTAACTGTACAGGCTGGTTTAAAACTTATATGCTAACTTAAAATTTGCCTTAATCTAGTTTTGAATATCGTTCTGCTACAATTAAAATCGAACCAATCAATGTCGTTGAGGAGGTTGAAACAACGTTCCAGCGGGTGGTTTTGCCCAAACAGTGTGGAGTGTCGGACAGACTGGAAGAGCTGACGTTGGCGGGAGCGACGGGCTGGGACATGAAAGTTAACTTGCTGCAAGAGCTCAGGGCAGTCCATGTGGTTGTTTATAATGTCAAATGCACATCAAATTTGGTGATTTCAATTATCGCCACTGGCGAAATTCCTTTCACAGTTCTGAAATTTAAACCTGAGTTAATTTTTGCCACCATCCACAGCATTGGTTGTGTTTTTCTTATTTTTACTTGGATTCGTCAGATTTTCTGAATGCACAATACGTGTTGCCTAAGCTCAGGGCGTTAGTGAATTAAATATCCGTTCAAACCACCATTCCTAGAGGACAAGCAAGGGGTGGCAAAAACTAGATCATGGGGGTGACAAAAAATAATAATGTGTGGCGAAAATTGAATCAGAATACTTGCTAACTAAACGGTATATTTATATGAATTAAAAATAATTTATCGTCATTATTAAATCAGATTTGCCGGAACCTCCCCAATAATTAGAATTTTTTGCCTTTTGCGTCAATTTTAGAGATAAACGTACGTTTAGGTTGGCGAAATAGAGTACTTCTACTCTAATAACATCAGATCTCGACGTTTCATGCATTTTAAAGTAATTTGGCATCAAAAGCAAAAATTCGATTTTAGACTTTTCCTTCGGTACCCCCGCAAACCCCCCCCCACCCCTGGGAAAAATTTTCATTGGTAAAAATTACAAAACTTTGATGAATTTTAGGCACCCCTAAATTATGTCCGATTGAGTTCAAATTTTGCATGGGGTCATATTTTGGGGTAATGAAACTTGTGAGGAATGTCTTTTTTTTTTAAATTAGAAAATGTCATTTTCATTGGCACCCTAAATTGTAAATTACGAAGAATATCCAGAATACGCCGATGATCCATACGAACCGTATTCAGAGATGCATCTGAACACGAGAACGCGTGTTCGTGTTCAAAACGTTCTGAACACTGCACACTGTTCCTCAATAACCAATCCGAAGATGAATAGTCTTCTCCCTTCTCAGGGTTGGACAGAGCTTTGAATAAACGTCACCATTTAATGCCCAAATGGGGGTTAAGATTGTCCAAGCGAGAAACAACGAGTTGTGCTGGAGTGCGCTCGTCGTTTATCCATGGGATAGATACACATAGGTACACATTGTAGTGAAGGCTCCGGTATCGACTTAACGATTTCGCAACTGCATCTAGACCAAGAATCCGTAATTAACTTTATGTGCTTTTTTAGCCATGTGCGAGATTCCACGTTTGCGCACTTGAACCAGATTCTGCCAGACGCGACACGAGTCAGCTAATGGAGACGCATGGCCTTTGAAACCGAAGTTTAATACTCAAGCACATGAGCTTTTGTATTTTGAACAGGTTTTAAGGTGAAGGTGGGTTGAGTACCAAAACAAAGCTTTGAAAGTATTGGTACGATGAAAACTGTCATACACTGTAGTAGTATTGGTGTTGTATTTATAAAATAACAAAGAATAATAGTAGGGTGGTTCAAAAAACGACCCAGCTCCACCACGCTCACTCGATTCCGTCCCATGCTCCGAGTGTCCTCAAAAAACCGATTTGAACAAAAACTGGTTGAGCGCAAGCCGGTTCAAGTTTGTATGAAAACTAGTATGGAAAACTAAACCTTTTATTACACTGGCTACGGCGCTTCCCCTCCAAAGCTGGCGAAAAGAGAACCCACATAGCTGAAAGCAACATTCCAGAGACTTCACTGAACGAAAATCGCACTGCAGGAAAGATCCATTGATTACGTATAGCAAATATAGCATTTTATACCCCACTCACCCTTATGTCACACTTTTTGTATGAAGCATCTGCCCCTGGTGCGATACTGTAGACTAGACTGGAACTATCTGCCCCTGATGCGATAGATATCACTGACAAATTCTGGGTATTTTGTTGAATTGCACGTTTCACTGATGCCTTATAAGAAGCCTAATTATCATGCGAAAGATTTGCAATCTCAATTAAAATCGACTCCTAACTATTGGAACGACCATTCAATATGGAGTTGAAGCTCTTGAATATTTCATCCAGTCATATGGTCTCCCCCTAGCTAGCGCCCAATGACGGAGTGCCAGAATCAGAATAATGTAAAATTCAACCTCGCCATATCAACTGTCATACAAACCTGAAAAGACTTGTGCACGATAAGCCTCTATTCAAACCAGCCCAAACCATTGGATGACATCCAAATTATAAATCATAATCGACTGAGCGTGACGGAGCAAAATTATTTTTTGAACCACCCTACTTATTAGTTTGCTGCTGCCGGTGCCGGTGCCCCGCGGTGTTTACATTCGCTCCGCGGTCAGTTTTTAATCGTATTTTTCGGGCAAAAATAGCAGTTTATATTAAGTTTTCGGTTTAAACAAGTGACTGATTTTGAAAAGTGATGTTTAATTTGCATTCCATCAACATTTCGGGCTGCTCATGTGCGGAGAAGTGAGTAAAAACTTGATTTTTTCCGTGCCCTTTGAGAAGTAGTGAAGTGCAGTGATAAACCCACCAAATCGCGAACGGCTATTAAATTGGCAGGAAACTGCTGATTTATGATAATATTCGAGCCGAAATACATAGGACTCGTTAGATAAACATGTTCATTATCACGGGAAGTGAATGAATATGCTGTGAACAGGTTAGTAATTTCAATATTAGACTTTTGTTCGATGCTGTTCGATGCATTCGAATGTTGGTGGGAGAGGAGTGCGGGAGTTGTGGGGTTGACCAGTGGAAGGTCCGGTGCCATATTGACTGCCATCGTGGTACTCTTCCAACTATGTCCTTAAGAAAGTGCGGAGCAGAGCTTTCTCCAGCAAAGTTGTCCAATTTTTTTTTGTTCTATTATGGACAAAATATCCTTCAGTTGAGATCCAGATGTTCCAAAGAATAAACATGATTCTGCACCATGCTCTGGTAAAATCTTTGAATCTGTAATGCATCGTAAATCACGATACATTACTGCAACATACATATTGGATGGGTGATTTTTTTTCCATAAACATGATTAAATATAATATTATAATAAATCCAAAAAAACTGGATAAAGACCTTCAATATTGATCCGTACATCTGAACGGCTAGTGATGATGATGAATATTGGGTGCCGATGTTCAGGATTTTGAAACATATCATTCGTTAATTGTTAGATTTTTTTTTAATTTGAATGGATGGTCTGTGATAGTATTTCACTAACAGAAGGATACAACTCCAGAATCCAATAGTGTTTGTGTATAATTATTTTATTTATTGAATACTTAGACATCTCAAAAAGTTACAAAACAAATAAACAAGAATCAGTTTTGCTCTTCCGCATTATCATTATCATCATCGTCGTTATCGTTATCATTTTTTCATTCTTCTGCTCTAGATGTTCTTTCCGTTTTTTTTTTTGCATTCGTTATGCCGGTGTTGCGTTTTTCCTTCCCTTCATAATCGTTTCCATTAATGAATCATCGTTATCATGTTATCATCATCATTCACAATCGTCACTCGTTAACATCTATCCATGCAGGTTATTTGTTTCTGTTCTTTGAAAGTCGCTCTTCTGTTTGCTGCTTACATTTCTTAATTGGCACAATTTAGTGTTTCTCTCATTTGTTTTCTAATCTTTCGTTTTGTATAGGGTTGCTCCTATAAGTGTTCGTTTTTTTGTGTTTTGAATTTTTGAATGTATTAAAGAGTATTATCCTTGTGATAAGTGTATGTGTGTGAAAGTGTTTGCCGATGTGTAGCAACGCAAAGTTAAGGGAAGGGGTTGTCTCATCGATTGATAGCTTGTTGTTTACTTTTGAGTAGTGTTTGGCTATACGAGTCTAATTTTTTTGGGTTGTCATTAATTTTTTTTTCTCGAGTGTACTTGTGTTAGTGTTTAATATGTACGTCCTATTTTTATTCGTTAGCAAACGCAAAATAATGTGGCTAAATGAAGTTCTTATTTTGTTAGCATTTTGTGTCTGCGTATTTGTTTTCTTGTGAACTTTTTATTTTCTGAATGTGTCTTTTTCATATAACGAACCACTGACGTAATTAAGTTTATCTTTGTTTTATATTTTTCTGTGTTTGATAACCATAGATTATTGATTGGGTACGGTCGATCACTTCTCCTATTGCAATTTTGGATTGCGTGCTCGCTTCACTTTTGAACGCGAAGGTATTGGAAAGTCAACATGGTTCTTTTTTCAGGGTGTTGATGATTTGCGTAAATGTGTTTGCTTAGGGCTCATGAGATTTGGTTCTCGTGGGATAAAATATCGTCTGAGAGGAATTGAAGTAAAATATTTAAATTAAATTAAATTTCTATCTCATCGTAATGTTTTAACTGGATAAACAGCACGTGGTGGATTTCTGTTTAGAATGATAAAAATCATATTTGTAAAATATCAACTGCATTGTCTTCATCGTTTTTGTTCTTTCTCGTATTCTGCTGAACGGGCTAAGGGATGTGCCTAATGTGTGTTTAAAACATAATTGTCGTGAAATTTTATCATTGTTTTTGTCGATTTTTCATTTCAGTTTTCTTATTAAATTTCATAATAATATTTCAAGTGGTTTTGTATGTATATTTTTATAAATACTTCTGTGAGGGAAAGAACGCGTGCAGTTGTCTGTTTTTGTTACTTGTTTTAGTTACTTTTTATGTAAAAGGAAATATACGTATTTTAACTATAGTTTGATGATTCTTTTTGCGGATTGCAAGACTTCCTAGATTTTAATTTTAAGTGTTTTATCTTGTGTTTACGTTTACTTATTTTTTCTCTTCTCTTGAGCCATTGTCAGTGTCACCCGTGGCCTGCTGTGATTGGAAAGAAGTACATTTTCTGTAGTATAGATGCATGGTTAGTGATTAAAAATTTCAAATAAAATTTTGAAATTTCTTCCGGGAAACTCTAGTTTTTTTTTCATTAAAGGTATACGTGTTTTTTTTACTCTTATTGTTTCTAAAATCACTAGATTTATAGAAAATTTGTAAACCAATTAGGAAAACCTTTAATTAACTAGATTAATTGATAGTGATTATCGAATTTTCTGCTTACCCCATTTGATCAAGGGTTTGCAACACAAAAGTCAATTTTATCTTCGTTCAACCAAAAATCTAGACCACTATAAGAGTTAGTCAAACTTGTTTTTAATCTGGGTTCTAACACATCCAATTGGATTCACAATGTATAAAATTCAATTCCCTTTCATTTAGGTTTAAGTTGTTTTTACTTTCAACTGCATTTTTAAACGATTTTTAAGTGTGTTCAAATTAAAGAATTAGTAATTCACAATCAAATGGTGACATCTTTCGTTTTTTTCTTAACATTAGCGGTAAAAGTTCAGTTTACTGCTAATATAGCTGCAATTACATCGTTTTTACTTTTCTGAATATTTAAAAAGTATCAGAAATACAAAGTAAAATAAACAGTTTCGTCTCGCTTCAAATCTGTCGCTTGACATTACATATCTCAACTGATATTCATGTTTACGGATAATCTTGCTACGTTTTCTGTCTTTGTGTGGGTGTGCCTCTGTGGTTATTATTATCTTCCATCGCTCCCGCTTCACAGTAATAATTATAATAGTAATAATAATCATAAACTTGTTTATTCTTAACTACATCTTGCAATTAGAAACTATCACTAAGTTTTGCTCTGCTCTCATAAAAATTCATTTTTGTTTCACTAATATCATCCATAGAATTTGCTTAATTTGTTTTTTCTTATGCTACTAGATTCTGAAATTTCTCACGTTTTTGGCTCCCTTCTCTCTCTCAGTCACATGACGCGAAAAATTTCATATAACAATAAACAATCGTCTTTCATATCCACTTGGAGTAAATACACCATGCTTACATTTCAAAACATTGGGGAAACAACGCTGGGGTCAAGAGTGAATAAAATGTGCGACAGTTCTCCTGTCCCCACATGGGAAGATTTTTCCTCTTCAACAGCAAGTGGCAGAACCGCCCTCCCATACACATTCCGCAGCAGTCAGACAAAAAGTCCCGCCCTTTTTTTTCTCTCAGACTGTTGTTACAAATTGCTCTTTCAGCTTGCACTCTACTCTTTGCCCGGCACCAATTTAACAGCCCCCATGGTCACATAGCAACCGCCAAATAAACCAAAACCCTTTCTCTGTCTACTGCGCAACTCTTGAGTGCTTTGCCTTGATCTCTATTGTTTACATACATTTGCCGTTTGCTTGCGCGCCTAACATGGGCGCATTGTTTACTTGTTTGAATCATCTTTACGTGCGGTCGAAGTCGACTGGGCATCACATAAACTAATCATGTCTCTAGGCTTCCACACCGGGGATCCTACAATTAAACAAGAAAAAAGTAAAAAATGGCCAGATTTAATCAATTTGCTTCGGTGGATTAGTCCAATCGGATGAAGAAAAGGAGAAATAGATAGAATGGAAGAAGTAGAAGAAAATAGAGGGGTTTCAGGATTTGGAAAGAAAGTGAGAAGAAACTACCGAGTAACTGGAGAACTCAAGGAAACCATAAGAACTGATGAACGAGAAAGGTTCATTCACTTAAAATCAATCAAAACTAATTAAGGAGGATTTGTTTATATTAAGTATAAAAATTATGAAATTGTGCTTTTTTCACTGTTTTGTGAAGTGCCAATGATCGTTTGCCAATTGTGTATTCCTAAATAAATTGTTTTCAGTGCTTCGATTGCATAAAATGTTTAATCTTTTATTTACTGCTGAACACTTCCATATGATAGCTCCGATGTTTTACGTCTTGCGTTCAAACGGTTTAACACACGTCATTAAGAAAATTATAACTAAATTGGTTCAGACTAATTGAAAATTACTACACTACTTAGTTGTGATTAAAACGAGCTAAAAAAGTCTAACTAATTTAAAAAGATTTGAATTTCATAAAAATCTACACTTGTTTACTTTGTTTTTTTTTTAACGACTATCTAATGTTGGAAAAATGTAAATAGTTTATCTGGTATTATATTACATACTACATTTCCTAAGGTTGTCATATTAAAGAGATGATATGCTTTTTAATCATTAACATAAGGATTTTTTTAATGTGTTCATGTTTCTAGTTTCCGAACATTCCATTTAACAATCGCAGTCGAATCGATTAAGAAATACTGGAACGACTTTTTCAAGTTTAACCCAATTACGCGTATTTCTCAATACGTGTGTTGCATATTTCGACTTCTATAAGATTTTTCGATCTAGTTGAAACTTAATCTGCCTTTCAGTTGGGTATTTTGAAGAGCTATTCAACAGTTATTATTTTTCCCCATTCAAATCGTTGATCGAAAGCATGATAGGTACTCTCTGTATGCCTACCATATCAGGATGGTCGGCAAAAAATCTAACTCGCCATCTGAAAATTTGGCATTCGATTCCCTAACTCACAAATTGTGAGTCCCAACTGGATACTGTGGTATGTAAATTTTTATCTCAGAACTAAACGTTCATTGGACTTTTTAGAATTTTTAAAAATTGAAAATTAAAGAATGCTAGAAAGCAAATATTATTTATCGGAATGGCTTATGGAGAACCTCCTCCTGAATCCCAAAAAATCTCATCCCTCGTTTACAGGAATCTGAAGAGTGAGAATCAAAAGATTTCCCTTCCAATCGTACGGAAAGATTAAATTTAAGTTGATTTTGTGTGGAGGCGTGAGGAGGTGCGTGGTACTTCATAGATTACCGTCGCAAGGAAGTTTTGAATCGAAAACTCGTTTAAAAACAATCACGACAAAGTTTAAAATGGCTGCTACAATTGTCGTTTCAATCCTCACCTCGCGTTTTTGAGGGTACAAGTCTCATGTAATAAGTAATGTAATCATTTTTGACGCATACTGCAACGCGACAAATTTAAAAAACTGGCTTTTGCTGGTTCCTGCAAAAAGCCGTGGCTGAATAACTTTGTAACAGTAACAAAGTCGGGCAGAAAGTTCATGAAAATTCCTGGAAATTCTTTAAGGCCATGTATACTCTATGCTTCACGGAGAAGTGGATTTGAAGAGCGGGACAAATCATTAAAGATATCATATGGAATCGCTATAGGACCTAGATTCGACGGATCAAGAAAAACCCTTCTTTAAAGTGGGCCGGCCGGTGTCGGGCCTAAACATACACTAGTTGGTCGATAAAATCCAAGAAATTTGTTGACCTATTTTCAAAATCGCTGTCGGAAGCAGGATGGTCGATATAAATATTCAAATTGAGACCAAACTGATTTGATTATTGTGGGAATTATGTGGTTTGAATCAGTTACCATCAGCGTGTGATTATAAATTAACACCCAATCGGTGAGCAGCAAGCCATGACTCGGACTATTCTTGTCAGCTCTCCGTGGCGAGCACACGCACCCATCGAGAGCTGCTGTCATTGCATTCCGAGCAACCATTTGTTGTCACACATTTTGGCAATCCTGCCAGGTTATTTTTTGAATCCTAACGCTGATATCAAAAGGTGATGGTTAAAACAAAAATCAAGCAAGGTGATTAGTGTTGCCATTTGTCTGGAAGACCGCTGGGAACTGGTTTGTGATTTGGAAAATCACAAAGCACATCTGGAAGACCGCTGGAAACTGGTTTGTTGTTCAGAAAATCACAATGCGCGTCTAGAAGACCGCTGGAAAATGGATTGTGGTTTGGAAAATCACAAACCGCGTCTGGAAGACCGCTGGAAAATGGATTGTGGTTTGGAAAATCACAAAGCGCGTCTAGAAGACCGCTGAAATTTGGATTGTGGTTTGGAAAATCGCTAAGCGCACCTGGAAGACGGCTGGAAAATGGATCGTGGTTTAGAAAATCACAAAGCGCGTCTAAAAGTCCACTGGAAAGTGAATCGTGGTTTGGAAAATTACAAAGCGCGTTTGGAAGACCGCTGGAAAATGGATTGTGGTTTGGAAAATCACAAAGCGCGTCTGGTCACATTAATTTAAAAAATACAATCTACTGACTTCCATATCGTTGATCTGCGATTGAAAACCACGATGTTGTTTATTTTGGAGGTCAGTTTTCAAAGGAATTAATCGGTTTCTCAAATGCAACATTTTTTTAGTTCATCTGAGTTTTCAGAATATTATGTTTCATTTGTATGGAAGCCCCCTTTCCAGAAGGGGGAGGGGTCAATAAAGCATAACAGAAATATTTCTTGCCTTCCGAAACCTCCATATGCCAGAATTAGCTCCATTTGCTTGATTAATGTTCGAGTTATGAAGAAATTTGTGTTTCCTTTCCAAAGTGAGGAGGGGTCTCTAAACATCTTAAGAACCTTCCCCGGCCCCATAATATGCATGGCGATCAGTGACTCAAAGACTATTGAATCCCTTCTTCCACAACCAGCACAGTGGATGAAGGGAAGGAATAAACCAATTTTAAAAATCTTCTATGCAATCTACCTGATTGAAACAAAATGTTGAATGATATGTTAAGAATATGCTTCTGAGCTAAAATTTAGAGTTTACACGTTCGGAAGCCTCCCTTTGTCTCGCATGATTACTTTTTTCCGAAAAGCTCAGTTGCTACATTGCAAGAGGATTGAAAGCATCCTTCTCCCAAAAGGCCGAGAGCCCCCTTTTTAGATGCCCGGAAGCCTCCTTACTAGAGGACCGGAAGCCTCCTTACTAGAAGCTCGGAAGCCTCCTTTCAAAAGACTCGTAAGCCTTCTTTTAAGTGGTTCGGAAATCTTCTTTCAAGAGGCTGGGAAGCCTTCTTTCAATAAGCTAGAAAACCTCTTTTCAAGTGGTTCAGAAGCCTCCTTTCAAGATGCCCGGAAGCCTCTTTTCAAGAGGTTAGAAAACCTTTTTTCAAGAAGCTGAGAAGCCCACTTTCAATAAGCCCGAAAACTTCCTTTGAAGTGGTTCAGAAGCCTGTTTTCAGGAGGCCCGGAAACCTCCTTTCGATGGCCAGGAAGCCTCCTTTCAAGACGCCCGGAAGCTTTCTTCCAAGATGCCCAGAAGCCCCCTTTCAAGATGCCCGGAAGCCTCCTTTCAAGAGGCCTGGAAACCTCCATTCGAGAGGCCAGGAAGCCTCCTTTCAAGACGCCCGGAGCATTCTTCCAAGAGGCCCGGAAGTCTACTTACAAGATGCCAAGAGGTCTGGGAACATCCCATGAGAATGAGAATTTCAGCCAACTTTATGGAGAGTATATATCCAGTTACACTTATTTTCGTTTACAGCAAAAAATAGGGGGTACCTTAATAAATGCAGAAGTGAGAATGGTACCTCTCAAGAAAAAGGTTGAGAACTGCTGGTCTAGAGGATACGTCGATGATGCCGACTGCTACGAAAACGGCGGAGATATCGTATGCAAAGGAATATCAGTGCGAGAAATGTGAGAACCCGAACAACGTAGCAAGAATAGTAGCTTGCTATCGATGTCATCGTCCGTATCATCGTACGTGTGTGGAGGAGGTCCGCGACGTTTGGCATAAGTACGTTAGGCATAATGACGTTAGGCATAAGTACGTTAGGCATAATGGACGCTAGGCATAAGGACGATAGGCATAATGCACGTTAGGCATAATGGACGTTTGGCATAATTCTGCCTTCTTTATGTCTTATGCTGTTCTTTGGGACATTTTATGCCTAAAGTCCATTATTCCTAACGTACATTATGCCTATCGTCCGTTATGCCTAACGTCCATTATGCCTAACGTACTTATGCCTAACGTCCATTATGCCTAACGTACTTATGCCTAACGTATTTATGCCTAACGTACTTATGCCTAACGGGGTATACCCGTGTGGAGGTACCTGACTATCTCAATTGTACACACACAGCAAAAAAATTTGACTTTTACTGGTAATGTAATCAATAAAACTAATGTAAATGCAGATCATGTAATCGTTTTCTCAATGTAATTACGCGTTGAAAATCATGCACATAAACAGAGCATGAATTAAACCGTATAAATACATCACCCTACACTTTATTGAAAACAATACTTTATTCACCCTGAAAATTCATTTATAAACAATTAAGTTTACATGATATTATGTGAACCGAAACTATAGATGGCCACTCTTGCGACGATCTCGGTAGAATATAAGCAAAACAAACAATTCCATCAAGGCAGCTGCAAATGCAGCGGGAAACCTTCGATTTCGACCACCGTCATACTAAAGTGAAGATTTTTCATTACGACTAAAAAACAGCATCCACGATGCTGCATTTCATCGGTGTACTTCATCAGGCGTTTACTTAAATCGATGGAAAAACTTCAAATTCTTGCACTTCATCCAGTCAGATATTCCCCCTTGACGGTGCGCATGCGCCTACTCAGAGCATGTAAATTTACATTACCTAGCCAGAACCCGATCACGACGGGTTCGATACTGTATGTTTGAATCGCCATAACTCAGAACCTGTTACTCTTTAGACAACATCGATTTCAAGAAGTGAAGACGGTAGAGTGGTATCAGAACGGGCTATCACTCTGCGGACCTGAGTTCGATTCTCATGTTAACCGATTTTTTTTATTTATATGGCATAAAATAGAACATGTAAATTTAAAGCAACGGATGATAAGTGATGTAAAGATAAAATGAAATGTAAATTTCTATCGTTTATCATGCTCTAATTATGTGCATGATATTTGATGTAAATGTACATGATTCGTTCGAACAGTGAAGTAGATATGTGAAAGCACTATTTCTCGGTCGACACGGATTCAATGACAAATCGAGTACCACGAAAAGGAAAAGGAAAAACAAATGAAGGAGAATGCATTGCAACACAAGCTACGCTGAAGTAGAAGAATCTCGACGAGAAATACGCGCTTCTGAAAGCAGAGTTTGATGATGATGAAGCTGGCAGTCGCCGAAACCGATGGCGCCAGAATATAGAATAGGCTCAAGGAGTTGATGGAATTTTTCGGTGGCAATCCTACCTTTTGGGACGCCGATCATATTTTTCCGTCTATTTCGATCGGCCCTAGCGTGGCTGAAACTGGTAGAAGGATGCTATTTAGGAACACTAAAATACTAACAAACCCTATGACTCAGGAAGGAATGTTTTGCCGAAACCCGTGACTGAAATAGCTAGCAAAATGAGCGTTGAGAGTGCGTGTTCAATCACAGATTGAGGGCAAGAAACACCATCCATCGTTAGATCCAAGTGCACAAACGGTCACCATAGCAGCAGCAGAACGATCTTCAACAATCAGAAGATGTGGTTAGCAGGATTTCGACTTTTCGGTTCGCTGATGAGACGAAAATCCTTTCGTGTCATCACTTTCACCTCTCACTCACTTTTCTCGTGCATTATCACAGAACAATTATACAAATTGTACGGCCGTGGCGCGATTAGAATCCAGAATATTAATACAATAACAACGTATTAACAATAACAGCCGTAGCGATCCGCTCACTCTAGCCACATCACCACGCTATCTTCAAGTAGGTATTAGGTTATTTGTGTCACATAAGCTACTACCATTTGTATTCAAGGGACGAATCAAGTATGACGCGACGTCCACTAATTTTTGAGATTTCTGACACGATTTTTGGTATACCTTGTATACTGACTATGACCGCATATTAGTCCCATATGAAAAACAAAAAACTGGCATTTGTAAGGCCGCGCATTACTCAAGTATAGGCAGCCCAATTTTCGCTAATTTATATTCGTTTTCTTCTTCTATTTGGCATGAAACTGGAAAGATTTCAAAATCTTTTTGTATGGGAATTTCAAATATTGTTTATTTGTATTTATAACACGAAGTTGACATTATAATTCGACGATGGAAAAATTAATATGTGCTAATTTTTGTTTGTTTTTAATTAATAGGAAAAAGGTTATGATGGAATTCTGAACAATCGATTTGTTTTCTAGATAAGTAATGAACGCAAAAATTTGTATCAGAAAATTGATCAATTTTTGGCGAGACAAAGTTCGCTGGGTAGCTAGTTTCGTGTAATTCCCGTAATATTGTATGTTGAAAACATAAAAATGTTCACCCTTTCTTGCTTGGATGAGGGCTCATTGACAAAGAAGTGGCTTGTCAGCTGATTCCCGTTAGTCAATTTGAAGAATTCAAGAAAAGATGGCAGCCAGTTATTCGCGTTGCCAGTGCAAGCACTCTAGGTCAGCTGTGTCTTACAATACAAACCATGTGGTATGGAGAGATCTTTCTCGTCGTTATCCATGGCGTGGTAACTAATCCACATAAACCTGGGAAGGTTACGCTCCTTTTTTGGAATGCAGCAGTAAAACCAAAAAAGGAATATCTCTCAAAGACAAGCTATTGAATGGTCTGCACCTTCTAATGTCGTTGATAACAGTGTAAAAATGTATCGCTAAGTGTGAATAAAAAAGAAGGATTGAAGGGGAAGTGGTTTCTTTACAGAAGAGATCAACCTTTGAAACCTGATGTATTTAAGATTGAGCAGGTTCACCGGCTCACCATGTTTGGAAAACTTTGTAAATAACATGAACGTGAGTCTGTGGAAAGAAGATTTTTCGGAAGCGGCCACGACTACTAAGACAGCCGTGATACAGAAGAAAAGATGGCGAAGTTGACTCCGGAGAATTGGCATCGAATGAGCTCAATACGACGAGGCGAATAATATTGAGATCCAATGTGAGTATGTTTGATTCTCTCGGCTTGATCTCGAAAATGCTCGTTCACGGTTAAATTTATTATTCGGGAACTTTCGAGAAATCTAGTTAGATGGACGTTATAACTATATAAAAGTACCCTCAGGGCACCCAATTGAAGTGATTTGGATAGGGAGTGTGAGATTGCCAACTTCCTATTGTTAACTCTCCATGAGAAAATTGCGGGCACTTCTACCCATGTATTGGGTCAATCTGGGAAACGATGGCTAGATTGCATTACAAATAGAGCAAATTTATCTCAAAACTACTCAAATTTGCTCCACTAGTTCTCACTCATGCGAGCAGAAGACGCTTCGGAGTTTGGACAACCGGTTGATAATGGATGTCGTCATTTCAAATCAATGAATTTAGAGTGTAAATACCTAGTTCTCATGGCTGTAAAACATTACGGCTCCGGAAGTCTCGGTAACCGTAATAGTGACCGAAAATGGAACTTGTCTGATCTACACAATATGGATATCAAGCATGATTTTGATAAAACTTTTTGAATATAATATTTTCATTTTTTTCTCACCTGGCCCCTAGTCCTAGTGAAACCGAAATAGTGGTCAATAATAAAACCAATTTATATGACATGTTGATGTGGAAATAACGAAATATAATTTGTTTGATCTAGATTAGCTCTAGATTTTTACGGTTTGATACTGTTGTGTTGGAACCTAATATAATTTACCTTTTCGAATAGCGCAATTCTTTATTTAGACGCCCTCCCCTGTACGCTACAGCGCTGGTTGTATTTAATGTTGGTTTCAACCATTCATTGTTTTTAGGAAATTTAGGAAATTTCTCCCTCCTCCTCCTAAATTATTATTAGATTTTTTTGGAGTTTGAAATTATTTAAAAATTCAATTAGATTTGGTTTAACTTCGTATAAACTTTATTTGAAAATACTTCAACTTCTTGAAATTTCTTCAGCAATTATTTAGTAGTTCCTTCGAGAATACCTTCTGGAAGCCCATCGAGATTTTTTGGTGAATCTATGAAGGGATTTATAAAAGTATTTTTGAAATAATTACCGCGGAAGGCAGGAGAATTTGCGAAAGAATGTCCACAGGCAAAATTTGGGTGGCAATGCCAGGAATGAAAATTGGGGGCTTTTGGATTTTTCTATGAAAGTTTCTGTGGGAATGGCTGAGAGAATTTTAAATATATATAATTTCCTGAAAGATTTTTGTGTGCATTTCACAGGAATTTGATAGTGATGAACTTATTGTTACATAAAAAATCACTTTAATAAAGACATAAAAAAAAAAAAAAACAGGAATTTGTGGAAATTTAGTGGAAATTTCTGAAGAGTTCCCGAAGTAGTTTATGAAGAATCCCTGAAGGAATTTCCGGAGGAACTTCAAGGAGTCTTTCAGGAAAAATTCCTTGAGGAAAAGCTGCTGGTCATTCTAAGGGACCATCCATAAAAATCTAAATAATACCAAGGTAGGTTTCAGAAATAATCCATGTGATAAATTCGTAATATCTCCGGAGGATTTATCTGATGAACGGAGGAGTTTTGAAAGGAATTCCTGAAGAAACTTTCGAAGAAATTATTGAAGAAACTTCCTCAGTAGGAATTCCTGGAAAAGCTTCACTTAGATTTTCTGGTGGAACATCCGTGGAACTAACTTCTGGAGAAACCTTCGGAAAAAATATGGAAGAACTTCCGTTGGAATTCCTGGAACAACTTCTAAAGGAAATGATTGAGGAATTTTCGGACGATTTTCTGGAGGAACTTCAAGAGGAATTCTAGGAGGAGTTCCTGGAAAAGTGTCCGGAGGAATTTTTGAAGAAACTTCCGGAGGAATTCCTGGAAGAACTTTCAGAGGAATTCTGATAGAACTTTCTAGGAGCTCCGGGAAGAATTCTTGGAGGATTTTTTAAAGGAATTCCCGGAAGAACTTTATAACTAATTACTGGTGGAAACTCAGAGGAATTCCTGGGAGTATATTTCAGAGGAATTCTTGGAGGAACTTTCGGAGAAATTCCTGGAGCAACTTGCGGAACAATTCCTGGAGGAACTTTCGGATGAACTCTTGGAGGAACTTCCAGAGGAATTCCTGGAGGAACTGCTGGAAGAATTCCTGGAGGAACTTCCGAAGGAATTCCTGGAAGAACGTCCGGAGGATCTTCCGGAGGAGTTCCTAGAGAAGCTTCCGGAGCAAGTCCAGTAGGAACTTCCAGAAGAATTCCTGGAGTAACTTCCTGGATGAATTTCCTGAGGGATTCCTGGAGGAACTTCCGGAGGAATTCCTAGAGGATATTCCGGAGGAACTCTTGTAGGCACTTCCAGAGGAATTCCTAGAGGAAATTCTGGAGGAATTCTTGGAGGAACTTCCGGAGGAATTTTTGGAGGAACTTCAGGAGGAATTCCTAGAAGAAACCCCTTAGGAACTCCCTGAGGAATTCCTGGATGAATTTGCAGAGGAATTCCTTTAGGAACTTCCAGAGGAATTCCTGGAGCAACCTCCTGAGGAATTCCTGGAGGAACTTCCAGAGGAATTCCTGGAGGAACTTCCAGAGGAATTTCTGGAGGAACTTCCAGAGGAATTTCTGGAGGAACTTCCAGAGGAATTTCTGGAGGAACTTCCAGAGGAATTCCTGGAGAAACTTCTGGAAGAATTCCTAGGTGAACTTCCGAAGGAATTCCTGGAGTAACATGAAGAAATTCTTGGAGGAACTTCCGGAGGAATTCTTGAAAGAACTCCTGGAGAATCTTCCAAAGGAATTCCTGGAGGAACTTCCGGAGGAATTCCAGGAGGAACTACCGGAATATTTTCTTGAGGAACTTCCGGAGGCATTTCTGCAGGAACTTCTTGAGGCATTCCCGTAGGAACGTCCAGAGGCATTCCTGGAGGTATTCCTGGAGGAACTTCCGAAGGAATCCCAGGAGGAACTACCGGAAGATCTTTTTGAGGAACTTCCGGAGGCATTTCTGCAGGAACTTTTTGAGAAATTCCGGAAAACTTTTGACGCTTGAAATTTTTGCTCGCCGACTCACGCCGCTGGCTAAAACTAATCTATTATGCCGCCGCCGGTAAAATTTTTATTGACGCACAGGTCTAGAAAATGTCACAATAATTTTCCATAGAAATTGAGAATTTCCAGGGGAAATTTAGAAGAAACTGTTATGGAAATTTGAAGATTTTTTTCCGTGAAAGTCAAAAAGAACGTTTCATAAAAATTAAAAAAAACTTCCGTTTCTTGAAAAAAATCTTTTCGTGGATTTTTTTTATATTTCCGTAGATATGCATAAAAATGTTCTGTATAACTTAAGAAGATTTTCAGTGCATACACTTGGTATAGGGCAGAGGTTCCCAAACTGTGGGTCGCGACCCCCAGGGGGATCGTGGGCTGTTCAGTGGTGGGTCGCGAAAGACAAATCTTAATTCATAGTTTTGTTACTATTTTGTCCCACAAATCTATTCCATATTTTGTCTAACTAATGATTGGATGATTAAAGAACAACAAACCTGATGAGGTCAATGGCCTTTTTTTGTTATACGATATTTGGGCAAATAGAAAGAATTCTTATACAATCCAAATGTAAGCCCCGAGCCCAATCCAAAATCAATCCTAATCCAATTCAAATCCGATCTCATTCAAGTCCAAATCTATTTAAAGTCCAATCCAAATCTAATTCAAATCCAATCCAAATCTAATTCAAATCCAATCCAAATCTAATTCAAATCCAATCCTCATCAAATCGAAATCCAATTCAAATTCAATCTGAAGAAATTTCAAATCCAATCCAAATCCAATCTAAATTCTATCCAAATCTAATCCGCATCCAATCCAAAAAATTTGCGGATTTTTGACAAATACAATAATGGGATATAAGCAATTTATTATAATTTGTCCAATCTAACGCGAACTCATTGTTATCCAATTTCACAAAACCAATGGATTTGGTACCTGGTGCTGGTGGGTCGAAAGCAATATGGGATTCAGCTAGGTGGGTCGCATATCCAAAAGTTTGGGAACCTCTGGTATAGGGCACTGCACGGGCTGCTTTGTTTCTTTCTCGCTGCAAAGAAATTAGAAAACAACAAAGCCAGTAAATGCCCCATTGGGCACTGCATGGAAAAATCTTTTTCTCCTTCGTTCTTCATAAATTTTGACATTTACTGGCGTTGTTGTTTTCTCATTTCTTTGCAGCGAGAAAGAGACAAAGTAGCCCGTGCAGTGCCCTATAAAATGCGAAACAAAGATGGAAGGGGATGAAAACCAAGGCTCTTTCGTATCCTGATGAAAACCCTCAAAAAGTAGTACTCGCATTTGAGTCATCCCTCATCTAATAAGAATGCGATAACCGACAGCTACGTACAACTGATAGCACGAATAAATTGATGGAGACGCGTGGTCATTCGCATGACCACATGTAGAAGAGCTTTATTCGATTGTTAACCCTTAAATGCGCAATGTTGTTTTAAAACAACAAACCGAAAATACGTTTAATGTTAATGATTTCAATGGTTGTTTACGTTAAAAATATTTCCGACGATTTCTAAAAAAATCGCCTTGCGCCTTTAAGGGTTAATGAGTGGTCGAAGAGGGCTAATATGAAAGGCAAATGTAATCTGCGACAAATTTGGGTTTCAGGTAGGTAATTGAGTCTGTAAAGCTGCTGATCAGCTCCTCCAGTGCGTTGAAGTTGAAGGGAAAGCAATCAAGGAAAATCAGAGGGTAAAGGCAAACTGGCATATTACAACTGGAATTCCAGGCAACAGATTTATCATCAGTGTTAAAAGATATTTACAAAGGGCCAGTGGCGTAGCCAGAAAATTGGTCTGGGGGGGGGGGTTTATGCCCAAACCCATCCCCGTGGCTACGCCTCTGCACATGGCTACTAAAAAAGACACTTTATTATTATTATTATCTTTATTTAAGAGGCTTTCAGCCCTTGGCTTGCTCATGGCTGCAGTCAAATCTTTGCTAAGCTTAGCTACTTGTTAAAAGGAAATCGAAATTTAATTTTCAAGAAGATAAGCGATTGTCTTCTTTTCAATACGATGAAATTCTCCAGAACTAAAACCGCTCAGTAAGTTCATCTTGAATGTTCGGAAACTGTAAACACATTTTCAGATTAGTTTTTTACTTGAAATGCAACACATTCCATTTGCGCTCCCTAAGTTGAATAAAAGTGGAAGCAGATTTTTGCTTAGGAAAATAGCAAAATATTCCTATTGGAAGCTACTAAATACTTTACTACTAAGGAAAACAAGATTAATTTGGACCACTAATTAAATTTTACTATATTTAGTACATTTAATAGCTGAACTGTGAATAAATGAGAAACATTTGTGCACACATTTCTTCATTTATTCTAAATAGATTTTTTTTTGCAAATATACAAAAATATCCAAAAGACTTTCTTTGTGATTAATGCAGTGGTGACGAAGACAAGTCAGTGTAGTTTTTGCTTACTTTTTTATATTCATAGCTAACTTGAGATCATGACAATCTAACCACTCCTCAACAAATAACTAATGTTCTACTTACATTTTTCAGTGAAGCACTCGTCCTCATGTTTCATGCAATCTTTTTCAGTGACGTTTACTTAGGATTATTTTTTTTACATGTGTTAACATTTTTGTATTATATATTTCTATGTTGTTTCGCTTTTTTAATCATGTTTTGTGAAGCACTCTTTCAATCAACTACTAACAAAAAACAAAGCTTTGAGTTTCTTTTCACGTTTATGTGTGGAAACAGAATATTTTTTAGCATGTTAATTTAGTAATTGAACCAAACAATACATCTACTGGAATAAGTTTACGGTAAACAGAAAGCTATAGTAAGGGACTCGTCAAAAGCAACATCACACACGTAATAAAAAGAAAACCTGAGACCGACCGACAGATGGGTTGTTGTGCAGGGGAACAGTCGTTCAACTAAAACCATTAGGAACATAATGCAGAAATATGAAGTACGGGGTCAACGGAAATCACGACAGTGGCGTCAATTGTTACAATAAGCGAGTCTAGTTATCAACTAAGGGAAGAAGAAACGCAAAAAGACGGAAAAAAGGTGTGTTAACCATTCGACACTTTTCGTATTACCGGATAAGCCCATATCGAGGAAGGTTCGACTGTTGTGCTCGCCGTCGGAGCAACTGGTTTAGTGTGTTTGTTTAAGTAAGTGATATTAGTCATTAGAGAGCACCACAGGAAAGTTGCTTGAAAAAAACGCAACTATTCGAAACAATTCGAACGGGGTAACTGCTTTCAGCACGAGATGCTGCTGTTCGATGGAGTTGAACTGGTTCCTGGTATGAATATCATACGCACTAGACGGTTAACAGTTTTTCGCTTGATTATGATTTAATTTAATAGTCTTGTTGCTGTACAAATTACTTCGGTCTAAGGGTAAATATGGTAGGATTAAAACGTGAAAACGTATAAAAAGTTACTACTTAAATCCAAAAAAGGGCACGATCTCGCTTTATCATTTAATTTTGCCTTACCCGCTTTTTCGATTTTAAAATGGAAGAATTTTTCTAAAAAAATATTTCGTAGATTGAATCAGCTAGCTTTTATCTCGATTTGTTTTTAAATACGACCTTTATTTGTTATGATTAAGTATTAGTAGAAAAATTCCTTTCCTTTCCAGCATCTTTAAACAACCTCCATCGACAAAATAACAATCTGATCTCTGTACTAATATCACCAAATTAAGGATTGTTTATGGATAAAGTTTGAAATATTTCTTCTTAATTTTGTTTAAACGTTTCTATTCATTTTTTCTGGTATAAACAACGAGTTTTGATATCGATTTGTCCTTTCTTTAAATTCAATATTTATCTATAATTAGTGTTTATTAAAATCGTTAATATAATTTCAATACTAGTAATATAAGTACGTCGCTTACAAGATAATTGGCACAAAATCACAACTTTTATATAAAATATTGTTTTTGTATTACACTTTCTTTCAACTGGATCTTACGTCGTTCGTTCAAAAAACATACTCTGCACCGAACCATTTCCTGTTTCGGTTGGTTGCTCGGAACATAACAGTGTCGCAAGAAAGGAAATCATAAAACATGCTGCAAACGGTTCGTCCCTTACGCCGTCATAATGTCATTGAGTCGCCTCGAGTAGAGTCAGTGTGGGTTGTCAGTGGAATAATGTTAATGTAGGCTAGCTAGAGACTGGGAGTAGTGTTGCCGCGTCCACCGAGGGTCGTGGAGTCTTTTCGTGTGATTCTCCCGCTATGTAGGACTAGACTGGTTAACGTTCACCTCTATAACACCTGTATTAGTTTGGATTTGTTGCTGTATGCCTAGCTGCTATATGTTAAGCGAATGTCAGCTGCCCTTCGTGGTTTCTTTCATGTTATAAATGTTGTATAATTCTGTCTGAGTAATTGGTTTTATTTGCTATTCTGTTGTTCTTTCATATATGTATATTCATCCTACTAGTTGATCTACTGCTGTTAAAATGTTCTTACAAGACATTAATACTAGTTTGCTTCTGGTTGGATTATTTGTTTACTGTATAAATGTTATGGTATCTCAGGTCGACACTCTATGTGTAATCTCTATTGGTTTTGTCCTATGTCTTGTTCTGTGTGTGATTCATTACTCGCGCTTATTAGATTTATTTAAGATTGAATAATGATTCGTATACAATACAGGGCCTAATTGTTGTTTTACTAACTAGATTCATAATTCAGTAATAAATTTTAAAAAATATTCAGGAGATTGCAATAAGAAAAAATGGCGTTTGCAACAATCAAGGTTTGTTGGAAATTAGAAACAGGACGAGAAATAACGCACATAGCAGGAAATTATCGCAAAACGAGTACAAAAATTACGGACCTACCTTCCCGTACAATTTTTAATGTCAAATAAAATCTACATCACCTCCTTTCATGTGACATCAGTTACCAGTCACCTTGTATTCTTGAACATAAATCCAAGTTTCACACCGTGTATTCGCGATATTTTAAAAACGACATCCGTGTGGAAAATTGTGGTCTGAGTAGACGACATGTCAAGTTTTAAGTAAATTTGCATTATACTCCTCTGGAAGAAGCCAAATTTAAAAAAATCATGGTAATCAAAGAGATCGAGATCTTATTTTTAAATTATTCATTGATGGAAACTAGCCAGCTAATAAAAACCGTTTGCAACACGATTCTTCACCAGAGGCATTTACCGTTTAGGAATTGAATTTTATTCCTACCATCAAAGTCCAATATCATGCAAAAGATTTAACGAGACTGTTGACATCGTTTTATTCTCTCAAATGAGAATTGGAATCATTACCGTTTGAGAATGATTCAGCAAAGCAATGGTATTCCGCTTTAATAGCATGTCAATTGCAGCACTCGAATTGATGAAAGGGGCAATCTTTTTTTAATGTCCAAAAGGACGTGACCAATGGTAAAAAATCTGCGACACGAAACAAGTACAATAAAACCTGAAAATTAGTCACAAGCTCCATTTGTGAATTCTTAGTAGGATGCTGTTCAATATTTGCTAGATTTTCTATCTATCTAACTGTATAACAGTTATGCTTTTGTGAACAGACTAGCCCTAGCAGCACACATGTTCCACATAACGTACTGCAGCTAATATGTGACCACAATCAGTCATAGTGAAGCTCCTGCAACCATTTTTGTCTGGTTTATACTACTCAATTTTTAAGTAACAATTATGAATTGATCCTTCTCGTTAAAATGATTGGCTAAATAGATTTTTTTCACTTTCTTAGGATGAAATACGCTAAAGAACTAATAATTCCATATTAGAGACGTTAGGATTGACTTGTGAGACTGAAAAACTAAAATAGAAAAAAGTACTGCCGCTTTCAAAAATATGTATTTTTTGAGAAAGTTGTCCCTAAATAAGTAAAAGAATCATGTGATTTTTTGACAGGAAACGTCAATTATTCAACATGCTTGAGACTAGACTAGAAGTAAAACATTTTCTCGATGTCAGCAACCATTTTTCCTGTCGGTATGCGTTACTTACGGAATTATGTACCGGAATATTTTACCGGTAGCAAAATCACAACTGATATTAGTTGATGTGGGAATGCATCATTTGCATACAAATCCACCATTTTTTTTCTATAATCAGTTTTTTTTTAATTTTGTAAAACTTGTTTATTTTTCTAATGCATTTTTTTTAATGAATTTTTGGATTTGGTCTCAGTTAAAATAGATTTCAGATATGAAGTAATATCAATACCCCTAAAAACCCAATAAGGAAGAAATAAAAATAAATATTTAATAACAGTAATAAGCAGAATCTCTTAAAGGAGGGGCCAAACATATGGGAATAGTAAACACTCACGATTGGGTGAAAAGTTCGTATTGATGTAATTGGTTTGGAGTGTAATCAGATAAGTCAAATCCACGTTTGAGCGTTTTGAAAATTTGTAATTGAACTCATCAGTTACAGAACAATAGAAATTACAAAGCACTAGGGTTCAGTTTGCATTTTGCCGTCGTTGCAAGCGAAAAGTTGTCTACGTGTGATAATAGGTTCGGTAGGTAGATACCAAACAGAAGATTTCAGTGCAATTCCGATTTCCGCCCCCCGTCCAACACTGATGTAAAACTTATGGAAACTGTTTACAAAACAAAACGTCGGAAAACAGATCTTTATGTGTGAAATTCACCTTGTCGGATGCACGACGCGTTACGAAATAATCGTGAGCCACGAAAGTTTCATTATTCGAACGGAAAGACTGCGGAAGTTCCTATGATTGTTGCGGAAGTAACATCCAGTACGTTAGGAAGTTTCATTTTCTACCATTTTTTGAGCCTCGATCATTTGTACATATATCTATGAGTGTACGAGGTGTCTTTATAGACCGCCGTCGCTGAAAATTGCAAAACATAAAGTGGAGATTTTTTATGATGGCCTGAAAAGTAAATACTTCGAGTGCTAAAAGGAAAGACATAGCAAAGATGCATGTCCTCAGCGAAATAAATGGATTCAATGGATGCCCAAGAAATTGTCAATTAAGTTTGCGGGAGTAGTCTTAAGAAAGTTTTAAGGAGGAAACTATCGAAGTTCTGGACGAAGAGATGCGGCAATCTGTGGAAAAGGAACAAAAGGACTCAACGAAAATAGTGTTTAAAAATAAAACGGACCAATTGTGATACGAGGGTAAAGGAATTATAAATTACACGAAAAAAAGAGAAAATGTAGCGGGAATACGCTGAAGAACAACGTAAGAAGAAGGAGGAGGATTTGCAAGAACAAGCGAAGTAAGCAGCTCGTAAAAACACACGAAAAAATGCAATGTAATTTAACTACTTTGATGTTTAGTAAGTAAATTGGCTCCGTAGAGTTCTATATAGAACAAATGAGCCTCAAATCAACACATTAGATTAAAACCAGTAGGATAATTGATCTGATAGTCGTGGGTATTCCTATAGTTGCGGTAGTGAAGTTTTTTTTTCCAAATATACACAATAAACGCAGCAACCCTATTATATGTCAATTAGTTGACCTGTCATTACGTGAAGAAGAGGAAAACAGTTTATGATTTCCAAAAATACTTTTATTTGTTCCGTGCTTTTATTTATTTCCTGCTCCCTATTGCCATAGTTGCGAGCCCCGAATGAAAAAAAATGGGATTAGTAACTATAGGAATACGATTTAGAAAATATCGCAGCTATTGGACCAATGCACCAATTATTGGAGGATTCATTTTAGGTTTACAATGAAGGGAGCTTTAGAATACTTTCTACTCAAAATGTAAATGATGACTTTTCGAATTCACCAATAAGGTAAGCAAAATAATGTATAATTTGTGTGCAAGTGAACAAACAGTGGTAGAACATGCTTAGTTTCTTCAATATTGGGTCAATTATCCTGCAATCAGTACATTTGAAACAAACAAAGTAGAGGATACTGGACAGTGGACACACATGATCCCCACTTTTTGTTTAGGACATTTCTTGATGCATAAATTTAAACACTTTTTGATGAACTTGACAGACAATTTAATTAGCTGTTCAAAACATCATTGATAGCAAATATGTTTTCCTGAAAGTTATCAACATATCGATTTTGTCAAAAGATAGAAAATTAGGCCTTTTCAAAACTTGCGGGAGACTTGAACCCCATATAGGGGAGAATTGATCCCTTTATGAGCTGAACATAAGGCCAAATAAACTATATTCAAATCCTAACAATTCGTCATTGTCCAACGTGAAAACAGTCTTGCGAATATAAAATACAATAATATCCCGGTTTTATCACCCCATTTTCTCATATGACAAAATCGATTTTTTTTAAATTTTTTTATTTGTATCACAAGTGTGATCCAGTTATGCCTTGGAAAGATAAAATACGTGAACGGAACCCGCTATTTCTTGTCAAAAAGGCTTACGAATTTCTTGACAGGTACTCAGAAATGATTCATAATAAACCACAGGGGGTGAAATTTATTTCATGAAAATCATTATTGTTTGCAATATTTTTTTAAATAATAAAAAGAAAAATTAAAATTTTCAAAAAAATTTGGGATGACAAAATATGGTCGAAAACGTGATAAAATCGGGTCAAAAACGTAATAAAATCGGGGGTAGACATAATCGGGGACTGACAAAATCGGGTCAATACTGTATTTTGGTAATAAGTAAGGCAAGTATTTTTGAACAGTGATAGATAGAACAAAGTAGGCATGCATTAAAATACAGTGGTCACTGGTCATTAGACTGGCCCAGGAAAGAAAAAGTTGTCTAATTCCACGGGGCACCCCCCAGGATTGTATCTTCGGGTGAGAAAATCAATCTCTCAAAATTTCAGCTTAATCGCTTGTTGCATAAGCTGGCGCATCTGATTTGAAGTTTGTATGGGGATTTCTGCCAAAATATATAGGAAAATACACCTCCTTCATTCATTAGATCTGGTAATTGGTTCTGATTGCTCGATTGAGCTCAGAATTGCAAAAAGGGCAGTTGGTATGTTACAGAACAATTTCACAGAACATCATGATGATTAAATGAACTTTTATATAGGTTTCGGCTGATGCGATTCGATCAAAAACCCAAAAATACACAAATCAGCTCCTAATAAATCAGCCGAAAATTATATAAAAGTTCATTTAATCATCATGCAATGTTCTGTGAAATTGTTCTGTAGCATACCAACTGCCGTTTTTGCAATTCTGAGGTCAATCGAGCAATCAGAACCAATTTCCAGATCAAATGAGTGACGGAGGTGTACAAACTTCATACAAATCCCATACAAACTTCAAATCAAATGCGCCAGCTTATGCAACAAGCGATTGAGCTGAAATTTTCAGAGATTGATTTTCTCACCCAAAGACACAATTCTGGGGGGTGCCCCGTGGAATTCGACAACATTTTTTTCTCCCCATAGTAATCTGGGCCAGTCTACTGGTCATATTACAACAACCATGATTCTTCCAAAAAGCTCTTTTTTTGTACAGGGTGCGGCAGAAAATAATGCGAAAATTGGTTCTATTTCTTATAAATCCCATTTGAACTGCTTCAAGCAATAATCTTAACATTTTCGAGGTCCGTTATCATTATAAGGTCTTTTCAAACAAATTTACTGAATGTGTGCTTTATTTTTATTAATAGTATCCTCAAGACGACGCTGGAGCTAGAACACGCCTTTTGAACCTAGTCCTCCGACATCAACTGCCATGTGCATTGTGCATGTTATTGCTGACAGCACAACTTGTTTCACTACTGAACATTTTACTGTGTTCCAACTATTCGAAAAGAAACAATATTTGCGTATGTGCCATCAAATATAACTCTCTTGCAATCTAAAAAGCGCAAGAGGTGGAGCCTACGGAAACATCCTTTGATTGCAGTAAAATTGCAATGATGTTGCAAGATACTACAGCGGAAAAAAGTAAAATTAAAATAAAAAACTGGATTCGATTCATGGATCTTGTGATTGACAGTCCTTCACTCTATCACAGCACCACTCAACACTTGGAAGGGACTGCATGTTGACTCACCATAAAAACCATACGATTATGAAGTTTTGTACTCGGGTTTTCTGTTACTTGATTGCACCATCACCGGAAAAAATGTGAGTTGTCAAAACGTTGAACAATACTAAATCAAACATGAAGACACACTCGACTTATCTGCAACTTAATTTAAACAAACAAATACATTTTGAAAGACGCATTGAACGCATACATGGTCAAAAATATGCAACTTAATGATTTTGTTTCGTGTTTGCAACATAAAGTGCAGTATTCTTTGGTTGTTTGTTTCCAAATGTCAAACACGTACTGAATTGCAATGTTAATGAAACATTGATCACTACTTGAACGTTTTTGACATCTCGATGCAACTTTTTCGTGCTTTGATGTTTTTTCCAATGCCTTTAAAGAAATTGAATAGAAACAAAGTGCTTTTTGGAAGATGTTGCGTGTGCTACTTGGGACGTTAGGATCTTTACACAAGAGTGGATGTTTTGCAGGCTCGTGCTTCAACATACGCCCCAATAGTATAACCCAAAAGATAAAGATCCAGACTGCTAGGGGGCCACAAATCTTTCGACCAAAAATTCATTTTGATCTTCAGCCATTGTTGGGTCGATTGGACGTGCGACATGGCACTCCATCATGCCGTAGGACAACGTTTTGATCCTCGGAGAATTTGGCCTTCCCCCAGGGAAGCACTTGGTCCTTTAAAATACCGATAAATAATTCGATGAAAACAGGCGGCAGTTTCAAACCGTTCGACGCCCCAAAGCCAAACATCATGACACCAGTTGGAATTTAAACTTTACTTTCTTCAGAACTTCCACAATTTTCTTCGGTGAAATAAACCGGTCCGTGCGGCCGTTGGCGTCAGCATCGATGCTGAAAAGCTTTTCGCGTCGGAAAAAAGGATTATATTTTTTTCTTTCTTCAACAAAGAAAGCAATCTTTTTGAACGAGTCACTCGTAGTTCATATACCCGGTCCGTAATCAAGTGGCGTTTCACTTAAGCTTTGGGAGGTACATGCAAGTGTTTTTTGATGGTTTTCGCATAAATTTCTCAGAAATTTTGACATCATTGGCAAATTTTCTGATGGAACGCACCAGGTTGCGACTAATCTTTCCACGAGCCGATTTGATCGCGTTTGGAGCACGGACGTCCACTTCCCGGCTTCCGCTACTTACACCCATCATGCAGAGACATTTTAAGGCGACCAAAAGACATCCTACCACCATAGCAGTCTCATTCGGCGTCTTCTGGGCGAGCAACAAACTAGTAATCACTTCTTTTGCGTTCATTTTTACAAATTTACAATACAACAATTACAATCTCTCGGTGCGGCTTTTGAAAGTAAACATAAACAAATATACTTTCAACAGAAATTAGTCACTAGCTACTCGAATTAACCCAATATTCAAGTTTAAACATTTTCGCATTGTTGTAACTTTGTAACTTTGTAACTTTATAACGTATCTTTGTAACTTTTAAACCTAATTATCCTGTCTCTAAATTGAAAATTGGCCACACCTCAAAATTCACGATGAATAGAATTCATGGTTAATCTTTTATATAAATAAAAATTAGCAAAGTTTCCTCCATAATCAATTCGTTTTTGGTATCCGTAAGGTTTGTATGCAAAAAACTGGTGAATTTGACGGGGGGAGGTAAAAAACGGTGAATACAACTTTGGATCAGTTAGGATCAGTGGTTGAGGAAAAAGAAACTATAGTATGGAAATTGATCCAGAGTGCGGTGCTGCCAATATTTCATTACTTTATAATCGGAATTCAGCCAAATCACACCATTTCCATTTGTTTGCCAAAGTTTTTGTGTAACAGATTCAATAAATTACAAATCGCATCGGACATCGTTCAACACCATAACTGAGGATATCCTACAATAAATGTACGCATATTTTGACATAATATACTTTCCGCTTTCCTTTTGAGAACAAACATCCAGGCAAAGCTGGGTATTTTTTGCTAGTTGTAAATGAATTGTTGGATGAGCCTACTGATAAATAATCTTTAGGAAGACAGAACAAGAAGACTGACGATGAAACACATTGAAAATAGAGATTGTAAGTAAACTTGCCCTAGTGCTTTTCTAGAATGTTTCCGTTGGAAAATTAATTTACTTTGAATTGTAAAATCAATTTTAATATAGATACAGTACATCGGCTCCGTAAAGCTCTAGAGCGTTTGAGCCTTTCAGATAAAGAAGTTAAAAAAAATAATTCGGGCAAATTTTCCATTTCAAAGAGTTTTTACGTGTAAATGCCAAAGATCATGTTCGAACTAATAGTGATGAGAAATGAATTGGGATTTTTTTTGTGAACAAATACTTTAATGAAATTCAACAAAAGTTGCAACACATGTTTTCTTATTTCAATCTCTTGGTTTTTCAATCATAATTATCGTCATACCATACCTGAACTTGAAGACATAAGTAACCGAATCGTGACTCTTTAAAGAAATATTTTTTTTCCGGACGCGAACTTAGCAATAGTTTTTATTTTGGAAATCGCTATTATGTGCAGAACGATGCTGCCTGTTCAGTGGGTTTCTATACCTTTATTATTGTTGTTTTGATTACAGTTATATCTTTTGATTTTGCTGCTACGAAGCTTGATTTGCTGTTTTGTTTTTGATTTATTTTTCTGCTATGTCGATCAGTGTACGTACGTTTCTGTCAAACGCTGTTCAATGGGGCAGCTTGATCTTACTTGAAGTCCTACTTGTTCAACACTTTTATCAAGCTACTTTAACCTACGTCAAGTTGATCAATCAACGCTCATTTCGTTGTTTGTTTCAGTTTTGAATCTCGTGACGAATCCTGTTATATAGTTGAGATAAAGCTTTGAGCATTTATTAAAGCGTTTGATTGATATTGACCTAGAATTTTGTTACAGTAACAATTTTGTAATTAGATATTCGAACTGTGATAAACATGTAGCTCAGACTCATTCTTGATGAATAATCACTGTTCCAAATTTCAAGGTCAGATCGCATCCCAGTTGGGTAGGCCAACTCTTACGTACACTGATCCATTAGGTTCTATTTTTGTTGATTATATTTTTTTTTGATTATTACTGTTTATTTATTCTGCATTTATGTTTGCATTTGATGTTTGCTTGTCCCTATAGGTAGAATGGTTAAGTTGTGTTAGATTATGACATCCATCGGTTGATTTACTGAGAGGTTTTATTTTCCATTAGGTTACACGCGAACCGTACTCGAGTTGCTATCGTTGTGTTAAAAAGATAATCCGTACCATTGTTTGAGCTGCGTTAAAAAAAACTAGATATTTATAACAAACGGTCCACCAACGGTTTCTGCGACTTCGCGGACACCTCTGAATATTGCTTTGACTCGACTCTTCAAGATCACGCCACGATCGCGGGATAGATGAACACAAACGGGTAACCGGGCTTAGACATGAATCTCATCGTGATCGAACGAACCCTGCTTGTCGAAGCTGGCCTGGTGGTACAGCTTGGCTCGGGACGATTTCTTCCGCGCACGACTTTGCCGTGCGCGGGCTTTTTGTTATGGAGGCTTCATGTCCTGCTGCATGATGCACTCCATACAAGAAGCGTAGACCGGCTGGTGCTGCTGTGGCAGCGGCTGAGGCTTGCGGTGGTGATGATCGTGATCGATACGGGCGTAGTGAAGGCTGGGGCTCTGACCGTAGTCAAGGAAGGTGGAACTGTCGACAGAGCGGGACGGAGTTAGACGATACGTACGTTGCGGAGACGAGCTACGGCTGTAACTTTTGGGAATGGGCATGGGGCCACGGTTGTGGTAACGTTCGGGGGACGGAACTCGACTGTAGAAGCGCTGAGGGGAGACTCCGCCACGACTGCTGTGACGTTGTGGGGATTGGGCTCGAGAATGACGTTGCGGTGACGGGCCACGACTGAAGCTTTGCTGGGGTGATAGACCGTAGCCGTAGTATTGCTGCTGGGGAGGAGATTGATTTCTGTAGTAGCGTTGTGGCGAAGGACCCCGGCTGTAGTTTCTCTGGGGAGATGGTCCTCGACTGTAGTTTCGCTGGGGAGAAGTACTCCGACTGTAGTTGCGCTGAGGGGAAGCCCCCCGACTGTAGTTCCGTTGGGGTGACGGGCCACGGCTGAAGGAACTTTGTGGAGAGATACCCTTGAAGGAAGATTGAGGCGACAACGACAGACCACGGGTGACAGAAGCTTGAGGTGAAAGGCCACGGGCATAATAACGATTGGGTGAGGTGTCACGGCTGTAGCCGTTCGCTGGCGAACTGCTGCGGCTGATTGACTTACGTTCCGAGGAAAGACTGTGACGTTTCTTATTCTCTATGGAAGACGTATCAAAACTAGTGTTGGGTGAATAGCCACAGGTATCGTAACTATCTACGGATTTTTTACGGTCGGTGCTTCCCACCGAAGCACTTCGTTTAGCTCGTCGATGTCGTTCTTCTTTGGTATTTTGGTAGATATGAGGATAGTCTTTCTCAACACCCAGATATTCATTGGACATAGAAAGGTAACAACGATTGGACGATTGGTATTGCTCATAGTCGGAGGACAAGTTGGGATCGGTTTTGGAAGCAGTACTGTCGGAGCTCTCGGATGGTTTACTAACGCTGGGACTGGAAGACCGTTTAAGGATTCCACTAACTACAGCTCCATTCGCATTCTTCTTTTTAAGGATGCTTTCGCCGGCCTTTTTGTTCGGGTTCGGGCTGGAGGACCTCCTTGCCCGGTCCGGACTTTTCTCAATTCGCACGTTTCGTTCGATATCGATGCTATTCCTGGGAGATTTTATTTTGATTATTTTAATGGGGCTCTTTTCTCGTTCAACGTTTTTACCGCGTTTAGGGGATTTAGATTTTTCTATGTTTGGACTGGCCGAGGCATCTGGCGAAGAGTTTGTTGATGATGCACTCAGCGTGTTCCGCGATTCGTGTGGTTCCGACTCTTGCTTCGGGGAATTGATTTCTGGTGGAGGGGGTGAAGGAAAGTCTTCCAGTGTGAAATGCTTTCCTTCATTCCTCGGAGAGCTTGAATCGGATTTACTTTCGTCGACAGATTTAGGAGATTTGCACGAGTTAGAATCATTGGACTGGGAGTAGATTGTAGTGACTGTGTTGTGTGTGGCAGTCGTGGTCATGGTCGTGTTCGTTGTTGTCGAGGTCGGTAGTTTTCCCTGCTCACTTTCGAGATGTTTTTCCTTGAGATCTTCCATGTATTGTTCGATATCGGTCTCGATTAGACTGTCAAGGTTCAAATCCTTCAGGTGCTTATCTATTGCACAATCGGTTTCGGTCTGTTTCGGTTCGTCGGTTTTCGTTTCAAACATTTCTACTACACTTTTATCACTACTAGGAGAAATTCGCTTACCTAAGTCCTTCATCAGTACCGGATGATAGGTGGCCGGTGGGTGCGATGACTGGATCAAACGGGCCTGACTTCCGGTGCTGCTAACGGACAGAGTTGATGTGGTGCTGTTTGGGATAGAGTTATTTGTAGAGCCGTAAAATGCGTATGTCGAAATCTACCGCCACTTACCTCAACGTTAGATGATTCGGTGTCTTGCCCAGTGAAGATTTAGGTTTGACTGAACCTTGCTGTGAATCGTCCTCGCCTTCGGATTTGGTTCCAGGATCTGCCTTTTCCGGCTCACGCTCGCTCATGTTACGTCTGCATGCGGCTACTTGTTCTGTGGAGACAATCATTACGGTTAGTCATTACATTGGAATTGCACGAGGTCTGCTATGGCACAACAAACCTCCAACGTCTCCGACGGTCTTACTGCGCATTCGGAACTGTCCGCTATACTGAGGGACCGGTGGATCATCGGCCTCCTGACTGCCGGATGTGGTGTTGTCGTAGTCGATGTTTCCAGACGAGTGGCGCTGATTGATCTTAGATTTTTTCGGCTTACCCAACGTCTGCGAACCTTGCATTATTTGCGGCTGTAATAATAATCGAAGTATAGCATTCGGGTTGAAAGAAAAAGGGGTTATGAATTTTCCAACCTGTTGCTTAGGTCGTTCCAGGGTTTGGGAGTTACCGGACGAACTACCGATGCCAGTCATTGAGCTCATGCTGCCACCCATGCTCTTGAGCGAAGGAATCGACATGTTGCGCACACTTTCACGGATGATCTGCCGAATCGTTTTGAGGAATGCATTACGGAAATCGCCAGTGCTGAAAAACAGATGATTAACGATTTAGGAAACTATTGATTTATTCTGTTCATGGGAATATAATTTTCTGGTAACAAAATCTCCATTAACGCCACATTTTCATTTAAATCAATTAAAAACGCTCTATTTTAATCAAGATTCGTGAATAGTTTGGTAATTGAAATGTAAAACTTTTTCCACACTTGTCGCAGCCTAGCCATCTGCTTTCACAACGCTGCTCTCTTCCACTATATGAGTAGCATCGAGACCGATATGCCAATAAAATTTAATTTTATTCTCCGCAATTTCCACAAGAAACTCTCTTTAATTTCCTCACGAAATTTTGTCGAAGTTTTACTGATCATCCGCGTTGAATTCTTCTGAATTTCTGAGGGAGTTTCACTCACGTCTGCGGAAAATTCTTTTAAATTTAAACGGGTTTTTTTTTTCGTGATTTCCCTGAAATTTGTAAGGTACACTGGGGGAAGTGGAAAAGGAAAAATCGATAGTACATGTTTGAATTAGTGTAAAACCAGTTTAAATTATTTAAATGCGTTCAATCAAAATGGGCTATCAAAAACAGTTAATTTTGCACCAACTGTGCTGTAATTCATACCATTTTGGTCGCTTGAAACTTTTGGAAATAGATTTTAAAATTAGGAGTTGTTTTTCCACTTACCCTAGTGGGATGGGGTAAGTGGAAAACCCATGTTACCTTGACCTTCAATAGTGATGAGTAGTTACATATAACTAAAATCAATACGATAATTGCTCTGAGTATCTTTTGTGGAATAATTTCATTACCTTAACGGAATAGATCCTCAAGGAATTCTCGTAATAGCTAGGGGAGGGCTGGTTTTGCCTTCTCGAACACTAAGTGTACGTAAAATCTATATGTTAGCTCCAAAGATGAACTTTTTGAAGGAAAAATGGGACTTACAGGGTTATAAACTAATCAACTTAGTTTAACGAATTGAGATGATGTCTGTATGTGCGTATTTGTATGTATGTGTGTTCGCAAAGCACATACAAAATTATCAGCTATTCTTAAGCACTTGTCCTTAACCGATTTGTTCGCAAAAAAAATTGCATTCAACGGCGAAACTTGTTAGGAATAAAAATTAATGTGAATTATACAATATATTTACCTATCAGTGCTATTTTTAACTTTCTTATATATTTTTTTCATATGGAAAACATGTGAAAGGCATCAGTACCGATAGGTGGATTAATCAGGCATTTTCTCATTTATATGAATCCAATCACCACTGGAATCACAATGATAACAAAAAAGGAACATATTAAGATTCACAGCTATCGAAATAAACCCTGGAGGGAAGAAAAAATTGCGTGATTAGAACATTATCCACTTTCCCCACAGTGTTTGATACCTGGGGTAAGTGTAAAATCTTTGAATTATTTGCATTCTTGGTACAAACCACTATCATTTGAATGGGATTAGTGATTCACTTGTAAAAAGAACAATTGGTGCAAATAAGAATTGATTTTATGAATGCAAATATCAATTTCTCGCGAAACCTAAAATTACAGTTCAAGCGTTAACCGTGTTAGTGTATGTGTTATACAAATTTCAACATAGTATTAGTGTGAGCATCAAAGTATAACATTGCATGATGCTATGATGTGGTAAAAACTGTAAAGTATGTACAATTCCAATTTTTCGAGTCGATTTTTACACTTACCCCCTTTTTCCACTTCCCCCAGTGTACCTTACTGAAATTATTCGTAATTTTCAGTGTTAAGGACAAGCCTCTCAGAGTCCAAAACTAAATGTATTCGCGTTTTCAATGGCACATCATTTACAACGGAAGCCACGCACAACTGTCATTTTTATTATTCCATTCATCAAGTGACAGTTGTGCACGGCTTCCGTTTGAAATATGATGCATTTAGTTTTGTATTCCGGGAGGCTTGTGACTTTCGTTTAACTTTTACTGACGTTCATTCGCCAGTTTCACTAATTTGCCTCTTAATAATGGAGACGTTGCTCCACAATCTACTAGGCCGGTAAATTGATTTGGTTTAATTAGGATATTGTAGAGGGATTAAAAATGTAATGCAAGGGCTCAGTGCCCTCCTCTACTAGTTCTCCCGTGGCGTGTGGGAGCGTTTCCCGAACAAATGCCTTTTGCCCACATCGACAGCAAAACATCATCGCTTGTGATGTCGGAAAATCGTGAAATCGATGCCCTTTTTCGTGACAATTCCTTCAGCTGAGCCTTTTGCAGTTTAGGTATTCCGATGCGAATTAAATGCTGATGATATATGATTCGCCATTGGATGAGTAGTAGAACTATAATTACATCAAAAGCTTCAAACCATGCTGAACCATTCATACCAAGTCCTGAACGATATTTTCGTTCAGCTCTACACATCTTAGTAGGTCCATTAACCCTTTCAGGCACAAATTTTTGTAAGCGGTATTACCCAGTAAATTTGATGTATTCCATTTGTTTTCATGATTTATAATGGAGAACTGACAAAACAAGTTGAAAAATATTTTTTTCGGGATGTACTAGATCATCCAAACTGTCCTTGAGTCCGGAACTAGCGATCTACAGTTACAATGCCAGCTTTTTTGTCACTCTAAGCTTGGATATGTATTCAACCATGTCCATAACATATTCCTAAAGATTAAAAGATATGGTCATATGGCTTTGGGATATCATGGGTCATCCAAACTGTCCTTGAGTACAGAACTTGCGATCTACAGCCACGAAACTGGATTTTTTCGCCACTAGAAGCTTGGATATGTATTCAACCATGTCCATAACATACTCTAGAGGACCATGATACATGGTAAGATGATTTTGGGATATCCCGGGTCATCCAAACCGTTCTTGAGTTCAGAACTTGCGATCTACAGCCACCACTCTAGCTTTTTTTGTCGCTTCAAGCTTGGATATGTATTCAACTATGTCCATAACATGTTCCAGAAGACCAGAAGACAAGGTGAGATGGTTATGGGACATCCTGGGTTATCCAAACCGTCCTTGAGAACTTGCGATCTACAATCTCCACTTTAGCTTTTTTCGTTGCCTCAAGCTTGGATAATTATTTTTTCATCGCTTCAGGCTTGGATATGTATTCAACCATATTCATGAAGATCAGAAGACATGGTTAGATGGTTTTGGGATATCCTGGATAGGAAAAATCCTACAAGTGGAGCATATCTTAAATTATCTTACGATATCCGATAAACCAAGTCCCGAATTATATATCCGTGCATTGCTGATGATGAGGACATTGCAAAAGCTTTAGTTGAACTGGTAGATATCGTGGGCTGAACTCGAGAACGTTTTAAAGAGCCTTGAGCATCTCATATTCCTGAAAATTGATGACTGGCTTGACGCTTCGAATGACTTAACTTGATTAATTTCAGAATTATCAAATAATGGGGAAGGGTCTTTGGCCGAATGCCACTAGGCCGAAAGTTGTTTGGCCGAATATACCATTAGGCCGAATGGGTCATTTGGCCGAAAGGGTCGTTTGGACGAAAGGGTCATTTGGCCTACAGATTTATTTGGCCGAAAGGGTCGTTTGGCCGATTGGGTCGTTTGGCCAAAAGGGTCATTTGGCTGGAAGGGTTATTTGGCCGAAAAAGTCATTTCTAGACCAACATTTGAAAAGGGCGTAACAGCCAAAATTTATTCCTTCTGATTCTTTGTCTACATGTATAGCTATATATGTGGACGAAGAATCAGAGGGAATTAATTTTGGCTGTTACGCCCTTTTCAAATGTTGGTCTAGATTTGGCCGAAAGGGTAATTTGGCCGAAAGGGTCATTTGTCCTAAAGGGTCATTTGGCCGAAAGGGTCATTTGTCCGAAAGGGTCATTTGGCCGAAAAGGTCATTAGGCCGAATGCAACTAGGCTGAAAGTTGTTTGGCCGAATATATCATTTGGCCGCACAGACCATTAGGCCGAAAGTCAGTATGCCGAATGAGTCATTTGGCCGAAAGGGTCGTTTGGACGAGAGGGTCATTTGGCCTACAGATTTATTTGGCCGAAAGAGTCGTTCGGCCGAATGGGTCGTTTGGCCAAAAGGGTCGTTTGTCAGAAAGGGTTATTTGGCCGAAAGGGTCGTTTGGCCGTAAAGGTCGTTTGGCCAAAAGGGTTGTTTGGCCGAAAGGGTCATTTGGCCGAAAGGGTCATTTTGCCCAAAGGGTCATTTGGCCGAAAAGGTCGTTTGGCCGAAAATGTCATTTGGCCGAAAATGTCATTTGGCCGAATGCCACTAGACCGAAAGGGTCATTTGATCAAAAAGGTCATTTGGCCGAATGCCACTAACACGAAAGTCGTTTGACCGAAACGGTCGTTTGGCCGAAAGGGTCGTTTGGCCAAGAGGGTCGTTAAGCCGAATTGGTTATTTGAAAAGTGAGAAATAAGGAAAAAGAAGAGAGGCGTCTCACTTCTCACTCCTCATTTATCACTTCTCGCTGTAAAAAACTGAAGAGCGCGAAGTGAGTTGTGAGACGTCTCACTATTCACTTCGCGCTTTTAATTTTTTACAGCAAAAAGTGAGAAGTGAGACGTCTCAGATCTCACTCCTCATTTCTCACTTCTCACTGTGAAAAAAGAGGAGCGCTAAGTGAGTAGAGACGTCTCACTACTCACTTTGCGCTTCTCACTTTTTACAGCGAGATGTGATAAATGAGGAGTGAGTAGTGAGACGTCTAACTACTCACTTCGCGCTTCTCACTTTTGACAGTGAGAAGTGAGAAGTGAGACGTCTAACTACTCACTTCGCGCTTCTCACTTTTGACAGTGAGAAGTGATAAATGAGGAGTGAGAAGTGAGACGTTTCTCTACTCACTTCGCGCTCCTAGGGTCAGAGAGTTGAGCACATTTCCCACTCGAAAACATCTTACATCGAGAATCGAACTTAGCATCTGCGGATTGATAATCCTACGCTTATGCTCACAAGAATAACTTCGGAAACATGTTTCCACAAGTAGTAGGGCAATTATATGATTTCCCAGAAGAACCAAACAGATTTTCATGGAACCTAAATTTTCTAGATTCGACAGTCTGAAATCGCTAGTGTTTTTTAGCTCAATGCGGGCTTGTGCTTTTTCGATATTGAAGATATCGAGTAAGACAGGTAAAATCTACCTGCCCGACTATTTTTAATCAATTTTGCTGGTTTACCGTTTCGATGGCAAAACTTCTTGAAGGCGCATCAGCTTATAAAAAGCAAGCATTCTTCCGGAACAATATCAAAAATGTTGATACTAATCCAGTATTCCGCGAGCTATAACGGCCGAAAATTTGCCTCTGGATCAAATTTAACGTTCTTAAAGGTCAACCATCCCCACTGTTCTAAGCATTCTGAACAATGTGGTAAATAATAAGCTGAGGATGCAATAGATCCACACTTTCTTATTTGCTGCATTGCTCAGATTGCTCCTTCTCACTTCTATCTTCTTCCTTTTTCAGTTTTTTCTTTCCTGCTTCTTCTTTCTTCTCCCTTCGAATTTCTCCCTTCGAATTTCTCCCTTCTTACTTCTCACCTTTCGTATCTCACTTTTCCCTCTTCGCTTCTTACTTCTTACTTCTCCCTTCTCACTTCTCACAATATTTTTTTTACTTCTCTCTTCTCATTTATTTCATTTCACTTTTCGCTTTTCTCATCCAAAATTATTTATCAGACCGCTCACTGCAGGCGAGACTGCAGGTAAACTATCAGAATTCAAAATTTGATAGATTACTTGTAAGAGCTGGTGTTTCTCAAGAGGCCACGGTCTAACCAGGTGGTGCATAAAATGGCCAAACAGAGTATGGAGCACCAAGATGGTGAATGGGGTTGAAAAGTGGTGCACAGTATAACCAGGTGGTGCATGAAATGGCACGGTGGCGCATCCAATACAAAGCATAGGGTGGATAGAGTGGCGTGCAATATAACCAGGTGATGCATGATATGTCCAAAGAGATCAAAGCGCACCAAGATGATGGATTGGGTGGCAAATTGGCGTAGCGTTTGGCTAGCTGGTGCATGCCCAGTCAGTCAACACAAGACCTTATATAATGTCACATAAGATGCTAAAGTGGAGGCCATATAGGTACTTCCCCATAGAATATGTACGTATATGTACGCCCACTTTAGCATCTTAAGTTGCACCATATACGATTTTGTGTTGACTGGGTGATATGACCAAACAGAGCCGGGAGCACCAAGATGGTGAATGGGGTGGCAAAGTGGCGCACGGTCAACCAGGTGGTGCATGATATGGCTGAAGAGAGCAAGGCGCATCAAGACGATGGATGGGGTGGCAAAGTGGCCTCTTAAGTAACCACCAAGCATTAATTAATGCATGTAATCAATCACAGATCAGCATATTAAATGCTAATTGCATTAGATCAGTTTTAACGATGTAAAGATGCATTCATTCATCAACTGTCAAGCAATGATACACTAGTTCAGCGTTACGAATGCAGCGATGCATTACTTATGTTTTATTTCAACATGTCAAAGTAATGAAGCATTATTTCGGTCGTAAAAGGGCCTTTTTCCTCTTTAAGTCAACTTTAATGGCTGTTGCAAGCATATATGGCTCCATGGTTATTTGGGCTACTGTTTGACCAGGTGGTGCATAAAATGGTCAAACAGAGAAAGGCGCACCAAGATGGTGAATGGGGTGGCAAAATGGTGCACGGTCTTACCAGGTGGTGCACGAAATGGTAGGGTGGCATATACAATACCAAGATGGTGGATGGGGTGGCAAAGTGGCGTACGTTTGGTACGGTGGCGCAAGCAGCATCAAGATGGTGCATGGGGTGGCAAAGTAGCGCACGGTGCACGAAATGGTCAGACAGAACAAGGCGCACCAAGATGGTGGGCGGGGTGGCAAAGTGGCGTACCGTTTGACCAGGTGGTTCATAAAATAGTGAAGCAGAGAAAGGCGCACCAAGATAGTGAATGGGTGGCAAAATGGTGCACAAAATGGCAGGTGGCGTATGCAGCACCAAGATAGTGAATGAGGTAAAGTGGCACACAGTATAACCAGGTGGTTCATGATATGGCCAAAGAGAGTAAGGAGCATCAAGATGATGGATGGGATGGCAAAGTGACGTACCGTTTGACCTGATGGTGCATGAAATGGCAACGTGGCGCATGCAGCACCAAGATGATGAATGAGGTGCCAAAGTGGCGCACGGTTTGACCAAGTAGCGCATGATATAGCAAGAGATTGAAAACAATTGAGCAGGAATGTGCTTATTCCGTAGACACTTTCGCTTTTCCGCTACAGAAATCAAGCGATCCGGATGTTTTAGATTATAAAAGGAACCGTGAAGGTCATTCACATACTTTCCGGATGCGATCCGGAGAATTCGGATTAAAAAACGAACGGGAAATGCTGTAGGGAACATGTTGTTTACAAATTGAGAGATTTTTTTTCATATTTTTTTTGTTTTCAGCAGAAATTTGTTCGTTTCCAAATTGCGATCGATGTTCCGGTGCAATGACAGATCGATTTGGATGGGTTTGTTTATGTCAAGATCCGAAAAGTAAAGTTTTTTTTTTGCCATAACTTTGTAGACCATAGTCCTATCCAGCCAATTTTCAATACGAAATGGTAAGACAGGATTCTCATTTGATACACACATACATTCTCATTTGATACACAATGAATGATGATACACATTTGAATGATGAACAATGTAAAAGCTTCCCCAGACCTAAGCGATTTCATCGCCGCAACTAGTCTCTGCAATTCTATCGTTGGATCGCTGCAGGCAAAATATGTATTTTGAAGGGAACATATAGCCTTTCAGTATAATTCGTGTCCGAGAAAGACAAAAAGGGGCCTCTGAATCAATAAAATAGGACACATAAAATAACCATTTACAGATCCTTGATATCTCTACTTGATGCCAGTCATGTTTCCGCTTGTTGCTGAAGATTTTCCCGTGGAAATTCATAAGAACTTCCTTGTAGCTTCAAAAATATTTCCGGTAGAAACTCAAAGGAAACTTCCGCTGAAAATCTGAAATTCCGCCAGTGGAAATTCATAAAAAACAAAAGAAATTCAGACAAATTTCTGAATAGGAAATAGGAGGAATTTTCCCTGGAAATTGGGAAAACCTTCCAATCGAAATTCAGAAAATCGAGAAAAATGATCGAAAAAGCTTCATGCTTCTCGTCTATCGTCGATGAATCAGTTGACAACAATTCTGCAATCCTTGTTATGTACCCAAACACATCGTTCTATGGTGGCGAGGTTACGTTTTCGTCTGTCGAATGAGCAACTGCTTCATCAGGATTGGAACTACATTGGATTGATATAAATGACAAATCTTAAAATTTTGTCTCAAATGCAACAGCTTAATTGACAATCGATCAAGCAATTGCAAAGAAGGAAAATAGAGGAAGCGGGCTTCCATGGGAAAGTTATTGGAGCGAGAAGTTTGTGAGCATGTTCTGGAGAAAATATTTGATTCATGGAATTAAGAATAAACATATAGAACACTCCTACTTGAGTCCCTTCCATTCCAGCTGCGTTCATGTTTTTTCAAATAATCATGTTTTGTTAATTATAACAGTAAAACATTTATTTGAATTCATGAATTTGATATACAAGCCTATAGTCAAATTTCAATCCCTTTTTCAACCCCCCTCTCACAACCTAGATACGTTCCCTGCTGTGAAAATAATCATATTATATATTATAACATTGAAATTCAAAAATTAAAATTAAAAAAAAAATCGGAGAAAAAAATACTCCGGATAATCGAGTCTAAAATTCCGAAGTTCGATACTCCGGATAATCGAGTCCCCGTAAAATCGAGTCTCATGATAGTCGAGTCCGACCTGTATTATGTAGGACCTAACACAAGATGCTTAGTTGGCCAGAAGAGATTTTTTTTCTTTAATGCCATTGACAATCTCAATTTATGGAATGTGAAAGAGAATAATACCGTTAACTGTATAACCACAAAACTCTCAACTAAAGGAACATAAAACTGTTCAAATTAGTTTTAAATGATTTTTTTCCATGCTATGAATGACATAGCGGCTGCTTTTTGCCTCACAAAACTTTCAAGCTTCAAGACTACTAAGTAAGATGGAAAACTGTACAAATAAAAAAATAAATAAAATACATATTCAGTAAACATACCGTTTGATGCGTTCAAAACACAGCTCGATTGATGTTAACTCGTAGAAAATTTTCAGAAGCATTTGCATTTTTTTCCTATTTCTTACAATTCCGATTCTTCTGATATCTTCGACACCTACGATTGATCAATTCTTCCCACGAGAAAAAGCGCATCCAATGCCCGAAACGTCAGGCAGAATTAAGGGATCCTATAATGAGAGATATGCGAAAGCGGCCATTGTAAGCCAATCGAGCATTGAGAACTGTCAAAACGTGAGCCAAATGAACGTTGTTATTGTTGCAGATTGAGACGAGATTGAGAGGTATTGAGAAAGATTTTAAGAAAAGTTTCATCGAATAAACAATTTGTTTTACTTTCGCGAGTAGAGGTAATTTAGTTTATGTATCGTGTTTCGCCTATTTTCATTTCACTTTTATTTTAGTGATAATGTTTATTTAAACACTGTTAGTGGACAGACAAACATATTCCAAATTATTATTAAATGCAAAGTCATATACAAGCTTCAACATTTTGCGCTGCGGCAAGTGCTGGAAGCGTTTAATAACAAAAGTAACAGCGTTGCTAAATCGTCTGGAAAAGTATTTGCATATCTCTCATTATAGGATCCCTAGTAGAAACGCAAACGTTTGCAACGTTTTGTTTGCTAATGAATCTCTGTAGAATTATCGTTTGTTAAACTAAAATTTCTTTCATGCAAGTGTTTTCTCAAAATTTTCATAAAAACGGAGGACATTTTAGCGCAAAAGAAGAACATATGATTTTTAATGAAAAAGGAGGACATGTCCTAGGATATCATATGGTCACCCCACTCCGGGAGCGTTAATTTCAATGTTTTTAGTAGGAATTCGTTGTTTCCCAAAACGCATCTGCTTTGGCATCTGCTATTCCGCTGCAGGAAGCAAGCGATAAGCGATCCGGATGTTTTCGGTTATGAAAAGAACGGGGAAGGTCATCCGCACATTTTGCGGATGCAATCCGGAGGTCGTGAATTATAAAATGAAGGGGAGCATTGTCCGGAACGTTTTATTTATAAATTTTGTGGTTTTTTTTCAAATATTTTTTGTGCTCATGTGAAATTCATTCCCAAGTTGCGATAAATGTACCGGTGCAGGGACGGGGAAGGTCATACGCACATTTTCCTTTATCTTTGTTTGCAGATGACACGGGCCTTTTCGCCAAAGGGCGAAGCCTTCGTGTCATTTGTAGTAGATTGCATAAAAGTTTGGATATTTTTTCTCCACTTAGGCCGATACAATTATTAAAAAACAATTTTGTCTCTTCCCCCTCGGATTATTTTCCAAAAAATAGTATTTTGAGGGGGCAACAAAATAAAATTCGGATAATTTTGAGGATTTTCAAAACATTCTTTAACAAATCCGAGGAGTTTTTTTTTTATTATTTTAATTTTATAATCCATTTTTTATTATTATTTTATTATTATAAATGGAAAATTTCCCCGAATACTTCCAAACTCAGCTTATAATTTTCCCACACAAGCCGAGAGCTTCTTACTTGAAACCTTCTAGCAGACATATTTGGGTGGGTTTCAATTAATTGGTCTAGCAAAGCTAAATCTTTAAGACTTCTGCTAAAAATCACATTGAAGACATTTAAGCCAAATGTAACAAATATAAGTGTCAATATCCACTTATAAACATAAAATTAAAACTTTGTCTTAAAAACAAATTTAGAATTTACAAACAAATTTTTAGACTAGCCATGTTGTATGCTGTGCCATTATGGACTAGTTGCTGTAATACCAGAAAGAAGGCACTTCAGAGAATTCAAAATAAAATTTTAAAAATGAATCTGAAGTTGCCTTCGTGGTATAATGCCAATGAACTTCATAGAATTTCTAATATTGAGACATTGCAAGGAATGTCCAATAACATAATTTTCAATTTTAGACATCCTAAATAATCAAAATCTTATGACCGATCGAAATATCACCATTTGAATAAATATATTTTCTGACCGGAAATATGCTGCTTTCAGGGGATATTTTTGTGGCATAGAGATTACCAAATGCATCATAAATATCAAAGTAAACTCAAAAGCTTTCGATATTCGGATGATAGAATCCTGAGATATGCTAGGATGAGATGATTTTCTTGTTTGTTTCAGCTCGAGCTTCAATTTAATTTATAAAAAGATTGTGGAGGGATTTATCATTTAATCATTAAATGATTTGTTGACAAAATTATTTTTTTTATCTTGTACTAAGCCATGTTTCTTTTTTGAAGAACCATTGTCAGGATACATGACGGCCATTGTCGCAACAAATGATAAACCTATCTCGAAATACAAAATTTAGTATGTGGTGAAGAAAGCATTTTACTTGTTTAGCATTTTTTGAAGCAAAATTTTAACTACGAACTTTAGGACACGTAGTGGTCAACAAACAAAGGACATAATTCGTCATTACTTACAGTTTGTATTTCTTACTCAATCACTGAAGCAGATGTGCTCAATGCCGAGTAACTATCTATCGTAACTCTAAATTTGCAATCAAATAAATATACATTAATCAAAGTAGTTTCTATATGCCATACTGCACTTGTCTAATTAGTGTATAACATAATTAATTACATCATCTCCTTAAATCCATAATGAAATGGACGTAACCGAAATAACCAGCCAGTAGAGTTATTGACGTCAACCCAAATATAATTAGAAATTTACACATTGAATGGTACTCTTCCAGGAAGATACATTTCGAATAGCATTTCCATTTGAATCCGTTACATCAAGTGTGGAATTCTCATTGACCATGCTAAGTAGGAGCATATGCTGCCGGGATTATGTGTCTGCATCATACGGATTCAGTCTCCCCGCAGTAGTGCCTTTCCCAGCACGAACAAGTGTCTGTTTAATTAAAAATAAAAATGAAACCCACTCCCGAGAAACCATTTGTTGATTTTATCCGAGTTGAATAATCCTATCGTCCGTCCGTCTCGGAAAGCTGATACGCTGCCACCGCACCGGCCGGTTGCGCCACAGAAAGCACATTTCCACATCCCTTTCATCGAACGTGTCTCATCGTCATCAAAACTATTTCCACAGATAAGCATCGGACCTTCCTTTCTCTGTGCAATTTAATCACCTTCGGTAAGCCGATTTAAATTAATAGATTTTTTCGCAATCACTCTTTTCAACGCCGAACGATAATAACATGCCCGAGACCCGAATGGTAAACAACTCACCTATTGGAAAGCACGTAGACTTTTTCCGATCTTCGTTGTAGTTGCGATCTGAGGTGGATCAACTCCCAGAGGAAGTGCGAATCCATGTCCTTGGCGGAGGAAGCACGGACCTGCACCTCGGTCACCGGTATCAGAACCTGGTAGCGGATGATCTCCACTTCGTTAGTGGCATTTTTGCTCGAAACGCCCTGTGAAGTGTAGATTTGAGATTACTAAGAGTTCAACGCCATTCTTTAACGGCTTACCATGAGCTTCTTCTTCTGACGCAGTCGCTCCTTGCACAGGAACACGACGGCCGATTTGAATACGAAGCACATGGCGTGCAGCTCGAGACCCTTCTTGATTTTGCCCAGGAAGTCCGAGATATTCAACCACTCGACGCCACCGTAGTATAGCAGGTCACCTACATGGGAATAAAAGTTGATAGATCCGTCTGCCCTGAGGAGATCGGTGGCAGTTGGGTGAGCCATCTTACCCGGACTGAGGTCGATCGGTTGCTTGCAGGACTTCTGGTGCTGGCGGAAAAGGTGATCGAAGATGGCACCGTACTCTTCGTGGATTCGTTGCATTTCGTTGATGTGCTCGGCGACCTTCTCCATGCCTTTGAGCGCTTCGACCAGGTGCAGGTGCTCGGCTGCGTTAGGATCGGTCAAGTTACGAAGCTGCTGCAGCAGCAACGGGTACTTGAGTATACGCTGGATGGGCTTGATCAGGAACGATTCCAGAGTGCTGCTGTGCTGTTGCTTGGGGTTGCGGGCGACTAAGAACTCCTGTAGCGCTTGATTACCTTCATCTGGGAGAAAAATGTCATGAGGTTTTCAAACAGAAAATAGTTCTTGCAGAATCTTACTGGGATGTAGAACCTTTTGCGCTTTACTGTGACTAGCGCAGAAGGAAGAATACAGCTTGAAGTGGTTTACGTAGTACAGGAAAGCTGAACCAATGGCAAAAAGTACATTCTGGAAAGAATTCAACCCTTTAGTATATTAAAATACAGTGTCTTCAATGCACGACATACTTTAAATTGACTAGGATGCTCCAGTTGATGAAAGTCTGGCTCTAGATCAAGCGCTTCCTCTAAATTGCTCAAGAACTGCCGTTGGAATGTTACAATTTCCTGAATATTTCCAAACAGAGCGGTAATTTCGGCGTTAGATAGAAAGGTCTCACGCTTCAGGGGTTCCAAGTAATACTCGAGTAGGTTGTTTAAATGCTGTTGATATTAATCCATTATTAGTTCATGTACAGCTAGAGAATTTGATGTTCAATTCACCTTAACGTAGGTCTTCTCCGTCTCGACCAACTCGAGAATCACCTTGCGCAATTTCTCCGCATCGGTTAGTTGACGTGACGGGGTGAGCATGGCGTTTGATACAGACGAGGCAACCGAGCCGGTGGGGCTCGATTTGCGAGTTTCCTGCGGGGATCGGCAAAAGCCGGTAACTTGTTCGGCCGATTTGAGCAGATTTTCGATCTCGAAGCTATTGGTACGGGAAGACTGCTTCGAGCGGTCCATGTGCGGATCGTTGGCTGACGGAGCCGGGGAGCTCTCGACCTCCGGAGAATACACCTCTTTACCTGAAATACACGAGCGTCCTTCATTTGCAGAAGAACATGAATATGATGGTGGTCATTGATTTGGAATAGTTTCAGAACTTCCCATGACGGAAGTCGTTGAACACATCGAAATTCAGAGCAAGACACACGGGGAAATGGAGAAGAACTCTTAAAGTTACTGAGATGAACGAATCGATAGACTTACGCCAACCAGGAGCAGGAACGATGAGCCCGGAGATCATTTCTTCGCTGATGACCGGAGGATCAGATGGCGGTGGAGGACACACCAGAGACTCGATGATGTCGTCAGTTGAGCGCATAATTCCCACAAGATCCGGTGGTTCTGTACGTGATGATCTGTGAAATGATTCAATCAAAATTAAACCTCACTTTTCGATGCAGAATCATTCGTGACATTTACCTCATCATCATGCATAAGGCTTGTTCTTCCTGGAGCACGCTTTCTAAGTACATCATGTCCAAATCCGAAACGATCGCGCCATTTATCACAATTATTTCATCGCCTTTGATAACTCCTACAACGGTTTCGAAATTATCTATATGTGATAAACCTTTCAACCGAAATGAAACCTTACCGTTTTGCATAGCTAGGCTCTTGTCCTCAACACGGCTGACGTAGCAGCAGAGTTCATCCTGACGATCAGCATTCTCGATGAGTTCGGCTTCGACCGAGAAGCCCCACATCTGCTCCAGTGTAGTTCGTTGTAACTCTACTTGATACAAAATTTTTGCGCAAACTTCAACCATTTCGTGAGTATGTAGCTGTTGACAGGGCAAAGGAAAACATTGCTTATTCGGATATTCTTCTCTGATACCTCCCAGGTCACTTACATATGTTTCGATCAGATCATTTCGATGAGGAACAAAATAGTTGTGATCTTCCATCTCGCGGCGTTTCTTGACCCGCACAAAGTGCTCCATGGGGTTGAGATTTTTGCGCTGGCAGGCACTGGCCAGGAATTCCTCCACCGACATGCCCTCGCGTAGATACACCGTAGCGAACGTGTTCTCCGGCAGGGCTACCTTGTAGGATTTCTCCGGCTCGTCACGGGTGTTCATCTGCATCGACCGACGGCTGGAGCCACTATTAGAGCGCGACAAGATCGGCGGACGGCGCTTGGTGGCTCCACGTCCCGCGAGCAGATTGTTCAACAGTGACGGTGACCGAGCGCAGATGAACGCATGGAACGAAGACACCGTGAAGACGCCCAGCTTGTTCAGCGTATTCTTCGTGGGACGCGATACGTGCGTTAGGAGAGACTGCGGACAAATACATGTAATTTGGTAAAGAATGGAATAAAGATGAAAAATACCTTTGGATTTGGAAGTTCTCCGTTCTGCAGTGACGCCATATAGCAGCGCAGACGGAATTGCTCGCAGTGCAATCGCTCAAGGTTCTCTTCCCACTGAAGAATCTGCTGCTGTATTTGGTGACGCGTGTCCGTGTCGGTGACTACACTCTGCTGCAAATCGGCCATGTGCTTCAGCTTGTGATCCTACATCAAGTCAAATTTGGTAAATGCTTTCTACACCCCATATCCTCTGTTACTTACCGATTCTATTGCTTTTTCTAAACGGAAAATCTCCTCTTGTAATAGGTGTAACGTACCAGTCTTACCACGATGTCTTGCAAACGCTGCAGCACAGGCACTATGTATACTGTTGACCCAGTTCTCCAGCTCGACCTGGCAGGGCGCCTGGAACAGGTACGCGTCGCCGAACGCCGTGCTCAGACAGAAGATGTAGTCCCGCTTCGGGTGCTCCGGTATGGGCTGCATGATGGCCCCGTCCACGATGATCAGGTGCTTCGGGGCAGCCTCGACCGAACGGCCCTCGCGCGAATCGCACGGATAGAACAACAGGGTGGTACCTTTCAGACAGACCCAGTAGCCCTTCCAGCCGCGCTTGCGGGCCAGCTCGATCTGGTGCTTCTTCCGCAGGAGCCATTTCTTTACCGAAAGGAATCTATAATGAAGGGGAAATAATGGAAAATCGTAAAATGAATAAATGCATAAATGAATATTTGAATATTTGCAGTTTCGTTTAATTTGACTAGTGTAGTAAGTTTTGGTCTACATACAAGAGAATTGAAAAAAAAACTCGGTGGAAGAAATGACCAATTTTTAATTCCATGGACAATTTTTAGCACAGAAAGTTCTCTAAAATTAGACAAGAAATTTTACCGAATTTAAAGCGGATTTTTTGAAATATTACAACGCAAAAGTCGTCTAAATTTGTAAGGAAAATTCTTCGAATTCTTCACTAAAAATTCGAAATTTCCTCGGAAATTTTGTCTTGGAAATCTTTGATAGTTTCAGGAGAAACTCTTCGGAAGCTCTAACTGAATTTATAAAAATTTCAACGGGAAATTATTCTTTATTTCCCTGGGGAAATCTTCGAAGTTTTCAAGTTTCTTCGGAATTTCATTGTGAATCAACAAAGGGGCCATCCGGTACCGAATCAGCGTGTAACCTCTAGACTTCTCCCTCTCTACTCCCGCCGAGGTTGCATACGCGGAAGTAGGCGTCTTCCCATTTTGCAATTGTGTGCTAGCGGATGTATGCCAAAAAGCCGTCGAGTACGCTCCCAGTCTCTTGCGCTCATTGGCACGGAACGAAGATCTGGCAGTTCTTCCCTGCCAAAGTAAATTGTTTCATCTCGCAGCGTTTTCGAAGGAGGGATAATAACGAGGTCTTACGTAGGTCGGTTGAGGATTTGCTGAATACCGTTTTTGCCAGATTCAAGCAATGATACATCGATGAATTCTTTCGCACCGTAGTGTCGGGTAGGTGCATTCGGGAATGGCCTGACTTTTTCCGACAACCTGCCCTCCCAGTGTAGCGTATTTTCTGGCGAAGCTGATCATTTCAAACACGAATCAATGTGGGATTTCAGACGGTTTATGATCTTTTGTCTAGAACATGATATCAAGAGCAGACTTTCATAAACTCGTTCTCCAGGCTGTTTTTTTAAAATTGGTTTAGGGAAGCCATTGCATTGGACTAAATTGAGTGTTCCGAATGGGCTAGATCAACTCTACGCAGCTCAGGGAAGTTAAAGACACAAAGACTATCGCACAATTTCATATTCTGGTGCCCCAAATATGAAGTGTCACACGTTAGCTACAACATTCATGCGCGATGCATCTAGCTAGAACTATTCACAAAGTTCGTCCAGAACTTATTTCACGGACTGTACAAGAAGAAGAACTATTCAAAGTCGTTTCTTCGAGGGACATGAACGTCCTTCAAAGAACGAAAACATACGAGTTTTTAAATTAAAAGATTGTGAACACTTTGGATTAGCATTTCACGTCGGAAGTTAACATTTCTAGATCCATTAGTCGGAGTGTCAGAAAAAAGGGCGAGGCCGTCACTTTGCATCGCAACATCAATTGAACTTTTTGTTTGAAAAGCACCATATGTGACATTGTTTAGAAAACGGACAATTCAGGGAAACGTTCAACCCCTAAGACTCGCATCAACCAAGTTTTGTACACATATATCGATTATACGAAATATATCACAGTGAACTCTCCCTAACTCGATGTTCTGTAGCTCGATATTTTGCCTTACTCGATGAAATTCAAAATCCCTTGAATCTAGCATACTGTGTTCCCTCCGTAAGTCGATATCTCCGATATTATCTAAGTCGAAGTAATTTCTCAATGCATTTTCACCTCGCTAACTTGATGTTGTCAGAATCAGTTCACAATTGCACGATTTAGTTAGAAGCTAGAAGTGAAAAGTGATAAGCAAGAAATGAGAAATAAAAAGTAAAAAGTGAGAAAAAAAAGTTATAAGTGAAAAGGTAGAAGTGAGAAGAGAGAAATTCGGTGTAAGAGGAAAAAACTGAGAAATGAGAAAAATGAAGTGAGGAGTGCGAATTAAGAAGTGAGAAGTGGAAAGTAAGAAATGAGTAGTTAGAAGTGAGAAATTCGGAGTGTGAAATGAGTAGTGAGAAGTAAAAAGTATGAAGTGAATAATGAAAAGTGATAAGTGAAAAGTGATAAGAAAGAAATGAGAAGTTAGAGATTCGGAGTAAGAACCGAAAAGTGAGAAGTGGGAAATGTCCTCACTTCTCGCTTTTCGGTTCTTGCAAAGTAAGAGAGAAATGAGAAGTGAGAAATAAGAAGTGAGAAATTTGGAGTGCGACCGAGGAATAGATAAGATCGATTAGAAACGAGATACTTTCTCTTTCTTTCTTTTTTCTGTCTTCTTTCTTCTTCCTTTTTTTTATCTCTCCATTCACTTCTCACTACTGATCATTTCGCTTCTCACTTCCCCTAGCTTCTATTTGTTTAACTACTCACATTGTACATCTCACTTCGCAACTATCACATCTTACTTCTCACTACTCATTTCTCGTTTTTTACTTTTCATTACTCACATGTTACTGCACTCATTTCACTACTCAATATTCACTTCCGTTTCCCAATACTCACTTCTCACTACTCTGTACTTGTTTCGAACATCCCGTTTCTCACTACTTAGTTCTCGCTTTTCACTATTTACCTCGAACATGTCACTTTTCATTTCACTTAGTAAGAAAACGTATTTCAACTATTTGACCAAACGGAATTCGGCCAAAGGGGCAGCAGGGACTATGTCCAAGGGCTTGACGACCCCTCCCCATGGCCGCTGCGAGTTAGGGGGCCTGCCTAGGATGTGGTGGGGTTTGACAGTGGGCTCTGTTAAACCTCTACAAAAAGCTGCATGTGTCTGTAAGCAGGCCCTATCAAACCCAGCCAGCACATGAACGTATATGGTGTCGTGTAGGATGATGAAGTGCAGGCGATAGAGGTACTTTTCCACACAACATGTATGTATATCGTCTCCAATTTAGCATCTTGTATTGCACCATGTACGATTTTATGTATACTGGGAAGCGACCGTGTGCCGCTCAAAGCGCACAAGCCCAACACGAGTGCCAACCGGCACATCAGGATTAATACCAGTGAGATCCTGATTACGGTATACTGGTCACGGCAAGCGACACACACCCGCGCGCGAAAGTAATGCAAAATAAACGATTTGTAAAATTAACGTAAATTTACATTCTTATTTAACCTCAAATAGAGATAAAATAAGGGTTGCTGAATGACATTAGCTTTCCGATTACTATCAATTATTTTCAATTTTCATCCTGTTTCTTTTTTTTACTATTCTTACGTTAAAGAAATGATGATGCGGGCGCCTAATCCGTAATTCAAATGAACAATCACAATCACTCACTTTGAGCGATTGATTGTTTATTCTCGCGAAGAATGAACAATTGAACAAATTAAGGAAATGCTAATACTGCTGTGTAGAAGTTGCATAGATCACATCACTTTCCATGGTGAATCCCGATCTATGTTACAGATTACCCCACCCAACTAACACTTCTTCCTTCCCGTGGTAATTGTGGAGATGCAGAGGTATTCTCGGTCTCTAGTAGCAACAATTACCACACACTCAATTCCCTCCCTTTCCCAACTGACTGTAAGGACTTGGCCGGCGCCGTTATTGATCAACATTTGCGAGCTGCTGAAACGTGCACTTCGAGAGTAGTTGGTAAATCCCAACCACTATTCACTTGGATCGTAGTGCAATTTGCACCAGTTCTGATCAATCACGGAGTAGCAACCATTGATATGTACAGTCAGTCTAAGTTAAGCTAAGCTAAGCTATTTGACCAAACGGCATTCGGCCAAATATAAATGTGTTCCCTTTCTGGATACCTCCCTAACTCGATGGTCCCTTCAATATTGAGTAAGTGAGAGTTCACTGTATATAAGAGTTAAATCGACTATCGCGTATGGTTGATTTAACCCTATTTGTGGTTGTATCAACCAAAAATATTGTTATTTGTAAATCATTGCAAAAATATTGCAGATTTGAATCAAAATCCAATTGATTCTACCATGTTTTTTTCTCCATGATAGCCTTCTGAACGCAGAAAAAAGATAGAAGAAGAAAGAGAAGAGAGTAGAATGGGTAGAACAAGATGGAAGAAGGAATAAGGGAGATTGCAAATGAAAATAAGTTACACTAAATTAATGATTTCGTGTGTGTTACTTCTACGTGAAGTTAAACGATTTACAATGATATGGAAATGCTAATATCATCGTCCAAACTTGGACGTACATGTTCATGATAGAATTAGAGGCGAAAGTATAGAATTGATAGTTCCGTTAGGATACGGCAGGCATGAAGAATGTTTTTATAGAAGCCGATTTGAAAGCGAGCGGAGGGCAATATTTGTGATGGCACATATCACACGACCTTCCCCTTCTGCCAAGCTCCCGTATGAAGGGGGAGGGAAGAATATCAGTGTGGAAGCTGATATATCTCCACAGGCAAAAGGAAGGTGGTTTGACTTGCTCATATGCCATCGCGTGCGGAAGGATTTGCTATCGACGAGTACTGCCTCCAAATTTCTAATATGACATCAGCATTTAGGGACACAGCAGGTATTTCCGTCCATCGTCATAGGGGCTAAAATCAACGAAAGCAACGTACATTTGCTAGAACTCCACTATAGCAGAACGTTTCTCCTGAGCTTACGATTTGATACGTATGAGTTTTACAAAAAAGCGTTTTTTTATTGGTTTTCGAGACTATGACGAACAGACGAAAATACCTGCCGTGTCCCTAGTCGAATAGGATTTTTATTGCACAGTTCTGTTTTCCCATGTTCTCTCCGAGGCAGCCAAGTTGGTTGCGACGAGACGGACGCAATGAGAAAACAGAACTGTGCAATAAAAATCCTATTCGACTAAATGCTGATGTCATATTAGAAATTTGGAGACAGTACTCGTCGATAGCAAATCCTTCCGCACGCGATGGCATATGAGCAAGTCAAACCACCTTCCTTTTGCCAGTGGAGATATATCAGCTTCCACACTGATATTCTTCCTCCCCTTCATACGGGAGCTTGGCAGAAGGGAAGAATGATATGTGCCATCACAAATATTGCCCTCCGCTCGTTTTCAAATCGACTTCTATAAAAACATTCTTCATGCCTGCCGTATCCTAACGGAACTATCAATTCTATACTTTCGCCTCTAATTCTATCATGAACATGTTCTTCCAAGTTTGGAAGATGATAGGGACACGGCAGGTATTTCCGTCCATCGTCGTAGGGGCTAAAACCAACGAAAGCAACGTACATTTGCTAGAACTCCACTATAGCAGAACGTTTCTCCTGAGCTTACGATTTGGTACGAATGAGTTTTACAAAAAAGTGGCTCTTTTATTGGTTTTCGAGACTATGACGAACAGACGAAAATACCTGCCGTGTCCCTATTAGCATTTCCATATCATTGAAAATAAGTTGTTTGTATGTAATGTTTCGTGTGTGGTTGTGATACATTATTATTATTTATTCAGACTAAGGCCGAAGTGGCCTGTGCGGTATATAAGACTCTTCTCCATTCGGCTCGGTCCATGGCTACACATCGCCAACCACGCAGTCTACGGAGGGTCCGCAAGTAATCTTCCACCTTGCCCGCTGCGCACCTCGCCTTCTTGTGCCCGTCGGATCGTTTTCGAGAACCATTTTCACCAGGTTACTGTCCGACATTCTGGCTACGTGCCCGGCCCACCGCAGTCGTCCGATTTTCGCGGTATGAACGATGGATGATTCTCCCAGCAGCTCATGCAACTCGTGGTTCATTCGCTTCTCCACGTACCATCCACCATCTGCACCCCACCATAGATGGTACGCAGCACTTTCCTTTCGAAAACTCCAAGTGCGCGTTGGTCCTCCACGAGCATCGTCCAGGTCTCGTGTCCATTGAGAACTACCGGTCTTATAAGCGTTTTGTAGATAGTCAGTTTGGTACGGCGGCGAACTCTATTCGATCGGAGCGTCTTGCGGAGTCCAAAGTACGTACGATTTCCAGCCACTATGCGTCCCCGAATTTCTCTGCTGGTATCGTTATCGGCGGTCACCAGTGAGTCCAATTACACAAATTCTTCTACCACCTCGATTTTGTCACCACCGATGTAAACTCGCGGTGGGTAGCTCACATTGTCTTCTCTTGAACCTCTTCCTATCATGTAATTCGTCTTCGACGTGTTGATGACTAGTCCGATCCGCTTGGCTTCCCTCTTCAGTCTGATGTAGGCTTCCTCCATCTTCTCAAAGCTACGTGCCATAATATCTATGTCGTCGGCGAAGCCAAATAGCTGGATGGACTTATTGAAAATTGTACCACTCGTGTTAATCCCTGCTCTTCATATTACCCCTTCCAAAGCGATGTTGAATAGCAGACACGAAAGACCATCACCTTGCCGTAACCCTCTGCGGGATTCGAAGGCACTCGAGAATGCCCCTGACACTCGAACTACTTACGCACATCACCCGATCTATCGTCGCTTTGATCAACCGTGTCAGTTTATCCGGAAATCCGTGTTCGTGCATTAGCTGCCATAGCTGGTCCCGATCGATTGTATCATATGCGGCTTTGAAGTCGATGAATAGATGATGTGTGGGCACGTTGTATTCGCAGCATTTCTGCAGTACTTGGCGAATGGCGAACACCTGGTCCGTGGTGGAGCGTTCGCCCATAAAACCCGCCTGGTACTGCCCCACGAACTCCCTTGCAATTGATGCTAGTCAACGGCATAAAATTTGGGAGAGTACCTTGTAGGCGGCGTTCAGCAATGTGAATGAGCGGTAGTTGCTACAATCCAGCTTGTCGCCCTTTTTGTAGCTGGAACACACGACACCTTCCATCCACACATGCGGCAAAACTTTCTAGTCCCAAATCTTGGTGATGATCCAGTGCAGCGCTCTAGCCAGTGCCTCACCACCGTGTTTAAACAGATCTCCTGGTTGTTGGTAAAACCCAGTGGCTTTGTTGTTCTTCAGCCGGCCAATCTCCTCCTGGATTTCCTGGAGTTCCGGAGCCGGTAGAATTATGTCCTGCGCGCGTTCTCCCAGGTCCATCACCATACCGCCATCTTCGTCTGCCACATCGCCATTCAGCTGTTCTTCGTAGAGCTGCTTATTTATTTATCATCAGACTAAGGCCGGAGTGGCCTGTGCTGCACATAAAAGACTTCTCCATTCAGCTCGGTCCATGGCTGCACTTCGCCAACCACGCAGTCTGCGGAGGGTCCGCAAGTCGTCCTCCACCTGATCGATCCACCTTGCCTGCTGTGCACCTCGCCTTCTTGTTCCCGTCGGATCGTTGTCGAGAACCATTTTCACCGGATTACTGTCCGACATTCTGGCTACGTGCCCGGCCCACCGCAGTCTTCCGATTTTCGCGGTGTGAACGATGGACGGTTCTCCCAACAGCTGATGCAACTCGTGGTTCATTCGCCTCCTCCACGTACCGTCCACCATCTGCATCCCACCATAGATGGTACGCAACACTTTCCTTTCGAAAACTCCCAGTGCGCGTTGGTCCTCCACGAGCATCGTCCAGGTCTCGTGTCCGTTGAGAACTACCGGTCTTATAAGCGTTTTGTAGATAGTCAGTTTGGTACGGCGGCGAACTCTATTCGATCGGAGCGTCTTGTGGAGTCCAAAGTACGTACGATTTCCAGCCACTATGCGTCTCCGAATTTCTCTGCTGGTATCGGTATCGGCGATCACCAGTGAGCCCAAGTACACGAATTCTTCAACCACCTCGATTTCGTCACCACCGATAGAAACTCGTGGTGGGTGGCTCACAATGATCTCTTTTGAACCTCTCCCTATCATGTACTTCGTCTTCGACGTGTTGATGACTAGTCCAATCCGTTTAGCTTCGCTTTTCAGTCTGATGTAGGCTTCCTCCATCCTCTCAAAGTTACGTGCCATGATATCAATGTCGTCGGCGAAACCAAATAACTGGACGGACTTCGAGAGAATCGTACCACTCGTGTCAATCCCTGCCCTTCGTATTACTCCCTCCAAAGCGATGTTGAATAGCAGACACGAAAGACCATCACCTTGCCGTAACCCTCTACGGGTTTCGAAGGGACTCGAGAATGCCCCTGAAACTCGAACTACGCACATCACCCGATCCATCGTCGCCTTGATCAACCGTATCAGTTTATCCGGAAATCCGTTTTCGTGCATTAGCTGCCATAGCTGGTCCCGATCGATTGTATCATATGCGGCTTTGAAGTCGATAAATAGATGATGTGTGGGCACGTTGTATTCGCGGCATTTCTGCAATACCTGACGTATGGCGAACACCTGGTCTGTGGTAGAGCGTTCACCCATAAATCCCGCCTGGTACTGCCCCACGAACTCTCTTGCAATTGGTGTTAGTCGACGGCATAAAATTTGGGAGAGTACCTTGTAGGCGGCGTTTAGCAATGTGATTGCGCGGTAGTTGCTACAATACAAATCCATTCAGGTGCTCTTCGTAGTGCTGCCGCCACCTTTGGATCACCTCATGCTTGTTCGTAAGAAGGTTCCCGTTTATGTCCTTACACATATCGGGCTGTGGCACGTGGCCCTTACGTGAACGGTTCAATTTCTCATAGAACTTTCGTGCGTTATTAGCGCGGTACAGTTCCTCCGTCTCTTCACGGTCTCGATCTTCCTGCTGGCGCTTTTTCCTCCGGAAAATCGAGTTTTGTCTGTTCCGCGCCCGTTTGTATCGTGCCTCGTTCGCCCTCGTGCGGTGTTGCAGCAATCTCGCCCATGCTGCATTCTTCTCCTCAACTAACTGCTCACATTCGCCGTCATACCAGTCGTTTCTCTGATCCGGAGCCACCGTGCCTAATGCAGCGGTTGCGGTGCTTCCAATGGCGGATCGAATATCTCTCCACCCATCTTCAAGAGATGCTACGCCTAGCTGCTCTTCCGTTGGGAGTGCCACTTCCAGCTGCTGCGCGTAGTCTTGGGCTAGTCTACCGTCTTGTAGCCGCCCAATGTTAAGCCGCGGCGGACGACTCCGACGCGTGTTGATCACCGTCGAGAGTTTTGAGCGCAGACATACTGCGACGAGGTAGTGGTCGGATTCAATATTCGCACTGCGGTAAGTGCGTACGTTCGTGATGTCGGAGAAGAATTTACCGTCGATTAGAACGTGGTCGATTTGATTTTCCGTTACTTGATTAGGTGATTTCCATGTGGCCTTGTGGATATTCTTGCGGGGGAAGAAAGTGCTTCGGACTACCATTCCGCGGGAGGCTGCAAAGTTTATGCATCGTTGGCCGTTGTCGTTCGATACGGTATGCAGACTATCCGGTCCGATGACCGGTCTATACATTTCCTTCCTTCCTACCTGAGCGTTCATGTCACCGATGACGATTTTGACGTCCCGCAGTGGGCATCCATCGTATGTCTGCTCCAGCTGCGCATAGAACGCTTCTTTCTCGTCGTCGGATCTCCCTTCGTGTGGGCAGTGCACGTTGATGATGCTATAGTTGAAGAAACGGCCTTTTATCCTCAGCTTGCACATCCTTGCGTTGATTGGCTGCCACCCAATCACGCGTTGGCGCATCTTCCCCAGCACTATGAAGCCGGTTCCCAGCTCGTTGGTGGTGCCACAGCTTTGGTAGAAGGTAGCCGCTCGATGCCCGCTTTTCCACACTTTCTGTCCTGTCCAGCAGATTCACTGCAGCGCTACGACATCGAAGTTGCGGGGATGTAATTCATCGTAGATTATCCTGTCGCAACCTGCGAAGCCTAGCGACTTGCAGTTCCATGTTCCAAGCTTCCAATCGTGATCCTTTATTCGTCGCCTAGGTCGTTGCCGATTGTATCGAGTCGTATTATCGTCTATGTCGTTCGTAATAGTTGTTTTTAAAGGCGGCTTATTGGGCCTGCGCAAACCTCCTATCTCGTCGGAGGGCCGTCGTGTCAGGGCTGTTTAGCGTCCCACCTAACACCAGGACTTGGGCTTGTGCGCTTTGAGCGGCACACGGTCGCTTTGGCGGAGCCTACTTGCGGATACATGCAGCTTTTTATAGAGGTTTAACAGGGCCCACTGTCAAACCCCACCACATCCTAGGCAGGCGCCACAACTCGCAGATGGCCTGGGGAGGGATCGTCAAGCCCTTGGACATAGTCCCTGCTGCCCGGGGTTAATTTGGTTTAACTTATTGCAAATTTGTTGATGGGCCGCTCTCTTTTTCGGTTTTATTTGATGCCATGATACTCCAAACAGAATTTCTGCCAAATCGGTCAATGTTTGGGTGGTACACCCAAAACAAATCTGTGTGACATTCTTTGTATCAAGCATTTTGTATCAAATCTCGCATTCAAACCGATCAGAGAATGTCATACTTGTTAATACAGCTCATTGCATTAAGTCGGTTTATTTGGTTTCGATCAATACATCCAAACGAATCTCGTTGGCTCCTCCTAGAACAAGTATATGAATCGTGTACAGCAATATGACTTTAACCCACACAGTCTTCCTGATTCCATTTAGCTTGATAACGGAAAAGGACACAAATATGCATGATGCTTATTCCACTCGTATCATTCATTGCTATCCCTGTTACCCTTCCACTTGTCACATCCGCATAGCATGAAACGTGGATTATGATTGCCTTTGGGCACGATGTTCCTCATCTGATAAATAGTCCAGATGGATGGCGCGTCAGTCAAGATGTGCTAAGGGTGGAGGGTCCGGGTTCGATTCCCGTCTTTGACCGAATTTTTTTGTATGGTTGCTGAGGTTGTCGAAGTATACAGCATTGCACTCCTCGATGGGGGAGTGTAAAATTAGATTCAATGTAGACACTAACACATAACCAGTTCTTATTTTCTCGTGGCCGGAGACCTAATGCAAGGGCCTGCCGTTTACTTAATACAATCTGAGCATATGTCGCAAATTATGGCAAACTGTACACGAAACTAATGCGAGATTGCAATAAAATGTTGCAATCTCTGGTTGGGTGATACTTAACTTTTTGGAAATGTATACGGAAAAATGTATGGAGAAACATCGAAAAACAGAAATGTGCAGATAGATGGCACCATTTACGTTAAAGAACTATGATACTCATTCAGTTCATGCAGAATTAAACACAGATTGTTATGCAGAAAACCGCGAGAAGATTGGTGTTTACCCGGTAAAGTTAGGAACATTATTAAGAAGTGGGGTTCGAGCAAATTTCGTTTCTTTTACTCATGAAAAGTAATTTATTAACTCATTCAACACTCCAGTAAAATATAAATAACTTTCCCGGATATACTCGAATCTTCTCGCAGCTTTCAGAATAACATTCTGTATTTAATTTTGTAAGAACTGAATGAGTATCATAGTTCTTCACCGTAAATGGTGTCAACTAACAGCAAACCACTGTTTTTCGATGTATCCCCAGATAAAAATCTCAATAGAAAAACAGTAGAAATAATTGTACCAGTACGATGAAATGAATGGTAATTACGCCAAACTTTATTAAGGTCACTCCTGACGGAATCCAATTTTCAAAGTACTCGCGTTTTCAAGGGCACACCATTCGATACGGGAGCAACGCACAACTGTCATTTTTATTTTTTCAGCTTTGCTACGTCGCAGCATGCATGAAAAAATAAAAATGACAGTTGTGCGTTGCTTCCGTATCGAATGGTGTGCCCTTGAAAACGCGAGTACTTTTAAAATTGGATTCCGTCAGAAGTGACCTTAATTGGCTCATTCACAATAGAATAACATCAGATTATATTGTTTTCTACCATACAATAAAAAATGGGAGTTGTTATGTATCTTTACAATAAAAAAAAATCGATTTCTTCTCAAACAAAATTTTGCCATTACAATAGACATTCTTCTTCTTCTTCTTCTTCTTATTGGCATTACATCCCCACACTGGGACAGAGCCGCCTCGCAGCTTAGTGTTCATTAAGCACTTCCACAGTTATTAACTGCGAGGTTTCTAAGCCAAGTTACCATTTTTGCATTCGTATATCATGAGGCTAGCACGATGATACTTTTATGCCCAAGGAAGTCGAGACAATTTCCAAACCGAAAATTGCCTAGACCGGCACCGGGAATCGAACCCAGCCACCCTCAGCATGGTCTTGCTTTGTAGCCGCGCGTCTTACCGCACGGCTAAGGAGGGCCCACTACAATAGACATTATTGTAATTGTATTGCCCTCATTTTGCCGGTAATAGAATCTATTGTACGTATAATAGACCAGTGCATGATGACGTAGGTTGACAGTTCACAGAGCTTTTTCACCGGGACTTAGCCTCCGGCGAAGCTTCCGATAAAATTGTTTCGTCATTTTATTCGCACGTAGATGTCCTTTGTGATTGATTTCATGCTGAATGCAAAGAATATCAATGAAATATTTGGATCACAGCAATTTTAAATTAAAAATATGAATTTTAATTTTCCCCTCATCGATTTTTCTATCACCTTGTAAACAAGCTCTGTGAACTGTCAAAATAAGTGAGGTTAAGTTACAGTTTGCATTGGTCTATAGAATAACAATATGGCAACTTGATTGGTATAATATGGGAATAGTAGAGTTTATTGTATTTTTATAATATTTTATTGTAAACCTATTGTATTTTTTATCCGGGTCTTCACACATTTTTTCGTATAAATTTCTAACGAGCTTACTGATTTGGCTGAAATTTTTTGTTTAGAGTATCAAATAGAACCGAATAAGAGGTAGGCCCATAAGAAAATTGAAAAAAAGTTTTGAGCCACCTTATAGTACAGTCAGTCAAAGCTAAGCATCTAAGTGACTGGCTGCTGATCTTCATTACCCTTAAGGCTCAAGAAAAAGTTTATCTCTGATAGGTGCAACAATCGTTCCCCTGAGAGATGTTCTTGAGAGGGTATTCCGGATATCCAGCTTTCCACGCTCGCCATAATGGCGGTTGCCATAAAATAATTTGACAGTATCTGCTTCCGACGCCGAACCGCCTTCGACGCTGCGTGGTATCTAAGCAATTAATTCGTTTTGTTTATTTACTGAAAACTCAGGAAAAGTGTTTGCCATTGTACTATCAGCCTCGATTCAATTAAAATATATTGATTTTCTATTTCCAGGACACCTTCCAACATTTAGTCAGGAGTGGATACATTTAACGATTTTTACAATTACTGAATGCATATATGTGGATGACCGCAGGCTCATCTGACCAGTAATGTAGATTTTGGATGCTTTCGTCGATGGCCCCTGACGCATCCCACATCCAACCGCTCAACCACGTCCAACCAACATAGAAGACCTTTCTGGTTCTTGGGGATTATGCAATGTCAGTCTGCTTAAGAATTTCTGCTAAAAAAAGCTAAAGCTTCACATTTTTGAGCTCATATAGAAATATTAGAATCATATTACTGTTCATGAATATTGATAGCTATTCATTGAAGATCTAAAAGTTAATTCCTTGAATGATGTTATTATTTCCTTGAATGATTAATATTTATTTGAAAATGTAACCATCGCGCAAACTAATTGCTTGTGTTTGATGCACATAATAATATCAATTTAATAATAGTCAGCTTCTTTTAGCTTTCTTTCAAATTTCCTACTTTTAATTTTCACAAATATCAACGAGAAATTCTTAGACATCCCAAACCGAAACTAGTTTCGAATGGTTATGGATTTCTCGTGGAAATACGGAAGAATTTGTCATTGGAATAAAGAAGAATTTCCCGTTGATAATTGGCAATTATTCCAAATTGTTACGATAAATTCAACTGAATGTCCAAAGAAAATTGTTCCGAATTTCCACGGGAACCCCATTACTATTCGAAAGAACTTCTCGTGAAAATTCGGAAAAAATCCTTGAAAAAAAAAAACGGTCAGTTTGAAAAACGACTAACACGCAGGGAAACAGCATAATAAACCCCAGAGCTCCCTGATGTTCGTCCCCCATCAATGAAGATGGATGCTAACAATATTGCTGTCTAATCTGTAGGTTGAGGTAGCCCAAGGTTTCTCCCATCCTACTCCTTCTTTTTTGTCAACAAAATGGAACCAAGCGGGAGGGGAAAAGGTTCGAGCTACTTCAAGCTGCTCATTAGTCAGGACTCGCATGCCAATACTTTCGTAAGCCTTAGTCATTACTGACAAACGGATTGAGAATGCAGCAAAGTGCATAGCCGAAAACATTTTAAATCCACATTATTTCTGGTCAGGAAAGACAGTCATCCATATAAATACATTCATTAGTTGGTAAAACTCGTTAAAGACTCCGCTCCTGAATAGCTGTTGGAAAATGTCCTGGAAATGTAAAAATATTAGAAGTTTTATAAAATCAAAGCTAATAATTTGCAAACGCTTTTTCGATTTTTTCAGTAAATAAACAAAATGAATAGTTGCTAAGATACTTTGCAGCGTCGAAAGCAATTCGGCGTCGGAAGCAGTTAGTGTCAAATTATTTTATGGCAGTCGCCATTATGGCGAGCGTGGAAAGCTGGATATCTCGCTTAACATCTGAAAAGGGCCACTCAAAACGTAAACATAAAGAAATGCCATTCGAAAAAGGTGCATCACAATTTCAATTCCTATTTCACAGGTTTATAAAAGCACTAAAACTTTTAAATACGTAGGGTGAGAATTTTTGAAAACTACATGTTAGGCTACCTATCAACACATGTTTTTTTAATCGAAATAATTAAACTTTTGTGTTGCCAATCTGAAAGTAAATCAAAAAGTAAATAGGGGAAGAGGCCCCAAAACGCCCCCCCCGATGCAAATCGCCTTTTGTGGTTTCCCTCATATTTACCGTCATTAAGATGTCCGTAACAAAACTAGATCTAAAATTATGTAGGTTAGGCGAAGAAAGTTTCAAAATAGTGCATGGGAAGGTCGGAAAAACCAAAAATTTCCACATTTTGAAGAAACATCTAACATTTTGGCGAGGCAAAACGCCCTAGTGGCAATAGCCTACAAAGTACTTGCGTCTCCACGCACTATCCATACTAGAATGCTGATTCGCCGACGCGTGGTACTTTGTTTCCTAGGAGCCGCCAGCTGAAAGGCGTTTGGCCTCATGAGTTTTCCGGCAACAAAATATCACCACTTTTTTGAAATGTGAATATTATCAATATGATTGAGATTTTTGACAATTTTTGAATGGCATCAACTAGCTACCTTGTTCAAGTGATGCATAATGTAAAAATACCCATGAATAGCGTTACAAATAAGACAATAGAGCAGTGTTTGCTTAGCTAGGGCATATTGCCCCCCCTTCCCCTAAACCCGAAAAATCAAACTATTTCGGCTAAAACGTGTTTTTACGTTTAAATCGACAAATATAAAAAGTGACGTCCTATATGCCTTGCCGGGTGAAATAAAAAAGTATCACCCAGACCCATTTTGTTTTTGCGCTGCCGTCAGGGCCAATTTTGCAGCATGAGTTATAGAGCTGTTGTGGAATGTTTAGTTGTTGCATACGGACATGACAGTGGTAGGGGAACATGCCTCAACCCCCCCCCCTCCGCTCCGGGGCAAAACGACTTTCGGGTATTAACTTATATTTAGGTGAAGAGGCCCCAAAACGCCCCCCGGGGCAAAACGACTTTCGGGTATTCACTTATATTTACCATGTTTGAGATAGCCTTAATAAAACTAGACGCGAAATTATGTAGGTTAGGCGAAAAATGTGTCAAAATAACAGATAGGAATGTAGGAAAAACTGAAATTTTCCACATTTTGATGAAACATTTAACATTTCGGCGAGGCAAAACGCCCTAGTGGAACTATCCTACAATGTACTTGCGTCTCCACACACTGTCCATACCAGAATGCTGATGTGCGTTGGTACGAATGGTACGTTGTTCCATAAGAGCTGCCTGCTAAAAGGCGTTTTGTCTCATGAATTTTCCGGCAACGAAATATCACCACTTTTTTGAAATGTGAATATTATCAATATTATTGAGATTTTTCTAATTTTAATATGGCATCAGCTAACTATTTTGTTTAGCTGTTGCGTGAGTTAGAAACACCCATGAAAATCGTTATAACTAAGGCATAAAAGCAGTCTATGCTTAGCTAGGGCATATTGCCCCGATGAAGAAAAAAAAAATGATTGGTCAACTGCTGACAAGTTTCAAGAACGAGTATAGAAATATCAAAGAGACTTACCCCGCTTTCCGAACCGCTCCGGTACAATTGAACGATGCTGCGGCGGTGCCAGTGGCTTTCGCTTTGTACGGTGAAGCCATCACGCTTTCCCCGTCGTCCTCATCTGACACGGCCGTCGTCAAGCTCATACGATCATCGTCGGAAATCTGTAATCGAGACGGGAGAGGCAAGGAAAATATTGTTTTATTGAAGTGGTTTTTATGGTGGATGGCACTCAGTGGTATAAAACATATTACGATCGATGTGATTTTGAAAATAATAGCTCCATTTCGAGGGATCAGCGATATTGCTCGCACCTAAGCTGGGGAGGGTGGACCAATGTATGCATTCCTCCAAATTCTTCAGAAACAAGACAGTAATCGATTGAAGGTGTTTCGGGTAGAAATATGCAAAGTGGAACGTACTAAAAATTTATACAAAATGCAATAACAGTATTTAAATAAAAGAAATGTTTTCATAGTAATATATTTATGATAATCTAAGCATTGGAATTTCATTCTTACAAGCATCTGTTACATACTGAATAAAATCTTCCTGCGAATGATTTCACGGTGCATTTCATGCCATTTGCCCGTACGAGATGTGAACAAACGGTAATGGACGCGAGATTTGAGTATTATTGCCGCAAGATGTTGGTCGAGGCAACCAGGGCCAGGTATTGATCCGGTTCCATTTACGATGTTTCTCCAACATTTTTTGTTTTGCCAGCAATAGGGACCGAGAGGAGCGAGTTTCCGCTTACGCTAGAGTGGATTTGTGTCGATGCATCCAGATGCCGTTCGTTGTCATAGATGCGGCTCGCTGTTGGGAGAAGGTGGAGGAAAAAAATGGGAAGCTCTGCATCCTAATCCGGCGCTCTCGGTATCCTGAGTTGCCGAGGGTAGAACAGTCATTGATTTGTCACGATTCAGCAATAATCTTTTATATGACAATATAAAACTGCACACTCGGTTGCATTCATTGCTAACATTCTCTCCGTGGAGTTAGGAGCTACCTTCACTTCGTACACTATCCGGTGTGTCATACACATTGCGACATCATTTTTTTCTGGAGTGTAGATAAAAAATCCACTTCTGAGCGGGATGGTCGATTGCTACCACTCGATTCGTATAAGCACTAAAAACCCTTTTAGAGTTTTAACAATGATTGGTGGATGGTAGCGAAAGCTTTCACATTGTGGGTGATTGCAAACTGGTTTGTTTGAATTATGAGCGCTACATCCCTCTTGACAATGGATTACGGGCGAGGATTTTTCTGTCTACTAGTGCAACAACGCCAATGGGGTTGTGATCTATTTCTCTGTGCTTCGGATAACTATCGTTGCATATTCTTGCTCCGTTGACACTCAATGCGTGACGCGGTTCTAATATAATGCGTTAGCAGGATTTGACTGACTTGTGATACTTCATTCGTAAAAAAACGTAAATCAATTCATATTCATGCGTACACTTGTCATAGGATATCCTCAGTTTAGAGCTAAGGAATATCCGATACGATTTGTCTGGGACTGTCTGGAAAAATTCTTCCGGGAATACTTTCAAGAAATTCCTCCATGAATTCCTTCAGGAAATCGCATTGGACATTTTTGCAGAAATTCTTTGGTGAACCGCTTCGGGCAACCTTCGGGGAATTCTTTCTTTCAAGGCGGCATTCTTGCAGCTTTTATTACAGTCATCGCTCCAAGAATTTCTGCGGAAATTCATCTAATTTTTTTAAATTAATTTTTAGAATTTTAAATGGTTCAGAAATCCTTTTTAGACTGTGGAAATTTATTTATTGAACTTCTAATAAAATTCTTGTGGAAATTTCTTTGTGAAAATACCGTCGGATTTCTCCTGTAAAAGTACGATCGGAGATATACGAAAATATAAAACAAAACTCCTCCTGAAATTTCTTTGTTTTTTTTTTCAGAAATAGCTTTTGATACAAATCGTATCGGATACCGTAGGGGACCGAAATTCGTAAAGAACCGTAATCCGTCCACCTCATGTGATATTCATGTATTGGGAAATAATTTATTAATAATTTAACTCATCCTGTTTATATACTTGACAGTAAGCTATTTGGCCATTGTCTCGAACGAGTCTAGTTACTCCACAAATGTTGTCGGTAAGGATCCAACAGCGAAATATCATACAGCGATGGTTTATGTTGCTGCAGAAAATGTGTTTATCACGGTGGTTTTTAGCCGTAAATCAATGAGTAGTTGGGTTGTCGTTAGCTGCAGCAGCACTCAAGAAAAAGTTTTCAGCTGTCTTATACACATCGAAGACATCTGCAGCGATTTGATAGAACATTATTGAGCGGTATTCGTAAGGTGACCAGACGTCCCGCGATTCGCGGGACAGTCCCGCTTTTTCGCCATTAGTCCCGCGCTAAAAAGAGTCCCGCGAAATGCCCCGCGTTTCACTTATTTCAAGATATAATGTCCCGCGAAATAAAGAAATATTTAATAAATAGCAGTAATTTAGTAAACGTTCTTCAAGAACATATAAGATTTTGAAAATTTATTATATTGATTAATGGTTTTCGATTTTCGTCACATACAAAGCATCGCTCCGGAGGCTTGATGAGTGGTCTTTCACCCAATGCCACGGCCACACTCGCATGTGGTTTAAACCTCTTTTCTGCGTCCAAATTATATTTCTTACATCTTAAATAAAATTATCATCAGTAACAAATAGATTAAGAAAGAGCTAAACAACTGTGCACTGTGGTAGTGCAACGCCGAGCGGCAGCACAAGCGCTCACTCAAAACACGTGTTTGCCGGTTTACAATTTTATTTCGTCCAAAAATTTCTCGAGTTTGAGGAATTTTGACAAGCCTGCTTTGTTGTATTCTAGGGATCCTGGTCAAATCCTCATGGACACGAGAACGAGGAATGATTCAATTGGATATCTACTAAAAGAGCTATAATAAGTGAAATAGAAGGTTTGAACGTGCTATTGAGGAATATTTTACTCAATCTGCAACAATAACAATGCTTTTACAGTGAAGAACTGAAATCATTTAAAAATTCACAGAAATAATAAATTTTCGAGATTTTGCTACTATACAGTCTGATTTATTAGAACAAATTTTTAAATTTTGTCCAACGTTTCGACATCGGGTTCGATGTCTTCTTCAGGGAAAAAAATGGTTTGCTCTTTGTTACGGAACGCCTATCATACTTAACAAAAAGCGATCAATATTTTTCTCCTGGAAGAGGACATCGAACCCGATGACGAAATGCTGGACAAAATTTAAAAATATGTTCTAATAAATCAGACTGCATTGCCGAAAAATCTCGAAAATCAACACTACAGTAGAAGTCAACAACTAGAAATAATAAAAAAAAACAATGGTCCTTTGGCCCAGATTCTGACAGTTCTGAAAGGATAGTTGGCTAAAGATCTCTGAATGTAGGATCCCTAGCTCAACAATTTCAACTTACATCGAGTTCGTATGTTGTTATTATTTCAGTAAAAACTTTACTTGAAATCTAAGCAAGTTCGACGAATTTTAAGTAGCTCGTATCTTTTTTTGTTTCAAGCTTACGGAAAAATTTATGATCTGTCAGTTTGCGGGGAATAATAAAAATCCTGAGTAAGATGTAGGCATTTTAAGCAAATTTGAGCGCTCTGCCTAATTGCATGAAACGAATAATACGATCACTTTGAATGTTAGCTAAAAGAATCATGCAACCAATACAAATAAGTTTAACCATCAGGAACTCGCACCGTTGTAAAAAGTTGAACAGATTCATTCATTCACAAGAGAGGTGAGATTGTGTGATTGATCCAGGGCCAAGCGAGTCCCAGTGGGGTTTATCAAATTTTAAAATTTTGACTTAAGCACATCTATCTTCTATCTTCTATCTATATATATAAAAATCAATCTATGTATGTATGTTCGCTAACTACTTCTGAACCACTTGGCCGAATTCAACCAAATTTGGTACACACGTTCTCTATCCTCAGGGGAAGTTGACAAAGGGGGTGGGAGGGTCATTTAGAAAAGGGGGAGGGGTTTTGTTTAGAAAACGAACAATTATGTGTAACTTGCATCTCCTAGGGCCGATTTCAATCAAATTTTGTACACATATTCAATATAAGGAGACAACCATATGAGAGTGTAATCTTTGAAAGGGGGGAGGGTCTGGAGGAGGGGTATGGTTCAGAAAACAGGTAATTCAGAGTAAATTCTGAACCCCTGCACCGATTTCAACCAAATTTGATACAAACATTCTCTACCTAAACAAAAGATAACAAAGCGGGTGGGGCGGTCATTGTAAAAAAAGGGAGGGTATGGGGAGGGTTGTCTTTATAAAACGAGCAATTCAGTGTAACTCCCAACCCCAGTACCCATATCAACCAAATTTTGTACACATATTCACTAAGAGTAGTCGATCATATGGAAGTGTAATTTGGTAAAGAGGGAGGGGCTGGGGGAGGGTATTGTTCAGAAAACAAGCAATTCAGTGTATCTTTTGAACCCCTGGACCGATTTCATCCAAATTTGGTACACACATTCTCTATCCTAAGGAGAAAATAACAAAGGGTGGTATGATCATTGGGAAAAAGGGATGGTAAGGGGAAGGGTTGTATTTAGAAAAGAGCAATTCAGTGTAACACCTAACTCCCAGGACCGATTTCAACCAAAATTGGTGTACACATTTTCTATCCCAAGGAGAAGATAACAAAGGAGGTGGGAGGGTCATTGGGGAAAAAGGGAAGTTATGGGGAAGGGTTGTCTTTAAAAAATGAGCAATTCAGTGTAACTCCCAGGATAAATTACAACCAGATTTGGTACACTTATTCTCTATTTTTGGAAGATGTTTATTGAAAAGGTAGAAGGGCCAAACAAATATATAAAAATAGATTGATACAAAGGAACAATTCTATGAGCGGTAGATCTACCTCTGTGGGTTTTGTGCTACAGCATTGGACATTTTAATTGAATAATTTACTTTTCAGTCCCTAGCAAAGCCGAATACATATAGCTATTAGCTATCTATATATCTCGGATACTTATTCAACGTATGTGACGTATGTGATTTTGTAAACAAAATTTAAACGTTGATTTCTGCAATCTGATAGCACTCCCACGCAAACCATCGCCACATACAGGTAGGGGAGGTTTCGGCTACATGTTCGTTGTGTTGGTTTGCGTAGGAGTGCCATCATATTTGACAAATCGACGTATGCATCTTTGTTTACAAAATCACATACGTCCTTTGAATAAGTACCTGAGATATATAAAACTCAATGTTTGTATGTTTGTGTGTATGCTCCAGCCTAACTTCTGAACCCATTATCGTATTGTTTAGTTATCGATCAATTTAACCATTTATCGAAATTATGGTTGCCCAGTGACAACCAATGAATAATGTGTTTCCTTCTGGATGGTGAATGTGATCCCTTCTTTAAAAATAGACGTTTGCCCGGAATAAAGGCATCGGTGGATGTTTTTCCTTCTTTAGAAATAAACGTTTGCCCGGAATATGGCGATTATGGGTTTGCTCCCTTCTTCAAAACCAGTCAATGTTTTCAAATGAAATCTGCCTTCTTCTGATCAAATGATGAAGTATCGATAAGAAAACGCAATTATCCTGTTGACCAATTGGTTTATTCATTTTCCGATTGTGAAAAAAAAACTGCGAATCAAACTGGCAATTCCGAGCAAGGCCGGGTACATAAAGCTATTTTTGAATAAAAACAAGGATTTAACAAATTTTGTCCCGCGCTGGAACAAAATATATCTGGTCACATTAGGTATTCGTCATCGGCAACACCAGCACTCAAGAAAAATTTGCTCGTGAGGATCGCCGTTCGATTTCTGTTAGTGATTGATTGGGGTATTATTGAAAAAATCGGACAATTTCAGGACACTCATTTTATACAAGAGAGAGTTTATTTGAGAAAAATGACCCCCAAAGTACGCATTGTTCTGAAACTGTGTCGGGGGGATAATTTTCACCAGTGTAAAAGATCTCTTTTCGTATCATAATTGGTAATCCTGAGAAGAACTGACTGTGGTTCTTGCGTACCACATGACAACAGCTTTATTCACACATCTGTTAGCAGCGACCGAGGCGTTCTTCAAGGTTAGCTGTCATGCTGCTGCATTAAATGCCATCACTGTTTCTTTCTTAGCATTTCCCCCTATAAAACTAAAAGTAAATCAGAATCGGCAGCCAAATAAAATTTATTTGAAGAATTGGAAATTTTCCATAAAAAAAATAAAAAATTGTCAATCAGGGTCAATTGACCAACAAATAAATATAAAATTTCCACAAATAATGCAAAATTTCCATAAACTATTGAGAATTTTCCACAAAACAAAGATAAATTAGCACTTTAAAAGCAAAAATTGCAATTATAAAAGAAGAACTTTCTATAAAAAAATCAAAATGTTCAACGGAAAAAATACAATATATTATTCGGCAGAAATTTTTTTTCTTGCAAAAAAATTGATTTGTGGAAATTTTTGTAATTGTTTAATGCTAACATTGATTTATTTATGGAAATTTTGTATTTTTTTCGTGGAACATTTTGATTTCTTTATGGAAAACTCTTTTTATATAATTCCATTTTATTGTTTTGTAAAAAAATCTTAATTGTTTATGGAGATTTTGCATTTTGTAAAAATTTTATATTTGTTTATTGCTCTTACCCTGACTTCTTTATTGTCAATTTCCTATTTTTTTATGAAAAATATCTAATTTTTAGGGGAAGTTTTTATTTTGGTTTACCAGAAATGCTTATTTCAATTTAATTTTTCTCCATATTTACCATAACTTTTAAACGCCACAACTGATTTTAAACAAATATTATAGAAATTAATTGAATAATTTTCAAAAAATCGATGCGAGCTTGCTTTTTAAAAATTATTATTTTAAATTCTGCCACATCTTCATCGTATGGAAATTCTATCTCATATAGAACCGCCTGCAAAAAAAGCAATGGTGGTGGATATTCATTCGACTTTTTTTTCCGTTCCTCAACCACGGTCCAACCAAACCACACAGGAATTCCCGAGTCGTACCAAAACGCAGAGCAACGCCACGGCCGCCGTATCATCCCGCAGAATCGCTCGCATCGCATTATGGCGATATTGACTTTGATGTTTTAATAATGAACGGTTTCGCTCGTTGCCGACGCTGGCTGCTGCGAATCCTGCCAAGATATCACGGTTCTGTGCCGGATTTCATCCAGCACCTTTCTGTTTCACGGGTCGCGTCCCGCGCACCTTGCTATGCGTTTGCTCCCACTCAACCCTGCTGCGAGGGTAACCAAGCCGCCCAAACACCTAATGGGTCTTTTTTTCGGTCCTGCTCCCGTAATCGCCTTGTTAGGCTGCTGGCTGGTTTCACCTTTGCGTGCTAATATTGTTATAGCCAACCTCCCGGACGGCCTTATTTGGCGGGGTGGGGGGAGGAAGTACCGGAAAAGAAATAAAAACATATCCCAAGGCAGGGTGTGAGATTTTTTTTCTCTGCTCGTTGCTCGTTCGCATGAGCATCATCTTCACCCGGTTAGAATTTTAATGGTCGCATAAAAATATATATTTCAATTACATCTCCGGTACAGTGAAGAAATTTTTACAAGTCGGTACTTTGTAGCCGACAGCATTCTGCCGTTAAAGTATATCTTAACTGCTTCTCTTTGAGGATGTGCGACATTTCCGCCATGTATTTTGAATATTTGAGTAGGAAGCGCGATACGATGGTTTACTCTTAGAATCAATTCAATATCTGTCTTTACTGGTATTACCTTCCCCAGCTGGGACGAACTTATATTTTTAGTGAAAACTGCTATAGTTTGCATTCGTAAATAGATTTGGATATGCCACATGGAAGTCGGAGGAGTTATCTACCCTAGTTTCATCATGACCTCCTTTCTCAGCACAATCTTGCTTTGAAGGCACACATTTTTCTCGCTGAGCTAAGGAATGCGAAATGAAATGCGAATGAATAACGAAAATTGTGATTTTTATTAGAAATTTAGAACATTTTTTAATATAATTGCAGAACAAATTTTCACTGAAAATCCCAGTTTTTTCTGCATACTTTGAGAAATTTCCCATGGAATAAAAAAAAATCCAACTGAAATTCGGGTAAAATAAATCCTTTGGAAATTCAGAAGAATTTCCCTTTGAAAGAAAAGTTTTTTTCAGAAATTGGCTCCTTAGCAAAATAACCCTAAACGTCCGTCGTCGACTATTTGTGGGTTGGCACACAGCTGGGTTAAGATACAGTTTCAAACAAACTATACAAACTATACAAACTTTCAAAATCTCCTATTGGCAATCAATGATGGCAATTGAGCTTCTCCGAAACCTGTAACCAAATTTACAACACAGAACTCTCTATGCAACCACGGAACCGATTTAGCAATGCAGTGAGCAACCGTTTCCTTCAGGATCCCCTCCTGAATCGTTTAGAGAGCTTCCCGGAAGCTCTCATTCCCGCGCTCGGCATGTTGACTTGGCCTTTTTTTGATCAAGCAACATAAGCATTCGAGCAAGCAGCGCAACGGTTAAGAGGAAGTAGCACGAACCCGGAAGCCAAGTGGGAGCGCGCGGCACAAAAGAAATAGCAGCGCAGAGACGCACATAGACAACACTCTTCTGGGCAACTGCAGTCACCGCCTTCGTGGGAAAACGAGCAAAAGAGGGAGGAGCGGGCGAGCCGCTGGAGAAACGGAAAAGCACTTTGCACTACACACCGGGGGGAAAAACCGGGAAGAGATTGTCAAGTAACACAAATATTTGTAGCCTGAAAGCACAATGTTCGGTAGCTTCGTGTTCGGCTGGGGCTGCTACTTTTAGTGCAGCTAGTTGCAGAGCAGGTTCCCTTTGCCACCACACCCAGCTGCTGCTTCTGCTGCCGGAGTGGAATTGAATACGAGATGATGTTTGTACAGTTTTTAGTTCTTTCCCATGTCTAGTGGTTGGATGGGGGCACGTGGGTAAGTATGGAAACGTATTTTGAGGGGATGCGATATGTTATTCTATCTTTCGTAGCACAAAGCTGCGTCAAGAAAACAATGTCCGTAAAAATGAGGACGCCATAATAGTGAAGATGGGAATCCTTTTGTCAACATTTCATTTACTTCAACTTTCTCCATCTGAAAATTGAATCCAGCTTTCGCTTAGTTTTTTCAATGCTTCAAGAATGAAATTCTTTACAATCTCGCATATCCCTGAGACCCTTTGCTCGTTTCCCACCACAATCGCCGAACAACGCCTCCGCATTCTAAAACTCGGTCCCTACGTCATCACATCCTGTTTCTAGATACCATACCCAAGATACAGAATCGCTTCAATTGCGAGCGTGCAGAAATACAAAGTGTTTCCTCCATGGGGGTACCTAGTTAAAGTTAGTTTAAAATGTCGTTATTTGTTCCACCCGAACGACGACGACGGTGCGGGTGACGACTGGGTTTGGATAGGGAAAAGGATTTTTCTGTTAGTTTCTCCCTGGGGAACCAGTAGGCCACAAGGGACGAATAAATAATCGTCAGCAAACTGCATTTAACTAGTACAGTCGGTCGTGAAATACGTGTAACGACTTGGAGACTGAGCAAATAACCGCTTGATGCATCAAACGATTAGAATTTGTTTGATTTTTTGCTGCTTCTTGGGATCTGTATGGCACAGTACTGACCCCTCTAGTGTCTAGTATTTACATTTCCCATGTACACCAAATAATATTATTCTGGCACATCTTGGAAACTTCAAGACTAATAATATGACTGCAATACATATCAATTACGACAATGCATGGATTATACACACTTTTCCGAATATACAAATTAAGAACATTTCGGATGTAGCCTCAAAAAACATGGTGGTTTTACATCTATTATCCGACTTGTGAACTGATTTTATAACTTCCAGGAGAATGTTTTTGTACGGATTAATAAAGGTTAGCAGCATTGTTTCTCCAAATACGTGGGATGTAAACATAACGGTTACATTCAGATTGCTGCTGTTTCTCCCGACGCCATACACATTCCGGTTTACTTCTGAATGCCATCACGGTCCTAAACTTCGGGTTGAGCTGAAGGTTAATTTAATCGTCGTTCTAAATCATTCGAAATGCATTATTTCACTTTTTGAAACAATGATTTGTTCTTGGTTTTAATGATGATAAATTTCGGGGTTCTCAACCGTAGCTTCGGCCGAAGTTGCAGAAAGAGTTTTAGTCACTTTTTGCCTGAAAATTGTATGAGTAGTAATTATTCACATTGAAGTTAAACTTATTTATAATTTATACCTGGACTGTTGTCAGATTAGTGTCAAAGAACTATTTGGCATTTTCCTGCAACATATCTTTGGTAAATAGAAAGCCTCTGCGCTGGTAGTCAAAGATTAATTCCTGCAATATCGGCATAGAACCGGAGCGGTTGTTTAGGCGTTCTTTAGTCTGCAGACCTCATAAGAGTACCCAGTGTAAAAGTGTGCCCAAAACCATGTCAGTCATTTTATCATCTGTAAATGCATTCAATAAACAGCAAAGTGTATTTTTTTTAGTTTTCATCCTCTTTGTTTTCATCTTGCAGTGAAGTATGGCGGTGTCAGTCCGTATTCTTCATACTTTGATTATTACCGTCGTTCGGGGTGACATTGGGCCTAGGGGGTAAGATTGGGCCAAAAACGAAAAATGTTTCAATTCCTAATATCTCAGAAACTGTTACGAATTTTGATCAAAACATCCAACGGATCGAAATTATAGTAAAATTCACGTCTAGGAAATCACAAAACAAATTCTAAGAACTAATTGTGTTCGTACTATAATGCTTGGAATTTGAATGTAAAACTATTGACCGAATGAACCCATATTAAAATAGTGTCATTAATGCCCCACAAATCTATTACATAATTAGTTTTTAGATCGATGGATACCTGGTTATCATGTTACGATAATCTGTTGTTGTTTTATCGAATTTTATGAATATTTATAAAGCGGTTCTAGTTTTTCGTAGCAACGAGCAATGCACGCTGAAAAGGGGTGAGATTGGGCCAAGCTTTTGGTTGCTTTGCCATACATAGTTGGTAAGAGCCGTAATGTAGGCAATTATTTTTAATGAACGATTGAATCGTTGCATCGTCACCGCGGAACTTTATTGTACTTGGCCCAATGTCACCCCCTGTGAGGGGTGAGAATGGACCAGTTTTAAACAACATATAACTTTGAAGAATTTCCCTCATTTATTATTTTTTTCCCACACAGTGATAAATTCATTGTTCAAGCTTGTACCAAACTAATTAAAACTTGATTCCAATGTTATCTACTAGAGCTTTGTAACATTTATTTGGAGCATACCACATTTTGGCCCAAGGACACCCCCGTTGGCGGTATTTTTAAGAACCTCGTGCAAATAGTGGCCCGGTTTCAGCGAGAATTACTCAAGTAGCGTTTTTGACGTAGAACTACGCCCTTTGAAGGATAGGGAAAGAGGGGTCGTTCTGTAGATTCGAATTTGAGACCGTCACCAAAAGTGGTCAAGAAGTATGTAGCTCAGCCCCCTTTCATTCGATTTTGGAAATTTAGGTATCAATCGATCGACTCCTTAAGATTTCCTTAACTATTAAAAACCATGGCTCAAAAGCTCTAAACTACTGAAAATTGAATTTCGCCAGGAACTGTCAAAATACGCCGTATTTAATAACGTATTCAATACGGTAAGCCAACCAATCCCGTTCGTGCATTATTTTAATTGCTAAGCCTACTTTCCAATGCCCTAAAAGCTTACTGTCAAGTAACTGAACAGGATAAGATAAATTATTTCTAAATTAATTACCTTTAACCTGCTTTAATTTATTGATAACAAGACCTCCTGAATCGAAATCCGTACCCATGGACGGATTCCGATTAAAAGGATCAAAGTCCGTACAGTTACTTTTGGACCAAACATTTAAATAAAATCAGCCAAACGGACTGGACCGCCACTATAAATGGTTCAATACGCACCTTGACAAGTAATTTCTTCGGTTTGTATTCCACTGATCTTATTTTATTCATTGTTAATTAGCAATTTAAGCACAATCACTTTTAGTACAATTATGGCCAATATGCGAATTAATGGCGTCCTAAAGTCCGTGTTTGCTGAATTTGTGATTTGTTTATTTTTTTTATTTTTATGGATTTAATTTCAAAGCCTACTATGTACCAAAACTACTACCCATTTCAATATGGGCCATTCGAATCGAGACATGATTTTGTCATCATAAGTTATTTGTTATTTGTTTGTTTATTATCCAACTGACAATGGTTGTTTCAATGAATATGAATTATTCTATTCTACATCTATTAGGTAACGTCTTGCCGCCTTACCGCCTTGCAGCATCTGATCAGTGCTTCGATATCATAGTTCTCGTTGAGACTTGGCTGAATGATGACACGCTTTCCAGACAGATATTTGGTCCTGCTTACGAGGTTTTTCGATGCGATCGAAATTCCAACAACAGTCGTAAAACAATAGGTGGCGGTGTACTGATTGCCGTGAATTCTAGTCTTAAAGCAAAAGCTGTCGAAAAATCATCGTGGGACTGCCTCGAGCAGGTTTGGATAACGATCGAATTTAGTGACCGTAAACTGTTTTTGTGTGCGCTATATATCCCACCTGACCGAGTCCGGGATACAGAATATGTTGAAGCTCACTGCAGTTCGCTTTTTAATATTCTAGAAATAGCAACTGCGCTTGATGAAATCATAATTTTGGGGGATTTTAATCTACCGAGCATAACGTGGATAACTTCACCCAACGGCTATCTCTACCCAGACACAGATCATTCTTCTCTACACACCGGAGCGGTAAAGCTTCTCGATAGTTATAGTTCAGCAGCATTAGTTCAAGTTAGTTCCATCGCCAACGAGAATAATCGTCACCTTGATCTCTGCTTCATCAGTGATCATAGCACAGCTACATCTTCACTGATTGCACCTGCACCGCTAGTAAAATCAGTGGCACACCATCCGCCGCTGCTCGTCGTGGTCAACCTCGGATTGACGCATGATTTCAATACCTCTTATGAATCCGTATCTTTCGATTTCCGCAAAGCCGACCATCATAACATCACTGAGCTACTGTCTTCCATCGATTGGCGTAACATCCTGGACCCAGAAGATGTGAATATCGGAGCGCAAACTTTTTGCAATGTCTTGGCGTACGTCATTGATCAACACGTTCCAAAGAAAGTTTGTCGTAAGATAGTTAGTCCTCCATGGTACTCCAGCTCGCTGCGACGGTTGAAAACTACTAAAAAAGCTGCTTTACGGCAGTTTTCCAAGCATCGTTCAGTCTCACTGCGCAACCATTATGTTAGGCTCAATTATGAGTACAAGCGAGCCAGTAAGGAGTGTTACTCTCGATATCAGCTTAATATTCAACGCAACCTCAAATCGCATCCTAAACGCTTCTGGCAATACGTCAACGAGCAACGCAAGGAATCTGGATTACCTTCCTCCATGACGCTCAATGACAACACGGCATCTACGACCCAGGACATTTGTTCGATCTTTTCCGAGAAGTTTTCGAGCGTGTTCTCAAACGAGGTACTAACAGCCGTGGAAATTGAGAACGCTGCGATTACTGCTCCGACCGTCAACCAAACTCTTGGCGCCTTCGACATTGATGCAACGATGGTTATCAGTGCTTCTTCTCGGCTTAAATGTAGCTTCTCTCCGGGACCCGACGGTTTTCCCTCGGTTTTACTGAAAAGACATTTGGACGTTCTGGTGACCCCGATACTTCTTCTCTTCCAAGCATCAATCAATAGTGGTATTTTTCCTGCTTGCTGGAAAACTGCAAACATGTTTCCGGTTCACAAGAAGGGCAACAAACGCGATATCAATAACTACCGCGGGATCACTTCGTTAAACGCTGTTTTCAAATTATTCGAGCTGGTTATTTTGGAGCCACTTGAGGCCCATTGCAAACCGTTTCTCAGTAACGACCAACATGGCTTCACGTCTGGGCGATCGACAGCTACTAATTTGCTCTGCCTGACTTCCTTTATAACAAATAGTATGGTACAACGTGCGCAAACCGATGTGATTTACACGGACCTGGCCGCTGCTTTCGATAAAGTGAATCACGACATTGCGATTGCAAAAATGAACAAGTTCGGCATTAACGGTAGCTTCCTACATTGGTTCCGTTCATACCTCACAGACCGTAAGACCGCGGTTATCATTGGAGATAACCAGGCTCCCAGCTTTATTTCAACATCGGGGATACCTCAAGGTAGCCACTTGGGTCCATTCCTTTTTCTATTGTACTTCAATGACGTGCATCTAGCTTTGAAGGCACCACGATTGTCATTCGCTGACGACCTCAAGATGTTTTGTCTAATTCGCTCAACAGAAGATAGTTGCTTTCTCCAACAGCAGCTTGAATTGTTCGCTGATTGGTGCAGACTCAACCGTATGATGGTACACCCGAAGAAATGTTCAGTAATTTCCTTTCCGCGGAAAAAAAATCCGATTCACTTCAGCTACCGTTTGTTAAACGCAGATATCGTACGCGTGGACAATATTAAGGATCTGGGAGTAATCTTGGATTGCCAACTTACATTTAAACAGCATGTATCGTATGTTGAGGGTAAAGCTTCTCGAACTCTTGGATGTATCTTCAGAATCGCCAAAAGTTTCACCGACATCTACTGCCTAAAAGTGTTATACTGCTCTTTATCGCGCTCCATCTTAGAATATTGTTCTGAAGTCTGGAGCCCAAACTACAACAATGGCGTTGAAAGAATCGAGTCGGTACAACGCAGGTTTTTGCGCTTCACACTACGCAAGTTACCATGGAGGAACCCTGTTCAGCTGCCGAGTTACCACGATCGTTGCCAACTAATTCATCTGGAGCCCCTGTACGTGCGTAGGAATACGGAGAGGGCTTTGTTCATCGCCGACGCTCTTCAAAGTCGCTTAGACTGTCCAACGATTCTTGGGCATGTGAACATTAACGTTGCCCCTCGGTCTTTGAGAAATAACCTCATGCTCCGTTTACCTCTCCAACGCACCAACTACAGCATGCACGGTGCGATTACTGGATTGCAAAGGATCTTCAACAGAGTGGCTTCAGTGTTCGACTTTAGTGTTAGTCGTTCTAATCTTAGACGAAGGTTTTCCAATTTGTTTGCTCTTCGTACATAGTTCTACTTTTCGTTTATTTTGTAACTTGTTGAACCATCAAGAGCCTGTACGCTTTAGTATTAGTTTGAATAGCATTATATAAAATCATTTGGGCTGTAAGATGCCTGTTGATAAACACATTAAATAAATAAATAAATAAATAAATAAATAAATAAATAAATAAATAAATAAATAAATAAATAAATAAATAAATAAATAAATAAATAAAGAAACGTCCGGCGGTACGAAAAACTTCTAATAGTCGTTGTCGAAACACGTCAGCAGAAACATTGTAGTCAAAGTATGAAAAGAATTGATTTAATTGATGGCAGATTGCACGGACGGGCTCGTTCAAAGCATAATTGCTGCTCCTCGACTCCAGAAAAAGAAAGCTACGATGACGAAGCGGTCTTTCTGGTGCGTATATTTGAATTTGGGTCAGCAATGCTGAACAATTGATGTCACCTGTGATCAATTTTCCTGCAAACGTTGCTTTAGCGAATCTTCTTCTTATGTCAAGTGATTCGATTCTCAAAATGACACCGCTCCTCGTACGGTGGCAAATTCCATTGGTCATGCCAACCAATAAAGCGTAGTGCACACCGCACAAATTTTTCTTGACGGCCTCTATTCGAACAATTTAATTGGCTTGAAAAGGACAACAACATCATTCGATTCCAATAAAGATCTCACCATGGAGCAATGGAGAGACCTGAACTCATCAGCGATTTTGAACCTAAAGCCAAGTTGACGATTGGCTCTGGTCACGATATCGTTATAGTGGACACGCAATGTGAGGGCACTGTCCAGGATGACACCAAGGCCCTTAACTTGCTGAGCCCGAAGAAGAGTCTGTCCGTTGAGGACGTAGTCGAATGTGAATGGCTGATTTTTCCGATGAAACGAGATAATGTTGCATTTTTCGATACTTAGTCTTAGCAAGTACCTTGAGCTCACTCAGCAAAAATATTTAACATGCTTTGTAAATAATAGCAGCCCGAGTAACATTTTATTATTTGGAATATTTTTGTGTCGTCTGCGAATAAGTAAAGGCATCCAGGAGGTAGCAACAGGGAGGCGTCATTTATAAAAATAAAAATTAGAAGGGGCCCAACATTGCTACCTTGCGGAACTCCAGAATTATTGGCAAACAGTTGGCATTCCGAACCAGTGTTGTAAAATGTCATTTGCATTCGTTTGTATAATTTTCCCAGAACTTTTTTCAGAAGGTAGCTATCAATTCATATTGTATGACGAACTTATAGCGGTTAAATGGGCCTACAACTGTAAATATGTAATCTGGGGCGTGGGAGGCAAAATGTCATTCAAAAGTTTTCACTCTCCAGCCTTTGATGTTATACTTAGAGCAATATACCCTTGGACAAAAATATAACCCTACTCAAGCGTTATGAGTACATTCAAAATTATGGAAGAAATTTTACTTCTAAAGAAAGTTATGAACAAATTATTCAAATGACATGCAGATGACATTTTACAAGCCTGTTCCGAACAACCTATTTTTACGCTGACCGAATGGTTTCACGAGTAGGATCTGAACCAGTCTACGCTCCTTGAGGATGCTCCAAGTCTCTCCAGTTTGGCAATTTCGTGGTCAACTGTGTCGTACGCCGCCTTCAAATCCATGTGTGCAGCAACAACCTGCCAACCTAAGTCCATGCTCCGCAAGCAGGAGGAAGTAAACTTCATCAGATTCGTGGATACAGAACGCTTCGGATAGAATCCGTGCTGATCTTTGTCGATGTAATTTTTGCAACACGATTATTTCAAATAACTTGGAGCAAGAGCACAAGGAAGTAATGCTCCGATAGTTCGCGATATCACGTTTGTCTCCTTTTTTTGTGAATTGGAAATATGAAGGAAAATTTCCAGTGTGTCGGGAAATTACTACGATGAACTGATTGCTAATTGGTGGCTTGAATCAGTGGCGTAGCCAGAAAATTGGTCTGGGGGGGGGGGGGGGGGGGGTTTTCTGAACATTTTTTTTTTGGGGGGGGGTTTTATACCCAAAACCACCCCCGTGGCTACGCCACTGGCTTGAATAAATATTTTTTTTGAAGAGGCTCGATTTTTTCTCTTAGAACATTTTTGGGACTTAGAAGTTTTTTCAGATGATGAAGAATTTTTGCATCGAATTTTAACATCGGACGTACGCAAACGTTTTCGTAGCCAAAAATATCCCCCTATGCAAAACTTGAGGTAAATCGGACATGATTTAGGGGTGCTCAAAATTAACCAAAACTTTTTTTTTTCTCGAAGGGGAAATAATGTTATTGTTTTTTTATGCCAAATGACTCAAAATGCATGAAACTTTGAAAATCAATTTTTAGAAAAAAATCGACTGTCTTTGGGACTTCGAAAAAATTTCTTATGACGAAAACAATTTTTCATCGAATTTAAGAACTGGACGAATCCCTAAATCATGTCCGATGGAGCTAAAATTTTGCATAGGGGCATATTTCACGGCTTAGGAAATGTTTGCGTGACCGGTTTTTTAAATTCTATGAAAAATTGTTTTCACCATAAGAACTTTTTTCGAAGTTGATTTTTTTGGAGTCCTTTGGCATCAAAAAACAAAACAATATTTTCCCTCAGTGAGAAAAAAAAGTTTTGATTAATTTTGAGCACCCCTAAATCATGCCCGATTTAGCTCAAATATTGCATAGGGGGATATTTTTGGCTACGAAAACGTTTGCGTATCGTCCAGTGTTAAAATTCGATGAAAATATCTTCATCATCTGAAGAAAATTCCAATTCCCAAAAATGTTCTAAGAGCAAAAATCAATTTTCTCCAACAATTTTTTGAAATAGCATCGGATCTCGACATTTCATGCATTTTAAGTCATTTGGCATCAAAAACAAAAAATCGATTTTCGACTTTTCCTTTGGTCCTCCCTTGGGAAAGTTTTAATGGGTAAAAATTTCAAAACTTTGATGAATTTTAGGCGCCCCTAAATCATGTCTGATTGAGCTCAAATTTTGCATGGGGTCATGAAGCTTGTGTGCAATGTCGTTTTTTTTTAAATTCGATGACATACATTCCATTGGCACCCTAGTTGAGTGAACCCAAAAGTTGTGTAGAGTAAATACGATCGTCAAGCCAGGTTTCGTGAAATCGTACGCTGCCTCCGATACAGTTAAAAAGAAGTTATCAATTTTTGTCCTTAGTCCACGCACATTCTGGTGGTAGACTCGAAGAATATTAGATGAACTATCGAGTGAGTCGATAGAAGTTGCAGACTGGAGAGCTTCACAACGGTTGTCAACCGGAAATAAGAATGTGTCGAGAGATTGATTAACCTCCTGCATATCTGGACCGAGTGGTCCTGGATTAGATGTAAACAGCTTATAATAAGTAAACAACTTTAGCCACTGCTCCTCCCGTTTTGATGAGTAACACCACTTTTGCGAGAAAAAAATGTCACTCATAACCCATGATTTAAAATCCAAACTCTACTTTTTTGGTAAATGTTGTGTTGAGAAAAAATTCCCGAGGAAATTTTAAAGAATTAGCTGAAGAAATTTCGGAATAGCTTTCCAAGGAATTGCCGAGGAAATTTTGACGAAAAATTTTCCGAAGAAATTCTATAGAAATTGCCGAAATTTCGAAATTCCAAAAAATGGCGAGGAAAAATCGGAAAAAAAATTCAAGTATATTTCGAACAATTTGCCGAAGAAATTTCAAAGAAAATTTCAAAGTAAATTTTAACAAATTTTCCGAGTTTATCGAAGAAATTGTTGGAGAAATTTCCGAAGAATTTTCCGAGTACAGTCAAACCTCCATGAGTCGATGTTCTATGACTCGATATCGACTCATGGAAGCAAATTATGCCATATTAAAAAAATATTTTCTGGATTACTGTGATGGTCCCTTCAAACAGCTTTCCAAAGAAATCCTTTTCTACATCTCGATATTTCCATGAGTCGATGGTCCCTTCAGTATCGACTCATGGAGGTTTGACTGTATATCCATACAATTTTCCGAGGAAATTCTAAATAACTTCCAGAGGTAACATCAAAGAGTTTTTAGTGGAAACTTTCGTAGGATTTGCCGAAAAAAAAATTGCATCCCGACAAATTTCCGAAGAATTTGCCGAGTAATTCTTGAAGAAATTCCTAAGGAGATTAGAAAGTTCTTCAGAGAAAACGCTGCGGCCTAATGCCGAACGAGCTATCTGTTGGTTTGATCACTTGTGTGCTATCTTATCGAGCGTGCAACTCCGTTCGTTGCCCGACGAGGAAAGAGGCAAAGTCATGACCTGCTTTTCACTAGTCAATGCTGGCAACCGAACCGTTATACGGATGATATTTGCATATCTGTCATCAATGCACGCTGGAAGTGGATTGCCCGATTTCTTATATATCTCACCCTCAAAGAAACCTCATAGAATTTCCCGAGGAAGTTTCGAAAATATTGCCGAAAAAACTTCGAAAGATTTTACCGAGGAGATCCCGCAGAATTTCTCGAAAAAAAATCCGAATTTTTATCAACCAGCTATTGAAGAATTTCCTGAAGGAATTCATAGCAGAGCGAGTAGCGTCGTAAGTCAACTCACAGCGTGTGTATCGTGGACCTTTATGACAACAAAATGAGCATCGCCAAATTTATTTTATTCCCTGCAAACGGCTAAGAATGACTTTGATGGAGATTATGCTCTGCATAGTGAAACTTGATATGTGAATGAATAAGCTTAACTAGTGGTAGTTTTCTCGATTTCCCTGGACATAGAACTATCATCGTATTGGCTTCATGGTATAATAAAACTGGAAATAAATGGCTAGCCTTAATAAAATAATAAAATAAAATCTCTTCTAGTTTGAACCGTAAAAAGTGGCATGCGTATAGAAAATCAGAAATAAAATATTTGTTGTATTTTGTCCTAGAGATCATATCACTGCGATGCATAATTAATGAGAACGAGTGATTCAATCAAACAAGCCAATTCATTTTTAAATGTTGCAGCTCTCTCAAACAGCAGCTTCACCTAATTTTTTATATCAAAAACCGAGACAAAACTTTTCAATGAATCCACTTTTAATTTTATTGTCGCTCATTGCTATTGGCAATCCATTTCAATAACGTTTAATTATTTGGTCAAGCCAAATACCACCTAGGGACACGGCAGGTGTTTCCGTCCATCGTCGTAGGGGCTAAAACCAACGAAAGCGACGTACATTTGCTAGAACTCCACTATAGTAGAACGTTTCTCCTAAGCTTACGATTTGGTACGTATAAGTTTTACAAAAAAGCGTCTTTTTTATTGGTTTTCGAGACTATGACGAACAGACGAAAATACCTGCCGTGTCCCTACATAAAATGTAAACAAAAAATCCGAACGATCAGAACTAGGGCAATTTTGTGAATGTTTCTCAAGAGAGTGAATTTTTGGTCAGAAAAATCGTGCTTAAGGGATGAATCTAATGAAAACAAAATTGTCTAACAGTTCAGAATAGTTAACCAGTAAACACAAATTAAATCATCCTCCTGCCACATGCCTCCTGTCAAGACATTTATTTTCATGACTCTTGCTCCAGCCATCAGAATTTGAAGTGATCGATGAGCTCCACTTTTTTCATCTATTCAGGGGAAATATTCTAGATGAACAATGATCAGAAGCAGGTGTTGAACTTAATCTTAATTAAAAAAACACCTTAATCAAGATAAAAAAAATGATCAGAAGCGTAGTTTCAAAAGGTTTCCCCAACGATCAGGCCACGCTGATATTTGTCAAAACTCCATAGAAGAAATGAACCATTTGTTTGAGAAGTCCATTTTACACTTTTTCGAGAAAACAACAAAAAACTGTTTTTTTTAACTAATTTGCACCGAATCTTTCGATTTCTTCGATACAGATCAATAATTTTTGGCAAAACTCAACACCCTGGGGTACTTTCAGTACAAAAAATGTAAACAGTACTCAACAATTGCTCTTCAAAGTACGTGGACATATGTAGTTTCTCAAACAAACAAAATTTTTTTCATACATCTCTGAACAAAATTTTTTTTTTTCGTATTTTTTGCCAGAATATGTATTTTTGGACGAGGATTCAGAATATATAAAAATCTCATTTTGGCCAAAAATGTTACATATGCAGTTTCTCAAACAAACGATTCAAATGTGTTCCTTACTTACAAAACCAAAAATATCTTTATGAAACCCAAAAGTTTCCTAGAACGAATCGGGGATACAACTCAGCCACCACCAGCGTGATCTTGGCATGCTCGTTGCACAAGTAGGTAAAAATGGTATCCTTGGAAATGTGAAAAAAAATCGTTAGGTTTTCGAATATTGGAATCCCGTCGTTTTTGAGCTCAAACAATCAAATTGTAAATTCTTATATATCTGGATTAATCTCTATGCTGGATTAATCGAACTATACTAATTTACATTTGACCAGGGGGAGGTTGCCATAAAAAAAAACCAGTTGATTTAACCATTGCAATGCAGTAATGTTTGCTAGCCAAGTGTTGAACTTATCATTTAAGGCTCCGTTATGCTTCTCCGGATTTGAGCTTTAAAATTAGGTTTAAAATGAAAGAACATGAAAAACATTCATTTATAGCATTTGATTAATGAAGAATAGGTAAAAAATGAATGAAAGGATCAACTCGGGAGTAGCTCGAGATTAGAAAGTTAATTTCATTTGAAAAAGAAAAAAAAAGTTGTTCGGGACTCCTCGGTTGATTTTTTTTAAATACCCAGGGAATGAAAGGTAAGAAGCTATATTTTCACGTAGGTGAAATACTGATTTTTTGTGATAATATTGTTCTACCAAACACGCTGCTGTGGAATGTGGGTTCGATTCTCGCAAAATTCTCCACTGGTCCACTGATTGACCTATCCGTGCTCTAATGCTAGGTATCAGTGTTGTAAAATGTCATTTGCATTCGTTTGTATAATTTTCCCAGAACTTTTTCCAGAAGGTAGCTATCAATTCATGATGTATGACGAACTTATAGCGCTTAAATATGCCTACAACTTTGTCTAACAAGACATTGCTGTAAATATGTAATCTAGGGCGTGGGAGGCAAAATGTCATTCAAATGACATTATGTCAAATGACACGTGACATTTTGGAGAGTTTTCACTCTCCAGCCTAAGATGTTATATTTAGAATAATGTACCCTTAGACAAAAATATAGCCCTACTCAAGCGTTATGAGTACATCTAAAATTATTCAATAAATTTGACTTCTAAAGAAAGTTATGAACAAATTAGTCAAATGACATGCAGATGACATTTTACAAGCCTGCTAGGTATTGGAACAACTTCTCGCAAGGGCAGCTGTTGTATAATTGGTAATTCGTCCGAGTACTTAATGTAATAGTGTGGGTTCAAGTCCCACCGGCAGCCGAATCTTTTTTCGCAATATCTCATAAAAACACCTTAAAATGGCAAACTTAAATATTTGTATCAAAATTAAACATCTTTTCCAAGCTTAGCAAAGCTAGGTATTAAGTATTTAGTCTGAGCGATCTCTGGTTAAAGACGAGGAGTGATGAGACGAGAGTGCTGTATATAGCTGTAAGATCTTTGCTTCTAACCTTTTCAAGCTTTTGCTCTGTGGAATCAAGTGTAGAAGGACAGATGCCAATCTAACAATGAGACGGAAATTGCTCATCACTATGTCCAGCAAACCGGAAGAATTGATTTTAATGTCTGCTAAATAATGTATTAAAATGTCTCTCTACGTGGCATTGCCTCTTTTAATTGAATTTGAGACAGCTCAAGTTCTTTGGGCTGTGGAAAAAAAACTTCAAACCATGTTTAAATAAATGCCAAAAAAAAACCGGTGCTTAAATTTTTCAGCACGAGGCTTGTGGATTGTGCTAGCTTTGAACGGCAAAAAGGAAAAATGATTCTATGGAATGTAAGTTAACAGTTCTCAAATTAATCGCTGCTTAGAGAAGGTTGCCAATGCTGGCAGTGAGGCTTAAAATTATTTCATTGATTTGAAGCCAGCGTAAAGTTCTCGATACCAATAGATGTTTTGAAATGACACACTTAGGCTGGAGAGACGTATGTTCTATGTTAAAACTTTAGTGCTCAATTTTTGGCCAGAATGTCCTTTGTAGGGAACACTTTGACCAGAATTAAATAAAACATGACTAAGTTGTCATTTACCTCTAGTCTTGATAAAAGGTTCAATCGCAGCTTAGAGCAGAAGTATTCCCCATTATGAAGATCTTTTTGGGCATTTATTCAATAAACATTTACTGAAGGCTTTGAGAATATGTGGACTTAAAAAATCGACAGTTTTAAGGAAATGCATTTGAAAGGTCAAAAAGCTTTATTGAAAGCTTTTGTTTTTGTACCTAATTCGAATTGCTTTTGATACCCTTCTTTTTCGCTAAAAAAAATCAGAGGAGATTGTGAACAAAAGCAATTGACATTATGAATCGTTGCTATGGAGACCGACCATTCATTATCGTAGTCGGAGCACTGCTCCATGGTAAAACGAAGCCACATTTAATTTTCATTGTTTTGTGCTTCGACGATGATGTCGGCCGAGCACATGGGTACTACCTATTATCGCAGTTCAGTTCCAATTTTGCAATTCTAAAAAAAAAAACAAAAAGCACCATAAATCCCCGCGATAATCATAAACCAAGCGCAGCGACAACAAGCGAGGGTAAACTGCGCTCGCCCCACAAAATATATGTACCCAAAGTGAAAACACAAAACAGCACATCGCAGTGTAAGTGGGATATTTTCCCTATATGATGCATTTCATAAAGCTAAGCTTTGGCTTGGGCGGGCAATCCTTTGTTTGGCCACTACCTACCACACCCTCGGGAGAGCAGGGAAAAAGGTAAAGCTTCTATACGCTTCTATCGTTGTACAGCGACTCAGCGAAAATATCTATCTATCTATCTTCTATCTATCTATCTATCTATCTATCTATCTATCTATCTATCTATCTATCTATCTATCTATCTATCTATCTATCTATCTATCTATCTATCTATATATATAAAACTCAATGTTTGTATGTTTGTATGTATGTTTGTATGTATGTTCCAGCATAACTTCGGAACGCATTGGCCGATCTCAACCAAATTTGGAACGCTCATTCTTTATCTTAAGGAGACGACGATAGGGGGGTTATGGATGCTGTTCGGAAAAGGGGGAGGGTGTGAGGGAGGGGGGTATTGCTTAGTCATCCATCAACTCAGTGTACTTTCTGAACCCCTTGGCCGATCTCAACCAAATTTGGAAAACTCATTCTTTATCTTAAGGAGACGACGATAGGGGGGTTATGGATGCTGTTCGGAAAAGGGGGAGGGTGTGAGGGAGGGGGGGTATTGCTTAGTCATCCATCAACTCAGTGTACTTTCTGAACCCCTTGGCCGATCTCAACCAAATTTGGAAAACTCATTCTTTATCTTAAGGAGACGACGATAGGGGGGTTATGGATGCTGTTCGGAAAAGGGGGAGGGTGTGAGGGAGAGGGGTATTGCTTAGTCATCCATCAACTCAGTGTACTTTCTGAACCCCTTGGCCGATCTCAACCAAATTTGGGACACTCATTCTTTATCTTAAGGAGACGACGGTAGGGGGGTTATGGATGCTGTTCGGAAAAGGGGGAGGGTGTGAGGGAGAGGGGTATTGCTTAGTCATCCATCAACTCAGTGTACTTTCTGAACCCCTTGGCCGATCTCAACCAAATTTGGAAAACTCATTCTTTATCTTAAGGAGACGACGATAGGGGGGTTATGGATGCTGTTCGGAAAAGAGGGAGGGTGTGAGGGAGGGGGGGTATTTCTTAGTCATCCATCAACTCAGCGTACCTTCTGAACCCCTTGGCCGATCTCAACCAAATTTGGAACACACATTCTTATCTTAAGGAGACGACGGTAGGGGGGTTATGAATGCTATTCGGAAAAGGGGGAGGGTAAGGAGGGACGGCAATTGCTAAGTTATCGATCAACTCAGTGTAAATTCTAAACCCCTCAGCCGATATCAACAAAATTTGGAACACACATTCTTTATCTTAAGGAGACGACGATAGGGAGGTTAAGCATGCTCTTGGGAAATAAGAGATGGTATGTGGGAAGGGGTATTGTTTAGCAATCGATCAACTCAATGTAAGTCTTGAGCCCCATGACCGATTTGAACCAAATTTGTATCAAATATTGTCTGTCCTAAGGAAACGATTTTAGTGGATATTGGTAGGTCCGTTTAAAATGGGGATGTAAACGAACAGTTTAGTATACCTTTTTATCGCATGGGTGAATTCAAACCAAATATTTAAACACGTATTGTTTACCCAAAGAAAACTATTTTAGAGAGGCTTGGAGGAGTTTTTGAAATGCGGGAGGATGTTGGGGTTGGGTATTGTTTAGAAAACGACTTTATTTGAAATCCTTCTTATTTAGTTCATCCGAGGTTCTTTGACATTGTACAATGCTCCGAAAACAATTCCTCAAAAATAGCAGATCCTCGACAATAACATTTCCCTGAATGAAGCAGGCCATTAACATAACACTATTTGGCCTAAGGTCATTCGACATGAAGTGAATTTGGGATAATACTGAACAGCATCAGAAAAATCTTTCATAGAAAGCATGCATTTGCTGGGTATAAAGCAATGATAATTGTTACCCTTCATCGGAATCATAGTTTGCCCGGTGAAAAACAATGAATAATGTGTTTCCTTCTGGATGGTGAATGTGATTTCTTCTTTAAAAGTAGGCATTTTCCCGGAATAAGGCAATAGTGGGTGTGATCCCTTCTTTAAAAATATGCGTTTGCCCGGAATAAGACATCGGTGGATGTTTTCCCTTCTTTAGAAATAGACGTTTGCCTGGAATAAGGCTATTCAAACCCCCTTCATCAAAATCAGTCAATATTTCCAAAAGCCTTCTTTTAATCAAATGATGAAATATCAACAAGTAAACACAATTACCCTGTTAATCAATTGGTTTTATTATTTTTCGATTGTGAAAAAAAACTGCGAACCAAACTGGCAAATCCGAGCAAGGCCGGGTACATAAAGCTAGTTTGAGAAAAAAACTATCTGCTTAAGGTAGGAGGGGGAGAGTGGTCCAATGCCAACAGCAATTCTCAAACCTGTAATGCTTTGTAATAATAACGATTCATTTAAAATATCACTGCTGCTAGTGACAATCAATTGATGCTTATTGCAAAATAATAATCCACAACCATGCGTCTCCATATTGAATTTATGCAGCATGTCGTAATTCCCTAACAGTATGCCTACAAGATAAAATGCAAACATCGATCGATCAAATCCGATCATAATTTTATGATGACACACTCCAGATTTCTTTATTAAGAAACCTCAGTGGCGCATTTCCCCCAGTGTCTCTCTCTAGTGTCTTCACAAGAACATGTAGAATTTGGCGTAGGTAAGCAGTAGCTCCCAAAAACCTCACAATCTGCTCCAACTTCTTCTCATTTGCATGATATTTATTCAAAAATATGCGTTCTACCCGTCCCGACACCGCCGGTGCCAGCCCCAAGCAACGCGTTCGTTGGTTGGCGCAGAATAAATAAATGAGAGATAATATTTATTGTGTGTATGCATTATTTTCTGCATACGTTCGGTTGTTGGCACTAGCACCCCGCCTCTTGACACTGTTTAACTTGGCTGCGGTGGGAAAAAGGAGTTAGGACAGGCGCTAAAGCTAAGGCATGACATGGCACGATGCTGCAGAACGGAAGCAAATCTTTTAAGTGAAGACAGCAGCGCGCACCATGCACGAAAGCATTCACCGGAAAAGTGCGCTTTCGAAATTGTCGGTATGTTTGATCGGTTTGGTTGACTGAACTATGTATCATTCGTAGCGAGTTTCAGTAATTGTTACATTTAGTAGATCAATGCTCAATGCTCTCAATCAGCCAACAATTTTAAGGCTAAATTTATTGGAATAAGCTGCGCTACACCTTTGTAAAACATTGCATGTCAGTATTCTTCAAAACAAAAAAAAAGTCTATATAATAAGCCACCCTACTATACTATTCGATAGCACCATAATGATATTTTGTAGAAGAATTTTTTTTTTGTTTCTATAAAATATAGTTTTGGCATAAAATGAATCCACGTAAATCCGTAAAAAAATGCTATGAACACTCCAAAGAATTTTCCGAATAATTTTCGATAGAGATTATGGAGAATTTCCGGTTGAAATTTTGGTGAATTGCTCGTGAAAAATTTGAATAAATTGGCATGAACATTACAAAGGCTTTCTTACAGAATTTTTGGTGGGTCTTACAGAGTTTGTGGTGGAAAATTAAAATATTATTAATATAATGTTGTAAATCTTGTAAATTCAAATAATTTTTAGTGGAAATTTTCAACAATTTCTTTAGAAATTCCGAAGATTTTCCATCGATAATTCCAAAGAATTTGCATTAGATCTCCTGAAGAAATTGCCGTGAAATTTATGAAGAATTTTCAATGGACATGTCGAAGAAATTCGCTTATATGTTCAACACAGAAGAATTTTCTGGGAAAATCCATTATAATTTTAGCCGAAGTTCAGAATATTACTTCAGTGAAATTCATTAGATTTTTCTGGAGAGATTATTTGAGTAAATTCTATTAAAAAAATCCGCGAAGATAAAAAAACAAACAAGTGTACTTCACACAAAGCTGATGTATTCATATTTTCCAGAAAAAAAATAAAATAAAAAAAGTCTACGTAAGCTTTTGGTATACACCCCGTCCCCCTACGTAGACTAACGTAAGAGTCTACGTGGTTTATGGGACGCCCGCATTCAAGAGATTCTTCCTCTGGGTGTGTTGGGACGCCCGCATGATGAATATTATTTTGGATCTAATGGATCACAATTCTACATTGGTGGGACGCTCGCAAGAAGTATGATGTAATTGTTGATCGGATAGATTACAATTCTGTGTAGTCTGACGCCTCTATACAAGTTATTCTGCTTTCTGCGTTGGTGGGACGCTCACTATAGATAAATTACACAGTATTTTGTTTTTATACGATTTTTATTCGCTCGTATTTTTGATTGTGTGACTTCAATTCACCATTTTGCAACATGTTTCAAAAACTCCTGAATAAATCAAAGAAAAATCACATGATAATTAATACGCGTTTAACCACGTATAACATTTAGGATGAGTGCAAAATTAGGAAAATGTAAATCGTGTAAAAAACAAAATCCAGTGTATGTAATTGTGGATCTGATTGATCGAAAGGATCTCAATTATGCGTGTTGAGACGCCCGAATACAGTAGATTCTTTCTCATCGTTGATGAGACGCCCGCAAAAAGAATTGTATGATTGTGGTTCAGATGGATCGTAATTCTGCGTGGAGGGACGCGTGTATACACGATTTTCTACTCGCCGCAAGAAGAATGCTATAATTATGGATCGGATAGATCACAGTTCTTCGTTGGTGGGACGCCAACGCCAAATTTCATAGAACTGCGTAGTCGTATTAATTAATGATCTATTATTACAAAAAATAAATAACATGAAACTTAGCTTTTGTATCGAGTTTATGAATATTTGCTTTTCCGAACAGTTTCACCGAGGTAGTACTGTTTGCCCCGCGGAGTCTGCATTATGCGATGCAAAAATTCCCCGTACGCTTCGGCTGCGTGTAACAATTTCCCTCCAATGGGTTCACAACCTGGCGTGGAGCAGTGTGTTACCAGCGAGCTGCTCTCTTTACTTTCTGCTGACTACTTCCGGTGTTTTTTTTTGTTTCGACACAGCACACAGGACTAGATGCATACACACATATATGGTTGATGTTGCCGAGTGCATCATGATGAGGCACATGGTGCATAGATGTGGGTCAAAGGAGCGAGCATCCAGTCAGCACTATGCCAGTGCTGTGTGCTCTTGTGTAACGATGACGTGCTTTTGAGTGGTACCTCTACCCGGTAATAATTACGTAGTTGTGCGGGGTTGGGGCCGTTTGAAATGCTTCGGCAAATTGTAGCCCGCAGGGTTGTAAGTGAATCAAATTGCAATTTACGGGATGGTTCCGTGTGGAGAGCAAAAGGAAGAGCACACGTCAAATTTATCTCGCTCTGTTTGAACTCTAAGGTATTTTTAATGGTTTAGGTGGACATGTGCTATTACTAAATTATTCAAAATATTGAAAACCCTTCCAACGAAGAGCGATTCGATGTTGAAATTAAGCGTTTTAAAACTCAATTTTGTTTGTGTTACAATACTTTGTTCTTTCGTAGAAATGACTGCAATAAACTTATGTCTCGATTGAAAAATAGATTCAATGGAAAGTATATTGTTGGATCTCGTAACTCACCAATTAAACAATCCAAAATATAACTTTTGCTCAACATCAACTCAACGTTTCCATAACACATCATTTTGAGACAACGGGTGAACTTTTGCTTTTGACGCCTTTCATAATCCTTTTTGTAAAAAAATCCAATTTGTGAGGATAAATGCTAATCATCCCTCCATCAACTGTCACAGTCATTCCACTTCGAATCTTCCGGATAACATCATCCAACTTTACAAGACATTCAAATCCCTCGTGCTCGTTCCCATCGGATATAACCCATGTCAGTTGCGTTCCCAGGTTGAGTCCCAACAATCCGTACATATTAATCGACACTCGCCCGTAAAGTGCTTGGTTCGGTCGGTGAGCGCGCGAAAGAACGCTCAAAAATTGTCTCCCAGATTGTGTTGCATCACATCGCATCGCAATCGGGTCCGACACTTTTCACTTTTCCAACCGGCTGAAAATCGAATCTAATCCAACAGCATGCGGCAGAATGGTTCCAATTGTGTCGCATTGGAACATCGCCGCCGCGGTCTGATGCTTCATCTTCTTCGCCGGATGTGCAATCAAAAAAAGGTCTTACATGTGCTAGCTTCCGAACCGGTTTGGGAGATGGGAGCAGTATGCCACGTTCATGCAAAAGTTTTTGAAATTCTCTATGAATTAGAACTGATTTACAAGTGTGAAAAATCTTCGATCTATAACATAACTCTAACTTGAAGATTGTAGCTTAACTATTAGTCGAAGATGTTAAATATGAAACATCATCGAACAATTTATGTAATACATTGAGAAGCATCTTGACGCTCCATCTCCCATGAAGCGATTCATTCCATATCGTTCGGCATCCATCCGAAGCGTTCTCCCGATAGCGGGACTGATTTTCCCATTTGTTCCGAATTATTTTTATATTATTTGGAATGGAAATCAATTTCTTCCGGCATCTCGTTCTGAGCGCCAAGCGCCGAGCGCTCTTGTAGCAGCGAGTCGCGCCATTGGAATTGGATCGAAAGTGGATCTAGGTACGAGAGAAATCCTTTCCCCATCCTTGCTGTGTAGAGTTATATTGCAGTCGTTACGACACATTGACATTCATATACGGTGGTTCTTCTTGTCGTGTTGCTTTGGGTGAATCACTTCAGCCGTAGTTTTTCTAGAAGTAAATTCGTGAGGCCGGGAGCTACTATACATGCCATAGACGTTTGAGCGTTATTTGCGAAAGATAGAGAAGGTGGTACCTGATTTATCGTGACATATTTCTCCAATACATATTGCTGAATGAAATGTCAAATGTTAAAACGCTTAAAGTGCTTTATATTACAGAGATATGCATAACTGCAATTCTTTATACATGTTCTTTTCATGTTTGAATTTCTTAACCAAACGTTTGTGCTCTTTCTCAGAACACGAAATTCTCAGTAGGAAATCTCCTTATAATTTTTCAAGTCATTGATCCCAAAATAACCTCAAAATCCGTTTAGAAATCGAACTACAAATTCATAAGCTTAGATTAGCATTGTACATATTATGGTTAATACTGGATAATTTACCATAAAATCAAATGAATACATAATTATAATCGTTAGCCGTGCGGTAAGACGGGCGGCTACAAAGCAAGACCATGCTGAGGGTGGCTGGGTTCGATTCCCGGTACCGGTCTAGGCAATTTTCGGATTGGAAATTGTCTCGACTTCCCTGGGCATAAAAGTATCATCGTGCTAGCCTCATGATATACGAATGCAAAAATGGTAACTTGGCTTAGAAACCTCGCAGTTAATAACTGTGGAAGTGCTTAATGAACACTAAGCTGCGAGGCGGCTCTGTCCCAGTGGGGGATGTAATGCCAATGAAGAAGAAGAAGAACATAATTATAATATTAGGATTCCTGCTTTACGAAAATACGTTTCATTAATTGATGGCAATCGGGATGGAATGTTTGTTCGAAATATGTTGCTCCAATCGATAAAAAGTTTTCCTCTACAGGTCTAGAATAGGATTTTACAACTCAATTGGAACTTGTTGTATCTTCAATCGACTACTTTTACTGGGAGATGGGCAGTGCTAGCACATTGATTTAGTGAAAAATCTTTCCTATAGTTTGCTTTTAAAAAAATCTGGTCTATTTGTTCTATCATTTGTAATTAAAGTTGAAAGTATAGGCAGAAACAAGTTTTAACATGGGGTAAGGTGAGTTGAATGTAAAAGCGATACAAAGTTGGTTAATTCAAATCAAATGTTTTAAATCAAGTCCCAAGAACCATTTATATACTATTAACAATCGAGAAAAAAAACATTTGTGATTTTTGGGAAGCATGCATTTTTTAAACCAGCAACAAGGCCAAACTAGCAACAAGTTGCCCTTCGAAAAATGTACCGCCACTGATCGAAGTAATCGATTGTCATATTCAACCAGTCAGCAGGTGGTACGATTGTGACACAAAATACGATTTTAAATAACTTATTAGCAATAAGATCTACAGCTACAGATAGAGACAGGTAGCACCAGGTAGGGTAATACAAAGGTAATATTAGTAGCCTCATTTGTTATTTTGTCTTTATTGTCAGCGATATTTGTATTCATTTAATTCTTGTTTTACAGTTTTGATACTTGAAACAAGAACGACATTAGCAATCTTAAACTTTTGAATCAACTATACTAGTTGAACCACACCGACTTTGCTCGGGTTTGTATTGTTTGCGTTCAAAGAACCAATAGCTCATTGCAGTGCCGCATTATTATTCATAGTATTTATATATAGAAGGCGTGTCGCACACATACATTTTTGCAATGCGGTAATCAATTATATTCGATATATTGATGAAGATGACTGCCTTGTTTCGGTAAATACTGCAACGAAACCTAGCAATATGAGTTTTTGTCGATAGAAATCGATGAGTAGAATTCTTCAATAATAATGAATCCTTTTTTTTTTTATTATAATGGCAAACACAAAACCAATTTGACCACTGTATTTTGTTAAATTTAATGCTGAAATCGTGCAATACGAATGTCTGCCGTAAACGAGGGACTCATTGAGCAGAACACAAAACAGAACCTCACGTTTCTCACTTCTCAAATCTCATTTCTCACTTGCCACGTCTGAATTTTCATTTCTCCCATCTTATTTATCACTTCTCAGTTCTGTCGTCTAATTTTTCATTTCTCTTTCTTCACCTCTCGCATGTCGGTCCTCACTTTACACTTTTATCTTTTCTCTTCTCACATCTTTTTTTCTCACTCCTCGCTTCTTAGATTACATTCTTTTCACTTCTTACTCATTACTTCTCATATTTCATTTTCTACTTTTCGCGTCTCGTGTCTCATTTCACGCTTCCAACGCTTCATTACTCTATACTCCCATCTCATTCGACACATCTTATTCTTAACTACGCCCTTCTAATTTCTCGCTTTACACTTTTCATTTTACTAATTTAATTTTTGCTTCTTAAATTGCGCTTCTCACATCTAATTTCTCAATTCTTGTGTCTCGATTCTCATATCACAATCACTCATTTCTCACACTAGTTTCGCACATATCATTTTTCAATTCTCACTGCTCTTGTTTCACCCTTTTCTTGTCAAATTTAATTCTCGCTTTTCCTACCTCACTATTCACTTCTTATGTCCCAATTCCCAGTTGACAGCTCTCGATTCGTTTCTCACTTTCCATCACTTACAAATTTTCAAGGTTTTTATCTTCCATTTCGATTTTCTCACTTTGAAATCTATGATCAAAATATGTAAGTCACACGTTTTATCAAAGTTTAGCTCGTAGACAGATCCAGCTGTCTTCTGTTAGATTTTTTTTTGCTCTAAAACAATAGTTTTTTTTGCCCTAAATAATAAAACAATAGTTTAGGGAGCAACAATACAATTTTCGTAAAATTTTTACGATTTTCAAAACATGCTTTATCAAATTCATGGATTTTTTTCATTCTATTATTTATTTTTTATTATATACACATTTTTTTTAAATTTTTAGGACGGCCTTATTATGAAAAATGTAGTAAAGATAACTTAGCACAATTTTTTAAATGTGTTCTTCCACGAATATGAAGGTCATTGAACATATTTTTTTATAATGTTAAAAAAAACTTTGAGAAATTTTAAATTTTATCTCAAAGATAAAGTGTGTGTCATCCTCTACCACTCACCCAGCGGGCGTTTGTCAAGTAGTACTACGAATAATTTGACCATATCTCATGCTCCGTTATGGTGTTCTTTTTGTACTACGAAGACTAGTACTACAAAAAGGATTAATTCCTGAAGCAAGAAAGGTTTATTGTAGAAACGGGATGTACTAGTTGTTCGTAACAGAGACAGCCAAACTTCACAAGGACGTCCTTACTCGTTCTAACTACTCAGGGAAAAGAAGGATTGTATGATATTTGCCAGAAAACCATTTGACAGAATAGACCAAATGCAAGAAAGTCATTCACCAGAATAGATCATTTGCCAGAATGTACCATTCCCCAGAAATGATAAAACTGTAAACTCCGATGATAATTGATGGTTAAAGAATAAATAAAGAATTATGGGTCTGAGCCATATGACATAAAGGTTGTTATATGAACGTAACACAACTTTGACCTGCGTCAAAAATGAAAATTATTTTGTATAACGGGGATATGGCGTGATTTAGTAATGATGGGTTCTTCGGTATACCGTTTTGATTCATATTCCGAACACTAAAGCACTTTTTATTGCACATGAATAAAAATATTGTTGTTTCCATGCTTCGATTGTTCGAAATTTGAGTCTGTTCGGGATTTGAGTCGAAACGGTTATTCATTTTCATGGAAGTGATTATTTAACATAACACACAGTTTTCGGAAGCACGGATACTATTCATAAAAAAAACATTAATATTTGCTTAATTCAAACAAATTGTTTACGAGTGGATATGACATTTCTTTGTCTCATTTCGGACACAGACTTTATTTCAAAAATTGTATTGACATTGTCTAGGAAACTGGAGCTTGTAACAATAGGTAAATATCATTTCGTCCCTTATATCAAGCAGATGCTTGCTTTCTGCGAAGGGATTATATAATTTTAACTTATACTTATTGACTACGATAAAACATGTAAATATGAAAAACAACAAGACAAAGAAGCCTTCATATCGAAAGTGTTACTTTGTGCCAGTTAACATTATGACAAATGACACGATTTCGAAAATTATCGCGATTACTGAAAAGAAGGAATCATTACTGAAAAGAACATTCAAAACAGTTTTGTGTGGCATTCTTTGTATTGAGCATTTTGTCAAAGACGTCAAAGACGAAACACAGAGTGCACTGTGAAAAACGCATAATGCGAATCCATATAGGTGACAATTTGTTGAAAAACTAAGTAAAACACATATTCATAACCCCACCCTCACGTTGAGATTGAACAAGAGTAGCCAAAACTGAACGTCAAAGACGAGACACAGGATACACTTTTTTTTTAATCTTCATTAACACATTCACACTTTTTTTTTAATCTTCATTAAATCTACAGATCTGTATACCTACAGATACAGATTTTAATCTACAGGGTACACTGTGAAAAACGCGTAATGCGAATCCATGTAGGTGACAATCATAAAGTACACTATGAAAAACGCGTAATGCGAATCCATATAGGTTACAATTTGTTGAAAACTAAGTAAAACACATATTCATAACCCCACTTTTATTTAACCTCAGGTTGAGATTGAACAAGTGTAGCCGAAACCGAACGTCAAAGACAAAACACAGAGTGCACTGCGAAAAACGCATAATGCGAATCCATATAGGTGACAATTTGATGAAAACTATGTAAAACACATATTCATAACCCCCTCTTATTTAACCTCACGTTGAGATTGTATAAGAGTAGCCGATTATCTCGGTGTTGAACTTAATCTAGAATTAAAAAAACACCTAAATAAAGATTAAAAAAAAAAAAAAGCCGATTATCTCGGAGAAGCAAAAAGTCAAATACGCCATAGCTCCGGTTAGCGCAGCAAGGGCTAAATACTGTGAAGGGGGCCCTGGAGCTTCACAGGCTCCGATTGCGGTTAGGTTCTTATTAGACCCCCCTAACCATTCATTCGTAGGCATGGTAAGCTTAAAGCCACATCACACCGAGAATTATGGGTCACCATGGGACTTTTACCACCGGAACAGGCAATCCGTAATATTATTCCTAGCCGGATAACCAGCTGCCGACACCATACGGCTATCTAGGCTGTTCGTGGAGAGAAGTTAACATTGACTTTACTTCAACTCTCAATGTGGCCGAACAGTCTTTCCTGGTGTATAATCCAAATAGTTAGCGTGTCAATCAAGATGCGCTAAGTGTGGAGGGTCCAGGTTCAACACTCGTCTTTGGCCGATTTTTTTGTAAGGTTGCTGAGGTTGTCGTAGTATACAGCATTTCATTCCTCGATGGGAGTGTAAAAATAGATTCAATGTCGACACAAACACTTAACCATTTCTTATTTCTCGTAACCGGGGACCTAATGCAAGGGCCTGCCGTTTTCTTAATGCAATATGTGCATTAGGGTGGCTCAAATTTGTATGGAAAAAACTTCTACAAATTTTTTTGATGGGCCGCCTTCTTATTCGGTTCTTTTTGATGCCCTGATGCTCTGGACAAAATTTCAGCCAAATCGGTCAACGTTTGGCCGGTGCTAAGCTCGTTGGAAGTTTATATGCAAAAATGTATGCAGAAACATCCAAAAACAGTGATTTGCACAATTTACGATAAAGAACTATGATACTCATTCAGATCGTGAAGAATTTAAAACAGAATGTTATGCTGTAAACCGCGAAAAGATTAGTGTTTGCCCGGCGAAGTTATTAGCATTTCTCTGAAGTGGGGTTTAAGCAAATTTCGTTGCTTTACCCTTGAAAGGAAATAAATTCACCCATACAACATTCCAGTTAAATGCTAATATCTTTGCCTGATAATCGCTAATCTTCTCACGGTTTTCAGCATAACATTCTGTATTTAATTCTCTAAAAACATCATAGCTATTATAGCTCTTCATCGTAAATTGTGCCGTCCAACTGCAAATCACTGGTTTTGGATGTTTCTGCATACATTTTTACATATAAACTTTTAACGAGTTTAGCACCGGCCAAACGTTGACCGATTTGGCTGAAATTTTGTCCAGAGCATCAGGAAATCAAATAGAACCGAATAAGAGGGTGGCCCATCCAAACATTTGAGAAAGTGTTTTTTGAGCCACTCTACTGTGCATATGTCGTAAATTACGCGAAACTAATGCGAGATTACAATATAATGTTGCAATCTCTGGATGGGTGAAGAAACCGATCATGCAACAACCCGAGCAAACACATATGTCAAACGACAATGTGGCAAACGACTGTATTCCAAATTTAAAAAATAGCATGGCCAATTCTGGGGAATGGTTCATTCTGGCGAACGACTGTCTGTCCGGTCTAGGATGTTTTCGGGTCAGAAAAATTCTCGACTCCTTGGGCATATTGTATCCATTGTACTTCCCACACCTCGGCTCGAGTTCATTCGGAATTGCATCAGAATCTGGGGGTTAGGTGCTATGGCAGAGGTTCGTCTTGGTTAACGGGTTGCCAATGTGATAGTAATGAAAAAGGTGATATATTCTAATTGGATGCTGAAACGAACTTTTTTGCTCATTTCGAATTCTAACAGTTTCCTGCTAGAGCTAATTAAGTTATAGATATAGGAATAGAAGATGAAAACGGTATGAAAGCCCGTTTCCAGTTCTAGCGATTGCTAGAACATGAGAAATATATGGGAAGATACAAAGTAGCAGGAATGAAATGGGCCTGGGATTGAACCCATGACCTTTTGCGTATAAGGCAGAAGTAGCAGCCACCAAGCCCCTTAGTTGACCGTTAGATAAGAATGGTTGACAGTAACACAAGAGGAAAATGTTTGTAGTCATCATGTTTATTGTCCTACTTACACGCGATGTCACAAATAAGTGTTTTCCAAAAAATATATTGGAGTTAAGAAAAAATATGTTTATAATTATTTATGTTCAAACACATTCTCGCAATTCTGCCAATACTGCCAAGTCGAATGACAGTAACATGAGAGAGAGCGCAAGCAAAGAGAGTCTTCTTTTTGCACATATGACATATTCTCAAAGCACTCTATAGAGTTTTCGTTCACACGCAAAAGAGATAGTAGTGCCTGTCCCATGAGCAGCTCGAGGTAGCTCTAAGTTATTCCCATCACTCTTATATCCATTTGTTGACAAAAAAGAACGAGCAGGACGGGAGCAACTTCGTGCTGCTCATTGGACAGTAGTAGTGTAACTAAATGCAGGCCAACCGAATCACTCTTCAAATCACAATAGGCACGAAAATTTCGGTTTGATATTCATTGCATATTGTGGAAATCTAAATAAAACACTTATGCAGGTTGCTATTTCAAACTGTGTAGTCCAATTGAGTATAAACTGCGCAATAGTGAGAAACATTTTAGGAATGTAATATTTTTACTTTAAGTTTGCAAATCATCATATTCTTCTTATTGGCATTAAATCCCCCACTAGGACATAGCCAAGTTACCATTTTTGCATACGTAAATCATAAGGCTAACACGATGCTACTTTTATGCCTAGGGAAGTCGAGACAATTTCCGAACCGAAAATTGCCTAAACCGGCACCGGGAATCGAACCCAGTCACTCTCAGCATAGTCTTGCTTTATAACCGCGCATCTTACCGCTAGGCTAAGGAATTTGCATATCATCAGTCTCTGTTTTGGCGATAAATTATTAAATATCTTAATAGTAAACAACATTAACTTTGTCTATGTATTTTAAACGAGGGATGCAACGTATTTCAGAAGGCAACTTGGAGTGCCGAAACAGAGGCAAAAACAAACTAAACAGTGAGACTGGAAGATATCCGCTACCGCAGCACTAGAAAAAAAGGCGATTCCGATATCCGCCGCAGTGCCCTGAAATACCTGCGAAGGGTATTAGAACTCATATTGCTCAACTCAAGAAAGCACAGCATTTAATAGAAAAACATGAATGGAAGATACAATCCTATTACGCCCATAAGTAGACTATGTGCTAATATTTACGAAACATTTGAAGTAAATGCTCTTTTCGTAATCGGCCAAAACCGGTTATTATTGGTTGTGCAAACGTTCATCCTCGAGTTCCTTCGACTTGTCCATCAAACCCTTCAGAAGAAACACCTCAACGGCTGCGGGCCACATTTGTTCTTTTTACTGTACCACCTCTCTGATCCTATTCCATTTCCAATTTCCATTCTACTTTACTTGTTAGAAGATTGGTTTCATCCTCCGGGTTTTTTTTTCTTCATTTAACTCACCAGTGAGTCCGCACCGGCCAGAGCCTTCTGGATGATCCATATCGGGCGTAGGCAGTCTTCCCAGAATGAGTGATTCCGGGAATGTTTCCATAATATTTGACACCGCAGGGGAAGTTTTTGCGTTCACGGACCGACGTTGTTGGCCGGTCGGAAGCAGTTCTATCTAACTCGTTCAGATGGAAGGAAATCGGGGACCCACTGGGCGAACGACACGATGACGACGACCCGCGTGCCACGTTTACTTGGGTTGGGTGGCCGATTGCTTCGTCGACGAGTGGCAAGGAGGCTCGCTTTGTAACGTTGGGCTATTTGCAATTTAAGAAACATAAATATTTGATGCTTGGATGAAGAGTTGAGATGCGTTTTTTTGCGGTAATCCCTTGAAGGGGTTTAAGGTTATTATTATTCATTTGCCGTTGAAGATTTAACGAGAACCTGAATGTAGCCCAAGTAGGGAGAAGAACCATTTCGTCTTCGGTAGCTCCATGTACTTTGTAATATTCAAATCATATTTAAATATATCGAAAATTAGGCGGAGAGCTGAAAGTTTAGCACAAGATTATTTTTTTCATTTTCTTGCTTGTAACGCAACCCTATACGCAAACTGGAAGAAAGAACGTCTGAATAATTTGCATGATGAATAAAGCTTTGTTTAGTTACTTTGAGAACCAAATGGATTTTGGGGGATTTTCCCTTGTTGTCGTTTGAGATTGGGTTGGAGAAGAATTTAAATCTATTGTTGAAGTTGGAAACATAGAAATGGCTGTAAATTTTCATCTCAAAATAAAAGAGATGATAAAAGGATTCGAAAATTTTCAATTTTTTCAAGCATTGCCGTATGATAAAATCAACTCTTGAACTGTAATTCATTCAAAGTAAAACGGGTCGATGTTTTACCTTTTAAAAATTAGAACCGACTCAAATTGAATTCATAGCGACTCAATTAGGAGAGAAACATTATTGCTTCGCAACTAATGATGCTGATTTTTATTAGCAGATTGTTTTATCTGATATATGCTTCCGAATGGAATTCATAATGAGATAAATGTTTAAAAAAGTACATTTTAAACTGATGCAATAAAAATAATATAACTTTTTCTATGAATCATGCCATAATAGTTGGATGTATTCCAAAAATTAGCATAGATCCTGATAGCACGGAGACGGTTCATGACTGCACTCGTGTAGGTGACTCGAATGGTGAGCTTTCTGAACTTTCCAGTTTGGTCTACCGAACGGAACACAAATTACTTCCACGCATTCGAGCACTGAGGCAATAGCCCTGGGCTCATCATATCTCATGGATCATCGGTCGTTAACGTCGGTCGTTCGGTCGGTCGGTCGGCGTCTGACACACCTGGGGCCATCGTCCTTCTGGGCGTTTGTCAAGCGAACCGAAAACCGGTGATGTCGAATCTGGTTCCATCAACAACTATCTACATTAAAGTTAAACATACACCGACACCCGGGGGTATGTACATCTGCTGCAGCCGCTGCTATCGTCTGCCGATGGTTGCGGAAAGTGATATACTTGTGGATATGTACCGGCTCACAGTTGCTACATAGAGGTCTGTTTGTCAAAGATTTGTGAACCGTTGCTAGCCGAATTGGTACATGCGTCATTATTATTGCATCTGATTATATACCGTTTTTAACATCTGTATGGAAGAAAACGCAATAGAAAATGGTAAGAATGGTTCATGTGCCACTTTTGATGGCAACAACCCATATGAGAAAAACACGACGACGATGACAGAAATAGCAAACGTCCGGTGAGCAAGTTACATACAGAGAGTCAGGATTTTTGGGCTCCATAGAGGGATATACGGATGGAATGCCCGGAATTGGGCCCCAACAGGGTACAGAAAATATGTTGCATTATACCAAGAATGTACTAATAATGGGGAAAGGGGGGTGGGGCGAGCGAATGTCGTTTTTCACTCCGAAGGATTTTGGGGATTCGTTCACCTTCCCGTGGGCCAGCTTTGCTGATTGCCGATGCGAGGTAAGAGAACTGGGGGACCGGAAAATTTGGAATGTCCTCCGACTTGCATTATCTGGCTGGTCGTCGCCCGGAATTGGTTTGCTTGGATTTGCGAGCGATGTCAAAACGGAAGATGGAAAGCGGACTACACGAATGGAGTTTGATTCCAGGCATTTTCCAATTAAGGAAAGCGTGTGTTGTTTTCTATGTTTTGTTTGATTGCGCAGAGCTAATGAGGAAAGTTTTTTGTTGGTTTTGGAAGATGTACAATCCTGTTTGGTATGCTCGTTTCTATTCGGAGAAAAACATATTTTGTCTGTTTTCAGACAACTGAGTAGATAATACCCAGATAGAGCAAAAACATGGCCAAACCATATACTTGTAGTCTTAAGGACAAGCCTGGAATCCAAAACAAAAAGCAATTTCCTTGGTATTTTGTTCCGAATGCCCTTGTGAAATTGTTCCGAATTTCCTTAGGAAATTCTTTTGAATTTCCGTTGAAAATTCGAAAGAATTTCCCCGGGAAATTCTTTCGAATTTCCTTGGGAAAATCTTTTGAATTTCCTCGGGAAATTCTTTCGAATTTCCTTGGGAAATTCTTTCGAATTTCCTTGGGAAATTCTTTCGAATTTCCTTGGGAAATTCTTTCGAATTTCCTTGGGAAATTCTTTCGATTTTCCTTGGGAAATTCTTTCGAATTTCCTTGGGAAATTCTTTCGAATTTCCTTGGGAAATTCTTTCGAATTTCCTTGGGAAATTCTTTTGAATTTCATTGGGAAATTCTTACGAATTTCCTTGGGAAATTCTTACGAATTTCCTTGGGAAATTCTTACGAATTTCCTTGGGAAATTCTTACGAATTTCCTTGGGAAATTCTTACGAATTTCCTTGGGAAATTCTTACGAATTTCCTTGGGAAATTCTTACGAATTTCCTTGGGAAATTCTTACGAATTTCCTTGGGAAGTTCTTACGAATTTCCTTGGGAAATTCTTTCGAATTTCCTTGGGAAATTCTTTCGAATTTCCTTGGGAAATTCTTTCGAATTTCCTTGGGAAATTCTTTCGAATTTCCTTGGGAAATTCTTTCGAATTTCCTTGGGAAATTCTTTCGAATTTCCTTGGGAAATTCTTTCGAATTTCCTTGGGATATTCTTCCGAATTTCTTTGGAAGTTTTTTTCGAATTTCCTTAGGAAACTCTTTCGAATTTCCTTGGGAAATTCTTTCGAATTTCCTTGGAATTTTTTTCGAATTTCCTTGGGAAATTCTTTCGAATTTCCTTGGGAAATTCTTTCGAATTTCCTTGGGAAATTCTTTCGAATTTCCTTGGGAAATTCTTTCGAATTTCCTTGGGAAATTCTTTCGAATTTCCCTGGGAAATTCTTTCGAATTTCCCTGGGAAATTCTTTCGAATTTCCCTGGGAAATTCTTTCGAATTTCCTCGGGAAACTCTTTTGAATTTCCTTGGGAAATTCTTTCGAATTTCCCTGTGAAATTCTTTCAAATTTCCATGGGAAATACTTTCGAATTTCCATGGGAAATACTTTTGAATTTCCTTGGGAAATTCTTTCGAATTTCCTTGGGAAATTCTTTCGAATTTCCTTGGGAAATTCTTTCGAATTTCCTTGGGAAATTTTTTCGAGTTTCCTTGGGAAATTCTTTCGAATTTCCTTGGGAAATTATTTCGAATTTCCTTGGGAAATTCTTTCGATTTTCCTTGGGAAATTCTTTCGATTTTCCTTGGGAAATTCTTTCGATTTTCCTTGGGAAATTCTTTCGATTTTCCTTGGGAAATTCTTTCGAATTTCCTTGGGAAATTCTTTCGAATTTCCTTGGGAAATTCTTTCGAATTTCCTTGGAAAATTCTTTCGAATTTCCTTGGGAAATTCTTTCGAATTTACTTGGGAAATTCTTTCGAATTTCCTTGGGAAATTTTTCGAATTTCCTTGGGAAATTCTTTCGAATTTCCTTGGGAAATTCTTTTGAATTTCCTTGGGAAATTCTTTCGAATTTCCTTGGGAAATTCTTTCGAATTTCCTTGGGAAATTCTTTCGAATTTCCTTGGGAAATTCTTTCGAATTTCCTTGGGAAATTTTTCGAATTTCCTTGGGAAATTCTTTCAAATTTCCTTGGAAAATTCTTTCGAATTTCCTTGGAAAATTCTTTCGAATTTCCTTGGGAAATTCATTCGAATTTCCTTGGGAATGTTTTTCGAATTTCCTTGGGAAATTCATTCGAATTTCCTTGGGAAATTCATTCGAATTTCCTTGGGAAATTCTTTCGAATTTCCTTGGGAAATTCTTTCGAATTTCCTTGGGAAATTCTTTCGAATTTCCTTGGGAAATTCTTTCGAATTTCCTTGGGAAATTCTTTCGAATTTCCTTGGGAAATTCTTTCGAATTTCCTAGGGAAATTCTTTCGAATTTCCTAGGGAAATTCTTTCGAATTTCCTAGGGAAATTCTTTCGAATTTCCTAGGGAAATTCTTTCGAATTTCCTAGGGAAATTCTTTCGAATTTCCTAGGGAAATTCTTTCGAATTTCCTAGGGAAATTCATTCGAATTTCTAGGAAATTCTTTCAATTTCCTAGAAATTCTTTCAATTTCTAGGAAATTCTTTCGAATTTCCTAGGGAAATTCTTTCGAATTTCCTAGGGAAATTCATTCGAATTTCTTAGGGAAATTCATTCGAATTTCTTAGGGAAAATCATTCGAATTTCCTAGCGAAATTCTTTCGAATTTCCTCGAAAAATTCTTTCGAATTCCCTTGAAAAATTCTTTCGAATTTCCTTGGGAAATTTTTTCGAATTTCTTTGGGAAATTCTTTAGAATTTGTTCGGAAAATTATTTCGAATTTCCTTGGGAAGTTCTTTCGAATTTCCTTGGGAAAATCTTTCGAATTTCCTTGGGAAATTCTTTCGAATTTCCTTGGGAAATTCTTTCGAATTTCCTTGCGAAAATCTTTCGAATTTCCTTGCGAAAATCTTTCGAATTTCCTTGGTTAATTCTTTCGTATTTCCTTGGGAAATTCTTCCGAATTTCCTTGGGAAATTCTTTCGTATTTCCTTGGGAAATTCTTTGGAATTTCCTTGGGAAGTAATTTCGAATTTCCTTGAGAAATTCTTTCGAATTTTAATGGGAAATTCTTTCGATTTCCATGGGAAATTCTTTCGAATTTTCATGGGAAATTCTTTCGAATTTTCATGGGAAATTCTTTCGAATTTCCTTGGGAAATTCTTTTGAATGTCCTTCGGAATTTTTTTTGGATTTCCTTGGGAAATTCTTTCGAATTTCCTTGGGAAATTCTTTCGAATTTCCTTGGGAAATTCTTTTGAATTTCCTTGGGAAATTCTTTTGAATTTCCTTGGGAAATTCTTTTGATTTTCCTTGGAAAATTCCTTGGGAAATTCTTTTGAATTTCCTTGGGAAATTCTTTTGAATTTCCTTGGGAAATTCTTTTGAATTTCCTTGGGAAATTCTTTTGAATTTCCTTGGGAAATTCTTTTGAATTTCCTTGGGAAATTCTTTTGAATTTCCTTGGGAAATTCTTTTGAATTTCCTTGGGAAATTCTTTTGAATTTCCTTGGGAAATTCTTCTGAATTTCCTTGGGAAATTCTTTTGAATTTCCTTGGGAAATTCTTTTGAATTTCCTTGGGAAATTCTTTTGAATTTCCTTGGGAAATTCTCTTGAATTTCCTTGGGAAATTCTTTTGAATTTCCTTAGGAAATTCTTTTGAAGTTCCTTGAGAAATTCTTTTGAATTTCCTTGGGAAATTCTTTTGAATTTCCTTGGAAATTCTTTTGAATTTCCTTGGGAAATTCTTTTGAATTTCCTTGGGAAATTCTTTTGAATTTCCTTGGGAAATTCTTTTGAATTTCCTTGGGAAATTCTTTTGATTTTCCTTGGAAAATTCCTTGGGAAATTTTTTTGAATTTCCTTGGGAAATTCTTTTGAATTTCCTTGGGAAATTCTTTTGAATTTCCTTGGGAAATTCTTTTGAATTTCCTTGGGAAATTCTTTTGAATTTCCTTGGGAAATTCTTTTGAATTTCCTTGGGAAATTCTTTTGAATTTCCTTGGGAAATTCTTTTGAATTTCCTTGGGAAATTCTTTTGAATTTCCTTGGGAAATTCTTTTGAATTTCATTGGGAAATTCTTTCGAATTTCCTTGGGAAATTCTTTTGAATTTCCTTGGGAAATTCTTTTGAATTTCCTTAGGAAATTCTTTTGAAGTTCCTTGAGAAATTCTTTTGAATTTCCTTGGAAAATTATTTTGAATTTCCTTGGGAAATTCTTTTGAATTTCCTTGGGAAATTCTTTCCATCTTCCTTGGGAAATTCTTCTGATTTTTTTTTGGGATTTCTTTTGAAATTCCTTGGGAATTTCTTTTGTATTTCCTTTAGATAATATTATCGAATTTCCTTAGTGAATTCGTTCGAATTTCTTTGAGAAATTCTTCGAATTTCCTTGGGAAATTCTTTCGATCTTCCTTGGGAAATTCTTTTGAATTTCCTTTGGAAATTCTTTCGAATTTCTTTAAGAAATTCTTTTGAAATTCCTTGAGATTTTTTTTTGTATTTCCTTGAGAAAATCCTATCGAATTTCTTTGGGAAATTCTTTTGAATTTCCTCGAGAAATTCTTTTATATTTCCTTGGGAAATTCTTCCGAACTTTCTCCAGAAAGTCTGCTGAATTTTTCCGCAAAGTCTTCCGAATTTCCTTAGGAAATTCTTCCCAATTTCGTTGGGAAATTCTTCCGAATTTCTTTGAGAAATTTTTACTAATTTCGTTGGGAAATTCTTCCAAATTTATTTGGGAAATTTTTCCGAATTTATTTGAACGAATTTTGTTGAACGTTTTTTTTTTGGTATCCTTGGGAATTTTGTTTTCCAATTTCCTTTGGATTTTTTTCGAATTTCCTTGAGAAAATTGTTTTGAATTTCCTTGGGAAATTGTTTCGAATTTCCTACGGAAAGTCTTCCGAATTTCCTCCGAAAAGTCTTCCGTATTTCTTCGGGAAAGTCTTCTGAATTTCCTTGGGAAATTCTTTCGAATTTCGTTAAGAAATTCCTCCAAATTTTTTTGAGATTTTTTTCCGAATTTATTTGGGAAACTCTTTCGTATATCGTTTTGAAATTCTTCCGAATTCTTTTGGGATATACCTACTTCCATGAAAAATTCTTCTGGGATTTTTTTTTTCATATTTTCTTGGGAAATATTTAAAAACTTTTTTTGGAAATTATTCCGGAATTTCGTGAATCATTCTTCCTAGTTTCTGTGTGAAATAAGAGTTTTTTGTGGGAAATTCCTTAATTTTTTTTTGGGAAATTCTTCTTGTTGGAATTGCTTCCGAATTTCCGTTTCAATAGGAATGCATGCAAAAGCTAAATATTTTGCAAACTTTTAAAGTCAATACAAAGTTTTGTTTTAAAAGAAGTAGATAATGCTAAAAAAACAAATATAAATTATCGCTCGCTTTCATCTGCTCCTAATAAGTACGACTGTCACGACCCTGTAGATTTCAAACAAAGCGTTGAATGCCAAATCTCGTTCATCCATAAACGCTAAAATTATATAAACCCATCCCAGACAGGTGAGAACTCATAAAGACCCTCCATCCCTCGAAAAATATTAGGACACATTCCGTTCCATAAATTACGGCGGGTTGTGGTTACGGGTGCTCACCTGAACCCTGTGAAATTGCCACGCAGCAAAAAAAATGGTGTCTTCCATTATGTACTTCCCGGCTTCGCTCCTCGAAGGAATAGAATTTGTTTACGACCTAGAAAGCAGTAACAATGAACTCCGAAACATTTCTTCTAGAGAAAAATCCCGACGCCGGGCACAAATGAGAGGTACCGGTGGAACAATGCCTCTCGATGCTTAGGACACTGAGCGTGGCACCTTTCTGGGTCGTTTTTCGTGATGATGGTGGTCGTTAAGCAGCTCGAAGGCAGGTTACAGCGGTCGAGCTTCACTCTGTGCAGCATAGAATGTTGGCAGACGTAAGCGGATAAATATTCATGAAATATTATATTAGCGTGAAAATCAGCTTGTTTCGAGTTGTGTCCCACGTTCCAAACTCCTCCGAAGTAAAGCCGCTCGCTCCGGTAGTTCTTGCCGCCAGGTTTGCATACGGAAAGAGGCGGAACTATGCACACCAGGTCACGTAGGTGAAATCGAACGGAGATTCTGCTCGGCGGCAGATGAGAAGGGTTCTTGTGTATAATTAAATCATTTTATGCTCGATACATAATTAGTACGGTGGAGGAGCGAATCCGAGAAGCCGACTGATGCGCCCGATAGCTTCACCGAGCCTCTACAGGAGTCGGTTCAGTTTCTTGGCTGGTTGGCTGACAAAGTGTGGCCACCACACGTGCCGAAGCTATTTTCATCGTAAGGAAATTAGATGCCAACCTTTCCCAGAAATGGATTCCTCGACGGCGGTATCGGCGTATCGTTCAAATCGTTCGAGCAGAAGTGTCGGTGATGTACATTTATCATGCATGGAACAGAATCAAACTCCTGCAAGAAGTTTTCTGTATAAAAGGCAAAATCGAAAATAGAACAGAATAATGTTCGGAGAATGTCTTTGTGTTAATTTGTAAATCATATTTTATCAAAGGTGTTCATCACTTAATATGTCTCTAGGAAATGTCGTAGGTGAATAACAGAAAGAAAGTCCATTTGTGACGTTTGTAAACGTTTCTAATATCATTCTACCAAAAGTAATGTCATTATTATAGTCTTTATTAATGAGTTTTGCGCTAGGAAAAGTATAAAGTTCTATTTTTGAAATTCAGTAGATAGCATTCTTTTAATGCAATACAAATTGCATCGATCACTAATCAAGGTTTGTCTTAAAGAGTCATGCTTTGTTTGGCTCATCGATCTGAATATACATTACAACCATAAGCCAGCTTTAATAAATTGATTTCAAAAACAGTATGTTGTATCGATTTTAATTTATGAGTTGCAAATTTTATGTATTATTTATTAAAAATATATATTTTTATGAAAGCAAATGATGGGGTTTCTAGGTATTGTCAAGGAGATTTTTGTTAATCAAACTTTTCAAGACGTGTCCATCAGATGCTTTAACATTCAAAGAATGCTTATGTTTAATATAAGCATCATTGTTCATAAAATAAAATATATCTATCCCGAAGCTGTTTTCCCTTGTGGTATATCGGAAATAGAATCTCCTATGCACCTTGAAGAATGATAAACGTGGTAATACCTGTCGTATTGTGTTTTCGAGAGACTATTACAGCTGCCCCCGCATATACTGTGGCGAACCAAAATCCGCACATCAAAGCACATCGGTGTCTGTGGAAGTGACTATAAAATACAATACGAAAGTAAATGCCACGTTTGCCTCTCCACCGGTTGCTCGAAAGACTCTACTCTCCAGATGTAAATACATAATCGCATCAGATTGTGAGTACTTACTTGTGATGGAAAAATCAATCCTTTGTGTGGGATTTTTATTGACTGAATTCTGGTCCTGTGGGACAAGACTTGACAATCGTTACGTAACAGTATTTTAACACAGGGTTTCTCGAGCTTTTTCGCAAATAGTATCCGCTTCAATAATCTCCCATTCTTACCAACCACTAAGGTTGTAAAGGCCTCGTGCCTGGTTTTGAGCTTCCGATAAATCGAGTGCTTAGCATTCCGTCGAACTGTTGGGGATGCATAGCGAAAATAAAATATTATCTTTATTTAAGAGAAATGCAGCCCTAGGCTGGCTCATCACTCAAATAAAAAATGTGGCAACTTTTTGGTTCACAGAAATTTGGCCTTTATTCTAAAATTCAGATTCTTGGATTTATATTTATAATGAATCTGATATATTGGTGTGTAGTTATGAGTTTTAAAATTTTGTTGGGAGCTAAAAATTCTTCACAAATCCTATAGATTTTAATTCCTAAATTTCCATTACCAAGAATGGTTGCTTTTGATAATTGTTGCATATAACTCGCTCTCGGCAGAGAAAAAATTCAACGTTACTTCTTCCATTCACTACAGCAAGTTTAAACTATTTGAAATGCGCAACACAAAGAAGAATGTATTTTTGTCATGCTATGAACAAATGTGATAGCCGATAAAAAAAATGGCTGTATAGGGCAAATGATCCGATAGTCGTGGGTGTTCCTATAGTTGCGGTAGTACAGTATGCGGAAAATCTAAGAATCAAACGCAGCAACCCACTACGTCCAATAATAAAGTGTTATGTCAGAATACAAACCCAGTGAAAACAGCATTGATTATCTTAATAAACTGGTAAATATCTTCAAAATACCTTACTAAATTTTCGCCTTTGCTCCAATAGTTGTGGTAGAGTTCCTATAGTTGGGAGTCCCGAAAGAAAACAATGGGATTCGCAACTATAGGAACACGAATTAAAAAATACCGCAACTATACCTAATACCGCAATAATTGGAGTTGTCATTTTAGTACGGAATACATGGAATACATGCGACGGAAGCATTTTTCCATTAAAATAGATGAGGAAAACTATCGAATATATATCCAAGGTGAGCGAAATAAGCTTTGGAATAAGTCTGGGAAAATGAATAGTGTTGGAACGTGCTTAGTTCCTTCACTATTGGATCATTTACCCTAGTCATCCTGAAAAAGCCATCGAAAATGTAAAAGCGACGTATTGATAATGAACTGATAAAATAACCAAAAATTGTAGAATTTCAAGTAAAAATAACAAACAATGTTCGAAATTCAATCGCTGTAGGCAGTAGGCATGCCTAACAAAGGAACAAAGGAATGTGATAAGAAAATTATTTTGAGCTTTTTAGTGGAATGTGTTCACTTGTCATAAGACGAGTTAATACAACCCCATTGAATTCCACCACTTAATTGTATCTTGACAGATACGTATTTCGACCTCAACAGTAAGGCCGTCTTCAGTGTCTCGTACTTGACTCGACTCGAGTCGTTTGTTAAAAGTCTTATAATTTTTGAGACCGATGTTGAACTTAATCTAGAATTAAAAAAAAAACCTTAATAAAAAATTTAAAAAATACCCAGATTAATCCACCTAGCGGTGATGATGCCTTTCTCGTGCGGTGAAACAATAGTATTTTGGGCATTACTTCTGAGCCCATCGTCCGATCGGGCCAATTTTCAATAGGAAATAATGAGACAAGATTCTGCGTCGAATGCAACCTGTTGCGAGGAAATTGGTTTAGGGTAAGTGCATTAAAAACGAGCTAGACTTTTTTACGCGCTTTTTTATGAGAAAAAGTATTTTGGCCATAACTACCAAGCCCATCGTTCGATCCGTCCATTTTCCAATAGGAAATAATAGGGCAGGATACTGCGTCGAATGCAGCCTGTTGTGAGGGAATCCGGTTAGAGTAAGTGCATTAAAAGTGAGATAGACTTTTTTACGCGCTTTTTTATGAGAAAAAATATTTTGGCCATAACTTCCAAGCCCATCGTCCGATCCGGCCAATTTTTGGAAACAATGGGACAGTATACTGCGTCGAATGCAACCTGTTGCGAGTAAATTGGTTGAGGGTAAGTGCAAAAATAGTGAGCTAAAATTTTTGCTCTTTTGGTGCGCACACACACACACACACACACACACACACACACACACACACACACACACACACACACACACACACACACACACACACACACACACACACGCGCGCGCGCACACACACACACACACACACACACACACACAAACACACACACACAAACGCGCGCGCGCACACACACAGAGACATCACCTCAATTCGTCGAGCTGAGTTGATTGGTATATAACACTATGGGTCTCCGAGCCTTCTATAAAAAGTTTGTTTTTGGAGCGAACATATAGCCTTTACGTATACTTAGTAGACCTGTGCGCCGAAGTATTTGTAAACGGCGGCGGCGTAAGGCCATTTTAACACCGGCGGCAGCGGCGTCGGCGGCGTCACGCCGTAAGCAATGTTCGGCGGCGGCGTGAATCGGCGCACATAGGAGTAAATGAGGTAAATTCCTGGCCATAATTATTTGGTGCTTTCATTGATGTTATGTACACTTGTATGAAGTTTAACTAATGTTACAATTTGATTCTGATCATTTTTGGCGACATTTGATTTTTAGTTTGATTAACCCTCAAACTGCCGATACGAATCTTGACAACTTAAAACAACTCGTTCTCTGTCAATTTTCTACTAAAATGCAAGCGGTTTCAACTGTGATCAAGGGGAATAGTAGTTCCAGCATGCAGATGGGTAAAATGGCCAGGATGACCCTCCCTCTTTTGGAGGGGGGAGTTTTAAAGTGTGGCATAAGTTTTGAGCAAATGTTTAGTATTTTGAAATTTTTAACGTCGTGACAGGTATTTTAGTATAAGTAAATAATGGTCAAAGTGAATGGTTGACAACAATGGCCAAATAGACATAAATTGACCTCCGGATGACCTCCGAATAGGTTCCGGAAACCCGGAATATCCGGTATAAAAGGCCAGCATAGAATCACCGAACATGTCGGTCTTCCGACACATCAAACTTCTTAGAATCTCATAGATAACTTAGAAAATGCCATAGTTTCTTAGTAGGGTAAAACTGGCCATTTGATGGCCACGGAACAGGTTCCGGAAACCCGGAGTTGCCGGTAAAAAATGGCCAACATAAAACTACAAAACAAATTAGGCTTCCAACACCTCAAACTTCTCAGAATCTCATAAGTAACTTAGAAAACGTCATAGTTTTTCAGTAGAGTAAAACTGGCCATGCAATGGCCACGGAACAGGTTCCGGACACCCGAAATTTCTGGTACAAAGGCAAACATAAAATACATAACAAATTTGGCTTACGACACCTCAATCCTCTTAGAATATCATGAGTTATCTAGAAAACGCCTTAGTTTCTTGGTATGGTAAAACTGGTCATGCGATGGCCATGGAACAGGTTCCGGAAATCCGGAATTTCCTGTAAAAAATGGCCCACATAAAACTACAAAACAAATTAGGCTTCCGACACCTCAATTTTCTCAGAAACTCATGAGTAATTTAGAAAATGCCTTAGTTTTTTGGTAGGGTAAAACTGGCAGTGTGGTTGCCAGGTTCCGGAAACCCGGCATTTCCGGTAAAAAAATTCCAACCTAAAAGTACAAAACCTATTAGGATTCCGACGCCTCAAACTTCTCAGAATCTCATGAGTAATTTAGAAAATGCCTTAGCTTCTTGATAGGGTAAAACTGGCCAAGCGATGGCCACGGAACAAGTTCCGGAAACCCTGAATTTCCGGTTCAAAAGGCCAGCATAGGTCGGAATATATCGGTCTTCCGACATTGCAATCCTCTCAGAATCTCATTAGTAATCCAGATAACGCCATAGTTTCTTGATAGGGTAAAACTGGGCATGTGATGATCACGGAACATTTTCCGGGAGCCCCGAATTCACGGTACAAAATGCCAACATAGAACTATAAAACAAATCCAAACCCTTATCTTACCTTACACCTCACTTCTCCGGTACTAAATACCAACGTAGCAATACAAAATAAATCAGTCTTCAAACATTTTTATGTTCGGATGGACCACTTTGACCGGCTATTAGATTTATCGCAGCATTCCCCGTATTCTTAATGTATAAGGTACCCCGGGGCAAGTGGGACCTAAAAAAACGCTAGTTCAGCAAAATCGTTAACGCATATTTAGAAAACAGGGTATTTCAGGACATTAACCACGGATACATCATTATATGCTTCCGTTGTTGAAGTGTAGACGTGTTGTAAGCCATTTATTCAACTACAAAAAAATTGGTAGTGACATAAATAAATTTTCCTGGGAAACCCACTTACCCCTTCAAACGGGGCAAGTGGGACCTATTCTGCTTTATACTGTCGAACGAAACTAATTTGAAGAATGCAGATATAATGTTCATGTAATTTCTGAGTCGTAGTATTTCCGATCATGGATGGAGTTTTATTGCCTGTCAGTCTTTTGTTTTTGGCAAAAAGAAAGGGATTGCAATGTTAGCAAATATAAAAACAAGACAACAGCCAGTTTACTGTTTAATTGACTTTTATGTGGCTTTCCATTAGCTTACTTTCTTACCAAATGTGTTAGATGGAAGAGATGAGAAATCTTTGTTCACTTTTCGAATGAATGTTTCTCTGTTTAGAACACAAATTATTACATAAATTAGAACTTCAAAAGAAACGTTTTTATTCAGGCGATGCGCAGTGTTGTAAATTTGTAATAGAACCAATGGCCAATTTATGTCTTAAGCAATTTATTTATCTGAAAATCTGTTAATCTAATGCGATGTTTAAAAATAACAAAATACAAGAAAAAACCTGTTGATCTATTGTAGAATAAATAGATTGTTTACACTGTAAACGGAAAATTTAGCATAGCTATAACCATTGCTATTTTCCATGAGGAAGATAATTTCCAGAAAGTAAAATACACATTTGGTAAATTAACTGTACACTACTTCTTAACAACGAAACCGACGATATCAACTGCATTTGATTCAGATCCATATGATATATGAGTGTCGAAGTTATTTTTCACTAGAAAACAATCTAAAAACAGGTAAAATGGCTCTATCGAAAATGTTTTTCAAATATGTCCCACTTGCCCCATGTATGTTAAAACTTAAGGGCAAGTGAAAATTTCAGATTTTGGCTTTAATCAAAACTTTTAAATCGTTTTCGATGTCACACAATTATTTAATTGCTCAAAATATTCACTTTCCACATCAATGATGAATTTAGAAACGACTATTTTTTTGGAAATTCATTGAATAAAAATAAAAGTGATAGATTTTGCCAGTAGTTTAAAGTCATGATTAAACAATACCATTAGTATGGTGCCGCAAATGGTTTTGATTCCAATTTTTTTTGTGCCAGGCGGATTCGTTGATAATTCTGCTTCATCTTTCTAGAACATTGTTACCATTAAAAACGTTCACCGATTAATCGGCAGCCATAGTACCCACTTACCCCGTATTTTCACTTGCCCCGGGGTACCTTAAATGCATCTCCAGTTACTCCAATACTATTGATAAGCAATGCAGTATCGGTTTCGATATAGTTCTTGTTATTTTCTCTCAAGAGGATCATGATAGCCTATTTGGACCCTTTACAGAGAGCAATCTCATTGAATGTGCGCCCCTTATCAATAAGAATTCAATCCTTTCTTGAGAAAACAGAACAGTAATACTATTATTCGACTAAGTATCGGAGCCCTAGCCACCTCTTTGTCTTGCTTCTACAATATCACCAGTAGAGCACCACACCTAGGATTTAGCTATATGTACAAAACCATTTCTAGCTAAAACATTTGTCCTGCAGTGAGAATTTCCTTCATCTGCAGGAAAAATTTAAGTTAGTTATACTTCAGATACTGCTATTGGTAGCGTAATCCTTAACTAAAACAACTTATAGACCTTGCTCGAAAAATGGATTTAGCTAGGGCTCGGTTTTGTAGATCTTACTCCATAAGACACTACATAAAAGTGATCTATTCAACGTTACATGACAAAGCCTACGAGGAACTGCAAAATAAATCAGTCTATCGACCCCTGAAATGGCCACGGGACAGGTTCCAGGATTTCCAGTGAAAAAGACCTACACCTAAGACCTACGACACCTTGAACTTCTGAGAATTCAACGAGTTTTCCAGAAAACGCCAAATTGCTCTTTTACTGACAATTTTATAGCCACAGAACAAGACTCAGAGTCCCTGGAAAGCCCATTTCGAAAGCCTAACGTGGCCTTTTGTACCGGATATTTCGGGCTCCCGAAACCTATCATGAAACTATGGCGTTTTCAAAATTAGTCATGAGATTCTGAGAAGTTTAAAGTGCCGGAAGACCGCTTAATTTCGTGGTTCTATGATGGCTTTTTGTACAGCTTGTTACGGGCTTCTGGAATCTATTCCGTTGTCATCACTTGGCCAGTTTTACTCTACCAAGGAACTAAGACGTTTTCTGGTTTTCTCAAGATATTCTGAGAAGTTTGAGGTGTCGGAAGACTTATTTGTATTGTAGTTTTATGTTGATATGTTTTACCGATGATTTCGGGTTTCCGAAACATTTTCCATGGTCATCCCATGGCCAGTTCTACCCTATCAAAAAACTATGTTTAAAACTTTGGCATTTTCTTAGTTACTCATGAGATTTTGAGAAGCTTGAGGTATCGGAAGACTGATTTGTTTTGTAGTTCAACGTTTGCCTTTTGTACCGGGAAACTCGGGTCTCCGGAACCAATAAGAAACTAAAACGTTTTCTAGATTACTCATCAGAATCTGAGAAATTTGAGGTGTCGGAAGCCTGATTTGTTTTGTATTGGTTTTTTTTTACCGGAAATCCCGGGTTTCTGGAACCTGTTCCATGGTCATCAAATGGCCAGTTCTACCCTACCAAGAAACTATGGCGTTTTCTAAGTTACTTGTGCGATTCAGAGAAGTTTGAGGTGTTGGAAGACCGATATATTCCGTGATTCTATGTTGGCCTTTTATACCGGATGTTTCGGGTTTCCGGAACCTGTTCGGTGATCATCCGGAGGCTAATTTATATCTATTTGGCTATTGTTGTCGACCATTCACATTGACCATTAATTACTTATACTAAAACATTCGTTATGATGATGATTTCAAAATACTAAACATTTGCTCTAAAAATGACACTTCCAAACTCCCCCTCTAAAAGAGGGAGAGTCATCCTGACCATTTTACCCATCTACTTTCTGGAACTACTATTCCCCTTGACCACAGTTGCAACCGCTTGCATTTTAGAAGAAAATTGACCGAGAACGAGCTGTTTGAAATTGTCAAGATTCGTTCCGGCAGTTTGATGGTAAAAAGTAACCTTGAGAAAAAATATGTTACCTAATTGTCAATTCATTCATCTAATCCGAGCACCAGCATTTTTAGCGTTATTGATTCATTGAGGGCCCTCCTTAGCGGTGCGGCAAGATGCACGGCTATAAAGCAAGACCATGCTGAGGGTGGCTGGGCTCGATTCCCGGTGCCGGTCTAGACAATTTTCGGATTGGAAGCATAAAAGTATCATCGACCCTGAGCATAAAAGTATCATCGTGTTAGCCTCATGATATACAAATGCAAAAATAGTAACTTGGCTTAGAAACCTCGCAGTTAATAACTGTGGAAGTGCTTAATGAACACTAAGCTGCGAGGCGGCATCGTCCCAGAGGGGGATGTAAGGCCATTGAAGAAGAAGAAGAAGAAGAAAGAAGGTTTATTTATAATTTGGCGTCAGTAGTGAGAACTTAAATTTAAGAAGATAATCAGTCAAGCGATAAGTCAATTGAAAAAAAGCCAGCCAGTTTCAAATATAACAAAATTTTAATTAAGGTGTCGGAAGCCTAATCTATTTTGTAGTTTTATGTTTGCCATTTTTTACCGGAAATTCTGGATTTCCGAAACCTGTTCCATGGCCATCGCACGGCCAGTTTTACCCTACCAAAAAACTAAGGCGTTTTCTAGATTACTCATGAGATTCTGAGAGGGTAGTTTTATGTCGGCCTTTTGTACCGGAAATTTCGAGTTTCCGGGACCTGTTACGTGGTCATCGCATGGCCAGTTTTACCCTACTGAAAAATATGGGGTTTTCTAAGTTACTTCTGAGATTCTGAGAAGTTTGAGGTGTCGGAAGCCTAATTTGTTTTGTAGTTTTATGTTGGCCATTTTTTACCCGAAATTTCGGATTTCCGGAACCTGTTCCGTGGCCATTGTATGGCCAGTTTTCCTCTTCCAAGAAACTAAGGCGTTTTCGAAATTACTCATGAGATTCTGAGAAGCTTGAGGTGTCGGAAGCCTTATTTGTTTTGTAGTTTTATGTTGGCCCTTTTTTCCCGGAAATTTCGGGTTTTCGGAACCTGTTCCGTGGCCATTGCATGGCCAGTTTTACCCTACCAAGAAACTAAGGCATTTTTTTAAATTACTCATGAGATACTGAAGATTTGAGGTATTGAAAGCCCAATTTGTTATGTAGTTTTATCTTGGCCTTTTGTACCGGAAATTCCGGGTTTCCGGAACCTGTTCCGTGGCCATTGCATGGCCACTTCTTCCCTACTGAAAAACTATGAAGTTTTCTAAGTTACTTATGAGATTCTGAGAAGTTTGAGGTGTCGGAAGACCGATATGTTCGGTGATTCTAAGCTGGCCTTTTATACCTGATATTCCGGGTTTCCGGAACCTCCTCGAAGGTTATCCGGAGGTCAGTTTATGTCTGTTTGACCATTGTTGTCAACCATTCACATTTATCATTAATTACTTATACTAAAATACCTGTCACGACGTTAAAAATTTCAAAATACTAAACATTTGCTCAAAAAATGACTTATGCCACACTTCAAAACTCCCCCCTCTAAAAGAGGGAGGGTCATCTTGAGCATTTTACCCCTCTACATGCTGGAACTACTATTCCCCTTGATCACAGTTGAAACCGCTTGTGATTTAGTTAAAAATTGACCGAGAACGAGCTGTTTTAAGTTCTCAAGATTCGTCCCGGCAGTTTGAGGGTTAAGGGTATATGGAATGTATTTTAAATTGGCGATCTATGAAAAAAAACACCAAACATCAACAGTTATAAGTATAACTGATTGGATAACATATTTTATCATTAGTATAACATTATCCGTCATAATACATAATGAAATCATGGATTTCTTGGCGATTCCTATGCGCTACAAACAAAGAACACTGAAAATCTAACTTTTTATTCAAACTAGTATAACTCTGAAGTTCGGACGAGTTCGGATAAGCTCTTGGCAGCAATAGAAGCTTGGAAAAGTTATCTTTCATTCTGTTCTGGTTTCAGAATTCTATTCTGTTTTATTCACAACTAAAACTTAATTTTAAAATTTGAGAAAAAGTATTAGCGTGTCTGAACAAGTGTTTAAAATATGCTTAGAGTGCATAAACAACCCAAATAAACATACTTATTTATTTCATTATATGATCTAACATACCTCAAACTAGAAAGTCCATGTTGAAAAGTCCATCAAAATAGTAAATAACGCTGCGAATAACTCATTTTATGAGCATATTTGAATGGAGAAAAACGCCATTAGTTTTATTTAAAAAACAACAGACTTTCATCGACTATCTTTCAATGTAGACATACTTGTTTCGCCCTGAAAACCCCACATGGTTATTCTACAAGCTATATATTATGGAATGGAACTAAATTTGTTTGGGTTTATTCAATTTCATAAATTTGGTTTATGGCCAGGTATTGACTATAGTTACTCCTTAGTGCGATGTGAAGAATTTTGAGCTGAGAAAAAAAAATCACGCAGCAAGGCATTTCATGCTTTTTATGAATTTTAGGTTTTTTTTTGTTCAATTGCTAGCCTCAGTCAGACTGATGAGGGGAGCATTCTAATAGCTATAGCTTGTATCTCCACAGCAAAAGTTAACATTATATCCTCCACTAGGACATTTCCGCATCACAGCACATGAGTTCATTGGAAAGTACTTCGGATATAAATCCAGAAATTCGTGTGGAAATTCCTGAAGATATTCCTCAGAAAATTCGAGAAAGGAATTAATTAAAATTTCCCTAATGAATTCCTTCAGAACTTCCACCAAGAATTCCCTTGAAAATTTATTAGGGTATTTCTTCGGAAATTCTTTCCCAAATTTTTTCAAAAGTTCCATCAGGAATTGCCTTCTACTTGAGGGATTTCTTCGGAAATTCCTTTACGGAATCTTTTGGGAATTTCTTCAGTAATTCATTCGAAACTATTTTTAGGGACTCCTTTGAAAATTCTTTTAAAAATTAGATACCCATGGAAAATCCTTCAAGAAGTTCTATGAGAATACCTACGGACACTGTTTTAGAAATACATTCGAAATCCATTTGGGAGAAAACCTTCAGAAATTTCTTATAGAAAATCTTTCAGTAATTCCTCAAAACATTTCTTCAGAAACTCTAAGAAAATATTTTTGGTATTCTTTCGAAATTTCCCTCTGGAATTCATTTGAAAAATCTCTTCAGGACTTCTTTTCTAATTTCTTATAGGAATCCCTTCGGATATTCCTTTAGCAACTCTTCCAGAAATTCCTGTAGACTTTCGAAGATTTCCTTTTAAATCACTTTAAGAATTATTTCGGGAATCTCTTCAGGATTTGTATTGGGAAATCTTCAGAAATTTAGTTTGTAAATTCCTTCATTTTTTTTAAAACGTTTTAAGGGTTTATTTTTTTTGAAAATAAGTTTAACTTTCAAATACCTTTAAAAGTTTCTCCTAATTCGAATTCTTTCCGGAACTATTCCTGCAGTAATTTTGTATGGTTTACTGAAGTAATTTTCTAAATACTTCCTGGAGGAAGTTCCAATTCAGTTCCAATTCCAAAACGTTCAAAATAGTGCCTTATGTGATCAATGCTGACGGAAAAAGGGACCAAATCGTGACTTTCAGTTCCAGAAAATGAAGTGAAAGTGACAAAATGTTGACCTTTATGTGGCAATGGTGCTTATTTAATTATTTCTCAGACATAAAATTATTTCGACTCATCAAGTTTATAAGTCTGCGGTCGGAATCTCTGTTGTTATGGAAAATATAGCAACGTTATAAAGAATTTTAGAAACTAACTTTCTTTCTTTTTTCCAATTCACTAAACATATATACATCTCATCGCGAAACAAACAAATACAGCACAATAATCATTGTAACTTTTCACAAACATGTGTGCTCACTGTTTAAAAAAGCACAAGCATAAGAAACAAATTGAATTAATTTTTATTGCGTTGTTTTTCTTTGATGACCATAGGAGCTATGGGATGAAGTCGAGGAGCAGTAAATCTACATTATGAGATCATGAATTTTACGAACATAAATGGACAACTTACTAGTAAGCATAATAAGAAAGTGTTCGAGGAAAATTTAGCAATTCCGATAAAATTAAACTACGCGCGCATGTTTTCTACAAGCTTTGCCAGACTTGGGTTAAATTCCACATAAGTTTTCAAAGTTTACGGGAAATACCAATCACATGCGTAAAAAGCGACTCCATTCTACGAAACATGTTAGTTAACTGGGTAAATAATTGAGTGGGTTAGAAGCAACAGGGTGTAAGTGACATTTTGGTCAACTTTGAGTTGACTATAGCAAAAAATGCTTTGGTTTTAGAACTTTGCGTCAATATATTTGAGTTTGACCCTCAATTAAGGGTTTGCCCTCTTATGATTTCAAAAAATATTAAGGAAACTCATGAGCTTCATTACTTCAAGCAAATTGAATGAATCCATGAAAAAAATGGGAATGTTAAAAAATCTTATCAAGCATTTATATTTTATCGCTGAAGACTTTTTTTTTCTTTATGGCCAAATATACTGAAACTAAAATTGTTTATGTTATGCATTGTATTTTGGATGTAACTTTTACAATTTAAAGAAGTTTTAAGAAAAAAAAAAAAGAAAAAAAGCAAGCAAGATCAAAACTTTTTTATACATTCCAAAAGCTTTGTACGGCAATCGAAATTATAATTTATTTATCAAAAAAAAAACAACAATCTTCTCCCCGTCTAATAAAAACTGTAATATTTGCGTCAAAATTATGTTATTTTAGAATTAGTTACAGCACAGATTCTTGCCAGAGATCAAAGAATCATTTCAAAATCTATTTTTTTGTTAATGACATGTCTGAACAAGCAGTTTGTTCGGAATATCATACGGTGCGCGTCAAATTCAAAATCATCAATATTTTTAAACATTTGCGATTTTTAATATTTGAGTATCCAAAATTTATGCATTTTCAGCTTCAGATGTATATCATCTGAATATATTTTTAAACTTTCACAAGCATTGATACGTAATCAATAAACCGCCTCAAATCCCATTACCTTATCAAACACAGATGCAGATTTTAATATTTCGATTCATTTTATGTTACAAAATTTGTATATTTATTTGTTACAAAAAATGGAAAGCATGTATGTTAGCTTAAGGAATGCATTAATGACCTTTCGACCAACCCCTTGCTCATTTTCGGTTTCCTCGAAACACTGGAAAGTATATCTAAAATTGAAAATATTAATCTGAACGTAAACAGTTCAATTGATACGAAATGAAATTTAATAGTTTTTGAAAAAACTTATAAAATCGACAAATCCCTGTGTGCATTAACTATGACATGGAACCCTTTCAATAAATTATTGTCGAAAATCCCATAAGAACACCAAGTTAAACGGTTGGCAAAATTTCAAAGCGAATATTAAGTCACGAAGAAGTTAAGAGCAACTTTCGGACTAAAAGGCACTTAGCGGTCATTTTTTCCGATCCGTCATTCAATTTCCGCCATAAACTCTACGAATTGGCCAAAATTAAAATTAGCCAAAAGTTTCAAAATAGTTGAAAAAAGTGACACTAAAAAGTGATCCGCTACCACGCCTGAGATTGCGGAATATTCGAATATTCTCAAGAATTCCTTGGGAACTTGCAGCAGGAGCTCCTTCGAAAATTTCTACATATTTTTTTCGTGAATACCTTTCATAATTCTTTAGGAAATTCATTCGGTAAGTCATCAAGAAATTCATTCTAGTATACCTTCAAAAATTCCGCCAGGAATTCAATCGGGAATTTCTCCAGGAATTCCTTCAAAAAACCTCCACAGATGAAACCAATTTCTCTGGAGATTCTTAAAAAACTCTTCTACAATTAATTCTGACAATGAGCAATTTTCAAAGGAACTTCTTAAGGAATTACCGACATGCTTAAATTTCTTAAAGAATTTCTTTGGACATTCCTACAAGAATTCCTTCGTATTTTTTTTTCCAAGGGAATCCTTCAGAAAATCTTCCAGACGGAGATAAATTCCGAAATTCCTTAAGACTCTAAAAATTTTCTTCAGGTATTCCTTCAGAACTTCCTCCAGGACTTTCTTCGGAAATTATTTCAGGAAAACCAAGAAATTTCTTTGGGAATTGTTTATCAAAATAAATCGAAACCGTTATTTTAAGAACAATTCTGGCTATTTAAGTACAAGGAGAGTGAAGGAAATGTTCAATTTGGTGGGTCACGTGCCCATCGTGTTCCAGCTTCAGAAGCCAAGTTACCATTATGCTTTCTGTAGCCAATAAGACCTTGGATGATCTAACATTTAACACGCTAATGCGGGTAAAAGTGACAGAGATAGAAGCAAACAAGTCTGCTGAAGGTATAACAGCTATTTAATTAATGCCCGATAGGTTGCCTTGGTTCGGCAGATGCAAACGATCTGCACACTATGATTTTTGTGTTGGCCAGCATAAAAGCGGACGCATGGTGCTTAGTTCCTTAGGAAATGCTCGACAACAAAACGTTCGGAGATTTCCTACAAAAGCTCTTTTTTAAAATCCAAAATTCTTATGAATTGAATTGAAACTTATGTTCAATTTAGTATGATTGTTTTGAGGCAAGACAAAAGTATAGTATTTTTCATAGTCTTTTTATAAGATCGTTTGGGATGAGTAAATTTCTTCATTAATATGAGTAAAGAACTGATCCCCAGTATATCTGTGATCTTTTAAGGAATATTCAGAACCGCTTTTCAGAAATTTACTCAATCAAACTACAAGATATTCTCCTAAAGCTGTTGTGACTATTTTTTTATTAACCAGAGAATTAATTTGAGAAAAAGTTATAAGCTACTTTTGAAATAACATTTCATATATTTCAACACTCACAATCAGCCTCTTGCACCTCTCAGCCCAATTACCAATCACATTCTCCCGTTTCCCAGCATGATGTTGGCACACATCCGCCGAACTTCACTAACAAGCAATGACAACATTTCCGCTCGGGGGGCAGATTTATCATCGCTGGTTGCTCATCATCAATATTGGAGTGATAAACTCACGGCGACATGAATAATGCGCGAAACTTTTCACCTTGCTGCGTTCGCCTTTGTTACAGCGACTGCTGTCATCTTGACTGAACGTTTTGCATCGTGTGCCGTCCACCTCCACCCCCGTTCCCCCGGGGTGTGATGAAAATGGGCGAGATATCCTACTTCAAGAATACAACTTGCCAAAAGTCGTTTTACCACTCGACGAACGGAAACCATTCTGTGCACACTTTTTTTTTCTCTAGCAATATTTATTGACGTCAAGCACAAATTCCCAACAAGCTGGCTCCATCCGGTGACGTGTGCAAAAGCTCTCACCGACTGACTGTGTCTGTGTGCGATGATCTCTATCGACTAACGATGATTGGGTTTGGGGTTAGTAAAAAACTTTGTAATGCAAAAATTGGTAATTGATGTTTACTTCCATCTACTTCCTAACATTTTATTGTGAAAAATATCTTGGGATTGTATAAACCTTTGATGCTTTTGCTCAAGTCTTTTCCTAACCACAAAGAGTTTCGTCATTTTTTAATGGACCCTTGTACATTGATGGCTTCCTGCATGAGCACAACACTATATACAATGACCACTCGAAATTTGCATTTTTGCTGTTGTCACTATTTCGATTTTTTACATAAGGGTTCACCCTTCCACCCCAAAGATACACGGAGCTTCGATCCAATTTCGAACACAATTGATTCAAAATGTTGTCATATTACATTGCAAAAATAGCGATCAACCTCTGATGTTTCAATAAAACCTTTTAAACAAAAACGTTTACCTTTGATTCTTGCTATCACAAACCAAAATTTAAAGCATCGTTCAAGCAGAAAAACATTTTCGATATTTTCTAACGCAGCCTTTACCCCACTAAAAGTCAGAATAGGTACCAGTCCACGTGGCAATCCAGTATCGTTGGTGTCGCATTTAGTAGGTGGGGACCAATTGATGCCGTCATGTTGTCTCGAATATATTGGAAACTAAATAAAGAACCAGCTGCTGTGTTTGGTTGGTTCACCATTTGTGAGTCAACATAGTCATTGAGGGTTTTTTTTTACCAATGGAAGATAAAAAAATGCAGAGAGGAAAACCGGAGCATAAATTCTATTTCTTGCCGTACGGAAAAATGAATAAATCAATTTCAGGTCAGGATGGCAGCATCGACCGATCGGAATAAGGAGACATAGTGTGCTAGCTTGAAATCTGCTCGGGTTTATGTTTCTTTTATCACAAGATTTTATCCTCCTTTCGATTTTTTTTTGCACTCAAATAGAGTAATCATTATTTGTGACTAATCCACACTTGAGTTCAAGAAATGCCTATTGTCGATTGGATGCATTAAAATTGATTATGTTTGATGTATGTTTGACCAATGACAATTGATTCCATTAAAACAAACTTCCCCATGTATAATGCATCGGAGTGAGCTGTAGCGCGATGCTCATCTTCAGTTTTGGGTGCAATTTGTATCGCAAACATGGAAAAAAAACTTGCAAAAAGAATCTTCCAAATTGGCTCTGTTCCGTTCCCGTGATACAGCACAAATTGATCCAAAGAGATGCTGTCGTCCAGTCAGTGCTGTTGGAAGCGCATAGCTACTGATGGCAATGGAGGCAGCAGATGTGGCCACCTTCTCGCAACGGGCACCACCGTACCGCTGCTATCGCGCCCCTCGATCGTAATAAAAATAATCTTTGAACGCGAACAAGACGTTGACATTTCAATTCATTCTTTTCCCGCTTCTGTTATTTCCGTTGCCTGTTATTTCCGTTGGGAGCGGTGTTCTGGGTGGTCGGGATAATGCACAACGATGACGCTAAAACCAATTGACATTTTTTGTGAGTTATTTTTTCCCTCTAGGTAGATTTTGTCACTTTGGAAAGCTTTTTTTCCCGTCCTTCACTCAAGTAGCTGAACTGAACTTATCGGAAAATAAATCGTAATCGATGTGACAAAATAGATGATGCGAAAGTAGAACCCTGCCCGATGACGACGAAGCATGGTATGGTGCGGTTCGGGTGAGATTCTGCGAGGGGTGCGACAATGATGAATGAAGATTGAATGCTCGCGATACTGGGAAATAGCTTTCGAAACGACTACAAATGTCAGTCGGATTTAGATAAATCATGTTTATCGGGCTCTGGTTATAATGACAGCGTGTTTTGGCGGTTTATTTTTCCGCCGTTTTAAAAATTTGATTCGAGCAATTGAACAAGATTATACTTAGTTCATTCGGTTCCACCTCCTATTGATTTTTTTTTCGCCTGGAAAATCGGTAAAACTCGCCGAGTAAAATCAAAATAATTTCCGAGAGAATTGAAAATAATATTCTTTGAAGATTTAGAAGAATTTACTGTGATGTTTCAACAAAAAATCCTAAAATAATTGAAAAATTTTAGGGGGAAACTATAAAAAATTGCCATGAAAATAAGAAATAATTTCTCTGCAAAGAATAAAAAAAAAACGCGTCTCTTGATCCAGGAAAAAATCCGAATAACTTCTCATGGAGGATCAAAGAATTTTTTTTTTGTGAATTCAGAGGATTTACGTTAGAAAAAAGACTTCCCTACTAGGGTAGGAATCGAACAAACACCTCTCAGCACGTAAACGTGACGCTAATTGCACGCCACCACCGTCGAGTCGGTAATACACCCAAATCTCGATTCAGCTATAAGTTATAGCCCTTTACCACAGATTTTATAGCCAATATATTTTCTTAAAAAATATTTTTCAATTTTATGTAAAACTTGTCCCACTACAGTCAAACTGCGTGAATTGAAGTATTTCGCAGAATGTGGTGTTTCTCATCAATTTTGATGGAGCAGAATGCCGCTTGAGTGGATTTTATTCATCGTTATTATTTTATTCATCACATGTATGTAAAACAAAGCGAAGCACACCGAGGCTGTCTCGTCAACGGCAAATACCATGAACCGTCAGCTCATTCTCTGTCCCGACCCCACTTGCATACACAGCGTGTTTGTCGATGTCCACCGCCCGTTAGCTTGGAGCGTGCAACAGTATCCCTCAAGAGTCAGAAGCCGAAGCTCGTTGAGGGCATCATTTGACATGGGCACTAGACAGACACACACACACGTAGGAGGTGCCAGAGACTCTTCATTTTTATCCACATTCTGAAATTCTAAACCTCGACCATCACCCACCACCGCCAACAGGTCATGGACAGCCGACCGACCGACCGACGCAGCAATTGGAACCACTACTGGGCACCGACTGACGACTGACCGGCTTGTCTCTCGCTCCCTCCGTGTGTGAATGTTTGAGTTGGATATGTTTATTTTAAAGTGCGGTAGGGTGTTCTGCCGACCGCAACTTGTTGTGGCATCCCAGGCACAGCCTCGGATCGGATCGGTCCAATGGGGAATCTCGTTAAAAATAAATCACGAACCTGGCGGTGATGTCACAGGAACAGAGCGCATATGGTATGGCGTAGAGAGCTTCCCGCCCCACCAAGGCTGCACGGTTTCATGGCGAGGAGGGTGCTGGTGGGAGTAACGAGATTTACGGGTCAGTCACTGCCGTGTCAGGCGGGGCACAATTCGCTGGTTGCCACGCTACGCTTTGTAAGCAGACAAACGGACGTGTCCTTTAGAAAGTTTTTCATAATAAAGGAAGTGTTCAGTGGCAAAAATGCACGCACCAAGCTTTGTGATTTATAAATTACCTTGTCTTTGTTATGTTGTTTAAAGTTTGACTATCTTGTTTGGTTGTCTGTGGCCTAGGTATATGTGGCGTATCGAAAAATCGTGAGCCCTAGACCTCAAAGAAAGGAAACGATGTGGTCAAAAAGATACATTGGGCTCCTGCCACCCAGCTCTTGGTGAAGAAGATCAATATTAGTTTAACCACAGGGAATATAGGTCTAAGGTGCACTAACTGAGAAGTTCTTACTATTCATTGTGAAATAAATTGCTTGAATTGTGAGAAATAAGTCGCAAAATCATCGAGTGCCAGATGTATTTATAATTCAGCATAATTCCTTACAAAACCGTGGAGATTTTTATATACATTACCTAAAATTCATACAGAAACGTTAAGATTACATTCAAAGCTTGATCAAGAATCTGGAAATTGAGGATAAGCGTATGTTAGTGCTCACTTTTATTGTTTAAATATGTAGAGAACTTTTATTCAAATTTTTCTCGAGCTTCAATGTCTATTCACTGTGGTTCACTTTTAAGGACAAGCCTCCCGATATCAAAATATAAAACTCCTCGCGTTTTCAAGGGTACACACACGGAATCCCATTTCGCGGAGGCTCACTATGCGGAATCCCATTTCCCAGAGTCTGGCATTCCGCGGAATGATGTTTTTTAACGGAAATTCCCCATTTCGTGGATTGATATTTCCTGGAATGATCCATTTCGCAGGAAAAAAATATACATTCTTATTTTGATTTAATTTAGAATATTTAAGCATGACAAGGTTATCATTAGCATACTTACTTATAAGAATAGAAGCGATCCTGTCCGGTTGTTCCTGGTTGGAAATTATTGTTCTGTAAGTATCCTGTGGGCGTGATTGGGACAGTTTTTTCTTCGGTTCCGACTTGTGATGTCAAAGGAAAGATCGCCGGAATAAATTATTAGTCTTCTCATTGGTTTGGACTTGTAATGTCGAAAACAATCTGGAAGAGCGTCGGATTGAATGATTTGTTCATCGGTTTCGACTTGTAGTGTCGAAGACGATCTGGAAGAGCGTCGGATCGAATGATTTGCTCACCAGTTTCGACTATCGAAGAAGTTCTGAAATAGCATCAGATTGAATGATTTGCTCATCGGTTTCCACAAAGAAACTCGGGAAGAGCTTCGAGCTGAATGATTGTCTAATTGGTTTCGACTTGTGATTTCAAAGACGCTCTAGAACAGCGTTAGCTTAAGGTGATTATAGAATGAAGCCCGTGGTGAATTTCAAATTCACCACATGTTTATCTACATACATTTCCAAAACCCCAAATCTGGCGTAATAGTTTTCGTACAGTGCCGAAAATCAAATTATGATTGTTCAGCATAACTAAGCAAACGATCTACCATTATTTTAGCCCCATACGGGTTATGGTTCTTTCATCTCGTGCTCTTGAAAATAAACATTGGAAAAGCACGTGGTTTACAAAATGGCCGATTTCTGGCTTCATTCTATAATCACCTTAAATGATTCATTCATCGGTTTCGACTTGTAGTATCGAAGGCGCTCTGGAAGAGCGTCGGATTGAATGTTTTTTTATCGGTTTCGAATTGTGATGTCGAAGACGCTCTGGAAGAGCGTCGGATTGAATGATTTGCTCATCGGTTTCAACTTGAAGTGTCGAAGACGCTCTGGAAGAGCGTCGGATTGAATAATTTGCTCATCGGTTTCTACTTGTAGTGTCGAAGACGCTCTGGAAGAGAGTCGGAGTCGGATTGAATGATTTGTTCATCGGTTTCGACTTGTGATGTCGAAGACGCTCTAGAACGGCGTCAGCCTAAATGATTTGTTCATCGGTTTCGACTTGTAGTATCGAAGGCGCTCTGGAAGAGCGTCGGGTTGAATGATTTTCTTATCGGTTTTGAAATCGCTCTGAAAGAGCGTTGGATTGAATGATTTGCCCATCGGTTTGGACTTGTAGTGTCGAAGACGCTCTGGAAGAGAGTCGGATTGAATGATTTGTCCATCGGTTCTGACTTGGGATGTCAAAGAAGTTCTGGAAGAGCGTCGGATTGAATGATTTGCTCGTCGGTTTTGGTTGTGTTGTTTCTTAACTGTTTCGGCTTAAAAAAGTCGAAGGCGGAAGAGCGCCAGCATAAATGATTTATTTTCTCATCCAATCTATTAAAATCATTTTTCTTCAAAAATATATTTGCATACTTACTTATAAGTCTTGTACATGAATCAGCTCGATATTACTGCCTAAATGCTGTTTTCTATCTCATACCGAGAAAACGTGCATGTAAAGGAGGGCACTCCAAGTATGTTTCAATATACTGGAAAAATGCAGACATTTTCAGATAGCGGTTTCCGGTTTTGTCTTATACCGCTCAGCTATTGTCTAAAATGCATACATTGCATACAAACTGCATTTTAGTTAGGAAGAACCCAGTTTTTCTCTAATACAGTCGACTTTCAGCATCTCGATGTTCTATAACTCGATACCTCCTTCATGTCGATGGTTTCCTCGGTCCCTTCAATCTACATACAGGGAACTGTTCCGATCTCCATCTCACTGTACAGATATCCATCTCATCGCTAAACAATGAAATGCGGCACCAAATTCGTCGCTTCTTTTTGTCAACATGCGTGCTCACTGCTGAAAAAAATCACAAAAATAATAAACAAACCAAATTCCTTTCCATTGTTCTGTTTTTGATGGTATGGAAATAGGAGCTATGAGATGAAGTGGCGGGCCGTTCCCCTATTTGGACATTTTACATATCGATAGCCTCCATATCTCGTGTGTGCTCTGATCATATTTTGTTCAGGATTCACTCTCCTTATGTCGATATGTTCAAATTTTTAGACTACTAGACCATCTTTGAACAATAACAAACGCATCAGTAACAAAAAATTACGTTTTTGTTTTATTGTCGTTTTCATATCAACGAGCTTTTTTGGATCTAGTACCCATTTTAATTTTCCTTCCATTGCTCGATCTCTCCCTATCTCGACTGTCCCATCAATATCGAGATTGTGACAGGCGAGTGTATCAGGAAAACGCGTAGGGTAAGTAACCTCATACTGGGCAAATGCGTGCATTTTAAGATGAAGTTTTTGTTTTTGTCTTATACCGAAAAAAACGCGTGCGTGCAATGAAGGCTAATAAAAGTATTCGTCAATATATCGGGCAAATAGATTTTTTTTATATAAAAAGTAGGGTAAGACGGTATAATATGCCCCCCTAAGGCAACTCCTTGATAACTTTTTACTTTTCAACGCAATTTATGCAAACTTTGTGTTATTTGGTAGTGCAGGAAGTCACAAATGCATTGCCCGTGAGTAGTCACATAAAAATATTACAGATAACACGTAATAAAGCTTTTTTGAAAAGTCGTGAAAAAATGAAATTTAAAAAGTGCCTGGGCAATACGCCCCACCTCAACCAAAATCATTTAATAGCCCTTCATTAGTATTTTATCAATCCCATAATAAAAAGGCTACAAATCCTTATGCGCTTGACATTAAAAAACCAACATAGGTCCATCCAAGCAGGTATGAATTACATTTCAATATTTTCCATACAATTTGGAAGCAACTGCTGCAGGCTCGCTGCGCTTGTGTCCAGTTGGTAAGGGCATATCGTCCTGCCTACACTGGGGCGTTTTGGCCAGTGAAACATGTTTTCGAAAATCGTTACATTTTTGAAGATGGAGACAATTTTATATCATATTAACAACTGAGAAAAGTAATTTTGTTGCCCAACTGAGTGTTCCAGTGCAAGTTTTGCGGACAGTATGCCAGAGTCGCTCCAGAATGTTCAGCAAAAAAACATTAAAAGTTACATCAAAACTGTGACTTTTTGTATTTTGCATATATTTTCATTAAGTAGGGACACGGCAGGTATTTCCGTCCATCGTCGTAGGGGCTAAAACCAACGAAAGCAACGTACATTTGCTAAAACTCCACTATAGCAGAACGTTTCTCCTGAGCTTACGATTTGATACGTATGAGTTTTACAAAAAGCGTCTCTTTTATTGGTTTTCGAGACTATGACGAACAGACGAAAATACCTGCCGTGTCCCTAATTCAAAAATATTCCCATATTCACGTAGGAAGATGGTTTTACAAATATTTATAGGTACCAACTGAATTTGACCCTTAGTTAGTTATAGTTTTCTAGAAATCAAAGGGGGGCGTTATGGCCAGGTGGGGCGCATTATACCGTCTTACCCTAACGGAAATCTGCAACCAGATACCTGGGGAGGCGAACCCAGATACACTAAGCCTTACTCCTTCTTCTCCAGTCATTACCCTGGCCCGCAATCAAGCAATACATCGGGGAGTTACTATTTGAGTATTGCGCTCTTTCCTGGACGTACACCAAGTGGTGTACGTATGCCACCTCGGTATTCTCCTTCCGTCCGTCCGTACCCCTTCCGTTCGTGCGTACCCTCAGAGTAGGCAATTATCTATTATTGAAATTCCGCGAAAGGGTCATATTCCACGAGATTATTTGCCGGGAAATTTCGCATTCTACGGAATGTCATTCTGCAATTTGGCAGTGTGTCCCGAAAATGTCGTTCGGTCGAACTGATCATTTGGACGAAAAAGGTGTTTGACCGAGCAGGCCATTTCACCGAAAATTACATATGTCGAAACTATTCGTTTGGCTGAAAGTGCCATTTGGTCGAAAAACTCGCTTAGTTTCGACGAAACTCGGGTTCGGATTTGATTGTGCCTTGCAATAAAGTAACAGCTTACGTAATGCTTTTCCAAAGGTGTCATAGATGTTTAAAACTTGTCTGCAGTTCAAATAGCTTGTGCTAGTAAAGCATTTACTGCTACAATCCACCATGTTGCGGCCAAATTTTCATAAATATCAAAGCAGCTTTTCTTTCTGGAAGTATGGCTTCCTTATGCGTTTATCTTTTATTGCTTATTTTTTATTGCGATTAAAAAAATAAGAGGATGAGTACATTTTTGTAATCCGCGGTACAATATAAACGCACACTAGCTGATTAACTTTCCGGGTCACAGAAGCAGAACAACAAATGCCGGATCGAGCTATCATTCTGCGTGTTTTGGATTAGGTATCAATCTTAAAACTTTAAACGTTGCATTCGAAACTCGAATAAATCGTTTTCCAACCGCACAAAATATAATTCAGCACCTGATCTGCGTCCTACTCAAAGCTTGATCAATCACGAACGATGCATTCAATAATTCGGATAACATTCGCTGTACCGTCATGGTATATAGGAATTGCATGGATTTTTCCGTAGCCTTCAACAGCGTGCAACATACGAAGTTGCCACAGAAGCTTCAAAGGGAGTTCGGGTTCACATGCGACGTGGATTTCTACTATGCTGATTGATCTCCGCAGGGCACCTGTCTTAGCTTAGTGATTGTTATTCAGCTTATTCGTCAAGAGTTTGCCTTCCTCTCTTAAGTGTCAGCCCCATCTGTATGCAAATGACCGACCCTTCTGCAAAGCTGAAGGATGGAGTACAGATGTTTGAAATATTCGATCTAATTTGTCTTTAAAATCAGAATTTTCCTACACAGTTTGCAAAGAATATGTTCTTTTATTTTTCTCAATTTTCAACAATTAAATACATTTGATTCAGTGAGTGCATCTAATAGATTGTTATTTAAGTTTTATAAATGTCACTTCGATTTGTCAAAATGGTACACGCCAGAGCAACGCGGGAGCAAATTCTGTTCAAAATTAGACGATTGGAGACGATGTACGTAGCGCAATACTTGGCCACTACCTTTCAGGCAACTACCGCCACTATCCTATGCTTCCTCCACAAGGCATGGAACAAGACTTTTACTCAATATACTATGCAGCACCTTTGGCGTGAACTGACGTACCGTACCAGAACATTTCACTTACCAGCGCTCGCAACAAGTAAGAAGTTTAAGTAAGCGCATTCTTGAATGAATTGGCCTTACAGGAAAAAGTTGATTGATCAAATTGATTATTTGGAAGAAAGCACCGTCTATCCGAAATGGTCATTTGGCAGAACGGACAGTACAAATGGGTCATACGACCGCAAATGCCGTTTGTACTGAACTCGAGTGGCGATCTCTCTTCGCTTATGTGGTCGGGTCGGGATCTGACGACCAACTGGCACAACCTCACACAACCCTACTCCATTGAGCTCGGTTGCTGATGAAGCAAGTGTGTAGGAGCCGGACAATACTAAATACTCATCCTACTTGGTTGGCATGTGTACAAAAATACATATGAGACAGTTAGTTCTGAAAATGTATTGCGAGAGTTTGGCGGGTGGCTTGGTGCTGGGAGTTTGGTTTCATCAGTACCTGCTAAGCTGCGGAGGCCGACGTAGCTTAGTAGGGAAAGCACCTGTCTAGCGTACTGGGGTCGTGGGATCAAAGCCCACCGAAGGGGCGGTTACCCTTCAATATTTTTTCCGAACTAAATCTATCACATTTTGTGCATATGCATAATCGAGTTTCAGACATAGCCGTTTGTTTGTTCAGTTGCTCAGTATCAGTTGTACACGACGCTGCAGGTGCGCTCTGCTGAACTTTTGAGTATTATCAGTTTTGCGATGTTATTATTTGCATGATGTCATTGTTTTCTACCAGTGCGTATTGATCTGACAATTTGGCTTCCTGTACTTACTGCTGGCTAGGAGGAAATAACTTTCAAAATGAGTGAAATGTTTGTTAATACGGTGGAATCTCGTTTCACAATTGACTCGCCAAGACCGTCGTGGAGTGAGATGGCTGAGTTCATTGAAAAACTCGAATATGATGTTTCGCTTGTAGAAAATATCTACAGAATGCCGGAAAACAGGAGTGTTTGTATCAAATACAAATCGAATGCAAATGCCTTTGGTTGCAAAGCCTTATTACATTTCAATTATGCCAATGGAAAAACAGTGGAAGTGTGCATGATGGCTGCTACGTTCGAGTTTTTGATTTTCTGACGGAAATTTCCGATGACGATTTGTCATTGGTGGTGAACAAATACGGAAAGGTAAAACGCATTACTTGTGAGAGGTTTCCTGTAAGCCTAGGGTTAGATCATGTTTTTACCGGGGTTAGAGGCATATGGACGTGGACGAGGCAATCCCGCCGTCGATTGTGGTTAATAATCGGATATTGACGGCTTACAGAAACCATGTTTTATATGTCAAGATACTGGCCATCGTAAAAGTTCTTGTCCGACCAGGAAAAAAAATGGAAACGACTGCGAATGAAACCAGAATTGTGGATACGCCGAAAAAAATAGTACAAGGTGAAGAACCGGATCCTGTGAAAAATGAAATTGTAGAACTAGAAGAAGAAACTATCGGAGATCATACTGATGAGCAGGAGGCGCAAATGCAGCAGACATTTGAAAATTCGGAAAGCAAGTGTTCGAGACACTTGTCATATATCAGTCACTGTGACTCATATGCGACCAAATCCAGTCACATTGAAGTTGCTGCAACAAAATCGATATGAATTGTGCTACTAGGGTCGATGATGATTTCATCCAGCGGACGTAAGGGATTGCTAACTGCTGGAAGTTGGTGAATGACTTCAAAGCCGTGATGAAAGAGATGACACGGAAGCTATAGGCAAGCTAGCATCGGGTCCAATTTGCTTCAACAGGATCTAGCAAACATGCTTCTCGGCGAAAAAGCTCTGTTCTGAACAATAAATGATATTTTTTTAACTATAGCATTCGGCTCCGTAAAGTTTGTAGAAAACGTGTGAGCCCTCATAAACAAAACAAACAAACTCCTCTGTTGGTCGTGGATTTGGTCACATGGCCAAAAATGCTGTTTGTCCGAACAGTATTATATATGAAAAAATATGAGTAATAATGAATAAGAAACCCGACCAGTTAGTAATAACAAAATTAAATCATAATTATATCAATATTTTTTACGAATAACAATACCTGCAATAATTTTGCTACAAATTCTCTGTCCTGGATGAAGAAATGAATATTCCATGATAATTTTGTTCTTTCCAATAACATAATTTGAAATAATTCTAGTTATTTTCGCCAGTAACAATTTTGTTACAATTTTTGTTATTTTAACTACATGTTTTATAACAACCTCTGTTAGAAAAAAAAATTGTAACAGAATAAAAAGTTCTAATATAAATCTGTTAGTATCTACTGGTCGGGAAAGAATGAGAAATGAACCATGAGAAACGATAAGTAGGAATTGAGAAGTGAAATAAATACTAAGAAGTGAGATGTGAGACGTCTCATTTCTCACTTGTTACTTCTCAATTTTCATTTTTTATATCTCACAGTGAGTAGAGAAAATTTAAAGTGAGAAGCAACAAGTAAAAAATGAAAAGTAAGTAAGAATTAAGAAAGGAGACATGCCACATTTCTTCAAATTTTCACGGGAGACTAATTCAAATTTCTAGGAGATTTTGCTTCAAATTTCTACAGAAAACACCTTATGAATTTTTATAGGGAATAACATGATTTTTTTTTAATTTATCGCAGATTGTCAATTTCCACGGAAAACTATTGTTTCTTGCGCGATTCGTAGTGCTTTATATAGGAAGCAGAACACTCGCAAAATTCTGATACATATTTGGTTTTGCTTTGTATAGTCTGTAAGTAAATTAATTCGTGTCCGATTTAATTTGTTTTGCTCATCGATTTTAGTTCACAGAAACTATCGAGCGTGGTATGTTTTTTCTTCTCGTCGAGGAATAATGATGGAGAATAAAAAAATCATGCATAATATAGATAATGGAATCTATAATTGAGCGAAGATAAATCCTCTGTCTCCAAACGAACTGTCAAACACAAAATGATCAGACGTCCCGCATTTCGTGGGACAGTTCCGCATTTTCACTATTTGTCCCGCGAATTGTCCTGCGTTTTACTTATTTCAAGATAATGTCCCTCAAAACACAGAAAAGTTTAAAAAATTGCAATCATTCAGTAAATATTTTTAAAGAACTTATTAGATTTTGAATAAGTAAAGTTTTATTAGTTTAATTGGTTAAATTGACTAAAATGGTTTAATTGGAATTGCACACCTACTTAGGGTCTATTTCATTAGGAGAATTAAACTTACAAGCGACAGTTCGAAAATTAAAAAAATATCCGGTCATAAGAATGACTGGTGCGACCCAGCAATTCCAATATGACATCGATAAAAAATGATTCAATATCTGTCAAAAGTAATCTTTGTCTGCGAGCAGGGTTATTTGATAATTATTGAAATGTCAATTTTAAGTTTAATTTCAGTTTTCTTCAAATGAGACAGACCCTCAAAGGTTTATAATAAATAAAAAGGATTGAAAGATCTAAATATGCTCGTTATCGATCCGTTATTTAAGATGACTGACTTGATACTAAAAAGATGAAAATAGTCTTCAACTAGAATAGAAGTTCTGAAATAATTATTTTTTCGATCACAGAATCAGAATCACAGAATCAAAAGGTTGATACACAATTATTAGTTTTTTTTTAAACAACTTTTTAAACATAATACATACTATTGGTCATCGCAGAACCATAAATTAATATTCCAACAACATTTTATACATGATAGTTCAAATTGAAAACAAAAATGTTTTCAACTATCAGTTGGTTGGGAAAATAACAGCTTTGTTCATTGAAAGCTGCTAAATGGCATTTGTTTCAGAAAAGGTTTCTGACGTTCGTTCAACCATTTCAATTTACATCGTGTTATTTTGTCGCTATTTATTTCAGTAAAACAGTCTTGAAAATTGAGCAAGCTCGATGAGTTTGATATATAGCTAAGATTTTGTTTTGTCTCACTCTTATACAAAAAATATAATTAATCTTCTGTCGGTTTTCCAAGGAAAAAATACCCAAATTGCATTTTATAAGAAAGGAAACTTGAAATAGCTCAGCGCACCTAATTTTCGTTGAAAAAAAAATCCGGAGTAAGTTAGCCGTCTACCTAATTACATAAAACAAAAAATGCGTTCTCTTTTAAATTTAATTTTTTTTTATCGTTTAACCATGGAATATTGAAAAACATACTGAAAATTGATTTCTTGCATAAATTCTTTTCTGTTGTTGTATAATTAACAACATAATGGAAGTCATAGGCAACGAAGGAAACCAGCGTTTGCTTGGACGGAAATTTCAGTTCAGTGTCTTGTCATTTTTTTTACAGCCTCCGCCATTATGGCACGCATGAAAAGTTGAATACGATGAAGCGTTAGAAAAATTTAAAGTTTTGTCTCAAGCAATTTTGTAAATTTAAACTTTATTCTTACTGATTACAAAAATGTGATCGCCGCCGTTTTTAATCATTGGCACTGAAACTTGAACACTGAAAATATTTGAGCAATCCCAGTTGACCATTAAGGTGTATCCTTGTGCAATTTCACTGTTTCTTGTACTCTTCACAGAGTACCAACCATAGATATGTGTAGTCAGTCAATGCAAAGCTGTACATACTAAGAAATTCCGTCAAACTTCTGCGAAAGAACCTGTTATATTTCTTTTTTTGCGGTAGTAATTCGTAATCTATAATCCGTTGAATTACCACGAGAATTAACGTTGAGTTATTTCGTCATAAATCCGTTGAATTATCATAAAAAATGTATTCATTTATAAATGTGTAGTTTTAGGCTCCGAGTAATAATTTAAACATTGTTGAATGAGGTGAACCGGTCAAGGGCCGAAAACCTCATTAATAAAGACAATAAAAAAAAACATTATTGAAGTCCAGCTGGTAATCATATGGCCTATAGAACAGATACAAAACCGAAACTACAGAATCGAATTCACCACAGGATTGCTTGATGTCCCAAAACAAATCTACAATTTCAACAATACAATAGCTTAGAGGTGTAATTTGACTCATCAAGATGCTGGCTGCTGACGACCCAGTGCCATGTTAGGCTTGATGTCCTGGGGTATGATATTTTCGATGGCCGTACCCAAGTTCCAAAGTGAAAAACAGATAAAAAGTTGGGTTGGTCCGGGAATAAGCGGTTTTGGGAGAGCTTGAGGCTACGTCCTTCCTCAAAATCACACCCGGCTGCTAACAAACTACAGTCACGTACAAAGACCGCTTACGCAGATGAAGCAAATACTGTCACTATCAATCCAGAGTGTGTCGTTCCAAAGAGTAGATGAGAACCATTCAGATGGGTTGAATAGGGGGAAGGTATCAGCTATCTTCCGTTGAAGCGTACCGGCACACAGACACACACACACCGACGACCGGTGGACCACATTTCTGCTCCATTGAGCCACGTCAAAAATCCGAATCGAATCGCTTGCATCATGATCCTTGTTCTTGTATTCCCAATTCTAGGATGGTGGGTACCAACCCAACAGCACGGCAACGTTACCGTTGTTGTTTCGGAGAACATGGTTCCCTTCTTTTCTTACAATGCAAATAGAAAGTGAAGAGGAGCAGAACGACGGACGAGTGGCACACTCGTCCCGAATTTAACGCATGAAACGTGTACCAGACTGACAAAACCAACTGTACCGTATGATTTCCACCCATATGCTGCTCCGGTCGCGTCGGACAGTGGCGTGTTTTCGATCGAGAGTAGGAACAAAAATGTTAGCCTTTAAGATCTGCATTGAATATTTTGTGGATGGTAAAATTCTTTTTCCAGTCTGTCGCACTTTTTCCAACTGACAAGTTCCTAGATCTGATCGTTAATCAAACAAGATTCGTTTCAAGATTCAATAATTTTCGAAAAACAACAGAGCGTTGATTTTTATACTTATACCACACTTCAAATACCCATTCTAATGTGCTCTGAAAATTCTATGAATTTGAAGCTTCATCAAGATGTAAATATATAAAAATTCTTTTCCTTTATCCTCCGGCAACTGTACCTTATTCGGTACATTTGAAACTGGAATGGCAATAACTACATCAGCGGACCGACCGACGACGGATATAGGATGGGTTGGGTTTCGGCAGGAGAAGTTGGTCGCCGAGCTTGAACACGGAGCTCAGGAAATGTGTTCATTGTTGTTTGTTCAACCGAGATCTGTACTAAGCGGTACCTACTATCCGCCCGTCACCATCCATCTCGCCGGCCTCCAGAGAAGCTCGCCCGCCTCTCAACTAGGACACTGGGACGTGTTCGGAAGATTTGTGAGTAGATTGAAATGAAACATAATATTTATCTAAGCACACCCGACGGCAGGAATTCCCTGCTGTCCCGGTTGAATGCCGGATACGTATGCGGGAGTATTTTTATGAGACATAAAACTCGAGCAAACAATGACACGAACAAAGGCAATACACAATTTGCACTGAAAACCCTTTTCATGGTCCAACACAAGCACGCTTTTACGCTTATGGCGTTAGCCCATAACTCCACTTACATCCATCTGACTGTATGTGAGGGCCTTCATTTAGCATAATCAATGTTGGTCCGGAGGGGGTGTAATTTCTCTAAAGTTGGTCTAGATTCCAAAGCATAATTGCACCCGTCGTTCAATAAGACAAGTTGTGCTTAGCAGGAGCCATAAAGGATATTTAGAGCCTCAAGTTTGAAAGTGATGCTGAACGATACATATGTTCAATTTAACTCCAATTAGAACAGAAACGGATTTTCGCCCTAGGGATGAATGAATTTCAATTTTGATCTGATTCTTAATTTTGATATAACTCTCGTTTTGGTTCTATATCTGATGCTAGATTTGGTTGATGTTTGGTTTTGGACATGTAATTGGATTTGAGAATGAATTTCATTTTTAAATTTGTTTTGATATTGGATCTATATATGGTTTGTTTATCTTATAATAATTGTCAGCGTTGAGTAGTCTTGCCATCCCTTAAAAGAATCTGTGCTCAACTGAAAGCTTTTCCATCTAACTTCTACTCAAACAGTCATTACAAATAACAAACTTTCTAATTCGAGGCAAATGGTATTTGATTTATCTTCTCCAAAAAACAAACGGTAAGTAATGTGCGCTGCGACAAAGCTATCTGCTGATTTCCGAGAAGTCGATACTTTCTGAAAGTGTCAGCTCGACGTCCATCAAATGTTCAAGACAATTGTTCCTGCACTCGAAACTTCTATTTACTTCCGCCTGTTGGTGCGAAGCTTGCGCTAACTATGAAATATTCACGTTCTGACTTCACACCGGGCACCAACAGCATCAGGCAGCTAATCAAGAAACTTCGCTTCAACCCCTTGCTTCAATCCTTGCGCTGCGCTGCTCGCCGGAAAACGTCATAAAGACGCTCGCCGTGTGGCCCTCCAATCCAGCTGGAACACTTCAATGATATGTCTACCGTCGAGAAGCGCTCCCACATTTTATTTTCCTGACGTGCCCTACTTTCAACTGAAAGCACAGAGAGATTGCACCGTGCCCGCGCCCCTCCCACAGGAACGAACGAGGTGCGTCACACCAGCGCGATGCATTTCCTCAGCCCACCCTCACAGAGCAAGCAAGTCGCAAACAAGACTCGAAACGGACTGACAGTAAGTGGATGGGCGGGAATCAGCGCGCGAGCTTAAAATTCAAACAAGGATTCCACCCCCACGGCATGTGGCCTGACCTGACTACCTGGGGAAGTGCGGTGTGGTATGCAGCTCGTCGCGATTCTTCACCGTTGTGAATAAAAGCTTCATGGAATTCTCGTCGTCTTGAACAGTTGTCGGTTGACAACGATTATCGACGATGATATTAGAAACAATATTTATTTTTTTAATAATAAATGATAACTGTCATTTATTCAGTCTCTGTGTAATTTTATAAATCTCGTCGCACTAGGGTGGTGCGGTATGGATCATTTTCCCCTAGCGTTGTAGGATGTGGTCGTTCTAACCGTGACAAACGATGACGCGTGATTGTTTCATTGCAGCTCGGTGCGACCCCAATAGTAGAATTGGTACGGTGGGTCACCTCTGGATGTTGGCCGCACAATGAAATATTATCTATTCATTTGAACCGGGTTAAACTGTAGAACAAACGCCAAAACCAAATAGATTTTGGATGACTGCATTTCACGGTGCCATTCGGTATGGGCAAACAAGCAAGTGCCGTGTTTCAAATATTATTTTGAAGTTAATTGAGGTGTCATTTTGTTGTGCTTCAAACAAAAATTCGATGAGATATAGCGTGGTAAAAACAATTTAAGAAACATTATAGTGTATCAATAGTAAAAACACTGTGCTGACACTTTTACAACTTAAAGCACTTCTTTATGTGCAATTGTTATTAAAACAATGTTCTAAACATTTGTTAAAAATCGTGAAAAGCTTTGTTACCGTGCCATCAAATTGTGCTATATTTTGAGTTTTTCTTAATATTTGCTTAGTGATTTTGGCAATGCAAAATTTGCTTTTATTGAAGATGTAACGAGGGATGATGAATTAAATTCCGGAATTGTTCCATGAACAAGCAAGGAGAAGATAACAGCGATAAACTGATGTTCTTTTCAATCAATTGCTACATTTACGATGCTGTACCTTCAAAATCTCGAGAGAGGGCATTTCTTGTCTTTAAATACAGAAATTTTGTAGAATTATCATCCTTGTTTTATGATGATGAAATGAGAAGCAGGGCTTAAAATTGATATAACAGAAAAGTAGCGGACTGCTCTTTCAGCTTTAATAATAAATTGGACCTGTGCACCTACTTCCAAGTGTGCAGAAATTATTGGATGACTACCCACAATTGTAACTATAATTGAGCTGATTTTGTTGTACAAGTATGCTCGGTAAACATAAACATATTTTCTATCAAGCTGCGTCTAATTTCCCAAAATAAACACAAATTAAAAGTGACAGTTGAATAATTTCCAAAAAAACGCTACTAACACCACAAGATTACGTTTGAAAGACATCAAATTATGTTGACAGATGTCTTATCGATCTCATTGGAAAGCATGTGCGATTTTTATGACCGGTTCATTTTTAATGTCACTTTTAAGTTGAATCCGATTTTAAATCAGGAAATAAGACGCAGCCTTAGAAATCGATTATTTCCTTTAGGAGCTTCAGGAATTGCTCCTATAAAACTTTGAGAAACCTATCAGAATTTCTTAAGTGTTTTACATATTTTCAAATTCAATTGTTTTTATTCGTAAACTCAACCAGATTTTTTTTATTTTTCTTTTAAAATTACTCCAACTTCTTGAACTTCTCTTGGAGTTACTTCAGATGTTATTTTAATAATCCCATTGAGAATATTTTCTGGGAGCCCATCAGGAAATAAATTTCCGAGGCAATATTCTAAGAAACAGATGGATTTACAGAAGTATTCTTGAAGTAATTTCCGCAAAAACTCCTGGAGGAACTCGAGGAAGAGAAGGCAGGATAATTAAAGCAAGAATTTCCAGGGGTGGATTAGGGTGCAGTAACAGGGAAAAAAATTGGGACTTTCCGAAAGTCGCATGGTCCTGATCCTGAACCACATAGTCACGCCGTTCTTGTGAACAACAAGTGTACTTTTTTCGAAGGTGCTGTACTTTTTACAACGGTCCGGGTCTCGGAAGGTTAAACAGAAACTCGAAATTCGGTAATTAATTTTACTGAAAAGAACGGTGATCTGAAAAATTACAACAGTTTCGGTAATTTTTTGCAAATTAATTTTAAACTGTAAAAACTGAATTTCGATACTTTTTTAATAATTTACAGAAAACTGTGAAACATATTGCCGATGAAAATGTAGAAGGGCTGTATAACCTATTTCAATACTAAGCTGGGATATCGGTAAACAAGCTCGGTAAACGCGTTGGATGACATCTCATTCAGCCATATTTTTTTCACATTCGGTTCTATTCTTGAGATCTTTCGTAAATCATTATGAAGGGAACTTGAATTGAATGATTTAGTATTTCTTAATGCATTTCGAAATCCTACAGTAAATCATATTGTCTGCTTGAAATTACCAGAATTACCTGAGGGACTTCTGGAAGAACTCCATGATGAACATCCAAAGGAATTTCGAAGAAATTATTGAAGAATTTTCCTGAATAATTTTGATGGAGTTTTTGTAGGTATTACGGGGAAAATTCAGAGAGGATCTTCCTGAGAAATTCCTGGAGAAGCTTCTTGAAGAATTCCAGCAGAAATTCTCCCAATTTTTCTGTTAGAACTTACAAAAGAATTCCTGGAGGAACTTCCGAAGCAATTCTCGCGTAACTTTTCAAAAGGACCTAAGTAACATTTCTTTCATGAATTAATTTGAATAGCGCAATCAACAGAACAACATGAAAGCTATTGATTTCTGTATTCAAATTAATTCTTGAAAAAAATGTTACTTAGGACCTTTTGAAAAGTTAAGCGAGAATTCTTGTAAGAACTTTTAAAGGAAAACATGGAGGAACTTGCGGAGGATTTTCTGAAGGAACTTTGGTGGAATTTCTTGAGAAACATCCGAAGAAAATCTTGAAGAAATATCCTATAAGAAACTGTATGGAATTTGTTAGGAATTCCGGGAAGATTAGTAGGAGAAACTTTCCAAAAAATTCTGGAGAAACTTCCAGAATTCCTTGAGGAATTCCTGGAGGAACTTCAGAAGAAATTCTCGAAGAAACTTCTTGAGGAATTGCTGGAGGAATTTGGAAGGATTTTTTTTTGGAATTCCGGGATGAATTGTTGGAGAAACTTTCCAAAGAATTCCTGGTGAAGCTTCCTGAATTATTCCTGGAAGAACTTCCAAACTAATTCCCTCAGGACCTTTCGAAGAAATTTCTGGAGGAACTTCTTGTTGTAGGAATTTTAGAAGGAATTCCTGGTAGAACTTTCGAAGGAATTCCTTGAGGACCTTCGGGAAAAAATTCTGGAGGAACTTCCAAAGGAATTCCTGGAGGAATTTCCGGAGCAATTCCTGGAGGAGCTTTCGGAGAAATTCCATGAAAAATTTCCGGCGGAACTCTTGGAGGAACCTCTGGAGGAATTCCTTGTGGAACTTCCGGAGGAAATCCTGGAAGAACTTCCTGAGGAATTCCTGGAGGAACTTCCTGAGGAATTCCTGGAGGAACTTCCTGAGAAATTCCTGGAGGAACTTCCTGGGGAATTCCTGGAGGAACTTCGGAAGGAATGCCTTGAGGACCTTTCGAAGAAATTTCTGGAAGAGCTTCCGGAGGAATTCCTGGAGAAGCTTCCCGAATAATTGTTGAAGGAACTTTGGAAGAAATTTCTGGTGGAACTTTTAAAGAAATTCCTTGAGGACCTTCGGAAAAATATTCTGGAGGAACTTTTAAAAGAAACCCTGGAGGAACTTGTGGAGGAATTTCCTGAGGAATTCCTGGTGAAGCTTCCGGAGAAGTTCTTGGAGGAGTTTCCGGGGAATTCCTGGAGGAGCTTTCGGAGAAATTTCTGGAGGAGCTTCCGGCGAAACTGCTGGAAAAGCTTCCGGAGGAATTCCTGGAGAAGCTTCTCGGATAATTGTTGCAGTAACTTTGGAAGGAATTTCTTGAAGACCTCCGGAAAAAAATCTGGAGAAACTTCCAAAGGAATTCCTGGAGGAATTTCTGGAGGAATTTCCAGAGGAATTCCTGGAGAAGCTTCCGGAGAAGTTCCTGGAGGAGTTTCTGGAGGAGTTTTCGGAGGAATTCCATGAAAAATTTCCGGTGGAACTCCTGGAGGAACCTCTGGAGGAATTTTTGGAGGAAACTTCAGAGGAATTCCTGGGGTTACTTACTAGGGAACTCCTGGAGGAACTTCCGGAGGAAATATGTGGAGGTACTTCTGGAGGAATTATTTGGAGGAACTTCCGGAGGAAATCCTGGGGGAACTTCCTGAGGAATTCCTGGAGGTAATTCCTGAGGAATTCCTGGAGGAACTTCCTGATGAATTCCTGGAGGAACCTCCTAAGGAATTCCTAGAGGAACTTCCTGAGGAATTTCTGGAGAAACTTCTTGAGGAATTCCTGGAGGAACTTCTTGAGGAATTCCTGGAGAAACTTCCTGAAGAATTCCTGAAGAAACTTCCTGAGAAATTCCTGGAGGAACTTCCTGAGGAATTCCTGGCAGAACTTCCTGAGAAATTACTGGAGGAACTTCCTGAGGAATTCCTGGAGGAACTTCCTGAGGAATTTCCGGAGGAACTTCGAGAGGAATTCCTTGAGGCCTTTCGAAGAAATTTCTGGAGGAATTCCTGGAGAAGCTTCCCGAATAATTGTTGGTGGAACTTTGGAAAGAATTCCTGTTGGAACTTTCAAAGAAATTCCTTAAGGACCTTTGGAAAAAAATGGTGGAATTCCTGGAGAAGTTTCTGCAGGAATTTCCGGAGGAATTCCTGGAGGAGCTTTCGGAGGAATTCCATGAAAAATTTCTGGCAGAACTCCTGGAGGATCCTCTGGAGGAATTCTTGGAGGAACTTTCAGAGGAATTTTCGGGATAACTTCCGAGAGAACTCCTGAAGGAACTTCCGGAGGAAATATTTGGAGGAACTTCCGGAGGAATTATTTGGAGGAACTTCCGGAGAAATTCCTTATGGAATTTTCGGAGCAAATTCCTAGAGGAACTTCCGAAGGTATTTCTAGAGGAACTTCCGGAGGAATTCCTGGAGGAACTTTTGGAAGAACTTTCGGAGAAACTCCTGGAGGAACTTCCGAAGGAATTCCTGGAGCAGGTTCCGATGGAATTCCTGGAGGAACTTCTAGAGGATTTATTGGAAGATCTTTCAAACAACATTTCAGAGAAACTTTCAGATGGAATCCCGGAGGAATCCCCGGAGAACCTTCTGCAGAAACTTCTCAGAGGTGTTTTCGGAGGAATGTCCAGAGGTATTTCTCGATGAACTTCCCAATGAAATTGTGGAGGAACTTCCTGAAGAATTCGTTAAGGAACTTCTGAAGAAATTCCGGAGAAATTTTGGTGCTTGAAACTAGTTCACGTCGACCCACGTCGCCGACGCCGATCACCAACGGCGTGACGCAGCCGCCGTTGGCTGAAAATGATCAGTCACGTTGCCACTGCAATAAATAGCAAAATGTTTGGAAAAATTCAGTAGATAGAAGATCTATTTTAGTGACACTAACTACTGCCAACTAAAATATCTGTTTTTTTAATCTGTCTTGAAAAACTAAAAACTAACGATGCGAAGCCTATAAGGTCTTGTGAATGTTAATGTGAAAAGTAATAAATGATATATGATAATTGACAAGTGAGAAGTAAAAAATAAGAAGCGACAAAAAAAAACTGAATTTGAGAAATAAGTAGTAAGTATTAAAACGTTTCACATTTCTCTTCTCATTCCTCATTTGTTAGAAGTGGGAAGTAAGATGTCTCATTCTTCGCTTTTCACGTCTCACCTTACTTTACTTTCACTTACTTTTGGGTAATGATCTATAAATAAGGTTTAAATATAAACTTTTTATTTTTCACTTGTTTCTTTTTATTTCTCACTTTCCATTCTCACTTCTTACAGTGAGAAGTAAGAAGTGGCACTTCTTATTTCTCAATTCTTATGAGAAGTGAGTGGTCTCACTTCACCCATCCCACTCCTAATTTCATCTTTCTCACTTCTTTTTATGAAAAGTCAGAAGCGAACTTTGCACAATGAGAAGAGAGAAGCGCTCTTTGCACATTTATTTTTCTCTTCTCATTTCTTATTTCTTGCTTCTTACTTTTCATTTATCTTTCTCATTTCCCACTGTGAAAAGTAGCAAATAAGAAAGAAACAGATAAATCCACCAAGCGTTGGTGGTACCTTTCTAGCGCATAATAATTTCATGAAAAATCGCAAAGAAGAGGTCAAATCAGCTTAACCTAAAATTTTAGCTAATTTGGTTGTACTTTGAGTGAAAACGCACAGTGGAAATTCGTTCCTCAGCGCTTCCGATTAAACTCTAAACATTGTATAAAGTGTAAAGTGAGAAGTGGTAGGTTTTACTTCTCACTTTTCACTAATCATTTCTTGCTTCTCACTTCCAACTTTGGAAAGTGAGTGGTGCGAAGTGAGAAGTGAGGCGTCTCACCACTCACTTCCCATTTTTTACTTTTTACAGTGAGAAATAAGAAATGATTAGTGTGAAGTGAGAAGTGAGACATCTCGCTTCTCACTTCACACTAATCATTTCTCATTTCTTATTCCTCATCCTCACTGTAAAAAGTGTCCCACTGCTCTTCAATCATTTATCATCTCACTTTTCACAGTGAGAAATTATAAGTGAGAAATGATTAGTGAAAAGTAAGGGATAAGACGTCTTGATTTGTACATAGTAAAAAATGGAGATAGCTATCTGGTTTGGATTTGACCACAAAACAGACGTCTTTTTTCACTCGACCAAAAAACTTTCGGCCTAATGGTCTTCGGTCAAATGGCATTCGGCCGAAAGGTTTTCGGCCTAACGGTCCTTTCCTTTAAAAAAGTGACGAAAAGGTTTAAAATTGCGTTTTAGCAAAACGCTCGAGTGGTGGTGTAAAATAACTCAATTGCATGTGAAACAATGGTAATCGCATGATTGTTTATTTATCTTAACAAATTGAGCCGAAATTTTATGGCTGAGGTAAAAGAATTGCTAATAGTAAAATATTATACAAGAAGGAGGGATTTAGCTCAACCGTCCCATTGCAGATCGTTAATGGATAACGGATATTGAATTGTAATAATAATAATTTATCCACAAATGTGCTACAAAAGATTATACGAGTGATTTTATGAGTAAGGTCATTTTGCCCAGTAAATCCGTATAGCATTGATCAAGTAATACCGCGAGCAAATTGATGGAGTCGCGTGGTGTGTAGTGCGTTGTTCGATTGATAATGGTTGGAGTGTGGTGGAAGCTAATTTTTTTTTCACTCAGCATTGCTTACAGGCTTCATTTGATCAAGTTGCGTTGAGACACTCTTACATATTATAGAGCTTTTCAATGAGAGTAAAAAATAATTTCCAATTGATTTCGTGTTGTTTTTTTGCGTCCATTCAATCACTTCAATTGCAACTTACAACTTCGTGTCGGTGTATAAACGTTCAGTCCACTTGATTCGAGTCGTTAGTGAAAGACAAAACTTTCAAGATAGTCTTCGGTTTGGGAGGGCCTGAATGACTCGTAGAGCAGTAACATTTCGAATATTTTTTTCATTTTCTCCAGCCTTTTGGTGCTATAACTTTCAAAGAAATGTTTCCATTTATGAATATGCACATATATAATTAGGCTACCACGATGATTAGTTCATACAATGGTTCAATATTGAATTTTCCAATTCCTAACAATCTGGGAACTTCCGAGAAACATTCGAATCTGTGCCCAGGTCACGAAACACACTAATTATCCCCTTACTTCCTGTTCACCTTTGAAAATGCCATCACCGCAATTGCATGCTTATGATGCCATAATTTCTATTTTTCTACCAAATAGATCAGAAGGTGTGTGTGTGGCAAAACGCAATATCTCATCTGCGACCTGCTTTTCGTTTCGCCTCGTCGTTTGAAGTTGGCCCGTACCTATACTCGACTGTTGCATCGCGCTACAGGCTACAGCCAGCCTCCGCACCAGTACTGTACGTGTGCATGTGTGCGTAGCTGCAAAGGCTGTAATTAAATTCAATTAGAAAATTATTCCAACAATTTTATGCAATCATCCAGAAGACCACTTGTTATTCCGGTGAAACTCTTGCAATTGAGCCGCTTTCTCTCGTTATCCAGCCGGGGAGAATCCGCCGCAGCGGGTGCTGCGCTGGCGGGGACGATGCTCGAAACGAATGAGAAAAGTACGACCGAACGGAAAAGCCAAACCCACAGGATCTGGAGTGGCTCATTCCGCCGCACACGGAGCACTGTCCCATTTCATTTCTCTGCCATGATTTTGAACACTTTACCTACCGGCCAGAGGAGGCGAGGTCGAGCACAACGAAACAAAAGAACTTGACCTTTTCCGGGTTTTGACGATGGATGGAAACGACGATGATGACGGTTTCCGTTTGACATTTTCCACAACCACGGAGCAACTTCATCTCTGGCTTGCGTGTGCATGAGCACATAAAATGTTTCAGCGTGCTTCAGTTAAGTTCAACAGGTTGTTACCCTTGGACGCATATTCGTTTCATGTGGCTATAATTGATAGATTTAATCTGAGTTATCAGAAGTAATCTTTGGTACATTACGTCGAGTAATGGTGTATATTTACCCATTAGATGTGAGGTATTTTGATCACATTGCATGATGTGTTTCAATTAAGGTTTGTTATCACTGATCCTGCAGCTCATTTATCGTGGAAAATATATTCGTAATTGTTGTTGCTAAAATTTCGACTGTTGGATTCCAGATTCCGCTTTTGCATATATTTGCCGAAAGAATATTACAAATCTATTGTTCAAATATTGAATTATCAAATTATGATATATATAGGTCAATGAATATCAGCCTCACCATATTGCACAAATAATACTCTCCCGGCACTCCCATCTGCCCAGCAGGACACGAAAAGGACAACGCCACACATAAATTAAGATTCCACTCACGATAATGATGATCACCGCCGACCGACGATGATGACGACGTTGATAAGAGAAACGTGGAAGCAAAACAACAATGTCATTAAAATCGGAAGAAAGTGCTGCTCGGTTGGGTGCGGGCTGGGATCAGCACCGTCGCTGTCGTCGGACGTGGGTGGAGGACACAACCCAGATAGGACAAAACCGGCAAAAGTGGAACCCTTTTCCAAGAAGATGGACAGATGAAGACCCTTCTAGTGTCTGTAGGGGAAATGTAAGATGGTGTAGTGCCTTGTTTGTGTATTTATACGTTGTTCTATTTTATGTACTTTCGCACTGCTAGCTTTGCAGTTAGGAAGTGCCAGTCCTAGCTTAGAGTCTTAGAGTGATGACTATGAGGCTGGAGACATTTCACTCATCAATTCTACTAGGTGGCGTGTAGTAACCAAAGCGTAGTCACCCTACTCTAGTAGTAGGCGAGAGTCGGCCAAAGGCACCACGACAGAATTTCAAGATACTGCTCTCACTCGCAATCGTATTCCAGTCCAACAGCCGTGCTTTATGTGCCCTGGTTTCTTAAGCAGGTGGGTGTTACATCTTTGCCAGCTGTGGTTTTACATGCGGTTTTCGTCTCCCACTTCGAGGACAAAGGATACCGAGCAGCGAAATGGAGAAATGGTTGTCTGACTGACTGGAAGATACCGAAAGGGACTCTACCGAATAAGCTGGCGGTTGCGTCGAAAATATTGATTAGTTGGATGAATTCCAGCTCTGAGTAATGAAATGGAGCTCGTTATAGTCGTGGGTGAAACGTGACATATTTTACTCTCGTTATGAGTTACACAATTTTTTTTCCATATAATTTAAGGCAACAAAGTAAATTCCCCATACGGAAACAAAACAATCGACTTGAGAAAAACGACAAACAAGTCATGCCAAATCATGACTTAAAAGCGTTATTTAAAGTTTTCTTGAAATTGGAGAGAAAATTAGTAGAAAATCGAAATTTTTCTAATTTTCTCATGTAATTCAGGTGAATATCCCCTGGAAAATTGAAGCAAAATTCTTCTTATGGGTGCTCGTTAGAAATATCGTCCTACTCGATGCTGCTTTTCCATCATTGCGGTCCGCAAAACACCCCGAAGACTTCAATTTGTGAAGATTTGCCAGCTGATGTCCATAATCCTTCCGTTTACGCTCCATAACCCAAAGTTATAATTGTCATAAATCACGCGTAGCACGTTCCAAAACAGACTCAACGTGACATCTGTGTCGCTCCTAATCTTAATATCCCTCTCCCTAATATAATAACATGGCCAGACAAATTCAAGCTGCCGCAAACAACATCCGGTAATGACCCGATAAAAATGAATTTTATTGATCATTCCCGTCAACTGATTGCCAGTGCCCAGGAGATTTCGTTTGGTCCTAAATAAACATAACACCCTCGTTCCTCCCCAGCAGCATGCCCCTTCGCCGCCGAGCCACATTTTTATTCACGCGAAATTGGCTAACACCCATAAAACATTGATGAATCTGGTGAAAAACAAACAGCCCGCGATTTTTAGCCAAACATCACTATTCGAACCAGACAGCGAAAAAGTTAACGTCGACGTCGACGTCGTCATCGACTCTGCACGTCGTCGCCGGCCGAGCCTGATTGACTTCGCGCGCTGCTGCTGCTGTCTGAATTTGTTTATGCAGAGGGTGAAAATGGGCCGCGCGAATAAATTGACTTTTGGAAAGGTCAAACCGTTCGAGGATTATTGTTCCTATCAGCGCAGCGCGGCTTTGTGGGAAGTTGCTGCCGCTGATGATGATGCGCCGTATACAATGTCGACTCTGATGATGTTGGGAATTTCTGACGAGTCACTTGGCGGAATACGTCGGTGATTTTTTTTTGCATTTTGAATGATTTCGCTTGTTCTTAGTTATTGTTGGATTTCATTTATCTATGTACATATACATTATTGTGGGCTCTTACACCCATGGATGGCAGATTTCAATACTGTTCTACATAATAAACTAACATAAACTGTATAAAATTTTGCCATATACACTTCGGAAGATTTTTGGTAGCATGCAAAACTTCGATTTAATTTGTTAGATGTAGTTGTGCCTTAGATTCGATCCCGCCGATTCAATTTGTTTGCTTATGGGTTATACCAAGAGTATGATAGGCGAAAGACGATTTAGTTCGGATCTAGTTGTCATGTTTTCTTTCGTTGTCGGTTAAGGTAATACGATGCAGTTCAAGTAAGGCTTTATAAATGGAGGAGTGACTAATCAATGCACACAGGTGTGTGGCATGAGTTTATAGAAAAAAATATTTTAGCTCTTTTAGTGGAATGTCTTCAACTGTCTAAGACGAGTTTAGTACTTTCCATTTAATTCCACCACGTTTTGTTATCTTTACAAAAACGTAGTTCGACCTCGACTGTGAGGCCGTCTTCAGTGTCTCGTACTTGACTTGACTAAGTCTCTTTTGACCCCTACAGTTACCTAACGTATTGGGCTGGTTCTTTTCCGATGGCACGATGCCACACATTTGGCGATGCTTCCCGGGCATAATCTAGACCTTACGTAAATTTAAGCACAATGGATACGTGAACGTACACAAACGTACCCATTATGCGTGGCTCTTTAAACAAATGCGTACACGTTTAATTGTATAGAGTACTGCATGATGACGTAGTTTGACAGTTCACAGAGCTTGTGTACAGGAACTTAGTCGCTGTAGCAACTTCCGTAGAAACTGTTTTGCTATTTATTAAGAATATTGATATCTTCTGAGATCGAATCGTGGCACAATGGTCGGATTCGTCAAATTTCACGACATAAATCGATAACTCGAAAACCATCAGTGCTAGAGTTTTGACGTCTTCAGAAGAAATGATCTACAAGAAGAGATCTATTTTTGGTGTAAGTTGTCATTAGGGTGGCCCTTCGGTAAATTTTTTTGGAAATGTATGTTTTTATCCTTTTGAGTTAGGAGTTCATATTATTCTACAAAGTTGTAGAGAATTTAATTCTAAGCATTTTTGCTCAATAAACATTTATTATATGAGATAAATATAGGTGATGTTTTATGACAAAATTGCTAAATTTAGATAGGGTGGTCCCGAAAAAAATAGTTTTTAGCTTCCACTTTCATCAATTCAGAATATTTTCAAAAACTGTCTTAGCATCGCTTCACGGTCTTTGGATGGCGCATCTTTTGGTTACATAAGATGGTTGATAGCTTTATTTTCAAGCATATTATAAGCGTTTTTTCATGAAAAAGTGATATTCTTCTGAGCATTATACTGCAGCTAGTAGCAAATATTAGCAAAAAATTCAATCGTAATCAGAAAGTATACATGCAGGCCCATCAACTCCATGGTATTTCATTTGTCCATGTTTGTCCACTTTTGTTTGATAATCATATTAGTTTTTGGATGAAAAATCAGCTATTCCATGGAAAACACATATACCCTATCTCTGATTTTTGCAATATTTGGTAGAATCATTCTTTTTCGAAAATAAATAAACTCACTTTTTAATTTTGTCCGATTTCGATTCAGGGTGGTCGAAAAAATCTACATTTTTGAAAAAATATTTTTTTAAAACATAATTTTTTAACTACTGGACCAATTATCAATGTTCATGGAATCACATGTAGTCATTGGGTACCCTCATTTAGAAACTGTGAAAATGAAATTATTCTGCGAATTAGCCATGGAAAACCAACTTGATTTTTATGATTTTGTATTTCGCCAGTAGCGCTCTTAAGCATTTATTTCATAAAAACACCTTGAAAATCGTTCCAGTAGTTAAAATGTCAAAATGATTTTTTCGACTTCTTACACGAGTTGATTTAAATATTTTAGATAAAGAACGATTCTTTGTGGGCTTTGTGGCCGTGCGGTTAGCGCCGTCAATCGTCTAGAGGCATGGACTATGGAGCGTGGGCTCGATTCCCGCCTCGGTAAAAAGGAAACTTTTCGTGATCGAAAAATTCTACACCGGTCCACTGGGTATTATGTGTCCTGTCAGTTGTCTAGGTGTTAAGTGTTCAGTCTGTACGACCTCTGGTCGAAGACGGTGTTCTTGTATTTTATTCTACCAAATATTGTGAAAATCCAAAAAATGATATATGTGTTTCACCCTAATTTTTCGTACACAAATAATACTATCGTCAAACAAAAGTGGGCAAACATGGACAAATGATAAACCATGGATTTGATGGGCCTGCATGTATACTTCCAGATTACGATTGAAATTTTTGCTAATATTTGCTATAAGCTGTAGTAGAATGCTAGGAAAAATATCACTTTTTCATAAAAAACACTTATAATATGCTTGAAAATGAAGCTATTAACCATCTTATGTAACCAAAGATGCGCCATCCAAAGACCGTGAAGCGATGCTAAGACAGTTTTTAAAAATATTCTGAATTGATGAAAGTGGAAGCTAAAAACTATTTTTTTCGGGACAACCCTATCTAAATTTAGCAATTTTGTCATAAAACATCGCCTATATGAGATAAAATAAATGTTTATTAAGCAAAAATGCTTAGAATTAAATTCTCTACAACTTTGTAGAATTAAATGAACACCTAACTCGAAAGGGTAAAAAAATACATTTTCAAAAAATTTCACCGAAGGGCCACCCTAATGACAATTTACACCAAAAATAGATCTCTTCTTGTAGATCATTTCTTCTGAAGACGTCAAAACTCTAGTACTGATAATTTCGAGTTATAGATTTATGTCGTGAAATTTGACGAATCCGACCATTGTGGCGTGGCAGGAGTCAAAGCATATCACTGAAATCAGATCAAAATGTTTTTGAACAAAAATTATGAATTTTTATTTTCGGCTCATCTGTTTCAATTCTAACACGTGGTAAACAAGCTCTGTGAACTGTCAAAACAGTGAGATTAGGCCAAGATCTTGCATTGGTCTATGGAGATTAGCGGAAGCACAATCCAAAACATTATTCTTGCATAATTTTTCCACATCCCAACTGCACTTTCTTGCAGTTTAGACGTCAGCCATATTAGGGAAGTTTTGGCCAATTTGTCCATCAATTTTTGAAAGTTGCTGTAATCATAGTTCTACCATCCCTTTGTCTGTCGTAACCCATCACGAATGTCTTCATCGCGTTGTCAATTTCAATGTCTGTCGGTGATCCCTTTCGTACGTCCTCTGATTGTTGTCTCTATAGAAAATGTTTGTTTGTTCCGTTACAGATATGAAACATTTTCAAGAATGGTACCTTCAGTATCGTAATTGACCTTCTCCGTCAAACATTGTATTTCGTTTTATATAGTCTCAGTCAATGCTTTGGCTTATTTTAGGTCAACTTTCCCGAAGATCCCATAGGGTAAGGGAGGTATTTTGAATCACCAGTTCGACGGCTCATATTTTGGACCACCGAGTGCAAATTCCTCTTGGTGGTTCAAAATAAGAGCCCCCGTAAGGGTGGTCTAAAATACATCCTTTGCCCTATTTTTCGAAGCCTGTAACTAATTTTAAAACCTCCCATATGAACAAAGGTTTAGAAAAAAATCTGATTGCATCTGACGACGCGTCATGATCAGAAATAGACTTCAAAGAGTAATTTTTCTTTTTGCCTTCAATCAGGTTATGTGGTCATGTTGGGCATTCTAGATATTTTCAAACTTTTTTTGGGTTCAAGTCCCATCCCTGGCCTATTATTTTTTGTTAATTTGTCTTGCAAAAACAATGCGGCAAGAAAGGTCAATTGGCGAAACTTTTTCGCATCGGTAAAAACTTGTAGTGATGGTAACAATATATCTGTGTGAATAAGAGGGACTCTGCTTTTAGGGTGTTGTTCGTATGTTTCGCATTTGAAGAATTTTGAAGGTCTGTGACGATTATGTTCTGGCATTTTTTGTAAACACTTATTATGCCAAGAAAAAGAATCTCTGCGGAATGATACTCCATCTTAGTTTGTTTTGGTCGGGCTGATAGATAATGATGTTTTGAAAGAAGGCTTCCGAGTCTCTTGTATGAAGGATTCCGCGCCTCTTGAAAAGAACTTTCTGAAAGGCGGTTTTCGAGCCACTTTAAAAAAGACTTCTGATCATCTTGAAAGGACGCCTCTGAGCCGCTTGAAAGTAAGTTTCCAAGCCTCTTGGAAAAGGAATTCCGAGCCCTTTGAAGATAAGTTTCCGAGCCTCTTGGAAGAAGGGTTCTAAGCCCCTTCAGGGGAGGCTTCCAAGCCTGTTGAAAGAAGGCTTCCGAGACTCTTAAAAGGACGCCGTAACTGAGCCTCTTGAAAATACGTTTCTAAACTTCTTAACAGAGCCTCTTGATGGGAGGTTTCCGAGCCTCTTGAAAGGAGGCTTCCAAGCCTCTATAAAGGAGCCCTCCGAGCCACTTAAAATGAGGCTTTTAAGTATCTTGCAAGGACGCTCCTGAGACATTTGAAAGTTTGGATCCGAGCTTCTTAAAGGAAGAACTTCGAGCCTCTTTAATGGAAGACTTCCAAGCCTCTTGAAAAGAGGCCTCCCAGGTAACCGTGAGTCACCAAAATAAGCCGTACGTACGACTATAACGCTATCACAGAGCTAATAAACTTTATACTGGCTCTCTATCAGCCCTATATAGCCGAAAAGGTGAAATAAAATGCTAATGGTTACCTGGGTTCCTAGCCATTTAAAAGGAGGCTTCTGAGCATTTTGAATGGAAATTTACGAATTTTTTTAAATGAAGACTCCGAGTCCCTTGAGTCCCTTCCTAGCATTTCAAATAAAAGCAGAATAGAAGAATAGAAGTATTGAGAAAAAAGCTTAAAAGAAGGTTCCCATGCCCCTTGAAAGGGGGCATTCTGGCCTCTTGGAAGGAGGCTTCCGATCCTGTTAAACGTTGGTTTCCGAGCCTCTTAAGAGGAGACTTCCGAGCCTCTGGAAAGGAGGCTTCCAAGAAGCGTTGAAGGATGCTTCCAATTGTCTTGAGACGAAGCAGTGGAGCTTTTAGAGGAAAAGTCATCTTGTCTCTTAAATAGAGGCTTCCGAGTTTGTAGATTTTATATTTTAGTTAAAAAACATATTCCTAACATATAACTCTCTCTTTTTTGCAAATTGAATATCTTTCGGATGTGCGATTGATTCGCATTCTATACCAGCCCGTCCAACCCGTTGTTGGGGGGCATGGAGTGCGATCCTCTCGTTTAATAAACAATGTGCACTCGCTTGACTGTGGATTAGGGTGTCCCAAAATTGGACCAAGTCTGGGATTTTGGGGGCTCAACCTTCAAATGAAAGCTTAAGGTGTAACAAAAGAAAAATTGTTCTACGACAACTCTGGGAAATGACGTTTAGGGGTGGCCCCGACGCGTTTTATGAAAAAAGTGCATTTTTTATAGGTAACATCGAAAATACCGGTATATCGGAAAGAAATTCTATGAAACCCATCCATTTTATATTTTTTACATTTAACTAAGGGTCTATACTTTATGGTTAAACTTTGATACCGCATGTTTTAGGTCTATATATTTTTCACTGATGCTTTAAATGCACAAAAATGATGAATTTTTCTTAATATTTTTTTATTAATGCACCCAAAACGGGTATCCATCATAATGCTTTCGAAACTAGATATACATAAAAAGATGGGGAATTTTATAACGAATATTTTGCTAAAAATAGCAACCTTCTATCTCTATCCGTTTAAAAGTTATTCACGATTTACTGCAGCTTGGAAAAAGACTTTTTGAAATTTCGGATCATAATACCTGGATCATGTTTAAGTAAAGAAACGCCTACTTTTCCATACCAACCAAATGAGTGCTTTAATAACCAATATAGCATTCATATGAGTTGCATAATAGTAGTTTGTGCAACTAGTTGCAAAAAGATGATTTTTTCAGCACGAGTTGTACGTTTATCCAATTAGGCTTGCCGAGTTGGATAAATACTACGAAAAAATCAAGTTTTGCAACGAGTTGCACACGCTATTTTTTGCAATGACGAAAAATGGGCTTTGGTATGATAAATCTGTACCAATATTGTATAGTTTAGTTTAATCCTCACGATCATTCTTACCAACAAATCATGTTGCTGCAGAGAGCAATCAGATGTTATCGTGCCACATTGCATAGTTCGACAAGCCAAGAAGCAAAGTTAAACTTGCTTTTGAAAAATGTTGATGTTATGTTCATCAAACTATTTAATTTATTACTAGGCGCCGAAAATACACTATTTGAGCACTTACCCAAGCTAATTCAGCAAAATGTATTCATGTAATTACTGTTCTGATGTTGGTCTTCCATTATAGCACCCAAATGAGTGCTATAATGAACTTTATGCAACTAATTTGAGTTGCATAATGTTCATTAAAGCACACATTTCGTTGGTATGGACAAGTAGGCCGTTTTATCACTCAAAGACGAACTGTAAACCAGGTATTATGATCAGGAATTGCAAAAAATTGATTTTAATACTTATTTGAGTGTTATAATGGAAACCCAACGATGGACCAGCAGTAACATGACTGACTACAAATTGTTCAGTTAGTCTAGGTGAGTACTCAAATAGATTGATGAATATGGTTTCAAAACTACCAATAGGTAGGTTCAGCTATCGTTTCATGGTTTGGTGAGCTGTGCAATGTTTCACGATAACATGGAAATTTATTGTTTTCTGACCAACTTGATTTTTTAACCAGCACGATCATGTGAAGTTAATCCGGCTGGATCATTTTGGTCCCGATTTATCGATGCAATCAATTTATCATTGTATTCAGTATTGGTAGGCAAAATAGTTCGTAATTAGTGAAGATTGTTCTTATTTCCAGAGATTCCGTAGATGGTAGATGCCAAATATTTCAATATGCATTATAAAATAATAATGATAATAGTAATTTGTGTAACTAGTTGCAAAAAGATGATTGATTCAGCATGGTTGTACGTTTATCCAACGAGGCTTGCCGAATGAGATAAATACTACGAGTGCTGATAAAATCGAGTTTACCAATTAGTTGCACACACTATTTTTTGCAATGGCGTAAAATGAGCTTCAATATGGCGTAAAATATGACAAATCGATATCAAAATGATCTAGTTGGATTTGCTTCACATGATCGTTCTTGCAAAAAATCAAGATGGTCACAAAACAACTAATTTCCATGTTATCGAGAAACATTGCACAGCTCGACAGTTTTGAAACCATATTCATCTATTTGAGCACTCACCCAGACTAACTGAACAATTTGTAGTCAGTTATGTTACTGCTGGTCCATCGTTGGGTTTCCATTATAACACTCAAATAAGTATTAAAATCAATTTTATGCAACTCATATGAATACTATACTGCCGTCATACGCATAGTTGTCCCATGTTTGCTGGGATTTCCTGCGTACATGGGACAGTTATGCGTATAACGGCAGTATATTGGTTATTAAAGCACTCATTTGGTTGGTATGGGAAAGTAGGCGTTTTTTACTTAAACATGATCCAGGTATTATGATCCGAAATTTTAAAAAGTCTTTTTTCAAGCTGCAGTAAATCGTGAATAACTTTTAAACGGATAGAGATAGAAGGTTGCTATTTTTAGCAAAATATTCGTTATAAAATTCCCCATCTTTCTATGTATATCTAGTTTTGAAAGCCTCATGATTGATACCCGTTTTGGATGCATTAATAAAAAAATATTAAGAAAAATTCATCATTTTTGGGCATTTAAAGCATCAGTGAAAAATATATAGACCTAAAACATGCGGTATCAAAGTTTTACCATAAGGTATAGACCCTAAGTTAAATGTAAAAAATATAAAATGGATGGGTTTCATCGAATTTCTTTCCGATATACCGGTATTTTCGATGTTACCTATAAAAAATGCACTTTTTTCATAAAACGCGTCGGGGCCACCCCTAAACGTCATTTCCCAGAGTTGTCGTAGAACAATTTTTCTTTTGTTATACCCTAAGCTTTCATTTGAAGGTTGAGCCCCCAAAATCCCAGACTTGGTCCAATTTTGGGACACCCTACTGTGGATATACAACAGTAAAGCACATGTGGAGATTGGACAAATCAAGCATCCGAAAGATATTCAATTTGCAAAAAAGATAGCTAACCGCGGTGGAGGTTGGTACTCGGATTCTGATGGCTTTTCCTGCAAACGTGACCTTTAAGTGGTCTTGTTGTGAAGGGGTTATCAAGCCTATCTAGAGAGTAGGAGGTTGAGGGTTCGAGTCCCTCCAAGACACGTGGATTCTTTTTCGCAAATTTCATATCAATTTGTCCATTTCGATACATGAGCTCTGCATATGCACAGCCAAGATATTTAACAAACAAAATGAATACCATTTTGATAGAATTAAAAAGACACAAACTAAAAATTTGTTTCGAAACCTCGCATTATATGCGATTCATCGGCAAACTTTTCATTTTACTTCTCCCAAATTCATGCACCATTGATTGAAGGAAAAAAGAACTATTCCAAAATCATATAATTTAGGAATTTATCTGTAAGCAAATTTTCAAATCTGCCAAACAACAATGGCGAGTTCTCGATAAACAACAAAGTAGACCAGAAATGTTCGTTGTTTTGATCCTAAAAGATATTTAAATTACGTTCAAAATGCGTGTTTTGGTTATACCACAGATACAGATATTTAAGCTAGAATCAATTTTATTGTAAATCATGTGTGAACTTTTGATATACCGTGCATCCCCGATAAATTGAACGGTACCTAATTCACCAAACGGAGTTCATTTTTAATTTAAACTTCTAGTTACTCTATTTTTATCAGAAAAACTGATTTCTGGCTGCTCTCTTTGCTGGTTTGTTTTTATTCTGCGTTCTGTTTCACAATGTTTCGTTTTTCTTTTCTCGATTCCACGTGCTAAATGATGTTTGAACCATTTTTAATTTGAACAATGTTCAAACGAGCAGGGTTCAAACTAAAAAGTGTTCAGATTAAAAACGGTCATATTACCGGGGGTCCATGGTACGCTGACTTACTATTGCCATCTACTCAACTAATTGCCGAAGTACATACGGACAATAGAGGTAATAAACTATAGAGGACGATTGTCGCTGCGATTCCCTTTGTTATCGTCCCCAAACATGTTGGGTACCTATCTGTCAAAACGTACTGATTTTTCCTTCGTTGACATTTAGTGCCCTATCCTCGCCAGCAAAAGATGTTTCGCCAGTGACAGTCTTCCTCTATAGTTTATTAGCTCTATTATACGGACGCAACTGATAAGTAACGGTCGGCTGCGTTTTACACAGTAATGATCATCGCGCCCCCGTATCCACGTTCCGAGTCGTGGGTAGGACAAGTAGGAAATGCCAATAACGGCAACAGCTCTGATACTAGCATTAGTTTCCACCTTTGTGGTAGCAGAGAACTTCACGATCATTCATATGTGTGCTAGTGTGGAAGGTATAGCAGGAGGAATCGTTTTGGTAGAACGTGGAACACTGAAAAAATAAGATAAACAGAATAGAAAAAGGACGAGCATACGATCAAACCCACGACCTCCAGCTTATAGATGAAAGCGGTAACGACTAGATCACCGAGCTTATCTTCGAAATCGATGCACATTCTACCTATACTGCTGCGAAAAGCATAATAGTTACTGTACCATGTTGATATTAAATCCATATCAATATGGGACAGTTATTCTTGCGGTAGCAACGTAATCAGTTCTCAAAATAGTCAGGACTTCACTACGGACAGAATACTAACATAATTTAAGAATTTTCTTACGATTATCCTAGGGTTATAGGAAACTTTTTTTCCGTTGGCATTTAATAATCCATTTAAGCGTACTTTATTTATCTTAACTTCCAAAATGTTTAATTAATTGCATTTGCTGATTTTTGATTTAGTAAGTCAAGTAAGGTCAAGCAAGGGCAAGTAAGTACAGAATACTGCACGTCGGTTCGGTCGTCAAAAACGCGATCCTCCACAGTTTGCATATGCCATCGGGCATGTATGGTGACTATTGCCCCTGCTCGGTTCATAGACACGTCGAACGATCTGGTATCGTTGCAGTTTGTGCGGTCGGGAAGTAAATCAATAGATATGCGTTTGATCGTGTTCCTGCTCGGTGTGCAGGTAGTTATTTTTTCCAGCTTAGCTGTATCATGGTTAGCTAAAATCACTGTGTATAAAGAATGGCACGGTCGTATCGCTTATCAGAGTGAATCCAGATCCAACGATGCCTACCACCTAACTGATAATCCTTCCTGTGATTTTTGTGGAGACGCAGAGGTAAACACGGTCTTCAAATAGCAAAAACCACCTACTAATATTCCTTCCCTCTTCCTAACTGACTACAAGGACGTGGCCGGCACCGTTATTGATCATTTGAAAATTAGAGTCACTGAAACTTGCACACTGAGAATGAACAATCCCAGTCAATTATTCAATTGATTCTTTGTGCAATTTCACTGATTCTGGTCCATCACGGAATAGCAACCATAGATATGTGTAGTCACCTAGTCAGTCTCATTCTCATTCTGTAACTCATTCCTGCCAGCCAATCACTTCATATTATCTTACCAGAATCATGGGTAGGACAATGCTTTGACTGTCCAGGAAAATTCATGAGTAGAACATGTCCTACTTGTCCCACCCACTCCCGGCGCCATTGATCGCGCCATCTCCAAACGATTGCCAATCGCGTTCCAAATGTTCGATGCATTTGAATCAACGGTTGCGGATATTTACTCACGTACATACATGTGCTGGAATATAAACAGAAGTAAAAAAGAAGTATTTGGATTTCCCAGCAAAATGATTCAACGCGTTGAATATTTTCCATGTGATAGTTAAGTAACCTGTCAAGGCTTTGACTAAGTTCTAATTAGACGGATTAGCTACATAGCTTATTACTACTGGAGAAGGCTCTCGGATATATAATTTAGTTTGATTAAATAAATCCAAACTACTCCTTGTTGAGTGGCTGCCCAAGAGTTAATCACCCACCACTTAGATACTGGAATAGCTAGCTGAAAATGAAGTCTTGTGATGCACCAGTGCAGTGTAAGTCATCAGTCAATTAGTTTGCAGTTCCTCAATTTAAGTTCGACATGCGATTAATAACTCCGAGCAAATCAATTGCAGCTTGGCTATCTGAACAAAGGTATATTACTTTGCCCATACGCGATGAACCGGGCTAGGTCCGAAAATCTCGTAAATAAAGATAATTTAATTCAATTGAACTTTGCCCATAACGTGGTGCTGCAGTGCGGATTGCACTCCACACGTAGTGGCAAATATTACCGCTTGAAAAACGGGGCAGTTTCTACTCAGTGATTTGAACTGTTCCGACATCAGTTCACGCACCTGTTTTACTTTCGATGAGGGAGTCGTCAGTGTAACAAATAATGCTGTTCGACGTGTACTTCCATCCAAATATTTTCTCCTAATTCTTTCAGGGTAATCGTTTTGAAAATGTGCTAAATTGAAAACTTCTTATGAGAGTGAGACTATCTGGAGCAAGAACAGTTTTGTCCCAATCAACCATTATCGGTAACAACGAAGCATCCATAGGAGATTTCCATCATATATAGTACATAAACCCAATAAAAGACGTATTTCCTGATGGGGATGTTATAAGTTACATCAATTGTGACAATTGTTACATCAATTGTGACATCTCGAAAATTCGGGTCGATTGTCCCTTCAATATCGGTTCATGGAAGTTTGACTGTAGAATGAATGTCAAACTCCAAATATAATACTGCTTAGAACCGCTTCGAAATTTGATTCTTTGAAGGTCCTCCGAGAAGGAGAATCTCCCATCAAGCGAGTGGCACCCATCATTGTGATAGCCCAGTTTGATCCGGCCAGTTTGTTTCCTCGCCGAAGTCATCATTCGGTGCAAAGATTGATTGCCAAAGATAGTTTGTTATTTAAAATTCGACAACTTGTTTCGAATACCACGTTTGATTCAAGAGTGTCTTAAACATCAATCAATGTTAGCAAGCTTCCAAAATTCGAAGTAATTACAAATTAAATATCAAAGGCTAGGACTTTTATACTTAAGAGCAAATGTGATTAAAATTTTATATGTTTTCCAGTATCCAATTTATGATTTCTGTGTTCATTCTACTATAAGAAATTCAAAAAAACGTCGAATAAACTAAAAATAATTATAATTGCCAATCTAAAAAAAATGTGTTTGTTTGTTATAAAATCATAATTCGTGCAAATAACGAATAAAAGACCAACAGCATTGATTTCTAGCAATGCAATGACAACTTGTCTCATTGAAAGCATACGACACGACATATGTACCCACATTCTTACTGCGCACATTTTCATCACCACATTTCCAATCAATCAAAATTTTCTTTAGAATTTTCTATTTCTGAACATCCGGCAGCCAGCCCAAAAGCGTCAGTGTCGATGACAGATTCCCGTTTGGCGGTACCGACCCGTCTGGTTCGCATCTGATGGCGGGAAGCTTCTTCAAAGGGCATTGACAGCGACGACAGGAAGGCGATGCACAGTGTGCAAATTCGAGCCAAAAAACGGACGCAATTCAACCACGGTATGTACATATCTGGAGATTACCTTAAAAAAATCACAAAAATCCAAAGAATCTGATGGTGCCGACCCCTTTGCCGTAAGAATACTGGAAGTGTCCTATTTTGTCCAATTTCCCCTACAAATAGAAGATTTTGCTAATACATATTTTCACATTAATCGAAAAGACAGGGAAAACCTTGACTTGTGTTATGGAAATATCATAATAGGCCTCCCATATATTTTTGAACACGGATAAGTGTCTCATTTTGTCTAATATCCCCTATAAAATGCTTCAGATGATACACATTTAAGATTCGAGGAGATCATCAAATGAGTTACTGTCAGTTATGGAATTCAGGACGATGAAATAGTGTTATCCTCGGACAATTCACTGGGAATCTGTTTAGTGTCTGTTTTCGTCTGATGCCCCCTATAATTTAAAAATATTTTCAAAAGAATAACATCAAATCAATTTTCAATTTAGGAAAATGTACTAAGATCCTTGAAGACTATTGTAGGCATATCAAAAGGCTATTCCTTTTTTGCAGGGTCCCTTCAGTGTCTCATTTTGTCCAATATCCCTTATACGTTGAACCTTTTTTTCAATTTATCAGAACACACAAATTGAAAGCTCGAGAAAATTTTGTGAAAATCGGCGAATTATCTGGACAAAGAAATGTGACTTTTCCTAGGGGGTTGAATAGTGTCTGATTTTGCCAAATATCCCCTATAGTTGAATGAAATTTTAAAATCAGATAGAGCAAATCAATTAATAACTATGAAAATTATATTAGCATCCTTGCTTACTTAGTGGACATATTAAAGAGAGGTTTTTTTTTTCTTTTTCAGAGTGCATCGTCCAGTGTCTCATCCTGTCTAATACCCCCTATACATTGAAATTCTTTTAATGCACAAAAACATCAATTAAAGCTCGAGAGAATTTTGTGAATTGTGCTAATTTTAGCAAATCACTTGAATAATAAAATAAGGACTTAGCCTCGGCCTTAGCTAATTAACAGGGAGCTGGGTAATGTCTGATTTTGGTCAATATCCCCTATATTTAAATGAAGTTCCAATATATAGTAGAGCAAATCAATAAATAACTTAGAAAACTATATCAAGATCTAAGCTGATTTTCACAAAATTCTTAGTTATTTTGATTTGTGTGTTCGTATGTATTAAAATATTTCCTAGAAGGATATTTGTCGGAATGGGACACTGGACGGTGCACTAAGAAAACCAACCTTTCTTTAATATGTCCACAATAATATGCACCGATCTTGATATAGTTTTTTAAAGTTATTTATTGATTTGCTCTACTATATATTGGAACTTCATTTAAATATAGGGGATATTGACCAAAATCAGACATTACCCAGCTCCCTGTTAATTAGCTAAGGCCGAGGCTAAGGCCTTATTTTATTATTCAAGTGATTTGCTAAAATTAGCACAATCCACAAAATTCTCTCGAGCTTTAATTGATGTTTTTGTGCATTAAAAAAACTTCAATGTATAGGGGGTATTAGACAGAATGAGACATTGGACGATGCACTCTGAAAAAGAAAAAAAAAACTCTCTTTAATATGTCCACTAAGTAAGCTATCTGATTTTGAAATTTCATTCATTTATAGGGGATATTTGGCAAAATCAGACACTATTCAACCCCCTAGGAAAAGTCACATTTCTTTGTCCAGATAATTCGCCGATTTTCACAAAATTTTCTCGAGCTTTTAATTTGTGTGTTCTGATAAATCGATAAAAAGGTTCAACGTATAAGGGATATTGGACAAAATGAGACACTGAAGGGACCCTGCAAAAAAGGAATAGCCTTTTGATATGCCTACAATAGTCTTCAAGGATCTTAGTACATTTTCCTAAATTGAAAATTGATTTGATGTTATACTTTTGAAAATATTTTTAAATTATAGGGGGCATCAGACAAAAACAGACACTAAACAGATTCCTAGTGAATTGTCCGAGGATAACACTATTTCATCGTCCTGAATTCCATAACTGACAGTAACTCATTTGATGATCTCCTCGAATTTTAAATGTGTATCATCTGAAGCATTTTATAGGGGATATTGGACAAAATGAGACACTTATCCGTGTTCAAAAATATATGGGAGGCCTATTATGATATTTCCATAACACAAGTCAAGGTTTTCCCTGTCTTTTCGATTGATGTGAACATATGTATTAGCAAAATCTTCTATTTGTAGGGGAAATTGGACAAAATAGGACACTTCCACTATTATTACGGCAAAGGGGTCGGCACCATCAGATTCTTTGGATTTTTGTGATTTTTTTAAGGTAATCTCCAGATATGTACATACCGTGGTTGAATTGCGTCCGTTTTTTGGCTCGAATTTGCACACTGTGCGATGGTTTGCTGCACCCCAAGACGAGACTTCCGGCGAAAAAACGGGACGGACAAATTTTGATGTGGTGCGAAGAAGTTGTGACGAATTGAGGTTTAATTAAAATGGTTCTTTTTGAAGGTACCCTGTTCGTGTTATGTTTCACTTGAAGTGATAATGTGATGTTCGTTTTAATTTGGAAGCTTCTAATTTTCGGACGGATAATTTGTCAATTCGAAGGAATAATATTCATTCTTTCAACCACTACTCGACTAATCTGATAAAGGAAGTAATTTATGTTGGAGTAGGTAATAATTGAATATTATAAGACTCAGTACACGCCGACAATTTGAGGAAGTTTCAAATTATTCTTCTTCCACGGAATTTAATTTCTTTCATTACTTCGATCCTTATTCGCTAATTGGCAATTCTTTGTGCCAAATTTGTACCCTGTTATGGCGCGTACAATTTCGTTCGAGCACTGCAGATAGAGTTTCATTCATCAGCAGCAGGGAGATTGAAAGGTGCAAGGCCAGAAAAGCTGCTACAACATTGCTGCGTAGTGTAAAATGCGATTAAGAGGCATTAATCCCGGCTCGGAGTTTGGTTGGAAGCGACACGGTGCGGTGTGGTGCTGCAGTCGGTGGCGCTTCGCCCTAATGGATGGGCGGATGGATGATGATGGCGGTGGTGGTGATGGGAATTGAGCTGCCGCACCCTGGATCCAAATTGAATTTCGTTCAAAGTGCGAAGCTACGAAAATGATTTGAACGAAGTTGAAGTGTTAGGTAAGTAGGATGCTCGACAGTTATAAGCAGTGATTGGGTGGAGGGTGGTTTCTTTTATCATCGACGGGACTAGATTGGATGACGACGTGGTGGTCTTCTCCGACAAGGATCAGTGCATTAATTTTCATTAGAGTGAAGTACAAAGAAGGTCGCTGGGTGAAAATGCGCTTTTCAAGAATCCTTTTAGCGACTGAAATAGTGCAATGATTGGAAAGTATTTGGTTTAGCTGTAATGGAAAATCAGAAGATTCTTTTAAGCTTTTAACTTCTCAAATGCGTTACATTTCATTAAAGCAAGCGAACTTTCCATCAATAAATGTTGAAATAAATATTGGGCATATTCCAAATTCATTAACGTTCGAAGATAAATCCCTCGAAAAGAAAACATCAAAGAAGTTTCATCCAGCAATGCATAAATTAGCTCACCCTTGTCAATCATGTCAAGCTCTCCCTATCGAATGAGCTCCTAATAGCGTCAAAGCATCTTCTGAGCACACCGTTGTCGATCAGATTTACTACTTACTCCACGGGCCCGTAAAGATTCAATCTACTTATGAACGCAACCGAGCCGTTCGGAAAAGTTTGGTCCCTTTCCGAACTTTCTAAGCCACTCAGTAGACCGCATCGTATAAAAGCGTGGGCCCAATTGCTTGGTGTCGCTCAAGTTTCCGCATAAGCTTATTACAAACTTAATCAAACAAAATTGTTGAACCCTCGACGTTCGGTACTGGATGTGCGTACGACGCGCTGGGACCCAATCTGCAATGCCGGGTGCCTGTCAGCGAACGGATACGGTTTTTGTTTGGGCTGTGTGCTTTCGAGCGTCGTATTCGTTAGAACTTGACGTTAACGGTTGGTGAAAAGGGTTTAAAGGACTGATTGCGGATTTTTGCAACTGGCCTTCGAAGAACGACTATGATGACTGCGAAACATTTACACATTTTTGTCAATACTCAGAACAAATCTATAAAATAATTTTCCTTCAAAAACAAATGGGCTTATGTATGTTCCAGCGTAGCTTCTGAATCTCTTTGGCCAATGTCAACCAAAATTGGAACAAATATTCTCTGTCCGGAGGAGACGATTTTCGGGAAGGCGGGGCTGTGATGTCATTAGAAAAGAAGGAGGGTGGGGTATATTTGGAAAATGCACAATTCAGTGAAAATTCTGAAACCCTCGACCATCACATTTAGAACACATATTCTCTGAAAATGACTTTTCCCGAAAATCTCATTTCCTCGAAATTGTTATCAATCCGAAGATGTCATTTCCTCGAAAATTAAAATAAAATGTCTTTGAAAATTACATTTTTTTTTCAAAAATGATATTTCCTCGAAAATAACAAGGCCAAATCTCATAACACATGTCTCCGAAAGTGACATATTTCCAAAACATATGTTCCTTCGAAAAAATATTTTCCTGGAAATGTTTTTTAAATGGAAATATCGTTTCCCCAAAAATGATCTTTCCCGTGAACGACGTTCTCACGGAAATGTAATTTAGCCGGAAGTGTGGTCTTTCGAAAATAATATTTCCATGAAGAGGACGTGTCCACGAAAATTACATTTTCTGAAGAATTCGAAAACAACATTTGAGAATGTCATTTTCCTGAAAATGACTTTTCCGCGAAAATAACATTTTAGCCAAAACAAAATTCACCGAGAATGTCAATTTCCCGAAAACAACATTTCCTTGAAAATAACATTTCTCTGAACATGTTTCCCCGAAGATGTAAATTCCCTAAAAACGTATAAAAACGTCATTTCCCCAAAAGTTTCATTTCCCCGAAAATGACGTTTCTTCAAAATGACTTTACCCTGAAAATAAATCGAATACAACGCTTTCCTGAAAATATTATCTCTCTGAAAACGTAATTTCTTCAAAAATATAATTTCTCTGAAAATGACATTTAGTTGTGCATGTGCTAAGACCAGACAAGACGATATAATATTTATCTTAGAATTACATTTCACTGAAAATGATATTTCCCCGAAAATAACAATTTCCCAAGAATGATTTTTTCTCAAACATTTATCTAAAGAGATTTTTTTTCCGAAAATTATATTCCCTCAAAAATAACATTTACCTGAATGACTTTTTACTGGAAATAACACTTTACTGAATTTTTTTCTTAGAAAATGACATTTTCCAGAAAATTATGATTTCCTCGAAAATAGCATTTCCTCGAAGTAACATTTCCCTGAAAATGAATTTTACAAAAAATAGCATTTCTTCGAAAATGTTACTTCCCCGAAAATGTTATTTCACCGAAGATGTCATTTCCTCGAAATTAATATTTCTCAGAAAATGACATTTTTTAAAAATGACCTTTCCTCGAAAAAAACAAGTCCAAGTCTCACACTTGTCTCCAAAAGTGACATATTTCCGAAAATTATGTTCCTACTAAAAAAATATTTTGCTGGAAATGACTTTTTAAAGGAAATAACGTGTCCTCAAAAATGTTTTATTTTTTTCATGAACGACGTTCTCACGAAAATGTCATTTGGCCTCTTTTTACGGCAGTTTTTCATACGTCACTTCGTTTTACGACCTCCTTTTTACGGCACGTTACGCCACGTAAAGTATTTGAACCATTATTGACATCTAGAAGTAAGCCTATAAGAAGGAACTCTTAGAAACCCAAAGCATAAAGTAGATGCTTTGTATATTCATCATTTGCCTTCAACAATTGATCCATTCCAGGTTATCCAAGAATTTCCTGGAGTCTACACGCGTAACCAACGACCTAAAGTCTACAAGCGTAACGAAAGAGCTGTTATCCCTTTTTAAAAATGGTTCATGCCCTATTTGATATATTAAACCAAATTCCGTTCCAGGTCATCCAAGATTTCCTTGGAGTCTAGGTCTTGAGGTCAACCCTTGTAACCGAAGGGCTGTTATCTCTTTTTGAAAATGGTGCATGCCCTATATGATCGATTAAACCAAACTCAATATGTCTTATGTTCCCAGTGTATTTGTCTTTCACTTTCATTTCAAATCCAGTCATATGAGTTGGTTTAAGATCTCCAAATTGTCCTGAAGTTTAAATAAAATTGTCAACCGAATCAACCAAGGCTTCTTTTATGTCAACGGTCGCGGTATCAACCCAATTATGTCCTCTGAATATTTTTCATTCACTTGCGTCTCAAATCCAGACATATGAGATGTAGTAAGATCTTTAAATCGTCCTGGAATTAGAATTAAATGGTCTGCCGAATCAACCAAGGCTTCCATGATGTCCCCAGCTGCGGTATCAACCTAATTATGTCCTCCGAGTATTTTTCTTTCACTTGGGTCTCAAATCCAGACATATGAAATGTTGTTAGATCTCTAAATTGTCCTGGAGATTGAATCAAATGGTCTACAAAATCAACAATGGCTTTAATGATGTCCCCAGCCGTGGTAACAACCCACAAAAAAATGTGCTTGGAGGAGGCGATTGGGTGCATACCTGTGCTGGGGACATAGGGCAGTTTGGGGAACCTAGAATATGTCATCTTCATTTATAAATTATATGCATGTGCTCGAATGACATAATCGGGAACCGAGGTGTGCCAGCCTAGGGCTAAAAGACTCGCTAATAAAGATAAAAATGGGAACACACCTTCATTGGGGACATAGTTCCAAGCGAGGTTGATTTGGTAGACTATTTGGTTCCTACTATGGGGCAATTTGAAAAATCCCACGTAAACTATAAATATTAGGAGAACACAATTGGGGTGATACATCATCCAAGTCAATGTTCATTTGGCAAGTAATCTAAATACAATTAGTGGACATAATGGCGTTGATATCGTGGTTGGGGACATAATAGAAGCCTTGATTGATTCGGTAGACCATTTGATTCAATCTCTAGAACAATTGGGAGATCTCCAGGACAATTTGTAGATCTTACAACATCTTGCATGCTAAAATTTGAGATGCAAGTGAAATACTAATACTCAGAAGACAAAATTGGGTTGACACCGCGGCTGGGGACATCGCGAAAGCCTTGTTTGATTCGGTACACCATTTGATTCAAACTCCTGGATAATTTGAAGATCTTACAACATCTCATATGTCTGGATTTGAGACGTAAGTGAAAGACAAATAATCGGAGGACATAACTGACCACCATAATTGAGGCACCATGGAAGCCTTGGTTGATTTATTAGACCGTTTGATTCAAACTCCAGGACAATTTGGAGATCTTGCAACACCTCATATGTCTTGTTTTGAGACGCAAGTGATAGACAAATACTCGGATAGACCATTTGATTTAAACTCCAGGACATTTTGGAGATCTTACAGCATCTCATATTCCTGTATTTGAGACGTATGTGGAAGACTAATACTTAGAAGACAAAATTAGGTTGACACCGCGGCTGGGGACATCGTAGAAGCCTTGATTGATTCGGTAGATCATTGAATTCAAACTCTAGGACAATTTGGAGACCTTAAAACATCTCATATACCTGGACTTGAGACGCAAGTGAAAGACAAATATTCGGAGGGCAAGATTTTGATAATACCGTGGCTGAGGTCATCATGGAAGCCTTGGTTGATTCATTAGACCATTTGATTCAAACTCCATGACAATTTGGAGATCTCCAACACCTTATATATATTGTTTTTAGACGCAAGTGAAAGACAAATACTCAGAGAACATAATTGAGTTGAAACCACGGCTCAGGACATCATGAGGGCTTTGGTTGATTCGATAGACCATTTGATTTAAACTCCAGGGCGATTTGGATTTCTTACAACTTCATACATGCAAGAATTGAAGAAGCAAGTGAAAGACCAATATTCAGAAGACAAAATTGGGTTGACACCGCGGCTGGGGACGTCGTGGAAGCCTGGGTTGATTCGGTAGACCATTTGATTCAAACTCCAGGACGATTTGGAGATCTTAAAACATCTCATATACCTGGACTTGAGACGCAAGTGAAAGACAAATACTTGGAGGCCATGATTGGAATGATACCGCGGTTGAGGACATAATGCAAGCCTCAGTAGATTCGGTAGACCATTTGATTCAAACTCCAGGACAATTTGACTATCTTATAACATCTCATAAGCATGGATTTGGAGATATCTTAAAATACCTCATGTAAGACGCAAGTAAATCTATTTAAAAGTAACCAACGATCAATAAATTAAGTGAAATAGGGGTAATGACGGCTTTGGCAGGTTTTGTTCTATTATTGGCAGGGGTTTTTTTATGACTGATTATGCTCAAATTTGACCCAAACAATCTTTGCATATCAAAGAATATTGTGGCCAAATTTCATAGAATTCGGTCGACAAAAACCCCCTGCCAATAATAGAACAAAACCTGCCAAAGCCGTCTGTTCCCCTACTAGAAATTTTAGCAAAAAATCTTTTTACGTCACATTTGGTTTACGGAAGTTTCCACAAAAATTCCATTTCCTGAAGAATGTAATTTCTTCGAAAATTTCCGAAATGTAACTTCCTTGAAAATAATATTCTCTGCAAATATTTCCCACTGGAAATAACATTTCCCCGAAAACGAAATTTCTTCGAAAACAACAACACCCCGAGAATGTTATTTTCCTGAAAATGACTTTCCCTGAAAATTATTTCACCAAAACAACAAGTCCCCGAGAATGTAATTTTCCTGAAAAAAACGTTTCTCGAAAATGTCACTTTTCTCCGAAAATAGCATTTCTTTGGAAACAACATTTCCTTGAAAATGACATTTCTCTGAACATGTTTCCTCGAAGATGTAATTGGCAGCCCTAACTTTGCACCGTTCAATGTGCAAAAACGATCCATAAAAAATGAAAAACGATCCGTAAATAACATCTGAATGGAACATAAAACGCTACCATAAATCCATAAAATAGTTCGAGAGATTCCATTAAGAATAATTTTATGATCCATTCCATTATGAAAAATGATCCATAAAAACTATATTTTGATCCATAAAATTTGAAATTTTCGCAATTTTTATCCTGATGATGATCCATAATTTCAGTAATATGATCCATAATTTTGTTCATATGATCAATAATTTTGATAATGTGATCCATAATACTTGGAAAGAAGGCCATTTGTCATTTGTCATCATTCATTTGGATCATTTGTCATACCTTCATGGGAAAATAGCAAAAATTGTATTGTTTTTCTTGACCATGTTAATGGAACATATTTCCCTATTAATTGTTAAATTTTAATCAAGTTTATGGAATCTCCTGAACTATTTTATGGTTTTATGCTGGCGTTTTATGGAACATTCAGATGTTATTTATGGATCATTTTTCCTTTTTTTCATGGATCCGTCTTTATTGTTTATATGCAAAAGTATGTTTTGCCGATGTAATTTTCCCGAGAACGTCATTTCCTCAATAGTTCCATTTCCCTGAAAATAACATTTTCCCGAAATTGACGTTTCTTTCTCTGAAAATGACATTTATCTTAAAATTACATTCCACCGAAAATGATATTTTCCCGAAAATAACAATTTCCCGAGAATGATTCTTTCTCGAACAGACATTTCTTCGAAAGTGATTTTTTTCCGAAAATTATATTCCATTAAAAAATAACATTTACCTAGAAATGACTTTTCACTGAAAATATTTTTTTCTAAAAACAACATTCTCCCGAAAAAGTTATTATTTAGGAAATGCCATTTCCCCGAAAATTATGATTCCTTCGAAAATAGCATTTCCCCGAAAGTAACATTTACTAAAAATAACATTTCTTCAAAATTGACATTTTTCCAAAAATGACTTTTCCCGAAAATGTTATTTCCCCGAAAATGTTATTTCTCCGAAGATGTCATTTCCTAGAAAGTAACATAATATGTTACATAACAATTATTATTTCCGAAAAATATGTTCCCTAAAAAAAAATTTCCCTGGAAATTCCTTTTAAATGGAAATAGCATTTCCCCGAAAATGTCATTTTTCCGTGAACGTCATTCTCACGAAAATGTCATTTCCTCGGAAGCGTGATTCTCCCGAAAATAATATTTCCATGAAGAGGACTTGTTCATGAAAATTACCTTTCCTGAAGAATGTAATTTCCCCAAAAATTTCATTTTTCCGAAATGGATATTTCTCTGAAAATGTCATTTCCGTTCCGTTCCTCTTCCAAAAATAACATTTCCCTGAAAATAACGCTTCCCGAATTCTGTGTTGAATCCTAGAATTAAAGAAACACACTAATAAAGCTTTAAAAAAAGCTTCCCCGAATATAACGTTTTCCCGAAAATATTATTTCTCCGAAATTGTCATTTCTACAAAAATATTATTTCTCTGAAAATGACGTTGTGTGTGTGGACTAAAATAAATACTCCCCCTAAACAATTAGAAAATTTCCATAAGAAAATAGAAAATTGCCAATAAAGAAATCAGGGTATGAGCAATGAATAAATATAAAATTTCCACAAATAAAACAAAATTTCCATAAACAATTAAAAATTTTACACAAAACAAAAATAAATAAGCACTTTTAAAAGCAAAAATTGCAATTATAAAAGAAGAATTTTCCATAAAAAAAATTAAATGTTCCACGAAAAAAAAAATTCAAAATTTCCATAAATAAATCAGTATTAGCAATAAAAAATAACAAAATTTTCCACAAAATAAATATATTTTTTCCATAACAAAATAAAAATTTTCCATTTTTATTTTTAATTTTCCAATGATCATTAATAAGCAATAAAAAAAAATAAGAAAATTTCCATAAAGAAATATAAAAAAGCAATCAAACTGTGCTTTTTTTCCATAGATAACCCCTTCTTTAAAAGCGTTTAAAGTTCATGTAAAATTTCATCAGCTTTATTGCTTTCTTGTATTTTTTAATGGAAATTTTCTTATTTTTTTATTGCTCTTTATTGATTACTAGCGAAAATACCCAGCTTTGCCCGGGTGCTTATGTTGCAAATGTCATATAGGTACTGAACTATTTGCAGCACCGCACTCTAGATCAATTTCAGTACGATTGTTTTGCTTCCCCAAAAGCTGACCCAAAATTGTGTTCTAATGATTTTTTACATTTCCCCGATAAATTTACAAACTTTTTGTATATACAAACCTTGCGAATCTTAAAACGAATCGATTGGGGAAAAAACCGGTCAACCCGTTCGCGAGTTAAATCGTCAGAAAGGAAATCTCAACTCATTTTTATTATATAGATTTTGTGGAAAATTTTTAATTTTTTATGAAAAAAATTATTTATTTTGTGGAAAATTTTGTAATTGTTTATTGCTAATATTGATTTATTTATGGAAATTTTGTATTTTTTTCGTGAAACATTTTCATTTCTTTATGGAAAATTCTTCTTTTATAATTAGCATTTGCTTTTAAAAGTGCTTATTTATTTTTGTTTTGTGGAAAGTTCTTAATAGTTTATGGAAATTTTGTTTTATTTGTGGAAATTTTATAATTATTTATTGCTCATACCCTGATTTTTTATTGGCAATTTCCTAATTGCTTATGGAAAATTTCTAATTTTAAATGGAAATTTTATTTAGCTGCCTGTGTGTGTGTGTATCTTCAATCTTACCCCCACTGTCCGGCAGTGGTATTATGGAAGAAAGCTGTCTTCAATAAAGTCAGCTTTAGTCCGGTAGTTAGAAGGTGTTAGCTCTACTGCAGCTCCAGTGACCCATTTCAGACTGCCTGGTAACTCACGTCCAGTCAGAGATTACTTTCACTTGCAATAAGCCCCGCCTGTTGATGCTACCATTATCAATTGGATAATGGATTCGTTAACAAACTTCCGGATTTTGAAATCCAGCCCGTATTTAGTTTTGGAATCATATAAAAACATTTTGAAACAATCTCACCAAATTGATCAAACTCCGGATAAATGAACTGAGAAAGAAAAGACCATAACTAGTGTCAACTAAAAAATCACTACTCTTCCAACGCTATTCCGAGCAATTCGTTATTGATCCATATTTTCCTGGAATTATCACACATTCAAACATATTTTCACCAAATCTCGGGTACTGTTTCAAAAGGACGTATGTGATTTTGTAAACAAAGATTCAAACCTCGATTTGTCCAATCTGTGGGCACTCCCATGCAAACCATCACGACCAACAGGTAGCCGAAGTCTTCCCTTACCTGTCTGTGGCGATCGTTTGCGTGGGAGTGGTATCAGATTGGACAAATCGACGTTTGAATATTTGTTTACAAAATCACATACGTCCTTTTGAATAAGTACCCGAGAAATATATCCGCGTATACAAATTACACAAACGGTTTCGCGCGCTCTAATAAGAATACACTTGAGTAAATATCACCAAATCTCAAACTTCAGATAACTTAAACTTTTTTCTTCTAGTACATATGCAAAATATATACATCAGCCGAATCCATTTCTTGCGGAAACGATAAAAAACGTGACAGCAAATTTCAAAGCAACCATCCGCGCGCATGGCTTGCTGCGATCATTTCTCTGAAAATGACGTTTATCTTAAAATAACATTTCACCAGAAGTAATATTTCCCCAAAAATAAAATTTTCCCGAGAATGACTTTTCACTGAAAATAACATTTTTTCAAAAACAACTTGCTCCCGAAAGTGTCATTTCCTGGGAAGTGTATTTTAATAATATTTTTTCGAAAATGACATTTCCCCAAAAATGAAATTTCTCTAAAAATGTCTTTTCCCGGAATATGTCATTTCCTCAAAAATTATATTTCTCTTCAAATTATATTCCACTGGAAATAACATTCCTCCGAAAACGACATTCTTTCGAAAACAACATTCCTCGAGAATGTCATTTTACCGAAAATGACTCTCCCGGAAAATAATATTTCCCCGAAAATGACCCTTTCTGGAAAACAACGGTTCTTCAAAATGTCATTTTTTCCGAATATGACGTTTTCCCGATAATGATATTTCCCCAAAAATGACGCTTCCCCAGAAATACCGTTTCCCAAAAAAGACGCTTCTTCGAATATATATGCCATTTTCTCAAAAATGTCATTCCCCAAAAAAAGGCAGTATCGCGAAAATGACGATTTCTCAGAAAATTACATTTTTCTGATATTAACAAATGACCGAAAGTATCTTTTCCTCGAAAATATCATTACCTGAAAAAAACATTTCTGGAAAAGCAACGTGCTGAAAAAATAATCTTTTTGTAATTTGTTGCATAAAAAACTATTAGGTTAGTCAAGAACATTATTTAGCTCTTTTTTAGTGGAATGTTTTCATTGTCATAAGACGAGTTTAGCACAATTCCATTCAATTCCACCACCTCGTAATACTTTTACATATACGTATTTCGATCTCAATTGAACCATTTGTTTGAGAAACTGCATATGAAACATTTTTGGCCAAAATGAGATTTTTATATATTCTGAATCCTTGTCCAAAATACGTATTCTGGCAAAAAATACGAAAAAAAAAATTTTGTTCAGAAATGTATGAAATTTTTTTTCGTTTGTTTGAGAAACTACATATGTCCACGTACTTTGAAGAGCAATTGTGGAGTACTGCTTACATTTTTTGCACTGAAAGTGCCCCAGGGTGTTGAGTTTTGCCAAAATCTATTGATCTGTATCGAAGAAATCGAAAGATTCGGTGCAAGTTTGTTGAAAAACAGTTTTTTGTTGTTTTCTCGAAATAGTGTAAAATGGACTTATGCAGTTTCTCAAACAAATGATTCAATTGTAAGTCGTCTTCAGTGTCTCGAGGTGGTGGAATAAAATGGAATTGTGCTATTTTTAATTTCGTCTTATAACAGCATTAGGTTAGTGTTTTTTTACGTCATTATTTTCGGGTGCAAACTTACATTGAAATGTTTTGAAAAAAAAAAACCGTTTCTGCTGCAGCTCGAATTAGATTCTCTCCAACATCCAATTATACCGCTGCAAAAGTCATTCCGCGAATTCCACCCGAACATAAAATCTCAGTCACCCTCGCAGTGATTAGCGTCTGACTGGCTCTTGTTTTCCAATTCACCTTTTTTTTGGTTATAGCTCGACTGTGCCGCGCTAGGTAAGGTAGCTTGGTAGTTTGCAGAAAACTCCATCGTTTTCCATTCACGTTTCCAATGGCAAAGTGCTTACTTACAGATGTGGTCCCGTCTAACGACCAGGAGTTGAGCCCAAGATCGCATTCGGTGTGGAAAGCAATGTTTGAATCTGACGTATCTATCACTTTGGCACCTCACTTGCCTGCCGTGGCCTCTAGTCTAGTCCGTAGGAAAACGCCACGAAAGGGATTTTGCAAGCTCTAGCCCGCGCAGGTCACAGGTCAAACAATGTTGGTGGTACTGCGCTGCTGGATGGGATTCGTGATACGCCTCGCCCAGCAGTGGTGGCTGGCAACACTGCACCGAGCACAATTGGACGAAGCCGGGTGCTTGGGATGTGGAATGGCAACTGAAGAATAGTCACCATGTAGTGATAGTGCCACTAGCATTGCACATTTATCATGGTAACACCCTTAGTGACGTTGTCGGTGCCCAGCTTTAGTGCCGCATATATATGCAGTACGTTGTTGACGAGGAGCGAGCGAGCCTGCGAGCGCGGCGCATACACCCACATAGTTACGCTTCACCTCGCCAGCCATAGTGCTGCGATGTGCGAGAGGGATTGGATTTGAATAGAATTATAGCGTTTCGCTGCTGCAACCAGGAACCACCATCGTCGTCATAGTCCAAGTAGTTATCGTCGACAGCGGTTTAGTTAGGATGTTTTTTATTCATGGAGGGAGACTCTGAAAGTACGTATGAAAACGGACTGCGAATTTTTGAAACCTAATTGACTATTGAAGACATATCGCGGGATCCTAAGCAAACAAGGCTAGAGGAGGTAATTGAATTTCTGAAACAATGTTTTCGAAGGTTCATGACGGTCAAATGATCGACACTTGCGGTGTGGTACAGCCAAAATCAATAACTTGGGCGAACAGTTTAACAGCATGTGCAATATTTTTGTGAATCCATTTGTCTTCCACTCGCTACGTCAATGGTCACCGTATGGTTCCGCTGTGTGCTATTTGCCCGAAGGCAGCCAGCAACCGCCGTGATGTTTTCCTGATCCTGATATACATATCACTATGCCAGCCAGTAACCATTTGAAGGATGGCTGTTATCACATGGGAACTCACAGCGCTGGAAAATCTCGATGGAATTAAATTGATGGATGTCTACCGGAGCTCGAAGGCAGAAATCGTGTGCACCGCACACACACACACACATGCACCCCGACAAACACACGATCCAGGGCTCGCGCAGTTCAGGATGTGCGGAAAAAAGCTCCGTGCTACTAAGCCACGTGACTACCGGTTGCAGTGTTTGATTGGGCCGGATTGCAGTTTTTCCCATTTTTCCCATGCAATCAATCGAAATTCGCCGAGTTGAATTAACATTTTGCATCATCAAGGCCGTCATATTCGGTGGGGATGAATTTAGATGAATGAATTTAAAAAGGTGCAAATGTGAAAACACCGCAGATGGATTCAGAAGTAATTCGAGTTATAATCTGCTTCATATTTCGGTAACACCTCCAGATCCTACGATCAATATTGTATTATAAATATTATATATGCTGAGGGATTATTGACGGAAAATTATATTCTGGGCGATTCCGGTAGGTTTAAAAGGTTGGTACGCGAGAGTTAATTTTTACGGGTTGGTAACTAAAAAGCTTACTGCTTACTGCTTACTTAGGCTTTTTGGAACTGAACATTATGGTAGTCCACATCAAAATTTGTTTATATTTTTGATTGTATGTTTTTGAGAATTCAAGAGTCCTGGCAAAATTCCAGGCAATTTGGTGGTTACTCTGTTCTCCATGTAAGGAGCGGCTCACAACGCGTCTGTTCCCCATGTTAGGGTTGGTTGACCATCGTCCGAGTGCCAGCGAGTGACTCACACACCACACTGCATAGTGTCGGCATCAAGAAGGCAGCCTCTTCAACGCCATGCAGGTAGCGCAACCCTGGTAAGGTAGCCTACCAAAGATTCTACAGTTACCAAGAAAGGCAAAAGAAGAGCAAACGGATTGATTCAATGGCAACAGATCCAGCAACGAATAAAGGACAACGATTGGAACGTTAGATCTGGGAACGTAAGATCTTAGAATGAACCCGCACGTGTTGGGCTTCTGCCTCGTGGCTTCAATACAGGAAATACGGTGGCCCAGAACTGGAAAACGTGAATTCCGGGAGGTGGATCCCATAGCTAACATTTCATTCAAGCACCACATCTATTATAGCGGTGGGGACAGAGCAGAACGTGGGGTTGACTTCATGATGATCGGGAAGCAGATGAAGCGTGTTATGCGGTGGAAGTCGATAAGCGACCGCATGTTGCGTGAGGGGCAAATTCTTCAACTATAGCTTGATCAGCATCTATGGCCCAACGAACTATAAGCCTGATGACGCGAAGAATGAGTTCTATGAGAGCCTTGATAAGGCCTACGGAGAGTGCCCAACACACGATGTAAAAGTTGCATCGGGGATGCAAATTTCGCAAATCGGAAGAGAAGATTTCTTTCGCCCTGTCATTGGTACGGGAAGCCTTCATTCCGCTACCAACGATAATGGTCTGCGACTTGTGATCTTTGCTGCTGCTAGAGGGATGACAGCAGGGACTATGTCCAAGGGTATTACGACACTTCACCACGGCCTCTGCGAGTTAGGGGGCCTGCCTAGCACTTGGTGGGGTTTGTTAGCGGGCTCTGTTAAACCTCTACAAAAAGCTGAATGTGTCTGCAATCAGGCTCTATCAAAGCGACCGTGTGCCACTCAAAGCGCACAGGTGCCCATGGAGTGCCAATTGGCACATCAAAATCAATGCCAGCGAGATCCTGATTATGGCATTCTGGTCGTGTGTTAACGGACCATGTCTTGGATATTGTAATATTGTGAAGGCGAGGGCTGGCAGTCTGACATTCTACTCTCTTAGTAGAGCCGGGTGACACTGACTCGAAACGGTGAGTGGGTAAATGGCTAGGCTGTCTTCCGTCTCCTAAAACCGTGGCGGCCTTGTAACAGCCAATCCTGCCACTAAGCTTTGCCTGCTGGGTGAGAGTAGTCTCAGATACCCTTTCCTGACTTGCGCTGATCTGACTCTAAACACGTAAGTGTCAACCCTTGCATGGTCTTCCAGCATGTCCTAAGGTGGGAAGAGAGAAGGCCGACAAAGGTGCCCAAACCGATGCCTTTTCCTTCCTTGGAGGAGGGACCATGGCCCAAGAGGCCATTGATTTAGCCCTGACGACCAATGAAGAAAAGACTGCGCCTAACCTTAAACGGCTCAGTCAGCAAACCGACGAAGGAGCTCAGAGCAAAGCCAAACGACGTGTGACCATAAAGGCCAAACGTCGTCTGGACAGAGCAGATCGGGGTGCAAAGGAGCCCGAAGGGCGTCGACCCGAGAAGGTGACTTCTCGGCCCAAAAAGGTGAAAGGCAGCAACCAGGCCAACAAAGAGGGTACCAGCAGGTCTGTTTTTTTTTATTTTTTATTAAGGAAAGAAAAGCCGGCCTGTGCCATCGGCACAAGGTACCGAACATCCCTGGCAGCTAATCAGTAGGGCAAAGCGGAGGTCAAACGCCTCTCGACCCGCAAAGAAAGCTAAAGACAGAAGCGGGGCCTTGTTGGGGAAAGTTGATAAGGAAAAGTACGCCGAAGCTTTTAAAACGATGCGGGTGGCCGAAAAGCTTTCGGCGCTGGGCTTTAACTTCTCGTGACGTCCACACGTCTGTAGAGTGGACGTCCAAACGCCCTATGCCAGCTCAACCAACTTCTCAGGGTCGACTCTTTCCTGCTTGAGGGACACAACGACACGAAACGGGGAGAAGCGGGGGACAACACAACAAAGCTATCGACGCAATTGCATGTCAGGGAAGCGGGTAATTAATTTAAGTACAAGATACATTTTACTTATTTATTTTAAATGGGTTCTCTTCATTTTTTTGATTTTAGTGGTTAGTTTCATGTTAGTACCGTTGCGGCCGATCGATGCTTTTCCCTACCTTGCGGTTGGGCGGAAATCCGCCGGGCGAGTGGTCCTATGATAAGACTTTCGGTGTCCGTTTCGTATGGGGTTCGAATTTGGGATAGGTTGGAGGCTCGGCAGAAGCTTGACTTGGTCCCATGCCAGAAACGATGTATCGGCAGATAGATACCATGGCCGGAGACGATAATGCTTTCGGTGTCCGTTTCGTATGGGGTTCGAATTTGGGAAAGGTTGGAGGGTCGGCAGGAGCTTGGCTTGGTCCCATGCCAGGAACGATGTATCGGCAGATAGATTCCATGGCCGGAGACGATAAACGGGCAGCTGTAGCCGGAGGGGTTAGACGGAGTTCACGGCTATCAAGGTGCTAGGTGGTGCTGAAATCTCCGTCCGATGCTTAGCAGGGTCTGAGGGGAACTCGATATCGGCCGGTAGACGACCGAATTTTCATTCACTCGATGAGTACGACCGTTACTATAGCCGGTGAGCTGAAATCCCTGGCAGGCACGTGAACAGGATGGGAAATCAGCTAGAGGTGGCCTGATTACACAGTTCGGAGCACACGCGAATACAGCACTCAAAATGCACCGAGAGGTGGCACGTTGCACCTGGATTGCACAATATCACCCTTCCTTGGTCGTGGACGGGTAGAAGCTAATCGTCCAGGTTATGTCGGATGCTTCTCGATTTTCCCAGCTAGGAAAGGGGGGGGGCTTCTTGGTTGCACTGAAACCGAGCCCGGATTATCAATCCTACTTTCGACCGGGGTTCACTTTCTCCGCCCGATTTTACACCCTTCGCGATCTGCTGCGTCCGCACTTTACAACGTCCTCGAACGAACTCCTCGTTTTTTCCGTTTTTTCATCCTTTCCTTCTCCCTCTTCTCGCTTTCGCCTGGATCTCTGATGTTCGCCCTTTTTCTCGCCGGGGTTGGGTTGAAGCGTCGCGTTAGTTTTTACACTATGAAGACGGAATACCCAAATAGGTTACAATTTTCCTGGGTATTCCGCCTTATGGGTACTTCATGCGCAGTCTCACAGGATAAGAGCTCTGTACGCCTAAGAGGCGGCCCTTTTTACACGCAGGTAGCCTACCTTGGGTTACCGATTGCGGATGCCCAAAAGGTGAGGGAGGGAGGGAAGTTTTAGATCGGCTGTATGACCAGTGAACAAACTACAGCCGCCTTCAGTGGATAGGTGCTATCGGTTCTTAGAGTTGGTCCTACACAAGTCCTACAACTGTAAGGGTCCAGACCGTAGCAACCTGTGTCGTCGTTGTGGTGAGGAAGGGCACAAGGTGCAAGAATGCGAGGCACCAAAGTGCCTCATCTGCGCCAGCAAAAAACAAGCCTGTAACCACGTTATGGGTGGATCTTCGTGTCCCATCGGAGAGACAAACAAAAAGAAGCAAGTGCAAGTAACACAGCAGCTGCTGTGACAGTCGGTCTCGGAGATGAGGATCGATGTCGCCCTTCTGGCTGACCCGTACAACGTCCTTGTCGTCCGTACCCGATCCAAGAGGTGGTACACTGCTCTGCTGAGGGTGTCGCGATAGCCAAGATCAATGGTGTGTTCTATTGTAGCTGCCAGATGATCGATAGGCTATTGTCTGACCTAGTGGGTCGTAAGCCGGCCGTCATAGCAGGAGATTTTAACGCTGCAACGTGCTCGCACCGAGGATGAAAGAGTAGACCACCGTGAAGTGTTTCAAGCCACGAAACTGGCCTTTAACAAGGCCATCAAGAGCAGTAAGAGAGCGTGTTTCGACAAACTATGCGAAGGAGCCAACAGGAATCCCTGGGGTGACGCTTATAGGACAGTGATAGCCAAGACCAAAGGGAGCTCTTCACCCCTCGAACGGTCATGGATAGGCGGGCGAGGATTATCGAGGTACTCTTCCCGTCCCGAGCTACAAGTCCCTGGCCTCCTGCAGCACAAGGCAATATGGGTGCGGTCCAAATGGTGGCTCCATTGACGAACGAAGAGTTACTCGCGGTGGCCAAGTCAAGCAATCAGTTCGGTTTTCGTAAGAGTAAGTTCACTTTGTGTTAACTCGGTGGTAAAGACTGCCGAGATAGCGATCCAACAGAAAAGGCGAGGTATTCGATACTGTGCGTTACTGACACTTGATGTGAAGAACGCATTCAATAGCGCAAACTAAGATGCCATCGCGCTCTCGTTACACCGGCTTTAGCCTGCCGGAGGGCCTGTACCGAATATCGGAAAGCTATTTTCAGAACCGTGTATTATTATACTAGACCGATGCCGGTCAAAGAAGCGATCCTTTTACCACAGGATTTCCACAAGATTCAATACTGGGCTCGATATTATGGAACCTTATGTATGACAGGGTTCAGAAGCTATAGTTCCCTCATGGAGTTAAGATCGTCGGTTTCGCCGATGACGTAACTTTAGAGGTCTACGGGAAGTCAATTCCCGAGGTAGAACTGACCGCAGCACACGCGGTCAGCACGGTGGAGGGTTGGATGCAGTGATTCACGTGGGTGAAGCCGCGATCGCATCAAAGCGGAGTTTGAAGCTCCTTGGGGTCGTGATAGACGACAAGCTGACCTTCGCTAGCCATGTCGACTATGCGTGCAAGAGGGCTTCGACTGCTATTGCGGCAATATCGAGGATCATGTGCAACAGTTCCAAGATGTGTGTCAGTAGACGTAGATTACTTGCAGGCGTTGCCGTATCTTTTCTTAGGTACGGCAGCCCGTCCTTGGCGAGAGCTCTGGGGGTAACCAGTTACCTGCGGAAGCTGGAAAGTACGTACCGCTTGATGTGACTCAGCGTGATATCTGCCTACCGCATGATATCACACGATGCAGCCTGCGTGATTACGGGCTGCCAGTCGGGCTAGTCATCCGGGAAGACGAGGAGTGTTTCGAGCAACGTGGCACCAGAGGAGTCCGCGAACGCCTCAGGGTGACTTCCGTTGCCAGATGGTAGCGCGAGTGGGATAACTCTTTTAAAGGTAGGTGGTCCCAACGGGTAATACCTAATATATCGAGCTGGGTGGGGAAACCCCATGTGGAAGTTCACTTCCATCTGACACAATTCCTGTCAGGCTCCACAGGTTTGGGCACGCGGAGAACCCCGTCTGCCCTGACTGCCCAGGTGTTGCTGAAACTGCAGAGCACATACTGTTCGTATGTCCTCGTTTCGACGCCGAAAGAAGAGCTATGCTAGACGTTTGCGGTTGGGACATAACCCCGGAGACGCAAACGAACTCCTACCACACGCACTCTTTTGTCCCACTCTACCCTACTGTATATCAAAAGATCCATTTGTAACTGTACGAAAACGTTTCTTAAAAATTACTCCTGAACATGTTAACAATTTTTCAAACCTATTAGGTACCCGAACTCTCGATAAAATAGTACTAACGGGTAACCACTTCCTCTTCTCTGTCGAACATCGTGATGGGGTGTCATACATTTGTAGCTACACATATTTCCAGAACCATCCCACAACCGAAGGTGCAGCGCAGCACAGCTCACCCCACCCGCAGCATCCAGAAATGGCGCAACCCCGCCGCTCGGTCGTGGGTGGAAAACAGTCGGGATGGAACATCGAAAAAGAAATCTATTTATCAATGTAATGATGTAATTTCGATCTAGTTCTGCTGACTGCTGACTGTTGCAAGCCCGACAGGAGGTGGAGCGCACACAATCAGGTTATTGGAATTTGAGTGTTTCTCGGAAATGTATGACGAATGAAATGGGAAACGAAGTGAGCACGGTCCGGATGCCGGACCGTGAGCTGGAAAAATGAGGGCACCGGTCAGCGTGATTTAATGTAATCACATTTCTGCAGCGCGATAATGCAGTGGAGCATGCCATTTCGGGCGAAATTCCTGTCGGTTTCCGGAAAACGATATGGCATCAAAACATGAGCAATATATATCAATTCAATTAGTGGGGAACTATTTCGCTGCAAGATATTTCTGGAATTCCACAGAAGATGTTCCAACCCTTGGTTTTATGTGTCAGCTTCATTAAAGCTTTTTAAAATAGAACTGCAACAGGAACCGGCTTTATTAGGTTAACTTCCTGAAACCCCGGCCATTCATCAAAAGGACATTTCTCCCCAGAAGATTATTAACGGTAATTTGAAAATAATTACAGCCATTTGTTCGCAGCCCCGGGCGCTATCAGGACGATGATCAACTCGGTTTCAGCAGTCTTCACGTTTACTCGTTTGCCCAAACTCATTTGGGTTCCAAGGCCATCCATCCGACCAGCAACGAGACCATTGAAATATTCCAACTATGTAGCGGCAGCACCAGCAGCAGTTCGTCGGAACGCAAATGGCCCCCGCTGGTGCACTTCAAATGGACCAACCAAACAATCATCGAGGAATGGATCGCAACGGGAACGGAGCAGAACGGAACAGTCACCGTGCGGTTGCCCGAATAAAGGTTTGATTTATGAATGTGAAAACTTGAACACTTTGAAATCCAAATGAGGTGGAAAAGTTTTTTTCGGCACACGATCCGAAAGCGTGGTTGCACGCAGACGTCGAAGTTTTTTGGAATTGATTGCATTTTCGGAAGATATTAAGTCTATCCGACTCATGCCACATTATTCATAGTTTATTTTATTCAGCAAAATTCCACGCCGTAAAATTTATTTAACTCAACATTTAAAAATGAACATTTGGATTAAAAAAAAAATCTATAAAAATGTGAAAAAAATGCTTGCCATTTCTAATTGCCTACAAAACATAAAGCCAATATAAAACTCGTCAAATAATAAATTACGCATAAAAGTTGGCGGAGGGCGATGAAATGCGATTTTTCTTTGTTGAAGAATAAAATTTTGTGATTTATTTGATAAGGAACTTCTGGTGAAGCAATAATATTCACCAGACATCGACATTCGTCGACCACAGTGTAGCACCGCGCCAGAAGCGCTGGAGAGAAAATTGAACTGTGATGATGCTAAAGTCACGGCACATTACCCCCCTCTGTATCCGCACCAACCTGTGTCGGTGGCCCGTAATGTCGTGGATGCGTACTCGGCAAATAATCCGTTCGGGTGGAAAAGGATCCGGGTGGTACGGAGATGCACGGACGCCCGTGTTGATTATGTTGAACTAGCGCGTCCCAGCTGGGTTGGATTGCTCGTCGAAAGCGAATCTACGGTAATCAAATTTTGCACACTGATGGTCCGCTGACTTGGCAAATGGTTCGGAGCGAAAAAAAAACACGAGTTCATGCAATTGGTGAGAAAAAAAATGATGAAAACTAGCGATGACTTCAAAGTTCGGCAGACGGGGAAGATGCTTGATGATGCGTATCTTCATTGGTGGAGGCTATTTTTGATGTACAGCATGGAAAGAAGGAGAATATTTTAGAGAAAGCTCTATGTTTCTTTTTCTGATCATTTCAGGATATAAGTCCTGTTGAAAAAAAAAAAAGGTTTTGTAATAATCTTTGACTTTATTTTAGATTCAATCAATCAATTCATTTGATTAATTAAATTAGGGTATTTAACGTATTTAGCGTCATAATATTTAAGGGTCGAATATTTTCAAATAATTTAATGATTTTAACTACTGCAATATTGATCGTTCCTCTCTCATATACTTTGTAACGTAGTATGAAACAATAAAACCTAGCTGTTTCACTCTTTTCCATCCAACCTGCGAAAGACTCCATATCCAACTGTCTATTATGAAACATATTAATACTGAAACAACCAATTCAAGTAATCCTAGAGCTAAGATGGGGTATTGACTCCCGAGGAGCTTGTGACTTCATATCACCACGGCGAACAAAAACCAACAAAGTGACGGTCCATTTGATTCGCTGCCGAACGACCACGTTAGCCAACCACTCAAGCAGAGCCCCGATGATCGTAAAGCTTTATGGAACGACGCCCCGACTAATCCCCCTGCTCTCTTTGTTCGCTGGTTCGGAAGTTAGAATGGTGGCCAGATTCGCGTTTCGCCTTTTCTGCCCTTGCAATCTTAGTGGTTTTTTTTTCGTCGACTGGCTGTGTTTCTTAGCGCCACTCTGAAGGAAAGACAGATGACTTCAGCTTATTGAAGCACTCATGGTGAAATGACGGGAGAAGGCAAAACAGGCTATGGGTATAAAGCCTTGAGAGGCAAACCTTCTTGCTGGTTCTCTCACGTATTTGCCGTGCTTGATTTAAATGCAATAAAATAACTGGCAGAAGAACGCTGTAGGACACAAGAATTTGCATACATTTTGCTAAAATTTTACAATTTCTTGAAGAAAATCGATTTTAAAGCTTAAACGTATGAACCATAATGTATCATGCGCCTCCACCCTTTATGCTGTCCCAGTCGAAACATCCGACAATATAAGATGTCAGCTTTCGGGTGTTTAGCTTTTGTTTTTGTAACAAAATTTCATTCCTTCTCGTTTATTGGGATTGGCGTATCAACTTATTTTACGGAAATGTGGAAAAAATACCAGATCATCTACGGCAAATATCTATTCCCTCTCTTTTTTACGAAAAATATGAACATGTCAATTGCAATAACAGATATTTCACTGATGGTTCTCGCATTAACGGATCCACTGGCTTCGGTGTTTTCAATGTAACTTCAACCACCTTCCGAAAACTTCAGGAACCGTGTTCGGTTTATGTTGCTGAGCTGGCAGCAATTAACTTCGCTTTGGGGATAATTTCAAATCAGCCCGTAGACCATTATTTCATCTTCTCGGATAGTCTTAGTTCTATCGAGACACTCCGGTCGATGAAACCTGTTAAGCACGCATCTTACTTTCTTACAAACATAAGAGAGCAGATGCGTGTTTTCAAATATACTATATTAACAATATGATTCACTCTCACGAAATTTTGGCGACACCGCATGTGGCGCCATCCGTGCCCAAAAGGATCGATACACGCTGAAACGAAACTACCCTAAATATGAGGATCGGTAAGCACACACACTTCAAAATGTCATCACAACAAAAAATAGTCTTATGTTTTTTTGTGCACATAATCGATTAAAGTTAATCGAATACCAACAGAAAATCAAATGTTGTAGCAAAATTTGGTAGACATTTTTTTACTAAAATTTATAACAAATTAGATGCTGCGCGTTGAACCGCCGGTGCACCATATTGATACACGGTGAAACATTTGGGAAGCTAGGAGGTTGCTGTTGAAGTTGATACTTAATATTCTGCATTCACTTCTCGTTTCATACTCGCTCTCTGTTCTCACCCTTTTTTGCCGGTTTTCATCTTACATTGGCTCAGTTCTGCAGCTCGTTTGGCTGCCATATATTTTTATTTTTTTGTTGTTTTAATTTTAAAAATATTTAGAGACATCAAATAATACCCAAGCAGCATAACTTGTTTCACTACTAAACATTTCACTGCGTTGCAACTATTCGGAAAGAAACAATCTTTGCATATGTGCCATCAAATATAACTCTCTTGCAATCTAAAAAGCGCAAGAGGTGGAGCCTATGGAAACATCCTTCGATTGCAGTAAAATTGCAATAATGTTGCAAAATACTACAGCGGAAAAAAATAAAATAAAAATATAAAACTGGATTCGATTTATGGATCTTGTGATTGATAGTCTTTCACTCTACCACAGCATACAACACTTCGAAGGGACTGCATGTTGACTCACCATAAAAACCATACTATTATGAAGTTTTGTACTCGGGTTTTCTGTTACTTGATTGCACCATCACCGGAAAAAATGTGAGTTGTCAAAACGTTGAACGATGGTAAATTAAACATGTAGACACATTCAACTTATCTGCAACTTAATTTAAACAAACAAATAAATTTTGAAAGACGCATTGAAGTTACATGGTAAAAAATATGCAACTTGATGATTTTGTTTCGTGTTTGCAACATAAAGTGCAGTATTTATCGGTTGTTTGTTTCCAAATGTCAAACACGTACTGCATTGCAATGTTAATGAAACATTGATCACAACTCGAACGTTTTTGACATCTTAATGCAACTTTTTTGTGCTTTGATGTTTTTCCAATGCCTTTAATGAAACTGAATAGAAACAAGGTGCTTTTTTGAAGATGTTGCGTGTGCTGCTTGGGTACGGTTCTTTGGGAAATTTGACAGTAAAAAAGTCAAAGAATCGACTGAGAGAAAAAAACAAGGTTATACTCAAGGACGTAAATCTTCGTTTATTTTATCGAAAATCATGTGTAAACTTTTGAATTGATATACGTTGGCCCACTACTGCCATCTACTCAACTGATTGCGGCAGTACATACGAACGCAGCAGATTAACAACCGTCGAACGCAGTCAATGTATTTGACAGCTGCATTCGGGCTGCGTTTTCAATAACAATGTTCCTTGCGCCATCTCCAATCGATTGCCAAACGCGGTCCCAATTTAAAACACTTTTGAATTAACGGTTGCGGATGTTTACACACGTATTGGATGCCAGCCTCAATATCTGTTATCTGTGGTTTTACTCTCAGTTGCATAGACGTTTTGATCAGACGCTCGACAATGCAGGCACGAATATCTCGCAGCATGCTGTCAAACTTCCATACCAAATTATCCACCCGATCCTTAACAGCCGATTGATAATCAAACGTAAAAAATGAATATCCACCGGGATTGAAATGAATATTTGGAATTGCGGTTGATTTGCACCGATGAATGATTATTATTTTACTTTATATACTAAACAGATTTATATATTTTAAGAATCTGACTTCAGAATGTTAAATCCATGCACTGCAGTATGAAATGATATTCATATTTTGATATTTCAAATTGAATATCAATGTACTAAACTGAAGATTGATTTTGACACCGCACAAAACAACGCTGGCACCGAGATTCGACGCTTCCTGCTGTTCGTGTACATACCGTCCTATTCATTCGCACATTCAAATTTGTGAAATACTGGCGACTAGATTGTGTGTTGGATGTCAACTATTTGAGTGTACCCCATAAAACATCCCACCTACTTTTCCCCCGATTTAGTCGGTTTTCGTCGGTTGGATCGGCCTACTTTGCAGCCGACTAATCGGTTGTTTGTTGCACAGACGCTTATGGGAGTTTTACAGGGGCGTTTAGCGATTAATCGATACATTAAATCGGCCAACCAAATCAACTGATTTGAAGCAACTTAGTTGGCAGATTAATCGGCTAACGTATTCTAGGGCACAACATCAATTAAACCGACGAAATCGACCGATGAAAACCTAAAGAATCGCATGATTAATCAACTGATTCAATTGAATAATAAAATATAGCCGACGAAATCGGTTGATTAATCAACTTATTTAATTCAATAATAAAATATAGCCGACGGAATCGGCTGATGAAAAGTAAGTTAATTGCTCGATTAGTAATTATATTATAAAGAACAATGGACGATTCTCGATGAAATCGGTTGTTTCTGTTCTACCAAATTAAGCTATAAATCGGATGTTTAAAACAGAAAACAAACATAACCCGACGAAATAGGGTGATTTATCTTTATTTAGTTGGGCGATTTTAGTTGACATCGCCGATGGTTGAGTTGTGCTGCAGAGACTGCTTCACATCCCGGCAAGACATTAAATAATTGGTTACGCCATCCTATACAGTTAGGGCAAAAAGCCGTATGCGCCGGCCCATGCGTTGACGATCGTATACGGCCCGGGTATGGAAGTCGTCTTCCTGGCGCCAATGTTTGTCACTTGTAAGGAAATAGGCTGATGAGAGAGATGATTTATCAATACTTTAAAAATAAATACGCACGAAGAAAAACAATAAACTTTACCTTAATAGAATGTAGACTCAAAATTGATCATTATTAGACCATTCTCAATAGATACATTCCTGCCTTCGAAAGTTGTTTCACCCAGCCTCCATAATCTCTGGCAGAGACTTTTTACGTATTTGTTGAATTAAAAATTGTATTTTGGCCATAGCTTCAGAGTCCATATAGATCCGACTAATTTATCATAATGGGATAGGAATCCTTGTCGAATGAAACCTGTTGCGAGCAAATCAGTTTAAGATAAAGTACCCAAAAATAGGCTAAACCTTTACCCGTTTTTGTATAAGAAGCTGTAATGAAAAATAAATTTTACACGAAAAAAATATAAAAGAATATATTCCGGCCATAACCTCTGAGCCCATTGTCCGTTCCGGTCAATTTTCAATAGGAAACAGAATTTCCCGTCGAAAATTGTTGCGAGTTAAGGATAATTGCCGAACATTTTTGCGATACTTTTTGCGCACACACGCGCACACATTCTCAACATAAACACACATACTTGCCATCATATTGCACTACATGTTGCAATTTACGTGATAGATATTCACATTTTTACTAATTTTAATAATTATATTTGGTTTACTAATCACAACATCTTCATAAGTAAACAGTACGCTAAGCAAATGTAATCTATCAACCATTATTCCGATTTAATCGGGAATATAAACACTACTTAATCCATTGATTGATACGTGGATATAAATAATGTCTGAGAGTCACCCGACAAAATAGGTTATCCATACAAATGATTTGGTCGGCACCAGATTTAGTTGGTATTCATGATGGTCGATTTCCACGATACCCGATTTCGTCGATGATAAAATCTACTGGTTTCGTCGAGACCTTGGTCGCCACCCAATTTCGTCGATGATAAAAACAGATGTTTTCCTTGACACCTGATTAAGTTGGTGATAAAATCAGTTGGTTTCATCGGCACCCGACTTCGTCGGTGTATCAAGAAATTTCCCATCTGTCAAATGTTTTATGGGGTAGTGTTATCATGACGGTCGAATGACATTTTGTCTGCACGGCTTATCATCCGTTTATCAACTCCCGATGAACATTTTTGTTAACTTAGTGACAAGCTAAGAAAATAATTATTTATTATTAATTTTTACTGAGAAAAAAAATTATATCACGCTCTGAAAATACTCAATAAAATTACAAATATGAAACATTTTGAATCTATTTATTCATCTGTTTATTCACAAAATTATTTTAAATATCCCTTGTCACGTTTTAACTCACATTTCAAAGATTGTTTTTCTGATTGAATTATGGTAGGATATGAACACAAAATAAAACAGCCGTGAAAACCAACACAATCGCACTCAAATTTATTTAGAATGTGGCAGTAATCCAGCTGCAATTTGACAGTAGGACAGTAAAATCTAAATGAAAGTTTTGAGTAAAGACGGGTTCATGAAACTAACGAGATTAGATCTAAAACGTAATATGAAAATTCGGAATTTGGTTGATTGCAAACTTGCTATTCAGTTTGCAGTCAACGAAATTGATCCTACGGTTTAAGCATATACGAATGTAGAAAATAATTCAAGTACTTCTGGGAGGAATTCGTTAATCAAATTGATTTTGATGGAGGGTAATTGAGTAACATGACCAATCCTGAAAAAGCATTTTTTAAAAAAACAAAATCGATCAGTTTGAACAGTTAAGAAGCAAAGCCCTCCAAATTGCTTTAATTGCAGTAAATAATGCAATATGTAAATAAAACTAAGTTTGGCCACCGAATCCATATGATTTCTTCCAAGGCCGATACAAATATTTAAGGACTATTTTGTCTCCCCCCCCCCCACCGGATTTTTTTTTGCCAAAAAATAATATTTTCAGGGGGCAACAAAATAAAATTCGGATAATTTTGAGGTTTATAAAACATTCTTTAGCAAATCCGAGGAGTTTTTTTATTTTTGACCCTTCCTTCGGAAGTGTATATAATTTCGCTTTGTATGCGTTACTCAGGCGTGTTACGTTATTAATCTACCAATAAATCTCTTGAATTATTAAATAAAATGTGTGGTATTAGGAACAAATTCACTTTAATATTGAAAATATGATTATGACAAATGATATGGTATGGAAATATGCATATTTTTCTGATTTGTTTCAAAGAAACAATTGATTTTAATTGAGGAACATATAGAAGCATGTACCAAACAATCTTCTCAGAAAAGCAAAAACGTAAAAATTTAAAGGGATTTCAAAAATTTCTTCAGTGGAAACTAGATAGCAAATGTGAGCATGTTTTGAGACACCAATAGACCACTTATTAGCATGTATGTGTGCGTATGTGTGCAAATTCTAAAATTCACTACCATACAAATCTAGCTCATTTTTAAAGTATTAAACAAGATTAGTTTTACAAAATTATGCATCAATGTGGCGAAATATATGTTATTATTGAACGCTATTGAGTTTCGTTCAGATCAATGACTGATTTAGTTAGTTCTGGAATAATTAATATCGAGGTCTCTGGAAATTACGGGTACAATATATGCTACCAGCGTTACGATAGTTACTAACCATGTTACAATACCTATTTAATCCGACGTGCGCTTGATAGATAGGCAGCATGACATACAGTGCGTATTCGTTCATTTTGTTGTTACTCAACACATGGAATCCGCCTTTGGGTAGGCAATTAATTTTTCACGTTATATGTTCAATCGCGGTGGGAAGTTGATTACTTTAATCTCGTTTTAAATACTGGAGTCTGATAATATTTTCTTACGACTAAGGAAGGGTCAAAATCTCACTGTAGGTGGATTAATCAGGGTTTTTATTTTAATATTTATTTTTTATTATCCCCCCCCCCCTTGACCTTTCGGAGACCAGTAGGACAAAATGTTAATTAAATATTTGTAACGGCCTAGTTTGCTCACCACGTCAAAATATAAAGCTATAACATCCTTTTGTTGTGGTATGCCATATTGTGGACCTGATCTCATTATCAATATGGCTATCTTATCTGCAAAAAAAAATCTGCACTTCATTATGCCATACAAAAGTTGAACAAAAAGGGGTGGGGGTGGTGGCAACACTTTATCAAAATTCAAATGACCATAACTCTGTGAAATATCAATAGATTTCTTTGGTTCTGCCAGGGTTCGAAAAGAAAACTCATCTTGTTTTAGAAAATTTATGTTCAAAGCACTGAATACCGGCAAGGATGTTATCGATCATTTAGTAATCTGCGTTCAATCACTTATTAGTTTGTCAATAACTTACTCCAGAGGCTAAATTTCAAAATGTGTTGTATGGTGGACTTCTAGTGCGAAGGTTTTTCTACAACTAACAAGTCGGTGTTTGAATTTAACTTATAACGGAGCTATAGCGCTAGTAGCAGTAACTTATACTAAATGATAAGAAAATTTATCCAAAATTTCAATCATTTAGTATAAGTTACTGCTACTAGAGCTATAGCTTCCTTATTAGTGAAATTAATTGAACGAATTGTTGGGCAGGGTTGTAGATAAACCTTTGCTCTAGAAGTCCACCATACATCATATATTAAAATTTAGCCTCTGGAATGAGTTATTGACAAACTACTAAATGATCAAAGCATATAACTAAATGATCGATAACATCCTTGGATACCGGAGAATATCAAGATTTTTAGTCACATTCTTGTTGGATTCACTGCTAATTGATGATTGGGAAGCCGCTAGGCCTATGATAAATTAATCGCGAAAAATCTTGCAAATCCGTTAAATCACTGCAGAGGATGCAGAGAAAATCTCGACTAATTTTTATTAATTTTGCCTTCGGTGAAAGCATGGATACAAACCCATCCATAGATATAAAACTGAAATTCTAACTCAGAAGGAAATTTAAGCATTTAAATGAAAGGCACTAGAAATATTAGTTTTGGAATCAATATTACGATAACATGTATTGATTATATTATTAAATTGAAATAAATTTAGCAAAAAATATTTGGCAGAAGAAGTTGCGAATACCTTCCTGCTTAACTAACATCAAATACATTTTTCGAGAAAAGTAAGAACTGTTGAGAACACCCGCATGTGATGCAAATTTCTGGTGGTTTACTAAAAACTAAACATTGCTTTCCACGCATATATGTTAGCACCTGGATGCTGGCAACTATGGATAAAAAATCTTGCGAAAAACTAGCTAATGCTTGCAATTATTTTCGACCCAAAGGAAATTAAATCAATATTTTCTAACGCGCCGCAAGCATTTTCTTGTATGCGGAACAGCTTCTATTGGAGCAGTCGGATCACAATTTATTTTTCTGTATTATCGAAAGTGTAAAAGAAAAAAAAATCGATTTGTGATGATCGATTTATTCAGAAAAGTATGGACATCCCTGCACTGTCGTATGAAAACTTTTCAACAGTATGACTGTCACTGTAAATTGGCAGGAAGATTAACTAGAATAAACAAGAAGAAAACACGTTTAGATTCCTCTTCGCTCGCTAGATGATGTTGTTATCACCGGCAAATGGTTCGCCATTTCGTTGTATGGAAAAGCTCGAAGTGAACCATATTGTTAATATAATATATTTGGTGTTTTGGTCAAAAGATCATTCAAGACTACCTTTGTTTGGGTCCCATCTCACTGCTCAATCCACGGCAATGACAAGGAAGACTCTCTGGGAAAGGTGGGCGCACAGGAAGGTGATGTTTGTGATAGACAATTCTCGAGCAACGAGATTTTCCCATTAGTCGTCAGAGTATTTACTCTTCAAAGTTGGTAAAGAAATTGGACACACAACGAACTTGAACGCTGACTATTTTCCATAGTTCCAGAAGTTTCTGGGCGAGCGTGGTTCACAGGTGAGGACTTAAGTCGAGGCTTCATTCGCGTGATGTCGAGACTTATGTCTAATCACTATTCACTAAACGCACATCTGTACAGAATAAACCTTGTCGATAGCAACTTATGTAGGTGCGGAGCCGGTTATGATGACATCGATCACGTAGTTTGGTCCTGCTCGGAAAATGACGCCTCCAGAGAGCAATTATTGGATACTCTTTTGGCCCGAGGTAAACAACCCTTCAGGGAAGTTCGAGGTGTGTTGGGGGATCGTGATGTTGTCTATGTGCAGGCCATTTATGGTTTTCTTTGTACTTCTGAGTCGTTCTGACATCAAAATCTATTTTATTTTTATTTCTTCAAAGTTTTTTTTTGTTTAGTCTCTGCCTTTTTGTTCTGTATTTTTTTAAATCGTGCTTGTATCAGTTCGCGATACGCAACTTCGTGTTAGGGATCAGTAAATCGAAATAATTTTATAATTATATTGATTTTTTTTATTTTTTATTATAGACTCTTTAAAATTTTATTCGAGTCTGTCAAGGGTAATTATATGGAATCCGCGTTTCAATTTCAAGTTTTTAATAATGGTTTCCAAAGCTCTACGTGAAGAAAAACTCAGCATTACAATTTGAAGCTTGGTGTTGTCATGAGTACCCTGTCGGACTGAAGAAACAGTTGCCCTTCTACCCTGCAGGTTAGTGCCCCTATGCAAGTTCAGTGCCATCCTGATGCCTCGACCGACTAAAGTAAAACTTAGTTTTATCGCTTTTAATGATTTGAGAGATTTATGCCACGATATTGTTTATCGCCGCCTGCAAATTCATTTTATCAAATGACAGCAAATTCTGCAAACTCTGAAAAATCTATGCAGTCCTGATGGATTATTGTGGAAGATTTCCATTGGTTATTGTTATTTCCAATTTTGTAAATATTTCCGTTGTAATCTTGAGTAACTTACGTGATATTTTGGAAGGTTTTCAGTGGAAAATCTGAACATTCAAAAATATTGCAAAATATTGCTCAGAAAAAAAATATGAGACTTTTGAGAAATTATCCGTGCAAATTTCGAACATCCTCTTGTCGAAATTCTAAAGAATTTCCCTTAGAAATTCCATAGTATTTCCCAAAAAAATGTAGTTGAAATTCCGAAGGATTTGACGTTGAAATCCAGAGAATTATTTTATGAAGAAAAAGTCGTTCGGGTGATTTGGTCATGTGGCTACAAATGACGTTAAGCCGAAATGATCGTTTGGTAGAAAGGGTCAAAACCCCGAAGGAACGGGTCCACATTTTCGGCTCTTTGACTCGTTCTCTCGTGTCGCCTAAATGGCATTCTCAGGCAAATAACCAATTCAGCCAAGCGACTTTTTCGACAAAGTCATTTTCGACTTAACAAATGTTCGGTCAAACGATTATTTCAACCAGATGGAATTTCAATAGATGGTCTTCGGCTAAACATGTTATTCAGCCAAGTGACATTCGAACAAATGGCTTTCCGCCGAAAGAATTCTGGCCAAACGACGGGAAGGTCCATTTTGCTTGAGGCCGAATAAGTCGTCATAGTCAGAAAGTAATGTGCACGAAATGATCATACGATCGACAATGTCGTTTGGCTAAAATGATCCTTTGAGCTAAAAAGTCGTTTGCCCGATTAGACCATTTGGTTGAAATGATCGTTTGGCGGAAAGGGCCGTTTGGCCGAATGGGTCAACATTTTTGACCATATCACCTGACATCTCGGCCGAATCGGCCAATTCGCCCGTTCGGCCAAGTAATATGTTTGCTCAAACGACTTTTCCGATCGAAGGACCAGTTCAGGCTATTCGGCCAAACGACCTGTTAACGCAAACGGTTTCTTCGGCCAAATTCCCTAGTAGCACAATTGCAGTAACTCATATATGACAGAATTTGGTCGAATATGAGTAATATAAACTTATTTAGAACATGTCAGCTGCTCGGATCCCGAGCAAAGTCGGTTAACAAAGTGAGAGCAAATTGATATTAAGCTCTGCTGTTGAAATTATATTGAAAACAAAATTTGATGTCAATTGTTAGTTAATACAAATTGATATCGAAACATGTTTTCAATATGCATTGCTCAGTTACCATAATGATAGCAGCTTTACATCAAATTATGCTGTCGATTATCTAAAATTTGTTTTACGAAGAATAAAAGCAATCTGCAAACAAAATATGCTGTTGTTGTTATGAATGCTCATAAAAATAATCTAATTGAATACTCATTTTGTTATCAAATTAAAAATCTCATGATATCAAATTTAGTAATCATGTTGATTTCATTGATAGCAAAATGTGTTTTCAGTATGATTTCACAGTGTAAAAATAAGCTCTCATTTCTGCTGTGTTAACCGTTAATCCATACAAAACGAGATCAACTGAAGTAATCAAATAATTGACATCATGACAGCAAATTTTGATTTCAATTTGATTTCAAACTTTGCTCGGGATTGCCAGTTCGACCGTGTGTCGTTTTCGGTCAAAATACATTTTAGGTTAAACCGTTTTCACCCTCATAATCGTTTCTGCCAAATGGTATTCGGCTAGATGACTTTCAGCTTAACGTGTTGTTCGGCCAAATGACCACCAAATGGCTGAATGACTTTTGACCAAACGACCCTTCTTCTTTTCGAATTTTTTTTTTCGAATTTCCAAATAATTTATTATGGACCAAATCCAAAGATATTCCGAAAAACTTTCGGTTTAAATTCTGAATAGTACTTTTTTTTTGTTGGGGCGTAGAACCACTGCGTCCATTGAGTTGAACTTTTGTGGTATACCCCTGATTACCCTTAACTATGTATTCGCATCTTGTAGGTTGATCACCATTTGTCAAGTAAACAATCTAAGACGCGTCTTTTCCCAGTCCGGTATAATTGAGTTAATAAAACCCACTACCTTTCCAGGATCCAGGCTAATGTTTTTCAAGTGATATATGCTCGGGCAGTGCCCGGTTATAAAGCCAGTGAAGGTGCAAAGAGCTCTCTTGCTGAGCTCCAAGAGCTTTTCGGTTACTTTAACACTTTTCGGCAACCAACCAGTTGGTCATCAACCTTTGTGCTTCCCAGGATTTCAATTCTATTTTTATAGTACAGTATGATAAACCGCAGAAAGGTTCTGGGCCAATAAACTGTGTGTTTGAACCTCGTTTTGCAAGCTCGTCTGCCTTTTCATTACCTTCAATGCCACAGTTTCCTGGAACCCAGTACAGATTTACGGAGTTCTCTTGGCACATTCGCAATGAAAGAATGCAGTCCCAGACAAGTTTTGATGTACATATAAAGCTACTCAATGCTTTGAGTACCGCTTGACTATCTGTGAAGATATAAATATTTCCTCTCTACACACATATTAGCACATTTCATTATAGCAAAAATTTCCGCTTGGAACACCGTTGGATAGTTTCCCATTGCCACTGAGATCGATATCCCAGGGCCGAAGATTCCTGCTCCCGTTTTTGTTCCTATTTTTGAGCCATCTGTGTAGAATTTTATGGAACCGTCTCGAACAGTGGGACCTCCGACTTCCCAGTCCATACGTGATGGCTCACGTATGTAATAAGGAATGTCATAGTTCTCCACAGGTTTCATCCAGTCTCCACTCATATTCATCACTGGCCCATATTGAAACTTTTGTGAGATACTCAAGTGGCCCACTAAATCGCCTGACTTGAATAACTTCAATCGTTTAAGTTTTTGCATATTCTTTTCCGCTTCTAACTGCACGAATTCATACAATGGTAGCAGATTTAGAATTGCATCTAACGATTTTGAAGGAGTGCTACGCATCGCTCCCGTTATAGCAATGGACACTAACCTTTGCAGTTTTGTCAGCTTCTTCTGTGCAGTAGCCTCTTTTGTTTTTGGCCACCATACAAGAGCAGCATATGTCAGTTTTGGACGAATAATGGAAGTATAAATCCACTTTATTTTTTTATTTTTGGTCTTAAGTCCCATTTTCTTCCGAATGTTTTAGAGCATATCCAGAAGGCACTAGTTGCCTTTCCGATCGCACACTTAATATGAGCATTCCAGTTTAGTTTAGAATCCAGAATGACTCCCAGGTATTTGACCTGTTCACTAAGCTGAATTTCTAGTTCTCCAAGCTCAAGAGCTTTTAGATCAAGTTCCTTTTTCTAGTGAATGGTACAGTTACAATTTTTGACGGATTAATGCTAAGGCCTTCCCGAATACACATGATATTGTCAAATTTCCCCCTCACTATGATGACAATATCATCAGCAAAGCCTACAACCTCGAAACCTTTTTCTTCTAAGCTTCCTAGAAGATCGTCTACAACTAAGGACCACATTAGTGGTGAGAGAACTCCTCCTTGAGGGCAACCTTTTGTTGCCCATACTGTAAGAGACGAACTTACCAAACTCCGAACTCTGAAGAGATTTCTCTTTTTGCAAGCATATGGTGTGAATCCGTTTGATAATGTTCGTGTCGAAGTTTCTTTTCTTCATGGCACGATCCATTGACGAATAAGAAGTGTTATCGAAAGCTCCTTCAATGTCCAAGAAAGAAAAAAAGTGCTATTTCTTTTAGATACCACTGTATGAAGTGCCGTAATTGTTGGCTTACCGGACTGGTAAGCAAACTTGAACTTAGACAGTGGATGTTTAATCATGTAATTTGAGTTGATATAATCACTCAACACCTTTTCCATAGTTTTCAATAGAACTGATGAAAGACTAATGGGCCTGAATGATTTAGGATGTATCTTATCTCGCTTTCCTACTTTTGGTATGAAGATAACTTTTTTTTTACTTTCCTCCAAGAAGATGGAATATAATTGAGTCTTAGACTTGCCATGAAAATCTCAATTAACGGCGGAATTAGCACTGATTCTCCGTTTTGAAGCATTGCTGGAATTATTCTGTCCGGTCCGGCAGATTTATAAGGCTCAAAAGATCTCACTGCATTCTCTACCCTGGCTTTCGTAAAGATATCGTCAGCCAAGGCTTGTGCAACATTTTTCGCATCATCAGACATTTTAGTTGTTCTTGCTGAACATCTTTGACTTTCAAACGAACCACTTGTTGTTGGGTCTACACACATAATCGATCCAGGAAAATGGGTTTTCATAATCAACTTTAATGTTTCACCAGAAGTTTGTGTGGAAAATCCATCCTTTTTTTTTCAGATTCCATAGTTCATTAGTATGCTCTTTTGCCCTCTGAAGTCTCGCGACTTCTGGAGTATTGCTAATATTTTCACACGTTTGAACCCAAGATCTTCTTTTGGATTTTCTTATTTCGTTATTGTACTCAGTAAGTGCACTCCTATACGGAGTCATATTCGAGGTTCTTTTTGCTTTATTAAAAAGTTTACGAGAACTCTTCCGCAGGTTCTCCAATTTTGAGTTCCTAATCCTTAGTGAAAATTGAAAATAACAATACGCAGAAATTATGAACAATTTTTGTTCAAATTTCGAAACATTTCCCACGGATTTCCGAAGAATTTATCATAATAAAAAGCATGAAAATTCCAAAGAACAATTTTCCGTTGAAATCCACATTCCAATAAGTTTCTTGATAATTTTCTTTGAAATTTTCAGAGAGTTTCCCATGAAATCCAGTAAGAGTTTCAATCATTTGGAAATTCCAAAGAAATTGCGTGTAAATTTCATAAAAGTTTGAGGGCTATTTCCGGAAGAAAATCCACAAAATAATCAATTGTTATTTTGGAAAAGCTTAGAGGAATTTCCGCGCGGATGTTCCAGTGAAATTCAAATGATTCCTCCGTTATTGTCTTGAAAATATCACAAAAAAGTCTTGAAGGAAAGAACGCAATGGAAAAATCGCCATGCCGATGCACCTCACTGCTGACCAACGTTATGACAAACGCCGCTGCCGATGATTTTAGGACCGGTGCACATCTCCACCTATGTTATCTTCTTTTCCCAAACAGCCTAGGTAGCCATGTAACACACACAAACTTCAGATAAGAGTTGAGATGAAAAAATGGTGTCATAACAGCAGTACAAGTGTTGATACAAGAGTTGTACAAAAACATATTGGTCTCATATATAGTTTGACTTATGTTTTCGGCAACACATCTAAAATCTCACAACAAATCTAAAAAAGTCAAATTTTACTAAGTAACAAAAATTATTAATTATGAAAACTTTTTATATCACTTCTAAATAATAAGTTTGTCTTATTTCAATGTACTTATATGTTTTGCTAAACTACTCTAGAAATTATCTATAGTTGACACTTGAAAATGATGATTCCCCATCATTTTTTTGTACGCCACGCATTTTTGGAAGCAAAAATATTTCGAAAATTGGATCCGATGGAATTCAAATGTCGGAATTAGGTATGTAGCAAGTAAGCAAACGTGAATATAATCTTTGGGGAAAGATGTGTCTCAAAGATATTTCGAAACAACTTTTTTAAAACCAATCTCACGATGACAGATGACACGGATCATAATGTATCTTTACCTCGCGATTTTGGACGCAAAAATGTTTGGAAATTTGTGCCCACTAGAGTTCAAATTCGGGAGCTATAGACGCTAATTCAAATAAAAATGCAAAGTTAAATCGTGAGGTGGAGATGGAAGATAGGATATCTAATATCAAATAGGATATCTGTTCCTATATTAATAACAATAAAGCAATGTGCACATAAAGTACATTGATTTCTCACCCAATTGTCAAGAACTGTGAGAATAATTATGCTCAATTCACATAATTTTTAATTGAGAACTACTTGATGACTTCAAAAATGCAAAATAATCACAAAATTAGTTTTCTAGCCATTTAAATCAAATTTGGTGCAAGTTATTGTTTACACACGCAATAGTATCCAATGTTCTATGCAATCAACGTCAATCAGCAATCGTTTCTATTCGTCGTCTGGAATCTGGAGAAATTTATACACAACGTAGGGTCGTCCCACCCTGGACGATATTGTAGAATAAATGGCATAATTGTTTAAGTGTTGAGTTCGGAGACGAGTCAGCCTAGAGCTGAAAGTCTTCTAATAAACATTAAAAAAAGGGTGTTAAGTAGGGTGCGTTTCTACTCACGATTGATGTGAATCATTCATGAGTTTTGAGATTTTGAGTTTTCCCAGCGTACGATCGATACTTATGTCAGCCTTGTGTGGTGGTTTGTTTAAAGCAAAGGAAGCAAATGCCATAGCAAGGCTGAACTCTAATCAAACTTACTGTTTCTCCTGTATGTATCTCCGTTACCGGTGCGACGCAGCAAAGCTGAAATAATAAATATGTCCTTATCCTTGGATATGAAAAATCTGTCGGAATCCGGGGTGTAAGGACCGAAAACCAAGGCCCACTTGTATTTCAGGCAGAAGTATTCCCAATCCTAAAATATGCGCGGCTTGGTCTAAGAGGAAACTATAGACATGTATTTCTTGACGGTTAAGATGCTATACAGTCATTGAAAGCGAACACTTACAACTCAAGACTGTGTTCTTGCACTAAACACTCTTGTCACTTGCAATCGCGTTACACTATATTGGATCTCGCCATCTCCGGATTGGCAATCCTACGCCTTTGTTCGCAAGGCTAACTGGAGAGCCAAGACTGAAGACATATGCGAGTGGGAGCAGAATACTCTAATCCAAATATCTAAGTGCTAAGATGTATGAGTTTGGATGCTCCATGGTACTTTTCCTGCATATGGAATAGCAAAATGATTTATTTCGTTTTGCTATTGAAAGTGGGATCTAGCCTTATCAACGTACAACTTGAGTACGGTTGTCAATAAAACAATAGAATTAATTCTTATGAAATCATCAAATCGCTTTTAACCTGCTTTAAAGCGGTAAGCCCTGTCATTTCGACAACACTTAAAATGTAATATCATTTATCCTTCGGGAGGTATTTTTACCTCCGTCATCGCAGGATAACGCCGAACATATATATTCCCATATAGTCACCGCCGGAACCCAGTGGTGTGATGTAGCGCGCTCTTAGTCAAGTGACATTATCTCATATTTTGCTTTTGTACCTTTCAACGAGCGTGTCAATAGCTTCCCGTCATTCTTGTTTTTTTTTTACTGTCCGCCCTCACTCAAGGGCCTCGGGCCCAGAAAAAAAGCTCATTTTACCCACCTTTTCCGAAAATGAGAAAGTACAAACTCATCGACGAATGGTAGCAAGATGAACGCTTCATGGTAACCAGCATATTATGCGAAAAATAATGACGAAGGAGTTCTACAATTGCTATTCTCAATTTTGTAAAGATGTTCAAAATTGGCTGAAAAAATGTGGATTTGAAAAATTCTTATTTTATTTTTGCTTTTCGAAAAACAAGAAAATGATTATAGTTTTTAAAATTTCAATTATATTTTTGCTTACATTAAAAATATATTTTACTACAGGGCATTTACATTTGACTTGACGTACGGTTTGCCGACAGTTTGCTGAGTGTAATCCCCATCCAACAGAAAGAAGGCAATCTTCCTCATTCGTTTCGTTCCTCCCACCTCGCAAAGCTGTCATCCAAAATAACGGGGAAAAAAAGAGGGAAAAAAGCAAAACGAAACTTTTCCACTCCGGGAAGCACAACACGCATCGGTCACATGCTTTCCAAGGATGGATGGCTGGGTTGCCATGCCATCGCTCGCTTCTCCTGCTGCTGGTGCGATGATTAGACAGGAAAGTAGGTTGCTAGCGATGATGACGAATTTGATGCTTGAAAAGGATCTAAAAATGATGGAAAAATTGAAGATTCATCCCAGTGAAGTCGATCACCGCCCATCCATCGTTGGTGGCTCTAATCCGAAAAATGGGCGAACGTGAACTGAAATCGGGATAACCCCGAATTAAAAGGGCTCCAAACCGGGCGGCGCTCGTTGGCAGATGTTTTGGTTCGGTTAACTTGGGTTACCTTTCGGTGCGCTGGGGTGGACGTAATTCGATTTTGTCATGTGTGTCTGGTTCGGCCGGCTCGTGGAACGGAAGTCGGTCGATCAGCGGAAAATTGCTCAATTGTTTGAAGGTATTTGGGATGTTATCCATAGCCCTCGGGGGAAAAAAATGTAAATTATTGATGGGCGAATGCCAAACAATTTCCTAATTCCATATGCCAATAAGCGTGTAAGTACCGAGAAGAAGTGTTTCAATATGCCATGCAAATTTGTTGAATATGGTACAGTTGGAAGATTGAAGATTGTCTTGAAGATTAATGTTTTAGGTGGATAAGTTGATTGGAATATGAACATGAATGATATAAAAAGTTTAATTGAAGTTATAGTTCAATATGATCTTTATCGGTCAGAAGAGATGAATATTGGAGAGGAGATTTTTTAGGGCATTAATCTCTTTGTTATGGGTGTAGAATAGTGAGAGTATTATTCTTTTGCGTTCTGAAAAATTCTGGATGCATTGTGAAGCCATATAAGAACATGGAAAAATTTGGTATTTCCTACCTTCCTATCGATTATTTTGACGCTGTTTTCGCCTAACCTACATAATTTTTGGTCTAGCAGGGTAGGAGAGAGGTCTGTTTTGGGGCCTCTTATCAACAGTTTCACCCGAAAACAAACGATCCAATCGAAGAGCGCATTTTCTATAGCACCTCGAGTGACCCTTGAGGTGAAACACATTAGAATCCATTTTCAAAACTATACATCACGCATTCAGATGCACAAATCTCTAAAAGCAGCATACATAAACCAGCGGAAGCGTATAAAAAAAAACACTAATTTACTGTGGTAACCGATGGGAGATGTTTTTTATTTTTTTAGAGGAAGCTTCTTCATAATGATGCAAAGGATGTCAATGACACTAATGAGAACAAATATTTTTATGGCAAAATGTCATATTTGTCGTTGGAGTTAGAACTTTGACGACGAGGCTATTGCCCTCAAACGTCTGTGAAAAGCCTTGCTCGGAGTAGCCAGTTTGACTAGCAGGTTTTTACAATCGGGAAATCGGGAAACTAAACTCGTCTTATGACAGTGAAAACATTGCACTAAAAAGAGCTAAATAATTTTCTTGGAATCGTGAAATGTTAAAATCAACTGGTCAACGGTTGTATTTTGTTATTGATACTTCATCATTTGACTTGACAGACATAATTTGCTTTTGAAAACATTGACTGATTTTTAAAGAAGGGATCAAATCCACCAAAGCCTTATTCCGGGGAAACGCCAGTTTTAAAAGAAGGGATCAAGCGCACCATTGCCCTAATCCGGACAATGGCTTTAGGCCAAATGTCTGCTCTTTTCAGTATGTCATTTTCAACGAAATGTCATATACGGAAAAATGTCATTTCTGAAAATTTAATTTTCCTTAAAAATTCATTTTTGGGGAAATCCTATTTTTTTGGATAATATTATTGATGAGGATTTGCTGTTTTAAAGAAGTTTTAACAATTAGTTTTCCCAGAATTGTATAATTTCAAAGAACCTCGGATGAATTAAAGTATGGGGTATTTTAATTACGTCTTACGTCCATTATACCTGACGACATATATTATGTCTAATGTTATCATATGCTTAACATACTAATGCATAACCTCGCACTCTTCACCACCCACACACTTTCCCCTCTTCCCAATGACTGTCCCACCCCATCTATAATCGTCTGTTAAAGTTAGAGATATGTGTCCCAATATTTGTTGAAATCGCTTAACGGGTTCAAAAGTTAAACTAAATTGTACGTATTCTAAACAATACCCATTTTCAATAACCTCCTGCATTCCAAATAACTCCCTAAATTGTAATTGTTTGTAAAAATTGTAATAATTGTTTCCTTTGGGGAGAAAATACTTGTTCCAAATTTGATTGAAATCGACCTGTGCATTAAAAAAATATACAAAACTGTTCGTTTCATAAATATGCCCTTCCTTTCATTTCTTTGTTACACTCTCACCCAATCTAATATCGTTTTTCTTAGAAGAAGAATATTCCCCCTCCCCTTATCGTCATTTCCTTAAGATAAAGAATGTATGTTCCAAATATGGTTGAATTCGGCCAAGGGGCTCAGCAGTTACAGTGAGTTAATCGATAATTAGACAATATGCCTCCTCCCACACCTTCCCCCTATTCTTAAGATCATTCCATCCCTTATCGTCGTCTCCTTATAATAAGGAATGTTTGTTTCAAACATGGCTGAATTCGGCCAAGGGGCTCAGCAGGCACACTGAGTTGATCAAAAACTAAACAATACCCCTCCCATCACACTCTCTCCCTTTTCCAAAGATCATACCGCCTCCCCCTACCATCGTCTCCTTAAGATAAAGAATGTGTGTTTCAAATTCGATTGACATCGGTCAATGGCTTCAGGTGTTATGCTGGAACATGTATAGATATACGAAGAAGATAGAAGATAGAAGACAGAAGAGTGTCATTCAAGTAAACAGTTTGCATATGCCACCGGGCATCCATGGTGAGATTTTTTTTGTTGTCGATGGACAGCAAAGGAAATTGATTAGTATTTGGAGGATTGTGTGTCAGTGCTAAGGGTATGCAATAAGACACTTTTTCCTAACGAAACGAAACGAAACGAAATTCAAAATATCTATGCGGATTCGAAACGAAATATATATTACATTCGAGAATTCGAAACGATACGAAATCATGGTGCATTTAATTCAAAATTTTACGAAACGAAACGAAATTATAATTTTTTCCGCGGAATTTTTATTGAACTAATTTTACATTATGTACGCCATTCTGATTTCGTTTGCAAGTCAAATAACTGCTTTGAGACCAATTTGAGACCAATAGAGAGAGTAACAGAAAAAGCGGTATGTGATAAATCGCCGCGTTCCCGTTCACCATTGGCGATAAGGCAATACCCCAGCATTTGTGCTGCTTTCAAAGGAATTCTTCGTGGAGTGTGTGCTCCCAAAACTTCCATATGCCAGATTTGGTGCCATTTGCTTGATTAATTTTCGATTTATGAAGAAATTGGTGATTCATTTGTATGGGAGCCCCCTTTTCAAAGATGGGAAGGGTCTCGAACCATCTTAAGAACCTTCCCTGGCCCCGAAAATCTCTGCATACAAATTTTTACGTCGATCGGTTCAGTAGTTTCCGAGTCTATAAGGTTCAGACAGACAGAAATTCATTTTTATGTATATAGATATATAGATTATGTGATTATGCTGAAGCATACTTCATATTGACTTATCAGCGTGGTTTTATGATATTGAGCTAACTCAAAACCAGAAAATTAATGCATAGATTATATTTGTTATCTAGTGGAATAATCTTCTTCTATATAATGAAAATGAGTTGAGATTTGCTTCATGACGATTTAACTCCCGAACGGGTTGACTGATTTGTAAGATTTTCTTCCTAATCGATTCGTTTTGGGAACCGCAAGGTTTGTATATACAAAAAGTTGGTGAATTTAACGGGGAAATGTAAAAAATCATTAGAACACTATTTTGGGTCAGCTGTTGAGGAAAACTTTGTTTTGTTTTTGCACAGAAATTGATCTAGAGTGCGGTGCTGCAAGTAGTTCATTGTGACCCTTTCAACACCCGGTCAAAGCTGGGTTTCCTTCGCTAGTCATTTATATATGTGCCAGGCGTATACGCAGATAGAGAATTGTTAAAAGCATACATTTTCTCGCTAGACGAATTCTCTGCACCTTTTTGAAAATGTACAAAGGTATTTCAGTTCGTATGTGATCGCAAAGTTTTTACGTCAGCAATTTGCCATATATAAAGAAATAATTTTTCCTTTCTCATACAAATACAAAAGGATATCATTTCCTTACAAATTTACTCTTTTTTAGGAAGCTTGGAAACCCATAGTCTTATATGCATTCAACTCGACGAACAAAGCTATTGTCTGTTTGTCCTTGCATAATGGGTGGCCACTAAATAGCGAGAATAAAAGAATTGCTCGGGAAGAAAACTACAAAGAAGTACAATCTACAGTTCAATCTGATATACGTTATATGAAGAGTTGGCCTTAGTCTTTATACTTAGAATAATGAATGATAGCATATGGTCCGTGGTTTATCATGCGGCGTAGTTTAGTCTTGTAGGTTTCACATGACCGTTGGACGGCAGCCATTTCCGGATGATGCTTCTGATCCTATTAATGAGTTGCTTCGTGTCTTTTGACTTTCAATCACCTTTGAAAACATTTAAGCACGGTCTACTTAAAACCCTTTAACAGTTTTCGAGATATTTTCACGTTAAAAGTTGTCCACGGTGTATATTTTCCACGATCTTTGTTTGTTCGAAAAATTTGTGCATCCTTTCTGTTTTGATGGCATTTTTGAAACTACTGAACATGTTGGATTAAAAGTGACAATTTTCTGAATATTATAAGGATTCATTTACATAAGGAAATATTTCTCTGATAGCATTAATGTTCTCATAAAAAAGTATTGAAGTATTGAAATTTCTGTTTTTTAGTGACCAGACCACTCGTTATGTGTTTGTGCATATGAGGCATGCAAAAATTGTTGTCAATTTTTCATCCCCAACCGACTTCAATTGAGTGCAAGTAACAGCTGCTATGGACAGTATGAGCCGGTCATGCCCTTACAGTCAATTTAGGATTAGGAGAGGAAAATTAGTTCGACACTCATTATTATAGGAAACCGAGGAATACTCTGCATCTCCGTGAGCACCACGGAAATCTTTGGTTTGTAGAAAAGGTAATTTATGTTTAGAAGAATATTTATTGTAAACGAAATTATTTTGAAAACTCGAAGATGAAAACCGTATTTCAAATCAATCCAACGCAAAATGATGTGCTTCGTTTAATAATAATATTTTCCTTATGGCCTTTTTAACTCTTAAGCGATGCTTAGTCATGCGCTTAAACCTGGTTTGAGGCATAAGAGATGAAGAAGTTGGCCTTTATTGAGAAAGAGGCACTCTGAATATACTTCACAAAGGCCTCAGAAATCCATGCCACGACTTTGTCTCTATGACAAAGTTGTACTGATCCGATTCATATCTGATTATATTAACACTGTTAGACTGACAACGTCTTAAATATTGAGTCGGATCACTTTTGAAGAAAAAAACAATGCGATAGAATAGTTAAAGATGTTTTTCGTTTTTTGTTGGACATTTCTAACAAAACACTGAAGATGTTTTGTAGAAGAAAACTAAGTACGTATTTGTCGACTCAGAATGGAATTTTGTAGAAAGCTTTAATAGAGAAATTTGTATGACATTATGTTTTGAAAACAGATTGAGGCTTTTGTTCAGCGGCGCAGCCAAAATTCTTGATAAAACACGACCGTATGAGACAGTATGGCTTAAGTCTAAATTTGTTGCGAAATTCCGCGAAATTCCGTTCAATTTCGAACCATCTGAAACGAAATTTTTCGAAATACCGCATATGCTTAGTCAGTGCTGCGTGTCGTTTCAGTTGTCCAAAACGCAATCCTCCACAGTTTGTATATGCCACAGAGCATGCATAGTTAGGAGTATCCATGCTCGGTTCTTAGACACTTAGCATGTTGTGCACTTAGACACTTCGTGCTTTGTGCGGTCGAATAATCGTCGCATCTCTTATCAGAGCTAATCCAGATCAAACTGGTGCAGGTAGTTAATTCGTTCTGCTTCATTGAACGTGTTAAGTTAGTTAAAATCAGGGATTAAATCCTAAAGAGAAAGAGCAAGTTTCTCACTTATCATATCTGTATATGTAGCATACCGCGAGAAACTTTTTTCCCACGCTGTCATGATAGAGAACTGATTCGGGATGTTATACCCCATGATAAATTTCTTTTAGAAAGCTCCAAATGTGGGAACCACTGGCTTTGATGATGCATTTCAACTTGTTCTACACAGCTGTGCAGTAACCAACACGAAAGGAGTGAAAACAAAGCGAGAATCACCATTTTTCTAGAAAATGTCAGATTTGAAATTTAGTGGCATTGTGAGTTCGCGATTGAGCGTGTTTCGTATCGGAAGCAGATCTGGGTTTTAGTTCTGCTCTATGCGGTCGGAAAATAATAAATTAGTTCGCGATTGATCGTGTTTCGTATCGGATGCGGATCCGCGGTTAGTTCTGTTTTGTGAGGTCGGAAAGTTAATTAAGTAGTTCACGATTGAACTGGTTTCATATCGGACGCGGATCCGAGTGTTGTGTAAATCAAATAGTTTTTATTGAACGTGTTTCGTATCAAACGTGAATCAGGGTTTTAGCTTTGTTTTGTGCGGTCCGAAAATAAATTAATTAGTTGGCGATTGAACGTGTTTCGTATCAGACTCGGATCCGGATTTTAGTTCTGCTTCGTGCGGTCCGGAAATAAATCAATTAGTTTTTATTGAACATGTTCCGTAGCGGTTCCAAATTTTAGTTCTGTTTGTGTGGCCCAAAAATAAATCAATTGGTTCGCGATTGAACATATTTCGTATCAGACACGGTTTTAGTTCTGTTTGTGCGGACCAAAAATAAATCAATTAGTTCGCGACTGAACGTGTTTCGTATCAGAGGCGGATTTGAATTATAGTTCTGTTTGTGCGGCCCAAAAATAAATCAATTGATTCGCGATTGAACGTGTGACCCGAGCTTTAGTTCTGTTAGTGCGGCCAAAAATAGATCAATTAGTTCACATCTGAACGTGTTTCGTATCAGACGAGAATTCAAGTTTTAGTTCTGTTTGTGTGGCCCAAAAATAATTCAATTAGTTCGTTATTGAACGTGTTTCGTATCAGATCTAGACCCGGGCTTAAGTTCTGTTTCATGCGGTTCGGGAATAAAGTAATTAGCTTTTATGGAACATGTTTCGTATAAGTTCTGTTGGAAAATAAATCAATTGGTATCAGACATCAGACGCAGTTCCGAGTTTTGGTTCTGTTTGTGCGGCCTAAAAATAAGTCAATTGGTTCGCGATTGAACGTGTTACGTATCACACGCAGACCCGGGTTATAGTTCTGTTTGACGTGCTTCCGAGTTTTAGTTCTGTTTGTTCGGACCAAAAATAAATCAATTAGTTCGCGCCTGAACGTGTTTCGTATCAGACGCGGATTCGACTTTTAGTTCTGTTTCTGCGACAAAAAAAAAATCAATTAGTTCACGATTGAACGTGTTCCGTATCAGACGCAGACCCGGGTTTTAGTTCTGTTTAGTACGGCTCGGGAATAAATCAATTAGTTTTTATTAAACGTGTTTCGTATCGTGAATCCGGATGTAAGTTCTGTTTTCTGCGGTCCGAAAATAAATTAATTATTTGTCGATTGAACGTGTTTCGTACCAGACGCGGATCCGGGTTTTAGTTCTGTTTCGTACAGTTCAGGAATAAATCAATTAGTTTTTATTGAATGTGTTTCGTATCAGACCTGGATCAGGGGTTTAGTTCGATTTTGTGCTTTTGGAACATAAATCAATTGGTTCACGAATGAATATGTTCCGTATCAGGCGCAGTTCCGAGTTTTGGTTCTGTTTGTGCGGCTCTCTGGCTCCCTGGTTTTAGTTCTGTTTCGCGCGGTTGGAAATAAAACAATTAGTTTTCATGGAACGTGTTTCGTATTAGACGTGGATCAGGGTTTTAGTTCGGTTTTGTGCTGTTGGAAAATAAATCAATAAGCTCGCGATTGAACGTGTTCATCAGACGCGGTTCCGAGTTTTATTTCTGTTTGTGCGGCCCAAAAATAAATCAATTAGGTCGCGATTAAACGTGTTCCGTATCAGACGCAGCCCCAAGTTTTAGTTCTGTTACGTACGGCTCGGGAATAAATCAATTCATTTTTATTAAACGTGTTTCGTATCAAACGTGAATCCGGATGTTAGTTCTGTTTTCTGCGATCCGAAAATAAATCAAGTTGTTGTTGATTGAACGTGTTTCGTATCAGACGCGGATCCGAATTTTAGCTCTGTTTTGTGCTGTTGGAAAATAAATCAACTAGCTCACGATTAAAAGGGTTACGTATCAGACGTTCCGGGAGTTCTGTTTTAGGATGTGGACAGCGCAGTATTTGGCTGAAAATATATGAGATTCCGAATCGTGTACATGCATTGAGAATGGATAGCAAACCCCAAGCCCCATTGTTTGTGCGATTTCGCATGTTCTAGCCAATGACTGAGAAGCAATTACGAATTGTACGATCATAATACGGTATGACCCTAAATATTCATGCTCATTTTGCCATTTAGTGACCTTGTTGATTTCTAATTATTTTTTGCAGTGTGAAAGAGATAAAGTAGACCTCGCAGTGCCCTATTGGTTGAGTTTCACACTCATTCATCCAATTGGTATCCATACGATGTAGACGAGAATAATTTGCTCCGGTGGAGAAGAGAAAAGAAAATGAACCATCAATTTTTCTCTCATTAGTTTGCAGCAAACGTTGAAAAGTTTCGTGCCAAAGCAGAAACCTACCCATTTTACCAGGCCATTCATATTTCTGGTTGAATGCTCATTTGCAGTCCCGTTGATTACTTTAATCAAATGGAAATGCATTCGGTGGTGGAATGAACAACAAATATGGACAGAAAGAGTTTTGAATCGTAAGTGGGTTGCAGAGAACTTTTTTTTTCTCGTTTGGCACAAAATAGAAAGGCGTTGATGAATCAAATATGCAAATATAAAAGAATAATCTTAAATGCACTGCACACGAATGGTAACAATTTGTCATTAAGCTCAATCATATTTCGCCGACAAAACCGAGTCGTATTAGTGCAGAAAATTGGTTTGATTTATCAATAGCATACCCTCAACGATTGTAGTTTATTATGTATTACGCAATGAATAATCTTGTTTGATAAATTATTGTCTGAATTTTTATACTTTTAAGGTCGAAGCGTTTAATTAAACGATTTTTGTCGACAGCTATAGAAATCAACTTCGAGCTCTCATTGGACAGAGCCAATTTCACCTACATAGAATAACCGCGGTTAATCTAGCCTGAGGTTTATTAAAAAGTGCCAATGCATTATTCTCTCGCCCATATGTCATAAACAGCCAGGATGATGAATGGATTCGCCAATATCGAGTGCCACGGCTGTCAACCACTTCAGTTTAGAGCGCCTGCGGAGGATGTGATCATTTCGCGCCATAATTGCAACCCGTGCCCCGGTTAGGGAGAATTGAGTAAACGATGTTTCATATGGACTTTTGTTTTGTAACTCCAGTCATAAACTTTTTTGTACCTAGCATTTTATAGTGTGAGTGTTATTTCAAGGTGTGAGTCAATATATGAGGAACAACAACAAATTTCCCAATTTTGTGGAAGCGTGGAATAAATCGGATTATCATCATACATCGCATGGATCTTTTATTCATGATCATGCGGCTTCGCTATGGGAAGATGTGTTCTTCCCAGTTTGAAGATTTCCAGGAATCCTATATTTTTGCTTTACTACATACCACGACCAATGATATACTCTTCTCAGAAATTCAAGAACACAACATTCCCAAAAAAGACCCCCCACTGAATGGTAAATTAACTGTCCATCATCGGTACGGCCAGAATTCACCGCACTGGAGCATTTTATTCCAATTCCTCATATAAAATGTAGCAACCTGCAACAGTTCGCACATCAATCAAAGTCGCTTCCAAACGTTGTTCCGCCGACCGCGGTGCGGGGTACTTCCGCTTTCCATTCATTGCTTGCAATCAACGCTGAAAAGCGTACAGCCTATGAACAGCCAACACTAAAATATTCAGCCTGACAGGAGCAAATATACAACACCGGCGGAAGCGGTTGGCTTGATAAAGTTCTATTTTCTGCGTGTGAGCTGTAAACTGGAGTTGATTTGGAAATATTTGACATTGAATAATGTTTTCAAAAGTTAACAATTGGAGATCAATGATCGTAGTGTGCTGTGGTAGGCTGTGATTGGGTGCAAATTTGAAAATCAGAGTGATACTGCTACTGCCCATGATCGCATATTTGTAACACGCGCATTTTTGTTCATTTTGTAAAAAGTCTTTAAATCGCTCAGAAAGCTGAATTTACTGCATCTAATCCCACAACAGTAAAATAGGCTTTACTATCTTGCTTATCCGTGGTAAGCTGGTAATGATTTAGTTTGTGGGGTGGATTGACAAACGATTTACAAAATCAACCAAAATGCAAATGTTACAAATATGCGATCATGGGCAGTGCAGTAAGCTGAAAAAAGTGACGTAAGCGCCATTTTACAACCTACATGTTTTCCATTTTTCTGTTAAAGAGTACGGAGTTTGGAAAATGGCGTTTACGTCACTTTGCCAGATTACGGCAAGATAGTGGAACAGCAAAACACCGTGTTATGACTGCTCGAGAATTGCATTTAGAAAAATATAGAAACAATACCTTTATTGACTGGGCACGTGAAATCTTGACTAGATTAGACCTCACATTCAGAATAATCAGCGATTCTTGTGATTACAACGATTATCGGTTGAAGATTTCTCCATTTCACGGTACGACCAACCATTTTTCACCGCTCAACTAGCAAGTTAGAGCTTTGAAGGATTCCCTTGTTTTACTCGGGGCTTCAATCGGTGCCTCGTGGCAACCCTTTTTCCCACTGGGGGCGCATACTCACGTAATCAGCTATACGCAGTTGATTATAAACATAGAACAAACAACTAACAAAGCATCAGTCATCGGCGCTAGCGTGACTTACCGCTTTGTTACACAGCTTTCAACGAAATTGTCGTTCAGCCGTCGTTGCTGTTGGCTCGCGCGCCGTCAGCGCGCCATCAGTCAACCAGAACAAGCGTTAAGTATTTTATGAGTGAGTGCGATAAACAACTACTGCCGTACCTCGTACGTACGAACGCTCGTAGTTCCCTCACTCGACCGTTTTAATGGGAAGGGATAGCTCCCCTGGGAATGCCAAAAGCACACAGCCTGGTGCACAAACGATCCCAAAAGTGATTTATGAGTCCTGTGCGGGCATATACCATCATCATCTAGCGAACCGCAATATGCATCGAGTGAATTGCATTTACAGCACATTCAGAGTGTCTTGCGACAGTACAAGGGGCTTACGTACGTCAACACACAGCAAGGTCATGGTCGATTTGGGACGCAGCACGCCCGAGGGCGCACCTTTGACGTCCTTGAACCGTCCGAACCGGCCCGTCCCTATTCAATTTCTGGCCCGTAGCTTTTCTTCTTTCTTCTTCCGAGGAATAAATGACGTGTGAGATATTTTAAGCTGCAGAGTACACACGCTCCGGTCTGTGTATTCACAGGAGCGCAAGGATAGGGAACGGTTGTGGTGGTGACGCAACATGGCGTCCCGAAGTGATGCTGGGGAAGAGGGGAACAGGCACAATGGGGGTTTTCGTGCAGCAGCTGTATAGACGGGAGAATCTTTTCATCAAATTTGCCGGAAGCTAATTGGAACAAAGCGCTGGAAATGTATTTAAGGCAGCGTTTTCCAATCTGTGGTTGGGGAGCTATCGGGGTTTCAGCGAAATTTGAAGCAATACATGTGTGTCAAATATACGAAGTTGTGAAAACATTGGTTTATTTGTTTGATCCAGGATATTAGAAACCTTCTCGGAATTTGTTGTCAGCACATTAGTATACAATAATTCTGTTCACAAAATTTGAGTTTGATTAGTTTTCTACATACTATTGTTATTAGATGGAAACATCATTTAATAAAATTTCCGGAAAAATCATAATTTCCGCAGGAGTTTGCCTTTTTCGCGATTCGCATCTAGTTGATTGTGGCCTCCGAATTTAATAAAACTAATGCAAAGATGGGGCCCTTCTTAGCCGTGCGGTAAGACACGCGGCTACACAGCAAGACCATGCTGAGGGTGGCTGGGTTCGTTTCCCGGTTCCGGTCTAGACAATTTCGGTATTGGAAATTGTCTCGACTTCCCTGGGCATAAAAGTATCATCGTGTTAGCCTCATGATATACGAATGCAAAAATGGTAACCTGGCTTAGAAACCTCGCAGTTAATAACTGTGGAAGTGCTTAATGAACACTAAGCTGCGAGGCGGCTCTGTCCCAGTGTTGGGATGTAATGCCAATAATAATAAGAAGAAGAATGCAAAGATAGGCAGAGAAATCGATAAAATCCATTAGCTGTTTTGCAGCGACACCAGTAAAGTTTGATATCTAGAGGTAATCCTTGAAGAGTTCCTGCACTGCCCATGATTTCATAGTTGACGTAACAACCATTGCACTTTCGCATGTATTTCGAATGATTGGATAAATGTAGCAAATTTGAAACATTTCAACCCGTAAACACTCAAATGAGATTTGGAACATTCAACGTATCAATGTTGCAACAGATGAATATGTTAAATGAAAATTGAGAAAGTGGTTGTAGCAAATTTGTAGATTCTTAATCATAAACTATTGGACCAACTCTTAGGAAATTTTGAATGGATAATTCTTTCAATTTCTCAGTGGCATTCTTTTGATTTGATATGGAAAGTTGTTCTTAATTTGAGCGGCTTTTTATTTCGAACGTTCAAGGCTAGTTATTCAAAATTTTGCGGAAATGCTTCTGGATTTCTAGAAAATTTTTATTTTGCGAGCAAGCCCATTATTTATGCTTGCATTTCGTATGCATCTTCAATCTTCCGCCGGAGGTAGACTACCGTAAAATTTGGACAGCACTGTCAAAATAGTGTAGAATCCAAAAGACAATTCAGGAATTCTGTGCGTGGAGTTTTCATCGAACTCAAGAAAAGAGGTAAACTGCCGGCGATATTACTCGTGTGAATTATACGTCCCCGGATTCATAGCTCTAAAGCAGCGGTTAACAAATATTTGTGAAAACATTTTGTTTCAAATTGATATTTTTCTTATTGGAGACCACGAGTTTGATTTTTTCGTTACTTTCTAAACAATATTATTGTTAACATTACTGGAGGAAACTCCGGGACAGCCATCTTTATCGGAAGGACCTTTGATTTTTGTCACCAACGTATTTAATCTGGAGCAAATGAGGCACGTAACCCATCAATTCCAATATTTTCCTTTAAATATATGTATACACATCAAAATGAGCTGGAGATGTTTTAGAAGAAGGAATTGCCGAAAGATTTCCCGTAGGAATTTTTGGAAGAGTTTTGTAATAACATGAGGAAATTTCTTCGAAAATTCCTTTAGGAATTCTTACGAAAGTCCATTAGGGAATTCTTTAGAAGTTACTGCAATAATTCCGAATCATTGTAGGAAGTTCCGGAGAAATTCCTGAAGGGAATCCTGAAAGAATTTCAAGAGGAATTTCTGAAGAGATTCCTAAAAATATCTCCAAAGGAAATCATACAAGATGGTTTTTAGAAAAAATCAAAAAAAAAACCAGAAAAAAAATTTCGAAGCAATACCTTGAACATCCGAAAAAATTACCAATAATGTTTTCGAAGAAGTTCTTAATGAGTTTCTGAAGGAATTTAGAAAGTCCACGAGGGGAAATTTCTAAAACAATTTCTGAAGAAAATCATAAATGAATTCTCACAGGGGCTTAAAACAAATCGGAAGGAATTTTTTAAGGAGTTTTCAAACGAGTTTCCGAAAAGGATTACTGAGGGAAATTTTGGAAAATATATTATTCAACGAGAATACCGAAAACATTTGTGAAAAATACCTGAACAAATCCAACAGGAGTTTTTGAAAAAATACCCGAAGCAATTTATTATCGATTTGAAAGTTTTCTTGACTTAAATTCCAGAGGATTATCTATATATTTTCTCCTTCAATTTACGAAAGAGTTTCAGGGGAATCTGAGAAAGAAGTTCTGGATTAATTTTAGAAGAATTTGCGGAGGATTTTTGATGGAATCTTTGGAGGAATCCCTGGATAAATGAATTTTCGAAAGAATACCAGGAGAAGGGTGACTAGGGTTTCTTACCCCATTCCCGGCCTAACATGCGTACGACTGCATTATTCAATTGATATATATGACAGGAATCAACTTTTCCTGAATTTTGTGGGCTGTATAATACTGCATTGGGGTTCACTTCTGCTTAAAAAATAGCTATTCGTGCTAAATATCGTTCAAAAAAGCTTTTATTTGATTTAAATTAACGAGGTGCAGCACTCATTTCAGTCATAGCGATTTCCATTCCGGCATATCATAAAACCAGTTCCCGGCCTAAGCAAAATTTCACTCAATCTTTCAACATTTTTCTCGCATTCTCTCTGGGGACGGTAGAAAATGCGACGTAAACAAAAATATGCACGTTCCACGACAACAAGATGCCAGATGGTATTATTTATAATCATTTTTATTTAGTTGAGAAGATATATTTACTCATCCAAATTTCTTCCAAATACTTAAAAACAATATTTTTTTCACCTTTTGAAATCGAGAAAATTATAAATAACATGATAGCGTCAACGTATTAGACAGTTTTCCTATTAACGATGAAGGATCATTTTCATTCCCCTGGCCTTTTGGCAGCACGGTGCGGCTAGAAGTTTTTGGGCCGAGGTGATTTTTTGTTCGGTTTGAGAATACATTTTTAAATGTATTCTAATTATGTTTATATAAGCTCTAGTGATACGTTCTAGTGATTAAATTGAAGTGCGTGTTCTAAGAATTATGGTGTGGTGATTAAAAGCTTGAAGCAATGATTGTAACGAGCACTAGGACGATTTTCAGGTAGGTGTTTATTTGATGATACCGTTTTGTAAAAGTGGAAAGAATCACTCCGGCTCAGTGGTGTGGCATCGGAGAACGAGATTTTGAAATCTACATTTTTATTTTCTACAATTGGATCAATTAGGAGTAAAACAAGTGATTGAAAAATATTGAGTATTATGAAAAATAAATGGGAGACTTTTTAAAAATTATCAACCATAAACCTACGACTTTCAAACAGTATGAATCATTAGTTTTCTGTGCAGTGAGCCGGGAACCGGGTCCATAGGCCCAAGTAGTGATTTACCCTATATGAAATTTATAAAAAGGAGGACAATAAGCTAAAATCTTGTCGATAAAGGTGGACATTTGATGGATAAGAAAGGCATGCAAAAAAGCTGTCAAATACAAAGATATGATTTTGATTTTGATTGGCCGATTTCATGATTTTCATTTGATTATAATATTACAGACTAAATTTTATTTGGAGTACAAATGAATTTAGTTGAAAATTTTACGTAAAGAATATTTAACTTAAAAGACACAGGCATCAGAGTAGTTAAAGCCAAATTATTCATGGTACGAAACTCAGTTTTGAGTGATATTTCAACTAGGCAAGTCATGTTATTTTAATTGCCCGAAATGGAATTTGAGCGGAACGATTCCGATGCCTCAGAAGATGGCGCCAGCTTTACTCAAGTCCCTCAAGTCTTCCGGCACACGAAAACTGTCCCATCGAACAGGGAATATAAAGACATTCAACAGGGAATATTCAACGCTCGATGCAAATTGGATATTTTTTTTAACACTCGTAGGCCCTAAATTTGAAATCTAAAATCATTTTTAAAAGTTCTTAGAAATTTGACTGTTTGACAGTTAGCTCACAGGTTGAAAGCGTGGCATATAATAAAATCAAGTTAGGGGTGTTCAATAGGCCAAATAATTAGGTTTTTCCAAATTGACTTAAAATAGTTCCCGTGCGCAAAAATTCATGAAATTTTGAATTTAGATTAAGTTTCTATAATAGATAGATATATTCAAGGTATGTAAAATTCCCAATACCTCTAACAACCAAATTAAGTTGCGAAAATTATTTTAACCCTTAAAGGCGCAAGGCGATTTTTTTAGAAATCGTCGGAAATATTTTTAACGTAAATAACCATTGAAATTATTAACATTAAACGTATTTTCGGTTTGTTGTTTTAAAACAACATTGCGCATTTAAAAAAACTCGTTTTATGACAAACAAATTAAGTTGCTATTTTGGCGACATATTATACAAAATGTATTGTAAGTAAACTCATGGTTTTCTTGGATCTCGCGATTTCCATTGTTTTGAGTGGATTCTACATGACGATTCGGAAACTACGCGTGGAATTAGTGAGATGCCATTTCCAGAGGATTTTCATAAAAAATACATCTTGGAAATAAAACGAATAAGTTTTTTCAAAAGGTTTTTAAGGTTGCCACAATAGCCAACTGATCTTCACCTCGAAAATTTATAAGATCATTGCGAGCGATTCATACAATAAAGCGAACTCAAAAAAAAATCCGACGCTTGCTTAGCTACAGCATGCCTTGGGAAGCATTTCTCGCGCCTAGAATCATTGGGACGTAACTGCATTGATCGATTCCTTTTCGTCGATGTTTGTTTTTATTAATGTGGCTAATTGCGGTAGTTTGCCGAAGATTTAAAGGTTTGGTGTGATAAAGAATAGTTGTATGTTGCAGCAGAATCAACTATCACGATTGCATTTGAGTCATCAACAAAATATAAAATCTATTAGAAGAAATCAATTACATTCATATGATTCTAAGCATGAGATTTGAATCATTTGTTTGAGAAATTCAATCATTTATATTAAATTTAAATTTCTGGAGAAATTTTTGAAAGAATGCTTGAAGGAATATCTGAAGGAATTCCCAATAGTTATGTCTATCTTATTACCCCTAGTCTGAATAAATAATAATAATAATCTCATTACCATTTAAGGTTTCGTAATATCAAACCAAAAACTGCAGGATGATGGTGAAGGTCGCCTTAAGTGAATACAACAGTTCAACTGGTTAATCGCCTATCTGATTACAGCCCCCCATTGGAATGCAAGATTGGACGCGTTCGCTTAGGACGCAGAATAATCGAGGAATAACTCGGGATTGTGATGTGTGCGGTCGGTGAACAAACAAATCAGTGCAAGATTGGACGCGATTGTCGGTGAATAAATAGGTGAGTCAATAAAAGTTTAATTTTAAATTAAATTAATTTTAGAATATGAATATTTCGATTTATGAAAACTAGTAGACCCAACGAACATCGTTTCGCCAAACATTATTTTTTTCTCTGATAAGTTCTCGTGTTAGGCAGAAATTTGGTAGACACGAAAGTGAGGATAGCTTAACGCAGGGTAAATTGTTTCTATTTATTGACATTTGTTTGGTCAAAACCGGAAAGTAAGGGCTAAGATGACCATTGTGGCAGCCAGTTTTGGATTCTGTCGTGATTTTTCGAATTAAGGGGTTGGGCAAACAGCTTTTATGTTCAATTTATCTTGCGTTCATAGTTTGAAGTGTGTACGAAGAGTAATTACTAAATGTCGTGAATTGAACAAAACCAAAGCGTGTTTAGTCAGTGTAGGTCAAAATCAAGTTTTCGATCGTGTGAATCACGATTGTAAAAACTTCAAAGGTTCTGTGCAAAAAGATAGGATAATTTGGAGCAAATTTCAGCAAATTATGGGAATTGCATTTCGCACACCTGAAATTAACATTCACAGTTCGGTCCGACAAAAGTGGTTTGCAGAAATCGCTCTTAATGGACCAATCAATAAGCAAAAACTGCCGCTATGAAATGAACAGATTGTGCCACCGTAGACATGTTCTGTCAAACACACATGAATAGAAATATGCGTATACAGTGCTGCCGTTGTTTTTATGCGGTGAGTGCAAAATGAGTTGCCTTGATTGATCCATAGATAACCAACAAGGATAAAAAAGAAGTAAAAACCTCTTCGAATCATTACTACTTGATACTTGATGGATTACAGCTCCTCCTTGATGTGCCTACGCCGAATGGAGTATCTTTCTCCACTGTGTTCAACCCTGGGCCAATAGTCAAATCGAATCATAACAAGCCATGCAAACATGTTTATCTCACTTGTATAGGGCACTGCACGGGCTGCTGTGTCTCTTTCTCGCTTCAAAAAAAAAAAAGAAAACAACAAGGACAGTAAACGTCAAAATTTATGAAGAACGAAAGAGAAAGAGATCTTTCCGTGCAGTATATGCAAAGAATGTTTAGGCCAAATTTGAACATAATTGGTTATAGATAAATCCCCTGCCAATAATAGAACAAAACCTGCCAAAGCCGTCATTTCCTCTAGTTCCAAATATTTTTGATTGTAGCTTGTAAATTAAATTATTGGTGTCTTGTTGAAGATCATTCCGTAAAATATGTATGGGAAAATAAAATTCGGCAAAACTTTTTGGGGAAAGATTCGAAAAGATCTGGTATTATGTATTGAAATCTATTTTTTTGTCTACTTTTCGGTGGTTAGTTTGATGAATTGCGCATAGCTGCGCCAAAGCGGGAAATTGACTGGAGCAATGTTAGAATGAGGACGCTGTCTTTGTTCTAGATCCTAGGGCCTGGGCTTGCGGGAGATCTTGGATAACATAAACTATGTCGGATAACCACTTTAACCTCAAAATGAATTCAATGTTTCAAAATTACTCTGTGGTGAAGATTTGAACGCAATCTCAGGTTTTGTCCGGCATTTGTATGAGGGCCCGCCACTGTGAACTGGTGCAAAGGATGTCAAAAATTAAGCAAAATCGATTTTTACAATTATACTTTGCTTGTTTTGGAGGCAATCAAAGGTGTTTTCGTATCATATGAATATGCTTTATCGATATGAACTTGGTTGCGGTGATTTTATTGGCCATTTGGCATATAAAGCACTAGCGCGACAACTGGTGCTATAGCTACGACTGGTACATCTAGCCTAGGCAGCCCCCACCAAGAAGCCATAATAAAACGCTTCGTTCTCGCTCTTTTTTCCGTCGGGGATCACATTTTTCCTTCCCACCTTACTGCCGGAGTAGAACTGTTTATGTAAATTACAAAGGGCTTGTACCAAAAGCTAAAGCGTTTTTTTTGCAAATGATTCCTGGTAAAAAAATAAATTGGAATTGGATTGATCAGATTAAAGGGGTATGTGAAAAATTTATTCAGTCGGACCACATAATCAAAGTCAACAAGAATCCACTATATGTAGATTATCTGAAAGGTGCACACTTCGAAAAAGCCATGTAACTTTAGATGCTTCGAGACCGACACCCACGAGCATCATTATTGACGAGAAATTGTGTCATGATAAATGTGAAAACTAAGTTCACTTTTAAATTTACACGGCTGTATTATTTCAACAAAAACGATAAAGTACCAGACGGGAATCGAACATTAGTTCACTGCGTGAGCGCCACTCACGCTACCACACAGCCAGCACCGCTTCATGAAGAGAGAGAGTTCAAAGTGAAACAAGTTCTACATTCTTCTGCGCATGCTCTGTTCATTGCATCAACCCGTCGGCTGCTTGGCTGTTGGGTGCGTGTGTTGTCGTTTCATACGTTCTTCGCACCGGTTGCTGTGCTTTGTGTTCGATGGATGTAAATTTCAGTTTGTTTTTCATTAAAACTGTGGCGATTGTACTGAAACTTTTGTGTGCATCCAAATTGACTGAAAAATACATCTCAATTCATATTACGTCTTGTGGTATTGTGTCAGTTTTTTCCATTACGTCACCTGTAACATTAATAATTTTTTGGTGTGTTAGTATTGAAATATCATTACTGGAAATAATAAGAATGTGGCTTTGAAACTGGCAAACGAGCACCAAATAGTGAAGAGGAAATGCTCAGCTGTGCCAACGACTTTGCTTTTACGCCACTTCTAATTGACAATAAATCGCTTGAAATGAAAATATAACTGAAGCTAGGAATACCGCGCAATTTCAAAATTTTATGCAGGCCATTTATAGTTTTCTTTGTGCTTCTGACATAAAAATCTAACATTTTGTTTTTTTTTTCTTTCTTTAAAGTTTTTTTTTGTTCTGTCTCTGCCTTTTTGTTCCGTAGAGCTCTATAGCTCTTGCCATCCGGAAGATGCTCCCAGTCGAACCATTCCTCGAGCACGACGACACGCCACATCGTCACTGACGCCAAATGCCCGGATGAGAAGCTGATATTTCCTGATCCCAAATCCTAAGCCCCGTCCATCCTTGAGCATTGTAAACTAACCTCGAGTCACCACGAGTACGCTGGCTTCTAACCCCTCTTACTAACCGTATAATAAAATGATATTGATTGTATATATCACAAAAACAATGGCTCCGTAAAGTGTTATACACGCCTGAGCCTACCAAATAAACGAAATTGGAAAAAAAAAATTTCAAAATTTGGAAAAAAAATAGATCTAGGGTAGATAAAATCCAACAAGAGATTTTCGTTTGATTAAAAAACCATTGATGAAGCATACGAACTTGGCATACGTCATCGAACTTAATTCTGGCTCGCGAAAAAGTATTAGTATTTGGCATGACTAATCAATACGTCCTTAGTCATGCGGTAAGACGCGCGGCTACAAAGCAAGACCATGCTGAGGGTGGCTGGGTTCGATTACCGGTACCAGTCAAGGCAATTTTCGGATTGGAAATTGTCTCCACTTTCCTGGACATAAAAGAATTATCGTGCTAGCCTCCTGATATACGAATGCAAAAATGATAATGATGAAATGGAAGTGCTTAATGAACACTAAGCTGCGAGGCGGCTTTGTCCCAGAGTGGGGATGTAATGCCAATAAGAAGAAGAAGAATCAATACCTTTCATAAACCCTTTGCAGATTGAATTTCTATTTCTTTCCTATTCCTAAACGGAACAATGCAACGAGCAATTGGATATACGATATGGACAAATGGACACAATGGACTAACGATGAGATGGACCCGGCAATGACAACAGCAAAGAATGTTTAAAAATAGATTCTGTGTGGATTCTGTACAGCAGAATACCACAGTAGATCACGGCACAGTAGCGGTTAAGAAACACAGAGTGCCTATCAAATAAAGTATGGAATAAAAAAAAGTTCTTTCGTTAACATTTGCAGTGTTAACGAATTTACTGTGAACTCAGGAGTGAAACAGAAACATTTGCTTCTACTGATGAAATACGAATAAAAAAAAACAAATATTTTTTTTACCTTAACAAACCAATTACGGTACTTGACAAGAATCGGCAATTAATCCATCACAGAACCGCAAAGTCCGGATGGCAAACCACAAAAAATGTAGCTATTTTTTCCGCCCATTTTGACTGGTTGGTAATCAATTATCGAATAATGTAATCATGAAGGATATAATGTAAATCAGTTTTAATGTTTTCCACTAAAGGTCGTCGCACTGTGGGACTGGAAGGCTATACTGGGAGGCAAGCAGGAAGTACGGTTATTACGTTCATCAGGCACCGGTCAGAATGATCGTAATTAGGGTTGCCATTGCATTATTGCTTTCGAAAGCAAATAACTTAGCGAATCATTCTCAAAAGATGCGGATTGTTATTCTAAAATTCCAAAGAATTGTGAGGTTCCTATTCATAACCTAAATTTGTTTGAACAATACTATTACTCGCAGACTCGATTTTTATTACTCATCAGGAATAAAATCAGAATCAGAATAAAAGGAAAGTCTGTATATAAATTTATTGCGGTCTCTATTATTCCCATTTCATCCAAATGGCTGGATTTCTTGTATTTGATTTGCAGATGCTTTTCATGTAATCATTCAGTACATGGAACTAATTAAGTTAAAGGTCCTGTAGTTTGTCCTGGAAGTCTGTAAGAGTAAAACACTACAACGTAACAAAGTGAGTTCGAACAACGGTTATCAAGATACAGAGTGGAATAACATGAACTTTGTTTTTTAAACCTGTAAGAATATTCTTTCATTACATTACGACAAACAAAAGTACTACATATGAAAACGTAGGTACCAATGGTGACTGTATTCAAAAATACATCACCGAAGTGGGAGCGATTTCCATCTGACGCAATAAACTGCAAATAGCTACACATTGTAGCAAGTGTGTCATAATTTATGCAACCCCGGAACTTTTATGCATGTTTGCTTCACTGCTGCTGCTGCTGCTGGTACCGATTGGTAGCCATTTCCAGCTGAATGGATGCGTAATTGGGAATGCAATTATGAGCTTTGACACGTATGTGAATCATTCCGAAAGGGGGGAGGTCACTGTGTGCGCTGAAGTGGTGTTGACATGCTGATAGAGTAGTGGGCGATTTCGGTGCAAGGGTTGTGTATTTTGCGAGTGCGAATTGTTGTATCACAAACATCATTAGAAAATTTAAAAAATGTCAAAATTTAATGTTTAATCGAAATGTTGAAGCAGAACTAATGGTCGTGAAGAAACTTAAACCTTCACCGTTAACAATGATAGAACAGTCCACATTCAAGAAAATTGCCCAATACTAGCCTGATGGAGAAGCAATCAGTCGAATTGATTCGGTTTGGTTCCAACAATTATTTAATTGCTGAAAAGGGCGATAAATTTATTGATGGAAGGAATATTTTATAATTCAGCAAGTGATGTAACGTGCATTCGTAGGTACTGGTAGATGTACAACAGTAGCGCGATAAAATGCTGAGTTGTGCCCTGGAGTCAATTAGCATAGGACTAATTGACTTGAAGTTATAGATAATGAGTTTTGCGATTAGTGAGGTAACCAAAAAAACAAATATATGGCTTGTAGTCCGATGGGATTGTAATTTCGTCTGACCACTTTTGACCACGACGGGTTTCATGGGCGACCTTGATAACCATCGAAACTCTCAAAGAGCTACGTAGCCGCTACTCGACCAATGCCAAAATTTCGCAATTTCAATCAGAGATGTCACACAATGTTCACAAATATATCCTGCTCACTTTCTTTAGAAACACGATGGAAGGCATTCTACAAAAAAAACTAATTTTCATATTAAGATAGGCCACAGAAATGTGCAATAGGGAGCGGAACCATTTGGGTAGCACCCCATATTCCCGTCAGCAACCTTAATAACTCGACCGCGTTCCAACCAAATGGCTTGATTTTTTGTGCATCACTAGATGTCGACAGAAACAAACCATGTACAAAAAATCAAACCGTTAGGTTGGAACGCAGTCGAGTTATTAAGGCTGCTGACGGGAATAGGGGGTGCTGCCCAAATGGTTCCGCTCCCTATTGCACATTTCTGTGGCCTGTCATAATATAACAATTGTTTTTTTTTTGTTGAATACCTTCCATCGTGTTTTTAAAGAGATTGAGCAGGACATATTTGTGAACATTGTGTGACATCTCTGCTCTATCTGCTTTTCTGTTATTTTTATTATAACTTACCACTCAGTGATTTGAGGAAATATGATCAAAATATCAACTAGTCAATGCTATTTGCATGAATCTATTTATATTTGAATTAATGTAAATACCCACTAAATAAAGCACAATTTCTTTTCATTAGTGCTCATCATGCGAAAAAGATCAAAGAGCCCAAATTATTTTAGCAGTAACGCAGCAACCAGGTCTCATTGCCACGATACTTCTATTTGTTTTTTTTTACAGATAGAAAAAAGTGCTTGCTGCTTGTTTTATGGCGATCACGACTGTTTCCAGTACTGGAACTCAACATAGTTCTTGACAAAGTAATATGGAGGGCTAGGATTGTTATCAGTGATATACTTGGCATACGACGAGTTAATCTTATTTAAGAGGAGATTCCGGAAATTTTGACTCAAATTTAAGATATTTCTTTATACAATTGGTAATACTTAAAGATTTGTTTTTTGTCAGTCTTTCGGACATCTATACCATTTTCTCGGCCGTAGCAGCTGCAGCTCTCATTGCCGCCACCTATCCGTCCACAAAGTCCATCTTCGTCCTATCCGACTCTGCTAGAGTTATCTCCGCACTCAGAGCGAAACGCCTAAACACCCCTGGATCCAAGGCATCCTAGCAAGCATTCACCCGAATACGATTTTTGCTTGGATCCCGGGGCACTGCGCAGTAACTGACAACACCACGGCCGATTATCTTGCCGGAATCGGTTTCAAGGTCGGCGATTTGCGTCAACCGTCCCTGTGGGAGACGTAGAAACCAGGATTAGGAAGACAGTACGAGACAACTGGGAAATGCCATGCAGAGCTTCCACTACTGGACAGCTGCGAAAAATCAAGAAGTGGTCTTCTGGACGGACCTGAGCAACCTAAAGGACCACCAAATCGTCTCTCGGCTGTTCTCGCACAACTTTGGGGGAGCCCCTTCCGGCCTATTTGCGACGTTTGCGGAGTCCACAACACTGTGGAAAATTATGTATGCCGATGCCCCAAATTCTAGGGACAGGAACGCCCATACGGATGATGCAGATGCAGACAGCATCATTGCCCTCATCAGTTTCCTTAAAGATGGTGGCTTATACAGAAACATCTAATTCAAACGGTTTCACGGGCATCCCGAGGATAAGCTCAAGAAAGACCCTTAACTCGCGACGCTCGGGCTTTCCTTGAATTCTCCCAAGGTGACCGGGCAACTCGGGAACCTTAACTCAGGTTCTGAGCCCCCTTCTTCAATCTTAACTATGGATTCCAATAAGGTCAGCTGTGAACACCTCCCCAACGTCGCTTAGCCCGCTACATCTATCCCCTGGTCGTTTCTTGCAGCACCGCAGGTTTTGAAAATGCTGCCTTCGAAAACTTAAATAAAGTTCTCCAGCTGAATAACCGTGATCTAATTTTATATTGTTTTCGATAGTTACCAGGCTTTTTGCTTAGTCTAGTTAACTGTTGGATAAATCTGCGGTCAATCTAGCACAAGTTTTCGGAAATCTCTTCGAATTAAAGGTTAGATTGAAGACTTCTGCGGTATGGTCCTCGCCTTAAGCCAATTTTAGCTTCTCCGGAGAGCAGCGCACTCGACGACAACAGGTCCTGCATCAAGGCCACCAATGGATACCTGGATCTCTACTGTAGACTGGTTTCGGATTTCTATCAACTTGCACTAAAATTGTTCATCTATGTTTCGTTCATGTTACTTAAATATTACTTAAATTTTTAATTTTAAGTTCCAAGTTTTATCAATGTTAGTCGTGATATTCATTCTTTAATTAAACTGAACCATTTTTAAATTTAGCTAGAAGGTCCTAAAGTTGGACTTGAGAGTGGACATTTCAAGACCACCCCCCTTCCAAGTGCCCCTGGCTTTGGAATTTACGACGAATGAAGAACTGATCCAAATATCAAAATTCACATAAATTAAGACAAACAAAATATATTTTTTTGGTTATCTTTGCAGATACGTATTTCGACCACAACTGTGTGGTCGTCTTCAGTGTCTCGTACTTGACTCGACTGGACAGTACTTAATTCGTCGTAGACGGTTTAATTCATTCCACTGAAAGAGCTTAATATATTTTTCCCAATATTTTTTTGTTTTTGCAATATTTCAATTACGTTGTGCTCATTGCTCAACAATCTCAATGTTGTTTCAGAGGGGAAAAATCAAAAAAGAACAATTGTTCTTCAATGGTCTTCTGCTCAATTTTCAACTTCTATACGGTTTTTTACTTGTCGCTCGATTGCGCCTACTTTTGACTCTGACCTTCATCATAATCCCTTTCACTTTGAGCTTAGGTTGCTCGTCTCACCGATCAAAGCTAATGAAATATCAATCAACAAGTTTATCGCGGTAATCAAGTCTCCTACCACAAATACATACCACACGACGTCATTAAATCGAAGTTGGTGGAAGAATTGAACTTGCTGCCATACTACTGGTCCGTATATTTGGCCTATCAATAAGAATTCGTGGCATTTGTTTTCTGCCATTTTTTTGTTTATTTTCTTTGTTTCATATGTCATACGGAATGATTTCTGATGTCGCTAATTTGGTTCGTTTTAGTCGGGCTGGCAGACAAATGATAAAATCAGTTGATTGAGGTAAGTACAGCTTACGATTGCATATTTGTAACAACCGACAAAAGTAGGCATGGAAGAAATGGGTTGTTTCCTCTAAGTTAGTGGGACGCCCGTAAGGAGAATGATTTTATTGAAGATCAGAATGATCCCAATTCTGAGTTATGGCAATAGATTGAGTTTAAAAGTTTCTTCTTCTGCATTGGTGAGACGCTCACAAGAAGTATTGAGTTATTATGGATCAAAATGATTACAATTCTGCGTGGAGCGACAAACGCATGTTACAACAAGGATTTGAATACACAAATTTATGTTTGTGGACCAAAATTATCACAATTGATCATAGTGGGGTGTTTCCATGTTAATTGATTAATTGAGTCTGAAAAGATTTTTTTCCTTTGCATTGATGGGACGCTTGTAAGAAGGATGATATTTTTGTATATCAGAATGATGACTATTCTGCGAAGTGGAGCTCTTGCCCGTGTTGTTGCAAATTAAAATTATTAATTAAATAAAAAAATAAAAATTAAAACAATTCCTCGTTGTGGACGCCCAAAAGTTTCTTACTCTGCGTTGGTGGGCCACTCACAAGAAGAAAGGTGTTATTGTGGTTCAAAATGATCACAATTCTGCATAGTGGGACGCCTGTATGTTATGGCAATTCATTGAGTCAGAAAGTATTTTCCTCGCCTGCTATGGCAATGAATGGAGCGCAAAAGTTTCTTCATCTGCGTTAGTGGGACGCCCGCACGTTATTGTGGAACAGAATGATGACAATTCTGCCTAGTGGAGTTTCCGTCTATTATGAATTGCGTCCAAAAATTTCTTCCTATGCGTTGGTGAGACGCTCGGAAGAAGAATGGTGTTGTTGTTAATCAATATGATCACAATTCTGTGTGGTGGAGCACTCGCATGCTGTGGTAATGATTTGAATCCAAAATTTTCCTTCTCTCTGATGATGAGACGCTTACAAGAAACAATGTGTTTTTGTGGATCAAAATGATCATAATTCAGCGTAGAGGGACGCCTCCATGTTATGACAATGAATTTAGTGCACTAGTTTTTTTCTCTGCGTTGATGGGACACTCGCAAGAAAAATTGTGTTCTTGTGGAATAGAATGATCATAATTCTGCGTGGTGAGCTCCCGTCTATTATGGGTTGTTTCCAAAAGTTTTTTCTTCTGCGTTGGTGAGACGCTCGGAAGTAGAATGGTGTTGTTGTAAACTAAAATGGTCACAATTTTGTGTGGTGGAGCGCTCACTTTTTATGACAATGAATTGAATCCAAAAGTTCCATTCTCTGCGATGATGAGACGCCCAAAAGAAAAAAAATGTGGTGTTGTTGATCAAAATAATCACAATTTGGCGTAGTGGGATGCCCTCATGTTATGGAAATGAATTGAGTGCTTATGTTTCTTCCTCTGCGTTGGTGAGACGCCCGTTAGAAGAATGGTATTTTTGAGGTTCAGAATTATGACATTTATGCGTGGTGGAGGTCTCGCCTGTTATGGCAATAAATGGAGTGCAAAAGTTTCCTTATCTGTGTTAGTGGGACACCCGCAAGAAGAACGGTGTTATTGTGGATAAGAATGATCACAATTCTGCGAGCTCCCGTCTATTATGGATTGAGTCCAAAAGTTTCTTCCTCTGCGTTGGTGAGATGCTCGAAAGAAGAATGTTTTGGCAATAAATTGAATCAAAAAGTTTCTGTCTCTGCGATTATTAGACGCTCACAAGAAAAATGTGTTCTTGTGGATCAAAATGATCCCAATTCAGCGTAGTGGAACGCCCTCATGTTATGGCAATGAATTGACGGCGCAAGAAGAATGGTGTTATTGTGGATTCGAATGATCACAATTCTGCGTGATGGAGCTACTGCCGATTACGGTTTGAGTCCAAAAGTTTCTTCCTCTGAGTTGGTAAGTTGGTGTTAATTTGTACCAAAATTATCACAATTCTGTGTGGCGGAGGACATACATGCTAGGGCAATAAATTCAATCCAAAAATATCTTTCTTTGGGATGAAAAGACGCTTGTGGATCAAAATGTTCACAAACTAGTGTAGTGGGACACACTCTTGTTATGACAATGAATTGAATCCAAAATTTTCTTTCTCTGAGTTGGTGAGACGCTCGGAAGATGGATGGTGTATTTTGAATCAAAATTATCACAATTATGTGTGGTGGAGGGCATGCATGTTACGGCAATAGATTGAATCCAAAAGTTTCTTTCTTTGCGATGATAAATCACTCACAAGAAAAATGTGTTTTGTGGTTCAAAGTGATCACAAAGTAACGTAGTGGAACACCCTCATGTTATGGCGATGAATTGAGTGCACAAGTATTTTCCTCTGCATTGGTGGGACGCCCGCAAGAAGAATGGTGTTCTTGTGGAACAGAATGATCAAAATGGTGCGTGGTAGATCTCCTGCTTGCAAGGTCAATGAATTGAATGCAAAAGTTTCTTCCCCGGCGTTGTTGGTGGGACGCCATCATGAAAATTTGTGTCTTTGTGGATAAGCATGATCTGATCACATTACTCCGTGGATTGCATCGAATCCAGTACGAGAGTTTGTTTCCTGTGTTGATGGAATGCCCACAAGAAGAATATTTTTATAAATTTAGCTTGGAATGATAACAATAACTATGTAGAAATTAATTTGGACTGATTCTGCTAAAAAGCTGTAAGATTTATTCAATGAAAACAAATTCGGTGAATTATTATGAAGGGAATTGCTTTAAAGTGTGTTATTATGAGTTTATTTTGCTACTAATTTATAATGCTGAGAATATGAACCTTGTGGAATCAAACTTCAGAATTCGACTCATTTTTCACAGATATTTTTTCTTCGTAAAATCTTCAATAAGTCTCAAGAATCACTAACTGAGCATAAATTCAATACCAGTAGGTAAACATCATTCAAAATAAATAACTCTCTCCAAAGATTGCGTTTCAGATTTAAAAGCACTCTCCAAATTAAAACATCCCATTCCCCACACCACATGAATCCCCCACTAACACCTACCTTCCGCAGGAACCGCTCGTTGCAGTCCTTGGCCGTCCCGCGCCAGTGCCGATGCCGGTACCGCGAGTTCCCCAGCTTGGACGATCCCTTCAGCTCCGCCGCTTCGTTCACCACTCGCTTGATCGTCTGGAAGCGTATCCGGTTGCAGCGGTGCATCGGTTTCATGACCGCACCCCGTTCCGGTTCCGAGTCCGGTCCGGACTTGTTGTGCTCGTCCTCGTCGTCCACCCAGGCACTGAGCACCCCCTCGACGAAGTTGTACAGCATCTGGATGTTGGGCTGCATCGGTGCCGCACCCGACGGGGTCGGTTCCGTCGGTTGTATCAGCTTGCGGTTTTGGCACACCTCCCGCAGCATGGTTTCGCTGAAGTGCACCGACCGGTTGCGCCTCCTGCGCGAGTTGAGCGATGCGGCCGACACGGACTTGGTTAGCTTACCGTTCCCGCACGAGGTTGATCGCTTTTTGGTTCGCGACCGGGGCAGCGAGCTGCGCGATTCCTCACGGGACAACCGCTTCTGGGCCATTTCGGCGTTTCGTGGCAGTGAATTACTTTTGATCTTTTGCGTTGAGTCTACTTGATGGGCTTGTTCAGCGAAGGCCGTGCAGCGAGCGTCGGTGCAGCGGGGCAGAGAGTTGCACTTGTTGTTGCATTCGTAGCAGAGAGGGCCGCACTTGGTGGTGGTTGGAGGGGTGGTGGTTTTGACCCGTGGGAGAGAGGCGCACCTCGGGGTGTCGTAGTAGTCGTACATGTAGCAGTTGGGATCGTTGCAGAGGGATTGGGCCGAACAGAAGGGATCGGTGCATTTCGGAGGGGATTGGCTGCGTTCGGTGGATCGCGAGGCAGGGTACGGGTGGTGGTGTTGGGAGGGTTGCTTGTTGATGTGGTTGATGTCGCTGACGGTGGCCGAGCGTTGGGTTTTGTTGCGCCGGGAACGTTCGCGACGCGAGTGTTTGGGAGCACTGGTGGTGACGGGGGCGGTGGATGAGGTTGGTGCCTGCTGGGTAGAGTATTGTTGGGACGGGATAAATTGGGAATGCGGATCACTGCGGTCTTTCGATTGGTAGCGGAAAGTTCGTTCTGGTTTTTGAGGCGCAACACGAGTTGGAGGATGGTCCAGATGCGAAGAAGATACAACTTCGCTGGCAGAATGACGAAGTTTTCGTTCTCGGTGATGCGAGTGTTCGCTGCGATCTCGATCTTTACGGCGAATGTCGGTACAGCTGCTCTGTGGAACTGCATCGAACGTATGCTTTTTGAGCTGCTTCAGGGGATACTGAATCCATTCGGTGGTACTTCTGTGAAAGAATTCTTCGTTTGGACCAAGTGAATGTCGTTTCTGTAATTTAGATCCACTCGATTTCTGCTGGGTAGCTTTAGGAGGATCAAAGTGCTGCAGAGGAATTTCTTCTTTTTCTTTGAATTTCTTCGGAGCACCAGCCTCCTCGTTAACTTTGCTGAAAATTTGTTGCTTCTTTAGCCATTCTAGAATGTCGTTTCTACTGAGGGCGATTTCACCGGTTCCTCCGGAATGTTGACGATGGATGGTACGTTCTCCAGATGTTCCACCGGAGGTTTGCCGTTGAAGCGGTTTCTTGGAGAGTTGATGAGATGCCTGTTCTTGCTGCTCTTTCTCGAATTTCTGTTGAGCGGATTTGGCTTTCTGCAAAAACTCGACACTCCGTTTGAGAGGTAAATTGAGAAGCCATTCGGAGATATCCGTTTTTAGCAGTTGAAGATCGCTTGGACCAGAAGAGTGCCGTTGGTGGCTGCTTTCTTTCGCGAAGTCTTCATCATCGCGACGAGCGGTGCGCTCATCGACTGATCGTGACGAGTGACGCTGCTTGAGGCTTCGGTCGAAACATTCGCCCTTTGATGTAGCACCAGTCTGAGGGCGCGGACCGGAGGGAGGAGCCGAAAGATCCGGTTTAGGTTTCGAGGGCGGACCGACCAGATGACCATTTAGGAGTTGGTGCTGCTGCTGCTGTTGTTGTTGCTGCTGTTTGATGTTGCGGGCATCAGTCTTATCAGTATGAGAGAGTTTCTCAATTTCGTATTTGTATTGTTTTAGCTGCTCTATCCATTTGATGTCGGCGTTGATTTGTTGGAGGTACTTGATCAGTTCCTCGTTCGTTAACTCTTGGCTCTGTTTCTGCGGGGCACTGCCGATATGAGAGTGATGCTGCATTGTCGCTGTGGTGGCCGGGTGGTGATGGTGGTGGTGCCCTCCGAAAGCAGTGCTGCTGCCGGGGGCGGTACCACTGATAGCGGTGGTAGTGGAGGAGACATTGATGTTAGCGCTTGCACCCTGTTGTTGTTGTTGCTGCTGCTGCTGCTGCTTTTGCTGTAGTTGCTGCAGAGCCTTAAGATCCGATAGTTTGTATTGAGTGTTACAGCGACAAACAGGAGTGCGACCACTGGCACCAGTGGCTAGCGCTCCACTTCCGCCATCGTCACCGCCTGAGCTGGGCTTTTTGGCGGACGAAGCCGTCGTCGTCACGTGGCTGCGCCCGGGGGCTACTGGGGTAATTTGAACGATCACACAGCAGCAGTGTAGTAATAAAGTGTTCTTGTTTTCACTGCTGTGGCTGCCGCCTTCGCTGACTTCGACGAGGGCTGCAGAACCGTTGCTGGCGCTTGCTGGTTTGTAGGCACTTCCGTTACACGATTTATCCTGCTCCGGATGTGGTTTTTGCTGGCTCTGAGATTTCTGTAACGCTGCCAGAATGAGCGCTGACTGTTGGGGGACGCCACGGGGAACTGGTTCAGGAGATGCGATTCGCTACCGTTGACCAGCCGTAGTCGTCGACGTCCTCGATGGTGTCTGCGGCGGAGTTTCTTCTCCAGGCAACTACTATTTATATAACTACTAGCACCACTTACTTTGAGAAGGCTTTTACAACAAATCAACGAACGTTGAGGAAAACTACTAGGCCTATCACGATTCAAAGGGTGAGTATTGTATATCACTCGCCAGCTATTCATGCCACCCTTTTTCACAGCTCATCACACACTTTCCTTATATTTCTTTTCTTGGAATAGAGGAGATACCCTTGATTTTTTTTCTTTATTGAGAAATAGAACTTTCTTCTCTATTATATTCTTGAAAGCTAAACCCAAGCAATCATCTTAATTCATCACATTGCATTCGGTCGGACTGGAACACAAAGAATAACGAATCTCGATAAACACTGAAATCTTATTATTTGCTTTAACGATTTTTTTTCGCTCTATATTTGCGAACCACACAAAGATTTCCACACATTCGTCTCACTCGCTGCAGACCTTGTTTTCACACGCTGTCCTAGCATCATTGTCGTCATTCGAATTACTGTAATCATCCCCTTTGAATTGGTTCTATTGCTGCTGTCAGCATCATTCCCACTTCCTCTTTTCACGATTCTCTGTTGCACATTCTTTCCACTAGTTATGTCCCAGTTCGATTCTTTTCAATTGCATGCGGCTACGGCAGGGTAACAGAGTTATATGTAAATATTCCCGATTTTTCCTATCGCGTGGCATTCACAGATTCCGATCCGATATCTGCACTCTCGCAAATGTGGTCCAGAAATTCTGGGGATTTCTCGCACTGCACCACAGCACGAGAAAATTGGTGTTTTCAACAATTACATAAAAGCTCCCTTAGCGTGCGACTGCTGCTGATGCAAACAGCTTGTTTTCGTTTACAGGCAGGACGGCGAAAATAGTTCATTCCTCGTTCCTCACCGTCGTCGGTTGGGATATCTGGGCGCTTCAGATCCTTTGTGTACGTATTTTTTTTCAAGTCGTCGACTGCTTTCGTCACACTGACTGTATTGTTTGCTATGTGAGTACAACGAGTGTGGAGTATTATCCTTCGCTAGGCGCCAGGCAGTGAGTTAGTGTATGTTTGGCTATAGATATATTTTCGAGTCTTGCTAGTTTTCCATTTCGAGGTCCTCTAAAATGTAGATTTGTGTATGAACTTTGAAGCACCTCGCACAAGCTCGCCTGGTTAAGCGTGTCCCTTCTTCCGTTTGCGTTTTCCGTTCCAAAAGACGATTCCACACGGCCAACAACAACAACTACCCGAGCCACACGAAAATCTGTTCAGGCAACTTCGAGGCCCGTTCCATCCTTCCGTAAGCGCGACCGCAACGAGTGATGACGTTCGCGACAACCGTACCGTGCCTAATACTCCTCGCAGCTCGAGAAGGGAAAAAAACTAAAAACTCACGACCGATTCCGTATCCGTACACACTTCCCCGGGGGCGCTGCCTGTAGGAGATATTTCAACCTACTGTCCGTGCCCAGCTGTATGCCAGTTGCCGATTGGAAACAGATTAGAACTTGCTTCCTTTTTCTAGCGCTGCACAGCCCCCGAAGCACTTCTTCAACACGCCCCGAGACGTCCGATGACCACGCACAATAGTTACTGCAGGAGGATCACTATTAAACTAAAACTTTCGGGAAAAAGTAGATGATTTTTTGGAGAAAGCACCCGTGCACAGCGACGAATGCATGACGAGATGACATGACGCCCATATTCGGAGGAAAATTTTGTCACTCTGTGCTCTCCGGAGTTTCGCTCCACGGTCGGAATGGGGGAGCCCATTGCTCCATGGATGGGAGAACTTCTCACCCCTTCCCATCACTGGCGAGAAAAGTCCGTTACTCTTTTCCCATTTCCGTTTCCCACCAGCTAAGAGTCTTTGGTGTGTTCAGCACGTGAGCAGCTGGTGGAGAGAGAGCAAGAACGGGAGAGAAAGTGACAGAGAGAGTGGACCCTGATGAAGTGGCCATTGATGATGGAGGGAAAACTGCACGGGCGAAAGACCTTGCAAAAAGGATGCTGGGAAAAAGCTCTCGGCTCGGCCGTGCCGTGATGATGCAATTAAAGCTCTTCTCGGTGTGGAGAAGCGATGCTCGGGAGAGATTAGCTGGAGGGATTACATTGTGGTGGAATGTAAGTTTGCACGTGGTCAAATTCGTACGTTTTTACACATTATGTTATTAAAAAAATGCTCTGAAGTATAATATATACACAATATATTTCCAATATAACTTTATTTCGAGGTCTTATTTGAATACGTATGGAGTGGAAAGGGGACTTCGACTTAGTGAAACAATCCATGATATAATGGGCACACACTATGTATGTGACAACATTCAATTATCAACAACTACACAATTTTTTTATATGTTTTTTTTAAATTTTGGTAAAGATTTTATTCAAAAGTGTACATTTGTTTCTAAAACGATTTAATAAAAATTTAATCTTAAGTTCGTCGAAGAAAAGGTTCCCTCAAACAAACTCGACGAGACAACCGCGACGCGATTCTATCGCTTGGTGACTGCGATTCTGTTGCTGTTGGAATGGAAGCGTAATACTTGTGACACATATATGATACCAATATCACTGTTCAGCATAAAACCATATGTCTGTCACCCAGAATCACGCTGGTATCACGATAGCACGATGATTTCCGTACCCTGCCCTTCGACCATTGTATTGTACGAAACAGAACATAATTTGTTGTTTGAAATGTCAAATACGCCGTTTGACATTTGAAATAAAAACAAACATTTGCAAGCTGACTGCGTAAAAATCGTTTTTCTGCAATTCCGGATGATATTTTTCACAACATTGGCAGCATAATTATTCGTAAGCCCATTATTTGCTACAATTATGCTCTGAAGATGTCTTCCTATTGATTTTGCCAGTTCTTGGGTTGTTTCCGGGAAGATCTACCGTCACTTTTGCATGTTATTCTATGGTTTGAGTTCTGTATTGTGGGATTTCGAACATTTTGTGCAAAGATCCCATGGGTTTTAATTGGAATGAGGTCTGGGGATTGGAAAGGATGTGGGATTTTTGATTTGCCATTAGTCAGCAACTATTTTTTTCAGATGGGAAGAATGTTTTGGACCATTGTTTTGGATAAATTCAAAATTGGATCTCTATGACTCAATTGAACGGTGCTGGCTTTATCCTACAAAATGTCCAAATGAATTAAACGATCAGTGCCGTTTGCACTGAAATCACCCCAAACCATAGAATAGAGTGGTTAACGTCCGCAGAAATAATTGCCCTGCGGAATATTTGCAAGAACTCGCATATTTCTGCTAAAATACCTATACGAAGAATTAGAAAACTATGACGTTTTCATATGACGTTACAGTACCAGTTTATGATTTCTATACATTTCGATGAAGAATATCGTTTTGGAAAGTGGTAGAATCAGTTTCGAAACAAACTGTCAAATAGATAAAACGGTGAAAAAAGATGTATGTCATCTTGCCACTGTATGCGTACAGCGTGATACGAAAATTATTGTGTGGAAATCATATGTCTGTCGATAGTATAAAAGGAACATTGCCCGCAGTGGCCCAACGATAGCAACACGGCGACTAGCTGTCGCGGCGATGAAATCGCTTAGCTCTAGGGGGCCTTAAACCTCAAGAACAAAATGTTTGGTTGCCATAGATCAATTTGTTCGTGGTCATCGTGAATTTGGCGTGGATTGCGAGGATTAATTATTTTGATAATAATTGTGGAGCTTATTATGGAAATAGCCAAGCGGGAGTCTAGTGGAAAACTTTCACTCCAGTCTGCGATGATTGACCACATATATTTGAATAACGGCAATTTTCCACGATTGCCTTGATTAATTTTTTGGGTGATCTACACATACTCCCACTTCTCAGGATTTGTTTTGTTATGAAGGCACATACCAACAACATTTTAAATCATTAACTCGAGCAAACATTGTGTTTGACCTAACGAACGGCAGGCATCGACGAGCCAGCCTCGGGCTGAAAGTCTCCTTAATAAAGACACAAAAAAACGAACAGTGGGTAATGTCTGTGACATAACCGCTAAGTAGACGTAGGACTTCCCTTGACCATGCCTTTAAAATACATAATATGTCCAAGTTTCTCACATCAACTATTTTGGATAAATAATCGGCGTTGCATACCATTCCTTGGCAAAATCTTCTCATCAAACCGACACAGAAATCAAATCTACCTCGAACAAAAATCATCAAAAAAAAATCAGGAAGTATCTGTCCGGTCACGAAATATTAGCCTCGACAGTGGCAACCTTCCCACTGAAGGACTGCCTGAAATAAACCACCAATCAGCTAGTGTCTTGTATCCCGCTTCTTTGTCAGCCAAAGCGTCATCATCATCAACGCGTTCGAGAAGTGCTTCTTCTTTTTTACGCTTGTTGTTCGCTGCTGGCGTCTATTTCTTAACAGGACTTTTCGCTTGATACAGGCCAATAAGCCGGGCAAGCGAGCTTAGAATTGCAGTTCAGGTGGGAAGTACATGTTCTTTTCTGAGCCAACATTGTTAGTAGTAGAAGGAAGGAAACACCCGGACATGGGATTTCGGGTGATAAGATTTAGAATTCATAACATGGGACGATCATTCAGTCACGTTCGCTTTGTGTGCGGTCAGTATCAAACAATGTTTTTCTACATATTTTTTTATCAATGCCAATATTGCATTGATCAATGCATTGATATTTAACGTGTATTTGCTTAGAATTTAGTTTTGGGTCGCGCGGATTTGGCGCAGAATGGATTTTCATGTCGCGCGGAAATGGCGTGGATTTGATTTTAGTCGGCGCGGATTTGGCGCGGAAAATATTTCAGGATCTCTCCGTAACAACCCTGCAATTTCTATCTCGAAGGGAATTGAAAGCTTTGATATTGATCTCTATCATTGGCTCTCTGAAGAACCGTTTGTTTTTTGGACATACATGCTGCATCATGTTGCTTTTCTTCAGCCCGTCTCGGCTCATCACCGATGCCGGCCGGTCTCGGCTCGACTCTGCTGCTGCTGCCGGTATCTGCTCAGCATTGCTGCTTTGTCGTGTCTGTAGGGTGGACTGCTGCTGTACTGGCTAGGTTTCGGCTGATGATGGTGGCTTCGATGACTTCATTCCCTGCTAAAAGGTGTGAGTGCTGTTCAATCGATGATGCGGTTGCTTCGCTTGTCCCGGTCAGAATGAAAGGAAAAAATTGCGTTGCGCTATTTTATGGCTTCTCGGCAGACCCAGCGGCTGCTCATTCGCTGGTGTCTGCACCAATCAGAACGTGGTAATGGAATGATGCAAGAATTATGCGGTACCCATATTTATAGGTTCCCTTGATCTCAATGTTTTTCATTGAAAACAGTTTCATGCCTATTGAAACAAGTTTTTCGGGTCTTATCAAGCATGGACATGGAAGGCATACTTGAAATCTGTCGATTGAGGGGCTCACCGCAGAAATTCGTCCACTGAGACGAACGCTATTAACGTTTAAAATCTTTCAACACAGCGTAACGCGGTCGATTTGAATATTTTGAAATGACACCCGGAATAGTAAAGAGAGACGTAAGTCCTACGTCAAAAAGGCATCGACTTATTTTCTTAAATTCGACATAAAAATAAAAAGATATTCTACACACAACACGGTCATAATCATGTACCCATTAAAAAAGTTAAACTGTCTTAACTTTTAATTGCTTAGTGCTTACTAAGTTTAGAAATGCTGCCACAATGAACGCATGGACCCTAAGGCACAAATCTTAAGAAATAAGTGATAAACAAATTTAACATTTCTATTTTAGTACATGCTGCAAGTCAGCAAAGATAAAAAAAATGGTTCCTCTGCAGCATGGGCGAGATTGCTGCAACACCGCACGAGGGCGAACGAGGCACGATACAAACGGGCGCGGAACAGACAAAACTCGATTTTCCGGAGGAAAAAGCGCCAGCAGGAAGATCGAGACCGTGAAGAGACGGAGGAACTGTACCGCGCTAATAACGCACGAAAGTTCTATGAGAAGTTGAACCGTTCACGTAAGGGCCACGTGCCACAGCCCGATATGTGTAAGGACATAAACGGGAACCTTCTTACGAACGAGCGTGAGGTGATCCAAAGGTGGCGGCAGCACTACGAAAAGCACCTGAATGGCGATATGGCAGACAACGGTGGCGGTATGGTAATGAACCTAGGAGCACGCGCGCAGGACATGCGACTTCCGGCTCCGAATCTCCAGGAAATCCAGGAGGAGATCGGCCGGCTGAAAAACAACAAAGCCCCTGGAGTTGACCAACTACCAGGAGAGCTGTTTAAACACGGTGGTGAAGTACTGGCTAGAGCGCTGCACTGGGTGATTACCAAGGTTTGGGAGGATGAGGTTCTGTCGCAGGAGTGGATGGAAGGTGTCGTGTGTCCCATCTACAAAAAGGGCGATAAGCTGGATTGTAGCAACTACCGCGCAATCACATTGCTGAACGCCGCCTACAAGGTACTCTCCCAAATTTTATGCCGTCGACTAACACCAATTGCAAGAGAGTTCGTGGGGCAGTACCAGGCGAGATTTATGGGTGAACGCTCTACCACAGACCAGGTGTTCGCCATACGTCAGGTATTGCAGAAATGCCGCGAATACAACGTGCTCACACATCATCTATTTATCGACTTCAAAGCCGCATATGATACAATCGATCGGGACCAGCTATGGCAGTAAATGCACGAACACGGATTTCCGGATAAACTGACACGGTTGATCAAGGCGACGATGGATCGGGTGATGTGTGTAGTTCGAGTTTCAGGGGCATTCTCGAGTCCCTTCGAAACCCGTAGAGGGTTACGGCAAGCTGATGGTCTTTCGTGTCTGCTATTCAACATCGCTTTGGAGGGAGTAATACGAAGGGCAGGGATTGACACGAGTGGTACGATTTTCACGAAGTCCGTCCAGTTATTTGGTTTCTCCGACGACATTGATATCATGGCACGTAACTTTGAGAGGATGGAGGAAGCCTACATCAGACTGAAAAGCGAAGCTAAACGGATTGGACTAGTCATCTACACGTCGAAGACGAAGTACATGATAGGAAGAGGCTCAAGAGAGATCAATGTGAGCCACCCACCACGAGTTTCTATCGGTGGTGACGAAATCGAGGTGGTTGAAGAATTCGTGTACTTGGGCTCACTGGTGACCGCCGATTACGATACCAGCAGAGAAATTCAGAGACGCATAGTGGCTGGAAATCGTACGTACTTTGGACTCCGCAAGACGCTCCGATCGAATAGAGTTCGCCGCCGTACCAAACTGACTATCTACAAAACGCTTATAAGACCGGTAGTTCTCTACGGACACGAGACCTGGACGATGCTCGTGGAGAACCAACGCGCACTGGGAGTTTTCGAAAGGAAAGTGTTGCGTACCATCTATGGTGGGGTGCAGATGGCGGACGGTACGTGGAGGAGGCGAATGAACCACGAGTTGCATCAGCTGTTGGGAGAACCATCCATCGTTCACACCGCGAAAATCGGAAGACTGCGGTGGGGCGGGCACGTAGCCAGAATGTCGGACAGTAATCCGGTGAAAATGGTTCTCGACAACGATCCGACGGGAACAAGAAGGCGAGGTGCACAGCGGGCAAGGTGGATCGATCAGGTGGAGGACGACTTGCGGACCCTCCGCAGACTGCGTGGTTGGCGAAGTGTAGCCATGGACCGAGCCGAATGGAGAAGACTCTTATATACCGCACAGGCCACTTCGGCCTTAGTCTGAATAAATAAATAATTCGGTCGACAATTGTCTTTCGCGCGTGACAGACGTTTCCCCGCACAGTTGACGTAAATAACCATCATAATTTCGTGTACCTAGTGACGAAAATAAAGTGTCATTCTGCGTAATATGTCGCACAGGAAGAACACCATTGTCGTGGATTTCAGTGTCCTCCCGAAACGCCCTACTTTGTCCCAGCTAAAGTAGTTTCTTGAGGAATCTCTCAATCTTAACTAATGTGAAAAGCATCCAACTGCACAACCTCAACGACTTTGTGTTTGTTGAGATAAACAGCACGTAGCCGCACGGCTATATCACGCAAATAAAAAGCGTTCATGAATTCGTGAACTAACAAGTTCACGCTGAATTTTTTCGCGAACAACAGCCACGGATTCGGGAACACAGCCACGTTTTCTGGAACGTTCCGGAAAACGTGACTGGTGTTCCCGAATCCATAAATTAAATCACGGTGTATTTTTGCTGGTGCACGAATTCGGGAACGCTTTTTTGAGTGCAAAAAGAACATCACCTCAAACACTCATTTCACCGTCTCGGCGTATTCTATCATATTCCGGAATACGTCGATGGTCCCACCACTACATTGAGGATTCATTATCTTCCTCCGAGAATGCCGAATAAAACCATATCGGACTGCCTAAAGCAATATGGTAAAAGTTTTTCTGTACAGAACGAGACATGGAAGAACTTTTTTCCGGGAGTAGCAAATGGTGTAAGAGTGAGTGGTACGAATGATGCTAGAAAAAGCCATACCATCTCGTATCGTTATCGATGACGAGCCCACGCTTGTAACTGGGCAAAAACAAAACCAACCCCAAACGAGACTTCCAGCAGCGACGGTTTCAACATCATCCAACAAACAACACAATAGTGACCCTCAGCCGATGCGAGCCGATGCAAGCGAAAGTGAAGAGGACGACTATGAGGACGAAGGGAAAAACAACAACGACAGTGACGGTGATGGTGACGAACAATCTGATAACTGCATTGGCGATTAAAGGTTGCATGAAGAAGAAAAAGTCGAAGGATAATATTAATTCTAGAAGCGATTTAAGGCCGTTACAAATATTTAATTGACTTTTTGTCCTACTAGTCTCCGAAAGGTCAAGGGGGGGGGGGGATAATAAAAAATAAATATTAAAATGAAAAAATCAAAAAACTCCTCGGATTTGATAAAGAATGTTTTGAAAATCCTCAAAATTTTACGAATTTTATTTTGTTGCCCCCTCAAAATATCATTCTTTGGCAAAAAAAATCCGAGGGGGGGGGAGACAAAATGGATTTTTAATATTTGTATCGGCCTAATTAAAAACGGAAAGCAGTACGGGGTTGGACTTTTCTTATACTGTGTATCAAGTATGATATCATAGAATCAAATTTGAAATCGAAAAATTGCGTTTATTATGCAGTAGAAGGAAAGTCCAACCCCGTACCGCTAACCGTTTTTAATTAAATGTCTCCTAGAATTTTTGAGAAGAGTTTTAAAAATCTTCTTGTATGCTTCCCAGTGTAATATTTTTCAGAAATCATCCTTCGATTTCTTCTTCTTCATGCAACCTTTAATTGTCAATAGTCCGGTACTGGAGCCAGCGCGAAGAGGCGATTGTCTTCTGCATCTGCAACAACAAGCGATAATCAAGAGGAAAATATTCCCAAAAGATCGTGCGGTGATGTTATTGCTTATGATGCAAGCGATAGTGAAAAAAAATGTTATTCGGACTGGAAAGTATGCAACACACGATCCAAGAACAATAATTAATTTTATTCAGAATGCATTGTATTTTATTATTGTGAAATATTATCTCATGAGACGAGCCAGCCGCGGGCTGAAAATCTCAAAAATAAAGATAAAAAAAGTGTTTATTTTTATCTTTCAATTTGGTGTAGGCTTGGGCTAGGGCAGCCAATTTTGGACTCTGTCACGATTGTCCTTAAATGGATTGTACAATATTAGTATTATTCATCTTTCAAAATGTATTCATATCATAGTAAGTCTTGGTTATAGCAAAATAAAGTTAAAATCAAGTTAAATATCAGCTCAAGCATTTTAGTATGATACCGTTTGGGACCGAAATCCGTACAGACCCGAAATCCGCCCAATTAAAACAACAAAAATCGAAAACAAATCACCACCCAGAAAACTCGTAGCTTTTGTTGCCACTTGCACTTGCATGCTGACTAGTATTCTTCCAAAAGTGACTGTATTCGAATTGTTAAAAAAATTAATTGTTATTTAATAAACCAAAATCAGTGGAAAACAAATCATAGGGATCGCTTCTCAATGTGCGTATTGAGTTATTAATAGCGCTAGTAGAGTAAAATCGACTGTAATTTAAATATTTAGTCACAAAAAGCTGTACGGATTTTGCTCCTTTGATTCGAAATCCATCCACGGTGGACATATTTCGGTTCAGGAGGCGTTGACTTTGTTCAATATTTTAACATGTTTTTCGTAACTTTCAATGCATAAAAGTGTAATACACCAAAAATAGAGGCTCTTGTGAGCCTGTACTAACGACGAATGTTTTATTTGCGCTCTATTTGTATTTTCTAGAGACTTTTACATATACACACCTGAAAACAGATTTTAATTTATGTAAAAGTCCCGATTTGGACCCAATTTTGGAGAATGCTTGGAATGCCGCACGCAGTTCTAAACTGCATAATTTCATGGTAGGTACTTAAGGTTTGTTAATTCAAAACAGTTAAGATCGCTGGGACCAAATATGAAAAAAAAAGTTTGATTACTTGCTGGCGGGCCTGGAAATTTTCGGTACACATTTTTACACATTTTCAAAATAACCAAAGTAAAATACATTTTTCTCAGAATGGCTAACACTTTTTTAAAGAAAAGCTAAACACAATATAGCAAACAACAAGTGGATTTATGCCATGCAAATCTGCAGGCGCTAACGAATCACTACAATTTTCGTCCATCAAATATCTTCATTTGTGACGAGACCGGTGTTTCATGTGTTCAGAATCACCTAAATCTGCTCGGCGGGTAGGCAAGCTGACATCTGCAGAGCGTGGGAAAAATATTAAGATCATGTTCTGTATGAGTGCCATCGGGATGTTTATTCCCCCATTCTTCGTGTTTTCAAGGCAAAGGATGAATGATCGTCTACTGCTCAACGCCCCTCCGGAGAGTGAAGGAGTAGCACAACCGAAAGGTTGGATGAATGGAGAATTGTTTGTACAATGGTTGCGTCATTTTGTAAAATTTGCCCGTCCTTCAACTGAATTGATTGTCCTGGATGAGCACAGTGGCCACAAAACTCTGGATGTTATTAATTTGTGCAGGGATAACAACATTCATTTGATCAGTTAGCCACCCCACACAAGTCATAAAATGCAACCTCTGGATAGAACTTTTATGAAGCCGTTCAAAGACAGCTACCATGAACGATGTAACATGTGGATGAGATCACACTCAGGTGCACGACTTGTTCGTGAAGCGTATTCAAAAGCGGCTCGATGGCTCGATATTTCATCATTCGACCCACATAAATTCAACATTGGAATTTGAGCCCGTTGAATGTAAGCCAGTGATTCATTCTGAGTATTCGAATGATGCTTGCGTCAAACCATCTATGTGCAAAGTACCAGAAATGTCCAAAGCTTTACTCGAGTTATCTCCAGTACCTGTTGCTGCACAACAAAAATCTAACGTCAGGAAAAGAAAACCACAAAAAAGTGAAATTCTCACATCGAATGCATATAAATCGGAAGCTGAGGAGAAAGAAAACATGCGACGTGCGAAAGAAAAGAAGTCAAATGCGAAGGTTCCGAAGAAAGCTGGACGTCCGAGGAAAGTAGAGGTTTCGGAAAAAGTGGAGATTGAGGAGAACGAAAGCGTTGTACAAGAACATTATTTTTCATTATCATACGAAGTTGAATTTGTCATTTTTGAAAATATGGATCTGTGTCCGGCAGGGATTGAATCCTAAAGAGAAAGAACAAATCTCTCACTTATCATCTCCGTATACGTATACGATATGTAGCATACCGCGAGAGACTTTTTTCACAAGCTGTCATGATAGAGAACTGATTCGGTAACCAACACGAAAGGAGCGAAAACATAGCGAGAATCACCATTTTTCTGTGGGGGCTGCCTATCCTATTCTGTTTTTTCGCACTTGTATACAAGTCTGATAAATTTGTTATCATGGCTTGTTATGATTCGGAACAGTTTTTGCCTCTTTTTTATCGTTGTTCGTTATCTATTGAGAGCGATTTCTGCAAACCCTGGTGTCCGGAATTGGGAGACTTGCTTTCAGTTTTAATAAAATGCTCATTATTTCATTCATCATTTAAAATGTTAAAGACACAATATACATATCTGTATCACTCTTACATTTATAAATAAATATTTGTACTATTGTTCAAATTAATAAAAAACACCATACCGATGTTCAATTACGTTATATCCGTTAGATTCCTTAGGTGTTCGGTATTGGGGGACTTCCCCTACTCTTTGACTAAAATCAAATTTTTTTTATAATTTTTAAGCTTGCGTTTCGATTTTATGTAGGTACATTTACCAATGAAGCTTTTTCGATGTTTTCACTAATATAAACAAGAATCAGTATTGAGGTTCTCAGTTTTCAGTGAGAGAAGTCACGCAATATTTACATTTAACTCTCACTCGCTCTCATAGAAAACATACGCAATGAAAGGAATTTCGCCTAATTTTCACATCATGAAAGCGCATCCAAGAATTGTAAACAAGCTGTTTCTGCTTCAATAATGTTACTTTTGACTCGAAAATTAAGAACAATATAATCGTTATTTGCACAGATCTATTAAAACTATTAAGAAATTTTGATTTCAATACAAATCAACATCCTTATTACGAGTGCTTGTAATGTGACAGGGAGCCCGCTACATTTTCATTTTGCCACTTGAAAAAAAAAAATCATGACTGTCACGAAAACTAACAGTACTGACAAGAGTCCCGAACAAAGATAAATATCTAATTGATAACAAATTCTATTATCCGGTTATCTTGTTATCATTTTGGCTGAATTAACAGCCAACATAACAAAAATGATACCAGAATTTTGTTCCTAAATTAACTAAATGAAAACAAATTAAGTTATCATTGATACTAAGTTGATAATTTTTTTTTTAATTTCTTTATTCGAGTGATTTTTTAAATAATTATAAAGTTCATCGCTGCCATTTTGTTAAACTAATTTTTTTCATACTAAAAATTTTTTTATGGGTTACTGTGATGACAGTACACTTGTCAAATGATTTTATTCCAAATTGCATTATTTCCATTAGTTGACCAACCCTTCACTATTAACTCATGGAAGTTTGACTGTAGATAACGATAACGGATTTGTATTGTGTAGCGCCGCACTCTAGATCGACTTCAGTGCGAGCATGATTGTTTTCTCTACATGCAATTTCTTGATTATCCAAAATTCTCAGGAAAATTTACCGCTCCGAATTATATTGCCGTTCGTGAATTATATAGCCTCAAAGGCATGTTCCGGGAGTTGCAAGGCCATGTTAAGTACTAATTGAACTACAACGTATGGTTCTCAAATACATATTTCATTATTTATGCTCTAATAAAACCCCGCCATGGTAATTATTGTTCTGATGATGACCACTGTTTTCGATGTATCGACCACCGAGAAGTACATCGAAAACAGTCGACATCATCAGAACAATATTCACATTTCATTATTCAACGACACCAGAAATGAAAGAACTTAACTTTCATATAAGTATATTATAAAAAACAAAAAACTTGAACTCTTGCACAAATTCCTGTTTTGGCAGAGAAATAAACAAATCAGTAGATATCGTTGGTAACGGAGAAAATCATCGTCTGCTTGGACGAAAATTTCAGTTCAGTGTTTGGAAACAGTTCTTGTCACATTACCGACCATGTATCAACAATGTGTCCCTAGAGAAGTCCCCATTAAGGTCACTCCTCACGGAATCCAAGTTTCAAAGTGCTCGCGTTTTCGGGGGCACACCACTCGATACGGACGCAACGCACAACTGTCATTTTTATTATTTCACGCATGCTGCGATGCAGCAAAGGCAGCAAAGCTAAATCAACAAAAATGACAGTTGTGCGCCGCCTCCGTATCGAGTGGTGTGCCCCCGAAAACGCGAGCACTTTGAAACTTGGATTCCGTCAGGAGTGATCTTAATTTAGTTTGTTTGAAAGAATACACTGAAAACCAAAACAACCCAAAAGTAAGTTGTTTTCACTCAAAACCGTGATTCGGGCCAATAACCCAAATTAGAGTAAAATGACTTTTCTGGCAATTTACCCAAAGCTGAGTTTAATTTATCCAAAGTGGACCTTAATCAACTCAAAATTGAGAATATTGAATTTACTCAAATTTGGGTTATTGGGCTGAGCAACCCTGGTGAGGTGCTTGCATCTTGCTCTAGTTTTGACAACAATCATGGGAAAGAAAGGGAAAACTACCCAATTTTGGGTAAATTTTTTCTGCGATATTCTCATCAGTGCGTAAATTGAACTTAAATTTTGGGTTGATTTATCTGTGCGTGTAGAATGCTTAGCACGATAATTGAACGACGTAAAATTTTAAAGAAAATGGCAAATTTGTACACCCAGGTTTTTTTTACACGGTTTAGTTTTAGTCGTTTAAGACCTTCAGCGTCAATGAAACAATAAGTTAACCCCACGAAAAAATTCACAAAAAATCAAAGAAAATTCAGGGGGTATTTAAAAAGCTGTGAAAGTTTAGGTTGACCGAGAAATTAATGAATTCCAACCGTGTAAAAAAAAACAAACCTGGGTGTATTGATAATATAATTTGTTATTATTCTGTTATCAGTTATTCACATGATTGATAGCAAAATATCAAAATAATAACAAGGATAACTTAGCGTGTTATCTGCCTTTGCTCGGGATAATAAACCATTGCAACACGTAAAGGCAAAATTTACAAAACTAGCAGCAATTCACAATGATCTTCTATTTCAAACAACAAGGTTTGATGAAATTCTAAAGGGGCCCATACAAACTTCGACATGTTGTACAACATTGACTCCGCCCTCAAGAAATTTGGCTCGGTTGGAGTAAAGTCGGACCGTCTGTGGGCAGGTTGTACAACTGCTAGACAGTACAACTTGCCCACAGACGATCCGACTTTACTCCAACCTATCCAAATTTCTTGGGGGTGGAGTCAAAGTTGTACAACATATCTGAGCGTGTATGGGGCCCCTAACGCATTTTAAATAAGCTTTAAAAACGGGCCTGGGAAAAATGCACGAATGGTGGTGAACGCATGGTTGTTTGTTTTGTCTAAATGGAATGAACGACAATCTTACGGTGAGGTGAAATTCGTCAAATCTAATTGAAAATTAAAGGATTTTGCTCACTTTTTCCATTTTTGCACAATAAGGAATATCAAATATTAAATTGTAATGGTAATATTCGTTCAAGAATGTCCTCCAAAGGATTATATAAATGCATTTATTAGTGAGCAGAGATGTCCAAAACAGTTGGCAAAAAATCTGCTCTTTTATTTTTCATAATTTTTAACAATCAAATAAAATTCATTCAGTGAGTGCAACTAATAGATGGATATTTGAATTTTCGAAATGTCACTTTGATCTGTCAAAATAATACACACCGACGCCACGAGAGCGCATGCACAGCGAATACACCGGCGTGTGATACAGGAGGAGATGCGTGGTGCAGTTTTCAGCAGCTAAATTTAAAAAAAATGTGGGCATGATTTTTATTTTTTAACGATACACGATTTTAGCCATCATTTCGTTAAACCGCCAAGGTGTCCTCCAAAGAGCCGAAACAGACTCAGCTCGCAGAAATCTGCGAACGGGATTCAGGAGAACTGCTAAAAGAACCGTATACCAAAATAGGAGCGATGTTGGAATTTTCTCTGGAGTGTTATTCATCTGAAGGATGCCGAAGTTCACGTTATGATGCATCATAACAAAGTGCTCCCTCTCAAAGTGCGAGATAACCGCGCGTGCAAAACTTGAGACTTCTCTCGAAAAATACCGAGCTCAAAGGAGAAAAACGAAACTCTCGGATTGATGACCATTATGTTGTCGTCTCACGGTTGTATGGTGACCTGAGGCACAAAGGTCTTTCACTAATTAAATTAACCTTGATAAATGGTAGTATTTATTTATGGCAGGGTTTTTTGTGATAACGTAGTTTACTACGACCTTTAAATTAATATCGTCAACTAGGGCTCCTTTATGAAATAATTTCTGGAAAAAACTGGAATCTATTTTTAACGAAGTTGAAAATGTAGTTCCAGTCAATAAATGACATAAGGTAACCATAGTTGGTTACAGCCACCAGAGCAGAGTCCCATTGCGCAAAAGCTCGATTCCGATCGGGAGCTTTGTCCTTTCTCGTCGCACACAGATAGCGAATCTGTGATTGCTCACGTGTGATGCTGCTGCCCAAACATTCGAGGATGGCACAGGAAAACGGGAGAGAATAAACATTGCTACCACCGGGATGGAACGGTTTTGCAAAGCTCAGTGGTGTACACATTCGGAAACTTGGATGATAAAGGACTGTGTTGATTATTAAATTTATGATTATCATAGAATAGCATTAGGATGAGTATCATATTACAAAATCTTGGAGGATTTGGTATTGTGGGTTTAGGAATATATTTGTTACTGAATATGAGGCTGCCGTATAGAAATAATTTATCTACTAAACATTGATTAAAAAGGCTGTTATTGTTTGATTTTCGTTTCAATTCATAAAAATAAGATATATCTTTCTATTCTATACGACCATGAATACAATTGCGATTATACAAAACATCGAAATCAAAATTGGAAAATCCCTTTTGCTTCTCCTTTTGTACTTCACCGTTGCAAGGAACGAAAATATGAACACTAAGATCGTAACAGAGAATACACAGAAACAGGCTACCAACTGAAGGGAAAGCGAGCTGAGCGAGCTACCATCAGGCAAAAAGAGAATTTCCACGAGCTATTTGCGACCATGCTGCATAGTGATGGTGTCACATGTTGGTATGAAGAGTATAGGAGTCGAAGCAAGAAAGAGAATGCTCTGCTGTTCTGCTTGGCGGTGTTGGTGATCTCCGGCATTGTTTAGGCATGTGTGTATGTGTGTGAGTACGAGGTAAAATAAGACAAATGGTAAAGATTTTTGGTGGAAAAGTATATTCAATATTCATATTTTTCGAAAAAGGTTTCACTACTGGCGACTACGAGGTCATGCTACAGATTTATCGCTACGTCTATTCAATTACATGTTTGGAGCGGGTCGCTGTCCCGGTGCTGCTGCTGCGGCGCCGTTACGCCGTCGTCGTGGGTTTGAGGCTGCTCTTCCGGGTCGTTACTACGGATGCTGCTGCTACTGCAACAGGAATCGAATCCTGCGTTGTTCGTTTTATCAGCTTCAGGCAACACTTTTTCATTGTCCTTTCGAGGGTTGAAGTTTGGTTTCTGGTGCTAATCGGGGTCACTGACGGTGGGACTTCTTTCGCACGTGAAAAATTCGCAATTAGGTCAATTATTGAGGTCACAGCGAACACGGCAACTACGCGGCACGCGACGTCGAATAACACCACCAGGAAAATTCCACCTTCACAAATGTGAGTCCTTGGCCATGCACGAGCGAAAACAGCAAATCACCTCAAGACAACACGTTCGAACGCAAACAACGGGAATTCCTCGAGAAAGCAAACGAACAGCGAAGGCGGAAGGAAACTTCACTAGAAGTTTGACGAAAACAATCAAATAAATGCGATTTCAGCACGCGAACTTCTGCTGCTGCACACACCACTTTGACGTTTTCGAATTCGAACTTCGACTTCGACGCGAATCGTCGTTCGACGGCCAGCCACACTCTCATTCACGTTTCTGCTCTCGTCAACAAAGCGAAACTGACGGCCTAATTGAATTGGTTCCCTTTCCACTGTACGGCGATGCAGTGCACTGGAGATCAGTATTTCGTCGATGGCTTTTTTCCTGCTAGCGATTTCCTCAAATGGAAGCTCCTGAAGTTCTTATGCGCTTCCTCTTATTCTATTTCTGTGCACCGCACGAGCGAAGCTTAAAATATACGATTTTCCACGAACTTGCCAAACTCTTCCTGGCTCCGCACAGCTGGCACGCTCCAGTGGTGGGAGGTTTGTTTTCCTCCAAACCCAGTGTGTACACGAACTGTGATTTCTTTTTATTGTAATTGGAGGAGTACGGTCAGGCGGCTTCTGACGCCACACGGATGATGGCGGTGGAAATGGAGACTACGCGCGTGAAAATTAGGACGGAAGTTCAAGCCACGCGACGACACAACGATGAACGGTCGACACTACTCGACACACAGACACCCAGCAGGGGACACATGGACACGCGCGAACGAGAAAAATAGTTGCTTTCTTCCAGGTTCTGTGTTTCCCGTGCTTTTTTTTCTCCATCCACTCTCGACGAGGAGATGATGACCTAGGACAGGAGTTCCCCATTTCAATGTATTGGAAGCGTAAGAATTGTGGTTTGTGTTTTTGGGTAAAGAAAAAATAATGTAGTTTTGAGTGAGATCAAAAAAATATTCGATCTCGTAAAAAATCACCTCCATTCCTTCACATTTGTCTAAGAGAAAAGTACAGAACCAAATAGAACAAACCTAGAGCAAACTATTACTTTACGAGGCGGCGAATACTTCGAAACTACACTCGATAAATAAATACTCCGGTAAGATTCTTCGAGAAGAAACCATTTTCAGTTAGAGCATTTTGCTTCAAAAGTGTTTTTGAAAAAATATCCTTTAAAGGTAGTTTTGATTAAGTGCCGAATCTACTAAAACGCGCACCAAGTTTACTCCAGAACAACTGTATAGAGAATCTGTATTCCATGCTCCAGGACGTTACAAAAATTTATTATTTTTTTTATCTAGAACTTTTGACGTTATGCATATAGAGTACCTATTTACAACAATTTCTAGTATCGTAGTGTGCCATGAGTGTGGCCAGTTACCAATTTCTCGGTGCCTGATCTTGCTCACGAATCGAATCTCAAGTTTGAATGTTTTTAGCTCCCAGTAAAAATCTTGAAAGCCTACCAAATAAACTGGCATCCATATCGTGAAAATTACTATTCATGGGAATTTCATGAAGCGAATACTTAGAATCCCAATCAACCTGAATATTGGGAACCACTGTTGTGCTTCTGCTTCAACGAGGATAGGTAAATAGCTGACGGTCAACCTCTGCCACCTTCGCTTGTCGTATAGTGTGACAAGTACGGTGCAAATAACCTGGCAATGACATCAGCTCGAGCGTAGGCTTCGGTGTGCAGATGGACGTTCGCTCCCGCCTAGCTTGGATGAGTAAATGTCCCGAAAAGAGTATGAGATTGAAATTAGAGCCAAAATTGTATTTCCTAACGATTGCTGATAATTGTACATTTGACTATTGTTTAGATTGATATTGAATTTCGAACGCATGAAAAAAAATCCGAAAAATGATTCTGAAATGAATAGCCAAGACCATGGGACCATGACGTTTAACTTTATTCGGGTTCAGATTCTCTCTGCACACATAAAACCCTACTGAAGGACATCATCGGTCCCTCGGTAGGTCGGCCGGTCGGTCGATGAACGGTTTTTCGAATTGTGCCCGATGATGGTGGATAGTGCTGGTTGGTAACGCATGGTTGGCGAAGCGTGTGTGTGGAGGGTAACGTTCGGATCGAGAGTGGTAGGTTAGGGATCAGGGAAAAGGCCTACACTTCGAAGCTTGGAGAATGGAAACATGTACGGTGCCGTCGAATCAGCAGAGATGGCTGAGCAGAAGAGAGCAAGGATTGCGAGAGCACGATTTCCATCGTAGTCCTTTCGTATTGCTTTCTTGATTCGAACAGTGGGCCAGCCAGATTAAGAAAAAAATCGAAGTCAATTAGAGATATTGGAAGTGTAAATACACATTAGCTGATTGTTGGTTTGGCATGTAAGCGAGGATTTTTTATTTACGATTTGCATAACGAATCCGATGTTGCATCACACGTTGAAGCATTATGTTTCGATTGGCCGATTCAAGAGAATTGGACAAGTTTGATGTTGAGTTCAATTTTTTGTTCTACCTCCATTTAACTTTCTCGTATTTAAATGAAAATTAGCTTGCCAGCTCTTGCGATGTCAGCAATACTTGAATTTAAATTCTCCAAAAGTCCAAAAAAAAAAACTTGTAACACTGGACGTAGCTCATGGCTTCTAGGATCGACTGGTGATCACTGCCAATTAATTGGAAAAATTCGTAGATTTTATTTGTACACTAAATAGCTGCGGGTTTGTCGCTTGAATTTGTTTTCTGTTCATTTACGTTGAAGTCATTCACATGTTTTATGATCATATAAGAATAAATAAAGTTTTTGCGACAATCTTATTTCGAGTTTTTGGTGGGTTGTCTACACTTGTCATAAGACGAGTTCGTACTATTCCATTCAATTCCACCACTTGATTGTAGCTTTAACAGGTACGTATTTCGACCTCAACAGTAAGGCCGTCTTCAACGTTTTGTACTTCACTCGAGATCTTCTAGTCGAGTCTGGCATGATTTAGATAGTACGAATTAGTCTTATGACAAGTCAATCTGATATATTCATGTCCGCATTAGTATTTTTCAGGGGGCCACCCAGGGGGTTGGTAAAGATAATAAAAATCCACATCAGGTTCATCATCATAAGCATATGTAGAAGCATACGGAATGGAGACGCATGGTGTATTGGTTCATCAAACTCCTTGTAACTAAATTATTATGCAAATTCCGCCACATCAATTCACTTTTGTATTTAACGATGATTACATTCGAAAGTGTTTTAACTTACCATGGGAGACATATTTTATTCAATCCTGTTCATATGAATAACTTTAAGCTTTTTAGTAATTGGAATGTAAAGTAAGCCTTGAATTTAAGACAACATAACATAATTCAGGTGCCATTTTTTCGCGTGTTTACCAAATTTTACTAAAAGTGATTGTGTTTAAATTGTAAATCGAAATTAATAGATATAAAGCAAATAGATCGCGTCTTAAGGTTTTTTAAAGCATTGAATGCGACAGTGTAGTCAAATAGTCGCTTTATTAAAAAAAAATAGCCAAAAATTAACTACGGATTTTGAACCATTGATTCAAAATCCGTTCACAGTGGACGGATTTTGATTCAGGAAGTGTTGATTTTGTTCATTATTTTGTCATGTTTTTCATTTTGTTCAATGCGTAAAAGTGGAACACTTTCAAAGTAAAGGCTCTAACGTGCGTGTATCAACAATGACGAATGTTATATTTGCTCTCAACTACTATTGTCTAAAGACTTTTACATATACTGAAGTCGTTGGGTGTATTTAGGTTATGATGTCGTACGGCATCGGATCTCAACCTGGGGTACATATTTTCCTGGGGGTACCATCGCTAGTCCCAGGGTAACGCGTAATTGCGGATGTATTTCAGTAAAAACTTATTGATAAAGCTATGATAATTTTTAAATTTTTTATTCTGAAACTTTGTATTATAGGGGAAGGTGGTCGGTTGCCGCCACTGGTCGGATGTCGGCACTCCGACGTAACTTTTGATAGATAACAGATATAGACATTTTGACATATAAGCACGATATTTTTGTGCAGACTACTGATCCAAACTGATGCCTATACTTCGCAAAAATTTTTTTTATCAAGTGAAAATCTACTCAGATTTTTTTTTCGGTTATTTGTTTAGTGCTAGGATAGGATGAGACAACTCAATTGAGACTGTCTTGTTGTTATTTAGTCGGTTGCTCTGACGAGGTGGTCGCCAGTGCATCCAAATTAATTTGGTACAAAATCTTCCAAATATTATGTACCAAAACTTGATGTTTTTCTTTCCATTTCATCCATTATTTATGTAAGAGAAGCAAAAGACTAACAGAGAGAAGTTTTCGCTAATGAAAATATGACTTTGAGATCGAAAATGACAGAAAGGTGAATGATAATGCTTAAAATAAACAGTTTTAAACCTTTACAACCCTTTAGATAAATCCATATGGCGTTTGCAGTTCAATATAAATTAATTTTGTCCCGAATAACTGTAACTCAAACATTTACGTGTTAATATCAACTTTACAAACCAGCAACACGGCCAAACTAATAACATGCTGCCCTACGAAAAACGCTCCGCCACCAATCAAAATAATCGATTGTCATTTTCAACCAATCAGCAACCGGTACGATTGTGACAGAAAATCGGTACGAAGACGAGCCAGCCTCGGGCTGAAAGTCATCCTAATAAAGACATAAAGAAAAAGAAAATCGGTACGATTTTTAATGGCTACTTGGCACATCCTATCCTAGGTTTAGTGTTACAAAACAAAGGTAAATTTATTACGTATTTACAAAGTGAATTTACTCTATTTTGTGATTTGATATTGATTGCTACCCTAGCGGTCGCAACTAATCATTTATTTTCACTTCTTAAACCGATTTCTAATGTTGGTTGTCTGTACTCAAAGATGGTCAGTTGTCGGCTCTTTTTTTTCCAAGCAAATATCAAGTCAAATCAAAGTTAATTGTCTATTTTCAGGTTATTAGCCACGTTCGTTGTGGGCGTAAATGACAATTTTTAAAAGCCTTATTAAATATGTATGTATTAAAATGAAAGAAAAATTTCATTGCCATTTACATAATAAATCTGGATCTTTTCAGTCATAACGTCAATAGTTCACAACCGACCGCCTTTTAATAAACGGCATAAAATAAACACTTATCCTAATCCCCTTCCATCCCTGAACATTGTAAACCTAACCTCGAGTCACCACGAGTACGTTGGCTTCTTCCCCTCTCTTATTAACTTCATAATAAAATGATATTGATTGTACATATCCCAAAGAACCATGGCTCCGTAAAGTGTTATACACGCCTGAGCCTACCAAATAAACGAAATTGAAAAAAATAAACACTCAGCAAAACTAGTTTTAATAGTTTTCTGAAAGATAAAATAAATCAAATCTCTTCAGCATTTATTAGCTTATGCCTATAGGCTTGCATTGTTATGCACATATCACATCTTTGTTCAGTTGCGCGAATGTTCTTGGTTTAGAAAAAAAGGTGCCGACAACTGACCACTTTCCCCTACATAATACGCATGGCGATCAGTAAATCAAATCCTAGTTAATTTTGCCTTCTATCTATGAAGGACAAAAGGTTTAAAAGAACAAAATGATGAAAAAACAAAATTGGAAAATCTTCAATGTAATCTGAAGGATCTAAAGGTTCGGAAGGAGAGGTCTAAAGAACTTTCGTGCGAGTAGAGCTGAGTAGAATCGTTGCAAAAGACTTGGAAGCCTCCTTTCTAGAGGCCCGGAAGCCTCCTTTCAAGAGGCCTTGAAGCCTCCTTTCAAGAGGCCCGGAAGCTTCCTTTCAAGAGGCCCGGAAGCTTCCTTTCAAGAGGCCCGGAAGCCTCCTTTCAAGAGGCCCGGAAGCCTCCTTTCAAGAGGCCCGGAAGCCTCCTTTCAAGAGGCCCGGAAGCCTCCTTTCAAGAGGCCCGGAAGCCTCCTTTCAAGAGGCCCGGAAGCCTCCTTTCAAGAGGCCCGGAAAGCTCCTTTCAGGAGGCCCAGGCCTCCTTTCAAGAGGGCCCAGGAAGCCTCCTTTCAAGAGGCCCGAAGCCTCCTTTCAAGAGGCCCTGGAAGCCTCCTTTCAAGAGGCCCAGAGCCTCCTTTCAAGAGGCCCGGAAGCCTCCTTTCAAGAGGCCCAGAAGCCTCCTTTCAAGAGGCCCCGAAAGCCTCCTTTCAAGAGGCCCGGAAGCCTCCCTTTCAAGCGGCCGCGGAAGCCTCCTTACAAGGGGCCCGGAAGCCTCCTTTCAAGAGGCCCGGAAGCCTCCTTTCAAGAGGCCCGGAAGCCTCCTTTCAAGAGGCCCGGAAGCCTCCTTTCAAGAGGCCCGGAAGCCTCCTTTCAAGAGGCCCGGAAGCCTCCTTTCAAGAGGCCTGAACGCCTCATTTCAAGAGGCCCAAGCCTCCTTTCAAGAGGCCCGGAAGCCTCCTTTCAAGAGGCCGGAAGCCTCCTTTCAAGAGGCCCGAGCCTCCTTTCAAGAGGCCCAGAAGCCTCCTTTCAAGAGGCCTGGAAGCCTCCTTTCAAGAGGCCCGGAAGCCTCCTTTCAAGAGGCCCGAAGCCTCCTTTCAAGAGGCCCGGAAGCCTCCTTTCAAGAGGCCCGGAAGCCTCCTTTCAAGAGGCCCGGAAGCCTCCTTTCAAGAGGCCCAGAAGCCTCCTTTCAAGAGGCCCGGAAGCCTCCTTTCAAGAGGCCCGGAAGCCTCCTTTCAAGAGGCCAGGCCTCCTTTCAAGAGGACCAGAAGCCTCCTTTCAAGAGGCCCAGCCTCCTTTCAAGAGGCCCGGAAGCCTCCTTTCAAGAGGCCCGGCCTCCTTTCAAGAGGCCCGCAAGCCTCCTTTCAAGAGGCCCAGGCCTCCTTTCAAGAGGCCCGGAAGCCTCCTTTCAAGAGGCCCAGGCCTCCTTCAAGAGGCCCGGAACCCTCCTTTCAGGGGCCCCGGAAGCCTCCTTTCAGGGGGCCGGGAAGCCTCCTTTCAAGAGGCGCGGAAGCCTCCTTTCAAGAGGCCCGGAAGCCTCCTTTCAAGAGGCCCAGAGCCTCCTTTCAAGAGGCCCGAAGCCTCCTTTCAAGAGGCTCGGAAGCCTCCTTTCAAGAGGCCCGGAAGCCTCCTTTCAAGAGGCCCGGAAGCCTCCTTTCAAGAGGCTCGGCAACCTCCTTTCAAGAGGCCCGGAAGCCTCCTTTCAAGAGGCCCGGAAGCCTCCTTTCAAGAGGCCCAAGGCTCCTTTCAAGAGGCTCAGGCCTCCTTTCAAGAGGCTCTCAGAGCCTCCTTTCAAGAGGCTCGAAGCCTCCTTTCAAGAGGCTCAGAAGCCTCCTTTCAAGAGGCTCAGAAGCCTCCTTTCAAGAGGCTCAGAAGCCTCCTTTCAAGAGGCCTCAGAGCCTCCTTTCAAGAGGCTCAGGCCTCCTTTCAAGAGGCCTCAGAGCCTCCTTTCAAGAGGCTCAAGCCTCCTTTCAAGAGGCTCAGGCCTCCTTTCAAGAGGCTCAGGAAGCCTCCTTTCAAGAGGCTCAGGAAGCCTCCTTTCAAGAGGCTCAGAAGCCTCCTTTCAAGAGGCTCAGAAGCCTCCTTTCAAGAGGCTCAGGCCTCCTTTCAAGAGGCTCAGAGCCTCCTTTCAAGAGGCTCAAGCCTCCTTTCAAGAGGCTCAAAGCCTCCTTTCAAGAGGCTCGGAAGCCTCCTTTCAAGAGGCTCAGAAGCCTCCTTTCAAGAGGCCTCAGAAGCCTCCCTTTCAAGAGGCTCAGAAGCCTCCTTTCAAGATGCTCAAGCCTCCTTTCAAGAGGCTCAAGCCTCCTTTCAAGAGGCTCAGGCCTCCTTTCAAGAGGCTCAGAAGCCTCCTTTCAAGAGGCTCAGAAGCCTCCTTTCAAGAGGCTCAGGCCTCCTTTCAAGAGGCTCAGAGCCTCCTTTCAAGAGGCTCAAGCCTCCCTTTCAAGAGGCTCAGAGCCTCCTTTCAAGAGGCCTGGAAGCCTCCTTTCAAGAGAGCTCAAGTCTCCTTAAAAGAGGCTTGGAAGCCTCCTCACAAGAGGTTTGGAAGCCTCCTATCAAGAGGCTCGGAAGCCTTCTTTCAAGAGGCTCGGAAGCCTCCTTTCAAGGGGCTCGGAAGCCTCCTTTCAAGAGGTTCGGAAGCCTCCTTTCAAGAGGCTCGGAAACATCTTTTTAAACATTTTGGAGAACTTCTTCCAAGAGGATTTTTTTTTCGAGAGGCTCGAAAGCTCAAATATAGGCTGCAATAGTGAAAAAGAGAGCTCCAAATCAATTTTAATGTTGTTTGGGACTATCCGCTATGAATATGAAATGGTGTAGTTTGCAATAATATGAATTTTAACATCTGTAATGTTCAGTTAAACGGGACCATGAAATGGATTAAGTACACAGGATTTTGTTTTTACACGATTTTTTTTCGCTCGTATTTTTGATCGTGTGACTTCAATTTGCCACCAAACTCTTCGCAACATGTTTCAAAAAATCCAGAATAAATCAAAGAAAAATCACATGATAATTAATATACGTTAAACATTTAGGATGAGTGAAAAAATGAGAAAATGTAAATCGTGTAAAAACAAAATCCAGTGTACAAATATTGAAGAAAACTTTGAAATTTTAACTGAAACACGTGCAGTGGGGTCGTTCACTAATTACGTATGCATTTATAGAGGAGGGGGGTTCTGTCATTTTTTTACGTTTCATATAAATAAAAAAATATTTGTGTGGGAAAAATCTTACGAGGGAGAAGGGGGATAGAAAAACCCAGAAAAAATGCTTACGTAATTGGTGTACGGCCCCTGTATAAAAACCTCGAAACGTTGTGAAGGAAAAAATGATAGAACAATACTTATCTTCAAGACAATTTGGAGAACGTGATGTTATAGGAAAGCAAAAAAAATATTGAGATATATGAACCATAAAATGGTAGACAACTTGACAAAAAATATTGAAAAAACGGAATGGTCCATACTTCTCAATTCTTACTTTTCATGTTTCGCTTCTCACTCTCCACTTCTCCCTTTTCGCTTTTCACTTTTCAATTCTCAATTTTCAACTCTTGCTTACCACTTCACATTTTTGACGTCTCACTGCTTACTTCCTACAACTCATTTGTCAATTCTCACATTTAACTTCTTGCTTTTCGTCTCTCACTTCTTTCTGCTCGCGTCACATTTCTCACTTTTCAATTCTCATTCATACTTCTTGCTTCTCCCATCTCATTTCTGATGTTCCAATTCTCAGTTCACAGTTTAAGATTCTTACTTTACCCTTGTCGTTTCTAAATTCTCACTTCCCATCACTCATAATTTATCATAATCATAATCGGTTTTCATTTAATTTAAAACTAAGGATCCAAGCAGCATTCCCTGGAAAACAACAGGAAGATTCTTCCTTTCCATTACACCAAATGGAGAAAAATTCTGGTTCTTATGTTCGTGGCATGAAATTCTCGATATGTGCGGGTTCACGATCTGCCACCCGAAATATCATATCGCGATGCCTCTTCCGTGATTACCAAGTTCGGTAAAATAAGCTCATTGTACGCGAACGGTTTCCTGCACAGTATCGGCTAGATATGTTCACTGGGGTACGTGGGTTCTATATGAATGTAGAACAAGACATCCCAGAGGTGCTCTTTTTCCATCACCGTAAAGGTAGGGTCCTTTACGATGGAATGAAAGTAAAGTGTTTTTCATGCAAATCTGGAACGCATGAGAAAAAGGTTTGTCCGATTCTGTAACAAAAGTGTAATGCAAAGCCGGAGATTAAAATGAAACACATCATACGACGTTGTTAGATGGAATGACAGGTGAAGACAGTTTTTGCTCCTACGTAGGTCTCGGCTAGTTTATTTAACCTTCTGCTAGGGGTTAGAATAAGGACAAAAATACAAATTCCTAACCCCATGAAGAACGTCAAAGAATCGTCGGATGTAGAAGCAAAAAGCCTAATTGCTGCTAATAAATGCTGCCACCGCCAAAAGAATTCAATTTTTATAGTACAACTTCAATTGTTAACACTCAGATAAACATTTTGATACGTAAATGAGGATTTCCTGGTTCAAACTCCAAACCACCGAAAGGTACTCAACATGGCCATTACGCTATGTATCTCGAATACTAATTGTCTAATTACCAATTATAATGCAAACTGGATTTATTTACATGTTACAACCCATTGTGCCACAACTAGACCCACCAGGACTCAACTGTTCCAAAATATGGCGCCATGTTTAAAGCAAACATGTGAAAGCCGTAGAACGTTTTTGCATTCGTCAAAACTGAAAAAAAAACGCTCTTTCATTCTAACACATACACAGCATCACAAGCCCAGTATCATTGCACATAGTAATAATGATAGAACTATTAATGAGAGTTATTTTATGAGAGCACTGTTCAGACTAGCATCGAGGATGGTGGGTCCATGTCCCCATAATCGCTCACTAGTTTATGCTTTGAGCTTAGGTGAGATTCTTCCTGGTGCTCCCAGTTCTGATCATGTGAGACTGGCTGGTGACAGTTCATCAATCAGATGTGGCAGCGCTTGGGATTATCCCTTGCGATGGAAATGGGAGCTGTCAGAGCTAGTGCACGGGAATATCTCGTACCTATATATGTAAATATGTACAGACACAGTTAGAAAGGATATTGTAATCGATTTTAGTTGGTTGCTAAGATACATTGTGACAGGTAACCAGTTGAGCAGTATTGGCTATGTCTATGACAACAAGTGCTAATATATTTCGCTCAAGGATAAGTACCTATGGCCCTCTAGAGCTGTTGATGATTATGATTTTTTATTCAACGAAATTCAAGTCGGCTTCAATTCGAGTCTAAGAGCTTTGTAACATCAACGTCACAATAATGAGATAAAATAGATGCCAGTAAAAAAACGCATTTGTATTTACTGAAATTTTTTTGAACTTTTCACGTGGAAAACATTGCAAAAAAACGTCTCATATTTCATATCTCATAAAAAATATGAAACGTTCAATTCAAAATGACAATGTTACAATTGATATGAAAAAAATAATAAAACAATGAAAAATGAGCAAAAACTTAGGCATTTTTTGGATAACTAAGGTGCACAGGATGAAGAAAAATGGAATCGTTTATTAATTCATTCGACAGATCTCGCACGACTCTATAGCTTTGTATAACGTATTATACAATCCATCCAGTTACCTACTGACAAGACGAGCGGTGATGGTGAAAGGGTGGAACCCCCGATCTAGACATCCCCACACATATTCTCAAGCGACGGGAAAGTGACAATGGGAAAAGTTTTTCCCAAGCTCTCCGTGCTTCTGTCATTGTATTGTTCTTCCAAAGCATCCAATTTGAATGAACAGCGGACGAGGACAAATACCCGCTCCGTCCTCAACCAATTCCCAGTTGGTGTAGTCTTCGCCTTCGACAGCTTGCTGGTTGCTGGTGGGGTGTGGTACGTGTACAGCGGCGGAGACCGAACCCCACCAACCCAAGTCTTCCGAAGTGGGGACTCGTTTGATGTGTGTTTGTTTGTTGCCTCGAAAAACTATTTCGGTCGGTCGGTATACGGATGAAATTGTTTCCGTATCCTGTTGTTTTGCGGAACGGTGGAGAAATGGAAATGGCTTTTCATCGGACTGTCGTCGTCGTCGACGGTTCGTCGTCATTTGAATTCCGGTAAGGGTATGTGACGTATCGAAATTGACGATTGCCAGCGATTCCGTCGAGTACGAAGATTTTTATATTCAGAGGAATCTAGTCGAAAATTGTTTATGTCGAAACTCCAAAGAAGTTATCATGGCAATTCCGAAGTGCTTTCAGAGAAAATTCGGGAAATCTTTCCATAGGAACTTCTAAAAATTTCCAGTGGAAATTCCGAAGAATTTCCCGTGGAAATTCCGAAGAATTTCCCGTGGAAATTCCGAAGAATTTCCCGTGGAAATCCCGAAGAATTTCCCAAGGAAATTCCGAAGAATTTCCCGAGGAAATTCCGAATAATTTCCTGAGGAAATTCGAAGAATTTCGAGGAAATTCGAAGAACTTTCCCGAGGAAATTCAAAGAATTTCGAGGAAATTCCGAAGAATTTTCGAGGAAATTCCGAAGAATTTCGAGGAAATTCGAAGAATTTCCGAGGAAATTCGAAGAATTTCCTGAGGAAATTCGAAGAATTTCCCGAGGAAATTCCGGAAGAATTTCCTGAGGAAATTCGAAGAATTTCGAGAAATTCGAAGAATTTCGAGGAAATTCGAAGAATTTCCTGAGGAAATTCCGAAGAATTTCGAGGAAATTCGAAGAATTTCCCGAGGAAATTCGAAGAATTTCGAGGAAATTCGAAGAATTTCGAGGAAATTCGAAGAATTTCCTGAGGAAATTCCGAAGAATTTCCCGAGGAAATTCGAAGAATTTCCGAGGAAATTCGAAGAATTTCCTGAGGAAATTCCGAAGAATTTCCGATGAAATTCGAAGAATTTCCCGTGAAATTCCGAAGAATTTCCGTGGAAATTCGAAAGAATTTCCGTGGAAATTCCGAAGAATTTCCTGTGGAAATTCCAAGAATTTCCCTGGAAATTCCCGAAGAATTTCGAGGAAATTCGAAGAATTTCGAGGAAATTCCGAAGAATTTCCCGAGGAAATCGAAGAATTTCGAGGAAATTCGAAGAATTTCCGAGAAATTCCGAAGAATTTCGAGGAATTCGAAGAATTTCGAGGAATTCGAAGAATTTCGAGGAAATTCGAAGAATTTCCGAGGAAATTCGAAGAATTTCTGAGGAAATTCGAAGAATTTCGAGGAAATTCCGAAGAATTTCGAAATTCGAAGAATTTCGAGGAAATTCGAAGAATTTCGAGAAATTCGAAGAATTTCAGGAAATTCGAAGAATTTCCTGAGGAAATTCGAAGAATTTCGAGGAAATTCCGAAGAATTTCGAGGAAATTCGAAGAATTTCCCGAGGAAATTCGAAGAATTTCGAGGAAATTCCGAAGAATTTCGAGGAAATTCGAAGAATTTCGAGGAATTCGAAGAATTTCCGAGGAATTCCGAAGAATTTCGAGGAAATTCGAAGAATTTCGAGGAAATTCCGAAGAATTTCGAGGAAATTCGAAGAATTTCGAGGAAATTCGAAGAATTTCCTGAGGAAATTCGAAGAATTTCCTGAGGAAATTCCGAAGAATTTCGAGGAAATTCGAAGAATTTCCTGAGGAAATTCGAAGAATTTCCTGAGGAAATTCCGAAGAATTTCCCGAGGAAATTCCGAAGAATTTCGAGGAATTCGAAGAATTTCGAGGAAATTCCGAAGAATTTCCTGAGGAAATTCCGAAGAATTTCGAGGAAATTCGAAGAATTTCCCGAGGAAATTCCGAAGAATTTCGAGGAAATTCCGAAGAATTTCCCGAGGAAATTCCGAAGAATTTCGAGGAATTCGAAGAATTTCCTGAGGAAATTCGAAGAATTTCCCGAGGAAATTCGAAGAATTTCGAGGAAATTCCGAAGAATTTCGAAATTCGAAGAATTTCGAGGAAATTCCGAAGAATTTCGAGGAAATTCCGAAGAATTTCGAGGAAATTCCGAAGAATTTCCCGAGGAAATTCGAAGAATTTCGAGGAAATTCCGAAGAATTTCGAGGAAATTCCGAAGAATTTCCGAGGAAATTCCGAAGAATTTCGAGGAATTCGAAGAATTTCCCGAGGAAATTCCGAAGAATTTCGAGGAAATTCGAAGAATTTCCCGAGAATTCGAAGAATTTCGAGAAATTCCGAAGAATTTCGAGGAAATTCCGAAGAAATTCCCGTAAATTCGAAGAATTTCGAGGAAATTCCGAAGAATTTCCCGAGGAAATTCGAAGAATTTCGAGAAATTCGAAGAATTTCGAGGAAATTCGAAGAATTTCGAGGAAATTCGAAGAATTTCGAGGAAATTCGAAGAATTTCCCGGAGGAAATTCCGAAGAATTTCCCGAGGAAATTCGAAGAATTTCGAGGAAATTCGAAGAATTTCCGAGGAAATTCCGAAGAATTTCCCGAGGAAATTCCGAAGAATTTCTCGAGGAAATTCCGAAGAATTTCCCGAGGAAATTCCGAAGAATTTCTCTAGGAAATTCCGAAGAATTTCCCGAGGAAATTCCAAAGAATTTCCCGAGGAAATTCCGAAGAATTTGCCGAGGAAATTCCGAAGAACTTCCCGAGGAAATTCCGAAGAATTTTCCCGAGGAAATTCCCAAGAATTTCCCGAGGAAATTCCGAAGAATTTCCCGAGGAAATTCCGAAGAATTTCCCGAGGTCTAACCGGACCTTTCTGGTCGAGTCGCTACCCGCGACGCTTTCAAGTACCGGCTAATCTTGCTGACCTCCGGCACCTCTGGTGTTGTTGAGAGGTTGGTGAACCATCGGCTTCGCGAATAGCTGGATGCTAATGGAAGACTGGTCTTCCGACAGTACGTCTTTCATCCTGTTCATGGGGCAGGCTCTTATTTCGCTAGCATAAGGAGGGTTCTTTAGTAGGTTTCGAGTAGGGAAATCATCCGGACCAGATATCCCAGGTATACTATCCCTGGATATCTCGAAGGCGTTCAACCGCATGTGAAGACTAGTTCTTCAGCAGCTCTGCATGACGATTTTCGACTCTGCGAGACTGCTTTCAAACACCACTACCTTACGGGGGGCTTTAGTTGAGATTTTAAAACATGATACATTTTTAAAGAGTCTCTGTACGAAAAGGATTGTGCAGGACATGTATCCGAATTATTCACTAACCGCACTTGAACTTCAACAATCTCATATTCGAAAAATATATCGCACCGTTCACCCTTAAAATACCAATCCTCACCGACGTTGTTCATTATCAGAAGGAACACAACGAGCATCGTCGTTGCCGTTGGTTAGGCATAGAGGTAGAAGTACGTATCATGGAAAGAATAAAAGGTTTCGAAAATGGCCTATTTAATGACCTTAGAAATTGCACCCATCACCAGTTGCTTGCACGGCCACGACTCGACGGGTCTGGTTTGGGGTTCATGTTCAAGTTTGGCATTTCCGTTGAAGAAGGCAAGGGTGCACAGAAAACATTTTTTGCGGCTTCGCCTGCACTCCATCCACTTGCCAGCAGTCCGACTGCGGTGTAGGTTAGGCTGTTGGCAGGTGCAATCTAAAATGGTTTATTTGCCGAGTGGTGGAAGGATGAGTGTGAATGTTTTCCAGCAAGCTCCAGCAAATGACCGGTTCATTCAATGCAAAAGTGAAAACTATATGGAGCGTGGTTAGGAGATAATAATTCACAGCACGAAGCGGCGATAAAGTGGTACATACTTTGTTCGTGTTTGGGGGAATTTTATGCAGACCCTGTTGTTGCGATAAATTATTAATTTGCGTTGGGTGCACAATGTTTGCCGGAGTTTGGAACTGACAAGCAGTTGGTTAGTTCACAAAAATGCTTGAATAAACTAGTATGTGAGAATAAACTCTGTAATTGTTCATTTGAGATAATGATATGATTCATATCATAAACTTTTTTTTTGAGATTTCTCTTCAAGGGCTTTTATATGACCAGATTTCATCCACGTCAGTTGAAAATAATATTGTTTTTCGTGACTAATGAGAAACCCAATAGATTGGGTAGTTAGGGTGTGAAAGATACATATTGGACTGATAACCTTCAACAGTCAATGGAGAAGACTAACCTGAAGAAAGTGGGCGAACTTTAGAAGAGCAATGGATGAAAATGCTTAAGAAGAAGACTTTTTTTTTCCAATGCGGTCATCATTTCGAAATAGCAATGGAAGATAAGTAAAATATACAGCCAATTCAAAATATGAGAAATGACAACACGAAAAGAGCAGCGTCGTCATTCTCCTAAAAACGAACGATTATGGGTCCACTTTTTCCTTTTTCTGTGCTCCGTTCATCATCACAATCTTCGCTAGAGAAATCTTCCTTAAAATCAACTGCCTTTTTCCTGCCTCGTTAACCCTACCGTGCCACTGAATAACCTTTTCTCAGTTCTTCATCCATTCGAAGACGTAGCGCCGTATCTTTGCTAACGCAATACGACGTTCCTCTTCGGAATTACTTCCCATCTGGGTTTGGAGTTTGAATGTGCTGCGACCTGGAAAAATGTGGGCAAGATATCAAGCCGACCGCTGCCCATCCGCGCGCGGGTGGTTCCTGTCCCCGGCACCTCACGGCACCAACAAACTGAACCGATGTGGTTCTTTTGTCCAGCCAGGTCCGGTTCATTCGACCGAGATCAAATTGGAGATGATCACGAGACCGTGCAGCGCGGAGAGAAATTGTGCCTTAAAGTATGGGAATGCATGCGAGCATGGTTGATTTACGGTAATAGAAATATCTGCTGACCGGACAATTGGTATACGGGGATGGCAAACCGGAAGCCGTTAGTTCGGTTAAGATGCATTTAAACTTTAAATCTTGTTGATTCAACCTTTTTACTTTTTTTTATTTCGTGCAATTATCTAGAAAGGTGATAACATAACAAAAAAAATCATAAATTGTTACGATGGTAGGGTTTCATATATTCCGAACACCTACCCGACCCGTAAACAATTGAAAAAAAAAAAATTATGTCCGAGCCCGACATCAACCCCTAATATTTTTATCCATGAGTTCAGTGTTGGTGCAAACGTTTTCAAGTCTCAATCTTCGAGCCCACAATGGCGAGCAAACTCGTTTGCGATGTTCAAGCACCGCATCACGCTTAAAAATTCAAGCTAAATACAAGGCTAAATATCATTATTTTGCTAATTTTCCATGCAATCAATTCGCCTCAAGAGCATTCATAATCAATCGGATCGCAATGTATTTTTTACACACACAATAATATCGATTACTTTATGCGCAAAACATCAACTCATTTTTTAACAATAAATAACACAGAAAATATTTTAAGATGATTCAAACGGTAAATCACTCCTGATTTGCTGATTTGTGTTTCATCTCATGCTTCGTCTGAATCACCAATGAATTTTCGGAAATTTTAGTTTTTCCTAACATTACTGTGTCAACAGTGCAGTGTAAACACTAGAAAATTATCTTCATTCTAAAAACTCTAATATATTCAAATCGACCATGTTTTGCAAGTTCAATCCATAATTAACTCACCACCTATCGATAATGAATGAATTTTCTCGATTAAAAAAGTTAACTACTTACAAAACAAATCGTACGTCATATAAGAGTAGGTACGAAAAATTATGATTGATTTCCATTTGGATGAGATAATTTTCATTAAAAATACATAGGCTACCGCAATACTTACTATGTACCATGCGTCTCCACGCTCATGCGGAAGATCAAAATCAGACATGTGAGACGTTGTTCCTCAAGATGACATTTAGCGAATGGGAAAATAAAGCATCCGAACGGTGTGGGATAGACCAAAAACATACACTCATACAACTTATACAGTTGAACCATTTGTTTGGAAAACTGCATTTATCAACTCCGCAGAATGTAAACGATTTTCTGCAAAAATAATTCCTCTGCCTTTCAAAACGAGTCAGCCTCGGGCTGAAATTCTCGATAAAAAGACAAAAAAAAATTCTTCTGCCTGACATAGGAGTGCTAATTTTTTTGTTATTTTCTCGGATATGTGTAAAAAGCAGTTTTTCGAACAAATGATTCAGTTACTTCACTTGTTATATGGCGAGTTAGTGGAAGTTCATTGAATTCAAGTAGTGGAATTAAATGTAATATGTCATACAGTGCTGTAATATGTAATATATCATACAGTTTTGACATGTAAATGACACAATATGCAAGCTTCCTCCAGGAATTCCTTCGACAATTGCTCCAGTCATTCTATCCGAAGTTCTATCAGGAATCCTTTAAGAATGCCTCCAGCAACTTCTTCGGCAATGTCTTCAGGAATTTCACCATTAATTTCGCCGGGAATTAATCCAAAAATTTCACTATTAGTTACTCCAAGAAATCTTCCACGAGCTCTTTTATAAGTTCTGCAGGGAATTCTTCCGATAATTCTTCGTGCTGTTTCTCTTAAAAATTTCTGAAAAATTGCACCGTGAAGTTCCTAAGAATATTCCGTGGAAATTCCGTAGAACTGCCAGTAAACATTCCTGAGAATTTCGCAAAAAAATCGAATTTCTTGTGTAAATTCCATAAAATTTTGCATGAAAGATTCGAATAATTTCTTGTGAAAATTTCAAAGAATATCTCCTGGAATTCCACCGAACATTCATACAAAAATTATACCGAAAATGAATTCATCCTTCCGGAGGAATTCCTAGATTAATTTCCAAAGTAATCCTGAAAAAAAATCACCAAAAACGTCAAGATTTCCACTGGGAGATCCTCCAGGAGTTTCTCCAAAAACTCCTCCGGGAATTCTTCCAGGAGTTCCACCGGCAGTTCCTCCAAGAGTTCCTCCAGATTCCTCCAAGAATTATTCCAGTAGTTCTATCGGCAGTTCCTACGGGGGTTCTTCTGAAAATTCTTCCGAGAAATTCTCCAGAATTTCCTCTGGGAATTCATTCAGGCTTTTATATAGAAATTCACCCAGAAGCTCCTCCGAGAATTTTGGAGCAGGGGCAACTTTTTGGGTCTTCTAATTCGTACTTTTTAGTGGTTTTATGAAACACATGATATTAGTTCTTGGCACTATTTCCTTCTAAGTTCCAAAACTTTGAAACAATATCCACAGCCAACAGTAAAGGCTGGATCCAAAGCACGTTGCGCTGGGCGTTGAAGTCAGCATTTTGTACTAGAACGCAACGCTAATAAACGTGACGCATTCATGCCCACAATGCAACGTTCGCGTTGTGCGTTTATTAAACAACAATAATGATATTTGAATTTCCAAACAAATCCGCTCTGAAAAATATTTATTATCAAATAGCAGAAAAACTCTAATATATTCAAATCGACCATGTTTTGCAAGTTCAATCCATAATTAACTCACCACCTATCGATAATGAATGAATTTTCTCGATTAAAAAAGTTAACTACTTACAAAACAAATCGTACGTCATATAAGAGTAGGTACGAGAAATTATGATTGATTTCCATTTGGATGTGATAATTTTTCATTAAAAAATACATAGGCTACCGCAATACTTACTATGTACCATGCGTCTCCACGCTCATGCGGAAGATCAAAAATCAGACATGTGAGACGTTGTTCCCCAAGATGACATGTAGCGAATGGGAAAATAAAGCATCCGAACGGTGTGGGATAGATCAAAAACATACACTCATACAACTTATACAGTTGAACCATTTGTTTGGAAAACTGCATTTATCAACTCCGCAGAATGTAAACGATTTTCTGCAAAAATAATTCCTCTGCCTTTCAAGACGAGTCAGCCTCGGGCTGAAATTCTCGATAAAAAGGACAAAAAATAATTCCTCTGCCTGACATACGAGGGTTTTTTTTTATTTTCTCGGAGATGTGTAAAATGCAGTTTCTCGAACAAATGATTCAGTTACTTCACTTGTTATATAGCGAGTAAGTGAAAGTTCATTGAATTGAAGTAGTGGAATGAATTCAAGAAGGTACACTGGGAGAAGAGGAAAAAGGGGGTAAGTGTACAAATCGACTCTAAAAATAGGAATTTTATATACTTTACAGTTTTTACCACACCATAACATTGTGTAAGAATATACTTTGATGTTCACACTAATACTATATTCAAATTTGTATAATAGATACACTAACATGGTTAACGCTTGAACTGTCATTGTAGGTTTCGCAAGAAATTGATTTTTCCATTCATAAAATCAAATTTTATTTGCACCAAGTGAATTTATATTACAGGTGACTATTACAATACAATTAAACTAATCGCATTCAATTTGTATTGGTTTTACACTTACCCCTGGTATCAAACACTGCGGGGGTTTATTTTGATTGCTGTAAATCTTAATATGTTTCTTCTTTGTTATCATTGTGGTTTCAGTGGTAATTGGACTATTGTAAATAAGAAAATGCCTGACTAATCCACCTATCGGTATTAATGCCTTTCACATGTTTTACATATGAAAAAATGTATGAGAAATAAAAAATAGCACCGGTAGGTGAATATGTTCCGTAATTCACATTCATTTATATTTATAGCAAGTTTTGCAGTTCAATGCAATTTTTTGTGCGAAAAAATTGGTTAAGGACAAGTGCCTAAAAATAGGAGATAATTTTGTACGTGTTTTGCGCACATACATACATACAAACACGCACACACAGACATCACTTCAATTCGTTATACTGAGATGATTAGTTTATAAACCTGTAAGCCCCATTTTTCCTATAAAAAGTTCATCTTTGGGGCGAATATATAGATATTATGTACACTTAATGTTCGAGAAGGCAAAACCAGCCCTCTACTAGCTATTACGAGAATTTCTTGGGGATCTAATGAAAGCCATTGGTTAAGCCAATGAAATTATTCGACAGAAGATACTCAGAGCAATTACCGTTTTGATTTTAGTTATAGGTAACTACTCATCACAATTGAAGGTCAAGGAAACATGGGTTTTCCACTTACCCCATCCCACTGGGTTAAGTGGAAAAACAACTCCTAATTTTTAAATCTTTTTCCACCAATTTCAAGCAGCTAAAATGGTATGAATTACCGCACAGTTGGTGCAAAATTGACTGTTTTTGATAGCCCATTTTGATTGAATGCATTTAGAACATTTAAATTGGTTTTACACTAATTCGAACATGCACTATCGATTTTTCCTTTTCCACTTCCCCCAGTGTACCTTATGTCATACAGTGCCGTAATATGTAATATATCATACAGTTTTGACATATAAATAACATGTTCTTTTACATAGTAAATTAATACATATTTTGCTGCAGAAAATTCGCTGAAACTTGCTATCGAAACTTATCTGACTTTTTTTTCGTTTTGTCAAATTTTGAATACTAACTAACCAACGGACTACTTTCAAGCGTCGAAAATTTTCCGGAATTTCTTAAGCAGTATTTTTACGAATTCCTCAGGAATTTTCTTCCACGAGTGGGATTTTTTTTTTCTACGATGGGAAGTTCATCAAGAAATTTCTCTGAACATTCCATTTCTTCGGAAGTATCTCCAGAAAATCTTCTAGAAGTATCTTCAGGATTTTGAAAGCTTGCAAGTTTTTCAAGAATGTCGTCCGGAAGTTCCTCCCGGACTTCATCCGGGTGTTTTTTTTCAGGATTTTGTTCGAAAGTTCCACCAGGATGTCGTCCGGAAGCTCCTCCAGGATTTTGTCCGAAGGTTCCTCAGGATTTCGTCCGAAAGCTCATCCAGGAATTCCTCGGGAAGTTCCTCCAGGATGTCGTCTGGAAGCTTCTCCCGGATTTCGTCCAGAAGTTCTCATGGGAGTAGCCAGGATTTCGAGCAGGGGGGGCAACTTTTTGGGTCTTCTAATTCGTACTTTTTTAGTGGTTTTATGAAAACACATGAATATTAGTTTTGGCACTATTTCCTTCTAAGTTCCAAAAACTTTGAAACAATATCCACAACCAACAGTAAAGGCTGGATCACAATAGCACGTTGCGCTGGGCGTTGAAGTCAGCATTTTGTACTAGAACGCAACGCTAATAAACGTGACGCATTCATGCCCACAATGCAACGTTCGCGTTGTGCGTTTATTAAACAACAATAATGATATTTGAATTTCCAAACAAATCCGCTCTGAAATAATATTTATTATCAAATAGGCAGAAAAAACATTATGCAAGCTTCCTCCAGGAATTCCTTCGATAATTGCTCCAGTCGTTCTATCCGAAGTTCTATCAGGAATTCTTTAAGAATTCCTCCAGCAACTTCTTCGGCAATGTCTTCAGGAATTTCACCATTAATTTTGCTGGGAAATAATCCAAAAATTTCACCATTATTTACTCCAAGAAATCTTCCACGAGCTCCTTTATTAGTTCTGCAGGGAATTCTTCAGATAATTCTTCGTGCTGTTTCTCATAAAAATTTTCTGAAAAATTGCGCCGTGAAGTTCCTAAGAATATTCCGTGGAAATTCCGTAGAACTGCCAGTAAACATTCCTGAGAATTTCGCAAAAAATCTTCGAATTTCTTGTGTAAATTCCATAAAATTTTCCCTGAAAGTTTCAAATAATTTCTTGTGGAAATTTCAAAGAATTTCTCCTGGAATTCCACCGAACATTTATACAGAAATTATACCGAAAATGAAATTTTCGGAGGAATTCCTAGATGAATTCCCAAAGTAATCCTGAAAGAAAAAAAAATCATCAAAAACATCAAGACTGGGAGATCCTCCAGGAGTTTCTCCAAAAACTCCTCCGGGAATTCTTCCAAGAGTTCCACTGGCAGTTCCTCCAAGAGTTCCTCCAAGAATTATTCCAGTAGTTCTATCGGCAGTTCCTACGGGGGTTATTCTGAAAATTCTTCCGAGAAATTCTCCAGAATTTCTTCTGGGAATTCATTCAGGCTTTCTTTCTGGAATTCATTTAGTTTTCTTCAGGAATTTATATAGAAATTCACCCAGGAGCTCCTCCGAGAATTTTTCTGGGAGCTCCTCAGGGAATTTTCCGAGATGTCCTCTGATGATGACGATGGTCCAGCTATATATACCCCTACAAAGGTTTCAGCTAGACGAGATTTGTCTAGATGAATTTTCCACGATTTTTTCCGAGGATTCTTCTGTTAGTTTCACTGGCATTTCCTCTGGGGGTTCTTGAAAATTCTCCCGGGAGTTTCTTCAGAAATTCCTCCGGAAGTTGCTACGAGAATTCCTCCAAGAGCTCCTTCGGGAATTCCACCAGTAGCTCTGCCAGGAACCCATTCAGGCTTTTTTCAGGAAATCATTTAGGCTTTCTTCAGAAATTTAAATGGAAATTTCTCCTGAAGTTCTGTAACTACCTCCTTTGACGTTCTCACGTCCTCACGTCCTCCTTACGTCCTCCTAACTAGCTCTCTTTGCTTTTGTGGTTCTCAGGGTCGGCTAGACACCTGCTCAGGAGAACACACGAACGTTATCTCAAACGAAGTGGACGTAACAAGGACGAGTCAGCAAACATGCGGGAAATTGAGGGTAAAAAGTAAAGAAATATGGTACATTTTATAGCATTTTATATTTAATTCTTTTCTGAATCGATTTAGGGTTAGTGATTAAGGATAGTATTGGTGAGGCCGATCGGAAACGTTGGGGCCCTTAGATGACATGCGAGAAATGTTCACATACCTTGCCTGCATACTTTTGGTTTCTTAGCTCACGGTCTTGGCAGCAGGATCGGTTTCAGTTTGACGTGTCCGGAAGGTGGTGTGGGAATTCTTCGCCAGATGACGACCAGGTATGGCATTGAGTCGGTAACGGATGACAACTAGACGATGGTAGTTGTTTTGCCGCCGGAGGGCAACTCGGCTCCAACCGATGCAAGATTAGTATGCCGAGGGACGCTGGTACCACGACCGGAAGACGGCGGTACTGATGGAGGTAATTGTTGGCCTCGTTGGCGATTTAGTCCACTTGCGGACGCTCTTCTCCGCTCTTCCGTGGAAAGATAAAGATAGTGTGTCAGTTGAGGTCAGTTGAGGTTATTGTTGCGAAGTGGATCCAGGTCACGTTCGGGTGCTGGCTTGTTCCAGCTGAGAGAGGGTGGCAAATGCCTTGCAAGATTTCCAGCTGCGTGGAAAACAGAAACGGCCGGTTGTCGGCCGCGGACGACGAATAGCCTCTGTCGTGGGTAGTCGGATGACGTACTCCCTGGGTTCTTAAACGGTCTGGTGAAGGATTGACCAAGGTACAGAATGTTGGATTTCTGTCGCCCGCCCAGTCCGGCATAGACCGCAGGAGGGGTTATGGCTACTCAATTTAGGGCACTGAGACCACCACGTGGAATGACGGCTGGCTGAGTTCCAGAAGGACAAGGGTTGGACGCGCTGAATTCCGGTGATTGGGAATGACCGACAAAATGTCTGCAGTTCTTAGTTTTGCACCCGTAAACTCCCGTTTCCGATTAGCGAAGTGTCCACCGTTGAGCGCTGATTCTCGATTTCTTTTTGGCACACGCGGGTTGGTTGTCGAAACGATTTTTTTTGGGAGTCTTCTTTTACGATCTGACTCGGTACCTGCTCGACTGCCTGGATTTCGGATCCTGCTCGTTCTTCCTCAGTTTTGCCTTCTCTGTCTTCACCCCAGATTTGGTATTATCGCGAGAAATTCGCCTTGGTAGATTTGTGCCATCAAGCTGGGGTGTGGGAGGCGTTAATGGTACATACACTCTCAAGCCATACTTAAAAATACTACGTGCGAAGTCTTACAATTTTTGTTTATTATTTATATATGGTTCCGCATTTCGTGTTTGTTCGTTGACTTATTGTTACCTTAAACGGTAACAGTTCTTCCGATAGTTTATGTGGGAGTTCCTCCGGGAAGTCCTCTAGGAATTCTTCTAGGAGATCCTCCTGAAATTCCTTCGAGAGTTCTTACGGGAGCTCCTCTGGCAGTTCCTTCGGGAACTCCTCCGGGAGATACACATCAGAAGAGGAACTCCCAGAGTAATTTCCGGAGGAACATCCGGAGGAATTCCCGTAGAAATTATCAGAGGAATTCTAAGTCGCTGAGTTAACTAAGTCCCGTTTTATTAGAAAATGCTAAGACAATGTAATAATAAAACCGGACTTAGTTAACTCCTTGATAAAGGTACAATATATGTATCCGAAACGTCGAATAAAAACGTAAAACCCGTTTTTGAGGATAAGAAGACTGAAAGCCATAACCTCAAAAACTATTATTATCTTTATTTGGGAAGTTTGCAGTCCAAGGCTGGCTCACCTCGAATCCAGGAATTCCCTGTGAAGTAAAAAACTTGATAAATCTCCTGGAGGAGCTCCCGGAGTTACTCCCACAAGCACTTCTGGAGGAATTCCCACAAGGAAGTCCTGAAATAATTCTTAGAGAAGTTCCTGAAGGAATTTCCGGAGAAATATCAGAAGTAATACCCGGATAAAATACCAGGAGGAATTAATGCCGAAATTCCCAGATGAAATCCTGAAAGTATTCCCAGATGAGCTGCTGATGAAATGACTGGATGCATTCCCGGGCGTTTGTTCTGAAGAAATTCCTGGAAGAGCTCAACGGAAGATGTCCTGGAGGAACTCTCAAATTAATTTCCGAATGAAATTCTGGAGTATATTCCGAGTGAAGTCCGGAAAGAATTCTAGGACAATTCTGCGAAAAAAATCCCGGAGTAATTCCTGAGGGAATTCCAGGAGAAGTACCTGAAGGAATTTCCGGAAAAATACCTGGAGGAATTTCCCGGGAAATACTTGGACGAACTCCTGGAGAAATTCTCAAATAAATTTGTAGAGGAATTCTTGAAGGATATTCTGAAGTAATTGCGAAAAGAATTCTAGAATGAAATCCTAGAGGATTTCGCTATTAAGTTTATGGCGGTTTTATCCCGGAGTAATTAAAAGAAGAGCTCCTGGAGAAATGACTGAAGAAGTTCCTTGAAGAATTTCCGAAGGAATTTCTTATAGATTTACAAGTGAAATTATGGAGCGAAATCGGAGAATTTCTGTCATAAATTTTGAAGAAACTTCTGGTGGAATTTCGAGGAAATTCCGTATGTATTCTTGATGGAACTCTCGAATACATTCCAGAAGAAATGCCGGAGATTTTGCCGAAGAAATGTCTAGCAGTAAAACTTAGAAAAAAGTAAAAAATCTTCAAGGAATTTCCTCATGAATTCCCTAAAAAATATTTAGTGAGGGGTTTCTAGATAAAAAGGAATTACAATTACATGAGAAGGATTTTCGAACGATTTTCAAAGGAATTTATGGATAACTTCCCGGAGGAATTAAGAAAGGGAGCTTCTAGAAGGAATTTAAAGAAATTTTATGACCCCGAAATGTTTGGAGTTGTTTTGAACTTTCATATGTATTAGGGATCCTGGATACCCTAATAAGTTTTTGGGAATCTTTTGAATTTCAACCACCTATTTCTGAATATGATTGGATTGTACAGTGCACATGTTAAGGGAATTCATTTCAGTCCCCGTTCAATCTTACCACCATTTAGGGGACGACGACGCCCCCCCCTGCCCACCTCTGGCTACGCCCTTGGAAGTTCTTCTATGATTTCGTCCGGAAGTTTTTCCAGAGTTTCGTGTGGAAGTTTTTTCAGGATGTCGTGTGAAAGTTTCTTCAGGATGTTGTCCTGACGATCTTTCAGGATGTCGCCCGGAAGTTCCTTTAGAATTTCGTTTGGAAGTTCTCTACGAATTCCTCCGGAAGTTCATCCAAGATATTCTCCGGATGTTCCTCCAGGATTTCGTACAGGAGTTCCTCTGTGATATCATCCGGAAGCTCCTCCATGATTTCGCCTGAATGTTCCTCAAGAATGTTGTCCGGAAATTCCTCCACGAATTCCTCCGGAAGTTCCTCTAGGACTTCATGCGGGAGTTCCTCTATGCTTTCGTTCGGGAGTACCTCCAGGATTTCGTTCGATAGCTCCTCCAGGATGCCGACTGAAAGCTCCTCTAGGATTTCGTCCGAAAGTACCTTCAGGATTTCGTATCGAAGTTCCTCCAGGATGTCGTCAGGAAGTTTCTCCAGGAATTCCTCCGGAAGTACCCCCGGAACCTCTCTCAGGATCTCGTGCGAGAGTTCTTCGATGCTTTCGTCCGGAAGTTCATCCAGGATTTCTTCTGGAAGCTCCTCCAGAATTTCATCCGAAAGTTCATCCAGGATTTCTTCCGGAAGTTCCTCCAGGACTTGATACCGTTTCTGGTACGGCCTCTTGCCCTCGAAAACCGTCGACAGGTCCTAGAAGAGGAACCGTCTTAAGCCCCAGATTACTGGTCTGGGGTAACGGTAGTCCACGGGGTGGGCACGCAAGGCCTCTTTTGGTCCTCGAGTCCCAGGGTCGGTGGAGGTAATGGGGAGGTTTTCAGACTTGCTACACAGACTTGGGGGTGACAATGTCAGACTGCCTACAAGGCCAACTTTCTGGACGGGTGGTTTGGATTTACGGTTCGGTCCAAGATGAATACACTACTATGTGCTCTAATCTGCCCAGTTTATGGAAGAGAAGAAGGCGGGGGTGAAAAATTTATATTCAGTGCCAAACGAAAACAAACTCTGGCTCTTTCATACTAAAATTCAAAATGGCTGAACTGTGAATTTGGCAGATTGTGGTCGACTGATGGCAGGACAGCACATGCTGGGGGATGACGATAGTCGCAAGACTTGCTTGGCTTGCTGGTCCGGCCGCCGGAAGGTGTGGCCGACGGAATGGCTGACGGGTGACGATGATTTGTTGTCGGATGCTCAAGATGGGTCGACGGATGGTGGAGCTCGCTGGATTGCCGATGGTTCAGCTGCCGGAAAACGGTTTGCGTTGTATTCGTTAGTTATGGCCGACGGGAAACACTCACACTATTTGTCGGCAGAGGCCCAGAAGAGGTCGACTGATGGCGGAACTCGTCGAATTGCCGACGGATGGTTTGGCCGACGGATGGCGTGACTTGTTGGGATGGCCGACGGATGGAGTGATGCGGAATTCGCAGGTTTGCCGATGAATGGTTCGGCTGACGCATAGCGTGGTCGGTTGAAGAGATGACGGATGACGTTGTCCTTACGCGACTTGTGGACAGATGTCCAAAATGGGTCGACGGATGACAGAATCCTTCAAATTGCCGATGGAAGGTTCAGCCGACTGAAGGCGTGATCCACCGGAATGAACGACGGTAAAACTCGCCCAATTCATCCCTCTATCACCGGTTTCAGAAGGAGTGCAGGCTCTTTCCAAGCAGCACACTTGTCATACATCAGCTACGGCAAATTGTGTACGACTTAATCAAGTCATATATGAGTTGCTGTAACCAGTCTGAGTTGTGCTACTCGAGTCCAGCCAAAAAAACTCTTAACACAATAACTTTTTGGAGGGGAATCGTTATCGAACTATTTACTTTGACTGCCGAGAACCAAGAGACAAGGCTTCGCATTGTTCGCTACCCGGTACCTCCTTTAGGCCATCGTCGATATTCCCACCCGTTCTGTATACCATAGCGCTAGCATCCCAGCTACCAACAGAAGCCTACCTCCAGGAATTTCTTCGGAAATTTTCCAGTTCTAGAAGTTCCTCCAGAAATTTCTTCGGAAATTCCTACGGAGGTCGTCTAAGAATTATTTCCGGAATTCCTACCAAAATTCCATCTTTTTCCTTCATTAAGATTTTTCCAAGATGTTTCTCCAGGAATTTCTTCATAAAATCTCCCGGGAGTTCTTCTGGAAGCAAAATCCCCCACCCCCGTTGATTCCTTCTTAGATTCCTGCAGGAATAATTTGAGGAATACTAATTCCTTCAAAATCTTTTTGAAATTTCTCCGAATTTCAGATATTCCATAAGAGCTATCACGATATTTCTATCGTGAATTCCTCGGATTATTTTGATTTTAACCGGATGTTTCTCTACAAAGTCCGCCAGTTTTTCCTCAAGGAATTTCTTCAAATCTCCATGGAGGTCTTCCAGAAATTCATTCAAGTACTCTTCATAAATAACTTTGAGAACTCTCCAGAAATTTCCACTGAACTCCTTTCGAATCTAACATAGAATTTCTAACACAACTCTCATCCACCCCCGGAAGTTCTCTCGGAAATATCTCTGGGAAGTTTTTTTCTAGGTATACTTATGGTAATTTAATTGCGAATTCCTTCAAAAATTAATCCGGAAATCCCTCCAGGTAGTTCCCAGAACATTCCTCCGAGAGAAATGCCCCTGGAAAATTGTTTTGGGATTCTTCAGCAAATTTCTTCAGAAATTCCTCTCGAATGCACACGGAAATTCCTCTGGAATTTTTTCTTGGTGCTTCCACCCAAATTTCGCCCCTGGAAATTCTTCCACAAATACTTCCGCCTTCTCTTCCTCGAGTTTCTCCAGGAGCTTCCGCGGATATTATTTCTACATATAAATTCCTTTACAGTTTCTCCAATAAATTGCTTCGGCAATTTGTTTTGAAACGCTCCAGAAATTCCTTAAGGTAAACTCCAAAAAATTCTCCAAAAATCGGAAGGAGTTGAAGAAAATCCAGGAGAAATTTGACAAGGAAATCCTGGTTGAATAACAGTATAATGTTTTGGATGAATTCTTGAAATCATTTTGTGTGGATTTCACGAAGGGGCCAATGAACATATCGGGATCAATTTGCGATTTGGGCGTAACTTATTTTGTAAACAAACATTGGAAAGGGAATTCCTGCTAAAACAAGCATTTTATGAGGAAACCACGGTATGGATCCGACAGATTAAGCTTTCCTCTACCAGATAAGGGAATTAGTTTGGGATTAAAACGCTTGCATTCTCCGGAATAAATGAAACAATGTTTGTTTACAAAATAAGTTACGCCTAAATCGCAAAGCAGTCGATATCTGCTGAAGGGATGAAGAAAACCCATCCAGCCATTTTCGAGTTATACGAATACGAACACAAACCATTCCATTCTTACAAACAGATAAAAAAAATTTGGTTTTCCAAATTAAATTAATTTTAGTTGATTTGAAATATTGAAATAATTTCGGACCAAAACATCAAAGAAATCTAGGGGCAATTTCTTGGGTTCCCGAAAAACAATGAACCTGCGTCTGCGTCTCATTTCCTAATTTGAAATCAAATTAAACTTGAAAGTGACGGATCAGAACGCGGCTCTATAGGAGATCGTCAGTTGCATTTTAGCAAAAATTCCGCTTGAGGCTCTTCCTAAATATTTTAACAACAGCCACTACACCTGATGGTATAAATGGAATATTTCCATTATCAGGCGACAGGTGGTGTTGCTGCGTGTTTGTATCAATGTAATATTGCATATACACTAGTGACATCTGCTGTTCGATATCGTAAGCTTTCAATGTTCCTTCCACACACACGAGGTGAAGAACAGTCCTGAATAAATTGAAAGTATACAACTAGAATTTAGTATGGAGGTACAATGAAATCTCTTTTATTGTTTAGAACTGTAAAACAAGTCGTAGGTACAAAAAATCTAAAAATTATTTGTTGCTTTTTGATCTAACTTTCATATTGATGCGATGCGTAGTTGATGAGAACGGATGATTTGTCCATACAAGGAAATTCATTTTACTTTAAATGTTGTGGCGCCATCTCGTTCAAACAGCACCTTTGTCTTTGCCTTATTAGTAAGCTATGTGTTTGCTGTTCTGGCGATATCGATGGTCCCACCAAAGGAAAAAGTACCTTCCCACTTCACCCCTGTTAAGGAAGTCGTCATGCTCAGAGCTGAGAAGGTTGAAAACAGACTCACCATCTGTGAAAATTCAGGCACAAAAGTGGTCTGCTCCGTGCTGCTTAACTGGAAGTACAGAATATGTTCTTCATCAGGCATGTTGAATAAGGAAGACACGCGACCAATTAATCTTGGTGCAGCTGCAAAAGGGTTCCGTCACCTACACCTAGGTAGACTTGAGAAAATAAGATCTCTAGTTTTTTAATTCACCGGTAAGCTCAAATGTAAAAGTGGGAAATCGATTTTTACTTGGCTTTTATCAAACATTCATTGAATAAACAAAAAAAAATGGGGTTCAATCAAAGGTAATTGCCTATTTCCGGGGACTAAACCACCCGACTTGGACGTTAATTTACAATGTTATGAAAACCCATATGTGAATATGTACGTTATGTGGAAGATATTGATTTGGAAAATGTATTGGAGGTAACCACTTTCCCTTCGATGGGACTCGAACCCATGACCCTACAGTACGCTAGACTGGTGCTTTAACCAACTAAGCTACGAAGGACCTCCGTCGGCCTTCGCAACCTAGCGGCTACTGAACGAGCTCGAGATTCCCAAATTGGACGCATAGTCAAATCACTCGCAATCCATTTCTCGCTCCTCTAATGTGGACGTGTACAATACACATGTGGAAGTATTGGCTTGAGAAATGGATTGCGAGTGATTTGACTATGCGTCCAATTTGGGAATCTCGAGCTCGTTCAGTAGCCGCTAGGTTGCGAAGGCCGACGGAGGTCGTTCGTAGCTTAGTTGGTTAAAGCACCAGTCTAGCGTACTGTAGGGTCATGGGTTAGAGTCCCATCGAAGGGAAAGTGGTTACCTCCAATACATTTTCCAAATCAATATCTTCGACATAACGTACATATTCACATATGAGTTTTCATAACATTGTAAAAAAAATGGTCTTCAGAAAAATTTATGTGCATCGACTTAACAATTTTTCTATCAAACCATCTTAATATTAAAGTGAGCTAACTTCAACTTTAATTAGAACACAGATGGGTTAAGAAAATTAAGTGAAATTTAAGATACTTCCACAGAAACGGTAAAAACGGTGTTTTCGAAAAATAAAACATTTCCTGAAACTTTTACCCAAGCAACCAAAAGTACGGATAAGATGGGATATTTTGGCTTAATCAGCTTGCATTTTAAGTAATTTTTTGTATGGCTGGAGTGGTTCGGTTAGGAACAAATTTAAGTAAAATGTGAACTTTTGGTTACTTGGGTAGTCTTCTGATGCAAGACCGTGATGAAGGAGGCTGGGTTCGATTCCCGGTTCGGTTCAGAAAGTTTTCTCGACTGGGCAGTTTCATCGTACCAACAATGCAAAAATAACAACAAAGCTCCGAAGTATCGCAGTTAATAATATAATGCCAAGGAAAAAATAATAGAACTTTAGAAACACTTGCAAGTATTTGAACTTTTTACTAGGTTAAGAAAATATCTTTAAAATATGAGAGCCTGAGTGAAATTTTGCAATTCTTATCAAAATTCTAGAAATGAAAGGGACAGTGTTAGGTGTCAGTGTTTGAGAAATTTGAATCTTAGGATTTAAAGCATTGATTGTTAAAAAATGCATATCGGCTGTTCTTGACATCGTCTGCCCTAAGGAAAAGCCTCCTTCAGTAGCATTAGTTTGTCGCGGAACACGGTGAAGATTAAAAGTTCTCGCAGAATATTCGAAAACCACGTTCTGTGAAAAAGACTCTTGCCTCAGATTATATATTCCCGCAAGCGATAAAAATACTGATGTGAAAAACATGGCACAGGTAGCTATCTTCTCAAAGAGAATTGTAGTTCGTCTTCAAATCACAGAGGAATTGACAGCTGTGGAAAAGAACACTGTCATTATGATGTTTCTAAGCAAGGAGGAGCATGATCATCTGTATAATGACATTTCCCTGCATATTGCATTATTCACCAAAAAAAATCAATATTCTTGAAGTTTAGACGATCGACAATTAACTTTATCATCGCGAGGGAACTCAACCATCAATTCCAAATGATGGAAGATGACAGACATGGAAGCTCAATACGTAGATTTGCTGCATTAGCGGGAAGTTCGTTGGCTTAGCCGTGGTACAATGCTTAAAAGATTGTATTCGCTTCGATAGGACGCACACTCTTTATCAGATAAAGGAAAATCAATGGTCGAGCTGAATGATCCTTTATAGGTGAATAAATAGCTTTTTATTCAGATATTACCACCTTGATTACTTAAATATAAAGTTGCAAGGCAAGGATCTACACGTCGAATTTTTATATTTTTTTCATTGATGCTTTTAAAACAAAATAATACTTTGGCACAGCTGCTAACATCATCTTGTTGAAAATATTTATGCTGAATTACAGTTTACTGGAGTTTTCAAGCCTATTTGCTGATTTTTTGAAAACACAGTCACAAAACTTTCATTTTCTCAACACTGCTATGAACAATGTACCTGAAATATTTGAAATGGAGATTATTAACCTCCAATGTAAAACCAGCTTAAATCTAATCTTCAGAAAGAAACATTTCTCCTAAGATTTTCTCTCTTCAGAAGCACTGTGAACAGCTCTTTTGAAGAATAAAAGCAGTAAAAAACTTGGAATCCTGCAAATCAATATGCGTCGAGTATTGGAGTAGCGAACAATTCCATGTTTCCCATTCTATTTTCAACCAAAAGACCTACTGCGTAAGAAAAAAACGATATTAAACAAAAAATATTAACTTTGTACACCTTAAAGTTAGAGAAATGAAGAAAAGAAAACATTCGTTATTTGATTAGTGATTAGTTAACGACCTCTATGAACTCTGGGGTTACCACAAACTTTTTGAAAACTGCCAAATATGTCGATGTTTCAATTTTAAAGAAAGCTTGCGCTGTACTCCTTTCTAATAGTATGTCAAAATGGACGCAGAATTTGTCACAAGGAACTTCGTCGGTAGTTCCGTTTCTTTATGCCTATAAGGAAATGATGTATGTTATAGAACCTGTCCCAAACTTCATAGAACTAGCTCTGGCTAATTACGAAACATAAATTATGATTTCTTCAACATGTTATGTTGTGTTTAAAAATCAATTTTCACTATAATAATTGATGAACTTTATCCAATGGGGGTAATATATTTTAACCTTGGATTTTGAACAGCGATTGTAAAATCTCACCAAATCCCTAACCTCATAAGAACTGTGCACTTTATTCAGGACAACACATGTGCTCAACAGGAAAAAAAAAGTTTCTCAATTCTCATTTCTCGCTTCTAATTTCTCACTTCTCATTTCTTACTTCTCATTTCGAACTTCTCTCTTTTCAGTTTTTCTCACTTTTCACAGTGGGAATGAGGGGTAAGAAATTCTCACTTCTCACTTCTCACTCATCATTTATCACTTCTCACTTAAAAAAGAGAGAGAAGAGCGTATTAAGAAGAAAAACGCCTTCCATCTCATCAATCATTTCTTACTTCCAATTTCTCACTTTATGCAGTGAGAAGCGAGAAATGATTATTTAGAAGTGAGAAGTGAGACGTCAAATGACCTATCTGGATAAATGACATATTCGGCCAAATGATTTGCTTCGTATTTAATTCGCATTTGCTCCGGAGATGGGTTTCGGCCTAATGGTTTGTTCGGCCTAGTGGCATTCGGCCAAACGGCACGGCTCCATCTGCCGTGCTAGTGCCTGTCGTCAAGTGTACTTACGACTGTGTTTTAATCGAGTACATGGTGCGCTAAATTAGCGAATAGAAATGTGTGTGTGTATCTTCAATCTAACTCCCACTGTCTGGCAGTGGTATTATGGAAGAAAGCTGACTGTAATAAAGTCAGCTTTAGCCCGGGAGTTAGAAGGTGTTAGCTCTATCGCAGCTCCAGGGACCCATTTCAGACTGCCTGGTAACTCACGTCCAGTCCGAGGCCACTTTCACTTACAATAAGCCCCGCCTGTTTATGCTACCATTATCAATTGGATAATGGATCCATAAACAAACTTCCGGATTTTTTAATCCAGCGCGTATTTAGTTTTGGAATCATATAAAAACATATTCCGGTTCAATGAACTGAGGAAACGATGATCATTTCTAGTGTCCACAAACAATTCACTTCACTCTTCCAGACCTATTCTGAGCAATGTATGTATGTTCATGTATTTCTGATATTATCACCCAGCCACACATATTGCACCAAGGACGTCCCAGTATACGAACTTCTCAAACGATTTCGCGCACTCAATTAAGAAACACACTTCACTAAAGGTCACCAAACGCGTAAATTTTAAACTTCAGATCACATAAACTTTTTGACGTAAACTACGTCTAAGGGGAAGACTCTGATACAGGGTGACAAATGAAAATTTCCAAATCCGAGACCGTCACGAAATCATGTAAGATTTTGAACGTTAATAGCGCATTCATCTTTCGATGGATTTTTGAGATTTATATATCAATCGACTCGGAAACTCTCCACCAATTTTCCAGTTATATTGAAACATTTGATTATCAACGTTAAAGTAGGGTATTGGACCATTTAGGCAGCACCTCTTTTTCCCGTTCGCAACGTGAGTCTAATTCGGCCGTTGTTCAGTGTAGTTGGTTTTGTGCTCTTCTTTTTGTGCGGTGCTTCGCACAAAAAGTAGGGTCAGACAGTGACCGCAGTCGGCCATATACATGCAAGCGCATATTTGTGCAAAGATAGGATGATCGATTGTTAGCAACGGCAATGCAATGTCATAATGCGATAATCGCAATGCAAAGGAACAAACATGTTCGATTGAAAGATAACTTAGGAAAATGGTAAGCCATTTTATGATAAACTGCAAATTGTTAATTATTGTTTATTATTAAATATGCGCCAAAATCAAAAGATTTCAATTTTAATTCAGGAAGTTTGAATGCACTTCAGATACTCTGTGGGTACAATCATGCGGGGCTTATTGTATACGGCTATAGCTTCGGAACGCATACTTTATTGAAACGGGCTATAGGTTTACAATAGAACTATTACTTTGTAGCTCCCGAATCTAAGATTCTTGCAATTATATTAATAATATGGTTGCACGAATATGTTATCCATAATGCCACTGCCAGATAGTGGGAGTTAGATTGTAATAAAATAGCACAAATACCCTATTCCCGTCCGCAGCGTTTACTACTCTGGCGCATCTCAACCGAATGGCTTGGTATTTGGTACCATTCTGACTCAAATCCCGAATATGACTCATATTCCGAACACTAACGTTTTAGCGCCCTAAAACTAAAACTGTCATTGGTTTTCCGCACTGAGGATCAAGATAACAAACGAATTCAAACTCCTGTGGAGAAAATTACACGAATAAAGTTAAAATGGGCTTTTAAAAGCTAAAGTTCGGAATATGAGTCATGTTCGGAATTTGAGTCAAAACGGTACATGGCTAGTATTTGTTGATTTCTAGTTGGCGCAACCGGGTTTTATCGACTCGCGCTTCTTTGTCGGACACAACAATACGACTATCCCTTCTCTGGCAACTATTCCTGGTCACTCCAAATAACAGAAGGCGGAGATTCTGCCAAAGGTCCAAGGCTCGTATTCTTCCACCAGTGATGACTCGATGCTCTGACTACCATTGGACAAAGGCACCTGTTTGTCCGTAGCCAGAGCAGAGATTCTTCTGTCTGTCGTAAAATCGCTAAATCGTGGTAAACGCACTCACCAGTATACACCCCCAGCAACAAACATATTGCACATCGATCACAGTAACTTATATATGCCCGAATTCTCTCACAATATGGTTACTGTAACAAGATTGGCTCAACGTGTGCTGCTTGGGATATCATAACCATGTAACGCTAGTGAGTTATTTTTATTTCAGAATAGTATTATTTAATAAACATACTCCACTATATCCACCTATATATTACTACAAATAAACTAGAATAGTGGTCGAAAATTTGGAATGAAACTGAATCCCTACTAATTTTACTCTAAGTCGAATGCAACAGTTGGAATTGCGAAAAGCATTATTACCACTTGGGGTTTAAAGTTAAAATATTAAGTTATCGTACCGTCGTCGGGGATACAACGGGTCAAATGGGGGTGAGAATGGGTCACTGTTTCAACTACATAGAATGCTTGTAGAATAGATTTAATATCTGAGAACAATAAAACTGAATTATAAGTGACCTTTTTGAACGATTTTGTTATCCGACCTCCAGACTGTTGGTGAGGGCTCGGACGTCACCCCTGACTACGGTATCCAACATTTTTTTTATATTTTAAGTTATGGTAATTTTGTTCTAAACCAGTGACAAAAGTAATCGAATGAATTATCTTAAAATATGACTACATTCCTCAATGCACCAGACTGTTCTACGTAGTTTACGTTGGGCGGTCGTGTCTTGTACATAACCCTTCAGATTTTTTCTTCTAGAGCATAAATGCAAAATATAGACATCAGCCAAATCTATTTGTTGCGGAACAAAAACATGACAGCAAATTCAAAAGCAACCATCCGCGCGCATGGCTTGCTGCGATCTCCTCGCTAAATTAGCGAATAGAAATGGCACAAAAAGTTGTGATTGCATGTGTTCAAATTGCAAGATCTATTGAACGTGAAAAATAAAAATCAAGATGTTGCTTACTACTGTCGATCTGGGGCACACAGTCAGTGAACCGAAATTAGAACCAGTGACGGTAAAGTGGTCGAAAGAGAATCATGGTTTATTTGGACATGTTTTATGTGGGCAACGCAACAATTATGTTTTATTTGGAGGACAACCAAATGCCTTGGGTGAAAGATGCCAAATCAACGGTCGAAGTGTGGAGGAAGTTGAAAAAGGACCTAACCCAAGGGGCAAGAGTTGCGTTGCAAGTGTCAATACTGAAGAAATTATGTAGCCTTGTGGTGCTGATATGGAAGAGAACTTGTTCCGGATTGGAGAGTTATTCGACCGACTTTCATGCGCTAGACAGAAGCTAAGCTTCATGTGGCAATGGTATACCGAAGTCTACAAGACACGTGAGCGTGAGACCGAGTGCAGAATGGAGGCCGTTGGATAGAAGAACCGCATTTGCTATGGATGCTGAAAGCAGGGTCACATCCGGATAAATTGTCCGGTGCTGCAAAAGGAGAATATCTATGTCGGAGGCGAAAAAGGCAGCGAAAAAAAATTTCTGGATATCTTTTGGCATAGGAGACGACCGGCAGCAGGGGAGCTGGTATGTGGATATTGGCTGCTCCAGACACATAGCCTACGACCTGAAGTTCTTTAGCGAGATTGACGAGAGCGTCAAGCGAAATCCACCGATGTTGGTGAAGGCACACTCTAGTGTATGAATGGTAAAGGCAAAGTGAACCAAGTCTGCATTTATTTATTTATCATCAGACTAAGGCCGGAGTGGCCTGTGCTGCACATAAAAGACTTCTCCATTCAGCTCGGTTCATGGCTGCACTTCGCCAACCACGCAGTCTGCGGAGGGTCCGCAAGTCGTCCTCCACCTGATCGATCCACCTTGCCCGCTGTGCACCTCGCCTTCTTGTTCCCGTCGGATCGTTGTCGAGAACCATTTTCACCGGATTACTGCCCGACATTCTGGCTACGTGCCCGGCCAACCATCCGGAATAGGATTCTCCTCGGAATCCGGAATAGGATTCCCCTCGGTTGGGGGCAGCAGGGACTATGTCCAAGGGCTTGACGATCCCTCCCCAGGCCATCTGCGAGTTGTGGCGCCTGCCTAGGATGTGGTGGGGTTTGACAGTGGGCCCTGTTAAACCTCTATAAAAAGCTGCATGTATCCGCAAGTAGGCTCCGCCAAAGCGACCGTGTGCCGCTCAAATCGCACAAGTCCTGGTGTTAGGTGGGACGCTAAACAGCCCTGACACGACGGCCCTCCGACGAGACAGGAGGTTTGCGCAGGCCCAATAAGCCGCCTTTAAAACAACTATTACGAACGACACAGAAGATAATACGACTCGATACAACCAAGTCTGCATGTCCCAGACTTAAAGTGAACTTTGTGGAGTCTAAGTGTGAAAGAATTAATAGAAGAGGGAAAATAGATGTAATGGAAACTTTTTCGATAGATACTGTATAAAAATAATACAATATAGTGTAAGATTTCAATACAATGATTGTATCAAAATCGTTCGGAATTGTAAATGCCAAAATTTTATACTGTTTCTGTAAGGTTCTTATGCAGAACTGTGTTAAAATCTGCCATCCGCTGGTTAGGTGCAGTAGGGCTGGATCGGGTGCAAGTAAAGGTGGCCTGAGCTCCGAATGCTGCAGTGTAGATGGAAAATGGAAAAGTGCAAGAAAGTGCAAAGCAAAGCAACCGTTTTTTTATCTGATAATGTTTCCCGCTTGCCGTCTTTGGATTGACAATCCTACGCCTTTGCTTTTTGGCTGCACATTTCGGATCGATTTGGTTGCAGCAACTCAATTGTGACTGATTTCACTTGTATAAGTGTTACAGAAACCTTTGTTTAACAATGTGGTACTCTAAATGGAGACCTCTGTAGCTAGGTAAGTTATCAAACAAACGAATGGAAAAAACATCTTTGATGTGGCGGAGTCAGAATTTAAACTTATGCTATACTTACTTGCTACTTCATACTTATGTTATATTCAAATTAAATTGAATAAAACAAATAACGGGAACCAAGGTGAAGTGCCCTTCTGGCAGAACACCTGGGAATGATAAAATAATTACAAAACGCCTGGAAGAAAAACTGGTCTAACGTAAAAAAAGTATCGAATTGAAGTAGTCAAGAAATTTGGCGCGAAGTTTACTTTTTTCAGTGAAAATATGCAATGTGTTGTTTTGATATTCAATAAATTAGCTATCTCGATGCTAATGTATGTTCATACCTCAAATTATTAAGACTAAACAAGGCAAACCGTTGTAAATTTGAAGGGAAGCAAATTTCGGTGGATTTTAACGTCCTGGAGCATCCGATACTGCAACATTTTCAAAGCTGCCAATAATATTATGAACAAAGAAAGACGTGTTGAGCTAATACGAGACCAAAGTTGGAAACAACACAACTAGTTCAATCCAGATGTACGCAACCAAATATTAAACAGTCATCATATGGTTCATGATGGTTCTGAAATAAATATATTAGCATATGGTAAATATTTTCATCTCTGGTTATTCCTGGTAACGAATCATATTCCGGTTGCCCCATGTCAGGTTTTCCACAGACACACAAATCACCGCCATTCATCAAAATTTGCTGTCGGTCGACACGGTGGGGAGCAGAAGGTGGTGCTCGTCATTATTCCGATTATTATGAAACACCAAACTGATTCTGCAAACACACATCAACCTCGCTGCAATGGCCGACTTGGTAGGTAGTTAGGTAGGTAGGTAATCATCGTTTGCGTTATCAACATTTTCTCTCCTGCCATTGATTCTGGCAGCTCGGCCGTGATTGCAATGCTATCATTCCACTTCGCGAGAACTCCGCCAACAGACCGGGGATCTACACCGAAGCTATGGGTGTGGTTGGCGCGATGGATACCGGACCGGAACGGAGGCAGATGCTTTATTGATTCATCTGTCTTGTACAGTGGAGCTCGTTCCGTACGAAATGGGCCATCGTTACATCCGGTCGTTCTTGTGAGCCATATGGAATCGATGCGCATTTTTTTGCGGTCGCGTCCCAGTGTGCGTTCGGTGAGAGAACTCACCGCAAAATGATTACGCAACCATTTGTTCTCCCGTTTCCCGCTGCCAAACTGCCATCAGCTTTTCCCCATCCTACAGAACCCGTAACTTATCGCCTGGCGCGAATTCCAATTGCGAGGCTATAAATATCCTTTGGGTGAACCGCAGAGCAACTAGCATCTCTGCTACCACCGGGGTTATTATAGTGCAGAGTGTAGCTTTATGGAATTTGATTTTGATAAAATCAAAAGGAAGTCCAGAATGCTATTTCCTCAAGATTTCTCCAGGAATGTAAATAAAAGCACAACAAACGAAAGATTTTAAAATAGCCGTTGACCATCTTATTATCAAGCGTGGAATATTGGAAGATATTATGTTTAGACGGAAACGGAAATGGTGCATCAAACCACAAAGGTTGGTGTCTTGGAACAATTGGAGTATGATTTCTTGTCGACTCATACTGTAGTTGAGAACAAGTATCATTCGGAGTGCAACCGGTGAAAATAATTTCATCCCCGCAGAAAATATAGGAAACAAAAGCACAATAGTGTTCCACCTTGACAGTCCTTGGAATGATGCAGTGATTTGTTCAACTGTGTTTATTATTTTGCATTGCGCCGCTGGAAAACATTATTTCGGAATAATGAGGAACCCACAACAAAAGATGAACACACCAGGAATGATGAGATGCGACGCGCGGTAAAGTTCCATTGTTGGTGGTAAATTTATTGTTCACAAACGGAGTGATTCATAATTATTATTATATAGAATTGTATTCTATTCAGCATCCGTATAGGTAAATTTTCGAAAGAAGGCATTAAATTTAAATATTGAATTCGATCCCCATCGCACAAACGTCAGGCAAATGCCCAAAGAAATTTTTCAATGAAATAAACTGAAGGATTGTGAAAAAGACACGACCGCATGGTACGCGTTGAATAGTTCCGTTGAGTTAAATTTATTTCGATGTGAGAAGTTGGATTTCTGATCATCATCCTCCCGAGGAGAAATCCCAACGCTGCTTTCAACCGATCGACCAGCTAGTTTCACATTTCTTTAATTACCCGCTGTCACAAAAAGGACCAAAGCAAAAGTTTCCGATTTTTTTTCGAACCCGTTTTTCAACCCCGAAAAGTTGAAAATATACCCATGTTAATTTTCCGGGATACCCATCGAAAGCCCACCAAAACACAAACAAAAAACAGGCTATGACAGCCGTAGAAAGTTTCCAACTCGTGGTCAAAGTGCCACAGAGATAACAGAAGTATTCCTAACTAAAAACCACCTCAACCGAAACAAAAAAAAAAGCGTGGACATGTGGAGGGTAACCAAACCAGTTCCACCTCCGTCCTTCCTCCAGCTATCTATCTTTTTTCTGCTCTCTTGAAACAAAACGAAAAACGATGGACAGTGAGCCAAGCTGTTTTCTTTCGGTTTAATCGAATCGTTGGAAAGTTTTCATTTTCCAATGAAAATTGCTGTCGCCGAAGCGGTATGGCGATACGGCTGGGGTGGTGTGCCCAGTCCAAAAAGTTTTGATTGTGTGCTTCCCCTCGTCAAGCGCAGCAATATGGACGGACACGTCGTTGCATCTGCTCGAATGAAGAAGCGCCGCGTGCAGCTCACGAACGGAGATGGCAAAAATTTAATCTTTCAAGATTATCCTGTTTGACTTTCCACTTGGGCCTGCATAATTTCATCTTCCTTCCGCGCGTGTTTGTTCCAGCCAGTAGAGTCGCCGCCGTGCGCGCCATCTGACACACCTACTTTTAACTACCGAAGCGAAGGCTACGATAAATCTTCGTTTGTTCATTCGTTCGTGCGTACCTACGCTTCTGTCTGTCAGTGCTTCATAGTAGCGGAAAAAAAACTTTGTTGTAGAAATTAATATGAAGGAAAAATCCTAATCCGTGGAAGTATGTTTTCGATCAAGGATTGGAAAATATAACAGACTGAGGTAGGGAAAGAGCACCATCAGTAGAATGAATTTTCAAGTTTTAATAAATGCTGTGACAAAATGTATGAGACGAAGCTGGAAGTAGTAGTTTTGAAGACTCTGTTGAACACTCATAGCTTTTACGGTTTGGTTTTCCGAATTGATTCCGAAGGGAATCCTTCCCGGATTCCGAAGGGAATCCTTCCCGGATTCCGAAGGGAATCCTTCCCGGATTCCGAAGGGAATCCTTCCCGGATTCCGAAGGGAATCCTTCCCGGATTCCGAGGAGAATCCTTCCCTGATTCCGAAGGAATCCTTCCTGATTCCGAAGGAATCCTTCCCAGATTCGAAGGAATCCTTGCCGGATTCCGAAGGAATCCTTGCCGGATTCCGAAGGAATCCTTGCCGGATTCGAAGGAATCCTTGCCGGATTCGAAGGGAATCCTTGCCGGATTCGAAGGAATCCTTCCTGATTCCGAAGGAATCCTTCCCGGATTCCGAAGGAATCCTTCCTGATTCGAAGGAATCCTTCCTGAATTCGAAGGAATCCTTCCCGGATTCCGAAGGAATCCTTCCTGATTCGAAGGAATCCTTCCTGATTCCAAAGGAATCCTTCCAGATTCCGAAGGAATCCTTCCCGGATTCGAAGGAATCCTTCCAGATTCCGAAGAATCCTTCCTGATTCCGAAGGAATCCTTCCCGGATTCCGAAGGAATCCTTCCCAGATTCCGAAGGAATCCTTCCCAGATTCGAAGGAATCCTTCCTGATTCGAAGGAATCCTTCCTGATTCGAAGGAATCCTTCAGATTCGAAGGAATCCTTCCTGATTCCGAAGGGAATCCTTCCTGATTCCGGGAATCCTTCCCGGATTCGAAGGAATCCTTCCCGGATTCCGAAGGAATCCTTCCCGGATTCGAAGGAATCCTTCCTGATTCGAAGGAATCCTTCCCGGATTCGAAGGGAATCCTTCCAGATTCGAAGGAATCCTTCCCGAATTCGAAGGGAATCCTTCCTGATTCGAAGGAATCCTTCCTGGATTCGAAGGAATCCTTCCTGATTCGAAGGAATCCTTCCTGATTCGAAGGAATCCTTCCTGATTCCGAAGGGAATCCTTCCTGATTCGAAGGAATCCTTCCTGATTCCGAAGGAATCCTTCCTGATTCCGAAGGAATCCTTCCCGGATTCGAAGGAATCCTTCCCGGATTCGAAGGAATCCTTCCTGATTCGAAGGAATCCTTCCCGGATTCCGAAGGAATCCTTCCTGGATTCGAAGGAATCCTTCCTGATTCCGAAGGAATCCTTCCCGGATTCCGAAGGGAATGCTTCCCGGATTCGAAGGAATCCTTCCTGATTCGAAGGAATCCTTCCCGGATTCCGAAGGAATCCTTCCCGGATTCCGAAGGGAATCCTTCCCGGAATTCGAAGGAATCCTTCCTGATTCCGAAGGAATCCTTCCTGATTCCGAAGGGAATCCTTCCCGGATTCCGAAGGAATCCTTCCCAGATTCCGAAGGGAATCCTTCCCGGATTCGAAGGAATCCTTCCTGATTCGAAGGAATCCTTCCTGATTCCGAAGGAATCCTTCCCGGATTCGAAGGAATCCTTCCTGATTCCGAAGGAATCCTTCCCGATTCCGAAGGAATCCTTCCTGATTCCGAAGGAATCCTTCCTGATTCCGAAGGGAATCCTTCCTGATTCCGAAGGAATCCTTCCTGGATTCGAAGGGAATCCTTCCTGATTCCGAAGGAATCCTTCCCAGATTCCGAAGGAATCCTTCCCGGATTCCGAAGGAATCCTTCCTGATTCCGAAGGGAATCCTTCCAGATTCCGAAGGAATCCTTCCCGGATTCCGAAGGAATCCTTCCGGATTCGAAGGGAATCCTTCCCGGATTCGAAGGGAATCCTTCCCGATTCCGAAGGAATCCTTCCGATTCGAAGGAATCCTTCCCGGATTCGAAGGGAATCCTTGGATTCGAAGGAATCCTGGATTCGAAGGAATCCTTCCCGGATTCCGAAGGAATCCTTCCTGATTCGAAGGAATCCTTCCCGGATTCGAAGGGAATCCTTCCTGATTCGAAGGAATCCTTCCCGGATTCCGAAGGGAATCCTTCCTGGATTCGAAGAATCCTTCCCGGATTCGAAGGAATCCTTCCTGATTCGAAGAATCCTTCCCGGATTCGAAGGAATCCTTCCCGGATTCCGAAGGAATCCTTCCTGATTCGAAGGAATCCTTCCTGATTCCGAAGGAATCCTTCCGGATTCCGAAGGGAATCCTTCCAGATTCCGAAGGAATCCTTCCTGGATTCCGAAGGGAATCCTTCCTGATTCGAAGGAATCCTTCCTGATTCGAAGGAATCCTTCCCGGATTCGAAGGAATCCTTCCCGGATTCGAAGGAATCCTTGAATTCGAAGAATCCTTCCCGGATTCGAAGGAATCCTTCCTGATTCCGAAGGGAATCCTTCCTGATTCCGAAGGGAATCCTTCCTGGATTCCGAAGGAATCCTTCCTGATTCGAAGGAATCCTTCCCGGATTCGAAGGAATCCTTCCCGGATTCGAAGGGAATCCTTCCCGGATTCGAAGGAATCCTTCCCGGATTCCGAAGGGAATCCTTCCAGATTCCGAAGGAATCCTTCCTGGATTCCGAAGGGAATCCTTCCCGGATTCCGAAGGAATCCTTCCCGGATTCCGAAGGAATCCTTCCTGATTCCGAAGGAATCCTTCCCAGATTCCGAAGGAATCCTTCCGGATTCCGAAGGAATCCTTCCCGGATTCCGAAGGAATCCTTCCAGATTCGAAGGAATCCTTCCCGGATTCGAAGGAATCCTTCCTGATTCCGAAGGAATCCTTCCTGATTCCGAAGGGAATCCTTCCTGATTCCGAAGGGAATCCTTCCTGATTCGAAGGGAATCCTTCCTGGATTCCGAAGGAATCCTTCCAGATTCGAAGGAATCCTTCCCGGATTCGAAGGAATCCTTCCTGATTCCGAAGGAATCCTTCCCGATTCCGAAGGGAATCCTTCCTGATTCCGAAGGAATCCTTCCTGATTCGAAGGAATCCTTCCTGATTCCGAAGGAATCCTTCCCGGATTCGAAGGAATCCTTCCCGGATTCCGAAGGGAATCCTTCCTGATTCCGAAGGAATCCTTCCTGATTCCGAAGGAATCCTTCCTGATTCGAAGGGAATCCTTCCCGGATTCCGAAGGGAATCCTTCCCGATTCCGAAGGAATCCTTCCTGGATTCCGAAGGAATCCTTCCCGATTCCGAAGGAATCCTTCCCGGATTCGAAGGAATCCTTCCTGGATTCCGAAGGAATCCTTTCTGGATTCCGAAGGGAATCCTTCCAGATTCGAAGGAATCCTTCCCGAATTCGAAGGAATCCTTCCCAGATTCGAAGAATCCTTCCAGATTCCGAAGGAAATCCTTCCTGATTCCGAAGGAAATCCTTCCCGGATTCCGAAGGAAATCCTTCCCGGATTCCGAAGGAAATCCTTCCCGGATTCCGAAGGAAATCCTTCCCGGATTCCGAAGGAAATCCTCCCCCGGATTCCGAAGGAAATCCTCCCCGGATTCCGAAGGAAATCCTCCCCGGATTCCGGAGAGAATCCTTCTCGGATTCCGGAGAGAATCCTTCTCGGATTCCGGAGAGAATCCTTCCCGGATTCCGAGGAGAATCCTTCCCGGATTCCGAGGGGAATCCTTCCCGGATTCCGGAGAGAATCCTTCTCGGATTCCGGAGAGAATCCTTCCCGGATTCCGAGGAGAATCCTTCCCGGATTCCGAGGAGAATCCTTTTCCGGATTCCGAGGGGAATCCTTTTCCGGATTCCGAGGGGAATCCTTCCAGGATTCCGAGGGGAACCCCCTTTTCCGGATTCCGAGGGGAATCCTTCCAGGATTCCGAGGGGAGCCCTTTTCCGGATTCCGAGGGGAACCCTTTTCCGGATTCCGAGGGGAACCCTTTTCCGGATTCCGAGGGGAATCCTTTTCCGCATTCCGAGGAGAATCCTGTTCCGGATTCCAAGAGGAATCCTTTTCCGGATTCCGAGGGGAATCCTTTTCCGGATTCCGAGAGGAATCCTTTTCCGGATTCCGAGGGGAATCCTTTTCCGGATTCCGAGGGGAATCCTTTTCCGGATTCCGAGGGGAATCCTTTTCCGGATTCCGAGGGGAATCCTTCCCGGATTCCGAGGGGAATCCTTTTCCGGATTCCGAGGGGAATCCTTTTCCGGATTCCGAGGGGAATCCTTTTCCGGATTCCGAGGGGAATCCTTCCAGGATTCCGAGGGGAATCCTTCCAGGATTCCGAGGGGAACCCTTTTCCGGATTCCGAGGGGAATCCTTTTCCGCATTCCGAGGGGAATCCTTTGCCGGATTCCAAGGGGAATCCTTTTCCGGATTCCAAGAGCAATCCTTTTCCGGATTCCGAGAGCAATCCTTTTCCTGATTCCGAGGGGAATCCTTTTCGGATTCCGAGAGGAATACTTTTCCGGATTCCGAGGGGAATCCTTCCCGGATTCCGAGGGGAATACTTCCCGGATTCCGAGAGAAATCCTTCACGGATTCCGGGGAGAAGCCTTCCCGGATTCGAGGAATCCTTCCTGGATTCCGAGGGGAATCCTTCCGGATTCCGAGGAATCCTTCCGGATTCGAGGAATCCTTCCCGGATTCCGAGGGAATCCTTCCTGATTCGAGGGAATCCTTCCTGATTCCGAGAATCCTTCCCGGATTCGAGGGAATCCTTCCTGGATTCCGAGGGGAATCCTTCCCGGATTCCGAGGGAATCCTTCCGGATTCCGAGGGAATCCTTCCCGGATTCGAGGAATCCTTCCTGGATTCCGAGGGAATCCTTCCTGATTCGAGGAATCCTTCCTGATTCGAGGGGAATCCTTCCTGGATTCTGAGGAATCCTTCCCGGATTCTGAGGGAATCCTTCCTGGATTCTGAGGGAATCCTTCCTGATTCCGAGAGGGAATCCTTCCTGGATTCGAGGGAATCCTTCCTGGATTCGAGGAATCCTTCCCGGATTCGAGGGAATCCTTCCGGATTCCGAGGAATCCTTCCCGGATTCCGAGGGAATCCTTCCCGGATTCCGAGGGGAATCCTTCCTGGATTCCGAGGGAATCCTTCCTGGATTCGAGGAATCCTTCCCGGATTCGAGGAATCCTTCCTGATTCCGAGGAATCCTTCCTGGATTCCGAGGGAATCCTTCCCGGATTCGAGGGAATCCTTCCGGATTCCGAGGGAATCCTTCCTGATTCGAGGGGAATCCTTCCTGGATTCCGAGGGAATCCTTCCGGATTCCGAGGGGAATCCTTCCCGGATTCCGAGGGAATCCTTCCCGGATTCCGAGGGAATCCTTCCTGATTCGAGGGAATCCTTCCCGGATTCCGAGGGAATCCTTCCTGATTCCGAGGGAATCCTTCCCGGATTCGAGGAATCCTTCCCGGATTCCGAGGGAATCCTTCCCGGATTCCGAGGGAATCCTTCCTGGATTCCGAGGAATCCTTCCCGGATTCCGAGGAATCCTTCCCGGATTCCGAGGAATCCTTCCCGGATTCCGAGGGAATCCTTCCTGGATTCCGAGGAATCCTTCCCGGATTCCGAGGAATCCTTCCCGGATTCCGAGGGAATCCTTCCCGGATTCGAGGAATCCTTCCCGGATTCCGAGAATCCTTCCTGGATTCGAGGAATCCTTCCCGGATTCCGAGGGAATCCTTCCTGATTCCGAGGGGAATCCTTCCCGGATTCCGAGGAATCCTTCCCGGATTCCGAGGAATCCTTCCTGATTCCGAGGGAATCCTTCCCGGATTCCGAGGAATCCTTCCTGATTCCGAGGGAATCCTTCCTGGATTCCGAGGGGAATCCTTCCTGATTCCGAGGGAATCCTTCCTGGATTCCGAGGAATCCTTCCTGATTCCGAGGGGAATCCTTCCGGATTCCGAGGAATCCTTCCTGAATTCCGAGGGAATCCTTCCCGGATTCCGAGGGGAATCCTTCCTGATTCCGAGGGGAATCCTTCCCGGATTCCGAGGGGACTCCTTCCCGGCGTCCGGGGGGAATCTTTCCCGGCTTCCGAGGAATCTTTCCCGGCTTCCGAGGGGAATCTTTCCCGGATTCCGAGGGGAATCCTTCTCGGATTCTGAGGGAATCCTTCCTGATTCGAGGAATCCTTTCCGGATTCCGAGGGGAATCCTTTTCCGGATTCCGAGGGGAATCCTTTCCGGATTCCGAGGGGAATCCTTTTCGGATTCCGAGGGGAATCCTTTCCGGATTCCGAGGGGACTCGTTTCCGGATTCCGATGGAAATCGTTCCCGGATACCGAGGGGAATCGTTCCGGGATTCCGAGGGGGATCCTTCCCGGACTCCAAGGGGAATCCTTCCCTTTATGGCGGTGCAGCCTCAATATATTATTTACTTATACATATTATAGGCATAACAATGAATTTCTGTCTGTCTGACCCGGAAACTACTGAATCGATTGGCGTGAAAGATTGAATATCGGGATTTTTGGGGACGTTGGGTTCTTAAGATGGTTTTAGACATCTTTCCACTGTAGAAGTGAGGGCTTCCATCTAAACGCAACATAAAGTTCTGTATAACTCGGGAACTAATCAAGCTTACCCAACAAACATTGGAGGCCAAATAAAGCCTTATTCCTTTGAAAATAGATTTCTTCAGCTAACAAACTAGTTTATTCAGCATAAATGTTTGCTGAGAATGGAACCAAATTTGGCATGTGGTGGTTTTTGAAGACAAGAAATGTTTCTATGATAGTTTGAGACCCCTCCCCGCTCCAGAAGGGACAGAGGGACTGCTGTACAAAAAAAAGACAAAAAAATTACTCAGTTTTTTTCTGTTACAAAGCGGAGTGAGACCATTGGGCTTTACCAAAGACAATCAATTGTTTAAGGCTCTGACTCAATTCGCGCTTGATTTCAATCGTTTATTAGTTTCAATATTTTGAGTTTTTCTCATCACTGGCTACTAGCCGCGGTCTTTTAGTATCTTTTGCCATAATATGCCTCTGTTGTTTTGGCACAATCACCGCTATGCGGATTATTCTTTATTGCTATACGTATCGTACTATTGCAATTTCCTCCATTAGCCATGTTTTAAAGCAAATATTGAACTACAGAGAGTCTATTGCATTGCCTTGTCTTATCTTGACTTCAGGTGAAGCATTAAAAAAAAACGAAACCTCCAAATTGAAAAAAGACAGCGCAACGCCAATCAGGCACCATGTGAGATCCAATTGTTTTTTGCATTCTAACAGCTCCAACCCACTGACGTCAGCAATCAGTGAGAACAACGAGGATAACGACACCGGTATCAAGTCCTTCTAATAATCATGCTGTTTTGCTAGATGGCCGGGTATCGTCAGGAAATCGACAAAAACTACACTGCACATAACCACGAATGACGTCACCCACAATTACCCAACTTGCATTGCCACCCAACCCGACTAACCTACCTTGCATTAGCTCCACCCCGCTGATATTGCTGCTGTAGCAGCAGCAGGAGAGCGAACGAGATTGGAAACGATTTGTCTTTGAATTGGCCACAAATTGGCGCTGATTGGAAATATCGACTGATACATAAGCTTGCTGGGGGGTGTTGCAACATTTTTTTTCCTTGCTCGGTTCGAGCTTCGATTTCAATTGGGTTGGTAGAGGTAGGAACCCAAATGGAGCGCGCACTGCCTGATGGTTAGGTGCCGACGTTGTCGTTGCCATTTTCGTCGGTTGACCAGAAAGTGGGGAATAATTACGGTTCAATTAGAGTAGCGGTAGCAAGTCCTTTTGCATCCCAAATTAGATGCCATGCCTGAACTATCTAATGCTGTTAGAGGACGACGAAAAGGAAAGTGAAAATTTTAAATTTGAATGCCGTGGGGCATTTGAGCACTGCTATATCCATACTTGTACGTGGAAAATGTATTACATAAGAAAATCACACTTCCATCCTTTCAAATGAGTTAGTATTTTCCTACTTAATTCCACCACTTAATTGTATCTTCACAGAATTTTTGACTTGAATAGTAATGCCAATAGTAAGACGACCTGGGAAATGTGTATACATACAACTATACCTACATACATAGATTTCAAACAGATATCGCAAAATTATTATTTGGAATTGTAAGAAAATCTGTAATTCACAGATTAAGTGTTCACAGTAAAACAGTATCATCCCTATTTGATTTTATTTACTTATTTATTTATTTAAAGACATATTGAAATTTCAAGTCTGGTACCAAACAAATGAGTATACATATTTATAACAATTTCGACCTCTCACACATTGAAGAGAGAAAGTGCTCTTCCACACATTTATTTTAGCGGTGCGAGATGCAAAAGTAAATAGGTTCTTGGGTTTATTGAAGTTTTATAACGGTGTAACTCTCGTTAGCTTTGTGACAAAGTTCGTTGTGTTGTCAATTAGAGACTGTTAGCTCGATGTCTTGTGTGACCTAAGAGCTGTTTGGATGATACATATTTCAGATTTTTATTAAATTGTAAACTCATATTAGAAAAAAAATATTTAAAACTAATTCAGCAAAACAGTTTTTCTGAAAAATTTAATGATACGTGTTTCGATTGCTTTCAATTGGGTTGTTGAGCAGAGAAAAATATAAGGTTTTTTATAGTTTAACATAAAGAGCAAGCTTTTCTGATCTCCAACATATTTTTATTTTGTTTGTAAACCTTTTATTTTCATTTTTGTATAGCAAACAATAAGCCATTTTAATCGATAGAATGACACTAACTTTCATAGAATGACAGTTGGCCCATGCAGCATAAGAACAAATTTTTAGTCCCATATAAATTTAAAATCCAAATTAAAAATTGTTCCGGGGCTCCAAAAATTCTGGAAAATTGAGGTTAGGCTCAGTTTTTTATGCAGATTCAGAATATGTAAAAACATATATACCCCTAAACAACCCAATTTCACCGCTTGCCTAAAAATTCCCATTATCATTAAATACACATTAATTGCATTACCGACCAATCATATTAGGCTGCTTGAGGGGTTGATTCAATCTTCCGAAGCGAATGAATGATTGAACTCACAGCGATCTATATCTTCCCAGCATGTAAATCAAGCATGCTAATCAGCGAAGTGATCGATTGCTTCCAGCCGATTGCGTCTACAGAGCTTCAGCATTGTACCTCTCATCGTTGGATGTTCGTTTCGCTTTCGCCTTTCAAGGAAGTACCCAACCCCACACCGTCGGTTATGCCGCTTTCCGATAATGTAAATATCTATCACGACGAGAAATGATTGATTCTTTCCGAGAGCCACCCGTGAATCTTTAATTTCATCGCCATGCGCCTGCACAAGGAAGCGATAATTTTCCATCCGAATGCTACCATTTCAATAATTGCTACCCGCAATGCTTCTGCCCCGCCTCGGCCCAAACAGCCGGCAAATTCGATTAGAAAGCGTTCTAATTGCCCGAAAGCAATCGATTAGAAGGGCCAAGTTGTTCCGGCAGTTTCTGCACCGAGAAAACTTTGCCGGTCCATCTCTCGATTGCTGTTTTCACAGTCGTTCGTTACAGAAGCGATAGTTGAACTGTGCTGAACAAGTTTTTTGGCCAGCAACTTTTCGTCCTCAACCGGGCGCCGGTGGTGGACCCGATGGATGGTCTTGGGTCTTGGCCGCATCACACCGGGAATGGGAGGAAAAGTTTTCGAGTCATCTGTCGGTGGCCACGTTTGTGATGGTGTGCGGGAGAAAGGGACGATGCGTCATCAGGCGCACCCGTGCGGTCACACCGCACCGAAGAAGGGTGCAGCCGGAAGCACTGGAAAGTCGATCAACAGCATTCCCTTCGATAATGAGAACTTTTCAATTTAATTGATATTGATTTTTGCAGCAGCCGAGGTAGTAGCAGAAGTTGCAGCAATATCCTATACAGGCAACGGCACCATCATCACATTGTTGGAAGTGCTATCTGGCGTGTTTTAATTACGTAATCGCTCTTTACATTAGATCGATTTATAACTCGTTCTTTGCTACACGGAAAATGGTGACCCGGGGATGGAATTCCTTTAGGCATTATTCCAATGGAAGTTGATAAATGTCAATTACCGGCGCGGAATAAAAATTACATGAATACTGTTCCAGTTGGATTTTATATTGCAGAATACCTTTAAATTGCTTGGAGGTTATTTGAATACGTTGTGGGAATAAGGAATAGATTCCATAGTATGTCAAAATTCTTAGTTTAGGATCCTCAGCAAATAAAGGAAAATAATAGCTGACTAAAAACAACACGACTAACTGAGCTTAACAAACTGCTAGCGCTAGGCAATCCCCAAAAACGGTCCCAAGGTAACGTTGGGAATGATTTCAGGTCCAACTGAACTTTTCCTTTTAAATTATGTAGGTTTTTTCAGTTCCCATCAACATTTTGGTTAAATACTGGTTTCAAAGCACTCTGTAGAGTAAATAATAGTCTTCGAGACTATAATAAAACAAAAATTGTTACTGGTGAAAAGAGCTCTATCAGTTGGGATATTTGAACGGCTGTTTCAATTGGAGTAACCTTGCTTTTGATAATTTTTGGCATGCTAACATTATGCTGATTGTTAGTTATTTAAGTCATCCTTTCTCGGTCTAAGTATGATGGATCTGGTGGCCGATCCACAATTGGAGGCGAGAGAAATCCCTCCAAACAACTTTGTCAAGCAGCGTATATTCGTCTACTGTTGACGCCCTCAATCCGCAAAAAAAAACGTAAGAAGCAGCAACCAAAGCGGAAGGAGATGTGAAGGCCTATTCGCGAAAGGCCTGAAATACACTGCAGCGAGGTCGTCAAAATAATGTCGACCAATAAGGATCATCATAAGTCAGTTGTTGAGAAGCTCGGGTTCCACAAGTATGAGTATTACACTCATGACCCCGCTGGCTCGAAGCTGCTCAATGTTTTGCTACAAACTCCATGACATGACGCAAGTAGAGCATAGAAGTTCTATGATAGAACCGTTTGTCACGACAAAGCGATGAGTAATCGCAACCAGCTTTACCTGGCCTGCCTGGACCACGGCTCCACTGAAGCTGAAGCTGGAAAGACTCGAAGCTGGTCGGCGTAATAAATCACACAGTCGTTGCCTGGAAGCGATATTGATAAGTAATCCGCGATCACACACAGAGCACTAACTGTTTTATTTCAACTTTGGGCTCGACACCCTAAATTATCGCATGAAGCTGCGCCCAAGCCTGAATTATCCAACGATTTAATGTGATGGAGGTGGCTGATCCCAAGTGCGCCAACTGTGACGATGAACGTTGGCCCACTGCAAAGGGTTGCCCAAAGTTCCTGGAAATCCGAAAGAAGACTTCTACTAGGACACTGTTGAAGAAGAACCGTATTCCTACACTCAACCTACTACTTCCCGTCAAGCGATTCCAATCCTCTCACCATTACTAGCGCACAAGCGATTTTAATTAAACCGTAAGTAAGGTCACCTTATTGACCCATTCCACTGAGGGATCATGATCTGCAGACAGCTGGGATTATTCATACGATGTATTTAGCACACCAGTCCATCAAGCCAATTATTGTAAAATGTCTTCCCAAAATCAAGTAAGGCGATGGCGGTGGTTTTGAATATCAACTTGTTTTTCAAATAGGCCTTCAATAAGACGCCGCAGATCTCCAGATCCTCCGAGAAGTCACTTGGAGTCAGATGGATGCTGTTTGCATGCTCGTTAGCAGTTCTCTATTCCAACTGACCATGCTCTGCTCAAGATTGTGTGAGCTGCCAAAGTGGCGACCTATTTCGGCGGTCTTATCTGGAGGGTTTATCAAGCTATCCTTAGAGCCATTGTTGTCATATGGAATAAAGGTTGGAATAGACCAAGGCTTGGATTTTAGAATTTGGGTCAATTAAAAAAAAATACACAGTATGGAAGAGCGTGGATCATATGGAGATATGACTATTCCTTAGGTCCACCACTGCTGGCCAACGTGTCTTAATCAAATCTTTGGTGATTGTGGCTACAATACCCTACCCTAACCTTACCGACATTGGAACGTGTTGTTTCCGGGTCATCAAGATTGCCTCTCCGATGGAACTCGATTGCTGGTCGATGTCTTGAGTCGTTTCTGGTCGCGCTTCTTAGTTGGCGTTGGAATCAATACACTGTCGAAACCGCTACCAGTTCGCTGCTGAAAACCGTTTGACCGTTTCTCATTTGGCCGATCATCATTTGGCTGATATGGCCGAAAATGATGTTCGACCGAACTGGTAATTTGCGCATGAGAGCACGAGCATTATGATACAATGCGTAATCCCTACTCCGTTATTGACTAGAATTTGCAGAATTGTTCAGAGAACCAAAAAATGGGACTTTGGGTTCCATTCTCAAGCTCATATATTTCCAATCAATAACGGAGCCGGCCGCGCCCTTACGATAATTTAAAAAGGGAAGGATTGCTAGTCGGCCTATCGTTGCTACTAGAGACCGTGTATACCTCTGCATCTGCCGATTTCTCAGTAACACGAAAATATACGCACTCTGTCGTTTTCACAAACAGGCCATTCGGACGAAAAAGTCGTTTAACCAAATATGTAACTTGACCAAAATGTCGTATACCCGAACTGGTTCCACGATCGAAAATATCGTTTAGCCGAACAGGTCATATGGCCGAACAATGATGAATGCGGAAAGTGTAAAGTGATTAATGATCACTTGTCATAAGACGAGTTTGTACCATCCCATTTAATTCCACCACTTGATTGTACCTTGACAGATACGTATTTCGATTTCAACAGTAAGGTCGTCTTCAGTGTCTCGTACTTGACTCGAATTAGAGACGAGACACTGAAGACGGCCTTACTGTTGAAGTAGAAATACGTATTTGTCAAGGTACAATCAAGTGGTGGAATTAAATGGGATGGAACAAACTCGTCTTATGACAAGTGAAGATATTCCACTAAAAAGCTCAAAATAATTTTCTTAACAAAATGATTAATGATATTCGAGAAGGAAGAAGTAAGAAATGAAAAGTGTGAAGTAGAGAAGTGCACCACTGCCTGCATTCTTCCTTCGGCATTCCGCTGTTTAAAATCTGTCACGCCGCTGAGCTATATTTTCCCACTTCGGTTTAAAATTCTGAGAAATATCCCTAAGAAATTTCACAGAGGAAAGTTGAAAAAGTGTTCCTAGAAAATTTCCAATAGTTTCCTGAAGATATTTCGAGGAAATTCCAAAGAATTTTCCGAGGAAATTTCGAAAAATTTCCATGGGAAGTTTTTAGGCGATTCCCGAAGATTTTTGTTTGTTTGAAAGTTTGTAAGAGTTTTTGGAGGAAATTCCAAAGAGTCTAGTCAGAAAAAGAGTTTCATTAGGTAATTGTGAAGCGTTTCCCAAAAAAAAAAAAATCAAATAGATTCTCTAGGAAGTTTTAAGCGTTTTCCGAGGAATTTTTTTAGATTTTCCTCAAGTAATTACGAAGCCTTTCCCGAGGAAATTCAAAAGAGTTTTCGGAGGAAATTCCGAAGAGTCCACAGAGTTTTGGAACCGTTTCTCAAGGAAATATCTCATAGTTTTCCGATTAAATTTCGAAGCGTTGCCCAAGGACATAACGAAGAAGAAAATCGAAACAGTTTCCAAAGAAAATTTCAAAAAGTTTTGCGAAGAAACGTTGAAGAATTTTGAGGAATTTTCGAAGCGTTTGTTGAGGAAATATCGAAGAATTCAACAATTCAATTCAACAATTTGAACAGTTTCCAGAGCATATTTCAAAGAGTTTACCTAAAATATTTCGAAGATTTTCCTGAGAAATTTCTGAAGAGTTTTCTAAAGAGATATTGAAGAGTTTTTCCAGAAAATTCCGAAAAGATTCCCTAAAACATTTTGAAGCTTTTACCGAGAAAATTCGGAAGAGTTTTCCGAGAAAATTCCGAAGAGCTTTCTGAGGAAAATCCGAATAGTTTCCCAAGGAATTTTCAAAGCATTGCTCGAGTAATATCAGTAGAAGCATAAGTACTAGACCGCTAGTGGCGCTGTAGTCATTAAAAGTATTTTGCCAAAATATGCTTTCACAAGCAGGCTTGTAAAATGTCATCTGCATGTCATTTGACTAATTTGTTCATAACTTTCTTTAGAAGCAAAATTTCTTCCATAATTTTGAATGTACTCATAACGCTTGAGTAGGGTTATATTTTTGTCCAAGGGTACATTGCTCTAAGTATAACATCAAAGGCTGGAGAGTGAAAACTTTCCAAAATGTCACGTGTCATTTGACATAATGTCAATACAAGTGAGTGACATGGAAGAAGGTAGATAGTGTGTTGTTCGTTGTCGCACTTCGGCGGATATTTTTGCTCCGAAATCTAAAGCTACGCTACGATTTTTTACGATAATCTGACTTCTTAAGTGTTGTGCTACCTGTGAAAATTGAAGATTAATCGAAAGCAACTGCCAATCGAGTCAGACGGCTTAATAATTTTGGTGTCGACTCCACCACCTCTTCCATTTTGGCTTCTGCTGTGCTGCATAGTTTATCATCTCACTCACCCGATGAACAACAGGAGTACTCGTGCTGTTACAATGGGTAAAGACAAAAATCCAGCACTTGCTTTGCCGTCCGGATCGACCAGTGACAGTCAAAACAAAAAGCGATCAAGAGACGATTTAGACCGTACTGATGAACATGTTGAAAATCTCGACGAACTGCTGGTGCGCTTTAAGCAGTTGATCGACGATGGTAACGCGAAAATACAGAAGCAAATTGAGAGTACTAATGCCGCTCTTGTTACCGAAATATCTACGCTTCGCAACGAGGTTCATCAGCTGAAAAATGACTACGCTCGTGATTTCTCCCAGCTTAGTGAGACCAGTGGCAAGACTGAGATGAACGTACAGAGAAACAAAGATGCAATCGCTAAATTACCTAAAGTTGTGGAGCTCATTCTCACTGGAGTACCCTATCACCAGAGGGAACGTACTGACGTTATAATGCAACGACTGTCTGCTGTTCTTGGCTTCGATGATGAGGATACACCGCTTGTTTATGCTAAACGATTAGCTCGAAATCCCATTGCCGTTGGTGCAACTCCGCCGATTCTTTTGCAGTTCAAGGCAGCTAGAGATGACTTCTTTCACCGTTATCTTTCAAAAAAGGACCTAAATTTGAATCAACTGGGCTTCGATGTCAACAAGCGTGTCTACCTGAACGAGAACCTGACCGACGTGGCACGTAACATCAAGGGACTGGCTCTAAAGCTAAAACGTAGTGGAAAAGTTCTTAATGTTTTCTCCAAGGACGGAACTATTTTCGTGAAGCCCATCGGTGATGTTGTCGCTCAACCAATCTTCAATGTGGACCAGTTGACGTGTTTCGGATTGAGCATCGAATAACCTTTCCTTGAAAGTTTCTCGTTTCCTTCACAAATATTTCCATGATTCCATCCTTGAAATGTCCTTTGAATACTCCACTCCTAAAAGCACAGAACATTTATAACCTATCCTAAATTTGTTTTTCTCTCAGTCCTTCATTATTACTCCCATGAATCCAATCCTACAGATTTCCATGTTATCTTCCTTCCTAAAAGTTAATGCCGCTGATGCAGAAGGATTTTTTTCTGTTCTGCAAACATGATATGATGTTGTTGCTGGAACCGTGATTCGAGATCGAGATCGTGGAGATGCTGTTGCTGTTGACTACGATGATGTTGCTGTTGCTGTTGTACAAGTGTGGGTTTAACGGTGGATGATGTTGCTAATGTAGTTTGTTATTTCAATTCGTCGAATTTGCGATCAATGACCACTTGTTAGTAAATATTAATATTAAGATGAATTACAGAATGTTTGTTTCTTGGTTCATTATCTTTTCGCTGTATCCATTCAGCCTCTCTTGTTTTTGCCGGTTCAACTTAATCCTAATGAAATCATGCTTTTCCGATGATGCCGGTTAGTCAAGATATCAACATTGCACGTTCAATCAGAGGTATTGCCAACATTCCACGAGCAGTAATGAATGCTGCGTTGCCGGATAACTCTATCAACATATGTCACATGAATGCTCAAAGTTTATGTGCTCGTCAGTCAAGTAAATTTGAAGAGTTCAAAACTTGCTTTGTAAATAGTAAAATTGATTTGATTTGTGTAACTGAGACATGGTTACATGAAGGTATTTCAGAGTCCACCGTTGCTGTTGAGGGTTACCACATGCTAAGAATCGATCGTAAACATTGCAGAGGTGGAGGAATTTGTCTTTATCATAAATCAGATATTTTATGTAAAATAATTGATGCTTCTAATGATTCTTTTGAGAATCGTACAGAATACATGTTAGTTGAAATAAGAATGAACTATCAAAGGTTTTTACTTGGTGTTTTCTACTGTCCTCCAGGCATAGATTGTTCAAACGTTTTAGAGCAAAAATTAGCAGATTTATCGTTAAGTTATTCTAATGTCGTATTAATTGGAGATTTTAATACAAATTTAAAAAAAGATTGCGCCAGAAGCAACCGTTTTCGAGAAGTTTTAAACAGCTTTGGATTGTTCTGTATCAACAATGAGCCAACCCATTTCTTTTCTGGTGGAAGCTCTCTAATTGATCTGATTTTGACAAATAACTCGAATTTTGTGCGGAACTTTAATCAAGTAACAGCACCGGGATTTTCTCAACATGATATTATTTTCTCTTCACTTAATTTGAAGCGCTCGAGAGAGAACATCCAAAATCCTTATAGAGATTATAATCGAATAAACTTTGACCGGTTGGAACACACGCTGACCGATTTGGACTGGTCTTTGCTCTATAGCATAAGCGATTCTAATCTAGCACTTGATTTATTCAATTTGCGCATCCTTGAACTTTTAAAATACTTTGTTCCTTTACGTTATCCTCGTCAAAAATGCAATGCTCCATGGTTTAATGACAATATTTTACATTGTATAATTGCCAGAGATGTAGCATATCGTCAGTGGATCACTACAAGGAGCGACTCTGATCATACTCAGTTTCGAAGACTCTGAAATAAAGTAACTAGTATAGTGAACAAAGCAAAGTCGGGCTATATAGTTGCAAACTTAGATTCAAGAAACACTAGCAAGGAACTATGGAAAAAACTGAAACAAATGATTGTTGTTTCTGGAACCAAAAGCAATACTAAATTTGTCACCACGTGTGATGAAATTAATGCTTATTTTGGAGAAAATTCCTCCGCTGTTTTTTCCTGAAAATTCCTGTTTTTCTTTCGCTGAGTGCAATGAAGCAGATGTTATTAGTGCCATTTTTTCTATCTCGTCCAACGCTACAGGGTTAGATGCTATACCTCTCAGGTTTATCAAATTAATTCTACCTTTCATAATCAATCCTATTATGTATTTGTTCAATTTATTTATTAACACCTCTAAGTTTCCACTTAAATGGAAGACTGCTAAAATTATCCCTATTCCGAAGAAATCTGCAGCAGTTAGCCTAAGTAATCTTCGTCCGATAAGTATACTCTGTGCCCTCTCTAAAGTATTTGAAAGAATTTTGAAATGTCAAATTCAGGAATATGTAAGACGATTTAATCTTTTGAGCCCATACCAATCTGGATTCAGATCTGGACATAGTACTTCGACAGCTTTGCTGAAAGTGCACGATGATATCAGTCAGTTTATTGATAAAAAGGGTGTAGCATTTTTGCTTCTCATCGACTTTTCAAAAGCTTTTGACAGAGTTTCGCATGTTAAGCTACTTAATAAACTATCGCAGCAGTTTCATTTCAGCCGCAATGCGGTACTATTGATTAAATCCTATTTAAGTTTACGTTGTCAAATAGTTGAGATTGACGGTAATCAATCTAGACCTATACACATTATATCGGGAGTGCCACAGGGGTCTGTCTTAGGCCCCCTCTTATTCTCATTGTTCATAAACGATCTACCTTCGGTTTTAAAAATTTGCATGATCCACATGTTCGCCGACGATGTACAATTATAATTTTTCTCTACTAATATAGGCATTGACGAAATGGTACGGTTGATCAATGCAAATGTGTCTTTATGGTCCCTGAATAATTTACTTCCAATCAATTCCTCTAAGACAAAAGCGATGTTTATATCGAGAAGACTGGTGCGTCCAACATTACCTCATTTAGTAATAAATAATGAACGTATTGAATATGTAAATAAGGCATCTAACCTTGGAGTTACGTTTCAAAATAACTTAGAATGGGATGATCAAGTTAATTCGCAATGTGGTAAGATATACGCTGGGCTTCGACATCTGAAATTCACTGCAGGAATGTTGCCTACTCCTACCAAAGTAAAGTTGTTTAAAACATTGTTATTACCACATCTATCTTATGGGCTAGAGCTAATTTTAAATGTATGTGCTGCTTCTTATAATCGACTACGAGTAGCCCTAAACCATTGTATTCGCTGGGTGTTCAACCTATCGCGATACTCAAGTGTAACGCATTTACAAAGAGAGCTTTTAGGATGCTCTTATCCAAATTACTTCAAACTGCGATGTTGTTTAGCAATTCATAAAATTATTCACCAAGGACCTCGATATTTGGCTGACAAAATGCAATCTTTTCGGAGCCTTCGCGTGCAACACTATGTGATCTCACATCATAACACCTCGCATTACGGTGATACTTTCTTTGTTCGTGCAATATTTTTTTGGAATCAACTTCCTTCTGAAATCAAATCGATAGATTCATACACAAGATTCCATAGACTATGCTTGAACTGGTTGAATGGAGAGAATTATTGAATGGAATGAGCGATAGATAATGGATATTATAATTTAATCAATAGTGTTTATAAGTATTATGTTGAAATAATGTTTATTAGTATTGAATTCGATTAATATTTTAATAAGTGGCCCGAGCAACAAGAAACCCGATTGTAGAATATTATAAGGATTAACCCTTACTCTACAAGTACGAGGAAATTCTAAAAAATGTTCTGAGGTAGTTGTAAAGCGTTTTCTGAGAAAAATCCGAAGAGTTTTCCAAAGAAATGTTTCCTTAAGTGTTTCCTAAGGTATTTTCGAAGAGTTTCACGAGAAAAAAAAAAAACAATTCGTCGAGAAAATTTCTTATTTGTTTTGTTGATTTTTTTAAATTAATTGGTGGAATTTAAAAAACATTTTCATGGGAGTTTTTGTGTACAAATCAGAGCACATTTTCGTATTTTTTTTCAGTGAAACCAAGAGGTTTTTTTGGGGAAAATTCGAGGGAATTATTCGTGGAAATTAAAAAGAAAACTCTATGGGAATGCCGCGGAAATTCAGAGAGATATTCATGGGGTATTTCAGAAACTTTTTGCAATTTCCAGAAAAAAAAAACAAAAGAGAAATTTCCTGTGAGAAAATTTGAAAGATATCGCGTCGTAACTCAAATGACATTTCTTTTGGAATTTAGATGAAATCGATAGTACATTCAAAGTTAAAAAAATACATATGAGAGAGTTGGTTCTGAAAATGTATTGAGAGAGATCGGCTGGTACCTGGTGCTGGAAATTTGGTTTCATCAGTACCCGCTAAGCTGCGGTGGACGACGGAGGTCCTTCGTAGCTTAGTAGGGAAAGCACCTGTCATGCGAACTGGGGTCGTGGGATCAAACCTCACCGAAGGGGCGGTTACCCTCCAATACCTTTTCCGAACTATATCTATCACATGTTGTACATATGCATAATCAAGTTTCAGACATAGTAATGAAATCGATATCAAAATTAAGATGACTATCACATAGGAATTCAGATAAATTTCCCGTGGTAATTCAGAGGAGTTTTGTAACGGAATTTCAAAGAAATTTCCGGAGGAAATTCAGAAGACATTCATTGTTTTAATTAAAAGAATCTGTTGGGGAAGGTGGGAAAATTAAGAAATTATTTCGCAAAAAGGCGAGAGAATTCTTCTAAGAAATAAAAAAAAACTCCTAAAAAAGTTATAGATATTTTTCCGGAGAATGTTACTAGTACCAGAAATAAAATAAAACGAAAAATCGTAATTTCGTTTCCGGGAATCAAGTACAATCTATAAAATGTCATGCCGATTCGCGTCGCTGCAGCGAAAAAACTTTCGACGTGACGCCAAAAACGCCGCCGCTGTCTAACAAAAATGTGACAATCGCCACCACCAACGATTTCCGGACTAGCATACACCTGTAGTGCGAAGTAGGGAGTAACAAATAAGGAGTGTTAGACGTCTCACTTTGCCACTGCTCACTCCTTATTTTGCACTTCTTACTTTCGACAGTTAGCAGTGAGAAGCGAAAAATGAGAAGTGAGGAGTGAGACGTCTCACGTCTCATTTCGTACTGTTCATTTTTCACTCCTCACTTCGAACTTCTCACTGTGAAAAGTTAAAAGTGCGAAGTAAGAAGTGAGAAATGTGAAGCCTGGAACGTACTTTTTAATGCTCACTCTAACATTTTTAGAACTTCATTTATGTGATTTTTATTTTTTAGATTAAAACTATTTACAGCATCAAGTCAGAAGTGCGATATGAGAAAAAACGTTTCTCTCTTCGTTCCTCACTCTTTTTTCACTCTTTTCACTTTGTACAGTAAGAAATAAGGAGTGAGAAGTAAGACGTCTTACTTCTCACTTATTATTTTTTTTGCTTTTCATTTCTCATTGCTCTTCGATCGTATGACCGTTCGGTCAAACGATATTTTCCTGGTCCTTTCTTGCCGCACAACTATTTCGGCCAAACAGAATTTTCGGCCAAATGACCTATTCGGTCTAACAACTTTTAGGCCAAATGATCTTTTCGACCATATGACATTTTCGGCCATATGTTCGGTCAAGTGGCATTTCCGGATACTTTCTGTTAAACAACCGTTGTGACCAAACCGCATTTTCGGCCAAACGACCAAATGACCTCGGTCGGATGTCGCTCTAGGCTGAATGACATTCTCGGCCAAACCGTTTTCAGCCTAATAACCGTTTCGGCCAATCGTCTAATTCAACCAAATGGATTTCGGTTTGATGTCTTTCGGCCCAATGTGTCATTTGACCATTCGTAGGCCGAATGATTTTCAGCTAAACGACCTTTCCTCGGGCCTCGATGAGGGTGATTATGCCGACAGAAGTTGTGATTTCGGCACAATTGATGTGGCTATCGCTTTTCAATACAACAAGCGATAGCCACACCGATTGTATAACATTTCACCGAAAACTATTTCGCGGAATTCTTTTTCGCGTTTGAATATTTCGCGGAACAACATTTGGCGGTACGTAACTTTTCGCGGTAGGACATATGGCGATTTGTACCTTTTCGCCGAATGGCTTTTGGTAGACTGTACCATTTCGCGGAATGCACCATTTCGCGGAATGCACCATTTCGCGGAATATTAATAATAATAGCCTTTGTCCAGTCAGCATTTCCATGTTACCATTTTTGACCCTTCCTTCGGAAGTGTATATAATTTCGCTTTGTATGCGTTACTCAGGCGTGTTACGTATTAATCTACCAATAAATCTCTTGAATTATTAAATAAAATGTGTGGTATTAGGAACAAATTCACTTTAATATTGAAAATATGATTATGACAAATGATATGGTATGGAAATATGCATATTTTCCTGATTTGTTTCAAAGAAACAATTGATTTTAATTGAGGAACATATAGAAGCATGTACCAAACAATCTTCTCAGAAAAGCAAAAACGTAAAAATTTAAAGGGATTTCAAAAATTTCTTCAGTGGAAACTAGATAGCAAATGTGAGCATGTTTTGAGACACCAATAGACCACTTATATGCATGTATGTGTGCGTATGTGTGCAAATTCTGAAATTTACTACCATACAAATCTAGCTCATTTTTAAGGTATTAAACAAGATTAGTTTTACAAAATTATGCATCCATGTGGCGAAATATATGTTATTATTGAACGCTATTGAGTTTCGTTCAGATCAATGACTGATTTAGTTAGTTCTGGATTAATTAATATCGAGGTCTCTGGAAATTACGGGTACAATATATGCTACCAGCGTTACGATAGTTACTAACCATGTTACAATAGCTATTTAATCCGACGTGCGCTTGATAGATAGGCAGCATGACATACAGTGCGTATTCGTTCATTTTGTTGTTACTCAACACATGGAATCCGCCTTTGGGTAGGCAATTATTTTGTCACGTTATACGTTCAATCGCGGTGGGAAGTTGATTACTTTAATCTCGTTTTAAATACTGGAGTCTGACAATATTTTCTTACGTCTAAGGAAGGGTCAAAATCTCACTGTAGGTGGATTAATCTGGGTTTTTTTACATTCGTTTAACACGAGATTCGTCGATTTTTTTTTTGTTTTTTTGATAAGTTTCCTAGACCGGCTCAGAAGTTGAACCCAGCCTTCTTCAGCATAGTCCTGCTTGGCAGCCTTGCATCTTCCCGCTAAGGAAGGCCTCCCAGAATATGTAGAAGTAGTTTTCAAAATTTCAATTGCCCCTTATACTGGGCAGATACATCCATTTGAAGAAGGTGTTATCAAGTCTATTCAACTTATACCGGGCAGATGCGTCTATTTAAAGAAGACGTTACTCCTGTCTTCGCCTTATACCGAGCAGACACGTTCTTTTAAACAAGGAATTATCAACTTCTTCGGCATTATACCAGGCAGAAGCATCCATTTGAAAAAGGCGTTACCCCACCTTTCGCTTTATACCGGGCAGACGCGTTCATTCAAAGAAGGCATTATCAACTCCTTTCGCCTCATACCGGGCAGATGCATTCATTTAAAGAAGGCATTTCCCCTCCCTTCGCCTTATACCGGACAGACGCGTTCTTTTAAAGAAGGCATTATCAACTCTTTTCGCCTTATACCGAGCAGATGCATCCATTTAAAGAATGCGCTACCCCTCCCTTCGCCTTATACCGGGCAGACGCGTTCTTTTAAAGAAGGCATTATCAACTCCTTTCGCCGGGCAGATACATCCATTTAAAGAAGGCGTTACCCCTCCCCTCGCCGTATACCGAACAGACGCGTTCTTTTAAAGAAGGCATTATTAACACCTTTCGCCTGATACCGGGCAAATACATCCATTTAAAGAATGCGTCACCCATCCCTTCGCCTTATACCGGGAAAACACGTTCTTTGAAAGAAGACATTAGCAACTCTTTTCGCATTATACCGGGCCGAACATATGGTGGGGTTTCAGATTTTGAAACCTGAAACCCGAATCACCGGATTCGGGTTTGAAAATTAGTACAATATCGGGTTCGGGTCGGGTACGGGTTTCTGAGATAAAAAAAAACGAACAGTGGGTAATGTCTGTGACATAACCGCTAAGTGAACGTAGGACTTGACTTGACCATGCCTTAAGGATACATAATATGTATGTCCAAATTTCTCACATCAACTATTTTGGATAAATAATCGGCGTTGCATACCATTCCTCGGCAAAATCTTCTCATCAAACCGACACAGAAATCAAATCTACCTCGAACAAAAATCATCAAAAAAAATTCAGGGAGTATCTGTCCGGTCACGAAATATTAGCCTCGACAGTGGCAACCTTCCCACTGAAGGACTGCCTGAAATAAACCACAAGTTGGCTCAGCAGGGATGTAGACTGTATCTCAGCCCTTCCACTGAAGGGCCTTCTAATCCGTGCGATAGCGACTGAAGGAGAACATTATTTTTAACTCTTAGAGCCTTGAAAAAGGCTGTTTGCTTCGGCTAAGTGCAAAAAGTAAGAAAACGATCTTTTCAAATAACCGCGAATTTCTAGTGATGGTATAAAAAAGACTGAATGCTCTGCGAGCGAATGCACTTTTCTTTTATACCTTATTTTGAATCTTCTCTGCTTCCCAATTGGTGGGCCAATCAGCTAGTGTCTTGTATCCCGCTTCTTTGTCAGCCAAAGCGTCATCATCATCAACGCGTTCGAGAAGGGCTTCTTCTTTTTTACGCTTGTTGCTCGCTGCTGGCGTCTATTTCTTAACGGGACTTTTCGCTTGATACAGGCCAATAAGCCGGGCAAGCGAGCTTAGAATTGCAGTTCAGGTGGGAAGTAGGGTGTTCTTTTCTGAGACAACATTGTTAGTAGTAGAAGGAAGGAAACACCTGGACATGGGATTTCGGGTGATAAGATTTAGAATTCATAACATGGGACGATCATTCAGTCACGTCAGTATCAAACAATGTTTTTCTACATATTTTTTTATCAATGCCAATATTGCATTGATCAATGCATTGATATTTAACGTGTATTTGCTTAGAATTTAGTTTTGGGTCGCGCGGATTTGGCGCAGAATGGATTTTCATGTCGCGCGGAAATGGCGTGGATTTTGATTTTAGTCGGCGCGGATTTGACGCGGAAAATATTTCAGGATCTCCGTAACAACCCTGCCATTTCTATCCCGAAGGGAATTGAAAGCTTTGATATTGATCTCTATCATTGGCTCTCTGAAAAACCGTTTGTTTTTTGGACATACATGCTGCATCATAAGGCTTTTCTTCAGTCTGTCTCGGCTTATCGCCGATGCCGGCCGGTCTCGGCTCGACTCTGCTGCTGCTGATGCTCAGCATTGCTGCTTTGTCGGGTCTGTAGGGTGGACTGTGTCGTATGTAGTATTCAGAGTAAGTGGCTAATGGGGGATCAAATGTCCCCATATTGAGGCAATAACTTCAAATCCAAATATCCTAAAACTTTGATGGAATGTTGACATTTTCATCAGTACAAATCATTAAGCACATTTATGGCTTTGTGCTGTAAAAAAACGAAAGCATTTGGTCATTGTTATGAAAAGTTATTCAAATTTTGCGTGGCCAATAAAAATATCTTTAGGAAGGTCAAAACATACAAACCGCCTGTCGTATTCCAGCCGAAAAGGGCTGAATGGAATCCGCCGTTGAAGAGCGGTGCGACTGTTCGTTTTTAAATTCGACAACAAACTGACGGTGCAATCTTCGTCGTCTTTATGATATTTACAATCGATATCATCTTATTATCAACATTTAGTAAGGGGAAAGGGTATAGACCAAGATACTCGTGGCGACTCAAGGTTAGATTGCGTAATTTCAGGACGGACTAGGTTGGGATTTAGGTTTGAGGTATTTCAGCTACTCATCCGGGTATTTGACGTCAATAACGGTATGGCGTAGCGTCGGGCTCGAGTTGTGGTTCGTCAGGGAGCATCTTCCGGATGGCCATAGCTTCGTATTACACAAAACAATAAGACAAAAACAAAAACGAGAAAGAAAAAAGATAGGGAATTAGACTTTGATGCTAGACGAGCAGGCATAGATGACCTGCATAATAAGCCATATCGCAAACCCCAAAAACACCTCTTATTTCCCTGTAGGGTTGTTTATCACGTACCACAAGGGTATCCAATAGTTGCTCTCTGGAGGCGTCGTTTTCCGAGCAATACCAAACTACGTGATCGATGTCATCGTAACCGGCTCCACACCTACATAGGTTGCTATCAACCAGGTTTATTCTATAGAGGTGTGCGTTTAGTGAATAGTGATTGGACATAAGTCTCGACATCGTGCGAATGAAGCCTCGGCTTAAGTCCTCACCTCTGAACCACGCTCGCGCAGAAACTTTAGGAACTATGGAAAAGAGCCACCGTCCAAGTTCATTGTGTGACCAAATCATTTGCCAATTTTGAAGAGTACTCTGACGGACTAATGGGAAAAACTCGTTGTTCGAGATTTGTCTATCATAAACTTCACCTTCCTGTGCGCCCACCTTTGCTAGCGAGTCCGCCTTCTCATTGCCATAGATTAGGCAATGGGATGGGACCCATACAAAGGTAATCTTAAATGATCTTTCGACCAAATCACGCATCTGCTCTCTTACAGTTGTAAGAAAGTAAGATGCGTGCTTAACAGGTTTCATCGACCGGAGTGCCTCGATAGAACTAAGACTATCCGAGAAGATGAAATAATGGTCTACGGGCTGATTGGAAATTATCCCCAAAGCGAAATTAATTGCTGCCAGCTCAGCAACATAAACCGAACACGGTTCTTGAAGTTTTCGGAAGGTGGTTGAATTTACGTTGAAAACACCGAAGCCAGTGGATCCGTTAATGCGAGAACCATCAGTGAAATATCTGTTATTGCAATTGACATGTTCATATTTTTCAGAAAAAATGGAAGGGACAGATATTTGTCGAAGATGATCTGGTATTCCTTGAATAGCGTGTTTCATGGACAGATCGTATTCAATTGAGGAACTGTCGTTGACGAAGTGAACTCGAGGTGGATTATAACTTGGAAGACAGAGATCTGACGATATGTAGTTGAGATAGACTCGCAGGTATCTTGAACGATGAGCCAGTTCAAGCATATTATCGAAGTTTTCTAATACAAGTGTGTTACTTGTTCCACATTTGATCAGTATTCTAAGTGAGAGCTCCCAGTAACGGTGCTTTATAGGAGTGACTCCAGCAAGCACCTCCAGGCTCATGTTATGCGTTGAATGCATACAGCCAAGGGCAATACGCAAACAACGATATTGAATTCGTTCCAATTTGATTAGGTGGCACTCAGCTGCTGAGAGGAAGCAGAAAGAGCCATACTCTAAAACAGAGAGAATAGTCGTTTTATATAGTTTGATGAGGTCTTCCGGGTGAGCGCCCCACCATGTTCCGGAGATAGAGCGGAGAAAATGGATCCTTTTCGGCATTTCTCTAACAAATAATCAATATGGGTCTTCCAGGTACACTTAGAATCAAACCAGACCCCAAGGTATTTAGAAGATAAAGACTGGTTTATGTCATCTTTCAACAGCTTTAGTTTCAGTTGAGCAGGATACCGCTTCTTAGTAAACACAACCAATTGAGTTTTTGCGGAGAGAACTCGATCCCTAAATGTTTGGCCCAAACAGTCAGGTTATTTAGTGAATTTTGCAATGGTCTTTGCAGGACTTCTGCACATGAACCTCTTAGAGAGATCACGGCATCATCTGCAAGTTGTCTAAGCGTGCATTGTCCTTCCAAACAATTGTCAATATCTTTAACATAGAAATTGTAAAGCAAGGGACTTAAACATGAACCTTGGGGAAGGCCCATGTAGCTATTTCTGGAAGTTGTCAGAGTGCCGAGAGTAAAGTTCATGTGTTTTACTGACAACAAATTGTACAAGAAATTATTCAAAATAACGGGTAATCCACTACTGTGCAGATTTTCCGACAGTACTTCTATGGAAACAGAATCAAAAGCGCCCTTAATATCCAAGAAAACTGAAGGCAGTTGCTCCTTGTGCGCATAGGCCAGCTGTATTTCTGAAGAGAGCAACGCTAGACAGTCATTTGTTCCTTTACCTTTTCGAAACCCGAATTGAGTTTTTGACAGTAATGCATTTTGTTCGACCCAATGGTCAATTCTTGAAAGGATCATTTTCTCCAATAATTTTCTCATGCATGATAGCATGGCAATCGGTCGGTATGAATTGTGATTAGACGCTGGTTTCCCAGGCTTTTGAATAGCTATTACTTTGACCTGGCGCCATTCTGGTGGTACGATGTTGTACTCCATGAAACAGTTGTACAGGTCAAGTAATCGTCTTTTAGCGATATCTGGGAGGTTTTTTAGAAGATTGAATTTGATATTATCGCATCCCGGAGAAGAATTGTTTGATGAAAGAAGAGACATAGATAGTTCCAGCATTGAGAATGGTCCACCCAAAGAACCGGGATCAAGCGTAGATTCTCGAAATAGCGGTTCAGCTGGTACGGAATCTGGACAGACCTTTTTTGCGAAGTTGAATATCCATCGATTGGAGTATTCTTCACTCTCGTTGGTGGAAATGCGGTTCCGCATGTTGCGGGCCGTTTTCCAAAGTGTTGTCATTGAGGTTTCTCGTGATAGTCCCTCGACAAAACGTCGCCAGTAGCTACGTTTTCTAGCCTTGAGAAGATTTTTGAGCTTTCTTTCAAGCCTCAAATACTCTTCGAAAAGCTCAGACCTTCCGTGTTTACGGAAAGCCTTGAAGGCATCAGATTTCTCGGAATACAACTTAGTACATTCATCATCCCATCCAGGAGTAGCTGGTCTTCTTATGACAGATGTACTTGGAACGCGTCGTTTCTGAGCTTCTAGTGCGCTTTTATGAATCAATTCGGTAAGGAATCGATACTCATCCAGTGGAGGAAGAATATTAGTTGATTCAATACCAATGTTTACCGCCGATGATTTTGCCAGTCAATGTTTTTCGTGAGGTCGAAAGGAACATTAACTGGCACTGATCGTTGATAGCCGCTTTTGATTGTGGTGACTATCGGCATGTGGTCACTACCATGGGGATCTTGGATTACCTTCCACGTGGAATCTAATGATAGTGAATTAGAGCATAAAGACAGATCTATTCGACTTTCCTGACCTTGAGGTCCTATTCGAGTTACTTCGCCTGTGTTCAAAATATTCAAGTTGAAATCGTCGCACAAATCATAGAAAATAGGCGCTCTGTTATCGTCTCTAGTTTCGCCCCATGCAATACCATGTGCATTCATATCACCCAGTATTAAAACTGCGCTCTGCGCTCCAAAGATGCCGACGATTAAGTGAGGCATTTGGGGGAATATACACTGAAGCTATGCAAAGGTCTTTATTCTTTACATTTACTTGGCAAGCGACGATTTCTAAACCATTAACAGTCGGAATGGGAATTTTGTAGAAAGTGTGACATTTTGATTCCCAAAAGAACGCCACCATAATGATCATTCCGATCTTGGCGAATAATGTTAAAATCGTGGAAGTTGATTTCATCTTCAGAAGAAAGCCATGTTTCACAGAGTGCAAATATATCGCAATCGGGGTTGCGAATTAAAAACTTAAACACGTCCAATTTATGTTTCAGACTATGACAGTTCCACTGCAGCACAGTGATTGTATCTTGTATGGCCGTATTATCCATCGAAAGATACAAGTCCTGCAAGAAGGGCCATGAAACAGTCAATTGCTTCAGATAACTTTCAACTGTTGGAATAAAGAGGTCAATGATTGGCCTCAATGAATTCGGAATATTGAACAAGTTCAAAATACGATCCACAAGATCCTTAAAGGATATCAATCCTTGCTTGGACGAGATTCTTTTATTAGAAGTGCGAGTAGCAGTTTTCTGCTCAGAGATATTCCTTACCTGATGTTTCTTTGTAACATCAGTTTTAGGCAATGGCGGGAATGTCTTACTGCAACATGGGTCAAAAGGAGCAGTATAGACAGGCTGCTTCGGAATTTTAAATAATCCCCCATTACCATCAGATTTCGGCAAGCTTCTAGGGATGATTTTGTTTTCTTACGGCGCAATCCAGGGAAGACAGTTTCTTCCTCTTTTCGGGTACGTGTACCTCCGCAGAATCATCCATATCGGATACGTCAGAGTCCGATTCGTCTATGGAAATGACATCATAAAAATCACTTACTTGAACGGCAGCTGAAATAGCAGCCGTTGCGTTGGCAGTTGCGGATGTGTCTTGCGACTTCACCATTTCTGCATACGACTGCTTAGAGCGCTGTACTAATGAACGCTTAACTTTTTGGGTGCGCTTTTGTACACCGGACATTCTTGCAAACCATGGGGAGGGTCCATGCCACAATAAGCGCACTTTGTAACTTGTTGTTGGCAGGACTCCTCCCTATGCCTTTCAAAACATTTGCCACAACGGGGCTTGTTGTCGCAAAACTCGGCAGTGTGCCCCAACTGTTTGCAGTTGGTACAATTGAAAACTCTGGGTACAAAAAGACGCACCGGAAACAACATATTTTCGATATCTACATATTTTGGGAGTATCGAACCGGCAAACGTTACCCGTAGCGAACCTGACTTCGAATATACTTTTTACCATCTACCATGGCTGCTGAATGCAATTCCTTGCAGTCCAGAATATCCACGGTAGATTGCAGGGCATTCTTTAAACGGCCTTTTCCTGCAAGCACATCCTTGCAAGTCAGGCTCGCTGCGTTAATTACGCCTTCAATGTCGACCTCCCGCGAGGGCACATAAACCAAATATTCCACATTATAGTTCTGGTCTTTTGCGATAGCATTTGCATCCTGGTATGTAGGTGCGGTTACACGTAGTTTGTTCCGATTGATTTGATGAAAATCAGTTTTCGGAAAACGACGCGTCAAATCACGTTTGATTCCTAGGAAATCAATACTTTTCACTTTCTGCCGAAAGTAAACAACCCAAGGCCCAGGCGAAGAAGCCTGGTAGAATCATGATACGAACGACATTGTCTTTGGGAGGCGTTTCGCCTCCGTTTTCTTCGTCCATGAAATGTAATACAAAATCCCCCCCCAAAAAAAAAAATAGAAGAGAAAAAAAAATAATACTAATAGGTTTTAATTATAATAATAACAAAACAAACACACACACAAAAAAAAGAAGAAAAAAAATTCAAAGTTTTTAATAATAATTCAGGCAACCTTTTTTGCGTTTCGTCCCACTCTAATGCAACGGTGCCACCCTTGCCTAACGACAGGCAGAGCACACAAAAGCTTCACCACTGGTGCGTGGATGAAAGTTAAACGAATGCAAAGAGACAATGGGATACAATCTTTTTACTTAGCCTGTTTGCTGCCTACCCGAGTAGGTAGCTTTGTCGATGACGACCTGATGCTGATTGATACTGATCGTCGTCGCAGCACTTGATGAAAAAAAAAAAACCAAACTAACGAGACTGCAATAGCATCGCTAGAACAGCTCGCTTCCTTAACTAGTCGGCTGGATAAATCACCTTGTAACTAGCTTTACACTCGCGTAGGCAACTTAACGATATAAAAACAACCCGCCGAATACTAAACGGGGGAAAAAAAACTCTAGCGGTATAAAGCGCGTCACGTGATGAGACACGGGAGTAAAATACGTCCGGCTCGTCCAGAAACACGACAAGGAATGAAGCTACCGATTCATTGGCGCACGCTTAAATGAAGCAAAGTTCGTCAGTATATTTGTATATTTGATTGCTTATGTTTAATGTACTATCCGCAATAGAAGAATCAATTCATAGTCTAGAATCACTTATACAAACTAAAATCATTAGCCACTTACTCTGAATACTACAGACTGCTGCTGTACTGGCTAGGTTTCGGCTGATGATGGTGGCTTCGATGACTTCATTCCTTATTAAAAGCTGTGAGTGCTGTTCAATCGATGATGCGGTTGCTTCGATTGTCCCGATCAGAATGAAAGGAAAAAATCGCTTTGCGCTATTTTATGGCTTCCCGGCAGACCGGACGGCTGCTCATTCGCTGGTGTCTGCACCAATCAAAACGTGGTAATGGAATGATGCACGAAATATGCGGTACCCATATTTATAGGTTCCCTTGATCTCAATGATTTTCATTGAAAACAGTTTCATGCCTATTGAAACAAGTTTCTCGGGTCTTATTAAGCATGGACATGAAAGGCATACTTGAAATCTATCGATTGAGGGGCTTACCGCAGAAATTCGTTCATTGAGACGAACGCTATTAACGTTTAAAATCTTTCAACACAGCGTAACGCGGTCGATTTGAATATTTTGAAATGACACCCGGTATAGTAAAGAGAGACGTAAGTCCTACGTCAAAAACCGGTCCGGGTCGGGTACGGGTTTAAGAAATAAAATACTGAAAATTGTTTTATTCAGTTTTGTTAATTGTGTGGCTAGTTCGTTGTTTGGACTTACATTTTTACACATATCTAGTTTGAATTTTCCGGGGAAAACTTTTGTGCGGGCTTAGATAATTAAATTATGTCGGGTTCGGGTCAAGTACGGGTTTACGAATGCAAAAACGGGTCGGGTTTGCATTAAATCTAAAAAAATACCCGGATTGCATGCAATTAAGCAGAAATCGGTAAATATTTGAATAATAATTATTCTAACTGAATTCGGCCAAATGGCATTCCGCGGAATGATTTTCGGTGAAAAGGTACATTCCGCGAAATGTCTTTCGGAAAAAAGGTGCATTCCGCGAAATGTGTTTCGGAGAGTTGATGCATTCCGCGGAATGTCGTACCGCGAAAAAAAATTCCGCGAAATGTTTTTCGGCGAAATAGTATACAACCAGCCACACCACCTGCGCTGGTTGACCGATCGAGTCTCACGAATCGGATGACAGGCTTTTCCTTCTCCTCATGGTACATGCCAAGAGGAGGATTCGGTTTTTGCAAGTATTCAGATGGCTGGTGAGCTGCTTGAAGTTCAGAGCCATTTGCTCCGGGCTGTATACCGGGATTCTCCGGAAGGAAGCGTTTTATTCTTAGGCTGGAGCAAGTGGTGCTGGAGTTTGAACCGAGGCAGCTGCCGCTGATAATTATAACTTAGACTGCTTTAAAAATCGTGTCTTGACTCGAAGCATTTACTTTTTGAACTATTTTTCTATTCTGTCACAAAACAATGCACATAACAAAACTGTTGTCATTTAACTCGTATAAGTAAGATTGATTCTAATTTTGTGTTTGTGTTTATTATCATTTGTTTTCAAAATTTGAAATGCTGTCACAGGCGACCACTCGTATATTTACATTTGAAACAGAAAGTTTTGTACTGAACGTAAAATGGAAAAATCTTCCCATAATCAATTGTCTTAGTTGTGAGTTTGTAACTCTTTTTTATGTTTAAAGGGTGTATAGAGTACTTTCTGATTTTTTTTCCTTACTAGCAGACCCGACGAACTTCGTTACGCCTAAAATTGATTTATTCTCTGAATAGTTTCTGGTTCTTTTGTATGGGAACCCCTTCTCATGTCAGATTTGGTTCCATTTGCTTGAATAATTTTCGGGAAATTGATGTTTCATTTGTATAAGAGCCCCTTTTTTAAAAGGGGAGGGGTCTTGAACCATCTTAAGAACCTTCCCCGGACCCGAAAACCTCTGCATACAAATTTTCACGCCGATCGGTTCAGTAGTTTTCGAGTCTATAAGGGTCAGACAGACAGAAATTCATTTTTATGTTATAGATATGTATATAGATTTTGCTTTCTACTTCCTATTAATTAAGAGGTTGGATATACATTTTTAAACATCCTTATATGCAATATCATAATTGTATTCAACTAGCTAATAAAATGCGTACTTCTTATTGCTATCGGGGGCGGAGTCAAGGTTCGCCGAACATGCTTGATCCTTTTTTTTTAATGAAGTCGTACAAGCCATATGTTTTTTGATGGTTGGTGTTCAAGTTGGCGCTCAAGTCGTTCATGTGTGATATTGGTAATGAAATAAATTGAGTATGCCGTTGTTGGTAGAACAAGGTGGATGCTTGACTAAACGAGAGGAAGAGTCAATTTTGGTCAAACTCCTTGATCGTGTGTACACGGCATTGTGCATGACAAAGGCGCCAGTTATTGATCTGCTAATTTAAATGGATTTTTGCAAAACAACATTTTTAATTTTCAAAATGTTGGGAAGGCCTAATAACATCGATTGTTTCGAAAAATATGGGATCTTTCTGCACACATAAGATGCTTGGGTCATGCATTATGTGAGCCTTTTTTGTGAGTGATTTCCTGGTTCTGAAGATAATAACAATGTTCAACAAGCAGTAATCAATTTTCCACAAAGTCAAACTATTTGACCCGAATTCTATGTTCCCGCCGGAAATTCGCAACAGTTTTCCTCCAAACGTAATTGTTCACTTCCTCGACAAAGTCATCATCATCATCATCGCATCCAGCAAGATGCAACAACCTCAAGTGGACTAACAGGTCCCATTAGCGCAGACTTTAAACAATTTCCCACTTCGCTAGTGGGCACTGCTGCTGCTGCCACTGAGCCTGACTTTGGTGCTGCTCCATCGTGGGACAACGCAGAACCGCAGTCGAAGCTTCAGCCAACTTTATGGCAGTAATTGAGGTCCTTTTGTGTGTGTGGGAGGAGCACGAGCCTTGCACATCAGCTGTTGTGTGGAGTGCTCTAATGATGAGGCTTACTTGCTTCATTAATTTACTTGAGCGAGTCACTTTGGGAGAAGCGGTTGATAGTGGCAATATTATGCATGTCAGTAAGAACAACAACGGCACTTTCCCTGTGTGCGTTGTTACCCGAGGACTGATGATGAAGTGGAGAAGATTTCTGTGGGATGCGAACCTTGCGAGGTAATTTTTAATGCTGTCTCTCGAGCGGGTATGATTACTCATGGTCGTTGAAAGTTATTGGACTGCATCCATTTTCCCAGAGGTTTGCTTTTACGTGGTGCTTGCATAGGAGAAAAATCAAAATGTTGAACGTAGCATGTTATACATGAGGTGCTTTCATACCAAACTAAAGAACAATCGCATGGAAATCTGACCCGCTTACGAGAGAAGTTTCGCTACTCATGATCGTTTTTGTAATATGCGTAACTTCTTCTAGCACTTGCTTCTGAAATTCCAGTTGAAACATCCCAATCGATGGTACTCATTCCTTTCCACCATGAATGATATTCCAACATCAGTTCTCGGAAAATATACGGCAAAGCATCAATTTCCAGCAGAAAAAAATTCTACCAATAGTCATATTTCACCACACACCGGTATCAGGTGTGCAATAAGCTCTCCCAAGTCATGCGTGTGTCGAGACCGACCACGTTTCACATTCCAGGGGTTTCACGCGATAACAACCGCTTATCATCGCGCCCGGTGCTTCGATGGCACGTGAACCCATTTGTTTTCCCACACCGTTTGAATGCGAGCACCCATCTACAAGCAAATCCAAACAAATTGAAACAAACCCAGCGCGATAGGAATTTCAAATATATATCAACTAAACATCACCCACAGTCGAATGGATGATGCTGGCATTGGTGACGGTGCGGTGGCCGCAGCGCAATTGTTTGTGCAATTGGATAATCCAATGCGAGCCACACTTGATACCGGCCTACTTGGCAAATATTCATCCAATCGGCTTTATAGTTTTTGGAAGTGTATCGCGCCCACGCAGCAAATATCGGAGCTCCGTGCAAAATTATTGGCCCAATGAACTGGTTATCCGTAAAATGGTTGTTTAAATCTAAATTTACTCATTAAGCTGCAAACAAAGCTTCGGTAAGCTTCTAATGCGCTAGGATTCACTTTATGTGCATTGCACATTGGCTCAGAGGGAAGCTAGACATTTCCTTATCGAATCTGATCTAATAGAGGGACAATTGTAAGTAATGAATATCGGCAGAAAGAAATGAGTAGCAAGGAAAAAAAATCGAGAAGCTACTTCTACATCCAGTACGTGGAAAGTCGTCCACTTCGACAGTGGAACCTTCAGTGAAGCATTTGGTCTGGAGGAAAACACAGGAATTCTGAGCGGTGACGAATTGGTTGCGGTTCTGCCAAAAGCGGGTGGACGCTACCATAACGAGGAAGGCGCAACAGGGCACAGGCATACTGGTGGCTATTAAAAGTGGTGAGGGTGGCCCCATACAAGGCCAACAAAGAGAGCAAGAAAGCCTGGTTCGACAGATTGTGTCTGAGCGCCAACTCGATTCCGGGCTTATTGGCTGATGATGGCCAAATCAAGAGGAACACTGGTCCTCCCGAGCGATATCCAATGAGGCTGAACCCATTGGCCACCAGCGGCTAGGATGGGAGCAGACGATGAAGAGGTAGCGAAGATGACGGTAGAGCAGCTAATGACGGTGGCAGTAAAGTACGTGGAGGAGATTGGAAGATTGTCGAACGAGCAATTCGGCTTTCGGAGAGCACGGTCTAATCTGGGCGCTATTAAATCGGTTTGGTTGACACTGCTGAAGTCGCCCTCGAATACAATCTGCGCTGTATCCGTTATTGCGCAGTAATAACATTCGACGTGTGGAATGCTGGACGAAGATTGAGAGCTCGTTGCTTCGGCTGAGAGCACACCGGTAGGGCTGTAATAGATTCTGGAAAGCAACTTTCAGCATCGAGTACTGATGATCTACGAGACAGAGGAAGGTATGGCTGCCCATCAAGGCAGGGATCAATCCAATCCACTGCTATGGAATTTGACGTACAATGGCGTGCTGGGTTGAAGCTTCTGGCAGATGTCATACTAGTGGGATTCGCCGTTGACGTAACGGTGATCGGAAGAGGGCAGAGGGAGTGGGACAACACGACTAAGGGTAGGTGGACCCATCGCCTAGTCCCAAGTATGTCGGCATGGATTAGCAATCCTCATGGAGAGCTAAATGTTGGCTCGGCCCAATACTTAACAGACCGCGGATGCCTCATACGTTACAAAAACGGCTGTGCACATGTTCCCGGTTCAAAGCGTAGAGGAGTGTGGTTTTAGAGGCATGCGGAATGAACACTACCAATGGAAGAATGTTCCAGAACGCAGGACAGTGAAGTGTTGTCGCAAGAGTGACGACTAAGATAGCCAGCATTGTTCAACGAGGTTGTCGCGCGGAATGGCAGCGGGCCGCCATTGCGGAAAGTGGACCATGAGTGTCAGAGTACACCGTCATCAAATATAATTTTCCATAATAAGCGGAAACGCAAGCGCCAGCTACGAACAACGTTGCAACTGTTATCAGAGTTATCAGAGTAGGCTAGATCCACCGCCGGGGATTAGTTGCGTAGATCGTGGCGTGCAAATACACCGGCTCCGATTCGTAGGGTCACCTTTGAACCGGAAACTATCTCCACCTAGAATCATTGGACCGACCTCGGCATTCGTCCGGACACCTGTTGAAGTGGGAAAGTGTTTAGGACTTAACGTTATAGCTAAAAAACTATACGCAGATGATGTTCCTTGAGGCTACTTTCCTGGATCAGTGGTTTCCACTGCCAAGTCAAGGACGGCGTTCATTCCCGACTGCTGAGGCCGCAGTTCGACGTTGGAAAACTTCGGATTGTCCTTGAGAACGGGACGTCGTCAACAGAAACGTGATCACTTCCTGTTAATTGGTTTTCACCAACACTCCCAGCGAAGTCAGTCTTAGATACTCGAACGAACGTGTCTTGGACGTGGTGTACAGGAACGGTTACAGGAATAATGGAATGTGAGCAGCCAGGAAAAAGGACCGAGTTTTCGGATGGGACACAACACAATGCAGCAGAGCCAAGGCGTTGCCAGCCCGGTTCTATTGATGTACCGTCAGCGTAGCCGGATTGATCGATGGATAAATGTTGATGATTTCCTATAGCAGAGCCGCGGTTGCTCCGAAACTGTGCCACAGCATCGGCGCCAGGTCCGGGACCGATTCACGCTTCTTGCTCAGCTCCAGCAAAGCGGTTTTGCGCGTTTCCGGATTAGACAGCTCGTTGATCCATTGGATTGTCCTTGAGAAAAGTTTTTATAAACTGAAGCTGACTAGGCATGTTTCATCATTTGAAAAATTAGAATTACTTCCTCAGTGATAGTATCTTGGGCACCGGACAGACTTCCAGTATTATCTATATCCAACATTATTGAGGAAGCCGCCGGAATAATTAGCGTAAGTATTGTTTTCAATACGTAGATAAAAATATTCTGAAAGTTGTCAAAGGCATTTCTTTTTTGAAAGAATTCTTTTGGGATCACGAAGAGATTCATTTTCAATTTTATTCGGGATCCCGAACAGAATCCTCTCGAAGAGAATCATTTTGAGATCCTTTTGTGACCCCGAAGGGAATCCTTTTGGGTTCTTGAGGCGAATCCATTTCGGATCCAGAAGGGAATCCATTTGGGATCCTGAAGGCAATTTTTGTTGGATCTCGAAAGGAATTCTTTTGGGATCCCGAAGGAAATCATCTTGGGATCCCGAAAAAAAAAAGTTTTAGGTTCCCGAAGGGAATCCTTTTGGGATCCCGAGAGGAATTCTTTCTCCTCTTGGGATCCCGAAGAAAAACGATTTAGGTTACCGAAGGGAATCCTTTTGGAATCCTGAAGGAAATGCTTTGGGATCCCGAAGGGAATCCTTTTGAAATCCAGAAGGGAATCCTTAGGAGATCTCAAATGGAATCTTTTTGGGATCCCGAATGGAATCCTTTTGGGATCCCGAAAGGTGTCCTTCCTCGATCCGGAAGGGACTTAATTTGGGATTAAAAAGAGAACCCGTTTGGGTTTTTTTTAAATCTTTATTTAAGTGATTTTTAAACAGTTTGGGATCCAGAATTTAATCCTTTTGGAATGGAATGGATGCAGAATGGAATCCTTTTGGAAACCCGAATGAAATCCTTCTGGGATCCCGAAAGGATGCCTTTTGGTATCCCGAAAGGTATTCTTCATGGATCCCGAAGGGAATCCTTTTGGGATCTCAAAGGGAATCCTTTTGTGATTCCGAAGCGAAAAATTTTGTTGTTCAATTGGAATGTTCTGGAAATCCCGAAGAAAATATTTCTGGGATCTTTCTTTCTGGAATTGAAGAGTATCTTTTTGGGGATCAAGAAACGAATCTATTTGGGATTTCCAAAGGACTCGTTTTGGGATCGCAAAGGGAATACATTTGGAATCCGTTTGAGATTCCAAATGGAATCTTTCTGGGATTTCGAAAAAGACCGTTTTGAGATCCTCAAAAGAATCTTGAAGGGAATTCTATTAGAATACCGAAGGAAATCCTGTCAGGATCCCAAAGGAAATCATTTTGGAATTTCGAAGAGAATCGTATTGATATCCCCAAGCGGAGCGTTTTTAGATCCCGTAAGTAATCTTTCTGGAATCTCGGAATGAATTGTCTTGGAATCCCGAAGGGAATCGTCTTGTAATCTTGAAGAGAAATCTTTTGGGATTTTAAACGAAAACAAATTCTTTTAAAATGCTGAACGAAATCCTTTTTGGACCCAAGAGCGAATCCTTTTGGAATCACAAAAGGAATTGTTTTGGGATTCCAAAAAGAATTGTTCAGAAATCCCAAAAGGAATCCTTTGGAATTCCAAAATAACTTCAATCGGGATCTTAAAAGGATTCTTATTGAATTTCTTCCGGGATTTCTTTCGGAATCTCAAAAAGATTCGTTTCTGGATCCCAAAAGGATACTCTTCAAGATCACTAAAGTATATCTTTCGGGAATCCAAAAACATTCCTTTGAGGCAACACAAGAATTCGCTTTGGAATCCCAAATGATTTCTGTATAAAATCCAAAAGGATTCCCTTCGGGATCCCAAAATCATTCTCTTTGAGATCCTGGAAAGATTCCTATCATGATCCCAAAAGTATTCGCATCGGGTTCAACAAAGAATTCCCTCCGGAATCATAAATAGGGTTCGCTTCGGAATCCAATCAAAAATCCAAACATTTCACTTCCAGATTCGAGAACGATTCGCTTTGAGTTCTCAATCCCGAAGCAAATTCTTTTGAGATGCGAAGGGAATACTTTTAGGATTCCGAAGTGAATCCTTTTGGGATCCCAAAAGGAATTGCTTTGGGATCCCTTATTGATTCCTTTTATTATATCGAAGGGATTCCCGAGAGGCATCCCTTTGTAAATTTCGAATGGATTATTTTTATGATTCCGAAGTTAATCTTTTCAGGATGCCGAAGGAGGAATCCTTTGGAAATCCTGATGGTAATCCATATAAGATCTCGATTAGAATTAGGGTAAAATGCCCAATAGCGGAGTTTTGCTCTTCCTGTCATTGCCTTCGAGATCGTAAAAATATTCGTTCCAGGATAATAAAAGGATTCGCTTCGGGTTCCTTAAAGGATTCCCCCCGGGATCATAAAAGCATTCTCTTTGGATTCTAATAAACTTTGTTTAAGATCCCAAACATTTCGTTTGGAAATCCAAAATCGATTCGCTTCGAAATCCCAAGAGGACTCTCTTCGGGATTCCGGAAGGATTTCCTTTGGGTACACATTTGCTTCCGGATCCCAAAAGGATATTGTTCAGATTGCCAAAAGGATTACCTTCGGGATTTAAAAACGATCCTCCTCATGATCCTATAACGATTCGTTTCTGGATCCCAAAAGGATTGCCGATGGAAATTCTTTCTGGATCCCATTGAGAATCCTTTTTTAAATCATTCATTAGAAATGGAAATTCTGAAGGAAAAGCAGGACGTTTAATAATCGACACCCACGCAGCGTTCTTTCAGCACTCGTGAAGATGCAGGTGTGCTAGAAAACGCTGCGGCTACGATGTAGAATATTTACTTAAATAGTAATTAGTAATTAATTAAATAATATTTGTAAAGGCCTACCTCAAAATTAGGTATAATGGACTTTACTTAATTTTGGCTTCCCACACCATAGTACCTTGTTGAGTGAAATTTACGTAATATCAGGTACTTTTTTCTAACCGTGTAGAGTCAAAAGGCTATCGAAGAGAGGCACTCCGTTGCAAAACAAATTAGGGTGTGGAATAAATTTTCCTTGGCTGGTAGTGTGTGCGGTTTCTAGTGATGAATTTCTGATACGAGTAATATTTTGTACGTAAGGGTATGCGATAATACACTTTTTCCTGGCGAAACGAAATTTAGAATGTCTCTGTTGATTCGAAACGAAACTAAATAGAGATTTATTGTCAAGACCTCGAAACGATATGAAATCAAGGTCCATTTAATTCGATTTTTTTTGAAACGAAACGAAATTTTAATTTTTTTTCCGCGAAATTTTTGTTGAATTGCTTATGTACACAATTTAAATACAATTTTTGGAAGTCCAATAAGGCCTTTACAAATATTTTTCGACATTAACGAAAAAAAAATCTATAAAAAGAGAAATCGATCAATGGAGGTAAACCCTTATAAAACTATGCGCGAGATATAATTTCTCACGAATTGTAATGTTTTTTAAATCCCTCTACTCCGTGATGTATTATAAAGTACGTCGATTTTTTTCAATTAAGGCTTAAGAAAAGTTGGACGATGAAAAGAACTTTCTGAATGATTGACCACCGGCTTTGTGTTGTCTGCCTTTTTCCGTCCTTCGAAAAATTGTAATTGTTATAGTGCTATACCGATAAATACTACAAACACTCATTCATGGTTTGATTCCAAATGGCAATGCAAATCAAGTGCAAAAAACAGCTACCACGAACAGTATGAGCTGAACCTGAAGGCAATCATGAGTCATTACTTTCAGCAATTCTACTGATCTTTTAATTCGTTGCAAAAAAAAGTTTACCATATCTTGCCGTCGATTTCCATGAGTTTGGCGTGATCCTTTGTTTATTTGGTTGAAGTCTGCTAATACTGGCATTCCATTAATAATACTGCACTGAAATAACTCTGATTATAACTAATAAAATAATAATTTCAAATGCTGGGATATTACCTGTACCCATCGTTCAGTATTATTCACTGAAAAAGCTATTGATAAACATAGTTTATTATATAAAAAATACTTTTCCTGCTTCAAATGTTCACGGACAGGACTTGAGCAAATATTTCAGCCCGAATGGTTTATGACGTTTGTCTCAGCAGCAGCTGGGGCATGTGAAAATGTAGCAAACTAAACTTGAGAGGAACCAGCCTCGGGCTGAAAATCTAGACATAAAAAAAAATGTAGCAAACTAATGTATTAGTTGCAACAAAATAGATTTCTGGTTGTTATATTACCAAATAAAATAAAAGCTTGATTTAACATTAATTTTGTTTTATAGTTTGAAATAACAAACGCTATTTTTGATTCAAACTACACTGCTTTTTCTCCGTGCATAAATGTAGAAAATTTATCCGCAGTACAAATATCACGTGCTATCAAAGCATCCATTGCCACAATCCACCTCGTGACGGTCGAATTTTCAAAAATATCGAAGTAGCTTTTTTTTCTGGAGGTATGTTTTTCTTAGGCGACTATCCGGCGCTTTTTTTGTTCCGATTAATAAGCGGAGGAGTAGATTATTTTATGCGCGATACAATACAGGTAACACAATTTAAAAACAGCCTTTATCATTTTTTTAAGCGGCGCAGCCCAAATTTTGAGTAATTTGAAGTACGATATTAGCTTAAATTACCTTAGAAATTCCGCGGAATTCCGTTAAATTTCGTTAAAAGCTAGTTTTTGATGACGAAATATAAGGGAAACGACAGCTTTGGCAGGTTTTGTTCTATTATTGTCAGGTGGGATTCCTATAACTACTCATTCTCAAATTTGGCATAAACATTCTTTGCATATCAAAGAATATTGTGGCCGAATTTTATAAAATTTGGTCAACAAAAACCCCCCTGACAATAATAGAACAAAACCTGCCAAAGCCGTCATTCCTCCTGTGTAAATTAACGTAACGAAACAAAATCAAGAAATCAGATTTCGCCATGCTCAAATGCCGCGGAATTTCGTTTCGCTCCACCTGAAACGAAATTTTTCGAAATACCGCATATATGCTTATTTTGTTATTAGTAAAGATAACTTTAGTTTCTGTTTTAGCATTAGCATTAGCATTAAGTAATTCTAACAAATTCGTAGGTGGGATAAATTTAATTTCTGTTTTGTTGACAAAATAATGTATTTTCTGACCTTTTTTGTTCCACCCTTGTGATTGAAATAGGAATAAATATCGTTAATATTGAGTATCTATCATAATATAGTAGAATGCAAATATCCTACCAGTATCAGTGTAACTGGGGTCCTCCTTGGCCGTGCGGTAAGACGTGCGGCTACAAAGCAAGACCATGCTGAGGGTGGCTGGGTTCGATTCCCGGTGCCGGTCTAGGCCATTTTCGGATTGGAAATTGTCTCGCCTTCCCTGGGCATAGAAAGTATCATCGTGTTAGCCTCATGATATACGAATGCAGAAATGGTAACTTGGCTTAGAAACCTCGCAGTTAATAACTGTGGAAGTGCTTAATGAACACTAAGCTGCGAGGCAGCTCTGTCCCAGTGTGGGGATGTAATGCCAATAAGAAGCAGAAGAAGAAGATTAGTGTAACTTTTTCCAAAAAGAAATTACTTCGTGATCCATGATTGATACGTATTCTGGTATTCGAGTCTTTATGATAATGAAGAGATAATCCTTATAGATTACATGACTTGGATTGACAATGGAATGATTAGAGAGCGGAAATTGTTTTATTTGTTGTTCGGAAATCCTCAAGAAGCATCACTGCCACAAATGAGAGATTATATTCCAGTTAAGTACTTCAGCATGCAAAATAAGATTATATCATTATGCATAACGATATCCTCTTAACATTCAAACTCTTTGTCCACTCCTCGGGTGTGCTCATCCAATTTTGTTTGTTCAGGCCAAGTTAGCAGCAGTAGTGTTATCTGGACTGGACCCACCGCAGCGGGCACCACATCCCCAGTCCAGTTAGTACCCATGCAGTTGTGCTTCTGTTTATCTTTGCCAACCGATACTGTTACTTTTATTCCATCGTAACCATAAGTTTCAATTTAGTTGCTTTCCGCATCGCAGAAGCAACTACACATAATGGACATGAGGGAAAAGTCATGCTTTTATGTTTGATTAAAGTTTGTGGTTTGGGATCGTCATAGACGACCACCGGGAAATCGAGCAGAACAAGAACTTCAACACCATCATCGTTAGCAGTACTGTTTGTGTGAGTCGTGAGCGACTATTTTCGTCAGTATTTCAATTAATTTCCGAAAATTTAATTATAAACAAAATTAATAATAAAATGAGTGAATAAACTTTTCACTGTTAAGGTGTCTTTTCGTGTTTTTTGCATCTCTCTACCGGAAATTTGCTGCCAACTGTAAACCCTTATTGTCAAGTTAGGCAATTTTATATAATATGACAAATTATAGAAAACACTTTTAGAAACATTTATTCATAATCATAGAGCATGGGTTGGAAATTCAAATCTATTAACTTTCAGCATAATCTTGATGATCGTCCGCATCTAGAAACTTGCATTCTCACATGATGTCAATTTTGGATCAGTACTGATATTTTTATCGATTCAAATATTATTGTTTCATTCCTTTATTTCCATGTAAATCATTCGACAGATCGCCAGAATACATTTTAAGAATAATGTGTTTGTCTCCTTCAGCTGGGTTCAGTTCGACGATTGGTATGAAGTCGATCGTAACATTTTTCGCATTCCCCAACATCTAAGAAGTTCGATGAAAACCATCCTGCCAATAATAGAAATAAACCTACCGGAGCTGTCGAAGCTATGACGTTGTTAATGTGCAAACATCAACAGCAGACAAAATATATATTTTAGTACCTTCTCTATACTTCTTGGCTGGTATTCGACGAGCGCGAATCAATTTCCATTAGCAATTTCGTCCTTTCGTGTTACCAGCAAATGCCCTCGTCACACGTCACCGCATGCTGCCGACAATTACCTATCTGATGTCTCCTACGTGATGGAGGCCAATCAACTATAGCTAACGCAGAAGCTAAAATTAAAAGCATTTTTCTTTTATCTCGCATCGTTGCAATGACGAATCGCCATATTGAGAGAAGATATTCTTATTTTGTATTGTTCCGATTTCCGGAAGGTTGCTGTACTAATAATGCTGCGGTGTTCTGGCATGTTGAACCTTAACTTAGTAACTTTATCTATATTCTATGCCGATCGTGCTAATAAAATTGACGGTTGGTCCACCTGCTGCTTTCTATTTTGAGAAGCATGCGGAAGTTTAGTGCAGAACGGTAAATGGTATTCATCCTGGTTCAATGTCTATCAATTTGGAGCTAGTTCAATTTTGTCATGGTTGAAGCTAGCAGCAGGCAGAATTCACACCGGCAATGACGTTTTTCAGACACACCGAAACGCCCGTTTCATGTTGTTCAATCTTCGAGAGGCTGCAATCTCCCCGGCTGCACCGGAGGGGAAGATCAGTTGAAGTGTTATCATCCTCTTGTGACAAGATTGTTCAATTGAACTCAATTATCTCGCGTCATGTTGTCCGTAATTGTATGCCATTTGCTGTCAACGTCGTCGTACAGATTGAGCAGAAAATGATGAAACGTTTGTCACTGCCAAGATCAGTCGGCCTGGATTGGGCGATAAGTGTTTCATCGAAGAGTGCATATAAATTAAATCGAAATTATATCCAACGAATTCGTGTCACTAGTTTTAAATCAGACTGGAGAAAATCCATGATTTAAAAAATCGAAATCACATCTCGATTTCCGGTAAGATTGTAAATCAGTTTTACCTATCACCGAATAAGTCTCGTCAAGTGTAATATTTGTAACCAAATCGAATACATTCCGTTCCTTTGGTTCCAAACAACCATCTAATCCATCTTCCCAATGTGATGTCTTCGCTTGTATGCAACTCGGTCTCGGAGAAAACAAATTAATTAATGTTGGCTAATTTGTTTCCAGGCAGCCGCAACTTGACATCTCGAGGTCATTAGCTACGGGACTAATTGTGATTGCTCGCGTCAGTCGGGCCCAGCAGTACGGCGGCCCAGCAGTCCCGGAAGAATGCACTCCCTAGTAGACCTGTGCGCCGAAGTATTTGTGAACGGCGGCGGCGTAAGGCCATTTTTACTCCGGCGGCGGCGGCGTCGGCGGCGTCACGCCGTAAGCAATGTTCGGCGGCGGCGGCGGCGGCGTGAATCGGCGTGAAGAATTTTGAGCTGAGAATAAAAATCACGCAGCAAGGCTTACATGCTTTTTATGAATTTTAGGGTTTTTTGGACAATTGCTAGCCTCAGTCAGACTGATGGGGGGAACAGCCGAATAGCTATAGCTTGTATCTGCACAGCAAAAGTTTACATTACATCCATCACTAGGACATTTTCGCATCACAGCACATGAGTTCATTGGAAAGTACTTCGGATATAAATCCAGAAATTCGTGTGGACATCCCGCAAGATATTCCTCAGAAAATTCGAGTAAGGAATTCTAAGAATTAATTTAAAATTTCACTAATGAATTCCTTCAGAACTTCTACCAAGAATTCCGTTGAAAATTTATTAGGATATTTCTCCGAAACTTCTTTCCAAAAGTTACATCAGGAATTTCCTTCTATTTGAGGGATTTCTTCGGAAATTCCTTTACGGAGTCTTTTGGGAATTTCTTCAGTAATTCATTCGAAACTATTTTTGGGGATTCCTTTGAAAATTCCTTCAAGAATTAGATACCCAAATCCATTTGGTAGAAGTCCTTCAGAAATTTCTAATGAAAAATCTTCCAGTAATTCATCAAAACATTTCGGAAACTCTAGGAAGTTATTTTTGGTATTCTTTCGAAATTTCCCTCTGGAATTTATTTGAAAAAAATTTCTTCAAATTTCTTATAGAAATACCTTCGGATATTCCTTTAGCAACTCTTCCAGAAATTCCTGTAGAACTTCGAAAATTTCCTTTTAAATTACTTTAAGAATAATTTCGGGAATCTCTTCAGAATTTCTATTGGGAATTCTTCGGAAATTTTGTTTGTAAATTCCTTTTTTTTAAACGTTTTAAGGGTTTTTTTTATTTGAAAATAAGTTTAACTCTCAAATACCTTTAGAAATTTCTCCAAATTCGAATTCTTTCTGGAACTATTCCTGCAGTAATTTTACTGAAGTAATTTTCTGAATACTTCCTGGACGAAGTTCCAAAAGAATTTCTGAAATTATTACAAATGCCTTTCCGGATGGGTTTCTGAAGGAATCCCTAGATAAATGTCCAAACTAGTTCTTGGTGGCTTTTCTGAAGAGATTTTCGAAGAAATTCCTGAAGAAATTTCCTACTCAATTGTTGAAGGAATAACCGAAAAAGAATCTGAAAGATTTTCAAACAGAATTTTAAAATAAGTTTCTGAAGGAATATTCGAAGGAATATTCTGAAAGTAATTTACGAATGAATTTTAAATGGATTTTCCAAAAAGCTAATGGAATTTACATAGAAATTCTTATATTTCTCCTGGAATTTCTTCAAAAACCCGGACAGTAGTAAAACAAATTTAGTTTTGACTCTAGAATCAAAATTACATGCCAAGAAAAACTTCCAAAATATCGAGATTGCAGGGCTGGTAGCGACCAATGTCGTTCAAAATAGTGTCTTTAGTGACCAATGCTGACGAAAAAAGGGACCAAATAGACCGTTTTCCATTTCACTAAACATATATTCATCTCATCGCAAAACAAACAAATACAGCACAATCTTCATTGTAACTTTTCACAAACATGTATGCTCACTGTTTAAAGATCAAAGAATCATTTCAAAATCAATTTTTTTTGGTTATGACATGTCTGAACAAGCAGTTTGTTCGGAATATCATACGGTGTGTATCAAATTCAAAATCATTAAAATTTTTAAACATTCACGATTTTTAATATTTGCGTACCCAAAATTTATGCATTTTCAGTTTTAGATGTATATCATCTGAATATATTTTTAAAAATTCACAAGTATTGATACGTTATCAATAAACCGCCTCAAATCCCATTACCTTATTAAACACAGATGCAGATTTTAATATTTCGATTCATTTTATGTTACAAAATTGTTATACTTATTTGTTACAAAAAATCCCTGTGCGCATTCTGTTTGCATCACTTATAGTTTATAAACTATAACATGAAACTCTTTCAATAAATTATTGTCGAAAATCCCATAAGAATACCAAGTTGGCCAAGTTTCAATGCGAATATTAAGTCACGAAGAAGTTAAGAGCAACTATCGGACCAAAAGGCACTTAGCGGTCATTTTTTTCCGATCCGTCATTCAATTTCCGCCATGAACTCTAGGAATTGGCCAAAATTAAAATTAGCCAAAAGTTCCAAAATAGTTGAAAATAGTGACTTTAGTGATTTGAGCTCGAAAAAAAGAGACTTTTTAGTGACTTGCCAAAAAATGTGACCAAGTCACTAAAAAGTGACCCGCTACCACGCCTGAGTTAGCGGATATTCGAATATTCTCAAGAATTCTTTGGGAACTTACAGCAGGAGCTCCTTCGAAAATTTCTACATATTTTTTTTCGTGAATACCTTTAATAATTCTTTAGGAAATTTATTCGGTAAGTCATCAAGAAACTCATTCTAGTATACCATCAAAAATTCCGTCAAGAATTCGATCGGGAATTTCTCCAGGAATTCCTTCAAAAAATCTCCACAAATGAAACCATTTTTTCTGGTGATTCTTAAAAAACTCTCTTAAAATTGATTCTGACAATGAGAAATTTTCAATGGAACTTCAAAAGGAATTACCGACATGCTTAAATTTCTTAAAGAATTTCTTTGGACATTCCTCCAAGAATTCCTTCGGAATTTTCTCCAGGGATTCCTTCAGAAAATCTTCCAGACGGAGATAAATTTCGAAATTCCTCAAGACTCTAAGAATTTTCTTCAGGTACTCCTTAAGAACTTCCTTCAGAAATTATTTCAGGAAAACCAATAAATTTCTTTGGGAATTGTTTATCAAAATAAATCGAAACCGTTATTTTTAGAGCAATTCTGGCTATTTAAGTACAAGGAGAGTGAAGGAAATGTTTAATTTGTTGGGTCACGTGCCCCATCGTGTTCCAGCTTCAGAAGCCAAGTTACCATTTTTGCTTTCTGTAGCCAATAAGATAAACGTGACAGAGATAGAAGCAAAGAAATCTGCTAAAGGTATAACAGCTATTTAATAAATGCCTGATAGGTTGCCTTGGTCCAGCAGATGCAAACGATCTGCATACTGTGATTTTTGTGTTGGCCAATCATCGGCGTGAAATACGAAATTCGGCGGCGTCGAGCCAACCGGCGTATGGCGTGCCGCCGAAACCTTGACCGGCGTCGGCGTACGACAATAAGTTTCGGCGGCGGCGGCGTGGTGCGGCGGCGCACAGGTCTACTCCCTAGGGCCCGCATTCCATCGCCGCCGGCTGGGGCATTTGTTTGTCTTTTTATTACATCCTTCCGCAACGCGGCGACCGACAGTTACGCTCTGGTCCTTGGAAGTCCTCTACATCCTCGTTTCGGCTCGGTGTACCACACAGTTGTTGGCTGTTTCGCCGCCGATGATTATGGTGATGATGATGATGATGGTTTAATGGCGGAAATGGACCGACGTAAATTACGATTGGCCTTCGGTGTTACAACATGTAACGAACCAGATGCCAGCGGTTTGTTGATGGTGGCAAGTTGTTTTCTTGGGGATGACAGGGGTCCATTAACAGTTGGACAGTGATTGAAAGCACGAAGTTTTTCCGCGTATCGAGGGAAAAGTGGAACTGGATGTGGCAGGGATCGAATTTAAAAATAGCCTCCGTTACATGAGCAATGAATAAAACTTATGAGATAAGGCACTTGAACTTGTTTGATCAGTTTTTGCGATATAATTGAATAAGAAAATGTTCCGAAATATCATTATTAATGACTAATGATTCATTAACAATTTTTCAGAAGGATTTGTTCTGGGAATGTTTTTAAAATTCCATCGGAAGGTTTGTTGAGAAGCACAGCTTAGCTTAATTTGATTGACTACCTATACCCTTCACAGTGGCTAGTCTTGTTTAGATAGGTACACTTATTGGGGTTTAAAAGCCATTCCCACTGTACATGATTATGAATTTCTTTTATTCAAATTTAGAAAACGACGCTGGCCTAGTCCTTATAGTCATCTCTGGATTGGGGAAGGTTCTAGTTCGATGCTTTTTGCTACAAGAGACCAAGGGATTCTTTGCATCTGCGTGAGCGCCACTATAATAAAAGTTGGTTAGCTAGGTAAGCGGTAAGCGTCTGAATATTTATTCGTATTGCAGGCCATGCTTCCTTCGACTGACGCGTTACGCAAGTGCCCGATATTGCAAGCATCAATAAATTACCTTCACTGCCTTTCGACTAGAGAAAAAAAGCTTATGTAAGCTCGATTGTTTCTACATTCTCTTTCGAATACCTCGATAAATTATTCTGATTTTTCATGGATTTTTTTTTTTAATTTTTCACCGTTTTTTACGAGTTTCTAACGTTTGGCCGAAAGTCATTCGACAGGAAACCATTTGGACGAAGGCATTGAGGCTTTATGGTTGTTTGGCAGAGTATACCATTTGGCCGAACAAACCATTTTGCTGAAATCCATCTGGTCGAAAATGTCATTTGGCCGAATGGTATTGTTGACTGAAAAGTTCACTTGGCCGGACAGGTCATTTGGTCGAAATTTTCATTCAGCAAAAAGGGCCATTTGGCAAAAAAAAATAATTTTGCTAAACGGTTCATATGTCCGAAATTATCGTTTGGCGGAATAGGTTGTTTGACCGAAATGGTCGTTTTATAGAATTGGCCGAACGGGTACAGCTGTAAATGTCGTCTGGCGGAACAGATCCTATGGCAGAAAATGCCATTTGGTCAAAGTGCTGTTTGGACGAAATAGTCGTTCGACAGGAAGAGTCATTTAGCGGAAAATGACATTTGATCCGTTCAGTCCGTTCAGTCAGAGGCTGGAAATGATGTTTGGCCGAACAGATCATTATTAATATCGTTTGGCCAAACAGCAATGAATCTAGTAGTGTGCATTAAGGTGGCTCAAAAAAACACTTTTTCAAATTATTGAAGGGGGGCCTTGTTTTTTGTTCTATTTGAAGCTCTATTGCTCTGGACTCAATTTCAGCAAAATCGGTCAACATTTGGGCGATGCTAAGCTCGTTGGAAGTTTATATGGAAACATGTATGCAGAAAACGAAATCGAAAAACAGTGATTTGCAGTTGGTAATATCTCGATAAGATCTTGTAGAAATAAATACAGAATGTTATGCAGAAAACCGCATCAGGGCACTGAAAAGAACCGTATAAGAGGGCGGCCCATCAAACAAATTGTAAAATAAAAAATTCCATACTAATTTGAGCCACCCTAGTGTACATTAGACCTGTTCACCATTTTCAAAAGTATTCCAGATTCAAAGTGCCACCCCTCTATTTCAATGAGTATCTTAAATGGAATCTCCTGACCAATTTTCAGCCAAATCCATGGAGATTTGGAGGTGCATCAAATGAGATTTGTGATTTTTTAGACTTTTTTATAGAAATGTCGTCTGAATGCATCAATTTAACTCCACATAGTAGAAGCATTAGTCGTGAATAGCTTCTTTAGACTATTACCTACCACTTTGTCATTGATACTAGGATGTTTAGAGGGCTTATTCTATAACTTTTTAGTAGATTTTGCTGAAAAAAATGGCTAAAAAACAGAAAAATATGTTTAGGTGCTTCTGGGGGTAGTAAAAATTTTTCAATATGTGCCCAATTAAATTATTCCGTTTATTTCCTTTAACTGTTGCGGAAGTTTCGTCCATTCATCAGTTTATTCTGAAAAATAAGCTTCAGCATGTAATAATGCAGTTTTCATGAAATACTCAACATTTGGATAGGGTAGTCAAGCAAGACCATTCCCCCATGCTAAAACAAAGTTGACCATGATTTATGAGCAATATCATCCAGTATGCTTGACCTACTGGTATGGAACTACAGTGGGTTATGTGGTAGTGTCAGGGCCTGCAGATCAAGAGGTCCACGGTTCGAGGCGCCGAGTAGATAAAGATTTTTTTTGTCAAGTCTTATGGAAAATGTTATGTTTTCAATGACTTTTCGGGGTCGTTAACTACATTTGAATGTGACTGATTCTATATTCTATACCCTTCTTCTAGTTATTGCATCACTCATGCCACTGACTAATTTTAAACAACCTTCAATTATTGAGATTATAATAAGTTCATGGCCATCATTGCAGTCACCAACGAATCGTCTACTTTGAGCGTGCCTACAGCGACACACTAGGAGTTAACTCTCTGTAATCAGTGTGGCGAAAGGCATCTACAGTTGATTTTCTCGAAGTTAAAAACCCTAATCGAAAAAGTATTTGGTAAGCGTAGTAGCGGATTCCTTCCTGCATAACCGGTACCAAATATTTGTCCCGATAAAATTACCCTTTTTGAGAAAACCCACGTAAATTACATGTGTTTCGCCATACAAAGTTCTGGCGGTTAACTCATGCTGGCTATTTGCGCATATACGCCTGGATGGTGGCAGCTGCGGGTAGAAAACCAGCCACTACCAATAATTCATTGTGAAGTAAGGATCGATCCGGTTTTGTTTGTGCCATGAGTTTGGTACAATAACTCAGAATGTTATTTAAACTTTAAACTAGATTTTTTTTATCACGCTCAATAATAAGTTTCCGACCGCGACAGATTATCGACAACATGGAATTAGCCACCTGGCTTGATAAATAAAATATCTTTAACTGCTTGGCGCCTCGAACCGTGGACCTCTTGATCTGCAGGCCCTGGCACTACCACATAGCCCAATCTAGATGCATATCAGTGGGTCGAGCATACTGGATGACATTGCTCATAAATCATGGTCAACTTTGTTTTAGCATGGGGGAATGGTCTTGCTTGACTACCCTATTCAAATGTTGAGTATTTCATGAAAACTGCATTATTACATGCCGAAGCTTATTTTCAGAATAAAGTGATGTATGGACGAAACTTCCGCACCAGTTGAAGGAAATCAACGGAATAATTGAATTGGGCACATATTAAAAATTTTTACTACCCCCCGAAGCACCTAAAATATTTTTTCTGGTTTTTAGCCATTTTTTTCAGCAAAATCTACTAAAAAGTCATAGAATAAGCCCTCTAAACATCCTAGTATCAATGACAAAGTGGTAGGTAATAGTCTAAAGAAGCTATTCACGACTAATGCTTTTACTATGTGGAGTTAAATTGATGCATTCAGACGACATTTCTATGAAAAAGTCTAAAATAACACAAATCTCGTTTGATGCACCTCTAAATCTCCATGGATTTGGCTGAAAATTGGCCAGGAGACTCCATTTAAGATACTCATTAAAATAGAGGGGTGGCACTTTGAATCTGGAATACTTTTGAAAATGGTGAACAGATCTAGTGTACATTGATTGATCATAATTGACGTCCAACTTTTCACACCTCACTCATTTCCCACTTCTCACTTCTAACCTTTCACAGTGAGAATTTAGTAATGAAGAATGAGGAGTATGGAGGGCAAAGTTTCAAGTTAAAAGTGAGAAAAGATGCTTCGGGAAGTGCTTCGTCTCAATAATTACTTCTTGCTTATCTTCGCTGTGAGAAGTGAGAAATGTGGAGGCAAATAACCAATCCGGCCAAACGACTATAATCTTTTTGGCGATGTGTCGCTTTCGGTAATTCCGGTTTTTAACTTAATAACCATTTCGGCCAAACGTACACTTTGGTTAAATAGGTTTGGCTAGATAATTTTTGGCCTAACGTGTTATTCGGCCAATTGGCAAAACAGCTTTCGGCCGAATGAGTTTTGGCCAAACGATCTTTATCTGATTATTTTGGATAAAATTTTGTCTAGCGCTTCAGGTCAGGGCATCAAATATAATGCTTCCATGGGTGGTCCATCGAAAATATTGGTTTGTTTTATTTTCATACTGGCGTTAGCTACTCCAATGGAGACGTATTGCAGATCCTTTCGATCTGCATGCATTTCCCCGCTTTGCTGACTCCGCAATAAATATTCACTGTTAAATATCTGTTTTAGCCTTAGCCGTACGGTAAGACGCGCGGCTACAAAGCAAGACCATGCTGAGAGTGGCTGGGCAGTTTTCGGATTGAAATCGCCTCACGATATACGAATGCAAACAAATGGTTACTTGGCTTAGAAACCTCGCAGTTAATAACTGTGGAAGTGCTTAATGAACACTAAGCTGCGAGGCGGCTCTGTCCCAGTGTGGGGATGTAATGCCAATAAGAAGAAGAAGAAATATCGGTTTTATCATCGTGATCTTCTTACTTTAAAGGTATTTTCCTCTAAAAACGTCTTACCTTCGATATCTCTTTTGAAATGACTTTTTAAATGCATCAACCTCTAGCAGTGAAACCGGTGGCCTTAATGGCCATGATTGAGTAAAGCCTGCAGAACAAAAAATACTCCAGGATTAAGATGATGTCCAATACGACAATAAGTTCTTAAGACCAGTAAATCTCGAAGCCTTTTACGTTTAGAAAAAATCACAAACAACTTTGAAACTTTAAAAGCAATTGATTTGAGTTTTTCCCAAGTAACAATCCTGTGACCGTTGAGTTTTATATGAATTTTATTAAGGTTTTATTGTGGGAATAAGCCTATTGTATTATGGTGGTCATAAACAATGCTAACGAACAAAGGTTTTATATCACTCTTGAGATATCCATAAAACTCTTATAAACCATGTTTTAAAACTAAACTTTTTGTTAGCATTGAAGTTTTCAAAATAGTTTTATTATTGCTTTCAAATGCGTCATAAAACCAGTTTGGGTCACTGCTTTAAAATTACTCAACGTGGTTGGATCTATTCGCCAAGTTGAATTTGGAATGCAGTGTTGCTGTATAACTTATACGTGAATCACGCAATAAGACGCATAATGAGGTTAGCATATTTTTACCGACATAATGTGAGTGCCATGTGTTTCTGATAAACTTAAGATGCTTCTCATTTCCCAAATTGAAAAAAATAGCTCAAAAGCGACAGGTAAAAAATCCCTGGTCGGTGTTATCCGATAACACCAATAATGGTTTTTCAAAAACAATTCGATTTCTGTCAATAGTAATTATGTTCTATGAGCAGGGTTATTTGAAAATTAGTGAACTGTAACTCTAATGTTAGTTTTGATTTTGATTTGAGAAATGAGACACATAAATATGAAATGCTGTTAAATATATGTACTTAATTGGATTGCGGCTTTTCATGGAAAGCCGATGCGATGAAGAATCATTTTAATTCACGATAATTTCGAGTTTCCGGTTCCTAAAAAAAGTTTCCTCATGCACATGTCCTCCTGGTTAAAGAATTTGCCCTTGTATACACATATTTGATTCCTGCTAATTACACCAAAAATACGAATATGTAATATTCCACTAATTTCAGGAAATTACTAACATTCGTAGATCTCTTATACGGATCCGCAAATCCGCCGAGAGCTTTTATTCCCACAGATTTGGCATCTTTGCCCGTTGGATGGAACAGTGCTTCCCGCCTTTGCCACTAGGCTACATGTGAGCGAACCAAAGGCTATCTGTTGTAGGGAAGTGTAATCATGACAAACTTTTATAACAAGTCTAAAACGGTCATGAAGTAACCAAGGATAATTATTAAGGCTATCGCAAAAGCCATTGAGCTTTTTATCGCCAGATTTTTTGTTTTCATAAAAAGGAATGTCGCCATGTTGAAACAATGATCGACGTCATAGCCGTGATTGAAAAAATACATCAATTACGATCAAATAGACTATTCGTTAGTGGAATTAAATTATTCCTGAGGTTTTTTGATAGAACCACGGTTACTTTATTACAAACTATTTGAAATTGAAATATTTTGAGTAGTTTGGAAAATTATTAAATTTAAGCTAAAGCTAAGCTAAAGCTAAGCTAAAGCTAAGCTAAAGCTAACTGTTGCTAAAGCTAAGCTTAAAGCTAAGCTTAAAGCTGTTAAAGCTAAGCTAAAGTTAAGCTAAAGCTAAGCTAAAGCTTAAGCTAAAAGTTGTTAAAGTTAAGCTTAAAGCTTGTTAAAGCTAAAATGTTGTTAAAGCTAAGCTAAAGCTTAAGCTAAAGCTAAGCTAAGCCGTTAAGCTAGTTGTAAAGCTAAGCTGTTAAGCTAAAGCTAAGCTAAAGCTAAGCTAAAGTTAAGCTTAAAGCTGTTTAAAGGTTAAAGGCTAGTTAAGCCAGTTAAAGAAGAAGTCTCAGCTAAAGGCTAAAGCAGCTAAAGCTGTTAAAGCTAGCTGGAGGTCTCCCAGCTGGCTTAAAGCCCGTTCAGCCCCGCCCCAGCCCGGGTCAGCCTGGGCTCTGCCCTGCCAGCCCCGTCCAGCCTGCCAGCCTGGGCCCAGCCCCAGCTCAGCCCCTGCCTGCCAGCCAGCCCCAGCCTGGGCTCAGCCTGCCCAGCCCCGCAACAGCCTGCCTGCCCAGCCTGCCCAGCCTGCCCCAGCCCCGGCTCAGCCCCCGCCCCAGCCCAGCTCAAAACCCTGGCTCAGCTCAGCCTGGCCCTGCCCCAGCCAGCCTGCCCCAGCCCGCCCAGCGCTCCAGCCTGCCCAGCCTGGCTCAGCCTGGCCCCAGCCCGGCTCAGCCTGCCCAAAGCCCTGGCTCCAGCCTGGCCCTGCCCGCCAGCCAGCCCCAGCTCAGCCCGCCCCAGCCCTGCTCAGCCTGCTCAGCTCAGCCACCAGCCTCCCAGCCTGGGCCTCAGCCCCGCTGCGCTCAGCTCAGCCCGCCTCAGCCCAGCCCGCTCAGCCTCACCAGCCCGGCTCAGCCCGCCTGCCTGGCTCAGCCTGCTCAGCTGGCTCAGCCCGCCTCAGCCTCCGCCCAGCCCGCCTCAGCCTGGCCTGTGCCTGGGCCTCAGCTCACCAGTGCCTGCTCAGCCCAAAGCCCGCTCAGCCTGGCTCAGCCTGCTCAGCCAGCCTGTGCTCAAAGCCTGCTCAGCCCAGCCTGGGCCTGCCTCAGCCTCCCAGCCCTTCAGGCTCAGCCCCAGTCTGCCTGTGCCCAGCTCAGGGCTCAGTCTCTGCCCGTCTCAGCCCAGCCCTCAGCCCAGCTGCCAGTGCCCCAGCCCACTGCCTGCCCCAGCCCTGGCCTCCGGGCCCAGCCCCACCCAGCCCTGCCAGCCCCGCCCCAGCTCAGCCCCGCCCAGCCACTGGGCCCCAGCCTGCCTGCCGTCAGCCCCAGCCCAGCTCAGCTGCCTGCCCAAAGTGCCAGCTCGCCCAGCCCGCCCAGCCCAGACCAGCCCAGTCCAGCCCTGGGCTCCCGCCCCAGCTGGCCCCAGCCTGCTCAGCCCCAACAGCCTGGCCCAGCCCGCCCAGCCCGCCCAGCCTGGGCCTCAGCCCGAGCCACCAGCTCCGGGCTCAGCCCGCCTGCCCGGGCTCAGTGAAGCTAAAGCCCGCTCAGCCCCGCCTGCCTGCCCACCAGCCTGCCTCAAACAGCCTGCCCGCTCAGCCTGCTCAAACTCAGCTGCCTGCCTGCAAAGCCTGGCTCAGCCTGCCCAGCCTGCCCAGCTGCCTCAGCCTGTCAGTGCCTGGCTCAAAGCACTGCTCAGCCTGCTTTAAAGCTGCAAACTTCAAGCTTAGCTAAGCTAAAGCTGCTCAGTTTAAAGCTGCTTAAAGCTAAGCTAGCTCAGCTGTGCAAAGCTAAGCTAAAGTAAGCTAAAGTTAAGCTAAAGCTAAGCTAAAGTTAAGCTAAAGCTAAGCCAGCTGTTAAAGCTAAGCTAGCTTAAAGCTAAGCTTAAAGCTAAAGCTGCTTAAGCTAAGCTAGTTAGCTAAGCTGCTAAAGCTAGCTTAAAGCTTTTAAGCTAAAGCTGTTTAAAGTTGCTTTAAAGCTAAGCTAAAGCTAAGCTTAACTTAAGTTTATTTCTGTCAAGGACAACTGACCTCATAAACCACTTTGAGATCAAAAACTGCTATAAAAACTTGACCCTTTCTCAAAAAATTACACTTTGAAAGAAAACAGCACAGCGCTATGAATTTTCCAGTTTCAAAACATGCTTTTCAAAAATGCATTTGCTTAGATGCAGTAACTCTGTTTTGATCCAATTTCATCCATCAACGAACTCAAGCCATTTATCAGCGAACCCTTACTTCTTCCTGGTACAAAAGTCACTTGAACTTTTTCCGGTCAACATCGTGTGTTTTCCTTTCAAAGCTCAAAAACAACAACTTGCTAAACAAGCCACTGGAAATGGGAAAAAGAAGCACGTATGTACGACATTCCGTATCATGTGCTGCATTTTGACAAAACAATATCCTTCGTCTATCTTCAGTGGAAAATCATTCTCCCCAACCCCGTCCAACCAACCAACGATGATCGACGGCGAGATTGACGGCGGTCTGTGGTACTGTTGAGAGCCCGCCGCCGCAGCAACGGTGTTGAGATCCCATTCACCTACCGGAACCAATGGCACTTGAAAAACGCCGGTAAAGGGTGCACTGGACGGCAGGAAGGTTACTCAAAAGGATTCAGTTTCAGACTTCAAGCCTCGTTCGGTCTCGATACCCAAGTGTATGGCTTTCATCATCCATCATCCGATAGGCGGTGATTCTTGTCGTGCAGGTTGGTCCGTGCTATTGTATCATGTTCGTCCATTTTCAGGTTACACGTTTGGACCGGCAACGTTTAAGCAGCAAAGCTGCGAACAACGGTGCCGTGTTTAAATCTTTGAACAAGGTTTGTTCGGCTCTCCTCTTAGCCAACGAGGGTTACAACAACTATGATGTATTTTAACCTCATACATCAATCAGCTTAAAATAGGTGTATCGTTTCAACCATAGCCGATTCTTCATAAGTCACTTTTAAAGAGAATGGAACGTTGGAAGAACCTGAATAGTAATCAACAATTTATTTCTAGTAGCGTTTAAATTGTTAACATAAATCGATGTGAGCAATCGAACATCTACTTTTTGGATCTAGTTTGAGCCGCTGCACAGTTACTATAATTCAATATTTTCAAAATAAGTTTAAATAAGTCCCCGAAGATGGAATTTGATTGATAGTGGTTCTAGTGGCAACGGTACTACAATCTGGCTCAGCTTCACGTCCCAAACTTGCAAAACTCAACTACAAAACCACAAACTTTCGCATCGTCACATCTGCGTGGAGTTGGATGGTTGGACCCGCTTACTCATACTCCATCCAACGACACGGTGCGCACGAACATGAAATTGTTTCCCCGGTAAAGTTGCTCTTCAGGGAAATTCGTTGGACCTCAACGGAACTGCGAGAGCAAGGGCAGCAAGCCAAATTATTGAATCCAAGTCAATACTCGTTACCATTCACTCCTCATTAGCCCAACAACGGCAACGTTTCCTGTTTTCCCGCTGTAACAAGGGCACGACTAGTCCAAACAGAAGAGCATCCCCTCTGACGCTGTGTAGCATTTGCGTTTAGGAAGCAATACGGACATCCCGAACCATTATCGTCACCTTGTTAAGAAACTCGCCCGTGCCAAATTTCGGCAAATTGTCTCCGACGGGAAGATACAAGGGACGCCATTTCATTAGCCGAGCCGGTTCGTCGGATGGGAGCGAGATTCCAAGTGTGGGATGAAGGAAAAACTTTTGATTTCCTCATTCAAGGTGTAATTGGAGTCGATTGTCAGGCGGTCGGCATCTCGTTGTGGCTTTGTTGATGGCTGCTCATCGGCGGAATATGGCTTTTGAGGTTTGACTTCCTGAGCTGGTCCGTCGTACGGGTGAAGACAATGAAAATTCGTCACCACAACCCAAGTTCCCGAGTGCGGTTGTAGCAGAACAATATATTGATAGTAGAAAAGGGCCGGGTGTTGATTTTCGGAAGCAATTAAAAGTTTAGAAAAAGTTGTGGATGCTGACGATAAGGAGAGGAAGTTGTTTCTATGGGTTCCGGATGGATTGGAGAAAGCACAGTTGCTTTAATGTGGCAGGGTAATTCGACAAATATGAAATCACTTAACTTCTCACAAATCTCCTTCCAAAGTGCTTCTTTAAGATAGGCTTGTCTGAAAAATGCGATACATATGTTTGCAGCAGGTGATGAATATTTTGAATTTCTAGAATTCACGCCTATTAAAATTTACCAAATTTTATTATTTTCGTGCTCACTGCTATACAAGTCACAATATTAAGAAACAAAACAAATTCAATTGCTTTGTTTTTGATGGGATGAAAATAGGAACTAAAAAAATGGAGTCCAATAGTAGTGTAACTTTGGTTACCTTTTGACTCATTAACTTGAACCAAAATAAGTTATTCACATAGGTTGTTTTTCTTTAAGTAATAGTATCAGGGACTCACAACGAAGCAAATGCGATTGCATCTATGCCTGTAAATGATTCGGCTAGGCAGCTTTTAATTGGCGCACTAATCAGCTAAAATTACGATTCTGCCATTTCGCAAAAATATCTCAAGTATAGCGTTAGATAACAAAAAGCTCAGTATGACCCATTCAGGGTGCAGCGTATGGCACGCGTCAACACTGAAGCTCCAATCTAACAGAGTCTAATAAATTTAATCTACAGGGAAAACTTTTAAGTCCCAGAAAAAAATCCCCCAAATTAAATTACAATTCTGTGTTATGAAAATTACTGTAATTAAATTATGCTCTGGCTTCATCAACCGTGGAACCCCTTCTCCACCATTCCATCGGTTGATGCTGGGTGACGACAACTGACAACACGGCATCCAAAGTCCTGATGCAGCCTAGCACCAACTAATGGACAGAAAAAAAACTGCTTCCGAATCAGCATCATCTGCGCGATGCGAGCACACGACTCAACGGAACGCAACGTGATTAAATTCTGCCCTTGTAACCAAACATAATCGTAATGAAAAAATTCCATCCGTCAAAACTGTGCAACTGCTTGCTCGGCGATGCGGGAAAAATTGTCCTGGTGGGGAAGATGGCAAGTTCGAGGCAGCAGCGCGCAAAAGTTGTAGATAGAGTAAATTGTGTGGCTTTTTGCGGGAAAATTTTACGTCATAAATGAGAAAACTATTCGCTAGTTAGGCGAGTCACGTTCAATCAGTTGGGGTTGAAGAACACTTTTGTAGGTATGGGAACGGGCAGGGAGAAAGCGGGGGGAAGCCATTTTTGCCGTTGCCATGCTAACCACCACCGATGATGCTTTATTTCAGGCGTAAAGCAAAAATTGTGTAGCACAAAATATTTGTTGGTGAAACGAAAGCCAAACTGATGGCCACATGAACTTACACACGTTGTTCATCTGCACCTCGAAAGTTTGGCGGAAATATTCCAGCTGGGGGAAAAAGTCACGCTCATTGAACTTTGGCAAACAAATGTTTCAGTGGGCCGGGTTTGACGGTTGCAGTGTATTGAGAAAGTGGTTTTAGTTGGAATGAATTTGTACACATCACGTCAATTGATTTCAACTGGGTTAATCAATTCACATTTGAAAATAAACTGGGTACTGGGTTGCTTCCAATTTTTCTAATGGTTCAAGAAAGAAAGCTATTATCATTTGAAATATGCATCCACTGCATTGCACTGTCGCACTTTGCCATCAATGCGGAATCTAATCTAATTTTGAAAAGTGCACGCACTAGATGAGAAAAACTTCTTCGTGACTTATATAAGGATTCTTTTCCTTGTGGTGGAATTTTATCACTACTTCCTTTCCCTTTTCCGAAACATATCAACGTAAGTGAGGCGATATGACTTTTGAGGATTATTTTTTAAACATATTGCACAGATTTTGGCGAGAAATTGAAGCTACACGATCAAAAATATGAGCTGCAAAAAGTCGTTAGAAAAAAGAACTCTGTGTAACTGTCCTTGCTTCGAATCGTAATATGAACTCATCGCACAACAAAAAACATGTTTTGTAGCGCGACACTGGACTTTGAATTCCGTCTTGCCGGGCCGAAGGCGATGTACAATCCAATTAAGGTGATTGTTTGATAAGGCCTTCTCGGAAACCACCTGCTTTTTACAATTTTTCTTGAAGAGCTCGAAAGACAACACCAAAATTTTGGTCCTGAGCCGAAGATTGGTGGCCGACAATTCCCCAACAGGAAAACTGTTTGCACTCTAGGCCACGCTATTGGCCGCAATTTTTCACAGTTCGAAGAGCTTAAATCCAGCAAGCAATCAAGGTTGTTAAAATTATCAGAAAATCGCATCGTTCCAACAATAGAAGATTTTGACTACAACTTGCGTGAGTGACCATGGATACACAGCTACTGTTTGACCTGGAGCTAACCTGCGCCTTCCAAGAGGCTCGGAAGCCTCCTTCCAAGAGGCTCGGAAGCCTCCTTCCAAGAGGCTCAGGCCTCCTTCCAAGAGGCCTGGAAGCCTCCTTCCAAGAGGCTCAGGAAGCCTCCTTCCAAGAGGCTCAAGCCTCCTTCCAAGAGGCTCGGAAGCCTCCTTCCAAGAGGCCTGGAAGCCTCCTTCCAAGAGGCCTGGAAGCCTCCTTCCAAGAGGCTCGGAAGCCTCCTTCCAAGAGGCTCGGAAGCCTCCTTCCAAGAGGCTCAGAAGCCTCCTTCCAAGAGGCCTGGAAGCCTCCTTCCAAGAGGCCTGGAAGCCTCCTTCCAAGAGGCCTCAGCCTCCTCCAAGAGGCTCGGAAGCCTCCTTCCAAGAGGCTCTGGAAGCCTCCTTCCAAGAGGCCTGGAAGCCTCCTTCCAAGAGGCTCAGCCTCCTCCAAGAGGCCTCGGAAGCCTCCTCCAAGAGGCCTGGAAGCCTCCTCCAAGAGGCCTGGAAGCCTCCTCCAAGAGGCTCAGGAAGCCTCCTTCCAAGAGGGCCTGGAAGCCTCCTTCCAAGAGGCCTGGAAGCCTCCTCCAAGAGGCTCAGAGCCTCCTTCCAAGAGGCTCGGAAGCCTCCTCCAAGAGGCTCGGAAGCCTCCTCCAAGAGGCTCAAGCCTCCTCCAAGAGGCTCGGAAGCCTCCTTCCAAGAGGCCCGGAAGCCTCCTCCAAGAGGCCTGGAAGCCTCCTTCCAAGAGGCTCGGAAGCCTCCTTCCAAGAGGCTCAGCCTCCTTCCAAGAGGCCTGGAAGCCTCCTTCCAAGAGGCCTGGAAGCCTCCTTCCAAGAGGCTCAAGCCTCCTTCCAAGAGGCCTCAAGCCTCCTCCAAGAGGCCCGAAGCCTCCTTCCAAGAGGCCCGGAAGCCTCCTTCCAAGAGGCCTGGAAGCCTCCTCCAAGAGGCCCGGAAGCCTCCTTCCAAGAGGCCTGGAAGCCTCCTCCAAGAGGGCCTGGAAGCCTCCTCCAAGAGGCCCAGGCCTCCTTCCAAGAGGCCTGGAAGCCTCCTTCCAAGAGGGCTCAGAGCCTCCTTCCAAGAAGGCTCAGAAGCCTCCTTCCAAGAGGCCTGGAAGCCTCCTCCAAGAGGCCTGGAAGCCTCCTTCCAAGAGGCAGGCCTGGAAGCTCCCTTCCAAGAGGCCTGGAAGCCTCCTTCCAAGAGGCTCTGGAAGCCTCCTTCCAAGAGGCCTGGAAGCCTCCTTCCAAGAGGCTCGGAAGCCTCCTTCCAAGAGGCTCAGCCTCCTCCAAGAGGGCCCGGAAGCCTCCTTCCAAGAGGCCTGGAAGCCTCCTTCCAAGAGGCCTGGAAGCCTCCTTCCAAGAGGCCTCGGAAGCCTCCTTCCAAGAGGCTCAGAAGCCTCCTTCCAAGAGGCTCGGAAGCCTCCTTCCAAGAGGCTCGGAAGCCTCCTCCAAGAGGCCCGGAAGCCTCCTTCCAAGAGGCTCGGAAGCCTCCTCCAAGAGGCTCAAGCCTCCTTCCAAGAGGCCCGGAAGCCTCCTCCAAGAGGCTCGGAAGCCTCCTTCCAAGAGGCTCAAGCCTCCTTCCAAGAGGCCTGGAAGCCTCCTTCCAAGAGGCTCGGAAGCCTCCTTCCAAGAGGCCTGGAAGCCTCCTCCAAGAGGCTCGGAAGCCTCCTTCCAAGAGGCCTGGAAGCCTCCTTCCAAGAGGCTCGAAGCCTCCAAGAGGCTCCTGGAAGCCTCCTCCAAGAGGCTCTGGAAGCCTCCTTCCAAGAGGCCTGGAAGCCTCCCTCCAAGAGGCTCAGCCTCCTCCAAGAGGCTCGGAAGCCCTCCTTCAAGAGGCCTGGAAGCCTCCTTCCAAGAGGCTCAGAAGCCTCCTTCCAAGAGGCTCAGGCCTCCTTCAAGAGGCTCAAAGCCTCCTTCAAGAGGCTCAAGCCTCCTTTCAAGAAGCTCAGGAAGCCTCCTTTCAAGAGGCCTCAGGAAGCCTCCTTTCAAGAGGCCTGGAAGCCTCCTTTCAAGAGGCCTCCTCAGAGGCCTGGAAGCCTCCTTCAAGAGGGCTGAAGCCTCCTTTCAAGAGGCTCAAGCCTCCTTTCAAGAGGCTCAAAGCCTCCTTTCAAGAGGCCCGGAAGCCTCCTTCAAGAGGCTCGGAAGCCTCCTTTCAAGAGGCTCGGAAGCCTCCTTCAAGAGGCCTGGAAGCCTCCTTTCAAGAGGGCTCGGAAGCCTCCTTCCAAGAGGCCTGGAAGCCTCCTTCCAAGAGGCCTCAGCCTCCTTCCAAGAGGCCTGGAAGCCTCCTTCCAAGAGGCTCGGAAGCCTCCTTCCAAGAGGCCCGGAAGCCTCCTTCCAAGAGGCCTCGGAAGCCTCCTCCAAGAGGCCTGGAAGCCTCCTTCCAAGAGGCCTGGAAGCCTCCTCCAAGAGGCCTGGAAGCCTCCTTCCAAGAGGCTCGGAAGCCTCCTTCCAAGAGGCTCTGGAAGCCTCCTTCCAGAAGGGCTCGGAAGCCTCCTTCCAAGAGGCCTCTCCTTCAAGGAAGCCTCCTTCCAAGAGGCTCAAGCCTCCTTCCAAGAGGCTCGGAAGCCTCCTTCCAAGAGGCCTGGAAGCCTCCTTCCAAGAGGCTCGAAGCCTCCTCCAAGAGGCCTGGAAGCCTCCTTCCAAGAGGCTCTGGAAGCCTCCTCCAAGAGGCCTGGAAGCCTCCTTCCAAGAGGCTCAAGCCTCCTTCCAAGAGGCCTCGGAAGCCTCCTCCAAGAGGCCTGGAAGCCTCCTTCCAAGAGGCCTGGAAGCCTCCTTCCAAGAGGCTCCGGAAGCCTCCTTCCAAGAGGCTCGGAAGCCTCCTTCCAAGAGGCTCGGAAGCCTCCTTCCAAGAGGCTCTGGAAGCCTCCTTCCAAGAGGCCTGGAAGCCTCCTTCCAAGAGGCCTGGAAGCCTCCTTCCAAGAGGCTCGGAAGCCTCCTTCCAAGAGGCCTCCGAAGCCTCCTTCCAAGAGGCCTGGAAGCCCTCCAAGAGGCCCGGAAGCCTCCTCCAAGAGGCTCAAGCCTCCTTCCAAGAGGCCTGGAAGCCTCCTCCAAGAGGCTCGGAAGCCTCCTTCCAAGAGGCTCGGAAGCCTCCTTCCAAGAGGCTCGGAAGCCTCCTTCCAAGAGGCCTGGAAGCCTCCTTCCAAGAGGCTCGGAAGCCTCCTTCCAAGAGGCTCGGAAGCCTCCTTCCAAGAGGCCTGGAAGCCTCCTCCAAGAGGCCTGGAAGCCTCCTCCAAGAGGCCTGGAAGCCTCCTTCCAAGAGGCTCGGAAGCCTCCTCCAAGAGGCCTGGAAGCCTCCTTCCAAGAGGCCTGGAAGCCCTCCTTCCAAGAGGCCTCAAGCCTCCTTCCAAGAGGCCTGGAAGCCTCCTTCCAAGAGGCTCGGAAGCCTCCTCCAAGAGGCCTGGAAGCCTCCTTCCAAGAGGCCTGGAAGCCTCCTTCCAAGAGGCTCGGAAGCCTCCTTCCAAGAGGCTCGGAAGCCTCCTTCCAAGAGGCTCAGGAAGCCTCCTTCCAAGAGGCCTGGAAGCCTCCCTTCCAAGAGGCTCGGAAGCCTCCTCCAAGAGGCCTGGAAGCCTCCTCCAAGAGGCCTGGAAGCCTCCTTCCAAGAGGCTCGGAAGCCTCCTTCCAAGAGGCTCCGGAAGCCTCCTCCAAGAGGCTCAGAAGCCTCCTTCCAAGAGGCTCAGCCTCCTTCCAAGAGGCTCTGGAAGCCTCCTTCAGAGGGCTCAAGCCTTCCAAGAGGCTCGGAAGCCTCCTTCCAAGAGGCTCGAAGCCTCCTCCAAGAGGCCTGGAAGCTCCCTCCAAGAGGCCCGGAAGCCCTCCAAGAGGCCTGGAAGCCTCCTTCCAAGAGGCCTGGAAGCCTCCTTCCAAGAGGCTCGGAAGCCCCTTCCAAGAGGCTCGGAAGCCTCCTTCCAAGAGGCCTGGAAGCCTCCTTCCAAGAGGCTCGGAAGCCTCCTTCCAAGAGGCTCTGGAAGCCTCCTTCCAAGAGGCCTGGAAGCCCTCCTTCCAAGAGGCCTGGAAGCCTCCTCCAAGAGGCCTGGAAGCCTCCTTCCAAGAGGCTCAGAAGCCTCCTTCCAAGAGGCCTGGAAGCCTCCTTCCAAGAGGCTCAAGCCTCCTTCCAAGAGGCCTGGAAGCCTCCTTCCAAGAGGCCTGGAAGCCTCTCCAAGAGGCCTGGAAGCCCTTCCAAGAGGCCCGGAAGCCTCCTTCCAAGAGGCCTGGAAGCCTCCTCCAAGAGGCCTGGAAGCCCTCCAAGAGGCTCGAAGCCTCCTTCCAAGAGGCTCAAGCCTCCTTCCAAGAGGCCTGGAAGCCCTCCTTCCAAGAGGCCCGGCCTCCTCCAAGAGGCCTCGGTGCCTCCTTTCCAAGAGGCCTCAAGCCTCCTTCCAAGAGGCCTGGAAGCCTCCTTCCAAGAGGCTCGGAAGCCTCCTCCAAGAGGCCTGGAAGCCTCCTTCCAAGAGGCTCGGAAGCCTCCTCCAAGAGGCCTGGAAGCCTCCTTCCAAGAGGCTCAAGCCTCCTCCAAGAGGCCTGGAAGCCCTCCTTCCAAGAGGCTCGGAAGCCTCCTTCCAAGAGGCCTGGAAGCCTCCTTCCAAGAGGCTCGGAAGCCTCCCTTCCAAGAGGCTCAGGAAGCCTCCTTCCAAGAGGCTCAGCCTCCTCCAAGAGGCCTCAAGCCTCCTTCCAAGAGGCCTCGGAAGCCTCCTTCCAAGAGGCTCGGAAGCCCTCCTTCCAAGAGGCCTGGAAGCCTCCAAGAGGCCTGGAAGCCTCCTTCCAAGAGGCTCAGAAGCCTCCTCCAAGAGGCTCGGAAGCCTCCTCCAAGAGGCTCGGAAGCCTCCTTCCAAGAGGCCTGGAAGCCTCCTCCAAGAGGCCTGGAAGCCTCCTTCCAAGAGGCCCGGAAGCTCCTCCAAGAGGCCCGGAAGCCTCCTCCAAGAGGCTCAAGCCTCCTTCCAAGAGGCCTGGAAGCCTCCTTCCAAGAGGGCCTGGAAGCCTCCTTCCAAGAGGCCTCAGGCCTCCTTCCAAGAGGCCTCGGAAGCCTCCTTCCAAGAGGCTCGGAAGCCTCCTCCAAGAGGCCCGGCCTCCTTCCAAGAGGCCTGGAAGCCTCCTTCCAAGAGGCTCGGAAGCCTCCTTCCAAGAGGCCTGGAAGCCTTCTTCCAAGAGGCCTGGAAGCCTCCTTCCAAGAGGCTCAGAAGCCTCCTTCCAAGAGGCTCGGAAGCCTCCTCCAAGAGGCTCGAAGCCTCCTTCCAAGAGGCCTGGAAGCCTCCTTCCAAGAGGCTCGGAAGCCTCCTTCCAAGAGGCCTGAGAGCCTCCTTCCAAGAGGCCTGGAAGCCTCCTTCCAAGAGGCTCGGAAGCCTCCTTCCAAGAGGCTCAGAAGCCTCCTTCCAAGAGGCTCGGAAGCCTCATTTCAAGAGGCTCGGAAGCCTCCTTTCAAGAGGCTCGGAAGCCTCCTTTCAAGAGGCTCGGAAGCCTCCTTCCAAGAGGCTCGGAAGCCTTCTTTTGGGAGGCTCGGAAGCCTACTTTTAAGAAACTCAGAAGTCCCTTTTTAAGAGGTTTGGAAGCCTTCTTTTAAAAGATTCGGAAGTCCCCAAAAGACCTCACAGTAAGCTTGCTGTATAAACGTAATTTGACTTGCAAAGTTTCACGGAAGATCGAAAATTTCAGAAGATCAAAAGACATGGTCAGACGGTTGTGGGATATTCTGGGTCACCCAAACCGTCTTTGAGTCTTGCGATCTACAGCTACGACATTTGCTTTTTTCGTCGCTCCAAGCTTGGATATATATTCAACCATGTCCATAACATATTCCTGAAGATCAAGAGACATGGTCAGATGGTTCTGGGATATATTGGGTCATCCAAACCGTCCTTGAGTTCAGAACTTGCGATCTACAGCTGCGACACTAGCTTTTTTCGACGCTTCATGCTTGGATATGTAGGGTAAGGTGGTCGGTTTTCGGCACCCTTTTGTTTTTGGTCAATAACTTTCGTCCAATTGCACAATGTGGTGATATTTGGAAGTGGTGATAGATGGAAGCATATAGGCATAAGCTAATAACTAGTGGAGAGATTTGTTTTATTTCATCTAATTGGAAAAAAGAAAAATGTTACCAATTTTCAGAAAAATATATAAAGCTCTTTTAGTGGAATGCATTCAACCGTTTAAGACGAATTAAGTACTCTCCATTTAATTCCACTATTTAATTTTCGATATCTTTTCAGATACGTATTTCGACCATCAATTTTGCTAAGCGTTGATTTTATGCCGATTCGGAAAAGGTGGTCGGTTGTCAGCTGTAGATCTTAAGTACTCAACTCAATGGGAGTTAATTTTAAGCAATTGGGTTCTAAAGCCCTACCTCGTTTATGATTGCAATCGATAGTTCATCGGTCAAGAATACCTTAACTTATGTTATAAAAACTCTGGTAAAAGTCTTAATCAGTAAAAATAATATTTTTGTGTTTAAGACAATTTAAGGCAAATTTTGTGCAACATTTCAGAAGGAATGAGCCATCAGCCCAAAACGTCAGGCCCAAATATTAACTGTCAAAGGTTGAGTCAAGTGCCCTATGGTGTTTTGCTAGTGCGTTTGAATCATATTATTCCGTACGTCAAACAAGACCGAAAATGTCCAGGAAGCATTTCTCATCTATTTATAAATTTCAAATTAAAAAATGTTCCTTTCGATTTTTGAGTCGAAAAAAAACTGACGTTTTCAGGATGATTAACTTTATCTTTCCCTGGAAGAAAATCGAATATCGATTCTTCATTTTAGGGCCCTTGCTGAAGACAGTACTCACTTTTATCCAATAGGGATACCTCAATAAATGAACAAGTTCGAAGGGGTACAAAAAGGTAAAGAGTCGCCGTATAACAAAAGCGCTTAAAAAGTAATCGTGCATTTTAATTTTCTTTTCCTTAGATATATTCAATCCGTTGTCTAGAATGGTTTTCTTGTGATCCACTTTCACCCCTTTATGTAGCTTATCATTCACGAAACTTGGCCTTTCTATTTTTTACTATAACATACACTTATTTAAAACTCTGTAACAACCAGATTGCCGTTAAACATTTGCAATTATGATGTAACATCATTTGAAATTGTTTGGTGTTCGATCCCATCCCGAATTGATGAATCGGTTTTCACCCTCGATCTTATCCGCAACCCAGCCGATTGAGCTTAAAAATTGACTGTTCCCGTTTTCATCAGAAATCAAATTTAGTCGAGAATTATTGTCGTGATACCTAATGGACTGAAGCTTAAATGGTCGAAGTGTGCTTGTTGTGAAATGTCTATTTAGTGCGAGAAAAGAGAAAATCCTCCATAGGATGTTTAGTTTGCTATGAAGAAAAGAATTTGAGGGACTTGTGCGTGAACAAAAAAAACATGTTCTCTTGGTTCGAAAATCGGTGGGTAAAGAAGGGTGAAGTGTGATACGATTACCGGCAATACTCACATTACTCAATCAATCGATAAAACGTTGAATACAATTATCTACCACCATGAAGCCAAGAGTCAGACAGTGCTCCACACTTGGTTACTGCACTGTAAATCTTCAATATCCGATGACCATCTTCCCCACAGCTTCCCATTGAAAGGTGTCACAATATTGCAGTGATTACATCATCATTCACACCTAATCGTGCCGACAGCATCGAGCGCAGCGATGGTGAAGATGGCGATGAAACACGTCAGGTGGCAACGATCGCAGAAACCAACGTGCACCAGGAGAAATCAATAGAAATAGGCCACATAAATACCAGTTGCACAAGGATTGACTGGCACTCTAGAGTGGTCCAATGGTGCAGAAGTTGGAATGTTTAAAGGAAGTGAAAACAACATATACGAATTCTATTTATGCTATTTTGTATTGAATGGATCACAGCTAGTCGATAAAATTATACGTTTTCGATGTTTAAGAATTCTAAGTTCGATTTATTGTAATTTATATTCGATTTTGAGTGTTTGAAACAATATTTGATTATTTTTTGAATCCTGTTTCCTTATCTTTTGAATAGAGGTATCAGATTATGCGACCTATATGATGTGCATTAATTTAAATTATTTCATGATACATAGTTGGGAATTTTATTGAAAAATGGGAAAATTCTATTTGTAGTAACGTAAAACTATTGCAACGTAACCCATCGATTTTCCAGGTTACCCTACTGTACCAAGTTGGTGAAGTACCGAAGGAACCAACGAGACACCGTTGGAACGTTGTTGCACATTTCCGAGTCGTCGCTCAATTCGTCGTTAATGGTTCTGCACCCGTGTTTCGTGGAAGAATCGCACAGATATATCAACTAAGCAGCTGCTCCGTAAGTTTCCAACAAATTCCATTCGAAACGGAACGTATATTTCATTCGATTCCCATTCGAGTTGAACTTTTTTCCCATTCACCGCACATCATCATCGTTGGGTACGGTGCAGTGTACCCACCTTCGTTCTCAACGATGGCACATCACCATCCCGGTTGGGGTGGTTGGTGTTCCAGTAGCGAGTTATCAATTCCGAATCGATTTGCTCACCGCTTTCGGATAAAGTAACAACTCGTAGTAATATGCATCACGTCCTCCGTGTGGTATGGGCTGGTGTCTAGAGCTGACGCCAAAGACAACCGGTGGATCTGGATGCAATCTCGTACAAAAAAAAAGTTCGAACCAAGTGTGGCATGAATGCAGACTTCGTTAGAACTATTTTCGATACGAATGTATGCATATGCAGAAGGAGGTACCCTTGCTACGACGAGCTCGTTGGTTCGATCTGGGAAGGGATTTAGCATAGATGTGCTTGGGTAGGAAAATTAGCAACATCCGAGATGGAGTGATTCCTTCCATCGTTATTTAAAATTGGGATGCGCTGAGCAAGGTACTGTGATTTGCATCTATTACATTGTTCGCCTGTACATTTTGTTCATCGAAAATACCACAAACCTAGGAGGTTGCTAAATAGACATTGTAAAACGATGTAAGACAAGTTGTCCTTTCCACCTAACGGCTTTAAGATTTGATTAGCATTTTAGTTATTCGCGAGTTATTGTTTCTTCTCAAATGCATTCAAATCATTGAGGATTTAAATTTGAACTTCAAAACAAAGCGATAACTGTTATCTTGTGCGCATGTAATGCGGTAGGAAAAAATGAAAAAAATCAAAGATGATTTACAATGCTTGACAGAGGACTATCGTGTGCAACTAAATTGTAACCTTAAGGACAAGCCTACAGGAATTCAAAATTAAATACACTCGTGTTTTCAAGGTTACCCTATTCAAACCGGAAGCCACGCAGAACTCTCATTTTAATTATTCCACACATGCTGCGACGTAGCAAAAATGACAGTTGTGCGCGACTTCCATTTTGAATGGGGTGTCCTTGAAAACGCGAGTGCATTTAGTTTTGGATTCCGGGAGGCTTGTCCTTAATGGGTTGTTGCATATTTTTCTGTATTCCTAATTCTGGTTATATTTTTTAGTAAGTATAGGAATTAAACAATTGATTGCGTCGGATCACCGAACACATAGTTCTCCCACACTCGGTCGCATCAAATCACGAAATTTCGATCCTGTTTGTGCAAATCGCATTCAAAAGCACTTACTTATCGTGAATGACACTTCATGGTTGCCATGGAAGATCCGGTGGCAAGCAGCACCGTAATCAGCACAGCTATCTATCATTTCAACATTGTTATGTCATAAGGGCCTAAGTTGTAGAAATAAATTTTCTTCTCAAATTACTCGGAAAGGTTATAGCTTCTAGCGAATTATTGTCTAAATGTGGCGCAGTTCCACGTTTTCAGCGAAAAATCAGTTGTTCACCATTTACGACGTAGACTCTTATGGAAAATCAACGTTGGTTTCATTGTTCGTTACGTTGGTTCCTGCCGGAGGCGGAGTGTGAGAATGCGTACCTTCATACATCATTCAAATCCTGTGTGCCGCTTCCCCTAGGTGGTCGCTCGCCAAATTTACCGGAATAAATCAACGAAACTCGTGGGACTCGTTTTGATGAACATTTTGCGTTCAATTAGGCGGACCCGTGGTAGTGCCTTAAAGTAGTATTGCCAACCAGGCATAGACCCAATGTCATATATTATTCTTATCTTCTCATCTTGTTTATTTTGTGTAGCAAGGTATTTGAAATAACGATGTTTTTTTCCAGTGCCACAACTGCGAAATAATATAAAAAGAATGTTCAATAAGGATCAATTTTACCCAATTGATATTCCTCAGTTGAACATATTTTTCAATGATCATCAAATACGCATAGAATTCGTATTCAAAGAAAATTTCACAGTACTGCCGTAGGCTGATGGCTCATGATATGGAATGAAGATATGAATAGATACCTCAAAAGATTGATAGCTGAACAATAAACCTTCAATAAGGCATCCTATTTGCATCAATCCAACTGTGAAGTGTGAACATCGACTTTGTGGGTGGGCGAACAAAGGTGCAGCATACCCTTTTTATACGAGCTTAAAAAGCAAAGCTGGGCGGCAGGTATCTCATACCGGAATGTGGTCAGACAATGAGTTTGAAGTTGAAAGGTCAGCAGATTAGCAAGTTATGGTTGGCTTGTTTCCGGTGGTTTAGATAAAGGTTGCTGAAGTGGCTTACACCTGACTTCACAGCTAATTGATGCGAAATAAGTTGAACATTGTTGATGTCATCGAGAATGGCATTTTGTTCTCCCTTCTAGGAAATATCTGGCTAGCGTACAAGCAGGAGTTACGCTTCAGATTGTTACTTGATGTAAATGTTCAATTTGAATTGGATAGAGTTCGGAATAAACTTAATTAAAGCACTTACCTTGAATATCCTCGGCGAAATTCTTTCTTTCAATTGTTCACAATCACTATCAAGATGGTATTTCAAATAATATAATTATATCATAGAGCATACATATTTGATTACATATTACATAACCATGTAAATGAAGACTCATGTCAGCTAAAATCCTTGTACTACCAATGCAAAAATTAATGTATAACTAGTTTGTATATGGATGCCATGATGCCAGCTTGTAGTTCTTCTATTCATGTAACAATGGTTCGCTTGTAGTTTTACTAAGCAACAATTTAGTGAAATGCCAATAACTTCGCCAAACAAACTTTGATTTTCTCGCTGCTTCCAGCATTCAAAGCTGAATTAAATTTTCTAGGGAATGAATGGTTTTTATTCTTTCATGACACGAGTTCCACGAGCTCCAAAAGTCAAAGAAAGTCAATGAGTTTTTAGTGGAATATCTTGTCAAGTCAAAATGAAGTAGAGTCAAGTACGAGACACTGAAGATGGTTACGAGACACTGAAGAGTTGAGGTCAAAATACGCATTTGTTTCGATCACAACGTAGTGGAATTAAATGGAATAGTATTAAACTCGTCTTGTTACAGGTTCAAAACACAGATTTTCGACATTTCTCTACACATGTTCCTTATAAACTTCAAACTACTAAAACTCAGTTCAAACATTGACAGAATTGGGTCCAGATCATCAGGGTTTTTATTTAATAGAACAGAATAAGAGGGCGGCCCATTAAAAAATTGAAAAAAAAAAAAATGTGTTGACTAATGCCATAGGTAAGGAGAAATGCCAAAAGTCGTACTAACGATTGTGCAGCTCCACCTAGTTCCTGTACATGACCAGAACTAATCTCGATGAAAAACGGCTTTTAAAGTTTACAGTTAACACTAATGAAATGAAAGACAGTTGTTAGTCTCCTTAATAAAGACACACAAAAAAAGAAAGATGGTCGCGTCTGAACCCCTCGACATTGAAGGAACCATAGAAATTAGGGTTGCCAGATGATATTTTCGAATTTCTTTGCAGTCGAGTAAAAATGCCATCAAATTTCTTCAATAACAACATTATGGTTATCAGCGAGAAATTTCAAAATCCAATAGGTTTGTACATTCAATCATCTCCTTATTTTATTGATGTAGGAATGTTTTTTTCTTAACATTCAAATTGTTAGAATTCAACAGAATATTCCTTAAAATTTTCACGAGATAGTGTAACGAGTTTCTCCTGTATTTTCTACTGATTCTTTAATTTAAATTCCACCGTTTTTTTTCAAACTGAATTTTCACGTATACCCTGCAGGGATTCAAAATTTACCGTGAAATATTTGAAGAAACTTCCAAAGGGTTTTCTGAAGGAACTTCCGGATATATTCCTGATGGAGCTTTCGAAGGAATTCCCGAAGGGCCTTTTGGAAGACTTCTGAAGAAATTTTGTAGTACGAATTCCTGTTGAATCATTCAAAGGATTTTCTGAAGGAATTTCTAAAGAAATTTCTGAAGGAACCTCCGGAGGAACTTCAGGAGGAATTCCTGGATGAAGCTTCGTAGGAATTTCTGGATGAACTTACGGAGGAGCTCCTGGAGGATTTTCGGAGAAATCCCCGACAATACCAGACAAATTCCTAGAGAAACATCACGAGGAATTTAAGAAAGAATTCCAGAACTTTTTTTTGTAGAAATTCATACAGGAATTCTTAGAGGAAACCCTGGAAAAATGTCCAAAGGTATTTCTAGTAGAATTACCAAAGGAATCCAAGGAAGAATTTAATGAGAGTGTGTAACAAGTTTTCTCTGAATTTTCTACTGAGTCTTCAATTATTTTTTTTGTGGATTTTCTCTGAATTCCTTTTAAGAAGATTTTCCTGTTGCAATCTACCGAGAAAATTCTGACAAATATTCATTCAACACCACAAAAATTTCAATTTCTTGTCGACATTCGTAAGAAGGCCGGCAATTTAATTGTGGACATAAAAGTGGTTCATTGGGTGCTAGGTCATTTGGCATAAAGTCATTTGGCATATTGGTCGTTTGGCATAGGGTCATTTGGCACAATTGGTATGTAATCACCGATTTGTTCAATTATTTATAATTATTATCGCTCGAACATTATAAGAGAGATGCTTTGAATTGTTTTGTTTTGAATTAAAGATTGTATCAAATCACTGCTCGAAGGAACATTGGTAGACTCCATGAAATTTTAATTATCTGTTTTTTCCACATAACATACTTTTACCTCTGGGTCAGTTGCAAAATCGTCGTTGACTAATACAAACTAAAACGACGAAAACTTGAATGGCAAAATTGTAAGTGCTCAAGATCAAACACTATTTAATTGATGATTTTTGCATGAGCTATAATCATCTCTTTAAAAGCATACTTTGTCGTGCATAAGTCTAAAAAGTATACGTTTCCTAAGTATACGTAAGATGATTTTCCCGGCATATGACAAAGGAAGATACGATTCTTTTTTTTTTAAATAATGCATTTGCCCGGCACAACACAAGTGAGAATATGTATGGTTCTTATTCTCAATGTATGCATTTATTCAGTTAAAGGAAAGGGAAGATATAATTCCATCTTTCAAAAGATGCATTTACTGGGAAAAAGGCAAGAGAGGATATGATTCATTTGTTCAATTAAGGCAATTGCTCGGTTTAAGGCAAGGGAAGATATGAACCCTTCTTTCAAAGGATGCATTTTCCCATCAGAAGCCAAAGACGATATGGTTCTTGCTTTCAATTAAGGCATTTGCTCGGATGAAGGCAATATAGAATATGATCCTTTCTTTCAAAGGATGCATTTGCCCAGAAGATGGCAAAATACGATAAGGTTCCTTCTTCTAATTCAGGAATTTGCACGGTTTAAGACGAGGGAAATATGATCCCTTCTTTCAAAGGATGGCAAAAGATCCAGCAGAAGGCAAAAGATGATATAGTTCCCTCTTTCAATTCAAGCATTTGCTCAGTTCAATGCAAGGGAAGATATGATCTCTCCTTTCGAAGAATGTATCTCCCAGCAGACGGCAAGAGAAGATATGGTTCCTTCATTCAAAGAATGCTGAAGTCAATGGGTCTTTCTTCCAACTCAGGCATTTGCTTGGGTCAAGGCAAGGGAAGATATTATATGATCCCTTCTTGCAAATGATGCATTTGCCCGGCAGACGACAAGAGACGATATGGTCCCTTCTTTCAATTTTGGCATTTGTTCGGTTTAAAGACAGGGAAGTGATGATCCCTTTCTTCCGAATAATTCCTTTGACCCAGCAGAAACCAAAGAGGATATGACTCCTTCGCTCGATTCAAGCATTTGCTCGGTTCAATGCAAGAGAAGATATGGTCCCTTCTTTCAAAGGACGCATTTGCCCGGCAGATGGCAAAAGACGATATGGTTCCTTCTTTTAGATCAGGAATTTACACGGTTCAATGCGAGGGAAGATATGATTCTTTCATTCAAAGGATGGCAGAAGGTCCAGCAGAACGAAATAGATGATATAGTTTTTTTTTTCAATTTAAGTATTTACTCAGTTAGAGGCAATGGAAGATGAGATTCCTTCATTCATAGGATGCATTTGCCTGGCAGAAGGCGAAAGATAATATGGTTCCTTCTTTCAATTCATGCATTTGCTCGGTGAGGAGATATGATCCCTTCTTTAAAAGGATGCATTTGTTAGGTTTAAGCCAAGCGAAAATATGAATCCTTTTTAAAAATCATGCGTTTTTCCTCTCTTTTATTTTAAAGCATTTATCTTTTATTCTAAAGCATGCGTCAGTCCTGTCTAGAAAGAGAACATATCTTATGTGAGGGGGTTGCGACCCCCCAACTTTGGGAAGCTATGGTGTAGTAGAAGGCCTGGAGCTCCATGAAGATTGACAAATAGAAAATATGTCTGCATGTATGAGCGCTTTGGTAGAGCGTGAAAATATGATTTCTTTAAAAAAAACAGAAATAGGCTTTTGTGAAATTAAGAAAAAGTTTTTGGCATACCCTTACATGAAAAACAAAACACGTTGATAGGTGTTAACATTTGAAACTTTCCCGTTTTACAGGAAGCTTCTTTACTCGTAACTAGCTGACCCGTCGAGCTTCGTCTCGCCTAAAATTAATTAGTTAGTACAATCATCTATTTCGTATTAACAATTTAAGTTTTAATGTTTGCTCTTTGATTCGTTTACGTTTGGCAGAGTAAACGTCAAATTTTTTTTCCACATCCCGAATTGGGTTCCATTTGCTTGATTAATTTTCAAGTTATGCAAAAATTAGAGTTTCACTTGTATAGAAGCCCCCACCTCGCTTCTTGAGCAGGGAGGGTCTAGAACTAGCAAAAAACCATTTCTTGTCTTTAAAAACCTCCACATTCCAAATTTGGTTTCATTTGCTTTATTAGTTTGCGAGTTATGCAGAAATATGTTTTTCATTTGCAAGGGAGCCCCCACTTCTAGAACAGAGTGGGGTATCGAACTATCTTAAGAACCGTTCTCGGTCCCCAAAACCTCCGCATACAAATTTTCACGCCGATCGGTTCTGTAGTTTCCGAGTCTAAAAGGGTCAGACAGACAGAAATTCATTTTTACGTATATAGATTTACCACGCCGTACAATCCTGCTTCCAATTATCATGTATTGCCCACAGTGTTGGGAAATGTACAGTAAAACACTGTGATTATGCGAATGTTTACATTTTATCCGGTCAAATTTCACGCACCGCACAAACCGAAATAGTTTTCAAAAAAAAATGTACGCCTCATTGTGACATTTTTTTGCTGATGAGGCAAACTGTTTGTTTGCTGCTGCCTGCTGCTGCGTGAGAGTCGAGCCGTCGGAGCGGTCAGCATTTGCATGAGATTTCTTGTTTCGGTTCGTGCGCAGCGCAAACAGAACAGAATCGAGTCGAATTGCCTGTGGCGCAAAGCCTAGAAAGAATGCTAGCCGTTGATATTAATTCATCAGTTATAGCCCCTAAAATGAGCAAGGAGTAATAAAATAATCATTTGCCACCAAAAACGGTCATACGTCGTGAAATGAGCGTACAGAAACATTAATTGTGGGGAGAGAAAATAATAAATTATTTTCTGACTGTCGTCTGCTTGGTCGTGGCTGCTGCTGCGGTAGCAGTGGTTTTGTTTTTCTTAGACTGCGTGGCAGAACGAATGATAAAAAGAAATGTCAACCGTTCCCGTCCCTGATGCCCCCATATAGTGGAAACAACGTAGCTGAATGGCTCGACAAATCTTACTTATCAATCACACAGGCCAAATAATAATTATGCCATTATGCCAAACGATTTTATGCCAAACGACATTATGCCAAACGTGGTACAATCGTTTATTGTGAGTGTTCAGGAGATTTTCTCAATGAAAATAGATACTATCTATTCTCATTGAGATTTTCTCACAAGAGTCAGAAAAAAAACTTGTGGGAATTGAGAAGAATTTACCCCTTTGGATGATTTTTTGTATTACCTTATACCAAAATTATCATTAATTTCCAGGATATTTTGCACTAAATTTCAATTCTTTTGAATTTGAACGAGATATTCCTCATAGTTTTCATCTGAAATTCTCTTTATTTTACACGGAAAGTTCTTTAAAATTTAATTTTTTTAATTCCACGGGGAATTCAAAGAGTTTCTCAAAATTTATTCTGTTCTATTCCATTCTTGTTCGGGTATTCAGAAAAACATAACAAACAAAATAAGAGATGAATTCAGAAAGAATCTAGATTAAAAATATCTGGATCTAGCTCAACGGTTGAATAGATTAAATCAAACCATTAAAGAACTCAGTCTATTTTTTGCGATTTAATATAAAGTAGAAGGCTAAGAGGATATGATTCCTTCCAATGTAATGATCGAAATACCTTTTTAGAATAGATTGAATGTATCTGAGGACAAGAAAACTAAAATATAATAGACCTTTTTGAACGATTTTGCTGTAGGACCTCCAGACTGCCGTTGAGAGTGAGGACCCATTTTCACCACAAGCCCATTGTCACTCGGCAATAAGTAGACAAGTCAAATAAGTAGACAAGTCTTCAAACATTTTGAAACGTCTTCAAAATGTCTTCACAGAGATTCAAAATTCTTCATGTTGAAGACATGTCTTCAAAACTGGCATCACTGATCAAGATAAGAAGAAATCGGGAAACGGGAGAAAAATTCAAATGGGTACTAGATCGAAAAAAAGGCCGTTGCTATGAAAAACGACAACAAAACAAATGTCATCTCTTGTTTTTTATGTGTTTGTTATTGTACAAAGATGGTCTAGTAGCCTGGAAATTTAGCAAAGGTGGAATCCTGAATAAAATATGAGTTGATTCAAAAGTATTAGATTGCCAATGTCGCTCCAAATCGCGTGACTAGCATCCAGTTTGATGCGCCCTGGCAGCCAAAGTTCCGATTCTTCAATTGTCAAATTAATGTAGTTGACAAAACAAAACATCGACATAGTTGTTTCATAAGGGCCGAAGTCGCAAATGTAAACAAATCGAGTTTATGTCATAGATCGAACCTTCTGAAAATGTACTATATGTAGCATATTAAAAATAGTACAAAATGTTGCTTTTTTGCTGTAAAAACGAAGAAATACAGAAGGACGATATTACATTTCCGTTGGCATTTTTTTCTTAGTGCGATTGCGCCCCGTTTTCTCCATGGTAGCAAAAGGGCTAAACTGTCTTTCATTTACGCAGTATGACACTTCGTTCTTGCATCAAAAACACATGTGAACAAAAGGGCTAAACGGTACTTTGAAAACACAACGGGGCGATGCAAACAGGCGATAATGACAAATAGGTTGACAGCCGGGCGTGGAATTTGGGCGAAAAGGATGTTGTGAAAAACATTATGGCGCATTTCTGAAGGGCGCAAGTGTACACTGTTATAAAAAAAGGACGACTAGTTCTTTAATCACATTTTCAAATCGAAATAAATCCGAAGTAAATTTTATTTACATGTGGCTTCTATGATTAGATATGGATGTATTTCATGCAAACTATTAGCATTTGAAATACCATCTACTTTTCGAACTATAATTGAAATCATGTCATGGAACATTCGAACCCATTTTTCTCCATTCGAGCTCATTGCGACATTGACCCTTATGAAACAACTGTGTCGACATTCTCTATAACATGACACATAAATAGCGGTCGTATTTAGAATATAGGGCACTGCACGAACAAATCTCTTTCTCTTTCTTTCTTCATGAATTTTGACGTTTACTGGCCTTGTTGTTTTCTAATTTATTAGCAGCGAGAAAGAGACAAAGCAGCCCGTGCATTGCCCTATTGAAGGCTTTATCGGGAGAACTAACAGCGTCATTAGCATTCTAGTACTCGAGCTACTAATAGAACACTACGGAATAGAGAGATATCGAGATGTAGAAAGCTTAAATGTATGTATAATGGGCCCCACCTGGCCAAAACGCCCCCCTTTGATTTCTAGGAAACTATAACTAATTAAGGGTCAAAATCAGTTGGTACCTATAAGTATTTGTAAACCCATCATAATATGTGAACGTGGAAGTATTTTTGTATAACACAATTAAAATAATAGCAAAATACAAAAAGTTACAGTTTTGATGTAACTTTCAATGTTTGTTTGTTCAACATTCTAGAGCGACGCTAGCATACTGTCCGCAAAATTTGCAATGGCACACTCAGTTGGGCAACAAAATAACTTTTCTCAGAGGTTAACATGATATAAAATTGCTTCCATCTTCAAAAATGTAACCATTTTCGAAAACATGTTTCACTGACCAAAACGCCCAAGTGTAGGCAGGACGATATGCCCTTACCAACTGTACACAAGCGCAGCGAGCCTGCAGCAGTTGCTTCCAAATTGTATGGAAAATATTGACATGTAATTCACACCTGTTTAAAAGGACCAATGTTGGTTTTTTCATGTCAAGCGCATAACGATTTGTAGCCTTTTTGCCTTTCTCGTACAGCAACGTTGTACCGAAAGGCTATCATTTCACTCCAAAATCAAACTTTTTATAGAAGTCTCGGAGACCCATGATGTTTTATACCAATCGACTCAGCTCGTCGAATTGAACAAATGTCTGTCAGTCCGTGTGCATGTGTGTGTGTGTGTGTGCACACGAAAACCGAAAAATATTAGCCACTTTTTCTTACAGTAATTCTTAGCCGATTGTCTCGTAACAAGTTGCATTCGACAGGGGACAAAGCCTTGTTGATCACTATTGAATTTGATAACGATCGACCATTGCGTTTAAAAGCCATTAAGAAAATGGAATCCAACTATATAAGCGCCATATAAGGTTGGTGTCTTGACTAAATGCGAGAAAGGCAGTATCATCACTCGGTGAATTAAGTTGGGTTTTTATTATGGGATTGATAAAATACTAATGAAGGGCTATAAAACGTCTTTGGTTAAGGTGGGGCGTATTGCCCAGGCACTTTTTGTAATCCATTTTCTCACAACTTTTCAGAAAAGCTTTATTACGTATTATCTGTAATATTTTTATATGACTACTCACCGGCAATGCATTTGCGACTTCCTGGACTACCAAATAACACAAAGTTTGCATAAATTGCGTTGAAAAGTAAAAAGTTATCAAGGAGTTGCCTTAGGGGGGGGGGCATATTATACCGTCTTACCCTAGATTGAAGGGACCAAGAAATCCATCGACATCGGGAGAGATATCGAGATGTAGATCTTCTTCTTCTTCTTATTGGCATTACATCCCCCACTGGGACATTGCCGCCTCGCTGCTTAGTGATCATTCAGCACTTCTACATTTATTAACTGCAAGGTTTCTAAGCCATGTTACAAGTTCTGCATTCGTTTATCATGAGGCTAACACGATGATGCTTTTATGCCCAGGGAAGTCGAGAAACCTTCCAAACCGAAAATTGTCTGGCACCGGAAATCGAACCCAGCCACCCTGAGCATGGTCTTGCTTTATAGGCTGAGGATAGTCGACTGTAATTCATACTCGTCTTCGAAATCGGTTAAGATGTTCCACTAAACAACTTCAACGGATCAAAATCAAGTCAATCAATGGTATCAGACTTCGGCTTATACAAGAATATTATGATTTTGTTTAAAGAAGTACAGTAATGGTCTGTGGTGAAGGACAGAATTATTCTTCAGTATGAATTAGTCCGAATTTCACATTAAAATAAGCTATAACAACAGTTTTCCTAAAATTCGTAACATAACACTATTTTGGCTGAGATATCTGCTGAAAGTAAGAAACCGAGCGCTCGGCTTTGCTGATCTTAGGAAAAGAATAAAAAAAAAGCCGTCGCTAAACAGAAAGTGTTTAATTTTTTTTTTATTTTGTGATATTTTTTTATTCAGAATTTGCAAATTGTGTAGCGGGCTTTGCAGAGCTGGGCTGAAAAGTGAAGTTCTGAGTGATCGTCTCTTCAGTGCTGGGGCCCTTGGAGGGGCCAACCTGGCCAACCCCACGCTACAACGCTGATCATCCCTTTTGAAGAGATATCGACGAGTTGATTTGATGATATGGTCAGTGCTTTAGAAGTCCTTATCATTTTCATCATTCATTACACTTTGTAAATTAAACAAGACCATTCTATTCTACCAAAAGATGATAACGTCAGCAAACTGCACAATGTGGTTTGCTAATTGGCGATTTTTTTTGTGATGCTTGATGTTTTAGTTATAAGGCAATCGAATGTCGATACAAGCGATGTTTAAATGTTAATGTACAGTGGTGTTCGGAATAATAGCAGAAGAGGTCGATTTTCATGCAAAATGGTCAACTTTGACATGCTTTGTTCGCCGATGACCAATTGAGCTAAAACTTTAGCAGCGAACTATAAATATGTCGAAATTTACATACACCAAATAAACATTATTTGAATCACTTTTTTGAATATGACATACTATGTCAAATTGATCGAAATAACAGCAGTTTTTGTTTTTGATGATTGGGCAATTGAAATGTCTGAATCTGCTAACAATATTTGCATTGATTTATGAATAACAATATTTATTGTTCATACAATCACAAATAGGGTAGAATCTGCCATATGCGATAGTTCATTCAACCCTCGTTTTCATTTGTTTCAACCATGCTGTCCAGCAGTCACTGTCAAATATTACATAAGAGAACAACTATTAAGATTGATTTTTTTCGGCGATAGCAGTCTTAATAAGTAGCAAATACTTTGTTGCTCCAACATCCGACGTTTCGGTTAATTTATTTAACCTTCTTCAAGGGGTTAACCTTGGAGAAAGTTAAATAAATTAATCGAAACGTCGGATGTTGGAGCAACAAAGTATTTGCTACTTATTAAGACTGCTATCACCGAAAAAAAAATCAATCTTAATAGAAAAACTTCAGTCGTCAATTCCCAGTCAACAATATTCATGATTGTTTCACTCTCGAAAATGCAGCGAGACTACACTATCGACAATACGATGAAATAAAAAAAAAAAGGAAAAGTGCAAATAGGCAAATAGCTTACACAACCTTACTTGATCAGTACAGTTGCTGATGAAGAATGCGTATAGCCACCAGACATTTTAAATACTCACGCTCCTCTAATGTGGACGTGTACAATACACATGTGGAAGTGTTGGCTTGAGAAATGGATTGCGAGTGATTTGAATATGCGTCCAATTTGGGAATCTCGAGCTCGTTCAGTAGCCGCTAGGTTGTGAAGGCCGACGGAGGTCCTTCGTAGCTTAGTTGATTAAAGTACCAGTCTTGCGTATTGTAGGGTCATGGGTTCAAGTCCCGTCGAAGGTAAAGTGGTTACCTCCAATACATTTTCCAAATCAACATCTTCCACTAATGTACATATTCACATATGAGTTTTCACAACATTGTAAATTAATGTCCATGTCGGGTGGTTTAATCCCCGGAAATAGGCAATTAACTTTGATGGAACTGAAAAAAAAGTGCCAGAAACAATATCGAACTAGTTAAATGGTTGTAAAAAAAGATTTTATTATTGCTTCAATAATGTGATGCGAAATTGAAACAACAATAGTATTGAATTAATTAAAGCAGTAAACCAGCATCTAAACAACAACTTTGGAGATTGAAACAACAATGTCTACGTTGTTTGACGCAACAATTGCACTATTCATATTATTTATAAAATCTACTAGTTAGTAACCATCCATTAAATTGTTCTCCAGATGTTTACAAAACAAAATCTGTTATTATTTTAAACAATTTGACATAGCATCTCTCTTTCAAAAAAGTTATTCGAATAGATTGATATTTTGAGTAGGGTAACGGTACCAATAGGTATTAGTAGATCCACAAAAGAAAATATTTTTTAAAAATTGATTTTTTTTTTAAATTTACAGCTTTAACATCTTAGCCAATATGGGAACTGCTCCTTGAATTCATATCATGTACCCAAATCAATATCATTCGAAAACAAAGAATTGGTGCGCGAATTGTTTTATTTCTCATTTTTGTGATTTTTTTCAGATGTGAGCACGCCGGATAATAACAAAATACGACACAAATTGAACCTAAATTTCCTGTTTTACGAATGTTATTGATATAGGAGCATGTTATTAATAATGGAACAGATACCCTACATAAGCTAATAAATTTGCTAACAAAAATGAAATTGATGTCATTTAACATCAACAGCTACAAAATAATGCTTGCACCACTAATGGGTACACTGTTCCTTTAGTGACGGTAAAAATTATTTTTGGTTCCCATAGTGGTACTATCCATTGGTTTCTTATGAGACTCGCCACTATAGGTGCAAGGGAGTCAATTTTATACAGGAAAATCATTGTTTTCAGTAGTTTTTCAAGTGAAATCTTAGGATAAGTTGCATTTAATAAGATATTTAAAGCACGACGCATCAACTGAAATCATCGTAAAGTGTATAACTATGATAAATCTCATTAAAACCCCACTACCTACACTATTGGTGCTACCTCCACTAAGGGTACGGTTACCCTATAGAAATTTCAAAATATTTGTAGTTTTCTGCTATAATTTCAGCTCAATCGGTCATCGAGTAACAAAATGTCATAGTTGACCATTTTGTATGCAACTCGGCCTGTCAGGCTGCTATTACTCCGAACACCACTGTATGTGCCTTGAAAATAGAAGAAATGTTTTAGTGTTTTATGATGATTCGCTTATGTTTCGGAGATTGTATCATAGTGCAAAAAATCGTCAACGGGCAGCACGGCATCCTTTAACAAACTAGTCTACATATGATTTTGTAACGTCATCCAATTACCAGGTTATATCGGATTCGATTGCGTTAAAATTGCAAATGTTTGAAATGGTTGCTTCAACCCTGAATCGGTGTTTAGAGCAATATTTGAATAAATTTACCTAGGGTTTCTAGATGATATTCAAAATATTTATAAATACTTTTTGAAAGAAATCCTGAAATTTTTTAGGAGTGAAAAAAGGTTTTTTTTGAAAATTCCGTGAGTTTTCCGGAGATAGATTACGGATCTCAATGAATAATGTCAAAAACATTATTTCAAAAATTCTGGATTGAATTCAGGAGAAAATTCTCAAAAATTTGGAAACAAATTGTTTTTGCATTTTTTGACGAATTCCATGAATAAACAAAGCTTGTAGCTTATTGAAAATGGTTGGTTTTTTTGGTCTTTATTTTTGTAATAAATAATAAGCTCATCACATAAATGGTTGGATTGATTTGAGAAAAGTTATGAGCGTAGCAGGTTCGGTTTCCAATTAAAATGCATTTTGCATTCCAATTTTGTCATCACCAATACTTTAACATGGAGCTATTATTTTCAACTGTCATCACCAATCTAATTAAAATACATCAAATTCAGATTATTTAGTACTTACCTCCGATGAAGTCAGATAGCACAGCCGCGAATCGGTGCTGTCGATCGACGCCTGTTGCACGATCCCGTAACGCGGCTCCCGATCGCTCATGTAGTCCGACCGCAGACTGTCCTGCCGATCGAAAACACCCCTGGACGAGACAGAGCTTGATATCAGTTTTGCAATACGGTTCCCCGACTGACCGCCCCCTTAATGAAACACCTACCTCTGCTCGAACGAGTCCGCCCGGTTGCTCTTGTAGCCCGAATCATTCAGGCTGGAATCCTGACGCAGCGAAGGTAAGGAATCCCAGGGAGAGCGCTTGTGTCCGCCCATTCCGACGTTGTTCTGCGATGCCACCAGACCGGCTCCGGAGCCGGATCCGAAGTTGGAACTACCCGAGCGCCAGCCGTCCGAGTGGCGGAACCACTGGGCGCGGGGCGACTCGCCGGTGCACGATGCGCATCGGTTTGCTGCCGAGTAGCTACGGTACAAAAAGAGCATTTGGTTGAGATATTCATGGTAACGGGGATTTTCACAAAAAGCATTACTTGGAATTGTGATCGCTTAGGTAGCCACGGTCCCGGTCTCGGTCCCGTTCACGTTCTCGTATCAGCTCGTTGCGATCGCTGTAGTAGCCATCGCGATCGCGGTCACGTTCACGTTCGCGCACCGTTGGAGGCCGCTCGGGGCCCAGACGGTGGGGCAGCGGAAGGGTTGATGATTTGGCACTGGCGGATGATCCTGAAATTTCGGAATAATTGATAACCAGGTTAGTCATATGAGTCCGGTGTCTCATAGTGACTGTAGGTTTGTTACCAAAAACGAGTAGAATTTCTTTTAGAGAACTTCTATGATTACCTATTGAGAAGCTTGATTATTGTTCTAAGTCAACTTATCTTTTATTAGCATTAGCTAGATATTTGGATTATTTTGTAAACCAACTTGAAATTTTGTCAGTTTTTCCTAGGACGAACTTAATCCGAAATTCTTTGTGTTTCCTTAACAAATTATTCAGCAATCCCACGGGAAATAATGAAAAAAGGGGAAGCGTCGCCCGGCCAAATGACTTTCCGCCGAATGATTTTCGGCCAAACGACCCCAAATATTTTTAATTTTTAGTTTAGGGGCCTTAGGTCGGCTGTTCGGCCACATTGAGAGTTGACGTAAAGTCAATGTCAACTTCTCTCCACGAACAGCCTAGATAGCCGTGTGGTGTCGGCAGCTGGTTATCTGGCTAAGAATAACATTACGGATTGCCTGTTCCAGTGGTAAAAGTCCACCATACAGGTGACCCCTAATTCTCGGTGTGATGCGGCTTTATGCTTACCGTGCCTACGAATGAATGGTTAGGGGGTCTAATAAGAACCTAACCGCAAACGGAGCCTGTGAAGCACCAGGGCCCCCTTCACAGTATTTTAGCCCTCGCTGCGCTAACCGGAGATATGGCGTAGTTGACTTTTTACTTCTCCGAGATAATCGGCTACTCTTATTCAACCTCATCGTGAGGTTAAATAAGAGTAGGGTTATGAATATGTGTTTTAATTAGTTTTCAACAAATTGTCACCTATATGGATTCGCATTATGCGTTTTTTTTACAATGTGCTTTGTGTATGTTACCTATATGGATTCGCATTATGCGTTTTTTCACAGTGTACTCTGTGTCTCGTCCTTGACGTTTGGCTTCGGCTACTCTTGTTCAATCTCAACGTGAGGTTAAATAAGAGTGGGGTTATGAATATGTGTTTTACTTAGTTTTCAACAAATTGTCACCTATATGGATTCGCATTATGCGTTTTTCACAGTGTACTCTGTGTCTCGTCTTTGACGTTTGGCTTTGGCTACTCTTGGTCAATCTCAACGTGAGTGTGGGGTTATGAATATGTGTTTTACTTAGTTTTTCAACAAACTTCCACCTATATGGATTCGCATTATGCATTTTTTTTTACAATGTACTTTGTGTTTGTCACCTATATGGATTCGCATTATGCGCTTTTCACAGTGTACTCTGTGTTTCGTCTTTGACGTTCGGCTTCATCTACTCTTGTTTAATCTCAACTTGAGGTTGAATAAGGGTGGGATTATGAAAATGTTTTTTACTTAGTTCTTCAACAAATTTTCACCTATATGGCTTCGCATTATGCGTTTTTTTACAATGTACTTTGTGTTTGTCACCTATATGGATTCGTAACATGCGTTTTTCAAAGTGTAATCTGTGTTTCGTTTTTGATGTTTGGCTTCAGCTACTCTTGTTTAATCTCAACTTGAAGTTGAATAAGGGTGGGGTTATGAAAATGTTTTTTTACTTAGTTTTTTTCAACAAATTGTCACCTATATGGATTCGCATTATGCGTTTTTTTTACAATGTACTTTGTGTATGTTACCTTTATGGATTCGCATTATGCGTTTTTCACAGTGTACTCTGTGTCTCGTCCTTGACGTTCGGCTTCGGCTACTCTTGTTCAATCTCAACGTGAGGTTAAATAAGAGTGGGGTTATGGATATGTATTTTACTTAGTTTCCAACAAATTGTCACCTATATGGATTCGCATTATGCGTTTTTTTTACAATGTACTTTGTGTATGTTACCTATATGGATTCGCATTATGCATTTTTCACAGTGCACTTTGTATTTCGTTGACGTTCGTCCATTGTTACGTCCTCTGTGTTTTTGTGACCTCTCTTTAGTCCCTAGCTGAATGCGTGTGAGTCTACATAATTGGCTTTCCTATAAATGGTTCCATTCTCCTTTCCAACTTCACTTCCTCTTCATTTCCCCTTTTCACTTCCTTTTCCGTCAGGTAAATGATGAGAAAGGCCAGTGAAGGCGATGGCACAAATCTCCCAAATTGAGGGGAACGTGCCTCCTGAGCCGACGTTCTGATACCTGATACCTGATAAGTCAACTTATCTTTTATTAGCATTAGCTAGATATTTGGATTATTTTGTAAACCAACTTGAAATTTTGTCAGTTTTTCCTAGGACGAACTTAATCCGAAATTCTTTGTGTTTCCTTAACAAATTATTCAGCAATCCCACGGGAAATAATGAAAAAAGGGGAAGCGTCTTGGCCAAATGATTTTCCGCCGAATGATTTTCGGCCAAACGACCCCAAATATTTTTAATTTTTAGTTTAGGGGCCTTTCACAAATTACGTAGCGTTGTAAGGGGAGGGAGGGGGTCAAGCCAAGCGTTACGATCCACACAAAAAAAAAATTCCATACAAAAAGTGATTTGAATTTTGTTATCATTTAGTCTAAGTTACTGAAACTATAGCTATAACTCCGTTACTAGTGGAATTCAAACAACGAACCATTAGGCAGAGTTGTAGAAAAACCTTCGCACTTGAAGTCCACCATACAACACATTTTGAAATTCAGCTTATGGAATGAGTTATTGACAAACTACTAAATGATCGCACGCAAATTACTAAATGATTGATAACATCCTTGCCTAAGGGTTCTTCCACAAATTACGTAACGGTTAATTTGATGATTTTGGACCCCCACACTTCCCCACGTAACACTTTTTGTATGGAAGTTTTTTTTTGTGTGGATCGTAACGCTTGGCTTGACCCCCTCCCTCCCCTTACAACGTTACGTAATTTGTGAAAGGCCCCTAAACTAAAAATTAAAAATGTTTGGGGTCGTTTGGCCGAAAATCATTCGGCGGAAAGTCATTTGGCCGAATAACACGTTATGGCGAAAGTCGACTATTCGAATTTAATTTGGCCGAACTTAACCTTTTCTGCGGAACGGTTATTAGATCGAAAACGGGTTGTATGAAAATTTCATTTGGCCAAAGCGTTTGTCCTAACAGGTCGTTTGGTCAAAAGAGTCGTTCGACCGAATGATTCATCTGGCCAAAAATGCCGTTTGGCTGAAATGTTCGATAGATAGAAAGGGCCAAAGTGTCTTTTTGGGTTATATCGGCACCAACTTTTCGAAAGGGCGAAACTGCGAAACGTTCTTTCATTCAATGGCGCTGGATTGCGTGGGTGAGCACAAATAAGCCCGCCAGCGACGTGAGAAGCTCTTGTTAACAAAAGCAGTTTTGCCGTTTTGAAATGTTGATGCCGATATGGCCGAACGCTCAACGGGTAATATGGTCAAAATCCTACGGCAAGCAAGCAGGAAATCCTTTCTAGCGGTCATGTTGCACAGTTTGGTGTTGTTGGAGGCATAACTTTTGAATTGTTGAGCAGTGTTGTGTCCAAAATCCATTTCAATTTTGTTGAAGAAGCTATTTTGTATATCAGCCATTCAAAGAAAGAAATTCGACTGGAAGATTTGGTGTTTTATTGTGTGGCTTTCTCAGTCTAATTTAGTCAAAATGATTCGCTTTGTTTTGCCCGACGTTTCGGCCTGTATTTTTGGCCTTTTTCAAGGGTGAACTAAAATAAGAACATGGACTTTAGGAGGTATACAACATAATACATAAAACATAGTAAAATATAACCTACACAGTCTACCGTTTTTCGTTATTAGGTTTGCCGTTTTTCACATAGGGAGGGCTTCTCGTAATCCTATCAAAATGCTGACCGATTTGACCATACGACAATTTCGGGCAACGGACTATTTAGGCAAACTGCATTTTTGGTCAAACGAGCTGTTTGGCCAAACGACTTTTCGACCAGTTAGGATGAACGACAATTTCGACAAAATGATATTTTCGAACAAATGGTATATTCGGCGAAGCACCTTTCAGCCTTGTAACGTCGAACGAACGGCCCTTCGCGTCGTTTGACCGAAAGGCTTTTGGGGAAACGCCATTTAATCGCATGTCACTTAGCCGAATAAAACGTTAAGCTGAAAGTTATCTAGCCTAACTCTGTCTGAAAAAAATAGAACGTTTCTACGAAACGATTATTAGGTCGAAAATAATTTGGTCGAAAATGGCATTTGGCCGAAAGTGAAATACAACCAAAAGGGACATTCGGCCGAACTTAAATTTTGGCAGAAAAGTTGTTTTCCATAACAGATCATTTGGCCGTATGGCCAAAAATGTCGATTAACCGAATAGATCGTTTGGCCGGAAATGCCATTTGGTAAAAATGATCTTTTGGCAGAAAGAGCATTTTCGCCCGAAAATGTCGTTTCTGCCAAACAGCAAATTCATCTTCCAAACTTAGACGTACATGTTCATGATAGCATTAGAGGCGAAAGTATAGAATTGATAGTTCCGTTAGGATATAAAAACATTCTTCATGCCTGCCGTATCCTAACGGAACTATCAATTCTATATTTTCGCCTCTAATGCTATCATGAACATGTACGTCTAAGTTTGGAAGATGATATTAGCATTTTCATATCATTGTAAATCGTTTAACTTCACGTAGAAGTAACACACACAAAATCATTAATTTAGCAAATTCAGTCAAACGGCATTTTTGGTCAAATGACCTAAATATTCAGCCAGACGACACTTTCGGAGGAATTTCGATTCCGGCCAAATTATACTTTCTTCCAAACGATCGTTTCGAAAAAATGGACTATTCAGCCAACCGACTTTTTCAGTCAAAGGAATTGTTCGGCCGAACGACATTTTCGCTCGTATGTTCTTTTCGACCAAATGACGCTTTCGGTCACAAACTTAAGACTGAAGGGTAGGGTGGCTCAAATTAGTATGGGAAAAACTTTTATCATTTTTTTTATAGGCCGCCCTCTTATTCGGTTCTGTGTGATGCCCTGATGCTCTGAACAAAATTTCAGCCAAATCGGTCAACGTTTGGGCGGTGCTAAACTCGTTGAAAGTTTATATGCAAAAATGTATGCAGAAACATCCGAAAACAGTGAATTGCATGATTAATTATGATTAATTATTTAACCTAGTGAATTGCAGTTGGACGGCACAACCTACGAAGAAGAGCTATGATACTCATTCAGATCTTGAAGAATTTAATACAGAATGTTATGCAGAAAACTGCGAGAAGATTAGAGTTTGCCCGGCAAAGTTATTGGCATTTCTCTGAAGTGGGGTTTTTGCAAATTTCGTTTCTTTTATCTTTGAAAAGAAATAAATTCACTCCTACAACACTCCAGTAAAATGCTAATATTTTTGCCTAATAAACTCTAATTTTCTTGTGGTTTTCAGCATGACATTCTGTATTAAATTCTACAAGAACTGAATGAGTATCATTGTTCTTGATCGTAAATTGTGCCGTCCAAATGCAAATCACTGTTTTTGGGTGTTTCTGCATACATTTTTCCATATAAACTTCCAACGAGTTTAGCACCGCCCAAACTAGTGATGGGCAAAACGGTTCATTCAGGTGAGCCGCTCTGAACCAAGCGTTCACTTAAATGAGCCGACTCATTTGAACGGCTCGTTCGTTACGATACTTCTAATACCTCTTTTTCTACTAGTAGACTTTTCTGATTTTCGAATTGATTTTTCTTGTTAAAAAAATGTTATTCGCTCAATCGAAAAACTTATATTTTCTTACGCCTCAAACTATTTTTAAATAAGTAATAAAAAAATCAAAGCTGGTTTTTAACCTTGCCCTAACATGCCCGATTTTGAACCAACATCAGGCCAGTTCACTCGTGCATCATTTTTTCAGTTTTTGTTTTTGATTTTTAAAATAACTAAAGACTTAAAAAATGGGTTTGTTGGGAAAGTTGGCCCTAAAAGAGTCAAAAAAGGTCAGGGAAAGGTCAATTATCGATCCATGTTTCAAATCGAGGATCCAGCAATACTGATTGGGCTACCAGCTTGTTTAATTCTAGCCAAGAAAATGCTAAGGAGTATGTAAGGCAGTGAGAGAATATGTACTGGCTCCGGAACAAACAAACAACAAATGCCAAAGATCGAGTGACACAGTGTTTTTTATTTGAACCGCGGTTCATTTGAGAGCCGCGGCTCAAATTTAGAGAGCCGTGGTTTGAACGCTTTTTCTTACGAATCGGTTCAAACGAACGGCTCATGAGCGTTCGCCCATCTCTAGCCCAAACGTTGACCGATTTGGCTGAAATTTTGTTCAGAGCATCAGGGCATCAAATAGAACCAAATAAGAGGGCGGCCCATAAAAAATACGAAAAAGTGTTTTTTGAGCCACCCTTGTTCGGTCAAATTATATATTCAGCCGAACAACTTTCAACAACCTATCTTCCGAACGATTCTTCTTCGTTCAAAACTTTTATTCCAATTCAACGACAAATTCTTTGGATTTCAACGGGAAAGCCTTTGGATTTTTCACTCGCAATTTTATTTTACTATTCGGAAAATTGTAAAGAGTTTTCAAGGAAATCATTGGAATTTTCACGAAATGTACTCTGCACTGCAAAAATCCATTTATATTATTTATGTTTGCCAAACATAAATATTGACTCACACCCTTATTCTTGTTTACGGGCGAAAGATACTCTCGAACAAATGCGATTTTTTCGAACCATTTCTCCATTTGATTTCACAAGTGAAACGAGTATGCGCTTGGACGTAGAATTGGACGATTTTTTTCACAACATTTGCAAAATAATGCCGCATCAACACTTCAGCTGTCTACTGTGGACCGATTTGCACGATTTTAACTTTAAACGAAAGCTAAGGCTTTTTCATTGAACGCATTAATTTTTTTTGCAATCGGATATTCGGTTTCAGATATACCTGTAAAATATGAACACAATGCATATTTTTTGAAAACTAATGAAATGTTGTCACATCAATATCTCAGCCGTCTATTATCCTATTTGTACTCTTTTTAGTCTCCATGAGCGATTCAATTTTGCTAAATGTATATTTTTCTGTACTTGCTTAACGACTGTATGATATTTAGCTTTATGGTTTTTCTTTCAGCCTTGGCAGAAAAAAAAGCGAGCCTCTATTCCTTGAAAAAGGTTTAATATAAAACCGAAACCGTCGGATGTAAAGGCAAACTCGTTTTTGCTGCTTTTACAGACTGCCAAGGCTGAAATAAAAACCATAAAGCTGTATATTTTTCTTCCGACTGATAGGCGACTTTGACGTGTGTCTTGATGCAGCCTGATTTTTTTTATTAAAAAGATAAATAATATTAAAAAAAGGTTTTTTTCTTCCTTTTTTCCATTTTAATAACCGACGCATGGCCAACTCAGCTCAAATAGATAAATAATGTCACTTCAAGATATCAAACGTTTGCTTAATGATTTAAGCTCTCTTGACTTTAAGCGGAAGCTAAAATATTGCCATGGAATGCTTTTTTTGCAATCAGATATTGGATCCTGTGGATATCTCTGAAATTTGAAAAATTTAACCTAAGTTTCGAACTATTTTTTCAAGCACAAAACATCAGTTATTTGCTATACAATTTAAGGTCATATACATAGAAATTGCAAGTAGGTGACTATGATTTAGCAATAAAATATGGGATTTTTATAACAAACGGCACATTTTAAACTGCTCCTCCTAGTTTTTTTGCCTTTCTCGTATACTAAGTATACGTAAAGGCTATATGATCGCTCCAAAAACAAACTTTTTATAGAAGGCCCGGAGACCCATAGTGTTATATACCGATCGACTCAGCTCGACGAATTGAGGTGATGTCTGTGTGTATGTGTGTGTGTGTGTGTGTGTGTGTGTGTGTATGTGTGTTTGTCTGTGCGCACCAACCCAAAAAAAAATGTCACTCATTTTTTAGGTACTTATCCTTAACCGATTTACTCGCAACAAGTTGCATTCGACGCAGGATACTCTACCATTGTTTCCTATTGAAAATTGGTCAGATCGGACTATGGGATCGGAAGTTATGGCCAAAATACCCCTCTTTTATAGAAAAATTGATTAAAAAATGTCACTCATTTTTCAGGCATTTATCCTTAGCTGATTTGCGCGCAACAAGGTGTATTCGACGCAGAATCCTGTCCCATTGTTTCCTATTCAAAATTTACCGGATCGGACTATGGGATCGGAAGTTAAGGCCAAAATACTTTTTTTTACGGAATAATCGCGTGAAAAAGTGTCACTCTTTTCTCGGGCACTTATCCTTAACAGATTTACTCGCAACAAGTTGCATTCGACGCGGAATGATGTCCCATTGTTCCCTATTGAAAATTGGTCAGATCGGACTATGGGCTCAAGAGTAATGGCCAAAATACTATTTTTATAATGCACGAGAAAGGCATCATCACCGCTAGGTGGATTAATCAGGGTTTTTTTTAAATAAAACTTAAAGTCAGATTCAAGGACAGATTAAACCGAGACGAGCGATTCCAATCCTTCCACCGTTTAACTGCACAAGCGACTGGCAGCAGCAGTTGTGTCGATTCAAGCTTCATCACCACCAGCTGGATTCTTCAGCAAATGGCCTTTGCTTTGTCTTCCTGATTTCGGCATCCGGAGAATGTTAATGTCTCACCTGAAGAATATGCTCCGCTCTACACCCTGGAGCAACTGATCCTCTCGCAACTCGCCACTCAGATGCGCGGATACAAAATCCGTTTCGACCAGGTCTTCACTCTCGACATGTTCATCATGGTGAGCGTCTACATCCCGCCTTTCGCATCGTGAAACTCGATCGGCCGACCAGGGGAGGTGGTGTGGTCATCGCTCTTCGCTATAACATCCAAGGGGCCTTTCACAAATTACGTAACGCCGAAGGGGAAGGGAGGGGGTCAAGCCAAGCGTTACGATTCATACAAAAAATCAAACCTTCCGTACAAAAAGTGTTACGAGAGGGAGGGTGGGGGTCCAAAAACTCCAAATTTAGTGTAATATTAGAAAGAACCCCAATGTCGCCTGCTGTCAAACTTGCAACTGAGTGTCATCGAGGCAATCGGTGTCGATGTTATCACTTCTGTCGGCACAATCACGCTAATTGCGGCGTACCTACTGCTCAACTCAATCCAAAGCCGGCGATGGTTCGTCGGCCGCTCTTTGGAAGAACACCGTCAATCTAACGCGGAGGCAAGGTCAGTACATCATTGCCGGCGACCTGAATGTCAAGCACCAAGCCTGGAGCAACAGTCACTGCAACCGAAACGGAGCCATCTGGAGCAATGATGTGGGGGAAGGCCATTACACGATCCTGAGCCCGGATTCCCCACTCGGTTGAGTCGGTTCGGCGTCCATTCGACATTGGACTTGTTCATCACAAACAGTGACCACATCTCGAAGCCAATCGTTTACCAGGAGCTCAGGTCAGATCACTACGCGGTGGTGGCAGAAGTGGGCTCCTCGGTAGATCGGTGTCGGCAGTCCCGGCGAAATTATCGCCGGTTCGACCATGACCGGTCCCAGGAATGCATGGACGACGAAATCGACTACGGGGTGCATCTGGAAACGTCGGAAAGTATCGATCACCAGCTACACTTGAGTACACTTGAGCTGTACGCCTGAGAGCAGCATGTTCAGGTAAACAACACCCTAACCATCAACATCCTAAACAAAGATCTCATTCGTTTTCGCAACGTGGTTCGTAGACAGTAGACCTCTTCATGTTTTCAAAAAGTATCAAAAATTCAACCGGTCAGCCCTGAATCACAATTCTTATGCTAAAATAAGCCTCCTGTCAATTTTCAGCTGATTTGGATGGAATTTCGAGGTGACTCAAGTCAAATTAGCGTTTTTAGGCTATCTTCAATGTTGTAAGAATACAGAGATATAAACGCCAAAAACCATCGCAACAATCTCTATACGAAAACTTTTGGTGTGCTCTACAAGTCTTGTGAACTTTGCGATTCATTCCGTTCACGTTTTGAGAACGGAAGTGTTTTTATGCACTTAATAGCTGAATTAGCTGAATATTTGAGGAGGCTTATTTTAGCATAAGAATTGTGATTCAGGGCTGACCGGTTGAATTTTTGATAATTTTTGAAAACATGAAGAGGTCTAGTAGACAGGTCTGTCTGCACTAATAACCCGTTGCAAACGCATGATCGAAATCATTAAGGCCAGAATGGTAAAACACAGAAAAAATGATGATCCGCGCTCTCCCAGACTGTGCTAACCTGTTCTTGGAGCTAACTTATCTCACACAATTTTGGACAGAATATCATTAGTTCACATGAATCAGCCGTCAGCGAGCATGCGAACAACATCCATCTGATTCCAAGTGAATTCTCGGAGGAGTTGGAGATCACAGCTGGTGAATTGACGGCCTATATCAACCCAAGCAGCACACATATTGCACAAAAGTTTATGTGTCCCATATGCAACCAAATTTAGTCACGTTTGAGTTGATGCAACTAAATCCGTCGGGATTGTGCTGCTAGGGAAATCATTAAAAAACATAAGGACCCCAGGCTTTGACAGCATCCTATATCTCGAGCTCAAACAAAGTTCCATTCTTTGTGCACCTTTCGCTGATCTTCAATCAGTGTCTGCGATTCAGCTACTTACCATCGTCATCGAAGTCTGCGAAAATCATTCCCATCCGGAGGCCTGGGAAGGATCCTTCCTCTACAAAAGGCTATCGTCCCGTCAGCCTTCTCTCAAGGATATCGAAGCTGTTTGAGAAGGTGATTCACAGCCGGTTACTTGAGTCTGCCGAACACCACAACATCTTGCTCGTCGAACAGTTTGGTTTCCGACGACATCCTTAGACGCAACAAGTTTGTTTCTAAAACCTCCACCATGGACATACTCGAATTCAAGAAGATACTCGACAATATATGCCATGATGGCCTGGCGTACAAACTTCATCGCTACAATAATCAATAATTAGGGGAACGGTTCGCCACTTCATCCCATAGCTACTATTTCCATCCCATCAAAAACAAAGCAATTGAGATTCTCACGTCCGAATGTGTGAGTGGCGATAAAAGGAAAACAAACACTCCAAGATGGTGCAACTCAGCAAAGATTGGGTAAAAATGAGTATATTTCCATATATTTTTTGACTCTTTTGAAATCATTGTGATGACCCAATCATTTTTGAGGTTATGAGCAGAAGGAAAACAAACATGTTTTTACACATGACGAATTGCACATTAGTGTGCGAGCCCTAAACGTCACTCATCTCTATGGAAAGGAATTTGGTTTGTTTATTATTTTTGTGATTTTTTTCAGTAGTGAGCAAGCATGTTGACAAAAAGAAGCGACGAATTTGGTGCCGTATTTCTTTGTTTAGCGATAAGATGGATATATGTACAGTGAGAAGGAGATCGGAACAGTTCCCCTATCTGTCGGTGAGTACGTTCCGGGCCACCATCAGCGGAGCGAGTTCCGATGCGCACGACATCATAGCAAGCGCCCCCCAAGGCAATATCCACGGAGCCCTGCTGTTCAACCTAACATCCGACAGGATGTACAATAACATCCGAGGTACATCGTTTGGCCGGGATGAAAACATTCCTTAAACGGTTTGGTGTACACGTGTAAGGAAAGGTTTTGGGGTCTGTTGCTTGCATTCTGACCAGGCTCTTATTAGGGAGCAAGTTTCAATTTAGGTTATCGAATACTTTTGTAAACAATAGTAATCGGACAGTAACCCGGTGAAAATGGTTCTCGACAACGATCCGACGGGCACAAGAAGGCGAGGTGCGCAACGGGCAAGGTGGATCGATGAGGTGGAAGGTGACTTGCGGACCCTCCGTAGACTGCGTGGTTGGCGACATGTAGCCATGGACCGAGCCGAATGGAGAAGACTCTTATATACCGCAAAGGCCACTTCGGTCTTACTCTGAATAAATAATAATAATAAATTGTAAACAATAGTGAACATAGTAGATAGATTTTCAAATTTTCTCATTCAAATCAATACCTCATCAAGCCTAATATGAAAAATTAGAGCTTAAACAATATTATTCAAATAAGGAAAATATCCAAATAATTATAATCAAAGTTGCAGGGCCTTGTGGCCAATCTATTGACCTGAAAGCAATAATGTACTCAAACAGAAATGATAAAAACAAATAGGGGATTTGTACCAGTGTTAGCCATGTTTCTAATTTGGTTAGTCTCTCGCATAACTCCAAAAATAAAGCTATTTTCGAGGGTTTTATTATCTCCAACAGGATATATATCCCTCATGGTTCTTCACTGTTGAATATATATTGAACGATATTTTTTTGAAAATTATACGTTTTTAAGGGTTGGCCAAATTAGGCACTAAGATGGTCAAAACCGATACACCTACCCCTAAATGTCTATGCGTCGAGACTGTAAACAACGTTGCGCGTGGCCTACTAAGATGTTTTTGCTTGCTATGGTGCACGTTGACCGTTGAAAGCTTCCCCTATGACTAATCAAACTTGTTCTAAACGTGTTCAAATACCGCTGAAACTAAATGTGTAAATTTTATACTGAATGATGCGTAACTTCTGCATATTCAGCCCTGATACTGTGCGCAGAGCCGAGCGTATGTTGAAAGGTAAGGCCAAACCAAACTCCATTTCTTGAAAATGAAGCAGAAAGATGTAGATTTTTGCCGGTCCCTCAACCTATCGCTTGTTTTACACCATTTCTCAAATCTGTGCGTTTCTTTTTTTAAAAGATTTCTCAAAGTTAAGTTCCTTTGCATGATTTCATGACTTTCTTTTTAAGTGTTGCGTGATATATATGTACGACACTCATGCTGTCTAACTCGATGTGTTTGTCTACAAACAATGCGTGAGACATCGTTGATTCGGAAAATAGATTGCGAGTGTTGCACCATGAGTCCGATATAGGGTATACGGATTCATCAGTACCAGCTTTGCTCCGTAACTAGGTTGGAGAAAGCACAATCTAGCTGAGAGTCATGGCTTTGAACCTCACCGAAGGAAAATGGTTACCTTCACCTTTTTTCAGTAAAATCGTTTACATACTGTACATGCGCTAGACCTCTTCATGTTTTCAAAAGGTATCAACAATTCACTCGTTCGGCCCAGAATCACAATTCTTATGCTAGAATAAGCCTTTTGTCAAATTCTCAGGTAATTCGTATAAAACTTCGAGATGACACAAATAGATTTAATGTTTCTTGGGCTGTTTTCAATTTGGAAAAAAAAATCTTACGAGAGATATAAATGCCAAAAACCATCGCATCAACCTCTGAACGGAAGCTTATGGTGTGCTCGCAAGTCTTGTGAACATTACGATTCGATTCGTTCATGTTTTGACCATGGTTAAGTGATTTTCAAACTTTTAAGTACATGAAAACACTGCTTCCCTTTAAAGTCGTTGTTCTACAAATTACTCAAATTTATTACAAATCATTGCTAATTTATTATATTATTATCCTCCTTTTTTCCCTGAACATTTTAATAATATAATCGCCAATGTCATAATTTTACACGTTAGGGTTTCTTCAAACAAGTTATTCGAACAAAGAAGCATTCGTTTTCGATAATATTTGAAGCCTACAACAAACGACTTCCAAATTTGGTTCATTCCACCATCCGTCTATATGCTTTTACCATCCAGTAGCAAGTGCAATCAAAGCTTCTGCGTAGAGCAATCACACTCATCAAATGCTTTAGCCGATCAAACCTTTGGCACAGCAGAATGTGATTGATTCGAACTCTACACAAATCACCCCATCCCGTTGTTGGGGGCATAGAGTGAGATGCTCTCGAATCATAAACAAAGTGCACTCGCTTGACTGTGGATATAAACAGTAAAGCACATGTGCAGATTGGACAAATCAAGTATCCGAAAGATATTCAATTTGCAAAAAAGAGCTAACCGCGGTGGAAGTTGGTACTCGGATTCTAATGGCTTTTCCGCAAACGTGACCTTTAAGTGGTCTTGTTGTGTAGGGGTTATCGCGCCTATCTAGAGAGTAGGAGGTTGAGGGTTAGAGTCCCTCCAAGACACGCGGATTCTTTTTAGTGGATTTCATATCAATTTGACCATTTCGAAACATGGGATCATAATATAATAAAATGAGCACACCAAAAGCTTCCGTTTAGCGGTTGTTGCGATAGTTTTTGATTTATCTCTATTAGAATTATTTTCAAAATTGAAAACAGCCCAAAAACACTAAATCGACTTGAGCCACCTCGAAATTTCATCCGAATTAGCTGAAAATGACAGGAGGCTTATTTTAGCATAAGAATTGTGATTCTAGGTTGACCGGTTGAATTTTTGATACTTTTTGAAAACATGAATAATGTGCACATCAAGTTGTCAAAACATTGTAATTGAAATCATTTTGTTCAAGTGAAATTTTCGGATTTGACCTATGGTGTAAAAATGTTGTCGCATTCCCATTCAACACAAGTTTGCATTTGATGCCATGCAAGTTGCTAAAGACATATTTCTGCCGCCATATACGATCTTGTGTTGACGAGGATGTCGATGCACTACATAATATGCTTGCATAAAAAGATTCCAAATTATTCTAGCTTACCATTCATTCCGACATCGCTGTTGCAAGCGCTGGCTGATCGTACCAATACTGAAATACAACACAGCGATCAGTTTGTTTTTGTTCATGGTGGAAAGGTGGTGTGCAGGAGGTGCCATTTGCTTACGATATTGAAAAGTTTCGGACATTACTCACGGGTGAAAGGTTTTGCTTGAGGAAAAAGCTATAGTGCTGATATAAAATTGGAAAAATGTGCTTCAGATGATTTTTTTTTCAGTCAGTGTATAGGACTTGAAGTGTTCAGAGAATAATTTATCACAAAAGTGCACGAGAATTCTACCCAAAAATAATTGAAAAACTCTTGAAGAGATGAAATCTTACATAAGTGACCCATGGCTAAGTGGCTCTTATTTCACATATTACAAAGTTAGAGCCTTGTCGTTTATATAAAATTATGGGTCCATTCAAACGTTGAAGCGTTATCAAAAATTAGAAATCTCGACAAATGATAATAAATGATTTTTTTTCATTACGACTATTCCCGTGGAATTCCATCTTTAGTGGTGTACAGAAGATCTCATTAGCATATGTATTAACTTAAACGATTCCTGCTATGGTGATAATTAAAAACAAATGGTTCCCTTTCATCGAGTTTCAAATTGTACTGTCGCCCACCAAGATTGAAGGGTGCTTTGCTAAGAAATATATTCGTAATTCTGAAGATATCGTAATCTTGAATTAAATAAGAGATAAAGAAGTGCAATATAGAAAAAAAGGTGCTTGTTAGCCTTCACTCTCAATAGAAATGTAAATTAGATGACGTCTATTCATTACGCTTAAAACAATGTTTGCCCCTTTTCACCAAAAATTCTATTATAGAGTATTTTATTTGTTTCATTAGCATGGACTCTCCCTATTAACTAAGTTACGTAAGAAATAGACGGCTTTAGATAGTTGTTCATAAGGTGCATTGCTAAAATTGCCATTTCTAATTGTTATTGCTTGCACGGTCTTGACCCACTTTACTCACTTCTTCGGATGGGATACGGACTCCGTTGGTTGGAGCCCGGCAGGCTTTCGGCCAACTCCAGGTTTTCCATACTCTGCGAAAGCAATGCCTCGAAGGTATGCAAGCTGTACGACTCAGCGTCCATTCCCTTGGCCAAGGTATTGCGCAGGTGCATCTCGTACTCCAGCAGCAGTCTCGACGTCGGCGATCCCGGTGTTGGTGTTACGTTTGGTGGATTCTACAAATGTTTGGAAACTTATTATCATTTTTGTTCTTCAAAGTCATTAACTTATCAAAACAAAACCTGATGATGATGTGAATGTCGTCCGCCGCCCTGTCGTCCATATGGTGGCTGATCCTGATCCGAGTTTCCGTTGCTCGAACTGGGTGTTGTAGCGTAGCACTGATTATCGAATATTACATTATCCGACGGAGGAGAGCCTTCGGCACAGCTGCGTTCACGTTCCAGTTCCAGATACAGTCCTCGGGAACCATGTTGGTGTACTCTGCCGATTTCATGTGACGATCTGAAATTGTTTGTGTTCAAATGTAAACGAAGCCTAATTCCCAAATAAAAGCCGCTTACCTTGACCCGGAAAAGCGGGAGCTCTGACTAGCGTTACGTGAGATAGTGCCGTTATTGTTTAACATATGTGCATTGTGAATAGTGTGCTGATGCGTGTGTGGTGTGTTAGTTGCAGAGTTATAGTAATTGTAACGTCGGCGTCCCATTTCCGGTGAAGTCACGGGGCTTTCCGCACTCGGCATTGGCTTCAGCATGCGCTTCATCGTCGATGTATCTACAAGATAGCGTAAATAGAACCGTCAATCGCAATTGAAAATAGAACGACACACTCAGCGGGTATATTTTAATCGCACAGTGAGCGAATCACTCGAGCTGATGGACGGTTGACCGCAATTCCCCATCCAGCGGTTCTATTCGCAAACGAGTTTCTTACCGACATTCATATCCTCGGTGCTCTTGGACTTGTTCCTCCTGGCGGCCTGGTTGTTGTTTATGATGTTATGATGCATATCGTGCTGCTCGCGTGACATGTCATCGTTGAAGTCCTTCGTCCGTGTTCCCGTGCCGGTCGAGGTTGTCTTGGTGGAACGTTCCGTTTGTTGCAGCGTTCCGCCGGCTTGGGTGCCCTCGGATTTGGAAGTTTCCTCGCCGGTACGCTGGCCGGTGCCCATGTTCGAGTTGGCTTCGTCCTGATTGATTTGCGAGCCGACGTGGTTTTGTGTCACCGACGATGACGTACCCGTGCCAACGTTGGTCATCGTGCTGGTTTCCTGTGATTTCGTTTGCCGGTTACCAGTTTCTAGAAGTTGAAGGTGGAAAATATTAAGCATTATAAAAAGCTAACATGTTTCAGGTTATTTGTAAAACAAAAACGCTAAAAAACCTGTTAAAAATGCTTGCAAAACTGTCGTGCAAGTATCATGACAACTTCAGTATTCATTACACATGTAAACAGTGAATGAGCTTTAGCTATAAAAGCTTGGTACAAAGCTTGCGATGTAACTAGCAGTCAATGCGTAAACACGCATACAGATATTGTAGATTCTAAAGATAATGTTATCAATCACTATTGGGATTGATAACATTATCTACATTATAGACCTCTTACATGACTTTTACTATAATGCCTATACATATTTATCATTTCCAGTTCGAGACAGCATCATGTACGGACTATAGACACTATAGGAACCTATAGTGTCTATAGTGTTTTTCCAAGTGTTTTTTCTCGTTGGTTCGCTGTTTACGTTTTCGCTTCGTCGCGTTGGCGTTATTTTCTCCCGGACCCGTCATGGGAGACTCGGTGGCCGATTCGGTCGCGGGAAAAGTGCCTAAGCGCACTGCTCTTGGAGGCGCGGGTAACCCCTCCAAACAACTATTGCAGAGCAACGTGTACTCGTCGTTGCCACTTGACGACACCGCCCAAGTAGCACACGCAACATCTTCCTAAAAGCATTTTGTTTCTATTAAGTTTCATTAAAGGCATAGGAAAAACATCAAAGCACGAAAAACTTGCATCAAGATGTCAAAAACATTCGAATTGTGATCAATGTTTCATTAAAATTGCAATGCAGTACGTGTTTGCCATTTGGAAACAAACAAACAAAGAATAGGGTAAGACGATATAATGCGCCCCACCTGGCCAAAACGCCCCACTTTGATTTCTAGAAAACTATAACTAACTAAGGGTCAAAATTAGTTGGTACCTATAAATATTTGTAAAACCATCATCCTATGTGAATATGGGAGTATTTTTGTAATACGTAATAAAAATAATAGAAAAATACAAAAACTTACAGTTTTGATGTAACTTTTAATGTTTGTTTGCTCAACATTCTGGAGCGACGCTAGCATACTGTCCGCAAAACTTGCACTTGAACACTCAGTTTGGCAACCAAATAACTTTTCTCAGTGGTTAATATGATATAAAATTGCTTTCATCTTCGAAAATGTAACGATTTTCAAGAATATGTTTTACTGGTCAAAACGCCCCAGTGTAGGCAGGACGGTATGCCCTTACCAACTGAACACAAGCGCAGCGAGCCTGCAGCAGTTGCTTCCAAATTATATGGAGAATATTGAAATGTTATTCACACCTGTTTAAATGGAGTTATGTTGGTTTTTTAATGTCAAGCACATAAGGATTTGTAACCTTTTTATTATGGGATTGATAAAATACTAATGAAGGGCTATGAAACGTCTTTGGTTAAGGTGGGGCGTATTGCCCAGGCACTTTTTGAAATCCATTTTTTCACGACTTTTCAAAAAAGCATTATTACGTGTTATCTGTAATATTTTTATATGACTACTCACGGGCAATACATTTGCGACTTCTTGGACTACCATATAACACAAAGTTTCCATAAATTGCGTTGAAAAGTAAAAAGTTATCAAGGAATTGCCTTAGGGGGGCATATTATACCGTCTTACCCTACTGCACTTCATGTTGCAAACACGAAACAAAATCATTAAGTTGCATATTTTTTACCATGTAACTTCAATGCGTCTTTCAAAGTTTAATTGTTTGTTTAAATGAAGTTGCAGATAAGTCTTCATATTTAATTTAGCACCGTTCAACGTTTTGACAATTTACATTTTTTCCTGTGATGGTGCAAGCAAGTAACAGAAATCCCGAGTACAAAACTTCATAATCGTATGGTTTTTATGGTGAGTCAACATGCAGTCCCTTCGAAGTGTTGAATGGTGCTGTGGTAGAGTGAAGGACTCAGAGTATTAGTGATTAATCATGGATTTAATCATGATTAATGAATAATGGGTTATTTAATCATTATTCATTAGTCATAATCATACAAAAAATACAATGTAATCATTAATCACTAATCGTTAATCATATAATTTTACATTCAATCATTAATCACTAATCATATTCATAATTGTTCTGAGTTTATTCATTAATCATCTATTTTAGTAATTGCATATCGCTTTTATTCATTAATCTTTAATCATAATCATATAATTTCTATATCTTTTAATAACCCAATTTGGAAGGAAGGTTACTTGCTTTTTGATCACTATCATTCAATTTGATTATTCATAATCATTAATCATATCGATCGTTAATCATTAATCATACACATATTGTGTCAACATTTAATCATGATTGGTAATCATTAATCATACTCCAAACGTATTATTCATTAATCATAATCGTTAATCATTGTCAAAAAATAATTTAATCGTTAATCATAATCATTAATCGTTGTCAAAAACGAATAAATCATTATTCATAATCTTTAATCATAGAGTTGAATGATTTAATCATAACAAATTTAATCATTCATTGGAAGCTTTATTCATTAACGCTCTGAAGGACTATCAATCACAAGATTCATAAATCGAATTCAGTTTTATATTTTTATTTTATTTTTTTTCTGCTGTAGTATTTTGCAATTGCAACATTATTGGAATCGTATTGCATTCGAAGGATGTTTCCGTAGGCTCCACCTCTTGCGCTTTTTAGATTGCAAAAGAGTTATATTTGATGGTACATACGCAAAGATTGTTTCTTTCAGAATAGTTGCAACACAGTGAAATATTCAGTAGTGAAACAATTTGTGCTGCTTGGGCGGCAATCCGCCGAAGAAGCGCAAGAAGCAACAGTCGCAGCTGCCACAACCTCAAGCAGTGCGAAACTGCGACCCGGAACGGAACCCGACCCGGAACTGCGACCAAAGCTCCGGATTGACCGCGAAAGGCCTAAACTGCACATTCCGGTTCTGCAGTGAAAGCGTTAAGGTGATGCCCACCAACACGGACCATATCCGACTCGACTCGGACTCGAGGTCCACAGATATGAATTCTACACTCATGACATCCCCGTCACGATGCCGCTTAAAGCTTTGCTGCGAGGGCTCCATGACATGGAGGAAAATGAGCTCATCCAGGAGATGGAAGTCGCGGTGCACAAAATTGCTCATCACGACAAGACAAGAAGGTATCGCGACCAGCTTTATCTGGTCCACCTGGAGCATGGCTCCACCACCTTCAAGAACCTGAAGCTGGTTGAAATAATCAACAAGACAGTCGTTGACTGGAAGCGATATCGCTCACTGCACCGCGACGTTACGCAGAGCACCAACTGCTTCAACTTCGGGCACGGAACCAAAAACTTCCGCATGAAGCCGCGCTGCAACAAATGTGGTGAACCCCACCCAACTGACGAGTGCGACTAAATGGAGGTGGCCGATCCCAAGTGCGCCAACTGTGGCGACAAACATCGGGCCACCACAAATGGCTGCCCAAAGCGAGCCGAGTTCCTGGAAATCCGGAAGAAGGCTTCCACCAGAAACCTTCCGAAGAAGAACCGTGCTCATGTAGTCAACGAGGTGAACTATCCGGCCATCGCAGCTCCCCGTCAAGCGATTCCAGTCCTCCCACCGTTACAACCACACAAGCGATAGGCAGCAGCAGCTGCGTCGCACAGTGTTTTCTAACCCAGGAATTCGTGATCGAAAATGTTTTGGCCATGAAAAGTTGATTTTAGAATCTCAGTTACTTTGGAGAAAAGTTTCAGTATGTTAAGGTGGTTATACAACAAAGCCACAAATCGGCCATCTTGGAAACCACGTGCTTTTCTAGTGATTTTCAAGAGCACGAATTGAGAGAACAACAACGCCCATGGGGATCACAACATCTGTAGATCGTTTGATTACTCATGCTAAGCAATCGACTTTAATTTCAGCATTGTACAAAAAATATTTCGCTGGTTTTGAACTTTTGATATTAGGAGTAGAAAACCGTGTGGTGAATTTGAAATTCACCACATGGCTTGATTGTATAATCACCTTAAAAACCCAAATTTATCCCCAAGTGGTGATTATGCCTTTCTCGATTCGATATGTTGGATTCGAATTAATGTTGTAAATGCTGTGCTAATTGCCTACATCTTGGCGGTTAAAATATTTGATGCAACTCTATCACGCTGCTTATAAATTACTCAATAATTGAGTAATTTTTAAGCAATTATTATGAGAGTAATGGATTGCGTCATGGCTAAATTGATTAATGACTTAAAGTGTGCATGTAAACAGCGTATTTGTTAAAAGAAAAATAGAAATATTATTCAAATCGAATGAGTTATTAGCAAACAAAAACAATAGTGTCCAACTAGGAAAGTTTCTCCGTCGAATGAAACTAGTTGCACTCGAATCAGTCAAGTCCTTCTATATGAAACGTGTTTAACAATAAAAATTCCTGAGGCTACACACACACACACACACACACACACACACAGTCAGACATGTGCTCAGTTTTTCGAGCTGAGTCGATTGGTATATAACACTATGGGTCTCCGAGCCTTCTATCAAAATTTGGCTTTTGGAGTGAAATTATAGCCTTCTGGTACAACTTTGTTGTACGAGAAAGGCAAAAATTTGAAAATAAAATTTGTATAAAATTTTTCAAAAGGGTAGATAACAACACACATTCTCGCCTACTGTGCAGGACAACGTCCGCAGGGTCATCTTTAGTCTTTACACTTACGCCAGACCTATGATTTAGCCAAATACAAAATATTCTAAATGATTATGATGTTATGATGATGTTATACAGAACTGGCATGAATTTCAAATTCCGCAGGAAGAAAAAACGCGTAAATAAAAAAAATTATCAAAAAGTCACGTAAAAAGCGACCCTAGTGTATTTGGGCAAATTGTATTATTTTTGAAATCACCATACAGCCAGGAATGTTGATCGGAGGAACTGCAGTATCGGGTAAATCAGTATTCTTTATTGAATGGAAACTATGGTTAGTGACGCCTCAAACATCATAAGTTTAAATATAATTTTATGTAAACAATTCGAAGGTACACCCAACCGGCGGATGTTAGATTTTCTAACAATTCTGTATAAGAATCTACCAAAACCTGTATAAGAACTGGGCATATGCGAAAATGTTAGATTCTTATACAAGTATTGTATAAGAATCTAACAATTTTGTAAGCTTTTCTAACAATATTTGTATGATAGCTTACATTTTTTGTATAAGAATCTAACAATTTCGCATATGCCCAGTTTTTATACAGGTTTTGGTAGATTCTTATACAGAATTGTTAGAAAATCTAACAACCGCCGGTTGGGTCATGGGTGTACTTGTTTTACCTATTTACTTTTCGAAATATCCCGGAATAATAATTGCAATATTGCAAAACAGGTTAACAGAAAAGTTTTCCAAAAATTTTAGTTTATTTCTTTTCATTTAGAATTCTCTGGAAATACCAATATCCCGATATTCTATATATTGGTATTTCTCTGTTAAATATCCGTCGATTCGATAATCATTTTAAAAATTTCGACATTAAGACAATAGGTCTGGTGTAAGTGTTTGTATCATGAACTAGATGACCCGGCAGACGTTGTCTTGCACAGTAGGTGAGAATGCGTGTTGTGATGTGCCTATACAAAATACCCATACAAATTCTAATTCTTAGTTATGCGGAATACAGACCAATTCATTTTTTATATGTAACAAGAACAAGAAGAAAACATATCCATACGGTACTTACGGAAAGCTAAGTCACATGTTGGAATGAAACCGTTAGTGCTTGAGTTATACTTTCAATCTCCTAATTAAAATTCTGCCCCATTTTGCCCCTACATGTATGCAGTTAATGTCAAAATGCTCATTTTTGAACAAAAAATTGTCAATAACTTCGTCAATATTGAAAATAAGAAGAAACTGTCTTCGAAAGGTTCATGTTTTTTATCGCGACGAAATGTAGAACATTCGAAAAATCTAAAAAATATATTGATGAAAGTATCGTGAAAATCTAATTTTTGGGGGTCGTTCATGAATAACGACTTTTATAGAAACTTTTTCTACAACTTTTTTGAAGACACCAATGATGTATCTTCATAATTGGAGGAAAGAGAATTTCCGTCTCACTTTTAGGGGGATTGGTAAAAAAAAAAAAATCCGAAATATGGAGCTTAACATACTGAAACTTTTCTCAGAAGTCACTGAGACTCTAAAATTAGCTTTTCATGGCCAAAACATTTTCGATCACGAATTCCTGGGTTAGAAAACACTGTGCGTCGGTTCAAACTCCAGCACCGCCGGCTCCATCCTTCAGCGGCTCCCTCCTCCTGGATTCCACCGACATCAAGATGAGCATCCTCTACCCCCGGAGGATTCCGCTCCGCTCTACACCCTGGAGCAACTGGCTCCAATATTCAGCCAACTTACGACTCGGCTTTGAAGCTGCAAATCCCGGTTCGACCAGATCTACACTCTGGGAATTTTCGTCATGTAGAATGGCTACTAGGTTGGGTCTGATAAATTGAACGCTTGCTCGCTCAAGAACAAAATCGTCGAGCTCAGCGATTTCCATCAGGAGAAGGAGATTGCCGCGGCTTTCATCACCGAAACCCACCTGAAGCCCGAGGTAAGTGCAACAATTCCGGGTTTTAGGCCAATCGAACAAGGTCCAGAGGGGGAGGAGTGGCAATCGCCTTGCGAAGCAACATCGCCTGTCGCCTGCTGCCGGACTTCAAGCTTAAATTCATCGAAGCCGTTGGTGTGGAAGTCACCACCTCCGTCGGAGTCGTCACTTTCATCGTGGCTTACTATTCCACACAAGCCAAAGTCGACGATGGCACGTCGGCCGAGCTACGAAGGGATATAGTCAAGGCGGCAGGAGCAGTTCATCATCGCCGGAGACCTGAACGCAAAGCATTAATCGTGGGGAAACACGGAGTCGTCTGGTCCAACGACGAACTAGTGGACCACTACACCATCCTGAGCCCTGACAGCCCTACCCGGTTGACACGGTCCGGGACCGGGACCCATACAACGCTCGAGATCTTTAGCACGAACATGCACGATTACGTCTCCCAGCCGGTCGTCTTCCAGGAGCTCAGCTCGGACCACTATCCGGTGGTGGCGGAAGTTTGAACTTCAGTGAATCGGCACTAGCTAACCCGGCGGAACTATCATCGAGTCGACTGGGGACAGTTCCAAAGGTGCGTAGACGACATCGTCGACTACCAGGCGCGGCAGGAAACACCTGAAGCAATCGATCGACAGCTGCGTTCCATCGAGGAGGCGATCTCGGTGGCTCGGGAACAACATGTAGGTACCGACGGCTCGGCAGGTAAGCAACACCCTGACCATCGATACACTCACCAAAGATTTGCGCCGGAAGTTCCTTCAGGAGTTCCTCCGGAAATTCCTCCAGGAATTCCTCCGGAAGTTCCTCCAGGAATTCCTCCAGAAGTTCCTCCAGGAATTCCTTCGGAAGTTCCTCCAGGAATTCCTCCAGAAGTTCCTCTAGAAATTCCTTCGGAAGTTCCTCCAGGAATTCCTTCGGAAGTTCCTCCAGGAATTCCTCCTCCGGTGAAAATGATTCTTGACAACGATCCGGCGGGAACAAGAAGGCGAGGTGCGCAACGAGTAAGGTGGATCGATCAGGTGAAAGATGATTAACGAACCCTCTAAAGATTACATGTTTGGCGACGTGCAGTCATGAACCGAGTTAAATCGAGAAGACTTTTATGTACAGCAAAGGCCACTCTGATCTTAGTCTGAGTAAATAAATAATAATAATTGATCACGTCGGGAAGAAGAAAAAAGATTTAGTTTCGCGATCGTTTTGTCTTTGATCGGTGCAGAAATGCCGGACAAAAAGTGTGATAAAAAGGTAAGTGATTTAAAAGCTCTCTACTCTCTCTAAAGGGATAATAGGCCATTACATTGGAGTTGAACATTTTGTGAAATACTACGAAGAAAATCACGAAAGTTGTCATATTTCAGTTAGGCTTAGTTGTTCCGGCCAACTTCCATCTTCGACTGCCACAAATTGATCGATGGCTTGATACAGCTCTTCAAGCTATTTGGGTATTTCCCGTGTTTGCTATCCTCTCGGCACTCCTTCACGTCGATGGAGCACTTGAACGCCGGCATTTCAACTGTAGCCAAACTGCAGTACCTAATCTAGTCGCTCGAAAGAGAGACACGTAAGCCGTTCGAAATTGTAGACATCGAAGCCGATAACCACGGTGCTGTATGGGAGACCCTACTCGTGAGAGGAGAACACCAGGCCAAATAGCGGCGTCATACAACAGCTGTTAAGTTTTTGTATCAGCAGATGCGCATCCTAAAGTCCGCAGCATCAGATGTCTTCCGTATTGCTTCGTACAGCACTTTTCATTACAGTGCCAAACGACAAACAACAGCGGAAGCAATGCAGAACGACGTGGTTGAAGTAGCCGAAGAAGATGTGGTTGAACTGGACATCGATACAACAGAATGAACGGAAACATTTGAAATTCCCAATTCGATGGTAGAGCGTGAGAAGCCAGCGGAAACAATGGAATTTAGAATGCATATCGAGTCTGGTTTGTGAAGAAGCGGATAATGGGCTACATGGATTACTATACATCAAAGTGGAAAGAGAAGAGGATGTGAAAAAGCAGCTAGGGTAAAAGTTCCGATAGTCGTGGGTGTTCCAATAGTTGCGGTAGTGTTGTTTTTACACAATCTACGTATTTAACGCAGCAACCCATATAGTCTATCAATTGGTTGACCTGTCATTACACGAAATACAGGAAAACAGGTTGAGAATTGCATCAAAATTGGTAAAGTATCACTAAAATACCTTCTCCTTTTCTCTGCTTTGCACCAATAGTTGCGGTAGTGTTCCTATAGTTGCGAGTCCCATATGAAAACAATGGAATTCGCAACTATAGGAACACGAATTAAAAAATACCGCAACTATTGGAACACTGCACCAATAATTAGAGGTACCATTTTAGGTAACAATGATGGATGCTGCTGCCATTAGGACCCCTTTCGGACCAAATATAATTAATAAACTTCCATGTGCCCCCTTGAGGTAAGTGAAATGAAGTATAGACTTGGTGTGAATCAATAAATAGTGGTGGAACGTGCTTAGTTCCTCCACTATTGGGTCTTTTACCCTAGCACAGTTGACGAGTCAGCGAAGGGATCGTTTAGTTACGGTAGGACCGATAGACCAATCCCCACCAAAGAAGACCCACGCTATGTTTAAAGGCAGCTATTATGCAAAGTGAATGCACCTCGGATGTTTAGCCATAAGATCATAGTTTTTGACCTCTAGTTTAAGGATCTGTGTCGATTAAAATATTTCATCGGTGAAATTTTGACTTTTTTACTATTTAAGGTAATATTTTTAACCTAAATACCTTTTCTGATTTTTCTAAATTTTTTGAAACAAGTTATATAAAATCCAATTACTATATTTTTTTCCTGATGCTTTAAGAAACATTTTCATATAAAAACATTTTTCATATGATGAAAATAGTAGAAGTTATATTAAAATTACTGCCAGTTCTAAATTCTCTGAATGTTTATTATGAATAGATCTGGAGCCTTCCTTAGCCATGCTGTAAGATGCACTGCTACACTGCAACACCATGCTAAAAGTGGCTGGGTTCGATTCCTGGTCTTGTCTAGGACATTTTCTCGCCTTACCTGTGCATAAAGTATTACCGTAGCCTCATGGTATACGAATGCGAAAATGGTAGCTTGGACTAGAAACCTTGAACTGAACACTAAGCTCCGACTTCCGAGGCGGCATATGTCAGAGTGGTTGATGTAATGCCAATAAGAAGAAGTATTATTAAATTTAAAACATAATATCACTTTTTAACATTTCAAATCAACAAAAAATTAAAACTACAAACTAGTTCAAAGTAGTATTTATGTCCTGTATTTCAAATTTGATTGAGCCTCAATGGACGTCTGCATTATATGACTACTGTTATATGCTACCACCGTGGATAACAGTACACTTGCATACTGTTCGTGGTTTTCCGGCATTTTGTAGTTTTGCTAGGTAGTATAGAAATTTCTGTGGTTGACTTCCGTTGTTTGCTCCGTATACTTTGTAAGGCATCCCTGTGATGCGCTCACAAAATTCAAGATCGCGGAATTCCTAAATAAGAAAATTTTCGGTGATTGGTAGCCCAACTGCCATTCAACTGTCACAAAAAGCTCGTATGGAGTCTGAATAGAGGTCCGACAATGTTACACTAAAACAGCAATCATCTACCTGTGGTAGGCTCTCCAATACCTTATAATAACCATTGCATTATTTTCCTTCAAAACACCCCGTTCAACTAAAAGACTTCGGCAGTAACGCCCAGTGAAACCAAGTTGAGCGTGATGGGTTGCGTTGACCTCTGATGTCTAGACTTCAGATTTGTCTTGATAGTTTTTTTTGCTATAGGGCCGAAAATTTGGTAGACCAATCCCTCTAGCTAATGTAGCGCTGGAAGAGGGGTTTTGTCTAAAATTGTGTCATACTCTCTTCCTTACAGAAGATGATTATGAACACAATTGAAATATAATCGAGCATGTTTCTTGACCTGTCCAGCGTTAAATTCTGTTTCTATGGTAACAAGTGGACGGTGCAGGGTTGCTGGTTTTTTGATAGACACGTATGAGATATGCAGTTACACAAGAATTCGCTATCGAAAAATGAAATATATTTTCGGTGTCAACAGTATTTCTAGTATAACTTCTGCTACTTTCATCATATGAAAATTGTTTTTATACGAAAATTTTCCTTGAAGCGTCAGGAAAAAAAGTGGTGCCTGGATTTCATATAACTAGCTACAATTTTTTTTTAAAAATCAGAATAGATTTTTAGGTTAAAAATATTACCTTAAATGATAAAAAAGTCAAATTTTCACCGATGAAATATTTCAATCGACACAGATCCTTAAACTAGAGGTCAAAAACACTATGATCTAACGGCTTAACATCCGAGGTGCATTCACTTTGCATAATAGTTGCCTTTAAACATAGCGTGAGACCTCTCGCAGACATGCATCTGAAACTTCTTTAGAATAATTTGTTCAAATTATTCGTCATCATGTTTACGGCTCCGTGCAGTTTCTTTTATTACACAATTGAGCCAAATAAATAAACGAACTGGTTAAAAAAGACCGTGAACCGAAGCTATCGCCACCATACTTTGCTCAACGATCCCGCTCATACTATCAAGTTTTCTTCTGCACCTGATGTCGATATCTCCTTGGCTTGATGTCCAATTCAACATTGATTACCAATCCAGGACCATCTTCCTCCAAATAAGTTAGCATGTTGGTACAATCCCAAGGAAATACGGTTCTCCTACAGACAGTCGCGCTCAAAGTTGTTAGCTATCACGGGATGTCTTTCGAAGCAAAAGAACTGCTGAATTCCGGTTCAGTGTTGAACTTCACCTCATCAGATGTATCCATCGCCACAGACAAATTGCCTACCATTTGTCTATCTCGTGCAAACTTCCCAAGGTCAAATGTCTCGACCAAAATTGATCTCTCCTTTGGCGGCGAAGTATATTGGGACCTACACACGGGTAAGAAACATTGGGCTTGCCCTACCTCATCGAAACCTTTTTCGGTTGGATCTTATGTAGCTCGACATCAGCAGATTCTGTCGGACGAACAGCTTGTCAGCTATTAGGTTCTGATTATCAAACAATCTGCTTGCGAAAAGATTTGTGAAGCATTCTACGAAAAGATTTGGGAAGCTATAACCATATGCAGATATCCAAACGAGTAATAAATTGTTCACCCACCCTGTTAGCCTGTCGCTAAAATTTTTACGTCGATGAACTTCTTTCCAGAGACGTCGATATCGTATCCGCTATTCAAACTCGACGTAAAGTATCAGCGATGCTCAAAACTGACGAATTCTCAATGATAAAGTAGGCTTTTAACTACATCGAAATACTTGACGACATTTTTCCAGAGGATCGTTCAGCCCAGCCATGACATGAGCTACGAAATCAGCAGTTCGTTGGCACACTCGGGTTCGTCTGGCAACCGGGAACAGACATCTTCTGCTTTAAGGTGCAGCAAATTTTGCCTTCTCCCATACTCTTCAAGCAAAGCATTACGTCCTACGTAGCTAAAATCTTTGATCTAAAATCTTCTATTGCAGTGGATTTTTTACAATAATTACTATGGTCAGTGCTCCAAAAACTTCCGCGGAAATTCCTCCACAAGTTTCTTTATATTTTTTTGGTTTCAAAATGCTGCAGAAATCCTCTGCAATATAAATATCAAATTCCTCATAGAATCCTTGTAAAAAAATCATCAGGATTTTTCGTAATTTTTCGTTGAGTATTCCTGCGAGTTATCTGAAAATATCGCAATTTGAATTACTGTTTTTTTTCTTTCAGAAATACCCTTTGAAAATTACATTCTAATATTTGAACGAATTTCTACTGAAATACCTAGGGGCAATGACGGCTTTGGCAGGTTTTGTACTATTTGTACTATTTGTACATGCTCAAATTTGGCCCAAACATTCTTTGCATATCAAAGAATATTGTGGCCAAATTCATAAAATTCGGTCGACAAAGACCCCTCTGCCAACAATAGAACAAAACCTGCCAAAGCCGTCTGTTCCCCTATTTAAGTGAGGCATCTACATCAAATTGAGGAACATTTTTGTACTGTCAATTGTTATTATTCGTTTTAGAAGAATACTATGAAAGCAATATAAAATGCTCAACATTTTATCAGAATTCCTTCGTATACATATATAGCTATGTATGAGGAATCAGAAGGAATAAATTTTGGCTGTTACGCCCTTTTCAAATGTTGGTCTAGATATATCATGCTATGTGGTTCCTTTTACGATAATCAATCAGAAACTGACACATATCTCGGGTGTTCATGTCTTTCAACAGACATGTTTTGTCATGCTGTCATGCTCCTCATAACGTTTGTTTAATGAATGCTCAAGAATGTAATCATGGCATTTAATAACGGCTTGTAAATGTCCGAAAAATAATCTAGATAGGGTAACAGTTCCGATAGTCGTGGGTGTTCCTATTGTTGCGGTAGTACGGTTTGCAGGGAATTTAAAAATTAAACGCAGTAACCCACATCACCGATCAATTAGTCGACCTGTCATAACACGATGGAAACAAAAATAACATTGAAATTTCATTTAAACTGGTAAAGTATCTTTAAATTACTTGATTTTTTTTCTTTCCCTTGCACCAATAGTTGCGAATCCCGTATAAATCCCATGGGATTCGCAACTATAGGAACACGAATAACAAAATACCGCAACTATTGGAATACTGTACCAATAATTGGAGGATTGATTTTAGGTAATAATAAAGGATTTTGATGAAATTATGGCACGCTTCGGATAAAATAGAGAGAATGCGCTTTCGGATGCACTCTCAAGGTAAGGGAAATGAAGTATGGATTAGAAGTTATAGAGAAATTAGTGTTGGAACGTGCTTAGTTCCTCCACTATTGGATCTTTTGCCCTAGACATAAAACTAATTTTCAAATAAATATGCTTAGATCTAGCATTATATTTGTTAAATTTTTACCTAAAACTGAATCCGCGCGTAGCCATTAAATCGTTATGTAAATCCGCGCCAAATCCACGAAAACAGCGAGATACGCGAAAATTGCGAATTCCGCGTAGTCGTAACAACCCTGCAGTTGGCTTCAATCCGATATAACTTCCCAGGCAGAAGCCATGAACAAAGTAACAAAACATGATATGGACTTGGTTGATATAAGAGATAAAATAACAGGCAACAATTTAACTTGCACCGAAATTTCATTAAAATATCAAGATATGTGATGGATAAGAACAAACTAATGGCACATGATATTGATCAATTCTAACAAGTAGCATAACTTGATCTTCTCATGATATTTGAGTGCAAAATATTGATATAATTGTCTGATTATTTATCTCTTATATCAATCATGTCCATATCTCATTTTGCTATTTGATTCAACATTTGATGAGCTAGTTTCGTCTACTCGGGTAGTGTATCCATTGTAATTCACTGCGCAAAATACATATTTATGCAATGGCAGGCACAGAAAAGTATTCAAATGATATCCGTGAAAAGTTTTGGGCATGAACTGGCTATTTCATCAAAACATAAAAAGTCTATTTGAAACTATCAATTCAAACGTTAGTTCAGTTTAAAGCGGAAAGTCTACCGGTTTGACACCTACCTTGAGTATTGATGGTGGTTCCCTGAGTAGTGTTAGCTCCGACATTGTCATACAGCGAGGTACTGGACGTGGCCGTGGCAATCTTTTCACTCCTGAGCGTTTCCGTTTCAGTGGCACGATTGGTTGCCCGGGGCAGCGTCGATGATCCTACAATTGGGAGAGTTCGGTTAGCTTCCGCAATGGTCATTCAGAGTTGAGCAATGGAAGGCCATACCTCTGTAGCGTGGATCCTGGGCCCGGATGCGTGCGTACTGCTCGGCGGTCATGCAGGTGCACTGGGGTTCCCGGGCCCGCGACGGACTGGCCGGGGTGCTGAGTGGTTTTCTTTTCGTTTTTACCTTGCCCTTCCCGGGTGGATCAAGTTTTAGTGAGTAGCTTGAGGAGGCCTTTCGTGAAAATTTGAAAGAAGGCGACTGTAAAACGTCGCACTATTATTAGGGTAAATGAATGATGTCGCTGGAGGTGGACACAGAGCGAGAGTGGCATACGATCGAGAGATTTGTCGAAGGAACGAGCCCATATAATGTGGCTCGTGTTCTTCGTTACGCGGCTCGACAGAGGAGGATACGGAAAGGGATGATTCGGTGCTGAAGAGGAGGGGTCATGTGTGTGAGGCGCGCTTGGTTTATGTCATGGAGTTTAGTATTGCGATTATTGTTAGATCGAATAATAGTGCAACATTTTAAAATCGTTTCTTGTTATATTAATTTAGATATTTAGTTAGTGGTTTGTCTTTTCTGGGAAATAGAGGATTGTGTATTCGAAAAGGCCCTAATCTCTAAAAGGATAGTACAGTTATCTCAGTAAATAAACACAGAATATAAGTTAGTAATTTGAATTTAGAAGTCTTCCATTAGTTTGATTATACTTACACAACATTCGCGGAACTGTTTGGCATCGATAGGAGAAGTAAAATTGAGACCCCAGGTGTCACTGGTCATCGGATCCTTCCAGTAGACGAAGCATTCTGACGCTTGGCCGATCCGAGTTCCTAAAAACAGGAAGATTATCGTTATGTTGGAAACCCACAAAACTTTTATGTGTCTAAAACAAACCTGGCTGAATTAGTCGAACGTCGAGAATCTTATCCACCTGGCTATTGTAGGCGGTGATGTGGAAGATGCACTCGGGCGAGTCTTGGATGCAGGTGATGTTAACAGGAACTAGATCTTCGGATACTTGTTGCCATTTGACGGTACCAGCGCCACTTGCCGATACGTGGAATACTTCTGCCCACAACCTGAATAAAATAAAAAGATTTTGGTTGGAAGGTTTGATCGAACGGTAAAACAAGAAATAGTGTACCAAATAATAATGAGAATGCCCCCTTTTACTTACAAAATTATTATTTGTCAATGGACAGTCGAGGAGAAAAGATACAAGTAGAACCAAAATTGCTGAACTGTGAATCTGTGCATCTGCGCGCGATTCTATTACTGCTTATTCATACTTAGGCCAGAGTTGGCGCTGCAGCATATACAAGGTCTTCATTTAACTCCGTAGGCTGCAGGTTATCTTCTACACCCAACCGGCGGTTGTTAGATTTTCTAACAATTCTGTATAAGAATCAACCAAAACCTGTATAAGAACTGGGCATATGCGAAATTGCTAGATATTGTATAAGAATCTAACAATATTGTAAGCTTTTCTTACATTTTTTGTATAAGAATCTAACAATTTCGCATATGCCCAGTTCTTATACAGGTGTTGGTAGATTCTTATACAGAATTTTTAAGAAAATCTAACAACCGCCGGTTGGGTGTACCTGATCGGTTCATCTTGCTGGCTGCATAAGTGCATACTTCGCCTTTTTGTACCCGTTGTGTAACTATCAAGAACAATTTTTCACTGAGTTACTGTTTGACATTCGGGATACCGCAGTCGTATCCCGAATATGAGAAAATAACTCAATGATACCCAATTTTGTTTTTGCTACCTTCTGCAGTTTTATGAACTTGGTGTGCATGAGAGATAAAAAAACAAAATTAATGTTTGTTTGATATTGAAATACCTGAGTCTTAACCTTAATCAGATGTTGGGGTTAATATGACCCAAAACTGAACTTCAAAGTAGAATAACTCTTTAACTGATGTTATTTTATGAAAATTAAGAATTTGACATGAAAAATGTATTTTAAGGTGCAACAAGAACGAACCCACAAAAAAACTCATGAATAAGATATTAGGGTCATGGTAACCGAGAAATGCGCCTATAAAGCTCAAAATAGGCTTCTTCTGCTGAAAAACTAGATTGTTAAGCTTAAATTGTTTGTTGGGTATCTTTGCACGATTGCTGTCCGGGATTCACGCAACATGTCCTGCCCATCGTACTCTTCCGGCTTGAGCTACCTTCTGAATACTGGGTTCGCCGTAGAGCTGGACGAGCTCGTGGTTCATTCTTCGCCGCAACACACCGCCAAAGATGGTCCTAAGCACCCGTCTCTCGAATACCGTCGAGGGTCCCACCCCACTACCCCGAATGCCATTACCCCGAAAACCATTGCCCCGAATGGGACACCACATCGAAATCCATGACCCCGAAAGGCCATTACTCCGAAAATAATTGGACAGATACCAAAATAAAAATATTTGCAAAGCATAAAAAAATATACAACTTAGAGTTAATTAGAGAAAAGTAATAAAGATTCAGTTTAACCAACATTTTTGTTAAGAAAATTATTTTGAGCTTTTTAGTGGAATGTCTTCACTTGTCATAAGACGAGTTTGTACAATCCCATTGAATTCCACCACTTAATTGTATCTTGACAGATACGTATTTCGACCTCAACAGTAAGGCCGTCTTCAGTGTCTCGTGTTTGACTCAACTTAGTCGAGTCAAGTACGAGACACTGAAGACGGCCTTACTGTTGAGGTCGAAATACGTATCTGTCAAGATACAATTAAGTGGTGGAATTCAATGGGATTGTACAAACTCGTCTTATGACAAGTGGCAACATTTTTGATTTTCGTGTAATTAACTTGGACTGCCATTTTGCAATTTCTTTATTTGAAAAAAGTCATGGTAAGGAAAAGGTTCAATTAATGCGTTTACCCGGTACAAGACGAACATAATAGATAATGTCTTCGAAGAAACACATCTGCCCGGTTTAAGACAAAAAAAAACAATGCCTTCTATAAATGAACGCTTTTGTCCGGCATAAGGCGATCAGTGAAGATGATGCCTTCTTTAAATCAATGCGTCTGCCCCGTATAAGCCAAAAAGAAGAAATAATGCATTCTTCAAATCTAGGAACTTTTTTCAAATAGGCGTAACTGTATTTGACCTTGAAATTTGAAACGACTTCTACTCTCTCTATTCAGCATATTCCGTGCAACTGACGTTACTACCTGATAGATCGCAATCTATTCTTTCTGTTGAGTACGTTAGTTGACTAAAATAGTTTGAATTAAGAGCACAATCGTCATTCCAAAAATCAAGGTCAGAATCAATTCCGCCCATTTGAAAAAAATTCCTAGAAATTAACACGCTTGCCCGGTATAAGGCACACATAGATAACGCATTATTTGAATAAACGCATCTGCTCGGTATATGACACACAGGGGAAATATTGCCTTCTTTGAATGAATGCGCTTACCAGGTATAAGGCAGACAGAGGAGACGATGCCTTCTTCAAATGGACGCGTTTGCCTAAAATAAGGTCAATTATTACTCATTCACCCACTCTTAATCGTTCTACCTTTTTTACTCACTCATCCAGTTTAACTCAATCATTTACTCTTACTCACTTACTCTGACTCGCTAACTCCCCTTTACTGACTCACTGATTCACTCCTACTCACTCACTTATTCATACCACTCACTCCCTTTAGCTCGCTGAGTCACACTTACTCGCTCATTGTATCTTATGTATTCACTTACTCTTACTCACTCAATCTTACTCATGCACTCCCTCTTACTCACTAACTCCCCAGTAAACCACATATCGTTCCTCGACCACCTCGAAGGAATCCCCGTCTATCGTAACACTGCTTCCCAGGCGGCCCCTGTCGCGCTCGGTTCCGCCCACAAGCATGTACTTTGTCTTTGACGCATTCACCACCAGTCCAACTTTTGTTGCTTCACGTTTCAGGCGGGTGTACAGTTCTGCCACCTTTGCAAATGTTCGGCCGACAATGTCCATGTCATCCGCGAAGCAAATAAATTGACTGGATCTGTTTAAAATCGTACCCCGGCTGTTACACCCGGCTCTCCGCATGACACCTTCTAGCGCAATGTTGAACAACAGGCACGAAAGTCCGTCACCTTGTCTTAGTCCCCGGCGCGATTCGAACGAACTGGAGTGTTCGCCCGAAATCTTCACACAGTTTTGCACACCATCCACCGTTGCTTTGATCAGTCTGGTAAGCTTCCCAGGGAAGCTGTTCTCGTCCATAATTTTTCATAGCTCTACGCGGTCTATACGGTCTATATTTATATTCCTTGCAATATCCTATACCAGTGCGAATGAATGTCTACGTGAATCGTAATACAATAGAAACCACTTCAGTCCAAATGGCTTGCAGTTGAAAAGATATAAATTGTGTAGTTTATGTTGGACAAAAATCCGATTCACTTCAAGATGTGCAGTATGGTGCAGTGGTGGAGTATCCGCCTGCAGATCCAAAGATCGCATGTTCGAGACTTGGTGCTGGTGAGATTTTTTTAATTTTTAATATTTTAATGCTTAATCGTAATACTGTTTGTATGATGTCGGGAAAGATCGTGAAATAAAACTTGTATGTATCTATATCGCCTCCACTTTGGTACGTATATAGCCAATCTGTGCATTATATACGAATAAGTTGGTTCTTATATAATAACCTATATCAAGAGTTATAGGTACCAAAATGTTGACTGGGTCACTTGCTCCCTCTTACTCACTTACTCACTTTTACTCCCTCGCTCACTCTTGCTCACTCACTCACTCACTCACTCTTGCTTACTCACTCACTCTTACTCACTCTTATTTACTCACTCTCTTTCACTCATCAACTCTTACTCCCTCACTTTTACTTGCTCACTCTTACTAACCCACTCACCCACTCGTCGATTCTGAGACCACGCTTCATCCGTTGCTTTTACTACAGCGACCAAGAAACAACTTCAACCTTGTTACCTTTGTAGCCATGCTGACGTGGACAACGGGATTTTACGGATTAAGAGCATTTAGTTCTATACTGAATTGAAACAGTACCAGGCGAAACGCAAACTATTATCCATTCATATGAATTCTGAATAAACTTTCATTGAGTAACATTTTTTTTCAATTGAAATGAAGTATAAACTTGAAATAATGACTGATTCGGGGTACTGGATTATTCGGGGTAGTGTGCCATTAGGGGTAATGACATTCGGGGTAGTGGAGTTCGGGGCAGTGGCCTTCAGGGTAATGGAATTATGGGTAGTGTCGTAGAGGCACACTCGAGCATTGTCCATGTTTCATGTCCGTAGAGGACTACCGGTCTTACCGGAATAGTCAAATTGTAACCGAATTACAAAGTTTACATATCGTTCGAGCTTGATCTTGATTAACTGCTCGTAGTTGCTACTCCATTATGACCAGATCAGCTGTTCTTGCACAGGGAACCAACAGATGTTTGCTTGGGACTAGCACACATCTTCAATGTACAAGTACTGGTGATCTCATTTGTTAGGTCATACTGGCGCCTGCCACGTCAGAATGCAAGTCAATGTAGGGAAGGGGGAGGAAATGATGATGCAATCACTCGCCCACTGCAAGCCGAATATACCTCTGCACTTGAAACGAGTTCATGTGGAATTTGTTGGAATTTTTGGGTTAGGTTCGAGAGGCAGAGGTCCGTCTTAGTTAACGAGCTGCCAATGTGATAGATAGGCGAAAGCAACTGATGGAACAAAGTTTACATATCGTTCGAAAGATAAACTCATAAATTTTGTGGCCATGTAGTGATACGCTGGTTCCAGATACAATGACCACCAGGAAATGACTTCAATGGGGACCTTATCGGCCAGGGGAGCATAAAAATCCCTCCACATCTGTCTTTAGACGGCTAATTCTTCATAGATTCTCACAAAACCGGGATGTATGGTCCATGAGAGAGTTTTTGACCAAAATGGCCACTTATGGAACCTGCAGGGTACTCCCGGGGAATCCGTAAAAGGGGACATTTCCGCTTTTACACCAAAATATGCCGTGCGACGGCTCTTTCGTCGTGATTTTTCACCAAATAGATGGCCAAGCGCTTGTTATAGATTATCGACCGATTATAATTGGCCACTTTTGAAACCTATGAGATGCCCCCGTGAAACTCGTAAAAGGGGGCAATTCAATTTTTACACAAAAAAAATCCGTGTGGTAATTCTTTCTTCGTGCTTTTCCATCAAATGGATGGTTATGCATTTGAAATCAAATATAGATCATATTGGCCGCTCCCGGAACCTGTAAGTTGCTTCCAAAGAACCCGTAGAAAGGGACATTTCCATTTTTACATCACAATATGTCGTGCGACGGCTCTTTCGTCGTGATTTTTTTACCAAATAGATTGTTTTGCACTTGAAATAGATTATCGACGACATTGGCCACACTCAAAACCTATAAGGTGTCTCTTAAAAGGAGGCTTTCGAGCCTCTTGAAAGAAGGCTGCCGAGCCTCTTGAAAGGAGGCTTCCGAACCACTTGAAAGGAGGTTTCTGAACCGCTTGAAAGAAGACTTCCAAGCCTCTCAAAAGGAGGCTTCTGAGCATCTTGAAAGGAGGCTTCCGAACCTCTTGAAAGGAGGCTTCCAACCCTCTCAAAAGGAGGCTTCTGAGCATCTTGAAAGGACGCTTCTCAGCAATTGAAAAGAGGCTTCCAAACCTCGTGAGAGAAGTCCGAACATCTTGAAGGGAGGTTTCCTAGTCTTTTGACATGAGGCTTTCAAGCCTCTTGAAAGGAGGATTTCGCGGTTCTCAGTATTTTGGAAGAAAGCTTCCGCGCCTCTTCAGATTCTAGATTTTAGTTTAGAAACATATTATTGAACATTTTGTATCAATCGTGTAGAATATATTTAAGATTTTCAAAAATTTGTTCATTCAACGTTTTGTCCTTTGGTCCTACATCCCTTCATACGATGTACTGCTTGTGGTTGACATAATTCAATAGTCTTTGATTTACTTATTACCATGCTTATTATGTACAATACAAACTATTAGAATAAAAACCCAGATTAATCCACCTAGCGGCGATGATGCCTTTCTCGTGCATCGTAAAATGTACTGAAAAAATCACATAGGAAAGGTCAAAAAAGCACTTTAGGGGGATAGATCGCATATTTTCTATCATTTTGCATGTTTTTGCATTAATTACTATGCATTCCCACCACTCTTGAAAAAAAATTTTTTTTTTCGATTTTGAAATTTTTTTCCAAGGGGGGACCCTTGGGAAAAAACAATGATTTTTCAATAATTCCGAAATGCAATGTCTAATCAGGCCAATTTTCAATAGCAAACAATGGGACCGCATTCCCCGTCGAATGCAACTTGTTGCGAGTAAATCGGGTAATGCTAAGTTCCAAAAAGTGTGTCTACAAAATTTGTACACATACACACATACACACACACACATACATACATACACACAAACAGACATCACCTCAATTCGTCGAGCTGAGTCGATTGGTATATAACACTATGGGTCTCCGAGCCTTCTATCAAAAGTTTGGTTTTGGAGTGAAATTATAGCCTTTACGTATACTTAGTATACGAGAAAGGCAAAAAACAAAGCATTATCAATAAGTTTTTATAGAAATTGTAATAAATCTGGCCAGCTGGTATAAGATTTCGAGAGTTCGAGGATACTGGAAGAAGACGTGATTTTTTAATACCAGTTCTTTTGAAACCTCAACTGCAACCCACAAACGAAACATCGAAGACAGGCCAGTGTTTACTATTTCATTAATGCAATCCCTTCCTGCCATGCAAAGCTTCATCCCAATACCCAAAACGCAATTCCTCTAACAGTTTTTTATCAAAAGAACAAAAACGCAAACGTTTGGCACTTTTATCTTGTAACTGTGATGTCATTGCAATGACCGAAACTTGGCTTGGTGATGACATTTAAAATTCCGAACTCTCCTACGATTATGTGATTTATCGTCTCGACCGAAATCCTGTCAACGCTTCGTCTGATCAAGAAATAGCTCTGACGCAGACTATCCTTGCCTGCGGACTACAACAGATACAGGATATACGTAATGTGAATGACAGATTGCTCGACCTGGCCTTCGTTAGTGACGCGGATAGTATTGAACTATTTGAATCACCAAGCGGAATTTTAAAACATGACGTCTTTTATAAATAAATTTGACTATCTTCGTAATACTAAAGATATTGGACAAAACTGCTGCTATTATGATTTCGAATCCTGCAACGAAGTTGCCATTCAAGCCCGTTCATTGTCGATAAACTGAGAATCGATTTTGTCGAATTGTGATGTGGATGATGCTGTATATCGATTTTATGGTATTATTTTTGACACCATCCACACACGGTCGCGCGATCCGAGATATTTAGTTTTGCTATGCAGTGTTCGAAAAAAAAAAATCAATTAATGTGCGTTTTTATTTGCATTTCATATAATCCCTTCCCATAGATCGCATCACTCACCAAAGAGAATCCAGATAAAATATCCTATATAACTATCACAAAACATCATCCCAGTCCCAAGACAATCGTGGAGATGGAGAGGTGTTCTCGGTCTTTAGTGGCAACGAGAGCCGAACTTACAATCCTTCCTTTCCTATATGGCCGTAAGGACGTGGCCGGCGCCGTTATTGACTTAAAATACGTGAGCTTCTGAAACGTAGACATTGAGAATGGATAGGAAATCCCATGTTCCATTCACATGGTTCTCTGTGCAATTTCCCAAGTTCCAGTCAATCACGGAGTAGCAACTACGAATTGTACGGTCATAATGCTTTCATGCTCTCATGCTCTCAGAATCCCTGGAGGAATATCCAAATGAACCACAGGGGGAATTTTATGAATTATTCCTGGAGGAGTTCCCGAATGAATTTCTGGAAGATTTACTGGAGAAATTCTAGATGAAATTCCTGGAGGCATTGTTTAATGTGCTTCAGGAAGAATTTCCGAAGAACAACCTGAATAGATTTGGGACAAGAAGTTCTAAATGAATTTCCAAAGAAATTATTGAAGGAATTTCTAAAGAAATTATTTTGAAAAACTCTCGGAAGAATTTCCAATGGATTTTCCAAACAAATTATTAGTAGAATTTTCATATGAATTTTTAGATTTCTACAATAACTCCTGATGGATCTTTAACAATTCTTTTAGGAATTCTGCCATGAATTTCTCCGAGAAGTCCTTCGAAAATTCTGACAGCAGTAAAAGAAAACCCTGTTTTGAATTTAAAATTAAGAATTGCAAAAAAAAAACAAAATATAGGGATTTCAGTCGATTCATCATTTTACTTCTTCGGATATTCTAGAGAATTCCTTAGGAATTTACCTCAGAAGTTGATTCGAAAATTTCTTCAGTAATCATTCAGGTCATATTTCATGAATTTATTCAAAAGTTTGTTCGAAAAATCCTCCTCCAAAATTAAATTCGGTTTTTTTTAATTTTTTTAAAACATAAATTAATTTAAAAAAAATCCGTTAATCACCCAGAAGTTCGAAAATTCCTTCAGGAATTCCATCGTGAATTTCTTTTCTCCTGAAAGATTTTTTTCCAAAATCCTTCAAAATACCTTCAAAAATTCCTTACGGTATTCTTTCGAAAATTCCTTTAAAAAATTGCCTGAGAATTATTCCAGAAACTCCTCCGGAATCTCTTTCAGGAATTCCTTTAGCAATACTTAAAGAAATTCTTCAGAAATTCGGAAGTTTCATACCATCGGCTCCCATAATTCCGCTAAAATTTCTTTCAGGAATTTCCGAACGAATCCCTAAAGGAATTTTCGAAATTCATGAATTTCTCTGTAAAATACTCCAAGAATTTATTCAGAATTTCCTCCAGGAAGTTTTACGGCAAATTCTCAGGAAATTACTTTCAAGATAGATTCATTTTTTTTTCGGAAATACATCAAGATATTCTTTTAAAAATTACTTTAGAAAATCCTTAAAAATCCTTAAGCCCACTTCTCACGGAATCTAGATTAGGAAGTCCTCGCGTTTTCAAGGGCACATCACTCAATACGAACGAAACACACAATTCTCGCGCTTAGTTCCATAGGGGCGTAACTGTATTGATTGATTTGTCTTAATCGATTTTATATTTAGTTAATAACTCAATTGTTTCAAAAGCTAGAACCGTGATTATTGATTCTGATGCAAGATACAATCATCCTTCATCACTCCACACCATTAAATCATCGATAAACTAGCGCAATTCGGTACAATAGTAAACAGGGGCCCTCCTTAGCCGTGCGGTAAGACGCGCGGCTACAAAGCAAGACCATGCTGAGGGTGGCTGGGTTCGATTCCTGGTGCCGGTCTAGGCAATTTCCGGATTGGAAATAGTCTCGACTTCCCTGGCCATAAAAGTATCATCGTGCTAGCCTCATGATATACAAATGCAAAAATGGTAACCTGGCTTAGAAACCTCACAGTTAATAACTGTGGAAGTGCTTAATGAACAAGCTGCGAGGCGGCTCTGTCCCAGTGTGGGGATGTAATGCCAATAAGAAGAAGAAGAAGAAGAAGAAGAAGAAGAAGAAGTAAACAGAAAACACCGACAAAGAGAAAACGATCTATACAGTTACGCCCCTATGAAACTAAGTGCGAGAATTGTCATTTTTATTATTTCTACTGTGCCGCAGATAATAAAAATGACAGCTCCTTCCGAGATTGCTTAGATTTTTTTTTCGGAAATTCCCAAACGAATTGTTTTTAGGATTTTTTTTCGGAAATTCATTTAGAAATTCCATCGGAAATTACTTTGAAAATTTTTATCGGAATTGTTATTCAAATTCTTCTGAAATAACTACGGAAATTGCTTAGGAAACTTCTTTGTGATTTCTTTTGGAAATTGCTTTAGGAATATCTGCGGGAATCGGTTTCGGAATTCTTCCAAACTTTTTTTTAGAAATTGCTTAAGCAATAATTTCAGGAATTTTTTGAATAAACTCTTACAGTTTTCCTATTATTATTAATGGAGTTCTCACGAAATTTCTTTAGAACTTCTTCCAGGAATTCTTTCGATTGTTTTTCAAATTCCTCCGGACATTCTCCGGAAATTTAATTAGAAATTCCTTGAGACATTCGGATATTCCTTTAAGATTATTTTCGGGAGTCACTGTCACTGAAATTTATTCAGAAATTCTTTTATGATAATTCGGAAATTACTTCAAGAGTTCTCCCATAAATTTCATCTTTAGAAACTCTTCCGAAAATTAGTATTTCCTATTTCATTCTTTAAAAAATTCTCGGAAAAATTCCTCTAACAAAATTTCAGGAATAGTTCCTGAAGAAATTTCATACGTTTTTACTGAAAGAAATTCCAAAGGATTTCCTGGAGGAAGTTTCCAAGATATTTCCGAAGAAATTTTCAAAAAAAATCTATAATAATCTCTGAAGAAATTTCTAAAAGAGTTCATAAAAGAATTTCCGATGAAATTTTCGAAATTTCCTCAGAATTGCTGCTTTGAATATTCAAATGAATGTCTTAGTGTGTCTCCAAAGGAATAGCTGGATTTATCTCCGAAGTAATTTCCTGAGGGTTTTCCTGAAAAAAAAATCCTAGACTAAATTCCGAAAAAATACTTGGAGGAATGTCCAAAGATATTTGTGGACATATTTAATGTTGGAAATGCCTTCAGGAGTTTCGTTGTCATTTCCGTTAGCAATTCGTTCGAAATCCCCTAAGGAAATTTCTGAAATTGTGTCCTAGCATAGTGGAAGGGAGTTACTGGAGAAATTTTTGAGGAAATGAAATTCCGAAGGAATACCTGAAACAAATTTTGGATTGGATGTTTTTGGAAAAACATTCTAAAATAATTGAATATACCTTTCCAATAAATTAGATGGTTGCATTATATTTTGTAGACGATAAAATGCGATAAGAATTTTGTAATATTCCAAATTGCCTGACATTTTTAAATTGATTTATCGCTTGACTGATTACACCCTCCATTGTAGTTCCTACTACTCACGCCAAATTATAAATGAACCTATTACGCTGGTACCCCACCATTACCAGAGCTCTGACACCGCCAGTGATATCAAGTTACGAACTACACCTCTATAGCGTTACGTTATATATGAACGAAACAAACCCATTCCATATGTTTACAAATCTGAATGAAATTTGATCAACTTTGTTAATGTCAACAGGTTCCTATTTAGTTTTATACTTGAAAATGACGATAACAAAACACTGAAAAAGTTCCCAAGCAGAAATCGAAATACGTATCTGTTGATACAAGCAAAGCTGATTACAGTGGAAATAAATGGAAGAATCGTCAAGTCCTATAACTGTGTAACATTTTTCCTAAGATGCTCTAAAATAATTAATAACTCAAACTCACTTGTCATAAGACGAGTTTGTACTATCCCATTCATGTAATTCCACCACTTGACTGTACCTTGACAAAATTACTCAAACTGTTGTCCGAAGGGGTGGAGACATATATTTTTTTAAATAATTGTATCGGCCTAATAGAATACATTTTTTTGGCACTGCAAAGAAAAGAGCTGAAATAAGTAAATAATTCCAGCAGTAAATATCTGTGGACTTCCTCATTGAGCTCATAGAGCATACTTGCGAGCCGGTTAACTTCCACTTTGGGATGTAATGCCAAGACGAGGAAACATAGATTCAATGAAATATCTCAAAACATGGCCTATGCTGGTCTGGATTCAATTGGTTCAATGACATTAGTATTATTTATGGTGGAACTTCATGTACATGGCGAAAAAGAATAGGAATTTTCGATTCAACTCTAAAACCATAAGAATACATCCAAGTCAAACTTCATTTAAAGGGGACCATCTCACGAGTTTTTCCATTTCGTTAAATCAGTTCGATTATCATCGAACTTACCACCTACCTCAGGAGATGACCGTCCCGCCTGCGTGAGGCTTGCCACGGCGAGTCCTCGTACCGATATGCTTTCCGTATCAGCGGCGCGCACGAACAGCTCAGTTTGTTACCCATTGCGCAACTTGGGCAGCCAGCCTGTCCTCCTGAGGTTCCTTGCTGTCACCACATCACACTGGCATCGGCCCGGGAGAGTGCTTGGCCTCGGTTCAGCGACTGCGATCGCTGGTTGTGTCTGTGGCTATAGTGACGGCTGCTGCCACGCTGTGGAAGAGGACCAACGAGAAACGAATTTGTTAGAAAAGGAGGAAGGCCTGTTGGTGGGAATATGCTGGTAGTGCGTGGAGGGATTGGCATTTAAGGATTTGACAACGCATTTCCTTGTTATTTAGGTGTAATTTATTGTTGGATTTAATTGTTCTGAAAACCGACGCAAACTCAATCAATGGCAGATATTACTCAGCGTATTATGGAACACTCAACGGCTGCAGGTGTTCATTAACAGATGCCTGCGGTATATAATTCGGGCCTGGTGGCCTCACAACTGGATCTCAAACAATGAGCTCCATCGTCGTTGTCACCAGAGGCCGATAGCAACAGAAATTCGGGATCGGAAGTGGGGCTGGGTCGGCCACACTCTACGTAGGGGCGGAAACGAAATCTGTAAGCAAGCATTAGACTGGAACCCAGCGGGACATCGCAGCAGAGGCAGACCCAGAGGCTCATGGCGGCGAAGCCTCAATAAAGAAATAAAAGAAGTCGACCGAAATCTAACCTGGCAACAGGTTAAAGCGATAGCCGGGCAACGCTCAGGATGGAAATCTTTCAAGTCGGCCCTTTGCACCACCGGAGGTGTACAGGATCCGTAAGCAAAGTATTATGGAAATAAACAATTTCGTACAAGTTTCTCCCCAATTTCATTTAAAAGAAACTTAATTTTCAGTTTTACTATCTTTGATTGAAAGGATGACAAAGAAGTCTCAAATCATATTAAGCATATTTAATCATATTAAAAAAATGAAATCTTCCGAAGCTTTTTCGCAAACTCGTCCCATTTCCGATAAGATTGATAGATGAAAAAACTTATGCGGCTATCCTTCGTACTAACTCCAAAGCATCGCCAATCGCCACGTTTTCCACTTGACCTAAATGCTGTTGAATCTGTCCCGCTCGTATATTTAATGAATCGCTGTGCACAGTCCGCGTGGAGTACAACCCGGTCATCCCTGCCCGTCCGATTCGTCCTCGGCAGGGTAGATAATAATGCGAAAGGTGAGTGTTCACTGCCAGCAGTGCGCTGCTCATCACCACGTCTCGTAGTGACCCTTCAGCTGGCAGGGGAGCAACACAGACAGTGTGCGATGGTGCAAATGAAAAAGGGCCTTCCATGGGAGTGTGCCAGATATTTGATATTGATTGAGTTTGCTTTTGGCTGTCGTCACTGGCTGGCGACTGCACTCTCTTGGTTTCAGAAAAAAAATTAAACCGGCAGAAATTTAAATTTTAAATTAAATGGTAATAGACTACGGGGTGAGATATTGGTGGCCGATTGAGAGTGATCTGTTATTAGGAAAAAGCTCGAGACAGTGTAGAAAGATGATCAGGAAAGGAGATGAGATAAGCTTAGTACTACGATGCTATTCTTGTGAAGAGACTATTGGTGAAGCATAAATTGAAGGGAAAAGGTTTTTCTTTAGGCATAGGAAATTGGAGATGAAAGGTCGCTTTACTGGACTGGAAGAATGTTCAATAGCGCAATTGCAGAGCCGGAGCAATTGAATATGAGATGCAGTTTTCCGGGCGGTGATTGATGAAACTTATCAGATATGCTAATTTATGAAGAGCGATGATATGATTATTACTAATTTTGAAGCTCTTCCAATTGAATTATACGAATTGTTATCAACAAGCTGATATTTTGCAGTAAACAAATTAATTCTACGTATTCTAATGCAAATACAAACTACTTTTGGACTAATACGACATAAAAACAAATGTATGTACAAGTGAGGCTATAAAATATTTACAAATTTATTTAACTCGAAATATTCACCGTAGTCGTTGTTAAATTTAATATCTAAGTTCTTTGTATGACCATCGCAGTGATTTAATAGTTTGAACTAGAGTTTAATCTTTAAACATGTATTCATATGGAATCGACACATGATGACACTTTCAGAAATTTATCTCTGTGAAGCGATGAATAGTCAACATTTCATTTTATATTTACAAGTTCACCATGATTGGTAGTAGTCGTTACGATTGGCATCGAAAAGCTGCGTGATAAAAAATAGCTTATTATGATATCATTCATCAGATGAAGGTCTATTTTCGAAAATAAACATTTTCAGTATTATTTTGCTGTTTGACATTATATTAGGGTTACTGAGGATAATGATATTTTTCAGGATTTTCGGCTTTCAGTCACATGAAAATGTTGATAATTTCAAATCATTGCCAACGTTTCGATCCGGGGGTTTGGATCTTCATCGAAACGTTGGCAATGATTTGAAATTATCAACATTTTCATGTGACTGAAAGCCGGAAATCCTGATAATGATATTGTTTCGTATAGTTTATTATTGTATCTTTTGTTTTATGTTTCATTCAGAGCCGTACTGACACCTTCATCTATTTGAAAGTACAGATCGTTAGGTAATTAATTTCTCTATTAATAAAACTGCCAATGAATCACATACAGTGGTTGGTTTGCTACCCGCCGCTGCCGTATCCAGGCGCCGACGTACATATATGTAAAATTAGCCCGCATGAGTTAACCACCTGAAGTTTGTATGGCGAAAGACATCTAACGCGGGTTTTCTCAACAGTAGGAACTTTTCACAAAAACCTATTTGGTACTAGTTATGTAGGAAGGGGTCTGCTACTATGCCTACCAAATATTATTTCGATTAAGGTGCTTATTTTCGAGATATTAAACATTAGATACCTTTCGCCATACTGATTTCCAAAAGTTAACTCCTAGTGTGTCGCTGTAAGCATGCTCAAAGCAGGCGATTCATTGTCGGCATTGTAAAGTCGAAAATTTAGATATTTTTGCCATCGTACCATTGGTACTTCGCATACCCGAAGGAATAGAAAAGATCCTAACTCCTAGTCCTTAGCCTCCTATGCAACAACCCCTATCCCTACCTCCTCTTGGTGCTGGCTGGGATACGAACAACCTTAGGGAAGACCAATCCTGGTGTGAACTATGGTTGTATCATGCTGACAAGGAAGGGGGGGGGGTTGCTTGCTCCTCTCCGGAGGTGCAAATTTTACTGAGCGTCTGTTCTCCGTTTTAGGAGCGGCTCGGAACAGCGGCTTTTCTCCATATAAGGGGCTGATCATCGTCCAAATGCCAGCGAGGGGCTCTAAGTGAAACTGTTCACCAAGGTCCTCGGGAAAATTTAGGGAATTTGATGTCAGGCCCTGCAAGCCAGCTTTAAAAAACCAACGCAATGAATAATCGACAAGAGAGTACGGACCGGAACAATCGCAAAGACCACTGGGACGGAAACTCGGTTCGTGGAACTGAAAATTTCTCAACTTCATCGGGAGTACACGCATATTCGCCGATGTGCACAAGGACTGTAGATTCCGCATCGTAGCGCTGCAGGAGGTTTGTTGGAAAGGATCAATGGTGCGAACGTTCAGAGGTTATTATACCATCTACCAGAGCTGCGGCAACACACACGCGCTGGAAACAGCTATCATAGTGATGGGCGATATCCAAAGGGGCGTGATCGGAGAGAATGTGCAGGTTGAGGATCAAAGGCCGGTTCTTCAACTTCAGCATAATCAACGTCCATAGCCCACACTCCGGAAGAACTGATGATGATAAGGACGCATTCTACGAGCAGCTGGAACGTGAGTACGACAGCTGCCCAAGCCACGACGTCAAAATCATCATAGGAGATATGAACGCTCAGGTTGGCCAAGAGGAGGAGTTTAGACCGACTATTGGAAAGTTCAGCGCTCACCGGCTGACGAACGAAAACGGCCTACGACTAATTGATTTCGCCGCCTCCAAGAATATGGCCATTTGCAGCACCTACTTCCAACACAGCCTTCCTTATCGATACACCTGGAGATCACCACTGCAGACAGAATCACAAATCGACCACGTTCTTATTGATGCACGGCACTTTTCCTACATTATCGACGTCAGGACATATCGTGGCGCTAGCATCGACTCTGACCACTATCTGGTGATGGTGAAACTGCGCCCAAAACTATCCGTCATCAACAATGTTCGGTACCGACGACCGCCGCGGTACGACTAGAGCGCCTGATGTCGCCACTGCATACGCGCAGCATCTCGAGGCAGCGTTGCAGGAAGAGGGTGAGCTCGATGGGGCCCCTCTTGATGACTGATGGAATACAGTTAAAGTAGCCATCAACGGCGCAGCGGAGAACAACGTAGGGTATGTGGGACGAAGTCGACGGAACAATTGGTTCGATGAAGAGTGCACACAGATTCTGGAGGAGAAGGACGCAGCGCGGGAAGCGGAGACAGGAGAAGAAACGACGCCTGGAAGAAGGGTAGTGCGTGGAGATGGAACAGCTATTCCGTTCTCAAGAAACATGCAAGTTCTATCAGAAGCTCAACGCATCCCGCAACGTGCCGCGAGCTGAGATGTGCAGTTGGAAGCAGAACTACGAGGAACATTTCAATGGCGTTGATAGTACAGGCAGTGAAAGTCAAGATAGCAGAGGAGATAACTACGTCAGCTCAGCAGAGGATAGAAGCCAACCAGCCCACACCTTGAGAGAAGATAAGAATATCATCCAACAGCTAAATACCCATAAAGCAGCTGGTAAGGATGATATCGGAGCTGAGCTCATCAAGATGGGCCCGGAAAGGCTGGTCACTTGCCTGCACAAACTGATCGTCAGAATGTGGGAAACTGAACAGCTACCAGTGGAAGAAAGGGGCCATATGCCCCATCTACAAGAAAGGCTACAAGCTGGAGAGTGAGAACTTTCAGTCGTCTGTCACCAATAGTGAATGAGTTCGTGGGAACTTATCAAGCCGGCTTCGTTGACGGCCGCTCGACAACGGACCAGATCTTTACTGTAAGGCAAATTTATCAAAAATGCCGTGGATACCTGGTACCAACGCATCATCTGTTAATGCATTTCAAGGCGGCAAACGCCACTTAATACCGCGTAAAGCTATGGAAAATTGTGGACAATAACAGCTTCCTTGAGCCTCTCTTTCCGTTTGGGGCACCCAGGAGGCCGCATTAATAGCGGTCTGAACAATTGTGTTGACGGCGAATTCACCGGGAGAAGGCTTTGCAAATCTTGCGAATGAAGGGCGTTGGCGAACCAGTGGCGCAGAACCCCTTCTCTCTTCGCCTTTCCATTTAATTCTACCTCAAAGCCAGTTCGAGCAACAACTCAACATGAACCACTCACTCGCACTGAAACTTTGATCAAAATTTTAGAACACCTGACGTTTACTTCGGCGAGATGCTTACTATTAAACACAGACGCCGTTTTATTGCCGGTTGACTATCTGCTCTGTCCGTTGCGAAGCCAAGAAGCTTGGGAACTTTACAGCATCCAGAGAAGACCGCCGAAGCTGATAAACACACCGTCTATTATCTTTACTCTTACCGGAACGTTTATTCAGGAGCATATCTACTTGGGTTGATCCTGGTGTAAGATCCGAGATTACTATCCGAAACCCGTACGTTGTTACCGCTGCTGTGAGTTCAGATATATAAGCAAGCGATGCCCCAACTCAGCTCAACTCTGAGGGAACTGTTCGTAGCGCCACCCCATCGATAACCCCATGACAACTTAGACATTGAAGACCAGAGCATCAGCAAAATGTGGAACACAGTCGCCAATCACGCAGTCTGCGGAGGGTTCGCAAATCGTCTTCCACCTGATCGAGCTACCTTACCCGCTGTGCACCTCGCGGTCTTGTTCCCGTCGGATCGTTGTCAAGAACCATTTTCACCAGATTACTGTCCGACATTCTGGCTACGTACCCGGCCCACCGCAGTCTTGGATGGATGGATGGTTCTCAGAAAAGCTGATGCAACTCGTGGTTCATTCGGCTCCTCCACGTACCGTCCGCCACCTGCACCCCATCATAGATGGAACGCAGCACTTTTCTTTCGAAAACTCCCAGTGCGCGTCAGTCCTCCACGAGCATCGTCCAGATCTCGTGTCCGTAGAGAACTACCGGTCTAATAAGCGTTTTGTAGATAGTCAGTTAGGTACTGCGGCGAACTCAGTTCGATCGGAGCGTTTAGCGGAGTCAAAGTACGTACGATTTCCTGCCATGGTGCGTGTCCGAATTTCTCTGCTGGTATCATTATCAGAGGTCACTAGTCAGCCCATGTACACGAATTCTTCAACCACCTCGATTTCGCCACCACCGATACAAGCTCGTGGTGGGTGGCTTACATTGTCCTCTCTTAAACCTCTTCCTATCATGTTCGATGAATTGAAAACTCCAATCCGTTTAGCTTCCCTTTTCAGTCTGATGTAGGCTTCCTCCATCCTCTCAAAGTTACGTGCCATAAAATCAATGTCATAGGCGAAACCAAATAACTGGACGGACTTCATGAAAATCGTACCACTCGTATCAATCCCTACCCTTCGTTTTACTCCTCCAAAGCGATGTTGAATAGCAGATAAGAAAGACCATCACCTTGCCCTAACGCGCTTCGAAGGGACTCTAGAATGCCCCTGAAACTCGAACTACGCACATCAAACGTGTCAGTTAATCCGGAAATCCGTTTACGTATATAAGCCGCCATAGCTGGTCCCGATCGATTGTATTATTTGCGACTTTGAAGTCGATAAGTAGATGATGTGTGGTAACGTTGTATTCACGGAATTTATGCAACACTGGACGTACGGCGAACACCTGATCTGTGGTAGAGCGTTCACCCTTGCAATTGGCATAAAATTTGGGAGAGTACCTTGTAGGCGGCGTTCAGCAATGTGATTGCGCAGTAGTTACTACAATTCAGCTTATCGCCCTTTTTGTAGATGAGACCCACGACACCTTCCATCCACTCCTGCGGCAGAACCTCATGCTCCCAATCGTTGGTAATTTCCCAGTGTAGCGCTCTAGACAGTGCCTCATCGCCGTGTTTAGATAGCTCTCTTGGTAGTTGGTCAACTTCAGGGACTTTTTGTTTTTCAGCCGGCAGATCTCCTTCTGGGTTTCCTGAAGATTCGGAGCCGGAAGTCGTATGTCCTACGCGCGTGCTCCGAGGTACCATACCTTCACCGTTGTCTGCCACATCGCCATTCAGGTGCTCTTCGTAGTGCTGCCGCCACCATTGGATCACCTCACGCTCGTTCGTAAGCAATTTCTCGTTCATGCTCTTCACAAATATCGGAGTGTGGCACGTGGTCCTTACGTGAACGTTTTAACTTCTCATAGAACTTTCGTGCGTTATCAGCGCGGTACGGTTGCTCCGTCCCTTGAAGATCTCGAGTTTCCTGCTGCCGCTTTTTCCACCGAAAAATCAAGTTTTGTCTGTTCCGCGGCCGTTTCTATCGTGCCTCGTTCGCCCTCGTGCTGCATTTTTCTCCCCAACTAACTGCTCACATTCGCCATCATACCAGTCGTTTCTCTGATCCGGGGGCACCGTGCCAAGTGCAGCGGTTGCGGTGCTACCAATGGCGGATCGAATATCTCTCCAGCCATCTTCAAGAGACGCTGCGCCTAGCTGCTCTTCCGTTGGAAGTGCCACTTCCAGCTGCTGCGCGTATTCTTGGGCTAATCTACCGTCTTGTAGCCGCCCAATGTTAAGCCGCGGCGACCGACTTCGACGCGTGTTGTACACCGTCGAGAGCTTTGAGCGCAGGCATACTGCAACGAGGTAGTGGTCGGATTCAATATTCGCACTGCGGTAAGTGCGTACGTTCGTGATGTCGGAGAAGAATTTACCGTCGATTAGAAGGTCGATTTGGTTATTCGTTTCTTGATTAGGTTATTTCTATGTGGCCTTGTGGATATTCTTGCGGGGGGAGAAAGTGCTTCCGCGGAAGGCTGCAAAGTTTATGCATCGTTGGCCATTGTCGTTCGATACGATATGGAGACTATTCGGTCCGATGACCGGTCTATACATTTCCTCCCTTCCTACCTGAGCGTTCATGTCACCGATGACGATTTTGACGTCCCGCAGTGGATATCCATCGTATGTCTGCTCCAGCTGTTCATAGAACGCTTCTTTTTCGTCTTCGGGTCTCCCTTCGTGTGGGCAGTGCATGTTGATGATGCTATAGTTGAAAAAAAAAACGGCCTTTTAACCTCAGCTTGCACATCCTTGCGTTGATTGGCTGCCACCCAATCACGCGTTGGCACATTTTACCCAGCACTATGAAGTCGGTTCCCAGCTCGTTGGTGGTGCCACAGCTTTGGTAGGTGGCAGTCCCTCGATGTCCGTTTTCCAAAATTTCTGTCCTGTTCAGCAGATATCCTGCAGCGCTACGACGTCGATGTTGCGGGAATGTAATTCATTGTAGGTTATTCTGTCGCAACCTGCGAAGCCTAGCGACTTGCAGTTCCATGTTTCAAGTTTCCAATTATGATCCTTTATTCATCGCCTCGGTCGTTGCCGATTGTATCGAGTCATATTATCTTCTTTGTCGTTCGTAGAAGTTATTTTTAAAGCGGCTTATTGGACTTGCGCAAACCACCTGTCTCGTCGGAGGGCCGTCGTGTCAGGTCTGTCCATCTAACACTAGAATTTGGGCTTGTGCGCTTTGAGCGGCACACGGTCGCTTTGGCGGAGCTTACTTGCTGATACATGCTTTTTATAGAAGTTTATCAGAGCCCACTGTCAAACCTCACCACATCCTAGACAGGCACCACAACTCGCAGATGGCCTGGGGAGGGATTCTCAAGCCTTTGGACATAGTCCCTGATGCCTATAACCCTGGGGATTATTGAAACGTTAACCCTTTTCTAGACACCCTTCAAATGAAACCCTTTACCCACTTTTCAGAAGGGTTACGTGGATTTATTGATGTGTCATTAGCCCCGAGCTGGATAGTGAGCCGGCTCCTCGTCCACGGACGTGGGCCCTAGAGGCAGTGATCACCCACGGTGTCTCTATGGGGAGATATTATTTTTTTCAAAAATCAATATCTCTGAAACACCTACCACGCGAAAGTATATGCTCTCCTCTTTCATATAGTGGGTAAACTAAAATGTTCTATCGGGGGATCTAGATCAATTATTGTTTTTTTTTCACTATTTTTAGTGCAAACTCCATAGAAATCTCAAATGATAGCCGATTTAACCCCCCCCAGAAATGTATGAAAAAACGACCCCCGATAGATCATTTTAAAAATGCACCTACGTGAAAGCGGAAAACCAATACTTTCGTGTAGTGGGTGTTTTAGAAATACTGTTTGTTTTGACCCTTCCTTCGGAAGTGTCTATAATTTCACTTTGTATGCGTTACGCAGGTGTGTTACGTATTGATCTATCAAGAAATCTCGTGAATTATTAAATAAAATGTATGGTATTTCAAACAAATACACTTTGACATTGAAAATATAATTATAACAAATAATATGACATGGAATTATGCCTATTTTTCTGATTTGTTTCAAAGAAACAAATGATTTTAATTTAGGAACATATAGAAGCATGTACAAAAAATCTTCTCAGAAAAGCAAAAAACGTAAAAATTGAAAGGGATTTCAAAAATTTCTTCAGTGGAAGCTAGATAGCAAATGTGAGCATGTTTTGAGACACTAATAGATCACTTGTATGCATGTATGTGTGCGTATATGTGCAAATTCTGAAATTTACTACCATAAAAATCTCGCTCATTTTTAAGGTATTGAACAACTTTAGTTTTACCAAATTAGGCATCCATAAGGCGAAATATATGTTATTATTGAACGCTATTGAGTTTCGCTCAGATCAATGACTGATTTAGTTAGTTCTGGATTAATTAATATCGAGGTATCTGGAAATTACGAGTACAATATATTAATCCACCGTTACGATAGTTACTAACCATGTCACAATAGTTATTCAATCCGACGAGCGCCTTATAGATAGGCAGCATGAAGCACAGTACGTTATCATTCGTTAAGTTGTCATTCAACCCATGACATCCGCCTTTGGGTAGGCAATTATTTTGTCAGCTTCAAGATAAATCACCGTGGGAAGCTGAGTAGTTTTATCTCGGTTTAAATACTGGAGTCTGGAAAAAATTCCTTATAACTGAAGCCCCAAACGCAATACAACGGAACAGCGACGGAAACGGAAAATTTGACAGCTAGCCCATATATTTTCTGTCAAATTTGCCGTATCCGTCGCCGTTCCGTTGTATTGCGTTTGGGGCTTAAGGAAGGGTCAAAATCTCACTGTAGGTGGATTAATCTGGGTTTTTTTTTAATAAGCCTCTTCGGACAAAGACACCGTGCACCTACCGATTTTCTTGGCGCTTGATATCCAACCCAACTTTTTTTCGTAGGCGCAGATGAAATGAGATGCCCGATGCAGAGTTGGCCTTATTTGAAGGAATTTTTAAGAGAAAATGGATGTCAGGCACCTCCACGGAACAATAGAATGCCAACCTGGTTGTTCCCATTCCAAAAACCAAGGCTACCCTTGGGACGTCGGAGGCTACAGGCCCATTGCGCCAACCAACATCACCGCAAATGTAATGGAACGGATGGTGAATAGAAGGCTCCCAGAATTCCTCGAAAGTACTGGCCGCCTCGTTAAAAGACAGCACGCCGTCCGTTTGGGCTGCGATACTAGTACTTTTTTGCATCGTTCTGGCAGATCTTCACAGATCACCATTTCGAGTTGGCTTCCTTGGACCTCTCCAAGACCTACAACCGTAATTTGACACCTGAAATTTTGGCGAAATTAAAGGTTCGTGGGATCACCAGAATCCTACTAGACTTCATCAAGATTTTTCTGTTAAATGGCTCATTCTGTTCGGGGACCAAACATAAAAAATTCTGTAGGAGGAAAACCGGGGTTCCCCAAGATTCGGAACCCTATGGGATTTTTACTCTGGTAAACGTGGAGGAAATCCTCTTGATCGCGCCTGGGAAACATCAGCAATATGTTCAGGTGGGCTAAGAACGTACGTTTGTAACTCATGGCTGCGAGTAACCAACGCTATTATCAACAGTCGACTCCTCATCAGTTGTATCTACTCTACATATAAACCCTATTACATACAGAAAATTGAAACTGTCTCAAACAGTAATGCTACCCTCATTTGTGTCCGCGTCATAGCGGTAATGAGTACGATTTACACTGGCAAACATCGGATGAAGTGGCCAGTTTCTGAGCCGGAAGGTTCAGGAAGCCGACACTGGGTGAAGCAGGACGTATCGAAAGCTTAGGCGACCAAATGGCACCATCGTAGTTCGTTCTGCCAGATGGTGAAAAATACCACCCTTCCGAGAGCCGACCTGATGAACCAACGCGAGCAAGTTGTTTTGTCGAGGCTCCGGGGGTACATCAACGCCACACACAATCTTGGCGGTGGCCACCGCCCTACCTGTGAAGCATGCGATGTTCAATTACCGGTAAACCACATCATCCACAACTGCCCCATATTCATAGCTGCCCAAATCGCCTACATTAACGACATTAATGACACGACAACCGCCTCACGGAACAATTTTCTGGACGAGCGGAGCGTTATAAATTTTATGAAACACTTCAACCTAAGTATTCAACTAAATTTGTCTTGTCGACCTGGCTACGACACGCCACGATGAACTCTTCGGACATTGACCTACAAGCGACGAATTCTGAAATTATCCCCCGATTCCTATAGAGATAGACTGACTGTGGGCTGAAAAACTATTTAATAAAGATTAAAGAATTTCTTCAAGCTATATAAAGAGCTAAGGTTTTTGTAACTAGAAAACGGAAACAAAACTCGCTCTTTACAAAATCCAAAGTCTGCGGATAGCTTTGAACATACATGATCCGTGAAGGAAAAAGGCGGACCAGCAAGCTTTCGAAGTGGGAAACTACAAAGTAGCATGTATTTGTATTTGTAATTTATTCATCGGACTGTGCTGTCTACATGAAATTCTTAAATCTAGTTGTGGCCAAACATTAAAAACATTACATACGGCTCAGCAAACGACAGCGAAATCTGGATGTTGAAATCTGGAAAAAATCTTGGCAATAAAAACACACTGAGCAACATTCCTCAGCTTGGCTAGAGTATCCAACCCGAGTAGACGACAGCGATCAGCATAGGCAGGCAAATTCAACGGGTCATTTCATGGAAGGCTGCGCAAAGCATATCTGACGAATCTTCTTTGCACAGATTCGAATCGCTCACTCCATACAGCCTGGTAGGGACTCCAAACAGCAGATGCAAACTCTAGTATTGAGCGAACCAGGGAGCAGTACAACGCTTTGTAACAGAACGGATCTTGAAACTCATTGGAGATTTTGAACATGAACCCAAGCAGGCGATTGGCTCTATCGATGGTATTTGAATTGAGAAGTGGTGGGTGTAGGTAAGCTTTTCATCCAAAATAACTCCTAGGTCTTTTACATGATCAACCCGTTGAAGTGGAGAACCAGCAATACTGTAGTCAAACTGGACGAAATTAGTTGTTCGTCGGGAACTTATGACACAGCATTTAGAAATGCTTAGAACCATCATATTCCGAGTACACCAGCCATTGAAGATTTCAAGAAGGTTCTGTAGTTCATAGCAGTCAGTGAGGTCTCGAAGAACTACATACATTTTAAGGTCATCGGCAAACAACAGCAGCATACCTTCACGTCGCAAAATAAGGGTTACATCGTTTATGAAAAGCGAGAATAGCAATGGTCCAAGGGTGCTACCTTGTGGAACTCCAGAAAGGTTCGAGAAATAGTCGGATGAATTATTTCCAATATTGACCGACATTTGGCGTCCAACCAGATTAGACCGGAGCCAGGTGCATAAAGCAAAAGAACAGCCCATTTTTTCTAGTTTTGCAAGCAGCAGGTCATGGTTAACTTTGTCAAAAGCAGATTTGAGATCGGTGTAAACGGCATCTATTTGGAATTTTTTACTCATGTTCTCCATCCAAAACGAAGTAAAACTGGCAAGATTCGTTTCCACAGAGCGACCGGGAAAGAAACCATGCTGATACGGGCTGATGTAATTTCTGCAGAAAGCGAACATTCTATCGTTCATAAGCGACTCGAACACTTTCGACTCCACTCCGAGTGATGTAATGCCATGGTAGTTTCTCACATCTCATTTGTCGCCTTTCTTGAAAACTGGGAACATAGTAGAGCATTTCCACTGCACTGGAAATTTCTTCTGCTGGAGTGATAGGTTGAATAGAAGACAAAGTGGCGCAGCTAAAATATCAGAGAATTTTTTTAGCACAGCCGATGGAAGAACGCTAGGTCCAGGAGAAAATGATGTTTTAGTCTGATGTATCGCTGACAGTACCATTTGAACGTCTACTTGAAAGACATCCACATCCACTACATTGCTAGGTATTCCACTTACAGCTCTATCAATGTAAACCTGAGAAGGCGAAAGGCCCGAGAATACACTTGAGAAGTGTTTAGCGAAAAGGCTGCATTTATCCTCAGTATTCAACGCAATGTCGTTATCGAGAAAAACACTTGATGGCAGTCCAGATTCCTTTCTTTTAGAATTCACGAAAGACCAAAACTTCTTGGGGTGTCGTCGGAGATTTGGTTGCGTGAGATGAACATAGTGTTTGTAACGGAGTTTATTATAGCACCGATAATCATTGCTGGCGATGTTGAAGTTCCGTTTAGTGAAGGCACACCGTCGAAAGGTATAAGCGCGAAGAGCTCTAGCGCGCACTCTTTTCATGTTCCGTAAAAGAGATTTAGTCCGCGGAGGTTTCCTCGGAGTCTTTCGCTTCGGTACAACGACTGAAACGCAATCACGTAGCAGACAGTAGAAGCGGTCTACAGCTGATTCGATGTCCAGGCGATCTAAAACATTCCAGTCAATACGAGACAAGCATTGTCGGAGCTGTTGAAAATCGGTTTTGCGAAAATTGAGCCGATCGTCACTCATAGGTTCATCGAAACATTGATTAAATCCGTTGTCAATTGATATATCCAACGCAGGATGATAGTTGTCAAGCGGCACAACGGCGTCCGGAGCCTCAACGATAGTGCATTTATGCAGTGAAGAATCATTGATAAACACCAAGTCGAGCATGTTTGAGTTCGAAATCTGATTGATTTGGCTGAGTCCAAGAAAAGCAATCCCATCGACTAGTTGGCGGCTGGCAGGTGTAGTTGCAGATAAAAGCGGATCAGGAAACAAATATCCGTGGTGGGAGAGAGACCAGACAAGTCCTGGTTGATTGAAGTCTCCAAGCAGAATAACCACATCCGGTGATAAGACCAAAGCGGAGGCAAATTCAGTAGCACCAAGGTGGAGTTGTATCACACTGCAATCATGTCGTCGGTCGGGAGGAATATACGAGGCGCCGATGAAAACGTTGTGACGTTGCGAGGCGCCGCTGAAAACGTCTCAATTGAATTAAATTGTCCTACGGCGATCTGGCAGGAAACAAGTTCATTGGAAACAGCAACTAGAACACCACCACCGCGCACGCGAGAGCTATTGGATATACTGCGGTCCACTCTATAAACAGCGAAATTGTCACCGAAAAGTTGGAGTGAGTTGATTCTCCCATCAAGCCAGGTTTCGGTGAACACATAAACATCATACTCGCCGTCAAGCACAGCCAGATAAACGTCGTCCAATTTGGTAGAAAGTCCTCTAGTATTTTGATAATATACTCGTAGACTCCTAGAGGGAGCGGTGTCCATGACAGAAGTCGAAACTGAGCTGAAAAGCGGCGAATTTTCAGGCAGCGACAGATCATTAACGTGATTATACAATATACATACTCGCCTGGTGAAGAAGATCGGAAGTCCCGTATACCATCACCGACCACAGGACCGGGACGACGACGATGGCGGGTGGCAGTGGATAGCACGACTGGGTCGGGAGCATGCGATGCACAGTTCATCGGAATCTCTGAAGACATTTTGCAGAAAAACAATACTCAACACAGAAATTGATACGTTGAGCTCGTGGAAGGTACGTACGTAGCTGCATGTAGCAGAAGAAAACCTGAGGGGCCCAATCTTTCGAGGAAATTGGAGGAACAATGTTCGTCGGTTCGTCGAAAATATGGCTCGACTATACACTTGGCAGTGGGTTGTGCCTCGCAACGCGGGATAGCTATTATTTAGTCACTGGACGCTAGGAAAGATAAAGACAATTATTTTTTGACCGAGTGTTCTGGTGAAATATCGTGAGGTATAAGTCATTCTGGAAGACATTGGACTGGAGAAACCTCAATTCATTTCAAAAATTACTTTGCCATAAGATAAATGTCATAAGGTTATTGCTATGAATTATGTGCTTTTTATTTTTTTATTCCATCATAAGATGATCCCAGTGTCCGTCGCTAGCTACAACCGTACGCAAGGATAAACTCAATCGTCGGCCAAAATCGATGGCTCGAATTCGCACTCCCTGCCACTGAACCCGTTCCGCATGCAAGAAGAAGGTATGCAGCAGCCAATTATCATTCGCGATTTTACACCGCACGCTTGGCCGACTGACTGGCTGACGCGATTAACATTTGTGTTTATCCTTTCGGAGGCTGTGTGCCGCTCGCTGCAGACTTGTTGCTCACGGAGTTTTATTGTTGGAAAGAAGAACCAGGATGGGGCACCACATACACAGGCAGGTGGGCTGCTACGCTACAGTCAGTAGTGGCACTGGCGGCTGGCGCTGGGCTGGGTGGAAATAGTGAGCAGGTGGGAGTGAAAGCCTTGTGATAAGGAGACTAGATAGAGAGTGAGAACAAGCGAGAAGGAGCACGGGCAACGCGTGTATTTTCGGTGTGTACAGGTGTGCCGAAAGATACAGCATGACGGTATCGGTGATAGTGGGAGGGGGAGGTGGTGGGGTGTAATGCCGTCACAGCGAGAAAGTGTGAAAATAGGTGTGTAGGTGTTCGGTGCTTTAGTTGAACGGTTATTTTCTGGATTTATATATTTTGCATTCATTCGTGGTTAGCTCTTGCCGTGGTTATTGCCAGGACTAAGAATCTGTGATTTCAGGTGTGGGAAAGGTTTGGTTTTTCTTTTGATGGGAAAATCCGAATTGTAAACATACCTCGAAGTGGCTCCAGCCATCGGCGTTCATTTTAGCAGCTTCTACGCTACCTTTAGCTCCCATTTTGAGAAGATTCTGTTGACTTGTTTGATATTATAGATCCTTTCTACACGGTTGATTGTTGTTTATGCAATGTAAGATGATATTTTTTTGTTTCGGATCTCAGTTGGTTTGAAAAGGCGATGGGGAAGATGAAAATAACGATAATCACACACTAACACTGACTGGTTCTACCAAAATTCAAATTCTAGCACTAATGATGTTTGATTCTACGAATTCCTCCTGCTCCTTGTAGGTTTCTTCCAGTTCAAAGATTTGAATCAGAATGTTATGCGTCAAACACACCCATCTCTCACAATCTGCGGGAAATATAGGACATCGGGGAAATGTATTCTTACAGTAATCCATAAATGGAATTAGTAACGATTGCATCACTACAGTATAGTGCATGAATTCTTACTAAACCCATTAGATGGATTGCAAGCAGAATCGTATATTTGAACAAAGATTTTTGTTTTCTTCTCTCGAATTCCCCCACTCTAAGCTGACATTTCAGCTGCTCAAAATTTTATTCCACTTGTATTCGGTTACTCCATCCTTTCAAAATTACCACCTTTCGTTATTCGATAATGAAACCTATTTTGGTTTGCAATCCACAGTCACTCAATGAAATTTCGCAGCACATTCCCTTAATTTACGCGAAAATTCCGACACCGAAAGAAACACTTTTCCCTTTGCATCCCATTGCTCCGATCGATAGTACAATGTTGGTTCTCCAGATCAGCTCATCCCTTCGCACTCACATCTCACCGCGGCGGAGCTCATCTCCCACATTCACGCTCATCTTCGCGATGACCGCTTCCGTTCTCTCGTATCCTAATTTTCCCGAAATTTTCATCGATTCCAACCAAACTTCATCACCGTTTTATCGCATGTATTCATCTCTATGTGAACACCTTTGGACCAGCACACATCCAAACACGCTCACGCTCCAGTCGAGTCGGGGGTCGCGTAAACTTTTGTGCCAGATGATGGTTGATTCCACGCAAAGTTACCAATGGACCGCACTCGACCATGTTTTATTGAGATGAATATGGGACGATTTGTTGTATAAGAGACTAAGTGTTTGCCATAAGTAGAAAGATTATCTGAGGGCTTAAATGAAATACATAATTGAATTAAAAAAATGATAAAACAAATGACAAAAAATTGTAGTGTTTCATGATACAAGGCGCGCGTAAAGTTTTTAGCAGACATTCAAAGGGTTAGATCTATTGAAAAAATAGAGAAAAATATCCAGCTTTGCTTGGATGTTTGTGTTGCAAATATCATATAAGTACTGAACTATTTGCAACACCGCATTCTTGATCAATTTCCGTGCTATTGTTTCTTTTTCCTAAACCACTGACCCAAAGTTGTATTCCACCAATATTCCAACAAAACCTTTCCGGCGTCAAACGAATTCACCAGCTTTTTGTATATGCAAACCTTACGGATCCCAAGACGAATCGATTAGGGAAAAACAATTGCAGGGTGGTCAACCCGTTTGTGAGTTAAATCGTCAGGAAGGAAATTCAAACTCATTTTTATTTATATAGCAGTTTACATTTATACTCTAAACTTGAAATTTTCGAAGCAAAATTGAATTTATCAATTCGTATTTTCACTGTTATTAACTAGGGTAAATCAACCTATTGTGGAGGAGTCAGCGTCTTGACCTTAACACTGAAGTAACAATTTTATTTAACGATATACTTGTTCGTAAATCAAGATCGATCCCTCTAGGGTTTCGATTCTCAACCTGATGCATTTTTAATTCTGGGGGCTTGGGTGGACCAGGGAATATCTGAGACGAAAATACAGGATGGCTGATGCCGGATCAGTATAGCATCCCAGTCAGCATTTTGGTACCTATATCTCTTAATATAGGTTATCATATAAGAATCAACTTAATCGTATATAATGCACAGATTGGCTAAATACGTACCAAAGTGGAGGCGATATAGGTACATACGAGTGTTAATATACGATTTTTGCCGACATCATGAGAACCACTGCACCATACCGCATACATAAACTACACAATTTATATATTTACAACTGCTTGAAACTTCTACAAGCCATTTGGACTGAAGTGGTTTCGATTGTATTACGACTCACATAGACATTAATTCGCACTGATATAGGTTAGTGCAAGGAGTATAAGTCATTACGAGTTTTTATTCACACAATTACGATTGAATTTCACTACGGTAAAAGTTATCGTATAAGATGCATTCAATACAACATCCTTCGAAAATAATCTGACAAAGCTTGATATACAATGCGATTCAGATTTTTGATGAACGCAAATGCGGCTTTATTTGCTGTTTGTTATACGATATGTGGTTTACTGGGATTATATAAAGGTAATTATTAATATGCTTTTAATTGTACAGTTTTCTTTCACACATTTATTGATCAATTTTTTAAAGCAGATACTTCAGTTGGTAGGTATTTGCATGAATCAGTTTTAACATACATTTTAATGACGAGTCAGGTGCAAAAAGAGAGGTATAAATCTTAAAAAAAAACGCAGAAATACTCTTCTGAGATTCGCGATAGTGGGACAGACATAAATCCCAAAATCCACAAGCAAAAAATTGATATATGTATATTTATATGTAATTAAAATTGACTCAAAATACTTTAGACTTATGTTCAATCTTGTATCACATATTCTTTTCAATTGGATCCTGTTTGAGATGAATATACAATTGACCTCGTAATAGTTAAGAAAATTATTTTGAGCTTTTTTTTTAGTGGAATGTCTTTACTTGTCATAAGACTAGCTTATATAATACCAATTATTTCATGTTTTTCCATAGGTTATGGACCATACCATGTAGTCGATCGCTCATTAGAAGTGACAAATTCGAATAAATATTGTTCACATTTTTTCTCGCTCTCAAACCGCTGATTCGCTCAGAAATGTAATGCAAACGGTTTTTTTCTGCTAATGTCCTCCCATGAGTGCAGTTTAGACCATTCTTCTTTCCATTAAAAATATTTGCTTTGTTATGGCTTTCAAAAACTATATAAAACGTTACAAATGTTACGTCATGTTCATGTTCGGATTTGTGTGCATCCACTTTGCGGTATTGTTTGTACCAAAATGTGTATGGAGCATAAGCGACCATTCACTTCACTGTCACCGTCGCAATCTGATGTGTTAATATTTTCTGTATCACTGCACTATGGTCCAGGATACAGCTTTACGCGGAAAGATGCGTTTTACGCCAAAACTATATTTTTAAAATTGTTCGAAATAGTAAGGCCATCATTATGGTGCTACCAGAAAATAGGGTGGCCCATCATATAATAAAATAGATTTTTTTTTTATTTTTCGGAATACTGACATGTTATGTTCTACAAAGTTGTAGCGTAGCTTATTCCAAGTTTGCTAAACAAGCATTTTTTGTAGCTCTTAAGTAGGCTGATTTAGAGCAATTTTACCTAATTGGGTTAGGGTGTACCTCAAGAATTTGTAACAACGATAAAAGAGAGGCAAAAACTGTTCCGAATCATAACAAGCCATGATAACAAATTTATCAAACTTGTATACAAGTGCGAAAAAACAGAATCGGATAGGCAGCCCCTACAGAAAAATGGTGATTTTAGCTTTGTTTTCGCTCATTTCGTGTTTGTTACTGCACAGCTGTCTAGAATAAGTTGAAATACATCATCAGAGCTAGTCCTCCCTGCATTTGGAGCTTTCTAAAAGAAATTTATAATGGGGTATAGCCTTCCGAATCATGACAGCTTGCGAGAAAAAGTCTCTCGCGGTATGTTACATATCGTATATGTATACAGAGATGATAAGTGAGAGGCTTGTTCATTCTCTTTAGAGTTCAATCCCTGTCACAAGGTGATATTTGTGAAAATGAAAAATAAAAAATCTACAGCTTTAACACTTTTTAAAAGTTTTATCATTATCACCGTATTGCAAGATTAACGAGAAAAGATGCATGCCCTCATTATAGAGTTATCGAAAAATAGGATGGACCATTTTATAAAAATGTGAATTTGTTTTTATTTTTTTTATTTTGCGGAATATTGACATAAAATGTTCTACAAAATTGTAGCACAGCTTTTTCCAATCAACTTTGCTATATAAACTTTTTATGTAGCTCTTAAGCTCACTTGTTTAGAGCAATTTTACTACTTACCAGGATTAGGGTGTCCCTCAAAAAACAATATTTATGATCTGTTCATTTCATTGTCAATCACAAATGTCACCTTCTGAAGACTTTTAGGGCTTTTCAAAACCCGTGTTTTTCTATAACAACATTGTCTGAATCTTCTTCCGTTGTCGAATTATATCAATTTACTTAAAAAAACATGACTTCAGTAAAATTTGTGAAACTTGAGACAAAAAAATTACATACCTTACATAAAATTTTTTGACATAATAAAGAATATGAATTCTCAAATGCCGTGTAAACATGTTGTTTTGGTCTACCCTAACTGAAGATATCAACTTTTGAAAAAAATGTAATTTTGACAGAAAAACGATTATAACTTTTGATCGAAAAAAGATATTGAGTATGTTTACCCATCAAAAGTTGCATTTTTTAGCTCTAAAAGTCACCCGAAGACGACTTTTTCAAGAATTCTAAAACAAAAAAAGTAGATCAAAAATACTGTTTTCTCGAGGTACACCCCAATCCAATTAGGTAAAATTGCTCTAAATCATCCAACTTAAGAGCTACAGAAAAAGATTTTCTAGCGAAATTTATTGGAATAAGCTGCGGTACAACTTTGTAGAACATAAGATGTCAGTATTCCGAGATAGAAAAAAATATTTTCTATTTTTTATATATGATGAGCCACCCTATTTTTTGATAGCACCATAATGACGGCCTTACTATTTCTAACAATTGTGTAGAACAATATTTTTTTTTCTAAATAATATAGTTTTGGCGTAAAATGCATCTTTCCGCGTAAAACTGTATCCTGGACCATAGTGCACTGTCAACCGAGCCGTTGTATGTTGATCTTCGAGCTATTTTTGTCTCTATTTCTCTGTTAGTAGGGGGTAAAAGTGACATGACCAGTTTACCTCCATCGTTACATGTTTTTCAGATAGCACATAAATTCAAATAATTTCTTTTAAACTTTTTTTTTATTTAAAATTAAAGAAAAAAAACACTTCATCTAGTATGGTTTCATAATAATCAAAATAAACGGTGTAAATGGTATTTTAGTTCAGAACCACGAACCCAAAGTTTGATTGACTTAAATTACCACCGAGCCGGAATTTCATCAAACTGGAATTTTTGGAAAGCATTAATGACAAAAGTTAGTAGACAAAACGTCGAAAGGACAAAGTTCGAAAGGTAAAAGGTCGAAATGACTAATGGTTGAAAATGATTAATACCAGCCATATTTCGGACCGATTAAATCCCTGATTCATGCATCATTTCCAATTAAAATATCTAAAATAATCATTTCCAAAGTATGCGTTCTGAAGAATAGCCAAAAAAAAACCATTTTAAATCCGGAAGAACTTCAAGACCAAGTGGCCAATCTTGGAAATCTATAAGGCTACTAAAACTTAAATAAATTCCACTTCCTTTTGGGAAAAAAAATCGTAAAAAAATGTTGAAAGATAAAAAAGTTACAGCCAAATAGTAGTTTGTGCAACTAGTTGCAAAAAGATGATTTTTTCAGCACGAGTTGTACGTCGAATTTACTCCACATGATCATTCATGCGAATAAATTATGTTGCGGCAGAAAACAATAAGATTTCATCTTATCTGCCAAATTGCATAGCTTGAAAAGCTATGAAGCGATGGATGCAATTGCCTTTGGAAAATTGTGATGTTATGTCCAACAAATCATTTCAATTATTACGAGACGCTTAGAGTACACTATTTAAACACTCACCCAAACTAATTCAGCTAAAAGTAGTCATGTAACTACTGTCCCAATGTAGGTTTTTCATTATAGCACCCAAATGAGTGCTATAATGAATATTATGCAACCCATTTGAGTTGCATAATGGTCATTAAAGCACCCATTCTGTTGGTATGGAAAAGTAGGCCGTTTTATCACTCAAATGACAACTGTAAACCAGGTATTATGATCAAGAATTGCAAAAAAGATTTTTATTTTCGTTTTCGTTGGTAACGGTAACGTTTCGTTGGTAACGGAAGGGTTAACTTCAAGCAGAAGTAATAAACTCATCTTATCAAACAAAGTTTAAGAATGAGCAATTTTCAAAGAAGGAGTAATTACTATGAAACAATATTATGAATATCTAAGAAATGAATAAAACTTATATTGTGCAGGATTGATTCTCCACGCTTCAGTTTCTTGTTCATTTCGACTTTTTGTTCCTTTCGACCTTTTGTCCTTTTTGACCATTTGTACCTTCGACCTTCTGTCTTTCAACCGTCTGCTATTCAACCTTTTGTCTTTCGACCTTTTATCTTTCGACCTTTTGTCTTTCGACCCTTTGTCCCTAAGCCTAACGCACAGAGTTCGTCAAAAATTCGCTGTTAAGTAGTTGTTTGCATGACTGCTCAAAAAGCATGAAATGCTTAAAATATAGTGCAGCATGGAAAATAATTCAAGAAATTCATAAATATGGAATTAAAAATCCGTTGCCTCTTTACCTCGTCTGTTCGGATTACCCCCATTGATATTTTAACTCAACCTGAATAGCTTTAGTGCTAAAACTGAAATGTCCCCTTCTACAAGTTCCCCGGGAACAACCCGTAGGTCCCGGAAGCGGTCAAAATCATCCATGGTCCATTTTATATTCATACCTCGCTTTCTAAAAGAAAACCATGAAAAACGAACAGTGGATCGACCAGTTTTGGCGCTAAAACTGAAATGACTTCTTCTACAGGTTCCACGGGGGACAATCCGTAGGTCCCGGAAGCGATCAGTGTCGCAAAGGTCAATTTTATATTCATACCTCGCTTCCCGATCGGAAACCATGAGGAACGAGCCGTTCAATGACTAGCGTTGGTGCTAAAACTGAAATGTCCCCTTCTACAGGTTCCTCGAGGACAATCCGACAAAGTCGTCAATAGTCCATTTTATATTCATACCTCGCTTCCTTACGAAAAACGAACCGTCGAATGGCTAGCTTTGGTGCCAAAACTGAAATGTCCCCTCAACGGGTTCCCCGGGGGCATCCCAGTGACTTCAGGATCTGTCTTTTTGGTTGGTTTTTCATTCTTGACGTATCAGAAGACTTCTGAAATGTCCAAAAGCTTGAAGCATGGTCCCTTTTAAAACTTCCGATTGGCACCGATTCTAAACAAATGGCCATATCTTATTTGATTCTGGTCCGATTTCGAATTTCAACATATGGTTTCAATCAAAAAGAGCCCTGCTTTATTAGTGGTTACTAATATTATTCTGTTTAAAAATACAACTTTTCCTAATACCCACCACAAATTTATGCTTGTGGACTTAACTTCGAAAAACCCGGAAAATTTCCGGTATCCGATGGCTTTGGTCGGTTCCACGAACATAATGTGAAACTACATTAAATTTCTAGTTCAGGCATCCCTGAATTGTCAAACTCGGATAATAATTGACATAGTTACAACACATCTAATTATGCCCACAATTTGCCTATCCCAGTTATTTTGGACATCTAAATCATACTTTCGAAAGATTCTTAAAAAAATTCAAGAAGTATTTAAACAGTTTTTCAGTTGCTCGTACCTATATGTTGAAAATACGCTTCTAAAAATTCCGTAAAAACGTCTCAATACGGAAGAGCAAGAGAAAAAATTTCCGAGGCAATCAAAAAAATCGTGCGGGCTTGCAATACATACTTCAAATAAGATAATTTTTAATTATTTATTTTTTGTTAGAGATGAACCATTCCATTGCATCCATTACATTGCAATTTTGTTTGATTTTTTCATTGGATTACACACGCACTTAGCTCAAAGAAGAAAGGGGGCGATCGAAAGCAATGAATAATAGAATCGAAAGGTATCGCAAGCGAGCCAAAATTACAAATTTTTGACTGGATGTAACATTGGCTCATCACGCAAATTAATCAATATTTAGGCGATAATACGTCGATTTTTAGGGAGATATTAACCACTGCTTCTTTAAAAAAAAAGTGTATCAAAAATATTTCTGCCTCATTATCCTAGATTTACACACTTCTTCAACTATTAAAAACAATTCTCTTGCGTGAAAAATCACCTATACTCGGTTTTTTAGCAGCCATGTTTCGTTGACCTATGCAGGCAGGCTACAGTTTTTTTTTGGCCAATAAAAGAGTTTTCTGAATGGACATAGGGACCGTACAGATATGACGTAAGCACTTATGGTGGGGGGTCTTTTTCTTACGCACCATATAAATTAAAAATCATGTGTATGAAACAAAATCTTACATAGGAGGAGGGGGAGTCGATTAACCCAGAAAAAATGCTTACGTAATATTTGTACGACTCCATACCTGCTTTAGCACATCAGATGAATGGATAACAACCACACTATGTCAGCTATCATTTTGACGTAGAACTACGTCTGTCTTTTCAATATTGTATATAATCCTTCATAGCACTACATTCCAGCTATGTCTTGGCCTGCTTTTCAACTAAATAATCTATTAGCATTTCTTAAGTTATTAACTGAAAGCTTTCAATGCCCGCCATAACATGTATCTTGTGAGACAAATACAAAGGATACACTGGGATCTTCTTCGCAGCTGCAGTGGATGCGTTCTGGGGAACTTTCTTCGGCTCGTTTTTACTGATTCCTAGGTGTCTGCCGGAATTCAGAATGAATCTCTGAAGGAATTCAGAATGAATCTCTGGGAGAATTCAGAATAAATTCCAGAGGGAAATCAGAATGAATTCATGGGAAAATTCAGAATGAATTCCTGGAGGAATTCAGAAAGAATTCCAGGGGGCAATCAGAATGAATTCCAGGGGGAATTCAGAATAAATTCCAGGGGAAATTGAGAATGAATTCCTGGAGGAAATTGGAATGAATTCTTGGAGGAATTCGAAGTTAATTCCTGGGGAAATTCGGAATGAATTCCTGGAGGAATTCAGAATGAATTCCTGGATGAATTCAAAATGAATTCCTGGATAAATTCAAAATGAATTCCTAGGGGAATTCAGGAAGAATTCATGGGAAAATGCATAATGAATTTCTGGGGGGATTCAAAATTAATTCCTGGGGAATTCTGAATTAAGTCCTGGGGGAATTCTTGGAAGAATTTCATGACACAGTTTTGAAAGAACTTCAGAGTAGAATTGTGCAATAACTGCAGAAGAAATTGCTACGGACTCCTCAGGGAGAATTTCTGGCTGAACTTCAGGAGATATTCGTGGAGGAACTCCAGAAGGAATTTATGTTTAAACTCTCTATGATCTCTTTGTATAGCTCCTTCAGGAAATCTAGGATGAATTCCTGGTTGAACCCCAGGAAGAATTCATATAAGAACTGCAGGAGTAATTTCTGTGGGATTCTCCTGAATGGAATCCTAGGTTTCGATGGGTTTCTGGAAAGACTCTAGAAGGTATTCAACGAGGATTCCTGAATTCCCAAAATCCTAAATTTCCAAATTCCTAAATTCTCAAATTTCTGAATTCCTAAATTCATAAATTCCTGAATCCCTAATTTCAATATTTGCTAAATTGCCATATTTCTAAAATCGTGAATCCCCAAGTTTCTAGCTTCCTGAATTCCTAAATTCTTAAAGTTCTAAGCTCCTTAGTTCCTAAATTCGTCGCGGCCCACAAGCAGGGCGTTAGGTAAGAAGATTCACGCCTCGATTGTGTGCTATTCAATAGATGGTATCTATGCCTCCCATTCACATTATGCCGCTACATACTTGTTCGTACCCTAGCGAACGGCTTTCAATCTGTTGATTTTCAAATAAAAACTTTTGTTTATCGATTATCCCTTATACTAAATAAATTAATATAAATCCCTGAATGAATCCTGAATTTTAAATTACTAAAATTCAAAATTTGATATATCGTGATTACTTTACCAGTTCACATTGCAGTTTTCAGCCTGAAAAAAGCTCTTGAGCTGCGATCCAACTTCGTTTCCCCCAGTGACCATAATCTTATCAACTGCACAAATCATCCAAATTCTTATTCCGTTTTCTCGGTATAAGAAAATTATTTATTTTTCTAGCTCATTTTTCACAAACTAATCTCGAAGAAATACAGATAAAACTAACTTTTGATTAAACATAATGTTAATGCCATAAAATATTTGATGGTTTCAATTCGAACGGCTTTCATACAAGCAGTGCAGTACCATCCTATGTGGGGAGGGTCCAGGGCCGACCCTCGAGGCCCTGCTTCAGTGACTGATCCACCACCTTTTTCAATGGGCACCACCAGACATTGAAAGCATGAGTGAAGCGGGCGAGCATTGATCTAATTCAATCAGAGCATCCTATGCCAATGAGTGAACAGCCTTGCTCAGATGGATACCAAACAACGATTATGAGCGATCGTTGCTGCGTAAACAACGAGCAACAGAGTTCTTCAAGCTAAACTTGCTATGGTTTCCAGGGATGCTACGACTACACTTGCTGTACTAGAATAAAATCAAAACAAATCAGGTGTTCTGCTTTATTTACTCTGCTTTCAACTTGCTGGGGGAGAGAAAGTATCAAAGCTTCCCATGCCATGTATCAGAGTTCAATTCTCATAGCGGATTTTTTTTATTAATGTCTGAAAAGATTTTTCTAACAACGTGTGGTAACAACACTCATTGTTAGGTTACCAAGTGATTTGCCTCGCTCAGTTGTCTCTCATTGGTGAGCGATGAAGATCTTTAAACATTGAATCAACGAACGCCAAATTTCAACGATCTAGAAAGCATCGGCGATTAGGCCGCAGCAGAGCATCAAGTTGGCATGAATTTAGCCAATTTTTACTCATGATCTGATTTTTTTCAATGCCTGGGCACCACATCCATTGATGTCACTGCGGTAAGTAGATCCGTCGTACCGCACTTCTCCTGGAAAGCAGGTACCAATTTGTATGGTAGCAACCACTACCCTGTGCAGATTTCCCCCAACGCTCCTCCTCCTATTAACATCAACAGGGGCGGAGACTCGGCGTGCGGCTGAAGCTAGGCGCAAGGCCCTACGTGCAACCAAGAAAGCTCAGCACCGACCACCCTTTCAGACCTAACGTCCTGGGATGCTACAAGGAGAAGCACTGACACCAGCGGCAAATCGAGAGCTGTTCCAATTCACCTTGATGCCAACGCTCTTGGTGCTTACTTTGCCTCCCTGATAGCCTCTTCCTCATCGCTAAAGAGCTGAGAAGAATGGATACGTATGCGTGCGTTTTGACAGTTTTACCACACAACCAGACTAAAAGTTGGACAAGCTACTATCGACAGCCGCCTGCTTTATGGTCTCGAGCTAACGTGTCCTGCTTACAGGAATCTCCCCAACACTCTCTCGCCTGCCTCTATCTACCCCTGATGAAGCTGCATGCGTTAACGCCATAGCATTCTTTCCGGCATTGCCGGATCCTAAGAAATATTGCCAGCACATGTCTCATCCCAGTGGCGCGCTAGCACGGAGCGAGAAGCTGGCTCATGCTTCCTGCCAGGATCGACCACACCATTTCCATACGGTTCAGAAGTGGAAAAAACATTGACGAATTAAGAAGATCTGTTGCGCACTGCAAAAAAAAATGACTTTTACTCGTAATGTAATAAATAAAACTAATGTAAATGCAGATCATGTAATCGTTTTCTTAAAGTAATTACACTGTTCGAACGTATCATGTACATTTACATCAAATATCATGCACATAATTGGAGCATGATAAACGATAGAAATTTACATTTTATTTTATCTTTGCATCACTTACCATCTCATGTTTAGGTTTTGTTTTAAATTTACATGTTCTATTTCATGCTAGGTATATAAATAAAAAAACGGGTAACATGAGAATCGAACTAAGGTCCGCAGAGTGATAGCTCGTTCTGATACCACTCTACCATTTTCACTTCTTGAAACAAACGTTGCCCAAAGAGTAACAGGTTCTAAGTTATGGCGATTTAATCATACAGTATTGAACCCATCGTGTTCGAGTCCTAGCTAGATAATGTAAATTTACATGCTCTGAGTAAGCGCATGCACATCGTCAAGGGGAAATATCTGACTGGATGAAGTGCAAGAATTTGAAGTTTTTCCATCGATTTAAGAAAACTCCTGATGAAGTACACCGATGAAATGCAGCATCATGGTTGCTGCTTTGTAGTAGTAATGAAAAAAACTTCACTTTAGTATGACGATGGTCGAAAACGAAGGTTTCCTGCTGCATTTGCAGCTGCCTTGATGGAATTGAATGTTTTGTTTACATTCTACCGTGATCGTCGCAAGCGTGGCCATCTTTAGTTTCAGTTCACATAATATCATGTAAACTTAATGGTTCATACATGAATTTTCAGGGTGAATAAAGTATTGTTTTCAATAGAATGTAGTAATGATGGAAAAGTGATGTATTTATACGGTTTAATTCATGCTCTGTTTATGTGCATGATTTTCAACGCATAATTACATTGAGAAAACGATTACATGGTCTGTATTTACATTAGTTCCATAACCAGTAAAAGTCAAATTTTTTTGGTGTGTACAACCGCTCTGTCCCGCTGGCCGACATTATTGCGAGAAGATAGAAAAATTCGAACGAGGGTCCGACGATCGACCGTCGGAAAGTGGTTCCGCAAACGTCAATCACGTGATGCACGGAAAATAATGTTGGTTGATTTTTTGGTGTGAATGTTGATTATTGAAATCAAAGAAAATATGAAACTTTAAACGAGTGTTACATGCTGCTATGTATTTTAAATAAGTTTTATGGAACTTTCAAAGCATTTCGGAACGTATTTATGCGATTTTGATACATTCTTGATACATACTGATTTAAAGGAATATCAACACTTTTCGCACAGTGCATGACATTTGAAGTTTCCGACACTCAGTCTTCTTCTTCTTCTTTGCTCCGCAAAATTAGAAGTTTTCTCTGTTCTCGCAATAAAAGTGGATAAGAAGTGTCGTCGGCCAGAATTGGACACGGATTTGGAGCAACAACGGCTTACTATCGTTAAGCAATATTAAAGGCACTACCGGCCCCTAGTATGAACTGGCTTCGCAGAAAGAACAGACAATCGTCTCGAGCAGTGTTGTGCTTAATCATTATCAGACGATCATGATTGCAATTTTCATGTGAAAACTTCTCACGTGAAAACAGTAGGCGAGTTGTCACCGGCGACAACTTCTCAAATTTTATACTCAAACGATAATAAACACAGAATTTTCATTCAATCATTAATCTTCACTAATAATAGCTATTTGTTAACAGTCCCGTTATATCTTCTATTTGGCGTTATAGCTTCATGCTAGTGAGGAAAAAGAGTTCAAAATGTAACGGTAAATGCTTCAAATCAAGATACGATTTTCAAACGATTCTTAATCGCTGGCGAGTTTTAATCACTTGATAATTTAAAAGTAAAATCGCGGGTGAGTTTGATCATTCTCAATTTTTCGAAAATTTGATTTTTCCCAACCCTGGTCTCGAGATTACGGATCGGCCATACAAAGGTCTCTCTCAATATAGTGGGGGTTCTGTCCAAAAACGAGTATTCTAGGTTCTCTGGGATCCCCGGCAGTATTCAAGACACTCTAGCCGACGACGAAGCCAAAATGGCAGGTCTATTCTGCTTTTTGAAGGATGCTGGGCCTTATTATCAAATCTAGCTAGACGGACTTCGTGAAAATCGTGTCAAGTCCTGCTCTTTGTATTACTCCTTCCAAAGCAATGTTGAATAGCAGGCACGAAAGACCATCACCTTGCCGTAACCCTCTGCGTGTGTCGAAGGACCTTGAGAGTGCCTCTGAAACTCGAACTACGTACATCACCCAATCCATCGTCGCCTTGATCAACAGTGTCAGTTTCTCCGGAAATCCGTGCTCGTGCATTAGCTACTATAGCTAGTCCCAATCGATTGTATCATATGCGGCTTTGAAGTCGATGATGTTTTATTAAAGTATTATTTAAGATGGCACCGTTAAGAATCTATAGTACAAAGCTGCTTGGACGCCATATGTTGACTAAGAAATTTTCTTAGTATCTTCTTCTTCTTATTCTTCTTATTGGCATTACATCCCCACACTGGGACAGAGCCGCCTCGCAGCTTAGTGTTCATTAAGCACTTCCACAGTTATTAACTGCGAGGTTTCTAAGCCAGGTTGCCATTTTTGCATTCGTATATCATGAGGCTAGCACGATGATACTTTTATGCCCAGGGAAGTCGAGACAATTTCCAATCCGTAAATTGCCTAGATCGGCACCAGGAATCGAACCCAGCCACCCTCAGCATGGTCTTGCTTTGTAGCCGCGCGTCTTACCGCACGGCTGAGGAGGGCCCTTTAGTATATTTTCCGCAAAAAATAAGGCGTCAGTTGATTGATTGTATCTGTTTAATGCCAATAGAAATGCCATTGTTATAAGATCTAAAAATATGAGGTGAACCTCATTAATAAAGACAATAAAAAAAAAAGATCTAAAAATACTTCCTCCGGTTACTTCCACTTTCATGAGTTAGTGGGACAAAAACAAAACGATTGGACAAGACGTTTAAAGGTTATTTTTTCTAAATGTTCAAGGTGTTTTTGCTAAGGCCGTTCTCAAAAGTTGGGCTAGAGTCAAAATGGCAAACCAGTGATGCAAATTATGTTTTATGATCATAATGAATGCCCGATTCTTTTTTTACACGGGGGATGCGTGCCGTGTGAAAAAAAAAATCCGTGTTATTTCGAGAAACCGTGAAAAAAAGGCCGTGAAAAAAATATCCATGTAAAAAAAGTAATCGGGTCTTTGTTAATATGGGGGATGCGTTCCGTGTAAAAATGAATCCGTGTAAAAAAAATCCGTGCTATTTCAAGAATCCGTGTAAAACATCCGTGCGAAAAAATCTGTGTTTAAAAAGAATCGGGTGTATATGCAAAATTTAAGAAAAATAAAAAATACAAAAATATATGGAATATCTCTGGGAAAAAATAACTACACGGGGGATGCGCTCCGTGTAAAAAAAGGTTTTCAGTTCAAAATTTGCAAAAATCAGTTTAAAAAAAGTTTTATGATTTCTCGACGAATCATGCAAAATGGAGCAACTTTGCAAAAAATTTGTGTGGGATTTTTTTTACACGGCCGTGTAAAAACAGAATCGGGTGTAATGCCATTCATTCCTTGACATGCATGTGTCATGTGTAGAATCATCCGCTATACATAATTCGAACAATTAGAAGATTGAATCCAATTGATTGAATAACCATACTGCAAAGGATACTTGAAACCATATTACTTTTCAATGGGCAGTGGCAAATCCGTAACGGTATTCAAACAACAAGTAAGGCGATTCTGAATTAAGTTACTCTGTAGATCGTACCCCAACCTAACATATTCATGTTCCTTTATAGCGAAGGACATATTTTCACGCTTAGTCTTTTAAACTTCAAAGAATTGTAAATTTTCACTCAATTCTAAAATGGTCGAGTACGGTTATCCAACTCTCTGGCCTTTTCGGGTGGAATCACTTCACTACTTTTTGCCCTCATCCATGGAAATCCTTCTGCTGCATGGATTCTTACGCCCCTCAGCTGTACGATGGCCTAGTTGGGGATTTGCTCACTCCACCAATGTACGACTGCTAATCCGTACTATCCCTCGTAGGCGATAACTAATATCCTTTGCTATCTCACCCTCACCTCACTACAATCGCTCCTCACCCCTCACCCAGCAGCGATTCACCTTTTTCGGGGATTTCCCTTGCCACAAAATGGCCCACTTTAATCGATGGTGCTGATTCACTGACAATTTTTCACTCGCAGTAATCCACTTGGTTACGCGATTATTCCAACGCGATTACCCTTTGGACAGCAGCCTATCTCCTCTCTTATGCTGCTTTACTGCACTTTTTTCTGCACTGGATCACCAAAAAATCGCAGCAAGATTTTCACCCGTCACACACACGCCCCATTACCTGTAGGGAATTTCGTCGCCCTCGCACCGTTATTCTATTGGAATTATTCACACAGCAATCGCAACACGCCAATGGAAACGAAAAAACTATTCAAATTTGTCCCTAGTCACAATTTTCCCGACTAAAAATGCTCGCCAAAATCGCAAATCGTATTTTTTCCTATCTACACGGAGATGAACGGGAAAAAGCTTCCGACCCACGACCCAACAGGACGAGATTTGGGCGAAAAAGTAGTTCACCAACTCGGTCGACTGCTGGATGCTGTGAGTTTTCTCACAGTGAGCGGTTGATGGGGTGGGGGCCGGGGAGACCACCAATACAACGGTCCTCATCAGCAGGAAACACTCATACGAGGACGTCGGAGATCAACACTGACGCATACATTCGCATGCAACCCGTAGACCGGAGAGTCGGAAAAATGGGAAAACTTTGGATGGCTGCGGCTGCGGACGGCGTACGAACACAGCCAGCAAGGTACGACTGATTTCGTTTTGTTGTGGTGCTCTTCTGTTGGGTGGAGAGCCGGGGCTGCTGCGAAGGATTACATTCGAGTGGAAAGTGTGGATTCTTACACACAGCCTCCATTCACTCCCGGTTTCGCACAGCGGGAAAGAAATTGAGGCAAAAATGAAGATTGACGAGATTTCTCTAGTGTATCAAAATAACAGATTTATTTCGTGTTTTGTTTTTTGAGTTCAACATTTTCGTAACAAATGCTGTTATAAATCTGGCTCAATATATTGATGACATATGAGAGAAGAGGTGGTATAATGAAAAGTTGGCTATATTTAAAAAAAAGGCTATAGATTAAAACACTATTTAGGGGTATGTCAACGATGCACAAGTCACATAACATGGGGAACAGGCGCTCGAGCAGTTCTGGATAAGAGGCCAAGGACTGCGAAATGGGCTCTATTTAAATCCTTCAAGTACGCGAAGTACCAATGACACGGATTTGTATTTGCCATGACGTGTTCCTCGAGCATAAAATTTCGCAATTAATTTGTACTCAAATAACAAGTATGTAATGTATATGACGCAATGAATCATTCCAAATAAAGAAGACTTTTTTCTAATTTTTTGGTAATTTTAGCAAATTTAATTAAATTTCCATACTAACACATATCACCAATTTTATTGTTTCATAGCATAGTAGGCGGAAATGCGTGTGTTGTGAACTGCTCATGCGAAATTTCCATACGAATGTTAATTTTAGTTTTTCATAATTTACTTAAACCTGCCCATGATTTTCACATGAGGAAATATCTAGACGAACATTTGAAAAGGGCGTAACAGCCAAAATTTATTCTTTCTGATTCTTTGTCCACATTTAGAGCTTTATATGTAGACGAAGAATCAGAAAGAATAAATTTTGGCTGTTACGCCCTTTTCAAATGTTGGTATAGATATCATATCAACCCGTCGGAAACTATAATGAACGTTTCCGCCGAAGGAATGAAGAAAATCCATCCAGCCGTTTTCGAGTTATGCGGATACGCACACAGACCATTTCATTTTTATTATACAGAAAAGAAGATAAATTTGTATAAATAGTTGTAAATGTTTGTAAATATAATTTAAATTAAAATATATAATTCTCACGAAGACAATTATTATGATTTCAGTTATATTTATGCTTCCAAGGTTCGGATGCGAGCGAAGCAAAATAGCGCCACTGTTCCGATTTATGAAGTTACCTGCCGTTCATTCAAACGTCCCATATCCACTCCACATAAACTCCAATCATCCCAAAACAGTCCATTTCCATTAGACTGCGAAGCACCACAGCCTCTGCCAGACACAACCCCAAATTGACACACATATACCATTGCGCGTCGTCTCAACCGAAAAGGGGGTTTTGTAGGAAAATGTGTAGGCAATCCCTTTCTGCATCACGGACGGATGATGTCGGCCAAGCAAGGAGCTGCATCGCTTAGTGTTGGTGAGTGAGACCAACCTCATTCGCTGACATCCAGACATTGGTGAGCTCGTGAGTTGATGAACTATGAGAAGGGATGCTGTCTGGTGAGACGCAGTGATACGTGATAAACAGTTGCGAGTTGGGAGGAAAGCTCCGATCATCTGTCAGACAATTTCCCGAGACTGACTGACTGAACGGCGGGTGAGATGTTCGAAGTGTTGAGAAAAATGAAACCGTTCTACCGAGAGCAATGAGAGCACCAACGCGATGGGACTGCATGCTTACTGTGGTGCGACTCTCCGATCTGAGGCAAAGCTACACAAATCGTTCGGTGAACAACAGAGGAAAAGTAATGGGAAATCACTGTTTAGTCGGGATATTCGGTGACCCATTTACAGTTCGAAGCACACATCCTCCCGGCTGGCTGCTGAGCGATGATGCTCCAAGGAGTCATAATTCATGTTGTTTAATTTCGGTCGAGCCGTGGCAACTCTCTTCATCATACGGATGATGTTGTTTTGGAGGTCGAAGTGTGAAAACGCTGTGGAGCACACACCGACATCGGGACAGTTTTGACAGCTCATGTGATAGATACCGGAGCGGAGGACAAGTATTGTGGAGACGTGTTGTTAGGAATGATTTACTATCGTTTGATTATGAGACTGAACCACCATTCACACGAGACTACTGCTGATAATGCCGTGCTTGTTTTCTAAATAGGGATAGTGAGGTGATAATTAGGAGATAGCTCATTCATAGTAACAATGCTTTCAAGACTAATTCCAATTTGAGGTTGATTTTATTGAAACTCAAGCCCATTCACTTGTCATAATTAAGATTATTTATATTAACAAGTAGTCATGCGTCGAGCTCGTTTAAATCGTGGTATTGTTTGAAATAGGATTGACAGAGGCCTACGTTTATTCTAATAAAATGAATGTAAATGGACCTTCAAAAAGATGCACACAATTGGAAATACATATCAAACTCATTGTTTACAGTGATTTTTAAAAATTACTAGCTGTATGTACCCGGCCTTGCTCGGAGTTGCCAGGTTGATTCGCAGTTTTTTCACAATTGGAAAATGAATAAACTAATTGGTCAACAGGATAATTGTGTTTTCTTATTGATACTTCATCATTTGATTAAAAGAAGGCAGATTTTATGTGAAAACATTGACTGATTTTGAAAAAGGTATCAAACCCAAAATCGCCTTATTCCGGGCAAACGTCTATTTCTAAAAAAGGAAAAACATCCACCAATGTCTTATTCCGGGCAAACGCTTATTTTTAAAGAAGGGATCACATTCACCATCCAGAAGGAAACACATTAATCATTGCTTTTCACTTGGCAAACCATAATTTCGATGAAGGGTTGAGTTGATCGATAACTAAACAATACCACTCGCCCCACCCTCCCCTTTTCCGTCCCACTATCGTCGTTTCCTTAATATGAAGAATGTGTGTTCCAAATTTGGCTGAAATCGGCTAAGATCAGAAGTTACACTGATGTGATTGAGAGCTGAACAATGCCAGTCCCTTCTCAACCTTCCCGTTTTATAAATATCATCCCTAACCCCTATCTTTGTCTTCTCGAGACAAAGAATGTGTGTTCTAAATTTGGTTGAAATCGGCCAATGGGTACAGAAGTTACACTGAGTTGATCGATAACTGAACAATACTCCTCCCCACACACCCTTCCTTTTTTCAAAGAGCATTCTCAACACCCCTATCGTCGTCTCCTTAAGAAAAAGAATGTGTATTCCACATTTGGTTGAAATCGTCCAAGGGGTTCAAAAGTTTTGCTGGAACATACACACAAACATACAAATATTGAGTTATACATAATATAACCACATATTATATAGATTTCTATGGCCCTTCTACCTTTTTCAATAAAAATCTTTCAAAGATAGTGAATATGTGTACCAAATATGGTTCCAATTGGTCTTGGGGGTTGGGAGTTACACAGAATTGCTCGTTTTCTAAAGACAATCCCTTCTCCTCCCTCTTTTCTCAATGACCATTTTACCTCCTTTGTTGTCTTCTCTTTTTAATAGTAACAGGGTCTCAGAAGTTACACTGAATTGCCTGTTTTCTGAACAATACCCCTCCCTCCAGACCCCTCCTCTTTTTCCAAATTACCCTTCCATATGACCGGCTCCTCTTAGTGAATATGGGTACAAAATTTGGTTGAAATCGGTCCGGGGAGTTGAAAGTTTGTTGAAATTGTTCGTTTTCTAATCAAAGCCCCTCCTACCATGCCTCCCCCTTTTCCAAATGACCCTCCTACCCCTTTGTTACCTTCCCCTAAGGATAGAGAATGTGTGTACCAAATTTGGATGAAATCGGCCTAGTGGTTCAGAAGTAGTTAGCGAACATACATACATAGATTGGTTTTTATATAAATAGAAGAAGAAGATAGAAGAAGAGAAGAAGATAGAAAATAGATAAAATTTATTTTTCTGTAAATATCTTTGCTGTGCATATGCACAGCACATGTTTAGAATAGGACAAATTGATATGAAATTTGCGAAAAAGAATCCACTTGTCTTTGAGGGACTCGAACCCTCAACATCCTACTCTTTAGACAGGCGTTATAACCCCTACACAACAGGACCGTTTAAAGGTAACATTTGTGGAAAAGCCATCTGAATCCGAGTAGCCAACCTTCACCGCAGTAAGCTCTTTTTTTGCAAATTGAATATTTTTCGGATGCTCGATTTGCCCAATCTCAACATGTGCTTTACTGTTGTATATCCACAGTCAAGCGAGCCCATTTTGTCAAGTGTCGGTCTTCCACTGTCATTAGTCGTTTGAACACAGGCGACAGCATGCGTAGAACAATAACATTCATCAAAAGCTTTAGTCAAGCAATCCTTTGGCACAGCAGAGTGTGATTGAATGTCACTTCTATACAAATTGTTGTTAGGGGCATAGAGTGTGATGTTCTCGATAATAATCAAGGTGGGCTTGCTTGACAGTGGATATACAACGGTAAAACACATGTAAAGATTGAACAAAACAAGCATCCGAAAGATATTCAATTTGCAAAAAAAACTAACCGCGGGGGAGATTGGTACCCGGATTCTAATGGCTTTTCCGCAAACGTGACCTTTAAGCGTTCCTAGGGGTTATCACGGCTATCTAGAAAATAGGCGGTTGAGGGTTCGCGTCCCTCCAAGACACGTGGATTCTTTTTCGCAAATTTCATATCATTTTTTTCCATTTCGAAACATGTGTTGTGCATATGCACAGCCAAGATATTTACAAAAAAAAAAGATTTTCGTACGGTCGAGTTGCCGAATAATATGCAATTTATAATAAAATTTATATTTATAAAAATTTAACAATTTATAATCCTAAAAAAATTAAGTTTATTGCGAATATAGTGAAGCAATAAAATCACTATTTGTATGCGAATTTCCAAATGCAACTAATTCGCAGTATCGGAGTTTTTTTTTTAAAGCAAGAAGTATTACAGACTGCGACTAATTGATTTCGCTGCCTCCAAGAATAGGGCCATTCGCAGCACCTACTTCCAACACAGCCTTCCGTTACGGTGCACATAGAGATCATCATTGCAGACAGAATCACAAATCGATCACGTTCTGATTGATGGACGGTACTTCTCTGACATTATCGACATCAGGACAGAGTGGAAACAGCAGACCCGCCTCTTTCAGATACAGAAGCGCCGCCTAGAAGAAGCGGAGTGCGAGGAGATGGAACAGCTGTGCCGTTATCAAGAAACACGCAAGCTCTATCAGAAACTCAACGCACTCCACAAAGGCTTCGTGTTGCGAGCCAAGATGTGCAGAGATAAGGATGGGAGCTGCTTGACTGACGATCGTATGGTGATCAAAAGGTGGAAGCAGCACTTCGATGAACACCTAAATGGCACTGAGAGTACGGGCAGTGAAGGTCAAGGCAGTGGAGGAGACGACTACGTCGGTCTAGCGGACGAACCAGCCTCCAGCTCCAGAGAAGCTGAGGATGCCATCCAATAGCTTAAGAACAATAAAGTAGCTGGTTAGGTCGGTCTCGGAGCGGATAAGCTGGCCAATTGTCCGCACAGGCCGATAGTCAGAATCTGGAAAACAGAACAGCCACCGGAGGAGTGGAAAGAAAGGAATAATATGCCCCATCTACAAGAAGTGTGGGAGTGTGAGAATTTTCGAGCGATCACCACCCAGATCATTTCCGCGGTATATCATCAATAGTGAACGAGTTCGTGGAAAGCCGGATTCGTTGACGGCCGCTCGACGACTGACCAGATTTTAACTGTACGGCAAATTCTTCATACATGCCGTGAATATTAGATCCCACCTGTTTATCGATTTCAAGGCGACATACGATAGTATAGACCATTGGTTCCCAACCTTTTCGGGTTTGCGACCCCCTTTTCGATCAGCCTGAAATCGTCATGCAGTAATCAAGAACAAAAATATGTTCTGTAATCATTTTATTTCATTATATTCTATTCTGATACATATTTCATTCTTCAGCAGTAATATTTGCTATGTGTGATATTATTGTACTTACTATTATGATACCAGATTTTTATACGAGGTTGCGCGTCTGATGAAACCAATCTCAAAACGTCCTCAATATTAAATCTGTTTCTTGCTTTGGACTTCATCTAGAGATTTGTTTAAAATCTACTCTTGGATAGGTTTAAAAAACTGTATTATCATCTAGAAAGCGCAATACACGACTTGGGGATAAGCTTCAAATAAATCACACCAAATCTGGTTCAAACTTTTTTTTTTCACGGGACGATGAATCATTCCTTATGTCTTAATATTCATTCTGAATTTCATCTGGAAGACTAACCAATGTAAACGAAACCGAATTGCGAACTAATGAAGCATCTTCTTGAACAAGCTCAGGAAAATATATATCAAACTATTGCTGCAGTGAGTCAAGATAAGCCCTAATTTCCAATTTGAGATCTGCATCTAATTTAGTTGATCCTTCCTCAATTAAACTGCACAGTTTATCAAACATTGTAATATTTCCTACATTAACTTTGCGTCGCCGTTTTTTACCATTGCATTGTCACAAAGGCTTGCAAATTGTCTCTGAATTGAATCAGATTGGTTTGCACTGCCCTGCAGCGTTTTTATTCGGTCAAAAAGGTCTGTTGGGTAAGTGCGACATATCTGCCATCCTTCCTCATTGAGGTTGGCAAGCAAATCATTCTTACCTTGACTTATGTAGAACTTTTTAATTCCATCCCTCAGTTCGAAAACTCGGTTAAGAACATTGCCTTTTGATAACCACATTACGCCAGAGTAGAGTATAAGGACCTCGTTATCTGCATGCAATTATCTGCAGAGTTTTTTGAATAAACGTGTGTCGAGAACTCCAGATTTGATATAGTTCACAATTCTTATATACGTTAAGCGGCTACTCCGTCTTAAAATTTTATAAAAAAAAATCGACGTTTCAAAACAGGAATTGTGTCATTCTTTAAAAAAATGTATGTATTGTAGCTATTATGTTGTTGCTTTTGGTTGGAGTTTTCAAAACACTACAGAAAAAAAAACTCTTCTCTCAAATCTCCTGAATTTGAGTAAAATAATAAATTGATATATGTCGACAAAAAAAATATAAACCAAAAAACGTGTTCACGATAGTTTAAACCACAAAAAAGGTGAATTTTCTGCAAAGGTTTCACCGCCCCCTTGGTATGGTCTCGCATCCCCCCAGAAGGTCGCGGACCACTGGTTGGGAGACACTGGTATAGACCGCTTAGAGCTATTGAAAATCATGGACGAGAACCCGGAAAGCTTACGAGACCAATGATGGATGGTGTGCAAAATTGTTTGAAGATTTCGGGCGAACATTCCAATTCCAATTCATTAGACCATTGAAAGATCAGTGCAATATCGAGATTAAGAAATCCGCGATTCTGTAACGTAAAAGCTACGTGGAAATGCAGGTTGCCTCATTCCAAGTACCTGTGGCCAAGGCTTCTTGGTAATTGATAAGGCTAAACTGAAAACTGAGCATAATTTAACCACTTCAGGCCTGCTACAGATGTCTTGGCTACGGTCACAAGTCTTATGACTGTAAAGGCTCTGAACGCAGTAAGCTAAGCCTCAGGCGTGGAGCAGAAGGCCAACAAGCTCGTACCTGGCAGTTCGCAGAATGGTGTCTGTCTGATCCCCGGGTACAGACAACATACACCTAACCCGTGTTCAGGCCTGTCCGGCCTCTAGAAGGGTCCAGACATGCAGTTATTACAATTAAACTAAAACCACTGCTAGGTGGCTCAACTATTGCTACAACAATTGGTTATCGAGTTAAAGCTAATGCAGCCTTGCTGTCCGACCCATACCGCACCACATCCCTGATAGTGGTTAGTATCATCACCTGACGATAAGGGTTTTGTCATAACATGTCATTGTAGCTAATATTGTCCTCCTAGATGGAGTATAGTGCAGTATACTAGAGTAGTCGATATTTTTGCAGCGAAACTAAGTGTCCGAGCAGCACACATGTGGCATAAGGGTTTATCTATCCTATATGTAACTAAATTTGGTCACATTTGAGTTGCAGCAACCAAATCGGTCCGTTAGTTCTAGCAGGTGACCTCAATGCGAGGGCAGTGGACTGGGGTTCCCGGTTCACCAACGCTAGATGTCATATACTGCTAGAGATTCTTGCGGTATTGGACGTAGAATTCTACGCTACACGAGTCAGTCGATGTGATACCGCTAGTAACTTACGAGGAGCTTATCGTAGCTGCAAGAGCACTTAAGCTCAATAAGGCACCAGGACAACATGGAATTCCAAAGCTGATCCTTAAATACGCCATTCTTCCTGATCCAGATATGTTCAAGAGCTGCCTCCAAAGATGCATGGATGAAGGAAACTTCCCTGATCGCTGGAAACGATAGAGACCCTTCGGCGTACAAACGTATTTGCCTACTCGACACGGCGGCTGTCCCTTGCACATCACAAGACCGAGATCATTGTTATGCAAAACCGTTGCAGCAAGCGAGGACCAGCTGATGTGCCTACGAGTAGCAAGCGCATATCGCACCATATTATATGAGACGGTGTGCATTACAGCTGGGTCGATACTCCTAGAGGAAGATGTGGAGTATTACAAAGAAAAGGACTCGGTGCAAGTGCGACGTTTCAAGAGAGCAGCATCACTGCTCAAAGCTGAAATGACAAAGAGCATGGGACACCGCTGTCAAAGGTCGTTGGATCCATAGGATAATTCCGGAAGTGTCAAATTAGGTTAGCAGGTCAACTTCAACCTAAGACAGGTGTTGTCTGAACACGGCTGCTTTAAAAAAAATCCTGCATATATGCTTCACAGATTCTGCGGAGTGCCCAAAATGTGTCGGCAAAGCATGTAATGTAGAACAATATAGTACGCAATGCCATGCTCCTTGTCAGTGGCACAGATACAACCCCGGACAACCTCGTCGAAAGGTTGTGTCGGGAGAAAGTTACCTATATGGAATGAGGAACACGGCATCTCAACAGATCATGACGAAACTGCAGCGAAGGTGGCGTCTTGAAAAAAAAAACCAGCAGTTACAGTAGAGGCTTGCTCACCCCGACAACAAACATGTTGCGGTTGGGCTGCGGGGATCTCCTTATGTAAATATAAAGAATCATGCGCGGGCATTGTTGTTGAGGTGCCCGACTCCTAGGGTAAAACGACCTATTATGGAGGGGTTGAGCACCGTTTAAAAACAAAATTGATTTGAAAAAATCATTAAAAATTATCCGTTGGTCTTTTTTCCGTATTGAAGTAGTCGAATAGGTTGCTCGTTAACTATAGTGTTGTAAATTTATGTCAATTGGGCTAAACTTATGTTGTTTTGTTTTATCACAATAAAAACAAACTACCGCAATAATAGGACGCAGTTGCCTATCGTTGCGACAATTTTTCAAGGTCAGTCCTATTGTTGCGGTATTGCATGTAATTCTTATGGAAATCGATACCACAACGATAGGTCCTTAGCACTACCGCAATAATAGGCTCAAAGGATTCATTTTATTAATGAAAAATGTTGACTTTTCATAATTTTGAACGGAATTTAGTCAAACAAAAGCTGTTTTGGTCGTTAATTCCAAGAGTTTTAGCGTATCCACAATTGTTTTTGATGCTATTATATCCAGAATGGACTATTTTAACACTACCGCAACATTAGGACATACCACAACGATAGGACGTTTTGCCCTACATGAGATTATGATACGGATCGCTAGGTTACTATCATAGATTATACTTTTTCCTTATTTCTTTTTTCTACCTACTTCCTATTTCGTTCTTATTTTCTATTCTTCAGTCTGCCATAATTCTTCTTCCTTCCTTAATTTGTGGGCTTCATGGCCGTGCGGTTAGCGACGTCAATCGTCTAGCCACATGTGCTATGGAGTGTGGGTTCGATAAGGTAAATAAGAAACTTTTCGGAAAATTCTCCACTGGTCCATTGGGTTCTATGTATCCTGTCCGTTGTCTCATGCTAGGTGTTATAAGTGTTCAGTCTGTACGACCTTTGGTCGAAGACGGTGTCCCTGTCTCAAAAAAAACCTTTCTTTTGTCTTCCTTTTTCCAATTTCTTCCTCTTCGACAAAACAAAACTTAACAAAATGGAAATGTTGATTGAACTCGTGGATTAGGTTCTTAAAGTTGCTCCAGAAATACGGATGAAGGATTAGCTTCAGAAATTTGATTCAAGTGAAGAAATTGAAATTTTTAATAGTATTTCTGCTCAATGAGGCAGCTCAAAATTGCTTCGTGTTTTTCGGGGCTTTATGAAACCTTTTATCTTAATCTTCCACTGTTTGATTGGATTAACAGTCATAAGCGGGACAGTTTCCATGATTTTGCTTTCCCATAATCATGTAAACGCATTCTCCACCAACATATCCCCATGGTTGCTTTCATACATACGGGAAAATTTACTGCGATGAAGCAGTCAATATCACTGGTCATCATCATCACTACCATAGAGAGTAGTTTTCGGTACTCGACAAGTCCCAGTCCCAGTAGTTCTGGAACAGTTAGTCCGTACCATACGAAATTCGGCTTATAGTTTCCGTTCCGTTGTTTGGTCATCAACTTTTCATGCACCTTATAAATATGCATGCGATCGTGTAAGAGTCTATTCATTGCCACCACTACCAACAATCCTTGCTTTCCATCGAACTGGCCTCTAGCCATATAGAGTGCTACCACTACTACTGGTGAGTGTGCAAGGAAGGCGAGCCGGGGTAGGAATTTTCAGAGGTAGATTTTGACTTTGCAGCACTTTTGCTTTTAGAGCGGAAAATTGTCTCTACCAGTGCAGTTCAGCAGCAGTCTGCAACCAGCAGTATCAAACCAGGCATCTCGTGGGGGTTGTATTGCGTCACTATTCGCAAAACGCCCCTTCATGGATGGTTTCATAAAAACGTCTTTGAACATCACACCCAATGTCGGATACGGGAGCGTGGAACATACTAAGTTTGATTACGTCAAATGTGTTTGTCGAAAATCAAGTAGTATTAAGGTATTAAGTATTCAATTCATTAAGTGCATTAACGTGATAAAAACAATGTCCTTTGAAAATAAATACCTCATTGAGAACTATTACAAGTATGGCATGACTAAACGTAACTAATCAACATGTTCTTTGAGTTTGTTCCATCCATTAGGGACAGATTTAAGACATCCAACATTTCCCATATACGAATATAAACAGCGACCACATCACAACCGGTGTCCTCGGAGTGTCATCTATCTTTGTTTTTGATGGTATGTATGTTGCGCTCTGTAACTGGAAACCGATGATGGTCCTTGTCGTTGATGTTCCATCGTCTGTTGGTTGCTGTTGTGTTTCCAACTTTGTCGTCTGGCCCAAAAGTGGATGCGTTTTTTCCCTCTTGCATAGAGGTACTACAAGAGCCAGACAAAAAAGAGTTGAGCAAGCAAAAATAGAGTTTCGGAAATGTTCCTTGTAATCTGCATTCATGCAATATTAACACTATTATAATCGATTTGATGTTTGAATTATCCTCTCTGAAGTTTGCTTGATGTTAATATCGAATCATTTATTAATAATCTCCGCCACAAAGCAGAGACGCCGATTCATCAGCAATCAAATTGTCAAGTTATGCATAAGATCAACTTCATCGTGCCCGATAGGGTTTGAGACAGAGTCAACCCCAGGGAGTAGCAAAACGCTCTTCATCGTTTGCTTTATTGAACTGATCTTGCACCGGTCAGCAAGAAAGAGAAGTTATTTTTATTTTCTCCCCCATTGAATCGGCTCCGCTTGAAGTTTATGAACGAAAATCATAAGGGTGCTTCTGAGGCGAGCATAACAATAACATGCTTTGTGGAAGAAACTCTTCGCATTTTTTAAGCGCTATGAGTAGGCAGGTAAATTGGATTCGCTCCGCTTATGATAGTGAAATTTGCAGCTATCATGCTTTTTTGGAGAAGTAAGTACTTATCAGGATTAGAATTAATCAGATAGAAAATGTATTCAGGCCACCATTGTTTTGTAAACGTTCTATTTTCATCAGGATTGGAAACAAATGCCATAGTTAAGCGAAAATTCATTAGATAGAAACACGGCAGGTATTTACGTCTATGGCCGTAAGGGCTAAAAGCAACGAAAGCGACGTCCATTTGCTATAGTGTAGGTGGCCAGTGTTTGTTATGATCCAAATGAATATCAGTTAAGGTTTTAAATTGACATATTTATCCAGTTTGGTTTTTCTGTTGTCTTTGCATTTTGAAAACATCTATTCATATCCGAATCATCATTTATTAGATTTTAAAAAACCCAGAATTATCCACCTAGCGGCGATGATGCCTTTCTCGTGCATCGTAAAATGTACTGAAAAAATCACATGGGAAAGGTAAAAAAAGCACTTTAGGGGGATAGATCGCATATGTTCTATCATTTTGCATGTTTTTGCATTAATTACTATGCATTCCCACCATTCTTGAAAAAAATTTTTTTTCGATTTTGAAATTAGTTTTCCAAGGGGGGACCCTTGGGAAAAAACAATGATTTTTCAATAATTCCGAAATGCAATGTCCGATCAGGCCAATTTTCAATAGCAAACAATGGGACCGCATTCCCCGTCGAATGCAACTTGTTGCGAGTAAATCGGGTAATGCTAAGTTCCAAAAAGTGTGTCTACAAAATTTGTACACATACACACATACACACACACACACACATACATACATACACACAAACAGACATCACCTCAATTCGTCGAGCTGAGTCGATTGGTATATAACACTATGGGTCTCCGAGCCTTCTATCAGAAGTTTGGTTTTGGAGTGAAATTATAGCCTTTACGTATACTTAGTATACGAGAAAGGCAAAAATATATAAAATTATCTACGTTGTACAACAGAATGCTTCTGTATCTGCGAGTTTCACCTGGAGTAAAGATTTAATATATAAGTAAGTAAGAAGAAGGAAAAAAAAGAATGAAGAAAAAAGGAATACGATAGGAGAAGTAAGAAGGAATAAGGAAGAAGGAAGAAAAAAGAAAGAAGAAAGAAGAAGGAAGGAAGACGGAAGAAAGAAGAGGAAAGAAAGGAGCAGGAAGAAGGAAGAAGAAAGAATAAAGAAGGAAGAAGGACGAAGGAATAAGGACGAAGGAAGAAGGAAGAAGGAAGAACGAAGAAGGAAGAAGAAAGAAAGAAGAAGGAAGAAAGAAGAAGGGAGAAAGAAGAAGGAAGAAGGAAGATGGGAGATGGAAGAAAGAAGAAAGAAAAAGGATGAAGGATGAAGGAAGAAGGAAGAAGGAACAATGAAGAAGGGTTAGAGAAGAAGGATGGTGGGAGAAAGAAGAAGAAATAAGGACTAGGCAAAATGAAAGCAGTATAAAAGAAAAAAGAGAAAGTAGAAGAAAGAAAAAAAAACATAAAAAAACTGGAAGAAGGAAGGAGGCATAAGGAAGAAGGAAGCATAACATATCAAAAACTGACATTAAAACTAACTGGATATAAGGTTTAATACATGTAACCGAAACGTCGAATAAAGACTAAAAACCCGTTTTTGAGCATAAGCCTCTTGAAAAGAGGCTTCCGAGCCTCTTGAAAGGAGGCTTCCGAGCCTCTTGAAAGGAGGCTTCCGAGCCTCTTGAAAGGAGGCTTCCGAGCCTCTTGAAAGGAGGCTTCTGAGCTCTTGAAAGGAGGCTTCTGAGCCTCTTGAAAGGAGGCTTCTGAGCCTCTTGAAAGGAGGCTTCTGAGCCTCTTGAAAGGAGGCTTCTGAGCCTCTTGAAAGGAGGCTTCTGAGCCTCTTGAAAGGAGGCTTCTGAGCCTCTTGAAAGGAGGCTTGAGCCTCTTGAAAGGAGGCTTCTGAGCCTCTTGAAAGGAGGCTTGAGCTCTTGAAAGGAGGCTTCTGAGCCTCTTGAAAGGAGGCTTCTGAGCCTCTTGAAAGGAGGCTTGAGCCTCTTGAAAGGAGGCTTCTGAGCTCTTGAAAGGAGGCTTCTGAGCCTCTTGAAAGGAGGCTCTGAGCCTCTTGAAAGGAGGCTTCTGAGCCTCTTGAAAGGAGGCTTCTGAGCCTCTTGAAAGGAGGCTTCTGAGCCTCTTGAAAGGAGGCTTCTGAGCCTCTTGAAAGGAGGCTTCTGAGCCTCTTGAAAGGAGGCTTCTGAGCCTCTTGAAAGGAGGCTCTGAGCCTCTTGAAAGGAGGCTTCTGAGCCTCTTGAAAGGAGGCTTCTGAGCCTCTTGAAAGGAGGCTCTGAGCCTCTTGAAAGGAGGCTTCTGAGCCTCTTGAAAGGAGGCTTCTGAGCCTCTTGAAAGGAGGCTTCTGAGCCTCTTGAAAGGAGGCTTCTGAGCCTCTTGAAAGGAGGCTTGAGCCTCTTGAAAGGAGGCTTGAGCCTCTTGAAAGGAGGCTTGAGCCTCTTGAAAGGAGGCTTCTGAGCCTCTTGAAAGGAGGCTTCCTGAGCTCTTGAAAGGAGGCTTGAGCCTCTTGAAAGGAGGCTTCTGAGCCTCTTGAAAGGAGGCTTCTGAGCCTCTTGAAAGGAGGCTCTGAGCCTCTTGAAAGGAGGCTTCTGAGCCTCTTGAAAGGAGGCTTGAGCCTCTTGAAAGGAGGCTTGAGCCTCTTGAAAGGAGGCTTCTGAGCCTCTTGAAAGGAGGCTGAGGCCTCTTGAAAGGAGGTTTCTGAGCCTCTTGAAAGGCTGCTTGAGGCCTCTTGAAAGGAGGCTTCCTGAGCCTCTTGAAAGGAGGCTTCTGAGCCTCTTGAAAGGAGGCTTCTGAGCCTCTTGAAAGGAGGCTTCTGAGCCTATTGAAATAAGGCTCTGAGCCTCTTGAAAAGGCCTGAGCCTCTTGAAAGGAGGCTTCTGAGCTTCTTGAAAGGAGGCTTCTGAGCCTCTTGAAAGGAGGCCTGAGCCTCTTGAAAGGAGGCCTGAGCCTCTTGAAAGGAGGCTAACGAGCCTTTGAAAGGAGCCTCTTGAAAGGAGGCTTCCTGAGCCTCTTGAAAGGAGGCTTGAGCCTCTTGAAAGGAGGCTTTTGAGCCTCTTGAAAGGAGGCTTCTGAGCCTCTTGAAAGGAGGCTTCTGAGCCTCTTGAAAGGAGGCTTCTGAGCCTCTTGAAAGGAGGCTTCTGAGCCTCTTGAAAGGAGGCTTCTGAGCCTCTTGAATGGAGGCTTCTGAGCCTCTTGAAAGGAGGCTTTTGAACCTCTTGAGTGAAGGCTTCTGAGCCTCTTGAAAGGAGGCTTCTGAGCCTTTTGAAAGGATACTTCCAAGCATCTTGAAAGGAGGCGTCTGAGCCTCTTGAAAGGAGCTTTCTGAGCCTCTTGAAAGGAGGCTTCTGAGCCTCTTGAATGGAGGCTTCTGAGCCTCTTAAAATGAGGCTTCTGAGCCTCTTGAAAGGAGGCCTGAGCCTCTTGAAAGGAGGCTTCCGAGCCTCTTGAAAGGAGGCTTCCGAGCCTCTTGAAAGGAGGCTTCCGAGCCTCTTGAAAGGAGGCTTCCGAGCCTCTTGAAAGGAGGCTTCCGAGCCTCTTGAAAGAAGGCTTCCGAGCCTCTTAAAAGGAGGCTTCCGAGCGTCTTGGAAGGAGGCTTCCGTGCCTCTTTGAATATTGAGTTTTCGTTTTTTTTGTATTCGTTTGGAAACAATTTTGTTTAATCTTGGGAATCTCGAGATCTTTGGAATTGCCTTCTAATAACATTTCTTAGGTTTGTGATTCGCATGGTAGTGGAGTCAATCGTGAGGAATCTTCTTACAATTGAAACGTTTTTTATGCACATTTTCTCTGCCGAATCGATGGCCCTCTGGAACTCCAGCAGTGCATGGTCGATGTCTTCGGTGGAAGCGAGATCGGTGTTGTGGTTTAGATTGCGGTCTACGATGCTTTAAAACTCAATCCAATCGACGTGATGGTAATCCTTCCTTGTTTTTCGTTGATTATTTATCACAATTTTTCCTCCACCGGATAGTGCTCGGATCGTAGGTCGTTGATGGTGAGTAAGTGGGAAATGTTGTCGGCTTGATAGGAAGATTCCAAGGTGGGTGGGTTTCCGACTTCTTCCTCACCACCTTTGCGGTTTGAAGGACGATCTAGACGGATGGAGATGTGTTCAGGGACACAAAAGATTAGATCCGGCTTGAGAGGGGTTTCTGGGTTAGCCATATCTGATGATGAATTGACCCAGGGTACGGATCTGCTCCTGTCTGTTATGAGATTTCTGTAGTGCGGTGACCATCTCATCGAAGATTTCCATTAGTTTCTGCACGCTGTATTTGTCTAGCAGCAGCTCTTCGGACATTCCACTATGAGGGCAGCTTTTGAATTTTTTCATATAAGTGTGGTCCACCCTGATGTGCATGCGACGCATGTACGAGATTGGATAGATAATCTATTCCTCAACTTTTCGCCCATTATCGATAATAAATAGTTTGAAATCAGTACAAAGAAGCGTTGACTCATCCTTGATCGTATGGTAAAAAACTGGAAATCCGTCGAGAAGCGGCTGCGATATTAACGTTCAAAATCGCAAAATGTAGCCCAATATAGAAATGACATACGTAGTCCTACGTCAAAAAGCTCATGTTCAATAATTTTTATAGGTAAAACGTTTTGCATTTGTTAAACGTTTGACAAAATCCGGGTCCAAAAGTTACTTGGCCTGAACCATAGTTAGTGAATGCCGGCAATGTATTCGTGTGTGCAGATATCAGATATACGTCGCAGGAATATGTCCGCCACTGTAATGCCTTCTGGTAAAATGAGATTTTTTTTCGGTTCCTAGTTATTTCCGTTGCTTCTAACCGAGATTTAGGTACCCACCATACGATTTTCATCCTTCCAGTGTCACCGTTCGGTTCTGAAGAAGTACTGCCGTGAAGCGGAAAAATTGTGCCGCTATCGAAAAGAAGCAAGCATTGCCTCCTCCACAAACTAACAAGCTTCCACCAGCACAGAGTGGTTTCTAAGCTAAAAGAATAGAACGGAGCATGAAGCTGAGTGCAAACTCAGTTTGCTTCGGTATTGAATAACTGAAGTAACTTTACGTAACAAATGGGAAATTTGTAGTTATGTGCCATTTGTAATAATTCAAACGGTAATGAGAAAACAAGCAATCAGATAAAATAGCATGACATTGCGTATCATAGATATGCGATCAGCGGAAGAACCACTGTGCAATGTAGAGGAGTTTTGTGCTTTCGCTGTTAGTGGAATTGTTGTTACCGTTGTTATTTGAAAGTGGATGATTTCCTACTCGCTTTCCTGCTTCGGCCAGCTCGTCTACATTTTTGTAGCATGTAGGTATTGCAGATTTTCTTTTCCAGTCCCATCTCAAGGCTCACGCGGTCGTCTCCCGTTCACTGTCAGGTCTGCAGAAGCGGCCACCACCAACGACCGTTCCTCGTTTCTTACAGGTTTTTTTTAGCCTGTGTTGTAAGTAGGTGGTATATCGGTAGGTACTTCACTAGTGAAGGTACGTAGTGGATGCCGCCTGCCGGAGGGCCGCATTTTGGTGATGTTGAACATTTTTAGCATTAGACATGCTTTGCATTACAAAAGCCGCATGAAATATGTTTTCCACGGCAATGTGAAGAAGCAGAAAGGAAGATCTAAAAAGTTCTCTCGTCGTCATCCTCATCAAAGCAGTTTGACATGAGACGGGGAGAGGGGGGTCGATGGGATTCCTGCACTCGTTTTGGTTGGTGATGTATGTACTGGCAAATTGGCTTTAAAACGAATGAGATCAAGATCAGTGGAGTAGCGAAATAAACGGTAATGATCTTTGTTTTTAAATTCGTTTGTCTCAAGTTGATGCGAAGAGACTTGTGAATATCTTATAAAACTATTAAATTAACTCGTTTGCAGTCTATTACGTAAATATCTAAATAGAAATGTTCCTCGGAAATAGTTATTTCATGATTCTGAATCACATCCAAAGATAACTGTGTTGGAAAAACGGCGGTGACAGCTCATCAGAAGGGCTAGAGTCGCTTTCACGATACAAAAACAATAATGGATGACAACAGCAGCAGGATTTAACCACAGCCGCAAAACGACATTTAGGATGAACCCGTAGACAAAGAAACGCATAGAGAACCCACGTGGTCGTCTGCATTGGTTTTCTCCCTGGTAAAATGGGTGGTTCGGCTTACAATGCATGATTACATTCATGGCATTTTTGTATATTCAATTACTTATTCTGTCACATTTTCAACTGAAACACTCAGTGATGAATTGGTGACTTTGTAACGAAATTCACGTCAATGAAGCTGGAAAATCACTATGCACAACATACTATCTTAAAAATGGATCCGTTTGCGTGTATTTGGTATCATAATTAAGGCCGCAAAACAACGGCCAGTTCTAGATTATAGGGATAAAAATCGTATGGAGTGAAGAGGATTTGGAAGATTACAACAAATAGAAAAGCAACATAGCTTTAATTGATCGCAGTTGATCGAATATCATACTGTGTGTATGAAATGGTATCCACGGAAACGCTTTTATTGTTACAGCGGCTTGCATGTGACAATAATCAAAGATATTTTTTTTTTTCTTTTTGTAAATCACCGGCCTTTATTTGGGTCAGGGACGCATCCGTCTGCCTACAGTGATGATGGCGGCCCACTTGAAGAGTGAGAAGGGGACTTGTTCATGAAATAATCAGCAGGGAGTTTACTCAACCGGCGATACTCAATTATTTCCCTGGCTTTGTTGGTCCTTTATCGTGATGTGCCGTTTTATTTTTAATTGATGGGGTAGAAGGTGGAGGTGGGTTCTACCAGGCTGAGAGGGGAGACCCTTCCCAACTTTCCCGGTCCGGGGTTGATTGGGATTCGATGTCCTTTGAAGGGGTTATTGTTATCTCATAAAATGGCAAAGCAATAATTTGTTATATAAATTAGGAAAAAACCGTGCAACAATATACAGTCTGCTTTCATCATCACGACGTTCTGTCCGAATTTTGATATGCCCTTTTTTGATGATTTTCTCGCTCTATTCACGTCACATAGGGCATATGGCTCGAACCTTAGCATTTGATCTTCATATATTGATACTCTAATTTAAATTATGCCACCAGGCTGCTTGCTTACTTTCGATTATTACGCTTATTAACCGAAAACAACAATAATTGTGCACAATCTATTATTTACGCCATCATAAATTTCTAGCGAAATGGACTTTATGATTGGCAATCCTAATCTTAGCTCTGGTGGTGGACGCTTTTTCAGCCCATGAAAGGGGTCATTCAAAAATGACGTCACAGGTTTTAGGGGAGGAGGAGGTCTAAGATTTTGTGACAGTACATGTACCAGGTATACAAAAAAGCGTGACAGAGGGTGGTGTGCTTAAGATTGTGTAGTATTCTAGAGTAACAGTGCCCGAGCAGGAGAAATTAACTCAGTAATACCTCATTTTGTTATTGATACCGTACTCTGTTATGCACTAGCCTTGCATAAGAGGTAGAATACCAAAAATTTATATGCAAAATACTTTGGGCATAACATGATCAGTTTTTTCAATACCAAACGAATTATAGTTTGTGATGTATTTGGTATTGAAAAACCTAAGCATGTTATGCCTAAATTATTTTGCATAATAATTTTTGGCATTATTTTTTGGATGTTTACCTTTCATGCAAGGCTAGTTCACACCAATTTCTGTTATCGAGGTCGTCGCTCCTGCTCGGGTGTAGATTGGGAATCGAGTAGCCTGAAGAGACTGGCCCAAAATGCATGAAAACCTGAATTTCAAAGTTTGTATGGGAAAAGTGATCCAAATGTATGGGGAAACGCAACCGTTTCAGTTTTTTGCTTCTAGGTGGCGCTGTAGTCGATGGATTCCTGTTGTGGACAAAATGTAGAACCTTTTTTATATAAGGAAGCGACTGGTGAAGACCGGATGTAAATCCCTTTGAAATTGGCCAAGTTATGAGCATCCAAAGTCGAGGGTGTCGAGCGTGTCCCCCAGGGGTGTTTAAAATGAGAGCAACGTACCACCGACCATTGCGGCGGCGATGCAGGCGTATTCGGTGCCGTGCGAAATCAAATGCATGATTATCACGCAATCTCGCGAATTTTTATCCGATTGGTAAATACTTTCCGTACTCTGTACAGTAGTGTAGCTAGAGAGGGATGGGGTGAAGTGATATTTGATCGTGCAAGTGGAATACATAAAATGGATTCAAAATCTAAGGAACTTGTTGTCCCAATTGAAAGTTTTAAAGGTGTAAAGTTGCCTTCAAACGGTGATGTGCTTGGTCGGATGCGTTTTATAATGAAAAATCAACACTTGAGTATAAAACCAGCAGCTAAAACTGTAGTAACTGAACTTCAATTTTTTTGGGAGAAATGTAGAATCCCTCTAATGCAACACTACAATGCTGTTGTTAAGCTCCTAAAATTATTTAACAAAATGCGAGCAATTATCAAAAAATCTTCTCACGCGGGAGATAAACAGGAAGAGCAAGAGTCTTGTTTCATTAATTATTTGGATCGATTGTTTGACATTGCTCGACGAAATGCATTAAATTTGATTAGAAACGATAAGGATAAACAGTTCCTTATTCTGCAAAGGGAAGTTGGAAGGCCTGGATCTGCCTTTGCGAGAGTTAAAAAAGGCAAAATCGAAGAAGAACCAACAACGGAACCAGAGCCTTCTTTGGAATCTTAATCACCTACCAGTGTTTTTACTAGGTAAAAATAGGTAAAAATATAATCAAATAAGGTGGTAACTTCTACTATATGTCAATATTTTTATGTCTTGCTTCCAGATGAGAAATCCTCCACTAGTAGAGCGTTTTCCGAGCGAAGTAAATAAAAAATAATGACTCCTATACTAGCTGCCACCCTAGACCGTATTGGACTAAGCGACCGAAATGCAATGTATGTTATTTCTGCGGTTTTAACAAGTGCTGGACTAAACTTAGGTAAGTTCTCCTTAACAGTACTTTTATTGTATTGTTCTTTCTCCTTGAGTTTAATTTTATTATATTGATAGTATCTTGTAACTAAAACAAAATCTTTATCAACTTTATCTATTTTCAGACGATTTTATCGTTAGCAGACAAACAATCTCAAGGGCCCGTGCAGAATATCGCGAAGAGATTGCTCAAAATATCCAAAGCAATTTCGATCTAAATGGACCACTTGTTGTACATTGGGATGAAAAGCTGCTTCAAGATCTCACAGGTATTTGAGTATTTTTTATAGCATTGAAATGTGTTATTCTGTGTTATGATTTTTGGATATCTTCTAACTAAGCGTGATTTGAAGTAATCGATAGGTTTTTTTGTTATTTGAAATTTCTTTCCTACAATTTTAGATTACCTTTGGTAATATTTGTTTTTTTTTTAAGAAGCTATTTGTAACATATTTTTAACTTTTTTTTAAAAGAACCTATCTGATTTTTTTTTCTTTTCAGGTACTGACAAAGTAGAAGGATTGCCAGTTTTGGTATCTTCTGGAGCAAATGTTCAGCTGCTTGGAGTCCCAAAATTGTCTTCTGGAACTGATGAAAGACAGGCAAACGAAGTTTGCAAATTGATGAATGCATGGGAACTAAGCGATCGCATCTGTGCAATGGGATTTGATACAACAGCAGCAAATACAGGAATAAAAAAAGGCGCTTGTACCCTAATCGAGAAGCGAATTGGCAGAGATCTTTTATGGCTGGCGTGTAGGCATCATATTGCCGAAGTTTGCTTGGGAAAAACTATTTCCTTCAAAAGGCCCTTCTTCAAGTATTTTTATAAAATTTAAATCGGCATGGCCTACTATGGATCAATCCTTTGATGAAAATATGGTAGACGAAAACATTATTGAGATCCTTGGTGATGAAACACAACATTTGATTGAATTTTTGAAAAACCAACTCAATATTCAACAGCAACGACAAGACTATAAAGAGTTGCTAAATTTATCTTTAGCATTTCTTGGTGTGAAAAGAATTAAATTTTCGCCACCAGGAGCACATAGCAATGCCAGATAGATGGCGAAAGCAATATATTGTCTTGAAATATGGCTGTTTAGAGGCCAATTTGACATGACCGATGATGAAAGGCGAAAAATTCCAGTAATGTGTGCTTTTATTTTACGAGTTTACATTTGGTCTTGGTTTAAAGCTCCTTTACCCTCATCAGCAGCACGAAATGATCTAAACCTGGCAAAAAATTGATAACTTTACGACATGCTTTCCCTGATCAATCAAGAAATGTGTATATGGCTGCGGCATCAAGATTTGCAAATCATCTATGGTACTTGAGTAAAGAACTAGTCGCTCTGGCTTTTTTCGACCCAGAAATATCTACTGATGAGAGAAAAGAAATGGCACACAATTTAAAATCTTGTAAGGGTGATGAAGTAAGAAAAATAAAATTGAAAGTATCTACGATCGATAAGTTGACTTCTTGTACGCTTTCGGATTTTGTTTCTCAAAATACGATGATTTTTTTTGAAATTTCTGGAGTATCAGCAAATTTTCTCAAAGAAGATCCTAGTATATGGGATGAATTGGAAGAATTTGTTGAAAGTAGAAATAAAATAAATTCATTTTTGATAGTGAATGACTGTGCTGAAAGAGGAATTAAACTAGTTCAAGATTTTAGTAGAAAACTGACAAAAAATGAAGAACAGCTTCAATATCTTCTCAAAGTTGTTCAACAACTTAGGCAAAATTTTCCAGGTTGCACTCGCTCTTTTATAAAGGAAGGCCTAGCAGTTGAAATAAATAATTAATAAAGGTATAAGTGTTGTTTGTTGATAACTTTGTAGTTTTATACAGTTAATAAATTATGCTATAAACATTAAAACTGTTGTTTGAAAAATATATAACTTATATAATATCCCAGGTTTCTCTGTCTTTCTGTCTTTCTGTCCCTCTGCCTTCAACGATTATATCATATCGTTCTAAAATTGATGCAACGGGAATCACGATGTCCGAAAACAACTCATTACAAATATTTCATGAATTTTGTCTCCCCTTAAAAACTTCAGCTCGTTGGCTTCAGTGGTAAGTCACCCCCTCCCTCTCTAGCTACACTACTGTACAGAGCACGGAAAGTATTTACCAATCGGATAAAATTCGCGAGATTGCGTGATAATCATGCATTTAATTTCGCACGGCACCGAATACGCCTGCATCGCCGCCGCAATGGTCGGTGGTACGTTGCTCTCATTTTAAACACCCCTGGGGGACACGCTCGACACCCTCGACTTTGGATGCTTATAACTTGGCCAATTTCAAAGGGATTTAATGAAATATCACAAGTTGGTGCATTATTACTATAAATCGTTTGTAAATTAGAAAGTGCTGCTTCAAATGAAAATCGTAAGCAGTATTTTGGCAACTGTTCTTCAAAAATTGTCCAAAAATGGTTTTTGTTAATTGTGCAGGGTAAAATAAATTCCCGTATTTTTCCAGGTTTTCCCGGTAGGTTTTCCAAAATTTTACCGAAAAACTTGAAAAGTGCATGATAAGGTTTTGAACACTTTAGTCCACATTATGTAAAAAATATATTTTATTTGAATGAAGAGAATAGTTTCTTGGTAAATAATTGTACAACATCATTTGTAAGTATCAATTCAGTTATTTGACAATAAGCATTGCATTCTAAATTTCGAACAGACTCATGACACGCAGTAAAAGTCTGCAATTCTTAATTGATTCGACTAAGATGGCAACGTTTGAGGTACTGGCTTCAGTCTGTTGGGATCAAAAACGGGGTTTTATGTTTTCATCCGACGTTTCGGACACATGTATTGTGCCTTTTTCAAGGAGTTAACTATGTTACGTTTTGTTGGCACGTTAGCTCTCAGCATAGGACCTATTTGTCTCCTCAATTCATTTTCCCTGTCTTGTGTGAGGTATTGCGGAAATTTAAATTGACCCGGCTCGCAGAAACTTTTGGTGCACTTTTCTATTTGGCACCACTTTAAATTCTAACTGCCATTTTGTTCAAAAATTTTTTGAGATGTTGATTGCACTCTAGAACCTATGACAACATGAGTCAATATCCATTTTAAGCTGAATAATGTTCATATGTCTGATATTTTATCTACTTTCTTGCATTAATAGCCTGTTCAATCGAACAGTCTTTTTTCTGTAAAAAGGTAAGCTAGGACTTTATTTTCAGTAAACCTCTCTTCTAAAAAGGATCATCTACTTTCTGTGCTAGATAGATCTTAAATTTTTTGCCATGAGAATGGAGAAAGAAGAAGAAGAGAACATTATTTTTGGCAACCGATCCAGTAACAAAATAAGAAGGGGCCCTCCTTAGCCGTGCGGTAAGAAGCGCGGCTACAAAACAAGACCATCTAGGCAAATTTTCGGATTGGAAATTGTCTCGACTTCCCTGGGCATAAAAGTATCATCGTGCTAGCCTCATGATATACGAATGCAAAAATGGTAACCTGGCTTAGAAACCTCGAAGTTAATAACTGTGGAAGTGCTTAATGAACACTAAGCTGCGAGGCGGCTCTGTCCCAGTGTGGGGATGTAATGCCAATCAGAAGAAGAAGAAGAAGAAGATTGCAATCTCGACACCAGGAATGTCAAGACCCTACATGGTTATTGTACTGCAAAATATTGAAATAAATGTGGTAACTATCTAAGAAGTCCGACGCCCTGAATCGGAGAACATGAATTCAGAGCAGTGTAAGGACCAGCTAACGGCTGAACCAAAATGTAGCCAAAATTCTTATTTAAGGTAAAAACCCAAATAATCGAAAGTTGCGTTGGGGAATTCAATTTTATACCGATTGATTCAATAGGAGGAATTGTCGTGAATTGACAAGAGTTCGGATTTGACAAGATGTGTTAATACTTATTGCACCCAAATTTGTATCGAAATGTTTTCACATCAAAGAATGTTGTGGCCGAGTTTCATTGAAACTTCACGAAAAACTGTAGATGACCTTAATGTTAGAGAAAAAATACTGTATAAAATAGGGCAAAGTTGTTTGAAGTGTGAAACATACTACTAAACAATCTGATAAACATAAACATTGCAGTTTATTCATCGCTTTTTTATACTTCCTTGAAATATAAGAGGATTCATTGAGTAAAAATAAAGTTTTATTTATAAGTTGTCATTAAATAACACCAGAAAATAAGAAATGCAATGTGACACGTAACTTTTTTTTATTCTGCTAATATTATAACATGGCAAGGCAGAAAGAACCATTCTCGCTTTTTTCATTGATGACATGTTGGGAAAAATAAGTTCAGAATAATCGAAATTAACTTGTTTGTTTAATTATTAATCCAACATTTTAGAATTATTTAATACAATTACTTGAATACGGTTGCGTTATGCTCAAAACTTTTGAGCGCTTCAAATAAAATACTGTTGTAGATACGTTCTTCATTTTCAAAACATATTTGGCGTAGAATAGTGTGTGAAATCAAGGAACTGACGTCGTGGTATCATATTACCCTTAATAATAATGTTCGTTGATCAAATGGGCAAAATAATTTGGTAAATAGTACATAACTTTTGACAGAAAAAACATACACCTAAGATTTTTGGACACAATGCACAATATAAGCTAAGCGTTCCATCGATTGATTAATATTCAAAATCGGTGGTTGCGAACCTAGCGGAAAAATAGTTTTCAAAAATAAATCCAAGATGGCTGCCAAACTCAATATGGCTACTTCTATTTTTATTATTGCAAATTGAGGACGCACTCTATTTCATTCCAACGATATGCTGATCTTTAAGATCGGTTGAGAAATGTTGGAATTACGACTGTTTTGGTGAGCCAAGAATTGACAAAAATCGAGGGGTTCATAAAAGTGATATCGTGTTCATGTTTTCAAAAAGTAACAAAAATTCAACCGGTCAACCCAGAATCCCAATTCATATGCTAAAATAAGCCTCCAGTCAAATTTTCAATTTTGAAAAACAATCTAACAAGAGATATAAACCTGGGGGTGCATCGAGCATCGTGGAACTAGGTCTGAGTTGACTGAAACTCTTCGGGTACGAAGTAAACAGATAAAACCCGTTAGAGAAGTGTTGGAGGGCCTTGATTTAGACTATATGAACCTTATCTATCTGTTGTTGAAAGAGATTGATGTTAGAATTTGATTATTTGTGTTTTCCTTGTCTGTCGCATTTCCCCTTGAAAATGTCCTCTTCTATTCGTTGTTTCCCGTCTTTTGATTTTGTTTGTTTTCATTTACAGATCAATGCCAAAATCCATCATCAAACAAATCAACCAATCGCAATCAATAATTTTAGTACCCTTATTTTTACCTCCTCCTTTTCCTATTGTGTATATGGGTCATTCCGCGCCAAGTGACCGAGAAAAAGTGAAAACTTGCAGGTGAATACTATGAATTCCAACCAAAATAGGTGTATCTACTTACTTTGGGCCTACATTTCGAAAAAGCATTTGATCCAACCGTTTGAGCCGCCCCTCCGGCCAAACACTCCTCCCTGTTTTTGAAGATTTTTAAAAACATGCCATTTTCAATAATCGATATCTCCGCCCCTGATAAAGCTACAAAAAACATTAGTACCAGTTTTCCGCTTGAAAATTTGTTAAGATTTTACAAAAAATATTTCAGATGCAAAGCAGTGTTGCCAACTATATTATTTTTGAAGGTAAACAATTATGATAATGTAGTTTTTTTTAGTTTTATTCGAATAATTTACAAAAAAAAACATATTTTTGCAGCACATAATGCTTTTGAGGCCAGTAATGCCAGATTCCCACTGAATATGTTTTAATGGTTTAAAGTTATTTTTGCAATTCCTGTTCATAATACCTGGTTTACAGTTCGTCTTTGATTGATAAAACGGCCTACTTTTCCATACCAACGAAATGGGTGATTTAATGACCATTATGCACCTCAAATGGGTTGCATAAATTTCATTAAAGCACAACATTAAGACAGTAGTTACATGATTACATTTTGCTCAATTAGCTCTGCTGGTGGGCTACAAAGGTTCAGTTTCAATAGATCTTTAAACGAGGGAAATGCTTTGATTCCATTAACTTCAAGTTTCGAGAGAGATCAAGTTTTGCTCCCGTAAACATCAGTTTGAAGTACTCGTGGATTACACATACACATACTGTATGAGTGCCTGCTGCTCCAGCTAAAACGCATTCGGGCGGCCGATGTTCGTCGAATTTGATAAATCCAATTTTGTAAAAAAAAAAATTTCCTTAAAGAGGGTAATATTTCAGTCAGATTCGCTAGAACCAAACGCTTCTGCTTCTGCACCCGTTTTCCTCCTTCACGCATGGTTTTGTACTCTTTTTTCCCTGAACTTTTTGTACGATTTCTTGGAGGAGATTACACCTCTTAAGATTGGGGCAGCACAAAATACCTTTTGTGTCAACGCATTTTTTCATGTTCCTTACTAAGCGTTCTGAGCACTGAAATTCATCTGAAGATAATAAAATTTTGATAATTATGTCAGAACATAAATTTATAATCAATAAGGGGTGGCCCATAAACCACGCTACATGTTCGAACCCCATCTTCTTTAATTCCTTAGTACAGATGTTCCCAATCTTTTTGGATATGCTATGTGGGTCTAGCAGAATCCAATATTGTTTGCGACCCACAAGGTGCAAAATGAATTGATTTTTAGAAATTTTATAAAAAAGTGAGTTATATTGGATTGGATTAGATTTGGATCTGAATTGGATCAGATTTTGATTGGATTTAGATTGGATTAGATTTAGATTGAATTTGGATCTGATTTGAATTGGATTTGTATATGATTTGACTGGATTTTGATTTGCTTTAGTTTGAATTTGGTTTAGATACGGATTGGATTTCGAATAGATTTTTCAATTGAATTTATATTGTTTTTGGATTGGACATGGATTTTGACGACCAGCTCAGTTCAGCATTCATATTTTCACCTGTTTTGGATACCTAAAGAAGGCTATTTAATTCTAAAAATTTATTGTTCTTTAGTCATTCGTTTATTAGTATTCCAAATCTAATCATTACTTATAATATTCAAATCTAAGTGCTGGTAAACATTTTTAGCACAAAAAAGGGACTCAAGTACGAATCAAGAGTTGTCTTTCGCGGCATATCAATGATTATCTTGCGACTACCCTGGGGGTCGATAAGTGTTTTTGACAGGGAATTGCCTGATAAACTCAAATCCGCCGAGAAATTAAAAAAAAAATTGTTTTGATAAAAATGCTTTTTTTTTTAGAAAAATAATGTAGTTGGCAACACTGCTTTGCATCTGAAATATTTTTTGTAAAATCTTCACAAAATTTCAAGTGGAAAACTGGTACTGATGTTTTTTGTAGCTTTATTAGGGGCGGAGATATCGATTATTGAAAATGGCATGTTTTTAAAAATCTTCAAAAACAGGGAGGAGTGTTTGGCCGGAGGGGCGGCTCAAACGGTCGGATCAAATGCTTTTTCGAAATGTGGGCCAAAGTAAGTAGATACACCTGATTTGGTTGGAATTCATAGTATTCACCTGCAAGTTTTCACTTTTTCTCGGTCACTTGGCGCGGAATGACCCAAATAAGATTTACTAAAGCTGCCATATATCAGCAACGACGCATTTTACTTTGTGTCGATAAGTGTTTCCGACTGGAAAAAGTCTGTTAAGCTCGAATCCGTTGAGAAATCGAAGAAAAAAATATACGTATTTTGAGAAAAATGCTTTTTTATTATTTTGTTAGAAAAATAATATAGTTGGCAACACTGCTCAGCATTTGAAGTATTTTTTCTGAAAACTTCATTCAAGTAGAAAACTGGTATTAAAGTTTCTTGTAGCTTTATCGGGGGCTAAGATATCGATATTTGAAAATAGCATGTTTTTTAAAATCTCCAAAAACAGGGAGGGATTATTGGTCGAAGGGGCGGTTCAACCACCATGGTCATATGGTTATTCAAAATAATGGACCAAAATTAATATGTGCTAGGTATTTTTCATTATTTTTAAATAGGTTAATTGCGCATGCTCGGTCACTTGGCGCGGAATGACCCATATGTAATCCCTAACCTCGAGTCAGCTGCGTGTACGTCGGTTACCCAAACTAACTCTTTTTATAAGAAGTTTAGCAGACATTGTAAAATGAGTTGTACAAAAAAACCGGCTCCGTAACGCCAAATGACAAATGAGCCTTCCAAATAAACGCAAGATTAAATAAAAGGAGACATAAACGTCAACAATCATTGCAACAACCTTTATACGGAAGTTCATGGCGTGCTTTACAAGTCTTGTGAACATTGCGATTCATTCCGTTCACATTTTGATCATGTTAAAGTGCATTAAAACACTGTTTCCCCTGAAAGTCGTTGTTCTACAAAATTCTTAGATTTATTGCAAATCATTGCTTATTTATTTTATTATTATTATTTTTTTGTCCCTGGACATTTGAGTAATATAACTGCCAATGTGTGACTTTTCATTAAATTCTGTGCTCAAAAAAAGCTCAAAATATTTTCCTTATTAAATTATTAAAAATCAAAAGCTGAACCTTTGTCATAAATTGGTACGTTAGGATTTCTTCAAACAAGTTATTCGAACAAAACATAAATCAAATCATATGATATTTGATGCTTTCAACAAACGACTTCTAAATTTGGTTCATTGCACCATATGTCTGTATGTTTTTATGATTGAGTGTATCATGGTAACAAGTGAATTCAAAGCTTCTTTGTTTGAACAACTTGTTTGAAGAAATCCTAACGTGCCAATTTATGACAAAGGTTCAGCTTCTGATTTTTAAGAATTTTATGAAAAGTCGCACATTGGCAATTATATTACTCAAATGTCCAGGGACAAAAGAGGAATAATTATATAATAAATTAACAATAATTTGTAATTAATTTAAGAATTTTGTGAAATAACGGCTTTCAGCGGAAACAGTGTTTTTATGCACTTAACAGCTTGAAAACCACTTTAACATTGTCAAAACGTGAACGGAACTAATCACATTGTTCACAAGACTTGTAGAGCACACGATAAGCTTTTGTTTAGAGGTTGTTGGGTTGATTTCTGGCGTTTATATCTTTTGTTAGACTTTTTTCAAAATTGAAAACAGCTGAAAAACACTTAATCCACTGAGTCACCTCGAAATGTTATCCAAATTAGCTGAAAATTTGACAGGAGACTTATTTTAGCATAAGAATTGTAATTCTGGGCTGACCGGTTGATTTTTTGATACCTTTTGAAAACATGAAAGGGTCTAGTGTACAACTAACGAGGGGTCCACCTTTCTGAAAAAGATAACTCGGATCATTAATATACTCGCCGAAAGCTTTCGAATGAATGTAAATTTAGATATTTTTAAGAACCTCGTGCAAATAGTGGTCCGGTCTTAGCGAAAATTACTTTATTATTTTTAGCAAAATGACCAGAAAATTATCTAACTCCATATCGCCCTTGTTGTTCATTCAAATCACTCTGCTCTAAATGATGCACAATCAGCAATGGTGCTAATATCCTTTTTAGGTTAGAAAATTATATTAGGCAAATATTACAAATATTTAATTAAAATTATGTCGTACTGCTCCCCAAAAAGCCAGGGGGTGGGAATAAAAAATAAATATCAAAATGAAAAAAATCAACAGAACACCTCGGATTTGCTTAAGAATGTTTTGAAAATCCTCAAAATAATTCGATTTTTTTTTTGACTCAAAACATTATTTTTAGTATAATTAATTGCATATTATTCAGCAACTCTGCCGAATGAAAACCATTTTTTTGTTAAACAGCTTGGCAGTAATTGACCTTTAAGTGGTCTTGTTGTGTAGGGGTTATCACGCCTAACTAGAGAGTAGGAGGTTGAGGATTCGAGTCCCTCCAAGACACGTGGATTCTTTTTCGCAAATTTCATATCAATTTGTCCATTTCGAAACATGTGAAGTGCATATGCTTATGCACAGCCGAGATATTTAACAAAAAAAAATATTTTTAGGCAAAAAAACCCGAGGGGGGAGACATAGGTAATTGTTTTATAATATTTGTATCGGCCTTATTAAACTTGACTTACACTCTGAGTTTGGAGCCAAAACATTAAATAATTTTTCGTTCACGTATTAGCAGTACCTCCTCATTTTCAGTAGGGTTACTGCTCCTGGACTTGTTTCTTAATATTGTGATTTTTTTTTCAGCAGTAACCACGCATGCTAGCAAAAAGAAGCTACGAAATCGGTGATGTATTTCTTTGTTTGGCGATAAGATGAATATATGTTCAATGAGATGGAAAAAGTTTTCGTCCAAAATAGGAGTGTGGTGACTGCGTACGTTATTCATCGAATACATGACATTTTGACTAGAGGTGTGCGCCGGTCCGAAAATCGACGGCGGCGGCGTTTGTCAGAATTTTGGTCGGCGACGGCGGCGTTTTCGGCGTCACGCCGAAAGCCATTTCAACCGGCGGCGGCGGCGGCGTGAATCGGCGTGGTGATTTTTTTATAACGTTCTCGATTTTTTTTTTCATTTTTTCGGGATAGTCTTCTCAGATTTTTTTTTTCAAAAATATTGATTATTGGAAATTGTTTTCGGATTTTCCACAAGAACTACTTTGCAGCTTTTTGTAATTCCTAAGGAAAATTTGTCTGGAATTTCAGGGGAAAATCATTCAAAATTTACAAACATTTAAAAAATTTCATGAGTTTTGTTCTTCAGAATACTCAACAAAAAAAATGTCAAATTTACACTGAACATTTGTCGGAACATCCACGGGAGACTTGAGAAGTTTTTACGGGAAACTCGCTGGAGTTTTAACCAGAAATTTTCCGCGGGAAATTTTTCAAAATGAGAAAAAAATCGATTTCAATGGAAATTGTTGGGAGATTTCACAGGAAATTCATTTTTATTGGCACGAGATTTTTTTTAAAAATTGCCATGGAAAATTCTACGAAATTTTCACGAAGAATTTTACACAATTTCCACAGGGTGACTACTACCTGGAAAACCTGGAAAAATGCTGAAATTATCAGAGAATTTCTAACACAATCAGGGAACTTTCAAACATGAAAAAAAATTAAACAATTTAAGAATTGACAAAAATACGTGTATCTAGCTTCAAAGGAATTTCTGGATAATTCCCGAAGCAATACCAATACTAAAGAAAGCCAAGAATTTATTCGGGAAATCAATTGGGTTTTGCTTGTAAAACATTTTGAGAATTCGCTCGGAAATTCTTCATGAATGTATTAAAAAATATATATAATAATTAAGGATTTCAAGGCAGTTCCTGGAAGAACTTTCGGAGAAATTTTTGGATCAATTTTCAATAGAATTTTCGAATGGCTTTAAAAAGGAATCACGTGTCCTAGGAATTATAGGCGTAGTTTTCTAAATTATTCCTGGGGGAATTTCCAAGATGAGTCCAAATCTTGAGGAAATTATGAAGGATTTCTGCTAAAGGAATTTTCGATGGAATACCGAATGGATTTTCCATTCCCAGAAGAATATTCAAAGTAATTTCCAAAGGTATTCTCGAACGAATTCTCCAAAAAATCGAAGAGTTCCACAGAAGGATTCCAAAATGAATTTTTTGAATGTATTCCCGAAGTAATTTAGGAATCAATTTGGCACTGTAATCATTAAAATTATTTAGCCATTTAAAATTATTTGGCTTCAATAAGCTTAACTTGGCATATGTTGTCTATCATGTTGTAGTGTATGATTGGTTGCATCAACAACCTCGGTTTGACACTCATATTACCGGTTTTTTGCTGCTATGTTTGATTGAGCACAATACTGCCCCCACTCGCATAACAGTCCCAGTTGACTTTTCGTCTCTTTTGAGTTAACCTAATGAATAGGGTTCATTTCTTATGTACTTCCATAAATCATAATAAAAATTGCGATTTTGTATGCCCATGAGTGAAAAAATACCGAGTTGAAAGTACTCGCATAACAGATCAACTGAGAATTTACATGAACTTATTGCTCAAAACTAAACAATGTTTCGATCAAACTAAATCGCTTCACGGTAATCCAGCGAATGATGAACAACTTAGCAAAATTTCAGCAAGATACGATGATGTTTCAATTTATTAGATTTTTTTAAAGTTTCATATGGAAGATGTGATTTTTAACCTCAATGGCTATTATATCAGTATGCGAAAAAACGGTATGGGACTAATATGTGAGTGGGGGCAGTATAAATGTTGGTCACATGAACTGGAGAGACATAAGCAGTTTTATACTTTTTCATCATCTGTTTTTCCGAACGAATTTCTAAAGGAATTCCCTAAAACATTTCCGAGGAATCTGAGATGAGCCAGCCGTGGGCTGAAAATCTCATTAATAATAAAGACATTAAAACGTTCGAGGAATGTGCTAAAGGAACTCGTAAAAAAATTTACAAAGGAATCGTCTAATGATTTTCTGAAGGAATATCCGTACGAAGTTCTGAAGGAATTTTTGATTGAATGATTAAAGAATTGTATGGATGAACTAATTTACGAGTCAGGGCCATAAAGCAAAACCATGTAGAAGGCGGCTGGGTTCTATTCCCGATCAGGTCTAGGAAATTTTTGGGTTGGGATTTTTTTGACCTCCCTGGTCATATAAATGTATCATCGTGTTGGCCTCACGATATATTAATGAAAAATGGTAGCCCGGCTTAGATAAACCGCTCATTTGACAACAGTGGAAGTGCTTAATCAACACTATAAACTGCGAGGCAGCAATGTGCTAGAGGGATATGCAACCTCTGCCAATAAGAAGAAAAATATGACGAGAAAAAATGTTGTGAGGCCACCAAAAATTTCTTTTGAAAAACGTGTTTCACAATATTTACTTGTTTGAATTGGCTATTTTGCTGCAAAAAATCGGTATATGGCACGTTTGTTTTTACTTCAAAATGAATGTAGATTATCTAAAAAACCAGGAAAAAGTAAGGAATTTTGTTTTTACAGTTGAGTAGCAAGGGGTCTACTAAAATTCAGAATTTATAAGTGAAATTTTTGAATTTTCACGGAAAATTTACGTAATTTTTTTCGGAAAGATTTTGGATTTCGACGGAAGATCTTTGTGTTGTCAATAAGAAATTCTTCAAAAGTTTCATTGGAAAATATTTAAAACAGGAAAGGGTCGTCGACCAAATGACATTTTCAGCCAAATAACTTTGGACTTCGGTCAAATGATGTGCTTGGTCAAACTACATATTCGGCCTAACAACTTTCGGCCTTGTGACTTTCGGCCAAATTACTTTCTGCCAAACGACTCTCCTAGGATCAAAAATTCCATTTCAGCGAGAAATTATTCGGAATTTCCACTCACAATTTATCTAAGTTTTTACGGAGAGGTTTTCGGAGGAAGAAAATTTTCACGGAAAATTCTCTGGGGTTCCAACGTGATGATGTGGGGATCATTCGGGAAATTCTACGGAAATTCGATTGAATCTTTGAAATTTCCACGGAAAATTTTGCAGATTTCTTCAAATTTGAATCGGCGTGGAAAATCAAGATCAGCGGCGTGACAAAATTTTGAGTGGCGGCGCGCCGATGCAAACATGCCGGCGGCGGCGGCGTGCCAAAAACTGTCGGCGGCGCGGCGGCGCACACCTCTAATTTTGACAGACGCAGAGTGATATTTTTCCCAAAAATTGAAATAAAAGCAAGTTGGGGTTAAATAAGGTTCATAACAAACGACAAATTGGTTAATACACACAAAAAAAAAGCGTTCCCAAATTTGTGAACCAGCAATCATTGATGTTGAATTGATGTTTGTGCCTATTATGGTATATATCGCTCAGAAAATTGGTTTTGCGGCAAATTTACGACATGATATGTCAATCGAATGAATGCGGCTGCTGCTATCAATTCAATAGACAGGGGTTACTCAATTGAGATATCTGTACTCAATTGATATCTGCGTAGGCCAAGTTCAAATAATTAAATTGACATTGAGATTTCACGGCACTGTTTAGTCCCTGTGAAGGATTCTGCCCACCCCCTAAATCTGGCCCTGGCCAAGATATCTCGCTTAACTTTTCAAAAGGACCTAAGTTAATTTTTTTCATGAATTAATTTGAATAGTGCAATCAACAGAACAACATGAAAGCTATTGATTGCAGTATTTCAATTAATTCATGAAAAAAAAATGTTACTTAGGTCCTTTTGAAAAGTTATGCGAGATATATTAGATATATTAGATAGGGGAACTGTACCGGTTTTGGCTAGTTCCTAATTTGGCCAATTTTTCGAATAACAGCAAAAATAAAGCAATCGGCAAGGGTTTTAATAGGAGATATACCTTTCACGCTGTTACGGTGCTTTCAACTGATCAATTTTTTTGGAAAAATATGTATTTTTCAGGGTTGACCAAATCAGGTGGCGAAAACCGGTGCACTTCCCCTACCAAAAATAATTGTCTATCTTACGGCGATCAACTGTGTTGGATATATCGCAATGTACCATTTGTATGGCTTGATGCTTGAACACTATTTTCTAACTTTTGAACGCAATGACCGATTGTTGTCATATTCAATAGTGATCAAATAGAGTTTATCCCCCGTCGAATATAACTTGATGTGAGAAAATCGGATGAGGATTACTATATGAAAAGTTGACTAATGTTTTTCGGTTTTTGTGTGCACACATACATATGTACACACGGACAGACAGACATTTGCTCATTTCGTCGAACTGTGTCGATTGTTATATAATTTCATGGGTCACCGAGCCTTCTATAAAAAGTTCGTTTTTGGAATTAAATGATAGCCATTAGGTATAACTTTGTTGTACGAGAGAGGCAAAATTAAAAATCTCCACAAAAAAAAACTTGTGTCCAGATGATTTGGATCATGTACTGTTTTTCTCCATTCATTGGACTAACACGACTAGTGAACGAAAAAAATAGGCCTATTATTCAATTTTGGATTCTGTAAAGAATATCTAGCTTATTTGTCTGCTAGAAAAGCTACATACGATATTGATCCCGAATTTGTTGGTCTTCCTACATAATACAATTGAATCTGATATTTTATGTTCTTATGTTGTACATACACTTTATGGCATTTCAATCAAATCAGCTATGATGAAATTTCACTACCAAAACACCCTCATAAAACGCATCGTCAATGTAACGCAAATTCTGATCTTGTGGCTTCTCCCTCCTCCCTCTTCCTCCCTTCTCGCAATCAATAGTGTGCCAACCCCATTTATGTGTAGTGTCTATGCTTTGCTAATGTTAATAATATCTTCGACCTTTTATACCTTTGCCTATCACCCCTAGGAATATCCGGGGAAAAATAACAGCGATAAAAGTGGTTATCTATCAGCACCGTGAGCCAACTTCTGGTTCCAGGATCCGGTGGCGTGGAGTTCTTTCACATCACAATAAAGTAATAAAACCGTTCCATACAAGAACTCTCTTCCGTTGGTGTCGTGTATCTCCAGGGAGAGTAGGCTCCGTACATAACATTATTCGTAGAACAAAATAGGACTACACGAAATAAGAGGTTGATACAAACGACCACCGAATGGATGTGTTACATAAAACAATGTAACTTTACACAATGAAAAAGCGTCACAATTCTGAGAAAATGTCCGAACTGATGCGTCCATTTGTCTGTGACGTAGGTAAGCGTGCCATTACTGCGTGGCCCTGTCTATTACTGCATCACCCTTTGCCCCAACCCATCAGTTGGCGTTGATAATGACGTCGTTATTGATGGAGCACACGATGACGAGTCAGCAGCCCGGAGGTATCCCCATCGGATCCATTTTCCACACGTAGAGGAAATTCCCCAACCATCCATCCATCCATCTATCCATCCGAAGAAGCAATGCAGCAAACGGAAACACTACGAAACATGATCCCGTTGCTGCTGCCGCCACCAGCTGGTGGGAGTGCTGTGTGGGAATCGCTACGTTGCACAGTGTTGCTTTTTGTCGATTTCGTGCGCTTTTTTAATAGCATCGTTTCTGTTGATTTTTTCGCTGTAGTTTGTTTGGAGGAAACGTTAGATATCATAAAGGGCTTTTTTTGAGAAAATCTGTGAAATGATCAATCCATCTAAAAGTGAGATAAAAATTTTACTTTTTCACCTAAACCGTATATGCGCCTAGTGTCTTCGAGAAAGTTGTAGCGGATGGTATTTTAGGCCACTTTGCCAAAAATCATGTATCTGTGACTTATACTTTACTAGATATGTGACATTTACCGTGGATTCATGATGATGATGATACTACCATCTATTGTAGCAAGGCACCTGCCGATAGCACTGGCCATATCTGACAAACGATTTGATCATGATTATACTATTGTATGTATTTCATCAAACTCCTGTATGAAGGGCCAAAAATGGGTGGGGTGGTTCCATAAGCAAAGACACTTATGCGAATCCACGGGATAAATAGAGAATTTCCTTCCAGAAGAAAGTTCGTACACACAAAATTATAATCTAGCCCTCGTTTCCCAGATTGACCCAATAGATGGGGAGAAGAGCCCGCCCTTTATCCACGAGATGTTAACAATAGGAAGTTGGCGATTCCACTCTTCCTATCCGAATCGCTTCAATCGGGTGCCCTGATGGTTATTTTTTATGGTATTTAATCATATAGTTTCAATATAATTTGGTAAATATATGTATATAATGGAATTCTCTCACCAAGTTTCAATTCCTTTGCCGTGGATGAGGGAGGACCTTTCTTCAATGCCAGCTAGCATTAGAGTTATGCCTTCAGATATAGAAAACCAATAGCTCTTCAAGAAATGTCCTGATTCAGATCGGGGAATATATTTCATTCTGGTTCAAACATCGAGAAATAGATTTCTTGATTTCTGTAAAGATGAAATAAAAAGACGGATGGCAGTATCATACATAATAACATAATTGTTTTGATTAATATGCATATGTATTTTGACTTTTTTGCCTTTCTCGTACAACAAACTTTTTTTTTCACAAACTTTTTTTTCTTTTTGTTGTATCGTTGTAATCAGAAGATTAACGTTATAAGTACAAAACAACTATGTTTTGCACCGTGGTGGGCTGGTTATTTAACAAAAAATGGTCAATAATTCTGCAGTGATCTGATAGGTGCAAGAATACGTGACGCCCATTACATTCGAAATACATTTTTTCTCTACACATAATATGAAATGACAAAAAATCAAGATATTACTGTACCAAAAAAACTGCAGTAGACAGGGTAGCATTTAATTCACAATGTTCTTTTTATTGAATATTCCATTGCTTCCAGTTCCAAGTAAACCTCGCAATCTGAGCATTCTGGAGATAACTTCAACCACTATCCAAATCAGCTGGCAGGAACCAGAGCGCAAAAATGGCGTAATCCATGGATACCGAATATACTATGTGTATCAGAATCAAACCTTTCTGCATCTTCCCATGCTGAAAAGTGATGCCATTCAGAACTCGATATGCTACTACACATTGTCCATCTTAAGTAAAAATGTACATGTGTCAGAAAAACTCCAAAAAACAATTTTTGCTTAAAAAAGTTTAACATATATGGTAAAATAATATGAAAGCAAGTTGTTTAGGAAAACTATATTTTCTAACTGGTTCCACAATATGTATTCAACCAAAGATAGTTTGATCAACCAGAAATCCGGGCTCGTTCACCCAGTAAGCCGTCAGCAACTGATCTCAGAGGCCAAACATCAAAAAGTGTTGATCCCACAGCTCTGCCTTACAGTTTGTAGTGTGAACTCCACCAGTTACTAAGTAACTTATACTAAATTATTGGAATCCTGTTGTCAAACAATATATTAAGAGATACTTGGGTTCAAACTACATAGCTGTTAGATGTCAAGCAACGTTGTAAAAAAAAACACTGGCGGGTAACATTTGTATACTTTTTGGTAAATTCGAGCGTGAAGAAAAACATTGTTAGATTTGTTTTTCAAACGGTGGTTTTAAACCTTGCGTTGGGTGGTCGAAACGCGTATCAAAAATGAGCGACCTTGTCCAGTGCGATACAGAAGGAGGAAAGACGGAAATATTGAACGCAGGCTTTCGGTGGATGGGTGACTGTCCAAGCCAAAGGGCGGACAAACGAAGCGAGAGCAGTGTTCGAGAGTGAGGTTTCTGAAACTGATGCATAGAGAGGTGCTGTTTCGCGAGAAATAAATTGTTGCAGTTATAATACGTGGCCTCCTTGCCGGTCACGAGTTAGTGAATCCCGTAGTAAGGACGCCCAAGGGCGACTCCCGCCGAAAATTGGTCGGCCACCGCCTCCTCGAGCTGATTCCGTACACCGCAACCGGATTCGGCCACCCGTCAGTGGTTTTATAGTTGGCTGTTTACATCACCGTCCGGCTAAAAGTCGATACCTGCGACGTCACCCGCTGGTCCGGTAAAGCAACTGCCGTCCGTCAAATGCACCACCGCCGCATCGAGGCTCGTCGGCTGTGAAATCACCTGGCCACCTATTGGTAACTACTTCGTCCGGCCGTTTGGGAAGCCGCTTAATCAGCAAGCTTCCGGCTGACTGCCTAGTCACCCGCAGCCCGTTGGCTGTATAATCGCGTGGTCGCCTATCACCCGCTTCTTCGTTCGGCCGTAGCCGTAGAATCGTCCTGCTTCTGTATTATCACATCGTAGCACGTTTACTGTACCACCATCACCCGTTCTGTTTTCCATCCGATAAACCACGAGATCGTCCTACAATCCGTCGGCTGCTTCAACGGCCGACCACCCGTTTTAGACACCGAAAGCTATTCCGGTTTGCAACCCACTAATCGAATCATCATGCGACACCCCGGCTGCATCATTGGCCGAATTTCCTCGGGCTGAATTTTCGATCGGTAGCCCACCGGCTACAAAACCGCTGGCCTTCTTGTCGGCAGCGTCCTTGCTTGACCACCCGACCACCGCATCATTACAAACCGCCTGTAAGTGTTTTTTTTGTAATAAATAATAATAAAATAAATAAGTAGATGATTCAAATCCAAGGTTGGGTCCTTCACGCTCCCGAAAACCTCCCCACACCAGTGACCCTGAGACCCGGAACAAAAGAGGCGTTTTGAGTCCACCCCAGACGGCTGCCGTTGCTAGACCAGCAGCTTGGGGTTTAGGCCAGTTCCCATCAGGAACTGAGCGTTTTCGGGGCCGCATAAAATAGGGTCTCATAAAATCTCTGGTCTCATAGTCTCTGGAAGTCACGCCGTCGATAAATTAATCGAACCCAAACCACTAAATGACCGACAACATCATTGAAGTTAACAAAAAGATTTGGATAAAGAAGCTAGATAATAGAAAACAAAAAAACAATAATTAACAATGTCGCAACAACATACATTCCTGAAACTTGACCATCAACTCCTGAAATTGGAAGGTTACTACATTTGAGCAGCTTTCGGTCGATTAATGTTATCAGATCAGAAATCCTTCAAAATAGATTCTGGTCGATGCCTACTACTCCAGCATGTGACATTTACCGTGGAAGGCCCCTAAAATCAGTTTTTTGAGCATAACTTTTTTTATATGTTTCAGGCACTTTTACACCCTTCTACAAAGTTGTTTGGCTAATAAAAATACACGTTTTTGTAAAACATTGCGAAGCTCTATCTCTTAAAATAGATAAGTTATTTGAGAAAATATGTTTTTTCTAGGGGTATTTGAGAATCGTATAACTTGGTCCGGCGCAAAATGGCGCAGACAACTTTTTAGTTCTCTGAAGCTGCTGTATGTTGACTCTTGCCTAGCGATTGAAGCTTGTGTTTACACGAAATTACAAACGAGTTATATAGATTTTAAATTTTCTTGTTTTTGGCCTTACTCGTACACTAAGATTATGTATAGGCTATAGGGTCGCACTAAAAACCAATATTTGATGGTGGCCCATAAGCCCATAGTTTTATATAGAAATTCGATAAACTGAGCTGATGTCTGTATGTGTGTATTAGTGTGTATGTGTAGACATTTACAAAATCATTTTACAAAATATTGAGAAGCGATTCCTCCTTATACAGAATTAATTAAAAAAGCAGAGATTTATAGAGGAAGTTTGAAATCTATATAACACACGTGTAATTTCGTGTAAACATAAGTTTCAATCACTAGAGAAAAGTAGAAGAACAGTAGTTTCTGAATCCTAAAAAGTTTTGTGGGCCATTTTGCGCCGGAACAGGCTATTTGATTTCTGAACACCCTAGAAAAACACCTTTTTCATTATAACTTTTAAGCTTTAAGAGATAGCGCTTCGCAATGTTCCACAAAAACGTGTAGTTTTGTTTGACAAATAACTTTGTAGAAGGTTGGAAAAGTCTTGGAAAAATAGAAAAGTTATGATAAAAATGTGATTTTAGGGATCTTCCATTGAAAAAGTCACATATTTTTAAAGTATAATAGTTAGACATGGGGTGTCTTTGGCAATATGGCTCAAAATACTATCTGCTACAGCTTTCCCGAAGACACTATGTGTATATCTAGTCTTAATAAAAAGTCTTTTAGTTTTGCACTTAGTGTACGAGAAAGGCAAAAAGGTGTCTTTTAAATGTCTACACATACACACATACACTCATACACACATACAGACATCAGCTCAGTTTATCGAATTTCTATATAAAACTATGGGCTTATGGGCCACCATCAAATATTGGTTTTAGTGCGATCCTATAGCCTATACATAATCTTAGTGTACGAGTAAGGCCAAAACAAGAAAATTTAAAATCTATATAACTCGTTTGTAATTTCGTGTAAACACAAGCTTCAATCGCTAGGCAAGAGTCAACATACAGCAGCTTCAGAGAACTAAAAGTTGTCTGCGCCATTTTGCGCCGGACCAAGTTATACGATTCTCAAATACCCCTAGAAAAAACATATTTTCTCAAATAACTTATCAATTTTAAGAGATAGAGCTTCGCAAATGTTCTACAAAACGTGTATTTTTATTAGCCAAACAACTTTGTAGAAGGGTGTAAAAGTGCCTGAAACATATAAAAAAGTTATGCTCAAAAACTGATTTTAGGGCCTTCCACGGTAAATGTCACATATCTAGTAAAGTATAAGTCACAGATACATGATTTTTGGCAAAGTGGCCTAAAATACCATCCGCTACAACTTTCTCGAAGACACTAGGCGCATATACGGTTTAGGTGAAAAAGTAAAATTTTATCTCACTTTTAGGTGGATTAATCATTTCACAGATTTTCTCAAAAAAAGCCCTTTATGATATCTAACGTTTCCTCCAAACAAACTACAGCGAAAAAATCAACAGAAACGATGCTATTAAAAAAGCGCACGAAATCGACAAAAAGCAACACTGTGCGTTGGTCCACCTCCGCGACGAGTGGGAGTTGTCGGAGGATCATCGGAGCAGTGGGAAAAGGTTAACGTCGCATAATAATAAAATATGGAAAGAAATTACGGTGCTACTCAATCATCATGACTGGCGGAGTGAGCCTATAGTGTGGTTGCCGATGGATACCGGACAGAAGATGATGCGAAGGGTAAATTTGATGGTTTTTTACTGTTTCTACGAGACTGGCAATCATATTACTTGTCGGGGCACTTTACGCATCCGAACGCAATTTTCGGCCCAAGTGTGAGTGGCCATCAAGATCGATTTAAGTTGATTTGTGGGCCGAGTGAAGTGTTTCTAGGATGTAATGAAGATAAACGGATGGATTACAGCCGATTGTTTGACCATTCCTCGAGAAACACCTTCTTCTAAGAAGAATGGCGTAGTTTATGAACGACACTTTCTAGTTTTCCAGTTGGGATCTTGTCATGAACAAGTCTCCAAGACTAAAACCATTATTATCATTGTTATCAAGAAGAGTGGAATCAGAAAAGAACAATAAATAAAGTGTAGCAGGTTTAGATTTTAGTTCATGTTATCAGGAATAACTAACTTGTTGTTTAGTGAAAGGTTGAAACGATAATGATTTTATACACAATTTTCGAAATTAGGTTTTCCATTTCCTACTGGAGTCAGTCGAAGCCAGTTAATTGGAGAAGGTCGTTAATGCCAGTGCAACTTAGTAACTGGTACTAAAATGTGTACATTGTAACATGAGGGGGCGGACTAAAATTGCTGGGTTATCTCTTCATTCATGTCAATGAACGGCTTTGAGCATTCTTTGTGCATCGATATAAAGTATGAGGAAGTTTTGAAGTATATGATGCCATGTGTTATGCACATGCCACAAGAATAAGAGAAATGGGAATATAAATAGAGAGAATAAGAGAAGACGATTGAATGAAAAAAAAATCGTGGACATGAGCATTATGACCATACAATTTATAATTGATACTCCGTGATTGACTAGAACTATAGGCGTAACTAGAGTCACGGGCTAGGGGGGCCATGGCATCAGCTGGTATAATAGATTTTTCTTAGACGAAAAATTTGTTTGAGTGTAAAAAGCATAAATAGCGACTCTGGTGTGAATGGGTGGTCCAGACTGGATCTGGTGTATTTTATTGTATTTCTAAGATTTCTTGAACATTTAAAAAAAGGTTATGCTCAGCGCTCTTTTTTAAAATCTTGGGGTGTAGAATAAATTTAATAAAATTTCGTCATATTTAGTACAAGTAATCCATGGATTTCTTAACATTTATAAGAGCTACTTAGTATACTACAACTTGTGTTACGAAGATCGACTTTTGAAGAAAGAAACTTGAAGAGTGAGACGTTAATTTTTAATTAAAGTTCCCAACAAACAAATTTTTAGTTTTGGAAATTTTGGAAAAAACATTCATTAGATTCCGGAAGAGACAGTTCCTGTTATACAATTAAAGGTTATCGGAATAATGATTGAAATATTTTAGAGATCCGAAAGGGACATTGAAGCAACAAATAAGAAATACATGAGTTCCAGGGATTTCAAAGAGAATTTTGAGGTGTCGTGGGGAAATCAGATAAATTTCTTTGTCAGAGTTTTAAATTTGTGTAATTTGCAAAGTAGAAATTCAAAGGGATCGTGAAATGAACAAATCGTGGTAGGGGAACTGTACCGGTTTTGGCCATGTTCCTAATTTGGCCAATTTTGTAAAAAATAAAGCAATTCACGACGGTTTTATTAGTTCCAACAAGAGATATATCTCTCACGCTTCTACGCTGATTTTAACTGATCGATTATTTTGGATAAATGTGTATTTTTCAGGGTTGGCCAAATTAGGCACTAAGGTGGCCAAAACCGGTGCACTTCCCCTTTAATTTAACTGGTTAACAGGACGACTATTCTTTCTTATTCTACAACATAATTAAAATGTGTACATGTTGTTCGAATTTAAAGCACATGGGCCGAATTATATTAAATCGGGAAACTAGTCTTTTCGGCTTGTAAAGACATTCCACTGAATATCTTCATATGAATTGAATAACAGTTTTGCGAGGTGCTTAAATAATAACCAATATCTATTTTTGGAAGGTTTTTAAAAGAAATATCGTTTGAGCTTTCATTAGCCGGAATTACCTGCATCCAACAATAACTATATAAAGTCAGTTGTTGCCCTCGATTTCCATTCATTTGTGGTCGAAAAGTGCTCCAATTTCATTTAAACGCGACTGCATTTGCCATCTAGGCTCGATGCTCCTAGGCTCGTTTTTCCAACGCTGCGTGCCCGCTGCGTTAAAAAGACGCATATGTGGAAAGGGAAAAAGTGGTAACGCAGCGAAGCCGCGCCGATGCAGAGCTATGTTATTTAAATAGATCTGCATCGGCGTGCGTGACTTGGCGTTGAAAAAACGCTTCGTTGACATTGGCATATAATAGAAAAGAAATACGATTGATGGATATACATATCTGAAAATCTATTCATAGTCGCCTCTCCACATCTCGATATTGAAGGGTCCATCGAGATTAGGAGAGGTCTAGAGAAACAGAAGGAAATTTCAGAAAAACCTCGTTGTTTTAAAAAACGAAAACAAAACAAATATCATATCATGTTTTTTATGTGTTTGTTATTGTCCAAACATGGTAGCCTACAAATTAGAATATATTGGTATAGGGAGAGATAATCATGAGCAAAATATAACCAGAATACATTGAGTTAGGGAGATATCGAGATATGGAGGTTATTGAGATGTAGAAAGTCCAAATGTACATATGTAGATTGAATAGGCTGAGAAAACCATCTACATAGGGAGTGATATGGAGATGTGAAGAGTTTACTGTAACTTTGACTTTTCGTCATTAAAGTCATAAAATTATAACAACATTTCAAATCTGAATGCAGAAATATGTATATATAGTAATTGAATTTGACTACATGTATCGGAATTTCCTTTTATTTTTTTCTGGGGGGGCCACAAGTGGGTCTGGGGTGGGCCAGGCCCCCCTTGGCCCCCCTTATTTACACCAATGACTAGAACTTACGAAAATGTACAGCGTCGGCCACGACGTTACAGTCATGTTATATCGACTCTCGTTTCTACCAAATACCGAGAACACCTCTTCATCTCCACGATTGCCTTGCGATACGGCAAATATTATTAGTAGCGCGCTGACTAATTTACTTCCCGACGGCACGAAACCGAACAAGATCGCTTCTGCAGTCTAAGAAAAGACGAAAAAAGAAAAGAAAAACCCTGAATCATCCACCTAGCGGTGTTTGTGCCTTTCTTGTGCATTATATATACTTAAAAGACTTGAGTGAGATTTTCTCAGCGTGTTTTTTGTATTTAAATCGTATTTTGGTCATAGCTTTTGATCCCATGTTCAATAAAAAACAATGGGACGGGTTCCTCGTCGAAAGGAACTTGTTGCAAACAAATCAGATAGGATCAAGATAAGTCCCTAAAAGATGAGTGAGTTTTATTTTGCGCACATACATACATACACGCACACACACACATACAGACAGACATCATCTTAATTCGTCAAGCTGAGTCGATTGATATATAACACTATGGGTCTCCGGGCCTTCTATCGCAAAATCGTCTTGAAAGTGAACATATAGCCTTTTCGTTGCACCTTGGTGTACGAGAAAGGCTAAAGGTAAAAGATGAAAAAAAGAAAAGGAAGAAGCTGAAGAAAACGAAGCAGGAAAAGAAGAAGTGGGGAAAAATAATAATAAGAAGAATAAAAACAGAGCAGAATGAAGATGATAATGCAGAAAAGTTGAAAAAAAAACACACAAAAGAGGAGAAAGAAAGTAGAACAGAAGAAAAAACCCTGATTATCCACCTAGCGGTGTTGGTGCATTTCTCGTGCAAAAATACTAACAAATATGAGTGAGTCTCTTTTAGCGTATTTTTAGCATAAGAAATATTATTTTGGTCATAAATTCTGATTCCACAGTTTGATTTGGCCAATTTCGAATGGAACTTGTGGCGAGAAATTCGGTAAATGCTAACTTCCAGAAGTGTGTCTACAAAATTTTGTTCACAAACATTCATACACACATAACAGACATCAGCTCATTTCGTCAAACTGAGTCGATTGGTATATAACACTACAGGTCTTCAAGCTTTCTATCAAAAGTTTGGTTTTGGAGTGATTTTATAGCCTTTAGTATACGATGCTTAGTATACGATAAAGGCAAGAAGAAAAGAAAAAGAATACAATAAAAGAATAAAAAGAGAAGAAAAAGTGAGATGAAAGATGAAAGAATAAAAGAAAAAGCAGAAAAAAGAGAAGAAAAAAAAGAATAAGAAGAAGAACTATAAAAGAACACCCTGATTAATCCACCTAGCGGTGATGGTCCATTTCTCGTGCAAATAAAAAAATGTATTTTGTCCATAACTTCCGAGCCCACGGTCCGATCTGGCTAATTTTCAAGAGGAAACAATGAGACAGGATTCTGCGTCGAATGCAACTTGTTGCAAACATATCGGTTGAGGATAGGTGCCTGAAAAACGAGTGACACTTTTGCCACATTTTATTGGGTGGGTGCCCACAGACATACACACAGACATCACCTCAATTCGTCAAACTGAGTCAATCGGTATACGACACTATGGGTTTCCGAGCCTTCTACCAAAAGTTTGTTTTTGGAGCGATCATATAGCCTTTACGTATACTTAGTATAAGAGAAAGGCAAAAAGACAACTAAGCAAGAGATAAATATGAAGGAGAAGGATAGAAAGAAGAAGAACAGAAGGTAAGAAAGAAGAAGAAGAAGCGTAGATAAGATAAAAAAATAAAAGGAAAGAATAAAATTGAAGAGTTTTGAATGGTTTGAATGAAGAAGAAGAATATTTATTTAAAAAGAGAAAATAGATAAAAAAAAAACCAGATTAATCCACCTACCGTTGGTGGTACCTTTCTCGCATTTAGTTAAGGCACCAACCTTATATGGGGTTTATATGGTCCGATGTACAATTTTCTTCATAACTTTTAAACCCAATGACCGATCGTTATAAAATTCAATAGTGATCAACGAGACTTTGTCCCCTGTCGAATAAAACTTGTTGCGAGAAAATCGGTTAAGGATTACTGTACGAAAAGTTGTCTAATGTTTTTTATAGCTTTTGTGCAAACACATACGCACACACATACACACACACATACAAACATACATACACACGGACAGATAGACATATGCTCAGCTCGTCGAGCTGAGTCGATTGGTACATTATACTGTGGGTCTCAGAAGCTTCTATAAAAAGTTCGTTTTCGGAGTGAAATGATAGCCTTTCGGTACAACTTTGTTGTACGAGAAAGGCAAAACACAGAAATGAGAGATGAAGGGTAGAAAATAAAAAGAAGACGATTTGAAAAATTAATGGATAATAGGAATAATAGGAAGAAGAGTAGAAAAAGATAAGACGATGAAGATGATTAGAGTATGATCACATACAAACAGATATAATACATTGAACATTCACTCGACAAATTCTTCGTCGTCCACACACTAACGACATCTGTTGTTTTCACTAAGTTGGGCTAACCACGCACCAGATGGCGTTAGTGAGCAAACTTAAGGCTCGAGCAAATCCGATTTGCGTGCCCCGAGTGATAGATTGGCCAACTAATGATTATTTAAATTGCCCAGTAAATCAGTGAAAGATGATAATTTCACGAGTTTTATGTCTGTTTGTCTGTGGTATGATCATCAGAAAATGAAGAGTAATAGAATAGAAGAAAAAGGAAAAAAGAAAAGAAGAGAATGTGAAAAAGAGAAAATAATTCATAAAAGAGAAGATGATTTATAAAAGTATGGAAAAAGATTAGAAAACAATTAGAAAACAAAACAAACAAGATAGATAATAAGGAAAAGGAGATAAGAAGAAAAACAATAGAAAAAATGAGAGATGAGAAAACGTATTAAGAGACGTACGTCAGTAGAAGAAAATTAGAAAAAGTATATGAGTAGAAGATAACAAAAAAAATTTCGTTTCAATTTTAACAATAGGCAATCGATCCTTCAACGGTAGGAGAAAAAAAATAGTAAGGAAACGAGTAGGAAAAAGTTACAAAAAATATAAGAGAAAGAGAATAAAAGAAGTAAAACAGAAGGCAAAGGAAAAAAAGAAGAAAATAAGAAGAAGAGAGAGAGAAGAGAAGGAAAAGAAGAAGTTTACACGAAGAAGTCTAAAAAAATATAGGAAGAAAAACAAAAAAATGGTTGAAAAAAACCGTTTTGTCTTTAGTCAAGAGATTTTCAGCCCTAGCCCCAGTTTAAAAATAAATCATGAAAAATAAGAGATATTGATTCGAAAAAGAGGATTCTTTGAAATTGAAGAGTTTTCAAAAAAGGGAAAAAGAAGATAAAAAGATTAGAAAAAGGAAAAAAATATAAAATGAAGATATTAATTTTAGGGAAAATAAAAGATAAAAAAATGCAGATTAACAAAAGTAAAGAAGAAAATTTGAAAAAAAAAGATGAAAAAGGAAATAAAGAAAAAAAGGAAAAAAAGAAGAAAACGAGGAAAAAAAAGAAAAATATAAGTCAAAGAAAAATCAGTAAAAAAACAGGACTAGAAGAAGTTGAGTAGAAATAGATGAGTAGAAAAACATGAGTAGAAGAGGATGAGTAGGAACAGATAAGTAGAGGAATTTAAGTAGATGAAGATGATTAGAAGAAGATGAGTTGAAGAAGGAAAGCAGCTGATGCTGAAGTTGAATGTAAGAAGATCAATAGAAAATGATGAGCTGATGAAGAGAAGGGACGAAGAACAAAAGTAGAGAAGAGGATGCGAAGAAAAATAGAGAGAATGAGAAGAATTTGTGAAGAAGGAAAGAAGTGAAAAAGAAGAATTTAACAAGGAGAAGAGCAAGGGAAGCAAAGAAAAATATTGTAAACATAGTGAAAAAAAACAAAGTTGGAAGAAAATTAGAAGAAAGGTTAAGGAGATTTGAAATAGAAGAGAGGAAGTAAAGTAAAGCTTGAGCTTGAGCTTGAGCTTGATTGACTGCTCGTAGTTGCTACTTCATTATGACCAGATCAGCTGTTCTTGCACAGGGAACCAACAGATGTTTGCTTGGGACTAGCACACATCTTCAATGTACAAGTACTGGTGATCTCATTTGTTAGGTCATACTGGCGCTTGCCACGTCAGAATGCAAGTCAATGTGGGAAGGGGAGGAAATGATGATGCAATCACTCGCCCACTGCAAGCCGAATATACCTCTGCACCTGCCACGAGTTCATGCGGAATTTGTTGGAATTTCTGGGTTAGGTTGGAGATGCAGAGGTCCGTCTTGGTTAACGAGCTGCCAATGTGATAGATAGGAGAAGGTACTGATGGAATTTCTAATTGGATGTAGGAAACGAGCTCTATAGTTCATTTCCAATTCTAGCAGATTACTGTTAGAATACTCAAGTTGAAAGTATAGGAATAGTAATGGAAATGGTATGGAAGTCCATTTCCAGTTCTAGCGATTGCTAGAACATGAGAAATAAAGAGAAAGATACAAAGTAGGAGAATGGAAAGGACCTGGGATTGATCCCACGAGCTCCTGCGTATGAGGCAGAAGCAGTAGCCATATGACTACCAAGCCCGCTTCGAAACAAGAGATATCACGCACTGAACTGATTAATTTTATTACCGGCAGCGCAATGCAGAACACAATAATTCGTCCGACCGCGCGATCTTTCTGCTGTCCGAAACAAGAGATATCACGCACTGAACTGATTAATTTTATTACCGGCCGCGCAATGCAGAACACAATAATTCGTCCGACCACGCGATCGTTCTGCGGTCCGAAACAAGAGAGATCACGCACTGAACTGATTAATTTTATTAGAAGAGAGGAAGTAAAGTAAAGCAAAGAAAAACAAAAGAAGGAAATTATAAAAGAGAAAAAATTAAAAAAAAAGAAAAAGAAGAAGATAGAAAAAGGAAAACAAGAAGATTAACAAAAAAGAAAATATTCGATTAGAAATAGAAAAGAAGAAGTTGAGTAGGGACGAAAGAAAAAAAAATAGAAAAAGAAGAAAATTGGAAAGAAAGAGAAAAGGGTTAGAACAAGAAGAGAAGAAAAATAGTACAACAAAGAGAAGAAGCTAAGGTAACACAAGAGAAGAAGGTTAGAAAATAAAAATATCAAAAAATAAGTAGAAGATACTCTAGAAAAATAAGAGAAGAACATTGGTAACGGTAGAGAAGAAGATTATAAAATGAAGACAAGAAGATTTTAAGAAAAAGTAAAAGAAGATGAGAAGAGAAAAACAGAAGAAAAGTAAAGAAGAATCTGCACGTTTAAAGAGATAAGCCAGCCTGGGCTGAAAATCTCTATAATAAAGATAGTAATCATAATAATCTGCACGTGTACCCAGAGATCATTTATGCTGTTTCGAATGTGGTACATGTGTATTGTGGCCCACACAAAATGGATTGCATTAATGGAAAATGTTCATGTTCATCAAGAAATTTCTGATGAAAAGGCCTAAGATCTGTAGACGTAACCAATATGGTCTCCATTTTCCTCGAGAATCAACTTCCCTGGAAACGGGAAATGTAAAATTATTTTTCCGGGATTTCCCGAGATCCCGGGGAATAAAACAATCACTGTAGAAGGACGTGATCGTTTGACGACTGAGAGCAAAGCGCCTTTCTCTATCTCAGGCGACCAAATCAAAGAATTGTGGATTCTTTGATCAATTTCGCATGAAAGGTAGTCATGAGAGGACGTTGTGCTTTGATTGAAATTAAATTTTTTAAACTCTTTCATTAGATATGTGCAAAGAATAATACCTCACCTCCTGAATCGAAATCCGTACATCGTGGACTGATTTCAAATCAAAGGATCAAAATACGTTCAGTTATTTTTTAATCAAATATGTATATTAAAACAGACTGATTGACTAAACTGTCACTGTAAATAATTCAATACGCATCTTGAGAAGCGATCCCTTCAATTTGTATTCCGCTTATCTTACTTTATGATTCGCAACTTGAAATTAAAATACAGTTAATTTTGGTAAAATTATTTTCCACACGAAAACAAATGGCGCCAGAAATTCCGCGCTTGGTTTTTCATTTATTGTGTTTTAATTCCAAAGCCTACTTTTCATCTCATTAGCTTGAAAACTTACTGTCAAGTTTATTCCAAAGCCTACTTTTTACTCGACCTCAGGGTGTTTGCTACAATGCTACATGATGATCTAAAGTGGCTAAAAACCTGAGAAAATTTTATGTTCGATTCGAAAAGCGTTAATTCCTTCTGCAAAACGTTCGCCATGTCATGAGCATCAGTATCTCCTCTGACTGAAGAGTAAGATCTGCCATGTCCTGATCAGCTCCGCTTTTATCTACTTCTCCATAAAGTCCATATTTTTCCTCGATATTGGAGAAAAGACGGTTTGAAATTTTATTTCTCAAAGGGGTGTAATCATATTACACTGTAATATTCTTAGAAAATGATATATGCTTCTTAATAGATGTTTTACTAAGGAAACAATGAGACGATGTTAGTCAAAACATGTAATTGTAACCCCAAAATCAATTGTTGTAAAATTTGAAAAATAAGAAATGATTAATTTGTTTATTAATTTTCCGGGAAATTCGGGAATCTTATTTATACAGAGGGGGGTCCGGAAATCCCGGAATGGAAGCCGTAGCAACTAACGGAAGGCAATAAAGCTTATCAAGCTAAAATATAGAGAACAATACATTTATTGATTTTATCGAGTTCATAAAATAACGTGAACCCATGACAGTAAACAGTATTTCCTAAACCAGGATGGGGTCAAACAGCTTGTCAATTTCTCGATAACTAGCTCCGTTACGGGTGTTGATCTACAGCTCTTGACTGTATTATTTGTTGTCGAGTTGATAGACTACATAGAACCTTCGACAACAAATAATACTATGTATTTGACATGCAAACAAAAATTCTGTTCCTAGAACATACGAAGTAAGGGGCTGTCCATATACCACATGGTCGGTTTTAGATATCCTCCTCCCCCAGTGTGGGCATTTGTTCACATAAATTTCAAAAATTTGTATGGATCGTGGACATTTGCCGCATCTCCCCTCTCCCCTAAACTGTCCACGTGGTATATGGGCAGCCCCTTATTGCCTCATACAAGTGGTTGAACCCTTTTAACGGTCTTTTGATTTGAACTTTGATCGTTAATAGAGATAGCGTAAAAGGAGGTTTTACAGTAGTCATTACACGGCACACACGCCACCTTCCATCAACTACTTCGGCAGAACCTCCTTAGGGGTCGTACACTTATATCGTAAGCATTTTTTCTCTGTTTTTCGACTCCTCCTCCCCCCAGATAAGATTTTTTTCATACAAATGATTTTTTAATTATATGGTGCGTAAGAAAATGATAAACCCCCCTCCCCCTATAAATGCTTACGTAACATGTGTACGGCCCCATTATTTCAAATTTTGATGTTTTGCTAGCACAGTGCACAGCAATCTAACATGAATGTTAGTTTCGTTCAACTACAAACTTGTAAGAAAATGGCTTACTTTTATTGTGTGAAGTGAAATTCGAAGAAGAAAAACATGTATTTTACTCAGACGATCACTGGTTCAGCCGCACTTTCAGTACATATTCCTCTCACGGCAAAAGGAATACAAAGTTATATTGAAAATCAAACATTCATTCATGTAGGTTGGATTCTTATCAAATAACGGAAAAGGTAATGTCACTAGGCGGATAAATTAGGGTTTTTATAACCAAGTGATTGCATAAAATATTTAATTAGCGGCAAAATGATCTCACTCATCCATGAAATTTCATTATATCGTTCCATTCAGTGAGCTCAAATCATTTAACAATCGACAACGAGCTTCAAATACATATTTGTAATTAGGGCGTATATGACTTGCCATCAAACAGATGAACTAACACAGGTTTCGCAAAATTCTTTCGTTACGGAAAATTCGATTGCGGAATAATTTTCAACTTATTTTTAGGCCATTTTACGTTTAAGGAAATTTTCTGTTTCTAAAAAGCCATTACTGCCAAGTGCTCCAGAAACTTCCTTCGACAAGAATCAAAATGTGTACATAAACACTCATACGAGCTTTCAAAACGAGATTATCCACTTCACTGTTACTCAACAGTGTTTCATCACCGACGACGACTACCGGAGCCACCAGCTAACCTAACTGGATACATGACAAGCCCTTGACAGCGATTATGTTTCTAAAATTATCTTTGCACTTAATTTCATTAATAAAACTGAAAACTCAAACATCATCACCGTCGCCGTCGCTCTTTGTCACCGGAAGTGTAGCTACGTATAGGAATAAAGTTAGTGGAAGCGCACGGCGAGAGAAAGGGAATCTGATCAACACTTAGCGAAGACTGCAGATTTAGGGCGATGGGTGTTTTCCGTCAACGGGTAAATGGGAGTACTTTGCGAGATGACATCGCATCGGCTTGGTAAGATGGAGCAGAGTCGGGTAATTAATTAATACCATGTGACTTCTCTGTTCGTCCGAATAAAGTGACTTAACTGAAAACTATGATCCATCTGGTCACAGTGGATAATGTACCCGACAGGAAAAAAATACATTTATTCGTATATTATTGTACTCTTAGAAAGCAAAGCCAGTGTGCGTAAGATATCAACAACGTATGAAGTCTTCGACGTCCTTCATTAGAGAGTTTCAGTAGAGATCATTGTCATCATTGTCACATCATCACCATCAATGACATCAGGATATCGGATTGACGCCCACTAAAGAGCGAGTGCTGTGAGTATCACTTTGTGCAGAAGGAACATGCACTTTGCTGATGTAGTCTATTTCAAACACCCCATCAACGGTGAAGGGCAGACCTATACAGCAAGCTGCACCAAAGAAAGCCTTCTTCAATGAAGAAAGTGTGAAAGATGGATCCGGTAATTCCTTAATTAGATTAAATCCTTAATTCTTTTAATTTGCATATAATGCAAACATGTTGGAGAAATAAATATCTCAGTACAAATTGAACATCGAGACATTGTCCATGCATTAATAAAAACTGCATTCAATTGTAATTGCAAAGTTGTCACAATCATCATACCATTAACACCATCCTAATCTTCATTATGGTGAATATTATTATTATTATTGCCGTGATATCGCACTTAATTTTAATTATGCTCTTGCAGCACTCAACTGCATGGTTCGAAGCTAGTTTCGAGATGATTTGAATCGATTGCGAATTCTTCTTACTGCACCATTTCAGATTCCAATTTCACATGTTCACACATATGTAACTTACTTCTATTAGGTCTTGCGGAAAGCAAGAGTACCTATAATGAGTTGAAGTTTTGGAAAGGGCGTCCAATATAAATCTGGTCGCACCAATTTCCAATCTAACACTTTCACAGGACTGCCGATGGTAACTGCCTATAGCTATCTGTTAAGGGTCGAGTACTTATTGGGTACTGTTATCCTTCTGACATCAGCTAAATATTGTATTGAAAGTTCCATGGATTGATAAGCAACACAGAGGTGTATTGCACTTACATCTCTTGTCGGTGAACAAGACACGTCGAAGTCGAACGCCGCTGCAGCTGCAAGACTTTTATTTCTGTTAATTTTGATACAGATCTGTTCTTCACTTGTCTAGAGCTTCAGAGGAATGTCATAGACCAGCTGTTCTCAACCTGGGGTACATGTATCCCTGAGGGTACCTTCGCTTGTTCCAGGGGTACCTCGGACAAAAATGGTTAATGACAGATGGATTACAATTAAACACAATTTAAGTTTTTCTAGTTTTATTTTTTTTTATTTCAAATAATTTGTATTGTACACAATGGCGATCAGTGAATCAAAGACTTTGAATCCTGTCTACCACAACCAGTACTGCGTATGAGTCTCGGAAGCCTCCTTTCAAGAGGCCCGGAAGCCTCCTTTCAAGAGGCCCGGAAGCCTCCTTTCAAGAGGCCCGGAAGCCTCCTTTCAAGAGGCCCGGAAGCCTCCTTTCAAGAGGCCCGGAAGCCTCCTTTCAAGAGGCCCGGAAGCCTCCTTTCAAGAGGCTTGGAAGCCTCCTTTCAAGAGGCTTAGAAGCCTCCTTTCAAGAGGCTCGGAAGCCTCCTTTCAAGAGGCTCGGAAGCCTCCTTTCAAGAGGCTCGGAAGCCTCCTTTCAAGAGGCTCGGAAGCCTCCTTTCAAGAGGCTCGGAAGCCTCCTTTCAAGAGGCTCAGAAGCCTCCTTTCAAGAGGCTCAGAAGCCTCCTTTCAAGAGGCTCAGAAGCCTCCTTTCAAGAGGCTCAGGAAGCCTCCTTCAAGAGGCTCAGAAGCCTCCTTTCAAGAGGCTCAGAGCCTCCTTTCAAGAGGCTCAGGAAGCCTCCTTTCAAGAGGCTCAGGAAGCCTCCTTTCAAGAGGCTCGGAAGCCTCCTTTCAAGAAGCTCAAAGCCTCCTTTCAAGAGGCTCGGAAGCCTCCTTTCAAGAGGCTCGGAAGCCTCCTTTCAAGAGGCTCGAAAGCCTTTTTTTCTAGAGGCTCAAAAGCCTCCTTTCAGGCTCGGAGGCCTTCTTTCAAGAGGCTCAGAAGCCTCCTTTCAAGATGCTCAGAAGCCTGCTTTCAAGAGGCTCAAAAGCCTCCTTTCAAGAGCCTCTGAAGCCTTTTTCCAAGAGGCTCGGAAGCCTCTTTTCAAGAGGCTCAGGCCTCCTTTCAAGAGGCTCGGAAGCCTCCTTTCAAGAGGCTCAGAAGCCTCCTTTCAAGAGGCCCGGAAGCCTCCTTTCAAGAGGCTCGGAAGCCTCCTTTCAAGAGGCTCAGGAAGCCTCCTTTCAAGAGGCTCAGAAGCCTCCTTTCAAGAGGCTCAGAGCCTCCTTTCAAGAGGCTCAGAAGCCTCCTTTCAAGAGGCTCAGAGCCTCCTTTCAAGAGGCTCAGGAGCCTCCTTTCAAGAGGCTCAGGAGCCTCCTTTCAAGAGGCTCAGAGCCTCCTTTCAAGAGGCTCAAGCCTCCTTTCAAGAGGCTCAGGCCTCCTTTCAAGAGGCCCGGAAGCCTCCTTTCAAGAGGCTCAGAAGCCTCCTTTCAAGAGGCCCGGAAGCCTCCTTTCAAGAGGCTCAGGCCTCCTTTCAAGAGGCTCGGAAGCCTCCTTTCAAGAGGCTCAGGAAGCCTCCTTTCAAGAGGCTCAGAAGCCTCCTTTCAAGAGGCTCAGAGCCTCCTTTCAAGAGGCTGGAAGCCTCCTTTCAAGAGGCCCGGAAGCCTCCTTTCAAGAGGCTCAGGCCTCCTTTCAAGAGGCTCAGAAGCCTCCTTTCAAGAGGCTCTGGAAGCCTCCTTTCAAGAGGCCCGGAAGCCTCCTTTCAAGAGGCTCAGGAAGCCTCCTTCAAGAGGCTCAGGCCTCCTTTCAAGAGGCCCGGAAGCCTCCTTTCAAGAGGCCCGGAAGCCTCCTTTCAAGAGGCTCGGAAGCCTCCTTTCAAGAGGCTCAGAGCCTCCTTTCAAGAGGCCCGGAAGCCTCCTTTCAAGAGGCTCAGGAAGCCTCCTTTCAAGAGGCCCGGAAGCCTCCTTTCAAGAGGCTCAGGAAGCCTCCTTTCAAGAGGCTCAGAAGCCTCCTTTCAAGAGGCTCAGGAAGCCTCCTTCAAGAGGCCTGGAAGCCTCCTTTCAAGAGGCTCGGAAGCCTCCTTTCAAGAGGCTCGGAAGCCTCCTTTCAAGAGGCTCAGGCCTCCTTTCAAGAGGCTCGGAAGCCTCCTTTCAAGAGGCTCGGAAGCCTCCTTTCAAGAGGCTCGGAAGCCTCCTTTCAAGAGGCTGGAAGCCTCCTTTCAAGAGGCTCGGAAGCCTCCTTTCAAGAGGCTCGAAGCCTCCTTTCAAGAGGCTCGGAAGCCTCCTTTCAAGAGGCTCGGAAGCCTCCTTTCAAGAGGCTCGGAAGCCTCCTTTCAAGAGGCTCGGAAGCCTCCTTTCAAGAGGCTCGGAAGCCTCCTTTCAAGAGGCTCGGAAGCCTCCTTTCAAGAGCCTCGGAAGCCTCCTTTCAAGAGGCTCGGAAGCCTCCTTTCAAGAGGCTCGGAAGCCTACTTATAGAAGACTTGGAAGGCTTCAAAAGTCCTCAAAGTCTTGTAAACAGCTTGATGTATAATAAACATATATAAATTTGAATTGGAATAACGAAAATTTCGGACAACTTTTTGAAGAACCATATGTACCGTTAGAGCACAGGTTCATTTTTAATATATATATACGCTTGTTTACATTTACAGCAGAAAAAATAGAGGGTACCATAATAAAAGTACAAGTTTGAAGGAGTACCTCTTAAAAAAAGACCGAGAATCGCTGTCCTAGACTAAGTGTCTGCCTCAGACAAATGAGATATTTTACAATTTACATCTTGTAGTAGATCTTTAACAACAAAGATATGAACGGAGGAGATAGATAAGATATTCTCATACACACAGTACACCATACTTACACTCAGAAAAGTTTCATTTTGTCTCTCATTTATCTACTTTTTTATGTTCCTATTGACGCTTTAACTTGAAGAGAAACCACAAGGAGCAGGGTAGATTACAAGCTTTTTACACTTTTACTTAAATTTAGTAGCTAACCCACACAATAAAGATACTAACAGGGATCTGAGGACAGAGTGTCTACGCTTCTAAGTGGAGTTGATGGAGCCACAGCTGTTGATACTATGATGCGAAATAGGCGATGATGAGCTGAAAAGATGGTTAAGCAGTTAAGGTTTTTCTACTTCTATACAGACTATGTACATTAGAATCAATCGTTGGTTTTTGTTTTTCATGGTAAGCATTAATTAAAATAGTAGCGTAGTTACACATACACGTAAGTCAACGGAAACGAAGTACCGACGGCAGTTCAATGATGATAGAAGATGCACATTCAGTTTTTTTTACACAGATCGAACGCACGCAGAACATGATGAGCAACGGATGCACACAAACAGGTCATGTTGTAGGGATGTGATGATTATTTGTTTTATCATGGATGTTGTTTCACAACAGGATGAGCATGAGAAAGCACCGAAGAGACAGAGAAGAAACAGAGAGATATCGTTTACTGATCAGAAGCTTCTTGTTTGATGTGAGATATGGACCAATAGTCTACAAACAATGAAAATGAGTTTTTTTTTCACACTAACACGACAGCAACGGCTATTCGATTGGGTGCCTCTTCTATCAACGAAAAAGGCGTACCTACTGCTTTCTCACCGTGATTTTCGGATTGATTCTTACTAAATATCTACTTGATAGAATGAATTGAAAACGGGAATCACTTACAGGTTCAAGGTGTATGCAGGAGTTGAACAGAACTGAACATGACGATCTATTACTGCAACAGCATCTCATGAATTGGCGGGTTTTACTAAAAGTGAATAGATGAAACGGGAGAAAAATGTGAATATGCTAAATGGTGCTATTAAATATGTGTTTATATTTTGTGCAAGTTGAATTGATTTGAGAGTAAATATAAACTGTATTACAATATAATTCAGAAAACGAGTTTAAATGAAACCTATTACTTCTGTAAGTAGGAGAGATGGTTCAGTTGTAGGCACCCCAACGTATCTTTTAACAGAAAGCAGATACTGTCGTTCTGAAAGCTGTCATTCATTTGCTGCATCAACATAATGTTTTGTGCCCAATGCCAAACTAGAAAGGCCCCTTTATTTAGTACTACGAACAAAATAATTTCTTTTAAATGAAAATAAAAACGAAAGTGTTGTGCTGGAGGTCGAGGCTTCAATTCCAGGCTCGTCCCTTCCATACTTTGTATAGTTCTTTCTGTGTTTCACGTTCTATCAAAACGATTCCTACTGTTATAACCTTCCACACAATCCCAAAAACCTAGCACCTATGAGGGGTCGTAAAGTTCTCTGCATCTTTCTTAAGAAAGTGTTCAACTACCCATTCTTCCCTTTCCTCAGCATTCGCAAGGACGTGGCCTAGACAAATCTCGACTATTGAAGAGTGCATTGTCTCCATCTAAGAGATAGTGATTAGTCCCAAATCAATACCTGTGGTATCGGATGAAAGTGATGCTACTCTCAATTCTCATACAATAGTCTTAGCTTGTACCACCTATGAATTTGTGCGAATTGCTCAATGCTAATGCTAATGCTAGTATAAGTTCATCACACACAAAGTGAAGTGATTCAATTGAACAAGTGAGTTCCAGTGCGTATGTATACAGTAAAATAAATCTATTTTGAGGTTCAATGACGAGTGAAATCAAATAACTTATTTCAATGAAATTTTTATGCCATTTTTCCAGAACTTTAGACATATAATTGATTGAAATAATGTTTTGGAGATGATCGCAGCAAGCCATGTGTGCGGATGGTTATTTTTGAATTTGCTGTCACGTTTTTGTTCGTTCTCGCAAGAAATAGATTCTGCTGATGTTTGTATTTTGCATATGTACTAGAAGAAAAAAGCTTAAGTGATCTGAAGTTTGAAATTCACGCGTTTGGTGACCTTTATAAAGTGTATTTTTGATTGAGTGCACGAAATCCTATCCTAATCCAAATCCAATCCAAATCCAATCCAAATCCAATCCAAATCCAATCCAAATCCAATCCAAATCCAATCCAAATCCAACCCAAATCCAATCCAAATCCAATCCAAATCCAATCCAAATCCAATCCAAATCCAATCCAAATCCAATCCAAATCCAATCCAAATCCAATCCAAATCCAATCCAAATCCAATCCAAATCCAATCCAATCAAATTCTAATGCAAATCCAATTCAATTCTAATGCAAATCCAGACCAAAATTCGATTCAATCCAAATCCAATTCAAATCCATTCCAAATCCAATCCAATTTTAGTTTCGCAGTACACTATTAACCATTTGGCATCAAGTAGTACTGCTTGCCAATAACTCCAAACTAATCTTACGCAAATGAATTCGAGCTTCCGAATAGCTTTGCAAAAAACGGCAACCATATTGACTTTTCAATTTCCAAGATATTTGCTCCTCCAGGTAATCCCGCTGTGGCTACTATGTCAGTACATTCCAAGATAATTTTCTAGATAATATATTTGGCTTTCTGAACAGCTTCGAACAGTACAGCATTGAATATTTGTACATTTCTATCAGATTGCGTTATATCATAGCTCAACTGGTAGTCTCATGTACATTGCCAAGTGGCTTCATGAAATCTTAATATGTTTTAATCAAAATCAATGCCCGCTGGACTTTGAAATTTTCTAGATCGTAAACCATTTTCCGTTAGTCTTCCATACGCACCTTGTAGTTTCACAAACTACAAAACATTATTTTCGGTCACCTTTCAGACACACCTTATAATTTTCCAAACCACAAACCATTTCCACCGATCTTCCAGACGCGCATTGTAATTTTGCAAACCACAAACCAATTTCTTACGGTCTTCCACGGCGAGACTTTGATGTTCTTCAAACCACAAACCATTTTTCCAGCGGTCTTGATGCGCCACCACAAACCATTTTTCGACGGTCTTCGAGACGCGTCTTGTGATTTAACAAACCACAAACCATTTTCCGACGGTCTTCGAGACGCGTCTTGTGATTAAGCAAACCACAAACCAAACGCCTTGTGATTTTGCAAACTGAAATATATCACTCGTCACAATTTAACCACTTGAATTTAACTCACCTCATGAAATCAGCGACAGGATCTAAAAAATAGACTGGCAGGACCACCAAAATGTGTGGCCCTAAATGGCCGGAACGAAATTGTGACGGCGAATCTCCGTGGATGCGTGAGCACGCTGCGGAGGTCTGACTAGAAGAGGAAAAGTCATGGCTTGCTGCTCGCCGATTGACACACTGATGTGTGAATCTATTAACACACGCTGAAGGCACTTTACTCAAACCCCACAACATCCGGGAAAGAGCGCCTAACATAGCTCTGGTCTTCACAAGTTCCAATACTCACGCTTCCACGGGTCTTCCGATGACAATTGACCGCCAGTTAAGAGTTGCGTACTTAGCCGATAGTGTAGCCTAGGCACTGTTGTCCTTCTGACATCAGCTAGAGTGAGAGGGTGCGTCCTGTGGGGTCTGCCTAGGATGTGGTGGGGTTCGACAGTGGGCTCTGTTGAACTTCTATAAAATGCTGCATGTTTCCGCAAGCCGGCCCTATCAAAGCGACCTTATGCCGCTCAAAGCGCACTAGCCTAGTCCTGGTGTTGGGTGGAACTTTCAACAAATTTGACCCGACTGATCGAGCGTCTGTTCACCAAGCAGGTTCGGTTCCAACAGCGTCTATTCTGGCATCCAGCGGCTGAGTATGAAATTCTATTCCCAGAAGCTATACCTGAGATGGCAGCTCCATCCCGGTGGATAGGGAACCTTGGGCCAACAACTTACTGTTCCCGAAACATCAATTTGTTAGAGAATCCGATAATGAAAGAATACGGACTGACTTTACGGCAACGACTTTTAGCACGAAACAACGGACACGAATATGAACATGAAACGTTTTAGCCCTAGCCCAGCAGGGTAAATTGGCACACCTTGCCAATGAGGCACACCGCATGAAGATTGAGATCCTGGGACTGAGTGAAGACCGTTTGCCTAACTTTGGAGAACACAGAACGCCGTCGGGACAAGTTCTGCTATACTCTGGTTTACGAGGTGAACACGCTCTCCGGCATCGCTAAGTTGGCTTCCTACTAAGCGCTCAGGCACACTCTGCGCTTATGAAGTGGGAACCTATAAGTGAAAGGATAATCTTTGCCAGATTTAGAACACGGGTCCGAAACCTTACTATAATCCAATGTTATGCGCCAACCGATGCTGCTGATCTGCAAGACTTCTACAGCCAACTCAATTCCGTCGCAGATAGAATTTCGAAGGGTGATATCAAGATCTGTATGAGCGACTTCAATGCGAAGATCGGGCCGGACAACTCGAACCATGAGCGCATTATGGGACGCCATGTTCACGGAGAAATGAGCGAAAACGAAAAGCTGTTCGCAGAATTTTGTGGTAATAACGACATGATGATCGGGGGTTCGCTCTTCCCTCATCGACCGGTTCACAAGGTCACGTGGGTCTCCCGTGACGGCTTTACAGAAAATCAAATCAACCACATCTGCATCAGCCGAAAATGGAGACGGAGCCTTCTTTATGTAAGGAATAAACGTAGTGCCGATATTGCGTCTGATCATCACCTCCTCATCGGCGAAATACGCCTGCGCATTGCGCGGATTCGACGGCAGTAGGAAAGAGTTGGACGACGATTCAACACACGCCGACAGAAAGATGCCACGGTGAAACGGTCCTTCGTTGAAAAACTGGAGACGCGTGCTGCAGATATTCCGGGAGGTTGCAGCGTGGAAGACCAATGGACCGCCATCAAGAATGCCTTCATCACCATCTGCGAGAAAAATCTGGGCGAACTGCGCACCCAAAGAAAACAATGGATCACCGATGAGACCTGGAGGAAGATAGAGGAGCGAAGAGTAGCCAAAGTCGCGATAGAGCGATCAAAAACCAGAGGAGCCAAGATCTTGGCCCGTCAACGATACTCGGCTCTGGAGAAGGAAGTAAACCGCTCATGTCGACGGGCTCATGCGTGGGCGGACTCTCTGGCTGACGAAGGAGAGAGAGCCGCAGTAACCGGGGACATTCGCCTCCTCTACGATATCTCACGGCGCTTAAGCGGGGCGAAGATGAATGCAACGATGCCTGTGAAAGACGCGAATGGTCAGTTATTGACCGACCCAACTGACCAGCTTAAACGCTGGTTCGAGCACTTCGAACAACTTTTTCAAGTGCCAGCCAGGCTACTACCACCTCGGCATGATCTGCGTAGGATCTGACGTATGACACGTGTCAATACCGAAGCTCCATCACTGCTACAGATTTAAACAGCCATCCAAAGCATGAAATCGAATGAAGCCCCAGAGGTCGATCGCATATCAGCCAAGATGCTCAAAGCTGACCCCATGACATCCAGTCAACTACTGCATCGTTGATTTCGTAATATCAGGAACACCGAAACTTTCCCGGCCGACTGGATGCAAGGTATCTTAGTGAAGGTGCCCAAAAATGGTGACCTGGCTGTATGCGATAACTGGCGAGGCATTATGTTGCCTCGAATCGAGAATCGAGAATCGACGAGATTCTGGTAGGTGCGATTGACCGAGAATCAAATAGCAGCCTATAACCATGGAGCACCTAAACGACTTCGAATTCGCTGATGAAGTAGCACTCCTCGCTTAACGGCGCTCTGATATGCAGAGTAAGCTCAACGACCTTGCCGAGCACCTCATCGACAGATTAAGTCATCAATGTCAACAAAACCAAATCGTTGGATGTAAATACGGTGACCCCTTCCAGTTTCACAGTAGCCGGGCAATCAGTGAAGAATGTTGAAAGCTTCCAATATCTTGGTAGTCAATTGGCGTCAGACAGCGGTACCAAGATCGACATGGGTGCACGGATCAAGAAAGCAAGGGCTGCCTGCCTGAGTTTAAGAAATATATGGAAAAACAGGCAGATATGTGAACGCATTTTCAACTCTGAAATCTGTGCTGTTACACACTAGCGAAACATGGTGTATATCAGTGGAGAACACTCAACGGCTGCAGGTGTTCATCAACAGATGCCTGCGGTATATAATTCGGGCCTGGTGGCCTCACAACTGGATCTCAAACAACGAGCTCCACCGTCGTTGTCACCAGAGGCCGATAGCAACAGAAATTCGGGATCGGAAGTGGGGCTGGGTCGGCCACACTCTACGTAGGGGCGGAAACGAAATCTATAAACAAGCATTAGACTGGAACCCAGCGGGACATCGCAGCAGAGGCAGACCCAGAGGCTCATGGCGGCGAAACCTCAATAAAGAAATAAAAGAAGTCGACCGAAATCTAACCTGGCAACAGGTTAAAGCGATAGCTGGACATCGCTCAGGATGGAGATCTTTCAAGTCGGCCCTTTGCACCACCGGAGGTGTACAGGATCCATAAGTAAGTAAGTAAAAGAGAATTGGAATCACCAGAGAAAATATTCGTAAACAATTTTACGTTTAGTAGAACGAAGCTCCAAATTTAGGTGCCTAATTGATAAGCTCAAACAGTATCTCTTTGGAACAGGTTCCCCGGAGACTAAAGAGGTCAGAAACCAACAGCTTTTTTGTTAGTGCCAAGAAAAAATCGAAAATCAATTGGAATTTGAGTTTTTGGCATCATTATGAAATATTGGGTCAAAATGGACCTCAATGTACAATGTATCGCTTTTTGTGGCGCTTCTCCTAGAGGTTGCTGGAAGCTGATTTTCTCAGAAAATCTTTATTTTCAAAATTAGGATAAGTCAGATTTTTTTTTAGATTTTTATCCTGTTGCATCGCAAAGATATAAAGTTGTTTTAGGTGTACTTGGGTCAAAATGGACCCCAATACACTAGGAAGGTTAAGACATTTACGGAATTATGTAAGATTTTGATCGTCAAAAGTGCCATTATCTTTGGGATTTTGGATATTCATATATCAATCGATTTGGAAACTCTCCAGCAATTATTTACTATAAACTATTGAAAATTCCAATTCTTGTCATACTGAGTACAAACTTTATAACCAACCAATCCTACTCATGTATTCCCAACACGGACATAAGATTGATTCAAGCTACTGGCTTTTTGATCCACCGCAAGTCTTTCTTTGTGTACAAAAGAAGCTGTGTAACTACCAAGTTTTGAAAGCGCCCCAGAAGGCGAGAGAAACCCCTTCAAGCATCTTTCGTCAAGCAACGTCTATTCGTCGTTGCCATTGGACGACGCCGGCCATCCGCCCGAAAGGAAGCGCAAGAAGTAGCTGACGTAGGCGCAAGCAATGCGGAAGGAGAAGTGGCCGCCTTTGTTTTCAACGGGCGATTCATGAGGGTACTGGAATGTACTTTTCGGTGCTGCAGCGAGAACGTGAAAGCGGTGCCGGCAAACATGAACCATCATCAATCCGCCATGAAGTTCCTCGAGGTCCACATGCATAAGTACTACATTCATTACCATCGCGGCACTCAAGGAGTTGCTACGAGGACTCCACGACATGAAAAAGGAGGAGCTCTAAGCAGCACAAGAAAGTTGCGGCCTGAAGCCAGTGGCCGTGCACAAGATCACTCGTTACGACAAGGCAAGGTGATATCACGATCATCTTTAAGTTGGCCCATCTGGAGCACGGCTCCACCACCTGGAGGGACCTGAAGCTGGTCGACGTTATAATCTACAACGTCGTTAACTGGGAGTGATATCGGATCGGATCGGCGATTCGCGACATAGCGCAGGGATTTCACGCCTCGCACTCGCCAATGATGCTGGGCAGGTGGCCGAACCCAAGTGCACCAACTGCGGAAACAAACATCGAGCCAGACACGTTGTAATCGCTTGGCAAAAATCCAGGCAAGAATGGTGGAACTCAGAAGTAATGACTTCTCCCATAAGATCCGCGCTCTTACAGATTGGGCCAAACTGTTCTGGAAACTGACCAGAATTCTAAAATCTAAGCCTCGTCACATTCGACCTTTGATCCCATTAGGATTAGACAATAATGGCTGTAAAGATCGCTTAATTACTGTGGGCTTTGTGACCGTGCGGTTAGCGACGTCAGTCCTCTGAACGCGTGTGTCCCGCTAAGGGGAAAACTTTTCGTGAAGCAAAAAATCCTCTGGTCCACTGGGTGTTGTGTAAATGTCCTGTTCGTTGTCTAATGCTAGATGTTAAGTCTTCAGTTTGTACGACATGACATCTAATTATAAATCCTGCAGAGAAGGTCTCCGAAATATGTTGACGCTTTGTCAGCTCAGCCCCAGGCTTTGACAGAATCGTGAATCTCAAACGCTTGAGTGCTCCGTTTTTCAAACACCTTTCGCTGATCTGTGATCAATGCCTCAGTTACTTTCGATTGTCCTGGAAGTCATCCAAAGTCATCCTCATCCAGAAGCCTGGTGTGGGGTTTGAGTAAGTTACCATCAGTGTGTGATTAAATATTAACACCTCAGCATGCCATTGGGTGAGCAGCAAGCCATGACTCGGCCTCTTCTTGTCACATCTCCGTGGCGTGCACACGCACCCACGGAGAGCTGCTGTAATCGCATTTCGCTCCGGCCATTTGGGGTCACACACGTGGAAAGAATCTTTCCTCCTCCCAAAAGTTGTCGTTGCTCCAGCCTTCTCTGAGCGTTATCCAAGCTATTTGAAAAGGTAATTCACCGCCGATTCTCCTTAGCCGTGCGGTAAGACGCGTGGCTACAAAGCAAGACCATACTGAGGGTGGCTGATTTCGATTCCCGGTGCCGGTCTAGGCAATTTTCGGATTGGAAATTGTCTCGACCTTCTTTGGGCATAAAAGTATCATCGTGCTAGCCTCATGATATACGAATGCAAAAATGGTAACCTGGCTTAGAAACCTAGCAGCTAATTCTTGGTTAAATAAGTTACGCGAAGTAATAACAATTAAAATAACGTCTGTAGAGAATGAGAGCAATTGTTATTTTTCACCAACAAGTAAGTTGCTAGGGTGTTCGCCGCTATCTTCGATCGTATCGTTGTTTCCTATAGCTCAATACTCCTCCTCAACGAAATGATCTTCAATTTAGTATAATCCCATCATAGTGGTGAATTTTCGTAACTTTACAGCATCTAGAGGCTTTGTTAAAGCATCTGCGACCATTTCTTCGGATGGACAATATTCCAACTTGATTACATTGCGCTCTGACAACTCCTTTACATAATGCTGTCTTGTTTCAATGTGTTTTGATCTTCTATTTGTTCGCTCCGAGTTGGTAAAACTCAAGCAGCTTTGGTTATCTTCTAAAACTTTTGTTGGCAATTTTTGACCTTCTCCAAAATCTTCTAATAAATTTCGTAGCCAAATAATTTCTTGACAAGTTTCACTTAAAGCGACGTATTCAGATTCCATAGATGAAAGAGTAATATTATTTAGCCCATAAAATAGCTCCTCCTTCGAACCATATGATTATATACCATAAAAAAACCATCAGGGCACCCGATTGAAGCGATTTGGATAGGAAGAGTGGAATCGCCAACTTCCTGTTGTTAACATCTCGTGGATAGAGGGCGGGCTCTTCTCCCCATCTATTGGGTCAATCTGGGAAACGAGGGCTAAATTATAATATTGTATGTACGAACTTTCTTCTGGAAGGAGATTCTCTATTCATCCCGTGGATTCGCATAAGTGTCTTTGCTTATGGAACCACCCCACCCATTTTTGGCCCTTCATACAGGAGTCTGATGAAATACAAACAGTAGTATAATCGTGATCAAATCGTTTGTCAGATATGGCCAGTGCTATCGGCAGGTGCCTTGCTACAATAGATGGTAGTATCATCATCATCATCATCATCATCATCATAAAATAGCTCCTCCTTCGTAAAAGCCAACAAAACCAGTGGTAGATTTGCGTGTTTGAATGTCTCCTGCAAAATCCGCATCTGAATACATCATTAATTCCGTTGAATCACCATAATGAAGTTTGAATTCTTTCGTTTTCAAAAGGTATCGCACAACTCGCTTAGCGGCAATCAAGTCTGCTTCTGTGGGTGATGTAACCTTTCTTCCAAGGATCGATGCGCATACAGCGATGTCCGGTCGTGCACTTGTTGCTACGTATAGAAGAGCGCCTACTAAACTCCGGAAGCTAACGTTATTTCCCAAAGTTTTAGTTTCGTCTGAATTCTTAATAAAACCGCTTTCCATAGGGGTATTTGCTCCTTTGGCATTTTTCATTCCAAATCTTTCTGCTAACCGCTCGATATATCCCTTGAGTGATAAACTATAGTTACCTTCATGTCGTTTCACTTCTAGTCCAAGGAATGTCAGGTCTCCAAGATCAATAAGCTTGAAAAACTTTCTTAGATGCGTATGGACAGCTTGGATTTCATCTTCAGTTTCTGCTCCAACTAAGATGTCATCAACGTATACTACGAGGTAGATAATTTGCTTGCCGGTTCCTTTCTTGTATAAACAGGAATCAGTTTTACTTTGTTGGAAACCGATTTTGAACAGAACATCTCGAAGTCGCTTATTCCAGCATCTTGCAGATTGCTTGAGCCCATATATACTTCTCCTCAATCTGCATACCAGTTCTTCTTGTCCCTTCATAATATGTCCTGGTGGCTGCCGCATATACATTTCTTCTTGCAATTCACCATATAAATAAGCTGTCTTGACATCCAATTGTTTAAGTATCAGCTTGCGTTTGCTTGCCACAGCCAGAAAAGTTCTCAACGTGGAATTGTTCATGACAGGGGCAAATATTTCTTGGTAATCTTCACCATATCGCTGAGTAAATCCTTGTGCAACCAAACGTGCTTTGTATTTGGTCACCTCACCAGCTGCATTGAATTTCTTCCGAAATACCCATTTGCATCCAATACATTTGCTTCCTTTTGGTAACGGTGTCAATTCCCACGTTCCATTTTCTTTATGGGATTCAAGCTCATCCTTCATAGCGGCCTGCCATTGGGGTTCTTCAGGCGATTCCAGGGCTTCTTTCAAATTTATCGGATCGTCCATTTCGGTAAAACCTTTTGCAATTAGTGCTTCCTGTGCCAATTTCGACGGTAATTTACCTTTAGTAGCTCGTGTTGATCTTCTAGGAATTTGTTGCCCATCTTCTTGATTGTCTATTTCATCTAGTTCTACAACTTCGGGTAAACTCTTGAAGCTATCGTTGCCTTGATCGAGATCAGTATCATCATCGTCGTCAGAAATTAATTCTATTTGATTTGATTCCTTATCATTACATTCCAAATTAACAGTGACTTCTTCCAATGAATGCTTTTCGCAGGTTGATTGGCCATCATTTAACTTCTCCAGAAACTTGGCATCACGACTGATTCGAACGGTGTTATCATTCAGATCCAGAAAACGATAAGCCTTTCTTCCTTCAGCATAACCAACGAAGATTAGTTTCTCTGCCTTTTTGTCCAATTTCTTTCTTTTCTCCTTGGGAATATGTACATAGGCTTCACTCCCAAAAACGCGCAAATGAGAATAGTTTGGCTTGTTCCCTGTCCAAATTTCAAATGGTGTCCTATCCAGTGTTGACGATGGCAATAAATTCTGCAGATAATTCGCGGTCATCACTGCCTCACCCCAATATCGTTTCGACAGCCCGGAGTCAACCAGCAAACATCTTAGCATCTCATTCAGGTATCTATTCTTCCTTTCAGCTTTACCGTTCTGTTGAGGACAGTATGGCGCAGTTATCTGATGTATTATATCGTTTGCAGCAAACATCTCCTTCATTTTATTATTGCAGAATTCTCCTCCACCGTCCGAACGAACTACTTTTGGCTTGCAGTTATGTTGATTCTTCATTAAATTGATGTATTGTTCTAGCCTTCCTCTAGCTTCTTCCTTATGTTTCAGCAAATACACGGTGCAGTAACGACTGAAGTCACCCATCAAAACCATGTAGTAACGATTTCCACTCGGAGTTGCAGTTTCCATTGGTCCAACTAGATCAGTGTGAATTAGGTCTCCAACAGAATGAGTTTTGGTATCGGAATGCTTGGGAAATTTCAATCTGCTCATTTTTCCTTCATAGCAAACTCCACACGTACTTCGATCATCACACTTGTTCATCTGAATTCCTGTACCAATATTTTCACGCACAATCATCTTGATGATCTCCGAATCGCGATGCCCAAGTCTCTTATGCCAAACGTGTAGACATTGTTTCGAATGGACTTCCTTCGACATCATCGTTTGGTGTACAGTCATCGGATCCAAATGATACAAATTTCCATTGCGAGTGCCAGTTACAATTATTTCTTCGTTTTTCATTATCTTACAGCCGTGTTTCTCAAACATCACAACATAATTGTCGTCGGTGATCTTGCTAATCGAGAGTAGGTTTGACTTCAGCTTTGGAACATGATAAACTTCCTTCAAAGTAACTTTCGTTGCATTTCCATTTCCATCTTTGGCATAAAACTGTCCGTTTCCGACACCACAAGCTTCAATTTGATTTCCATCAGCCAAACTGATACTATGCTTGCGCCTTGTATCCAGACGACCGAGAATCTTGGCGTCATGCGTCATGTGCGAAGTTGCACCAGAATCAAGATACCAGAGCTTCTCTTCTGTACAATTTTCAGCTACTTCAACTCCAAAACAAGCTTCTCTTGATGTTTTAGCGATATTTGCCCGGTGATTGCTTTTCTCCTTTAGATCAAACTTCTTTCCTTGAAGAAACATTTTACAATCCCTTCTAAAATGGCCCTCTTTGTGACAATAATGACAAACTTTCTTCTTCGATTCATACAACTTCGCTCTACGACCAGCTGCAATTCTAAATACCTTTTCAACATCTTCTTCCCCGTCTGTCCTCCGACGCCAGTCGTCCAAAAGCTTACCAGTTACATAATCAAGTGTTAACTCTTCTTCAGGGCGACCCTCCAGTGTGGTGACCAGTACATCATAGGACTTCGGTAGACTTGCCAGTATCACAGCAGCAATCCAGTGATCTTTGAACTTCTCACCCATTGCACTCAACTTGTGAATCAATGATATCATGTTGGCCAGGTGCTCCGGAACGTTTCCACCTTCAGTCAACCTCGTAGTTATCAACTTCCGTAAAACATACACTTTCGTTGCAAAAGTTGTTCGTTCATGGTATTTCTTCAATGAATCCCACATATCCTTGGCCGTGGTGGACTGCATAACATGTACCAATTGGCAATTGTCTAGAGTGAGTCCGATAAATGCTCGTGCCTTTCCGTCTTTGGTTTTCCAAGCTGCACTAGGTTCTTTCGGCGGTTCATTCGTTACAATCGAGAACAAATCCTCCTTCGTTAGAAGTAGCTCCATACCTCCTTCCTCCATACCACCTTCGTTTCAGCCATTTCAAGGATCAAGCAACTTTAACTTTCATGCGCTTACAGGAATCCTGGGCTCATAACCTCTTGGTTAAATAAGTTACGCGAAGTAATAACAATTAAAATAACGTCTGTATTTCGTAATGGTTTGTTAGAGAATGAGAGCAATTGTTATTTTTCACCAACAAGCAAGTTGCTAGGGTGTTCGCCGCTATCTTCGATCGTATTGTTGTTTCCTATAGCTCAATATTAATAACTGCGGAAGTGCTTAATGAACACTAAGCTGCGAGGCGGCTCTGTCCCAGTGTGAGGATGTAATACCAATAAGAAGAAGAAGAATTCACCGCCGGCTACTTGAGTCTGCTGAACCCCATAACATATTGATCCAGAAACAGTTTGGTTTCTGATGTGGTCGAACTACCGTACCGTACCAACTGACCCGAGTTACCAACAAGTATGTCTCCGGAACAAGTATGTCTCCAAAACCTTTTACACGGCCTTACTCAATGTCGAGAAGGCATTCGACTATGTTTTGCATAATCGCCTGGTGTACAAACTACAACACTGCAATCTTCACAGCTGCCTGGTGAAAATCATCAACAATTCCCTACTGGCAGATATTCCGAGTCTCAATCAGCAGATCGAGTTCTGATCTGATGTGCGCGACATCATCGCAGGCCTCCACCAGGGCAGTATCCTCGGACTCTTGCTGTTCAACCTGTTTACTTCCAACATGCCAGAACCCAGAATAATAAGGGAATGCAATATAAACATACATAAATATATACCATTACTTTGTTGTGTCGAGGATTGTTTCAAGACGTTACTTCTGCTGCTACCAATGTTCTGCAGTAGCTTTCTAATTCGAGCTTTCTAGCAAGATATTCACCTCTCGCGAGAACACTGATATTTGGCTTTGCCTATCAGATAAACGAAATATCCTTAAAAATTCATACTTTTAAGAATTTGAACCTTCTTTTTATCACTTCAGTGCGCGTTACAAAAAATCTGAATATATATCCGAGATAATCGAAACAAAATTAATAAATTAATGTTTTTGCATCTTGTATATACACAGATAAAAATATATCCCAAACAGTTAAAGAATATGTTTATGTGCAATTAATCGTGTGTGAGATCGAATTTTCTCTCTATTATTGATCATAAATACCAAACCGTAGCTTCACGTTGAATATTTAACCTTCAACAAGCACACGCAACAAAGACACTATCTTCGATGAACGGGAACAACGACCGAGATTCTGCTTTGGATATCCACCCACACCGACGAGCTGATGAATAGGATAAGAACTACGATGACGACGACGCCGAACGGGATACCAAGGGATGCAGCTGGGCTGTCGACCACCTTCTGCTTTTGTGATCAACCAACCTTCCGTGTCATTTCCTTACAATGGAAATCAACCGAAGAGAGACGGCAGTCGAGAATGTCGAGCGTCTCGGTGTTAGGTCATGGACGGTATGGATGCGGGTTGTGGGAGGTCGGTCGGTGCAGCACTTTTGAAGAGCCAACCAAAACGAACGTGGCAAAGAGGAACGACTCTTGAGGCTCCGCTTAAATGTCGTTTTTCCACACTGATCCGCTGCTGTTGCAGCTCCGTACCACACACACCGGGCCCGGTTCCCGTATGCTTCAATTATTTCCAAGGTCGTTGTGGGGCGTCGTCAGCAGGATTTCGACTGCATGCTTTCTTTCTTTCTTGGTGCTTGGTCTGCCAAGTACTCGAGTGCAGTGAATAGGCTGAATGGAAGGATGGCACCTTCGAAAATCTAGGACATATCGAGGTCAAATTGTGGGTGCCAGAGAAGTGTCGGACTGAATTATGCTTCGGTGGAATAGGTCACCTTTAAGATTCACTCGACCGTGAACCGTGCATTGGAGATTAGTTGAAATAGGTGGAATAAAGTTGAAGTTTCGGAACAAAACTATTATAAAATGTAATTTCGATTATTCGTTCTATAATGTTTATCAGTGTTTATAACGAATGAGAACAAAATTATATTCGACTTTCCCTTTGCAAATTCTCATTCCCTTCCTGCTATTGGAAAATAATTCCATATTTTATTCATAGAATAGTGCCTGAGCACATCATTATCCCTTTCAATGACTATCAGCCGAAGACAGGGTCCGCTCATCACATCCCATTTCAATCAACGAATCCATCGCGCTGTGACAGCAACCCTTCCACGCCGAACAATAGACATGACTGCCGTATCATCCCCACTAATTGAATGTGTGTTTGGGATTGTTATCAACCTGTTCCAAAAGTTTACCCTTCGAAGCCGCTCGCTCGCAGAAAAGGTTATACATACACGTGAATCAGTCAAGTGTATTACCCATTCAATGCTCGGCATGATACACCTTGCCAGGGCACGGAGGCAGTTGGCTGCCAAAAACCACCTAAGCCAACGCTATCATTCATCAACCAAACTCCCTTCCACCTTCCTCGAAGGGAAAATCCCACGATGCTAAGGTAGCGTGAATTCCCACCCTGAAAAGAGGAGTTGATAGCCAAATTATATCCGCGAGCACGGCGACAGTTGTTTGAAAACTGTGTGGATTCGTTAGGTGAAGGGTGTCTTAGCTTGAGAGCATATTATGATACCTAGTTATTATAAGTTTTTCGAGGATAAGCCTCCATGATTGGTGGAGTGAAGTCACAATTCGATGGTAGGACTATATGAGAAAACTTCCAATCTCATTTGTTTTGTCAACGTCTTGAATATATGTTTTACCAATCTCTTTCGCCTTCTTCCTTCTAAATTTCAATTACACAGCGCATGAATAACTTTCACACATAACGGCGACGCCTTGATCGAATCACAATCTATGTGAAATTTTTGTGTAAGACATACACAGTCGCTGAGTAATGCAATAGTGGATAGAGGCGCGAAAGAAGCTATTTGCCAGGCAGGAAGGAGGAATAGCTGAGGCAAGAACGGGGAATGCGTGAACTGAAGTTCTAGACACAACGCGAGATATAAGAGCAGCAGTTGCAGCAAGAGCAGGAAAGGTTGGTCGCTCAACTGGCTGCAGAGACAGATTTCTAAGAGAAACGATTTGTGATCCGGAAATAATTCGACAGCAGCGTCAAGAGAGTGAATGCGTCCAAGGACGATTATGGTGCTGTTAGTTGGAGGTCGATGAATAAACCTGTCCAGGCGGTGGAGGAGTGGGAGCAGGAGTAGTTATGAAAGCAAACAAAACAAAGTCTATGGAATCTGTATGGGAAGTGCCTGCAATCGTCCACAACAAGTCAGAGTTCAGCGAAGAAGACGAAAGTAGCGAGTAGTCGGACTATCCAGCGAAAAGCAGTGGTCACATCCAGAACCGGTATGGCAGCGTGCGGAGAACTCAATATCCTGACGAGCCATGGCGAGATATTGGCCGTATCTCGAAACAGAATCTCCCGAAATTTCGTGGAGAGCCGAAAGTCTAGTCGCTGTTTATCGGCAGCGTCAAGCTCACGACAGCGGCGTGCTGGTTTTTTACTGGGAGAACTTGAAGCGGCTACAGGATTGTCTACAGAGAGACGCACTAAAGGCAGCCAGAAGTCGTCTAGTTCTACCTGATGGTGGCCTGAGGAACCTATTCGGAAGGCCGGAGAAGTTGCTGCTAACAAAAGTGAGGAATGCTCCTGCGCCGAGAGGTGATCGTCTGGAGACCTTCATCAGCTTCGGAATCACGATGAAGCAACCGGGCGATCATTTTGAAGCTGCACAACTCAGAGACCATCTAGACAATCCAATGCTGGTACGAAGCTGGTCGAAAAGCTGCCACCAAACTTCAAGAAGGACTGGGTCCAGTTCAAATTTGAAAAAATGGACAGTTTGCTGAGGATGTTCACGAACTTCACCACTGAAATATTTTCGGATGTGTCCGAGGTTACGGAGTTCACACTACTGTCAGTGAGCGAGCGAGTGCGTCCTGAAAAAGAGAATCCCAGGAAGAAGGAGTTTGGGCATGTGCATGAATTTGATCAGAAACGGAGCAAGGGAATGCGAAGCGAGGTAGTTAGTAGACCGTGCTGAATCTGTTAACAAACAGATCATCTGATCAGAAATTGCGTTGAGTGCCGGCGACTGAATATCGCCGAGCGGCATGGAGAAGTGAAGGACAGTGACTGTGGGGAATCTGCCTAAACAAACACAGTGAGAGTCGCTGCTTGTCGAAAATCCGGTGCGTTGTGCGAGGTTGTCAAATAAACCATGGTCGGGGAAAACCGACCTCTTGGTTTTTTTTTTGTCGGTGTTTCAGACATACTTTCATTCATTCAAGAATGTTTACTGCTAGATTCGTAGTTCGAGATCAGAGCTACATTATTATTATTTATTCAGACTAAGGCCGAAGTGGCCTGTACGGTATATAAGAGTCTTCTCCATTTGGCTCAGTCCATGACTACAAGTCGCCAACCACGCAGTCTACGGAGGGTCCGCAAGTCATCTTCCACCTAATCGATCCACCTTGCCCGCTTCGCACCTCGCCTTCTTGTGCCCGTCGGATCGTTGTCGAGAACCATTTCCACCGGGTTACTGTCCGACATTCTGACTACGTGCCCGGCCCACCGCAGTCGTCCGATTTTCGCGGTGTTAACGATGGATGGTTCTCCCAGCAGCTCATGCAACTCGTGGTTTATTCGCCTCCTCAACGAACCGTCCGCCATCTGCATCCCACCATAGATGGTACGCAGCACTTTCCTTTCGAAAACTCCAAGTGCGCGTTGGTCCTCCACGAGCATCGTCCAGGTCTCGTGTCCGTAGAGGACTACCGGTCTAATGAGCGTTTTGTAGATTGACAGTTTGGTACGGCGGCGAACTCTATTCGATAGGAGCGTCTTGCGGAGTTCAAAGTACGTACGATTTCCAGCCACTATGCGTCTCCGAATTTCTCTGCTGGTATCATTTTCAGCAGTCACCAGTGAGCCCAAGTACACAAACTCTTCTACCCCCTCGATTTCGTCACCACCGATGCCAACTCGCGGTGGGTGGCTCACATTGTCTTCTCTTGAACCTCTTCCTATCATGTACTTCGTCTTCGACGTGTTGATGACTAGTCCGATCCGCTTGGTTTCTCTCTTCAGTCTGATGTAGGCATCCTCCATCTTCACAAAGTTACGTCTGTTTAATTCCATTGGATCCATTAATTACGTAACGCAAAAATTGGTCATTTTCAAGCTCCCCTCCCCCTATCATGTCACACTTTTTGTATGGATCGTCACACTTCGCTCAACCCTCGTCCCACCTCTAAGCGTTGCGTAATTTGTGGACGCTACATTATTACCTTGCATCGTTATTGCTTAACATTCTTCACATGGGGTGCAGCTTGCAGCCATTCCTTTTATTTGGACTGTTTAATAATGTTATGCATAAGCTAAACGCGAATTCTGAATGATGCCTTTACATACACCTTCCACAGTAGTATGACATCTCGTTATGTGTATATTCAGTTTTGTTTAATCTTTTCATATGATTTATTACTTTTCAGGATAACGATTCGGGTTAGTTACCACTCTGAGCACTCACTGTCATAAAGGAACCACTCCAAAGCAAATTAATGGCCGTTTTGGTTTAGTGGGCTAGTCGATACAAACAAAAAAAAACGGCAAGTGGCCTATCAATGCAGCAGCTTCTAACCTACCGGCTAGCAGAGAAACATGATGCAGTCGATAATGGCACACAGGGCTGTCAATTGCAGTGGTTTGGCACCCTAACTACCGAACTAAATCAAACCGAGCCATTACTCGTGGCTGGCTGCCTGGCGCAACTGGCTTTGGCAATGGCAACATCCATTTTTCCTGCCACTCCCCAAATCGAATTCATCGAGTGTTAGACAGACACGGAGGAAACACGCACATAGAAGGATCAATTTCGGATACAGTGTTTAATATTCAGGGCATCGAGCATCGTCGGTGCGGTGCCGGTGGTTTCCCACATTCGATTTGTGTTGCGCTCAATCACCAATCGAAAACACATGCCGTATGAGGTGCATAGAAGGGATGTTTGCTTCTGGCAAGGTTGTTACTCTCGGGACGGGAAAGTATGTATGTTTTGCGTTCTGAAAGTTGCCCTGGTAGAAGTCGACTGAAGTAGCTTCGAGCGATACAGGGATTGCAGGATGAAGTATCCGAAAAGTTTTCTTTTCATTGAATTATCTTTGATTCGTTGCGAGTGAGCGCCAAAGTGCCAACTTAAGACTGATAACTTTATGTGGGTTGCGTTGCATTTAGATGATAACATGTAACTTCGATGTGCCTCTGAAAAGCAAACAACAGTATCTGGAAAGCACAACCTTTTTTCCCATGGTTTCAAAGAGTTTTGCCTTTCTTGCACAACAAAGTTGTACTGAAAGGCTAAAGGATTACCCCAAAACACAACTTTTGATAGAAGGCCCGGTGACCCATATAGGTTAGTGTCACTTCTATTCACGTGACAAACATCTAGCTTTCAACGGCCTAGCAACCAAAGTACTAATTCAATGAATGTCAAACCGATGTTGTTGGTGAAACGAAACATTTACTACAACATGGTACATCATAAATAGCCAAGTTCGGCTTATTGAAGAATATGTTGATAAAACATTTGTATTGTCCACAGCGCTACTAGCGTTCTAGTGCTTATGCTTCTACTACTTTTAGAGTGGAATAACACTTGAAATAGTCACGAACAACCATGTTAAGACAGAATTTAAGTCCTGAGCGAAATGGATTTTTTTTGCCTTTATTAAAGAGATTTTCAGCCCTAGGCTGGCTCATCTCTTGAGAATAAGTTTTTTACATTGAATATTCACATTGAAATTTCACATCGATAAAAATTGTCACTCTAAACGTTTTTTTGGACCAGAAGTGTGCCACTTCAATTACTTATTCTAGTTTTTAGAGAATGGAACGAAAGTGGACCGAGTTAGAAATTTGAGAGAATACATTTCATTTTTAACTAAAGTTAGTCCTGCAAAGTTTGGCGTAAATTCCACGGGAGGTCTTTCTTGAAATGCTAAATTTTTCCTCTACATGAGTTTAATTGTAACTCATTTTCCGGAGGGAGTCACAGTATGGTATAGCCGGGTTGTCACCGTTATTGGAGGTTTGTTTGGTTCATTTTTTTTATTCAATGCTTTGTGTCTTTGGCTGGAACTTCACGGCTCAGGTATCTGTTGTTTCTTCCTAGGTTCATCAGCGTATCGGCGTATTCATTTCCTCTATTTCCAGATTGCCCCGGGTTCCACATAAGGGTAGTGCTACTATCTGTGATGCTGTTGATGGCTTGGATCCAGGAGTGCTTATTTGTAGGCGACTCCAGGGTGGCTAGTACGCTTGCCGAATCCGATGCTATTAGCGTTTTCTGGTTTTCGGAGTCGCCATGGCCTGCAATGATCCAACAGTCTGTGGGAATCATCTATTGCATCGGAAGTAACTCAAACACCGACTCTGCCAGAAGCTTTCGATCCGTCAGTGAATCGTGTTTCGGTGTCCCGGTATTTGGTTTGAATATGGCTTGTGAATAACGTCTGTGTTTGATTTTGGTTTGGGTTCTTCTTCAGCAATCTTTTCAACGACTAGTCTGGGGCCACTTTTACGCCAGCTTTTTGATCCCAGTCGTCGAAGTCCAGCGATTTTGGGCATATGTTACAATTAATTGCATATTATTCGGCAACTCGGCCGTACGAAAACCATTTACTTACGTAAAGGCAATCAAACTCATCAAATGCTTTAGCCAAGCAAGCCTTTGGCACAGCAGAGTGCGATTGAATTCGCATTCTATACCGTCCCGCCCAGCCCGTTACTGGGGGGCATGGAGTGCGATCCTCTCGTTTAATAAACAATGTGCACTCGCTTGACTGTGTATATACAACAGTAAAGCACATGTGGAGATTGGGCAAATCAAGCATCCGAAAGATTTTCAATAGCAACAAACGCACTGGAGGAGGGGTTTTGATAGCTGTTCGCTCTAGTTTCAAATCCCGACTAATCAGTCCTCCTAACAATACATCTGTAGAGCAATTATGGATCGCCGTATCTACTGTTGATGGCACTCTCTATGTCTGTGTTGTTTACATCCCCCCCGACCGAATTAACGACGCAGTCCTGGTCGAAAGGCACCTTGATTCACTTAACTGGGTGGTTTCACAATTGGGACCAAGAGACAACCTTATTATCCTGGGTGATTTTAACCTGAGCTCGATCACTTGGCAGCGCCACACATTGAGGTTTCTGTTTCCGGTCCTTTCAAGATCCTTGATTGGCCAGACGTCTCGTGGGCTACTCGACGCGTACAGCACAGCAGGATTGAAACAAATGAATGCAGTCGAAAATGAAAACGATCGAATACTTGACCTTTGCTTCGTTAGCGACGAACTGCGCGAGAGCTGTTCGATTATACAGGCTCCATCTCCGCTTGTTAAAATCGGTCGACATCATCCTCCCATACTGACACATCTTAAGATAAATCCGTACTGTCGCTTCTACGAGCCGTCTGAAAGCGTTTCGTATGACTTTAATAAGGCCAATTTCAACGGCATGAATGATTTTCTTGCACACGTTGACTGGGACGCTATTCTTCAAGACTCCGACGCCGATCTCGCTGCATCGACTGTGTCAAGTATATTACTGTACGCTATTGATCAGTTCGTTCCGCTGAAATCCGTATCCAAACCGGTTAAGCCAGCCTGGTCTAATGCTCACCTCAAAAACCTCAAAAGAGTGAAACGCGCGGCTCTCAGACAACATAGCAAATCGTTCTGATTCTACAAGAGCCAGTTATTTGAAAGCAAACTCTGACTATCAGCAACTCAACGACCACCTTTGTAACGTCTTTCAAAATCGTCTACAAAGTCGACTCAAGACTAACCCTAAAAGTTTTTGGCGGTACGTCAACGACCAACGAAAGGAATCAGGACTGCCCTCTTCGATGACAGATGGTTTATGCGAAGCCGAAACTACCCACGACATGGTCAATTTGTTTCGTTCCCAATTCAGTAGTGTCTTTACAAATGAGCACCTCGACCCTCAGGCTGTAGCCAACGCTACCAGGAATATTCCCCGTTTTGAAGCCGCTGAGCAGCCGTTCTTCGTTACCGACGATAATGTAATTACAGCTAGTAAGGAATTGAAAAAATTCAATTGGATGCGGCCCGGATGGTATTCCGTCTCTTATTGTGAAACGCTGCGCTGATACGCTTGCAAAGCCGTTAGCTGCAGTATTCAACCTCTCATTGACTACCGGATTATTTCCGAACTGCTGGAAACAATCATATTTATTCCCAGTTTTCAAAAAAGGATGCAAGAGGACTGTTTCAAATTCTCAAAGAATTGGTTCAAAAGTATGCACATTACATATCGAACGACCAACACGGGTTTATGCCTAAAAGATCGACGACTACTAACCTAACGTGTTTCACTTCCTTTGTAATTCGACAAATGGAGAGTGGCCATCAGGTGGATGCCATTTATACAGACCTTTCCGCAGCATTCGACAAGATGAATCATCAGATCGCCATTGCGAAATTTGACAAATTAGGCATTAATAACTCCATGCTCGGTTGGCTTCAATCCTATTTAACTGGACGGAGTATGGCGGTTAAAATCGGAGATGACATTTCACTGCCCTTTCCGGTTTGTTCTGGCCCTTTTTATTCCTGTTGTATATGAACGACGTTAATTTTGTGCTCAAATGCCTTAAACTATCGTATGCCGACGACATGAAGCTATATTACTCTATAAAGCATCCTCAAGATGCAATGTTTCTGCAACAACAATTCGAAGTGTTTGCTGAATGGTGCCGCATAAACCGAATGACATTAAATGTCGCAAAATGTTCTGTCATATCCTTCGGCCGCAAACATTCGCTCTTCCTATTCGACTACGCTTTGAGAGATATTCAGCTTCAACGCGAATCGACAGTCAAGGATCTCGGAGTTTTGATCGACTCGAAAATGACATTCAAGGATCATGTAGCATATATCGTTTCGAAGGCATCTTCACAACTAGGCTTCCTGTTTCGCTTTGCCAAGAAATTCCGGGATGTGTACTGTCTGAAATCACTGTTTTGTGCAACCGTTCGCCCAATCCTGGAGTACTCATCAGTTGTCTGGGCTCCGTATTACCAAAACGAAGCTCAGCGCATCGAAGCTATCAAGAGAAAATTCGTGCGCTTCGCTCTGCGACATCTAAGGTGGAGAGATCCGCTCAACCTACCAAGCTACAGTAGCCGTTGTCAGCTTATTAACCTCGACTCTCTTGATGCAAGGCGTAACGTGGCTAAGGCCTGCTTCATCGGTGATCTTCTACAAGGAAACATTGACTGCCCTACGTTGCTCAGCTTGCTGGACATCAACACTCGCCGCCGTAATCTCCGATCGCACTCGTTCATCAATCTCCCTGCAGCCAGAACTAACTATGGACTACATGAGCCGGTCCGAAGCATGTCCCGCTTATTCAATACGTGTTATTCTGTGTTTGATTTTAATGTGTCGCGAGAAACAAATAAGTGTAATTTTCAGTATATTTTTCGCTCTTGACTATAAGCTAACGTATGTACGTAGTTAATGTATTTATTTTAAGATAGCGGTCATTGGGGTGTCTATTTCACCTGTTGACAATAAATAAATAATAATAATAATAATAATAATTTGCAAAAAAGAGAGCTAACCGCGGTGGAGGTTGGTACTCGGATTCTGATGGCTTTTCCGCAAACGTGACCTTTAAGTGGTCTTGTTGTGTAGGGGTTATCACGCCTATCTAGAGAGTAGGAGGTTGAGGGTTCGAGTCCCTCCAAGACACGTGGATTCTTTTTCGCAAATTTCATATCAATTCGTCCATTTCGAAACATATGCTGTTCATATGCACAGCCAAGATATTTAACATATGTTTCTTGCAAAGTTTGTTGAGGGAATCGTTTGCTCTGTCTCTCAGTCTGCAGCTATTATCGCTTGCTTTGGTGCGCTCCATATAACTAATCGCCTTGCTGCAAAGGGTAGCTGTGGCTTTGTACCTAAAGGGCATTTCTCCCGCCTCAGCGCACGCTGGGTCTGCCGGTGTCGATGGAAGCAGACCGGAAATTATTCGGATGGCCCTACGGAAAAGCTTACTTGGAACGCTTTTTAACATGTCGATCCTGGTCTTACAATCATTCCGGATTCGGTTGCTGGGGTCACGGAAACTCACACCTATCCACTGTGACTCCTAAGATTCTGATTGTCTTTCTAGTAGTGATGGGGGAGTTGTCACTGGTGATGGGTTGGGGTGGTGGCCGGTGATTCATGTCGCAGATATGTGTTCTGACGCATTTATTGGCGGACTATAACCGGCGGAGCCAGCCCATTTGACAACCCCCCCAGACAACAGCTTGGAGTTTCCTTCGGGTGGATTTTGAATGTTTTCCGGTCGCCATTAAGACAGTATCGTGTGCATATACCAGTATATAAATACCTTTTGGTAATCTGGCAAATACGCCGTTCATCGCAATCGTTAAAGGTGTCACTGCAATGACCGATCCCTAGGGAACCCCGGTTTCTTCTCTCTCTAATTAAGACTCTTGGTTGCCTGAAAGTCGAGTAGTAAGAGTAACAAGTACTCGTCTAGGAAGATCAGTTAGCACATTTCATTTTTGTTTACCGATGTTGAGATTAGGATCGAAAACGATAGGTTAGGGGATCTTGATTTAAAATATTTGTTTGTAATATAGGTTAGTTTGTCCTTCATGACTATGCTTTCTTGCAGTTTGGTAATGGTCTCAGCGAGAGTTGAAACTTTATTAACTAAATCTTCCATTGTGCCACTTTTTTGAAATGTTTCCATGCGATTGCCGAGGTCCCTGGATCGTACTCTCCAGGTCCAAAATTTCCTTGCCCTTACTTGAAGCTGTCACCTTCGCAAAAGATTCAGCTTGGCCGGAGCCAGAGCGAGCCTTGCATTCCCATCGTGCTTGGGTGTACGTGACTCCTCGGTCGACCTTCACGAGCTAAATTTCCACTTCCTTTACGAATTCCGGACATTTCCGGCTTGTGGTGGGATGATCATTGTTTCGGCAAAATTTGCATGCCAGTTGTTCCGTGCAGTGTGGGCGGGGTTTTGTGGGGTTCGAGTCCTCTGTGTCTATGACAGCTTCGACTGTGTGATGTTTGTCGCAGTTTGCACAGATCTGAACAGCACTGGGCACCTCTTTCCTGTGTGTCCAAACTCCCAGTTGGGATACTAATTCCTATAGTTTGGTACCTAGACTATCCGAACTGGATATGTTCCGGAATAACGGTTCCTGCGATTGTGAGCACTATCGCTGGCGTGTTCTCCAGCTTGCCTTCTGGAGTTCTTCGCTTGTCCGGACATCCAACTGGTTGGATATTTTGCCATTATTGGGGCCCCAAGGTCCCCTAAGCGATTGAAGTGGCTCGTGGCCAACTCCATTGTTTCGCAAACGCGCCGCCAACCGACACGGGCGGGTTGGGTATTCGCTAAATGAGAGACGCACTACGTATGCGTGCTCTGTACCGAAGATACAAACGAAACCAAGATGCATTGATATGATGAACCACGCCGGCGGGTAAGATCACTTAGTTCTAGTTCAATGCAACCGTTCTACCACATGCGGTGGGGAAAGGCACGCTACCGCTGTTCAAGGTCAACACATTACCACACTATCCGTTTTCGATCGTAAAAAGTATGACGTACCATGCGTCTCCACCGAACCGAGAGGAGAAAATTCACCCCACTAGTTGCTTTGCACCCGAGATTTCAGCCGAATTGAATTACTATCCACCGAATGTGAGAAAACCTCGAAACGATAAAAAGACAAAAAAACAATAGAGCCTGAAAAGCACGACTGCTCAAAATGCCTTTTCACTGGAAATATGTCGATTTTGGCTGTTAGGCCATTTTAAAATGAGAGTCTAGAAATTATTCTTTTGAACAATTAATGGAATTTAAATGTGACGAACTCTTAGGAAGTTACTTTGACGTTGTGTACGATGAGTCCAAACGGACTTCAACGCCGCTTCAATTGAATCCATCGGAATAAAATGCCACTCCATTTACCGGGCAACAGATTGTTGGAAACTGTTATATCCCTGCGCATTTCAAGCGCAATCAAAACGTCATTTGACGAATCGAATGAAAAAATCGAAAGGTTCGAATACGAATGTCTAATAGACAGACGCTCAGTCCATTTCGATACTATACTCCGTACAAAGTAGTTCAACTTTATACAGCCATACCGAAAAAAAAAACTATCATTAGTTCCGTTTGTTCCAATATTATCCATTGATTTCTTGATTATTCATGTTTGTATATTTATCATTGGCGTAAGTAAGGGGAGGGGCAATTTTCAAAAAATAAAATAATTAATAAATGAAAAATTTTGAAGACAAAAGAGTTATCTCCCATATTCACCCTATCATAATGAAATGAGTGGAAGACAAATATTCTTGTTTCTCAATTCTGAGAAAGATTTCCATCAGAATACGAAAATAATTCTCATTAAAATCTGTTAAAAAGATCCTTCCATAATCATCGAAGAATTTCAACCGGAATCCAGAAGAATTCACACTGGATTGCTTTCGGTATTCGTCGAAGGATGGCTTCGGAATTCCTCGAAGATCTTGTTCGGAGTTGCTCGACGATTTACTTCGGAATCCCTTGGCGTATTTCTTCGGAATCATTCGACGATTTGCTTCGAAGTGCTTCGGAATCCCTCAACGGTTAGCTTCAACATCCCTGGAAGAATCCCTTCGGAATCGCTGGAGGATTCTTTTAGGAATTCCTGGAGAATTATTTCGGAGTCTCTCGACAATTTGCTTCGGGATCCCTCGACAAATAGCTTCGCAATCTTTTGATGATTTGTTCTTACATTCCGGAAAATCCCTGGAACATTCACGTAAGGGGCTGTCCATATTCCACGTGGACAGGTTTTGGTCATTTTTAGATGGGCCCCGCGTGGGCAATTGCTCATATTAATTTTCAAAAATTTGTTTGAACCGTGGACATCTGCCAAACCCTCTCCCCCCTAAAATATCTACGTGGTATATAGATGTCCCCTAAGAACTCCTGGAACATTCCCGTCGGAATTACTGGAATATTTTGGTCGGAATTCCAAAGTATTCCAATCCAAATCTCTAGAAGATTCTCAGCATAATCCCTGAAACATTTCCGTTCGATTATTTGTTCGTATCCCTGGAATATGAAATATGCAAAAATATTCACTGCTTAACGGTGGAAACCTGACGGCGATCCGGGACAATGTCGAGCGCTACTGCACTTTGACACATTAGCCATATGCTGCCAATTGGAGTCGTTTAACAATCATCGGCTGGTAAACAAACCCACTTCTTTACTGCAGGCTACAACAGGGAGCAAGTGCTTGGGAAAAGAGAATGGATTTGTTTTATTGATCCACAATTGCCTTAGGTGGGTGGTTTTGGACTGTATTGTATCATTGTATCAGTAAGATTACCTCACGTCCAAGACTATTTTAAAAGAAACTTCAAATAGACAAAATAGATCAAGGGGCTATATCCCCCCTAGGCATCGGGACTAGTTATGCCAATGATATTTATTAATTGCCCGCATCATAGACTGCGAATCACAGGTTACCATTCATTTCGAGAATTTATTAATAAGGTGCCATGCGTTTGCATGTACAATAGAACCGTTTCGCAAGGGTGCCAGTTTTAGCGACTGGTACGCCAAGTTGAAATTTTTCTTTAAGGTCAATAAAATTACCGATGGGGATAGAATGGTATTTTTCATCACACTTACCAAACTTTGAAGAGGCAGCTTTCGACGATTTGATCGCGAAGCTAAAAACTCGTTTAGGCAAAATAGACCCAGATTTAGTCCAGCGGTACAAGTTCAGTACCAGGGTACAGAACCCGAATGAATCAATCGAAGGTTTTATTCTAGCTTCAAGCCGAATATTGGGGTTTTGATAACTTCAAAGAAATACGCATACTTGACCGCATCATTGCGGGAATGAAGGACAGAAACCTGAGACAACCACTTTTGGGAGAAGAAAAGCAAACTTTGGTGAACGCGGAGAAAATAATTGTAACCTATGAAGCCGCGAAAGCTAATGCAGGTACTGCGTATGGGAGGCAAATTGAAAATTTAGGACAGATTGTAGCTATTCGTGGTAATTTGCAGGGAACGGCGTATGGCAGGTTAAAGCAAGCTTTGATCTATTAAGAAAATACAATAAAGAAGATTACAGTATAGGTAGTCGCGGGAGACAGCAGAGGTTCTGCCAAATCAGAATGGTAGTTAAACCTTACAGCTACGGACAACACGAAAAAGGGCAATAACAATTCGGCGCAAAGTTGGTGGACTTCAGATTAGAGGGTGGTATAACAAAACAAATGTCAGATTATTCCCAAATATTTTGCCATTTTTGTGGAGTGAAAGGTCACATTAAGAAAAAAATGTTTTCAGCTAAAGAATCTCCATAGAGATACAGTTAACTTGGTAGATTCTTACAGGCCAGGGCCTTCTGCGGACCGCCACATAATTGAAATGATGGGGCGGATGAAAGCAGATGATTCGGATGGAGACGAGAGAGATTATGGTGATTTGACTTGTATGATTGTATAGTCTATTAATAAGATAAGCGATCCGTGTTTAATGTTGAGGGGAATCCCTTAGAAATAGAAATTGATTGTGATTCATCTGTGTCTGTTATTAGTAAAACTAGATATTTTTCAAAATTCTCCAACCCTTTGGTCAAATATAATAAGAAACCTATTGTGGTCAATGGAACTAGTCTGAAAATTGAGGATGAGGCAATAGTCAGGGTTAAATTGAATAATAAGCTGGAGTTGATGCAATTATTAGTGCATGATAGTAAAATTAAATTTTGGAATTAAGAGGTGAGCCAGCCTAGGGCTGAAAACCTCTCAAACGCAGACAAAAAAATAGATTTTTTTTTAGGATTTTTTCGGAAATTGATTTAGGAATTTCTTCGGGATATGTTTGTTTTAGTAAATCTCAGAAATTCTTTTGGGAACTCCTCCAGGAATTCACCGCAGAAGAATTATATCAGTTATTCCTTTTGACATTCTTCCAGGGAATCCTTCGAAAAATTCTCTGGAAAGTCCCTCGTGAATTTCTTATAAGAGTTTCCGAAGGGATTTCTTAAGGAATTGCTGAAAGATTTTCTTAAGAAATTTCAGAAATAATTGCTGAAGCAATTTCTTAAAAAAGTTGGAAGGAATTACTAAACCAATTTACGCATAAATAAAGAAAGCAAGTTCCAAAGGAATTCATAATGAGGTTCCTGAAGGATTTATCCTGAAAGAATTTCGAAAGCTTTTCCTAAAACGATTTCCTTAGGTATTTCCGAATAATTTTCCGTAGGAATTCCAACCAAATTTCCAAAGTAAATCCTAAAGGAATTTCCGAAAAAAAATTAAAAGGAGTTTCCGAAGAAATTTCAAAAAGAATTTCCGAAGGAATTCTTTAAAGAATTTGTTAAGGAATCTTCGAAGGAATCCCTAAAAAAAATTCCAAAGCAATTCAATTTTTGAAGAAATTGCCAAAAACATTTTTAAGATGCAAGGATTCCTCAATGATCTTTCTAAGGTTTTCTTAAAAGAATTTTTGAAGGGATTATTTAAATTTCTTCTTTGAATTCTCGAAGGAATATCTTCTTTTTTCAGATGAATTTCTGAATTTATCTGCGAAGTAATTTCTTGAAAATTTTCCTTGAAAATCTCTGGAGGAAATTCCAAAATAATTCTCGATGGACTGGCCAGAAAATTCAAGAATATCGGAAATGTCTTAAGGATTTTCTTTGGAAATTCCTTTAGGAAGGCTTTCGGAAATTCCACAAGGAAATTCCAGAGGAATTACGGGAGCCGAGGGAATGGGATTTCTGATGGAATGCTTCAAGAAAATTTCGGAGGAGTTTCTGAAAGAATTCTTTAAAAATTCGAGAAATTTTCGAAAGAATTCCTTAATGAATTTATGGGAGTATTTCTAGATTCATTCGCGGAGAAATTCCTTGAATAATTTTGTAATGAATCACTGGAGGGGTTTGCGACGGATTACTCAGAACTTATAAACTTACTTACGAACTTTTGGATTTATTCCTGGAATATTACCTGGATGACTACTTTTAAAAATTTCTGGAGAAATTTCTGAAGCGAAGTAAATTCCAAAAGAGAAATATTGAGAATATTCGAAGCAGTATGATGACCAGACGAACTCAATTTACACCTATTTGGATGCAGCAACTCATAGTGGACTGGAATTGGTTATGCATAAGCCACATTAACTCATTTAAGACAAAGGTGCCGCTTGGGGATGGGTCGACTGCAATAATGTTTCACAACTGTCTGGATTTTCGAATAAAATTCCTGAAAGAATTCCCGAAGTAATTCTTGCAAGAGGTTCGGAAGAAATTTCTGAAGGAGTTCCTATATAAATTAAGAAATTAATATAAAATTTGAATAGGTTATCTGTTTGCAAATAAATTGAAATTTATTTCATGGATTCCTGTCATAATTCTTTAGGAAATTCCTTCAATAAACCCTGTTGTAATCTAATGAAGACGCCTTCTTAGTTGAAAATTTCGTTTAGCTGATTTAGTGTTCTAAATGGGGCATTATTGAAAACAAAAGAATCTTTTCAGAATCATCATTGTCGTTTAAACGGAGAAAATTAAAAAACTTAAGCTGAATAGTCTGTTTGTGTGAGTCAATATTGTTTTTTTTAATCTTTATTAGGCCGATACAAATATTTAAAATCTATTTTGTCTCCCCCTCCTCGGATTTTTTTTGCCAAAAAATAATATTTTGTGGGGGCAACAAAATAAAATTCGGATAATTTTGAGGATTTTCAAAACATTCTTTAACAAATCCGAGGAGTTTTTTTAGAGACCAGTAGGACAAAAAGTTAATTAAATATTTGTAACAGCCCTAGCGTGTTTTTTTTTAATTTTTAACTGAGTCAATATTGTTCCCAACGGTCAATACCTCTTCTTGGTTTCAGTCTTGAAAAGGACTGTGTAAAAATAATTCTTGAAGTTCCACTCACTTTGCCACCGGCGCCATAAAACACGATGCTCGTACATTGCAGTCGAAAACCAATTGTTGCAAATCAATATATTTGCGTTTGGTTCGTGCCGCTTCCGATTCTACTTATTCTTTCTTTATTCCGAACATTTTTGAGGATGGTGTCTTTTGGTATTCTGATGCCCTCCACTGAAAACCAGACAATTGGCTTCATTGGCAATGCGGCCGATGAGCCGTGTTATTTCCTTTTCCACGGTTGGAAACTCAAAGTCCATCCAACTGGGAGTTGACATTCGGCTTCTTGAATCGGTTGACCTCTGAGCAGTTTGCTCTATGTTAGTAAAGAGTCACAAACTATGATGGAAATTACAATCCATTCGGTATAGCTACATATTCCTACGTCATTTTTGCGTACAACCAGATTGGGGTGCACCTTTGAGTTTTTCTCAAGGTTCTCCAGCAAAACCTCCAGAAATTCTTTCAGGTACTCCTCCAAGAATTTCTATAAAATTCCCTCGGTAGTTCCTTTGAGCACTCTTCCAGGGATTCTTTTGGAAAACCTCCCGAAAGGCCTTTGTAAATGTCTCCAGAAATTCCAAAACAATATAAAATTCCTTCGAAGAAATTTCTAAAAGAATTCCCAAAATAAATTTCCGTAGGATTCCCAAAAGAATTTTTGGAGAGATTAACGAAAAAATGCTCAGAGGAAATTTCAAAAGGAATCTCCCAAGGTCTGAAGAAATTTCTGAAAGAGTTGCTGGAAGAAATTCCGAAGGAATGACCAAAGGAATTTCTAAAAACTTTCCAAAGGATTACTGGAATACCTTCTTAGTTTCCGAAAGGATTTCTTGAGAAATTACTGGAAGAATTCCTAAAATATTTTCCAAAGAAAATCCTGAGTCGATTTCCAAAGAGGTTCCTTAGGGAATTCCGAAGGTATTCCTAAAAAAATTCTGTCCCAAAAAAATAGAATTTAGGAAATTCTTTCAGGATTTAATTTGGCAATTCCATTCTGAAATTCATTTAGGAATTCCTCTGACTTTTGCCTTTCTCATAAAATTGTATGCCCAATACCTCGTTCTCCAGTTACCTACCTTGCACTGTACGTCTGCTGATAATATTCGTTTATTTATCCAATAATTAAGGGTATGCGATAACACACTTTTTCCTAACGAAACGAAACGAAACGAAATTTAAAATGTATGTGTTGATTCGGATCGAAACGAAACGAAATATAGATTTCTTTCGAGAATTCGAAACGATACGAAATCAAGGTTCATTTAATTCGAAATTTTTCGAAACGAAACGAAATTTTAATTTTTTTTCCGCGGAATTTTTATTAAATTGGTTTTGTACGCAATTTTGATTTCACTTTTTCGAAGTCGAATAACTGTTTTGCGACCAAAAGAGTTATAATAACAGAAGAGGCAATCTGTGATAAATCACCGCATGCTCGCCGTATATGGCGATAAGGCAATACCCCAACATTTGTGCCGCTTTCAAAGGAATTCATCGTGGACGTGGAGCGTGTGCTCCCGAATCTGATCAATTTTATATCAGATTTATATCAGTGTTCTTGGGCTCACTGGTGACTGCTGAAAATGATACCAGCAGAGAAATTCGGAGAGAGAAATAGTGGCTGGAAATCGTACGTACTTTGGACTCCGCAAGACGCTCCGATCGAATAGAGTTCGCCGCCGAACCAAACTGACAATCTACAAAACGCTCATAAGACCGGTACCCGACCAGTTAGTCATAACAAAATTTTATCACAATTATATCAGAATGTGTTATAAATAACAAAACTTGCAATAATTTTGTTGATAAGAAAATTATTTTGAGCTTTTTAGTGGAATGTTTTCACCTGTCATAAGACGAGTTTGAACAATCCCATTGAATTCCACCACTTAATTGTATCCTGACAGATACGTATTTCGACCTCAACAGTAAGGCCGTCTTCAGTGTCTTGTACTTGACTCGACTCGAGTCGCAAGTCGCAAGTCGAGTCAAGTACAAGACACTGAAGACGGCCTTACTGTTGAGGTCGAAATACGTATCTGTCAGGATACAATTAAGTGGTGGAATTCAATGGGATTGTTCAAACTCGTCTTATGACAGGTGAATAATTTTGTTATAAATTCTCTGTCCAAGATGGAGGAAAGAGAATTTCAAGATTGTCACACGCTAAAAATGAACTACTCAAAATTGAGTCGAATCCGACTCATTTTCATTAAAAACGGGACAACTCAAAATTTGAGTAAAACATACTACTTCAATAAAATGATGATTGCACTTAAACTAGGAGTCTATTTGTCGTAAAATGCACTTAGATAGATAGATAAACTTGATGCGCATCTGTCGTATTAAAAAATTGATGGAAGGCCAAGCTTAACTTTCGCGAAATCATCATTTTATTGAAGTAGTATCTCTTACTCAAATTTTGAGTTGTCCCGTTTTTAATGAAAATGAGTCGGATTCGACTCAATTTTGAGCAGTTCATTTTTAGCGTGCATAACATGATTATAACATAATGTGTTATGTTTATTTTTGCCGAAAAAAAAATTGCCTACATTTTTGGTAGATAGGAATTGGAGAAAAACGAAGGTACCACCTTCAGTATAACTTGAACCTACATGCAAAGATGAACCAGCTGGACACAGTTAATTGCCTACATTATGGATAATCATAATCTTTTCAAGAACATAATGTGTTATAGTATAGGCGATTTTCACCTCCATGTAACACAACGAGTTATATTTTTGTTTAATAAATAACACATTTAGTAATATTTTTGTTAAAACTAGAAGAAATTTTGTTACAATGGTTCTCGACAACGATCCGACGGGCACAAGAAGACGTGGTGCGCAGCGGGCAAGGTGGATCGATCAGGTGGAAGATGACTTGCGGACCCTCCGTAGACTGCGTGGTTGGCGACGTGTAGCCATGGACCGAGCCGAATGGAGAAGACTCTTATATACCGCACAGACCACTTCGGCCTTAGTCTGAATAAATAATAATAAAATAATTATATCAGTAAGTAAAGTATATAAAAATAAAGAAATTGTGAGATTTTTCATATACGGATTCGAATTTCGTTTAAAACCTTCGTTCACTTAAGAATTAGCGTGGTTTTACAGTATTAACTTAGTCAAAATTAGAAATTTAGTGAGATACTCAATTATGTATCCTCATCTGCCAGGCTTATAAGCAGATAGAGAATTGATATTACTGGATCAACATTTGAAAAGGACGTATCAGCCAAAATTTATTCCTTCTTATTCTTTGTCTACATATATGGCATACATTTGCTCACTAGAAGAATCCTATGCACCGTTCTAAAATGCACAAAGATATGTATTTCAGATTGAATTTCACAGACTCATAGTCTTATATACAATCAGCTCGACAAACTAAGCTATTGTCTGTGTGTCCTTGGCATATGAGAATAGCTGTTATGGTCAGTATGAACTAAAAGCAATCATAAGTACCTAAAGAACTTTCAGAAATTTTAATGATCTTTCAACCCGTTCTGTATTTTTTTGCAAATTCCATGCGAAGATCTCGAAATGCCCACAAATCTGCAATGTTCCTTACATATTGTACAAATAGTCAAAGAAGAGCTTATTAGCTTGATTAATTATACTACACATCGTAGTTGCTAATCATGATTGGCCGAGAAAAAACAAATATGCACAGCTCATTAAGGTGAAGGTGGGTTGAGTACCAAAACAAAGCTTTGAAAGTATTGGTACAATAAAAACTGTCATATACTGTAGTAGTATTGGTATCGTATTTATAAAAACCCAGATTAATCCACCTAGCGGTGATGGTGCCTTTCTCGTTCGTTCAAAAAGTTTGGAAAAATCTGAAATAACTCAATATGTGGATTGGTCTTATTTTTCATATTTGTTTATATGCATATAAAAATTCTCGCCGAACGCAATTTGTTGCAAACAAATCGGTTTAGCATAAGAGCAAAAAATGGCATTTTATTTTGTAGTTTTAAAATTAGTATTTTCGCCATAACTTTTGACCCAATTGTACGATCCGTCCAAGTATCTATAGGAAACAATGGGACAAGATTCTGCGTCGAATGCAATCTGTTGCGAGCGACCTGAGAAGCACAGAATCACAGTAACTTAAATATACAAACACATAATACATACACAAACAATATACAACACAAAATACATACAATATACATACACAAAAAGAAAACGAAAATGTCATTCCCATCACGCGAGCGGAGGGCAATATTTGTTATGATATAAATCTCATGACCGTCTTTCTGCCAAACTCCCGTATGAAGTGGGAGAGACAGAGACATCATCTTAGTTCGTCGAGCTGAATCGATTGGTATATAACTCTCCAGGCCTTCTGTAAAAGTTTGGTTTTTGGAGCGCTGTATGTTCGCTTTTCGTATAAAAAGGCTAAAATGGTGTTTCGGCCATAACTTCCGATTCCATAGTCCGATCTAGCCAATTTTCAATAGGAAACAATGGGACAGGATTCTGCGTCGAATGCAACTTGTTGCGTGTGAATCGATTAAGGTTAGGTGTCCGAAAAATAGGTGACATTTTTTGTGATTTTTATGAAAAAAGGTATTTTGGTCATAACTTCCGATCCCATAGTCCGACCTGTCCAATTTTCAATAGGAAACAATGGAAAAGGATTTTGCGCCGAATGCAATTTGTTGCGAGCAAATCGGTTGAGAATAAGTGCCTGAAAAATGAGTGACATTTCTTACGCAATATTTTTCGTATGAATTTGTATTTTGGCCATAACTCTGGATCCCATAGTCCGATCTGGCCAATTTCAAATAGGAAATAATGGGACAGGATTCTGCGTCGAATGCAACATGTTTTGAGCAAATCGATTGAGGATAAGTGCCCGAAAAATGAGTGACATTTTTTACGCGATTTTTTCGTAGGATTTTGTATTTTGGCCATAACTTTCGATCCCATAGTTCGATCTGGCCAATTTAAAAAAGTAGACAGTGGGACAGGATTCTGCGTCGAATGCAACTTGAGGCGAGCAAATCGGTTGAGAATAAGTGCCCGAAAAATGAGTGAGATTTTTTACACGATTTTTTCGTATGATTTTGTGTTTTGGCCATAACTTTTGATCCCATAGTCCGATCTGGCCAATTTCAAATAGGAAATAATGGGACAGGATTCTGCGTCGAATGCAACTTGTTGCGAGCAAATCGGTTGAGGATAAGTGCCCGAAAAATGAGTGACATTTTTTACGCGATTTTTTTGTATGATTTTGTATTTTGGCCATAACTTTCGATCACATAGTTCGATCTGGCCAATTTCAAATAGAAAACAATGGGACAGGATTCTGCGACGAATGCAACTTATTGCGAGCAAATCGGTTGAGGATAAGTGCCCGAAAAATGAGTGACATTTTTTACGCGATTTTTTTGTATGATTTTGTATTTTTGCCATAACTTTCGATCCCATAGTTCGATCTGGCCAATTTCAAATAGGAAACAATGGGACAGAATTCTGCGACGAATGCAACTTGTTGCGAGCAAATCGGTTGAGGATAAGTGCCCGAAAAATGAGTGACATTTTTTGAGTAGTTTTGCGCACACACACACACACATACACACACACACACACACACACACACACACACACACACAGACATCACCTCAATTCGTCGAACTGAGTCGATTGGTATATAACACTATGGGTCTCCGGGCCTTCTATAAAAAGTTTGTTTTTGGAGCGATCATATAGCCTTTACCGTATACTTAGTATACGAGAAAGGCAAAAACATAAAATATAAGTAGGGTGGTTCAAAAAACGACCCAGCTCCAACACGCTCACTCGATTCCGTCCCATGCTCCGAGTGTCCTCCAAAAATCGAATTGAACAAAAACTGGTTGAGCACAAGCCGGTTCAAGTTTGTATGAAAACTACCCAAGTAGCACACATGTCCCACATAGATTACTGCAACGGATATGCGACTAGATTTGGTCACTATCAAGTTGCTGCAACCATTTTAGTCTGACTTGTGCTGCTCGGGTAGTATGGGAAACAAAACCTTTCATTACACTGGCTACAGCGCCTCCTCGAACGCTGGCGAAAAGAGAACCCACATAGCTGAAAGCAACATTCTAAAGACTTCACTGAACGAAAATCGCACCGCAGGAAAGATCCATTGATTACGTAACGCAAAAAAATATCATTTTATACCCCGCTCACCCCCATGTCACACTTTTTGTATGAAGTATCTGCTCCTGGTGCAATAGATATCACAGACAAATTTTGGCTATTTTGTTGAAGCACACATTTCTGTTGCCACACTGATGCCTTCTGAGAAGCCTAATTATCATGCTAAAGACACGCAACCTCGATTGAAATCGACTTCTAACCATTGGAACGACCATTCAATATGCATTGTCTACAGAGTTAAAGCTCTTGAATATTTATCCATTCATATGGTCTCCCCCATCGCCAGCGCCCAATGACGGAGCGCCACAATCAGAATAATGTAAAATTCAACCTCGCCATATCAACTGTCATACAAACCTGTAACGACCTGTGCACGGTAAGCCTCTGTTCAAACCAGCCCAAACCATCGAATGACACCCAAATTATAAATCATAATCGACTGAGCGTGGCGGAGCAAAATTATTTTTTGAACCACCCTAGTTATTAGTTTGCTGCTGCCGGTGCCGTTGTTTACATTCGCTCCGCGATCAGTTTTTAATGTTTTTTTTTTCGGGCAAAAATAGCAGTTTATATTAAGTTTTCGGTTGAAACAAGTGACTGATTTCGAAAAGTGATATTTAATTTGCATTCCATCAACATTTCGGGCTGCTCATGTGCGGAGAAGTGAGTTAAAACTTGATTTTTTCAGTGCCCTTTGAGAAGAAGTGAAGTGCAGTGATGAACCCACCAAATCGCGAACGGCTAATAAATCGGCACGAAATTGCTGATTTATTATATTATTCGAGCTGAAATACATAAAACTCTTTGAATAAACATGTTCATTATCACGGGAAGTGAATAAATATGCTGTGAACAGGTTAGTAATTTGAATATTTAACTTTTGTTCGATGCTGTTCGATGCATTTGAATGTTGGTGGGAGAGGAGTGCGGGAGGTGTGGGGTTGACCCGTGGGAGGTTCGGTGCCATATTGACTGCCATCGTGGTACTCCTCCATCTATGTCCTTAATTAAATAATATTCTTGGGATACCAAAAAGTTATTTTTATTGTATACTAGCAGACCCGACAAACTTTGTTTCGCCTTAAATTGATTTATTCTCTGCTTAGTTCTCGTGTTGTGTAGAAATTTCTGTTTCATTTGTATGGGAGCCCCCCTTTCCAAAGGAGGGATGGGTCTCGAAACATCTTAAGAACATTTCCTGGTCCCAAAAACCACTGCATATAAATTTTTGCGTTTATTTTCACGTCGATCGGTTCAGTAGTTTCGGAGTCTATAAGGTTCAGACAGACAGAAATTCATTTTTATGTATATAAGAAGAAGATTGCTTCGGAGTTTCCAATTCATGACCAATAACGATGCTGGTCACGTGCTTATAGTCAATTTAGAATTAAGAGAGGAAAATTAGTTTAATACTCATTGTTATAAGAGACCGAGGAATGCTCTGCATCTGCGTGAGCGTTACGGGAAAGGAATCATTGGTTAGTTGAGAAGGTAATTCATTTGAAACCTTGTGGTAAGCGACAAAATATTTATTGTATACGAAGTTATTTTGAAAACAAGACGAAAACTGTGTTTCAAATCAATCCAACGCAAGATCAATGTGCTTCGTTTAATAGTCTTCGATAAACACGATCGATTCCGCATTAAATAATTTTGTGCTCTTCGATGCAGCCATTAGTTTTATCACTTCGCGTTCTCCCACACTAGCTGGCGTGATTAGCATCAACACGATCGATTGCACACTGGTTAAACAAATGTCTGCTACGCGAGGTAGATTTTTTTCACTTCGCGTTCTCCTGGACTAGCTGCCGTCTCATGACCAGCATATTGTACAAATAGTAAAACAAATATCACAAAATTTAAATTTGAATCATGGAAACACTGAAGACGTTTTATAGAAGAAAACTACATACGTCTTTGTCGACTAAGAATGGAATTATGTAGTAAGCGTTAATAGAAAAATTTGTATAACCAAAAGTTTTGAAAATAACTTAACGAATTTGTTTAGCGGCGCAGCCAAAGTTTTTGATATTGTAAAGTATGGTTTAAGTATAAATTGGGAATTCGCGGAATTCCGTTAAATTTCGTTAGAAGCTAGTTTTTTCTTGCGAAATTTTTGTAATTTTACGAAACGAAACGAAATCAAGAAATCAGATTTCGCCATGCTCAAATTCCGCGAAATTCCGCGGAATTTCGTTTCGAACCACCTGAAACGAAATTTTTCGAAATACCGCATATGCTTACCAATAATAGCAAAATATTTATATTTCAGATAAATCTCCATGTGACGAATGTTTGGAGTATGAGCCTGTTCGGGATTTTAGTCAAAACGGTACATACACAAAAACATTTACTACTATACAACAACTAACTTGAGAACCGCGGATGACATATTCTTGCATTCTTTAAATAGTAGAGTGTAGGATTATTTCGCTTTACGTTACATGCAAACCCAGTTGCAGAAAAGTGAGGAGATTCAGTCTGAGCATTGTCTTCCAGTATCGCGATTCCATAAACTTCGCACCCTTCAAAGACCAGGTGCCATGCGTCTCCATCGTCACACCCAACGTTCCAACTCGCGTGAAACCCATCCAATTACTTTCCACATTACTTTTCACCCATTTCCGAGCGTTTACCTAGCACTGCATTCAGCTACATTATTACAAAAAACCAACGATGACGTCATAGTATCGTAGTCTAGTCCCATCCCGATTCTAGAACTGCGTGACACACGTGAGAAATGAGCACCATTCTCCGTGTGTGACGGTGGAAATGGTTTGGATTGTAGAATGAGGAGCATCATATGCGATGGCAAAAGTTTTTCAAGGTTTTTCATTCAACCGTTGGTTCGTCAATTGTTAAATAATCTTCCTTTAACTGGTTTCTATATACAGGGTGCTTATCTCACATAACCATTCCTTACGATAAATGAACTGCTTATTATTTCTACTGATTTCGCGATGATGTGCGTTTTCTAGATTACGGCGCCAATGACAAATTATATGTAAGAATTATCTACAATAATTCTTTTAACAAAAAATTATGTTGGTCTAGAATTAAGATGGATTCTGATAAGATGTAAATCCAAACAGATTCAAAATGTGGTTATTTATACATGGAAGAGTTTGGACAATGGATTCAATGTACAATGCATCATATATGCTAAAAATTGTATTGTGTTTTATGACGATTATTAGGAAGCGTGTGTTGATGGGTGTTGATGGTGTTGATGGGTGACTTGTTATAGGAGTAGAATTAAAAAGCAACGGAAATAGTTACTCACCTTTAGCTACCGGTTTTGCGTATGAGGTTATCCAAACGACTTCTATTGTTGTGTGCTCCGGTTTCAAGAACGGGAAAAACTCCACACTCGGTGGTCGAACACTGCTTCCAACGGCTACTCGCTTCAACGACGGGAAATAGCAATTTAATTGTATTTTCACGAGTTTTTCTTGTCGCCGTTTCACTGCACTGTCCGCTTCCCCTTAACGGTGCACTCGGAACACTCGATTTCAACTTACGGCGAGGATTATCTCTATTCGTCACTATCCGGATCGAATTTCGATTAGATTTCTAATAATACTTTTAATTCAAGCGTCGTTTCAGTTTTTGTTTTGGCACATTGAGGCGCGGCGGCGGCTTCTGTCGTCAGAACGGTGTAAGTACACTCACGCACACGGACATCGGCGTACGCTGGGAACCCGGGAATCAGAAAACCGAACACCTTGTAAAGAGAAGCATACGAAACTGTGAGCGACCAATGGTGGACGCATTCGGTTGGTAAACAGACAACTATAAAACGTGATGAGCGGGAGAAGATCACAATGAGTGGAAAGTCTGGAGAAATCGGAGACAACATAGTAAATCACTGACTGCTCTTTACTGCACTATAGTATTTCGATCATTGGCGTAGCTGGGTGTAGTAGGTCACATATTCTACAAACAGATTGTGAAGGGTTTCATCTAAACGTTTTAAAATTCTTCATACTACATCTTCTTCTTCTTCTTCAATGGCTCTATATTTCAACTGGAATTTGGCCTGCTTTTCAATTGAATATTCTTTTAGCATTTCCTCGGTTATTAATTGAAAGCTTTTCTATGCCCGCCATTGCATGAGTATGTATCTTGGGTAGCAAGTACAATGGATACACTATGCCCAGGGTATCGAGAAAGTTTCCAACCCGAAAACATCCTACACCGGACCGAAAATCGAACTCGCCATCTCCGGATTGACAATCCTACGCCTTTGCTTGCAAGGCTACTGGAGAACTTTCACTAATTTTTGTGATAAATAAAGCCTACCAGGTAGAGTTGCACGCTTTTTGATTGTCATTATACCATACAAACTCTTCAAAAATATGACTACTGATGAAAATGTTTGCCTCATCTATTATAGCTATAGGTCTTGTTTACAGTCAGGATTTTTTTTCCTTCTAGGCTACATGTTGTGTTGTACATATTCTGATACCTGCATCTTTTCTCGGTCAAAGGGACCGTTCAGCCAAATGACATTTTCGGCCCTATGTTCGATCTGTTCTTTTTTCAGCAAAATTACCAGTTCAGGCAAATGAAATTTGACTTTCGGCTTAATGTTACATTCAGCCAAGTGACTTTTGGTGAATGACTGTCGGCCAAACTTTCCCTTTTTGAACAATTTTTCTTAGAAATTCCAAATATAATTTGAAAATTCCAAACAACTTTCCTTGGGATTTCCAAAGTAGGGGAAATGACGGCTTTGGCAGGTTTTGTTCTATTATTGTTATCTACTTCTTTTGGAAATTTCAAAGAACTTCTGATGAAAACTTTCCCGTGAAAAATAAAAAAATAACCAAGTAAATATTTCCTGGAAAAAATCATACGGTTGTTCCGACAAAATTCAAACGTTCTCCTGCTAATGTGTTGAAAATAACCCGAAGTAATCCATTAAAAAAATCTTAATGAAAAGAACGCAATCAAATAAATCACCATCATCGGTTGAGTCGGCGAAATAGAATTTTATTAAGCTTTCAAGCAATGTTTTCACTAGTCATAAGACGAGTTACGCGGTGAAAATATCATATGCTGAGTTTCAGTGATAAATTTCACCAACAATACTTACCATAACATGTGTTAGTACTATCCCATTTAATTCCTCCGTTTGATTATAACTTTCCGGATTCGACCTCAACAATAAGGCCGTCTTGGGTTCAATCCCAAGCCCGTTCCAATCACCTACTTCCTGTTCCAATCACCTGTTCCAGCAATTGGGACTTACAGAGAGGAAAAAATGTATATCGGCATCAAAGCAATTACCGTTACGAAGTGTCAGATGAATCCAGAAACGTTTTTTGTGAAAGTATTGGATTCCCATAGAAATTAGTTTGAATGACCTTTTTTTTCGAAGACTATTTCCTTTTGAAACGTATTCCAATATATTATTATTATTTATTCACACTAAGGCCGAAGTGGCCGGTGCGGTATATAAGAGTCTTCTCCATTCGGCTCGGTCCATGGCTACACGTCGTCAACCACGCAGTCTACGGAGGGTCCGCAAGTCATCTTCCACCTGATCGATCCACCTTGCCCGCGGCGCACCTCGCCTTTTTGTGCCCGTCGGATCGTTGTCGAGAACCATTTTCACCGGGTTACTGTCCGACATTCTGGCTACGTGCCCGGTCCACCGCAGTCGTCCGATTTTCGCGGTGTGAACGATTTATGGTTCTCCCAACAGCTGATGCAACTCGTGGTTCATTCGCCTCCTCCACGTACTGTCCGCCATCTGCACCCCACCATAGATGGTACGCAGCACTTTCCTTTCGAAAACTCCAAGTGCGCGTTGGTCCTCCACGAGCATCGTCCAGGTCTCGTGTCTGTAGAGGACTACCGGTCTAATGAGCGTTTTGTAGATAGTCAGTTTGGTACGGCGGCGAACTCTATTCGATCGGAGCGTCTTGCGGAGTCCAAAGTACGTACGATTTCCAGCCACTATGCGTCTCCGAATTTCTCTGCTGGTGTCATTTTCGGCAGTCACCAGTGAGCCCAAGTACACAAATTCTTCTACCACCTCGATTTCGTCACCACCGATGCAAACTCGCGGTGGGTGGCTCACATTGTCTTCTCTTGAACCTCTTCCAATCATGTACTTCGTCTTCGACGTGTTGATAACTAGTCCGATCAACTTAGTTTCCCTCTTCAGTCTGATGTAGGTTTCCTCCATCTTCTCAAAGTTACGTGCCATAATATCTATGTCGTCGGCGAAGCCAAATAGCTGGACGGACTTATTGAAAATTGTACCACTCGTGTTAATCCCTGCTCTTCGTATTACCCCTTCCAAAGCGATGTTGAATAGCAGACACGAAAGACCATCACCTTGCCGTAACCCTCTGCGGGTTTCGAAGGGACTCGAGAATGCCCCTGAAACTCGAACTACGCACATCACCCGATCCATCGTGGCTTTGATCAACCGTGTCAGTTTATCCGGAAAACCGTGTTCGTGCATTAGCTGCCATAGCTGGTCCCGATCGATTGTATCATATGCGGCTTTGAAGTCGATGAATAGATGATGTGTGGGCACGTTGTATTCGCGGCATTTCTGCAGTACTTGGCGAATGGCGAACACCTGGTCCGTGGTGGAGCGTTCGCCCATAAAACCCCCCTGGTACTGCCCCACGAACTCTTTTGCAGTTGGTGCTAGTCGGCGGCATAAAATTTGGGAGAGTACCTTGTAGGCGGCGTTCAGCAATGTGATTGCGCGGTAGTTGCTACAATCCAGCTTATCGCCCTTTTTGTAGATGGGACACACGACACCTTCCATCCACTCCTGCGGCAAACCTTCCTCCTCCCAAATCTTGGTAATGAAGCAGCGCTCTAGCCAGTGCCTCACCACCTTGTTTAAATAGCTTCTCCTGGCTTCAAATATAACCAGGCGGCATAATATTGAACAGTTATGATTATACGTTTTATTGCAGATCTAAAAATCATTATGAAACTAAGTTTAACAAATTCGCGAATTTGATACACTTTCATTGTGCTACGAAAAGACTTTACGAGACAGTGGCATAGAACCTCCCCCCCCCCCCCCCCCTTCGACCATTTTTTTTAGAAGTTTTTCTCAAACCTTTAAAGCCTTTAAAACCTATGTTGCAATTCTGAGCTCATTTGGGCATACCGAACCAATTTCCTGAACGAAAGAGTGACGGAGGTGTATTTTCCTATGGATTTTGGCTGAAACCACCATACAAACTTCAAATCAAATGCGCCAGCTTATGCAACAAGCGATTGAGCTGAGATTTTCAGAGATTGATTTTCTTACCCAAAGGCACAACCCTGGGAGCCCCCTGCATCTGTATCTGCCACACTTTGAATTTATTTAAATGTTCTTCCAGGGAATCAATATTCGAGCAACGCCTAACAATGTACCCTTTGTTATCAACAGAGCTTGTTACTGACAAACGCATTTCGCAACAAGTCTTTATTAGAATCCGAATACAGTATGACAAGAAATATTTGAATTATTTCTGTAATCAGAGTACAATTTTCGAATAATTCAGTAAAAGCCGAAACTATGATAGCATAAATCCGAAATAATGCAAAATAACAGGATGAATATATAAAATATAAAAAAGATTCCCTGAATTCTGCTAATTGTCTCTTATGTTTGCAACTGTGCAACAATTGTTTCTACGGTTGTTAACAAAATTTCCGAAATCGAAACCTTGAATTAGCAATAAAAAAAAGTCCGCAGTGCCAGCTGAAATTATTTGTTTATCTGCTATAAATGAGGTTTGCTATAATTGAGTGCGAGATTGCTCTTGTTTCGGACAGCAGAACGATGGCGCGATCGACCGAAATATTGTGTTCTGCTTTGCGCGGCTGGTAATAAAAATCAGTTCAGTGCGAGATTTTTCTTGTTTCGGACAGCAGAACGATGGCGCGATCGACCGAAATATTGTGTTCTGGGGTGGTATTGTGCATCTCGAATCGAATCACTCGATTCGTAAGTTTTTGCATTCGTTTCGAAAAAATTGCGGCATTATGTATTTCGTTCGACTTCATTCAGTCGCAGTACAAGATTTCGAATGGTGCTGTATTCAGGTGGGTGGCACGCCGCCATGTTTTTGCAGCCAACATCTCAGTGTAAAATTCATGATAGTATGTGTTTTGTTTACAAGCATCACATTTGATTCCCATTAGGATACAGAACTGTCAGTGGGATACGGTCGCGTAATGTTGGCTGCAAAACAAACCTATTGTGTGAGATAGGGATGCCACAGGGCTGGCTGTATTAGCTCAATCGAGTATGTTCTGTCAAACGAAATGTAAACAGAGAGAATAAGAGATAGCTGTCTCCGTGTTTAGTATGCCGCCCGCTGGAGAGACAACCTCCAGCGCATGGCGAATGTGAATAAACAGAGAGAATAAGAGTAATTTCACCTGCGTGTAGCATGTTGCCTGTTGGAAAGGCATACTTCAGGGCATGAATTGGCAGTTAATTGATAAACAAGCAAATTGTGCTCGATGACTATAAAAAGGAATATTATTTATTGAGCAGTTGCAACCGATTAAAACATTATGCCGATACGATATGTTTTGTAAATTGAGATATTGTCACGACACAAATTATAAGTTTTATAATTATTCGAGTTTATGCCACAGATCCAATTTTGAGCTAAATAATTTAAAGCTAAAGAAGGATTCGACAATAAATCAAACATCAAAGTATGTTTCCATGTGTCTTAGTTAAATGCACTTGGGTTATCTCTTCCGCATTTTTTTTTATTAAACTCAACTATTTTTACGTACACACGAATATACACGTTTTTACACAGATTTTCCCTATCGATTTTTTTCGATGGTTTATCGAAATCGGCATGAAATACGAGAAAACTAACTTCAAAAAAAAATTTAGTTGAAGTTGTTTTTACGCGGATTTTAATTAGATATTGCACATTGTCTGGAAACTATAACAGTAGGTATACTAATGACATTCTTTCCTTCAAGATACAATAATGAAACATTTATTCTCTTCCCGTAGATAAATAATAACAAATATAATTAAAAACTTTCAGCAAGAAATGACTCTCGAACAACATTCGAAAGCATTAAAGGTGACGAGTGTTTTTCATTCGACTTGAGTCGTTTTGCAGTGTGCTATCGAGTATCCATAATGCCAAAACATCTCGTTATTCTTGTACCTCCTCGAGCATACTCGAACGATGAGTCGTTTTCGAGATCGAATCGAAAGCCGTAATGCCACATATGTTTGACTCGATAGAATTACGTTCGAATCGAGATGCGCAATGCCACCCCTGCTTTGCGCGGCCGGTAATAAAAATCAGTTCAGTGCGAGATTTCTCTTGTTTCGGACAACAGAACGATGGCGCGATCGACCGAAATATTGTGTTCTGCTTTGCACGGACGGTAATAAAAATCAGTTCAGTGCGAGATTTCTCTTGTTTCGGACAGCAGAATGATCGCGCGATCGGCCAAAATAATGTGTTCTGCATTGCGCGCCCGGTAGGCCGGAAGTTAGTTTGTACTACTTTTCGCGCCCGATTCATGGCTAGGTAAAATCACTGTGTATAAAGAATGGCACGGTCGTATCGCTTACCAGAGTGAATCCAAATCCAACGATGCCTACCAGTTAACTGATAATCCTTCCTGTGGTTTTTGTGGAGACGCAGAGGTAAACACGGTTTTCAAATAGCAAAAACCACCTACTAATATTCCTTCCTTCTTCCTAACTGACCACAAGGACGTGGCCGGCGCCGTTATTGATCATTTGAATTTTAGAGTCACTGAAACTTGCACACTGAGAATGCTTGAACAATCCCAGTCAATCATTCAGTTGATTCTTTGTGCAATTTCACTGACTCTGGTCAATCACGGAGTAGCAACCATAGATATGTGTAGTCGGTCAAAGCTAAGCTAAGCTAAGCTAAGCTATAAATGAGGTTTGCTATAATTCAATACGATCCATTACGCTCATTATTCTACATGTACGAACGGAAGAGCTTCTACGGACACGAAACTTGGACCATGCTCGACGAGGACTTGCAATCACTAGAGTATTCGAGAGACGGGTGCTTAGAACCATCTTTTGCGGTGTGCAAGATGTGTTGTGGCGAAGGATGATCCACGTGCTCTCCCAGCTCTATGGCAAACGCAGCATCCAGAAGGTACCTAATGCCGGAAGGGTACGATGGGCAGGGCATGTTGCAAAAAATACCGCACAGCAACCCTACAAAAATGGTGTTCGCTTTTCATCTGGAAGGTACAAGACGGCGTGGAGCGCAGTGAGCGAGGTGGGCTGACCAGGAACAGAATGACTTGGCAAGCGTTGGCCGCAATCGTGAATGGAGAGATATGTTTTGAGATTTATGTAGCATGCATTTCCTCCTTCGCATTTCTATAGAGAATGAAAGCTCTAATTGAAATTGAGAAATTGCAGTACTGCTTCCATGCCGTTTCCATTTCTATCCTATAGCTTCAAATTGACTTTTCTAGCAGTAAGGGAGAACAGTGTAAAATGCAACAGTACCCAACCAGCAAAGACACCAAGTTCGTAATTCCGTTACTTTTCGAGATTTTTTTCGTTTGACAACACTCTAAAAATGGATTTTTCAAAACATCTTTTTCATTTTCATTTTAATCTATTGGCTATTGCGACTTATAAACATGAAAAATAAAAAGTTATAACCATTATGTTTGTCATATTTGATTTAACTGCAACTTGACAACGTTCAAATTATGGCAGTCGATCTCATACGCATAACAAAGTACAAGTCATGAACTTTAAATTGAAACCTGAACTGTAGAGTATTAAGCGAATGTAAGGATTGTTTCGTCAAAAACCATTTCCTACCATATGCAAAGGAGAAACCCATCACAAAAGAGTTGATGAACCAATAATGTACCATGCGCCTCCATATGCTTGCATGTTTATACAGGGTGTCTGCAAATTATCCGTACAACAAGACAAAATTATAATTATTTTTTTGGAACTAATTAAAAAACCAGCATGCATTTCATGTTATTGTAATAGGATTACATGAACCAAGCTGGATTTGTTCACTTCAAAAAAACCGCTGTATCCTGAGATATACGCCTTAGATCATGTCGAGAAAAAATCACGATGGCCGCACGTTTCTATATAGATACTTTTCAGATATTGTAGACGATTGTGATATAATTTCAAATGTCTCGGTCATCTTTTCGGTGTTTTTCTGGCTGTTATTTTCAAGATGGACCATTCCAAATGATAAATTCAATATAAATCCGGTGAGTTCGCAGGCAATTCCTTTTTGTTCGAAAAGAAACAGAAAAAAGTATTCACAAAAACTAAAGGTTTTTTTTAAACATGAAATGACTCCCCGTATTCCCAGAATATACATCTGTTAGAGCCTGCTGAGTTGTTATGCCCATAGAGCTACTGATTCAGTCCATTATTGTCTGTTTTTTGCGCTGTAGAAGCAAACTGTCAAAATCTGTACGGATAGTTTGCAGACATCCTATACTGCCGTAATCTGAAAAAGTGACGTATTTCCAAAAATGGTGTTTACCAATACTACTCATCGAGTTCTTTAACAGAAAAATGGAAAACATGCATGTTGTAAAATGGCGGTAACGTCACTTCTCCAGATTACGGCAGTGTACATCAAACATGTTCAAAACTTGTTGGCATAAAAAGCAATAAATCTCCAAAAGTAATGAAATTACGAACTTAGTGTCTTCGACAAAGTTTTCCAGGAGAACTTCAGCACATGTTGTAAAGTATAAAAATTATGTTTTTCAGCACACTCTTAGGGGGATTGATGGCACGGCAAATGCTGGGTAAAGCGTACCATTGGTACTTCGCTTACCTGAAGGAATGAAATAGAAACGATCGATATAGGATTCTAACTTCCCTTCCCAAATCCTGGACTGCATACAAAATTATGCAAGAATTCGGTGTTTCGCAACGAACTGCTCAACGTGCAAAGGAATTACAGATTGGAAAAGGTTTCATGAGCACCCTGGAGACCAGAGTAAATATGTTGTTTTTGAGCGATGATACTCTAACTGTAGTTAGGAACTTTTATAATAGTGACGAGATAAGTAGAGTATGTCCTGGGAAAAGGGATTTCGTTATTGAAAATATGACAGGAGAGGACAGTGCATGTACAGCGCAGGTTACTTTTATGTAATCTTCGTGAAATTATACGCATACTGTCTGCTTATGCATTTATCAGAATGTTAAAATAATGTTTAAAATCATTAAGGACAAGAAACTTATTCATAACATTTAAGAAACTTATCATGACTTGTTATAAAATACTTTGTGAAAATGTTGGTTGAAAACCTGTGATCATTGCCCGGGTACGCAGACACTAGAGAATGACCTGATGAATTTTCTTGAAAATATCGATTTCTTGGAATTTAAACAATGGAAGCAAATAGATCGTTGTGATACAAATTCAATGCGAATGGATGCAGTTTGTGGAAACATTTTTAGATTAATTAAACAAATTATCTCGAAAAGTTCGAAGTGAGCATGGAATAAATGAAACCACTAAGCAGAAAGTTATAGTTTTTTATGATAGCGACGACATAAGTAGAGCTATGCCAGGCATCAGTGGATCAACATTTGAGATCCTAATAGAAATTACACCATTGGTCGTTACGTGGATGCTGTGAGAACATCAAACACGGGAGGAGGTAGACGAATGATGTTGTTCCACTTTTCTGCTCACGTTTTATGCAAAACAACCAGCAAATGTTGGGTACGTTTACTATGTTTTCCAAATTGTTTGGTGTATTGGTGTACTCAAATTTTCTAAAATGGTCAAAATATTCGTTTTTTATGATTTTGGAAATGTTGGACCACAACGACTATATTTTTTTTTTGTGAAAATTCAAACATTTTTACATTACAAAAAAATTAGAAATGTTCATCGAACCGTTTTTTAGTTACATTTTTCTAAAAATTTCAAGTTTTCTGCCCATACACCAGCAACTCCAAGTGCATATATTATTTATAGTTAATATAGAACTAATTTATAGTAAAATCTGGAACTAACCGTTTCTGAACCATCTTGAAACTTGATGATTTCGACGTTGCCGGACCGACAGGTACCAATAATTTCGCCATGGCAGGACCATGAACAATTTCGCCGCACCAGCAAACATCAATAATGGTGGTTTCGAAATAATCGATTCCAATTCCGATCATCGGAAATTGACGATGTTCCTAGTAATGGTAATTAGAATAATATCTTCTTCATGATTTGCTACGTTATACAAGTTGTACTAGATTATTCAGAAAATTGAAAAATATCAGTTCCTTATAATCTTACCTAATCCTAACTAGTAGCTCAATTTGTAGAGCAGTTGCCTATCATGCAACAAAATAGAATAATCGAATACAATATATATTACATTACATAAAGAAACATGTTTCTAACTACCGTCATCGGGGTGACAATGGGTCAAATGGGGGTGAGAATGGGTCACTGTTTCAATTATTTAGGATGCTTGTAGAATGGATTGAATGTATCTGAGGACAAGAAGACTAAAATATAAGAGACCTTTTTGTACGATTTTGCTCTAAGACCTCAAGGCTGCCGGTGAGAGCGATGACCCATTCTCACCCCCCAGACCCATTGTAACCCCCGATGGCGGTAATAGTTATTTTTTCCATCTTGTATTCAGAATATTTGTTTTCTTTGGAATCAACGAGTGCTGAATCAATTGGTAGCGCTGCTGCCCAGAAATCCGGAGACGGTCAGGAAATTCTTCAACAAATGAAGGCAAATGAAATATCTGACAGAAACGATCGATATAGGATTCTAACTTCCCTTCCCAAATCCTGGACTGCATACAAAATTAATCAAGAATTAGGTGTTTCGCAACGAACTGCTAAACGTGCAAAGGAATTGAGCATGAGCATGGGCATGAGCAGGATAACCGTACAATTCGTAGTTGCTACTCCGTGATTGACTAGAACTTTCGAAATTGCACAGGGAACCAATTGAATGGAGCTTGGGTTTTAGCTATCATTCTCAATGTGCAAATTTCGGAAATTCAATGCATTTTACTAAGTCAATTACGGCGCCGGCCACGTCCTTACGGTCATCAAGGGAAGGAAGGATTATTAGTTCAACTCTCGTTGCTACTAGAGACCGAGTATACCTCTGCATCTCCACGATAGTCTTAGGATAGGATATTGCGTTAGTATGAAGGGATATATTATCTGGATTCACTTTGGTAAGTGATGCGATCTATGGGATAGGAATATATGAATGAGAATTAGAAGTACTAGAGTAATGAGAAAGTATTAAAGTGAATTCTAATGGGATTCATTTTTTACAATTAGAATTTGAATGCTATTGGATTCTAATACCACGCACACGTCTACCATACCATCGCTACCCGCACATCAACCTCACACATTCTTACTTGTATGAGGCCTGCACGAGCATAGCGACCGTATATAGCATTCGTATACGGGTACAAATGAATGCCAATCTATTTTTACATTTTATTTACTGCTACTAAGTAACAGGCAGCTTTTTTTATAACAATTCTATATTTAGAATCATACTTGCTAGCAATGAGAATTTGATTTGCAAAGAGATTGAGTTATATGATTAATGAAATTATCTAATAGGAAATTGGAAAGGGCCAGGGATCAAACCCTTAATCTCCTGCTTATGAGGCAGAAGCAGTGACACAAGGCCACCAAGCACCCTTACAGCTAAACGTGCAAAGGAATTACAGATTAAAAAAGTCTTTGAGCGATGATACTCTAACTGTAGTTTCGGATTTTTATAACAGTGACAAGATAAGCAGGGGAAAAGGGATTTCGTTATTGAAAATAAAGCAGGGAAAAACTGCATGTAGAGCGCAGGTTATTTATTCAATTCAAATTTATTCAATTTTCAAAGAGCAATATTTTACTTTTAAAATTGGATTTTCAATGTTTTCCAGCAGCCGCCCAAAAAATTGTATTCTGTCTGGTTCGCGTGGAACGCATACTGTCTGCGCATGCATTTATCATCAGAATGTTAAATTAATGTTTAATACCCTCAAGGACAAAACACTTATTCATAACCATTAAAAACGTATCATGACTTGTTTTTTAAATACTTTGTGAAAATCCTACAGAGAAATGTTGGTTGAAAACCTGTGATCATTGCCCGGGTACGCAGACACTGGAGAATGACCTGATGAATTTTCTTGAAAATATCTAATCCTTAGAATTTAAACAATGGAAGCAAACAGATCGTTGTGATACAAATTCAATTCGAATGGATGCAGGAGAGTTTGTGGAAACATTTTTAGAAAAAATAAGCGAATTATCTCGAAAAGGGCATGGAATAAATGAAACCACTAAGCAGAAAGTTATAGTTTTTTTTATGATAGCGACGACATAAGTAGAGCTATGCCAGGCACCAGTGGATCAACATTTGAGATCCTAATAGAAATTACATCAATGGTCGTTACGTGGATGCTGTGAGAACATCAAACACGGGAGGAGGTAGATGAATGATGTTGTTCCACTTTTCGCTCACGTTTTATGCAAAACAACCAGCAAATGTTGGGTACGTTTACTATGTATTCAATAGGTATGATTTTGACTACCCACGAATTGAATGTTTCTTTCTGCCATATGCAGAAAATCGTTCATTGATTATGGTGGGTATAATTTGTTCGACCGGTAACTAGTTTCGGATTTTCTATCCGTAAATTTAGGCCACAATTGCACCGATCTCTATCTACGAACCTACTTTATATAAATATAAATATTTTAAGCTCTTTTAATGTTGTTGTTTGCCGACAAAAACGTGTGCAATATAGCTCTGGTCCCCACAAGTTCATGTCTCACGCATCCACGGGTCGATGACACGACCGCCAATAAGTTTTGCGGGTAATTATTACTTTTAAGCTCTCCCAGCTCTTGTATCATAACCATAATTTAAGAAATACTTCAGTTCTCCGACCCAACATTCCTATATATACAAGGTTCAAGTTACAGTACGAAAAAAATTATATGATTGTACTCAAGAAGCTTGTTATTTTCACAATTTTATTAAGTTCATTCTAACATATTAAAATGAGGTATATACCCATCGTTTACAATGTTGTGGCCACGCTTTAACACTGCGTACTACTATGTTTGGAGGACGTTCAAAATTTCATTAAATTCAAGCTTCTGTCAGATACAAGGTATGTGACGCATGTATGATGATCATTGGAATCAAATTAACTTAATGAGAAAGCGTATTTCAGCAAAGTATGAGAAAATACACATACATTTAAGGAGTCAAATTCCTTGCGTGTATATCAAGAAGAGCAACTCCAGTCGAATATCCTTCAGATTTTTTGAGCCGAATTAAATTCGTTACTCTTAATAACTGATGGGTGGTTGAATGCCCATGGCGAAAACCAAATTGCTCATCGGCAAAAATAGAATTGTCATTAATATGAACCATCATTCTACTTAAAATAATCTTTTCAAACAGTTTGCTTATTGAAGAAAGCAAACTGATTGGGCGATAACTAGAAGCCTCAGCTGGATTTTTGTCCGGCTTCAAAATTGGAACAACTTTGGCGTTTTTCCATTTATCTGGGAAGTACGCTAATTGAAAACATTTGTTAAATAAATTAATCAAAAAGGATAAAGAGCTCTCAGGAAGTTTTTGATAAGTATGTAGAAAATACCATCATCACCCGGGGCTTTCATATTTTTAAATTTTTTAGTAATAGATCTCACTTCATCCAAATTAGTTCCCAACGAAGGGTCAAAAACATTCTCTTGATTGAGAATGTCTTCGAAGCTCCGTGTAACCTGATCCTCAATTGGACTAGTGAGACCTAGACTAAGATTATGGGCACTCTCGAACTGCTGAGCAAGTTTTTGAGCCTTTTCGCCATTTGTTAATAAAATTTAATTTCCCTCTTTAAGCGCTGGAATTGGCTTTTGAGGTTTTTTAAGAATTTTCGTTAATTTCCAAAAGGGTTTCGAACTGGGATCCAACTTCGAGACATTATTCTCAAAGTTGGTATTTCTCAGAATAGCGAAACGTTTTTTAATTTCATTTTGCAAATCTCGCCAAATAACTTTCAACGCGGGATCGCGAGTTCTTTGGTATTGCCTTCGCCTCACATTTTTAAGACGGATCAGTAGCTGAAGATCGTCGTCAATAATAATGGAGTTGAATTTAATTTCACATTTAGGAATTGCAATGCCTCTGGCTTCGACAATTAAATTTGTCAAAGATACAAGCGCATTGTCAATATCACTTTTTGTATCCAAAGGAATATTAACATATGTTTTATATAAACCCCAATCAGCTCTACGATAATTAAAAGTAGAGCTGATTGGATTATAAATGGCTTCTTGTGAGATTTCAAATGTCACAGGAAGGTGATCAGAGTCAAAGTCAGCATGAGTTACCAATTGGCCACACAGCTGACTTAAATCCGTTAAAACTAAATCAATTGTAGAAGGATTTCGACTGGAAGAAAAACAAGTAGGGCCATTGGGATATTGAATAGTATAATATCCCGCAGAACAATCTTCAAATAAAATTTTACCATTGGTATTGCTTTGAGCATTATTCCATGAACGGTGTTTGGCATTGAAGTCACCAATTACGAAGAATTTTGATTTGTTGCGAGTCAGAATTTGAAGATCAGCTTTCAACAAATTCTTTTGCTGCCCATTGCATTGAAAAGGCAAGTAGGCTGCAATGAAGGAAAATTGTCCAAAATTTGTTTCAACAGAAAGTCCCAAGGTTTCAAAAACTTTGGTTTCGAACGAAGAAAATAATTTATGTTTGATACGTCTATTGATGCCAATGGCGACCCCACCACAGGCGCTGTCAAGACGATCATTTCTGTAGATAAAATAATTTGGATCTCTTTTAATGGAGAGTCCTGGTTGTAAATAAGTTTCTGTTATAATGGCAATATGCACATTATGAACTGTTAGGAAGTTGAATAATTAATCTTCCTTACCCTTTAGAGAGCGGCATTCCAATTTAGAACTTTAGCACAATTATTTGGATCCATTGAAACGGAGTCCGATAACAATTTTTTGTGTGTACTTTATACCAACCTGAACAGCTTCAGGAATGGTATTTGCTTTGAACATTGCATCAATCATGTGATGCAATTGTTCAGTTAAAAAATCAAAATCGGAAGCAGTCATGCTACCTGAATCGGCAACTTGACCGTAATTTTCCGTTGGGACATGGGTATAAACCTCATTTTGAGAAGAGAAATTTTGTCTACCAGCAGCGATGTTTGCATACGTAGGTACATTGGAAATATTGGAATTTACTGAAGTGCTTGCTACCCGTTGACGAGCGGCAAAATTTGTTTGCGAATTATGGTGGGTATGAATTGCTCGACCGGTAACCGGTTTCGAAATTTGAGCGTTTGAAAAATTTCTACCCGTCGAATCTGGGATCCGATTGGAATTTTCCGTCATCAATTTTGCACGGGAATTCAAAACTTTTTTGCGTGAAGGGCATTCCCAGAAATTGGATTTATGATTGCCCCCACAATTTGCACATTTAAATTCATTGGAATCTTCTTTCACAGGACATGCGTCCTTGGCGTGACAGGTTCCACCACAAATCATGCATTTAGCATCCATGTGACAATGTTTGGTTCCATGACCCCACTTTTGGCACTTACTGCACTGGGTGGGGTTTTGGAAATTTCCCCCAGGCCTGCGGAAATGTTCCCATGTAACACGGACATGAGACATAATACAGGCCTTTTCCAAACTTTTCATATTATTTAGTTCACTTTTGTTAAAATGAACTAAATAAAATTCTTGAGAAATGCCCCTCTGGGAAGTACCAGAATGGGATTTCTTTTTCATCTTAATTACTTGGACTGGTGAAAATCCAAGTAATTGGGAAATTTCAATTTTAATCTCATCCAGTGATTTGTCATCACTGGGGAGACCTTTCAAGACGACTTTGAACAATCGCTCAGTTTTGTCGTCGTATGTGAAGAATTTATGGCGCTTCTCAGTTAAATACACAGCAAATAATTTTGAAAATTCAACGATGTGTAAAATTGCAGCCTTTCCCTTCAAACGAATTAACATTCGATATTCAATAAAATTTGATTGAATTTTACAAGTATGCTCCGTTTAAATTTATTTCGATTTAAAAGAATAGTGAGATCAATTGAATGTTACGTTTATTTGCATGCTCCGAATATGTGCATGAAAATACATTTAAAATCACAACATATTTTTATCTGTGTAGTGAAGAAGACGTTTGCGATCGTCAAAGGATCCCGGCAAAACGCGGCAGTCACCCTTCCTAGCAATCTGAAATGAAACCTTGATCCCCTGAAGGTTACTCAAGATTTCATTCCGAAAGCCAGAAAACTCGGCAACAGATACCACAATTGGCGGAATCCTTTGTTTCTTCGCATGAATCGATTCACCTGGGCTAAATGTAGATTAGATTTGCTCAATTTCATCATTAATCAAATCGAACTGATTGCTCAGTTCGATAGGATAAGAAACAATGTCAACATTAGATTTAGAAGGAATATCAGAAGTCTCCAGCTTCCTTCTATTTTTTCCGCGCTTGGGCAGGACGGTCTTGAAACCTTGTTTCTTTGAAGGAAGTGGAGAATTCAGAGACTCCCCCTTCCTCTTGTTTTTATTAATGCTCATGGCTGAGCGTGAAGAGGTTTTTTCCCAGAACGGTGTCCCTGCAGGATTACCACCGCTTGTCGGAATTTTACTTCCGCAAACGGGTCCAACGTAAAACGAAGGCACGGGTCCTTGCAAAGATCGTAACGGGATCAGTGGGTACAAATAGCGCTGAGAAGCACTGTTGAAATTAAAATAGCTTCGGGTAGTATTAAAAACTTCCTTTCGCAAAGAGAGAAAGAACCGCACAGCACGAAAGCACGATGCGGTCTAATAGACTTTGTTGTTTTTTTGTTATAATTTGACTGTTTCGAGAGTAGAATGACACTCGAAATGTTTCTTGGGATCCTACTACGCTTTGTTTGTATTAACGGATCTGCCTGGAATAAATCTAACTTGCTCGTTTTAAATATTAGCCATCGTTGCGACAACTAACGAAGGGCCAACCACGCGCCCCAACATACTTTCGAGGGTCACGAACTTTTGTTGGGGTTTGTAGGATGCTTCGAAAACCTGCATCATTTCGTGTGGCAATGAGATAGGATTTCATGTCGAGCGCAACTTGTTGCGAGCAAATCGGATAATTGATACACGTTCACAGATGAGGACCGAAAGCATACGTCAAAACTAGTATCTCAATGGTTCAACGAAAGAAAAATCTACGTTTTGGGGCGGCCAGCACAGATACCTGACTTCAACAGTAGAACATCTGTGGGCTATTTTGAAAATTAAGGTTCAAGAAAATTATCACACAAACATTCAACAATTACAAGTAATGGCAACTAAATGGGACAAAACATCAAAAGTTCTACATCAACATTTCCTTTCCTATCCCTAGTTACGGTAAAGATGGGCGTGGCCGGGAGTAGTAATCCTCATGCTTATGCCATTTTTATCTTATGCGTATGACGGCAGTATAGGTCTTCACACAAAGTATTGAACAATGGCCGTCTTCAGTGTCGAAAGTCGAGTCAAGTACGAGACACTGAGGACGGCCTTTTTGTTGAGGTCGAAATACGTATCTGTCAAAGGTACAATCAAGTGGTAGAATTAAATGGAATTGTACGAACTCGTCTTATGACAAGTTATATTATTATTTGGTAATAAAGTGGACACACTTTGTGTATTTTTTCTATCGTTTTATTGATCATTAGTTAGCAACTGAGAAGCAGGAAAATTGAGTTTTGGCGATAGGAGTGGATACACTTTTTTTACATACTGTATAGACAATTGCAGTCGATGGTGATTTTTTATCCAGAATCAAAAGAAAATAAATAAAAACACTTTGGATTACCAGATTTCTTCAATTATAGTTCTAAGATCTGCCATAGATGTTTTTCTCGATATTTCTCCGATGTTATCGAGATTTATTCTGAATTACCATTAGAATGAGAATTTCTCCAAATTTCTTGGGAAAATTCTTCTGAATTTTCTAGGAAGCTTCTTCTGACTGTGAATCTGTTTTTCTGTATTTTCACTTGATTTAGGTTCATTATACTGGAAACGAATCTAATACCCGATAGTCTCCTAAAAACCAATTCGACTTGACCCGATTCGACTATAAATTCAACTTGATTTGACTCGATTCAATTTTGAAATGGACTCCAATTTAGAATTGTACTGCGAGAAATTTTTAGAGATGAGATAGCCTAGAACAAAATTTTGAAACTATTCGGACGAAGTCGGACGACTTAAAGGCTCAATTCCACTCTACTGAAATCGATATTTCTTGGCTTAAGTTGACGTGATTCACGCTAATTTATAATTTATCTTCTTTCTTTCTTCGTTTTGTTTCTTCTATATATAAAAATGAGTTTGCGTTTTCTTTGAGGCAATAATAACTCACGAACGGTTGGACCGATTTTCAAGATTTCCTCATTGATCAATTTTCGCCTAGTTATTTATAATTTTACTCAGTAACTGAGTAGATGGAAGTTGGAGTGTTCCTCACCCTAATTCAACTGGAATCCACTCGGCTTAATAGATGGTTGTTTTAACATAAAAACGATTTAACTTGACCCGTATTGAGAAGATTTTAATTTAATTTAAAATTCTCCATTTTGACATCATATAATAATTGTTTGTTTCCATCGAAATGGATTTTTCTAATCTGGCATAATTAAATTGATTTAAGCTTTTTAAATCAATTTTCAGAATCAACATCTGCTAGCGGGCCAGAAAATATTCGGTACTTACATAATTTTCTACATGGTTTCAAAGTAATCAATGTTATTGTTTTCATCCTTCCAGGATGGTGAAAAACTATAAACACGATTTTATTGTGTTCAAATATAAATGTTTATTTTCGTTTTCACATAAGAGGTCTTTTGGTTAAAAATTTAATGGGAAACATGGAATTGTTTGCTACCCTGCCAACTCTTATTGATTCCGTAATCGGATCGGTGACCAAAATTCGTTATTGACTGCTTTCATTCTTGAATAGAGCTGAAAATATCTCATGAGAGATGTTTCTATCTGAAATTTAGCTCTGAAATTTGAACTCGTAGTTGCATTGGAGGTCAATAATCTCCAATTAAAACATTACATTATTTACATCATTAAACGGGGTTGAAAAAATGGAAATTTCGTTACTGTTTTCTCGAAAAAGAGCGAATAGGCCAAAAAATCCAGTTGAAGGGCTCCGATTTTACCAGCAACTGTGCCAAAGTGTTGATTCTGTTTCAAAAACTTTAATGCTGCACAATAAAAGTTCGATCATTCAGCTCAAACATTAGTTTTCTTTTATCTTGTAAAAAAATGCGTCGAGAAAAAACAACAACTCAAGCATGGTACCACGGCTCAGTCAACGAACTTCCCAATACTCCAGTATATCTCTGTATTCTGCTTCCATTTCTGTCAACATCGTTTGGAATGAGTACGGAATGAATTGAGTTCCCCCGCATCTAGCGATGATAAAATTGATTATTTTAATGATGAGCGTCAATTCTTTTATTTATTAAGACCACTAAATGTCAGATGAATCTATACAATAAACATAAACATAAACATTATTGATCGTTTCCACTCATAGACTCTCATATCAGAGACTCCTTCCGGTCAGTTTCCCTCAGACTTTTTACAGTAGTTATTCCACTCTTTGGTATCAAAGCTGTTCCTCTTTGAATTGAAGATAAAGACAGTTAAGCCATGTTTTTCGCATCGATATTTTCATAGGTTTCGAGAGAGTAGCATCTGAAGGAGGCTTTTTCACGTGACGTAGTTTTCAAATCTTCTGCGAGAACTTTTCCACCATCCTGGAATGGTTTTATCCGTTTTATAAAATCAAGAAGCCAGTTTTAAAACGATTTCGTGCGGTCCGTGAGCTATAAATTTCCACTTCTTGTTTGTCCGAAAGAAGAAAGTTTCTTGCTTCGATAATCCACTCTTCCACCAATAATTTGAATCAGTAAAAGTTGCGGGCCTGTTAAAAAGTATTTTTATTACACGCCGCGGGTCACAAAAAAATTGACCCAAGGGCCGCATCCGGCCTGCGGGCCGTACGTTGGGCAGCCCTGATATAACGGGCACAAGAAGGCAAGGTCGATTGATCAGATGGAGGACGATTTACGGACCGTCCGTACAAGTATGAACCCTGCTAAATATGGAGACACTGTTATGTACTGCAGAGGAAACTGCGGCGTAGGCTGCATAAATAATAATAAATTGTCAAAGCGACGGACAAGTCAGGTGCACAACTTAGCAGCGGCAAATGCTAATCAGATGCTAGGAACGATACGACGGACGCTCCTTAAAGAGTAAGTTTCTTAAACGTTCACGAACAGACCCGAATCTGATTCGTATGATGCCTTAGGAGTCCTACTCTAGTTTTATTTGGCAGATTCAGTATGGTTCTACGATCGGCAGCCTCTTCAGTGTCTCTACTCAGTCGTACTGGACTAAACGAGAAAAGGTAATGTAGAGAATGAATATTACTCAGTATCTTTTTTTCCTTGAAGGCTATTTTACTGGGGAGATTGACACCGAATCCAATCAAAGGACACTCTCATTTTTTTTCGGATCTGATCAGGATGAGTTGTTTTTTACCCAAACAGCGGATGTCAGAGATTTGTAAAGTTCTGCATTAGAACCTCACAGAAACCTATGCTTTTAACTAGGTTGTCTGTTCTTTCTAACGATCGAGCAAGTCGTGAAGATTTTTTTTAAATTTTGATTGCCTATCTTGGACTTTCCATATTTGAAATCATATAGCCTGCCGATCTTCGCACTTTCCCTCCATTCATGGACACTTTCCCCTGAAAGGTACAGTCGCCTCTTCATATCTCGATATTGAAGGGACCATCGAGATAGGGAGAGATCGAGGAATGGAAGGAAAATTGAAATGGGTACTAGATCGAAAAAAGTTCGTTGCTATGAAAAACGACAACAAAACAAATGTCATCTCTTGTTGTTGCTGTGTTTGTTATTTTCCTAAGATAGTCTAGTAGCCTAAAAATTTGTGAACATATCGACATATGGAGAGTGAATCCTGAACAAAATATTATCAGAACACATCGAGATAGGGAGGTTATCGAGATGTAGAATGCCCATATGTATGTAGATTGAAGGGACCAAGGAAACCATCGACATAGGGAGAGATATCGAGATATAGAACATCGAGATGTAGAGAGTCGACTGTATTAGGTCAGGTAGCCCTAAAACAAGTGAATGGTTTCCATTAGTAGTGGCGGACAGAATGGAGATTATCACTCACATATTAGATTAGAGTGTACCCGAGAAGAACTATATCATTTTGATTTGTGTTTTTGTTGATGCTTTAGCTCTACAGTTGCCTAAGTATGATTTACTAAAATTTTATTATATGTTAACCAACACTTATTTCAAAACATTTATACCATTCCCAGCTACGTCAATGATCCGGTGGGCAGAGGCCTTTTCCCAGAAGAAACGTTGCGTTACAAATCTGTTGCACAGTATCTCTTGCTCTCGTTTTCAAAACGGCTCAATTCGTAAAAACGTTTCTGATGTAATTTTTGTATTGACAGTACCCCACCCTATTCTCTAGGAAAAAAAAGTACTACGACACTTTCCCTTCGATAATTGATCACACAATTGTCAATTAGGATGAGGTTATTATGTAATTCTCACATCTCCTCCCACTCGGTCCGGGCATCGCGATACGGAGGAAACCTCTCACTGGCAATTTTCTCAATTCACTCTCGCACTCAAATGCTTTCGCCACCAGCAGCAGCAGCCGCATATGGATTGCCGACGATGACGATGATAATGATGATGCTGAGCCACGCGGATATTATGCTTTCCTCCCGAAACGCTGCCACACTGTAATAATCTTGTTTATGTGCGATCATCACCATCATCATGCCGTCGTCAGCCGAATCGCGCGAAGGAAATTGCATCTCCGCCCCTCACTCCATCGTCCGCATCCGTGGAGGGAGAGACAGTGCGAAACTCGAGAGAGGCGAGATGCTGAGCAGCAAACGGACACTCCGCACAATCCAATTCGAATGCTCTTGATTATTTTCACTCGGATGACACTTTTCCCATTTTCTTCTTCGGGTTTCGCACACTCGAGAACACCGAACCGGATGAATGGGTTGTAATGGAAAAGAAAAACAGGTTCCATCAAAAAAAAATCGCATTTACACGTTCGTTCACTTGAATTCGATGGCCAGCTTCCGGTGCATTGTGGGAGTGGTTGCTTGCAGATACGGTTTGGTTTTTTTTTCTGCTTGAGATGCAGTTTTATTTTTAGGCTAATTAAGCAAGATTGCAGAATACGAATAAAAAAGTGCTCTATATTTTATATTATTTGGTTCATGAAATGTATTTATTTCAACACTAAAATAATAGAAGGTGCCTTCAAGAAATTTCTATGAAATATTGTAACAGTTAAACAATATAACTAGCTGATGCCATTAAAAATTGTGGAAAGTCTTAATCATATTTATAACTAGCGAAAGAACAATGACGTTTCTTGTGAAGTGAAAAGATGTATTGCTGCTGCGTGTGATACCGAAGACTAGGGAAATCTGGATACACAATTACTTGTCATTATTAGGCAATAGACCTGTGCGCCGCCGCCGGTGGTTTTACTCACGCCGCCGCCGCCAACGATTTTGGGTCGGCGCGCCGCCGGTCATAACTTTGCCACGCCGATGACTAATAGCAATAAAAAATTCAATTAACTTTAATCGAGTCAATCTCGTTATTGACTCGATTAAAGTCATGATGGTGGCCTAACAGTTGAGGTCAAAATACGTATCTCAAAAGCAATACAACGTGATTGGAAAAGTACTAAACTTGTCTTATGATAATTCATGAATGATGTTAAGGTGGAATTCGTCAGAATTCAATTTCAAATCTACTTGAAGCGATGGTGTCTTTAAGTCGATGTAGAGACATGTATTATCTTGGTTAATGTATTAGTCGGTTGATTAGATTGAGAGTTTGAATGACACTTTATATAGTAATATAATACATACATTGTTTAACTGGTTTTTGGAATTCATCTAAGTCAAAGCCTCATTCTGTCGGGCACCTGAACTTGTAGGTGACTCGCAAAATATGTTTGTTGTGGTACATATGCTTTTGTGAGGGCCTTCAAAGCTCCTCCCCAATTATTATAGGATCTGGCATTGTTGTAGGCAAATCATAACAGCTTTTTTTGAAATTGTTTACTATTAAATTGTTTTACTATAATGGAAATTCCAGGAAATGTTTCTTCAAAAACTTCCAATTCCTGGAATTCCTGAGAATATTCTAAGAAGTATCGTTTCGACATTCATTTGAGATTTCCTTCGGAATTTCCTCCAGGGATTCCTTCGGAAAATATTCCAGAAATTACTTCGGAAATAAATAAAGAAGTTTCGTTGGAAATTCCTTCAGATATTCCTCTTAAAAGTTTCTTTTAAAATCCTGAGAGAATTACTTCAGACATTCTTCGGGAAAATTCTGTATGTATTTCATCGAAAATTCCGTACGAAATTCCTAACGACTTCTTCAGAATTCCCATTATCGGTTTCTTCAGAAAATCCTTTAAGAATTTCATTCGGAATTTTTTAAAGAATGCATACGAAAATGGTTGTAGGAATTCCTACGAAAATTCCGTTGGGAATTCCTTCGGAGACTCCTTAAGGAGTTAGGAGTTTCTCCAAAAATTGCTTAGGACATCCTTCATTTTTTAAAGCAATACTTTTGAAAATTTCTATGAGAATTTCTCGTTTTGGAATTTCTTTGGCAATTTTTCCGGGAATTATTTCAGAACTTCCTGCAGGAATTCCTTCAAAAATGCCTTCATGAATTCTTTCAGTAATACACTCTGATTTTTCTTCGTTTAGTGTTTATTTTAGTAATTCTTTCAAAAATTTGATTACTAACAGACGTAATTTTTAGATTATTTAAGGAAAACAATCTGGAGGATTACTCAAGCAAATTTTTGGAGGAGTTTTTGAAGAAATTCATAAAGGGTTTTGTGCAGGAATTTCCAAATAAATTTTTGAAGGCATTTTCTAAAAAGAATCTGAAAAGATTTTCGAAAATAATTCCAGAAAGAACTGCTAAATGAGTTTTTGTAGGTATTTCTTAAAGACCTCCCTTCCTCTTCCTAGAGGAAATTCCAGAGAAACCCGTAAACAAAATTCTGAACGAATTTCTACTAGAAATCTCAAAGGCTTGTTGATGGGTAGAAAGAAGGTGTGAAATGTTACCAAAGTCGATTCGATGGATACAGAATTTACTGATATCCCATCGTTATTAGCTGGTTATGGAACAGGTTCTCACAACGACAGCTGTTGTATAATTGGTAATATGTCCATGTACTTAATAAAGCAGTGTGGGTTTACTCCTTCCGACAGCCGAATCTTTTTTCGAAATTTCTCATTAAAAAACACCTTAAATGACAATCTGAACTGTGTGTATAAAAATTGAACATCTTTTCCGAAAAACCAAAAACCCTGACTTCCCTCACAAGTCATTAATCAAGAAAAAAAATCTCAAAAGCATTTACGAAAAAAAAATCCAAATACGTTTTCAGAGGAAATTCCTACTGGTATTTCTGAAGTAATTCCTAGAGTTCTTTTCTTAGTAATTTAGTAATCTATCCGCAATTGGGTTGTTTAGCAGAGAAAAATATGAGGTTTTTTTTATAGTTTAAGATAAAGAGCATGCTTTTCTGAACTCCATCATATTTTTATTTTGTTTGTAAACCTTTTATTAACATTTCTGTATAGCAAACAATATGTCATTTTAATCGATAGAATGACACTAACATTCATTGAATGACAGTTGGCGCATGCAGCACAAGAACAAATTTTCAGTCCCATATAAATTTAAAATGCAAATTATTAAAAATAGTTCCGATTTTCATCTGGTAATTTCCTTGGAAATCGCCTCGAGGAGCTCTACAAAACTCCTCCGGAATCGAATTCCAGAGAGTCTTTCGGAATTTCATCCAGGGCTTAGTTCGGAATTTCCTCCACATATTCCTTCAGAAATTTGTAAAGGAAAACCTTGGAAAATTCCTTAAGAATTCCTGAACAAGTTCCTAAAAGAATTTCCGAATTTTTAAAGCAACTCCTGAAGGAGCTTCCGACAATTTTAAATTTTTTTCCGAGAATTCCGTTGGACATTCCGTCAAGACGTCGTTCAGAAATTCCTCCAGGGATTTCTTCGGAAAATCGGCCGAATTTTTCAAGGATATAAATCTAGAAATTAAATAAATGTTGAAATTTTTCAACATATTCCTCCAAAAATTCAAAGGGTTTCTAAGAAATATTCTAGAACTTCCCTCAGGAATCCTTTAAGTAAGAAATTCCTCCAGGTTTTTTTTAGAAAATTCCTTCGGAATTCCTTCAAGAATTCCTTAGCAAATTCCTTCAGGAATTGCTTCGTAGAATCCTCTAGAAATTCTTCAGTAATTCCCTTCGGATATACCTTCCAAAAATCCTTCACAAATTTCTTTTGAAGTATCTACAGAAAAAGTTTTAGAAGTTCCTTCGAAAATTGTTTTAAAATTCCTCCAAAAAATCTCTAAAAAATTCTTCTGGAATTCATTTACGGATTCCTTTGGAAATTTCTTTAGGCATTGAAAATTTGCTAAGAATTTTTTTCGGAAATTAATTTGGGAATTGCTTCGGAACATTCATTTAGGAATTCCTTCGGATTTATTTTTTTTAGAAATTCCTTCGGAAATTTCTTAGATATTCCTTAGCAAGCTCCTTGACATTTTTTTCCTGATATCTCCATAGGAATTCCTTCAGAACTACCTTAAGCAATTCATTGAGAGATTCTCCAGGTAATCTTTAGACAGACAATTCCAGTATGTTTGGTAACCACAGGAAGAAATTTTTGGCCATTTCCTTTGGCCAAAATACCTTCAAAAATTGCCTTTGGGATGAATTCGGAAATTCTTTAAGAATTTTTTTTTAATGCCTGTGGAAATTTTTCCAAAATTTCTTTAAAAGGTTCCTTCTGATTTTTCGTCGAGAAATCTTCCGGTTCCCTAAGTTCTTCAGGAAATTACTTCAAAAATAAAAAAAATGGAAATGCCTTCAAAAACTCTTTTGAACATTACTTCAAGAATTCTCTCGAAAAGTCCTTAAGGAATCCCATTGAAAATGATTCAAGGAATTTCTTCGGAATTTATTTTAGGACTACCATCGGAAACTATTTCATTCTCTAATGAATTTCCGAATGAAATTCAGCAGGAATATTATATGATTTTACTAAATGAATTTCTCAAAGAGAACTTGAATGAATTTTACCTAAAATACCTATATGTTTTTTTCGCAGAAATTCTCATAGGGTTTTACCAAGACGAGCTCAGCCCCGTGGCACCTATATGAGTAGAAATCTCTACATCTTTCTTAAGAAGGTGTCCAACTAAAAATCTTTCCCCTTCCTCAGCATTCGCAAGGACGTGGCCAGGGCAAATGTCACCTGTTGGAGAGTGCCTTGCTTCCATCTAAGAGATAGTGATTAGTCTCTTACAAAAGGCTATGTTTGTACTACATGCGAATTGCTGAATGTTATTGCTAGATTCTCAAGGAATGAAATTTATAAGTAATTAGGAATTTAAAAAGAAATCCCGGTTTCCTCCAGAAATTCTTTCTTTGATTTTTTTTTTGCCAATGATTTTTTCATGCACGCCGGTTCACGCCGCCGCCGCCGCCGCCGATAAAATCCAACGGCGCACCGCCGTGACGCCGCCGCCGCCGGAGCAAAAGTGACCACCACGCCGCTGCCGCCGATTACATGACCGGCGCACAGGTCTATTAGGCAATGCAATGTATTTATTGACACTTTCATAGCGAGACTGATTCATACTCAAAACTCTTGTCTCCTCCTAATGGGCCAAATACAATGGATACGTTTGCGTGCGGTTTGACAGTTTTCCCATGGAAAAACTGTCAAAACGCACGCAAACGTATTACTTGATATTCTCCTGATATCACACTACGAATAGGGCCTTTTGCGGATTACGCATCCAACTTAGGTCCCGCAACATGCAAACGAAGTTTGCTCTATACAAAACTTTGATTATACCAGTGGACGTTAAAAGAGGCAGACAGGAGAGCTTTCGGGGTTTTCGAGCGAAAAGTGCTGCGTGCAATACTCGGAGGGAAATTACAAAATGGTGTGTGGCGCAGACGCAGAATCATGAGCTGTATCAAGTATACAAAGAAGAAAATATTGTGAATCGTATACAATACGGCAGACTCCAGTGGGCTGGTACCTAGTGCGAATGTGGGAAGAAAGAATAGCGAAAACAATATTCAATAGAGAACCAGATAGGGACCGGTGACTTCGTGGGAGGCCACGAACACGTTGGCTGCACGCTGTGGAATCGGACCTGGGAACCCTAAACGCTCGGGGAAACTAGAGGAACATCACCCAAGCCCGACGATTATGGAGCTCTACAATACGCCACGCAAAGGTGTATCGACGCTGTAGCCAACCAGGTATCCAGGTAGGTAACAAGCGAAAGAAAACCAGCTTTACCCGGGTGTTGTAAATGACACAACTATTTGCAGCACCGCACTCTAGATCAATTTCCGTGCGTTTGTTTTGTTTTCTTCAACAGCTGACCCAAAATTGTATTCTAATGATTTTTAACATTTCATTCACCAACTTTTTGTATATACAAACCTTGCGGATCCCAAAACGAAACGATTAGAAAAAATATCTTGCAAATCGGTCAACCCGTTCGCGAGTCAAATCGACAGGAAGGAAATCTCAACTCATTTTAATATATAGAGAAGATATTCACATGTCAAAAAAAATGATATTCTTTTGCCGGAAAACTCATGAGACAAAACGTTTTTTGCTAACAGCTCATAGAGTACAAAACACCACGCGTCGGGTAATCAGCATTCTGGTATGGACATTGGGTGTAGGCGCGTAGTACATGGTAGGTTAGTTCCACTTGGGCGTTTCGCCTTGTGTCGCGATTAGACACCCCTGTCGTAAGTACACTGTGGTCGGTCAAGGGATTGGTCACAACGATGGTCAAATGTCAGGTTAAAAACGAATAGCGCGAACGAAAGAGGAGAGCATTAAATTCGACACAATACGTGATCATTGCTGAGTCATCAAAATAGTAGTTCTTCGCACATTTGCTTCGATTAAAAGTAATATTATATACATTTTTTCCAATAAGATCAGTTATTTCAATTACATTTGCTTAGTTATTAAATAGTTATCGTAAGTGCCTTAATTATTGTATAAATACTTCGCCAGATATCATCAATACAATAAGGTACATGCTTACTTCGCTATATGTTTGACCGATCACGCATTCTAATAAGAATCACTCACAGATCCAGGATGAGTTTCATCGTACCTTAGTTAATATGCATCAGAAAGGAATTAGAATATACATATGATCTGAACTGTAAGTAGTAGCATTGAATTTATCCAGAACTTATCTAAATTTGAATATGTTATGTTAGGGAAGAGTAGCTAATACGCACATTGTCGTTACAAGATCCTGAAGCAAGGGGTTCACCAAAACTGTGAGTATATCGCCTTGTAGTATCGCAAAATGCTAATTAAAAACATTTTTTAGCTTAAAACTTTCCCCTAAAAAACTGGTTTGTTCTTGAGATTTAGAATATCCACTCCCCCACAACATCCTTCAAGAGTTTTGTACGTGGGATTGAGATGACAGGACGTCATGACCGATCAGTGTATCAGTGTAAAACATGTTCCGGCGTACCGAATGATAAACGACGTCAAGCACGTTCACTCCAAAGGTGGCTTCGAGATACGTAACTTCTTGTCCAACAGAGCCGAAGTACTGAGACGAACTGGGGAGATCGAACCAGGACCGTCAAAGGATTTCGCTCTCGTGCGAGCAGAAATCATCGAATCTGTGCTAGGAATGAGATGGCTGCCAGATGAGGATGTTTTCTCCTACACGCTAGCATTGCGAAGCGATCTGCAACCGATTCTGAACGAACAACACGTTCCCTCGAAACGAGAAGTTCTTAAGGTGGTCATGAGCCTATTTGACCCCTTGGGCTTCTTGTCATTCTTTCTGGTGCACGGTAAGGTGTTGATGCAAGACGTTTGGGCATCCGGAATTGCTTGGGATGAGAAGATCGGCGAAGTACTTTTCCAACGTTGGCGCCAATGGGTATCTTATTCCCCCCAGTTGGATACATTACGTATTCCCCCATGCTATTTCCAAGATCCATTCCCTATAAATTTTGACCGGCTTGAATTGCACATCTTCGTCGACGCAAGCGATTCGGCATATGCTTGTGTTGCGTATTACCGACTCGAAACGGAAAACGGAACTAGAGTAGCACTTATCGGCGCTAAAACAAAAGTGGCCCCGCTGAAAGTGTAATCCATCCCACGTTTGGAATTGAGAGCCGCCATTCTAGGAGTCCGGATCCTAGAGACCATTCAAAGCTTTCACACGTATCCTATAAGCCGCAGGATTCTCTGGAGCGATTCCAGTACTGTGCTGGCCTGGATACGTTCGGAACATCGACGATTCAACAAATTTGTAGCGGTACGGGGAGGAATGGAGATGGGTTCCTTCTGGAATAAATTCCGCTGACTTGGCTACAAAATGGAATGTTGGCCCTGACTTCTCCTCAAATAATTCGTGGTTCAGCGGACCGCAATTTCTATATCAATGCGAAGAATTCTGGCCTCAGCAAGCTAAGATACTTATAACTACCGAGGAACTTCGATCAAACCACGTACACTGCACAACTCCTCCGTTGATCGACGTCTCCAGGTTCAGCAGATGGCCTTTGTACTTCGATTTGTCGACAATATACGACGGAAGTCCAGAGGCGACAAGCTCCACCAAAGCCCTCTCCAACAAGATGAACTGAAGCGGGCCGAAGAAGTATTGTGGAAGGTTGCACAGTCGGACTCATCTTCTTCTTCTTCTACTTATTGGCATTACATTCCCACACTGGGACAGAGCCGCCTCGCAGCTTAGTGTTCATTAAGCACTTCCACAGTTATTAACTGCGAGGTTTCTAAGCCAGTTTACCATTTTTGCATTCGTATATCATGAGGCTAACACGATGATACTTTATGCCCAGGGAAGTCGAGACAATCTCCAATCCGAAAATTGCCTAGACCGGCACCGGGAATCGAACCCAGCCACCCTCAGCATGATCTTGCTTTGTAGCTGCGCGTCTTACCGCACGGCTAAGGAGGGCCCCATTTCCCGGACTCATTTCCCGAAGAAATCGCATCCCTTTCGGCCACAAGAGGATCCTCACCCAACGCCCGCCATGAGCGCGTTGCCAAATCCAGTTCCATCTACAAGAACTGGCAAGGAATATTAGAATCATACAAGATTACGTTTGTTTGGGTCCCATCTCACTGCTGAATCTACGGCAATGAGAAGGCAGACTCGCTAGCAAAGGTGGGCACACAGGAAGGTGTGGTTTATGACAGACATTTCTCGGATAACGAGTTTTATGCAATATGCAATCAATTTATCGACATGGAACAATTCATCAAGATAGTCCAATAACATGCCACATGCCAGTAGTATTAACATGAAACTATTAGACCTCTTGAGTTTGGAGTTAGTTTAGTTGTCTTTAACAAATTACAAATACAAATTTTCAATTATAATAAATTAACACATTGGAAACTTTAACACAAGTTGGCTTCATAAGTTTTTGTTGCATACACATTTTCATACGGTCTAATTTATAGAAAAATTTAATTCTATCTTTTTTATAATGATCAATCCTAGATACAATACAAATCATCGACATCATTTTTCCAACGCCCTCTAGAAGAGTCGGACTATCGCTGATTGACGGCTTACTAGCCACTAATGTGGTAAACGGAGTGATCCAACATCATCGGCGATTGCCAACATCTCCCACCATAGCGTCATCGCAGCATCAAAATGTGTCGGTATTCGGTGGCGTGTGGCACCCATCAGCGAAACCTGAACAGGAAAAATCAACACCCAAGTGTTGCAGTTTTTTTTTGCTTTTCGAAATGCCTGACGCCGCCAACAAACCAACAAACTGACGAACGGGAAATTATTCTCCCATCCATGTTGGCAAAACTCGTCAATTGCATCAGCTGTGCAGCAGCATTCTCGGGTACCGATGGAACTTTGAGCTCAATTTACTCGAAACACTTGGCAGGGAAGGGGCCGGGTGGCGTTTGGCTGAAGCGGGAAAAGAATGAGCAAACAGAGCGTAGGTGGAGCGGAAATAATTATGTTACCGAAATAAAGTTAATGCATTCGGGTGATGGATGTGGAGATAGTTTTCTCACATTGGGACAGACGAGATTCAATTGATGTTGGCTCGGTTTCCCCTTTTCGAATCAGAAGTTGTCACTCGGTATCAGCATTTGAAAAAAAAAACAGAAATCGCAGATTGTAGTTGGAACTGAAAAAATAAATCATGAAAAATGTTCTTTTCATTGAAAAAGGTCTAAGATTATTTCTTACATAATTCATCTAAAACAAGTTATTGTGCTTTCATTTGCTTTAGTCAATTCATTGCCATTTCTCTCATTCATAGAAAAGTCCAAGAGAAAAATACAAAAGAGCTTTTACAATCATATTTGAATGATCTTCGGCGTCTAAGTTACCTACATCGTTAGAAGAATCACAATTCTTAACAAGTTTTAAACGGTAAGCAATGCGAATCTCCAACAGCCTTGCTCCAAAGTTCGTTCAAGCATAGGAAGTCTTAAATTGCCGCAACCAACCACCCCCACTAACTCTTACCAAATATGCGTTTGAATTCTTTAGTGTTGAGAAGTAGGTCCGGCAACAACATTCCTCACAGTTTCGGGTTTGGTTCTCACGAGTTTTCTATTCCGGCCACATCTCAGCGGATCTCGCCGGATAACCTCCCCGCTTTTGAAGCTCCAAAATGGAAAAAAGGGAACAGAAGGAGGCAGAAATAGACTACCAATTCATTGCCTTTGCTTTTTTTTTCTACCGAACTCAGTACCCACTGCAGCTGGATTCCGATTCTCATGGTTACGGCGTCGTCGTGACGCCCTGTTCCGAGAAAAGTGCTTCTTCGCTGGTTCTCTTGTGACGTCCTTCGGTGACTAACCCGAGTCAAGGAGTGTTACAGTTGAGTATCAATTATTGAACTCATGGTAAATGGTAATTGACTCGTTATTAGTGTAAAGTGAATGGACTATTAGGTAGCTCATAGTCGAATGCATTCCATATGAATAGTTTTATGATTTATAACTAGAATCAAATCCTTGCACCGAACGATAATGAAACGGAGCCCACAATAAGTAAATCAATATTCGTTTTAATTTTCGAACGGTTTTATAATAACCAGTGTTGGGAAAAACCTTTAAATCTCCAAACTCATGGACGATTCAAATCAAGCGTGAGTTGAAACACACCCAAATCAGTATCTTAAGCTCATGACTGAATTGAAACATTTATTTGAATCATCGTAGATTTTCTTCGTGGGAAACAGTGAATTGACGTTCATCGTATAGAACAAATTGGCAAATTGATTTTGAACGCATTTATGAGCAAAAGGATTTTTGTTGGAAAATGAGTGAAACTATGCGGTTTGGCATGAAAATATCATCCGTGGTGCATTCCTTCTAATTCGCATCGAGTTTGCACGGGAGGCCTCGATAATTGAGATTCGTGAATGATTGTACAAACACTAATTATAACTATTGTAAACGTTTTAAACGTAACGTATATTGAAATAAGTAGGCCGGTCCAAAAATTGGCGGCGGCGGCGTTTGTCCGAATTTTGGTCGGTCTTTCCGGAGACGAGCCAGCCTCGGGCTGAAAGTCTCCTTAATAAAGACACACAAAAAAAAATTTTGGTCGGAGGTAGCGGCGTGATTTGCCGCGGCAAATTTATTACGCTCTTTTCGTTTCATAAGAAATTTCTCGCTATTTCCACGGAAAATTCTTCAGAGTTTTCGTGGGAGATTTCTCAAAACGTGGATTTCAACAAAAACAAAAATGGAATTACAACGAAAAATGGTTCCAAACTACCATTTTTTGTTAAATTTGTATGGAATTTCTTCGAAATTTCCACTGGGAATTGTCCTAAAATGGCTCAGGATTTCTACGTGAATTTTCTAAATTCTCACGAAAAACTGGGTATTTCAATGGATTTTTTTTTCGAAATTTTAGAGGAAATTCTTTGTGTTGTCCATAAGAAATTCTTCGGAATATAAAATTGGGTAATTATTTAAAACGAAGGAGAGGGGCGTTTGACCGAAAATCATTCGGCAGAGAGCCATTTGGCCGAATAATACGTGAAGCCGAAAGTCATCTGGCCGAATTGCATTTGGCCGGAATGAACGTTTGGCCGAAACGGCTATACAACGGAAAACATGTTGGTCGAAATTTCATCTTACCCAAGTGACATACGACCGAACTGATAATTTGGGCGAAAATGCCGTTTGACCGAAATGGTTGTTTGACAGAAGGGCCGTTTGGCAGAAAATGTCTTTTGTGCAAATGTCGATTACTGAATGGGTAATATGGTAAAACATTTTCATCCGTTTGATCAAATGACATTTTCGGCCAAATGACTTTTCTGGTCAAACGACTTTTCCGGTCAAATGTCTAGTTCGGCAGAACGGCATTTTCGGTAGTACAGACCCCATTCGATTTTGGCAACTTGTTCGGAACATTTATGTTGCCAAAATTGAATGTTGCCAAAATCGGATGGATTTTGTTTTCTCATGATATTTGACATTTCTTCACTTATTGTGACACTAGACACACTGTGACACTTTTTTTACACGGATTTTGAAATCTAAGCGAAAAAAATTGTGGGCGATTTTTTTTACAATTTTTTGTCTGTTTTGGGGTCTAATCCTTTTTTACGAGAATTCTAAAATTTGAACATTTGGCTTGAAAACAAAAAGTTGAGCGTATTTTTACAGGAACTATGAGATTTACGTGGTTTATGGGCAATATCAAAAATAAAAAAAATTTAATAATTTGTTGCTAAAATCGAATGGTTTTGTTGCCAAAACTGAATGTTGCCAAAATCAAATGTTGCCAAAACCTAATGTTGCCAAAATCGAATGGGGTCTGTATGTCAATTTCGGCTACATGAAATTTTCGGTCAGTTGGGTTTTGGCCTAGAGTTGAGTGGTACAAGAGTACGCACTTAGTTTTCAATCGATCATTTGGATCTTATAAAGCAAGCTTCTGCATATCAAATCAATGTCGACGATTCATATACTCTTCCTATATGTTTACCCAGCGGAAAAAAATATTAAAATTATTAAGATAGAACCTATGCCATGTAAAAATCGCACTCTTACCCCACCGGTGGTGCGCATCGGGTGGGGTAAGAGTACGCATTTATCCAATCCTGTGCTTTAAGTATATATTAACACAAATAAGAGTTAATAACATTCAATTGTTGTTTAATGAAAGTATAGCGAATGTTTGACCCTTTCAGGCCCAAATTTTTCCAAGCGGTATTACCCAGTAAATTTGATATGTTCCATTTGTTTTCGTGATTAATAATGGAGAAATGACAAAACAAGTAGAAAAATATTTTTTTGGGATGTGCTAGACCATCCAAACTGTCCTTGAGTTCAGAACTTGCGATCTACAGCCACAACACAAGCTTTTTTCGTCATTCCAAGCTTGGATATGCATTCAACCATCTCCATATCATGTTCCTGGAGACCAAGAGACATAATCAGATGGTTTTGGGATATCCTAGGTCTTCCAGACCATCCTTGACCGTCCAAATCTTGGGATCTACAGCCACGACACAAACTTTTTCGTCACTCTCAGCTTGGATAGGTATTCAACCATATCCATAACATATTCCTGAAGATCAAGAGATATGGTGAGATGGTTTTTAGATATCCTGGGTCATCTTAACCGTCCTTGAGTCCAGAACTTGCGATCTATAGCAACGACACTTGCTTTTTTCGTCACTCCAAGCTTGGATATGTATTCAATCGTGTCAATAGCACATTTCTGAAAATCAAAAGACATGGTCATCTGGGCCATCTAAAGCGTCCTTAAGTTCAGAGCTTGCGATCTACAACAATTGTAATATATGTGATTATTACACATATACACAGAAAGAAATAATGAAAAGTGATCGACGCGTAAATAATAAAGACGTGAAAAATTACACTATTCTGGGTGTACATCAGAGCGTTAATGAATAAAGCCTCCAATGAATGATTAAATTTGTTATGATTAAATCATTCAACTCTATGATTAAAGATTATGATTAATGAATTAATCGTTTTTCACAATGATTAATGATTATGATTAACGATTAAATTAATTTTTGACAATGATTAACGATTATGATTAATGAATAAAACGTTTGGAGTATGATTAACGATTACCGATCGTGATTAAATGCTGACACAATATGTGTATGATTTATGATTAAAGATCGGTATGATTAATGATTATGAATAATCAAATTGAATGGTTTGCATATTGATCAATTATCAAGTAACATTTTTATCAAATTGGGTTATTGAAAGGTATGAAAATTAAATGATTGTGATTAAAGATTAATGAATAAAGGCGATGTATGCAATGATTAAAATTGATGATTAATGAATAAACTCAAAACAATTATGAATATGATTAGTGATTAATGATTAAATGTAAAATTCTATGAATAACGATTAGTGATTAATGATTAAATCATATTTTTTGTATGATTATGATTAATGAATAAATAGCCCATTATTCATTAATCATGATTAAATCTATGATTAATCACTAATGCTCTGGTGTACATGAACCTTTTCCAACAATTTCGCCCCAAATGAATGCAATTTACATAGCATCATGACACTTATTCGAATAAAAAGTGTCATAACGCATTACAAATTGCATACATTCAGGTGATAATATCATTTAAATTTACGCTCTTTTTGGCATTCCCTTTATGTGCATTACTTTCGTGTAAATTTCAACAACGTTTTCTATCTGTGTATAGCAGGGTTGGGAAAATATTTCTTAGCAACTGTAGATCTCTAATTGAAAATTTAGTTTAGATGAGCTAGAATATCCAAAACTATATAACGATATCCGTAGAATTCCAGAAGATGCAATGCATATAGTTGAATACGTATCAGAAGCTTGAGTAGTGGAAAAAGCCATGTCTACAACTGTTGACTGCACCTCAAGGATAGTTTGGATGACTTTTATACTATCTGCCGATCCATTTTATACTTCTAGTAGATGTGTGGGTGTGGTTGAACTCGTATTAAAATTTTGTTTAACCCTTAAAAGGCCGGGACGACAGTCACCTCCTTCGAAGTACTCGTTCTCAGTAAAGCGTTGACCAAATTTCATGACCCCGGACTTTTCTCAAAGGGGATTAGTAGGGCTTTCTTTTGACTTAGGTGCCGCCCCGCTAGACCCCTCCCCGCGTTCATGAGTTTTGAAAATGTCTGTGTTTTTCCTTATTTTTTGCTATGATGGCCAAATTTCTTCAGTAATCAAGTGCAATAAAGTTCTGGCGTCATAAAATAAAGTATATACATGAAATATATCAAGTCGAAGTGATTTTGAACGTTTTCAAGTTATCTGATTACTGTAATTACCGATATTGAAAGCCATATTCCTGATCTAAGAGTTGTGGTCATATTTCTTAAAATCTGATCACGGAATAAACCAAATTGTGCCAGATAGGAGGGAAAAATATCACAAAAATCTGTAGACATATATGTTATCAATTGTATGTGTTGAATATACTATTTTGGAGCATTCCAGTTCATCCAAAATATCCGTAAGTTCAGGTCTTGAATTCTACCGTAGAAGCGAAAGGTGATGTGCACATAAAAATACTCAGAGTACCTCCTACTCAGTTCAAAAATATCAAATGACTCATGGGAAACTTTTCTGCGTGCCTCATTGTGACATTTTAGAATGCGCGAAATGTTCTGAAGTTCGGCTCGTAAGATCTACGCAACAACGGCCTCGAAAATGTTTTCGGCAGCTATCAAAACCCTTCCCAACAGATCCTTAGATACCTGCCAAGAAACGTTATACCAATCTATCTGCATTTCAATACACTGAAAGCCATCCAAAACGTCCTTAAGTTCAGGTCGTCAGATCTACAATCAAGTAGAAGCGCAATGCGTGTTTCAAATCAAGCCCAGTCATCATGCCCAGTTCAAAGAAATCAAATGACTTATTGGAAATCTGTCTACATGCCCCATAATGGTATTCTAGAATGTGCGGAAAGACAGGCCTGTCTTGGTAAGAGTAGTCACCATGCTACTACCCAAGCCGTTCCTGGGTGGACGTTAGGCAAAATAACAGCGATTTCAACAATGCTGTTCTCACAACTGGCCCTCTATTAAAATTTCAATTTCTGTTCGCTTCATACTCGTCGCTCGCTTGTGACACCTATCCATACTGTTCTTCATTGTTGCGCTCCCTCTTACTTTGAGCTTTAGATGTTGTACTCACCGATAAATGCCAATAAATCAATAATGATTTACAATGTTATGGAAACTCATATGTGAATATGTACGTTATGTGGAAGATATTGATTTGAAAAATGTATTGGAGGTAACCACTTTCCCTTCGATGGGACTCGAACCCATGACCCTACAGTACGCTAGACTGGTGCTTTAACCAACTAAGCTACGAAGGACCTCGTAGCTTAGTTGGTTAAAGCACCAGTCTAGCGTACTGTAGGGTCATGGGTTCGAGTCCCATCGAAGGGAAAGTGGTTACCTCCAATACATTTTTCAAATCAATATCTTCCACATAACGTACATATTCACATATGAGTTTCCATAACATTGTAAATTAACGTCCAAGTCGGGTGGTTTAATCCCCGGAAATAGGCAATTAACTTTGATTGAATTGAACCAATAATGATTGAAAAATGATGAAATTCCAGACGGGAATCGAACATTGGTTCACTGTGTGAGCGTCACTCACGCTACCACACAGCCAGCACCGCTTCATGAAGAAGCAGAGTTCAAATTGAAACAAGCTCTAGTTTCTTCTGCGCATGCTCTGTTCATAGCATCAACCCGTCGGCTGCTTGGCTGTTGGGTGCGTGTGTTGTCGTTTCATCCCGAGCAGCACAAGTCAGGCAAAACTGGTTGCAGCAACTTGATAGCGACCAAATCTGGTCACATATGAGTTGCAGTAACCTATGTGGAATATGTGTGCTGCTAGGGATACGTTCATCGCACCAGTTGCTGTGCTTTGTGTTCGATGGATGTAAATTTCAGTTTGTTTTTCATTAAAACTGTGGCAATTGTACTGAAACTTTTGTGTGCATCCAAATTGACTGAAAAATACTTCTTAATTTATATAACGTCTTGTGGTATTGTGTCAGTTTTTTCCATTACGTCACCTGTAACATTAATAATTTTTTGGTGTGTAGATACCTGCCAAGAAACGTTAAACCAATCTATCTGCATTTCAATACACTAAAGCCATCCAAAACGTTCTTGAGTTCAGGACGTCAGAAAATTTTCTACAATCCAGTAGACGCGCAATGCGGCCTCCAATATGTTTTCGGCAGCTATCAAAACACTTACTAACAGATCCTTAGATACCTGCCAAGAAACATTATACCAATCTTTCTGCATTTCAACACACGGAAGGCCATCCAAAACGTTCGTGAGTTCAGGTCATCAGATGTACAATCAAGTAGAAGCGCTATGGTTGTTTTAAATGAAGCTCAGGTGATCCTGCCCAGTTCAAAGAAATCAAATGACTTATTGAAAGAAATTCTGCGGGCCTCATAATAACATTCTGAAATGTGCGAAATGTTCTGAAGTTTGGCTCGTAAGATCTACGCAACAACGGCCTCCAAAATGTTTTCGGCAGCTATCAAAACCCTTCCCAACAGATCCTTGGATACCTACCAATAAACGTTATACCAATCTATCTGCATTTCAATACACTGAATGCCATCCAAAACGTTCTTGAGTTCAGGTCGTCAGATCTAAAATCAAGCAGAAGCGCAATGGTTGTTTCAAATCAAGCTCAGGTCATCTTGCCTAGTTCAAAGAAATCAAATGACTTATTGAAAGAAATTCTGCGGGCCTCATAATGACATTCTAGAATGCGCGAAATGTTCTGGAGTTCGGCTCGTAAGATCTACGCAACAACGATCACCAATATGTTTTCGGCAGCTATCAAAACCCTTCCCAACAGATCCTTAGATACCTGCCAAGAAACGTTATACCAATCTATCTGCATTTCAATACACTGAAAGCCATCCAAAACGTTCAGGTCGTCAGATCTACAATACTTGATTGTATGCAACGATCTGTTAGGAAGGGTTTTGATAGCTGTCGAAATCATTTTTTTTTTGCTAGCCGAACTTCAGAATATTCCACCCATTTTAGAATGTAATTGTGGAGCACTACGCTTCTAATTGATTGAAGATCTAAGGCCATGTACTCAATAACGTTTTGGACGGGCTTCAGTGTATTTAAATGAAAAAAGATCGGTATACCGTTTCTTAGCTGGTATCCAACGATCTGTTGGGAAGGGTATTAATAGTTGTCGAAAATTTGTTGGAAGCCGTTGTTTCGCGCATTCTAGAATGTCATTTGATTTCTTTGAACTGAGCAGGTTGACCTGAGCTTGATTTGAGACAAGCATTCTTCTTCTACTTGATTGTAGATTTGACGACCTGAACTCAAAACGTTTTGTATGGCTTTCAGTGAATTGAAATGCAGAAAGATCGGTATTACGTTTCTTGGCAGGTATCCAAGGATCTGTTGGGAAAGGTTTTGATAGCTGCCGAAAACAGCAGACAAGCTGAACATCAGAACATTCCGCGCATTCTAGAATGTAATTATGGGGCCCGCAATTTTATTTTTTTTCAATAAGTTATTTGATTTCTTTGAACTGGGCAGGATGACCTGAGCTTGATTTGAAACACGCATTGCGCTTCTACTTGATTGTAGATCTGACGACATGAACTCAAGGACGTTTTGGATGGCTTTCAGTGTATTGAAATGCAGATTGATTGATATTACGTTTCTTGGCAGGTATCTAAGGATATGTTGGGAAGGGTTTTGATAGCTGCCGAAAACATTTCCAAGGCCATTGTTGCGTAGGTCTTACGAGCCGAACTTCCGAACATTTCGCGCATTCTCCAATATCATTATAAGGCACGTAGACAGATTTTCAATAAGTCATTTGATTTCTTTGAACTGGGCAGGATGGCCTGAGCTTGATTTGAAACACGCATTGCGCTTCTACTTGATGGTAGATCTGACGACCTGAACTCAAGGACGTTTTGGATGGCTTTCAGTTTATTGAAATGCAGATTGATTGGTATTACGTTTCTTGGCAGGTATCTAAGGATCTGTTGGGAAGGGTTTTGATAGCTGCCGAAAACATTTCCAAGGCCATTGTTGCGTAGGTCTTACGAGCCGAACTTCCGAACATTTCGCGCATTCTCGAATATCATTATGGGGCACGTGTATTGATTTTCAATAAGTCATTTGATTTCTTTGAACTGGGCAGGATGACTTGAGCTTGATTTGAAACACGCATTGCGCTTCTACTTGATTGTAGATCTGACGACCTGAACTCAAGGACGTTTTGGATGGCTTTCAGTGTATTGAAATGCAGATAGATTGGTATAACGCTTCTTAGCAGGTATCTAAGGATCTGTTGGGAAGGGTTTTGATAGCTGCCGAAAACATTTTGGAGGCTGTTGTTGCGTAGGTCTTACGAGCCGAACTTCAGAACATTTCGCGCATTCTAAAATGTCACAATGGGGCACGCAGAAAAGTTTCCATGAGTCATTTGATATTTTTGAACTGAGTAGGAGGTACTCTGAGTATTTTATGTGCACATCACCTTTCGCTTCTATGGTAGAATTCAAGACCTGAACTCACGGATATTTTGAATGAACTGGAATGCACCAAAATAGTATATTCAACACATACAATTGATAACATATATGTCTATAGATTTTTGTGATATTTTTCCCTCCTGTCTGGCACAATTTGGTTTATTTTGTGATCAGATTTTAAGAAATACAACAACTCTTAGATCAGGAATATGGCTTTCAATATCGGTAATTACAGTAATCAGATAACTTGGAAACGTTCAAAATCACTTCGACTTGATATATTTCATGTATCTACTTTATTTTATGACGCCAGAACTTTATTGCACTTGATTACTGAAGAAATTTGGCCATCATAGCAAAAAATAAGGAAAAAAACACAGACATTTTCAAAACTCATGAACGCGGGGAGGGGTCTAGCGGGGCGGCAGAGGTCAAAAGTCGGCCTTAGTCAAAAGAAAGCCCTACTGATCCCTTTTGAGAAAAGTCCGGGGTCATGAAATTTGGTCAACGTTTTACTGAGAACGAGTACTTTGAAGGAGGTGACTGTCGTCCCGGCCTTTTAAGGGTTAATTAGAAAAGCTACTAGGGGAAGTGCACCGGTTTTGGCCAACTTAGTGCCTAATTTGGCCAACCCTGAAAAATACATATTTATACAAAATAATCGATCAGTTGAAAGCAGCGTTGAAGCGTGAGGGATATATCTCTTGTTGGAACTAATAAAACCCTTGCGAATTGCTTAATTTTTGGAGTTATTCGCAAAATTTGCCAAATTAGGAACATGGCCAAAACCGGTACAGTTCCCCTATTACAAATAATGATCGCACGTCACGAACATAAAACAGATTGGATTACTCAGAATATCTCAGATCAATCTATCGGTTTTCTTCTTCCAAAAGATGTGATGAATATAGTTGAACGTAAATCTAGACATTGAATGGCAAAAAACGCTAGTTTGCAAGCTTAAGAACATAGATTCTGTAAAAATATATTAGCTCTTTTAGTGGAATGTATTCAACCGTCTAAGACGAATTAAGTACTCTCCATTTAATTCCACCAGTTAATTTTCGTTATCTTTGCAGATACGTATTTCGAAAAGTAGAGTCGAAAAGAAAGTCGAGTCAAGTACGAGACACTGAAGACGACCACACAGTTGTGGTCGAAATACGTATCTGCAAAGATAACGAAAATCAACTTGTGGAATTAAATGGAGAGTACTTAATTCGTCTTAGACGGTTGATAGATTCTGTGCTACAAGACAGTTTGGATGACCTAGAATTTTCCAAGAATCGCATTTTTAAGCCGGGAGATGTCCTAGGAGCTGTAATGGATTTGACTGAATGCACATTGAAACTTTGAGGACTGATTACGATATCTTTTGTCCTTCCAGGAGCTGTAATGGATACAACTGAATGCATATTGAAGCTTTGAGGACTGAAAAAGGGTTTATTGTAGCTGTAGATCTCAAGTCCCGATCTCAAGGACTAATTGGATGACCCAGAATATCTCAAATCTATCTTACGATATCTTTTGCCCTTCCGGGAGCTGTGGTGGTTACAACTGAATGCATATTGTAGCTTTGAGGACTGAAAAAAATACTTTTTTTTGCCGTAGATCCCAAGTCCCGAACTCAAGAACAGTTTGGATGGCCCAGAATATTTCAAAATCATCTCACGATATCTGATGAGCTCCTAGGAGCTGTCATGGATTCAACTGAATGAAAATTGAAACTTTGAGGACTGAAAAAGGCTTTATATTAGCTGTAGATCTCAAGTCCTGTGCTCAAGGATAGTTTGGATGGTCTAGGATGTCCAAGGAAGATTAAAAATAGTTTGTTGTATATCACGGTAACTATACGGATACGTTTGAATAAAAATCTCATTATAAAACAGGATCATTCGCTACAAATATACCTAATATTTTATCTTCACCGTGTGCAGGACGTTTTAGGTTGTCGTAGGCAGCCCGGTGGCATCCCTATCTCACACAATAGGGTTGTTTTGCAGCCAACATTGCGCAACCGTATCCCACTGACAGTTCTGTATCCTAATGAAAATCAAATGAGATGTTTGTAAACAAAACACATACTATTATGAAATTTGTACAGAGATGTTGGCTACAAAAACATGGCGTCGTGCCACTCACCTGGTCGTAGGGCCTTAATTGCCCCTGCCTGATATTCTCCCCTGATAGGGGAGTTAATTTTAAGCAATTTTGCTGAAGACAGTGTGCATTTTTATCCATCGTGCGATTTTATACATCCATTTATGTTATGGATTTTCATACCTATTGTTCAATACTGGGCTAGAAGGTGGCATGCGGAGAGTCAGATGTATCAGCCGGGGTACGATTTTCAACAGATTAAGTCAATTTATTTGTTTCGCGCATAATACGGACATTGTCAGCCGAACATTTGAAAAGGTGGCAGAACTGAAACATGAGACAACAACAGGAATGCTTCGAAGACAAAGTGTATGCTATTGGGCAGAGCCGAGTGCGACATCAGGGCTCGCCTGGAAAGCAGTGTTACGATAGACGGGTAACAATCGAAGTCGAGGAATTCATCCACCTTTGGTCCTTGCTAACGGCTGATAATAATGCTAGTAGTGAAATTTAAAGGCACATCATCTGTGGAAGTCGGGCTTACTTCGGGCTCCAGACAAAACTACGGTCAAAAAAAATTCACACCCGCCCCAAATGTATCACGTGCAAAACGCTCATAGGAACGGTGGTCCATGATGATCCATAAGATAGCTAAAGCTGGAAGGGTACGATGAGCAGAATATGTTGCAAAAAGCAAGGAGCGCAGTAAGCTAGGTGGATAGACCAGAATCAACACGATTTTGTGAGCGTGGATGGAGAAGTTGGCCATGGAATATTAAAAAAAAGGTATTTAGAAGAATTCCTTGAGAAAATTCAGAAGAATTTTCTGAGAACATCTAAACAAATCAATAATTGGCTATGTTTTGAACTTCTCTTAGATGATGTCGCCCTTTCTGATGGACGTGTAGGACACCATTACCATTGGATTAATCAGAGGGGGCTCGCAGTTATTGTTTTAAAATAACAATTTAACTCTTTCCAATGTTTACTGCCACAAAACGAGAACGATTTGTGAACCGCGTTCATGGTAAAACTTTTCCGATTGACATCCCAACAAACATTGAAGGCTGATAGGAAGCCTATACAATCAAAATTGCCTTCTGATACAAAAAATGTAGCGTATTCAACTTAAAGTGTAAAGAAATTTCTCAAACAAATTCAACTAGGGGAACGGTTTGACCATGCATCCCATAGCTCCTATTTCCATCCCATCAAAAATAAAGCAATGAAAAAGAATTTGGTATGTTTCTTATTTTTGTGATTTTTTTTTTCTGGTGTTTCATATTTTGCTGTCAGTTTGAAAAATCTCGAATAGTTTTTACCTACATTTATCAGCTAAAAACTCAACTTACCAAACACAAAAAATGAATGCGCGCACGAATGAACCTTAGCACAAGTAAACATCAGTGACGACGTTCGCTCGCTAAAGCAAAAATCGATCATTATCCATGCTCAAACGATTCTGTGGAACTACTCTGCCGTGATTTCTGCACTATGAAGCCGACGTGGAGCTCCAATTTATGTTGGAGCAATTATCAAATCAAGCTACAGAAATTGCCGTCAACTTATTCAATGCTTTCAAAGAACGAATCCGAGAGACGATCAGAATATGCCGATCTTTTGACGTAGGACTATGTCTGTGTTTTCTATATTGGGGTACACTTTACGATTGCGAAAATCGGGGACCGTCACGAAAATATGATAGACTTTAAACTTTAATATCTAAGCCGTTTCTCGAAGGATTTTCATTTTTTTTTGACCATTCGATCAAGGATGAGTCAACGCTTCTTTGTATTTATTTGAAAATACTGGTTTTGAACTATTTATTATCGATAATTGATTAACAGTTTAGAAATAGGTCAACCAACCAATCACGTAAATGCATCACTAGCACAGACATCAAAAATCAATCACTTGCGGGTTTGGATCTAATCCTCAGTTTGAACAAGGTGTCACGCAGAGCAGACGCATCAAAGCGATCGCAGCAGAGCGGACACATCTAGACCAACATTTGAAAAGGGCGTAACAGCCAAAAATTATTCCTTCTGATACTTCTTCTACATATATAGCCATATATGTGGACAAAGAATCAGAAGGAATAAATTTTGGCTGTTACGCCCTTTTCAAATGTTGGTCTAGACATCATCATGGAGGCGCTTATAACATTTTCAAAAGAAATCCATCGCATTGGTGGTGGTGCTCGATGTGTTGCTGCATTCAACCTCAACGAACCAGCATTTCATTTAAGGAAAGGGTTGACCATAAAAATAGCACTGTGGCGATCCCGCACCGCCAGTGCCGATGCTGAAAATTTATTACAAATTGTGGTGTCAGTTAGTTGGAAAAATGGGAAAAGAAAAATTGGTTCTTCTCAGGACCAACATTTTATGAAAAGAAAGAGTTAATTGCGAAAATGGACTGTTTCGGTGGCATCGGGTTTGGCGTGGTAGCTTGGTTGCTGTTAGTGATTCCATCCATTAAAATTTACTGCATCATCTCCCTCCGGCGCGCTATAAAATTCGCTATTGACGATTGAGTTTTGCACTCTGGAGAAAGTTTATTTCGGATAGTCGGATCAACCTACTTTTGTATAAAATGGTGGCTTTTGTATAAAATCAATGAAGACGCCACCTCAGTAGAAACTATCTACAGCAACCACCCATCGGTGAACGTCGCTCGGACAGACAGATGCCAAGAGATAATGTTTTGTAACATGAAGAAACTTCGTCTTGAGTCAAATTTCTGTTGTTATTCCTCGCAACAATACGCATCTTAGATAACCAACATATCATAACCAAATCCAGAATCTTGCGAGAAAATTTAATAGGATATTTAGAATTTGTCATTCTCCGAACGGTCCGTTGTCTGCTGCGGAATTCTGATCAAAATGGCTTGCGCGCGTCGAAAAGCAGCTTTCTTATATCTAATGAAGAAACTTCATAAGCCCCGCCCCTTCATTAATCGTTATGAGTGCACATTATATTTACACCCATACAGATCACAAAGGGGCGGGGCTAACGGGCTTAATTTATTAAATACAAGAAAGCTGCTTTCCGGCGCGCGCGAGCCATTTTGATCGGGATTCCGCGGAAAGAGCGGAATGAGCGGTTCGACAAAATTTGATGCAGCGGAGCGGACACAGCAGCACGAAGGCGTGGGTAGCAGTGGCAAGGCGTAAAAATGTTTCCAAATGGTGGAGGTTCAGCGAAAAATCATCAAGTGGTGGTCGGACAATTTCAACGCAAGGTGCTGATAGGCGTTTGGATGCAGTTAGTTATTGGAAAGACGCATTGGGAATAGAAAATTGGTTCTTCTCAGGACCAGCATTTTATGGAAAGAAAGAGTTAATTGCGAAAATGGATTGTTTAGGCGGCATCGGGTTTAGCGTGGTAGCTTGGTTGCTGTTAATGATTCCATCCGTTAAAATTAATTACATCATCTCCCTCCGCCGCGCTATCAAATTTGCTAGTTACGATTGAGTTTTGCACTTTGAAGAAAGTTTATATCGGATTATCGGATCAACCTTCTTTTGTATAAAAACCTTTTTGGAGGACACCATCCTCAAAAATGGCCGAAATAAAGAAGAAATAAGCAGAATCAGAAATCAGAAGTGGCGTGAAACGTAACACAAATATATTTATTTGCAACGTTTGGTTTTCGCCCGCGATGTAAGCGTACGTGGCAAAGTAAGGATTGTGATGTCCCCGACTGAAAGCCAGTCGAGTGGCTTCAGCGGCCGATAAGTCATGTTAATTCCACGGTTAGAGAATCAAAGTCCATCCAACTGGGAACAACTATTCGACTTCTTGATTCAGTTGGCCTCCGAGCAGTTTGCTCAATGTTAATAAAACGACACAAATTATTATGGCAAATACCATCAATTTCGAATAGCTACGTAGTCCTACGTCACCTTTGCGTACAACCCGATTGGGCTGCACCTTTGAGTTTTTTGCTTTTTGAATAATTCTGTCGTGAAACAATTGATCAGAAACGATTGATATTTTATTCAAGACATTCAGAGCTACATTGATTAAGCAAGCGCACGAGATCTTGAATCATCTAATAATTCCTGATACGATCGTTGAAACTAAGACAACGCCCAAACCTGACGATCGGTACGAAGAACATGCCTCTATGGATGATTTTTCTGGCTTATCGGCTAAAGAACAACTCGTGAAGAGATTTCAGCAGATCAAACCACTTGCGCTGCCGGTGGCAACAACGACGCGAGGATCCTTGGAAGCAATCCGTAAATAATTCTACTATGAATCTGGGAATAAAGGGATCACACTGATTTTTATCGCTCTTGGAACCTTCCGTCCAACTTTGGTTGAACCAGAGCAACATTGCCAACAAAATCTGCAGCTGGCAACATATATGTCTACTTAAGTTTCACTTTGCCCGACCTAGCAAGGAATGATTTTAACATTTGAAGTTTGTCAATAAATATTGTTTTTCACCCAAAAGTCCAAATAAAGAACTTTTTTTATTTCTGAAGTTTTCACAAATACCGGTGTTTTACCGGTATTACTGGTATTTACTGCACCAAATACCGGTATTTGTCAAATATGGCCAATACCGATTACCCTATTCCACACTGATACTATTCCGTCCCTTTTCATGCGGGAGTATGGCAGAAGTAAGTTGGTGAGATTTATACCATCACAAATATTGCCCTCCGCTCGCTTTGAAATGTGTTTCTATAAAACATTATTCATGCTGCCGTATCCCAAGGAAACTATCTTCTCTAATTCTATCATGTACGTCTAAGTTTGGAAGATGATATTAGCATTTTCATAATATTGGATATGTTATTATTGAGATATTTTCGTCTGCTCTGCTAACCCTCTTGCGGGAGCCTGATAAATAACTATCAAAAAGTACCGTTAACCTTTTACTTTTACATTTAGTTGATGATAATTTGATGGTTAAAACCATTAAATTTCAATCAAAAGATCATTGATTTTATAATCGATTTTTTTTACATTTCATTTAGAGATAAACAAGCAAACAAGATTGCGGGTTGCATTTATAAAGTTTGTTCACGTTAAGTCTCGGACACCCATATTCCAATAAGTATTTTGAAAATTTCCACAAGCCACTGAGACTATCCATTTACATGACCAATAATTCTTTTGTTTGTTTTAATCAATTGGACATTATTTAAGTGTTCGAAATTTAACGTGGACAGACTTTGTGAGCTGGCTTACTAAACGAAAAAAAAACTATCGTTTCAAAAGTAGCAGCAAATCTTTTCAGGTCGCTTCAAAATCTCGCAACGAATTTGCGCTTTGGTGTCATATTTTTGTTTACTTCCCGTTAGTTTCAAAAAGTTTGGAATAAGCGGGTGAGGGTGAGATATATTGCATATTGGGCCTATTACACATCCAGTGTGGGAGACGAGCCAGCCTAGGGCTGAAAGTCTCCTTAATAAAGATGCAAAAAAAAGTATCCAGTGTGTATTGATGATAGATGTGGAACTATCTTCTATATAACGGATCTTTGGTCGTCATTGATCAGTAAATAGCAGGCCATGAGTCGGCATCTCTCTTGATATGGCAATCAACGACGACAGACGCCATACAGCACGCGCAATCAAGCCACCAGCTAGCTTACTAGGCGGGAACGGACCCCATAAAAATAGTATTTTTTTATTCTGAACATTATTGTCGTTCAATCTGAAGTTTTTGTGTTAAACTTGTTATGTTTAAATATAAAAAATATCGTCTCAGGATGTAAAAGTTTTACTGAAATGCTATGAATCGTACGTTGGAGAAAAACTCCGATGTGAATATGTACATAATTTGGAGGATTTTGATTTGAAAAATGTATTGGAGGTAACCACTTTCCTTCAATGGGGCTCAAACCCATGACCATCAGTACGCTAGACTGGTACTCCGTCGACATCCGTCGGCCTTCGTAACTTAGGGGCTACTGAATGAGCCCGAGATTCCCAAGTCGGACGCATAGTCGAAGCTCTCACAATCCATTTCCAAAACCAACGCTTCCACACGTGTGTAGTGCACATGTAATTATTTTATCACATAATGTACATTTTCTAATCGGAGTTTATCAGAACATTGTAAATTAATGACCATGTCGGGTGGTTCAATACCCGAAAAATAGTTTTGATTGAACTGGCTTATGTAGTCAAGCCTGTTACAATACGATCAATGGGAAAGTACTGTAGGATAGTCCGTCTGGAGAACCATCTATATAAAATATTCTACACACTTTTCTTTACCATGAAAATTCACAACAAACTTTCACTCGTAATTTTGATTAATTTTCCATTAACATTTTGTTCCACTCGGGTCGATCATCAACCACACTGCACACACGACACGTGACGTCTTCTTCGTCTTGAATTTTCCTCTTAGGAGCAGCAGCACGGCATCTTCTGTGCTTGCTGTGCACGCCAGCAGAAGGTTGTTTTTGTTGTCATTGCACAGCTCTGATGCGAAGCAACCGAAGATCCTGCTCCCGATGCAAATTTTCCGAGGATGTCCACTCCCAAACAACACCGTTTTGCATTACGATACAACTGCGAGCACAAAGCACATCCCACATGCACCGGAAACTGATCCAACAACCACTCCCCGCTTTTCACCAGTCTCCTTCCACCTTCTCCCGCTCACTTATTTTTCCTCAGGCTCTGTGGCCCACCTTACAGCATCGGTGCACTTTGCATTTTCCCACAGCAGCAACCCTCGGAGCGGAAATCCCTTTGCTGTGATTGCGCCCAGGCAGGTCCACCCTGATTTTCTTCTTGGTTGTTTCCTTTTGCTATTTGGCACACTTCCGCGACGGCGAAATACACCCTGAATTCTGAATGACTGACTGTTAGGTTCCCCCCGCCAGAACGGACGGCGATGACGGTGCAGCAGCAGCAGCAACGACAACGACCGACGACGCCCAAAGGACGATTTGTATTTGAAATTATCCTTTTTGACGTTTTTTTCCTACTTCCAAGCCCCTTTGCAGCCTGTATTCCAATTCGCCTGGTTTTTCCTCGAGAGACACACTTCACTGTAACACACTCTACACAACAATACGGTTTTTATGAATCGACGCCATACGAATCAAACGGCCCGGAGATTCGCACGTCTGCAGCTCGCCAGCGCTTCGATAGGATTATTTATTTAGGTTCCAATCGGCGGGCGACCAAGCCTGATTTTCCCCTGAAAAGCGACGACTTCGGCGGCCCACTCGTCGTCGTCGTCGTCGGCGTCATCGTGCCATCATCATTGTCGCACACACGGACGGGTGTGCAATCAATGTGTGCTCTGGTGCTCCCGATTTTATCGCGTGCTTCTCTCCGTTCGTACTCCGAATAATCAGCAGTGCAGGACTCTTGGTTCTAAGCCCCTTAGGGGGGAGTTGGATGGAGAGTTGGGGAAGTCGGATCGGCTTACATCAATTCGGGACGGGGTGCGCCCCACAATACGGCGAAGCGTGTCGATTCAAGGCTTTTTTTTTCAGTGTGAGACAATGTCTGAACAGACTGACAGAGGAATTGGCAGTGTTGTCATAGATCAAACGGAAAACAACTCGAGAAACAAAAAATAAAGCAAAAGTTAATACTTTCTAATACCCCCTGCTATTGAATCCGAATTCCATCGTTTTAATTTATTTAGAACTCAAAATTAGGAAGAGAGAATGTGCAATAATTTTGCATTGTACTGCGGTGAGATACAAAACTTTTGCTTTTAGTGATGGAATAAAAATAAACTAGATCCTTTTTTTAATGCCAATTTCAGCGAATTAATTGTGCAAAGCATAGTCAACATGAATGGGGACAATTGCAAAATAATTAAAGCTACGGACGTCATGCGTTGCTTTAATTGCTCTGAGTACGGACTGCAAATCATCTGTTTGATTTATTTCTTTAATTCTTTATTAGTATTATTTAGTATTTTCTTCATCGGACTGCTATCCAATATGCTCTGGTGATGAATAATGGTCCATAGTGCCCTGTGTAGTCGAGACGCCGGTAGACCAGGTGAGGCGTCATAACCTCACCGGAAGGACCGGGCTGACTCCGGGACTCAGTAGACTAAGATTCGCCAAGCAAAAAGAGCCTGTCCAGGACCCCCGGTAGTCGAGTGCGGACGTCATTCTCACACCGAAACTGGGGAACAGCCCTCGGCTCCTGGTGATAGACCAAAGAGGGGCCATTTTACTCCCTGCAAGCCAACAGCCAAACGTAAAGTTTCATGTCGCTGCTTCTCCGGAGGACTCCTTGGCAGGTAAAAGTTTCCTGTCTGGCCATCGTCAAGGGGACAGTGTCACCAACGCACAGTAGCGAATTCCTCGCCTTTTCCGTAGGATCGCTACCTCTGCCGTCTTTAGCACTGAGTTGATAGCGTCCACCGTGGACTTACCCTTCTGTTGCGCACACCCTAAGCGTGACACAGCACCTACATCGAAGCAGGGTTAATTGACATACCTACAGTGACAATTTGCACTCAACGGCCTGAAGTTGACTGCGATTTGTTTTGATGGGAGCTGTCAACAGTAAAAGTTTTGTATACCAAATGGCTATTGTATAGAGCATTGTAAAATTGACTAGTAATTTGTTATTCGTACCTATAAATTGTTAAATTATTCTACTTAAAACTAAGTTGATACGGTAAGCTAGCAAAACACAAATAATTGGAACTTAAAAACTAAAATAAATACTATATACAGGGACGAACAAGTGAGTCAGTAAGCTGGTCCCACATGCTAAGGATCCAGCCAGTGATACCGCGTGATATTAATGGTAACTAGGTCTAATTAGTACGAAAAGATAACTAAAACTAATACGTGTACTTAAAATTAAAGACTTGTTCGCATAAACGGTTGTCGCTGGTAGATACATCCATACAAACCCACGGAAACCTACAAACGTGAGTTGTTATATTTCTAACCTAAATGTAAAACTAAATAGAAAAAAAATGTATTTACAGAAAAATTTAATCGCGGTGCTAAATCGCGCAAATAAAGCCAGATTGAAATTTTTGGAAATTGTTTCCTTGTTGCATCCGCAACAATCTTAAATTTTTGTTTCTGGATCTACCTACGATGGCCAATAGAAGGAACCCAAGGCGGAATCGGGCGCTGGAAGAAAGCCTACAACAGTCGTGCCTGCTGTGTAATCTTCCAGACTGCAACGAGATGGTGTGCTGTGGCCGATGTAATCAGTGGTTTCACTTCGACTGCGTCGGAGTTAATGAAGACGTGGCTAATGTGTCCTGGAGCTGCCCGGATTGCTTGCCAGCGCCAGCTACAAATCCGGCTCCACAACTGCCACTATCATCAATACCACCGACAGCAAATACAGGTGAGCCAATTACACGATCGTCCCTACCACCACCGCAAACGCCGATGCCCCCGCCAAGAGCCTCAATAGTGCCAACCCCTCGTCCACGAACATCATTACACGACGCTCCCCCACCCACACCTCTTCCGCGTATTTCACGTGCACATGGTTCGTGTCCACCCGTTGTAGAACGCACGCTTGCAGAAGTGGAGGTTATTAACAGACTGCCAGCGGACCGTCGTATCCAGTTCCTGGAGCAGCAGGAAGCCATCGAGCAGCGATACTTGCTGCGTAGGTTTCAGCTGTTATTGGAGTCGCCAATCAACGATAATCCCGTGAATGAACAAGAATGCAGGACTACTAGGACAAACCAGGCCACCGTGGTGCCACCAGTGTATCATTCATCTCCAGTGTGTCACAATCAGTTGCCTCCACGTTCCACTCTTGAGAACAGGAACATATCACCGTTTGTTCCAATCTCGCGGCCAATTTCGAATTCGTAATCATAATCGACCGAATGTTTCGATGTTTCCTCCGCCGCTTGGCAATCTACAATCGAACTCTCCAGCTTTCCGCCCACCACCAGACATACATCGTCCTGTAGCTTCTTCATTCGTTCCACGTCAGCGCGGTTATTATTCGCATGCTTCTGCATTCTCCCATCCTCATGGCAATCAGCATCAGCAAGCTTCCACATTTGTCCCACTCACTGGTAATTTACAACCAATCGGTCCGGAGTACTATCCGTCAGCTTTCCACAACGATCCTACTGCAACAGGAGGAGCGACGCTGCTCAACAAAAGCCAAATTGCCGCTCGCCATGCAGTACCGAAGGAGCTACCAGTATTTACCGGTGAACCGGAGGAGTGGCCTCTGTTTTTCGCTTCCTTCGAAAACTCGACGCATCTTTGCGGGTTTACACCTGAAGAGAATATGGTTCGACTGCAGAAGTGTTTACGAGGTAAGGCGTTAGAATCAGTGAGATGTCAGCTGTTGCACCCTAGCAACTTGGAGCAAGTGCTTGGTACACTCAAGATGCTGTTTGGTCGCCCGGAAATCGTTGTACATTCGCTTCTACAGAAAATCAACAATCTACCGGCCCCGAAGGCGGACCGCCTTGGAACACTTGTCGACTTTGCTCTCGCTGTACGCAATATGGTGGCGACAGTCAAGGCCTGCGAACTAGAGGAGCACTTATGCAACCTCACCCTTCTGCATAGTTTGACCGAACGGCTTCCTCCGATGATCAGATTAAACTGGGCGACACATCGACAATCTCTTCGTGTCGTAACGTTGTCCGAATTCAGTGATTGGTTGTATAAGTTAGCAGAGGCAGCGAGTGCAGTGACCATGCCACAGTTTTCTACCGCCATAGACAGCAAATCTCGCCGAGGTAGGAAGGATGATGGATTCTTGAACGCGCACACTGAAGTAAGTCCAAAAGCGAGGCAGTTGGAAACAAACAACGGTTGTCTCGTCTGCCAGGGACGCTGCGTGGCTGTGGAGAAGTGCAAGCGGTTCATTTCGTTCGGTCTCTCCGCTCGCTGGGACACACTTCGTGAGCACAAACTGTGCCGCAGTTGTCTGAACAATCATCGTGGTCCGTGCAAGTCGGCGAAGCCATGTGGGAGAAACGGATATCAATACAAACATCATTGGCTATTGCACAACGATGGGAAGGACAAACTGGTTCAAGCAACAGCGTTCCCCAACAAGCCCTCGTCGAAAGATCATCGGATGTCGAGTCGTGCAATACGCATCGAGGAGGAGGAAAGGCCGTTCTATTCCAGTATGTTCCAGTAGTTCTCTATAACAACGGTATCGAGCTCCGCACTCACGCATTTCTAGACAGTGGATCATCATTAACACTGATGGAGGACAGTTTGGCGGAGGAGTTAAACCTGAATGGTGAGAAGTACCCCTTGTGTCTGCGATGGACTGCGGACACCTGCCGGTATGAAAAGGATGCCAAGATAGTCTCGCTCAACATCTCTGGCACACATAGTGGAAGCAGTCTGCACAGTTTAAAGGAGGTCTACACGGTGAAAGAGTTAAAGCTCCCTTCTCAATCTCTACCGGCTGATAATCTGTGTGCAAAGTACGTGCACCTGAAATCACTGCCACTAGAATCTTACAGCAACGTTCAACCAAGGATAATGATCGGTGTTAGCAACGCAAGAGTGATGCACGCTTTGGACAGCCGTGAAGGGAACCCAGACGAACCGGTGGCGATTAAGACTCGTCTTGGTTGGACTGTCTATTGCACTTGCCCATCGGCGTGTGTATCAGCTGACAGTACCGCTCCACTTAGCTTCCATATCTGCTCACATTCCCATGGACCAGATGAAACCCTACACGAAACGGTTAAGAACTATTTCGCACTCGACAGTTTGGGGATCAGAGCTCCGCAACAATCCAAGGAAGACGACAGAGCACTATCAATACTGCGCGATATCACCACTTTCCAGAATGGGCGCTATCAAGTTGGTCTACTATGGAAGTTTGACGATGTGCGTCTGCCAAACAATCGATCCATGGCGTTGAGACGTCACTACTGTTTGACGAAGCGGATGGAACGAGAACCACAGTTAGCTGCAACATTAAGAGCGAAAATGACGGACTACGTCAGCAAAGGTTATATCCGTAAGCTGACACCAGAGGAGTGTCGAGTAACTGGAAGTCGCACCTGGTACTTACCGATTTTCCCGGTATTCAACCCCAACAAACCGGGGACAGTTCGAATTGTCTTCGATGCAGCTGCAACTTTCGGAAATGTCTCCTTAAATTCCGTACTGTTCAAAGGTCCAGATCAGCTAAACGCTCTGCCACCAGTCCTGTACAAATTCAGATAGCGGTGAATTGGTCTAGGAGGTGATATCGCAGAGATGTTCATCAGATGCGGATTCGACCTGAAGATGAACATAGTCAGCGGATCCTGTGGTGTTCTAGCGAGAATACTATGGAACCTAGCGACTACGTGATGCAAGTAGTCACGTTTGGTGTTACCTGCTCGCCCAGCACAGCGCTGCACGTCATCAATAAGAAAGCGTCCCGATCCCGATCCCGAACAGATATCCCACTGCTGTCGATGCTATCCGTCGTCGTCAGTACGTCGACGATATGTTGACTAGTGTTGACACTGTGGAAGAAGCAGTCAAACTAGCAAATGATGTTTGCTACATCCACCGCAAGGGAGGATTCCACATGAGGAACTGGGTATCGAATTCACCAGCTGTACTCAAGGCCCTCGGAGAAAATCCGAAGTCCGAGAAGTCCATGGAGATGAATGCAGAGCTCGCTATGGAAAAGATTCAAGGTATGTGGTGAAGTACCACGACAGATGTCTTCCGCTACAAACTCTGTACGGATCGCAACAGAGATCTACTGTCTGGCGCCAAACACCCTACTAAAAGGGATGTATTACGCACGCTAATGGCGATTTATGATCCTTTAGGGCTCATTGCGCACTACCTGATGTACCTTAAGTTACTGCTTCAGGAGATCTGGCGGGCTCAAACTGGATGGGATGAGACCATCGGCCAGAAACATCTGGAGAAATGGTTGACTTGGTTGCGCATACTGCCTGAGCTGGAATCCGTCCGCATACCACGGTGTTACTTTCTCCACAATGCAAGGATTGACGAAGCTACAGTGGAGCTCCATACTTTCGTGGATGCCAGCGAAAGTGGCTTCGCTGCCGTGTCATTTTTCCGCTTCGAAATAGATGATAACATCGAGTGTGTTCTTGTTGGAAGCAAGACGAGAGTGGCACCTATCAAGTTCGTTTCCATACCTCGCTTGGAGTTACAAGCAGCAGTTGTTGGCGCGCGTTTGGCTCGTAGCATTGTAGAAGGGCACTCCATCAATATCGCTCACCGCTACTTTTGGACGGATGCCCGGGACGTTATGTGCTGGCTGCAGTCCGATCACCGCCGATATTCCCAGTTTGTGGCCTTTCGTGTTGGCGAAATACTTGAGACGACCGACATCGCTGAGTGGAGATGGCTGGGCACTAAGCACAACGTCGCTGATGATGGAACCAAGTGGAAGTTCAAACCAGACCTCAAACCAACAAGTCGTTGGTTCGTAGGACCTCCGTTCCTATGGAAGCCGAAAAGTGAGTGGCCAGTGTCGTCCCTACAGGGTGAGGAGACCTATAATGAGATTCGAGCTAATCTGCTGCATCACATCGAAAACAAACCCCAAGCTATTCTTCTGCCGGAAAACTACTCTTCTTGGCAACACTTGCGGCGTGTGACAGCATTCGTCAAGCGTTTCATCGAAAACATAAAGCGAAAGAAAAACAGGCAACCAGCAGAAATCGGTCCGCTCACAAGTGAGGAACTTTCAACAGCAGAGGTGTTTCAGTTTCAGCGAGCCCAAGAAGATGCGTACGGCGAAGAGTTAGCAGTAATAACAGACAGTCGCCGTCTGAAGAAGAAGAACCGCTTGTACAAAGTGAACCCTTTTATCGACGATCGTGGCGTGATGCGAATTCACAGTCGTCTTGGCGAATGTGACTTTGTAGACGAGAGTGATAAATACCCAATCGTGCTCCCGCGAGACCATCCAACTACACGTCTCATCGTCTCTAATGTTCATCAGCGTTACCATCACCAATGTCACGAAACCTGTGTGAACGAAGTTCGTAAACAGTTCTATATTCCTCGAGTGCGCAGAGTTTGCGACCAAGTGCGTCGTGAATGTCAGTCGTGTTTGATCACCAGTGCGAGACCAGAACCACCAGCGATGGGACCTCTTCAAAAGGCGCGAGTTGCAGCTTTATACGTCCATTCTCATACGTGGGTGTGGACTTCTTCGGCCCGTTTCGTCCTTATCAGTCGCCGACATGAGAAGCGCTGGGGACTGATCGTTACATGCCTAACAACTCGGGCCATACATCTCGAACTTGCCGCTTCGCTGAGCACCAGTTCGTGCATCATGGTTTTAAGAACTGCTTCGCACGTCGTGGGACTCCCGTGGAAATTCGAAGCGATCGAGGGACAAATTTTGTTGGCGCAGAGAAGGAGCTGAAGGCTGCGTTGGCGGGGCTAGACCTGGATATGCTGACGACTGAATTCACCACTCCGGCAACATCGTGGCGTTTCAACCCTCCAGCGTCACCTCACATGGGTGGCTCCTGGGAACGTCTCATCCAATCGGTAAAGAAGATTTTAGCTGCAGTTAAACCCCAGAGAGTGCCTACAGAAGAAGTGTTGAGAAGCTACCTAATCCAGGCAGAGAATATCGTCAATAGCCGCCCACTGACACACGTACCTGTAGATGACGTGTCGTCACCAGCGTTGACCCCAACCACTTTCTGTTAGGATCTTCGAACGGGTCCAAACCTCTTGTTCCGTATACTGATTGTCCGCTGACACTTCAACAATCCTGGAAGGCGTCGGAAGCTTTGGCAAATTGGTTTTGGCGGCGATGGGTAACAGAGTATTTACCTACGATAACCCGGCGCACCAAGTGGTTCTATCCTGTCAAGCCGATTGTGGTTGGCGACATTGTCGTTGTGGTGGATCCTCAGTTGGCTCGGAACTGTTGGCCGAGAGGACGGGTGCTCTCAGTCAAGAACTCGTCAGATGGACAAGTACGTTCGGCGGTCGTACAGACAGCTACAGGCATCTACGAAAGGCCAGCAGTTAAACTTGCGGTGTTGGATGTAGGCGCAAACCGGAGTGAGCTGGGCCAGGGCCCAACTACTGGGGGGGACTGTTGCGCACACCCTAAGCGTGACACAGCACCTACATCGAAGCAGGGTTAATTGACATACCTACAGTGACAATTTGCACTCAACGGCCTGAAGTTGACTGCGATTTGTTTTGATGGGAGCTGTCAACAGTAAAAGTTTTGTATACCAAATGGCTATTGTATAGAGCATTGTAAAATTGACTAGTAATTTGTTATTCGTACCTATAAATTGTTAAATTATTCTACTTAAAACTAAGTTGATACGGTAAGCTAGCAAAACACAAATAATTGGAACTTAAAAACTAAAATAAATACTATATACAGGGACGAACAAGTGAGTCAGTAAGCTGGTCCCACATGCTAAGGATCCAGCCAGTGATACCGCGTGATATTAATGGTAACTAGGTCTAATTAGTACGAAAAGATAACTAAAACTAATACGTGTACTTAAAATTAAAGACTTGTTCGCATAAACGGTTGTCGCTGGTAGATACATCCATACAAACCCACGGAAACCTACAAACGTGAGTTGTTATATTTCTAACCTAAATGTAAAACTAAATAGAAAAAAATGTATTTACAGAAAAATTTAATCGCGGTGCTAAATCGCGCAAATAAAGCCAGATTGAAATTTTTGGAAATTGTTTCCTTGTTGCATCCGCAACACCTTCCGAAAACCAAACTGGTTGCTCGATAGACCGTTTGTACCCTCTGCTTACAGTTTAAGCCTGTTGAGGATGATCCTCTCGAGCAGTTTACCAGTCGTGTCGATCAGGCAAATTGGTCAGTACGCCAACTACTGCCTTTTCCATCTCTCAGGGAAACGACACTCTACGAGGCATCTCTCTAAGCTAGCCTGAACATGTTTGGGTTCGCTATGATCGCTGCCTTGAGTGCGCTGTTTGGGACTCCATCAGGTCTTGCAGCTTTGTTCGTCGCAATGGAATTAGCCACTGTGAGTAACTCTTTGTTCGTCACCGGAGCCACCATTTCGGCCACACTCCCAGCGCCTTGCGGCGCAGAAGGCTAAGGACTTGTGGTTCGGGACGGGAAGAGTACTTCGATAATCTTCGCCAACCGGTCCGGTGATCATTCAGGGGGTGAAGACCCGACTAGAAGAGCATAACAGAAACTGAACACAATATTAACATATTGTGATATTTATAACTTATTTTGATACAATTTCGTTCTTAGTAGCCATTATCTTTCAAATGTTGTAACAGGATTTTATCATAATATGATTTAAAAAATGCTTAACACCGAATTGCCTGACAGTAGGCAATTAAAATAGATGTAGCAAAGTCTTCCAGCCATATAGATATCACAACGCTGATATAATTTGCAAAGGTTGCCTTATTTGTAATGTTGTTAATTTCATGTTCTCGAAAAATATTTTTGTTCAGACAAAAACAAAAGTTTCGTGTTGTTGATCACAATCTGGAGACCTATCACGAACTGTAAGAATTTGCAACTGCACAGAAACAATATATTTTGTATCTGATTCTATTATAAATTTCTAACAAAATATGTTATTTTTATGATAAAATTGTAACAAAATTTGATAGTTTTTTGTTTCCAGTAGTGTGATTTTTGATAGAAATTTAGATATTTTAACAACATCCTGCACCACGTTTCTAACAAATTTTGTTATAAAAAATTAGTATAACATAATAACATAGGTTGATATAATTTTGATATGACCTTCTAGTCGGGGAGCCCTTTTTGGTCTTGGCCATAACGATCCTATAGGTGTCACCCCATGGGTTCGCCTTAAAACCCTCGCAAAGGTTGTCAAAACACGCTCTCTTGCTGCTCTTAATAACCTTTATAAGGGCCAATTTCGCAGCTTGAAACACTTCACGACGGACCTATCTTTCCTCCTCGTTGCGTCCTATGTTTAGCCTTGAGGCAGGCTGATCGTAGGGTTGCAATCTCGGCACTCCACCAGTATACCGGGCGTCTGCCATTTCTTGACAGGGCTTTCCTCGGCGTAGTAGCGACGCACGCGCGTGGTAGGACACCTACCAGCGCATCCCCGCTTAGACTGTCGGTGTTGGCCTCCAGTCCCAGGGCCGCGGTAAAAACTTCACCCACCCTCGGACACCATAGTTGATCTTGAAGCGAATTGCTAAGTGATCACTATGGGTGTAGCCTTCGTCTACCCACCAGTCCAGGTCAGAGACCAGATCGGGGCTGACAAACGTTAAATCTATCCATGACTCGGCCCCATTCCTACGGAATGTGCTACTGGTTCCGTCATTGACTAGCACTGCGTCGAGTTTCGCAAGTGCCTCGAATAATGCTTGTCCCTTCTGATTGGTGCAGAACCTGCCCCATTCCACTGCCCAAGCATTAAAATTTCCCGCCATAACGAACGAGTTCCGACCTACTAGGTCGGACGATAGCCTATCGATCATCTGGTTTAACTGTTCTATTGGCCACCTTGGTGGGGCATAGCAGCTACAATAGAACACACCATTGATCTTGGCTATCGCTACATTCTCCGCGGAGGAGTGTACAACCGCTTGAACCGGGTACCTTCCCGTTGTGCAGATTGCCGCCGACCTAGACCCGTCCACCACCCAGTTGCCATTGTCGGCAGGGACGTTATACGGGTCGGACGGGAGGGCGACATCGGTCCTCGTCTCCGAGACCGACTGCCACAGCAATTGCTGGGCAGATGCACTGTGGTTCAGGTTCAGCTGTGTTACTTGTACGGCTTTTTCCTATTGGCATCTCCGAAGGGACACGCAGGCCCACCCATAGCATGGTTACGGGCCTGCTTCTTACTGGCGCAGATGAGGCACTTAGGTGCCTTGTCGCATTCCTGCGCCTTGTGTCCCTCCTTGCCACAGCGACGGCACAGCTTGCTTCAGTCTAGGTCCTTGCAGTCGAGCCGAAAGGCTATCGGCCGCTCGCAGCGATTTGAGGACATAGGCGTACTTGTCCTTGTCGGTTTTCTCCAGCAAGGCCTCGGCTCTGTCCTCCACCTTCTTTGCAGGTCGAGGGCTGTTCGACTTCCGCTCCCTACTGAACAGATGCCAGGGATTTTCATCCCCTATAGTGTGGGTACCAATGGCCGGCTGGGGCCATCTTGTGGCCCAGCGACTTGCGCCTGTTTGGTGCCTTTCACCTTCTTGGGCCCACGTCCTTCGGGCTCTGGTGCCCCGTCCAGACGACGTTTATGGTTGCACGTCTGGATTGCTACAGATTGAGCGTTCTCTTGCCCTCGCTGGCCGTAAGGGCGGAGTCGTTCGCCATAGGGTGGTAGTAACACCGATAGAGGAGGGGTCCACCACCTCCATCTCTAACGATTTTTGATTGTCAAAACTCATTGCTATTTGGGTACCCCCCCCCCCATAAATCCTGCTGGAGTAGTCGCCTTTAATGATTCCATGGTTATTTATGCCTGTCTTGCGGCAAGCAGGGAGGCCATGTGAGGGTTGAGAGCCAGATCAGCGCAAGCTCCCTCGTTTGTAGCTCATTTAGCCACCTTTTCACGTCAAATAGTGTTGACCGACCATCGTATCCAGGGGGTACCGCGCGGAGGCGAACTACACTGCCCACCACGTAAACTACGTCTTTTTTTTTTTTTTTTTACAAGGGAGAATGCATTTACACACTAACCCAGTACACGTGCATTGTAGTTGCCAAACTACCACACGGAAGTGTACTGGAGGGTCGGACTCGACCATACCGGTAATACCGACTAAACTCCCTTGGGCTCCACCATCGTTTCCCCCAGGAACTACCTCCCAGTACTACTTCTGGGGGATGGCAGTACTAAACGTACTCGCTCATTCTCGCTTACACAGGCACCCGTCCCGTGCGAGACTGACTTGGGTGCTCGCTCTATCGCACCCTCAAACACACCCTACATACTCTGTTGCACCTCTGTCATGCCGTGCGGGTCTAACTTGTGTGCCCACCCTTCTCATGCCATGTGGGTCTAACTTGTATGCCCACCCAAACCCTTGATTCATGCTCATACACTCCATGCTTGCACACAAGCTAACGCTCCTATGGGTCTGACTTGTGTGCCCACCCTTCTCATGCCGTGCGGGTCTAACTTTTGTGCCCACCCTACTCATGCCATGTGGGACTAACTCGTATGCCCACCTTTATCGTACCATGTGAGACTGCTCACCTCTTTCATTCAGTTCGCGCTGACACATACTACTCGAGTCATTCGACCTAACACTCCCTCTGGCATCCCTTGTGGGACGTTTCGCTTAGGTTCCCACTTCTGACATACCATGTGAGTCTGACTCACCTCGTTCATGCCATATGAGACTAGCTCAACTCGACTCAACTCATTCCTTTCGTACCATGTGAGACTGACTTGGATGCTCACCCACACTCCTCTGCCACGCCGCGGGGTATCAGTAGTCGTAGGAACCAACATTCCTGCGCTACTTCCAGCGCGGCGTGTGCAGTCCATACATACACCTATTCATTCACCCTTCTGCCATGCTTCGAGGTGACGATCTCGGTTGCCACCCGCTGCGCCATTACCTCTGCATGGGCAAACCATTCACACACTTCTTCGCGTTCGGCACTTTCGCTCTAACTAACCAATCACAAGTTAGTCATGCTTGTCGATTGTTGCTCGGCGCGCCAGATTCTCTGCAAGCTGCAGGCAATCTGAGTGGTTGCAGTCGAGACTGCGTTCCACTTCTCCACCGCTTGACACATCCTTTGGATAAGATTATCCGGAGTTGTGTCCCGGCCGCAAACGTCTATCATTGCTCTTCTTCACGGTTCTGGAAGTAGCTTTCCAAGATCCGGTACAGTCCCACCGACAGGCTAAGCCGGTGTAACGAGAGCGCGATGGCATCCCAGATTGCGCTGTTGAATGCGTTCTTCACGTCCAGTCTTGAGGACTGAATTGATAGCGTCCACCGTGGACTTACCCTTCCGAAAACCAAACTGGTTACTCGACAGGCCATCCGTACCCTCTGCGTACGGGTGAGCCTGTTGAGGATGATCCTCTCGAGCAGTTTACCCGTCGTGTCGATCAGGCAAATTGGTCTGTACGCCGATGGGTCACCCGGAGGCTTCCGGCCTTCGGCAGCAGTACCAACTTCTGCCTTTTCTATCTCTCAGGGAAACAACACTCATCCAGGCATCTCTGCATAGCTAGCCTGAACATGTTCGGGTTCGCTATGATCGCTGCCTTGAGTGCGCTGTTTGGAACTCCATCGGGGCCTGGAGCTTTGTTCATCGCAAGAGTGTTAGCCACTGCGAGTAACTCTTCGTTCGTCACCGGAGCCACCATTTCGGCCACACTCCCAGCGCCTTGCAGCGCAGGAGGAGGCCAGGGACTTGTGGCTCGGGACGGGAAGAGTACTTCGATAATCCTTGCCAACTGGTCCGGTGACCGTTCGAGGGATGAAGTGCCCCCTTTGGTCTTGGCCATCACGATCCTATAGGCGTCACCCCACGGATTCGCATTGGCACCCTCGCACAGGTTGTCGAAGCACGCTCTCTTGCTGCTCTTGATGGCCTTGTTAAGGGCCAGTCTCGCAGCTTGAAACACTTCCCGGCGGACCGCTCTTTCCTCCTCGGTGCGGGCTCGTTGCGTCCTACGTCTAGCCTTGAGGCAGGCTGATCGTAGGGCTGCAATTTCGGCGCTCCACCAGTATACCGGGCATCTGCCATTTCTTGGCCGGGCTTTCCTCGGCATAGTAGCGTCGCACGCGTGATAGGACAGCTATCAGCGCATCCCCGCTTAGACTGTCGGTATTGGCCTCCAGTCCCAGGGCCGCGGTGAAAACTTCGCTGTCGAAGTGATCGGACTTCCACCCACGGACCTGACAAGGATCACCCGCCCTCGGACGCTGCACACCATAGTTGATCTTGAAGCGAATTGCTAGGTGATAACTATGGGTGTAGCCCTCGTCTACCCTCCAATCCAGGTCCGAGACCAGACTGGGGCTGACAAACGTTACATCTATCCATGACTCGGCCCCATTCCTACGGAATGTGCTACTGGCTCCGTCATTGACAAGCACTGCGTCGAGTTTTGCAAGTGCCTCGAGTAACGCTTGTCCCCTCTGATTGGTGCAGCGGCTGCCCCTTCCACTGCCCAAGCATTAAAGTCTCCCGCTATAACGAACGGACTCCGACTCATTAGGTCGGCCGATAGCCTGTCGATCATCTGGTTGAACTGTTCCATTGGCCACCTTGGTGTGGCGTAGCAGCTACAATAGAACACCCCATTGATCTTGGCTATCGCGACACCCTCCGCGGAGGAGTGTACAACCTCTTGAACGGGGTACCTTCCTGTTGTGCAGATTGCCGCCGACCCAGACCCGTCCGCCACCCAGTTGCCATTGCCGGCAGGGACGTTGTACGGGTCGGACAGGAGGGCGACATCGATCCTCGACTCCGAGACCGCCTGCCACAGCAGTTGCTGGGCAGGTGCACAGTGATTCAGATTCAGCTGTGTTACTTGCACGGCTTTTTCCGATTGGCTTCTCCGAAGGGACACGCAGGCCCGCCCATAGCATGGTTCCGGGCCTGCTTCTTACTGGCGCAGATAAGGCACCTAGGTGCCTTGTCGCATTCCTGTGCCTTGTGTCCCTCCTCGCCGCAGCGACGACACATCTTGCTTCGGTCTGGGCCCTTGCAGTCATAAGACTTGTGCCCGGACTCAAGGCACTGGTAGCACCTGTCCACTGAAGGTAGCTGGAGCACGCTTACTGGGCATACTGACCAGCCGATCTTCAGCTTCCCTTTCCCAATGACCTTTTTGGCGTCAGTCACTGGTAGTCTGAGATAGGCTACCTGCGTACCAAAGAATTCTCTTAGACGTCCAGAGGACCGCTCAACCTCTGTGCCGCACTGCTCTTTGACGGCAGAGACGACGTCTTCCGCGGTCGTGACCTCATTCAGCTGCTTACACTGGAGGGTCACTTCCGCACCCAACGACCTGACCTGAGCGCCGTCACCCAAGACCTCCTGGGCAAGCTTTTCGTAAGCCACCCCGCTGGATTGCACGCCACGCTTCAGTACCAAGATCATTTCGCCGTTCTTGGTACGTCTAACGCTGCGCACGTCCTGGCCCAGGGCCGATAGGCTATCGGCCGCTCGCAGCGATTTAAGGACATCGGCGTATTTGTCCTTGTCGGTTTTCACCAACAAGGCCTCGCCTCTGTCTCTCACTTTCTTCGTAGGTCGAGGGGTGTTCGACTTCCGCGCCCTACTGACCAGTTGCCAAGGATTCGCATCCCCTTCGGCGGGTACCGATGGCTGGCTGGGGCCAGCTTGTGGCTCAGCAACTTGTGCCTGTCTAGTGCCTTTCGCCTTCTTTGGCACACGCCCTTCAGGCTCCGGTGCACCATCCAGGCGACGCTTCGCCTTAATGGTAGCGCGTTTGGGTCGCTTCGTACTTGGCGTTTTCTTGCCCTCACTGGCCGTAAGGGCGGTCGCCTCTTTCACCGCAGTAACACCGCTAGGGGAGGAGAAGGCCTTGGTCTGCGTACTTTTGGCTACCTTCTCTGCTGCCGCTACATCGCCTGATATAAGCGACCTGTTCTTGTCTTGCGACACGAACAGCTCGCCGGAGCACCAACAGGCTCTGCTTAAGCTCCTTGTTGGTGTTCTGCCTGCCGCTTACGAACTCGATGATCTCATCGAGTTGCTCGGCCACCACCCGTATCCCTGGTAGTGGCTCGTCAGGCGTGCAGGCAGGGCTACTCCCCACCACCACTGGAGACTCTTCGGTACTGCCAATAGCAGCAGCCGTCACTCCACTCGCTCCCTCTTTAATAGGGGATTCGCCAGACCCCTTTTGGCAAAGGGGTCCGTCACCTCCAACTCCAAAGACTGATTGCGTTCAATACTCATTGCTTATGGGTCCCCCTTGCGGCTGCCGCCGAATCCTACTGGAGTAGTCGCCTTGCGGCAAGCAGGGAGGCCATGCGAGGGTTGACACTTGCGTGTTCAGAGCCAGATCAGCGCAAGTCAGGAAAGGGCATCTGAGCCTACTCCCACCCAGTAGGCAAAACTGGATGGCAGGATTGGGCAGCGTGCTACAAGGCCCGCCACGGTTTTATGGGACGGAAGACAGCCTAGCCATTAGCCCACTCGCCGTTTCGAGTCGGTGTCACGTGGCCCTACTAAGAAAGTAGAATGTCAGACTGCCAGCCCGCGCTACACAATATAACAATCTCCAAATCCAAGTCCCATACACGCACCCAGTATGCCATAATCAGGGTCTTACTGGTATCAACCCTGATGTGCCAGTAGCACTCCCTGGCTTGTGCTTTTGAAGCGGCACATAGTCGCTTTGATAGAGTCTGATTACGGGCACTTGTGGTTTTTTGGGAGGGATTTTAGCAGAGCCCACTGCTAAACCCCACCACGCCCTAGGCAGTTCTCCCTGACTCACAGACAGCTGGGGAGGGGTCGTCTAGCCCTTGGACATGGTCCATGCTGTCCCTGCTGTAATCTACGTCTAAGGGGAAGCCTCTGATACAGAGTGTTAAATGAAAATTTCAAAATTCGGTACTGTCATGAAATCGTGTGAGATTTCAAGACAAAATTTTCAAAACGACTTATCTGCTTTTGTCAACAAAGATTCAAACGACGATTTGACAAATCTGATAGCTCTCCCACGCAAATCAACACCACCAACAGGTAGCGGAAGCCTTAACCTACCTATTGGTGGTGTTGGTTTGCGTGGGAGAGCTACCAGATTCGTAAAATCGTCGTTTGAATCTTTGTTTACAAAAGCAGATAAGTCGTTTTGAAAATTTTGTCTTGATTTGTAACATTAATAGGTCCTTTATCTTCCAATGGATTTTAATGATTTATATTTCAAACGATTCGCAAACTCTCCACCAATTTGCCACTAGTATTGAAACTTTTGGTTATTAACGCTAAACTATAGACAATTTTAGTTCTTTCTTCCATCATACATCCTCTATACAGCGCGTTCCAATCCTTGGTAATTGCCTATTTTTAGGGTATTATCAATTATTGAACTGGGGTGTTAGGATAGGGTGGTCCAGCTGCTAGACATTGGGGTCCCAACTCCCTTATAGAGTGGTAGGTGCTGCTAAAGCTGGGTAGTAGTATCGGTGGGATGATTCTCTTCTATATAGAGCGGAATCATTGATTCAGTGTACTATATTTGGTTTTTCGTTGCTTACGTCGAGCGGTCGTGTACTGTATACAACCACAAGATTTTTTCGTAAGTTCTGCTGATTCCTTGCCGAATATGAGTTTTATTGGCCGACACAGTGATATCGACGATGGCAATGTGTTGTTCCAAATGATTTCAACCGCAGCTTTTCCAGCTCTTTTGGCCAAAGAACGAAGAAGGACCAATTGTAAAATAAACAAATGTGAATCAGTATATTCAGGAATCTCGTTATCTTCCGTTAACTCTTGAAAAACTTGCTTATAACGCGCGTGGTTACTAACCCAATTGCAGCCCCATTTTAATATCAACTGCATAATTTGGGAAGAATGTAGCTTTTCATGTTTCTCAAGTGCTATAATACTCAATAATCGGCTCGTAGTATGATCAATAGAGTGATTCAAATTTTGACTTTTTTTGCCCCCTATGCTTAAACGATTGCTTTGGCTTTTTATTAAACTACCTAAATTTTTAGCTAATTTGGATATAAATTGGGTGAGCACGCGCGGTTTGAAGTTTGTATGAAAATTGCTATGAAAACAGTAACTTTCATGGAAAACCGTTCCCTAACGCTTCCCTTCATGCTCTAACAACATATAAGTACATCGGCAAAATAAAAAAATTTACAAGGAAACAGACCGTCGCTGTTGCGAAACGATTTGATGCTCGCAAGAAAAGTTATCAAGGAAATAATGAATCGTGGGAAATTCAATTTAAAACTTAAAAGAATAACATCAATATCAATAATGAGCATTTTTGTTTTCTTCATAACTTTGCTTCCAAATGAGGAATAGCTTCGCAACAACAACTGCCTTTCAGCTTGAGAAGTATTCTGTGTAGGCAATGTGTTGATTTCATTTAAATAGTTCATGGGCCACGTCACGGAACGGTCTTCCACATAAGTGTCAGTTTTCACAGTAATTTCCATACAAACTTCAAATGACGTGTGAACAGTCAAATTACATCCAAAATTACTAAAAATTTAGGAGGATTATTAAAATGGCAAATGCAACCGTTTAAGCATCGGGGGGCAAAAAAGTCAAAATTTGAATCAATCTAATGATCAATGAGTTGAGAGTTGAGAATTTCAATGCAAGTTGGATACATATCACGTCCATTTTGTAGGGTACTAAGTCGTATACTGTGCTTCTGAAAAGTAATTATTTCATATACATGCTAGGGCCTCTTCTGGTGAATAAAATTTTATATACCTATTTGCATCAACTTCTGCACTATTCAAAATATCCGGATTTTTCGCAATATATTCATTCTTCATTCCTTCTTTGCGTTTTTCATTCCTAGAAGCATTTTTATAGTATTTATTTTACTGGTATGATGAGTAAAAACTCAAAAAGAAAAATCATTCAAATGTGTGATACACATCATAAATAATTGCCTACATTACGGCTCTTGAAAACGCTGTATAGCGAATCAACCAACCAATATCATGAGATTCAACACACCATTTTCTTCATAACTTTTGAACGCAATGACCGTTCATGGTTATATTCGATAGTATTCAACTTGTTGCGAGAAAATCGGATTCTTTTTCTTCTTCTTCTTCATTGGCATTACATTTCCACATTGCCGCCTCACAGCTTCTAGTGTAAATGAAGCTCTTCCACAGTTATTAACTGCGAGGTTTCTGAGCTTACCACTTTTGCATTTGTACATCATGAGACTATCACGATGATACTTTTATGCGCAAGGAATTCCAAAAAAATCCAATCCAAAAATTTCCTAGGCCGGGCCGGGAATCGAACCCAGCCACCCAAGGCCCCTTTACTGTTGGCTAAAATAACCTGGTTGTCGTATTCTTTGTTGTAATCATCCAAGTCCGTAAACGCAGCGGTTCCATGCCTCAACAAAAAAAAGTCCGTAGCCACATTCGTATACGAATGTCTATATATAGACATTTCTCGACACAAAAACCTCCTTAACTATTGTGCATCTGGTAGATATCTCAATCTTTACTCAAGACTATTTTGGAGGACCTTGGGCATCTTATGTTCATGGAAATTAGGATCATATGCTGGATTGAGTACATATTGACGAAAAGGACATTACAAAAGTCATGATTGATCTGGTAGATACTTTGAACTGAATTAAAAAACGTTTTGTAGTAACATGAACACCTTGTATTCAAGAAAATGGAATAAACAATACGCGCAAAAGCCTAGTGGACCGGATTGGATATATGCCTAAGATAAGAACATTGCAGAAGCCTTGGTTGATATTGTAGATACTTTGGGTTGAACCTGAGAATGTTTTGGAGTACCTTGAACAACTCGTTTAAAAAAAATGTTTGCATGTTGTGTATATGCTTATAGAATTAGGTTGTGTACATATCAATGTTTATAACCTTTTGGAGTACCTTGAACATCTCGTTTTGAAGAAAATTAGGTTTGCAAGATGGGAATGTGTCTATTGGACCGAATTGGGTATAATCCGACGATGAGATCACTGCAAAAGCCTTGGTTGATCTGGTAGATAACTTGGGTTGAACTCGAGAATGTTTTAAAGTACCTCGAACAAATGTATAAAAATACATCAAAATTGTGAGATTTCAATACAATAATAATTGTATTAATATCTTCCGAAGTTGTATATGCCAAAATTTAATACAGTAGCTGTATGGTTTATATGCAGAACTGTATTAAAATCTGACATCCATTGGTTGTGTGTAGCAGTATCATCAGCTAGGGCATCACGAATACTGGATAGTATACCGTAGTTAGACCGGGGAAATTCGAATCTAAGGAATAAGCAAAGTATATGCTCCATGGAATTTTAGACTCCGCTGACTTCGCATACTGTCCGGAAGAGCCGCCCTCCGAAATTGTGCAAGGAGCAGGCAGAAATAATTTGCTGGTCGTTAAGGCTGGGTAGATCATAGATGCCAATGAAAAGAAGAAAAAGAAGAAGAAGATCGTTTCTGGGAGTCGTGAATTCTTCAATTTTACAGAGTTGGGTGGTGTTGAAGGCAGCCCACTGCCTCTTCTGGTTGACGATCTTTCTTACCCAGGCTTCTAAACCAGCCGATAACCGACCACAGGCAACATGTCCGCAGTTACGCTTACTGGCACCCTACAATGCGCTGGGATTTAGGCAAATGTATTTGCACGTAAGAATGGCCTGCATCCATGGATGCTTCGGACGATCGCTTTGTAGTGCAGCGATGAACTGGCGGAGTCCGTAAGAATTTAGATCGATTCATCGGGGGAGAGGATGCGGCGATGAATAGTGCAGCGGTTTCTGTCGAAAAAAACGCTGCAACTGTTCAGAGAGACTGTTAGAGAATGTGATTTTGTTTCAGGTGACGCCTTAGTTTGGCTTTTCTGCGTGGAATTATAAAAATGGCAGTTGTGCGTTAATTCCATGTCTAATTGGGTGCCCTTGAAAAAGCTAGTGAAATAAGTTTTGAATTCCAGAAGGCTTGTCATTAAATGGCCTGTAAAACCATTTGAATATCACGAAAATGTAGTTTTTCGGTAATAAGAGTGTGCATCTCGGGAAAAGCTAACAACTGAATAACAAAACATGATATGGACTTGATTGATATAAGAAATATCACTTAAATATCAATATATGTTATGGATAAAAAAAACTAATACAGTGAACGTTCGCTCATTTGGTTGGTTGAGGCGCTTTAAGTTGGGGGTTCGCATATCGGGGCGAAACCCAACTAAAAGGCAGCTGAACGTAAAAATGTGATGTCAAAAATGCATTGATATTCTTGGCGCGTAATTTTATTTTTGAAAGGCCTTTTTTAAGGAAACCCTCGAGCCTTTTTGAAGGGGGCTTCCAAACCTCTACTACTACCGTGGGGCATCGAAATCCGTACACTTAAGCACCTTAGTATATAAAAAAGTCATTAGAAAATAGGAATCGAATGTAAATAAAACGTTTGTCATTGACACAGACGCATGAAGGCTTCTACTTTTGAAGTGTTTTACATTTACTCATTAAAAACTACGGAAAACATGATAAAATAATGAATTTTCAACTACACCTGACTCAACTACTCCTGATTCGAAATCCGTCCACCGTGGACGGATTTCGAATCAATGGATCAAAATCCGTACAGCTATTTCTTAACTAAATATTTAAATTGAAACAGTCTGATTGACTAAACTACCACTGTAAATAGTTCGATACGTACCTTGAGAAGCGATCCCTTCGATTTATATTCCGCTTATCTTATGTAATGATTTGCAATTAGCAATTAATACACAGTTACTTTTGGTGCAGTTATGCTCTAACTGAAAACAAAATGGCGGCACGAACTCCGCGTTTGGTCGGTGGAGATTTGTTTTTGATTTTTGTTGATTTAATTTCAAGGCCTCTATCCAATTCTATGGCCTAAAAGTATGCCGTCAAGTATCTAAACAGGATAAGATAAATTATTTGTACATTAATTACCTTTAACCTCTTTCAATTTATTGATACAGGGGTTAGGCAAAATGATTGAGATAGGCAAAATTTGACCCAAATTCAAATCCTTAAAACTTTTTGAAAAATTGATGAAATTGGACAAAACCGGAAGCATTTGACGGCAAATTTAGTCAAGATTTAGGAACATGTGCGGTCACGAATACTGGCCACCGGACACTGGAAATGTTCCGGATTTTCGGAGGCCATGTCAAAAACACATTTTTTCTGCCGCTCGTATTTTTGTGTGGTTTGAAGTTACATCGATAAACATTATTTTCCTAGAAACTAGATCTTATTGAAAATTTAATGCGGGCTGTTGCGCTAAGATCCGTTGAAAAACATCCGAGATATGGCCATTTCAGTAAAACTGGTTCCGGATACTATGGTCAATTATGTGTGTCCTTCCAATCACGTATATATTATCCGGTACCATATCAATATTGGTATCAAACTTCAAGATTTTTCATGGAGATGCTTCAGGAAGCATATGCAGGACGATCAGTTGCCCTGACCACTCTGTAGTAGGTTCCTGGTGCCCTGGGGAAGTGGCCAATTTGAAAAACGTTCAGAACCCTATCAATATGGGTATCAAACTTCAAGATTTTCATGAAGATGCTTCAGGAAGCATATTCAGGATGATCAGTTGCTCTGACCACTCTGTAGTAGGTTCCAGGTGCCCTGGGGAAGTGGCCAATTTGAAAAACGTTCAGAACCCTATCAATATGGGTATCAAACTTCAAGATTTTCATGAAGATGCTTCAGGAAGCATATTCAGGATGATCAGTTGCCCTGACCACTCTGTAGTGGGTTCAAGGTGCCCTGGGGAAGTGGCCAATTTGAAAACGTTCAGAACCCTATCAAAATGAGTATCAAACTTCAAGTTTTTTCATGGAGATGCTTCAGGAAGCATATTCAGGACGATCAGTTGCCCTGTCCACTCTGCCTGATGATCAAGTGCCCCGGGGGAAGTGGCCAATTTGAAAAACGTTCAGAGACTTTTATGTGCAGCACAGGCCACTCCGGCCTTAGTCTGATAATAAATAAAAATCATGAATGGAGATGCAGGCGGCGTGGGACACAAAGTCTGGTACTGGATCGTTGCTCTACAATATCGCGGGTACTTGGCTTGCCTTCACCTGTTTTCCTGTTTTCTGCATTGGCTAGAAAACAGGTAAACAGGAACTGACACACCTACTCCGGATTGGAAACCCTACGCATCTGCTGCTGCTGGTAAGACTAAATGAGAAGGAACATAGTTTTACTGAACCCGTCAACTTCTGGAGGCTAATTCTCAGTCGATGAAAGCAAAAGCCTTGTTCGCTTCATACATTTCTCCCGCTGCCAAATGTTGGAGGACGGATACTAAATTTCGATCGCATTCATGAAATTCCACACGTGGTATGTATACGGCTGCCACATTTGGTTGTTAGATAAATGTTTTCAACAAAAAGGTAGGTGGCTAACAAGTTTAAATTTGTTTAATAAATCATTTACTATTTTTCAAATTCATTAACATTTTTTCCTTTGCTGTTTATCAAATTCATAAATGCATTATTATCTTAGACTGTGTGTTCCTTGCTTGATCAGCACTATCCTCCTTATGTGATGAGCTGATATGGTTTGTTTCATATTATAACATTTCAATTGTCAATTGTTTTTGGCAGTCGGAATTTTTCCACTGGTTGAATTAAACAATATATCGCTTCAAATATCTTCACAGAAAAACAATTTTAGCAAATAAGCAGATATTTTCGGACGAGATGTTTTAGATTTTGGCGGACTTCCAAGATTTTATAGAATGTTTTCCATTGGAATCTGAACAATTGCAACTGGATCATACGACAAGCACGTTCACTGTACTTTAGAAGATTTAAACGGGACTGGAGTTTAAAAGTTCTCAAGAATAAGATCAGACGCAAATATGGTGAGTCCATTCCATGTTTTTAATATGTGAAACTGATTTTTACTAAATACGGTCTGTGATCAAACATATACATCTTTGAAGTTCATTCTTGGTTAAATGTTTGATCCCAGATGTGTAAATACATTGCACATATCCATTTGATATTTGGGTGTATTTATACGGGGCTTGCTGTGCTGAAAATTACCTCAAGATGTGGTCTGTAGCTTCTTGTTATAGGGTTTTTGGATGCACAGTAGAGCTATCACCTTCTATCTCCAGGACTAAAAATGTTTCCATCTTTGGATATACAATATCTAGAAATAGATGTAGACATGTTTCTTCCATAAAAGACGTCTCCTTGGTGGGGGCATCCATCAATTCAGCTGTTGTTGGTCGACGGTACAGCAGCAGTGCCTTTCTCTGCTTTGTTCTCTCCGAGGCAGCCAAGTTGGTTGCGACGAGACGGACGCAATGAGAAAACAGAACTGTGCAATAAAAATCCTATTCGACTAGATGCTGATGTCATATTAGAAATTTGGATACAGTACTCGTCGATAGAAAATCCTTCCGCACGCGATGGCATATGAGCAAATCAAACCAACATCCTTTTGGCAGTGGAGATATATCAGCTTCCACTCTGATATTCTTTCCTTCCCCTTCATACGGGAGCTTGGCAGAAGGAAGGTCATGTGATATATGCCACCACAAATATTTTGCCCTCCGCTCGCTTTCAAATCGACTTCTATAAAAACATTCTTCATGCCTGCCGTATCCTGACGGAACTATCAATTCTGTACTTTCGCCTCTAATTCTATCATGAACATGTACGTCTAAGTTTGGAAAATGATATTAGCATTTCCATATCATTGTATCAAGTTTTTGTTGGAATTGTCATTTGCCATTACCCATTTTTGCCCGAGGTACCTCTGGGATCAGCAAAGGTACCCTCAGGGGTACATGTACCCCAGGTTGAGAACCACTGACTTATTACAAATAGCACAACATGATATTTTCATGATATTTCAGTGCAAAATATTGATATTATCGTTTGGTTTTTTATCTCTTTTATCAAACAAGTCTATATCTCATTTCTTTATTAATGCATGATTTGTTATTATTGAGCTATTTTCGTCTATGCTCGGGGCGTGAGCATCACTAGCTGGTGCAATTGTCTTCTTCTTCTTCTTCTTATTGGCATTACATCCCCACACTGGGACAGAGCCGCCTCGCCGCTTAGTATTCATTAAGCACTTCCACAGTTATTAACTGCGAGGTTTCTAAGCCAGGTTACCATTTTTGCATTCGTATATCATGAGGCTAACACGATGATACTTTTATGCCCAGGGAAGTCGAGACAATTTCCAATCCGAAAATTGCCTAGACCGGCACCGGGAATCGAACCCAGCCACCCTCAGCATGGTCTTGCTTTGTAGCCGCGCGTCTTACCGCACGACTAAGGAGGGCCCCGGTGCAATTGTCTTATTTCAATTATTTTGCAGTTAGTCAAATATCAACCTAAAGTCATAATGATTCAAAGGCGTTTTAATACATAATTTATTGAAGCATCCAGGGAAAATTAGTGCCAAAGGATTTGGCAACCGGGTCTTCAACTATCCCAGCCTTGACTGGGAAAAAATGTCACCATCAGGCGGTTATCACCATTATCACATTTCTATTTCGCATCCGTTCATCCTCTCGCGTCTCATCCTCCCTATCACGAACGCATCGCAGCTGAGAGAAGTTTTCTCCGACAATGCATCTTCGAGTTTCCTCTCATTTTCCATCATCGTCCGTCATCTGGTGGTTGCCATCATCGTGGATGGGCCAACCAAAGAATCATCGCCAGCGCCAACGTCAACATAGAATGAGTTGTGGTGTAGCAAAGGCACAGAGGCAGAGCGACGCGCGATAGCACGACAACAATGTATGTATCTATGCATCGCCGGGAGAAAATGTTTTCGCTTCCGGACTACGACATCACGGCCTCCGCCTGCCCCCGCCTGTCCCTGGCACTGTGGCGGCCCTGAGCTAACCCCCAACTGATGAGTTTGATTCGGGAACCATTCCTATGTAGGTTAACTGAGGGTGCGGCCGAGGCTTTCATCCAACTGTGCTAACGAAGTTTTCCTCTGGATTCTTCTGAATGAGAGAAACGAACTAAAGAATCCCAGAGATTAGCAGAAAATCGAAATGATGACGATGCTGAAAAAAAACTAATGTTCTTCCATCGTGGTTTCCCGTTCGTTTGTTTTGTCTTGGTGGCTAATGTTATTGTCGTTCGTTGCTTATGATGGCACTGACTGTATCAGATGGATTACGCGCATGTTAGATAAAGAAAATTCAATTAGAAAGTACCTCATCCCAGATCCTGTTAAAGTTATTGCGGAGGAAGGTCATTTGGTCAACTACAGCTGTTCGAACGAGAATAGTTTGTTTGAGAAACTGCATATATCCATTTTACAAAATTTCGAGAAAGCTACAAAAAAACATTTTCTGAACAAATTAGCACCGAATTTCTCGATTTCTTCAATACAGATCAATAGTTTTTGGTAAAATTTAACACCCTGGGACAATTCCTTGGGCCCTCCAGTTCGGAAACTGCATGCAGTACTGCATTATTGCTCTTCAAAGTGCGTGTACATATGTAGTTTCTTAAACAAACAAACAAAATCATACAATCCGAACGAAGTTGTTTTTTTTTCTTATTTTTTGCCAGAATACGTATTTTTTGACGAGGATTCAGAATATATAAAAATCTTATTTTCCCTAAAGATGTCACATATGCAGTTTCTCAAACAGACGGTTCAATTCTATCATGAGCATTGCATTGAACATGTACGTCTAAGTTTGGAAGATGATATTAGTATTTCCATACCATTGCATTGTAAAAAGCGTTTAACTGCACGCAGAAGTAATACACTCTTCTCATTAATTATTCATTCAGATTTCAAGATGTCTAAGGGAATATTTTAAGCACGAGCGCTGCATATCAACTTTGTAGCAGACGTATGCTTCCTTATATTTCCTGATAACCTAATATGTAATTCGTTGTACCCTAGCACCACCCACTGGTTGAAATCCAAACTAAACTGGTCTTTATCAAAATGGTTTTGACAACTTACACCAGACAACGGCATTTTTCTAAACCTCCTTGATTACGAGATATCCATTATGTTTCTTATGCATTAGCGTTGTATCCAGCTTTCCACGTTTGCCATAATGGCGGATGCTATAAAAATTTTGACATTAACTGCTTCCCGACACTGAACTGAAATTTTAGTCTAAGCAAACAGTGCTGTTTGCCGTTGCCAATAACAGCCAATGGGTTGTTTGTTTATCGTCAACAAGGAAAAAATGGTGACGAATATCCTTCGAAAAATACTATTTTATATTTCTGATACTATTATTATTACTAATATTTGCTTTATTCTAGATACTGAGATATCCTAATAACACTAATTTATGAGGCCCACACATTTATTAAATGGACATTCAAGTGGCTCCGCTAACAAATTATACCTTTAGAAATGACGAATGGTGATTCATTGATATGATAGTTCTTGTGCTGAAGTGGAAGAAACGCAAACTTCTAAAAAAGACGTTTTACCTCATGAAAATTTATCTTCAGAACAGAAGTACAATTAATAGAGGCATTCAGAGGGATCGAGCTAGATACGCTAGATACGGAATAGAAAACTATATCTTACAGTTCGATATCAAATATTTGCAAACGTTTTCATTTTGGTAACATAAATTTTTAGTTGGTTTAGTAGATTTAGTTGTCTGAAAAGAAATACCTGGTCTGGATTATTGAAACGTTTCACTACTTAATTTTAAATATGATTTTTAGCATATCCTTAATAACTTAATCATATACCATCGTGTGAGGCTTCTACTTACTACGGGGGCTACTTTCTTCTTCTTCTTATTGGCATTACATCCCCATATCTTATTGGGGGCCCTGCTTAGCCGTGCGATAAGACGCGCAGCTGCAAAGCAAGACCATGCTGAGGGTGGCTGGGTTCGATTCCCGGTGCCGGTCTAGGCAATTTTCGGATTGGAAATTGTCTCGACTTCCCTGTGCATAAAAGTATCATCGTGTTAGCCTCATGATATACGAATGCAAAAATGGTAACTTGGCTTAGAAACCTCGCAGTTAATAGTTATTGGATATAGTGGAAGTGCTTAATGAACACTAAGCTGCGAGGCGGCTCTGTTCCAGTGTGGGGATGTAATGCCAATAAGAAGAAGAAGAAGCTTTTTTGGAATTTTGATTTTCTAAAAAAATTTAAACGAAAAAAATACCAAATTTGAAACAGAAAGATTCCATCCAACTATCAACAAGACACCTGAATGTTAATAATGGTCATTCGATAGTAATTTACGTTATAACTCTTGTGTCAAAATGTCCAAAGTAGCCTCCGATTTGTCAAAAGAAGTCCCGCACGGCGGAACCTATTAACTTATTATATATCATGAGAATCCAATTTTGAAATAAAGTAAAAACCTTTGCGATGGAAGAATGGCTGTCTTTCTTTTCAACGGTTCAAATATTTGTCGCATACATAGGATATACATTTATAAAATATTTAGCAGTATGGATTAAGTTGTGAGAAATTCATCTAGGTACGAAATCCTAGTCGTGTCACATGCTGCGACGAACAAAGGACCTGTGATGTGGGAAAATAAAATTACGATGAGCAATGAGTGGTTCAGCACACCGAAATCTGGGTATTTTTCAAATCAATAATAATTCGGCTCCTTTCCTGTTTAACTATCTTTCATGTCAAAAGATAAAATCTTCATTTAAATATGAATCTGTTTGAAGTTGGAATAACAATCATCGTCCCTGGGGTTTGAAGCGTTGAGCATTTTGGTGAGTGAGCATTCTATAAATGTGTGGGCCTTACAAGCGGGATACCGTCGTGCGGGGCTTCTTTTGATAAATCAGGGGCTACTTTGGACATTTTAAAACAAGAATTATAACGAAAATTACTATAAAATTGTCATTATCACCAATCGGGTGTCTTGTTGATAGTTGGATGGCAACTTTCTGTTTCAAATTTGGTGTTTTTTCCGTTTAATTTTTTCAAAAAATCAAAAATCCAAAGTAGCCCCCGGAGTCAAAAGAAGCCCCACACGACGGTATCTCAATAACTAGAACAAAACGAAAATTAGTCATAAAAGTAGCATAAGATATATAAATATTATTTGTCGAAGCACATTCAACACCATTTTTTTCTTGATGACGATAAACAAACAACGCATTGGCTGTTATTGGTAACGGCAAATTCAATGTTTGCTTAGACTAAAAATTCAGTTCAGTGTCGGGAAACAGTTAGTGTCAAAAAATTTATAGCATCCGCCATTATGGCGAACGTGGAAAGCTGGATAGTGGTTGAATTCCAAACTAAACTGGCTTTCATCATAATGGTTTCACCACCCACACATCTTTGCACAAGATGGCAATATACCAAATCGTGACATCTTACCATACGGGTAATTACTTATACTCTTGCCTAGTGGTCGAATCCCGAATATAGTTGTACCTTCATCACGAGAATACAATTTAAGTTGATCATTAACATTCGCCACCGTGTAAGTTGTAGAATCACAGCAAACAGTGATCTGAATTTGTTGCGACCATCCACGCCTACTTTGTAATCCAACGATTATTTTTCTTTGCCAGGCTGCTTAAAACGTCAAACCTAAGACCAATATTTTTCGAATGCTCATATTTCTTTCAACGTCGTCCTCATACCACTTGTTTTTGCAAATTCGATAATTTTACAGTATTACCCAAATCTCAAATTACTTTTCATTGTCTTTTACCGAGTTTGGCTTACCTTTTTTTTTTGCCAAATTGTCATGCGATTTTCATTTTTCTCTATGGCTTACCATTATTTTTTGCCATTTTGTGTTTCCTTCTGAGGCTTATCTTTTTCTTTTGCCTAAAATGGCTTATCTTTATTTTTTGCCATACCGTTTCTTGTTTGAGGCTTACAATTTTCTTCTGCTGGTCAAATTTTATTTTGGTTTATTTTGTGAGTACACCTATAGATACACTTTGTGAAATCGTAGGTTCATGGTATAGTTTTTTTCGTGCTACTCCTTGCCGCCAAAACGGCTACCTGACAAACGATAAGCTATTGTTGAAACCAAAACGACACACATTGTGGTCTCATTCCTGAGGTAAGAGCTAATATTTGTGATACCTGCTGCCGCCTAAACGGCTACTTGACGTACAAATTGCTTTGAACTTGGTTGAGTGGTTCAATCTGGTAGGTTAGAAAGCAAACTTTACTTTCGCTATTTTGAGTAGCCGTGGGATCTAAATTCCATCCACAGATTCATACACAGCGGTTTTTTTTTTTACTATACGCAAACATATAAAGACTGTTTTTTAATTCGTATCGCTTGGCAATTTTATTTATGTTTTTCATGGTTTTATTCTAGTACTACACTTAATTGACGCAGCCTAAATATAGTTGAGTTTGTTGTGGCTTATATATTTTGTATTAGTGTGTGTTGCTCATTTTAGCTTGGAGTTTGTTTACGTTCTTTCTTCATTAATAAATTGTATTCGTTGGCATCTAATAGATCTTTCATAATGGATAATGATGATGAGTCCTATTGTACGGTTTGCAAGAAAAAAGAGACGGATGAATCAAAGATTTTAACTTGTATGTACTGCTTCTCGAGTGTTCATTTTAAATGTAAAAATATTATCGGTAATGCGATTCGTCGTATGAGAGAAATAGACTTTTTTTGCTCGGCGACCTACCAAAGAATACCAATCAATCACTATTGTCTTCCTTTGTTGTCGAAATAAAATCAATAATTTCTGCTTCTGTTGCTAAAGAAATGCAATCGATAACAGATGAAGATTACCAGCACAATTGAAAAATCACAGATAGCTCTTTCAACTAAATTTGATGAGATCTTTACAGAGTTTAAGGATCTCAGACTAGAAAATGACAAGCTGAAAAGTGAAATTGATCGCTTAAAAAGATCACATAGTCAATTGCAGGGGTCATTTAACAAGTTAGAGTTAAATGTTGATAAGACTGACCGAGCAGCCTTAGAGAATAATGTTGTTGTATGGGGTATTCCTGCCACACCGGATCAAAATGTGTCTCAGGTAGTTCATCAGCTACTACATTGTATAGGTTCTAATGGAAACTGTGGGTTTGTATCAGCTGAGCGGATGTTTGTTGATAGTAAGTCTCCCAATTCGCTGACTCCTATCAGAATTGTATTTCGTGATAAAGAGTCAAAAGCAGTAGTGCTAGACAAGAAAAAACAATTTGGAAAGTTATTGTCGTCTACGATTGATTCCGCATTTGTTGTTAACGGAAGACCAATGAATGTAACATTACGAGATGAACTGACTCCGCTATCACTGGAATTGCTCAAAGAGCTTAGAAAATGTCAAGAAATATTGAATGTTAAGTATGTTTGGACAGGTAGAGGTGGCGCTATACTTGTGAAAAAGGATAACAATAGTAAACCAGATTTAGTAAAAAGCAGGGATGATCTCCACTGTGTTATAAGTGTGCTAATGAAAAGTTCATCTGTACCTAAACCTGCGAATGTTTCAAAACCTTCTCCGTCGCCTAAACAGAAGAAGAGTGCGCATTAGATTTACAATAACAATGTATTATTCCGCAATAAAGTTAAATAATAAAAATGGATTCCATACCGAAATTAATTTTAAATAATTACTTTGATAGTCTACATGATTTTAATACTAAATGCAAACTAGATGGTACTAAATGTTTGAATATTGTACAATGGAATGTTAGAGGTATAAATAACTTTGAAAAATTCGATGAAATAATATATTTTGTGAATGAGTGTAAATTTGATATCGATGTCATAGTTATTGGCGAAACGTGGTTGAAAAAAGAGCAAGCAGAATTTATAATATTCCTGGTTACAAAGCATTTTACTCGTGTCGTGATAATTCTTCGGGTGGTTTAGTTGTGTTTGTTAGAAGTCCTTTAGAGAATAGACTTATAGAAAGTCGAACAATTGATGGTGTGCACTACGTTCATTTGGAAGTTAAGTTCAAAGGTAATCTGTTTAATGTCATTGGTGTCTATCGTCCACCTTCGTTTGATTATAATTTATTTCAAAATACTTTAGAAGGCTGGTTATCAAACGCCACACTATCTAAGCCAACTCTAGTTGTCGGTGATGTCAATGTTCCAGTTAATTTGCACAACAATAATATTGTAGTTAGATACAAAAATTTATTGGAATCATACGGCTATGTATGCACGAATAATGTTCCCACACGTCCAACCAGTAATAATGTACTAGACCACTTCGTTTGTCCGATTGACTTAGCTACAAAATTACAAAATCATACTGTATTCAATGACATTAGTGATCACATTCCTATTCTCTCCTCTTTCTTGGTAAGCAATGAAGGGAGAAAGCAAGAATTAAAAATTACTATCGTTGATCATGCCAAGTTACACAATCAGTTTTCATTATTTTCGAATGGTTTTCAAGTAACTGATGATGTTGATACAACTCTTAACTCGATTGTTACAACATATAGACAGCTTTTAACTGAGTGTACTAAGACTTTCACTAAAGTAGTAAGAATTAAAAATGAACATTGCCCGTGGATGACCTATGGCCTTTGGCGACTAGTATAAATAAAAAACAAATATCTTAATAAACTTAAAAGCAATCCTAACGATATTTGCGTAAAAGAGATGGTTAGTCATATTTAAGAAAAAGTGGAAAATGTCAAAAAACGAAGTAAACGTAATTATTACGAGAATGTACTCAAAAACTCAAATAACTCCAATATGTGGAAAAAATTGAACGAAATTTTCGGTCGGTCCAAAGCCAGTAAACAAATAAAGCTATGGCGCGACGGACAACTGTTAGACTCCAATGAGGACAATATAGAGATATTCAATATATATTTCTCCAGCATTGCTAACGAATTAGCAAATAAGCTACCAAAGCACAACTTTGACTATTTGAAACATGTTAAAGTTTTTAGCAACTCTATCTTCTTGCGTCCCGCCAATGAAAGCGAAGTTAGCACGCTAATAAGCCAACTGGACGTTAATAAAAGTAGTGGACAAGACTGTTCCCAGCCTACTTATTGAAAGCTTCAACAATCCCTTTTTCCAACATTTTATGTAAAGTCTTCAACCAAATAATAACTACTGGTTCATATCCTAATATTCTGAAAATAGCTAAGGTATCCCCAGTTTTCAAATGTGGTGATGTCTTTGACCCTTCTAATTATCGACCCATCGCAACTTTATCAATTATCAATCAGGTATTAGAAAAACTTCTAACTGGTCGTTTAGTGAACTTTTTTACTTTGAACAATGTGTTATATAAACACCAGTATGGCTTCCGAGAGGGATGTGGGACAGTTAATGCTATTACAGAGCTTATGGATGAACTAATAGCTGAAATTGACCGGAAAAAGATAGTTGGGGGATTATTCATTGACCTGAAAAAAGCTTTTGACACTATTAACCATGAAATACTTTTAAAGAAACTTGACAAATATGGAGTTAGAGGAGTGGCGAATGATTTGATAAGAAGCTATTTGACCGACCGAAAACAATTCGTAGTAGTAAATGGTGTTCGGAGCAGTCTTCGGTCTATTAATATAGGAGTCCCACAAGGAAGTAACATTGGACCATTGTTATTTTTAATTTTTATAAATGATCTGGGGAATTTAAAGCTACGTGGGACCCCAAAACTGTTTGCTGATGACACAGCGTTGTTTTACCCAAACACATGTGTTCATTCAGTTATTAGAGACATTGAGGCGGACTTGGTCAGTCTTGTCAACTTTTTTAATGGTAATTGTCTCTCTTTAAACATAAAGAAAACAAAATATATGATTTTTCATTCATTTCGGAAAAAATCCTCCAGCACACTGATCCTAGTGTTAATAACTTGCTGATTGAGAAAGTTGAGGCTTTCAAATACTTAGGATTACATATAGATTCATGTTTAACTTGGGATATCCATATAAAGTATGTATCAACCAGAATTTCTGCTTTATGCGGTCTTATGAAAAGAGTTCGTTCTTTTGTACCCAAGGAAGCATTGTTAAATTTTTACTATGCGTGTATTCATTCAATAATTCAATACCTTTTAATTGTTTGGGGTCATGCCGCTAAATCAAAGATAAAGAAGATACAAACACTTCAAAACAGATGCTTGAAAATAATTTACAACCTGCCTCCACTGTTCCCCACGTTTTCTCTCTACAACGATTTAAACCACAAAGTAATCCCGGTCCTAGGCTTGCGAGACTTGCAAGCAATAATTTTAATACATAATATCATACACAACCGAAATTTTCATTGCACTATTAGTTTACCAACAAGAAGAATTATCACTCAAAATACTAGGTATGCTAACGAACTACCGAGAAGTAGGTCATACACGAACTTAGGGCTAAGTCGTATTTCATGTCATGGTCCTCTGAAATAAAATAGTGTTCCAAACGACTCGAAAGCCATCTCGAATTATATTATATTTAAATCTAAATTAAAACAACATATAAGAAGGAACGTAATCGAATTTATTCTTTAATTGTGTCAACTATTTGCTATGGTAGTTTTTTTTTCTAGTTTTGCTGCTAGTTTTTCCTACGACTTGAATTATTTTTAGTTATTAAACTTACTGAAAGCCACGAACGTTATCATCCTTTCATTAATTTCATTTGTGTTTGCTAATTGTAAATCCCTTAAAAGGAACTAAAGTTCCACTGGGATTTTCCGATTAATTATTTTGTTTGTATATTAATTATCCGCGTTTTGACATTAGTTTAATTTGTAGTAAGTGTCCACTACCAGAGAAGTCCCTAGGACTTCCTTGGTGTGGGGGTCAGCGGAGGGTAAAAAAAAAAAAATTATGGCTTATCTATTTTTTTTTGCTATTTTGCTTCTCTGAGCCTTATCGTTTTCTTTTGCCTCATATAGGCTTACCCGCTTACCTTACTTTTTTGCCATTTGTTTTGCATTTCCATCTAGTCTAGTTTCTAAACTAGGAGGGAGCAACGACCGCGTCATTGTCGTAGCTTTACAAATCCTCGCTCTTCAATCAGCGGAAAATTTGTGTTCAACTCCGAAATTGGGAAGCGTGCTTACGCTCCAAGAAAAGAACACTGAATGATCATCGTTTATTTTTATTCGAACAATCTAGAATTCCCTGTCAGCCTACTACGATTGAATTTCAAATACGTTATCATTTTTCATTATTGTCGTTTTAAAATAGTTAAGTTTATTTCATTAATATTTTTATCGCGAATCCAATGTAATCAAAAATACGAATGCTTTTCTCGACTCACTTTATTCCCCACAGTGTGTAGTTCCAATTCTATTAACATTTTTTTGTATTGTTTGCAAGGAGAATGCTTTCATTGGCAATCAGACATTAAGGTTGAATTCTGTTATTGTATCGGCGCCATTTTCTGTTTGCTTACAATCATCACTAGAGAATCTGTCTTCAAATCTGACATCATAATGAGCCGTCTAAGACGAATTAAGTACTGTCCATTTAATTCCACCAGTTAATTTTCGTTATCTTTGCAGATACGTATTTCGACCACAACTGTGTGGTCGTCTTCAGTGTCTTGTACTTGACTCGACAAGTCGAGTCAAGTACAAGACACTGAAGACGACCAAACAGTTGTGGTCGAAATACGTATCTGCAAAGATAACGAAAACTAACTGGTGGAATTAAATGGACAGTACTTAATTCGTCTTAGACGGTTTAATACATTCCACTAAACGAGCTTAATATATTTTTCTGATCATAATGAGAACAAATAGAAAACATATTTTGATATCGACATCAAACTGATATCATAATTTGTTTTCAATCAATTTTTATTATAAACCAACGTCATGTTTTTAGATTAGGAAATCAGTCAAAAGTTATACTTTTAATTTGTGATCTTCTTATAAACTTTGCGACTTACATGCAGATAGGCAAAACATATTTTTAGCACTTTGCAAAACATATTCGAAACGGTTAAAAGGTTAGTTCGGCGTGGCTACCATTTTTAATCCAATTTGCAATGAACGTAAGAGCCGGATAAAAACTATAGTATTTTAAAAACTCCGATGTGAATATGTACATTATATGGAAGAATTTGATTTGAAAAACTCAAATGTGCAGCCAAATCGGGTTGTGCGCAAAGGTGACGTTGAACTACGTAGCTGTATGTAATGTACAGGTTTTCGACTTTTCTGTTCGATAAGACCAAAGCAATCGTTTGGGTGCATCTGATTTCGTTGTTTATCATGTGCTCCTGAGATTGAGTGAGCATTACGAACCCTGGTGATGTATATAATTTTTAGACCAACATTTGAGAAGGATGATACAAATAATGTTTTCAAATAATCGAGGATGAACAACACTCTTAAGCGATCACATATTCAAATTATCAATTAATAAAAACTCGCTAGATAGTAAGAATCGTTCGATAATTGTATCTCGATTCGAAGCATTGGTAAATGCTACTTTTGAACTTATTTTCCTACATAACGCCAAAACACAATGCCAAACATTCGATTTATGTAAGTTCATTGTTGACATTGACATTGTTGACATTGTTGGTAATAGTTAGGTTTACATTAAAATAATAATTTTGTGTTTATTATCAATCGATTCCAAAATTTGAAAAGTTATCGCCGAGGACAACTCGCCTACTTTTCACACCTGAGAAGTTGTCAAGTGATAATTCCAGTCATTATTGTATGAGAACGATTTAGTACAACCCTTGCTGATAGTGTACAGCTGCAACCATCACCGACGGAAACTGGAACAGAGACTACGACTAAGCACCCGCCACTAAGTCAGTCTAAAACCCCGGTGACTCATTACAGAAAAGCCCATCGTAAAAGCTGGGCTGTCAACGGCGTTTGGTGTTCATTCTATAGAGGTAGTCAGAGTAGACGCGACAAGGAAGTTTGACTGCTGTCTAAGACGAGTTTAGTAATTTCCATTTAATTCTACTATGGAATTAAATGGAAAGGGCTAAATTTATCTTAGACAGTTGAAGCCCCCAAGCTTTCGAGAGAAAACACGCGTGTAAGTTAGCAGAAACGAACTTCACCAGCTAAAAGCCCTGTAAGTTGCATTGATTTGATGTATATGCGAACAAAAGCGTAGAATCCGGAGATGGATGGCGAGAACGATTCTTGATCCGATCTAGGATGTTTTCGGGTGGGAGACTACTACTTCTGAAGAAATGCTGATAGATTACTATGTTCAATAGCAGGCCAAGTTCCAGTTGCAATGTAGTGCTATGGAAGAGAAGCTTGCGATGCCCTTACGAGACTGATTGATTCACCGAAACCGATTGCTAAACTGTTAACAAGTTTTCAATAGTAAATATTATAATACATCAATATTGTAACACACTGGAGTCGGTTTTCACGCGGAGGTTATGGACCGCGAAAAAATCACATACAAAGCGATTTGTGTAAAAAAACGCGTCCTTGATCGAAAGGTCCAAGAAAATTGAAAATATTAACAATCAAAGTCTATCATATTTTCGTGACCTTTTTTCGATTTTTTTGGAATCGTAAAGTGTACCCCAAAATAGAAAAGAAAGACGTGGTTCTACATCAAAATGTGGATGTAAGCACTTTCCTTCGATAGGACTCGAACCCATGACTCTCAGCACAATAGACTGGTGTTTTTAATCAACTAAGGGAGCATCCATAAATTACGTGACGCTTAGAGGGGTGACAGGGGAATTATCTGAAGTGTGACGATCCATACAAAAATTTCAGAAACTTCATACAAAAAGTGTGACACAGGGGAGAGGGGCGGTAGAAAATTGCCAATTTTTGCGTTACGTAATTAATGAATTTTTCCCTAAGATATGAAGGACCTCCGATGGCCTCCACAACTTAGCGGCTACTGAATGAGCCCGTGATTCCAAAATCAACCGTATAGTCGAAGCACTCACAATCCAATTCCCAAACCAACGCTTCCATAGTATTTTAAATAATTTGCCAATGCCGGAAATTTTGTTCGTAGTTTACCCGAACATCAAATCGCGAATTCTCCCGCGTGGTATCTATTTTCCGTTTTTTATTCACAGTCAAACTTCCTGAGTCGATGATCTATGACTCGATATCGACTCATGGAAGTAAATTATTCCATGCAAAAAAATATTTTCTGGGTTACTGTGATGGTCAATTTTGGATGGAGCTTTTCACGGATTTTCAAGGATCATGGAGGTTTGACTGTATTATCAGACCTAGGCCGGAGTGGTCTGTGCAGTGCAGAAAAATCTTCTTCATTCAGCTCGGTCCATGGCTGCACTTCGCCAACCACGCAGTCTGCGGAGGGTTCACAAAATGTCCTCCACTTGATCAATCCACTTTGCTCGCCTTCTTATTTCCGTTGGATCGTTGCCGAGAACCATTTTCACCGGATTACTGTCCGACATTCTGGCTACGTGCCCGGCCGATCGAAGTCTTCGATTTTCGTGGTGTGAACGATGGATGAGATGAGAATGATACTTTTATGCTATGGAAATGCTAATATCATCTTCCAAACTTAGACGTACATGTTCATGATAGAATTAGAGGCGAAAGTATAGAATTGATAGTTCCGTTAGGATACGGCAGGCATGAAGAATGTTTTTTAAAGAAGTCGATTTGAAAGCGAGCGGAGGGCAATATTTGTGATGGCACATATCACACGACCTTCCTTCTGCCAAGCTCCCGTATGAAGGGGGAGGGAAGAATATCAGTGTGGAAGCTGATATATCTCCACTGGCTGATATATGGAGTGGAGATATATCAACTTCTCCCAAGCATACGAATTTTTCAAGCACCTCGATTTCTTCACCACCAATACTAACTCGTGGTGTGTGGCTACGTTGTCCTCTCTTGAGCCTCTTTCTATCATGTACTTCGTCTTCGACGTGTTGATGACAAGTCCAATCAGTTCAACTTCGCTTTTCAGTCTGATGTAGGCTTCTTCCATCTTTTCAAAATTACGTGCTATAATATCTATGTCGTCGACGAAACCAAATGGCTGAGCGGACTTCGTGGAAATCGTACCACTCGTGCCACTGCACTTCGTATTACTCCCTCGATGTTGAATAGCAGACATGAAAGACCATCATCTTGCCGTAACCCTCTGCACGTTTTGAAGGGACTCGAGAATGCCCCTTAATCTCGAACTACGCACATCACCAGATTCATCGTCTCCTTGAGCAACCGTATTAGTTCATCCGGAAATCCGTGTTCGTGCAACCAGCTGCCATAGCTAGTCCCGATCGATTGTATCATACGCGGCTTTGAAGTCGATGAATAGATGATGTGTGGGCACGTTGTATTCGCGGCATTTCTGCTAAACCTGACTCTCGATTCCTCTCGATTATGGAATCGATTAATCGTTGGGTAATAATCGATTCAAAATATTCGATTATCACAACGATTAATCGATTAATTGAAGTAATCGATTAATTTTAAACATCTCTAGGGACACACGATACCCTCCATCCACTCTTGCGGCAGAACCTCATCCTCCCAAACCTAGGTAATTAGCCATTGCAGCGCACTAGCCAGTGCTTCACCACCGTGTTTAAATAGCTCTCCTTGTAGTTGGTCAGATCCAGGGGCTTTGTTGATTTTCAGTCGACCAATCTCCTCCTGGGTTTCTTGAATATTCGGAGCCGGAAGTCGAATGTCCTGCGCGCTTACTCCTATGTTCATTACCATACCATCATCGTTGTCTGCCACATTGCCATTCAGGTGCTCTTCGTAGTGCTGCCGCCACCTTTGGATCACCTCACGCTCATTCGTAAGAAGGTAAGAAGGACATACCTTACACAAATCGGGCACAGTCTCGATCTTACTGCTGGCGCTTTTTCCTCCAAAAAATCGAGTTTTGTCTGTTCCTCGCCCGTTTGTTTCGTTCCTCGTTCGCCCTCGTGCGGTGTTGCAGCAATCTCGCCCATGCTGCATTCTTCTCTTCCACAAACTGCTCACATTCGCCGTGCCTAGTGCAGCAGTTGCGAATGGCGGATCGAATTTCTTTCCAGTCATCTTCAAGCAGATGCTGTGCCTAGCTGCTCTTCCGTTGGGAGTGGCACTTCCAGCTGATGTGCCCAGTATTGGGCTAGTCTACCGTCTTGTAGCCGCCCAATGTTTAGCCGCGGCGGACGACTCCGACACGTGTTGTACACCGTCGAGAGTTTTGAGCTTAGACATACTGCAACGAGGTAGTGGTCGGATTCAATATTCGCACTGCGGTAAGTGCGTAAGTTCGTGATGTCGGAAAGAAAGAAAGTTTTTCGGACTACCATTCCGCGGGAGGCTGCAAAGTTTATGCGTCGTTGGTCGTTGTCCTTCGATACGGTATGCAGACTATCCTGTCCGATGGCCGGTCTATACATTTCCTCCCTTCCTACCTGAGTGTCGCCGATGACGATTTTGACGTCCCGCAGTGGGCATCCATCGTATGTCTGCTCCAGATGTGCGTAGAACGCTTCTTTCTCGTCGTCGGGTCTCCCTTCGTGTGGGCAGTGCACGTTAATGATGCTACAGTTGAAGAAACGACCTTTTATCCTCAGCTTGCACATCCTTGCGTCGATTGGCTGCCACCCAATCACGCGTTGGCGCATCTTGTCTAGCACTATGACGCCGGTTCCCAGCTCGTTGGTGGTGCCACAGCTTTGGTAGAAGGTAGCCGCTCGATTCCCGCTTTCAACACTTTCTGTCCTGTCCAGCAGATTTCCTGCAGCGCTACGACGTCGAAGTTGCGGGGATGTAATTCATCGTAGATTATCCTGTCGTAACCTGCGAAGTCTAGCGACTTGCAGTTTCATGTTCCAAGCTTCCAATTGTAATCCTTTATTCGTCGCCTAGGTCATTGCCGATTGTTCAAGTCGTATTATCTTCTATGTCGTTTATAATGGTAGTTTTTAAAGTCGGCTTATTGGGCCTGCCGAAAAAAAAAAAAAAAAAAACCTCCTGTCTCGTCGGAGGGCCGTCATGTCAGGTCTGTTCAGCGTCCCACATTTATTTAACGTATGCTTCATATTTCTACAAATAAATACATTCTTATGTTCCATTCTGAAGTTTGATGCTGCAAATGAAATAAATAATTATTTTCATTCCGCGTTTTTATTTTTTCAAAATTGAAGCAAATATTCAATACATTTGCTCTTTTTAGTGATAATCAAGTAGTGAACAAATTCCTGCAGTGATGAATATTTGAAATGTGTTCTTTCGTACTAGTAAGTATGTACAAGTTTGTGCTGTTAGCAATACGAGGGTTTTGGATGTCCACCTTTTTTGGCTATATATTTTCAAACATTTTTTTCAAGGCAAAAAACACAGGAAGCCTATACTTTATGTTGTGTGTGTGTATTTATTTTATTTAATCAGACTAAGGCCGAAGTGGCCTGTGCGGTATATAAGAGTCTTCTCCATTCGGCTCGGTTCATGGCTACACGTCGCCAACCACGCAGTCTACGGAGGGTCCGCAAGTCATCTTCCACCTGATCGATCCACCTTGCCCGCTGCGCACCTCGCCTTCTTGTGCCCGTCGGATCGTTGTCGAGAACCATTTTCACCGGGTTACTGTCCGACATTCTGGCTACGTGCCCGGCCCATCGCAGTCGTCCGATTTTCGCGGTGTGAACGATGGATGGTTCTCCCAACAGCTGATGCAATTCGTGGTTCATTCGCCTCCTCCACGTACCGTCCGCCATCTGCACCCCACCATAGATGGTACGCAGCACTTTCCTTTCGAAAACTCCAAGTGCGCGTTGGTCCTCCACGAGCATCGTCCAGGTCTCGTGTCCGTAGAGGACTACCGGTCTAATGAGCGTTTTGTAGATTGTCAGTTTGGTACGGCGGCGAACTCTATTCGATCGGAGCGTCTTGCGGAGTCCAAAGTACGTACGATTTCCAGCCACTATGCGTCTCCGAATTTCTCTGCTGGTGTCATTTTCGGCAGTCACCAGTGAGCCCAAGTACACAAATTCTTCTACCACCTCGATTTCGTCACCACCGATGCAAACTCGCGGTGGGTGGCTTACATTATCTTCTCTTGAACCTCTTCCTATCATGTACTTCGTCTTCGACGTGTTGATGACTAGTCCGATCCGCTTAGCTTCCCTCTTCAGTCTGATGTAGGCTTCCTCCATCTTCTCAAAGTTACGTGCCATAATATCTATGTCGTCGGCGAAACCAAATAGCTGGACGGACTTATTGAAAATTGTACCACTCGTGTTAATCCCTGCTGTGTGTGTGGATCTAAGTGAATGTGCAAAAGTTGTGTATTTTTGTTGAATTATGCAAATGTTTCTACCCTACCAATGCTGCACCCTGTCAAAACCCGCACCCTGCCAATGCCGTATTTTACCCTATCCGATTCGATAGCAATAGTAGAAAATGGCCTCATTTGTATTTTCCCGTTTCTCCAGATCATAACTTTATTAGTATGGCATCGGCTGACATTTGGCTGTGCTATCGACATGTTGTTCCATTGCAATCAAAGTTAATTACCTATATTCCGGGGATTGAAGGTCGTGGGTTCGAGTCCCATCGAAGGGAAAGTGGTTAGCTCCAATACATTTTTCAAATCAATATCTTCCACATATATTAGGGTGGCTCAAATTAGTGTGGGAAAAACTTTTTTCATTTTTTGATGGGTCGCTCTCTTATTCAGTTCTATTTGATGCCCTGGTGCTCTGAACAAAATTTCAGCCAAATCTGTCAACGTTTGGGCGGTTTTAAACTCGTTGGCAGTTTATATGCAGAAACATCCAAAAACAGTGATTTGCAGTTGGACGGCACAACTTACGATGAAGAACTATGATACTCATTCAGATCTTGAAGAATTTAATACAGAATGTTATGCAGAAAACCGCGAGAAGATTGTTGATTCAGTGTAAACTAAATAAATGAAATCTCGCTTAACTTTTCAAAAGGACCTAAGTAACATTTTTTTCATGAATTAATTTGAATACTGCAATCAATGGCTTTCATGTTGTTCTGTTGATTGCGCTATTCAAATTATTTCATGAAAAAAATGTTACTTAGGACCTTTTGAAAAGTTAAGCGAGAAATGAATAATATAACAGCACACATGCTCGAGTGTAAACGGGAAAACAGAATATTACATAATTCTAGTTTCCCCAGCAAACTATGTACGTAAGTTTAAAAAATATGTCATCATTTAAAAATAAAATCACTGGTAGGCTGTACAAATAAAGCTAATAAAATTTTTATTAGTTCAAACTCTTCGCTTCTTAGCTATAATAGTGACTACAAAAAGTGGTACGCTCCCATGGTAGCATCTTAAATTACACATACCAGAATGCTGTTTCTAGTAACTCTAGATGAAGGTTAGTGATTTTTGTTTTCTATTTTCAGTTATTATTTCTACCAGAATGCTTCGACATAAGTCTAAAACTCAATCCGTCATAAATAAGGGTTTTGGTTTTGAATCGTTTATGATTTTAATCGGTCAGCGTGTTAATGGTTTCCGTTGTCTCTTGTGAACTTGCATTGATTGCACATACTGTATTTACACGAACATCCGCATCTCATTCATCCGTTTCATCGCCATCCACCAAGCCAGGTTGAAATCCACACACGGTCTACGTCTAATATTGGAATAAACTCCACACGCCTGTCTGGTGATGTCTTAAAACTAACTTACGTTTATTATGGGGTTGTAAAAATACAAAAAAAAACATTTGGCAGAAAAAAAAAAAACACGTGAAAAGGAAGGTGCCAAAAAAAGTTACACAATCCTTCACACAAAGGGTCGAAACTTATGTACTCAGTAAACTGTTCTTAGTCTATCTTGCATTTAACAAAGTATGGAACATTTACGTTTTTTTGCAGTCCATCATAATCAGGTTTTCGTGAATTGTACTTTTCTACAATTAGGAATCGTTGGTTATCGTTTGTACTGTATGTTGATAATGCTTGCCGGTTTGTGTATGTGAGCGATGGTCTTCTGAGCATATGAGGTATATTATGTTGCGTTGACTGTAGCAAAGACACAAACCCATGAGCGCAGTTTCCAACCATGTTTTATCCATTGGAGATAATCATTATTGGTATCTGGCCCTGCTATGGAATTTTCCTTTATTCTGGTAGCGCCTTCGGTGTTTGAAGCAAGCAGTTGCTGTTACGTCTGGTGGAGAATAGGAGAATTAGAAAAGCAAATTAAAGACGGTTTGGCAGATATTTAACAAAAATAGAAAGCAAAACGCGAAAAAGAGGTTCATAGAACTTAAGTATTGATCTATCCTATTTATTCAATATTAATTTATTTTTCATTAACATAGTTTTGAGATCTGGATTGGAATTGAAGATTGGGTTTCAAAAGGATTTCAATTTAATTTGGATTAGTCGAAATTTGGCTTTGAATTGGATTTGTATTACATTCGGATTCGGATTGGATTTGGATTGGATTTGGATTGATTTGACTGGATTTGGACTGATTGATTTGGACTGGATTTGGACCTGACTGGATCTGGACTGGATTTGGATTGATCTGACTGACCTGGACTGACTCTGGACTGGATTTGGACTGGACTCCACTGACTTAGACTGGATCTGGACTGACTTTGACTGGACTGGACTGGACTGATCCGGACTGACTGCACCTGACTGGATCTGGACCGACTGGATCTGGATCCGACTGGATCTGGATCTTGGACTGGATCTGGACAGGGCCTGGACTGGCCTGACTGGATCTGAACTGGATCTGGACTGATCTGAACCAGACTTTAGACTGGATCTGGACTGATCTGTACCGATCCGGACTGGATCCTGGACTGGATCTGGACTGACCGACTGACTGATGGACTGGATCTGACTGACCTGGACCTGGATCTGACCGATCTGGACTGGATCTGGACTGACCTGACTGGATCTGGACCGGATCTGGACTGACCTGACTGACTTGGCAATCGATCTACTGACTGACCTGGACTGGATCTTGACTGGATCTGACTGACCTGACTGGATCCGGACTGACTGCACTTGGACTGGATCTGGACTGACCTGGACTGATCTGGATCCGATCTGGACTGGACCTGGACTGACCTGGACAGGGCCTGGACTGGGCCTGACTGGATCTGGAACTGGATCTGGACCTGACTGGATCTGAACCAGACTTAGACTGGATCTGGACCGGATCTGCACTGGATCCGGACTGATCCGGACCTGATCTGGACTGGACTGACTGATTGACTGGACTGACCTGACCTGGATCTGACCTGACTTGGACTGGATCTGACTGACCTTGGACTTGGACTGGATCGGAACCGACTGACCTGACTGACCGGATCTGACCGATCTGCACTGACTGATCTAGACTGGACCTGGACTGACCTTGACTGGATCTGGACTGACTGGATCTCGGACTGTACCTGACTGGATCTGGACTGACCTGGGATCCGACCTGGACTGGATCTGGACTGGATCTGACAGGGCCTGACTGGGCCTGGACTGACTGGATCTGAACTGACCTGACCTGACTGGATCTGGAACTCAGATCTAGACTGGATCTGGACTGGATCTGTACTGGATCCGGACTGGATCCGGACTGACATGGACTGACTGGATAGACTGACCTGGACTGACTCTGGATCTGGACTGACCTGGACTGGATCTGGACTGACTGGACTGGATCTGGACTGGACCTGGACTGGATCTGACTGACCTGGACTGGATCTGGACTGATCTGGACTGGATCGGACCGGATCTGGACTGGATCTGGACTGGATCTGGTACTGACCTAGACTGGATCTGGACTGACTTGACTGGACCTGGACTGACTGGATCCGGACTGGACTGCACCTGGACTGGATCTGGACCTGGATCTGACTGGACCTGACTGGATCTGACTGACCTGGACAGGGCCTGACTGGCCTGACTGGATCTTGAACTGACCTGGACCTGACTGGATCTGAACCAGATCTAGACTGGATCTGGACTGATCTGGCACTGGATCCGACTGGATCCGGACTGACCTGGACTGACTGGACAGGACTGGATCTGGACTGACCTGACCTGGATCTGACTTGACTGGATCTGGACTGGATCTGGACTGACCTGGACTGGATCTGGACTGACTAGACTGGATCTGGACTGACCTGACTGGATCTGGACTGGATCTGGACTGATCTGGACTGGACCTGGACTGGACCTGGACTGGATCTGGACTGGATCCGGACTGACCTGACTGATCTGACTGATCTTGGACTGGACCTGACTGATCTGGACTGGATCTGACCTGGATCGACTGACCTGGACTGACCTGGACTGGATCTGACTCGACCTGGACTGACCTGACTGATCTGGACTGACCTTGGACTGGATCTGGACTGGATCTGGACTGAACCTGGACTGACTCTGGACTGGACCTGGACTGGACTGGGACCGGCCTGGACTGGATCTGGACTGATCTTGGACTGGGCCTGACTGACCTGGACTGGACTGACTGGATCTGGACTGACTTGACTGCACCTGGACTGCAATTAGGACTGGACTGACTGGATCCGATCTTGGATCCGATCTGGACTGAACCTGGACTGGGCCTAGATAGGGCCTGACTGGACTGACCTGGACTGGACCTGACCTGGATCTGACTGGACTGATCTTGGACTGGATCTGACCGATCGGATCACTGGACTGGATCTGGACCTGGACTGACCTGGACTGGATCTGACCGGATCTGACTGGATCTGGACTGACCTGGACTGGATCTGGACTGACCTGACTGGACTGGACTGACTGGATCTGGACTGATCTGGACTGACTTGAACTGACTTTGACTGGATCTGACCTGGACTGACCTGACTGAACCTGACGGATCTCTGACTGGATCTTGACTGCACTCTAGACTGGATCTGGACCGACCTGGACTGGGTTTGACTGATCTGGACTGGACTGGACCTGGACTGACCTGGACTGACTCTGGACTGACCTGACTTGGATCTGGACTGGATCTGGACTGACCTGGACTGGATCTGAACTGGATCTGGACTGGCCTGGATCTGAACTGATCTGGACTGGAACTGGATCTGAACTGACTCAAACTGACTGGATCTGACCTGGACTGGACTGACCTGACTGGATCTGACTGACCTGGACTGACCTGGACTGGATCTGACTGACCTGGACTGACCTGGACTGACCTGGACTGATCTGGACTGGATCTGGACTGGATCTGGACTGACCTGGACTGGATCTTGACTGACCTGGACTGGACTGACTGGATCTGACTGGATCTGACCGATCGACCTGACTGATCTGGACTGACCTGGACCGACTCTGACTGACCTGGACTGGATCTGGACTGGACCTGGACTGGATCTGGACTGACCTGACTGATCTGGACTGATCTGACTGGACTGGACTGACTGGATCTGACTGGATCTGGACTGGACCTGGACTGGATCTGACTGATCTGACTGGATCTGACCTGGATCTGATCTGGACTTGGACTGACTGGACCGGATCTGGACTGGACCTGACTGATCTGACCGATCTGACTGGATCTGGACTGACCTGGACTGACCTGACTGGATCTGAACTGACCTGGACTGGACTGGATCCGACTGACCTGGACTGATCTGACTGACTGGACCTGACTGGATCTGGAATTGACCTGACCTGACTGGATCTTGACTGACCTGACTGGATCTGGACCTGACTGACCTGACCGACCTGGACTGACCTGACTGACCTGGATCTGACCTGATCTGACTGGATCTGGACTGGATCTGGACTGACTTGGACTGATCTGGACTCTGATCTGGACTGACCTGGACTGGATCTGGACTGACCTGGACTGGATCTGGACTGGATCTGGACTGGATCTGACTGGATCTTGACCGGATCTGGACTGGATCTGGACTGACCTGGACTGGATCTGGACTGATCTGGACTCGATCTGACTGGACCTGGACTGGATCTGGACTGATCTGGACTGACCGATCTGGACTGGATCTGGACTGGATCTGGACTGGATCTGACTGACCTGGACTGGATCTGGACTGATCTGACTGGATCTGGACCGATCTGGACTGACTGGACTGACTGACTGGACTGACCTGGACTGGATCTGGACTGACTTGGACTGATCTGGACTTGACTTGGACTGATCTGGACTGATCTGACCGATCTGGACTGACCTGGATCGACCTGATCGACTGACTGGATCTGACCTGGACTGGATCTGACTGATCTGGACCGATCTGACTGACCTGACTGGACCTGACTGGACTTTGGACTGACTTGATCTGACTGGATCTGGACTGGACTGACCTGGATCTGGATCTGGACTGACCTGGACTGGATCTGACCTGGATCTGGACTGGACCTGACTGACTGGACCGATCCTGACTGGATCTGGACTGGACTTGACTGGATCTGGACCGACCTGACTGACCTGACTGGATCTGGACTGGATCTGACTGACCTTGACTGACCTGGACCGACCTGACCTGACCTGGACTGACCTTGGACTGGATCTGGACTGACTTGGACTGGATCGACTGATCTTGACTGACTCGACCTGGACCTGGACTGACCTGGACCGACCTGGACTGGATCTGGACTGATCTGACTGGACTTGACCGATCTGACTGACTTGACTGGACTTGACTGGATCTGACTGATCCTGGACTGGACTTGACTGGATCTGGACCTGGATCTGGACTCAATTGACTGGACTGGATCTGGACTGGATTTGGACTGGATCTGACTGACTGACTGGATCTGACTCGATTCTGGACTGATCTGACTGGACTGGATCTGACCGACTTGGACTGACTCTGGATCGACTGATCTGGACTGGACTGACTGGATCTGACTGGATTGACTGACTGGACCTGGACTGACTCTGGACTGGACTGGACTGACTGACTGACTGGATCAATTGACCTGACTGGACTGACTGACTGGACTGACTGACCTGACTGGATCTGGACTGGATCGGACCTGGACCGACTGACTGGACTGACCTGGACTGACTGGATCTGGACTGACTGACTGGACTGGACTGGACTGGACTGACTGACTGGATGGACTGATCTGACTGACTGATCTGGACTGACCTGGATCGACCTGACTGACCTGACTGACCTGGATCTGGACTGACCTGGACTGACCTGACTGGACTTGGACTGACCTGACTGGATCTGGACTGACTGGACTGGATCTGGACCTGACTGGACTGACCTTGGACTGACTGACTGGATCTGACTGGATCTTGACTGACTGACCGGATCTGGACTGACCTCGGGATCTGGATCTGGACTGGATCTGGACTGGACCTGGACTGGATCTGACCGGATCTGGACTGGACCTGACTGGATCTGGACTGACCTGGACTGATCTGGACCTGACTGATCCTGACTGACCTGGACTGACCTGACTGGACTGACCTTGATCTGACTGATTGACCTGCATCTGGACTGGATCTGGACTGACTTGACTGACCTGACTGATCTGGACTGGACTGACTGGATCTGGACTGGACCTGACTGGGATCTGACTGACCTGACTGGATCTGGACTGACCTGGATCTGACCTGACTGGATCTGACTGACCTGGATGACCTGACTGACCTGACCGATCTGGACTGACTTGGACTCGATCTTGACCTGACTGACCGACTTGACTGGACTGACCTGGACTGGATCTGACCTGATCTGGACTGACTTGGACCGACCTGGACTGATCTGACTGGATTCTGGACCTGACTGACCTGGATCTGACTGACTGACCTGACTGGATCTGGATCTGATCTGGACTGACCTGACTGGATCTGGACTGGATCTGGACTGGACCTGATCGATCTGACTGACTGGACTGGATCTGACTGACTTGGACTGGACCTGGACTTGGACCTGACTGGATCTGGACTGGATCTGGACTGGATCTGGACTGATCTGGACTGACTTGGACCTGACCTGGACTGACCTGGACTGGATCTGGACTGACTTGGACTGATCTGGACTGGACCTGGACTGATCTGGACTGGATCTGGACTGGATCTGGACTGACCTGACTGATCTGACTGGATCTGGACTGGATCTGGACTGACCTGGACCGATCTGGACTGGACTTGACTGGACCTGGACTGACTGGACTGGATCTGACTGACTTGATCTGACTGGACTGGATCTGGATCTGGACTTGGACCGACCTGACTGACTGACCTGGACTGACCTGACTGATCTGGACTGGACCGACTGACCTGACTGACCTGACTGATCTGGACTGGATCTGGACTGACCTGGACTGACCTGGACCGGATCTTGACTGATTTGACTGGATCTGGACTGGACCTGGACTGACCTGACTGACTGACTGGACTGGATCTGGACTGGACCTGACTGATCTGGACTGGATCTGACTGGATCTGACTGGACCTGACCGATCTGGACTGGACCTTGGACTGATCTGACCTGATCTTGGACTGACTGACTGGATCTGGGACTGATCCTGGAATTGGACTGGATCGGGATCTGACCGAATTGACCTGGAATTGACTCGACTGATTGACTGACCTGGATTCTTGACCTCGATCTGACTGACTGGATCTGACTGGATCTGGACTGACCTGACTGGACTTGACTGACCTGGACTGGATCTGACTGACCGATCTTGACTGGATCTGGACTGACGGACTGGACTGGATCTGACTGACTGGACTTGACTGACTTGGATCTTGACCTGGACTGATCTGGACTGACCTGGACTGGATCTGACTTGATCTGACCTGGACTGACCTGACTGACCTGGACTGACCTGACTGACCTGGACTGACCTGACCGATCTTGGATCTGGACCTGACCGACTGACTTGGACATTGACCTGATCCGGATCGACCTGACCGACTGACTTGACTGACCTGGACCGACCTGACTGACCTGACCGACCTGGACTGGATCTGACCGACCTGACTGACTGGACCTGGATTGACCTGGACTGACCTGACTGGATCGACTGGATCTGGACTGACCTGACTGGACTGGACTGGATCTTGACTGACCTGGACTGACCTGGACTGGACCTGGACTGACCTGACTCTGGACTGGCCTGACTGATCTGGACTGACCTGGACTGGACTCTGATCTGACTGACCTGGACTGGATCTTGGACTGGATCTGGACCGATCTGGACTGATCTGGATCTTGGACTGACTGGACTGGACTGGACTGATCTGACTGACCTGGACTGACCTGGACTGGATCTGACTGGATCTGGACTGACTGGATCTGACCTGACCTGGACTGACCTGGACTGGATCTGGACTGGATCTGGACTGACCTGGACTGGATTGACTGGACTGACCTGGACTGACTGAACTGACCTGACTGATCTGGACTGATCTGGACTGACCTGACTGGATCTGGACTGGATCTGGACTGGATCTGGACTGACCTGACTGGACTGGACTGGATCGGACTGATCTGACTGACTGGACTGACCGACCTGACCGATCTGACTGGATCTTGATCGATCTGGACTGATCTGGACTGGATCTGACCTGGACTGACTGACTTGACTGACCTGACTGGATCTGGACTGACTGGACTGACTGGATCTGGACTGGATCTGACTGGACTGGATCTGACTGGATCTGGACTGATCTTGACTGACCTGATCTGGACTTGACTGACCTGGACTGACCTGACTGGATCTGACTGACCTGGACTGACCTGATCGACCTTGACTGGATCGGACTGGATCTGACCTGGATCTGACTGATCTGGACTTGACTGACTGACTGGATCTGGACTGACCTGACCGATCGGACTGGATCTGGACTGACTTGGACTGGATCTGACTGGATCTGACCGATCTGGACTGACCTGACTGACCTGACTGACCTGACTGACCTGACCGATCTGGACTGGACTCTGACTGGACCTGACTGACCTGGACTGACTTGACCGACCTGACTGGACCGACCTGACTCGACTGATCTGGACTGGATCTGGACCGACCTGGACTGGATCTGGACTGGATCTGACTGGATCTGACTGGACCTGGACTGACTTGGACTGATCTGGACCGGATCTGGACTGGATCTGGACTGGACCTGGACTGACCTGGACTGGATCTTGGACTGGATCTGGACTGACCTGGACTGGATCTGACCGACCTGGACTGACTGGACTGGATCTGACTGGACTGACCTGGACTGATCTGACTGGATCTGACTGGATCTGGACTGGATCTGGACTGGATCTGGACTGGACCTGGACTGACTGGACTGGATCTGGATCTGACTGGACCTGACTGACTTGGACTGGATCTGGACTGACTGGATCTGGACTGAACCTGGACTGGATCTGACTGACCTGGACTGACCTGGACCGGATCGGACTGGATCTGGACTGATCTTGGACTGATCTGGACTGACCTGACTGGATCTGGACTGGATCTGACTGACTGGATCGACTGACCTGGACTGACCTGACTGGATCTGGACTGACCTGACTGGACTGATCGACTGGACTGGACTCTGGAATTCGACCTGGACTGACCTTGGACTGGACTGGATCTGACCGACTTGGACTGCACTGACTGGACTGACTGACTCGGGATCTTGGTTCTGGACTGACTGACCGGACTGGATCTGGACTGACTGACTTGGACTGACTGACTGGACTGACCTGACTGACTGGATCGACTGACTGGATCTGGACTGACCTGACTGGACTGGATCTGGACTGGATCTGACTGACCTGGACTGACTGATCTGACTGACCGACTGGACTGACCTGGACTCGACTTGGATCTGACTGACTGGACTGGATCTGGACTGGATCTGACTGGATCTGACTGACCGATCTGACTGACCTGACTGACTGGATCTGGACTGACTGACTGGACTGGACCTGGACTGACTGGATCGGGACCTGACTGGATCTTGACTCTGGACTGACCTGGACTGATCTTGGACTGGATCTGGACTGACTGACCTGATCTGACCTGGACTGGATCTGGCCGGATCTTGGATCTGGACTGACCTGGACTGGATTTGGACTGATCTGGACTGGATCTGACTGATCAATTGACCTGACTGACTGACTTGATCTGACTGATCTGGACCAATCTGGACTGACCTGGACTGACGATCTGGACTGGATCGACTGACTGGATCTGGACTGACTGACTTGACCTGACCTGGATCTGGACTGGATCTGACCGATCTGACTGGATCTGGACTGGATCTGGACTGGATCTGGACTGACCTGACTGACTTGACCTGGACTGACTGGACCTGACTTGACCTGGATCTGACTGACCTGACTGATCTGACTGGATCTGGACTGACCTGGACTGACTCTGGACTGACCTGGACTGGATCTTGGACTGATCTGACTGGACTTGGACTGATCTGGACTGACTTGACTGACCTTGACTGGATCTGGACCGACCTGGACTGGATCTGACTGACCTGGACTGGACTGGATCTGGACTGGATCTGACCTGGATCTGACTGACCTCGACTGATCCTGGACTGGATCTGGACTGACCTGGACTGACCTGACTGACCTGGACTGACTGACTGGATCTGACTGACTGGACCTGGACTGACCTGGATTGATCTGACTGACCTGGACTGGACCTGGACTGGATCTGGACTGGACCTGACTGATCTGGACTGGATCTGACTGACTGACCTGGACTGACCTTGGACTGGATCGGACTGGATCTGGACTGATCTGGACTGACTGACTGACTCTGGATCGGACTGACCTGGACTCGACTTGGACTGGATCTGGACTGACTTGGACTGGACTTGGACCGACCTGACTGGACCTGACTGGATCTGACTGACTTGACTGATCTGACCGACTCTGGACTGGACTTGACTGACCTGGACTGACTTGGACTGGATCTGGACTGGACCTGGGATCGATCCGACTGGACCTGACTGACCTTGGACTGACCTGACTGACCTGGACTGGATCTGACTGATCTGGACTGACCTGGACCGACCTGGACTGATCTGGACTGGATCTGGACTGGACCTGGACTGGATCTGGACTGACTTGACTGGACCTGGACTGGACCTGACTGGATCTGGACTGGATCTGGACTGACCTGGACTGGACCTGACTGACCTGGACCTCGACCGATCTGGACTGGACTTGGACTGGATCTGGACTGACCTGGACTGGACTTGACTGGATCTGGACTGGATCTGACTGACCTTGACTGACCTGGACTGACCTGACCGACTGGACTGGACTGGATCTGGACTGGATCGACTGGATCTGACTGATCTGGACTGACCTGACTGGATCTGGACTGACTGGACTGGATCTGGACTGGATCTGGACTGGATCTGGACCTGACTGGATCTGACTGACTGGACTGGACTTGACTGACCTGGACTGGATCTGACTGGATCTTGGACTGGACCTGACTGGACTCGGGATCTGGACCGACTGGATTGACTCGACTGGACTGGATCTGGACTGGATCGGATCTGGAAACGGATCTGGACTGACCTGACTGACTGACCTGACTGGACCTGGACTGACTGGACTGGACTGACTGACCTGACTGGACCTGATCTGGACTGACCTGGACCGACCTGGACTGACCTGGACTGGACTGACCGACCTGACTGGACTGGACTGACTGGACTGACTCTGGACTGACCTGAATTTCGACCTGGACTGACTGACCTGGACTGGACTTGGACTGGATCTGACTGGACTTGGACTGGACCTGACTGGACTGGACTGACCTGGATTGACCTGACTGATCGGACGATTTGGACTGGATCTGGACTGATTTGACTGGATCTGGATTGATTTGACTGGATTTGGACTGGATTTGACTGGATTGGACTGACTTGATTGACTTTGATTGATTTGACTGGATTTGGATCTGGACTGGATCGACTGGATTGATTTGGACTGATTGGACTGGATCTGGACTTGGATTTGGACTTGATTTGATCGACTGACCTTTGACTCGATTTGGATTGACCTGGACTGATTTGACTGACGGATTGACTTGGACTGATTTGGATTGATTTGATTGATTGATTGGACCGACTTTGGATTGGACTGGATTGATTTGATTGGATTTGGATTGATTGGATTGATTTGGATTGGATTTGGGTTGATTTGTATTGGATTTGGATTTGGATTGGGTTTGGATTGGATTTGGATTGGATTTTGATTGGATTTGGATATGGGTTTGATTAGAAGTTTGGGTAATTAGATTTGGAGAATAAAAAACTTTTTTTTTGTATTTTTTGGAACATTTTTAATTTTTTTATGGAAAGTTTATTTTTGCTGAAGTTAATAGAAATTGATGAGACTTTGTGCTCATATCATTTTAGGTAATCAAAGGACAAAATTTTGAATACAATTTTGAAAACAAGTTGTTGTCAAGTTCCGATGACATAGAATACTTAGTTTGGTTTGAAGTCATAAAGGTATTATGGAAGCTTTATTAGTTTTGTTGAGAGTCATGGGAATTTACAAAACGGACTTAAAGAGCATCGAAAAAGCAAGAAATAGCCAAAGTCTTGGTGAAACTTAACGAATTATTGTTAAAGCTCAAACCAAAAATCGGCAGATGCTTTTCTATGACTCGGATCCATGGAAATTTGATTTTTTTTAGCAATTATAGTGTGTTGATCAACTCCAAACATACACAAATTGAAAGAATTTTTGGTAATCTTCTGACAGTGTAGACGGCTATTTTGACAAATTCAGATTTTTTTTTCACACATCAGAATAACTAACAAAACATTATTTTTGAACAAAGGAATGACATATTTCAACAAACAAATTTAGAACCAAATAACTTTTTCAAACAAGTGCAGAAGAGTTAATCCGGATGACTCCCATACTTACCGCAGGCTTATTCGGACAGTTCGCTACTAAGTGATCCTCGCCCTTGCAATGATGACACCGTTTCGGCAGGGGACCTAAGGCGCACATTTGAGCAATATGATTGGCAAACTCTCCACAATTATAGCATCTACAAAAAAAAGTGATTAAGCGGTACTCTTCTATTGTGGTCAAAAAATACATTCTACCTCATTTTTCTGTACTTCCGTTTAGCCCTTGGCCGGAACTCGCTGCCTTTGCATTGGCTTTGCGACGGTCCATAAACCTTGGTCGCTTCGTATCCCTTATCAGTCAATTTGGCTTCGAACTCCACAGGCTCGTTTTGCCCCAGCGACCGGAACCCCTCCATTTGAAGAACACTCTGCCGAGAGGAAATTTTCAAAATTAGTTAAATCTATTCAAATGTCAAAAAACATCTCTCCCCTCGCTTACCTGATGAACAAACACGTCCTGTCCACCGTCATCCGGCGTTATAAATCCCCATCCCTTGATCACGTTGAACCACTTGCAGAGTCCTCGCCTTGATTGCGTCCTCGCATCTGCAAATATGAACAAAAAAAGTAGCAGATATAAATAAGCTCTCATAGCTCACGCATCAAAAGCCATATCGGAAGGGGTCAAAACTATCGGATCAACGTCAGTCTTCGTCCGCTCGGTGATCACCAAGATTGAAATGGTCTGATAAAAGTGACACCTTTCCGGTTGTACGTCTGAGACAGCGCGGGCCCTGATTTCCTGTGAATTATTTGGTTCTCCGAAAGCCGACAATCAACTCTTAGTTGCTCGACAAGATTAAGAACAACGGCGACGTCTTGAACAATTTGTTAGAAAAAGTAGAAAGCAATTTTGAAGGTTGATATGAAATGGATCCGCTACCTGTCTAACGGTTTTTGTGCGGGAAATCATGAAAAGGATTTGCTGTTTTGTTCTTGACTGTTGGTGAGGATGGACAGGAAAAGGGGTAATGAAATAGTTTGCCGTTATTTTTGCGTGCGTGTTGGAATCCTCGTCATTCATGCGTCAAGTTTTTCTAGATTCCGTAAGATTTTTCAATGAACATCTCAGCTTTTAGTGTAGGACGGAACACAGTAATACCATACCTAGTCGGGGTTCTGCCAAATCGCACCATGCGTTAATAAAAATTAGGGGAAGAGGCCCCAAAACGCCCTCCCCCCCCCCTTCGGGGCAAAACGACTTTCGGGTATTCACTTATATTTACCATGTTTGAGATAGCTTTAATAAAACTAGACGTGAAATTATGTAGGTTAGGCGAAAAAAGTGTAAAAATAATAAATAGGAATGTAGGAAAAACTGAAATTTTCCACATTTTGATGAAACATCTAACATTTCGGCGAGGCAAAACGCCCTAGTGGAACTATTCTATAATGTACTCGCGTCTTTACGCACTGTCCATACCAGAATGCTGATGTGCCGACGCATGGTACGTTGTTCCCTAAGAGCTGGCTGCTAAAAGGCGTTTTGCCTCATGAGTTTTCCGGCAACGAAATATCACCACTTTTTTGAAAAGTTTAACTGTTGCGTGAGGTAGAAACACCCATTAAAATCGTTATAGCTAAGGCATAAAAGCAGTCTATGCTTAGCCTCCGAAAAAATTACATATCCTTATGCTGTGGTTTTACAACAAAGTTTGAATCAGTTTCTTCGGTAATTGATCATATAATTAAAAAAGTTCTTGCTCGTCATTTTGGGGGATGAATAATGAACTTGGTTTCAGAAAACCCGCATGAAACAGGAATAATTTGCATTTGGGAATAAAGGGGCCGAGAACTTGGCTTCTGGGGCTTAAATTTCGCTATTTTCTCGTCTCGTGTCGAACTCAATTTGCAATATAAAGAAGACTTCAGAAAGTATTCTGATTGTGTTTGATTCATCTGCTGAAAATGTCCCTGAATACTGAATGCTGAATACCTTCTGATCTTTTACAACATTACATCTCTATGTACAGTACAGATTTCAGATTTCATATGATTTCAGAAAAAACACAGAAAAGTATTCTGAATATCCCTGAAGCTAATGATTTTCATAATTAGGTATAAACTAAGAATTAAAGCCTGATACTTATACATAAACGGGAACCTTCTTACGAACGAGCGTGAGGTGATCCAAAGGTGGCGGCAGCACTACGAAGAACACCTGAATGGTGATGTGGCAGGCGAAGATGGCGGTATGGTGATGGACCTGGGAGAACGCGCGCAGGACATAATTCTATCGGCTCCGGATCTCCAGGAAATCCAGGAAGAGATTGGCCGGCTGAAGATCAACAAAGCCCCTGGGGTTGACCAACTACCAGGAGAGCTATTTAAACACGGTGGTGAGGCACTGGCTAGAGCGCTACACTGGGTCATTACCAAGATTTGGGAGGAGGAAGTTTTGCCGCAGGATGGAAGGTGCCGTGTGTCCCATCTAAAAATAGGGCGATAAGCTGGATTGTAGCAACTACCGCACAATCACATTGCTGAGCGCCGCCTACAAGGCACTCTCTCAAATTTTATGCCGTCGACTAGCACCAATTGCAAGGGATTTCGTGGGGCAGTACCAGGCGGGTTTTATGGACAAACGCTCTACCACGGACCAGGTGTTCGTCATTCGCCAAGTACTGCAGAAATGCCGCGAAAACAACGTGCCCATACATCATCTGGAGAGTTCATGCGAAGGCTTCGTGATTGCCAAAATCAACGGCGTCTTCATACGCAGTTGCTATGCACCTCCAAGGTGGACCGTGGAGCAGTTCAGCCAGATAATGGATCAGCAAACCGATAAACTTTCATATATCGGGTCGTGATGACGAAGATCAAACGCCCATCGACGCAAGCTGAAATGTGCCCGGACAAGTTGAAGGGAATTGTGGAGGGTCTTTTCCCGAAACATGAGCCGACCCTTGCCGCTCGCTTGCAGTGTCAATCGGATCTGTATCTTCATTACTTTCATCTACTCCCTTTCGCTTTGATTAGTATAATTTTCACCGAAAAATGCCAATAAATTAATTTCGATAAAGTTACGCGGTGATCAAAGCTTTCCTAATTATAGAATCCAATTGGCGAAAAATTGATGAAATACAGTTCGAATAAGATTCAATTTGGGCGAAGCATGGGCTTGCGAGAGTTATGCGTGAAAAGATTTAGCGCGCTCTTGTATGAATCTCTGAAAATATGCCACGAATCAATAGAATTGTTTACGCTTGCCGAACAGCACATTAACAGGTTGAAGTCGCTGTTATTTTGCCTGCCTTGATACAGTGATCACCACGTCACTATCCAAGCCGTTCCTGGGTGGACGTTAGGCAGAATAACACCAATTCAACAATGCTTGTTGTCTAATATGGCCCTCTGCTAATCTTCAATTTCTATTCAATTCACAATTGCCTGACTAGCTACCCACTAGTCGGCACTATCCGACTGCTGCTCGGCGCGCCAATTGCGCTGCAAGATGCTGACAATCTGAAAGGTAGAGACCGCGTTCTATTTTTCCACCTCTTGACACATCCTCTGGATAAGATTATCCGGGGTAGTGTCCCTCTCGCACATCTCAAACATTCCACTCCTCACATCGACGAAATGAGGACATACGAATAGTACGTGCTCGGCAGTTTCGTCGACCCCTGGGCAGTCCGGCCAGACACAAGCTGGAGAGTCCGTATGCCGAAACCTATGTAGGTATCACCTAAAGCATCTTGATACGCTAGGTATCAGCCGATGGGTCCACCTACCCTTAGAAGAGTTATCTCAGTCCCGTTGCCACTTGATAGTCGATGTGACTCCAGGCTTGACAAAACTCCTCACCCTCGCTAGAATCAAATAAAATCATCATCAGCAAAATGCTGCCTTCGCATCCTCACAATTAAGTGGAAGCGTAAAAAAGCAGAGGTACAAAAACGCAGAGTGAGGAAAAGCAAAATAAAAACACATGTGAGTGAGGCGTCGGGCGAAAAAGCATTCATTGAGCCCCCGGAGCGACGCTTTGTATGTGAAAAAATCTTGGAGGCTGTTTTGAGTGTGAGTGTAAGTGAGTGACGCACCACAAGAAAAAGATGAACAGATAGACTCGCTCTTGTTTTGCGACGCACAAGCTCGGGTTTAATGATGCACAATGTTGTGAGTTTTGATACTTATTTCTGCTCCTCAAAAAACTCTTGCTCTTGCTCATTTTCTACTCGGCAAGGAGTTTTTGGCAAGCCTGGGTGACTCTAATGGCTTTACGGGCTTCTCTGGTTCCGCGCATTTCGAAACTCTCCTCGTCTTCCCGTATGACTAGTACAATGGGTAACATACACGCAATCACACAAGCTGCATCTCGTGATACCGTGCGGTAGGCACTTATCTCTCTGAGGCACGCTAGCCTGTGTACACTCTCCAGCTTCTGCAGGTTACGTTCGACGCTAAGCGCCGATGCCCAAGCTGGGCCGCCGTATCTAAGGATGGATACGAAAACCTTAGCTAATAACCTGCGTCTGCTGGAGCGTGCCCCCGAGCTATTGGACATCATCCTGGATAATGCCGCAATAGCTGTCGAAGCTCTCCTGCAGGCGTAATCTACGTGACTGCCTAAGTTCAGTCTATCGTCGATCAACACCCCGAGGAGCTTCACCTCCCGCATGGAAATGATCTCACAGTCGCCCACGCGAACTGCCTCCTGTACCGACTTACGGTTGTTAACAACAAACAACTCCGTTTTATGATGAGCTAGCCCCAGTTGCCTTGAGCTCATCCATTCCTATACTATAGCTATCGCGCGGGCCGCCGTCAGTTCCACCTCAACAATCGACTCTCCGTAAACCTCCAGCGTTATGTCATCGGCGAAACCAACGATCTTAACATCTGGGGGGAACTTCAGTCTTGAAACACTGTCGTACATAGTGTCCCATAGCACCGGGCCCAGAATAGATCCCTGAGGGACTCCAGCGGTGATAGAAGCACTACCCTCCCCTTCATCGGTCTCGTATAAGAGTACGCGATTCTGGAAATAGCTTTCCAAAATGTTGTACAGGCCCACTGTAATACCCAACCGAAGTAACGAGAGCGCGATGGCATCCTAGCTTGCGCTGTTGAATGCATTCTTGACGTCGAGCGTCACAATCGCACAGAATCGAGTTCCCCTCCGCTTGCGTTGTATCGCTACTTCCGCAGTTTTCACAACCGAATTGAAAGTATCCACCGTGGACCTACCCTTACGAAACCCAAACTGATTGCTTGACAGGCCTTTTGTACCTTCGGTGTACAAGGTCAGCCTGTTGAGGATGATCCTCTCAAGCAGCTTCCCCGTGGTGTTCAGTAGGCAGATTGGTCTGTACGCCGATGGGTCACCTGGTGGTTTCCCGGGCTTCGGCAACAGCACCAGCTTCTGTCTCTTCCACCTATCGGGGAAACTGCGCTCGTCGAGTCATCTCTGTATGGCATCGCATGCACGTGACAGGACAGCTGTCAGTGCGTCCCCTGTAAGACTCTCGGTGTTACCCTCCAGTCCCAGTACCGCGGTGAAAACTTCGCTGTTGAAGCTTTGGGCCTTCCACCCACGGACCTGACGGGGACTCCTCAACCTCGGTTGCTGCACATCACAGCTGATCACGTAGCGGATGGCTAGGTGATCGCTGTGGTTGGAGCCCTCATCGACCCTCCAGTTCAGTCCCGGGGCTACAGAACGTAACATCAATGGTGTACGGTGTAGGCCTATATGCCTTTTTTTTTTTTTTTGCCGATTCATTTTTTTTATTGAATGAAAAACTTACAAACTAATTTACAGTGAGCTTGATGTGTAACAATCAATCAAGTATGTTTGATAATTGGAGCGTGGAACGCGATGTTTGAGGTGTGGTATAAATGTAACTAACATATTTACTAAAAACTAATACAATTTTTTGTCTCTCGCTTCTACTGAATTCTAATAACTCGGGGAATTGAAATCTTTCAAAGTTCTGTACATTCATTTTTCTTAGATTAATTGTTTTCAATTTATCAAGACACACTTTCCATAATGGTTTAGTAAATCTACACTCAGCAAATAAATGGGATAGCGATTCAGTCATTGCATTGCATTGTCTACATAAATTGCTGGAGCTTCAACCATGTCTAAAGTAAGAGTCCATATTCGGAATATTTTCATTAACTAGCAAATAATATACAGATTTTTCTTCTGAATTAATTACCTTAGACAAGCTAATGTTTCTCCATATATTATTCCAAATTTTATTCGAATATTTCAAAATTATTTCTGCATGTCCTTTATTTCTAATGTAATGTTCGTATAATAATTTACAAGAAAGGCGATTCGTTATTTCTGGAGGTAACGAGTCTAATTCAGAACGCAATAAACGTATGAAATCAAAAGCAATTGGAATAGTGCAATTATTCGAGTTATTGGTCAAGAATTGATTTACTATAAAAGAGTTATCGTAATTACAGTTTGCAAATGTATTAAGAAGTAAAGACCAGCTTTTACTTTCTGGATCGTGTAATCCCAATCCGCCTGATTTCCTAGGTAATATTAGTTGATTAAAGGCTACTCTCATCCCATGATTTTGCCAAAGAAATATTCCTACCATGTTTTTTAACTTCGCACAGTACTTGTTGGTCAGCTTTATGACTGAAGCGACATACCAAACTTTGGATAGAGCGAATGTATTCACAAATATTTGCTTTTGAATTAAATTAAGCTTTCTAGGTTGATTTACTTGGAGAACCATAGATACATTCTGCACTACAGATTTCCAATTGTCGTCTGACATTTGTTTAAACGAATTTGAAAAATGTATTCCCAAAATTTTAATACTATTTTCTATTTCCACCCAATCAAAACTTGTGAGATTTGCCGGTCCGAATCCTATTTCAATGGCTTTTGTTTTATTAATGTTCAACAACGCCCCTGAAACTTTTCCAAAATTTATGAATAATTGTCTAATTCTGCTTAAATCATTATATTGTTTATTATCAACGATATGTCGTCAGCATAAGCGTTAACTAAGTCTAGTTCATTTGAACACTCGGCTACAATCCTTTGAAGCAGAGGCTCCAAATAAAGCACAAATAAATGCATGGCTATAGGATCACCTTGCCTAACTGATCGTTCTATTTTGATTTCCCTGGATAAAGTTCCGTTTACTAATATTTTGGAAAAAGAAACATTCCTGGTCATTCTCAGAAAATCAATAAATTGTCTATTCAGATTCATCGCTTGCAAAGTGTCAAACAAAAACCTTGGCTCTACTCTATCGAATGCTTTTTCTATATCGAAAGAAACTAGTATCGCTTTTCTCTTTTGAATTGCAATTCAGCTATTCTATCTCTAATGGAACACGTGGCTTCAAAATGTTACGCTTGGGGTTAGCACACTTTTGGTCTGAATTAACCAAATCTGGCATAAGTTTATTCAGCCTTTCTTTTAAGATCCTTGTGACAATTTTGTAATCAAAATTTAACAATGTCAGCGGTCGATATCCCTCAATTTTGTTTCTCGCATTTTTTTCCTAACTAAAACTATCATCCCATCACATAATTTTTTCTCCATGTTTCCTCCCATGTTGCAATTTATTATCGCTGTTATTTCTACCTTCACTATATCCCAACTATCCATAAAAAATTCTTTTGGCAACCCATCTAAGCCAGAAGCTTTTTTCGAAGCACTGTTCTTAATTGCATGAAAAACCTCATCTTCCGTCACTTCGGCCATTAAATTTTCGTTTTGTATATTCCCCTCAGATATAATTCTCTCGGGCCTAAAATCTCTGTTGTCCTCGATCGGATGTGATTTAAAGAATGAATCAAAATGATTCACTATGTGTTCTTGAATCTCATCTGCTCTACATTCTTGTCTTCCGTCAATTTCTAACATTTTTATCTCGGTTTTACATTTTTTCTTTCTCTTTTCGCTTAATTGAAAAATCGATATTGGTTCGCCACTGAAATATATCTCATTGTTTCTAGAAATGAATGCACTAAAATCCCGTTGAAGTCTCAACATTTTTCCTTTGATCCTATTAATTTCTGTGATCTTTCGAATATCCGTCAGATAATCATCGTAAGCTTTGCGCAATGCAAAGTACCAGAATTCCATATTACTTTTAAAATCTTTATAAATTAATCCTGACTTCCACTTCATAAAAGATACAATCTTAGACTTCGCATATTCAGTCCACCAAACTAACCAGTTTCGATAATATCTTCTTTGTGTTACCCAATACTGCCATTTGGATTGAAACTCTGTACGATTTTGCTCATCGTGCAAAATCAATGATTTATAATTCCATACTCCTCTCCCGAATGGTTTTCCCAAATACGGTAACTTAATCTTAACAATTAAAGCTTTATGATCCGTGAAAGAAGAAACTTGGTATTTAGCATCAACAACATTAGTTGCAAGCGACTCGGATACATATAATCGATCAATTCTTGACCCAAACCCACTTCTTACAAAAGAGAATTCTTGTCTATTGCCGAACAAGACTTCCCACGTGTCCTGTAAACGAAGCGCCTGTCTTAATTTTTTCAACATGGGGCTGAAGTTGTTCGAATTTTGATTACTACTGTCTTTTGCATTTTCTATACAATTAAAATCGCCACCCAAAATAATCAAATCAGAAGAATTCCTTAAATAATATGGAACAGTCTGGTTAAAAAAATGTTCTCTATTGTGTCGGTTCACAGAACCCGAAGGAGCATAGACATTGCAAATAATGACGTCATTATTAAGCTTCAATTTTATAAGCCTCGAATCTAAACTGCGTTTAACATCACTACATTGAAAGTGTGCCTTCACAGCTATAGCTGTTCCCCTTTTCTCGTGATCGATATTATACACAACATCAAAACCATATAGATCCAAGTTTTCGTTTTCTACCTCTTGAAAAAGTATTACATCTACATCCATTAGATTTACAAATGTTCGAAGCGAGTTAATTTTGTTAGTATTAGATATGTTGTTCAGATTGATGCTAGCAATAGTGTATGAAATTTGTCTATTAGTATCACTGTTAGTCGCCATTGCATTAGTATTAACTTATTATACTTTCTTTCCTCTCTTTTTTCTGTTAGCATTGTGTGAAGCCGTAGACTTCATTGAGCTGTCTGTCTCATAAGCAGAGTTATCGCTTGTGTCCTGTATCAGTGCGTTAAACTGATTTGAATCATCTAAACTAGGTGTATTGTTCTTACCTACTATCGTCTTATCCAAACCATCACTACCACCGATGATGCTGGAAACACGAATCACTTTGTTGGGTGTAACAAAATCTGATGTTCGTTGCTCAGAGATGTTTGCTGACGACGAGGATGGTGTATCAGTGGTAGTAATGCTTGGATTTCCGATGCTCTTATCGTGCTTTCGGTTCAAAGCGTTTAGATTAACCATTCTAGGCTCAATCCAGTCCGTTCCCGCTGACCGTTTTGGAGGTTTCGGAATATTAGTAGAACCTTGCAATACATTCGCATATCCAGAAGCTGGTCGTTGCATCCTCGCGTTTACGCTACTGTGGTTACCAGTTATCTGTACCGCTTCAGCACATTTTGCGCCGTAGTGAACTTGTCTTCCGCAGTGCCTACACGTGATTTGCTGATTTTTGTAGGTGACCAATGTTGAATGTCCAGCCATGAAGATGTACGACGGGATAGTGTTCGTTAGTCGGATACGCAATTTTCTAACTCCGCTTGGTATTCCTTTCAGCTGTAGTGGTGTGTCCCAGACCTCACTCTTGATAGACAGAATTTCTCCATAAATCTCCATCTCGCGCTTGATAATGTCATCATCCATTTGAGGTGGTAAATCGTGTACTCGAACAATCGTAGCTCCATCATCCATTAGTAGTGGTACCATGAACTTGACATTGTCGAATGATACCTCGTGTTTCCTATCGTGACTTTCAACTATCTCCAATGCATATTCAAGACTGTCACACTCCACATATGTGATGCCACGTGATCCGTTGAATTGAAAAGACTTGATTCGTTCCGTGGGTATCTTAATCTTGTTGAAAATCAGATCCGTAACTATATCGACCTTTGGTTTCTTTGCCGCTTCCGAAAATTTACCATAAACGTGTTGATTCGAGTGGTGTTGTTAGTTCCAGCGTTGTTCATGGCAGCCATGTTGAACCAATGTGTTTCCGTGTGTTTGAGTGTTCTCTACACTATTAAGCTCTGTTAAGAGGCTCACTTATTTAGATTACTCACTTTCCTCAGCGTTTAGAAATACGACCGCACTGGTCAAATGCCGAATCGAGACTGTTAGACTCTCGGTGTTACCCTCCAGTCCCAGTACCGCGGTGAAAACTTCGCTGTTGAAGCTTTGGGCCTTCCACCCACGGACCTGACGGGGACTCCTCAACCTCGGTTGCTGCACATCACAGCTGATCACGTAGCGGATGGCTAGGTGATCGCTGTGGTTGGAGCCCTCATCGACCCTCCAGTTCAGTCCCCCGGCTAGGCCGGGGCTACAGAACGTAACATCAATGGTGTACGGTGTAGGCCTATATGCCTATTAGACACGCTTGGGAAGCTCCTTGAGAGAATCATCCTCAATAGGCTGACGAAATGTACAGAGGGAGAACGCGGATTGTCGAATATGCAGTTTGGATTCCGTAAAGCAGTATCGACGGTGGATGCAATTCGAACAGTGCTCGAGAGTGCTGAGAAGGCGTCCAAGCAGAAGAGACGAGAAGATCGGTACTGCGCAGTGGTCACGATAGACGTGAATAACGCGTTCCACAGCGCCAGCTTTGAAGCCATCGCGGCGGTGCTGCTCAGAATGCGGGTCCCCAACTATCTGTGCAATATCATTGAAAGTTATTTTCAGGGTAGAGTTCTGATGTACGATACGAACGAAGGACATAAATCGATGCGCGTTACAGTGGATGTGGTGCTTTTAGTCAGCAATTGCAAAGCGATCCAGTGGATGGAGATCATCGTTGGAGGACATGCGATTGCTTTGAAGCGATCACTGAAGCACTTGGGAGTGATGATCGACGATCGGCTAAATTTCAACAGCCACGTTGACAACGCCTGTGAAAAGTCGGAGAAGGCAATGAACGCAATAGCAAGGATTATACCAAACGTAGGCGGACCAAGAAGCAGCACGAGGCGGCTCGGCTGGGGTTCCGGCTTGGGGCAATGCAGGTTTGTTCCGGTTGATGGCCATTCGAGTCGCGAGCGCATATAGAACGATATCATCGGAGGCTGTATGCGTTATTGCTGGGATGCTACCCATCTGCATCACCCTGGAGGAAGACATCGAGTGTTATCAGCGAAGAGACACCAGAAACGTAAGAAAGGAGGTGAGAATTCGTTCGATGGCAAGATGGCAAGAAGAGTGGGATAGTACGGAGAAAGGGAGGTGGACTCACTGGCTCATCCCAAACCTGTCGATGTGGATGAACTCCAGAACACGTGGTATTCGACTACCCAAGGTTTGCGGAAGTACGTAGAGGAATGCCTGCCCTCGCAGAGCGAATGTGTCACGGAGAAGGCACGTGGAATGTGCTCAGTAGAGTCGTGATGCAGATACTGTCAGAGCTGCAGCGTAGATGGAGAAGTGACCAGCAAATAAGCGTAGTCTCGGGGAAAATCTAGGGCAGTGAGCAGTGTTTGGCTTCGGGACGTCGAGGCGTCGGCGAACCGGAATCGTCGGACCGGCCTTGGCACACGAACAGTCAACCTGCTGAAGAAAGGAGAAGAAAGCGCTTCGGGTATGTAGGGCACCGCCAGTGTGGACGTCATCCACCACAGTAACTGTCGGACCACCTCTGCAAGCCGAAGACGAAGTAGGCGCAATGCGCAAAAGCGTCCCCTGTGAAATCCGCCGGCAGTCGGGGCACTATCAGTGCAGAAGTTTTCTTCACCGCAACTGGTGGACCCTCTCCGACGCCGGGGGAGGAGGATTCGAGTTAGAAAGATTGTGGCACGACCACCAAGGATCGAGTAGGAGAGGATCAGCCAGCCAGTCGGCGAACTAGCATAGGCTAGGGGCCGGAATTTTAGAAGAAGTGCATGAGCACAGCTACCCCCCGAAGGAGTCGCAGCATCTCGTGGTCCCGGGGGGATCGAGGCAAGGAGGATAAGGGACCCGGATTTATCCGGGAGGCACATTTTTAGCAGGTCGGGAAGGAGCTCAGCCTTGTTCGCCTTTAAGGTGTCTGTCGCGCTTTGTCGCGTTTTGATGGCCTTTAACCCTTGTAAAAAAAAACACACACACACACATACACACGGACTGACAGACATTTGTTCAGTTTGACGAGCTGAGTCGATTGGTATATAACATCATGGGTCTCCGAGTCTTCTATAAAAATTTCGATTTTGGAGTGAAATAATAGCCTTTCGGTACAACTTTGTTGTACGAGAAAGGCAAAAAGAAGTTCTTTGTAGCAATGTATATTAATGTATTTCATTAGGTATATACAAGTTTTGTTAAAAAAAAACTTGCAGAATTGTATGTGTCGTAATTTGTATAAGATCCTTGCAATTTCGCATATACTCATTTCTTCTACAGATTTTGGAAGGTTTTAAAACAGAACTTACAGTTTATTGATACATACTGTCACATCTAAATCATAGTAATCAGACGTCCAAACATACGTTAACAACTGAGCAAATTTTGTATTACATATCTTCCAACAATACGGTATTAGGATGAACATGAAAATTTATGATTATACTGCAACAATGTGTCAAACTTGGTCATACGCATTTCAAATTCAGCCAAGATGCGGCACATTTGATACACTTTCTACGAAAATCTCAGAAAACACGATTTATGACAACTGTTGCTTCCATTCCGGAAAGCTGGAAATGAGCTCGCCATTCTTCAACATTGTTGTTGGACATGTAAAATATAATCCGCTCGATTGCGTTCCTTGTTCGCGCGCGCGCAGAAGTGGGCCCACCAAAGGGAGGGCGCGAGGGAACCAGTATCATCCTTTCCTAACCGTAGCTTATTAGTTTAATTTTTCTTTCCTATTGTTCGCAATTGAAATTTCTTCCTTAGTTTGCGTCGTTCTTTCCTTTAGTGTTTTTTTTTTCTCTCTCGCAGCATAACCCTTTTCCCAAATGTTTGGCATTCACAACTTACAAGCATGTGAATAAATTATGATTAGAAATACATTAGAGACATTAGAACGTCCTTTATTCGTCTGCCAAGCGTCAAATTCCCTTCGCTTACGAGGCTTGGCGTGGAGGAACAGAGGGAAGGAAAAACTTGTTCCTGGTGCGGAAAATGTGTTCCATCAAAAAGTAGCAAAATTTGATTGAAGCGTTTGTATTCGGTCCATACGGTTAAGAAGTGGAAAGGAAGCGGAAGGGCATCCTAGTTTGACCCTTGGGTTGTACGCTTCTTCCTTCTGAACCGCACTGCTTATAATGAAGGGTACTACCCAAAAAGCAAACGTTGGTTCGCTGTTGAGGGTTTTGACGTACCTCCCATCATTTTGTGTTATTATACCGTGCGGTGCCAAATTTTATGAACCATAAAAGTTGATGAAGATGGTTGGAAACTCATATTTATGCTATTTTTGAGAAACAATATTGGAACAATAATTAAAAAACAAAACTTACAACTCAAGAACACATATCTAAACAGCTTTTAAAGTGCACTTATCGTGAAGATCTGTATTGTATTTATAGCACATGGTTTAAGGTTCTCCACGGAACAAAGTTAGGTCTCGCACGGTAATTATAGGGCTGTATTTCTTCCTTTCTAGATGAGAACAAGCAGCAATGACGGTGGAAAAGAACGAAGCTTGAGCATGGAAAAAAATAAAACTGCGTAAGGTGAAAGGATGGCAGCAGATCTTCTTCCTGGATTCAATAATGGTTTACGCAGTGAGCACAGTGCATAACGCACAATGTTTGTGGAATTGAAATTAGGGCAAGCTGCTGCAAATACCTATATATGGGAAGGACTTGAAGCGAGCTAAAAAGTTCTTAGAAGAAAATGTTGTGATGAGGGGAGACATGAGACCGAAGGCGAGGTGAAGGTTTTAGAGCAGCAGCGCGGGACGAAGACTTCGCGGATCTAATTTTGTTAATAAAGGATTATTCAAATTAAGGCGGCAACAACAACGAGGAAGGACCTGCCATGCGCTGACCGTTCCGAATTTCGCTGAATGGACCATACGACTATGACAACCGGAGGTTGACGTATTGCTACATTTTGAAGCCATATCGAGCCATGGGGTTCTGCGTACCGCGAAGGTAACCATCTAAAAGATGATGGTCAGTTGTGATGGGGAAGTGATTTATGTGTAGTTTCGAATTTGTGCGTGCGGAAGGATTTTTTTTCATAAATGGTCGCTGTAGAATTATGCGTAAAAATTATGAGCTCTTATCGAATTGTCTTAGAATTCACTGAGGATATAACCGCTGAAGCGAGATTCTTTCCTAATTAGCACATTTTATGCGTTAGAAATTAAGGGACTTTCCATTCAACCTCATCTGTGAAATAATGTGTAATCTGTAAGAAAATGTTTTTGCGTTAATAAGATAATCCACCAAGCCAGTTTTAAAAACATTCTGGACCGATCTAAAAAAACAAAGGTTCTCCAATAGAAAAACAGTCACTGCGTTGTTCGATCAACTGCCAGTTTCGCAATAGGTTGTTGGAAAAAACGGTCTGTAAAGCTCAATTTTAGAGATCTTAATTACGGTTAAGCACGATCATGATCATATTATCTGCCAAGAATTGTAAAAGACATTAGACAACGGTATTTTTCTCTTCGCAAAAAGTTTCTCCTTACTGGGGCGGGAATTACACCCACACTCTTGGTATGCAAATGTACCAAGGCGGCTGACGCCGTCCGTGCGGCTATAAAGCCCACAATTTGAAAATTTTGATTGTAATAATTTATTTCCATATCACTGTAGAACACGAAGAGTGCTATATGTTCAAGGGCCACGCTGATGGAAAGATTCAGGGAATCCATTCTACATATCAAAGTGTCTTTGCGTGATGAGAGCAACGCTATATGGTAAGTGCGATGCAATGTGGTACAAAGTCGATCTTTGATGTCACCGAATAAACATACTTCAAAGAATTTTAATTTTATTAATTAATGATAACTCATAATTATTCACCCTCTACGCCCCCAAACTTTCCATAAAGATTGAAGGGACGGAACAAATTGGTTTTGAACGATGTGTGTTTCTTTCTATCAATTTTGAGCATTATGCATCACTCATTTTTTTTTATCTTGAAACGGAATATATCATTTCTAGACCATACATTTGAAACCAAGAGACATCTTAATGTAAATACGATCATGTACCTCTATCTCCATCAATATTACATATATAAAATGTGAGGAAGCCATGTGGAAATACATGCTCGAAGGCATATTTAAATCATATTCTAACCAAGTATTCATACTTCATAGCAATACTGCGCACTGCGCAGCGGGTCTCCTGTTTCCGCCCCAACAACGGTTGTCCTCTTTGACATCAAACAGCGTTGAAGGTAAGACGTTTCACTGTCCTGTAACGGTCACTAAAACCATTTTCAAACGGCTGGTCGTACAGAAGCCGATTTGCACACACTGGACATTAGGTCACGAATATTAGGGGGACCCTTGCTTACTGATTCCGTATCCGCTTCCTCGCAATATTCGGCTGACTCACCTCCAGGCACGTTCTTGAATAACTACGTAAAATCCCGTACCATATACCATACATATCTCTGCAGTCCAAAAAATACATTTCAGATATCAACTGCGTGATCTTTACTTATATACACCACGTTTCACGATAGAGTAGAACATTCAAACTTGGCTGGATTTCCAAAATCTTGCAAACTCGCGAAAGCAGCTTCAGCCTTCCTGAATAGTGCTCCCATGTGTGTGCATTCCAATTCCAACCACCCGACGATATAAGGCTGTCAAGATATTTAACCGATTCAATACGGATGGGTCATATATGACCCAAGACGAAAATCAGCTGTCAAAAATCAGTTTTAAGAGATAGAGCCTTGCTTCTTCAGAATTAAATGTTCCATCCAGAAAAAATATTGCCCAGGCCAAGTTACGGGCTTAGGGATGATCTAGAGCATCCAAACTATCCTTAAGTTTTAATTTTGATGTTCTAAGGAATCAACACCATTTTTTAACATATTCTGATTAACCAATTGGAATGGAAATGCTTTAAGATAATATCCGGCGCCAGTCTAGAAATATAACAGATCTTTTCCAATATCTACGATACTCCAAACAGTTCTTGAATTCAGATATTTAAATCGGTCAACAAAAAGATCTATGATGTCCCCACTATTTTTATGAGTTTGAACAGCTCCACGGTACGCCTTTACACCATTACAGACACACCACAAACTTCGGTCGACATCTACGACACTTCAAATTATCCTTGAGTACAGATCTTAATATTTTTATCGATCAACATAAAGATCTTCGCTGTCCCCATTAGTTTTATGACTTGGAATAGCTCCAGGATACCACGTAGCACAATAAGGACACACCACAGAATTCGTTCGACATCTACGACACTCCAAATTATCCTTAAGTAATATACGACACTCCAAATTATCCTACAGGTCTTAATATTCAAATCGATCAACGTGAAAATCTTCGATGTCCTCACTAGTTTTATGAGTTGGAATAGCTCCAGGGTTCCTCATTACACCATTACAGACACACTAGAGAATTCGTTCGACATCCACGACACTCCAAACTATTCTTGAGGTCAGATCCTAATATTCAAATCGGTCAACATGAAGATCTTCAATGTCCCCACTAGTTTTATGAGGTAGAATAGCTCAACGATACCTCGTAACATCATTACAGACACACCACAGAATTCATTCGTCATCTACGATACTCCAAACTCTCTTTGAGATCTGATGTTAATATTTAAATCGATCAACATGAAGATCTTCGATGTCCTCACTAGTTTTATGAGTTGGAATAGCTCCAGGGTTCCTCATTACACCATTACAGACACACTAGAGAATTGGTTCGACATCTACAGCACTCCCAACTATCCTTGAGTACAGATCTTAATATTCAAATCGATCAACATGAAGATCTTCGATGTCCCCACTAGTTTTATGAGGTGGAATAGCTCCACGATACCTCGCAACACCATTTCAGACACACCACAGAATTCGTTCGACATCTACGGCACTCCCAACTATCCTTGAGTACAGATCTTAATATTCAAATCGATCAACATGAAGATCTTCGATGTCCCCACTAGTTTTATGAGGTGGAATAGCTCCACGATACCTCGTAACACCATTACAGACACACCACAGAATTCATTCGACATCTACGATACTCCAAACTCTCTTTGAGCTCAGATGTTAATATTCAAATCGATCAACATGAAGATCTTCGATGTCCCCACTAGTTTTATGAGTTGGAATAGTTCAAGGGTTCCTCATTACACCATTACAGACACACCCAGGGCCGGATGTAGGGGGAGTGCAGGGTGGTCGTGGCCCAGGCCACCATAAATATTATGTACCAAAACCAACCTTTTTTGTACATTTTGGGGCCCCCACAAACTGTCGACCCCGGGGCCCCCTTCCGGCTAAATCCGGCCCTGGACACACCACAGAATTCGTTCGACATCTACGGAGCTACCAATTGTCCTTGAGAACAGATCTTAATATTCAAATCGATCAGCATGAAGATGACCCACTCGTTTTATAAGTTGGAATAGCTCCAGGGCAAATGTTAGGTTTAGTAAAATCCATTTTAGTGCAATACTGAAACCAATTATATTGTCGATTGAATGTGTTGCAAGTTTTCTTCAGTACTAGGTACACAATCCTCATTCATTGGATAGACTATCATCTCATGATACTCCTTGGTGGTTTCAATACTTATAGGAATGGTAAACATATCGTATAGTAAGTATGAGAGTACCAACGCCTTCGGGTACAACTTACTCTAATTCTGATCGATTACGAAGTAGCAATAACTCACATGTACAGCCGGTCATCAAGGGACGCTGTGATCTCCGTAGACCAAGCTTCATTCTATAACACCATTGACGATAAATGGAACGAAAAAAAAGTGGATGCGATGTTTGTGATCATAATAACACGTTTTTTTTTTAATACGTGCGTACTGTGTACGTAATGATGTCCTTTGGAGCAATTCCAACTAACAAGCAAGTTTGGGAACCTATGCGTCACTCTGTTATAGAATTCTGGAGTTCTGTAATTGTTTTGAGAATACTGTGATTTCTATATAATGGTGTAATGCTGTTCCATGATGGTTCTCCAACTAACAAACAAGCTTCAGAATCTATGATTCACTCTGTTGGTCTTCTCCAATATCTGAACTCATTTATGGTACCGTAGATATTCTGGGAATTTATTATTTGTATATACTGGTGTAATGATAATGATGTCCCATGGGGTTTCTACAACTGACACATACGCTCAGAATCCTATGAATCCGCCTGTTGGCCTCGTAGACCTCCAATATCTGAACTCAAAAATCGTTTGGAGTACCGTAGATATTCTGGGAATGTTGAAAATTTCATATACTGGTGTAATGATGTCTCATGGGGTTTTTACAACTAACATATAAGCTGAGTAGCCTTTGAAACACTCTGTTGGTCTTGTAGACCCCCAAGATTTGAATTCATGAATGATTTGGAGTACCGTAGATATTCTGCGAATATTGTATTTTGTATATACTGGTGTAATGATGATTCATGGGGCTTCTAACACATAGGCTCAGAAATCAATGAATCACTCTGTTGGTCTTGAAGACCTCCAATATCTGAACTCAAGAATGATTTGGATTACCGCAGGAACTCTGGGAATGTTGTGATTTGCATATACTGGTGTAATGATGTCCCATGGGGTTGCTCCAACTAACATACAAGCTCAGAATCTCTACAACAAAACTCTGTAGGTGTTGTAGAACCTCAATATCTCAAGAATGGTTTGGAGTACCGTCGCTATTCTGGGAAAGTAGTTTTTTTATACATTGACTTAATCATGTTCCATGTGGTTTCTACAACTAACACACAAGCTCAGGAACCTATCAACCACTCTGTTGGTCTTGTAGGCCTCCAAGATCTGAACTCAAGAATTGTTTGGAGTGACGTAGATATTCTGGGATTGTTGTATTTTGTATATACTGCTGTAATGATGTTCCATGAGGCTTCTCCAACTAAAACACAAGCTCGGGAACTTATGAATTACTCTGTTGATCTTGTAGACCTCCAAGATCTGCACTCAAGAATAGTTTGGAGTACCGTTGATGTTCTGATATCACTGCGATTTGATAAAAATAGTTTAATTATGTCTCAAGTAGCATTATCAACTTCAAATTAGGATTAGGGCCCCGTAAAACGCTTTTTTATTAATGTAGATCATCAAGATCTGAACTCAAGGAAGGTTTGGAAGCCCTAGAAGAACTCAAAAAAAATATTTTCCCCCATATTTCTACTGTTTCATGGTTTGCATACGTTTTTGAAGCAGATTGTCCAAAATTTATGTTGAAATACAACTAAAAAAAAATCCGTTTTGAATCGGTTAAAGCTTACGACCGCCTCCACCAACCGCCCGGCTACCACATAGTTTGAGGGATTGTTCTGGGTTTTTGAGATATTTCAATTATTCTGACATTGAATATCGATTTTTTTTTTCAGTGTAATTTAATTTTTTGACCAGTTCAATATTTTCTCCATAAACCACTATTAGTCCCCTATAGTTCGTTCTCAGACAGTTTTTCGTACAATGAACGGTATCCGAGTTGCAATTTTTTTCAATTAAGGCCGTTACAAATATTAAATTTAAATTATGTCCTTCTTGTCTCCGAAAGGTCAAGGGGAGGGGGGGGGGATAATAAAACATAAATATTAAAATGGAAAAAATCAATAAAACTCCTCGGATTTGTTAAAGAATGTTTAGAAAATCCTCAAATCATCCAATTTTTTTGTTGTTGCCCCATCAAAATATAATTTTTGAGCAAAAAAATCCGAGGGGGGGGGGGGGCACAATTGTTTTTAAATATTTGTATCGGCCTAATTTGCTCGAAAACACATACAACCTTTTCATAAATTATTTGAGGGCCGATTTTTTTTTAAATTAGTTTAAAATAGTTTATCTTGAATATCGAAAATATAAGACAAGTTACAATCGAATCAACTACATATCATCAAATTTGTCATTTTGTCGTCGATGTGTCATTTTGCGTGGAATTCGTCCCTTGGAAAACAACAATCGGAAAATATTTTCCAATATCGATCGATCAGTTATCCTTGTTTAAAGTACGCGTTTTATTATTTGTTAAAGTGAAAATTGTAATAGTCAACGAGAAGATGGCAGTTAATAATTGAATCATTTGTTTGAAAAACTGCATATATCCATTTTACACAATTTCGAGAAAACAACAAAAAACTGTTTTTGAACAAATTGGCACCGAATCTTTCGATTTCTTCGATACAGATCAATAAATTTTAGCAAAACTCAACACCCTGGGGTACTTCCAGTGCGAAAACTGTAAGCAGTACTAAATAATTGCTCATCAAAGTGCGTACATGACACATTCTTCGGACAGGTCCACCGGAGCACTAATTTTTCACACTCAATTTTTTGATATTACCTATGTATTACCCATATTCTCCAATACCTAAATCACCAAATAAAATATTTGGTATGATGATAGTTTGACGAAAAATAAGTTTTTGACTAATTGATAGTAATGACGAGTGACGGATGTTAAGACACATTTTCCCAAATTGACTGTAATTTGGATTCTGATGCATCAATTTGCACTCGGTTCTCACCTATTCAAAGATGAAAAAGTATAGAATCAGTGCCCTATTTAAAATTTGATTTAAATTTGTAAAAAATCTGAATCTGGATAAGTTGAAATCGGTCACTAAAAAGCGTTGTAACGTTACAAACAATTTACTGTTTTAAATTTTCTGAGAAGTACAGAAGAGAAGAAGAAGAAGGAGCAACTTCCGAAACGATTCCAGGAGGAATGCCCGGGAAATTTCCGACAAAAATGCTGGGGGAACTTGCGGGGAAATTTCTGGAGGTACCGGAAAAATGCTGGGGGAACTTACGGAGGAATTGCCTGAGGAACTTCTAAAGGAACTCTTGAAGGAACCTCCATAGAAACTCCAGGAGGAACTTTCGGAGGAATTACAGGAGAAACTTCTGGAAGAAATTCTGGAGGACCTTCCGAAGCAATTTCTAGGAATTCCCGAGGGAACTCCCGGAAAAAATGGTGGGCGAACTTGGGGAAGAATTCCCAAAGGACTTTCTGGAAAAAATCCCGGAGGACCTTCAAAAAAAAAATGCTGGGAGAACTTACGGAAGAATTCCTGGAGGAACTTCTGGAGGAATTGCTGGTGGGACTTCCGGAGGAATTCTTGGAGGAACTTTTGGGGAACTTCCAGAGGAACTCCAGGAGAAACTTGCAGAAGAAAAACTGGAAGAACTTTCGGAGGAACCCCATGAGGAACTTACAGAAGAATTCTTGGAGGAACTTCCGGAGGAATACCTGGAGGAACCTCGGAAGGTATTGCTGGAGGAACTTACGGAGAAATTCCTGAAGGAGCCTTCGGAGGAATTCCTGAGGGTACTTCCAGAAGAGTTCCTGGAGTAACTTCCGGAGGAATTCCTGGAGGAACTTCCGGAGGGATTCTTAGAGGAACAAAATTTCAATCGGCGCACAGGTTTATGAAAAAAGGGCAGGATGTGAATGAAAAGCAAGACTTTACAAGACTTTCATTTGTAATAGACGTCTCAATATAAAACGGTTTTAGATTTCAGCGTATGAATAAAATAATTAAAAAAAAAACAATATTTAAGGAAAAAGGTAAAGGAAGAAAAAAATGAAGATAATATATGTTTATATGTCGTGGTTAAGTTTTAGTTTTCTCCATACATTAACCTTCCACCGATTTCTTCAAAGCAAGCTCCCTAATCCGTCGCAAGAAAAGAACATCATCCATGGAGAGATCAGAAGAATCACCCCAATTAACAATTTTGTCTAGCATCCGCACTGCTTCGATCTGGTTGATTATTCTTGATGATAGGCATAGGAGATATGGGCCTGATGATTCCAAATCGTTTGAAGGTTCCGAAATGTTGAGCTGTGAATCGTCCTGTTCTTCTTCTGTCGCTGCCTGATCATCCAAAACCATGCTCTAAATATCTTCGTCTGTGAATGCTTTGCTGGCGTATCTCTCTTCAGAAAAATTCGGCAAGAATAGAGTCTTCATGTTTCTCAACATTGACCAAATGTGAGAGGGGAACAAGACTATCTCCCAGGAGTATGCCTATTTTCTTCCAAGACTGTTGGATCACTGTATTTTGCACTTCAGTCCAGGCCCCATGAATCCAGAAACAAACATCTTTCAAAGAGATTTGCTTCAAGCATTGATCGATGTTGTTTTCGTGGCTACGAGCCATGACGTGAAGCATAAATTTTGACGTAAACTACGTCTAAGGGGAAGCCTCGTACAGGGTGCAAAATGAAAATTTCCAAATTGGGGACCGTCACGAAATCATGTAAGATTTCAAACGGTAATAGCGATTATCTTTCGACGGATTTCCGAGATTTTGTTATAAATAGATTCGGAAACTTTCCACCAATTTCCATGTATTAATAGTATTATTTTTCCATTAATTGTATTGTATTTTCATGTATGCTAATTGTATTAAAACTATTCATTATCAACGGCAAACTATTGAAAATGTTATTTCTTTCCAAACCGGGTGAAAAATTCAGAAATAATCAATCCCGTTCAGTGGCGTAGCCACGGGGGTGGTTTTGGGTATAAAACCCCCCCCAAAAACAACATTTTTGGAAGAAATTTTTTTTTTTCGAAAAAAAAAATGTTCAGAAAACCCCCCCCAGACCAATTTTCTGGCTACGCCACTGATCCCGTTCATAAATCCCCAACACGGACATCAGATTGCAGTAAGGTACGGGCCTTTTGATCCACTGCTTTGTTTTCCCTGTGTATAAAAAGCCCCGTGTTTCGCGTGCGCGCGTCATTTTCATTCTGGATTTCAGGAAAGCGAACCAAGGCGTCCAGAAGCGGTCCCCAGTGACAACGGCTGTGGTGGTGCGGATGAAAATTTTCGTTCGATGGTGGTGGCGGTCGTGGCAACAGCAGTTCATCTTTACATCCGTGTTACGAGCAGCATTTTTGGATCTGGCAATTAACGGCGTGCGTAGAGTCGAATCATCAGATGGCTGTCGCACAGTCAAGTAGTTGTTGTTGGTGAGGTACATAAGTGGGAATGAATCGGTTCTTTTCAGAACCACCATTATGTTTGGGAGGAAGGTTAAGTTGAAATAATTTGTCTATAGTGCAACCGCTAGGAACTAGAAAAAATTTCAGTGAAATATTCTAGCGTGATTCTAAGCTCAATTATATGATGTTTGTCTAGCACCTAACTACTCTTCTTGTTGTGGACTTAATTTTCAACAATGATTCAGTGATTAATAAGTGATTGAGAAAGTTGATATAAGACGAACTTTTTTCATAGAACAAAGCATAACTGTTTGGTACCGGTAGCGGAATCATAGCATTAGTGCCGGTCCAAGCGCGCGCCAGAAGGAGAAGCTGCAAATATGTATTCACATGGATGGAAATAAAACCTTAAACAAGTTGCAGGCTACCTACTAGAATTATAATCTTGAGGGGAAATTTCACTTGACTGTTACTGCTATCCACGCGAATAATTCTCGGCAGCGTCTTTCTATAACACGCGCTTGTGATTCTGCTACCGATTGTTGTGACTTAAGAGCTACTTTCTCTGAAGGTAGCCAATCGTTAGTACTTCTGACAAGAAAATTTAATCTGAATGCGAACGACCGCATGAACCGCACCATCGATGAGAATAAAATTTCCGGTAGCAGCTCCGCCGAAGCCGATGGTGGGACTACGATCTGCTTTTCGCGACATCTCGAACGAAATGGCTCGCGCGCGCTGAAGAGCTGCTTTCTTGTAATCAATAAAGTTAAACCTGTAACCACGCCCCTTTGGTGAGGGTTACTGTTACACAGTATTTGCACTCATACCGATCAACAAAGAGGCGGGACCTAAGATCCATCTTTTTTGATTATAAGAAAACTGCGCGCGCGATGCATTTCATTTGAAATGTCGCGGAGAGCGGTCTTAGCATCGGCAGAGTTGCTGAGCAATTTATATTCGTGGAGTGGATCTTGTGGTCGTCGTCAACAGATGTTAGTGATTCGAAATATGCATTATTTGAAATTAATCGGTTCTTCTCAGGGCCACCATTTTATACAAAGGAAGATTGAGGCGAGGCGAATATTATTCAAAGGGCAAATTAACCGCTTGGCGACGCCATAATGTATGGATCAGTGGCAGCTAAGTGAAATTTTATCAAGATTCTTAATTGGTTGTGTTGCAGTTTGTGATTGGGATGGCAGATTATTATAATCGCTTGGCGACAGCAGAATGTTGCCGTCGGTAGTAGAATCACGAGCGCGTGTCAGAAGGAGAAGCTGCAAATATGTATTCGCATGGATGGAAATAAAACCTGAAGCAAGTAGCAGACTATCTACTAAAATTATAATCTTGAGGGGAAATTTCACTTGACTGCTACTGCTATCCACGCGAATAATTTTTGGCGGCGTCTTTCTCTGACGCGAGCTCGTGATTCTGCTACCGATGGAAAACAATCTGCCATCACCAAGCAATTAATTAAGCAATTATAGCAATTAATAAATGGTCGCATTAGCGAATTACGTCTGATGATGGCTGAAGAATAGTAGGCCAAAACGCGTAACGTGAAAAATGCCTTTTTGATTTCATCGTCACCGAAAAAAGCCAATCAATTTCGATTAATGAATTCCACGGTGATTAGCTCAAACCAGACCAAGCAATTAAGTTTTACTTTGGTAGCCAATCGTTAGTACTTCAGAGAAAAAAATGTTTATCTAAGCGCTACTGATGTTGATGACGACGACCGCACGACCCACACCATCAGTGAGAATAAGATTTCCGGCAGGAGCTCCGCCGATGCCGATGGTGCTTTTCGCGACATCTCGAACGAAATGGCTCGCGCGCGCGTAGGAAAGTAATCGATTAATCGGGATTTTACGACAACTTTTAGATGTCGATTACTTCGATTAATCGATTCATCGTTATGATAATCGATTAATTTTGATTCGATTACTACTCAACGATGAATCGATTCAATAATCGTCAAGAATCGAGAGTAATCGGTTAGTTACTAATCGATTAATCGAGATTTTACAACATCTCTAAGCATCGGCGGAGTTGCTGAGCAAATTTTATTTCAAATACATATGGGATATTGGAAAAATCGGTTCTTCTCAGGGCCTCCATTCTATACAAAGGAAGATTGAGGCGAGGCGATTTTTTTTTTCAAAGTGCAAATTAACCGCTTGGAGACGCCATAAAGTTGCCTGGCGTCCGTAGCAGAATCACGAGCGCGCGTCGGAGGGAGATGCTACAAAAATGTATTCGCAGTGGCAGTCAAGTTTAATTCTTTCAAGATTATTTTTTGGTTTTGTTATTCCAGCCTATGGCGTGGGTCGTGTGGTCGTTAGTGATTCGAAATATGCGGAGCACTTATCCAACAAATGTATAGCTTTCGGTGGAATGCCTTTCTCAGCCGCAAATTTTCGTACCGATGGAACAAAATCTCCATGGAACCAAGTATGAAATATGTCCCGTTGCATCCAAGCATTTTTTGAGGAAAAGTATGAGACAGGTACCTTAACCCCTTTAAATGCTCTAGGGTTGCGGGTTTTTCCAATCACAATCATTCGCAGCTTATGATCACCAGTCACGTTGGAGCAGGGCATAAAAATTATGCGCTGTTTGATAACTTTACGGTCTGGTGCATTGTTCTCACTGGAACCAACAAGTGTTTCAAAAGGACGCATTTTAAAAAATAACCCGGACTCATCAGCATTGTAAATCAATTAAGCGGTAAGCTCTTGTCCCTGTACTGTGTCGAGAAACTGCTCTGAGAAACCCTCAATACTCCCTCAGTCACCTAGCCTTGAAATTATGAGCCCAATGATCCGAGAATTTAAATGCTTCTGGAACACCGCAGCGTGCAGCGAATGCTTTCAACGTCATCATAGTTGTGGAAACGGTTTTGTTGAGACGCCGTTGGTTAAGATACCACAAAAACAAGCTGTCCTCCAATCTCTTGTGTGCACCAGTCAAAACGTACTTAAAGTTCATTTCTCGCCGGTGTGAAGCGGCTCTAAGAATGGATTCAGCATTTTCTCGACTTTCTCTCAGTTGTTCGATGAATATTGAACCATTCAGCAATGTCCGCTTTTGTCGTGTCCTCGCTCTCCAGGTCATTGAGAATACTGACTTTTTGCCGCAGGGTTAGATAATGCCGCTTTTTCTTCTCGAAATTATATTGTTTCGGTGCCATGTTTTAGAGCTATGTATTAACATCTCCAATTATAATTTATTCAAAACCTATGGGCGTTCGCTACGGAAACTACAATGGAAATAAGCATTCTAGTTAAGTACATCATAGGGGTGATTCAACTATGACGTCCATTACTTTTTTAGATTTCTAGACCCACCTACCCCCTCTGTCACGCTTTTTTGTATACCTGGTTTATGTACTGTCACAAAATCTCAGACTCCCTACCCCCCTAAAACCTGTGACATCATTATTGAACGACCCCATATGAAGCAAACCGACACACGTTAATCATACATTGAAAGCTAACCCATACATGATTAGTAAGCACGCGTATTTATTTAGTAACAGTTAAGCATGAATATATTCGATGTCGCTACTACGTCTACCAAAGATTTTTTGGATGAGGTTTAGTTTTGTGAAATTTCACTCAGATGCTTTTCCATATACTGATTTAGAAAAGTTTATTACTGATGAACCGCTGTGAGCACGCTCAATGCAAATAATTGATTATCAGTTATGATCAAAAAGTGTTACCAGAAAAGGATTATATTAAAACAAAAAGCTCTTGCATGCATAAACCTGACATTATCAAAATACATGATGCATTTTCGGGTAAAAAAGTTGAAAAACTGAAAAAAAATGTTTTTTTCCGATTTTGTCACCTTTCCTGTTATATCACCCCAAAATTCACTAGGGGGTGATAAAATCGGGATATTACTGTATCACCATTAGGATGTCTTGTTGGTAGTTGGATGGCAACTTTCTGTTTCAAATTTGATATTTTTGTCGTTTATTTTTTTTTAGAAAATCAAAAATCCAAAGTAGCCCTGGAGTCAAAAGAAGCGCACGACGGTACAAAATTTTTAAATTAATAAAAAAATCAAACACTGTTCCATAGTGGAAGTTATTGAATAAACTTGCCTTCTGCACACGTAAAAACATGTTCATCTCAACTGGCTTGTTCAGATTTTTAATATGTACCACTTGATGTTCCTTCAATTTTTTTAGGTTTTCGTGGGGTTAACTCAATGTTTTATTAAATCCGGGGTTTCGATACAACATGTCTCTTTCCACCTGGCTGCAGGTGCTTCCGAGATTTCAACTGTTCACTTTCATAATTTGCTTGATTATTATTGAACAAATTCGTTTTCTACCCTCGTAAAGACATTCAACACAATTAGCTTCAACGGATTTTTCATCATTCCAACTGATTTCTCAACAGCTGGACTCTAATGAGATCGAAGAACGCGCCATAGCACCTGTTAGGCCTCTTCCTATTTCAAACAATAACAAAACTCAAATCGGAATAGCACAATTTCCATTCCGTTTTCAATCACGCTTTCCTATACGCGTACCATTCTTCCCTACTTCTTTCGACATCATCGTTTGTACCGTTTGAGAGATTTTCCTTCCTCTAGGTCTTTGACATCGGGTTTATCTTTTCGACTCCTAACAGGGGATGACAAGGGTCACAGAAATTTATGTAGCAAACGTATGCTCTCCTCCCAAAACGCAGACACACACCAGCTTTCGTTATTATTTTGGTACCTGCTTTAAAGGTGATCACCCCATGATGACCTCGTGATTAAGATGCAGTGATTCAGACTCCGGAGTCAACGGAGCAAAACAAAAACACAACCGCTCAGGGTTGTGTGGGTATGTACCTTCAGTCTCGAAGCTACCGCCACTGGCTCCGCTCGGGTCATGTGGGTTGATATCCTCACTTGTGATCGATGTTGAATCCTTTGCCATTGTTGCTTTGCACACTACTGGGTTTCTTTGCCTTTGTCACTTACTATCACGCTGTATCTCACTTCACTAGCAGCTTCAACATTTCACCGTATCAAATCAAATTTCACATCCATCGAATTCATATCAAATTCCACCAAACGAACCACTTTCAACAGCAACAACGCAATTCAACTGCAGCCTTAGAAAATCCATCACGCTCGTCGGAACGAATGCACTCAAGTCATAAGCACTGGGTTTTTAGTAATTCGATGGAGCGAACCCCCCTCGATTGGATTTCTATGGCGCTACAAACACAAGGAAGTCTGTTCAGCGAACCGAATGCAATCATCCAACCCACCCAAGTCAGTGGAAATTGACCTCGTTGTAGACTCCGAAGAACGCACGCGCTCACGCACAACGCACTGACTGCCGTTTTCACGTTTTCCGTACTTCCGAAGGACTGGTCTATGCTGCGTTCGCTTCTAATGTTTATGCTCCACTATCCGAAACACAACATCAACAGGGTAGGGTGGTGCGAGCGGGATGGCGAATGTGCGTGTTGGCGGTCTCGTTTCTTCTCAAGAAAGGCATGGGATGTTGATCACCGAAAAAAAAAAGTTTGGCAATGTGCGTCTACGCATCAACCAAAAACACGCATCGTACGCAAGGAAGGTCATCCCATTGGTGCGAGCGGGACAACCACAGGTTCCTGCCAAAAAATCCCAATCGGTCAAATTCGAAGTGCGTATTTAGTTCGGTTGATCTACGACGGCTGGCCTTGTGCTGCCAAATGCCTTTCTCCTATTAGATTGGCTGGGAAATGTGATATGCAGTTGATTTGGAGAAATTATGGTTGGTTCATCCTTGCGAAGCTCAAATCCTTAAGTTGTTCTAGCTAATTTAAATGTTTAACCCCTTCAAAAATTAACCTGTATTTAATGTACAAAAAAAAAAAGATTTCACATGTCAATGTTTTAAGTTGAGCAAAGCAACTGGATGAATTCGTTCAGTTTTGGCAAATATCTTATCGTTTCACTTATCAAAATACCTAAATATCTCATTTATATCTTAAAGTTGGCTTTTTCTATAACATTAGATGAACTAAAACTGTTTGTTTCTAGTCGTTGAGATTTATCCAATTGGAATCTAACTGGATTTTTCATTTTCCAAAAGTCACATTATTTCTCATTTCAGGTTGATCTTTTCTAATCGTGACAAAAAAAAACTGGTGTGAATTGTGGGAGTTGTACGAACATTTTTATTCCTTAAGACAAATCATCATTAATTTCTTTTTCTAACTTACTGCAAGGACATGGCCAGAGCCATTATTGTGTGGGCAGAAACGGCAGAAGCGAAGCGAACCGAAAAGACCCCGGAAAAAGGAACTTCCGAATAATAGAAAAAGCTGTTGAGCTAGAACTACAAAAGTAATTAGATGCGTGTGCTCTCAAACGGTGTCAGGCCATTTGGCCGAATGCCGTTTCTTCTTTCTTCCCTCTCCCTTCTTCCTTCGTTTTTCTTCCTTCTTTCTTCTTTCTTCGTCCTTCGTCCTTCTTCCTTCTTCCTTCTTCTTTCTTCCTTCTTCCTTCTTCCTTCTTCATTCTTCATTCTTCCTTCTTTATTCTTCCTTCTTCCTTCTTCCTTCATCAATCTTCCGTCTTCCTTCTTCCTTCTTCTTTTTTCCTTCTTCCTTCATCCTTCTTCCTTCTTTCTTCCTTCTTGCTTCTTCCTTCTTTCTTCTACCTTCTGCGTTTTTCCTTCTTTCTTCTTTCTTCTTTCTTCTTCCTCTTCTTTCTTCCTTCTTTCTTCTTCCTTTTTCCTTCTTCCATCTTCTTTCTTTTTTACTCTTTCTTCCTTCTTACTTTATCGCTCTTCCTTCTTCCTTCCTCCTTCTTCTTTCTTCCTTCTTCCTTCTTCCTTCTTCCTTCTTCCTTCTACTTTCTTCCTTCTTCCTGCTTTCTTCTTCCTTCTTTTTTCTTCTTTCTTTCTTCTTCCTTCTTCTTTTTTCCCACTACTCACTTCTTACTTCGTAAGAAAATGTATTTCAACTGTTCGGCCAAACGGCATTCGGCCAAATGACCCTTTCGGCCAAATGGCATTCGGCCAAATGACCCTAAACCCTCTCAAACGGTTACAAGAATGGAATGAATAAAGTAGGCAAAGAAGTTGTAGATCTCCTCCTGGCATGGTCTCCAGCCCAATCGACATCGGTATATATACCTTAAGTCCCGTTCGTTACGTGTGATCGCAGCACTTGCTTCGTCGCTTCCTTCCATTCCGGCCACTGTGGTTCATCTCTGGCAATACCTACAACATAATCACGGTAACATTTCGGTAATACACCTCGATTGCGTCTTCTATACTGCAGTGCTACTCGCTCCTTCTGTGTTCGAACGTCTTCAGCAACAGAACCATCGGACATGGCACCGGCCCCAACCTTCAAAATCCGATGATGAAAACCCATCATTTTTATCTGCATCGCTAATCGCTTCATTAAAGATACTGCCAGTGTCTGTAATCGGAAGTTGCCCCAACCAACCAAAACCAACCTTTTTTGTACATTTTAGCGCCGTCACAAGCTGTCGGTCCCGGGGCCCCCTTCCGGCTAAATCCGGCCCTGGGTGTAGTGGTATCCATGGGCTCGCACAAATCCGTGTGGATTACTTCCAGTAGTGGTTTTCCGAAGCATTAAACGGTGCACGAGCCAACTTCCCCTTCAGACAACTCTCGCAAGTGGTACGGACACCACAGTCTTCCATAAGAAAACCAATCACTAGATCTTATGATTTCAACCGCAACTAAACATAAGTATCCCGATGTTCGACTCGACGATGTCACGTATGCTGGTAGCATTCGTTATGATTGCCCGCCATTTTGAGAGAGCTCTCGTAAATTCGTAGTTTATATAAAATGTCCGATTTGTCTGCAACGACTACTACTTCATCGTGTGCATCACGAATTTTACAAAACAACGCGCCGAACTTTGCGGTAAATTCTTTTGTGCCCAACGCTCCGAAGGAAATTAAACCGCCGTCCAACTCCCGAACGTAGAGTACGTTTTTCAGATACCGTTACCGACTCAGGCTATTTTCGTTTTCTTCCCATCTGCCAACACCGACGGTTGCACGCAATTCCGCGTGACAACTTCTTGTCATACGTCATGTGACATGTTAAACCGCTTTCGATCACCCAACTGTTACAAAACAACGCACTGGTTATAAAATATACCGCGCCACCAGTACTTCCATCAACATGTTTTGCTTTTGGATTGTTTTCTTTGTTTTCACTTCTCGGCTTTTCCTGAAACTTGGATTTCTTCTGCACGCGCCACTTTTTGCAATGTTGCTGAACATGACCCGGCCACTGACAATTGTCGTGATTTCTGATCCTTGACTCATCAAATGCTTCTTAGTGGCTCCCAATCCAAACGATGAGTCCATATTAGGAGAGGTTTGGAGTCTCTTGATAAATCTTGACCTCTTTCAATTTTGGATTCTTGAGAACTTCTTCTCTTGTCGTCTGCAGACAGAGGCAGTATGCCTCTGTTTTTGATGGTTTTCACTAAGAAGCTGGGAATGTTGCACCTATGAAGCTTGAACTCCAGACCATCATGCCAGACGTTGTCGAAGGCTTTTTCAATGTCAAGCAGGGCAATTGCTGACTGATAATGTTTTGTCCAAGACTGTGTGAGCTACCAAAGTGCCGGCCTATCTCAGCAGCCTTCTAATCAGGAGTTATCAGACGATCCATAGATTCATTGTTGTCTAACGGGATCAGCGGTGGAATGGGACGAGGTTTGGTTTTCAAATTTTTTGTCAATTTCCAGAACGGCTTAGCACAGACTGGAAGAGCGCTGATCCTATTAGAAAAATCGTTATTTCTGAGTTCCACCTTCTAGTCTTAATAATTTTGGTCATACGATTGCATTCGGTCTTTAAAAAAAATTGACCGGTACGTTGACACTGTCTTCGTTTAACATTTCGCAGACGGATCAAATCTTTGGTGAGTGTATCAATGGTTCGGGCATTGCTTACCTGACGGACCACCGGTACATGTTGTTCCCTCGCCTGCGAGATCGCTTCCTCGATGGATTGCAGTTGCCGATCGATGTTCTCAGTCGTCACGGGGTGCGCCTCGTAATTAATGTTATCATCCACGCACTTGGCACGATGATAGTTGCGTCGGGTGATATGGTGTCGATGTTCCGAAGATCCAACCTCCAGCATCAGTTCTTGATATACCACCGGCTGGGAAATGTTGTTGTCCATGTTGGTGAGGAAAATGTCCAGAATGGCATGGGCCCCAGATCGGCTTAACCGGGTTGGAGCATCCGGGCTCAAGATGGTGTAGAGTCCTTCATCCAGGTCTCGTTGAAGGATGTTTCCATTTTGGTTCCGTCGAGTGTTCCCCCGTCGAGTGCGCTCCGGTGCACTTTCCACAGCGGGGCTTCATGTGACAATTTATTGCTCCGTGCCCGAACGCGAGACAGTTGCCACACTGCGTCACGTCGCGTTTCTTCGGGCGGTATCTCTCCCACTCCACAATTATGTGGAAGAGTGCCCTTACTTTCTGAAGGTCCGCCATTGTGACGGAGCCCTTCTCCAAGTGCGCCAGATACAGCACATCGCGGTGGCTGTTTCCATCGGCTCGCTTGATAGGGAACACCTTGATTGGTTTCAGTTTGTTGGCTTGCAATTCTTCGATGATTGCCTCCGGGGTGTATTCCGGAAGGAATCGTGGTCCTACTTTCAGAGGCTTTGTTCCGAGAACATCGTGCGTATAAAATTCACACTTTTGGTTCAACAAGTACTTACCGACATACTGATAGTCGGCTGCAGTGGTGCATATAATCTTCGTGCCCACGCTGCACAGCTTGAACAGAGGATGGATCTGTTTCTTGGCAAGCTCGGTGCGAAGCGAGGCGACATCCTGCGAAGAGGGGAGGAATTTTCACTTTGGTGGGTAATTGTTGGTTGGCAAAACAGCATACTTGTTGTTTGCTAGTAGCCTAGTGTTTATCTCCGACGGGTCTGGGTAGGTCTGAATCATCATGTCGCGGCCGCTTGGAGCCACTTGGTTGCAGGCTTCCAGAGCGCACATTGCGCATTGTGAGCCACATCAAAATTTGTCACACGATCACAGTTAGTTCGTGTAGGTGAGATGAGACATTTACGGTCTCTCTGTATTTCTCTCTGTCGCCTCTCACGTACATGACAAATCCGAGCGCAATGCGATTTAATTACGCATCGCATTCTTCCAAGAGTGTGCATCATGCTACTGTTTCACATGCGACATATCATGAAACACAGCTCATGAGGCGGTCACATGTGCTGCCTTGAGCTGTACGGCTGTAGCAGCTTTTTATTGTTTTGATCAGCTTTTCCAATTCGCTTGATAGTAAACGGAAGAGAACCGAACCGAACGAGATCGTTATACCATAGTGGAATAGGGTGGGTGTAGTGTATCGAATCATTGTTTGAACCAAAATGAAGGTGTTTGGCGTGTCGTTGATTATTGTATGTCCAATTAGTTTATGCATAGAAACATTTAAAAGCAACAAACTTTACTAAACTTTGTTCATTATCTTCTTGAAAACATCATGAAATTACTCTGGTATGCTTAATCGGATTGAAAAAATCTGAAATATATAACTGTAATTCGCACCATAGCATTTGTTTTTGTGAAATCATGGTTTGAACTAACTACAGTACCTTTTAAATGTAATACTAAGTTCAAGCATGAAATGCCGTGAAAGTCCATAGGAACGCAAATTTCAATTCTTATTATTGGTCATCTTACGTTGGTTTAGTAGCTTTAAAAGAGTGGAAATCGTCCAAATTATCGATATGAAAATTGGACTTTTTTCGTATTTTCGTTTTTCTCGTATGAATCAAAATGTAAACAAAATAACTCCCGCCATGCGCTTGCAATACTCATGTCGGACGATAATAGCAGATACTTGTCTGCATTAACAAGTTCATACCATATTTTAGTTAAAAACCCGTTAGAGATGAGCCAGCCTAGGGCTGCAGGTCTCTTAACACTTGAGTACGTCACTTATTATTTTGTTAATTTCTTTTAATTCTAATTTAAGTTTCAGATTAAGATCAACACTAACGCACGCTGTTGTATTTGGACATGAAACCAAAGTGTATTCCTTGATGATTTACTCTGCAGCCCAAAATGATTTCCGGTCATTTTTGGCCATAACTGGGTAACCACGAGACAATTTACTGAAGCAACCTTCGGGAATCGGGTGATACAGAGTGATAATTGATTGTTTTTACCACCATGTCAAGCACCTCGAAATTTGTAAGATTTAGAAAGTTACCGCGATCTACAAATTTACACCCGATTCTTTTTTTACACGGTTGGGTTCTAGTCGATTATGACCTTCAGCGTCAATGAAACTATGAGTTCGCCCACGAAAAAAATCACGAAAAATCAAAGAAAATTTAGGTGGTGTTTCAAAAGCTGAAATTTTTTTAGGTTAACCGAGGAATTAATATATACCAACCGTGTAAAAAAATATTGTTGTAAGCAATAATATTGTAAAAATATTGCTTGTAAAAATCATCATGATAGAGGTATGTTTAACCTGGAATTTATCCGCTTGGCGGCTCTAGTATATGAGAAATTATTTGTAAGGTGGGAAATCTCGCAAGCTGTTAGATTTAGAAAGTTGTCGTCTTCTACATAGTTGTTCGGTTGGTGAAAGTCATTTTACAGGTTAAGTTTAAAATTCAACCGCTTGGCGGCGCTAGTGCATAAGGAATATTCAGTGAGCTGAAACATCTTGCAATAAGGGGTGACTAACTCTAAACTTTGCGATAGTATTACTCATTGTCCCGCAATAGTATTTCGTGGTATTTCTAGTAATTCATGATTTTCTTTAAACAACGATACGGTTGCTAGTTCGTTTGTTATGGCGTTTGTCAGTTAGTTGTTGAAACACAGTGCTCCCCCCGTTTTGGAAACACCTGATTTCTAGTTTCTTAAGATTGTCGAAAACTTTCAAGCTGCATTTTATATTTCTAATGGCAAACCAAAACGGGAGCCCCAAAGATTGTCCAATAAGTATTTGTAACAAAAAAAGTTGTTCAGTGATTTTCAAGGAGCCAGAAAACATGTGTTGCTTAAAACGGGGAATACTGTATTTATTGGGTGCGTTGCATTTCATGCTTTCCCAACCAGGGCTCTTCGATCGATTTACTATAGATACGACGTAGTTTTCGCTAGTATTCGTTAGTAGGGGAGAACGGCCAAAATGGCCACCTTAAGCTTTTCCGATGTTTTCACCTATATAAACAAGATTATCATTTTGTTTTTTTAGCCATTTTGCCCCAGGGGTGCGTTATGCACTGTTCACTCCTATTTCTGGATACTGTTGAATGTTTTGAGTTAGTTTTCCCTTGTTTTGTAAGCTGTAGGATTTAGGAAGCTGCCGTGTTCTACAAAGTTGTACATTTGATGAACCTCTATATAGAAGCAGGTTTAGTTTAGAATTCAACCGCTTGGCGGCGCTAGTGTATGACGACTTTATCGCTAGGTTAGATATGTTACAAACTGCCGAGTTAACCTTCCGGGACTCGCATTGTTGTAAAAAGTACAACACATTGAGTAAAATTGAGATATCTTTTTAGCCAGTTGACCAATTTGCAGTAAACCACCATGTATTCCCCAAAAAAATAGTTCTCCATCAATTGAGAAGATAATAAAAGTTATTCGATAGAATGCTCGGGTGAATATAGATAAAAAAAGGCTCAGATGCACTGGGAAAAGTGACCAGTAGTGAATTATTTATTTATTTCATTAACAATTCATACTAAAGAAGCGCGATTTTTTTCCATATAATTTCTGACAATAATCTTGGAGTTAATTCGCAGTTCTCACTCACCTATGACTGTAGATGGTCACCAGGCGGCCTTCCGGAAAACCCGGAACGTTCGAAAAAAATGGTAATTTTGGAAAGTTCGTCCTACAGAAGCGAAATTTTTTCTAAGCAATTTCTAACGGTGATCTTAGAGCTCTCACTCTGCTATGAACGCAAGTGGCCACCAGACGGTGTTCCGGATAATCCGCAACGTCCGTAAAAATTGTCATTTTGGGAAGTTTGTTCTACACCCAACCGGCGGTTGTTAGATTTTCTAGCAATTCTGTATAAGAATCTACCAAAACTTGTATAAGCGCTGGGCATATGCGAAATTGTTAGATTCTTATACAAATATTGTATAAGAACCTAACAATTTTGTATGCTTTTCTTACAATTTTTGTATAAGAATCTATCAATTCCGCATATGCCCAGTTCTGATAGATTCTTATACAGAATTGTTTGAAAATCTAACAACCGCTGGTTGGGTGTAGAGCAGGGCATTATTTTCTAAACCATTTCTTACGGTGATCGTCGAGGTAATACACAACCCTTACTCTGCTATGACCGTAGGTGGCCACCAGATGGCCTTCCGTATAATCCAGAGCGTCCGTAAAAATGGCCATTTTGGAAAGTTTGTCCTAAAGCAGCGCATTTTCTTCCATACAACTTCTGACAACAACCTTGAAGTAAATACCTGTGTCCCGCCAAACACGGAAACAAAGCGTCAACGCGATTTTGACATCACATTCTGACGTTTAGCTGCTTTTTAAATGGGTTTCACCCCAATTAGCGAACCCCTAACTAAAAAACGCCTTATTCTTCTTATTCTTCGTCTACATATTCTTCTTCGTCTACATATAAAGCTATATAGATATAACCAAACTGGTGGTCTCACGTGCACTAGCACTACTCTGCGGATGAATTTTAAACTTCATAATTTTTCAACATATTGGTTTCCAATTCCCGAACAACTTTGTAGAAGACGGCAATTTTCTAAATCCCATAGATCCAGAGATATCGAACTAAACTGATCTCTCATGTACACTAGCGCTGCCTTGCGGCTGAATTCTGAACAAAACAGTTTCTCAACATATTGGTTTCCAATGCTCGAACAACTTTATAGAGGAAGTCAACTTTCTAAATCCAACAGATCCCGAGATATCGATCTGATCTCTCACATACAGTAGCGCCACCTTGCGGATGAATTCTAAGCTAAACAGGTTCTCGACATAGTGGTTTCCAATCCTCAAACAACTTTATAGAAGACGGCAACTTTCTAAATCCCACAGATCCCGAGATATCAAACAACTTATCTCTCATATACAGTAGCACCTTCTTGCGGATGAATTCAAAATTATTCAGTTTCTCAACATATTGGTTTCCAATCCTCGAATAACTTTGTAGAAGACGGCAACTTTCTAAGTCCCACAGATCCCGATATATCAAACTAAACTGATCTCTCATATACACTAGCGCCGCCTTACGGCTGAATTCTGAACTAAACAGTTTCTCAACATATTGGCCTCTAGTCCTTGAACAACCTTGTTGAAGACGGAAATTTCCTAAATCCCATAGATCCCGAGATATCGAACCAAACTGGCATTTTCATGTACACTAGCGCCGCTAAGTGGGAGAATTCCAAATCAATTTTTTCTTGACTCATAGGCCGCATGGGATTAAAAATGGATATAGATTTTTTCCATTACGCCAGGGTTTTTAAAATTGTTATAAGAAACATCGCACCATTTATTGAGAAAATTTACTATTTTCATCGGTGTTCCGTTGGTTCCAGATCTTCCGGAGGACCAGCAGAAGATCCATTGTACTTGAAAAATGTCCTCAATGAGAGTATATATCCCCTTCATTATTTTCCCGAAAAAACATGTTGATATCATTTGAATTGGCTTCATTATAACGAATTGTACTTTGTACTTTTTATAACACGCGAGTTATCGTGTTATGAAAGTTGAAGCGAGTTGCGGAAGGTTAAGAAAGTTGTCATGTCCAATAAAAAAACTCGGTTGATATAAGCCAATACCAAAGCAGCACAATTCCAGTGAATGTGGTTATAGCAATTTAATTATGACTGAATCTGGTCGTATACAAGTTATTAAAACATGTGTGCTGCTCGGGTATGGAAGCAGATTTCGTCGAAGAAACGAAACAAATTCTTTTTCATTGCTTTGTTTTTCGTGGGATGAATATCGGAGCTATCTAGTCCAGGAGCAGTAACCCTATATGATATTCCAGAAAATATATAAAAATGAAGTAAACTTCCAAATACGTACTTAAGAACTTTTTCCGTATCGTACATCAATTAGATATTAATAATATTATGCATTTAAAAAATAAACCCCTAATGTGTGTCGAGGGACCAGTAAAAGTCAACACCATCTCTTGCCTACCTAGTCGTGTTAAATATGTTTTTCTACTTTTTCTCTGACGACTTATTCTCACTCGGTTCTTGTACCGTATTTTGCTGCAGCAACAGCATTGTCCTATTCATCGATATGGTATCCTCGCACGAAAATGACAAAGCATAATAGAAAAGCACATGAGCTGTCTCAATGCGCTGTTGCACATGAGCTATCTCACAGCTATCTCAAATAACAAGTACGGTGAGCTGGAGATGCGATGAGATCTTACTTCATGTGGCACATCGTAAAACGAAGTGCATGCGACAGGGCACACTCGCATAACTAAACTTGTGTATGCTCTGTTGTTGCGCCTCTCCGAAACAAAAAATAAATGAGCCAAGCTGTCGCACCGCTCACGGTCTCATTCGTGTATGCGTGAGATTTTTGGAAGCCTGGTAGCAAGCGCTGGCGAAACGTCTCGCGGGTGGCGCGGAATCGCGTGAAAAGAACGGTGCGAAAACGTAAACTAATCAGAGCTCGAGCGAATTGGGCTTATTCTACGAGTCGAGTGACGTGAGGTGAGTCGATTTTAGCAATTCTCGCTTAACTTATCAAAAGGACCTAAGTAACATTTTTTTCATGAATTAATTTGAATAGCGCAATCAACAGAACGACATGAAAGCTTTTGATTGCAGTACTCAAATTAATTCAAGAAAAAAATGTTACTTAGGTCCTTTTGAAAAGTTAAGCGAGAATTCTCACGTGAGGTGACCATGTTATTCAAATGGGGCTGTACGACTCTTCTCACGTCATTCGAGCAATCTCACGTCACTTCCCTCGTAGAATAAGCCCAAATAACATGTCCGATCGTGGCGCTAGTTCGTACTGGAATGATGACTTCCTGCCCAGTTTACATATTTTTATTGTTGAACATTTCGTTCAATTTGAATAATGTTGTATTTATTGATCAAGCCTTATTCTGTACAACAATTATAACACAAACACAAACAAACATCGAGTTTTATTGCGTTCACATCTCGCACTAGATATTGACGCTGTCGAGTCGATACTTTTCGACACTCTACTACGATTTTGAAGCTGTCGATACTTTTCCAGCAACCAATTCTTCACCATCAACACTGTTCAATCTTCGTTCAACTGGCTTTGCATTCCTTACACCAGGGTTAGGTAGGAGGATGGCACGCTACAAAAACCATCGCAATCCGGAGAGATTCTTCCCGATTTTGGCCAGCTGCCCCCAGCTTGTCGAACAAATCTTCCATATTTTCAAGATGCTCTGTCATGCAGCCACCTTTCGACAAACAAGATGATTCAGGTAATGGAAAATTGTAGACATGGATACTTTTTCATGATGGGTTTTTAATGCTTCCCACATGTCCTCCGCACAGTGGCTGTCACAATTTTTAACTACTTTGAACTGGCTGTCTTTGACTTCCATTCTTCCACACTTTTCCGTACTTTCCGCGACTCGAATCTAGAACCTGTGGACCATAACGGCAGAAGCAAAGCGAACCAGAAAGACCACGAAAAAAAGAACTTTTGAATATTGCGCAGATTCCGAATTATTAGACTCCTGCGCGAAAATTATTTGCGTGAATTTTTTTCCCGTGTCAAACACACAAATGAATTGACACTGTTTATTGTTTATTTGAGTAATCAAAAACATGTGTGTTCGATAAATAACAACAACAAAAAACAATTACGAAGATAGATTGAATGTATTGGCGTGCACGCTAAAAATTCAAAGTAAAACGAAGTTGCGCCAGAGTCTAAAAATTGATGCAATGGGCAATAAAAGGAAAAACTATTGAGCAATAACTACAAAAGTAATTTAATGTGTGTGCTCTCAAACAGTAACAAAAATGGAATGAATAAAGTATATGGGATCACTTTGCGGGACGAATGATTTGACTAGCTTTAAGTAATAACTAATTTATTTAGTCCAAAGAGGGTTTCTTAAATATTAATTCGAACAATGTGAGTTTCAATTCTATACATAGTTGCAAAATGTACAAAAGAGTAGGGAGCAATTAAGTTTGAATTCAAAAAGGTTTTGTGTGTACGGTGCAACGACTTAGCAAAAAATGTTGCGTTGCATATACGTGTTGCATAAGAATAGCAGATGGCGTCACGCAACAAGTATACAAAAAAGTTCAATATATTTGACAGTGTGACTGTTATTGGAATTTTGGCAACTGTGCATGGTGTATCCAGATAAGGGTGGTCGGTGATGTCTCCTACATGTTGATCATAATTATGATTATGAGCAGGGCTGACAATAGTCATTCTCGTCGTATGAAGAAAGCGAAAAAAATTAGTCTTCGTCATAACATTGCACGACGCAAAACCTATTCGTTTTCTTCGCGCCGCATGCGTATCACGACGATAGTCGCGCAGCCAAAAGTTATGACGATTTTCGTCGTCACTTCTTCACACAATTGATTGCACGTCATTATAGACGGACTGGTAAAAAACATAATAGCGTCTCAAATAAACAAATAGTAGGAAATTCGGTAACATAAATGTATCGAAAACATTCATAACGCTTTCATACGTTGCTTCAAATTCATTTTTACAAAGAATTAGTAAAAATCTTCGCATGGCAGCTGCCGCTTGAAGAATAACGGTATGAAGTCTTCGTTCTTCGATGTCGTCAGGACGATTTGGTTACACGACGAAAGCTAACGTCGTGCGCGTCATTGACGATGTGTAGAGTAGCAATGAAGACAATGCAACTCGTCGCTACTGTGGCATTTCGTGCTATGACGATGACGATTGTCAGCCCTGATTATGAGAGTCACTGAACGTACTAGACAGGCACTCTCAGAATTTGAATCGTTTTGTAATTGGTGCCAGTTTTTATCATTAGACTCTTACTTGCTGTGCATTCATATTTATCGCGAAACAAACCTATGAATTTATGTTCAAGCTAACCATTACCAGTGATGTTGCTGCTCAACCGCTCTCTTGAAGGGAAGTTCCTTTCTCAAGTTACCAAGTTGGAAAGCGAGTTAATAACACACCAAAAGCTGAAAATATTGATGACGTTCAGATCTAACGAGAAGTTCTCATCCAAAGCCGTTTTTCAAATGTTTTATAGAGTACGGTTTTGGATTTCCTCAATAAAATAGTGCAGAAGATAATTGAAGTTGACCCTCATGCTTTCATGAAGCTTAAATTTAGTTAAGCCCAGACTCTCTATAAAAAGCTTTTCGGTACAACTTAATGTACGAGAAAGGCAAAACGAATTATTACGTCTACTCAGTGTCAGTGTCAGTGTCAGTGCCTCGATGTGAGTTACACTTTGCCATTTTAGATCTGCCATATAATAGGTTGGACCTGGACACGTTTCATATGACACTGGTCATGACCCAAACGAATTTGTAAGACCCGACCATCATTACTGCGACAGATGGTCAGGTCTTACAAATTCGTTTGGGTCATGACCAAGCTCAGCAAACTGATTGACTCTCTTGCTTTGATAATTCGATAATTCACAGAAATTTTTACACGTTTGACAGGACTAAAATGTCTTAATCCAAGGTAATATAATTAAAGTCGTATCTTGATATTGAAGGGACCATCGAGATAAGGAGATATCGTGGAATGGAAGGAAAACTGAAATGAGTAGTAGTTCGAAAAAGGCTCGATGCTATGAAAAACGACAACAAAACAAATGAAATTCCTTGTTTTTGATGTGCTTGTTGTTGTCCCGAGATGGTCTAGTAGTCAAGAATTTTGAATATGTCGACATAAGAAAAGAAAATCCTGAACAAAATATGACCAGAACACATCGAGATAGAGAGATATCGAGATACCTACGGAGTACGGAGGTTATCGAGATGTAGAAAGTAAAAATGTATGTATATTGAAGGGACTAATAAAACCATCGACGTAGGGAGAGATATCATGCTATAGAACATCGAGGAGTAGAGAGTCGACTGTATATCTATGGTAATATGTTACACTAGAGTGAAAAACGATGATATTTGCTTTTTAAACAAGCATCCTAACATTTTAGCTAATTTGGAAGTAATTTGACTGAGCATGTGCAGTTTGAAGCTCGAATGAAACTTGCTATGAAAACAGAAGTTTTTGTGGAAAGCCGTTCCATAGAAAATTCTGAAAGGGAAGAGATCGTCTGTGTCGCGAATCGATTTGATGCTTTGCACCGCCGGAGGTGTATAGGACCCATAAGTAAGCAGTTTGCTTACTTTGGAGCCCTTAGTAGGCCCGACTTTCACAGATGATGTTTCTTCGTCCGTTAGCAAGAATCCAAGGAAGATGAATTCCTCAACCAACTCGAAATTATCCCCGCCTATATCGTGGCACTGCTTCCTAGGCGAGCCCTGTTCTGTCGCCCACTAGCATATACTTTGACTTCCAAGCGCTCACCACCCATCAAACTTCTGGTGCCTCACGTTTCTGACGTGTGTACAAACCAATTGACAGGATCTGTTGAAAATCTTATCCCGGCTGTTACACCCAGCCCTCCGCATGACAGCTTTTAACGCAATATTGAACAGCAGGTATGAAAGTTACAGTTGAACGAACTGGAAGTGTTGACCCGAAATCTTCACGCTATCCATCGTTGCTTTTACCAGTCCCATAAGTTTCCCGTGAAAGTTCGTCCATGATAGTCCATCGTATGCCGCCTTAAAATCGATAAACATATGGTGTGTTGGGACTTGATATTCACGGAAGTTTTGAAGTAATAGTAAAAATCTTCCCACGAACTCATACACTTCTGGTCACAGAGGGCGGAAAATGATCTGGGAAATCGGCACTTGTAAGCGGCACTTATAGGATGATGATGGCTCAAAAGTTTTTACACTCTAGCTTGTCGCCTTTCTTATGGATGGGACATTACTACAGTGATTCAAATTTTGACTTTTTTGCTCCTCTATGTCACTCTCCGCTGCGTCGTTAATAACTGCTTCAACTGTACTCCAGCAGCCCTCAAGAGGGGCCCCATCGAGCTTGCTATAGAGGCAACTCTTGCTTGAAATATTACTGGTATGCAATAGAGTTGCTGCTGTTGCTACAGATCTTACCAAGATGACCCTCAGTACCGAACATGGTAGATGACGGATAGCTTTGGCCGCAGTTTACCCATCACCGGATAGTGGTCGGAGTCGATGTTAGCGCCACGATAGATCCCCACGTCGATAATGTCAAAAAAGAAAGTCGTCCATCAATTAGAACCTGATCGATTTGTGTGCTTGGAAGTGTTTGCTAACAAAAGTAACAGCGTTGCTAAATCGTCTGGAAAAGTATTTGCGTATCTCTCATTATAGGATCCCTAGTATTCACATTCGGGCTACAAACGTTACTATTGACAATAATTAGGATCTTATCACCTATCAAATGAAAGCAAGTCGTAGTAGGAAAGTCTAGATCTACCCTCGCGAGTTTACTTTAGGGAACTATTCAGATTAATTTTAAAGCAAATCAGTTATTAAATGTATGATTCATTTTTCTCAAATTTGTTTATCATCAATTTCGTTGCGACGTTCTTCAAATCACAGACAAACAGACACAACAATCATCGATACTCGAGTCAAATATGAATCCCTGAAAACAGTTTTACGGTATGAAAGGATTCCGAAACATATCTCACATTGTCGTACCCCTCGAAATATCATATACGCAAAATCACGCACACACCTTCCCTCGTTCACCAAAATACCAAGCCGAAACGAGACACCATTATAACCGACCGCACGATTTAGTGCGTCTCATTAACAACAAAATGTTTCCCTCTCGCTCGGCTCCGTTCCACTACCTTGCCTACCCGCCGCCTTTGTCGTCAAGGTCGACAGCATGCTACGATTCCTATTCCTATACGCGTTTTCTAAATGGAATCGTGGCCGCCGTGCGTCGTCGTCGCTATCGTCACACCAAAGTCCAACAAACAAACGCGGGCGCGGGAGAATCCCACACCACCGACACCGACGACGGACGGATTGACGCGCGCAACGATCGGTTCCTGCTCTATACTACATACAACTGTGTGGGATAGAGGCGACCCCCCATTCATTCACTGGCTGGCTAAATATTTTCTACGAGTCTAGTTTTTTGGTAAACAACGTTCTCTGCCTCCTAGTTGGTTGGGTTACGTTCACTATGCGCCGCTGCTTGAAGAGGTATTGATTTAGCGTAGCATTTCGGAAGAATGCTTCAGTTTGTTCGCCTATATGGAATGCAAGTGACGCAAACTAATTCGTTATCGTGAGGTGGAACGATCCTCATCGCTTCCTAGTGCGCATCAGGCAAGAATTATTGAAACGAATGAGGAGCTGCAACGACAATGATGTCGAATAAATTATGCGCTACTGATGCGGTTGGATTCTTATTTGAATTTAGTTCAAGCGGGAATGCTCAAACACGTGGTATTTCTATGCGTACATTCATGCTTACAACTGCATATTAGTCGATATTTGTTCATATTTCATGAAATGTTGTTTACTTTTTTTCGTGCACTAAATAGGGCTTTGATAAAAGGCCAGAGGACCCATTGTATTGTACAAATACATATCAACTAATTAAGTTGGAGTTTGTCCACGTATATATACGTGTATGATTGTGTTCCAAAAACTCATTCATTCATTAGGAAATTTTTCTATTTTTTTTTTGCTAGCTCCAAGTTGCATTCGAAAGAAAAATCTGGCTCATTTTATCTTGGTATATTGGTCATTACATTCTAAGTTATGATAAAAATCACTTAAATATCACAAAGTTCTGATAATCACTGGTTTGCAATACAGTAAAAACTGGTCATAATTTTTTCCCCTGTCAGAAGAGGCAGTACATACGTTACTGATTGGAAGTAAACATAATTAATAGTTGGGATTTGTTATCTACAATTCTTCATGCCTGCCGTATCCTAACGGAACTATCAATTCTATACTTTCGCCTCTAATTCTATGATGAACCTGTACGTCCAAGTTTGGAAGATGATATTAGCATTTCCATATCATCTATTTGATGTTTTACCTTTCCAATGCACTTTTTTGGTATGTATATTTTATGATGTATGAAAAGGCATAACCACCATTGGGTGAAATAATTTAATTAATTTTCTGTAGAAACGACTGGTAAATGCTGGGTAAAGCGTATCATTGGCGTACCACATTTGAACGCTCAGGTTGGCAAAGAGGAGGAGTTTAGACCCAGAAACGATGGTATTATATAGAGACACGCGGAGAGAATAAAAGCAATTCTGGCTTCACGGCCAGCAGACAAAAAAATTCTGTGCGATCGGCAACATAAAAATTTGTGAGAACTTGAAGTGACTCTCCGTGTGAGCAGTTATTTCGTTTGCTCCATCCAACTACCCAAGTAACACCGAAAGCATCATTATTAACTAATATCTAATAATGTTGAATAAAGGACGGGAAAATGAAATACAAAACATGTTATGCTCAAGGTAAGCTATGATAAGGTTTTTGCAAAACATACAGCAATTTGATCAGAGAAGAAGTTTCATACTACATTCTCACAACTTGCTGATAACATGTAAATTTTTGACATTTTTTGGTTTTTTGAGATGTTTCGTTTTACATTCTCACAACATAAAACAAGTTTACAGGAAGATTTTACGAGCAATGTCATAACATGTTCATTTTTTGACATTGGTTTCGTCAGATACCGCAATGATAGAAGTTTAACGTAATTTCAACATCTTTTAAGATCAATGTTATGAACGTTCTTCATTGACCCTGTTGTTCATCAACAACTCGCCATATTGTTTTTCGTTTGCACATTCGAGAATTTGTTTACATGTCAATTTCAAAATTATTAGTTATATTTTTCTTCAATCAATGGCGCATGAATTTAGGAGAAGTAAAATGTAAAGTTAGCCAATGAAACATGAGCCGCATATAATGTTTCGACCGAGACTTCGAAACAAATTTGATTTATTTATTCAGTTTGTACATGTTTGTTAATATTATAAAAATGCATGCTTGTTTTCATTCGTTTTTTGTATAATATTTATTTCAGCATTTTTGTTTTGGTATTCAATTTGACAGAACCATGTTGAAAGTCGGTTACTGAAAGCATCCTTAGTACTTAAGCTTAGTCTTGTGAATGTGCAATCAAAAACAAGGTTGCACTGAAAGATGTTGAACAGTAATCAAAGCAGTTTTTCATACCAAAACGTAACATACTATATGTTCGAAAGATGTGTTTTCACACTCATACAACAAACCATGTTACTTGGGTACATATTTTCTTTTCTTTAGCATCATTTCTTTATATTCAACAATAAATATGATTAAATACAATATATAAATTTGCTATGAGAACTCTTCATTTACTGAACTTTTCAAACTTGTTTTATAATTTCTATAATGTTGATTACAATACCTATCATGCATTTAGTATCAATTGGAAACGTTACGCGGGCAGCTGGGACTATGTCCAAGGGCTTGACCATCCCTCCCCAGGCCATCTGCGAGTTGTGGGGCCTGCCTAAGATGTGGTGGGGTTTGACAGTGGGCCCAGTTAAATTCCTATAAAAAGCTGTATGTATCCGCAAGTAGGTCCCACCAAAGCGACCGTGTGCCGCTCAAAGCGCACAAGCCCAAGTCCTGGTGTTAGGTGGGACGCTAAACAGTCCTGACACGACGGCCCTCCGACGAGACAGGAGGTTTGCGCAGACCCAATAAGCCGCCTGGAAAACCAATCATTACGAACAATATAAGAGATAATGCGACTCGATATAATCGGCAAAGACCTAGGCGACGAATACAGGATCACGATTGGAAGCTTGGAACATGGAATTGCAAGTCTCTAGGTTTCGCAGGTTGCGACAGGATGATCTACGATGAATTACATCCCCGCAACTTCGACGTCGTGGCGCTGCAGGAGATTTGCTGGACAGGACAGAAAATGTGGAAAAGCGGGCATCGAGCGGCTACCTTCTACCAAAGCAGTGGCACCACCAACGAGCTGGGAACCGGCTTCATAGTGCTGGGTAAGTTGCGCCAACGCGTGATTGGGTGGCAGCCAATCAACGCAAGGATGTGCAAGCTGATGATTAAAGGCCGTTTCTTCAACTATAGCATCATCAACGTGCCCGGCCCACACGAAGGGAGACCCGACGACGAGAAAGAAGCGTTCTACGCACAGCTGGATCAGACATACGATGGATGCCCACTGCGGGACGTCAAAATCGTCATCGGTGACATGAACGCTCAGGTTGGAAGGGAGGAAATGTATAGACCGGTCATCGCACCGGATAGTCTGCATACCGTATCGAACGACAACGGCCAACGATGCATAAACTTTGCAGCCTCCCTCGGAATGGTAGTCCGAAGCACCTTCTTTCCCCGCAAAAATATCCACAAGGTCACATGGAGATCACCTAACCAAGAAACGGAAAACCAAATCGACCACGTTCTACTCGACGGTAAATTCTTCTCCGACATCACGAACGTCCGCACTTACCGCAGTGCGAATATTGAATCCGACCACTACCTCGTTACAGTATGCCTGTGCTCAAAACTCTCGACGGTGTACAACACGCGTCGAAGTCGGACGACGCGGCTTAACATTGGGCGGCTACAAGACGGAAGACTAGCCCAAGAATACGCGCAGCAGCTGGAAGTGGCACTTCCAACGGAAGAGCAACTAGGCGCAGCGTCTCTTGAAGATGGCTGGAAAGATATTCGATCCGCCATTGGTAGCACCGCAACCGCTGCACTTGGCACGGTGCCCCCGGATCAGAGAAACGGCGAATGTGAGCAGTTAGTGGAAGAATAGAATGCAGCATGGGCGAGATTTCTGCAACACCGCACGAGGGCGAACGAGGCACGATATAAACAGGCGCGGAACAGACAAAACTCGATTTTCCGGAGGAAAAAGCGCCAGCAGGAAGATCGAGACCGTGAAGAGACGGAGCAACTGTACCGCGCTAATAACACACGAAAGTTCTATGAGAAGATAAACCGTTCACGTAAGGGCCACGTGCCACAGCCTGATATGTGTAAGGACATAAACGGGAACCTTCTTACGAACGAGCGTGAATGGGGATGAGGCAGACGAAGATGGCGGTATGGTGATGGACCTGGGAGAACGCGCGCAGGACATAATTTTACCGGCTCCGGATCTCCAGGAAATCCAGGAGGAGATTGGCCGGCTGAACAACAACAAAGCCCCTGGGGTTGACCAACTACCAGGAGAGCTATTTAAACATGGTGGTGAGGCACTGGCTAGAGCGCTGCACTGGGTCATTGACAAGATTTGGGAGGAGGAAGTTTTGCCGCAGGAGTGGATGGAAGGTGTCGTGTGTCCCACCTACAAAAGGGCGATAAGCTGGATTGTAGCAACTACCGCGCAATCACATTGCTGAACGCCGCCTACAAGGTACTCTCCTAAATTTTATGCCGTGGACTAGCACCAATTGCAAGGTAGTTCGTGGGGCAGTATCAGACGGGTTTTATGGGCGAACGCTCCACCACGGACCAGGTGTTCGCCATTCGCTAAGTACTGCAGAAATGCCGCGAATACAACGTGCCCAGTGCCCACACATCATCTATTCATCGACTTCAAAGCCGCATATGATACAATCGATCGGGACCAGCTATGGCAGCTTATGCACGTAAACAAATTTCCGGATAAACTGACACGGTTGATCAAAGCGACGATGGATCGTGTCTGCTATTCAACATCGCTTTGGAAGGGGTAATACGAAGAGCAGGGATTAACACGAGTGAGTGGTACAATTTTCAATAAGTCCGTCCAGCTATTTGGCTTCGCCGACGACATAGATATTATGGCACGTAACTTTGAGAAGATGGAGGAAGCCTACATCAGACTGAAGAGGGAAGCCAAGCGGATCGGACTAGTCATCAACACGTCGAAGACGAAGTACATGATAGGAAGAGGTTCAAGAGAAGACAATGTGAGCCACCCACCGCGAGTTTGCATCGATGGTGACGAAATCGAGGTGGTAGAAGAATGTGTGTACTTGGGCTCACTGGTGACTGCCAAAAATGACACCAGCAGAGAAATTCGGAGACGCATAGTGGCTGGAAATCGTACGTACTTTGGACTCCGCAAGACGCTCCGATCGAATAGAGTTCGCCGCCGTACCAAACTGTCAATCTACAAAACGCTAATTAGACCGGTAGTCCTCTACGACACGAGACCTGGACGATGCTCGTGGAGGACCAACGCGCACTTGGAGTTTTTGAAAGGAAAGTGCTGCGTACCATCTATGGTGGGGTGCAAATGACGGACGGTACGTGGCGAATGAACCACGAGTTGCATCAGCTGTTGGGAGCACCATCCATCGTTCACACCGTGAAAATCGGACGACTGCGGTGGGCCGGGCACGTAACCAGAATGTCGGGCAGTAACCCGGTGAAAATGGTTCTCGACAACGATCCGACGGGCACAAGAAGGCGAGGTGCGCAGCGGGCAAGGTGGATCGATCAGGTGGAAGATGACTTGCGGACCCTCCGTAGACTGCGTGGTTGGCGACGTGTAGCCATGGACCAAGCCGAATGGAGAAGACTCTTATATACCGCACAGGCCACTTAGGCCTTAGTCTGAATAAATAAAATAATAATTGTCTGCTAAATAAGAGAAAAAAAAACATGTTTAGTATTGGATGAGCTACATTCCCGGAATTTTGAAATTTCTTGAACGAAATCTCCTGCAAAATTGTATTGCTGACAAGAATCGATAAATTGGGACATTATCGAGTTAACACGTGATTGTATAGGCTATATAAGAGCTAGAAGTGATCCTTCGGTGGTACATATCTATTGTTGTGAAAAACTGGCTGAGCCTTTCACGGAACCAACAGAAAAATAGAATAGTGCCCAGATGGGTGAACATGTTACATTACTCGCATCAATGCATATTTAACCTATGAATCTAAATCGAACGCAAAATTTGGTACTCTGAGACCAGATAAGTAATACTTATCAAGTATGTATAACCGATTTTCCCTATACCCTCTATGAAATTGGTATTTTGAATATTACTTTCTAATGCATTGACCATTCAGGCTCATTTTCAGTAGGAAATAATGAGATTTCTCGATAAAGCGTATCTTGGAATGAGTGAGTTACAATCCAACAGCTGAAACACATGGGTTTTTAGTATAATGAAATGTGGATTTCTTGTGGTATACCTTAAAAAGAATTTCGTAACGATATTAGTAATCGTTTTGTAACCTATAGGTCTAGATTCGACATTTCTATAGCAAATCATGCAAAACAATGAAATATCAATCATTGGGCTTCCAGCGGAAAATGAAAATTTAAATGTCGTTCTAAAATTAAACCAATCGGATGCATTCCTTAGAATTTTTTTTTTCGTCGCGGGTGAAACTTCACCACCAGCGAACTGCATTCTACGCTAAACCATTTAGTGAATGAAATTTTTGTTCTATTTCTGACTTCCGAAATCCAACACCGGAGCCATGCGTTTTTCCAACGTGCCCCTGCCCTGGTTGCACTTTGAGCACATGCCGGATTAGGTGGCAACAGCAACAATCGCAAACGGAGGGGAACGGACAGCCGGCTGTCACTGACCCCGACGTAAATATTCGGCACGCAGTGCTTTTAGAAGGAGAACGCATCTCGACACCGACATAAACAACGGGAACCCCGAGTGTGAGATATATTTCTGGTTTCGCCAACGACGACGCCGTCGACGCGGAGAAGCTCATCGAAAACTATTGGCTGTTCGAGCACGTTTGGATGTCGTCGCATCTCGGCAGTCGCCATGGGGGAGAAATCTTACTTCCACAATGGTGATTTATTAGAGATTTCCCAATTGCTTTCGAAAAGAACGCGTGGTCCCGTTCGTAGCAATGAATGTAAAATGGGCTTCCGAGTGAATTTGGAAAAAGGTATTCAGAATGAAACGCTGGCGTTGATATTGTTTGAACATCTTTATTACGTTTAGCTTAAGCCATAATTATCTATTTTGTAATACACATATAAGAGAATTTGAACCTCAGTACTTTTTCTCATAATAAGCAAATAAGGCTTTTTTAGCTGGTCCGAAGTGGAAAGAGGGTAGATAACCAATAAATTATTGTTAATCATAATGTAAATACCGACGTTATCCAGCTTTTTACGCGACAGTGCCATAATGCTTTGAATCACCCCTTTTGACACATGCTGCGTCCACTATAATTTGTATAAGTTGATCTTAGCAATCGATGTTTAGTTGAAATTTTCAGTGAAAACATTTGACTGTCATAAGTTTGTTTGGAATTTTCATGTTCATGAAGCATGGTTTCATATTTAAACAAATTGTTTCTTTTAGACCATAATTATTTTCTAGGTTTGCTTCTTCTAGGTGCCTGATTCAGGATAACTTTACAGAGAACTTGAACAGAGCGTTCAGTGAGTGAGTTGGAAAAGTTATATGCTTAACACGCTTCTGGGGTTCCTACGCATTTGGATATTTTTCACGATTTTCGTGCGAGGACTCGCGCGTTGAACAACAGTATGGCAGGGCGTTTTATCTAAATCTGAATTTATTTCAAGATCCCTAATCAATTCGTGGTCACAGAATGCTCAAATGCTGAAAAACAAATTATCTAAAAACCTCTGAGATAAAAGAATAACCTATTCATTCATAATTACTTATATAGATCGTCCTATGTCCTATTGCCGGGCCAAAAAGTGTAGAAAGGGGAAAACGATTCGAATTCCTAGCTAAATATAAATATGCATTAATGCAATATTTATAGAAGGAATAACGGTTGGAAATTTTTCAATCTCCATACAGAATAAATGTACCAACAAATCGTATTAAAAGGATAATAAGAAGATATGCATCACTCCTACTCCTCTATACAAAATCATCATACGTATGTTAGGACAAACATTAAAATTGACAATTTTTACGCACGTATTCGTCAATATAGAATGATATTGTCGTAACTTCCAGACTAAAATAGTTCAGTTACCAGTCAAGAAAGATCATTCGCTTCATGCTAAAAAGTGGGAAAAGTATTGAGAGTCTTTTCATACTAAAACTAATTACCTCGTGATTTGTGCTATTATCTCGTGGTGTATAATAATTTTTAGATATGAGAGACAAGCAATCAAAAAAGTAATACACAGTCCACTTCCGTCTCCGCACTGTCCAATTCCGCATTGAATCGAGAGTCTTACATGCTCACATAGAGCCGGTAATACAGGGTAAGCTTTACGACCTTCCGGTAAGCTGTGAAAAAAGAAATGGTCATTCATATCATTCGATATGGGATCATGTGAAGATGTCTCGTGAGCATGTCGAGGACGTACGAGACTTCATTCCAATCTTCCCCAATTCTCCGAATTCTTAAAAAAAATCCAACTGATAGCTATTGTGTTCTGATACGAGTTCTTTGTGGTCAATCAGAGTCCTAAAAAGAATAAAATCAGCCTTGACTTGAACTAGTTTTAAAAAACATACCTATTTTGATGTTTTACCAAATTTGACAGGGCAATAAATGGATCTAATTCATGGCTACCAAGATAGTATCATGAATTAAGTTCACAGCTAATGTCAAATTCGATTCACCCCCTGTTAATTTATGGCTAGCGTAAAAAGCTGGATATTCAAATTTCGAGTGAAACTTCGTTCATTTCAGATTGCAACTCAAAGACATAAATATCATTGCAGCTCCGGAAACAAGAGTGTTTTGACAAGTAAAAGTATGCTCGCTTGTGAATGCCGTTATGCCTACATACCATCAGCAATGATCGGAATTCATCAGTTGTTTCCTTTAAAATAATTTCATTCATGCTTTCTTACGTTGACTTGTTCCGTCTCCGAAGGCAGAAAAAAAATGTTGAATGGAATACCAACTATGTTATCAGCCTGTTTAGCATACATTACCGAAGCGCCGTATGACTAAGCATATTGTGAAGTGGAAAAGAAACCATTCGGTGGTGGTTACAAAGTAAACAAACCCACATGTAGTAATCCACGTTTCGGTTATAAAATAAGTAGTCTAGCGCAAGGGAGTGCAATATTGTTCAAATTATGTAACGTAATACTGTTCAGTAGACTGTTTTCTCAATGAACTAACCCATATTTTCAGTTACCCCAATTCACAGTGTCTACCCAGTTTTTTTTTTCCACATTCAGATAATTCGAACAATTTACCAAATTTGTTAGACTTTCCTAATTTGTTGGAAAAATCCAATTTGATGTGACCCAATGAACGATTGGTAACACACTGTCTGATCGTGGATGCAGATCGTCGATTCTTGGAATCGGCAAACAACATAGATGGAAGGATAACATCCATCAACACTACAAGCTGGACCCGTTTCAAGTTCAAGCGACCTCAACCATGTCGATCGCAGCTGCAGAGTGATGAAGTACCGTTTTGCTTCGAATTGCCGGACGCTTCGAAATCCGGACACTTCAATTGTTATTTGACTTTATTTACCATCTCAACAAGTATTTCTTGGGTTATCAATGTAGGGAACGATTCTCAGACTTGCAACCATTTTAACAAATGTAAGTAATCTGTGATCTGTGGTAAAACCTTGTAACCGTTCGTAGCTTCAGCTCGAGGTTTATTAATAACCGGTGGCTTAAGCGCCACTTCCGGGATACGGAAGACCACCGGTCGAGTTGTTTTGCCCGACTACTTCTCGACTTCTCTCCTCAGGGGGTCGAACGGTCGCTGGCTGAAACCTAAAATTACGCTTTGCGCCAAGTGTTTTCCCCAACTTGGCCACCTCCCAAGTTACGTTACTCAAACTCTCAAACTCTTCAAACCCGCCAACAAATCCCGACAGAAATTATGCGAGGTGAAGAACCGAAGTAGATGACGGAACGGAACGGAAAGCAAACGGAGCGATCTTTCAGCGGTTGCTTCAACTAAAGGGAACTAAAAACGGAACTACTCGATCTTCTTACTCAAACATTCGTAGGATTTATTTGTTTCGGGTTGAACACATTTGGGGTTGGTACGGAAATGGAAACGTTTATCTAGATCATGGCCATGTCTACACACTAGTCACATACCTGCGCAGGTTTTCTTCTTCGTCGACTTGCTGGGTTTCGCCGGCGCGATGGCGGCGAACCGGTTCGGAACGATGGCGTCGAACCTGTTCGTGGCGATGGCGGCGATGCTGTCCTTGACGATGGCGGCGACAGAAGAATCGCCTAGCTGCAGGATGGCGCGCAGCTGATGAGCCCGTGCTAGTATGGCCGAATTAAAGTTGCGAAGTGGGTGGCGGCTGGACGGAAGGCCTCCGATTTTCTCGAGAGAGCTGCGTCGACGGATGTCGCGCTTCCCGGGTTGATCTTCCCTCCGGACAAGGGCCAACGTACCTCCGCACGGCTTCGCTTTTACGGCTATGACCGCCCGTGATGAAATGAACCCCTGCCTTCGGTTCCAATCCGGCACCGTGGTACGCAATTGGCGACGTATTCCACGCGACGAGCTCTCTGAACGGTCCGTAGGGTTCGGACCACCGTCGATTAATTGGCGATCGACGGTTCACTTTTCGCTTCACTATTCTTACGAAACTTCACCACACTTCGTTTCGCTACCCCGAAGGGCGGGCCTTGATGAGCGCACGGACTCCACAAAAACTCCTTCAACGATCAAACGGCGGAAATGCCGTAAACCCTTTTCGCCGACTCCGGGTCGACCTCGAAAATTCCAGCCCGTACCAAAAAAAAGCGCCACGCGCTGGAAGTCCAACGCGAAACATAAATTAACATTTAACAGATAACGAGTAGTTCAACAACAAATTTACCTTTTTTTAGTACACTACACTTTTAAAATAGAAATTTGCGAAAGTCGGCTACACCGACAACAGAATTAAATCTAAAAAAAACGAACGAAAAATCTAATTACAATCACGTACAAGATCACTCCAATCACTTTAAATACCTCGACAAACTGAACTTTACTCAAACTCTGTAATACAAATTCTTAAAACTCGCAAAACTTCTAAATGCCAGCCGTTATGGAAGCGAAATGACCGAGTTTGAGTTTGTTCTTGAACAAGAAACCTTCTACAACAATTAACTCATTATTTAGCAATTGCGCCAATTTAAATTTCAAATGGCGACATAGAGTTCGCGCCTTCGGAAACATCGAACTAACTTTACTACATAGAACATTACAAAGTATCGTTGCCATATTGAATATGGCTGTCGTCATAGTACTCAAACATCACAACATTTAGTCGAGACACAAACCATGTCGACGAATTGCCTTCTCGTTGACACGAATCGAATTTAATTTGAATTAGAACATTATTTTACTTAAAAAGATAAAAACGTCAAAAACTACAAATATTAAATTCAACTAAAATAGACGACACGTAAAAACTATTTTCGAAAACTTATTTACATTTGATTTTGCTTAAAAAGATAAAAACGTCTGAAGCTACGGAAATTTACGTAGATTTAAAACGGTAAAAAACGTAAAACGTTACAACCTTGAAAATTGGAGGTAAAAGTTCAAGGCATGTCATGATCAACGGTGAATTTCGTCTTTCTTAGAATGCAGCTTAAGACTCAACATTAGAAAAACTAAGCTCATATGTTCTATATTCTATCATTTGCAAGGGGTATTAGTAATTTAATAACATAGTATGATAGCATTCTTTGTCGTTGATTAAAGAAATTGCTTGGAAATTCATAGCTTTATAATTATTATTACATTTTCTGAATGTCCGGACTTCGAGGCAAGTTTTTACAATTGCTTCGATTTCCGGACATGCTGAAATGATGTTGAATAACTGTTTATCAGTTAAGTTAATTGAAATCAAATGATTCGTAATTAGCAAGCATAGATAAAATTTCATTATATTTGAGTTGCTACACCCCAAAAGGAACATTGCTTGCTCTCAGCTTATCGATATATGCTTATACACATATTGTAAATTGAATCACTTTATTAATTGCACACAAGTAGCAAAACTTGACTTCAGTTTTTAGTTAAAGGTTGTCTTCAAAATTATTTTTTTAATCATTCACATTTTTGTTGAAAAAAAAAAGAAGTTCGTAAAACTTGCTTTTGTTAACAGAATTGTTGTGAACGACACCCGTCAAATAAAAAAATCTCAATATTTCTCGGACACGCCCGGATTTATCAATCCGCATGAATTCATTATTTCAATCGCTCCTTTCAATCCTTGATTTCTAATAGTAAACGGAATTCAAAGGACACATAAATACCATTAATGTCTATATTTCGAAGTATATCTTAATAATGATAAGATAATGCAGAATTTTAATTCTCTGATGTCCATCCCATCAAAAACAAAACAAAAATAAAAGGTACATATTTGATTTATTTCTTATTTTTTCCGCAGTGAGCACGCAGGTTTTTAGAAAGAGTCGACGTATTTGGTCCCGTATTTCTTTGTTTCGTGATGAGATGAATATATATTCAGTGAGATGAAAATCGGCTCAGTTGCCCCTATCATATTTATTCCTGGTATTATTGATTAGAAAAGAATATTGGTCTCCTAATGATTCTCATGCTCTATTGCAGCTTATCCACGTTGAATTTTAGAGGTAGTTTTGAAGAAAATATTTCATTACCCACAGACACGTCAAATGTCAGAAAAGCGTTTTACCTTGAAAGGGCAGAAGGGGGGGGGATGAGATTGTATGAAATTGTTAGATTTCCAATGTTATATATTGCAGTTAAATGCTCCCACTTGGTTTCAAATGCTGTGTTTTGGTATTCCTGGTCAATCTCGGAGCAGAAACTCCGGATGGTACTCACAACCGGGGGATGCCAGATGTCCATACAAATCTGCATAGAAACCTTACATTACGGATTTATATTAATCGAGAAATATGAATGCTTTATCCTAGTTGTCTTTGAACGGATTAAATTGGCTATTTGAAAATCAGTATAGTCAAACTCGAAGTGTCCGGAAATTCGAAGCAAAATTGTCCGGTATTTGAAGCATCCCTTATACTGTGTCCGGATTTCGAAGCAAGCGATGTTCAACGTTTTCGATTATATTAGCTATTACGTGCTCACAAAATGTCATTTTCAGTACAGTACATCAAATTTCATAAGTTATTTCATCTTGACAGGGTGTGTTTATCACTAAGTGTCAAGTACTTAATTCCGTTTGAAATATTGAACTGAAAATTTCGCAGTGCTTAGGTGTCCGGACTTCGAGTCAAAACGGTACTCTAGATTCCAGCGGTTACAAATTTGTTGAACGAGCTTCTGTGTCTGCTGTTATTTCTTCAAGCTCTTGAAGAGATCCACCGTGATGTCCACATCAGTTACAGCTTTGAGAGCACATCCGACCAGGAAGAGGAGGGTCGTCATAAGCTAGTGTTTGTTTCTCCAAGATTCGCACAAAATGCTTCTGTGTTAATTGATTGACCAGTTGAACCAGTTCGAACTTTTCTAGGAGCCGTGCCTTGAAGTCGTCAGCGTCCTTTGCTAATTTGCAACTGAAGATGAAGACTTAGTTCTTGAATTGCTTCACAGTTCACAGTTTACATTGCCGATCGACTGTACCGCCGTTTGAAACGAAAACGTTGGCTTATTTTTTCTCATGCTTGAGGCAGTCGTAGTGATTGCTGAACAGAGATTTTTGTTGACCGAAAATTTTCTTCAGCTTGTCCACAATGTTGTTGAAAACGAAATGGCGTGGGTGGCAGGGGGAGTTCAAAATCTTTTCTTGCACTGGTACACTACTTTTTTTACACCACTGGTCTTACTTACATATACAATAGACCTGTTCACCATTTTCAAACGTATTCCAGATTCAAAGTGCCACCCCTCTATTTCAATGAGTATCTTGAATGGAGTCTCCTGACCAATTTTCAGCCAAATCCATGGAAATTTAGTGGTGCATCAAACGAGATTTTTCAGACTTTCCCATAGAAATGTCGTCTGAATGCATCAATTTTACTCCACATAATAGAAGCATTAGTCCTTAATAGCTTCTTTAGACTATTATCTACCACTTTGTCATTGATACTAGGATGTTTAGAGTGCTTATTCTATTACTTTTCAGTAGGTTTAGCTGAAAAATTTGCCCAAAAACTAAAAGTAAAATTATGGTTGCTTCTGGGGGTAGTATAAATTTTCAATATATGCCAATTAAATTTTTCCGTTTATTTCCTTTGAGTGTTGCGGAAGTTTCGTCCATACATCACTTTATTCTGAAAAATAATCTTCGGCATGTAATAATGCAGTTTTTATGAAACACTCAACATTTGAATAGGGTAGTCAAGCAAGACCATTTCCCCCATGCTAGATCAAAATTGACTATGATTTATGAGCAATGTCATCCAGTATGCTCAACCCAGTAGTATAGATCTAGAGTGGGCTATGTGGTAGTGTCAAGGCCTACAGATCTAGAGGTCTACGCTTCGAAGCGCAGAGTAGATGAATATATTTTTTTTTACTTCGGAATCCTTCACCTACCTATTGATGGTGTTGGTTTGCGTGGGAGAGCTATCAGATTCGTCAAATCGTCGTTTGAATCTTTGTTTACAAAAGCAGATTTAGTCGTTTTGAAAATTTTATCTTGTTTTCTTCTCTAATTCAGCTAACGGCGCAACTCCCGATTCAGCTACTAACAGGTTAGACGTGATAGTGTCGTCAACGTGCGTGTATCGCACGTATGTAAATTATGCCGTGAATAAAAAAATTATAAAAATATTTATTTCACTTTAACTATTCACTGTGGCACTTTAATTTATTTTTGCTTGATTGTAATTGACTACAACAAAGTTACAAATTTGACTTATCCAAATTCGACTTATTTTCGATTATTCATTTCAAATATTTTGAAAAGAGCAAAAAAAATTTTCCAAATTTAACCTAATCACATATTTTTGAATCATTTTATTTTCTCAAAACATTACAATGCATTTAAAGCGTTTCAGAATATTTTTTTATATTTGGAAATCGTCCACCGGAAAAATACGACGTGAAAAAAAGTTAAAGAAAGAAACAAACCGTCATACCGATACCATGATTGTGCGATATTGGCTCTTTTCAGTCACACTATCAGATATTCGTGGCAAACAGAATCTCGGAGGTCCAACACCTTACAAGATCCGGAACATGGAGACATGTTGCCGGCACGGAGAACCCTGCAGATGTTCTATCTCGTGGTATTTCGCCTGTAGATCGTGTACAGAATTCGCTGTGGTGGAAGGGTATACCCCGTTAGGCATAAGTACGTTAGGCATAAAGACGTTAGGCATAAGTACGTTAGGCATAATGGACGTTAGGCATAATGAGCGTTAGGCATAAAATGACCCAAAGAACAAAGACCTATGACATAAAGAAGGCAGAATTTTGCCAAACGTCCATTATGCCTAACGTACATTATGCCTAACGTCCGTTATGCCTAACGTCCATTATGCCTAAAGTACTTATGCCTAACGTCTTTATGCCTAACGTACTTATGCCTAACGTCGCAGACCCGTGGTGGAATGGGCCTGCATGCCCAACTAAAGAAAAGAGTTGTTGACCCGAATCCCAAGAAGTGATGTGGACAAATCACATCTCGGAGAAGGATCAGTAGTAATAACTATAGCAACAGTATCTCCGCCGAGCAAAGTCTTCATCCTTCGGTCAACCTTGCATCATCTAGCAAACCTGAGAACGTGGCTGCTGCGATTCAAGCACAATGCTCTTCGGAATCGTGTTTTTTTTTATATCTTTATTAAAGAGATTTTCAGCCCTAGGCTGGCCCATGGAATCGTGGTGAAAACGGAAAGAAAACGGGTTCCCCAACCCTCGAAGAACTAGAAGATGCAATTCTCAAGTTGGTGAAATTATCGCAACACGAATTTTTCGCTCAAGAAATAATTGACCTTCAACGAAAGAGAAAGGCCAGTGCCACCTCTCGCATCAGAACGCAACATCCACAGTTGTCCGAAGGCATATTACGGTTGGCGGCCGGCTAGAAATCGAATGCTGAGCTCTATCGATGATGTAATCAAAATCCTATATCGACAGAAATTCGAGAGCGTAAATGGAGGGGCCCTCCTTAGCCATGCGGTAAGACGCACCGCTACAAAGCAAGACCATGCTGAGGGTGGGTGGGTTTGATTCCCGGTGCCGGTCTAGGAAATTTTCGGATTGGAAACTGTCTCGTCTACCCTGTGCATAAAAGTATCATCGTGTTAGCCTCATTATATACGAATGCAAAAATGGTAACTTGGCTAAGAAACCTCGCAGTTAATAACTGTGGAAGTGTTTAATGAACACGAACACTGTGGCGGCTCTGTCCCAGTGTGATGATGTAATGCCAATAAGAAGAAGAAGAAGAAGAAGAAATGGAGGTGGGTCGGCCACACATTACGAACGAGCGGAGACGAAATCTGCAAGCAAGCGCTGGACTGAAATCCAGCAGGAGATCGCAGCAGATGCAGACCCAAGGCCTCGTGGCGGCGTAGTTTCAACATGAAAATAAAGGAAGTCTACAGGAATCTGACCTGGGTCCAGGTCAAGGCTGAAGCGAGCAGCCTCCCAGGATGGAGATCTTTTACGTTGGCCCTATGGAACCCTAGGGGCGCTCAGTGGGGGGAGAGTGTTCGAGAACGATTTTGGCCACTCAGTGCGCAAAGCCTCACTAGGAAAATAGTTCACAAATGCATTACCTGCTTCCACAATAAGCCCGTCGAATAAGATCAACTGGTGGCTGTTGGTGGAGCTGACCAGCAGAGCGTGTCACACCAGCTTCACCATTCCTACGCGTTGGTGTCTACTACTGTGGGCCATTTCGGGTGTGCTATCCTAATCGATGAGGAGTCTCCGTGAAGCATTACGCTGCCATTTTTGTTCGTTTGGATACCAATGCGGTTTACATCGAAATGGTGGCCGACCTCGCCACACAAGGATTCATAGCCGCTCAAAAAGGTTTGTTGCTAGACGCGGAAAGCCATCTGAAATCATGTGCGACAATGAGTCCAACCTCGTGGGCGGATAAGCTCGCTGCCCTATTCAAAAGTCAACAATCCCAACAATCCATTGCGGCAAGCGCGGCGGACATTCGAACAGAACTCAAATTCATTCCCGCGAAATCCCCAAAATTCGGTAGTCTGTGGGAGGTGGCAGTGAAGGCGACGAAACAATTGGCACGATTGGCACAATTGGAAAACGATTGGCTTGAAAACTACTAAGCTTGGTTGAATTCCATGCCACTCACTCAGATAAGCAGTGACCCGAATGACTTCAGCGCGCTAGCTCCTGGACAGTTCCTAATCCATTGACCACCAACAGCGGTGATCGAGCCAGTTTCTTAGAACAGGTTATCAAGGTAGCAATAAGCTCTAGAGTACGTTCAACGCATTTGCTCCCGGTGGTCAATGCAATATCTGCCAGATCTCCATAACAGGACAAAGTAGACCCGACAAAGGAATATAATTAGTTTTTGGAGCGATGGTACTTCCTCCACTGAAGTGGCTGGTGGGGCGTTTAACTCACATTCACACAGGAGCGGTCGGGAAGTCAGAGTGGTCACAATCCGAACAACAAACGGGAGCCTTGTTCGGGCAATTTCGAAGATCTGCATCTTGCTCATCAGCGACAACGAGCGTCCCTCTACATCAGAGCAGAACTAGACCTCCTCCAACGAGATGCAGGAGCACCAGTTAAGTGTTGTGTTGTATACAATTTTCAAAAAACTCAAGGAATGTTTTGTCCCGGTTGCCATTTCGTCCAAAGGCCACTGGCGTTCCAGCAAGATCACGACACCTCGATGCTGTCTGTTGGATTTGGATCATACTCACAAAACTGGCACATCCACTCGCTCAACTATTCTTTTTTACCCATACATATACCTTAAAATTTAGTCGCATTTGAGTTGCTGTAACCAAATCGGTCTGGATTGTGATGCTTGGGAGGTACTCTTCGGTACCTAAGTCGATAGTAACTCAGAGCAGTCTGTCTGAAGCTACCCATTACCAGCCAGGTCATACAACGTCTAAGCTAAGCCACAGCAGATACGAAGGTGCCATTTTTAAGATACGATTCCACGTTCAACCCGGCGAACGCATCGCCATTGGCGCAAGAACGCCCGCGGAGGCGTGTTAGCCATCGCGACAGGAAAGTCATTATTAGCTTGTTTTTATGGAGAAAAAAATCATCTCTTATTTGTTCCAGTTTTACAATCCCGCTCGAAGCAAAATGTGTTGCTTGAGGATCATCTAATGAGGACCATTGGCTCAAGTTGAACGTTTCGTATTCATAGTACACCCGATTATTTTTTTTTACACGGGGGATGCGTTCCGTGTAAAAAAAAGTTTTCAGTTCAAAATTTGAAAATCCGTGTTAAAAAAGTTTTATGATTTCTCGACGAATCATGAAAAATAGAGCAACTTTGCAATAATTTTGAATAGGTATTATTTTCACACGGCCGTGTAAAAAAAAATCCGCGTAAAAACAATGATAACACTGGACGACAAAATCAGAAAGAAAAAAGTTTGTATTCGAGATGCTCATGTGTTGCATTTGCAGTTCTTGACCTCTAACATCGACTGGTTACTGGCGTTTGTTGTTTGATTGGGACAATACCGAGATTATTTGGTCACAATGTATGAAGACCATCATCGCTTTAACGGCGTTGATGTTACTTGCATGTTTGAATTATTGCATGTTCGGATTAGTTCAAATACTAAGATATTAAGACATCAAAAAGGCCCCATGAATGTTTTCAGGCACAAATAGTCCTCTTAGGGGAAACGTGTGATCCAAATTAGTTTTATGCTGATGTTCAAGGTTCTCAAATTTATTCTGGAGTTTATATCATTGGATCTAGCAGATCATCTCCACCTAGTTTCAAACCAAAATAAAACCCTGGTGTCAAACCAAAATCGGCGTTACACATGAGCTGAAAAAAAAAGTTTATGCAAATGCTGTGTGGTTGAACGACATGAGACTCTCCAGCAGCAACAGTTTGTGAATGAAGAAAAATGTGTGACAATTTTGCCATACATTTTTTGGCATACTGTCTTGATGTTCACGGAGCACGAAATTTAATCGGATAAAATGTAAATATTCGGACAGTCTTTGTGTTCTACTGTACTTTTCCCAACACTGTTTGTAAGGCTTTCGGTTGGATACCAGAAGGTGTGGACATTGTAAACTAATTGATATTAATTCCAGAACAAATTGTAAATTCTAGAACGTCTGGATTAAAGTAACTCAAAAAGCATATAATATGCAAGGACTCTAAGAAATTATATCTTCTTCTTATTATTATTGGCATTACATCCCCACACTGGGACAGAGACGCCTCGCAGCTTAGTGTTCATTAAGCACTTCCACAGTTATTAACTGCGAGGTTTCTAAGCCAGGTTACCATTTTTGCATTCGTATATCATGAGGCTAGCACGATGATACTTTTATGCCCAGGGAAGTCTAGACAATTTCCAATCCGAAAATTGCCTAGACTGGCATCGGGAATCGAACCCAGCCACCCTCAGCATGGTCTTGCTTTGTAGCCGCGCGTCTTACCACACGGCTAAGGAGGGCCCCAAGAAATTATATGGATATGCTAAATTGATTTCAGCTTTATATTCAAGTATATTGATTGAATATAAAGAACCAATTAATCAGAACACCAGTACAATTAGGAGAATCTAGAAAATCTGCATGAATCTAATATGGTTTGCATATAATAAACAAGGGTTCTAGGGACTTATATGGACATAATGGGTTGATTTCGCTTACATACCAGGCGTAGTTGCCCTTGTAGACCAATTGAACTGAGCCCCAGACCAATTTGGAGAGCCTAGAAGTTCTACATTAAACTAATTTGAACTGCATATAATACGCAAGGACTCGAGGAACTTGTATAATGTCGATTATGCCTAATGTACTTATGCCTAACGTCTTTATGCCTAACGGGGTATACCCCAGGCAAGTAAAATCTCATCATGAAAAGCCATGTACCTGATCCGTTCGTCGTTTCTAGTGAACTGCCACATTCGAATTCTACGCCATCGACCGTTCCAGCACCGGGATGCACGCCTGCTAGTCTCATAGAAGCCCCTATTTCCCTCAGCAACGTCGAGCCTCTCCTGCCAGCGTTCAGCAGTCATCCTGATCCTGTGCACGAGGAAGGAGCTTCCAACCCGTCATTGCAGGTAAGTATGCACATTAGACCTCTTCATGTTTTCAAAAAGTATCAAAAATTCAACCGGTCAGCCTAGAATCACAATTCTTATGCTAAAATAAGTCTCCTGTCAAATTTTCAGCTAATTCGGATAAAATTTCGAGGTGGCTCAAGTCGATTTAGTGTTTTTGGGCTATTATCAATTTTGGAAAAAATCTAACAAGAGATATAAACGTCGAAAACCATCGCAACAACCTCTATACGGAAGCTTTGGGTGTGCTCTACAAGTCTTGTGAACATTGCGATTCGTTCCGTTCACGTTTTATCCATGTTGAAGTGATTTTCAAGCTTTTAAGTGCATAAAAACACTGTTTCCCCCAAAAGTCGTTGTTCTACAAAAATCTTGAACTTACGACAAATGATTGTTAATTTATTATATTATTATTCCCCTTTTTTCCCAGGGATTTTAAGTGATAAAATTGTCACTGAGCGATTTATAGTTAAATTCTTAAAAATCAGAAGCTGAACATTTGTCATAAATTAGGAACGTTAGGTTTTCTTCAAACAAGTTGTTCGAACAAAACATAAATCAAATCATATGATATTTGATGCTTACAACAAACGACTTCCAAATTTTGTTAATTTCACCATATGTCTACATGCTTTTAACATTGAGTGCATCGTAGTAACAAGTGAAATCGAAGCTTCTTTGTTTGAGCAACTTGTTTAAAGAAATCTCAGCGTGCAAATTTATGACAAATGTTTAGCTCCTGATTTTTAAGAATTTAACGATAAATCTCACATTGACAATTATATTACTCAAATTTCCAGAGAAAAAAGAGGAATATTAATATAATAAATTAGCAATAATTTGTCATAAATTCAAGAATTTTGTATAATAATGACTTTTGGGGGAAACAGTATATTTATGCACTTAAAAGCTTAATAATCACTTTAATATGGACAAAACGTGAACGGAACGAATCGCAATGTTCACAAGACTTATAGAGTACACCCAAAGCTTCCGTATAGAGGTTGTTGCGATAGTTTTCGACGTTTATATCTCTTGTTAGATTTTTTCCAAAATTGAAAATAGCCCAAAAACACTAAATCGACTTGAGCCACCTCGAAATTTTATCCGAATTAGATGAAAATTTGACAGGAGACTTATTTTAGCATAAGAATTGTGACTCTGGGCTGACCGGTTGAATTTTCGATACTTTTTGAAAACATGAAGAGGTCTAATGCACATCCCAAGCAACACCTCTTGTTGCTCAGTGAGTAACAACAACTGTGGTGTGACTTACTGAAGGTCTGACTTATGCACAACGCGTCGTATTTGGAACTCCTTTGTGACACAAAAAGCGCAAGAGGTGGAGCCTATTTGCAACATCTTGCTGCTACAATGAAAATAAAAACACAAAAACCAACCGGGAATCGAACCATGGACCTTGAGATTTGCAACCTTCTACTATAACCATCACACCAACAATTCTATTTGGAGATTCTGCCACAAGTGCACTACATAAACAACAAAGTCATTTGTAACTTCATTGTACCTTGTACGGAACATGCAAGGGACTGTCAAAAATAAAATACTGCTCAGCTGAGCTCAAAGTGTTTTGCAACATATCAGAAACATTGTCGTAACAGCAATGAACCGAAGTGTTATTAATTCTGCAACTTATCTGTTTTGTTTCTGATATGAAACACATCGAATTTTAAACCAACCAAGAAGTCAGATGGATAGAATATTGCGACGCCACTTAAACGGAAATGAAACATTGTGTTTTTCTGAAACTGGGAAGTGGCTTTAATGTGACACGATGTATTGCCAATGTCTTCAATGCAATTTCTTAGGAACAAGCACCTATTTGAAAGATGTTGCGCGTGCTGCTTGGGATATATGTTTGGAATAGTATCTCCCCAGTAATGTTTGTGGATTCCAGTTGTGATACCCTACTCGAATCATACCGAATTGATGCACCATTACGAGGTGCAACATCAGTCACGATACCGCATGATATACTATCTGGATTCCCAATCACTCACCCAATCAATTCTGTCTGTGTACTATCAGAGGTTCACGCACAAAAGTGGTAAAATTACGTTTGCTCGTAGCAAGTTGTGACTACGACGTGTTAGTTTTTACGGAAACTTGGCCACGTGCTGACATAGATAGTAGTGAAATTATTACACATTTTATCGTTGTGATCGCAATGCATCGACCAGTAATCATATGCGAGGTGGTGGAGTGCTAATTGCTGTCAAAACTGCTCTTGAAAGCGATTCCATTTATTTGGTTAATTGCGTTTGGTTGGAATAAATCACAGTTTGTGTCAAATTGAAGCTTCGTTAACTGTTTATAGTAGCTACCTACCTTCCACCAAATTCTGGCACTTAGTTATACACTAGGGTGGCTCAAAAAACACTTTTACAAATTTTTTGATAGGCCGCCCTCTTATCCGTTTCTATTTGATGCCCTGATGCTCTGGACAAAATTTCAGCCAAATCGGCCAACGTTTGGGCGGTGCTAAACTCGTTGGAAGTTTATATGGAAAAATGTATGCAGAAACATCCAAAAACAGTGATTTGCAGTTGGACGGCACAATTTACGATCAAGAACCATGATACTCATTCAGTTCTTGTAGAATTAAATACAGAATATTATGCTGAAAACCGCGAGAAGATTAGAGTTTATTACGCAAAGTTATTAGCATTTTACTGGAGTGTTGTAGGGGTGAATTTATTTCTTTTCAAAGGTAAAAGAAACGAAATTTGCTCAAACCCCACTTCAGAGAAATGCTAATAACTTAGCCGGGCAAACTCTTATCTTCTCGCAGTTTTCAGCATAACATTCTGTATTTAATTCTACAAGATCTGAATGAGTACCATAGTTCTTCATCGTAAGTTGTGTAGTCCAGCTGCAATTTACTGTTTTTGGTTGTTTCTGCATACATTTTTCCATTTAAACTTCCAACGAGTTTAGAACCGCCCAAACGTTGGCCGATTTGGCTGAAATTTTGTCCAGAGCATCAGGGCATGAAATAGAACCGAATAAGAGGGCGGCCCATCAAAAAAATTGAAAAAAGTTTTTCCCATACTAATTTGAGCCTAGGGTGGCTCAATATACTATACTCAATAGTATAATAAACTATACTAGTTCTATCAATTGGTGATTTCAATCTTCCTAATTTGCACTGGGAATTCGACGAGGATATTAACGGATACATTCCATCGAATGTTTCTTCCGATACTGAACAATGTTTCACTGAAGCAATGATTGCAAGTGGCCTGAGACAAATTAATAGTTTTACAAATGCAAATGGCAGACTATTAGACCTTGTATTTACTAATCTCCCGGAGTATATCGATGTTGTCACACCATCCTCTCCGCTTCTACCAATTGACAATCATCATTTCCCAGTAATCTTACTACTTGACGAATGTTCCACGCCACTAATACCTGACGATTGGGAAGATTGCATTAAAGATGACTACTCAGTCTGTGACTTTGACTTGTTGGATTCAATTTTTGTGAGCATCGATTGGAATCAATTATCGGATAGCGGTACAATGAACCTGATGTTATCAACATTCTACAAATCACTCTTCGGAATTATCAACCAGCATGTTCCTCAGAAAAAACAACGATTTTTGTCTGTGTTCAACAGGCCATGGTGGACTCCTGAACTACATAATCTTCGTAAGCTGCGCAATCGTTACTTCTTTATGAAAAGCGAGTCCGATAGGACTAGGCTCCGCGATCTCGAAACTGAATACAAAGCAATTCTCTCTGCTACTCACGACAACTATATTCTCGAGATCCAAACTTTCGTAAAGCAAAACACCTCTTCCTTCTGGGATTTTATTAGAAAACGAAATGGAATCCCCGTCTCGGTCAGCTTCGGTGAAACTACTTCTCACTCATATAAGAAAGCTGCCGAACTGTTTGCGGAATACTTTGGAAGCGTGTTTAGCAATGCATCACCTGTTTAACGAAGGAACACATTCGAACAAATGTTTTTTTTAAACATTAGTCTACGGTGCTCACAGATTACTCCAGATGATGTTCAGGAAACACTAAAGGATCTAGATGCAACTAAAAGACCTGGAACTGATAACCTTCCTCCTGTACTTCTGAAAAATTGTGCAGCTTCGCTTGCTGTTCCCATCGCTGCTATCTTCAATCTTTCGATACAAAAAAAGGACTTTTCCTACCGCATGGAAATTTACATCACTGACACCAATCCATAAATCCGGAAGACGTCGCATTGTTGCTAACGGATTATATCCATTCTCTGAGCCCACTGCAAGGATTCGAGAAGATGATCCAAACTAGGCTGTATAGAGCTGCTGCACCGATTATTGCTGACTCTCAACATGGATTTATGGAGAAGTGCTTTACGACATCCAACCTCATGTGGTCTGTGGCAATAATTTCACGCGAATTGGAGTTAAGGCGACAAGTTGATTCAGCTTACGTGGACTTTGCTAAACCGTTTGATATGGTACCGCACAATCTAATCATTACAAAAATGAATCACTTGGGATTACCTGCATGGATCTTAAATTGGCTTTCTCCGCACCTTTTCATTCGCTGCGCTTTTATGTGAAGTTGTATTCTGAACACTCCAAGAAATTCGTCATTCCATCTGGTGTACCACAAGGCTGCGTCCTTGGCCCTCTTCTCTTCATCATCTATGTGAATGACCTCGCCGGTCTGCCATTGGCTTTCGCTGATGATCCAAAAATTTTCCTTGTCATCGACTCCTTGACTGATCGTGCTGTGATACAGGATGACTTAAGGTGACACGGGAAGCACGAACAATCATCAAATTGTCATCATTTCATCATTGAATACGTGCTTACTCGCAATCTACATGCTGGTACATTTACAGTTACATCAAACAACTGAAAACCGGAATATGCCGCTCCAAAGTTACGAGGTGACAATGCTAGAAAGAGTCAAAAGATAGGCACAATAACACGCTGTGTAGTGCCTCCCCGAGTCACCTTAAACCGCTTGCTGATTTGGTGTGACCACAACGGCATGCGGGTAAATGCCAAGAAATGCAAAATACAATATTTTTCTTCCGCTCAAACAACATTATTGTTCATCCACAGATAAAAAGACATAACACTCGTCAAATTTCCATTCTTCACTAATTTATAGATCAATACAAATAATCATTAGTTGGCCAATCGATCACTCGTGGCGTGCACATCGCATTTGCTCTAGTTTGAAGTTTGCTCACTATGGCCATCTGGTTTGTGATTCGAGCGACGATAAATTTGATGAGTGAATGTTCAATGTGTTATGTGTGTTTGTCTGTTGTTCATCAGTATCAAATTGGAACGGTTTATCTGAATCGCGTGAATTCAATTTGTGACCTAGGTGTTACTATCGACTCAAAGTTAGCATTTAACGAACACATAAGCATTGCAATCTCCAAAGCATACACGGTACTAGGCTTTATAAGACGACATGGGGCTGAATTCTTAGATATTTATTGTCTTAAGCCACTGTTTTGTGCGCTAGTACGTAGTATCTTAGAATATGCATCCCCGGTAGGGTCCCCTTTTTATGTCACGCGCTCCTTAAGAATTGAACGCATTCAAAAACATTTCATTAGATTTTCCTTGCGACAATGACCATGGAACGACCCAGTAAACCTCCAAGGGTATCCTGACAGATGCAAATTGATCGATCTCGTAACCTTTCCTGCCAGGCGTACTAAACTACAAAGGCTTTTCATATTTGACCTTATTGTAGGTAATGTTGACTGTCCAGATCTTTTAAGTTTAATCCCATGGAACGTTCCTCCTAATAGATTCCTAAATTCCCCGTTTAGCTATCCCATTTCGTAGAACGAATTTCGGTTGCAATAATAGTTTTAACATGTGCTTGCGTTCTTTTAATGATGTTTGTGATGAATTCGATTTCTCAATGTCCAAAAAAAAATGTAGTGCGAGAATTAGTTTTTAAGTTGAGAATTAAGCAGTCTGTACGACAAAGTCGAAGATGGTGAACAAATACAAATACCAATTGAGCTAAATTCCAACCATTTGAAGAATCTAAAACATCTGCATCAAAACAATATAATAGGCAACGACTTTAGGGGCTTGCTGGGGCAATATGGTTTGATTTCTGTTTTGAGGTTCTTTTAATCGGTAAATTTTACTCATATTGAATTTGGTAGACCGAAGTTTTCTACATTCTAAATGACAGCATCCATACTCCAGCTGATCTAGCATAAAACAATTAGGATCTCTAGAAACATAATAAACTAGAATACTACAGGAAACTAGATGAGGTTGATAAGACAACCGTGAAAGAATTGTGCAAATCGCTTAGAAGACGCCCAGGAACCTGCTGTTTGAAATCATGATTCGAATGCAGTATTCGACATAACCAAGAACATGTACTTCCCAACATACAATTAGATTCAGGTTGCCCATAATACAAGTTCCATGCAAATGCTTGCGCACTTGTTCATTTATTCATTAAACGGATGAGATGAAATTTGCCTAAAAAGTTTAGTCACAAGATGAATCATCACACAAATGTACCATGCGTCTCCATATGCTATTATGCTGCTGAACAGTTTTTAAAATCAATTTCTATCGTTTCCTCTGGGAGGCCCATTTTTGTCTGAAAAAGACCTTTGGGGACATTCAGATATCGTATTAACTTATCTGAACATGCAATCATGCAAACATGCATCTAACTTCAACGTTGTTAAAGCGATGATCCCTTTCCTACTTTGTGACCAAAAAATCTCGAAATTTTCCCAATCAAACAAGAAACGCCAGTAACCAGTCAATTTTAGTAGAAATACTAGAATAAGAGACCAACGAAGACGCCATCTTGTTTCCAATCGAACCATCAAAACCGGTTCCAATTCGAGTTGTTTGCTTTTTTCATTAATAAGCAGCAAGCAAAAAGTTCAAGTTATGCCAGTATGATTTTCACGATTTCATACCTTTTCAACAGTTTTTCACTCCGTCGGTCGCTGCTTATTCATTTCATTTATTTAGTTTACATCTAAACAGATAACACTGAATCAACAATTTGACGCCACAATACACGGTTCGAGGCCGCATCTCTCCATCCTCGAATGCGCCCCACGCTCGCAAAGTCGTTTTGCACCTGGTCTGCCCACCTCGCTCGCTGTGCTCCACGCCATCTCGTACCTGCCGGATCGGAAGCGAACACCATCTTTGCAGGGTTACTGTCCGGCATTCTTGCAACATGCCTTGCCCATCGTACCCTTCCGGATTTAGCTACCTTCTGGATACTAGGGTCGCCGTAGAGCTAGGCGAGCTCGTGGTTCATTCTTCGCCTTCTTGCACACCGCCAAAGATGATATAAGCTGCACTCGAACTAAATATTTTATTCAGGTGTGAGAAGGCAACTGATTTTCATCAAGAATTGTTTTGAGGGAAATTCACCAGCTGGGTGCACGATAGCATGACTGCCGTAATCTGAAAAAGTGACGTATACGCCATTTCCCAAAAATGGTGTTAACGAGTACTACTCATCGCGCTCTTTAACAGAAAAATGGAAAACATGCATGTTATAAAATGGCTGTTACGTCACTTTTCCAGATTACGGCAGATGAGTGACAAGTCGTCATAGTGAATCATATTTTCACTTATTTTGGAAATTCGTTTATCTCTCAGTCAAGCTATCTATAAATGTTCCTTCCTGTGATACTTGTTATAGGGAGTTGCACAATGCCGCATCCCTTCCGACACCGTGTTCGCTCCAAAAATATCACTTCGTACTCCCTAACCCACATAGGAATGTGTCTCTCAATGCGATTGACTCAACTTCAACTCGACGAAGAAAACAACAAGTCCCCAAATGTTTTATACGCCACATACCTTCAAGGCATCCGTGCGTGTGCTGTATGTTTACCGCACTCCAACTACGCTATCTGAATGCGTCAATAAAAAAGTGGCAACCAGACCAGCATCGGCTTGGCTGTCTGTAGTGGAACGAACAAAATTATGTGAACTTCCATTCGGTAGTATGTGTCGTGCACGTATGAATAACGAGGTCATTAGCTGTTTGTTTTTTGTTTTGCTCTGGAATTTTGTATTTTGATAGTTTTGTTTTGATTCTCACCACTACCACCGTTGAGCCGCAAGCATGGCCGAGTGGAATGCATGCTTTGAATGTGTGATTTATACGGATTTAAAACGTGGAACGGTTTCGCCCAAATTAAGTGCGCTTTCGAAATGGAATGTGCCTCTTTTTAGGTTTGTGAACGTCTTCGTTGCGCATTGGTTCCATTGATGAAGTAAGCGCATTTTGTGGTGGTATGGTTGCAGTCTCTGTCAATCGAATTCATTGAAAATTGATATCATTGTTCCAAAACCGCATCCATAATATGCCCACTACGTCGCTACCGATTCCCATCGGATACCATGCCGGGAAGACCGAACCTGCTCGAACAATTGAGAGGAAGATACTCGCAGGTTCAGCCTGCTGGCACGGTATGGTGTAGATGAAACTGACGCGCGCGCGGTGGTGTTCTCACGAAAACAATCGAACACCCGAAATTAGGTCAATTTGAAAATTGAATAAGCGCGTGTGCATCTCAGAACAAAGCCACATGCGGTCGATCGGGTTTCTTCTATCACCCTATCTTGCGCGCATCGGGCGGCACCGATCAGAAGAAGCGAAAGTGGTTGGGTGTTGGTTTTCAGTCGACTTCCGGTGAGAGATAGGGCATTTATTCGGAAGGTGCTATATCCGTTGTGCGAGAACCGCTATAGAAGCGTTTTGATTGGTGGTTCGGTGGTAAAAGATTGTACCTAAATTGTATATCAGCGATTTTAGATTAAGAAAATTGAAATGTAGATTCGTTTTATTCATAGATATAATGAATACCAATTTTACAGCACAGCCCATTCATTATTCGTAATAAAAGCCAAAAAAATATTTTTCAGTTGAACTATATACATTTAAAAGTGTTTTTAAAAAGTTTATCTTGGGAATTTTTTTTCAAGTCTAAGGAATTAGTGTAGTACTTAATCAAAAATTTATATCAATTAATTGCAAATTTGGAATCAATTCATTGGAATGTATTGGGGACTTCCCTTAGCCGTACAATAAGATATATTGAGATGCGTGCAATAAGACCATGCTGAAGGTAACTGGGTTCGATTTTAGTTGTTGCGGGTCTCTGGTGGCACGCGTGGTATAAAAAAAACGAATCATTTATCGCATAGGTGCGCATAGCCTGGTCCCAGGAAAACGTATGCATGGAATGAAAGAGTCTTGTACTCTTTTGCATTACTTCGTAAACCTTCTGCTATGAAAAAAAAGTCATCTTCTCTGTATATATTTCCGAGCGAAAGGGCGATAGCCCCGAATGTCATTAGATAAATTGATTTTTTTCAATAAATTTACGTTTACGTTTTCTAATTTATTTTATATATTTTTTTTTCATATTAATATACATGACAAGTGTTTGGCCTCACGGCCCTTCAGCTTTAGTATTATATAAATTTAAGGTTTGCTTGGAAAACAAAAGGAGTTATTTGATAATATTATTCTATTTAGAATCTATTTTGACATGGGAGCCTTAGAGCATTGAAGGCATTGATGAATTTTGAAATGTGATAACCTAGCTACTAATTTCTTCTTCTTCTTCTTCATATTGGCATTACATGCTCCACTGGGACATTGCCGCCTCGCTGCTTGGAGTTCATTAAGCACTTCCACAGTTATTAACCGCGAGGTTTCTAAGCCGAGTTACCATTTTTGCATTCGTATATCATGAGGCTCTCGAGAAAAACGAAAAAAAAGCCCTCTAGTGCCAGTCTAGGCAATTTTCGGATTGGAAATTGTCTTGACTTTCCTGGGCATAAAAGTATCATCGTGTTAGCCTCATGATATACGAATGCAAAAATGGTAACTTGGCTTAGAAACCTCGCAGTTATTACCTGTGGAAGTGCTTAATGAACACTAAGCAGCAAGGCGGCTCTATCCCAGTGCGGGGACGTATTGCCAATAAGAAGAAGAAGAAGAAGATATCATGATGCTAACACGATGATACTTTTTATGCTCAGGGAAGTCGAGACAATTTCCAATCAGAAAATTGCCTAGACCGGCACCGGGAATCGAACCCAGCCACCCTCAGCATGGTCTTGATTTGTAGCCGCGCATCTTACCGCACGGCTAAGGAGGGTCCATAACTACTAATTTGCACTAATATTTACAATAATTTGATATTCTTATTAAAAACTAGCACACTCAACGCATTCTGTTCGAGATGGTGCAACGGTCCCTAAATCTTTCTTTACACTCACCAACGCTTTCATGTAATGTTTTCATTAGACGATAGACCTGGGAGGAGTGTTCATTATCATCATCCTCAGGTACTTGTTTTACACTAGTTGGAGTTTCAGATGATGAGTTCTAGCGCAGCTCTCCCAGACCGGCATGCCATATTCGATCACAGAGAGGATGATTTGCTTCAAGACAGCCTATTTTTCAGCGACAATGACGACCGGCAGATTGACTTCGTAACCGTCTTGTCAACCTGTTGCCGGAAAATAAGCTTGCTGTCGAGGTTTAAGCCAAGGTAGTCAGCCGTAGTGCCCATTCCACAGTCATGCCATTGAGGGTGTTTTGCAAACCTCTGGTGGAACATGTTTGGGGTTTTTTAATGGGGGAAATGATCACCTGGATATTTGCTGCGTTGATACAAATCTTCCAGCTGGTGAGGTACTCTGTCCAGGCCTCGTTGGAGTTTTGCCACTAGCGCTCTAATCACTCTACCCTGGTAGACGATGGAGGTGTCATCTGCGAACAGAGACATAATTCCGCCTTCTGGAGGTTCTGGCATGTCGGAGTTGAACAGGTTAAACAGCAGGGGCCCATTGATACTGCCCTGAGGGGCGCCCGTGCCGATGTCAAGCGCATTGAAACTAGCTCCGCTAATTGCTTTTTCAAATAGCTTGGATAATCCTGAGATAAGGCTGATGGGACGATAACTTTTCTGAAAGGAAGGATCCTTCCCAGGCTTCCGGATGGTGATGACTTTCGCTAACATCCGCTCGAAGAACAGAATATTCATGTGTTTAAGTTCGAGATTCAGGATGCTGTCGAAACCTGAAGCCTTCATGTTTTTCGACGATTTGATATACTTAGTACATCATTTCGCCAGTTGAGATCTCCAACTCCCCCAAAAAGTTGTTGGGAGTCAAATGGATGTTGATAGCATGCTCGTTGACGACTGCTTCGTGTGGACTGATGGCATTCTGTCCAAGATTGTGCGAGCTGACGAAGTGACGATCTATTCTAATGACCTTCACTGCATGAGTTATCAAGCGATCTTTAGAGCCTTTGTTGCCTAATGGGATCAAAAATGGAATGGGGCGAGGTTTGGATTTTGGAATTTTGGTCGATTTCTAGAACGGCTTTGAACGGTTGTATTTTGTTCAAAACTTCCGAGCCCATTGTCCGATCTGGACAATTTTCAGTAGGAAACAATGGGACAAAATTCTGCATCGAATACAACTTGTTGCAAGAGGTTCGAAGCAAGTCGGTTAAAGATAAGTGCCTGAAAAATGAGTGACTAATTTTTTATTGTTTTTTTCTTTTTTTGTAAAAAATGGTGTTTTGTCCATAACTTCCGAGCCCTTTGTCCATTGCGAGCAAATCGGTTCAGGAATAGTGCCCGAAAAATGAGTGACACTTTTGCTACATTTTGGTTCGTAGGTGCGCACAGATACACACACACTCATACACACCTCAATTTGTTGAACTGAGTCGATCGGTATATAAAGAGGTATATAGCACTATGGGTCTCCGGGTCTTCTACAAAAATTTTGTTTTTAAAGCGATCATATAGCCTTAACGTATATTTAGTATACGAGAAAGGCAAAAACACTATCTTCGAGGTCCACCATTCTAGCCTGGGTCACCCAAATCGCCTGCTCGATGGAGCGCAGCTGCAAGTCGATTTTCTCCGAAGTTTTAGAGGCGCCTCGTAGTTGGTATTGAAATCGACAACCTGCTGGAACCGTTCCCAGTTTGCTCGGAGGTGATTTCGCAGAGACTGCTGATTACGATTGACCAAGGAGTTCACCTTCGCCATCACTGAATACCCAAGCAACCAAAAGTACGGATAAGATGGGATGTTTTGGCTTAATCAGCTTGCATTTTAAGTAATTTTTTGTATGGCTGGAGCGCAAAAGTGAACTTTGAAGTTCTGTTAAGGTGCTTGGAACTCGATGTGAACCAAGAGTGAACTAATTGGTTCGGTTAGGAACAAATTTAAGTAAAATGTGAACTTTTGGTCGCTTGGGTAGTGGTCCGAGCTGAGCTCGTAGTAGACATCCGGCTGCGAAATGTGATCGTGCATATTTGTGGTGAACAGGTCGATTATAGCATGGACCCCGTATCGACTCAGCCGAGTAGAGGAATCCGACTCAGAATCGTGTAGTTGCCTTCCTCCATATAGCGTTGTTCCAGATGGTGCTGTTTCAATTGCCACAGGCTTGATGTTGGGCATTAAAGTCGCCGGCAATGATGCACTGACCTTGCCTCCAAGTGAGCTTGACGATGTCCCAACGCAGGGCAGCCGATGAACCATCGCCGGAATTGGCGTGATGTACGCCGCTATGAGCGTAATTGTTTTGACAGTAGTAGTAACTTCGATACTGATGGTCTTGATGCCCCTCAGCTGGAAGCTTGGCAGCAGGCAACAGTTGATGTTGTATCGAAGAGCGATGGACACACCTCTTCCCCTGCTGGACGGCCGGTCCAGTTATACGATGCCGGAATGTTGACGTTCATTTTCGGTTTCAGATGCGTTTCGGTGATGAACGCCGGCGTCTATTTCCTTCTCCACAAGAAATCCTTCAGATCGATGGTTTGGCTCTTGAGCGAGAAAGCGTTCCAGCTGACTAGGCCATGTTCACAAATACAGGTGGGCATTTCTCCTTCCGCTCTGGTTGCAACTGCGGCTGCTCCGATTGCTGCTTCCTTCTCTTCGGCGGGTTGCCAGCTTCGTTGATTGGCAACGACGAATATACGTTGCTCTGCAAAAGCAGTTTGGAGGGGTTACCCGCGGCTCCAAGTGTGCTTCTGCTACTTTCCCGCGACCGAGTTGGTCACCGAGTCTTCCATGGCGGGTCCGGAAGAAAATAACGCCAACGCGACGAAGCGAAAACGTAACATAGTGAACGAACGAAAAAAAAAACACTTGGAAAAAATGTGCGAACGAAAAGCGCTTCGTACGCGCTACTACCACAAACTGGAATGAGATAGATTGGATATTCGAACCTAACACTGTATCAACGTTCAGCACTGCAACGATTTCTGTGGAAATCTGTGGTTTGATGCAATTTGATGATTGGAATATGTCATAGTCAATGCAGTGAAAAAGTTATTGCCAGCACCAACTTTCAATTTACAATTCAATACCAAATTTACAAAACGACTTATCTGCTTTTGTAAAAAAAGAATCAAACGTCGATTTGTTGAATCTGACAACACTCCCACAGGTAGCCGAAGTCTTTACCTATGTGTTGATGGTGTTGGTTTGCGTGGGAGTGCTCTCAGATCTTCATAATAAAAATTATATAACGTTTTGGCTTATTACACTTGACTTAGACTAGGAGTTTGATCCAAGTCAAGTGTAATAATATGATTTCATATAAAATGAAAACTAAAGTATAAAATAATGTATATTAAAATATTTTCCTGGAAATTATTTTTTGCGGACTTTTTTGAAACATTTACATGTAATACAGCGATTTTTAAATATTTTTTTTTCAAAAATTCGCATAAATTAACTTTAACATACCGAGCAACTTTCACCGAATGGACGCGCAGTTTAACACGATCTTTCAAGCACTATTTCAATTATTACCAGGATTTAGGAATGGAATTGGTAGACATTTTTTATGCCATTCATTCCGCAATGCAATCAATATCAATGAAATCGAATTTATTATCAATTCCATACGAAGAAGCTTATACATGAAAAAGGTAGAATGTAATAAATATACACAATTTGATTGGTGTTAATTGATATATTCAAATCAATATTACTAGAAAAAATAGTTATAATGAACATGATATGAGCACTGTCTATAAATTACGCTGAAATGCAATTTCGACATATATTGCAGCAAAAGAGTACAAACCCAGACAAACAATCCCAGTTATCTGTAAACCACAATGATGTTCATCTCATTTACTTTCATTCTGTCAAATCCACCATTTCTTCAAATAACATGTAAAATATACAGGGGATGGACAAAATAATTAGGATAGGCAAATTTTGGGTTAAATTAGATGTGTTGTAACTATCTCAGTTATCATCCGATTTTGACAATTCAGGCATGCCCGAACTAAAACATCAATGCAGTTTGACGGTATGTCCATGGAACCGACTATGGCCACCGGATTCCGGTGATATTCCGGGTTTTTCGGAGGTAGGTTCAAAACCGTACATTTGAGGTGGATATTAGGAGAAGTTGTGGTTAAAAATTGAATAATATTAGTAACCACAAATGAAGAAGGGCTCTTGCTGATTGTAACCATATATTGAGATTTGGAGTCGGACCAGAATCAAGAGATATGGCCATTTCTTTATAAACGGTTCAGATCGATACTTATCAAAGGGGTCAGGCCACAACTTCATTTGAATCTCGCTTTTTGATAGATCGTGCACTATGATTTTATTCTAGAAGGCCTCTAATGTGTCAAGAATGAAAAACCAATTTAATAAACGGATCCTGAAGTCGCTGGGATGTCCCCGGGGAACCTGTGAATGGGGACATTTAAGTTTTAGCACCAAAATCAGTCATTCGATGGCTATTTTTTCATGGTTTTCGATCAGGAAGCGAAGTATGAATATAAAATGCTCAATTGACGGTTCTGACCGCTTCCAGGACCTACGGATTGGCCCGGGGGAATCTGTGGAAGGGGACATTTTAGTTTTAGCACCAAAACCAGCCATTCGACGGCTCTTTTTATAGGTTTTCGATCAGGAAGCAAAGTATAAATATAAAAGGACCATTGACAGCTTTGACTGCTTCCAGGACGTACTGGTTGCCCCCGAGGAACCTGTGGAAGGGGATATTTTAGTTTTTACACCAAAATCAATCATTTGACAGCTCTTCTTTAATATAAGCAAAGTATGAATATAAAATTGTACATTGATGACTCTGCCGCTTTCAGGACCTACAGATTCTCCCCAGAAAACCAGTGGAAAGGAACATTTGAGTTGTAACACCAAAACCAATAACTCGACGGCTCTTTTTTCGTGATTTTTGATCAGAAAGCGAAGTATGAGTATAAATTGGACCATTAATGGATCTGACCGCTTCCAGGAATTACTGATTGCCCCCGGGGAACTATGGAAGGGGACATTTTAGTTTTAGCACAAAAAACAATCATTGGACGGCTCTCTTTGGCAAAACATACTTTTGCATATAAACGATAAGGACGGATCCATAAAAAACTAAAAAACGATCCATAAATAACATCTGAATGTTCCTTAAAATGCTACCATAAATCCATAAAATAGTTAATGAGATTCCATAAAGAATAATTTTTCGATCCATAACTAAGCTAAAATTTAGCAATTAGTTGGGAAATATGTTCCATTAACATGGTCAAGAAAAACAATACAATTCTTGCTATTTTCCCATGAAAATATAACAAATGATCCATAAATCTTTGGAAAATGATCCATAAAAAACTATATTTTGATCCATAAAACTTCAAATTTGCGCATTTTTTTATCGTGATGATGATCCAGAATTTCAGTAATATGATCCATAATTTTAGTCACATGATCCATAATTCTGGCCATTTGATCCATAACTTTGTTCAAATGATCCATAGTTTTGGTGATATGATCCATAAATTTTGATAAATGATCCATAGATTTTATTAAATGTGTGGATCAATTAATATAGTTTCATTGGCCTTCTTTCCAAGCATCATGGATCACATTATCAAAATTATGGATCATATGACCAAAATTATGGATCATATGGCTGAAATTATGGATCATCATCAGGATATAAATTGCGCAAATTTGAAATTTTATGGATCAATATATAGTTTTTATGGATCATTTTTCAAAGTTTTATGGATCATAAAAATATTCTTTATGGAATCTCTCGAACTATTTTATGAATTTATGGTAGCGTTTTATGGAACATTCAAATGTTATTTATGGATCGTTTTTCATTTTTTTATGGATCGTTTTTCCACATTGAACGGTGCAAAGTAAGGGCTGCCGCTCTTTTTTCATGGATTTCAATCAGAATGTGAAGTATGAACAAGAAATGGACCATTGACGGCTCTGACCGTTTTCTGGACCTACGGATAGCTCACGCGGAACCTGCCTACTTCATACTTCGCTTCCTGATCCAAAGCCATGAAAAAAGAGCCGTTGTATGACTAGTTTTGGTGTTAAAACTAAAATGTCCCCTTCCACAGGTTTCCTGGGCCAATCTGTAGGTCCAGAAATCGGTCAGAGCCCTCAATGGTCCCTTTTATATTCATTTCTCGATTCCTAATCGAAACCACTAGAAAAGAGCCGTCGAATGACTGGTTACGATGCTTAAAATAAAATGTCCCCTTACACAGATTCTCCAGGAGCAATCCAAGGGTCTTGGAAGCGGTCAGAGCCGTCAATGGACCATTTTATATTCATACTTCACTTCCTGATTGAAAATCGAATGACTGGTTTTAGTGCTAAAACTAAAATGTCCTCATTCACAGGTTCCTCGGGAGCAATCAGTAGGTCCTGGAAGCGGTCAGAGCTGTCAATGGTCATTTTTAATTCATATTTCGCCTTCTGGTCGAAATCCATGAAAAAAGAGCCTTCGAACGACTGGGTTTGATGCTAAAACTAAAATGTCCCTTTCCACAGGTTCCCTGGGGCCAATCCGTAGGTCCTGGAAGCGGTCAGAGCCGACAATGGACCATTTAATATTCATACTTTGCTTCCTGATCGGAAACCATGAAAAAAGAGCCGTCGAATGACTAATTTTGGTGCTAAAAATAAAATGTCCTCTTCCACAGGTTCCTCGGAGGCAACCAGTTGGTCCTGGAAGCAAAAAAAGAGCCGTCGAATACCTGGTTTTGGTGGTAAAACTAAAATGTCCCCTTCCACAGGTTACCCGGGGCCAATCCGTAGGTCTTGAAAGCGGTCAGAGCCGTCAATGGACCATTTTATATTCATACTCCGCTTCCTGATCGAAAACCATGAAAAAAAGAGCCTTCGAATGACTGATTTTGGTGCTAAAACTTAAATGTCCCCATTCACAGGTACCCCGGGGACATCCCAGCGACTCCAGGATCCGCTTATTCAATTGGTTTTTCATTTTTGACACATTAGAGGCCTTCTAGAATAAAATCATAGTGGATCATCTATCAAAAAGCGAGATTCAAATGAAGTTGTGGCCTGACCCCTTTGATAAGTATCGATCGGAACCGATTTTAAGGAAATGGCCATATCTCATTTGATTCTGGTTCGATTCCAAATATCAATATATGGTTCCAATCAGTAAGAGCCCTACTTCATTTGTGGTTACTAATATTATTCAATTTTTAACCACAACTTCTCCTAATATCCACCCCAAATTTACGAACCTACCTCCGAAAAACCCGTAATATCTCCGGAATCCGGTGGCCATAGTCGGTTCTATGGACAAACTGCATTAATTTTCTAGTTCAGGCATGCCTGACTTGTCAAAATCGGATGATAATTAAGGTATTTACTACACATCTACTTTTACCCAAAATTTGCCTATCCTAATTATTTTGTCCATCCCCTGTAAAAGCGTAAAGTTCAATACTATTTTTAAATCGATGAACTATAAGAAGTATGGAAAAATAAGAATATATATGAAGCGCTACATTATGGAGAAACGCACGAAATCATCATGCTGACGTTGAAAGGGATCAATATAATTTGAAAAGAACTTTTTATATGATTTGTGATTTTTATATGGTACATATTCAACACGTTACGACATAAGAGGGGCTGGTTCGAGGTGGAAGATTTTTACTAATTTAGTAACATAATTTACATATTTCCCCTATGCTAAAATAATTCGCATTCTTAAATATATATCTCGCGCTTAGTTTCATAGGGGCGTAACTGTATTGATCGATTTCTCTTAATCGATTTTATATTTTGTTAATAACACAATTCTTTTAAAAGAGACAACCATGATTATTGATTCTGGTGCAAGATACAATCATCCTTTATCACACCAAACAATAAAATCATCGATAATCTAGCACAATTCGCTACAAAATTAAAAAGAAAACATCGACGAAGAGAAATCGATCAATGCAGTTACGCCCCTATGAAACTAAGTGCGAGATATGTATATTATAAACTAGTCGACCTGGCAGACGTTGTCCTGCATAGTAGGCGAGAATGCGCGTTCTGCACTACTCAAGCGAAATTCCTATACAAATCTTAATTTCAGTTTTCTCATCCTTATTCGTGATTTTTGCATGAAGAAATATCATATAAACCCGTCGGAAACGATAATGAACATATTTGCCGAAAGAATGAAGAAAATCCTTCTAGCCGATTTCGAGTTATGCGGATACGAACACAGACCATTTCATTTTTATTATATAGAAGATGAAAACTATCCATCAAATAAGATGTGTTCGCCCATTGTTCATTGTATTGTTTACCCAACAAGAGTTTAAAAAACAAATGACGATTAAAAGGTGGTAAGAACTAGGAATTCCAAGACAGATATTTTTATGAATATGAAACAAAAATACCATGTTAAATAATGTCACTTCCATAATTTATGTCTCGGCTCAAGTACAAAGGAATTCCGCGGAGATTGTTCATAGTTTCCTTATTCCAGAAAATAAAACATAGAGGAAAAGGGTGGTTATTAACGTAATACGGGAAGCACGAATAATCATCGAATGACCATCATTTTCTTAATCAATGCAAATATGTTTCCTTCAAAAAGTGGGGAGTGCCTCTCCGAGTAAAATTCAGTAAATTCATATGAATTTATTATTTCGAAAAACAACACAGCAGTAAAAAATCTTCTGTAAAAAAAAATTATTCTCCTCATGAGCCTTGACTTGACCTTGACCTTGACCTTTTGAAACCAGTCACTTGTTTGAACCGAAAACTTTATATAAACTGCTATTTTTGCCCGAAAAAAAAACTATTGAAAACTGATTGCGGAGCGAATGTAAACACCGGCACCAATCTCAATGAGATGGAGAAAAAGGACAGTTCTTCTAAAGTAGCACATTTTGCTACAAAATTTCATAATTAGAATTTTTAAACTTTAAATACTACCGTCAATAAGAAATCGGTGAATGCCCTACATTTGCTTTAATAAATAAGGGTCAATAGTTAAAAATAAAGCAATTTTAATTATGTATTTAATTATTAGTTTTATTTCCAGAAGTTGTGAAAACACAAATCGCTACTAATTCTACACAGCATGGAAGTTGTCGTTTCCCATATAAATCCCCATAAATTTAAAAGTTAAATGTAGATACGTTACGTTTATACAAGTCCTACGTCTACTCGCGGTTATGTTAAAAACATTACCCGTTGCTTTTTTTAATTAGGGGGTAATAACAAGTGGAAATACCTCTAAAAATATGTATAATTTAAAGATAACTTTTGTTGTATGTGAGATGGAATGTTACATAGTTCAGCAAAAATATGTTATTTTGCTTGTTTAACAACTTTGTAGAAGAGACATAAATGGAGAAAATCATTGGAAAGAGCTAGAATGAAAAATAAGATTTTAAAGGGTGTTGCGGCGAAAAAGCGTGAACAGCAGTAATGTCATGCATGAGTTATCATAGGTAAAAAGATATGTGTGATAGATTGGTAGTTGTAAGGCGAAATTGATAAAGAAGCTCGTATAGCACAAAAATATCCTTTGATCCGGTTTATTACCGAGGCCAGGTTTGTTGTTAGGTATGAAATACGCAGAGTGAAGAATTGTAAGTCCAGATCATACATTTAGATAGCTAGAATCAAATAAAGTTAATCCTTTTAGCTTTAGCTGTGAAACACTACACCCGGTGTTAACAACATCTGCTGAAAGAACTTCATAATTCTCCTGTCAACAAAGGGGTTTTTAAATAAAACGTCTTAAGTTTGTTATACATAAGAGATAGAGACTCAGCATGGAGTTCAGTGCGTGTTTTCTCTTGTTCCGGACAGCAGAACAATCGCGCGATTTTCCGAAATATTGTGTTCTGCATTTTGCGGCCGATAATTACGTTAATCAGTTCAGCGCGTGTGTTTTTTCGGAGTAGCTATCGAACAAGCGTTGTGCAGTGCGTGTTTTAGTCGTCGCGAAGTTATCGAATCAATCTTCGGGGAAATATGTAAGACACGCGTTGCTTTTTCGTTTTTGTATCATCCTGAATATAGCGCTGCTCAAATGAAATAATTAGTCGCTTACCAAGGCGATTTCCAATTTATTTCCTTCCCAAATAACATACTATTCCTTTACAGTGCGCTCATGGAGATGCAGAGGATTCTTTGGTCTCTTGTAGCAATGAGAGTCGAACTAATTTTCCTCCCCTTATCCTAATTGACTGTGAGGACATGGCCGGCATCGTTATTGGTCTTGAATTGAAGAAACTCCGAAGCATATACAGTAGGGTGGGTCAAAAACACTTTTTCAAATTTTTTGATGAGCCGCCCTCTTATTCGGTTCTATTGGATGCCCTGATGCTCTGGACAAAATTTCAGCCAAATCGGTCAACGTTTGGGCGGTGCTAAACTCGTTGGAAGTTTATATGGAAAAATGTATGCAGAAACATCCAAAAACAGTGATTTGCAGTTGGACGGCACAATTTACGATCAAGAACAATGATACTCATTCAGTTCTTGTAGAATTAAATACAGAATGTTATACTGAAAACCGCGAGAAGATTAGAGTTTTTTAGGCAAAGATATTAGCATTTTACTGGTTTAGCACCGCCCAAACGTTGACTGATTTGGCTGAAATTTTGTCCAGAGCATCAGGGCATCAAATAGAACCGAATAAGAGGGCGGCCCATCAGAAAAATTTTAAAAAAAATTTCCCATACTAATTTGAGCCACCCTAATGTACAGTGAGAGTAGCTTTCTAGTCCCGAGAAAACTATTCAATTGGTCAGCTGTGCATTATTTGCTGTTTCTCGGCCAATTACGACTAGCAACTACGATGGGTACAGTCAATCAAGCTAAGCTAAGCATAAGAGATAGAGACTCAGCATGTTCAGCAAAGTTGCTCGCAATAACATTTGCTACAACTATGCGGAAGACACCACGTGTCCATCTCATTCTGATGGGAAAATAATTTTCTCAACTCACTTCAACCCTATTTCCTAAATCAACGCTTTTCGAGTTTTTGTATTTCGATCGTGGAAATGACGAAATAAAACACTGTGCATTGGTACTTCGCGTACCTAAAGGACCCCATTTCGCGATCCTTGGCCTCTTAGCCAGCAACTCCTCTCCCTACCTCCCCGTGGTGCTGGCCAGAATGCGAGCAACCTCAGTGAAGATCGGGTTACCAACACCGGTGGGAGCTATGCAACCGAAAGCTTTCAGTCACGAAATGAAACGTTATTCGACTAGACAGAGAAATAAAGTGGAGAGAAATTTCATGCTCTACCGTTTTGACTCAAATTCCGAACACTCGCTTTTAAATGCCATTCTGGCTTTATTCGTGTAATTCTCTCCTAAGGATCTTGAATTCATTTGTAATCTTGATCCTCAGAACTGAGAACCGATGGAATTTTTAGTTGTAGGGTGCCAAAACGCCAGTGTTCGGAATATGAGTCATGTTTGGAATTGAGTTGTAAAATGTCATTTGCATTCGTTTGTATAATTTTCCCAGAACTTTTTTCAAAAGGTAACTATCAATTCATGACGTATGAGGAACTTATAGCGCTTAAATGTGCCTACAACTTTGTCTAACAACACATTGCTGTAAATATGTAATCTGGGGCGTGGGAGGCAAAATGTCATTCAAATGACACGTGACATTTTGGAGTGTTTTCACTCTCCAGCCTCAGATGTTATATTTAGAGCAATGTACCCTTGGACAAATGCAACAAAAGTTGGACTGGTGGTGAATGCGTCAAAGACAAAGTACATGCTTGTGGGCGGAACCGAGCGCGACAGGGCCCGCCTGGGAAGCAGTGTTACGATAGACGGGGATACCTTCGAGGTGGTCGAGGAATTCGTCTACCTCGGATCCTTGCTAACGGCTGACAACAACGTTAGTCGTGAAATACGAAGGCGCATCATCTGTGGAAGTCGGGCCTACTACGGGCTCCAGAAGAAACTGCGGTCGAAAAAGATTCGCCACCGCACCAAATGTGTCATGTACAAGACGCTAATAAGACCGGTTGTCCTCTACGGACATGAAACATGGACAATGCTCGAGGAGGACTTGCAAGCACTCGGAGTATTCGAGAGACGGGTGCTTAGGACTATCTTTGGCGGTGTGCAAGAAGACGGTGTGTGGCGGCGAAGAATGAACCATGAGCTCGCCCAACTCTACGGCGAACCCAGTATCCAGAAAGTAGCTAAAGCCGGAAGGGTACGATGGGCAGGACATGTTGCAAGAATGCCGGACAGCAACCCTGCAAAGATGGTGTTTGCTTCCGATCCGGCAGGTACGAGACGGCGTGGAGCGCAGCGACTTGGCGAGCGTGGGGCGTATCCGAGGATGGAGAGATGCGGCCTCGAACCGTGCATTGTGGCGTCAAATTGTTGATTCAGTGTTATCTGTTTAGATGTTAACTAAATAAATGAAATGAACCCTTGGACAAAAATATAGCCCTACTCAAACGTTATGAGTACTGTAAAACCTCTTTTTACGCTCCCTCCTTTTACGCTACCTCCTTTTACGCTCCCTCTTTTTACGCTCAAAATTCCAAATAACGCTCCCTCTTTTTACGCTCCAAATTCGAAATAACGCTCCCTCTTTTTACGCCCTATAGGAGCGTAAAAAAAGTTTCAAGCATTTATATGAGGCAAATTTGGATTAGTTTCGAAGGTTGTTTTTAGATGATCTAAGTACTACGGATGTTCTAGAATCAGAATATAGGCTTGCATGCGAAGTGGTATTAGCGGTTGTCATGATCTACGAGCTCCACACAGTCAAGATCTGTTGACCAACCTTCGTAATGGAGACAGTTATTGAAGAATAAACGAGTTGTGTGACCCCTTCTTGGTATATGTTTGTATTCCAAGTAGTTCTTGTTGTTGTCGTAGGCTCCAGGTAGTCTACGAACTCCACAGAGTCAAGGTCTGTGGATCAACCTCCGTAATGGAGGCAGTTATTGAAGAATAAACAAGTTGTGCGACCCCTTCTAGGTATATATTTGTATTTCAAGTAGTTCTTGATGTTGTCATTGATGCCAGGTAGTCTACGAACTCCATAGAGACAAGGTCTGTGGATCAACCTCCGTAATGGAGGCAGTTATTGAAGAATAAACAAATTGTGTGACCCCTTCTGGGTATATGTTTGAATTCCTAGTAGTTCTTGTTGTTGTCGTGGGCTCCAGGAAGTTTACCAACTCCATAGAGTCAAGGTCTGTGGATCAACCTCCGTAACGGAGACAGTTATTGGAGAATAAACAAGTTGTGTAACCCCTTCTTGCTATATATTTGTATTCCAAGTAGCTCTTGTTGTTGTCGTAGGCTCCAGGTAGTCTACGAACTCCACAGAGTCAAGGTCTGTGGATCAACCTCCGTAATGGAGGCAGTTATTGAAGAATAAACAAGTTGTGCGACCCCTTCTTGGTATATATTTGTATTCCAAGTAGATCTTGATGTTGTCATTGATGCCAGGTGGTCTACGAACTCCATACAGTCAAGGTCTGTTGATCAACTTTCGTATTGGAGAAAGTTATTGAAGAATAAACAAGTTGTGTGAACCCTTTTTAGTATATGTTTGTATTCCTAGTAGTTCTTGTTGTTGTCGTGGGCTCCAGGTAGTCTACGAACTCCATAGAGTCACGGTCTGTCGATCAACCTCCGTAATGGAGGCAGTTATTTGAAAATAAACAAGTTGTGTGACCCCTTCTAGGTATATGTTTGTATTACTTGTAGTTCTTGATGATGTTATTGATGCCAGGTAGTCTACGAACTTCATAGAGTCAAGGTCTAATGATCAACCTTCGTAATGAAGACAGTTATTTGAGAATAAACAAGTTGTGTAACCCCTTCTTGGTATATATTTATAAACCAAGTACTTCTTGTTGTTATCGTGGGCTCCAGGTTTTCAACGAATTCCATAGAGTCAAGGTCTGTGGATCAACCTCCGTAATGGAGGCAGTTATTAAAGAATAAACAAAATGTGTGACCCCTTCTGGGTATATGTTTGTATTCCAAGTAGATCTTGATGTTGTCATTGATGCCAGGTAGTCTACGAACTCCATAGAGTCAAGGTCTGTTGATCAACCTTCGTAATGAAGACAGATATTAAAAAATAAACATGTTGTGTGACCCCATTTTAGTATATGTTTGTATTTCTAGTAGTTCTTGTTGTTCTCTTGGGCTCCAGATAGTCTACGAACTCCATAGAGTCAAGGTCTGTGGATCAACTTCCGCAATGGAGGCAGTTTTTGAAGAATAAACAAGTTAGGTGACCCCTTCTGGGTATATATTTGTATTCCAAGTAGATCTTGATGTTGTCATTGATGCCAGGTATTCTACGAACTCCATAGAGTCAAGGTATGTGGATCAACCTTCGTAATGGAGGCAGTTATTGAAGAATAAACAAGTTGTGTGACCCTTTTCTAGGTATATGCTTGTTATTGGTAGATATTGTTATTGATGCCAGGTAGTCTACGAACTCCATAGAGTCAAGGTCTGTTGATCAACCTCCGTAATGAAGACAGTTATTTGAGAATAAACAAGTTGTGTAACCCCTTCTTGGTATATATTTGTATTCCGAGTACTTCTTGTTGTTGTCTTGGGATCCAGGTAGTCTACAAAGTCGAGGTCTGTGGATCAACCTTCGTAATGGAGGCAGTTATTGGAGAATGAACAAGTTATGTAACCCAATCTTGGTATATATTTGTATTCCATGTAGTTCTTGTTGCTCTCGTGGGCTCCAGATAGTCTACGAACTCCATAGCGTCAAGGTCTGTTGATCAACCTCCGTAATGGAGGCAGTTATTGAAGAATAAACAAGTTGCGTGACCCCTTCTAGATATATATATTTGTATTCCAAGTAGATCTTGATATTTTCATTGATACAAGGTAGTCCACGAACTCCGTAGAGTAAAGGTCTGTTGATTGACCTACATGATGGAGGCAGTTATTTAAGAATAAACAAGTTGTGTGAACCCTTTTTGGTATATGTTTGTATTTGTAGTAGTTTTTGTTGTTGTCGTGTGCTCCATGTAGTCTACGAACTCCATAGAATCAAGGTCTGTTGATCAACCTCCGTAATAAGGCAGTTAATTGAAAATAAACAAGTTGTGTGACCAGGTAGTCTACGAATTCTATAGAGTCAAGGTCTGTTGATCAACCTTCGTAATGGAGAAAGTTATTGAAGAATAAACAAGTTGTGTGACCCCATGTTGGAATATGTTTGTATTCCAAGCGGTTCTTGTTGTTGTCGTGGGCTCCAGGTAAACTCCATGGAGTCAAGGTCTGTGGATTAACCTCAGTAATGGAGACAGTTATTGAAGAATAAACGAGTTGTGTGACCCCTTCTTGGTATATGTTTGTATTCCAAGTAGTTCTTGTTGTTGTCGTAGGCTCCAGGTAGTCTACGAACTCCATAGAGTCAAATACTACGGATCAACTTCCGTAATAGAGACAGTTATCGAAGAGTGCACAAGTTGTGTGACCCCTTCTTGTTATATGTTTGCATTCCAAGTAGCTCTTGTTGCTGTCATTGGATCCAGGGAGTCTACGAATTCCATAGAGTCAAGGTATGTTGATCATCGTCAGTAATGGAGGCAGTTATTGAAGAATGAACAAGTTGTGTGGCCCCCTTCTAGATATATGTTTGTATTCCAAATAGTTCTTTTTGCTGCTGTGGTATCCAGGTAGTCTACAAACTCCAAGAGTCAAGGTCTGTGGATCAACCTTCATAATGGAGACAGATATCAAAGAATGCACAAGTTGTGTGACCCTTTTTTGGTATGTTTTTGTATTCCAAGTAGTTCTTGTTGTTGTCGTGGGCTTCAGGTTGTCTGCGAACTCCAAGGGTCAAGGTCTGTGGATCAACTTCCGGCCTCGAACCGTGTATTGTGGCGTAAAATTGTTGATTCAGTGTTATCTTTTTTTTTATGACCGTGAACCTATGCAATGGACGCATTCTATTATATGTACCACAAAGGGGTTGTACCATTTTTGAAACAAGGCGAAAGATTTCTGTTCACGCGTGTAGATCTTAAGGCCTATTCCAGGGTTTTCTTGGCTGACCGTGAACCTATGCAATGGGCGCATTATTTTACAGTTAAACCTCCATGAGTCGATGTTCTATGACTCGATATCGACTCGTGGAAGCAAATTATTCCATACTAAAAAATATTTTCTGGGTTACTGTGATGGTCCCTCCAAAGAGCTTTCCAAGGATTTTGTATTCTACATCTCGATATTTCTATGAGTCGATGGTCCCTTCAATATCGACTCATGGAGGTTTGACTGTATATGTACCACAAAGGGGTTGTACCATTTTTGAAACAAGGCGGAAGATTTATGGTTCCGCGTGTAGATCTTAAGGCCTATTCCAGGGTTTTCTTGGATGACCGTGAACATATGCAATGGACGCATTCTATTCTATGTACCACAAATGGGTTATACCATTTTTGAAACAAGGCGAAAGATTTCTGGTAACGCGTGTAGATCTTAAGGCCTATTCCAGGGTTTTCTTGGATGACCATGAACCAAGGCTATGGACGCATTCTATTCTATGTACCACAAAGGGGTTGTACCATTTTTGAAACAAGGCGAAATATTTCTGGTTACGCGTGTAGATTGTAAGGCCTATTCCATGGTTTTCTTGGATGACCATGAACCTAGGCTATGGACGCATTCTATTCTATGTACCACAAAGGGGTTGTACAATTTTTGAAACAATGTGAAAGATTTCTGGTTACGCGTGTAGATCTTAAGACCTATTCCAGGGTTTTCTTGGATGACCGTGAACCTATGCAATGGACGCATTCTATTCTATGTACCACAAAGGGGTTGTACCATTTTTGAAACAAGGCGAAAGATTTCTGGTTACGCGTGTATATCTTAAGGCCTATTCCAGGGTTTTCTTGTATGACCATGAACCTATGCAATGGACGCATTCTATTCTATGTACCACAAAGGGGTTGAATCATTTTTGAAACAAGACGGAAGATTTCTGTTTACGCGTGTAGATCTTAAGGCCTATTCCAGGGTTTTCTTGGATGACCGTGATCCTAGGCTATGGACGCATTCTATTCCATGTACCACAAAGGGGTTGTACCATTTTTGAAACAAGGCGAAAAATTTCTGTTTACGCGTGTAGATCTTAAGGCCTATTTCAGGGTTTTCTTGGATGACCGTGAACCTATGCAATGGACGCATTCTATTCTATGTACCACAAAGGGGTTGTACCATTTTTGAAACAAGGCGAAAGATTTCTGGTTACGCGTGTAGATCTTAAGGCCTATTTCAGGGTTTTCTTAGATGACCGTGAATCAATACAATGGACGCATTCTGTTCTATGTACCACAAAGGGGTTGTACCATTTTTGAAGCAAGGCAAAAGATTTCTGGTTACGCGTGTAGATCTTAAGGCCTATTCCAGGGTTTTCTTGGATGACCGTGAACCTATGCAATGGACGCATTCTATTCTATGTACCACAAAGGAGTTGAACCATTTTTGAAACCAGACGGAAGATTTCTGTTTACGCGTGTAGATTGTAAGGCCTATTCCAGGGTTTTCTTGGATGACTGTGATCCTAGGCTATGGACGCATTCTATTATATGTACCAAAAAGAGGTTGTACCATTTTTGAAACAAGGCGAAAGATTTCTGGTTATGCGTAAAGATTGTAAGGCCTATTCCAGGGTTTTCTTGGATGACCGTGAACCTATGCAATGGACGCATTCTATTCTATGTATCACAAAGGGGTTGTACCATTTTTGAAACAAGGCGAAAGATTTCTGGTTACGCGTGTAGATTGTAAGGCCTATTCCAGGGTTTTCTTGGATGACCGTGAACCTATTCAATGGACGCATTCTATTCTATGTATCACAAAGGGGTTGTACCATTTTTGAAACAAGGCGAAAGATTTCTGGTTACGTGTGTAGATTGTAAGGCCTATTCCAGGGTTTTCTTGGATGACCGTGAACCTATGCAATGGACGCATTCTATTCTATGTATCACAAAGGGGTTGTACCATTTTTGAAACAAGGCGAAAGATTTCTGGTTACGCGTGTAGATCTTAAGGCTTATTCCAGGGTTTTCTTGGATGACCGTGAACCTATGCAATGGACGCATTCTATTCTATGTATCAGAAAGGGGTTGTACCATTTTTGAAACAAGGCGAAAGATTTCTGGTTACGCGTGTAGATTGTAAGGCCTATTCCAGGGTTTTCTTGGATGACCGTGAACCTATGCAATGGACGCATTCTATTCTATGTATCACAAAGGGGTTGTACCATTTTTGAAACAAGGCGAAAGATTTCTGGTTACGCGTGTAGATCTTAAGGCCTATTCCAGGGTTTTCTTGGATGACCGTGAACCTATGCAATGGACGCATTCTATTCTATGTATCAGAAAGGGGTTGTACCATTTTTGAAACAAGGCGAAAGATTTCTGGTTACGCGTGTAGATTGTAAGGCTTATTCCAGGGTTTCATTGGATGACCGTGAACCTATGCAATGGACGCATTCTATTCTATGTACCACAAAGGAGTTGAACCATTTTTGAAACCAGACGGAAGATTTCTGTTTACGTGTGTAGATTGTAAGGCCTATTCCAGGGTTTTCTTGGATGACTGTGATCCTAGGTTATGGACGCATTCTATTATATGTACCACAAAGGGGTTGTACCATTTTTGAAACAAGGCGAAAGATTTCTGGTTACGCGTGTAGATCTTAAGGCCTATTCCAGGGTTTGACCGTGAACCTATGCAATGAACGCATTCTATTCTATGTATCAGAAAGGGGTTGTACCATTTTTGAAACAAGGCGAAATATTTCTGGTTACGCGTGTAGATTGTAAGGCCTATTCCAGGGTTTTCTTGGATGACCGTGAACCTATGCAATGGACGCATTCTATTCTTTGTATCAGAAAGGGGTTGTACCATTTTTGAAACATGGCGAAATATTTCTGGTTACGCGTGTAGATTGTAAGGCCTATTCCAGGGTTTTCTTGGATGACCGTGAACCTACGCAATGGACGCATTCTATTCTATGAATCACAAAGGGATTGTACCATTTTTGAAACAAGCCGAAAGATTTCTGGTTACGCGTGTAGATCTTAAGGCCTATTCCAGGGTTTTCTTGGATCCGTGAACCTATGCAATGGTTGCGTTCTATCCAATGTATCACAAAACATAGGTCCAAGCTCCAGGAGGTTTTCGTAAAACTTTAAATACGTGAAAACGGTGATGAACATCTTACTGTGCGTTATCAAGGATCTGCACCACTCATGACTTGTTGATTTTTTGGCGTACCAAGAACATCTTAAGGCCTCAGCATTCAAACAATTGGACGACCATGATAACGGAAACAATTTGGATGACCCTAATACCAAAATTGGTAAAAGACACATCTTAAGACTAAAAGTGAGTTAAATATCAAATTTTGCTTACCTAAAAGATTGCAAACTTTTTTTACGCTCCAAATTCCAAATAGCGCTCCCTCTTTTTACGCTCAAAATTCCAAATAACGCTCCCTCTTTTTACGCCCTAAATTCGAAATAACGCTCCCTCTTTTTACGCTCTGATTCCATTTACGCTCCCCCGTTTTGGGCGCAAAAAGAGGTTTTGCAGTACATCTAAAATTATGGAATAAATTTGGCTTCTGAAGAAATTTATGAACAAATTAGTCAAATGACATGCAGATGACATTTTACAAGCCATTTGAGCCAGAACGGTACTGCTAATTATTTTCATAACACTTCAAGAGTTTTCTAGGATTTTCTATCACGGGCATAGTCAGGGCCGGATGTAGGGGGGGTCCGGGGGGGCCGTGGCCCCGGGCCCCCACAAATCTTATGTGTTAAAACCAACCTTTTTTGTACATATTGGGGCCCCCACATACTGTCGGCCCCGGGGCCCCCTTCCGGCTTAATCCGGCCCTGGGCATAGTTAAATTAAAAACAGTTTTCATTCAATACCGACCGTTACGTTGTTGCATCCCTCCACGAATATTTCCAAAAAATAAATGCATTGCCTTCGACCAGCTGCCTCTGTTTTGCATCAACCCAAATTTAGGTGGGTGCTGCGAACAAGTCCCACATCAGCAATCAGCAGCATCAGCATATCCGAAAAGCGGATTAACGCATCGAAGTCCACACAAAAGACCACCTTTCATCCTGCTCGATTGTGTGCCGACCTAGTTGATAGAATCGCCCCTTGGATTGCTGCTGGTGCGGGATGATGGCCGAACCCGTGCCAAAAATGCCATGTGAGATGCTCAACCAGAGTAGGTAGTGGACCCCTGAATTGCATCTCTTTTCATTTCGATTCCGTTTTCAATTCAAATTCGGTTCGGACATTGGCACGAGACCCTGATGGGTTTTTCGTACTACAGGCACTAGTTTTACCAATGCATTGTGGGATAATATGCAGGTTGCCAAAAAATAAAATGTATGAATGTTTGAAGCAAACATACATTTTCAGTTGATTCTTGATAATTGGAATACTGAACTTTGTATTGGGTTATTTAGGAATTATGAAATAATTCCTATGTTAAAATGTATTTGACGTTGACACCAGAACAATGGTATTGTCATGTTTATGTATTATTTTATTAATTCACACATATAGATAAATCTACACAAAGACAAAATTTGCTTAAAAATGGTGAGTTCTTCTCTCCAAATAACAACTTGATGAAATTTATAAGTTCTGCCACAAAAAATACTTTATACACAAGTTTGCATTATTTTGGCCACATTTTTCCCTATTGTGTAGCGCATTTCGATCGAGTGAGGTTAATTTTTTATTTATATGCTTTTTAGCAATATTTTCGGATCATCATTAGTGGGAACGATTTTTTCAGATTGATGAACAATAGCCGCACTCGATCAGCATGCGCCATAAGGAATAAGATATTATCGGCTTTATCCGCAAACAAACAGCGCCCTATATTATTGCATCACAGATAGACACAGTGGGTAGCGGAGTAGCAACAAAAAAAAATCGATTGCTTCCGTTACCGATCCTGGGGTCCGAACATCGGACATTGATTGACAGCTACATTGTAGTTGCTAACTCAAGTGTCAATTAGGAGAAAATTGACGGCGGTAATCTCGATGGCCTGTCGAAAGTGTGTCGTATGTTCAAATGGAGGGCCCTAATCGGAGGCTTTGACAAGTATGCAAATTCTGACAAGGGGAAACTGGATGTGAAAAAATCAATTATTCTTACATGTTCTCGATTGAAGCTAGAAAAACGTTGGTTGGTTGGTTTAACTGATACCCACAAAAGCTAAAACTAAGGAAAATTTGTTCAAATAGTCGTTTGAGTATACTTCTCTAAACTCAAAATCCCTGCGCCATGGACGAATTTCTTGCTTAATGAACACAAAGCTGCGAGGCGGTAATGTCATAGTGGGGAATGTAATGCCAATGAAGAGAAGATGGACGAATTTAGCATCTTATCACAGAAGGCACCTCAAAAAGTAGATTATGGATCGTTCGTTGTCCACAATCAATAAATCGAATAAATCATGAGACGGAAGTATTTCGTTGATGTGCAGCTTACGGTTTCAAACGCTATATGTTGCTCTCGAAATGCAAATAAAGCGATCATTCGTCCAACAACGCACATACCTACTATTCAAAAGAAATGTAATGCTCTCACTGCAAAGCTTCAAACCATGAATGCTTCAACAACCACACACCAGTCAGGTTTCAGACATTACTCTGCGTGATTTGAAAGACCAATGTGGTGGCGCTCGAAAACAACGAAAACAAAAAAGAAATAAGCGCAGTTCTCGGAAATACCTTCGTTCGGTTCAAATATTATGAGCAATGCTCTGATGAAATGATGTGTTGATGGATGTGAATTCCATTCCGGGTGAGGGGCGGCACCCTTTCCGCCCTAAAAATGTGGCACGCTACTAATTATGCTCCCGCGTGCATGGTTGGTTTGGAGATTTCCACAGAGTCAGTTCCTGGCGTCTAGTAGGAGCTGAGTGATATGCTGTTAAATTTTTAGATTATGTGAAGATTTTTGATCTGAATTCATATTTGATTATTTTATTTGACAGGTAACTTGGACAAGTCGTAGACTTATTAGGCATTTTGGTTAAGCAATCTGATTATTCACACTTACATATGAGTTGAGTTCATTTTTCATTTATTTAGTCTACATCTAAACAGATAACACTGAATCATCAATTTGACGCCACAATACATAGTTCGAGGCCACATCTCTCCATCCTCGAATACGCCCCACGCTCGCCAAGTCGTATTTCACGACTAACATTGTTATCAGCCGTTAGCAAGGATCCGAGGTAGACGAATTCCTCGACCACCTCGAAGGTATCCCCGTCTAACGTAACACTGCTTCCCAGGCGGGCCCTGTCGCGCTCGGTTCCCACAAGCATGTACTTTGTCTTTGACGGATTCACCACCAGTTCAACTTTTGTTGCTTCGCGTTTCAGGCGGGTGTACAGTTCTGCCACCTTTGTAAATGTTCGACCGACAATGTTCATGTCATTCGCGAAATAAATAAATTGACTGGATCTGTTGAAAATTGTACCCCAGATTTACACCCAGTTCTCCGCATGACACCTTCTAGCGCAATGTAGAACAACAGGCGCGAAAGTCCATCACCTTGTCTTAGTCCCCGGCGCGATTCGAACGAACTGGAGTGTTCGCCCGAAATCTTCAAATTCAAATCTTCAAATTGTCGAGCGGCCGTCAACGAAGCCGGCTTGATAACTTCCCACGAACTCATTCACTAAAGGTGAAAGACGTCGGAAGAAGATCTGGGATATCACTTTGTAGGCGGCATTAAGGATGGTGATCGTTCGAAAGTTCTCACACTCCAGCTTGTCGCCTTTCTTGTAGATGAGGCATATAACCCCTTCCTTCCACTCCTCCGGTAGCTGTTCAGTTTCCCAGATTCTGACTATCAATTTGTGCAGGCGAGTGGCTAGCTTTTCCGGGCCCATCTTGATGAGCGCAGCTCCGATACCATCCTTACCAGCTGCTTTATTGGTCATTAGCTGTTGGATGGCATCCTTAACTTCCCTCAAGGTGGGGGCTGGTTGGAGTTTATCGTCCGCTGCCTTGACTTTCACTGCCTGTACTCTCAGCGCCATTCAAATGTTCCTAGTAGTGCTGCTTGCACCTTTCGAGCACCACGCGTTCGTCCGTCAAGATGCTCCCATCCTTATCCCTGCTCGCGGCACGAAGCCTTTGCGGGATGTGTTGAGCTTCCGATAGAACTTGCGTGTTTCTTGAGAACGGCACAGCTGTTCCATCTCCTCGCACTCCGCTTCTTCCAGGCGGAGTTTCTTTTCCTGAAAATGGCGGGTCTGCTGTCTCCGCTTCCATCTATAACGTTCCACGTTCTGCCGGGTACCTTGCTGTAGCGCGACCGCCCTCGCTGCGTCCTTCTCTTCCAGAATCTGTCTGCACTCTTCGTAGAACCAATCGTTCCGTCGACTTCGTCCCATATACCCGACGTTGTTCTCCGCTGCGTCGTTAATGGCTGCTTTAACTGTAGTCCAGCAGTCCTCAAGAGGGGCCCCATCGAGCTCACCCTCTTCCGGTAACGCTGCCTCGAGATGCTGCGCGTATGCAGTGGCGACATCAGGTTGCTTCAGTCGATCTAGGTCGTACCGCGGCGGTCGTCGGTACCGAACATTGTTGATGACGGATAGTTTTGGGCGCAGTTTAACCATCACCAGATAGTGGTCAGAGTCGATGTTAGCGCCACGATATGTCCTGACGTCGGTAATGTCGGAGAAGTGCCGTCCATCTATCAGAACGTGGTCGATTTGTGATTCTGTCTGCAGTGGTGATCTCCAGGTGTACCGATACGGGAGGCTGTGTTGGAAGTAGGTGCTGCGAATGGCCATATTCTTGGAGGCGGCGAAATCAATTAGTCGTAGGTCGTTTTCGTTCGTCAGCCGGTGAGCGCTGAACTTTCCAATAGTCGGTCTAAACTCCTACTCTTGGCCAACCTGAGCGTTCAAATCTCCTATGATGATTTTGACGTCGTGGCTTGGGCAGCTGTCGTACTCACGTTCCAGCTGCGCGTAGAATGCCTCCTTATCATCATCAGTGCTTCCGGAGTGTGGGCTATGGACGTTGATTATGCTGAAGTTGAAGAACCGGCCTTTGATCCTCAACCTGCACATTCTTTCATTGATCGGCCACCACCCGATCACGCGCCTTTGCATATCGCCCATCACTATGAAAGCTGTTTCCAGCTCGTGTGTGTTGCCGCAACTCTGGTAGATGGTATGATTACCTCTAAACGTTCGCACCATTGATCCCTTCCAACAAACCTCCTGCAGCGCTACGATGCCGAATCCACGGTCCTTGAGCACATCGGCGAGTATGCGTGTGCTCTCGATGAGGTTGCGAGTTTTGCAGTTCCACGAACCGAGTTTCCAATCGCTAGTCCCTTTTCGTCGCAGTGGTCTTCGCCGATGGTTCCGGTCCTTACTCTCTTGTTGATTGTTCGTTGCGTATGTTTTTTTAAAGGCTGACTTGAAGGGCCTGACACCAAACCCCCTAAATTTCCGGAGGACCATGGTGCACTGTTTCGCTTAGAGTCCCTCGCTGGCACTCGGCACTGATCAGCCGCCCCTAACACGGAGAACAGACGCTGTTGTGAGCCGATCCTGACATGGAGAACAGACGCTCCATAAGATTTGCACCTCCGGAGAGGAGCAAACTCCCTCTTCCCTGTCAGCACACGACCATAGTTTCCACCGGGGTTGGTGACTCGATCTTCCCTAAGGTTGCTCGTATCCCGGCCAGCATCACGGGGAGGTAGGGATAGGAGTTGCTGGGTAAGAGGCTAAGGACCGCAAGATAGGGTCTATTTTATTCCTTCAGGTACGCGAAGTACCAATGGTACGCTTTACCCAGCATTTGCCGTGCCATTCTGCCTTTCGGTAGGCAATTAATTTGTCACTTTATAGGGTACAGAACCATTTGGGCAGCACCCCCTATTCCCGTCAGCAACGTTCATTACTCGAGCGCATTACAACCGAATTACTTGTTTTTTAGTTCATGGTTAGTTTCTGTCGATATTTAGTGATGTACAAAAAATCAAACCATTTGGTTATTTGAGTTATTAACGTTGCGAACGGGAATGGGGATGCTGCTCAGATGGTCCCGCTCCCTACGTTCAATCGCCGTGGGAAGTTGAGAACTTTTATCTCGTTTTAAATACTGGAGTCTGACAAATTTTTTTTACGACTAAGGAAGGGTTAAAATCTCACTGTAGGTGGTTTAATCTGGGATTTTCATAAGTGTAGTTGATTTTGTTTAGCTGGGGAGTTAGAACTAGGGTTTCTCACCCCATTCCCGGCCTAACATGCGCACGACTGCATTATTTAATTGATATTTATGACTAGGGGCAACTTTTCTGAATTTTGTGGGCCGTGTAATATTGCGATGGGGTTCACCTCTGCTTCAAAAATAGTTATTCTTGCTAAACACCGCTTGAAAAAGCTTTTATTTGATTTAAATTAACATGGTGCAGCACTCATTTCAGTCATAGGCGATTGCTTATCCGGCATACCCGAAATCTCCTCGGCATACGCAATATTTTACTCAATCTCTCAACATCTTACTCTCATTCTCTCTCTCGGGACGGTAGAAAATGCGACGTAAACAAAAATATGCACGTTCCACGACAACAAGGTGCCAGATGGTATTATTCATAATCATTTTTATTTGGTTGAGAAGATATATTTACTCATCCAAATTTCTTCCAAACACTTAAAAACAATATCTTTTCCACCTTTTGAAATCGAGAGAATTATAAATAACATGATAGCGTCAACGTATTAGACAGTTTTCCTATTAACGATGAAGGATTATCTTCATACTAAAATAAGACTTATGGCCTTTTGGCAGCACTGTACAGCTAGAAGTTCTTGGGCCGAGGTGATTTTTTGTTCGGTTTGAGGATACATTTTTAAATGTATTCCAATATGTTTATACAAAATCTAGTGATACGAACAATTACAATAGATTGAAGTGCGTGAGTTTAGCATTATTGTGTGGTGATAAACAGCCTGAAGCAATGGTTGTATCGAGCACTGTGACGATTTTCAGGTAGGTGTTTATTTGATGATACCGTTTTGTAAAGGTGGAAAGAATCACTCGGGCTCAGTGGTGTTGCAACGAAGAGCAAAAGTTTGAAATCTACATTTTTATTTTCTATAATTGGATCGATTAGGAGTGAAATAAATGGTTGAAAAATATTGAGTATTGTGCGAGATAAATAGGAGACTTTTTTAAAATGATCAATCATAAACCCACGGCTACTAAACAGTATAAATCATTAGCTTTCTGTGCAGTGAGCCGGGAATGGGGTCCATAGGCCCAAGTAGTGATTTACCCTATATTAGTATAAAGCTCTTTTAATGTTCATGTCGTTTAGTACCAACCACAACTTAACATATGGTCAGTTATATGCCATGACTCGTTCCCATGTGGATCTCCAGTAGCCTTGTGAGCAAAGGCATAGGATTGCCAATCCGGAGATGGCAAGTTCGATTCTTGGTCCGGTCTGTTTTCGGGTTGGAAACAATCTCGACTCCCTGGGCATAGTGTATCCACTGTACTTGCCACACAAGATACATACTCATGCATGGCGGGCATAGAAAAACTTTCAATTAATAACTGAGGAAATGCTAATACAATACTAAGTTGAAAAGCAGAAGAAGAAGAAGAAGAAGAAGAAGAAGAAGAAGAAGAAGAAAACTCGTTCCCATCCCGCAGCAACAGGCCTAAGATATGTTCTATGTGCGTTTATTGAAACGTTTGAAATTTCCACCTGAGTCTGAATCGTCACTCTCCTCCGCATCCTGAGTCCTCCTCATGAAAATCAGAACCAATATTGGCAGAAAGAGTTTGTGCGTTGCTTTTCGCAGCTTCCCAGGTTTGAATTATTTTTTCAGCAGTCTTTAAAGTTTGGTCTGGATCACTTAAAATACGTTGTTTCAAAGCTACATCCTTCAAACCTGCAAGCAATCTATCTCTAATTGCAGTGTCTTTAAATTCCCCATATGCACAAAGCTCCGCCTGAATTTTCAAAGCAAGCAAAAATTCTTCAACAGATTCATCTAAATCCTGTACACGTTGATTAAAGTTAATTCTTTGGCATACGCCAGAAGCAGTTTTGTCCAATCTTGCTTTAAGTTTTTCAACCATGACATTCAAAGGAACTTCAAGCAAATCTCCGGTGGGAAATAATCTTCGCAACTCAGAATAAATAAACGGACCACTCAAAGTGATAAAATGCGATTTCCGATCATCTTCTGCAATCTTATTAGCGAGAAAGATCGTGGTTGTAATGGGATAATGACATTGTACGTAATCAAATAACCTGCTTGCAGCCTGAGCCCCAACGCTTCCGCTTACACTCACCAGAGTCGAATTGGCATCGGTAATAGGCGTCTCGTAATGTCGTATTCAGTGTCGATTTCTTCTACAGCGTCGTTTTCCGTCGGTTGCTTCCAGCACCACCGCATACTCAGCGAGTCAATAGAATGTCCTCCAAGATTTGCCGAAATTTGTGTTTCGATCTCCAGGAACACAACCAATCCAGCGGGTAATTAATTACTTTTTCACTAGCGTTAGTCCTCAGCTTCCGAAATTCCAGTAAATGTGTGAGCCAGTGTAATTTTAATCGCACTTTATTTCAAGATCCTTTCTCCGAATAGATCCGAATTATCCTCGTCGCCACTTTTAAGTTTTAAAGATGAGGTGGAGCAATCTCAGGAGCAATGTTGTTCACTCGATGATTGTTCAAGGTAGAAGAGAGCTCTTCGACGTTTATTCGAAGTATTTTAACAATCTGACAGGCGTTACACTTTTAACAGCACAAGCACGTTTAAATATAATTACCCATTCTTGGGGTATATAACAGTTATATGTATATGAAATTTTTATTGGCTTTGGCAAGAATTGAAAATTTCAATAGCTTATCGTTTAATAATCTTAAGTTTCAATGAAATTGACAAATTGCTGGAGAGTGTCCGAGTCGATTGATATAAAAATATACAAAATCCATCAAAAGATAAAGGAGCTACTAACGTTCGAAATCTTCCTTGTTCGAAATGTTGACACCCAGTATAGTAAATAAAGACGTAAGTCCTACGTCAAAAATATGTGTTGAAAGTTAATTAATTTTGAAATAAGTTTATTCCACTAGCCTAGTAGTTATCAGTCTGAATCCTGATTGATCGGGATTGAGCATAGAAGTTTGAGATCGGAAGGATTGGATACGCTTTTTAATTTCTGTTTCATTTTTTTCATATTTTAGAATTCCCCTTTTTACATATATTTATATTTTCTATGTCTTATTTACACAGATGTATATAATTTTATATTTTTATATATTTTCATTTATCCATAGTTATCATAACCTTATAATTAAGGTTGTTATACAGCAAAGCCACAAATCAGCCGTCTTGGAAACCACGTGCTTTTTCTAGTGATTTTTCAAGAGCACGAATTGAGAGAACCACAACGCCCATGGGGTTGAAACATGCGTATATCGTTTGCTTACTTTTGACAAACAATCGACTTTATTTTCAGCATTATACGAACATTGTTACGCTAGATTTGTACTTTTAATAATACGAGTAGAAAACGTGTGGTGAATTTGAAATTCGCCACATGGCTTGATTGTATAATCACCTTAAATGCTTAAAATAAAAGAGATAATGCGACTCGATATAATCGGCAAAGACCTAGGCGACGAATAAAGGATCACGATTGGAAGCTTGGAACATGGAACTGCAAGTCGCTAGGTTTCGCAGGTTGCGACAGGATGATCTACGATGGATTACATATTACATCCCCGCAACTTCGACGTCGTGGCGCTGCAGGAGATTTGCTGGACAGGACAGAAAGTGTGGAAAATCGGGCATCGAGCGGCTACCTTCTACCAAAGCTGTGGCACCACCAACGAGCTGGGAACCGGCTTCATAGTGCTGGGAAAGATGCGCCAACGCGTGATTGGGTGGCAGCCAATCAACGCAAGGATGTGCAAGCTGAGGATTAAAGGCATCATCAACGTGCATTGCCCACACGAAGGGAGATCCGACGACGAGAATGAAGCGTTCTATGCACAGCTGGAGCAGACATACGATGGATGCCCACTGCGGGACGTCAAAATCGTCATCGGTGACATGAACGCACAGGTAGGAAGGGAGGAAATGTATAGACCGGTCATCGGACCGGATAGTCTGCACACCGTATCGAATGACAACGGCCAACGATGCATAAACTTCGCAGCCTCCCGAGGAATGGTACCACTACCACTACCACTACCTCGTTGCAGTATGCCTACGCTCAAAACTCTCGATAGTGTACAACACGCGTCGAAGTCGGACGCCGCGGCTTAACATTGGGCGGCTACAAGACGGTAGACTAGCCCAAGAATACGCGCAGCAGCTGGAAATGGCACTCCCAACGGAAGAGCAGCTAGGCGCAGCGTCTCTTGAAGATGGCTGGAGAGATATTCGATCCGCCATTGGTAGCACCGCAACCGCTGCACTTGGCAGACTCTCATATACCGCACAGGCCTCTTCGGCCTTAGTCTGAATAAATGAAATTAATAATTAAATGCTTCATATTTTATCATTTTATTTTTTCCAAGCACTTTTTAATACAACTATCTATGCTCATTCCGCGGATATAAATTAGACTCGATTGATCTGGTGACGCTGATTTCTTGAAGCTGAGGTCCTTGGGCCAGGGAAACTGTGAACTATTTTTCAAAAAATTTAATCCCAATATAAATATTTTTATTTCCTTTTTCAGCTGAAACAAGTGTTGCTGAGGAAGTTTGTATCACACCAAGAATCAATTTGCTCTCCTTTGATTTTCATGAATTTCAACGTTTTTTTGTATACTTATTCTTTTATTTTCATACATTTGCTTAAATTATCACGGAGCTCCATATGTTTAAAATAATCTCGCATAAACAATCAACTTGCCATAAACGATTTAGCTAACCAAATGACAATTATTGATCTTCACTTTCAGAAACATTGGGTGCTGACGAAGATTCTGAAGCAGCATCACACTACAAAATCTTATATTACTACAATTTATTTTTTCAGAAATATGCTGCAGATTCCTAAATCAATGCAATTGTTTTGCCAAAATCAATTTATTCATATTACATTCAAGAGCAAAATATCACCTTTTATAATATCAATACCAGTAAAAATATAACATTTACGGTTTTTCGCCAAGAAAAGCACCCCTTAATAACCCATTAAAACTCCAACTCCAGATACCCATGAAGATCGCGCAACTTCTCCGCATCTTCTTAAGTAGGTACCCAGTCAACACAAGATCGTATATGATGTCACATAAGATGCTAAAGTGGAGGCCATATAGGTACTTCCCCATACAATGTGTACGTATATCGCCTCCACTTTAGCATCTTATGTTGCATCATATACGACTTTTTGTTGACTGGGTATCTAATCAAGGCTTCCCCCCCAAATCCCCACTGATCGTAAGGACCTGGCCAGGTGTTGAACAAAGGGATCGTTGAATGAAGAACATGCCAAGCCCCAGGCTGTTTTTCTGGCACATCTAACGTCCCTATCGACAGCCAACCCAGGATAGTGTGAGGTCAGATAAGCTATACTATGCTATGCTATGATATTTCGTCACATAATTGATTGCAGTCACTATATACAGACTGGTTAAAACCGGAATGGCATCGCATGTAAACAAATAGTAGGAACTCTGAAAACATAAATATATCGAAAACATTTATTACGCCTTTATACGTTAATTCAAATTCATTATAACAAAGGTTTAAAAAAAATCTTCGAGTGGCGCTGCAGCGATTTGGTTGCACGACGAAGCAGTGAAGAGTCTGAAGAAACTACAGCTCGTCGCTAGCATTTTGGGCTGGAACGATTACTATTGTCAGCCCTGCTCTGCTAGGCATGTTTGCTATAGAGAACGGCTGTTAGAGAAGTCTCTGGAATAAAGCACCAGCGTTTTACAGTTGGTTTGTTTTTGCTACGGTAGTGTGATTAGGTAATAAAAACGAATCGCCTGCTTTGAGCGTAATTACAGCGGCACACTAGGAGTTAACTTTCTGACATCAGTATGGCGAAAGGCATCTAAGGTTCGATTTCTCAAAATTAAGCCCCTTCATCGAAAAAATATTTGGTAGGCGTAGTAGCGGACACCTTCCTACATAACCGGTACCAAATAGTTTTTCATGAAAAGTTCCTAATTTTGAGAAAACCCGCGTTAGATGTCTTTCGCCATACAAATTTCTGGTGGTTAACTCATGCTGGCTATTTGCGCATATACGATAGCGCCTGGATGTGGAAGCGGCGAGTAGAAAATCAGCCACTGCCAATAATTCATTGCACGAAAATGGATTTTTTTTTAACAGAAGCTTAAAAATAGATTCTATGACACTTTTATTCTCGTGATCAGAGACCTAATGGAATGGCTTGCTATATTGACTTAATGCATTATATGCATGAGCCTCAGCTCAATGCAATCTGCGCATGGAATAAAATACATATATTCATTAAATCGTGCATTCTCATAGCTGGATCAAGCCCTTAATTATACCTTGCCTGTGGGCAATTTATGAAGGAATTGTTTCTTCTTCTTGCCTTGCTAAGCGTTTTCCATAAGAAGAAAAAGTGTATTTATGCACGATGCAGTCGGAAAACGTATTGAGAAAGAGAATTTTTAACACCTTCACTAGAATGCTTCTCCGAGCGAACTTACCTTGCGTATGAGCACTGAGCAGCCTATATTATGCCGTCTTACCCTACCACATAACGTGACTGAATACATGGAGGGTAGGTTCTTCAATTCTGCCTTCCCTAAACTGTTTGTAGCAACAGAAATTGCCTAAGTAAATAGAAATTTGCACTGGATTAACCATTTCGATCTATAAATATCTTTATTTTTATTTGGAATCCCATTGAGTCTGTTGTTCATTGACACCCTCTATTTTTCATCACCTGTCAATCATCAATGGATTACTGGAATTGTGCCACTTGTTCTTTCCATCCGAAAATAAACAATTCTCCCTACAAAATGTCCTCCATTTTCCTTCCCATACCCCATCAGTCAAAAGTATGCTTCCATCAGTTAGATCCACCTCTAATCGATAAAAAACGACACCCTACACCGTTCAGGATTGGCTGCTTTTTTAGCAACTTTTTACGCCTTCACCAGTTTTACATTTTCCCCTCCAACCATCCAATACGGAAACCGCATGCTCACATACTCGCGGTCGTCCTGAAAAGTCCCTTTCCCATCCATCCAGCGAGGACGGTATGAGTCGGCACTGCCAGTCAGCCGCGTTTATGATCGATTTTATTTTTCCACCCCACAAACGAACGGAACAATCGAATTCAGCATTATTTCCTTTGCGTGGTCTGGTCACGTTGTTGCCGACCTTCACCACGCTGGCTGCCGCCTGGCAACGACGTCCTTCTGTTGATGCGAAGAGGGTGAGATCCTGAACGGGACAACCCTCCGAAGTTTGACACACGTTGGTAAACAGACCAAACAGTTGGATGTGGAGTGGGAAGCCGGCCGGCACGGTTCATCGGGCACGGTTCATCGCACCCTCGTTTTATACCGAATCTAGATTCGAAGGATTTCGACGGGAAGGATCCTTATCGATTGTTCTGGTGAGTCGAAAATTTGCTGCAGTAATCGATTTGAGGGAGGGATACAGTTTCACATGTCGTCAGATGGAAGGTCGTTCGGGATACTGTTTTTGCTGTCTTGTGCAGCCTGGATTTTGGTGGAAATTTTATGAATATTCATGGAAAGTAAGTCAAATCAATATTCGTTTATTTTACTGGCATTTCTTTACTCACTATGAGATTTTTAACTGTAATGGCAATTACATCAAAACAACTGTCATTGGGTTTTGTGTTATCGAATCAAATTGTAGTGATTGAAACAATCGAAAAAGAAAATTGTGCTTATTTACGACATTTTTAATTTGTGTTTTCTAAATTTAGAAATAAAGGTTTTGAGCAGTCACTAAGACATTTGCTTGTGACAAGTGTACAAGTGCATGTCGAATTACTCCAGTACTATTGAGTAAAGCAATGCAGTATCGGTTTCAATACAGATTTTGTTTTGTTTTTCTTATAAGTTTCAGAAGGAATAAAGTATTATGATAAGGTCCCGCTATTTAGACCCTTTGCTGAGAGTTATCTTATTAAAGACGTGCCCCTTATCAATCATAACTTACTCCTATATTATGAGAAAATCATAGGCGGAATTAGCTTCGATGCCTAGGGGGGCTATAGGCCCCACATCAATTTGGGGCTTCATTCCAAAAATACTCGAACATTTTACCACCTCATTAAGTTATCATAGTGGTAATGTGGCAAATACGGTCCAACCACCTAAGGCAATTGCGGATCAATCACATTCATCCATATTCTTTTTTCACAAGCACGTGCTTTCTGTTGTAGCCAACAGTATCGAAGTGGTTTTGTTTACTAACCGATATGATTGCTACAACGGCTCAAATAGATAGCATTTTGCTATTGCGTGTAAGTGTAGTAGCGCTCGACATTGTTCCGCACACTCAAAGGACGATATGTGGCGGATCGCCGTCAGGTTCCCATCGGTCGGTAGGCAGTGAGTATTTTTGAATATTTCTTAAATATTCTATTTATCTCAAATGAAAAAAAAAATGGAACATTCCTCCATGGATTCCGGCGGAAATCCTCCAAAGATTTCGATGAAAATCCTTTACTTATTCCGACTGGAATGTTTCAGGCAATCCGACGGGAATATCCTGAGATTTTGACGGGAATCCTGCAAGCATACCAAGGGAACCTCCTATGAGTCTGAAGGAAATATTCCAGGGATTCCAAGTCCTTCCGGGATGTCGACGAGAGTACGGGATGTCTCAGGAGTGCTGCTGGGATTTGCGGACGATATTATTATTATCGGGATTGATCGCCGAATCGTGGAAGAGGCTGCATGACCTTTTGTACCAAAATCATAATTTTTCGTACATTTAGATCCTCCCGAAAACTGTCAGCCCCGGGCTCCCCTTCCGTAGACCCTAAATTTGATGTTTAGAATCCATTTTGAAAGATTTTGAAAATTTGACTGGTTGACAGCTTGGCTCATAGTAAAATCATGTTAGGGGTATTCAATACGCGCACCAAATTATGTTTTAGGCTTAAAGGTATAATGAACGTAATGGGGTCTCCAGTAGCCTTGCGTGAAAAGGCGTAGGATTGCCAATCCGGAGATGGGGAGTTCGATTCTCCAGGTCTAGTATGTTTTCGGGTGGGAAATATTCTCGATTCCCTGGGCATAGTGTTTCCATTGTATTTGCCACACAAGATACATACTCATGCAATGGCGGACATAGAAAGCTTTCAATGAACAACTGAGGAAATACTAATAGAATACTAAGTTGAAAAGCAGGCCAATCTCTAGAGTCATAGAAAAAGAAGAAGTATAACGTACGTTTCTGCTAAAGGAATGAAGAAAATAAATCCGGCTGTTTTCCAGTTACGCGAATATGAACACAGACATTTCATTTTTATATATACAGAGTCAAAATATGTAATAATCTCAATACCTCTAAACAACCAATTATGGAACACTTTTGTCAACAAGTAGCTACTTCACAATCAATTTCACTATTTCCAAAGGTAAACGAATTTTTATCTGCAATATAAAATATGTACCTAGCAACTTATCATACATGACAGGCTTTTATCATAGAGTATAGCCCTTCGAATCAGTCCTTTATCCTAACAACTGCGAAAAACGACTATCACGGTTAGATACAGATCGTGAGTGTTGTATACAGAGAGGATAAGTGTGGATATTTTCATTTTAATTTGGTTTTAATCCCTGTCGACATCCTAGATCGAAAGTAATAATTGCATGTTAGTGCTGTAATGCAGGAATTGCATTAGCAGTATTAACAAATTTGTAACTAATATTTGGTTTGAAACAAAATTGTTAACATCCGCCGCCATCTTGGACTCAGAGTGTTACATAATATAATTATTTTATATCGAATGGAAGTTCAGTAATTCTCTTATAATCAAACCTATTTTAGGTTGAATATCACATGGTGGGTCGAATGCTTGGATTCTAACTATGGTATTCATGTATTAATAAATATTTACAATTATTGGTTGATTTTGTAGCGTTTTAGAAGTAATAAAATGGAGGGAGTGTAGGCACATTTATGAACATGATGTTACATTCCTGACACTTTTTGATTACAGCTCAGGTTGATATGAAAGCCAGATCACCCCGGAATATATCAGCAGGCTTTGGTAAATCCTTCCAAAGTTTCAAAGGGCAAAAGCAAACACAAAAACAAAACAAAAAGTTATCCCGCCAAAGTGAATGAAAAACGTAATGCTGCCACCTACGGTTTCAACGGTGAAGCAATAAATAAGATTTCGCTATTCGTTCACTAGTGGCGCGCTGGTGCCTAACGCACATACAACAGCATGAGGGAAACTTTCAGTCGCTGTTCTTACCAACCGAAACGGTTAGAAAAATATACCGACAAGTAAGGTAACTTGCAACACATTGACTTGATAGCATGCAGATATGTACATATTTCAAGGCTGTACAGAGGAAAATTTGTGCTTAATGCGTTTCTCCTGGTTGACCCCAGGTTTGTTTTCGTGCAGTTTATACTCGATTACACTGAAAACAAGAGTAAAGTAGATTTAACTAGGATCGTGTGGTAAAAAGAACAATTCCTAGTGTTGTCAAAATAACAACATTGTATTTAAAAACATTATGCTACCGCAGTATATTTAACCATGTTCATGGTAAAAATAACACCTGCTCCTGTTCATTCGTTTCGTTTTTTTCTCATATAATACCGTTTTGCTTCGAATTGCCGGACGCTTCGAAAGCCGGACACTTCAATTGTTATTTGACTTTATTTACCATCCCAACAAGTATTTCTTGGGTTATCAGTGCAGGGGACGATTCTTAGACTTGAAACCATTTTAACAAATGTAAGTAATCCGTCATCTGTGGTAAAAATATGAAAATTAGAGATAAAAGTTGAAGGCATGCCATAATCAACGGTGAATTTCGTTTTTCTTAGAATGCAGCTTAAGACTCAACATTAAAAAAACTAAGCTCATATTTTCTATATTCTATCATTTGCAAGGGGTATTAGTAATTTATTAACATAGTATGATAACACTCTTTGTCATGAATTAGAGAAATGGCTTGGGAACTCATAGCTTTATAATTTTCATTACGTTTTCTGTATGTCCGGACTTCGAGGCAAGCTTACAATTGCTTCGATTTCCGGACATACTGAAATGATGTTGAATAACTGTTTATCAGTTAAATTAATTGAAATCAAATGATTAGCAATGAGCAAGCATAGTTACAATTTCATTATATTTTAGTTGATACACCCAAAAGGAACATTGCTTGCTCTCAGCCTATCGATGTATACTTATGCACTGGTATCACTTTATTAATTGCACACATGTAGCAAAACTTGCTTTCAATTTCTAGAGAAAGGTTGTCTTCAAAAGTTTTTTTTAACCATTCACATTTTTGTAGAAAAAAAATACAAGTTCGTAAAACTAGCTTTTTTAACAGAATTGTAAAAAAGACACGTTGTGACAACACGTGTGACGACACCCGTCAAATAAAAAAACTCAACATTTCTCGGACATGCCCGGATTTATCAATCCACATGAACTCATTATTTCAATCGCTCCTTTCAATCCTTGATTTCTAATAGCAAACTGAAACGGATTTCAAAAGACACATAAAAACTACTAATGTCTATATTTCGAAGTTAACAAAATGAAAAGATAATGCATAATTTTAATTCTCCGATGTTCACTCCATAAAAAAAAATAAAAGGTATTTGATTTATTTTTGTGATTTTTTCCGCAGTGAGCACGCAGGTTGATAAAAAGAATCGACGTATTTGGTGCCATATTTCTTTGTTTCGCGATGAGATGAATATATATTCAGTGAGATGGAAATCGACACAGTTCCTCCTATCATATTTATGTCTGGTATTATTCATTAGAAAAGAATTTTGGTCATCTAATGATTTTCATGATCAGCTTATCCACGTTGAATTTGAAAAGTAGATTTGAAGAAAATATTTCTTTACCCACAGACACGTCAAATGTCAAAAAAAAACCCAGATTAATCCACCTAACAGTGATGATGCCTTTCTCGTGCATTATAAAATATATTGAAAGAATCACATTAGAAAGGTCAAAAAAGCTCTTTAGGAGAATAGATCACATTTTTTCGATCATTTTGCATGTTTTTGCATTAGTTAAAATGTATTGCCACCATTTTCGGAAAAAAAATTTTCGGTTTTGTTTTTTTTTTCCAAGGGTCCCCCCTTGGGTAAAAACAAAGATTTTTCAATAATTCCGAAATGCAATGTCCGATCGAGCCAATTTTCAATAGCAAACAATGGGACCGCATTCCCCGTCGAATGCAACTTGTTGCGAGTAAATCGGATAATGCTAAGTTCCAAAAAGTGTGTCTACAAAATTTGTACACATACACACATACACACACACACATACATACATACACACATACATACATACACACATACATACATACACACATACAGACATCACCTCAATTCGTCGAGCTGAGTCGATCGGTATATGAAAATCGGCTCTCCGGGCCTCCTATCAAAATTTTGATTTTGAAGCAATATTATAGCCTTTACGTACGAGAAAGGCAAAAACGTTCTACCTTGAAAAATTAAAGGGGGGATGGTGGGGAAGATTGTATGAAATTATTACATTCCCAATGTTGTATATTGCAGTTAAATGCTCCCGCTTGGTTTCAAATGCTGTTTTTTGGTAGTCCTGGTCAATTTTGGAGCAGAAACTTCGGATGGTACACACAACCGGGGGATGCAAGATTTCCATACAAATGTGTATAGAAACCTTACCTTACGGATTTATATTAATCGAAAAATATGAATGCTATATCCTAGTTGTCTTTGAACGGATTAAATTGGCTATTTGAAAATCAATATAGGCCAAACTCGAAGTGTCCGGAAATTCGAAGCAAAATTGTCCGGTATTTGAAGCATCCCTTATACTGTGTCCGGATTTCGAAGCAAGCGATGTTCAATATTTTCGATTATATTAGCTATTTCGTGCATACAAAATGTCTTTTTCAGTACACTACAGTAAATTTGATAAGTTAATCTTGACAGGGTGTGCTATCACTAAGTGTCAAGTACCTAATTCCGTTTGAAATATTGAATTGAAAATTCAGCAGTGCTTAGGTGTCCGGACTTCGAGTCGAAACGGTACGCGTCATTTTATTCGATTGAAAATCGTTCTCTGTTATTTGATAAATGTTTTTATAAAATGAGTGCGCAAAACGATAATCAAATAGTTTAAATCGCCATTGCCGGTACAGATGAAGAAGCAGAATTAATTGGTGGTTTGTATACCAATATTATAGAAAAATATATCGTAAAACTTTTTATCTTTTTACAGCCCGTGATGAAACTCAAAGTTCCGGGAAAAGATCGTGGACAGTAGTTGGCTGCTGGATTCATCAATTCGTTTAATTTGGTAATATTATTTTTGCGTTATACTTGTTTTATTTTATTCATATAAAATTTTTATTGTATACAATAGGACATGGACATGGTGAAAAGAGGGAACATCTTGCGGTCATGGATGAAGTGATATCTTTGCAAATGGCAAATTGGACAGGTTCTTGGGAGGAAGCAGCAGCTGTGAGAAATACCAGTTGATTTTATCAATGAAATATTTTTGTAAATGCTTAGGGAAATAAACATAAAATAGTTGTTATTCATTGTTATTGTTATTCATTGCATCAATTATTTAAAGATAAAGTTACATAAAAAATTATAATGCAGTTGAATTTACCAGAGCATTAGGGATTAATCATAAATTTAATCATGATTAATGAATAATGGGTTATTTAATCATTATTCATTAATCATAATCATACAAAAAATGTGATTCAATCATTAATCACTAATCGTTAATCATAGATTTTTGCATTTAATCATTAATCACTAATCGTATTCATGATTGTTTTGAGTTTATTCATTATTCATCAATTTTAATCATGGCATACATCACTTTTATTCATTATACTTTAATCATAATCATACATTTTTATATGTACCTTTAATAACATAATTTGGTAGAAAGGTTTCTTGATTCTTGATCGCTATTCAAAACATTTAATTTGATTATTCATAATCATTAATCATTAATCATATCGATCGTTAATCATTAATCATACACATATTGTGTCAACATTTAATCACGATCGGTAATCGTTAATCATACTTCAAACGTGTTATTCTTTAATCATAATCGTTAATCATTGTCAAAAATTATTTTAATCGTTAATCATAATCATTAATCATTGTCAAAAATAAATAAATCATTACAGTGATCGTTCGCTAATTGGGGCACGACCTCACCCTAACTAGCGAATGCCGTTCGCTAATGAATCGCCTGCTTTGAGCGTACTTACAGCGGCACAGAAGGAGTTAACTTTCTGAAATCAGTATGGCGAAAGGCATCTACGGTTCAATTACTCGAAATTAAGCACCTTAATCGAAAAAATATTTGGTAGGCGTAGTAGCGGACACCATCCTTCATAACCGGTACCAAATAGTTTTTCATGAATAGTTCCTAGTCTTGAGAAAACCCGCGTTAGATGACTTTCGCCGTACAAATTTCTGGCGGTTAACTCATGCTGGCTATTTTGCGCATATACTATAGCGCCGGGATGTGATAGCGGCGAGTAGAAAATCAGCCACTGCCAATAATTCATTGGGGCGGTTTGACAAGCGTCAATGTTGTTTACTTTTTGCATTGAACAAAAGAAAATTTTACGCGCCAGAAAATATCAATCCCGCCAAACACGGAAACAAAACGTCAACGCGTTTTTGACATCACATTCTGACGTTTAGCTGCTTTTTAATTGGGTTTTGCCCCAATTAGCGAACCCCCAACTAAAAAGCGCCCCAACTAGAAAAACCCCAATTAGCGAACGTTCACTGTAATCATAATCTTTAATCATAGAGTTGAATGATTTAATCATAACAAATTTAATCATTCATTGGAAGCTTTATTCATTAACGCTCTGGAATTTACTACATAGAATTATCATTTTAAATTCAAAAAATGTTTGTTTTTTTAACATTTTATTTCGGTCAAAATAACTATGTTTTATGGTATTTTTGACATTTGTTTGTTTATTTTGCAACCATGGTCAAAAATACTACACAATCCGTTTGAAATGAATGTGGTATGTAGTCTGCACAAATCAATTGGTGTTGTGCATTTATTTTAAACTATCAATATGATATTTTTTACCACAAGGCAGTTTTCAGTGTAGTATCCTCGCCGTGTAACGATTTAATCTTGCATAGATTACTGTTTTACTCTAGCTTAGTATAAACTTTGAAAATATGATAAATGATTAATACAAATCCTAATTTTAGTTTTTTGCGATTTATTCAACGTTACCCATGATTTTCGCATGAGGAAGCATCATATAAACCCGTCGGAAACTAAAACGAACATATCTGTTGAAAACAATTAATCGCATATTATTCGGCAACTCGGTCGTAGGGAAATATTTTTTTTTTGTTAAATATCCACACATATGCACATATGCACAGCACATGTTTCAAAATAGATAAATTGATATGAAATTTGCGAAAAAAAAAAGAATTCACGCGTCTTGGAGGGACCAGTGTTGCAATTTTTCGACAGATGTGTTTGAAACCGAACAGAATATTTTTTCAGTGTTAAATCCTTAAATCCATCAACAAATAATAATGTTGGAGTGGACAGGATTGTGATTTTAACATTTATCTTATCTTGTCATAAGACGAGTTTGTACTATCCCATTGAATTTCACCACTTAATTGTATCTTGACAGATACGCATTTCGACCTCAACAGTAAGGCCGTCTTCAGTGTCTCGTACTTGACTCGACTACGAGACACTGAAGACGGCCTTACTGTTGAGGTCGAAATGCGTATCTGCCAAGATACAATTAAGTGGTGGAATTCAATGGGATTGTACAAACTCGTCTTATGACAAGTGAAGACATTCCACTAAAAAGCTCAAAATAATAAAATAACAAAATAAAAACATTTATCTTATCTTGTTTGAACAATTAGGAAAATTTGGTATTCTTGAGTGCTAAAACGTTTATAACGTTTGATAAGACAGTTTTTTCCCCAGTATAAAACCGTTATTTTTACAGTGAAACCACTCAAAACAAAATTGAAGAAATAATCAAATTTATTTGTATATTTCGTATTTTTGGCAACACAGACAACCAAAAATAATAAAACTGACTGCCCGCAACAATCTGTGAAAACTTAAAATAGAAAAAGGAGGGAGATGTATCCCAAAGGGTTGTGCCAATAGAAGTGCTAATGGTCAAGTAAGTTATTATTTGCGGAATGAATTTTAATGATCATTTATGTTTTTCAGACGACAGCATGAAAGGTGCTTTTCTGCTGAACGTATGAGCATGAGCATGATTGACCGCCCACGGTTGCTACTCCGTTATTGCCAGGTCAGCTGCAATTACACAGAGAACCAACAGATGAAGTTTGGGACTAACATCATCTTCAATGTTTAAGAACTGATGACCCAAAAATAAGCAATACCAGCGCCGGCCGTGTCCGAATGCAGGTCAATTAAGGAATGGGTAGAAAAATGTTGACATGATACTCGCTTTAATAGAAGCCGACGAGTCATCTGCACTTCCACGAGAAATCACTGGGATGTTGGATATATGGGGAAGGTATTGTGGCAGGGTTCGTTTTGGTAAACGGTATGCCGTGTATAGCGTGTAGTTTGATTAATTCAAAACATTATCGAACGAACACTAATTATGTTAATTACAGACTGCACTAAGCAGAACAAAATTGTCGATGACCAGCCGATCTCTCTGCTAACCGCACAAAGCAGAACAACATTTTCGATGACCAGCCGATCGTTCTGCTTACTAACGCGAACTGAATCTTCACTTTCTATTTAAATTACTCACCCGCACATAGCAGAACAACATTTCGATGATCGGGCGATCGTTCTGCTAACCGCACAAAGCAGAACAAATTATGTGATGACCGGCCGATCGTTCTGCCTACCAAATAAATCACGACTGTACGTTACCTCTGAATGCTGAACATTTGTCTTTCAAGCAACAAACAATCATGATATACTTTTTCACTCAATTCCGACAGAAAATTTGATACTCCTAAATAAACGTCTCTGAGGTATGTTTTTAAGTAATGCATTGTGATGAATTAAATCTATTCACATATGCCGCACAAGCAGATCAAAAGCTTCTGATTCTCGCGAACAATCTGCATATCTAATAAAAACGCACTCTGATCTATTTTCTTACCAACCTAGCATTTTTACCACTCTTCAATGAATCAGCTATGTTTTAGACTTAAATGTATTTTCTACTAAAAAAATGGAAAGCGAAGAAGATAGTTGACAGAAGAAATATATTTGAAATAGGCATTGTGATGGAAGATTTGAAGATAGTCAAAATAGAAGGCAAGCAAAGGCCAGAATAAATATATTGTGAAATGAACCTCCGTAAATCGGATTTGTCTTACTCCAATCCATCTTCAATCATCCATCATTCATTAATGAATCAATCATTAATGAATGTACAATAATTAAAAATTACATATTAAAAAGAAAATGCAAAAATAGATGATAAAATTTAAATTTGAGGGGACGATTTTTTTTCCGCCTTACTTGCCCTCTGTAAAGAAAAAAATGAATGAATAAAGCAATGAAAAACAAACGAAATCCTAAGACCATCAATATACACCATATTAGATACTTACAATAGCTTCATATTTGTCTTACCTGCAATCGTTATCTGGATTACACATTAACTACAACTACTACAAGGGTTCATTCATGTTCGACCGTTTCAAGACCTGGCCCTATCCACAAATAAAATCTCGTAAAGCTAAAATATAATGGTACTTCGGCCGTGCACAAACCGGGGCAAACTGATAAAAAACTTTGCAGGAGCAAATTCGATCAATTCTTTGCACTAATCTGCAATTAGGGATAGTGATTGATCACTATGTCAACGGCTACTGCGGAGAGCTGTGCGACAGATTTAAATGGATTGCGGGTTCTTTGCACCGCATGAGATGCTCAGTATCTACAACAGACCTCCATGTCACCACTGGATCCAATCATTTCGGTTCAACGATTTGTATTATTAAAAGACAAATCAATATGGTGGGGATGTTAAAAATAACACTTAGATATTCAGTGACATTTGGACAAACGATTTTCCCCCTTTCCACAAAACTACATTTTACTAGGCGCCTTTTAACTCTAAAGGCATTTTCTTCAAATCTGTTGTCATCAAAAGCTGAACGTTCTATCTGTATGAATTTGATTTAAAGACATTTTATATTAAAACTCTTTCCACCTTCGTTCACCCTTCAATAATTTAGTGGGCCTGAGTAGAACGAGCTTGCCTCAAAAGCAAAGGCATGTTTAGCTGGTAAATGTATATATATATATATAGGTGTGCACTTTGATATAAAATAGAGAAGCATTCCATCGTGGAACAGACTCACCGGACAATCCATCTGGATATCGGATTCACTGGGTTTCTTGAGAATCACAAAAACATGGTTCAGCTTCAGTTAAAAACATTTACAATACACAACTGACACACACAAGGAAGCGCGATACATTTGAATTGAAGTCATATCTACAATCTCCACCATTTTCCAAATCTACAAAACAGTACTTTTCAAGTCAAACTAAAACTTTGAAAGGTAAATTGAATAAAATAGGTACAGAAAAAATGACGGGAGCAAACATTTTTCGGTGCTTTTCTGCTGAACGTATCCCTCCAAAAACACAGAAATCCCGTGCCATTCGCGACATGTATCTGGCTCGGTGTCTGAAGAACAACCGTCGGAGGATCTGCCTCGATATGGTTTTGAAATCCATCACGTCGAAGTGATCTGTGTGGCCAGAACTTTAAATGCCGATCCAGATCGTTACATACAAGCCCCAACCTCGTTTGGGGTGAGAATCTGCCCGCTCACATGATTATCGAAGGAAGCAAAATTCGTCTGCAATACAATTCTGAAGGTAATGAAATACTAATAAACAACCACAGTGAGCTTTAGTACTATTTTTCCTTATAGAATCAATATCGCAGAGCTTCGCAGCGATGGTGCCTTACGGTGATTTAGGACCATGAACTTCCAAGCGAATGCACATCATTATTTATTGTTGCAACATTTGGAAAAGGATGAGCATGCCAATATACTTGCGCAAGGACATCAACAGGATGATGGTTCCGACAAAGCCGAATAAAATCAATAATATTAGATAATAAAATCTCGAATAAAATGAACAAAATAATTATAAATGTACAGAATTTCATTTTGACATTTGTATACATATACAGTGATCGTTCGCTAATTGGGGCACGACCTCACCCCAACTAGCGAATGCCGTTCGCTAATTGGGGCGGTTTGACAAGCGTCAATGTTGTTTACTTTTTGCATTGAACAAAAGACAATTTTACGCGCCAGAAAATATCGATCCCGCCAAACACGGAAACAAAACGTCAACGCGTTTTTGACATCACATTCTGACGTTTAGCTGCTTTTTAATTGGGTTTCGCCCCAATTATCGAACCCCCAACTAAAAAGCGCCCCAACTAGAAAAACCCCAATTAACGAACGTTCACTGTATGTATATCTAAATTGAAAATGCACACATGAAATTGAGAACGAACACGGCTTGTTATTTTGAAAGTATCGCCAGTTGATTCTAATGTAAAATGCACATGTCGATTTGAGAGGAAAATGTTATTTTAAAAAGTTCACTCTTGTCAAAGCTCTTGCCTAGGTGACATTTTCTCAATTGTAGTTTTTACAATTCTATACTTTCTACTGAAAACCACTAACTGATTTTCTTAATTTTACCAACGTTCTTTTACTTTTACCAACGATTTTTTTTTGTTTGCACGTGCTAGATTATGACAGTTTAGCTGTCAATCGATTTGCTCTGCGTAGATGAATTATAATTATTCTTAATCCTCGAAGAGGGTTAAACCCTTTATTCATTTCATGTTTCTGCCACGTTCTCAACCACGTCTTTGAATACTGAAAAGTTCACTCGTCAGTTTCATTGAAAACGCTTGAAAATTTCATTTGCTCTTTCAAAATTATTTTTGAAACGGATTGGTTTTCGAAGTATCCGAAATGGATCAACCTGGACCATCGTGTGCGCCGTGGGGAATAGTTTCTACAAAACGGGTTAGTGATCAGACCATGGGTGAAATCGCAGCTCAATTTGTGCAAAGGGATGGTTTAGAAGCCAAATGCGCTATTGATCCCGGTAGCGTTTGTAGTTACGAACAGGCTTCGTATGATTCTGGAAACATCATACGCCATTTCCGTTCAAAACATCCGGAGAGATCAGTGGAAGTTGGATTAATGAGCGAAGATGCACATCGGCCAAAAAACCACCCCAAGTAACAATTCTGTGACCGTTGGGTTTTATATGAATTTTAATAAGGTTTTATTGTGGGAATAATTAAAGCCCATTGTTTTATGGTGGTCATAAACAAAGCTATCGAACAAAGGTTTTATATCACTCTTGAGATATCCATAAAACTCTTATAAACCATGTTTTAAAACTAAACTTTTTGCTAGCTTCGAAGTTTTGATAATAGTTTTATTATTGCTTTCAAATGCGTCATAAAACCAGTTTGGGTCACGGCTTTAAAACAACTCGACGTAACTCGATCTGTTCGCCATGTTGAATTTTGAAAGCAGTGTTGCTGTATAACTTATACCTGAATCATGCAATAAGACGCATAATGAGATTAGCATATTTTAACCGACATAATGTGAGTGACATGTGTTTCTGATAAACTTAAGATGCTTCTCATTTCCCAAATTAAAAAAAAATAACTAAAAAGCGACAGGTAAAAAATCCCCTGGTCCTAAGAATCTCCGGTGTTATCCAATAATACCAATAAAGGTTTTTCAAAAACAATTCGATTTCTGTCAATAATAATTATGTTCCATGAGCAGGGTTATTTTAAAATTATTCAACTGTAACTCTTATGTTTTGATATTGATTTGAGAAATGAGACACATACATATGAAATGCTGTTGAATATATGCACTTAATTGGATTGCGGCTTTTCATGAAAAGCCGATTCGATGAAGAATCATTTTATTTGACGATGATTTCGACCTGTCATAAGACGAGTTTATACAATCCCATTGAATTCCACCACTTAATTGTATCTTGACAGATACGTATTTCGACCTCAAAAGTAAGGCCGTCTTCAGTGTCTCGTACTTGACTCGAGTCAAGTACGAGACACTGAAGACGGCCTTGCTTTTGAGGTCGAAATACGTATCTGTCAAGATACAACTAAGTGGTGGAATTCAATGGGATTGTATAAACTCATCTTATGACAGGTGAAAACATTCCACTAAAAAGCTCAAAATAATTTTCTTATCAAGATGATTTCGAGTTTCCGGTATCTAAAAAAGGAAGAAATCACGAATGAGTAATACTCCACATATTCGTAGATTCACTAATTTCGGGAAATTACTAGCATTCGTGGATATCTTATACGGATCCGCGAATCCACCGAGAGCTTTTATTTCCACAGATTTGGCATCGTTGCCCGTAGGATGAAAAAGTGCTTCCCTCCTCAGCCACTAGGCTGCATGTCATTGAACCGAAGGCCATCTGTTGCAGGGAAGTGTAATCATGACAAAGTTTTAAAGCATGTTTAAAACGGTCATGAAGTAACCAATGGGAATTATTGAGGTTATCACAAAAGCCATTGAGCTATTTATCGCCAGATTTTTGTTTTCATAAAAAGGAATGTCGCCATGTTGAAATAATGATCAACGTCATAGCTGCGATTGAAAAAATTACATCAATTTCGATCAAATAGACTATTTTATAGTGGAATTAAATTATTTCTAAGGTTTTTTGATAGAAGCATGATTACTTTATTACAAACTATTTGAAATTGAAATATTTTGAGTAGTTTGGAAAATTATTTTATTTCCTGTCTTCATGTGATTATTCGATAATTTCGAAGCGCGTTGATTTTAGGCTTCTACAAACTCAATATTCACGATAAATTTGGTTGCGCATGTCATTCTGCTGTATGAACTACTTAAATAATGCTACATTTTCAACATCAAATCAGAAACATTATTTTCCACACATCAGATTTACATAGGGGGCATTGTTATCTATTGAAAATAAAAACAAAGGCAATCGAATGACAATAAATAAAATCCATGATATGAAATTGAAACAGTTTTATTGTTACTCTTATGATGGTCACGACAACCTCTTATAGAGTATCAACCAATTCAATACAATGTTTTATTGTAGTTTTATTACTACTCTTAATACGGTTTTAATAACTTCTTCTAGGTTGGTCCATTAGGCCGGAAGGCTATCTTAATGATGTCATGAAGAGGTTTTGGTGGAGTTATAAGTTTTATAAGCAACTGGTCATGAAAACCTCCTATAGAGCATGATAAATCTTAAAATGTTACTTGGGCACGCATCGTGATAAAACTCCCTATCGCGATCGATAAAAACCTTTTTGTTGATTCGATCATCAAAATGATTGCAAAGCACAATATGTCGCTGGCCAGTCTTGAATGGGATGGCTTTAAATAGCTGCATGAGTCCATAGCGTCAGCCCTCGGCTTAACCATCAATCGCCAAAACGTCAAACAATTGCTAACTTCAGCAGCGAATTATGTTCGAACCGTCCTGGCTGAAGAAATGCAGGCAAAACTGATTTTTTTTAAAATCGATTCCGCTTCGAAGCATCATCGGCATGTGCTGGGCATTAATGCTCAATATGTCCTGCGGAATGAGATTGTCATCCGTACACTGGGTAAGTAAATTTGTTTTGTCTTATCTAAATGTTAGTACACAAGTTCAGGTTCAAGTTTAAGTAACTACGAAAGTAGCTCCTCGCGTTTTAACCGACAAATGCTACTATAAAAATTACCCAAGTAGTGAGCTACAATCATGCACCTAATAAAGCACTTTCTCGCGTTACAGGCATGATGGAAGACAATGAACGACAGACAGCTGAATTTCTGAAAGCTAAAATCCTCGAAGTTGTTCACAGCTACGGAGTTTCTACCTCGCAGATATTGTCTGTGACTTGCGATAATGGATCGAACATGATAGCGGCGGTAAAACTATTGAAAAAGGAAATGGCTCAAGCTATTTTGGCTTTACTTAGCGATAGCGACAATAGAGAAATATGTCTCGATTCAGATGATGCGTTCCTCGACTTGTTGAACAATGAGTTCCAGAATAGCCTGAATCTCGTCCGATGCGCTGTGCACACGCTACAGCTCGCTGTACTGGAGGTCGTGAGTAAGTCAGATGAATCAGTCAAAGCCATCACCACTATTGCCAAAAAGCATCGAAAAATAAAATACAAAACACATTTCCAACATCACGATGCCAAATATCCACCTATCTGGGACTAAACCAGATGGGGCGGTATTTATAAAATGAATGCCAGCTTTGTGTCCCAGCAGACATTTTTCGACGAATTAGCGTCACAGTTTCCAAAAGTCGGTAAGCATACTTTCTATTTGTACCAATATATTTGTATAAGTCGGTCGAATATCACTATTACATGCCGTCTTTGGCTCGTCCATAGTCCTCCGTCCTCCGAGGGACTCGTTGAAGGAATAAAGAAAATCCATCCAACCGTTTTCGAGTTATGCGAATACGAACACAGACCATTTCATTTTTATATATGTAGATTAAATCTGACTTAATACATAAAATGAGTATTTAGCCTTAACATCAATTCAATGTCATGTAGGCAGATAGGCAAAAGCATTTAAAGAAATTTAACCCTTATACGACCAACAACAAATAACATACGTGAAAGCCCGATAGGGTACCCGACGCAGAAATTGTTTTTTTAACCAGTAAAAAATCAGAAACTCTCCTCACGTCCCCCCCCCTCATTGTAACCAAGTGATTTTATCACAGGTGTTACATTTTGTCGAGCTCTCAGATGTCACCAAGTTTCAGATTCCAGCTATGTCGGCCACCTAAGGGTTAAAATAGGTATGAGGCTACCCAGCAAGGAAGGTTACTCTAACTTGACCCTAATATGAGTGTAACCTGTTAGAAAGTTACTCTAATATTCTCACTAACTTTAGGGTAAAATGAGACTAAAATTAGACAGATCTGCAACACTTTTGTTAGGTATGTTTATGTTTGTTGCATGATTTGATCTAACATGTTAGTCTAACTTTAGAGTGAAGTTAGTTATGTTTCGCAGTGGGCGGTTAGGGTATTGTTAGAGTTGTTTGAAAAGGGCTTTTATGCTGATTTATTTACATCCAGCTGTCATTCATGGCAGAATGATTATGTACTTGTGAAAATCGTGAAAATACATAACCAAACTGCCTCGAATGACAATGGGATGTAAATTAAATATCAAACAAGATCAACAGGAAGTTTTTTTTTACATAAATTACATTTTCCGGAGATTCTTCCAGAAGTTCCGTCAGAGATTCGTATGAGTTCCTTCGGAGATTCCCCCAGGAATTTTTTCAAAGATTCCCGCAGAAGTTCCTTAGGGGTTTCCTCCAGGAATTCCTGGAAAATTTTTCCTCCAGGAAATTCTTCTGAGATTCCTCCAGAAAATCCTTCAGTGGAAGAAAATCCTATAAGATGTCCCTCGGAGATTTCTCCAAGAATTAAGATTCCTCTTGAAATTCCTGAGGGATCCCTCTAACAGTTCCTTTGGAGATTCCTCCAGGAATTCCTTGAAGATTTTTCCATGAGATCCTTCTAAGATTCCTCCAGGAAATCCATCAGGAGTAGCCTCGGAGATTCCTCCAAGGATTCTCGCGGAGATGCAACCAGAAATTCCTTCGGGGACTCCCACTGGATTCCCCTACGGTCTCCTTGAGAGATTCCTGCAAAAGTTTCCTCGGAGATTCCACAAGAGTTTTTTTCGGAGATTCCTCCGCGGGTTCCTTCGAAGGTTCCTCCAGGAGTTGCTTTGGAGTTTGCACCTGTTATTCCTTTAAAGATTTCTGCAGGAATTTCTTCGGAGATTAATCCAGAAGTTCCTTCGGAGATTCCTTCAGAAGTTCCTCCGATGATTCCTACAGGAGCTCATTCGTAGATTCTTCCAGAAGTTATTTTGGATATTTCTCCAGAAGCTTCCTACAGGAAGCCTTGCCAAATACCTAAAACAAAACACTTCCAGAAGTTAGTTCCCCTTTCCTGACTATTTGGATCCAATCTTACCACTTAGTTCTGATAGTAGCATTGCTGAGCGTCATTTATCCTTATAAGTTTTATGTTAATGTCAATTATTGTCGGTCGAAGAAGCGCTGGGAAACCACGAGAAACAAACACGTGAAATCAATTTTACTTTTTTCCTTTCTTTTCTTCAGTATCTGTGCACCGACCGAAACCGGTCAGCGGAGTGAAACAAAAAGAACTGTCAAAATTTAAAGAAAAAATGGAATCAGCATAAAAGCATAAAAATGGTTATGTATTCGAGCCGTAACATAACTAACAGACCCTAACCAGTGTCTAACTTCTAACAGATTGTTACTCTGGGTACTATGGTGTGCACGCTAAAAATGAACTACTCAAAATTGAGTCAAATCCGACTCATTTTCAATAAAAACGGGACAACTTAAAATTTGAGTAAAAGGTACTACTTCAATAAAATGATGATTGCACTTAAACTAGGAGTGTGTTCAACTTGTCATAAGGCGAGTTTGTACAATCCCATTGAATTCCACCACTTAATTGTATCTTCCCAGTCAACATTTTGGTACCTATATCTCTTGATATAGGTTATTATATAAGAATCAACTTAATCGTATATAATGCACAGATTGGCTATATACGTACCAAAGTGGAGGTGATATAGGTACATACGAGTTTTATTATACGATTTTTTCCGACATCATGAGAACAGTATTACGATTATACATAAAAATATGAAAAATAAAAAACAAATCTTACCAGCACCAAGTCTCGAACAAGCGATCTTTGGATTTGCAGGCGGATACTCTACCACTGCACCATACTGCACATCTGGAACTGATTTGGATTTTTGTCCAACATAAACTACACAATTTATATCTTTACAACTGCTTGAAACTTCAACAAGCCGTTTGGACTGAAGTGGTTTCGATTGTATTACGATTCACATAGGCATTCATTCGCATTAATCTAGGATAATGCAAGGAGTATAAGTCATTACGAGTTTTTATTCACACAATTACGATTGATTTTCACTACGGTAAAAATTATCGTATACGATGCATTCAATACAACATCCTTTGACAATAATCTGACAAAGTTTGATATACAATGCGATTCCGATTTTTGATGGACGCAAATGCGACATTATTTGCTGTTTGTTATACGATATGTGGTTTACTGGGTTGATAGATACGTATGTCGACCTCAACAGTAAGGCCGTCTTCAGTGTCTCGTACTTGACTCGAGTCGGGTGGCTCAAAATACACTATTTCAAATTTTTTGATGGGCCGCCCTCTTATTCGATTCTATTTGATGTCCTGATGCTCTGGACAAAATTTCAGCCAAATCGGTCAACGTTTGGGCGGTGCTCAACTCGTTGGAAGTTTATATGCAAAAATATATGCAGAAACATACAAAAACAGAGAATTGTAGTTGGACGGCACAATTTACGTGTTGTAGGGGTGAATTTATTTCTTTTCAAAGGTAAAAGAAACGAAATTTCAGAGAAATGCTAATAACTAAGCCGGGCAAAGTCTAATCTTTTCGCGGTTTCCTGCATAACACTCTGTATTAAATTCTTCAAGATCTGAATGAGTATCATAGTCCTTGTTCGTAAGTTGTGCCGTCCAACTGCAATTCACTGTTTTTGGGTAATTCCTCATACATTTTTGCATATAAACTTCCAACGAGTTTAGCACCGCCCAAACGTTGACCGATTTTGCTGAAATTTTTTTTCCAGAGCATCAGGGCATCAAATAGAACAGAATAAGAGGACGGCCCATCAAAAAAATTAAAAAAAGTTTTTACCATATTAATTTGAGCCACCCTAAAGTACATATATTTTGTTATTAATACAGCAATTTGAATTTTTTTTACAGCAATTTGAATTTCATCTTTGAAAAAACCGTTTCAACTTGCCCCGGTGTACCTTATTTTAACACGATTTTAAAATAAATACCAACGCCGGATATCTTCTTCGTAGTTTAGTTAAAATTAAATCACACATATTTGTGCGTAGTATTTTTTTCAGTGTGTGTTTGATATGCTAAAATATTCAAACTGGAGCTTGGCCTGCTTTTCAATTAAGTATTCTATTAGCATTTCCTCAGTTAATAATTAAAAGCTTTTCTATGCCCGCCATTGCATGAGTATAAAGGAGTTTGATACGGAGAGGAAGTACGTAACGTAATTAATTCTACACTATCAGCAATGACTCATCTATGCAGCTCCCGACAGTTTCTTTTAAATACTGTTAGAGTTGGCTATTGCCTGACGATGAGAGGCAGATGATTCCTGGTTGACGCACCTCTGACTGATGAGGACGCTCTTCCGAACGGACGTCGTATGATGTGGGAGGATGAAAGACCGAGCTCGATCATTTATTCCAGGTTGGAGGTGTTGAAGAAGGTACGGTGGTAGTTCACTAAGGTAACCGCGCTGAAGGAAACAGCAGATGTAAAGGTACACATGTTCTATAGGAGATCCCTGCCTAAAGTTGTGTGGCAAATCACTGCTGTTGTTCCACGTCAACGCAGGCCATAGACGAAACATACGGTAGCTTCAAAACTACGGTGCAGTTGCAGCTTCAGTAATCAGTGCAGCTGTGAGACCTGGATGGTACACAGTATCACAATATGTGTATATTGGGACGATGACAGCTTTGACAAGTTTTCTGCTAGTAGTCTGCAAAAATAAAATCTGGAATCTCCAGAATGTTCGAAGGGTGCTGTAAACTTTTCTCTTGACTTCGTTGACTTGGGGTATCCCGATGAGATCTCTGTCCATAGCGAGTCCTAGGCTAGTGACTTTGTCCTTAAGTTGGATGATATCTCCGCAAACGATGATCGTTCTTTACAGAAAACGTTGGCGAGTTTTTTTGGAATTGGGTGTTAGAAAGTTTCGTTTTGACCAGTCTTCAATTGAATTTAGGTCTTTGTTGATGGAATCGATCAACCTACCAATCTGATCGACAGGTCCAGAGATATTGATCTGGAGATCGTCTACGTATAGTTGATATTTGCAATGGAGAACGGACGGAAGATTGTTAACATATAGACTGAACAGCAAAGCGCTCAAACATGAGCCTTGTGGAGTACCATCTGTCAGTCGAAGCTCCGCGGATGTGGAATCGTTGAGCTTAACAGCTTGCTGGGGCCCTCCTTAGCCGTGCGGTAAGACGCGCGGCTACAAAGCAAGACCATGCTGATGGTGGCTGGGTTCGATTCCCGGTGCCGGTCTAGACAATTTTCGGATTGGAAATTGTCTCGACTTCCCTGGGCATAAAAGTATCCTCGTGTTAGCCTCATGATATACGAATGCAAAAATGGTAACTTGGCTTAGAAACCTCGCAATTAATAACTGTGGAAGTGCTTAATGAACACTAAGTGGCGAGGCGGCTCTGTCCCAGTATGGGGATGTAATGCCAATAAGAAGAAGAAGAACAGCTTGCTACGGTGTTTGAGAAACGAGGAAATTTATTCACAATTGAGGCAGCGAAACCGAATTCATGATACAGTTTCCTTTTGAGGATCTGGTGTTTGATACTGTTGAACGCCAGAGAAAAATCTACAAAGATCATTACGGTGCAATGTTGGTTGTCGAGATTGGTGTAGAGGTTGTGCACGACTTCTGTTGTAGTAGTGCTATAACCGCGGCGATATCCTGATTTATGCGTGGCCAGAGTCCAGATGGTCGGATATCTGCCCCAGCAGAATCTATTCGAGGATTTTCGAGATCGCTGGAAGCACGCTGACGGAACGAAAGTCCTTCGGAGAATCTGGCATTTTTTCGGAATAGGTGTAACAATGGCTTTTTTCCGCGATGACGGAAAGGTTTTTTCTGCTATGATGGCATTGAAGGTGTGGTTCGGAAGAGGGAGTATGAACGGGCTCAGCATATTTATGAAGGAAATTGGAAGATTGTCGGACTTAACCTCGAACATTCTCCTGCTTACTTCTTCTATATTGGTGTGTCGGAAGTGGAATTCTTCTTGTACATTTACGGGTGGTATAGGTAGATGTGCAGGATTTTCCGTATCGCGACTGTTCTGAAGTCCCTCAGTGAAAAACTGATTGTGCTGATTCGCATCAAGATCACTAGAAATTATATTTTTCTTCGTATTATGCACTCCTTCCGTCTGTTTGGTTGGGAGCTCGTGTGAAAAGTTTCTGTCGGCATACTATTTTTTTGCGCTTTATCTTGGGTACGCTCGTATTACTCCTTGCATGAAAAATTTGGAATGCTGGAAAATTCAAATCGCCCCCAATGAATATTTTCCCGGTATGTGATCATAGGTAGCTATTGCTAAATTTGAATATTTATGTTTATATTTATAATGATGACATTTCTTCACTCAAATCCTTTTCGATCAGTGGTAATGTTTCAAAGAATGTTGATAGTTCTGGATAACGCAATAGGTGGGAAATAGAATACAAATTAATTAATTAAATCGCAAAACTTCAATCAATCAGTTTAGGAATTTCCCAGAAAGTCCTATGTTTTAGTTTTTTCTAATACCCCTCTTTAAAACAATAAGGAGAATAACGATTCTGGAATAAAAATGTTTTACTGAACGGGATAGAGGATGTCGTACAAGGTCTTGGCGGCATTTCCTCTCACCACTGAGAATTGTGGGGCTTGCCTAAGATGTGATATGGTATCACAACGAGCACTGCTGAGCTATTATAAAAAGCTGTATGTATTAACATGTACCTAGGTCCTACCGAAGCGAACGTTTTTCGCTCAAAGCACGCTAGCTTAAGGCCTGTTTTTGGGAAGACCTGGCACGACGACCCTTCGTCTAGACAGAAGGTTTACGCAAGCTTAACAAACTGCCGTTAAAAAAAATCAAAAGTTTACTTACATGAATCTACCTAAACGAAATCATTCTTCTAAAATTAATTAAAAAATCATTCCATGTTCCATGTCTAGGCAGGCACACGCCATCTCAATCATGACAGTTGATTTGTTTTTATGTTGAAAACTTGAATCAACGCACATTATGCATGATTTGTTCTATGCGGGGATTTACCTCTGCGCGTTATTTCCGCGTAGCCTTCCAAATTTTTCTTTTTCCCCGTAATATTCCTGCCACTCTGAGTATTGCCTCTGATACGATTCGGGCTCCGAACATACAGTGCGTCTCTTTCTGTGATAGCCTGTTCGATGTCTCGTGTGATCCACGGTGTAGGTATGTCGCGAACTTGTATCACTCTCTCTGGTGCGTGTACTTCCAAGAGGGACTGCAATTTTGCTGTTGGGAGTTCAACCTTGAGGTTAACATCATCTATGTTATAAATTTCTTAATCATCAGCTGCTTGGAAATCAGCTCGAAGACGGACAATATCGATGTGCTGTCTGTGGCACAGCACGGGGTACACGGATGTCAGCGATCAGATAAACGACTTCGTGATCAGAGATCGAGGTTCCATAATGTGTAGACCTCTTCATGTTTTCAAAAAGTATCAAAAAATCAACTGGTCAGCCCAGAATCACAATTCTTTTGCTAAAATAAGCCTCCTGTCAAATTTTCAGATAATTCGGATAAATTTTCGAGGTCGCTCAAGTCGATTTAGTGTTTTTAGGCTATTTTCAATTTTGAAAAAAATCTAACAAGAGATATAAACGTCGAAAACTATCGCTACAACCTCTATACGGAAGCTTTTGATATGCTCTAAAACTCTTGTGAACATTACGATTCTTTCCGTCCACGTTTTGACCATGTTAAAGAGATTTTCGAGAAATAGTGCATAAAAACACTATTTCCCATAAAAGTCGCTGTTATCCAAAATTCTTGAATTAATTGCAAATCATTGCTAATTTATTATATTATTATTCCTCTTTTTTCCCTGAACATTTAGGTAATATAATTGCCAATATGCCCTCCTTAGCCATGCGATAAGACGCGCGGCTACAAAGCAAGACCATGCTGAGGGTGGCTGGGTTCGATTCCCGGTGCTGGTCTAGGCAATTTTCGGATTGGAAATTGTCTCGACTTCCTTGGGCATAAAAGTATCATCGTGCTAGCCTCATGATAATACGAATGCAAAAATGGTAACCTGGCTTAGAAACCTCGCAGTTAATAACTGTGGAAGTGCTTAATGAACACTAAGCTTCGAGGCGGCTGCCGCGGCTCTGTCCCAGTGTGGGGATGTAATGCCAATAAGAAGAAGAATTGCCAATATGCGATTCACCGTTAAATTATTAAAAATCAGAAACTGAGCATTTGTCATAAATTTGCACGTTAGGATTGGGAATACCTGGCAAAGTTTGACGTCTTTGAACTTGAGGAAATACTGGCACAGGATAAGATCGAGGATTTCGCAATTGTCAAGGATAACGATGATTGTCGGAGTAAGCGTTCGGTCAGTCCATTTGGAGGCTTTGACGGGTAAGCGGAAGCATGTTTCTAACGTTCTCTCCAGGTCGATACGGTACTTTATTTATCGCTATTCTGAAACTGTTGATATTCTGGGAGCTGATCCACTGACTTCTCGTAGACAACTTTGGACGCGATCAATTAGTTTTTTGATGGTCGATCGTAGACAATCGAGTTCAAATTAGGGGGTATTATGATCGATTTACTTTGAGTGCTTGCATATGGGGCAAAGCTTTATTCAAAATAAATCTGCTGCTATTCACGTTCTGGATTTGGGATAAATAAATAAAAGTCAAAATACAGAACATTTTCAATGAAGATTTTTATTTTTATAAAGAGTTTTGTCCATAGCATCGCTGCTTCAATATTATTATTATCGTATTTGTTCATTTAACTGTTACTTTTCAAGATTACAGATTACAATAATGGATATCCTTAATCTAAGTTTTAGTTTAATTTTTACTTTTTTACAAATTCAGTACTGTTTCTGGTTTGTTTTGGTTCCTACAAGCTATTGATGCCATTCTAAGAGTTAATATTTGCAGGTTTGAGAGTTTCCATTTTTCATTTCATGCCGAAATTCGTATCTCTTGCTGTTGCCTTCTTATCATAGTTTTGCTTATCCGCTATATAAGAAACTATATAAAAACGAGTCTCGTCTGTACAACTCTCCAGTGTGCCTAACAAGCTACCAAGCATCGCAAATATTTCTCTAAAGACTACAAATTCAAAATTTCTCCAATGCTTGTGTGGATGACATGGGCTTTTCGTTTCCAAACATATAACCAACGATCGAGCGAACAGGACAACTAACGAGAATTGTTTCGCAAAACGATCGTGCTTACCTAATAAAAACACGTGTGCCAATTTAGTTTAAAACAAAACACAAATTACTAATTAAGAGCTTGAGGGGTTTTCCACTATACATATTCCACTAAGTTTAATCAGTCGATGCTCTTCTCTCACAGGATTTTTTTTTGTCTTAGCTTACAGGCGAATTTAGATTTGCGACGTTTGTTTTTGGCTTTAATCCTACTAAGCTTACTAAATCACTAAACAATTGCCGACTCAGTTCCAATTGATGAACCGAAAGAAACCCCAACATTTTTTTCTTCTATCTTTCTTTAATCAGTCACTCATTTGCTAACAGACGAAAACAAGAAAATAAAAACAAAACAATAAGCAAATAATGAACGGAATCGATTGTGAAACGGTCAACATTTCTGCGCATTAGCTCTAATCCGATGCTATGAGTTTTGTCTCTTATAGAGAGTTGATTTGCGAATTATCGAATAGGAAAAAATATAAACCTCCATCAACTGGTTTGTTTCAATATTATTTTTTTCAGTACTAGCTGCAAATATCAATTTCAATAGAAAATTTCTTATCGTTTAATACATTTCTTTATTCTCTCCAATGTACACAGTACACAATTGTTTCGCTTACTTATACTGGTTTACAACATACAAACAAAACTAATAAGACTTGTTTTCAACAAACATCACATTTACAAGACGAGGGAATTGATGGGCATTGGAAAGAAAAAAGTGATCTGGGTTAGATTTTTTTTTAAATTGGGAAGGAATTAACTAAAACGGTGGGTTATTGCATCTGCCTTGCGGGCACAGTTTGAGAACTCCGGAAATCGTTAAATGGGAACAGAAAGACCACTCCCACGAACAGCGACCTACGTAGCTCAGAGTTTTCTTATATCACTATGTTTGTGCTCATTAGTGTGTGTAGTCAAGGGGTTACTTGGTTGGTTGATTTATTGACAGCGCATTTGAATTAGGAGCAGTTGTTTGACCAAAGGGACCATAGGCGTCTAATTGGATTAGAACGATCAGTGTCTGTCATTTTATTTATGATAGTTCATGAGCAACTTGTTGAACCAACTATTCGATAACTGATGCTAATCTAAAACGCAAATATTAAAAATGATTTTGAAATTTGAAGTATGATTCGAGTCACAATTGGTCAAACAACTGTCCAATTCGAAACGCGTGCCACTTAGGTTTATTTCAAGGTTCTGAAGAAATCCGAAGCTGATGAGCAACTATTCTCGCATTGAGAAAGACTACTCGTTCTACTGCAGTACCTGCGCACTGTTTGCAAAATTGGCATAGAACTTTAAGGTTAGTTTAGATTTTAGAGCAAGCTGCTTGCCACTGGACTCTTTTGAATGATTCTTGTACTGGTCCTTCCTCGTCGTCAGGGCAGAGCAACTCTTCGCGTAGTAATATCCGGTCCGGTGCTGTTTATCCCTATCAAAGTATTTCTAGTCCCAGCTTTTGCGAGCGACTATACGTATGCGTGTTGTTTGTTTACTTGTTGTGTTCATTCAATTTCATTAAATGTACTTGGTTAATCCTTAAATCGTTAGTGAGACTAAGAGATAAACTTTTGCGTCGAAAAATCCAGTAAATATAGGTTCGAGATTTTTCGAAGTTCTTCCCTTGTAATCTGAAAAAAGCACCGATCTTCAGCTAACTTGTTTTAAAGTGTTACTTGTTTTTTTTGTTTGCTTATTAAATGTTTTCAATCAACTCGATTTAGTCATTTTTTGTAATTTTAAATATTTTTTCTTGTAACCTCTCTTCTTGTTCAATGTACAGTTTCATGGAAATGAACTTTCATACCACGTGTTTTTTTTTTCTTATTATGCGGAAACTAGCATGGGTCTGATTCGGAGGAAGAAATTTGTCATTCTTCTTTGATTCTTTAAGGCTGTGTACAAAACTAATTGATTTTCAAACAAGTGAAAAATTCATAAATACATGAAAATAAAAACAATAACTAGCTAATTCGCTCCAAGATCTCAGCCATTTTAGCAACTTTCGCAAAAAAAAAATCCTTCTCTTTTAAACAAAATTCATAAAATTTACACAAATAACAACGCCAAAAAATAAAAATAAATTATATCATTTAGATTATTATGTAATAAATAATGAGCGCAAACATCAGCACGAACTTCTCACACCATTGTACCTTGCTGAGATCCGTTAACAAAAAAAAATTAACAGTTTTGAAAGTCCTCATTTGAAAACTTCGCAGCTCCTAATCATTTTTTTTGTCTGTACAAATGTGCAAAAGCATCGAAATCAGAACAGAGCTCCTGTGGGATAGATGCTCTAATTCAGTGGATACTTGGTTTGCGTTGTGTTTGTTGGAAAATATCCCTTGAGCTGACCGGTGAATTGGGTCACTCTGCGATCCACATCCAAGAAATAAAATATCGGATGCGACTGATGGAATATTTCAGTCAGTAGAAACTTGGTAAGTTTTTGGAAACCATTTTGGTAACTTCAAAGAGGCTACACTAGAGTTCTAGGATCATCTTCTTTGAGGCTTACACCAATACCTACTCAAGATCAGAATCTGCCCAGTTAGCCCATTCTGGGAAAGACTTTGGGGTAAATTTGAGCCGAACTAAAAGCCTTTCGAAATCCATGTGGTCGGGGTTCTGCGAAACTGCACCAAACGCTTCTCTGTCTGACTTGTATTTTTTCTAGTGGTAAAAGGGTAATGGAAATTATTTCAAAAAAAAATTAATTGCATACATTTGTTGTGGGACATCCTTTGTTTCAGGGCTGACGGATATTCAGTACCTGTTCAGTACGATTTGTGACCAATTGGGAGAAAAAGCGTCTTTTTTGGCGCTTGGTGCGATTCAGCAGTACTGAGATTTGGCATTATTAAAAATGCCACTTCATCTGAATGTTTGCGGAATTCTCTATAACCAGTTTTATTCGAACAATCGCGTAAATTAACAAAATATGTTCAGCTTCGCCAAAATCATTTTAGCAAGTACAGTTTATTGTAGGTGTATGAAACCAAAATTATCATAAATAAATCGGAAAAGGAAATTTTTTTAACCATCGATAAAAATAATTGCAGAAGAATTGCTGTATGGTACCAACATTTAAGGTAACCGGAAAACATTTATTGTATTGTATGGTGTGAAGCACCTATATAACAGGTGCACTCTCAATAAAAAAGTATGTCTCGACGAACAAATGTTTGTTAAATCGGCACTTTTCTCAAAAAACTACTGCTTTTTATTTTCTATTGATAGAGGCTGACTCATTTATTAAAATAATGTAAATAACTAAAAATGTATTATATTGAAAACTGAGAATTGGATACAAAATCTAAATCAAGATGTAGTAAGAATAAATATTGCGATAACATCCGAAATGATGTTTCAAGTACCATTTGTTGAAATTGTTTTGTGTTAAATTAACGCTGTTGATGCAATCAACATTTAAAAAAGCAATTCTATATGTTTATACCAGATTGACTGGCTGTTTGAAATGCCAATTGTTTATGTTTTAACATACATAGTGGCTGTTGTTTGACAGATGAAGTTGCAGGACAAAGTCGATGAATGAATGCATCGATCGCCAAACATATCGATCGTTAAACAATAAATAAAATGAAATACTGCACTTCCGTTTGCATGGTTGGACGCTATTTACAATTATGAAAATTTCACGATGCGGACGGTGTCGCATATCGACATTGTTGTTTCATAGGGGCTAAAGTCGCAAACGTAAACATTGACTTTTTCCAGTGTTGGTATTTAAAATCTCAAATTCTCAATCCCATCAGAATCGCTCATGATTCGAATCGTGACTTGCAACATTGCATGACTTTTGCGTGTTTTTTTTTCAATGTTGAATGCACTGAATTAACTTTTTTCACTTTCTACAAGACGAGCCAGCCTTGGGCTGAAAGTCTCTTTAATAAAGATATAAAAAAACTTTTTCCACTTAAGGACATGCCTCCCGCTTGTCAAAACCAAATGCAATCGCGATTTCAAGAGAACCCCATTCAAAAATGAAGCCACTTTCATTTTTATTATTCCACGCATGCTGCGACGCACCACAGCTGGAATTACGAAAATAACAGTTATGCGTTGCTCCAAAAGATATTTTAGTTACTAGATAAAGATTGTCGCTTCGGTTCCCTTTGTTCTGCTGTCCGAAACATGTGTGGTACATACCTGTCAAATCGTATGGATTTTCCTTCTTTGACATTTAGCTCCCCTATCCTCGCCTATCCTGTCGCGTTTTAGAGCGAAATTATTTTTCAGCGATGCGATTATGTCCGAGAAACTCAAGCGCGATGCTTTCTCCACAGAATTGCAAGCGAGTTATCTCGTGCCGGAAGCCTCGATTATTGAGATTTGAATATGATTCTTCCAACACTGCTTTTTAAGCAATTTTCTCATCAAATAAAACCGCTACCAGCTAACAGATACTGGGGACCGGTGGACTACTGTTTTAGCAGTGACAACAGCGACAATCGTCCTTTATAGTTTGTAACCTCTATTGGAATTTGACAAGACATTTGAAATTTTTGCTTATTGTACAATCCATCATGAATTCACCTAAATGCCAAAAGTAGGGTGGCTGTACCGGTAATAGTGGAAAGGGGCTGTCCATAAACCACGTAGACTCTTGAGGGGGAGGGAGGGGTTTTGAAAAAGTCTACGATAGTCTACGAAGGGGGACGGAGGGGTATACCAAAAGTCTACGTAGACTTTTTAATTTAATGTTTTTTAAAAGCGATTTGATTTATACAGCAGCATAGTGCGAAACTCGATTTTTTGGTATGTTTTTTTTTGTTTTTTTTTGCATGACTTTACCGAAATAATCTTTTGCATTTCTCCTTAAAAATTTAATGAATTTCACTAAAGAAGTAAAAGTCTGAGCTACGGCTTAAAACTATCATGGATTTCACTAGAAAATTGTTCTGTGTTGAGCAAGAAAATTCTCCAAAGTATTCTATATAAAATTTCGATTTTTTTTCAAAGTCTTCACTTGGATTTTACTGCAGATTCTACTAGAATTTCATTTGATTTTCGGCAGGAACTTCTTTGCAAACTATGGAAATTAAGTCGTATTTGAACGGATTTTTTTTAATTTACAAAGGAAGTATTTTGGAATATCCAAGAAAAAGTCTTTGGAATGCCCAAAAGATATTCTTCGAAATGCCCGTGGAAAATTCTTATTCGTAAATTTCTTCGGCAGTTCAAATGCAAATTCTTTGGAATTATCGATTTTCGGAATTTCTAAATAAATTGCTGAAAACTCCCACGAGAAATTATTTGAATTTCCCAGCAGAAACAGTTTGAGTTTCCACAAAAAAAAATATTTGCAATTTTTGTAACAAAGCCCTACTAATTTTCATGAAAATTTATTCGAATTTTTTACAAGAAGTTCACAAAAAGTTCAACTGAAAATTCTCCATAATTTGCACCGAAAATTATTCAGAAAATATTTTTTGGAATGCCCATAAAATTTATTTAAATTTCCTCAAGAAATGGCTCCAAATTTGCAAGACAAATTAAAAAATATCGTAGGGAACCATTCTAAATTTCCATGGGAAATATTTCAAAATGTCCGTTTAAACTAAAAATTACCTCGGGAAATAGTTCTAAATTTTCACGGAAAATTACTCGGTTTTTTAACGGGGAAACTTTTGGAATTTAGAAGAAAAATCTTGGGATTTCAACAGATGATTATTCAGCGGGATATTACATGGAATTTTCAAGAAAAGCATCGGAACTATCACGGAGAGTTATTTGGAGTATTTCAATGTTATCAATTGGGAAATTTTACGAAATTTCCACGCAAAACTTATTAGACATTCTCGAAATTTGAACTCGAAATTTTTCTAAATTCTGTGAATTCACGATTTTCACAATTGTGAACCGGCGTTGAGAATTATAGGTCAGATGTGTGATAGATTTTATCAGTGGCGCTCCGATGCAGAAATGTCGGCAATGATGGTGCACACTTCTAGGAGGAGTTGAATTCAACAGTAATTAAATTAATTGGGTTTTAGATTTGATTTTAGGATTTAGGGACAGAGGATTAAATTTGATTTCGTTTCAATTTGATTTTGGTTTTGTTGGATTTTGCTCAGTGTGATTTTGTTAAGTTTGAAATTCGAATTTTGTTGTAATGTTTACATGTAAATGGAATTGAATAGCTGAATTACTTAAAACGTGGTTGATTTCCATATTTTTCCAATCACATGATGTTTTGTAAAATTTGGTAAAGTCTACGTAGACATCATGGGGGGGAGGGAGGGGTTTTGAAAAAGTCTACGAAAGTCTACTAGGGGGGACGGGGGGGTTTGAAAAGTGAAATTTCGGTCTACGTGGTTTGTGGACAGCCCCAAACTTTGTTTTCGGGGGATTTGGAATATTTTGATTATTAAAAAATACTTCTTAGCATAGCGCTTACTTAAAATTTGATTGTGATAGTGATACTAAAACATAATTTTCCTTAACTTTTTGATTCCTTTGAACCAATAATATTAGGTGAAGCGTTTCTGTAATAGTGAATCCAATAAGAAAATAATGGGATTCACTATCATAGGGACATGAATTAGCTTGTAGCATTCTTTCCTGTCCATGTTCCAGTTTTACGTAGGCTAGTACCTACGTAGATCATAAGGAGAGCGGCCAAGAAAAATTTGCTTCAATTTCTGCAGTAGGGTATCCAATCCAATGGTTTGAACCATTTTGAAATCAGTAGAAATTACCATCTCATTGGCAGGAAATGAACCTAAAACAGTATGAATGGCATATTTAGGTATACAGGAAGTGATAATAGTAGTTTGTGCAACTAGTTGCAAAAAGATGATTTTTTCAGCACGAGTTGTACGTTTATCAAACGAGGCTTGCCGAGTTGGATAAATACTACGAGTGCTGAAAAAATCGAGTTTTGCAACGAGTTGAACACGCTATTTTTTGCAATGACGAAAAATGGGCTTTAATGTGATAAATCTGTACCAAAATGTACAATTGTATTTACTTCACATGATCAATCTTACCAAAATGTCATGCTGCTGCAGAAAACAAACATATTTCATGTTATCGTGCCACATTGTCTGCTCGACAGACCATAAAGCAATAGATGAACCAGCTTTTAGAAAAATTGATGTCATGTCCATTTAATTATTCCATTAATTACGTGACACAGAAAATACACTGTTTGAACACACAACCAAGTTAATTGAGCTACATCTGGTCATATAACTATTGTTCTTATGCTGGTTTTTCATTATAGCACCCAAATGAGTGCTATAATGGATATTATGCAACCCATTTGAGTTGCATTATGTTCATTAAAGCACCCATTTCAATGGTATGGAAAAGTAGGCCGTTTTATCACTCAAACGACAACTGTAAACCAGGTATTATGATCAGGAATTGCAAAAAGTTTATTTAAACATTCGTACATATTGTTTAAGTAAAAAAATAAAGCGATTTAGAAAAGTCCTGGATTGGCGCTAAATTCCCCCCACCAGTGGCATAATTTCAAAAAGCTCGTAAAGGACGCATTTTATGACACAGGAGAGAGATCAATATATCAAAAGAATGCTATTTTTATCTGTAATCGATTGACATCATCATACAATTTAGAAACAGTTTTAAATAGTTAAAATAGTAAGATTTTTACAAGGTAAAATCTGATCATGGTTTGAACTAAATTCGTACCATGGTTTGAACTTGTAAATGCAGTCATGTTCTGCTGCTGTCCGCTAGGAGCGCTGCATGCGCCTAGCTGGAGCATTTTGTTTACATTTCCAATATAATAAATCGCAAATTTCATATCGATAATTTAGACGATTTTCACACGGTTCGAGTTACTAATCTAATGCGAGAAGATGAATAGTAAAACAAATTTGCTTTTCTATAGATTTCCTCAGCGTTTCATGCATGTGATTAGTATTATATTTAGGAGCTGCTGGCTGCTGCAGTAGTTCAAACCATGGTACGATTTTAGTTCAAACCATGAACAGTGTAGTTCAAACCATGGTACGAATCAAAGTTATGTAATTATTAAGTTTTTTCAATTAAACTAAGCATAAATATGAGCACCCAGGATGTATTTAGAAAGATAATGAACTAAGCTTCCATATAAACTAGAAATCGCAGTTCTAACATGTCCCTTTAATGAAATAAATCAACTTTGTTTTGACGGCTCATCTGGAACCCGCCATTTGGTTCAAACCATGATTGGATACCCTAATGCGAATGAATATTTTACCGCTAGGAAAAGTGACAGTTAGATTTAGTTTACATAGCAGGCGTTATTTGCTTTACAAAATTTTCACGACTTGTCAGATCTGTACTGCTCGAGAATTTCAGTAGCGGAATCATTCATTGGCCATTTCTTGACCTATCTATTTGCAGTACTTTGAAGTTCAGGCCCCTTAATGGAGGAAGCGATTTCGACAGGAAAACAATATTTTAAGATGGGGGAAATCACGGCTTTGGCAGGTTTTGTTCAATTATTGTCAGGGAGGTTTTTGTTAACCAAATTTTATGAAATTTAACCACAATATTCTTTGATTTGCAAATAATGTTTAGGCCAAATTTGGGGATAATTAGTTAAACAAAACCCCTCTGTCAATAATAGAACAAAACCTGCCAAAGACGTCATTTCCCCCACCAACATTATTTTTCTCGAAAAGCATCAGAGAAGAAGAGCTTTCTGCCAATATGTTCACTATACAAGAAATGTATTCTTATCAGTGTTGTGAATTAAACAACATGGACCTGTCTCTAATATGTATCACTATTATCGGCACATCGATCCTACCCTGGAGCTCGCTTCATTAGTGTTTAGCTCAAGAATAAATGCATTTTGTAGACTGAGTTTGTTGACTGTTGCGTTTCCAAATTTTTCCATTTCATAGGTCGCAGCAAAACATTGGAAAGTGGCGAGTAGGTATTATACTTTGTGATGTGATGCAAAATGTTTGTGTCGTGTAAATTTGCTGAGCAAACAAAAATCTACAATTTCCAGAAGTGGGCAGCTCAATGTACCCGGTGGTGGACCGCTGGTAATTCCATCCATTGCACATCCAACTACTTCATTCGTGAGATTGGTTTTTAAACCCTTTTTCATTACAGTCAAACCTCCATTAGTCGATGTTTTATGACTCGATATCGACTCATGGAAGCAAATTATGTCATATTAAAAAATATGTTTTGGGTTTCTGTGATGGTTCCTCTATAGACATTTCCATTTTTTGTTCCACAACTCGATATTTCCATGAGCCGATGATCCCTTCAATATCGACTCATTGAGGTTTGACTGTATTATTTTGACTAAATTAATGTTCTTTTTCACCAATATGTGAGCTTTTACTTCAAATGTTTCCAGAATCGCTAGATTTTTAAAGGTCTACAACCGAGTACAATTTTTCAATTAAGAAATCAACTCTTCATATAAACTGAGTTGTCGAGACTTGCGAAGATGCTGCTTCTTTTTCCTTGGTTTGACTCTTGTATTCATCATAGTTGACCATGGATTTTCAACTGCTTCACTTAAGTTCAGTGTATGCTCTTCTTAGCACAATAAAAATAACATAACTTAAATAACATATTTATAACTGTTTAATATTAGGCAGTCCGGCTATTTTGTAATACTTTTTTTGAAAAAGTCTTTGTAAAAAAAATATGTGGACTACTTTATATAGAATTTCAACAGTATCACACAAAAGCTGCTGTATGCATCTGACAGTTTGTGAGACCGATTGCCGGGAAGCAAATGACGTCCCTATTTTTCCTCTTTGCAAGTCCCGTCTCCGCATATACTGCCGCTAATCGCAAGCCCGACACAGAACTGAAATTTCCGTCCAAGCAAACGTCGATTTTCTTCGTTACCAATGACTTTCATAGAATTGATATATAATTGATATAGAATCCCGTAGCGTAGTTGGCTACACGTTCGCCTCATAAGCGAATGGTCATGGATTCGATTCCCCCCAACCCCTCAACAAAACCCTTGTCAGTCGCCGGAAGCGCAGTTCGTACGGTGGCGTTTTGGGAGACGCGCCTAACCGACACGGCTGCCTGATGACGACTGACAAAACTGTTCTCGGAGGCATTCCTCCAACGATCCTCGATAAATGGCAACCGTACAAAGCAACGATCATTGGATACACCATACGGACAAGTGGACACAATGGACTCACGATGCGATGAACTGGTAAACGACAACAATAACGAATTAGGGATATCTAAAAATAGATTCTGTGTGGATTTTGGGCAGCAGAATACCACAGTAGATCACGGCACAGTAGCGGTTGAGAACACAGAGTGCCTTACCAAATAAATAAACGAATAAAAAAAAATCTCTGTAAATATTGCTTTTTTTATTGTTTGTGCACAGAATGTCACAGATTATTTAGATGCCCTCCATCAAACTTTACTATCCCGGATGCTCGTTTGGCGAATAGATTTCTAGAACGTTTGATTCCGACAATAGAACTCCTCACTCGACTTGCGTTACATCATTCTACTTGTAGAATTGCCGAATTATTATGGTACGCCGAATGCTCCCATATGGATTACATATTTGACACAACAGAGAATATCAAAGTCCGGGATGGATGTCCTGCGATATTTTGTTTTTGCAAATATTGATTTCCAAGATTAGACCTATTGCACTATTCAGCTCGGTATCACTAAACAATGCAAATGTTAGACTTTGTCAAGGATTTTGCCTGCACTACGCATACCCGTAATAGGATCCGCCCATTTTGCATTTGGACATTTTCGCACTACTTAGAAATGACTACTCAAAAGTAGTCGTCTCATTTGATAGCACTTCCGATAATGGTTATGCTTTGTTACTACTAAAATGATTGATTGAAGTAAGCGATTCCAAAAACTTGAACAACTATCTTTTAACTTCAAAATAAATAGTGTCTCTATGGTAGTAATTCTCAAAATTTCGTTTAATTCAATTTGCAAGTGTATGGACCCACATTAGAATGAAGCGTTTGATAGAATCGCGAGTATGTGCGACAGCGTTTCAGTCACGCGCTTTCACTCGCACTCAATTTCATATCCCAGTAGGTTCTTAATGTGTCTGGAACTAAGTGATTTTTCACAATACATAGGAATTATGGAATCGAAGACCACCCAAGGACTTTATAGTTGCATCGGCTACATTAGCAGCTGACAAGCCACTGGACATAAGTTTCCGATATGATAGGAAAGTCGTTTAATCCATCTGCAGTTCTTTTACCGTTATTTATTGGATTTTCTTCACCTTTTTTCTTATTTTCAAAAGACAGTATCTACATATTTCATTACACCCGATTCTTTTTTTTACACGGGGGATGCGTTCCGTGTTAAAAAAGTTTTCATTTCAAAATTTGAAAATCCGTGTAAAAAAAGTTTTATGATTTCTCGACAAATCATGCAAAATGGAGCAACTTTGCAAAAATTTTGTTTGGGATTTTTTTTTTACACGGCCGTGATATCGCCGTCACTGATATCGCTGCTAGGGACGAAGCAAGCCAACGCTCTATGATTGAGTTTGGTCTTCTTTTGCACTTGTTCATACTGCGATAGCAATCACGTCACTTTTGAACTGTCATTTTCTTTACGAGCCTACCTTGATTCTGTATACCGTGGCCATTGGTAAAGTGGCAGGTCGTGGTTTGCTTAGATGAGAATTCCAGTTCAATGTCTGGAAACAATTCTTGTCAAACTTTTTACAGCATCCGACATTATGGCGAACGTGGAACGCTGGATACTTCGCAGAAAAGTTTGATAAGATCTCTAGTCATTGGTGTTTATATCACAGCATAATACAGTGTTGACATGTTGTTATCACTCTCCGATTTTGTCTAGGGTTAAGCCTTCGTCATAGTCTTGAAAACCAATAAAAGAGATACTTTTTAGCCAAACTCATCCATACCAAATCGTAAGCTCAGGAGAAACGTTCTGGTATAGTGGAGTTCTAGCAATTGGACGTTGCTGTCGTTGTTTTTAGCCCCTACGACGATGGGTAGAAATATCTCCTTATATCCGATTGGATCACGTTTTTGACCCTATTTTGTCACCCCAAAAACTTTTGAAAGTTTTAGTGGCTCTTCTTATTCTTGTAAACAATACTGCAAACAACAACGATATTCATGAAGTAACTTTCACCGCTTGTGGTTTATAATGAATCATTTCTGAGTGCCTGTCAAAGTTTTTGTAAGCCTTTTCGACAAGAAATCTCGCTTAACTTTTCAAAAAGACCTAAGTAACATTTTTTTCATGAATTAATTTGAGTACTGCAATCAAAAGCTTTCATATTTTTCTGTTGATTACGCTATTCAGATTAATTCATGAAAAAATGTTATTTAGGTCCTTTTGAAAAGTTAAGCGAGAAATAATGAGTACTATATACGCATTTTGCCTTTGCAAGGGGGTGATAAAATCGGGTTATTTCTGTATTGACCTCAACAAGTTATGAGCGAACACTTCGCTAGACCAGCAACAGGAGACACTCTTCTTACATTTGAAGCCAAAGGGCTGTTTAAATGCTACTAGAGAAACTCCTTGAAGTTTGTCTCCTATTGAAAATAAAAAAAACCTTCTAAAATATGTCATTGCCGCTTATGTTCATAACTTTGGGGCACAGTACCGTTTTGGCTCAAATCCCGAACATGACTCATATTCCGAACACTGGCGTTTTAGCGCCCTCAAACTAAAATTTTCACCAGTTTTCACATTGAGGATCAAGATTACAAACGAATTCAAGATCCGAAATAGCCATTGAAACGCGAGTGTTCGGAATATGCATCATGTTTGGAATTTGAGACTAGCAAACCCGCATCGATATTTTTCTTCGACTGTTTCGAAATAACCAATCGTGAGCAGTAACTAACACGACTGAAATTAGTTGAACATAAGCGTCACCGAAACCTTTTTACGACAATTGTGTTTCATTGATTTTGAATTTAAATGGAGAATGTTCTACCGTGGGAACCAAAGTTCATACAGCACTGAAATCCGTCCACCTGATGAGACATGATGGATGGGGGGTGTACGGTAATTAATTTATAAAAATTTACCCCCCCTTTCGATGGATTTTAGATAGGCTAGATGTACCAGTCGTGGCTATAGCACCAGTTGTCGCACTAGTGCATAATACACCAAGTGGCACATCACATCACCACATTCATATGACAATATAACATCTTTAATCTCTTCCAAATCAAACAAACCAAAAATTGTAAAAAAATATTTTGGTTAATTTTTGTCGTCCTTTGCACCAGTTGTCGGTCACTGGTCCCAATTTGGCCAATCCCATAAGAAAACAATGGAATTTGCCATAATAGGATAGTACATGCGTTCCTAATATGGATTGATCAATTTTGGGTACTATCACGAATTTTAATGCGGTTTTCACATTTGTTCTAAGAAGCAGGAAGGGAAAACCTCCGCATGACATATCAACACCACCCACGTGCCTTTCATTTATATTTTTATAAATAGGATTGTTCTTAACTATGGCGACGATTGGTACACCCGCCCTATCTATATTTTAATCGACTGAAAAACTTTCCACCAATTTGTCAATTTCTTTGAAACTTTTCATTATTAATGGTAAAATATTAAAAATTATTTGATGGCAATCTCGCCGGTAGTATCCCTTAAGGGATATTTTTCGTGAGATTCACAAAAAAATGATTTAAAAAGATGTTTTCCAACGTACAACCGCTAGCGGGTTGAAAATGCACATTGTTGAAAATCAATCGATTCTTTTCAGGACCACGAATCTATACGGAAGGAATTGGAAGCGAATTTTCTTCAAAGTACAAAACACAATTGTTCGACGACGGTAGAAAATACAATCCGAATGGTAGCGGACTCAAAAGCGTGCGTCGGGGGGATACACTGCGATAAATTTATTGGCATGGATGGCGTCTGTAGCGTTCCATCGGCAAGTGGCTATCGTCAACATCAGCAGCCATGGAGTATTTTTTTTGCTTGATTCTGATATTGGTTTTGTTGCTTTTGATGTTTGAACAGGCGGTTTTTTTAGGATCACTATTTACCTCAAGAGAAAGTTGATCCGAGAAGAATGTTGCTCGGAGAATGTTATTCGCTAAAGAAGCATCTTCGATGATTTGAAGGACAACCATGACATGACTGTTGTCGGCGTCAGTAGCACTCAAGTAAAATTTTTTTTGCTTGATTTTGTTTCTGTTGCAGTTAATGATTGGAATGCACATAAATGAAGGTAAATCGATACTTTTCATGATCACCATTTTATACAAAAGAAAGCTATCCCGGGAAGATTATTCTTCAAAGTACAATACACAATCGCTTGGCGATAGCAGAAAAATCAATCTCAACCAAGAATCGTAATTATAACTCATTATCCCGTACAGACAAGGCTCTCTCATGCAGATTTTTGCGAAGTTCTGATGAGTAGTTACCATTTTTTGCTCACTTCCAGTACAGAAAAGAATGACCCGAAATTTGCTTGTTTTCGTCTCATCGAAGCGAAAAGTACGAACCCTGATCGCAACAATGGCTTTTCGTTGCCCAACATCTACCTAGCGGTCATGCCCTGTGCATAACCCTAATGATTTTTCAGTAATTCCTATCAAGTTTGTATCAGAGATTGTATTAGAATTTTTTTATAGATATTTTTTTGAAATTTTTTTTTAAATCTTTTTCGAAAATCTTCTCTTGAAAAGATTTTCAGCTGTTTCTTGAAGAATTTACACAAAAAATCGTTCTAGAAATCATTCAGGGACCTTTTATTTTTCTTCTTGTCGTCAGTTATACACAATCCGGTATCTGACTGAAAGTCAGATAGCCTTCTTAATTGTGTTTGTTCTTTCTTCTGAGACTATTTGTTTCGATCAATTAGCAGAATGGTCTGACATCTTATCTGAAATAAGTATTTACTTAATTATTAAAAAGTAGTTACCCTACCAGAGCTTTTAACAATGTAAAACATTTCAAATTGAAATGTGAACAACTTTAAAAGCGTATCAGAAATAGTATAGACTAATACGTTTTTTAGTATACCAATTTTAAATCCAAAATCTAACTAAATATTTGAAAGAAATAAGAATATTATCCTAAACAATAATTCAATATCAATTGCAAACTCTCAGGCCCTATAGTTTACGTCATTGGGTTAAAACCTGGGTCAATAATAATAGCTGTCAGATCTTAGCTTCAGACAGATAGAAGAAAAAGATAAACAAGTAAAAACTGAAAACAAAAGTTTTCTTAACAATATAAGGAAAAACAGTTTTTTGAGTGATTCAGAATTATTGATTTGCAAACTTTCAAATTGAAGAAATGTATTTTACATTTTGCCATTCGGTTTTTATCCAATTTTAGAAAAAAAAACTAAAAATGTATAAAAATCGAAGAAACATTTCAAGAATAAAAATAATACCATTGACTAGATACAAACAAGCGGAACAAATATTTTTCACATGAGATCACGTTTTCCACACAAACAGGAAAATTTATAACAAAATCATTTAAGCAAGAAAAAACAAAGAAACAAAACGAACATGCAAATGACTTCTCTTCTAAATTTCCATGAAAACTGTTCCAAGAAATTATAGCTCTACAAAATTTTGCTTTATTCGCCTTAAATAAAAAGGAAAACAAAAATATCAGTCTGTTGCTCATAACCACTAATAAAAAAAACAAATTCTCATCAATATCTCACACGAAGCCATTCAATGATGCATCACATCCTAAATCTAAATCAGAAAACAACTCCGAATGAAGTAAAAACCTAACGTAAAAGATTGCCAATCAGTTTCAGTTTGTTTTAGTCTTGTTTGCCGCCCTTTAGTCGTGTTATATTTTCCTTTTCGTTTCCGCGGAACCACATCCACTTAGTGCACTATATTTACAAACCGGGGTGGTTCCTTCCCCGACGACAGGGCCCCACCGCGCAAAATATCTCCAAAAAATAATGACAAATTTCTTCCGCCATTTCCGCCCATGGGTTTTCGTCTAACGCTACAGAGCCTATCTTTAAGAACACTTAACCTTATGCTTGCTTGTTTTTGCTTATTTTTTGCGATTTTTTTTTCATTCTTACTCCTAATTGTTTTAGCGCTGATACTAAGTAAAAAATAAATATATAAATTTATACTTCTCTTAACGGCTAGTTCTGTGTGTATGTTTGTGTATGTATGTGTGAGTGTCTGTTATGCATTCTTCCTTACTGCCTACGATCAAAGTGTGTGGGTCTCTCTCTCTCTCGCTCGCTTACAAAACTAATATTCACAGTTTTTCATTCCCTTCCCAATCTTACGTGGCGTCGCGCTTCGTCGTCGCAACCGCTCTGTCAACAACGGGCCACCCTAATGACACTGTCCTGCCGGAGGGGGGCTGCTGCGGGCAGCGGGAGCTACGTGCACTCGATGATCATCTGGCTGGACTCGATCACGCTGGGTCGGCTGGTCGGCGGATCCAGTTGACTGGGCGGAGTCCCTCCGCCGCCGCCAACACCACCATTGTGATGACCCACAACGCTGATCGATGCCGGCGGAGGTTGATGCTGGTGGTGCGGCGGGTGATGATGCGGGTGATGCTGCAGGTGCGGTGGAACTCCCTGCGGCGGCAGGGGACCACCCAGGAAGTGCACGTTTCCGTTCAGCATGTTGGGATTGTTGTTGTTTGTCGTGGTGGTGGTGGTCGTGGAGGAAGGGCTGTTACCGCTGGAGGGTAGTTTGCCGACTTTTTGGATGATCGCTTCCGATGCGGAGTGGACTTGGATCAGGTGGCTCGGGTGTTGCGGGGACAGTCCGAGAAGCGTCGGGGGAGACCCGTTCCCGATCACTACGTGCCTCAGTTGATGGGGTGCCACTGGAGAGGCCGGATGGTTCTGCAGCTCGTAGTAGTCTCGATGGTCGTTGCTGTCCGGTTGATCCTTATCTGTGGGGAAGAAATCGATCAAGAAACGGATTCGCTTTCGTGAGGAAATTATACTTACCTATGCACTCGGAAGTGGCGGCAGCGGCCAGCGCTAGCTCTTCCTCCAGGTTATTTGGCTTGCAGCTCGTCGTCTTCCAGTGGGTTCGCAGTCCGGAAGCACTGATGTACTTCTTATCACAACCTTGGCATACGTACGGCCGATCGTTGGTGTGCAGCCGCTTGTGCAGCTTCAGGTGCACAAACTGGGTGAACTTCTGCGGGCACAGATCGCATGCGTACGGTTTCTGGCCGCTGTGTAGCCTCAAATGGGTCTTCAGGTTCGACGTGGAGGAGAACCGCTTCTTGCAGATATCACATTGGTGCGGTTTCTCGCCGGTGTGCACCAGATGGTGCTTCTGGAGGTGGGCAAGCTGGGTGAAGGATTTGGTACAGACGTTGCACTTGAAGGGCCTTTCGCCGGAGTGGGTTCGCAGGTGAACCTTGAGGTTGGACAACTGCCCGAAGGTCTTGCTGCAGACGTTGCACTCGTAGTGCATTTTGCCGTCTCGTTTACGAAGTGGGTATGGCAGACTGCGATAGCCCCGGGATCCAGGACTTCCCGGACTCATGGGGCTTCCACTTCGCGAGTAGGAGCCACCGTCCGGGCTGAGACTGCTGGGCGGTGAGCATCGTCCGGGAGACATGTGTGTTAGCGGGGGAAGTGGCTGCATCAGCGGATGTCCCAGCGGGAGTTGACCCTTGGCTTGGAGTTGTACAAAACCGTGCGGGGACTGGATTGTATGCGTTGTCAGTCTCTCGTAGTGGCCACCGTTCAGGGGTGGCGAGTAGGTCGAGCTAGAAGCGTTGTTGATCACGGATCCATTCGATGAGGGATAGATGGCGTAGTTGTGCGGGGATGATTCGTAGGGGCCTGGCGAATGCGTTGACTGCGGTCGCAGCTCGCTGCTGTAGATCAGGGTGGGTGATTGAGATTCACGATGGTCCACGGTGATGATCTTGGTTTCCTGTATGATTTGGGGGCCGCTGTCAGCCATTTCGCGATCGGCGTTCTGTGAGCTCGAGTCTGGGCTGCATGCGGTGCCGTATCGATGCGATTTTTTGTACGAATAGGCCATCTCCGTGGGGGAGGTTGGAGGGGGCGTTGCGTTCGGTTGTCGCCGGTGAGGATCATCCACCGGAGGTCGGCTGCCGGTGAGGATCGTTTCCAGAATACTTGAACTTGGCGGGGAATATCGGATGTAAGTGGCGGGAGATGTGGACGTCTCCGCTTCGTAATACGTTTTGGTTACGGGAACGATGGTTGTCTCTGGGGATGTGTCCACCACAATCACTGTGCTGGTGGCCGGCGTGACCTCCCTGGTTGTGACGACCTCTTCCTCCTCTACCAAGTCTTCCTTATCGCTTGGCGATTTGAAGTTCTTGTTGTTTTTGAACTCATACTTCAATGGCATTTTCATCTTGACTTTTCGGTACTCGTTTTTATCACAAATTTCAACCTTCTGGCTGACGCTGGTTTCCTTGGGTTCGATCGCTTTCTTCGAGCAATCTAGTACGTAGTTGTGTTCACTCTCGCTATCGCTGGAGTCCTCCGGTGGAGTGAAGGCATCCTCGTGATACCCATTGCTGTGGTATCCTTCGTCCGACCTGACCGATCCGTCGTTCGGCGTCAGCTGATGCTCGTAGTGGGCTTCCTTGCCATTCTGTGAGATCGGAGAGTTGGCATCGGCTTCTTTTGCACTTTCCCTCAGTGGGCTCTGTTCCCGGACCATGACCCTGATTGGTGATCGATCCCGGTGGTGTTCAACCGAATTTCTCGGCTCTCGGAGCACCGTCTGGTGGACCTGGTGCTTGGGAGGAACTACTACTGTCGTGGTGCTCGGAACTGCCGGGGCCGGTGGCGAAGGGCTTGGCGTGGGGGCAGTCCGTATCGCCGGCATGTACATCCCCAAGCCCATCACGTGCTTGACGTGGTTGTAGGCCACCTCGGCCGGGACCGGTGCCTTCGCGATCGCTCCGTACGTTTTCTTGAGCGTTTCCTCCCGACATATGGAGTAGGTCGCCCGTTCCGGGTCGATGTCGTAGCCGAGCCGTTTGGCAAAGTCCCGGCAGTACCAAACCATCAGCTCCTCGTTGGGCATGATGTCCCGGATGGTGTAGAAGTAGATGTGCTCCTGGTGCTGGCAGGCGACCAGATTCATCACCGAGAAGCTGTACGCCGATGCGACGTACCGCATCCAGTTGGACTGGGCCGGGTCCGAGCCGTCCAGGTAGAAGAAGTCGCTGTCTTTGAATATCTGTGCGGGTGATTGGGGGAAAAAAATGGGCGGAAGATCGAATGGTTAGTCGAATAATCGAAACGGGGGCGAAGTTTCAAAGAGCTTGAGAAGCTGTTTGTTAGGATAGATATGTACCTTGATATTCCCATAGGAAACATGTCGCAGCTCTTGCACCTTTAGGGTGGTTCCAGGTTGATAGAATATATAAAGTTGAGAACAGAAGGGAAGAAAAGGTCACAGAGTAATATGAAAAGGAGAGAAGAGCAGAATAACAAATTGATGATTAGTAAAGCAGTTATTAATAGCTGAATAGTTTTAACATGTTAGTCCCCAATTTATTTATTATTCGAAACAGAGAAATGCCGTTTGGCTTAAAGTCATTCGTCTGGAAGCTATTTGATCGAAGGCAACAATGCCGAAAGTTATTTGGCCGAATATGCATAAAACCATAAAACGAACAAACAATTAGGCCGAAACCGATCTAGCAGAATTGGTCTTTTGGCCGGAAAACCCATCTGGCCGAGAATGTCAATGTCGTTTGGTTGAATTGGTCATTGGCCGAAAAAGTCGTTTCGCCGAACAGGTAATTTTGCCGAAAATGCAAAATTGCTATGGTCGTTTGATAGAAAGGATCATTTGTCCGAAATGTTACTTGGCCGAACGTTCGGCCGAGAAAGTCGTTTGGCCGAATAGGTCATTTGGCCAAAAAAGTTGTTTGTCTCATTTCTCACATTTTCGGCCATATTACCAGTGCAGCCAATTGACATTTTGAGCTAGACGACCATTTCGGCCAAATGGAATTTTTGGGCAGTTGTCTTATTGAACCAAATTACTTTTCAGCAAAATGATCGGTTCGAACGATCGACATTTTGGCTATATTAAATGTTCGGCCAAACAACATTTTTGGTTTTTTTAAGTTTCGGCCAAATCACCATTCCTCATTCGAGACATATAATTTGGATTTCAATTAATTTTTGTGGTTTATTTAATCAATTTACAGCCATTTTCAACATTACAAAGCAACAAAGTTACAAATCGAAGTCGCTCATACTGCCCCGTATTTATGATTGTCGCTCTCATCGTTTCCATTAGTCGCCACCATTAATGGGGTGTTTGTGCGCAGTCCGTGCATGTATCCTTGACATCGCCTGAACGGTTTCCAATTGTGACGCAATTAAAATTCCCCGCATGAGGAACCCACAGGAAAGGTGGTGAAAGGTTGAGAGGAGACGGCGAGTAGACTTCCAAGGACAGACAGCCCAGACCAGACAGACAGTCAGGCAGGCCGGCCGCGTCCCCCCTTTTCACCCACAGAATATGCGCCTTTGAGGGGCTTCTTCGCTTCCTACTAACGACACAATGCCACTGGCAATGGTGGAAACCAACAAAGGAAATGCGCGACTCGGAGAAAACAAAGGCGTCTCAAAATCAGTTAGTGGGGTTGGGTGGATGGGGGAACATTAATATTGAACCGATTCTAAAGAAAAATGACGAAGGGATTTCAATAAGGATCATAAATTTTTACTCTCAATGGAGGAAAATTCGGCGAATAACTCAACGCTTGGTTCATATCGATTGTTCGGCAGCACGAAGTGGAAAGAGAGGTGCGGCACCAAAATAACATTTGTTCGAAGTGAAATGAAGCAAGAAAAGCTCGATTGGGGTAGGTCTCGGAGCTACTGTAAGGTTTTTTTTCTTATTAGATGAGGTGCTTTCGACGGTGAGAGACAGTTATTTTTGGAAGTCAGAGTGATTTTTTTGGCAGTAATTGAAAATTTATGATTCACAATTGGATTCAGTTCTATTGAAATCATATTTCTCTTGTTTCCGCCCTTCCCCATTGTGGTGTTCAATTCTATTGTTACGACAAAGGTATGTCAACAGACGGAAATAGGAACGGTCCGAACAAGTCAGTTGGCCGAAAAATCAAATTCGCTGAACGAGTCAACTGTCCGAAAAAGTTAACTGATCAAGAAAAACAATTGGCCAAATAAATAATTGTGACAAATAAGCTATCAGACTGAACAAATTCAATTAAATGAGTTCCCTATCCATACGTTTATTTCATTCTATCCTGTTGAAGCATACTTTTCGGATTTTTAATTCAATATCTGCGTTTGAATTTTTTTTATGAGACGAAAGGGAGTTCTTAAGAATTCACCAAAGCCATCCCGACAGATTAGTATACGCCGACACCTTCTGTACAGTAACTCAAGCAGAAACATTCAACTTACCCTCCAGAAATACCGCCACAGCTGCTTGTCACTGGGATGGCTGGGTGTCCGAACGCCCTCGAAGGGGCCAAACCGAGTACCGCGAGGTATCACTCCGGTACTCCATACTCCTTCCGTCTACATGTTTTCGAAACGGAAGAGATCAAATGCAATCAATTAGACTCACACTACCCCATGCCTGTCAATTGCTTCAAAGCACAGAAAGTGCGATACCTACCGTCGCCGTTGGCGTCGACAGAACCAGCGAGGGTTTGAGCGTCAGACTGCGGGGCAGGGTTTTGTCCGCCCGGTTGGGCATGCCCTTCTCGCACGGGACATCCGGCACGATGTAGACGGCCAGCCGCTCAAAGTCCTCCTCGCGCATACGCGTCACGTCGTAGTCCTGCTGGACCGTCGGCGTCACGCTCCGGGGTGGTTGCGTTCCGGCCATGGTTATTAGCTGTTGGGAAAAGGGGTGGAAGAGAAAGACCACAGTAATAATTGGTTAGTGATGAGGGACTCTTTGTTGTCTGAGGGTGAGTCGCGCAGGGGTTCTCCATCGGTCAGTCCAGAAATTGGGGGTAATCAACAACTTTCAAATAAATCCAAATCAGCTTAATACGTTGAAGGTTTGAAAATCAGCACCAAAAACCTTTACACAAAAAATGATAATTTTAGACAGACAAATCGCAACCTCCTGGTTGTGCGAAGGAAAGCGCCACCTCAATGACGAAGAGTCTACGAGTCTCCCTTTTGGTCGGCACCCACCAGACGGTCGGTGCTGGAGAAAATCAAGGTCAGCTCGCAAGGATTATGCAACCGTTTTTGTGTCGACAGTACATGAGTGTGTTGTGTCTCTCCTACTGCTGCGGAGAATGACGGCGTAGTGATGATGCCATATATGCATGCATGCATTTCATCACGGTTGCCTTTCCCGCGGTAACACCGAGCTGACCTTACCGACTTTTTATTCCCACCGTCAGGCCTTAACGAGGCATTGTGATTTATCGATTCACCAGGGAGTGAGGTAAGACCCTCCGTCAGGATCTAAACGGGGAAAGTTTTCCAGAAGGCTTTTCCTCGGGGCACACACAATCACCTGCACATGCAATCGAAAGTGAAATATCAAAGGTCGTGTAGAATTAATGTCTAGTTTGGTTTCGTTGTTACAATTCTGGGACAAGCACACAAACCACACGAACCGTGAACCGAGTGACATTTTCGCTCACCATAACGAACGGCAGCTACTGCTTATGCAACCCGCACTGCACCGCCTACATCGGATTTAGCATCCCATTTTCGATGCTTCCCGAATCGACACTTATGGCATCGAAATTAAACTTTTGCGACACTTACTGTTAACGAATTCAACGCAAGACACCGAAACTAACACTCATAACATAAATCCTCCGCTTATCTGATTAAACGTTTCGCCTGCAGTTCAATTTCCACCCGATAATGGCCAGCCAGCGGCAGTGCGAACGATGACAATCATCATCAAGCACTATAATATGTGCTCGGCTCTTCATTCACAACGCAGCAGCAGCAGCGGAGTGTAGCATCCTGCCTGATCCTCGCAGATATGTGGAGCAGCATCATCCGAACACAACCACACAGGTCCGAGGCAGAGGCGAGAGATCTTTTTCCGTCGGTGGCGCGAAGAAGGAGGCAATACGGAAATGCCTCCCCCACCCCCCATCAACGACAACGACGACGACGACGAATACGATAAAACCTCGATAGTCATAACCTAACTCAATGTGCGTTGCGGTGGGGTAGGAAGCGCAAAGGATGCACCACAATGGGGATGGCGAGAGCGAAAGTTTGTTTTCCGCGAGAGATTGAGAGCGGGAGAAAGTTGGATGTGCATAACATGGGAAGGACTGTCGAGTAATGCAAATTTACTAAAAATTCTGGAGATCGGTAAAAATAAAAAGTCCGAATAGTGAATTTTAAAGCTCAAGGTGAGATCAGTTCAGTTCAATTTCCAGTGGAATGACAATTATTTTTTTTGGATTAATGCAAGCGAATTACTCAAGGAAAATCAAAATATCTTTACGCGGAAATGTAAACGAGTTTCTCGAAGAAATGCAGACTAGATTGTAGAGGATATTCAGATGAATTTGCGATGAAAATTTAGAAGACCAATTTTTCATGGAAAAACAGATAAGTTTTCCGTGGAAATTTAGACGAGTTTCTTGCGGAAATTGAGATGAATGCAGATTAGTTTTACACGGAATTTTGAATGTATTTCTCGTGGAAATTTAGACAAGTTTCTTGTGGACGTCCTTCTCGTGAAAATATAGAAGTGTTTCTTACCGAAATTCAGATGAATATTTCTTGGATAATAAGGTAAATTTTTCGTTAAAATTCAGACGAGCTTATTTTCCGGAATTTCTTTGAAATTTCCCGCAAAAACATTTGAATTTTCAATAAATGATTTTAGAAATTCCTAGGGAAAATTGATTGGAAATCCGAGATAAAAATTGTCCGAGTTAAAAATTGTTAGAATCTCCGTGAGAATTTCCACGTAAAATTGTTCCAAAATTTTACCAAAAATTATTCAGAATTTCTGCGGGTAGTTCATCGGAATTTCTTCATAAATTTCTTTGCAATACTTTCTGGAGCTTTCGCATGAAGTTCTTCGGAATTTCTGAGAAAGATTCAACGGAAATTTCACTGGAAATATTTGGAGTTTTCGTGAGAAATTGTTTAAAAGGTGAAAGAAATTTTAACGAGGAGTTGTTCAGAATTTCCAAAGGATTTTTTTCAGAAGGAAATTCTTTGGAATGCGAATGGATTTTGTTTTATTTTCAAGGGAAATTTTAAGGAATTGCGGAAAATTACTCGTATTGTCATCAGTTACGACAGTGGTTCTGTCTGCAAAACTACTTTTTCGGTCAAAGGACCATTTCGGCCAAACGATATTTCCGGCATTTTAAGACAACTGACCTATACGGCAAAACGATTTTTTTTACCAAATGACAAGTTGTTCATTTCGGCCAAATGGCATTTTGGGCCAGATGAGTTTCGGTCTAACGGTTTGTTCGGCTAAATGACATATGAGCATGAGCATGATGACCGTGCATTTCGTTGTTGCTACTCCGTTATCGACCAGAACAGTCGAAATTGCACAGGGAACCAATGGTTGGTAGCATGGCACAGTCCGAGAGCTCTAGTATTTTGAATGGCTGGCCACGTCCTCACGGTCATTGGGGATGGGAAGGAATAGATGATGTAGTCACTCGCCCACTGCAAGCCGAGAACCACCTTGCGGAATTTTATTGGAATCTGGGGTTAGGTTTTATAGCAGAGGTTCGTCTTGGTTAACGATTGCCAATGTGATAGTAATGAAAGGGTGGTGTAAATTCTAATTGGATGCCGAAGCGAGCTTTTTTCTTTGGCTCATTTCGAATTCTAACATTTACCTGCTAGAACTAATCAAGTTGTAGGTACCGTGGACCCCCGATAACTTGAATAACTCAATTTGCATAAAAAAACTGGTTTCTGGCTGCTCTTTTTGCTGTTTTGTTTTGATTCTGCGTTTCGTTTCACGATGTTCCATTTTTCTTTTCTCAATTCCACGTGCTAAATGACTTTTGAACCATTTTTAATTCGAACGGGGTTCAAATTAAAAAGTGTTCAGATTAAAAACGATCATTTTACCGGAGGTCCACGGTATAGGGATAGAAGATGGAAACGGTATGAAAGCCCATTTCTAGATCTAGCGATTGCTAGAACATGACAAATATATGAAAAGATACAAAGTAGGAAGAATGGAACGGGCCTGGGATTGAACCCACGACCTCCTGCGTATGAGGCAGCCATATGGCCAACAAGCCCGTTTAGGTTTGTTCGGCTAAATGACATATTCGGCTAAACAACTTTCGGCCATATGACTCTTCCCGTCGTTTGATTGAAAGTCATTCAGCAAAGGCCATTGTCATTTAGCCGAATTACATTTTGCTGAATTGAACATTTGACCGAAACGGTTATTAGGTCGAAAATAGTTTGGCCGAAAATGTCATTGTCAAACCGGTCATATGGCCAAAAATGTCGACCCGTTTGACCTATTCGGACAAATTACTGGTCTCCGGAAGGTTAATAAAAAAATAATATTTAAATGAAAAACATCAAAAAACTCCTCGGATTTGTTATATAATGTTTTGAAAATCCTCAAAATTATCCAAATTTTATTTTATTATTATTTTAAATATTATTTTTTGGCAAAAAAATCCGAGGGGGGCAGACAAAATTGTTTTTTAATGTTTGTATCGTTCTAATCAGTTTAAGGCCACTCCTGACGGAATCCAAGTTTCAAAGTGCTCGCGTTTTCGGGGGCACACCTCTCGATACGGAAGCAACGCACAACTGTCATTTTTATTATTTCACGCATGCTGCAACGCAAAGCGAAGCAAAGCGAAGTCAACAAAAATGACAGTTGTGCGCCGCCACATTCGGCCGTATGTCCATTTCAGCCAAATGAAATTTCGGTCAATTGACTTTCGGCCTAATGGTTCGTTCGGCCAAATCACATATTCGACCTAAAAACTTTCGACCTTGTGGCTTTCAGTCAAGTAACTTACGGCAAAACGGCCCTTCTCCATTCATGAATTTGAATTCATCGAGAAATTATTTAGATTTCAATGGAAAATACTCGGTAATGCCTGCGGAAAACTCTTCGCAAATTTCATTCGGAATTAATCAAAAGAATTTTCACCGAGAATTCTTCCAATTATTTACGGACATTTATTCGGGATTTCAGCGGAAATATTTTCAGAATCTCAAAAAAAATGTGGATTTCAACAGAAAATCATTCAACTAAACTTTACGGGAATTTTTTGAAGTTTCAACGGGAAATTAAAAGGAATTACATTTACGAAATATTCTCCTAAGTATCAACTAGATGTTTTGGGGATATCAATCGAGAAATTCGAAGGACATCTGCAAAATTTCAATCGGCGTGGAAAATCATAGATCAGCGGCGTGAAACGACGGCGCATCGATGCAAGAATGTCGGCGGTGGCTAAAACTGTCGGTGGCAGCGGCACGGTGCTTTTGTTAAACTTTATTTATGTGTTGAAGCGGCAAAGTCTTGAAAATATAGACAGTAGGGTGGCTCAAAAAACACTTTTTCAAATTTTTTGATGGGCCGCACTCGCTTGATCGGTTCTATTTGATGTTCTGATGCTCTGGACAAAATTTCAGCCAAATCGGTCAACGTTTGGGCGGTGCTAAACTCGTTGAAACTTAATATGGAAAAATGTATGCAGAAACATCCAAAAACAGTGATTTGTAGTTGGACGGCACAATTTACGATCAAGAACCTTAATACTCATTCAGTTCTTGTAGAATTAAATACAGAATGTTATGCTGAAAACCGCGAAAAGATTAGAGTTTATTAGGCAAAGATATTAGCATTTTACTGGAGTGTTGTAGAGGTGAATTTATTTCTTTTTAAAGGTAAAAGAAACGAAATTTGCTCAAACCACATTTCAGAAAAATGCTAATAACTTAGCCGGGCAAACTTAAATCTTCTCGCGGTTTTCTGCATAAAATTCTGTATTAAATTCTTCAAGATCTGAATGGGTATCATAGTCCTTTATCGTAAGTTGTGCCGTCCAACTGAAATTCACTGTTTTTGGATGTTTCTGCATGCATTTTTCCATATAAAGTTTCAACGAGTTTAGCACCGCCCAAACGTTAACCGATTTGGCTGAAATTTTGTCCAGAGCATCAGGGCATCAAATAGAACCGAATAAGAGGGCGGCCCATCAAAAAAATTGAAAAAAGTTTTTCCCATACTAATTTGAGCCACCCTAATAGACAGATTTCTCTTAAACATAAGGACGAAATTCTCGTAGACATTTAGATGAAATCCTCGTTGAAATTCAGAAGAGGTTTCCACAGAAATTCGAACGAATTTCACGTGAAAAGCTAGACAACTTCATCGTGGAAATTCAGACGAATTTGTCATTCAAAATCCGATGAAATTTCTGTGAAAAAATTGGATTTTTTTCGCCTGAAAACTCAGGTGGAAATTTAGACGAGTTTTTCATAAAAAGCTAGACGAGATTTCGAGAAAATTCAAGCGAGTTCCTGGTGTACATTCTCAAAAGTTTGTCATGGAAATTCAGTTGAGTTTTTTGTTAAAATTAAGACGAATTTCCAGTTAAATTTAGACGAGTTTCTCGTATTGAACGTTCAAACGAGTTTTTAAAAGATATTTGGATGATTTTTCCGTCGATATTTAGACAAGTTTCTCGTGAATAACATGACGAGTTTCTCGTGAAAATTTAGACGAGTTTGTCATGGAAATTGAGATTAATTTTCTGTGGAAATTAAGAGAATGTTTCAAAGAAATAAAAATTAGATTGTCATGAAAATTTGCAAAGTAGTGTTCAAGCGGAAATTCAGACGAGCTTTTAATGGAAATTTGAACAAGTTTCTTGTCGATATTCAGACGAGTTAAATTTAGAAAAAATTCCAGTGAAATTTCCCGAGCAACACACATGTTGTAAATCAGTTGATGATACTCATATATGACCAAATTTGGTCATATATGAGTTATTGCAACCAAATCAACGTGAATTGTGCTGCTAGGGTTAGACGAGTTTCTCGTGAAACATGAACGCGTTTTTCTTGGATATTTGGACGAACTTTACGTGGAATTGCAGACTAGTTTTGCGTCGAAATAAAGACGAGTTTCCCATGAAAAATTAGACAAGGATTTCGTGAAAATTCGATTTATACAAGTTTGTCATGAGTTTGTCATGGAAATTTGGATGTATTTTCTGTGGAATTTAAGACAAGTTTCTCGTGGAAATTTAGACCCGAATGAGTTTTTCATTAATAACTGGATGAACTTTCCGTGGAAGCATAGACTAGTTTTGCGTGACGAGGTTTTCGTGGAAATTCATATGAATTTGAAATACAATTTTCACGAGTTTCTGATGGAGATTTATACGAGTTTTTTATGAATATTTGAACGTTTTTTTTTTTTGTAAAATTCTAGACAAGTTTCTCGTGAAAATCAAAACGAGCTACTCGTGGAAATATTTTTGTGGAATTCTAGACAAGTTTCTCGTGGAAATTTAGACGAGCTTCTAAAGAAAATTCGAAAGAGTTTTTCGTGCAAGTTTAAACGAGCTTATGGTGGAAATTCTGATAAGTTTGTCATGAAAATTGAGACGAGTTTTCCGTGGAAATGAAGACGAATTTCCAGTGGAATTTTTGACATTTTTTTCGTGGAAACTCGAATGGGTTTTTCATGGATATTTGGACGAACTTTCCGGTGAAGCATAGACTAGTTTTGCGTGAAAATTCAGACGAGGTTTTCGTGGAAATTTATATGAATTTGAAGTTCAATTTCCACGAATTTCTCGTGGAGATTTGTACGAGTTTTCCATGGATATTTGAATTAGACAAGTTTCTCGAGAAAATCAAGATCATCTTTTCATAGAATTTTTTCCGATTTTCTCAAGGAAGCTTAGACGAGTTTCTTGTGAAAATTTAGACGAGTTTATCATGGAAGTTTCGATGAATTTTCTGTTGAAATAAAGACAAGTTTCTTGTGGAAATTTAGACTAGATTCTTATGGAGTTTTTCGAGGAAATTAAGACGAGTTTTTAATGGATTTTTTTTCTACTCTCTATTTATGTGAATTTTTGAATTTTAAGTTCTTCACTCGTCGAGAGTACCAAGGCCCGGGGGGAGGCGGCAGGATGGCCACCCCCAGGTCCAACCTTGGGACCTTCCATTGGCAGATTCTAATTCAAATAACCTTAATATATGTACGTTTAAAAACGTAAATTTAAATAGAAATAGTAAAATGGTCGACGAAAAGGGAACTAAGATGTAACAAAACATTCAATAAAGTTAAAATAATCCAACTACAGGAAAAGAAGTACGGAATATCCAGGTAAACTTTGGTAGTAAAATTGTAGGTCCAGGTGATGTTTAGTGCGCTGCCCTCCGAAGGTACTTGCTTGATGTGGGAGACTTTCCCCAATTGTCGCGGTCAGCCCTCTAATTTCCTCTGGTCATCCAAATTCGGAGAGGAAATTAAATTCCAAAAATGTTCAAATATATCCGACCGTAGTTTCAAGAATACGGAACGTCGGAAGTTATATTATTTAAGAAAGAGATGAGTTGAATGAAAAGAGCTCCCATCGTAGTTATGCGAGAGCCGCGTGTGTCCGGTCCGAAGCCGGGAGATGATTTGCTGTTCTTTAAGGTTAGGTAGGTCTGTTCATGCCGATGTGGTCTCCTTATTTTTTCCGAAGATATCTGGAAGTTGTGGCAATCCGGGACCTTTCTCAGTTTTCTATTACGGCTTTCTTTGTCCAGGTGTTTACGTCACCTAACGGGACGGCTGACCTAAAACGCTGGCTCTGATATCCGATTTTAATCTTTTTTATTTGATTTTAATGGAAATTAAGACGATTTCCTCGTATAAAATTCATACGAATTCTCGTAAAAAAATCAGAACTGCTTTGCGTGGAAATTTAGACGAGTTTTGTGTAAATGTTAGGTCTAGATTTCCATGAAAATTTAGACGATATTTTATGGAAAATAAGACAAATTTTCAAATTATGACGAGTTTCAGACTTCGTGTAAATTAGACGAGTTTTCAAACTGAATTGCTCCGGAAACTCAAGTTAATTTTCCAAACAAGGCAAAATTTCCGCTGAAAGGCAACTTAATGGATAAGCGACTACAACCTACAACAAATTGAGCTGAGAATTTGATGACAAAGTGCATTGAATCCTACTGGCCACAGGACTGCTCAACAACTACAACTCAACAACTAGCAAATCAACTATTTGGGTTATTCCAAAGATAGGCTCGATCTAGTTTTCGTCAGTGATTCTGATCGAATTGAACTGTTCGAAGCACCTGTTGGCATGTTGAAAGTCGACCCTCAGCACAGGCCGTTAGTTTTGACGCTGGAATATTTCTCTGGTGACTTCAACATTCATAGTCGTACACAGTGCACGATATGAATTGAATACAAGTCCACATGGTGAAGGGTCGTTTGGCCGAAACTTATTTAGCCGAAAGTCATTTGGCCGAATGCCACAGGGCCGAAAGTCATCTAATCGCGATTCATTTGAGATCATTGAAAGATTGGCCGAAACGAACGATAGGCCTAAAGCCGATTTGGCGACGTATATCCTAAAACGACATGCGACCGAAAAGGCCGTTTGATCGAAATGGCCAAATAGATAATTATGACGAGTTTCAGACTTCGTGTAAATTAGACGAGTTTTCAAACTGAATTGCTCCGGAAACTCAAGTTAATTTTCCAAACAAGGCAAAATTTCCGTAGAAATTTAGACAAGCTTCTCGTAAATATTTAGACCAGTTTAAATTTAGCCAAGTTTGCTGTGGAATTATTTAGATGTGCGTCTTGTGGAAGCTTGTGGAGCTTTCAACTTTTGTCACCATTACATTGAACCACCCCCCCCCCCCAAAAATTCGGTGGCCAAGTTCAATTAATTGAAAGGGATCTCAATTTTTTTTTTCGGAAAAAATACGGTTTTGAGCTTTCCTTGAATATGATTTTTTTTTTCAGAGAATTGACGATTTATCAATTTAATAATTAATTTTAAATTTCTTGCGTTTTTCATTATCCAAATTATATGCCTACATTTGAAAGAATGTCCCATCTAATCCTGTCATTCTTTAGATGGATTCAAAAATAGAAATGTCATTAATGATAAACAAACAATGGAAGCCATTCAAGTATCGATGAGTGGCGAGGGTCAAGAATTGTGGCATGGAGAGTAAGCATTGAACTAAGATCCGATGCGTTCTGATGTACGTTTGGATGTACGGCTGATGGCAAAAGACGAATCAAAACGAAGTACTTTTTTTCATTCATATTAAATTGATCCATACTTCAGACGTTTTATATTCATTCAAATATATTTTTTCTACAATATTTGTACTCAACATGTACATACATACATCAACCATATTGTTCTTTATTGAAATGGTCTTTCACTTTGACTTCTAATCAAATAAGGATTCTTCTAATCAAATAAGGATTCTTCTAATCAAATAAGGATCATTTGAAGGTGCACATTGAGGATGGAGTGCTTACCCCTATTACCATCTGTATATATGAAGTTTTGTACAGAACTGAATTAGGGGTCTTGAAATTGATAATGACCCGTCAAAATTACTTTGAAAGCAATGATATTTATTGTTCCTTTTCGATTTCATTGTGGATTTCAAGCTAGATGATCTCGAATATCAGTTGCGATAATGCGCATATTTGCTATGTAATTCATATTGTCAAATGAGATATAATTTAAATGCAATGCAATCATTCTGAAAATGCAAATTGTGCTGCGAATAAAAGCTCACGATTACGCCAGTTTGAGTGACCAGCAGTACGAACTGGAGAGATTCATTTAGCCTCCTAACCAACAGTAGGAACATAGAATCCATTATGTGATCTGCGGTCATCAGTTGAGTGATTGCCAGCTATCAGCATCCAAATCATCATTTGTTTGTCAAGCTTCTATCATTTATAACCAACATGCAAAATTCAGGGAAAATTGATTACTTCACTTAATTCGATTACAAAAACAGCAGACTATAGCTCATCCAGCGCTGCCCGTAGTGCAGCAGCGCGGTCAATCTTACTAAATGCATGACCTTGTTTGTCTCCTAAACAAATGCTAATTTACGGCAGAGACGAATCCATCGGAATCATCACTCACATCTTATCAACGAGATGCGATTGCATCTCGGCAGCTGCAACACGACAGGGTGCACGGTCAGCCATGATAGCTGGCTGGAAGATGTCACCGCATCACATGCACACCAAAGCTCCCATCGTCGCATCGTTCGGCCGTACGTACGTAATCGTAATAATTCTCAATCAACTGCAGGGGGAAAGTGATTGAAAATGCACTCTTTTTAAGCTTGTCTTATTGATGTTGTATAAAAAATACAAAATCAATATATTTCTGTGGAAAGACTTCTCTACTCTAACTACTACTAACTACTACTACTACTTTTTATTGATTTTTTTTCAATGTCACCGAATCAAAACTGAAGAGTTTTTCAAAACAAAGCGAACTAAAAAAATGCATATTGATTATGGAGTTTTCGATTAGGGTCTCGGGCTAGTTTTACAAACCAGCCTTGCTTTTGCGACCACCTTCACCCCATACATAATGGTCGACTACTCTCTAAGCGTACGCGCGCGACCCCACCACTCACTCGTGCCAGCACCGTATGCCCAGTTATCTGCACTATTGCGCCTAGCAGTGTCAATCCGTAATTAAGTGCAAGGTCAAAATCGCTTCCACGGCGTCGTCGATGGTGTATTTCCTATCGTTTTTGTAAAACAAACAACCCCACCATCGCGTCGCATCCAAGCTGCTAACTGGAAAAGATGCAGCAGGAAGAGCGCACTTGAGTGGCGCATCGCGGCGAAGTTGACGCGCCCGTTCATGCATTGGAGCACGACACTTTAGTGCGCCTATAGCGGGTTTGTGCTTCCGCGCTTTTTCTATGCACATTTGATTATTTGACTGCCGGCTGGAAGCTGCGCCGGCGTTGTTGGGGCAAGAAGTATTGCTAATGTGGGTGCGTTTATACAATATTTGTATTGTTTATTAAGTGTGGAAGAACGTTTTCTGGACAAGACCATAGCTCAAACATTTTGACAATGCGATGCCATTGCCACTGTGGCACTGCCACTGGATACCAGTTTATACTGGGTCACGGAGTGGAGCTAGCCCGATGAGTTGTGTCTTAGGACGAGTGTCTTATTTTGGAATAAAAAAAATTGAAGCTCAGCGTCGAGCATTAGCTCAAATTAGTGGCGCTGAGGTACATTTTTTTTTTATTTAACGTTTTAGAGCTTTGGTGTTTTGGGCAAAGTTGTAGAACACGGAAAATAAGTGTAGTTGCCGAAGACACCTAAGCTTTAAATTCTCAAATTGCATAAATATAGTTAAAATTGTAAAATTGGATTCATGTCATGTTTCAATTTTTGAACCTTTCCAGAAATAAAACCTATGAGTAAAAATGCTTCTTAACCAAAATTTTCTAGTTAGAAATTGTACATTTTTTGTCTTAATTCAAGAAATTTCCAGTGGAAAATGATTTGACTCGAATTCCGAACATGACTCATATTCCCAACACTCGCTTTCAAACAGCCGTTTTGGTTTTATTCATGTAATTATCTGCGAAGGAGCTTGAATTCGTTTGATCATTTGTAATAATGATCCTCATGTTCGGGATTTTATTCGAAAGGTACATGATTTTTAGTATCATTGGGCTCTGGAAATTGGACTTTGGTATATACAAATCGGTCACACATGGTATAGGTATTTTGGATGCAAATTATTACACTACAAAGGTTTGCATGCTAACAACTCTAAAACGTCTTCAGGACTGGCAGCAGACTGCACTCAAAATTGACCATGGTTGCGCAAGTGAAAATTGATATTTTTCAATGTTAAAAACGTTTAAGATCTGGTCGATCCTGCTTCGACTGGTGACACCCCTTGGTTTATAATTGAAATATTTTTAGCGATATTCACGTCTAGTACTGGAAATTTTTTTTAATTTCACAAAAAAATCGTTCTGAAATTTCGCTAGAAATTCTGTTAAATTGTCAAAAAAAAAAAAAAAAATAGAGAAAATGCTGGTGTATTTTAACGAAAAAGTATAGACTGTGGAAAAGGAGAGCCGCATCGAAAAATATCTGGAAAGAGATCAAAGAATGTTTGAACAAGCTTCCTCTGCTTTTCACGGTTCAAGTTCTGTGCAAACAACACGCCAGAATGAAGTCGTGATAATCAAGCTTCAACATTCAAATTAGGTTCAACACTAGTTGTACTATCAATGTATCACCAGCCTCTGTACTGGAACCCAACTTACAAGTTCTGGGTATATTTTTCGAAAATCTCACCTAAAGTATCTGAAGCTGACGCTGAAGAACTCATCAAATAGTGCTTGAATGTGGACGAAGCTAGTATGAAATCGCTAGTACCGAGAGACAAGCAAGTATCACCAATATTATTAATCCTTTTCAAGGTAGGAGTCAGTCCAACATCAAAATCAAACGCAATGGATCCTCTGTCATGGCTACAGAGAATCAAAATCTGCGAGTTCATTGGCGATAATACCCGTTCTCAATTATTTTACCTGTTGCCGTGTTGAAAGTTGACCCTCACCTCAAGCCGTCAGTTTTGACGCTCGAATAATCCCCAGGAGGCTTGTGGCATACCCAGTTCGAAGTCGTACTCAGCTGCACGCTATGAAGTGAATACAAGTGGGTCGTTTGGCCAAAACTTATTTAGCCGAAAGCCATGTGGCCGAATGCCACATGGCAGAAAGTCGTCTAATCGAGTTTCATTTGGGATCATTGACAGATTGGCTGAAACGGATGATAGGCCTGAAACCGATTTGGCGACATATGGCTTAAAACGACATGAGGCTGAAAAGGCCGTTTGGTCGAAATGACCAAATAGGTTATTTGGCCGAAAAGGCCGTTTGGTCGAAAACGTCATTTGGTAGTTGTTATATGGCCGAACATGTCTTCTGTCCAAATAAGTCGTATGGCCGAAAATTTCGACTAGGTGAAAAAGTGGTTTTTACACATAAGCCACTTGGCCGTCATTTGATCAAATAGGTCATTTGAACGAAAGTGCCGATTGGTCGAAATGGTCGTTTCGCCGAAAGGACCATTTGACTGAAAATTTCATCTGGAAAAACGGCTCAATAGGCCGTTTAGGTGATTTGGCTGAAAAATCCCTCTGACGCCTCGCTTATCACTCCTCATTTTTATTTTCTCACTTTTCACTGTGAAATGACAAGTAAGAAGTGTGAAGTCAGAAATAAGAAATGAGAAATGATCGGCTATATTTAACTCACCATTTCTCACTTAGTTTTCTTACTTACTTTTACTTGAGAAGTGAGAAATGATGAGTGAGAAGTAAGAACTAATGGTTTTTCACCTTTATTTTTCAGAAGTGAAAAACATGCAATGAGAAGAGAGAAGTGAGATCACGTACTTCTCATTTCTCACTCATCATCTTTCACTTATCATTTCTTGCTTCACACCTCCACTTTTAATAGTGAGAAATTAGGAATAAAAAAAACATCTCACTAGTCACTTCTAATTTTTTATTTTTTACTTCTCATTTCTCAATATGAAAAGTGAAAGTGAGAAATGTTAAGTGAGACTTCTTACTTCTCACTTTTCACTCATCGATTTTTTTCCTCATTCTCACTTTCACAGTGAGATGTGAGATAAAGACATGAAGAGTGAGAAGTGGGATGTAAAACAACATTTTCAGCCAAATGGCCTATTCGGCCAAATGACCTGTCCGGTTAAACGACATTTTCGGCGATGTGACCCATTTGAATTTTAATTGAAATGAATTTTTATTTCGTCAACATGTTTTTTTCTCAATGCTATAAATACGTTATCATAATGTATAAAAATAAAATAGGATTGGTTAAGTACTAGTAGCAATGTAATATAATTTTTAGATGTGCAGGTTTCTGATTGTGGGAAAATATTTTTTTAGATTCTGTCGAGACATTGTGAAGTCAATAGTTTTGCAGTGTTGATTATAGCTGGCCATCATCTGATTGAGAGTTATTTATTTAAAATAATTTGTGCGACAGTGATTAGTTGAAACTATATGTCGATGACCAAATGACCTCGTCGACCAACTGACCTATTCGGCCAAATGCCCCATTCGGTCAAATGGCCTATTCGGTCAAACGAGATTTTCGGCTGTATGACCGTCCATTTCGACCAAATGCCTATCCCGTCAATTGACCTGTTCAGCTAAACGACATTCTCGGGTAACTGACCTGTTCGGCTAAACAATATTTCCAACCATATGACCCTTGTGGTCAAACGACCATTTCGGCCAGACGAACAAATAAATTTTTCGGCCAAGTAACCTTTTGGCCAAATGAATTTCGAAAAGATGAGTTTCGACCTAATGGTTTGTTTGGCCACATGGATTATTCGGCCAAACAACTTTCGGCCTAGTTACTTTCGGCCAAATGGCTTTCAGCCAAACGTCATTTGACCGAACGGATCATACGGCCGAAACTATCGTTTTGCCGAATGAATCATACGGCTGTTAATATCGTTTGGCCGAACAATAGTGAATGTGAAAAGTGTGAAGTGATTAATGATAAATGAGAAGTGAGAATTAAAGAGTTAAAAGTGAGGAGTAAGAAGTGCGAAGAGAGAAGTGACAAATGAGGATTGAGAAATAAGAAGTGAGACGTCTCACATATCAATCTTCATTTCTTTTTTTTTCATTTCACACTGCTCAGTTTACGCTTCTCAATTCTCACTATGAACAGTAAGAAGGGAAATATGTGAAAAAATGTGGAGACTGAACAGGGAAAAGTGAGAAGTAAGATGATTCACTTCTCTTTTCTCACTTTCCACTGTGAAAAAAGAGAAGTAAGTAAGAAATGAGAAGTAAGAAATAATTTCTTACTGCTCACTTCTTATTTATCACAAATCACTTTTTACATTCTACCCACTATCAATCGACCAAACAAAAATTTTGGCCAAATAAATCGTTCAACAAACGACAATTAACGGGCTTGGTGGTCATATGGCTGAACAAACGACATTTTCCGACGTATGATATTTTCGGTGAAATGACCATTTCTTCCCAACGAGTATTCCGATAAAACGGCATTCTCCGCCAAATGACCTTTTTCGCTAAACGACTTTTTCGGTCGTATGACCAGTTCGGCCAAACTACAGAATATAAGTTTGTTCGTGTTTTGTATTGGACGCAGAACGATCGCGCGGGAGTGTATGATTGGACACATTTGTGTTAGGACACAGAATAATCGCCAAATCCAGGTTTTGCTATATGCGGTAGGGTGGCTCAAAAAACACTTTTTCAAATTTTTTGATGGGCCGCCCTCTTATTCTGTTCTATTTGTTGCCCTGATGCTCTGGACAAAATTTCAGCCAAATCGGTCAACGTTTAGGCGGTGCTAAACTCGTTGGAAGTTTATATGGAAAAATGTATGCAGAAACATCCAAAAACAGTGATTTGCAGTTGGACGGCACAATTTACAATCATGATACTCTTTCAGTTCTTGTAGAATTAAATACAGAATGTTATGCTGAAAACCGCGAGAAGATTAGAGTTTATTAGGCAAAGATATTAGCATTTTACTGGAGTGTTGTAGGGGTGAATTTTTTTTTTCAAAGGTAAAAGAAACGAAATTTGCTCAAACCCTACTTCAGAGAAATGCTAATAACTTAGCCGGGCAAACTCTAATCTTCTCGCGGTTTTCTGCATAACATTCAGTGTTAAATTCTTCAAGATCTGAATGAGTATCATAGTTCTTCTTCGTAAGTTGTTCCGTGCAACTGCAAATCACTGTTTTTGGATGTATCTGCATACATTTTTCCATATAAACTTCCAATGAGTTTAGCACCGCCCAAACATTGACCGATTTAGCTGAAATTTTGTCCAGAGCATCAGGGCAACAAATAGAACCGAATAAGAGGGCGGCCCATCAAAAAAATTGAAAAAAAGTTTTTCCCATACTAATTTGAGCCACCCTAATGTGCGGTCTATGATTAAATGAAAGTGCCTGTTCGTGTTCTCAAGAAGTACGCAGAAGAGACCGTGCGATCATTCGGAGCAAGTTGTTCTGCTTTGTGCGGCTTGAAGTTAATTAACTAGTGCGCGTATGGTCCTACTTTAGGTTACACACCGATTTTATAAATAGAAACGTGAGTAGAGTATTTTCAATGCGCGTATTTATATCCCATTCCATAGATCGCATTGCTTACCGAAGTGAATAAAGATAAAAAAAATCCTTTGCAACCAACACAATGTCCTATCTCAAGACAATCATGGAGATTTAGAGGTGTACTCGGTCTCTAGAAGCAACGAGAGTCGGAGTAACAATCCTTTCTTTCCTACATAGGACGAGGCCGGCGCCGTAAGAAATGAAGTGATATGGCGTCTCTGGTTATACGAAATTTACGGTTGATTTGAGCAAATGACATTTTCGGCAAAATGACCTTTTCTGCCAAACGAGATTTTCGGCCATTTCCACCAAATGGCATATTCTGCCAAATGACCTATTCGCCCGAAGGACATTTTTAGCCATATGACTCGTTCAGCTAAAATGGCCCTTTCTGCCTTACTAACATTTCAGCCAAACGACATTTTTGGCCAATGACCTGCCTGGCCAAATGAACTTTTCGGCCAAATGACTTATTCGGCCAAACGTCTAATATGTCCAAATAATAACCTTTTCGGTCAAATGACCTTTGCCGCCAAATTACTTTCGGCGAGATGGGTTTCGGCCTAGTGGTTTGTTCAGCCAAATAGCTCTCGGCCGAATGGTTTTCAGCCAAGCGTCATGCTACCGAAAGGGCCATACGGCTGAAGATGCCGTTTGACCGAACATTCCGAGCAGCACAAGTCAGACAGACAAAAATGGATATGGCGACTTGATTGTGACTAAATGTAATCAGATATGATTTGCAATAACCAACGTGAAACAAATAAAATAAATCAAATCAAATATGTGTGCTGCTAAGGATGACAAATGGTCGAAAATGCCATTTGACCAAATGAATCATACTGCTGTTGATGTCGTTTGGCCGAACAATAGTGAATGTGAAAAGTGTGCAGTGATAAGAGATAAATGAAAAGTGAGAAGCAAGAAGTGAGAATTTAAAAATTCGAAGTGAGAAGTGACGAATGAGGAATGAGAATTGAGAATTGAGCAAATGACATTTTCGGCCAAATGACCTATTTCGCTCAACGACTTTTGCGGTCCTATGACCAGTTCGGCCAAACGACATTTTCAGTCGTATTTCCCCGTTCGGAAAAATGACATTTTCTATCAAATTGCACTGTCTGCCAAACACTTCTGCACAACTCTTTGTTGAGTTCTTTCGTAGGGTGTTTGAGTCAGATCACACTTCATCGCCACAGCAGTATTTAGATGAATTATGAAGCAGCAACATCCATCTACAGCAACAGAATTTAAGTTATGATGCTGTTTACAGCGCACTTTATTCAATTAACGTTTTGAAGGGGGATGGTCTGGATCAGATTCCACCATCGTTCATAAAGAACTGCGCAGCTTCGCTGACTGCTCAGCTCCTGATGATATTCATCCGCTCACTTGTGTTTGACATCTTTCCTGATTCTTAGGAATCAATTACATCAATTACACCGACCTTACAATTTGGTGAACCATCGACCCATCTGCTCATGCTCGACTGCTCATGACTGATTTCCTATGGACATTTGTATTAACTTTTCGTGGAGTATCCAAACAAAAAATCCCTTGAAAATGCTTGTGGTCTTGTTTTATAGTAGTGCATCTTATCATTCGGCTGAGAAAGGCCGCGCTTCCATGGAATTAATTTCTTCTGAAAATATTTCGGAACTTTGATAAAACATTTCTGGGAAATTTCCTCCCTATAAAAACAACTTCAGTGAACAAGGAATCCACAATGTTCCCAATTCTTCATTCTGTGTATTCGTCTCTTCTAACTTCTTTTAAGTTTCTTTTCGTGCACAATTCGTAGATGATGAATCAGCTTAAAATCGAGTCTTACTTTTGTCTATTTCAAGAACCTATAAGAGATTAAATGTAGATTGAGGTCCCCTTCTGACTAAAAGCGACTTACACTTTCTCAGATTCTGTTAATAATACTCAAAAAAAAATTAAATAATAATTGTCATAAAGCAGTTCTAAGGAAATGAAACATTCATTAACACAAAATTTGTTGCAAATTAAGCTTCGATATAACCACAGTCAAATAATCAAAATTTCCTGAATCATTCCACAGAGCGCCAAAATCTTCGATTTGTCCACCGCTTCCACTCAATGGAGACGCATGGTTTAGATCAATATTTTAGTATGCAGTTTTCGGACTGACCATCTCTCCTCTGTCCTTGAGTGAAATTCCTGTTCCATCAATTAAAATATGCGATGGCGATAAAAACCACACGTCCCGTTCGCAGCCCACCATAAATCTTTCTCAACGATGATGTTAGTTCATCGAGACAGTCAATGAGGTAAATGTGCTGTACGTTCTACATAGGACTTATTTATCCACCCGTGCTGCATCGCGAACGCACTCCTCCGAGCGAGTGAGCGCACTTGCAGCCTTGAAATTTTCGGTGAAAAACTATCTCGCAGGAAGCGCTTTCCCACTCGAAGCCCTGGCTGATGATGTTGAATAACATCTTCCTAATAATATTCATAACACCGACGACGACGGTGTGGTTGGCGGGGTGGTGAACGCGATGAAGGTCCTTCCTGTTTGCACTGGCTGCCAATTAACCACACCCCCGGCCCCTTTCTGCCTACTCATTCACAATTTCCCACAACTTGATTATTTTCATTTTTTGGGACGAGCGAGCATCTGGTTAGGAAGCCGTTTTCATTTTCGTCCAACTAATCTTGGGTGGGCACTTGGTTGAATCCGAGTGCAACGACGACGACAACGACGGCGGGATGACTATTTTTAAACCCGGGTGCATTCAATCTCCTACTGCGTGCACTGCACCGACTGACCACTAGCCCGGGTTCAAGCGTTTTCCCATACTAGAGTGTGGGATTAGTTTATTGGGAAATAATTTTGTTTTCGTCGCCGACTAACTGACCGGCGATGAACTGCTGCTGAGTTAAGAGCTGCGTTGCGCTGCTCGACGCGTTGAGGTGCGAGAGGAGAAACTCTAATCGAGATGCAATTGAACTTGGCATTGGGACAAGCAACGCGGCGGCCGACTGCCAAGATTGCGTTAACCAGCCGCTGTTTTTGCAATGTGGTAATACGGCTCTGGCTATGCCAATAATTTTGTTTTTTGTCATCTGACTCTGACTCGGATCAGAATGTACGGTTAATTTTAGCACCTCGAAAGTAAAACTAAGCTTGACAACAAACTTGATGCGGGAAAGAACTGAGCAAAGTGGTGAATAGTTCAGTTTGATTCAGGAAATCGTAATTGGGAATTTCAATTTTCAGCAAGAGATAATCTTGTATTGTATGACTGCTAAATGAAACTGAAATGTCGAATGATTCCATTTCAATTTCTTTATGTTTGGAGCAAAGTATCGTTCAGTATTCAAATTCCACATGACTTCTACTCCGAATACTACTTTTTGGTACACTTTGGTGTTAAAATGTTGATTCACAAAATACAGATTTTTCCAATTCCAATTTCCAATTCAATCGAACTCGAAAACTTTCCAACATTTTCATCGCAACCATTCATTTTCACTCTTAAAAGGAAGCTGTGCAGCATCATGGATATAAAGCGCATTCGCTCTCAGTCTCTTTTGCACGCGCCCCCTCCTTCATCGAAAACGGGTAACGCAAACCAGCGAAACAAGGATCTTCTGGTTGGCATAGGTCTGGCTCGGCACTATGTGTATGTACTCGCCGCGATGCCGACAATCGGCATCGACGACGAGAAGACGGAAGAGCCGGAAAATACGATACGGGGCGAACTAGGTCAGTAGAGGCAACTCTACTCCGGCTGGACCCCGATCCAGTCGGTGGCGGTGCGTGGTGGGATGGAACGTTGACGATACACATCCGGAATGCAGCTGAATGGGAGCAAAGTTTTCTCCCAATATGGATTGTGTTCTCTCGCTAGAGTTGTCGAGCGTTTTCGATTTATGTGGGTGAGCGAGAGCATCCTTTTTGGATCCAAATGGTTAGAAAAGGATCAGAAAAGAAGATGCTTCTCCGATATGTTTTGGTCAATCAATTCACGATGAGAGTTTAGGACTTGTTTAATAGAAAAACAAATTAAAATCGATTTGAAAAACTTCAACATGATGAGTTCTGAATTGCACACCAACGAATTCCACTACTCCTATTTATATTTATGAAACGATCCGAATACTTCTGAAAAATCTTAATTATTCTTTAGGAACCATTTAGAGATTGTCTGCATTGCTTCTCTCTGTTTTGTTGTACCTTGAATGCTTCTAAATAATAAGAAAGAGAAAACTTTTACAGTGACCTCAAGGCGGTTAAGTGTTTTTGATATTTTTTTCAAGTTTATCCACCAAATCCTCAAAAATGTTTTGACATTCTAGAGCAAGTGTTGTAGTGGAAGAGCAGTTATCCTTTTGCCATGACATGACCCCAGCCTTCAAACACTAAAGTTACCCAACCGCACGGTACGCTGCAACCGATTGAGACGAGTCGCAATAAGTTTCAATCTCAGCCAGCTGCCAGATGACCGACGACGCCGCTAACAGCAACGAACAGGAAACCTCGCGCCTCCATCGTCACGTGTAACCAATAATCTCGCACATATGTACGATGCTGTTAGAAAAAGATAACTTCAGCTCATCTTCCCGCGGTTTCTCTCCATTCGATAAGCGGTCGGCATCATCGGCGACAACCGGTAGAACTGTTCAGAATCAGTGCGGCTAGGGCCTTCAATTAGAAGTGCCTTTCCTCCCTACACGGTTCTCACCGTTCGTTTGTCGTTACCCACTTCAAGTCACAGAACTGTGGAGGGCGAGTGGCACACGAAACGCCATCAAGGAAGTGCGCTCGGTTCAAACGAGTAGCAATTGAAGTGGCGCTGCTGGCCGGTTGTTTGTGTTTAGTGTTCGAGTGTGAGCGTGTGTGCATACGGAAGGCAGATGATGCATATTTGCAGTTGCCGCAAAAATTATTGATTGCCTACTCGCACAATTCACGCCATCGCCGGCCGTTGCATCGCGGTAGCGCGGGTGGATGGCAGCAGCTGCGCTGGACGTGCAAAGGCGAAGGAGACGGTCGGTTGCTTAGAAGAGCACACAGCATTGAGCGAGGAACGCGAACTGTGACGCAATAATACGGACGACCTCAAGCTGGTGCGACCGACGACGTGGGAGCTGAACAATCGATTGTGCAACGCATTTTCGGGTGGTGGATAATTGAAACTGTTCCCGTTCTTTACTCTTAGATTCCATATTAGTTCTTTCATTCTATTTAAAAAAGGATTTGAAAGGAGATGTGTGCCGCCAGTTTTTGAACAGTTTTTGAACTCACGCTGCTGCCGACATTTTTGTATCGAAATCTGCCATGCCGCAACAAATTTAAAATTATATGCGATTAATGCCATATTATTGCAACTCGCAAAAGTATTGCCTTCTGCAACATTTGCGTAAATCTATATAAATAAAAATTAGTTTAGGTTCCCTTCCTGACGATTTAACTCACGAACGGATTACCCGATTTGCAAAATTTTCTGCCTAATCGATTCATCTTGGGATCTGTAAGGTTGGTATGTACAAAAAGATGGTTGATTTAACGGTGAATGGTAGAAAATCAGTTGAATACAGCTTTGGGTCAGTGATCGAGGAAACAAAACAATAGCACGGAAATTGATCTAGAGTGCGGTTCCACAAATCGGACTGAATAAACATAGCGCTTCAATATTCTCCGATTCTCTTATCTAGGGTATATAGTTGGTAACATAGAATATAAAAAGGAGATACTATTTTTTTTCGATTAATGGCCACCCTTTTCCCCATAGTGCGCAGGTGTCAATTAACTTCAGCCGATCCTTTTCTAGCTAAGAATTTTTCTTTCCGGTCAAAAATAGTATATCTCGTTTTATTATCTCAGTTGATTCATTGACTTGTTGAAGGTCAACCGAAAAACTTGTTTTTTGTTGAAGCCTCTAATTTTTTTTTAAATTGTAAACAAAAACTGAAAGAGTGCTGGACTTGTGAACTGGCCTTAAATATTGATTTGATGTTGTTCCAAAATCGGGCAAATGATGGGCCAAGCCCAACAAATAGCGTTTTTCCAATATATATATATATTTTTTTTTTAAATAGTTTGAGGTTTCAAAAATATGAGTTCTTTGGGAACGTTGACCTCAAATAAATTGTAGAATAGGCTAAGCGCATTACTTTTGTTAACGGGAAAGGTCAATTCCCAGAATTATGGAACAGGTTGGCAACAATCACATTTAAAGTGACAGCCGGTGCGATGCGATTTACATCGATTATCCAAGACTATCGGCAAAGTGAACCACAATGGCAAATGGCTGGCAAAACTGCGGAAAATGAGAGAAGAATTCCAATCAGACGCCTTATCAAAACTTGCCACTAGCAACCGTGAATTCTTAGACCTATATTTCCTCATGAAGTATAATTTTAATTTAAATAGTAAAGTGCGGCAGTACCCGTAAAGCTGGATAATTCACTTTTGTGTAACGTTGTATGGAGTATGATCCCTAAGTTGTGGTAATTCAGGGATTAATCGTATTTAGTTCTCTATACCAATAGCAGTATGATAGCTGAAGTATACGGGAAGCTGGACACACATGATCCCCTGGGATACGGGGATGAGATGTCTCACTACCCACTTCACGCTTTTCACTTTTTATAGTGAGAACTGAGAAATGAGGAATGAGAATTTAGACATCTTTCTTCTCAATCCTAATTTATCACTTTTAAAATGCTCTATTTGGCTAAATGTCTTATTCGTCCAAATGTCCTATTCGTCCTAATGACCCTTTCGACCAAATGACCCTTTCACCCAAACGACCCTTTTGGCCGAACGTTCCTTTCGGTCAAACTACCCCATCGGCCAAATGACCCTTTCGGCCTAAGAACCCTTTCGGCCAAATGACCCTTTCAACTAAATGACCTTTTCGGCCAAATGACCCTTTCGGCCAAACGTCCCTTTCGGCCAAACTACCCCATCGGCCAAATGACCCTTTCGGCCTAAGAATCCTTTCGGCTAAATGACCTTTTCGGCCAAATGACCCTTTCGGTCAAACGACCCTTTTGGCCAAATGACCCTTTCGGCCTTATGACCCTTATGACACCTAAAACTTTTTCCCACTGAATAGAAAGTAGGCAAATTTTACACAGTTTCTCTTCGAAGTGTATTGTTTACATCCTGTGAATGGCTTAGTTGAGTGGTTTATTTCGCTCAGGATGAAAGTGAGTCATGTAGAGACGCGTGAAAAAATGTGTACGCTGTCCCATCGCATCGTGCTTTAGGGAAAAAGCTGAAAATCTGTAACTCAACCGTTTCAAGAGTGCTTAAAAGGTTCAACGACTGGTTGGTTTTCGATGACAAACGCGGAGCAGGAAGGAAATAGCAGCATGTAAGAAGACGGAGGGAAACGTTAAGAGTAATGTCAGCAAACATCCCAACATATCAACACTTGAAACTTAGTTACATCCAGAAGGTGAAGACAATAGCTGGATTAAAAGCCTACAAGGTTCAAAACTACCAAAACCGCGACGAACGGCAGCAAACTGTTGCTAAGACACGTTCTAGGAAGCTCTTCACGCAGCTGTTGAAATAAAAAATTACAGTTGCTGAGTCATGTTTGACGAAACATACGTCAAAGCTGACCTCCAACAAATCCCGGAGCAGGAATTTTACACCGGAATAGATAAATTTCGAGTAGATGATCGTATCAAAAAGAACAAAATGCCAAAAATTGTATGGAAATTCCTCATTTGGCTGGCAAATTGCACCTGTGGAGTGCGTAGTAAAATTAAATTAAATTTATAAGACTGAGTGCCTCCAAAAAGGTCTTTTCCATATTTGGAGCAGTGGAATGGATTGTTTGCAGATGAACTATCATCAGCATGCCAACTTTTACGATAGAATATTTAAAAAATTCGGATGTGAGAATAAAACAATTTGGCCTTTCACTAGATTTGGAAGAACCAAAATATGTTCAACTTATAAAGGGATTACTTCCCCTGTATGAGAATCAAGGCTACCGGAAGTTTTGAAGAATCTATGAAAGACAAAAGTTCGAAAGGACAATAGGTCGAAAGACAAAAGGTCGAAAAGACAAAAAGTCGAAAGCATAAAAGGTCAAAAAGACAAAACGTCGAAAGAGACAGAAGGTTGAAATGACAAAAGGTCGAAAGGCACAGAAGGTCGAACGGGATAAAAGATGGAAATGAACAAAAGGTCCAAAGGGACGAAAAGTCGAACAGAACAAAAGGTCGAAAGAGACAGAAGGTCTAACAAGAAGAAGTTGATAACAAGTTTGGTGTATTCCAAAAGAATTTATCCCAAGTAACATATTAAGATTTATAACGCTCTTGAAGACCATAATTTGCCCTACAAGAGTATTAAAATACCAGTATAAAACCAAAATGTTATCAGGGATGAAATGCATTTTACTTTAAGCAGAAATGATGCACTCATCTAATCAATCAAAGTTGAAGAATGAGCAATTTCCAAAGAAGGAGTAACTACTACATATAAGACAATATTATGAATATCTAAATAGTACTGGAACAGATAAATAATGTTAATAAGAAATGAATAAAGCTTGTATTTCCCGAGACAGAGTTGCTCTATACAGTTAGCAAAAATTCTCTTTTATTTTTCACTATTTTAACAATCAAATAAAATTCATCCAATGAGTGCCAATAATTAATTTTATTTAATTGTTAAAAATTGTAAAAACAAAAGAGCAGAGTTTTTTCTTACAGTGTAGATCAACTCTGGTGCGAGATTGATTCTCTCCGTTTCAGTTTCTTATCAATTTCAAATTTATGTCTCTCTCGACCTATTGTCCTTTCCCGGCTAGAGGTGAATAACAAACAAATAACATAATAATAACAAAATTTGCTATGATATCAGATTTAGTTATACTTATGTTATTCATAAATAACATAAAATAACATCCCAACATCAAGTTTTGTTATAATAGTAAAATTAGTTATTTATATGTTATTGTAAGAAGGAGCAGAAAAACAAATGAAGAACATATTTTGCAATCATAGCAAAGTTCGTTATTCATTTATCATCTGCATTTTCAACATACCAATAATAACTGATTTTGATATTTTCTTTTCTTCAAATATTTTGCTATTGGTTTGTTATTATAATAGCAAAATGAGTTATTTATGAGTTATTTGCTAGAGCAATGTCTGTTATTATTTTTGCTATTTTAGCAACTATATCAAACAAACTAATAGCAGATTGTGCTATTTAGTCATTCATATATTAATAGTAAAATTTGTTATTATTTTGCTGTTTTCTTCTACCCGGGTTTCGACCATTTGTCCCTTCGACTTTTTGTCTTCCGACGTTTTGTCTATAGAAATATCCGAAACAAAAAATAGGGATCATGTGCGTCCAGTTCTACCTATTTTTTTTTTTCTTAATTGTAATATCAAGACTTACAGTCTGAGACATTCTTTAAAGTGTGGCTATGCTTTGATGCTTTGATGGGGGATGCTACAGCTCTTCCTCGATGAACCTACGCCGAATGAAGTATCCTTCTCCACTGAACTCAACCCTGGGCCAATAGCTTCTAATCGCTCTGAACGTTGAACGCCCTCAGGTCCTCTTCAATTGCAAAAAGCTATCGTGTATGGCATGGGTTCCCAAACTGTGAGTAGCGACCCCAAGGGGGGTCGTGGATCGATCATTGGTGGGTCGCGAAAGACTAATTTTGATTCATACTTTTAATCCTATTTTGTACCACAAATCTATTCAAGGAATTAGATATGGATCTACGGAATTAATTGGTGACTAGAGTACAACCAATTTTACGAAGTCAATGGCCTTTTTTCGTTATCCGAAAAAGATGAAGTTATGAATGCTGGACAGAAGCAAACACTCAGAAATAGAATAAAAAAGTTGCAGAGATTTTGCAAACACAATACAACCAAAATTTTACTCAACTCCAATCCTAATCTTGTCCTACTACAATCCAAATCCAACCTTAATCCAATCCAAATCCATTCTAAATCCGATGCAAATCCAATCCATATCCAATTCAAATCCAATCCAAGTCCAATCGAAATTCATTTCAACACCAATCTAAAACTAAATCAAATTCAAATTCAATCCAAATACACATCCAAATCGGATGTAAATCCAGTTCAAATCCAACTTTAATCCAATCAAAATCCATTCCAAATCCAAAATCAATCCATATCTAATCCAAATCCGATTCAAATTGAATCTAAATCCAAATCGAATGTAAATCAAATTCAATTTCAACCCAAACCAAAATCCATTCCAAATTCAATCTCCATCCAATTCTAAACCAAATCCAAATCCATTCCAAATTTAATCTCAATCCAATCCGAATCTGATCTAAATTCAATCCAAATCTAATCCAAATCATTCCAAATTCAATCCAAATCGGAATCCAAATCGAATGTAAATCCAATCCAAATCCATTTCAAATTAAATTCAAATCCGATTTTAATCCAATCCAAATCTAATCCAAATCCAATTCAAATCTGATCTAAATCCAATCCAAATCTAATACAAATCCAATCCAAAACCAATTCAAATTCAGTCTAAATCTAATCCAATTCCAATTTAAATTAGATCCAAAGCCAACTCCAAATCGAATGTAAATCGAATCCAAATCCAATTCAAATTCAATCCAATACAAACCCAACTCAAATCCAATTTAAATCTATTCCGAATAGAATATAAAATTACTGAGATTTTAGCAAATATGTACAATGAAGAGGTATGAAACAATTTCAGCAATCTAACGCAAATTCAATTTTATTCACTTTCTAAAAATAAAGGCATTTGGTACCTGGTGGGTCGCAAGCAATATGGGATTCTACTAGGTGGGTCGCATATCCAAAAAGTTTGGGAACCTCTGGTTTAGGCGGTCTTCCACGAAGCCTACGGCCTCTTCCGGGTTGTAAACTGATACAATGGCAATAATGACAAGTATGACAAAAATGGAAAATTACTGTATAGAGGCGTCCAATAAGTGTTCCTGTCACAAAAGTATACAATCAATAGCTTTCAAATTGGGCAGTGTTTTCGAGAATTTTATTGAAGTCCTTAATGCTTAGCCAGGATCTATAGTTTGGGGTTCATTGTTTTACGGATTCAGAGGTTTCGTCCCTTTCCATTAGAGGATCATCATACTTTATCGAAGAGTCGAACGTCCTTCACATGGGTGATTAGCATCATTTAATACGGGACAAGAAGTAATTTTGTGATTGACAGTTCGAGGACGATTACAGGCTTTGCAGTTGAGAGGGTGGTTGATACCAATAAACTTTTGGGTGGCGTTTGTGCCCCGTTTGAAGTTGAGTCAATAAAATCTGCTCGCGGGCGTATCAGCTCTCTCACTCTCCTGGGAGGTTAGAGTTCTCAATCATTCTTCAGAATCTCTTGTTGCGATGCCATTTTCTATTCACATTTTTACGTCATCGACGGGCATTTCCTGGCTGATAAAAGGGCCGAAGTTCATCGACCGTGGCCATGTACCCACATAAGGGCGAGGGTGGTGTTCAAAGCTGATTCGATAGTTTGATAGGTGGTACTATTGGTCAACGTTTTTTTCGGAGGCCTATCATGTGTCCCGCCTTGGACCCGTCAGTAAAGTGGATCTCCGATACTGCTTTCAGTTGGCATGGGTTTTTATTTTATTTTCCGGAGGCAGTTCATCAACGTGAGGTCGGTTTTTAAACCGTCTTCCACCAGCTTCTCGGTCCTATATAAGCGGTGGAGGCCAGCTACCCTGGGAAGACGCTTCTTGCTGATGCCACCCGATGGTTGTTTGGCAGAGATTGGCGGTGGCCACGGTATACAGAAAACAAGGTAGGCTCGTTAGAAAAATGACACTTCGAATGTGACGCATATTTTATCGCCACATGTTGGAGTACAAAAGTAAGCATGCTGCGACCGTATAGCATCGTCTCGGTCCAGCTTGTGCGAAGATAGCAGTGACGTCACATGTTTACATTCAAACTGAATGTTACATTCGTGATGAGCCTGCCTTGTTTTTTGTATGCCGTGTGCGGTGGCCTTATGTCAAAAGGAAAACACGTCCACCTAAGCGCAGGCAACGCCTGCTTTGACGGCAGGTGTCTGGGAACAATCTGCGCCGTCCGGTTGTATGTGGGAGCCAGGGGTTCAGGATTACGTTGAAATAAATACTCGGTAGGTTGAGGCGGTGAAAAATACGGCTGTTGATAATCGCGTTGGCTACTCTCAGTCGTGTAGGACGAATACTTCTTGTGCGCTGGCGACTGATACTTGCTTTTTGACATGCTTGCATTTTTTTTCTGACCCAGCTGGAGAAATGTTACACCGAGCAGCCTAATGGTGTTTTTGGAGGGAGAAATAAGCTGACATGGAAGCATGCATTTGAACAGTTGTCTCAAATGTTTGTCAGAACGCATTTTTCACAGCAAACAAGATGTTGTTGCTCATCAGTTTTGGGTACTTGCCGGACGCAATCATCATCATCAGCATATACTAGGATGAAAATACCTCTTGATAGTCTTTCAAACACGTCCTCCACCGTGATCAGGAAAAGCGTAAAAACGAGCCCTGAGGGACCTTCTTCTGGGCCGTGTTTGATCTTTATGCTCCTAGTTAAGTAGGTTACCAAAAAATCCCCAATGCTACATTTTTTGCACGGCGGGTCAATTTGTTTGCTCTGGATATATCTGTAGAGGCTCCACATGATAATCAGTGTTTTTCGCATCTGCCGAATTCTGGTTGAGCGATGCTAAGTACGTAATTTTCTGCGGACCAAGCGAAATGCTTGACTGCCGGTGAGTCGCCTGTTGACCATGCGCGCCATCACCAACGTGGTCGTTTTGGTGAGGGCGATTGGCCGGTTGCTGCCAACGTCACTGGGCCAAGTTGAAGCTGTTTTGACTGACATATTAACCCCCTCCAGGAGGATCCTTTCCCCTATAGTTGGCCGATTTTTCACCAAAGGATAACCAATATCGTCCGGGCCTGTGTTTTATCCCGAGTAGACGAAAATATCTTAATACAGTCCCATCCCGATTTTGGCAACACCCGTTTTTGTCTACCCCCGATATTGGCAACACCCGTTTTGGCAACATTTTCTTCCCGATTTTGGCAACAATCCGGAAAATATTTTTTTATTGTTTTTTAGAGCTAAAATCTTTTATTAATATGTAATAGGATAAACAAAACCAAAAGTGAATGTCATTAAGGTTTATATGCGTATTATGGGCTCTTTGGAACTTTGGTGGGCACTTTCACTGAAATAATGAACCACCACTCGTATCACCGCTCATTGCAAACAATGTCTATTGAAATGTTTCTGCTCTTTTTATTCACGTTGTCCATGTCCCTATTCACACTACCCTAATCTAACCAGCCTACCGTAGAATGTCGTATTTTTTGGCTGACTCACACCGTTGTACATAGTGCTACACCTATAAGGAGAAGCCCGCTGTTTACATCACAATGCAACCGATACTGCATGAGTGATCCAGGAACAAGGAACCCCAGTAGGTTTAATTGCTAGTGATGGGCACATTCAATTTTCTAAATACGCTGTATTGCCATCAAGTCGTTATGCTCATTATGCGTCTCTTTTCTGGTATCAGTCGAGAAACTGTCATTTTATCATTTTATTCGTCTTTCTGCTGCATTTCCGTATAGAAAATAAGCAACAATTTTATTTCAAAGACTACTATTGTTTAAAATTGACGCAAATTTGTCTAGCGAATAATATCAGAACACTGTTGGCTTTTCTAGTTTCCTGATGTGTCAATTGCATAATGAGCCTTTTGATTCCAGCATGTTTGCCAACAGTTCAACAGTAATGGTAAGAGTTTGGTAACATGTAACCGTAAGGCTCTCGAGCAGGCACTGACTTAAATCAGATCATGAGAAAAAATCGGGTTAATCTAAGCCAACTTGATGCTCTGCCGCGGGGCAAGTTATGAGCTTCCTAAGATCTTTGAAATTGGAAACGGCTTGGCTAGTTAGACGGTGTTGCTCATTGTTTATCACAGCAACGATCGCTCATACTCGTTGTTTGGCTTCCACCTGAGTGAGGCAGTTAACTTATTAGCTATGGATGTAGCATAAATTGCAATAGATTAATGCTCATTCACACTTCCAATGCCTGCTCTCGAGTGTTCTGTTTGTGATGGCGAAGTATCAGAAGTGGAGTACCTCCTGTGAAGTTTCCATGAGATTGCTGGTGTAATTCTAGCTGTTTCGATAGGCGAGTGATGCGTCACATGTGGTTTAATTATTATTATTCAGCCGGAGTGGCCTCTGTGGTACATAACAGTCGTCTCCGTCCACTGCTGTACGTTACCAGACACGCAGTCTACGGAGGATCCGTAAATCATCTTCTACCTGATCGCTGCACACCTCGCCTTCTTGTGCCTGTCGGATCGTTGTAGAGAACCATTTTTACTCCAAGTGCACGTTGGTCCTCCACAAGCATTGTCCAGATCTCGTGTCCAAGGAGGACTACCGCCACCGGTTTAATGAGGGAGTCTGTTCGGTACGGCAGCGAACTCTTTTCGATCGGAGCGTTTTTGGAGTCCAAAGTACGTACGCTTTCCTGCCACGTTGCGTCTCCGAATTTGTGTACTGAGCCCAAGTACACGAATTCTTCATCCACCTTGATTTTGTCGCCATTGATACAAGCTCGTGTTGAATAGCCGTGGTCTTCTCTTGAGTCTACTTAGTCTTCAACGTGCTAATCACTAGTGTGATCTGCTTTGCTTCCCTCTTCAGTCTGATGTAGGATTCTTCCATCTTTTCAAAGTTATAATAATGAAAGTAGTGCATGGAGAACTGGAGTGCGATGACCTGCAGCGAGCACCAGTTTGTCCGTCTTCCATATTCCACTTAGCCACACTATCACTCGTAGTACGAGGTGCACATAGTGCTCATGGATCAATCATTGCCGCCTGAAATATTCCTGGGTTGAGTGCTAGGAGACCGACTAGTGCAAAGGGATTTGGTTTTAGTGAGTCGAGTGTAGTTAACCCATAGTCACACTACATTGGATACGCTTCTAAAACACTGGAACGACTTATGTCTTGCGTTTATTTTTTCCATAATGTCAGCGAAAATTGTGCACTGAACTTTACTCTTAATCGCACCGACCACAAGAATGTTTGCCTCCATCAAAATTCATTATATAAGAATCAGAAATTTGTAGCACATTTAGTCATCTTATATCCGGCGGATCGCTATTTGATTTATATAGTGAATTATGATAAAAACAAGCATTTTTAGTGGACTTTAATTTATATGAGATGTCAGATTGAAATCAGTACTTCAATGGACTACAATAGAAACCTTTTTTATCACTACAATTTTTTGTAAGGACGTGGCCAACGCTATTGTTAATTTCAAATATTATTTATTATTGAATTTGTATTATGAAATTGGCTAATTAGTTACATTATCGTTTGATTACCATTCTTGAGTTTGTTTCAATTTTGTTTGAACTACAATCTCCGAGTTATAAATAATCGTAAAAATGTCAATTATGATGCACGTACATCACTTAAACATACTCCACATACTTTTTAGTACATATTCTAAGTATTTAGCTTCAATCATGCAAACAAAAAAAATTGAAATTTTGTATGAAATTTTTTTCCCGTTTTTGGCAACATCCCCATTTTGGCAACATAGAAATCCGGTCGTGTTGTCAAAATCGGGAAGGGACTGTAATATCAAATGTTGATAAGATAGCAAAATGAGATATGGACATGATTGATATAAGAGATAAAAGATCAGACAAAAATATCAATATTTTGCACTAAAATATCAAAAAGATATCTAGTTATGCTATTTGTAAGAAGTGATCAATATCATGTGCCATTAGTTTGTTCTTATCCATAGCATATCTTGATATTTAAATGATATTTCGGTGCAAATTTTTGATATTGTTGCCTGTTCTTTTATCTCTTATATCAATCAAGTCCATATCATGTTTTGTTATTCTGTTCACGGCTTCTGCCAGGGATTCCCTATACCAGAGCGAAATCGAGCTAGGATAATGCGAAAGTATCGTGTTGTTGCCAGAGGGTAATTGAAGCGTGAGGGCCTTGGATGCCGGAGCCGAATTTTTCCGGAAGTGTTCGAGGTAGTTCCAGTAGAAGGGTGGAGGCTCAGCCAAGTCATTTTTGACTATGCCATTTCACAGTGTCGGTTTTAAGGCTGATGCTTTTCGATCGCCGCTTTCCTTGCCTGCAGCTCTACAGATCTGTCGTCGATTGGATGCTGCTGGTTCCACCCAGGAAACCGACCCTTAACTACTCCTTTGCCTCCCGTGTAGTTTACCGGCATTTGTTCCGACATTCGAGGCAATGATGTTGGCTAGTTCGGAGCTGCCAGGTGGAAACCGGAGCTTGGCCCTCTTCAAGGCGCGGAGCGCTTTGCACTTTTTCTGTACCGAAGCCGTCGTCGAAGTGTCGTCGTTCCTACTGTGCTTGCTGCCACTTATGCCTTTCGACATGGAAGTTCGCTGAGTGTAGGAGCCTTTGAGATGCCAACAGACATACCTCATACTTACGGTAGACTGTAGAACTGATTTTAATTTGATCTCTATTCCTTCAAGTAGTGGATACAACAGGATGACAGCATGAGTGGAGTCCACACCCTACATCCCGACACATCGCACCTGGTATGGCCGAGTGTCCTCTGCTCAGTTGTTGTAGACTTTCTATCGATTTAAAAATATCTTCTATTTTAATATTTCCAGAACAATGTTAAAGAATAGATTAAAATCACTACTTCAAGTTACAATTTGTGCAACAAACAAATATTGAATAAGGTAAATAAATAAATTATTGAATACATAAACTCACATACAAACTTTGAAGAATTTCTGTTGGAATTCATGAAAAAAAAATCTATAGAATACTCTCCAGTAATTCTGAAGCTTTTTCCGGCCAAATTAATAGGAATTTTTGAGGAAAAGCATAATAATTGTTCAAGTAAATTCGTAAGATTAATGAGTTTCACGCTATCTTTGTATCGTCGTAACTTTTAAATTTAATTAAAAATTATTTGTATCACATAAATCATAATATTTCGGAAGATCAATTGACTCCACTCAAAATCAAAAGGATAAAACTTTCAGAGAAGCGTAAAAACAGTCAGTTATTACTATGATCGAATCTACATGATTTTATTTGGCTAAACTTTGTCTCAACAAAACCTGAATACGATGTGCGAATTGACTCAAAGTACGAACGCTTTATTTCAAATTTTGAACAGCACTTTTGATCAACCATTTCTTTGAGTTTTCATTCTAATCATCTTCAACTAAAGACCCAGAGGGTTTCCATTTATTTTCACAATCTAACATGTCCAAAATTAGATATCAAATCATTACAGTTCAGAAGCATGCGAAACATTTTTATGGAATACTTCAGTCAAGTCTTCATATAGAAATGAGTAGCTATTCTAAATATGAGTCTATTCGGAACTTCAATCAAAATATCAAACGATTGATTCTGCCTCAATTAACGATTCCTATCCTGCGATGCTTGGTTATCGCGTTGACCAACGCCACACCACTCGACGGTAGATAATAGTTTCTCTTGCCGGGGCGCCGTCTCTCGCTCACGATTCGAACAAAATTTTCACAGAAACGAGCGCATCCATCTCCACTAAAACCACTGCAGCCGAGTGCAACTGCAAACCGAGTGCGACAGCAAGGGGGATTGCGCATGAAAAAGGTTTTCCATAGTTTCGCTGCCGCCGCTTTGTATAGTAGTCGGAGGAGTGTGGGCGCCCACCCGACCACCCGCCGGCCGCCACCGCCAACAAACAACGTCAGCGCTGCTGCTGCTGTGTATGTGCAGTGCATTGTGCCACACTGCCTGGCTGCCGGGAGTATGGGAGTTTGTGTGCCATGCGTGGGTGGGTGGGAAGCGAATTTGCCGACTGCTCCACTAACCTTGAAATTCGGGGAAGTTGGCGCGGTCGATGGAGGCGATGCCGCTTTGTGGGAAAATGGGGGATGCAGTTGCACTTTTATGGCCATTTTCGGTGGCGTCGATTAGTTTCGCTTGTGACGAAAAGAATGAACTGGGCGTTGAATATCCGCTTGTTTAAGGACTTACGCTTTGGATTCTAGTTGACTAATTGATGTCTCCCCTGAAGCAAATCCCGCACTCTCACTCTCGACCGTGTTTCCGGTTCTGGTTGGACGGTTGGAATCCGAGGGCGGAATTCCACCACCTTTTCTCACTCGTATGAACTTTCACTACAGTCGGTCACAAAGAGGACCAAGATGGGGGCGGCTTAAAATAGGGACTCTATTTCAATCGAGTCCCGGCGCTGCTGTTTCTGCTGCAGCACTTCCACTCTACGTTTGGAACGAATTGCACTGGGATCGGGGCGGCTACACTGCACTGTTTCACAATTTCTAAAAATGGTTCATTGAGGATTTCCTTTTCACTACTATAACCGTTGCACTATGATGACGGTGCCGATGATGACAGCCGTGGAAGATCTTCTTTGTGCGGAACGGTGGCGATGATGCTTCTTCATTGAGAACCGTGATGACATGTCCTGGGTGCTCTCTCGATGGGAATCGTCTCTCAATAGGGTTTAAAAATTTCGGTACAGGAAGGACCCCCGCACCATATAACGTAGGACCGATGGTATCCGAAAAAAAATAATGCGGGTGGGCGGAACACGTCCCTGTGTGCGATCGCGATGCGATTCAACTCTTTCACGGTCGCGGTCTTCCTTGAAACTGAGCAGGAACTCGCTCACGACGCTCGAATCAGGCCAACAACGGGGAGGAAAATATTGCACAATTTTTCACCACCACCATCACCGAAAAGCTAGCTCTAGCTAGATCTACCCACAGTTCACAGTCGTTCTAGTAGTGCGATATAGGTTTAGGGACGAGCGCGCGCGAAGAGGGGGCTCGAATGTGCGAGCACCAGTTCCTAAATGTGACCGCAATGGCGGCCATCTTTCGCGACTACGAATGTCACACAGCAGCAGTCTTGGTTGTGTTTGAACTTCAACACCGAGCTACGAACAACGAGGAAGACTCTGCGCGTGCCAGTTTCTTCCGGTTGACATGGAAAATTTCCATCATCCCCCCAAGGTGTGCTGCCCGAGTGAGTGGCGAGGGGACTCGGGGCGCGGGCAGTGCAAAGATGCAGGACTGCACAGGCAGTTTCACTTTTCTTCGCACCGACGACGAGAGCTGCCGACCGACCGACCGTTTGGTTCTGTGGACTGAAACTGGAAAATACCGAAGTCCTAGGCACGGCATTGCGAGGTGGTCTGTGTCCACTATCAGCGGCGATGATCGACTACGAAGGGTTTCGCTGTCGGCGCGGTAAATAGACATAGTGCTTTGTTTACAGGAATATACAGTTCACTAGTAGGTGAAGTGGGTTTACAACTGGGAATGATAACAGGAGAAGTACGCTAATAAATTAACGGCGAGAAGGGGATTTATTGGGGGAAAGGTTGGAAATCATGCTTGGGGTAGGGTGTTTTGCTATTTACGGCGGGTCAATTCGAGAAAAATATTGAAAATGTAGAATTGCGAAAAGCTACTTTGAGAAATTCAGGAAGCATTGTCGATTTTATAAATTATTTTATCCCAGAACAGAAGATGGAGCGATTATCAATGATCATGAGCCCTTAATGACACTTCAATGAGAAGCTTTCAAGGAAGCTTCTCTGAAAACCTCCTTAGGACGCTTCAATGGAAAGCTCCTAGGACGCTTTTCTGGAAAGCTCTCAAGGACGCTTGCCTGAAAAGTTCTCAAGGGTGCTTCTCAAGAACACTTCTCTGAGAAGCTGGCAAGGACGCTTCTCTGAAAATCTCCTAAGGACACTTCTCTGAAAGCTTCCGAGGACGCATCTTAGAAAAAGCCTCCAAGGACGCTTTTCTGGGAAGCTCTCAAGGACGCTTCTCTGGGAAGCTCCCAAGGACGCTTTTTTGGGAAGCTCTCAAGAAGCTTCTCTGAAAAGCTCCCAAAGACGCTTCTCTAAAAAGCTCCCAAGAACGTTTCTCTGAGAAGCTCCCAAGGATACTTTTCTGGAAAGCTCGCAAAGATACTTCTCTGAGGAGCTTCCAAGGACGCTTTTCTGAGAAACTCTCAAGAACGCTTCTCCGGGAAGCTCACAAGGACGCTACTCTGAAAAGTTCTCAGGAACATTTCTCTGGGAAGCTGCCAAGGAAAGCTCCCTAAGATTCTTCTCTGCAAAGCTCCAAGAATGTTTATCTGAAAAGCTCCCAAGGACGCTTGGCTGGAAAGTTCTCAAGAATGTTTCTCTGAAAAGCTTCCAAGGTTGCTTCTCTGAGGAGGTCCCAAGGACGATTCTCTGGATAGCTCCAAGGATGCTTTTTTGAAAACTCCCAAGAACGCTTCTCTGGGAAGCTCCCAAGGACTCTTTACTGGGATGCTCTCAAGAACGCATCTCTGAAAAGCTCTCGAGAAAGCTTCTCTGAAAAGCTCCCAAGGAAGCTTCTCTGATAAGCTTCCAATGACGCTTCTCCGGGAAGCTCCCAAGGACGCTGCTCTGAAAAGCTCCCAGGAACGTCAAAGAACTTTTCTCTGAGAAGCTCACAAGGACGCTTCTCTGAAAATCTCCTAAGGACGCTTTTCTGGGAAGCTCCCAAGAACGTTTCTCTGAGAAGCTCTCAAGGACGCTTCTCTGGTAAGCTCCAAGAATGTTTCTCTAAAAAGCTTCCAAGGATGCTTTCTCTGGGGAGCTCCCAAGGACTCTTTACTGGGATGCTCTCAAGAACGCATCTCTGAAAAGCTCCCGAGAAAGCTTTTCTGAAAATGTCCCAATGGAGCTTCTCCGAAAAACTCCCAAGGATGCTTGGCTAGAGAGCTCCCAAGGACGCACCTATGAAATGCTCGTAATATCGTTTCTCTGAGAAGCTCCCAAGGACGCTTTTCAAGAAAACTTCCAAGGACGCTTCTCTATGAAGCTCTCAGGATCGCATCTTATTTATTTATTGCTCATAACCTAATTCCTTTATTGGCAATTTCCCAATTTTTTAGGGGGAGTTTTTATTTTAGTCCCCAAGGACGCATACCTTAAAAGCTCCTAAGAACGTTTTTCTGAGAAATTTCCAAGACCGCTTGACTGAAAAGCTTCCAAGAACGTTTATCTAAGAAGTTCCCAAGGACGATTCTTTGGAAAGCTCCCAAGGAAGCTTCTCTGATACGCTTCCAAGGACACTTCTCTGGGAATCTCTCAAGCTCTCAAGGACGCATCTACGAAAAGCTCTGAGGGAAGCTTCTCTGAAAAGCTCCCAAGGACGCTTCTATGAAAAGCTCCCAAGAACGTTTTTCTGAAAAGCTCTCAAGGATGCTTGTCTGGAAAGCTCCTAACAACGTTTCTCCAAAAAGCTCTTAAGGATGCATCTCTGACGCTTCTCTGAAAAGCTCCCAAGGACGCTTCCCTAAAAAGCTCCCAAGAAGAACATCTCTGGGAAGCTTCCAAGGACGCTTCTCTGAGAAGCTAAAGCTACCAAGGACGCTTCTCTGTGAAGTTCTTAAAGACACTTCTCTGAGGAGCTTTCAAGAATTATTGTTTTGGAAGCTTCCAATGATGCTTCTGATGTAAGGTTTCAAGGATGCTTCTTTGAGAAGCTCTCAATGCAGAGGATACTGCCAACTGAATTCACGCATACGATCTCTATTAAATCAAATTCATTGTGATTGAAATGAATTTGAGTAAAAATTCATTATTCCTATTTAAACATATTACTTAAATAAATAATGATTAAATGAAGGTCGCCTAGAAAATACATTCGACAAAATACAAATCTCGCAAATCACGAACATAGTTGATCATGCGGAGCTTCGTTGACTCGGCAATGCACGCGCCACTTATTTTTGTTTAAAATCATTCTTTGAAGTTTACTTTGGTTGAAGAAATTAAAATCATTAAAATCAATATTTATATACTTTCGCCTGAAAGACTCTTCAGAGTTCAATATGTCACAATCTCGATTCTGTGGACGCAATACCCACTATTGAATAAGCACTTCATCGTAAATGTCTTTGATTAGTTTTGATTTACTAAAGTACACAAAAATGCTGCTGCTGAGATGCATCAAATCGAGCAATTTCGTTTCATTACACCAAACAATTGGTGCGCTGTTCAAATAGAACTACTCGCTTCTAGCTGCAATATTATGAAATGGAGCTCGGCACGTGGCTTTAAATGTTCGCCCTCCACCCCGGCTCCATTTGCTCTGAATAAAAATTGCCATCCAGTCCAATTCAACTGATAGCGAAACCGGTCACTACCACTAGCGTCCCACAAATTGCAAAACAGCGCAGCGGGATCCAAACAATGCACTTCAATCTAACCCCCCATCCCGCGCACCATCTTCAAACAGGGCATCCTCACGACGACGTTCATCACTTTCGATGACAATCCCCGCCCGATGCATTCGGTTGATGTAACGCGCCGCTGTTATCAACTGAGCACCGACCGGCGCGGCGGCTGCAGAGGTGGTCAAACAGCTGGCGCACGACTTGCGCCGATTTCGGCTGCACCGCTGGGAACCCTAGACTAGCACGCGAAGCAGCTTCCCGCGGCATTGCGCGCCTTTTCCGCACCGAATCGCATCCGCAGGCGCGGTCAGTTTTGTTTGCCAGCGATTGAGCAGGGTCGGACAATTTCTTTGAAATGCATATTTCGTAATCCGAAACGAGTTCTTGGGCAATCTTGAGAGGCGGGGCTCAATTTTTTTGATATTAGAATTCGAAAGAATCATACTTATGCGAGACATTTAAAAATTAACAATTCGAATCAACAAAATGCCCTAACATATGGCACTCGTGGCCGACCCTGCCTCCAATTCAGCAGAGCTTCAGATAAGTCCTACACTTTCATATGGGTAGTTATATTTACTTGCTCGAGTGACAAACAAGTGCACTCGAGCTGGCGGCAGGCTAATAAGGAAGCAACCACCATCGCTCCATTTGCAGTCACGTTTCTCCGGGAAGATTCACGTGATCACCTTTGGGGCGCAAATTTGGAACCGGGACGCACCACAATTTGGGTCTGCCAAAATCTTCCCTCTGGTAAAGAAGTCCCACGCGTCAGTCAAACAATTGCATCGCATGGGCGAACTAAATCTTCGGAATCCAGCTTTGGATGGACATGAGCTTGCGCGTGTTCCGGTCTCCGCACGCGCCACTGATCGATCCGGGTTCGCTCCGTTTGTGTAAGTGCGGCGCATGTAGCCGCTGCCGCCGTCGTCGTCGTTGCATCGATTCGGGATGATCTCGGGATTTACATAACAACCGTGCGCGAGCTCGGGGCCCGGGACCGGGCTAGGGGGATTGAGGGTCAAGATCGTTGTTTTGCGATTTGTGTTGAGTAAGAGAGAAGCGGCAGAAAAGTGTTATTCTAAATAAACGCCACTAATTGGAGGGTAATGAGTGGACGAGGTGCCTAATTACTTCCATATTTTGCGCGGTCGTCGTCGTATTGGCGCGATCGCGCCGGACAGTGCAACTGCAATTGCCCGGATCATGTGATGCACATGCACAAAAGGGGTAAATGACGGCAGATTTGTGAGGGGGATCGACGAGACGATGGGGTTGTCACTTTTATGATGCTACTGTTAGAGATATCTGGGCGGGTGCTGGCTTTGTTTGGATCGGACAAACATTTACTTATTAGCAGACAAGTTTCAAGTGATCACTTCCGTCTTAAGTTGACACGATGGAGATAAAACTATTTGGACTCTACTCACAGTTTCGTAACTGAGAATGATGCTCCCGGATTACAGCGCATGCCTTACCTGTGAAAGAGAAGAAAATAGAATAGTGATTAGAAATATGAAAGACGACGCAATGAGGCATGTTGTTATTAAATAATTCTACCAATTAAAGGAAAGGTCGTAGGTTGTCTAACTAATCCATTTGGATACAATTAAGTCTCTCAGTTTTAAATTAAGTCCTCAGTTAAATTAAGTGGAACAATGGAAATTTTCATAAAAGCAATTATCTTAATGTTTATTTTCAACTTCATACATTCGTCACCACTCGGAGAATGGTGATAATATAATAGTCAAAATAACAGATTTATATCAAATCTCCTGTTCAATCAATTTAACTGTGCTCATTGCCAGGCTTGCTCAAAAATATTCAATTTTCCGACTTACTTGTGCATTGTACCTATTTCGTATAATTTACATTTATTTTACACTTGTTTGTTAAATGTGTCATTCCTTGTAATTCGGCAATCGGCAGCTATATGTGATTGATGATATTCTTTACATTCAGCATTTACTTCAAGGCTTTTCATCGATAGAGAGCTATTCAGAATCATCCAATGTGACATTAATCTACAAGCGATGAGTATATTTTGTTTCGAAAATCCACAAATTTGGTGCAACATAATAATCATTTAAATTCTGATGCATTTTCATAAAGCAGGGGCAAGCAACTAAATATAATTAGTTTGTCTATTTTTTTTATTCCAATCTCACCGAATCACTCCTTACTTCCAGAATCTGGAACAAGACTGATTTGCTAATTTTTTGCCATTTCTAGCAATTTCAAGAATTATTCAATTTGTCGATTTGCTAAATTCTCCCTAGTCTTCAAATGTATATTTTCCTACAACTTAGCTCAATGTCATGAAAGTCATTCAAGCTGTTTGGCCGAATGTGCCCTTTGGCCCAACAAACCACTAGGCCGAAATCCATCTATTTCCACGGTGATTAAACCCCAGTCAGCGAAATCCATCTGGCCGGAATGGACATTCGGCCGAAAATTTTGTCCGGCCAAACTGGTTATTTGGCCGAAAACGATCGGTTGACAGAAAGGATTTTTTGCCGAACGATTAATACGTCCGAAAATTACTTTTGATCGACTAGGTTATTTGGCAAAAAATGTCATTTGGCAGAAAATGTCGTTTGGCCGAAATAGACGTTTGACAGGCAAGGTTATTCTGCTGAAAATTTTATTCAGCCAAACGGGTTATATGGCTGAAAATGTCGCTTGCCGAACGGTCATACGTCCGACAATGACCTTCGGCTGAGTGGGTAGTCTATCCGAAAATGCCGTTTAGCTGAAATGGTCATTTGACAGGAAGATTTAATTGGCCGACAATTTCATTTGACCAGACAGGTCATATGGCCGAATTTGATGTTTATTCGGAAGTGTCGTTTGGCCGTAATGGTCGTTTTGCAGAAAGAGTTTTTCGACCGAAAATAACATGGGTCACACGGTTGGAAATACTGTTTGGTCGAGAAGGTCATATAGTTGAAGAGATCATACGATCGCAAATGTCGTTTGCTGAACGGGTCATTTTGTGATTTTGGAAAGTGCAGGCGGATAACACAAACATGTCTGGGATCAGCTACAAAACTTTAAATAAATATTTATTATTTGAATAAAATACATTACAACAATACTTAATAACATGAGGAAAAATTGAATCGCTAGTTGATAGTTTTTAATGTGGAGGTAACATCTTCAAAGTAGATCGAAATCAATTATTCTTGCGATGCGAAGACTTGTTGATACAGAAAGTAAATGCAAAGCCTTATTCATTAGAAACATTCTCTATAATTCATCAGGAAATGTAAACAGTAACGAAGATTATTTGTTAACGTTGCACTGCTTGAACAAGCTCTCATTTAATGGAAAGAATGGGTTAACGAAGCCAAACACTTGAAGGAACATTACAATTTGCCATCAGTTAAACTCCAGTACTGGTATTTTGTCGATAATAGACTAACAATCCCGAAAATAGAACGCAATTTTCCTCTGATGCAGTGGGAAAATGTGTGGGAGAACATCAGTTTTTCTTTCGTGCCAATGGAAGACAAATGTCGACTCTACTGTTTTGTCAAGGACCTAGGGATTAGAAATTAATTAGCTACGGAATCAGTTGCCTCCAGAATTCCAATTGTGAAAACTGAACTCGCTTAAAAATGAAATTTGGAAATGCGGAAAATATTCTGTCTTGGAAAATAAATCCCAATAGACGCCAAGAAGCAGCTTTGTTTTTTGTCTGCCGAACTATTGGTTTTAATTTTCATAGGGTAGGAAATATGTTTAAGTTTAAACAACAAATTCGAAAAATGCGTCTCTGAAAGTCTTACAAAAAACTTGTTGATTGTTTTAATATTTTTTTTTAGTTGATAGGTAGTTAGTTATTAATGGTTATAAATTAAATTCATAATCACAATTCATTTCTTGTTCTGTTGATCTGTTTTGCGTTCTATCTAAAAGCAGTTAGGTTCAAATCGCATAGAGTTGATAGAATAAAACAAATATTTATTTTTTTCTAGTAGTGTTTGACGCGTATTATAATGCGCAACAGGTCATATGGCCAAAAATGTCGCCTTGCCAAACAATAGAGTATGTGAAAAGTGGGAAGTGATAAATCTTAATTGATAAATGAGAAGCAAGAAATGAAAAGTGAGAAATTAGAGAAGGGAAACGAGAAATGAGAAGTGAAAAGTGGGACGTTTCGTTTCTCACTTCTTACTTCTTATTTTATGTCTTTTCACCATGAACAGTGAAAAGTGAGTAATAAGGAGTGAGATGTGAGAAGTGGAGACAAATCAATTATCACTTTAAAGGGCATATTTTCAGTTTCTTATTTCCTACTTCGCGCTTCTTACTTCGTATTTCTCCCTCTACGCAGACATAAGTGAGAAATAAGAAGCGAGAGGTGAAACGTCTCACTTATCACATTTCACTCCACATTATTCACTTCTGACTTCTCATTGTGAAAAAACTATCAAAAGATTAGTGAGAAAAGAGTAATGCGACATACTTGGAGAGAAATAAGAAGCGAGAAGTTAAACGAATCACTTTTCATTTTTCACTGCACGTTTCTGTCTTTTTTATTTCTCATTTAACACTTCTCACTTCATATTTCTCACTTTTTGCAGTGAAGGGAAACATTAAAAGCGAGAAATAAAAAGTAAAAAGTGAGAAGTGAAACGTCTCATTTCTCACTTCTTGCTCCTCATTTATCACTCCTAACTTCTCACTTGACTTTTAAAGGTGCTGAAACTATGAGTTAAATACGGAAAGTGTCAACTCTTATAAACTTTTAATGATGTTCAGTTTTTTCGCTTAAAAGTTGCGCGGAAAATAGTATTTTTGTTTTATGAATGTGATCTCCGGAATAAGGCAATGGTTAATGTGATTTATTCTTTAAAAGAATGTACCTGCCCGGAATCGGGAATGGTGGATGTTATTCCTGCCCTAAAAAAGAATGCATTTGCCAAAACAAGGCACTGGAGAACGTAAGGATCACGAAGATTACGAAGTACACTTTTACCAATAATAAGCCAATGGTGGATACCGTTTTCTCTTGATAAACGCTGAATCTGCCTATAATGACGCAATTGGGTCTCACTTCTCACTCCTCAAGTCTCACTTTTCACTGTGAAAAGTGAGTAGTGCAAAGTGGGTAGCGAGACGTCTAACTACTCTTTTCGCGCTTCTCACTTTTTACAGTGAGAAGAGAAAAATAAAGGGTGAGAAGTGAGACGTCTCTCTTCTCATACCTAATTTCTCGCCTTCCCAATGACCTATTCGGCCAAATGACTCTTTCGGCCAAATGACCCTGTTGGCTAAACGACCCTTTCGGCCAAATGACCCTTTCGGCCAAACGACCCTTTCGGCCAAACGACCGTTTCGGCCAAATGACTCTTTCGGCCAAATGACCCTTTGGGCCAAATGACTCTTTCATCCAAACGACCCTTTTGGCCATATGACAATTTCGACCAAATGACCCTTTCGGTCAAATGACCCTTTCGGTATAATGACCCTTTCGATCAAATGACTCTTTTGGTCAAATTACCCTTCCGTCCAAACGACCCTTTCGGCCAAATGACTCTTTCGGCCAAATGATCCTTTCGGAAATCTTTGGAGACGAGCCAGCCTCGGGCTGCAAGTCTCTTATATAAAGATAAAAAAATCCTTTTGGTAAAATGACCTTTTCGGCCAAATGACCCTTTCGGCCTAATGACCCTTTCAGCCAAATTACCCTTCCGTCCAAACGACCCTTTCGGCCAAATGATCCTTTCGGCCAAACGACCCTTTCGGCCAAATGACCCTTTCCGCCAGATGGGTTTCGGCCTAATGGTTTGTCCGGCCTAGTGGCATTCGGCCAAATGACTTTCGGCCGAATGGGTTTCAGCCAAACAACCCTTCTCCGAAAATTGCCTAGACCGGCACCGGGAATCGAACCCAGCCAAACTCAGCATGATCTTGCTTTATAGCCACGCATCTTACCACTAGGCTAAGGAGGACTCCGGAGGGACAATTATAAGGAAAACATTTATGAGACCCCTTTATAAACAGTTTACATTAACCCGGTTTATGGGAGACGTAAATGCTACCCATGTGTCCGATATTAGGCGACCCGTTTGCACAATTTTGAACTGCTCAAAGTTATGCCAAATAACCCACACTATTATCACAGTACAAAATTACGCTGTCCTTGACAGCGAGAAAATTGCCAAACAGAATTTCGACAAAAAAAAACCATCACCAGTTCCAGATTGTTTGTTTGACTTCCGTTGCATCAAAATAGTGCTCTGTAGCCCATAGCAAGTAGAAATAACAGAAATTTTGAATAACTTTTGCGTCATCTCTCTGAGATCATGGACAGTCTGTGGTAGTTGATAACTCTGAACCAACATTTGGAAAGTGCGTGAAAGCCAAAATGTAAACATTACAGTTTTTTCGTTTTTTTATACGACTATGCATATGGAAATATTTTGGTTTGATATTGATAAAATTAACGGAAAAGTGGAAAGCCGTCTCGGAAGTCGTAGTAATGCTCTTTGAAAGATGAATCGAAAACCCTTGAAGGTGAAGTCGGTCTTCTGCTTCTCCTTAGCCAAGCTAGAGCTCGTGAAAATGTAACACGTCACCCAGAATTGTGATTCCATTGCTATCTGACACATATGCAACATATTTGCGACAAAATGCAGTACTTCTCAATTCCCATGCAACGGAATCAAACTTGCTTCATAGTGGCCCCTTGGATAAATATGCATCTATTATAGATATTCATTTTATGTAATTTTCAATTCCAACATTTAAGACAGTCATAGGATTGCTTATTGGTACATTTTTTAATTTTCTTGGTAAAAGATGTACTCCTCCGGTTGGCTCTTGTTTCTCTAGTTTATGCTATTACTGGATTGAAATTTCATTTGTCAAAATCACTCATCCTTCTTTGATTTTAAAAATCTTTTATTGGCTTTGCTGCGAATTCACTTAAACAATTAAGCCACGATGTAGAATATTGAATTCTACTTGAATATCAGTATCTGGCTTAGAAATGATCGGGTTCACCGGGATCCAACCTAAACCTGGAGTGGAAAATCTCTTCAAACCTTGTCCCGATCTTTCACAGAAAATTATTACATCTGGAAAACCGTACTCGAACCAAACACTAAACAGTTTAATTAATGAAACCCTAGATGATGGAGAATTTTGTCTCGCCTAAATCAAATTAAACATTTTTAGAATCTGATTCACATTGAAATGGATACCTATGAGCTGAAAAACGAAAATGCTTCAAAACTAACAAAACATGATAAACACAAGAACCAGTTGATTCACAAAGCTTTGTAGTTCAAAGAATAACCTATTGAAAACTTCAAAAGTAAATACATATTTGGAAGTTTTCCTACAAAAGCTGTTCAATAAATGCTATTGAGATGGTCTCAAAAAGAGCAAAATCATGCACATATTGTGACCCTTCGTTAATGGTTTACTATATTCCATATTTTCATAAATTACAATTGAAGTATACCGAATGCATTCAATTCGATGGATAAAATATGAATATTTTCAAATCCATTTGCAAAGCATTCAATTTTTTTTTCAGTTTCCATCTTCTAGCACCAACCACCCACAGTGAGTGGTGCAGATGCTGCATTGATTTTTTTGTTCGTTTTGCTCCGCATTTCGATTACTATCCCCATTACACAACCGAAAGCAAAAGCGCATCCCCGCCCCGGAAGTAAAAGTAAATCCCTTGCAATAACGGGAAACCATGCTGCCGCCGGGAAGAGCTCTCCTCATCCTCAGAGCGCTTGGTGACGACGACGACGACTTGATCCAAGCAAAGTGCAGTGTCTCCGGTGCTCCCTTTCGCGCACAGCTTCCCATGTAATCGTGTGATGATGGTAGCATCACCACGTTACACCAGTCAGTGCCAGTGCGATGGGAATGTATTGATTTTTCTCGATTGCATCGTTATAACTTCGTTTCGAAACTGAAATAATTTTCCACCATCTGAGAAATCTTTTCCGCGATTCTAATACCGATGGAGACGCGTCATACCGCATCTGATCGCGGCCCTACCGCAAGTGTGAAACCATTGCGGAAGTCGAATGCGGAAAATGCACTTACACTTTCGCTGATTCCCTCTCAGCATCCAATTTGGTTTCTATAGGATTTTCCCTACATTTTGGGTTACCGGTGCTCACCACCAGATGGCAACGAGAGGCACCATCGCACACAAACAAACGCCAACGCACCCGATCCACCCACAAGGCACCACACCGACGAAGGTGCATAGATAAAATCGATATCATAATTGAGGTAGGTCCCGAATTGGAACTTACGGACGACGCAATCATGGATATCATCCGAATGAGGCGGAAGCGGAGCAGTATCGACGTTCGGGATTTGATGTGTGAGAGATGTTGATGCTACTTGATGCTGAACGTTCGGAACTGACCAGAACGGATTGATGCTTGAGGAAAGGGTTTTCTACTGCGCACAATGGGTCACACTGGAGAAACAAAAACAACATTAACATACATACCGAAACATACATTTGATTCTCTTTACATAAACGATGTTGCAATAATGTCAGCTTTTGAAAATGTATCATTCACGAGTAGAACAATACTAGTTCGGAATATAAGCTCGAACTATTTTATTTGATTCGACATGCATTCACCATCGACTGTCTAGTTATTGACATGAACTTGAAGCAGCAGCGTAACTGTTCAGCGCAAAGTTCAATTAGCCTAATTTTCAATAAGAAATGGGTACACACTTACAACTCGATGACTTGAAGAAATATGATTAATTTATGACTAATCATAGTTTTTTGCCCACATTCTATTTAAATGCTTTTTTCAAGTAATTTTCAACATATATTTAAAATTAATTGTATATTATTCGGCAACAGTATGAAAATCGTTTGTTAGATAAATATCTTGGCTATGCATATGCACAGCATATGTTTCGAAATGGACAAATTGATATTTGCGAAAAAGAATCCACGTGTCTTGGAGGGACTCGAGAGTAGGAGGTTGAGGGTTCGAGTCCCTCCAAGACACGTGGATTCTTTTTGGCAAATTTTATATCAATTTGTCCATTTTGCAACATGTGCTGTGCATATGCACAGCCAAGATATTTAACAAAAAAATATACTTGTCATAAGACGAGTTTGAACAATCCCATTTAATTCCACCACTTAATTGTATCTTGACAGATACGTATTTCGACCTCAACAGTAAGGTCGTCTTCAGTGTCTCGTACTTGACTCGACTAAAAAGCTCAAAATAATTTTCTTAAAAAAATATATTTAAATTATTCAAATTATATTGTTCATCACTGCTTTTTTGATTACATATATTCAAATAATTTTGAAACTTCAATTCCAAAGAACAAATTGCTCTCTGAGTGCTTTCATGCAGAAATTATTAATCAGTACTTCATTTGGATAACCGATCATGACCTTTTCCAATACTGGTAGCAGCATTGCGAAGAGTACTTCGAACAATAATAAAGTACTTTTGAACAATAATAAAAGAGAGTAATGGTGACGATCCTGGGAGAAAGTGCAAAGGAAATAGGACTTCGAAAGATATACATTCAAAAGGAAACTTACCGACTGAAAAACAACAATACCTCTAGCGATAGCTTATTATCACTATCAGCAGGTCTACTGAGAAATAGTAATACGGCAGTAGCTAGACCCTACAAAGTCGACTCAATGCCGCCAGCGATCTGCAGTCGTCTTGGTCCTGTGTTTGGTTTAACAACGGCAAGTATCATATCAGCAAGCGCTTTTGCACCTGTTTGCGTTGCTACTTTCAGCACTACCAAAACTGATATCATTCAACGAACTCAATCAAATGTTACGATCTACTACCAGAACGTTGGTGGAATGAACGATCATAGCTAAGATATCATGGTTCTTATGGTTCTAACTTGGTTCAATTCTCGAACTTTTTCTTAAGGTTAAGACATTTGTTGATGAAGGTTATGACGTTTTACGTTGCAACCGGAACTCAGAAAATGACACCAAAACAATTTAAAACAACGACTGGGACATTAGAAGTGTGGATTGCCTATTCAATTAGACTATCGTCTATTGCATCCCGTCAACGCTAACTCTTTCTTACGTTTTGGTTTATTTTGATATATCATCGACAGACACGTTCCAAATGGGACTGACCTAAGCGATTGTTGAACTCTATGGATGGCAGAAGATCTTCGTTTGCTGAAAACATCGAAAGTCCATTTGAACGCCATTATGTAAGACTCAACTATGAGTACATGCCAGCAATGAAGCCGCTTCCTCTTTTAGCGCTTCTAAAGGGGGATTCAGCAACATTTCAAATCGAAGGGAGAGTCAGCGGCTTTTCAAAACGTCTACCCATGGATAACATTTCCACAGTAGCGGCTAACGTCGTTTTGACTACCCAAACGTCGAATTACATTTATTCGAATGCCATTTAGTCGAAGGGACATTTGGTCGAATGGACATTTGGTCGAATGGACATTAAGTTGAATGGACATTCAGTCGAACGGTCATTTAGTCAAAAGGATATTTAGTCGAAAACACATTTAGTCTTTATCTTTATCTTAATTTGGAGCAGGGAAAAGCCCATTTGAGTAGAACTGCTCTTGTGATCTTTCTCAAATGGGCGCAAGACCTCCTCATCTTTTAATATCAACAGAAATACATAGTTTCCAAATGATACATACATAGTTTTCTTACATATAACTTATCAATAACTTTACATTATAGTACTGTCCTAGTTGATCTACCTATTCTGGTGTGTGTTGTGGCGTTAATCGAAAGGACACTTAGTCGAAAGACCATTTAGTCGAATGAAAATTTAGTCCAGTATTGAAAGCGAATATCAGTCAGGAATAGGTTATTTAGTAAAATGGATAAATAGTCAATAGATTTTGGGTTGAATTTGAATAAATAATCCACAAGAGGATGAACTAATTAGAGGAATTCAGCAGACGTGAGGAAGTTCAATCACCAGTGGAAGAAAGGGGTACGGAAGCTAATGAAGATTGTTCACCTGAACAAACGGAAACTTACTTACAAAAAAAACTTACAAACGGTGAAATACCCTCTATTCTATTTTTTGGCACAAGCTCAAAAACCAATGATATCAATGTTATTTTGCCAATAATTCATCGTAGTCGGCTTTGGGACATTTCAATGTTTGACATTTAGTCGGTAATATTTACCATTTTCCTATTATTTATTCTTTTTATGGACCCATAATTCTTTGGACAATATTGGAGCAATAATTATGTGACTGCTTAAAACACCGCAATAAATCATTTATTTTTTAAAATTATTTTTATGTTCCTTGTGACAAGACAGCTCGCGTTTCACGGAACGCTAAATTTTTAACATAATTTTTCTAAGCTATACCAGTTTATGCAGCCTCGCAAACATTATTAAATAATTTTTTAGGCCAAAATCTGTGCAAAAAGCACTTTTTGCCTGTTCAATTTTACACCGGGGTGGAATACAGATGCGCGTCCCGTGTTTCGCAGGATGCTTGCTGGTTACATTAGTTATGACTAGAGTTCCTTTCTTTCAAACATCCATTCGATGGAATGTCATTCGACGAAATGTACCAAAACTATTCATTCAGAAATTCGCTTTCGATCAAATGTGCTTTCGACCAAACGTCATTCGACCAAATGTCATACGTCTCCAGTGGACTAAAAAATCATTTTTGACTAAACGTCCTTCCGACGTAATGTCCTTTCGACCAAATATCATTCGACGAAACGTCTTTCGACGAGATGGTATAGATTTATTTTGGAAAAAAGGATCACACAAAAGCTGTTTCGCAGGATCGAATAATGTCTTATCGATGTTCCACATAAAAAGTATCTCCTGGCTGCAGCAACCACTGCTAATGGTGCTCCTTCGCTTTTGTCCTATCGAATCTGTCCAACGTCGCTTCCTGCTTTCGCTTTCTCTTGGTGTTGTGGGAGCCGATGCCAGCTTATCGGTCTTGAGCCTCTGGGTATTTGAAGGAATGTATGCTGCCAGACCACGACTGTGGTCGATGAGATGGAAAGCAGGATTGACAGTAATGGATCAGGATCAGTGCAAAAGCCTGACCGCTGCATAATAATTTAATGCTACGCCTACCGATTCAATGGTCGACTTCCAGAGATCTATACGGATACATGAAAAAATCTTCACAAATTTCGGAAAAAAATGCCGAGAATCGCAGAATCATAACCCGTAACAGAACTTTTGTCGAATCTTGAAGAAAATTTCGCAAATTTCAACAGGTATTGTACATGAACTCAGGGAGGGTAAAGCTCATTTAACCGAATGCCAGACCATTCGGCTAGAATACCCGTTTCGCCGATATGTTTGTTTTGTGGGAAATACTGTGAAGTCACATACGTCTTTTGACCGAAATAGTCGTTTGAACGAAATAGTCGTTTAAATGAATTAGTAATTTGCCAAAAATGCAATTTGACATAAAGGTCACTAGTCATTTGGCCGAAATGGTCGTTCTGTAGAAATTTGTTTTTGGCCAAAAATGTCGGTCAGCCGATCGGGCCACTTGACCGAAACAGTCGTGCGGCTGCATAGGTCATTTGACTAAAAATGCCATTTAGCCCAAAGGGACAACCAGATAGAACTGTCGTTCGGCCGAATAAGCCGTTTTACCGAAATGGTCAATTGATGGAAAATTTTGTTCAGCCGATATGACCAAATTTAGGGTTTTTTGGCCGGAATAGCCATTTGGGGAGAAAATTGTTAGGCCAAACAGGTTACAAGACCGAAAAGGTCGTTTGACTGAATAGGTCATTCAGCTGAAAATACCAAAGGGGTTCAAGGCCGGAACTGTCCTTTTGCCGAACTGGTCATTTGAAGAAGTTGTCTGACCGAAAAGGCCATTTGGATAAAAATGCCGTTCGGTCGAAATGACCGTTTGGTTGAAAGGAAATACTATCGTTTGGTCGAACAAAAGTTGATGTGAATTGTGTGAAGTCACAAATGATAATTGAGAAGTGAGACGTCTCACTTCACACTTATCATTTCTCACTTTTTATTTTCACAGTGAGAAGTGAGAAATACGAGTAGAGCAGTTCTTACTTTTCACTACTTATTTCTCATTGTTCGTTTCACATCTACCATTTCTTACTTCTCACTTTTCATAGTGAAAATTGAGAAATGAGGATTGAGCAGAGAGACACTTTACTTCTCACATCTTATTCCTCACTTTTTTTCTCTCATTTTACACATTTCATGTCTCACTTCTCATTTCACAACTAATTTAAATCACTTCACACATTTTACATTCATCTTTGTTTGGCCAAACGACATTTCGGCCTTATGACCGATCCAACATACAACATTTACGGCGGTATGTCAGATCGGCTTTACAATTTTTAATTAGCTCTTCGGCTAAACGCCATTTTCAGACAAATGACCAGTTCAGCTGAATGATATTTTTGGCATTGTTTAAAATTCGGCCAAATGGATTTTTCTGCCAAATGGCTTCCAGTCTGATGGGTTTCAGACTAACGGTTTGTTTGACCAAATGACATGTTCGACCAAGTCGAGTCAAGTACAAGACACTGAAGACGACCACACAGTTGTGGTCGAAATACGTATCTGCAAAGATAACGAAAATTAACTGGTGGAATTAAATGGACAGTACTTAATTCGTCTTAGACGGTTTATGTTCGACCAATTTTTTTCGGCCGGATGGCCTTTGACCAAACGGCCCTCATTCTATTTTTTTATTTGCTGACGGGGTAATCAGATTTGGTTTTTACATCAATTTATACGATTAACGGCCATAACGCGGTATTGTTTTAATTTTGTTTGACAATTGTTTTCGAAACAAAATATCGAAATGGGAAAAGTAGTGATTTGTTTCACTTTTAATGTGGGAGAAATTTGGCTGTTCTTTAGTCAAACAAATGCCAAACCTTTCTTCTTCATTGGCATTACATCCCTCACTGGGACTTTGCCGCCTCGCACTTCCACAGTTATTAACATGCGGTTTCTAAGCGAAGTTACCATTTTTGCATTCGTGTATCATGAGGCTCACACGATGATACTTTAGGAAGGCCCAGGGAAGTCGAGACAATTTCCAAACCGAAAATTTCCCAGAACGGTCCGGGACTCGAACCCAGCAACCCTCGTTCCTCAGCATGGTCTTGCTTTGTAGTAACCCATCATACCGAACGACTAAGGCGGACCCCAAAGCCGTTACTTTACCTAAATGTATGTTTCAGATCCAAGTGTAATTTACCATTGCCGATGGTTTTTGTTCACTATATTTTCGAATGCTGTTCTCAATTCGTAAAAATCTCTTGTACTTTTCTTTTTCATTCACATACTTTTCCTACCTGATGTATGTATTTGAGGGCTTGAAAAGATGGAAACGGCTGTGGATAGCAAAATTCTTAATCGATTTATTCACAACAACTTCATTTCCTCCAGAAGTTGAAATATTCTCAAATTTCAGAGCTAATCCAGATTCCGTCGGAATGTTGTGCCTCAGGTCGTTTTTCTTAAACATCATGGCTATAATTCAGAGGGAATTTCTCAAATTGGGTCTAAACAAACCGTGCCAAAGCTCAAAATTCTATGTTTCACAAAATTAGGAGGGAAAACGGGTGCTGACGGCTCGAAAGCCACCAATCCAGTACTTTCTGGCAGAATCAGGACAGCTTATGGGATAGAAGCAAGATTGGCAGGTAGTGTTAAACTTGAATTTTTTTACATTTTGTTGAATTCGTTTAGACCTCAGATCTATCAGTTATGCTGAAAGCATTGGCGTAAAAAGGGAGGGGGGGCTAGGGAAGGCTTAGCCCACCCTAGAAAAAAATATCCCTCGCTAGGATTTGAAAAGTTAGTTGGCAGTGATATCAATTTTTAACATATCTTCTTCTTATTGGCATTACATCCCTACACTGGGACAGAGCCGCCTCGCAGCTTAGTGTTTATTAAGCACTTCCACAGGTATTAACTGCGAGGTTTCTTAGCCAGGTTACCATTTTTGCATTCGTATATCATGAGGCTAACACGATGATACTTTTATGCCCATGGAAGTCGAGACAATTTCCAATCCGAAAATTGGCTAGACCGGCACCGGGAATCGAACCCAGCCACCCTCAGCATGGTATTGCTTTGTAGCCGCGCGTCTTACCGCACGGCCAAGGGGGGCCCCCAATTTTTAACGTATAGCATAATGAATTACTGAAAAAGTGTCAAGACAAAAGAGTTATCTCCCATATTCACCCTATCATAATGAAATGAGTGGAAGACAATTAAACTTGTTTCTCATTTCTTAGAAAGATTCCTGTGTGGCTGCAGTGAAATTACACTTGGCGTTAATTATGAAAATCTAATTGATTTGAAAGCATCAAAGTAAGCTTGATATGAACAACGACGGAGAGCCACCAAAATATCAATCAAAGCAATCGTGGTACTTCGCCACCATCGCGGACAGGAGTGACAGTTTATCAGCAGAATTCCTTGAATATTTAATTTGACGTCTCTAAACGATTTGCCTTGGAATCCCTCGACGAATTGTTTCGGAATCATTTGACGATTTACTTTGGAATACCTCGACGGTTTGCTTCGAAATCCTTCGATGATTTGCTTCAGAATCGCTAGAAGATTTGCTTAGGAAACCCCTCAACGATTTGCTTCAACATCCCTGGAGGATTCTTTACGGAATCCCTGGAGGATTAATTTGGAGTCCCTCGACAATTTGCTTCGGGATCTCTCGACAGATTGCTTCGGATTCTTCGAAGATGTGCTTCTACATTCCTGGAACATTGCCTATGAAATCCCTGGAGCATTCACGTTGGAATTCCTGGAACATTCTCGTCGCAATTCATGAAATATTTCCGTTCCGTCCATCCGTAAAAAATCCTGGAGGATATTAAAAAGATTTTTATTGGAATCACTAGAGCATTCCCGTCGAAATCCCGTAAAGATTTAGAGCTCATGGAACATTTCTTTCGGACTCCCTGGGACATTCCTGTTGGAATCCCTGGTGGATTGCCTTCAGAATCCCTGGAGGTTCCCTTCGGTATGCTTGGAGGATTCTCATCAAAATCTCTGGAGATTCCCGTCGGAATCACTAAGGGATTCTCATCGGAATGCTTGGAGGATTCCTGTCGGAATTCCTGGAGGAATGTTGCAGATTTTTTTTTTCATTTGGGATAGATAGAATATTTATGAAACATTGAAAAATATCCACTGCATATCGATGGGAACCTGAGGGTGATCCGTCACATATTTTCCTTTGAGTATACGCGAAAAGGCGAGCACTACTACACTTAGACGCAATAGCCAAACGCTATTAATTAGTAGCAATCATCGGTTGGTAAAAAACGCACTTCGATACTTTGGGCTACAACAGAAAGCACGTGTTTGAGAAAATTGTATATTAATGAATGGGATTGATCTGTAATTGCCTGATGGTTGGACCGTATTTACCACATTACCACTAAGATAACTTAACGAGATGGTAAAATGTTCGACAATTTGTTAAAGAAACTTAAAATAGAGAAAATAGGTAAATAGGTATATAAAAAATAGGCTATTGTCCGCGCAACATCTCCCCCCCCCCATCCCCAGGCATAGGGGCTAGTTACGCCAATGGCTGAAAGCATTTCCGATGAATTCATAAGCTCTGTGGCCTCATGTTGTTGACTTTTATTAAGCAATCCTTCTTGTTTGTATTCAAGGTAATTCGAGAATTCCTTGGAACTCATCTCACATTTACTGGTTCTACTAAAGGCATTTCCGGTATTTTGATGGGTCAGTTATGCTTGCAACGGCAGTATAGGTCTTGGTTGATATTTTAGGATATATTAAGCAGTTTTACCTTATTTTAAACTATTCTAAGTCACCCAAGAACTCCATTTCTCAGTCTATTAGCGTTCTACTAAACTCATGTTGATGATCTGATGATCACAATAAAAGAAACTGTAATAGGGATGCTGACCAAACAGATCTTCCAAATTCACGATCTGTCCCATTGTGGGATATCGAAACACGTAATCACTTTTCCCCAATCAATAGTTTGTGATTTTCCTTCCAAACTTACTTCCTTACAATGTTACAATACCTACTTGCTCTCATATCCGCTAGCTGCCGCAACGCAACCGGAACCGGGCTCGATCTCCAAGCCCGGCCGGAAAATCGCACCCGGACTGCGTCCGAATTCGATCCGAATCGGTTCGATAATGAAAGTGGCCACACTATAGGTGCACTGTTTTCACTTTCCGATAGATACAACTGGACAAGGCTGTGCTCGAGTGCAGCAGCAAATCCGCACACACTTCCTTTCTCACTCTAACCACTTATAGGTGTCCTACCGAAATGGGGGGCGGTGGTGGCGCTCCCGCCGTGCCGCAATCACAAACACACACTCCACCCAGCAGGTTGAACCGTTCTTCCCTTCAAATCCCCCCTCACTGAAGGTCCAATCGATGGTGATGCGACAGCAGCAGCAGCAGCAGCACAGGTACCTCATCTAAATATTACAACTCGCTCGCCGGTCGTCGTCGTCGTAATACCCGGCAATAACTACAACTAACTCGTTTTCTGTTTTCCTCGGCGGCTTTTGCCTATCCTATTACACGACCACCACGAGCGAAGCGAGCGCGAGGATGCACTCTCGTTCGGGGATGCGCTTACGTTGTTGCAACATTTGTAAACTTACACACCCCTTTTTCACTTCTGCGGAAAATTGCGAACAAGAAAGCCCAGTCCTCCATCCTGTTCCAGCAAAATATAAATTTTCCGATTTTCGTTAATTTTTCCCAAAATTTCCACTCTGTTAACGCACTAAGCACCATTCGTATCCCGCAGCAGCATTCAAACGTATCCGCAACACCCCCGTGTTAAACCTTCGAACCGCGAATCCTTCTTCCAACTTTGCCGTCGCCGTTGCCTGCAACCGTTTGAATTTATCTTCCTGATCCGTGTCGGCCCGGACCTAAGACAACAATATTTACAGTGTTGGGTCCTCGCTGGCGGTGGCCCGAAGTCGTTCTAAATGGCGCTACCACACGGCATACAATGTTGGGCCACCGACGACCACCGAGCTCGGCACCGACACCATCAGGACACCATCGATTCTGTTTTGCATTTCGTGGGGTAGTCTCCGCGACTCGGTAGTTTTGGTGCGAGAGTGAGTTACCCGACGATGGTAATGACGACGACGACAACGACGGAAGTTTTCGCGGATGGCGGCATCATAGGTTCTGTTTTGATGTGCGGGGGGAACGGGGTTGCGTTTCCTCCTTTGCATCGGCTGAGTGTGCGATAAAAACAGAATGGTTTGTTTGGGGAAATTGGCAAAGTTGTTCAAATGCATTCGTCGTCGGATCACGTTTGAACGAGGGGTGTTTGGATTGGGGAAGTTGTACAAAATTTAGCATTGTAAGATTTAGGTTGCAAGATTGATTTGGCATTATGAAAACGATTTACAAAATACGTACAAAATTGCTGTAACAGTACGCTTATTTTTATTAGAAACAAGAACAGCTTTATTCAGTAACGGCTAATAAATACAAATCAGTTTAATTACAAATATTAGAGTGGAATAGTGGCGATCGACCAAAGTGCGGCTCAAATCAATACTGTCTAAACGATTTTGCCAATCAAACCTCAGTGTTCGCAAAAAAATAATAACAATAACATCAGAAAAATATATTAAGCTCTTTTAGTGGAATGTATTAAACCGTCTAAGACGAATTAAGTACTGTCCATTTAATTCCACTAGTTAATTTTCGTAATCTTTGCAGATACGTATTTCGACCACAACTGTGTGGTCGCGAGTCAAGTACAAGACACTGAAGACGACCACACAGTTGTGGTCGAAATACGTATCTGCAAAGATTACGAAAATTAACTAGTGGAATTAAATGGACAGTACTTAATTCGTCTTAGACGGGAACAATAACATATTTTCGCGGAGTCATTTTCTTCCCGACAAAAAATAGTAATGTGAATACTTACTCACAAGAAATTTTTAGGAAGAAATCTTCTCACATCTGGACCAATCCTTGGCTTCATAATACGAGATAGAATTTATTAGATTTTTTTTAAGTAACATTTCTCTAAGAATATCAACTGTCCGAAAACAAGATTTTCGGCGTAAATAACATTTCCTTGAAAATATTTCTCCAAAAATGTCTTTTCCTGAAAATAACACTGACACAAAGTTAATATTTTCGAATCTATGAAAACATCTAGGAAACAATCCGAAAAATAACATTTCCCAAAAACTTTGAGTGAGAGGAATTTCTCGACCCCATCTATCCGCCGCCGAACTATGACGAAAATGGGAATGCACTTAGTAACAAGCGTGGATCTTCCTGCATACCAACACCCTTAGGGGATTTTTTGCATCACTTGTGTCGGCATGTGACTATTTAGTCGATCTTCAATGGCTCATATTCTTATGGCCCGGATGGAATAGGGTCCTCGGTCCTCGGTTATTCCTCGATTTGGTAAATGAAGCCTGTCCGAACAAACCTTTCCCGACGAGTGGCGGCTCAGCCACGTCATTCCTATCCCGAAGAACAGCGTCTCTTGCCAGGATGTTTCCAAATACCGGCCTATCTAGCTGACCATTTTCGTATCAAAGGTAGTCGAGAGACTGGTCAACCGTCAGCTGCGTGAAAATCTTGAAGCACATAAATGATTCAGCTTCCAGCAACATGTCATTCGGCCGGGGTACGGCAACTTTTAAGCAGCGTGAATATGTACCTGTTGACTTTTCGAAAGCGTTCGAAATATACCTGAAGAAAACAAGTGTGTCCCAGGGGTCACACTCTTCCTGGACTCCAACAAGGTGTTTCGATTCCTACCGCCAAAAATACGCATTGTTATATGGGCCGACGACATATTTTTGATTGTCGTCGGAGATCGCCTGGACGAACTCGGGCTAAGGCACCACAATTCACCATTAGCGATGTCCCCCATTGAGTCACTTCGGTCGGGTTCTCCATGACTGCCAGCAAGTGCGTCCGTGGTCTCGTCTGCCGTGAAAGACACCAATATTTAATCCTGCTCGAGCAGCAAGTTGGGGGAACTTCCTATCCCCAACCGCAAAACTTTTAAAGTGTCACTATTGACAGGGGTTCAATATTTCTTCCCCACTTCCGTGGGATTAAGATCAGCTGTAAAAATAGGGTTAATTTGGTTCGAACTACCTCGTAACTACCTAACTGCGTCGCCTTTAAAACGATCGGCAAAAAAACATTGAAAGCGAACCTGGTGTATAATAACTTTTATTCCATCATTTGCAGGGAAAAAGGAGAATTTTCCCTATTGAAAACACTTCAGTTGGATAAATAAGATATATTGAATAGACCTGATAAATTTGACAGATTCGATAAATTTGGAAAAATTGGGAAAAAAATTGATTAATTGGATTAATTCCATTAAATTGATTAAATTCGATAGTTTGGATCAGTTGAATAAATTGGATAAATTGAGAAAATTTTATTATACGGATTAATCAAATAAATTGGATACATTCTATAATTTAAATAAACTGGATAAATTGGATCATTTTAAACAGATGAATAAATTGAGAAAATTAGAAAAAAATATAAATTGGATTTTTTCCAATAATATGATAAATTTGATAATTTGGATCATTTGAATAAATTACATTAACTGGGAAAATTGGATAAACCAAATAAATTGGATGAATTCGATAAATTGAATGCATTGGTTAAATCAAATAAATTCCATAAAATAGATAAATTGGACCAACTGAATAAATTGGATAAATTGAAAATAAGAGCATGAGCATGAGCATGAGCATGATGACCGTGCATTTCGTAGTTGCTACTCCGTGATCGACCAGAACAATCGCAATTGCACAGGGAACCAATGGATGGAAGCATGGGATTTGCTCTCCAACCTCAATGTGCACAGTTCGAGAGCTCTAGTATTTTGGATAGTCGATAACGGCGCTGGCCACGTCCTCACGGTCATCGGGGATGGGAAGGAATTGATGATGCAGTCACTCGCCCACTGCAAGCCGAGAACACCTCTGCACTCGCCACGAGTTCCTGCGGAATTTTATTGGAATCTTGGGGTTAAGGTTTTATGGCAGAGGTTCGTCTTGGTTAACGGGTTGCCAATGTGATAGTTATGAAAGGGTGGTGTAGTATTCTAATTGGATGCCGAAACGAACTTTTTCGCTCATTTCGAATTCTAACAGTAACCTGCTAGAACTAATCAAGTTGTAGGTATAGGGATAGAAGATGGAAACGGTATGAAAGCCCATTTCCAGTTCTAGCCATTGCTAGAACATGAGAAATATATGAAAAGATACAAAGTAGGAAGAATGGAACCGGCCTGGGATTGAACCCACGACCTCCTGCGTATGAGGCAGAAGCGGTAGCCATATGACCACCAAGCCCGTTGAAATTGGATAAATTGAAAATAAGAATGGAAAAATTGAAAAAATTGATAAATTCGATTTATTCCATTAGTTTGATAACTTTCATTATTTTGGTCATTTGAATAAATTGAATAAATTCGATAAATTGGATCAATTGAATAAACTAGATAAATTTAATAATTTGGATCAAATAAATGAATTGGATAAATCGGATTAATTGAAAAATTGAAACAATTGTAAAAATTGGAGAAAATTGATAAAATTGGAGTTATTCCAACAATTTGATAATTTGGATTAATTGAATAAATTGGATAAATCAAACAAATTGGAAAGATTCGAGAAAATGGATAAATAGAATATTTTGGATCAATTGAATAAACTGGATAGATTGGATAAATTTAAAAAAAATTAAAATTGGAAAAAAAATTATAAATTGGATTATTTGATAAATTTGGAATAAATTTGATAAAAAAAATGAATAAATTGGAAAAAAATGGATAAAATGATAAATTGATTTTTTTTTTCAATAATTTGATTAATTTGGATTATTTGAATAAAATAGATGAATTGGGAAAATTGGATGAATTGGATGAATTTGATAAATTGGATAATTTTTGTATATTTGATCAATTGAATAATTTGGATGAATCAAATAAATTGGATAAATTCGATAAATTGGATCAATTGAATAAATTGGAAAAATTGGAGAAAAAAATTGATAAATTGGATCAATTCCAATAATTTGATTAATTTGATAATATGGATAAATTGAAAAAATCATTATTGAGGGAAGGAATTGATGATGCAATCACTCCACCACTGCTAGCCGCGAACACGAGTTCATGTGGAGTTTTTATCAGAATTTGGAGGATATGATCTATGGCATGAGCTCGTCTTGGTTAAAACAATGACAATGTGGTAGGCATGAAGTGATGGTATGAGCTTCCGTTCACTTTAAATTCTAATAGGATACGATAGATAGGATAGAATATGAAAAAGGTTTGGAGACCATTACCAGTTCTTGTGATTCCTAGAGCACGAGAAATTTATGGAAAGATACAAAGTAGGATAATGGAACGAGCCTGGGGTTGAACCCAAGACCAACTGCGTATGAAGAAGAAACGGTAGCGATGTGACCATCAAGCCCGTTTTATCCGAACTATTCCATTTTCACAATTTATCCAATTTTCCAAGGTACCGTAGAGGTACTATATTTTGCGCATTTAAGAACATTTCGAAATAAAATCGTTGTTATCGAGAAACCATAATGATTAAAGAAAACATTTATGTAGTAGTTGTGTAACTACAATCCACGGAAGACTATGAATCTTGACAATTTTGATTTAATTGACCAAGAACATATATCATTAATCAATTTGTAAATTGTATATATGGTTGCTATGTGGTTCCTAATTCTGCGCATTTATATAAATATTTCATTACTTTTGCACGTTTTTAGTAACATGTATGTTTCCTTAAGTCTATCTGACTACAACGTTTTACCGTTCTTGTACGCTAAGTATACGAAAAAAGGTCCGTTCCAAAGCGAACTTTAATATAAGACCTGGCGAATTAGACCCAAACCCAATCGACTCAGCTGCGATGAATTGAGATGATGCCTGTGTGTGCGTGTATGTGTGTATGATGTATGTGCACAAAGATCTTATTCATTTTTCAAGTCCATTATCCGATTGCTCGCCATCGCCACGAGTTGCTTTCGACGATCCATTTTTTACGTTAGACAACTTTCCAGATCGGTTATTGTGTTCATGCCAATGGTCAAGTCACTGTTTTGCATTGTTTACTTAAGTTTGCCATTGATGAAAAGGCAATTTTTCATTCCGTAAATACGTTTCCTTGCCAAAACAGTTGCTACGTCCAATTTGGGTTGACAAGCCAGGCTTATTGTACCTATCCATTCCGCGTGCACAATTGGAAACAGAAAATAAATTTTGTGCCATATTCTGCGCAACATAAATTGCTTTCTATAAGATAGAGAACACACTCTGAAAGCCGATTTTCATCATATTGGAGCAACAAATAATCTGCTTTTGCACTTCGCTTTAAAAAAAATGAGTCCAATTCTTTTTTGCTCAAATTCGAGGAAAAATTGTTTACGTGCGTTTTAGCGCTGCTGCTAATGGAGGCCATTTTCGACATTTTTCGATTTTACCGATTTTGATTTCTTCATATTCCTCTTACCAACGCTAATTTATGGCTTTATTGTCTGAAAATGACAACAATAAATTCTGAAATTTTTGATGACATGCAAGTAAATATAATAATAACAGTAAAGAAAATTTTAGAAACAAATTAGTGTCAAAGTGCGCAGAATTAGAAGCCGCGCAGAATAAGGCACGCTCACGGTACTTAAACCATAAGGTTTATTATATTCTATATTTTTCATCCAAATTATCAGCTGTATAAGTTTCTCAATTTTCCAAAATCAACAAATTATTCAATTATTCAAATGTATCATATTGTTCCGATTGTTCCTATTTATCCACTCCACCTATTTTTTAAACAATTTTTTTTCAACTTATTTGAATTACCCAATTGAATTAACATTTATGCCGATACAAATACTAAAAAAAAAATGTCTCCCTCGGATTTTTCTGCCCCAAACTAAACCTTTAAGAGGGCAATAATAAAATTTCGGGAGAATGTTGACCATTTCCAAAACTTTGCACTATGGTCCAGGATACAGATTTACGCGGAAAGATGCATTTTACGCCAAAACTATATTTAAAAATAAATGTTGTTCTACAAAGTGTTTCTGAATAGTAAAGCCACCATTATGATGCTATTAAAGAATAGGGTGATCCGTAATATAAAAACAAAAAAAAAATGTTTTGCAGAATACTGACCCCAAGCCTAGCAAGTAAAATTGCTCTAAATCAGGTTTATTGCAATGACTCTATAACAAGAACCCTGGTATTCAGAACAATTTGGTAGATCAAATATTCTTCTGGAAAGTATATTTTTGGCGAAAAATGCATTTTTTTTCGAAAATATGCAGCATGGACCATTGTAAAATGGGTAAAGCGCATTGTTGAAAATTACGCCTACTAGGTTTAAGTTTTACATGCATGAAAATTGAGCAAATAACACTTATAACCGCTAGTTCCAAAAATATTTTTATCTTTAGAGCAACAAGTGTAAAAACACTTAAACATTACAATAGGGTGATAATATTGAAATGAATAAAAAAGTATTTAAGATGTAGATTTTTGATGTTTTTTTTGGTTTGCTACCATCGGAGATATCAACTTTTGGGAAAAACGTAGACGACATTTCCGAAAAATCGACGACAAAAGAAGTAGATCAAAAACCTTTTTGTTTTTAATCCTAATCCAAGTAAGTAAAATTGCTCTAAGTCAGCCAACTCAATAGCTACAGAAAAAGTTTCTTCAGCAAAATTTATTGGAATAGGCCGCACTATAACTTTGTAGAACATTGCATATAAGTACGCCGCAAAAAAAAAAATAAATGTATTTTATATAATGGACAGTATTCTATTCTGTGATAGCACCATAATGATGGCCTTCTGAACAACTTGGTGGAAAAAAAAATTCTTGAAAATATTGAGAGAGACCAGTAGGACCAGTTGATTGCAGCGTCGCAATCTAGAACGATTTGAGTTCAAGCTTAATGATTTTCTTCAGAACTCATATAAATGTATTATTTTTACATTTGTTCAAATTTCGCAACTTTTTATATACACAAACATATTGCTTCCCAAGATGGTTGGATTAGTGAGAAAACCCTGCAAATCGGTACATCCGTTCGTGCGTTATATTGCATCAAAAGAAATGTAAACTCATTTTTATACATAGAAGAAGAAAGTTTTAAAACGGCCTTATCCATTATTTATTTTTTATGTTTAATCATAATGGCATATATCCAAATTATCAAACTTATCCAATTTATCAAATGTATTAAATTCCAAATATTGGAGTCCAGTATTTATAGAACTACTTTTACTATCAAATCTGTTCAATTTATCCAATTTATCCAACTTTTATTCTCCTGGTGCCAATTTTCTTTATTGAAACTTTCATTGTTTTTCTTCTATTATTCTCCTTTTTTTTCCTTTTTACTCTTCTTTCTCCATGTTTTTCCACTCTTCTTTTCTTTCAGTTTTATTGAATTTGTCCCTCCTCCTTCATTTTTCTAAATCATGCGTTCTACAGTTCTATTTCTTCTTTTATTTACCCATCTTCTTCTCCCCTTCAGGTCATCCAATGCGTTTACATACATAAAACTGTTTTTTTTTCACTGAAAAACACTCCTCCCTCTTTTTCTCAACGGAGATTTTCTCAACGGCTATAAACGATAACGTGAAACTTGTGTTCCTAACTTGGTTGAAATTGGTTAAAGGGCTCAGATTTGTAGACAATACCACTTCCCTTTAATCTTTCCCTTTTTTCCAATGACATTTCAGACATTCCAGAACAATTTTTTTTCATATTTTTTGCCAGAATACGAGGATTCAAAATATATAAAAATCTCATTTTGGCCAAAAATGTTACATATGCAGTTTCTCAAATAATCGATTCATTTAGCCTGAAGGACATTTAGTCGAATTGCGAGATGAACCGGCATAGGGCCGAAAATCTCGTAAATACAGATAATTCAATTCAATTTAGTCGAATGGAAATTTAGTTGAATGTCGAGTTTTTAAATTTGAATAATTAATCCACAAAATGCATGGATGAGCTCATTAGAGGAATTCAGTGGACGTGAGGAAGTTCAATCAGCAGCGGAAGAAAATAATATGGAAGCTAATGAGCATTATTCACCACAGCTAACGGGAACTTCTGGAGACCCTGGTGGTTTATAGAAAAATTGAAAACCATCAGAAATAGCTAAATATTAGAAATACCCTCCATTCATTTTTTCGGCACAAGTTCAAAAACCAATGATATCAATGTTATTTTGCCAATGCTTTATCGTATTCCGCTTCGGAACATTTCGTTGATTGACATTTACTTGAATGACATTTGGTCATTAAGTCATTAAGACATTAAGTCAAAGGGACATTTGGTCGAATGGAAATGGTTTCCTTGTTCTTTTCATTGATATTTTTTTCTCTCACTCAATATTTATTTGTACTTTAGTTCAGTATAAAACTCACCTCCAATTATAATCGTTAATTATTGCCCGAAAACTTAATTTCGATCAAATGGTCACATGACCTAATATCTATTCGACGTAATGGCTGATCACGGAACATCATTCGACTAAATTTCTTTTGACCAGGTGGTATAGGTTCGTCGTTGTCGGTTAGATACACCGAATTTTTCATACAAAACCCCTCTTCTCACACCCTCTTCGATTTCCCTAGGCCCATAAAAGTCGTCTCCTTGAAATAATTGATAGAAGTTTTTACATTTTCTCAATTGTTGTTATTTTATTCCCTTTTCGTATACCCAAGTTAGGCTTGATTGGTTTGGTCTGGGAAATTGGTTTTTAAATCCATTTTATTTACCAGAGAAAAAAGTCTTTTCATATTCTCGACTGGACCAAATTTTGGAGAAAACAGGGTAACGGACCCCAAAAAAACCATAGTCCTGTTCTTTGTGAACTCGAAGTAGATCACAATTGCTTTCGATTCCAACTTTGGCATCTACTCAATGAAATCCAATGTACTTCGGCAACAAAATAAAATATGAATGAAGCATTATAATTTTTCTATACAAAAAAATAATAAATTTCCATAAAAAATTCAGGGTATGAGCAATAAATAAATACAAAATTTCCACAAATAATGTAAAAGCTCCATAAAAAAATAAGAATTTTCACAAAATAAAAGAAAAATAGCGCTTTTAAATGCAAAAAATGACAATTATAAAAGAAAAATTTTCCATAAAAAAAATTTAAATTTTCAATCAACAATAACAAAATTTCCCACAAATATTTTTTTTCATAAAAATTTTAAAACTTAATAGACAATCAATAAGGAGCAATAAAAACATATGAAAGCTTCCATAAAAAAAATACAAGAAAGCAATAGATTTGATAAAATTTGCCATAAAATTTAAATGCTCTTAAAGAATGCGTCATTTATGAAAAAATGCCTAGTTTTATATTTTTTTAATTTTTCTTTATAGAAAATTTCGCATATTTTCAATGCTATTTGTTGATTTTTTCGCTGAAAGTTTTATTTGTGAAAAAAAAATCATTTTGTGGAAAATTTTGTAATTGTCTATTGTTCATGTTGATTTTTATATGGAAATTTTGTATTTTGTTCCTTAGAACATTTTGATTTCTTTATAGAAAATTGTTCGTTTATATTTGCAACTTTTGCTTTTAAAAGTGTGTTATATTAGTCATGTACTTCGGGTCGCTTAAAACAGATTGGAAGTTATCGTCCGAGTACGAATGTCGTCAAAAAATTGAAGCCGCCGTTCCGTAACGAAAGTGAGATTTGTTATTTTTTACAATTATCCCACACTGCCATAATATGGAAAAGTGACGTAACAGCCATTTTACAACATGCATGCTTTCCATTTTTCTGTTAAAGAGATCGATGAGTAGTACTCGTTAACACCATTTTTGGAAAATGGCGTATACGTCACTTTTTCAGATTACGGCAGCACAGGACAAATAAAGGAAAATATTTTAATTTTTTGGTGATTGTCCAAAGAGAACCAAACTCAAACTCGCTCGAAGCAGCGTGCAGCTCTTCTTGACAACAATTCTCGAGCTACTTTCAAAATGTTCGAGCTGACGCACATTTATCAAAAACATTCTGTTTTATCTTTTGACTAAGTACGCCCTCTCTATCCTAATACTTAATTAACTGTTATTAACTGTGGGAGTGCTTGAATAATCTGCTTGGTAATAACCTCCCGGTAGTATGATGCAATGAAGCTCAATAGAATTAAGAGAGTTGTTTCAATGTGGACTATAGTCTGACTGTCAGTTCCTTCGAATTTTTGCACATATCATGCATTTTCAGTAACATTGACCAACAACCTTTCCGATTTCTATTCTGATTAGCTATCATTCATAATGGCTGTTCAAATATCTTTCATACTTTAAGTCCTTTGATAATTGTCAGCTCTCCAGTCATCAGTATTTTGATCATCAGTAATTTAGTCTTTAATACGTTGGGAAGGTAGACTATAGTCAGTGTTTTTGTCAACTGATTATTTTGATCCTTGGTATTAATCCTTAAGTTTACCTTGGTTCAAACATTTTTATATTGTATGCGAGACATCATGTTTCAAGGAGTAAGTTGATACCTGTAAGAGAAACAGAAAACAGAGAAAAAATAATTAATAAACACGAAAATTCGAATTTATAAAACAAATACTTTGACATGATAATTCTAATTCCAATAAAGTTGTACAACCCATAATAATAAAACTCCTACTGGTTGCCCCTCGTTTTTTTCGCAACTCAGTCGCACTCAGGCAAATGAGTGCATCGAAAAGTGCAATTTTCGGTGAGAACGCAACGCAGTCCGACTCTCTTCAAACACAACCAGCAAAACCAAATTGCATCGATTTCGGCTGCGCGGCGCATCCACCGGGGGTTGTTTTTAACCCGTCCTTCTACCGTCCGATCACTTCTGTCTACTCCCCACCCATGGTCGGTCCCATCAAGAGTTCGGAAGGAAGGAGCGCAACCGAATGATCTACGGTTAAGGGCTGACGGCGAAAGGGTTCTGTGTTTTGGGTTGAAGGTTTGTTTTTCCTACACCGCCGTAGCCGGGCACATACACTACGATGCGAGTTCTAGGAAGTGGCGTGGATATGGTGGCGACGACGACGACGACAGTGATGATAACCATGTAGGAACCGAACGCCCAGTCTCGTGGGGTAGGTCAGTGAGCAGTGTGTTGTAAAACCGAGCAAGGAGCAGCAGCGAAATGGTATCCAAGGGATTCCGGTCTCTGTTGTAACACCACTACCAGCACACAATGTTGCTCGGTTGGGGATGCTTGTTGGTAGGTAGACTGCTGCAGTGCACTAAAGCCGAGGTGCTGACGAGGAAAAAAATTGTAAGCGAATGATGCTAATGAGGAAAAAGTGTTTTTCCCACGAATGGTGAATGGGATGAAGTCATGTAGCAGGGTGGATTGATTTTCGCATGATTCCTCATCGTCGTCAAATTAGTTCAATAAACTTGGTTATCAGAAGTTACAAATGAGTAAAGGATCCAATATTCGAATCAGAAAACTAATTCAGAGTACTCGATCAGATTTGATCTTTGTCCTTCAAAATATCAACAAAAACTTCACCAATTATGACTCTTTAGATCCGTTGTAAATTGATCGAACATTATTAAGAAAAAAAAATGAGGAATGTCACAAAAGTTGTCGGTCGATCAGAAATACATAATCCGGATTCATCTCGGTAAAAAATGTCTCAAGAATATTCAGAAGAATATCCCAATGAAGTTCGGGAGCCATTTACGAGGTCGGAAGTAGAGTCGGAAGAATTCCTCGAGCAAATATAAAATATTTTATCGATACACGAAAACAAAAATGTGAAGATTCGGAAGCATTTCCCGTGATAAAAAATCCAATTAAGAATTAGACTACTGATATTAACACTCTTTCAATAAGACCCATCAGTATTCCGAATTAAAATCATCCTTGCGACCGAAAAGGTAAATTGCTCTGGGAAGTGCTTTCAATGGGACCTGAAATTTTGTAAAGCCCCGTGTCCTCCTTCCTTATCGCAGTCACGCGCTTCCTTACCATCACAGCGCTTATGCCAAGCGCTCACCAATACCAAACGGTAAACCAACACCGTCCGTGGCGCGGTTGTTGTAAGTGTCCTGCTTCACAGCACTGAGTGACAGACCAAAGAAAAAAAAACAGAAACCAGACCCATCCCCACTGAGGCGGCTTCAGGATCCAGGAAGACGAGAAAGTTCCTGTCGACGGACGGTTATTTTTTGCGTCGCTTCCTCTTAAGGAAGAAAAATGCTTTCGCTCACGCCAGACCATCCTATCCATCGTCATGATACATCTGATGGTTGTAGTTTTTTTGTTCCTACTTGATCCCTGAATCGGTTTTCGGTGGAAAATTGTTACCTCTAGGGAAATGGTTGTCGAAAATGAAATTTTTGATCCCATTATAATGGAATAACCATTAAACTTGCAGCGCTCCTGAATTTCTTTGTAAAAAGATGTAAAAATGAAATTATTGCTCCAGTTTATAATCTCTTCTAACGAAATATCATTATTAAAACGCTTATGCGATTGTCGTTTATTTATTAGTTCTATCATCATCCAAATATAAAAGTTACTTTATACAAAATGCATAACGTTTTATTATTTCTCGTTATCGAATTCCGTCAGGAATATCGATTAGAAACATCCTAATCATGTTCCTCCGAATTCGACACGAAACTTGTTACTTCCCGCTGTCGCGCCACTGCCACTCAGGAAGTGAAGCATTGATCCCGTCAGATCCATCGCGCGCCTTCGAAAGAAAAGAAAAACAAACCCTTAACGAAGGAAACTGTTTAAAAATTCAACACCCAATCCGTCTGACTCGTTCCTTGTGGAAAGATCGCCACACCACATCGCCCCCCGGTCCGTCGAAAGCTTCCATGGAACTATGGAGCTGCTTCGTGCTGGCTGTCGCCATCGACTATAGCAGGTTGGTGCGCGCCGTCTTTTGGGAATGCAACCAATATGATCCCATACTCCACCCCCCTTTTGTCTGCCACCCGGCTGACCCGGAATGTCTGGAAAGTGCTGGCGACGTGGAACATGTTTAATCTGTGCGGTGTGATACGTGCCACGTTTCCCGTGTCGAATCGGGAAGAATGACAGAGTTCGATGAATTGAGCCAACTTTGTCTGTCAGAAAACGACGCTCGAATAATATTCGAATACTGCACTCTTGAGAATAGTATTGATGGTTCAAAGCATTCGATTTTCTTTGTAAAAGCCAATCTCAAATCAATTGCATCAGAGAATTATAAATATTTGAAAAATGCGACAGACTAACATCAAAGTTATCTCTAATGGCGTTAAATCTAATGGCGTACAGTTTTAGCTCCCATCCCTTTGACTCCATCAAATGGAGTGATTTGGCTGTTGTTTCAATTCTATTACAACGAGTTCCACTCAGTCACAGCGAGTCAGCCGCCAAAACATGTGAAGCGTTCGGGTGGAAAACACTGAGCTGTAGGGCAGACGGCGCTGCTGCGGGCTGCCCGTTCCTAACCTACGTCAACGTTGTTGCTGGTTGGTCGGCGGGTCGTTGGAGAACGTGAACCAACACCGCAGGCTACTGAAATAGTGTTCGAGCTACCAGCAGCGACAGACTTAACCCTGGGCGGTGGTGACGATGACGACGATGGCGGCGGCGATAAAGTTCGATTTTTATGTTAACTTGTCGATTTTTGCTATTCCTGTCCTTACGAACTTTGCCCGCGGAACGGCGGCGATGGGGGGAGGTTTGATTGCGTGTTTGGCATTTGGTCGCGGTGCGTTTCGGTGCCAAAGGGTAAGCTCAGCGTTTCGATATGGGAGGATTTACGGTGGTCTACGGAGCCGTTCTGGAACTTTAACGAGACGGACGGGGATTGTTGATATGAAAGTTTGCTGGAAGTTTGAAGCTGGAAAAAGTTTCCGAAGCTCGGGAATTAAAGTTGGTTCGTTGCTCTTCACTTGAATATTCTTTGTTTGGGAATAGATAATCGTTAAAAAGAAGACTTTTCAACTCAGCAACACTAACGACTTTTATCTTTTATGTTTACGATGTTCCAACGATTTTTAATAACAGAGATCAACGAATATTTTTCGAAGTTTTTTAAGAATTGAGAATTACTAATCAATCGCATTGCCTTTTGATAACCACTTCCACTTGTTTCAGAGACATATATCAATGATCTTCTCATATCAACGGAACCATTTCTTCTTCTTCTTATTGACATTACATCCCCACACTGGGACAGAGCCACCTCGCAGCTTAGTGTTCACTAAGCACTTCCACAGTTATTAACCGCGAAGTTTCCAAGCCAGGTTACCATTTTTGGATGAGGCTAGCACGATGATACTTTTATGCCCCGGGAAGTCGAGACAATTTCCAATCCGAAAATTGCCTATACCGGCACCGGGAATCGAACCCAACCACCCTCAGCATGGTCTTGCTTTGCAGCCGCGCGTCTTACCGCACGGCTAAGGAGGGCCCCATACTGAAGCATTTACTTGAGAAAAATCCAGAAGACTATGCTGCTGTCAAATTTCGATCTGAATTTCAAATCTCTGCAAAAAGCGTTTTTGCTTGAAAAATATGAATTACATGTTCGGGAAATTTTCAGACAGGAATGGGATTTTTTTTCAAATAATCGAGGATCAGCAACAATCTGACGCGTATGCTTCAATCGTTCGAAAAATATATCATGATTTGAAGCATTTACCACTACTTTTTAAACCTTATTCTTCTCGTGTCTCCTAAACACAATGCCCTAGTAGATTGAGCTTCACTTTAGAAAATAAACTGGTATTTAAAAAGACAGGATTTGAACAGAAACCAGTTGATGTGTCTCCAGACAATGCAAATTATAATAATATTTGGCGGAAATTTTGAAAATACTATCAAAAATATCCAATATTTCTTTGAAACTTTTCGAAAATTATTTTCTTGGAGATATAAAAAATCCTCGTGATAATAATCTTCGAAACTTAAATCGGATTAAAGAGTTTAAAATTGAACAAAAATAATGGAAAACTTTTATTACGCATTGCAAGAAACATTTGGAACCCTGGAAAATTCAAAACGCCTCCAATCAATATTTTCTTGGTTAGTAATCAGAGGAAGCTAATGTCACGTTTGCGATGTTTTGCTTACTTTTTATTACTATTTTATTCCTGTATTATTTAAATCGTCCATAATCAATCGGCGGTAAATAAACAATTTTAAATCTAAAATGTTTCATTGAGCGAAAGGAAAGATACATTACCGAATAATCGGTAATCAATTACCGAATAGAGAATACACATTCCATGCAAATTTGGGAGTTTTATGGGGCGACAGGGATTATGGACAAGGGCTTGGTAATCCGTACTATGACCACTGCAAGTTGTGGAGATAATCTGGAATGTGGTAGGGTTTGGCAATAAGCTTTGTGAAACTTCAATGAAAATCTGCACGTATGGGCAAGTTGGCCCTACGAAAGTCCATGCCTACTTTTGTATTCCAACATGTGGTGATAAAGTGTGCATCACTCTTGAAGTTTCATATTCCTAACGAGCCTACCTTGTTTTCTGTATACCGTGCAGTTTTACTTTGCTGTGTATTCCTTCATGAAGCGGAGATAGTTGCGGGGGTAAGGTGAGTGGCGCTCTCCCTGCAGATTAAGGTGCCCACCAGAGTAGACGCGACGCGACTCACGTAAAAGAATAACAATCATTATCAACAGGCTGTCAAATTGCACTGTTGCGTCGCATCGCACGTCGTGTTTACTCTGGCTTCGCCCTAATGTTCGATTCCCGTCTGGAACATAATGTTTCTAGTTTCAATAACACAGTCGTGAAAAGTTAAGAGCTTCACATGTATCATGATACAAACTCACTTCAAAAGTAATGTTCGTGGGTGTCGGTCGCGGGGCATTTAAATTCACAAGGCTTTTTCGAATTGTGTGGATTTTTTAAAATAACCGTTTGAGATCCGTCTAAATGTTTCGGCAAGTAGCTGTTTACCCTGATAATGGCAATTACAGCAAATCTTCCAGACTGAAAAAATAAACTTCGCATTAAGCTATACTTAAAAAAATGAAATATTTTCAAAAGCTAAATATAAAAAAAAACTGCAACACGTTCTATCTAAATTTGAGTTATATCTGTAAATTTGAATAAGATTTTCTTAGTGTGTTTTTGTAAGAAAATCGTATTTTAACCATAAATGTTGATCCCATAGTCCGATTTGTCCAATTTTCCGAAAGAAACAAACGATTCTTCATCGAATGCAACTTGATACAAGGAAATCGGTTTAAGGTAAGTTGCTGAAACATGAGTGAGTTCCTTAGCGCACAGGCATACGCACAAGCACACAGACACATACAGAAAGACTTAGTTAATCGAACTGAGTGAATTGGTATACACAGGATTTTGTTTTCACGATTTTTTTTCGCTCGTATTTTTGATCGTGTGACTTCAATTTGCCACCAAAATCTTCGCAACATGTTTCAAAAAATCCAGAATAAATCAAAGAAAAATCACATGATAATTAATATACGTTAAACATTTAGGATGAGTGGAAAATTGAGAAAATGGTAATCGTGTAAAAACAAAATCCAGTGTATAACACTATTGGTCTTCGGATCTTCTATCAGAAAATCGCTTTTAGAGTGAATATATTATAGCCTTTTCGTTACATCTTGGTGTACGAGAGAGGCATGAATGTGACATTTAAAACTTTACGAAAAATTTATGAAAATTATATAATCCTAATAATTATTCTTTCTTGGGACTTCATTTAATTTTCGATAAAACCATTCAAGAAAATATAACAATTGTCATGAAATAATTTCTAATGTTTTTTTTCCAATTTTCGAAAAAATCAAGAAAAGTTCTGAAAGAAATTCAAATAGGATGTTGTAGAACACGAATAATTTTAAAGTTAAAAAATAACATCGCCAAAAATTTGAAAATTCAAAATAAAAGTCTTAGAGACTGAAGAAAAAGTAGGAAACATAATATACTACAGACACTTCAAACATTATGACGAAAATTTCGAACATTCAAAGATTTAAGCAAAATGAGGAAGGGGTGTTTGGCCTAAACTCATTCGGCCGAAAGTCATTTGACCGAATGCCACTAGGCCAAACAAACCATTTGGCCGAAAGGGTCGTTTGGCCGAATGGGTCGTTTAGCCGAAAGGGACATTAGGCCGAAAGGATTATTAGGCCGAAAGGGTCATTTGGCCAAAAGGGTCGTTTGGCCGAAAGCGTCATTTGGCTGAAAGCTCATTTGTCTGAAAGGGTTATTTGGCCGAAAGGATCGTTTGGCCGAAAGGGCCATTTGGCCGAAAGGGTCGTTTGACCGAAATGGTCATTTGACCGAAAGCGTCATTTGGCCGAAGGGGTTGTTTGGCCAAAAGGGTAGTTTGGCCGAAAGGGTCGTTTGGTCGAAAGGGTCGTTTGTCCAAAAGGGTCGTTCGGCCGAAGGCGTCATTTGGCTGAAAAGCTCATTTGGCTGAAAGGGTTATTTGGCCGAAAGGGTTGTTTGACGGAATTGGTCATTTAGCCGAAAGGGTCATTAGGCTGAAAGGGTCATTTGGCCGAATAGGACATTTGGAGGAGTGAGAAGTGAGACGTCTTCACTCAGTGAGAAGCGAGACGTTTTTACAGCGAGAAGTGATAAATGAGGAGTGAGAAGTGAGACGTTACTTCTCACTCCTCATGTATCACTTCTCGCTGAAAAGTGGGAAGCGCAAAGTGAGTAATGAGACGTCTCACGTCAGCAAACACCTATATGAAAGAAAGGGTCACATCCGCCATCGCTTTTTTACGGGCAAGTGGCTATACCCGGCTTATGTATGCTGTCTTCGAAAGAATTATGTCTTTCCAATTCTATAATCGACCGGCGCGGTGTGAAAACAACTTAAAAACCACAAAAAATTATGGAAAATGTCCCTCGCTGAATGAACCCCCTCCCCCCCTTTGACATTTCACAGTTATGCCAAAAGTACATGGCGTTATGAGTTATGAAATATTGTGAAAACTGGGTAAGTGCCTGCATGGCAAATAGGAGATGACCGAATCTGTGTCAAAAGGTCGAAGGTCAAAAGGTCGAAGGTCAAAAGGTCGAAGGTCAAAAGGTCGAAGGTCAAATGGTCGAAGGACAAAAGGTCGAAAGGACGAAAGGTCGAAAGGACAAAAGGTCGAAAGGACAAAAGCTCGAATGGACAAAAGGTCGAATATGTGTCATAACGTCGAAGGTCAAAAGGTCGAAAGAACAAAAAGACAAGGAATGAGATGGGAGTTGTGAGTAGTGACAAGTGAGATGCATGATGAAAGTAGTGAGCATAAATAAATGAGAAGTTAGAAGTGAAAAGTGAGAAGTAAGAAGTGAGATGTAAACAAGAAGAGAAAAGGAAGAAAGAAGAAAGGAAAAAACTATATAGTAAGAAAGAAAAAAAACAGAAGATGAAAAAAACAAAGAAAGAAAGAAGGAAGATGGAAGAAGGTATAAAGAAGAAAGAAAAAGGAAAATAGAAGAAGGAAGAAAGCAGAGAGGAAGGAAGAAGAAGAGAAGACACAATGAAGCAGAACAAAGAAAAAGAAGGAGGAAGCAAGTAACAGGAAAAGAGAAGAAAGATGGAAGAAAAGGAACAAAGTAGAGAGAAATAAGGAAGAAAGTAGGAAGGAAGAAGAAATAAGAAACAAAGAAGAGAGAAATAAGGAGGAACGAAGAAAGAAAGAAGGATGAAAGAAAGAGCAAGGAAGAAAAAAGAGAGTTGGAAGAAAAACAGGAAGCGAGAAGGAAAACGAGTAGAAAGAAAAAAGAAAGTTGGAAGGAAAACAGGAAACATGAAGGAGGAAAAAAGAAAGTAGGGGGAAATACGGAAGAAAGGGAGAAGGAAGAGAGAAGAAGAAAGGAAGAAAGGAGGAAGAAAGGTAGAAGAAAGAACGAAGGAATAGAGTATGAAGAAAGAAGAAAGGAAGGAAGAAAAAAGAAAGAAGGAAAATAGAAAGATGGAAAAAAAGTAGGAAAAAATAAGGAGGAAAAAAGAGAAAATAAGAAGAAAGGAGGAAAGAAGGATGAAAGAAGGAAGAAAAATGAAGGATAGAAGGAAGAAAGTAGGAAAAAAGAAAGAAGTTAGAAACAAAGAAGGTGAAATATGGAAGGAAGAAAGAAGTAAGAAAGAAGGAGGAAAAAGAATTGAAGGAAGGGAACACATGGAGTCAGAAGGAAAAAGGAAGAAGGAAGAGAATAGAAGGAAATAGGAAGAAGTAATAAGAAAGAAGGAAGAAAAAAGAAAAACATTTTGGTCCTCTCGACCTTTTGACGTAGTATTTTTGTTTCGACCTTTTGACCCTTCGACCTTTTGTCCTTTCGACCTTTTGTCATTCGACCTTTTGACCTTCGACCTTTTGTCCTACAACCCTTCGACCTTCTGACCCTTCGACCTTTTATCCTTCCAACCTTTAGACCTTTGACCTTTTGTCCTACAACCCCCTTCGACCTTTTGGCCTTTCGATCTTTTGACCCTTCGACCTTTCGACTCAGATTTTTTGTTTCGACCTTTTGTCCCTTCGACTTTTTGTCCCTTCGACCTTTTGACCCTTCGACCTTTTGTCCTTTCGACCTTTTGACCTTCGACCTTTTGTCCTTCGACCTTTTGACCTTCGACCTTTTGTCCTTCAACCGAGATGATCAATTCTGGCGAATGGCTTTCTGGCAAATTGTGCATTCTGGCAAACGGCTTTCTGGGGAATGGTCCATTCTGGCAAATTGATTTTGACAAATTACTTTCTGGCGAATGCTTTACAACTTATCTGAAGTGTAGGAAAAATCTTGTCAAAAGGAATAACTAGAAGTGTAGGAAACAAAATTATCAAAGGATTTTTAAACAAGTCGAAAAATTGAAAATGAAAATTGAAAAATAAAAAATCTTCAAAACTAATAAAGTTTCCAATCATTTTATTATTTCAAAATTTTGGAAATAATGAATGTTTTGAAAAAAACTTTTGAATATTGAAAAAAATTAATTAATTTATTATAGAAAAATAAAGAAAATATCTAAATATATAAAAAAAATTTGAGATTAAAATAAAACTTTGTTCCTTTTATATAATATTTAAAATACACTCCTTCAAAATTGGAAAGGGTCGAAAACTTTTTAAAAACAACAAAACGACAATATTTTTTTAAATATTAACAAGAAGCTTGAAAAAAAATCTCAAATTTATTAATTTGACATATTTTGTAAAAAAATGATGACAAATGTTCTAAAACGATGTGATGAAAACCAAAAAAATAGAACTGCATGAAATTTTGTTGACATATTTGATATTTTCTGTAAAAAAACCATGCAAAAATAAATTCGAAATTAAAATATACAACTAGTCCGAAAAAAAATTCACAATGATATAAGGGTCAAACGAAACGGGGTGTAAGTGATAAATACTTCGTTTTGAGAATAATGAGCGCAAAATTTTACAATAGTTTTTCGCTCCATATAAATCGTTGGGAGGTTAAAAAAATACTAGTTTTCACATTTTTTACACCGTACAAACCATGTTAACATGTTGTTACAAAGGGCAATTTTTGTTATAGTCATCTCAAATTTGACCAAAATGTCAAAAACACCCCTTTGCTTCTAACCCTCTCAATTGTAGAAGTTCGCTAGAATTTGAAAGAAATTGAACCAATATTTTAGAAACATTCTTTATTGATAAAAATAAAAGAGTTCAAACGATGTTACAGTTCTATTTATTTATTTTTCAAAGTTTTTACGGTGATTTTTTAAAAAATATTCAGGCAAAATACAATTATACTTTAGAATTTGTTGTTAAATTAGCTGAAATTTCTGTCGTTGGCTTTAAAATTTTCAGCAAAAACTTAAGTTGAAACACTTTGAAAATAATCTTTACTTATAATCACTTTAAATAATCTCGAAGATTTGACTTCATAAATATTTTTAAAAAATATCAAACTTATCATAAAATCATAATTAATTGAATTATATATAGTTCTCATTTGTTTGCATGTTCTTTATAAAGGTTGTATGACATTCGCCAGAAAGTCATTTGCAAGAAGGCTTTTTGCCAGAATCAATTTGCCAGAATGGACCATTCCCCAGAAAGCCGTTTGCCAGAATGTACCATTCTCCAGAATTGGTCATATCCTATTTTCCGTTGGATGTGATCCCTTCGTTAGAAATAGACGTTTGTCAGGACTACAGCAATGGTATGGTGGATAATCCCTTCTTCAAAAGAAGGCGCTTGCCCGGATTAAGGCAATAGTGGATGTGATTCCTTCTTTATAAATATGAGCTTGCCATAATTGAAGTAATGGTGGATGTGATCCCTTCTTTAAAAATAGGCGTTTGCCGGGATAAATATGATGGAAGATGTGATATATTTTTTAAAAGTAGACGCTTGCCCGAATTAACGCAATGGTGGATGTGATCCCTTCATAAAAATAGGCGTTTGCCAGGACTAAAGCAATGGTGGATATAATCCCTTCTTCAAAAGAAGGCGCTTGCACGAATTAAGGCAATGGTGGATGTGACCCCTTGTTTAAAATTAGGCGCTTGCCCGGATTAACTCTTTCAGGATGGATGGGTCATATATGCTCAGTGCGCTGGGCAAATGTGACCCAGCCGTCCTGAAAGGGTTAAGGTAATTGAGAAAATGATCCGTTCTTTGGAAATAGGCGTTTCCCTGATATGAAGCAATGGTGGATATGATCCATTTTTTTTTAAAATGAATGCTCTTGCTCTGTTTAAGGCAATGGTAATTGTTATCCTTAGGTGTTTCTTCGTACCCGTGTTTGAATATAGCAATTTTGGATATGGTTTCTTCCTTAGAAGTAGACATTTTCCCTAGACTACAAGATATAACTTCTTCAATGAGGGCAAATAACTGTCTAATATGAATTAAAGTGATATTCATTCGTAAACAGTTTGTTTGGTACTAGACAAACATGAATGTATTTTTTTGATAAATAGTATCCATCTTTCTGAAAATTGTAAATATGTTAAATAATCCCTTTCATGAAAATTAATTATGTATACCGAAAACCCTTTCATTAGTAAATAATGCAAAATCCTCGTTATGCAAAATTACCTTCTTTATATGATTATTTTTTCTATTCTTTAGACATCAATACTAATCGGAAATTCCAGTTTTTCTATTTCTAGGGAATGGTACTTTCTGGCAAACTACATTCTGGCAAATGGTCTATTCTGATGAATGGCTTAGTGGCATATGGTCCATTCTGGCAAATGGGTTTCTGGCAAAACTCATTCTGGCAAATTGATCCTTGAATGGTTTTCTAGCAAATGTCATACAATCCTTAATAAATATACACTAAATTTTTCTCAAAAATTTTATGAAAGCAGAAAAAGCACAATTTCTATCTTAGGTCGTTTCAAATATTTTTAAACAATGATATGCACTTCCAGCCTTCCAGGCCGATACAAATATTAAAAATAAATTATGTCCACCCTCGGTTTGTTTTGGCACAAAAATAATAATTTGAATAATTGAAAAAATATGAAGATTTTCAATACACAAATCTGAGGAGATATTTGATTTTTTTTATTTTAGTATTTTTTATATTATACCCTCGGAAACCAGGAGGACATATAACTATATAGTTTTAATTAAATATTGGTAACGGCCTTAATATGTGTTGAATAAAAATGGATGCTATCTTCTTGTTATATTTTATCCTCTCTAATGTTCTTTTCTTATTCAATTGATCTCATAACGGTTTTCTTTTTTTTGCAAATCTCAAATTCTACACAATTTCTGGCATTCTTGGGCATGATCCCTGGAAATCAATAGCGCGAAGTTCATGCCCTAGCAGCACAAATGCAAAATTGGGCTGAATGTTGCTGAAACCATGTTTGTCTGACTTGTGCTGCTCGGGTGAAGTTCCTTATATAACCTTCAGAAATACTCCAGGAGCTCTCTGAAATAAAATGCTTGAAAAGTTCTCTACAAACTAAGAAAAATATTGACGACAGTCGAAGATCAAAAACAATAAAAAATATTATGGAACCGTGGAATAATTCCTACTCCAAATTTAAATAAATGTAACAACTTCTGAAGACAATTACCAGTTAAAAAAATACTTAAAGTAAGATCTTACAAACAAACATTAAATCATAAAATAAAAGCCGAGCTTCTACAGTAATTGCAAGAAGATCTCTCAAAAGAATCCTTTTTATCAATTCTAGAAGATGAATAATACTACAACATTATTAGAAATCGCTCCGCTGTGAATAAACTTCTGAACGATTTTCGTCCCATTTTCTGCATAACATTAGTTATAAATTTCAGCAGTTAATACACTATAAGAGTAACACAACAAACTTAAGCAAATCGCTATAAAAACATTATGTTGAATTGTGTAGCGTGGCTAATATTTTTTGCCAATTCCTCACTCCACGAAAGCATCACGCAAATGGACACTTTGAATATTCGCACAGTAAATTTGAATATTGAATGTAATTGTCTTAACCACCGAATTGAAATTCAATCTTTTGATACCAGTTATGACTGTCGATTGCATTCAAAGCTCACCGTCATCGAATGTCAACCAAAGGTAGGATTCCATTTGCATCCCTTTCATTCGCATGCATAAAATATTTCCCAGAAAGCAATTCACATCGCCGAACCATTATTATTGGACGACAGAATTCTTGCCTCCAATACCCCAAAATTCCCAACTACGGTTCGTTTGTTCGGTTGGCTCATTTCCGTAGAACTGAAGACAAGGAAAACCCACCTGAAACCACCCACCCCCAAAAACCAATTACGTCGGCTGACGAGACGGAGCCGATCCACGACGACGACAACAGTGGCTCTGCCACTGTTGGCCCGGGTCTGCTGCTGGGTGACGACGACAAATGCTGCAGTAACACCCCACAAAACAAAAACATCGCGGCCCTTTCCTCGCACCATTCAGTGCCACACCCCGCGCCGCCGTGGCATCGACTGGGAGTCCTAGCGACCGAGGCGAGGACCACGTTGTTTTTGTTTCGATTCGCTTTCACAATTTCCACACGGGATGCAATGCCTAGAGGACCTACCGTATTTACCTACCCAAACTAAGTTTTCCATTTCAGTCTGCGCAAGCGGTTTGCCGTTGTCGTAGGTTCCGTTTTCGGCCTTACCCTTACGAGGCGACGCACACAAACTACCTCTGCAGCTTGGATAGGGAAAAGAGGAGGCTGGTTGGGAAATGGGACTTCGCGTTGACAGGATGCCGCTCTGATGGGTTTTCAACCGTGCAATGGTAATTGGCAAGAATTATGCACGCTGCTTTTGCCAGGAGTATGGAGCTAAAAATATAGTTTTTCTGGTCTTGAAGGCGACTCTGAGTCATTTATTTTCGACTTGATGGTTGTGTTGCAGTCGTTAGTTGTGGGAAATATGTTGGTTGTTAAGTTGAATGCAATCGCTGAATTTCCTCCAGATTTTTTCTATAAGACAAATATTCTGACACTCTTCTGGAATTTTGATTCAAATCTTAACATGAATATTTTTTTCAAAATTTTTTTATGGCTGGAAAAATACTGGATAGTTTGAGTATAAAATACCAATACACGGGATTCCAATTGATTTTTGTTCAGTTAAAAAACCTTAATTTTCGTCATAATAGATCTTTTCTCTGGTGGTCGAAAATGTGATAAATCTGGTGGTTTGTCATTTTTGTTAAAAGGGAAATATAATGAAGTGAAGATATTTTGAGTAATCTAGAGCAAACAAGGAATATTTCTTTTATCTCAAATCAACATGTTGATCAATTTGATCGCTACTTCAGTTTCTCTGAGATTTCAGGAACCGATCACAAAGGGATCGAATGATTTCCATTTCGAACTACTGTCACCGGTCAGTCGATCAAAATTCGAATGGCTCTTTTGCTCTAATGATCTATTCAACAAAAGCTTCAGGTAGTTGTAAAAACGATCATTGAGCATTACCGATTCCAGCAAACCACAAACTTATAGGCCTAACGGAAGTTCAATGGGGAAAATTGCGAAACTTTTGAATATACGATCGGCAGTGTTAACTGATAACCTTGCTAAAATGACTACTTTGATTGTAATTTCTCAAGGCTTTTGTAGAATAGAAAATAGGAAAATATTATCCGCAATACAAACACCACGTCCTGTCAAATCTGTTGGATTTTTATTGCTTCAACGAAGTAGAACAGGGGATTTTTCTGGATCCGAGTGGTACCGATAGCGATTCCCACCATAGAGAGTTATGTTTTTTGACCCAAACATAAGATATTTGTATATGATATGTCACGATTCTCAAATCCACTTTCTCCGTGATGTACTTTGAAATACGTCAATTTCTTCAATTGAGTGCAAGAAAAAGCCGTTATGGACAGAATGAGCTGAAAGGAATCACAAGTAAAGAACTTTCAGCAATTTTAATAATCTGGATATTTTTACTGATATTTTACGAAGACTCAGAAATGCCCACGACTTCTCGAAGCCCCTCACGTATTTTGCTATATTTTGCTTTAATGAAAAAATATCGAAAAATTTAATTAACAAGAACTAATCAATATCTTGAGCTGTTAGTTTATTCTTATTATTAGCAAACCCGGATATGTTTATGATGTTTTGGTGCAATTTTTTTGTTGTTTTTAATCTTATATCAAACAAGTTCATATCGTGTTTTGTTAACAATATCACGGCATCTACCCGGGCTTCCATACTTCTATTAATATCTGTTTGACAATGAAGCGGTCCTGGCCATTTGAGAGAGATTTAGGGATATTTTTATTTTTATTTTTTTTTTATTTTTATAAAAACCTTCACGGGCCAATCTCAAGCTTCTTCACCTGCTTAAACTTTGACTTGGTAAACGTTGTTGCTGCCAATAATCACGGTAAGCCAAAAAAATCATCAAAAGGCTATTAATGAAGCATGTTTCGAAGAAATTTGTAAAGATTTTACGTTAAAAGATGTTATTTTAGGACAAAATTGAGTATGAGATGAAATTCCAGCAGTGTTCACATAACAATGTTATATTATTTACTTTTTGTTAAGGTTTCAAAATTGTGCGTAACTATCGGAGAACCGATACTTCCCGGAAGTACAAGGTGGTTTCTGGATCAGATTGCTATGAACGTGTCGAAAAGTGAAATCCAGAGTGATGTACCAAGCAGAATCGGCAAAAAACTGAATTGCAGTCGACAAATAATCTACAACAAGCTAGGCAAACCGCACCCGAAGGTTCCTGGTCACCAAAAAGTTTTCTTAGAAGCAGAAGAAGCATCTCTTTTGGATCATCTCTCCACTTTATGCGAGTGATGCTTTCCCGTTGGAACGGATGATCTTCGGGAAATTGTTCGAATCTATTTGAAGAAGCAGGGCCGAAACGTCCCAGCTTTCACCGGCAATAAACCATCTCGGGACTGGCTGGCTGGATTCCTTCGTGATCATTAGAAGCTAAGCAAACGGTTCGCGCAAAACATCAAGTTGAGTCGAGCACTACGAAGAAGTGAAACACTTCTATAAGTCGGCCACATCTCTGATGTTTTGTGGCAGTGTGAACGGAGAGCTGTTGTCAACATACGTGGTGTTTAAGGCCTTAATGGGACTAAAAAAACGCGTTACAACCAAAGTACTGCTGGTTGGTTCGACGACTAGATTTTTGAAGATTGGCTCGAAACACTTCTCCTGCCAGCAACGAGGTATTTGAATGGATCGATAGTATGATCTTGGACAATTTTTCCTTACATTTAAAGTTATCAAAATCTGTTTCCAAAACAGCATAAGATTCATCTGCTTGCCACCGAACGCAACCCATTTGACACATCCATTGGACGTCGCGTACTTCGGACCAATGAAACGAGAGTAGCGAAATATTCTGGGTCGCTGGCGAATTTCCCATGAAGGTTTTAAGAATGCAACAATTCTTAAAAGCAGACTCGGAAGCCTTATGAACCAACCTATTAAGGCAATGGTCCGAATACAAGTCGTATTCTGATGTCAAGTTGTTACGTTTGTACATCGTCAAAATCATTTTTTTTCTTAAAAAAAGAGTTTAATTTTGATGAGAATCTTTTAATTATGAATATATTGAACACTTGACGAACATAATTTCACTGTCATAACATTTGCCCTGCAGAAACCAGCTATTCAATCAACTATGCTAGAAGCACGAGTATTGAACGCACTATCCGTACATTATAAGTCGGTGCTGCAACTGGTTGAACACCTCTAAGTGTCATTGAAACGTCATAATAAAGAGAAAATCAAGTGAGAAACGTGGTGTAAGGGAAAACCAGAAAAGAGCTTCTAGATAAATATAGCAAATAGTTGTATAATCAGCGAAGACAATCTGCACTCTCTTAGTTCGTCCTTCGGAAAATGAAGACGTAAGTGAGGATTCGGGGTACGCCTTTCACGGCCGTGGATACGGGATTCCTCGGCACATCTCCGATGATCATGTCGTTCGCATCGCTTGGAATTTGAATTTGGAAACTTTACAGGAACAGTGAAGAAACAAAGTGACTCGGTCAAAAAAGAGGAGCTTCGCATGGCGCCAGAGGTGTTGCAACGGAGCCGTACCCCCCAGGGATACTTCTAGACCAACATTTGAAAAGGGCGTAACAGCCAAAATTTATTCCTTCGGATTCTTCTTCCACATATATAGCTATATATGTAGACAAAGAATCAGAAGGAATAAATTTTGGCTGTTACGCCCTTTTCAAATGTTGGTCTAGACTTGTTCTAGAGATAGTGAATAAAAGTGGCCGTTCTAAGATGACGCAATGAAGAGACATGAATGCATTCAAGTTAGGACAGAGTAGGAATAATGAGTATTTCCTTCATTCTGCCATCTGTATAAACGACCAAAATTGGAAAATACGTGAATAAAATGCGAACTTTGCCAAAATAATTCATTGAATGCGATAATTGGAAAATATTTTTATTTTTCCATCAATCACTGTAAATTTTTGTACAAATCTTTCTTACATATCCTTATATTGAACATATATAAAAATTGCTGAAATCCGTTAACCCGTCCAGCTGTTACAATGAGTTTGGGATCAGGGAAAGTTCTTGTGATGATTTGAGAATCCTCCTGTCCCTGGAAAGGGTGGGGGGAGAGTCTCGCATACAAACGCAACATACGTTTTTGCATAACTCGAGAACCAATCAAACAAATGGAACCAACTTTGGCATGCAAGACATCGTCTGCCGGGTCAACTTGGAAAGAAAACAATTACAAACGAGCGGCATGTAGGTATTCAATGAAACCAAGTTGAAATATGTTAGAGTACCATCGTCAGGGGTGACAATGGGTCAAATGGGAGTTACCCTAGTAGCACAATTCAGATCGGTTTTGTTGCAGCAACTCCAAGGTGACAGGATTTTGTTGCATATGAGTAACAGTTTCTGGTATATGACATTGACAAGTATGCTACTCGGGTAGAATGGGTCGCTGTTTCAAGTACTTGGAATGCTTGTGGAATAGATCAAATGTATCTGGGGGCAAGAAAGCTTAATTATAAGAGGATTTTGCTATCCGACCTCCATGCTGTCGGTGGGAGCGATGACCCATTCTCACCCCGCCGGCGGTACTGATTATTAGATAAAGCATTGTTAAAATATTTTCTAATTAGAAGCCAATTGACAAAAACTGATGACATTACAGTTCAACATGAAACATGTCTGATGATTTACCTTGGGGAATCCTGCTTGACTGATGCACTGAAAACATGTTCACATCTAGAGGAAGTCGGTTGCTGGACAACGAATAGAAAAAGAGTATGTCGTACCTACGTCCTACAAAGAGTTATTGGATTGAAAAAAATTCAAAAAAATTTGCAAGAAAAAAATGGAAGTTTTAAAGCAGGAGATTATTCTGGCAAGCCGATAACAGTTCGGGTTATCAAAAACCTAAGGTTCTTGTTAGTAGATTACCCTCATATTTGGAAGCTGGTTGTTTGCTTTTCTTTGCTTTTCATAATAGATTCAGTTTATTTTTCCAACATCCTCTGAAATTGAAAGTCTTTGAAAATTCCTGATGTTGAAAGTGCTCTCATTTAAAAATAATGTTTCAGTGTCAGTGTCAGTAGAATGTTTGAACACAACGCTCGCAGCTGCTGGTCAGAGGAAACTGTCAATGCCTTGGATCTTATATGGGATGGGTGAATACTTTTCCGGGCGCTGAATCGTCTGTTACTTTCGTAAACAAACGCAGCCTGTACACGTCACAGCGCAAAATATTGGATTTTGTACATGACTTCAAATTTGATGATACAATTGCATTATTATATCTATCCTCCATCAGTGCACTTTCACTACTTCTACTGTAAAAGTCAAACAAATTGTTATAAAATCTGTTTCATCACTATCGCATTACCTTTCAATCTGTAACAATAACAATGTGGCTCAGATTTTGACTGTTCTCAATGCACGATTGGCTCAAGATGGCCGTTTTCACAAATCTCTCAATATAAGATCCCTACCCAAGTAGCATTTTTAGTTTTCCCTTGTCATAAGACGAGTTAATACAATCCCATTGAATTCCACCACTTAATTGTATCTTGACAGATACGTATTTCGACCTCAACAGTAAGGCCGTCTTCAGTGTCTCGTACTTGACTCGACTTTCGAGTGGTGGAATTCAATGGGATTGTATTAACTCGTCTTATGACAAGTGAAGACATTCCACTAAAAAGCTCAAAATAATTTTCTTAACATTTCAATATTGGGTAGTTTGCCCGAATAACACGTTAGGCCGAAAGCTAGGCTAGCTGATTTCCATTTGGCCGAATCGGACATTTGGTCGAAACGGTTATTAGATCGGAAAGACTTCAGTCCAAAATGTTATTTGCCCTTAAGTGATATACGGCCGAAATAAACTGGTCATTTGGCTGCAAGAGTCGTCTGGTCAAAAGAGTCAATTGGCCGGAAAAATAAGGTCATTTGGCAGTAAGGGCCATTTGGCTGAACAGTTCAAATGTAATTTAGCCGAAAGACGAGTGCGATTTTGATCGTGTTTCGTATCGGAAGCAGGCCTTTTTGGAGATCAGGGTGTTTAGTTCTGTGTTTAGTTTTTTAAGATCCGAAAGTTAAGTTCTGTTTTGTGCGACTGGAAAATAACTTAATTAGTGCGTGATAGACTGTGTTTTTATTGGATGCCGGACTTTCGCGAGATTTAGGTGTTTGAGTGCACGTTTGATCGTATTTGAACAGCATGCAGAAAAATCGCGCGATAATTCGAAATATTGTTTTTAATTTGCGCCATTGGTAAATAAAACATTCGTGGTGTTATTTGACACACTACTCATGGCCGAAAAAGTCGTTTTGAAGATAGATTGGACAGAAAAAATCATTTGGCCGAACGGGTTATATGACTGAAATAGTCATATGGCCGAAAATGCCACTTGGCCGAACGGATTATTGGACCATAACTGTCGTTTGCTTAACAAGTCATAATGTCAAAAATGTCGTGAATAATGGTACATGAAAAGTGAAAAACAAGAAATGAGAAGTGAGAAATGCAAAATGAGAAGTGAGAAATGAGACGTATCACTCCCTATTTCTCATTTCTTACTTCTCTCTTTGCTTTTGGTTTTTGTAGTTTATACTAACGAAAAAACAACACGACACTAATAGAAGGAGACGCGAGACAAGTCATAACACTTATAGTTTTACATTCGTGTAAAAACGATAAATGTTATGTATTGTCTTGCATCGCGTTTTATTAGTCTCACTTTGCATTTCTCATTTCGAAGATCATCCCTTCACACTTTTTACATGCACTGAACACAAAAGACATTTTCGGCCAAATGGCCCTTTTCACGAAACGACCATATCGTCAAATATCATTTTTGGCCGAATGACTTTCGGCTAGCCCTGGAAAACACGAAGTGAGAAAAATAATTTCTGCATCGAAGAGCAGAAAGCTCATTAATGCGGAAACGATCGTGTTTTAGAAGCTTATTAAACAAAGCACATTGATTTTGCGTTTAATTGATTTGAAATACGGATTTTGTCTGCGGGTTTTTAAAATCACTTCGTTTGCAATAAATGTTTAGTCGCTTACCAAGGTGACTTCCCATGATTTACCTCCACAACTAACCAACTAGTCCTTTCCACTGGTGCTCACGGAGATGCAGAGGATTCCTCGGTCTCTTGTAGCAATGAGTGTCGAACTAATTTTCTTCTTCTAATCATCAATTGCTTGTGAGAACATGGCCGGCATCGTTATTGGTCTTGCATTGATGGAACCCCAAATCATGTACAGTGAGAGTAGCTTGCTAGTCCCAAAAAGACTATTCGATTGGTGAGCTGTGCAACAAATATTGCTCGGTCAATCACGACTAGCAACTAGGGCAAAATACCCAGTAGCTCAATCACTGTTTCTTCGCTTACACCAAGTCTGTAATTTATTTCACTCACCTCAAGAGTACATTCGAAAGCTCTCAATCAGTTTTCAAACGAAGACTGATCCCATTGCAAAAGAATTCACCGTTGTCGCCTAGGCTAAGATGGGTTTTGGTTTGTTCGACCAAATGTCGCATTCGATAACAATTGTTTTTTATTCGTTTTCTACAGAACAATGTGTTTATTTTAACTTTCCTCTTCCTGCTCCAATGCAACATAAATGAACCCTTGGACCTGAAATGGTTAGGTCACCCTAGTTGAGATTTTAACTTGTGATTTGTGCCTCGCATCTTGAACCCAAGGTACGCATTCATTTTCATTAGCGTTCCTGTTGCTCAGTGAGTTCCTGACTGATCTAGTTGAAAAACATGACCATGAAAGAAAAATATTATTGACACAGATTTTCACGACCAATTAAACTGGGAAACATTTCTCCTCTATTTTACTGTTTTTATTTTTACTATTTTATTTATCTGTGCACAAATGATTGATTTTAACGCTGATGGTGAGAATATATACAATTAGCAAAAAAAGCCTTACTGTTGATTTAGGTGCATTTCTTTGCCTTAGTTTTTAAGTTCGGATAAACTATTGTTGCGATGCAAATTTGATCTAACACAAACAACTGATTTGCTATTGAATATAGCTCAATTTTAAATTAGCTCCACGACGTAGGATGCATAGTCTTTCATTCAAAAACTACAGAATGTCTTAGAACATAGTTTTCTCTACTCGTAATTATACTTTGATGCTAACTTGTGGAAGCGAAAGGCTTGTGCAGAAAAAAGTGGAAAGTTTGAGTAAATAGTGAACAAGTTTAGATAGCATATTGAAATGGCTATACTTGTTGCACCTACCCTCAGCAACATTAGATCAATTCTCTAGAGATCTTGCGAGTCTCTCTCTCGTAGAACATGGAAGCGCGTGGAGAATGGACACTCCCGTATGACGTATGTCTGAAAAAAGATTTAGTTTTCCATACCTTCCTGCTCATGATTAACACATAAATGTTTTGGCCAAGCATTCTTTTTGATCTATATTCAAAGCCGGCGGATCAGCCAAAATTGGGCTGACTCGAAGTGCAAATTTCATTTGCATTTTTAATTTTTCAGAAGTTTATGATTTAAAATAAAGTGAATCGTGAGAATTAGTGCCTAGTGAGTCAATACCGTAACATATGCGGTTGTGTGTAGAGCGGAAGTAGATTATATTGAAGGATCGAAGTTGGATCAGCTAAGCTAGAATATTTAATACTGAATGGAAGTTTTTCGAAATATAAAATTGCAGAAGACTTTATAGAAGGATCCCAAGCTTCCTCTTTCCCGGTGTGACAATCAAATAATCGGAAGCTGATATGCTTTTTTTCTTCAGAGAACGAAGTGGCCGTCTAAATGGATGAATCGTTCAAGTTTGGAATAGGACAATGCTCAAGTGTAACTTGAGTCTGATAAGTATTACTTCCCTATTATTTGTATATTATATAGTATCCTTAAATATTTTTTGTGCCATTTTTCTTATTATACCTTCATTTAGCTTCATGGAATGTGATGTGGGTGAAACATAGTCAGCAAAAGATGTAGAATCTAATCTTATCAGATGTATGACTTCTCTGACCATTTATCTTTATGAAAAAGATTTAGATGTTGCTTAGAATTCCTTTGTGGATTCAAGTTGCATTAAATGTTATGAGTTTCATTCATTGATTTAGTCGAAGTAGATTGTCATCTTGGCTGATAGTTCATAACAGGTGATCAACATATCAGAAGATTGTTGTTATTGTTTTATGCATACATTTGTTTTCGCTGGTTTCTGCATTTTGCTTTTTGAAATACCTCTGAAGCGTGAGGAACATTTGAAATTGTATTTTATCGAGTTTCATTTTAACTGTGTTGTGAAGCAAAAGTAGAAAACCATGCGTCTCCTTCATTCCAACACCACTTCTAAGATCTCATCAGCTAACTGATATCGCGCGCCTCAATCCCCAAACATAAATAAAAACGAATCCTTTTCGCAGTTTAATGTGCTATCACTGACAATAAAAAAGCCATCGAGTGCCATTCTGGGTAATCTCTGGTTCTGGAGAACTTCTTTGGCGATGGAGAGACCCTTCTTTGTTGTCTCATAAATCGTCGTCGACAGCGACGAACGCCCTTCCAGCCATCGCATCACCGGCCATCGTTCTCTCTCTCGCTAAGATGCTGCTGCACGCGGAACTTGCCAAGATGATGTGCTTTGTGTCCCCTCACACCAACAGTATAGAAGCAGACCAGCTGGTGTAACCATTCCTTCGTCCTCCACTGACTGCTCGACCAAACGAAGTTAACGAAGCTCTAAGCAGGAGGAAGCAAAAAGAGAGTAATTGGTGGCGAGACGCCACACCAGCCAGCAGCTGCTAACTGTTATAGTCTGGTGGTTTTGCTCGCGTTGCTGGATGTTGCCATAGTTAGAGTCTCATTAGGAGCTTCCACCGATGCCCTGAAGCTACAGTTCCAGAATTGAAGCGATCCTGATTTTGCGAAGATGTTTTGTAGTGTAATAAATTGCACTGCAAAAAAGTAGTTGATGGTGTGATGCTTAATGCTATATGTATCTGCATCATCACTCTAAATAGAGTATCGTCGCGGTACAGTATGTAGAAGTCAAGTTTGGTTCCACGGGCGATACCGACCCGTAGATAGAATTAGGTTTAATCAAATACCGACCCCATAGATAGAATTAGGTTTAATCAAATCTGAATTCAGTTCAAAGCAGCGGATTTTTAGAATTACAGAGAAATTTCGCATAGAAATTCTGAAAGATTACTACTGTATATTAAGAAGAATTTTCTCAAGAAACCCAGATTCTGTGGAATTGTTCGTCTTAGTCCAACTAGATACCATGTCATCTAGGGTAGATTCTAGAACTATTGAACATGATCATCCTGATTATCCAAAGTGTTATTGAATTTGCCTTAGATTTTATATATAAATGATCATATATTGACGAATGCAATTCAGCAGCTTTGACTCGCAGTTTATTGTTTTGCAAATCTGATTAAATTGACCACAATTAAATATCTTGAAGATAAATCGTCTAGCTCAAACCTTTGTCCGGGTATGTGGCGGGACCATCATCATCATCAATAGTATATCAGCATATATGAACAACTCCAATCTAACACGTAAATAATATTACACGATTGAAGCAACGATTTTTATGATTGAATTAAGAAACGTTGTTTGAAAATACATTTTTTTTTGTCTCAATACTTTCTTACTATATCAATCAATCGACTGCTACTGTTGTCGTATATCGCATTTTTGAAACAACTTTAACATCCTTCTTTTGACAACCATTTCATAATTCGGGTAAGACTTTGATTATTTGAAGCAAACGTAATTAGAGTTGAATCGCTGAGCTCGTCGATCGTACCACGCAAAATATTTTGCGGAATAGTGTCTGAAGATCTAACCATTGTAGGCGCGGCCAATCCAATCATTTCAGAACCTGCCCTGAACTCAAGGTTGGTTCCATCGCTTCACTTGCAGAGCGACCTTAAATCAACACTAAACGACGCCAGTTTTCGAAGAATGCTCTAAGCCAATACATTGGGCCATCAAAGGTACGTATTAGCGCGTTTTCGTATGTAATACCTAAACTAACATGAACTAAACCTAAATGATCTAAACCAATGAAAATAATAGAAAAAAAAACTATGATCCATTCACATTCTGCCTCGTTGTCAGTCAGTCCCTTCTTATTCTTCAATAAATGTTATTCAGCATATTTAGAAAACTAGAAATATTCGCATCCCGACGACAAGCGGATTTTCCTGCAATAGCCACGTTTTTATAGGAGAACTGTTCCGTTTTCTATCTCACTGAATATATATTCATCTCATTCTTTTTTTTTCATTACCCCTTTCCCTATCTTACAATTTTTGTATGAATCCTCCAAAAAAATGTATGGATCGTCATACATCTCGCAAACCCCTCCCAGCCCAGCATTGCGTAATTTATGGATGTTGTCTTTGATAAAATGAAATAATCATTTAGATGAAATTGTGTTTTCCGACTATGTTTAGATGAAAAACAATATCTTACAGAATTTAATAATTTCGCTTCAGTGACTTGTTCGCTAAGTCCCTCCTAACACCATATGACTTCAGCTTATTCTTAGAAGGTGAACGTATCGATTGCTGTCCCTTTCTTCATTTTTGTGGATCTTAACGCTTCGGAAGTATCCTTATTTCGGACGTAGAAACGGGTTTGACATCAGAACTTGAAGATTCACATGCGTATTCTTGTCCCACCCGTTCCTGCGTACTTTTACCCTACGGCCCCAAAATTTGTTCAGTTAATGGCCTTGACCTCTTGGAAAACCAACCGAATTGGTGTTTTGCACCAGAAAGTGCTTTATACAATAGGTTATGGAAACGGTATAATGTTCACATGATTGAACGTATATATGGTATTGGAATACTAGTTGCGGAAACACAATAATGTTTAGCAAAATGATCAAAAAATTATCTAATTACATATCTCCCTTGTTGTTTATTCAATTCGTTTACAATTACAGATGTCAATAGTTGGTCAGAATACCTGTCAAACTGATGCAGTGCTGCTAGTTTATCTTTTTTATAACTTCAAAAAATCGAAAACGTACTCTTACCCCAAACGCACTCTTGCCCCACTCTACTCTACTATGATATTTTTTTTCAGATTTTATAACATTTATACTTTTCACTTTTCGCTTCTATTCTATCAAAAATGGACGCATCTAGGCTTTTTATTGATTATTTGTTCATTATTTATTTTCAAATAAGATTATTTTCAATATTTTGTAACGGGATAGCCATTGCATGATTTCATAAAATAAATATATGCAAGATACAGTGACGATTCGGTTTTCAACATGTTAAAATTCTGTCTGCTTCTGATTTCGTCTACATTAATGGTTGTCATCGTCTTTCCGAGGAAACAATTTTTCCTCTGAAAAGTTATTTTCGGGTAAATGTCTTTTTCAGGGGGGTCCGGGTCCTTCGATATAAAGTCATTTGGCATAATTTGGAAACGAGAAAGAGAAAAAGTTTTTTGATGTATTTTTTCACATACATAAAGTAGAACGATGATATTTTTTTGAAAAATATAGACTAATGGTTGGCATGGTCGGACGATCGAAACTGCAGAACTTCCGACGAAGGGATCACATCCATCATTAACTTATTCCAGGCAAACGTCTCCAATGAAGAAGGAATCACAGTTACCGTTTCCTGATGCTGGACAAACACTCACTTTCAAAGAAGGGACTAAATCCATTGTTGCATCTATCCGGGCAAACGTTCATGTCTAAAGAAGGAATCACATCCACCGATGCCTTAATTCGACAAACGCCTACTTTTAGAGCGGGACATACATCCATCGTTTCCTTCTTCCAAGCAAATGTCTACTTCTCAAGAAGAAATTACATTCGCCATCTAAAAGGAAACACATTATTGATTGTTTTTCACTGGGTAAACCATGATTCCATGGGCGTAGCCAGGATTTCGAGTAGGGGGGCAACTTTTTTAGATCTTCTGAATCATAATTTTATAGTCGTTTCATAAAAACACATGAGTATTAGTGCTTGGTACTATTTCCTTCTTAGTTCCAAAAACATTGAAACCAAATCCACAACCAACAGTAAATGCTGGATCACAATAGCGTGTTGTGCGTCGCGTCGCGCCGGGCGTTGAAGTCAGCGTTTTGTACTAAAACGCAACGCCAATGAACTTGACGCATTCACGTCCATAATGCAACGTTCACGTTGTGCGTTTATCGAACAACAATAATCAGATTAAAACAAGAATGGATTTAAATTGCATGATTTATTACACACCAGATATTTTTAGATAAAGTGAGAAAATTATTAACGAACTTAGTATTCAGAAAGAATATAAAATCGGCTATAACAATATTTATAAAAATCCTGCATTCTTCCATATGTTTTAGAAAACTAGAACCATAAATTTGAATTTCTAAACAAATCCTCTCTGAAATAATATTTATTATAAAATAGGCAAAAAACAATATGCAAGCTTTCTCCAGGAATCCCTTCGACAATTGCTCCAGGAATTCTATCAGGAATTCTATCGAGGATTCTTCAGGAATGCCTCCAGCAACTCCTTCGGCAATGTATTCAGGAATTCCACCATCAATTTTGACGGGAATTGATCCGAAAATTCCACCATTATTTACTCCAAAAAATCCTCCACGAACTCCTTTATAAGTTCTGCAGGGAATTCTTGAGATAATTCTTTCGTGCTGTTTCTCATAATAAATTCTGAAAAATTGTACCGTGGACTTCCTAAGAATATTCCGTGGAAATTCCACAGAATTGCCAGTAAACATTCCTGAGAATTTCGCGAAAAATCTTTGAATTTCTTCTGTACATTCCATAAAATTTTCCGTGAAAGTTTCAAATATTTTTTTGTGAAAATTTCGAAAATTTTCTCAGGAATTCCACCGAAAATTTATACAGAAATTATACCGAAAATGAAATCAACAATGAAATTTTCGGAGGAATTCCTAGATTAATTTCCAACGAAATTTGTAAAGAATTCCGGTGGAAACTCCAAGATTTCCACTGGGAGATCCTCCAGGAGTTTGTCCGAAAATTCTTCCGAGAGTTCCACTGGCAGCTCTTCCAAGAATTCCTCCAGGATTTCCTCCGAGAATTATTCCGGTAGTTCTATCGGCAGTTCCTACGCGGGTTCCTCTGAAAATTCTTCCGGAAATTTCTCAAGAATTTCCTCAGGGAATTCATTCAATTTTTCTTTCTGGAACTCATTCAGGCTTCTTCAGGAATTTGTATAGAAAATCCTCCAGAAGCTTCTCCGAGATTTTCTCTGGGAGCTCCTCAGAGAATTCTCCGGGAGATCCTCTGATGTTGATGATGGTCCAGCTACATACCCCTACGAAGGGTTCAGTTAGACGAGATTTGTCCATAAGATGAATTCTCCAAGATTTTTTCCGAGAATTCTTCTGGTAGCTTCACTGGCAGTTCTTAGGGGGGTTCCTCTGAAAATTCTCCTGGGAGTTTTTTACAGAAATTTCTCCCGAAGTTCCTTCGAGAACTCCTCCGAGAGTACCTCCAAGAATTCCACCGGCAATTCAACCGGTAGTTCCACCAGTAGCTCTTCCAGGAAATCATTCAGGTTTTTTTTTTCAGGAAATCCTTCAGGCTTTCTTCAGAAATTTAGCTGGAAATTCCTCCCGAAGCTCTTCCGATAGTTTTTCTGTGAGTTCCTCCGGGAGGTCCTGTAGAAATTCTTCTAGGAGTTCATCCTGAAATTTCTCCGCGAGCTCTTACGAGAGCCCCTCCGGCAGTTCCTTCGGGAATTCCTCCAGGAGATCCACCGATCCACCGGCAGTTTCTACGAGAATCCCTCAAGGATTTTCACCGCCAGTTCCTCCGGGTGTTCCTCTGAGGAGGATCTCCAAGGGTAATTTCCAGAGGAACTCCCGGAGGAATTCCCGGAGAAAACATCAGAGGAATTCTCGGAGGAACTGCCGGTGGAAGTTCTGGAGGAATTTCTTGAAGAACTACAGGAAGAATTTTCGGAAGAAATTCTAGAGGAACTCACGTAAGAACTCCTGGATGAACTCTCAAATGAACCCCCGTAAGAATTCCAGGAGGACTCCTGGAAGAATTCTTAAGGGACCTTCCGTAGGAATTCTCGGAGAGAATTCTCCGAGGAACTTCTGAAGGAATTTGTGGATAAGTTCCTAAAGAAAGCCTAAACGAATTCCTGAAAGAAATGAATGAATTCCCAGAGGAACTACTGGTGGAACTCCCGGAGGAATTTTCAGAGGAACAGCCGGTGGAATACCCGGAGTTGAATTTCTAGAGGAACTTCCGAAATCCCATTTCTTGTGAAATTCCTGCCAGATATCCTCCAGGAATCCCCTGTGAAGTTCCTGGAAAGATTCCCGGCGGAACTCTTGGAAAAACTCCTGGAGGAGCTTTCGAAGGAACACCCACAAGCACTTCCCGAGGAATTTCCATAGAAGAATTTCCGAAGGAATTTCTTATAGATTTACTAGTAAAACTATGGAGCAAAATCGAAGGATTTCCGTCGTAAATTTCTGAAGAAACTTCTGGTGGAATTTTGAGAGGAAATTCCGTACGTATTCTTGAAGGAACTCTCGAATGCATTACTGAAATAAATGCCGAAGATTTTTCTGGAAGAATAGCCTAACAAATGTCTAGAAGTAAACTAGAAGAGAGGAAAAGAAATCTTCAAGGAATTTCCTCATGAATTAAAAAAAAATAGTGTGCGGTTTCTAAATAAGGAGGAATTACAATTACACGAGAAGGATTTTCGAACGATTTTCAAAGGAATTTGTGGAAAACTTTCCGATGGAGTTTAGGAGTTCCCAGGGAGCTTCTAGAACAGCGGTTCTCAACCTGGGGTACATGTACCCCTGGGGGTACCTTCGCTGGCCCTAGGGGGTACCTCGGACAAAAATGCGTAATGGCGGACATATTACAATTTCAATCAAAATTCATTGCTAAAGTTTTGATGAGGCCGAAACAAACATTTAAAACCTATTTTGTCTCCCCTTCCTCGGATTTTTTTTGCCAAAAAATAATATATTGAGGGGGCAACAAAATAAATTTCGGATAATTTTGAAGATTTTCAAAACAATCTTTAACAAATCCGAGAAGTTTTTTTGATTTTTTTCATTTTAATATTTATTTTTTACTATCCCCTCCCCCCCCCCCTTTGACCTCTCGGAGACCAGTAGGAGAAAAAGTTTTTTTTGTCTTTATTATCGAGACTTTCAGCCCAATGCTGGCTCGTCTCGCGGACAAAAAGTTAATAAAATATTTGTAACGGCCTAATTGTGTATTTTCTATTTCAAAAATTTATATTGTACATAATATGTAATGCGATCAATAAATCCCAATTGAATCCTGCCTTCCACAACCAGCATGATGTATGAAGGGCTGCGGAAGAAAAGATCAAACGAACAAAACATCGAATGAACAAAATGATTTTTTTTTTTCATTAACACTTGGTTGCAAGAGGATTAGAAGCATTCTTTTACGCCTCTCGGAAGCCTTGTTCCAACCAGCTCGAAGGCTTCCTTTCAAGAGGTTCGAAAGACTCCTTTCAAGAGGTTCGGAAGCCTCCTTTCAAGAGGCTCGGAAGCCTCCTTTCAAGAGGCTCGGAAGCCTCCTTTCAAGAGGCTCAAAAGCCTTTTTTCAAGAGGTTCAAAAGCCTCCTTTCAAGAGGCCCCGAAACCTTTTTCCAAGAGGCTTGGAAGGATCCTTTCAAAAGGCTCGGAAGCCTTTTTGCAAGAGGCTCGGAAGCTTCTCAAGAAGCTCAAAAGCCTTCTTTTCTAGAGGCTCAAAAGCCTCCTTTTCTAGAGACTCAAAAACCTCCTTTCAAGATGCTCGGAAGCCTTCTTGCAAGAGGCTCGGAAGCCTCCTTTCAAGAGGCTCGGAAGGCTCCTTTCGAGAGGGTCGGAAGCATCTGTTAAAGAAGTTCGGAAGCCTCCTTTCAAGTAGTTAGGTTGCCTTCTTCCAAGAAGCTCGTAAGCCTGCCTTCAAGAGGCTCGGAAGTCTACTGTCAAGTGGTTCGGAAGCCTTCTTTCAAGAGGCTCGGAAGCCTCCTCTCAAGAGGCTCGGAAGCATCCTCTCAAGAGGCTCGGAAGCTTCCTCTCAAGAGGCTTGAAAGGCTTCTTTCAATAGACTTGGAAGCCTCCTTTCAAGAACCTTTCTAGAGGCTCGAAAGCCTCTTTTCAAGAGGCTCAAAAGCCTCCTTTCATGAGGCTCAAAAGCCTTCTTTCAAGAGGCCTCGAAGCCTATTTCCAAGAGGCTTGGAAGGATCCTTTAAAGAGGCTCGGAAGCCTCCTTCCAAGAGGCTCGGAAGCCTTCTTTCAAGAGGTTCGGAAGCCTCCTTTCAAGCAGCTCAAAAGCCTTCTTCTCTAGAGGCTCAAAGGCCTCCTTTTGAAGAGACTCAAAAACCTCCTTTCAAGATGCTCGGAAGCCTTCTTACAAGAAGCTCAAAAGCCTTCTTTCAAGAGGATCGGAAGGCTCCTTTCGAGAGGCTCGGAAGCCTCTTTTCAAGAGGTTCGGAAGCCTCTTTTCAGGTGGTTAGGTTGCCTTCTTTCAAGAGGCTCGTAAGCCTGCTTTCAAGAGGCTTGGAAGCTAACTTTCAAGTGGTTCGGAAGCCTCCTCTCAAGAGGCTCGGCAGCCTCCTTTCAAGAGGCTCGAAAGCCTCGCTTCAAGAAGCTTAGAATTCTTCTTTCAATAGGCTTGGAAGCATACTATCAAGATGCTCAGAAGCGTTCTTTCAAGATGCAACGGAAGCTTCCTTTTAAGTGGCTCGAAAACCGCCTTAAAGAGGCTCGGAAGCCTCTCTACAAGAGGCCCAGAAGCCTCTACCAAAAAGGCGGGGAAGCCTACTCTAAATGGACTCAAAAGCTTAAAGGAGCTTCCCTTCAAAGGGCTCGGAATCATGTTTCCAAGAGGATTGGAAGCCTACTTTCGAGAGGGGGTACCTCAAATCATGCAAAAGTTCGAAGGGGTACCTCTCAAGAAAAAGGTTGAGAACCGCTGTTCTAGAAGGATTTCAAGGAGAATTCTTGAGTCCGAAATGTTTCGAGTTGGTTTAAACATTCATATATTATGGATCCTGGATACCCTAATAAGTTTTTGGGAATCTTTTCAATTTGAACCACCTATTTCTGAATATGACTGAATCGTCTTTCCACCATTTAGGGGGGGGGCGACTGCCCCCATCTGGCTACGCCCTTGCATGATTCCGATGAAGGGATAACAATTATCGTTGTATTATTCTCAGCTAATGCATGCTTTGTACGAAAGGATTATGTCTTTTTATTATAATTACCGACCGGAGTTATTTCCACCATTGCGGCATTATTCCAGCACCACTTAGTCAAATAAATATTTTAGTTAACACAAAAAAAATGCCAATCGTCCGTTATGCCAAATGACCATCACTTTTGACGCTGTTCACAATTATGCCAAATGATTGACCTTATGCAAAATGACTTTATGCCAATGGTTGTATGCCGAATGGCTTTATGCCAAATGGGCCCTCCCTTCAGGGACGTATCATTTTCAGAGAAATGTCATATTCGGGATAGTTTTTCTGTTGAAAAGTCAGTTTTGTGGAAATGTTATTTGCGAGAAAATGTTATTGTCGAGGATTTGCTATTTTTTAGGAATTCGGGCAATTGGTTTTCGGGAAATTTAACATTTCCGAAGAACCACTAACCAAAGAATGAGGAATTTGAACTAGGGGAAGTGCACCGGTTTTGGCCAACTTAGTGCCTAATTTGGCCAAACCTTAAACATACATATCTTTCCAAAATAATCGATCATTTAAAAGCAGCGTTGAATCGTGAGAGATATATCTCTTGTTGGAACTAGTAAAACCCACCTGAATTGCTTTATTTTTGGAGTTATTTGCAAAATTGACCAAATTAGGAACATGGCCGAAACCGGTACAGTTCCCCTATGCCTAACATACAGTATGTCTTACGTTATTATGCTTAACATACTCATGCATAACCTCGAACTCTACACCACCCACACACCTCCCCCTTTTCCCAATGACCGTCCCACCCCGTCTATAATCGTATGCTAAGGATAGAAAATATGATTCCCAATATTGATGACATTAGGCTCAGGAGTTCAGAAGTATTACGGAATTGTTCGTTTTCTAAACAATACTCAACCCCAAAAAACCTCCCGCATTCGAAATGACCCTGATAACCCTCCTTATAAAAGTTTCTTTAAGATAGAAAACACGTGTTCCAAATTTACTTTAAGGTCACTGCTCACGGAATCCAAATTTCAAAGTGCTCACGTTTTCGGGACACACCACTCGATACAGAGGCAGCGCACAACTGTCATTTTTGTTGATTTAGCTTTGCTGCGTCTCAGCATGCGTGAAATAATAAAAATGACAGCTGTGATTCCGTGAGGAGTGACCTTAAATCGACCCAGGCGTTGAAAATGTATGCAAAACTGTTAATTCCATAAATACGCCCTCCATACCTTTAGTCTAAGACAGTCTAAAATAGTCTTCAAAGTCTTCAATAGTCTAGTCAAAGGGTTCATAAGTGAAACTAAATTAATCAAAAATTTAGGAATGCCTTCCCTCATAACCTGCTCCTTTTCCAATGACTGACCCATCAACTAAAATCATCTCCTTGTTTTATAAAGAATGCCCCTCCCCCCGCAACCTTCCCCTTTTCCAAAAATCATTTATATTTGTGCTAGTTTGATCACTTAAATGAACTTTTCTCGATACTTTATATGATGAACGAGAAATTAGGGCATTGGTTTAAATTTTCGCCTATCCTCAATTATCTCCTATTTCGCTAAACCTACATTAAAGACAAGGTTAAAATATTCTTCTTAGATAGTTGACTCTGAGGTTGTATTTCGAAAAACAAATGATTTGATTTTTTTTCTCAGTAAAGTTTTGTATACTATGATAATGAGCAAAACCCGTTCCATTACTAGCATTTTTCAATAAATATCAACGGTTCAGTAGAATTTGATTTAAGGTTCAACAGATTCAAAAACATTCCAAAATGAACGAAAATAAATCGGCATATTTTGTCTTATAACAGCTGTGTCTCAAAAACGGTGGCACTTAGAAGAAAATTACACCGATGAAAATGTAAAAAGCATATTTTGACCGTTTTTGAAGAACTAACATTTTTTTGTATCTTTATTGAGGAGACTTTCAGCCCTAGGCTGGCTCGTCTCTGGGAGAACTAACTTATTTTAAGAAATCGTAACTTTTTTGTCCATCATTTCTCCATTGTGACTATAGCGTTCAAAAATACATTTTAATAAAACTATTGTTACAACATAAAATAAATAAATAAATGTCGAAAAAAATTGAGAAAATTGATTTTAAGTTTTATTCTCAATAACTTGACCATTTTTTTTTCACAGTGTATATTTTTTTCGCACAAGCATACAAGCCGTTTTTGAGCCAATTTGTTTTGAAAATCTTTTGAAAAACTTTTACAAAGTCAAAATGGTAAATCAATAATGCAAATTGTGTTTTTTGATCATAAAGATTCATTGATATCCGATACGATCTGCGATCGGATCTACTACGCAAAACTTGTGCAGAAAATGGGTAATTTTCATAACAAGAGCTTAGTTAGCATAGCAATACCCCAGCCAAATAGGACAGGAATTTTATACCGCAACCAAAATGAATTTTAGAGATTTTCAAAGAATATTTAAATGTCAAATAGTGGAGGTGGTTGTCGACTGTAACAGTTTGTAACAAATTATGAAAAAATTGTAGCGTCAAGATGAAACCAAAAATAAACTGAGGTTGGGGTCTCTAGTGACCACGGTGAAATATTTTTTGAAGAGGAATTGGAACGTGGCTTCAAAATCTAAAATGCAAATTTGTACGGAAAAATAAGGGATGTTCAATAATTGTTCTATTTTTTTTTTCGAGAATTAAGATTTTAGCAATCTCAAAAATGTTCACAGGAATGCTACAGTAAGTATTCCTACAGATGTTCTAGGATCTCCAAATTGTCCTGGAGTTAAGATCGTTTGGTCTTCCAGATAAACTACACCTGATATGGAATCGAAGTTAACTGCTTATGTTCACACAGGCTAACAGAGTTCATTTAACAAAAGAAAATGGTTTTCGTACGGCCGAGTTGCCGAATAATATGCAATTAATTGTAATCAAGTGTCGGTCTTCCACCGTCATTAGTCGTTTGAGCACACTCGACCGTTTACGTAAGACAATCAAACTCATCAAATGCTTTAGCCAAGCAAGCCTATGGCACAGCAGAGTGCGATTGATTCGCATTCTATACCAGCCCACCCAGCCCTTTGCGGGGGGGCATGGAGTGCGATCCTTTCGTTTAATAAACAATGTGCACTCGCTTGACTCTGGATATACAACAGTAAAGCACATGTGGAGATTGGACAAATCAAGCATCCGAAAGATATTCAATTTGCAAAAAAGAGAGCTAACCGTGGTGGAGGTTGGTACTCGGATTCTGATGGCTTTTCCGCAAACGTGACCTTTAAGTGGTCTTGTTGTGTAGGGGTTATCACGCATATCTAGAGAGTAGGAGGTTGAGGGTTCGAGTCCCTCCAAGACAGATGGATTCTTTTCGCAAATTTCATATCAATTTGTCCATTTCGAAACATATGCTGTGCATATGCACAGCCAAGATATTCATTTACGATACAAATACACCGGAAAAGTATGCATGTATCATGGAAAAGTATGTATCATGTGCTGCACAGCTATTTTGAACTGTTGAAGCAGACCGCTGAATATTTGGTTCTTATTCCATATTGAATCACTTGTCATAAGACGAGTACTGTCCCATTTAATTCCATCATATGATTGTAATTTCACGGATACGTATATTGACAGAGAGGCCGTCTCCAATGTCTCGTACATGCTTCTGCTTGGCTCAATGGGGACCCCAAACTTTGATTAATTTTTCATTGCATTTTGAAGCCCAAGATAGTGTAGAAATAATTTAGAAATTTTCGATACTGATCAACTTCTTCCAGATTCACCATTCTCAGAACTCCATACAAACTTTGGTTTTGGATTGAAAAGCTGCGTTGGAACAGGGCTTTGTAATTCAAAATCATAGTTTGTATGGTGTCCTGGAGATGATCAGTCTAGAAGAATTTGGTCACTTTTGAAAAATCTCATTTTTTTTTCTTTCCCGGACCGTGATTTAAGATGCAACCAAAAATTAACTGTAGTTTGTGGTCCCTTATATTTGGGAGTGAACTTTTTTTTTGGAGAAAATTCTAAGCCGGCATTGCGATCCAGAACGAAAGTTTCTTTGGAGTCCTGGGGGGTGGAGATGTTTAATCCAAAAGGGATTGGTCTGTTTTGAAAAATCTCAGAAGAGAGAAAACTTACGGACCGCGTTTAAAGATTAAACCAAAGCTTTACTGAAGTTTGAGGTCGAGACGAGCCAGCCTCGGGCTGAAAGTCTCGGTAATAAAGAATAAAAAAAAGTTTGAGGTCCCTTATGAACGGTAGGGAGGTAAAATGTTTATCGGCTATGCAGTCTAAAGACCAGCTAAAACGCTGTATCAATTATGATCCGACGTTTTAGAACCTCTTTTGAGCTCTGAATAATGGATTCAGTCAGTTGACCAAAAAGTTTTTTGATGATTTCAGATATAATATTGTCTCGTTCCAAATATTGTTTGACAGATCGAATCATGATCGATAATGAGAAAATAGAGAATCTTTTTGAATGAACAAACAGTTAACCTTGCCGCACACCTCCGGATTTCGGTCAACATGTTATTTAAATAGACCAAAGTTTCGACGTCGAAAACATGGGAGTACAATCCGCGAAAAAGATTGACGAGGTGTGAGGCTATCAACAACGTCAAAATTGAACGGCTGATCGTGTCAAGAGGATGCAAGAACTATTTTACCTTTGAGCCTTCAATAACCTTTTTAGAATGATAAAAGCCATCAAAAGCCCTAGAAAGCTTTACATACTGTTAGAATCATGGTCGCCATTACTGTAATGGTTACACAACATCCGGTTTAAAAATTGTCAAATTACTTGATTCAATATTTAAATTGAGAAAAGATTTTTTCCTTACGATCATATATTTCATCCAGATTCCGACTAAACGTTGAACTCACCTGAAATAAAAGCATAAAAAAGGCATTAGATTTTTAAATTCAACAGCAGGGAAATTTATTAACAGCATTGGAGTAACATATGAAAAAATCTGACTAACAAAAATTCACAAAAAAAAACCAACCCCATTTCCAGCAAGCAAAACAAAAGCACCATTCAAGAGCATCATCGCCGCGGCGACATCGTTTTCAGCGAAAAGTGCATTCACACCATCCAGTGCCAAAGGCGGCTCAACAGTGACACTGCACACTCGCCTAGGTAGGTATTGCATTATGGATTTTCCACACATTACCATATTATGCCTCCGTCCATATGGGTTTTCCTTTCCACTTTGTCACACGAAGCCACCCCGACCACTCGACGCGACGAAGGAAATCGGGTGCTGCTGGTTGGGTTGGGCGGGGAGCTTACATCGGTGTTGGTGCACTTTCACAGTCAACCCTTTCAGCGTGGTGCATCACTCCTGCTGCGTTACTGCTGCTGCTGGTTACAGAGTGCAAGAATGTATGAATATTACATGCCTCTCCTCCCGGTTCTGAAGCAACAAAAACAGCAACAACAAACCGTCAGTGAATGGTGTGTGGTCTGCGCGTTGAGTAGGTCGGTCATTGAACCTGGCATTCAACTGGCGGCAACGGCGACCGGCCGGGTTCACATATTTGCATCCCCACGACGCCACCCAACCGATGACTACCGACCGGTCGGAACAAGGTTCCGGATGAGGGTTTTTAAAAATCAAAGACAACCGAGCAATTTGCACTTTAAAAAAATGGGGATGAGGGTTGGAATGTCGGTGAATTTTTCCTTTACTTGCGCTCAAGTGCATTCTATGTAGTGCGGGGGTAGGACTCTCGAGAATTTACACTTCAACGAAATGGAAGTTGATAAGGACTGCGAGCTGTCTGGCGAAGCTTTTGAAGTTAATTAAACAAAAATTAAAGATTATAACTACGAACATGATAAAGGGTTTAACATTCGTGATTTATAAATAATATTGCATAGATGAGGATTAGGATTTCAATCGTATTGAATTTTTAATGGATTTGGATTGGATTTGGATTGGATTTGGATTGGATTTGGATTGGATTTGGATTGGATTTGGATTGGATTTGGATTGGATTTGGATTGGATTGGATTTGGATTGGATTTGGATTGGATTGGGATTTGGTTTGGATTTGATTTGGATTGGTTTGGATTGGTTTGGATTGATTTGGATTGGTTTGGATTGGATTGATTTGGTTGGATTGGATTGGATTGATTTGATTGGTTTGGATTGGTTTGGATTGGTTTGGATTGGTTTGGATTGATTTGGTTGATTGGATTGGTTTGGATTGGTTTGGATTGGTTTGGATTGGTTTGGATTGGTTTGGATTGGTTTGGATTGATTTGGATTGGTTTGGATTGGTTTGGATTGGTTTGGATTGATTTGATTGGTTTGGATTGATTTGGATTGGTTTGGATTGGTTTGGATTGGATTGGTTTGGATTGGTTTGGATTGATTTGGATTGGTTTGGATTGGATTTGGATTGGTTTGATTGGATTTGGATTGGTTTGGATTGGTTTGGTTGGTTTGGATTGGTTTGGATTGGTTTGGATTGGATTTGGATTGGTTTGGATTGGTTTGGATTGGTTTGGATTGGTTTGGATTGGTTTGGATTGGTTTGGATTGGTTTGGATTGGTTTGGATTGGTTTGGATTGGTTTGGATTGGATTTGGTTGGTTTGGATTGGTTTGGATTGGTTTGGATTGGTTTGGATTGGATTTGATTGATTTGGATTGGTTTGGATTGGTTTGGATTGGATTTGGATTGATTTGGATTGGATTTGGATTGGATTTGGATTGGTTTGGATTGGATTTGGATTGGTTTGGATTGGATTTGGATTGGTTTGGATTGGTTTGGATTGGATTTGATTGATTTGGATTGGTTTGGATTGGTTTGGATTGATTTGGATTGATTTGGATTGGATTTGGATTGATTTGATTGGTTTGGATTGATTTGGATTGGTTTGGATTGGTTTGGATTGGTTGGATTGGATTGGATTGGTTTGGATTGGATTTGGTTGGATTTGGATTGGTTTGGATTGATTTGGATTGATTTGATTGATTGGTTTGGATTGGTTTGGATTGATTTGGATTGATTTGGATTGATTTGGATTGGATTTGGATTGATTTGGATTGATTTGGATTGATTTGGATTGATTTGATTGGTTTGGATTGATTTGGATTGGTTTGGATTGGTTTGGATTGGTTTGGATTGGTTTGGATTGGATTTGGATTGATTTGGATTGGTTTGGATTGGATTTGGATTGATTTGGATTGGATTTGGATTGGTTTGGATTGGTTTGATTGGTTTGGATTGGTTTGGATTGGTTTGGATTGATTTGGATTGATTTGGATTGGATTTGGATTGGTTTGGATTGATTTGGGATTGGATTTGATTGATTTGATTGATTTGGATTGATTTGGATTGGATTTGGATTGGTTTGATTGATTTGGATTGGTTTGGATTGGTTTGGATTGGTTTGATTGATTTGGATTGGTTTGGATTGGATTTGGATTGGTTTGGATTGGTTTGGATTGGTTTGGATTGGATTTGGATTGGATTTGGATTGGATTTGAATTGGATTTGGATTGGATTTGAATTGGATTTGGATTTGGATTGGATTTGGATTGGATTTGGATTGGATTGGATTTGGATTTGGATTGGATTTGGATTGGATTGGATTGGATTGGATTTGATTTGATTGGATTGGATTTGGATTGGATTTGGATTGGATTTGGATTGGATTTGGATTGGATTTGGATTGGATTTGGATTGGATTTGGATTGGTTTGGATTGGTTTGGATTGGTTTGGATTGGTTTGGATTGGTTTGGTTGGTTTGGATTGGTTGGATTGGTTTGGATTGGTTTGGATTGGTTTGGATTGGTTTGGATTGGTTTGGATTGGTTTGGATTGGTTTGGATTGGTTTGGATTGGTTTGGATTGGTTTGGTTGGTTTGGATTGGATTTGGATTGGTTTGGATTGGTTTGGATTGGATTTGGATTGGATTTGGATTGGTTTGGATTGGTTTGGATTGGTTTGGATTGGATTTGGATTGGTTTGGATTGGTTTGGATTGGTTTGGTTGGTTTGGATTGGTTTGGGATTGGTTTGGATTGGATTTGGATTGGTTTGGATTGGTTGGATTGGTTTGGATTGGTTTGGATTGGATTTGGATTGGTTTGGATTGGATTTGGTTGGTTTGGATTGGTTTGGATTGGTTTGGTTGGATTTGGTTGGTTTGGATTGGATTTGGTTGGTTGGATTGGTTTGGATTGGTTTGGATTGGTTTGGATTGGTTTGGATTGGTTTGGATTGGTTGGGTTGGTTTGGATTGGTTTGGTTGGTTTGGATTGGTTTGGATTGGTTTGGTTGGTTGGATTGGTTTGGTTGGATTTGGATTGGTTTGGTTGGTTTGGATTGGTTTGGATTGGTTTGGATTGGATTTGGTTGGTTTGGATTGGTTTGGGATTGGTTGGATTGGTTTGGATTGGTTTGGATTGGTTTGGATTGGTTTGGATTGGTTTGGTTGGTTTGGTTGGTTTGGGATTGGTTTGGATTGGTTTGGATTGGTTTGGATTTGGTTTGATTGGTTTGGGATTGGATTTGGATTGGTTTGGATTGGTTTGGATTGGTTTGGATTGGTTTGGATTGGTTTGGATTGGTTTGGTTGGTTTGGTTGGTTTGGATTGGTTTGGTTGGTTTGGATTGGTTTGGATTGGTTTGGATTGGTTTGGATTGGTTTGGATTGGTTTGGTTGGTTTGGATTGGTTTGGATTGGTTTGGTTGGTTTGGATTGGTTTGGGTTGGACGTTGAGTTCAGTTTGGTTTGGATTGGATGGTTGGATTGGTTTGGTTGGTTTGGTTGGTTTGGTTGGTTTGGTTGGTTGGGTTGGTTTGGATTGGTTCGGTTTGGTTTGGATTGGTTTGGGTTGGTTTGGGATTGGTTTGGTTGGTTGGATTGGTTTGGTTGGTTTGGATTGGTTTGGTTGGTTTGGATTGGTTTGGTTGGTTTGGGATTGGTTTGGTTGGATTTGGTTGGTTTGGTTTGGTTGGGATTTGGTTTGGATTGGTTTGGTTGGTTTGGATTTGGATTGGTTTAGTTGGTTTGGATTGGATTGGTTTGGATTGGTTTGGTTGGTTTGGGTTGGTTTGGATTGGTTTGGATTGGTTTGGATTGGTTGGTTGGATTTGGATTGGATTTGGATTGATTTGGATTGGATTTGATTGGTTTGGATTGGTTTGGATTGGTTTGATTGATTTGGATTGATTTGGATTGATTTGGATTGATTTGGATTGATTTGGATTGGTTTGGATTGATTTGATTGGATTTGGATTGATTTGATTGGTTTTGATTGGTTTGGATTGGATTTGGATGGATTTGGATTGGTTTGATTGGATTTGGATTGGATTTGGATTGGATTTGGATTGGATTTGGATTGGATTTGGATTTGGGTTGGATTTGGATTGGATTTGGATTGGATTTGGATTGGATTTGGATTGGATTTGGATTGGATTTGGATACGATTTGAGTTGGACGTGGATTCAATTTGGATTGAATTTTGAATGGATTTGGATTAGATTTGGATGGGCTTAAGTAGTATTTGGATAAAATGGGATTGGATTAGATTCTGCTGTATAAGTTCCACTTCAATATTCTCTAATGGTGACTAAAGGTTTTTAACATCATAAATTCAATGAATTTATTAACAGCAAATGGCACACAAGGATCAATGCCTTTCGGTTGGATGCACTCTTCAACGTGACTGGAGGACCGCATCGAAATCATTCGCCTGCAGTTCCGTGTATGAAAATCACCAGCTCCTCTGAAGAACAAATGTTTCGATATGGAGGACAACCGAAGGAACAAGCCTCCCATCCCATTCGGTCGGTGTTCTTCAAAACGCCCACAACTTGAGAACTTTGTTGATTTTAAAATTTTCCGTTTCGCTCACTTTGCAGTTTGTGGATTATCGACGGGCGCCCATCTAAGCCATCAGACGACAGACAAAAAGTCTGGTTCCCCATCCCGTCTTCAACGTTGGTTGGCACTGGACGACGCGACACGCTGATGGCAACATCACCTGGCGGTCACGTGGCCGATCATCATCATCATCATCAGTACTACTGTCGTGTAGGATAGAAAAAGGGTTTTGTCTGTTGTATCGCGCTGTCGAAAAGACGACGACAACGACGGGTTCACATTCGACAGTTTCCCGACCTTTCCCAATTGAAAAGCCGATGGAAAATTGCTTTCACCCAAGCGACCGACTGACGCCAGTCTGGCTACTCCCGCTGCTGCTGCTGCTCCATGCATGCAGCCTATAATAACAGACCCAGTCAATGACACACTCGCCCAGGTTAGGCCTCTCCCGTTCGAAGTGCACGTACAGCCTATGCCGGGTCGTTGCTTCCTTTTCGTAGGTATTACAGGATTGCAGGATTTCGTAGAATGGGAAGAGGGAAGAATTTCGGCAGGAATGGGTTTGAATGGGCAGGCCGCTTGGGGAGGGCTGTGTGGCTCAGTCGAATGGCTTTGGGCCAATTTTTCCATTCTAAAGGGCAGCGACCAGAGTAGAATGAAAAATGTGTTGAGGTTGACTGCAGTGAGAGTTCGTGGAATTTGAGGATTTTTTATTACACAAACGAAGGTTCGTCGAACTTTAGTTCGTGGTTGGAGCTATTTTAGTGCATGCAAAGGAGTCACTAATAGCATGTTTAGCTATTTCCTGAGATTTGAAAATGCATTCGGTAAGCAGTTGGAATTTGGTTATTCATCTTTCTATCTAAATCTTTTTAATCTCATTTTTATGATTTAAGATTGAAGCTATGCATGAAACGATGGAGTGACATGGTCGTGCACTCAACTTTGCTTCTTCAAGGGCTATTATGAACTCGGTTCTTTGATGTTTTGATACACAATTCATTTTGTTGATGCCTGGAACGCATGTCCAGCCCCAAAGATCCCCTCGGCAAATCAAGTAATTAGGTAAACCGCCACCGTTTGCTTGACAAACGGTTTTTACCAATTCATTCCATTCTTTTCTCCGTTTTTCAAATACAAACAATGTTGGCACCGTTCCAGTTCGAGGCGAAAATGAATGAAACTCAGCTCGTCTTGTCCCGGACCACAACGGTTTGTTTACGTTCGAACCGGAAATGCTTTTCATGCTACCACTAGTTAGCTGGGGCGCACAACCACAAAGAACTCGAGCGCCACAGTTCATCCTTTTTCCAGCTAACTAACGTCGCATCGCACCTCCTTTCCCCCTTCAAACCAAACTCCACCATCCCATCCATTCGCCCGTCACCGTGTGTGGGTTAAAAGGCGATTGAACTCTGCCCGACTGTGCTGCTGCTGTCTGACTGGTTTGGATGTGATTTTCCTCCGTTTTTCCCTCCCTGCCCCCGGCGAGGTACGATTTATTATTGTTTTTGTACAGTTCCGTCGTGATTCCACTTTCGCAGCAAACCACCCGCTTTCCCTCTTGCGTTCCACCACTCGTGTGGTGTTGCTGAGGGTAATGGCAATAATTGAAAAAGATATGACACTGACTGCTGACGCCGAGGAAGTGCTTCAGCAGGACCTCACTCAACGAGTGCTCGGTTGAGTTGCGGATTTCCAGAAAGAACGAAGATGACACAGTGCGGAGCTGCTGCCTTCCGCTTCCAGACACCAGACACTTGTCAGATTTTTTTCCCTCACGGTGCCATAACGATCCAAGCCGGTTGACTTGGTCCGTTGTTGGTGGTGTGCTTTGCTCCTCGTTATTCATTGTTTTTGTTTTGTCGTCGTACCTTCTCCCGAAGGCGCAAGGACTCGAAGAGGCGCATGAATCGGGAGCAGCCGACAGGGGAGTTGCGGGGTGAGTTCGTTGAACTTTTGTGGAGCGCTTCGCACAGTAGTGGCAGTGCTTCGTGCCTCTAACCGTGAACTCTGTCGTGTGGCGCAGTTTGCTTTTTAATTTGCAATGCAGCTGCTGCCGGGGAGTTCAGAGTTGTCAGATTTTCAGTAATTCTGAACGGTTTGGCAGAAAATATTTCAAATATTGAATGATCTGTTGGCTAATCCACAAATTCGAAAAATTTGAATTTCGAACATTGCTTCACAAATAAACTCTTAGAAACATTTGTTATATCTTGGTAACAAAATGCCTCGATGAAAACTATTTTTTTAATCGAGTGTAAAACATTCTTATATTTATTTAATAAGGCCAATACAAATATTTAAAACAAAATATGTCTCCCCCTTCGGATTTTTTACCCAAAAATAATAATTTGAGGGGCAACTAGAAGATTCCATTAAATTTTGGGAATTTCCAAAAGATTCTTTAACAAATCCGAGAAGTTTTTTTGATTTTATTATTTGTTATTTGATACGAAAATTATTTTAAGCCTTTAGTGGAATGTATTTACTTGTCATAAGACAAGTCTGTACTATGCCATTTAATACCGACTCGAAGTCGAATCAAGTACGAGACACTGAAGACGGCCTTACTTTTGAGGTCGAAAAACGTATCTGTCGAAGGTACAATAAGGTAGAGGAATTAAATGAAATAGTACAAACTCGTTATACGACTAGTAAATTCTTCTTTTCTTTTTATTGGCATTACATCCCCACACTGGGACAGAGCCGCCTCGCAGCTTAGTGTTCATTTAGCACTTCCACAGTTATTAACTGCGAGGTTTCTAAGCCAGGTTACCATTTTTGCATTCGTATATCATGAGGCTTCATACGATGATACTTGTTATGCTCAGGAAGTCGAGACAATTTCAATCCGAAAATTGCCTAGACCGGCACCGGGAATCGAACTCAGCCACCCTCAGCATGGTCTTGCTTTGTAGTCGCGCGTCTTACCGCACGGCTAAGGAGGGCCCACAACTAGTAAATACTTTCCACTAAAAGCTTAACATAATTTTCGTATCAAGAAAAATAAGGCCGATGCCATACTGACGCGTGTCCAAGGCAGAAGAATTCCTCTTGCTGATATTCTGCTACACGTCAGTCTGCTCGACGCGTCAGTATGACATCGCGCTAGGAATCAAAACAAGGAAAAAGTAGAATTCTCTTTGCATGTCTCGTTTCAGGATGAAAAAGGAGTTCCATAATGGGAGTTTCATTGGTGTGGCGGTGGATAGATAACAATTATTCGTGATGGGACGCCCACATTCAAGTGCTCCTTTCTCTGCGTTGGATTGACTTCAACTATGCGTGGAGAGACTCGTGCTTAGGAGTTTCTTCCTCTGCGTTGGTGGGCCGATCGCAAGAAGAATGGTGTTATTGTGAATCAGATGGATCACAATTCTGCATGGTGGGACGCCTTCAATATTGTGTTCCCTTCTGCATTTATGGGACGCCCGCAAGGATAATTGCTTTACTGTGGACCAGATGAATAACAATCCTGCGTGGAGGGATGCCCGTATTCAGAAGTTTCTTTATCCACGTTGGTGGGACGAGGACTGGATGGATCAAAATTCTACGTGGTGGAACGCCCACATTCAAGCGTTCCTCCTTCTGCATTTGTGGGAAACCCGCAAAACAATGCTTTATCGTGGATCAGATGAATAACAATCCTGCGTGGTGGGACGTCCACATTCTGGATTTTCTTCTTCTGCGATGGTTGGACGACCACTAGAAGAATGGCGTTATTGTGGATCGAATTGACTAAAACTTTACGAAGAGAGACGCCCGTATTCTAGAATTTCTTCCTTTGCGTTGGTGTGACGTCCTTATGAAGAATACTGTCATCATGTATCGGATGAGCCACCGTTCTGCGTGGGAGACTCCTACGTTTAAGTATTTTTTTCAATGCATTGTTGAGACGCCCGTGAGAAGATTGATATTATTGTAGATCGGATGGATCACAATTCTACATGATAAGATGTCAACATTTGAAAGTTCTTTAATCTATGAGGGTGGGGCTCGATTTTGAATGTTTAGGTTGAGCGGTTACCTGCAGACGACAAATGGCTATTGAAGGCCGGAGGATCAAAAAGTGACAAAGTATTCAAGAGTTTCATCCTCTGCGTTGATGTGACGATCTCCAAAAAAAATCCACAATAACGGATCGGGTCAGGCTGTCTTGGCACGGTGGTTTCCATACCACTAACCAAGCCGTCCACAACCAGGGCGTTAGGCAAGAAGATTCACGCTTCGATTGTGTGCTGTTCAATAGATGGTCTTCCTTTCTCCCTTTCACCCTCTATCGCTTCATACTTGTTCGCGCCCTAGCGAATGGCTTTCAATCTAATGATTTTCAATTATCTTTCGATTATCTACTCCCTCATACTTTGAGTAGAAATGACCGATAAAGCCGATAAACAAATCATTCGCTGTTTATAAAGTTTATAAAGTATATCTCCCGAATCAGTTCATTGTTGTTGCAACTTAGAAAAATTGTCTCTCACTATATGCTCCATAATAGTGCTGTCCAATGAGTAGCTCGAAGTAACTCGAAGTTGTTCCCGTCCTGCTTGTTCTTTTTTGTCAACAAATGGGCATGAGCAGGACAGGGAGAAACTTCGAGCTACTTCAAGCTCTCGATTGGACAGCACTAATGTGAGGTACACAGATGATAAGCGAGATTTTTTCATTTCGCTTTGGATTCAATCCGTGAAAGTACGTGATGGAATGTGCTCATTTTTTAATGGGCATTGAAAGTGAGCGACTGTGATCACCATCGTTTTACCTAAACTGTTAAATGTACATTCCTGCTGAATGAATGAAAAATTCACAACTTATGTGATGATTATACCCAGGAGTCTAGAGTTTTGATATTCAGAGTTGATTTTATGTAAAATATGCATCGATTTCTCAACATCAGAACTGTTGTTTAAAAAGTCATTTCTCCAGTTTGTCCTACCCACAATTTGGAACGTGGATGCTGCGCCTCTGATTGTAGATATGATGGATCACGATTCTGCATGGTGAGACGCCAACGCTTACCGATCGGTCAAATGTTGTCATGAATTCTCTGGTCGATAGTTCGCTAGCAATTTCAAATTGAATCGCCATCGTCTCCATCGACAATTTGTTGGCAATTGGTTCACATAGATCGATGCCAACTCGCCCCAATTCTCTGCTTTTAAGCGATAAATCGATAAATCACTCATTTTGACGAATCGGAAGAGCATTGAGGTTGCAACAGTTGTCTAGCTGAAGTCTTTCCTTCACCATACGCATGGTAGTGATTGTAATCATCTCAAGAAGCTTTTGGTTTGGAGATAAAGTTTCAAGCTCCATAAAGTTTCAACCGAGTAATCGTAGCACGGTTTGTCTTGAGACGTGCTACAGGCGATTCCGAACCTCAGATACAAGAAGCACAATAGCCATTTTCGGACAAATCGCTAAAATCCAGTATTTCGATACTAAATAATCATACTTGGAAAAGGAAGCACACAACGACCTTCTATCTACAGATTGTAGGTTGTACAGGTTGTAGTTGACGTCGTAGTTCGTAGTACAATGTTTCTTCCTTTGTTCTCAGTGCTTCATCCCAGGTTTACTTTTGGCTCCACAATTCTTGCATACTCACGATGAGATGGACCAGCACTGACAACAACAATGAATAATGGAAAATCTAAAAATAGATTCTGTGTGGATTCTGGCTGCAGAATACCACAGTAGATCTCGGCACAGTAGCGGTTAAATAACACAGAGGTCCCACCAAATAAACAAATGAATTATATATGTTCGAAAGTACCTTCCGTGCTTTTGAGGTTCCTTTAGTTGATGCTGCCGACGGAATTTCTAATTTGCACAACGTCATCAAACTAACCCGAACGTTTTAGTAAGACTTTCTTCGCTAAACAGAAGCTTCTGCTCCAGTTTTTCGGCCGAACGATCTGCCAAAAGCCCTTTCTTTTTTTGGAATCATTTGTGCAATTCAAAGCCAGTCAGCATTACCGAGTATTCGGTTCCATACACTTAGTTTTAGTTCTGATTTTTTTTTGTTTTTATCAAACAGGTCTTCGAGTTACATAATTTGTTTAGAAAATAAATGGGTCACTGCCTGATTACCTGAATCAGAATTTTAGGCTCATGACCAGAGACCGAAATATGCTCATAGTTGGGGATGCTGACTGTAAGACTGAGATATGATACACGGATCAGAAATATATTTCTCTCCATAATCTGTGCGTTGCTCATGGGTCACTTTGTCACCAGCAACAACCCATCCTGAACAGGTTTCCTTCCAAATGAATTATTGGCAGTGGCTGATTTTCTACTCGCCGCAACCACATCCAGGCGCTATATGCACAAAATAGCCAGCAAGAGTTAACCGCCAGAAATTTGTATGGCGAAAGACATCTAACGCTGGTTTTCTCAAAATTAGGAACTTTTCATGAAAAACTATTTGGTACCGGTTATGAGGGATGGTGTCTGCTACTACGCCTACCAAATATTTTTTCGACTAAAGTGCTTAAATTTGAGAAATCGAGCCTTAGATGCCTTTCGCCAGACTGATTTCAGAAAGTTAACTCCTAGTGTGCCGCTGTAAGCACGCTCAAAGCAGTCGATTCATTGATAACTTGTTGCAAAACATCAGCTGTCGGAGAATCATCAAGTGGGAAAAGTGTTCGACTCTAATAATCACATTTGTGACAACTTATTCTTTATAGGTATGGAAAATGTCGTTATTTTTGTTCAGCATCCATTTTTCAGCGATTGCTCCTGAAACTTCATCGTGGATTGAGCTTTGATTGATTCCCAACCCTGAGCATAATGTAGTTGGAAACCACTATCATGTAATATATGACAACGTTGGAGTTTTTCGAGGCCATCTACGATATCAACTATGGCCGTGAGCAAAAGTGTTCCCATCTGACAGAGGAATTCTTCGGACAGGAACGTGAACGATGAAAATTCCAATGAGGGTGGCCCCAACAACTTTTTCGATTGTGGTTTTTGGACGAAACACTTTCAACTGGAAGTGAAACTTGGGAAAGATCTGGGATGGGAACCGAATTAACAACTGCCATTGAAAGTATGTCATCCGGCCGGCAACCCATGCTTCCTGGATGGGATTGGACCTGGACACAACATAACATCACACTTTTCACTTTCACTATTGTATCGTTTTTTTTAATTCTTATTATTGTGTTTATATTGTATTGTTCAACCATTTTCGGACATACAACCCGACCCTTTCGACAGAATCACATTCACTCACCAGCAAAATGACTTATTCTACCAAACCACCGTTTCGGCCAAACTTTTTGATCAACAAACCTATGTGGTCCAACAACTTTTTTTTTGGTTAAATGAGCTGTTCGGCCAAACGGCATTTTCGGCTGTATGTCCATTTTGGCCGCATGTGTTTCAGTCTAATGGATTATTCGACCAGATTACAAACAGCTAAGTATAATGGCCTTCGACTAGAAAGGATTCGATTTGAATTTCAGCCAAACGGACCACCGCCCCCCCCGCGTCAAGTTTGCTTTTGGAAGAGGCATTCAAAATTACCCGAATCTATGTTGTTCAGCCTTTTGTCTTTTGTAAAGCATGATGCGGGATGAGAAACTCCGAGATTGCGGCGAAGTAAGTTGATTTTGAGTTCCTTTTCATTCGACAAAACTTTCATCTGCCTTCAAACCTTAAAAATCTGATAAGAAAATTATTTTGAGCTTTTTAGTGGAATGTCTTCACTTGTCATAAGACGAGTTTATACAATTCCATTGAATTCCACCACTTAATTGTATCTTGACAGATACGTATTTCGACCTTAACAGTAAGGCCTTCTTCAGTGTCTTGTACTAGGGACTCTCGTACAGTGACTTGGCCATGAGACAAGTCGAGTCAAGTACGAGACACTGAAGACGGTGCCAAATACCAAAAAAAATCTACTAATTTACTAACTAATATACTAATCTACTAATCTATTGCGATCATCTCTTAAGCGGTGCCTGCCCATACGCTTAAACATGGTTTAAGGCCTAAGCGGAGGTGAAGAAATCGACTCTAAATTAAATGTTGTTAACCCTCTTTATCACAAAACTTTTGATCCATTTAATTGACGTTCCTCAAAGCTCTCATAATTAGATCTTTTTTGAAAAACTCTATTTTGATTTACTGTTATAAACAAATTTTCTTATTATGCCTAGGCATGCTTTTCCGATAAATCGTTTATATTTTAATGAAGGCGCCCCTCGCATACTCACATTTTCCTCTTGAGAAATTCTGCCCTCCTAGAAGATTTTTTTAACAGCCAAACCACCCGCCTCCGTAACATTTAAATTTTCTTCTAGGGCAGGCAGCCCAGTATATCCAATTTTTCTTGGCAGGCGACCTTGAGAACCTACACATTTTCTACTTGAGGATTTTTGTGTTTTAAGAGCACTTTATTTTTGCAAAAGCAATCTTTTCTGGTGGTTTATCATTATTAAGCAGGCCTTCTTCAAAACATTAAAATTTTCGACTCTCCCGGTCTGATTGAGTCAAAACGATTAGTTTTGTCTTGCCCGAAGTTTCAGCCTGTATATTTGGCCTTTTTCAGTTTGAAACTGTCTATCACCCTTGAAAAAGGCCAATTATATAGACCGAAACGTCGTGAAAAGCAAAACTAATCGTTTTGACTCAATCAAACTGAGAAAGCCATAAAATATAGCACTAAATCTTTTTGACGTTTCTATGAAAAAATATCACTCACCTAGTAACGATTTGCAGGGAAATGCATTCCAGAAGCAGATTTGGTTTCAAAATGCTGGAAAATTCGTTCCAGAGGCATCAATCCCAAGCAACATTTTTGATTTTATAAAGGTCTTAAAAACCATAACCCGTTTTACAAGACTTCTATAAAATCATCATAAAACCAAAATGTTACTGGGGATCCCTTCATAGATTGAATTATATTGAACATGGTGCGTGATCAAGAATAATTAATAAGCTAAAAATGACATTGCATGTAAGAAAGGTGTACCTCAATATGTAAAGAGCGCAATTCTTAAATCATGAAATTCCAGAATTCCAATAACTGGAGTACAGGCCTTAAGGTTAATACGCATCACGAAAGAACTGTTTGTTCCTTTTAGAAATCAAAAATGCTATAAACACTTAATTTTTTTACCGGGATCTCAGCAAAATGATGAACTTTCACCGAGATTCGCACAGCCGTGCCCCAGCAAACATGTTTTTACCGATATTTCTGTCAAAATTGATGAAAATCAGCAAATAAATTGCCGAAGTTCAGCAAACAAACGGCATTTTTGCTGAAATATCAGTCTTTCATTTTGCTGGCGCACGGCTGTCGGGTTTTTGCCGAGCTGCAGAAATAAAAACTAAATGTGTGTAGGAGATTATTTCAACCAAATTGAATATGAATTGAATGTACGTTCCTTTCAAGGCCATCCGTGAATTCCAAGACGTGGAGTACAAGCCTTTAGGTCAATACGCATAACGAAAGATCTATTTGCTCCTATCAGAAAAGCAACATGCTCTTAGTGATCATTTGAACCAAATTGGATGTGAATGGAATGCAGGTTCCATGCAACGCCATCCAAAAATTCCAAGAATTGGAGTACAGGCCTTAAGGTCAATGCATATAACGAAAGATTTGTTTTCTTATTTTAGGAGTTCAAGCCATGACGAGCTCGTTGGTCTAGTTGCTACCGTTTCTGCCTTATAAGCAGGAGGTCGTGGTTTCAATTCCAGGCTCGTCCCTTTCCTACTTTGTATTTCTATCTTAGTTCTTTCTGTGTTTCACGTTCTACCAAAACGATTCCTACTGTTATAACCTTCCACACTTAACGAATCCAAAACCTCCCGTGGCACCTAAGAGAGCCCGTAGAGTTCTCTGCATCTTTCTTAAGTAGGTGTCCAACTAACCATCCTTTCCCTTCCTCAGCATTCGCAAGGACGTGGCCAGGACAGATCTCGACTATTGGAGAAGAGCATTGCTTCCATCTAAGAGATAGTGATTAGTCCCAAATCAATATCTGTGGTAACCAAGGAATGTAATTGTCGCTGAAAAATGCAAATAACAAGCGACAAAAGAGAATAGTGATAACTCTTTGTCCTCATCTACAGAGGATAAAGACATTGTTGCGCTCTATTTTATTTGCAACAAACATGGAGAGGTAATTGTTGTGAACTTTTCAAACTGCGATAACTTGTATATTTCAGAAGTAAAACACAAATCATGACAACAGATGGTTAAGTTTATGTCTAAACTATGATAACTGATATTTATTTAACCAAAAACATCATCGAAAACCGACTACTTCTCAAAATGCACGGCAAGCGATCATTGTCCTATTCTGTTGCAGTTTGGGACAAACGCTTATTGCGAGTTGAGTTTGTCCCAACATTTACAAGAGAGGACAATGTTGTTGTCATTGGCAATGTTGTTATTTTACATTCCTTGGTGGTAACGGATGAAAGTGATGCTACTTTCATACAATAGTCCAGGCTTGTACCACCTACGAATTTGTGCGAAATGCTCAATGCTAATGCTAATGCTAATGCTAAGCCTGAAATCCTATACGTCAGGTAATTCTTGATTGAACTGGGATGCAACAATAGTTGAAAGTGTATCCTTTTTTTTCTATGGATCACAAGGGCATCAATCTTTTTTTTAGGTATTAAGAGACTACTGGTTATGCGTGTAGAACTTAAATCATGTGCTCCAGGGAATTCTTGGAAGACTCTTTGAATCAGCAAAGGCACTAACTGTTGTTAAAAGAGAAAACTGTTTTTTTGCTACGTGTGTAGACCGTAAGACCCATACTACAGGAAATTCTTGCATGACCTAAAACGGAAAACGGTGCCTATACTCCAGGCCATTCTAGGATGACCTGAAACGCATGGTTATAGGAGGCGTATTCAATTTGATTCCGTGGATCAAATAGAGCCGGAATCATTTAAAAATAGCTTAACCATTTAGTAACGCGTGTTGACCTTCAGCTATTCTCCAAGGAATTGTGGGATGCTATTCTCCAGGGAAATTTTGTATATCCTGGAAAGGAACAATATGGAAGGCTTATCCAATTTAATCAATTAGATAAAGTAGGGCATGCACCATTGTCAAAGAGAGATAACAGCCCTTTGGTTACGCGTGTTGACCTTAAGGCCTAAAATCCAGGAAATTCTTGGAGGGAAAGAAACAGCTCTTTAAGATTTATTTAATTTTGTTTTATGGATCAAATAGGAGATGAACCATTTTTTCAAAGAGATATCAGTCCTTTGGTTATGTGAGTAGATCTTAAGCTCATGGTTACGCGAGTAGACTCCAGGGAATTCTTCGATGACATGGAATTGAATACATGTTGAAGGCAAATGTTGAAGATGCAAAACAGCTACTTAGTTTTTTGGGTTTTGAAGAGTGCCTCCTGAGTTGTTTAGTTTCGGATGACAATATTGCTTAAAATTCTTTTTAAGTCTCCTGCCGTAAAGATGACGGTGAATTAAATGATATTGGAGAAAGCGGAGCCCAAGCGGCTGCAAACGCTGAAAAAGTCGGTCAGGAACGAAATTCTCCTGCAGAATGCGGTTCCCTTGCTGTCTCGACTGCAGCTCGTTTCGATTATGGGCGAGACAACACTGTTAATATTTTTTTCCGGAATGTAGCTTTAGATTTCGAGTTATATAACTATTTCACACGTTAAGCAGGCAGTGGTTGGACATGACACTGGCAATCAATAGCGTTCTGAAAGTTGACCCAATGTGGACAGACTTTTGTAAAGACCTACTAAAATAAGAGAAGGAGCTGAACGTTCAGCTCAACGCCGTTCACGAAGCGTTCTGTATTTTTAATTTAATATCTTAGACATATTATAGCCGCAAGTTGAAACCCGTGGAGAAGAAATACGAACTGACGATCGAATCCTCTGAAAAGAAATTACTTAACCTGCCCGTTCCTCAATTGAACGAGGTTCAATTTAAATACTCCCCAGAAAAGATGATATTTTCAATCTTGTCAATCTCAACGCGAATCTGGACTCCAGAATTTGCATCTTAAGTTCATGGTATGTTCATTCAAAAAATTGAAAAAAAAGGCGTAAATGTTTTGATTATTACCAGGTGGGCGGAAGCGGTAAAACAACTTTCTTCAAAATAATCACCGGAACCTCTGGTTGGGTAACTTCGCGCAGCATCACGTCGACTGGCTAGACAAGAGCGTCAACTGCGTGGAACAGTTGGGGAATGCATATCCGCAAAAAGATCGAAGAGCTTCCTCGGAAACTGGGCTGTATTGGATGTGTTAGTCGGTCTGGCAATGTCTGGCTCAAGAGGCACGTTTCCCTCATTTAGGGAGATTTCTACCACCGCCCTCACTGGTCGTTCAGGTGGTGGTGCTCCTTACGGCAAGACAGAAATCACGCGTGGCTCTGGCTAAGATGTCCATAGGTCGGCCGAACTTCCTGATGCTCTATGAACCGACCAATCACATTTCTTTAACAGTCCTCAAACCAGCGCAAAATATATGACATAACCTCGAAGAAAAAAACTGAAATATCAGAACGATGGCGGAAATAACTAACTGAATCGATTGAAAACCTACGTTTTTTCAAACTCGGCAAAATCTGGCTTGGGAAATGAATTTGATTAAAAATCATTTTACACTAGGTTCCTTTTGATTGTCAATTGAATGATTACACATAATGTGAATGTTTTATGACATAGGTACACACAACTTGCTTGAATTTTATGAGCAAATAGATGAATGACGGTCTGTTGCAAGTATTCTGATTAAAGTTACAAAGCTTTGATAGGCGAAAAATCAGTCAAATACCTACTGATATTTTGGTACCTGTTTCTACAAATCCAACCAATTACTAATCCTGCTAACGTCCATCTCTATTTTGTCCCCCTAAACAATCTAAACAAGCAAACCTCTTTTCAAAATCATCTCACTAGACGGTTCTTGACTGCAACGGTTTGCGATCTTGTTTCAAATTCTCCAAAATGCGGCAAATATTTTGCAGAAACTTGACAATATCCGGACACTTCACTAGATTGGTACTTGTTGTCCAATTTGAAATGGATAATGTGAACTCCGAAAGCGTATCAATATTTAAGTTTAATGACAATAAGGCGCGAAGATTCTTTTACACAACACTCACGATATGGTTGATATGAGAATTAATATGAGAATATGAATTCATTTCCGTTCTCATTCTACGACCAAAATATTAGAAGTCAATCCAAAAGGCACTTGGTGCGGTTTCGTCGAACCCCAACCATATGAGTTCATGAAGAAAGCTGACCATTAAAATTCTTTTAATCAAATCTTGTAAATTATTTTGATTTCAGCTTTTCATCCGGCTTAAATCCCAATCAAAAGTAATCAGATTTGTGGGAAGAAGGTTTTATTAACCAATGCTTAGATTTGAAATGAAAATATCGTCGCCTTTGAAACATAGAAGGATTTTTGGGTTCCAGAGATGAGCCAGCATAGGGCTACAAATCTCTCTAATAATGAATTTCAGGTTACACAAAGATGCACCTTACTGCTACAGAAATTAGTAATAAGCTCTCGCCGAGGAACATGTTCCTCGTGTGAAAAACTCAAAATCTGGCAACCTTGTTTCACTGTTTGAAATTTCACTTCGTTCGCCCGATGCGAATCCCGGATTTATTCGAAACAGCCGGTGATGCGGTGCTTGGCAATGAATGAGAAGTAGGCAGCAAATAAAGTCATGATTCGATTAAAGTGCTGCATCTCATTGCATTTAGCACTTTTTTCCTCCGATTTCGGACTCGCCAACTTCTTATTTCATATGGCTTCCGAGAGAATTAGCATCATCGGTGCATTTATTGTTTTCATTTTCATATGAAAATGCCTTCAAGCCGTGCTTCCTCACCTTCCGCGCGCCATTTCGTCGTCCTCATAAATAGAGCATTAATGGCGTCGGTGCATTGGTCGTCACTGCGGTGCTCATACTTTATTATTTTCCACTTTTTTGAAGTTTAAAGGTTGTTGACACTTTTGCGTAGTGTCCCTTCGAGCCGATAAACCGCCGCGCCACGGCGCTCGGTCAAATATTTGTATCGGTAAGTATTGTTCTTCGGTTGTTTTTGTTTACACCCGGTAAATAAAATGCAAAAACATAACTCCAAAGCACTGATGGATTCGTTTCGAAGCGGGGCTTTGATTTGAAATTACGTCTCAACCGCACGTAAGTCGTCCTCTCCGCCGGTCACCCCAGCTCCTAGAGGAGGCGTTGAAAAGCGAGTAGAGTTCAGGGCGAAAGTGCAACGTTCTGTGTTTTCTACATCAGAACTAAGGGCGAAAGGGAAAAAAGGACGAGTGTTGGTCATCGGGAAGTGCCGGGGAACGACGCAGCAAGTCGATTTCGTTCGGCTGCCCCGTTGTTGCTTGATTGAAGGCTTTGCGGGGAATTCGAGAAAATACGTTGGGTTAGGTTAGGGTTTAACGCGGTGACTATTCCGTTCTTGGTGGAAGAGTTCATCGAACTGTACCGTTTCGCAATTCTGATTCACTCGGGTAATCGGACGCCCGTCGTCATCGACGGACAGGGTGGGAAAATATGGAAATTGAACTCGATTGGCCTATTGCGTGATCGCGACGGGTGCGCCTGTTAGAATCGAAACAGCAGTTTACGTTAACCAGAATGTTGAATAAATGATGGGCTTATGAATTAATATTGCAGATATGTTGAGCGATTGATGTCTTACCTTTTGCCTCTATTTGTTGCCCATAGATTACGATTTGATTTATCTGGAAGAAAGAAATAAGAACATTTTGATTAGTATGGAAATCAGTACCGACGTCAATGATGATGGCAAAATAGTATTTATCATAAAATATCTTGTTACGTAGCAGGTACCTGAACGCAGGAGGGACCTGTTTGGAAATTTTCGGTCCAGACCCATAACGGTACCCGTAGACCGCATCCCTCAAAATGCATACAAAAAGGCCCAGTGCTGCAGGTCCGAATATGCGTGCTGCACAAAAGAATTAAGAATGAAAAAGGTCCCGAAAAGAACGGTATTTTCGGATAACTCACACCTCGCAGCAGGACTCCGTCAACGCACTGTTGTTTTGTTCAGGCAACCAACAACGGTCCAGGTGAGAGGAGCGATATATCTTCCATGAATGGAATAGGCGAAACCGAGAACGTGCGCAAACAACGGACAGATCGAGACCGATCGGTTTGTATGTTGGAACCGCTCCGAATGAAACTTATTTTGTTTTACAACTGTGCTTTGTGTGGTCATGTTAGTTTTTTTCATTTATCATAAAACAAAAGCATGAAAACGGATTCTACCGTGGATATTGGATGCAAAGGCGATAAATTTCTTAATAATTTGAAAAATTCAGAAGTCACGTTACACATTTCACATTTGAATTGATTCAGAAAGACATTTTTTAGAAAAACGCACAACAATTCAGGGCTTTTAGAAGCTCAGCGGTAAATATAAAAGGCATGTATTTGAAATATGTTTGCATGTAGAACAAAAAAGCATTTAGATTTAATCTCTTCCTGTCTTTGTTGGCATTGGTGCCTTGCAGCTCAGTGTTTTATTTTTCAAGCACTTTAACAGTCATTATATGCTAGGTTTTCAAGCCATATGACCATTTATGCATTCGTAGGGTATATGGCTCAAACCTTGGTCTGATATGCTGTGGTTGAGCACATTTATCGTTGTAAATCTTAATGTATTAAAGCTTTATTCAAAATTATGCCACCAGACGGCTTGCTTACTTTTGATTATTACAATAATAACATTTTTATTAGTTCAGTGATAAAGACATTAAGGCTCCAGCAATCATCTACTGGTTTTTTTTCAGATCGCTTAAAAATTCACGATAGTTTCTATCTCCTGGTCATGCAATTTTAATCATGGCGTGATCCAACACTGGTCGATAATGTTTCCGTGACGATGATTTCGATTGCATTTTTTTACTTGGTGAGACGTCTGTTTCTCTGTAAATGCAAAATAAACGTTTCTAAGTATGATAATGATCATCCAATCAATCATGAAATAAATAAGTGCCAATAAATCCCGGCGGTCAATGTTACATGCAGTGTTGGTAAAAACTCAAATTCTCAAATCTCATCCACGGTTCAAATTAAGCGCGAGGCAAACCTCACCCGACTCATGGCCCAGAGAATCATCCATGAGTGGACTCGCGATTTGCATTATTGCATGCTTTTTGCATGTTCTTCTTCGCTAAATTCATCGGAATAACTTTCTTTGCTTAAAACAATAGATAAAAAATCCACGAGTAAACATAAAATACGCTTCGATTGGGTTTTGACACTTTTTGGAGCGAAATCATTTTTTGGCAAATGAGCGAAACGTTGCGATTCTGCGTGAAAAACTCATGCACGATGCTTTCCATGCAGAATCGCAAGCGAGTCAGCTCGCGCATGAGGCTTCGGTTAGTGAGATTTGAGCATGATTTTACCAACACTGGTTACATGTGCCGATTATTAACGAAATACCCATTAGATCAATTGCCCTATGAATCATTTACCTGCAATTCACTTTCGACTAAATGATCGTTCAAACAAATGTCCTCTCGATTGAACGTCCTTTCGACGAAATGCCATTTAACCAAACGTCATTCGACTTATATAATTATATATTCTTATATATTCTTTGTATTCACCTTGCTAAAAATGTCATTCGGCTAAATGTCCAGAAACCCACCCTTTAGGTCAAACGCCCTACGATTTGTTCGGCTGCAATTTTCGTTCAACTGCCCATTCGACTAAATGTCCCTTCTACTAAACATCCTTCCATCGAAGTGTCAGTCGACCAAACGTCACTTGACAAATTGTGCAAAAACCTCAAAATTCAGCGATAAAAATTCGGCGATAAAAACGAAATATTACAGTACCTTAAAAATCGGTGAACTTTAGGTTTGTTTAATAAGTCCGGTGAATAGTAAAATCATTGCAAATTTTAAGGACATTACATTTTTAAACCTTCCGGAACTCGCTTGGTTCTGAATCACTCACGCGGCGGGCTTTTGTGAACAACATATAACGGTGCAAGTATTTTTTTCCGACAGGTGAGTCCCAAAAGGTTAAAAATCTCAAAAACCTGGAATAAAAAAAATGGAATATTTCCGAAATTTTGATATGTATAAAATAGTATTCAAAATTGAAACAAGTTCCTATATTTTGATTTTTTTTTAATTCAAAAAACTTTAAATACTTTAAATAGGGTTTGTTTAGAAATAATTCGGTATTTTTTAATTAAGAAAGTAACTAGGAATTGTTCACAACATTTTTAGAGAATTTTCCAATTTTGAAACTTGTAGATAATTTGAAAAATGTAGATAATTTGAGAAATTGAAAAACAAAATCGGAAATTATCAACATTTTATAAATTGAGATGATCGACATTTTTCGTAGGAAAACTTTTATTGACTAAATCAAATATTTTTTAAAAATAACTTTCAAAAAAATTAGACCTTTTTCAACGCTGAAATCGTATTTGAGCTTATCATTGACCTAATTTAAGACCAACATTAGGCGAATTCTTAATGCCGGTTCACTCTGCTGCACTTTTCTTTAGATTCCTGTTTTTGATTTCAAAATAGTTAGAGGCCGTCAAAAAATATAGGTTCTCTGGGAAAGTTGACCTTAAATTAATCTGTAAATTGATTTAGACAATGAAACGAGAAGAAATTTTTAACGTAAAAGAAAAATATTGCAGATACGGTGTATGGCTTATTTTTCTGTTAGAAATACAAAACATTTAAAACTGTAAGGTTTTGTTTAATCTTGAGAATTCTATGCCGAATAACACGTCGGGTGGAAACACATCTAGCCAATTTCCATTTGGCAAACTAAATGTTTCGCCGGAGTGCTCATTAGGTCTAAAACGGAGTTTCCGAAAATGTCATTCGACCGAAAGCGACATACGGTGGAAAAGAACGTTTGGATGCAAAAGTCGTTTAGCCTGACAGATCATTTAAGACAGAAAGTATTGTCAGGTCGAGGTGGTCGTTTGGCGGAAGAAATCGTTCGATCGAATGGGTCATTTGGCCGACAATGTCGTTTAGCAGAAAAAGTCGTTTGGCCGAATAGATCATTTGGACAAAAAAGGCATTTTAGCCGAAAAGGTCGAAGAAAAGGTTGTTTTAAAGAATGAATCATATGGCCGAAAATGCCGTTTGGCCTAAATGATACTTTGGCAGAAAGAGCTTTTTCGCCGACCGGATCATATGGTCGAAAATGTCATCCGGCTAAACCCCTAGCAGCAAACATGTTCCATGTAGGTCACTGCAACTCATATGTGACCAGATTTGGTCACATTCATGATGCTGCAAACACTTCTGTCTGATTTATGCCGCTCAACACGGATCGTATAGCCAGAAATATTGTTTGTCATTTTTGTTCATATGACTTGTTAGGCCAAACGACATTTTCGGTCATATGACCAGTTCGGCCAAATGGCCATTTCAGCTGAACGAAAATTTCGGCCATACGGCACTTTTGGTCATTTTCAGATATATGAATACTGGCTGTGCATGTGCCAAGACAAGACAAGACAAGACGAACGACATTTTCAGATATATGACCCGTTCGGCTAAATAGTGAATTTTTACGAAACGACCAAACGGCATTTTCGGCAAAATGAAATTTACAGTCTAATGACTTTCGTCCAGATGGATTTGGATCTAATGGTTTGTTCGACCAAATGATATATTAGGCCTAACGGCCCTTCAATGTTCGGCCCCATTTTTCAACACAAATATCTCGATATTAAAGGGACCATCGATTAATGAATAGCATTTGTGAGGATAAATTTGGAGTTATTATAAACTGATAAACTGATTAGAGTAGCCATGATTTATATCGGCCTAAAAAAATTGAACTAAGAAAAAGTTTCCTGTATTTTGAAAATATCACAATCCAAAAAAGCAATCAAAAATGTTAGTTTTGGATATTTGCGTGAATTTTACAAACTTCGAAGCAGCCATGAAGTTTCAAAGGCAATGATGTTTCCAAAACACTATTTTTTCTATCGACGAATATTGAAAATTTTTACACTATTTCCAAATGCAAACAGTTTCAAAAGATCTTTCTTGAAACAAAAATCTTGTAGATTTAACAAGAAGAAAATATCAGAATACATATATGAATAAATTAAAAAAAAGCAAAGGAAAAGTCAAAACAAAAAATTAAAAACGAATTTGATTATGTAAGTTTCTGCAATCTTTGTGTTCCGTTTGATATTTGAAAAGTCAAACAATCAGCTATTTGGATTTTTAAATTTTTGTTCCTCAAGCGTGCGGTGCACATCACGGATACTAGACGCTTTTGTTATTTTCAAGGCACCATTGAACTCTCGAAAAGAGTGTGAAACATTCATCTCCATGAAGCGTTCGGCACGAATTTCGAAAAGCATTTGACTGCAATAAATGTGCCTCTCAAAGAAACATCGGGGCCAGTTCCATGATGACAATTATTGAAATAATTCGGAGATGGACCGCATCAACATCCCAATCGTTACCAAATTTTTAAGAGATGCAACGGAGGAAAATGGCGTTCTCGAACGTTGTCTCGCCTGTATTGTAGCCTTCTTGGCCATGTGGATTCGATTCTCACTCTAGTAAGGAGAAAACTGCCATTCTGCCGTATTATTGTAGACATCTACCCGTTGTGTTGTGTTAAGTATTCAGTCTGTGTCACCTTTGGACTAAGACGGCGATTCTGTGTTTTTTTTAACAATAAGCGAGTGTTCTATGGCGTTTTTATAGCGGTATTAGTTCCCAATGGCTAACGATTTAAATCAGATGATGTTTGATTAAGTTCAATTTTCTTCTTTAAACTTGTTTCAATGTGAAGATCTTTTTCATCCCACATTGCTGACCAGTAAAGTAAACTTAATTGTTCACAATATGCGACAAATTTCGTATGACTTTTTTGTAATTCTGGCTAAAGTGGAAGAACAGGCATGAGTTTTTAAAGGCAGACTTATCGAATTCTGTTTTGATAATCTTCAAATCAGTGGAAACATAATAAATAAATAGGTCTGCATCCATAAATTTCGTAACGCTTAGAGGGAGACTCGAGTGAAGTATGACCATCCATACAAATTTTTTAGATGTTTCATTCAAAAAGTGTGTTATAGGAAAAAAGGGGTTGAAAATGACGATTTTTGCGTTACGTAATGAATGGATTTTCCCTAAACAAGTAGGCCATGATATATCTGCAGTTACATTTCTGTTTTCTTCCTATATACTGTGCCATACAACAAAATCACAAATTTCGCGATCATTTTCCAAGGCTCTCATAGATGTGAAAAATTTCTCCACAGTACAAATAGCACGTGCTACACACTAAAAAATCATGGATTTTACATGTTACTGAATCATTGATGCTCTTAACTTTCTATAACTTAATCTTAAATAAGACTTAAACGTACGTTTCTCTTCATGTATCTTTCAAAGAAATGTTCTAACGAAAATTTACACGAACATGAACTGGAGGCATACATCAGTCAGTCAGTAGTCTGATCGTTTGGTAGGTGTGCGGTCGTGAAAACTTGATCTATGTCGGCTGATTTTGGTGTTTTCGCCAATATTCTAAACACAGTTAAACAGGGTCCGTGATTGATAGTGCGAACAAATTGAACAATATTTTTTGATAAAATTCACGATAATCAAAATAGAAAACATGAATGACAACACGACACAAGATTACAGTGTAACAAAACAACGAAAACAGTAAAACGAATTTCCCCCAGAAGAAGGCTGCCAAACACAGCCGAAACGACGGGCAGTTAAAACATTATTGTTTGAACAATTTTGAGACTGTAAAGCCGAATCCCATCACGTATATTTAACAGTCGAGACACCGTTTTTATTCATAGATCATTGAGGATATGACTAACTAGGATAATATCTAATACATCATCACCACAGGTCCCTTCGCATGTGGAGCATTAGATTTATTGATTTATTGTTGAGCGTATGCCCCCGAATTTGGTCATTTTTATATCAGTTTGTGATAAATACCTATCACGATGTGCTTCTTATCGTGGGTGTGTGCAGAAGCTGAACGTGAGAGATTTTTCCTGTTCGGATTTCAATTCCGATAAAAATTCAATTTCACTATGCCCACCAAATTATGATGTTAAAGATAATGCTAAAGCAAGCTCTCATACAGTTCTATCGTTGTAGTTCCTGTTTCAAAATCATCAGATGAATCATTTTATTTCGTTTTTTTTTATTGTGGGGTTCTTCTTTATATCAACCGCGATTTCCACATGTGCCAGTCGTGTACGTAAACAGAATTTGATGAGTCCTCTGCACCATTTAAAACCGCCTGAGAATATGATCGGATTGTGATCGGAAAGTTTTCATGGCATTAGTATGCCAGTTTGAAGGTATTCTAAGAATTCCCTGGATTATAGGCCTTAAGGTCTTTACGCGTAACCAAAGATCTGTTCTCTTAATTTTAGAATTGAAACCTGCGCTTAGAGGCCATTCAAACCAAATTAAAAACGTTACACGGGCTATTCAATTTCAAGCATTTGAGTAGATATAGGGGATCTGTTCCGATCTCCATCTCACTGTACATATATCCATCTCATCGCCAAACAAAGAAATACGGCACCAAATTTGTCGCTTCTTTTTGTCAACATGCGTGCTCACTGCTGAAAAAAATCACAAAAATAATAAACAAACCAAATTCCTTTCCATTGCTTTGTTTTTGATGGGATGGAAATAGGAGCCATGAGATGAAGTGGCGAACCGTTCCCGTAGTACATATGGTATAAACGTATAACAAAAGATAAATTTTCTCCTTTTAGAGGTGAAATAGGCTCTTAGTGATCATTTGAATTTGGTTCTTTATATCACAAAGATGGTTCTATAAACCTTAATGCTTATACTACAGGGAATTCTGCGAAGTGCTAGAACGAAATAGTTATTGAAGGCGAATCCAATTTAGTTTCATGGATCGAATTGAACCATTTTCAAAAAAAAAAGATGACAGTCCTCCGATTTCGCATGTAGGTTTTGAGGCAAACTATGCTTGGGTGTCCTCGAATGGAATAGTTGTTGAAGCAGCATCCAATTGGGTGTTATGTGTCCAATAGAGCATGAACCATTTAAAAAAAGCAAAAAAAAAAAGTTAACAGCGACAGCGCTTTAGTGACGAATCGTAGACATGGTCGCATATGTCAGAACATGGTCCCATAAGATATACGATAAACTTTTGTGAGAAAGATCGTTATGCAAGGTTATTAATGATTAACCATGAGTGAAGTTTAATTATAAGATGCTTCCACGGATCCAGTTCTACACAATCCGTGCTGGTAAAGTATTGACGATGTTGATAAGCCAGTCTATTGAGAAGAATTCTGAGAAAAAGCATCGATTCCGCAAGTAATTTGTAAATGAGGAATGTTTTCGAATCTATTTGCAGCAACCTATACAATAACAATTGTTGTGTATGTTCGAGAATTCTTGTAGCGGCGGCTACTATCCATTATCCGAAAGCATCATAACCTAGTACTATTTTGACCGGTTTTGGCGCATCAGTATATAACGCGTTGGACTCACATAGCAAAAGGAGTCCAATCCGTACTCAACAAGATAGATTCTTGAATCTATTCCCAGGAAATTCCTATTGAAACGTTCTGGGAATCCAATCACAACTTTTGAAAATGGTTTGCTAATGTAGCCTAGATCGTTGACAAACAGTCTGTGCTGAAGCTGATGCGTACCTTCTAATCAAATTCCGATCCTTGTGGTACGACTAAATGTTTCTTGGATAAGTGATGCTGATCTGCAGTGAAACATACTAAAGGATATAAAAGCGAAACAATAATCTACTTTTTTTTAACCAAAGTCGTCATGTAATTTTCGTTTTCTAATTGTTCGACAAATATATAACGCATGAATCTAATCCGAAAGTATTCACTCGAAAATTGTTGTCCATTCGTGTCGGTCGGGAAAAAATCATCGTTTTGTCCTACTAAGTTCGGTTATTTTGGAAAGTGTGATCAATATCAATCTGGGTATCAACACCCAGATAAAACAGTGCCAAGGTCTGCTCGATATATTAAATATTTTCTTTGATAAAAATTTAAGTTCTGGTTAACAAACAGTGCATTAGAAAGTGATTCAGGAAAATTTGCGACAGCAAGAAAAACAAAATGGTGCTCCCAAAAGCAATGAAAGTTACAGTTCTCCGGGAGTCCGGGTAAAAGGACGATTTCCTGCTGACCACCGATAGGCATAGGTAGATCTGCCACCATTTCGACAATCTGAAGAACGAGGTTGTGGTCCGCTATCCGGAGTTGCTGCAGTACGAGGAAATCAAGTTCGTCTGGATTGATGACGAAGGCGATGAGATCATAATCCTTAACCATGCCGATTACTATGACTACATGAACGCTTGGAGACGAAGTCAGGAAAAGCGGCGAATCTATGTCAGAGGTGCGAACAAGATACCCCAACCAAAGCAAACTTCCGAGCAGCAATCTACGGACGCCCCGATGAAATATGCTTCCGCGGTTCCCAGAACCGAATCAGCTGCCCCCAGTGTTGAGTTCGACTCTCCACCATCATGCACGGATGCGGAAGACCTACCGCTTCATAGTAACATTGTTTGCGATGTGTGTGACGAAACCATCCGCGGCCATCGGTACAAGTGTTTGCAGTGTTTCAACTACGATCTGTGCATGCGCTGCGAGAACCGAATGCGCCACAAGGACTATCTAATAGTCCGCATTCCGACGCCGGAAGTCAACCGCCGATCGCCGTTCCGGCTGTTCGACAAACTTCGTAGCTACGCAGCGGAGGTGGGGGCCAACTCTGGTTTTGCGGCTGCTAACGATTTCCGCGACGAGGACTACGAGAACTCGAAACGATCCAAACGGTATCATCGCCGTCACAGCAAGGAGCGATCTGAGTCATCTCCAAGGAATGCCGTGAGGAAAAAGAATGCAAAGATCGCAAACAGCGCCCTGAACGTTGCGCCAAATCGTCCGAGGAACGTCGTAGCGGCGGCCACCGTCATCGTCTCGGACATGGATTCAACTTTTCTGATCAATCAGGTTATCGATCGGCCAACATTCAGTCAGCTTTCATATCGGCAGATGCTGCGGCTGCAGCTGCCGCCGCCGCTGCCGAATCCGCCGAGGATGCCGTCAGAGCGAGCCTGGCCCACTGTCCTATGTTTACTACTGCTTCAACTTCTGTCTCTACTTCTGCTTCTACTTCGGCTTCGGCACTGACATCTGCTCCACCACAGGAGGAAGCCAACCCAACTTTGTCTACTACAGAAAAACCTCAAGAGCCAGCTCCATATCTTCCGACAGCCGAATCACCACAGCCAAAACCTTCCACCCCGTCAAACAACACTTCACCAAGTACACCAAAACAGATTCCGGACATGATCGACCTATCCTGGTCAAACCCAGACCCCACCCGAAGAAAAGAAAGACAAAACGACGGAGACGGCCAATGAATGTATTAACAATATGTTGCTCTAAATATAAAATCTGTAGCAAAATCCAACATATTTTTGTTCAAATGGGATAAACCAAATATGAGTAAAAGATACTGCTTCGTCAAAATGATTATTGCACTAAAATTAGGGAAAGCACCACAAGATAGGTGATCTTGCCGTCTACAAGCCGTATCAAAAAATTATGAAAGATCATTCTTAACTTTAACGAAATCATCATTTCATTTAAATGCTATCATTTATCAAGTTTTTGGGTTGTCATATTTTTGAAGAAATTTAATCTATTTGGACGCAATTTTTAGTAGTTCCGGCTGAGCATGTAATCGCATTTTCTATCTTGAAGGCCTTTATTGGACATAAATAGATTCAACATCAAAACAATAGATCTTCCAGATGAACGATGCTGATCATATTGAATTGATTGTAGCCATCAAAAATTGTTTACGATTAAGATAGATATCGACCAACTTATCGAAATGATATGATGAATTGATCAACAAATGCATATTTCGTTTTTGCTTTACGCTTACTTTTACCTACTCAGTGACGGAGTAAAATTGTATTGCCCTCCCTTTCTTTCCTACGGAAATTTTACTACTCAAAACTATGGAAAAAAAGACGACAATATAAGTTTACTCAGTCACTGAGTAGATGAAAATTATAGTGAAGAACATTTCTAACAGAACGCTGAAGAGTGGAGTTCCGGGTAAAGGCTCCCCCAAACACACGCGATGCGACAATCGCGACCCAGTTCTATCGCTTGGCGACTGCGATTCTATCGCCGTTGACATGGAAGCGTAGAAGCAACATTGCCGACAGCGACCCAATGATAGAGCCGCTTTTCTAGATGTCACCGTCACGGCGATGAAATCGCTTAGGTTTGGGGGAGCCTTATCATATAATCTGGACTACAACCTTCATGGTTTTGTTCAGCGACGCAGCAGGAATTTTTCGATTAAATGAAGTTTGGTATTGGAAATAAATTTCGTTAAAAGCTACTCAAGCTTGTTGGCGAAATTTTTAGAATTTAACGAAACGAAATAAAAAAAAACTGATGCCACCATGCTAAAATTCCGCGAAATTTCGTCTCGAATCAACTGAAACGATTTTTTTTTTCGAAATAACGCATATCCATAAGTGGAACTAACCTACAAAGTACTACGCGTCTCCACGCACTTTTCATTCTAGAATTCTGATTCGCCGGCGCGTGGTGCGTTATTTCCTAGAACCTGCCAGCAAAAAACTTCTTGCTTTATGTGTTTCCCGGCATCAAAGTATAACCATTTTTTGAAAATGATAATGATGTTAAGATTTTAACCAATTTTAGATGGCGTCAGCTAGCTATATTGTTTAACTGTTGCATGAAGTAAAATACCCGTGAAAATCATTACAACTAAGACATTAAAGCAGATTTTGCTCAGCTAGGGCATATTTCCTAAGCTTATTTCTAAAAGAAAATCAAAATCGAGTCCCATAATGCGAACCAGGGCAGTATAGGAATCTATCTTCTTCTCTATATAATAAAAATGAAATGGTCTGTGTTCGTATCCGCATAATTCAGAAACGGCTGGATAGATTTTCTTCATTACTTCAGCAATTATATTCATTATCGTTTCCGACGGGTTTATATGATATTTCCTCATGCGAAGTCACGAATCAGGTTGAGTAAATCGTAAAAAAAACTAAAATTGAAAATCTTATGGGAATTTCGGATAGGCAGTTCACAACGCACATTTCGCCTGCTATGCAGGACAACGTCTGCCGGGTCGACTAGTATGAAATAAAAAATAGAAATGAAGTAGTTTTTGCACTCATCGTTTCGTTTTTTATCAAATCCACTCGTAAAATTTTCTTGATTTAGAATAGGTTGAAAGAACTTCTGACTCTGGGAAAAATCCGGTCATATTAATCAATTTGTTGTACTGCATACAATATTTTTTTTACTGAGTATAACGAGCAACCAATCGGCTGATTATGGCTGGAATGGCTTACCAAAAGCTAGAATGTAAATCAACATTCAATTAGTATGAGATTGTTGTGAAACGTTGCGCTACTTAAGGTCATTCAGTGAACGGCCAATAGCGATGAAAATTTGAACTAATCCGGTCCACTTAATATGAGTATGAAAACTTTATGATATTATAACAATGTTAACGTATTTGGTATAATTTGGCCCTGTAACAAACAATGGGGTCCAGCCCGTCCAACCGCACGCTATAGTATCAAGTCTTTATAATCACAATGTCATATCATTACGTGTTTTGTCATATGAACACATATGTACAACGGCAATGATCTAACCCGGGAACTAACCATTCCACAAGAAAATCATCTCTCATGCATCCATTGAATCCAGAATCCAGAAAACAGAAACTCAAAACAAAGGACCAGAGAACCAAAAATGCTTTTTTGTGGCGAAAGCTTCCTGATTTCGCCTTAACTGCATACAAACACAGCATGAAAGCTTCTCACAATCAACCCCCCTCTATCAATGAACGATTGCGAAAAACAGAACAGTCGAGAGAAAAGCATGCAGCGCATTCATCCATCGAATGAATCCCCTCATGGTTCGATTCATTTCCTACGTGCTCGCTCTCAACGTAGGTATCGCTTCGCTGGACGACGACGACGTGTGCTGAAGCAATGCGGCGTGTGAAGTTAATTTCTTCCTTGCTTTGGCTCGGTGCGGCGGTAGAAGTTTCGCACTTGCGATAGGAGCTGATGGTGTGAAAAGTTGCAGCCTATTAAGCTCGAACTGTTTCGAATGCTTTCTTTTTGGTCTCTTGTGAACGACTCATCATAATCGAAAACATTCTTTTTTTTACGTTAAGGTCACTCCTGACGGAATCCAATTTTCGAAGTACTCGCGTTTTCAAGGGCACACCATTCGATACGGAAGTAACGCACAACTGTCATTTTTATTTTTTCACGCATGCTGCGACGCAGCAAAGCTGAAAAAATAAAAATGACTGTTGTGCGTTGCTTCCGTATCGAATGGTGTGCCCTAGAAAACGCGAGTACTTTGAAAATTGGATTCCGTCAGGAGTGACCTTAAGGTAATCAAATTTTTGGGACAATTTCATGGATTTAATTCAGTTGTTTCATTTGGCAATCGATTTTATTTCAGTGATGCTCAAATTTGAGTGATTATTGGGATAAATATACTATTCTTCAACAAGTCCATCTAATCGCGAAAAAATAAAATAAAGCCCCAATCGTGACCTTGAAACCCGTCACAACCTAGTTCTGAGGTCATTTGATCCAATTTCATCATTTCACATCACGTCCCCCATATTTTTGCGCACATTACTCGTGTGCCCACTTCCAGAACCATTCTGCCTACCAACCAGAGAGGGCGCGTGGTGCCTCAGTTCTTCCTTCTTTCCCCGCGCACGGTCGTCGGTCCGATCGCCCGGCGCGGCGATGGCAGTGATGATGATACAAACTTTGCGCGCATCAGAACCCAAACCCATCGTGAGTGAGTGAGCGAGTGTGCTGTTTGTTGTTGTTGCCGTTCTACGTTCTAGCAACCAACAGCGACCAAACCGCATATATGAAGCAAGAGATCAATGAACCTGCGAGCGAGCAGCAGTTCGTTGTTTTTGTTGTGGATCTGAACGAAACTGAAAACAGACACAGAACCCCGAAGAGTGGATGTTGGTGGAGCCTCCAGTAATAAGGTTCTGATGTTCTGCGCGCCGATTTGTATGAATGTTCAACTTTTTTTTTTGCGTTCGTAAGTTCTTTCATATTGCTTGTTGTTAGGTTCCGCGCCGGTTTTGAAGATGGATGGATGGTGCTCCCGAGGTCACCTCTCCATTTATGTATCCCCATCGGTGCTTCATTATGATTGGCGGAGGATACATTTTTTACCCTACCCGAGTACCATCCGTACCATAAGCTGACGTTTATACCGCGGGATTACTCAACAGAAGTTTGTTGATTTTTTTCCCTCTCTTTGGCTGTTTTTTGTAAGTCGTGCAAGGCGTAATTTTTTTTTCTTCATTTCAACTCGCTTTTTATTCAGAAGTTTCGTCAACATCACATCATCGCAACTCGAACAAGTTGAGCTTGAGATGTTTTGCACATTCCTACCGACCGGGATGGATTCTGAGTTCATCGTCGTGAGCAAAACCGTTGAGGTGTAGTCAGCAGCACGCGGTCAAAGTCAAAGTCAGTGCGTACTTCTTTTTTTCTTAATCCGGTTTATACTGGCGTGATGTAATGTAAATTGAATTATTATAAATTTGAGTTTGTAAGGAAACTTAAATTACGGATGATTTCCTATGGTTTTTGTGAGATGGTTAAGGTTTTAGGGAATTGTTATTTTTATATTCTATGGGTTGTCATTTTCAAATTAGCCTTGCAAGCACATGCGTAGGACTTTCAATCCAATTTTTAGTTGATTTTCTGAAGAATTTTGTGGAAATACTGAACAAAATAGTGGAATTTACAAACAAATTTTTGCCTTTCTCGTACAACAAAGTTGTAACAAAAGGCTATCATTTCACTCAAAAATCGAACTTTTTATAGAAATCTCGGAAACCCATGATGTTATATACCAATCGACTCAGCTCGTCGAGCTGAAGAAATGTCTGTCTGTCCGTGTGTATGTGTGTATTTATGTATGTATGTATGTGTGTGAGTGTGCACACGAAAACCGAAAAACATTAGCCACATATTTCATATAGTAATGCTTGACCGATTTTTTTGCAACAAGTCACTATTAATCACTATTGAATTTAATAACGATTGACCATTGCGTTTGAAAGTTATTAGGAAAATAGAATCTAACTATATAAATGCGAAGAAGGCAGTACCACCACTCGGTTAATTAAGTTTTTTTTTAATGTAAAGAAGTCAGTTTTCAGATGTTGGGAAGCAATATTCGGTAACGAATTAGTCCTCTCGATGACGTAGATACCTCAGATAATTTTTTTTTAAATAAATCATCTGTAAATTACACTACGTTTATAGAGCGGATCGGGGACTTCATAAAATAGCTCCTGTATCTGCCAGACATAGCATTATTTTTTCAACTTTCTGGAAGCAGAGACAATATTTACCCTGTCACCTGCTAATATGTTCAACAAACATTGTCTTCCTCAAGAAGCTCTGTTTGACGTCCGTCACGTCCGTCAATTCGGTTCGGCAAACTACTTTACGCAAGTAATATCAATATCGTTATTCAATTATCTTGGTGGTGATGTAAAACAGCAGAGAGAAATTCAGAAACGGAGTTATATTGCTGATCATCCATTGCATTTATTAAACCATTTCGACTCCGTCTTTGTGTATGAATGATTGTATTTCGATTACAATTCAGTCTGTTACATGAGACAATAGACGACATTAAGAATTGAACGTTGTATTCCTGTGGGTACCAATCCCGAAAGTTAAATTGTAACCAACATTCAATAAGGTAATTGAGAAATGCTCTCCAATCTTTTATTCTAACGATCGCATTGTCAACTCTCATCAGTGCGAGCACACCAAGAAAATCTGCAACCCGCTGATCGATTTACACGCGCTAGACCAAAACGCCAGGCTGATTCGCTTCGATCGACGTCGTCGAGGCGAGTGCAAAGAACTCCACTTAGATCACCACCGGCGAAGTTTATATTGTAGGTATGCCCGAGCCTATGGATCGATCTGTAAGTAGGTACCGCACATAGAGAACCCCGGCCAGAAGGCAAAACCTGCTCCGGCGAGTTGTTCTTCTGCTGGAGAGGTGCAAAGCTGATCTCCATAACGGACGAACACGGTTCGGTCGTGGCATGGCAGATGGATGGAACGGAAGTGCTCCCACATCCCCTGCCTGAGATTCCATGCTCATGTTCGCACACTGCAGCATGCTCTAGTACGGAGCATAGATCCGCCGCCTATCGACGACGGTGACGGTGGCGCGGCCTGACTCACTACTTGGGCAGGCAAGCATTAATAATGTTCTGCGGGTAAGAACTTTTTTTCTCTATCTGTCATGGTCTGGTGACGTTGAACGTGAAGCTATCGAGCGCCTGATTCTTAGAGTGCGGATGGGGGCGACGTGATGCGATGTGTGGTGCGGGTAATTAAAATGGTAAGGTTCTACCGAGCAACTAGAAAACCAGTAGAACAACAACAGGGAAGTCAGTAATTAGAAATTATGGTTGGAGAAAAAAAATGTTCCTCGGCGCAACGCACAGCTTTCGAAGCGGGTACAGTTCGTTGATTTTTTGCTCGCTACAATTTGAAGATTACTCCACCACGGATAGGAGGAAGAAAATGGAATATAGATACTGTTTTCGATCGTTGCCATTCCGGATAAATGGATACGATATGGCACACACCGGTTAAGAAGAAAATTGTGAGCTAGCGTGAAAAGTTGAGGGACCTTTCGCGCTTCGATGGGTATCGGAACGAGCGAAGCACAGTAAATCATTTCCTAACACGAGTGGGGTTCAGGTGAAAAATAGATGGAGAAGTTGTTCTGAGTTGGAAAAAAAATCAACTGCAACAATGATTAACATTATGATTCTATTTTCATCGCTGATTGGTGTAGACAATCAGAACAACAAAAAAGGCAATTTTTCCATACCAATTGGCACATACTTGATAGTCAACTTCTTTCTTGTTTGGTTAAGGTGCACCACAGCTGGTGTTTCATTCCAACACCCAAATGAATGCTCGAATGGTCACTTACTCGAGTGCTGTAAATTTCATTGCAATACTTTCACTAAGATGTAAAAAAATATACTCTATAGTCACTGAGATACGTTCTATTAAAACAAGCCAAATTCCAGAACTTGGAAAAATAGTGGTTCGGAATTTAGAACAAAATCTAAAAATTGGACAAATCTGAATAGGGAGAAAAAATAAAAAAATAAAAAGCCTTTTGCTAAAACTAAAAAGAACTTTGGATGGAAATTCCGAGGGATTTCCAATGAATTCAAAAAAAAAATTCTCGATGAAATACATTTTTTTCAACGAAGAAGGATCGTGTGGCACAAGGCGAAAAGTTGTTTGGCCGAATATGTCATTTGACCGAACAATCCATTTGGCCGAAGATGGGCCTAGACTAAAGTTATTTGTCCGAAAATTTTATTTGGTCTTCAGCTCCATACTGCCATCGTTCGACCAAACAGATCTATTATGGATCGTTCAAAAATGACGTCCAAGGTTTTAGGGAGTCCAAGATTATGTGACAGTATATTTACTCGGTGTACAAAAAAGCGCGACGGAGGGGGATGGTCAAAATATCACAAAAAGTAGATATTTAAATAACCCCTTAGCTAAAAAAATGGATAGCCGAATAGCTTTATTGACCGAAATGGTCGTTTGTCATTTGACCGAAATGGACATTTGGTCGAAAATGTGTCGACTGAATTGGTCATTTGACCGTTTGGCCGAAATATTTGTTTTGCAGAAAGGATGTGTTTGGGCTAAATGGCGTTTTCTGCCAAAGGACTATTTCTACCAAATGATAATTTTGGCCTAATGATCTATTTGATCAAATGACATTTTCGCCCACTTGATCTGTTAGGGCAAATGACCAGTTCGACTGAATGTCCCTTTCAGCTGTATATCGCTTTCGGCCAAATGACATTTACGGTCAAACCGTTTCCGACCTAAAGTGTAATTTGGCCGAATAGGACATTAGACCTAGGGTGGTCGGTATTGGCCATTTTTGTCAAATACCGGTTTTCTGTATTTGATGGAGTCAAAACCGGTAATACCGGTAGAATACCGGTTTTTGTGAAAATTACAGGTTTACTACCTTTTGATTTGAACATCTGGATGAAAAACAATATTTGCTGAAAAATTTTAAATGTTCATTGCTTGTTGAGCTGGGCAAAGCGAAACTTAAGTAGACATTACATACTGAGCGACTCATCTCCCAATCCGCATTGGATTTTGTTAGCAGCCAACTACTGAGAATGCCCTCTCTGGTTCAACCGAAGTAGGACGAATAATTCCAAGACCGTCGAAAATCAGTGTCAAATACTTGCCCTTAATCCCTTCCGATTCATGTAGGAGAATTCCTTACGGATTGAATGCAAGGATCCTGGAGTCAACGTATTTGCCACCAGCAACGCAAGTGTTTTGCTTTGCTACAGTCTCTTCACAAGTTGTTCTTCAACCGATAAACCAGAAAAATATTCAAAGAGGCATCTTCTTCGTACCGATCGTCAGGTATGGTCGTTGTCTGTTTTAACGATCGCATCAGGAATGATTAGACGCTTCAAGATCCCATACGCTTGCCTTATCAAAGTAGCTCTGGATGCCTTGAAGAAAATGCCAAAATCGTTTCTGATCAATTCCTTCATGGCAGAATTATTCAAAAAAGCAAAAAGATCGGCGTATTTGGATCGTCTCTCATGGATTCATTCCTTAAAAGCATCGAAATAGTGGCGGAAATTTCTGTGGCTTGATTTGATAATAGTTCCAACGTAAATTGGAACGGCACGTCGACTTTCTACATAATTTCTTACATTGCGAAAATGTTCATTGAAAAAAAGGTCAGATTTTTTATACTGACAGCAAAATTTTAAATACCGAAAATACCGGTGTTTTCCGTCTCTAATACCGGTATTTTCGATACCCAAAATTAGCCGGTAATACCGGTATTACCGGTTTCGGTACTACCGGTTAGACCACCCTAATTAGACCAAATAGGTCATTTGTAAAAAGAGCGTCTCACTACTCACTTTGCCCTTCTCACTTTTCACAGTAAGAAGTGAGAAATGAGGAATGAGAAGTGAGACGTCTCACTTCTCACTCCTCGTTTATCACTTCTCGCTGTTGAAAGTGAGAAGGGCAAAGTGAGTAGTGAAACGTCTCACTACTCACTTCTAACAGCCAGAAGAGGAAAATGAAGAGTGAGAATGAGACGTCTTACTTCTCACTCCTCATTTATCACTAGTTGCTGGTAAAAGTGAGAAGGTCAAAGTGAGTAGTGAGACGTCTCACTACTCACTTCGCGCTCATCTTTTTTTACAGTGAGAAGTTAGAAATAAGGAGTGAGAAGTGTGACGTCTCACTTCTCACTTTTTTTACAGTGGGAAGTGAGAAATGAGGAATGAGAATTTAGGAGTCTCTCTTCTTACTCCTAATTTCTCACTTTTCAAATGACTTATTCGGCCAAATGTCCTATTCGGATGACCCTTTCGGCCAAATGATTGTTTCGGCCAAATGGCACTTTAGGCCAAATGGCACTTTCGGCCAAATGGCCCTTTCTGCCAAATGATCATTTCGGCCAAATGACCCTTTCGGCCAAACGACCCTTTTGGTCTGATGACCCTTTCAGCCAAATGACACTTTCAGCCAAACGACCCTTTCGGGTAAATTACCCTTTCGGGGAAATGATCCATTTGGCCAAATAATCCTTTCGGCCAAATAATCCTTTCGGCCAAATGACACTTTCGGCCAAACAACAACTAGTGGCATACCGCCAAATGGCTTCCGGCCGAATGAGTTTCGGCCAAACGACCCTTCCCCGTTTCCGACAAACGTTCAATTTGGCCTTATGGAATTCGGCTAGGTAACCTTCGGCTCAACGAGTTATTCGACCAAGTGGCACCCGAACAAATGGCTCTCCGCCGAATGGTTTCCGGCCAAACAATGGCAAGGGTCATTTGGCTGAAGGCCAGAAAGTCGTAAGATGCTAGGCCAAAAATGTCATTTAGCTGAAATGGAAAACTGACAGAAAACGTTATTTAGCCGAATTAGTCATTTGCCCAAGAATTCGTTTTACTAAATATGTTATTTGACCGAAAATACTATTTGTCGAAATGAAAATTTTGTGAAAAACTATCATTCATGTGCAGAAAATTACTTTATTCAAGCATAAAAACTATGGCCCAAAAGGACGTCTGGCAGAATTGTGGTTTGGCTTTAAATGGCATCTGGCCAAACGGTTGAACATTTTTGACCGTATTACCAAGTATTATCGTATTCTGTCAAACGGCCATTTCTACCGAACGCATTTTCGGCCTCCTGATGACCTATTCAGCCAAATGACTATTTCAGCCAAACGATCTGTTAGGGCAAACGGCATTTTGGCCAAATTACCAGTTCGACCGTACGTCACTTTGGCAAAATGCAATTTTCAGCCAAACCGTTTTCGATCTAATAACTGTTTCGTTCAAACTTTCATTTCGTTATTCGGCCAAATGACTCACCGTTGAATGTCTTCCGGCCAAACGACCCTTCTTTTTTTAAATAATTTTCCGTGGAATTTTCGAAAATTTTCTTATAAGCAATAAAAACATTTCCCGTAGAAATTCCTAAAGAAATTCCTACGAAATTCCGAAAATAAATTCCGAATTTTTCAATAAAAATTTTAAAATTCTAGATAGTTTTCCGTAAAAAATCCTTAGAGCGGATATCCCAAATAATTTTCTGTGGAAATTTAGAAGTATACTGAACAGAAATTCCGCGAATTCGAAACAATCTCCCGTAGAAATTTGAAACAATTTCCCTTAAAAATTCTGAAAAAATTCTCTTGTAAATTCCGGAGAATTTTCTAAGGAAGTTCCAAACAATTCTCCTTGGGTGGGAATCCGAATGTACTTTCCTTCGAAACTCCTTAGAAAATCTAAAAATAATTACCACATTAGTATTTTTGAAAAACTCAGAGAATTTTCTGGAGCGGTTCATCAGATTCTCCCGTTTACGTTTTGGAAGTACAGATCCCATTCGGTTTTGGCAACATTCGGTTTGGCAACATCCGATTTTGACAACATTCTGTTTTGGCAACACATTTTTTTTTAATCGCTTATAAACCGCGTAAATCTCATAATGTTCGTAAAAAAATGGTTAGAGCCCTGAACCGACGCAAAAAAATCGTAAAAATTTTTTTTTTGTGAAAAAACACTTAGATTTTAAAATTTGAACAAAAAAAATGTGGTCAGAGCCCGATACCGACGTTAAAAAAATCGTAAAACAAAAACGAAATAACTAAAAACTTCAAAATTTGCTTAAAAAAGTGACACAGTATTCCTAAGGTCACAATAAGTAAAGAAATATGAAGAATTATAAGAGGAAAAAAACATTCGATTTTGGCAACACAAATGTTCCGAACGTGTTGTCAAAATTGAATGGGGTCTGTATCCCGAAAAAATGCAGGATAAACAACTTTAAGAAAACAAACGTCGTAAAACATTAACACGCCGATTAGCGTCGCCGTTTCGCCGATGATTTTCGAGCCGCCCTCCCCCTTTAAACACAAGTAATGGCGGGCAGAGCTTACTTGGATCTGGGTGAGAATTGCTTTTTTTGCGAATCGGAAAATATGACATTTTTTCATACGGGCAAACCAGGATTTGTATTCATCTTGGAGCAAACGAGATACAAATTCTATTAATTTGGGTAATAGAGCTAATGTTTTACTAAGCTCATGCTTTACACAAATTATGCATATGCAAATGATTATTGCTTCCAGCAAATTTGACGAAGAAAAAAGTCACGTTTTTCTGTTTTCAGTAATATCTATTCCATTTCTTCTCTACACATTGCTGTTTGGTTTCAGGATTATCCACGAGTTAACGAATTGTTCCAATTGGGAAAACGGAATCAATGTTTTATTGCTTAGTTATGAAACCAAATTTTGCAATAGATGTGGATAGATTAATTTGACCGCTTCTTTGAGAATTTCGTCGCTTCTTGTCGCAAAACATGCGTGCTCACTGCTGCCTCTACACTTCGTACAGCCAATCATGTCCCTTGTAGTTTTTTAAGGTCACTCCTGACGGAATCCAAGATTAAAAGTGCTCGCGTTTTCGGGGGCACACCACTCGATACGGAAGCAACGCACAACTGTCATTTTTATTAATTCACGCATGCTGCGAAGCAGCAAAGCTAAATCAACAAAAATGACAGTTGTGCGCCGCCTCTGAATCGAGTGGTGTGCCCCCGAAAACGCGAGCACTTTTAATGTTGGATTCCGTCAGGAGTGACCTTAATAAAAAAAAATAACTTCAGTTGAGCAAATTATAGAAATGGGTAGACTGAAAAAAATTAGCAACATTGATGAAACTAGGTCTTCCTTAAGAACTGTTCAGTTTATAAAGAGGATACTTTGTATTGTCGATGTTTGTCAAACTATCAATCTTTCAAGAAATCTTTTTTTTCGTTGAATATATTATCCGACCTTCTAAAAATAGAATCCGATTATGAACAAAACAATTCCAACGATATTCATATTTCGGATTTTCAACAGCTCCAACCGTTAATATTCCGTTTTCGGGCTCCCACAGGTTCTACTGTTTCTGGATATCGACAAATCATTGACAGTGTGTATCTTTCCGGTCTTCTTGATGATTTTGTTGACATGCTGATTTACACTTTTTTTACAAACTGTTGATTTTGCTTTAAAAAAAATCTGTTGGGAAACTTATGTTACTCGAAATTCGAGAAGCTTCGACAATTGGCGCAATTGAATTTAAACTGTTTTATCTATTTTCAAAAATTACAATTGATTGACATTGTATTACAATATACCAGTGGTGCTCAGCATTTTGGGCGTTTTTCCCCTTAATTTGCATGTCACACAATGAAGAAGAGCTTTCTTCTATCAAGTCAGCACTTGGACGAAAGCTTTCAAATATATTTGTCAGCTGAGGGTATTAAAAATAATATTGGTGTTGTAAACACTCCGTACGACTTGATCAAAGTAAAATTACACTGCGGCCCGCGGGCCGCACCTTTTGCTTTGATCGTTTCATACGGAGTGAATTTAACACCAATATCCATTTCATTACCCATAGCAGATAAATATATATGGAAGCTTTCGACCAAGTGCTAATTTGTATGGTCAAAGCTCATTTTTATTCTGTGAGAAGCAAATTGAGGAAAAAAACACCCAAAGTGCTGAGCACCACTGCAATATACGATAAAGCAAAATCCATCAAAATTGGACAATCTGTCTGTTTTACATCGTCATGTAAAAGTGTCCTCTCAATAAACTGAACAGTCCTTAGCTGTGCGGTAAGATTCGCGACTGCGTAGCAAGACCATGCTGAAGGTGGCTGAGTCCGATTCCCGGGGGGAGTTATACTTCTAAGTCCTAAAGTATGATCTAAGAATGCATACATGTGTAACAACGTTATATGTACGTTGCGAATTTTTCAGGGTGAATTTTTTTAACAGTGCCTTCAAAGGGCCAAAAACTTTAAATATTCTAAATCTATGGAGGCAAAATAGAACTGCAAAGAGTGTATTCTTGGAGAATCAAAATTGACAATGATGGATCTTTAAGGTAAAAGTTTTTCAGATACAGCGCATAGACAGTGCCTGGTGCAAATAGCATTCTGAAGATATAAGCAAATAAGTTGATCATTCCGAAGCTTAAAACATGGAATCGAGTGTAAAATAGTTATAATTTGTAGTTAGTCTATTTTTCTCTCAACTTTCTTATGATTGTATCATGGCATAATTGAGTGGTATGGGCGTTTTGCATCATGTTTTCTGTCAAAAACGAGAACACTCAGAAGTCGCGCACATACTATTGTGAAATAAATCAGCATTGGGGCAATTTGACACTGGAAGAGAAATTTATCTACAAAAAAGAGCGAACAGGCAAACCTGTCAAAGTCCATAGTGAAAAAAATCGGTGTCGGTGTTGTGAATTCCTGGCCGAAATTCAACAGTTTTCGTTTAACAATAAACAAGGGCCTACGAATAAAAAGTAAACAAATTTTTATACCATTCGATAGCATCCTCTAATAGCTACTAATCGTTTAAAAATGTTCCGTATCTTTATTTATTTATTTATTTATTTATTAGGAGCAGGGAAAGCCCGCTTGAGTTGAACAGTTAGAAATTCATTAGCTCTCACTCAAGCGGGCGCAAAACCTCCTCTCCTTTTCTATGCATCAACAGATTACAATATGCAAATGATACAATTCGGCTTAAAACTACATCCAACAATAAACTTAAATCTAGGCCTAGCTACTACTGATTGTCGTTTGAAAGGTGAGAAAAGTTCGTACGGAGAGTGTTACGAGATGAATGGAAATCGAATCCAATGGAGCAGTTATTGAATATACGGCACATGCTAGTAAATTGCTCATTGTGACCATAATTAGTTCGTGCACCATGAAGAAAGAGGAGAGAACGAGAGCGAAGATTCCTATGGCTAACATTGATGTTTAGCATGGAAAGCAGTGGGGGATAGTCGATTCTCGATTCCAAGAGGTCTGCAATGAATATCGCCCGAGAAGTATTGCGACGGACTGTTAAGAGCTCTAAATCTATAAGCTTGCAACGGTCTTCATAGCTTGGTAAGTTTGAAGGATTTCCCCATGGAAGGCGGCGTAAAGCGAAGCGTATAAATTTGCGTTGAACGGATTCTATTCTAGCAATATTGTTCTGGTAATATGGAGCCCACACTGCGGAACAATATTCTAAAATCGATCTGACTAAAGAACAATAGAGTGCTTTGAGGCAGTGGACATCATCGAAATGCTTTGCAATTCGGAATATAAAGCCAAGGGTGCGAGAGGCTTTAGCAGTTACGTACGCAATATGCTCTCTAGACGTTAGCATAGAATCTAACATCACCCCGAGGTATCTGACAGAAGATTCTCGCCGGAGACTAGTGGAACCGATTTTGTAGTCGTAGCTAATCACAAAACGTTTGCGGGAGAATGACATCAAAGAACATTTGTCAGCATTGAGTACCATCTGATTTAAATCACACCAGTTTGAAAACAAATTCAGTTGTGATTGTAGGAACGACGCATCATCGAGATTTTTTATAATCCAGTACAGCTTGAAATCATCGGCAAATGAGAGCTTGAAAGACTTGAGCAACAAATTGATGTCGTTTAAATGAATGATAAAAACAAGTGGCCCAAGATGGCTACCTTGGGGCACTCCTGAAGTCATCGGAAAATAGGATGAAATGCAATCTCCAGTTTTAATTGCCATTTCTCGATTGCTCAGATATGACTGAAGCCAGTTCAGGAGAGGCCCGGAGAATCCGAGACGCTCGAATTTGGCTACGGCGATTTTATGATTGATTTTATCAAAGGCTGCTGTAAAGTTCGTATAAATCGAATCAACCTGTTGTCCTTTCTGAAAAGCCTTAGTGATGGTTGACGAATAAACAAGTAGGTTGGTAGTTGTTGATCGTTTTGGGATGAAGCCGGAAAAGTTCCAGTACGCAGCGATAAGTTGAACAACATTGATAGATAAACATAAACTGGAGGAACATTTTTTTAAAATGATTTATGGGATGCCATCCGGTCCCGGATTAGACGATGATTTTAAAGAGGAACAGCATTCGGCGACGTACTCGGCGGTGACAAAGGGATGTTAGTCAACTGGAGGATATGACGGGACATTGGCAGCAGGACATTGGACATTGATTCGTTGAGAAGATGGTTCGAAAAAACTCCAGAGAATTGCTCCAAAAAAAGATCACAAATTCCTTCAGTAGACGTCTGTTCGATATGCCCATTAGCCATGACAGTTGGGAAACCGGATTCTTTCCGTTGTGAATCCACGAAGCCCCAAAATCCTTTTGGGTTAAGTCGTAGGTTTCTTTGAATTTTTCGTTGATACGAAGAGTAGAGCCTGTCGTTCACATATTTTTAACGCCGATTTGTGGAGTGATACATGACCTTGTAATAGTGCGTTTTGAATTTTGAGTATTTCCTCAAGGCAGACCTTTTCCGGGTTTTCAGGCGTTTTAAATAATTATTGCTCCAAGGTGGATTCATAGGAAGAGATGATATACGTTTTGGTACAAACTGATCAATCGAGTAGAGTAATATGTTTGAGACCGTAATAACAGGAGAGTTGACATTCATGTTCATGGTGACATCCTGCCAGTTAATATTTTTTAGGAAAATATTCATACTAGTATAATCACCCTTTTTGGAGTTGTAGTAGATGCTTTCAACTGGTTCAGGGAAAACACAAGGCGTGACGCTACTCGCAGTTATGAGCAAAGGTGGATGATGTGAAGTTGACGTTTGAGATTAAATTATCTTAGATTAAATTAGTTAGGAAAAAATATTTTCGATTAGGCCTATAACGTGTTGTTTTCAAAATATTTGTAGGTTCACCCTAAAAACGGCTAAGGCACACGTTTTTTTTTCTGTCAGGAATAAGCCTTCACCAAATTCAGGGCCGATAGCAGGATTTTTTTCCGAACCGTCATCAGCCCGAGCTCGGAGAGAAAAATTATCTCTCCCAAAAAGCCTAATTTCACGTTTACGTTTGAAAAATGCCATAATCAAATGACAAGAAAACACAAAATGCCTTACCAAGAGGTCCTATTGCAGCAACTAAATCGGTGTGAGTTGTGCTCCTTGGGATAGGTTACTACAACTCATATGTGACCAGATTTAGTCGCAATCAAGTTGCTGTCACCATTTCGTTTGCTCGGGTTTTGTCCCATTCAACTGACGTTTAGAGGCGTCAGTGGCGGACTCAAATTCATGGAAAATTTGTTAAATATTTATCAAATAGTTTTGCTTTCGAGTAAAAGTTCTGCAAAACAAAGTAACATGAATTGCCGCATACATGCAGCGTTGACAAGACGCTACATGGGCATCGAGCCTAAAAGTATATTCTAAGAGAGCAACTGTGGACACAAATGTTATACGTTGATAATTTTTTTAGGCAAAATTTCTTCTCAAAATTGTTTCAAGAGGCGTGTTTTTTTAATTTTTGATGCCTTAGAATTAAAATTGTTTCGAATTAGAATTTTTAGGGGAGACATTTTGAGTACTTTGGGACGACATTTATTCAACGATGACGGATTTTTAATGAGGAAGTTTTGGGAAACCAGCGCTCATGGAGGGTTGGATTTTTTCAGAGGATAATTGTTTTTGATTTGTGATGCCAAAGAGTTTATATGGCTCAAATCTATGTTGCATGAAATAAACCAAACATTGTATCTTAGTAAAGTGAAACTTCTTAGGAATGCGACCTAATAGTATTGGGAAGAGCATTCAAACGAAGATAAATTTTTAGGGCGAAAGTTTTTTTTTTCGAAAAAGAACTCTAAATGAGATAAAAAAAATCGCTAGAGAAAAATGGTTTGATTAATTAAGATTGATGTTGAATCTGTTAGATCAGCGGCTCTCAACCTTTTTCTTGCGAGATACCCCTTCGAACTTTTGCATTATTTAGGTACCCCCTCTCGAAAGTAGGCTTCCAATCCTCTTGAAAAAATAATTCCAAGCCCTTTGAATCCCTTTAAAGTAGGTTTCCGCGCCTTAATTAAATGATTCTGAGCCTCTTGTAGATAGGCTTCCGAGCCTCTTGGAGACGATTTTCGAGCCACATAAAAGGAGGCTTCCTTTGCATCTTGAAAGGAGGCTTCTGAGCCTCTTGAAAAAAGAATTCCGAGCTTCTTGAAAGGAGGCTTGCGAGCCTCACGGAAGGAGCCTTCCGAGCCTCTTACAAAGAGGCTTCAGAGCTTCTGTAAGTAGGCTTTTGAGCCTCTTGAAAGAAGGAGGCATCTGAGTCTCTTGAAAGGCGGCTTCTGAGCCTCTTGAAAGTAGGCTTCTGAGCCTCTCGAAAGGCGGCTTACAAGTCTCTTGAAAGAAGGCTTCCGAGCCACTTGAATAGATCTTGAAAAGAGGCTTCCGAGCCTCATGAAAGGAAGCTTTTGAGTCTCTAGAAGAGAAGGCTTTGAGCTGCTTGAAAGGAGGTTTCCGAGCCTCTTGAAAGAAGACTTCTGATCCTCTTGAAAGGATGTTTTTGAGCCTCTTGAAAGGAGGCTTCTGAGTCTCTTGAAAGGAGGTTTCCGAGCCTCTTGAAAAGAGGTTTCCGAACCTCTTGAAAGTATCTTAAAACTAGGTTTCCGAGCCTCTTGCCAGCCTCTTGAAAGAAGGCTTTTGAGCCTCTAGAGATGGAGGCTTTTGAGCCTCTAGAAAAGAAAGTTTTTGAGCTTCCTTAAAGAAGGCTTCCGAAACTCTTGAAAAGAGGCTTCTGAGCCTCTTGGAAGGAGGCTTTTAAGCCTCTTGAAAGGATGTTTTTAAGCCTCTTGAAAGGATGCTTCTGAGCCTCTTGAAAGGAGGTTTCTGAGCCTCTTGAAAGGAGGCTTTCGAGCCTCATAAAAGGAGGCCTAGAAAAGGAGGCTTTTGAGCCTCTAGAAAAGAAGGCTTTGAGCTGCTTGAAAGGAGGCTTCCGAACCTCTTGAAAGGAGGCTTCTGAGCCTCTTGAAAGGAGATTTTTGAGCCTCTTGAAAAGAGGTTTCCGAACTTCTTGAAAGGATCTTGAAACTACGTTTCCGAGCCTCTTGCCAGCCTCTTGACAGAAGGCTTTTCAGCCTCTAGAGAAGGAGGCTTTTGAGCCTCTAGAAAAGAAAGTTTTTGAGCTTCCTTAAAGAAGGCTTCCGAGTCTCTTGAAAGGAGCCTTCTGAGCCTCTGAAAGGAGGCTACTGAGCAACGAAGCAAAAGAGCTTTAGCGAAAAAAAAAATCATTTTATTCATTCGACGTTTTGTTCGTTTGATCTTTTGTTCCGTGCTGATTTATTATGTGCTGATTGTGGAAGGCAGAATTCAATTGGGATTTATTGAACGCATTGCATATTATGTAAAATATAAATTTTTGAAATTAAAAATACGCAATTGTCAAAACTTTATCAATAAGTTTTGATTGGAATTTTAATACGTCCGCCATTACGCATTTTTGTCCGAGGTACCCCTCAGGGCCAGCGAAGGTACCCCCTGGGGTTCATGTACCCCAGGTTGAGAACCGCTGTGTTAGATGAAAAATGTTCATCTGTAGGATGAAAAAAAAAATCAAAATGGAAACTTTTTCAAAATATGATTGATTTACGATATGCCTGAAGTGACAAAAATTGCCTAAAATTCATCCTTGGAAGGTAAATTTGTTTTTTATTTCCTGTTCGGTGTGCCATTGCGGTGAATTTGATATTACAAAGAATGTGTAGCTTTTTAAAATTTCCCCCTGAGCATGTTTGCCCTACACAAGAACAAGAAAAATTATTCAGGAAGTGCCATTTTAATATACAATTTTCGAGGTACCTACTGATACAGAATAAGTATGGTAAAATCTTTCCATGGTAGCATTCTTATTGAACGATTTTTTTTTTTTTGAAAAAGTATTAGCTGTCATTCGTGGCACCCACTAAAAACAATATTAGAGTATTCCCCAACAAAGGTGCTTGTTCCTAAGGAAAGTGCTTATTGCGACTAAGTTTCAATTATAAATAAGCGCAAGAATTAAATGGAGATGATATGCATATGAGATTCTAGGTGGAATATGATATGGGATTTCTATGTTTCGTACACGAGTAGTAGTCACGTTAAGAGGAATTACTAGAAGTGGCTTTTTGATGCTAAGTTTCGTGTTGAGAGTCAAAGAATTTGCATGGACGAGCTTTATCTATTTCTCACTATAAAGAAAACAACAAGCCCACTATCTATCAAAATCAACATTCACTGACTTTGTTGTTTTCTAGCTTTCATGATGAACGAAAAGAAAGGTATTCGTTCGTGAAGTTCCTCATTGCCAATGCCATTGTTTAAGCATCAACAGATAGGATTTCTCAAAACTTTTCACCTTAGAATAGAAGCACAGACGAACAGAACTCTCGAGAATACTTCATCGTTCAACGATTGACTGGTCCATTGAAATATTCATTGGTTGATCGTCCACTTGTTTCGGGCGCTTCGATTTCGTTCAAGTTTGACGTTTGCTCACTAGCGACAGCTTGTTCGTGATTTGCCTGACGTAGAGTAAACACCAGATGCCATTAGTGTTCTCGTGATGATAAATTCAACAGCTAAATGTTCGCCCAACCAGCGACTTCTTTCTAACAATTCTATATAAGAAGCTATCAAAACATGTATAAGAGCTGGGCACATGCGAAATTTTTAGATTCTTATTAAAAAGATGTAAGCAAACAAATGAAAAGCTTGGAAAATTGTACATACAGTATTTGTATAAAAATCTACCTTTTGCGAATATGCCCTGTTCTTATATAGGTTTTGGTAGATTCTTATACAGAATTGTTAGAAAATCAAACAATCACCTGTTGGGTGTTCTAAGTGTTATGTCTGTTTGTCTGTGATAGAAGAGTTGTGATTTTTATGAAGTCTTCCGTTCTACATCATCCATATGAAATAAAAAAAAATACGATCATGAAAAGCACGCCACGTGTACATATCAAGGAAGACTTGTTGCGGGTCCCAGGCAGAGATTAAAATTGTGTTTCGTCTGTTCCAAAGTTCTTTCATTGCGTTGAAAAGGTCCATGTGTGTTGTTGCTCACCTGCAAAAGAGTTTCAGAAAAATGTATAAATTAGTGAATGATATTCTAAAATGAAGTAATGATGGAATTATTTGTATATCAAATAAAATCTTAAAAATTTTGAAATATGTATATCCTTGTTTGTAAAAAAAAAATATTGAATTTCTCAGCTAAGAAAGAAAGTGAAGTTCTTTTTCCACAGTCCATCCCACACGATTTACAAATCACGACCCGAATGGTCTATTGTCACACCCACCACATATATCTCCGACTAGACAATGCCATATTCTGTTTCCTCCACGCCCTGCTCGGGGGCAACGATCCCGCACCATCATCAACACCACCAGTAATCACCATCAGACCGCATCGTGCTTTCGTGCTGTGCGGTTCTTTCTCTCTTTGCGGAAGGAAGTTTTTAATACTACCCGAAGCTATTTTAATTTCAACGGTGCTTCTTAGCGCTATTTGTACCCACTGATCCCGTTACGATCTTTGCAAGGACCCGTGCCTTCGTTTTACGTTGGACCCGTTTGCGGAAGTAAAATTCCGACAAGCGGTGGTAATCCTGCAGGGACACCGTTCTGGGAAAAAACCTCTTAGAAGGTCACGTCTCCACGCTCAGCAATGAGTATTAACAAAAACAAGAGGAATGGGGAGTCTCTGAATTCTCCACTTCCTTAAAAAAAAAAAAGGTTTCAAGACCGTCCTGCCCAAGCGCGGAAAAAATAGAAGGAAGCTGGAGAATTCAGATATTCCTTCTAACTCTAATATCGGAAATAATTTTTTCCTATCGAACTGAGCAATCAGTTCGATTTGATTAATGATGATATTGAGCAAATCGAATCTACCTCTAGCCCAGGTGATTCGATTCATGCGAAAAAGCAAAGGATTCCGCCAATTGTGGTATCTGTTGCCGAGTTTTCTGGCTTCCGGAATGAGATTTTGAGTAACCTTCAGGGGATCAAGGTTTCATTTCAGATTGCTAGGAAGGGTGACTGCCGCGTTTTGCCGGGATCCTTTGACGATCGCAAACGTCTTCTTCACTATTTAACTGAGAAGCGCCATAAATTCTTCACATACGACGACAAAACTGAGCGATTGTTCAAAGTCGTCTTGAAAGGTCTCCCCAGTGATGACAAATCACTGGATGAGATTAAAATTGAAATTTCTCAATTACTTGGATTTTCACCAGTCCAAGTAATTAAGATGAAAAAGAAATCTCACTCTGGTACTTCCCAGAGAGGCATTTCTCAAGAATTTTATTTAGTTCATTTTAACAAAAGTGAACTAAATAATATGAAAAGTTTGGAAAAGGCCTGTATTATGTCTCATGTCCGTGTTACATGGGAACATTTCCCATGAGCCTGGGGAAATTTCCAAAACCCCACCCAGTGCCGTAAGTGCCAAAAGTGGGGTCATGGAACCAAACATTGTCACATGGATGCTAAATGCATGATTTGTGGTGGAACCTCTCACGCCAAGGACGCATGTCCTGTGAGAGAAGATTCCAATAAATTTAAGTGCGCAAATTGTGGGGCAAATCCAATTTCTGGGAATGCCCTTCACGCAAACAAGTTTTGAATTCCCGTGCAAAATTGATGACGGAAATTCCAATCGGATCCCAGATTCGACGGGTAGAAATTTTCAAACGCTCAAATTTCGAAACCGGCTACCGGTCGAGCAATTCATACCCACCACAATTCACAAACAAATTTTGCCGCTCGTCAACGGGTAGCAAGCACTTCAGTAAATTCAATTTTTCCAATGTACCTACGTATGCAAACATCGCTGCTGGTAGACCAAATTTCTCTTCTCAAAATGAGGTTTATACCCATGTCCCAACGGAAAATAACGGTTATGTTGCCGATTCAGGTAGTATGACTGCTTCCGATTTTGATTTTTAACTGAACAATTGCATCACATGATTGATGCAATGTTCAAAGCAAATACCATTCCTGAAGCTATTCAGGTTGGTATAAAGTACACACAAAAAATTGTTATCGGACTCCGTTTCAATGGATCCAAATAATTGTGTGAAAGTTCTAAATTGGAATGCCCGCTCTCTAAAGGGTAAGGAAGATGAATTATTCAACTTCCTTTCAGTTCATAATGTGCATATTGCCATTATAACTGAAACGTATTTAAAACCAGGACTCTCCATTAAAAGAGATCCAAACTATTTTATCTACAGAAATGATCGTCTTGACAGCGCCTGTGGTGGGGTCGCCATTGTCATTAATAGACGTATCAAACATAAATTATTTTCTTTGGTTTGAAAACCAAAGTTTTTGAAACCTTGGGAGTTTCCGTTGGAAACAAATTTGGACAATTTTCCTTCATTGCAGCCTACTTGCCTTTTCAATGCAATGGGCAGCAAAAGAATTTGTTGAAAGCTGATCTTCAAATTCTGACTCGCAACAAATCAAAATTCTTCGTAATTGGTGACTTCAATGCCAAACACCGTTCATGGAATAATGCTCAAAGCAATTCCAATGGTAAAATTTTATTTGAAGATTGTTCTGCGGGATATTATACTATTCAATATCCCAATGGACCAACTTGTTTTTCTTCCAGTCGAAATCCTTCTACAATTGATTTAGTTTAACGGATTCAAGTCAGCTGTGTGGCCAATTGGTAACTCATGCTGACTTTGACTCTGATCACCTTCCTGTGACGTTTGAAATCTCACAAGAAGCCATTTATAATCCAATCAGCTCTACTTTTAATTATCATAGAGCTGATTGGGATTTATATAAAACGTATATCGATAGGAATTTTGATGTTGATATTCCTCTCGATACCAAAGTGATATTGACAATGCGCATGTATCTTTGACTAATTTAATTGTCGAAGCCAGAGGCATTGCAATTCCAAAATGGGAAGTTAAATTCAACTCCATTATTATTGACGACGATCTTCAGCTACTGATCCGTCTTAAAAATGTGAGAAGAAGGCAATACTAAAGAACTCGCGATCCCGCGTTGAAAGTTATTTATGAGATTTGCAAAATGAAATTAAAAACGTTTCGCTATTCTGAGAAATACCAACTTTGAGAATAATGTCTCGAAGTTGGATCCCAGTTCGAAACCCTTTTGGAAATTAACAATAAAATTCTTAAAAACCTCAAAAGCCAATTCCAGCGCTTAAAGAGGGAAATAAAATTTTATTAACAAATGGTGAAAAGGCTCAAAACTTGCTCAGCAGTTCGAGAGTGCCCATAATTTTAGTCTAGGTCTCACTAGTCCAATTGAGGATCAGGTTACACGGAGCTTCGAAGACATTCTCAATCAAGATAATGTTTTTGATCCTTCGTTGGGAACTAATTTGGATGAAGTGAGATCTATTACTAGAAAATTTAAAAATATGAAAGCCCCGGGTGATGATGGTATTTTCTACATACTTATCAAAAAACTTCCTGAGAGCTCTTTATCCTTTTTGGTTAATTTATTTAACAAATGTTTTCAATTGACATACTTTCCAGATAAATGGAAAAACGCCAAAGTTGTTCCAATTTTGAAGCCGGACAAAAATCCAGCTGAGGCTTCTAGTTATCGCCCAATCAGTTTGCTTTCTTCAATAAGCAAACTGTTTGAAAAGATTATTTTAAATAGAATGATGGTTCATATTAATGACAATTCTATTTTTGCTGATGAGCAATTTGGTTTTCGCCATGGGCATTCAACCACTCATCAGTTATTAAGAGTTACGAACTTAATTCGGCTCAACAAATCTGAAGGATATTCGACTGGAGTTGCTCTTCTTGATATAGAGAAAGCATTTGACAGTGTTTGGCATGAAGGTTTGATTGTAAAATTGATGAATTTTAATTTTCCTCTGTACATCATTAAACTGATCCAAAATTATTTATCAGATCGCTCGCTGCAGGTAAACTATCAGAATACTAAATCTGATAGATTACCTGTAAGGGCTGGTGTCCCCAAGGCAGCATACTGGGGCCCATATTGTATAACATTTTACTTCTGACTTACCTGATTTACCACCAGGGTGTCAAAAATCTTTGTTTGCAGATGACACGGGCCTCTCAGCCAAAGGGCGAAGCCTTTCGTGTCATTTGTAGCAGATTGCAAAAAGTTTGGATATTTTCTCCACTTACTTGCAAAAATGGAAAATTTCCCCGAATGCTTCCAAAACTCAGCTTATAATTTTCCCACATAAGCCGAGAGCTTCTTATTTGAAACCTTCTAGCAGACATATTGTCACTATGAATGGGGTTCCAATTAATTGGTCTAGCGAAGCTACCTATTTAGGACTTCTGCTAGATCAAAAATTAACTTTTAAAATCACATTGAAGGCCTTCAAGCCAAATGTAACAAATATATTAAGTGCCTATATCCACTTATAAACAGAAAATCAAAACTTTGTCTTAAGAACAAACTTTTGATTTACAAACAAATGTTTAGACCTGCCATGTTGTATGCTGTGCCAATATGGGCTAGTTGCTGCAATACCAGAAAGAAGGCACTCCAGAGGATTCAAAATAAAATTTTGAAAATGATTCTGAAGCTGCCTCCGTGGTATAGTACCAATGAACTTCATAGAATTTCTAATATTGAGACATTGCAACAAATGTCCAACAAAATAATTTCCAATTTTAGACAAAAATCGTTGCAATCTTCTATTGCAACGATTAACTCCTTGTACCCTTAGTATAAAATAGGTTAAGTTTAGTTTAAGTTGAAAACATTGTAATTCCTACATGGTTCAATTCAACCAGAGGAAAAAAAAATTCTAACTGCCAGAGGCAATTGAAATGTATTAATAATAACTAAAAGCGTAACATAGCAAATAAGGATGATAGTGTTAAGAAAACACGGAACACCTAGTCTAAGAGATGAATGCATGTACTAGACAATTAGCAAATAAAATTAGCTAAAAAAAAAAAAAAAAAAAAAAACCAGTAATCACCATCCGGATTGCGATCGCGATCAAGATCATGATCTCACCCTCCCCATCCTACCAGAACCCATCATATGTGAGCAGAACGAACCACGTGGCCACGTGGCTATAGTTTGAGCTTTCGATGATGAATCCCATAAGTGCGTGGTAATTGCTCGGCGGTGGCCCCACCAGCAACGATCGATCGGTGCGAACGAACCCACACAGATTCCACCGGGCCTTAGAATCGCGATCGACAAGTTCTCGCTTTTCCAGCGAATCCGAGCAACCAACCGGCAATGCGGAGAAGCGAATACGTTTTGCAGCACTTACTTCTTTCTTGGTTAATCGAAGCGAGAAGCTCGCGTGCCTGAGTGCTTGGAAGAGCTGAAGTTCACTTTAACCCAATCCGGAGGAGGAGGAACAGAAGGTGGAACATAGGTCGGTGAACCTTCCGGCCGGTGGTGTGCAGAACGTAACTCCACGTAGTACCAAGACGGGTGTGGCGCTCCCTTCGCTAAGCCAGCAGTTCTGACCGCACCGAGTTCGGTCGGAATAAAATTTTGTTATTATGCTCTGGAGATCCTCAGCTCGGACCATGGACAGTCACGGCGGTGATGTTAATGTTGTGTGGTTGAGGAAATTGCGTGTGTGATTTTTCTCTTTCTTTTCCTTTGGCTTATCGCACCATCATCGGTCGTTCTTGGGGCGTTCTTGGTGTGCGAGCGAGCGAAGGAACCTCGCCACAGAACATAAGTAAGGAAGCAACCTCACGATAAGAACAACAAAAACCGATTTCGATTTCGTTGGTTGCTCTTTTTACTTTCAATCGCAATGGAACGGGGAAACGACCGACTACCACTGACTGGTCAGCCAGGTTAGAACCCGGACGGAAGGCGCAGAACCCGTGGCTTAGTGTATGGGTGTGAGTGACTCGGTAGCGCAGTACTTCAGTTAAATTGCGAAATATTGCCTCACGTTTTTTCTCGGCGTTTGTTTGCGTTTGTGGAGGAAGTTAAGCTTAAGAGGCAAACCAGAAACAGAGGAAAATATGCAATAAGCAAGGTGTTTATCAGGAAGCAGTTGGAAGCAACCGAATCAGTCCAATGGGATTACAAGCTTTATTACGTCTCAAGTTTTTTGCACTCGGAACAGGTCGAATAGATTTGTGGAAACTTTTTTAATGTTGGTTTATAATTTTAGTCTATGCAATAAGAGGGTAAACAAATCACCTGAAGAAACTTAAACATTGCAACAAGAGATTAAATAAGTTCTTTTAAGTTAAGATTTAAGTTCCAAATTTCAATAATTATGTATTGCTCTCAACAGTTGAGAATTTATCCAAATGAATTTATTTTCATTGATATCACAGAATCTGTTTAAAGCAATTTGCTCCTTCCGTTTCTACCAATGGAGTATTACCTAAACCCACATGATTTTTTCATCACATTTTTAACTCGTTCAATCTCCGATTATTTATCTCGCAGGTTGTCATGTAACCCACAACTCATTCTAACCAAACCCAGCTCGATTGCATAATGCGATCAAATTACCCACTCCGACAGGTACCTCCATACACATCCCGTGACGATGGACATGACAGCAGCGAGCGTCCGAACGTTAACGCCTTCGCTCAAATTGAAAGTGACATCAGAGCCGGTTATTGAAAAATCCAAACGAACGAAAAAAATTGAAAACCAATTTTTACCTGTCCAAATAGAATCGCTTCGATCAGGTTGGGTCGAAATTCATCCGACCATAATCGATCGCCGAATATCGCGCCGAAGCTGACTCGCTTCGAACCGAAGGGGACGCACGTAGTTCATTTGCCGTGATTGGTGCGCGGTTGCCGGAGAGCTCCATCATTTTTTGAATGGTCTTAACAGAAGGGGTGACTGTAAGGGCCGAGGCTATAATTCAGCGATCGCAAAAGTAAACATACGCGAAGTTTAAACCAACAATCAACCGTTTTTCATTACAGCTTTTGGACGCTTATATTGCGCCTCATGCGCGAGGATCATTCTCACCGTGAGAGAGTCGCGAATTTTGCGTTGTCTCCATTTGGGAGAAGGTTGCTGACCTTTTCGCACGCACCACGCGCTCTCTTCGGTTTTCGTTCATTTGGTTCGGGTGTGTCATCATCATGCGTGAGCGGTGTTGGCTGAAGATCAAGTTGTCAAGTGGTACGAGGATCGGCACCGCCTGAATATTCATTTGACATGCAAATACTGAGTTGTTTGATCATTCGGTAATCAATCATTCAACCATTTGAAGTTTCGCGATAATCAGATTTCTTCAACCATTGCTAGTCACCCTATTCGTTGGATAATAATCTGATCGAACCGCGCAACTGATTTTGGAATTGAGCGGCTTCGGGCGTACGCGCGAAACAGGTTCGTACCCATCGTTTGGATCCACTTTAGTGGGAGCCTGACGTCAGATAAATTAAATTTGCGCGCGCTTAGATCAAGCATCGAATTATTATCCAACAAGCGGCGTGCGGCGGCCGAATCAAATGACAATTAGCATTGTCCAGTGCAGTTTATCACAGTCAAATGGGACAACGATCGCCCTGCTGGTGGATGATGATGGCGCGCGTGTATGGCTTCGACGTCGCCGAGTCACAGCGTAGTCATGCACGGGCCAATTGGGTACCTACCCGATGATGGCATCCATGTTATTTAATGTCATTGTCAAGGTTTTTTATTCCGCAGTGGTGTCGATTGTGATTATAGTCGTTGGATAAAGTGGTGGTTACTATGGTGATCGCAGTAGTGTCTAATGTGAGATTTATCGACAGAAACTTTGATTGTCTAAAATATCATTTCAACGAATAGAACATTTCAAATTTGGTGATCGTTCACAGGTGGGAGTTGTTTTATTTTTCAAATATTGAACAACACAATCATCAACGTAAATTAGTTTAATTTGAAGGAAGGAAACTCTGTTATGAGTTGGTCAGTGTTTTCATGTTCAAGCTAAGAAAAGTACACTGAAAAAAATCCCATGTTCAATTTTATATTTTTTCGCAAGTCAAACAAAAAAGATCCGTGTGATGTGTGATTTACGGTTTAAGAGTGCGGAATCAGTCGAATGATTCGTCCGCATCGCACGCTCTGCCGAGCATCGCTTCGGAAGCTTCGACGTAAGCAATGCAAAAACAGGCGTCAGTAGGTATTCGAGTTGGTAGGCTGGTGCCGATGATGTTTTCACGGCTAAAGTCAAGTTCAAGAATAATAACTGCTGTACCGATGCCGATCAGGTTGGGCGCTGATTTTCTGCAATGTGGAGCCTCATAATTTTGAAATTATGCACGCATATAAATAGACTCCCCCTCACCTTGTGTCTCCAATGGTATGATGATCTTTTATGAAACGATTCGGTGGTATCTCTGTCGTTCCATCGGTCATGAATAAACGTTAGTCCCCGTAGGAAAATTACAATGCAGCACCCCTGTCAGACGAGCAACTTAGATCATATTTTGTAATCTAAGAACTAGTGGGGACGGTAGGATTGTGTGAATGAGGAAGGTTGTGTGGAGGTGAAGAACTCACGTCGTCTTAAAGTGTGTATTCTAATGAATGCGTCAGTACTCTTCCTTCCTCATACTCCAACCTCTAGTAACATGCTTATAGTAGAATACATTCGTGACGATGATGATGATGACTTATCCACTGTGGTAGGATAGGATTTCTGGTTGATGAAGTTTGTAATATGTTGGCAGGAGATGTTTGATTCATTTACACACGAGTAAACACAGATGTGAGCAATGCAACAGGAATGCGAGATAAATAGAGGAGAAACCGTCTTATTATACGACGCATAGTAATTTAATACGTATTTGAGAAATGAAAGAGTGTATGGAAAGAACCTTTTCGCAAAAAGATTTACAAAAATAACTTTTCAAAACGCCTAACGCCTAATTATATGTAAATTATTTTCACTTAGTTTCATACTTACATAAATAAGTGATTTTATCAGAAGAATGTAAAAATGGTACATGTAATAAGTGTTTCTTGTGAAATGGATGTCATCAAATGTGCAGTAGCAATATTCGGAATAGAGCCGTTTCGTGTAAAAAATGGATCTTAAAAGTGCTGTTGGAGACATTTATAAACGATTACATCGGACTGGATCATAAGCAGTCGATTAACAATGAATCGCCTGCTTTAAGCGTGCTCACAGCGGCACACTAGGAGTTAACTTTTGGAAATCAGTATTGCGAAAGGCATCTATTGTTTAATATCTCGAAAATAAGCTCTCTTATCGAAAAAATATTTGATAGGCGTAGTAGCGGACACCTTCCTACATGACTGGTACCGAATAGTTTTTCGTGAAAAGTTCACACTGTTGAGAAAACCCGCGTTAGATGACTTTCTTCATACAAACTTCTGGCGGTTAACTCATGCTGGCTATTTTACGCATATACTATAGCACCTGGATGTGACAGCGGCGGGTAGAAAATCAGCCACTGCCAATAATTCATTGAATTCGTTTTATGCTACCTTTTATGCCTCCCCTTCTTCTTTTCCATACATTTGGCAGATTGTAACACCTTGTAGTGTATTCATCTTGCACTCGCGTTTTCATGGGCACCACGCATGCAGGAGCAGGAATTTTTCTTCATCGATATGCATTTTCCAGTTATCAGAGATGTAATCAGAAAATGCTTACGCCTGCGAAATGCCGCCGAACCGCCTAGCCTATGATCCGAATTTTCCGGGCGCTCGGACACAAATTATACCAGTTTGGAAATACACAGAATTATGTTTTACACGACTTTTTTTTCAGTCGTATTGTTGATCTTTAATTCACTACCAAAATCTATGCAATCATTTCCAAAAAAATCCCAAATAATTCTAAGAAAAACAATCATATGGTAAATATTGTGCTTTAAATATTTTATATGAGTACAAAACCGGGAAAATGTAAATCGTGTTAAAAGAGAACCTTGTGTAATATTTTATGATTATTAGGTATATAATAATCATTAACGTGGTTCTTCACGTTTCGATCATAAACTCTTCGCTTTCCGCGAAGCAAAGTTCCCGAGTTCCGAAATGCGAATTGTTCGAAAGTTCGTAAAAGAAAACTGGGGTGACATTGCGCATCTCGAATCGAATCACTCGATCGTGTCAATTTTTCGATTCGTTTCGAAAAAATGGCGGCATTATGTATTTCGTTCGACTTCATTTAGTCGCAGTACAAGATTTCGAATGGTGTTGTACTAGTTCAATCGAGTATGTTCTGTCAAACGGAATGTAAACAGAGAAAATAAGAGATAGCTGTTTCCGTGTTTAGTATGCCGCCTGCAGGAGAGACAACTTACAGCCTGGGACGGGACTTGCAAAGAGGAAAAATGTAACTTCATCTGCAACCAGCAAGCGCTGTCACGAATTGTCAGATGCAACCAGCACCTTTTTGTGTAAAAGTATTGGTATCCCTCAAAAAGTATTCCGAATGATTTTGGTTTACGAGTACTTTTTCACTTTGAAAAGTATTCTAGAAAAGCCGGACAGCTTAATATTGAACTGTTATGAATACGTGCTTTATTTCCGATAGGAAAATCTTTATAAAATAAGTTTACAAATCCGTAAATCACAAACACTTTTATTGTGCTCAGAAGATTCTACCGGGATTTAGGTGGAAACACTCAAGAAAACAGTTGAGAATCGATGATCAACTGTGATGAAAAGAAGAACAAGTGTCAAAACAAGGAAAAAGAAGCTGTCTTTGCAGGTCTCGTCTCAGCTTACAGCGCATGGCGAATGTGAGTAAACTGAGAGAATAAGAGTAATTTCATCTGCGTGTAGTATGTTGCCTGTTGGAAAGGCATCCCTCATGACATGAATTGACAGTTAATTTATAAACAAGCAAATTGTGCTCGATGACTTTAAAAAGCAATATAATTTATTGAGCAGTTGCAACCGATTAAAACATTATGTTATTATGTTTTGTAAATTGAGATATTGTTATGACACAAATTATAAGTTTTATGTTTAATCGAATCTATGCCACAGATCCAATTTTGAGCTAAATAATTTAAAGCTAAAGAAGGATTCGATAATAAATTACTTTGATGTTTCTATGTGTTTTAATTAAATACGCTTGAGTCATCTCATGCGCGTTTTTTTATTCAGCTCATTTATTTTCACGTAGATTTTGGAATAAACACGTTTATACGCAGATTTTCCTCATGGATTTTTCACGCGGTTTATCGAAATCGTCAAGAAATACGTAAAAACTTCGAAAAATCGATTTGAGTTGAAGTCGTTTTTACGCTGATTTTGGGATAATTAGAGATTGCATATTGTCAGGGAACTGTAAAAGTAGGTATACTTATGACATTGTTTTCCTCAAGAAACAATAATAAAACATTTATAACAAATAATAACAAACTATGATAAGAAAATTATTTTGAGCTTTTTATGGAATGGTTATTTTCATATAATTATTTGAACAATCATTAGATTCCATTTGTATTCACAGCCAGATTGTACTTTCGACTCGACTTAGTCGACTAAGTCGAGTCAAGTACAAGACACTCAAAGACGGCCTTACTGTTGAGGTCGAAATACGTATCTGTCAGGATACAATTAAGTGGTGGAATTCAATGGGATTGTTCAAACTCGTCTTATGACAGGTGAACAAACTATGATTAAAAATTTTCAGAAAGAAATGACTCTCGAACAACATTCGAAAGCTAAAAAGGTGACGAGTGTTTTTCATTCGACTTGAGTCGTTTTTCAGTGTGCTATCGAGCATCCATAATGCCAAAACATCTCGTTATTCTTGTACCTCCTCGATCATACTCGAACGATGAGTCGTTTTCGAGATCGAATCGAAACTCGTAATGCCAAACATGTTCGTCTCGATAGAATTACGTTCGAATCGAGATGCACAATGCCACCCCTGGTTGAGCTCCAAGAAACTAATTGGCCGAGCTACGAAATGCAGATTGCCCACCATATAATGAGGAGAATTTCATCCTGAAAAGCAAATCATCCGAGTTACAAAATATTCGAGAAGGAATTGAATGAATAACAAAAAGCAATGTGTCCGGGCTCCCAGAAGCAAACTTTCCATGTTTAGATGAGGAATCCTCCACTATCCGCGATTTGTCCAAATTATCTAATGAAAAATTTCTGAGCAGCGAGATCCAAATTGCTCGAGTTCCGAGATGCAAATTGTCTCTGTTTCGTGATGTGAACACGTTTAAGATCTATGTGATTAAAGATTTGAAACAGTCAAATCTAGTTGATATATTCTTTTCGGAGAAAATTTTCGCCCCACAGTTTCACAGGACTTTTAAAGCGTCCTACATTATTTTTATCAATATTTTCCTTCTAAGTCAATAAGATCCGTCTTACACCCAACCAGTGCAGTGGATGGCAGGTTTTAGTACAGTTCTGCACATAAGCTGTATAACTATTTGGCATATGCAATTTCTGAAGATTTCAATACAATCGTTGTATTGAAATTTCACAGTTTTGTATTACAGAGTCGATTTTGGCGACATTCGATTTTGGGAACAAAGCCATTCGATTTTTGTCAATAAAACCATTCGAGTTTGGTAACCCATTTTTTATTCTATTTTTTTATTTTGATATTCCTCATGAACCACGTAAATCTCATAGTCCTTGTAAAAAACTGATTAGAGCCCTAAACCGATGAGAAAAAATCGTTAACAAAATTTTCGTAAAAAAATTGGTTAGACCCCAAATCTGATGTAAAAAACTGTAAAAAGAAAATTGTGCGCATTTTAAAAATCCGCGTGAAAAAGTGTGACAGTGTGTATAGTGTCACAATAAGTGTAGAAATGTGAAATATCATGAGAAAACAAAAACCACCCGATTTTGGTAACATAAATGCACCGAACGTGTCGAAAAAATCTATACGCCAAGATTTTATACAATGATTGTGAGATTTGTTTTTTTTGGGTGTAGGATTCGATTTTGAGTCCCCATAGACAAACAACATTTAAACTAATTGGCATTGTAAAAACAAAAAAAATCTCTGAAACAATTTCCGCCAACTAGAAATAGATATCAAATGCAGCATATTTTCATTCCTCGTCATTGAACAGGTAGTGAAAAAAAGTAAACAAAATTCCATCATGAGTATTTTTGTCCATCTAGAATGTATATTTTGAATAATTCTAATAATCGCTCGTCTCCATAGTTTTGTTGGCGCCCCATATCAAACATTCCGTTATCTTCCCCAACTAAAAAAGTATTTTTGATAAACTTTCGTTAAATTTTCGTCCCGAATTTAAAAAAAAGTAATATTTATGGAAAACATTTGTAGATTTTGATTCTAAAGGATGGAATATTCTCTATCAACTTCTAAACGAATTGAAGTTACAGGTATGCGATAAGACACTTTTTGCTAACGAAACGAAATTTAAAATGTCTATGTTTATTCGAAACGAGACGAAATGAAATATAGATTTACTTCCGAGACTTCGAAACGATACGAAACCAAAATCCATTTAATTCGGAATTTTACGAAAGACACGAAATTTAATTTTTTTTCTGCGGAATTTTTATAGAATTGATTTTACATTAGGGAAGTTATCGGGTTTGGTCACCTTAGTGCCTAATTTGGCCAATCTTGAAAAATGCATATTTTCCAAAAAATATCGATCAGTTTCATCAGACAAGTAAGATGAGCTATGTGAGAGCAAATGAAACCCTAGAAAATGGCTTTACTATTGGAGATATGAGAGAAATTGGCCAAATTAGGAACATGGCCTAAACTGGTACAGAAAATGAATGCATCGATTTTATTTTTTATCTAGTGGGATACTTATTTTATCAACATCTGCCAGGCGTATACGTAGATAGAGAATTGTTAATAGCCTACATTTGCTCGCTAGACGAATCCTCTGCACCTTTCTAAAATGCATAAAGATATGTATTTCAGAAATGTGATTGCAAAGTTTTTACGGCAGTAGTTTGCTCAGTAGGGGAAGTGTACCGGTTTTGTCCACCTTAGTGCCTAATTTGGCCAACCCTGAAAAATGCATATTTTCCAAAAACTTTCGATCATTTTTCCACAACGAAGAAGCGTAAGGGATATATCTCCTGTTACAGTTAATAAAACCCTCGGGAATTGCTTTTGCTCGAAGTTATGCGAGAAACTGGCCAAAACTGGTACAGTTATCCTTTGAAGAAATAATTTTTGCTTTGATGAAATAATTTTTCCTTTCTCATACAAAAACTTGTCACAATCCTTCCAAATTCAACCTTTTTATAGGAAGCTTGGAGACCCTTAGTCTTATATACAATCAACTGGATGAACCAAGCTATTGTCAAACATATACATGAAACATTGTTCTCAAATTCTCATCTTCAACCGATTTCAATTGAGTGCAAGAAACAGCTGCTATGGGCAGTATTAGCCGGTCACGCCCTTACAATCAATTTAGGATTAGGAAGGGAAAACTAGTTTGACACTCATTGTAAGAGATCGAGGAATCTTCTGCATCTCCGTGAGCGTCACGGGAAAAGAACCGTTGGTTTGTTGAAAAGTCAATTCATATAAATGAATGTTTACATTATGGTAAGCGACTAAATATTTATTGTAAACGAAGTTATTTTGAAAACTCGAAGACGGAAACCGTGTTTTAAATCAATCCAACCCAAAATCAATGTGCTTAATTTAATAATAACCGTTACCGGGGGTGACAATGGGTCGGGGGGTGAGAATGGGTCATCGCTCTCACCGACAGTCTGGAGATCGTAGAGCACAATCGTTCAAAAAAGTCTCTCATATTTTTATCTTCTTGCTCTGAGATACATTCAATCTATTCTACATGCATTCTTAGTAGTTAAAACAGTGACCCATTCTCACCCCCATTTGACCCATTGTCACCCCCGACGACGGAATGTTTTCCTTAGGGCCTTCTTAACTCTCAAGCGGAGCTAAGTCATGCGTTGAAACCTGGTTGAAGGCCTAAGAGGTGAAGAAGTCGGCCTTTAATAAGAAATAAGCGCTCCAAAAATACTTCACAAGGGCCCTAGGAATCCACGCCACGGCTTTGTTTCTTTGACAAAGTTGTACTGATTTGATTCATATCTGATTACATTTACACTCTGAGCCTGACGTCTTAAATCGGATCATTTTTGAAAAAATAGGATAGAATAGTTAAGGATATATTTAATTTTCTGTATAGAAAACGAAATACGTATTTGTCGACTCAGAATTGGATTATGTAGTAAGCGTTGATAGCGTTGATGTTTATAACATTAAGTTTTGAAAACAGCTTTAAGATTTTGCTCAGCGGTGCAGCCAAATTTTTTGATAATACACGACATACTTGGCTTGAGAATTGGAAGGTAGGTTGAAATGCGGGTAAGAATTTAGAGCTTCGGAACGGGAATAGTACTCAAAAGGTTATACTCTGTCTACTATCTATACTGTTCAGATTGAACACGAACATAAACAAACCGAACGAAAAATTATACGGTCAAGTAAGAAAGAATCTTTGTAAGAACGGACTCGGGTGTACTTATTAGCGAAGTGGGTCCATAATGACCAAAAGCTCACAAAATAATTTTCTATGATCTCCGAAATAACCCGAAATGTGATCAAATGAAATAAAAATGGTGATTTCTGGAAAAGCTCTAAAGGTAATTTACTAACCATAAAACCAAAAATGTTGAATGCAAAGCAAAACTATTTTCGTTTACGGAAAACCAACAACATATGATGGAAGGCTGAGGCTGATAGCACTCACAAAATAACATTAGAATTATTAATTCTGCATATATTTTTTTTTTCCATCAGACCGATCCAAAACAAAACTCATTATGCGATCGTAGAGTACCGCGAGGTGTTGCTTGTGTTAATTTACTTTGTTGATTTTTACTACCGTGGGGGACCGAAATCCATACAGCATCGAAATCCGTCCACCTTAAGAGATATCAATATATTAAAAGGGATTAGGGATTTCAAGTAAATGATTTACAAATAGTTTATCTTATCCTGTTTATATAGTTGACAGTAAACTTTTAGGTCATTGAGATGGATAGTAGGCTTTGAACATAAAACAACCTAAATCAAAACAAAACCTTCCAAACACGGAGTTCCTGGCGCCACTTTTATGCGTGTAGAACGTAATCGCATTAAAAGTGAATGTGCTTAAATTGCAAATTGCAAATTGCAAATAATAAAGTAAGATCAGTGGAATACAAATCAAGGACACCGCTGCTCAAGGTGCGTATTCAACTATTTACAGTGGTACTAGTCAATCTGTTTCAATTTAAATATTCAGTTAGAAAATAACTGTACGGATTTTGATACATTGATCGAAATATGTCCATGGTGGATTGGTTTTAATTTAATTAATTATTTTACCATATTTTTTGAAGTCTCTAATCTGTAAATGCGGAACATTTTAGAAGTAGAGGCCTTTGTGCTCCTGTACAAACGATAAACGTTGCATTTGCATTCGATTTCTATTTTCTAGAGACGTTTTCATATACTGTGGTGCTTTAGTGTACGGATTTCGATGCCCCACGGTACCATCTTAAATCTGAGTTTCAACCAATTTTTTTTTAGTGTATCAACAACACACTAGCGAGCCATACTTAAGTTAAGAGCTGAGCAGAATGGATACGTTTGCGTGCGTTTTGACAGTTTTACCATGGGAAACTGTCAAAACGTACGCAAACGTATCCATTCTGCTCAGCTCTTTACTGCAACTAATTGGTATGAATTGTGCTATTCGGAGTAGCTCACTCAAATGTCCAATTCGATTCTTCGCTTATTCAAAGTCAACATTCCAAAGGAGCTTATAGTTTGGAACTATTTTTACATTAAAAACTAAAAAAATCGAATTAATTGTTATATAGTTGGATAGTTGGCCTTAGGGAAAGAGGCCTTGTAACGTTCCTCCTCCTGTAGACAAAATGCCTTTTAGGTATGGTGTCGTATTTAAAGTTTTTGAAGTGCAATAAAAAATAAAACTAGATCATGAGCAACATATGTGAGTTAAGTAAACAAAACAGTATCAAAACAATGGACAGGAAGGTTGTGGAAAACTGAGATTTTTCGCATTTGGATAAAAGATCTAACATTTTGGTCTAGGTTAAACGCTTTACTGGTACTAACGTACGATGTACCACGCGCCTCCACAAGTCTATACCATTTTGGCGAAAGATATTCAGTCGAATGACGTTTGGTCGGAAGCACATTACGTCGACGGGACGATTGGTCGACTGGGCAGTTGGTCGGAAATATTTTTTTAGTTTTAATTCAGATGAATGACGGCAGGCTAATCATTGTATTCTTCGATAAGTTTCAAAAAGTGATGAGTTATCGCAACGACAAAGGACACATGATAAAAGATTGTACTCGTGAGGATTTAAATTATCTGATGCGTGTGAACTAAGTGAAAAAAGAGCATCCATGAAAAGAATAAGAATATGATATTGTTTCACATAGGTTTCAGCAGCTGATATTTGACCAGATTTATTACAAATCATGTTGCTGAAATCATTTTTGTCTGATTAGGACGTAAAAGAGAGACTCATATCGTTCACAAAATATTTTAGAAATTCCGTATGAACTTTGAACCTCCGTATATGACATCCAAAATAAGTTGATTATATCAGCTAGAAAATAAAAATAAAATCTTCACTGTAGTCTTCAACCGTTGTTTAAGTTGTTGTCAGTTCGTTTTAAAAAAAAACAGTGTCAGAATTCTCTGAATGGAAGAACTAAAAACCTCTAATATTGCTTCTGATATTGTCCACATAAATGTAACCCCGTTTCAAGACTAGAAATTCTCGAAATAAAATTTAACAATCTAAAGTATTATTATTACTCATAACTCTTTTATATGACATCTAACAACAATACAATATGTGTCTCAGTCCTCAATTAGTCAACAATCTGCACTCTTATAAATACAGCAAGAAATACGCCTCATGTTCTTGTTGACTATTTTTATGATATTCAAGACCGAGCCACAAGTACAAATAAAATAATAATCTCAACCGAAGTTAAGTTAACGCATCTCGACTCAAAATTCACAAAAAGACAGAACTCTTGAACTTTAAATTAGACAGCATTTTGCGTATTTTGAAATATCCCAAAATGCAACAAATTCGTCAACCACGAAACTCATACTATTCCACAACAGCAAGGAATGTTAGGAAATCTACAAAATTATCTTTGACGTTCTTCACAGAAATGCATCCACCTCTACTCAAAAATCCATAAATGTATGTACAACATGACTTGAAATGTGTCAAAAAATGTACAAAATAGACTGAGCTGCTTTTTCGAAAACACCGAAATAACAACAAATGTATTCAATATTTTTAAATGTGACAAAAACAAAATCTGAAGTTCAGAAATCAACTAACAGCGATCATATGAGACAGAAACTATTGTGGGACTTTTTTTATTACCAAGATCGATCGATTGGTCCAAAATGCGATTAAATCAATCAAACACTTTGAGCTCAACTAAACCCCTGAATCGTGTAAATTGTGTACATACTTATGAACAAAAATTATTTTTCAATTATATGAAGTTTCAGGTCAATCAAACAGTGTTAGGAAACGAAATCAATATTTCATCAATTTACGGAACAACGATTGGGTAAAATGGTGAGTTCGTTCCTAATGATAAGATTTTTTTTAAATCTTTCACTTAAAAAGGAAAATAGAATTCTAAGTAGTATTGCGTCGTAAGTCAAATTGGTCACAGAACTGGGATTGCTATAAAACTCGAGTAACAGCCATGTTCCAGACAATGTGTCATTATTCGCATTTGAGTTGCTCCAATCCAAATCGTTTACATAGACAAGAGTTTCTTACTTCCAGATGTGCGTTTTATTGGCAAACCTTATTTTATAGGTAATCTGACGTACACGATATTGCTAGAGTGCACACCTTAGACATAAGTCAACGAAATTATTAAAATATTTCCATTATTAACTTTTGAAATCCTTCCTCGAACAATCGAACGAGCTGCATTCTGAGCGTTTTGTCCAATAATCACCAAACTAGCTATGAAGAGCGAATAGGCGCGGTGTCTGTTGGAAGAAAATCGAGTAATGCGAGAGAACGCGCAGAGGAGAGTTTTTTTATGAGACCATTTTCTCACTTGAGAAAGCCCATGTTTGTTTCAAGTCTGTCATAAAATTTGCTGCTCACAATCAAAATATGAGGAAAAAGTTGACCAAAAAGACCAAATATTGTTCTTATCGACGGTTGTTTAAAAAAAATCTGTGTATGAACTCGTTTATTAAAAATGTCATCTTTGTTAAAACCCAATCTTAACTTTCACATTCCTCAAGCAATGGTTAAATTGCTATTAAAAAAATTTCCTCTTCCCGTTTCAGCCAATGCAATGTATGGAATAATGGCTGTTCAAAAATGTGGCTTTGCTCCAAATGACAAGTACCTGTTACTAAGAATCAGGAACCAATTTCGAAATGATGTTTCTTACACTTACAGCTTTGGAAGATTATTTTGCGTGGTGACATTGTGGTTGTTGATATTGTGGTTTGATTCTCTCTCATAAATCGTTGATGAGCGAACTGACAGTATCCGGCAAAAGAAGTAAAGCCAAGAGAACGAGAGTGTTGCAGAGACGGCATTTCTCGCATGAGAATTTTTGTTTATTTTTCGAATATTGTTCTCATCCAACAGTATGAGGATAGACAGGATCAACCTTTTCCGATCACAGGTCGTACAGAATTAATACCCAAAACATAGGATTAGACCTCGGGCAGGACACTGGCACAACAACCAGCGGAAAATGTACAGAAAGGTGATAGTTTAAAATAGTGAGTACATTCATAATGGCAAGATGATCCTTGGAACTTGGTATTTTGACTTACTCATCATTCAGATGATCGTGCTAAAGAAGACCATAAAACCTTGCTAACCTAATCCAGATAATATTCATCTGAGTCTTGTCAATATTGATGTTCATCCAATAGGCATCGGAGAGCGAATGGGCGTTATCCGGCAAACAAAGCTTGCGTGAATCGAGAGAAAAAGAGCACGCAAATAGTTTTTGTTTTTTTTTTCAGAGAGGATCCGACTGCTGGTCTCACCTGAAAAATCTCATAGGTATTTATTCTAAATCTTTAATAGAAATTAATATTCTGTCAGAAGGATTCAAAAAATTATGTTTTATTAGTTAAAACACGTATCAAGTGCTTTATTTTAGTTCATTACTATTGGAGTTTGCTGTTAAAACAGAAAAGTGCGATTCATCTAATGTAGATTAAAACATTGTTCATAAAGTTTTCTTTAAATTCTTTACCATATCTTTGAAGAGCGTAAATAAAGTAAATTTTTTGTGATATGTCATAGAAAGTTGTTTATTTTTAGTTCATTTATATTGACAAGTATATTAAATTCTATTTATGTGTAGGACTGAAGTCACCAACTTAATAGTATTCATAACTGAATTTGAGCGAAAATGACCTCTGATTGCTATGACATAAAATTGCTTGCTTATACTCAATGCAACCCTATTTGGAAACAAAAAAAAACAATGCATGCTGAGATCGCTGTAAAAGTAATATCTTGGAAAAAAAATTAAATTTTTTATAGCATGTCATAAAATTAGTGAACTCAGAATCGCAGAGCAAAATCATTAGGTTGTTTGCAAACACTTAACTGAAAATCCGGGTGCATAATGATTTAAAAAAAGTTAGCGTACGAGAAAAAAATAAAAGTTATATATTTTAGTACTCAATAAAAAGTTTTTTTTCAAATTTGAACAGTTTTAATCTAGATTTTTTTTTGTCTTTTTCCACTATAGTAAGTTGCTTTTTGAGATTGCAAAACTCAAATCTAGATGTCACTACATGAGGGCCCATTTATTTGTAAGCATTTCCCTAATGTAGACTAAAGGCACTCTTGATTTCTCCTTCGTAGAGTGTAAAATAGGATACTTTTTCGAATGTCCAAAATTAATGCATTCTCTTTTATCGATTTGACCAAAAAATCATTAGATTTTTCCCTCGGTTTTTTTATTGTTTGTTCACCAAAACTTTCCGAGAGTTGCTTCTAATGCAATAATCCACAACATGTTTCACACAATGCAATGTTTCCAAATTTTTGTTTTCATAGTAAGAATCACAACAAAATCTGTAAATAATTCTTCTTCGTACCTTTCTAACTTTATTTTACGTTTACGTTTACACCTTCACTTTTCATCACAATTCTCGAAATCAGCTTCTTCTCGAAATCAGCCATCGACACACCCAGCGCAAACACTTAACACATAATCTTAAAGTCCCCGGGTTCACTGAACTCCGCGTCGAGCCAAAACATTTTCCAGGCCTGCGAAAAATCAGCGCACCATCGCGCACTCAGCACAGATGAGTTCCCACGCTCGAATGAGATTTTGCAAGTCGCACACTCTCCCGCTCGCTGAGTACTCAAGCCACGCGAACTTCCAAGAGCAATGCAGAGTGAGAGAGCTTTGGCACTCACTGGCCCTCTCTCTTCGTTTCGGTTCGTTCCGAAACATTAAACTTCGGATTGCATTCGGCTTTGTTGCCGATCGTCGTGCGCTGCTTGCTGCATTACCGATGCAGCACCCGAAGTCAAGTTCATTCACCTCTCTCGTGTATGACCCAGTTTTTGACTAATTTTGCAAAGAAAATATATTGAGAGCGGATCTCTCCTTTTGGATGTGATTTTTTTTAAAGTTGATTTAGTTTAAATATTTGATCATATGTTTGATAAACTTACTTTATTGATCACCAATTGTGAATACAATAAAAGAATTTTCTGTATTAAGTTTTTACCATTTGTGTAAAAAAGTTTATAAACTAAACGATAAGTTTGTTCGCATTGTTTTTTTAAACATTAGTTTGATAAATTGATAATTCACTATCGTTTTTTGTACTAAATCCTCATGCATTCAATGAAAATGGCTTCAACCATCTCGAAATTTCCAGCACCATTGCACTAATTTCTATTGCTCAGTCATTGAAAAATCACTGCACCATCAACACAGCTGCAGTAAAGCAAAAGTCGGTCTTCACTACCACCACTGACTGCGATTGCATGCACTTCGGAGAGCGCTCCCAAGTTCAACGACCCCAGCCGAGTGACCCAGTTTCAGTCACTCACGCCATCGTCGTCCAACTATCCGCGCATTACTGTATGCAATCCAGGTCGCATTTTCCGAACGTTAGTCCGTCCTACGGCGATGGGTTTTTCCACCGATTTAAACAGATTCTCAAAGTTCGACAGTGAGCAAACTCGAAATTGTCTGACGCATGACACAGACTTGAGGATGTGTCCTTGGGCAAAGCAAAAACTATCGACCGCACCAACAGCTCGGCGGTTTGCTCAGAACCAAAATGCGAAGAACGAAGTGACTACGCAGATTGAGCTTTTGATTGCGCGACGCGAGCACCGCCTTCTAAGCCACTAGGAACTACGGGCGCAGGGAGCTTCCTCCAGGAAGGAGGAAGGTCTTTTGAAGATCACGATCGTTGTTGTCGTCGTTTCGGTTCCACTTACCTTTATTGAATGCGGAGTGTGGTGTAACAACCTCAGACGATTACGAGACACATGATAATTGAGTGTTTATGATGATTGAAGCTCCCTGCTGGATTGGATGAAGTTCTTGCAAGATTGCTAATTTTTGCATTTACGTGTTCTCACGGCGACGGGGATGACTCCCGATCCGTTGGCCACAATCAATCACTCACAAATACTTGTTCCCGGGGGATCGATTTCCGAGCCGGGAATTGCGTTCTAACTTATTCAAATCACTTGGTTTTAAGGTTGTGGGTTTCACACTGACTGACTGCGAGAATGCAGTTGCACTTGCGGAAATAAAATGTGAGATCATGCAGTTTGCTAATCTACGGATCCCACAGGCTCTTCTCGTTTCAATATCTCCGGATCCAGACGCGTAAAGTCGCAATTTATTCCCGATTTCGCTGTCTCACTCTAATGTGCACCCCGCAAAACGGTTCGGTCTCACTCACTTGCCATTTGATCCAGAGGGATCACTTGATTCCTGTTTGACTTGTTTTCTTGGATATTTTTGTTCACGTTCACACTGATACTGACTGATCTGGAATTCTCGATGGTGTTTTTCCAGGATTAATTTATCGATCACGTTGGGTTCAATGAATTCTTGCCTATGGTCACTTTGCACTCTTGATCGATCAAATTGATTTGTTTACTACTTTTCATACACTTGAGTTGCTTTTTGTTGACATAAGATGACGTGTTCTGCTCGAAGTTCTGGATGGATGATCGTTGTAATGCTTGATGGGTTCGTGTCTTCTTCAATTCAACGCTCGTTCAAATCCTTTTATTTTACATTTCTTCTGCGCTACCACTGTCAATTTTACAATACTTAGCAATTCCCACAATATCACATGTTCTTCCAGTCGAAATATCACCACGTTTCAAGGTTATCACACCAAAAAGATCATTGATCTAATATCTAAGCTTCGGTTAACTCACAAAATCAACAAGGATCACGTTACTTCTTCGTTCCCAAAAACATTCATAAACAACAATTTCGCACAGTTGTTGTTCTCATCGTACCCAAAATAACGATCGACTGCAGCAACAACACAAGTCACAGTACAACCCGATCTAACTTATGTAACGATATTCTGCGCCACCCACTGACTTCTGGTGCACGGTGATTCGCATGTGACTCAACACTGCCGCCCGGATCAGTTTGTTAGCCCCAAAAGCTCCACAGCGGCTCGCGATCGCGATCTTCCCGAACTCACTAGCAATCAACAACACGGATGGTTCGTCTTCCTGAGTGCCTTTCAGTGAGACACTGCGCTTAGAATTTTCCTCTCGAAAGCTCGATCGCGTATCGGAACTATCGATTCTTCCACCGACAGCAGGGATGCGTCCGTATCGTGTATTGTCTTCGGAGCAACTAAATCGTGGAAGATTCGTCAAATCACTGTTTACTCTCCGGCAACTACACATTTTGACGGTCAAGGTACTTCCCCCACCACCGGCATTGGCCGGCGACTCACACCAACACCAACACCCTACCGGGCCGATTGTGTAACTCCTTAGAACTCTTCTGAAAGCTCCCAGCGCATCCACACTATCGCAAAGCCAACCCAACTCGCGCACCTGTGTACCATCCAGGTGCTCAGCGGAGATCATACACCTCCAGAAGCTCACTCGTTCGTTCCCTCTTTCATTCATTCGATTCGATCTAGAACCTACCAACACCAACGAGCTCAACTTCCACATACAAAACATAGAAGCAGGAGCACCGCGAAGCGATCACTCACCCTCGCTTCCACGGCACGAAGAGCATAGACCCAGCCGATATCGGCGGAGAGAACACGATCATTATGTGTATGTGCGTTCCTCGTCCTTCCTGCATCCACCCACCAATCACAGGTAAAAAACCCACTTCATCCGAGCCAAAAGGAATAACGGTACCGTCCGACGGCCCATGCTATGCTGCTGCTGCTGCATTCAGCCCAATCCGTAGCCCGCGTCCCTTGCCACCAAGCGCAAAACAAAGCGAGACCCACCGCTGCTGCTGCACACAGGTAGAATTCTGGTTGTTACGTTGCGTGCTGCTGCTGCTGGCACTGAACTTCACACTCGACTCTCCTCCATTGCCATCCTACACCATTCGTACCATCATTGCAACCACGCTGCACGGCCCACAACTCAGCGCGGTGAAGTTCATGGGAATCGTTTGTTGTCGTCGTCATCGTCGTCGGTCGAGGTCAACCTTTCATTCAGCAGACCACGCACGAACCGATCAGTCTCTATCTCCCACTACTCGAACTCGGCGAACGGTGGTCTGTGGCATTTGACACGGAAGTGCGCGCGCGGTGGCAGAGCATCGTTATTACAAAATCCATTGTTATGCTACGGTTCTTTCACGCACCGTCGCCATCCCCCTTTGACTACGACGGGGTTCTGCTCGTTCGTGTCGTTGCGACAGTCATTGGGGCTATTTTCCCGTTGGTCGCAGCAGCGCAGTGGCACTTCCTCCCGTCCCTCCCCACAGATAGCAGCAGCAGCAACAGTGGGAAGTGCGGGAAAAGGTTAAATGTTGAGTTATGTTGTTTTTTTTTCGCGCGAGAACGGGTTTGCCTCTAATATTATGTCATTGTTCCGCAACCGACCAACAGTATATCTAATTTGATTATGCAATTTGGTTCGGTCCCTCAATCAAGAACTCGATGAATGGGCATTTATTTGAATGAATTTTCGTGGGGAATTAATTGCTGAGGCTAGCGCCTAGCTTTATAAATTTGAATACTAATGTGATTAATAATGTGTTAAGCGATATTGTGGGAATTTTACGACTGGAAAGATTGATCTATATTATAAGGCTTCAAGAGTCTTGAGATTGTAAAATAAATTACCTTATTATTTTGAAACACCATCGAGTTTTTTATGGATACAGTTTTCTACCACTAGAAGAGATTTTTTCATTTTTCATTATTGAGAATTTCAGCCCGATAATTAGAATATTGTCTGAGCTAAGAAAGGTCTCAGAGAATCTAAGATTAGGATGGATCCCTATTTTTCAATTGTTTAATGTCTGAATTGGAAACGCATAGGAAACCACCAAAAGTTTGTTAGCACATAAATTTAAAATCAACAGCTTTAGAAACAAAATTCGTCTATCACGTACAGATTTTGAATCATTAGATCGAAATCCGTACAGCTGTTTTTTGACAAACTATAATACATAATCGAAATAGATCAACTAGGTCTGAGCTCATTGAGAGGCAAAGGAAAAAAACTACAATATACATAAAACAAATTAATTGACTAAGCTGTGTAACACTGTAAATAGTTCAATACTTACTTACTTGATGGGCTACAGCTCTTCGATGAACCTACGCCGAATGGAGTATCCTTCTCCACTGGACTCGATCCTGGGCCAATCGCCTCCAGTCGCCCTGAACATTGAGCGCCCTCAGGTCCTCTTCAACTGCAAAAAGCCATCGTGTACGCGGCCTTCCACGAAGCCTGCGGCCTCTTCCGGGTTCTCTACTAAATATTATCTTCGCTTGACGTTCTTCCGGCATACGAACAACATGACCAGCCCACCGTAGTCTGCCGTGTTGTATAAGCTTAATAATATCCAGCCCTTTATACACCTGGTACAATTCGTGATTCATGTGACGCCGCCAGATACCGTTCTCCTGTTTACCGCCGAGTATTGTCCGCAGCACCTTACGTTTCAAACACCTCCGAGCTCTCCGATCAGCCTCCTTTAACGTCCATGTCTCATGGCCGTATAAAGCCACCGGAAGAATCAGAGTAGTATACAGCGCGAGTTTTGTTTTCGTTTGCAGACTACGGGGCTTAAGCTGGTTACGAAGTCCGTAATAAGCCCTATTTGCAGCTGCAATACGCCTTTTCACCTCGCGGGTAACATCATTATCGCACGTCACTAATGTTCCAAGATACACAAATTCTTCCACCACTTCAAATTTTTCACCATCCAGCACTATTTCGCTACCACCACCACTAATGAACCCACGTTGATTGCCAGCGACCATGTACTTCGTTTTGCTGGTATTGATCGTGAGTCCAATCCTCGCTGTCTCCCTCTTTAAAGGCGCAAAAGCCTCTTCCACGGCACGGCGATCAATTCCGATAATATCGATATCGTCCGCAAATCCCAGGAGCATATGCGATTTTGTGATAATGGTACCGCTTCTTTGCACACCAGCTCTCCTAATCGCTCCCTCGAGCGCTATGTTGAACAGCAGGTTCGAGAGTGCATCACCCTGCTTTAATCCATCTAAGGTAACAAATGACGTCGATATTTCATCCGCAACCCTTACACTTGATTTCGATCCGTCCAACGTTATACGAATCAGCCGTATCAGTTTCGCCGGAAAACCATGTTCAAGCATAATTTGCCATAATTCATTCTGTTTCACTGAATCGTACGCCGCCTTGAAATCAATAAACAGATGATGTGTCTGCAAGTTGTACTCCCGGAATTTATCAAGGATTTGTCTCAGGGTAAACATTTGATCCGTCGTCGATCAGCCCTCACGAAAACCTGCTTGGTATTCGCCGACGAAGAACTCTTCAAGCGGTCTCAATCTGTTGAACAGAACACGGGACATAATTTTGTACGCCGAATTAAGGAGGGTTATTCCTCGGTAATTGGCGCACTCCAGTCTGTGCCCTTTCTTAAATAGAGGGCAAATGAGGCCGTCCAACCAGCTAGCAGGCATTTCCTCGTCTTCCCATATTTTCGACATAATATGGTGCAGAACTTCATAAAGCTGCTCACTGCCATGTTTGAGAAGTTCAGCCCGGAGCTGGTCCTTCCCCGCAGCCTTATTGTTTTTCAGCTCTTTAACAGCTTTTTTAACCTCATCTAGTGTAGGCGACTCCATCACTTGTCCATCGTCGCTAATATTTATTAGCATTCAACATTCAACAAAGTCTCGAAGTGTTGCTTCCACCTGGCAGCCACTTCAGTCTTATCTGTCAGCAAATTCCCTTGTTGGTCGTTGCACATGACGGGAGATGGCGCTGTCTTTCTCCGCACGCCATTGACAGACTCATAAAACCTCCGCATATCGTTCTGCTCCATTTTTTCCTGCGCCTCACTAATAACTTGTTCTTCGTACTCTTTTTTCTTCCTGCGGTGGGTTCGTTTCTCGGCTGCTCTTGCTTCCTTGTACCGATCTCTATTCGATCGGGTACCTGACACATCCGGCTTCTGGCAACGTTCTTCTCGTCTGTCACTCTCTGACACTCCACATCGAACCAACCCGTCCTGGGTCGCCTCTGTGCAGTGCCTACCACTTCTCGTGTTGCTCTTCTCGCCGCTCCATGAATCGACTCCCATAGATCGTTGATGTTGTCGCTAACGTTGATTGCATTTATCCGTCGAGCTTCTGGCGGTACTCAGCCGATACTCCTTCCGCCGACAATCGCTGGATATTGTAACGCATCTTTCGCTGTGATCTTTCGTTCGATACAGTTGACAACCGTGATCGAATTTTACTGACAACGAGGTAGTGATCAGAGTCAATGTTCGGACCTCTGAATGTCCGTACATCGATAACATCTGAGAAATGGCGCCCATCCACCAAAACATGGTCTATCTGGTTGTAAGTTTCACCATTTGGGCGTCTCCAGGTGTGCTTTCGGATATTATTTCGTGCAAAGTAGGTGCTACTGATGGCCATCCCTCTCCATAGGCTTTATCAAGACATTCATAAAACGTGTCCTTCACGTCGTCGGATTTATCGTTTGTCGGTGCGTAAACGTTGATTAGGCTGTAATTAAAGAATTTTCCCCGTACCTCAACACACAGATTCGTTCGCTAATGGGTTTCCACCGCATTACTCGCTTCATCTGCTTGTCCATCACTACGAAACCAACTCCATACTCTGCTTTTTCACCGCCGCTGTGATAGATGTTATACTTGAATGCAGTGTTGGTCGTGGGGTCCACGGCTCGGAATTCACGTTCTCGGATCTAGGCCATCAGACTTCTTGAATAGCAGCCACGTTCACTCCAACCTTTTGCAGTTCACGAGCCAGAAGGCTCACTCGTCCAGGTTCATTTAGGGTCCTGACATTCCAGGTACCGAGTTTCCAATCATAGTCCTTATTTCGTTGCCGGGTCGGTTGCCAAAAATAACGTTCTCTTTTTCTTCTATCTCCATTTTTCGTGGTATCGTGGTATGGCTACCTTACCGGGGTCGCGTTACCTACATCGCGATGATGGGGCTGCCACCTTAGGTATAGCTGACGCGATACAGCATTTCGTTAATCAGCCGCTGGGTACCAGGCAGACGCTGTTTGAGCCGCACCTCCAGCACCAACAGACGCTCGAGGCGTACCTTCTCACTCTAGCTGATGTCAGAAGGACAACAGTGCCCAGGCTGCACTACCAGCTAAGTACACAACCCTTAGCTGGCGGTCTTTTGTCATCGGACGACCCGTGGAAGCGTGAGATAGGGACTTGTGGGGACCAGAGCTCTGTTGGGCGCTCCTTGCTTTGTGTCAACCCACCATTTTGCAGCCCATGCTGACCTCTGTAATCGGTTAAGAAATGTTGGAGTTATGACAGTTTTGGTGAGACAAGAAGACCTAATCCTGAATTGACTGAATTGACTGTAAGTGCATGACCGGCTCATATTGTGTCGCCAGCACTAAATTGAATTCCGTCTTCCGACGTTTTACTTCCGAACTTACTTCCGACATCATGAATGTCAAAACAAAATTTGAGTTTGCTACCAACACATTGTCGGAAGAGCGTTCGAAGTGTGGAAATCGACTTCGAACCTCAATTCGGTGCCAGCGACGTTGTCAGCGACAAAACAAGCTCGATTTGGTGACAGATAATATCGTGCAGTGCTGCATAGTTATTTTTAAGCATATGCGGTATTTCGAAAAATTTCGTTTCAGGTGGTTCGAAACGAAATTCCGCGGAATTTCGCGGAATTTGAGCATGGCGAAATCTGATTTCTTGATTTCGTTTCGTTTCGTAAAATTACAAAAATTTCACAAGAAAAAACTAGCTTTTGACGAAATTTAACGGAATTCCGCGGAATTTCGTAACAAATTTAGACTTAAACCATATCGTATATTATCGTATATTATCAAATTTTTTGGCTGCGCTGCTGAACAAAATTATGAAGCTCTTTTCTAAACTTAATGTTATGCATTTTTTTCTAATAACGCTTACTACATAATCACATTCTGAGTCGATAAATACGTATTTAGTTTTCTTCTATGAAACGTCTTCGGTGTGTCTAACAGAAAACGAAAAGTATGTTCTATCCTATTTTTTCAAAAGTGATCAGACAGAATATTTAAGACGACAGACTCAGAGTGTAAATGTAATTAGATATGAATCAGATCAGTATCACTTTGTCAAACTCGCAAAGCTGTGGCGTGGATTCATAGGATCCTTGGACTTGCGAAGTCTTTTAGAGCGCTTCTTTCTTTTTAAAAGTCGATTCCTTCACCTCCGGTTGGTCCTCAAACCAGGTTCAAGCGCATGGATAAGCACCGCTTAAGAGTTTCATTATTCAGAGTTCATATAACATACAATATTCAGTGAATCATCGAAATATACATACAGCCCCCAAGCTTTAAATTAAAATTTTGTGATATTCTTTGACTATTTGCACAGAGTGCGGAATCGATCGGTGGCAGCTAGTCCGGGAGAACACGAATTGAAAAAAAGTCTGCCTCGCAGAGCAGAAATTTATTTAATCAGTGTTCAATCGATCATGTTGATGCTGATCACGCCAGCTAGTGCGAGTACACGCAAAGTGATGAAACTGTAGAAGCTTACTAAACGAAGCACACGAGTTTGCGTTGAATTGATTTGAATCACAGTTTTCGTCTTAGAGTTTTCAAAATAGCTTCGTTTACATTACATTTTTAGTCGCTTTCCAAAGTGGCTCCACATGAATTACCTTTCCGACTAACCAATGATTCCTTTCCTGTGGTGCTCACGGAGATGCAGAGCATTCATCGGAGTCATAACAATGAGTGTTAAACTAATTTTCCCCTCCTAATCCTAAATTGACTGTAAAGACGGGACCGACTCATACTGTCCATAACAGTTGCTTCTTGTACTCAATTGATTTTTTTTTATGGCTCGCATGCACTAACACATAGACAAGGACAAACAGGCAATATCTCGATTTGTCGAGCTGATTGTATACTAGACGTGCTGCCGACCAAACGTAGTTATCACTCGCAAAATTTCAGATCTTTCGAAAAAAGATCTTAGCACATATACAGGTCTTATAACAGGCCATTGCCCGAGCCGATATCACTTGAAGCTGCTAGGAAAACTTCAAGATGATATATGTCGTTTCTGCGGCATACATGTAGAGGACTCGGAACATCTGTTATGCCATTGTCCGGCAATTTTTAGAAAAAGAATACAGTTCTTCAACAAGGGGCTGATAGAACCCTCTGAAGTTTGGGGAACAAATCCCAATATGTATGGTAGTACGATTCATCAGAACCATAATACCGCATTGGGAAGACGCTGGAAGTCAAGGTGATGCAATTGCTCTACATAGCAATGATGCGTCAACTTGGCAAAGCTATATCAAATGGGGCATATATCACAATAGATCTAACAAATGGTCGCAGTGATTAAAATACCCAACAAGGAAGAAAAAAATGCTGCCGTGAATCGCATATCTGTCCCATCTTTCCTGGGTTTCCAATTCATATGGGACAAATATGCGATTCGCGGCAGTATGGGTCTACGAACCTCCTATAAAAAGGTTGAATTTGGAAGGAAATGCTAGCCTTTTGGTACAACTTTCTGTACACCTGGAAAACTGCTACCGTAAAAACTTTGCGATCACATGTCTTTGTGCATTTTTAAGAGGCACAGGAGCGAGCAAATGTATGCTATTAACAATTCTATATCTGCGTATACGCCTGGCAGATGTGAATACATAAATGAGTACCCCACTGGATGAAATATAAAATCTATGCATTCATTTACTGGTTTTGAGTCAGCTAAATATGCGAAGTATGCTTCAGCATGATCACATAACTCTTAAGTGAACTATGGTTTTTAACAGAATTCGAATCCGAATACAGAAAATCCCACTATTTCTATAGTTTTATATACTTACTGATATAAAACTGAACAGATATAAAATTGATCAGATTCTGGAGCACACGCTGGGGTATTGACTTATCGCCAATGGTATATAAACAGGAACGCAACGATTTAGCTATAACTGACTGTTTCGTCTGTTAGTAAAGCTCTATTGGTTGCAAAACAGTTATTTGACTTTGAAAAAATGAAATCAGAATTGCGTACATCATGTAAAACCAATTCAATAAAAATTCCGCAAAAAAAATCAAATTTCCGTTCGTTTCGTAAAATTTCGAATTAAGTGAACCTTGATTTCGTATCGTTTCGATGTCTCGCAAGTAAATCTATATTTCGTTTCGTTAGGAAAGTGTGTTATCGCATACCCTTATTTATTTTATTTTTACGTGTGAATCTCGTCAGAAGTGAGCTTTGCTGCCAGTTCATCAGTGTCATACAAAATCGAAATAGGGTTCTTCAGCTAAAAATCTAGCTTATTAAGCTAAAATTGTTTGTTGGGCACACTCGTGGTGAACAATGGACTAATCATTAAGCAAAAACCACCGCTATGAAACGAACAGATTGCGCCACCGTAGACATGTTCAGTCAAATGCACACGAATGGAAATATGCGCATACAGTGCCGCCATTATTTTGATGCGGTGAATGCTTAATGAGTTACATTGATTGATCCATTGATTTATTGCAAATCTGATGATCGCTGAAAAGCAGTAGGCCGAAGCGTTATGCAAAATTATGCAATATGTGTGTTCAGTTTTCACCGTAAAATATCAACAAATTAACGATGTATTTAATTTATTGTTTGGAATATACAAGCAGAAGAGAGAAACGAAGCTGTCCGTTTATTCAAATAAAATGCGCGTTTCTTTTTCCGGAATTTTGTTATATTTGTTATTGTAGTTTCAAATGAAATTAATCTGGTACTGTTGTCTAGATTCAGTTTTAAAAATAATTGTTAGGGAAGTTATTCATAAGTTCATTCAGGTTTTTCCTCACAGATTGTGTCCTAAATTAGGTCGGTGGATGAAATTAGTTTGGGAATTCCCCTTGAAACCCGTTCACAAAATCCGCTAAGAATTGTCAGAAAAATATATTTCTCGCGTGTTTTTGAAAACGTCGTAAGAGGCTCTCTTTGTTTACTTTCTCTTTCGATTATTACAAAGCCATACTAACATTTACATTGGATTTTCCAGCACCGATCTGAAGAAAATAGCTTTGTCTAGTGTGCTGAGGTGAAAATATTGCAACAAATTTTAAACTAGCCTAGATATTAGCAAAAGAGTCTCTCATTTGGACTTACGACGTTTTAAAAAATCACGCGAGATTTGAGGAATATCGAATAGAATTATTTTTTAAATAATATGCAGAAATCTTTTTAAAATCTTTCAAAAACTCTTTCGTGCGTTTCAGATTTTTTTTTCGGGAACTCTGCCAGAAATTACTTTAGTAATTCTTCCTTGAATTCTTGTATGCATTCATTGGCGATATCTTTCAGGCATTCCTCCATATTTTTTTCCAAGGGATCCTTTCGGAAAGAATTCCTTTGGAAATTCTTCTAGGAATATTTTTGAATACTGTTCAGGATTTTCTCTGGAGGTTGCTCCAGGCATTAATTTGCAAATTCCTGCAATAACTCCTACAGGAAACCTTCTGTAATACATGAACTTACTCGAAGTTTCCTTCAGGAATTGCTCCGCAAGTTTTGTACATAAATTCCCCCGGAAGTACATTGAGCAATTCCTCTGGAAGTTCTTTGAGGAATTCTTCTGGAAGTTCCTTTAGGAACTCCTCTGGAAGTTTCTTGAGGAATTCCTCCGGAAGGTCTTTGAGGAATTCCTCCGGAAGTTCCTTAAGGAATTCCTCTGGAAGTGGAGGAACTCTTCCGGAAGTTCTTCCAAGAAATCCTCCGCAAAATCCTCCAGGAATTCCCCCGGAAGTCCTCCACGAGTTTCACCGGAAGCTAACTCAGAAATTCCGAAGGGAGCTCCTCCAAGAAGCAGGAAGTTTTTCGAAGAAATTCCCGGATGAATTACTGGGGGAGTTCCTGAATGAACTTTCGGAGGAATTCCTGAAGGAACTTCCGGAGCAAAACGTTCTTAAGTTTTCCATGTTGGACTATTGAAAGATTAGGAATTTCAGAAGGAACTCCTAGCATTAAGGTAGCCTCAAACCTCGGAAATTTGGTCCGCGGATTTTTTCCCCATGTATTTTTAGATATGTTTTCGGGATTTGGGCACGGAAAATCAAAATCCCGGCCCCACTGAAAATGCACGGGCCCAAAATCCGGCGGGAAATTTTCCCGAGGTGTGAGGCTACCTTTATCAGGAAGGGTGGCGAGGAAAAAAAATTGGCGGATCCTGAATAATTTTTATTACATGCTTCTGAGTGTTTTCCGGAAAAAACTTTTGCAGAAATAGTGATTGGAATTTCAATATGATTTATTAGATGAATTCTTGTTGAATAGAAAATCTCCTTTACATTTTCTATACGGAATTATTGGTATAAAAATGTGCACGGGATTATAATAGAATATAATTAAATACATATATTAATTCCACTATTCGCAAAAATCATTTCACGCACTTAAACATTTTTATTTATCATGATCTGATTAAATAAATCTGTTCAGCTATTTTCGTCTCGACGTGAGAGGTGCAAGGTACAAGGAGTGAAATTGCAGAATAGAGAAAAAAAGCGAGAAGAGAGACGAAGGGAGAGTAGTAAATAGTATGGAGACTACTCAGAATCGAGTTTTTTTCAGCATAGATTTTTGGGCATCCAAGATATCCCTGGAGTAAGGGCCAAAGATCTACAAGCGTAGCTGAAGATCAATTTGACTGTTCTAATTATGGCACATGTCCTTCTGGATGAGCCACCGTAAGAGATTCTGGGTCATTCAAGAAATCCCTGGAAATGGACCTTAAGATCTACACGCGTTACTAAAGATGAATCGGACGGTTTTAAATGTAGTACATGCCCTTTTGGATGTGTAGAATAGAATAAGCCAACGGGAGAGATTTTCGGTCATCCAAGAAATCCCTGGAGTTAGGTCCTCAGATCTACACGCGTAACTAAAGATCAATCGGACTGTTTTAAATGTGGTACATGCCGTTTTGGATGTGTAGAATAGAATAAGTCAGCGGCAGAGGTTCTTGATCATCCGAGGAATCCCTTGAGATTGGCACACAGATCTGCACAAATAACCGAAGATAAATCGATCGATTTTAAATGTGGTACATGACCATTTTTAATTCTAGAATATGATGTATCTACGGCATAGGTTGTCGGTTATCCAAGACATACCTAGAGCAAGGCCATAAGATCTACTACAAAACAAAAGAGAATTGCCCTTTGTGGTGCATAGGCACAGGGCATGTATCATATTTGAAATAATCCTATTGCTCTATGGTTACTTATGTAGCCTTATTGTAGGGATTTTTTGGACAACCAAGAATTCATACTATTCTATGCATCACAAAGTGCATGTGCCATATTTGAAACAATCCAAGTAATCTTTGTTTACGCATGTAGACCTTAAGGCCTTATTCCAGGAATGTCTTAGACGACCAAGAGCCTATGCTGGGAACACATTCTATTCTATGTGCCATAAAGGGCATGTACAATGTGTAAAACAGTTTGATCGATTTTTTGTTGCTCTTGTAGACATTATGACCTTACTCTAGAGATTTATTGACCTATAAAAAACCTATGCTGTGAACCCACAACGTATCACAAAGGGCATATATCATATTTGAAGCAGTTCGATAGATCGTTGGTAACTCATGTAGACCTTAAGATCTTACTGCAAGAATTTCTTGGAAGCGTGATACATGTACCGTGCACAGAAAATCGTGATTTGGCTCCGTAATGCACAAGGTCACATGCGCCCACCAAATAAATTAAAGGATTGTACGACAATTCCCCGAATACCAATTCCCCGAATGCAATTTTCCCGAATGAAATTTCCCCGAATGTAACAATTTCCCGAATGTAACAATTCCCCGAATGTAGCAAATCCCCGAAAATAAAGCATTTTTTTGCAAACACTTAATTGTCATCGCCTATTAGCGCCCGAACAGAGCAGCGTTCAAAGATTTGTTCCAGAGTGTCTCTTTGGAGATGCCGAACATGATCAAATCTTTCGATAGTATTGTATGTCCTTGATCTTCCTTTTTGTTAAATTATATATCTTATTGTTAAATTATAAAGATATTAGAATAAAGTGTTTTCCTATTCATTTTTTTCTAAAATAGTCGAACAAAGGCTGAATTTATTTGGTGGAGTAGAATCGCGAACAGAAATTCCGATTGAAAGCATCATGGTAAAAAATTGTGAAATCAAACTCCTGTCCTATGTAAGGTCTATCCCATCTTAAGAAGTTACTGTAATCGTGGATATGAATCCTTTAAAAAATAATGCGTATTCCCGGAATAAGGCAAGGGTGAATGTGATCCCTTCTTTAAAAATAGTGCGTCTACTCGGATTAACGCAATGGATTAATTTGATCTCTACTATGAAAGTAGGTGTTTCCCCAGAATAATGAAGAAGTGAATGTTATTCCTTCTTAGAAAAATTATATCTACCTGGCATAAGGAAACGGTAGATGTGATCTATTCATTAGAATTAGGCCTTAGCTCGAAATAAACCAAAGTAGAATAAAATTACCTTTTCAGAAGTAGGAGTTTGCCTGTAATAAGGTAATGATACATGTAGTGAAGATCGAAGTGTGCCGCGCTCGCGAATTGACGCGATTATTTTTCCTCTAATTTGCTCCCGTCACTTTTTTCGGATGTTGAATGTTTTTTTTTTGGTTTTTGTAATACAAATGATTGAAAAAAGAATTAATAGAAGTGAAGTACGCGTTAGTGGATCTAGTGTTTTTTATGCGAAAGTGTGATATTATGTTAGAGTCGAAAGACCGAAGTGATCCTGATACTTGCAGTTCCAGTTGAAGGAAACCATAAAGATGAGTTTTAAATTTTCTTTCGTCTTACTTTCAACAGCAAACATTAAACAAATTATTTGGTTGCATTGTTGTTCTGCTTAATATTTGATACAGCCTGTGCTCACTGCTCAGGCCTCAAAGTTCCTGTCGATTGTCGCTTGTCGCTGAGCGATTGTCGATGTGACACACACTTCCATACCAATGACAGAGTCGTAGTCGCCGGGCGATCGCTTCGCGTGTGTTTGGGGGAGCCCTCAAAGCGGTTGGCACGGGGTAGCCAAGTTTCATATGCTGTTGCTTTGCTCCCCAATGATCGATTGAGTTGAGGTTTTGGGTCGAAACCTATAGGAAACTCGCTCGTTTGAAGGGTCGCTGAGTCTAGTTGTATGGGTAGCGGCAGTTTTTGATTATGACATACTGGCCAATCCAAATGTCATGTCCTACAATTCGTATTTTTATATAATACGCAACTATACATTACGTACAACTGATACACACAACTGATCATTTACTCATGTAGGGTAACCACAGCTTATATCGGCACCATGAACATTAAATTTCCATAACTACACAAAATAAGTTTTGTCAATTTCATTATAAAAGGTTCATTTATTCTAGAATTTTCGGAACTGATTTAGAACAACCTCTGTATGTGCAGCTACATGCATTGTAGTTACAGTTTGAATGGATGTGTCGGATCCTATAGGCCTGTTGGCAATATCTGTTGCTAAAAACAAAAGTTCAAACAAACAAAATCGGTCGCTCTTTTCATATATTGTCAATATTTTGATTTCCTTTTTTTCATGTATGCTCTATATATTTAACAAATTTTGTTTTCTAGTTTTCTATCAACAAAGAGGAATATTTCGTAATTTAGAAATACAAGCTTGGTGTATTTTTATATATTCATGCTCTTCTTTTCAATGGCTGTAGATATAGAACTCATGTTTGATAAATTAAACACGATTCATATATGTTAAATATATTATATACGGAATAATACATAATAAAACACGTACAAATTCAATCTGGATTTCTAGAGAGTATGAATTAAAAAAAAAAAAACTTTTTCATCAAGACTTCCCAAGCAACCAGAAGTTCAGATTGTACTTAAATATGTTCCTATTGAGTTCCAAGCACCTTAACAGAACTTAACAGAATTAAAGCACCGAAGCCTCCTCCGAAGCCGATTTTTTTTTACAAATTATGTAGTTATGGTCCATGTCACTATAATAGATGTTAGTGGCTCCTTTTGTGCTGTAATTGCTTATTTAGGAAATTTGAAAATCAAACATTTATCTTAGATGTAAACATTTTAAAGTAAATACAAAACTGGGTCATTCTTTCTTTTACTTTTTATCTATTTCCAGGCTATTTGTTTGAAAGTATCCTGACAACTTTCTAGTTTGGAGTCAATAGTAGGAACATTTAGAGTCTGAAAAGGCCACTGGGAAATAAGACGCTTTGTTTGTTAAAGTCAAGCTTCATCTTTTTTACGGCTTTCCACAACATCTGTAAACTTTCTATATTCGTATAATACACATTGCATTTTTTTAAAGTAATTAGAGTAAAACTAAAAAGATTGTCTGGTTTCAAGCATTTTTCTCTTTTTCGTATTTAAAAAAAATCTTTGAATGGTTCGTTATTATAACTGACGACTTACGTTAGCATTAAAATCTTGATCAAAATAATACAAAGCATGTTTTTTTTTATCTTTTTGAGGTTGCATGGGTCGCATCACTTACCAAGGTGAATCCTGATCTGTGCAACTACTTACCCCATCCAACTAGCATAAATCCCTCCTGTGACAACTGTGGAGATGCAGAGGTGATCTCGGTCTCTAGTAACAACAGATGTCACACCAACTATTCCTTCTCATCCCAGATGACCGTAAGGACGTGGCCGGCGCCGTTATCGATCCATTAATTACTGAACTCTCGACCTGTGTACATTGAGGTTGGAGAGCTAATCCCAAGCCCCAACTATTGGTTCCCTGTGCAATTTCGATTATTCTGATCAATCACGGAGTAGCAACTACGAATTGTGCGGTCATCAAGCTCAAGCTCAAGCTCAATAAGGTAATGATAAATGTAGTCTCTTCTTTTGATGTAGACGAGTTTGGCTGGAATAGATATAATATATGAGATCGCATCTAGCAATAAATATCAATTATATAAACCGAAAAAAAATTATCGAATTCATCGACGTGTTCATTTAAAGAAGGCAATATCTCCTCCATTGTCCTTATACTGCGTAGACGCGATCATTTAAGGAAGGCATTATCTCCTTCCTTCGCTTTACTCCAGGCAAACGTGTTCAATTGAAGAAGGGTCCATCTACCCTCTTTGTCTTATATCGGGCAAACGTGTTCATTTTAAGAAGGCATTATAACTCGTCTTCCCCTAATACCGGGCGAACCAATTATAAAAAATATCTCTTTCCTTCGCCTTATACCGGAAAACGCATTATTTTCTTCCTTTATCTCTATCCTTCTTCCTTATTTTTCCATTCTCTCTTCCTACATCTCACTTCGTATTTCGCCCTTCTCGCTCCTCACATAACACTTCTTGCATCATGTTTTTCACTTCTCACTTCTTACTCCATACTTTTCACTTCTTACTATGTACTTCCTTCTCATTTCTTACTTTTCACTTCTCACTTCTCACTTCTCATGTCTCACTTCTCACCACTCACTACTCACTGCTTACTGCTCACTACTCACTGCTCACTACTCACTTCTCACTTCTCACTCCTCGTTTCTCACTTCTCAATTCTCACATCTCACTTTTTACATCTAACTTTTCACTTCTCACTTCTCATTTCTCACTCCTCATTACGCTCTTCTAACTTCTCACGTCTCACTTTTCAATACTCACTACCCATTTCTCACTACTTACTTCTCACTTGGCCCAATGACGGTTCGGCATAATGGTCTTCGGCCCAATGACCCAGCATCTTATTTTTTTACAATTTTTAAGCGAATTGTCCCGCGACTCTCACTTTTGTTGCAGCTCAAAATTATGTCAAAAGCCATTCATGCGATTTTATGTTAAACGACGCAGATTTCCTTTTCAGTTTTAGTTTTATCTGCACTGTGGAAACAATTCGTGGTATTGCATTCGGGGAATTGTTATTTGGGGAAATTGCATTCGGGGAATCGGTTTTCGGGGAATTGTCGTACAATCAAATTAAAGAATAAACATATCTTGTATGCACACATCAACTAGTTACACGAAAATTCAGCAAAAAAAATCAATTAACATTTCTTAAGCTATCATTATAGTGGAAACGAGAATAGGACTTTTCATGAATTGATACTTGATCCTTCTGTCAGTTCACTGCTGTTTGTTTACATCTTTAGCGCTTCAAAATAAAATCGTTTTCTTTTTTACTTCGTATTATAGATAAGGTAAGTTAAATTAGTGGTTAACGCATTGGAAGTTAAGAAAATTATTTTGAGCTTTTTAGTGGAATGTCTTCACTTGCCATAAGACGAGTTTGTACAATCCCATTGAATTCCACCACTTAATTGTATCTTGACAGATACGTATTTCGACCTCAACAGTAAGGCCGTCTTCAGTGTCTCGTACTTGACTGGACTTCGAAGTCGAATACCTAGAAAAAGAGGTACAAAAATTTGGAGCCATTTTATAATTTTATGTTTTGCCTTTCTCGTATACTAAGTATACGGAAAGGCTATAGAACTGCTCCAAAACCGAACTTTTTATAGAAGGCTCGGAGACCCATAGTGTTATATACCAATCGACTTAGCTCGACGAATTGAGCTGATGTCTGTATGTGTGTGTGTGTGAGACACATTTTTGAATGTATTTCCGGACCAGAGTGGGCGTTTGCTCTTGATTTCTATTGGACACAGAACGATTTACCTTGACATAACTTCGTACAGCATAATTTTTTAGACACTCTCCAAGTTCCCTTATTCTCATTAAACCAACTATCCCTTTACCGTGGCACCCACGGAGATGCAGAGGATTTTACGGTCTCATGAGTGATGAGAGTCTAATTTTCCTCTCCTAATACCAAGTTGATTGTGGGCACGTGGTCGGCTTTGTTATTGGTCTGGAATTAATTATACTGATACTTAATTATACAAAGCATGTACAGTGTGAATAGTTTTCTAATCCCAAGAAGGCCTTTCAATTAATGAGCTGTGTATCTTTGTTGTTACTTGACCAATCACGACTATATTCCCGAAGGAACTTCCGGAGGAATTCCCGGTAGAACTTCCGGTGGAATTCCCGGAGGATCTTTTGAAGAAATTCGTAAAGGAACTTCCAGAGGAATTCCTGGAGGTACTTCCGGAGGAATTTCCGAAGGAACTTCCGGAGGAATTCCCGAAGGAACTTCCGGAGAAATTCCCGAAGGAACTTCCGGAGGAATTCCCGAAGGAACTTCCGGAGGAATTAATTGAAATTGATTGGCTTTTTTCGGTGACGATGAAATCAAAAAGGCATTTTTCACGTTACGCGTTTCGGCCTACTATTCTTCAGCCATCATCAGACGTAATTCGCTAATGCGACCATTTCCCTTCTTCGGTCAAACTTGACCGAAGAAGGGAAATGGTCGCATTAGCGAATTACGTCTGATGATGGCTGAAGAATAGTAGGCCGAAACGCGTAACGTGAAAAATGCCTTTTTGATTTCATCGTCACCGAAAAAAGCCAATCAATTTCAATTAATGAAATCCACGGTGATTAGCTCAAACCAGATCCGGAGGAATTCCCGAAGGAACTTCCGGAGGAATTCCCGAAGGAACTTCCGGAGGAATTCCCTAAGGAACTTCCGGAGGAATTCCCGAAGGAACTTCAAGAAAAATTCGCGAAGGAACTTCCGGAGGAATTCCCGAAGGAACTTTCTGATGTATTTCCGAAGGAACTTCCTGAGGAATTTCCGAAGGAACTTTCTGAGGAATTTCCGAAGGAACTTCCTGAGGAACTTCCGAAGGAACTTCCGGAGGAATTCCCGAAGGAACTTCCGGAGGAATTCCCGGAAGAACTTCCGGAGGAATTCCCGGAAGAACTTCCGGAGGAATTTCCGAAGGAACTTCCGGAGGAATTCCCGAAGGAACTTCCGGAGGAATTCCCGAAGGAACTTCCTGAGGAATTTCCGAAGGAACTTCCGGAGGAATTCCCGAAGGAACTTCCGGAGGAACTTCCGAAGGAATTTCCGAAGGAACTTCCGGAGGACTACTCGATGGAACTTCCGGAGGAATTCTTGAAGTTACTTCTGGATGAATTCCTGAAGGATCTTCTCGAGGAATTCCTGAAGTTACTTCTGGATGAATTCCTGAAGGAACTTGGCCTTGATGAACTTAAAATATTTATAAAAGAAATCACGAAAATAAAGATAAAAAAAGCGAAAGAACTTGCGGAACTTCCGGAGGAATTCTTGAAGTACCCTCTGCATGATTTCCTAAAGGAACTTCCACAGGAATCCCTTAAGGAGCTTCCAGAGGTATTCCTGAAGGAACTTCTGAAGGAATCTCTGGAGGAAGTTCTGGAGGAATTCCTGGTGACTTCCCGAGGAACTTCGGGAGAACTTCCTCGAGGAACTTTCGGAGGAATTCCTAGAGGAACTTCCGTAGGAATTTCTGGACGAACTTCCGGAGAAATCTCCGGTTAAATTACTGAAGGAACTTCCGGAGGTATTCATTAAGGAACTTCCGGAGGAATTGCTGAAGGAACTTCCGAAGCAATTCCTGGAGGAACTTTCGGAGAAACTTCCGGAGCACCTTCCGGAAGGTTGCCAGGAGAAACTTCAAGAGGAATTCCTGGAAAAACTTTCAGAACTATTCCAGGAGAAGCTTTCGGAGAAATTCCTGGAGGAACTTTCGGAGATAATTCTAGAGGAACTTCCGAGGGAATTGCTGGATTGAATTGTTAACTAATTGCTGAACGAAACGAGGATCCTCCGGAGGAATTGCTGGATGAATTTCCAGAAAAATTTCAAGTGGAAATTGTCTGGAGGAATTCCCAGACGATCTTCCTGAGGAATTGTTTGCGGAACATTCGAAGAAATTCTTGGAGGAACTTCCTAAACAATACCTTGAGGATCTTCCGGAGGAATTCATGGAAAACTTCCGAAGATATTCCAGAAGGAACTTCCGGAAGAATTGCTGGAGGAACTTATGGAACAATTTTCAGAGGAATTTCCTGATAAATTTTTGGAGGAACTTCCGAGGGAAATCCTGGACGAATTTCCGGAAGAATCTGTGGACGAACTTCCGGAGAAACCCCTTCCGGAGAAACCCCTAGCCAAAAAGTTCCTGGAGGATTTTTTTGGGTAGTTCTTGGAAAAAGTTCCTGGGAAATCCTCCAGGTATATCTTCGGGAGGAGTTCTAGAAGGTATTTCAGAAGGATTCCCGGAAAAATCTTCCGAATAAATACCGCCGCCTCTATTGCTGATCACCAACAGGGTGACGCCGCCACGCCGCCGCCGATAAAATATAATAAATAAATAATAATAAAATACATATTAAATAAATTTTATAATGTATATAAACCGTGGGCCTCCGATAATTTAAACGGTTTTTCATTCTAAATTACGGGGTTAATGATTTAATGTAAACTTTTGGTTACTTTAACGAAATGCTAATAGAATATTAAGTTGAAAAGCAGGCCAAGTTCCAGTAGAGCCATTGAAGAAGCAGAAGAAGAAGATGAACTATTTGTAGATACAATAAAATGAGTTTATTCGAATAAAATTTGAAATTGTTGCATCAGAAAATGTACTTTCGAGCATGAAAGAAAAAAATCCGAATACCCCTAACCCCGTTCCCAAAAGCGGGATTCATCCTGACCGGTTTTTACGTCGTTTTTCCAGTTACATCAAAAAATATTACGTCGAAAATGAATTACATTGCTTAAACTTGAAGACGAAATATCAAGTACGTCAACTTTTGTTACGTCATTCAGGTGTAATAAAACATTATATTTACGACGGCGATGATGTGCATCAAATCTGATGTGATATTACTTTTAATTTTTTACTGTGTAGGAACTACGAAGAGTACAGTCAATCAAACTAAGCAAAGCTAGCTTCCAGATGTATTCACGCAATAAGAATAATAATAATTATTGCAAATGTGACCTTTCGAATCGTTGTTTCAACTTGCCCCGCAGCACGCATTTCTATTTGCCCCGATGGGTTGAAAATACTGAAATTTTTTAAAAGAAATCCAACGAAAATACATGTCCTCTATCGATTTTTCATAATCATTATGCTTATTTTTAGAATTGAATGATTTCCTGCTTGAAATTTGAAGAAAAAACTCTTCATAACAATATTTTGAACATTATTCTAGACTCCACTAAAAAAGCTTAAAATTTTTTTCTCAATATTTTGACTGTCAGAAGGTGCTTTTAGGGGAATAGTTTGTTGTAATAAATAACCAGAGCATTCGGTCATTCCCGGTCTTAACTATTTACTCCTTTCTAACATGCAACATATACAGAACAAGATAGTTTTTTAAAATGGTCTGTGTTTCCTCTCTACGTAATCAACTAGTCAGTCCACCAGAAGCTTGTACAGGACACTGTAACAAGTACGTGGACAAGTACACATTTTGCCCAGAACGAACATTTCAGCGAGATGTTGTTAACATTACATGGATTAACTATATGGATGTTGGAGCTTTGTAACAAGTTTTTCCAGTGATATTCACCCGAATAACCTTCTGCCACCAATTCTGCGCGAAGCACGATGGATTACTTCGTCTGAGTCTGAGTCCAGGATCTGTACTAAGCCCCACATATCGTTGAATCATTTGACTACCCATTTAACACATTTCTTCCAAGCTCTATTGTATAGTATCGTATATTGAAAATTGGTCATATGGTACTATGAGCTCAAAAGTTATAAGTTATGACCAAAATACTATTTCTATAACTCACGAGAAAGGCTCCATCACCGCTAGGTGGATTAATCTGGGTTTTTTGTATTTTTATCTCTATTCCTTTGTTCTACTGGCAACTGACGACAATTTAGAGCTTTTTCTTAGTACCCGTTTGTGGATGGATAGTGCTTAACGTTCTTAGGTCCAGACAACTTGCCCACTTCATTCACTCTAGTTTAACCTGACGAAACGAAACGAAATTTAAAATGTCTATGTTGATTCGGATCGAAACGAAACGAAATATAGATTTCTTTCGAGACTTCGAAACGATACGAAATCGAGGTTTATTTAATTCGAAATTTTTCGAAACGAAATTAATTCTTTTTTCCGCTGAATTTTTATTAAATTAGTTTTACATTATGTACGCAATTCTGATTTCACTTTTCGAGGTCAAATAACTGTTTTGCGACCAATAGAGTTATAATAACAGAAGAGGCAGTCTGTGATAAATCACCGCATTTTCGCTGCATATACCATAAGGCAATACCCCAGAACTTGTGCCGCTTTCAAAGGAATTCATCGTGAATCGAATATGATCAATTTTACATCAGTTTTATACTTAAGTAAGTATAAAGAAATATAGAAATTGTGGGATTTTTCATATTCGAATTTAAATTTCGTTTAAAACCTTAGTTGACTTAAGAATAATGTAATTATGCTGAAGCATACTTCATATTGTCAAGAATCGAAGTAGGTTGCGCTTCAAAGTGGACGCAAAAAAAATACGTCTGTCATTTTTTCGGACAAATATTTGATCCGCTTTTTCAAGCTTACCCGAAAATCTCCGTTGCCCGGCTCGCTTTTTCATCATCATCAAGAGAATTGAACTTATTACGCCAACTTTCAACCTGATTGGACACCGACAACCAATTCGCGACGACCTTGGAAAGCACTCGTTGCTGGGGACTCTTTTGTGCTGTCCTGTTCATGATCAGCGATTTTCAGCTGCTTGGAGTGAGGTGGGAAATGTTAAAATTTGGTGAGTTAACTCTAGGGAGAAGATCTGTTTGAGCAACTCCTTCTATTCCCGCACCTGGTCAAGATCAACCAGTCAAATTTCAGCCAAATAGTTTTTAATGCATGATCACTAAATATATACTGATTTGCTGACAGAGAAGTGAATATTTGTACCGGATTACAAATAGATCTTTTCCCTACTGTTCTTCGCATTCCAAAGGGGTAAGTATAACGTATCAGCACCGCTGGTGCTATTTTTTTTAATTGTATTTGTATAATTTAATTAGTTTCAACGTGATTTTTTTTCTAAGCAAGTTTTATAGTTTTAAGATTAACTGAAATCAGTGTAGAAATATTGATGTATTAGATAAAGTTGGCTATGAAAACATTTCCTGGACGTCCCTGTGTGTTTTTTTTTTTATTTTATCTGTTTCATGCAGCGAGGATTTCTCTGATTATTTTTTTTAATATAACTTTTGGAATTAAGACATATCTTAAATTTTAGGGATCTTACTCATTTGCAAAATTTCCGAAATTTGTAAAATGTACAAAAGGCTTCAGAGAACCCAAAACAATTCATAATGTGCAAAGTATAATGCCTAATTTGACATTCATTAGATATAATTGGGCAGCAGCTGCACACCGCTCTAAAATGAAACAATCAGCATCTACAAAATACTTGCAGGTTGCTATTCAACATAAATAGTTACATTATATTGATAATTTGAAATATACTTCAAATGTATTTAAAATATGTTTCTCATCTGTCCAAATATATTTAAAACTGAAATCATTGTATATTGTGGAATCATTTCCAATGGATTTCAGCACATCGAGTATTTGAGTGGTGCTAAAATATTCACCATCTACCGCATGGCCATCCCAGACCAGGAATAGTATGCCACAAAACATATTGATCAAATTCGTATTCGTATTCGTATCAATATAATTCCATCTATTGTTCCTAAACACTTATTCATTTTTCGACCTCAAAGCTCAGTTCGGAGAATCTTTCTCACTACAATAATGAAAAAAAAAGTTTAAACTTTGACAACAACTGTCCACATTTTTTTTGCAGAATCTTCTTTTTGAAATATCTGAAACTCTCCTTCATTATTTGCTTTAATAATCTCTTCACAATATTTTACATTAGAAAAAAAAAATGAAATCAACCCAGAATTATGAGACATTAAAAAGTTTATGCAGGAAACTCACAGCAAATGACAATTTAAGAATTATTTTTATAATGCAAAAATGTTAGTAACCATATTATAACATTTAAACAATCTCTTCGAAATTTACAAATCTTTTCCATAATCTAAGTAATAATTTCGTAATCTTTTTGATCTATTAGGAAAAACCTAATTTTGAAACTCTGGAAAGACATCTGAATCTCATTTTATTTTTTAAGTTCTTTTGAGTGCTGATTCAAAAATGGCATCTACTACTTTTCTAGATTTTTAGACCTCCCCTCTATATCCGCTTAGCTTTTCTGTATACCGAGAGTGAGAACAGTCTCCCTCAAACTGTGGAAGTCAATTTTGAACGGTCCCTGATGATTCATAGAAGTTTCGCTTCAAGATTTCAAATTTCGAAATGCAGTTTCAGATGCATATTTCATTGTTTTTTAATGTACCTTTTATAAACTTTAGGAAATCCAAAATTACTGACAAAGAATTGACAAAGAAAAATGTATTTCCACAGTAGGTGCTTTAATCAAAATTCTAGTAAACCTTGGAGGGTATGAAAAATGACAATTATATACGAAGGTTAAACATGTTACCGTTTTAGCCAGAGATCAAAATTTAAATTTTTCAATTGTTTATCTATATATTTCTCATAATATTCTTGTATCATAAACATTTAAAAATGATTACAAGTTGAGACCAAAACGCATTATATTAAGCCCACTATGTTCATAATTGTACGAAGCATACCACAAATACTACGGATGGATCAGTGACTGCACGCAGAAAAAAAACAGAGTGCTTCATATACATGATATTCATTATAATATTACGATATTTGTTCTTCTGTATATATTAATTACATTCAAGATTTTCACCAAACATTCAATATTCAATCATTCAAAATACTTATTTTGTAAGTTATTTGCTTAAGTTTTTTTGACTGTAATTACATCAATTTGTATTTCGCATGGAAAACACGATTATTTTGAAAAGACAGCGATCTTGCTATTTAAACATTTGGAAGTAAATAAAGTGAATATATTGAAATTGGTGTTAATCATAATAGTATATCAGTTTTATGCTCATATGTTCTTTTAAATATTTCCACAAAAAATTGAATTTAGAAAATAATTCGAAGTACAGGCACACATACTAGTTACTGGAGAATGAAACGAGGCTAGAAATCCAGTGCATTTCAAGAATATTTAACTTCAAACTGAAATGAAGTTCAATCAAATTCAAATTTGGTGAGTCCGTTCCATACTTGTAATATATAAAATTGATTTCACTAAATACGCGCTAGGATCACAGATATGTATTAATGATGTACATCATTGATATAAATCTTCATCCCGGAAGTTTAAATACACTACGAATGTCCATTTGATGTCTGAGTATATTTATACGGGGCTTACTGTGCTGAAAATTACCTCAAGATGTAGCTTCTTGTTATAAGGTCTTTGGATGCACAGTAGAGCTATCACCTTCTATCTCCAGGGCTTAAAATGTTTTCATTTATAGATATATAAATATCCAAAAATAGATGAAGACAGGTTTCTTACATAAAAGCACTGCCGGACAGTGGGAGATAGAATGGAAACACACACATTAATTGCATATTATTCAGCAACTCGGCCGTACGAAAATCATTTTTGCCTTTCTCGTATACAAAGTATACGTAAAGGCTATAGGATCACTCCAAAACCGAACTTTTAATAGAAGGCCCGGGGACCCATAGTGTTATATACCAATCGACTCAGTTCGACGAATTGAGGTGATGTCTGTATGTGTGTATGTGTGTGTGTGTGTGTGTGTGTACAAAAATGTGAGACACACTTTTTGGTACTTAGCATTATCCAATTTGCTCGCAACAAGTTCCATTCGACGTAGAATTCAATCCCATTGTTTGCTATTGAAAATTAGATCCATCGGACATTGCGTTCCGAAGTTACGACGAAAAAACTGTTTTCACGTGCAAAAAAAAAGCAAAACGCCCCACCTCGGATTCGAACTCGTGACCTCTGGGGTGGGAAGCGCATACTATACCACAGCACCATCAATACTCTTAACTTGTGAGAAGATACATGCAAACATAAATCATCGAATTGGAGATATGTTTTATAGCATTAGAGTTTATCCTGCTAGGGTAAATGTTCCTATACTGGAAATATTAATGAATTGAGAAAAGAAAATATTTGTTTTTATCGTTTGTTGATTGAAACTATACAGTTTCAGCTTAGCTTAGCTTAGACTGACTGTACATATCAATGGTTGCTACTCCGTGATTGATCAGAACTGGTGCAAATTGCACTTCGATCCAAGTGAATAGTGGTTTGGATTTACCAACTATTCTCGAAGTGCACGTTTCGTGATTGAAAATAAACAGTTTCATTACATTAACTAATAGATAAAATATTGATTTTAAAATAAGATTTATTTCACCTAACCAATTATTCAAAATAGCTTTGTAAAAGTTGCTTCACCATTGATGTGAGGAAGTCAATTTTGTTATGAAAAATTATATTGGTGTGATGACATAATTACATCATACCGCAACGAAAGGAAACATATGTGTATAATAATGGGAAATATATAATAAGAACCCACTACCTACACTCAAGGTACGGGTGCCCTATGGAAATTACAAATATCCGTTATCCGATATCCGTTCAGTAATTGAAAACCCTCTCCTATGTTAAACGTCATACATAACTTTTCTCATGTCTTATTGCTAATGCGCTAAGTCATGCGCTAAGAAAAACACAAATACCCTATATCACATATTCATGTACCTATAGCAATTTTAAAATGCATCGTGCTTTGTTCAACGCTCCCCCGTACGAATGCGCGTGGAAAAAGGAATGGCAATGTGCCGTCGCACAGTGGCGGGCCCCCATATAAATGTCAGACTAAAAGAATTTTTCGAATTTAATTTGCCCATACACATTTGTTTAGGAGATGCTTTACAGCATCAACTTTTTAACACCAAGTTACCAAAAATTAAATTAACAAGCTACAATCAACAAATTAAGGATCAGCTAATTCACAATATGTGTGAGCTTCGCGAAAAAAAAACGAATCTTTCTTTGTACGGGTTTCCGCCACTGCGCATCGGTCGGCATCGCATCGTAGTATCAGCAACACAAGCTTTGACTGTTTATTTTCAGCTTGCATCAGGCATCGAATTGTACGCAGCCCGTACAGCGCGTTCAGCAAGCCGTGCTTCTGTTCTATTTTTAGCACTGATAGAAGTAAATACCTATATGAGGCAAGAAAGCACATAGGTAGTAGATCATTTTGACGTCTGGCGGTCGTCACAAGAACCACGAAAAAAGTGCTGTTGGCGCCGAAGTGCTTGAGCAGCATAGGGGGGAGTATGTTTCTTGCGTTGTCTGCTTGTAAATTGAATGAATTTCAGGAATTTCAGGAAACATTCGCAAAGTGATAGAAAATGTTATGATGGAATAAAATTTGATTTTAAATTTTTTAAATGATTTCGAATTTAAATAATAGATTTAACAACTATATAATATAATAACATAATTATTATGATTTGATTTTTGAAGATTCAAAGACAGATTCGAGAACGTTTTTGTGGTAGAGTATGCTGTGGGAGATTTGGAGAAAAACTCCCACAGCTTCTACCATACCACAAAAACGTTCTCGAATTCGTCTTTTGGAATAAGCAAAAAAGCAAATCATAATAATTATGATATTATATTATATTGAAAATTGCTTTATTGCATTTGTACATAATTGCATATTTGTACCATCTTCATTTTTAATTAATTTTCCAGTCCATAAACTGTCATTAGAAGCTTTTAAGTATATCATTGATTACACAATGGAATAATTTTATTCATACGGCGTAAGGCAGGGCGAATATTTTTCTGAATTTTGTCTACCGAATGTATCAATTTGAAAGACATACAGTAAAAAGTATAGGTAGTTCAACGACATGTGGTCGGGGCATAGCCAAATCGCACCAAGCGGCTCTCTGACTGACTTGTGGTACTTCGTTCGCAAAATAAAACAAACATCATACAATATCAATTTTTTTGTATATTTGTTGTAGGATATCCATACGATTTGTTATCAATTAAATCTGCTAATCGAAAATTTGAGTAGAAAATGGGTTACCCCGGCCATGTGAAAACACAAATATTCCCAACAAGTGAATATTCATTATTATCGATTAAATTAGATAAATTCTACAAGCGACAAATTTATTCGCATTATAAATAACAGTTAGTTTGATTGAATATTGCACTTATTCGCATGCCCCAAATATGTGCATGAAAATTCATTTAAATTTACAAAACACCTTTATCTGAGGAATTATTTACGAAAACTTATTTCTCGTAGGGCTTGTAGACCAAAAGTGTCATAATACAAACGATTAAGTTCGAACAGAGCTGCAAGTCTTTATAATAAACGCACAAAATGAAAATATGCACATTCCAACACTCGATCCAATTGTATCATCTTATTGATTGGGTGACAGAAGCCTTAGCTGGATTCTGACTTCAAACTGGGAAGCACTCGAATGTTTGCCAACTGGAAACATTTTTTGTTCTATATCCCGGGATTTTTTTTATAATACTAAAATAAAACGTCACTGCATTCGCTTCAGTCAGATGAATATTGCAGAAGGACGCAACACGCCCCATTGGCCCATCACCCCGGCAAGGGTGAAGGGCGTCAATTTTAAAATGATTGTTAAAATGTTAAAACACAATAGGTAAATACTTGGGCTACCTGTTAGTGGTGCTGGATTGCGTGGGAGTGCTCTCACCTCTCAGATTTGACGAATCGATGTTTTTAGCTTTGTTTACAATTGCAGAGAAGTCGTTTCAAAAATTTGGTATTGAGTTTTAGAAAATAAAAATTGTTTATAAATATGTTTTTGAAAAAAAAATGAGAACCGAATGAGCGCCGAACACAAACTCTCTGAGTGAGAGCCTAGAATGTTACCCCTCAGCTATCTTTACTTCTTCGATGAGTGGTGATCGAAGTATAACAGGTTATATTCAATTTGCACTTATCATCGGCTTGTGCATTCGTGCGGCAACGCACCTGGAGCTGTGTTTTTAGGTTCCGTGGCATATTTAAATCATCTGACGTTGAAAAATATATACGATTGAGTTTACGTCATGTGCTTTTGTGTCAATTCATTCAAATATGTCGCCTAATATTCATAATGTTTTGGTGTGCAGGGAAGCAACTTCAGAATCAATTTCAACATTTATTTTGAATCATCTGTAATGCATTCTTCCTGGCGTTTCAGCAAATAATCAAAATGTAGTTTTCTATGGATCCAAATGGATGATGGGAAAATATGTAGCAGGAATGATATTGTTTTTCTTGATCATATTTGAAGGTACATACTTATTTTCCAATTATTTGGTTTATTATTTAGCTTAGTTATGGATCTTAAAATTAATCTTTATGGATACGCCTGAATTATTTTTTGGATTTAAGGTAGCGTTTTATGGAACATTTAGATGTTATTTATGGATCGTTTTTCATTTTTTTATGGATCGTTTTTGTGCATTTAACGGTACAAAGTAAAGCTGCCATAATGTGAAAAATGTAAAAAATAAGTCTTTTTAGTGTTATATAAGACTTTTCTAATATGTTTGTCAACCCTTTTGAAGGAGCGAGAAAGGCACCATCACCGCTAGGTGGATTAATCAGGGTTTTTTTGTTAAATAGCTTGTTTGAAATGGACAAATTTATATGAAATTTACGAAAAAGAATCCACGTGGAAATCAGAAGCGCTTTTTTTTCGTTGTGTAATTTTTTCAGTTTTCATTTTTCTTTTCTCTATAATGTCCTGGTAAAAGCTTGAAAAATGTTAAACTTAAAATGTGATAATTAAGTCTTCAGATAGATATATATGTTGTGCGTTGCGTACAGAACTTGTGCGTGTTAATATGACTTAATCTAACCACCTAAATAGCTTTTAAAACTTTGACGAGATGAACGATTTTATCAGTGAATAATGTCACGGAGAGCTACCATGTAGTAATAATTCGTCTTCCCATGTTTTTATCTAATTTCAGGGCTTTCGAATACCTAGCTAACACTTGTCTTTAATTAATGATTTTTGTTAAGTCCGAACGTCAGGGGCGATTCAAATATGCCGTCTGCTACTTTTTGAGATTTCTAACCCCCTTAATGCTTTCTTGTATGCCTAGAATATGTACTGTCACAAAATAGTAGCCCTCCTGTTCCCATAAAACATGTTGCGTCATTATCAAACGACCCAAACTTTGATTTTTTGGTCTTATTGGTTTAGGTGAGATCGGAGATCCATAGTGATGTAAATTGAATAGTGAAACAATCCGTTCAGTACAGATTTGTTCGTGTTTTGTATTGGACGTAGAACGATCGGATCGCGTCCAGACGTGTTTTTTCAGTAAGCAGAATGATCGGCCGGTCATCGGAATTTTGTTCTGCTTCGTGCGTGTTTTTTTTTTTTTGAGCAAGGGTAAACGGAAATCTGCAACCAGACACCTGAGGAGGTACTCAGGTAGTGTGGGGATGGGTATGTCATGTAACTCTTACCCGACCCACTAAAACCAAAACCCTTTCGCCAGTCCGTACCCCCGGCCCGCAATTAAGCAATACATCAGGGGGGACTATTGAGAACGCTCACGCCTATGCTAACGCACTTGACGTCAATACACAACATCGACTTCAAGGGTGGCTACCTCACCACCCGTCGATCGCAAGCTATGATAGTAACCTAACGGTCCGTATCATAATCTCACGTTGGAGACGAGCACCCTGACAACAACCACCGCGCGTGAACCGCAATGACCTCTATTTCTACATACTGAGGCCCCGCAGCCCACCCGCGACACCCGCTTCGTGCGTGTGAGTGAATTAATTAGAAAGTAAAAGTTTAAATCGCGTCTAGACATGTTTTGTTCAGTAAGCAGAACGATCGACCGGTCATCAAAGTTTTGTTCTACTTTGTGCGGAAAGCAGAACGATCAGCCAATCACCGAAATTTTGTTCTGCTTTGTGCGGCCTTTAATACAAAATATAAGTTTTGTTTTCATCGATCGAACTACACGCTATACACGGCATACCGTTTACCAAAACGAACCCTGCCACACTCTCTACCCCATATATCCAACATCCCAGTGTTTTCTCGTGGAAGTGCAGATGACTCGTCGGCTTCTATCAAAGCGAGTATCACGTCAACAATTTCTTACCTATTCCCTAATTGATCTGCATTCGGACACGGCCGGCGCTGGTATTGCTTATATTTGGGTACCAGTTCTTGCACATTGAAGATGATGTTAGTCCCAAACTTCATCTGTTGGTTCTCTGTGTAATTACAGCTGACCTGGCAATAACGGAGTAGCAACCGTGGGCGGTCAATCATGCTCATGCTCATGCATGCTCATGAAGCATACTTCATATTGACTTGTCAGCGCCAAGTCAAAATTAGAAAATGAATGCTTAGAAAAATCCTGTGCACCTTTCTAAAATGCACAAAGATATGTAGGGGGAATGACGGCTTTGGCAGGTTTTGTTCTATTATTGGCAGGGTTTTTTTTTATGTCTGACTATGCTCAAATTTGGCCTAAACATACTTTGCGTATCAAAGAACATTGTGGCCAAATTTCATAAAATTTGGTCGACAAAAACCCCCTGCCAATAATAGAACAAAACCTGCCAAAGCCGTCTTTCCCCCTATTTCAGATTGAATTTCACAGACCCATATTTTTATATAAAATCAGCTCGACGAACTGAGTCCTTGTATATGTGTTTGTGCATATGAGAACAGCTGTTATGGTCCGTATGAGCTGAAAGCAATCATAAGTAAAGAACGTTCAGCAATTTTAATGATCATTCAACCCGTTTTGATTTTTTTTGCAAATTCCATGCGAAGATCTAGAATGCTCACAAATCTTCAATGTTCCTTACATATTGTGCAAATAGTCAAATAAGAGCTTAGCTGGACTAACTGTACACATCGTAGTTGCTAATATTGATTGGGCGATAAACAGTAAATATGCACAGCTCATCAATTAAATAATATTCTTGGGCTACAAAAGTTATTCTTATTGTATACTTGCTTCGGAGTTTCCAATTCATGGCAGACATTAGTTTTATCACTTCGCGTTCTCCCAAGCTGGCGTGATCAACATCATTTTATTTATCATCAGACTAAGGCCGGAGTGGCCTGTGCTGCACATAAAAGACTTCTCCATTCAGCTCGGTTCATGGCTGCACTTCGCCAACCACGCAGTCTGCGGAGGGTCCGCAAGTCGTCCTCCACCTGATCGATCCACCTTGCCCGTTGTGCACCTCGCCTTCTTGTTCCCGTCGGATCGTTGTCGAGAACCATTTTCACCGGATTACTGTCCGACATTCTGGCTACGTGCCCGGCCCACCGCAGTCTTCCGATTTTCGCGGTGTGAACGATGGATGGTTCTCCCAACAGCTGATGCAACTCGTGGTTCATTCGCCTCCTCCACGTACCGTTCGCCATCTGCAACCCACCATAGATGGTACGCAACACTTTCCTTTTGAAAACTCCCAGTGCGCGTTGGTCCTCCACGAGCATCGTCCAGGTCTCGTGTCCGTAGAGAACTACCGGTCTTATAAGCGTTTTGTAGATAGTCAGTTTGGTACGGCGGCGAACTCTATTCGATCGGAGCGTCTTGCGGAGTCCAAAGTACGTACGATTTCCAGCCACTATGCGTCTCCGAATTTCTCTGCTGGTATCGTTATCGGCGGTCACCAGTGAGCCCAAGTACACGAATTCTTCAACCACCTCGATTTCGTCACCACCGATACAAACTCGTGGTGGGTGGCTCACATTGACCTCTCTTGAGCCTCTTCCTATCATGTACTTCGTCTTCGACGTGTTGATGACTAGTCCAATCCGTTTAGCTTCGCTTTTCAGTCTGATGTAGGCTTCCTCCATCCTCTCAAAGTTACGTGCCATGATATCAATGTCGTCGGCGAAACCAAATAACTGGACGGACTTCGTGAAAATCGTACCGCTCGTGTCAATCCCTGCCCTTCGTATTACTCCCTCCAAAGGGATGTTGAATAGCAGACACGAAAGACCATCACCTTGCCGTAACCCTCTACGGGTTTCGAAGGGACTCGAGAATGCCCTGAAACTCGAACTACGCACATCACCCGATCCATCGTCGCCTTGATCAACCGTATCAGTTTATCCGGAAATCCGTTTTCGTGCATTAGCTGCCATAGCTGGTCCCGATCGATTGTATCATATGCGGCTTTGAAGTCGATAAATAGATGATGTGTGGGCACGTTGTATTCGCGGCATTTCTGCAATACCTGACGTATGGCGAACACCTGGTCTGTGGTAGAGCGTTCACCCATAAATCCCGCCTGGTACTGCCCCACGAACTCTCTTGCAATTGGTGTTAGTCGACGGCATAAAATTTGGGAGAGTACCTTGTAGGCGGCGTTCAGCAATGTGATTGCGCGGTAGTTGCTACAATCCAGCTTATCGCCCTTTTTGTAGATGGGACACACGACACCTTCCATCCACTCCTGCGGCAGAACCTCATCCTCCCAAACTTTGGTAATCACCCAGTGCAGCACTCTAGCCAGTGCCTCACCACCGTGTTCAAACAGCTCTGCTGGTTATTGGTCAACTCCAGGGGCTTTGTTGTTTTTCAGCCGACCGATCTCCTCCTGGATTTCCTGGAGATTCGGAGCCGGAAGTCGCATGTCCTGCGCGCGTGCTCCTAGGCTCATTACCATACCGCCACGGTTGTCTACCATATCGCCATTCAGGTGCTCTTTGTAGTGCTGCCGCCACCTTTGGATCACCTCACGCTCTTTGTAAGAAGGTTCCCGTCTATGTCTTTACACATATCAGGCTGTGGCACGTGGCCCTTACGTGCACGGTTCAACTTCTCATAGAACTTTCGTGCGTTATTAACGCGGTACAGTTCCTCCGTTTCTTCATGGTCTCGATCTTCCTGCTGGCGCTTTTTTCTCCGGAAAATATAGTTTTGTCTGTTCCGCGCCCGTTTGCATCGTGCCTCGTTGGCCCACGTGCGGTGTTGCAGCAATCTCGCATATCTTACATTCTACTCCTCCACTAACTGCTCACATTCGCCGTCATACCAGTCGTTTCTCTGATCCGGAGCCACCGTGCCTAGTGCGGTGGTTGCGGTGCTTCCAATGGCGGATCGAATATCTCTCCAGCCATCTTCAAGAGATGCTGCGCCTAGCTGCTCTTCCGTTGGGAGTGCCGCTTCCAGCTGCTGCGCGTAGTCTTTGGCTAGTCTACCGTCTTGCAGCCGCCCAATGTTTAGCCGCGGCGGACGACTCCGACGCGTGTTGATCACCGTCGAGAGTTTTGAGCGCAGACATACTGCAACGAGGTAGTGGTCGGATTCAATATTCGCACTGCCGTAAGTGCGTACGTTCGTGACGTCGGAGAAGAATTTACCGTCGATTAGAACGTGATTAACGTGATTTCGTGATTAGGTGATTTCCATGTGGCCTTTTGGATATTCTTGCGGGGGAAGAAAGTGCTTCGGACTACCATTCCGCAGGAGGCTGCAAAGTTTATGCATCGTTGGCCGTTGTCGTTCGATACGGTATGCAGACTATCCGGTCCGATGACCGGTCTATACATTTCCTCCCTTCCTACCTGAGCGTTCATGTCACCGATGACGATTTTGACGTCCCGCAGTGGGCATCCATCGTATGTCTTTCTCGCTTCTTTCTCGTCGTCGGATCTCCCTTCGTGTGGGCAGTGCACGTTGATGATGCTATAGTTGAAGAAACGGCCTTTTATCCTCAGCTTGCACATCCTTGCGTTGATTGGCTGCCACCCAATCACGCGTTGGCGCATCTTTCCCAGCACTATGAAGCCGGTTCCCAGCTCGTTGGTGATGCCACAGCTCTGGTAGAAGGTAGCCGCTCGATGCCCGCTTTTCCACACTTTCTGTCCTGTCCAGCAGATTTCCTGCAGCGCTACGACATCGAAGTTGCGGTTCGTCGCATAGGTCGTTGCCGATTGTATCGAGTCGTATTATCTTCTATGTCGTTTGTAATAGTTGTTTTTAAAGGCGGCTTATTGGGCCTGCGCAAACCTCCTGTCTCGTCGGAGGGCCGTGGTGTCAGGGCTGTTTAGCGTCCCACCTAACACCAGGACTTGGGCTTGTGCGCTTTGAGCGGCACACGGTCGCTTTGGCGGAGCCTACTTGCGGATACATGCAGCTTTTTATAGAGGTTTAACAGGGCCCACTGTCAAACCCAACCACATCCTAGGCAGGCGCCACAACTTGCAGATGGCCTGGGGAGGGATCGTCAAGCCCTTGGACATAGTCCTTGCTGTACGATGCCATATCATGATTATAGCCACCCGTAACACCCAGTCACAGTACAATAAGTCTCAATAACTGAAAATAGATTGAGAAAAAATAAGAGGTCGAGAAAGATGCAATTAATGACATGAAGTTGTTGGAGAAGATAGAAGCCACTTTTGACAATATTGACACATCTTCTTCTTCTTATTGGCTTTACATCCCCACACTGGGACAGAGCCGCCTCGCAGCTTAGTGTTCATTAAGCACTTCCACAGTTATTAACTGCGAGGTTTCTAAGCCAAGTTATCATTTCTGCACTCGTAAATCATGAGGCTAACACGATGATACTTTTATGCCCAGGGAAGTCGAGACAATTTCCAATCCGAACATTGTCCAGACCGGCCCGAGAATCGAACCCAGCCACCCTCAACATGGTCTTGCTTTGTAGCCGCGCGTCTTATCGCACGGCTGAGGAGGGCCCCATAATATTGACACATGCATAACGTAATACAGTGCTGATAAAAACTAATCCTTTTACGTCAAAGTTTTTATTCGTTTAATCGATTCTTTAATTTATTTAAGGTCGTTTTTTGATTTTTAAAGTAATTACTCAACAAGCAATTCAAGCTGGACAAGCATTTTTTTTTAATTGTAGAAAACAGTTTTTGATTAAAAGCTTTACCAGCTTCCAATGTTTCAGAAAACATATTTTAAGCTTTTTTTAGTGGAATGTACTAAAACCGTCTAAGACGAGTTAAGTACTCTCCATTTAATTCCACCAATTATTTCTATATCTTTGCAGATACGTATTTCGACCACAACGAAATACGTATCTGCAAAGATATTGAAATAATTGGTGGAATTAAATGGAGAGTACTTAAGTCGTCTTAGATGGTTCCAATGTTTGTTAGGTAAAGCCTTTAAAAAATATTGTTCTTCGAGAAAGCTGATGTTCAATATGTCAAACAATTGACTGAGATAATAAAATGAGATAAATTTTTTGACAGGAAAGGTCAATTAAAAGAATTTTTTGAGCAAAAAATATGACCATTTACATATTTTTTTGATACTTGAATATATATTTTTATTTTAAATCTTCAAAATCATATCGGGAAAAATGCGGGAATTTCAAAAAAAGGAATTAAGTGGTGATGTGAAAGTACGATTAATCATCAATAACTTTGATTTTTTAGGTACACCCAACCGGCGGAATTGAAATCTAAGAACCTCCAGTTGGGTGTACGTTTCAAGAATTTACGTTACGGCATACCAACTGTTCAATGTCTCCAGAAATCTCAATACTTCGTGTCGTACTTCATTATGGAGCAACAAAATTGTAAATAATTTGATCGTATTTTTGATACTTTTAACCCAAATTATCTCAGCGTTCAAATAGGACGTTCAGTGGCTTTCCAAGTATGCTTAACGTTAGTGGGTTTATTTCTTTTGGCATTCATTTATCAGTTCCACCAGGAACAATGAGTCCGTAGTTGAGGTAAAACAATTCATCAAGATCGCATTTAGAAAACTATTTTTGTGGTTTGTGCTTAACGTAAGAACGACATGAACGTCTTGTCTCGCGTCGCTTCTTATACTCAAGTACAGCGTGTGGATAATTTATATATAAGAAGCTACAAGAAAATTTATCAACGTCTCTTAAAAGATTTGTGATTAAATATCGCTACGCTCTAGAATGCACGGCAAGCTTTTCAGAGATTTGTAAAATATCTTCGATCCGGTGATTGAGTGAATAGCAAATTTGAAGAGGTTTTCGGTATTTAGAAATAATAGAGTAATAATAAATTGCATTTCATGTTGACCATAGGCAAATGACTCTTATATACAATTTGTAAATTTCAAAAAGTGGTCATTTAAAATAGAAAACTGGTTCCAATCCCAAGCTAAAGTTATTGGTTCTCTGCTCACATTCACTAGCTCTGGGAAATCACCAAATAACGCAGATGATGCAGAAAAATTTAAAGATTAACAAAAAATACTGTCTCATAATGGATTAGATCAAATAATATTAACAAAAATAGTGTTGCGTTGATATGTTTGGTACGGCTATGGACTGAACTAAAAATAGAAAGTTGATATTTACTAGAGTGGGGCGCAGTTGTATGGAAAAACGCAAACTTCGTCTGATCAAGTAAGATCAAGGTTTTTCTGAATCGTTTTGGGACCCCAATCAACTGTGCAAAATATGGGCTCGATTTGTTGCGACCTCGCATGCCGCATCGCGTTTTAAATTTACATGGAGATTAGTATGGGAAAACGTACTTTTTTTACATTTTCGCTATTGGCGGCTTCAATTTATCATCAATCACGTGTCTCAATACGTTAGCATATAGTCTAGAAGATGCCGAAAGACTTTGCCGAAGAAGGTACGTAGCTGGAAGGTCTACAAAAAATGTTATTACATTTCGAAAATTGATTGTTCAAACCATATGCAAGAAATAAATGTTTCTGCCAGCACTACCGGACGACCTATGGATATCGAAGGGCAAAACCCATCTTCCTTCTTGTTGGATTTTTTTCTTTGTGAAATGATTCCTGATAGCTCCCATTAGCTGTAAAGCCCTATAAGAAATTTTTTTTTTGAAATAACACTCAGTTAAATTATTGGTCTACGTAGTTCGACAGTGCTGGCAGAATAAACGATGTTTTGCATATGGTTTGAACACTCAATCTTCGAAGCATTATAACTTTTTTCGTGGACGTTCCAGCAACGTGCCTTCTTCAGCAAAGTTTTTCGGCATCCTTTGGGTTATACGTTAACGCAATGTGCCACTTGGTTTACGATGAACTGAAACCTCTAGTAGTAGAAATGCAAAAATATACGTTCTTCCATACTGATTTCCATACAAACTTCAAACGCGATGCGGAAAGCGAGGAAGCAACCAATCGATCCCAAATTCTGCACAGTTGTTCAGGACCCAGAATGGCTTCGAAAAACCATTGATTTGAAACAATGACCATGACGCCCCACTCTAATATTTACCATGTACATATTTCTGTGTTCTGCTGACGACAAATCAGAGCTCTTTCCAAGGCTCTTTTCGTAGTGCTCTTATGTGCGAATAATACTTGTATAGCCAATCTACATTAATTAACGTTCTTAAATCCCAAACTTCAATGCAGTTGGCTACCAGAAACGCGTACTTCAATCATTACTGATTTTTTTTTTGCAATTCCTGTTCGTAATACCTGGTTAAAAGTTCATCTTTGAATGATAAAACGGCCTACTTTTCCATACCAAAGGAATGGGTGCTTTAACGACTAATATGCAACTCAAATGGGTTGCATAATATTCATTATAGCACTCATTTGGGTGCTATAATGAAAATCAACATTGGAACAGGTGTTACATGACTACATTTTGCTGAATTAGCTTGGGTGATTGTTCAAACAGTGTATTCTCTGCGTCTCGTAATAAATGAAATAGTTTGTCGGACATGACATCAAAATTTTCCAATGGCGATAGATGGCGCTTCGTAGCTTGTCGAACTATGAAATTTAGCACGATAAGATGGAATCTGATTGTTCTTTGTCGCAACATAATTTATTGATATGAATGATCATGTGGAGTATTCGATTGTACCATTTTGGTATAAATTTATCATATTAAAGCCCATTTTTCGTCATTGCAAAAAATAACGTGTGCAACTCGTTGCAAAACTCGATTTTTTCAGCACTCGTAGAATTTATCCAACTCGGCAAGACTCGTTGGATAAACGTACAACTCGTGCTGAATAAATTATCTTTTTGCAACTTGTTGCACAAACTACTATTTTGATGTCTTATACTTAAGTTAACCACAATACCACAAGTACAAGGCATTAAAAACAACCTGATACTTATTATGATATCACCCAACAAACGGATAGCAGATTTTAATACAGTCTTGCATAAAGAAACTGTATAATAATTTCGTAAGATTTTAATACAATTGTTTGTATTATTTCTATTTTTTGTATTATTTTAATACAATATCTGCATGGAAAGCTTACAGAATTATATATGCCAAGATTTTATACAATAATTGTCAGATTTATTTTTTGGGTGTAGGTACGTAATAAATTTGTGTCTATCAAGATTCAAATCAATTCGTTAATCAAACAAAAAAAACAATTTTCTGGGCTACTATAAGTCATTGCTAATATTACCACATCTGGCCATCTTGATTGGGAAACCCATCAAAATCTGAAGCTGTTCACGAGTCATCGACCTAGCCAGAAAGCACAATTGACAATCCCGAAAACCGACAACAAGCAGCCAACATTCCGCCGTGACATAATGGGCAATGTGTTTCGGCAAGATCTAAATTGCTTCTAACGGGATTAGGCCCCCACATCAACATATCTACTTGAAGCTTAGGCATTATTCAGCGAGGGGAAGTGCCTCCAGTGGTCGTGACAATCGACAGCACCACGATCAGTCAGCAGCAGCGGCAATGCAAAGCTAGGTAGCTATCTGCCGACAATGAGCAGGCACCGTTTCGGCTAGGAGGGCATTCGAGTTCAAAGCGCTAGTTCTAAACAATGGAAAATAGTGTGGCGAGACCGCAAGCTTCATGCGCCATTGTGGTTGATGTTCCCCCGACTGACTGGGGTCGTTGAATCTGTCAGGTGCAAGGTAAAAGCCCCCTGCTACTATTTTGTTCCAGCCGGGTGTCGGGGTCGGTGCGTGATAATTGAATGCGGATGAGGTTGCATTAGAATGAGGTACTACAAGTCACAAGACCGCGATAAGAATACGGGGACGATCGCTTCGCTTAAATTCGAATAACGTTGATCAAATCTGTGCTAGTTGATTCCTGGAAGAAAAAAAAAGCATCCCACGCAGTTGTCAGCGTTGTCTCCGATCAGAGCACGAAATAATCGATTTTTTCATACAAACAAACAATCGTGCTCATCGATATGGAAAGATGCATTTATTAATTTATGTAACCGAACAATTAATTATAGTCAAGTACTCCTGCGGAGACATGCAGGTGCTTGTTGCATACCAAATCAGATTGCAGTTTGTTGTTTGAACGACTAAAGCACAGTGTCGGATTTTTGTGCCGAAACCGGACATAGTCTGAAAAATTAACGCTTGAAAATTTATATATGGTTCCGCAATCTTCCATGCCAAGTTTAAAAAAAACAACTATTTTTTTACCATTTGTTAAAAAAAATCGTAACTATGCATCGATAGAGGCCCACGTAAGCACATGCACGATCTACCTGGGAGGTGCAAGAACTCACAATTCATCTACGAAACGTACGACACCCACGTGATGGTCAACCAACGGAACGACGACGGTGATGCTCGGCCTGCTCGCGTTGAGTTATCTACCGAGTATGAAGGAAGGCGGAACGTCAGCAGAACGATTCTCGGGTTCCGCATTAGATTCGTATCACATTCGCGGTGCATTCTTAATTGATTTGAACTGCTGCATCGGGTAGAACCATGCACGGCGCATCAGACCATATTATCTTTGAAGACTGAGCATCAATGGGTTGTACGGAGTTGTGGCCGGAAATGTGTGTGTGGGGCGGTTGAAAAAAAAATACTAAGGAAAATGTGCTCTAGAACGTCTGATTGTGGAGCTTAGCATGTTCCGGTTGGGTGGAATCGCATGATTGGCGTGAAGGTTGAGCTAAGGTGACTTCAAGTCTAAATACATTATGAATCTAATAAAATCGTTCTTACTTCTAAATAAGCAATACTTTATAAGCTATTGCCTCTCTCGCATACTGAGTGTACATAAGGGCTGAAAGATCACTCCCAAACTGAAATTCTGATAGAAGGCTTGAAGATCCATAATGTTATTCACCAATCGACTCAGCTCGACGAATTGAGGTGTTTTCTGTCCGTGTGTTTAAAGAAATCGAAACGTGCAAATTTATGACAAATGTTCAGCTTCTGATTTTTAAGAATTTAACCGTAACATCGCACATTGGCAATTATGTTACTCAAATATCCAGGGAAAAAAGAGGAAAAATAACATAATAAATTAGTAATGATTGGTCATAAATTCAGGAATTTTGTAGAACAACGACTTCTATGGGAAACAGTGTTTTTATGCACTTAATAGCTCGAAAATTATTCTAACATGTGGAAGTGGAAGTGCTTATTGAACGTAATACCAATAAGAAGAAGAAGAAGTATGAACTTGACTGAAAATATGTATTTCCGATAAGAAAAACCAGTAAAAATGCTCAGTACAAAATCCGTTAACCTACTGGTTAAATAGTCGTTCAATAGCTACACTTTAATTTTCAACTACTCAGTGACTGAGTAAAATTGTACTGCCGTCTGTTTTCTTCCCACGGAAATTTTACTTCATTTCCATCATGGGCTTTGTGGCCGTGCGGTTAGCGACGTCAATCGTCTAGACGCACGTGCTGTGGAGTGTGGGTTCGATTCTCGCCCCGGTAAGGAGAAAACTTTTCGTAAAGCGGAAAGTTCTCCACTGGTCCACTGGGTATTGTGCGAATGTCCTGTCCGTTGTCTCATGCTAGATGTTAAGTGTTCAGTAGAGTGATTCAAATTTTGACTTTTTTGCTCCCCTACGCTTAAACGATTGCATTTGCCATTTTAATAATCGTCCTAAATTCTTAGCTGATTTGGATGTAATTTGACTGAGCACATGCAGTTTGAAGCTTGTATGAAAATTACTATGAAAACAGTAACTTTTGTGAAAAACCGTTCCCCATCATTGCCTATTAAGCTCTAAAAATGTATGAATACGTCAGCAACATAGAAAATTTAACAAGGGAAAATATCGTCGTTGTTGCTAAACGATTTGATGATGGCAACAAAAGTTATTAGGGAAATACTGAATTGTGAGAAATTCAATTTGACACGTAAAAGAATAACATTAATATAAATAATGAGCATTTCTGTTTTCTTTATAGTTTTGCTCACAAAAGTCAGATTGCTTCGCAACAACTGACCTTTAGCTTAGGATCTATTCAATGATGGCGATGCGTTAAATATATTCAAATAGATTCTGGGCTGCTTCACGAAACGATCCTTTGCATATGTGGCAATTCTCATAGTAATTTTCATATAACCTTCAAACGGCACGTGCACAACCAAATTACATCCAAATCAGCTAAAAATTTGGAAGGACTATTTTTAAAGCAGGACTTCTCATAGTTTTGAGTAGTCCTGCTTTTGACGGAAATTGAGTAAAATTTCCGAGGGAAGAAAAGAGAGGGCAATACATTTTACTCAGTCACTGAGTTGGTGAAAGTTTTGAAGTGAAGTGAAAATTTCAAGTAAATTTTCTTGCGGCGGTGTGCCGATTCATTTTGAACGGCGGCGGCGCACAGTGGGACCAATTCCAAAAAAGACGGTCAAAAATGTTAGAAGTGAATAAAATGGTCTAGCAGGCCTCATAGTATGATCTTCCATTGAATGGATGGTTCATCTTCTCGGCATCACCGACCCGTAAGCTAGAGATCCACTACCGGAACTAAAGGTGGGGCACCAGTCGTCGCAAGCACGCTAACGTTCTCAAAGACAACGTGCTTGCACCAAGTGGTGCCTCATCAAATATCAATGACTGAATTGCCGCCAGTGTAGAGTCTCTATTTCTATGAGAACTTTCACAGGTATTAACTGCTACCTTTAATTACCAATTTCTGCTGCCTCACTGCAGTGCTAACGGAAAAATGTATTCCATTAGAAATTGTAAACATATAGAATGGATTTTGTTTCGTCCCTACACAAAGTAAAGCTGTAGAGGCGCAAATCGTTTCTTGATATTACGGTTCATGTGAAAAACTCATGATCTTTTTACAGAGTAAGTATGGAAAATAGGGGTCAGTAAGTATGGAAAATAGGGGTCAAATAAAATACTCTTCCTACATTGCGACTAAACATGACATGACTTGATAGTTTGTCCTACTTCCTTTAAAAATATTTTCAAAATCTCAAAGCGCAAGTGCCTGTAAAAACTTATGATCAAGTGGAATTTCTTTAATTTAAGTATGCGTGAGACAAGAACAAATGGTACTAGGGGGCCGTACACATATTACGTATGCCCTTATGGGGGGAGGGATCTGTCGTTTTACCTACAAATAAAATCTTTTGTATGTAAGAAATCATACATGAAGGGAGGGATGTTGAAAAAAACAAAAATAACGCTTACGTAATAAGTGTACGACCCCTAGACAATTTTCAGCTGATGTCGCACCATTGTATTGGGGCAAATGAGAAGTAGAAGGAAAAGAGAAAACATATTGTGCGTTGGTTTTTATCAAAATTGATTGGCAAGACCGAAACGACCACTGTCAGTAAAACCAAAATAACTGAGTGGGCGGAGGGTGGCGGAACCTAATTTCTGCAGAATTGGATTCCTGACAAAAAAAATGAAGCCTCAGTGTGAATTTCATTGATGGGTATCGATGGGTACCTTTTTGAATTTCATAATGAATACAGCAAGAAGATAATACAATAATAATTTTATACACAATAAAGACCGAGTACTTTCTGCGCGATCAAAAATAATTTACGAACGTATATGCGTGGCCTTATTAGTTTTTGGACTACACTTTGTGATGGTGCCAAATATAATAGGTTTGGGTGATGTATACGTTGTGACCAACATAATGAAGCAGTAAGATAAATGTTGCAACGTTTAACATAATTAAAAATCGTCAACATACTAAACTTGTATTGACTGTAAAGGTAAGATCCAGCCGAATAAAATGACTCAAAACTATGTTTACATCATCGTCAAGTATTTTACTAACCACCCATGACTCAAGTTATCAATTTGGATCATTTTGAAAAAATGGTTTTTGACCGTCTTTTTGAAGATTGGTCCTTCTGTGCGGCGGCGTGAGAAATACACCGGCGGCTTCGCATAGGTCTACTTTTTACGTACCGCTTCTCATTTTATGTTTCTTAATCTTTGCTTCTCAAAACAATAAGCTTTCGCTTCTCTCTTTTTGTTTCTAACTTCTTGCAAATTATTTCTCGCTTCTCACTTCTCACATCTTACTACCTACTTTTCACTTCTCGTATCTTATTCCACACTTCTTGTTTTTCATTCTTCATTTCTCCCTTCTTACTTAACGATTTTCACTGACCAATTGACCAATTTCAATTTTTTCTCTCCATATGTGTAGGTTATTTTAGTATTGTAATATCGTCTCTGTTCTAACTTTCCACATCTCATTTTTTCAAGTATAAAATTTCACTTATTGCTTTTCAGTTTTTATTTCTGACTTCTCATTTCTAACATCTTGTTTCTCATTCCTCATTCAGGGTTCCTTTATTTTCATATTTAACACTTTCTTCTTTCATCACATTTCGTATTCCTTACTGCTCGTGTCTCACTTCTCACTTCTCTATTCTTACTTCTAGTAAGGTTTTTTAATTTCTTTTTTTGAAAAAGTTTTTATCTAGTAGAAAAATCATGAGAAAACGAGTGCTTAAATTTTGTCAGAAGAAAGAACTGCCACTCGTTTTTTTGTTCATTTTGTAAAAAGCCTGTGAATCGTTCAGAAAGCTCAATTTACTGCATCTAGTCCCACAACAGTGGAATAGGATTTACTATCTTGCTTATCTGTGGTTAGCTTGATATGATTAAGTTTGTGGGGAGGATTGACAAACGCTTTACAAAATCAACCTAAATGCATATGTTAGGGGAAGAGGTTCGGTTGTGGGCACCCTTTTGTCTTTGATCCATAACTTTGGCCCTAGTTGATTTTATGCCGACATTTGTGTACCTATGGAAAGCTAGACTAATAAGCTTACTACTAGCGAAAAAACAGTTTTTTTTTTGGGGGGAAATGCTTGTCTAATCTTCCGGTCAGTGTCATCATATAGTGCATATACTCCTGTATATATACGATTGTGATGCATCACCAGTGCTACGATGTGCACGTATTACCTGGCAATCTAACTGCATTGATTGTCTGCCTTTTGAGAATTCCCAATAAGATTCCGTTGAAATATCACAAATGATGGTAATTGTTTGTGGTAAGGGAAAGAAAAGTGCAGTGGGTATCGGCCAAGTTCCCCTGGTGGTGCTAAAATGATAGGCGGGAACAATACTTAATTCCGTTTAAATCTTTTAGTATCATTAGTGATTAGCTCGCGTTATTATTTTATGTGGGGGGCATGCATGGAACATGTTTTCCAACGCGGGTGTCAGGCGGCTGATCCATGCTCGACCAAAATATTAAAATTTAGCTAGAATATTTTAATTTTGTTTGATTGTTTTTATTTAATTTTAATTTTTGCCATCAAATGATTAGGAGCTTATTTTCAGCATCACATAACGCAAGAGAGGGTAAAACTCTGCGTTGCATAGAACAGTTTAGGAGGTCCCAGATTTGGTACATTGTTGCACTGTCGTGTGGAGCATGGTTGTCCCGTGTCGTTTATGGCGATGCATTCCCGCATCTATGGCGATGTCGTTCCCGCATCTATGACGCCTTTGCTTGAACAAATCATTTTATGGAATGGCTGGACATGTTAATAATTCATTCTAGTTCTCAAATATGTTGGTAGATACTTCTGGAGGCTGTCCAGGCGGTGGAAGGAACATTGCCTATGAGTGGCAGTAGCATAGGTTATCAGTACTCGTAATATACTTAATTCGTTGGGCACACTTGGAACACAATTTCAACTCATGTTCGATCAAAAGTGTAAAATTTAATTTATTAATTTCAATTCAGTTTAATTATTTTAATCTTTTTACGTCAAATGGTTAGGTATTTGTTCCCCCACCCCTCCTGCTCCCTCCTTTTCTATTGTATGTTTCCAAACTTAAACCAACGTGATCATGCTAATCCCAAACTGCACGTACCTCTATCATATCAATCTACATAGCTGTTTCGACAATCATCAGAAAACGGATTTCAATCATTTCCCTTCTACCATAAGTATAAATCATCTGAAAAGCACAGAGAGCAGACATGGATGCTCGAACAAGACTTCGTTAAAAACGTGTGTAAAAATTTGAATCGCACCTCAGCGCTGCCAACGCAGGCTGCCCGACATAAAAACTCAATCTCACTAAGTGATGGCATTGGCATACACTACAAAAACAATGTAGTGCTGCCACCTTGGAGCGATTCGGAATGAACACTAGCGCTAAAAATAAAATGCAGCAAATTTTAACCATATTTATCAGCACACTAGCACAGCGCAACGGAGGCATAACGACATACTTCAAAATGACCAGTACAAACTTTTACACAAGCACACGAATGAAGATGAACGTCTGTTTTCTGTGTGAAAAGTTTCTAAGCTATAACAAACTCTATCGTTGCGATCCCGAACTGTCTGAACATCTATTATGTACATAAACACAACCGTTTCTATCTCTACAAACAATTCTCTAACAAATAGGTTCCATAGCAGTCGCTAGAGCCGGAAGCGGTCAACAAGCCGCTCCACATTCTCCTCCTCTATCTTCTATTCTCTCACAAGTTTACTACCCTGAAACTGAACTGTTTCGGATCCCAACATATTCTAAGGAAGTCAGTCCACATTAAGACCCTGAAAATCTCTATAATCATCGTCTTGAAAAATGACTTTCCATGATTTCGATTATCGATTCATTCATATTCTCTTAATCAATTCCACGGAAACGACCATATATCTGAGAATTCCTTGCGGATTTTCGACATATAGCCCGCATTGGACTAGTGCTAGTTCCTGAAGAAGGCATACACAATATTTAAAGCCTTCGTCTCAAATAATGAAAAGCATCAGTGGAATAAATGCATTTTCCACCAACCTCGGCATTCCGGAATCTCTCCGCTATCTTCAGACCGATATGAAATTTCATCTGAGGTAAAACCTAGAAAACATTTACCATCCAATGGTTTCATTTTTATCAAAGGTGAATTATTTTACGAAAAGTTATGCTGATTTGAATTTCGACAATTTTCTTCTTATCTCAACCTTTATATCTAACCCCTGTAAAATCTTATTTTCTTAAGTTTTCACCGATAGAATATTTTGATCGAATGATTTCTTGAATTGGGAAAACCCTGGGAAAACAGATCAAAGGTTCATCTTGGTTTCATGATATTGTCATTCCTGGTATGCGTGACCCGGTCATAAGATTCGCACATGCTTTTCAAAAAAACGATAAAACATCTGTCAAAAACAATTCAATGGCTGTCAAAAGAAATTTTGTTGTGTGAGCAGCGTTATTCGGAAAATAATCAACTTTCAATTTTAATTTGAGTTCAATTTGGAAATGAGGAGTAGCCTATGGTAGTTACAGATGTAGGGCATCGTCCAATACGAATTACGCTTTATAATCTTCGCTTCTCAATTCACAATAAACTTTTGCTTCCCTTTCTTGCTTTTCACTTCTTGCAAATCTTTTCTCATTTTTGGCGTCTCGCATCTCACTTCTTAATTCTCACATATCCCTACTTCTCACTACTTCTACTTCTCACTTCTTGTATCAGGTATCAGAACGTCGGCTCAGGAGGCACGTTCCCCTCAATTTGGGAGATTTGTGCCATCGCCTTCACTGGCCTTTCTCATCATTTATCTGACGGAAAAGGAAGTGAAAAGGGGAAAGGAAGAGGAAGTGAAGTTGGAAAGGAGAATGGAACCATTTATAGGAAAGCCAATTATGTAGACTCACACGCATTCAGCTAGGGACTAAAGAGAGGTGTCACAAAAACACAGAGGAAGTAACAATGGACGAACATCAAAGACGAAACACAGAGTGCGCTGTGAAAAACGCATAATGCGAATCCATATAAGTGGCAATTTGTTGAAAACTAAGTAAAACACATATTCATAACCCCATTCTTATTGAACCTCACGTTGAGATTGAACAAGAGTAGCCGAACCCGAACGTCAAGAACGAAACACAGAGTACACTGTGAAAAACGCATAATGCGAGTCCATATAGGTAACATACACAAAGTACATTGTAAAAAAAAACGCATAATGCGAATCCATAAAGGTGACAATTTGTTAAAAAAAAAACTAAGTAAAAAAAAATACATTTTCATAACACCACCCTTATTTGATCTCAAGTTGAGATTAATCAAGAGTAGCTGAAGCCAAACATCAAAGACGAAACACATAATACACTTTGAAAAACGCATAATACGAATCCATATAGGTGAAAGACACAAAGTACATTGTAAAAAAAATACATAATGCGAATCCATATAGGTGAAAGTTTGTTGAAAAACTAAGTAAAACACATATTCATAACCCCACCCTTATTCAACCTCAAGTTGAGATTGAACAAGAGTAGCCGAAGCCAAACGTCAAGGACGAGACACAGAGTACACTGTGAAAAAACGCATAATGCGAATCCATATAGGTGACAAACACAAAGTACATTGTAAAAAAAAAATGCATAATGCGAAACCATATAGGTGACAGTTTGTTGAAAACTAATTGAAACACATATTCATAACCCTACTTATATTTAACCTCACGATGAGGTTGAATAAGAGTAGCCGATTATCTCGGAGAGGTAAATAGTCAACTACGCCATAGCTCCGGTTAGCGCAGCGAGGGCTAAAATACTGTGAAGGGGGCCCTGGTGCTTCACAGGCTCCGTTTGCGGTTAGGTTCTTATTAGACCCCCTAACCATTCATTCGTAGGCACGGTAAGCATAAAGCCGCATCACACCGAAAATTAGGGGTCACCTGTATGGTGGACTTTTACCACTGGAACATGCAATCCGTAATGTTATTCTTAGCCAGATAACCAGCTGCCGACACCACACGGCTATCTAGGCTGTTCGTGGAGAGAAGTTGACATTGACTTTACGTCAACTCTCAATGTGGCCGAACAGCAGCTCACTACTTCTACTTCTCACTTCTTGTATCACTTCTCGTATCTCATTCTACACTTCTCGTTTCTCATTCTTCACTTCTCCCTTCTCACTTAACGATTTTTACTTATCAATTCACCAATTTCAATATTTGCTTAGTGTAGGTTGTTGAATCATTGTAATACCATCTCTGTTCTAACCTTTCATATTTCATTTTTGAAGTATGATATTCCACTTATTGTTTCTCATTTTTTATTTCTGACTTCTCATTTCTTGCTCATTCAGGGTTTCTTTATTTTCATATTTAACATCTACCTTCTTACATCATATTTCGCATTCCTTACTGCTCGTGTCTCGCTTCTTACTTTTCTAATCTTATTCTTACTTCTAGTAAGATTATTATTTTTATTTTTTTGAGAAAACGTTTTTATCTAGTGGGAACACCATAAGGAAACGAGTGTTTAAATTTTGTCAGATAAGAGAATCCACATTCTCATTTATTTTCAAAAAATTATAGGTGTTGATCATTTTTATTTCTAGAAATACTAAACTACACAAATATATATCTTCATTTTATAAGATTCAATTGATTCCAACATTCTTTTTTGTTTGGCCGGATAGAACCCGTTAGCTAGCTAGGCATGACACCCTCCATTATTGGGAATGTGTAACGTGAATAATTGCAGATACGAAAACGGAGTATGCGTACAAACAACCGAAACCAATTTGAAGATCGGCGTTTCGTTGGGCACACGCGCTTTTTTACATCATGCCTTCCGTCGTTCAAATAAGCATTCCAATCATAGGTAGGTAGGTACATCTTTGCCGCTAGCCATTAGTGTAAAAAGCAGAGAATTGTTTCCATTGCAGGGCCCATTCTGAAAGAGGCCTACATCCTCCAGATGGGGCCGGCCGACGAATCAAGGAACCAATGAAATTAGGCCTGACATCCCACAGTTTTTTTATTTCGTTTCAATGCTTTCTATGCCTATTATTGAATGATGTTGTTGGTGCGTGTCTCCATATAGGTAGAGATGTCGTAAAATCCCGATTAATCGATTAGTAACTAATCGATTACTCTCGATTCCTGTCGATTATTGAATCGATTGATCGTTGGATAATAATCGATTCAAAATTAATCGATTATTACAACGATGAATCGATTAATCGAAGTAATCAATTAATTTGCGACATCCTTATGATGTCGTAAAATCCTGATTAATCGATTAGTAACAAATCGATTACTCTCGATCTCTCTCGATTATTGAATCGATTAATCGTTAGGTAATAATCGATTCAAAATTAATCGATTATTACAACGATTAATCGATTATTCGAAGTAATCGATTAATTTATGACATCTCTACATATAGGTGATTGTTCAGAAAAGTGATGATGATTAAAGTTCACTGCGAAATCTCGCCATTAAAAACATTCCAAAAATACATTCGATCCAATAACGAACTCCAATAGTTCGAAAACATCTGCAAATGCACGAACCGGATCAAATAATTCAGTCAAACAAATGTAAAGTGTCATTCAACTTTTTAGTCAGACACTTCACACCGTGTGCATTGCTTGTCTAAATCTTCAACAGAATAATTTTCAATTCTCATTCCAGAGTAAAAGGTGCAAAGAACTCAACCAACCGAACGAAATTCAAACAATCACTTTTCCCTTCCCATCAACAGATCTAATTAATGAAAATGGATACATGCGGCTCGAACCTCGGCTAAAAGGGAAACGGAAGAAGAGAGTTCCCCATTGCCGCGACCGCCGCTGCCCATCCATGGTTCGAAATAGAACGCCCAAAACGCTCCAACTCTTCGGGCTGATAACTGTAAAGCAGTGAAATTCAGCCACTCCAGAAAGGCAGGCAAATGATAAACGAAGCTCGTCGAGTCGCGCGAGCGCGCGCGCGCTTTGGCTAAAGACAATTCCCCAAGAGTCACCAAACCAACCAACCAACTAACCAACGAACCAATAAAATTCATCAGCGTCATCGTCGTCGTCACAATTCAGCCGCAGCAGCGATAGCAATGGCACTGATTAAACGGTACATTTATACAATTTAGCGAGCTCCATTCCGTTCGTCGCTTCGTCGTCGTTGACGTCGCGCTGCTGCTGTCTTCCCGGTCGGGGAACTCCATCCAGATATACGAACCAACATCAACATATCGACACTGGCACTGGCACTACTAAGCAGGCAGTAAGCAACCATCATCGTCGCCGGACTGGGGTTCGTTGAACTTGTGGCTGATTTACCTCGTTTTATTTTCTTCCCCCTTCACCACCCAATCCCGGTGAGTTGGTCGCTTCCCGTGTGTTGGCATGTCTTTTTTTTTTTCAAAATATGTACGGCATCGTTTTGTCATATTTTTGCGGTCGGAGCCGGTTGGCGATTGGCTGGGAGGTAGAAAGATGTTCGTCACCTCCTCCTAATGAGGAGAAGGTGTGACGCGTGGTTTCGTCAAAGTTTATGACCCATCAGGCCTCCGTCCGATGGAAATTGATTTATTGTATTGGTTTGGGTTGATTTTCTGTGCCACATCAGATATGATGGAAATTGATTGATGGATATCTGAACATTGTGGCAATGGGCATGTTATCTTCAAGTGTGCCATAGAAAATACAGTGGAATAATTGAAATAAAACTAGAAAAAATGGGACAAACGTACTAAAAAGTACAGGTTCTCTAGATTTTGTAAAACAATATATGTTATGTGTGTATGACATGTTAATACAAAACTTTTAATTCCTCTTAATGACCAAAGCTCTATTAATTATTTCTCTTCTTGTTGAGGAATGTACTGTTAACGTTTTCAAACTAGTTGTACACGGAAAAATATGAATTAAAAACCCTGATTGATCCTCCTAGCGGTGTTTGTGCCTTTCTCGTAATTTAGATATACTAAAAAAGATTTAGTGAGAATTTCTTAGCGTGTTTTTTTGTATATAAATCGTATTTTGGCCATAACATTTGATCCCATAGTACGATCTGGCCAATCTCAATAGGAAGCAATGGGACAGGATTCCCCGTCGAATGCAACTTATTGCAAACAAATTGGATCAAGATAAGTGCCTAAAAGATGAGTGAGTTTTATTTTGCGCCCACACATACATATACGCACACACATACAGCCAGACATCATCTCAATTCGTCGAGCTGAGTCGATTGGTATATAACACTAAGGGTCTCAGGGCCTTCTATCACAAAATCGTCTTGGAAATGAATATATAGCCTTTTCGTTACGCCTTAGTGTACGAGAAAGGCATAAAATGCTTAAAACGGCTCTCTTTTAGACACTTAGAAAAAATATTCTTTATCTGAAAACAATGCAATGCTTAAGAACTACAATTGATTGGTCCAGAATTAGGTCTTTCTAAATTTTAAACATAGTGCATACACTAAATAACAGTCGCCCGGAAGAGCACGCAATTCTTTTTATAGACGAATTTAAGTAAAAATAAGAAGAAGACACACGACGGTGTTAACTTTGACAGATCTTACAGCGCAGCATAGGAGGATCATTTTAAAAATACTTATAATAAATTCTAGACAAAATGTAATTAAAATCTCGAGATTGAGGGTTTTGTTCGAGCAGCTTCTCGAGGTTGTTAATGACCAACGGATTGAGAATCTCTCAACGGATGAGGAACCGCAGCGATAATTCCGCAAGTACTTCCAGGCTCATCCTAAGAGTCAAATTAATACAACCTAACGCGATACGATGAAGAACATGTGATTAGCGAGGCGCAAGAAAAATTGGAGCAGAACGATATGCGGAGGTTCTATGAGTCTGTCAATGGCGTGTGGAGAAAAACAGCGCCATCTCTCCTCATGTGCAACGACCAACAAGGGAATTTGCTGACAGATAAAGCTGAAGTGGCTGCCGGGTGGAAGCAACACTTCGAGACTTTGTGGAATAGTGGAAGTGACGGTGCATCGGTGAGCAGAATAAATATTAGCGACGATGGACAAGCTGTGGAGTCGTCTACACTAGATGAGGATAAAAAAGCTCACTTGTCATAAGACGAGTTTGTACAATCCCATTTTATTCTATCACTTAATTGTACCTTGACAGATACGTATTTCGACCTCAACAGTAAGGTCGTCTTCAGTGTCTCGTACTTGACTCGACTTAGTCGAGTCAAGGTACAATTAAGTGGTAGAATTAAATGGGATTGTACAAACTCGTCTTATGACATGTGAAGACATTCCACTAAAAAGCTCAAAATAATTTTCTTAATTCAGTTCAATCAAAGGTAATTGCCTATTTCCGGGGATTAAACCACCCGACTTGAACGTTAATTTACAATGTTCTGAAAATTCATATGTGAACATGTACGTTACGTGGAATGTGTTGATTTGGAAAATGTATTGGAGGTAACCACTTTCCCTTCGATGGGACTCGAACCCATGACCCTACAGTACGCTAGACTGGTGCTTTATAATTTTCTTAATTAATTAAAAAAGCTGTTAAAGAGCTTAAAAACAATAAGGCTGCGGGGAAGGACCAGCTCCCGGCTGAACTTCTCAAACATGGCAGTGAGCAGCTTTATGAAGTTCTGCACCATGTTATGTCGAAAATATGGGAAGACGAGGAAATGCCTGCTAACTGGTTGGACGGCCTCATTTGCCCTCTCTTTAGGAAAGGGCACAGACTGGCGCGCCAATTACCGAGGAATAACCCTCCTTAATTCGTCGTACAACATTATGTCCCGTATTCTGTTCAACAGATTGAGACCGCTTGAAGAGTCCTTCGTCGGCGAATACCAAGCAGGTTTTCGTGAGGGCCGATCAACGACGGATCAAATGTTTACCCTGAGACCAATCCTTGATAAATTCCGGGAGTACAACTTGCAGACACATAATCTGTTTATTGATTTCAAGGCGGCGTACGATTCAGTGAAACGGAATGAATTATGGTAAATTAAGCTTGAACATGGTTTTCCGGCGAAACTGATATGGCTGATTCGTATAACGTTGGACGGATCGAAATAAAGTGTAAGGGTTGCGGATGAAATATCGACGTCATTTGTTCAATATAGCGCTCGAGCGATTAGGAGAGCTGGAGTGCAAAGAAGCGGTACCATTATTACAAAATCGCATATGCTTCTGAGATTTGCGGACGATATCGATATTATCGGAATTGATCGCCGTGCCGTGGAAGAGGCTTTTGTGCCTTTTATGAGGAAGACAGCGAGGATTGGACTCACGATCAATACCAGCAAAACGAAGTACATGGTCGCTGGCAATCAACGTGGGTTCATTAGTGGTGGTGGTAGCGAAATGGTGCTGGATGGTGAAAAGTTCGAAGTGGTAGAAGAATTTGTGTATCTTGGAACACTAGTGACGTGCGATAATGATGTTACCCGCGAGGTGAAAAGGCGTATTGCAGCTGCAAATAGGGTTTATTACGGACTTCGTAACCAGCTAAGTCCCGTAGTCTGCAAATGAAAACAAAACTCGCGCAGTATACTACTCTGATTCTTCCGGTGGCTTTATACGGCCATGAAACATGGACGTTAAAGGAGGCTGATCGGAGAGCTTTCGAAGTGTTTGAGCGTAAGGTGCTGCGGACAATACTCGGCGGTAAACAGGAGAACGGTATCTGGCGGCGTCGCATGAATCACGAATTGTACCAGGTGTATAAAGGGGTGGATATTATTAAGCTTATACAACACGGCAGACTAAGGTGGGCTGGTCACGTTGTTCGTATGCCGGAAGAACGTCAAGCGAAGATAATATTTAGTAAAGAACCCGGAAGAGGCCACAGGCTTCGTGGAAGGCCGCGTACACGATGTCTTTATGCAGTTTGGCCAAAATGAGATTTTTTTATGAGTTCAGTGCGTGTTGGCTCTTGTTTAGGACGGCAGAACGATCGCGCGATTTGCCGAAATTTTGTGTTTTGCATTGCGCGGTCGAAAGTTAATTAGTTCAGTGCGTGTTGGCTCTTGTTTCGGACGGCAGAACGATCGCGCGATTTGCCGAAATTTTGTGTTTTGTTTTGTTTTTCCTTAGGACGGTTCGTAAGTAAATTGATGAATATATTTTATTATTTTTACAGCATATACTGTTATTGACAAACGCTCTATATTGTCGAATAGAGCTCTCTATTATTCACCTTTCCCACTAACACAAATTTTCCTTCCCGAGACATCTATGAAGGTAGTACGGGTTCCCTGCATCTTCACTAGTAGATGTTGAACTAACATTCCTTCCCTTCCTTCCGTGATTGTAAGGACGTGGCCAGGTATACAACTGCTACTGTATAGGAAAAGGTACTAATCCCAAGTACCAATTTGCGACAATATACAGTAGATTGCTCAATTGAGCATTGTATAGCCACCCACGATTTGTACAATCACATATGCTATGCTATGCTAAAATGAGATTTTTATTTATTAATATATTATGATTCCTCTTCCAAAAATACGTATTCTGGCAAAAAATAAGAAAATTTTTTTTTTTTCAGGAGTGTATGATTTTTTTTTCGTTTGTTTGAGAAACTACATATGTCCACGCACTTTGAAGAGCAATGCGTACAGTTTTTGCACTGGAAGTGCCCCAGGGTGTTGAGTTTTGCCATAAACTATTGATTTGTATCGAAGAAATCGAAAGGTTCGTTGCCAATTTGTTCAAAAACAGTTTTTTGTTGTTTTATCCTTATTATTACCCCTTATTATATCCAGGGAGAGAGGTCCCAGGGTGCTCTAAGCATCACTTATTCACAGCATTCGTACTAACTTGGCATCCGTAATATGGTCTTGGTTGATCAGCTTGCTGCTACTCTGTGGCTTGCATCGAAATGTTTTTTTTTGTAACGTGTTTTTCAGGTTAACAACCTATGAAAGAACGTATAACTGTTCGATCAATATAATTTTCAATACAGATGCATAAAAATATTTGTCTTTTCGCATTATCGACGAGATCTGGTTGAAAAATAATTTCAATGACCTGAAAACTCCAAAAACCTTAAAAATTATTTATAAATGGAACAATCATCATTAGTATGGATATAGTTTTAGAATCAGACAATTTTAGGTACGGTATATCTTGGGGTTTGATCTGGATACTAATGTCAAAGACAACATTGTTCCAAAAAGTAAAAAAAAAATGATTGCATTGGTTAAAACGGGAGTTCGGGATAATTTTTAATGTTTTTTGGGGCTTGTCGCTATTAATTTGAAATTGTTCTAATTTTTTAAATCCATCCTTTTTTAAATCCATATCGGAACGGTCTATAGCTTTTTGTAGAGGTTTAACAGAGCCCACCGCCAAACCCCATCACGTCCTAGGCAGGCCCCCTAACTCGCAGAGGAAATGGGGTCGTAAAGCCCTAGGACATAGTCCCTGCTGCCCGCAGTTACGGTGTTGGAAAGAAGTCCGCACTGAGGGTGCCCGACTACCGGTGGATCTGGACAGGTTCTTCATTCTGAAAACTCATATGTGAATATGTACATTATGTGGAAGAAATTGATTTGAAAAATGTTTTGGAGGTAACCACTTTCCCTTCGATGGGACTCGAACCCACGACCCTCAATACTGCACTCACTGCACCGTGGATGATTTTTTCGTCCAACAAAATCCTCAAACGCCGGGGTCGGTCCAAAGGGGTCCGGTTGGGGTATAGCGTCTGGTCCTAAGGTGCATCGACTGTCTGGATCAGGCAACGATTTAAGGGTTGTAGCAGTGTGTGTGTGTGTGTGTTTTTTATATCTTTATTAAGGAGACTTTCAGCCCAAGGCTGGCTCGTCTCGTTAAGTGTGTGTTGTTTTTTTGCACGTTCGAGGCAACAGGGGGTGGGTGCTTGCGTATGTATTAAAACGTGGTTAATGTTTGGCATAAAGACCGCCACTCTTCTTGCTAACCGTACGCTGGGTTTTTGGGGTATTTCTGGGGCCTCTAGTGTCTTGTGAAGTGTTCGTAAGACTCCATTTCGGATTGTGGGAAGCTCTAGAGCCAACGCTGACGTTAGAGGTGGTAGTTCTGGCGATGTTTAGGTCTCTGTTAGATCTTAGGTTCCGGGGAATAGAAGACCGAATTGCAAATTTCTAACAGTTTTGGATCTACGTTTTCCTCTTTGTTGTGTATTACACGTCAAATTTTCAAAGTAAACCACTCAATGTACTTGTCGAAAAAGTTCAGGGTGAATTTTTGGGTAGAACCGGTTTCGAGAGCTTTATTATGAGCTTCAACTAGAATATGAATTAACAGGTAAGTACAAAGATTTGTTGAAGTATTTATCACTTACAATTCGGTGGACCACTATTCACTAGTTCACCCTAAGGTACTGTTCTGGTTTTCGCGCTGTGGATCTAGGGTAATTATGTAAGTATTTTGATATCATCACTTTTATATATATATTCTTCTTACTGTTTCTTTTCAGGATTCTCTTTACTTTCAGATGGATAGACGAACTCGAAATGCGGAATTCACGGACCCTATACTACATAGTAATTACGGAATTACAAGCAAGAATTCAATGGACACGAGTTTAACTAACCTCAATATTGTAGTGATACTTGAACACCGATGATTTGTCGAAACCTCACTTTATCGCTAAATATATAGCTCACTTCAGAGAAACAAACTAGAAATTATCTTATTATAATAACTGAAGATTATTTATTCTGCACTTTTGGAACGCACGATAATGATTCCTCACTCTATTACGACTGTCGCTAAGGTAATGTACGACCGGAAGTATTACATGACACATTGCCATGACATCTGGGTATGTTGACGCGACGCCTTGACAGCTATCAGGCAGCGCTTCAGGGATGTCGGTGGATAGGGTTGCCTGCTTGCCATCTATTGCGCCAACAGTACTTGATAACTACTCAATTATTGCCAGAGACAACAATGCTCACTACTTGCTGAATGTTTTGGAAAATGTTTCTGCGGATGTAGATTATCGTCGGAGGGCACGATATACTGCCGTAGCGAACTCTGAAACATCTAGGACTGATGCCCATTTGGATTTCAACACCCATTTCGACTATTTCTGTGAAAAGGCGGCTAATCGGATCAGTGCGCTAGCTAGGATCATGCCGGACAGCGTATGTCGTCTAATGGCCATCCGAGTTGCGAGTGCGTACATAACCATTTCGTAGGAAGCAGCTTTTGTTATCGCCTGGATGATCCTAATCTGCATAACACTAGCAGAGGATATCAAGTGTTACAAACGTAGAGGTAGAGGAGACTCCAGAGCACGTGGTAACGTGGTATTCAATTGTCCGAGGTTTGCACACAAGGTTTAACGTCTAATATACGAGAGCATTTATTATTTTGGTTCTTTTAATTAAGATGCGTGTTTAGTTCTGAACTAAATCATAAAAATGAATCGTCAAATCGCATTTTATTTCTTTGTTTTAGAAGCTTTTGGGAAGCGTTTTGGGAAGCTTCATCCTGCAGATGATAAGACGTGATCAATGAATGGCCTGCATTTCTTTTAATCATAAACTTGATATCCCACAATTACACGACAAAAATTAATTTTCATGTACGCGTTTGCAACATGCATTTAAACGTAACATTTAATTCAACTTGCTGCGCCATCTAATAGAATTCATTTGAATTAAGATTTTTATGTATATTTCAATTTTGAAATTCTATTTTACAGGATTTGATAACCGTACTCGTTGAAATAACAAAACAAAAATGCTCAAAACCCCTTAACAGCATAGTTCACCTTCACAGCTTTTAGATTTACATCGATGATATTTTGCTATATTTAAAGTTTGAAAACATTTTTTTTTTTCGAGCCGGCCCCATAGCATAATTTCCCAATCAGACTAGTCAAAACCATTCACACTCAACATTTCGCAAAAGAATTCTATTCCGAAGCAAGGTTCAATGACCATGACGTGGAGGTCGCACCACTCGTGGGCTACTGGCCTTCGCCTTGGTGGAATCCAATTCGGATCGAAATTAATTAATCACCCCTGCTGCCGACAAAACAGAAGAAAATCGCCGAAAGTGAACTCTTCTAGGACCCACCGGAGCGCATCGAAAGGAGGTGGGTAGCAATTTTCAAAAAATCGAAAAAATAAATCCCGCCAAACAATCGCATCAGCAGCAGCGCAACTCGCCTCCAACATCGCATCGATCGGTGAGTTGCGGTGGAACCGAAATCAAGTTCGTGGCTTAGTTGAAGTTTCTTGTTCCACTTTGGCTACCGCGCTTCGCGCTTCGAAGAGAGGCCGTGGCGCGGAGGATGCTTCCATCGTTGCTCCAGGGCTAGACCATTTCGCGGCATTCGCGCTCATCGTTCAGCGTGGTAAGAGTCTAGCCTTCCGCATTGCTGCTGCTTACGTCTCGAATGTGGATCATCGCTGGTCAACGGGAGTCATTGAACTCTTCCCGTTTCGGGTGTTTTTTGTGTTTTTCTTTGCCGTCGTTTCTGGTCCGGAGTTTTGCAATTTCGGATTTGGAACCATTAGACTTTGAGGTATGGGTCCGAGATTTTAATGGTCGTTTTGTTTTTTATTCTGTTTGTCGATTTTGTTGAGATGACGGAACATTTATTAATTGCCTATCCAGTGGAAGTCATTGGTCATCCCGGAAGCATCTTTCGTGGTTTGTTGACTTTTACATGGGAATCGGCCGGTCTCATGATGATTTTACTAGCAGTGACCACGCAGCAGAGCGATGATGACGAGTTCATCGACACCTATCTGTTTCAGGCCCAGCAGAATGTAACGCGCAATCATTTCGAAAGTATGACGTGTGGAAGGTTTTCTCTCACAACTCGCAGACCGTCCTCCAAGTCCATATGCACTAAGTCGACCAGTGGAGCAGTGCAACAATGAGGGAGAGGAAAATCTCGCCGCTCTGTCGTCTCGCTTCCCATCGTCCGTTTTCGGCGTAGTTGCACATTGGTTTTTATTTTGTACACATAGCAGCATTATAATTCAAAAGGGGTTCCTAACTATTGCAGTGGGTATTGAGATAATCAAATAATCATGAGCTTGTAATATTTTGTTTTTAAGCTTTCTATAGAATTGAAGTGAGAAAATTGTACGGATCTCATTAGCCGGTTTACTCAATCCTGTAATAAATTATGCATCGGATATGTTCTTATCGAGAACAACACTGCGACCAGTATTTGGATCAAATGTAATATTTATCAGTGTTAGTGGTAGTTGCAGTAGTTCAAACAGTTCTTACGAGGATGAAACTTCCAAAAATCAAGGCCTGAATGCAATGAAGTGGTGAGGTATTGAGATATGTACGTACATCTTCTTCTTCTCATTGGCATTACATCCCCACACTGGGACAGAGCCGCCTCGCAGCTTAGTGTTCATTAAGCACTTAGATGTTATTAACTGCAAGGTTTGTAAGCCAGGTTACCATTTTTGCATTCGTATATCATGAGGCTAGCACGATGATACTTTTAAGCCCAGGGAAGTCGAGACAATTTCCAATCCGAAAATTGCCTAGACCGGCACCGGGAATCGAACCCAGCCACCATCAGCATGTTCTTGCTTTGTAGCCGCGCGTCTTACCGCACGGCTAAGGAGGGCAGTATAGTAGTCCATACATATTTGAATCATAGGAAAAAATCGATTGTTTTGTGATATATGGAGGTATCAATAGTTGTTACTTTTGAATAAAAAGCCTTCTATAAAAAGTTCGGTTTTGGAGCAGTTCTATAGCCTTTCCGTATACTTAGTATACGAGAAAGACAAAAAAGATGAAAAACTCACAATTTCATTGGTCTGGCATTTTGTTATTTGGCAATATTCGGTAATGTGCAGTGTAATCTGACTGATAGCCAAGCGGGAGCCACATGCTCTTCCAACACCTTATGCCATTTGATGGTTCACTGCATGTGGCTATCGACACATTGCCCGATTGCTTTGATTGCTAATAATGTGACTGTCAGGTATGGTTCGCATTGAGCCTACTTCGATGGTTTCAAAGTAATTTAGTATTTGTTTTGTATAGTAAATGGCAAGTGCTATTTCGCTGCCACACAGGTAATATTTCAGCACATAGCTGCTAGATATACATCCATATTTTGTAATCCCGAAATAAAATCTTGCGCAAATTTGCGCCATTTGAAAATCGGTACCGAGCTGACAATATGTAGTCCCTAACCCCGAATCCCAAGGTGTCAGGCGACCCGTGCTGAGGGGATGAATGGCCTGGGGGTGGAAACAATTAGCCAGGTAGTTAACGGAGCCTGTAATGCTGGGTAGACACTCTTCGTGTTGCATTACGGAGTAAGATCTACCACACTGTGCTCTAGTTCTTACTATGCTTGTTAATACTTATGAGGGATGGTCGGAAGGGTATGGAACGACTATAATTAGCCCAGGTTTTGCGCCTTTTGGATGGAGTCAATGGAGTAAATTGTAAAAACGTAACTCAATCTTAGGCTGGTTTTCGAAGCCGACGACATCAATCTCCAAGCTCCAGAGCGCTGATTAATTAGGAAAGAAGCGGATACGAATTTGGTGGATCTACTGAACCCTCTGACTGATTAGAGCTCTGTGTAAAGGTGAGATTCGGAAATGCCAAACGCAATGAAATCAGATCTCTATACAAAAACGAATTCGGAACTCATAAGAAGAAGCAAAAATATGTTTGAACTTCAGTACCGATGCATGGTCAAAATCAGTATTATACCACTTATTGTTGAGCCGAAACTGATTGAGGGGCGCGCCTTTGAAAGTTGGTATAAGCCATTTTTCGAAGGATATAAATAGCAGTACCTTAATCTAAAGAGGCCTTACATTAAGCTTGAAATATATATGAATAAAAAATGACTACTTCATTTCTTCTCAATAGAAATGGAGCAGAAAGACATGCACTAAACAAATGACACGGGTATACTACAAAAGTTCAATGAAATGGACGCAGTGGTTCATCTCGAACAAAACAAACATACTCTGTTGACGACACGTATATTGTTAGGCGATTCCCTGGGCCTGATGGCCATCCGGCTTAATGACCCAGTATCCTAACGTTCATTACTTAAGCCTACCCTGCGGTCATATCATCCTTTCGGCCTAACGACATTTTCGGTAGTATGACTTTTTCGGCCAAACGACTTTCGGCCACATGGATTTCGGCTTCCAGCTTAGTGGCCTTCGACCAAATGGCCCTCCTCCCGCCACTGAAAATTTCCAATACGGAAAAAAAACCTTCTTCTTCACAACATGATGGTCCTGGAAAAGGACCGATGAAGTGCGCCATTACAACCACTATCAGTATGTGAGAAAATTTCGCATTAGTACTATTCCCACCGACGACGAGATTTCTGCAGCAACCACCGCCGACGGCCATCATTGTTGGGTGAATTTCGAAATCTTGATGATGTTGCTGACGACGGCCGCACGATTATTTACAGAAAACCGAATTTGCAGCAACCGGCAATCAACCAAGAGAACATCATTGATGTTGTCTGGGACCGCTGTCTGCGAAATCTCTAACAAAATGGCTCGTGCGCACGCGAAAGCTGCCTTGTATCTAATGAAGTATGTTCATTAGCTCCACCCCTTCGTTATTGGTAATGAGTGCAGATTCGGTTGGTTGCTGTTAGTAACTGTAAATGATAAGAAAATTATTTTGAGCTTTTTAGTGGAATGTTTTCACCTGTCATAAGACGAGTTTATACAATCCCATTGAATTCCACCACTTAATTGTATCTTGACAGATACGTATTTCGACCTCAACAGTAAGGCCGTCTTCAGTGTCTCGTACTTGACTCGACTTGAAGAAAATCAAGGGAACAAATGCAACATTAGACTTCGAAATCTACAGGAAGCCCACCAACACCATGAGAGTCATCCCATACACATCAAATCATTCGTATCAGCACAAAATGGCAGCTTTTCATCACAGGATCCACAGGATGCAGACGATTCCCTTGAGCGAAGAAGGAAAAACGAAGGAGCTACAACACATCTTGGAAACAGCGAGGATCAATGGATACAAGGAAAGAACAATACAAGCAATCATCAACAAGAAGCAAAAGAAACCTACGGAAAAACAGACTGACAACACTAACACCGATCGATGAACCGCTGAAGAGGGTATCGGTCCCCTATGATCGACACATCACCCACCAGCTACGCCATCGACTGAGGAAATTCAGCATCGATTTAGTATTCTCCAGCAGAAGCAATCAACTGAAGACACTGTTGGGCTCCACAAAGGATAGAGTAGAAATGTTAAATAAGGCCAGGGTTTATCAAATTAATTGTTCACAGGGTGATAAAGTATATGTAGGTCAAACAAAAAGATCGTTAGATGTAGAACATATTGCAGAAGTAAGTAAGGCTAAGAGGGAAACTGATAAGGGATTAAATTATGAGTTTAGGTCTAAGGTAGCTGAACATGTATATCAGGAAAATCATTCAATTACATCACACATTAAAATTTGAGGAAATGTCTCTTCTCCGTGGAAACTTGATGTTGTTGAGAGCTTGGAAATCTATCGACAGCTACAAACGTGGTTGTTGAATAATGATCAAGGAAATGGTAGCTCCTGGCTCTTCAAGTTTATACCCTAAGCATTAAGCGCATCAAGCGAGTAGAAATAAGAACCGTAGTAAGATAAGTACCTAGATAAATTATTATACCTACGCATAGTATAAATAGTATAGGCTGCGATAATTTTCTTCAAGTTGAGCCAAGTACGAGACACTGAAGACAGCCTTATTGTTGACGTCGAAATACGTATCTGTCAAGATACAATTAAGTGGTGGAATTCAATGGGATTATATAAACTCGTCTTATGACAGGTGAACTGTAAATGCTCAAAAAGGTCTCAAGAAGCTTAAATCGATTCTTCTCAGAACTCCCATTTGAAACCGAAAATAGTTGGTTTTATACGAAATTTCCTTGAAGTGAAAAAAAAATTAGATGGCTATGATTAGTGATCCCAACGGCGACAATGATGGCAATCGGCGAAGATGGCTGTATTCATAATTTTTTATTATTATTAATTTATTTAGCCATTTAACAGTAGGAAGTGAAACATTCTCTTCAGATTCTGAGAATCGCTTGGCTGCTGTCAGTGGTTGTGAAGGTGCATCAAGACGCGTATATCGCTTTCTTCCAAGACCCCAATTTCGAACGAAAGATAGTTGATTTGATGCGAATTTTCTTCAAATTGAAAGTGGCGATTATGGCGTCGGTAGCGGTCCCATCAGCATCAGAGCTGTACGTCGACGGTGATAGCTGCAAAAAAAATGCCGCGCTAGCGGCTGTAGCCATTCAACAGTATATGGGGAAATCTTTTCCCAAGTTCAAGCATCAAATTCAAATACGGCAAATCAAACCCTCTTTTTCGTACAGTAATGTAATGGTCCTGACATGGGACCGATTTTAAGAATTGTGCACCTTTGCCAATACAGCATGCAAGCAAAAATTCAACTGATTTCACTTGAGTGCTGTTCCTACTGACGATGAGTTTTCTACAGCAACCACCGCTGAGGGCCGCCGTTGTTGAATGAATTTTAAATTTCACTTTGTTGAACATTCCCGGTAAAACTAATTCTTTTCTGTGTATAATGGTGGTCATGACAAAGGACCGATTCATCACTCGACCGCCATCCGATGATTACGGATGTCGGCTGGCTCCGTGAAATCTTGACCGTAAATGACACGGTCAAGGGGGGGGGGGGTCGTTTAGGGTCCTCTTCCCCTACCTTACATCAATCTGAATTCCGTGTTTGGGATGAATGGACGCGATTGTTTGGTTCTGAAATTTGTATTGGGCGTGAGAGAATTTCAATAGTTTAACGTTGATTATCTATTGTTTTAATACAATTTGCAAATTTGTGGAGGGTTTGCGAATTGGTTGATGTATAAATCTTAAAAATCCATCTTTTGAAATCTTATATGATTTTGTGACGGTCTCCAATTTTGAAATTTGCATTTTGCACTCTGTATCCGATCCTTCCCGCTAGACGTAGTCTACGTATTAAAAAAAATAGTTATATCTGAGCCGGATATTATCCAGAATGGAATCGGAAATTATAGCATCCCTAATTCCCTTCTTTTGCACCCACTCTCTTTCAATCAAACCCTGAACTTGTGACAGCACAAAGGACCGGTCCTGTTCCTATTACGTTTTTATTTTAATGAATGCTGAAGATCCTATCGATTTTTAATTCTTGAATCCGCAAGTTCTTTCCTCTGTATTTTCCTTAAGACACAATGCTTTATAAGCTTTTCGGCAATAATTTGTTGATATAAGGTACACTGGGGGAAGTGGAAAAAGGGGGTAAGTGTAAAAATTGACTCGGAAAATTGGAATTGTACATGCTTTACAGTTTTTACCACACCATAACATTGTGCAACAATATACTTTGATGCCCACACTTATACTATATTAAAATTTGTGTAATACATACACTAACACGGTTAACTCTTGAACTGTCATTTTAGGTTTCGCGAAAAGTTAATTTTTGCATTCATAAAATCAACTCTTATAATTGAATGATTTTACACTTATCCCTGGTATCAAACACTGCGGGGAAAGTGGAAAATGTTCTGATCACGCAATTTTTTACATGCCTCCAGGGTTTATTTTAGTGGCTGTGAATCTTAATATGTTCCTTCTTTGTTATCATTGTGATTTCAGTGGTGATTGGACTAATGTACATAAGAAAAAGCCTGATTAATTCACCTACCGGTATTACTGCCTTTCAAATTTTTTACATATGAAAAAAATGTATGAGAAAGAAAAAATAGCACCGGTAGGTGAATAAATTTCATAATTCGCATTCATTTATATTTATAGCATGTTATGCCGTTGAATGCAATCTTTTGTCCGACCAAATAGGTTAAGGACAAGTGCTTAAAAATAGGAGATAATTTTGTACATGTTTTTCGCACACACATACATACAAACACGCACACACACAGACATCACATAAATTCGTTAAATTAAGTTGATCAGTTTATAACCCTGTAAGCCCCATTTTTCCTATAAAAAGTTCATCTTTGGGGCGAACCTATAGATTTTACGTACACTTAATGTTCGAGTAAGCAAAACCAGCCCTCACTAGTTATTACCAGAATTTCTTGGGAAACTATTCAATTAAACTAATGAAATTATTCGGCAAAAAGATACTCAGAGCAATAACCGTTTTGATTTTGTTATATAACTACTCATCACAATTGAAGGTCAAAGGTAACATGGGTTTTCCACTTACCCCATCCCACTGGGTTAAGTGGAAAAACAACTCTAATTTTCAAATCTTTTCCATCAATTTCAAGCAACCATAATGGTATGAATTACCGCACAGTTGGTGCAAAATTGACTGTTTTGAAAGTCCATTTTGATTCAATGCATTTATATCATTTAAACTGGTTTTACACTAATTCAAACATGCACTATCGATTTTTCCTTTTCCACTTCCCCCAGTGTACCTTACAGTATTTAATCCGTCTCTAATCCATAATTCAACATCATTTTATGATAAGAAAATTATTTTGAGCTTTTTAGTGGAATGTTTTCACCTGTCATAAGACGAGTTTATACAATCCCATTGAATTCCACCACTTAATTGTATCTTGACAGATACGTATTTCGACCTCAAAAGTAAGGCCGTCTTCAGTGTCTCGTACTTGACTCGAGTCAGTCAAGTACGAGACACTGAAGACTGGCCTACTTTTGAGTCATGCTAATCAATAATAATGTAGACCACGGATTATAAACTCGTCTTATGACAGGTGATCATTTTATGTATGTTATGGAAAAATAGTAAACTTTTCTAATAATTAACATAAACACGTAGCTCAATATAATTATGTTATCAATTGGGGTAAATTCGACACGTGCCTTCGAATCACGATTATATTTGGGGGAAATCACACGGGAGTAATATTCAGTCATCGAGAGTAATTTGCAGGTCGGATAGCAAAAGTGCTCAAAGAAGAACAGTAACTTTAAGTTTCTTTGCTCTTAGGTATATTCAATCCGTTCTCTAGTGTTGTTCTTTCGTGATCAATTTTCTACATCTCGATAACCTCCCTATCTTGATATCTCTCTATCTCGATATATTCTGGTCATATTTGGTTCAGGATTACCTCTCCCTATATCGGAATATATGGTGAAAAGTAGAAAGACAAAAGGTCGATAAGACTCGAAAGGAGGCTTCCGAGCCTCTTGGAAGGAGGCTTCCGAGCCTCTTGGAAGAAGGCTTCCGAGCCTCTTGAAAGGAGGCTTCCGAGCCTCTTGAAAGGAGGCTTCTGAGCCTCTTGAAAGGAGGCTTCGAGCCTCTTGAAAGGAGGCTTCCGAGGCCTCTTGAAAGGAGGCTTCCGGGCCTCTTGAAGGAGGCTTCCAGGCCTCTTGAAAGGAGGCTTCCAGGCCTCTTGAAAGGAGGCTGAGGCCTCTTGCAAGGAGGCTTCCAGGCCTCTTGCAAGGAGGCTTGGGCCTCTTGCAAAGGAGGCTTCCTCTTGAAAGGAGGTTTCCAGGCCTCTTGAAAGGCTTCTGGAGCCTCTTGAAGGAGGCTTCTGAGGCCTCTTGAAGGAGGCTTGAGCCTCTTGAAAGGAGGCTTCCAGGCCTCTTGAAAGGAGGCTTGAGGCCTCTTGAAAGGAGGCTTCTGAGGCCTCTTGAAAGGAGGCTTCCAGGCCTCTTGAAGGAGGCTTCCAGGCCTCTTGAAAGGAGGCTTCCGAGGCCTCTTGAAAGGAGGCCTGAGCAGGCCTCTTGAAAGGAGGCTCCCAGGCCTCTTGAAGGAGGCTCCCGAGGCCTCTTGAAAGGAGGCTCCAGGCCTCTTGAAAGGAGGCTCCCGAGCCTCTTGAAAGGCTCCAGGCCTCTTGAAAGGAGGCTCCCAGGCCCTCTTGAAAGGAGGCTCCAGGCCTCTTGAAAGGAGGCCTGGGCCTCTTAAAGGAGGCCTGGGCCTCTTGAAGGAGGCCTGAGGCCTCTTGAAAGGAGGCTTCCGGGCCTCTTGAAAGGAGGCTTCCAGGCCTCTTGAAAGGAGGCTTCCGAGGCCTCTTGAAGGAGGCTTCTGAGCCTCTTGAAGGAGGCTTCCGGGCCTCTTGAAAGGAGGCCTGAGCCTCTTGAAAGGAGGCTTGGAGGCCTTCTTGAAAGGAGGCTTCCGAGCCTCTTGAAGGAGGCTGAGGCCTCTTGAAGGAGGCTGGGCCTCTTGAAGGAGGCTTCCAGGCCTCTTGAAGGAGGCTGAGGCCTCTGAAGGAGGCTTCTGAGGCCTCTTGAAGGAGGCTTCCGAGCCTCTTGAAGGGAGGCTTCGAGGCCTCTTGAAAGGAGGCTTCCAGGCCTTCTGAAGGGAGACTTCCGGGCCTCTGGAAGGAGACTTCCGAGCCTCTTGAAAGGAGACTTCCGAGCCTCTTGAAAGGAGACTTCCGAGCCTCTTGAAAGGAGACTTCCGAGCCTCTTGAAAGGAAGCTTACGAGGAAAAAATACGAACCTCTTGAAGACAGGTTTTCCTCCTAAAAAGGGATTCAAAGCCTCTTGAAAGGAGTTTTCCGAGGCTTTTGAAAGGAGGCATCAGAGCATCTTAAGAGGAAGCTTTTGAGCACTTTGAAGGGACGCTACTCAGCATCTTGAAAGAAAGCTTCCAACCCTCTTGAAAGAATTTTTCGGAACCTCATGAAAAGAGGCTACACAGCCTCTTGAAAAAAAGGCCTTTTGAAAGGCTTCTTGTAACGAAGCTGCTAAGCTCTCTCAACTGGAAGCATTCGAACCTTTAGATTCTTGATTTGAATTCGGAAGCATATATTTAATATTTTGTCGCGATCAGGTGAACGTTTGTCCTTATGATTTGTTGTCCCACAGCCCTTCAACACTGCTCTGCTTGGGATAGACAGGATTCAAAAGTCTTTGATCAAATGATCGCCATGCACATTACGTATGTTACGTTATCATGGCTTGTTATGATTCGGAACAGTTTTTGCCGCTCTTTTATCGTTGTTCGTTATCTATTGAGAGCGATTTCTGCAAACCCTGCTACAAGGTGATATGATATGTTAACCCAAAATTCTCTTTGTTTGAACAAAGGAATAATTCTAGGATGAAATTTTATCCGCTGAATAAATATGAATATTCAAAACTCAAATCGACATGAAATACTATTCGGTGAAATACAAATAAAAATAAATATGAAAACGGAAAGAACAAATTTTGATTAAAAGCTCAGATTAATCCACCTAGCGACGATGGTGCTTTTCTCGTGCATCATAGAATGTATTGAAAAAAAAAATGGATTTTGGAAAATCACTTTAGGGGCTTAGATCGAATTTTTTCTATAATTTTTCATGTTTTTGTATTAATTAACTAGTGTTTTTGTACTATTAACTAGGGCCAATTTCCAATAGCAAACAATGGGACCACATTCCTATTTTTTGTAGTACAGTGAACACGATATTGAGTTAGTTAGTTAGTTAGTTAGTTAGTTAGTTAGTTAGGGAGGTATCGAGATAGAGTACACATGTATATTTAGCCGAATGCCGTTTGCCCCAATAGTTTAAATTTGTTTCCTTATGTTCAAAATGAGTACAAAGTGTTTAGAAGTGAATACTGAGAAACGGAAGTGAGTATTGAGAAGTGAGATGTGATAGTTGCAAAATAAGAAGTAGGATGTGAGTAAAAAGTTAAACAGAAGTAAGTGGCGAACAGTAAGAGATGATAATTGGGTATTGAGAAGTGATTGGATTGAAGAGGTATTAGACAGAAAGAAAAAAGATGACGCACGAAGGAAGAAGAAAAAAGAAGGGATGAGAAACAATCTCGTTTCCTACTTCTTCCTCGGTTCTCACTTCTCATTTCTCACAACTCCCTTCTCACTTCTTATTTCCAATTGTTTACTTATTACTCATCTCTTCTCACCTCCCTCATCTCACTATTCACTTCACACTTTTCAGTTCTCACTCTCTCAAGAGAAGATCTTTGTTTTGTTGACATTTTCGTAGCAAAGACCTATTTTCCATTTAGTACCCATTTCAATGTATCTTCCATTTCTCGATCTCTTTTTATCTAGATGGTCCGTTCAATAGCGAGATGTGAAGAAGCGACTGTTTTTTTTATAATTTTAATAATTTGCATTTTTGTTATAACTGCGCCTATGAATTTTATTTTAAACTGCTGTATAACAACCTTTTAAAATACTTTAAATTTGAATGTAAATCAATATTTACATTAGTAAGTAAATTGGTTACTAATATTCATATATTTTATATATGTTTCACACATACCGTTAAAGAAACTAAAAAAATATGACAAACGGTGATTGTTTTAAAAATATACAAATCTGTTCAACCATCGATTATCAGTGACCCCTAAACATGAATTTCAATAATGAATATTTAAAAAAAAAATGTCGTTAAACATTTTTAATCATCATTTGAAATTGTCTTGATATTCGATTCCATCCTGACTTAACATTTCGATCTCACCCATACCCCAGCCGATTCGGCTTGAAAATGGACTGTTCTCGTTTTCATCAGAAACCAAAATCTATCAAGAATTATTGTCGTGAGACTTCATGGACTGTTGCATAAAGGGCCAAAGTATGATTCTAAAAAAAATCTAGACCGGAAAATGGCTTCATAATAATCATTAATTAGAAAAGGCTTAGATCCCAAAATGTTGGTAAAACCGAAGGGAGTCTGTGTATAAACATTTGCCTTGAACGTCTGCATTCTAATGTCGAATTTATTCAATGTAGCATCAAGGAATTGTTATACGATTGTGTTTTCAAATAAAACAAACAACACGTTGAACACCCCTGATAAATGCCTCCGGTATGCATTGGTCTACAATAGAAGCCACTCTACTTTGGTAACTTCCGTGGTTTGTGTGTTTTATGCTCGCCGTGGACACCGCCACTGTGGACCCCGCGCCGAGTGCATAGGCATTAGATCCGATTTGACGATCACGATCATACCCAGCTGTGGTCACGGCTGATGGCTCGACGGTGCGGTAAAGTACCTACCTATTTAACGTCCACCACAAATGATGCCTATATGAGAGGAGAAGCTCTCCATCCAAGTCGCTTCAATAGGTGGCCTGTCCACTAGACAGTCGCGCGCATATGCAATCTCGACAGCAAGACGGTTGTGTGGACTAAGGAGAAAGAAATCCTCCTCATACCTCGTGTAGATATGTGCCGGCTGGCAATTGCAATGAAGCAATGAAACGGCAGTCATCGTCTTCTATTGTAATGCCCTATTTACCGTTGTTTTCCATTCCAAAGGGCGGCAGTGGTGGCGGCGTGGTGACGGCATGAGCTTTCAATGTTTGATGGCACCCTTTTTCCAGGCATTTGAAGGTGTTTCTATGTGTTTTTTTGTTACATTTATGTTGCTGATGCACAGAAGGTTCAACTGAGTGTAGTTAGCATATTTGAGATCTTGAATCCAGATTATCTAAAAGTTAAATATGTATATAGTTAATTTTGGTACCCTTGATTTTCTGCTCAATTACCAAGGTGATATAAAATTATTCAGAGCTTCATATTGGCAATTCTTCACGTGTCTTATGACGAGTTAATACCACCGTGTTTAATTTCTCCACTTGATGTAACTTTACAGATACGTACTTCAACCTCAACAAGCCGTCTTTCAGTCGTGTATTTGACTCGACTTGAAATCGTTCTACATTCTTATGTACTTATGTTCTTTTTTTAAGAAATGTACTCGTCTTCATTAAACTTCTGCTGCTCAAACTATTTTATTACTAGGGGGCAGCACTCGGTGCTCCTTTACTGAATTATAATATTTTTTCATTAGATGTGTTTCATATTTCCCGTTGCGTTACAAACTTCTTCGTGGTCGTGGTTCGCTCAAAATTACACCATGTCAAACAACCCGCATCACAAGCATGACTTAATTTTGCTAACCAGTTTTCCACTGGACAAATAAGGCAAATCTCTTACGACACCTCGTCCACTAGCTGTACCTTGGCAGTACCACATCCACCAACTCGTCAGGCTCAAACCGGTTCACCGACAGATATGGAAAACAGAAAAAATCGCACCACCAGAAGTGCCGGAGAAAGATTATGGTAATACTCGCATAGTTCCCTCAATCCGCTTGAGTAATAGTCGTCGGGTTTTACTTGAAATGGAGACGCAAGGTTCCTCAGTGAGCGAGAGACCCCCTTTGCTGCACGATCGTATCCGAGCTCGAGAGAAAGGTTTCACGAAGAGAAATGGCCACGACGACGGCGACGCGATGCGACGAAGCCGAGAGATTCAACCACTAGGTAACTGGTTCAATGGCCTGGAGTAACCTCGAATGGGGCCGCTGCCGCCGCACCGTCCATCTCGTTGGGGGCGACGACGACGGCGACGGTGGAGAGCAGCGCGATCACTGCAAAAACATACATACGAATGCGGTGAATGGCGATGCACAGCACACGTAGGAGCCCAGCCGGTTGTTTGAGGTGAAGAGCAGAGCCCCCAGCCACGAAATCAGGCTAAAGAGCTTCGAAACGGGCGTAATAGGTTATGCTGCTGGTGAGTAATGATTACGATTTGTATTACATTAGAGACGGATACCGAGCAAAGGTCAAAGAGTATGGCGAATGAGTTGGTGTTCGATTTGAAGACAGAAGTTATTTGTAGGTCAAAGAAGCATACGGAGATGAAAACCAATTTCACATTAGTTAGTTGATTATCAATCTAATTGTTAGCAACGCAAGATGATTAGAACATATTTGGATATCACATAAATCAAATATAAAATGACTGATTCATAAAATCAATTCCGATCGTTTTCCCACTAATTAGTAGTTTACGACCACCTTAAAGAAACGTAAACAAGTTGGTTGCGTTTCTGGCTGTGTCTGCGTAAAACTAGGTGAGAAGAAAGTGTAGGCCAAGCTGCTTTCGGACCAACAACGCAACAACAACAGTTCGTGGAAGAAACCACTCCGGCGATTCGCGAACGATCGAATTTCCACAACGCTCTCGCAGTCAGTTAGTCAGTCAGTCAGTCAGAGCCGATGGCTTCGATCCAACACCATAGAATTGGTAATTTTTGGGCTAGGAGGAAAAGTTTTACAACAAACTCGGTTACAGGGAAAATAAATAAAATTAAACGAGCAATGAACTCGCGCGATTAGACTGCGCTCTCGGTTGGAGAGGGGATCAGGTTGTAACACGGGAGAGATAAAGACGCTGCTACCGAACAAAGCAACAATCTTACAGCTGATGCACCGCGATTTCCGCGAATTGTTTGAGAGGAGCTTCCCCCGGCAGTGGCTGCGATGAGTGATTATCAGCAACACGGATGGCGAATGATTTAGTGTTGATGGATCACTGTCACTACTACAGCAGTGAGTGGGGCACGAGACATCCGACTTCGCTGCAGTGATATGGCTGAGTTGGAAGCACGATTAGACGATTCACTACGATTACCGCTGCTTGACTCCGAAATGAAAGAGGAGCAGAAGCACAGTTCGAAAAGAAAGAGGAGAAATTGTGTCACTTCTTGGGGGCCGCCGAGTGGTTGTAGACATCGAGTTCGTTGAACCCCGTGTTGTTGAGAAGTATGTAATGATGGGAAAATAACACATGCATTTCAATGTTGTTGGCACCTTGCGACTCGTTGCTTCATATTCGCGACTTACAGTATGTAAACATATTACACATATGTAAACACATGTACATAAAATAATTAATTATGAGAGATTCTATATTTCGATCAAAAACATTCTAATAATTAATTAGTAAAATCCTCATGTCTTCTAGAACTACAAATCGTTGGTGCCGATTTGATTTCATAAGGGCGAAACTGCGTTTGTGAACAAAAGCTTCTCACGTCACTGGTGGGTTAATTTGAGCCCACCCACGCAATCCAACACCACTTATGGAAGCAGCGAATCCTCTTCTTTCAATAAATGGCGCTAGGTTGCGTGGGTGGGCAGAAATTAGCCCACTAGCGACGTGAGAAGATCTTGGTCACAAAAGCAGTTTTGCCCTTTCGAAAGGTTGATCCCGAAATATTTATCGTCTAGGTTGCCTACGTTGCGGATCATTTTCCAGATAAATTATCGAAACCAATGCTGAACAGAACGCAGCTTAACGCGTATAAGTTGATACGGATTTACGTTCAAAAGCTCAGCTTAGCTTTAACTCAGCGGTTCTCAACCTGGGGTACATGTACCCCTAAGGGTACCTTGGCTGACCCCAGGGGGTACCTCGGACAAAAATGTGTAATGGCGGATGTATTACAATTCCAATCCAATTCAATTATTGATGAAGTTTTGATAATTCTATTTTTTTTATTTCAAAGCTTTGTATCGTACATAATATACACTACGATCTGTAAATCAAAGTCTATTGAATCCTGCCCAACATAACCTGCACAGTGAACGAAGGGCTCTGAAACAAGCATTAAAAAAATCTTCAAATACAATCTACTTGATCGAAACAATATTTTGAATAATATATTAAGAAAATTGGAACACCTCCTTCAAGAGGCTCAGGAAGCCTCTTTCAAAAGCTCAAGCCTCCTTCCAGAGGCTGGAAGCCTCCTTCCAGAGGCTCGAGCCTCCTTTCAACAGGCTCAAAAGCCTCCTTTCAAGAGGCTCGGAAGCCTCCTTCCAAGGGGCTCAGGAAGCCTCCTTCCAAGAGGCTCTGGAAGCCTCCTTCCAAGAGGCTCAGGAAGCCTCCTTCAAGAGGCTCAGAAGCCTCCCTTCCAAGAGCTCAGGCCTCCTTCCAAGAGGCTCGGAAGCCTCCTTCAAGAGGCTCAAGCCTCCTTCCAAGAGGCTCGGAAGCCTCCTTCCAAGAGGCCTGGAAGCCTCCTTCCAAGAGAGCTCAGGAAGCCTCCTTCCAAGAGGCTCAGAAGCCTCCTCCAAGAGGCTCGGAAGCCTCCTTCAAGAGGCTCAAGCCTCCTTCCAAGAGGCCTCGGAAAGCCTCCTTCCAAGAGCTCAGGAAGCCTCCTCAGGCCTCCTTCCAAGAGGCTCAGGAAGCCTCCTCCAAGAGGCCTCAGGAAGCCTCCCTTCCAAGAGGCTCAGAAGCCTCCTTCCAAGAGGCTCTGGAAGCCTCCTTCCAAGAGCTCAAGCCTCCTTCCAAGAGGCTCGGAAGCCTCCTTCAGAGGGAAGCCTCCTTCCAAGAGGCTCAGGAAGCCTCCTTCCAAGAGGCTCAGAAGCCTCCTTCCAGAGAGAGGCTCAGAAGCCTCCTTCCAAGAGGCCTCAGAGCCTCCTTCCAGAGGCTCAGAAGCCTCCTTCAAGAGGCTCAGAGCGCCTCCCTCCAAGAGGGCTCAGGCCTCCTTCCAAGAGGCTCAAAGGCCCTCCTTCCAAGAGGCTCAGAGCCTCCTTCCAAGAAGCTCAGCCTCCTTCCACAAGAGGCTCAGAAGCCTCCTTCCAAGAGGCCTCAGAGCCTCCTTCCAAGAGGCTCAGGCCTCCTTCCAAGAGGCTCAGGAAGCCTCCTTCAAGAGGCCTCAGGAAGCCTCCTTCAAGAGGCTCGGAAGCCTCCTTCCAAGAGGCCCGGAAGCCTCCTTCCAGAGGCTCAAGCCCGGAAGCCCTCCTTCCAAGAGGCTCAGAAGCCTCCTTCAAGAGGCCTGGAAGCCTCCTTCCAAGAGGCCTGGAAGCCTCCTTCCAAGAGAAGCCTCCTTCAAGAGGCTCGGAAGCCTCCTTCAAGAGGCTCCAGCCTTCCAAGAGGGCTCAGCTCCTCAAGAGGCCTGGAAGCCTCCTTCCAAGAGGCCTGGAAGCCTCCTTCCAAGAGGCTCAGGCCTCCTTCCAAGAGGCTCAGGAAGCCTCCTTCCAAGAGGCTCAGAGCCTCCTTCCAAGAGGCTCAGAGCCTCCTTCCAAGAGAGCTCAGAGCCTCCTTCCAAGAGGCTCAGAGCCTCCTTCAAGAGGCTCAGCCTCCTTCCAAAGAGGGGCTCAAGCCTCCTTCCAAGAGGCCTCAGAAGCTCCTTCCAAGAGGCTCGGAAGCCTCCTTTCCAAGAGGCTCAGGCCTCCTTCCAAGAGGCTCGAGCCTCCTTCCAGAGGCTCAGAGCCTCCTTCAAGAGGCTCAGGAAGCCTCCTTCAAGAGAGGCCTGGAAGCCTCCTTCAAGAGGGCTCGAAGCCTCCCTTCAAGAGGCTCGGAAGCCTCCTTTCAAGAGGCTCCGGAAGCCTCCCTTTCAAGAGGCTCAGGAAGCCTCCTCCAAGAGGCCTGGAAGCCTCCTTCCAAGAGGCTCAGAAGCCTCCTTTCAAGAGGCCCGGAAGCCTCCTTTCAAGAGGCTCAGGAAGCCTCCTTTCAAGAGGCTCCAGCCTCCCTTTCAAGAGGCCTCGAAGCCTCCTTCAAGAGGCTCGGAAGCCTCCTTTCAAGAGGCTCTGGAAGCCTCCTTTCAAGAGGCTCAAGCCTCCCTTCAAGAGGCTCAGAAGCCTCCTTTCAAGAGGCCTCAGAAGCCCCTCCTTTCAAGAGAGCTCAAGCCTCCTTTCAAGCTCCAGAGCCTCCCCTTTCAAGAGGCTCGAGAGCCTCCTTTCAAGAGGCCTGGAAGCCTCCTTTCAAGAGGCCTGAAGCCTCCTTCAAGAGGCTCGAAGCCTCCTTTCAAGAGGCTGGAAGCCCCTCCTTTCAAGAGGCTCGGAAGCCTCCTTTCAAGAGGCTCCAGGAAGCCTCCTTTCAAGAGGGCCTCAGAAGCCTCCTTTCAAGAGGCTCAGAAGCCTCCTTCAAGAGGCCTGAAGCCTCCTTTCAAGAGGCTCAAGCCTCCTTTCAAGAGGCCTCAGAGCCTCCTTTCAAGAGGCTCAAAGCCTCCTTTCAAGAGGCCTCAGAAGCCTCCTTCAAGAGGCTCAGGCCTCCTTTCAAGAGGCCTCAGGAAGCCTCCTCAAGAGGCCTGGAAGCCTCCTTTCAAGAGGCCTCAGAAGCCTCCTTTCAAGAGGCCTCAGGAAGCCTCCTTTCAAGAGGCTCAGAGCCTCCTTTCAAGAGGCTCAGAAGCCTCCTTTCAGAGGCTCAGGAAGCCTCCTTTCAAGAGAGCTCAGAGCCTCCTTCAAGAGAGCTCAAGCCTCCTTTCAAGAGGCCTGCCCTTCAAGAGGCTCGAGCCTCAGGAAGCCTCCTTTCAAAGAGGCTCAGAAGCCTCCTTTCAAGAGGCTCAGAAGCCTCCTTTCAAGAGGCCTCAGGGCCTCCCTTTCAAGAGGCTCAGGCCTCGAAGCCTCCCCTTTCAAGAGGCTCAGGTGCCTCCTTTCAAGAGGCTCAAGCCTCCTTTCAAGAGGCTCAGCCTCCTTTCAAGAGGCCCGGAAGCCTCCTTTCAAGAGGCCTGAAGCCTCCTTTCAAGAGGCTCCAGCCTCCTTTCAAGAGGCTCGGAAGCCTCCTTCAAGAGGCCTCAGGCCCTTCAAGAGGCTCAGAGCCTCCTTTCAAGAGGGCCTGGAAGCCTCCTTCAAGAGGCTCCTGGAAGCCTCCTTCAAGAGGCCTCAAGCCTCCTTTCAAGAGGCCTCGGAAGCCTCCTTTCAAGAGGCCTCGGAAGCCTCCTTTCAAGAGCTCAAACCTCACTTCGAAGCTCAAGCCTCCTTTCAAGAAAGCTCTGAGCCTCCTTTCAAAAGCTCAGAAGCCTCCTTTCAAGACTCAGAAGCCTCCTTTCAAGAGAGCTCGGAAGCCTCCTTTCAAGAGGCTCAGAGCCTCCTTTCAAGAGGCTCAGAGCCTCCTTTCAAGAGAGCTGGAAGCCTCCTTTCAAGCTGGAAGCCTCCTTTCAAGCTCAAGAAGCCTCCCTTTCAAGAGAGCTCAGAAGCCTCCTTTCAAGAGGCTCAGGAAGCCTCCTTTCCAAGAAGAGCTCAGAGCCTCCTTTCAAGAGGCTCAGGAAGCCTCCTTTCAAGAGGCCTCAAACCTCCTTTCAAGAAAGCTCAGAAGCCTCCCTTTCAAGAGGCTCAGAAGCCTCCTTTCAAGAGAGCTCAAGCCTCCTTTCCAAGAGGCTCAGAAGCCTCCTCCTTTCAAGAGCTCAGAGCCTCCTTTCAAGAAGGCTCGGAAGCCTCCTTTCAGAAGAGGCCCGGAAGCCTCCTTTCCAAGAGGCTCCTCTCTCTTTCAAGGCTCAGAGCCTCCCTTTCAAGGCTCAAGCCTCCTTTCAAGAGGCCTCCCCTTTCAAGAGGCTCCAGAAGCCTCCTTTCAAAGAGGCTCAGAAGCACTCCTTTCAAGAGGCTCCAGAAGCCTCCTTTCCAAGAGCTCAAGCCTCTGCACAAGAGGCTCAGAAAGCCTCCTTTCCAAAGAAGCCTCAGAGCCTCCTTTCAAGAGGCTCAGAGCCCCTCCTTTCAAGAGGCTCAGAAGCCTCCTTTCAAGAGCTCAGGCCTCCTGCTCAGAGCCTCTCTTTCAAGAGACTCAGGCCTCTCCTTTCAAGAAAGCTCAGGAAGCCTCCCTTTCAAGAGGCTCAGAGCCTCCTTTCAAGAGCTCGAAGCCTCCTTTCAGAGGCTCAGAAGCCTCCTTTCAAGAGAGCTCAGAGCCTCCTTTCAAAGCTCCAGAAGCCTCCTTTCAAGAGGCTCGGAAGCCTCCTTTCAAGAGGCTCAGAAGCCTCCTTTCAAGAGGCTCAGGAAGCCTCCTTTCAAGAGCTCAAAGCCTGCTTTCAAGAGAGCTCAGGAAGCCTCACTTTCAAGAGAGCTCAGGAAAGCTCCCTTTCAAGTGGCTCAAGGCCTCCTTTCTAAGCTCAGAGCCTCCTTTCAAGCTCAAGCCTCCTTTCAAGAGAGCTCAGGCCTCCTTTCAAAGAGGCTCAGAAGCCTCCTTCAAAGAAGGCTCAGAGCCTCCTTTCAAGAGCTCAGGCCTCCTTTCAAGAGGCTCAGAAGCCTCCTTTCAAGAAGGCTCAGAAGCCTCCTTTCAAGAGGCTCAGAAGCCTCCTTTCCAAAGAGCTCCAGAGCCTCCTTTCAAGAGGAGCTCAGAGCCTCCCTTTCAAGAGAGGCTCAGAAGCCTCCTTTCAAGAGCTCAGGAAGCCTCCTTTCAAGAGGCTCAGAAGCCTCCTTTCAAGAGCTCCAGAGCCTCCTTTCAAGAGCTCCAGAGCCTCCTTTCAGAAGAGCTCAGAGCCTCCTTTCAAGAGGCTCAGAGCCTCCTTTCCAAGGCAAGGCTCAGGCCTCCCTTTCCAAGAGGCTCAAGCCTCCTTTCCAAGAGCTCAGGCCTCCCCTTTCAAGAGGCTCAGAAAGCCTCCTTTCCAAAAAGAGGCTCAGAAGCCTCCTTTCAAGAGACTCAGGAAGCCTCCTTTCAAGAGGCTCAGAAGCCTCCTTTCCAAGAGGCTCAGAGCCTTCTTTCAGAGGCTCGAGGCCTCCCTTTCAGAGGCTTGAAGCCTTCAAGGAGAGCACAGGCTTATCCTTTCCAAAGAAAGGCTCAGAAGCCTTCTTTCAAGAGGCTCAGGAAGCCTTCTTCCAAGAGGCTCAGAAGCCTCCTTTCAAGAGGCTCAGGAAGCCTTCCTTCAAGAGCTCAGAGCCTCCTTTCCAACAGGCTCAGAGCCTTCTTTCAAGAGGCTCAGAGCCTCCTTTCAAGGCTTGAAGCCTCCTTTCAAGAGCTTGGAAGCCTCCTTTGAAGAAGGCTGGCAGAGCCTCCTTTCAAGAGGTTCAAGGAAGCCTCCTTCCAAAAGAATACTCGAGGCAGTTTATCCTTCCAAGAGCCTTAGCTAAAACTAAGCTAAAGCTAAACTAAGCTAAACAAAGGCTAAGCTAAAGCTAAGCTAAAGCTAGCTAAAAGCTAAGCTAAACTAAACTAATAAGCTAAAGCTAAGCTAAAAGCTGGAGTGGGGCTGAGGCTGGGATAAGCTGAGTGGGCTGAGGCTGAGGCTGGGAGTGAATTTCAGGCAGTGGGCTGGGGTGAGGCTGGGGCTGGAACAGGGAGTGAGAACAGGGCAGACAGGCTGGGAGCTGGTGGAACAGGAACAGGCTGGAACAGGTGGTGGGGGCTGGAGTGGGGAACGGGCTGGGGCTGAACTGGGGGCTGGGGGCAGGTGGTGGGATGGAACCTGGGCCTGGAGTGCAGGAACAGGAACTGAGGGTGGAGAACAGATTTTGGGTGAGGTGAACAGGAACAGACAGGAGCGTGTGGAACAGGAACAGGAACAGGGGCTGAACAGGGTGGGGCAGGAGCTGAGGTGGGAGCTGGGCAGACAGAACAGGTGGGAACAGGAACAGTGAGACAGGGAGCAGTGGGGCTGGTGGGGAACAGAGGAACAGGGCCTGGGGAGTGGGGCTGGAACAGGCTGGAGTGGGGAACAGACAGGAACAGGGAACAAGTGGTGGGCTGGGGCTGGGGTGGGGAACAGGTGGGTTGGGGAACAGACTGGGAACAGTGGTGGGAACAGGTGGCTGGGGCTGGAACAGGGCTGGGGCAGGCTGGTGGGTGGGGAACAGGGCAGGCTGGGGTGAACAGGGCTGGTGGGGAGCTGGGGCACAGTGGGGCTGGTGGGGTGAACAGGCTGGGGCTGGGGAACAGGTGGAACAAGGGCTAAGCTAAAACTGAGCTAAAGCTAAGCTAAAAGCTAAGCTAAAGCTAAGCTAAAAGCTAAGCTAAAAGCTAAGCTAAAAGCTAAGCTAAAGCTAAGCCGTAAAGCTAAACTAAAGCTATAAGCTAAAGCTAAAGCTAAAAGCTAAGCTAAGCTAGCTAAAGCTAAGCTAAGCTAAAGCCTAAAGCTAAGCTAAAGCTAAGCTAAAGCTAAGCTAAAGCTAAGCTAAAGCTAAGCTAAAGCTAAGCTAAAGCTAAGCTAAAGCTAAGCTAAAGCTAAGCGCACCCCTTAGCACAATATTTTATAATTTCCAGAAACTAGCAGAGATACCTAAGAGATTGGTGGAAAAACTGAGAAAATCGGTTGAAGGATCATTGAGCTATGGGTATTTGGAAATTTAGTTTCAACGATTTTCTGCACGAATGTATCCGCGTAAGTTTTTTTTATTGTTTGTTAAAGAGACTTGCAGCCCTAGGCTGGCTCACCTCTGAGGATCCGCGTAAAGTGAATGTATCCTAGTGTTAAGACCTTTAGCGTCAATGAAACAATGAGTTAACCGAGAAATTAATGAATTCCGACTACGTACAAACAAACCTGAGTGTAATGCATTGGTTTATCGAAAACTAAAAACTGCTTGGTTCTGATGCCTATATGCCTATATCTCGATAACCATATGGATTAGAGTACTGCCATTATGGGGTTTTATTATTCCAAATCATTAGCTTATAGTAGAATTTTATCTAGTGGAAAATTTCGATTTAATTCTCCGATAGACGCTTCAGTAATGAGCATTTTTTAGGTAAATAATCAAATATTGGGTCCTTTCACAATTTTTTTTTTGTGGATTTTTGCCTATATTCTGTAGATACGCATAATACCAAAAAATAATTCATGAAAAAAATTGGGAAAGGACCCAATATTTGATATTTCACCTAAAAAATACTCATTTTTCAAAAATCGATCTGGCGCGACTTCTAAACGATTTTTTAGAAAGTCGGTTTGTTCAACAAAAATTATCCAGACAGGTAGGGGAACTGCTCCTGGACTTCATCTCATGGCTCCGATATTCATCTCATAAAAAATAAAGCAATGTAAAGGTATTTGATCTGTGTCTTATTTTTGTAATTTGAGCAGTGAGCACGCATGTTTACAAAAAGAAGCGACGAATTTGGTGCCGTATTTCTTTGTTTCGCGATGAGATGAATATATGTTCAGTGAGATGGAGATTAGAACAGTTCCCCTCCATGACTTTTCGAACATCGATTTTTTTTGGGACACCATATTCAGTAAGTTCTTCAGTATAATTATGTTATAATTAAGATATTTGGCGGAACATAAGAAGCCACTCCAGAAAAAACCTTCAATGAATTCTTCGAGGATATTGAGGATTGCTTTTCAACAATGCTGACATTATATATATGTATATTTTTTTTATCAAAGGCAACGTGTGAAACTTTGTCCACTATAAACTATCTATGAGTTATCTTTGTTGAAATGACTTCATACACCGTGCGCAAAAAAAAAACGTCGAATCGAAATGGACTTCCACCTCATCGTGATCGAACCGGCTCTCCGTGGATGGCGTTCATCTCTAGCATTCCGCATTATTATACAACCGAGCAACCACCATCATCCGGCTAAACCTTGCCATGGCAATGGAGCAATTTTTCAAGTTCGCGGCCAATCGGCGAAGGTCTCTCTTTCTCTCTCATATGTCCATGTTATGCGAATTCCTCTCTTCTGGTTGTTACAAAACCCTCAAAGCTTCAACACACCGAAAGCATGAAAAAACTTTGGATACCAATCGTCAACCGTAATTTTGAGGGGAACTTCCCCTCATTCGTAATACCATCATTCAATGGGGCGCCGGGCCGTGAGTTCCCCCATCAGAACTCTTTCGTAACCGCGAGCAGCGGAGACGATAATGCGCAACTGAAACAGGTTTTCGCGCAATTGCTGCGCGCGCGCGGTTACAGAAAAGCTCGGATTGCGCACACTCACGTAATACCTGTCATGATCGCGTTCCACGGTGCGGTCGTTCGTTCCATCACTCCCAATACGGACGCTCTTGGACTTGGACTTGAATGCATGTAAATATGTGTGTGTGGGTTTGAGCGAACTCCCCTTTGGCAACCGGCCAGCAACAATCGCAGTGGCCCCTCAGCTGATTGATGAGCTTTCTGGTTTGGCGCTTGGATTGGATACGAATCGCGGTTCCACCGAGGAAGTATGAGTGTGATGTGAAGCTTCTTGAGTGCTTTGTGGGCCCGTGTGCTGGAGCGAGTAGTACCTACCTACCTGCAAGTGGTGTTGCGAATCTACACGGCGGCAAAAGTTCTTTCCTTTTCGCTCGTCCGTCCGATTCGGGCCCGGTCGGTGAATGTATGTTAGGCCAATGACCGCTGCGCATCGAACTTGTTTTCTTCGTGGGGTTTGTTTTTTGCATTCTTTCTGTGGGGTTTTCTGCGCGAGGAAGCTCTTCGGTAGATCTTGGTGTTTAAGTTTTATCTCGCTGTCGTAAATATTTAATTTTTTCTTCATCGTGGCCCGGAATGAGGTGAGAATTACAGAAGCTTTTCTCATTGTGTTTCGCGAATGAAGAGATAATTTTATAAATCCGTAGCGAACTTTCAATATTTAATAAGGTAATATTAGTGTGTAATCATTACATAATTTTATATTGCTGCTTAATATCTTAACATGACTTTGTATTTTTGGTTACGTCCTAGTGAGGATATGAACCAAATTTGTAAGCAATGATAGTTGCTCGACTTGTTTGTTGAATTTCATGATCTAGGATGAATAAACAAATTCAACAGCTCAAAAACAATGACTTGCATTATGCGGATTTTCAGCATTTGTAGTTGTGGAATAGAATAATTGCTTGAAATGTTGAACTATCCTGTCACGCAATAATTCATATGGTGTGCGTAACAAATCGCCGATTATTATTTATAATAAATAATCGAAAATGCTGCAACATGTCATAGGATACTGGTCTGGGGATTTCATTTCAAAGGTACAGACCTTTATGGAGCTGACAGATTATCTCAGGAAAATGATTCTCAAAGTTGGCGTTTTAGTTATAGTAAAAGGAGTTCACTCATCTCAAGTCTTTGAAACAAATGCAGTGCAATAGCGTGTGGTCAGTTTTTTTGGTCCTCGGTGAGTCATGAGTCGCAGCGAAAAGACAATCAAATATTCTTAACCTCTGCATTTATTGTTCGTTAAAAAAAACTCCGGGCGAAATTAAAGCATAATAGATTTGCTTCGTTTAACCCTTTATAAGGCAGTTGCAACTATATTGCCACCAACAAATTATATGTTTTTCTATTTATTAACAAGAGCTCTACTTATTATTTCACATGTAGTGACTTTATTTGCTTCCTAGTAACACCCCAGATGAATTTGAGCCATAAAAAATTTAAATGTCAATTTGAGAACAGTTTTTTTACGAACAGATCGTAAGTTTCGAGTGGAAGAAGGATTTTCAGTTATAATTCGTTAAAAAAACGACAAAGATATATTTTTTCCCGTTGGTATCAAATATTTTGAATCTCCTGTGTTAGATTATTACGTGATTAACATGAAAAAAGCTTTGCCTTTCTGTATATTTGGTTTTTGGATTTTTGACGAAATTGTGTTTTTTTCCCAAGGGTCCCCCCTTGGGAGAAAAAAAGCGATAATTTTTTTTTCACTTATAATGTGTTTTCTGACTGGGACTCTTCACCAAAAAAATGTAACGTACCTTGATTTGACTGGTTCTACGTAAAACTAAATTTTTAAAAATCTTTTTATATTTTTGTTGTTGCCTGTTTTCCCGCTTGCCGGGCAGTGGCAACTATATTGCCACCAATTTTTCAATGTTTCTGAACTGTTTAATGTATAACAAACATATATTTGAGTTTAATACCATGTCAACATTGTGTCCTATTGTTGTTTTTGTTAATTTATTGTTTAGATTCGTCTGCCTTATAAAAGGTTAAGGTGGGACAACCTCGCAGTTGTGCTATGTTATTGTGACCATGGGCGAAAGATTGTGGCGCCATGGCCAGGAATCCAAGATACATTTGGAGCCGATGGGAGTTTGTTGTTGATTCTTAAGAATTCGTGCATGCAACTTGACAGAACAGTCGTAGTTCGGCGATTAGTTGCGGGTATGTGGCGCTGAGCGTTTTCCTTCTTTCTCAAGTGAATATCCTTCTATTCCCGAGAATTTTGTTTCCTCAAAAGCTTTTATTTCACATTAATGTATTTAAACAATAAATATGATATTTTAACTTAATGACTACCAGATAAATACCATACTTGATCCGCACTATAATAAAAAGCTGAATGAAGATTAAAAGCAAATTGAAATAACGACAACCAACTAATAATTTTTCAAGTAGAAACATATGTAATCGACATTCCTGTTTCTATCGATCTATGGTTTAGACTAAACCAATATAGTAGACAGGCAAAACTCGATTTCCGGATAAAAAGCGCCAGATAAGAAACCAGAAAAGGATGTAGCCACTACTATATGGCGCAAACAGCCTTTGGAAGCTCAATGAGAAGTTAAACCCCTAACATAAGGTAGCAACATATAGCAAATAAAAAATAAGAGCATCCAAAGAAATACTAGCATACTTGGAAACGATAAAATAATGGAATTAACCCATAAGTGTAGTCACAAGGAGTTTATGCACCAATGCACAAATGCACCATGCGGCTCCATAGATTCCCTGCCTAGTAGGTGTTTAACATTCATATAGTTGATTGCATATTATTCGGCAACTCGGCCGTACGAAAATCATTTTTCTGTTAAATATCTTGGCTGTGCATATGCACAGCACATGTTTCTGAAATGGACAAATTGATATGAAATTTGCGAAAAAAAATCCACGTGTCTTGGAGGGACTCGAACCCTCAACCTCCTACTCTCTAGATAGGCGTGATGACCCCTACACAACAAGACCACTTAAAGGTACCAATCTCCACCGTGGTTTGTTTGCTGCTTCACGTTTCAGACGGGTGTACAGTAGAGTGATTCAAATTTTGACTTTTTTGCTCCCCCATGCCTAAACGATTGCATTTGCCTTTTTATTAACCCACCTAAATTTTAAACTAAATTGGAAGTAAATTGTGTGAGCATGCGCGATTTGAAGTTTGTATGAAAATTGCTATGAAAACAGTAACTTTTATGGAAAACCGTTCCTCAACGCTTCCCTTTAAGCTCTAAAAACATATGAGTACATCGGCAACATAAGAAATTTTACAAGGAATCAGGCCGTCTTTGTTGCGAAACGATTTTATGATCGCAAGAAAAATTATTAGGGAAATACTGAATCGTGGGAAATTCAATTTAACACGTAAAAGAATAACATCAATATCAATAATGAGCATTTTTGTTTTCTTCACAACTTTGCTTCCAAACGAGAAATCGCTTCGCAACAACAACCTCCTTTCAGCTTGAGAAGTATTCTGTGTAGGCAATGTGTTGATCATATTTAAATAGTTCATGGGCCACCTCACGGAACGGTCTTCCACATAAGGGTCAATTTTCACACTAATTTCCATACAAACTTCAAATGACGTGTGCAGAGTCAAATTACATCCAAAATTGCTAAAAATTTAGGAGGATTATTAAAATGGCAAATGCAATCGTTTAAGCATCGGGGGGGCAAAAAAGTCAAAATTTGAATCACTCTAGTGTACAGTTCTACCACCTTTGCAAATGTTCGGCCGACAATATCCATGTCATCCGCGAAACAAATAAATTGACTGGATCTGTTGGAAATCGTACCCCGGCTGTTACACCCGGCTCTCCGCATGACACCTTCTACGCAATGTTGAACAACAGGCACGAAAGTCCATCATCTTCTCTTAGTGCTCAGCGCGATTCGAACGAAGTGGAGTGTTCGCCCGAAATCTTCACACAGTTTTGCACACCATCCACCGTTGCTTTGATCAGTCTGGTAAGCTTCCCAGGGAAGCTGTTCTCGTCCTTAATTTTCCATAGCTCTACGCGGTCTATACTGTCGTATGCCTTCTTGAAATCAACGAACAGATGGTGCGTTGGAACCTGGTATTCACAGCATTTTTGAAGGATTTGCCGTACAGTAAAGATCTGGTCCGTTGTCGAGCGGACGTCAACGAAGCCGGCTTGATAACTTCCCACGAACTCATTCACTAATGGTGTCAGACGACGGAAGATGATCTGGGATATCACTTTGTAGGCGGCATCAAGGATGGTGATCGCTCGAAAGTTACTCAAACTCCAGCTTGTCGCCTTTCTTGTAGATGGGTCATATAACCCCTTCCTTCCACTCCTCAGGTAGCTGTTCAGTTTCCCATCTGCTTTATCGGTCTTTAGCTGTATTTCTCAGAATAGTGAAACGATTTTAAATTTTTTTATTTAGCAAATCTCGCCAAATAACTTTCAACGCGGGATCGCGAGTTCTTTGGTATTGCCTTCGCCTCACATTTTTCAGCCGGATCAGTAGCTGAAGATCGTCGTCAATTATAATGGAGTTGAATTTAATTTCACATTTAAGCATTGCAATGCCTCTGGCTTCGACAATTAAATTTGGCAAAGATACGATAGCATTATCAATATCACTTTTGGTATCGAAAGGAATTCCAACATCAACATTCCTATCGATATACGTTTTATATAAATCCCAATCAGCACTATGATAATTGAAAGTAGAGCTGATTGGATTATAAATGGCTTCTTGTGAGATTTCAAACGTCACAGGAAGGTGATCAGAGTCAAAGTCAGCATGAGTTATCAATTTGCCACACAGTGGACTTGAATCCGTTAAAACTAAATCAATTGTAGAAGGATTTCGACTGGAAGAAAAACAAGTTGGATATTGAATAGTATAATATCCCGCAGAACAATCTTCAAATAAAATTTCACCATTGGAATTGCTTTGAGCATTATTTCATGAACGGTGTTTCCAGTCACCAATTATGAAAAAATAGATTTGTTGCGAGTTAGAATTTGAAGATCAGCTCTCAACAAATTCGTTGGCTGTCCATTGCACTGAGAAGGCAAGTAGGCAGTAATAAAAGAGAATTGTCCAAAATTTGTTTCAACAAAACCTCCCAAGGTTTCGAAAACATTGGTTTCAAACGAAGAATATAATTTATGTTGTAGCCGCGCATCTTACCGCTAGTAAGGCCTCCAGTTTAAACCAGAGTGTAAAATAATCGAAAATTTTTGGTGAAGTCCACCTTTCTTCACTTGTCAACTTACTTTCAGACACATTCATAGTCGGCTCTGGACTGTCAATATTCGGTTGAATATTAGTCATTGAATATTTCTGCACATTTTACAAATTGGTGAATTATCTGAAATCTGAACACGTTTCAAATGAGTAAAGCAATTTCTTGCATAGAACTGAATCCGATTTCCGTCCGCAAGGTACTTTCAACGGTAAACATCAACATAAACAATGCTTATTATTAATTTTTCTGCACATAGTAAGCACACTCAGCGACAGTCGAATGAATTGGTGAGGTAGTCGTCTGACTATGTCATTCTATGTTTAAAGTATTCGTGCGATAAATGTCAAAATTCGAACCGAAGTTGCTTCATGAGTATGAATATTTGAAGCTCTGTAACACTTATTTACGTTTTCACTTAATGGGTGAAAAACCTTCCTTTTGCTCTTTGAGTGAAGTTGTTGTAACATGCAGTTCGTAAGAAATTTTCTTCCCCTTTAAACTACAGGGAATATTGGTTTCACAGACAAATAAATAAGGCGAAGAAAAAGATCTTTAAATTTTGTCTGTGAAATTCGTTTTCCCTCGAGTTTTAGGAAGACAATTTCTTGAGAAATAATTCTGTCCTTGATCAATGATGACCAAGAAAAAGACCGATTTAAATTATAGGTGATTAAATGCTTATTGCTGAGCGTGGAGATCCCTGTAACGCTGGGTAGACACCTTTGCGTGGTGTGTTACGGTGTAAGATCTACCATGGTCACATGGTCAGCTACAGGCAAATCCTGACCCAACGAATACATTCCCCAATATCCAACTCCGTGGTACTTACGAGGGTGTAGCTAAGTCGGGAACCTCTCTTTAAGTAAATGCCAAATCAACACCCAGCAAATTATCACTAGTTTAACTAACATCAGTGTGATTATTCAAATCAGTTGAACTGTGTTGAATTATGTCTGTACTGTTTCTTATCGCAACTTCTGCTCAGGGTTTGTTCACACAATTTTGGAGAAGTTATACAGCTACACCAAAAACTTCATTACCTGATTTGTTAAACCTTTAATAAGCATTTTACTTCGTCTTAATTCAGCTACATGTTAATTTTTCGAAAATAATAACGCATTGAGTGTGCCATCATCAAGATCTCCATTGAACGTATGTAGAAGAAAATGCAGTTTTCATATAATCATTTTAAAATTTTCCTAAATCGGAGCTCGAACTGCTGACATTTGATCATGCGCACCATCCTTGATTTGTAAGTTTTGGCTTACTCAATGCATCACATAAATAATCGTATTGCTGGATATGAATCATTATTGGACTCTTATTCAACAATTCATCTGTCACACTACAGTTTGGTAATAACTTTACAAGATTTTCATTTCAACCATTGTTCAGCCAGTCATAAACATCGAACACTGGGAAAAAATATATGAAAATAATGTAAAAACGATAAAATAAAATCCGTCCCCAATGATTTTCATGGAATTTATAAAAATTTTATGAATTTATTTTCGACCTTTTTCGGAATCTCTGAATAACGATCGGTTGCAAAATGATTGTGCCATCAATACCACACATGCAGCGAGTAAATAAGTACACATATCGTAATTTATTTACAAATAGAAAAGCAACTGTAACAAACATGCAATGTGGTCGAGGGAGAGGCAGGGAAACAATCTTGTCATAAGATGTGTTCGGACCTTCCCATTTGATTGGGAAGGTACAAACTCATCTTATGACAAGTGAAGACATTCCACTAAAAAGCTCAAAATAACTTTCTTAAAGAATTTGTTTGTTTCCGCACAACTTCAAAACAACTGCATGAATTTTCTTCATTGCTCCAGCAATTTTGTTCGTTATAATCTCCAACAGCTTTATAGATCAGGAATTAATTATGTATCACGAAATAATTATGAATTGCCCCACGAATATAAAAAGCCTGAGTGTCCTTGACAATAAATCCAACAATGTCTTGAAAATAAATCGTTATTTTCCTATCCAAATATCATCAATTCAAGCCATCGCGATTTTCTTTCAAACGGAAAAAGCATAACCTATAATGTTTTCTTCCACTGTGCGATAGATTCGATAAAGGTGAAATCCAATGGTTAAGAAGGACAAAGGTTAAGAAGAATGTCTAATGCTTGCTTATTAATCTACTATTCAAACTCAATTCGACCATCCTTTTAGAGCATCACATCATAGTCGAACAGAGAATTTTGAAAATCATTAGTTCAGCACATTAATAAACTTCCAGCAATGTGCTGAAATGTGATAAAACTAAAACGTTAGTTCGACCTCAAATAAAGGTGGTAAACAAATAAATAGGCCAAGTCGAATATTAGTTGGATCAAATGCTGAAATGAAATCTGTCTAATTATTTTATTCAGCTATGAAGTTCACAAATAAACAATTATTCAACTTAGATGCCTATTTGTAGCTTGTCGTTGTTTGTTGGGCTCCCAAGTTACGGTGAATATGGTTATGGCCAGGAGTAGTAATCCTCATGCTTTTGTGATTTTTATCCTGGATTGAAACCAAGGACCCCAGCAACCTTGATTTCTGATAGCAAACTGAATAAGAATTTCTAAAGAAAAACATGAGTATCACTAGTGTCCAATCTACGGACTACACCGTAACTATAATAGGCTCATTGCTGAGCGTGGAGACGTGACCTTTCTCTTCCTTCTTCCTTCTTCATCCTTCTGCTGTTTCTTATTCTTTCTTCCTTCGTTTTTGTTCTTTCTTTCTTCTTCCTTCTTCAATCTTAATTCTTCATTCTTCATTTTTCATTATTTTCATTCTTCTTTCTTTCTTCTCCCTTCTTCCCTCTTCCTTCTTCTTTCTTCTTTCTTCCTTCTTCCTTCTGCTTTCTTCCTTCTTCCTTCTTATTATTTATTTTTTCTTCCTTCTTCTTTCTGTCTTCTTCCTTCTTTCTTCTCCCTTCTTCCTTCATCCTTCTTCCTTCTTTTTTCTCCTTTCTTCCTTCCTCCTTCTTCCTTCTTCATTCTTCCTCCTTCTTTCTCCCTTCTTCCTTCTTCCTTTTTCTTTCTTCCTTCTTCATTCTTCCTTCTTCTTTCTTCCATATTGCTTCTTCCTTCTTTCTTCTTCCTTTTTCCTTTTTCCTTCTTTCTTCTTTCTTCCTACTTCCTCCTTCTTTTTTATTTCTTCCTTCTTTTTTCTTTCTTTTCCCTTCTTTTTTCTTCCTTCTTTCTTCTTCCTTCTTCCTTCTTCCTTTTTCTTTCTTCCTTCTTCATTCTTCCTTCTTCTTCCTTCTTTCTTCTTCCTTCTTTCTTCTTCCTTTTTCCTTTTTCCTTCTTTCTTCTTTCTTCCTACTTCCTTCTTCTTTTTAATTTCTTCCTTCTTTTTTCTTCCTTTTTCCTTCTTGCTTCTCACTACTCACTTCTCACTTCGTAAGCAAACGTATTTCACAAACCTATTTGAAAAAAAGGCATTCGGTCTAGGCTCATTTGACAGAAGACTCATTTGACCTACAGAATATATTTATATAAACATATCAACAATGACGTAAAGTGATTTCGGTGCTAAGTGCTAAATGAATTCTTTCCTGACCGTTATGCTCCAAGACCTTATTTTGTTAAGGTTCTAATTATTCAGCTCAGTTTATCTGCTCGACGCACCAAGTTATAGAAACTGTAATCTTGAACCTTCGGTTGCCCTCTGTTCCGACGATGGTATTGCGAATCTTTTCAAAATTTTCCATTTTGCGGATTCCACAAAATTCTTCCGCAGCTGTCAACGTTCTACCGCAAGCCTGAAAATCTTCAATACACTGAAACAAAAACCTGGCATTAGGCGTTATCATCGTAGAATGCCTTGCCAAACAGAAGAGATAAGGTATGAAATGAAAGCTGCGGTAGGATAGAATACGGCGTTGGCAGGGTGCTACAGTTGTTGGCACCCTAAAAAATATTTGCATTTTCCAGCAAGCATACACTATTTATGAACATAATTTTGATCCAATCACACAATTTCAAGTCTAGATTTTCATTTGAATAAGTCGTTTGTTTAAAAGTAGCAATATTTGAAGAATTAATCACCTAAACATATGTGCACCTGCGAAATCCTTGCCATTATTGCATCGCCCAAGAGAGCAGCACACGAATAGAAAACTTTTACTTATTTTTCTGGATCGCCTGTTTCTCCTCTATATTGTATATGACACGACAAGTTTTGTATGTAAACCACTTTTGTCACTTTATCACCACAAAATTTAGGCAATATCTGCTCTATATTTCACTAAATATTATCCGGACTGAAGAATAATTTTGATTTCCTTTGGCAGCAGCTCACTCCGGTATAGAGCGTAAAGGCTGGAGCACAATGGATACGTTGCGTTTGCGTTTGAGTTTGCGTATTGCAATCCGTTTGATACGTTTTGTACTAAAATACAAAACGTACGCAAAACGGATAAGCAACCCACAATGCATACGGTTTTTGACAGTTAATCAGTTAACATTTATTTGTCGCTGTTGGGTTCCGGATAAGTTATTACGGAATGGATATATGTATCACTGGCGTTCGAGATTTTGAGCTTATATTTATTTAGACAAGTTATTAAAGTATTCAGAAAATTTGAAGGAGAACCACAACTGAATTTTTGGACATTGGAAGATGGAGATTAATTAAAAATCGTGATTGATTCAGGTGTTTCCTAGGCAAGTTTCCCCACAAGTCAATACAGGAATTTTTTGAGAAATTCCTCCGAGAGCTTCTTTAGGAATTCCTTCATAAAATCCTCCTAGACTTCCTCCGAAAGTACCTCAAGATGTTTTTCTGAAGCTTTCTCCAGAAATTCCTTCGGCAGTTTCTCCACGAGATTGTCCACTAAATTCTCCAGAAATTCCTCCGAGAGTTTATCCAGAAGTTTCTCCGTAAATTGTTCTAGAAGTTCCTCCAAGAATAACTCTGGAAGTGCCTCCAGGAATTCCTCTAGAAATGCCTACAAAATATCCTCCGGAAGTTTCTGCAGGATATCCATCAGAAATTTCCACATGAATTATAAATGGTTTATCTAAAATTTTCTTCGGAAATTCCTTCAAGAATACATCGGGAAGTTTCACCAAGAATTCTTCTGGAAGTTCCTTAAGGAATTTTCCAAAAATTACTCAAAAAATTTCGTTTAGAAGTTTTTATAGGAAGTCCTCTAGAAATTTCTACAGGAATTCCTTCGGAAGTTATTACAAAATAACATTCGGAAAATCCTACGAAAAATCCACTAGACATTCCTCAGGATGTTCTTCCAGAAACTCCAAAATTTCCTCCAAGAATGCTCCGAAAGATCCTCCAAGGATTGCTCTGAAAGTTCATCCAGGAATTGCTCCGGAAGTTCCTCTAGGAATTGCTTCGGAAGCTCTTCCAGGAATTCTTCCTGGAGTTCCTCCAGAATTTCCTCCGGAAGTTCCTTTAAGAATTCCTCCCGAAGCTCCCCCAGGCATTCCTTCGGAAGTTTCTCCAGCAGTTCCCCCCAGCAGCAGAAATTTTCGTAAGTTCCTCCGGAAATTCCTCCAGAAATTCATCCGGAAGTTCTTCCAAGAATTCCTCCAGAAATTTATGAAAAATTACAAAAAATCATTCCAAAAATCCTCCGAAAATTCCTCTAAAAAATCCTCCGGGAGACCATCCAGGAATTCCCCTGGAACTGCCTCCAATCATTCCCCCAGAAATTTTTCAAATATTTCCTCCGGAAGTTGCTCCAGCAGTCACCAGCCACCCCCCACCCCACGAAGTTTCTCCTGGAATTCCCCCCGAAATGCCATAAATAATAACTTCGGAAGTTTTTATAAAGAATCCTACAGAAATTTTTAAAAGTTCCTCCAGGATTCCTCCTGAAATTCCTCCAGAAATTCCTTCGGAAGTTCTTCCAGGAATTCCCCTATAAATTCCTCAAAAATTACATCCGAAGCTTCTACAGGGAATCCTCCAGAAATTTGTTCAGGAATTCTTTCGGAAATTTCTACAAAAAATCATACGGAAAATGCTCTGGAAATTCCTCTAGGAAATCATCCGGAAGTTCCTTCAGGAATTTCTCCGGAAGTTCCTCCAGGAATTTCTCCGGAAGTTCCTTCAGGAATTCCTCCGAAAGTTCCTCCACAAAATCCTCCGGAAGTTCCTCCAGAATTTCTTCCGAAATTTCCTTCAGAAATTCCTCCGGAAGTTTATTCGGGACATCCTCCGCAAGTTCTTTCAGGAATTTCTTCCGGAAGTTCTATCAATAATTCTTCCTGAAGTTCCATGAGGAATTCCTCCGAAAGTTCCTCAGGAAGATCCTCCAAGAATTCCTCTGAAAGTTCCTCCGGGAATTTCTCCGGAAGTTCTTTTTGGAATTTATACGGACTTTCCTTCAGGAATTTCTCTGGAAGTTTTTCCAGGAATTCCCCGGGAAGTTCCTTCAGGAATTCCCGGGAATGTTCCTTCAGGAATTGTTCCGGAAGCTCCTGCAGGAAATCCTCCGAAAATTTCTGCTGGAACTCAGGAAGATCCTCCAAGAATTCCTCCGGTACTTCCTTCAGGAATTTATGCGAAAGTTCCTTCAGGATTTCTTCCAGAAGTTCCTTCAGGAATTCCTCCGAAAGTTACTCCAGGAATTCCTCAGAAATAACCTACATGAATTCCTCCGCAAATTAATCCAATTTATTAAAAAATACAAAAAATCATTCGGAAAATCCTCCGAAAATCCCTCAAAAAAATCCTCCGGGAGACCCTCCACGAATTCCCCTGGAACTGCCTCCAAGAATTCCCCCAGAAAATCTTCAAATATTTCCTCTGGAAGTTGCTCCAGCAGTCACCCCACGAAGTTTCTCCAGGAATTCCCCCCGAAATGCCACAAACAAAAACTTCGGAAGTTTTTATAAAGAATCCTAAAGAAATTTTCAAAAGATCCTCCAAGATTCCTCCGGAAATTCCCCCAGAAATTCCTCCGGAAGTTCTTCCAGAAATTCCTCTATAAATTCCTCAAAAATTTCTTCCGAAGTTTCTACAGGGAATCCTCCAGATTTTTACAGGAATTCTTGCGGGAATTTCTACAAAAAAATCATTCGGAAAATGCTCTGAAAATTCCTCTAGGAAATCATCCGGAAGTTCCTCCAGGAATTCCTCCGGAAGTTCCTCCAGGAATTCCTCCGGAAGTTCCTCCAGGAATTCCTCCGGAAGTTCCTCCAGGAATTCCTCCGGAAGTTCCTCCAAGAATTCCTCCGGAAGTTCCTCCAGGAATTCCTCCGGAAGTTCCTCCAGGAATTCCTCCGGAAGTTCCTCCAGGAATTCCTCCGGAAGTTCCTCCAGGAATTCTTCCGGAAGTTCCTCCAGGAATTCCTCCGGAAGTTCCTCCAGGAATTCCTCCGTAAGTTCCTCCAGGAATTCCTCCGGAAGTTCCGCCAGGAATTCCTCCGGAAGTTCCCCCAGGAATTCCTGCGGATGTTCCTCCGGAAGTTCTTCCACGAATTCTTCCGGAAGTTCCTCCAGGAATTTCTGCGGAAGTTCCTCCGAAAGTTCTTCCACGAAATCAGGAGGAACAGGAATTCCTCCGGAAGTTCTTTCGGAAGTTTCTCCAGGAATTCCTCTGGAAGTTCCTCCAGGATTTCCTTCGGAAGTTTGTCCAGGAATTTCCCCGGAAGTTCGTCCAGGAATTCCTGAAAAAACTTGCGGAGGATGTCCCGAAGAAACTTCCGTAGGAATTTCTGAAGGAAATTTCGAAAGAAATTCTGGGGGAACTTCAGGAGGAATTCCTGGAGGACCTTCTGGGGGAATTCCTGGAGGAACTTCCGGAGGAATTCCTAGAGGAACTTCCGGAGGAATTCCTGGAGGAACTTCCGGAGGAATTCCTGGAGGAACTTCCGGAGGAATTCCTGGAGATCTTCCAAAGGATTTTTTGTAGAAACTTCCGAAAGAATTTCTGTCGAATTTTTCGGAGGATCCGCTATAGAAAAAAACCCTAAGGAAATTTCTAAGGAACTTTTAGAGGAATTCCAGGAGGAACTTCCGGAGGAATTCATGGACGATCTTCCAGGGGAAACCATGGAGGGATCTTTAGGGGGAGCTCCTGGGGGAACTTACGGAGGAATTTTCTGGAAGCACTTCCGGAAGAAATCCTGGAGGAATAATTCTTTGGAGGACCTTTTGAAAGAATTTTCGGAGGAACTTCCGTAGAAATTCTTGGAAGCACTTCCGGAGGAATTCCTGGAGGCACTTTTAATTCCTTACGATTCATCTTTCAAATTTCTTGCTATTTCCAATGGAAATTTGAAAAAATGTCTTGTGAAACTTCCTTGGATTTTCCGATAAAATATCTTTCAATTTTCTATGGACATTCGTTAAAATTTCCAATCGAAATTTCTTACGATTTCTCATGGAAATTCCTTACGATTTCCCATGCAAACCCCTTACAGTTTCCCATGAGAAACTCTAACAGTTTCTCATAGTAATTCTTTGCAATTTCTTTTGGAAATTTTTTACAATTTCCTATTGACGTTCTTAACAATTTTCCATCAAATTTCCTAACAGTTTCTTATTGAATTTTCTTACAATTACGTTCACAATTTGCCATTGAAATTTCTTTGAATAGCCCTATGAAACTGTTAACAATTTACTGTTGTCTGAAACTTGATTATGCATATGCACAACATGTGATAGATTTAGTTCGGAAAAGGTATTTAAGGGTAACCGTAGCAGTTTGCCGATTGAAATCCCTCAAATGTTCTTATAGAATTTCCTCTAGAAATTTCAATAGAAATTCCATACAATTTTCCATTCTCCCATTCTCATGGAAGTTCCTCTCTGTTCATGGTTTTCCATGAACATTCCTCAATTTTTTTCATGAAAAATCCCATAACAGTTTCTCATGGAAATTCCTAATTCCAATTTCCCATAGAAATCCCATTTAATTTTAGAAATTCCTTTCTATTTTCAATAGAGATTCCTTCTAATTTGCTATTGGTATTTTTTAAATAGTTTCTATGGAAATTTCATACATTTTCCTATGGAAATTCCTAACAATTTTCGATGGAAATCCCTATTAAATGCTAATGGAAATTTCTTACAAATGCCCGACGAAATTCCTTCCATTTCCCGTTCAAATTCCTCGCAATTTCGTATGGAAGTTCCTTACAATTTCCCCTGAAAAGTCATCATCATCATTTTCTCGTGATTTGTTTATTTATTTGACGCAAGCCTGTCCGCAAAGTTTGAGATTGTTCAAATGGTGCGGAGAGGTTTGCGGTTTACTTTGCGTTTAGTACAGTCCGCAAACTCATTCCGGATGTATTGTGCGTTGCTACGTTTGACTGCATGTATTCAAACTAGCTGTCAAATTTCCGGATTGCCTTCCGGATTCATTGTGCGCCGGCCTTAAGAATGTTTTTGTGAGTATATCAAATACACGCTTAAAAGATATCACGCACAATTATATGTGATTTGGTTTTAGCGAAACTACGAATAAGATACCCGGCGATGGCATTTGTTTTAAAATTGTGTTAAATACAAATGCTTCTATTCAGATTTTTACGCACACCATGAATTGTATCAAGAGTGATTGCGTAGTAGCGTTATACTTATGTGACCGACAGGGTACCCGTGTTGTTCTTTTTGCATCTTTAAGCGGGAATATATCAATGTCAATTTTTATAGCTGAAAGTTGAAACTCAGTGGCATCAGAGAACTCGACGAAATTAAGCATCTCTGAGAAAATTACGTGCCAAAGGGTGAGTTTTCCAAATTTTTATTACTACGTGGGTGGCTGACTTTGATATTTGGAAACGGAAACTCATATACTTTTTCTCCACTATCAAGGTTCATGGCATTTGTCCATGTGGTTATACATAAAAACCCTTGTATTAAGCCCTTAGAGTCTACAAGCGTAACCAAAAGACTATCAACCAGTTTCAAATATACAACATGCTCTTTGCGCGCCTTGGAATTTATATGATATACATGATATGTTCTGGGAATCCCTGGATGGAAGCCGTGGGGATATCCCTGGAGTGAAGCCTTTGTCATCCAAAAAATCCCTGGAATAAGGTTGTAAGGTCTATCTGCGTCACCAAACGTCTATCATCCAATTTAAAATACGATGCATGCTCTTTGTGCTGTGCTGCTCTTTCCGGGTCATCCTAGAAGCCTCTGGAGTTAGGCCTTAAAGGTCTACACGCGTAATCAATTGTCTATTGACTAGTTTCAAAAGTGGTACATGCACTTTATGATCCTTAGAATATTATGTGATCACCACATATGTTCTGCGCTATCCAATAACTCTGGAATAAAGCCTCAGTCATACAAGAAATCCCTGGATTACATTCTATGCAAAGCATCTCAAAGAGCATGTATCACTTTTGAAATTAGTCGATGCATATTTGGTTACACTTGTAGACCTTAAGACCTTAAGACCTTAAGATATTTCTTGGGTTACACAGAACATCTGTTAGGATCACATTCTATTCTAAGATCCTCAAGCAATTCTCTGTGAAATCATGATTTTTTTTCAAGATTTCAATTTTGTATTTTTTGATTTCTCTGAAATTTTGCATATACATTCTTTGTGATTAAAAAACATAATTTGCATCATTGGTTTGCCATTTTGACTCTGGCCTAACTTTTGACTAGGGCCTAAGCAAAACTACCTTTAACACTTTCAAAAAGAATTAACTCGGTTATTCTTCTGCCAGCAAGGTATTTGTCTCACATCATGCCGTAGATCTTCAAAAAGTGTACAGATAATATTTAGTAACAGTCGTCGACATAGTAGCTGTAGTCAAGTTCTTCACGGTAAAATCCAAACGTTTCAATCTAGAGTTGGCTGGTTTTTTGATAATCCGTTTTTTTTTCACCTCCTCCAAAAGCATAAAAATTTTATCTGTCAAACCATCACACAATTTCAAATCTACAGAACATATTAAAACATATCAATCATGTACGACGTAAATTGATATCGGTGCAAAAATGAATTCTTCCCAAAGCCTTATTTTGTACGCAAAAGTTCCCCTAATTCAGCTCAGTTAATCTGCTCGACACACCAAGTTATTGAAACAGTAATCTTTAGCCTTCGTTTGCCCTCAGTTCCGAGTATGGTAATTAATATTACTTTTCCTTGTTCCGAAGTTTAACTCATTCTGATTCTTCGTTTGTCATTTTAATTGTCGCGCACATTGTCATAAAATGAGTTTAATTTCGCCGTTTTCCACTGTTTGCCAAATAATGACTCGCGCAGTCCCGTTATAATGCACAAGCAATAAGCATGCATAACTTCCATTATCATCACTCATCACCCTAATTACCGATTCCAGTTCCACCTCAATAATAGCTCCGACCGAATCATGCTCCTTGCGTAACTTTCTTCGGCATCCTCCAGGAAGGCATCATAATACCTTGCATGCCATAACAACAACCCGCACTCCACTCGTGCCAGATGTCGTACGATCGAACCAGCGAGCGCATGCAGCAGCATCCTCTAAACGCTGTTTCCAAGCTAAAACCCGTTTGATCCTGCGACCTTTCACTGCCTGTTCGATCAGCTCCCGTTAAAAGGCATTTCTTCGACCCTTTCTCCGCACTGGGAACCGCAAATTAAGATCGAAATTGGTCCTACCCACCACGGTCATTATCAACCCCATAATCATCCTCTTTATTCACTCCCAATCTTTCATCGGTTGCAAATTTTTATCAATTCGGGTTTTTTCTTAGCTGCCAAACTTTGTGACGCCTCGTTCATTTTCAAATTTTTCTCGCTTTTAACGCTCTCTCGTGGACTCCATCACAAAGGTTCGATTTTCTCCATCTCCTGTTTCGGTTCGCGTGTTCTAGAAGTGCTCCAATGGAGCTTTGGGGAGAATGGTTCAGTATGTATCGCACATTCTAAAAAAACTTGAAAGGATCACTGAAAGGAAAAAGAAATACCAATCAATGTTATTCGTTTGATATGAGGCGGAATTTCTGATTTGCAGATACATTATTAAAGACAATATGTAATAATTTAAATCGTTTGGTTGAAAACATTGTAATTCCTACATGGTTCAATTCAACCAGAGGAAAGACCTAGCTGCCAGAGGCAATTGAAATGTATTAATAATAACTAAAAATGTAACATAGCAAGTAAGGATGATAGTGTTAAGAAAACACGGAACCCCTAAGAGAAGAATGCATGTATTAGATAATTAGCAAATAAAATTAGGTAAAAAAATCGTTTGGAGTACAATTATTGTGAAAAACTTCGGAAACCTCCAAGAATAGCGCCGCAATACGATAAAAATAAAAATCAGTCCACTGAATTCCACGTGTGAGCATTAAGCACCAGTTTCCCATTCCCCCGCAAGGCGAGTGCCACAGATGGGGTGGAAAAAAGCTCGCGGAACTTCATTCGCTTGCGCATCAAAAAGCTCTCCGTTCGCGTATACAGAAAAAAAGAGATTCTTGCGTTTTGCTCTTCGTGCTTCTTTCGCATCATCGTGAGTTCGCAGTCACCACCCGGTCATTGAACTTGGGGCCCGGTTTTGTTTCCTCTTTTTCCCCGATGACGTTACGGAATCGGGGCGGTTGTTGGTGCGAAAGGTGGCGCTCTCCTCTGAATTAATTTGAAACCACCCGCCCCGGAGAGTGGATGCTGGGCCACGGATGGCGCAAGCGTGAAGTCGTGCTGCGGGAGGGGGGAGCTCACTTTTGGGGAGAATTACGATCGCGTTCGTCGCTCCTGCGTTGTTCGGGGAGTGAGTCGCTCGCTGCTGATCGACGCCATCAGCTCATGTTTTTATTCGGTTTATGAGGATGTGTATCGTGAAAGGAAGCGCGGAGGATTCAATTAAACGTACATTTAAATTTATGATGATGAAAGAGAGCGAAACGGCCGATGCGACCTGCCGTCAGAGGATATTTATGCGGATTGGACCGAGGATGGGTGCGGATGGAAGGGTTTAATTGTTAAGGTCAATAAAGTTCAGTGACTGCGAACGAGGATGATGGTGACATGCAACAGGTGAATCGAAGTGAATATTGGAGAACAATTTGATTTGCATGTGATGATGATTTGTTGAAATAAAAATCTTTAGTAATGTTGAAATGTTGATTTCAGAAGCAATCTGCAAATTAAGTGATTGTCCAATGTAATTAAAGCACATTATTTTTTATTCAGCACTAATTTTGCTTATGCCCTTTGATTCAATCCACGGTCACCAAATTGTCTTACAATTGCTGTGCCTGTGTAGATTTTTTTCGTCATAAAATTAAAGTTCTGCATCTTTGTGTCCAAGAAAAATAGTCAAAGACTATGAGGGACGTGTTGGCGGCTCACGACCAAGTTTTGAAAGTAACTAATGTTAGGGTGTAATCTTGGTCCGCCCATCCCTTTTAATTGTCTAACCGTTTTTTTTTTATTTATCTGCCGTTAATCGCTCTAGTTGTTGTCTCCTATTTTTAAAAATGTTTGTGGCATTTAAAAACCCAGAAAAAAAATTCTTAGCCTGGGGATAAAGTAAGACGGTATAATATACCCCCCCATTCCTTCAATAACTTTTGACTTTTCGACGCAATATATGCTATTTGGTAGTCCAAAAAGTCGCAAATGCGTTGCCTGTGAGTAGCCATAAACATATTATAGAGAACACGTAATACACCTTTTTTGTAAAGTCGTGAAAAATGGATTAAAACAAACGCCCCACCTTAAACAAAGAAGTTTCAAAGCCCTTTATTAGTATTTTGTTTATCCCATAATAAAAAGGTTACAAACTCTTGGTGCTGGGAATTTGGTCTCATCAATTTCCGCTAAGCTGCGGAGGACGACGGAGGTCCTTCGTAGCTTAGTTGGGAGATCACATGACTAGCATACTGGTTTCGAGGGATCAAACCCCACCGAAGGGAGTGGCTACTAGGGTGTCCCAAAAAACACTATGTTCAAAAACTCATGGTGCTCAAACCTTATATGAAACATAATCGCATCTGAAGCAGTGGCTCCCAACCTTTTCGGGATAGCGACCCCTTTCATGATCAGCCAAGTGGCCCACGGCCCCCTGGATATGTCATGCTGAAATCATTAGCATTAGCATTAGCATTTAGCAGTTCGCACAAATTCGTAGGTGGTACAAGCCAAGACTATTGTATGAAAGTAGCATCACTTTCATCCGTTACCACAGATATTGATTTGGGAATAATCACTAACTCTTAGATGAAAGCAATGCACTCTCCAATAGTCGAGATCTGTCCTGGCCACGTCCTTGCGAATGCTTAGGAAGAATTAGGATGATTTGTTGGACACCTAGGGTAAATCACTATTTGGGCCTATGGACCCGGTTCCCGGCTCACTGCACAGAAAACTAATGATTTATACTGTTTGAAAGCCGTAGGTTCATGATTGATAATTTTTAAAAAGTCTCCCATTTATTTTTCACAATACTCAATATTTTTCAACCACTTGTTTTACTCCTAATTGATCCAATTGTAGAAAATAAAAATGTAGATTTCAAAATTTCGCTCACCGATGCCACACCACTGAGCCGGAGTGATTCTTTCCACTTTTACAAAACGGTATTATCGAATAAACACCTACCTGAAAATCGTCACAGTGCTCGATACAACAATTGCTTGAAGCTGTTAATCACCACACCATAATTCTAAACACACGCGCTTCAATTCTTCCTAATTTTTCGTTTCACTAGAACTTATTTAAACACATGAGAATACATTTTAAAATGTATTCTCAAACCGAACCAGGGATGCCAGATGATATTTTCAAATGTCTTCACAGTCGTTTAAAAATGTCTTCAAATGTCTTCAATATTCAAATTATGATTATAAGCGAGAAATTTCAAAATCCAATAGATTTGTGAATTCAATCATGTCCTTGTTCTATTAATGTGGAATAATGTTTATTTTTTTAACATTCAAATTGTTAGAATTCAAGAGAATCTTCTATATAATAAAAATGAGTTGAGATTTCTTTCCTGACAATTTAACTCGCGAACGGGGTGACCGATTTGCAAGATTTTCACCCTAATCGATTCGTTTTGGGATCCGCAAGGTTTGTAAATCAAAAGGTTGATGAATTTGACGGGGAAATGTAAAAAAATCATTAGAATACAATTTTGGGTCAGCTGTTGAGGAAAACAAAACAAACGCACGGAAATTGATCTAGAGTGCGGTGCTGCAAATAGTTCATTGTGACATTTGCAACACCCGGGCAAAGCTGGGTTTCTTTCGCTAGTATTCTATAAAATTTTCACGAGATAGTACCTATATAACAATTTCTTTCAAATTTACTTTTAAAGAATACCCTGTAGGAATTCAAAATTTACCGTGAAATACTTGAAAAAAATCCAGAGAATTTTTTGAAGGATCTTCCGGATAAATTTCTGGAGCAGCTTCCGGATAAATCCTTGATGGAGCTTCTTATTACTTATACTAGTTTTTTCTGGATGTAGCCTCTAATTACTTCTAAGACTCCTGACGAAATTTCCCGAGGAATACCTGTTAGAACATCCAAAGGATTTACTGAAGGAACTTCCGGAGAAATTTCTTAAGGAACTTTCGGAGAAATTGCAGGAGGATTTTCAGGAGGAATTCTTGGAGAAACTTAAGAAGGAATTCCTGTAGAAACTTCAGGATGAATTCCGAAGGGTTTTTCTGGTGAAATTCCTGAAGGATTTTCTTGATAAATTTCTGAAGGATATTCCTGAGGAATTACTGAAGGAATTTCCGGTGGAATTCCTGAAGAAATTTCTAAAGAAACTTCCGGAGAAATTCTTGGCAGTAGTTCTGGATGAATTCTTAGAGATATTGCTGCAGAAATTTTCGAGAAAAATCCTGGAGGAAGCCAGAGAAATTCCAGAGTATACTTGCGGAAGCATTCCTGGAGAATCTTTCGGCAGCATTCTTGGAGAATCTTTTAGAGGATTTCCTGGAGAAACTTCTAAAGGAATTTATGAGGGAGCTTCCACGGGAATTCCTGGGGGAACTTTCGGAAGAATTTCTGGAAGAACTTCCGGTAGAATTCCTGAAAGAATTGCAGGAGGAGTTCGCGAAGGAGCTACCGGAGGAGTTCTGGAGGATCATCCGAAGGAATTCTTGGATGTTCCTTCGCTGGAATTCTTGGACGATCTTACGGAGAAGCTTCTTGAGGAAAATCCAAAGGAATTCCTGGAGGATTTTTCGGATAAATCCCTGAAACTTCTGGAAAATTTTACGGAGGAAATTTAGGAGGAATTTCAGAAAGAATACCAAAACGATTTTTTGGAGAAATTCATAGAGGAATTCTCGGAGAAAATACTGGAAGAATGTCCAAAGATATTTCTTGAAGAATTACCACAGGAATTCAAGGAAGAATTTAACGAAAGCATGTGACAAGTTTCCTCTGGATTTCTTTTAAGATCATGTTTCTGCAATAATTTGCCATGGAAGTTCTGAGAAATATCCATTTAACACCAAAACAATTTAAATTTTCTATGGAAATTAATTGAAACAAATTTCTTGTGGAAATTAAAAGGGATTTTTGTGGGAGCTCAGTAGAACTTGTGGAAATAATGAAGAATTTCCCGTTTAACATTTGGAATCATAATTAATTGAGACCCCAATCAGTTCGGACGTGCCTTGTCTGCAATTGCAGCACCTCGAACAATTGTCGTTCAGTATCAATTATCGACCGCGCGAAAGTGATTAGTCTGCAATAAACCGAGCAAAAAATAATAAAAGTAAAATCATAGTGCGGTGAACCAGTGGTGAACATGAGTACACAGAGCGGAGGGGACCCCGACCCCCCTCCTGTGACCCTGTCGGCAAATGGAATTCAAACACGGTATGTAAGGGTAAACAAAGTGAATGGTAGACTGGAGGATCACAATATCTTTCTGGTCACTAAGTCCATCGAGGCATACGGAAGCATTGAAGGTGTGTGGAGTAACCGGAGTGATGGTTCGCTAACGGTGGCCCTAAAGGAAAAATACGCAAATAGGATTCTCGAACAAATGAAAACGCTCGGGGACAGCACCCCGGTAACAGTGAAATTGGATACAAGACTGAACACGTCAAGTGCAGTGATCGTCTGTAACCAACTGACTAATCTCGAAGAAAAGGAAATTCTGTCTGAACTGGAAAACCAAAATGTGATCAAAGTGAAACACATTTCCCGTTCAAATGGAGACAAACAACGCACCAACACCGGAGTTGTCATACTCACTTTCTCTACCACCACCCCGCCTGACAGAGTGGTGATAGGATGGCGAGTATGCCGCACCGAAAAGTATTATCCAAGGCCGACCCAATGTTTCCGCTGTTACGCGTTTAATCACATCAGCAAATACTGCAAAATGAAACACGATGCCGAGTCTGCTCAAAAGTAGCACACAAAGACGACGATGAATGCAGCAAGGAACTTATGTGCATAAACTGCAAAGAAAAACACGCTCCTACTGACAAAAATGCCCTGTTTACCTAACAGAACAATCAATTGTGAAAATAAAAATTGACCAAAATGTGTCCTATCAGGCAGCTCGTCGAATGGTGGAATCTAGAACGAACAAGGATAGCTACGCTAACAAAACAAGTGACCTAGACAAAGCTATCGCAAACGAGCGTACAAAGTGGGAAAAAGAAATGGAATCGAAGCTCAAATACATTTCAGAAAAGATGGAACAGCTCGCCAAAAAAGAAAACGAAATGAAAAAATGGTACATAAACATAAAAGCAAAAGAAGCGGAATTCAAAGAGTATGTCGAGAAAAAAGAGGCTGAACTTAACCACATGGAAACGCATTGCAACTATCTCATGAACGAAATGCAGAAAAGGGATGAGCAAATCTCAACCCTTAAACAGCACATCGAAAGACTGGAACAAAAAATTATACACATCAAAGAAAAACACGGCAAAAAGGCAAAACTGGAAAAAAAGCACGAGTCATCCCCAGAACGCGAACCCGACGGAACTCCGAAAAGGAAAAAAACATAACAAAAAAACAGGACAGCAACGAACACCACAAGAATCAGAATCTGATCAAATGGACGACGACAACCAATAGTCAAAACACAAAACAAAACAACAACAAAACATATGATGACTACGCTCATCCAATGGAATTGTAACGGTATACGTAGCAAACTTGCTGAATTGCAATTAATAATTAAAGAATACGACCCCTTCATTATAGCACTACAAGAAACAAGAACTAAACCAGGCGTGAATATCAAAATCAAAGGATACAACACCATCTTTACGCACCGCCCATCAGGACAAGGCGGCACTGCCATTATGATCAAAAACGGCATAAATTATACACCAAATACTCTAAACACCAACATGGAAATAGTTGCGGTTAACGTTAACATGCCCTATAAAATGACAGTTGTGTCACTATATATTCCTCCAAATTCAACACTAGACCCCGAAGAATTTGACCAAGTTATCACATCTTTACCAAAACCACTGATAATCTCCGGAGATTTTAATGCCCACCACCACCTATGGGATCCAGATAGACAAAATGCTAGAGGAAAAGAAATAGCCAAACTGATAGAAAAACATGGCCTTATCATCCTAAATGATGGACAAACAACTTTTATCCATTCTGCAAAACGAAACGAAAGGATCAGTAAATCTGCAATAGACGTAACAATATGCAGTCCCGAACTAGCTGCAAAACTAGACTGGCAAATAATAGAGGATCAACACAGCAGCGACCATTTCCCAATCAAAATAGGAACACTAGCAAACAACACTAAAAAAAAAACAAACTCCCAAATGGAAAATTGACAAAGCCGACTGGGCCAAATACGAGGCAGAAATTGAAAATCTAATAACACCAGACCGAGAATACACAATTGAGGAGATAACAGCTGCTATCAAGGAGGTCGCCTATAAAGCAATTCCTCGAACATCAAACTTCATTAGTACCAAAGCGGTTCCATGGTGGAACGAACAAATCAAAACAGCTATCCGCGAAAGAAGAAAAGCCTTAAGGAAACTGAAGAAAACCTCAACCGACAACCCAAACTACGACTCCATCCAAGAGAATTTCCGGAAAAAAGATACGAAGCAAGAACAATTATCGATGAAGAGAAACAAAAATCATGGCAAGAATACGTCTCCGGAATAAACGAAAATACAAACCCAAAAGAAGTATGGAAAAGAATAAGAAGTATAAGAGGGAATAAATCATCCGACCCCATATGGACGATATCCATAAATGATCGAAACATTTCTGACCCTCAAGAAGTGGTCGAACACATAGCAAACCATTTCGCCAAAGAATCATCTGACGAATCCTACCACCCAAAATTTCTGACAATCAAAAAGAAAAAGAACAAAACCAGTAACTTATCCTGGAGCCAGAAATGCAGCTTACAACGAGCTTTTCACAATAACTGAACTAATCTATCAAATGGATACTCTGAAAGGATCTTCCCTGGCCCCGACGAAATTCACAACGAAATGCTTAAAAGATTACCTTTCTACATCAAAAAGAAATTACTCCAAGCTTACAATCACATCTGGACGTCAGGAACGTATCCACAAAATTGGCGAGAATCGTTCCTCATCCCGATTCCGAAACCAGGAAAACAAACCAATGAACCTAAAACCTGCGCCCAATCTACCTAACGAGCTGCGTGATGAAATTATTCGAACGAATGATTAATCGCCGCCTAATGAACTTTAGAAAACAAAAACTTCCTTGGAACTGAACAACACGCCTTCCGCAAAGGAAGGCAAACGTTGGACCCACTTACTGAGGTAGAAGAATTATGCAACAAAGCCATTACAGACCACAAACACGTAGAACTCCTATTTCTGGATATAGAAAAAGCATATGACAAAACATGGAGGTACCTCATCAAAGAAAATCTAGCAAAGGCAGGCATTGGAGGCCATATGGCAAAATTTTGTGAAAATTTCCTAAGAGAACGACAATTTAAAACTATACACCAAGGACACATTTCGAACCCCAAAATCCAGCAAAACGGAGTACCACAAGGATCGGTGCTTGCAGTTACCTTCTTTCTGATCGCTATCAACAGCATAAAAGAATGGTTACCCAAACACACAACAATCAAAATATATGCCGACGACATAACCATCGCAGCCACATCCCAATCCGCCAGATGGACCAGGCACCGCATACAAAAGATATTAGACCAAATTGAAGATTGGAGCAACAAGACAGGATTCACTATCTCAACACAAAAATCGTCAATCATGCACATTGAAACCGGAAAAACTCCAAAAGCAACCATCGGCCAAACTATGCCAAACCCCAATATCCACAACGAAAATCGCAAAAGTACTAGGAGTATGGATCGACTACAAACTTAACTACAAACACCACATCCAAAAAAAACGCGAAGAGTGCAACAAAATCATATCACTGATGAGATGCATCAGTAGTACAAAGTTTGGAGCAGACAGAAAATCACTACTACGTATACTTAACTCCATGCTGGTCCCAAAACTGTTATATGCTGCACCAATCATCAGCAAAGCAAACAACAACGACTTAAATCGACTAAATCCAATATACCATCAAGGAATCCGCATAGCCACAGGCGCATTCCACTCCAGCCCAATCGAAAGTCTCCTGTCAGAAAGCGGCCAACTTCCACTACACCTCAGAATAACAGAAAATCTGATCTCATACGCAGCTAAACAAACCAGTCGACAAATAATCCCTAAAGATTGCTCCCTAGCACTACGAGCAATTCTAAAAGCTGAAGAAATAGATATTCCCCCAGCAACTATCGAATCAAAAATCCCAACATACTATCGCCCTACACAAATCCATGGAATAAACTTTGAAATCACTGAGGAAGCCACTACAGCAGAGAAAAAAAAACGATTTCAAGAAATAAAAGCTACAAAATACAATCTACACAAACACATATACACAGACGGATCGAAAACCCAAGAAGGAAGCGGATGCGGTATTTCCTCGGAAGACATCGAAATCAGTATCAACCTTCCCCAACATTTGTCCATATTCAGTGCCGAGGCTTACGCGATCAATAAAGCCATCGACCTCCACGAAACAAATCTTTCGGTAATCTTCACAGACTCAAAAAGCGCGCTAATGGCAATCAAACACCAAAACTCAAATCATCCCTGGATACAAGACATTAAACAGAAGCTGATAAACAAACCGGGACGCATCGAACTCTGCTGGGTCCCTGCACATATAAACATAACGGGAAACGAAAAAGCCGATCAACTGGCAAAAAAGGAACAACCGCACCCAGAACAAGTAATATCAACACCCCATATGACGATTACAAAAAGCTCATCAAACTACACGCTAGACTGAACTGGGAAAACAGTTGGCACAACTACACCGGACATCTGAGAGAAATTAAGCATAGCACTGTCGAATGGCAAACTTCAAACATGTTCAAAAGAAAAGAGAGTCTCATAATAACACGACTTAGAATAGGGCACACTAGAGCCACTCATGGGCACTTTGCTCTGAAAGAAACAGAGTCAACCTGCAGTACCTGTGGAATCCCAACAAGTGTCAAGCATATACTCCTAGACTGCCCCAAATTCGACAATATCAGAAAATAAACAAATATCGCATCATCAGTTTACATCGCCTTGGGCAATGACATCGACGAACTCAAAAAAAACAATCAATTTCGTCGAAAAAGCAAACTTGACAAACGAAATATGACCAATCAAAACACACAAAAAAAAACCACGATCAGCAACAAACGTCGAACCAACCAAACAAACAAAGATATAAAACCGATCAATTTCACCCCAACCCATCAGTACCAAGCAACGCAGCAGAACAAAACTTCCTGATAGACCCAGCAACAGAAGTGCAGCTCGAACAAAATTCCAAACATGGGAGGCTCAAGCACGAAGGAGGAAAACACCGCACACACCCACGGAAACCAACTAGTAACTGTGATCCAAACACAGGACGTCCACTCAGCAGAACACAAGGAACACCAATCATTACTGCTCATCGTGATCGTGCTACAGATTATCATCATACTTATAATGGTGATCAAGATGATCTACAAAATGATGCGGAAACGATGGATGGAAAAAGGAATAAAGGCTGTCCGATCCATCGCCACACTAGATGTGTAAAGTGCCCAAAAGTGATTTCAATGTATAATGAAATGTAATTTCTTAGGTTAAGGCGTGAGTCAAATGACTATAGGTTAAGATTCACGTTAATAAATGAACAACAACAACAACAACAACATTTGGAGGATTTCCTTTATTTCTTCTTCACGGAAATTATAATAAATTCAATTCAGTTCAGTTCAGTTCGTGTAATAATTTAAACTGAACTGTAAAATTCAATTTTCTTAAATTTAGAGAAGAAATTCCTCATCGGAAATTCTACTTATTTTATACGAAAAATTCTTTTAAATTTTCACTGAAAATTCTTTTAAAAATCCACGGGAAATTCAAAGAGTTTCCCGACGAATATTTAGAGAAATGTGAAATGATGGAATGGACATGCCGAAAAGATCAGATGAATTCAGAAGGAATTTAGAAAAAAAATCTGGTACTAGCTCAACGGTTGAATAGATAAAATCTAGTCATAGAAGAATTCAGTCTATGTTTGCCGCAAATTATTGCGTTCCGATGTAATGATCGAAATACTTTTTTACAGACACGTCAAAAATGCCGCCACCGCCAAGGAAAATTCAAACGAATACTGCCAACCAGCGCACAGCTTAAAGCTCGGCACAAATTTAAGTACGAATGAGGTCTAAAATGTGTTGAAACCGGCTTTTGTGAAAATAAAAATACATTATGTTTGAGATTCTAAGCCCGAGACAAAGACTATTATAACTTTTGTAATATTTATAGTTTACATATAGAGGTGGCTGAATTTATAAGTAAGTAACAAAATTGTATTTTCTATTCGCTGGTTATTGATTCTCTTCAAGTATCTTCAAATAAGTAGATAAGTCTTCAAATATTTTGAAAAGTCTTCAAAATGTCTTCACGAAATAAATGTCTGCACAGAGATTCAAATGTCTTCAAATTGAAGACATGTCTTCAAATCTGGCATCTCTGAACCGAACAAAAAATCACCTCGGCCCAAGAACTTCTTGCCGCACCGTGCTGCCAAAACGCCAGGAGTGTGAAAATGATCCTTCATTGTTAATAGGAAAACTTTAATACGTTGACGCTATCAAGTTATTTATAATTCTCTCGATTTCAAAAGGTGAAAAAATACTGTTTTTAAGTATTTGGAAGAAATTTGGATGAGTAAATATATCTTTTTAACCGAATAAAATGATTATGGATAATACCATCTGGCATCTTGTTGTCGTGGAACGTGCATATTTTTGTTTACGTCGAATTTTCTACCGTCCTGAGAGAGAAAGAGGGTAATAAGTTTAGAGATTGAGCGAAATTTTGCTTAGGTTGGGAACTGGTTTGGAAGTGGGCCGGAAATTAAATCGCTATGACTGAAATGAGTGCTGCACCTCGTTAATTAAAATCAAATAAAAGCTTTTTTGAACGATATTTAGCACGGATAGCTATTTTTTAATCAGAAGTGAACCTCAACGCAGTATTATACAGCCCACAAAATTCAGGAAAAGTTGCTTCTTGTCATAAATATCAATTAAATAATGCAGTCGTATGCAAGTTAGGCCGGGAATGGGGTGAGAAATCCTACTTAAGAAAGATGCAGAGAACTCTACGATCTCTCATAGGTGCCACGGGAGGTTTTGGAATTGTGGGGAAGGTTATAACAGTAGGAATCGTTCTGGTATAACGTAAAACACAGAAAGAACTAAGATAGAAATACAAAGTAGGAAAGGGACGAGCCTGGAATTGAACCCACGACCTCCTGTTTATAAGGCAGAAGCGGTAGCCACTAGACCAGGATATGTCATGCTGAAATCAAGAACAAAAATATATTTACATGTCATTTTATTTCAATATTTTTATCATTCGAATATGACATTCTCAGTTGTAATCGTGCGCTCACCACCGTCGGATGTATCGGATCCATCAGTGACACTGGATAGTGCTAAAGCTCCAACGCAGATAGATTTATATTTCTATACCTACGTATTGTTCAATTCTCTTTTCATACGGCCCATTGCCTGTGTTCCTTTCGCTGCTCGTTGAAATTAATTGCAATATGAGTGGACGGACAATTTGCAACACCGTCAAGTTGAAATTCCCGTCTGGATCACCACGGCCATCGTGGGTCGAAATTGCCAGATTTCTCAAGCAGAATTTAACAACTTAGCAGAAATGGAGACTGCTTGTAAAATGGGATCAGACCGAAGCTTAAACATTAAGTTCAAGTCTGAAATGCCAATGCGGGATGCATTGCAACAGAATGCTGATGCTGTTAATTTCCAGTATTCAAGTGGCAGAGTTGTGGAGCAACGTATGATGGATGCAGGAATCAAAGTCCACTGTTTGATGTTCCTCCGGAGGTTGATGATTCAGATTTAGCTACAGTGTTCGGGTCGTTCGGAAATATTCATCGTCTAATTCGAGAAAAATTTCCAGCGGAACTTGGTTTAGACCATTTAAATACTGGCGTACGAGAAGTATATATGGAGATTGAAAACGAGATTCCTCCAGCGTTGAAAATTTCGAATTGGGAAGCAAAGGTATACTACGATGGATTAAAATAAAAATGCTTTTTATGCCAATTGGAGGGACACAGAAGGAATTATTGTCCACAGAAGCAACGGAAAATTCATGCTACAACATATGCTGGTGTGGTTAAGTCGAGAACAGCAGTGCTGCCGCAGGAAATACACATCGAGGAAGACGTAATTGAAATAGCAGAGGAAGAAAATTTGCAATATGAAACGGACACGGAGCTAGCAGCACAAGTAGAACAGGACAAAATGGTAGCAAAAATTCCAGTTACAGTAGAAGATGCAGAAGAGCAACGTTTGAAGGAGATTGACGAAGCTGCAGAACAGCTAGGGTTGGAGGACTTCAGGGAAAATATTTCAAAACATTCGGATATGATCGACGCACTGCCAAAAAAGGACAAAGCAAGCCAAAGACGGGCGCAGTTCGCAACATCAAGCTCTATGGAGCTACGGCCGAAGAAAACAGCCCGTAAAAGCTCTAAATAATGTTTTATAACTATAATTAGTTTCTAAGATTTCGGCTCTGTAATGCCTAATGGCGCCTCGAGCCTAAAAAATAAATAAAACTAAAAAAAAAATATGACATTCTTCAGCAGTAATTTATTCAGTGTGATTCTTGTACTTGCATTCTTTATACCAGACATACGAGTTTGCGTGTCTAATAGAGCCGATCTCAAATTGTAATTAAAGCTTCCATCTGTTTCTCGCCAAATATCCATTCTGGATTTCTTTGAGACGGTAAACAAAAACAGACTTCGAACTAAGGAAGAATCTTCTTGGAACAGCTCGGGAAAATATAAATCAAACTGTTGCTTCAATGAGTCAAGATGAGCCTTAATTTCCAATTTGAGATTTGGATCTGAATTAGTTAACGCTTTCTCAATTCAAATGGACAGTTCATCAATCATAGTAATATTTCCGACACTTACTTTGTGCTGCCAGTTTTTAACGTTTGCTTGTAAATGGTCTCTGAATTGAATCAGATTGTTTTTTTTGCTAAAGTTTAGACGTTTCTGCCATTCTTCTTCATTGAGATTGACAAATAAAAATGTCTATCCAGGCTTTCCAAGAAAATTGATTTCATCCCTCAATTCAAAAACGTATAAAACGTAAAAGAATATTGCCCTTCGATAACCAACAAAACGGCAGTGTAGAAAAAAGAACCTCGTGATCTGCATTTATTTATTTGCTTAGTTTTTTGTACAAACATGTGTTGCGAGTTTCAGATTTGATTCACAATTATGATAAAAGTTTTCTTGTAAATGTTACAGAAATGTTTTACAAACAAGGACATATCGGTCAATCATGCATTGAATATGAACACCTTTGGCATGATATATTTATTTATTACCAGACTATGACTATTGCCATGACTGCCCTTCGCCAACCAAGCAGTTTGCGGAAGGTCCTGATCAATCCACCATGCCCGCTGTGCACCTCGCCTTCTTGTTTCCGTTAGATCGTTGTCGAGAACCAATTTCACCGGATTACTGTCCGACATTCTGGCTAAATGCTCGGTCCGCCGCAGTCTTCCGATTTTCGCGGTGTGAACGATGGATGGTTCTCCCAACAGCTGATGCAACTCGTGGTTCATTCGCCTCCTCCACGTACCGTCCGCCATCTGCACCCCACCATAGATGGTACGCAACACTTTCCTTTCAAAAACTCCCAGTGCGCGTTGGTCCTCCACGAGCATCGTCAAAGTCTCGTGTCCGTAGAGAACTACCGATCTTATAAACGTTTTGTTGATAGTCAGTTTGGTACGGCGGCGGACTCTATTCGATCGGAGCGTTTTGTGGAGTCCAAAGTACGTACGATTTCCTGCCATGATGCGTCCCCGAATTTCTCTGCTGGTACCGTTATTGGGGGTCACCAGTTAGCCCAAGTACACGAATTCTTCAACCTCCTCGATTTCGTCACCACCAATACTCGTGGCGAGCGGCCTACGTCGTCCTCTCTCGAGCCTCTTCCTATCGTGTACTTCATCTTACACGTGCTGATGACTAGTCCAATCCGTTTAGCTTCGCTTTTCAGTATGATGTAGGCTTCCTCCATCCTCTCAAAGTTACGTGCCATGATATCAATGTCGTCGGCGAAACCAAATAACTGGACGGACTTCGTGAAAATCGTACCACTTGTGTCTTTCCCTGCCCTTCGTAGGGTAAAGTGACCAATAGTGGACCCCCAACCAATAGTGGACCCTCCAGTCATTTTTGCATTATTACTGCACAATGTCAACATTTTGCTATGAAATTCTACCGGGAAAACCTACCTTACAGTTCTATGATTTGATTACATGCATTGGAAATGCTATGGAAAGTAAAATTAGATGATTTTTTACAATTTAAAAAAAAATAAACACGATAGTGTCCATTATAGGAATATTTTGGGGGGTCCATAATAGGGAAGAAGAACGTCCCGAAACGAAACATGAAAATCAAATGAAGTGTCGACTATAGGGAAGCAATTTCCTATTATGGACCCCCAGGGGGTCTACTATAGGGCGAATTCAGTTAGACTTTAAAATGTTAATTTCAACGAATAACGTCTCGTATTTGGGTGTTTTATGTATGTATCGTGAAGAGGGGATGCATAGCTTGTTGTTGGATATCAAGCAGAGTTAATATTTTGAAAATTTCTAAGCCGTATGACAGGAAGAGCAAAATTCCGCTTCTAGGGGGTCCACTATTGGGCATTTTACCCTATTACTCCCTCCAAAGCGATGTTGAATAGCAGACACAAAAGACCATCACCTTGCCGTAACCCTCTACGCGTTTCGAAGGGACTCGAGCCCCTGAAACTCGAACTACGCACATCACCCGATCAATCGCCGTCTTGATCAACCGTATCAGTTTATCCGGAAGTCCGTTTTCGTGCATTAGCTGCCATAGCTGGTCCCAATAGATTGTTTCATATGTGGCTTAGAAGGCGATAAATAGATGATGTGTCAGCGGCGTTGTATTCGCGGCAATACCTGACGTATGGCGAACACGTAAAGTGTTCACTCATAAATCCCGCCTGGTACTGCCCCACGAACTCTCTTGCAATTGATGTTAGTCGGCAGCATAAAATTTGGAAGAGTACCTTGTAGGCGGCGTTCAGCAATGTGATTGCGCGGCAGTTGCTACAATCCAGCTTATCGCCCTTTTGTAGATGGGGCACGACACCTTCCATCCATTGCTGCGGAGAACCTCATCCTCCCAAACCTTGGTAATCACCCAGTGCAGCGCTCTAGCCAGTGCCTCACCATCGTGTTTAAACAGCTCTCCTGGTAGTTGGTCAACTCCAGGGGCTTTGTTGTTTTTCAGCCGATCTCCTCCTGGATTTCCTGGAGATTCGGAGCCGGAAGTCGCATGTCCTGGACGGTTATTAGCGCGGTACAGTTCCTCCGTCTCTTCACTGTTCCCATCTTCCTGCTGGCGCTTTTTCCTCCGAAAAATCGAGTTTTAGCTGTTCCGCCCCGTTTGTATCGTCCCTCGTTCGCCCTGGTGCGGTGTTGCAGCAATCTCGTCCATGCTGCATTCTTCTCCTCAACTGCTAACTAACTGCTCACATTCGCCGTCATACCAGTTGTTTCTCTGATCCGGAACCACCGTGCCTAGTACAGCGGTTGCGGTGCTTCCAATGGTCATCTTCAAGAGACGCTGGCTGTGCCTAGCTGCTCTTCCGTTAGGAGTGCCACTTCCAGCTGCTGCGCGTAGTCTTGGGCTAGTCTACCGTCTTGTAGTCGGCCAATGTTTAGCCACGGCGGACGACTCTGACGTGTGTTGTACACCGTCTATAGTTTTAAGCGCAGGCATACTGGAACGAGGTAGTGGTCGGATTCAATATTCGCACTGTAGTTAGTGCGTACGTTCTTGATGTCGGAGAAGAATTTAAAGTAGATTAGAACGTAGTGGATTTGGTTTTCCGTTACTTGATTGATTTCCATGTGGCCTTGTGGATATTCTTGTGGGGGAAGACAGTGCTTCGCACTACCATTCCGCGGGAGCCTGCAAAGTTTATGCATCGTTGGCCGTTGTCGTTCGATACGGTATGCAGACTATCCGGCCCGATGACCGGTCTATACATTTCCTCCCTTCCTACCTGAGCGTTCATGTCACCGATGGCGATTTTGACGCAGTGATGGGAAATGTACATCAAAACACTCTGATCATGCGAATATTTACATTTTATCCAGTCAAGTTTCATGCACCAAACAAGCCGAAACAGTTTCCCAAAAAAATGTACGCGACATCTTGACTTTTTTTTGCTGATGAGGCAAACTGTTTGTTTGATGCTAGTTAGAGTCGTGCCGGCGTGCGGTCAGCATTTACATGAGATTTTTTGTTTCGGCTCGTGCGCAGCGCAAAGATTACAGTATCGAGTTTAATTACATGTGGTGCAAAGCCTAGAAGGTGTGCTATCCCTAGGTACTTATTTATTCGTTCTTACCTCTAAAATGAGCAAGGAGTGAAAAAATGAATATTTCCCACCAAAAAAGGTTTTTTTTCATTCATGTGTTTACTTGGTATGCACTCTGTGTTCTTAACCGCTACTGTGCCGTGATCTACTGTGGTACTCTGCTGTACAGAATCCACACAGAATCTATTTTTAGATATCCATTATTCGTTATTGTTGTCGTTACCTGTTCATCTTGTCGTGAGTCCATTGTGTCCGTTTGCCCATGTCGTGTATCCAATCTAGACCAACATTTGAAAAAGACGTAACAGCCAAAATGTATTCCTTCTGATTCTTCGTCTACATATACAGCTATATGTGTGGACAAAGAATCAGAAGTAATAAATTTGGGCTGTTACGCCCTTTTCAAATGTTGGCCTAGCAATGATCGTTGCATTGTTCGGTTGCCATTAAGCCATGTCCATTGGAGGAATGCTTCCGAGAAGAACAAGTTGTTAGTCTTCATCAGGCAGCCATGACGGTAAGGCGCGTACCCCAAAACGCCACCGTATGGGCTGCGGATCTGGCGACTGACGAGGATTTGGTGGAGGGGCTGGGAATCAAACCCATGACCATTCGCTTATAAGGCGAACGTGTAGCCAACTACTCTACGAGACCTTCCTCTAAAAACGGTTATACGTTGTGAAAAAATTGTAAGAAAACATTAATTGTGGGTAGAGAAAAAAAGAAAAAAAAACATGAGCTGACTGTCGTCTGCTTGACGTGGCTGCTGCTGCGGCTGCAGTTTTGTTTTTTTATTGCATGGAAGAATGAGTGTTAAAAAGGAATGTCAACCATTCCCGTCCCTGTTTTGACGTCCCGCAGTGGGCATCCATCGTATGTCTGCTCCAGCTGTGCATAGAAAGCTTCTTCCTCGTTGTTGGGTCTCCCTTCGTGTGGGCTGCGCACGTTGATGATGCTATAGTTGAAGAAACGGCCTTTTATTTTCAGCTTGCACATCCTTGCGTTGATTGAATGCCACCCAATCACGCGTTGGCGCATCTTTCCCAGCACTAGCCGGTTCCCAGCTCGTTGGTGGTGCCATAGCTTTGGTAGTAGGTAGCCGCTCGATGCCCGCTTTTCCACACTTTCTGTCCTGTCCAGCAGATTTCCTGTAGCGCTACGACATCGAAGTTGCGGGGATGCAATTCATTGTAGATTATCCTGTCGCAACCTGCGAAGCCTAGCGACTTGCAGTTCCATGTTCCAAGCTTCCAATCTTGATCCTTTATTCGTCGCCTAGGTCGTTGCCGATTGTATCGAGTCGTATTATCTTCTATGTCGTTCGTAATGGTTGTTTTTTAAAGGCGGCTTATTGGGCCTGCGCAAACCTCCTGTCTTGGGGCAGCAGGGACAGCAGGGACAGCATGATGTCCAAGGGCTTGACGACCCCTCCCCAGCTGTCTGCGAGTCAGGGAGAACTGCCTAGGGCGTGGTGGGATTTAGCAGTGGGCTCTGCTAAAATCCCTCCCAAAAAACCACAAGTGCCCGTAAGCGGACTCTATCAAAGCGACTGTGTGCCGCTTCAAAAGCACAAGCCCAGGGAGGGAGTGCCAACTGGCATGTGGAGTGTCCCTACTTCGGTAGGGTAGTGCGTGAGCTGCTTCGGCAGGGAGTGAGTGATCTGTTTGTGCTGAGGCAGGAGTGTCATAGCGAGTCGCCGCCGCTATGGCCACCTCGAAGCGCAGCAGAAGTCTGAGTATGGACTGCACATGCTAAGGTAAGAGTGTCGTAGCGTAGTATCGTTGATTAGTCCCCACATACCGCTATCGACACCTCGAGGCATGGCAGTGGAGTGTTAGAATAAGTTGTGGAGTGTACCTACTTCGGTAGGGTAGCGCGTGAGCTGCTTCGGCAGGGAGTGAGTGATCTGGTTGTGCTGAGGCAGGAGTGTCATAGCGTGTCTCCGCCGCTATTGTCACCTCAAAGCGCAGCAGAAGTCTGAGTATGGACTGCACATGCTGAGGCAGGAGTCGAGGTATCCCATCGACACCTCGAGGCATTGCAGTGGAGTGTTAGAGTGAGTACCCGAAAAAGGGTCACATGGAGCGAATGGTCTTTGGAGAAGCTGCTTCGGCGGAAGGGTAGCAGTGGGTTGTACCCACACACCTACAGTTGTGCACATGTGGTGCATGGGGAGTGTCCTGCTTCGGCAGGGTAGCGTATGGTCTGCTTCGGCAGTGGTGTGATTGATCTGCTCGTGCTGAGGCAGAGTGTCGTAGCGCAATATCTGTAGGCCCAGGCAGTTACCGCTATTGACACCTCGAGGCATGGCAGCGGAGCGTCCGGGAGAGCATCCAAGTAAGACTCAAATGGAGTGAATGGGGTGCGAGCACCCAAGTCAGTCTCGCGTGGGACGAGTGCCGGTGTGAGCGATAATGAGTGAGTACGCTTAGTACTGCCGTCCCCCCAGAAGTAGTACTGCGAGGTAGTTCCTGGGGGAAACGATGGTGGAGCCCAAGGGAGTTTAGTCGGTATTACCGGTATGGTCGAGTCTGACACTCCAGTACACTTCCGTGTGGTAGTTTGGCAACTACAATGCACGTGTACTGGGTTAGTGTGTAAATGCATTCTCCCTTGTAAAAAAAAAAAAAAAAAAAAAAAAGACCTCCTGTCTCGTCGGAGGGCCGTCGTGTCAGGGCTGTTTAGCGTCCCACCTAACACCAGGACTTGGGCTTGTGCGCTTTGAGCGGCACACGGTCGCTTTGGCGGAGCCTACTTGTGGATACATGCAGCTTTTTATAGAGGTTTTACAATGCCCACTGTCAAACCCCACTACATCCTAGACAGGCGCCACAACTCGCAGATGGCCTGAGGAGGGATCGTTAAGCCCTTGGACATAGTCCCTGCTGCGCACAGTGAACATGAAAAGTGTGAAGTGATTGATGATAATTGAGAAGTGAGGTTCTTAACCATGTAATTAGAATTGTAATTAGTCAATACCTTAAATCCCTTTCCTTTCCCTTTGTATTATTGTATGCCCTAACCTCGACCAAACCGCGAGTTTTTCGGTTCCCCAAAACTAACATTATTTATAAGAATCAAGATTAAAATTGTACTAGAAACATGATTTCGGCTCCGTAGCGCTTTACGGCAAATGAGCCTCTCAAATAAACAAAAGATTTAAAAAAATTGAGAAGTGAGAAATAAATTATAAGAAGGGAGAAACAATAAATGGGTAATGATGAGTGAAGGGTATTATCCATAAATTACGCAACGCTGAGATTGGGTGGGTGGCCGGTTGTTGACCAAAAAGTAACAATCCCTACAAAAAATTTAAATGATTAATACAAAAAGTGTTACATATGGGCCCCGGGGAGGTGAGGTTTGTAAATGACCAATTTTTGCGTTACGTAATTAATGGACCTTCTCTAAGGAGTAAGAAGTGAGGCGTCTTATTGCTCATTTCTTTCCACACATTTCTTTTTTCTCACTTCTCCCTCTTCACAGTCGGAAGAAACGTGAGATAAGGATGGGAGGAGAGACGTCGAAATTCTTACTTTGCACTTCACTTTGCTCACTCCTCCTATCTCTCTTTTCACTTCGCAATGAGAAGGGCGAAGTGCGTAGTGGAAAGTGAGAAGCGTAATGGGGGAAGTGAAAAATGAGAAGCGCGAAGTGCGCAGTGAGCAGTGAGCAGTGAGAAGCGTAATGAGGGAAATCATCAATGAGAAAGCAGAAGGAAAAGGAAAAAAATCAGAAGGCAGAAAGAAGCAAGAAAGGAAACAGGAAAAGGGAAAAGGAAGAAAAGAGAAAAAAGAAGAAAGCAGGGAGAAGAAAGAAGGAAATAGGATGAAAGAAGAATGAAGAAGAGGAAAAAGAAAGAAAAAAGGCGGAAGAGGGATCAAAGAAGAAGAAAGAAGAAAAACAGAAGAAGGAAGGAAGAAGAAAAAAGCAAAAAGAAGGCAGATGGCTTAATGACCATTCGGAATTTATAAAAAAAATAATGAATATTCAGCCTGAAGACCATCCCTAGTAGCACAACTCACACTGATTTGATTGCAGCAACTCAAATGTGAAAAAAATGTGTTTGCATATGAGTTACTTTAGCTAATCTGCAAAGCGAGTTTTCTTCAAACTGGAAACATTTATATATATTTCCGGTGCACAAAAAGGGAGATAAGCGGAACATTCTCAATTACCGCGGAATTACATCTCTGCCTGCCTGTTCGAAGTTGTTTGAAAAACTATACATTGATTTCGATCAACATGGTTTTTATCCGAAATATCCGGTTTTTATCCATATGGCCTGCGTTGTATGGATTCCGGATGGTAGGTTGATGCAGCATATATGTATCTGAAAGCCGCTTTCGATACTGTGGACCATGAAATTCTGCTTGCTAAGCTCATGTTACTCGGTGTGTCATCAAAGACTGCCGATTGGTTTAGGTCAAATTTTCAGAATCATTCGGTGCGTTTGAAAATTGGCACATGAGAATCAGAAGTTTTCGCAAACTAATATGAGTACCTCAAGGCAGCAATCTGGGCTCGATCTTTATTAATGATATTTTCATGCTGTTGTCACAAGGCTGCCGCCTCTTCTACGCAGGCGATTCCAAAATCTATTACGTTAAAAAAAAACTGACAGACTGCAACGAACTGCAAAATATGTTGCTCAAGAAATCTTATGGACTTAAGTATAGAAAAATGCAACTTCATTTCATATCACCAGAAAAAACGCACCAATTATCTTTGACTATGTCCTGTCTGAACGATCGCTCACTCGCGTTCAGTACATTAAGGATCTTGGCAAGGATCTTGGCATTATCCTGGATAGCGGACTACACACAGATCTCACTACGATGACATTGTAGCCCGATTGTGACGATTAGCAATTGGGTTTTATTTTCAAAATTGCTGGCGAATTCCGTGATCCGTTATGCTTTAGATCACTGTACTGTTCCCTTGTACGATCATTACTGGAATCATCCGCTTTTGTTTGGTGCCCTTTCCAGACCACATGGATCGCTAAAATCGAACCCGTTCAACGGAAGTTTCTAAGATACGCTCTTCGATCCCTAAGGTGGCGTGATCCGACGAATTTGCCACCGTACGAGAAGCGGTGCCGGTTGATTAGCTCGAACCACTAGAGATTAGACGGATCACAGCTAAGCATATGCGGTATTTCGAAAAAAATCGTTTCAGGCGCTTCGAAACGAAATTCCGCGGCGAGCATGGCGAAATCTGGGGTGGCATTGTGCATCTCGATTCGAACGTAATTCTATCGAGTCAAACATGTTTGGCATTACGGGTTTCGATTCGATCTCGAAAACGACTCATCGTTCGAGTATGATCGAGGAGGTACAATAATAACGAGATGTTTTGGCATTATGGAAACTCGTTAGCACACTGAAAAACGACTCAAGTCGAACGAAAAACACTCGTCACCTTTATAGCTTTCGAATGTTGTTCGAGAGTTAATTCTTGCTGAAAGATTTTAATTATATTTGTTATTATTTATCTACGGGAAGAGAATAAATGTTTTATTATTGTCTACTGAGGATAAGAATGTCATTGGTATACCTACTTTTATAGTTTCCAGATAATATGCAATCTCTAATTATCTCGAAATCCGCGTAAAAACAACTTCAATTAAATCGGTTTTTTGAAGTTTTCACGTATTTTTTGATTTCGATAAATCGTGTGAAAAATCTATGAGGAAAATCTGCGCAAAAACGTGTATCTTCCAAAATCTACGTAAAAATAGATGAGTTAAATAAAAAAACGTGCATGAGATGACCCAAGTGCATTTAACTAAAATACATGGAAACATCAAAGTAATTTATTATCGAATCCTTCTTTAGCTTTAAATTATTTAGCTCAAATTTGAATCTGTGGCATACACTCGAATAAACATAAAACTTATAATTTGGGTCGTAACAATATCTCAATTTACAATACATGTCGTATCGGCATAATGTTTTAATTGGTTGCAACTACTCAATAAATAATATTGCTTTTTAAAGTTATTTCGCCCAATTTGCTTGTTTATAAATTAACTGCCAATTCATGCCCTGAAGGATGCCTTTCCAACAGGCAACATGCTACACGCAGATGAAATTACTTTTATTCTCTCTGTTTACTCACATTCGCCATGCGCTGAAGGTGGTCTCTCCAGCGGGCGGCATACTAAACACGGAGACATCTATCTCTTATTCTCTCTGTTTACATTTCGTTTGACAGAACATACTCGATTGAACTAGTACAGCACCATTCGAAATCTTGTACTGCGACTGAATGAAGTCGAACAAAATAGATAATGCCGCATTTTTTTCGAAACGAATCCAAAAACTTACGAATCGAGTGATTCGATTCGAGATGCGCAATGTCACCCCTGATTTCTTGATTTCGTTTCGTTTCGTAAAATTAGAAAAATTTCGCTAGAAAAAACTAGCGTCTAACAAAATTTAACGGAATTTCGCAACAAATTTAAGCTTAAACCATACTTTATATTATCCAAAATTTTGGCTGCGCCGTTGAACTAAATTCTGAAATTATTTTCAAAACTTTATGTTATATAATTTTTTTATAACGCTTACTTCTTCTGCCTCAATGGTTCTACATTCCAACTAGAACTAGCCCTGCTTTTCAACTTAGTATTCTATTAGCACTTCCTTAGTTAAATATTAACTGAAAGCTTTTCTATGCCCGCCATTACAATTTGAAACGAAGAATCGCAAAATTTCTATATTTTTATATACTTACTAATATAAAACTGAACTGATTGATCAGTTTCGGCAGCACACGCTCCACGATGTATTCCACTCAAAGGGCTACAAATGCTGGGGTATTGCCTTATCGCCAATGGTATATAAACGGGAACACGGCGATTTATAACAGACTGCTTCTTCTGTTATAATATTGGTTGCGAAACAGTTAGTTGACTATGAAAAGTGAAATGAAAATTCCGTACATATTGTAAAACCAATTAAATAAAAAATACGCGGAAAAAAAAATTTAGTTTTCGTTTCGTAAAATTTTGAATTAAATGGACCTTGATTTCGTATCGTTTCGAATTGTCGAAAAAAAAAATTTATATTTCGCTTCGTTTCGTTTCGAATCAACATATACATCTTAAATTTCATTTCGTTTCGTTTCGTTAGGTAAAAGTGTGTTATCGCATACCCCGCATATCACAGCTCAAGCTACGTTTGCTGGGAAGCTGCTCACGGGTCACATCGATTGTCCAGCACTACTGTAGCAGTTAAATCTATATGCTTCTGAAAGACCTCTTCGTCAACGTCTATTTTTGCTTCTAGAACCACAGACTAGCAACTATGCACTACACAAACCAATTCGATCCATCAGTCGCCGCTGATACCACACCCAACCGGCGGATGTTAGATTTTCTAACAATTCTGTATAAGAATCTACCAAAACCTGTATTGTATGAGAATCTAACAATTTTGTAAGCTTTTCTAACAATATTTGTATGATAGCTTACACTTTTTGTATAAGAATCTAACAATTTCGCATATGCCCAGTTCTTATACAGGTTGTGGAAGATTCTTATACGGAATTCTTAGAAAATCTAACAACCGCCGGTTGGGTGCACATATAACGTCTGCCTGAACTACAGTCGACTCTCTACATCTCGATGTTCTACATTTCGATATCTTTCCCTATGTCGATGGTTTCCTTGGTCCCTTCAATCAACATACATTTGGGTATTCTACAGCTCGATAACCTCCCTATCTCGATATCTCTCTATCTCGATGTGTTCTGATCATATTTTGTTCTGGATTCACTCTCCTTATGTCAATACACTCAAATTTTTAGGCTACTAGACCATCTTTGGACAATAACAAACAGATCAACAACAAGAAATGGCATTTGTTTTGTTGTCGTTTTTCATAGCAACGAGCTTTTTTGGATCTAGTATCCATTTCAATTTTCCTTCCATTCCTCAATCTCTACCTATCTCGATGGTCCCTTCAATATCGAGATGTGGAGAGGCGACTGTAATAGATGGGGCCCTCCTTAGCCGTGTGATAAGATGCGCGGCTACAAAGGAAAACCATGCTGAGGGTGGCTGGGTTCGATTCCCAGTGCTGGTCTAGGCAATGTTCGGATTGGAAATTGTCTCGACTTCCCTGGGCATAAAAGTATCATCGTGTTAGCCTCATGATATACGAATGCAAAAATAACTGTGAAAGTGCTTAATGAACACTAAGCTGCGAGGCGACAATATCCCAGTGGAGGATATAATGCCAATGAAGAAGAAGAAGAACTAATAGATTATAGATAGATCATAAAATCTTCAAATATGATCAGTTTCATACATTAATGCCTACAATTACGCTTCCGTAGTAGATCCTAGCTTCCTCAAACACACTATACCCTTTGTTCCTAGTGTGATTATTTTATTTATTCAGACTAAGGCCGAAGTGGCCTGTGCGGTATATAAGAGTCTTCTCCATTCGGCTCGGTCCGTGGCTACACGTCGCCAACCACGCAGTCTACGGAGGGTCCGCAAGTCATCTTCCACCTGATCGATCACCTTGCCCGCTGCGCACCTCGCCTTCTTGTGCCCGTCGGATCGTTGTCGAGAACCATTTTCACCGGGTTACTGTCCGACATTCTGGCTACGTGCCCGGCCCATCGCAGTCGTCCGATTTTCGCGGTGTGAACGATGGATGGTTCTCCCAACAGCTGATGCAATTCGTGGTTCATTCGCCTCCTCCACGTACCGTCCGCCATCTGCACCCCACCATAGATGGTACGCAGCACTTTCCTTTCGAAAACTCCAAGTGCGCGTTGGTCCCTCACGAGCATCGTCCAGGTCTCGTGTCCGTAGAGGACTACCGGTCTAATTAGCGTTTTGTAGATTGTCAGTTTGGTACGGCGGCGAACTCTATTCGATCGGAGCGTCTTGCGGAGTCCAAAGTACGTACGATTTCCAGCCACTATGCGTCTCCGAATTTCTCTGCTGGTGTCATTTTCGGCAGTCACCAATGAGCCCAAGTACACAAATTCTTCTACCACCTCGATTTCGTCACCACCGATGCAAACTCGCGGTGGGTGGCTCACATTGTCTTCTCTTGAACCTCTGCCTATCATGTACTTCGTCTTCGACGTGTTGATGACTAGTCCGATCCGCTTAGCTTCTCTCTTCAGTCTGATGTAGGCTTCCTCCATCTTCTCAAAGTTACGTGCCATAATATCTATGTCGTCGGCGAAACCAAATAGCTGGACGGACTTATTGAAAATTGTACCACTCGTGTTAATCCCTGCTCTTCGTATTACCCCTTCCAAAGCGATGTAGAATAGCAAACACGAAAGACCATCACCTTGCCGTAACGCGCTTCGAAGGGACTCTAGAATGCCCCTGAAACTCGAACTACGCACATCACCCGATCCATAGTTTTTTTTTTTTTTTTCTTCCTAAACAATGGAGGGGGAATCTGCTCAACAGACATCCTGGGTTGACCAGGAAGTGCTGGGTTAGGGGCCACCTCCAATGAGGGAGGCAGGACTGCATCCCCGACCAGCTAAACCGTTTCCATTGCCGCCAAGCCCATCGTCCCTTCGGTACAACCAGAAAGTAATGCTTCAAAGGGGGGCCAGTGCATAACGCACCCTCGAGGTTAGCTGCGTGTCCTTGCAGCATCGAACATCGTGACTCGCTTTTTTAGAAGAACACCATGGTGTCGTGCCAGCGCATTGCCGGCTTTCCAGGTGGCCTTACCACGCCCTATGTCCTCGGAAGGTGGACAGGGTCGACTTCGCGCCTGCTTCCCTCTGCACGACTGGTATCAAGAATGATGATGCCGCGTGCACCCCAAATTGACCTTTCTGCGATAGGGCCTATTCGCCAGCACACAGAGGGACTTGCCGACGCGGTGCCTACGCCTGCCCCAACCTTGACGAGGACCCCTTTCCGTCCTCGGGCTCGGAACCCGCCCGGTTGACCGACGCCGCGAAAGCGACGATACCATGTTGTTCTTCACGCGGCCACTTGTTCGATAAAAGGATCGAGTTCGACCACAGGGCACCGCCCAAGTAACAATCACACTGCTCTTTGGCATTCGATGTAATTTATTGTGGTTTTATTGCGACAATAAGCATGTTATTCGGCTTAGAAAAAGTATTTAACTCACATGAATTATGTCGCATCATCTAGTGGTTGTCAAAACCATTTGAAGCAGGTTATAAATTCCAAAAACTATAAAGTTTTAAATATGATTTTATTAAGGCATTCCATGCCTTGTTTAAACTTATTTGGGAAATAACATTAAAACTCTTTGATGTTTGGTTTATTTGTCATGACGAAATACTTCTTTAAGTCGGTTTGTTACTTTAAAAGTTACTTTCGGCATTATTTGAGATCAATTAGCATTTGTGGTTGCTACATAAGGAGTCTTAGAAAATACAAACGCATCTCTGAAAAAAAAAAAACAACTGAAAAGTGACGACGAGTAGTAAGAGCCTAAACATTCGTTATTGCAAAAGAAATTGCTTTGCAATATTACCATACTGTTTGCTTACTCTCAATATGCATGCTGACAGATTTTCAGCTTTTGCAATCATCTTGGCATCGAAATTTTCCTTTCCGCGAAGTGATAAACTGGAAAGAACCAAACACAGAGGAAATAACACGGTGCGTAGACCCGCTCCAGTCATGTTTCACTTCTTCGTTAACGGTGGCACGAAAATGCGCATTTTTACTTCCGGCCGATAAAGTGCCGTCACAACTTAGTGGAGTACATACTTTATTCTTTACTTACGAGTATTAAACGATCAATTCGAAGTCTATATCCATAACTTCCTTCCATGCCGCTTTGTTTTTTTTTTTGAGAACTTGAACTGTCAAATTTACTCTAGTTCTGGTCATCATATATGTTGAAAAATGACCAATCAGCATTTGTAACACTCAGACGAGCCTTCGTAAATGCCACATCTAAACATTATGATTTTATAGTTGATTTCATTGAAGTAAACCAATTTGAACAAATAAATCTTGAAAAATTAACTCGGATGCCATCGCCATATTTTTTTCACTTCACATGGTTAGAGAATTTCAATCAAAATATCTATTAATACTGCATTATATTTATGATTTTTTACGATATATTATAAAAGAATCAGCTACAAACAATAAAATAAACAATTAATTAAAAAATTGCAGAAATGTGCAAATTTAACATAAATTTGTTTATAGAAAAATAATTGTTAGAACGGGGTTTACTGAGAGCGCATCAATTATATCATGGTTTCGCATCATATGACACAGTAAATCTCATTTGGCAACTGAAATTGATGCACCATAGACTAATTCTGCTTTCATTATTTTTATCAATAATTTAAAATATTTTATTTCGATATTTGATTATGGAGTTTTTGGATCCATATACAATAAACTTTGTTTTATTTTGTTGAGACTGAACGAAATTTATTATTTCATGCGAATGTTTGCATAAAGCTAGATCTGGAGAACTTTGCAGGCACCAAGATCAAGTGACTCAGAAAAGGTTTTAAATAAGATCAACTTTCTTTTATAATAGTCTAAAAATGGATTTCAAAAGGTTTTTGGTGTCGAGTTCGTATTCCGGTTTTGTCACATTCCGGTCTTGAAATACGTCTTGCATTTACCCTTCAAAACCATTTCAAGAATGGGCCAACTAGGCAGATACTACTCTTCAAGAGGTTTTGGTGAAAGCGATAAAGGAGCAAATGCCTTGACTAGGATTTTATTGTTGTAGGATATAAATACTCTTGTAGAACATTATAAAACTCAAAATGTTACTTGGGCGGTATGACCCATGAAGCCGACTCCGAACCCTTGGACCACCTCTTATTTGCGCCTGAACTAGCCATTCCTCGAGTCCACGCGCCACCTTCTGTGTAGCTCCGAGACGATTTGGACGATAGCCGATAAAACGGCGTTCCAGCCAACTTCATCTTTACACATCCTCCGGACTAGGTTGTCCGGGGTAGTGTCCAGACCACATGTGGCAAGCATGTGGTCACGCATTGTGCGAAAACGCGGGCACACGAACAACACGTGTTCCGCCGTTTCCTCTAAACCTACGCACACCGGACACTCGGGCGAGGCCTACTTCGTTCTGTAGCAGTTAATACGCAGGGCCGTGCCCCAAGCTGGCCCCCCATACCTCAGTATGGACAGAGCAACGCTAGCCAGAAGCTTGCGCTTGCTGGCATAAACCGCAGAGCTATTGGACATCATCCGGGACAATGCCGCTATAGCTGTGGAGGCACGCTTGCAGGCGTAATTGACGTGGCTACCAAAGGTGAGCTTATCGTCGATCATTACCTCCAAGAGTTTGATGGAGCGTTCAGAGGTGACCGTGCAGTTGCCTGCCCTTATCACCGCTTGTTGCTCCGACTTTCGGTTGTTAACAACAACCACCTCAGTCTTGTGGTGAGCCAGTTCTAACTTCCTGGAACTCATCCACTCCTCCACAATTGCGATCGAGTGGGCTGCAGTCAATTCCACCTCTTCGATCGATTCGCCGTAGACCTCCAGCGTAATATCGTCAGCAAAGCCGGGAACTGCAACTTCAACCTCAAGACACCGTCGTACATGACGTTCCATAACACCGGACCCAGTATGGAACCTTGCGGAACCCCTGAGGTTATGTCAACGCACTTCCGACCCGCCTCCGTGTCGTATACCAGTACTCGATTCTGGAAGTAGCTTCCGAGAATCTTGTACAGGTACTCGGGAATTCCAAGACGCAGGAGCGCATCTGCAATAGCTGCCCAACTGGCACTATTGAAAGCATTCCTCACGTCGAGAGTCACTACTGCACAATAGCGAATTTCCCTCCTCTTACGCTGGATAGCTATCTCCGCGGATTTGGTAACCGACAAGATAGCGTCTACGGTCGACTTACCCTTTCGGAAGCCAAACTGTTTACAGGATAGACCATCCGCCCCCTCCGTGCGTATCAACAACCTGTTGAGGATGATCTTCTCGAGCACCTTCCCTGCCGTGTCAAGCAGGCATATTGGTCTATATGCCGACGGATCCCCGGTGGTTTTCCCGCTTTTGGCAATAGGACCAAGCTCTGCCTTTTCCATGCTTCAGGAAGACTCCCTCGTCCAGGCATCTCTGCATAACAGATCTGAACATCTCGGGAGCCTCGGCAATGGCCGCTTTGATGGCCAGGTTCGGAATACCATCCGGTCCTGGCGCCTTACCTACACTAAGGGACTGTGCAATCCCCGCAAGTTCCGCCACCGTTACTCTTCCCTCGTCGGCCACCCTGGCCCGTGGCAGCTCCACAAAAGGGAGGCCAGGGACTTGGGTCGTGACGTGGGAAGAGCCCCGCGATGATCCTCTCCAGCATCTCTGGAGACCGCTCTGTAGGGGCCATCGCCCCACGTGTCTTGGCCATTACGACCCTATAGGCGTCACCCCATGGATTCGCGTTGGCTCTTTGACACAGGCCCTCGAAGCAGGCTTTTTTGCTTGATCTAATCTCAGTCTTCAGAGCGGCTCTAGCAGCCACGAACGCCACCCGTCGTTCAACACGCTCCTCTTCTGTGCGTGCTCGCTGCATCCGCCTCCTTGCCCGTAGGCAGGCGCGGCGCAGGTTCGCAATTGCTTGAGTTCACCAGTAAGCCGGTGGTCTCCCATTCTTAGGGTGGACTTCCCTAGGCATGGTGGCATCGCATGCACGCGAGAGTACTGTTACCAGCTGCTCGCCGCTCAGACCGAGAGTATTGTGCTCGCGGCGTAGCGCTTTCTTAAACACCTCGTCGTCGAAGTATGATGTCTTCCACATACGAGGACTAGGCCTCACCGCTTCTTCCGTCCGCTGAATGCTGGTCGTATAGTCGATACTGTAGCGAACCACCAGGTGGTCGCTGTGAGTGTAGCCATCATCTACCCTCCAGTTCGAACTACTCGTTTGGCCAGGGCTCCAGAACGTAACGTCGATAATCGACTGGGCACCGTTCCAGCTGTAGGTACTTTTGGTACCGACATTAGCCAAGTCCACATCCAACATGGCCAGTGATTCCAGCAGGATCTGCCCCCGTTGATTCGTGGATCGGCTTCCCCATTCCACGGCCCAAGCGTTGAAGTCCCCCGCTATCACCACCGGCCTACGCCCCATCAAGTTAGCCGTCAAACAATCTAGCATTCGACCGAACTGCTCGATCGACCATCGAGGAGGCGCATAGCAGCTGCAGAAGAAGACCCCGTTGATTTTGGCAATGACGAAGCCCTCGTGTGTCGAAGACACCAACTCTTGGACTGGGTATTTCCCCGTTGTCCATATCGCCGCCATTTTAGACCCATCGGTGACCCAATTACCGTTCCTGGCGGGTACCCGGTAAGGATCTGCTATGATGGCGATATCCGTCCCCATTCAGCAACTGTCTGACACAGCAGTTGCTGGGCTGCATCACAGTGGTTCAGGTTTAGCTGCGTTACCTGCACTGTGATTTTGCAGCACGCTTAAACGCCGGGCACTTCGAACCCCCCATGGGGTGCTTGCTGTTCGCAGCTTTGCTGGAACAGATCAAACAGTTGGGAGGGTTCGTGCAACATTGCACAATGGGGAAATCCGATTTCAAAGGTGGAAAAAATTGATAACTTTCTTCACGAACAACTTACAGAAGAGATCAAAAGCTTATTCGAAAGGTAATTTTGCAAAGAATTCAGTGAGACGTGAGACGCTTCTGTATGTAGTTATTGAGCTCGTTTTGCCCTAATGCCCCATATATCGCGAGTTTCCACACTATTTGTCATTTTATCTTTAAGACATTGTTCTAAAATTGCGTTTATCTCTTCACTGTGGATCCACAGAAGGGCACTAAATATATTTTGTTGGTAAAAGTTGGAAATTTAAGGGATTTTGGGGTCAAATAAGCATCAAAGTGCATTTTATGTGCAATTTTCATGTATTCTGTAAAAAATAGTAATATTTACAGATAAATGTTGATATTATTGTCTCAAAGTGTTGAACAGATATTGACAAATGTTTGCCGAACAAAAATTAATGAAATAAATAGTTTCACAAATGTTTTATTTGGTTATTTATTGAGTAAAAAACGATTTTTAAAAACTTTTGAATAGCACCGATGCCAAACATTTCCAAACCATACCCGATAGCACAACTAGACAAGAATAGTCATATGTTATGAGTCTTGATGTGATCATAGATAGGAGGTGATGGGAGATACTCTTTTTTCTTACATTTTTGCCCAAATTCCCCTATAAAATAATATAGCCTAATGATTTCGAGCAAGGAAATGATGTAGTAATGTTAATTTAATTGATATTTTCCAATGATATAATGAAAATAACAAATAATCATATAATTCATTAAAAATATTGAATTATAGGGGATTTAGGGGTCATACAGCTCATTTAATGTAACTTTTTATACAAAATAGGATAACTTTTCTCACGAGCGACTCACAGATAAGGTTAAGGGCTTATTCGAAAGCGAAATTTCCAAGAAATTCAGTGAGTGATGTTTTATAGACATGAGACACTTCTGTATGTAGTTATTGAGCTGGTTTCGCCCCAATGTCCCATACATCAATTTTTTTCATATTTTGGTACTTTTATCTTTCAAAAATTACACTGAAATTCTGTTTTCCTCTTCATTGTAGATCCATACATAGCGCTATACATATTTTGTTGAAAAAAGTTGGAAATTTAAGGGATTTTGGGGTCCAATAATCATCAAACTGCATCTATGTAAATTTTTAATGTATTCTGTAAAAAATAATAATACCCAAGAAATCATTTGCACTATATTACGTCGAATGATCATTTAGGGTTAATATATGGTGATTTAAAAACTTGTAAGCATTGATGTATCTCTACATATGGCCAATTTTGGCGAAATCTACAGCCTATTGATTATTGTGATATTTACAGATAATGGCTGATATTATTGTCATATTTTTTTTTTAACAGAAATTGATACCATATAAAAACAAAAATCCATATATTACATTAAAAATGGATTTTTAAGGCATTTTGAGACAAATAAGCAAAAAAAATCATTAATTATGTATTAAAAAAAAGGTTATGAGTCCTGAACCCTTGGATTTTTTTTCAATGCAATCTACGAATATTTGTTCTACGAATCTACAAATTGAATCAATGTTACTCCATCATTTCTTAACCCAAAATCATTGAGCAATATTATTTCATAAGGGGAATTTGGGTGAAACGTCATGAGAAAAGAATATTTCCTATCTATTATCACATCGACTAAAATATTTACTCTTATCTAGTTGTGCAAATGGGTATGGTTTAGGAATGACTGACATCGGCACTTTTCAGAAGCATTCAAAAAATCAGGTTTTACCCAATAAATCACAAAACAAAACACTTGCGAAATGATTTACTTCATTAGTAATTGTTTCGCAAACATTTATCAATGTCTGTAGAACATTTTGGTAGAATAATAATAATTTTTATTAATTATTACAGAATACATGAAAAGTTCACGTAAAGTGCAATTTAATACTTATTTGACCCCAAAATGCCTTAAATTTCCAACTTTTGACAACAAAGCATGTATAGCGCTATGTATGGATCTACATTGAAGAGGAAACCAGAATATCAGTGTAATTTTTGAAAGATAAAAGTACCAAAATATGAAAAATTTTGATTTATGGGACATTGGGACAAAACCAGCTCAATAACTACATACAGAAGTGTCTCATGTCTATAAAATATCACTCACTGAATTTCTTGGAAATTTCGTTTTCGAATAAGCCCTTAACCTTATCTGTGAGTCGCTCGTGAGAAAAGTTATCCTATTTTGTATAAAAAGTTACATTAAATGAGCTGTATGACCCCTAAATCCCCTATAATTCAATATTTTTAATGAATTATATGATTATTTGTTATTTTCATTATATCATTGGAAAATATCAATTAAATTAACATTACTACATCATTTCCTTGCTCAGAATCATTGAGCTATATTATTTCATAGGGGAATTTGGGCAAAAAGGTAAGAAAAAAGAGTATCTCCCATCACCTCCTATCTATGATCACATCAAGACTCATAACATATGACTATTCTTGTCTAGTTGTGCTATCGGGTATGGTTTGGAAATGTTTGGCATCGGTGCTATTCAAAAGTTTTTAAAAATCGTTTTTTACTCAACAAATAACCAAATAAAACATTTGTGAAACGATTTATTTCATTAATTTTTGTTCGGCAAACATTTGTCAACATCTGTTCAACACTTTGAGACAATAATATCAACATTTATCTGTAAATATTACTATTTTTTACAGAATACATGAAAATTGCACATAAAATGCACTTTGATGCTTATTTGACCCCAAAATCCCTTAAATTTCCAACTTTTACCAACAAAATATATTTAGTGCCCTTCTGTGGATCCACAGTGAAGAGATAAACGCAATTTTAGAACAATGTCTTAAAGATAAAATGACAAATAGTTTGGAAACTCGCGATATATGGGGCATTAGGGCAAAACGAGCTTAATAACTACATACAGAAGCGTTCCACGTCCATGAAACAGCACTCACTGAATTCTTTGCAAAATTACCTTTCGAATAAGCTCTTGATCTCTTCTGTAAGTTGTTCGTGAAGAAAGTTATCAATTTTTTCCACCTTTGAAATCTGATTTCCCCATTGTGCATTGTGCCTTATGTCCCTCCAATCCGCAGCGTCGACAGAGCTTGCTTCTGTCAGGGCCTTTGCAGTCCCATTGCTTGTGCCCCGGTTCCAGGCACTTGAAGCAAACTTCTGGTTGCTCATATATGCCTACAGGGCATACCGACCACCCCACCTTGACGCTCCCTAACTTGACTACCTTGGAGGCGTCCGCTGCAGGTAGCCGAACCAATGCTACCTGTGTCCCTGCCGGACCTTTCCGTAGCCGAACGGCTGCGGTGGACGCCTCCACTTCGCACTGTCGCCGCAGTGCCGTGACGAGCTCTTCGACTTCGGTGATCTCGTCCAGGTATTTAACCCTTAGATTCACCTCCGTCGTGAGTGCCCTCACCTTGACCGTCTCGCCTAGGACTTCCTCCGCCAACTTCTTGTAGGCGGCGCCCTTTTGCGAGACGCCCCGCTTTAGCTCGAGGATCATCTCGCCCATCCGAGTACGTCTTATTCGACGTACGTCGGCGCCGAGTTCACCGAGCTTGACGTCACTCCTCATCGCCTTCAAGACGTCCGAGTACTTAGCCTCGTCCGTTTTGATGACTAGGGCATCGCCCCTGGAGCGATTGGCGCCTACCCTAGACTTCTTGCTACCCTTATTCGCCTGGGCCTTCTTTTCGGCCCTTGACGTCTTCGGTTTCCTCTTGTTCTTGACCAGGGTCCAGGAGGCGTCATCCCCCTCTATTTCCCTGGTCTGGGGCGGCTGAGAGCTCTCAGCCTGCCGTAACCCCTTACCACCGTCTTTCCTGGGTGGACGGACATTTCCAGGTCCTTCCTCCCCGGGTTTTGGAGGTACCTGGCCGGGGTTCAGCTTCCCAGCCCCACTACCCTTGTTCGGGGTAGTAACCCTCCGCGTTTTGGGGCGGCCCCCAGGGAGCTCATCCCCTGGAGACTGTCTCCCCCGTTTTTGTGTCTGCTCCTTTGGAGCAGCCACCCCCGACGTGCCTGCGAATACTTGAGCCTCAGTCTTGGTAGACTTTGGCACCACCGTCTTCGCTGGCACGCCCTCGGTCGATTCGATCTTGCCCAAATCCGCGAATTCTTGGGCCTCACTCTGGGTAGACCTCGACTCCATGGATTTCACGGGTTCGAACTTGGCCATCCCGACCGCCGTTTCCAGCTTGGCGTCCAACATCGACTTTCGAAGTTTCTGCAAGCTCCCCTTGAGGTCCTTACTGATATTATGCTTCGATGACGCAAATTCGATTATGGCGTCCAGCTGTTCCGTCGCCACCTCGAAGGCCGAGAGCCCATCGCGTTTGCGGTTCATCGCCTCCACAAGCCATGGGCCGTCAATAACCTCTACCGGCGTTTTTTTAGCCGAAAGGAAGGTTAAGTGACCCACGCTGGCGCTGCGCACTGAGCTGCCGACTATTGCCTCTGGCCTCCTAGGCGGAGACCTGAACAACCCACCTCTTGCGAAGGGGTTGTCGCCTACACTACTACCACTAGTTGAAGAATTGTCTTGGTTTTCCATTTTGATCCCACGAGTTGCTCGGGAAAAGAGGTCCACCACGCCAGAGCCCAGCATAACGCGGTAAGGGTGCCCAGGTACCCCACAGGCTCCGTTAAAGGCCTAGCTTATTATTTCACCCCCCTGGCCATGCATCCCCTCGGCACGGGTCGCTTGACGCCTTGGGATTAGGGGTTAGGGACGATGGTCCCGGTCTAACTCGCAGTGGCCATGGGGAGGGGTCGTCAAGCCCTTGGACAAAGTCCCTGCTGCCCCCGATCCATCGTCGCTTTGATCAATCGTGTCAGTTTATCCGGAAAACCGTGTTCGTGCATTAGCTGCCATAGCTGGTCCCGATCGATTGTATCATATGCGGCATTGAAGTCGATGAATAGATGATGTGTGGGCACGTTGTATTCGCGGCATTTCTGCAGTACTTGGCGAATGGCGAACACCTGGTCCGTGGTGGAGCGTTCGCCCATAAAACCCGCCTGGTACTGCCCCACGAACTCCCTTGCAGTTGGTGCTAGTCGACGGCATAAAATTTGGGAGAGTACCTTGTAGGCGGCGTTCAGCAATGTGATTGCGCGGTAGTTGCTACAATCCAGCTTATCGCCCTTTTGTAGATGGGACACACGACACCTTCCATCCACTCCTGCGGCAAAACTTCCTCCTCCCAAATCTTGGTAATGACCCAGTGCAGCACTCTAGCCAGTGCCTCACCACCGTGTTTAAATAGCTCTCCTGGTAGTTGGTCAACCCCAGGGGCTTTGTTGTTCTTCAGCCGGCCAATCTCCTCCTGGATTTCCTGGAGACCCGGAGCCGGTAGAATTATGTCCTGCGCGCGTTCTCCCAGGTCCATCACCATACCACCATCTTCGTCTGCCACATCGCCATTCAGGTGTTCTTCGTAGTGCTGCCGCCACCTTTGGATCACCTCACGCTCGTTCGTTCTCGTCTATGTCCTTACACATATCAGGCTGTGGCACGTGACCCTTACGTGAACGGTTTAACTTCTCATAGAACCTTCGTGTGTTTTTAGCGCGGTACAGTTGCTCCGCTTCTTCACGGTCTCGATCTTCCTGCTGGCGGTTTTTCCTCCGGAAAATCGAGTTTTGTCTGTTCCGCGCCTGTTTATATCGTGCCTCGTTCGCCATCGTGCGGTGTTGCAGCAATCTCGCCCATGCTGCATTCTTCTCTTCCACTAACTGCTCACATTCGCCGTCATACCAGTCGTTTCTCTGATCCGGGGGCACCGTGCCAAGTGCAGCGGTTGCGGTGCTACCAATGGCGGATCGAATATCTCTCCAGCCATCTTCAAGAGACGCTGCGCCTAGCTGCTCTTCCGTTGGAAGTGCCACTTCCAGCTGCTGCGCGTATTCTTGGGCTAGTCTACCATCTTGTAGCCGCCCAATGTTAAGCCGCGGCGTCCGACTTCGACGCGTGTTGTACACCGTCGAGAGTTTTGAGCGCAGGCATACTGCAACGAGGTAGTGGTCGGATTCAATATTCGCACTGCGGTAAGTGCGGACGTTCGTGATGTCGGAGAAGAATTTACCGTCGATTAGAACGTGGTCGATTTGGTTTTCCGTTTCTTGGTTAGGTGATCTCCATGTGGCCTTGTGGATATTTTTGCGGGGAAAGAAGGTGCTTCGGACTACCATTCCGCGGGAGGCTGCGAAGTTTATGCATCGTTGGCCGTTGTCATTCGATACGGTGTGCAGACTATCCGGTCCGATGACCGGTCTATACATTCCTCCCTTCCTACCTGTGCGTTCATGTCACCGATGACGATTTTGACGTCCCGCAGTGGGCATCCATCGTATGTCTGCTCCAGCTGTGCGTAGAACGCTTCTTTCTCGTCGTCGGGTCTCCCTTCGTGTGGGCAGTGCACGTTGATGATGCTATAGTTGAAGAAACGGCCTTTAATCCTCAGCTTGCACATCCTTGCGTTGATTGGCTGCCACCCAATCACGCGTTGGCGCATCTTACCCAGCACTATGAAGCCGGTTCCCAGCTCGTTGGTGGTGCCACAGCTTTGGTAGAAGGTAGCCGCTCGATGCCCGCTTTTCCACACTTTCTGTCCTGTCCAGCAAATCTCCTGCAGCGCCACGACGTCGAAGTTGCGGGGATGTAATTCATCGTAGATCATCCTGTCGCAACCTGCGAAACCTAGCGACTTGCAATTCCATGTTCCAAGCTTCCAATCGTGATCCTGTATTCGTCGCCTAGGTCTTTGCCGATTATATCGAGTCGCATTATCTCTTATATTGTTCGTAATGATTGGTTTTCTAGGCGGCTTATTGGGCCAGCGCAAACCTCCTGTCTCGTCGGAGGGCCGTCGTGTCAGGGCTGTTTAGCGTCCCACCTAACACCAGGACTTGGGCTTGTGCGCTTTGAGCGGCACACGGTCGCTTTGGTGGGGCCTACTTGCGGATACATGCAGCTTTTTATAGAGGTTTAACAGGGCCCACTGTCAAGCCCCACCACATCCTAGGCAAGCCCCACAACTCGCAGATGGCCTGGGGAGGGATCGTCAAGCCCTTGGACATAGTCCCTGCTGCCCTGCTGTTCCTAGTGTGAATTCCTCGCAAAAACCTTTCAAAACCTCTGAGAAACTTAATTTATAAAATTAAAAGTTCGTCCTGGGTATTTACACGAGTTAACCTTTCCGTCCCTGACGTCTGTTTTTAATGGCTTTCAAAAATTAAAACTGCTATAAAAATCACACTTCTTGACCGATTCCTTTGCAACAAGCTGCATTCGATCCGGATGGGCCAATCCTCAGTACAGTTTCAGAATTATTTTCAAATTCGTTGGGGTCAGTTGTTCCCGGAAAAAGTGACCATTTACAAATTAAATTCAAAACAGGTCGTGTGACACCTTAAACTTTATGATTTCAAAAAAACAATGATAGATATAATATGTTCAGGGTTCCTGGGCCACTCGGATTAAATCTGACCACAATCCAGGGGACCTCCGGAATGGTCATTTATGTGACATCTAATACTCCAAAATTTCACAAGAAAAGGTAAGAATATTATTTAAAGGGGTTCCTGGGCCACCTGGACTCAAACTGGTTACATCGGCCACAATCCGGAGGACAGAATACGCATTTTCAAACTTGAGTCAAAGTACGTCGTGTCACACCACAAAATTCATGATTTCACAATGCAATGCTTTTTCCTGAATTGAGTCAAAATAGGTCGAGCGACACCTCAAATATCATGATTTCACAAAATAATGTTCTACGGGTTCCTTGACCACTCGAATTCAAACCGGTCACATCTGCCACAATCCAGGTCTTTGAATTCGGACAGCAATTTAATTTTTGAAAGCCATTAAAAACAGATGGCAGCGGAGGAATGTTTAAATTGAATCAAAATATGTCGCATGACACCTCAAACTTCATAATTTCTTTTAAAAAAATGTTGAAAATATTATTTCTAGGGTCCCTGGACCTTTAGGATACAATCCAACAACATCGGTCAGAAATCTAGGACATTCCGGATGTGCCCCGGATTGTTGCCGATGTGGCCGGAATGAACCCATGATGAAATCATGAAATTTGAGGTGTAGCACGGCCTATTTTGGCTTAGTTTAGATAGAAAATGGCCATTATGGAGGTCCCCCGGATTGTGGCCGGATTGAACCCGAGTGGCCCAGGAATCCTCAAAATACCATTCCCATCATTGTCTTGTGAATTCATGATGATTTGACTTAAATTGGTAAATGGCCACTTTTCAACTGTTCCCAACGGATTTTGAAATAATTCCGTCCTGTGGACTGACCCAAATCTGAAATGAATTGAAATGAATTCAACTTGTTGCGAAGGAATCGGTAAAGACGTGTGGTTTTTACAGCAGTTTAAATTTTTTAAACTTAAAAAAACAGACGTTAGGAACCGAAGGATAAGCCCTGTGTTCCCCGAATCACCATTTTGGTCACAACTTTGGAATGCGTCGCACGGTCTGGATCATTTTTTACAGCAAACAGTGTAACAATGTTCAGCATCGAATAAGTTTTGTTGCAATAAAATCGGTCGATAAAAAGTGATCAAAAATACTTTTCCCGTGTTTTGTATGGAGCGGCTGTAGTAGCCCCATTTTATGTACCTACAGCTTTTGTTTAGTGCTAAAAAATCAGAAATCGGTTTAAGGCCACCGTCTCGTGGGTTTGCGCTTTGAACAATTTATATGGGAGAGTGGCGTTACGCTGATTTTAGAACAACAATTTTGACCAAACTGATTGAAATAATCGACCACCGAAACAATCACTACATCAGGAATTTGATATTCTTTGAAATGTGTGAAAAACAATGTGAAAGTTTTTCCGGGATTTTCCAGGATACTTCGGGGACTGCCGCAAGGTGCACACAATTTTACCACCCAACGACTTTTCCCGCGAATTACGCAAAATTCAAAGCGGTGACATATGTATTTTTATGTTGTAAACTATTGACACAAGTCAAAAGAATGTGTATGTTCCATTACTTGTGCAAATAAATTCAATTTTCCGGGAAAAACAACGAATTTCCCAAGTCAGGTCAATCAAAGGTTCAATACGGAATTGTGACTCCGGGGAAGGAATAAAAATTAATCAAAAAATTCAAAAAATCAGTTGGAAGTGTATAATAATGAAATCAATGAAAATCCTCCAGCATAATTACAATATCTCATAAGTTTTCCCTGGTTTTCCCGAATTCTACATGAATTAGATGGTGAAGCGTTACGAAGCGCGAAAGAGGGAAGCGAAGGAAATATAAACGTAACGTTCTGGTCTTTGCCGATGGGTATGATACAAGGCCATCGGTCGGCGCGACCTATGTACGTAAACGAGGGGAGCTTCGATAATGTGAGCAAGCTGCGGTTTTGAATGTTTTCTGTATAGTCATAATGATTAATTATAGCATGTGAGACAGGAGAAAGCTTTATAATCAATTTTGTTATGTGGAGTAGTACTATTGCTACTCATACGAATAATGAATAGTTTTTTATTTGTTATGTTTACCAAAAGACATTGCAAAAATACGAATTCTGAATTAATTATGAATGAACATTATGTTTCAGAGACCAACATTGTTATTTCGATCGAGTTGTGCTGAATTCTCACACCGGGAATATAAATGTGATAAACATTATCAGCTTCAATGAAACATCAGCTGCCCCTCAGCCATACGATTTTGTCGTGCGAACGATTGCACCGCAACATCCATGCAACACTCTTGCAAACCTCGACATATTTTCATTTGGGCAAAATACGATCGTGAAACATAAAATAATTCTATGTAATTAATAATACTGCCCTCAACATGAAATTTTAATAGTTTGTCGATATCCACCGGAATGCAAACATTAGATAAAATACATTAGGAATGGTACACGGCACTTAGTTCATATAAATAACACAATGATCGCAATAATTCTTACGTCGTTTCAAAAAACTGTCCAATATTTCATCCTTTGTATGAAGATACCGACGACCGTGTTGTGTTGCATGAAATTGTTCGGTTAGGAAGGATTAGTCGTTCTGCAGACAGCTTGAAGAACGGTTGGTTGGAAACTGTTCCAGCATGTTATCATATTTCGAAAAATCCAGTATTTCAGATAATAGCATTTCAAGGAAGAAAATATTAGGATCAAAAAATTTTAGAATTTTATGATTTTCGATTCGAAATATGCTTGGGCTTCGAAATAAAACAAATTAGACAAATAAGCGACATAAATCAAACAAGACAAATAAGTGAAATAAAACATATAAGAAAACTAAGGCAAATAAGACAAAAAAGCAGGGATGTCATTCTAGAGCCATCCAACACGAATATAATTATATCATTGTATAGACCGTAAAAATCGATGTCCGACGCCATTTTGAAATCCAAGATGGCGGACCGAAATTCAAGATGGCGGCCATATGAACCAAATATTTGGCCTGGAACCATGCAATATGGGTGTCTTTCGATCGGGCTTGATGAATAGAACTCGAAAATCGATGTCCAAAGCCATTTTGAAATCCAAGATGGCGGACCGAAATTCAAGATGACGGCCATATGAACCAATTATTTGGCCTAAGATCATGTAATATGTGTGTCTATCGATCGGGCTTGATGAGTAGAACTTGAAAATCGATGTCCGAGGCCATTTTGAAATCCAAGATGGCGGCCGTATGGACGAATTAGTTGACCTCAAAACATGCAATATGGGTCTCTATCAATCGGGCTTGATGAGAAAAACTCGAAAATAAATGTTTGACGCCATTTTGATATCCAAAATGGCGGACCGAAATACAAGATGGCGGCCATAAGGATCAACTATTTGATCTGAAACCATACAATATGGGTGTCTATCGATCAGGCTTGATGAGTAGAACTCGAAAATCGATGCGCGACGCTATTTTGAAATCCAAGATGACGGACCAAAATACAAGATGGCGGCCATATGGTCCAATTATTTGACCTGAAACCATGCAATATGGGTCTTTATCGATCGGGCTTGATGGGTAGAACTCGAAAATCGATGTCCGACGCCATTTTGAAATCCAAGATGGCGGACCGAAATTCAAGATGGCGGCCATATGGACCAATTAGTTAACCTGAGAACATGCAATATGGGTGTCTATCGATCGGGCTTGATGAGTAGTACTTGAAAATCGATGTCCAAAGCCATTTTGAAATCCAAGATGGCGGACCGAAATTCAAGATGGCGGCCATATGGACCAATTAGTTAACCTGAGAACATGCAATATGGGTTTCTATCGAACGGGCTTGATGAGTAGTACTCGAAAATCGATGTCCAAAGCCATTTTGAAATCCAAGATGGCGGACCGAAATTCAAGATGGCGGCCGTATGGACCAATTAGTTGACCTGAAAACATGCAATATGGGTGTCTATGGATCGGGCTTGATGAGTAGAACTCGAAAATCGATGTCCGAGGCCATTTTGAAATCCAAGATGGCGGACCGAAATTCAAGATGGTGGCCATATGGACCAATTAGTTGACCTGAAAACGTGGGCCTCTATCAATCGGGCTTGCTGAGAAGATTTCGAAAATGGATGTCCGGAGCCATTTTGAAATCCAAGATGGCGGACCGAAATTCAAGATGGCGGCCATATGAACCAATTATTTGGCCTGAAACCATGTAATATGGGTGTCTATCGATCGGGCTTGATGAGTAGATCTCGGAAATCGATGTCCGAGGCCATGTTGAAATCCAAGATGGCGGCCGTATGGACCAATTAGTTGACCTGAAAACACGCAATATGGGTCTCTATCAATCGGGCTTGATGAGTCGAACTCGAAAATAAATGTTTGACGCCATTTTGATATCCAAAATGGCGGACCGAAATACAAGATAACAACCATATAGATCAACTATTTGACCTGAAACCATGTAATATGGGTGTCTATCGATCAGGCTTGATGAGTAGAACTCAAAAATCGATGCGCGACGCTATTTTGAAATACAAGATGACGGACTGAAATACAAGATGGCGGCCATATGGTCCAATTATTAGACCTGAAACCATGCATTATGGATGTCTATCGATCAAGCTTGATAAGCACAACTCGAAAATCGATGTCCAAAGCCATTTTGAAATCCAAGATGGCGGCCCGAAATTCAAGATGGTGGCCATATGGACCAATTAGTTGACCTGAAAACATGCAATATGGGTGTCTATCGATCGGACTTGATGAGTAGAACTCGAAAATCAATGATTGACGCCATTTTGCAATCCAAGATGGCGGACCGAAATACAAGATGGCGGCCATATGGTCCAATTTTTTGGCCTGAAACCATGCAGTATGGGTGTCTATCAATCGGGCTTGATGAGTAGAACTCGAAAATCGATGTCCGAAGCCATTTTGAAATCCAAGATGGCGAACCGAAATACAAGATGGCGGCCATATGAACCAATTATTTGGCCTGAAAACATGCAATATGGGTGTCTATCGAACGGGCTTGATGAGTAGAACTCGAAAATGAATGTATTACGCCATTTTGAAATCCAAGATGGGTGTCTATCGATCGAGTCGAGCAACGAGACACTGAAGATGGCTTAACAGTTGAAGTCGAAATACGATTACAACGTGTGAGAATTTAAAAAAAAAGAACTAAACTGGTCTTCCTACAGGTGAACACATTCTTCTAAAGGAACTTAATTATTTTCCCAAAAATATTGTTCGGAAGGAATTGTTGTTCAGCAAAAAAAAATTTAGATTAAAAATGTACTTTCCGCAAAATAGCTATTCTCGCCACACGTAATTTTCTGCCAAAATACAGATTTGGCTGAACTACTTATTTTTTTGTAAAATGACCAATCCACCCGAACGACAATTTAGGCCTAATATCCATTCCCGCCAAATAGTACTCACTGTCAAACGACAATTTTGGACAAAGGGCATTTTCGGAAAATTGAGAAAATTGGCCTACCGTTTCATTGAGCTAAAGGAACTGTTCATCTGTTTTGGCGAAATAACTTTAGGCTAGATGAGCTTCAGCCAAATGATTTATTCAGTCAAAAGACATATTTGGCCAAACAACTATCGGAATTGTGGCATTCGATCAAATTGCTTTCGTTTGGCAGAAACCGTCCAAAAATTCTATTTCAACGAGAAAAACTTTGAATTTCAAAGGGAAATTCTTCGAATTTTCCACCCGAAGTTTTACTTAGTTTTTACAGAGCTTTTCGAAATAACAACGTAAAATTGTACGGAATTTTCGAAGGAATCAATTGTATTTTCACGAAAAAAAATCTATGGAGTCTCAACATGGTATTGTAGGGCTCTACCGGGTAGTTTTACGAAAATTCCAATAAATCTTCAGAGTTTCAACGGGAAAATCTGTTATTTTCTCAAAATTTGAACCAGCATAGAACATCATAGATCAGGGGTCTCACACTATTACGTAAGCAATTTCCTGGGTGTTTCGAGCCCCCCTCCCCCATGTAAGAATGTTTCATACAAATGATTTTTAATTTATATGGAGCGTAAGATATTGACCGACCCCCCTCTCCCGATAAGTGCTTACGTAATATATGTACGGCCCCTTCCCTCAGTGGCGTGACAAACTTTGAACGATGGCGCTTCAATGCAAAAATATTGATGTTGGCGGAACACACTATTATTTATATACAATTTTTTGAGTTCTACTCATCAAACTCGATCCATTGACACTCGAATTTCGGTACGCCATCTTGGATTTCAAAATGGCGTCAATCATTGATTTTCGAGTTCTCCTCATCAAGCCTAATCGATAGACACCCAAATTGCATGGCTGCAGTTCACATAATTGGTTCATATGGCCGTCCTCTTGAATTTCGGTCCACCATGTTGGGTTTCAAAATGGCGTCGGACATCGATTTTCGAGTTGAACTCATCTAGCTCGATCGATAGACACCCATATTGCATGGTTTCAGGTCAAATAATTTCACCATATAGCCACCATCTTGTATTTCGGTTCACCATCTTGGATTTCAAAATAGCGTCGCGCATCGATTTTCGAGTTCAACTCATCAATCCTGATCGATAGACACCCATATTGCATGGTTGCAATTCAAATAATTAGTTCATATGGCCGCCAACTTGTATTTCGGTCCGCTATCTTGGTTTTCAAAATGGCGTCAATCATTGATTTTCGAGTTCTTCTCATCAAGCCTGATCGATTGACACCCATATTGCATGGTTGCAGTTCAAATAATTGGTTCATATGGCCGTCATCTTGAATTTCGGTTCGTCATCTAGGGTTTCAAAATAGTTTCGGATATCGATTTTCGAGTTGTACCCATCAAGCTCAATCGATAGACACCCATATTGCATGGTTTCAGGTCAAATATTTTAATCATATGGCCACCATCTTGTATTTCGGTCCGCCATCTTAAATTTCAAAAAAGCGTCGCGCATCGATTTTCGAGTTCTACTCATCAAGCCTCATCGATAGACACCCATTTTGCATGGTTGCAATTCAAATAATTAGTTCATATGGCCGCCATCTAGGATTTCGGTCCGCCATCTTGGATTTTAAAATGAATTTGGACATGGTTTTTCGAGTTCTACTCATCAAGCCCGATCGATAGACACCCATATTGCATGGTTTCAGTCCAAATAATTGGTTCATAGGGCCACCATCTTGAATTTCGGTCCACCATCTTGGATTTCAAAATGGCTTTGGACATCGATTTTCGAGTTCTACTCATCAAGCCTGATCGATAGAGACCAATATTGCATGGTTTCAGGTGAAATAATTGGTTCATATGACCGCCATCTTGAATTTCGGTCCGCCATCTGGTGTTTCAAAATGGCCTCGGACATCGATTTTCGAGTTCTACCTATCTAGCCCGTTCGATAGAGACCCATATTGCATGGTTTCAGGCCAAATATTTGGTTCATACGGCCGCCATCTTGTATTTCTGTCCGCCATCTTGGATTTCAAAATGGCGTCAAACATTGATTTTAGGGTCCTACTCATCAAGTCCGATCGATAGACACCCATATTGCATGTTTTCAGGTCTACTAATTGGTCCATATGACCGCCATCTTGAATTTCGAGCCGCCATCTTCGATTTCAAAATGGCCTCGGACATCGATTTTCGAGTTCTACCTATCTAGCCCGATCGATAGACACACATATTGCATGGTTTCAGGCCAAATATTTGGTTCATATGGCCGCCATCTTGAATTTCGGTCCGCCATCTTGGATTTCATTGATAGAGATTGATAGAGACCCATATTGCATGTTTTCAGGTCAACTGTTGGGTCCATATTGCCGTTATCTTGAATTTCGGTCCGTCATCTTGGATTTCAAAATGGCTCCGGACATCGAGTTTCGAGTTCTACCTATCTAGCCCGATCGATAGAGACCCATATTGCATGGTTTCAGGCCAAATATTTGGTTCATATGGCCGCCATCTTGTATTTCTGTCCGTCATCTTGGACTTCAAATTGGCGTCAAACATTGATTTTAGAGTTCTACTCATCAAGCCCGATCGATAGAGACCCATATTGCATGTTCTCAGGTCAACTAATTGGTCCATATGGCCGCCATCTTGAAGTTCGGTCTGCCATCTTGGATTTCAAAATGGCTTTGGACATCGATTTTCGAGTTCTATTCATCAAGCCCGATCGATAGAGACCCATATTGCATGGTTCCAGGCCAAATAATTGGTTCATATGGCCGCCATCTTGAATTTCGGTCCGCCATCTTGGATTTCAAAATGGCGTCGGACATCGATTTTTACGGTCTATACAATGATATAATTATATTCGTGTTGGATGGCTCTAGAATGACATCCCTGCTTTTTTGTCTTATTTGCCTTAGTTTTCTTATATGTTTTATTTCACTTATTTGTCTTGTTTGATTTATGTCGCTTATTTGTCTAATTTGTTTTATTTCGAAGCCCAAGCATATTTCGAATCGAAAATCATAAAATTCTAAAATTTTTGATCCTAATATTTTCTTCCTTGAAATGCTATTATCTGAAATACTGGATTTTTCGAAATATGATAACATGCTGGAACAGTTTCCAACCAACCGTTCTTCAAGCTGTCTGCAGAACGACTAATCCTTCCTAACCGAACAATTTCATGCAACACAACACGGTCGTCGGTATCTTCATACAAAGGATGAAATATTGGACAGTTTTTTGAAACGACGTAAGAATTATTGCGATCATTGTGTTATTTATATGAACTAAGTGCCGTGTACCATTCCTAATGTATTTTATCTAATGTTTGCATTCCGGTGGATATCGACAAACTATTAAAATTTCATGTTGAGGGCAGTATTATTAATTACATAGAATTATTTTATGTTTCACGATCGTATTTTGCCCAAATGAAAATATGTCGAGGTTTGCAAGAGTGTTGCATGGATGTTGCGGTGCAATCGTTCGCACGACAAAATCGTATGGCTGAGGGGGCAGCTGATGTTTCATTGAAGCTGATAATGTTTATCACATTTATATTCCCGGTGTGAGAATTCAGCACAACTCGATCGAAATAACAATGTTGGTCTCTGAAACATAATGTTCATTCATAATTAATTCAGAATTCGTATTTTTGCAATGTCTTTTGGTAAACATAACAAATAAAAAACTATTCATTATTCGTATGAGTAGCAATAGTACTACTCCACATAACAAAATTGATTATAAAGCTTTCTCCTGTCTCACATGCTATAATTAATCATTATGACTATACAGAAAACATTCAAAACCGCAGCTTGCTCACATTATCGAAGCTCCCTCGTTTACGTACATAGGTCGCGCCGACCGATGGCCTTGTATCATACCCATCGGCAAAGACCAGAACGTTACGTTTATATTTCCTTCGCTTCCCTCTTTCGCGCTTCGTAACGCTTCACCATCTAATTCATGTAGAATTCGGGAAAACCAGGGAAAACTTATGAGATATTGTAATTATGCTGGAGGATTTTCATTGATTTCATTATTATACACTTCCAACTGATTTTTGAATTTTTGATTAATTTTTATTCCTTCCCCAGAGTCACAATTCCGTATTGAACCTTTGATTGACCTGACTTGGGAAATTCGTTGTTTTTCCCGGAAAATTGAATTTATTTGCACAAGTAATGGAACATACATTCTTTTGACTTGTGTCAATAGTTTACAACATAAAATACATATGTCACCGCTTTGAATTTTGCGTAATTCGCGGGAAAAGTCGTTGGGTGGTAAAATTGTGTGCACCTTGCGGCAGTCCCCGAAGTATCCTGGAAAATCCCGGAAAAACTTTCACATTGTTTTTCACACATTTCAAAGAATATCAAATTCCTGATGTAGTGATTGTTTCGGTGGTCGATTATTTCAATCAGTTTGGTCAAAATTGTTGTTCTAAAATCAGCGTAACGCCACTCTCCCATATAAATTGTTCAAAGCGCAAACCCACGAGACGGTGGCCTTAAATTTGAGTTTTTTGCGTCGTGTTGAAAGCTTGGGTCCAATCGAACCCCAATGCACAATGTGTAACTTTTTTTAATGCATTAGGATGGTTAAGAAGAGAGTACGAGGGGTAACAAGGAATAAGGAGAGAGAGTTTGATATTCCGTTGATTCGGCAAATGGATTGAAATACAGTCCCTTCCCGATTTTGGCAACACGACCGGATTTTAATGTTGCCAAAATGGGGATGTTGCCAAAAACGGGAAAAAATTTCATACAAAATTTCAATTTTTTTTTGTTTGCATGATTGAAGCTAAATACTTAGAATATGTACTACAAAGTATGCGGAGTGTGTTTAAGTGATGCACGTGCATCATAATTGTCGTTTTTGCGATAATATTCATAACTCGAAAATTGTAGCTCAAACAAAATTGAAACAAACTCAAGAATGGTAATCAAACGATAATGTAAATAATTAGCCAATTTCATAATACTAATTTAATAATAAATAATATTTGAAATTAATAATAGCGTCGGCCATGTCCTTACAAAAAAAAATTAGTGATAAAAAACGTTTATATAGTAGTCCATTGAAATGCTGACTTCACTCTGACATCTCATATAAATTTTAGTCCACCGAAAATGTTTATTTTTATCATAATTCACTATATAAATCAAATAGCCATCCGACGGATACAAGATGACTAAATGTGCTACAAATTTCGGATTCATATATAATGGATTTTGATAGAGGCAAACTTTCTTGTGGTCGGTGTGATTGAGAGTAAAGTTCTGTGCACAATTTTGGCTGACATTATGGAAAAAAGAACGCAAGGCATAAGACGTTCCATTGTTTTAGAAAATGGTAACGGAAATCTGCATTCTGGACATTGGTCAAGCGTAGTACGAGTATGGGTTCACTACACTCGACTCATTAAAACCAAATCCCTTTGCACAAGTCAGTCTCCTAGCACTCAAACCAGGAATATTTCAGGCGGCAATGATTGATCCATGAGCACTATGTGCACCTCGTACTACGAGTGATAGTATGGCGAAGTGGAAGCTGGAGGACCATTTGCGGCATGCCACCTCTGACACTCGATAGCAGTCAACCGCTGCAAGTCATCGCACTCCAGTTCTCCATGCACTACTTTTATTATTATAACTTTTAAAAGATGGAAGAATCCTACATCAGACTGAAGAAGGAAGCAAAGCAGATCGGACTAGTGATTAATACGTTGAAGACGAAGTAGGCTCACGAGAAGAAAACGGCTATTCGACAAAATCAAGGTGGTTGAAGAATTCGTGTGCTTGGGCTCACTTGACCTCCGATAACGATATCAGCAGACAAATTCGAAGACGCAACGTGGCAGGAAAGCGTAAGTACGAGATCTGTACTATGCTTGTGGAGGACCAACGCGCACTTGGAGTACAAATGGTTCTCTACAACGATCCGACAGGCACAAGAAAGCGAGGTATGCAGCGATCAAGGTGGATCGATCAGGTGGAAGACGATTTACGGACCCTCCGTAGACTGCGTGACTGGTAACGTACAGCAGTGGACGGAGACGACTATTATGTACCGTAGAGGCCACTCCGGCCTTAGGCTGAATACATAATAATAAAACCAAATGTGACGCATTACTCGCCTATCGAAGCAGCTAGAATTACACCAGCGATCTCATGGGAACTTCCTAGGAGCCACTTCTGATACTTTGCCATCACAAACAGAACACTCGAGAGCAGAAATTTGAAAAGTGAATGAGCATTGTGAGCATTGATCTATTGCAATCTATGCTACATCCATAGCCAATGAGTGAACTGCCTCACTCAGATGGATGCCAAAAACGAGTAGGAGCGATCGTTGGCTCCATTGGTGAGTGTTAAAGACCATTAAACGGTAAATCATCTAACGTCCAATTTCAAAAATCTTAGGAAGCACATAACTTGCCCCGCGGAAGAGCATCAAGTTGGCTTAGATTAACCCGATTTTTTCTCATGATCTGATTTTTTCAATGCCTTCTCGAGAGCCTTACGGTTACAGAAGAGGGCTTGGTAGTCATATGGCTACTGCTTCTGCCTCATACGCAGGAGGTCGTGGGTTCAATCCCAGGTCCGTTCCATTCTCCTACTTTGTATCTTTCTCTGTATTTCTCATGTTCTAGCAATCGCTAGAACTGGAAATGGACTTCCATACCGTTTCCATTACTATTCCTATACCTTCAACTTGAGTATTCTAACAGTAATCTGCTAGAATTGGAAATGAACTATGCAGCTCGTTTCCTACATCCAATTAGAAATTTCATCAGTTACCTTCTCCTATCTATCACATTGGCAGCTCGTAAACCAAGACGGACCTCTGCCTCTCCAACCTAACCCAAAAATTCCAACAAATTCCGCATGAACTCGTGGCAAGTGCAGAGGTATATTCGGCTTGCAGTGGGCGAGTGATTGCATCATCATTTCCTCCCCCTTCCCTACATTGACTTGCATTCTGACGTGGCAGGCGCCAGTATGACCTATCAAATGAGATCACCAGTACTTGCACATTGAAGATGTGTGCTAGTCCCAAGCAAACATCTGTTGGTTCCTTGTGCAAGAACAGCTGATCTGGTCATAATGGAGTAGCAACTACGAGCAGTCAATCAAGCTCAAGCTCAAGCCTTCTCGAGAGCCTTACGGTTACATATTACCAAACACTTACAATTACTGTTAAACTATTGGCAAGCATGCTGGAATCAAAAGGCTCGTTATGCAATTGACACATCAGGAAAATGGAAAAGCCAACAGTGTTCTGATATTAATTGCTAGATAAATTTGTGTAAATTTTAAACAATAAAATTCTTTGAAATAAAATTGTTGCTTATTTTCTATATGAAAATTCAGCAGAAAGACGGATAAAATGATAAAATGACAGTTTCTCGGCGCGTAATGAGCAAAACGACTTGATGGCTAAACAGCGCACTTGGAAAATCGAATGTGCCAATCACTAGCAATTAAACCTACTGGGATTGCTTGTTCCTGAATCACTCATGCAGTATCGGTTGCATTGTGATGTAAACAGCGGGCTTCGCTTAATAGATGTTGTACTATGTACAACGGTGTGAGTCAACTTATCGACGACATGATCAGTGAGAAGCCAAAAAATACGACATTCTACGGTGGGCTGGTTAGATTAGGGTAGTGTGAATAGGGACACGGAAAACGTGAATAAAAAGATCAGAAAAGTTTCAATAGACATTGTTTGTAATGAGCGGTAATACGAGTGGTGGTTCATTAATTCAGTGGAAGTGCCCACTATTCGTACAGAGCCCATAATACGCATATAAACCCTAATGACATTCACTTTTGGTTTTGTTTATCCTATTACATATTAATAAAAAGGTTTTAGCTCTGAAAAGTAATAAAAAAAAAAATATATTCGAGGTTGTTGCCAAAATCGGGAAGAAAATGTTGCCAAAAACAAGTGTTGCCAAAATCGGGGGTAGACAAAAACGGGTGTTGCCAAAATCGGGATGGGACTGTATTGTAATTGCCGGTCTAGCCATCCGGGAGCACTTTCGAGACTCCCCGAATCAACTGCCGCAGGGTCGACACACTGTTGTAAATTTACCGTGGGACAGGGAATCTTCGCACTCGAAATTAAGGAAAACCTACCAGCTACGTTCCGCGCCTTAGGTTGAGCCGAGGGATCGTCGGCGGATAGCTGATGATCCAGTTGCGCGTCCTAGGCTACCGATGTGTTGTCGGATCGGTCTTCGGCGAACAATGGTGTCGGAATCTACCCGGCAAGGGAGCTCTAGGATGGCGCAGGGCTTCACGGGAAACTGAGCCCAAGCACGGCGTTGAAAAGCACCTGAAAACAACGATGGAATCCACGGTAGCACAACGGGGTCCTAATATCCTGGTCAAAACAAATATTGAAAGCCATAATATTTGTTTCCGAAAACTAATCACTCTCTAGACTTCTTAACTCGTTAATGATTGCCGGATAAGTGAACGAGCTATTACTTGATTTTCAGGCCCAGGGTTCATGACCCCTATCTCCGGCCATCGACTTTTCCAGTCTTCATCCCTGTTTCGTACCACCCATTTGTGCAACCCATCATGGCTGCTCCCAACTCCATATCCTGCGGCTCCTGGTGGTGGGTTAAAGAAGCTTGGTGGGTGGTTGGTAGCAGTAATTGCTCCTAGTGGCTATCTACTTGTATGCCAAGTGGGCCTACTCTGCTGGGAAAAACCTTCAAACTCACACAAAAACATTCTGTCATACATATTTACGATTATTAAAATACAAAATCTTTTCGATACACACAATTAAAAAAAACAAACACTTACAATATTCAGCCAGCTACTTTTCGAAAAAGCGAGCTGTCTTCTCTCTCTCAGTTTAAAACTATACACGGAAGAAATAAACTACCCAATAGTGAGTTTAATTCACCCAACCTCGAACATCCGTACGGGAAGCCAAAATTGAGTAAGCAGGGTCGAAGTAGTTTGCCTTTACTCCTATGTTAAAAAAGTACCCAACGGAAAATTTATTGACCCAAATTTAAGTTTAATTCACTCAATTTCGACCTCAGGTAATAAAACTCAAAATTGGCTTCCCGTATTGAACTGGCGTCGTTGGATTGTTTGGCTCTTTTGTTTTTGACAACAAAAGAAAGAGTGGATGAAAGAGAAGAGAAAAAATAACTCAAAAGTAAGTTTAAAAATACTCAATTTTGGGTACTTTTTTTCTTCCGTGTAGAGATTTTGCGGTTACAATACGAGTTAACGGGTATAGAAATGCTGCAAATGAGCGAAATTATCCCAAGTTACAAGTTTAGAAAGTTCCGTGGCCCTTAGGTCATCCTAAAAATCATCGGCAGCGACAGCAAAACTCAGAAACATCAGTCTAATATCGGAAAACGGTTATTGTGGTAGAATGATGGAAACACATGGCATATTTGTAGTAAGTTGGGGTAACCAGAAGAGATATTTAGCATTGCCTATAGAAAATCGGAAGGGCACAAGATACTGCGAGGAATCATGTTCTGTTCTATCACAGCTAGATGCTATTAGATTTGGAGAAATCCCTAACATGATGGTAAGAACGATGAAGCTTTACACAGAAAATAATTTTGAAAATTCAATGACGTGTAAAATTGCAGCTAGTACCAACAAACGAATAAACACTCGATATTCAATCAAATTCGATTGATTTTTACGAGCAAGCAAGGTTTAAATTTATTTCGATTTAAAGGGACAGTAAGATCGATTGATTGTTACGTTTATTTGCATGCTCCAAATATGTGCATGAAAATACATTTAAAATCACAACATATTTTTATCTGTGTAGTAAAAGTTTTACAGGGCCCACAAAATGTTTTTTTATCCACACTGTAGTCGTCTTGGATTTCTGTTCTTTGTACGAAATCTAGCTGGATTGATTGCTAAAGCCATTTTTGATTCTGATGGATAAGGAACTAGCCATTCTGGTGAAAGAAAACCTGGCTGATTCAATTCACTTGCAATTTATTCTAGAGCTAGAAAACAAGCCTCGCGGAGCAAAAAATATACATCATGTTCGGGAAAAGATGAATGAACCTCCTGGAAGAGGTGGCCTTCAACGATGCGTCACCTTGCTTGTTGCCCCATCCATTCGGGCTCCCAGCATAAATAGGCACCAACACTCGTCAGCAGCCACATCCAGTAATGCACACAGTCAATTTTTCGCTTGGCTACTCGGCATAATTGTTGCATCCGCACTGCAGCATATCTGGTTGGTACAGAAATGGACGGCAAATGCCTACCTTAATGAAACTCGGAGTCGGACGAATCACTCTCGGGCCCATCCCGTCCCGGCACTGACTGCGGTGGTGCTAAGCAAAGTGGGTACATGCCGCTTTCGTTTGGATCACTTTTCCTTCTGGTTAGCAGCCGGCGTGCACTGCACAGCAAATAAACATATTATTGTCCGAGTCCATGGTTTTGCACCATAGTCGGAAATTAAGTTTGCATATCTCGCAGTACTATAATTGGCGATGATAGGAGAGCAGGAAAGCGTCGGGAAGCCAAGTAGATCACCCTGGCAGTGAAAATGAGTCCAACTTCCACTTTACGCAAGTGAAAATTTGTCTGCTTAGTAGAGTGTGCCCCGCACGGAAGATTCCATGCTCAAGTCCTAGCCTTGGGACGGGAGCAATTACTACAGCGTGGAGGAAATCGAAGGCCAAAATGAATGTTTTTTATGTTCACGTGTTCTTTTACTTTTCTTTGGATTTCTCCTCGGAAAAAGTACAAATGAAATTTATGCACGCAGGTAGTAGTTGCGTATCCTTGACAAAGAAGTTCGTTCGTTGTTTGCGCGTGCATTGCTAATTGGGAGTTTTTTACTTACTATGCTACCTCTGCTGTCATCATTTTCGTCATCCATGTGGGTCCTGTGCCGGGGTAGTTTCGAGCAAAAATCCCGTTCGCGCTATGATGTAATAACGGTTACCAGTTATCGAATTTCTCCGAAAATTACCGATCATAAACAACCAACGGTACCTAATTGCTACGGAAGGATACCGGTTCTTTGTGCATCTCTCCTCTCGGGTAAATTATTCAGAGGTCCTGTGCCCGTCCCGTGAAAATAAATGCACCAAGATGAAGCGAGTGGGTGCCGTTATCGATTTATGAGCACGGCACGCTGTTCGGCACTTTTGGCAGTGATATTGGAAGCCTTTCCTGTTTTTGGTTATAATTCATTTTTTGGCGAAGGGACGTGAGAAAGAAACAGGCAAGAGGATTTCTGGTGCCATGGATCCTCCACACCGTTCGAGCAATAAAACCTTTTTGGTGCATGATGTACGGGCATGTATCCGTACTTGAAAATGCAGAACCGAAAAAAGGAAATTGAATAATTCCAAGGCTCTAAACAATTCGTTTTTTGTGGTTCTTAAAAAGACCAAAGGTAACAGCATTTTTTTTATATCGGATGTTGGATTTTTGCCGTTATCCAGGACACTGCAACAAAAACAAACAGACAGGAGGAGCAGACAAGGACAACTTAGCATGCACTGTCAAAGAACCATGTGGCAACAAGGTTGTAAAACTTTCTACTGTGTTGTTTGTTTTTCTGTTATGTTGTCGTAAAAGCAAAAATTTGAATTTTGGGGCATTCTAGAAAGAATAATTCTGCCTTCGAAAAAACGACGGAGTTTCAACTGAATCGAAACTCAATTCAATTAGTCTATCAGCTAGTAGATTTAATTTCGGAAGCGACAATAATGTCCCCTGGAACCTTTTTCAAAATTCTGTGCCTAGAGTAAAAGTATGGACCGCTATTATCGACATTTCCTGATTCACATGGATCTATATAATCTACATTAATCGTAGTTGGTGCGAGATGACCCTGGCCCTGGGCGGATCAGAATCCGGGACCAAGCAGTTGTCAATGATGTCTTTTGCTGGGCATCGGCAGCATTGGAGTACATTGTCTGTCATTATCGGGAAAAAAAAATTACTCGGCAAAACGTCATTTTTGGAAATTTTTGCCATTTTAGGAGAAATGTATTTTTTTCTTCGGAAAATGTCATTCTCGAGAAATAATAATTTTCGAGGAAATGCTATTTTCAATATTAGGGCGCTTGTAAGGGTGTTTTTGAGTGCGTATATTCAGGCACTGAAACAAATGTAGTAAAAATGATCCTAAAATAAGTATTTCTTCACAATAATTCACATATAATAGAGGCGCCTGTTCAAATGTGGGTTTGATATTTTTAAGGAAATTGTTTGAAATTGTGTATGATGGACAATTGGTAGCGTTTAGATTTACTTGTTAATTACATTCTACGTCTTTCAAGATTCCTTGAATATGATCCGCTTAGCTGAGGCGCCGGCCAAATCCTTTAAGACAGTTATGAAAATAGAAGGTGTCGTAGCCAAACGATTTGTCTACTCTCTCCGTGGAAAACAGGCTTTGGGCGCCGATAAACAATCAGCGTCCTTTCGTCACAAGAAACAAACACTGAATCATCTTCATTTATTTTCTATGTCACCCTTTGCACTATCTAGAGCCTATTGAGATTGAATTTTAAATTTCTTTTCATAAGCTTCCTAGTATGCTAGTATTTCAAATGACTACTACGATTGTATTTCAAATTCGTTATCTTTTTTATGGCAATATGCATGTGAAATATTTTAATTTATTTTTTTATCTATATACAATGAATTTCTGTCTGTTTGAACCTTATAGACTACTACTACCGAAACTACTGAATCGATCGGCGTGAAAATTTGTATGCAGAGGTTTTTGGAGCCGGGAATGTTTTTAGAATAGTTTGAGACCCCTTCCCTTTTTGGAAAGGGGGGCTCCCATACAAATTAAACAAAAATTTCTTCATAACTCGAAAATTAACCAGAGAATAAATAAATTTCTGGCGAAACGAAGTTTGTCGGGTCTGCTAGCATACCCGTAACGCTGGGTAGACACCTTTACGTGGTATGATCTACCACGGTCACATTGGCAGCTGCAGGCAAATTCTGACCCAACGAATACCTTCCCAATATCCAACTCCGTGGTACTTATGAGGGTGTCGCTGAGTGGAGAGCCTCTCTTTAAGTATCACATCAACATTTCCTTTCCATCTCCTGGTTGTGGTTCAGATGGGCGTCGTACGGAGTAGTAATCCTCACGCTTTTGTAAATTTTGTCTTAGATTGAAATGAAGGACTACACCTACCTTGATTTCTGATAGCAATCTGGACAGTAATTTCAAAAGAAACATGAGTTTTACTCCACTTTCATTTGGGAATTTGAATATTTTCTTATTTTGCAATATTTTTTCCTCACTTTTCCATATTTATGTGTTAATAACCCATCCAAGCTCCAACTCCAGATACCTATGAAGGTCGCGCGAGTTCTCCGCATCTTCTGAAGTAGGTATCTAATCAACACTTCCCACCCAAATCCCCACTGATCGTAAGGACCTTGCCAGGTGTTGAACAAAGGGATCGTTGAATGAAAACATGCCAAGCCCCAGGCTGTTTTTCTGGCGCATCACGTCTCTATCGACAGCCAACCCAGGATAATGTGCCGTCAGATATGCTATGCCATGCTATGCTAAACGAAGTTTGTCGGGTCTGCTAGTTTTGAATGTAAAATAAGACATACGTTCTACTTTATCCATCAATGTAACCAAAAAATGCGAATGCTTCTTTATTCCCCACAGAAGGGAATTAAGTATGTGATATTCGCAATTTAGAGTTCGTGTTTACCTCTGCGTCTCCACAAAAATCACAGGAGGTAACATTTGGTAATGAGTAGGTATCGCTGGGTCTGGATTCACAATGATAAGTGATGTGACCATCTGAGCATTTTAAACACTAATATGAGCACTCATAAATACGATAAATCGCGTACTCACAATCACTTCTATGGTCACCCGATCGTTCTGAATCCAATACTCATTCCTTGAATATGATCCGCTGATTGAACGAATTTGTTTTTGAGGGCGCGATAAGGTTTTGTATTCAAGATATTTCAGGAATACACCCATAGAAAACTCAACAATTATTGTTGACAGGAGGTCAATGTCAAACATCTTCTTCTTATTGGCATTACATCCCCACACTGGGACAGAGCCGCCTCGCAGCTTAGTGTTCATTCAGCACTTCCGCAGTTATCAACTGCGAGGTTTCTAGACCAAGTTAACATTTTTGCATTCGTATATCATGAGGCTAACACTATGATACTTTTATGCCCATGGAAGCCGAGACAATTTCCAATCCGAAAATTGCCTAGACCGGCACCGGGAATCGAACCCAGCCACCCTCAGCATGGTCTTGCTTTGTAGCCGCTCGTCTTACCGCACGGCTAAAGAGGGCCCCAGTATCAAACATATTATCGATTAAAAGGACCATGAATACAGTCAAACCTCCATGAGTCGATGTTCTATGACTCGATATCGACTCATGGAAGCAAAATATGCCATATTAAAAATGTTTTCTGGGTTACTGTGATGGTCCCTTCAAACAGCTTTCTATAGATTTCCTATTCCACATATCGATATTTCCATGAGTCGATGGTCCCTTCAATATCGACTCATGGAGGTTTGACTGTAACAACAATTCGTTTGAACGATTCAACGGGCACTCGATTGGTTTAATAAGATTTATTGCTAACTCAACATTATTTTCAAAATACACGCCAAAAATTTTCCGAAAAACAAAACCGACAAATTTTGATAAATCCTGAAGAAATTCCCGGAAAATTTCTTAAAGCAACTTACATAGGAACTTTCAGAATATTTAGCGGAATTCTTACAGATCCTTACAGGAATTCTTAGGAGATCCTGTAAAATATTTTAAATAAGTTCCTTGAATGTCCAAAGGAGTTCCTGAAGATTTCAAGGAAGTCTATCGGGAATTTACTTGAATATTTTTGAGTCTTCTTCTTCACTCTTGGATATTGTTTCATTCACTGGGACATTGTTTCCTTCGCAAATTCCTTTGTAAGGCTCATTAGAAAATCCTTCGTAAATTCCTTTGGCCAAAAGACCCTTTCGACCAAATAACTCTTTCGGTAAAATAAACCTTTCAGCCGAATGACCTATTCGGCCAAATGACTTTCGGTCAAATGACCCTTTCGGCCAAATGACCATTTCGGAAAATGACCCTCTCGGCCAAATGACCCTTTCGGCCAAGTATCCCCCTCACAGGGAAATTCCTTTGTAAGTCTCGCCAGAATTTTTTTTTTCGAAATTTCCTTTGGCCAAATGACTTTTTAGGCCAAATGACCCTTTCGACCAAATGACCCTTTCGGCCAGATGCCCCTTTTGAACCCCAAATGACTCTTTCGGCCAAATTACCCTTTCGGCCAAATGACCTATTCGGCTGGAATACCCTTTCGGCCAGATGAGTTTTGGGCAAATGACCCTTTCGGCCAAATAACTTTCGACCAGATGGGTTTCGGTCAAATGACCCTTTCGGCCAAATGACTTTTTCGGCCAAATAACCCTTTGGGCCAAATAATCCTTTCGGCCAGATGGGATTCGGTCAAATAACTCTTTCGGCCAAATGAACCTTTCGGCCAAATGACCCTCTCCGCCAAATGACCCTTTCGATCAAGTGACCCTTTCGACCAAGTTACCCCCTCACTTGGACATTGTTTCCTTCGGAAATTCTTTCGGCCAAATGACTCTTTTCTCGGAAAAATGACTATTTCGACCAAATGTCCCTTTCGGCCAAATGACCCTTTCGGCCTAATGACCCTTCCGCCAGATGGGTTTCTGTCAAATGACCCTTTCGACCAAATGACCCTCTCGATCAAGTGCAGGCATTGAAAAAAATCAGATCATGAGTAAAAATCGACTAAATTCATGCCAACTTGATGCTCTACTGCGGCCTAATCGCTGATGCTTTCTAGATCGTTGAAATTTGGGGTTCGTTGATTCAATGTTCAAAGATCTTCATCGCTCACCAATGGGAAGACAACTGAGCGAGGCAAATCACTTGGTAACCTAACAATGAGTGTTGTTACCACACGCGGTGGGAAAAATCTTTTCAGACATTAGGAAAATTAAGTCCGCTATGAGAATGAAACTCTGATGCACTGCATGGGAGGCTTTGATACTTTCTCTCCTCCATCCCAGCAACTTGAAGGGAGAGTGAATAAAGTAGAATACCTTATGTGTTTTGGTTTTATTCTAGTAGAGCAAGCGTCAAACAAATGTTCCAGTCGTAGTTTCCCTAGATACCTTCCCAAGTTTGGCTTGGCGAACTCTGTTGCTCGTTGTTTACGCAGCAACGATCGCTCCCCGAGCAGCACAATTCAAACAAAAATGGTTGCAGCAACTTAATTGTGACTAAAACTAGTCACATATGAGTTGCAGTAACCTTCGTGGAACATGTGTGCTGCTAGGGTCATAATCGTTGTTTGGTATCCATCTGAGCAAGACTGTTCACTCACTGGCATAGGATGCTATGATTGAGTAAGATCAATGCTCGTCCGATTAACTCACGCTTTCAATGCCTAATCAAGTGATCCTTTCGGCCAAGTTACTTCCTCACTGGGACATTATTTTCTTCGGAAATTTCTTTGTAAGTCTTACAAGAAAATCTTTCGAAAATTCCTTTGGCCAAATGACCCTTTCGGCCAAATTACGCTTTCGGTCAAATGTTCCTTTCAGCCGAATGACCTATTCGGCTGGATGAACCTTTCGGCCAAATGACTTTCGGCCAGATGGGTTTCGGTCAAATGACCTTTTCGGCCAAATGACCATTTCGGCCAAATAACCCTCTCGGGAAAATGACCCTTTCGGTCAAGTGACCCTTTCGGCCAAATTACCCCCGCACTGGGACATTGTTTCCTGCGGGAATTCCTTTGTAAGTCTCATAAGAAAATCCTTCGAAAATTCCTTTACCAAAATGACCCTTCCGGCCAAATAACCTTTCGGCCAAATGACCCTCTCGGCCAAATGACTTTTTTGGCCTAATGGTCTGTTCGCCCAAATGGAATATTCGGCTAAGCAACTTTCGACCAAATCCCAAGTAACCAAAAGTTTCTTTAAGAGTACGTTTGTCACTCAGTGAAGCTGATGAAGCGAAAAACGTACTTAGTTTTTATTTCTGCAGCTCGGCAAAAATCCGCACAGCCGTGCGTCAGCAAAATAAAAAACTGATATTTCAGCAAAACGACGTTGTTAGCTGATTTTCAGCAAAATATTTGCTGTTTTTCAGCAATTTTGACAGAAATCTCGACAAAAACATGTTTGCTGGGGCACGGCTGTGCGAATCTCGGTAAAAGTTCAACATTTTGCTGAGATTCCGGTTAAAAAAATAAGGGTGTACTCTTAAAGGAACTTTTGGTTACTTGAGATGGCATTCGGCAGAACGGTATTCGGCCAAACGGCCCTTCCCCCTGTCGGTGATGTTCACAATGATGTGAGAAAAAGTTTTTGCAGCAGAATCAAGAATCCACTGGATCAAAAATGTGTGTCCAATCCATATTTGATAGCAATTCGGTAATATTGCGATACGACACCGTGGCTGGGGTGTTGAAGACATCATGCATAACGTTATTTTCGACGGCAATCACTAGAAGGCGGTGATGGGAACATCCTTAACTAAGGGTGAAGGAGCCAAAGAGATGGAAGGTGCCGAAGAAGCAGAGGGCCAAAAAGCGATATTCTCGTTAACTACACCGTTGACTTGAAATGATTTAGCTATCCAGAAGTTCTACTACACTTGCATGGAACGTGGAGCTTACATGATCCGGACGGATCTGCCGCTGTGAAAAGGAGTTCATGCAATGCTCGTAAGGTTGCAATTGACCAAAATCACAACCTCATCACAAGACGCGGCCATATCTGAAGCAAAAACCACAGAACGGAAGCGTGTTTGTTTTGTGAGATCCAAGTCGCGAGTCCGAACCGGTCCTAGAATCGTCCTCAACCATTTTCGTATTCAATCTGAAGTCAATTTCAGCAAGTACGCCACCTCCGTTAGTTTTTGTGTGGCCCCAAATGGCCGGAGCGAATTGTTATGACAGCAGCTCTCCGTGGGTGCGTGTGCACGTCACGGAGATCTGACCAGAAGAGGCCGAGTCATGGCTTGCTGTGCACTGATCGACACGCTAAGATGTTAATGTATAACCCCACGCTGATGGTAACTTACTCAAACCCCACAGTTTTCTAGTTTTTCGATCACAGAGAAAAATTTCGTAGCCTGCTCCAAAAACGTAACTCGAAATAGTTCGAAAATCAATCCAGGTTTCAGGAAACACTATGACGCTCTGACCCAGAACAGCTAGTCGATATTCGTCCAGAAGGCTGTTAATTCCTCCAACGGTCTGGTAGTAGATGGAGATGTCGGACCCCATGTGCTGAGAAGCAGATGATGCACTGGAAACCGGTACACTATTAGGCAGAGAAGGATTCACTGGCTGAGAGTACTTGCCGACATTAGGAGTTCGGAAGACCCCATCTCCTGACCCAAGCACAAGACCAGGACATCTGCTGGAAACTGGCAACAATAGCACGACTGAGTTGGCAGGATAAGGGGATTTCTCAGGGCGTCATCAGACGTCGGAGAAACGAAAACTTGAGTATACTTGCTTGTCAATGCAGGCCGGAAGACCCCCAATCTGCAGCTAGCGTCAAGACCAAGACGACTACGGTGAGCGCAAGCAGCAGAAGATAGGACTGAGCTAGATGAGTCGGGGGCTTCCATAATGCCGTTCGCCCGTTCGCAATGTATCCTGATTGGGTATAACGAAGGATTGACAGTAGCCTAGGATGTAAAAAATGTTCTGGTAGCAGCTGCATCACCACCGGATCTGCCGCTTGCTGGTACAGTAGAGTTCAAAGTTGCGCTGCAACACGGGAGCGGATCAGGCAAAGAAATGTTGTAACGGATTGCACACTTGTCTGAGAAAGATGGTTGAGAGACCCCTACACCAAACTCGATAGCCGGGCCAGAACGACTCTGATGGCAGGAAACAGTACGATTGTGCAGGCAGAAAGCAGCTAGCGGGACTGGATCGAGTGGTTCGGGGTCTCCCATAGGGCGACAGGTAGTGCGTTCTGGCGTCAATTCACAGTGCGATATTACAGGTAACAGGTTGCGCCGGAGGCTGCTAGCGCTTAGCAAGTCAAATCTACTCCAGACCGGAGATCATCATCCTAGGAGTGTCCGGACGGGGTAGCTACAAACTGTTTGAGGATGGATCCTCGAACTCCCGGAACAGAATTCCCTTCGGTCAGGTATTGGTATTCAATGCCATTTCGCGGAACTTTGAATCGATTCCGATTTTGTACGAGATGAAGGTCACACGACTCGTGTCGGCTCCTAGTCGTACCTGCGGGACGGCCTTAACAGTATCTGCACCCGGCAGACATTCCTTTACCATTTTTTCTAGCACTTCTCGTCCAACGCTCGGATGGATACGAGAGAGGTAGACCCAAAACAACTCGACGGATTCAGGAACAGTGATTACACTGGCTTCAGTCTCGATCAGACTCCCACCAGAAAGCTGCTGATTGGTAGCCGCGTCATCGTCACGACGTTTTTTCGACGGTGGTTGCCAGGGGGTTGTCGGAAACTGCCAAGTACTCTAGCTGGAGTCGATGGCGAGATGCGTGTCGAGAGTTGCGAGAGTTTTTGATCTTGCTATGAACAGACTCTTGCCTTTCAGTGGTCGCATTAATCGCGTCACCGAATGACGGGACGGTCGATTTGAATCTCATTCTCTCGTCAATTTCGCACACTCATCGAACATCCATACAAGGTTCGGGCTTTCATGAACAATCTTCACAAATGGCTTGTTGAGCTTTGTAGGCGTCGTCTACTTCAGGTGAAATACTTTTTCGCAAAAAGCCATGCAAATGATGGAATCCTCCTCCATAACTGGTCTCGCGCAGTCCCTAGCAGCTCACATGTTCCAGATAAGTTACTACAACTCATACGTGACTAGAATCAGACCCAATTAAGTTGCTGCAACTATTTTGGTCTGCCTTGTGCTGCTCGAGGTGATCAAAGGCAGACGTTGGCATATTCTGCAAATTATGTTTTTCCAACTCGTTTAGCAACCGCATGGTGAAGATGCTCCACTAGTAACCACTAGCGAGACTGAACGGTGCACTAACAACGCGATATTGTTCTCAATATTATTCACCGCTACCTCGACCGATACACGAAAGCTTTTACTGTACAGGGCTAGAAAAGTCGATCAATCACACCCAGATTCAAAACTCGACTGTAAAAAATCAACACAACACAGATAAAATGCGACTTAAATCCGAGCCGAAAAAGTAATTTGTGGAATTAAGTTTGGATCCGAATAATTCCGATAGATGGAATTTTGAAAATAAACTTCCTTTGAATTCTACAATCAAAATATGCCTCAGGGAAGGAACCTGCCTGGGATAATTTTCTCAGTAAAATTTATAACAAGAGAAATATTCATTGCAATTACATCCATCTCACTACTGTTGTGTACCTAAACTAATTGAAAGGAGAGCATTTTCTTACGGTCCATATGAATGAAAAATAGTGTGTTAGTAAAATGTGGTTGAAAAATCCATCAAAATTGCTTTCGCAATTAGTGTACGGTCTCATTTGATAGGATGCGAAGCTACCTCACAAAAGAAGTAGTATTTAATATGAAATGTACTGCATAGGTAGGGTGACCATATGGTATCCTAAAGGAGGACATGTCCTCCTTTTTCGATAAAAATCGGATGTCCTCCTTTTGCCCTGAAATGTCCTCCTTTTTGTATATTTTAAAGAAACAATTAACAATGCTAGACATCAATTTCCGAAGAGTTTTTTCTTGTTATCGCTTTGCGTTTAATTGCTTTCCAACTTGGAACATTTCCATCTAGTTTTTGATTAAATCAATGAAAATAACAAACATTAGATGAATGAATTAGAATATGTCAAAATAAAGTTTTAAAAAACTTGAAGAATATTTTCCCAAAATTGTGAGTAATGTGCCTGGAATAAAAATGACAATGTAATTTGAAAGTGAAACAAAGTTAAATGCCCATGCTCCTTTAAAGGTGAACTGTATTTGAAAGCTCATTGTGTAAGTAAAACGGAATATTGAATTTAAGTTCTAAGCTAAGAAGGGAAATAACACCTACCAAGCTTAAAAGTAGCCATGAAATTCTCCGTTGTTGTAACCACTCTGAAACCATTGTTGAATTTCTACAAACAACTGTTGAAAGTCTTGTTGACATACAGTTAACTTTGTAAGCCGTGTCTAGATCCATTCGTATACCATGAACTTATTGGTATTCAAGAAATAATCTCCGCAGGTCTACAAGGTGTCTTAAGTAATATTCCATCATTTGTCTATTGCTTATCGTTTCGGCTAAGTCATACAAAATTAATCACATGTCAGTTTTTCTTGCTAAAATTCTGTGCAATGCTGCCCTAAATGCCAGTTTATTGATATATCAAACATTTGTCCACCATTATTAAAATAGGTTGAAGCTTGTTAAATTGAAATTCACTATGAAGATGGTGAGTTCGTTCTCTCATTTTTTTTAGTTTCAATAAGTTCGAGAACAAGCTTGTATGTCGTATTTGACTCGACATCCCAAAAAATCAGTCAATTTAATATCAAATACAGGAAGTTTTTGTTTGATATTTTTTTCTCATGTCCTCCTTTTCCAACCAAATATGCTCCTTTTCGGCATGATTTGAAGAACCTGTCCTCCTTTGGGGAAATTCCATATGGTCACCCTATGCATAGGCCACCCCCGCCTTAGTCTGTTAATAAATAAATAAAAAAGCTAATTTAAAATATCTTAAGTAGATGAGTGTAAGCGAGCTGTTATTTGCTATTTCAAATGAGGCGCTACACTGTTATGTTTGTATTTTTTCTTATAACGAAATGTTAGACGAACATTAAAGGTATTTTTGTAAAAATAAATCATCTAAACGAACCAAAAATATAAAAATAAAATACCACTTGCTGTCCTTCACATCATGCATTCAGTTCAAATCATCCAAAGTCGGTCATGTCCTTCCTCAATCATTAAAATTTATCTGTTTCTTGTCCTTCTTAACTAGATACCATTTCGTCGTAGAATAGGAATCAAATTCCATCAATATAAATTTGACTATCAAAACCGGATCAGGCGAACGCGTCTAGCCATTCCAATCTCATAAAAAGGAGTCCTACCATAAAAGGGATAAAAGCAATTAGGACCGTGAATAAAAACAGGATTCTATCTGGGAGAACGAATTACAGAAGGAATAAAAAACCGGTTCCCATGTATCCAGTTTCGATCTCACTTTTTTAGGCAATTAAAAAAAAGTTCGGTCCCTTACACAGCGCACAGTTTCAAATATCTATGAAATTGAAAGGAGAATCATGGGATGCGAGAAAATTGAACTAGCCGACAGTATTCTCCTCAGAACGATCGCGTCAGATTCGACGAAAAAAAACGGCTGAATAATCGTCACGAATTAGATGAAAAAATCACAGGATTAAACCACCACTAGTCGAGGGATCTTGCCATGAACCAGGAAAAAAACGATAGGCAGGATAAACTCTCATGTGTCTAATTCGAGTGCGATTGAAGCAAAAATCTTTCACGCACCTGAGTCAGAGCCAAAATAAAATTCGATAACCTTGCCCAACGAGGATTTCGTTTTGCCGCGCGAGGACCTCCAACGAAAAGGGGAAGGCGTATGATGATGATGGTGGAAAGATGTAAGAAGATGATGACGAAGCGCAGAGATTGCCTGACGGCTGGCTAGCAATGAGCCATCAGGATCAAATTCCATTATGCATCCATCAGAACATTCCTTATATGGTGGGAAAAGAGTAAATGTCGCCATAAAATGTTGGCTAATTCTCGAAAGTACAACCAGAGGCATCATTTGGTATTGAAATAGCATCGATTAGATATTCTTAGCTAGCTCATAACTCTAATCCAACTCGTCACAATTGCTTAATTCATGTGCATCATCTAGATGATGCTACCCGACCATTGCATTCCATAAGGAACTGTCAGGTAGATCACAAACCAAATTTTACTGCACATTCATGACGCTGCCTCACAAGAACAAGGAAACCTGAGCTAGTAAACACCGACGCGGTCGACCGCACCAGCAAGAACCTTTTGCTACTGCCATGAGTGAGAGGATAACGGTACCCGGTCCAACAAGATCTGAACTTCGTTCTTACTCTCTTCACATTTTATGATTTTTTCCGCGGTTCCTCTTTCAGACACTTCCACTTCAGGTGAGATGAGGCTGGCCTGCAAGACCGTGGATCGATGGCTATGGTGAAAGAACGTTGAAGGGATGGTGATCTAATATGCTGCTTACGGATTTCTTGAAGTGGATATGCTGAAAACATTACTAAAAATGTTATAAACCATGAGTAAAATCGCTACGCAGTCTCATAATTGAAACGATTTTTATTATTTGACCGACGTTTCGAGACGGGAAGACACTAATCCCGTGTCGAAAGTCGGACGAATGTAAAAACTCAATTCAATTAGATGAGACTGCGTAACTGTTTTACGTACGAGATTTTAGAAGAATAATATATGTTTTTTTTATAAACAAAAATCAGTAAGTACTGTCCATTTAATTCCACCAGTTAATTTTCGTTATCTTTGCAGATACGTAATTAACTGGTGAAATTAAATGGACAGTACTTAATTCGTCTTAGACGGTTTAATACATTCCACTAAACGAGCTTAATATATTTTTCTGAAAAATCAGTAACTACGATAGCACTGATACTGAAATTTGTTTTCTCTTAAGTCCAAGAAAAAATAACAAGAAATAAAGTGTTTTATAACGACAACATTGTCTTAAAAATGTTTTTAAAATTATCCGATTGTTTCAGTGTGTTGATGCACAACAGCGCATAGCAGACAAATTAATCGAAATCGTTGATACTTAATTTTTTTTTTTTTTTTTTTATGAAGGTTTACTGGCGGGACTCTGAATAGAGTAGAAACCTCTGCACCAGGCCTTTGATGATACCGTTGCATAATTCCGTTCGAAGCAGTTTGCCAGCCGTACACGGAACATGTCGTCCAAGAAGACGCTGTTGCAACTGAATCAGAGGGAATTACGTTCATAGATAGTCAAAGAGGTCTCATGCTAACTAACATCGTAATCGTTTAAAGTCATTTTTGTCTTTTTCTTGTCATAGTCACATTATTTAGCCAGTTTTTATGCGTCTATTGTCATTGTACGCGTTCAAAATCAACCGAATGCTTCTTAGAAACTGAGACGGAAGTTTTTTTTTATAAAATATAAGAAAGTGTTCAATTCCCGATTTATAAACAATGACAAGCTAATAACTTTTGAAGCAGTTTTCCAGCCGTACAAGGATCATGTCGTCCATTAAGACACTGTTGAACTGGCTCAAAAGACATTATATTTACAACTTTAATAGATATTCTCTCCCATTATCTCATTCTTAATTATATAGATTGATGTGTACGATGTCATTTTTGTCTTTATGGTCAGAAGGTATGAAGTATGGGATCCTCGAATTACTTTGTTTACCTAAGTTATTGGTTCTTCATGGTTTTCGTTCTCTGTCAATACTATCAAACACAATGTAAATTATGTCTTGTAAAAAGTGGAAACTATTCGTGCATTTGGTCTATTTTATTGTTATTCCTTTGTCAAGGTAGTCCAAGACTATTATTATGTTCTAAGAAGTAGCTTAATCGTTTCTAAACTGTCAATATCTATAATGTACTAATGATCAGCTATGAGTCAGCTATAGGATTCACTTTTCGGTGGCAAAGTAAAGCTTCATCACGCCTATTCCCTACTATTAGTAAAAATTATCGAGAATGAAGCCGTCATAAGATTGTTCTTATACCATCATTATAATGTGTGGTATTTTTTATTATAGCTCTTCGAAGTGAGACATAACAAAATAAGACTGGCACCACGTTCCTAGTTTTAAAAAACTTCTACTCAGTGAATCCAGTAGTCATTTCCCTACGAATGTCTTGAATACATTGTGTATCAATAAATGCCTAGCTAGCTAAGTATAAGCGTGGCTACGACTCATCGTCACAGGGAACGCATCAGAAAAGTATTGCCGAAAAGAAGAGAACTCACATCATTATCACTGATGAAAAAGGCCTCTGCCTGACTGCACTACCATTCAAGGCTCCAAGACACGATGTCCGTTGGATTACATGCATATGCCGTAAATTGATGCGTCAATGCCAGATATGTAACGCGGCACCAAACAAAAATAGTCAACATGTGATACCACCACGACAGGATATGTCTTTGGTTGCCATATCAGTGCTAATGGCGTAAGCCGACCCACCGCGGCAAGGTAACATATCCGAGGGGAAGGAAATTAATCGAAATCGTTGATACTTTATTCAAAATAAATTCAATATATTATTCGCTAATGTTGCGTTTTCGATCATAATCCCCCCGAAGCCCACGAGCACCAAAGGAACTGGCCGTGAAAGGAGAAAACAAGAGCTCAGAACCAGGTAAATTTATCACATTAGTTAGAATGGTGGTAAATGATGATGATGAACACGGAGATGATGGGCAAAGATGGTTCTAATGTTGGTTTTATCACAGATAACAGATGTTGAGGCTGGCATCCCATACGTGTGTAAACATCCGCAACCGTTAATTCAAATGTATTTTAAATTGGGACCGTGTTTGGCAATCGATTGGAGATGGCGCAAGGATCATTGTTATTGAAAACGCAGCCCGATTGCGGCTGTCAAATGCATTGGCTGCGTTCGACGGTTGTAATTCAGCTGCATCCTTAGGTACTGCCGCAATCAGTTGAGTAGATGGCAGTAGTGAGCCAACGTATATCAATTCAAAATTTTACACAGGATTTTCAATAAAATTTGTTCTAGCATCAATGTCTGTTATCTGTGGTTTTATTCATTTTGTTGTGTATGGAAGTTCCGCGTTCGGTGGCGTTTGAATCTTGTTTTTGTTGCGTTGTTGTTTGTGGGATAAGACTTAGAAGGGATTTGCTTGAGCAAAAATCTAACGGGACTTGTTGGAGTATTGTAGGTGGTGGTCTGTGAGTGAACCAAGTGGAAAGTTTTTGCGATTTATAATGATTAAACGAGTTCGTCGAGTAAATGATTGACAAATTGTTTCCATTTATCTTGAAACATTTCAAACGATAGGATTACTTTTGTTAACAAAATCATGCTTAACCCTTTATAAGACAGAAGCAACTTTATTGTCACCAAAAAAATATACGTTTTCTGTTTATTAACATGTGCTTTACTTATTTACTTATTACTCATTTTCCATGTAGTGGCTATATTTGTCATTTAGTAACACTCTAGAGGTCTCTTTTCAGTTAGTCGTAATCCAAGTGGCACATTGCGTTAAAGTAGGATGCTAAAAAAATTTTTATTGAAGAAGGTACGTTACTGCACGGGTAAAAATCCGTTCCCGGAAATGAGAAAATAATTCATGATTTCATGAATCCAACGTGTTTTCATGTTATGAAAATACACCATGAATATAAATCATGATTTAATGATTTATTTTCGCGTAACGCAATCAATGCGTTACGATTTGGTTGTTGAGATCGAAAAAAAAAAAGTTCAACAGGGGTTTTGAACTCGAGTACACCAAGTGAGAGTCCGGCGTGCTACCTTTCAGCCGTTCTCACTTCTTGGAAAGGGAGTGTTCGAAGTATAACCGGTTATGCATTTTGTCGACTGTTGAAGATTGCATAGTACCATGAATAATGTTCCTGAAATCATGAATTATAATCATGATTTCATGAACTGGCATGATTCATGATTTCATGATTTTTTATTCATGATTGTGGGTATGCATTTGTTTCCGTGGGAACGTCTACAAAAATAAGTTATGACGCTCCGAAGATTGATTGTTTAAAATACGTGACCAATAGTTCAAATGAGTATCCTGTCTCCTAAAGGGCCGGGAAGCACCTAAGAGTTATTCGGAATTATTTCTCAAAGTAAAAATGTAAACAAGAATGCAATACCATATTTTTAAAACGACTTATCTACTTTTGTAAACAAAGATTCAAACGTTGATTTGACGAATCTGATAGCACTCCCACGAAAAATAACACCATCGAAGCGTAGGTGAAAGCTTTTGCTACTTATACCTATAGGTTTGCGTGAGAGTGCTATTAGATTCGTTAAATCGATGTTTAAATCTTTGTTTACAAATCAAAAGTAGAAAAGTCGTTTTGAAAATTTGAAAGGCGCTCAGAAATTACTCAGTTTTGTGATAATGTGATGTAATTCGGCTGTAATGCGCTCGAGTATAGAACGTTGCTGACGGGAGTAGGGGGTGCTGCCCAAATGGTTCTTTATCCTAATCTGTAATCTCCACTGGCTAGATATATCAGCTTCCACACTGATATTCTTCCCTCCCCCTTCATACGGGAGCTTGGCAGAAGGAAGGTCGTGTGATATGTGCCATCACAAATATTGCCCTCCGCTCGCTTTTAAATCGACTTCTATAAAAAAACATTCTTCATGTCTGCCGTATCCTAACGGAACTATCAATTCTATACTTTCACCTCTAATTCTATCATGAACATGTACGTCCAAGTTTGGAAGATGATATTAGCATTTCCATATCATAGCATGTATTACTTTTTATTGTGCAATCGTTCGACCTTCTCGGTAGAACAAAGGAACTATTATTTACTTATTAATAATTAAAGGCAAAAGTTCGTTCCCTTAACATGAATACTGGTCCGAATCAGTAGAACCCAGAAATTTTGAATAGAAAAACTATGTGCCCAAGTAGCATATGTAACAACTCTTAAAAATAAAAAATAAATGGAAGGTTACATAATGGTCGGATTTAGGATGCTTGAAACAATCCAAGTCGCGGTTGATTGCATTTGGTTCATTTTTCAGTCATCTTGAAACTAAATGTGTTATAGGTTTTTAAGCAGTTACAGGGTCATTGAATTGTAACCATAACATTGAACTATCATAAGTACTTAAGTCACAATAAAGTTTTTAACTAGTTACCGAAAGACTATCCGAATAGTAGTTGTCAAGTAACAAAAACATCACAATAATTTCATGATACATAGTAAGAGAGCTTCCATCCTGATTTGAATTTCTAACACCATTGATGTCTGGTGCTGAATTATAATTTTGAGACAGAGATACTGCATATGCACATTTTTATTGTATGTTCACTAATTTGGAATTTTATAATTAAAACACAATGCGAAATTTTCCAAAAGCTGCCAAACGTCAAACGAAGCGAGTTACCCAGAAACATCAATAGCTATGGAAGCAAATTACAGTGTAACTTTGAAGTGAGTCACATCAGTGTTGCAAAAAAAAATTGTTACTGGTAACTAATCTTCACAGGCGTACTAGTTTCAATGTAACTTGTTTATGATTTGTAAATATTATAGGTTACTTGTAACCCGTATGTAACGGATTTGTGTAGCCCTATTTATATAATCAACACTGCATGTGAAATGATTGTGTCCATATCGAAAGTCGTTGTAAACTGAAAAGTTTCATTAAAAAACGAATTTTGGTATTACCGTTTACAGCACTAAGTAATATCGTCCAGCTAAATATTGTTTAGTGCCCAGAAATTAGACAAAACTATTATTTGTCTTAATAGGCAATAGTTTTATAAAATTAGGTAGATCGAACGTAGGACTCGAGTGTTAAGTTACTACAGTTACAGTTATTTAAAGTTAAAGTCTATCTACTGGAAAAATATTTAAGCTCTTTTAGTGAAATGTATTCAACCGTCTAAGACAAGTTTAGTACTTTCCATTTAATTCCACTACACAGTTAAAAATTCTGAAAATTACACGCTATGGAAATATTTGAACGCATATTTTTGTGTTCAATAGCCTCTAATTTTACATCCAACTTTTTCTTGTACGCAATATTGAATACAAGCTCCATAGTAACGACGACCTGTAATTTTAAAAAGTGACGGAAAAATGAGTCGAATCGAACGGAGCCTTTTTGTTACATCATATATGCTGTAACATTTTTATACTGTGTACGTTATGGTATCTTTGCAGATACGTATTTTGACCTCAACTGTGAGGCCGTCTTAAGTGTCCCGTATTTGACTCGACTTCTAATGATTTTCCGAGAAAAATCGTCTTTTGCTTCTTTGAAAAATGTCAAAGGCATCTACTAATCTCGGAAATTTGCATTTAGATACAATTATTCAAAGTTTTTTTCCCTATAGTTTTTTTTCCACATAGCCGTTTTTTCCATAACTTTTAAAAACAAGAACAACAACAGTACATTAGTGATTAGATGCTCCTTTTCGACCAAAATTCCTGATTTATAAAATGTGGGAAAATACATATCCGTCACAATTTTTGTATCAATCTTCCTATGATATTACTAGTAGATAAAAAATTTCCAAAAAGAAAAACGAACGGCCATAAAGGTCATGTTTTGGAATTAACAATATGAAAAGTAAAAAAATAAAAATATAAAGATGCAAATTAGCAACCATTCACGACATTTCATTTTAGGCAGAAGCATTATACAAATACAAACATCATCACATTGAAAAATTACATAAGTTATCAAATCTTTTGAACCACCATGTATACGGTCGTTTGATGAAATATGCTCGGAAATATGCCTATAAAATATATTTTAGGGTAATGATCAATATAATGAATAAGAAAACGGCTGTTTTTATGAATCTACTTTTAATTTAAAATTCAAGATTTAAAGATACAAAAATAGCGACATTTTTTTCTTTACTGTTATTGAAACTTATTTTAAAACAAAAATGCAAACATGTTACTATAAATAATAAAACCAAAAATTTGGTTTACCCGGGGGTGCGAGGTTTTTAGCTAGCTAAAATTATAGGTTTCACCAAAAATTCCATTCCGCACATTTATCTTTGCTAAAATAACATAAAAATAACACTTTGCATATAACCATTTACAATTTGTTATTTTAGATTCATGTCTTCAACTTTCTGATTACTGACATTCAATTTCAGTGACATTGTGACCAGATTTGTTTTATTTTCGTATTAAATACATAACAAAGTTTCATGACAACAAATAAAATGTTGACAAGTAGAAGTCAGTAAATAGTTACAATGTGGCAATCAAGACAAGAATGTTTCAGTTACTGTAACATGGAAATGTTACGGATGGATTACAGCGCAACTTAAAGTGAGACCGTGTAGTTAGTTACATAGTAGCTCAATTTTTTGCGCTTTTTTGGTTGCACTAGCAAGCACTGACGGATTCTACATGGCCTAGTGAAATTTCTTTTCGAGAATTCGAAGAAAAGAGTAATTTACGAAGGGTTTTTTTGGAAACCGACGATACTTTCCAGTACTGTGACAAGCAGCGCTGTAGATCAACGCATGTAACAAATACTGCATCTGCATCTCTGCCAGATATTTCATCACTATCTGTAGCTGCAAATTCCGAAAATACCGTCGTAAAATTCGTGACCGTTTACTATCAAAACGTAAGAGGAATCCGTACTAAAACAAACGAGCTTTTACTCAAACTATGTACCTGTGAATACGATGTTATTGTGCTCACTGAAACGTGGTTACGCTCCGATGTCGCTAGCTCAGAGTTCGCAGCAAACTACTCAGTTTTCCGCTGTGACAGAAATGCCGCCTCCAGCGATCTTCAGCGTGGTGGAGGTGTCTTGATAGCAGTTAAATCCGGCTTAAATTGCATTTCAGTGGAACTAGCAAACTGTGGAAATCTCGAGCAAATCGCTGTGCGTGTTAAACTACAGAGAAGAACGCTCTACGTATGCGGTATCTACCTCCGACCAAACTCCCAGCCGGCTCTGTACTCTACGCATTCTTATGCTGTACATCAAATCGGTGATATGGCATTGGACTCGGACCAGATCGTCGTTGTTGGTGATTACAACTTACCACAGTTAGCATGGTCGTGTGATGAAGACGTTAACAGCCTGATCCCATCGAATGCATCATCTGAACAAGAAATAGCTTTTAATGAGTCAATGGTTGGTTCTGGACTATATCAACTCAACAATCTGCTTAATATGAATGGTCGCACTCTTGACCTGGCTTCTGCGAACGATCCGAATGCTGCTGATCTCATTCAACCACCGACGCCACTTCTTAAAATTGACAATCATCACAAACCTTGCGTCCTTCACATCGAGGTCAATGACAACAGAATGCAGCACGCTAGGAATCGTGTCTGGTCCGGCAGCTTTGATTTTGACTTCCGCGGATGTAATTTTTCTGACTTGAATAGCGCAATGCCGAACGTGGATTGAACGGAAATGATTCATGCTATTGACACCGACTGCATGGTAGGTATTTTCTATGCAAAAATATTCGATATACTGCAGACTCATGTTCCACTGAATAGGAAGAGGCGTATTGCATACAGACAACCTTGGTGGACACTGGATTTACAACATCTTCGAAATGTTGTCCGTAAATCACGTAAACGCACTTTCGTTCTCGATCGAATGAGAATCTGAACAGTCTTTGTTCTCTTGAATGGCAATACAATGATTGCCAGGAAATTGCTTTCCGTAGTTATATTGTTCGATTGGAGTCATCTGCAAAAGAAAATCCTGCTTCGTTCTGGTCGTGGTATATCAAAAGTCGAAAAAGCACAAACCGTACTCCTGCCAAGATCACTTCCAACGACGCCGTTGCTGACTCACCAGATGGTGTTGCGGACTTGTTTGCGAATTTTTTGCGAGAGTGTGTATATCACCGCTCCAACAACATTCTCCCCGGCCAGTATGAGCACAGCCCCGACTTTCGACATGCATTTCCCATCCTTAGTAATGAGTCAGAGGGATGTTTTGTCGGCTTTGCTTAATCTCGACACTTCAAAAGGATCTGGTGTGGACAATCTGCCACCGCTGTTTTTAAATGAATGTGCTCCTAATTTGCTGATGCCGTTAACGCTTATCTTCAATAGATCGATAAATGAGAGTACTTTTCCAGTAGCGTGGAAACTAGCCTCAATCACTCCGATCTTCAAGGCTGGTGATAATCATGCTGTGGAGAACTATAGAGGTATTTCAATCCTGTGTTGCCTGGCCAAGGTGTTTGAAGATCTGGTTCACAGCGTTTTGTACACGGCTTCTCTTCCACTGATATCGGACGTGCAGCACGGTTTTGTTAAAAAGCGCTCGACAACAACCAATCTAATGACCTTTGTGAATAATCTTTCTACGGAAATTGAAAGTCGCCGCCAAGTGGATGCCATATATTTCGATTTCTCAAAGGCGTTCGACAAAGTTCCCCATGATCTCGCAATAGCTAAATTCCGATATCTTGGCTCTCCAGAATGGCTAACTGCATGGCTGCAGTCTTATCTGAGTGGAAGAGAGGCGTTTGTCAGCATAAATGGAGTACGTTCTCGTACTATTTCTATTACATCGGGCGTCCCGCAAGGCAGCATTCTGGGACCTTTGCTGTTTATTATCTTCGTAAACGATTTGTGCTACCGTTTAAAATCACGTCTCTTACTTTATGCCGACGATCTCAAAATGTACAAAGTAATCACATCGTTTCTTGACTGCCGATATTGACGAGCTTCAGTTATGGTGCATCGAATACGCAATGGAACTGAACATTAGCAAGTGTAAGATTATTTCGTTTTCGCGCCGTCAATTTCAAACCGAGTTTGAATATTGCATCAACTCGGTTGTCTTGGAACGAGTTCTCAAACTATCCGTGACTTAGATGTTATTATGGACAGCAAACTTCGATTCAACGAACACGTTAGTACGACAACAGCAAAAGCATTTGTGGCACTGGGATTCATTCGTCGCAACACTATCGGTTTCACTGACGTTCACGCGCTTAAAGCTTTATAGGGTAAATGATGTATCTTGGACAAGCGCAGGACATTCATTAGGAAATATATCGAGATTGAATAGTATAAAACAATTGAAAACCACTAGGTTCATCCAAACACATAACCTATGATTAGTCTTGTGTCTCCATTGCCCAATTTTTGAGTAAATTACGTTTACTAGGTGTAAACTGTGATAGACTGCGAACTGAAATATTTTCTTTTTGGACATCAAATATATAATTTCGACATGGAAAATGCATATATTTTGGACAGAGTCATTTTCTCCTAATTTAAAAATGGCCACCTACAGATCTCAATGATATGACTTACCAACATGTGTTCACATTCATTTAAATGCATTTATTTGCTTAACTGACATATGTTAAACCAGAAATTAACATTTTTTCGCAATCTTATCGATATCATTGAAAACAGCCTGAAAGTTGGCAATTAATGGTTCATCCATGTACTGTACATGGGGTGACCAATAAATGTCTGATGCGTAAAAACATAACTTCATTTTGGTCACCTTTTTTCATCCGTCTCAAGTTCATGTTAAGCGATTGGAATATGTTAGTATCTCAATTACAATCAAACTTTGGCCGCAAGACCTCAAAATTGCCGTTTGAACCAATTTAAACGTGTTTCAGGTGCATGTTACGAAGAGTCCTATAATGCATGTTCTCCTGCATACTGGCGTCCAGCAGGCACTTTGGTAGAAAGCTTTACATTTTAGGTAATTTTAAAGATAAATAAAGGTTGATTTGTGAATTCTCATTAGGAGCCGCTAGAGTTGAGGTAAAAGTATGCAATGATCATATTTTCGATAGAAATTTTCCTACACATTATCTAAAATTGATCGAAGAAGCTCAGGCTTGTCCAAAATATGTACATGTCCAAAATATATCATTTACCCTACTGCTCGATTGTTCGCAGCATAATGGAATACGCAGTGTGTGTATGGTCGCCCCATCACGCAACTTAAATTATCCGCATGGAGCGAGTTCAACGCAGCTTCGTACGATACGCACTTCGACAGCTACCATGGAACGACCCATCTAATCTTCCAGACTATTGCAACCGTTGCAGATTAATAGATTTAGAAACATTAGATTTAAGACGGAAAAAACTTGCAAGACTTTTTATATTTGACCTTATTATGGGCAACCGTCACTTTTAAGAAACGTCAATTTTTATGCACCTTCCCGTCAGCTCCGTGTGAGAGATCTTTTTCTTGTTAGAAGGCATAGAACTGCCTATGGTTATAACAACCCACTCGACAATTGCGTTAGACTTTTTAATAATGTTACTGATGTTTTTGATTTTATTGTGTCAAAGTCAGTGTTTAAAAGTAAAATTAGGAACTTAGTATAGTACAATCAGTCTGTGGAATTTATAAATTCGAGACGAAGACAAGAATAAATAAATAAATAGTGTTACAGCAAATATAACATATTATTATGCTTTAAAATCTTTGGTTACAGATACAGTTATAGTTATCAAAATTTCACATAGAATTTTGTCGCATATCGATCACCGTAATTCAATTGTGACAATCTGTGCTACTTGTGTGTTTTGTTGTACTTGTACCATCACACAAAGTATTTTACTTGTATTTTCTGGTCTGTATCATTTATTTTGTATGAAGTTATTTATGAAATGGTAGAGTAAAATACTACTAACTTTCTTTATAAAAATACTCACCGACGTTGATTTTAGTACCCACTGTCTGTTTCTCCACACCTAATTTGTGAAAATTATAAGATCCGCCAGTTGCGCAGCAATCCAGGGTCTGAGTAACAATCGATGAATGATCCTGGATGTGACCGAACAATGCTGCTTACATGGATGGTATCAAATTCGGCAACTTGACGGCTTCATAAAAGCTTGTATGTAATTTCTCATCCTATTTTTACTAATTCAGTTCTGGAACAAATCTTGACGTGTTAACATATAACTTTTTTCCAATGACAAAAAGCACCATTTTATTGTCTGGAATACGAATTAAGAAAAATTACAGGGCGATTTTTTTCATGTCCGTTCACCATCGCGGCACACTACGATTCCTCGATAAATGAAAAATGGGATGTTAGATGTGAACAGTGAGATATGAGAAGTTAAAAGGGGTGTGAGAGCTAAAAATCGAAAAGAGAATTGGAAAATGAGGAAGGAAGATGAAAGAAATACTAAAGATGTGAGAGGTAAAAACTATGAAGTGAGAAGAGAGAGGTTGGAAAGGAAAAGTGAGAAGCGCGTCGTAAAAACTGCGGAATGAGAAGTGGAAAGTATAAAGTGAGAAGTGAGAAGGTAGAAGTGGAAAATGAGAAGATAAAAGTGAAAAGAGAAGTAAGAAATGAGAAGTGAGAAGTGAGAAATGAAAGATGCGAAGAAGGAAGAAGAAAGAAAGAAAAAAGAAAGAGGAAAGAAAGAAGAAAGAAAGTAGAAAAAAAGAAGAAAGAAAGAAGAAAGAAAGAAGAAAGAAAGGAGAAAGAAAGAAGAAAGAAAGAAGAAAGAATGAAGAGAGAAAGAAGAAAGAAAGAAGAAAGAAAGAAGAAAGAAAGAAGAAAGAAAGAAGAAAGAAAGAAGAAGGAAGAAAGAAAACTGAAGAACAAAGAAAGAAAAAATAAGAATGAAGAAGGGGGATGGAAGAAGGGAAAATTAAAGTGGAAGGTAGAAATTGGAGAAAAAAGACATGGGAAAGGAGAAGGAAGAAGTAGAAAGAAGAAGAATTAAAAAAGGAAAGAAAAAGGAAGAAGAAAGTGGAAGAAGAAAGTGGAAGAAGAGAGAATAAAAACGAAAAAAGAAGAAGGAAAAAGAAAAATAATGAAAGAAGGAAGAAAGAAAAAAAGCAGAAAGAAAGATTACGGAAGAAGGATCAATGAAGAGAGAAGAAGGAAGAGAGGAGCATGAGGAAATAAAAAGGAAGGGGAATGAAGGAGATAGAGGATTGAAGAAAAAAAATGAAAAACATAGAAAAAAGAAAATGAAAGGAAGAAAGAAGAACGCAGAGAAAAATAAGAAAGAAAACGAAAGGAGGGAAAGAAAAGATGCAAAGAAGGAAATGGAAGAAGGAAGAAGCAAGAAAAAGGAGAAGTAAGAAAAATTAAGATGGAAAAAAGTTGAAAGAAAGAGGAAAGAAGAAGGACCTGACCTGTCACTTCTATCTTCTCATTTCGGACTAACTACTATTCTGGCTAATGAATGATCATTTGGCCTAGTGAACGTTTTGCTGTGGGTGCTGAGTAAATGGGCCAAATGGTCTTTAAGTTAACTGGTCATTAGCCCGATAGATCATTAGGCCAAATGTTTTTTTTGATAAGTGATAGTGATTTCATTTATTTAGTTTACATCTAAACAGAAAACACTGAATCAACAATTTGACGCCCAATACACGGTTCGGGGCCGCATTTCTCCATCCTCGAATGCGCCCCACGCTCGCCAAGTGGTTTTGCCCATGGTCTGCCCACCTCGCTCGCTGCGCTCCACGCCGTCTCGTACCTGCCGGATCGAAAGCGAACACCATCTTTGCAGGGTTACTGAACGGCATTCTTGCAACATGCCCTGCCCATCGTACCCTCCCGGCTTTAGCTTCCTTCTGGATACTGGGTTCGCCGTAGAGCTGGGCGAGCTCGTGGTTCATTCTTCGTCGCCACACACCGTCTTCTTGCACAACGCCAAAGATGGTCATAAGAACCGGTCTCTCGAATACTCCGAGTGCTTGCAAGTCCTCCTCGAGCATTGTCCATGTTTCATGTCCGAAGAGGACAACCAATCTTATTAGCGTCTTGTACATGACACATTTGGTGCGGTGGCGAATCTTGTTTGACCGCAGTTTCTTCTGGAGCCCGTAGTAGGCCCGACTTCCACAGATGATGCGCCTTCGTCTTTCACGACTAACATTGTTATCAGCCGTTAACAAGGATCTGATGTAGACGAATTCTTCGACCACCTCGAAGGTATCCCCGTCTATCGTAACACTGCTTCCCAGGCGGGCCCTGTCGCGCTCGATTCCGCCCACAAGCATGTACTTTGTCTTTGACGCATTCACCACCAGTCCAACTTTTGTTGCTTCACGTTTCAGGCGGGTGTACAGTTCTACCACTATTGCGCAGTCTATCCTTTATTCAGTTTCACCTTTTAAAAATGCTGAGAAAAACAGCCAAAACGTCGGGCAAAACATAACTCATTATTTTGAAAATTCCCCAAAATTCCAAATTTCTCAAAACAAATGTTCCAGCTAAAAAAAATTTTTGTTGAAATTTGAAGGATTTTTCCCGAGGAAATTCAGGTTTTTTTTTCGAGCTAATAAGAAAGAGTTTTCTGAGTAAATAAGAAGGAATTCCTTAAGGTAATTCGTGTATTTTTATCAAGAATTTAGTTTTCCAGGGATATTCGAGAGAATTTGAAGAAAAAAATTGTGGGAACTTCTTAAATTTAGATTTTTTTTTTTAATTTTCTCAAATCTCTCTGATTTCCTTTTTAAATCTGCTAGCCTTTTTTTATAATATTTTTGGGGATTTTTTTTTTCAATTTTGTAGGAAACTCCAACGATTTCTGTCTGGGAATTCTTTTAAGTTTCTTTGGGAAATTTTCTCGAGTGTCATAGCAAAATTCATTTGAGTTTTCTCGAAAAATCCATTAGATATTTCTTGGATTTCATCTAGAGTTGTTACTGTTTCCGAATTTCTTCGAGAAATGCTTACGAAGTTCTTGAAATTGGTCCGAATAACCTCAGATTTAAAGGCGGACTCGCTGGCAAAGGTGGGCGCACAGGAGGGTGAGGTTTATGATAGACAATACTCGAGCAACGAGTTTTTCCCATTAGTCCGGTAGAGTACTCTTCAAAGTTGGCAAAGAAATTGGACACACAACGAACTTGAACGGTGGCTATTTTTCATAGTTCCAAAAGTTTCTGGGCGAGCGTGGTTCAGAGGTGAGGACTTAAGTCGAGGCTTCATTCGCGTGATGTCGAGACTTATGTCCAATCACTATTCACTAAAGGCACATCTGTACAGAATAAACCTTGTCGATAGCAACTTATGTAGGTGCGGAGCCGATTATGATGACATTGATCACGTAGTTTGGTCCTGCTCGGAAAATGACGCCTCCAGAGAGCAATTATTGGATACCCTTGTGACCCGAGGTAAACAACCCTCTCAGGGAAGTTCGAGGTGTTTTGGGAGATCGTGATGTTGTCTATATGCAGGCCATTTATAGTTTTCTTTGTGCTTCTGACATCAAAATTTAATGTTTTGTTTTTTTCTTACTTCAAAGTTTTTTTTTGTTCTGTCTCTGCCTTTTTGTTCCGTAGAGCTCCATAGCTCTTGCCATCCGGAAGATGCTCCCAGTCGAACTAATTCTCGAGCACGACGACACGCCACATCGTCCCTGACGCCAAATGCCCGGATGAGAAGCTGAAATTTCCTGATCCCAAATCCTAAGCCCCGTCCATCCTTGAACATTGTAAACTAACCTCGAGTCACCACGAGTACGCTGGCTTCTACCCCCCTCTTACTAACCGTATAATAAAATAATATTGATTGTATATATCACAAAGAACAATGGCTCCGTAAAGTGTTATACACGCCTGAGCCTACCAAATAAACGAACTTGGAACCTCAGATTTCCTTTTATTTTCTTGTTCCTCCAAATAACTTCTAATTTCCTCATTCAATTTCTCCGAATTTTCTCGGGATTTCTTTTTGATTTTTTTTGAGAGCCTCCTTTGAAGTAGTAAGAAAATTCCTTTAAATTTCATAGTAAGATTCTTTCGAATTTCTTTGGTAAATTACATTGATGGGAAGCTCTTGAACTTCCTCGGAAATTTCATTCGGATTTTAAGGGAAGTTTTCCTGCAGTTCATCGAAAAAAACTTTCAAATTTCTAACAATACCGTCATCGGGGGTGACAATGGGTCAAATGGGGGTGAGAATGTGTCACTGTTTCAAGTACTTAGAATGCTTGTAGAATAGATTGAATGTATCTGAGGGCAAGAAGACCAAAATATAAGAGACCTTTTTGAACGATTTTTCTATCCGATCTCCAGGCTGTCGGTGAGAGCGATGGCCCATTCTCACCCCCAGACCCATTGTAACCCCCAATTGCGGTAGTCGCCAATGTCGTATTTAAAATCAAATCATAAATCTGTTCTGGGATGATCAAACAGGTCAAGCGACCGAAAAAAATCAGTTCTCAATTTTACTCATGTTCTTATTTTGTCAAAGACTAACTTAAGTTATCTTTCAGCGAGTTATGATATGTAGATCTGCTTTGACCATGAACTCTTTTTCGATATATAAGAAATGTCCCTTTTGGAAGCTATGACTGAATTATATTTTGCTGGAATATTTTCCGGGCTTTCTTGCTAATGATAGTCAAATGAACCTCCGACCTCGCATTTCAGTCGTCAATAACAATCAAGCCGCCGACCGGGAATGTGCGTAAATTAGGGAAAGAATGAAAAGCAATTCCCAGCTTGGAATGAAAGAGAAACGATTTTGGCGCACTTCTCGCTTATTAAAATTGAGTTTCGTTTTTTTTCACCATGTGGAAACATATTTCGCATAGCTTTTTTTACTTTCGGGACTTGGGAGAAAATGCCGCGGGACAGCCATGAAAGAAACCGCAAGCCTGGAATTGGAACGATCAACCGGCGGAGGTCGATGAACCCCTTTCTACCGGTGAGTGGCTCCAGCCTCACTCGTACGCAAAAGCGAGATGATAGCAGTTGGAGTCCCGAAAATAAAATGCGCGATCCGACAAGCATAAGAGGCTTAATGAGGATCAATTTGGGATGCTGAAAGAGAGGTGGAGTTCTGTCGGATGTAATTACCGGAAAGATACATCTCAATTGGAGCGCCTCTTCTCGTAAATATAGCTCTGTTGACAGTTTATGCCAAACGGGTAAACAAAAGGGTGTAATTGAATTAATTCGTACGTTCTAACGTGAATATTTGCGGGATGGAAATTGACGAACAACACAAAGGAATGAATGAAGTCGCTGTACGAAACGCAATTCAAATTGCTTGGGATCAAATTGCTTGGCTTCAATGCAGAAGTGTAGCTTGGGTTCGTGTGGATGCTTTCTCTGACATTTTGATTCAAATCAATGTTTTATCGAAAACACGCAGAAAGCAAACCCAATTCCAAAGGCATTATAGAAGACTATTCTAGTTGCTAAGATAACCGAATGCCATACCAAATAAGTAGTAACAAGCATTTTAGATAGCTTAATAATTTGTATTTCACGGGTAAATTTTATCAAAATATATCATTCAAACACGATAATCACTAACACCGCTAACGACGGCCACGCGACCGGCTCCGGTTCATTCGCTGCCTTGCACTGGAACTGCGACTCCGAATCCGCTTGTGACCGTTACCGTTCCTGGACGCGCTTCGTCCTCTGGGCATGCTGCGTCTTCGCCTTCCGGTTGCGGGCGATTGTTCCCCACCAGGTCGAGGGCACGGCGTAACGCGCTGGGGATGCTTGCAAGCCTGTTCCGTGTACGGAGCTCTCTGCCCGGCGGACATGCGGTTCCATTCCAGAGCGCCGCGGACGGCCACCTCTACCATCGTGAGGGTTGGATTTTTCGCCCTGAACTCGCGCAGGAAATTCAAAAACGGATTCCTCGTCAGTTTTCCTTTGGCTTGATTGGTGGAGGTGCCACAGGGCGGACATACTGCCGACGCTCCCGTTTTTGAAGGTCTCACTGAGGCAGCGTCGACAACTTCATCCGTAAATGCAAAAGATACCGTCGGCAATGGAGAATTGGCTAAATCGGGGACATCGGTACACGCTGAATTTGGCTCAATATTTCCGGTTGGTGCAGAGGATATTTCTTGATCCATCTTGAATCCCAGGAGAAATGCCAGATAGTGCGGGAATGGAGAAAACCTTGCGACTCTTGCGATGGCTCGTGAAAAAATGACGTGCAGCAGTGACGGAAAGGGCTCCATAACTTACGGTTGCTTCGATGGATTTTGAATGCTTGTGATGACGATATTGGAATTCTATTCTTTTCCCAGATTTGTTTCAAAAAGTAGCATTTTGTGAAAGAATGCATTTTACCAATAACCAGGGTTCTTATTTGAACTCATTTTGCCTATGACATGATTTCAAGAGAGTATTAACCCTTTCCCGCCCACGAATTTTCTCAAAGATTTTATTAGGAAGGAATCATCTTTGAGAAAAATGCTAAAACAAAAGTTATTTGGCATATATAGCTAAAATTAATGGAAAACGAAAAAAAAACAGTTTTTGGTTACGAGACGAGCCAGCCTTGGGCTGAAAGTCTCGATAACAAAGACAAAAAAAAACAAGTTTTTGGTTGTAAATCAATACTAAATTGATTGTACCCAAAAGTGATTATATTTGCAGTCTAATGAAACCATGAAGATGTGCCAAATATTGCTTTTTGTTGATGAAACAATTCGATGGAGGTTAGAAGGTGCAAAATTTGATGGTGCTCTACAGACACCATGGGCGGGAAAGGGTTAAGGGTTTGTTGGGGAAAAACTAGATTCCTTGCTGTATAACGTATTCTCGGCATATATCCATCAATATCCACCTGACATTTTTTTTGTTCAGAAAATAAGGGAATTGTTCTCCAGGGATTCAAGAAAAAGCTCCTAGAACTTTTGTTGGCAGTTTGAACTAGTATGTTTCGGTCTGAACATGTTTCAGAATTTCTTTTAAAAAATGTTTATAAACTTGACCATTTTTTTTAAATTCTTCATGAACTAATAGGTTATCTGTTCCATTATTAATAACATGCTCCTATATCAATAACATTCGCAAAACAGGCTATTTAGGCTCAATTTGTGTTGTGTTTTGTTGTTATCCGGCGTGCTCACTGCTGAAAAAATATCACAAAAAATGAGAAATAAAACAATTTGCACACCAATTCCTTGTTTTCGAATGGTATTGATTTGGGTACATAGTGTGAATTCAAGGAGCAGTTCCTCTACTTCTACTTTTAAAATTTCTTCAGAAACTCTTTTAGGAATTCCTTCGGGAAATCCACACGAAATCCATTCAAGAATGTATGCAAAAATTCCTCCTGAGCACAATAGGAAAGAAGGAGGTATTTTTGACCAAAATAATGAATCCTGCGATAAATGATGGTATCCATCATAAAAACATAGCTAGATTAGAACCTTTTTTCTTTCTGGGACTTCAATGGGGTATAGGACAAATTTTCGGCATAGTATAGATGTTTGTTATATTCTACAAAACCAACGGAATTTGGTCACTTTTGGCTTGCAATAAGCCTGTTTGATGCTGGATAAAATACTAATGGTCATATAAAAGTTTTAACGGTATATTCGTGTCACAGACAAATGGACGCAACACATATTTCCTAAAATGATCAAAAAAGTACTTCTATTAGCTTCTGGTGTTGAAAATTTACTGAGTAGAAATTATTAAACTAACAAAGGAAGGTAGAACAGATTCAATCAGTGCCAATTAGTGCCGCCGAAATAAAATTTCATTTATTTGACATTTCATTAAGATTTCTTTCATAATTATAAAAAGGTATTGTGGCAAGGAGTTATTCAACACACTATTTGTCCAACATGTTACAGTTAAATCTATAAATCGCTTCTATTATGTAGTAATGTCAAAATTGTAAATTTTGAACCCTTCCCTTCTCACTGCGTAACGTTTGCTAAATGATAGATGATTTTTTTTCTTGAATTAGGCGCAACGTTTAGACATCCCCTCAAAATGTTATGTAAATTGTGTTAGTCGCCAATTTCAATCAAAGTGGCATTATTAAGTAACTCAGATAAAAATTGAAAAAGAAGAAGTTTACCACAAAATTTGAGTAATCCCCCTAGCGATAATGTTGTCTTTCTCTTGCTAGAATTACAAGAAGATGTATTTCGGCCATAACTTTTGAGCCTATAGTCCGATTAGGCCTATTTTTAATGGGGACAAAGGAACAACAATCTCTGACACAACCAGACATTCACACACACGTACACACAGACATCACATCAATTCGTTGAACTATGTCGATCGGTTACAAAACTATGAGTGTTTGGTCTTTCTTTTAAATGCTTTTGGAGCTATCATATGGGCATTTTTTTAGAATCTATGACAAAAAGAACTTCCCGGAGGAACTTCCGGAGGAATTCCCGGAGGAACTTCTGGAGGAATTCCCGGAGGAACTTCCGGAGGAATTCCCGGAGGAACTTCCGGAGGAATTCCCGGAGGAACTTCCGGAGGAAATCCGGAGAAACTTCCGGAGGAATTCCCGGAGGAACTTCCGGAGGAATTCCCGGAGGAACTTCCGGAGGAATTCCCGGAGGAACTTCCGGGGGAATTCCCGGAGGAATTCCCGGAGGAACTTCCGGAGGAATTCCCGGAGGAACTTCCGGAGGAATTCCCGGAGGAACTTCCGGAGGAATTCAGGAGGAACTTCCGGAGGAATTCCCGGAGGAACTTCCGGAGGAATTCCCGGAGGAACTTCCGGAGGAATTCCCGGAGGAACTTCCGGAGGAATTCCCGGAGGAACTTCCGGAGGAATTCCCGGAGGAACTTCCGGAGGAATTCCCGGAGGAACTTCCGGAGGAATTTGAAGGAACTTCCGGAGGAATTCGGAGGAACTTCCGGAGGAATTCCCGGAGGAACTTCCGGAGGAATTCCCGGAGGAACTTCCGGAGGAATTCCCGGAGGAACTTCCGGAGGAATTCCCGGAGGAACCTCCGGAGGAATTCCCGGAAGAACTTCTGGAGGAATTCCCGGAGGAACTTCCGGAGGAATTCCCGGAGGAACTTCCGGAGGAACTTCCGGAGGAACTTCCGGAGGAACTTCCGGAGGAACTTCCGGAGGAAGTTCTGGAGTAACTTTCGGAGGAATTCCTGGAGGAGCTTCCGGAGGAATTTCCGGAGGAACTTCCGGAGGAATTCCCGGAGGAACTTCCGGAGGAATTCGGAGGAACTTCCGGAGGAATTCAAGGAGGAATTCCCGGAGGAATTGAAGGAGGAACTTCCGGAGGAATTCCCGGAGGAACTTCCGGAGGAATTCCCGGAGGAACTTTCGGAGGAATTCCCGGAGGAACTTCCGGAGGAACTTCCGGAGGAATTCTTGGAAAAACTTCCGGAGGAATTCTTGGAAAAACTTCCGTAGGAACTCCCGGAGGAATTTGCAGATCAACTTCCGGAGGAATTCCCGGAGCAACTTTCGGAGGAATTCTCGGAGCAACTTCCGGAGGAATTCCCGGAGGAGCTTCCGGAGGAATTCCCAGAGGAACTTTCGGATGAATTTCTGGAGGAATTGCCAGAGTAACTTACGGAGGAATTCCCGGAGGAACTTCCGGAGGAATTCCCGGAGGAATTCCCGGAGAAATTCCTGGAGGAACTTCCGGAGGAATTCCTGGAGGAACTTCCGGAGGAATTCCTGGAGGAACTTCCGGAGGAATTCCTGGAGGAACTTCCGGAGGAATTCCTGGAGGAACTTCCGGAGGAATTCCTGGAGGAACTTCCGGAGGAATTCCTGGAGGAACTTCCGGAGGAATTCCTGGAGGAACTTCCGGAGGAAGTCCCGGAGGAAGTTCGGGAGGTATTTCTGGAGGAACTTCCGGAGGAATTCCTGGAGGAACTTCCGGAGGAATTCCTGGAGGAACTTCCGGAGGAATTCCTGGAGGAACTTCCGGAGGAATTCCTGGAGGAACTTCCGGAGGAATTCCTGGAGGAACTTCCGGAGGAATTCCTGGAGGAACTTCCGGAGGAATTCCCGGAGGAACTTCCGGAGGAATTCCTGGAGGAACTTCCGGAGGAATTCCCGGAGGAACTTCCGGAGGAATTCCCGGAGGAACTTCCGGAGGAATTCCCGGGGGAACTTCCGGAGGAATTCCCGGAGGAACTTCCGGAGGAATTCCGGAGGAACTTCTGGAGGAATTCCGGAGGAACTTCCGGAGGAATTCCTGGAGGAACTTCGGAGGAATTCCCGGAGGAACTGCCGGGAGAATTGCCGGAGGAACTTCCGGAGGAATTCCCGGAGGAACTTCCGGAGGAATTCCCGGAGGAACTTCCGGAGGAATTCCCGGAGGAACTTCCGGAGGAATTCCCGGAGGAACTTCCGGAGGAATTCCTGGAGGAACTTCCGGAGGAATTCCCGGAGGAACTTCCGGAGGAATTCCTGGAGGAACTTCCGGAGGAATTCCTGGAAGAACTTCCGGAGGAATTCCTGGAGGAACTTCCGGAGGAATTCCCGGAGGAACTTCCGGAGGAATTCCTGGAGGAACTTCCGGAGGAATTCCCGGAGAAACTTCCGGAGGAATTCCCGGAGGAACTTCCGGAGGAATTCCCGGAGGAACTTCCGGAGGAATTCCTGGAGGAACTTCCGGAGGAATTCCTGGAAGAACTTCCGGAGGAATTCCTGGAAGAACTTCCGGAGGAATTCCTGGAGGAACTTCCGGAGGAATTCCTGGAGGATCTTCCGGAGGAATTCCTGGAGGATCTTCCGGAGGAATTCCTGGAGGAACTTCCGGAGCAATTCCTGGAGGAACTTCCGGAGGATTTCCTGGAGGATTTCCCGAAGAAACTCCTGGTGGAATTAACGAAAATTATTCAATCAACGCTTAAGTCTAGGTATGAGGAGTTTGAACCAACGTGTTTGACTGAAGGGCGATACACAGTTCGTTTGGCCCGAGATTCCAATTCCAGAAAACTTATTGGCTATTTTAAGCCAATGGCTACACCAATTGCAACCATGAACACATAAGGCGAGTTGAAGCAATATTGTGTTCAAATGTAGAGGAGAAGGTTCCGAAGCCGACCCCCTAAATGACAAAGGGCATAATGGTGAGTAAAAAATTATTTTTTGACCAAGTTTTATAGTCTATTTCCTGAAGAGGACATTTTTCTACATTTCCTGGTGCTTTGTTGTGGAAAGTTAAAAGATACAGAGTCTAAGCTTTTGACATTCTCAAAAATGGTGGTCCAAAACCGACCTATTTTTTGCACGCAATTGCGCATAATTTATATTTTTATTGCTGTTCGGTTATTACGATTGACGGGTGAGAAACATGCTACTAACAGTCGTATGCTAATGGATAACACATAAAAGTATCCATTAATGGATAAACGAAAATCTGCGTGCATGTCGTCTCCGACGCTTTAGTCAAGACCTCAATAGCTTATTCCTCGACCGAAGTCTTATTGGTAAGTCAAACGGTGCTAGATGATCTCTAATTAATCATTCTCTGCTTTCGTACATTCCCTATAGCACATACTGTAGGGGAGACTGGGTAGACTTGATCCCCTTTTCTGATTTCCGATGTATCACAGCCAAAAACAAATAAACATACGCGATTTCCACACAGACTCTCGAATAAATATAGTATTTAACTTTACTGATGTATGATAGTATAAAGTATTCGGGGAAAATTGATCCCTCTCCAAGAACTTGCTTTGATAAAATTAGAAAGGTGCCCTCAATTTTTTTAAATTTTTTTCCTTCAAAATACGCGCAAGCGCAATTTTTGAATTGCTGTGCGTATACATGAACGATTTTTGTTATTGAATTCAACAGCACATGTAATTTTAAAATTTGGGGAGACTTGATCCCCTCTCTATGATATCTACGCAACAAATAATTTTTCCTGCCAACCCTTCATCAAATCTGTTAAATCTACAAAAAAATAGGAGCCTGAGAACAGATCTATTTTTTTTTGCTAAATTTTTGTATGGGTGACAATGAAGGATGAAATGTCCCCATATTGAGTCAATAACTTCAAAACCAATTATCCTAAAACTTTGATGGAATGTTGACATTTTCATCAGTACAAATCATTAAGCACATTTATGGCTTTGTGCTGTGAAAAAACGAAAGCATTTGGTCATTGTTATGAAAAGTTGTTCAAATTTTGCGAAGGTCGAAACATACAAACCGCCCTGCAGAATAAATAAGGTTGTCAATCCAAAACATAACTCACCACATAAAGGTCATTTGTCTAGAGGATCTATACTAAAAAATACGCTAGAACAAAACTACTTTAGTTCTCGATAAAACAGGGGGTGATCAAGTCTCCCCGGGGATCAAGTCTACCCACCTACCCCTAGAGTAGAGTGGGGCAAGAGTACGCACTTAGTTTTCAATCGAACATGTGGCCCTTATAAAGCAAGCTTCTGCATATCAAATCAGTGTCGATGATTCATATACTCTTCCTTTATGTTACCCAGTGGAAAAAATATTGAAATTATTGAGATTCATTTTAGTAGAACCCTTATTGCAAGACAAGTGAAAAACGCACTCTTACCCCACCGGTGGGGTAAAAGTGCGCATCGGGTGGGGTAAGAGTACGCATTTATCCAATCATGTGCTTTAAGTATATATTAACACAAATAAGAGTTAATAACATTTAATTGATGTTTAATGAGCATATATTAGGGAATGTTTAAATATTACGTAACTCTTAAAGAGGAGGGGGTCCTAAAAATGTGCACTTTCATACGAAAAACCATTGTTTTTTTTTGTATATACAAAAAACTACAGAGGTAAAAATATATATCAGGTTTCACGTGGCGTATACAAAGGAATTATCCTTAAAGAAAGTCCACCAATCACATAAGGTAAAATTTGGCTATTTCATCACCCCTCCCCCCTGTATTATACTTTTTGTATGAATCCTCTAAAAAATATATGGATCGTCATACATCTCGCAACCTCTCCCAGATAAACGTTGCGTAATTCATGAATGTTTCTTTTAATTAAATGAAATGATCATTTAGATGAAATTGTGTTTTCGTACTATGTGTAGGTGTACAACAAGTCCTAATACAATTTCATTATTTCGCTTCAGTGCTTGGTTCGCTAAGTCCTTTCTAACACTGAATTACTTCAACTTATCCTAAAAACTTGTTAAAATTTCGAATTCTGTCCCTTTTTTCTTAGTTGTGGATCTTTTCGCTTTGGAAGAAGTCTTATTTCGGCCGGAGATACGGGTTTGACATCAGAACATGAAGATTCATATGCGTACTCTTGCCCCACCGGTTCCTGCGTACTTTTACCCCACAGTCCCAAAAATTATTCAAGTAATGCTTTTGACTTCTTGGAAAATCAACCGGATTGACGTTCTGCACCATAAAGTACTCTATACAATAGGTTATTGAAATGGTATAATGTTCACCTGGTTGAACGTATATATGGTAATGAAATACTAGTTGCGGAAACCAAATTATTTTTAGCAAAATGACCAAAAAATTATCTAACTCCATATCTCCCTCGTTGTTTATTCGAATCGTTTACAATTACACATGATAATAGTTGGCCAGAATACCTGTCAAACTGATGCAGTGCTGCAAGTTTATCTTTTTTTATTACTTCAAAAAATCGAAAACGTACTCTTACCCCACGCGCAGTCTTGCCCCACTCTACTCTACATAGTGGTTGCTGATGAATATAAAAACAGGCAATTAATCTTGAAATATTATAGCAACATTGATTCCTCTGGTTTTATGATGAACACCGATTGCCATGAAGCAAAATGGTAACAATTTTAAGACCCATATGCACCGCATTAGAATCAGTAATATTTTAATATTTTTCCCCGACCACTACTTATGCATGCAGAGACCTAATAATGTCAGCAACCCCACGTGACCCTTCGAGTCCAGTGAGGCAAGCTTTTGGTCACACGCTCGCTCCAGTTGATAACCGGGGTCCTGATTACAATACTTGATAAAATTTCGCCTAATTTATGGTTATGACGATACATGAGGCTTCAATCATGCGCTCCAGACTCCAGCCGAAGATCTCAAATCAGCCGCATGTAACGTATCAATTACGGAACCATTTGAAGCTGGAAACAAGCTTTGCATAAAATAACCCACACCGAACGATGATGACGCCTCGGGGTACAAACGTCACGACGCTACTTTGGCACAGTGCCAATCAATTTTCCCCCTTCGACTCGGTTCCGTGTCCCGGTGTCCCATCCACAGATCACCCAATTGATTGTGCGAGGGCCCAACGGCCCTCGTTTTACCCGTCTCCTCGCCATATGGTTGACATCGGTTATTATGCGGTCCACAGCGGTCGTGCGAAGGATTGGGTGTGGGCATATGCAGGTTCGCCCCGAATGTGTGGGTTCCACCACCATGGCGAATCCCGGAACTTTGCCCCGCACTCGAAGCTCAATAATGGCAGAAGAACAGGTAACAGGTGATGGAGAATGGGCAAATACGCGTCAATATTCTTGAATTCAGACATTCACTTTGACTTTTTCAGCAAATGGGTTGAATGGTTTTCCAATTGGCTTTATGTACTGTGTAAACTGTAGATTCTAGGTGGAACTTGACATGCTGTTCAAATGAGTAAAAGCTCGCATGGCAAACTGAATTCTAAGGACCCTATTTCAAGACAAATTCAGAGCAGTATTCAGATTATAGGCAGCGCATGTAGGTTTATATATGTTTTATATTCTTGAGAACAGATATTACAATCAGGCGCTACAAAAGGTACATATTGAACCGTCTTCCCCAGTGAGCAAGAATGCAGGCCACCACCAGGCGGTGAAGAACATTTCACCAATTTTGTCTTCAGCTCCAAGCGAAGAAAAATACTCGCAAAGAGCCGGGCAAAATGCGGCGAAAGAACACGAACACACGGTTGGTTGTAGTTCGCGAAAGAAAGTAATTTAAAAGTTAAAATTATGGTGCCTTTCTGTTTTTATGGCACTCGTTTGGTTGGTTGTTTTATGTTTTCTTTTTTTTCTCCTGCTCCATCCTAACGGTGTTCTATGTGACGAAACGGCGGCGTGGAATATTGGTAACCAGCCATGATTGGTACCTACGGTACTTTTTTTAATGGTCCGTTCTGCACGAACGATTTGATCTTTTCTAAGCCAAAAGGCTGAACGGAATGTGTGACAAAGATATTCATGGGAATGGGTTGAATTTTTGTTTTGATTTGTTGTTTTGTTGGAAACATAGGTCACCAGTTACCATTCGAACATTATTTTGCATTGTTGGATTTCGCGCCAACTCGAGCAAATGCTGACAGAACCTCAGATTTCAATTAATCTTTCTGGGCATGTATCCTTGTAACAAAAAACCACTTAGCATACTTAGTTTTCCCAAAATTAATCTGGACCTCCTTTTGGAAAGGACATTTTTTTTACGATTTTGTCAAATTGATTTAGCTAAAAAATGTCAAGTCGTACAAAAAAGTGTTGTATGAGTGACTATCGCAAAATCAGTCTATTTTTCGAATCAAAATATTTGAAAACATCCAAATTGAGTCCTACACTGAAACAAAATCGGGTTTTAAAATTAAAAGTCGATTTGCAAAAAGTTCCCGGAAGTTCCTCCGGGAATTCCTCCGGAAGTTCCTCCAGGAATTCCTCCGGAAGTTCCTCCGGGAATTCCTCCGGAAGTTCCTCCGGGAATTCCTCCGGAAGTTCCTCCGGGAATTCCTCCGGAAGTTCCTCCGAATTCCTCCGAAGTTCCTCCGGGAAGTTCCTCCGGAAGTTCTTTCGGGAATTCCTCCAGAAGTTCCTCCGATAATTCCTCCGGAGGTTCCTCCGGGAATTCTCCGGAAGTTCCTCCGTGAATTCCTCAGGAAGTTCCTCCGTGAATTCCTCCGGAAGTTCGTCCGGAAGTTGCTCCGAAAGTTCCTCCGGAAGTTCTTCCAGAAGTTCCTCCGGAAGTTCCTCCGAAGTTCCTCCGAATTCTCCGAAGTTCCTCCTGAAGTTCCTCCGAGTTCCTCCGGGAATTCCTCCGAAGTTCCTCCGGGAATTCTCCGAAGTTCCTCCGGGAATTCCTCCGAAGTTCCTCCGAATTCCTCCGAAGTTCCTCCGGAATTCCTCCGAAGTTCCTCCGGGAATTCCTCCGGAAGTTCCTCCTGAATTCCTCCGAAGTTCCTCCGAATTCCTCCGAAGTTCCTCCGGGAATTCCTCCGGAAGTTCCTCCGGAATTCCTCCGAAGTTCCTCCGGGAATTCCTCCGGAAGTTCCTCCGGGAATTCCTCCGAAGTTCCTCCGGAATTCCTCCGGAAGTTCCTCCGGAATTCCTCCGAAGTTCCTCTGGAATTCCTCCGAAGTTCCTCCGGGAATTCCTCCGGAAGTTCCTCCGGGAATTCCTCCGGAAGTTCCTCCGGGAATTCCTCCTCCGGAAGTTCCTCCGGGAATTCCTCCGGAAGTTCCTCCGAATTCCTCCGGAAGTTCCTCCGGGAATTCCTCCGGAAGTTCCTCCGGGAATTCCTCCGGAAGTTCCTCCGGAATTCCTCCGGAAGTTCCTCCGGGAATTCCTCCGGGAGTTCCTGCGGGACTTCCTCCGGTAGTTCCTCCGGGAATTCCTCCGGAAGTTCCTCCGGAATTCCTCCGGAAGTTCCTCCGAATTCCTCCGGAAGTTCCTCCGGAATTCCTCCGGAAGTTCCTCCGGAATTCCTCCGGAAGTTCCTCCGAATTCCTCCGGAAGTTCCTCCGGGAATTCCTCCGGAAGTTCCTCCTGAATTCCTCCGAAGTTCCTCCGAATTCCTCCGAAGTTCCTCCGGGAATTCCTCCGAAGTTCCTCCGAATTCCTCCGGAAGTTCCTCCGGAATTCCTCCGGAAGTTCCTCCGGGAATTCCTCCGAAGTTCCTCCGGGAATTCCTCCGAAGTTCCTCCGGGAATTCCTCCGGAAGTTCCTCCGGAATTCCTCCGGAAGTTCCTCCGAATTCCTCCGGAAGTTCCTCCGGGAATTCCTCCGAAGTTCCTCCGGAATTCCTCCGGAAGTTCCTCCGAATTCCTCCGAAGTTCCTCCGGGAATTCCTCCGAAGTTCCTCCGAATTCCTCCGGAAGTTCCTCCGGGAATTCCTCCGGAAGTTCCTCCGGGAATTCCTCCGGAAGTTCCTCCGAATTCCTCCGAAGTTCCTCCGAATTCCTCCGGAAGTTCCTCCGAATTCCTCCGAAGTTCCTCCGGGAATTCCTCCGAAGTTCCTCCTGGAATTCCTCCGGAAGTTCCTCCGGGAATTCCTCCGGAAGTTCCTCCGAATTCCTCCGGAAGTTCCTCCGGGAATTCCTCCGGAAGTTCCTCCGGGAATTCCTCCGAAGTTCCTCCGGGAATTCCTCCGAAGTTCCTCCGGGAATTCCTCCGAAGTTCCTCCGAATTCCTCCGGAAGTTCCTCCGGGAATTCCTCCGGAAGTTCCTCCGGGAATTCCTCCGGAAGTTCCTCCGGAATTCCTCCGAAGTTCCTCCTGGAATTCCTCCGAAGTTCCTCCGGGAATTCCTCCGAAGTTCCTCCGGGAATTCCTCCGAAGTTCCTCCGGGAATTCCTCCGAAGTTCCTCCGGAATTCCTCCGAAGTTCCTCCGAATTCCTCCGAAGTTCCTCCGGGAATTCCTCCGGAAGTTCCTCCGGGAATTCCTCCGGAAGTTCCTCCGAATTCCTCCGGAAGTTCCTCCGGGAATTCCTCCGAAGTTCCTCCGAATTCCTCCGGAAGTTCCTCCGGAATTCCTCCGGAAGTTCCTCCGGAATTCCTCCGGAAGTTCCTCCGAATTCCTCCGAAGTTCCTCCGGAATTCCTCCGGAAGTTCCTCCGGGAATTCCTCCGAAGTTCCTGGAATTCCTCCGAAGTTCCTCCGGAAGTTCCTCCGAAGTTCCTCCTGAATTCCTCCGGAAGTTCCTCTGGAATTCCTCCGAAGTTCCTCCGGGAATTCCTCCGGAAGTTCCTCCGAATTCCTCCGAAGTTCCTCCGAATTCCTCCGAAGTTCCTCCGGGAATTCCTCCGGAAGTTCCTCCGGGAATTCCTCCGGAAGTTCCTCCGGGAATTCCTCCGAAGTTCCTCCGAATTCCTCCGGAAGTTCCTCCGGGAATTCCTCCGGAAGTTCCTCGGGAATTCCTCCGGAAGTTCCTCCGGGAATTCCTCCGAAGTTCCTCCGAATTCCTCCGGAAGTTCCTCCGGGAATTCCTCCGAAGTTCCTCCGGGAATTCCTCCGGAAGTTCCTCCGAATTCCTCCGGAAGTTCCTCCAGAATTCCTCCGAAGTTCCTCCGGGAATTCCTCCGAAGTTCCTCCGGGAATTCCTCCGAAGTTCCTCCGAATTCCTCCGGAAGTTCCTCCGGGAATTCCTCCGAAGTTCCTCCGGAATTCCTCCGAAGTTCCTCCGGGAATTCCTCCGGAAGTTCCTCCGAATTCCTCCGGAAGTTCCTCCGAATTCCTCCGGAAGTTCCTCCGGGAATTCCTCCGAAGTTCCTCCGGGAATTCCTCCGGAAGTTCCTCCGGGAATTCCTCCGGAAGTTCCTCCGGGAATTCCTCCGGAAGTTCCTCCGGAATTCCTCCGGAAGTTCCTCCGAATTCCTCCGGAAGTTCCTCCGAATTCCTCCGGAAGTTCCTCCGGGAATTCCTCCGGAAGTTCCTCCGGGAATTCCTCCGGAAGTTCCTCCGAATTCCTCCGAAGTTCCTCCGAAATTCCTCCGAAGTTCCTCCGGGAATTCCTCCGAAGTTCCTCGGGAATTCCTCCGGAAGTTCCTCGGGAATTCCTCCGAAGTTCCTCGGGAATTCCTCCGGAAGTTCCTCCGGGAATTCCTCCGAAGTTCCTCCGGAATTCCTCCGGAATTCTCCGAATTCTCCGAAGTTCCTCCGAATTTCTCCGAAGTTCCTCGGGAATTCCTCCGGAAGTTCCTCGGGAATTCCTCCGGAAGTTCCTCCGGGAATTCCTCCGGAAGTTCCTCCGGGAATTCCTCCGGAAGTTCCTCCGGGAATTCCTCCGGAAGTTCCTCCGGGAATTCCTCCGGAAGTTCCTCCGGGAATTCCTCCGGAAGTTCCTCCGGGAATTCTGTCAGAAGTTCTTCCAGAAACTCCTTCAGATGTTCCTCCAGAAATTCCTTTAGTAGTTTTTCTAAGATTTTTTCACTAACGACCTTCGGAAACGATACCAGAGATAGCAGAGACATTCGGATACGTATCATGGCAGGAAATCCTACATACTTTGGACTTCGATAGTCGCTCGGAACCAATAGAGTTAGTACGGCGGCGACCAAACTGACTATCTACAAAAAGGGTTATTAGGCTGGTAGTCCTCTACAGACACGAGACCTGGACGATGCTCGTGGAGGACCAACGCGGAGTTTTCAAAAAGAAATTACTATCTATGGTGGGGTGCAGATGGCGAACGGAACGTGGAGGAGGCGAATGAACCACGAGTTTGCAACTGATGATGAGAGAACTATTCACAATACTATTAGACTATTAGACAGTAATCCGGTGAAAATGGTTCTCGACAACAATCTGGCGGGAACAAGAAGGCGAGGTGCACAGCGAGCAAGGCGGAAGCTTAACTATTAATACTTTTTCAAGGCTTCTTGGCGCATCAAGATCATTTTAACTCAACACTCAAACATTTGGACGACCCTGATATCGGAAAGAATTAGGACAACCCTAATACCAAACTTGGCAATAAATACATCTTTCGACTAAAAGCAAGCTGAATATCAAATTTTGCTTTCATAACAAATTGCAAACCTTTTTTACTCCTTAAATTTGAAATAACACTTCCTCTTTTTACGCTTTAATTCTGTTAACGCTTCCCCGTTTTGGCCGCAAAAATATGTTTTGCAGTACCAAAAAAGCAGACACTGATATCATCAGTGAGTATAGTTGACTCAAATCTGCCGGAAGCTGCGTGCCAAATATGCACATTCTCAGGTAGCTCACTGTTTAACTAAATTATATGATGAAAAACTTTGTTAGCACAGCCGGCAAACATCCTCAGCATAGGAAACGAGAAAAATTGCGTACTGCATCCTATGTAATCGTACCGTATTACAAAACGGTTCCCTTCATCTGCGAATCAAATGGAAATTAATGTTTGATTTATTCGATAGGTAAATAGGATGCAGAAGGCCGCCCCGCGGCAGGCGTGTCAGTTTGTAGGCGCACGTTTCGAACGATCCATAAAACGGGTTAAGCAGATGATGTAACGGTGATTGGAAATCGATCCTTGCATCCCACATTAGGTAAGCAGCTGCCTTTTAGGTGCAACTGCTGGCAATTAGCTGGAAAAGGAAATCGATGTCGGATCGAATGGTAATTAAAATTCAGAATATGCTTTACTAAGGGAGAACCCTTTCTTAGTTTCATTGATGCATCCGAACTACGGTGCTCCCTAATGATGCATTGCGCTTGAAAATGTACAAGGATTGAATTTGAATGCTTGCGTTGTAGAGGATTCCATTCCACTGAGCCTGCATGTAAAGATCAGTTTTATAATTTTTATATGAGATTCTAAGCAAGCCTTTCTAGCACTAGCTGAGTGCATTTAATTCAAAGAACTGTTTTGCAGGATCACAAACATAATTCTTTTGATCTGATTGAGGATTAGTCAAGCTGATTATTTGAAATGCTGCAAATTTTGCCAAAATAAATTAATTTGTACAAACTATTTCGCGAGTGTTAGGGTTCTTCCTTCGATTCATACACGATATATTTTATGTATATTTTTTAGCATTGTTCCAGAATTTCAGGTATTCAAAAATATCGGCAGAAAAATTCGTATAACCGAACCGAACAAACCGCTATGCACAAATTGATAGAAATAGTACCATCACGTTATAATCATCGCCAAACAAATGTTCCATTACTGGAACAACTCTTCAGGAAGGCCGGAGGCGGTGGCGGCATGGCACCTATCCGTTGTTGCAAATTGTCAGTACAAGAGAATGCCGATGACGATCACGCAGGTAGGAAACGCTTTGAACAAACATGCGGAGAACCCATGTTTCTTCAAACGTCGACGACGGCATCACTCGCACTCTCTGGCTGGAACCGTTGACGGTTGATGCGGGTGGTTGCGAAACGACGACGATGACGATAATTGCGCAAAAGGTGCATCTCTCGCGGCCAACTGAAAATGGTGTTCCCGGGAACAGCCCACCGCCGGCGCAACTGCCTCCCTTTCCGTCTCGTGATCGTCAGGGAGAAAACATCTTTCCACGGGGAAAATGGGTCATTTACAGTTATGATGTAATACGACGATAAAAGGAGTAGCAGTCGTCGCCTCCCGCACATTGCGATGGGCCATATTTTTGCAGTTGCACCTCACCACATTTCTTGTTGCACGCGGTCGCAGCAGCTATTCGGGCTGGGCGGGAGAAAAGATGCAGGTTTTTGATTGCGATATGTCTAAAGCAAACGGTTTTGTGTCGATATCCGCCGTTTTGAAATGATGGGAGAAATTATGGCAGGTTTTTGTTCCATTGAAATGCTATTCAATCGGGGGTTCAATGATGTGATCTCAATGCAGACGTTTAGGAAGTGTATTTATTGTGTTACTGTGCTCCATTTTTTGTGCAACTGCTCTTGTGAAGACATTATTTGAAAAGAACCTAACGGCTCAAGGATAAAACAAGATTGAGAACTGTGATATCAACATTTTGTGAGATGATGGCTGGTTTGTCTTCGTTTCTTGTGCAACTCCAAGTTCTTCTAATACATACCCATTTGCAATATTTATTATTATTAGTAATGTGGTACATACCTGTAGTATGCAGGATCTTTTTAAAAAAATAATACTCACTTGTAAACTTTGGGATAACTTTTCTACAAACGGCTGGAAATTCCTTGGAAACACGTTGTGTTTGTCCAGAGAGGCATATTTTTCAAAAATCAGAATCTCTAAAGCACCCAGTACACGAAAGTATAGATCTTCCTCTTTCTTTTAGGTGCATTTTTAAATGTTTCATCGGGGGTTATTTTCCGTAACATTCTGTGGGGGGGGGGGTCAAATCAGCCATCATTCGAGATTTCTATGGAATTTCACTAAAAATAACGAAAAATTAAAAATTGTTCTAGATTCCCAGATAGGACATTTTAGTTTACCCAAGATATGAAAGATGAGGGCATATACTTCCACGTGATACTTGTTTCAGAGATACTGATTTTTGAAAATAATATTCTCCAATAGAGACACCGTTTTAACTATACCATCTTGTTTATATTCAGATAAAGTTCTCTTGGAAGGAAGGAAAGGGAAAGAAAAGAATGATGTGGAAGAAGGTCAATTTTTTTTAAAACTTTATTAGAGTGATTTTTAAGTTAATTACAAAATTCATCACTTCAGAAAGAGAACGGAAATACGAAGAAAATAAAGAAAGAAGACGGAAAAGGGTAAAGGATGGAGAAAACAAACGGATGGAATATAGAAGAGGTAAAAATAATTAAGGAAGGGGGAAAAATGAAGGAAGAATAAAAAATGAGAAAAAAATGATGGAGGAAGAAAATAAAATTAAAAAAAAAGAAAATAAAATTATGAGAAAGACGAAGTTAAAAGGAAGATGGAAGGAGGAAGAAAAAGAAAGAACGGAAATGGAGGAAAATAAGAAAAAAAATTATAAAAGAAGGAGAATAAACTTACTCACTTATGGATCCTGTACACCTCCGGTGGTGCAAAGGGCCGACTTGAAAGATCTCCATCCTGAGCGTTGCCCGGCTATCGCTTTAACCTGTTGCCAGGTTCGATTTCGGTCGACTTCTTTTATTTCTTTATTGAGGCTGCGCCGCCATGAGCCTCTGGGTCTGCCTCTGCTGCGATGTCCCGTTGGGTTCCAGTCTAATGCTTGTTTACAGATTTCGTTTCCGCCCCTACGTAGAGTGTGGCCGACCCAGCCCCACTTCTGATCCCGAATTTCTGTTGCTATCGGCCTCTGGTGACAACGACGATGGAGCTCGTTATTTGAGATCCAGTTATGAGGCCACTAGGCCCTAATTATATACCGTAGGCATCTGTTAATGAACACCTGCAGCCGTTGAGTGTTCTCCACTGATACACACCATGTTTCGCTAGCGTATAACAGCACAGATTTCACGTTAGAGTTGAAAATTCGTATTTTGGTGCGTTCACTTATCTGCCTGTTTTTCCAGATATTTCTTAAACTCGCTTTCTACTTGCTTTCTTGCTAAACTTGCTTTCTTGATCCGTGCGTCTATGTCGATCTTGGTACCGCCGTCTGGCGCCATTTGGCTACCAAGATATTGGAAGCTTTCAGCATTCTCCAATGGTTGCCCGGCTACTGTGAAACTGGAAGTAGTCACCGTGTTTACATCCAACGATTTGGTTTTGTTGACATTGATGAATAAACCTGCCGAAGAGGAGCGCTCGGCAAGGTCGTTGAACTTACTCTGCATATCGGATTGCAACGACATTAGCCAATTCGAAGTCGTTTAGGTGCTCCATGGTTAAAGGCTGCCATAACAGCCCGCAGTTTGGTTACCGGTCATTCGCATCTACCAGAATCTCGTCGATTACGATGAGGAACAGTAACGGTGATAGAATACATCCTTGCCTCACACCAGCTACGACCCGGATAGGGTCAGACAGGACCCCATTGTGCAGCGCTCTACACGGCTACTGGCTCCTCTGGTTTTTGATCGCTTTATCGCTGCTTTGGCTTCTCTTCGCTCCTCTATCTTCCTCCAGGTCTCATCGGTGATCCATTGTTTTCTCTGGGGCACAGTTCACCCATATTGTTCTCACTGGTGGCGATGAAGGCATTCTTGATGGCGGTCCATTGGTCTTCCACGCTGCCACCTTCCGGAATATCTGCAGCACGCGTCTCCAGTTCTTCAACGAAGGACCGTTCCACCGTGGCATATTCCAGTCGGCGTGTGTTGAATCGTCGTCCAACTCTTTCCTCCTGCCGATGAATTCGCGCAATGCGCAGGCGTATTTCACCGATGAGGAGGTGATGATCAGACGCGATATCGGCACTACGTTTATTCCGTACATCAAGAAGGCTCCGTTTCCATTTTCGGCTGATGCAGATGTGGTCGATTTGATTTTCTGTAAAGCTTTCACGGGAGACCCACGTGACCTTGTGAACCGGTCGATAAGGGAAGAGCGATCCCCCGATCACCATGTCGTTATAACCACAAAATTCTGCGAACAGCTCTCCGTTTTCGCTCATTTCTCCGAGACCATGGCGTCCCATAATGCACTAATGGTTCGATTTGTTGGATCCGATCTTCGCATTGAAGTCGGCCAAACAGATTTTGATATCACCCTTCGGAATTCTATCTACGACGGCTGTTGGCGATACAGTATAGAATTTGGCAACCTTGTCTGATGATGCGAAGTTGTAATAGAATAATGCCATGTCAATAGCGATAACAGCAATAACGACAATAGCGAGTTGATTGAATTGCAACGATATAAAGTGACCGCATGCACAGTGCTGATATATTTATAGTGTATAATTATCATAAAAATTGTTTAAAAATCCTATAACTAATTGAAATTTATTGGAATAGGTCGATCAGTGGATAGTTTATAGCTCTGGGTACAGTGGCAGTGGAAACCTCAGAAGATTCACTTAAATAATTAGTTTCAAGTGTAACGTGTAGGTTGTAGAGCTGAAGATTATTTTCTAAAGATAAAACTATGTTTCTATAGGTATCCCAGGTACCACGTCCAACTAGAAGCTAACATCCTTATCAGCTACTGATAAATAATCCAGTTGTATGCAATATCTATAATCTATCTTGCTCACATAACTAAATTGTTGTGCATCTTATAGGAAGAAACCGAGTTATAAATTAGATACCTTGTTCACGGAATAGGAATCACCTAATACCAAACCGAATTTGTAAGATTTCCCAAACTTTTTTCAAATTGAAATTCTAATGAATAAATATGCATTTTAGCTTAAAGCATCATGCTAAACAGAACCGGTGTTGAATCATTCCTGAACAAAATCTTTAAGAAATTCAACAAGGATGTCGAAGACAAGTTCATCTCATGACTCGTACACCTGCGCTGGATGTGATCGTCCCGACACTGCTGACGATATAGTACAATGTGATAAGTGTACTGCTTGGTGGCATTTCTCTTGTGATAAGGTCGACTGCCTCGAGGGCAGCAGGGACCATGTCCAAGGGCTTGACGACCCCTCCCCAGCTGTCTGCGAGTCAGGGGGTTCTGCCTAGGAGGTGGTGGGGTTAACAGGGGGCGCTGTTAATTCCCTCCCAAAAACCACATATCCGCAAGCAAACCCTATCAAGCGACCGTATGCCGCTTAAAGCATGCAAGCCCCTAACCCCGAATCCCAAAGTGTCAGGCGACCCGTGCCGAAGGGATGAATGACCTGGGGGGTGAAACAATTAGCCAGGTCGTTAACGGAGGTTCCACAGAGTGAGGACTGCTTCGGCGGCAAGCGGGTGGCAGTGGGTGGTACCCACACACCCCCAAGTGGTGCACATGTGGTGCAAGCGAATGGGAGTTGGGGGTATTATTCGTAATACCCCCACAGAGTGAGGGACCGAGTGTATGGGTGAGCACACAAGTAAGACTCGCATGGTACGCATGGTCGGTAGTGTTAGAATGACTGAAGTCTGGTGAGGCCTGGCAGGAGTGTCGGGGGGCAGATACCTCTGCGGCACCTCAGAAGTAGGGGTCACGAAAGTCTCGCTGCGTCTGGCAGGAGTGTCGTGGGGTTGATGCTTCTGCGGCACCTCAGAAATCGGAGACATGTAAGGTAAGTGGTGCCACTCCATTGCAGGATGGGGAGACCACCACACTGGCTGAGGACTATCTGGGCTTCGAAATGTCAATAGGTGGGTGCTACCTGTAAAGTACCCGTTCTCTGAACCTATTGGCCGTATCAAAGTCCGGGTAGGTGAGTATTAGGCACGCGTGACGTGCCGGGTGTTCCACGCATTACAACCCCCACTGAGTGAGTGACTGAATATCAAAGAGAGTGGTGCACAAGTGGTGCAAGCGATTGGGACTAAATGTATGAGCGAGCACACAAGTCAGACTCGCATGGTACGTATGGTCATAGTGGCTGCTTAGGCAGTAGTGTGATCCGGCTGTCAGGGACGGAAAGAGTAAAGTCTCGCTAGGCCTGGCAGGAGTGTCGGGGGGGCAGATACCTCTGCGGCACCTCAGAAGTAGGGGACACGAAAGTCTCGTTATGACTGGCAGGAGTGTCGGGGGGTTGATGCCTCTGCGGCACCTCAGAAATAGGAGACATGAAAGGGTCTGCCTCGTAGCTGAGGTAGGAGCGGCATAGGAGCCACCAACCTAGGGTCGCCTCCGGCTTGGTAGACAAGTGGTGCCATTCTGTTGCAGGACAGGGTGAGCACCATACTGAGTGAGGACTGTCTATGTTGTGAGATGGCGGCATGGGGTACCCCCTGCAGGGTACCTATCTGTCCTCTTGCAGTCATTCAAGCGGCATAGGCAGGTGAGTGTTGGGGCACATGTGGTGCCAGTATGTCTTGTGCAAATGTGTTGCATGGGAAGTGTCGAAGAGTTGAGGCGCATACGTGCACTTGTGTACGTCATGGAGGGGGCGCAATGCCCAATAGTCATCCCACGAAGTATTGCTTAATTGCGGGCCGGGGGAATGCCTGGAGAGGAAGGAGTTGGTCTAAGTGGGTCGGGAGTGGTGATCCCATCCCCACACTATCTGGGTTCGCCTCCCCAGGTGTCTGTTTTCAGATTTCCATAACCTTCGTTAAAAAAAAAAAGGTCGACGCCTCTGTGCCAGATCATTCCAATTGGATTTGCACCAAATGTTTACCTTCTCCAATGCGTCCCCCGCGATCCATCTCGAACCAAACGATGTCGTCGAACCAAAGAGCTCTGCTAGCAATTAGTTTACAACGGCTAGCAGAGGAAAAAGAGCTACGGAAAAAAGAATTAGAGATAAGTATGGAGAAAGAGTTCGTGAAGGCTAAATACGATCTGCTGGAACAGTGTGCGATGGATGAAGAAACCGAAACACGAAGCGTACGTAGCAGAATAGAAGAAATAGAAGCTTGTGACCGAGAAAAGCTCCTAACTGATTGGGTAGGTCAAGTAGCAGCGTCTCTCCCAGAGTGCAACTCGCTCACTGAACCGAAATCCCTCTCTGTACGTTCAAAAGTAAATATAGACGATCGATTGCTTGAGAAAGAAGAAGGTGCTGTAGGTACAACCAAAACAAACAACCCTCTCAGTCACTGCCTGCGATAGTATCAATAGATCGGTCTACTGATGAGTGATGATGATCAGTTGAATAACAAAGTGTCACCAAAGCGCACTGTCGTTATCAAACGGAGCCGAACAGAGCCCAAGAAAATTGAAGTACCAAGTACCTATACCAGATGACTTCATTATGCTTAAATCGCAACTTAAGAAATGTCAAGAGGATTCGATGAATGATCGCCAGGCTTTGCAGGATCTTCAAGAACAGCTTTGCAAATGCCAACTGGAGTTACAGCAGCGTAAATCAGATTCACATCCTATGTGGTCATTACGAGATGAGTCGAGAGGGGCGATTCCGAAATCTAATTCGTAAGGACAAGCCCTTGTGGAACCTTCATCTCAGTCCAATTGGAATCAAGCTAGAGTTTCCGAAAAAAAAACCGTTCATGTTGGTGATACTCGCGATTTCAATTCACCGGACCCTTTCCAAGGTCATCGTACAGAAGAGCAGCAGCGTAGTAGATTCGCGCGCTCAACGGAGATCGGATTAGTCAGTACCCCACAGCAACCACAATTAGGATGTAGCAGTCATGAAGCTGAAAGATTGCTTCTGGAGGTACATCGACCGTGACCAGAGCAGCTGGCGGCAAGACAGGTTATGCCGAAATATCTGCCAGATTTTTACGGTGACCCCGAAGAGTGGCCGTTATTTATTAGCAGCTACCGCAATAGTACTTCTGCTTGTGGATACACCAGAGTGGAAAACCTGGCACGGTTGCAACGATGCACTGAAATCGGTACGATACAATTTGCTTGATCCAGATTCCGTACCTGAAGTTATTCACATGCTGCAAACTCTCTATGGGCGTCCAGAAGTCATAATCGCCAAGTTGATAAAAACTGTCCGTGAAACCTCGGCACCAAAGTCAGAGCGGTTAGAGACCATCATCGATTTCGGCTCGGCCGTCAGAAACTTAGTCAGTCATCTAATTGCTGCTGATCAAAAAACACACCTATCCAATCCCGTTCTTTTGAGCAAGAGCTGGTGGAAAAGCTGCCAGCCGGTGTGAAGATGCAATGGGCTCAGCATTTAGTGCAATACCCGCAACCAACACTACAAATATTCAGCAGCTTCATGTCATCCGTGGTGGAGTCAGTAAGCAAAGTAGTACTTTATTCCGGAAATCAAGGTCAAGGGCACAAGCTAGAAAAACAAAAGCCATGGGAGAAAGGATATATGCATTCGCATGCAGAGGCCACTGAGCCTATACTGACAAAACAAAATGATGCTCAAAAATCTTGCCTAGTATGTGGTAAAAATGGCCATCGTGTCAAAGATTGCTACTCTTTCAAGAATAGCAGCACTGAAGGTCGGTGGAAAACCGTCACGTCATTAACCTTAGTAAGATGTTGGTGTTGGTTTTAATATTTTGTGGAAATGAAGCATCTGACATGAAAAACGTATTTTAAGGTGCAACAGGAACGACCCCACAAAAAAAGTTACGAATAAGATGTTGGGGTCATATTGACCCAGAAATGTAAATGCCTATAAAACAGTCAAATTATAACCGAATTACAAAGTTTATATACCGTTCGAAAGATAAACTCATCAATTTTGTGGCTATGTGGTGATATGCTGATTCTGGAGACAATAGCCACCGGGAAACGACTTCCACGGGAACCTTGTCGGTCATATAAGGGGAGCATAAAAATCGCTCCATATATGCCATTCGATCGCTAATTCTTCATATATTCTCTTAAAACGGTAATGTATGGTCCATGAGAGGGTTTCCGACGAAAGTGGCCACTCCTGGTACATGCAAGGTGCCCCCGGGGAACCCGCAGGAGGGGACATTTCCGTTTTAGCACCAAAATATGCCGTGCGATGGCTCTTTTGTCATGATTTTCCACCAAACAAATGGTAATGCGCTTGAAATCGATAAGTGACCACATTGGCCACTCCTGGTACATGCAAGATGCCCCCGGGGAATCCGCAGGAGGGGACATTTCCGTTTTAGCACCAAAATATACCGTGCGGCGGCTCTGTCGTCATGATTTTCAACAAAATAGATTATAATGCGCTTGAAATCGATAAGTGACCACATTGGCCACTCCTGGTACATGCAAGATGCCCCCGGGGAATCCGCAGGAGGGGACATTTCCGTTTTAGCACCAAAATATACCGTGCGGCGGCTCTGTCGTCATGATTTTCCTCAAAATAGATTATAATGCGCTTGAAATCGATAAGTGACCACATTGGCCACTCCTGGTACATGCAAGATGCCCCCGGGGAATCCGCAGGAGGGGACATTTCCGTTTTAGCACCAAAATATACCGTGCGGCGGCTCTGTCGTCATGATTTTCCACAAAATAGATTATAATGCGCTTGAAATCGATAAGTGACCACATTGGCCACTTCTGGTACATGCAAGGTGCCCCCGGGGAATCCGCAGGAGGGGACATTTCCGTTTTAGCACCAAAATATGCCGTGCGGCGGCTCTGTCGTTATGATTTTCCACAAAATAGATGATAATGCGCTTGAAATCGATAAGTGACCACATTGGCCACTTCTGGTACATGCAAGGTGCCCCGGGGAACTCGCAGGAGGGGACATTTCCGTTTTAGCACCAAAATATGCCGTGCGGCGGCTCTTTTGTCATGATTTTCCACCAAACAGATGGTTATGCGCTTGAAATCGATAAGTGACCACATTGGCCACTTCTGGTACATGCAAGGTGCCCCCGGGGAACCCGCAGGAGGGAACATTTCCGTTTTAGTACCAAAATATACCGTGCGGCGGCTCTGTCGTCATGATTTTCCACAAAATAGATGATAATGCGCTTGAAATCGATAAAAGACCACATTGGCCACTCCTGGTACATGCAAGGTGCCCCCGGGGAACCCGCAGGAGGGGACATTTCCGTTTAAGCACCAAAATATACCGTGCGGCGGCTCTGTCGTCATGATTTTCCACAAAATAGATGATAATGCGCTTGAAATCGATAAAAGACCACATTGGCCGCTCCTGGTACATGCAAGGTGCCCCGCAGGAGGGGACATTTCCGTTTTAGCATCAAAATATGCCATGCGGCGGCTCTTTTGTCATGATTTTCCACCAAACAGATGGTTATGCGCTTGAAATCGATTAATGACCACATTGGCCACTCCTGGTACATGCAAGGTGCCCCGGGGAACCCGTATGAGAGGACATTTCCGTTTTGGCACGAAAATATGCCGTGAGGCTCCCTCGGAGAACACGTAGAAGATGACGTTTCCATTTTTACACCAACATATGTCATGCAGCGGCTCTTTCGTCGTGATTTTCCTTCAAATAGGTGCCCTCGAAATCGATTATTGACATATTGTCCACCCTTAGAACCTATGAGGTGCCCCCGGGAGCCCGTAGAAGAGTACATTTCCATTTTAACACCAAAATATGCCGTGCGGTGGCTCTTTCTTTGTTATTTTCTACCAAACAGATGGTCATGTGCTTGGAGTTGATTAGTGATATTGTCTACTCTTGGAACCTTTGAGATGCTCTGCGAACCCGTAGGAGAGGACATTTTCATTTAGATTTCAAGAGCATAACCAACTATTTGATGGAAAATGGCATGTCTTTAAGGGCCGATGTCCACGTAAAGTTTTTTCACGCTGCTTGCACGCCGCGTTCACGCAAGGTACCCAGCATCAAATGGAGTAATGCACACGTAAACGTGTGCACGACTACATTTGATGCCGGGTACCTTGCGTGGACACGGCGTGCACGCAGCTTGAAAACACGCTACGTGGGCATCGGCCCTAAGTAAGAGTAAGAGTAAGAGTAAGCACGGAAATGTCCTCTCCTATGAGCTTCACGGCGGTACTTCATAGGTTCCAAAATGGAAAATGTGGTCACTTATTCATTTCGGTATAAAAACAGAAATGTCACCATCTAAATGTTCCCCGTGGGCATCTCATTGGTTCCAAGAGTGGCCAAAGTGGTCACTTATCGATTTCAAACTCATAATCATCTATTTTGTGGAAAATCATGATGAAAGTGAAATGTCCCTTTCTACGGGTTCCCCAAGGGCACCTCATAGGTTCAAGAGTGGCCAATGCGGTCACTAATTGATTTCGAGAGAATAACCACTAGACTCCAAGAACGACCGATGTGGTCAATTATCGATTTCGAGCACATAATCATCTATTTTGTGGAAAATCATGACGAAAGAGCTGCCGCACGGTACTTATCTGTAAAATCAAAAATCACGATAATAAAGTTAAAAAAAAGCTGCCGCACGGCATATTTTGGTGTTAAAACGGAAATGTCCCCTTTTACGGATTCCCCGGGGCACCTCATAGTCTCCAAGAGTGGCCAATATGGTCACTTATCGATTTCGAGCGCATAATCATCTATTTTGTGGAAAATCATGACGAGAGAGCTGCAGCACCGCACATTTTGGTGCCAGAACGGAAATGTCCTCTCCTACGGGTTCCCCGGGGGTACCTTGCATATACAAGGAGTGGCCAATGTGGTCACTTATCGATTTCAAGCGCATAACCATCTGTTTGGTGGAAAATCATGACAAAAGAGCCGCCGCACGGCATATTTTGGTGCTAAAACGGAAATGTCCCCTCCTTCGGGTTCCCCGAGGCACCTTGCATGTACCAGGAGTGGCCAATGTGGTCACTTATCGATTTCAAGCGCATTATCATCTATTTTGTGGAAAATCATGACGACAGAGCCGCCGCACGGTATATTTTGGTGCTAAAACGGAAATGTCCCTTCCTGCGGGTTAACCGGGGGAACCTTGCATGTACCAGGAGTGGCCAATGTGGTCACTTATCGATTTCAAGCGCATAACCATCTGTTTGGTGGAAAATCATGATAAAAGAGCCGCCACACGGCATATTTTGGTGTTGAAACGGAAATGTCCCCTTTTACGGGTTTCCCGAGGGCACCTCATAGGCTCCAAGAGTAGCCAATGTTGTCAATTATCGATTTCGAGCGCATCATCTATTTTGTGGAAAATCATGACGAATGAGCCACCGCATGGCATATTTTGGAGTTTAAACGGAAATATTCCTTTCTACTGGTTCCCCAAGGGCACCTCAGAGGTTCCAAGAGTGGCCAATGTGGTCAATTATAGATTTCGAGCACATAATCATCTATTTTGTGGAAAATCATGACGAAAGAGCTGTCGCACGACATATTTTGGTGTTAAAACGGAAATGTCCCCTTTTACGGGTTCCCCAGGGGCACCTCATAGGCTCCAAGAGTGGCCAATGTGGTCACTTATCGATTTCAAGCGCATAACCATCTGTTTGGTGGAAAATCATGACAAAAGAGCCGCCGCACGGCATATTTTGGTGCTAAAACGGAAATGTCCCCTCCTGCGGGTTCCCCGGGGGCACCTTGCATGTACCAGGAGTGGCCACTTTCGTCGGAAACCCTCTCATGGACCATACATTACCGTTTTAAGAGAATATATGAAGAATTAGCGATCGAATGGCATATATGGAGCGATTTTTATGCTTCCCTTATATGACCGACAAGGTCCCCGTGGAAGTCGTTTCCCGGTGGCCATTGTCTCCAGAACCAGTATATCACCACATAGCCACCAAATTGATGAGTTTATCTTTCGAACGGTATATAAACTTTGTAATTCGGTTATAATTTGACTGTTTTATAAGCATTTACATTTCTGGGTCAATATGACCCCAACATCTTATTCGTAAGTTTTTTCTAATATCCGAAGAAGGTTAAAGCTCTGTCGATGCTGTTTCTACTCCACGGTTTTCTACTCCTATATTCGACACGGTTTTCTACTCCTATTATCAAAAGTTCAAAACCAGCGTAATATTTTTTGTACAATGCTGAAATTAAAGTCCAAAATCCAAATCCTCATAAAGAACGTTTGAACGAGTGAACTTTGAAGGCGCTAATAAAAGAAGATTTTTCACTTCTTGTAAATGTTTTTTCAATGGCATAACTTTTCATTTCTTTTTTTTTTGCGTAGAAAGGAAATGGACTGAATAATGCTGCATTCATAATGATCTTCCCACGTTTACACTTGGCAATCCTTCCGGCTCCTAACCTTACCTAACGGTGAACAAATGCCGCTTTAACACATTAAACTTAATTTACTTTCCCACAACTCGAACTGCACCCGTCACCCGTTCAGTGGCCCATCAACCAGCAGGTATTCGTAAATATAAATAAAGTAAAAGGATTCACTCTAACGGTACAGGTCTGCTGCTCTTCAAGTCGCTCCTTATGCCGTATCCCTTTCGCTTGCTCAAAAATCGTGGGAGATGAGATCTCTGTGAAAAGGATTCTCCACATGCGTGGAGAGCAAAAAAACGATCTAACAACCCTGAAATTATTGTTTATCAATCAAACAACCCCCGAAAGTGAGGGTGAGAACTGCTTTTTTTTTGCTCGTAGCAAAAAAAAAACGAAATCATGGGTGAGAAACGCTTCCGTCAATATCGTGCTCGTTCCCATCATAACATCGCGAGTGGTTCGTGTAACGGAGCGTGGACCAGAAGATCCTTATTCGGGAAGAGACACGCCTGTCAGGTGCGTGGGCTGACGAAAAGGACCGAAAAAAGGACACGGGAGTGATGTTCAAGTTTTTTTTCCTGGTTCCGCTATTAGGTATTTGAATTGTGATTGAAGATTGGTCTGGAGAGGGCGGGCTATTTTTTCACTTCGGTTGAGGGCCTGTTTTCATTTTTGGGTCCCACGCAATGAACACATGTTACGTGGCGTAATGATAATTCGGTTTTAATTGTTTGGAATGAGGAGTTTTGTCGTGATAGGTAAAATCCGGTTTTGTTTGGTTTCTTTTAATTATAAAGTCGATTATTTAGTCGACTCATTTGTCAATAACTCAAAACATAAACAACAGCACATAAACAACAGCACTCATTCCGTGTCGAGCTACCGTGCGAGACAGTCGTGGTCTTGTACCTCCGGGTCCGTGTTCGGATTTTTTTTCTCGTGCTGAGTTTTTTTTCCCGTGTGAAAGTGTCGTTGAAGGATCCTTAGCTTATAGACTAGGAAGCGGAGCTCATTTGCGACGCAATTGAGTATCCGGGTAAAAATTTTCACGTGTTTTCTTTATAAAAAATCACGCTTGCGCAGAGTCAGTCTTGCGCATCCATCGAGCTGAACATCATCGGTGCCCCCCGCACCGCCTGTCTCCGTGGTGCACTTGGGTTATCCAGAGCCAGCAGCAGTCGATCATCTCCACCAACGCAGCTCCTGCCATCTATTTGCTGTGTGCGGGTAGAGAAGACCAACACATACGCCAGGTTGTTCTCGTTCGTGCCACGTGCTATCGTCCGGTGCGTACCGCAGCAACCGTAGGCAGCTCTCAACGCAGCAATAAAAGTTAAGTAGTTGTAATTTCCCTCTTTATTCCCCTTTTCACCACCTTAAGTTGATAAGATACTCTAATTTGTCTCTAGTAAGTTTTTGTTTCTCTCATTTCCCTCCCTGTTCGTTTTTTTCGTTTTATTTTCGTTCGTTTTTCTCCCTGTGTTAATTAAATAATTGTGTGTGCCTCGCTGCAGCGGGACGTTTGGTCTCCGCAATGCACGAAGGCGAAGGCAGCGGGGTTCATTGTATCCCTTGTCCCATAATATTTTGTTGCATTCTGGTGATCCATCCCAGAGTAAAATGGAAACCAGCAACACCGTCTCCACCTCCCCGTGAATAATGATATTTCTCTCCTTACGAGCCCCGCCACAAGGCCTACCCACCCGACTCTAGTGGGCCATACGTTGTTTTTTTCCGACCCAAAGGCAAACGATTAAATATCAGTCAGATCAGCAAAGATCTGGAAAAGCGATTTTCGTCTGTCACGACCATTGACATGGTTGGGTTCAGTAAGCTTCGCGTCACGGTCAGTGATCGCAAACAGGCCAACGAGATTGCCACCTGTGAGCTTTTCACTCTCGAATATAAGGTGTATTTACCGTCAGCAGTGTGTGAGATCGCGGGGGTGGTGACGGAGGGAAGTATGACCTGCGACGATTTGAAACAAGGTTTCGGTCGTTTCAAGAACGTTTCTTTGCCTCCTGTTGCGATACTGGATTGCAAACAAATGTATTCGGTGTCGCAGGAGGGAGAGAAGCGGATTTATTCTCCGTCTGATTCTTTCTGCGTCACCTTCTCCGGGTCCGCGCTGCCTGACTACGTAGTGATTGGTAAACTTCGGTTACCTGTTCGGCTGTATGTACCGAAGGTGATGAATTGTGTTAATTGCAAGCAGCTGGGCCACACCGCTCAGTACTGCTGCAATAAACCTCGCTGTGCATCATGCGGAGAGAAGCATGTGGATGGCGCGTGCAAGACGGCACCGAAATGTGTCTATTGTAATGAAAGCCCTCCCCATGCTCTTGAAGCTTGTCCAACGTACATACAGCAGCGAATTCACCAGAAACGGTCTCTTCAGCAGCGTTCTCGGCGAAGCTACACCGAAATGTTGAGGAAGGCCGCTTCTCCAGTTGTTTCTGACACCATCTACTCGTCTCTTCCTTTGGACGATCAAGGTAGTTCTGACTCCGAAGTTGGGAATGGGGCTCCCTTTGTTTTCAATGGCTCAACGAGGAAAAGAGTAAAACAGAACCAGCGACCCTCGAAAAAACCAAGAAAACAGCCGCAAAGTAAGCCCCAATCCAACATGGTCAAATTCAAAGCAAGTAGAAGTACTCAAAAACGTTCTACTTTTTTGATTTCACATCAGGATGATCGAGAGTTTCCGCTGCTTCCGGAAACATCCGAAATCCCAGATGCTCCAATTTTTGCGATTTCTCAGCCAGAAAGAGAACATAGAGAGCGAGCAGAAAACCCTCCGAGCGCTCCAATGTTTACACTTTCTGGCATCGTGGAGCTCATCCTCAACTTCTTTGATGCTTCCGACCCGGTGAAGAACATGGTCAAGACTGTTCTTCCTATTCTGACTCCTCTCCTGAAGCAGCTGGCTTCGAAAATGCCCCTCCTCGAGTCATTTGTATCCTTCGATGGCTAACTTAGTCAATAAGGGTAACACGATTTCGATTCTACAGTGGAACTGTCGAAGTATTCTTCCAAAATTAGATATTTTCAAATTTTTAGCTAACAAATTACAATGCGATGCTTTTGCTTTATGTGAAACTTGGCTAACACCAGATGTAAACCTTCATTTTCCTGATTTCAACATAATCCGCCGCGATCGGGCAAATCGATATGGAGGGGTGCTTTAGGGATCAAAACAGCACTCCTTCTATAGAGTCGATCTTGCCCCGATGTCTGGCACCGAAGCTGTCGCATGTCAGGTGACTATTCAGGAAAAGACCTCAGTATCGCCTCGATATATCTTCCTCCAAACACCGCGATTTCTCGCAGAGATCTCTCGCACATCTGCTCGGTTATGCCCGAGCCACGGTTGCTCTTGGGAGATTTTAACTCCCACGGAACAGGCTGGAGGAACTGTACGACGACAACCGTTCAACAATGATATACGACCTCTGCGACGACTTCAATATGTCAATTTTGAATACAGGAGAAGTTACACGAGTGGCTCCTCCAGCAAGAGATAGCCGTCTAGATCTTTCCATTTGTTCGAGCTCATTATCGTTGGACTGTACTTGGAAGGTGGTCCAAGATCCCCATGGTAGTGATCATTTGCCGATCGAAGTCTCGATTTCCAATGGACATAATCAACCTGTTCCTATCGACCTCTCATATGACCTCACGAAGCACATTGATTGGGAAAAATATGCAGAGGCCATCATTGATGGCGTACAATCGATAGAAGCACTTCCCCCGCGAGAAGAATACGAATTCGTATCCCAGTTGATCCTTGACAGCGCTCTTCAAGCACAACGCCGGCCAGTGCCAGGAGCTTCGGTTCGTAGGAAACCACACAGTCCGTGGTGGGATGTCGAGTGTACACAACTTCATCGCAAGAAATCCGCAGCGTTCAAAGAATTTCGAAGCACGGTTCGATCGTTCTTCACAAACGGTACATCGCGCTCGAGATCCAGTTCAAGAAACTGGTCAAAGTGAAGAAACGTGGATATTGGCGTACTTTTGTTGAAGGTTTATCGCGCGAGACCTCAATGAGAACTCTGTGGACCGTCGGGAGAAGAATGCGCAACGCGTCGTCCATAAACGAGGATCGCGAAAGCTCGTCGCGGTGGATACTCGAGTTCGCAAAGAAAGTTCGTCTGAATTCGGTACCGGTGAAGCAAGAGTTACGTGATGCTTTTGCTGACAGGGATGATATGGACCACTTTCCTTTCATGTAACAATTCCGATCCAGGGATGGATAAAATCAGGTTCAATTTGCTTAAAAATCTCCCAGATGTTGCGAAGATGCGCTTATTGAGCCTGTTCAACCAGTTACTGGAGTGCAACATTGTTCCGGATGATTGGAGGCATGTGAGGGTGATAGCCATCCAAAAGCCCGGAAAACCTGCGTCGGATTATAATTCGTATCGCCCCATCGCGATGCTGTCCTGTCTTCGGAAGTTGTTGGAGAAGATGATTCTTTTCCGGCTAGACAAATGGGTTGAATCGAATAGTTTTTTGTCAGATACACAGTTTGGTTTCCGCAGGGGCAAGGGAACGAACGACTGTCTTGCGTTGCTTTCTTCAGAAATTCAGCTTACTTTCGCTAAAAAAGAGCAAATGGGCTCAGTGTTTTTGGACATTAAGGGGGCTTTTGATTCAGTTTGCGTCGATGTCTTATCCGACAAGCTCCACGCGTGTGGACTTTCTCCAATTTAAAAAAATTATTTGTACAATTTGTTGTCAGAGAAGCGTATGAGTTTTTCTCATGGTGACTCGGCAACTTCACGAATTAGCTACATGGGTCTCCCTCAGGGCTTATGGTTGAGCCCCTTCTTTACAATTTTACGTCAGAGACATTGATGAATGTCTCATGCCAAATTGCTCGTTGAGACAGCTTGCAGATGATTGTGTTGTATCCGTTTCGGGGCCAACATCGGTTGATCTGCAAGGACCATTGCAAGATACTCTGGACAATTTGTCCACTTGGGCTACGAAGCTGGGTATCGAATTCTCTCCGGAGAAAACTGAGATGGTTGCCTTTTCAAAAAAACATAAGCCGGCAAAGTTCCCGCTCCAACTGATGGGTAAGACAATCACTCATAGCATGTTTCTAAATATTTCGGGGTACTTTTCGACTCGAAATTCACCTTCAGGAAGCATATTGTTTATCTGACACAAAAATGCCATAAACGAATCAACTTCATGCGAACAATAACCGGAACATGGTGGGGAGCGCATCCCGAAGATCTTATAACGTTGTATCGAACAACCATTTTGTCGGTCCTCGAATACGGTAGTTTTTGCTACCAGTCCGCGGCTAAAACACACATGCTGAAGCTTCAAAGGATTCAGTACCGCTGTCTCCGTATCGCGTTAGGTTGTATGAATTCGACTCATACGATGAGCCTGGAAGTACTTGCGGGAGTACTGCCTCTGACAGATCGTTTCGCGGAATTATCGCTCCGGTTCCTCATCCGCTGTGAGGTTCTCAATCCATTGGTCATTGACAACTTCGAGAAGCTGCTCGAACAAAACCCCCAATCTCGATTCATGAGTATTTACCACTGGTACATTACGCTGGAGGTAAGCCCTTCTTTTGTAGACACCAATCGTGCTAACTTCTTAGACTCTTACTCTTACTCTTACAGTTCCTCTGTTACTTTTGATCTGTCCATGAAGCAGGAGGTTCATGGAATACCAGACTTTCTTCGTGCGGAGGTCATACCTCCATTATTTGCAAGCAAATACGGGCACGCCAGCGGGGAGAGAAGCTTTTTCACAGACGGGTCAAAAATGGATGACTCCTCTGGTTTCGGTGTTTTTAACGTTTTTCATAGCGCCTACTTTAAGCTTAAAGAGCCTTGTTCCGTGTATACTGCTGAGCTAGCAGCTATACACTATTCTCTCGAGCAAATCGCATCCTTACCTCCTGACCATTTTTTCATCTTCACCGACAGTCTAAGTTCCTTGGAGGCTGTTCGGTCAATGAAACCGGTGAAGCATTCAGCGTATCTTCTTAACGGGATACGGAAAGCTTTGAATGCTTTATCTAAACGGTCTTACACAATCACCATGGCTTGGGTCCCTTCTCATTGCTCGATCCCGGGAAATGAGAAAGCGGACTCTTTGGCTAAGGTGGGCGCTATGGAAGGTGATATTTACGATCGGAAAATCACCTTCGATGAATTTTTCACATTAGTTCGTCAGGAAACCTTGAACAGCTGGCAACAGAAATGGACAAATGGTGAGTTGGGTAGATGGCTGTTTTCAATTCGCCCGCAGGTGTCGAAGCGTCCATGGTTCAAAAAATTGAATATGGGACGAGACTTCATTCGAACCATGTGTCGTCTAATGTCCAATCACTACACTCTAAATGCACATCTTTTCAGAGTGGGGCTCTCGGAAGGGAATCTCTGTGTTTGCGGCGAGGATTATCAGGACATCGATCATGTCGTGTGGGCGTGCGAGGAGCATCGTGGCCCCAGATCTGCGCTAACTGAACATCTCCGGGTCCGAGGAAAACAACCAAAGCCTATTAGGGAAGTGTTGTCTGGCCTTGATTTCGAGTACATGTCCCTGGTCCACCAATTTTTGAAAGTTGCTGATGTAAGACTGTAACCTTAGTCTGCCCTTCCTCTTGTCTGTTGTTCTCCATTACGAATGTCTTCCTCTTGTTGTCCATTTCAATGCCTGTCGTTATTCCCTTCCGTAAGTCTTCCTCTCGTTGTTGTCTTCCAAAAATTTTTTATCCCGTTACAGATGCGAAACATCGCGAAGAATGTCAACTTTGTGAACATCAGCATCGTAATTACTTAAGTACCCTAAAATCCTTTCCTTTCCTACTGTATTATTGTATTCCCTAACCTCGACCAAACCGCGAGTCTTTCGGTTCCCCAAAACTAACACTATGTATAAGAATCAAGAAAAGTATTGTAAAACTTGATTTCGGCTCCGTAACGCTTCACTGCAAATGAGCCTTCCAAATAAACGAAAGATAAAAAAAAAAAAAAAAACAACAGCACTGCCATAAGACGAGTTTAGTACAATTTCATTTAATTTTACCACCTCGTATCACTTTTACATATACGTATTTCGACCTCAACTGTAAGGGCGTCTTCAGTGTGTCGTACTTGACTTGAAAAAGAGCTAAATTATTTGATAAGCAACAGTTTGAAATAGGTTTCGTTGATATGCCTTCTCTATTGCTTATAGTGTTTTTTTTCGATTGTTTATCTCATTTACACAACAAAAAATGTTTTCTATCGGATTTTTATTTAAATTACTAATTTGTAATTCGGATTCGGATATTACATTATGCATGTTTGTAGTTTGACTGTAAACCGATGTTAGAACACTTTGAAATTCCAACATTACCATAATTTTTTAACATGTAAACCAAACAAATCATGTTGTAAACTGGGCAATTTAAGTCCATTAGTTGTATCTTCCATGCAAACCATTTGTCATAAGACCGTCATCATTATCTCATTAGAAGAGCTTTTTCCTGGTTCATTATTCCACCACTTTTCGAGACTTCGTGTTGATCTAACCTTATGGTTCAAGAGCACGGCTGTAATAGTCCACCGCCGACCGTCTCGCCAGTCAGCCGCTGAAGGTGTAGGCACTTCAATTGCATAACAACTGAAGCGGAGTACCGTTAAAAGAGGTACCTACGTCTGCAGCGCCGGCGACGCGACAACGACCCCAACCCAACCGAGCGCCATGCAGCCAGCAGTTGACCATATGAGAAGCGAGCGGGTAGTACCAACCGATCTATGTGGTCGGTATGTAGGAGGGCGCTGCTTTCAACAATTATGACAGCATCCAGGCAACTGGGTCTGGGGGAAAAATCTAAAACTGATGGAGAATAAGATGAGAAATGAGCCAAACGTTCAAGCTAGGGGGATTTGGAAGTGTTCATACTGTGCCGTGGTCACGAACGTGGCTCAGTCTTTCTTCCTTGGGTTCGCTCCCTGGAACGAATGGAGAAATTGTGGGTCAACTTTATTAAGAAAATTACTGGAAAATTGTGCGCCTATTTGTTGAGTTATGTCACGACGTTTACAAGAGCTGGTAAAGGTGGTCCCCATGAAGACACGGAAGAAAGAGGAAGATGATATTTTTGATAAACGGAGTTTTCATTAGATTTGATCTTCGATCACGATTCTAAGGGAGACCGATCGAAAATAATGTAATTTGAAGAACATTCGTAACTATTATTTTACATCAATAAGACTATATCAAAAGCATCATCGATAAAACTTTCATGACTCTCCATATCGTACGTAGAGGTCAAAACATCGATCAGATCAATCACCTCCGATGATGATCAAGTATTCCGGCACTTTACGCAGCCAAAAACGAATTACAAATTAAGCTGTCTCAACGACTTCAAATTATCTCATCGAGTACTGCAGCCAATCTGTACGACCAACAAATATTGTTCTCCACTTCTCTCGCGAACAACAATAGAATGAAATCTCATCCCACCCTCGAGCAGGCTCAACGCGCACACCTTTTTTTATTCAATTAATTTTCTGATTTGCATGACCAAACCGGTAAAAGTGGCAAACAGGCTAATAATAAGGTGCGCAAGTTTGCCCAACGAGCGGTAATTGGTCGAGTCATACTTATTATTGGGATTCGTCGATGGTTGATACTTGGATCTCAAGCTCTTGATCCAGTCTCTTCAGGATCCAGGATTCTCAAAGAAGCTTGTTAACAAAAATAAAACGACAGTGCCGTTACTCATTGGCGCTCATATGTTGATTTAATATGTAAAGATCATTATTCCTGTTTTAAGAAGCAATGCACTGTTGTTATTAAGGGGCAGAAGAAAAAAAGAAGTATAAACGAGTTTAATATTAACGCTTGTTATCTATTCGCAACGATTTTTGGTGATCCTGTTTTCGGCTATTTTTTATCAAGTTTTCCACGTTCATTGGTTCAACTGTGCCTGGAAAACCTTTATAAACATTAAACATAACTCCTAAACGGCACACGACTGAAGGCTATTCTTCAAGGTTATATCTTCACACTCATTCCCGTGATCTAGTCACTCAGTCGATTAGTACTAAATCACCCGGTTTGTTTTGCTCTGTGCATTCACACGCCCGAAACGGTGTTGTTGTTTCGATTAGAGCAGCAGGTCCTGGTGCGTTCGGCAGTCTCAAAAGCCGAAACATTACAGTTGACGCGCGTGCCTCTGTTTCGACAACGGCTTTGGTGGAGGTCCATTCAGTGCGCATCCACACGATTCATTTGCGGCGGTGCTGAAAATTGGATAGAGAAGTGTGTCTTGATGCGATCGGTGGTATCAAAAGCCGAAGCATTCAATCGACGTGCATGCTCTGGTTCAACGACGGCTTGAGTGAAGGCAAAGCGTAACGATAAGGGAGGATTTTTAGGAACACGCTGTACACACTTGGACACAAAGTGTTTGTGGATTTATACTGCCTACACGATATCACTTTATTTTGGTTGCCGCAGGGAAATACATTTTGGGGTGTATTTTTGTTGGATAGAAGATAATTTGTAATCATGGAGGCATGTAAGGCGTGCGCTAGGAATTTTGTGCGGTCTGATAGGAGTGTTTTGTGCAGTGGGTCGTGTGGAAGGGTATTTCATCCTGGCTGTGTTGGTCTGAATGCTACAAACTTCAAAGCATGGGCAGCGAATGTTGGTTTGCTTTGGTTTTGTGAGAACTGCCGAGTAAATTTCCACCCGAGCGTTATGGACCGAGAAGCTGTAATCCTGAAAACGATGAGGGATCTTCTGTTGCGTGTTGACTCAATGGATCTGCGTGTTGGTCAGTTTGGCGAAAATCTGAAAACGCTGAATGGGCTAATGTCAATCTCCGCATCAGTCAGACGTGACTCAAACTTTTCAACGAGATTGCAACAGTTCGCGATGTCGGGTCCGGCAATGCACGATCCTACTGAATTTCACACCAGTATCGATCGTTTCAACCTCGATCAATCGCTACGGTCTAGTGCTGCCAACAACACACTTGCAGACTTGGGAGATCTAGATGTAACTCTGGATCAGTACTGGAATTTCTCATTTTCAATGAGAGATGTCACGCGATGTTTACATATCTGCCCCTTTCAATATCTATAGAAACGTGAAGGATGAATGGCATGCTACAAAAATCTCAAAAAATATTTGTCCCGTGACAGGGCATGAAAGTGTGCAATATCTGCTTTATTTTTGTGTTTATTACCACTTTCAACCCGGTGAATTAAAGGAATATGATTAATTTATCGACTAGTCACTATTCTTTGCATATATCTATAAAAATAATTTAGAAATTTTAATTTTAAAATAATGCACAACATCCTTTCATTACTGCTTTTCATGCGAAATTGATCAAAGAAGGATATTAACGAACTATCGTTCGTATCATTCAAACTCTCTGTTTCTGAAGACCTTGTCGCTGTAATTAACGATCCGTTTTATTGGCCAGAAGGTGTAGAAATTCGCGAGTTTCAGTCAAAAAACGTGAGCGTACCAAGCCGTCTAGCTCCGAAACGATTAGCGTAAGTAATGCACTTCGTAATACCAGTGCACAAACTGATTCAAATACTTCTTTAGCTCCTTTGTTGTTCGATGCGCCTATTTACGAATCGAAAATTAAGCTCCATTCACTCGATTATTTGAAAATGAAAACTATTCTAGAGAAACATTCTAATAATTTTATGAAAATAGCACTCCATAATGCAAGGAGTTAAATAGCAACATTGAAAACTATCGCTCATTCGTAGTAAATTCAAAACTAGATGTTTTATCTGTAGTGGAAACCTGGCTCAAATCTTCTAACACCAGCATGTCAGTAGAGCTTGAGGGCTACAAGATTATCAGATCTGATCGTCAAAATAAGAAAAAATCAAGAGGAGGTGGAGTCGCCTTTTATTTGAGGAAAAACATCAAATACTCTGTAATCACAAAATCTGAAAAAGAAAGCGAAATTGACTATTTGTTTATCAAATTAAAACAGGCTAACTTAGTCTGTGGAGTCGTGTATAAACCCCCAGACGTTGCAATAACGAAATTCGATGCAATTTTTAGCATTATTTCTGAAATTACAGCTTCAGAACCCAACATTCTGATGACAGGCGATTTTAACATAAATTTGAAGATGGAAAATTCTAACAATACATTAAAACTGATCGACTATTTAAGTGCATTATCATTCAAGCTAATTCCCACTCATCCAACTTGTCACAGGCCCGGTTCTGCATCAACCATTGATATATTTACAGGTAATTGCACTCAGAACTTAAACAACGTTTATCAATCGTCTATGGGTGGAATCAGTGATCACGATTTCATTTGCATTGATTACAAATTTAAGCTTCCTAAAACTTGTGCTGATGTTTACTGGACACGTGATTATCACAAAATAGATCAATCCTCTTTCTTGGCAGATATGCGCTGCGTAGATTTTGATGCTGTACTCAACTATGCAGAGATTAATGTGAAACTAAAATGCTTCAATGACCTATTTTTCGCCATTCTTGATAAGCATGCCCCGCTCAGGAAAAAAACGCTCAAAGATCCAAACACTCCTTGGATCAACACTCGTATCCATCGATTGATTAAAAATCGGTCCAAAGCTTATGAATGTTGGAAACACGATAGAGAGAGTGAGAGTAAATGGAGAAATTTCACCTGTCTTCGCAACTTAACAAATCGAGAGGTCAAACGTACGAAACGAGAATATTTCTCCTCCCAACCTCCCAACTAAGCGCTGACCTTCCTGCTAAGCAACTTTGGAAAAACATTAAACGATTAGGCTTAAAACAAACAAATAATAATATGGGTGGAGGGGATGTTATTGCAGATACCCTCAACTCATTCTTTGTTGCTCACTACACACCACTTACACGCTTAAAATCAATAACACAGAGATGTGTTTACATCACACAAAACGGACCTAATGTGGAACATCCCCTAGATGAGCGACAGTTACACAGCCACAAAAATAGCTCGTGTGGTTTTATTGAAGCTTTGATTTCAATATTATCAACAGTATTTGGTTCCTCATGAAACAAGGAATCTGTACAAACGTTTACATGTTGAAAAGGACCGTTATCACGACCGTACGAGGCATTTTTGTGCCTGTGTAACTGTCGCTCATCTAGGGGATGTTCCACATTAGGTCCGTTTTGTGTGATGCAAACACATCTCTGTGTTATTGATTTTAAGCGTGTAGCTTCAATCAAAATGATGATGTTGGAACACATCCGAATTTCTCATTTAGGTGTGTTACAAATAATGAAATACTCTCTGAGTTCGTTACTGCTTCGTGTGATGCTGTTGGTAACGATTTAATTCCGCTCAATGTTTTAAAAATGTCCTTAAGTGTTACTCTCAAATACATTGAAAACATCTTTAATTATTGTATTACTTCCTCAGATTTCCCCCTTGATTGGAAAATCGCAAAAGTAATTCCAATAGGTAAGACTGATCACCCTGTTACTGAAAAAGACTATCGTCCAATAAGTATTCTTTGCGCACTATCAAAAATATTCGAATCATTACTCTCTAAGCAACTAAATGAGTATTTGACACACAACGATCTTTTATGTACTCTCCAGTCTGGATATCGGAAATCGTGCAGCACTGTGACTGCTCTTATTAAAATTGAAAACGACATTAGAGAAGCATTAGACAACAAAATGGTCACTTTATTGGCTCTTCTGGATTTCAGTAAAGCATTCGATTCTATTGATCATAGACAGTTGTGTAACAAGTTGAAGTATAATTTCTACATAGATCAATTTTCCATAAAATTAATTAAGTCGTATCTATCCGACCGAATGCAATACGTTGATTTCAACAACCAACAATCCGAACTGATTCCTGTCCTACGTGGGGTGCCACAAGGTTCAATTCTTGGACCGTTACTTTTCTCGATGTACATCAATGATCTACCTTTAAATCTGTCATATTGTAGATTTCATCTTTATGCAGACGACTGTCAATTATACATATCAGGAGTGCCTGATACAATATCTGAAATGGTAAATCGAATTAATTCTGACATTCAGAGTATCTTGCTATGGTGTGAGAATAACGGACTAATACTCAACGGAGGAAAAACTCAAACGATTATTTTTCACACTAAACGTGCCGTTCTTGTTAATGTACCATCAATAAGAGTAGGTAACGATATCATTGAATATTCTAATGTAGTCAGAAATCTTGGGCTAATGATGGATTCTAACTTAAACTGGACATCCCAGGTTAATGCCGTTTGCAGTAAAATTTATAATGCCTTACATTCGCTTGTCTTACTGAGACATTGTACTCCCCAACATATCCGGGTTCAATTGGTTAGGTCGCTCTTAGTTCCATTGTTTGATTATGGAGATATTTTGTTTGGCCTTGTAACTAAGAAAAATTCAAGAAAACTTAACCAGGTGTTCAATGCAGTCACCAGATATGCATTTAATCTGAAAAAGTTCGACCATATATCTAATTATAAAACCCAGATTAATCCACCTAGCGGTGATGGTGCCTTTCTCGTTCGTTCAAAAGGTTTGGAAAAATCTAAAATAACACTAATATGTGGATTGGTATCATTTTTCATATTTGTTTATATGTATAGGAAAAATTCTCGCCAAACGCAATTTGTTGCAAACAAATCGGATGAGCATAAGAGCAAAAAATTGCATTCTATTTTGTAGTTTTAAAATTAGTATTTTCTCCATAACTTTTGACCCAATTGTACGATGCGGCCAAGTTTCTATAGGAAACAATGGGACAAGATTCTGCGTGGAATGCAATCTGTTGCGAGCGACATGAAAAGCACACATATTGCACATCTATCACAGTAACTTTTATATGACCGGATTCAGTTACAATATGGTTACTGCAACCAGATTTGTTGAACTTGTGTTGCTTGGGGAATAGATGAAGTCTAAGTGCTAAAAAGTGAGCTAGACTTTTTTGAACTCTTTTTCACAATAAATAGTAATTTTACCATAACTTCTAAGCCCATAGTCCGATCTGGCCAATTTTCAGTAAGAAACAATGAGACATTCTGCGTCGAATGCAATTTAATGCGAGCAACTCGGTTGAGGAAAAGTGCCTGAAAAATGAGTAACATTTTTTTAGCGATTTTGCCATAAAAAATGGTATAATTTTAGATCCCATAGTCCGATATGGCCAATTTTCAATAGGAAACAACGGGACAGGATTCTACGTCGAATGCAACTTGTTGTGAGCAAATCGATTGAGGATAAGTGCCGGCAGCCCTTACTTTGCACCGTTCAATGTGGAAAAACGATCCATAAAAAAATGAAAAACGATCCATAAAACATCTGAATGTTCCATAAAACGCTACCATAAATCCATAAAATAGTTCGAGAGATTCCATAAAGAATATTTTTATGATCCATAAAACTTTGAAAAATGATCCATAAAAACTATATATTGATCCATAAAATTTCTAATTTGCGCAACTTATATCCTGATGATGATCCATAATTTCAGCCATATGATCCATAATTTTGGTCATATGATCCATAATTTTGATAATGTGATCCATAATGCTTGGAAAGAAGGCCAATGAAACTATATTAATTGATCCACACATTTTATAAAATCTATGGATCATTTATCAAAATTTATGGATCATATCACCAAAACTATGGATCATTTGAACAAAGTTATGGATCATATGGCCAGAATTATGGATCACATGACTAAAATTATGGATCATATTACTGAAATTATGGATCATCATCACGATAAAAAATGCGCAAATTTGAGGTTTTATGGATCAAAATATAGTTTTTTATGGATCATTTTCCAAAGATTTATGGATCATTTGTCATATTTTCAAGGGGAAAATAGCAAGAATTGTATTGTTTTTCTTGACCATGTTAATGGAACATATTTCCCAATTAATTGTGAATGAAAATTGAAAAAATGAGTGACATTTTTTACGCGATTTTTTCGTATGAATTTGTATTTTGGCCATAACTTTCGATCCCATAGTTCGATCTGGCCAATTTCAAATAGGAAACAATGGGACAGGATTCTACGTCGAATGCAACTTGTTGCGAGCAAATCAGTTCAAGGTAAGTGCCCGAAAAATGAGTGACATTTTTAGGCGATTTTTTCGTATGAATTTGTATTTTGACCATAACTTTCGATCCCATAGTTCGATCTGGCCAGTTTCAAATAGGAAACAATGGGATAGGATTCTGCATCGATTGCAACTTGTTGCAAGCAAATCAGTTGAGGATAAGTGCCCGAAAATGAGGAACATTTTTGCGCGATTTTTTCGTATGAATTTGTATTTTGGCCATAACTTCTGATCCCATAGTCCGATCTGACCAATTTCAAATAGGAAACAATAGGACAGGATTCTGCGTCAAATGCAACTTGTTGCGAGCAAATCGGTTGAGGATAAGTGCCCGAAAAATGAGTGACATTTTTTACGCGATTTTTCGTATGAATTTGTATTTTGGCCATAACTTCTGATCCCATAGTTCGATCAGGCCAATTTCAAATAGGAAATAATGGGACAGGATTCTGCGTCGAATGCAACTTGTTGCGAGCAAATCGGTTGAGGATAAGTGCCCGAAAAATGAGTGACATTTTTTAGGCGATTTTTTCGTATGAATTTGTATTTTGACCATAACTTTCGATCCCATAGTCCGATCTGGCCAGTTTCAAATAGAAAACAATGGGACAGGATTCTACGTCGAATGCAACTTGTTGCGAGCAAATCGGTTGAGGATAAGTGCCCGTAAAATGAGTGACATTTTTTACGCGATTTTTTCGTATAAATTTGTATTTTGGCCATAACTTCTGATCCCATAGTCCGATCTGACCAATTTCAAATAGGAAATAATGAAACAGGATTCTGCGTCGAATGCAGCTTGTTTGCGAGCAAATCGGTTGAGGATAAGTGCCCGAAAAATGAGTGACATTTTTTAGGCGATTTTTTCGTATGAATTTGTATTTTGACCATAACTTTCGATCCCATAGTCCGATCTGGCCAGTTTCAAATAGGAAACAATGGGACAGGATTCTACGTCGAATGCAACTTGTTGCGAGCAAATCGGTTGAGGATAAGTGCCCGAAAAATGAGTGACATTTTTTACGCGATTTTTTCGTATGAATTTGTATTTTGGCCATAACTTCTGATCCCATAGTTCGATCTGGCCAATTTCAAATAGGAAACAATGGGACAGGATTCTGCATCGAATGCAACTTGTTGCAAGCAAATCGGTTGAGGATAAGTGCCCGAAAAATGAGTGACATTTTTACGCGATTTATTCGTATGAATTTGTATTTTGGACATAACTTCTGATCCCATAGTCCGATCTGACCAATTTCAAATAGGAAACAATGGGACAGGATTTTGCGTCGAATGCAACTTGTTGCGAGCAAATCGGTTGAGGATAAGTGCCCGAAAAATGAGTGACATTTTTTACGCGATTTTTTCGTATGAATTTGTATTTTGACCATAACTTTCGATCCCATAGTCCGATCTGGCCAGTTTCAAATAGAAAACAATGGGACAGGATTCTACGTCGAATGCAACTTGTTGCGAGCAAATCGGTTGAGGATAAGTGCCCGTAAAATGAGTGACATTTTTACGCGATTTTTCGTATAAATTTGTATTTTGGCCATAACTTCTGATCCCATAGTCCGATCTGACCAATTTCAAATAGGAAATAATGAAACAGGATTCTGCGTCGAATGCAACTTGTTGCGAGCAAATCGGTTGAGGATAAGTGCCCGAAAAATGAGTGACATTTTTTAGGCGATTTTTTCGTATGAATTTGTATTTTGACCATAACTTTCGATCCCATAGTCCGATCTGGCCAGTTTCAAATAGGAAACAATGGGACAGGATTCTACGTCGAATGCAACTTGTTGCGAGCAAATCGGTTGAGGATAAGTGCCCGAAAAATGAGTGACATTTTTTACGCGATTTTTTCGTATGAATTTGTATTTTGGCCATAACTTCTGATCCCATAGTTCGATCTGGCCAATTTCAAATAGGAAACAATGGGACAGGATTCTGCATCGAATGCAACTTGTTGCAAGCAAATCGGTTGAGGATAAGTGCCCGAAAAATGAGTGACATTTTTACGCGATTTATTCGTATGAATTTGTATTTTGGACATAACTTCTGATCCCATAGTCCGATCTGACCAATTTCAAATAGGAAACAATGGGACAGGATTTTGCGTCGAATGCAACTTGTTGCGAGCAAATCGGTTGAGGATAAGTGCCCGAAAAATGAGTGACATTTTTTACGCGATTTTTTCGTATGAATTTGTATTTTGGCCATAACTTCTGATCCCATAGTCCGATCTGACCAATTTCAAATAGGAAACAATGGGACAGGATTCTGCGTCGAATGCAACTTGTTGCGAGCAAATCGGTTGAGGATAAGTGCCCGAAAAATGAGTGACATTTTTTGAGTAATTTTGCGCACACACACACACACACATACACACACACACACACACACACACACAGACATCACCTCGATTCGTCGAACTGAGTCGATTGGTATATAACACTATGGGTCTCCGGGCCTTCTATAAAAAGTTTGTTTTTGAAGCGATCATATAGCCTTTACCGTATACTTAGTATACGAGAAAGGCAAAAATGGTATAATTTTCGATCCCATAGTCCGATATGGCCAATTTTCAATAGGAAACAACGGGACAGGATTCTACGTCGAATGCAACTTGTTGTGAGCAAATCGATTGAGGATAAGTGCCCGGAAAATGAGTGACATTTTTTACGCGATTTTTTCGTATGAATTTGTATTTTGGCCATAACTTTCGATCCCATAGTTCGATCTGGCCAATTCCAAATAGTAAATAATGGGACAGGATTCTGCATCGAAGGCAACTTGTTGCGAGCAAATCGGTTGAGAATAATTTCCCGAAAAATGAGTGACATTTTTACGCGATTTTTTCGTATGAATTTGTATTTTGGCCATAACTTTCGATCTCATAGTTCGATCTAGCCAATTTCAAATAGGAAACAATGGGACAGGATTTTGCGTCGAATGCAACTTGTTGCGAGCAAATCGGTTGAAGATAAGTGCCCGAAAAATGAAGGACATTTTTTGCGCGATTTTTTCGTATGAATTGTATTTCGGCCATAACTTTCGATCTCATAGTTTGATCTGGCCAATTTCAAATAGGAAACAATGGGACAGGATCCTGCGTCGAAGGCAACTTGTTGCAAGCAAATCGGTTGAGAATAAATTCCCGAAAAATGAGTGACATTTTTTACGCGATTTTTTCGTATGAATTTGTATTTTGGCCCTAACTTCTGATCCCATAGTCCGATGTGACCAATTACAAATAGGAAACAACGGGACAGGGTTCTACGTCAAATGCAACTTGTTGTGAGCAAATCGGTTGAGAATAAGTGCCCGAAAAATGAGTGACATTTTTTACGCGATTTTTTCGAATGAATATGAATTTTAGCCATAACTTCTGATCCCATAGTCCGATCTGGCCAATTTCAAATAGGAAATAATGGGACAGGATTTTGCATTGAATGCAACTTGTTGCGAGCAAATCGGTTGAGAATAAGTTCCCGAAAAATGAGTGACATTTTTTACGCGATTTTTTCGTATGAATTTGTATTTTGGCCATAACTTCTGATCCCATTGTCCGATCTGACCAATTTCAAATAGGAAACAATGGGACAGGATTCTGCGTCGAATGCAACTTATTGCGAGCATATCGGTTGAGGATAAATTCCCGAAAAATGAGTGACATTTTTTACGCGATTTTTTCGTATGAATTTGTATTTCGGCCATAACTTCTGATCCCATAGTCCGATCTGGCCAATTTCAAATAGGAAACAATGAGACAGGATTCTGCGTCGAATGCAACTTGTTGCGAGCAAATCGTTTGAGGATAAGTGCCCGAAAAATGAGTGACATTTTTTACGCGTTTTTTTCGTTTGAATTTGTATTTTGGCCATAACTTCTGATCCCATAGTTCGATCTGGCCAATTTCAAATAGGAAACAATGGGACAGGATTCTGCGTCGAATGCAACTTGTTGCGAGCAAATCGGTTGAGGATAAGTACCCGAAAAATGAGTGACATTTTTGAGTAGTTTTGCACACACACACACACACACACACACACATACACACACACATACACACACACACACACACACACACACACACACACACACAGACATCACCTCGATTCGTCGAACTGAGTCGATTGGTATATAACACTATGGGTCTCCGGGCCTTCTATAAAAAGTTTGTTTTTGGAGCGATCATATAGCCTTTACCGTATACGTAGTATACGAGAAAGGCAATACCGTATACGTAGTATACGAGAAAGGCAAAAAGGCAATACTTGGATGTGATTTTACAAGTCATTTAAAGCTTAGAATCTGTATCCAAACATTCAAAATTATAAACGACCCTCCAATTTACCTTCGAGATTTCTTCAGACATGCGCGCTCTTCAAGAAGTTCATTACTCATCGTTCCTAGATGCCTTTCAAATAGTTTAAAACAATCTTATCGTTTACGAGCCATACAAATTTGGAATGATCTACCTCGAAATCAAAGGAGTGAAAGAAGTTTTTCTACTTTTAAAATAAATTTGAATAATTTATTTAGTGTATAGTCATTGGTATTAGATGTTGCATAGTAGCATAAGCTTTGAGAATCAGTAGGTGATTATTTGTGTTACTATATGGAGTTTGTTAATAATAAATAAATAAATAAATAAATAAAATTTAGACTGAACCGTTGTTTCGTCATCTGCAATAGGTACATTAATTTAATAAGTACAGTCAGATTTTTTTTTTATTACATGTTAAATGACTTGAACAGGATAACATGTTGCCCTAAACCATTGTAGTGTCTCTATGTTGAGGTCCTCATGTCTCATTTGTCTAATCTGTCTAGAGTTGATGTGTTCCTGCATATCAAACAGATATCAACGAACTTATTATTATTTATCTTTATTAACGAGATTTTCGGCCCTTGGCCGGCTCCTCTCGTTATCAACGAACTTAAATAATGAGCTGTTGGTACATTCTTCTCAAATTCAAACGTTGTAATGAACAGGAGGTGGAAGGAAGAGAGATGAAGGAAGAAGGAAGAAGAAATAAAGAAGAAGAAAGAAGAAAAACCCAGATTAATCCACCTAGCGGTGATAGTGCCTTTCTCGTTTCTTGCGAGGGAGTAATTTCTTCGCACTTTTGGTATGAAAAAAAGTATTTTGACCATAACTTCTGAGCCAATAGTCCGATCCGGCCAATTTTTAATAGGAAACAATGGGACATGATTCTGCGTCGAATGTTGCGAGCAAATCGGCCGAGAGTAAGTCAAGACAAAATTTTCAAAACGACTTATCTGCTTTTGTAAACAAAGATTCGACGAATCTGATAACACTCCCACGCAAACAAACACTACCAATAGGCAGGTGAAGGTCTCGGCAACCTGATGATGGCGTTGGTTTGTGTCGAAGTGCTATGAGATTCGAGCAATCGACGTTTGAATCTCTGTTTACAAAAGCAGATAAGTCGTTTTGAAAATTTTGACTTGAAGTGCCTAAATAGAGAGTAAGATTTTTTTTTTTTGTAAAAACTAGCCATAACTCCGAAGCCCATAGTCCGATTGGGCCGGTTTTTGATACGAAACAATGGGACAAGATTTAGATAGAGGTTAAGGATAAGTGAGTGTCAGTCCGTGAGTGAGAGAGATTATTTTGCGCACACACATACACACACAGACATCACTTCAATTCGTCGAGCTGAGTCGATCGGTATATAACACTATGGGTCTACGGGGTCCTATAAAAAGTTCGTTTTTGGAGCGAACATATAGCCTTTAAGTATACTTTGTATACGAGAAAGGCAAAAAGTATTTTGGCCATAACTTCTAAGCCCATAGTTCGATCGGGTCAATTTTCAATAGGAAACAATGGGACAGTTTTTTGCGTCGATTGCAACTTGTTGCAAGCAAATCGATGGAAAATAAGTGCCCAAAAAGTGAGCTAGACTTTTTAATGTGCTTTTTTATGAAAAAAAGTATTTTGGCCATAACTTCTAAGCCTATAGTCCGATCGGGTCAGTTTTTAATAGGAAACAATGGGACAGTATTCTGCGTCGAATGCAACTTGTTGCGAGCAAATCGGTTGAGAATAAGTTCCCAAAAAGTGAGCTAGACTTTTTAATGTGCATTTTTATGAAAAAAAGTATTTTGGCCATAACTTCTAAGCCCATAGTCCAATCGGGTCAATTTTCAATAGAAAAATATGGGACAGGATTCTGCGTCGAATGCAACTTATTGCGAGCAAATCGGTTGAGGATAAGTGAGCTAGACTTTTTGCGCACACACACACACATACACACACACAGACATCACTCCAATTCGTCAAGCTGAGTTGATCGGTATATAACACTATGGGTCTCCGGGCCTCCTATAAAAAGTTTGTTTTTGGAGCGAACATATAGCCTTTACGTATACTTTGTATACGAGAAAGGTAAAAAGTATTTTGGCCATAACTTCTAAGCCCATAGTTCGATCGGGTCAATTTTCAATAGGAAACAATGGGACAGGATTTTGCGTCGAATGCAACTTATTGCGAGCAAATCGGTTGAGGATAAGTGACAAAAAAGTGAGCTAGACTTTTTGCGCACACACACACATACACACACACATACACACACACATACACACATCACTCCAATTCGTCGAGCTGAGTCGATCGGTATATAACACTATGGGTCTCCGGGCCTCCTATAAAAAGTTCGTTTTTGGAGCGAACATATAGCCTTTACGTATACTTTGTATACGAGAAAGGCAAAAAAGGAAAATAAAGCAGAAATAAAGAAGAAAGCAAGAAAAAAGAACAAAGAAGTAAGAAATAAGAAAAACCCAGATTATTTCACCTAGCGGTGATGGTGCCTTTCTCGTTTTTTTTTTCGAGTGAGTAATTTCTACGCACTTTTGGTATGAAAAAAAATATTTTGGGTATATCTACCGAGCCCATAGTCCGATCCTGCCAATTTTCAATAGGAAACAATGGGACAGGATTCTGCGTCGAATGCAACTTGGTGCGAGTAAATCGGTTAAGAGTAAGTGCCTGAAAAATTGGCTAGACTTTTCCACTCGTTGTTGTCTAAAAAAAAGTATTTTGACCATAACTTCTGAGCCCATAGTCCGATCCTGCCAATTTTCAATAGGAAACAATGGGACAGGATTCTGCGTCGAATGCAACTTGTTGCGAGTAAATCGGTTAAGGGTAAGTACCTGAAAAGTGGGCTAGACTTTTTCACTCGCTGTTGTCTAAAAAAAAAGTATTTTGACCATAACTTCTGAGCCCATAGTCCGACCCGAAACCGAAACTCGAAATAGGAAACAATGGGACAGGATTCTGCGTCGAATGCAACTTGTTGCGAGCAAATCGGTTAAGGGTAAGTATCTGAAAAGTGGGCTAGACTTTTTGCGCACATACACACACATACACACACACACACACACATACACACGCACACACATACACACACACATACACACGCACACACACACACACAGACATCACCTCGATTCGTCTAACTGAGTCGATCGGTATATAACACTATGGGTCTCCGAGCCTCCTATAAAAAGTTTGTTTTTGGAGCGAACATATAGCCGAACATATAGCGAACATATAGCCTTTACGTATACTTTGTATACGAGAAAGGCAAAAAGAAGGAAGAAGAATAAAGAGAAGAAAAGAAAAAGGAAAAAAGAAGAAAGAAAGGAGAAGAAAGAGGATTGAAGTTTGAAAGGAGAAGAAAGGAAGAAGGAAAAAAGAAGAAATAAAAAGAGGAGAAAAGAAAAACGAAAAAAAAATACAGGAAAAAGGAAGAAGAAAGAAGCAAGAAAAAAGAAGGAAGAAGGAAAACTGAAAAAAGAATAAGGAAGAAGAAAGCAGGGGAAAAAAAGGGAAACGTAAAAAGTATGGAAGAAGGAGGGAAAAGGAAGAAGAAAGCTGAAGGAAGGAAGAAAGAAGAAGGAGTGATGAACTTTGTACTTACTTAAAAATCACTCAAATAAAGAAAAAAAAAAAAAAAAAAAAAGAAAGAAGAAGGTGGGAGGAGGAATAAAAAAGGAGAAGGAAAGATGAAACAGTAAGAACAAAGAGAAAAGAAGCAAGAAGGACGAACGAAGAAAACAGATAGAGGGAAGGAGGAAGAAGAACGAATAGTGAAGAAAAAATAAGCAAGAAGAAAGAAGCAAAAATGAAGAAGGAAATGACATTTTCGAATTTCAAAAAACGACATTGCTCACTAGTTTCATTACCCCAAAATATGACCTCATGCAAAATTTTAGCTCAATCGGACATGATTTAGGAGTGCCTAAATTCATTAAAGTTTTGATTTTTTTCCCATGGAAATTTGACCAAGAGGGGACCAAAGGAAAAGTCGAAAATCGATTTTTTGTTTTTAATGCCAAATGACTTAAAATTGTATGAAACGTCGAGATCTGATGCAATAAAAAAAAAATTGTATGAAAAAAATCGATTTATTTCTCTTAGTACATTTTTTGGAATTCAAAACACAACGTGTAAAAATCAAGTTACAAAAAATTCAAATTTTTGATAGCAAGATTTGGAGCACCCCTAAATCATGTCCCTAGGGGCATATTTTAGGGCTTAGGAAATGTTCGCGTAGCGTCCGGTTTTTAAATTCGATGAAAAATTGTTTTCGCCATTAGAATTTTTTTCAAAGTCCCAAAACAGTCGATTTTTTTCAAAAAAATATTTGTCAAAGTTTCATGGATTTTGAGTCCTTTGGCTACAAAAAACAAAACAAAAATTAACCCATTGTGAAAAAAAAAATTTGAATAGTTTTGAGCACCCCTAAATCATGTCCGATTTAGCTCAAATTTTGCATAGGGGGATATTTTTGGCTACAAAAACGTTTGCGTATTGTCCGGTGTTAAAATCCGATGAAAAAAAATTTCATCATCTGAAAAAAAAATTAAAGTCCCAAAAATGTTCTAAGAGAAAAAATCGATTTTTTTCATTTTTTTTAAGTAGCATCAGATCTCGACGTTTCATGCATTTTTAGGTCATTTGGCATCAAAAACAGAAATTCGATTTTCGATTTTTACTTTGGGAAAATTTTCATGAAAAAAAAATTAAAACTTTGATGAATTTTAGGCTCCCCTACATCATGTCCGATTGAGCCCAAATTTTTGGGGTAATTAAACTTGTGGGCAATGTCGTTTTTTGAAATTCGATAACATTTTTTTCCCATACATTCCATTGGCATCCTAATCTACAACAAAGAATGACATTTATTTTGTTGTCGTATTTTATAACAACGAGCTCTTTTTGATCTAGTACCCACCTGAATAATTCTTTCATTCCTCTGTATCTCCTTATCTCGATGGTCTCTTCAATATTGAGATGTAGAGAGTCGATTGTAATTAATGCATTTTTAGCAGTTTTTCACATTCAATGCAGAAATATTCAAATATAATTCTAGAGACATATGCTGTTTGTTTATTATTTGCTTATTTTTTATTTTTAAACATTTTGTGGTAATACAAAGATTTATTAGGTTCATCATCTTCTTATTCTAATTGGAATTACATCACCATCTGGAACATTACCGCCTCGCTGTGTTCATTCAGCACTTCCACGGTTATTAATTGCGAGGTTTCTAAAGCCAAGTTACCATTTTTGCATTCGTACATATATCATGAGGCTAACACGATGATACTTTTATGCCCAGGGAAGTCAAGACAATTTCCAAACCGAAAATTGCCTAGACCGGCAATTATTTTATGATAGTTAAATAAACCAATAGGAAACAATAATATACCACAAATAAACGAGTTGGTGTTTAGCTCACACAAATGATAAAATTAATTATTGACTGATAAACGTGAATATCTTTCATGTCGGCTCTTTGTACCATTCATGGTGTACAGCAGTTACGATCCGAAGAAATAATTATTTATTTATTTTAATTCCACGTCGCTGCATTCTTCGGATATGAATAAATATGTAAGACGTTCCTGCTTAACATTAACTGGAGCTATGAATTAATATCTATCTCCATCCATTGACAAAGCGCTGTTCTGCAAACAACAAAGCGTCGGCAATAATCGAAGAATAACTCCACGCTACCCATGTTATTGATTCCAGAAAAAAAACTCACGTATGTCCATATTATCGTTGGTCAGTTCCTGGCTTCAGAATCAAATAAAAACTGTAACCAATCTTAATCAAGTCATCAGTTCGGTTCTATACAGTCCAGTTCAATCAATCCAAGATGAAATTCTCAGCCATTGCCATCCTCGTCGCTTCCGTTTGCATTCACTCGGTTTTCAGTGTACATCCACATCCAGGGTGCTCAAAATGCCGTAAGATCTGCGTTGTATAATCAACTTCTCGAGACACTAACCAACTTATATTTTAGATTGTAAACGCCCTTTCGAGGAGTACCAAGTGTGTGGAACGAGCTGTCCCAAGACCTGCGATAACCTGCTTGGAGGAGTATGTGCCACAGTTTGCGTTCCGGGATGCTTCTGTAAGGAAGGATACGTTCGTAACCCTGCTGGATTCTGTGTACGTCCTGAGCAATGTCCTTGCGCCACCACGACCACACCGGAGCCAACTACCACCACCGAGCCTTGCACCACTCCCTGCCCACATTCTGCTTAAAGCGATAAGCAAACGGCAGCAAATCTCATAATTCAGAAGTGATAGTATATTCGATCCCATAGTTTAAATCAAATATTTTTTTTTCTTTTTATCTCAGAACAAGTAAAATCCTTTCAGTTAAAGTAAATAATTGCTTTGGCACTATTTAGAATTAAGAACCAATTAAATAAAACATCGGCACATCGGCAAAAATGTTTTGTTCAATTCTATCGTTTAATCATAAATGATGTTACATCTTGCGTTACGTTCCATTTTGCGATTAGTCAATGAATAGATTCCATTATTCATTCCATCAATAGTGCCATGGATTCACGTCTTATGATTTCTCAAACAGTTTACTAATTCCAAAGGTTTTATTACGAACTTTAGATTTTTGTGATAGATTTTCAGATATATTTTTATGTTTCTTCAATTCGGGCAGATAACATTGCGACAACTTCTGAACACGCATAAGCAGCCATGAAATCAGCTCCATTTTCAGGCAGGGATACACGGAAATCTGCAACCAGATACTTTACATATTCTATGTAATGCGTAAATGCGCAATGATAATGACTACAATCGCTTCTTGATCTGTATGAAACAGCATGTTAGCAATCATGGGATTGAAGAGCTACTATACGCAGAATTGTATCCGATCCACTAGCTGTAGAAGTTTTGTTTTCAAAACATACGAATAATTGCGGTTTGAAAGTTCGCAACAATGATCTTATGATATTTGTTGCAGAAACAATTGAAAATTGCTTGCATTTTTCAACGACAGCCATTGCCTCCACATAATCTGTCTGCTTAGAAAATAGACTACTCAGACAAAACAGTACAACCGCCCTGGTGTGACCGGGGTGGGATCCGTGTTAAGAAAAGTCATTTCGGTGTCATGGGTGTAATTTGATAATAACATTGTTTCGGAAGTTATTTGCCACCAAATATAGTAGATTAACACTACAGGCAAACCTCGATAGAACGTACACAAGAACAATATTTTATTGGTTTAAACACCGTTACTCAGTATGGAGTCGTTTTGTTGATTTTTCTCGGTGAACAAAAATTAAACGCATTTATTTCTGCCTGAAGTTTCGGTCTACTGCTTTGCCTCGACCATCTTCAGATGCATATCGATCACCGCAGCGATTACCACCTCGTTTTCTGCTGGGCGATCACTTACCCTTACTTAGGTGGTAATCGCTGCGGTGATCGATATGCGTCTGAAGATGGTCGAGGCAAAGCAGTAGACCGAAACGTCACGCAAAAATAATTGTGTTTAGTTTTTATTCACCGAGAAAAATCAACAAAACGACTCCATACAAAAACAATATTTTTTTCATTTAATTTTCTGTTAGATTTTAGTTAAATCTATATATATATATATAAATGAAATGGTCTGTGTTCGTATCCGCATAACTCGGAAACGGCTGGATGGATTTTCTTCATTTCTTCAGCAGATATGTTCGTTACCGTTTCCGACGAGTTTATATGATATTTCCTCATGCGAAAAACGGGAAAAAAGTTGAGTAAATCGTGAAAATCTAAAACTAAGATTCGTATGGGAATTTTGCATGGGCAGTTCAGAACGCGCATTTTCGCCTACTATGCAGGACAACGTCTGCCGGGTCGACTAGTTTTGAATATGTTTTGATCATGGCACATGCGTGGGGTCCTTCATATGCTACGTAATAATTTTACATCTGATTTAAACACCATCGTGTTTCATTCTATTATTCTATTATTTTAAACAATTCAAACAACATCTGAAACAGCTGATTACATTCTCTAAAAACATTATCAGCAATGATTGAAATTGTTTGGGTATGGATGTATAGATGATTTTCTTAGAAAGCAGAATAGCTATCCTCTAAATTGAAAAATCATTTTGTTTATGAATTATGTTATCTATCTAATTCACTTAATAGACCAGAGAATATTTCCCCATCATGGGAATTGTGTTTGTTCAAAACTGAATTTGAGACAAGATGTTTATTTGTTTAATTCAGATTACAGCAATCCAATCTATCCACTTGTCGGTGACAAAAATTTTCTTGAGAAACAAATTAGCAGCGTTACTAAAATGAGGATATATTTTGGATGAATAGTTAATCATATTTTATTTATTCTGTGTTGTTTTTCAGTTACTTATTTATTTAAAATAATAATTATGGTTTATTCCCTGGAGTTCCACAGAAAATCATCCCTGGATTCCACTACAGATTGAATCAAGAGCTCCTTCTGAGATTCTTCTAAGACGTCTTACTGGAATTCCAGAAGAAGTTTATTCTGAAACAGCAGTTTCTCCCAAGAGTTCTTCCATACAATTCCATACAGAATTCCACTTGATATTCAATAAAGACCTGTGCGCCGATTGAAATTATATTAGCGGTGACGTGCCAGATCATTTTCAGCCAGCAGTGCGTGGTGGCGTGGCGGCTTCATGCCGCTGGTAATTTGCGGTGGCGTGAATCAATTTCATGCATTAGAAATTTTTCGGAATTTATCTGGGTGTTTCTCCAGGAATTCCTCCGTAAGTTTCTCCAGGAACATATAGCCTTTTCGTTACACCTTGATGTACGATAAACGTAAACACGATTATTTTTTTAAAGTGATTTTTTAATTTTAAAATTAAGTCCATCACTAATGTAAACACGATTCTCAACATGTTTTCTCAACCGTTTTTACAAATTCGTTATTTTTCTTGTTACTTTTATACTCCTCTTAGTGTTAAGTACTCATGTAATTACGAATCTTAATCTGGGTGGTGCGAATATAATCGATTGTGTTGTCAAACTAAAGCCAAAAATGCCTATTGTGCTGGAGCCACACATTGAAGATTGTGGTTAGGTTCGTTTCAGATCTCATATTGAGAAGTATTGTATTTATTGGAAAACAAATTTATAATAAAATAAGTTTGAGTTTAGTATTTTTTGTAACAAATATCTTTCAATCATATTTCGAGTGGAGCATTGACCTTTCCCGTAAAAAAAAAATTATTCGCTCAATCGATTCTTTGACTTATTTAAGGTCAAAAGATATTTTAGTTACTAGATAAAGATTGTCGCTGTCCGGAACATCTTTTGCTGGCGAGGATAGGGGATCTAAATGTCAATGAAGGAAAAATACATACGATTTGACAGTTTGATACCACACATGTTTCGGACAGCAGATAGACCTGTGCGCCGAAGTATTTGTGAGCGGCGGCGGCGTAAGGCCATTTTTACACCGGCGGCGGCGGCGTCACGCCGTAAGCAATGTTCGGCGGTGGCGGCGGCGGAGTGAATCGGAATTTAGAGCTGAGAAAAAAAATCTTGCTTTTAATAAATTTTAGGGGTTTTTGTACAATTGCTTTTTTCCCCTTTATTTATGTGAATTTTTAAATTTTTAGTTCTTCACTCGTCGATAGTACCAAGGCCAGGGGCACTTGGTAAGGGGAGGGGGCAGGATGGCCACCGTCAGGTCCAACCGTGGGATCTTCCAATGGCAAATTTTAAATCAAATGAACTTTATATTAACACTTTTCAACTTCATACTAACACTTTAAAATTTGAGTAGAAGTGGTTAATGACTAAAAGTGGTCGATAAGAGGAAACTATGACGTAACATAACAGACAATAAAGTTAAAATAATATAATTACAGAAAAGGAAGTACGAAGAATCCAGATAAACCTTGGTAGTAATAAAAAAGGGTCCAGATGAAGTTGCTCTCCGGAGATAATTTAAATGGATTGAGGCAAGAGACTCGCCCTTAATGTCGCGGTTAAGCCTCTTATTCCCTCTGGCCATCCGAATTCGAAATGGAAGTGAAATTCCGAAAATGTTCCAATATTTCGTACCGTAATAACACGTATACAGAATGCCGGAGAATGAATTAAACAATATCAGAACGCTGAATAACAGCTCTAGAGCACTGAAATTGTTGAAATCAGCATATTCGATCTTGCATTGCTGCAGTAAACAGACCAGGGAATTAATGGCTATGCGAGTGAGGCGACAGTAATGGAATTGGGGGAGTGCGATGCCCCCAGCTGACCTTGTTGAAATCGGAGGTTAATGTTGCGAGGGACTCAGTGGGTGGGGACTTATAGCCTTGGGGTAACCATGGAACGCCCGAAAGAAAAACTCCAAAAATATCGTGATTGCGGATATTCGAATATTCTCAAGAATTCCTTGGGAACTTACTGCAGGAGTTCCTTCGAAAATTTCTACAGATTTTTTTGTAAATACCTTAAATAATTCTTTACGAAATATATACTGGAATTTATTCGGTAAGTCATCAAGAAACTTATTCTAGTATACATTCAAAAAATCCGCCAGGAATTCGATCGAATTTCTCCAGGAATTCCTTTAAAAACCTCCACAAATGAAACCGATTTTTCTGGGGATTCTTCAAAAACTCTCCTAATATTAATTCTGACAATTTCATCACGAATTCCTTCAGAAATTCTTTTTGGAAATACTTTTAAAAAATTCTACCCATGTCACGGCGTGTGTATGGGGGACCTTTATGGCAAAAAAATGAGCATCGCCAAAACTTTCACTACGTGAAAATATAGCTCTTAAACTTTCATTTCGTGACTATTTGAAAAAAATCTACCGAGGGGTCTCGAACAACTTTTTTTTTCTCCCTGAAACGGATCTTTGTAGTTGGAAGACCAACGATTATTATTTATCGCGTCCCATTTAAAATGAGATTCCTGGTTTTTTTATTCCAATAATCGTTTTTAAACTCAGGGGTACCGAAATTACCAAGTTATAGTCGAAATTAATAGTTTGTTGGAGCTCAAGCGTCAAATTGCATGACGAATCCGAACTCGATATATTTATGTTATCCCCTGCAAACAGCTAAGAAAGGCTTGGATGGAGATTATGCTCTGCATCGTCATCTTATGCACATATACACCCAATTCTTTCCCAAATATATACCAAAATTGAAACTTTGGTGGTAAATTTGATGGTAAAATATGGTAACTTGGCTTAGAAACCTCGCAGTTAATAACTGTGAAGTGCTGATTGAACACTCAACTGTGAGGCGGCAATGTCTTAGTGGGGAATGTAATGCCAAAACGAAGAAGGGGAAGTAATGTAGATACACATAATTCACTTTTTACACTTTTTGACGTAGGACTTACGTCTTTCTTTTTACTATACTGGGTGTCATTTAGATTTTTGAAAATCGAGAGCGTTATGCTGGAAGGGAAGATTTTGAACGCTACTAGCGCATTTATCGTTCGATGGATTTTTAAGATTCATATATCAATCGACTCGGACACTCACCACCATTTTGCCTATTTCATTGAAACTTAAGATTATTAACTATAAGCTATTGAAAATTTCAATTCTTCGTAAAGCCAGTAAAAATTTCATATGTAACCAATCCCGTGCATTCCTAACACGGACATCAGAATGCGATATGTCACGGGCCTTCGGTTCTACCGGAAGATTTTCTTTGGGTATAAAAGAAGCAGTACCTGCCGTGTGCGAGTCATTACAATTTGTGACAGCAGCGCGAACTGACTTGCTTTTTGCTCGCGCATTTTTTGATTCGTTCGTTCGTTCGCTGTGTTTACCTACACAGCATGCAGTCGCCAGCGGTAGACGTGCCGGTGGGTCTGCGAATATGCATGAAAGAAGTGGGCGCATTTTTTGTCATTCTGTGCTTGATGATGGTCGGATGCAGTGATGGCGGTTGCGATGGATGAGATCGCCCATCGCATCGCTTGGAGTTCACGGCTAGAGGCCAATGACGGCTGAGGCAGCGAGGGCAACGGTGGTGGATGGAGAAGAAGAAAATTCGAGAGATTTGGTCTGCTCATACACGAAAAGTGATTGGTTTCATAATCCACATGATCCAGGATGGGTACGAGCAATGTCATATGACTGACCATATGTTAAGTTGTGCTTGGTACTAAATGACACGTACATTAAAACATGGTTATACTGTAACAGTTCTGATTCCCCAGCAAAAAAAATCAACTATACTGATGAAAATAAAAAAGTGATTAAAATAATAACATTCATTTATTTGCAGAAGGCATTAGCAATTAAAGATGCACAATCAGCAATAGTGTTAATATCCATTTAGATTAGAAAATTTCGCTGTATTACCTGTAAATCTTTTGAAAAAGTCCGCAAAAAATAATTTCCAGAAGAATATTTTAATAAACTTGAGCTTATTCTTTGTTTTTCATTTTCTGAAAAATTGTATTACTAAATTTGATGTAGACTCGGAGTTTGGAATCAGAACATTAAATAATTTTTTGTTGATGTATTAGCAGTACCTCCTCTATTTTAATAGGGTTACTGCTTCTCGACTTGTTTCTTATTGTTGAGATTTTTTTCAGCAGTAAGCAAGCATTTTTGCAAAAAGAAGCAACGAAATTGGTGCTGTATTTCTTTGTTTGGAAAACGGGATAGTTCCTCCAAAATAGTACATTTTGCCCAAAATTTTATAAATAGAATTTTTAAACTTCAAATACTATCATCAATAAGAAATCTATAAATGCCCTACATTTGCTTGAGTAATTAAGGACCTAAAAGTTAGAAACAAAGCAATTCTAATTATGTATTTAATTATTAGTTTTATTTCCAGAAGTTTTTAAATAAAAAAATTGCTAATAATTCATGGAAGTTGTCGTTTCCAATATCAATACTAAAATCAAACTCCAAAGATCCAAAAGTTAGAAGTTAATAATGTAAATACGCTACGTTTATACAAGTCCTACGTCTACTCGCGGTTATGTTGAAAACATTACCCATTGCTCGTTTTTTCTGTCGTATTTTTGATTGTGTAACTTCAATTTATCACTAAAAACTATCCAACATGCTCATAGAAATCCTTAATACCTCATTCAAATAGAAATCAGATTTCAATTGATATACGGTAAACAGATGAGCGCAAAAATGAGTCATGCTAAATGCACAATAAAGGCAAAAATGGAAGTAAATATCTAGCTTTTAGTTTAAAATAAAATCTCTTCTGATTTCAACAAAATGTGACATGGGTATAAAAAAAAAACTTAAAAATATGTACTGTATTTTGTCGTAGAGATCATATTGCTGCGATGCATAGTTGATGAGAACGAGTGATTCATCCAGACAAGCAAAATCATTTTACTACAAATGTCGTGGCAAACATGCAACTTTCTATGATATTGCACTGCGTGAGCTTGGAGAAATACTCATTCGAAACGATTATTTTCACTCGAAATTCATTACCAATTTAAAAATTAGTCCGCTTTTCATTGTGTTGTCGCATTATTGCTATTTTGCTTTTGGCAATCACTTTCAATAACGTTCAATTATTTGGTCAAGCCGAATACCATCAACATAAAACGCAAACACAAAACCTGGACGATCAGAACTAGGGTAGTTTTAGAAGTTTTTGGAGAAGAGTTTGAATTTTTAGACACAAAAATCGTGCTGAAGGGATGACTCTAATAAAATCTAAATTGACTAAGAGTTCAGAAAAGTTAACCAGTAAACGAAAATCAATCTCCTGCCCTATGCATCAAATGCATCTTCTTCTAAAAAGACACTTATTTTCATGACTCTTGGTACAACCACCAGACTTTGAAGTAATCGATGAGCTTTACTTTTATTCATCTATCTAGTGGAAAAAATCTAGCTCAACAATGATCAGAAGTGTAATTTAGAAAAGCTTTACTAATTATTAAGCCCCGTTAATATTTATAAAAACGAGCAATGGGTAATGTTTTCAACATAACCGCGTGTAGACGTAGGACTTGTATAAACGTAGCGTATTTACATTATTAACTTCTAACTTTTGGATCTTTGGAGTTTGATTTTAGTATTGATATTGGAAACGACAACTTCCATGAATTATTAGCAATTTGTTTATTCAAAACTTCTGGAAATAAAACTAATAATTAAATACATAATTAGAATTGCTTTGTTTCTAATTTTTAGGTCCTTAATTACTCAAGCAAATGTAGGGCATTTATAGATTTCTTATTGATTATAGTATTTGAAGTTTAAAAATTCTATTTATAAAATTTTGGGCAAAATGTGCTATTTTGGGGGAACTATCCCGTTTTCCAAACAAAGAAATACAGCACCAATTTCGTTGCTTCTTTTTGCAAAAATGCTTGCTTACTGCTGAAAAAATCCCAAAAATAAGAAACAAGTCGAGGAGCAGTAACCCTATTAAAATACAGGAGGTACTCCTAATATACCAACTACAAATTATTTAATGTTCTGATTCCAAACTCCGAGTCTACATTAAAATTTAACAATACAATTTTTCAGAAAATGAGAAACAAAGAAAAAGCTCAAGTTTATTTGAATATTCTTCTGGAAATTATTTTTTGCGGACTTTTTCAAAAGATTTACAGGTAATACAGCGAAATTTTCTAATCTAAATGGATATTAACACTATTGCTGATTGTGCATCTTTAATTGCTAATGCCTTCTGCAAATAAATGAATGTTATTATTTTAATCACTTTTTTATTTTCATCATTATAGTTGATTTTTTTTTGCTGGGGAATCAGAACTGTTACAGTATAACCATGTTTTAATGTACGTGTCATTTAGTACCAAGCACAACTTAACATATGGTCAGTCATATGACATTGCTCGTACCCATCCCGGGATCATGTGGATTATGAAACCAATCACTTTTCGTGTATGAGCAGACCAAATCTCTCGAATTTTCTTCTTCTCCATCCACCACCGTTGCCCTCGCTGCCTCAGCCGTCATTGGCCTCTAGCCGTGAACTCCAAGCGATGCGATGGGCGATCTCATCCATCGCAACCGCCATCACTGCATCCGACCATCATCAAGCACAGAATGACAAAAAAAATGCGCCCACTTCTTTCATGCATATTCGCAGACCCACCGGCACGTCTACCGCTGGCGACTGCATGCTGTGTAGGTAAACACAGCGAACGAACGAACGAATCAAAAAATGCGCGAGCAAAAAGCAAGTCAGTTCGCGCTGCTGTCACAAATTGTAATGACTCGCACACGGCAGGTACTGCTTCTTTTATACCCAAAGAAAATCTTCCGGTAGAACCGAAGGCCCGTGACATATCGCATTCTGATGTCCGTGTTAGGAATGCACGGGATTGGTTACATATGAAATTTTTACTGGCTTTACGAAGAATTGAAATTTTCAATAGCTTATAGTTAATAATATTAAGTTTCAATGAAATAGGCAAAATGGTGGTGAGTGTCCGAGTCGATTGATATATGAATCTTAAAAATCCATCGAAAGATAAATGCGCTAGTAGCGTTCAAAATCTTCCCTTCCAGCGTAACGCTCTCGATTTCCAAAAATCTAAATGACACCCAGTATAGTAAAGAAAGACGTAAGTCCTACGTCAAAACTCCATAGAATAAAATGTATTCCTTACTTTCAAAACCAAAAATATCTTTACAAAACCATCCCACATAGAAATGCCGAGGAAATGTCCAACCTAAACATTTCCTAGACCGAACCGGGAATACAACTCAGCCACCTGCAGCATGGTCTTGGCATGCTTATCTCGGTAGGTTAAAATAGTTTTATATTATCTTGGAAATGTTATGAAAACCATTAGGTTTTCAGAAATCGTTATGTCTTGAATGTCGGAATCCTGTCGTTTTTTGAGCTCAAACAATCAATTTGAAATTTCTCAATTATCTGGAATAATTTCTACGAATTTCGCTAATTTTCATTTAAATCCAAAAAGTATAAAATTGAAACTAAACAAACACTGTTAAAAATATTAGTGGGTTCAACCCTTGCGAAGCAGTATGTTTGCTAGCCAAATGTTGAACTTAATAATTTTGGCTCCGTCATGCTTTTCCATATTTGAGCCTTTTGAATTAGGTTCAAAATAAAAGAACATGAAGAATATTCATTCCTTGCATTTAATTCATGAAAAGTAGTTAAAAAAAATAAATGACGAGTCAACTCGTGAGGGACTCGTGACTGGCAGCTGGTATTAGATTAGAATGCAGGTTCCATTTGGAAAGAAAAAAAAGTTGTTCGGGACCCCCCGGTAGATTTTTTAAAATACCCAGGAAATGAAAGATAATAAGCTATATTTTCACGTAGTTGAAATTTTAGCCATGCTCATTTTTTTGTGATAATATTGTTCTGCTGAACACGCCGTGATGTAGATGGGTACACTTCCCCACAGTTGTAATGGATTTGACGCACCCTTCCTAAAAAAGCCATCTCTTGAAAAGCTAAAAAAATATTGCGAATCTATTTATTGATCTGTTGGATTACACTGTTGAAAGGAGATTCTCTCTATTCCGCGGGCTTCGGCGCAAGTGTCTCTGCCTACGGGCCCACCACCTCCGTTTTTTGCCCTTCACACAGCAGTGCATTGAAAGCATGACGCAAAACGGACGCTGTTTCAAATCGGTGTCAAAATTTTTCAGCATTTTTTGTAAGTTTAGTTTAGAACTGAAAGTAAAAGAAATTCCAGTGAGCATATTAGTGGCTGACGAGCGTAAATCTTTGTCGGCTGTCGGCGTGTAAAGACGACTTTTTGAAAATTGTTCCCGTTCATGGTGCCGGTTGTAGGTTGATATTGGTGGCATTAGCGGTCTTATCTGCTGCAGTTTGATGAGCGTGACAAAGAAGGGAAAAGTGATGTTCTTAATGCCTGTTTCGTCCAGGGTTGTACGAACGTACAGTCAGTTCCGCGTTCTCAACACTCCAGACTCCATACTTCCGACGACAAATGAAGACGGCTTGTTCAAACGATTCCCCGAGAGGCAGAGCTATTCCACAACATACCGGTGCAGGAGCAAGGATCTCGCCAATCCAGGAAAAATGATGGAACAAAACGTATTACCTACCCACGAACGGAAATTTGATGAGAGAATTCCATTTTATGTATATGTAAATGATTTATTTCAAAATTCAGTGATTATATATAAAATAACCGCCCTGGTTAAAGGTCCGATTGAAGCGATTTGGATGGGAAGAGTGGAATTGCCAACTTCCTATTATTAACATTTCGTGGATAAAGGGCGGGCTCTTCTCCCCATCTATTGGGTCAATCTGGGGAATGAGGGCTTGATTGTATTATTAATTGCACGAACTTTCTTCTGGAAGGAGATTCTCTACTCATCCCGTGGATTTCGCATAAGTGTCTCTGCTTATGGAACCACCCTACCCATTTTTGGCCCTTCATACGGGAGTTTGATGAAATGCAAATAATAATACGCAGACGGCGATAGCTTGACGAGGATGGAACGGCGAGAATGGCGAGGCTGGCGGTTTGCTGGATGACGGCAGCCGACGGAACGTACCGGAATAACGGTTAACGTTGAGTTAAACTTTGTGTCTAAATAATGCTATTATTTATTTTCAAATTTTAAATCATAATTGATTATACTTTTTTCAGGGTTGTTGAAGATCCGCCGGTGAATGATAAGAAATATTAGATTACTGCACATCCACAAAATTATATTTATTTATTTATTAAATAAGGGTTTATGTGTGTGTTTACAATCTAACTCCCACTGTCTGGCAGTGGCATTATGGATAGAATATATGTGCAGCCATTTTATTTATATAATGGCAAGAATCTTAGATCCGGGAGCTAGAAGGTGTTAGCTCTATTGCAACTCCTATAGCCCATTTCAAGAACGCATGCATTCCGAATCTATATTCGTGTACAAAAACCCCCGCATGATTACACCCACATGACATAATGATATCTGAAGTGTATTCAAAACCATTCTTATAAGGTATAAGGTATACCTCACCTGCACTGATGGTTTCACTTTCTTTCTTTTTAATTTATTTAATTTATTTCGACCGCACAGCACAACAAAATTGCCCGCGCGATCCATCTGTTTGCTGTGCAGAAACACGACAAAACTGGCACTCATTTCTATATTAAATGAAGGTTTAGCTTCAAATTCTAACGTAGTAATGCCCAGAAGATGGTCAACATGTTTTTGGTAGCATCGCCCACGGGCATAAAGATGCATTGGAGCCACGTCATGTCACCATTTGTGAGGTAACCGTGTGTCAATAAGTGATCTGATTATAATAAAATTAAGATACTCATTATCTTATGTAATATAAAGAAAATAACTCTTAAATGACTCTTAAATAAAGAAAATTACTCTTAAATGACAGAACCATCTTTCCTAACAGAAAATTCACCGTAAAACTTCCAATCAGTGAAAGAAACAATAGTTATCAACCGTTGAACGACTTGGTGTGGTATTCCACCCACACGAGTAATAAAATCGATAATCGATTGACAAACACGTGCTCTAGAATCGTGTGACCCAGAGAATTATTTGACATTAGCCTATTAAATTATCCGACACATGTGTCAAAAAATATTAATTTAATTTAATTCCAAGTCGTTCGATTCTGGAACCATGAGAAAATAAGTAAGGTGTCCCCACTCACATTGAAGCAAGGATACCGATAACTTTTAACTGGAGCTATGGAATAATATCTATTATCACCATCCATTGACAAAGCGGTGTTATGCAAATAACAAAGAGTCGGCAATAATCGAAGAATAACTCCACGCTACCCATGTTATTGATTCCAGAAAAAAAACTCACGTATGTCAATATTATCGTTGGTCAGTTCCTGGCTTCAGAATCAAATAAAAACTGTAACCAATCTTAATCAAGTCATCAGTTCGGTTCTGTACAGTCCAGTTCAATCAAGCCCAGATGAAATTCGCAGCCATTGCCATCCTCGTCGTTTCCGTTTGCATTCACTCTGTTTTCAGTGTGCATCCACATCCAGGGTGCTCAAAATGCCGTAAGATCTGCGTTGTATAATCAACTGCTCGCAAGACTAATCGACTTATATTTTAGATTGTAAACGTCCTTTCGAGGAGTACCAAGTATGTGGAACGAGCTGTCCCAAGACCTGCGATAACCTGCTGGGAGGAGTGTGCGCCACAGTTTGCGTTCCCGGATGCTTCTGTAAGGAAGGATACGTTCGTAACCCGGCGGGATTCTGTGTGCGTCCTGAGCAATGTCCTTGCGCCACCACGACCACACCGGAGCCAACTACCACTACCGAGCCTTGCACCACTCCCTGCCCACATTCTGCTTAAAGCGATAAGCAAATATGTAGCAGCAAATCTCATAATTCAGAAGTGATAGAATATTCGATCCCGTTGTCATTTTTTCTTTATTTCACAGATCAAACCAAATAGTTTCAGTTAAAGTAAATAATTGCGTTGGCGCTTTTTCGAATTTAGAACCAATTAAATAAAATATCGACATATCGGCAGAATTGTGTTGTTCATGTCTATCCTTTAATCGTAAATGGTGTTACATCCCACGTTACGTTCAATTTCGCTACTAGTCAATGAATAGATTCCATTATTCATTCCACCAATAGTGCCATGGATTCACGTCTTATGATTTCTCAAACAGCTTACCAATTCTTCAGAAGCATTCCTTTTCGATTCGTATGTTTCATTTATTTGGGCAGATAACTTTGCAAGACTTTTATGTGCAGCACAGGCCACTCCGGCCTTAGTCTGGTAATAAATAAATAAAGGAAAACTTTGCATCATAACGAAGCCTTAAAACCAGCCTCATTTTTTAGCAGGGATTAACAGAAATCTGTAACCAGACTATTCGCATATCCTATGTCGTGTGTAAATGCGCAATGATATTGACAACACTCGCTTCTTGTTCTAAATGAAAAAGCAATCTAGCAATCACGGGTCAAAAAAACATTTTAAATTTGCACAATGTTTTAAAATTTTGGATTTTTTCTTTAATGAAGGAATAAGTCACCAATAAAATCCCACTTCTCACTCCTGGGTCCTCACTTCTCACTTTTTACTTTACATTTCTTACTTCTCACATCTTACTTCTTACTTCTCACTTTCACTTTTTATTTCTCACTCTCCACTTCGAATTTCTCATTCCCCACTTTCTCACTACTCACAATTCTCAGCTCTCAATTCCCATTTCTTACTTTTCACTTCTCACTTGTTACAATTTCCGTGCGTTTGTTTTGTTTTCCTCAATTTATATTCACCAACTTTTTGTATATACAAACCTTGCGGTTCCCAAAACGAATCGATTACGGAAAAAATCTTGCAAATCGGTCAACCCGTTCGCGAGTTAAATCGCCAGGAAGGAAATCTCAACTCATTTTTATTATATAAGATCTAAAAAAATTGGTAACTCCAGGAAATTCTGGTGAAGCAATTTTTTTTTCAAAGTTCAAAAATTTAAAAGTCTGAAAATCCCAAAAGATTAGAAATGTACGAAAATTATACCCCCCTGTCATAAGACGAGTTTATACAATCCCATTGAATTCCACCACTTAAGTTTTGATCTCATATAATAAAAATGAGTTGAGATTTCCTTCCTGGCGATTTAACTCGCGAACGGGTTGACCGATTTGCAAGATTTTTTCCCTAATCGATTCGTTTTGGGAACCGCAAGGTTTGTATATACAAAAAGTTGGTGAATATAACGGGGAAATGTAAAAAAATCATTAGAATACTATTTTGGGTCAGCTGTTGAGGAAAACAAAACAAACGCACGGAAATTGTAACAAGTGAGAAGTGAAAAGTAAGAAGTGGGAATTGAGAGCTGAGAATTGAGTAGTGAGTAGTGAGAAAGTGGGGAATGAGTAATTCGAAGTGGAGAGTGAGAAATAAAAAGTGAAAGTGAGAAGTAAGAAGTGAGAAGTAAGAAATGTAAAGTAAAAAGTGAGAAGTGAGGACCCAGGAGTGAGAAGTGGGATTTTATTGGTGACTTATTCCTTCATTAAAGAAAAAATCCAAAATTTTAGAACATTGTGAAAATTTAAAATGTTTTTCAGACCCGTGATTGCTAGATTGCTTTTTCATTTAGAACAAGAAGCGATTGTTGTCAATATCATTGCGCATTTACACACGACATAGGATATGCGAATAGTCTGGTTATAGATTTCCGTTTATCCCTGCTAAAAAATGGAGCTGATTTCAAGGCTCCTTATGATGCAAAGTTTTCCTTTATTTATTTATTACCAGACTAAGGCCGGAGTGGCCTGTGCTGCACATAAAAGTCTTGCAAAGTTATCTGCCCAAATAAATGAAACATACGAGTCGAAAAGGAATGCTTCAGAAGAATTGGTAAGCTGTTTGAGAAATATTAAGACGTTAATTCATGACACTATCGATGAAAAGAATAATGGAATCTATTCATTGACTAGCAGCGAAATTGAACGTAACGTGGGATGTAACACCATTAACGATTAAAGGATAGACATGAACAACACATTTTTTCCGATATGCCGATATTTTATTTAATTGGTTCTAAATTCGAAAAAGCGTCAACGCAATTATTTACTATTTGAAACTATTTGGTTTGATCTGAGAAATCAAGAAAAATGACAACGGGATCGAACATACTACCACTTCTAAATTATGAGATTTGCTGCTGTTTGCCCATCGCCTCATGCAGAATGTGGGCAGGGAGTGGTGCAAGGCTCGGTGGTGGTAGTTGGCTCCGGTGTGGTCGTGGTAGCGCAAGGACATTGCTCAGGACGCACACACAATCCCGCCGGGTTACGGACGTATCCTTCCTTACAGAAGCATCCTGGAACGCAAACTGTGGCGCACACTCCTCCCAGCAGGTTATCACAGGTCTTGGGACAGCTCGTTCCACATACTTGGTACTCCTCGAAAGGACGTTTACAATCTAAAATATAAGTCGATTAGTCTTGCGAGCAGTTGATTATACAACGCAGATCTTACGGCATTTTGAGCACCCTGGATGTGGATGCACACTGAAAACCGAGTGAATGCAAACGGAAGCGACGAGGATGGCAATGGCTGCGAATTTCATCTTGGCTTGATTGAACTGGACTGTACAGAACCGAACTGATGACTTGATTAAGATTGGTTACAGTTTTTATTTGATTCTGAAGCCAGGAACTGACCAACGATAATATGGACATACGTGAGTTTTTTTTCTGGAATCAATAACATGGGTAGCGTGGAGTTATTCTTCGATTATTGCCGACTCTTTGTTATTTGCATAACACCGCTTTGTCAATTGATGGTGATAATAGATATTATCCCATAGCTCCAGTTAAAAGTTATCGGTATCCTTGCTTCAATGTGAGTGGGGACACCTTACTTATTTTCTCATGGTTCCAGAATCGAACGACTTGGAATTAAATTAAATTAATATTTTTTGACACATGTGTCGGATAATTTAATAGGCTAATGTCAAATAATTCTCTGGGTCACACGATTCTAGAGCACGTGTTTATCAATCGATTATCGATTTTATTACTCGTGTGGGTGGAATACCACACCAAGTCGTTCAACGGTTGATAACTATTGTTTCTTTCACTGATTGGAAGTTTTACTGTGAATTTTCTGTTAGGGAAGATGGCTCTGTCATTTAAGAGTAATTTTCTTTATTTAAGAGTCATTTAGGAGTTATTTTCATAAGATAATTAGTATCTAAATTTTATTATAATCAGATCACTTATTAACACACGGTTACCTCACAAATGGTTTGGTGAAAACATTCCACTAAAATGCTCAAAATAATTTTCTTAACGAAAATTATAATTATTCTGAAAATTCTGTAAATTTGTGATTTCTCAAATGTTACAATGAAAAATAATTAAAATTCGTGCAAAACACAATAAATCTCGAAGAAATTTAAAACTTCTTAGGTTTCGTGACCTTGCGGTTAGCGACGTCAGTCGTCTAGACGAATGTGCTATGGAGTGTGGATTCAATTTCCACCCTGGTAAGGAGAAAACTTTTCGTGAAGCGGAAAATCGTCCACTGCTCCACTGTGCGATCTCTGTTCGAAAACGCTGATCCTGTCTTTTATATATTTTTTTTTTAATTTAAAAAAAAACCTTAAAAGTTAAAAATCTGAAATCTGAAAGTTATCATAAAATTACTATATAAATATAAAAAATCCTTAACATTATGTTAAAATAATTCCAAAAAAATCTAAAAATTAAAAATAAATTGAAAAATTTTAAAAACATAAAGATTATAAGAAAAGAAAAGAAAAGGAAAGACAGAATCACCGTTTTCGACCAGACAGAGGTCGCACAGACTGAACACTTAACATCTAGCATGAGACAACGGGCAGGAAATTTACACAACACCCAGTGGACCAGTGGAGAACTTTTCGCTTTACGAGAAGTTTTTTCCTTACCGGGGTGGGAATCGAACCCACTCTCCGCACAGGCGGCTAAACTATTCACGTCGCTGACCGCATGGCCACGAAGCCCACAAATTATTCTGAATTTTATAAAACCAATGTAGATTCGGATGATTTGGAAATCCTAAAAAAAATCCATGAATCTTTAAAACCTAAAAAAAATTCCAACAATTTCGAAAAATGTGTAGGTTTTGTTTATTATAATAATTCCAAAAACCCCTCAAATTAAAAACTAATAAAAATTCAAATAAATTAAAAATTCAAAAAATTTGAAAAAAATAGGAATTATAAAAATCCTACAAACTCTTAAAAACTCAAAAAGTTTTTAAAGGGTTAGAAATTTAAAAAATGAAAAACAAATTAAATGTTCGATTTACAAAACTTTTTGAAAATTTTAGATTTTTCAAAAGTCTAAGACTTTTAAAAATTAACAAACAAATTCAATACACTGAAGACGGTTTGCACGAAGGATCACGCATTATTTACTTCTCACACAATAAAAACGAACCTTGACTATACAAGATAGTACTTGGACGAAAGCTTTTTGATATACTTATGAGCTAAGGGTATTAAAACGAATATTGGAATTAAAATCACTCAGTATAAAATTATCAAAGCAAAAAAAGGTGCGGCACAAGAACCGCATTGTATTTTTATTATGATCAAGTCGTACGGAGTACGATAGATGCATTGAAAATATTTCGTCCAATTTCTAACTTGTTTGGCCAAAGCGCGTTATTATTGTGTGCAAAGCAAATTAAGGAAAGAACGCCTGAAATGCTGGCCTAAAATATCACTGCCAGGCAGATAGGTCCTGATTTTCACTGTACAATATCAATAAACGCAATAAAAATTGCTTTTATCCATATCCAACTTTTTGAGCAGGTCATGATATGAAAATTGAATCACCTCTTTTGACATTTGTGTTGTACAATATAATTTTTATAATTGGATCCAAGTTGACTAAAGTAGGTATAATTAGAAAAAAATATTATTTACATGACAACCTGCATGACGTATTGTAAATATAGATGGGCGAACGCTCACGAGCCGTTCGTTTGAACCGGTTCGTAAGAAACATCGTTCAAACCCTGGCTCTCTAAATTTGACCCGCAGCTCTCAAATAAAGCGTGGCTCAAATAATAAACACTGTGTCACTCGATCAGCTGCTTACTTTTGACATTTGCTGATTGTTTGTTCAGGAGCCAGCATATATTCTGCAATTCTCTTACATACCCCTTTGCATTTTCTGGCCTTGAAATAAACTGGCAGCGCAGTCGATATTTCTGGATCTTCGATTTGAAAAACAGGGATTTGGAGATGAAAGCAAATAACAGCAAGCATATCAATTTATAGTTGACCTTCCCCCTCAAAAATTGTGTATTGTTTTATTGTCTAAGTCATTTCTTTGACTCTTTTAAGGTAAAATTTCCCAAAAAACCCATTTTCGAACCCAAATCGAAAACAAAAGCTGAAAATGTGCTGCACGTGTGCGCGTCATTGTTGCGAATTTACAAACCGCAATTATTTATATGTTTTGAACGCAAAGCTTTTAAAGCTAGTGGATCGGATGCAATCCTGCGTATGGTTACTTATCAGTCCCATGATTGATTTTGCATTTAGAAAAGAAGCGATTGTTTTCAATATCATTGCACACTTACACACTACATAGGATATGCGGTTACAGATTTCCGTTTATCTCTGCTAAAAAATGGCACTGATTTCAAGGGTTCTTATGATGCAAAGTTATCTGTTATCTGCAAAGTTATCGAAGAAACATAAAAATCGAAAAGGAATGCTTCTGATGTTCGCAATAAAACTATCAGAATTGGTAAGCTGTTTGAGAAATCATAAGACGTGAATTCATGGCACTATTATTGATGGAATGAATAATGGAATCTATTCATTGGCTAGCAGCGAAATGGAACGTAACGTGGGATATAACAGCATTACGATTGAACAACACATTTTTGCCGATATGCCGATATTTTATTTTATTGGTTCTAAATTCGAAAAAGGGTCAACGCAATTATTTACTTTAACTGAAACTGATCTGAGAAATGAAGAAAAAATGACAACGGGATCGAATATACTATCACTTCTGAGTTATGAGATTTGCTGCTGTTTGCCCATCGCCTTAAACGGAATGTGGGCAGGGAGTGGTGCAAGGCTCAGTAGTTGTAGTTGGCTCCGGAGTAGTGGTGGTGGCACAAGGACATTGCTCAGGACGCACACATAATCCGGCTGGGTTACGAACGTATCCTTCCTTACAGAAGCATCCCGGAACGCAAACTGTGGCGCATACTCCACCCAACAGGTTATCGCAGGTCTTAGGACAGCTCGTTCCACATACTTGGTACTCTTCGAAAGGACGTTTACAATCTAAAACATAAGTTGGTTAGTGTCTCGAGCAGTTGATTATACAACGCAGATCTTACGGCATTTTGAGCACCCTGGATGTGGAGGCACACTGAAAACCGAGTGAATGCAAACGGAAGCGACGAGGATGGCAATGGCTGCGAATTTCATCTTGGCTTGATTGAACTGGACTGTACAAAACCGAACTGATGACTTGATTAAGTTTAGTTACGGTTTTTATTTGATTCTGAAGCCAGGAACTAACCTACGATAATGTTGGCCTACGTGAGTTTTCTTTTCTGATATCAATAACATGACTAGTGGGAGTTATTCTTTGGTGATTGCCTACGCTTTGTTCTTTGCAGAACAGCGCTTTGTCAATGGATGGTGATAATAGATATTATTTCATAGCCCCAGTTAAAAGTTATTTATTTTCTCATAATTAATAGGCTAATGCCAAATAATTCTAGCACGTTTTTAGAGCACATGTTCGTCATTTAATAACCGATTTTATTACTCGTATGGGCGATATACCACACCAACTCGTTCAACGGTTGTTAATTATTGTTTCCGATTAGAAGTTCTACTGTGAACTTTGGGAAGATGTTTCTGTAATTTAAAAGTTATTTTCCCTATATTACAAAATTAATATGATATTAATTACATAATGAATATGAATTTCACTACTTTGTTGTAAGCTTACATTTCTATTATCATCAGACATCTTATAGACACACCAATCAGAAACTCAAAAAGTAGACAAATTGTTACATCACGCGGCTCCAGTCCGTGTTGGATGCCGCCAAAAACATGTTATGCAACTTCTGTGCATTACAAATTGACGTCTACTACATTTTTTAGATTTTTATACCCCTCCCCCTCTGTCGCGCTTTTTTGTATACTGAGAGTACGCACTGTCACAATATCGTGATCCCCCAAGAACAACGTAAAAACGCTAAATTTTTTTTTAATATTTTAAGGATCCCTAATTTTCAAAAAAAAAATGTTTTTTTGAAGTTGGGAATTCTGATATTTAAAAAAAAATCAAGTTATACTCTCGTACAGAGTGTTGCAAAATGGGACCATTTGCGACCCCTATTCGAGTCATAGCTGGAGTAAGACACAAAGCAAGACCATGCTGAGGGTGGCTGGGTTCGATTTCCGGTGCCGGTCTAGGCAATTTTCGGATTGGAAATTGTCTCGACTTCCCTGGGCATAAAAGTATCATCGTGCTAGCCTCATGATATACACCCAACCATGAGATGGCAGATTTTAATACAGTTCTGCATAAGAACTTTACAGAAACTGTATAATAATTGGGCATATACAATTCTGTAAGCTTTTTATAAAAAAATTTATTAAAATAATACAGATTTGTATTATTTTAATACAATATTTGTATAAAAAGCTTACAGAATTGTATATGCCCAGATTTTATACAATGATTGTCAGATTTGTATTTTGGGAGTACGAATGCAAAAATGGTAACCTGGCTTAGAAACCTCGTAGTTAATAACTGTGGAAATGCTTAATGAACACTAAGCTGCTTTTGGATTTAATTTTCAAACTACGGCATGCATTACCAAGGATCTTCAACTTGTTTTGTCCTAGATTTTTCATCTCGTGAATCAACACGAACTGGCTGTGTATGTGTAGACTAGACTAGACTAGACTAGATTTTTCATCTCGTGAATCAATTTGAATGTATTGGTTTTGGAAAGTCAAAACAACACTGCCCATGATTCCATAGTTGACGTATCAACCATACGAAATTTAACCGCTTTGACTTACATGTGTATTAAAATAATTCAAACGGTGCAACATCGATACGATGCTTGTTCTCACCTCATTTAAGTGCTTGCAGGTTGAAACGATTTAAATTTGCGATGTTTATCCCTAAATTATTCGAAACACATGCGAAAGTGCAATGATTATTTCGTCAACTATGAAATCATGGGCAGAACAGTGTTCCATCTAATGATGGTACTGCATTCATCCACATAAAGGAACTCGTTTGGGGTTATGCACAATTATAACTTCTGCACACAAGACCCGAGAAACCATTTTTAGCGAAATCCATCTCCTATTATATTTTCCCCGACGTGGAAGAATAGACATCAAATAACACATCAAGCACCATAAGGTTTCTATTCTTTAGTTTCTAGCCGTAGAATAGAATCGATACATGCATTCTACACGGACTTCCTTATCCATTCATTGGCAGATTACTGTTTAATTGAACTCTAGAAGCGCATGCGACCGCATGCCGCTGAATAACATCACGCATTCCATATTGACACGGGAGAGATCGTTGAATCGAGAATAGCACAAATCAAAACAACGTACCTACGTCCAGGTTACCGATGGTCAGTTTCTGCTTACGGATTCGAATAAAAACCCTTCCCAGTAGAAATCAATTCATCAGTTCGGATCTGTGCAGCTTCTGTCAATCAAGTCAAAATGAAATTCGCAGCCATTGCCATCCTCGTTGCTTCCGTTTGCATTCAATCGGTCTTCAGTGTTCATCCTCCACGGGGCTGCTCAAAATGTCGTAAGATCTTCGTTGTGTATCCAACTATCTGAGAAGCTAATTAACTTCTATTTCAGATTGTAAACGTCCTTTCGAGGAGTACCAAGAATGTGGAACGAGCTGTCCTAAGACCTGCGATAACCTGCTGGGAGGAGTGTGCGCCACAGTTTGCGTTCCGGGATGCTTCTGTAAGGAAGGATACGTTCGCAACCATAAGGGATTCTGTGTGCTTCCTGAGCAATGTCCTTGCGCTACCACAACTACACCGGAACCAACCACTACCACTGAACCTTGCACTACGACCACACCGGAGCCATGCACCACACGCTGCCCGAATGCAGTTTGAGGAGATCGTTCAATAGCGGGGAGCTTCAGTAAAAAGATATAAATGGCGAAATAACTTTGCCGACTGTGACACAATTGTTTTTTCAAAAACTTTTTGGCATCAATTCATTAAACCGGATATCGGAAAAAAGCTTTTTTTAATGTTAGCATTTTATTATTCAACTGTTCTAAAACTTTCATAAAAAGCCTAATGACAGCATTCCGATCCGAAAGATCCGCTCGACCATACCGGGAATGAAACCTTGATGCTTCAAACAACTCGACATAGTACGTTCAGATCTTTTCCTCTGGGGGTCAATGTTTGACAAACAGGTTTGACTGTTTGTGTAGGGGGTTATATAGCGTACTCTAGGGTGGTCGGTATTGGCCATTTTTCTCAAATACCGGTATTCGGTATTTGATGGAGGCAATACCGGTAATACCGGTAGAATACCGGTTTTGGTGAAAATTTGATTTGGAGTTTAGGATGAAAAACAATATTTGTTGATGAACTTTTAATGTTAAAATCATTGCTTATTGAGCTGGGCAAAGCGAAACTTAAGTAGACATTACATAGTGAGCGACTCATCTCCCAAACCGCATGGATTTTGTTAGCAATGTTGCCAACTACTGAGAATGCCCTCTCTGGTTCAACCGAAGTAGGAAGAATGGTTCCAAGACCTTCGAACATCAGTGTCAAATACTTGCCTTATCAGTTATCGGACCGCTAAACTTCAAACTGGTGTCAAACTCAATGACAGCTGCATTGCGCTGCACATTTAGGTGCACTTTTATTGCATCTGACGTCTATTGACAACCGTTTGACGTCCAGAATGCGTTGCAGTTATCGAACGGCATTCGTTAACTGAAAAGTAAACATTTTGTAGTTATCGAACGGCTACAGCTACAGCAACGCTACAGTCTCTTTACAAGTTTTTCTTTAACCGATAAACCAGAAAAATATCCATAGAGGCATCTTCTTCGTACCGATCGTCAAGTATGATCGTTGTCTCAGTTTAAACGATCGCATTAGGAATAATTAGACGCTTCAATATCCCATACGCTTGCAAAATCAAAGTAGCTCTGGATCTCTCGAAGAAAATGCCAAAATCGTTTCTGATTAATTGCTTCATGGGAGAATTATTCAAAAAAGCAAAAAGATCGAAGTATTTGGATCGGCTTTCTTGGATTCATACCTTAAAAGCATCGAAACAGTGGCGGAAATTTCTGTGGCTTGATTTGATGATAGTTCCAACGTCGGCTTCATATAGAGTGCAGAACTCACAGAGCAGTAGTTCCACAACAGCTTGAACAGGTTCGAGGGCTTAAATTATTTCAGCGTGCCTTGGCATCAGCCATGAATTAAAATTCTTTTCCGAATTCAGAACGGACATATTTTTGCAGAAAATCGTTTTTCATAGGTGATCTTCGGAAAAGCACTACTACAGCTCGTACCTTTTTCACAATTTCATACATTGTGGGAAAATAATCGACTATATCAACAATGTTCATTGAAGAAAAAGTCATTCGCAGTTTGACAGATGGCTAAGAGAATGAAGCAACAGGTATGATTAATGACGATGTTGATCGATTTTTGTTGTAGCGTAAACGTCGTCAATGATGCTTACTTGGGCAAAGGTACTCATGCGCGCATTTAATTGTTGTATTTTTGCTCGATGAGACTTTACTGCTTGTAACCGAATATTTGCCCCATCTATGCTGGATTTCCGGTTTATATGGGATCGTTATGCGATTACAGGTAGTTGAGCTGATATAAGTAGGTGAAAATTATTCGAGATTTTTGATACTGACAGCGAAATTTGAAATACCGAAAATACCGGTATTTTACGTCTCTAATATCGGTATTTTCGGTACCCAAAATTGGCCGGTAATACCGGTATTACCGGTTTCGGTACTACCGGTTAGACCACCCTAGTACTCACCCTCCAATACTCTGGACCAACATTGATTCCGCCCCCCAAGATAATGCTTTGGATGCTGATTTGTTTGGCTGTATGTGAAGTTGTTCGAACAACTGTTTGACTGAAATCAAAGAAGATTGATTTGGTTCGAGTTGTCAGGGGCGGAGTCAAGGTCGACCAAACATGATCTCTAGGAAGCTTCATTTGATTTCTTTTCATTTTGTCGGCCTGGAAGTTCGCCGTACCCCGGTACTGAATAGTTGAGCAACTTTTACAGAATAAGTTTTGAGCATCTCTGCTTGGCTGTAATCCACTCCGGGATCTCATTTAGATGTCATGCTGCGGTACGCTGTTTTTCATGAAGTAAGGAAGCTTCCGTGTTGACGTAATTGATGTTATGATCTGGAGGCACCTTTTGATAACAGGACATATAAAACACCAATTGCAGTTAATATAATATAATGCAATGTAGTCGGTACCGCGAAAAAAATATCCTTTGTAAGCAACACAGTCGCCTATCGCGAAACAATATTGACTGAACTAGAGTGATTCAAATTTTGACTTTTTCACTTAAACGATTGGTTTTGTCATTTTAATAAACCTCCTAAAATGTTTAACTAATTGGCACGCGTCATCTGAAGATTGTACGGAAATTTCTATGGAAATCGCCACTTACGTGAAAGAATGTTTCGTGAGGTGGCCCATAAACTATCTGAATATAATCCATTATCCATATTATTGATATTGATGTTATTTTTTACAGCTTAAATAGAATTTCCCACGAGTTAGTATTTTCGTAATAACTTGTCATGCCAGCATCAAATCTTTTCGCAACATAGACGATATTTTCCTTGCTAAATTTTCTATATTGGTAGTGTATTTATGTATTTTAGAGCTCACTGAGTAACGCTGCAAGAACGGTTTTCCACAAAAGATACTGTTTTCATAGTAATTTTCTAACTAACTTCAAACTGCATGTGCTCAGTCAAATTAAAACCAAATTAACTAAAAATTAATGAAGATTATTTGAATAGCGAATGTCATCGTTCAAGCATAGGGGAATGAAAAATTCAAAAGTTGAATCACTCTACTGAACATATATGAGCTTTCGAAATGTGATCATTGGATGGAGTCCCATTTAAATATAAGGTTTTCTGTACAATTTCGCAAGTCAATCGCAGAGCAGCATATACGAATTGTACGGACGTAATTCTCATGCTCAAATGCATTTTTGGAAAATTTTACATTTTCGTTGAAATTTCGTTTTTAGGTGGCACGTATTTTTATCAAATCTCGCATGCAAACCAAACAATAAATATAATACTTGTTAAGTCAGCTCATTGCATTAAATGGTTTATTTGGTTTCGATCAATACATAAAGTACAGCAGAGGTTCTCAACCTTTTTCTTGAGTGGTACCCTTTATCATGCCTCTTCTTAATTTGGCAGGTTCGTGGCACGATTTTTACACTGCGCAATCCGTTGCGCTTGACCCTAAAGGGAGTTTCTTTTAAAACAGTGTCCTAACCCATAATCTGGGCAGATAGGATCACTAATCACAAAACGATGTGGTTCCGAAGAACGCTAACTACGAACAGAACGTTTATTACAGAGTCCAAATGTGTTTTATATTACAAGCTATGTGTTGCTACATTTTCGCGTCATTGCGCATATACAAAGTGGTTTAATTTTTGCTTACACTGGTTAAACGTGAGGGTATTGATCCGTGTGACAAATATAATTTATTGAGCATGGGAGAGTCGATGTGCTTGCTCTGCACAAGCATTGAAATAAGTAATTTGATCCGAACGCTTGGGGTGAAATTGCTAAGTTATGAGTTTTGTCAATCGTTAATACAATGTATATGACACCCCTTTTACAAAAAAAATAATTGAAGTGAAATGAAATTATTTTATTTTGACAAAATTTTGGCAATTCTTCGATTTTTTTCTCTTTTCTTTTTTTGTTTTGCGAGTTTATTCTTTATGCTTTTATAATTCTATTTTTATGAATTACTGTTTGTTTGTTTGTGTTTTCATTAACAATAGTACAATTTGGGCTGTTGATTTCTTTTACAATATATGGGCCTAGATAGAATGGGTCTAATTTTTACGATTTTCGTTTGTAATATAAATGTGGTCACCGATTCTCAGATCTATTGGATTAATTTTCTCGTTTACTACTTTTTGTCTACTTTCTTTTTCGCTCTAGCAAATTGTCTCTAGCTAATTTGTTTGTTATATTCAGTTTAAATTTTAATTCGTTGTAATATTCCTCAAGGTTATACATCGGCTCATGGTTTGACGTTTTTCGAAAATCAATTGGTAAATTTGCTTTATGTCCAAATACTAATTCAAACGGTGTAAAACTGTGCTCGATATGGGGTGTTGTGTTGTAGCTGAATGTATAAAATTGAATCCAATCATCCCAGTCATCTTTGTGATCATTGGTAAAACATCGCAGATACTCGTTCAAGCATCTATGATTTCTTTCCAATGCTCCAATTGTCTGGGTGATACGCTGTTGAAAATTTTTGTTTTATAGATAAAAGTTATAGAATTTGATCAAGGACTTCGTTGTTATACTCTGTGCCTTGATCTGTTCTAAATTCCAAAATATTTCCGTAAATCAGAATAAAATGTTCGACAAGCGCCTTTGCTATTATTGCTGCTTCTTTTATAGGTATTGGAATACAAACTACGTATTTGGTTAGATTGCATTGTAGTGTTAGAATATACAGTTACCGTTTCTCGTTCTTATGAACGGTCCAACTGTATCCGCTGAAAGAACTTCGAAAGGTTGGTGTGGTAGTAATAACTTGATTTTCTTTAGTATGTCGGTGAACTTTATTGATTTTGCACATATTGCAAGACTTGACAAAATTTGCAACATCTGCTTTCATGTTTCTCCATTTGTATACTTCTCTTATTTTCAAATACATTCTGTGCTGTCCAATATGACCTGACGTCGGGGTCATATGGAAATTCTGAAGAACTTCTTTGATTTTTTCCTGTGTTGTCAGTAGTTTTGGAGGATTGAATAATATTATTTCGCATTTGGAAATGGCTCTGTTAGCGATTTCCTTGAATGTACTAGCGCTGATTTCTTTGAAAAGTTTATCTTCGAGTGAAATGGCCAATTTATCTCTTCTATATTTTATTAAAATCTCTTCAATTTTCAGAAGAGCATACTCTAGCGCATGACTTCCGTTATTCAGAGTAATTTCAATACTTCCCAATATTTTTGTATAATTATGGCTGTATACATTAAATCTTACTTGGTTTCGGTGCACTTCGCAACCAAGCTTAAGGATTTTTCTGGTCTCAGAGGGATTTTCAGTTTGCCAAGCATTAAGGTGATCAATCTTATTACTTGGTTCTTCTGATCTTAGTTTACTATTTGATTGTGAACTGTGTTGTTTTCTTGCCATTGCCCTAGTGTTGACTGTTAAAACTGATAATTTTTTCAGTTCATCTGAATTTGAAGGAATGCGCGAAAGTGCGTCTGCTCATACATTACTTTTGCCTGAAACATATTCAATTTCAAAATCGAACTCTGCTAAATCTAAGCGCATTCGTGTTAATTTGCTAGTAGGATTCTTCATGCCGAATAGATATACTAGTGGCTTATGATCCGTACGAACTATAAACTTTTTCCCGTGTAAATAACTTTTAAAATGATTGATGGCCCAATGTATGGCCGTTAGCTCTTTTCAATTGTTGGTTTGTTACTTTCACCTTTTGTGAAGCTTTTGCTTGCGTAGGCGATTGGTAAATCATGGTTGTCATGTTGTTGTGAAAGAATGGCTCCACACGCTACGTTAGAAGCATCCGTAGTAAGGATAAATTCTTTCGTAAAGTCTGGGTAACGCAAAATTGTCGGAGATATCAGTAATCGTTTTAATTTCTCAAAACTGTTTTGATGTAAATGTGTCCAAGCAAATTTTACACCCTTTTTCAATAAATTGTTCAAGGGCTTTGCTATATTCGCAAAATTTGACACAAACTTCCTGTAATAATTACAGAAAGCGACGAATCGTCGTATTTCATCCGCATTTGTAGGTACTGGGAAATCTTTGATGACTTGGAATTTGCTATTGTCTGGTAAAATCCCTTTATCTGTAATACGATGTCCTAGATAAAGAACTTCTCTTCGAAAAAAGTTGCATTTTTCAGGGTTGGGCTTAAGATTATAGTACCTCAAGCGCTCGAAAACCTTTTGTAAATTGTTCAGATGATGATTTACTGAACAACCTATAATAATTATATCGTCAATATATATAAAGGCACAATCAGGATATAATCCTGCCATAGCGATGTTCATCATTCGCTGGAAGCTATTAGGGCTAATGTTTAACCCGAAAGGTAATCGCTTAAAATTGAAGTGTCCAGATAAAGTGGAAAAAGCTGTGTATTTTTTTGCTTCCGGATCCAATGGAATCTGGTGAAATCCAGACATTAGATCCAGTGTTGTAAATATTTAGCATTTCCTAATTGATCAAGAATTGTATCAATTCTTGGCAATGGAAATTTATCTGCCAAGATTTTTTATTCAACTGGCGAAAATCAACGACCAGTCTCCATTTTTTGCTATTGTTGTCCGATTTTTGGAACAAGTAAAATTGGACTATTATACGGTGATACTGATGGTTCTATAATATCGTCCTTCAGCATCTTTTGAACTTGTTTTTTTTATTGCATCAGTTGGCGAATAAATATTCTTATAATTCAGGATATAAACTGGAACGGGGTCCGTTAAGTGAATATTTTGAGTATAAAAATTGTTTGTGCTCAATTTCTCATCTGACATACAGAAGATGTCTGAATTTTGTTCGATTAATTTTTTCAAAGGTTTCTGTACAAAGTGGGGAACGTTTGAAAAATCTATTTTAGAAAGCAATTTTTGGTTTCGTTCATTATTTAAATTGGGTTTCGTCGCGATTTGTTCATAATTACAAAGTTCGTCGACAACAGGTTGAAAGTTCTGTATTTGTGCTTGTTTGTCAGTTGTGTTGATAAATTTTATCATAGCATTCGGTGGAGATACTATTGTATTTCCACAAAATATTCCAGGTAAAATTTCCTGTGAAAATACTATAGAATCAGAAGTAACTTTGAAGTTTGGTATTCTGCGTACTACTTCACACCTCGGTGGGAGAATAATGGTGTTTTGGAAACTATCCTCGATTGGTATAGTATAGTCTAGTCTATAGTACATCTGTGTTTGATAAGAAAATCCCGTCCCAAAATACCGTCTGTTGGTATTGGGAAATCATTACCAACTATCTGAAAATTATGACTTATTTGAAGACAGTCATTGAATCGTAAGTTAGTAGTAGTTTCGGCAATGGTTTCAGATATTCCATTGGTTATACCTGAGAGTTTATATTTAATATTTCTATCAATAGGTTGGTTAACAGATATTTTCCCACTTTTAAAAAGTGAAACGTCGGCTCCACTATCAATTATTAATGTACATTTTGAATTGGTCATATGTACATCTAAAGTAATAAAATTTACAGCGTTTACATTTGTTAAGTAAATTACGTTAGACGATGCGGGTTTACCTGCATCATATGTTGATCTAAAAATTATCGTTATTAATACTTTGTATATTACGTGAAAGATCCAGTTGATGAAAATTGGTTGGTACAGGAGGTGTATGAGATTGTGGTCCTGCATCTTGGGATATGGAATTTGGAATTGAGGTGTTATGAACACGTATTGCATCAGTTGTAAAGATTTGCCTTCGAGAATTTGTATGGTACCTTCCGCCACGTCCTCTATTTTGATAATAGTTATTCGTATTATGAGGAAAACTATTCCTGAATTGCAAATTATTTCCATGGTAGTTTGGTTGAGCGTTATACTGACCTCTTTTAAAGAAACGAGTTGTGTCGTTTCGGTTGCTATTGAAGCGGCCTTTGTAGTTATGTTGCGTTTGTCTGCTTTTTGAATGTTAACAATTGAGCAGATTGACATGAAGTGTTTGCAGTATTTTCCAAAACCTTTTGCGTGGCTTCCTTCATGTCCTTAAATGTACCTGCTTTAAGAATGAGCTTTGTCTCAGCCGAACCAATACCATTAATTAAGGTTATCTACTCCAGCTTTTGTTGACATTGCTGTTGATACTGTATCAGGAATTCCACTATTAAGGTAGACAGCCTTCAATTTTATGGTAAGTCTTTCCACCTCGTCGCAGAATTTTTCTGCAGTGTCTTTTGCTTCACTGCCTTCAGCTTGGCCAAAATATTCTCCGGTGTGGTTTTATCCTCACATCTTGTTTTAACGTCAGCAATAATATCGTCAATCGTTGCCAATCTTTCAGGTAGACCTAATCTGGCTTTCCCGTAAGACGTGTCTTCAAAAATCTTGCTGCTGTTGCTTGTTGGTTCGCCTCCGTTAGATCCTTCAAAAGATTTGCGGAATCCAAAAAGCATCGATACCGTCAGCCGTTCCATCGTATGGCTGTACGATAGATGTAGCTACTTTATAATCAAACGGCATTGTGACTTGTGGTTTAGTGTTTAATTGTTCAAATTTGAGTTTAAGAATATTTCGAATTTCAGATATTGAATTTCGAGATGCTTTAATTAAAAGTTAATTCCGTATCCGGTATAGTATCTTCTTCTTCTAGTAACCCCTTTCAATTTGGTTATATAACTCGTTTGCGTAGTTTAATTTAGCCTGAAGAGTGGTAACTGTGAAATTTTATTAATGGATTTTTTAAATTATTTAGAAGTGTGTTCAGTAAGCCAATGTCGTCTTGTAAAGTCGACATTGATAAATATTTCAGCTAGATTAAATATTATACATCAGCTATATTTGCGATAGATGCTGCTTTTCCCATGGCATACCCTTTACGCTGCCAGCGTAGCTTCAACGTTTTTCTCAAGACTAAAATGAGTTGAATAATTACAATTGCAAGGATTAGCCAAAGTTTAATTTCGTGACTATCATGGTAATTTTCATTTTGTTCTAGGTGTTCAACTATGTTAATATTATTTTCGCCTTTTTGATCTACTTTTGAATTTGGTTTCCCCATCGTAATATAAATGTACAATATTTAATACACAATAATTATAATAATAACAATAATAACACGATGTAATAGTTTGAGTACTTCACCTTACTGAATTTTCCAGAACTCCAGCTGCTGTATTTTCACTCCACTGGTCTCGGGCTGGTGTTATTTGGCATCTGCATTCTCTTCATCGCCTTGCTCGTCTGCTGTACAGATTATCTTCCGTATCTTGGTATCTGCATTCTCTTCATCGCCTTGCTCGTCTGCTGTACAGATTATCTTCCGAATCTTGGTATCTGCATTCTCTTCATCGCCTTGCTCGTCTGCTGTACAGATTATCTTCCGAATCTTGGTATCTGCATTCTCTTCATCACCCCTCTCGCCTGCTGTACAGATTGTCTTGCAGATCTTCGCATCTGCATTCTCTTCATATCCTTTCTCGTGTATCGAACAGTTTGATTTTCACTTCACTATTTTTCTCGTGCATCGTAATGATCGTTCACGCATTTTACTAGCACTATACAATTATTTTGTATTGTTTTGCACATTTCACTAGCATTGTACGGATTGTCTTCCTCTCTTTTGTTGTGCACCGTGCCGATGGTTTTAAACCTCTGTGCTAGCACTTAAATACTGGCTGCAACGATTGCGACTCAATTCCACGCAAACCATCTCTTCAATTTCTTAATGGCTGTTTTTCTTCATTCTCGGTAAACTGTTGCACTGCACTAACTCTGGCCGGTCGCCATATCATGCCTCTTCTTAATTTGGCAGGTTCGTGGCACGATTTTTACACTGCGCAATCCGTTGCGCTTGACCCTAAAGGGAGTTTCTTTTAAAACAGTGTCCTAACCCATAATCTGGGCAGATAGGATCACTAATCACAAAACGATGTGGTTCCGAAGAACGCTAACTACGAACAGAACGTTTATTACAGAGTCCAAATGTGTTTTATATTACAAGCTATGTGTTGCTACATTTTCGCGTCATTGCGCATATACAAAGTGGTTTAATTTTGCTTACACTGGTTAAACGTGAGGGTATTGATCCGTGTGACAAATATAATTTATTGAGCATGGGAGAGTCGATGTGCTTGCTCTGCACAAGCATTGAAATAAGTAATTTGATCCGAACGCTTGGGGTGAAATTGCTAAGTTATGAGTTTTGTCAATCGTTAATACAATGTATATGACACCTTTGTAGCTTTTTTATTAATTGAGGTTCCCCCTATTTTTTATGAATGAAAATAAGCGTTATTTATAACAGATGTGAACATAAAAATTAAAACCAACGGGATCATGAAGTTGGCTCAAATATTCATTATTACGCGAAACTACACAGTACTAATTTAGTTTACACATCAAGCTTCCTACAAGAAAGGTTCCGAGCCACTTGAAAGCAGGCCTTTTAAAAGAAGGTTCAAAGCTTGGAAAGAGGCTTCCGAGAAGCGTAGAAATAGGCTTACAGCTTTATACAGGACTTTTATGACTATTGAGGGCTTCCGAGCCTTTTGAAAGGAGGCTTCCGGGCCTCTTGAAAGGAGGCTTCCGGGCCTCTTGAAAGGAGGCTTCCGGGCCTCTTGAAAGGAGGCTTCCGGGCCTCTTGAAAGGAGGCTTCCGGGCCTCTTGGAAGGAGGCTTCCGGGCCCCTTGAAAGGAGGCTGGGCCTCTTGAAAGGGAGGCTTCCCGGCCTCTTGAAGGAGGCTTCCGGGCCTCTTGAAAGGAGGCTTCCGGGCCTCTTGAAAGGAGGCTTCCGGGCCTCTTGAAAGGAGGCTTCCGGGCCTCTTGAAAGGAGGCTTCCGGGCCTCTTGAAAGGAGGCTTCCGGGCCTCTTGAAAGGAGGCTTCCGGGCCTCTTGAAAGGAGGCTTCTGGGCCTCTTGAAAGGAGGCTTGGGCCTCTTGAAAGGAGGCTTCGGGCCTCTTGAAAGGAGGCTTCCGGGCCTCTTGAAAGGAGGCTTGGGCCTCTTGAAAGGAGGCTTCCGGGCCTCTTGAAAGGAGGCTTCCGGGCCTCTTGAAAGGAGGCTTCCGGGCCTCTTGAAAGGAGGCTTCCGGGCCTCTTGAAAGGAGGCTTCCGGGCCTCTTGAAAGGAGGCTTCCGGGCCTCTTGAAAGGAGGGCTCCGGGGCCTCTTGAAAGGAGGCTTCCGAGCCTCTTGAAAGGAGGCTTCGGGCCTCTTGAAAGGGGGCTTCCGGGCCTCTTGAAAGGAGGAGCTTCCGGGCCTCTTGAAAGGAGGCTTCGGGCCTCTTGAAAGGAGGCTTCCTGGGCCTCTTGAAAGGAGGCTTCCGGGCCTCTTGAAAGGGCTTCCGGGCCTCTTGAAAGGAGGCCTGGCCTCTTGAAAGGAGGCCTCTTGAAAGGAGGCTTCCGGGCCTCTTGAAGGAGGCTTCCGGGCCTCTTGAAAGGAGGCTTCCGGGCCTCTTGAAAGGAGGCTTCCGGGCCTCTTGAAAGGAGGCTTCCAGGCCTCTTGAAAGGAGGCTTCGGGCCTCTTGAAAGGAGGCTTCGGGCCTCTTGAAAGGAGGGCTTCAGGGCCTCTTGAAAGGAGGCTTCCGGGCCTCTTGAAAGGAGGCTTCCGGGCCTCTTGAAAGGAGGCTTGGGCCTCTTGAAAGGAGGCTTCCGGGCCTCTTGAAAGGAGGCTTCCAGGCCTCTTGAAAGGAGGCTTCCGGGCCTCTTGAAAGGAGGCTTCGGGCCTCTTGAAAGGAGGCTCTGGGCCTCTTGAAAGGAGGCTTCGGGCCTCTTGAAAGGAGGCTTCAGGCCTCTTGAAAGGAGGCTTCCGGGCCTCTTGAAAGGAGGCTTGGGCCTCTTGAAAGGAGGCTTCCGGGCCTCTTGAAAGGAGGCTTCGGGCCTCTTGAAGGAGGCTTCGGGCCTCTTGAAAGGAGGCTTCCGGGCCTCTTGAAAGGAGGCTTCCGGGCCTCTTGAAAGGAGGCTTCCGGGCCTCTTGAAAGGAGGCTTCCGGGCCTCTTGAAAGGAGGCTTGGCCTCTTGAAAGGAGGCTTCCTGGCCTCTTGAAAGGAGGCTTCCGGCCTCTTGAAAGGAGGCTTCCGGGCCTCTTGAAAGGAGGCTTCCAGGGCCTCTTGAAAGGAGGCTTCAGGCCTCTTGGAAGGAGGCTTCTGGGCCTCTTGAAAGGAGGCTTCCGGGCCTCTTGAAAGGAGGCTTCCGGGCCTCTTGAAAGGAGGCTTCCGGGCCTCTTGAAAGGAGGCTTCCGGGCCTCTTGAAAGGAGGCTTCCGGGCCTCTTGAAAGAAGGCTTCCGGGCCTCTTTGAAAACGTAGGCTTCTGAGCCTGAAAAAGGATTGTTGGTCAAATTTTGCGCTTTGTTAAGCCTTTAGATGTTTAATTCAAAATGAATTAAAATATAGAACAAGCCGAATATTGATAAGACTACAGATCATGTACAATAAGCAGGTCAACTAGATGTTGTTACTTTGTGATGCATTCAAGACTGCCCTTCTTCTTCTTCTTCTTATTGGCATTACATCCCCACACTGGGACAGAGCCGCCTCGCAGCTTAGTGTTCATTAAGCATTTCCACAGTTATTAACTGCGAGGTTTCTAAGCCAAGTTACCATTTTTGCATTCGTATATCATGAGGCTAACACGATGATACTTTTATGCCCAGGGAAGTCGAGACAATTTCCAATCCGAAAACTGTCTAGACTGGCACCGGGAATCGAACCCAGCCACCCTCAGCATGGTCTTGCTTTGTAGCCGCGCGTCTTACCGCACGGCTAAGGAGGGCCCCCATACTGCCATAAATATTGTAAAACTATTATTTAGTGCTTTATCCAGTATTTTGCGCTCGGTAATGGCGGCCGAGTGAGTTCCGATGAGTGCCTTTTTGACATTCAAAAGGTAGAAAATATTTACGTATTTTAATCAATGTAGGCCTTGATTCAGTAAGAAGCATCAGAACTCTTCAAACAAACAACAATGTCAAAAAAATTCCTTCAAGGTATTTAATATTTTGGTATAACCAGTTTTCCCATGATTTTTTTTGTAACATAATTTCCTAGGAATTTGGAAGCCATAACCTTACACGGAGCTATCATGAATAAATATTGTATCTACTCGTCAAGTCCATCAAATCATTTATACTGACATTCGTTAAAGAATTGTTTTTATTTTACAGCTTGGCCATAGGATGTTAGAGCTGGAGACGACCCAAAAAAACGCAAATAACTTTTATGAATCGATATTTGTTCACACATTTTCAATCTAAGCGTCGCACTGGACTTATTGATCGCTTCTAGTGGTACAAACCACTATTGGTTCTATTTCACGGAAGCTTTTTTTTATAAATCGAATAGTCAATTCCGTTTCATCAATCCCTTACATAAATCCTCCGGAGTCCGCAAATCGATGTGGAGTAATAAAACTGCTGGTAGTCCAACCGAATTGTACTATTCTTGTCACCTTGAGCAGTTATGGTTTTAAATGGTTGTAAGTGGATGTAAGTGGTTGTAAGCTCGTAATGATCAATTTAACATTCGTGATTTAACGGGTTTAGTATTTTGAGAATTCATTAAAACTGTATATTTATCAACATTTGACTGCATTGGCCAAGATAATCAAGGTAGATAATTGCGAAGGAAATAGTTGGTTTTATATATTTTAAATTTTAACTGGCATATTGCTACCACAGGTTATCATTTTAACGTTTTCAGCTGGTTGCATTTGCTATGAAAGTAGATATGTTAAGTGGATTCATGTACAAATATCAGGACAAATGGCTTGATATCGTTTGATATACACTCATTTCTTAGTTTGTAGCATCTTCATTGTCACCACGCTAAAGTAGAGGAATGTTGTGGCACATATTCCTAGGAAATAATATAAAATTAATTCAAAAATATAGGGGGAAAGACGGCTTTGGCAGGTTTTGTTCTATTATTGGCGGGGGGGTTTTTGTCGACCAAATTTTATGAAATTTGGCCACAATATTCTTTGATATGCAAAGAATGTTTAGGCCAAATTTGAGCCTAGTCAGTCATAAAAAAACCCCTGCCAATAATAGAACAAAACCTGCCAAAGCCGTCATTCCCCCTACGCGAAAGCTATCAAATATTTGAAAACGGGTATGCTATATAGAAAACATTTGACATTTTGTTTGTTGTAGACACCGGATGAGTGCCAATGTTTTTCAAAGAATCAAGGCCTATATTGATTAAAATATGTAAATATTTTCTACCTCTTGAATGTCAAAAGGCACTCACTCTGCCGCCATTATGGAGCGCAAAATACTGGATTAATAGACAAGTGAAAATATAATAAATATTCAAATAAAGAAAACAAAAAAATAGTCATGATTTTTATTTTCAATATTGGATGATTGTCACCTAAAATTTTTATTTTTATTTGAATAACCTGCATCATCACCTTGCAAGCTCAATATACTAATCCGCCACTTCCACTGTTATGAAGACCAAGATTTTAAAGCCACGTTACCATTTTTGCACCCATATTAAAATAATGTAACTAACTAGACATACTCCAATGGTCAAGTTAATGGTCAAGAATAAGTTTAAATAAAATTATCATCGAAATTTATGTGCAATTTGCATCTTACCTCATCAAACCCTTTTTTTTCAATTTTATTAAAAAAAAAACAGATTAATCCACCTAGCGGTGATGGTGCCTTCCTCGTTCGTTCAAAAGGTTTGGAAAAATCTCAAATAACACCAATATGTGGATTGGTCTTATTTTTCATATTTGTTTATAGGCCTAAAAAAAATCTCGCCGAACGCAATTTGTTGCAAACAAATCGGATGAGCAAAAAATGGCATTTTATTTAGTAGTTTTAAAATTAGTATTTTCGCCATAACTTTTGACCCAATTGTACGATCCGGCCAAGTTTCTATAGGAAACAATGGGACAAGATTCTGCGTCGAATGAAATCTGTTGCGAGCGACCTGAGAAGCACACATATTGCACATCAATCACAGTAACTTATATATGACCGGATTCCGTCACAATATGGTTACTGCAACCAGATTTGTTGAAATTGTGTTGCTTGGGGAATAGATGCAGTATAAGTGCTAAGAAAGTGAGCTAGACTATTTTGAACTCTTTTTCACAATAAATAGTAATTTGACCATAACATCTAAGCCCATAGTCCGATCTGGCTAATCTTCAATAAGAAAATATGAGACATTCTGCGTCGAATGCAAATGCGAGCAAATCGGTTGAGGAAAAGTGCCTGAAAAATGAGTGACATTTTTTACGCGATGTTTTCGTATGAATTTGTATTTTGGCCATAACTTCTGATCCCATGATCCGATCTGACCAATTTCACATAGGAAACAATGAGACAGGATTCTGCGTCGAATGTACTTTGTTGCGAAACAAATCGGTTGAGGATAAGTGCCCGAAAATGAGTGACATTTTTACGAGATTTTTTCGTATGAATTTGTATTTTGGCCATAACTTCTGATCCCATAGTTCGATCTGGTCAATTTCAAATAGGAAACAATGGGACAGGATTCTGCGTCGAATGCAACTTGTTGCGAGCAAATCGGTTGAGGATAAGTGCCCTGAAAATGAGTGACATTTTTTACGCGATGTTTTCGTATGAATTTGTATTTTGGCCATAACTTCTGATCCCATGATCCGATCTGACCAATTTCACATAGGAAACAATGAGACAGGATTCTGCGTCGAATGTACTTTGTTGCGAGCAAATCGGTTGAGGATAAGTGCCCGAAAAATGAGTGACATTTTTTACGAGATTTTTTCGTATGAATTTGTATTTTGGCCATAACTTCTGATCCCATAGTTCGATCTGGTCAATTTCAAATAGGAAACAATGGGACACAATTCCTTGTCGAATGCAACTTGTTGCTAGCAAATCGGTTGAAGATAAGTGCCCGAAAATGAGTGACATATTTTACGCGATTTTTTCGTATGAATTTGTATTTTGGCCATAACTTCTGATCCCATAGTCCGATCTGGCCAATTTCAAATAGGAAACAATGGGACAGGATTCTGCGTCGAATGTTGAGGATAAGTACCCGAAAAATGAGTGACATTTTTTGAGTAGTTTTGCGCACACACACACACACATACACACACACATACACACACAGACATCACCTCGATTCGTCGAACTGAGTCGATTGGTATATAACACTATGGGTCTCCGGGCCTTCTATAAAAAGTTTGTTTTTGGAGCGATCATATAGCCTTTACCGTATACTTAGTATACGAGAAAGGCAAAAAGCTGATATACACCTACGTACATCAGTTTAGAAAAATCCGAAAATAAGTTCATAATGATCCAAATTTCTATCTTCTTCCCTTGGTTTACATATGCTGAATGGATCCAAAATACCATATTTTCGATATTTTTTTGTATTATTTTAAGCTGCCTTATTTTGTTCATCCACAAAAGCCTTCTAACACTGTCGGTCCAAAAACCTTTTATCATTCCTACCAGGAATGCAGCCGATCATTTAGTTGCCATCATCACCGGTTCTACTGAGCCTTCAAGTGCATGCCATCATAGATGAATAACTCCACGCATTCCATGTTGACACGGGGGTGCTTGTTGAATCGAGAATAGCACAAATCAAAACAATGCACCTACGTCCAGGTTCCGGACGATCAGTTTCTGCTTACAGATTCGAATAAAAACCCTTTCCAGTAGCAATCAATTCATCAGTTCGGATCCTGTGTCGCTCCTGTCAATCAAGTCAACATGAAATTCGCAGCCATTGCCATCCTCGTTGCTTCCGTTTGCATTCTTTCAGTTTTCAGTTTGCCACCACCACCTGGCTGCCGAAAATGCCGTAAGATCCTCGTTGTTTATCCTACTATCTGCGAAACTAACCGACTTCTATTTCAGATTGTAAACTACCTTTCGAGGAGTACCAAGTATGTGGAACGGGCTGTTCCAAGACCTGCGACAATCTTCTGGGAGGAGTGTGCGCCACAGTTTGCGTTCCGGGATGCTTCTGTAAGGAAGGATACGTCCGCAACCGTGAGGGATTCTGTGTGCTTCCTGAGCAATGTCCTTGCGCCACCACCACTACTCCGGAGCCAACCACTACTACTGAGCCTTGCACTACGACCACACCGGAGCCAACCACCACTACCGAGCCTTGTACCACACCATGCCCGAAAGCGGTTTAAGGAGAACGTTTAGCTGTGGCTAACTGTGATAATTAGAAATTAATAACTCAATCGTTTGTAGGTTTCGAGTAACTTTGGGGATGGTAACAATTTTTTCAAACATTTATTGACAAAAAAATTTAAATTGTATAACTCGGTAAAAGCTCTTTTGAATGAATTAGCGCATTATCGTAAAAACAGGGTTCTACTCAATTTAATAAAACTCTACAACAGTGTCACAAAAAAAACCTAATAATTTTCGTTCACCAATATGAACCGGTGCCAGCGAAAGTGGTACATGTTACATTGAGTAAATTTTTCAGGAGACGAATTTTCCCAAAAACATCGAATAATAAATTCATATTTGAAATTTTTTGCAACTAATCTGTACCAACATGTTATGACTGATGTGCCTAAAGATAGTAGTGAAAAAAACGAAGTTTATGACAAATTTCAAGTTTATTGGAACAAATTGCACATGTACCACTATTAATGGGAACAAAAGGAAACAGAAACCGAAAAACGTTGACAGTAAAAGTGGTACATGTACCTTTTTAAAATCATTCTTGACGGCAGTAAACTATCTTGAAATTCAAAATAGGATTAAAATCTGTTGTGAAAACAGTCATGTTGCCGAATTTTCTTTTAAATAAGCTGATTTTAGCGGGTGGAACTTACATGTACCACTTTTTCTGGCAACGAAATGGCCATTGTGATAAATACCAGAAAATAAAATGTGCATGTCTCCAGATTTAGTTGCCAAAAACCATTTTTCGTTATTCCCTTACTAAATTTTTTTTCGTTATTCCCTTACTAGATCTTTGCAAATAGAAGCCGTTGGTATAAAAAACTCAAAATTGACAAAAATGGTTTATGTACCACTTTCGCTGGCACCGCTTCATTTGTTTTCCTTTACTATTTTCGACGCTTTTCTTGAAGCCATGTTGGAGTCGCATTTTTACACGTCACTCTCCGTGATTTTTGTTAGTGCACGAAGTTAGGCACAAGTACACAGCAAAATGTTTTGGAAATTCAATGTCGTGTTCGTGTAGTTGGTCACAAGTCCCCAATTAGCCTTGCGGTAAAGGCGTAAAATTGCCAATCCGGAGATTGCCAATCAAAACTCGTACATTTCATCTAACTTTACGTTTCGCGTATAGTACACCATCAACCATTTGCCATCAACAAATAATGCTAAACCGTCTAAGACGAATTAAGTACTGTCCATTTAATTCCACCAGTTAATTTTCGTTATCTTTGCAGATACGTATTTCGACCACAACTGTGTGGTAGTCTTCAGTGTCTTGTACTTGACTCGACAAGTACAAGACACTGAAGACGACCACACAGTTGTGGTCGAAATACGTATCTGCAAAGATAACGAAAATTAACTGGTGGAATTAAATGGACAGTACTTAATTCGTCTTAGACGGTTTAATACATTCCACTAAACGAGCTTAATATATTTTTCTGAAATAATGCTAGCCAATAACTCCAAACTAATCCTACGGATAATAAATTCTAACTTCCGAATACAGTGCTTTTCAGAATGATAAGACCACCCTTGATTTTCATGTTTTATTGGGACTTGAATGGAACTACCCTAATCTGTTGGTGACAACCGATGAATATTAACACAAACACACACAAACCACTGAAAAGGGATGTGTTTGTTTATTCGCGTCGTAGAAATAGGGAAAACCAGTAAATTTATCTTTTCAAAAAGATAAAACCACTTGGTAAGGTAACACCGTGATTGCGTTTTGTGTTAATTAACCATTATTTTTTAAACTGTCGAATAGTTCTGTTCAAAATGGGAAGGCAGAAGGGATTGAGTGAGAAAGAACAGGGACAAATTCTGGCTTTTAGAAAGACTGGAAAGACAGAAGACAGAAAAATTGCCAGAGAAATTGGACGAAGTAACTGTGTGGTACTCAATTTCCTGAAAAACCCCGCGTCGTATGGTCAAAAAAAGAGTCCAGGACGAAAAAAGAAATTGTCTGCTAGAGAAGAGCGTCATGTCATGAGCAAAGCATCAAATTCCACGAAGAGCTGTTCTCAATTTCGAGCCGAACTCAACTTGGATGCATCTATTTCGACTGTTTGGAGGACTTTGAAACAATCTCCAAACATTTCGCGGTCGAAAATGAATAGTGCTCCTCGTTTGTTAACTCGACACAAGGAAGCTCGACTGGAATTTGCGCGCCGGAACATGTCACAGGACTGGAAAAAGGTAGGATAAAGAACTTCTAGGTGTTATTCAAAAATGAAAATCTTTAAAAGTTTAACTTATTCTTAATCTTAATCTTAATCTTCACAGGTGATATTCTCGGATGAGAAAAAATTCAACCTAGATGGTCCGGATGGGTTTAATGGCTATTGGCGGGACTTAAGGAAGGAACCACGATTTTTCTCGAAGCGAAACTTTGGGGGCGGATCTGTGATGGTTTGGGGTGCATTTAGTACAACCGGAAAATTGAAAATTCAGTTTGTTTCGCACAAAATGAAAAGTTCCGATTACATAGATGTCCTCAAAGCCAGTTTGCTACCCGTTATTCGAAGGAGACGCAAGGCAAAATTGATTTTTCAGCAGGATAATGCCAGGATCCATACCAGTGCTGAGACAATGGGGTGGGTCCGGTCAGAAAAAATAAATGTTTTGGACTGGCCAGCTTGTTCCCCCTATTTGAACCCGATTGAAAACCTTTGGGGTATTATGGTGCGGAAGATTTATGCTGAAAATCGGAAATTTTCATCAATCCAGGAGCTCAAAACCGCCATTCTTCAATCATGGGAAGAAATCGAGCTGGGAACACTGCAAAAGCTGGTCCAAAGTATGCCGAACCGTTTGTTCCAGACAATAAGCCGTTCTGGAGGTGCCACGGATTATTAGATTACTCTTGTTACTGTTTGTTACCAATAATACACTAAGGAGTGTAGGTGGTCGTATCATTTTGAAAAGCACATTTTCCTTAAATATGCTACAATTACTAGTTTTAAGAACAAAATAAATGAACTTGAACAAACCAATTTCTTACGGTCTTCCAGGTGAGGCTTTGATGTTCTTCAAACCACAAACCATTTTCCGACAGTCTTCGAGACCCGTCTTGTGATTTTGCAAACCACAAACCATTTTCCGACGGTCTTCGAGACGCGTCTTGTGATTTAGCAAATTACAAACCATTTCTTTGAGACGCGCCTTGTGATTTTGCAAACTGAAATATCACTCGTTACAATTTAACCACTTGAATTCAACTCACCTCATGAAATCAGCGACAGGATCCAAAAAATAGACTGGCAGGATCGTTAAAATATGTTGCCCTAAATGGCCGGCACGGATTTATGACAGCAACTCTCCATGGATGCGTGTGTACGCCGCGGAGGTCTGACCGGAAGAGGCCTCAATCATGCTCACCGATTGACACACATTTTACTCAAACCCCACAATGTCTAACGTACATTAATAGTCTATTCAGATTGGGCTATTTATGACTTTGTTAAGTGAGAGGGTATCCAATTATTACGAGGTGTTCAGACTGCAGCAAGATAATATATCTTGACGTTTCCATGCTTCCTCATTTGCACGCTAATACAGGGTTGAATTCAAGGAGAGTTTTAAAATTTAATTTGCGAAATCAAGCATTTGTGTGGCGACAATCGAACATTTTTTTCTGAACAAAGTTTCTACGAAAAAAATATAAAAAATATATGAAAAGGATTTTCGAAGAATATTTGAAGCTCTCATTAAGGATAATGAGCGAAGCTACATTCATTAGTTGGGTGTGCCGTTCTTCGGGGAATCAGACTATTCCTCAATTTATGTTTAAGTTTAAAAAATATTTTGATTCTGTACTATGATCGAACGGAGATTTGATAGAAAAATTTAGATACTTTTGGGAATTCTCACAAATAAATAAAAAAAGGACGATTGGACCAATTTTCAAGAAATATGATCGAACTAAAATATATTTCCACCAGTATCTCCATGTATGAAGCGCAACTCAGCAATTTTTTTTTTTCAAAAATGGAAACTGAACCATTGCGTTCTACTCGACAATCAATGATACAGCTTCTAACAAAATCGAATCGTGTCAATGTGATATAATTTAAACTGGATGTTGGATGAATATGTATAAATTATATGTATAAACCCATTCAAATCGTACAGTTGTCCCACGTGAAAAATGTTGAAATCCAAAGTATATTAAGCCACAGATAACAGATATTGAAGCTAGAACAAATTTTATTGAAAATCCTGTGTAAACTTTTGAATTGATATACGTTGGCACACTACTGCCATCTACTCAACTGATTGCGGCAGTACATAAGGAAGCAGCTGATTAACAACCGTCGAACGCAGCCAATGCGTTTGACAGCCGCAGTTGGGCTGCGTTTTCAATAACAATGATCCTTGCGCCATCTCCAATCGATTGCCAAACGCGGTCCCAATTTAAAATACATTTGAATTAACGGTTGCGGATGTTTACACACGTATCGGATGCCAGCCTCAATATCTGTTATCTGTGATTAAGCCATTCAAGGAGCAGAATTGAAACAATTTATGAAATCATGTTTATTCATGAAATATATTCGTTTTACAACCATTCCTACGTTTTAAATTGTCTTCCGCATTGGCCCTTGAACTTTGAAAATTTATTCGATTTGTTCTATTAAATCTAGGTTTAAGTTAAATACTTCATGTTAATTCTAGAGAGCATCTGTTTTTTAAACAATTCATGTTGAATAAGTGGAGAATAAATAATTATCATCATTATTTTTCATCATATAAAATGCTTTCCACAATCCGAGTTCAGCGCTCAGAAGATTTCCATCTAACATGCATTCGACCCTGGTGCGACAGAAAGAGCATGACTGTCAACTACGAAACGAAATGAAAACAGAGAATTTTCTCTCTGGTAAAGAGAAACGTGACGCTTGTCAGTTTTGTTTTGATGAATTTCTCCCTGCATTCCAGTTAGAACGAAAGCTCTCTCGTAATAATTGTTCGTAATAAATTCTTTTTAGAGGGTATCTTTTGACAGCGCAAAATGTATGGAATATTACGTAAATAATGACATCATAAAGCGTATTTACCCTGAAACGCCAATTATTATGTCATTAATGGCGTAATCTGAATAGGCTATAAGCCTAACTTTAGTTATGCACAACGTACACAAATAAACATATTTTGTAATTCTAAATGTATTTTAATGGTCCTATTTGGAGCATGCAAATAAAGGCAACATTCAATCGAAGTTACTGCTACCGTCGTCGGTGGTGACAATGGGTCAAATGGGGGTGAGAATGGGTCACTGTTTCAACTACTTAGAATGCTAGTAGAATATATTGAATGCATCTGAGGGCAAGAAGACTAAAATATAAGAGACCTTTTTGAACGATGTTGCTCTACGACCTCCAGACTGCCGGAGAGCGCGCTGACCCATTCTCACCCCCCAGACCCTTTGTCACCCTGAAATTTAAACTGTGCGTGTTTGTAAAATTCAGTCAAATTTACTTTCATATTTTATGTTAATTCGTTTGTTGGGATTCGCTACATGAACTTCTTCTTCTTCTTCTTCGATAGCTCTACATTATTCCAACTGGAACTTGCCTTTCAAATTAGTATTCTATTATAGCATTTCCTCATTTATTAATTGAAAGTTTTTCCATGCCAGTCATTGCAAGAATGTATCTAACTTGTGTGGCAAGAACAATGGATACAATATGCTCAGGAAGTCAAGAATGTTTCCCACCCGCAAGCATCCTAGACCGGAATGAGAATCAAACTCGCCATCTCTTGATTGGTAATTCTACGCCTTTGCCGCAAGGCAAATTGGAGACTTGTGAAAAAAACATTTTGCTGTGTACTTGTACCTAACTTCGTGCACTACCAAAATCACGGAGATTGACGTGTAAAAATGTGACTCCAACATGGCTTCTAGAAAAGCGTCGAAAATAGTAAAGGGAAAAATATTGATGAACGAAAACACTGACACTGTTGTAGAGTTTTATTAAATTAAGTAGAATCCTATTTTTACGATAATGCGCTAATTCATTCAAAAGAGCCTTTTCCGAATTAAACAATTTAAAATTTTGTTGCCAATAAATGTTACTGTCGCCAAGGTTATTTGAAACCTATGAAGGATTGAGTTATTGATTTCTGTTTATTACAGTTAGCCACAGCTAAACGATTTCTTTAAACCGCATTCGGGCATGGTGTGGTACAAGGCTCGGTAGTGGTGGTTGGCTCCGGTGTGGTCGTAGTGCAAGGTTCAGTGGTAGTGGTTGGCTCCGGAGTAGTGGTGGTGGCACAAGGACATTGCTCAGGAAGCACACAGAATCCCTCACGGTTGCGAACGTATCCTTCCTTACAGAAACATCCCGGAACGCAAACTGTGGCGCACACTCCCCCCAGAAGATTGTCGCAGGTCTTGGGACAGCCCGTTCCACATACTTGGTACTCCTCGAAAGGTAGTTTACAATCTGAAATAGAAGTCGGTTAGTTTCGCAGATAGTTGGATACACAACGAGGATCTTACGGCATTTTCGGCAGCCCGGTGGTGGAGGCAAACTGAAAACTGAATGAATGCAAACGGAAGCAACGAGGATGGCAATGGCTGCGAATTTCATGTTGACTTGATTGACAGGAGCGACACAGGATCCGAACTGATGAATTGATTGCCACTGGGAAGGGTTTTTATTCGAATCTGTAAGCAGGTACGTTGTTTTGATTTGTGTTATTCTCGATTCAACGTCAACATGGAATGCGTGAAGTTATTCATCTGTGATCGCATGCTCTTTAAGCTCAGTAGATGATGATGGCAATTATGATCGGCTGCATTCCTGGTAGGAATGATAAAGGGTTTCAGACCAGCAATGTTAGAAAACAATTGGAAAATGCCTATTACAAACTATCAAGGCTTTTGCGGATGAACAAAACAAGGTAAATAAACTAAAAATGTATCAAACATATGGTATTTTGGATCCATTGACCATATGTAAAACAAGGGTAGAAGATATAAGTTTAAGTCATTATAAATTTATTTCAGGATTTATTCAAACTAATGTACGTTATTGTGGATTATGAAACAAGTTTTTTAATTAACTAAAAAAAGTGTTGTGGAGGTAAGATGCAATTTGCAGTAAAAAATCCGTACAGACGTAAACGTCTTCAGAAGTCTTTAGGGAAATCCATTAACATTTGCGTCAGCTTACCCAAATTTTGATGATGATTTAATTCCAACTCTTTCTTGATCCTTAACTTGATCTTTAACTTGACCATTGGAGTATGCCATGTAAGTTACATTATTTTGATATGAGTGCAAAAATGATAACGTGGCTTTAAAGCCTTGCTATTCATAACTGTGGAAGCGGCTGATTTGTATATAAAGGTTGCAAGTAATTCAAATTGAGCAGTTCCACAGTCTCATGTCTTCTAAAATAAAAACTTAAGGTGACAATCATTCTTCATTTGAATATTTATTCGCCAATTTCACTTGTCTACTGCACTTATCTACAAATGAAGCACTAAATAATAGTTTTACCCAGTCTTCACGAAAACATGAGCGGCGCTGAGCTTGAGTGCAGTTTTTGCAAGTTCATGTTCATCCCGAGCGCGCGTTCTTCTTCAAGCTCGTGTTCACCATCAGCATCGAACATGGGTGCGAAAAATGAACGCGGTGCGGCTCAGCTCAGGCTCGAGCTCAAGTTCAAAACTTGGGCTGTGTGTTCAGGCTGTGTGCTCATCCAGCATGCTGTGTGCTCAGACTGTGTGCTTAGGCTGAGAACTGAGGCTGTGAGAATAGGTTTTGGGCCGAGCGCGATGCTTTACGATTATGCGGCACGTTTCGTATTCGCCATAGTTGAGCGGCATAGCAAAAAAATACGAATCGGTGCTCGTAGATGAAAACAAGTTTCATAACAGCATTTGCATTTGCGTGCGTCAAAACGGGAAAACAATCAAACCGCAAAAGTGCCCATTCTGCGTGGCCCTATAGTATGCGAAAAGCAAGCGTGTTATGTTTTATAGTTGAAAATAATCCAAAACGTGAAGCAAACTAACTTTAAAATGAAAATTTAGTTTGTAAGCAAAGATTATACATAACAGTATTGTTTCTATCCAGCTTCATTGAAAGAGCGAAACTCAATTGGGGAAACAAATAAAATATAAAATCTTCCTACAAAACAAAAACATAAAAAGTGTACAATAAATGGATTAGTTAATTGATTGCCAGTATATTCATTGTGTTTGCTACATAAGATGCACAAAACACATGTATACAATGGCAGGCATAGAAAAGCCTCAATTATAACGGTAATTTAAATGCTAATGGGAACCCTTTGTTGAAAACAGGTTAAGTTGCAGGTGAAATGTAGACCCATTGAAGAAAAAAAAATGTTTCGATATTGTAGACTGTGTGTCAACTTTGTTTTCCACAAACCCTCAACAAAATGTGTTGAACATTTGGTATTGTTTTTTTTTCTTTGGTAGGTAGATACATAGTAAAGCACGTGAGTTAAATATGTACACACATGTCCATTGTCCATCTCAAGTAGAGAGAAATCCCGCAGTGCCGGACAACTTAGTCACATTATGTAAAATTCTGTACGGGTACCCTGCATACACAAAATATACGATTCATATTTGATTTTTTGAACATGTTTTCCGATGATGTACCTTGATAATGACTGAAGGTAAAAAAATCACGGATTACAAAATTGATTATATGGTAAACTTTAGCGGCATTTTAAAATATAACCGCGTTTCTACTCGCTTGAATCTAATACAATGAGGTCGGTCTTTGCGAGGGGAATACGTTCCACGTACATCCGCGTAGAACAACTTTGTGAAAACAATCGCGTAGAAAAACGACGTAAATGTCGAAATTCGCTTAAAAAATCGCGTGATTTATGAAATGTGCTTAAAAAGCAACCCAAGTATACAAATTCATAACACAATTTTTCACTTGTGTAAAGATAAGTCAGTGCAAGTAGTGCGACTTTTAAAGGAAATTACATAAAACTTAAAGTTCCCACCTTTCTCAAAGTCGAAGAAGCAACGTAAAGACAATATTTTTTTTAAAAAATTGCACAGGAAAGCAACCGAAAGAATTTTTGAAACTCTTCTCAACAAGTCTAAAGGCTATTCAATTACAAATGGTTAGAAGTACGGGATTGGACTTTTCTTATGCTTATGTTTTTCGTTGAATGTCCTTATACTCTGTCATTGAGGATATTTCAAATAATCTACGTGCTTAATAAGATGATAAATAAGTTCATTTTTAACTTTACGAACAAAGTATCATCGAACGATTGAAATTCAATTCTAGAGTTTCAACACCAAAATGTTAAGCCAAGCCAACCAAGCAATGTCTGTTGATTGTAAACGATGTTTGTACCGTGCTCAAAGCGGCGCTCACAGCCGCGCTGAAAACATCAATGCTCGAGCGCCGCTGTGAGCGTGGTGCAAAACATGAGCATCCAGCCTACGCTCGAGTTCATGCTCATTTTTACGAGTGCACGTTCGAGCCCGAAGCGAATGTTCATTCGAGTGCGGCAGCACGGCTAAACATTTGCGCGGGGCTGCACCTTGAAGACTGGTTTTACCATATTTATCAATGTGGTATGTACATGAACTGTAGTCTTATTAATGTTTGGTTTGTTGTGTATTTAAGGACAATCCTCACGGAATCGAAATTTAAAAGGACTCGCGTTTTCAAGGGCACACCACTCAATACGGAAGCAACGCACAACTGTCAGTTTTATTATTTCAGCTTTACAGCGTGAAATAATAAAAATGACAGTTGTGCGTTGCTTCCCTATTGAGTGGTGTGCCCTTGAAAACGCGAGTCCTTTCAAATTTCGATTCCGTGAGGATTGTTACATTAAATTAAAGTTATTAATTAACGACTGGAAAAATTGTTGGATCAAGGATCTGGCTTTTTCAGTGGGGCAATTCAAAATATAGCCGTTTTAATCAACCCAGAGATTGAGAAAGCCGGATCCTTGATGCATTAAATTAAAGAATAAGTCAAAATACTCATGAACAAATAATCGAATCGCGTTCTTTCGGCGTCATCCGCCTCACCATTAACCTTTCCGTCCCTGAAGTTGAAGCATAAGTATTATAGCTTCCCAAAGTAGGGGGTCACGATCCCCTTCCATAAGTTTTACACAGACTGGAGACATCGCGATCCAACACTTTGGGAAACTATTCCATGCAGTATTTGTGATCAACATGATTCAACCATAGCAACCCAGATTTTACATAAACTATTCGGTCGGTACCTTGAATGTCAAATTTATTGTTTTGGTTTGCTTTTTCTCAAGTATCAAAATTAGGTTCCTGAGATTAAAAGCATGGACATCTTTAACATTTATATGTTAAAATATGTTTAAACGATCATGGTAAGTCTCAGTGCAAGTTCCAGATCCGTTGCAAAGTCGATGACTGTCCGGCGCGTCACAACACACTACTGCACCCAGTGACAGGAATCGTGGCATTCAACACACATTCGTTATCCGGTGATGCGATCTACTTTCGTATGATTCCGGTAACGTTGCACTGCGGCGAACTTTCTGTGCAAACTCTGGCGTTTTTAGATGAAGGAGCTTCCGTTACACTCGTCGAAAACTCCCTAGTAGACAAACTCGGCATACAAGGAACAAAGAACCCCTTAACCATTACTTGGACAGCTGACATTAAGCGTACAGAAAGGGATTCTCGTCAAACGAATTTGTGGATTTCTGCTCGAGGATCAGAAGAAAAAATTCTGCTGCGAATGGTGCAAACAGTTCCGAAGCTCATGCTGCCTCAACAGTCGCTGAACGTGCCCGCGCTGATGGAAAGCTACAAGTTTCTCCGGAATTTGCCAGTTGAGTCGTACTGGTTTGTTGCAGGAATTTTGATAGGAATAAATAACGTTCATCCAATCGCGCCAATTGAATCAAGACTCGGGTACGCTGGTGAACCAATTGCGGTTCGTTCCTCACTGGGGTGGACAATTTACGGTCCAAGCAGAAAATCAACAAGTTCCAAAGGTTTTGTTGGGTGCCATGGTGATATTAGCAATCAAGAACTACATGACGTTTTGAAATCACAGTACGCACTTGAAGAATCTGTAGTGGCGGTGATGCAAGAATCTAAAGACGATCGAAAAGCTCGAGAGATGTTGGAGAAGACTACAGTTAGAGTAGGCGACCGATTCGAGACCGGTTTGCTTTGGAGCACGGACAGTCCGAAGTTTCCAAATAATTGTCAGATGGCAATGCAACGGTTACAACAATTGGAGAATAGACTAGAAAAATCCTCTTAGCTCTACGACATCGTGCGTAAACAAATAGCAGAGTATGAACAGAAGGCCGCTCGACAACGGACCAGATCTTTACTGTACGGCAAATCCTTCAAAAATGCCGTGAATACCAGGTCCCAACGCACCATCTGTTCGTTGATTTCAAGGCGGCATACGACAGTATAGACCGCGTAGAGCTATGGAAAATTATGGACGAGAACAGCTTCCCTGCGAAGCTTACCAGACTGATCAAAGCAACGATGGATGGTGTGCAAAACTGTGTGAAGATTTCGGGCGAACACTCCAGTTCGTTCGAATCGCGCCGGGGACTAAGACAAGGTGATGGACTTTCGTGCCTGTTGTTCAACATTGCGCTAGAAGGTGTCATGCGGAGAGCCGGGTGTAACAGCCGGGGTACGATTTTCAATAGATCCAGTCAATTTATTTGCTTCGCGGATGACATGGACATTGTCGGCCGAACATTTGCAAAGGTGGCAGAACTGTACACCCGCCTGAAACGTGAAGCAACAAAAGTTGGACTGGTGGTGAATGCGTCAAAGACAAAGTACATGCTTGTGGGCGGAACCGAGCGCGACAGGGCCCGCCTGGGAAGCAGTGTTACGATAGACGGGGATACCTTCGAGGTGGTCGAGGAATTCGTCTACCTCGGATCCTTGCTAACGGCTGACAACAACGTTAGCCGTGAAATACGAAGGCGCATCATCAGTGGAAGTCGGGCCTACTACGGGCTCCAGAAGAAACTGCGGTCGAAAAGATTCGCCACCGCACCAAATGTATCATGTACAAGACGCTTATAAGACCGGTTGTCCTCTACGGACATGAAACATGCACAATGCTCGAGGCGGACTCGGCGTATTCTAGAGACGGGTGCTTAGGACCAGCTTTGGCGGTGTGCAAGAAGACGGTGTGTGGCGGCGAAGAATGAACCACGAGCTCGCCCAACTCTACGGCGAACCCAGTATCCAGAAGGTAGCTAAAGCCGGAAGGGTACGATGGGCAGGACATGTTGCAAGAATGCCGGACAGCAACCCTGCAAAGATGGTGTTCGCTTCCGATCCGGCAGGAACGAGACGGCGTGGAGCGCAGCGAGCGAGATGGGCAGACCAGGTGCAGAACGACTTGGCGAGCGTGGGGCGTATCCGAGGATGGAGAGATGCAGCCTCGAACCGTGTATTGTGGCGTCAAATTGTTGATTCGGTGTTATCTGTTTAGATGTTAACTAAATAAATGAATGAATGAATGAACAGAAGGGCTATGCACATCCTGCGACGGCTGAAGAAATAACTGAATTTGGATCCGGCGGAATCTGGTACTTGCCACTCAACGTGGTGCTGAACCCGAAGAAACCTGGGAAGATGCGTTTGGTTTGGGATGCGGCGGCAGCAGTTCAAGGAGTATCGTTAAACTCGCAGCTATTGGCAGGTCCGGATATGTTGACAGCTCTACCGTCGGTTATAAACCGTTTTCGAGAACGTCCGGTAGATTTCGGAGGTGACATACGCGAAATGTACCATCAAATATTGATCCGAAAGGCGGATAAAAAAGCACAACTGTTCCTGTTTCGGAATTCTTCGCGAGAGCAACCAACGATCTACATTATGGACGTGGCCACGTTTGGTTCGAAGTGCTCACCGTGTCAGGCACAATATATAAAACCCGTAATGCACTAGAGTTTGCAATTCAATATCCGGAAGCAGCAGCAGCAATAGTCGACAAGCATTATGTCGATGATTATTTTGATAGCACAGACACTGCCGAAGAAGCCATAAGGAGAGCTAAAGAAGTGAAGTACGTTCACTCAAAAGGAGGGTTCGAAATCCGAAATTGGGTTTCGAACTCTAAAGAAGTGCTCTACCTACAGTTTAGGAGACATGAAAGAAAATCAAGCGATTCATTTCAATTGTGATAAAGAAACGGGCTCTGAGCGCGTTCTCGGAATCATTTGGTGCCCTGAAATGGTTATTTTTTTTTTCTCTACGGAGCATCGAGAAGAATTAAGGCAGTATTTGTGGAATGGAGAAGTACCAACTAAAAGAATTGTACTGAGTTGTGTTATGGGTTTTTTTTATCCTTTGGGTTTGCTTGCGACCTTCACTATCCACGGCCGTATTCTGATCCAAAGTTTGTGGCGCACCGGATGTGACTGGGATGATCGGATCGATGAAACGAATGCACGGGAATGGAATAGATGGATTAGCTGTTTACCAGACGTGGAGCAAACCCGAATACCTCGAGCCTATTTCGGGCAGTGGAAAACGACGAAGATTGGGTCAATACAGCTGCACATGTTTACAGACGCGAGCCTTCAAGCGTATGGGTGTGCTGCATATTTTAGAGCAACAGTTGGAGAAGATGTTCGATGCTCCCTTGTGATGGCTAGAGCAAAAGTCGCACCGTTGAAGCGTCAATCAGTGCCACGCTTCTTAGAGCTGATGGGCGCCGTTTTGGGAGCAAGGCTAATGCGATCGGTTATAGCAAACCACACTCTTTTAATACAAAAATGATATTTGTGGACGGATTCTCAAACCGTACTTAGTTGACTTCGTTCGGATCAGCACAACTATAAACAGTTCGTCGCATTTCGGGTAGGAGAAATACACGAGCTAACGAGTTTGACAGATTGGCGCAAAATCCCGTCAAAGTTTATTATCGCCGATGCATTGACCAAGTGGGGAAATGGACCAAATCTTGAACCCAAAGGGCCATGGTTCACTGGACCGACGTTTCTCCGGCAAAGCGAAGAACACTGGCCAGCCGATCCGCTTCCGGAAGCAAATGTAGCAGAAGAGAGAAGGAATATTTTGTTAGTGCATTCAGCACCGTCAGCAGAACAAATGATAAATGTTCATCGCTTTTCTAAATGGGATAGATTGCTCAGAGTAACAGCCACAGTCATGCGGTTCATCGGAAATTGTCGGAAGAAAATAGCCAAACTGCCCATATTGGGATCAGAGGCATCGGAGAACCAACGTCGGCTCATAATAGCAAAGCTCAATGTCATGAAGCGGCCTTTATTACAAGATGAGCTAAGAAGTGCGGAAGAAGTTCTTTGGAAGCTAGCACAAGCAGAAGGTTATGTTGAAGAGGTGCGGTTACTAAAAAAGAAGGGGGAACTCGGAATTGGCAAACCGGTGGCGCATTTATCGCGATCGAGTTCACTGTACAAACTCACGCCGTTTTTAGACGGCCATGGCGTGCTGCGTATGGGAGGTAGAATGCAAAATTCTGTATCAGCTACACTGCCGTTCTACGCATGCTTGTACCAAATTCAAAAAACGACAAATGAGAAAATGGCAGTTGAAATTGAACACTAATTTTCATTGCTGCCGTATAACCATAATGCAATATCGGAGTATTACACCACTGAGCCATTCAGAAGACTTAATATCATTGAAATCATTATTATTTTTCAATCATAAATAGAATTTGCGACAACGATCATGAAAATAGTTTGGCGGGACAGTTATGCCGAGAAATAGAGCACTTGTTTTGTGGTTTCTACGCATATCAGCCTCGTTCAGTGCATGATTTCGTGAATGACTACTGCGATTGACATATGTATCCATATGCTTTATCTATGGAAGTGAACCTTCCACGTGGTTGAAGTGATTATGTCGCTAAGAATGAGTATTGTGCAAATTGCCCCCATTAAACCAGTGCAACAGGCTAAGATTGCAAGATCTAAACAGAAAATGCTATTTCAATGTGGTGTGCTCCATAAAATAACAGAATCCGCCATAATGATGAATCTTATCACCGCGGGACAATTATGCGTAGAAATTAAGCAATGGGACAAATAGACTTGATGTTTTTTTCAATGATTTTCCGAACAAAATTCGAAATCTGTTAGAGTTTTCTAAAAGTATACATCAAAATAGACTGCTATATGGTGAAAAGTCAAAATCCACAAAAACTAACATGGGACAACTATGCGTAGAAGGGCAGTACATTCGATGAAAAGTTTCCAATCATTTTACCGAAGGCGCATGCGGTTACAGATAAGTTATTGCAAAAGTACCGTGAGAGATTTGGACATGCCAACAGGGAAACCATATTCCACGAGGTGCGCCGAAAGTTCCACATACCAAAGCTAAGAACGACAATTTCGCGAGTGATTTTTTTTTTGTCTTTATTTTTGTGATTTTTTCTTGGCTAATAAGTTCATCACATTTCGCGAGTGATGAAGAACTGTGCCTGGTGCAAGGTACATCGTTGCCGACCGGAGGTGCCACTTATGGCGCCACTTCCTGTTCAGAGGAAGTTCATTCAGTCCATTCAGCGTCCATTCATCCAATCCATTCAGCGTCTTCCTGTCCATTCAGCGCAGTTGGTCTGGACTATCTTGGGCCAGTAGAAGTATCTGTTGGTAGACGATCGGAGAAAAGGTGGATCTGTTTGTTTACCTGTCTGGCGATTCGTGCGATTCATCTGGAAGTTGTGGATAGCCTCACTACGCAATCGTGCCTGATGACAATTCGTCGATTTATCTGTAAACGGGGTGCTCCAGAAGAATTCTTTTCCGATAACGGAACAAATTTCAGAGGCGCATACAATGAACTCAAGAAAACGGTAGAGCAAATTAATCAAAAGTGTGCAGAAGGAATTACAAGTGCCAGCATCAAGTGGAATTTAAATCCTCCGGCCACACCCCACATGGGTGGCATTTGGGAAATACTGTGCGATCGGTGAAAGAAGTGCTCAAGGTTTGAACGATGGAATACGATTAACAGACGAAATTTTGCGGACAGCATTAGCAGAAGCAGAAGACATCGTGAATTCACGGCCGTTAACTTATGTGCCGGATACAGCGGAATAGGATGCGCTTACACCGAATCACTTCTTACGTGGATCAGTCAGAGAAAAGGATGGAATGCCCCAGTGTCCAGAACACATAGCAGGAGCGATGCGGGACGTGTACAAGCGTTATCAGGTTCTAGCAGAAAAATTGTGGAAACGTTGGTGTAAAGAATACTTGCCAACAGTTAATCAACAAACCAAATGGTATAGTGAGAAAAAACTCGTACGCGTCGGATACCTAGTTTTTGAGGTGGATGGTAACAACAGAAGGTGCTGGATACGAGGAATCGTAGAAGCGGTGTATGCTGGAACGGATGGCAGAATTAGACAAGCTGATGTAAGAACATCTAAGGAAATATTCAGACGTGCTGTGGCAAACTTGGCGGTTTTGGAGATTCAGGACAGTAAATCCGGATCCTCAGGAAAGGAAGTACCGGAGTTACGGGCTGGGGATGTGTTAAAACCACTGGGCTAGTGACTGTGCGCCAGTCTATGAATTGAAGGAGAAGATAATGGGAATAATCGTTAGGACAGGAGATAAAAACAAAACAAACTAAAGAGCAGTTAATGGTGGTTCGATATTTTGTAGAAGTTTATTGAATATTATTAAATTTAAAACTATTTCGCGGCTGTTTTGTACTAACCTTACTATTATTAGCAAATAATCACATCATCAAATAATCACATCACAGTAAGTCGTGCATAAATTACTTAGTAAGCTAAACATATTAATAATGAAATGAACTAAAACCAGGTTGCGGATATCAAAAGCATCGTAGGCACTGATTACAACAAAATTCGTAAATTAGCTAAAATTTGTCCTAAAGTAGGAAACTAGTGAGTATCCTAATTAACTATAATTATTTAAAATACATAATTATTATCCTGAATAAATACATAGGCTAATGTTGAATAGTTGAAGTACCGGTAAATGTTCTGAAAATTGCACCACGAGTTTGCAGAAAAAACTAACTTTTGTAAGTAAATAAGGTAAATTTGTAGATAAATACTCACAGATAAAAATATGTTGAGATTTTAAATGTATTTTTATGCACATATTTGGAGCATGCAAATAAACGTAACATTCAATCGATCTCACTATTCTTTTAAATCGAAATAAATGTAAACGGTGCTTGCTTGTAAAATTCAATCAAATTGAATAGAATATCGAATGTTAATTCGTTTGATGGGATAAGCTGCAATTTTACACGTCGTTGAATTTTCAAAATTATTTGCTGTGCTGATGTAAACCATTAAAATTTCAGTTTGAGCTGTATAAATATACTGCTACAAGAAATTAAGTGCCGTTTCTGTATATATTCCGAACATCCGGATTGTGTTGCTTTTGTACCGGATTGAACTCAAGTAGCCCCGAAACTCTAAAAATATCTTGAAATTGTAAAGTCATGAAGTTTGAGGTGTTACACGACGTCCTTTGACTCAATTTATAAAATGCGCATTCTGTCCTTAGAATTGTGGTCGATGTGACCAGATTGAACCCAAATATTATTATAATTGTTTTGTAAAATTATGCAGTTTGAAGTGTCACACGACCTATTTTGACTTAATTTGGGAAATGGCCATTCCGAAGGTCCCCCGGACTGTGTCCGGATTGAACCCAAGGGACCCAGGAACCTTAAAAATATCACTCCCATCATTGTTTTGTGAAATCTATAACGTTTGAGCTGTCACACGATCTGTTTTGACTTGAATTTCTGAATGGCCACTTTTTCTGGGGACAACTGACCCCAACGGATTCTGGAATAATTCTGGAACCGTACTAAGGATTGATCTTAATCGAGTATGAATCAAATTGGGATCCATCCGGATCGAATGCAACTTGTTGCGATGGAATCGGTCAAGAAATGTGGTTTTTACAGCAGTTTAAATTGATTAAAGGCCATAAAAACAGACGTCAGGGACGTAAAGGTTAAGGCACTTGTACTAGAAGGATTCATTAAAACCCGTATCCCGTTTATGGAAGCAAATGTTATCATCAAGTGCATCGTACCTAGTCGCAATTATTTGTGCATTTCAAGACAAAATTTTCAAAACGACTTATCTGCTTTTGTAAACAAAGATTCGAACGTCGATTTGACGAATTTTATTTATTATGTCTTTATTTGTGTGTTTTTTTAAATTTTACATTAAGTTCAACACAAAATATTTGACGAATCTGATAGCACTCTCAAAGCAACACCATCAACAGGTAGCCGAAACCTTCACCTACCTATTGATAGTGTTGGTTTGCGTGAGAGTGCTATCGATTTGACGAATCTGATAGCACTCTCACGCAAACCAACACTATCAATAGGTAGGTGAAGGTTTCGGCTACCTGTTGATGGCGTTGCTTTGTGTCAAAGTGCTAACAGATTCGTCAAATCGTCGTTTGAGTATTTGTTCACAAAAGTAGATAACTATGTCTTTATTTCAAGTGTAATTAATAGGCCTTTCCCAAGTGTTGACAATTTTGCTACACCGGTAATATATTTGAATTAATCTTTTCAAGTGCGCGGTATTCCGATCGTGGGAAGGCACAAATCTCATCAGATGACAAAATAATGAAGCAAATGAGCCAACATTCTTGGTGTTACATCCTTATGATAATAAGTATGATACCTATGTAAGACATAGTACGGCAATATGTACTTCGAAAAATCAATTTGAAAAATTATAGGTTTAAAATTGATTGAAGTTATCTGTTGAGAAAATATTACCCCCTATCAATTTCGCGTGTTTGATTATACTATTTCTCAATATTCCTCAAGTTCAAAACGAAGCGATGTAATGATGCCAAATTGTTATGTTTTTTGTGCATGATCACCGGGTCCGCATCGTCATCAACGATGCGATCCAATTAGGCACAAGCACGCCATATAAGCGAGCAGCACCCAGAGGAAATTCGGACTCCAAGCTTTGCTGCCTCGTTCGTTCGCTGATGATGGCGGAAGAAAATGGGAACATTTGGTCGATGGGTGAATGACCGCTGCCGATGGATTTATTGTTGTTTACTTGCGTTTGGGTCTTACATTTGGAATTTGGGGAAAAGCGAAATTAGTTTGGTTGACTAGTTAAAGTGAAGTTTTTTTTGTTGGAAATGACAGACAGACATGACCTCTCGGAAGCGATCCGAAAAAAAACATTAACGCAAATACACCTTGTCATTAACGAGTTCTCACCACTTCCAGAATCAACAAACTCATTCGGAAAATTCCAGATCACACATTTCTTCTTCCATGCTGGCGCTTCAAGCTTATCGCCGAATCACGTGCTTTCTTCCTGTTGGCGCTCCAGATAGCGGCCATTGCCACCGCGTGCTTCGAGTAGCCCCAAAACGCACCACAATTTGGGATATTGGGGATGAGCTCATCGCCGGGCCCGAGAAACCGCACACCGCAAACACTTTCGATGTTGTTTGTTCTGGCTTGGAACTAGCCCCAGCACTGGCACCGACTGAGCTGCCTTCTCGGATGGGTAACGAAAGAAAGCGAAATTTCCCCAAAATGAGAGGAAAAAAAGTTTATTCTTTCCGGGAAGTAAACGTGCGGACAGGTGATTCACCTTTGGGATGGGTGATAATTTCTTTGTTGATTTCTGAAAAGCGTGCAATTCATTGACCTTTCTATTTGGCGGTGATTCATTCTGTCGTGAATGTGCAATTGAGTCTATCTAATGTTGTATTTTGCAATGGAATAAAAAATGCTTCAGAGTCCGACTTGTTCTAGAATGAACCAAAACGCCTGAAAGTATAACTTGCCTCAAATTGAAAAAAAAAATGGTTCAGAGTCCTACGCGCTTTTGAGTGAATTAACAATACCTCGGATAAATCAAAGTTAATTGCCTATTTCCGGGGATTAAACCACCCGACTGGGACGTTAATTTACAATGTTATGAAAACTCATATGTGAATATGTACGTTATGCGGAAGATATTGATTTGGAAAATGTGTTGGAAGTAACCATTTTCCCTTCGATGGGACTCGAACCCATGACCCTACAGTACGCTATACTGGTGCTTTAACCAACTGAGCTACGAAGGACCTCCGTCGGCCTTCGCAACCTAGCGGCTACTGAACGAGCCGCCAGACATTCTAAATACTCACGCTCCTCTAATGTGGAGGTCCTTCGTAGCTCAGTTGGTTAAAGCACCAGTCTAGCGTACTGTAGGGTCATGGGTTCGAGTCTCATCGAAGGGAAAGTGGTTACCTCCAATACATTTTCAAAATCAATATCTTCCATATAACGTACATATTCACATATGAGTTTTCATAACATTGTAAATAACATTGTACTCGCACTTGGATAAATTAAAATGCAGCTGAATTAATTTTGGCGTTTGAGTTGTTAAGAAAATCAAATAAGGTTACTAAGCAGGAGGTCGTTGGTTCCAGGCTCGTCGCTTTCCTACTTTGTATTTCTATCTGTGTTTCACGTTCTAACAAAACGATTCCTACTGTTATAACCTTCTACACTAACAATTCCAAACACCTATGAGAAATCGTAGAGTTTTTTGCATTTTTCTTCATTAAGTGTCCAACTCACCATCCTTACCCTTCCTCAGCATCCAATCTAAATCAGAACCCAATCCAATCCAAATCCAATCCAAATCCAATCCAAATCCAATCCAAATCCAATCCAAATCCAATCCAAATCCAATCCAAATCCAATCCAAATCCAATCCAAATCCAATCCAATCCAATCCAATCCAATCCAAATCCAATCCAAATCCAATGCAAACCAATCCAAACCAACCAAACCAACCAAATCAATCCAAATCCAATCCAAACCAACCAAACCAACCAAACCAATCCAAACCAACCAAACCAACCAAATCAATCCAACCAATCCAAACCAATCCAAATCCAACCAAATCAATCCAAACCAATCAAACCAATCAAACCAATCCAAACCAACCAAACCAATCCAAATCCAATCCAAACCAAACCAAACCAACCAACCAAACCAATCCAAACCAATCCAAATCAATCCAATCAATCCAAATCCAATCCAAATCAATCCAAACCAATCCAAATCAATCCAAATCCAATCAAACCAATCCAAACCAATCCAAATCAATCCAAATCAATCCAAATCCAAACCAAATCCAATCCAAACCAATCCAAACCAATCCCCAACAATCCAGTCAAACCAATCCAAATCCAATCCAAATCCAACCAAATCCAATCCAATCAATCCAAACCAATCCAAACCAATCCAAACCAATCCAAATCAATCCAAACCAATCAAATCCAGTCAATCCCAAACCAATCCAAACCAATCCCAAATCCAATCCAAACCAGTCCAAACCAATCCAAACCAATCCAATCCAATCCAAACCAGTCAAACCAGTCCCAAACCAATCCAAACCAATCCAACCAATCCAACCAAACCAACCAAACCAATCCAAACCAATCCAGTCAAACCAATCCAAACCAACCAAACCAATCCAAACCAATCCAAACCAATCCAACCAACCAAAATCCAAATCCAATCCCAAACCAATCCAAACCAATCCAACCAATCCAAACCAATCCAAACCAATCCAAACCAATCCAACCAATCCAAACCAATCCAAATCCAATCCAAATCCAATCCAAATCCAATCAAACCAATCCAAATCCAATCCAAACCAATCCAAACCAATCCAAATCCAACCAAACCAATCCAGGTCCAATCCAAACAAATCCAATCCAAACCAATCCCAAACCAATCCAAACCAATCCAAATCCAGTCCAACCAATCCAAACCAATCCAAATCCAATCCAAATCCAACCAAACCAATCCAAATCCAGTCCAGATCCAAGTCGATCCAGTCCAAACCAGTCCCAAACCAATCCAAATCCAATCCCAAACCAAGTCCAAATCAATCCAACCAATCCAAACCAATCCAAACCAACCAAACCAATCCAAACCAACCAACCAATCCCAACCAAACCAATCAGTCAATCCAAACCAATCCAAATCCAATCCAAACCAATCCAACCAATCCAAACCAATCCAACCAATCCAAACCAATCCAAACCAATCCAACCAATCCAAACCAATCCAAATCCAATCCAAATCTAATTCAAATCCAATCCAGATCCAATCCAATCCAAATCCAATCCAAATCCAACCCAATCCAAATCCAAAACAAATCCAAAACAAACAATCCAAATCCAAAACCAAATCCAAATCTTGCATCGTCAGTCCAAACCAATCCAAACCAATCCAAACCAGTCAAATCCAATCCCAAATCCAATCCAAACCAATCCAAACCAATCCAAACCAATCCAAACCAACCAAACCAATCCAACCAATCCCAAATCCAATCCAACCAATCCAAACCAACCAACCAATCCCAAGATCCAACCAAACCAATCCAAACCAATCCAAACCAATCCAAACCAATCCAAATCCAATCAAACCAATCCAAACCAATCCAAACCAACCAAACCAATCCAAACCAATCCAAACCAATCCAAATCCAATCCAAACCAACCAAACCAACCAAACCAACCAAACCAACCAAACCACTCCAACCAATCCAAACCAATCCAAACCAATCCAAATCCAATCCAAACCAATCCAAACCAATCCAAACCAACCAAACCAATCCAACCAATCCAAATCCAATCCAACCAAACCAACCAAATCCAATCCAAACCAATCCAAATCAACCATAAACCAATCCAACCAATCCACCAAACCAATCCAAACCAATCCAAACCAACCAAACCAATCCAAACCAGTCAAATCCAATCCAAATCCAATCCAAATCAACCAAACCAATCCAATCCAATCCAATCCAATCCAGTCCAATCCAACCAATCCAGTCCAATCCCAAACCAATCCAAACCAACCAAACCAATCCAAACCAATCCAAACCAATCCAAACCAACCAAACCAATCCAAACCAATCCAAACCAACCAAACCAACCAGTCAATCCAAACCAATCCAAACCAACCAAACCAATCCAAACCAATCCAAACCAATCCAAACCAATCCAAACCAATCCAAACCAACCAAACCAATCCAAACCAATCCAAATCCAATCCAAACCAATCCAAACCAATCCAAACCAACCAAACCAATCCAAACCAATCAAATCCAATCCAAAATCCAATCCAAATTCAATCCAATCCCAATCCAAATCCATCCAATCAATCCAACCATCAATCAAATCCAATCCAAACCAATCCAAATCCAATCCAAATCCAATCCAAACCAAGTCCAAACCAATCAAATCAACCAATCCAATTCAAATCAACCAAACCAATCCAAACCAACCAAAACCAATCAAACCAATCCAAACCAATTCAAACCAACCAAGATCCAACCAAATCCAAGTCCAATCCAAACCAATCCAAACCAATCCAAATCCAAAACAAATCCAAAACCAAATCCAATCAAAACCAAAACCAAACCAAATTATCCAAACCAACCAAATCCAAATCCAATCCAAACCAATCCAAATCCAATCCAAACCAATCCAAACCAATCCAAACCAATCCAAACCAACCAAACCAATCCAAACCAACCAAACCAATCCAAACCAATCCCAAACCAATCCAAACCAATCCAACCAACCAAACCAACCAAACCAATCCCAAACCAATCCAAACCAACCAAACCAACCAAACCAATCCAAACCAATCAAAACCAATCCAAACCAAATCCAATCCAACCAAATTCAAATTCAAACCCAAACCAATCCAATCAAATCCAAACCAATCCAAACCAATCCAAACCAAGTCATCCAAACCAATCCAAACCAATCCAACCAAATCCAAACCAACCAATCCAAACCAATCCAAACCAATCCAAACCAATCAAACCAATCAAATCCAATCCAATCCAAATCCAACCAAACCATCAACCAATCCAACCAACCAACCAAACCAATCCAAACCAAACCAAACCAATCCAAACCAAACCAATCCAAACCAATCCAAACCAATCCAAACCAAGTCCAATCCAAACCAACCAAACAATCCAAACCAATCCAAACCAACCAAATCCAATCCAAATCCAGTCCAACCAAACCAATCCAAACCAACCAAACCAACCAAACCAATCCAAATCCAATCCCAACCAATCCAAACCAATCCAAACCAACCAAACCAACCAAACCAATCCAAACCAACCAAACCAATCCAAACCAACCCAAACCAACCAACCAATCCAAACCAATCCAAACCAACCAAACCAATCCAAACCAATCCAAACCAACCAAACCAATCCAACCAACCAATCCAACCAAACCAATCCAAACCAACCAAACCAATCCAACCAACCAAACCAATCCAAACCAATCCAACAATCCAAATCCAGTCCAACCAAAATCCAAATCCAATCCAAATCCAACCAACCAACCAAATCCAACCAATCCAAACCAAATCCAAACCAATCCAAACCAATCAAAACCCAATCCATATCCAACCAAAACCAAACCAATCCAAACCAACCAAACCCAATTCAATCAACCAAATTCAAACCATCAATCCAAACCAATCCAAACCAACCAAACCAGTCAACCAATCCAACCAAAACCAAACCAACCAAACCAACCAAACCAATCCAACCAATCCAAACCAATCCAAATCAATCCATCCAACCAACCAAACCAATCAAACCAATCCAAACCAACCAAACCAATGAACCAAACCAATCCAAACCAATCCAAACCAACCAAACCAATCCAAACCAATCCAAATCCAATCCAAACCAATCCAAACCAATCCAAACCAATCCAAACCAATCCAAACCAACCAAACCAATCCAAACCAGTCCAATCCAAACCAATCCAAATCCAACCAATCCAAACCAAATCCAACCAAACCAATCCAAACCAACCAAATCCAACCAAATCCAATCAAATCCAATCCAAACCAATCCAAACCAATCCAAACCAACCAAACCAACCAAACCAATCCAAATCCAAACCAATCCAACCAATCCAAACCAACCAAACCAACCAAACCAACCAAAACCAAATCCAACCAAACCAATCCAAACCAACCAAACCAATCCAACCAAATCCAAACCAACCAAACCAATCCAAACCAATCCAAACCAATCCAAACCAAACAAATCCAACCAAACCAACCAAACCAATCCAAATCCAACCAAACCAACCAAACCAATCCAAACCAACCAAACCAACCAACCAATCCAACCAAACCAACCCAAACCAATCCCAAACCAACCAAACCAACCAAACCAGTCCAAACCAGTCCAAAATCCAGTCAACCAATCAAACCAACCAAACCAATCAAACCAACCAAACCAACCAAATCAACCAAACCAACCAAACCAACCAACCAACCAAGTCCAATCCAAACCAACCAAACCAACCAAACCAATCCAAACCAGTCCAAACCAACTGAACCAGTCCAACCAACCAAACCAACCGATCCAAACCAACCCAAACCAACCAAACCAGTCCAAACCAATCCAAACCAACCAAACCAACCAAAACCAACCAAATCCAATCCAAACCAACCAAACCAACCAAACCAACCAAATCCAATCCAACCAATCCAAACCAACCAAACCAATCCAAACCAACCAAACCAACCAAACCAATCCAAACCAACCAAACCAACCAAACCAGTCCAACCAGTCCAACCAAATCCAACCAAACCAACCACCAAACCAGTCCAACCAAACCAACCAAACCAACCAAATCCAACCAAACCAACCAAAACAACCAACCAACCAAACCCAACCAAACCAACCAAAACCACAAACCAACCAAACCAACCAAACCAACCAAACCAACCAGTCAATCCAAACCAACCAAACCAACCAAACCAATCCGAACCAACCAAACCAACCAAACCAACCAAACCAACCAAACCAACCAAACCAACCAAACCAACCAAACCAACCAAACCAACCAAACCAACCAAACCAACCAAACCAACCAAACCAACACAAACCCCAAAACCAACCAAAACCAACCAAAACCAACCAAACCAACCAAACCAATCCAAACCAACCAATCCAAACCAACCAAAACCAACCAAACCAACCAAACCAACCAATCCAAACCAATCCAAACCAACCAAACCAACCAAATCCAACCAAACCAATCCAAACCAACCAAACCAATCCAAACCAACCAAACCAACCAAACCAATCCAAACCAATCCAAACCAACCAAACCAACCAAACCAACCAAACCAACCAAACCAACCAAACCAATCCAAACCAACCAAACCAACCAAACCAACCAAACCAACCAAACCAATCCAAACCAACCAAACCAACCAAACCAACCAAACCAACCAAACCAATCCAAACCAACCAAACCAATCCAAACCAACCAAACCAACCAAACCAATCCAAACCAACCAAACCAACCAAACCAACCAAACCAACCAAACCAACCAAACCAACCAAACCAACCGAACCAACCAAACCAACCAAACCAACCAAACCAATCCAAACCAACCAAACCAACCAAACCAACCAAACCAACCAAACCAACCAAACCAACCAGTCAGTCCAAACCAACCAAAACCAATCCAAACCAACCAAACCAACCAAACCAGTCCAACCAACCAAACCAACCCAAACCAACCAAACCAACCAAACCCAACCAAAACCCAAACCAACCAGATCCAAACCAACCAAACCAACCAAATTCAGTCCAAACCAACCAAACCAACCAAACCAACCAAACCAATCCAACCAACCAAACCAACCAAACCAATCCAAACCAACCAAACCAAACCAATCCAAACCAACCAAACCAACCAAACCAACCAAACCAAACCAACCAATCCAACCAACCAACCAAACCAACCAAACCAACCAAACCAACCAAACCAACCAAACCAACCAAACCAACCAAACCAACCAAATCCAGTCCAAATCCAACCAAATCCAATCCAAATCCAACCAAACCAACCAAACCAATCCAAACCAATCCAAATCCAATCCAAATCCAATCCAAACCAATCCAAATCAATCCAAACCAACCAAACCAATCCAAATAAATAATAATAAATAAATAATAAATCCAATCCAAATCCGAATATGGCATATAAAATCCTGATGGCTAACAAGTTTTTCGTTAAATGGCTTATGTGTCCGTTCATTTTTAATTTTACGTGGAATTTGAGGGAGTTATCCTGTAGACGCTACAGGATTTGCGAACCCGTTCATTCATCGGACCCTTCTGAAAATTCAACCAGAACAGTGTTCCACCTTTCGCTCACCTCATTCTCGCTAAAGCAAAGCAAGGCGCGGACAGAAATTTCGCAGCCATATGGTGACCATCGCTGCAGCAGTGACTTCAATGCGATGCAATACTCTGAGTACCGTTGTTGGCTCTTGTTAGATGCCACACCACTTACACCAAAACCTTTCGCCACAATTTCCCCGCACTGTACTCCTTTTCCCTGGATTGTGCTACCAGAATATGCAGCCTGCTGCCTCGGGCGACAAACCGCATCGCCACAGACCATGAATTATTCCTTCTTGATGTTGCAGGAATCTAAACGCTCGTATTGGAACCTACCATCATCCCGTCGTCGTCGTCGTCATCTCGCTGGTTTCCTGCGATGCTACCGAGCGAGTGTAGGTACTTGGTACCGTCGTCGTTGCGCGCCAACCCATCTCTCTACTCGGGTTGCCGTTCGGTTGAAAGGCCCCCATCGCCAACATAACATGCTACGACGATTTTTCGGAATAGCGGTTACTTACGGTACTTTTCGTTTTCAATTCAAATACGGCAGCGCTCGCTGGATCTGTTGTCTTGCGAATGATGATGATGGTGATGGTGGTCTCGTTGGTCGCTTCGAAGTTTTAGCTACCCGAGTGAAAATCAATACTATATTAGTAACACAAACATACATTCATCTCAAATGCTGAAACATAATGAACACAGGAAAAATTGATATTTTATCTTTGTCCCTTCAGGTTTTATTTTTTGCTGAAAAATATTATAAAACACGATGAAGGTGCACTTTGGTCATCCTTTCCACTCGGGCCATGTTGGCGGGAACTGAGCAATAAATGGTAGCAAGAAAGACTCCACCACGTTGCTGCTGCGGGCGGGAAGGTACAACATCGTTCGGCGTAGACATAGGTTGGAAACCGGAGTCGATTGAGCGGCGAGCGAACGCGTTTAGCCTATATTTGCACTTCAAGTTCATTGACTTTTGTGTTTTCTTCTTGCCCTGTGTCTCCGTTGGCGGGACATTTGCCGGGAGAGTCATGCTGCTGATGCTGGTGGGGACGGTCATGACTGGAGGGAAAAATCAGCTGTGTGAAGATCTCGATCAGAATTTCAAATGATTGAATTGACAATGGGGAAATAAATTCTTTAACCTTGGCAGCAGAACCCATTGATGTGACGGAAACGTAAGAAAATCTAAATTGATGAACATCGTATAAAATTGCTCAAAGGCATAAATTTAAATCGAAAATTGAACAGATGCTAGATGAAATCAAAATAAAGCTTCGTTACTAGGGCATTGAACTCGCGTCGTATTTTCTCGCAGTGCGGAAGCATGTTTGGGGTTTGTATGTTTTCGTCTTGCATTTTCAGTCTACTGCCTCGGTTTTTCGCGCTTTCCTCCATGTCTGGTTTCAATTTCCTTTTATTTTTCAACTATTTAGCCCACTTTTCCCACACACGAAGGTGCAGCGCGAAAGCAGCCCCCGACATGGCTCAGGTGGTTCAAATAGATAACTCACACTTTTTGTTCATATCAACAACTTGCAATTTGCACTGCTTCAATGATTGGCCACTGGTGTTTGTTTATCAGACTCCATTTCGATTCCAAATTTTGCTTATTTTTATCTTCATCGTCACCATAATGGAATGATTAACGCCTCGTGGCATCTAAAATTCACAATGCAATTGGAATGGAATTGGAATGGAATTGGAATGGAATTGGAATGGAATTGGAATGGAATTGGAATGGAATTGGAATGGAATTGGAATGGAATTGGAATGGAATTGGAATGGAATTGGAATGGAATTGGAATGGAATTGGAATGGAATTGAATGGAATTGGAATGGAATTGAATTGAATGGAATTGGAATGGAATTGGAATGGAATTGGAATGGAATTGGAATGGAATTGAATGGAATTGAATGGAATTGAATGAATTGGAATGGAATTGGAATGGAATTGAATGGAATGGAATTGGAATGGAATTGGAATGGAATTGGAATGGAATTGGAATGGAATTGGAATGGAATTGAATGGAAATGAATGGAATTGGAATGGAATTGGAATGGAATTGGAATGGAATTGGAATGGAATTGGAATGGAATTGGAATGGAATTGAATGGAATTGGAATGGAATTGGAAATGGAATTGAATGGAATTGGAATGGAATTGGAATGGAATTGAAATGGAATTGGAATGGAATTGAATGAATTGAATGGAATTGAATGGAATTGGAATGGAATTGGAATGGAATTGAAATGGAATTGGAATGGAAATTGGAATGGAATTGAATGGAATTGGAATGGAATTGGAATGAATTGAATGGAATTGAATGGAATTGAATGGAATTGGAATGGAATTGGAATGGAATTGAATGGAATTGGAATGGAATTGGAATGGAATTGAATGGAATTGGAATGGAATTGGAATGGAATTGAATGGAATTGGAATGGAATTGGAATGGAATTGGAATGGAATTGGAATGGAATTGAATGGAATTGGAATGGAATTGGAATGGAATTGGAATGGAATTGGAATGGAATTGGAATGGAATTGAATGGAATTGAATGAATGGAATGGAATGGAATTGGAATGGAATTGGAATGGAATTGGAATGGAATTGGAATGGAATTGGAATGGAATTGGAATGGAATTGGAATGGAATTGAATGGAATTGGAATGGAATTGAAATGGAATTGAAATGGAATTGGAATGGAATTGAATGGAATTGAATGGAATTGAAATGGAATTGAATGGAATTGGAATGGAATTGGAATGGAATTGAATGGAATTGAATGGAATTGGAATGGAATTGAATGGAATTGAATGGAATTGGAATGGAATTGGAATGGAATTGGAATGGAATTGGAATGAATTGGAATGGAATTGGAATGGAATTGGAATGGAATTGAATGGAATTGGAATGGAATTGGAATGGAATTGAATGGAATTGAATGGAATTGGAATGGAATTGGAATGGAATTGGAATGGAATTGGAATGGAATTGAATGGAATTGAATGGAATTGGAATGGAATTGGAATGGAATTGAATGGAATTGGAATGGAATTGGAATGGAATTGGAATGGAATTGGAATGGAATTGGAATGGAATTGGAATGGAATTGAATGGAATTGGAATGGAATTGGAATGGAATTGAATGGAATTGGAATGGAATTGGAATGGAATTGGAATGGAATGGAATTGGAATGGAATTGGAATGGAATTGGAATGGAATTGGAATGGAATTGGAATGGAATTGAATGGAATTGGAATGGAATTGGAATGGAATTGGAATGGAATTGAATGGAATTGGAATGGAATTGAATGGAATTGGAATGGAATTGGAATGGAATTGGAATGGAATTGGAATGGAATTGGAATGGAATTGGAATGGAATTGAATGAATTGGAATGGAATTGGAATGGAATTGGAATGGAATTGGAATGGAATTGGAATGGAATTGAATGGAATTGGAATGGAATTGGAATGGAATTGAATGGAATTGAATGGAATTGAATGGAATTGGAATGGAATTGGAATGGAATTGAATGGAATTGGAATGGAATTGAATGGAATTGGAATGGAATTGGAATGGAATTGAATGGAATTGAATGGAATTGGAATGGAATTGGAATGGAATTGGAATGGAATTGGAATGGAATTGAATGGAATTGGAATGGAATTGAAATGGAATTGGAATGGAATTGGAATGGAATTGAATGGAATTGGAATGGAATTGGAATGGAATTGAATGGAATTGGAATGGAATTGGAATGGAATTGGAATGGAATTGAATGGAATTGGAATGGAATTGGAATGGAATTGGAATGGAATTGGAATGGAATTGAATGGAATTGGAATGGAATTGGAATGGAATTGAATGGAATTGGAATGGAAATTGGAATGGAATTGGAATGGAATTGAATGGAATTGGAATGGAATTGGAATGGAATTGAATGGAATTGGAATGGAATTGGAATGGAATTGAATGGAATTGGAATGGAATTGGAATGGAATTGGAATGGAATTGAATGGAATTGAATGGAATTGGAATGGAATTGGAATGGAATTGAATGGAATTGGAATGGAATTGAAATGGAATTGGAATGGAATTGAATGAATTGAATGGAATTGGAATGGAATTGGAATGGAATTGGAATGGAATTGGAATGGAATTGGAATGGAATTGGAATGGAATTGAATGGAATTGGAATGGAATTGAATGGAATTGGAATGGAATTGAATGGAATTGGAATGGAATTGGAATGGAATTGGAATGGAATTGGAATGGAATTGGAATGGAATTGAATGGAATTGAATGGAATGGAATGGAATTGGAATGGAATTGGAATGGAATTGGAATGGAATTGGAATGGAATTGAATGGAATTGGAATGGAATTGAATGGAATTGGAATGGAATTGAATGGAATTGGAATGGAATTGGAATGGAATTGGAATGGAATTGGAATGGAATTGGAATGGAATTGGAATGGAATTGAATGGAATTGGAATGGAATTGAATGGAATTGGAATGGAATTGGAATGGAATTGAATGGAATTGGAATGGAATTGAATGGAATTGGAATGGAATTGGAATGGAATTGAATGGAATTGGAATGGAATTGGAATGGAATTGGAATGGAATTGGAATGGAATTGGAATGAATTGGAATGGAATTGGAATGGAATTGAATGGAATTGGAATGGAATTGGAATGGAATTGGAATGGAATTGGAATGGAATTGAATGAATTGGAATGGAATTGAATGGAATTGGAATGGAATTGAATAGAATTGGAATGGAATTCGAATGGAGTTCGAATGGAATTGAAATGGAATTGGAATGGAATTGGAAAGGAATTGGAATGGAATTGAATGGAATTGGAATGAATTGGAATGGAATTGGAACGGAATTGGAATGGAATTGGAATGGAATTGGAATGGAATTGGAATGGAATTGGAATGGAATAGCAATGGAATAGGAATGGACGAATTGGAATGGAATTGGAATGGAATTGAATGAATTGAATGGAATTGGAATGGAATTGAATGGAATTGGAATGGAATTGGAATGGAATTGGAATGGAATTGGAATGGAATTGAATGGAATTGGAATGGAATTGGAATGGAATTGGAATGGAATTGGAATGGAATTGGAACGGAATTGGAATGGAATTGGAATGGAATTGGAATGGAATTGGAATGGAATTGGAATGGAATTGGAATGGAATTGGAATGGAATTGGAATGGAATTGGAATGGAATTGGAATGGAATTGGAATGGAATTGAATGGAATTGAATGGAATGGAATTGGAAATGGAATTGAAATGGAATTGGAATGGAATTGAATGGAATTGGAATGGAATTGGAATGGAATTGAATGGAATTGGAATGGAATTGGAATGGAATTGGAATGGAATTGGAATGGAATTGAATGGAATTGGAATGGAATTGAATGGAATTGGAATTGAATTGGAAATGGAATTGGAATGGAATTGGAATGGAATTGGAATGGAATTGGAATGGAATTGTAATGGAATTGGAATTGGAATGGAATTGAATGGAATTGGAATGGAATTGAATGGAATTGGAATGGAATTGGAATTGGAATGGAATTGGAATGGAATTGGAATGGAATTGGAATGGAATTGGAATGGAATTGGAATGGAATTGGAATGGAATTGGAATGGAATTGGAATGGAATTGGAATGGAATTGGAATGGAATTGGAATGGAATTGGAATGGAGTTGGAATGGAATTGGAATGGAATGGGAATGGAATTGGAATGGAATTGGAATGGAATTGGAATGGAATTGGAATGGAATTGGAATGGAATTGGAATGGAATTGGAATGGAATTGGAATGGAATTGGAATGGAATTGGAATGGAATTGGAATGGAATTGAAATGGAATTGGTATGGAATTGGAATGGAATTGGAATGGAATTGGAATGGAATTGGAATGGAATTGGAATGGAATTGGAATGGAATTGGAATGGAATTGGAATGGAATTGGAATGGAATTGGAATGGAATTGGAATGGAATTGGAATGGAATTGGAATGGAATTGGAATGGAATTGGAATGGAATTGGAATTGGAATGGATTTGGAATGGAATTGGAATGGAATTGGAATGGAATTGGAATGGAATCGGAATGGAATTGGAATGGAATGGAATTGGAATGGAATGGGAATGGAATTGGAATGGATTTGGAATGGAATTGGAATGAATAACTTGAAATATAATCAAATATCCTTTCCCAACGTTTCAATATTTTCTAGTATTGAAATAAATATAGAAAAGACTGAAAATGAAAAAATAATAATGATTAAAAAAAAATTATTATTATTTGATGGTTTACTATATAATCTGATCATATTCAGTACTTCCTCTCCATATATTCAATCTTGCTTTGTAAAAAAGTTTAACTCGTACCAGCTATGATCAATATACATTGCGCCAAATTAACGATTATCCGTCTATGCTACTAAACTTCTCGAAATGGAAGACTCGAAAAATGCTTTCATATCCTATTATGAAATGGAAAAGTATGCTAATGAGCTCGTCATGTTTTTTTCTAGGATGTGAAGTCGAAGCATGTAATTAAGAGATTCTTGTAGAGCAAATAAAGCTTCTCGATTTTGTTGGCCTGAAACGGTGACTCGTTATTTCCAACTGGTATATAAATTCACCTCTTTTGAGGTTACGCTATTTGTCTTGTTTGCGCTGTAGTGACTAACGAAATCCATGCCGAATGTTACACTCCTTATTTGCATTCAGAGTGTGACTTTATTCTCAATATTCATCTGATTCATTTATTTTATTTTCCCACTCGTCATGTTTTGACGCAACCAACAAACCAGCAGCAGCAACAGCATTTCTCTCCGCCAGCAAGAAAGTCCAGAACAAAGAACATCGGTCCAAACCGGATCGTGACCAGTTTGCAAACTCCTCTCACTATCCTCCAGCACCAGGAAGAAAAAGAGGCCCGCCGTCCAGGAATGGCAATTCTGGACCGGGGTAAAGTAAGACAAAAACCAGCTTCCCGGATCGGCGACGTGTTCCCCCATCTTGCCCGCGGACGGCGGGGCGGTATGGCGGTCTCGCGATCGAAGCGCTGCAGTCCCGTTATAAATTATCACCGTCACCATATTATCGTCATGCTCGGTCATCGCGCCGTGGAAGGTAGCCGACGGCCACACGAAAAAAAAAACTAAAGAATACAAAGTTGATCGACACAAACAGAAAAGCTCGACCGGCTTAATTGCCCGCGATGGAGGGGCGGCGGAGGTGGTTTCTTACGCACGTTTATCGGTGACAGATTGTAGTAAGCAAATTGGCTCGGTAATGTATTCATGGTGTGGGGATGGTTCGTTCTCGAAAGTCATTCGTCGTGGAGTGATTCTGCTTTTCGATTGTTGTGTGTAGCTTTGTGTGATGTATTAGAGGGAGCCATCCAACGTTTGTCTCTTGCAGTATAGTGTGTTAAGGCCGACGAGCTCACAACCCTACGAGGGGACGAGATGCCGGAGGAATGCAAGAACGTGCGGATTGTGCTGCTCGATCGGTCAAGCACGCGGTTGTCAGAGTTTATTGGCATACTTACGTAAGTCGCGTGTTCGATGTATGGTGCAAGATGAATCAGGAAATAAAAAAAATACTAGGGAAAAAACACCTGCAAATGACTAATGCATGCGAGGCGCCAAATCAAAAAGAACACCGTTTGCGGCTAAATTCGAATGAAATGCATTGAGTTCAAATACATAAAGCAATACAATAAGATGAAGGCGTTATTAACATTCAAAATCTTACACAATTTCGTGACGGTCTCCAGATTCTGATTTGACCAGGGAACTGAAGAGATGGCAAATTAGTCCACCCATCATTCATTCAATATAGCGTTCAGTGTTTTTGTTTTTATTTTGTTTAATTTGTGATAACAAAGCTTCACAGGTATCGACGTACTATTTTCCGATATAAAATAGCTATACGAATACAAAAGGCTTGATTAACCTAGAATAACTGCAAGTTTTCGCCAGGAAAAGTTAATGCCGATAATCAGCACTAACAACGTACGAGCCAATCATCCAAAATGAGCTGCATCAGGGTATACCACCCAGAAAGTGGGTACCAAAACAGGGGAAGGACCGTTTGACCAAGTGCAATTTGGCCGAAGGCCACTAGGCCTACAGTCATTTAGTCGAATGGGAAATTGGGCTGAACAAAAATGTCGTTTGGCCTAAATGGTCGTTCGGTCAAAAGGACCACAGTAGATAGTGAGAAGCGAGAAATGATAAGCGAGTGTGAGACCTCTCACTTTATACATCTCACTACTCACTTTTCACAGTGAGAAGTGAGTAATGAGGAGTGAGAAGTAAGAAGTTAAAAACCTCACTACTCACTGCGAATGCGGAATAGTGCGAAATGAGATGTGAGAAATGAGAAGTGTGAAATAATTAGTTAGAAGAGAGAAAGACGTCTCACTTCGCACTTCTTACTAATCATTTCTCACTTTTCAAAATGAGAAGTGAGAAATAAGTAGTGCGAAAATGGACGTCTAACTTCTCACCCCTCGTTTCTTACTTCTGATTTCTCACTTTGAAAAGTGAGAAAAGCGAAGAGAGAAGGAAGATGCTTCACTTTTCACTCATCATTTCTATCTTCTCATTTCTCATCTCACTATTCGCAGTGTCAAGAAGTGAGACGTCAAATGACCTATTTGGCCAAATGAAATATTCGGCCGAATGACCTATTGTAGCGAAAGACCTATTCGTCAGAATGACTTTACTTATACGGTCGTATGACCCATTCAGCCAATTGGCTTTCAGCCTAGTGGCTTTCGGCCAGATGAGCTTCGACCAAACGACCCTTCTCTGTAAAAACAGTAGTACACAAAACGATGTTAGGCAGAATGCCCTCGTACTGCGAATGACAAACGTTTCACCCTCCTCGATTTGACCCTGTACCTTCGGGTAAGACGTTGTCCAACGTCAAAAGTGTGACATAGGTGGAAGTTTGAAATGTAAAAAAAATTGTTTCGTAATTTATGTATTTTTCTTTTGGATAGTACCTACAACATATTGAGCCCCCGAATTTACAAATTCTACGCAGTATAAAAATGTCACAGCATATATGATGTAACAAAAAGGCTCCGTTCGATTCGACCAATTTTTCCATCATTTAAATTCCACTTGTCAATTGAGTCGAAGCGTAGTCTCATTTTTCGATTGGCATACAGCAATGGGAAGTCGCCCACGTTCTCAACTTGACATGAACATGGCAAGACATGAACTTTTGACGAAGTACTACTTCTGTGTTTTCTATATCGGGGAACATTTTGCGATTGTGAAAATCGGAGACCGTCACGAAAATATGATAGACTATGAACGTTGATATCTCAGCCGTTTCTCGACGGATTTCCAATTTTTTTTTCGATCATTCAATCGAGGAAGAGTCAGCGCTTCTTTGTATTTATCCGAGAATACTGATTTTTGACTATTTATCATTACTAATTGGTAAAAAGTTTAAAAACAGGTAAACCAATCAATCACATACATGCATCGCAAGCACAGACATTAATATCAAGCAACTTGCGGGTTTCGATCTAATCCTCAGTTCACACAGAGCGGACACAGCAGCAGGAAGGCACTGGTAACATTTTCAACGGAAACTATCGCATTGTCGTGATTGCTGCAAATCACTCAACCTCAACAAACCAGCATGCAATGCTTAGAAAAGGTTGATTACAAAAATGGCGTCTGTTGTGATGAAAATTGGTTCTTTTAAGGACCAGCATTTTTTAAACATAAAGGGTTGATTGCAAAAAAATGACTGTGTCAGTGGCAAATTTATTGCATCATCTCCCTCTGACGCGCGTTTGTGATTCTGCTACCGGAGGGCAACTTTCTGTCGTCGCCAAACGATAAAGTTTGGCATTTTGAAGCAAATTCATTCCGGATCAATCTCCTTTGCATAAAATGATGGCCCAAAAAAATCAATTCAATTTCCAATCAATTACAGAAATAAAACTAAAGAAACTTTGTCAGAAAAGTTAAATTTTCGCCGCCGACGACGCCAAATCGATGAAGACGCCACCTTAGTTGAAAATTTCGTTGAGCTGTTGTTATTGTTTGAAAAGACGCATTATTGAAAATAACAAATTGTCATTGTCAATCGACTCGTACACTCTCCAGCAATTTGCAATTGCTAACGATAAAAAAATGAAAATTATAATTCTTGTCAAAGCTAGTAAAATTTCCAGATGTAACTAATCCCGTTTGTACTTTACTAACACGGACATCAGAATGATGTAAGTCACGGCCATCAAGTCCACCGCAAGATTTTCTTTATGTATGAAAGAAGCAGTGCCTGCCGTGCGCGAATCATTAGGCATGAATAACCTTCTGGGTTAAGGACAAAGTTGGAAGAGTACCACGATGGCAGCCAGTATGGCACCCGTCCGCTAACGGGTCTCCACCACCCGTTCTACGTCTCTCCCACCAATATTCTAATGCTATGAATAGCATCGAGAAGAAGTCCAATATACAAATTACTAACCTGTTCATCGCTTATGGGTTTACTTCTTGTCATAATGAACATATCTCTTTTATGAATCCTATGTAGCTCAACTCAAACATTAGGATAAATCAGTAGTTACGTGCCAATTTATTATCACCGCGATTATCACTGCACTTCACTTCTTCTCACAGCGCAACTAAATACAAGTTTTCTGGCATCATTCCTCACAGGATCAACCCGGAATGTTTATGAGATACTTATCCAACTTCACTTTACACAGGATTTTGTTTTTACACGATTTTTTTCGCTCGTGTTTTTGATCGTTGACTTCAATTTACCACCAAACTCTTCGCAACATGTTTCAAAAAATCCAGGATAAATCAAAGAAAAATCACACGATAATTGATATGCGTTAAGCATTTAGGATGAGTGGAAAATAGAGAAAATATAAATCGTGTAAAAACAGAATCCAGTGTATTTAATTAGTCACTAGTTTGAACTGAAAATTTAATATTATTCGCAAATCTAGCCCGAAAAAAATATTGAAAAATTGATCATGAAGCGAATTTTAACACCGGCACCGGTGACAGCAAACTAAAAATTAGGGTGATTCAAAGAATAAATTTTGCTTCGCTACACTCAGTCGATTATGTTCCACATTTTGGTTGTGCTTCGATTGTTTGGGCTGGTTTGGATAGGGGCTGATTGGCCGTTCTAGGTTTGTATGAGGATTGGTATGAGGAGGTGGGATTTTTCATTGTACTAGGGGTAATAATCATATGCTTTTTTTATCTATTGCGTTTATTTGACAGGCTCAGGCGTGTATGACACTTAACGGAGCCGAGACTTTATGATATTTACAATCGATATCATCTTATTATCAACAGTTAGTAAGGGGAAAGGGTATAGACCAAGATACTCGTGGCGACTCAAGGTTAGATTGCGTAATTTCAGGACGGACTAGGTTGGGATTTAGGTTTGAGGTATTACAGCTGCTCATCCGGGTATTTGACGTCATTAACGGTATGGCGTAGCGTCGGGCTCGAGTTGTGGTTCGTCAGGGAGCATCTTCCGGATGGCCATAGCTTCGTATTACACAGAACAATAAGACAAAAACAGTGGCGCCGGGAGTGGGTGGGACAAGTAGGACATGTCCTACGCATGAAAATACCTGGGTAGGACAGTCGAAGCATTGTCCTACCCATGATTTTGGTAAGAACATACCATCTGGATAACTACAAATTCTAATACTATCAATTCCTAGATCTACAAAATATCATTAGAACGTTTCAAAGTCGATGTTTCCAGGGATTGTAAAGGAAAAAACTAGTCCGAAGGCTTCTCAAAGTCTAAGAGGAATTCTTGTCATTCCAAAAATTGCTCAATGATGTATTGAAATTTTCCAAGAAGTCTTGAAGTTTCTATTAGTATCTGCTTTTCCATAAATTTTGTTGAAAACTTTTGGGAAGTACGTAATTATTTCTGCTAGTTCAGGGAGCCTCAGAGAATTTCTGAAATTTTATAAGAATTGACAGGCTGACTGTGAATTATTCAAAAGTTGAATATCTAGACAAGGATATAGCCTAACTTAACTTAGCTAAGACTGACTGTACTTGTCAATAGTTGCTTCTCCGAGATTGGTTAGAACTGGTGTAAGTTGCGCTACGATCCAAGTGAATAACGGTTGGTATTTACTGCCTACGGCTCCAGTCAGTTGGGAAAGGAGAGGAATGTTCGTGTGTAGTTATTGTTGCTAATAGAGACCGAGAAAACCTCTGCATCCCCACAATACCACGGAAAGGAGATTTCGTTAACTCGGTAGATGAACAGAAATATACACAGAAAAAATAAAGAACCTTAAAAAAAGTTTAAAGAACTCAACTTTGCGTACGAAGCTCAAAATTTTAGGTTGTTTTCTCACTCTCTCTTTTAAATGTTATTATAAAAAAAGAGAGCTGCATCGACTCAACGCGTGCTGTTCCGTGGAAGAAGCCAAATTTGAGTTGTTTTCATCATAGTGTCGGGTGAGTGAAAATAACATAAATTTGAGTTGGTGGAAGTTCATAGTGGGTGAAAATTCAACACAGGAGCAAAGGTAAAGTACTCACCGGATTTGTTCGCATTTTACTTATTTTTGGCTTCTTCCACGCAAGGGCGGATTTGAGTGAAAGGAACCGTAAAGTGAGTTGTTTCGCGGTTCCGTGTAGATCAAGGATTCACTTAGAAAAGTGATGTAATCTATGCCAGACCACCTGTCTATAAGGCAGAAGGTCACTAGACTGCTGAGCTCATCTCCAAAAGTTGAGAAACTAGACAAGGATATGAGAGAACAATTGCAGAAATTCGCGAATATGAAGCAATTCATGATGATTGTAGCACATCCGGATGTCTGGTAGCAGGCCTATGAGAATAAGGGTTAGTTTATTGGAATCTATAGGAATTTATTGGAATCTATAGGAATCACAAATTTACCTACGTTTGCAAGAAATTTTAGAAGTTAGAAAGAAAAAAGTCTGAAATTCGGAGTAACATTGTTCTTGAGATTTCTGAAAACCCGTAAATAGAACAAAACACCCTTAAAGATTTTTGGACGATCATAAGCTTTACTGGTAGATTGTTGTGAAATTTCTGAAGATTTCTAAAGGTTCGAATTCCTAGTAGTGGTAATTGCTTGAAATCATCCAATATTTTTTTTAAATTTACAGGAATCCATAATCACTTCTGGAAATTTGTAAAAATGTTTGAAGACACGTTTTTTAGAAATATTCGATAAACACTAGAAATGTAATTATTGTCCTAATAGTCATAGGGAGTTTAATAACTTATCTGAGAATGTTCGGAAAATTCCCTTGAAATCCGGGAGGATCTCAGAAAAGGTTTTGAAATTCCATAAAATATAATATAGATTTGATAATCCAGTTTTTGTCCTACCCACGGCTCGGAACGTGGCCGCGCCTCTGGACAAAAACAAAACAAAAACGAGAAAGAAAAAAAAAAGGGGAATTAGACTTTTATGTCAGACGAGCAAAGAAAGGCATAGATGGCCAGCATATAAACCACATCGCGATCCCCCAGAACACCTCTTACTTCCCTGTAGGGTTGTTTACCTCGGGCCACAAGGGTATCCAATAGTTGCTCTCTGGAGGCGTCGTTTTCCGAGCAATACCAAACTACGTGATCGATGTCATCGAAACCGGCTCCACACCTACATAGGTTGCTATCGACCAGGTTTATTCTATAGAGGTGTGCGTTTAGTGAATAGTGATTGGACATAAGTCTCGACATCGTGCGAATGAAGCCTCGGCTTAAGTCCTCACCTCTGAACCACGCTCGCGCAGAAACTTTAGGAACTATAGAAAACAGCCACCGTCCAAGTTCATTGTGTGACCAAATCATTTGCCAATTTTGAAGAGTACTCTGACGGACTAATGGGAAAAACTCGTTGTTCGAGATTTGTCTATCAAAAACTTCACCTTCCTGTGCGCCCACCTTTGCTAGCGAGTCCGCCTTCTCATTGCCATAGATTAAGCAATGGGATGGGACCCATACAAAGGTAATCTTGAATGATCTTTCGACCAAATCACGTATCTGCTCTCTTACAGTAATCATAAGCTTTAACTATACAGGATTCGCATATTGATGGTCGTTATTCGATTTTATTAAAAGTTGAGTCATGGTCATAAAACTTCGCAAATGGCTTCACTACAAAGTGCAATGCAACATAGTTTCCTGAATTTGTCTGTACTACCTTTTACAACAGCATTACTGATTGTTAGAACGAAAGATTAAGATGTGGTTTTCGTTGAGTAAAGAATGTGGAGTGTAGCCTTTAGCTATATGGGTTCTTGTTTCGCTGGCGCTTGGTACACTGAACCAAAGCATCCGTTTGAAAACGACTGCTAAGTGATATGCTCCCGCCCTTTAACGATTGTCATCCGCTTTCTGGATGATCATCATTCGATGTTTTTGCAGGTGGATGACAAGAATTCATATGAGCATCATACCGTTGCGAAATGATTTACTTAAGAACACCGAATGATAAACTAATTCATTTCCAGAAAGGATTAAGACATTTATCAGAGGAATGAAATTTGATTTTTGTTTGAAATTTGGTGCGTTTTCATGTGGGGAGCTAATTGGAATTATTTTCCAATTTTTATATAATGGATTTTCCCAAAAAAAGGAACAGATATTATAAAAAATAGAGTAATGTAGGCTTCTAAATTTTTTTTTATTACGTAACGCTACAATACCTCACTGATGTATTTAATATAGATTAATTTTTGAAAACATCAAACAATGCAGAACTGGGACCGACCATCAAATGATGACCTCTGCGTCGTAATTCTATTTTCCCAACACTAGCACCAACTTTGTTTATACACGGACGGAAGGAAAGTTGAACCGATGTTTCATGGTGCCCAGAACCCTGGACTTGGCTTGTTTGTAGACCTCCTCACCTTGAGCAGAGTTTCTTAATTCTCGTGTATACATGGATGAGACTGTGGGCCATGAGCACAAAAGCTCACGTAGCATCGATTCAGTGCGACGAGAAAAGCTAGCGCGCACATAAAATAACTAAGTGAGCGTGTCTCAATGTACGTCTCACGTCTCATGAGACTCATCTCATGCGCTAGCTTTTTGCTCAAGCTGTTTTACGCACCTCCGCTGTTGTTTGCTAATGTTTGCCAAGGCAAACAGCGCATGAGCTGATCGCATTGAGATGCCTCAATGCGACTCACCAATATTAATGTTTGGTACACTAGCTTCGTGAGACTCGCATGCGCTAAATGTTATCTGCGCGTAGCAGTCGTGGATCAATCTCATCATTTTTTACGCGTGCATGATGTCTGACCTTGAGGTAGTCGATGCGTGCCTTTCACCAGGGTATGACCGACCTGTTGGATTAGGCCGAAATTATGCCCCAGCAGAGCAGTGATGTCGACGGCTTGGCGTTCCATATTTTCAGCTGTTCCAAAGGTCTCCAAGATTAGAAAATTAGAACTGCGTAGGGACCTCCCACATACATGCCGTGCTGATAACTTCTGCATATTTTCCAACATTTTTACTGTCGCCCAGGTATTGCAACGGCAGATCCTCGAAATTCTCGTACGTTTTCCTTTTCCAAAATAATGACGACATAAAATGAACTCGGCACGAGTGGCGTAGTAAAATCTCATCAGTCAGTAGAAAAAACATTTCATGGTCGTATGATTCGCGTTTTACGGCGCTGTTGAACTACTAATCATCCAACGCTCAAATGATTTTCTATTGCCAGCACTATACAACACATGTAATATGACAGTTCATTCAACATTGGTATTTCAAAACATCCTGTTTTCGGAAGATTTTCTTTCGAACTTTCAAAAGCGAGTCATCCGCTCTGGTACTTCATACACTTATGGGATAAGCAGCTTTATCGATGGGTAGAATTAAAAATCAGTCGTTTATAGGTGGAGTCTTTGGTTCAGTGTAGGAAGGCGCTGTAGTAGTCAGTGTAATGAAAAGTTTAGTTTTACTATATTAATTTTGATTCAAATATAAAACGACCTGTGCTCAGTAAGTTTTTCCAAGCCAGCTCAGGTTTTCGGAGGACACTCGGAGCATGGAATGAAGTCGTGTGGGCATGGTGTCGCATTGTCGATTCTTTGGACCACCCTACTAATAATCTATGTTGTAATAAATACGACATCGATACTACTCACGGTCGTTTACGAAAACCCATTAATGGGTGAAAAAACCCATATTTTCGCTAGAAGTGTCTCTCCCCATTTAATGAGTTAATCCGATTAACCCATTAATGGGTAAAAGCAGTTTATGTCAGAAAATGGGGTTTTATTCACCCATTGCAAAAGCACCGGATTTTCAGAAAATGGGTAAAAATTTACCCATTTTCGAGGTTATGTAGCAGTTTGGTAGACCGTGTTTGTAGTATTCCTGGTAATTAACAAATGAAAACAAAAAATTAAAAAAAATAATGTTATGTATTTTTATTAACGTAATTGTTGATCTCGTTGTCAATATACGTTCAGCATTCTCGTCACCCGTGCATTTTCGTTTCGGCCTAGCCATATAGGGTATTTGTTCCTATATCAATAACAATAAGGCAATGCGCATATGAAATACATTGATTTCTCACTAAATAATCAAGAAACATGAGAATAATCGTGCCCGGCTTACGTAATTTTTAATTGAAAACAATTTGGTAACTTCAAAAATGAAATTACTATCACATTATAGAAGTATTTAGCTAAAAAACATCATCACCGCCATGTACCTATTCCAATAACATTCAAAAATAGTTAATCCTATGCTTGTACCTATATCAATAATACTGTTTTCAACATTAAATACGCACACTATTACTTGTGTGTATACGTAACGATATGATTGCAGTGATGCCGAATTCTTCAATGTTTTGTATTTGAGTTGAAATATAATTATAAAATTGCAGTTTTTGTTGTAGTTTTTCAACTTATCAGTTTAATTTTATGTTTGTCGTAGATTATCTTTTCGATATACCTTATTTTACAAACATAAGAGTTGAATTTCACAGTGATAGTTCATTCAAGCATTTTTGAAATAAAAATCTAGATCGGCAACCCTTGAGAGTACTGCAAGCCATGTAAACAGTTTGGAATACGGGCAAGGATAATTCAAACGTTGTTCGAAATAAACCTATATCAAACTATAGGAAATCGCGTTAGTTTTTCGAATATAATTAAATTTATAGTGAAAATGTGATGTGCTTTATGTGTTGTGAAGTGAATTTTGAAAGGATACATTTGTGTTAACTTGAAATTGAGTGGAAAACAACGGCGTGAGATCATTATGTGACATTATTTTGTTAGTTTTAAGAATCGTATTTCACGAATATCTCGGAAACTAAATTTCCGATTGCAAAAAAAAATTCAATGCGTTCGATGGCAAAGACTTAGCTTTCGTTTGAAGATAAAATCATGCAAATCGATTCACAGACGGCTAAGATCTAGATCTGACATTTTTTGTAACGCACACACGCACGCACGCAAAAAAAAGCGTTCACGAATTCGTGAACTAACAAGTTCACGGTGTATTTTTTCGTGAACAGCAGCCACGGATTCGGGAACAAAGTCACGTTTTCTGGAACGTTCTGGAAAACGTGACTGGTGTTCCTCCATGAATTAAATCACGGTGTATTTTTGCTAGTTCACGAATTCGGGAACGATTTTTTTGCGTGCACACGCACACACGCACATACGCACACACGCACACACACATACATACACATGCTCAGTTCGTCGAGCTGAGTTGATTGGTATATATGACTTGGGCCTCCGAGTCTCGGATAAAAAGTCGATTTTTCAAGTGATCTCAATACCCTTCTTAGGGTGTAAGAAGGGCAAAAAGGGATATTTCTGGAAATTTAACAATTTAAAAAAAATACTAAAAGACTGCAGATTTGATTTGCCGCCTTAAATGGCAATATTACAGCTTCTGTTTAAGCCCAAAAGAGTTCAAATCGGGTCATAGACGGCTGAGATATTGGTGTGACAATTCTCGCTTAACTTTTCAAAAGGACCTAAGTAACATTTTTAACATGAATTAATTTGAATAGCGCAATCAACAGAACAACATGAAAGCTATTGATTACAGTATTCAAATTAATTAATGAAAAAAATGTTACTTAGGTCCTTTTGAAAAGTTAAGCGAGAATTCTTCATTATTAGTAGTCTGAAAATATGTCTCCTATTCGTATTTCACAGATATCTCTGAAACCGAATTTCCTGGGTTGGGCCAGGCATGATGAGGTTTTTGAAGGCAAGAAATGTATCTATGATGGTTTGAGACCCCTCCCCGCTCTTGAGGAGGGGGTTCCAATACAAGAAAAAATAAATAAAATTAATTGGTAGGCACATGTTCATAGAAGAGAGGTTGAATAGACACAAATTTTCTTAAAAATGCAAATCATGATCGCTTAGCGACAGCAGAAAGTTGCCTTCAAGTGCACGTCAGAAGGTGCCACTGTAAAAATGTATTCACATGTGAAATTTTCTCTCAAGATTCTGATTTTGCGGTTGCCGCTGTCAAGCCCTAAGCGCATTTCAGCGGAAATGGCAAGATATAACAGAAAATTTATGAGATAACTGCCAAAATTCGAACAAAAGGAAAATAAATCCATTCTTCTCAAGACTATTATTCTATACAAAATATAGCGTCTATAAAAATATAGCCGATAAGAAATTTCTAAGTACTAAACATAATCGCTTGGCGACGGCAGACAGATCAATCGGAACAATGTCCTTACGTTGTCCAACGTTTACCTTGCGGTCGTGTCTTGTATACACACCCCTTCTGATTTTTAGATGAAAAATCGATTGATAGCTTTTTGTTTTGAGATAGTTTGTTCCAAATTGATTACGAAAATTGTAATAATAATATGTGTACTAGGGTGGCTCAAAATAGTATGGGAAATTTTTTTTTCAATTTTTTGATGGGCCGCCCTCTTATTCGGTTCTTTTTGATGCCCTGATCCTCTGGACAAAATTTCAGCCAAATCTGTCAACGTTTGGGCGGTGCTAAACTCGTTGGAAGTTTATATGAAATATTTTATATGTATGCTGAAACATCCAAAAACAATGAATTGCAGTTGGACGGCACAACTTACGATGAAGAACTATGATACTCATTCAGATCTTGGAGAGTTTCATACAGAATGTTATGCAGAAAACCGCGAGAAGATTAAAGTTTGCCCGGCTAAGTTATTAGCAATTCTCTGAAGTGGGGTTTGAGCAATTTTCGTTTCTTTTACCTTTGAAACGAAATAAATTCACCCCTGCAACACTCCAGTAAAATGCTAATATCTTTGCGTAATGAACTCTAATATTCTCGCGGTTTCCAGCATAGCATTCTGTATTTAATTCTACAAGAACTGAATGAGTATCAATTGTGCCGTCCAACTGCAAATCACTATTTTTGGATGTTTCTGCATACATTTTTCCATATCCAACGAGTTTAGCACCGCCCAATCGTTGACCGATTTGGCTGAAATTTTGTTCAGAGCATAAAGGCATCAAATAGAACCGAATAAAAGGGCGGCCCATCAGAAAATTTTTCAATGCACATTTAATTATTGGGAAGATTTGGCCATATTATGTATCTTAAAAGGCATAGTCAATTCAAGTCCTACGTCCACATCGTGGTTCTATCACAGGCATTACCCAATGTTAGTTATTTTTAAAGCTGGCTTTCAGGGCCTGACGCCAACCGTTATTATAAAAAAAATGTCCGTTAGCGTTATTAAAAAAAAAAATGTCCCTCAAAGCTAAATACAGGGCTCGATTTTTGTGCAAATTCTGCACCTCTGGACCAATTTTCAAAAAAATCCCTAGGAGGAATTTCGAGAAATCTTGATTTAAAGTTTTTAGGTAAGAAATTCAAAAATAATCCATATTTGAATTAAACAATATCACTAGGGTACCTACGAAAATGTTCAAAGTCCATGTTTTTTATGCTTTATGATTTCTAATTTAGTTTGGTTTCTAAGTGTAATGGAATAAAAGGTAGAAATGAATTTCAATTCAGTGTTTATGGTAAACGAGTAAAACGAGAGTGAATGTAACATAAGAGGAATTGGAAGCTAAAACATGTGATTGCTGTTATAGTCGATCACAGCACTTAATAACCGATCATTGTTAATGTGGGATGATTTTGGTGCTTTGTACCGCTGCCAAATCTCGTCGAAATCCAAATGAACGGCCTCGGAAGCTTGTTCGTTATGTAAGCCTAGACCCCTACCAGTTTCCCTGCAGAAATCTGGAACATGATACTTCAAAATATACTTACTTCGACGTACTTCGACGTGAATGGAAGCTGCAGCTTTTCCCAGCTATTGGCGAAACCACCGATTGCTTCTTCAAAACCATGCTCGAGTTTGAAAGAAAAGCATTTAGCGTACACGTTTTTGAAATCATTCAGAACCTGATAATTGTTATATTCATAAGAAATTTGTTACAGTTTAAGTAGAATTACTTACCGTGACATAATCCATAAGATCGGGATTGTCTGCCAAATATTTGGCAGTGTCCAACAGCGCGTGACAGCCTCTTCCAGTGAACCCGTAAGCTCTTTGTTGATGCCTCACCTGTGCTTGATTTACCCATAAGTCAACCCAATCTGGCGCCTTCTTGTCCAAGAACTTGAAAATTGTATTGACGATCCCAAGTGTGATGTGCAGTGGCGGAGGCGGGCAAAGAAGGTGTAAGATTTTGTTTTCGTCGTTACCGCACACCATGGGGGCATGCATACGGCTTGCGAAAGTTCCTTTCTCGCACAATTTTGCTTGATGTTTCCTTTGGTTCTCGATATATCATACGATATGCCGAACTCACTCGTGTTGGCTTCGCCATATGGACAAGGGTTCTTCGAGGAGTGCGCCATTATGTCAATTATAATGTTTATAATTTTGAGGTCCCCGGCGACCATGTATTCGAGCTCGTGCAATTTGAGTAGCTCTGTCCAAATTGGAGAAATATTTTCGTACTTTTCCGCGAGGTTTGGTGAAAGTGCTATGATAAAGAGTTTTTTTTACACCGTCATCCTTGAACTCATTGCTCGCCCGATTTCCAATTTGCGAGTCAATCACCGATAAAGTGATCTTGAAAAAGCTCCTACCTCCATCAATTCCAATTTTCACAAGGAAATCATTTCCAGCTGTTGGTCTTGAACACTTTATTTTGCGTATCAGCTCAGGTACATCAGAGCAATATACAACAACCTCATCCGATGAAGATCCAACCTTTCCTGTGATGCTGGACAATGTTACTACTTCAAACAAATCGATAAACTGTCGGTTCCTTTCCACCAATTTCTCCCGCACTTCTGGTTCAATTTTTACTCCCGATGCTCGAATACTTTTTATCACACATAAATATTGAATAAATTACATAACGCAAATTTTGTTTCAAATGAAATACTTATTACTCAAGGCTTTCCTCATGCTCAGGTTATTCTCGCTTTTCACCTTAAACAAAGAATCTGCACGTAGATTCTTGACAGTTTCTGGAAGAGAGGTGTCTTTCTTGAAGACAGACGGTTTCACACGAAGATTTTGAAGAATGACTTTGCCATCTTGACGGATGTGATATCAATTCTTAAATGTTAGGTGATAATTCGAAAAAAAAATTACCGTGCGTATCCGACTTTGAACGCATATAGTCAGCTACTGCCGCATCCGCAGAACTCGACGAGGATTCTTCTTTCTTCAACATAATTTTTAAATTTGACGTTTGGGTGAATTGTGTGCATTTTTCCTCTTCCGTATTCGCTGTAACATGTTTCACAAATTGCCAACGCCTTACATCCACCAATACCCTCTGTATCTGGACTGGATCTGGGTCTCCCACGCTTGAGTTTCTTGGGTTCAAACCCTGGCAAATTGCTTTTACCCTCACGTGTACCGGCTGCGTCACAAATTTCACATTTGCACATACCCTGTGATCGTGTGACGATTGAATTTTTAAGATTGTAACTGTGAATCTTCGGAACCCTTGTGCCTCCCTTGCTGTATTCCACACACGCCACGCGACATGTTCCACAGATGACCGACGGATACAAGTTTTATTTGATTTCAAAATCTTGCAGAAATGCTCGGACAACAACCCTTGTACTTTTACTTATTGGTCGAAGCTACGATCCCTCCGATAGACAGAGTATGCAAACGAGATTTCTGTTTTTTTTGTGGAGATTCATTTTTAATGCAACAATCCGCACACAATATTCTTACAGAAAAAAAACAGATGATTGAATCTGCACAAGAAATTTTTTCACTTCTCTACCTTCTTTTTATTTTGAAAGCCTACTTTGATGCTCGTCTGTGAGGATTAAAAGGATGAATTAATGAAATTCCAAAAAACCTTAATTATTTATAATTAATAAAAATCATATGTATGCCATACAAAAAAAAACATACTTAAGTCAGGGCAAGGACCGGCAAGGTCAAATCAATTGTAAACACAATTGTAATAATGGCAACAAATACAAGCTGGTTGATAATGATTTGTAGAACTTGTTGGACGATTTTTTAAAGTTATTTTGATGATTCATCGATTTAAATATGATGATTGATTAATCAATTCAAATATGGATTATTCCGGAATTTCCTACCTAAAAACTTAAAATTAAGATTTCTCGAAATTCCTCCTAGGGATTTTTTTTAAAATTGGCTGAGAGGTGCAGAATTAGTACAAGAATCGAGCCCTGTATTTGGTTTTGATGGACAATTTTTTTTTATAATAACGGTCTTTCGGGGCACCGTGGCAGAATTTTGCTTAGAGTCCCTCGCTGGCACTCGAACGATGATCAGCCGCCTGTTGTGAGCCGCTCCTAACAGAGAACAGACGCTCGATCAGAGCAGATGAGCAAACTCCCTCTTCACTGTCTGCATACGAGCATAGTTCCCACCGGGGTTTGTTACCCGATCTTTCCTAAGGTTGCTCGTATCCCGGCCAGCACTACGGAGATGTAGGGATAGGAGTTGCTGGGTAAGAGGCTAAGGACCGCGAGATGAGATTTATTTTATTCTTTCAAGTACGCGAAGTACCAATAGTTGCTCCTTTTCTTCATGGTCTCAATCGTCCTGCTGACGTTTTTTCCTCCGGAAAATCGACTTTTTCTGTTCTGCGCCCGTTTTGTAGCATGCCTTCGTTTGCCCTCGTGCGGTGTTGCAGCATTTTCACCCATGCTGCATTCTTATGATATCTTAAAATGCAGGCAACATTGCGTAGACAAAAGGAACCGTTGAAGAAATTTGATAACCTTACAAAATGCAAGCCTTTTTTATTTTTTTTCAAATGTGAGATTTTCAGCTTAAGCGGAATTAACTGTATTTGCTTCTTCATTATGACCAGATAACATATTTTAACTTTTCTAAGCATGAGAAACTAGCCTAGCAACTACCGAAAAAAAATCCGAGAGTTCATTCATTCTGGATCGATCGTTCATTGAACTATTGCCCTGGGTCCCGCGACTCCACAATTTAAAATTTTAATTGTTTCAAATCATATTCACAAACTGTGGAATAATTGAATAAATCCCCAATTATTCATAACCTGAGCAGAGCGATATCCGAAAATCGATTGAATAATGCATCGCCCACATCCAAAGAGCTTCGTGGAAAAAAATTCGATCGGTTATTGACCCCCGGACTGTCACGGCGCGAGGCTGTGGTCATCGTTCACGAGTCCACCCCCGCAATCCCTTTCTCCATAATCGCGGCGGCATTCGGCGGTGCTCTCCCCCCAAATCCCATCGCAATTTGGGATGCAGCAGTGCTGCGTAAAAAATGTAATAAATAAATATAAAGAAGACAAAAACCAAACCGTGGAAAGCCCCACCCCAATCTCCGCGGCCGGTGGTCGTCGCCGTGGATCGCAAACAGTCAAGAATATAAAAAGCGAAAAGAAACCGCACCCAGCCCGCTGCTGCGTCTTTGCCGCCACCGCTTTCGGTGGCGTTGGAAAACGTTGGGATCGCGTTTCGTCGGTCATTGAACTCTCCGCCGTGGTGTGTTGCTGGATGCTCTCGCTGCTGTTGGATTTCGTTGGTTCGATCTCAAATTCAAAACAAGTGAATCTTCCCGTCCCGTCGTCGCGCGGTGATGCGAAATTGGAAACGGCACCGCTTCCAGCGAGAAGCTTTACGTGTGTGGGTCATTGAGTTTTATGCGAAATTTACGCATTATTTTGGGGTGGTTATTTCTCGAGATGGTTGGGGTGATCCACAGAACAGAATACCTTATGCGGGAAAAAATCAAATATTGAATTTTCGAATAAAACTCAACCAAATTATACTTCGGATCAGGATATGTAGAACCAATGTGATTATTCCAATTATTATTATGATATTGAGACACCCTAATGGTGTTGCGTTTCGGGTGGCTGTGAAAAAAGTACATTCTTTGCCTTACAATGGAAGCAGATAATTTTCCTTGCGGGATCGGTCATTCTGAAAGTTTCGAATTGCGCTTTCGCCGAGTGGTGTCTTATCCACAAACGAATGGACGACGTAAAAATGGGAGAAGAAGCGAAGTGGGGTGCCTTTTACTACTTTTATCTGGACACGCTCGGGAGGGCACACAATCAATGGTCGGCCGAAGAGTGAGTCTGAAAACCCAAACTCAGCTGTTGAAGTGTTAAGCAGGGGAACCAATCGTCAGGATAGGCGTATGGGTGAGTGGGGGAAAAAGCGGGAGAAGATGCGAAATTATCGATAGAAAGTGATCTAATTTTAGACACTTCGTGATTGGGGGAAAATTGGGTTAGAGAAATTTTTAATTGGGCTCTTCAGAACTGCACGGCGGTGATTGATAGGAAACACCAGTGAAGGTGTTTATTGTATAGTCAGCCTTGATGGAGATTGTGATAGAGCTTGGCAATGTTTTCGTGGAGTTCATTGACCCAGTAGTCTGAATTGTTTATTTTCCCATTTAAGCTACACCCGTTGATTGTGCGTGCGAGCGTGGGAGTGGTCAGTTTCATAACATGTATTTTCTCTTCTCGCACACTGCCGTAATTAATTTTTTCATATTTAATTGGAGGCGATGCGTCAATTAGGAGGGGATTTTTGGTTTAAGAATCTCCACTTGTCACAGATTAATTATTCCCAAACAAATTTTTAATGAACTGGAGGTCGGATGATGGAGTCTTTAAAAAATGTATCTTATAATCCAGTTCTCTTGTTCGTAGACACATTCATTATATTCTACAAGTACCTAGTTGAAACATTGATTCATTCTCATCCCCATTTGATCAATCCCCAACCCCGATGACGGGAGCATAAAACAGTTCTAGACGCTAAGCATATATTTAAAATTTCAGCCTTCCTTACGTTCGTGAGACTTTGAATCCTTACCCGACGAGGGACGATCTGCATCAAGCAACTTCTGGCAATTTACCGAACGCGTTCCCTTCAGGTTGCAAATCAAACTCGGCTCGTGGGATCTGCTGCCCACAGCACTCGTGTTTTCGTTACCACTGACGAATTTTGAAGAGGATAAATCTGACGGTGTGTCGACTGTGCATAAGAATCATGGTGTTTTTCAAAATATAACGAATTCCGAACCTCAAGATGGAAGGATTAATAATTTTAATGGTTGTGACACGAGTGCTTTCTCCTTATTAGCTACCACAACTTTTGCTCACCGCTCTCATTCTGTAACCGAAATCTTACTGTCAACATTTTAATCGAATGAGAAGCGCTGCTAAAATTTCTGAAATTCAAAACAAAATTTTAAGTTGATCGTTTGATGTAATTTTAGCTAATGAAACTATTTGGGTTGAAAGTGTTTTTGGTAAAAATTACAATGTTTTTAGGGATGATCGCAATCATCAATTGTCAGCCAAAAAATCAGGTGGTGGTGTTCTAGTAGCGATTTCTTCAATATTTAACTCTGACATGATTTCATTCTAGACATGAATAATGATAATAATAATAATGAATAATGATAGCATTTTATTGCCAATTGTAGGTGAAAATGTAGTGTTACAGTGTTTATTCGATAAAATTTCTAATTTAGGACTCAATAATGTTAATCATGTAAAAAATCAACAAAATTGTTACCTGGATTTTCTTCTAACAAATACTTTTGAAGACTTCTGTGTTAATGAATCAACAAGCCCTTTATGGAAAAATGAAGCTTTTCACACTGCTATAGAATATTCACTGTTTATACATAATAAAAAAATCACTTTCGGAATTCAAATTTGAGGAAATTTTTGATTACCCTTCAGCAAATTTTGTTAATATCAAGTGAGTAGTCTAGAAAACGCCTTAGTTTCTTGGTAGAGTAAAACTGGCATGGCCACGGAACAAGTTTCGGAAACCCAGAATTTCCGGTAGAAAAGGCCTCGTTAGGCTATCGGAATGGGCTTTCCAGAGACTCCGGATCTTGTTCCGTGACAATAATATTGCCAGTCTTTCCCTAAAATAGCACTTTGGCGTTTTCACTGTCAAGCGTCAAGCTTGTCCGACGTTTCGCTCCGTTTGGGACCTTCCTCAGGGACTAAATTCTTACAGGTTTATCCTCAACTGTGGTTCTGCTGAATCATTAATTATCACGAGGACCGGATTTTCCCATATGAACTAGAATGGTTCGAGCATCGGAATTTATAAATTCTCTACTATGGAACCTGGCACAAGATAGATCACCATTGCTTTCTTCGAAGACAAAGGTAAACAACGAACGTAGAAAGACTGAGTTGTTTTGTTGTTTTATTTTGGCCTTTTGTATCGGAAATCCCGGGCTTACGGAACCTGTTCTGTGGGCATTGCATGACCAGTTTCACCCTACTAATAATCTATGGCGTTTACTAAATTACTAGTTCGATTCTGAAAAGATGGAGGTGTTGGAATACCGATTTATTATGGGGTTCTATGTTGGCTTTTCATACAGAATATTCCGGGTTTCCGGAACCTGTTTGGTTGTCACCCGGAGGCCAATTAATGTATTGTTGTCAACCGTTCACATTGACCATTAATTATGACGCTAATATTTCAAAATACTGAACATGTGCTCAAAAAATTGCTTGTGCTACATTTCAAAACATCCCCCTCTAAAAGAGCATTTTACTCGTCTACTTTCCGGAAAAAAAAACTATTTCCCATGGTCACAGTTGAAACCGCTTGTGAACTCTCCCTTACTCGATATTGCAGGGACCATCGAGTTAGGGAGGTATCGAGATAGAGAACACATTTATATTTTTCTTCCAAAATATCAAACAATGTTCATAACATGTAGAAATATGGTTTATGGTCATTTGACAGAATTCCATCTGGCGGAATGCCGTTTGGCCGAATAGTTAAAATTTATTCCCTTATTAAGTGAAGTGAGAAGTGAGATGTTCGAAATGACTAGTGAAAAGTGAGAATTAAAAAGTTAAAAATGAAATGTTCGGAATCAGCACTTCTCCCTTTTTACTTCTCACTTTTCACTTCTCATTTTTGCCTTTCTCGTACAACAAAGTTGTACCAGAAAGGCTTTCATTTCACTCCCAAAACGTACTTTTTATAGAGCGGTTGTAGACCCATAGTATTATATACCATTCGATTCAGCTCGACAAACTGAGCAAATGTCTGTCTGTCCGTGTGTGTGTGTGCGTATGTGTGTGCACATTGAAACATTAGCCAATTTTTCTAGTACTAAACCTGAATCGATTTTGCTACAACAAGTTGCATTCGATGGGGAATGTTTTCTTCTTGTTCACTATTGAGTTTCATAATGATGGCACTTCTCAAAAAATAGTAAATATTCAAAGAGTTATGAGACATCATTATTTCGTAACAAAATTTGTTGTTGTTATTTAATAAGCTATCGATTTTCTAGGTTATGTTCTCCCAAGACACAATTTATTCGAAACCGGCACACTGACAGCATAGAATACACAGCTTACATGGAAGAAAAAACTTCACAAAGAAACATAGAAACCCATTAATGAGTTAAAAAGTACCTTTTTTAAGATTTCATGTATACACTGAATATTCTCGTTTATTTTTTCAAAATGACCTAAGAAACATATTTTCATGAATGAATTTTAATATTGCGATCAACAGACCAATATGATAGCTTTTGATTGCAGTACACAAATTAATTCATGAATAAAAGGTGACATATGTTCTTTTTAAAAGTTAAGCGTCATTTCTGCCATTTCTTTCCCCTATGGGCCGATGTGAGCAGTGAGAAGTGAAAAGTGAGACGTGAGAAGTGCGAAGTGAGGAGTGAAAAGTAAGAAGTATTCTTAAATGAGAAATGAGAAATGAAAAATCACCAGATGATCCGAGATGAAAACAAAAATGTTTTTCCAAATTTAATCTAGACTATCCTTTGAAAAGAGCTGAAATTTTTGCCTTTCTCGTATACTAAGTATACGGAAAGGCTATAGAACTGCTCCAAAACCGAACTTTTTATAGAAGGCTCGGAGACCCATAGTGTTATATACCAATCGACTCAGCTCGACGAATTGAGGTGATGTCTGTATGTGTGTATGTATGTGTGTGTGTGTATGTGTATGTGTACAAAAATGTGAGACACGTTTTTGGGCATTTATCATTATCCGATTTGCTCGCAACAAGTTGCATTCGACGCGGAATGCAGTCCCATTGGTTCCTATTTAAAATTAGATCGATTGAACTTTGCGTTTCGGAGTTATGGCCAAAAAACTGTTTTTACGTGCAAAAAAAAAGCAAAATGCTCCAATCTGGATTCGAACTCGTGATCTCTTGATCGGGAAGCGGCTACTACACCACAGCACCACCGATACACATAGCATGTGACAAGATACATACAAATATAAATCATCGAATTGGGCATATATTCATTACCTCTATAAGCATCAGAGTTTATCCTGCTAGGGTACCGATTCCTATTCTGGAAGTATTAATGGATCGAGAAAAGAAAATATTAGCTTTTACCGTTGGTTATTAAAATATACAGTTTCAATACATTAACTTAGAGCAAGATTGCCGGTGGTGAGTATAAGCCGTTTGGCAGCGCAGTATCATTACTTGACACTTTTCCGATCGCTACAGCGGACAGGTGATCAAATTTGGTAGCGCGATAACAGCGCTGCTATTTGATGAACTATTAAATGTCACCTGTACGGAATGCAGCCACCAAACCACCAACCGAAAATAGTGACCAGTGCGAAAAAGAGTGACTAAACTAAAATGACAGCGCTGCGAGGATGATCAAAACACTCGCGCCCAGTAATGATGCTCTAATAGATGAACTATTGAAATCGCTTGGATACGCTGTTTCTTTAATTGAGATAAAAGTAGATTCACTATTGATTTGAGGATGTTAATGCAAAATGTTATTGGTATAATTGCATAATTACATCCAAACTAGTAGACACATATGTGTATAATAATGGGAAGTATCAATAAGAACCCCTCAGGTTACGCGTGCCCTATGCAAATTACCAAATAGTAATTTGGGGTGACCTTTTTACGATAGGATATCCGCTCAATAATTAATCCTCTTCTCTGCTAAACGTTAGACATAACTTTTCTCATGTCTTATTGCTGCCAAGCGCTAAGAAAATCACAAATACCCTATATACTGTAAATACTCCTCAGTCCTCATATAGCAATTTCAAAAAGCATCGTGCTTTGTTTAACACGTTCAACGCTCTCCCATTCGAATGCGCCCAAAAGAAGGAATGGCAATGTGCCGTCGCGCAGTGGTGGTCCCCCATACAAATGCTCGACTAAACCTACGATTGCGCTTAAAATTTAGCAACAGTAATTTTGTAACGCTGGATTCATTTTGAAATTTAAATAGTTATCCGACATATGCTATGCTATCCATAGACTTCCGGAAGCCCATGACTTAGGGTCACAGCAGCGTCTTAATTCTAACCTTGAAACAGTAAATTTCCCGCTTTGGTGCAGCAAGGCGCAATTCGCCAAACTAACCACTGTTAAGTGACAAAATAGGGTAAAATGCCCAATAGTGGACCCCCTAGTAGCGGAATTTTGCTCTTCCTGTCATAAGGCTTAGAAATGTTCAACATATTAACTCTGCTTGATATTCAACAACAAGCTCTGCATCCCCTCTTTACGATACATACATAAAACACCCAAATACACGACGTTATTCGTTGAAATTTACATTTTAAAGTCTAACTGAATTCGCCCTATAGTAGACCCCTTGGGGGTCCATAATAGGAAATTGCTTCCCTATAGTCGACACTTCATTTGATTTTCATGTCCCGTTTCGGGACGTTCTTCTTCCCTATAATGGACCCCCCAAAATATTCCTATAATGGACACTCTCGTGTTTATTTTTTATAGAATTGTAAAAAATCATCTAATTTGACTTTCCATAGCATTTCCAATGCATGTAATCAAATCATAGGACTGTAAGGTAGGTTTTCCCGATAGAATATCATAGCAAAATGTTAACATTGTGCAGTAATAATGAAAAAATGGCAGGAGGGTCCACTATTAGTTAGGGGTCCACTATTGGTCTATTTACCCTATATATTTCAATGCATCATATCAGTTCTTTCCGAATCTTTCCTGATACAAAATTCAGTCAAATTTAATTTTCCCATACATATATGTTTAGGAGATACTTTACACCATCAACTTGAACCAAGTCACCGAAAATTAAATTTACTAACTACAATTAACAAATTGAGGAATTATCATTGACTAAATGTGCAAATTTGAAATAATATCAGCTTCACGAAAGAACGATTTGTTTTGGGCTTGTCTGGGTTTCCGCCACTGTGGATAGGTCGGCTTAACCATCGTAGCATCAGCGGCAAGCCGTGCTTCTGTTCTATTTTTACGCATATGCATGCATCATTCTTTGTGGCGTTCAATCGGCATATGGGAGCGCAGCTGGTGTGCGGTAAGACGCGGGACGCATGCGCATTGCGCAGTCGCTTCAGTCTCTTGACGTCGGATGAATATTGCCGTATGAAGCATCACCAACACACATCGCATTGCGTGCGGCAATGTTCTATTTTTAGCTCAGCTGGGTTGAATGTTGATCCGAGCAAATGAGATTTGGGGAAACTGGTTCATGAGTATTACGGAAAAAAAAGAAAAATTTGGATGTCTGCGCGGAAATAACGCGCAGAGGGAAATCCCCGGTCTTAATTCCTTGGATATAGCGTCTGCTGCCCCATAAACTCGCAAGCTTCTAATTTGATTGAAAATTTTGTCTTTTCTATTCAGTAAGGCATCTTTTCTTTGTGCATTGAAGCAATCGAATATAATTTTCCACTTATGTTTACTCTCTATTGAAACTCGGTGGGCAAGTTTGATTACTACCAAGGTAAATCAAAAGCTATTTTGTTTCTGCTAACAATCATTAAAGAAAACTGTTGAGTACATATCGATTCTCAATTTATGCATTTATGTTTCATTTCCTACCTTCTTCATCATCTAAAGTTCAGACCTGAATTCTTTCAAATATCCCAAATAATCAGATGGATTCAATTATAGAAATGTCTCGAATATAAATATAAACAATACACAGCATTAGGTTCCATTGATTATTTGTTAAAGACAAAAATTTTGTTTGAATTTTCTAGTATTCAAAACTTTTCTTGCAATGCGTAATATTATACCACACTCCTAGAAAATATGAGTTTTGAAAAAAATAAGATGGCTAACACGAGGACCGAACATAAATCCTCTGATTGAGAGCCTATCACGTTACCCCTGAGCTATCTTTGTTTCTTGAGAGGGCAGTGTTCGAAGAACAAGAGGCTACGCGATTTGCAATAAATAACTATTTCATTGGCTGCTTGTGCATACGTGCGGTAACGCACCAGGTGCTGTGGTTTGGTTCGGTGGGATTTAATCGGGTGTTGAAAAATATAAAGCGTTTTGACTCAAGTCGCGAAAATGACTCATATTCCGAACACTCGCATTTAAATGGCTATATCAACCTTATTCGCGTGGTTCTTTCCATAGGATATTAATTTCGTTTGTAAAGCACTCGGATTATGTAGGAGAAACTGAGTTTTGGAAGGATTCGGAGAAAACATTCTATTTTAGGAAGTCAGTAGAAAAGTATCCAAACTTTTCTATAATCCAAGTCTGTTTTAGATCATTTAATAGTCTTAGTTCGATCATTGACAAACTACAATGACTCATTCCAGAGGTTAAATGTCAAAACGTGTTACAGCGGAGTTCTAGTGCCAATATTTTTCTACAGCTCTGCCTAATAGTTTGTTGTTTTGATTCAACTAATAATAGAGTTAAAGCACTAGTTACTAATACTAAATGATAACAAAATTTCGATCAGTCTGTATAATAAGTTACTGCAACTAGCGCTATAACTCTGTTATTAGTGCAATAGAAACAACAATTAGGCAGAGTTGTAAAAACCTTCGCTCTAGAAGTCCTCCACATATCACGTTTGAAATTTAACCTCTGGAATGAGTTATTGACAAACTACTAAATTATCGAACCTACCTATATAAAACCGCTCATAAAAAAATCTACTCCTCCGCTGATTTTTGGTCGCAACGAAAAATACGCGCCAGATAGTCGCCTAAGAACAACATACCTTCAGAAAAAAAGCCAATTCGATATATTTTTTTAATTTGGCCGCCACGTGGTACTTTCCGGCGGTGAATGCTTGGATAGCACGTGCTATTTTTACTGCGGAGAAATTTTTCACATCTTTGAGAGCCTTGGAAAATGATCACGAAAGTTGTCATTTTGTTGCAAGGCATGATTGTTGCAAGGCAACTAATGATCGAAAACATCCTTGCCACAATCCATAACAAATTACACGAAGGCAAGCATCGATTTTCGATTTTCTGATAGTATATCAGGTATGTAATCATTACGATGTAAATTATTGCACAATATGAGCTCAAAAATTCTGATTTTAGTAACACTAGCTCTGTCACGCGTAATCTATCAGATTTTGTACTTGGATAGTTTACCTGTAGAGTGATCTGATAAATAGTTTTGGTTCAGTTTAGAAATCAAAATAATCAATTTTAACCATACATTCATAATTACTGCGAAATGCTTTCCATATAAAAAAAGCAACCCCAGTAGAATTCTGATCAGATTTTTTTTAAATCAGATCAAATTCATAAATCTTGTTGAAAAGTGCTTGAATGATAATGACAAAAACGGAACTACTCATTAGCAAAAAATGACCTTTCCCGTCAAAAAATTTTATTCGCTTAAGTATTTTTTAAATTTAAAACAAAAATCGAAAAAGTGCTTTTTTTAAGATTGGCCCGATTTTGAACGAACATCGAGTGATTTTTTTCAGGTCGGTTAACACGTGCACACGTTTTCGGTTTTTGTTTTCGATTTAATATTTAGAGGCTTCAAAGAACCCATATTTTCTTTGGGAAAGTTGACCTTAAATAAGCCAAAGAATCGACTGAAACAATGAAACGAAACACAATTTTTGACGGGGATGGTGAACTGAATTTTTATCTATATGAAGAATCATATTATTCAAAACAACAATTTCAGCTGGATTCTGGCTTCAAAACGGAATTTTCAGAAAAAGCGTGTGTATGTGCATGTGTGTGCGTGTGTGTGCAAAAAAAATCTAACTCATTTTTCGAAATCTTATCCTGAACCGATTATTTAAACGGGGTATCCTGTCCCATTGTTTCACATTAAAAATCAGGCCGAACTGGGGAATGGGCTCAAAAGTTATGGCCAAAATACAAATTTTTATACTATGTCTAAAACTCGATTTGTGCAATTGCACAACCTCATCACATTTTCAGGGCACTTAACGTCATCCGATTTGCTTGCAACAAATTGCATTCGGCAGCAATTATTACAATGTGTATAAACAAATGTGAATTTTCAATGCAATCTATCTTTATTTACGAGATTTTCGACCCTAGGCCGGTTCATCTGGTATAAACAAATGTGAAAAATAAGTCTTATTCACCAATTGTTATTTTAGACTTTTCATATATGTTTATTAACCATTTTGAACGAGCGAGAAAGGCATCATCACCGCTAGGTGGATTAATCTGGGTTTTTGCTAATATTTTCAAATGGATATAATAGAAAAACGACGCATCCCACATAAAAGTGTTGTATGGGTGACCATCGCAAAATCAGTCAAACTTTCTAGTGAAAATATCGGAAACAATCCAAATTGAGCCCTACACTGAAAAAAAATCAGTTTAAAAATTTTAAAGTCGATTTGCGAAAAAACGCCCTTTTTTATTTGAATGAAATTTTGTCTCAAGATAGGTGATTATGTTCCCTACCAACCGTCCATACATCGCAAGCTGGGCACTCTTAAGGAAAAAAAGTTTTTCTAACAAAAACTTTTTCTTGTCGGAATTATTTTCAGTGTATTTTCATCTGAAATTAAACCAATGAAAGCCATCGTTATAGAACCCCAAGCAAATCTATTTTTATGATACATTGTCTAATTTAGTCACTAAATATAGTTTGTTTTAAATTAAGAGTAATATTAAGAAGGGGTTTATACCTCCAAAAAAATATTATATCCCATTGGCTCCTTTGGTTGCGACCAGTTACGACCAAAACATTGTACTCTGCCTGACTGTACAGGAATACTTAATATGAGTATATTATGTATACATATGTTAAATGAAAAAATCAATTCCGTCAAGAAAAAGTTTTTGTTAGAAAATTTTTTTCCCTTCAAAGTGCCCAGCTTGCGATGTATGGACGGTTGGTAGGGAACATAATCACCTATCTTGAGACAAAATTTCGTCCAAATCGAAAAGGGCGTTTTTTTTGCAAATCGACTTTTAATTTTTTAAATCGATTTTTTTAGTGTAGGGTTCAATTTTGAGTTTTTCAAAAAGTTTTATTAGAAAGTTTGACTGATTTTGCGATAGTCACCCATACAACACTTTTTTGTAGGAAGGGTCGTTTTTCGATTATATCCATTTGAAAAAATCAGTAAAACAAGTTTGACTCTTTTCAAAAGATAGTCTGAATCAAATTTGAATAAACTAAGTATGCACTTTTCTTTTAACTGCACTTCTTAAATATTGACCAATAAATTTACAAAAAGTCAACTTAAACAATCAGAACACTGCAAGTTCCCAAAAAGTTCTATTTTGGCTTTACGCATTTTATTACATTTCCCGCATAACTTTTCAAAAGGACCTAAGTAAAATTTTTTCATGAATTCTCGCTTAACTTTTCAAAAGGACGTAAGTAACATTTTTTTTCATGAATTAATTTGAATACTGCAATCAATATTGTGATTCTCGAGATATTATAGCATTTTGCTCATTCATCTCTGCCTCGCTTAGTTGTGCGCCGCTAAGGTATTGTGTCATATTATGGTACTTTACTCAATTTAAGTGTACACTGACAAAAATCCAATCATATCCATTATGTGTGGCACACATAAATTTTGACTATAGCATTTCCCACATAACGGCTATGTGAATTCGCATAGCATATATGTGGAAACACACATAACCGTTATTAACTAATAACCTTTATGTGGATTTTCCCATAGCGGGTGATTATTAACGCACACATAAAATTTATTTGTAAATTTCTTTAGATTTTTGCCAATAAAAATGTGTGGATTTTTATTAGTGTAGAATATTACATCACAAATTAAACATAATTGCACTACTAATATCCACTTAAACAATATCCCGAACGCAACACAGGCGAAAGAAAAGCAAAAAACTACTAAACCTCGAACAATTTCACTTAAAAATATATTTTCGTAAAGGGACGACAATATGCTACATACCTTACAAGCGAATGTGGAAAAGCTTACCGAAAGCTCACATCTATTTGACATTGGCTTATTTACTTTTTGCATGGCGCACAACTCGGCGCATGGGACCCGGCGCGTAACTGGTGAGCCAGTATGCTAATTTTAGAAAAGAATCGCAATAGCTTTCATGTTGTTCTGTTGATTGCAGTACTCAAATTAATTCATGAAAAAAATGTTACTTAGGTCCTTTTGATAAATTATGCGAGATCTATAGTACAGCAGAAAGTCCATTGCTGATAAACGTTCATTTCGAACAATACACCGCAGATTGCCGGTTATTTTTTTTTTGACATATACTCTGTCTCTCTACTTTAACCGACCGTGTCCATTTAGCAAGTACGGTGTGGAACATAATCTGGAGATTAAAATAACACTTGATAAAGTTTAAAAAAAAACTTAGCAAGTAACCGCACAATATTGAGTAAAACAAATTAAGGGTGTAGCATTTCTGCATGCGGTGAATAAATTTCGCACCGTGTATATAACTGACAGCATGAATGTTTGTGTTGCTTCTTTCGTGCTTTATTGATGATGCTAACCTCTCAAGCAAAGTTTTCCAAAGCTTCAAATGTGGAACACGAAAACTAATGGACGAACACACACGCGCTAGAGACCCGAAGCCGATGACTTCATCCGCTCGCATCAACACAGCTGTAAAAGTTTCATCGTTGGAAATAAAAATCGCATACCTACGTACATGCTTTCTCGTGCGCTCGTTACGTTTGCTGCCATTTTGTTTCATGCGAAAGAAGAGGCGTGTCATTAAGGCTAACTGCTTTTTGGTTTGGGTGGTTTGGTTGGTTTGGGTGGAATGATGGTGTAGTTTGGGCATATGGGTGATTTGAACATAACGTTCGTTTTCATACACCTCCTTATTTCCATATTATGCGGCTTTTTTTTCATTTATATTTATGTGAATTGTTGGTTTCATTTTCACAAATGTACTTGTACAATTATTACACAAAGGGATGCAAAATCAATGTATGACATACAACTATGTAGTATTATTGAACTTTAATATTACATTGGTGAAAAACACTACGTGGGAATCAGGAAAGTTGGAAACATATCGAATTTTAATCCATATGTATTTTTCAAAACGCGCCGTTGCGCTAATCATTGTATTTACTATCGCTAATCATTGTACTACCGCACGATCGCATATTTGTAACATATGCATTTTTCCTTTCTCGTACAACAAAGTTGTACCGAAAGGCGATATGATTGCTAAAAACACCTTGATAGCAGGCCCGGCGACCCATAGCGTTATATACCGAGCGACTCAGCTCGACAACCTGAGGTGCCGTCTGTTTTTGTGTATGTGTGTGTATGTGTACAAATTTTGTAGGCACACTTTTTAGAACTTAGAATTATCCGATTTACTCGCAACAAGTTGCATTCGACGGGGAATTGTTTGCTATTGGAAATGGGCCCGATCATTGCTTTTCGGAATTATTGAAAAACATTGTTTTTCCCCAAAGGTCCCCCTTGAAAATTCAAAGAACAATTTTTTTTGAATGGTGGCAAGGCAAAAATATTAAAAATGATCGAAAAAATGTGATCTATTCCCCCAAAGAGCTTTTTTGACCTTTCTAATGTGATTTTTTCAATATATTTTATAATGCAAGAGAAAGGCATCATCACTGCTAGGTGGATTAATCTGGGTTTTTACTTCTCACTTCACAGCTCTTACTTCACAAATTTTTCAGTTCTATTTTCTCAAGGAAAGCAGGAAGGAAGGAGAAAAAATAATGATCAAGTTAAAGAAAATCCAATATTCACCTCCCTTTTCACTTCTCACTACTTAGTCCTACTTCTCAGTTCTTACTTTATTTTTCTCACTTCTCACCACTTACTTTGTACTTCTCATTTCTCACCATTCGCTTCGCATTTCTCGCTCCTCACTTCTCCCTTCTCACTTTTCACTTCTCACTTCGCCTTTCTCACTTCTTGCTTCTTACTTCTCACTTTTCTATTCTCATTTTTTTCCTTTCACTTCTCACTTTTCACTTCTCATTTCTCATACTTCTCACCTCTAACATCTGTTCTCTCACCTTTCACTAGTCATTTCTTACTACTCACTTCTTTTTTCTCACTTCTCACTTTTCACAATTAACTTTTTACTTTTCTTTTCTCATTTTTCGTTTCCTCACATCTCAGTTCACAATTCTCACTTCGAATTTGTCACTTCATAACTTCTTATCTTCTCATTTCTGACTTCTTACTTTCCACTTCTCATTTCTCACTTTTCACTTCGCACTTCTTACTTTTTATTTCTTACTTCTTATTTTCACTTTTCACTTCTCACTTTACACTTCTCACTTCTCAAATTTCTCACTTCTAACTTCTCACTTTTCACTTCTCAATTCTTACTTCTCACTTTTCACTTATCACTTTACACTATTCACTTCCTTTTTCATATTATAAGATGGGCGAAATGTCATATTCCTCACTTCTCGCTGTACACTTCATGTAATTCCTACTACTCATTTCTCACAATATATGTTTTTTACCTTTCCGTCATACTGAATTCGACCAAATGGCCCGAAATCGTATATATTGTGCATGTGAAATGATTCTGACAACATCGAGTTAGCGAGGTGATTTTTTGGGAAATTTCTTTGACTTAGAGAATATTAAGTGAGGGAGGTATCGACTTACGGAGGTGACGCAGTATGCAAAAATCAAGAGACTTTGAGTTTCATCGAGTAAGAGAAAATATCTAGTTACAGAAAATCTAGTTAGAGAGAGTTCATTGTAGTTTAAAATTGACCGAGAACGAGCTGTTTTAAGTTGTCAAGGTTCGACCCAGCAGATTACTCGAGTAGACGTTGCAGGAATTACATGAAGTGTGCAGCGAGAAGTGAGGAATGAGACATGTCGCACATTTCATAATAGGAAATAGGAAGTGAATAGTGAAAAGTGATAAATAAAAAGTTAGAAGTAGAATTGAGAAGTTAGAGGTGAGAAATTTGAGAAGTGAGGAGTGGAAAGTGAGAAGTGAAAAGTGAAAAATAGGAAGTGAGAAGTAAGAAGCAGGCTTGGCATTGGTCATGACAGTCATTGGAATGTTTTTTCATTCCTTGACCATCGGTGGCTCTGACCGTTGTTAGTTTGATGGTCGCGACCAATATGTTCTCCACCTTTTATCAATAACTTGTGCGAGCACTTTTGCTAGAGCTCGCACTACTTCAATTCGCCAAGAAACTAATCGATATAAACTAAAACTAATATATATCAAGATAAGCATCAATTAAAAATTAAAATAATTGCAGTAAAAATATTGATTAAAAATATACTAGAGAATCGAACTCAGAACCTCAAGATCTGCTGGATTAAACGCTAGTATTTGTACCGATAAAGCTATGATATGAGAAATAACTCACAGGTAACTTTGCCTTCATGCCGTAGGTTTCATATTCACTGCATTGAGCTTCGCGACCTTCCTTTATGTATCCAGAGAGGGTCATTCTCTGGAAAACATCGTTCTCGTCATCCATGGTAACGAGAGCTTATTCAACAAAGAGTCATGCCGCACATGGCTTGAGACGTAACTAAACCAAAGACAAACAAATTATGTTCCCGTCCTGACAACGCAGATTTGTAATTAAACAAGCCTATTGCGATTGAATGATCCTGCAAGTAAAACGTTAGTCTTTATTGACGGCGATCAACGACAAGCCTAGTAAGAAGTGAGAACCGAAAAGTCAGAAGTGAGAAGTGACAAATTCAAAGTGAGAAGGAAAAAGTAAATCATGAAAAGTGAGAAGTATTAAGTAAGAATTGAGAAGTGAGAAGCAAGAATTATAAAGACAGAATCACCGCCTTCGACCAGTGCTCGCACAGACTGAACACTCAACATCTGAGACAACGGACAATAAATTTACACAACACCCAGTGGACCAGTGAAGAACTTTTCGCTTTACGAAAAGTTTTCTCCTTACCGGGGTGGGAATCGAACCCACACTCCACAGCATATGCGTCTAGACAATAATTGTCAATTATTGACGTCGCTAACCGCACGGCCACGAAGAATTAAGAAGTGAAAAGTGAGAGGTGAGAAATTTGAGAAGTGAGAGCTGTGGAGTGAGAAGTGAGAAGTAAAAAGTGAACAGTGAGAAGTGCAAAGTAAGAAGTCAGAAATGAGAAGTAAGAAGTTAAAGATAAGAAGTGAGAAGTGATAAATTCGGAGTTAGAATTGTGAAGTGAGATGTGAGAAATGAAAAGTGCGAAAAGAGAGGCAAAAAGTGAAAAGTAATTTGTGAAAAGTGAAAAGAAAGAAGCGTGAAGTGAGAAGTAAGAATTAAGTATTTAAAAATGAAAGTCAGAAGTTGGAAGTGTAAAGTTTGAGAAGTGAGAGGTGAAAAGTGAGAAGTAAAAGATAAAAAATGAAAATATAAAAGTTAGCAAGAGAAGCGAGAAGTGGAAAGTGAGAAGTGAGAAATGCCAAGTGAAAAGTGAGAGGTGATAAGTGACAAAGGGGAAGCGAGGAGCGAGAAGTGAGAAGTGAATGGTGAGAAATGAAAAGTACAAAGTAAGTAGTGAGAAGTGAAAAGTGCGAAGAGAGAAGTGAGAACTGAGAAGTAAGAGGACCAAGTAGTAAGAAGTGAAAAATGAGGTGTAAATTGGAATATTTTAACCTAATTTTTATTCCTTCTTCTTCCTTCTGGCTTTTCATGAGAAAGTAAGAAGTGAAAAATTTATGAAATAAGAGATGCAAAGGGAGAAGTGAAATGTAAAAAGTTAAAGTGAGAAGTGCTAATTCAGAACATTCTATTTTTCACATATCAACTCTTACTTTTCACTATCCATTTCGAACATCTCACTCTTCACTTCACTAAATAAAGAAATCAATTTAAACTATTCGGCCAAACGGAATTCGGTCAAATGGCATTCTGTGTGTGAAAAGTTTTTAATATTTTGGAAGAAAAATATAAATGTGTTCTCTATCTCGATACCTCCTTAACTCGATGGTCCGTTCAGTATCGAGAAAGGGAGAGTTCACTGTTGAAAATGTTGATAAGATAGCAAAATCAGATATGGACATGATTGATATAGATAGAAGATAGAAGATAGAAGATCAGACGATAATATCAATATTTTGCACTAAAATATCATGAGAAGATCAAGTTATGCTATTTGTAACAAGTAATCAATACCATATGCCATTAGTTTGTTCTTATCCATAGCATTTCTTGATATTTAAATGATATTTCGGTGCAAATTTTTGATACTGTTGCCTGTTATATTATCTCTTATATCAGTCAAGTCGATATCATGTTTTGTTATTCTGTTCATGGCTTCTGCCCGGGTAAGGGTTAATAGTTTAAGTCATATTCCCATCAAACAAAAGCAGCTCTAAAAGTTCATTCCTATACTTAATCATCAATCACTAGAGTAAGTCCTAATAAAATTATGTTTTTGTTATAATGATATAGGAAATGCGAAAAAAATAATACATTCTATGATCACCTTGATGAAAATATGAACTGGACTAAATAACTCTAAAGAATTGTCTATGTTTGATAGAAGGCTAAATTTCTTAATCCAATATTAGCACTTAGAAGGCCAACGATGATTAAAATGTAGAACTCGCAAAGAACACCCTACGTTTAAAACAAGGAAAAAATCTAGAATTATTTATTTTCATTCGAAACACAAATACAATCCAAAGCTCTAAAGAACAGTCCATAATTAAAAGAATAAAAATCCAGAATAAAACCTCCAACTTTAATGCATTAGACCTTTTGTCCCAATTATCTTTTTGTAATAACGACCTATCAACCTATTTTGACATTGATCCAGGCAAATGCAGGTTAAGAAGGAGTATCCGCTATGAGCCCTCGGACTCCATCTTTCTCCCCAAAAGTTGGCCCCACCAATCATCATCAAACTTTTTACTGACAACTTCTTAAAGGGCAACACAAATACAAAATAGTTATTCTATTTAAAGATCAGATGCATCTAACATAGGTTTTCCATACACACTGTCCAGAGAGTTAGACACTTGATTTTGTATTTAGCCGATAATTACAGCCTTGCAACGTTGCACTGCGGTCCAGGATACAGATTTACGCGGAAAGATGCATTTTACGCCAAAACAATATTTTTTAGGAAAAACTGTTGTTCTACAAAATTGTTCGAAATAGTAAGGCCATCATTATGGTTCTACCTAAAAATAGGGTAACCCACCATACAAAAAAAAAAGGATTTTTTTTTTATTTCTCGTAATATTGACATGTTATGTTCTACAAAGTTGTAGCGTAGCTTATTGCAATCAATTTCGTTAAAAAAAATTCTGTAGCTCTTAAGTTGGCTGATTTAGAGCAATTTTACCTAATTGGATTAGGGTGGACCACAAAAAAACAGTATTTTTGATCTACTTTTTTTGTTTTAGATTTCTCGAAAAAGTCGTGTTCAGGTGACTTTTAAGGCTCCACCCCACTACCCCGAATGCCAGTACCCCGAACGCCATTACCCCGAAGGCCACTACCCCGAATGGGACAGTACCCCGAAAACCATCACCCCGAATGGGACACTACCCCGAAATCCATTACCCCGAAAGGCAATTACCCCGAAAACGTTTGGAATCTGTAGTATTCTATTATTATGTTTAACACCAACAGATATCGCAAAATGACAATCTTTGCAAAGAATAAAAAAATAGAGATACTTAGATAAATGCATTACAGATTCTGTTTAACCAACAGTTTTGATATTTCTTCTAATTAACTTTAACTGTCATTCCTGTCATTATGACATGGAAAACTGCTATTCTACGAAATGGAGTAAAAGCACCTTTTTGCCTTTCTCGTACACTAAGTGTACGTAAAGGCTATAAGGTACCCCGGGGCAAGTGAAAATACGGGGTAAGTGGGTAGTATGGCTGCCGATTAATCGGTGAACGTTTTTAATGGTAACAATGTTCTAGAAAGATGAAGCAGAACTATCAACGATTTCGCCTGACACAAAAATATTTGGAATCAAAACCATTTGCGGCACCATACTAATGGTATTGTTTAATCATGACTTTAAACTACCGGCAAAACCTATTACTTATATTTTCATTCAATGGATTCCCAACTAAATAGTCGTTTTCAAATTGATCATTGATGTGGAAAGCGAATACTTTGAGCAATGAAATAATTGTGTGACACCGAAAACGATTTAAAAGTTTTGATTAACACCAAAATCTGCAATTTTCACTTGCCCTTGAGTTTTAACATACATGGGGCAAGTGGGACATATTTGAACAACATTTTCGATAGAGCCAGTTTACCTGTTTTTAGATTGTTGACTAGTGAAAAATAACTTCGACACTCATATATTATATGGATCTGAATCAAATGCAGTTGATATCGTTGGTTTCGTTGTTTAGAAGTAGTATCCAGTTGATTTACCAAATGTGTAATTTACTTTCTGAAAATTATCTCCCCCATGGAAAAGAGCAATGGTTATAACTATGCGAAATTTTCCGTTTACAGTGCAAACAATATATTCATTTAACAATAGATTAACAGGTTTTGTCTAGTGTTTTGTTATTTTTAAACTTTGCATCAGATTGACAGATTTTCAGATAAATAAAGTTCTTAAGACATAAATTGGCCATTTCGATCTTTTAAAAAATTACAACACTGCGCATAGCCTGAATAAAAACGTTCCCTTTAAAGTTCTAATTTATGTAATAATTTGTGTTCTAAACAGAGAAACATTCATTCGAAAAGTGACCAAAGATTTGCTTATCCTTTCTATCAAACACATTTGGTAAGAAAGTAAGCGAATGGAAAACCAGACAACAACCAATTAAACAGTAAACCGGATGTTGTCTTGTTTTTATATCTGCTAACCTTGAAATCCCTTTCTTTTTGCAAAAACAAAAGTCTGACAAGCAATAAACCTCCATCCATGATCTGAAATACTACGACTCAGAAATTACATGAACATTATATCTACATTCTTTAAATTAGTTTCGTTCGACAGAATAAAGCAGAATGGGTCCCACTTGCCCCGTTTGAAGGGGTAAGCGGGTCTCACAGGTAACTTTATTTATATCACTACCAATATTTTTGTAGCTGAATAAATGGCTTACATCACGTCTACACTTCAACAACGGAAGCAAATAATGATGTATCCGTGGCTCATGTCCTGAAATATTCTGTTTTCTAAGTATGCGTTAACAATTTTGCTGAATTAGCGTTTTTTTTAGGTCCCACTTGCCCCGGGGTACCTTAATATTGCTTCAAAAACAAAATTTTGATAGGAGGCCCGGAGGGCCGATTTTTATATACCGATCGACTCAGCTCGACGAACTGAGGTGATGTCTGTATGTGTGTATGTATGTATGTGTGTGTGTGTATGTGTGTATGTGTACAAATTTTGTAGACACACTTTTTTGAACTTCCCATTGTCCGATTGGCTCGCAACAAGTTGCAGTCGACGCGGAATTCAGTCCCATTGTTTGCTATTGAAAATTAGATCAATAGCTCATCGCAATCTGGAGTTATGGCCAAAAAACTGTTTTCGCGAATAAAAAAATAGCAAAATGTTCTATGCTGAATTCGCCTAGATTCGAACTGCTGACCTCTGGGGTGGAAAGCGCTTGCCATACCACAAAACCATCGGATCACACATGGTATGAGGAAATATAAGTCGTACAGTATTCATCAAATTGGTATATGTTCATTTCATTTCAAAGCCACAGAGTTCACTCTGCTAGGGTAACGGTACCAATATTGGAAGTATTATTAAATCAATGAAAGAAAATACATATTTGATAAAATCAATAATAGTTCTAAATTGATAGTTTTAATGCTAATAGACAAACTTTGAATTCGCTAGAAATGAAATTGGATTCATCATTAATCTAATTTTCTTGGAGGAAAAATGAGCTCCATTATACTGCCATCGCAAGCATAATCGTCCAATATTGATTTTGCATGGAAGAAAATATGGATCAGTTACGCTTGCGGCGGCAGTATATAAGTAGGAAAGCCAATTTGTTGGGGAAATTATTGTTTTCAATTAGTATTCATAATGGCATAATTACAACGTGTCGCTTCAAGTAAAGCAAACGTTAAGAAATGCAATGATGAACAATATTATTAAGAACCCATTGTCTTCACTGAAGGCATGATCGCCCTATAAGTGTTTATTTGGCTAACGAAGAGAAAACTGTTCAATAATTAATAACGTTTCTCTTTACTAAACGTAATCAGGCCCATTTTTTCTATTATTTTGCTATCATGCGCTCGCATACCCTATATACGAGTGAACTTCTCACGTGGCAGCTATTTTTGCGGCGTTCAATCAGCGTATGGGAGCGCAGCTGGTGTACGTGAGGACGCTATGCAAGCACATTTCGGCGGGAGCGAACGGCACTGCATTCGCTTCAGTCGCTTGCCGTCGGATGAATATCGCAGAAGGAAGCATCACCAACACACCGCTTTGGCCCTGACGGAAGCGAGTAAACAAAATGGGGGCCGGGTGATGCTTTTTTATTTCACCCGGTAAGGGATTGGCGCTTTGATGTTGCATGAAGAAGAAGAAGCAGAAAGATGATAATCGAAAAAATCTCCACGGGAAACCATACGGAGAAGTTTTTAAAACTCTTCTCAAAAATTCTAGAAGCAATTTAATTAAAAACGGTAAGCAGTACGGGGTTGGACTTTTCTTCTACTGTACAATAAACACAATATTTCTATTCGAAATTTTATTTTCTAATATTACACCTAAAACACAGTATAACAAAACTATATCCAAAACTATGGATCATATTACCTTAAGTTTTGGATCGTAATCACGATAAAAATTGCGCAAAATTGTATTTTTATGGATCAAAATGTAGTTTTCTATGGATCATTTTCCAAATCGATGATGGGAAAATAGCAGGAATGATATTGTTTTTCTTGATCATGTTTAAAGGTACATACTTATTTTCCAATTATTTGGTTTATTTTTTTAGCTTAGTTATGCTTAGTTATGGATCTTAAAATTAATCTTTATGGATACGCCTGAGCTATTTTTAGATTTAAGGTAGCGTTTTATGGAACATTCATTTTTTATGGATCGTTTTTGTGCATTTAACGGTACAAAGTAAGGCTGCCATAAACAAATGTGAAAAATATGTTTGTCAACCCTTTTGAACGAGCGAGAAAGGCATCATCACCGCTAGGTGAATTAATCAGGGTTTTTTAATAGAACGCGTTTGCCCGGTATAAAGCAGACAGAGGAGATTATGCCTTCTTTGGTGGACGCGTTTGCCCGGAATAGAACACACACAGGAAATAATGCATTATTTAAATGAACGCGTTTGCTCGCTATAAGGCACACAGAGGAAATAATACCTTCTTCAAATAAATGATAAGGCGAACTTCTTTAAATGAACGAGTTTGCCCGGAATAAGGCACACAGAGGAAATTAAGCATGCTTTAAATGAACGCGTTTGCTCACTATAAGGCACACAGAGGAAATAATGCCTTCTCTAAATGAACGCGTTTGCCTGGTATAAGGCAGACAGAGGAGATGATGCCTTCTTTAAATGGACGCGTTTTCCCGGAATAAGGCAAACAGCGGAAATGATGCATTATTTAAATGAACGCGTTTGCTCGCTATAAGGCACACAGAGGAAATCTAGACCAACATTTGAAAAGGGCGTAACAGCCAAAATTTATTCCTTCTGATTCTTCGTCTACATATAAAACTTTATATGTAGACTTAGAATCGGAAAGAATAAATTTTGGCTGTTACGCCCTTTTCAAATGTTGGTCTAGAAATAATGCCTTCTCTAAATGAGAGCGTTTTCCCGGTATAAGGCGAACGGAGGAGATGATCCCTTCTTTAAATGAACGAGTTTGCCCGGAATAAGGCACACAGAGGAAATTATGCCTTCTTTAAATGAACGCGTTTGCCTGGTATAAGGCAGACAGAGGAGATGAAACCTTCTTTAAATGGACGCGATTGCCATGAATAAGGCAAACAGAGGAAATGATGCATTCTTTAAATGAACGCGTATACTCGCTATAAGGCACACAAAGGAAATAATGCCTTCTCTAAATGAACCCAATCTACTCACTCAACCATTCTTACTCAGTAATCCATTTTTACTCACTCATTTGCTCTCAATAATTCGCTCAATCTTGCTCACTCACTCTTACTAGCCCATTCACTCACTCACTCACTTTTACTCATATATCCCCTGTTACACACTTACTCATTTTTACTAACTCACTCACTCCAGTTCATTCTTTCTTCCAACTCACTCCCTCACTCTTACTTACCCACTCAACCTTACTCACTCACTCACTCTTGCTCACTGGTTTACTCCTACTCACTCGCTCACTCTTGCTCGCTCATTCTCTCTTACTTATTCACTCAATTTTACTCGTGTACTCACTTTTGCTCACTTACTCACTCATTTCCTTTTACTCACTCACTCACTCATTCTTATACACTCACTTACCTTTATAAACTCACTCACTCTCACTCACTCACACACTTTTACTCACTCATACATGCTCTATTACTCATTCACTCACACTTACTCATTAACTCTTACTCGCTCACTCTTACTCACTCATTCACCCACTCATCGATTCTGAGATTTAGACCAGAATGCATTGCTTTTACTACAGCCTTACTTCAATCTAGTTGCCCTTGTAGCCATGCTGATGTGATCCGCGAAAGCCTCCAACTCTCTGCATTGTGCATGAGAATGTGCTGTATAATCTTCCCATACCCTGCAGCACTCTTGAAGGGTGCCATATAAAGTCGAACGGGACCTTACGGAGTGAGAATACCCCGAGCAGCACATGTCAGACAAAAATGGTTGCAGCAACTTGATTGTGACTGATTCCGGTCACATATAAGTTGCAGTAATCTATGTGGAACATGTGTGTTGCTAAGGACTTAGTACTATACTGTATTGAAACAGTCCCGGTTCCAATTAATGTTCATTCATATGAATAATCTTTTATTGAGTAACATTTTTTTTCATTGAAATGAAGTATAAACTTGAAATAATGACTAATTCGGGGTACTGGCTCATTCGGGGTAGTGTCCCATTAGGGGTAATGGCATTCGGGGTTGTGGCGTTCGGGGTAGTGGCCTTCGGGGTAATGGCATTATGGGTAGTGTGAAAAATGAAATAAGTAGATCATAAATATTGTTTTTTGAGGGACACCCTAATCCTGGTAAATAAAATTACTCTAAACAAGTGAGCTTGAGTGCTACATAAAAAGTGTATATAGCAAAGTTGATTGGAAAAAGCTAAAAAAATGTAATTTTGACAGAAAAACGATTATAACTTTTTATCGGAAAAAGATATTGAGCATATTTACCCATCAAAAGTTGCATTTTTTTGAGCTCTAAAAGTCACTTGAAGACGACTTTTTCGAAAAATCTAAAATAAAAAAAGTAGATGAAAAATACTGTTTTTTTGAGGTACACCCTAATCCAATTAGGTGAAATTGTTCTAAATCAACCAAATCAAAAGCTACAGAAAATTGATTGGAATAAGCTGCGCTACAACTTTGTAGAACATAACATGTCAATATTCTGAGAAATAAAAAAAATATTTTCTATTTTTTTTATATGATGGGCCACCCTATTTTTTAATAGAACCATAATAATGGCCTTACTATTTCGAACAATTTTGTAGAACAACATTTTTTTCTAAAAAATATAGTTTTGGCGTAAAATTCATCTTTTCGCGTAAATCTTTATCCTGGGCAATAGTGCGTTGTGGGAAGGTCTTGATCTCGCTGTTTTGGTCTTGAACATGCTCCAAAAACAAGGAGCACATAATGAAAACTTTAATTCCAGTTTTAAATAAAATTTTAAGTTCAAATCAGAGCAGAAGTGTTGATTCCAGGTTCGAAAAATGAATGTTTAGAAATTCATTACAATGATCCGTATAGAAAATGGCCCTTACATTCCTAAAAAATAGAATTATGTTGTATGAGGAACAATGTAGCTGATCATTTTTTAAAGGACATTTTTAGATTCCATAAAGTTTGGTACTGAATAAAATTTGTTCCGAAATTTCTCGGAATTCCGTTTCGTTTCGTTAAAACCCAGTTTTTGCCGGCGGAATTTTCTGAAATTTTACGAAACGATACGAAATCAAAAATTCAGATTTCGCCATGCTCAAATTCCGTGAAATACCACAGAATTTCGTTTCGACCCACCTGAAATGAATTATTTCGAAATACCGCATATCCTTAGATTCTACTACCATTTTTGTCCGTCTAGTGTTGCTCGGGAAGTTGCACGGCAAATTATCTTCTTAGTCTTCTTTGAGTCCTTTGTCTTCTTTGTTTTCTTTTTTATTTGTCTTGTTTGTCATCTCTGTCTTCTCCCTCTTTTTTGTTTTCTTTGTCTTATTTGTCTTCTTGGGTTTCTTTGCTTTTTTGATCTCTTAGTATTTTCATTTTTTATCTATTTTGACAATCTTGTCTTTCTACAGTTTTGTCATTTATAGTTCATCATCAGTTTTTATTGCGAAAAGTTAACTGACAACTATTTTATCAACTATGACCTATTGCATCTAAGTATTCAAATCTAATTCAAACAATCCATTGCACAACCTACGATGCTTCAAAGATTGAGATAGGACCACATTAGACAGGTATTACAACGCGCCTTGGTATAAGAAAATGCGGCTGTAGGAGAGCGCGATACGAAGTTGACTCGAACAGTTCGTGAGTGAGTGCGGAAATTCATTGCGAAACGAAATGCGAAGAGAAACGCCGGAATGGTGTCAATGTACGAACTTGAACTCTGCCGATGCAGTTGTTTCGTATGAAGTAGGAGTGACGAATGACGATGACGCGATGGTTGAGACGAAACCGGCTGATAAATATGCGGAAGCTCTCAGCGATCAGTTGGAAAGCTCTCCAACACTGTGGGGGGAGACGATGGATGGATGATGCTGGCCTAAATTGCGACGACAACGACGACTACGAAGAAGATGAGTAAATGATAACGACCGCAGTTGGGTGAAGGTTTCGATGCACTTCACGATAAAGCCAAGCAACGGTGCCCGAATGTAGGAAGATGATGAAGATTGTAAGTCAAGGTTTTGCTAATAAACACGAGATAAGCGATAAAAGGCGTGATAACGGTGATGTCGAGCCAAGCGCATGAAAGTAAATCTGTCGGATTCGAACTCGTGATTTTTGACATACATAGCATAACAGAGCTTCGAAAAACAAACGCTTCCCAATCGATAACTCTCAATTACCGCCCGGCAATTTTCCACTACCCACCATTTATTTCGCATTAATCTGTCATCGCCGCATTTCGCCCAATCTCAACATTGAATCTCGCAGTCCGATAGACAGTCCCAGCTGATGCCAACAAAAGTTGAATGCACTGCCCGAGGACTCGATAGAACGCAGCTATTAGATGATAGTCAGTCAGGCAACTGAACCCAAGCGCCCCCGCTATGCTGGCAGCTTCCCAAGATGCCGCAAAAATCACGCGAACGTGGACTTAAAAACACCTTCTTCCGCCTCCGACCTACAATTATAGATACTCGGAGTCGCTTGTTTGCTCGGCTAATGCAATTATAGCGCACGATCGCGCCGCAATGCAGTTGTGCGCCCCGGTTGCATCAGTAGTTGCAAGTTCAAGTTTAGATCGGACGAGGGGCGCACCGATTTGCGATGATGGTATGGGAGGCAGCCGGCTGTGTGCTAGATGTGGAATTACGTCCCAAGGGCTCGGGCGCAGGAAGAAGTAAAGTACTTTGAACTTGGGCTCTGGTGGTGTTTGTTTCTCGCCATATGATCGGCGAGTGTGCGGCGGATGCTGTAAAGAAAGGTAAACACACTCGACGCGAGTGGGTGCTCGGAAAGAGAAAGGTATGCGACAATACCTTTGCTCGCTGGGTCCGTTGCTGTTGTCTTCGTCGTCGTCAACTCCGTGACCGTGGGGCGGGTTGTACTATTACTTCACCGATTGATGTGCCACTTGGGGGTGGAGGGAGCCTTGAGTTGGGAGGAAGCAGCAGCAATCAATTACGTTAGAGAGAGGGGAATAACTGTAATATGGATACCGACCATCTACGGCGGGCTCGGTGACCGTCATCGGTCGATCGGCTCGGTTATGCAAGATGGAGAAACAGGAAATTTGCAGACGATGACTGTTGTTAGATGGTGGTTTACTGTAAGAGGGTTAATACCACGATGGGGAAGTTAGATCCAACGGAAAATCGTGTGGCTTGGGGTAGATCACGATCTTTGTGCATGAGGCTAGATTTGTTCTCAAGATAAGTGCACCTGGGGGCAGTGTCACTGTAATGGGCGATAGACTATAACGGAAGATTGAATGAGATACATACCAGAACTTTTGGTATGGGAAATGGGGGAGCTTCTGCTTGGCATAGAAACGAGCTTAAGAAATATGTTGCCATTATGTTTAAGATCCTTTTTCCCTTCTTCCTATAACATCAGCATTGTTGAAAGATTGCCAGGGGCATCATAATAATACCTATGGTTTGTATTCCAAATAAATGTGCAAATATGTTAGCGACAGACGTATTCTGTGTTCATTAGAACTATGGGAACTATGGAAAACTTTTAATGAGACGCGTCCTATCGTCCGGACGATGAAAACCCAACCCACAGACTTGATGACATGTAAATGGTATTCATCTTCATTAGAACTATTCGAGTGTCATCAAAATAGTGTTTCAATAAAAAAAATGGTTCAAATTGGCATTCCTTCGTCTGTTCCTTTAATGCTATCAATAAGCCTACTCGCTGACTCTGCACATGAGTTAAGGCATAAAAAACTCATTAATTCACGGATCATGGACACCCTTGGGAAACATTTGGCCAACGTAAAAGATCTCCAATCTCCATCCTACGCAATTCCGATTCCTATCGACTTCCTCTATTTCTTTCTTAAATCTTCGTCACTGTGTGGCTGGGTCTGGCTCTTCTGTGATGTCCAGCCGGATACCAATTCGGTTCTTTCATACAGAATTCGTATCTTATCTTTCAAAAAGTATGACCGATCCACCACCCAGAACACTTGATGATACTTTGGTCTTTGATGACATCGATGATGGAGCTCAGTATTCGAGATTCAGTTGTGAGAGGGTCCGCGACGTTAGGCACAGTTCTGCCTTATTCATTTCATGGCCTATTCTTTGAGGATTTTCATGCCTTTCCCTCTACCTGACGAAATATTTGACCGAAAAAGTCTTTTGGCAGGACACTATTTGAATAAATGCTGTTTGATCCAACAGTTGAAATTTGTTTCCTCGTTTAGTATGAGAAGTGCGGAGTGAGATGTATGAAGTAAGTAGTTAATTGTGAAAAGAGAGAAGTGAGTAGTGAGTGGTAAGGAGTGAGAGGTGACAGATGAGAAGTGAGATTTTATAATCTCTATAATCGTGATTTAGAGAAGTGAGAAGTGAGATGTGCGAGGGTGGAAGTACGTCCATAGTGAGTAATGGGTAATAAAAGCGAAAAGTGAGAAGTGAGAGACTTATATTGGGACACTTTTGAGGTAAGAATTAGGGAGTGAGAATTAAGATAGAAGGAAAACAAAGAAGATATAAAAAGAAAGGGAGAAAGAAGAAAAGAGTAGAAGAAAGGAAGAAGTATGAAGGAAGCAGGATGTAGGTAGGAGAAAGAAGGGCTAAAAAAATACAGAAGGAAGAAGTAAAAAAAGAAGAAGGAAGAATGATAATAGAAGGAATAAAGAAGACTGAAGAAAGAAGGAAGAAGGTAGAAGGAAGGAGAAAGAAGGAAATAGTTGGAATAAAGAAGGCCGAAAAACGAAAAATAATGAAGAGAACAGGTGTTTTTTTGTTGTGGTATTTTCCTTATTATCTAATTATTTGAAAAGTTCTTCTGGCTTTTTCAGTCTGAAAATTTCTTTCTCCTTTTTTACCTCCTTTTTTCCTTCTTTCTTCTTTCTTCCTTTTTTTCTTTTTTCTCCCTTCTTCCTCCGTCTTTTTTCTTCTTCCCACTTTCTCTCCCATCTTTCTCCTTCCTCCTTCTATCGCCTTCTGTCTTTCTTTTTCATTTATCCTTCCCTTATTTCGTCTTTCTACTTTCTTCCTTCCCCCATCTGCATTCTTCTTGTGTTTTCTTCCTTCTTTTCTTGTCCTTCTGCCTAACTCATTCTGCCTATTTCCTTCTTTCTTTCTTCTACCTATTTTCTTCTTTCTCTCCTTCTACATTATTCCTTATTTCTCTTTCCTCATTTTTCCCTTTACATTATTCCTTCTTTCTTCTTTCTTTCTTCTTCATTTTTCCTTTTTCTACTTTTTCCATCCATCTTTTTCCTTCTTCCTGTTTGCTTTTTTCTTCTTCCTTGTTTTATTTTCTCATATTCCTTTTTTCTTCTTTCTCCCTTCTCCATTATTCCTTATTTTTTTGTTTTCCTTCTACCTCTACTCTACTAGCTCTCAACTTATTTCTCAAAAATTGCCTCTCACTCTTCTTTTTTTTGTTATCCATAACTCACTACTTATTTCTACTCTCTCGCTTCTCACCTATCGTATCTCATTTCAACTCTCATCTTTTTTCTCACATATCACTACTAACTCCCTTCTTACTTTTCTCTCCGCACTTCTTACACTAAATGAGGAAATAAATTACAACTGTTCGGACGAATGGCATTCTACCAAATAGCGTCCAGCCAGTTTTTTTTATATATCTTTATTGGCGAGACTTCCAGCCCAAGGCTGGCTCGTCTCGTATTCCTGCCAAAATGTCTTTTCCTTCTTCTTCATACTTGCTTCTTTCTTACTTCTGCTTTCTTCTTTTTCCTCCCATTTTTTTCTTTTTTCTTCATTCTTCCTTAGTTTATCATTTTTTAACTTGTTCCTTCTTTCATCTTTTAAACTTTTCCTTTTTTTATTCCAGCTTCATTCTCCATTCTTTATTTTATTTACTATCCTCCTTCTTCCTTTTTTTTCTTTCTTCAACTTCCATCTTTATTTTTTCCCTACTGTTTCCTTTCTTCTTTCTATTTCCATCTGCCATCATTCATTTTTTCCCATCCTTTTCATCTTTGTATATATATATATATATATATATATATATCTTTGGGTTGTTGATTTTTTTCGGAGAAATGATATAAAAATTCACGGTGACCAAAACCCTACTAAATTTTCATCTTTGTTATAGCTACATCCTCTTTCTTATACGTTCTTATTTCTTCATTCTTCCTTAAATCTTCTTTTTCCTTCCTCGCTTCTCAGTTCTTCCTTATTCTTTAATCCTTCTTTCACCTACCTTTTTTCTTCACCTTTTTTCTTAATTTCTTCTGTTTCATTAGTATTTTCCGTTTCCTTCTTCCTTCTTTGTTCAAATTAATTTTTCTTCACCCTTTCATCTTCCTTCTTCTCTTTTTTTTCTTTCTTACTTATTCCTTTTATTATCTTCCTTATGCTTTCTTGCCTTTCCTTCTTCCTTCTTCATTCTTCCATCTTCTCTCTTCCTTCTTCGTCTTGGCTGCTTCCTTTCTCTTTCTTCTTTCTTCCTTATTCTTTTTCCTTCATCCTTCTCCCTTTCTCGTTCCTACCTTTACTCTTTGTCGTCAACAATTTTCTTTATTTCTTTCTCTGTTTTGCTCATTTCTTCTTTATTTTTACATCTTCTTTTTTATGTTTCATCCTTCTTCCTATTTTCCTCTTTCCCTTTTTTCCTTCCTTTTCTTTTTGAATATTTTTCCTTCCTGCTGCGTCCTTTTTCCTCCTCAGCATTTTTTTTCTTCTTTCTTCTTTTCCCTTTTCCTTCATCCTTTTTATTCGTATTGCTTTCTCCTCCCTTCCTTCTCTCTTCTTCCTTGGGCTTGCTTTTTTCTGCTTTCTTCTTACCTCCTTCTTTATTATTTTCTCTATCTTTTTCCTTCTGCTTCCTTTCTTCTGCCTTTGTCCTTCTTTCTTCTTTTTTTTCCTTCTTCCTTCTGTTTTTCTCCTTCTTCCTTCTTCGTTCTTGCATTTTATTTTCCCTTTGAAGTCCTCCTTTTTCCTTCTTTATTCTTTTTTTTATTTTTTATTTTTCCATCGTTATATTTTTTTCATTTTACCTTCCTTCTGAACTATTTTCTTCTTTCTTCTTTCTCCATTCTTCTTTCTCCAATCTGCTTTTTCCTGCTTCTATCTTTTTTTTCATCTTCCTCTTTTCTTTTTCCCGCTCCTTTTTTCCCTTTTCTTTCTACTTCCTTTCTTTTTTCTTCTTCCTTCTCCCTTCTTCCGTCTGCATAATTTCTTCTGTTTTCAGTAGGTTTGATCTAAATAACTAATTGATTATAGTTCAACTAAGATATTTTTTTATTATCTGGCTTTTCGAGTCTAAACATTATTCAAACGGGTTTACATTTGCATTGCCCGACGTCTCGGCCCGTTTATTGGGTCTTTTTCCTTTGTTCTTGCATCTGCAAGAACAAAGAAGGGAGAAGCTGAAAAACAGAAGGAAGAAAGAAAAAGATGACGAAAGAAGGACATAGGCAGAAAAAAGAAAGCAGAAGGAAAAATGATAGAGAAAAGAATAAAGAAGGAGGTAATCAGAAAGAAGAAAGCAAAAAAAATAAACCTAGGGAAGAATAGAAAAGGAAGGAAGAAAACGCAGTACGAAGAAAAAAGGACGAAGGAAAAGGAAAAAGGAAGAAAGAAGAAAATAGAATAAAGTGTTGAGAAGGAAAAAGGACGCATCAGAAATGAAAAAGAAACAAGTGAAAAAGGAGAGAAAATATTACGATGGAATAGGGAAATAGGATGAAGGAAAAAATAAGAGAGAGAAAGAAAGAAGCCATGACAAAAAGGAAAAAAAAGATGGAAGAATGAAGAAGGTAAAGGCAAGAAAGCACAAGGAAGAAAATAAAAGGAATAAGTAAGAAAAAAGATCAGAAGGAAGATGGAGAGAAGAAGAAATAAGTAGAAGGAAGAAGGAAGCCGAAAATACAAAAGAAACAGAAGAAATTAAGAAAAAAAGATGAAGAAAAAGACAGATGACAGAAGAATTGAAGAATAAGGAAGACTTGAGAAAAGTCTAAGAAAAAAAAGGAAGAATGAAAAAAGAAGAACCTACAAGAAATAGTATGTAGTAAGTTATAACAAAGAAGAAATGTAAGGAAAATAAAACGAATAATGGCAGATGGAAATAGAAAGAAGATAGGAAACAGTAGGGACAAAATAATGAGAGTTGAAGAAAGAAGGAAAAGGGATGAAGGAGGACAGAAAAAAGAAAGAATGTAGAATAAAACTGGAATAAGAAAGAAGGAAGATAGAGAAGGAAGAAGTTTGAAGGAAGTTGTGAGAAGAAAGAAAATAGGAAGAAAACGAGAAAGTAAAAGTGAGAAGGATGAAAGCAGAAAGAAAAAGTAAGAAATAATTTGACAGATCGCTATTTGGTAGAATTCCGTTTGAAATTTGTTTCCTCCTTTAGTGTGAGAAGTGCGGAGAGAGAAGTAAGAAGAAAAATGTGAAAAGTAAGAAATGAATTACGAGATGTGAGAAGTGAGAAGTAAAAAATCAGTCGTTTTTAGTATGTAGCAAGTAGTGATAAGTGAGAAGAAATATAAGAGTCGAAGTGAGATATCATAGGTGAGAAGTTAGATAGTAGAAATAAGTGGTGAGTAATGGAAAATAAAAAGTGAAGGGAGAGAAGTGAGAGACAATTTTTAGGAAATAAGTTGAGAAATAATAGAGTTGAGGTAGAGAGAAAACAAACAATAGGAAGGAATAAAGTAAAAGGGAGAAAAAAGAAGGAAGTTAAAAGAAGAAAGAAGGAATATAAAACAAGGAAGAAGGAAAAAGAAAACAGGAAGAGAGAAGGAGAAAGATGGAAGTAAATTGTAAAAAAAAGAAAAATGAAGAAGGAAGAAAGATAAAAGAAGAAATAATTTAAATGGAAAAATAAGGAAAGCTAATTTAGAATTGAAAACACATAAGGCCGATACAAACATTTAAAAAGAATTTTGTCTCTACCCCCTCGGATTTTTTTGCCAAAAATAATATTTTGTGGGGGCAACAAAATAAAAATCAGATAATTTTGAGGATTTTCTAAATATTTCGAGGAGTTATTCTATTTATTTTTTTTCATTTTGATATTTATTTTATATTATCCCCCCTTGACCTTTCGGAGACCAGTAGGACAAAATGTTAATTAAATATTTGTAACGGCCTAAATGAAGATTAAAAAAAATTAAATAAGGGAAGAAGAATGTAGAAGGAAGAAAGAAGGAAATAAGCAGAATCAGTAAGGCAGAATGACGAGAGAAGAAGGATGAAACAAACAAGAAGAATGCAGACGGGAGAAGGAAGAAGGAAAAAGAAAGAAAGGGATGGGGAAGAAGAAAAGGGAAGATGAAACATAAAAATGAAACGATTGAAAATAAAAATAGGAGAAAAGAATAAATAAGAACGATTAGCTAAGAAAAAAGAAAAAGCAAGCTAGAAGAAAAAAGGAAGAAGTAAAATTGAAGAAAAAAGAATTGAATGGTAAAGAAATAAAATAGAAAAAAGCATTAAGTCGGGACTAACATTTATCTCGATGTGTAAATACTGTTGACCCGAAATTGAGCAATACCGACGCCGGCAGTATCCGAATGCAGGTTACTTAAGGACTGGATAAGCAAATTTTGACTTGATACTCGCTATGATGGAATCCGACGAATCATCTGCACTTCCACGAGTAATCATTGGAACTAAACAAAAACGCAATGTGACGTGCTGTAATGAATTGGTTTACAAATCGCACAAAGCAGAACAAAATGTAACGGATCTCATGTTTGATCTTATGAGCCAACTGCTGATCGCAATAGATATTTATTTATGTTTTCAATTTACATTCTAACCAAAAAATAAAACGATAAAGCGATCTATCGCACACCCAATCCTTAGATTTTTTCGAGGAAAGAAGCAAGAAGAAAAAAAGGAAGAGAAAGGAGGAAGAAATAAGGAAGAGGATAAAAGTCAGATGAGAGATAAAAGACCGAAAAAGAAAGAAGAGAAAAGTGATTAAGAAGGAACAAAAGAAAGAAGGATTATTTTTTTGTGAAATTTTCTTGGTGATAACTTATTTTGTTTTTCAAAAGACAGGAACACCGTTTTCGACCAAAGGTCGAACAAACTGAACACTTAACACCTAGCATGAGACAACGAGAGATATAGCACCCAATGGACCAGTGGAGAATTTTCCGATCACGAAAACTTTCTTCCTTACCGGAGCGGGAATCGAAGAATGAAGCCCACAATTCTCGCTTAACTTTTCAAAAGGACCTAAGTAACGTTTTTTTCATGAATTAATTTGAATAGTGCAATCAACAGAACAACATGAAAGCTATTGATTGGGCTATTCAAAATAATTCATGAAAAAAATGTTTCTTAGGTCCTTTTGAAAAGTTAAGCGAGAATTATATTGTCGCAAAAGATTCTTATCCACTAAAACCGTGTAAATACTAACTGAATGTATATACCAATTATCTTCTTTGAGGCGATTTGCATATATTCAGAAGAATGTACATTTGTAATTAATCATGCAAAACCCAAAAATAATTAATTTTGTTTTTCTTGATTAGATTCGACTCGCCTCATCTTCAGCAGTCAGTCATACCCATACTCCCAAATTAGGTCAGCTGTGCCCTAGAGCAATAAGCGTGAAAAACAACAAACCACGCACTGCGGCAGCGCACTTGATTTATCTTTCGGACCTCCAGACGCTCGTCTACCTCTCAGCCGGCGGAAGAAAGCACCTCCATTGGAGACCCGGAACCCCAACATAAGAGATCAATGACCGATCGATTTGAAACGGCGAACAGATGAGGGGCATACCGCGGCAGGCACGCGGTTCCCCAAAATCGAGATGATCGCGTGACTTTGGAAGGTACACATCACTTGTTTTTGAAAAAAAAAAGCAACAAATCCAGAAAAGTCGACCATCGAACAATGGAAGGGGTAAGCGGCTTGATCAGTTCAGTGCGAAGACGTTTGCGGAAAAAGCTCGAACACCACGTTCCACACGTTCGTTGTCCCAGTTATCAATCGCCTTCCTCTCTGAATCGCAATCTCGCATACCTCCACTGTAGACAAACAACTTTGCTGCCGCTTCGCGCGCACAAGAGTTCGTTCACCCCGTTCGTGGTTGACCCAATGAACGGGATTACAATCGTGTCGTACCCGCGGCCGCAGCCATCGTCGTCATCGTCGTCGCTTCCACTTCTTCGAGGTTTTTTTTCTCGCGGTGGAATCTCTCGCGCGGAAAGCTTTGGATTGGTACGCGGGCGGCCAACCATCAGACGCTCCACACAGGGCGGTGAGTGATACTCTCTTTCTCTGGGAAAGCAATATCCATTTGGCAAACCTTTCTTTCCTAACTGGTTCAGCAGGATTTAGCCATGACTTTGCCAGGTTGTACTTATGTACGTGTGCGCAACTTGCCATAGCCGAGGAATGGGTTGAATAAGGCCAGATTAGAGACCAGTTTTAGCATAATATATTTACATCATCTACGGTTGTGGTATTTTTTGACTGAGTCATCATAGTCTGTAGGAGGTTATGCGGGGTTAAGCTATTATGCGAAGGAGTAGTTAGATAATATTTGGCTTGTACGTTTTACATGAATAGCTTAGTCATTTTCTACAAATATTCATAAATTAAAAATATGTTTATCGTTTCAATCCGTTCATTATCTTCGCGTGTAGCATGCGTATCACGTATGTCACCGACCCTAGTTCAATTCCATAAAATCGCATTCCTTGCGGTATGCCGTATATAATTCTAGACTCCATAATCCAGCGACTCATCAAGTCGATGCCTTTTGCAATGCTTATGCACTTCGTTTTGGAAGTGTCGTTTTACAGAGTCATCGCTTTATGGTTGTTCCCAGGGCAAGCTGTTCCCATGCTACCCGTCGCACGCTAGTGCCGACGGTGTGATTTATATAATGACTTCAGGTACCTCCAAATGGGAGCTCAAGTTAAGTTAAGAATTTGAATTAATAAACAGTCTAGTTTGAACGTTCGACGAGTGTGTAACGTTTTTAAAAGATATCACCCGCCGAACAGTTAACCTGTTACATGGCGACCGTGACAGGACAGGAATGCCTGGGTGCTAAAGTGATAGAAAAAAGGGTTTGCAGGCCTGCACCCACGTATTTATTTATTATTGAATTTTAAAATATTGCCCCAGATGCCCGGATTAAAAGGATACCGGATGCCCGGAAGAAGAAATGGCCAAGCTCTAGTGCTTGTTGCCTAAATTAATTTGAAAAGCGACCAGATAAGTCTGCGCACGCTAGTTTTTTTTTATTATTACCCGGATGCCTGCCTCAATGAAGAGCAGAAGGACGTCATAGAATATAGGAAAAATTGTTTATCAGCTATGATAATTTTGTCATGGATAGCGACAACGTTGAAAAAAAAATGAAGAATGTTCAAATATATATATTTAATACTTTATTGATTTTGGATCTGTCCTTAATTATATGATTTTTTTTTCTATGCAACATTAATTTTTCTACTATATATTTCGTGAGACGTAACGAATTATACAGAAGAAATAAAAACCGCTTTAGCAAAATTCATATTGAGACCTTTTCGCTTAAATTGATTAAATTACCAGTTCCATTTCTTAAAAACAAGAAAATGTTATTCATTGCAACGTTCAAACACAGAAGCCTGATCAACTTCATGTGTACGAAGCAGTTACAAATGAAGAAGCATTTCTTTTACCTAAACTCGGTTTTGTATATTAAAACGTAGATTTCACAAAATTATCGGTTCGTTAGAGAAAAACTAAAGGTATTTGAATGAATGTCTACCGATCTTCAGTAAATAATCCAAAGCATATTGGACAAAAGCATTATTATTATTTGTATAACACTACTTCAACTGCAATTTAATTATTTAAAAATATATATAGAGGTTTTTAGTGGAATGTGCACTGAAAAGTGGAGATTATTATTGCACACCTTTCGAATTGATATTTTAAAAATTAAAATGATAGCATATTCTTAAATACTAATGAAACTTATCCTTTATTTTGAATCACACGAAATTGAGAATGCAATTCACCCATTATCAGATAGAATTATGGAAAACAACCACCAACAAAATATCATAACAAACATATTGCCATTGCCATTGTACCATGTGAAATCATTCTTTTCGAAAGGAGGGATGAGCTTAAAATGTAAGAAAGAAAAATTTACTGAAGGAACAGGATTATAATCATTGTAATTTGTGAGAGGTATTTGAAGTCAAAATTAAAAATGATCTTCAATCATTTTTCAGTAAAGGTGGTGGTGTAGCATGCGTATCACGTATGTCACCGACCCTAGTTCAATTCCATAAAATCGCATTCCTTGCGGTATGCCGTATATAATTCTAGACTCCATAATCCAGCGACTCATCAAGTCGATGCCTTTTGCAATGCTTATGCACTTCGTTTTGGAAGTGTCGTTTTACAGAGTCATCGCTTTATGGTTGTTCCCAGGGCAAGCTGTTCCCATGCTACCCGTCGCACGCTAGTGCCGACGGTGTGATTTATATAATGACTTCAGGTACCTCCAAATGGGAGCTCAAGTTAAGTTAAGAATTTGAATTAATAAACAGTCTAGTTTGAACGTTTGACGAGTGTGTAACGTTTTTAAAAGATATCACCCGCCGAACAGTTAACCTGTTACACGCGTACTCCAGTCTTTTACAGTTTACAGTATACTTCATTCTGTTGTTTCATATAATTTTAAATTCATTATTAACATTAGTATTTTGGTTCTTTCACATATGGTCGGGGTTCACCCAAAACGCACCAAGCGCCAACGAAAAATTACCCATTTTTCTGCCCAAATTTTCGTTTAGCAGATTTAATTGATCGCAAATCGTATCGGATATCCCTCAATCCAATAAATGAGGATATCATATTGCAAATGTACGCTTGAATTGATATGAAACGATTTCCGTTGTCCTTGTACGAACAAAATATCACAAGTCAGTCAAAAAGCCGCTTGGTGCGTTTTGGCTGAACCCCGACCATATAATAAGAAGTAGTAGGTAGTTTCGAAATATTCTAATCAAAATTAAACAAAACAACAAAATATATCGGTTGCAATTTTGTGGTTCAGTCAAACCGCACCAAGCGGCTTTCCGACTGACTTGTGATATTTTGTTCGTTCAAGGACAACGGAAATTGTTTTATATCAATTTAAGCATACATTTACAGTAGTACATCCTCAGTTATGGGGTTGAGGGATATCCAATACGATTTGCGATCAATTAAATCTGATAAACGAAAGTTTGAGCAGAAAAATTTTCGTTGGCGCTTGCTGAACCCCGATCATTTAATAGCATGATCGCAGGAGCCTGCGTGCTTGAAAATTCATGATTTTTTCAGTGACATTGTCGTTGACAGTGACATTGTCGTTGTCTAAAAAATTAAAAATCAGAAGGGTTATATACAAGATACAACCGCCCGACATAAACTACGTAAAGCAGATCATAAGATAATAATTAATTTGCTTAGAGCTTAGAGTGATTGAAATTTTGACTATTTCGCTTCCCTATGCTTGAACGATAACATTTGCTGTTTTGATGAATCTCCTAAATTTTAAACTGAATTGGTTGTAACTTAACTGCGTACGAGCAGTTTGAAGTTTGTATGGAAATACACCCGTATGTGAAAGATCGTTTCGTGAGGCTTCTCATTAACTATTTGGGAGGAGATCCCCCAGCGCAGAACACTTCCCAATACCGGACACTTCTTAAAACGATACTTGCAGAGCTCCCTCCTTCAGCTTTATAAGTAGAAAAGGAAGCTTTTGAAAAGGCATTTAACGGCATGGGATATCAGATCTTCATGTGGTAAGCTTTGTGCAAAGTTTGAATTAAAATAAAAATGCTTAAAATTGTGATGTTTCGCGTTATTTTAGAAGGTTTGAACCAACAATATTAAAATCAATCTAATGCATTCTGATTATGTGGTCCATTTTAGCCATATTTTAAATACCTAATGATTATTATTTGTTAGATGTTACCATGTAATTGTGGTGTTCGGACATTGAGATTTTTCATAGCAATTTTTTACACCTGTTTTGTTACACTTACTTCAATTCAATTGTTTCTTCTAGCTGAGAAAGCCACAGAAATAAGCAGAAATAAAAATTGATTTTTAATATTTACAGCTTGAAGCACGTGAAATATATGATTATTCTGAATTATGTCTTTACTCATTGAACAGGAACTTAGTCACATTTGAACAATATTTGAACATTTGATGCAATAGTGTCCGGTACTAGAAGACATTTTTCTGAATTGTGAAATTTTTCTCCAAAATTCATTGTCGTAAAACGTATTTAAATTATCAAATACAGCTTGTATGAATCATCAATGGCCATATTTTATGTATAAGGTATAAAAAGGAAACATAATCCTGATAGTTAGAGTTTTTTTTGTCAAATGGCTTATGTGTCCGGCACTGGAGGATCTCACTCTAAATATAATCAACCCGAAGACTTCAAAGAATGTTTCCTAATCTGTAAGACGGTTGTTGTTGCAAACCGATCGAACTTTCATAAGCAAAGTTATAAAGAAAACAAAAATGCTCATTATTGATGTTGATATGTTATTCTTTTACGTGCTCAATTGAATTTCCCACGATTTAGTATTGTTTCGCAACAAAAACGATTTTTTCACTCGCTAAATTTCCTATGTTGCCAACGTACTCATATATTTTTAGATATTAATGAGCAACATTGCAAAACGGTTTTCCAAAAAGTTATTGTTTTCATAGAAATTCTCAAACTTCAAATCGCGCGTGCTAAGTCAAATTACAACCCAATCTGCTAAAAATTAGGGAAGTTCTACAAAGACAACTGATACCACCGTTTAAGCATAGGGAAACGAAAAAGTCAAAATTTGAGCCACTCTTATGAGTTTCTGCCAGGCCAGATGTAATTACAAAGATTACCAACAGATGATATTTGAAAATAATATAACGTTCAATGTGCACAAACGGGCGACCCAAATTTAAGTAATACCGGCGCCGGCCGTGTCAATTAATGAATGGGTAGGAATATGTTGACGTGATATTCGTATTAATAGAGGCCGAAGAGTCATCTGCACTTCCACGAATAACCATTGGGATGTTGGATATATGGGGTCGCGAGGTTCGTTTTCACAGAAAAAAATAATGAAAACTAATCAGCGCGTAAAAAATACAGGCGCGGAAAATTACACTATTCTGAGCATACATGAATCTTTTCCATCAATTTCACCCTAAATGTATGCAATTTGTATAGCATTATGCCACTTACTCAACTAAATAGTGACATAATGCAATACAAATTGCATACATTCAAGCAAAAATATCGGTTAATATTACGCGCTTTTTGGCATTCCCTTTATGTGCATTACTTTCGCGTAAATTTCAACAACTTTTTCTATCTGTGTTGGTAAACGTTTTGCCGCGTGTAATGTGTAGTTTTTCCGCAAATCATGTTCGATCGTACACCAATTCATTTGTGTTTCGATCAAAATTAGCGTAACTCAATATATGAAAATGGTTGGATATGGCAATTTAAAATTTTTATATAAAAACCCCAAATTTATTATTCTGCTGTGGTGATGATGCCTTTCCTTTCTCCGACTGTTGTGTGACTTTTGAAGTGTTATTTTAAGCCTAAATAGTAAGAACACCTTGTTTATAGTTGATAATCAATTTTAATGATCACCTCTTGCTTACATCAACATGTCCAGCATCTGTAGCACTTTTTCCCCTTTTTTATAAACACTACTTTTTTGCTCCGACCGCGGTCATTGCTCTGGTTCTGTTGTTGTTAGGGATCCTATATTAAGAGATGTGCGAATACTTTTCCAGACGATTTAGCAACGCTGTTACTTTCGTAAACAAACGCTGCCAGCACTTGCCGCACTGAAAAATGTTTAGGCTTGCACATGACTTTACATTCGAAGACACTTTTTGATTATTTTATCTATGCTCTAGCAGTGCACTTTCGCTAAAATTAAAGAGCAATACAAATGAACACGATATAAGGCATCAACTAGACTACTTTTACTTACGAAATCAAAACTAATTGTTTATTCGATAAAACTTTTCATAAAATCTATGTCACCAAAATCGCAATACCTTTCGATCTGCAACAATAACGATGTTCATTTGGCTCAGGTTTTGACAGTTCTCAATGCTCGATTGGCTCAAGATGGCCGCTTTCGCATATCTCTGAATGTAGGATCCCTAGTTGTTGTACTTTTTGTGCGAATCACCGCACAAAAGAAGAGCGCAAGAACCAACGGCACCAGACGGCGGTCGAAACGAAACTCTGAAATTTTACTGGGTTGGTAAAGAATTGAAATTTTAAATGTTTTTACGTTAATAATCAATAGTTCCATTGGGCTTATAAAATTGCTGGCGAGTTTCCGATTCGATTGATAATAAAATCTCGAAAATCCATTGAAAGATGAAGGAGCTATTAACGTTTGAAATCTTACATGATTTCGTGACGGTCTCGAATTTGGAAATTTTCATTTGTCACCCTGTATCCGAGTCTTCCCCTTAGACGTAGTTTACGTCAAAATCTGTTTTGTGTTAAGTAAAATCTGTGAAAATTTTGGAGTTTCTTGAATATCATGTCGTGATTACGCGACAAGAGCTTCAGTCTACATCTTTCAGAGGCCTGTGATGGTTCGGCCTTTTGTAGGGTTCCCGTACATTTCTTCTTTTGGTGACATCGCCTACGAAAACTTGGGTGGTGCTAAACTCGTTGAAAGATTTTATGCAAAAATGTATGCTGAAACATCCAAAAACAGTGAGAGCATCAGGGCATCAAATAGAACCGAATAAGAGAGTGGCCCATCAAACAATTTGAAAAGGTGTTTTTTGAGCCACCCTAATGAAGAGGCATGTTTGCCAAACAGTCATAAAGAATGTGATGATCGATAATACGTTTTAAGCATTTCAGAAGAAATGAGGTCAGACTGATGGTCTAAAACTTTTTGCTTCTTCATACGAAGCTGGGATAAACTTTATAGTAACATCCCGCCAGGATATGGGAATATACTCAGTAGCAAAACTGCACGCTAATTTTTTTTTTCAAAATATGTTTGATATGCTCAAAACCCCTCTGAAGAAGAACGGGATAGATCTCATCTTTCCCTGGAGATTTGTAATGAGCAAAACTGTTAAGAGCCCATTGAATCGATTCAGTAGTTATGATTCTACGAGCCTGAGCACAAGACCCGTAGCTACATTAAAAGACATCAGGAACATCCGAAGATGATATATCGACACATCCAGAGAAGTGTGTATCAAATAGGTGTTCTAATGCTTCCTCGTCAGAAGAAGTGTAGTCACCATTTGGTTTGCGAATTTAGCCAAATTTGAAATCCTTTGATCTCGCAGGAATTTCATTTAACCTACTAGCTTCACTCAAATTGGAAACATTTGCACAAAGGTTTTTCCAGCCGGATCGTTCAGCAGATCGAAGAGCCTTCTTGTAGGCTTTCCGAGCCTACTTGAAAGACTCCGTCCCTGTTGAATGGCGTCTGTTTTAACTCCTTCTGCACTGCTTCCTGAGTTTAGCCAATTCGGAATATCATATAATTTATAAATATACAAATACTCAATAAAACAAATTGTTGACTTGAGTACTAAGTTGATTTCTGATTATACTGACGCTAACCGCAAGTCGAGCTCATCTGTATATGGATGCAATTAACGGTTTGCGGCAGTATACGAATTCATCAAATTTGTCAAAATAAAAACCATGTGAAACAGATCAATAAATATTGCGGATTGAATTCAACAAAAAATATTATGCTCTGAAGTAAAAAGTTTTAAATGTAGAAAATATTAATAGCTAAATAACTAGACTACATTTCGATTATCACCGACGCTTCTCAGATTATTATGATTGAAAACGACACAATGACCCTGATCTATCCATTTTTGAGGTATGATTAGTGTGTTTAAAAATTATGTAGCTGTGTATGGTTAAACATAATTTAGAAAAGGATCGAGCTTACCGAAGTCGTGAAGTATACATCTAGCCATATCTTCCCTATATCAAACCTTTCTTTCCGTTTATACTGTTGTTCCCATCGCTCAGGCTCGTCGGTTCGTTCACAAGGAATCCTCATCCCTACATCCAATTGCCCGTCACATTCAGGAACAACCACAATGCAACCCAAGTAAATGAAATGGATCATCCTTTCAAACTGCGTCAACTCTTTTGATGGTATTGTATTGAGCAACTTCTGTCCTAAGAATAGTGTCCACTTTCCACAATCGCAGAGCCTGCACTTCAGTTGCCACTACATTTTGCTCGCTCTTCCACAATCCAAATTTCAAAAGTTTTTTGCTGTCAATGCGCATCGCCTGAGCAAAAACGATTCTTTTGTAGAACAGATTCATATAATAATTTGTTTTCTAAACAGAGAAATATTCATTCGAAAACGTGAATAAAGATTTGAATATCCTTTCCGCCTAAAACATTCGGTACACAGGTAAGCTAATGGAAAGCAAGATGACAGTCAATTAAACAGTAAACTCGCCGTTGTCTTGTTTTTATATCTGCTAACATTGTAATCCCTTTCTTGTTGCAAGAACAAAAGTCAGACAAGCAACCCGTTTGAATTTATTTCTTTCACTGTCAATATTTTTTGTAATCAAATTAATGGCCCCCAACACGTCTACACTTCAACAACGGAAGCATATAATAAGCTATCTATCTGTGGTAAATGTTCTGAAATACCATGTTTTCTAAGTATGAGCTAACAATTTTAATGAACTAGCGTATTTTTGGTCCTAGTTCCCCCGGGGTATCTTATTTGATGTAGGACCAAAGATGTACATCGTGAAAGAAATGAAAATGATTTGTTTTTTTTTTTTCATATTACGTTTGCCAACACAACTTTTACTCCATGGTGTTGTAGAAATTCAGAGGTATTCTCGGTCTCTAGTAGCAACAATAACTGCACATTAGCATTATCTTCCCTTTTCAGCTGACATGGCCGACAAGGTGATTAATACACACTTGAGACCACTAAGGAAAGTGGAATGAATTTAAAATGCGGAATAGGTTCATTTAGGGTCCTGACATTCCAGGTACCGAGTTTCCAATCATAGTCCTTATTTCGTTGCCGGGTCGGTTGCCAAAAATAACGTTCTCTACAGCATTTCGTTAATCAGCCGCTGGGTACCAGGCAGACGCTGTTTGAGCAGCAACTCCTGGTGAACAGACGTTCGAGGCGTACCTTCTCACTCTAGCTGATGTCAGAAGGACAACAGTGCCCAGGCTGCACTACCAGCTAAGTACACAACCCTTATCTGGCGGTCTTTTGTCATCGGACGACCCGTGGAAGCGTGAGATAGGGACTTGTGGGGACCAGAGCTCTGTTGGGCGCTCCTTCCTTGATGTCAAACCACCATTTTGCAGCCCAAAGAATAAAGTAGAAATTGATCGCAACAAAGCGACCTGTTTGCTTACCTGTCAACATAGAAAGTTTTTCTACAGCGATCATTATGCAAAGTTTTGGTCTACAACCAGTGCAATCGAAATTAAACGAATATCCAAGAAGTCCAAAGCGAAGAAACATTACACCATCACCAGGTCAACCAGAAACTATGTGGTGCAATATTCCCAGTTACGTTTTCAGGGTTCATTTCGAGCTACAAGCGGTCAACGAGCTGTGAAATTGAAAGGAATTGTTGAATATTTTGTTTTCATCAATTTATTTATTTATTCTAATGTAGCACTTCAATTGCCAGACCCTGTATATCTATAACGCAACGAAATCAACCAATTGACCTTTCCCGTCAAAAATTGTAACTCGTTTTATATTTTTGACGTAGGACTACGTCTGTGTTTTTTATATTGGGGTACACTTTACGATTGCGAAAATCGGGGACCGTCACGAAAATATGATAGACTTCAAACTTTAATATCTAAGCCGTTTCCCGATGGATTTTCAATTTTTTTGGACCATTCGATCAAGGATGAGTCAACGCTTCTTTGTATTTATTTGAAAGTACTGATTTTTAACTATTTATGATCGATAATTGATAAAAAGTTTAGAAATAGGAAAACTAACCAATCACGTACATGCATCACTAGCACAGTCATCAAAAATCAATCACTTGCGGGTTTGGATCTAATCCTCAGTTTGAACAAGATTTAACGCAGAGCGAACGCATCAAAGCTACCGCAGCGGAGCGGATACAGCATCAAGGAGGCGCTAATAACATTTTCAATGAAAATCCATCGCATTGGTGGTGGTGCTCGATGTGTTGCTGCAGATCATTCAACCTCAACGAACCAGAATTTCATATGAAGAAAAGGTTGACCATAAAAATAGCACTGTGGCGATCCGCACCGCCAGTGCCGATGCTGAAAATTTATTAAAAATGGTGGTGTCAGTTAGTTGGAAAGGAACATTGGGAAAAGAAAATTGGTTCTTCTCAGGACCAACATTTTATGAAAAGAAAGAGTTAATTGCGAAAATGGAATGTTTCGGTGGCATCGGGTTTGGCGTGGTAGTTTGGTTGCTGTTGGTGATTCCATCCTTTAAAATTCACTGCATCATCTCCCTCCGACGCGCTATCAAATTCGCTATTTACAATTGAGTTTTGCACTTTGAAGAAAGTTTATTTCGGATAGTCGGATCAACCTTCTTTTGTATAAAATCAATGAAGATGCCACCTCTGTGGAAACTATCTACAGCAACCACCCATCGGTGAACGTCGCTCGGACAGGCAGGTGCCGGAAGATATTTTTTGGTAATATGAAGAAACTTCGTCTTAAGTCAAATTTCTGTTGTCATTCCTCGCAACAATACGCATCTTAGATAAACAACATTTCATAACCACATTCAGAATCGAGAAAATTTCATAGGATTCTTAGAATTTGCCATTCTCGAAAGGTCCGTTGCCTGTGGAATCCCGATAGAAATGGCTTGCGCGCGTTGAAAAGCAGCTTTCTTATATCTAATTCCATCAGCCCCGCCCCTTCATTAATCGTTATGAGTGCACATTTTATTTGCACCCATATCAGATCACAAAGGGGCGGGGCTTACGGGCTTAATTTATTAAATACACTCGATTCTTTTTTTACACGGGGGATGCGTTCCGTGTAAAAAAAGTTGTCAGTTCAAAATTCGAAAATCCGTGTAAAAAAAGTTTTATGATTTCTCGACGAATCATGCAAAATGGAGCAACTTTGCAAAAATTTTGTATGGGATTTGCGTAAAAACAGAATCGGGTGTACAAGAAAGCTGCTGTTCGGCGCGCGCGAGCCATTTTGATCGAGATTCCACAGAGAGCGGTTCGACATTCGATGCAGCGGAGCGGACGAAGGAGTGGGTGGCAATGCTGAACATTTATTTCAACTTTTGGAGGTTTAGCGAAAAATCATCAGGTGTCGACAAGCGATTGGATGCAGTTAGTTATTGGACATAAGACGCAATGGGAAAAGAAAATTGGTTCTTCTCAGGACCAACATTTTATGGAAAGAGTTAATTGCGAAAATGGACTGTTTCGGTAGCACCGGGTTGGGCGTGGTAGCTTGGTTGCTGTTAGTGATTCCTTCCATTCAAATTTACTGCTTCATCTCCCTCCGATGCGCTATAAAATTCGCTATTTACGATTGAGTTTTGTACTTTGAAGAAAGTTTATTTCGGATAGTCGGATCAACCTTCTTTTGTATAAAATCAATGAAGACGCCACCGCTGTGGAGACTACCCAGGTAACCAAAAGCATTAAAATAAGCCATACGTGCGACTATAAGGCTACCACAGAGCTAACAAACTTCATACTGGCTCCATAATAGCTATATATAGCCGATAAGGCGAAATAAAGTCCTAATGGTTACCTGGGTATCTACAGCAACCACCCATCGGTGAACGTCGCTCGGACAGACAGGTGCCGGAAGATAATGTTTGGTAATATGAAGAAACTTCGTCTTGAGTCAAATTTCTGTTGTTACTCTTCGCAACAATACGCATCTTAGATAATCAACAGCTCATAACCAAATTCAGAATCTTGCGAGAAAATTTCATAAGATTCTTAGAATTTGTCATTCTCCGCCCCTTCATTAATCGTTATGAGTGCACATTTTATTTGCACCCATATCAGATCTCAAAGGGGCGGGGCTAACGAGCTTAACTTATTAAATACAAGAAAGCTGCTATTCGGCGCGCGCGAGCTTTTTTGATCGGGATTCCACAAAGAGCGGTTCGACATTCGATGCAGCGGAGCGGACACAGCAGCACGAAGGCGGTCGGCGGTCGGACAATTTCAACGCAAGGTGCTGTCAAGCGTTTGGATGCAGTTAGTTATTGAAAAGACGCATTGGGAAAAGAAAATTGGTTCTTCTCAGGACCAGCATTTTATGGAAAGAAAAAGTTTATTGCGAAAATTGATTGTTTTGGGCGGCATCGGGTTTAGCGTGGTAGCTTGGTTGCTGTTAGTGATTCCACCCGTTCAAATTAATAAGCAGAATCAGAAGTATAAATAAGCAGAATCAGAAGTGACGTCAAAGCAAACGCAAAAAATATATTTATATGCAACGTTTGGTTTTCGCCTGCGATGTAAGCGTTCGTTACAAAGTAAGGATTGTGATGTCGCCGACTGAAAGCCACTCAAGTGGCTTCAGCGGCCAATGAGTCATGTTAATTCCACGGTTAGAGACTCAAAGTCCATCAAACTGGGAACAACTATTCGACTTCTTGATTCAGTTGGCCTCCGAGCAGTTTGCTCAATGTTAATAAAACGACACAAATTATTATGGCAAATACTATCAATTTCGAATAGCTACGTAGTCCTACGTCACCTTTGCGTACAACCCGATTGGGCTGCACCTTTGAGTTTTTGAAGCCTCTAACTATTTTTAAAATCTAAAACAAAAACCGAAAAAGTGCTGCACGTGTGAACCGGCCTGAAACATTCACCCCATGTTCGTTCAAAATCGGGCCAATCTTAAAAAACGACTCCAAATCGATGACAAATAACCATATAATGGACTATTTGTATCCTAGATGGCGGCGAATGTAAACAACGGTGTTTTAATGCAAATATTAGTTACAAATGCGATTCTTTTGCCAATGCAATTGCTGAAATGTAATACTAACTTACAATTATTGTTTTTCATCGTGGATGATGGTCATAAAAATTGGTTAGCAAGCGATTTATACAGGAAAGACTAAACTGTTCCATTACTGTGGGAGAATATTGTCATGATCACAATTAAGGAATACTGATCAAATCACTTTTCTTCAAATAAATCAAATATAAAGCATTTTAAGCATATAAAACAGTTTAAATTATGTTTGGTCGTAACATCCTAGGTCGTAACTAATAAAAAGATAGATAACTAATATTGCTGATAGAAACTTATTTACCATAGGAAATAGTGAATTTGATTGTGAAGTTATTACCTTTTTGGCAAAAGTGTTCCATAATTGTAGGGGGAGTGCATCTGCTGGAAATTATTAAAACAAATCGATCGACCAAGACACCTCGCATAACAGTACCTTTGGATCCCTGCCACACCATCTCCGACTCATATATGTCAGCACCCAAGCATCATACTTGTCATATACGAGTTAGCAAAACTGTGTGAACATTTTTCGGGCGAACACTTCTGTTCGTTCGAATCGCGCCGGGGACTAAGACAAGGTGATGGACTTTTGTGCTTGTTGTTCAACATTACGCTAGAAGGTGTCATGCGGAGAGCCGGGTGTAACAGCCGGGGTACGATTTTCAACCGATCCAGTCAATTTATTTGTTTCGCGGATGCCATGGACATTGTCGGCCGAAAACTTGCAAAGATGCCAGAACTGTACACTCGCCTGAAACGCGAAGCAAAAAAAGTTGGACTGGTGGTGAATGCGTCAAAGACAAAGTACATGCTTGTGGGCGGAACCGAGCGCGACAGGGCCCGCCTGGGAAGCAGTGTTACGATAGACGGAGATACCTTCGAGGTGGTCGAGGAATTCGTCTACCTGGGATCCTTGCTAACGGGTGATAACAAAGTTAGTCCTGAAATACGAAGGTGCATCATCTGTTGAAGTCGACCTACTGCGGGCTCCAGAAGAAACTGGGGTTAAAAAAGATTCACCACAGCACCAAATGAGTCATGTACAAGACGCTTATAAGACCGGTAGTCCTCTACGGACATGAATCATGGACAATGCTCGAGGAGGACTTCCAAGCACTCGGAGTATTCGAGAGATGGATGCTTAGGACCATCTTTGGCGGTGTGCTAGAAGTTGGTGTGTGGCGGCGAAGAATGAACCACGAGCTCGCCCAGCTCCACGGCGAACCCAGTATCCAGAAGGTAGCTAAAGCCGGAAGGGTACGATGGGCAGGCCATGTTGCCAGAATGCCGGACAGCAACCCAGCAAAGATGGTGTTCGCTTCCGATCCGGCAGGTACGAGGCGGCGTGGAGCGCAGTGAGCGAGGTGGGCAAACCAGGTGCAAAACGACTTGGCGAGCGTGGGGCGCATTAAAGGATGGAGAGATGCGGTCTCGAACCGTGTATTGTTGTGTCAAATTGTTGATTCAGTGTTATCTGTTTAGATGTAAACTAAATAAATGAAATGATGAATAAGGGTCGTCCATGTGTTTAAGTGTTGAGTCCTTATAATGTTCTTGGTGTGCCAAGAAACCTTGACATAGTATTAAAAGTCTAGCAACTACACAACAGGTATTTAATATCAAGAACTACTAGGAATATGGGGGGTCCCGTAGCGTAGCTGGCTATACGTTCGCCTTACAAGCGAATGGTCATGGGTTCGATTCCAAGCCCCTCCACCAAACCTTTGTTAGTCGCCGGATGTGTAGCCTTACCCACTTACCATTACGACTGTCTGATGATAACTGACAAATTGTTTTTTTAGGCATTCCTCCAACGTACCCGGATTAATGGCAGCCGAACAATGCAACGATCATTGGATTCACGACACGGACAAACGTATACAATGGACTCACGGTGAGATGGACCAGCAACGACAACAACAATGTGTAATGGAACATCTAAAAATAGATTCTGTGTAGATTCTGACAGCAGAGTACAACAGCGGTTAAGTAACACAGAGTGCCTATCAAATAAAGAAAAGGAATAAAAAACTCCCTTGAATGAGAACACATTCCAAGAAGGGGTAACATAACTTGTGTATTTTAAAATAACTTTTGTACATTATGGGGGTTGATATACAGAGCTCGATGGAGCACGTAGACTATCTCAAATCTATGACAAGAAACATATTTCGTAGAAGGATCGCACAACTTGTTTATTCTTCAATAACTGCCTATATTATGGTTTATTCGCAGACCTAGTCTCAATGGAGTTCGTAGACTACCTCTTAACAAAGATTTTGAAGTATAAGATAGTCTACTCTTGATTATCCCATACAAGCCGCTGGCGTACTACTTTATGTAGAGCAACGCCAACTGGTGATAAGAAGTCCAACAGATTTATCAAAAACGATCAAAGTACCTTTGACTTTTCACTGTTCAACAGCGTCAAAAGAAACATGTTGACAGAACTCGAACTAGTTCAATTGAGTGCAGATGCCGCTGCCGATATCATCGAACTTTTCTAGTAAGTAATTCTAAATATTTATCAAATCATGGCATAAGATGTATTTCATTCAAATAAAGTATTAGGTAGATTTATAATAAATATTTCATTTTCATGACGTTTTCTTTCCAGCTTTAAGTAAATCGAAAGCTGTAAAGCATCTGTAAGAAAAGAAAAGAACAAACAGTCTACAGAGTGGACCTCTGCACCAACCACCGATTTAGATGATAGGCCGTGTAATCGAATTCACATCTTATTTCGTAGTTCACGACTAATGATGGGTGCAGGTCACAAATTCCTAACATCAGTAAAGAAATTGGCAACATCCGCGACGGATAACAGGAATTGTAGGCAAGACCGCAAATGGTGATTTTGGTTTTCTAGGCACTAAATTTATGTTTTGTTTTCCACAGTTGACGCTCTCAAGGCGAGCGTACATAATCAACAAATAATTAATTTAAATACTGAAATTTGTAAGAAAAAAACTATTCTTTATGATTTATTTTGGATTTGAAGGAAAATGGAATGGTGAGTGCAAGGATAGGGGCTCTGATCGATCACGAACTGTGCTCATCGTCGTAGCTGCTATTGAAGCCTAACAGTGCAGCGTGTGTGCGCCTTTCATTTTGTGTCACTTTTGTTATTCACTGTTCTAGCGCCAACTGTTTGCGTAATGTGCATAGCAGTTGACGCGCTCTGTAAGTCGAATATGAATTTAAATTTGAATGTTTGTGCACACGTCCCCACCCCAATAGTTATAATATTATGTTATTGCCTTTGCCGTACTAATAGTCGCCTATAAAAAGCGACTCCAATATCAATGTTTTGTACAGTATCGTTATCATAACCTCCGAGCTGGCACGCTGCATCTCGGAGGCAAAAAAAAAACATCAGTTGAAGTCATCAAGAAGTTGTATCGTCTGGATCCTAAAGAAAGTTAACACAACGTAAGGTCGCTCCATCGTCGTTGTCACCAGAGGCCGATGGCAACAGAAATTCGGAATCGGAAGTGGGGCTGGGTCGGCCACACTCTACGTAGGGGCGGAAACGAAATCTGTAAACAAGCATTAAACTGGAACCCAGCGGGACATCGCAGCAGAGGCAGACCCAGAGGCTCATGGCGGCGAAGCCTCAATAAAGAAATAAAAGAAGTCGACCGAAATCTAACCTGGCAACAGGTTAAAGCGATAGCCGGGCAACGCTCAGGATGGAGATCTTTCAAGTCGGCCCTTTGCACCACCGGAGGTGTACAGGACCCATAAGTAAGGGTCGTAGGGTGGACGAAACAGGCCTCTTTTCTGGGCTAATGAAGTATTTACAAATAAAAATATTCAACTAACATTTTGTTTGCAAATATTTGAATTTTGCAGCATTCCTCTCTCTGTCTCTCAGATTCCGAAAAATCACATGCTTCTCTAATACCTAGTTGAAAATTTTGAATAAATAGATATTTAATCTAATTTCATGTTTTAGCTATATGAATTGTCTAGTGATAATCCGATTACTTTTTGAGTTTTTTGGTCCTTTGCGTGTTCTCCAGAATCAAGTGAAAGCTGACCTTTGAGTAGTTGCTCCATAAGCTAGCCAAATCTTCAATTATTACTTATTCCGTAAGACTATTTTATTTTCCATGAGCTTTATTAGAAAATCATTTCGGTGAAAGCTGCCGAATGATAATATATGTATCTTATTTGTGGGGACAAGGGACTACACGAGATGGCTCAAGGTTTTGGTGAAGAAAAATGGTCAAAATAAAACCTAGATCCAAGAAAGGTAATATGTAAAACTTTAAGTTTTTGGATACTAGCCACCAAAAGCACTTTCGAGAAAAATATAGATTACAGAAAATTTCTTAATCCTACAGATATGAAGATAATCTAATCGATTTTGTTTTATTATTTTATTATTTTTTGGAATCTAACAACACATATACGGAGGAAATCTGATGTAATCGTTAAACGAATACTTTAGCTAGAGGCCAAGTACATTTTTATTATGATTAATATCAATTTTTATTCTAATTTTACATTTCAAACTGAAGTGATTCAAAAACTGTGGGCGATTCACCATTGTGGGACCAGTGTACTTATTTTATTCATAAATGAATCATTTGTTTGAGAAACTGCATATATCCATTTACACAATTTCGAGAAAACAACGAAAAAAAACTGTTTTTTAACAAAATGTCACCGATTCTTTCGATTTTTTCGATACAGATCAATAGTTTTTGGCAAAACTCAACACCACTTCCAGTGCATAAACTGCAATTATGGAGAGCAATTATGGAGTACTGCTTACAGTATCCCAGTCTACGACAGTTACGTCAATCTACACATACAGCTTCTAAATCTGTAGCGCATTCAGAATGATTTCCTCCGCAGAACTTGATTATTTTGCGACGGAGGGGCAGATCAAGATATGGCTACTTGCTCTCTTCCGCAAAATGTCAAATTTGTTTTTGATCATAAATTTCTGTCGATTCTAAATGCTTAAAATACACCTGCCTAAAATAATCTGAAATAGAGAAGCAGTCGTAATGACGCAAACTTATGTGGAAGGGACTTTCGGGGAAAACCTGTATATTTGCGTCTTTTCACTATGCGAAATGCGTCATTTATTTATGGCATGATCGAATTTATTGTTGTTTGCTGAAACGCAAAAGCTTATTGCATTCGAAAAAGATATTATTCTAAATTGCTTTGTTTGTTTACCATCCATTCTCCTCAAAACCAGGAAATTCCTTTCCTTTCGCAGCACCTTTCACTTGCCAAATGGCGAAGAACAAACTTCAAAGAAAGCTGTTGTGCTTTGTCAGAACCACACGCGCTCTTCCCGTAGATATTTAGCTTCAGCATCTCACATCTTCACCCGCTTCATTTTCCTCACCCACCTCACACCAACCGCCCAATCACCCAGCCAAAACAAGTAAGGTGCAATAAAGGAATCCACAAAAGTCAACGACCCCGCGTAGCGCAGAAATCTGTTTCTGTTGTGTTCGTTCTCTTCCGCGCTGCTCCTCACGCGCGGATTGATCGGATCTTTTCCTTTCATCCTCAGCACATTGCGCCATCCCCTCCCAGCTATGGCGAACTACTCCCAGAGATGGGTATCGTTGTCTGTTTGTACTGTGAGTGGAGCTTTTTTCTTCTCGAGCGCGGCCACCCAAAAAGCTTTTCGAAGCCGAGAAAGCCTTTCTTTCGTTGCTTCTCCTCGTATTCTAGCGCGTTTCGTCGTCGCGTGCTTTCCATTTGCTTATGGCGGAGGAAGCACGAACACGTCGTAAAGAAAGCTGTAATCAGTCATCGCCGTGGAGGGCATGGCTCTATCTGTTACAAAATTCACTGTTACTTATATTACAGTTAGGTTGTGAGCGGCGATTCGCTTCGTTTTCCGGCATTGCTTCTCGTTCGCTCGCTGTTGCACTGCCGCTTTGATTCGGTTTTAGTGACAGGAAAGTTTGGTCTGGTGGAGAAGTATAATCGACAGGGGGTGGGTGATGGGTGGAAGCCGGGTTCTTACGGTATCTTGATGTGAAAGTAACTGGTCAAGCGTAGAACAAAGAAATCGAGATTGATTCTAAGGCGCGTTGATCCAATAAGGAGGGGTAGCGCTGGAACGATGGATCCATGTATCAATATTGGGAGGAGATGTGGGAACGCATGGACGAAGCATCACGAGCTGGTGAGGAAAAACAGCGATAATTGATTTATGTGTTTTTGTATGATTGATGAGCGTATCGGGTTCAAGTTAAAAGTGATAAAGAAAGAGAAAGGAGTTCGAATCGGATCTTGAATGTGAAGGTGAATTTAATTTGACTGACATTGGGAAAAGAAGAAAGTGTATCGTTGCATTGATTAGCATAATCCTAAAACTGGAAGATTCAAAATCGTTGAATGTTCTGCCTATCTCAAAATATACCTTCATGTTTATAATACTTATTCTAACTTCCCTGGGCCGACATCTCGGGTTGTTACAGTGTTACCTAGATATTATGTACACTGACGTTCGTTTAGTGTACATACTCACAACGAGTACGCATTATCTATGCAAAAGAATAAGCTTTTGACGTGGTAGGGTAAAATGCCCAATAGTGGACCCCCTAGTAGCGGAATTTTGCTCTTCCTGTCATAAGGAGTAGAAATGTTCAACATATTAATTCTGCTTGATATCTAGTACCCAGCTCTGCATCTCTTCTTCACGATACATTCATAAAACACTCAAATACGCTAAGACGTTATTCTTTGAAATTAACATTTTGAAGCCTGACTGAATTCGCCCTATAGTAGACCCCCTGGGGGTCCATAATAGGAAATTGCTTCCCTATAGTCGACACTTCATATCAATGCCAAATTTTCAAAACGACTTATCTGCTCTTGTAAACAAACATTCAAATCGGCGTTTGAATCTTTGTTTACAACAGCAGATAAGTCGTTTTGATATGATTTTTATGTTCCGTTTCGGGACGTTCTTCTTCCCTATTATGGACCCGCTAATATATTCCTAAAATGGGCACTCTCGTGTTTATTTCTTATAGAATTGTAAATAATCATCTAATTTTACTTTTCATAGAATTTCCAATGGATGTAATCAAATCATAGGACTGTAAGGTAGGTTCTCCCGATGGAATTTCATAGCAAAATGTTTACATTGTACTGTAATAATGCAAAAATGACTGGCGGTCTAATGAGCGTTTTGAAGATTGTCAGTTTGGTACAGCGGCAAACTCTATTCGATCGGAGCGTCTTGCGGAGTCCAAAGTACGTACGATTTCCAGCCACTATGCGTCTCCGAATTTCTCTGCTGGTATCATTTTCGGCAGTCACCAGTGAGCCTTCTTCTTCTTCTTCTTCTTATTGGCTCATTGGCAGTGAGCCCAAGTACACAAATTCACATTTTCTTCTCTTGCACCTATTCCTATCATGTACTTCGTTTTCAACGTGTTGATGGCTAGTCCGATCCGCTTAGCTTCCCTCTTCAGTCTGATGTAGGATTCCTCCATCTTCTCAAAGTTACGTGCCATAATATCTATGTCGTCGGCGGAGCCAAATAGCTGGACGGACTTATTGTACCAGTCGTGTTAATCCCTGCCCTTCGTATTACCCCTTCCAAAGCGATGTTGAATAGCAGATACGAAAGACCATCACCTTGCCGTAACCCTCTGCGCATTTCGAAGGGACTCGAGAATACCCCTGAAACTCGAACTACGCACATCACCCGATCCATCGTCGCTTTGGTCGGCTTTATCCGGAAATCCGTGTTCGTGCATTAACTGCCATAGGTGGTCTCGATCGATTGTATCATATGCGGCTTCGAACTCGATGAATAGATGATGTGTGGGAACGTTGTATTCACGGCATTTCTGCAGTACTTGACGAACACCTGGTCCGTGGTGGAGCGTTCGCCCATAAAACCCGCCTGATACTGCCCCACGAACTCCCTTGCAATTGGTGTTAGTCCACGGCATAAAATTTGGGAGAGTACCTTGTAGGCGGCGTTCAGCAATGTGATTGCGCGGTAGTTGCTACAATCGCCCTTTTTGTAGATGGGACACACGACACCATCCATCCACTCCTGCGGCAAAACTTTCTCCTCCCAAATCTTGGTAATGATCCAGTGCAGCGCTCTAGCCAGTGCCTCACCACCGTGTTTAAATAGCTCTCCTGGTAGTTGGTCAACCCCAGGGGCTTTGTTGTTCTTCAGCCGGCCAATATCCTCTTGGAATTTCTGGAGATCCGGAGCCGGTAGAATTATGTCCTGCACGCGTTCCCCCAGGTCCATCAACCGAGAACCATTTTTACCGGATTACTCTCCGACATTCTGGCGATGAACAAAAAAATACTGAAAATATACAAAAAAATACTGAAAAATATGAGTGAGTGTTTTTTAGCGTGTTTTGCGCAAAGAAAATAGTATTTTGGCCATAACTTCTGATCCCATAGTTCAATCTGGCCAATTTTAAATAGCAAACAATGGGACAGGATTCTCAGTCGAATGGAACTTATTGCGAGTAATTCGGCCAATGCTAAGTACAAAAACCCAGAATAATCCACCTAGCGGTGATGGTGCCTTTCTCGTGTATTATAAAACAAGAAAATACATAATAGTAACAAGAAAAGCACATAAGAGAGGTCAAAATTGCTCTTTAGGGAGATAGATTCAGTTATTTCCATAAATTTACATTTATTTGCGTTTATTTGAATGCATTGCAGCAGTTTTTGAAAAAATATCGTTTTTTTTTCCAAGGGGGGACCCTTGGGAAAAACGGGGATAAAATCAATGTTTTTATTATAACTCCGGAACGCAACGGCCGATTTGGCCAATTTTCAATAGCGAAAAATTAAGAAGGATTCCGCGTCGGATGCAACCTGTTGCAAGCAAATCGGATAAGGCTAAGTACAAAAAAGTGTGTCTCACATTTTTGCGTACATACACACACACATACAGGGGGCAGCAGGGACTTTGTCCAAGGGCTTGACGACCCCTCCCCATGGCCACTGCGAGTTAGACCGGGACCATCGTCCCTAACCCCTAGTCCCAAGACGTTAAGCGACCCGTGTCGAGGGGATGCATGGCCAAGGGGGGTGAAATAATAAGCTAGGCCTTTAACGGAGCCTGTGGGGTACCTGGGCAGTGGGCACCATCCACAGTGGACCTCTTTTCCCGAGCAACTCGTGGGACCAAAATGGAAAACCAAGTCAATTCTTCAATTAGTGTAGGCGACAACCCCTTCGCAAGAAGTGGGTTGTTCAAGTCTCCGCCTAGGAGGCCAGAGGCAATAGTCGGTAGCTCAGCGCGCAGCGCCAGCGTGCGTCACTTAACCATCTCCCAGGGTCCGCCGGTAGAGGTTAAAGACGGCCCATGGCTTGTGAAAGCGATGAATCGCAAACGCGATGGGCTTTCGGCGACGGAACAGCTGGACGCCATCATCGACTTTGCGTCATCGAAGCATAATATCAGTAAGGAACTCAAGCTTGCTGAAACTTCGAAAGTCGATGTTGGACGCCAAGCTGGAAACGGCGGTCGGGACGGCCAAGTGCGAACCCGTGAAATCTGCGGAGTCGAGGTCTACCCAGACTGAGGCCCAAGAATTCGCAGATTTGGGCAATGAATCGACAGAGGGCGTGCCAGCGAAGACGGTAATGCCAAATTCTAGCCAGACTGATGCTCAAGTATTCGCGGGCACGTCGGGGGTGACTGCTCCAAGGTAGCAAGAAGTCTAGGGTAGGCGCCAATCGCTCCAGGGGCGATGCCATAGTCATCAAAACGGACGAGGCTAAGTACTCGGACGTCTTGAAGGCGATGAGGAGTGACGTCAAGCTCGGTGAAATCGGCGCCGACGTACGTCGAATAAGACGGAGGCGAATGAAGGTAGCAAGAAGTCTAGGGTAGGCGCTAATCGCTCCAGGGGCGATGCCCTAGTCATAAAAACGGACGAGGCTAAGTACTCGGACGTCTTGAAGGCGATGAGGAGTGACGTCAAGCTCGGTGAACTCGGCGCCGACATACGTCGAATAAGACGTACCCGGATGTGCGAGATGATCCTCGAGCTAAAGCGGGGCGTCTCGCAAAAGGGCGCAACCTACAAGAAGTTGGCGGAGGAAGTCCTAGACGAGACGGTCAAGGTGAGGGCACTCACGACGGAGGTGAATCTAAGGCTTAAAGACCTGGACGAGATCACCGAAGTCGAAGAGCTCGTCACGACACTGCGGCGACAGTGTGAAGTGGAGGCGTCCACCGCAGCCGTTCGGCTACGGAAAGGTCCGACAGGGACACAGGTAGCATTGGTTCGGCTATCTGCAGCGGACGCCTCGGTAGTAGTGGTTAGGGAGCGTCAAGGTGGGGTGGTCGGTATGCCCTGTGGGCATATATGAGCAACCCGAAGTTTGCTTCAAGTGCCTGGAACCGGGGCACAAGCAATGGGACTGTAAAGGCCCTGACAGAAGCAAGCTCTGTCGATGCTGCGGATTGGAGGGACATAAGGCACAATGCTGCACGAACCCTCCCAACTGCTTGATCTGTTCTAGCAAAGCTGCGAACAGCAAGCACCCCATGGGGGGTTTTAAGTGCCCGGCGTTTAATCGTGCTGCAAAATCACAGTGCAGGTAACGCAGCTAAACCTGAACCACTGTGATGCAGCCCAGCAACTGCTGTGTCAGACAGTTGCTGAATGGGGGACGGATATCGCCATCATAGCAGATCCTTACCGGAACGGTAATTGGGTCACCGATGGGTCTAAAATGGCGGCGATATGGACAACGGGGAAATACCCAGTCCAAGAGTTGGTGTCTTCGTAACACGAGGGTTTCGTCATTACCAAAATCAACGGGGTCTTCTTCTGCAGCTGCTCGATGGTCAATCGAGCAGTTCGGTCAAATGCTAGATTGTTTGACGGCTAACTTGATGGGGCGTAGGCCGGTGGTGATAGCGGTGGACTTCAACGCTTGGGATGTGGAATGGGGAAGCCGATCCACGAATCAACGGGGGCAGATCCTGCTGGAATCACTGGCCATGTTGGATGTGGACTTGGCTAATGTCGGTACCAAAAGTACCTACAGCTGGAACGGTGCCCAGTCGATTATCGACGTTACGTTCTGGAGCCCTGGCCAAACGAGTAGTTCGAACTGGAGGGTAGATGATGGCTACACTCACAGCGCTACAGTATCGACTATACGACCAGCATTCAGCGGACGGAAGAAGGGGCGAGACCTAGCCCTCGTATGTGGAAAGTCAGAGCAACAAGCGGTGATAAGGGCAGGCAACTGCACGGTCACCTCTGAACGCTCCATCAAACTCTTGGGGGTAACGATCGACGATAAGCTCACCTTTGGTAGCCACGTCAATTACGCCTGCAAGCGTGCCACCACAGCTATAGTGGCATTGTCCCGGATGATGTCCAATAGCTCTGTCGTTTATGCCAGCAAGCGCATGCTTCTGGCTAGCGTTGCTCTGTCCATACTGAGGTATGGGGGGCCAGCTTGGGGCACGGCCCTGCGTATTAACTGTTACATAACGAAGTTAGAAAGTACATATAGGCTCATGTGCCTAAGACTTGCGAGCGCGTACCGTACCGTGTCGCACGATGCACTTTGCGTCATCACCGGTATGATGCCTATTGACATCGTTATCGGTGAAGACATAGAGTGCTTCGAAATGCGCGGCACGAGAGGCATCCGTAGGACTGTCAGGTTGGCCTCAATGGTCAAATGGCAGCGTGCGTGGGACAGTTCAACTAAGGGTAGATGGACACATAGGTTGATACCGGAGATAGGTACGTGGGTCAAAAGGCGCCATGGAGAAATCACTTTCCACCTGACCCAGGTCCTTACAGGCCATGGTTGCTTCAGACAGTACCTACACCGGTTCGGACACTCGGCCTCGCCTGAGTGTCCGGTGTGCGCAAGTTTAGAGGAAACGGCGGAACACGTGTTGTTCGTGTGCCCGCGTTTTCGCACAATGCGTGACCACATGCTTGCCACATGTGGTCTGGATACTACCCCGGACAACCTAGTCCGGAATATGTGTAAAGATGAAGTTGGCTGGAACGCCGTTTTATCGGCTATCGTCCAAATCGTCTCGGAGCTACACAGAAGGTGGCGCGTGGACTCGAGGAATGGCTAGTTTAGGCGCAAATAAGAGGTGGTCCAAGGGTTCGGAGTCGGCTTCATGGGTCATACCGGTGCCCTGTGGTCGAACTCGATCCTTTTATCGAACAAGTGGCCGCGTGAAGAACAACATGGTATCGTCGCTTTCGCGGCGTCGGTCAACCGGGCGGGTTCCAAGCCCGAGGACGGAAAGGGGTCCTCGTCAAGGCTGGGGCAGGCGTAGGCACCGCGTCGCCAAGCCCCTCTGTGTGCTGGCGGATAGGCCCTATCGCAGAGAGGTCAATTTGGGTTGCACGCGGCATCATCATTCTTGATACCAGTAGTGCAAAGGGAAGCAGGCGCGAAGTCGACCCTTCCCATCTTCCGAGGACATAGGGCGTGGTAAGGCCACCTGGAAAGCCGGCAATGCGCTGGCATGATGCCATGGTGTTCTTCTAAAAAGCGAGTCACGATGTTCGGTGCTGCGAGGACACGCAGCTAACCTCGAGGGTGCGTTGTGCACTGGTTCCCCTTTGAACCATTACTTTCTGGTTGTACCGAAGGGACGATGGGCTTGGCGGCAATGGAAACGGTTTGGCGGGTCGGGGATGCAGTCCTGCCTCCCTCGTTTGCTGTTGGAGGTGGCCCCTAGCCCCGCACTTCCTGGACAACCCAGGATGTCCTCCATTGCTTAGGAAGAAAAAAACACGCACACACACACACACATACAGACATCACCTCAATTCGTCGAGCTGAGTCGATTGGTATATAACACTATGGGTCTCCAAGCCTTCTATCAAAAGTTTGGTTTTGGAGTGATCATATAGCCTTTACATATACTTAGTATACGAGAAAGGCAAAAAAATCACTTGCCACGGGCGCTACTGCGTCCACAAATAAACTAGTTATAAATAATCTTCAGTAGTCTTCAGTAAACGTAAGATTGTAGGAAGCGTAGTGTTCTTCTCTTCTGCTCATCAAGAAAGCGTAATTGGTTGAGTGCCTAGAGACGACGCCGTACAGTCAATCGATTCGAGTACGAATCCCAGTGAATGCCAAAATATTTTTCAATGCGCAACGAAGTTGGCAAAGAAGATTTAACTATTTTGATCGCTGAAACAGTGATGGCTGATAGCTAAATAATAACTTAATTAGATATTTGAGTAAATAACATGCATAACAAAATGTGTTATTAATTTGGTATCAGTGATAATCAATTTGTTTTCATGTTGTTATTTCAGGAACAAAATTCTGGTATCATTATTGTAATGTTGGCTGTTAATTCAGCCAAAATGATAACAAGTTCAGTTATCAATATGTTCGATAATCGGATAATAGAATTTGTTATTAATTAGTTATTCATTTTTGCTCGGCTGAGAATTCTCACCCCCATTTGACCCTTTTTCACCCCCGACGACGGTACGCATTTCAACCTCAACAGTGAGGTCGTCTTCGGTGTCTCATGTGTCTCGAAGAGAAGATTGCTCCAAGTTTTTATACTAGGTTCTTCAAGGCAAATTAAATACGAGAAACTGGATATGACCTTACTGTTGAGGTTGAAATACGTATCTGTAAAGTTACAACCAAATAATGGTATTAGATGGAAGTTTCCGAACTCGTCTTTTGTAATTTTTGAAGGAATAAAGGGACACGAAACCCCGTTTTTGATCCTGAAAAACTAAAATACACAACCCAAAAAACCTTCTTCGATAGTTAATAAATGAATAAATAAATCAAATAAATAAAATTTACATCAAAATTTTAATTTTCAGAGCTAGCTGCTGATGGCACATATGTAGTATAGCTCGGCCGAGTATAATAAATCAGCCGGAAGATAATGAACGTTGCAAGCAACTAGACAAATGATAATAATTGACGATGTTCCAAAGGATTTGGGAAACCTTCAGTCCAGCCCTTCACAACTGCGAATAAATTACCCAAAAACATTGCATGGGGATCGAATGCGATCGTATCACAAAGGTACAATTTCAATAAACGAATATTTTTTGATAATTTCCGTTTCTGTAAAAAGACATGTAGCGGAATTTCGAGCAAAGTGTCCACCTTAAGCGATTTGTTCTGTAGCTCCTTGTTAAAACTCGGATATATGCTCCTTGTTAAAACTTGGATATGTTGTTAAAACTCGCATATATTTTAACAAAATATTTTTCAAGAAGACTTGGCCTTTTATTGTCCATCATGTAGTTGGTCAATTTTTTATTCATCCACCAGCATCGGTTTGACACTAATAGTACCGACACTATACACAATCGCATATTTGTCCTATATGAATAGGAAATCCAGCAAAGATGGGACTGATATGCGATTAAAGGTAGTATAGCTGCGATCAGGAGCAACATTAACAAGCTTATACTTTTGCATCAATTCACAAATTATCTTGAATTATCTCAGAAACTTCGTCCTATACTTCATTGAATGACCTCCATTAAGGATGGAGCTATAGCAATAGTTATAGATACTAGCATTCTTTCCTTCTTCTGTCTTTCTTCTTCTTCTCTTTCTTCTTTATATAAAAATGAGTTTAGCTTTTCTATAAGGCTATATAACTCACGAAAGGATGGACAGACTTACAAGATTTCATCACTAATCGATTCGTCTTGCAACGAGCTGTGTTTATATGTAGAGAAAGGTAGAAATATTCTATGTGATAGTTTGAGAACCATGAAAATGCATAAAGTTGATAAGTTGTGAAGAAACCCAAAACAATCGAGTCAACATTGATCTAGAGTGCGACGTTGATAGCAATCTTATATTTGACATTTCTGATCAACTGACCAATCCGGGTAAGGCAGCTAGTTATATAATATAAAATGTAATGATTTCCACAAATTGTTAATTTTATTTATCATGCTCTACGCTACCGAAGGATTACACATTGGGTTTTCAAAGACCAACACTACACCCAACCAGGGAATGGCAGATTTTAATACAGTTCTGCATAAGAACCTTACAGAATTTGTATAATAATTGGGCATATACAATTTCGGATGATTTTAATACAATTGTTGTATTGAAATAATACAAATTTGTATTATTTTAATACAATATTTGTATAAAAAGCTTACAGAATTGTATATGCTCAGATTTTATACAATAATTGTCAGATTTGTTTTTTGGGTGTAAAGTCGCTGTGCAGGATGTATAAAATAAAAGTTGGTGGTAATTCAGTTACAAAACATCACAAACACTTCGAGAGGAGTACCGCAGAATCAGGCACACTTCTATTCATTTGGAGATCTCCATAATGCTTTGCTGAACCTGTATGAAAATTCAGGCTCAACACCCACAAACAGCTCAAAGAAGTTATCCAGTACCATACCAGCCAGTAAATTTATTGTTCTAAAATCATTTTAGTACAGGAAGATATCCAGCGCCATACCAGCCAGTAAGCATATGATCACACTGGCTGGAGTGGAAATTTCCTCGAAGTTTCCCTCAGAGTTTTCCCAGAACCCCCAGTGAAGTTTTCCTGAAGAGATTTTCCACGGCTAATAGGTGTGAGGTGGGCAGCCGAGGCAAAAAATGATTAATTCGCAATATTTTCATTAATATCCAGTGACCCCGACCTCACTGGCTGGACTGGCGTTGCATCCAATCAACTCGGAATTTCCCTCAGAGTTTTCCCAGAGCCCCCAGTGAAGTTTTCCTGAAGAGATTTTCCACGGCTAATAGGTGTGAGGTGGGCAGCCGAGGCATGAATTGATTAATTCGAATAATTTTCATTAATATCCAGTGACCTCGACCTCACTGGCTGGACTGGCGTTGCATCCAATCAACCCGGAATTTCCCTCAGAGTTTTCCCAGAGCACCCAGTGAAGTTTTCCTGAAGAGATTTTCCACGGCTAATAGGTGTGAGGTGGGCAGCCGAGGCAAGAATTGATTAATTCGAATAATTTTCATTAATATCCAGTGACCTCGACCTCACTGGCTGGACTGGCGTTGCATCCAATCAACCCGGAATTTCCCTCAGAGTTTTCCTAGAGCACCCAGTGAAGTTTTCCTCAAGAGATTTTCCACGGCTAATAGGTGTGAGGTGGGCAGGCGCGGCAAGACTTGATTAATTCGAATAATTTTCATTAATATCCAGTGACCTCGACCTCACTGGCTGGACTGGCGTTGCATCCAATCAGCGGAATTTCCTTCAAAGTTTTCCCAGAACCCCCAGCAAAGTTTTCCTGAAGAGATTTTCCACGGCTAATAGGTGTGAGGTGGGCAGCCGAGGCATGAATTGATTAATTCGAATAATTTTCATTAATATCCAGTGACCTCGACCTCACTGGCTGGACTGGCGTTGCATCCAATCAGCGGAACTTCCCTCAAAGTTTTCCCAGAACCCCCAGCGAAGTTTTCCTGAAGAGATTTTCCACGGCTAATAGGTGTGAGGTGGGCAGCCGAGGCATGAATTGATTAATTCGAATAATTTTCATTAATATCCAGTGACCTCGACCTCACTGGCTGGACTGGCGTTGGATCCAATCAACCCGGAATTTCCCTCAAAGTTTTCCCAGAACCCCCAGCGAAGTTTTCCTGAAGAGATTTTCCATGGCTAATAGGTGTGAGGTGGGCAGCCGAGGCAAAAAATGATTAATTCGCAATATGTGCGTTAATATCCAGTGGCCTCGACCTCACTGGCTGGACTGGCGTTGCATCCAATCAACCCGGAATTTCCCTCAGAGTTTTCCCAGAGCACCCAGTGAAGTTTTCCTGAAGAGATTTTCCACGGCTAATAGATGTGAGGTGGGCAGCCGAGGCATGAATTGATTAATTCGAATAATTTTCATTAATATCCAGTGACCTCGACCTCACTGGCTGGACTGGCGTTGGATCCAATCAGCGGAATTTCCCTCAGAGTTTTCCCAGAACCCCCAGCGAAGTTTTCCTGAAAAGATTTTCCACGGCTAATAGGTGTGAGGTGGGCAGCCGAGGCATGAATTGATTAATTCGAATAATTTTCATTAATATCCAGTGACCTCGACCTCACTGGCTGGACTGGCGTTGGATCCAATCAACCCGGAATTTCCTTCAAAGTTTTCCCAGAACCCCCAGCGAAGTTTTCCTGAAGAGATTTTCCACGGCTCATAGGTGTGAGGTGGGCAGCCGAGGCATGAATTGATTAATTCGAATAATTTTCATTAATATCCAGTGACCTCGACCTCACTGGCTGGACTGGCGTTGCATCCAATCAACCCGGAATTTCCCTCAGAGTTTTCCCAGAGCACCCAGTGAAGTTTTCCTGAAGAGATTTTCCACGGCTAATAGATGTGAGGTGGGCAGCCGAGGCATGAATTGATTAATTCGAATAATTTTCATTAATATCCAGTGACCTCGACCTCACTGGCTGGACTGGCGTTGGATCCAATCAACCCGGAATTTCCTTCAAAGTTTTCCCAGAACCCCCAGCGAAGTTTTCCTGAAGAGATTTTCCACGGCTCATAGGTGTGAGGTGGGCAGCCGAGGCATGAATTGATTAATTCGAATAATTTTCATTAATATCCAGTGACCTCGACCTCACTGGCTGGACTGGCGTTGGATCCAATCAACCCGGAATTTCCTTCAAAGTTTTCCCAGAACCCCCAGCGAAGTTTTCCTGAAGAGATTTTCCACGGCTAATAGGTGTGAGGTGGGCAGCCGAGGCAAGAATTGATTAATTCGAATAATTTTCATTAATATCCAGTGACCTCGACCTCACTGGCTGGACTGGCGTTGGATCTAATCAACCCGGAATTTCCTTCAAAGTTTTCCCAGAACCCCCAGCGAAGTTTTCCTGAAGAGATTTTCCACGGCTAATAGGTGTGAGGTGGGCAGCCGAGGCATGAATTGATTAATTCGAATAATTTTCATTAATATCCAGTGACCTCGACCTCACTGGCTGGACTGGCGTTGGATCCAATCAACCCGGAATTTCCCTCAAAGTTTTCCCAGAACCCCCAGCGAAGTTTTCCTGAAGAGATTTTCCATGGCTAATAGGTGTGAGGTGGGCAGCCGAGGCAAAAAATGATTAATTCGCAATATTTTCATTAATATCCAGTGACCTCGACCTCACTGGCTGGACTGGCGTTGCATCCAATCAACCCGGAATTTCCCTCAGAGTTTTCCCAGAGCACCCAGTGAAGTTTTCCTGAAGAGATTTTCCACGGCTAATAGGTGTGAGGTGGGTAGCCGAGGCAAGAATTGATTAATTCGAATAATTTTCATTAATATCCAGTGACCTCGACCTCACTGGCTGGACTGGCGTTGCATCCAATCAACCCGGAATTTCCCTCAGAGTTCTCCCAGAGCACCCAGTGAAGTTTTCCTGAAGAGATTTTCCACGACTAATAGGTGTGAGGTGGGCAGCCGAGGCAAGAATTGATTAATTCGAATAATTTTCATTAATATCCAGTGACCTCGACCTCACTGGCTGGACTGGCGTTGCATCCAATCAACTCGGAATTTCCCTCAGAGTTTTCCCAGAGCACCCAGTGAAGTTTTCCTGAAGAGATTTTCCATGGCTAATAGGTGTGAGGTGGGCAGCCGAGGGAAGAATTGGTTAATTCGAATAATTTTCATTAATATCCAGTGACCTCGACCTCACTGGCTGGACTGGCGTTGCATCCAATCAACTCGGAATTTCCCTCAGAGTCTTCCCAGAGCCCCCAGTAAAGTTTTCCTGAAGAGGTTTTCCACGGCTAATAGGTGCGAGGTGGGCAGCCAAGGCAAAAAATGATTAATTCGCAATATTTTCATTAATATCCAGTGACCTCGACCTCACTGGCTGGACTGGCGTTGCATCCAATCAACTCGGAATTTCCCTCAGAGTTTTCCCAGAGACCCCAGTGAAGTTTTCCTAAAGAGGTTTTCCACGGCTAATTGGGGCGAGGTGGGCAGCCGCGGTAAAAAATTATTATTTCGCAATATTTTCATTAATATCCAGTGACCCCGACCTCACTGGCTGGACTGGCGTTGCATCCAATCATTTCGAAATTTCTCTCAGAGTTTTCCCAGAGACCCCAGTGAAGTTTTTCCTGAAGAGGTTTTCCACAGCTAATAGGTGCAGGTGGGCAGCCGCGGCAAAAATTATTAATTTGCAATATTTTCATTAATATCCAGTGACCTCGACCTCACTGGCTGGACTGGCGTTGCATCCAATCAACTCGGAATTTCCCTCAGAGTTTTCCCAGAGCCCCCAGTGAAGTTTTCCTGAAGAGATTTTCCACGGCTAATAGGTGTGAGGTGGGCGCCAGTCCAGCCAGTGAGGTCGGGGTCACTGGATATTAATGAAAATATTGCGAATTAATCATTTTTTGCCTTGGCTGCCCACCTCGCACCTATTGGCCGTGGAAAACCTCTTCAGGAGAACTTCACTGGGTGCTCTGGGAAAATTCTGAGGGAAATTCCGAGTTGATTGGATGCAACGCCAGTCCAGCCAGTGAGGTCGGGGTCACTGGATATTAATGAAAATATTGCGAATTAATAATTTTTTGCCTCGGCTGCCCACCTCGCACCTATTAGCCGTGGAAAACCTCTTCATGAATACTTCACTGGGTGCTCTGGGAAAACTCTGAGGGAAATTCCGAGTTGATTGGATGCAACGCCAGTCCAGCCAGTGAGGTCGGGGTCACTGGATATTAATGAAAATATTGCGAATTAATCATTTTTTGCCTCGGCTGCCCACCTCGCACCTATTAGCCGTGGAAAACCTCTTCATGAATACTTCACTGGGTGCTCTGGGAAAACTCTGAGGGAAATTCCGAGTTGATTGGATGCAACGCCAGTCCAGCCAGTGAGGTCAGTCACTGGATATTAATGAAAATATTGCGAATTAATCATTTTTGCCTTGGCTGTCCACCTCGCACCTATTAGCCGTGGAAAACCTCTTCATGAATACTTCACTGGGTGCTCTGGGAAAACTCTGAGGGAAATTCCGAGTTGATTGGATGCAACGCCAGTCCAGCCAGTGAGGTCGGGGTCACTGGATATTAATGAAAATATTGCGAATTAATCATTTTTTGCCTTGGCTGTCCACCTCGCACCTATTAGCCGTGGAAAACCTCTTCAGGAAAACCTCACTGGGTGCTCTGGGAAAACTCTGAGGGAAATTCCGAGTTGATTGGATGCAACGCCAGTCCAGTCAGTGAGGTCGAGGTTATTGGATATTAATGAAAATATTGCGAATTAATATTTTTTTGCCTCGGATGCCCACCTCGCACCTATTAGCCGTGGAAAACCTCTTCAGGAAAACTTCACTGGATGCTCTGGGAAAACTCTGAGGGAAATTCCGAGTTAATTGGATGCAACGCCAGTCCAGCCAGTGAGGTCGGGGTCACTGGATATTAATGAAAATATTGCGAATTAATCATTTTTTGCCTTGGCTGCCCACCTCGCACCTATTAGCCGTGGAAAACCTCTTCAGGAGAACTTCACTGGGTGCTCTGGGAAAATTCTGAGGGAAATTCCGAGTTGATTGGATGCAACGCCAGTCCAGCCAGTGAGGTCGGGGTCACTGGATATTAATGAAAATATTGCGAATTAATAATTTTTTGCCTCGGCTGCCCACCTCGCACCTATTAGCCGTGGAAAACCTCTTCATGAATACTTCACTGGGTGCTCTGGGAAAACTCTGAGGGAAATTCCGAGTTGATTGGATGCAACGCCAGTCCAGCCAGTGAGGTCGGGGTCACTGGATATTAATGAAAATATTGCGAATTAATCATTTTTTGCCTCGGCTGCCCACCTCGCACCTATTAGCCGTGGAAAACCTCTTCATGAATACTTCACTGGGTGCTCTGGGAAAACTCTGAGGGAAATTCCGAGTTGATTGGATGCAACGCCAGTCCAGCCAGTGAGGTCGGGGTCACTGGATATTAATGAAAATATTGCGAATTAATCATTTTTTGCCTTGGCTGTCCACCTCGCACCTATTAGCCGTGGAAAATCTCTTCAGGAAAACTTCACTGGGTGCTCTGGGAAAACTCTGAGGGAAATTCCGAGTTGATTGGATGCAACGCCAGTCCAGTCAGTGAGGTCGAGGTTACTGGATATTAATGAAAATATTGCGAATTAATATTTTTTTGCCTCGGATGCCCACCTCGCACCTATTAGCCGTGGAAAACCTCTTCAGGAAAACTTCACTGGATGCTCTGGGAAAACTCTGAGGGAAATTCCGAGTTGATTGGATGCAACGCCAGTCCAGCCAGTGAGGTCAGGGTCACTGGATATTAATGAAAATATTGCGAATTAATCATTTTTTGCCTTGGCTGCCCACCTCGCACCTATTAGCCGTGGAAAACCTCTTCAGGAGAACTTCACTGGGTGCTCTGAGAAAACTCTGAGGGAAATTCCGAGTTGATTGGATGCAACGCCAGTCCAGCCAGTGAGGTCGGGGTCACTGGATATTAATGAAAATATTGCGAATTAATCATTTTTTGCCTTGGCTGCCCACCTCACACCTATTAGCCGTGGAAAACCTCTTCATGAATACTTCACTGGGTGCTCTGGGAAAACTCTGAGGGAAATTCCGAGTTGATTGGATACAACGCCAGTCCAGCCAGTGAGGTCGAGGTCACTGGATATTAATGAAAATATTGCGAATTAATCATTTTTTGCCTCGGCTGCCCACCTCGCACCTATTAGCCGTGGAAAACCTCTTCATGAATACTTCACTGGGTGCTCTGGGAAAACTCTGAGGGAAATTCCGAGTTGATTGGATGCAACGCCAGTCCAGCCAGTGAGGTCGGGGTCACTGGATATTAATGAAAATATTGCGAATTAATATTTTTTTGCATTGGCTGTCCACCTCGCACCTATTAGCCGTGGAAAACCTCTTCAGAAAAACTTCACTGGGTGCTCTGGGAAAACTCTGAGGGAAATTCCGAGTTGATTATATGCAACGCCAGTCCAGCCAGTGAAGTCGGGGTCACTGGATATTAATGAAAATTTTGCGAATTAATCATTTTTGCCTTGGCTGTCCACCTCGCACCTATTAGCCGTGGAAAACCTCTTCAGGAAAACTTCACTGGGTGCTCTGGGAAAACTCTGAGGGAAATTCCGAGTTGATTGGATGCAACGCCAGTCCAGTCAGTGAGGTCGGGGTCACTGGATATTAATGAAAATATTGCGAATTAATCATTTTTTGCCTTGGCTGCCCACCTCGCACCTATTAGCCGTGGAAAACCTCTTCATGAATACTTCACTGGGTGCTCTGGGAAAACTCTGAGGGAAATTCCGAGTTGATTGGATGCAACGGCAGTCCAGCCAGTGAGGTCAGGGGTCACTGGATATTAATGAAAATATTGCGAATTAATCATTTTTTGCCTTGGCTGTCCACCTCGCACCTATTAGCCGTGGAAAACCTCTTCAGGAAAACTTCACTGGGTGCTCTGGGAAAACTCTGAGGGAAATTCCGAGTTGATTGGATGCAACTGGTTACTGGAGGTTACTGGATATTAATGAAAATATTGCGAATTAATATTTTTGCCTCGGATGCCCACCTCGCACCTATTAGCCGTGGAAAACCTCTTCAGGAAAACTTCACTGGGTGCTCTGGGAAAACTCTGAGGGAAATTCCGAGTTGATTGGATGCAACGCCAGTCCAGTCAGTGAGGTCGAGGTTACTGGATATTAATGAAAATATTGCGAATTAATCATTTTTTGCCTTGGCTGCCCACCTCGCACCTATTAGCCGTGGAAAACCTCTTCAGGAGAACTTCACTGGGTGCTCTGGGAAAATTCTGAGGGAAATTCCGAGTTGATTGGAACTCTGAGGGAAATTCCGAGTTGATTGGATGCAACGCCAGTCCAGCCAGTGAGGTCGGGGTCAGTGGGTAATAGTGGAATTACTGCGAATAAATCATTTTTTGCTCTGGCTGCTCCCCACGCACCTATTAGCCGTGGAAAACCGGTACATGATTAGTTCACTGGGTGCTCTGGGAAAACTCTGAGGGAAATTCCGAGTTGATTGGATGCAACGCCAGTCCAGCCAGTGAGGTCGGGGTCACTGGATATTAATGAAAATATTGCGAATTAATCATTTTTGCCTTGGCTGTCCACCTCGCACCTATTAGCCGTGGAAAACCTCTTCAGGAAAACTTCACTGGGTGCTCTGGGAAAACTCTGAGGAAATTCCGAGTTGATTGGATGCAACTGGTTACTGGAGGTTACTGGATATTAATGAAAATATTGCGAATTAATATTTTTTTGCCTCGGATGCCCACCTCGCACCTATTAGCCGTGGAAAACCTCTTCAGGAAAACTTCACTGGGTGCTCTGGGAAAACTCTGAGGGAAATTCCGAGTTGATTATATGCAACGCCAGTCCAGCCAGTGAAGTCGGGGTCACTGGATATTAATGAAAATTTTGCGAATTAATCATTTTTTGCCTTGGCTGTCCACCTCGCACCTATTAGCCGTGGAAAACCTCTTCAGGAAAACTTCACTGGGTGCTCTGGGAAAACTCTGAGGGAAATTCCGAGTTGATTGGATGCAACGCCAGTCCAGTCAGTGAGGTCGGGGTCACTGGATATTAATGAAAATATTGCGAATTAATCATTTTTTGCCTTGGCTGCCCACCTCGCACCTATTAGCCGTGGAAAACCTCTTCATGAATACTTCACTGGGTGCTCTGGGAAAACTCTGAGGGAAATTCCGAGTTGATTGGATGCAACGCCAGTCCAGCCAGTGAGGTCGGGGTCACTGGATATTAATGAAAATATTGCGAATTAATCATTTTTTGCCTTGGCTGTCCACCTCGCACCTATTAGCCGTGGAAAACCTCTTCAGGAAAACTTCACTGGGTGCTCGGGGAAAACTCTGAGGGAAATGCCGAGTAGATTGGATGCAACTGGTTACTGGAGGTTACTGGATATTAATGAAAATATTGCGAATTAATATTTTTTTGCCTCGGATGCCCACCTCGCACCTATTAGCCGTGGAAAACCTCTTCAGGAAAACTTCACTGGGTGCTCTGGGAAAACTCTGAGGGAAATTCCGAGTTGATTGGATGCAACGCCAGTCCAGTCAGTGAGGTCGAGGTTACTGGATATTAATGAAAATATTGCGAATTAATCATTTTTTGCCTTGGCTGCCCACCTCGCACCTATTAGCCGTGGAAAACCTCTTCAGGAGAACTTCACTGGGTGCTCTGGGAAAATTCTGAGGGAAATTCCGAGTTGATTGGAACTCTGAGGGAAATTCCGAGTTGATTGGATGCAACGCCAGTCCAGCCAGTGAGGTCGGGGTCACTGGATATTAATGAAAATATTGCGAATTAATCATTTTTTGCTCTGGCTGCCCACCTCGCTCCTATTTGCCGTGGAAAGCCGCTCCTCCGATCCTTCACTGGGTGCTCTGGGAAAACTCTGAGGGAAATTCCGAGTTGATTGGATGCAACGCCAGTCCAGCCAGTGAGGTCAGGGTCACTGGATATTAATGAAAATATTGCGAATTAATCATTTTTGCCTTGGCTGTCCACCTCGCACCTATTAGCCGTGGAAAACCTCTTCAGGAAAACTTCACTGGGTGCTCTGGGAAAACTCTGAGGGAAATTGCGAGTTGATCGGATGCAACGCCAGTCCAGCCAGTGAGGTCGGGGTCACTGAATATTTATGAAAATATTGCGAATTAATCATTTTTTGCCTTGGCTGTCCACCTCGCACCTATTAGCCGTGGAAAACCTCTTCAGGAAAACTTCACTGGGTGCTCTGGGAAAACTCTGAGGGAAATTCCGAGTTGATTGGATGCAACTGGTTACTGGAGGTTACTGGATATTAATGAAAATATTGCGAATTAATATTTTTTTGCCTCGGATGCCCACCTCGCACCTATTAGCCGTGGAAAACCTCTTCAGGAAAACTTCACTGGGTGCTCTGGGAAAACTCTGAGGGAAATTCCGAGTTGATTATATGCAACGCCAGTCCAGCCAGTGAAGTCGGGGTCACTGGATATTAATGAAAATTTTGCGAATTAATCATTTTTTGCCTTGGCTGTCCACCTCGCACCTATTAGCCGTGGAAAACCTCTTCAGGAAAACTTCACTGGGTGCTCTGGGAAAACTCTGAGGGAAATTCCGAGTTGATTGGATGCAACGCCAGTCCAGTCAGTGAGGTCGGGGTCACTGGATATTAATGAAAATATTGCGAATTAATCATTTTTTGCCTTGGCTGCCCACCTCGCACCTATTAGCCGTGGAAAACCTCTTCATGAATACTTCACTGGGTGCTCTGGGAAAACTCTGAGGGAAATTCCGAGTTGATTGGATGCAGCGCCAGTCCAGCCAGTGAGGTCGGGGTCACTGGATATTAATGAAAATATTGCGAATTAATCATTTTTTGCCTTGGCTGTCCACCTCGCACCTATTAGCCGTGGAAAACCTCTTCAGGAAAACTTCACTGGGTGCTCTGGGAAAACTCTGAGGGAAATTCCGAGTTGATTGGATGCAACTGGTTACTGGAGGTTACTGGATATTAATGAAAATATTGCGAATTAATATTTTTTTGCCTCGGATGCCCACCTCGCACCTATTAGCCGTGGAAAACCTCTTCAGGAAAACTTCACTGGGTGCTCTGGGAAAACTCTGAGGGAAATTCCGAGTTGATTGGATGCAACGCCAGTCCAGTCAGTGAGGTCGAGGTTACTGGATATTAATGAAAATATTGCGAATTAATCATTTTTTGCCTTGGCTGCCCACCTCGCACCTATTAGCCGTGGAAAACCTCTTCAGGAGAACTTCACTGGGTGCTCTGGGAAAATTCTGAGGGAAATTCCGAGTTGATTGGAACTCTGAGGGAAATTCCGAGTTGATTGGATGCAACGCCAGTCCAGCCAGTGAGGTCGGGGTCACTGGATATTAATGAAAATATTGCGAATTAATCATTTTTTGCTCTGGCTGCCCACCTCGCACCTATTAGCCGTGGAAAACCTCTTCATGAATACTTCACTGGGTGCTCTGGGAAAACTCTGAGGGAAATTCCGAGTTGATTGGATGCAACGCCAGTCCAGCCAGTGAGGTCGGGGTCACTGGATATTAATGAAAATATTGCGAATTAATCATTTTTTGCCTTGGCTGTCCACCTCGCACCTATTAGCCGTGGAAAACCTCTTCAGGAAAACTTCACTGGGTGCTCTGGGAAAACTCTGAGGGAAATTCCGAGTTGATTGGATGCAACTGGTTACTGGAGGTTACTGGATATTAATGAAAATATTGCGAATTAATATTTTTTTGCCTCGGATGCCCACCTCGCACCTATTAGCCGTGGAAAACCTCTTCAGGAAAACTTCACTGGGTGCTCTGGGAAAACTCTGAGGGAAATTCCGAGTTGATTATATGCAACGCCAGTCAAGCCAGTGAGGTCGGGGTCACTGGATATTAATGAAAATATTGCGAATTAATCATTTTTTGCCTTGGCTGCCCACCTCGCACCTATTAGCCGTGGAAAACCTCTTCAGGAGAACTTCACTCAGTACTCTCGGAAAATTCTGAGGGAAATTCCGAGTTGATTGGATGCAACGCCAGTCCAGCCAGTGAGGTCGAGGTCACTGGATATTAATGAAAATATTGCGAATTAATATTTTTTTGCCTCGGATGCCCACCTCGCACCTATTAGCCGTGGAAAATCTCTTCAGGAAAACTTCACTGGGGGCTCTGGGAAAACTCTGAGGGAAATTCCGAGTTGATTGGATGCAACGCCAGTCCAGCCAGTGAGGTCGAGGTCACTGGATATTAATGAAAATTATTCGAATTAATCATTTTTTGCCTTGGCTGCCCACCTCGCACCTATTAGCCGTGGAAAACCTCTTCAGGAAAACTTCACTGGGGGCTCTGGGAAAACTCTGAGGGAAATTCCGAGTTGATGGTCCAGCCAGTGAGGTCGAGGTCACTGGATATTAATGAAAATTATTCGAATTAACCAATTCTTCCCTCGGCTGCCCACCTCACACCTATTAGCCGTGGAAAATCTCTTCAGGAAAACTTCACTGGGTGCTCTGGGAAAACTCTGAGGGAAATTCCGGGTTGATTGGATGCAACGCCAGTCCAGCCAGTGAGGTCGAGGTCACTGGATATTAATGAAAATATTGCGAAATAATAATTTTTTACCGCGGCTGGCCACCTCGCACCTATTAGCCGTGGAAAACCTCTTCAGGAAAACTTCGCTGGGGGTTCTGAGAAAACTTTGAGGGAAATTCCGGGTTGATTGGATGCAACGCCAGTCCAGCCAGTGAGGTCGAGGTCACTGGATATTAATGAAAATATTGCGATTTAATCATTTTTTGCCTTGGCTGCCCACCTCGCACCTATTAGCCGTGGAAAACCTCTTCAGGAAAACTTCACTGGGGGCTCTGGGAAAACTCTGAGGGAAATTCCGAGTTGATTGGATGCAACGCCAGTCCAGCCAGTGAGGTCGAGGTCACTGGATATTAATGAAAATATTGCGAATTAATCATTTTTTGCCTCGGCTGCCCACCTCGCACCTATTAGCCGTGGAAAATCTCTTCAGGAAAACTTCACTGGGGGCTCTGGGAAAACTCTGAGGGAAATTCCGAGTTGATTGGATGCAACGCCAGTCCAGCCAGTGAGGTCGAGGTCACTGGATATTAATGAAAATTATTCGAATTAATCAATTCTTGCCTCGGCTGCCCACCTCACACCTATTAGCCGTGGAAAATCTCTTCAGGAAAACTTCACTGGGTGCTCTGGGAAAACTCTGAGGGAAATTCCGGGTTGATTGGATGCAACGCCAGTCCAGCCAGTGAGGTCGAGGTCACTGGATATTAATGAAAATTATTCGAATTAATCAATTCATGCCTCGGCTGCCCACCTCACACCTATTAGCCGTGGAAAATCTCTTCAGGAAAACTTCGCTGGGGGTTCTGGGAAAACTTTGAAGGAAATTCCGGGTTGATTGGATCCAACGCCAGTCCAGCCAGTGAGGTCGAGGTCACTGGATATTAATGAAAATTATTCGAATTAATCAATTCTTGCCTCGGCTGCCCACCTCACACCTATTAGCCGTGGAAAATCTCTTCAGGAAAACTTCACTGGGTGCTCTGGGAAAACTCTGAGCGAAATTCCAAGTTGATTGGATGCAACGCCAGTCCAGCCAGTGAGGACGAGGTCACTGGATATTAATGAAAATATTGCAAATTAATAATTTTTTGCCTCGGCTGCCCACCTCGCACCTATTAGCTGTGGAAAATCTCTTCAGGAAAACTTCACTGGGGTCTCTGGGAAAACTCTGAGAGAAATTTCGAAATGATTGGATGCAACGCCAGTCCAGCCAGTGAGGTCGGGGTCACTGGATATTAATGAAAATATTGCGAAATAATAATTTTTTACCGCGGCTGCCCACCTCGCCCCAATTAGCCGTGGAAAACCTCTTTAGGAAAACTTCACTGGGGTCTCTGGAAAAACTCTGAGGGAAATTCCGAGTTGATTGGATGCAACGCCAGTCCAGCCAGTGAGGTCGAGGTCACTGGATATTAATGAAAATATTGCGAAATAATAATTTTTTGCCGCGGCTGCCCACCTCGCACCTATTAGCCGTGGAAAACCTCTTCAGGAAAACTTCACTGGGGTCTCTGGGAAAACTCTGAGAGAAATTCCGAAATGATTGGATGCAACGCCAGTCCAGCCAGTGAGGTCGGGGTCACTGGATATTAATGAAAATATTGCGAATTAATCATTTTTTGCCTTGGCTGCCCACCTCGCACCTATTAGCCGTGGAAAACCTCTTCAGGAAAACATTACTGGGGGCTCTGGGAAGACTCTGAGGGAAATTCCGAGTTGATTGGATGCAACGCCAGTCCAGCCAGTGAGGTCGAGGTCACTGGATATTAATGAAAATTATTCGAATTAATCAATTCTTGCCTCGGCTGCCCACCTCACACCTATTAGTCGTGGAAAATCTCTTCAGGAAAACTTCACTGGGTGCTCTGGGAGAACTCTGAGGGAAATTCCGGGTTGATTGGATGCAACGCCAGTCCAGCCAGTGAGGTCGAGGTCACTGGATATTAATGAAAATTATTCGAATTAATCAATTCTTGCCTCGGCTGCCCACCTCACACCTATTAGCCGTGGAAAATCTCTTCAGGAAAACTTCACTGGGTGCTCTGGGAAAACTCTGAGGAAATTCCGGGTTGATTGGATGCAACGCCAGTCCAGCCAGTGAGGTCGAGGTCACTGGATATTAATGAAAATATTGCGAATTAATCATTTTTTGCCTCGGCTGCCCACCTCACACCTATTAGCCATGGAAAATCTCTTCAGGAAAACTTCGCTGGGGTTCTGGGAAAACTTTGAGGGAAATTCCGGGTTGATTGGATCCAACGCCAGTCCAGCCAGTGAGGTCGAGGTCACTGGATATTAATGAAAATTATTCGAATTAATCAATTCATGCCTCGGCTGCCCACCTCACACCTATTAGCCGTGGAAAATCTCTTCAGGAAAACTTCGCTGGGGGTTCTGGGAAAACTTTGAAGGAAATTTCGGGTTGATTGGATCCAACGCCAGTCCAGCCAGTGAGGTCGAGGTCACTGGATATTAATGAAAATTATTCGAATTAATCAATTCATGCCTCGGCTGCCCACCTCACACCTATTAGCCGTGGAAAATCTCTTCAGGAAAACTTCGCTGGGGGTTCTGGGAAAACTTTGAGGGAAATTCCGGGTTGATTGGATGCAACGCCAGTCCAGCCAGTGAGGTCGAGGTCACTGGATATTAATGAAAATTATTCGAATTAATCAATTCATGCCTCGGCTGCCCACCTCACACCTATTAGCCGTGGAAAATCTCTTCAGGAAAACTTCGCTGGGGGTTCTGGGAAAACTTTGAAGGAAATTTCGGGTTGATTGGATGCAACGCCAGTCCAGCCAGTGAGGTCGAGGTCACTGGATATTAATGAAAATTATTCGAATTAATCAATTCTTGCCTCGGCTGCCAACCTCACACCTATTAGCCGTGGAAAATCTCTTCAGGAAAACTTCACTGGGTGCTCTGGGAGAACTCTGAGGGAAATTCCGGGTTGATTGGATGCAACGCCAGTCCAGCCAGTGAGGTCGAGGTCACTGGATATTAATGAAAATATTGCGAATTAATCATTTTTTGCCTCGGCTGCCCACCTCACACCTATTAGCCATGGAAAATCTCTTCAGGAAAACTTCGCTGGGGGTTCTGGGAAAACTTTGAGGGAAATTCCGGGTTGATTGGATCCAACGCCAGTCCAGCCAGTGAGGTCGAGGTCACTGGATATTAATGAAAATTATTCGAATTAATCAATTCTTCCCTCGGCTGCCCACCTCACACCTATTAGTCGTGGAAAATCTCTTCAGGAAAACTTCACTGGGTGCTCTGGGAGAACTCTGAGGGAAATTCCGGGTTGATTGGATGCAACGCCAGTCCAGCCAGTGAGGTCGAGGTCACTGGATATTAATGAAAATTATTCGAATTAATCAATTCTTCCCTCGGCTGCCCACCTCACACCTATTAGCCGTGGAAAATCTCTTCAGGAAAACTTCACTGGGTGCTCTGGGAGAACTCTGAGGGAAATTCCGGGTTGATTGGATGCAACGCCAGTCCAGCCAGTGAGGTCGAGGTCACTGGATATTAATGAAAATTATTCGAATTAATCAATTCTTGCCTCGGCTGCCCACCTCACACCTATTAGCCGTGGAAAATCTCTTCAGGAAAACTTCACTGGGTGCTCTGGGAAAACTCTGAGGGAAATTCCGGGTTGATTGGATGCAACGCCAGTCCAGCCAGTGAGGTCGAGGTCACTGGATATTAATGAAAATATTGCGAATTAATCAATTATTGCCTCGGCTGCCCACCTCACACCTATTAGCCGTGGAAAATCTCTTCAGGAAAACTTCGCTGGGGGTTCTGGGAAAACTTTGAGGGAAATTCCGGGTTGATTGGATCCAACGCCAGTCCAGCCAGTGAGGTCGAGGTCACTGGATATTAATGAAAATTATTCGAATTAATCAATTCATGCCTCGGCTGCCCACCTCACACCTATGAGCCGTGGAAAATCTCTTCAGGAAAACTTCGCTGGGGGTTCTGGGAAAACTTTGAAGGAAATTCCGGGTTGATTGGATCCAACGCCAGTCCAGCCAGTGAGGTCGAGGTCACTGGATATTAATGAAAATTATTCGAATTAATCAATTCTTGCCTCGGCTGCCCACCTCACACCTATAAGCCGTGGAAAATCTCTTCAGGAAAACTTCGCTGGGGGTCCTGGGAAAACTTTGAGGGAAATTCCGGGTTGATTGGATGCAACGCCAGTCCAGCCAGTGAGGTCGAGGTCACTGGATATTAATGAAAATTATTCGAATTAATCAATTCATGCCTCGGCTGCCCACCTCACACCTATTAGCCGTGGAAAATCTCTTCAGGAAAACTTCGCTGGGGGTTCTGGGAAAACTTTGAAGGAAATTCCGGGTTGATTGGATGCAACGCCAGTCCAGCCAGTGAGGTCGAGGTCACTGGATATTAATGAAAATTATTCGAATTAATCAATTCATGCCTCGGCTGCCCACCTCACACCTATGAGCCGTGGAAAATCTCTTCAGGAAAACTTCGCTGGGGGTTCTGGGAAAACTTTGAAGGAAATTCCGGGTTGATTGGATCCAACGCCAGTCCAGCCAGTGAGGTCGAGGTCACTGGATATTAATGAAAATTATTCGAATTAATCAATTCTTGCCTCGGCTCCCCACCTCACACCTATTAGCCGTGGAAAATCTCTTCAGGAAAACTTCACTGGGTGCTCTGGGAAAACTCTGAGGGAAATTCCGGGTTGATTGGATGCAACGCCAGTCCAGCCAGTGAGGTCGAGGTCACTGGATATTAATGAAAATTATTCGAATTAATCAATTCTTGCCTCGGCTGCCCACCTCACACCTATTAGCCGTGGAAAATCTCTTCAGGAAAACTTCGCTGGGGTCCTGGGAAAACTTTGAGGGAAATTCCGGGTTGATTGGATGCAACGCCAGTCCAGCCAGTGAGGTCGAGGTCACTGGATATTAATGAAAATTATTCGAATTAATCAATTCTTGCCTCGGCTGCCCACCTCACACCTATTAGCCGTGGAAAATCTCTTCAGGAAAACTTCACTGGGTGCTCTAAGAAAACTCTGAGGGAAATTCCAAGTTGATTGGATGCAACGCCAGTCCAGCCAGTGAGGTCGAGGTCACTGGATATTAATGAAAATTATTCGAATTAATCAATTCTTGCCTCGGCTGCCCACCTCACACCTATTAGCCGTGGAAAATCTCTTCAGGAAAACTTCACTGGGTGCTCTGGGAAAACTCTGAGGGAAATTCCGGGTTGATTGGATGCAACGCCAGTCCAGCCAGTGAGGTCGAGGTCACTGGATATTAATGAAAATTATTCGAATTAATCAATTCTTGCCTCGGCTGCCCACCTCACACCTATTAGCCGTGGAAAATCTCTTCAGGAAAACTTCACTGGGTGCTCTGGGAAAACTCTGAGGGAAATTCCGGGTTGATTGGATGCAACGCCAGTCCAGCCAGTGAGGTCGAGGTCACTGGATATTAATGAAAATTATTCGAATTAATCAATTCATGCCTCGGCTGCCCACCTCACACCTATTAGCCGTGGAAAATCTCTTCAGGAAAACTTCACTGGGGGCTCTGGGAAAACTCTGAGGGAAATTCCGGGTTGATTGGATGCAACGCCAGTCCAGCCAGTGAGGTCGAGGTCACTGGATATTAATGAAAATATTGCGAATTAATCATTTTTTGCCTCGGCTGCCCACCTCACACCTATTAGCCGTGGAAAATCTCTTCAGGAAAACTTCACTGGGTGCTCTGGGAAAACTCTGAGGGAAATTCCGAGTTGATTGGATGCAACGCCAGTCCAGCCAGTGAGGTCGAGGTCACTGGATATTAATGAAAATATTGCGAATTAATCATTTTTTGCCTCGGCTGCCCACCTCACACCTATTAGCCGTGGAAAATCTCTTCAGGAAAACTTCACTGGGGGTTCTGGGAAAACTCTGAGGGAAACTTCGAGGAAATTTCCACTCCAGCCAGTGTGATCATATGCTTACTGGCTGGTATGGCGCTGGATATCTTCCTGTACTAAAATGATTTTAGAACAATAAATTTACTGGCTGGTATGGTACTGGATAACTTCTTTGAGCTCCCACAAACATATCATTTGTACTAATTGCCCATTTGATTAATTCATAATGAATTTACCAATTTAAGTTTCGCAAAAAATATCGGGCGAGGGGGCACCCGGGTTTGAACCGGGGACCTCTCGATCTGCAGTCGAATGCTCTACCACTGAGCTATACCCCCTGTGATGGAAAGATCGTGACAGAACGGGAAGCATAGAATTAATTGAGCTTGCGACAAACACGCTCACGCTTAAACTTTAACTTCCACAACGGACGGGGGGCCGAAGCACAGCACAAGATAACGAACATCGGTGTCAGCATTTGTTTGCGTAGGAAGAACCGGTGTGGCAGCAGTCGGGAATGAAACTCGGAGCCTTATATAGAATCGTGCTGAGCTATTAATAGAATAATAGATGGTAACTGACATTTTTAATAGAACAATAAATTAAATATCCAGTCTCCACGAACATGCCGTCAACGAAATAACTTTGGTAATTAATTATTAAAAGTTCTAACTTTGTCGTTTTTGTTGTAAGTGTTGTATTATGATGTCATGGTTGCTGTGCGATTTATATTCAAGTTCATAAAAGCTCAAACAGTTTGGTCAGACATCTGGACGAAAATCACTGACATGCTTTATTGAAGCGCCATCTACAGTCTTCCTGTTGACTATCAATGGTACTTGGAAGTTTCAACATATCTGTTCTAAGCTATATTGCATTCAAGCCATACTTGCGTGCAATTTCATCGTTGAAAGAAACATCATAAATGAATCTTATTGGAATAGGTTTCAACATTGCATGAAACTAAGTGCGTAGGGGAGAATGGTTTAATATAGGGTATCTGTTCCATTATTAATAATATGCTCCAATATCAATAACATTCGCAAAACAGGCTATTTAGACTCAATCTTGTAGGCGATATTGGATGTTTGCTCGCATTTGTTCACCAAGTCTCAAACAGCGTCCTTCCAGCTTTTTACGCTGCTAGCCATAAGCTTATCAAAAGGTTATCAGTGGTAAAAAATATCATTGGCATTCATTTTTCTAATTTTTACAGAACTTTTTTGAGTAACCAAAGACGGCCTCGTACTTGCACTAGTAAGCCGAATGAAACTCGAGTAACCGAAGACGGCCTTACTGTTGAGGTCAGAATACGCCTATCTGTTTAAATTACAATCAATATTCAATTCAGTTATACCACAATTTTCACATAAAAGACCAAACTCTGTGTATAACTGTATAGGCTAGGAGAACCGGATGAATTCTGTCATCAGAGAAAAAGTAGAATCACAAAAACTACTACGGCATAGCCAACAGAATTCAAAATAATTGTAAAAATTGCGAGCTGATTTTTTTTTACGTAGGACTTACGTCTTTCTTTACTATACTGGGTGTCATTTAGATTTTTGGAAATCGAGAGCGTTACGCTGAAAGAGAAGATTTTGAACGTTACTAGCGCCTTTATCTTTCGATGGATTTTTTAGATTTATATATCAATCGACTCGGACACTCTCCAGAAATGTACCTAGGGTAAATGCTCCCATATTAATAACAGCCCGTATATTAATCAAAATCGTCAATAAACCCAATTGCAAATCGATTTAAATACAATATATCACATCGAACGTATATAATAATGAATGGACAACATTCTTCAATGTTTATAATATTATTTAAAATTCCGTTTAAGCTTTATTTCAGTTTAAAAGACTCAAATTATTAGAAACAAAACTATAAAACACATTTTCCTACCTCTGAGCTGTTGGTTTGATGCACTGCTCGATTGCTACTAGCAGATACACCTGTTTTCACAACGTTGTTTTCCACTCAATTTCAAGCTAAAACAAATGTTTACATATGAAATTCACTTCAGAAGACATAAAGCACATCACATTTTCACTCATAATATAATTATATTTGAAAAAAGAACGCGATTTCCTATAGTTTGATATAGGTTTATTTCGAACTATGTCTCAATTATCCTTGTCCGTATTCCAAACTGTTTACATCTTTGCTTGCATCCTCAAGGGTTGCCGACTTAGATTTTTATTTCAAAAAGGCTTGAATGCACTTTTCATGTGAAACTCAACTCACTCAACTGCAAAATAAGGTATATCGAAAAGATAAATTATAACAAACATAAAATTGAACTGATAAGATGGAAACATAAACTGAAATATTGTAATTATATTTCTAATAACATTTCAGTTGTTCCTACATAAATAAAAAACAATGGAGAATTCCGCATCACTGCAATCATATCGTTACGTATACACATGAGTAATAGTGTGCGTAGTTTATGTTGGAAGTAGTATTATTGAAATAGGTACAGGCATAGGATTAACTATTTTAGAATGTTATTGAAATGGGTGCATGGTGGTGAAGATGTTTTCAGTTAAATACTTTATAAATGTGATGTTTATTTCATTTTTGAAGTCACCAAATTGTTCTCAATTAAAAATTATGTGAATTTAGCATAATTTTTCTCACAGTACTTGATAATTGGGTGAGAAATCAATGTATTTAATGTGCGCTGTGCCTTATTGTTATTGATATAGGAACAGATACCCTATTTAATTGAAACTTAAGAATATTAACGATAAGCTATTGAAAATTTCAATTTTTGCAAAGCCAGCAAAATTTTCATATGTAACCAATCCCGTGCATTCCCAACACGGACATCAGAATGCGGTATGTCACGGGCCTTCGGGTCCACCGCAAGATTTTTTTTTATAAAAGAAGCAGTGCCTGCCGTGTGCGAGTCATTACAATTGGTGACAGCAGCGCGTACTGACGTGCTTTTTGCTCGCGCATTTTTTGTTTTGTTTGTTCGCCAGCGGCCAGCGGTAGAACTGCCGGTGGGTCTGCGAATATGCATGAAAGAAGTGGGCGAATGCAGTGGTGTCGGTTGCTATGGATGCAATCGCCCATAGCATCGCTCGTGGTTCACGGCTAGAGGCTGATGATGGCTGAGGCAGCGAGGGCAGCGGTGGTGGACGAAGAAGAATAAAATTAGGGAGATTTGGTCTGCTCATCCACGAATAAAGTGATTGGTTTCATAATCCACATTATCCCGGGATGGGTACGAGTCATGGCATATGACTGACCATATGTTAAGTTATGCTTGGTTCTAAACGACACGTACATTAAAACATGGTATAATAGTTCTGATTCCCCAGCAAAAAAAATCAACTACACTGGTGGACTCGGAGTTTGGAATCAAAGCATTAAATAATTTTTCGTTGACGTATTAGCAGTATCTCCTCTATTTTAGTAGAGTTACTGCTCCTTGACTTGTTTCTTATTGTTGTGATTTTTTCAGCAGTAAGCACGCATGTTAGCAAAAAAAACAACGAAATTGGTGCTGTACTGCTTTGTTTGAAAAACGGGACAGTTCCCCTAAAATAGCACATTTTGCCCAGGTCTTAAAATTTTATTAATAGAATTTTTAAACTTGAAATACTATTATCAATAAGAAATCTATAAATGCCCTACATTTGCTTGAGTAAATAAGGGCTTAATAGTTAGAAATAAAGCATTTCTAATTATGTACTTAATTATTAGTATCATTTCCAGAAGTTTTGAATAAACAAATTAATTCTACACAGCATGGAAGTTGGCGTTTCCAATATCAATACCTATGATTAAACACCATAGATTCAAAAGTCAAAAGTTAAATGTAAATAAGTTACGTTTATATAAGTCCTACGTCTACTCGCGGTTATGTTAAAAACATTACCCATCGCTCGTTTTTTTTAAATGGTTAATAGGGGGTTAGAAGCAAAGGGGTGTGAGTGACATTTTGTTAAAAATTGAGTTGACTACAGCAAATATTCTTTAGTTCTTGTGCTTTGCGGCAATATGTTGATATAGTTTGTACGATGTTTATAAAAAATGTGAAAATTCACAGAAAATTAGTAATTTTTTGAACTTTCATACGATTTGTATAACACATACGTACAATATTTAGAGAATTGCATCCCATATCTCGCTGTGCAAATTTTCTCGTGATTCTACTTTTTCTTTTTTGACATTTCGCCTAGTGTATTATGCTCAAACGATATATGGGGCCGTCCAGAAACCACGTGATTATATAGGAGGGAGGGATTTTTGTAAAATGACCACGATAAGCCACAGGGGGAAGGGGGTATAGCTTCCGAACCACGTGTTTTTTTTTATTTTTTTACGCCAACAGATCATGGTGAATTACATCAGCGATGTGAAAAATACACATCAATAAATCAATGAACGTACAACGCATCTTCGGATGCTATTTCCATAAAAAAATTAACAAAAAACAAAATTTTGGAATGTAGCGGAACTGCTCATTGAATCCTACCATGTACTTAAGGTCACTCCTGAGTCCTGACGGAATCCAAGTTTCAAAGTGCTCGCGTTTTCGGGGGCACACCACTCGATACGGAAGCAACGCACAACTATCATTTTTAATATTTCACGCATGCTGCGACGCAGCAAAGCTAAATCAACAAAAATGACAGATGTGCGACGCCTACGTATCGAGTGGTGTGCTCACGAAAACACGAGCACTGTGAAACTTGGATTCCGTAAGGAGTGACCTTAAATCAAAACCATTCTAAAGCAAAAATTGATGCGCAAATTGTTTTATTTTTCATTTTTATGACTCTTTTCAGCAGTGAGCAATACACGACACAAATTGAGCCTAAACTGCCTGTTTTGCGAATGGTATTTATATAGGAGTATGTTATTAATAATGGAACAGATATCCTAGATAACATAGATATAAAAACAAATTTATGCCGCGCCACGCAACCGCTGCAGATGGTTTTTGACATCACACCGCCGACACTTTAACATCAGCGCACTGCTGCTAAAATTTCGTAAAAGTTCATGTTTTTCAAAAGTTCAAGAAAAAATCTTAGGAAAAAACTTGTGGATATTAAGGAAACATCCCGGTATTATCTGTAAGAACCAGAATCCTGATGAAATTCTGGAAATCCGAATAATTTTTAAACAAAATGGAAATCTCTCTTCCAAACAAAAGGAAGAATCTGTCGTTGAATCTCTCAAAAATTTTGTTGGAAATCAGTACAAATTGTTAAAAGAAAAAAACAAATTTCTTTCCATGAAAAGTTCTTCAAAATTTTCAAGGAGGACACTTTTAAATTATAAAGGAAATTGATCTACCAATTTATTACCAATTTATTTTCGACGGCAAGGCCACATGAAACACTTTGGAATTTATCGTTTATTTGTCTTTGGTATTTCAACCAGAAATGCATTAGAAATTTTTTTTTTTTTTTAACCAGTTCATTTATTTGGTAGGCTCAGTCGTGTGTGACACTTTGCGGAGCCGCAATTCTCAAGTATGATATTTTTACATGGTATATCATATTATCTTAACAGTTAGTTGGGAGGGGACATGGACCATAATACTCGTGGCGACTCAAGGTTAGAAAAACTTAATACAGGACGGACGGGGTAGGGATTTGGGTTTAGGTTATTTCAGCTGCTCATCCGGGCGTTTGACGTTGGACGTTGAAAACGGTTTTGCGTGGCGTCGTGCTCGATTTTGGTTCGTCAGGGAGCATCTTCCGGATGGCCAGAGCATCGGGGTACATGGTACAGAGAAACAGAATCGGACAAGAAAAAAAACTGAGAAAGAGAAGAATATAGGCATTAAAGTTTAATGTCAGCCAAGCAAAGGAAGGCATAGATGGCCTGCATATATATCACATCGCGATCTCCCAAAACACCTCTTATATCCCGGAAGGATTGTTTACCTCGGGCCACAAGGGTATCCAATAGTTGCTCTCTGGAGGCGTCATTTTCCGAGCAATACCAAACTACGTGATCGATGTCATCGTAACCGGCTCCGCACCTACATAGGTTGCTATCGACCAAGTTTATTCTGTAGAGATGTGTGTTTAGTGAATAGTGATTGGACATAAGTCTCGACATCGTGCGAATGAAGTCTCGACTTAAGTCTTCACCTCTGAACCACGCTCGCGGAGAAACTTTAGGAACTATGGAAAATTGCCACCGTCCAAGTTCATTTTGTGACCAAATCATTTGCCAATTTTGAAGAGTACTCTGACGGACTAATGGGAAAAACTCGTTATTCGAGATTTGTCTATCATAAACTTCACCTTCCTGTGCGCCCACCTTTGCTAGCGAGTCCGCCTTCTCATTGCCATAGATTAGGCAATGGGATGGGACCCATACAAAGGTAATCTTGAATGATCTTTCGACCAAATCACGCATCTGCTCTCTTATAGTTGTAAGAAAGTAAGATGCGTGCTTAACAGGTTTCATCGACCGGAGTGCCTCGATAGAACTAAGACTATCCGAGAAGATGAAATAATGGTCTACGGGCTGATTGGAAATTATCCCCAAAGCGAAATTAATTGCTGCCAGCTCAGCAACATAAACCGAACACGGTTCCTGAAGTTTTCGGAAGGTGGTTGAACTTACGTTGAAAACACCGAAGCCAGTGGATCCGTTAATGCGAGAACCATCAGTGAAATATCTGTTATTGCAATTGACATGTTCATATTTTTCAGAAAAATGGAAGGGATAGATGATTGTCGAAGATGATCTGGTATTCCTTGAATAGCGTGTTTCATGGACAGATCGTATTCAATTGAGGAACTGTCGTTGACGAAGTAAACTCGAGGTGGATTATAACATGGAAGACAGAGATCTGACGATATGTAGTTGAGATAGACTCGCAGATATCTTGAACGATGAGCCAGTTCAAGCATATTATCGAAGTTTTCTAATACAAGTGTGTTACTTGTTCCACATTTGATCAGTATTCTAAGTGAGAGCTCCCAGTAACGGTGCTTTATAGGAGTGACTCCAGCAAGCACCTCCAGGCTCATGTTATGCGTTGAATGCATACAGCCAAGGGCAATACGCAAACAACGATATTGAATTCGTTCCAATTTGATCAGGTGGCAATCAGCTGCTGAGAGGAAGCAGAAAGAGCCATACTCTAAAACAGAGAGAATAGTCGTTTTATATAGTTTGATGAGGTCTTCCGGGTGAGCGCCCCACCAAGTTCCGGAGATAGAACGGAGAAAATGGATCCTTCTTTGGCATTTCTCTAACAAATAATCAATATGGGTTTTCCAGGTACACTTGGAATCAAACCAGACCCCAAGGTATTTAGAAGATAAAGATTGGTTGATGTCATCTTTCAACAGCTTTAGTTTCAGTTGAGCTGGGTACCGCTTCTTAGTAAACACTACCAATTGAGTTTTTGCGGAGAGAACTCGATCCCTAAATGTCTGGCCCAAGCAGTCAGATTATTTTGAGAATTTTACAATGGTCTTTGCAGGACATTTGCACATGAACCTCTTAGGGAGATCACGGCTGTCGTGACCCGGGCGAGGTTTCTAAGCTCGACCGTTCGTCGCAACAATACTCAGCAAACTGAACTCTGTTATCGATTCGTTCCAACACGAACGAAAAACCGAAAACACCTTTGCGTTACCATGCAGCACAAGATAACCCTATACACGCTGATCAAAATGAATCAATAAATAAGACATATCGTTACAAGGTAATAACCTCAGTGGTATTTAATTTTGCAATAACTCCTCATTCCAATCTTATCCACTACAACGGCATCATCTGCAAGTTGTCTAAGCGTGCATTGTCCTTCCAAACAATTGTCAATATCTTTAACATAGAAATTGTAAAGCAAGGGACTTAAACATGATCCTTGGGGAAGGCCCATGTAGCTATTTCTGGAAGTTGTCAGAGTGCCGAGAGTAAAGTTCATACGTTTTACTGACAACAAATTGTACAAGAAATTATTCAAAATAACGGGTAATCCACTACTGTGCTCTGATGCTCTGTGCTGATTCTCGAAATAGCGGTTCTGCTGGTACGGAATCTGGGCAGACCTTTTTTTTGCGAAGTTGAATATCCATCGATTGGAGTATTCTTCACTCTCATTGGTGGAAATGCGGTTCCGCATGTTGCGAGCCGTTTTCCAAAGTGTTGTCATTGAGGTTTCTCGTGATAGTCCCTCGACAAAACGTCGCCAGTAGCTACGTTTTTTTGCCTTGCGAAGATTTTTGAGTTTTCTTTCGAGCCTCAAATACTCTTCAAAAAGCTCTGGCTTTCTCAGAATACAACTTAGTACATTCATCATCCCATCCAGGAGTGGCTGGTCCTCTTATGACAGATGTACTTGGAACGCGTCGTTTCTGAGCTTCTAGTGCGCTTTTATGAATCAATTCGGTAAGGAATCGATACTCATCCAGTGGAGGAAGAATATCAGTTGATTCAATACCAATTTTTACCGCCGATACAAATTTTTGCCAGTCAATGTTTTTCGTGAGGTCGAAAGGAACATTAACTGGCACTAATCGTTGATAGCCGCTTTTGATTGTGGTGACTATCGGCATGTGGTCACTACCATGGGGATCTTGAATTACCTTCCACGTGCAATCTAATGATAGTGAATTAGAGCATAAAGACATATCTATTCGACTTTCCTGACCTTGAGGTCCTATTCGAGTTACTTCGCCTGTGTTCAAAATATTCAAGTTGAAATCGTCGCACAAATCATAGAAAATTGGCGCTCTGTTATCGTCTCTAGTTTCGCCCCATGCAATACCATGTGCATTCATATCACCCAGTATTAAAACTGGGGATGATAAAAGAGAGACTGCGCTCCAAAGATGCCGACGATTAAGTGAGGCATTTGGGGGAATATACACTGAAGCTATGCAACATTAACAGTCGGAATGGGAATTTTGTAGAAAGTGTGACATTTTTTGATTCCCAAAAGAACGCCACCATAATGATCATTCCGATCTTGGCGAATAATGTTAAAATCGTGGAAGTTGATTTCATCTTCAGAAGAAAGCCATGTTTCACAGAGTGCAAATATATCGCAATCGGAGTTGCGAATTAAAAACTTGAACACGTCCAATTTATGTTTCAGACTATGACAGTTCCACTGCAGCACAGTGATTGTATCTTGTATAGCAGTATTATCCATCGAAAGATACAAGTCCTGCAAGAAGGGGCCATGAAACAGTCAATTGCTTCAGATAACTTTCAACTGTTGGAATAAAGAGGTCAATGATTGGCCTCAAAGAATTCGGAATGTTGAATAAGTTCAAAATACGATCCACAAGGTCCTTAAAGGATATCAATCCTCGCTTGGACGAGATTCTTTTCTTGGAAGTGCGAGTAGCAGTTTTCTGCTCAGAGATATTCCTTGACTGATGTTTCTTTGTAACATCAGTTTTAGGCAATGGCGGGAATGTCTTACTGCAACATGGGTCAAAAGGAGCAGTATAGACAGGCTGCTTCGGAATTTTGAATAATCCCCCATTACCATCAGATTTAGGCAAGCTTCTAGGGATGATTTTTGTTTTCTTACGGCACAATCCCGGGGAAGACAGTTTCTTCCTCTTTTCGGGTACGTGTACCTCCGCAGAATCATCCATATCGGCTACGTCAGAGTCCGATTCGTCTATGGAAATGACATCATAAAAATCACTTACTTGAACGGCAGCTGAAATAGCAGCCGTTGCGTTGGCAGTTGTGGATGTGTCTTGCGACTTCACCATTTCTGCATACGACTGCTTAGAGCGGTGTACTAACGAACGCTTAACTTTTTGGGTGCGCTTTTTGTACACCGGGCATTCTTGCAAACCATGGGGAGGGTCAATGCCACAATAAGCGCACTTTGTAGCTTGTTGTTGGCAGGACTCCCTATGCTTTTCAAAACATTTGCCACAACGGGGCTTGTTGTCGCAAAACTCGGCAGTGTGCCCCAACTGTTTGCAGTTGGTACAATTGAAAACTCTGGGTACAAAAAGACGCACCGGAAACAACATATTTTCGATATCTACATATTTTGGGAGTATCGAACCGGCAAACGTTACCCGTAGCGAACCTGACTTCGAATATACTTTTTTACCATCTACCATAACTGCTGAATGCAATTCCTTGCAGTCCAGAATATCCACGGTAGACTGCAGGGCATTCTTTAAACGGCATTTTCCTGCAAGTACATCCTTGCAAGTCAGGCTCGTTGCGTTAATTACGCCTTCAATCTCGACCTCTCGCGAGGGGACATAAACCAAATATTCCACATTATAGTTCTGGTCTTTTGCGATAGCATTTGCATCCTGGTATGTAGGTGCGGTTACACGTAGTTTGTTCCGATTGATCTGATGAAAACCAGTTTTCGGAAAACGACGCGTCAAGTCACGTTTGATTCCTAAGAAATCAATACTTTTCACTTTCTGCCGAAAGTAAACAACCCAGGGACCAGGTGATGTGGCCTGGTAAAATCGCGTGCGAACGACATTGTCTTTGGGAGGCGTTCGCCTCCACTCACTTCGTCCATGTATCAAAGATAAAAAAAAACTTGAATAAATTTATTTAAGAAAAAAATATTTTTTGGACCAGGCTAATGCCCACTCTTTCTGCACTGTCCGATTCTTTCTGTCGAGAAAAAAGTGTACCCAACTCCACCGCATGCAAACAATACAAAGGGAATAGGTACTTAGCCGTTTTGTTGCTGCCTTTGTAGGTGCCTACGAACGTCGTCGTACGGGGATGGATGATGTTCTGTCCGAATGCTGATGTTCACGGCGCTGTAATGATTACCGGTTGGTGATTTACCAATTACAGCCTCCTTCCTTCTGGTCGCCAGGAATTCACCTTGCGAAACTTCGGTGCCGTTTATTTGTCAAAGTAAACTAAGCACTTGATCGAGTTCGCGTGAAGAGATCTAAACTTAATGCGTCTGACACGTTCCGATGCGACACAGGGAATGATTAGAAATTTTTAATGGAAATACTCCGGAATTCCCATTTCCCTTCTGATGAAAAATAGAAATGAAAAAAATAGAAACATTTTCATTGGAAAATCAGAAAAGTTTACCTAGGATATTAGAAAAAAATCAGTATGCATCGAAAATATGTTTTTCGGAAAATCCATCCACCGCTAGTTATTCGAAAGTTTCATAGGAAATGTTTCGGAATTCTTCCATGGAATTTCCGAAAAATTTTGTAGTGGAAGTTCTAATGATTTTTTTCCGTAGACTCCGAAAAATTTGTTGAAAATATTCCGAAAAGTTTCCGTTGGAACTTCATAATAATTATTCTTGAAAATTCAGAATAACTGTTCTAACGGTTGTCGGCACCCCGTCGTTTTGACAGAATGGAGATATTGTCATTTTGACATATGTCATTATTTATTTATTTATTCAGACTAAGGCCGAAGTGGCCTGTGCGGTATATAAGAGTCTTCTCCATTCGGCTCGGTCCATGGCTACACGTCGCCAACCACGCAGTCTACGGAGGGTCCGCAAGTCATCTTCCACCTGATCGATCCACCTTGCCCGCTGCGCACCTCGCCTTCTTGTACCCGTCGGATCGTTGTCGAGAACCATTTTCACCGGGTTATTGTCCGACATTCTGGCTACGTGCCCGGCCCACCGCAGTCGTCCGATTTTCGCGGTGTGAACGATGGATGGTTCTCCCAACAGCTGATGCAATTCGTGGTTCATTCGCCTCCTCCACGTACCGTCCGCCATCTGCACCCCACCATAGATGGTACGCAGCACTTTCCTTTCGAAAACTCCGAGTGCGCGTTGGTCCTCCACGAGCATCGTCCAGGTCTCGTGTCCGTAGAGGACTACCGGTCTAATGAGCGTTTTGTAGATTGTCAGTTTGGTACGGCGGCGAACTCTATTCGATCGGAGCGCCTTACGGAGTCCAAAGTATGTACGATTTCCAGCCACTATACGTCTCCGAATTTCTCTGCTGGTATCATTTTCGGCAGTCACCAGTGAGCCCAAGTACACAAATTCTTCTACCACCTCGATTTCGTCACCACCGATGACAACTCGCGGTGGGTGGCTCACATTATCTTCTCTTGAACCTCTTCCTATCATGTACGTCTTCGACGTGTTGATGACTAGTCCGATTCGCTTGGCTTCCCTCTTCAGTCTGATGTAGGCTTCCTCCATCTTCTCAAAGTTACGTGCCATAATATCTATGTCATCGGCGAAGCCAAATAGCTGGACGGACTTATTGAAAATTGTACCACTCGTGTTAATCCCTGCTCTTCGTATTACCCCTTCCAAAGCGATGTTGAATAGCAGACACGAAAGACCATCACCTTGCCGTAACCCTCTGCGGGTTTCGAAGGGACTCGAGAATGCCCTGAAACTCGAACTACGCACATCACCCGATCCATCGTCGCTTTGATCAACCGTGTCAGTTTATCCGGAAATCCGTGTTCGTGCATTAGCTGCCATAGCTGGTCCCGATCGATTGTATCATATGCGGCTTTGAAGTCGATGAATAAATGATGTGTGGGCACGTTGTATTCGCGGCACTTCTGCAGTACTTGGCGAATGGCGAACACCTGGTCCGTGGTGGAGCGTTCGCCCATAAAACCCGCCTGGTACTGCCCCACGAACTCCCTTGCAGTTGGTGCTAGTCGACGGCATACAATTTGGGAGAGTACCTTGTAGGCGGCGTTCAGCAATGTGATTGCGCGGTAGTTGCTACAATCCAGCTTATCGCCCTTTTTGTAGATGGGACACACGACACCTTCCATCCACTCCTGCGGCAAAACTTCCTCCTCCCAAATCTTGGTAATGACCCAGTGCAGCGCTCTAGCCAGTGCCTCACCACCGTGTTTAAATAGCTCTCCTGGTAGTTGGTCAACCCCAGGGGCTTTGTTGTTCTTCTGCCGGCCAATCTCCTCCTGGATTTCCTGGAGATCCGGAGCCGGTAGAATTATGTCCTGCGCGCGTTCCCCCAAGTCCATCACCATACCGCCATCTTCGTCTGCCACATCGCCATTCAGGTGCTCTTCGTAGTGCTGCCGCCACCTTTAGATCACCTCACGCTCGTTCGTAAGAAGGTTCCCGTTTATGTCCTTACACATATCGGGCTGTGGCACGTGGCCCTTACGTGAACGGTTCAACTTCTCATAGAACTTTCGTGTGTTATTAGCGCGGTACAGTTGCTCCGTCTCTTCACGGTCTCGATCTTCCTGCTGACGCTTTTTCATCCGGAAAATCGAGTTTTGTCTGTTCCGCGCCTGTTTATATCGTGCCTCGTTCGCCCTCGTGCGGTGTTGCAGCAATCTCGCCCATGCTGCATTCTTCTCTTCTACTAACTGCTCACATTCGCCGTCATACCAGTCGTTTCTCTGATCCGGGGGCACCGTGCCAAGTGCAGCGGTTGCGGTGCTACCAATGGCGGATCGAATATCTCTCCAGCCATCTTCAAGAGACGCTGCGCCTAGCTGCTCTTCCGTTGGAGTGCCACTTCCAGCTGCTGCGCGTATTCTTGGGCTAGTCTACCGTCTTGTAGCCGCCCAATATTAAGCCTCGGCGTCCGACTTCGACGCGTGTTGTACACCGTCGAGAGTTTTGAGCGCAGGCATACTGCAACGAGGTAGTGGTCGGATTCAATATTCGCACTGCGGTAAGTGCGGACGTTCGTGATGTCGGAGAAGAATTTACCGTCGATTAGAGCGTGGTCGATTTGGTTTTCCGTTTCTTGGTTAGGTGATCTCCATGTGGCCTTGTGGATATTTTTGCGGGGAAAGAAGGTGCTTCGGACTACCATTCCGCGGGAGGCTGCAAAGTTTATGCATCGTTGGCCGTTGTCATTCGATACGGTGTGCAGACTATCCGGTCCGATGACCGGTCTATACATTTCCTCCCTTCCTACCTGCGCGTTCATGTCACCGATGACGATTTTGACGTCCCGCAGTGGGCATCCATCGTATGTCTGCTCCAGCTGTGCGTAGAACGCTTCTTTCTCGTCGTCGGGTCTCCCTTCATGTGGGCAGTGCACGTTGATGATGCTATAGTTGAAGAAACGGCCTTTAATCCTCAGCTTGCACATCCTTGCGTTGATTGGCTGCCACCCAATCACGCGTTGGCGCATCTTACCCAGCACTATGAAGCCGGTTCCCAGCTCGTTGGTGGTGCCACAGCTTTGATAGAAGGTAGCCGCCTGATGCCCGCTTTTCCACACTTTCTGTCCTGTCCAGCAAATCTCCTGCAGCGCCACGACGTCGAAGTTACGGGGATGTAATTCATCGTAGATCATCCTGTCGCAATCTGCGAAACCTAGCGACTTCCACTTCCAGTTCCATGTTCCAAGCTTCCAATCGTGATCCTTTATTCGTTGCCTAGGTCTTTGCCGATTATATCGAGTCGCATTATCTCTTATATTGTTCGTAATTATTGGTTTTCCAGGCGGCTTATTGGGCCTGCGCAAACTTCCTGTCTCGCCGGAGGGCGATCGTGTCAGGGCTGTTTAGCGTCCCACCTAACACCAGGACTTGGGCTTGTGCGCTTTAAGCGGCACACGGTCGCTTTGGCGGAGCCTACTTGCGGATACATGCAGCTTTTTATAGAGGTTTAACAGGGCCCACTGTCAAACCCCACCACATCTTAAGCAGGCGCTGCAACTCGCAGATGGCCTGAGGAGGGATCGTCAAGCCCTTGAACATAGTCCCTGCTGCCCCCACGCGCGAATTGCTGAATGCTGATGCTAAATTGAACACATAAATTTTGACAGTAACTGAGTATGGGTATGACTTCATGCCTTCGGAAATTCCTTCAGAAATTTCTTGGAGTCATCCAGGTGATTTTTCAATTTCAACATTTATAAATACAAATACCTTGAATAATGCTTTTGTCAAATTCGGTAAGCCGTCCAGAAATATCTTCAGACATTCTCTCAAGAATTCCATCGGAATTTCTCCAGTTACTCTTTCTAAAAATTCCCCAGCAATTTCGTCAAAAAATCCTCCGCAAATTAATCCAGAAAATCCTTCGGAAATTCCTCCAGGAATTCCTTTTGGAATATTCTCCGGAACGTCCTACGTTAGTTATTTCGAACATTTCTTTGGAAAATCCTTGGAAAAAAAAATCTAAGCATTCCTTTTCCTACGAAGTTAAATCAGGAAATTTCTTTGGAAAAGTTGCAAGATTATATTCGAAAGTTTTATGAAAGAATGCTTAGAATGTCTTCAGAATTTCCTTCAGGTACTCCTTCCAATTTTCCTCCAGGCATTCATTCAGGAAAACTTTAAAAACAATCGGCGATCAATTCTTCGAAAATTTCTCTTGGTATTGCTCTACGTTTTCTTTTTGTAAAAAATTCAATCAGCAATTGTTTCAGAAATTTAAAACAATCCTTCAGTAAGTCCTCAAGCAGTTTCTTCAAAAATCTAGCAAGAAGCACTAAAAACTCGTTTAAAATTTCTCTTGAGATTTTCTTTAGAACCTCTTCAAAGAATTTTAAATGGGTTCCTTCATGACTTATTTCAAAAATCCCTTTAGGAATTATTCAGCAACGCTTTCAGAAATTCCTTTAGTATTTCCATAAGAAATCCTCTAAGAATTCTTTCGGACATCTTTTCTCATTCGGATTTAACAATTTCTTTGAAAATTTCATTTGGTGAATTCCTTTGGGAATCTTGCACAGGATTCATTCTTCTAAATATTTCTTTTGGAATTCCATCCGAAAGTATGTCGTTCTGTAATGAATTTCCGAAAAAAAACCCTTCCAAAAAATCCCGTAATATGCTTCTAAGTGCTTCGGAAATAAGCATAACAAGATCGTGCTTATATAGCACACGTATGACATATGTCATTACGAACAATATAAGAGATAATGCGACTCGATATAATCGGCAAAGACCTAGGCGACGAATACAGGATCACGATTGGAAGCTTTGAACATGGAATTGCAAGTCGTCGTTGGTTGCGACAGGATGAATTACATCCCCGCAACTTCGACGTCGTGGCGCTGCAGGAGATTCGATCGACAGGACAGAAAGTGTGGAAAAGCGGGCATCGAGCGGCTACCTTCTACCAAAGCTGTGGCACCACCAACGAGCTGGGAACCGGCTTCATAGTGCTAGGTAAGATGCGCCAACGCGTGATTGGGTGGCAGCCAATCAACGCAAGGATGTGCAAGCTGAGGATTAAAGGCCGTTTTTTCAACTATAGCATCATCAACGTGCACTGCCCACACGAAGGGAGACCCGACGACGAGAAAGAAGCGTTCTACGCACAGCTGGAGCAGACATACGATGGATGCCCACTGCGGGACGTTAAAATCGTCATCGGTGACATGAACGCACAGGTAGGAAGGAGGAAATGTATAGACCGGTCATCGGACCGGATAGTCTGCACACCGTATCGAATGACAACGGCCAACGATGCATAAACTTCGCAGCCTCCCGCGGAATGGTAGTCCGAAGCACCTTCTTTCCCCGCAAAAATATCCACAAGGCCACATGGAGATCACCTAACCAAGAAACGGAAAACCAAATCGACCACGTTCTAATCGACGGTAAATTCTTCTCCGACATCACGAACGTCCGCACTTACCGCAGTGCGAATATTGAATCCGACCACTACCTCGTTGCAGTATGCCTGCGCTCAAAACTCTCGACGGTGTACAGTGTTTTTCCTTCTTTCTTCTTCCTTGTTCCTTTTTCCTTTTTATCTCTTCCTTCTTCCTTCTTTATTCTTTCTCATTCCTTTTTCCTTCTACTTTCTAATTTTTTCCTTCTTCCTTCTTCCTTCTTCATTCTACCTTTTTTCTTCTACCTTCTTCATTCTTCCTTCTACCTTCTTCTTTATCTCTTCTTCCTTCTTTCTTCTTCCTTCTTCCTTCTTTCTTCTACCTTTTTCCTTCTTCCTTCTACCTTCTTCCTTTTTCCTTCTTCCTTCTTCCTTCTTCACTTCCACCTTCTCACCCCCCACTGCTGATTCGGCCTAATGGCCATTCGGCCTAATGACCATTCGGCCTAATGACCGTTCGGCCTAATGACCATAGTGAGACGTGAGAAGTGAGTAATGAGGAGTGATAATTGAGACGTCTCACGTCTTTTTCCACAGTGAGGAGTGGTAAATAAGTAGTGAGAAGTGAGACGTCTCCCTTTTCACACCTCATTTCTCTCTTTTCATATGACCTTTTCGGCCAAATGTTCTGTTCGACCATATGTACGACCCTTTTGGCCAAATGACTTTCGGCCTAATGGTCTGTGGCATATTCGGTCAAAAAACTTTCGGCCTAGTGACCTTCTTCCAAATGGCAATCGGAAAACGGTATTCGACCGAACGGCCCTTCTCCGTCTTAAAGAGCTCCTCGTCTTGCTACATAATAAATAACGCATTTTAAGTGAACATTCATTTTATTGATACTTATTTTTAAAACAGTACAATAGTATTCTTATGCATTTAACGAACTTAAGAGTTATAGATAGCTGATAGAGAGAAATCGAAAATGATTTAAAAGCAAAATCCGACTATCACAAAAATCACTCCGAATTTATGTGTCTTATTCTGTTCGAAAAAAGTTTCTTACGAAACTATTTCATACGCGGTATGACATAGAAAATTACTACATCAGAATTTTAATCGAAATTATTTCTTAACGTAAAGATTTAGTGCACGATAGCCTATCGAAAGTTGAAGCGGTGCGCCGGGCAACTTATTCTAAACGACAGTCGACCCATCGATCCTTAACTTAGTATACATATTTGGTATCAATACTTGTGTGAAGTGAAAACACATCATTCCAGTACCGTATGAATCATCGCGGTTACATATTTGAACTTATCATGCCTACAGTCTACAGTCGACTTTTATGCGTCATTATTTCATTAAATAGTGTCCTTTACGAGTGTCTTACGCGACGAATACACGATCATCTTACGAGTGGGGAATTGTTTCGGACGCTAAACTGCGTCCAACCACTACTCCTAGCGGCGGGCAATGTTCCGCCGGAATTTGTGGTACAGCATCTCCATCGTGCGGAACTCCGGCTCGTAGATGTCCGGCAGTTCCTGGTCCAGTGCGTGGCAGTACATCAGCGAGACGGATCGGGTCCCATTTTGCTTGTACTCGAACTCCATCAGCTGCTTGACGAAGGCCACATTGGGCCGGATCTGCGGACGTTTTGCTTTCACGTGCAGGTAGGCGTCCTTGAGGCTCATCCGGTGGTACTTAATGAGGTAGGCCAGGCAGAGGGAAGCCGATCGGCTGACACCGACGACGCAGTGGATCAGGGTAATGCCGTTGCGTTGGGATTCCTGTGAGGGGGAAGAAGGAAAGATCGTTGAAGGTCGATTGAAGGTAATATAAAATGGTTGGCGGACTCACCTCTTCAATGCGGTCCGCCACTTGGTTGAAGTACCGATCCAGGTCCGTTTCGCGATTGTCCTTGACCGGTACCCGCAGATAGCCGGTGTCATCACTGGGCAATGGAGTGTTCGGCAGTTCCGATTCAGTCGTAGCATTGATAACCAGCGTAACGCCCAGCTGCTGCATTGTGGGCACAGTGGCTGCACTTCCGCCGCAGAGGTACAGGTTCCGCAACAACTTTGATACAGCAGTGATGGAATATCTGTAAATGCAATGAGTAAAAAACAACTGTTGAGACTGGCAACTGTAATCAAGGTTTATTTATGAATTGTCGATGCATTAATAGAGTGGTCAATCGTCGGTTCTTCTAAAAGTGGCATAAAATTATTGTTACAGTTGTATCATATTTCACAAGTCCCCGGAAAAACTCTAAGAAGTTTTCAAAACTTCAGGAGTTGTCGAGTCTTCAGTTTTGCTCAACCTTGGGACCCGAACTATTGGTCATCAATTTGGATTTTAATTGCTTTGTATTTATTCAATAATCCTATAAAAAACAAAAGGCATAAGTCCTTGAAAACTTGCCTCAACAATCCTCAAGATCTATTCCATAAGAACTCGAAACTGGATCCATAAGTGTTCATGGCATACACGTGTTTATTCTACATGTCTGTAGAACGTTTTCTAGAGGTTCATGAAACTCTCAGAACATAAACTTTCTCAGAATCCGGACAATGAACGTCCGGAATTTATCACTTCAGCTGGATCACATATGATTTTCTCACATCATAAACATGACTCATGCTGCCAACCGTCCATTATAACCTTTGGCGCCCCATCTGGCACTCAGCGGTGGTACTTCAATTCCGTCTCAATCATCCACCCGTCAAACGCAAAAATACATTCCCGTCCGAATGCTTCGAATTACCCTTCACCCGCCCGAACAACATTTCCATTTTTCACCAACGCTCAAACGCCACCCGACCCGTGCATTAGCACGCGCCTTCCGTTCAGCAAAAGGCCAAACTGCTCCACATACAGTGGGTAGGTAACTCATGCGATTCGCGTGTGAAATTCCTTTCGCCAATCGTCAGCACTTATGGCCATCGTAAACCGTCGTCGTCGCCGCCATTGGTCGCCCGCTGGCTCTGTCCACGATCCACATGTGAGCTCCGGCCGATCCCAAACTGGCCATACTCAATCGTAAAAGCCGCACTGTAATTAACTGCAAGCTGCCAAGCGTCCTTCCACACATTAGTAAGCGCCACATTACACACGACGAATGCGGACGGGGGAAGGAATGACAAAGAACATTCCAATCGTCGTTGTACAAATAACGAGCAATAATGGAGTCGCCTGGTGCCTTAATTCTATAAATATGTTTTTTTCTTGCCGATTTACCATTGGCACCGTCTCGTTGAGGTCACCAGCTGAGAAATTTCAATATTTAAGAGACGCTACCTTACAAAAAATATGGGCAATGGCCTTATTGAGAAGAATTCAAAATCTCTGGATTCGCAATACTTTTCGATAGAATATAAAATAAGCTAATTTTGGTAACGCTCACTTTTCTTATAGTTCTTAGTTTTACTTGTTTACTTTTCTCACAAGAACTCGAATATATGGTGCTTTATTTCATCGGAAATTTATTTATCAAATTGATAATAACACTCAATTATCAATAATCTACAATAAAGAAGAAGAACAACAATTCCATTCATGGAAATAAATCATTCGAAGTTGTAGGTGCCCCAATGTCTAACATATTGGCCCACATATAATAAATGTAATATTTTACTGAGCTCAGATATGATTTATAGACTGTTTGACATTTTCTTATCCCTTTTGACTTATTTAATCTTCACTCAAGAATTTTGCCGAGCGCTTTTTGCGACACTGCAGAAACCGTCCATTATACGGAGAAACGGCAATAAACATTAGTCAAAGTCAATTAAGGTCTCCTCTATGGCTGTAAGCGATGACAGTTTTCAAAGCAACCGTTGCACTTAATAATAAAAGCATTGCACACCTGAGCAAGTACCGAGCCATTAGCGAGATCTAACGAAAGCATTTCATGCGCTTCCGAACATCTCATTAAAGCCAAGAAATTCGGGTACAAAGCAAATTGAAAACTGTGGTGACGGATGTTTTAATTAGCTGAAAATGTTGTCCGATTATAGAATCAAACGGTGTTCACTGGCAAGATGTCGTAAACATTTCGAATTAGACGAGGAATGCCATTTTGACATTTCTAAAATAGGAATCGAATGAGAATTTTGCTAATTAAGACGATTCTGGTGTAAACAAACATTTGTTGGAGCGACTAGAACGCAAAAGGACCGAACGCCCTAACATTGCTAATGGTCAACAGCTGACGCTGTTTCAAACGTCCATAGGATGCAGCGAAACGTTTCACCGCGTTCTGAGCCATTGCAGATTCTACGACACGACGAGGAATGCGCATCCACTGCGCACCGAATGGCATCCCCGCTTGTGATGTCATATCTGTCTAATGGTACTGAAAATTTGTGCAAATTTTCTTGACATCCCATCCCAATTTTGTCTAGTTGGAATGAGGAAATGTCTAGAAGTAAACACACCTATCACGCGTGTCATTTAAAATTTGATATGTTGAACCATTTTACCTTGGATTCCTCGCGAAATGTGAATAAGGAGGGGGCCCATGATGCTCCTCGGAGCTACACATTTCTTTACATCCCCTTTAATGATTTTACAATGCGAATTACCTCCGAAGCAATCCACATTCTACAATGTTCAAAGGCGGACGCATGGTATTTTGTTTCCGAATAAATGCTAACCAATATAATTATCTAAACAGTAATTACATAGATAGCGCACATTCCCCCTTACTCCCCCACCTGGTGAGGAAACGACGATGTCGTCACTCAGTACGGCACATAACTTTGTTCGCATGTCTTTAGGTAACGAACCATGTCCACTAGCCAATGACATCAAAAGAATTCGAAACACATACAGCTGACAAAAATCTAGGTGGGACCACAGAGAACAAACGAATTCAAATAGCGTCACGCCAAAAATAGCGAAACATTGCGATTTTGAATGTCCCAAGTCTCACCGTTTTGTCGTTCGTGAAAAGTAATTGAATTGCGGGGAATTTTAAACGTGGTTTCAAACGGACTATTACACTTAATCAATCATCATTTTATTGGTCACGCCTAAATAGGCTTACTTACAATGGCCAACAGCACCACGTTCCGACACACCGTCCCGTGCGGTGGTACAGTGCGCGCTCTCGAAGTAAACAAGGGTAATTTTACCAATATTTCGCGGTCGCGGCGGTCGAAACGTACTTCGATCAGCTTATCAAGTGCAAAAGTGAGAGTGAACAGTGAAGGTTTCGCAAAAATCGCCCGAAAAACGGCTGTAAAAAGTGAAAAAGTGCATTCGCCAAGTGCTTTGTCGAACAAAACAAACAGCCATCGATCGGCTGCTCGGCCTTTTTTCATTCAAATGTCGATGGTGTAGGTCGCGCTGCGCCTGAAGGAGGAGAAATTGAAATAGGAAGAAAGTGCTGAAAAGTTTTGAATCCTTAAAAAATTCGAAAATCTGGAAAGTGTCCGATCGTCATCGAAGAAGTACTACAGTGTCGTCCAAAAGTGTGTGAACACAGTGCGGATCAAAATTTTACGCACACCTGGAAAAAAATACGTTGAAGGGACAAAGAAGGTAAGATCATTCCTTTTTACCTTTCTTTCGTTCTTTTGGGGTAGGTAACGGGTAACCGTTGCCAACAGTGAGTCCAACGTAAACCAACATGGCGGCCGCTAGTAGCGGCGACCCAGGCGGGTCTGTAAAACGCAGACTACCGAATTTTATGGACCCGACGAATAAATTCGGTGAGCTGACGTTTTTGCAGCTAACCGGCAAAAATGAAATCCCACTCCCGAAAAATCCGTTCGTGATCGGAAAGTCCGTAGAGGCATGTGCTGGTCAAATTGAGAATGCCAAAACTGAAGCGCAAGGGACCAAGTACACTCTAAGTGTCCGTGACCCGATTCAAGTTGCTAAGCTGCTAAAGCTAACAAAACTAATCGACGGAACTGAAATAGAAATTGCCCCACACCCGAACTTGAACGTTAGCCGGTGCGTCATCTCCTGCTATGACGTGATCCACATGGAAGAGAAAGATATTCTGGCGGAACTGACCAAGGAAAATGTCATCCGTGTCCAGCGGATCACCAAGAACGAGAACGGCCAAAGAATGAATACGCCAGCTCTGATCCTTACGTTCAATAAGACAACCTACCCGGAGTATATCAAAGTAGGCCTTCTGCGTGTTGCCACTCGTCCATACTTCCCGAATCCGATGCTCTGCTATGGATGCTTCAGCTACGACCACACTCGCGTCCGATGCCCTGGACCGCAACGCTGCTTTAACTGTTCTGGCAATTTTCATGGGGAGGAAGAGTGCAACGAAGCATCATTCTGTCGGAATTGTAAAGGAAACCATCGACCGACCAATCGCCAGTGCCCGGTTTACAAAAAGGAAGTAGAGGTCATCAAAATTAAAGTTCGTGACAACTTAAGCTTTCCGGAGGCAAGAAAACGAGCCGAACAGCAGGCAGGAGGTAGCTATGCGCAGGCAACAGCGCAACAGAATACTTTCGAGAAAAGGCTAAAGGAGCTCGAAGCGGCCATGACACGAAAAGACCAGGAAATTTGTAAACTGCGAGAAGAAATCAGACGAAAAGATGAGCGGATAGATCAAATGCATGCGTATATCAGACAAACGAAGCAACAAGCTGTTCAAGTAAAACAGAGCCATACTAGCGAAACATCCAGCCAAGAAAAACCGCACCATAGCCATGAACAACGACCAACCTACACAACGATAGGCCCCATCACTCGATCCAGGAATAACTTCCAAGCCATTCAGGATACACAGCGTGGACGATCTTCGAAAAATACTTTTGCTAAACCGGCCACCTCACCAGACCCAAGTCTGCCGCCAAAAAAACCGCCGTCACCCATGACCTCACGGAAATGGACTTCTCTAGCGAGGAGTCAGAGATACCGGAGACAAACCCTAATCAAGGTCTTCGATAGCTTCACTCCTCAACAACGCATGGACTACAATGACGACCAAAGCACGAACACGGACAACGAGCCAAATCGGTTCGGAAGCAGGGAAAGTGTAGTACCTCTTCCGACGCAAGTACGGCAGATTAAAGGAGTCATCCGGCACGTCTTACACCAACCCGTTGATGATGATTTCCGTAGCCGATGGAAACATTGATCATACCGCGACACCGGAAACTAGGGATAGACGGCATGGGGATGGGTTAGCCCTTCATTGCCCTGGCCGCCGCCCTACACAATCAAATACCTTTACGAAACAGAGACACCGGAATAGACGGCAGGGGGTAGGGGTAGCCCTCCTATGCCCTGGCCGCCGCCCTTCACCTCCGAGCTCGAAGCACCCAGCATATACAACCGATGAAAGCGTTAATAGCGGAGCAGTTGAAAATACTACACAAAGCCTTTCCCCAGTGCCGGCTGTTGCTGGCAGATCTGGATATAACCGTGTAGTAGTTTCAGCAACGGCTGGCACTGTGGGGCAAGGCATCCCACAGGTCAGTCCTCGAAGTTCCTTTCTGCAAACAGATACTGTCTCGAAAAACCTTACAGGTCCACACCACATCACAGCAGCTCTCTCACCCGGAACAGGCCCATCCCACCGAATAAATATTACACAAAGCGCATCCCCAGTGCCGGCTGTTGTCGGTATTGGCAAAACTAGTGTAATGGTTTCGACAGCGGCTGGTACTGTGGGGCAAAGCGTCCCACAGGCAAGTCCCATTATAGTACAAACACCTGCAGAAGTTACCGCGGCAAATCTCTCTCCTACAGCCAACCCGCCGACGCGGAGGGCATCCACATCATCATCCGTCACACGATCCGCCACGGATAGTCGATCCGGTGGCGTACTCGCCCTACAGTGAAACCTGCGTGGCCTCAAGGGCAATATCAGCGAATTGAAGCTTCTTATCGCTGATCTCGAGCCTTGCGTCGGTGCACTACAGGAGACCAAGGTAAATCAAACCGTTGTTGCACCAGATTTCGTGGGCAGGAACTATACATTACTTCTGGAGTCGAACAGCGTACACTACTGGCAACACGGGGTTGGCCTAGCCATCCGAGAAGGCATACCGTTTGAGCGTGTGCAGATCCAAACCACCCTGCAGCTTATCGCAGTACGCATCCACGCACCGATCCAGGTAACGGTAGTATCTATCTACATCCCGCCGAGCTCTACGCAGTGTCAGGCAGCGCTGAGTGAGCTATTCGAGCAGCTAGAGGGTCCGATGTTGCTTCTAGGGGACTTCAATGCGCACCATCTCGCATGGGGGTCTCACCAGTCGAACCCGCTTGGTCGCTTCATCGCCGAGACGACTTTGACCCATCAGTTGGTGATTCTGAACGACGGCTCACATACCCGCATTGATCCGGGTACGGGCAAAACCTCGGCAATTGACGTAACAATTTGTTCAGAGAGTTTGGCTCCTAGGTTTGCTTGGCGAACCCTGTCGCATAATAGCGACCACCTCCCGATCATCTTATCCATTCCCGGATGGACGAACCATCGAACGACACGACAGAAGTGGCTCTACGATCAAGCTGATTGGACGTTGTACGAGCGGCTTACGGCCGAAACCATCCGGCCAGATGTCGAGTGGGACATTAACAGCTTCACCGAGAAGATACTAGCCGCAGCGACAAAATCCATCCCACGATCCAGCGGCCGAATTGGACCGAAAGCGACACCATGGTGGTGCCCCGAAGCGAAAGCAGCAATTCGACACCGACGAAAGTGTCTCCGATCCCTCCGACGCCTGCAACTATGTGAACAGGGCTATCCCGAGGCTTTGGCGAAATTCCAGGAAGCACGATCGGCGGCGCGAAAGACGATCAGTGAGGCAAAGGAACAGTCTTGGAAAAACTTTGTAGCGAAAATATCACCCAGCAGCACGACGACCGAATTGTGGCGGACAGTGAATACTCTGCGTGGTAATCGGCAACAGCGCCCGGTCGTCCTCAAACGAGTGGACGGATTCACGGATGATCCTAAAGAAGCGGCAGAAGAACTGGCGAAAGTGTATTGCGAGAGATCGGCAACTTCCAGCTACCCTCCATCGTTCCAGATGGCGAAAGCAGCAGCTGAACGACGGTCCATAGATTTTTCGCATCACAATGATGATGTATACAACATCGATATTACCCTGAGCGAACTTCTGTGGGCCCTCGACAAAGGGCGAAGTGTCTCAACAGGTCCAGATTCGATCGGGTACCCTCTGCTGCAACGTCTTCCGCTATCCGTAAAATCGACGCTTCTTGAGATGTTAAACGATATCTGGCGCAGTGGCGAGTTTCCCGCCAACTGGCGGAAAGCCGTCGTCATTCCTATCCCAAAACCAAACTGCCGCGATTCCGGACCGAATGCCTTCCGGCCAATCTCGCTCACCAGCTGCATGGCGAAGCTTCTCGAGCGAATTATTAATCGGCGACTGATCACCGAACTCGAATCCAGTGGACGGTTCGATAAGCGCCAACACGCTTTTCGTGCTGGACATGGTACCGATACGTACTTCGCCGAGCTTGAAAGATCGTTGCCTACTACCGACGAGCACTGCCTGATAGCATCCCTGGATTTATCGAAGGCATACGACACCACATGGCGACACGGCATCCTGCGAACTCTAAAGTCTTGGCGAATACGTGGTCGGATGCTAAATTTACTGCAGAGTTTCCTCTCAGAACGCACTTTCCAGGTATCCATAGGAGGACATACGTCTCAAGAGTACCTCTTGGAGAACGGAGTACCTCAGGGTTCCGTTCTGTCCGTGACGCTGTTTCTCATCGCGATGCAGCCAATTTTCCGCGTGCTGCCCGCTGGAGTTGAAATCCTTTTGTACGCTGATGACATCCTCCTCGTGGTGCGTAGAGCAAAAGAGGAAGGTTTACACCGCAGATTGCAAACCGCCGTCAAAGCTGTGAACAAGTGGGCGAAGAGCGTGGGATTCTCTATATCTGCGACCAAATCGCAGACGTTTTACTGCAGCCCCAACGCGCGCAGAGAGCCGGCCAAAGAGATCACCATCGAACAAATTCCTGTTCCGAAAACCAACCTCCTAAGGATCCTGGGTGTCACTCTGGACCGAACGCTCACGTTTAAACCGCACTGTAAAGCGGTGAAAAAATCGTGCGACTCACGACTGCGAATCCTCCAGATGATTGGAGCGAAACTTCCACGTGGTAACCGAGCGACCCTACTGCAGGTGGGTTCGGCGCTAGTAACTGCGAAATTGATGTATGGAGTTGGACTAGTGAGCCGAGGAGGGCCGGAGACCCTGCAGACCCTCGCCCCAGCGTACAATAAAATGGTACGCTATGCTTCCGGAGCATTTGTGACCAGCCCGATTAATTCCATCATGGCCGAAGCTGGCACTCTTCCGTTTGGATTACTTGTTACACAGTCGGTAGCGCGGACGGCCATTCGAATTATGACTAAATGTTCCAACAACAGCACCCTTCCGTTGATCCGTCGGGCATCAGACCGTCTTTGCGAAATTACGGGTACAACACTCCCCGCTATCGACCAGCTTGCAAGGCAGAGTGATCGTGTCTGGCACGCACGAAGACCATCAATAGTGTGGGATGTAAAGAACTGCGTTCGAGCCGGCGCCCCGCCAAATAGAGCTATACCAGTCGTCCAAGAATTGCTCTCGACAAGATTCCGTAGTTCGACGGTGATCTACACCGATGGCTCAAAATCTGATGATGCGGTTGGAGCCGCGTTTCACACGACCGGCCTCGCAGGATCGTTCAGTCTTCCGCAAGCGTGCAGTGTCTTCTCTGCGGAGGCGTATGCAATAAAGAAAGCAGTTTTGACCCCGAATACCAATGGTGAGATAATAATTCTAACGGATTCGGCTAGTTGCCTGTTGGCATTAGAATCCGGGACATCAAAACACCCGTGGATACAGGAGATCGAAAATTTGGTGCACAATAAACTCATCCGATTTTGCTGGATCCCTGGACACGCCGGCATTAGTGGAAATACCGAGGCCGACCGACTAGCAAACGAGGCTAGGAGACAGCCTGCAATCGATATGCCCATTCCGGGCGAAGACGCTTTGAGAGCGATGAAACAGGCAATACGATGGCGATGGAACCGCCAGTGGCACGATTCTCGCGACGAGAAACTGAGAGAGATCAAGAACGATACGCTCAGATGGATGGATCAGAGCAGTCCAGCGGACCAGCGTGCACTGACCCGACTAAGAATAGGCCACACGAGACTGACCCATACATTCCTACTGAAGAAGGATCCTCCGCCAACTTGCGAGTGCTGTGGAACCATCGTTGACGTGCGACACATTATCCTCCATTGCCAGAAGTATGAGCAGCAACGACAGGACAACGACATCAACACAACTAGTCTCAGAGCTGCCCTGGGTAATGCCGACGAAGCGACGAAAAGACTGTTGCTGTTCCTGCAGCAAACCAACCTATCCAAACAGCTTTAGACGGTGGCGAAATCGAATTTGACACCGCCCCACACCAGCAAACAGAATCCACCCAACGCCAACACCCTAACAAGAACAATCCAGTCGACAGCACTACACAAAGCCTTTCCCCAGTGCCGGCTGTTGCCGGTGTATCTGGAATCAATTGTGTAGTAGTTTCGGCAACGGCTGGCACTGTGGGGCACTGGCGTCCCACAGGTCAGTACTCGATCTATTCATCTGTATACAGATACTGCCTTGCCAAAATTACAGGTCACCATCAAACCGGAACTGTATTCTCGCCTGGAGGAGGACCGTAACCGAAACAAAATTACACAAAGCGCATCCCCAGTGCTGGCTGTTGTCGGTATTGGCGAACTAGTGTAATGGTTTCGACAGCAGCTAGTACTGTGGGGCAAAGCGCCCCACAGGCAAGTACAAGTGTATTCATACATTTTCAGAGTTTATCGTTGCACCTTTTCCCCCAACAGTTGATCCACGTAGACGAAAGCGCTGCTACTTCACAGCTCTTGTTCAACCAGGAAGGAAGCCTTTGGCTGGTACCACCGACAAATTATCCTACCAACCGGATCGTAGAGTAGATCTCCGACTGTTTCGCTGGAATCTGCACCGTTAAATAAGATGAAGATGAAGAATAGAGAAAAGAAATGTGAAAAGAAGAGTGAGAGAAAAGTGAGACAAGACGTAGGGAAGATATTACAATGTAACACTCAAAATTGTATTGCTAAATTCGCCTTCCGACACGAATGCACTACTCTGGTGTAATGTGTCGTAAATACACAAACAAACAAACAAAACAATGGCCAACAGAATTAGTGTTTGTAGAAATTCAAGGAAAAATAATCTGCATTTTTATTTTATTTCGGTGGAATTGTCGCGATAGATCGTCTTTTTCTACAATTGAAACGGGAAACTCTATATTTCTGGTGATTTGGATAACTGTTGACGTTCTATAAGTGGACGATGAAGTTCCTGCCGTTAAGTTGCCAAACACATGAGGTAGTTGTTCATTCCAGGTTAAAAAAAATAAGAGGTCTTCCCAAAGCTCCTAAGTTGATGATTAACGCCTGCTAATGAATTCTCAGGTGCTACTGAGCCACACGGTTGGTGGTCAATTGTTTTATTAAGAATAAAAACCCTGATTGATTCGCTTAGCGGTGTTTGTGCCTTTCTCGTACATTAGATATACTAAAAAAAATTGAGTGAGAATTTCTTCTTAGCATGTTTTTTTTGTGTATAAACCGTATATTGGCCATAACTTTTGATTCCAGAGTCAGATTTGGCCAATTTTCAATAGGAAACAATGGGACAGGATTCCCCGTCGAATGCAACTTATCGCAAACAAATCGGATCAAGATAAGTGCTTAAAAGATGAGTGATTTTTATTTTGCGCACGTACATACACACACGCACACACAGACATCATCTCAATTCGTCGAGCTGAGTCCATTGGTATATAATACTATAGGTCTCTGGACCTTCTATCACAAAATCGTCTTGGAAGTGAATATATAGTCTTTTCGTTACACCTTGGTGTACGAGAAAGGCAAAAATACCACCGATAAGCATTCTCAAAATCAAGCAGTAAAGCTTAAAGAGCAGAAAGATGGGGAAAAGCAAAAAAGTATGGGAGTATCGTCGGTACTTTCCAATGATAAACAACACAATACTTGTCATATAGCAAAGCTTTTAGTTCTGAGATCAAATCCTTCCGTTCCTCAAAATTAAGCATATGCGGTATTTCGAAAAATTTCGTTTCAGGTGGTTCGAAACGAAATTCCGCGGAATTTCGCGGAATTTGAGCATGGCGAAATCTGATTTCTTGATTTCGTTTCGTTTCGTAAAATTACAAAAATTTCGCTAGAAAAAACTAGCTTCTAACGAAATTTAACGGAATTTCGAAACGAATTTAAACTAACCCATACTTTACATTATAAAAAATTTTGGCTGCGCCGCTGAACAAAATCGTTAAGTTGTTTTCAAAACTTTAGGTTATACAATTTTTTCTATTAACGCTTTTACATAACCCCATGGGGTTCTTAGTCGACAAATACGTAAGTAGTTTTCTTCTATAAAACGTCTTCAGTGTTTCCATGATTCAAATTTTGTGATATTTTTGTTTACTAGGGATACGGCAGGTATTTCCGTCCATCGTCGTAGGGGCTAAAACCAACGAAAGCAACGTACATTTGCTAGAACTCCACTATAGCAGAACGTTTCTCCTGAGCTTACGATTTGGTACTTATGAGTTTTACAAAAAAGCGTCTCTTTTATTGGTTTTCGAGACTATGACAAACAGACGAAAATACCTGCCGTGTCCCTATTTGCACAATATGAATGCGGAATCGATCGTGTTGCTGCTGGTCATGGGACGCAGCTAGTCCTGGAGAACGCGAAGTGAAAAAAATCTACCTCGCGTAGCAGAAATTTGTTTAACCAGTGTGCAATCGATCGTGTTGATGCTGATCATGCCAGCTAGTGCACTATGGGGCGGCTCCATACAAGTAGGTGGCCGAAAATATTTTCATTTCATTTCTGCAATATTTCACACTTATATCGTAGATTATTGTCTAAAAGATGTGAAATACTTGTTTTGCAGGTCGTTATTACTTCTAAGGTCTCCAAACTCCCTGGAATACAGACCTTTGATCTCTATGGAATATATCCCTTTTATCTACGAATGTCTCATGTACACAGCAGTCTATAGATGTGTATTTTATTGCAGCGCAGACCTGTAGAGTTCAAACAAGAAAATTGTATACTGTTTTTATGTGAATTGAGTTGTACAGATGTTCTAAGTTGCACAAGGACTCCGTCAAATACAGGCCATTGCATCTACATACGTAACAGGTTGTCTTTGTAGGATTTTTCAGATTGGTTTAGGCTCTTAACCCGTAAAACAAGTAAAGGGAATACAATATAAAGCTCTATTAAAGCTAAACGAACTCCATGCAATAAAAGCTTCAAGATATATAAATATACTGCAACAACATTTATTTATTCATTATGTACATGAACATCCTCAACAAAATCATCATTTATTTCTTCAAGATCGATTAAAATATCTGCTATGGTATATTTTTCTGTACTCGAATCTGTTGTATTGCAAGAAGTTTCAGTCACTAAAAACTTTGAACATCTTCTGGATATTCCAGATTAGATTTATTTTGAAGTCGCTTACCTAAGTTGAGGGAGCTTATCAAAGGATCCGACGAGTTCATAGCACGAATGAAAACGTCATGTAAATTTTCTTCTCTTGAGGCTTTCCTGGCATGATGAGTCCGACTTTTTTTTAAGTGCTTGTGTTGACACTCAGCTGCTTCTTCAGCCAACATTCCAAGTGGTGCTGGTGAATGAATAATTATATCCCCAGCATGGGCAAGGACTTTATGCACCGTAGCAGGAATTTTATACCAATCATACAGCTGCAAATATAACCAGTAGGTTGCTTTACAATAACTGTCTAGCTTTTCAGGATTGATTGGCTCTTGGCAGTTTATCGCGATCAGAATGTTAGTACATTAGGTACATACCAATAATTATCGAAAGATGTCCTTAGGTACAGACATTTTTGCTTCTTGTATTCACATATTGGATTTTAATTAATATCAACATTTTACTTTTTATGAAATAATTTCAAATGAAGCCTAGAGTATTTTCGTAACCCTCAAGAGTATATTGTTTTTTTTTCATATTTATTTGCTTGATACTTGATAGATAATGAGTTGCCTCCTCTTGGTGAGCCTACGCCAAATGGAGTATCATATAGCTGCATAAGCTATCGTGTACACGGCCTACCACGAAGCCTACGACACTTTTCGTGTTATCTACTATCTCTTTTTTAACTGTTCTTGATGCTCTTTTGTCATACGCATGGGATTTGTATCCAGCCCATCACAGTCTGCCGTGTATTATGAGAATAATTACATTTAATGTTTCAAAATTAATGACTTTTTTTCGAAAAAGTGATCGGAATCGCAGATTTGCAGCCATAAGCAGCTGGAATTTGTTTTAATGCCTTCTGGGAGGTCCAAAGAAAGTCGTAGTGGTAGTCGCTAAGCGAAACTTTGAGAAACTTTTTTTGTATGGAACTTTTTGTATGAAATTTTTTTTCTTCGGGTCATTTTCGGATGTTTCACTACCTATTTTCCCATAACTAACCCGTTCTTCGCAAGTCCATGAAACAAGCTTTCAGAAACTTTTTAAAGAGTTGGAAAAGAGCTACTGTAGCCGAAAATATTGACAGTTGAATAATGCATTGATTTTTCAAGAACTAAAAAGTGTCTGGCTCTAATGCCTATATCTTGATAACCATATGGCTTAGAGTGCTGATATGCTGGGGTTTAATGCTCCAAAGCATTAGCATTTAGTAGGTCAACTTGAATTACGAATCAGAGAAAGTCGATTTTTTGATTTTCGGCCACCTGATTCCCCATAGTGTAGTGTGGGAGAATGCGAAGTAATAAAACTAATGGCTGCATCGAAGAGTACAAAATTATTTAGTGCGGAATCGATCGTGTTGTAGAAGATTATTAAACGAAGCACATTGATCTTGCGTTGGATTCATTTGAAACACAGTTTTCGTCTTCATGTTTTCAAAATAACTTCGTTCACAACAAATATTTTGTCGCTTACCAAGGGGTTTCATATGAATTACCTTCTCAACTAACCAACGATTTCTTTTCCGTAGCGCTCACAGAGATGCAGATCATTCCTCGGTCTCTTAAAACAATGAGTGTTAAACTAATTTTCCTCTCCTAATCTTAAATTGAATATAACCACGTGACCAGCATCGTTATTGGTCATGAATTGGAAACTCCGAAGCAAGTACAATAAGAATAATTTTTTTGTATCCCAAGAATATTATTTAATTGGTGAGCTGTGCATATTTGCTGTTTCTCGGCCAATCATGATTAGCAACTATGATGTGTACAGTTAAGCTAATAAGCTTTTCTTTGACTATTTGCACAATATGTGAGTAACATTGCAGATTTGTGGGCATTTCTAGATCGTCGCATGAAATTTGCGAATTTGTTGAAAGATCATTAAAATTGCTGAGATTTTTTTACTTATGATTGCTTTCAGCACATACTGACCATAACAGCTGTTCTTATATGCCAAGGACACACACAATAGCTCAGTTTGTCGAGTTGATTGTATATAAGACTATGCTGCCGCTAACCGCAAGTCGAGCACATCTGTATATGGCCGCTCTGCCTGAAATTCAATCTGAAATACATATATTTGTGCATTTTAGAAAGGTGCACAGGATTCTTCAGGTATGCTTATGTAGACGAAGAATGAGAAGGAATAAATTTTGACATATACGCCCTTTTCAAATGTTGATCTATTAATATCAATTCTATACCTGCGTATACGCCTGGCATATGTGGATACATAATTAAGTATCCCACCAAATAAAAAATAAATCTAAGCACTCTTTTTTAAATTTTGATAAAGTCAATACTGTAAAACCACGCTGAAAAGACAATATGAAGTATGCTTCAGCATAATTACATATTTCTTAGGTGAACTAAGGTTTTAAACAAAATTTGAATCCATATATGAAAAATCCCACAATTTCTTTATTTTTATATGCTTACTGATATAACACTGAGGGGCCCTCCTTAGCCGTGCGGTAAAACGCGCGGCTACAAAGCAAGACCATGCTGAGGGTGGCTGGGTTCGATTCCCGGTGCCGGTCAAGGCAATTTTCGGATTGGAAATTGTCTCGACTTCCCTGGGCATAAAAGTATCATCGTGCTAGCCTCATGATATACGAATGCAAAAATGGTAACCTGGCTTAGAAACCTCGCAGTTAATAACTGTGGAAGTGCTTAATGAACACTAAGCTGCGATGCGGCTCTGTCCCAGTGTGGGGATGTAATGCCAATAAGAAGAAGAAGAAGAAGATAAAATTGATCAGATTCGGGAGCACACGCTCCACGATGAATTCCTTTGAAAGCGGCACAAATGCTGGGGTATTGCCTTATCGCCAATGGTATATGTGGCGAGAATGTGACGATTTATCATAGATTGCCTCTTCAGTTATTATAACTCTTTTGGTCGCAAAACAGTTATTCGATTTCGAAAAAGTGAAATCAGAATTGAGTACATAATGTAAAACCAATTCAATAAAAATTCCGCGGAAAAAAAATCAAAATTTCGTTTCGTTTCGAAAAATTTCGAATTAAATGAACCTTGATTTCGTATCGTTTCGAAGTCTCGAAAGAAATTTATATTTCGTTTCGTTTCGATCCGAATCAACATAGACATTTTAAATTTCGTTTCGTTTCGTTTCGTTAGGAAAAAGTGTGTTATCGCATACCCTTACTCAAAATACCTCTTAAAAATTGGATTGCCCACAACTGTAGAAAAATGTGAAAAACCTGGCAACCTTATTCAACCAACCTACGAATGGATTATCACCCCATTAGATGCATAAGTACCGTTTTCACTAAAATCCCGAACATGACTCATATTCCGAACACTGGCCTTTTAGCGCCCTAAAACTAAAACTTTCATTGGTTTTCCACACTGAGGATCAAGATTACAAATTTCGGCTTTTTGTCCTTCCGACCTTCTGTCCCTTTCGACGTTTTGTTTTTCCGACCTTTTGTCATTGATTCATTAATCCTATAGATGCATAGGTCTGAGCACAAAGAAGTTTCAAAACGCTTTCACATTACGCATTTATAGAAAGTTTCTAGGACGATCTTTTCGGAATCCAATGTTTTTTTACCTCGCGTTTTCAAAAGCACCACTATCAATACTAAAGCAACGAGCAGCTGTTAGCTTTTTATTCTATGGTTGCTGCGATGCAGCGAAGTTAAAATAGAAAGGTGACAGTTACTTTTCGCTTTTTGGTGGAGATTGGTGTCTCTGAAAATAGGAGGCAAATTTTATTTGGATTCTGGACAGTTTCACGTTAAACCTATTTTTAGGGGAACCACTGCGTCCATCCCATTGAACTTATGTAGTATACCCGTGTCATTTGTTTGGTGCATGTGTGGTGCTATTGAGAAGAAATAAAGTAGTCCTTTTTTATTCATATACTAGCAGACCCGACAAACTTCGTTTCGCCTAAAATTGATGTATTCTCTGAGTAGTTCTCCAGTTATGCAGAAATTTCTGTTTCATTTGTATGGGAACCCCCGTTCCAAAAGGGGGATGGGTCTCGAACCATCTTAAGAATCTTCCCCGGCCTCTGCATACAAATTTTCACGCGGATCGGTTCAGTAGTTTTGGAGTCTATAAGGTTCAGACAGAAATTTATTTTAATGTATATAGATTTGTCAAACTTAATGAGAGGCCTCTTTAGCTTGAGGAATCGCTATTAATCCTCCTATTATTTATCGCTCTTCAATCAGTTTCGACTTCAACAAAAAATGGGATAACATTGATTATGACCATGCATCCATATTAAAGTTCAAACATATTTTTGCTTCTTATGAGTTCCGAATTCGTTTTTGTCCAGAGATTGCAATGTATTTCGTTTGACATTTCGGAATCTCGGTTCAGCAGATCCTCCAAATTCGTATCTACTTCGTTCCTAATTAATCAGCGCTCTGAAGCTTGAATATTCATGTCGAACGCTTTAACCTTAATTAGTCCTGGTTGATCTGGTAAATACTGCCACTACTCAAAAGTCGGACACATCACATCTGGGCTCCCTATTCAAATAATGCTTGTAGTTAGCGGCAGGATACTTTGGTCTGAACTCGAGATTGTTTTGTAGACCTTTGAACATCTCATATACATAGTTGATTGAATATTCAGAATTACTAAATGATCCGATATAGAGTTAAACCATGTCAGATTCCTTCGTATGTTTACAACATCAACATAAGATTTAGGATATCTGAGTCTGCAGCTTATAGTCTAATTACACTTCGTTTTTTTCCTGTAGATGTAAATAATCATGATTTGGATAGTGACGCCAGCTTGGATAGTGACGCCGTTCCTGGGTAGACGTTAAGCAGAATAACAGCGATTTCAACAATGTTTGTTCTCTCATATGGCCCTCTGCTAATCTTCAGCTTCGGATTAAGTCGATGTACTGAGATATTTAAGTCCGAGTTTACAAAAATCCAATTAAAGGAGGCCGCGAAACCAAAGACAGGGAGATACTACACTCAAAATAATCCAAACGTCAATATTACGTGAAAACATATGTGGTTTTTTCCATCACCTTTTTCACGTAACAGCTACGTGAAACGCAAGTAAACAAAAGAATGAACTCATGAACACCTTGTTTACCAGAGTGCCACGTGATAGCTATGTGATTTTTAGGTGGCATCCACGGTATGATGCGGTAGGCTTCAAATGATGTTTCAGTGAATTTTATATTTATTTCGAGCAAAAGACACGTGTTTTTTCGTTGACTATTATTCTCGCTATTATTACCCAAATTTCCTTTCGAGTGAAAAATATCATTAAAATAACATAAAAAAAAACTAAAATAAAACATAAGCAGCTGAGCTACGTTAAGCATATTTGTACATAAAGTTATTTTTTACAATACCAGTAGGTTCTGAAAGAACCTTGCGCAATGGATAGTTGATACAGCGCAAAAAAAAAGGTGTAGTTTGTAGCCCGGTAATTATTTTCATTATATTTATTCCATTTAAATGTACATTAGAAAAAAATACCTCCTTTCACTTGCGTCCTAATTTTGTTTTGCGCCGCCATCTCGGGCTCCCGGAGTTTCCACAATCAATATTAACTACTACAGCAACAACAAAAACATTAATTTTCTTTCACGCTCAACATGCTTAACATAAAAGTAGCTATATCAAATACTATAGTAAGTTTTTAGCAATAAATTATAATATATAACAATATTATAAATTCCAAAATTTGAGAGCAACAACTCTTTCCGCCTAAATATTTAGAGTGAATGACGGCATCTGGTGTCAAAATGAACTTCAGACGTGTACGTGATTTTCACGTAGAAGTGATGAAGCAATAGTAATAGCGACGGGATGTTTGTTAAGATGCTATCTGATGCTCAATAATAGCTACCTTCGTCAGATGAAACTGTCAAGAAGTTCATTTCTAACAATCTACGTGATTTTCCACATACCATTAACGTGTGGATTATTTTGAGTGTAAATCCCCATGCAAGCGGTAAACATAAAAAAGACCTTCAATAAAAACATCAAGTTCATTCAAGTGAACCTCCATCACGCAAAGGGGGAATCAGCCATACTTTGCAAAAGGTTTACGGAGAGCAATATGGATGCCGCATTCAATAAATAGTAGGATATTAGGAATCACTACAAATTCCAGTAAGTTAATTTACTATGAAGGGCAACTTGCACCTTGCAACTTTCGAGTCACCGGGTAATGATGTATTTTTTTCTGTACTACTACAAAAATGGTAAGGCAATCTTAATACCTATCCTTACAAAGCTGTTTCAAGCAAGTTTATCATTAGATTATATTCCATCAGTTTGGCGACAAGTACTGGTGAGATTTATCCCCAAGGGAAATAAAAAGGATAAAAAGTTTTATCGCGTCACCAAAATCCGATAAGCTTGTCCTCCGTTCCGCTAAAAACTATGGAAGAAATAATAGATGAACATATCAAGTCATCATATTTATTCCAAATACCGTTAAGCAAATACCATTACACGCAGTTGTAACAAAATTAGAAATATCTTTTGAAGCATTTCCCTTGCTGCTTTCTTAGACAACACTTCTCATAATTCCATAAAAAAGGCAATGTTGAATCGTGGTTTCGATAAATGCATTTTAGATTGGATTAAAGACATGGTAACAAGAAGAGAAATATCAGCTAACCTCGGCAACTCACACATTAGTTTTTTGAGTGAAAATGTGAAAAAAGGGGGGTTTGCAATCAGGCGGTTTGATAAAGAAAATCTGTGTCATTTGCCAGTGTCATCAATGTTAAAATTAAGTGTTTTCAAAATAATGTACCATAAATATCCAAACCAGACAGTTATTGTAAGACCAAACATTAGACAATGAACAAACATGATATTTTTCCCCTGATGAAGACACCAACCCCGTGTCGAAACGTTGGATAAATATAAATCTTGTTTTAACCGTTAAAGACTGCGTAGCCGTTTTAAGTTATAATTATCGCCAATAAAGCTTGGCCCACTTAGTATTTGGCCGCACGATATTTCTCTGTGGAAAAAGTACATAAAAAGGTGGTTCAGGTCTTATTATACAGGGAATTTAGTAAACTTTGAAGGAAAAAATATCGAAAATTATTCATTAGCATTTCAGATGAATTCTCGGACTTTTTTCTCAAAACCACTCGTTATTTTTTGCACAGAAGAACGGTTAACTTGATCTGCCATTTTTTTCACACCATTTATCTATATAAGATGGTTTTCTGATTGATTTGCACCATTTCTTAAGTTTCCCTCTGAGAAATGCCTAATATTTTTCGTTGGGACGAAAATTTGGGCATTTTGGTGGGTTGATAGCTTTTTCAATAACGTCATTATCATTCGGTTCATATCATTCCATTACATCCCGTCTGTAATGGCAGCTTGTTAAGTCAGGCCAAAGCAACACCGGACAGTCGTGTGATTGAATGGATGGCAAAAATCGCTTCATCTCCTTGTATATTTGCACATTTATAGTCGTTCCAGTGATGAAAACTTTAGTTTTCTTTCCACAACTGCAGATGCTTTGACATACCATCAATTTGTGGGCAATCTTGCCTGCATAGACATATTTGAATTTTCCTTGGTCATTACCCTTCCGTTTGGCAAGGTAAAACTTGTGTTCCGGGAATTGAAAGTCCATTTTAATATTAATGTCATCGCCCATCAAAATACATCAATTGTATTTCGTCAGAACTTGCTCGACCAGCATTCTTGCGTGATGTTTGGCAACCAGGTTCTGTTTCAGGGTCCTGTTGGGATGCTTACTGATACCATACGACTTGAAATCTTCGCGCCGACAGATTATTTGAGCTGTGGTGTAAGGCGCAGTGAACCTTTTCGCTAAATCACGAAGGAAATCCCAGAATTGTTCCGAACTGCTCTACAGACTTTCACTTGTAGTTTCTGGTCGTATGTTCCATTTCTACGGTTGTTTTGTTCTACGCGATCCAGCAATAGTGTTTCCCGATAACGTTTGACAGTTTTTACAGTCAATTTCGGTAATTTTAGATACTTTGAAATCATTCCTCCTGACCATATTGAATTTCCAACGTGAGTGTGCAAAATTTGTTCTTATCTCTTGCGTTCCATTTTCGATAACTTTTGAACGGGAGCATCAAAACTGATGAAACTTTCACCATGAATTAAACAAACCTTCCGCAACGATGTGATGTATTTTACTTTTCGATACAACCACCATACGCGCAGCAGTAATTGGAAAGAAACGGCCAAATACTAAGTGGATCAAGCTTTAAAATGCAAACTGCTTTAAACTATGTCTTCATGTGGTGCAATAGAGAAGGATTGAGTGTAAATCCTTCCAATACCACTATTGTGCCTTTGACACGTAGGAGGAAATTCTCACTAAACAACGTGATATTGAAAGGTACACTTTTGGAACCTTCAAATACAGTAAATTATCTCGATAGCAAAGTTAACATGAACAAGCATTCAGAACACGCCATTATAAAGCGACAAGTATCCTGTGGATTAGTAAACGAACTTTTGGTAGGTAATCTAAAGCCGAAAATGATCCATTGGATATATTCAGCAATAGTAAAACCAAGAATTAACTTCGATTCGTTGGTCTGGTGTCCAAAGACGAAAGAGAAAAATGCTCAGATGAAGCTCGAAAAACTTCAACGATTAGCGATCATCTCAAATACATGTGCAATGAGCAGTACATTATCAAGTGCACTAAATGCTTTGCTGTACTTTCTTCCTCTGCATCAAATTGTTCAACTAGAAGCTGAAAAAAGTGCTTTGAGAATCAGAAGATCCGAAAACCTCTTAAGAGGTGACCTCAAGGGTCATCTTAGTATTCTAAAAAACTTCAGTAAAAAACTCCCTAGAACTAAGCAACGAAAACTGGATGGAGGATAAATACAATTTCAATCGACTTTTCAAAGTAATTGTAATGGTTATATGGATGACCGAAATTTCGCTCAAGATCAGTTACGTTTTATACTGACGGCTCAAAGCTAAACAACCAAGTGGGAGCAGGAGTTACTGGCCCTGGGACAGACATATTGATGCCCATGGGAAGTTAACCATCCGTATTCCAAGCGTTTATAACAGAGACCTAAGCACTAATACGGGTGTTATTACAGGTCATTGTCCGAGTCGATATCATTTGAAGCTTATTAAAAAACCCTGAGTAATCCACCTAGCGGTGTTGATGCCTTTCTCGTGCAACTAAAATACAGAACAATATGAGTGAGTGTTTTTAGCGTGTTTTGCGCATAGAAAATAGTATTTTGGCCTTAACTTCTGATCCCATAGTCCAATCTGGCCAATTTTTAATAGCAAAAAATGGGACAGGATTCTCAGTCGAATTGAACTTGTGGCGAGTAATTCGGCCAATGCTAAGTTTCAAAAAATGTGTCTGCAAAATATTGTACACATACACACATACACACACACATGCGCAACGCCAGCGTGGGCCACTTAACCTTCTTCTTGACCGGTAGTGGTTGTGGACGGCCCATGGCTTGTGAGGGCGATGAACCGCAAACGCGATGGGCTTTCGGCCTTCGAGGTGGCGACGGAACAGCTGGACGCCATCATCGCCTTTGCGTCATCGAAGCATAATATCAGTAAGGACCTCAAGGGGAGCTTGCTGAAACTTCGAAAGTCGATGTTGGACGCCAAGCTGGAGAGGGCGGTTGGGACGGCTAAGTGTAAACCCGTGAAATCCGTTGAGTCGAGGTCTACCCAGACTGAGGCCCAAGGATTCGCGGGCACGTCGGGGGTGACTGCTCTAACGGAGCAGACACAAAAACAGGGGAGACAGTCTCCAGGGGATGAGCTCCCTGGGGGCCGCTCCAAAATACGGAGGATTACTACCCCGAACAAGGGCAGTGGGGTTGGGTAGTACCTCCAGGGCCAGGCGCCAGGTACCTCCAAAACCGAGGGAGGAAGGACCTGAAATGGTCTCCCCTTGAAAAAAAAAAATCAAAAACGTTTTTCTTTTTCAAAAATGGTCGAAAAAATGTGATCTATTCTTCCTGGAGAGCTTTTTTGACCTTTCCAATGTGATTTTTTCAATATATTTTATATTGCACGAGAAAGGCATCATCCCTTCTAAGTGGATTAATTTGTTTTTTTTTGCCAATAATAGGTAAAATATTATTTGACAAAATGTCTACTTCAATTTGTGGTTTCATGAAAATAAAATCATTTTCCTTCAAATCAACCCATTTACGCTTAATTCCTTGGAAAATTTTTTTTCTAAAAATTATAAAGATTGGAGAAAGAATTGTTTCTTCGATTTTTTGTCTGCCTCTAGAACTCTACGAGGTGACTGATTTTATTTTATGATGTAGGACTACGTCTTTGTTTCGATATGTATCTGGGGGTACATTTGAAAATTTGGAAACATAAGACAGTCACAGTTACAGATAGTCAGTCAAAAATTATAGGTTTTAAGAGCCAATAAGCCGATCATTTTTTAACGGATTTCCCTGATTTTGTCATTAGGGTAACGGTACCAATTCCCTAATTGACCTACATTCGGACACGGCCGGCGCTGGTATTGCTCATTTTTGGGTCACCAGTTCTTGCACATTGAAGATGATGTTCGTCCCAAACTTCATATGGCGGTTCCCTGTGTAATTACAGCTGACCTGGCAATAACGGAGTAGAAACCGTGAACGGTCAATCATGCTCATACAGCTATTTTACGTTCAAAAAGACAATTAAAGTATTTTTTAAATCTTTTTTTATGATAAATATTTTCAAAAAATTATTAAAAATGAAAATGCTAGTTTTTTTTTTGCCATTGCAACATTTTGCTATCAACCCAAAAATGTTTACAACATTTTGTTCAGCCCTAATTGATTGATGGCTTGTAAAAATTCTTTTCCATTATTTTCTAACGCGGATACAAGAAAAATGAATTAGATTTATATACTTGACTTATTGTCATAACAAACATCTCGACTAACGGATTCACTCTCGTTACACGCTTTTAGAAAATAATTGCCTTTAATTTCGCACGATTTCAAGAAAATCGCAGAAAGCACTTCATCTACCTGTTTAATTGATTCGCCGAACAATGCTCGTTCGCATCCCTTGCGCTATAATCCACATTCCGTTCCCAATTTAATGGCGTGCGTATTTTTATCTCAAACCACTGACTGTCGCCGTGTGACGTCACTGCGATCCGATTGCCGTCGCCAGAGCACCGCCACCATTTGCAAGCGACGACGGGCAGAGGTAAGAATGCGACATTACCTTGAATTCTGTTTCGTTTTCCTACTAAACTTAATTTTTCCCATCAGAAACGTCACCCCACTGGCTCTACTGGGCCGTGTGGTCACTGTCAGGGTAGCTTTTTTATGCGGGCATTTTTTTTTTCATTTTTTGCTTTGTCGTTCGGTCGGTGGACGTTTTTTGCTTTCCGCAGGGAGGAAGCATAGAAACATTTTGATCGCAATGTGAACTTCACATATTTTTTTGTTTATATCGGAACAGTTCAATCCGTACATAGCTGTTTTTTGCACGTAAAAGAGAATATCAAAATGTCACTCCAGATTGTATCCTAATGCATATGTTAGCTTCTATAGGGGAAACTGGACACACATGATCCCCACTTTTTGTTTAGGATATTTCTCGATGTAACATGCACCGATTTGCACGCTTCTTGATGGATTTGATAAAGAACTTAATAAGCTATTCAAAAACGTCATTGGAAGTAATTATTTGTCCATGAAAGTTACCAAAAAATCGATTTTGCTGAAAGATAGAAAATTTGGCATTTTCAAAACTTGCGGGAGGCTTGATCCCCCTATAGGGGGAAATTGATCCCTTTATGACCTGAACATGTTAAGGTTCTTCCAAGTCTAATGAAAGGTTGAATTGGTCTAGCTTCAAATCCTAATAATTCTTCAAAGTCTGAAGTAATATTAGTCGTGCGAAAATTAAATATTGTGGGTATTAAGCAAGACAAGTATTTTAGTTCTCGAATAGAGTAGTAGTGACAGATAGAATGTCTGCTATAGCAACAAAATTGGCATGGTGATGATGATTTATCTGCAAACCATTCACTCCACTAACAGACAGTGGTCATATCACGACAACCATGATGCTCCCAAGAGGATCTCTCTTTGTGATTGATACAGATGATACCAAAAATGGTTGATCGATACATAAATATATCTTTGTAATTTTGGAATCTAATTATTCTATTAAATTGTTCAAAGAGGTCTCTTATATTTTGATCTTCTTGCCCTCAGATGCATTCAATCTATTCTACAATCATTCTAAGTAGCTGAAACAGTGACCCATTCTCACCCCTATTTGACTCATCGACGACGGTACATCGAGATCGCCAGACTACTACCAATACCACAACCGTGATCATACCAGGATGATGACTTCATACATCAATATGGTACTATCACGTATCATAATTTTTGTAGTGCGTGTTATTATTACACAAATGCGATTTCTCTTAAACGACTGACCAAAAGATGTTGAATGAGACTATTATTAAAAATTCTTTAAGAAGGTTTACAACTAAATGGTGATTGTAAGCAAACTTCTCCTCGTTCAAACGGAAAAAAAGTTAATACCAGATCGAACAATACTGATTTTAAGCCCTGTGATTTGTTGAGTATTTTCAAAGCTTAACTTACACTCTTTTTCATTGAAAATAATGTTAAAATGCATTTAATAAAACTAATCAAAACAAAGTATGTTCAACTACACTTTGTTCTGGTTAATGAAATAAGGCTATTGAGAAATTCAAATTGCGCGTGTATTGTCTGATTAACAAAATTAAAGAGAAATAAAATTTATTTATACTTTTTAACTAGAAAATAATTTTAACAGATCAACTAGTTACATACAATACAATAATATGCGACGGTATACAACAAACGCCTTAATATATGCAATATCGGGATCAAGTGTGTCCAAACTGTGGGGGATCAAGTGTGTCCATGTTGAGTATTTATCTTGTTTTGTTTTTTTTATTCAATGGAAAATAAGCAATAGTTATTTGAATGAACTTATTCAATTCTACTATAATAAATCTTTGTCCAGTAAAAATTTGGTACGTTTTGGTTGGACATATTCAAAGTTATTAAACTTTTCTCCTTTGAAGAAAAAAAGGATTGAGAATGCTAAAATAATAAAACCTCTGTAAAATCCATATACATAAAGTAACTAATATCAAATGTTACTCAGATTCAATAATCTATCTAACGGATTCGTTTGCACATATCACTGGTATAAAAATGTGATTAGTTTTCGAGAAAACATGGGGGGATCATGTGTCCCCGGGGATCATGTGTGTCCAGTTTCCCCTACTACATAAATGAAAAAAAGCATTTTGCATTTATTAAACATTAACTTCAACAAATCAGCACCAAAAGTTGGAACTTTCATGCCGAGATATCATATTCGTTTCCCGGATTTTGACTATAAAAAACAGCACTATAACGTTTTATATTTCCGCAAAAACTCTTTTTCATATCGTCCTGATTCAGAAGTGAAAATCTCGATAGTCAGAATTATTGTAGATCGTGGAATTACGATTTTTTTCCCAGAAGTAATATATTTGCGTAACAATATGTGATATTTTTACATCAAATATGTTATTCGTTCGGCAAAGTAATATTTATTTGTATTATCAACAAGGTTTTAGATATTATTGAATTATACAATTTGTACTAAATTCTATTCTCTTGATCAATAGAAGTCTGAACAAGATATCTCCTTTATTCACCAATTATTTTACTCCAATATTGACAGGGTGTCTACTACCTGGAAAAACCTGGAAAACCTGGAATTATCAGGGAATTTCTCCCCACCTGGAAAGAACCTGGAATTATCAGGGAATTCCTGACGTAATCAGGGAAATTTCAATACCCGGGATCATGAGTGAAATTCCCTCAAAAGATGGAAAAAAAACCTTAAAAATATTTGAATAAATATACCAATCAAATCTACTGAAAATGTAGTAAATGTTAATGGATCGTTGTTCCGCGAAAAACGTTTTGCCATTTTCTAAACAATTCCTGGAGAATTTCCGAAGCTATTTTTGGTGAAATCTATATAAAGTTAATGACCCAGATCTGATCCGTTCAGCGAAGTGATCCGTTTTGCCCATCTCTAGTGGACACGGCATCAGGTTGTTGTTTATCATGATATTTATGATCATAAATGGCGTAATCTGAATAGGCTATAACTTGGCCGTTTAATACTTATAGTACCGGTACCTTGGCTGCTAGGTCTAAGCAAACTAGATTTCTATCCCTTTTTAAAAAAAACTAGAACAAACTAGATGTTGGTCACCCGAACAGGTATAAGGACGTTAGGCATGAGTACGTTAGGCATAAAACAGCCCACGACAGCCCAAACACAGCCCACGACATAAGGAAGGTATCATGCCTAACGTCTTTATGCCTAACGTCATGGACCCAGCAATCTCATATTTTTGCATCAACACATTTCCTAAAGGAGTTTTCGTAAGAAGTTCTGAAGGATATCCTGAAGAAATTCCCAAACATATTTCCGGAACATTTCCTTAAGAAGTTGTCTTCTTCTTCTTCTTTTTATTGGCATTACATCCCCACACTGGGACAGAGCCGTCTCGCAGCTTAGTGTTCATTAAGCATTTCACAGTTATTAACTGCGAGGTTTCTTAGCCAAGTTACCATTTTTGCATTCGTATATCATGAGGCTAACACGATGATACTTTTATGCCCAGGGAAGTCGAGACAATTTCCCATCCGAAAATTGCCTAGACCGGCACCGGGAATCGAACCCAGCCACCCTCAGCATGGTCTTGCTTTGTAGCCGCGCGTCTTACCGCACGGCTAAGGAGGGCCCCTAGAAGTTTTCTTAAGTTTCTTTTAAAAAAACAGCTGAAATAAAATTCAAAGAGATTTCCGATAGAAAACTTAACCAATATCTGAAGAAATCTGCTTCTGGGTGAACTTGCGAAGGAATTCCTGGAGGAATTTCTTGAGTAATTTACAACATTGTTTTGTGAAGCCACCAAAATATTCTTTAAATAATATTTTTCGCAATATTTACATTTTTGAATTGATCTTTTGCTGCTAAAATATATATATGGCACGTTTGTTTTTGCCTGGAAATTAATGTAAAACACCTGGAAAAAACCTGGAAAAATCAGGGAATTTTGTTTTTACAGATGAGTAGACACCCTGATTGATTTATTTATCTACAATTCAAAAAAAATCTGTTTAAAGCCTCTTCAAATTACGAGCATCATTACGTCTTGAAATGAAGGAAGAAAATTGAATGTATGAGCATTAGTATGTACTCTTTTTCAAATAATAAATGACGTTATCTGAACAGGCTATTGAAAAAAAAATTGAATTGTGATCGCATTGCAAATCGATTGCTAAATATTGAATAGAATCATTTTCCGTTTTTTATTCTATGAATAAAGTAACATTACTTGTAGTCAAAGTGGAAAATCATATACCTACCAAATATTAAATATCTCTTACTACGATTGACCACTCGAATTGCCTACCCCCCATACCTCCAGTAGATTGTCTACCCCCCCATAACGCCCATCAACTACTTACGAAGTGGGATTAGCGCCAGCCGATGTAGCTGCCACCGAAACCGACGGGCGGGGATTTTCGTGTCGCTCCAGCAGGGCTTGAATCTGATTGGGCATCGTCGTCTTGTTCACCGCCTGGCTGGACGGCAGTACGATTCCGGAGCAGCAGCCGCCTCCTCCGTGCGATTCCCCGCCCGGAGTATCACGGCCCAGCATCGCACTTTCCCCTACATCGGTGGACGCTTTCGGCGTGATGGGATCCTCCATCAGCGTCGCCTGCAGCCCGTCCAAATGGTGCTGGTGATTCACACTGTTGATGTTTACCACTTTCATTTTTCCGCCCAGGCTCGCTCGGGCAAAAACTGTTCACAATCAAATACGGCACACGTTTCTTGGCACAAAGTTCTGCTAGATGTTTTTCCGCAAATCCGCGATTTATCAAAATGTCACTCCACAGCTTAAGCACCGATCACTATCTTAGAATGTAGTAAACACCGATTCGCTGCCAAAGGCAAATAGCGAGAAGTGAATGGGAAAAATCAATATTCCCTTTTTCTCAATGGTCAGTCACACTTCAACGGAATAGTCTTTGTCTACCGCATTCCAGCTTTTATTTTCACGAGAACAAAAACTGTCCTTTTTACAAATTCGCTAGGTCACTATCGGAGCGGTACAACTTTGCGTGTTCTGTGTTTGAATTTCAGCTCGCGACTGGCGGACTGAAATCAAGAATGGAATGCCACCGAGTCGATTCATCGGCGCTTCACGATGGGGGGATGGAGCGGATCGCGGACTGCGGACTGCAATGGGGACGCTTGGTTTGCGGTGGATGAAATTTACGAACTAGTAGTGGTGAGTGAATGGAGACGCTGGGTTTATTATTTTAGTAGCACTGTGGGTCAAGTGGTTAAAATTCTAGTGGATTCACTTCGAAAACTTCGTTCCGTTGGAACAACAATAACTGTGTGAAATTTGACAGAAATTTTTTTTTCACATTTCTGTAGGAATTTCTTCCAAATTCGTCATTTAATTGTTGCTAATTCACTCTAAATTTTATTGTCTGAATTTCCCTTGGAAATTCGGATTTATTCCCGTGGAAAATGATAATAATTTATTATTTATTTAGTACATTGTCAATTTAGTTTGAAATTTTGACCAGTTTTCATCTCCACTTCTGCATGGTTCTATTTCCCATCATCTACATGTATGTGAACCGAACCAACAACGGTACGACGCGGCGGCGATGAGTCGGAAAATTCTTCGAGCAAGCGAGACAGCACCGCTCAATTTTCCTCGCTTCTCGCTCATCATCCTCTTCCCTCGAATGGTTTGTTTTCAACGATGATGTTCCTTCATCTCTGTTGTCATATTTCCTGCCCTACCTCATCTCTTACTCATCGCTATGTGAGCCGCTCCAACAACAAGGGCACCAAATTTGGTGGGCGGCATGATGCTCGGGAGGGTCGAGTGGGCAGCTTGGTCTAACCTGGGATCAGCAGAGCATCGGTCCACGGTGTGTACAAATTAAACCCATATGGGACGATCGAGGCATCGGACAGCTGAAATTCCTCAAATTGTTTTTCCTCGCTGTTCTCGCTCTCGCCTTCGGCGATGCTGAGTTCATCAGCATAAAATCCGTCGCCTACCCATCGCTGTTGGTTGAGTGGGAGGGAAAAGCGTCGCGCTTTTCACTATTAATAAACCCGTTCGCTGTGTGTTGATGCTGCTGGCCGATCTTCGCTCCTTTCGACACGGTAGTGGGTAACCGATTGGGGAACGATTTTGCACTATTTTTTAAGCAACGTTTTCGATGGCTGATGTAGGTTCTTCGCGAATCAAGACGAATGCCGTTCCATAATGTTTATGAAGTTGAATTTAGGTTGAAAATGCATCGAGTGATTCGAATTTAGCTTCCTCCAACAGGGCATAAGGAATGTAGTCCCGTAGGTGGACTGTATGCAGTTCGACAGTCATATGATGATTGAAGGTTTATTTAGATTTTTGAAGGTGTTTAAAATTAATTTTCGATGAATTCACGCTTCCCACTGACGAAATTTTGCTCGTAGAGCTATTTGGCACAAATGTTTTGCGTGCCATTAAACACTGGACGTCATACAATGTTGAGATTCTATGGACAACTGCTAAGGTTAATGCGAAATGCATCAAGCGGTTCCAAAGTAATGCCAAGTTTTTTTTTAGCTAGAAACGAGTCACATTTTTAGATAGCTCTAACGAATAAATAGATCTTGTTTCTACGACTCAAAAGATCCGTGATATGAAAAAAAAACTAACAGGACCAACAGGACAGATGTCCTGCAGTGTCTATTAGCATAAGATCAGATCCACTAGAGCAGAGGTTCCTAAACTTTTTGCATATGTGACCCACTTAGTAAAAGCCCATATTGCTTGCGACCCACCAGGTACCAAATGATTGGTAGAAATGGAATAAAAAGTTCGTGTTCGATTGAACAAATAAATTCCTGCATACGTCATCATTGTGCCTATTTTCAAAAATCACATTTTTATTCTATTTGCATTGGATTTGTATTGAATTTGGATTTGTATTGAATTTGGATTTGGAATGAATTTGCATTAGATTTGAATTAAATTTGGATTGGATTTGAATTAGATTTGTATTGAATTTGAATTATATTTGAATTTAATTTGGATTGGAATTGGATTGGATTTGGATTTGGATTTGGATTGGATTGGATTTGGATTTGAATTGGATTTGGATTGGATTTGGATTGGATTTGGATTGGATTTGGATTGGATTTAGATTGGATTTGGATTGGATTTAGATTGGATTTGGATTGGATTTGAATTGGATTTGGATTTGGATTTGGATTGGATTTGGATTGGATTTGGGTTGGATTTGGATTGGTTTGGTTGGTTGGATTGGTTTGGATTGGTTTGGATTGGTTTGGATTGGTTTGGATTGGTTGGATTGGTTTGGATTGGTTTGGTTGGTTTGGATTGGTTTGGATTGGTTTGGTTGGTTTGGTTGGTTTGGATTGGATTTGGATTGGTTTGGATTGGTTTGGATTGGATTGGTTTGGTTGGTTTGGATTGGTTTGGTTGGATTGGTTTGGATTGGTTGGTTTGGATTGGTTTGGTTGGTTTGGATTGGTTTGGATTGGTTTGGATTGGTTTGGATTGGTTTGGATTGGTTTGGATTGGTTTGGATTGGTTTGGATTGGTTTGGATTGGTTTGGTTGGTTTGGTTGGTTTGGTTGGTTTGGATTGGTTTGGATTGGTTTGGATTGGTTTGGATTGGTTTGGTTGGTTTGGATTGGTTTGGATTGGTTTGGATTGGTTTGGATTGGTTTGGTTGGTTTGGATTGGTTTGGATTGGTTTGGATTGGTTTGGATTGGTTTGGATTGGATTTGGATTGGATTTGGATTGGTTTGGTTGGTTTGGATTGGTTTGGATTGGATTTGGATTGGTTGGATTGGTTTGGATTGGTTTGGATTGGTTTGGTTGGTTTGGTTGGTTTGGTTGGTTTGGATTGGTTTGGATTGGATTTGGTTGGTTTGGATTGGTTTGGATTGGTTTGGATTGGTTTGGATTGGTTTGGTTGGTTTGGTTGGTTTGGATTGGTTTGGATTGGTTGGTTTGGATTGGTTTGGATTGGTTTGGTTGGTTTGGATTGGTTTGGATTGGTTTGGTTGGTTTGGATTGGTTTGGATTGGTTTGGATTGGTTTGGATTGGTTTGGATTGGTTTGGATTGGTTTGGATTGGTTTGGATTGGTTTGGATTGGTTTGGTTGGTTTGGTTGGTTTGGATTGGTTTGGTTGGTTTGGATTGGTTTGGATTGGTTTGGATTGGTTTGGATTGGTTTGGATTGGTTTGGATTGGTTTGGTTTGGTTTGGATTGGTTTGGATTGGTTTGGATTGGTTTGGTTGGTTTGGATTGGTTTGGATTGGTTTGGATTGGTTTGGATTGGTTTGGATTGGTTTGGTTGGTTTGGATTGGTTTGGATTGGTTTGGTTGGTTTGGATTGGTTTGGATTGGTTTGGATTGGTTTGGATTGGTTTGGATTGGTTGGTTTGGTTGGATTGGTTTGGTTGGTTTGGATTGGTTTGGATTGGTTTGGATTGGTTGGATTGGTTTGGATTGGTTTGGATTGGTTTGGATTGGTTTGGATTGGTTTGGTTGGTTTGGATTGGTTTGGATTGGTTTGGATTGGTTGGATTGGTTTGGATTGGTTTGGATTGGTTTGGTTGGTTTGGATTGGTTTGGATTGGTTTGGATTGGTTTGGTTGGTTTGGATTGGTTTGGATTGGTTTGGATTGGTTTGGATTGGTTTGGATTGGTTTGGATTGGTTTGGTTGGTTTGGATTGGTTTGGTTGGTTTGGATTGGTTTGGATTGGTTTGGATTGGTTTGGATTGGTTTGGTTGGATTTGGATTGGTTTGGATTGGTTTGGATTGGTTTGGATTGGTTTGGATTGGTTTGGATTGGTTTGGTTGGTTTGGATTGGTTTGGATTGGTTTGGATTGGTTTGGTTGGTTTGGATTGGTTTGGATTGGTTTGGTTGGTTTGGATTGGTTTGGATTGGTTTGGATTGGTTTGGATTGGTTTGGATTGGTTTGGTTGGTTTGGATTGGTTTGGATTGGTTTGGATTGGTTTGGATTGGTTTGGTTGGTTTGGATTGGTTTGGATTGGTTTGGATTGGTTTGGATTGGTTTGGATTGGTTTGGTTGGTTTGGATTGGTTTGGATTGGTTTGGATTGGTTTGGTTGGTTTGGATTGGTTTGGTTGGTTTGGATTGGTTTGGATTGGTTTGGATTGGTTTGGATTGGTTTGGATTGGTTTGGATTGGTTTGGATTGGTTGGATTGGTTTGGATTGGTTTGGTTGGTTTGGATTGGTTTGGATTGGTTTGGATTGGTTTGGTTGGTTTGGATTGGTTTGGATTGGTTTGGATTGGTTTGGATTGGTTTGGATTGGTTTGGTTGGTTTGGATTGGTTTGGATTGGTTTGGTTGGTTTGGATTGGTTTGGATTGGTTTGGTTGGTTTGGATTGGTTTGGATTGGTTTGGATTGGTTTGGATTGGTTTGGATTGGTTTGGTTGGTTTGGTTGGTTTGGATTGGTTTGGATTGGTTTGGATTGGTTTGGTTGGTTTGGATTGGTTTGGATTGGTTTGGATTGGTTTGGATTGGTTTGGTTGGTTTGGATTGGTTTGGATTGGATTTGGTTGGTTTGGATTGGTTGGATTTGGATTGGTTTGGTTTGGATTGGTTTGGATTGGTTTGGATTGGTTTGGATTGGTTTGGATTGGTTTGGATTGGTTTGGTTGGTTTGGATTGGTTTGGATTGGTTTGGTTGGTTGGATTGGTTTGGATTGGTTTGGATTGGTTTGGATTGGTTTGGATTGGTTTGGATTGGTTTGGATTGGTTTGGTTGGTTTGGATTGGTTTGGATTGGTTTGGTTGGTTTGGATTGGTTTGGATTGGTTTGGATTGGTTTGGATTGGTTTGGATTGGTTTGGTTGGTTTGGATTGGTTTGGATTGGTTTGGATTGGTTTGGTTGGTTTGGATTGGTTTGGATTGGTTTGGTTGGTTTGGATTGGTTTGGATTGGTTTGGATTGGTTTGGATTGGTTTGGATTGGTTTGGATTGGTTTGGATTGGTTTGGTTGGTTTGGATTGGTTTGGATTGGTTTGGTTGGTTTGGATTGGTTTGGATTGGTTTGGATTGGTTTGGATTGGTTTGGATTGGTTTGGATTGGTTTGGATTGGTTTGGATTGGTTTGGATTGGTTTGGATTGGTTTGGATTGGTTTGGTTGGTTTGGATTGGTTTGGATTGGTTTGGATTGGTTTGGATTGGTTTGGATTGGTTTGGATTGGTTTGGATTGGTTTGGATTGGTTTGGATTGGTTTGGTTGGTTTGGATTGGTTTGGATTGGTTTGGTTGGTTTGGATTGGTTTGGTTGGTTTGGATTGGTTTGGTTGGTTTGGTTGGTTTGGATTGGTTTGGATTGGTTTGGATTGGTTTGGATTGGTTTGGTTGGTTTGGATTGGTTTGGTTGGTTTGGATTGGTTTGGATTGGTTTGGATTGGTTTGGATTGGTTTGGATTGGTTTGGTTGGTTTGGATTGGATTTGGATTGGTTTGGATTGGTTTGGATTGGTTTGGATTGGTTTGGATTGGTTTGGATTGGTTTGGATTGGTTGGTTTGGATTGGTTTGGTTGGTTTGGATTGGTTTGGTTGGTTTGGTTGGTTTGGATTGGTTTGGATTGGATTTGGATTGGTTTGGATTGGTTTGGTTGGTTTGGTTGGTTTGGTTGGTTTGGATTGGTTTGGTTGGTTGGTTTGGATTGGTTTGGATTGGTTTGGATTGGTTTGGATTGGTTTGGTTGGTTTGGATTGGTTTGGTTGGTTTGGTTGGTTTGGATTGGTTTGGATTGGTTTGGTTGGTTTGGATTGGTTTGGTTGGTTTGGATTGGTTTGGATTGGTTTGGATTGGTTTGGATTGGTTTGGATTGGTTTGGTTGGTTTGGATTGGTTTGGTTGGTTTGGATTGGTTTGGATTGGTTTGGATTGGTTTGGATTGGTTTGGATTGGTTTGGTTGGTTTGGATTGGTTTGGGATTGGTTTGGATTGGTTTGGATTGGTTTGGATTGGTTTGGTTTGGTTGGATTGGTTTGGATTGGTTTGGATTGGTTTGGATTGGTTTGGATTGGTTTGGATTGGTTTGGTTGGTTTGGATTGGTTTGGTTGGTTTGGATTGGTTTGGATTGGTTTGGATTGGTTTGGATTGGTTTGGATTGGTTTGGATTGGTTGGATTGGTTTGGTTGGTTTGGATTGGTTTGGATTGGTTTGGATTGGTTTGGATTGGTTTGGTTGGTTTGGATTGGTTTGGATTGGTTTGGATTGGTTTGGATTGGTTTGGTTGGTTTGGTTGGTTTGGATTGGTTTGGATTGGTTTGGTTGGTTTGGATTGGTTTGGTTGGTTTGGATTGGTTTGGATTGGTTTGGATTGGTTTGGTTGGTTTGGATTGGTTTGGATTGGTTTGGATTGGTTTGGATTGGTTTGGATTGGTTTGGATTGGTTTGGATTGGTTTGGATTGGTTTGGATTGGTTTGGATTGGTTTGGTTGGTTTGGATTGGTTTGGATTGGTTTGGATGGTTGGGATTGGTTTGGATTGGTTTGGATTGGTTTGGATTGGTTTGGATTGGTTTGGATTGGTTTGGATTGGTTTGGTTGGTTTGGATTGGTTGGATTGGTTTGGATTGGTTTGGATTGGTTGGATTGGTTTGGATTGGTTTGGGATTGGTTTGGATTGGTTTGGATTGGTTTGGATTGGTTTGGATTGGATTTGGATTGGTTTGGATTGGTTGGTTTGGATTGGTTTGGATTGGTTTGGATTGGTTTGGATTGGTTTGGATTGGTTTGGATTGGTTTGGATTGGTTTGGTTGGTTTGGATTGGTTTGGATTGGTTTGGATTGGTTTGGATTGGTTTGGTTGGTTTGGATTGGTTTGGTTGGTTTGGATTGGTTTGGATTGGTTTGGTTGGTTTGGATTGGTTTGGATTGGTTTGGATTGGTTTGGATTGGTTTGGATTGGTTTGGATTGGATTTGGATTGATTTGGATTGGATTTGGATTGGATTTGGATTGGATTTGGATTGGATTTGGATTGGATTTGGATTGGATTTGGATTGGATTTAGATTGGATTTAGATTGGATTTGGATTGGATTTGGATTGGATTTGGATTGGATTTGGATTGGATTTGGATTGGATTTGGAAGCAAATGTTGTTGAAAGCGCACAATTCCCTTTGCGATCAACTAGGTCCGAGCTCATTACTTGTCATAAGACGAGTTCGTACAATTCTTTTTATTTCCACCACTTGATTGTACCTTCGGCAGAAACGAAGTTTGAGCTCAACAGTAAGGCCGTATTTAGTGTCTCATACTGGACTCGACTTGCTAAATCAAAAGAAAAAAAAAGTCCCTCAGTGACACTCCAACGATAATCTGCTGTGAGTCGCTTCTAAAATGGAGACAGATTTGCTTCTCTGGAAGCCAGGTGCCAAATATGCAAAGTATCCAGCATTTACCAAACCCACATTACTTAAATCACAGGCCACAAAAATATTAAGTTGAGGAGTCCATTGCAGCATTGTGATTCGGTTCATAATGCGGTCTACCAACAATGGTCCACCATTATGTCGACAGTTCAGAAAATACAGTGACCATGTCCTTATAAAGTCAATTTTCTCGGCTTCAGCTGAGCATGAATGTACCAACCTCTTATTTAAAACCCGTACAGGAAAACATTTTTGACCTAAATGACCTAACTCGGCGCTCATGTGATCTCAATAACAAAGAAACGAAAAAAAAAAAAACGAATATCAAACCTGTCCAAGGTGTCATACAGATTCCTACCTTTGTCTTCGCTGCACGAATTCAATTTTCAAAGACGCGCAAAATGGCTCCCTGACGCTGACCTAACGAAAGAGGGCGAGACAGGACCATCACAAATGGACAACCAGCTGACAAACGGCGTGACTCAAATTCGCGTACTGATCCGCTCCGGTTGGTTCGGTTCTGCACCCACTAAACATGTCGAAAATTTAAAAGGCCATCCGCCGCCGCCGTGCCGTTGTGGATGCGAATAATAAGACAGGAATGTCCGCCGATTTTGTTTTCAGGTTAGAAAACCATTATCCGACCGCGTCTAAAATAAACACAGTCGGTCATAACCTTTAGCAAAATTGCTGCTTCGTTACATAATGGAGCACAAAGGGAAAATGCTTTGCAAAACAGATCTCATTCATAGCTGTCAAAATGAACGACCCATAATTAGAGAAACTTGTAAATTTTTCAATAAAAAGTGATTTGAATTAAGCGGATTCTTTTGCACCCCCACTTACTTTTCCGGACAAAATCTCAAATAAACAAACGATAATCAGACACCGGTCGGTTCGGTTCGCCATTTTTTGTTTCTTGTTTGTGTTCTGCTCAAATCCCACAGCCGTGCTTCGCCTTCGCTAATCACCGTTTCATTTTTGGATGATGTATTTTTACCATTGCGATAAACCGTCCGACCCGCCAAGAGTGTCCTAACTTGCTGTTTATTTCTTAAAATACGGAAGAACCCCGCTGGTCAGTAATGGACGGTCGGTTCGGATAATAATAGGAATACTAAAAATATGGCTTTTTTATCTGCGAAGCAAGAGAAGATGATAAGCAGACGGGTGCTGGTGTGATGATTATTTGAAACTCAGAAGGTGGTCCTAAACGAAGTCGTGCTTTATTGAAGTTACACTCACGGGATGCTTTATTGGACTGTTTTCATTGGAACCAGCCACAAGAAACTAAGTTATGGGAAGTCGTTATTATAACTTGTTTAGTTGATCCTTTAACAATAATTTCGTTTGCATGGGAATGATTTTCTGTATTGAGTTCTGTATTAAAACTCTTTTCGATTCAAAAGGATTTCAATATTCCTGCAAAAACAAACAAGCATTAATCCTTTTGTAGATGTGTTTAGAGGCCGTTTGTTTGATTATTATCGGATACTCACACAGATAAAGTTTGAAAAACTGAATTTAATTGAAATGTAAATAAAAATTTGGGGATAAAATGAGAACTACTTGTTGATTCCCTATTCTAAAAATATATATGGATGAATATTAAAATTTATCAATGCACTTTTCCCTTAAATTAAAAAATGTAAGGATGGAATTTATGGGGCTTTCCTTAGCCGTGCGGTAAGATGCGCGGCTATACAATGCAAGACCATGCTTAGTGTGGCTGGGATCGATTCCAGATCCAGTATACGAAATTGGAAATTGGAGATTGGAAATTTTCGCGACTTCTCTGGGCATAAAAGTATCATCGTGTTAGCCTCATAATATATACGAATGCAAAAATGGAAGCTTGGCCTAGAAACCTCGCAGTTAATAACTGTAGAAATGCTTAATGAACATTTAGCTGCGAGTCGGCAATGTCCCAGTGAGGGATGTAATGACAATGAACAAGAAAAAGGATGGAAAAACAATTTCGTTGAAATCTTAACTTAAAGATTGATGATGTTGATCAAAATGATCAAAAATGATTCACTCGTCTCGATAGGATGCATCATCAAGCATTCCTCCGAGTCAGCCTTTCTCCATTCTGTACGAAACTTATTTAGCCATTTAACCAGTCGTTACATTTCCGTTCCGCACATTCCGAACGTTTTCGGGTCCGTGGATAAAACGCAACAAGTGCAAATGGCGTCGCGACACCATCGGAATTTTAATGCGATCAAATATTTCAACCAGAAATAGATGTTATTTGCCTGCCCGCAAAAAGATAAACCCGACCCGCATTCGAGTCGCGCAACTTGGCGCGCCTGTCCTGCGTGTGCCCCAAGCCAGCGCGCACCGTGTCGTCAGCTTCCTTCGTGTATGGCCGAAATGGCCCACGAAGGTAGGAGCGCAACATTCCTTACTTCGCACGTCCGATGATGTGTTTTGAAACGTTCACCTTTTCGAAAATATTTTTATTGGGACGCAGGAAAGTCGCATCAGCTCGGCGGGCAGCCATTTCGGGCAGCCGGGCGCGTTCCGCATTTTACTCACTTTTGAGAGCTGGGAAAACCGATGGAGGCGCCCAGTCGAATAGTGGTCGATGCAGGCGAAACTCCGGATAAAATAATGTTGACAGTCGCATTGCGGTGATACATGTTGCAAGGGACTTTCAGCAGCCAAAGTAAAATTATTTCACAGATATAATTTTGTCCAAATTCTATTGCAAATGCCTTTTAGAATTATTTTGAAATCTGGCCAGTTTGGCTTATCTTATCAGGTATCATGTATCAGAACATCGGATCCATGGGGCACGTCCACCTCAATTTGGGTTATTTGTGCAATCGCTTTCACAGCGAGGCCCTTGAAGAGGGCATACACCGCATGAGCTTCCTGTACGCTTATAGCTCCTTACCACAACGGGCTATGAACAACAGAATGCTCTGTAGGTTCAGATTTTTGAAGTCAGATTTTTGAATTAAGTGCTTACCAAATATTTGGAAACGCAATTGCCCATAAACTGAGCAGTTTCATATCAGATGATAAGAAGTTCCTTAATCGGATTCACAACTATCACAGACAAATGATTCAACGCGTTGAATATTTGCCATGTGATAATTGAGGCGGCAGTGACCTGTCAAGGTTTTGGCTAAGACACTACAACTTATTTAGACAAATTAGCTAAAAAGAAGTTCCGTGGACTAGTAGGCTACACATTCGCTTTATAAGCGGATAGTCATGGGTTCGATTCCCAGCCCCCCCAACAAATACTTTTCGTCAATCATTGACAGCGCAGTATTGAAGACGGCGTTAGGGAGACACGATCATCCGATGTGCAACCTGGTAACGAATAACAAATGACACCCTTCTCCAGAGATTTACCATCCAAATGACTAGATTAAGGTGGTTATACAACAAAGCCACAAATCGGCCATCTTGGAAACCACGTGCTTTTTCTAGTGATTTTTCAAGAGCACGAATTGAGAGAACAACAACGCCCATGAGGATGAAACATCCGTAGATCGTTTGATTACTCATGCTAAGCAATCGACTTTAATTTCACCATTGTACAAAAAGTATTACGCTGGACTTGAACTTTTGATAATAGGAGTATAAAACCGTGTGGTGAATTTGAAATTCACCACATGGCTTGATTGTTTAATCACCTCAAATGGGCAAACGCATCGAACAATGGACAACTGCATATGGACACCTAGATGGACCAACGACGAACAGGCACACTTTGTCACTACCGACAACAGACAGCGTGTGGACGAGAGCAACGGCAACAACAATAAAAAAAAAGCTTTAAATAGATTCTGTTTGGATTATGTGGAATATAGAAATGCCACAGTAGATCTCGGCACAGTAGCGGTTAATACACAGAGTGCCAACCAAATAAATAAACCGTATAAAAATTTCGCTAGAAAGCTTTCCACTACTGGAGATTGCTCCCGGATATACAATTTTGTTTGGCGACATGAATCCTAACTACTCCAATGCCGTTTGTGTTGAGTGAAACTCCAAGAGGTAATCAAAAGCTTCTCAAAACACTTGGATATTGGAATAGCTGGCTCAGGACCAATGAAGGCATGCTACACTCCAGTGCGAACAAACTCATCAGCCAATCCATTTACAGCTTTGGACGAATGGCCAGGTGTTCAAGATTTATCGTATTAACTGAATTCAGTTCCTCGATTTGAGTTTGATATGCGGTGTGACAGTTTGACAGTGCAGTGTCTACCCAGTGAGGGGGGCTGCACCTGCTCTACTTTCGAGGAGGGAGCCGCCAGTGTAACAAACAATGCTGTCCAACATACTTCTCTCCATCAAATATTCAACTTCAAGAAGCTTCTTTGGTCCGATTAATGACAAACATCGCATGACTATTCAACACAAATTCGTACATGATGCAACCTAAGATGTTAAAATGGATTCGATATACGCACATTCTGTATGGGGAAGTACCTATATGGCATAAGATGCTATATGTGACATCATATACGATCTTGTGTTGTACTCCGTCGACTCATTCATTCGACTGTCACTAGACCTGTGCGCCGCCGCGCCACGCCACCGCCGCCAGTGGTTTTACTCGCGCCGCCGCCGCCGACGATTTTGAGTCGGCGCGCCGCCGATCATAATTTTGCCACGCCGATGACTAATCGCAATAAAAAAAATCAATTAACTTAAGTCGAGTCGAGCCAACCACGAGACACTGAAAACGGCCTAATAATTAAAGTCGAAATACGTATCTGTGTAGAAATACAGCGTGGTGGAGTTAATTGGAATAGTACTAAACTAGTCGGTGTAGTACTATCCCAATCAAGTCAAGTACTAAACTAGACAGTTCTTAAATATTGTTAAGGTGGATCTCGTCAAAATTTAACATCAAATCTACCTCAAGCGATGGTGTCTGTAAGTCGGTGTAGTGAAATACATTGTCTTGGTTAATTAATAGGTTGGTTGATTAGTTTGAGAGTTTGAATGAGGCTTTATCTAGCATAAAAATACAAAAAAAAATTTTTTGTTAAATATCTTGGCTGTGCATATGCACAGCACATGTTTCGAAATGGACAAATTGATATGAAATTTGCGAAAAAGAATCCACGTGTCTTGGACGGACTCGAACCCTCAACCTCCTACTCTCTAGATAGGTGTGATAACCCCTACACAACAAGACCACTTAAAGGTCACGTTTGCGGAAAAGCCATCAGAATCCGAGTACCAACCTCCACCGCGGTTAGCTCTCTTTTTTGCAAATTGAATATCTTTCGGATGCTTGATTTGTCCAATCTTCACATGTGCTTTACTGTTGTATATCCACAGTCAAGCGAGTGCACATTGTTTATTAAACGAGAGGATCGCACTCCATGCCTCCCAACAACAGGCTGGGCGGGCTGGTATAGAATGCGAATCAATCGCACTCTGCTGTGCCAAAGGCTTGCTTGGCTAAAGCATTTGATGAGTTTGATTGCCTTACATAAGCGGTCGCGTGTACTCAGATGACTAATGACGGTGAAAGACCGACACCGCCCGCCCAGCCTGTTGTTGGGAGGCATGGAGTGCGATCCTCTCGTTTAATAAACAATGTGCACTCGCTTGACTGTGGATATACAACAGTAAAGCACATGTGGAGATTGGACAAATCAAGCATCCGAAAGATATTCAATTTGCAAAAAAGAGAGCTAACCGCGGTGGAGGTTGGTACTCGGATTCTGAAGGCTTTCCGCAAACGTGACCTTTAAGTGGTCTTGTTATGTAGGGGTTATCACACCTATCTAGAGAGTAGGAGGTTGAGGGTTCGAGTCCCTCCAAGACACGTGGATTCTTTTTCGCAAATTTCATATCAATTTGTCGAAACATGTGCTGTGCATATGCACAGCCAAGATATTTAACAAAAAAATAGTTTTCGTACGGCCGAGTTGCCGAATAATATGCAATTAATTGAATACAAAAAATGTTAAACTGATCCATAGAATGCTTTAAGTCAAGGCCTCATTCAGTCGGGTCAGTGGCGTAGCCACGAGGGTGGTTTTGGACATAAACCCCCCCCCAGAGACAACATTTTTAAAAGAAATATTTTTTTTTCGAAAAAAAAAAAATCGGAAACTTATTTTCTTATTCACAGCCATTGTAACCCAGAACTGGGGCGTTGTCGCCTCGCTGCATAGTATTTAGTCAAATTATTTAGTTAAAACGTGAGGTATTTTCAAACATTACGAAAATTTAATTTTATTGTATTGAATTCATAAATGAATGTTTAAACGATACATTTTTGAATATTCGCAGAAATTCCAGGAATTTCACAATAAGGCTTTTACAATACAGTATTAAATAATTTACAGATAAATTATTTAATACTGTATTGTAAAGCCTTATTGTGCAATTCCTGGAATTTCTGAGAATATTCAAAAAAGTATCGTTCAAACATTCATTTATGAATTCCTTCGAAAAATACTCCAGACATTATTTTGGAAATGAATCAAGAAATTTATAATCAAGAAAAATAATTCCTCCGAAAGTTTTTTATTTAACCTTAGGAGATTATTTAGGAATTAGGAATTTGGGTATTCCTTCGGAGATTCCTTACAAAATTTCTCCGAAAATTCCTTAAGAATTTTCATTACGGATTTCTTCAGAAAATCCTTCACGATTTTTGTTTTCCGATATTGCTTAAGGAATGCTTTCGGATTTTGTTCCACGAATTCTTACATTCTCCTTCGGAGACTCCTTGAAGAATTCCTTGGAAAGTTTTTTTTTAGCAATTCCTGCGGAAATTTCTCAAGGAATTCCTTAAAAAAAATCCATTCATTGAGGATTCTTCGGAAAATTTTTCTTATGAAATTGTTTCGGCAATTTTTTCATGAATCGCTGGAAAGAATTCTTCTAGATATCCATAAGGAATTCATTCAAAATTATCCTAAGGATTTTTTTCAGAACTTCTTTCAGTAGTTCCTTCAAAACATTCTCCGGGAATTCTTCCGGAACTTCCTGCAGGAATTTCTTTGAAAATGCCTTCATCTTTCCGAAAGTCTTTTAGTGTTTGTTGTTTATTTTTGGATTTTTTTTTCGAAAATTCAATAAGTAACTACATCGCAAACAACTTCATTTTCAATAAATTTCAAAGGATTTCCAGGAAGATCTTTCGAAAAAAAATCTGGAGAAACTTCCGAAATCTCGGAGGTTTCTCGAATAATCTTTTAAAGAAGTCCCTGGAAGAATATCCGATGGAATTCCGGGCGGTATTTTTTTGATTATTTAAGAAATGAAATTCTGGAGGAGTTCCCAAATAAATTTTTGGAGGCGATTTTGAAGAAATTTGTGTTGGGTTTAGTGCAGGAATTTCCAAATAAATTAACAAATAAAAGAGAACCTGAATGCATTTTCGAAAATAATTCTAAAGGAACTTCTAAAAGAGTTTTTGAAGGTTAAATACCTCCCTAAAGAATTCCTTAAGGAATTTCCAGAGGAATCTTGAGGAAAATATTTAATTTGGTTGGTCATCGTGCCGCAGTCTTACTCAGCCAGAGCTCATTTTATTTATGTTAATCATCTATTGAGATTTGTGCATACAAGAACGCAAGGTGGGGAGTAAACTGTTCATTGTGGTTGTAATAAGTGGATTCCATCGTGAATGTCCTTCCAGGATCCAAGGGTCATATCAGGTGAACAAACTGCAAATTCTCTAAATATACTAGATATGCAGCCGCTTAAACATTGCGCAATTGTATATGTAACTCAAAGTATAGTACTTTTAGTAGTAGTAGTAGTTTTTTTGTTATGTGGTATTGGTGCTCTAAGCGTTACAAAATTGCTCCGTGTCAAATTGGAATAGTGTGTGAAACACTGCATGCAGCGACATTGCGAAGACAGTTGCTCATAGAGTGCGACAGTCATGTCGCGCATGGCTCGACTGAAATCGAATACAGCCATCGGGGGTGACAATGGCCTATCTCTTTTTTCAAATCTCACATATTTATCTCATTTCTCACTTCACACTTTTCACTTCTCACTTCTCACTTCTCGCTCCCCACTTCTTACTTCTCACTTCTAATTTCTCATTTCTGCCTTCCCACTTCTCCCTTCTTGTTTCTCACTTCTTACATCTAACATATTACTTCTCACTTCTCCTTTCTCACTTCTGATTTCCCACATCTCACTTCTCACTATATACTTCTCATTTTTTAAAAACCACTTTCCACTGCTCACCTTTTACTTCTCACTACTCGCATATCATTCCTTACTTCACACTTTCCAAATCTCACATTTCACTACTCGCTACCGTTTTCTTACTTATCATTTCTCCCTTCCTATTTCTCACTTCTCACTTCGCACATCTCACTTCTCATCCACTTTTTACTTCTTCCTTCTCGCTTCTCATTTTTTGCTTGTCGGGTCACACCACTCGTTTCTTACTTCTCACTATTCACTATTCATTACCTCACGGATGCAATTCAGACTTATTTTTTTGTGGTGATACATAACCTTACTCGTTTTAAACGTGATTAGATTTGAAATAATACTTAAATCGTTAAGTAACCATTGAGGGGTGGCGTAATTGGGTCGATACTATGAGACGAGGTGACTGACCTGGAAAAGGAGGTCATGACCCTGGGATGCGGTCCAAAGTTGGAAGTTGAAGAGTAGAGAAGAAAGTGTGTGGAACAAGAGAAGGCGTTGAGGACAACCCGACTTTTTTTGGTTGAAAACCCTAGCAAAAACCACCGTCATTCCCTGGTTCCGTAGTCGGCCTAACCCTGCATTGTTTCCGCCGATAGTCGATCGGCCTTCTTATTGGTCGAGTTGCAACGAAGCAAGGAGCGAGGAAGATCCCCAAGCCACCCCGGCGATACCACCGGTAAGCCCGCAGCGAACAGAGTTGCTCGCTGCCGGGTCGTCGGCCACAGAAGAAAGGAAAGAAATGGAGTGGTGCAGTGCTGCCAGGAAGACGGGCTCTAAAGAGTAAGTAAAGGTAAACTAGCTTTAAGAGAAAATGGCGACAGAAGTGAATAACGTGTCGCAAAGTGAAGCTCTGTGGTTTTCCCTGCATTTGATTGCGATAGTTCTCTGTCCGCAAGTTGCTTGAGGTGAGCGTGGCGACCCTAAGGCCATTGGTTCAGGGAGTCTCCGCTTAGCGCTGGGCAAACATACCCAACGACAAATACCTGACGGATTTTAAAATTGAACTCCTATAAATACTTCCGACATTCTTAAATTTGTCCAAGCCAACCATTCCCCACCTTGAGGGAAGTAAAGGAGACTACCCAACAGACCAATAAAGCAGCTGGTAAGGATGGTATCGGAGCTGAGGTCATCCAGATGGGCCCGGAAAAGCTAGCCACTTGCCTGCACAAACTGATAGTCAGAATCTGGGAAACTGAGTAGCTACCGGAGGAGTGGAAGGAAAGGGTTAATTGCCCCATCTATAAGAAATGCGACAAACTGGAGTATGAGAACTTTCGAGCGATCACTATTCTTAATGCCGCCTTCAAAGTGGTATCCCAGATCATCTTCCGTCGCTCCGGCTTCGAAGTTAACAAACTTCCGATGGGAAGTTATCAAACCGGAAGTTATCAAACCGGAAGTTATCAAACCGGCTACAACTGTTTGATAGTACAACTTGCCCACAGACGGTCCGACTTAACTCCGACCAAACCAAATTTCCTGGAGGCAGATTCAAAGTTGTACAACATGTCGGAGCGTGTGTGGGGCTCGAGGTGGTCGAGGAATTCGACTACCTTGGATCCTTGCTAACGGCTGATAACAATGCTAGTCGTGAAATATAAAGGCGCATTATCTGTAGAATTCGGGCCCTTCTACGGGCTCCAGAAGAAACTGCGGTCAAAAAAGATTCGCCACCGCACCAAATGTGTCATGTACAAGACGCTAATAAGACTGGTTGTCCTCTACGGACATGAAACATGGACAATGCTCGAGGAGGACTTGCAAGCACTCAGGGTATTCGAGAGACGCGTGCTTAGGACCATCTTTTGTGGCGTGCAAGAAGATGGTGTGTGGCAGCGAAGGATGAACCACGAGCTCGCCCAGCTCTACGGCGAACCCAGTATCCAGAAGGTAGCAAAAGCCGGAAGGGTACGATGGGCAGGACATGTTGCGAGAATCCCGGACAGCACCCTGCAAAGACGGTGTTCGCTTCCGATCCAGCAGGTACGAGACGGCGTGGAACACAGAGAGCAAGGTGGGCAGACCAGGTGCAAAACGACTTGGCGAGCGTTGGGCACATTCGAGGATGAAGAGTTGCGGCATCGAACCGTGTATTGTGGCGTCAAATTGTTGATTCAGTGTTATCTGTTTAGATGTAAACTAACGTTATCAATGATAACGGCACGGTAAATGCTGGGTAAAACGTACCATTGGTACTTCGCGTACTTGAAGGAATAAAATAGACCCCATTTCGCGGTCCTTAGCCTCTTACCCAGCATCTCCTATCCCTACCTCCTCGTGGCGCTTGACGGGATATGAGCTACTTTATGGAAGATCGGGTAACCAACCGAACTATGGTGGTATTCTGGCAGGGAAGTGAGATTCGCTCCTCTCCGGAGGTGCAAATCTGATCGAGCGTCTGTCCTCCATGTTAGCAGCGGCTCACAACAGCGTCTGTTCGCCATGTTAGGGGCGGCTGATCATCGTCCGAGTGCCAGCGAGGGACTCTAAACTAAACTGTCAGTGTCGGTCTGTCGTGTCAGCATCAAGAAGGCAGCCCCTTCAACGCGATCTAGGTAGCCGAAAATTCTACAGCTACCAAGAGAGGTAAAAGTAGAGCAAACGGATTGATTCAACGGCAACAGACCCGGCAACGAATAAAGGACAACGTTTGGAAAGTCGGAACTTGGAATGTAAGGACTTTGAATGAACCCGCACGTGTTGAGCTCCTGACTCGTGAGCTGCAGAAGGTCAGCGTGAGTGTGGCAGCAATCCAGAAAATACGGTGGTCTAGAACTGGAGAACGTGAATTCCGGGCGGTGCGGATCCCATAGCGAACACTTAATTCAAGTACCACATCTATTATAGCGGCAAAACGTGGAGTTGGCTTCATGGTGATCGGGAAGCAAATGGAGCGTGTTATCCGGTGGAAGCCGATAAGCGACCGCATTTGCGTGTTGAGAATGAAGGACAAATTCTTAAACTATAGTCTGATCAGCATCTATGCCCCAACGAACGATAAGCCTAATGACGTGAAGGATGAGTTCTATGAAAGCCTTTATAAGGCCTACGGAGAGTGCTCAACACACGATGTAATGATTGTCATGGGTGATGCAAATGCGCAGATCGTAAGGGAAAGTTTCTTTCGTCCTGTCATCGGTACGCAAAGCCTTCATTCCGCTACCAACGATAATGGTCTGCGACTTGTAACCTTTGCTGCTGCTAGAGGAGTACCTTCTTCGCACGTAAGAATATCCACAAACTCACCTTGCAATATCCGAGTGGAAACACCTGCTCACAGATAGACCACGTGCTGATCGACGGACGACATTTCTCGGATGTTATAGATGTAAGGTCCTTCAGAGGTCCGAACATCGACTCGGATCACTACCTTGTAGTTGCAAAAATTCGGGCGCGACTCTCCAGCGTCACGAATTCACGAAACAACAGAACGATGCGTTTCAATATCCAACGCTTGTCAGTTGAAGGAGTTGCTGAACAGTACCACCAGAAGCTGGACGAGCGGATAGGAGATGCCACCGGATCTGGCGACGTCAACAGATTGTGGGAACATATCCACGAAGCTGTGACTACAACAGCGCAGGAAGTGTTGGGCACTGCACAGCGACGCCAACGAAATGGTTGGTTTGATGAGGAGTGCCAGCGAGTGACGGACGAGAAAAATGTTGCTAGGAGTCGAATGCTAGTGGCTCGTACCTGTTCCAACAGAGAGCGGTACAGTGTAGCAAGGGCAGAAGAGAAACGAATCCACCGCAGAAAAAAAAGCAACAGTGCCCGCCGTATGCAATGACCGAGAAGGGAATTTGCTGACAGACAAGACTATGGTGGCAGCCAGGTGGAAGGAGCACTTCGAAGATTTGTTGAACGGTGAAAATGAAGGTGTTTTAAGGAGCAGGATGAACATAGTCGGCGACGGTCAACCTGTGGAATCACCAACGCTGGACGAGCTTAAGAAGGCTCTAAACGAGTTGAAAAACAGTAAAGCTGCTGAGAAGGACGAGATCCCGGTCGAACTTCTTAAACATGGAATTGAGCAGCTGCATCAATCAATCCACCAAATTATCCAAAAAATATGGGAGGATGAAGAACTGCCTGCCGGCTGGTTGGATGGCCTCATATGCCCAATCTATAGGAAAGGGCACAGACTAGAGTGTGTCAATTGCAGAGGGATCATCCTTCTGAACTCGGCGTACAAAATCCTGTTGCGTATCCTGTTTAACAGACTGAGAACGCTTGAGGAGTCCTTCGTTGGTGAATACCAGGCAGGTTTTCGTGAGGGCCGATCAACGACGGATCAGATGTTTAGATTACGATTCAGTGAAGATAAATGAGCTGTGGCAGATAATGTCCGAACATGGTTTTCCGGCGAAACTAATTAGACTGATGCAGTGTTGCACGTTGGCTCAAAACCAAGGCTGTTTGGATTGCAAACGAAGTGTCAACCTCGTTTGTGACCTTAGACGGATTGTAGCAGGGTGATGCACTTTCGAATTTATTGTTCAACATTGCACTCGAAGACGCTATCAGGAGATCTGGCGTGCAGAGGAACGGCAATATCATCACACGGTCGCATATGCTCCTGGGCTTTGCGGACAACATCGACATTATTGGAATCGATCGCAGAGCAGTAGTGGAGGCTTTTGTCCCACTGAAGAGGGAGACGGCGAGGATAGGCTTAACCATTAACTCTACCAAGGCAAAGTACATGGTGCCAGGTAGAGACAGGGGAAGACTTAGGGGTGTTGGTCTTGGTGCAAAGGTTGTGCTTGATGGGGATGTGTTTGAAGTTGTTGAAGAATTTGTTTACCTTGGAACACTTGTGACATGTTACAATGACGTTTCCCGTGAAGTGAAAAGACGTATTGCTGCTGCGAATAGGGCCTTTTACGGATTAAGTAACCAGCATGAATTATGAGCTATATCAAGTATACAAAGTAGAAAATATTGTGATTCGTATAAAATACGGAAGAATCTCGGAGGAAAGAATAGCGAAAACAATATTGCCTGATTTTCTCAAAATTGCACGCGGCGTACCCTTCAGGAAAGGTACCGCCGCGCTTTTTGCACCCCGTTTACTTACTTTACTTGATTCTTATGGGTGAATTGCATTGCGGTGTACCGTTTGGCGCGGCCGTACCTTTCGACAGTCATTCGCTGCGTGAAGTTTTGTGCAAGTATCCATTTGGGAACACTATAAACGCCGCGCAGTGTATCATATCCAGAAAATCTGACAATATTCAACAGAGAACCAGATAGGGGCCGGCGACTTCGTGGAAGGCCACGAACACGCTGGCTGCACGCGGTGGAATCGGACCTGGGAGCCCTGAACGTTCGGGGAAGCTGGAGGAACATCGCCCAAGACCGACGATTATGGAGCTCTACAATATGCCAGGCATAGGTGTATCGACGCTGCGCTGTAGCCAACCAGGTATCCAGGTATCAGTTAAAAATTTAGAAGGTTTATTAGAACGGTAAATGTTATCGTTCAAGCATAGGGGAGTGAAAAAGTCAAAATTTAAATCACTCTTAGCTCATGTACAAAACAGTGACATAGGTAATCAAATGAATTATCTTATAATCTGTGTACCGTCAAGTAATAAATCAAGCCGTACGTTGTTTTGTTCTTTCTGGATCTAACTTTAACGCACGTTTCACCGAACCAATTTCAAATTTATTTTCCCGAAAAACTACAAATTTTGTGCAATCGCAACTACTAATTTGAATTTTATTCGCCAGTACGCTTCAACGATTTATTTCTTCAGCGACCAAAATATATCTGACAACATGTAAAGGTTCACCTATGCTCACTATCTTGCTCACTATGCTTGTATTGATGCAAACGCTCATTGCGAATGACAGTGAAGGGGTTCGGCTCGTTATCTATAACAATCTATTTTACGTAGTTTACGTCGGGCGGTCGTATCTTGTACATAACCCTTCTGATTTTTGTTTACGCTTTGTACCATCCATATTGATACGCTTGCATTTGGTCTTCTTCCTCACCTTAGTATCTATTCTCATTGGTTACCAGCCATAAACATTCATCTATTTTACGCCACACTCATCCCATAGTGCGCTCCGATGTCGACAGCCGTCTAATAGTGCGATGGAGACGCGAGGTCATCTGTGATACGTGTTTCAGCGTGCGTGCGTCTGAAAGGGATCGGTAAATATTCGAAGAATGCGGTCAAGCATCAGTTGGAAGTTTCGGCTTGTTTATCTTTTTCAAAAATGTCGAGCGGCCCTTTCCACTGAGGACGACCACATATGAGTTGACGTTTGTAGGGACAGCTTTTTAATGTTTTGAAGTGCGAGGTGACTTTCAAGACACGCGCAAGAGAAAAGCAATTGCATTTGGCCGCACAGTCCAACCTTTGCCAAAGTCAATATCGCTCTCGAGTGGGCCTCATTACATTCTGCTTTACTGAAGTGCAATAATACATGACACTTTTCCTAATTTAACCTTTTCTACGTAAAGCAATGCATGTGGATGCCACCTTGCAAATATCGCTTTCAAATATTTGCAGCAGATTCATTTCAAAACAGACCCGTCAAACAATCATCACTTCGGATTACGACACCTCTTGACATCTGTTGCTTGCATTTCATTGTGCTCTCCTGTCGCTATTATGTGCGCCCCAATCTGTTTTCCACGCGAAAATAACATTCAGATAAAGTAAACATCAACGTCAGACGTCGTCCGGCCGAAAATATGGCGCTGACTCCGCAGCCAGAAACCCATCGAAAGTGCATTCCACCCATCGTGGGGCACGAGCTGCAGCTCCTCGAGAATGCGAACGCGATAGCAACTGAAAATACGGTCCCCTAACATCATTTATCACCCCGCGAAGCCATGACTTGCGTTGGAAGTGGCAGGCGCGTGTTGCATTTTTGTCTATTGGTTGTGAGAAGAGTAAGAAAAAATAATGAAAACCAGTGAATGCTGAAGTCATTTCCAGAATCGAAGATAAATATTCAAGTGCTCGCTAGCAGCAAAATGAGATTATTGATTAATGAATGATCCTACAATGTGCAGTTCTTATCAGTGCTTTCAATGCAATGCTTTTTTTATAACATTAATCGCGAAGAATTAACGATAATGCGATAAAAATGTTCTGAAATTTACTTTACAATCAATTGTAGAAAACCAGTTTTCCTAAATGTGGTGGAACTAATCGTTCAATTTGGATGTTATGGACGAAAATTATTTTAAGCTTTCAGTGGAATGTATTTACTTGTCATAAAACGAGTTTGAACTATTCCATTGTATTCCACTACTTTATTGTACCTTTGACAGCTACGTATTTCGACCTCAACAGTAAGGCCGTATACAGTGTCTCGTAAAGTCGAGCCAAGTACTAGACACTGAAGACGGCCTTACTGTTGAGGTCGAAATACGTAGCTGTCAAAGGTACAATAAAGTAGTGGAATTAAATGTAATAGAGACATTATTGTTATTTTTATTGCAGTAATTGTGTGTGAAAAATCTTCAGCGTGCCGGATCATGTGCTATGTTCGGCTTGGAATGCGAGTGGCGCCTGTCTACAATATATGCTCCACACCCCGTGACTCAAAAGTAGGATTTACAAACGGATGGTTTAAAAATACGAAATATTTCTTGTTCGGAATGATTAATTGATAGTCTCTAATTCAAGCCGCTCATCTCTCGTTCTCCCTGGAGCCACGATCACAGTCCTCTCAGGGGACATTGAAATAATGTACTCAGGTGAAAAATAGACATTTTATTTGATTCCCTGGTGAAAACTTACCACACACCGCGTGGGCGGACGGACGTTTGCTCTCGTTCAGCAGGAATGTGGCCACCTCTCTTGGGCCGTATGGTTTCAATTAAAATCAAAGCGGAAAGTAAATTAATAATGAGATATTAAGTGACGGGTTTTGAATCGAAGAACCTTCAACACTTCTCGCAGTCACACGGTAGAGCACAGAAGCTGCGCTTCATTACGTGGCGAGAGCAGTTGTCAGTTTCAATGGAATAAAATTTAATCCGGGCGGTGGAGTGATTTATTGCGGTTGTGGATTTTTATTATATAAAATATTTGGCACTCGAGTTGGCGATTTGATTTGTGGCAGTTTTAGATGTGGTCTTCATTAAGTTCGTTTTATTTACGGAAGTAAATCGGAGACATAAAGTTTGAAATCATAATTCAAATGTTAGAACCAGAAACAGAACTATCAAGGATGAAAAATGATAATTATAAAAAAAATCCAAACAAATAGCAATACGCTCAGTGTCAAAACGAAAAAAAAATGTGGAATCTAAACTCATGATACTGGATGGAATATGGGACATGGAATAAACTTTTGTGCTGTAGACTTCCGAAATGAATACTGAGTCAATGATTCTGATACTTCAGATTTGGGGCTTGAGTCTTGGGACTTTACAGTTGAATCTTTATTCTGGAATTTGGGCTTTCGGATTCATGTCTTGAGGACTGGAATTAGAGGACTCCATTGGAATACAGCCGATTTAAGCTTAGGTTAAGGGCGTGAGCTTGTACTTGGGCCTGGGAACTTGAACTTGTTTCAAAAGTTTGTACCTAAACATTTGGATAGCTATTCTCCCGTAAACCGCATTTGTATATGGATGCCATGAACAGACTTGCGGTTAGCAGCAGTATATGTCTTGAGGAATTAACTTGAGACGTTGAGACAACCAATTGACATAATCGGCACGCTTCTCCATAGTTCCAACAATCCCGGATGAAATATTCTGCTTTTTGATGGTATTTATAAGGCTTGTGTCTTAAAATCAGGGAAATGCCTCCTATGCTATCTTGTGGGATGGTTCCTAAAGACACTTTCGAAAACAGGGGTGCTTCCCAGTACAACTATTTCTCCCATGAGCACAATTCTTCCTTTCCAGATCGATTTACTTCACACTCGCGGTTACAAAATAACAACACTACTTTATTTAACTTAAACGATATATTCCGGATCTATACATTTTATTCATCCTAACGCTAATATCTTATTTCTCATAGACTACACATCATAAACAGTTTAACCAATTTGGCCGAACGGTGGCCAGTACCGGCGTGCCTGCGTTTGCGTTGCTGTATGGTGATTAACTGGCTAAAGTAACGATATAGAAATTATCAGACCGATTATTGCAACTGTGGAAATGGACATGAGTAGGGAATAATAAGAATGTGAACACGCTCTTATCAGCATCTCGTTATCTCGCCATCATATCCACCACTGCAAATTCAGATGGGCATCTCTCCATAGTTCTCACAGGTTACAGATGGTCTCTCGCCAAACCAATCAGCTACCAGAATTCAAGATGGACGAGAGTTGTTTATATATAGTCAAGTGCTTTGTTGGACGTATGGACAGCTTATTGTTCGATTGGATGGCTCGCAGTTAATAAAATATGCCATATCAACTGTCTTTGTTGCAATTTAAACAAGACTTTTGATTCAATAACAGATTTTTAAACTTAAGACTTAATGGACAACTATGGTTCGGAGGGCCATACAAATTTTGATGAAATTAATATATTATTACTTTTTCTCGTTTTATTTAAAGACTAAAGAAAGGGGGTGGTTATTGGGTGAGCTCGCCGAATCGTTGCGGCCGTTACTGTTGCTATTGATTGTCGGTTGGATACGATAATGAATTCCATACTGCTTCACGTGATCATTTCACAGGATCGCTTCACTGGCTCTCACGACCAGACTTTCACAAGCTCACAAAAAAAAGAAGAGGAATCGTATCCCAGGGTCGTGGATTGGGGGTTAGTTTTAGAGCATTTTAATTTCCTCACTTGCAGTGTTTTACAGAAGCTCGTGTCGAACAAGAATGGTCGCAGTCGTCACTGCGGGGATGCGAGCTGCCGAGCGTTTAACGAGGGCAGCGGGGTGGTTCATGGACGGGTACGGAGCGGGCAAAACGGTGGCGGGGACGGCGGCACGGTGCACAGCGAACAGGTGATGAAGACGGTACAGCTTACCAGTATCGGGCGATCGAACAGCTTGGCGGCGGGGCTTTCAATGGCTTCGGCTTGACCAAGCAAACGTTCGGTGGCGTAACAGCGGTCGAGAATATACGGGAAAAATACAGTTTCCCGACGACCACGCTGGAGTGGCGTGGTAGCGCAAAAAGTAAGATGGCTTCGCTTTGCTGGTGACGGACTCACGACGGTCAAACCGCGAGTGGTTGTTGCACCCGTTAGAGCGGCAGAGTGGAACTGACTCCAAGATGGCTTCGCTTCGGTGGTGGGGACGGCTGTGCGGCGGCAACTCCGCGATAGAGAGAGGCACGAGAAGAACACAATACCGACTTACGTAGTTCACTCTACCTCGGCGTGGTTGCGTTGGGTCCAAGGGTTCCGGATCACGAAATCTCACCAAAAATCCACTTTAGGCCTTCTTGGGGGAATAACTCCCTACGGCTAGCAACTTGTCGATGTGCCGAAATACAGCGATCAATCGAAATTCCGATCAAGATTAGTTTTAATACTTTCGATCTTTCTCGTTCGGCGATTGAGATCCAAGTCCCTACACATTTTTTCTGTTCCCATCCCCGAGGTTCGCTCCCTTTCATTCTGCCCCACTTTCCGGGTGAACCTTGGAAAGGCATATCCGCTTTTCTTTCCGCTGACGTTCTGTCACACCACGGTTACCGCTACTATTAACGAATCTGGTTCTGTCATAACGCCCACCTTGTAATAGGGAGTAATAGGGTTCTAAAACCTTCACCCGCTCCAAAAACCACAACAAGGCGGTGAAAATCGCTAAATATTTGTATTGTTTTTCTCTCTACTAAATTAAACAATTTTTTAACCATTTGTCGGTTACACCACTTCTGACCATTAAATGGTAAGACGGTATAATGCACCCAACTTGGCCAAGGCCTTTGATTTCTAGACTTATGTTGGTTTTTAGTGTCAACCACATAAGGATTTGTAACCTTTTGATTGTGGGATTGATAAAATACTAATGAAGGGCTATGAAACGTCTTTGGTTAAGGTGGGTGTTGGCGGAGAGCAGGCGGTAAAATACAACGCGACACCGGGTTGTTAGCAGCACATGCGGTGCAGCGTTAAACTGCAAAAGGTTTCAATTTTATAACCGTCAGCCTTACTGACCTTCCCGGCTTTAAAGTGAGATGGCTTAAGCGCCACTCCCGAGGGAGACCATCCACCAATATTTGGGTTGCCCGACCGTTGAGACCTTTCAGGGGAAGAAGGCTCAGTTTATGAATTTTGTCCGGGAAGTAAGATGGCTGACTGAAACTGTTCTTGAAAAGGTACGCTACTAATGCGGTTTATAAATATAATCATCTAGAACAAGATTACAGCGGCCAGTGATGAATTATGTAGAGGGGGTTTTATCATCACCGGCAAGTATCCCGAAAATCCCAATCGAACCGACCCGTGTCCGACTAAAAAGTTGCCCGGTTGGTTTCGGAGCCAACCTCCCCAGTAAAACAATTTCTACAACAAAAAACTACAAATGGGACACGTGTGACATGAAAAACACTCAACTCATTTCACTTAATTGGGACCAACATTTATTGCGTGGATCTATCCGTCCGCTTCCTCATTTCTCATACTCTACGACTGAAATGTTTCTGCATACGCACGGAACAAATGAGCTTTTATCCAGTCACATACAAGCTTTATTCATAACAATTATCCTACACTAGTGTTCATTTCTCTCTTCGCTCTTCCTATACTCTCTGAACCTTTCCCATGCTCTATGGTCCCTGTCTACCTATCGTGTGTGCTTTGGCTAGGTGTGCATTCTAATGACGTGCTATTTCGAATCTCTCGTTCGCCTCGGCGAACGCAATGGGTTTTCGATTCACGGAATTTCAATTCACGGTCTTATAAAAACGGCCGTGCACGCCACGCAACGTATGCTATGTTGCGGCGTGAATTAACTTGTCATGCGCATGAATGTTCAATGGGTTGGGTGGGTACTCACAGACCTTCTTCGGTGACGATGATGACGATGCCGGATGAACGGAAAGGGGGTGGCGGTGAACTCGCTGCTGCGCTCTCGTACGACGACGAAGCTCTATTGCCGCCGGGGGTAGGCGGATTGCCTTTCTGCTGCTGGTTGGCGGTCGGTTCACTCGAACATCGGAATAACTTACTTTCTTTGCGCGCGACGCGACACGTGCGTCGAGGTTCTCCTAGTCGTCACTAGGGGAATGGAAATACGGTTGCGATTGCTGATTCGTCCTGCCTAGGGAGCGTAGAAACGGAAGCGTCCCTCTTCCGGCGTGCCCCGGGAGAACTTCTGAGCCTGATGGTGGGGTCAGAAATGGCCACTGGGAGTTCGATTGTGGTGCCACGGACGGATTAACGGCTTGGCAAGAACCTTTAAATAATTCGTTACACGACCAACGTGTTATTTTAGACCGTTCACAAAAGCACAAAATAGCACAAATTACCTTTACTGGACCATAGCCACACACGATAACACACCGCCTATTAACAATCGCACACACAATTACTGATAGCTACAACTAGGGAAAGGGATTTAAATTTAATTAAGTTCAACTAATTGATTGTCTTTCATGTCACTACCTATTACAAGACACCACGGCGCGAGAACTTTGGGCCACTCCTGCCTCTTTCACGGATCAGTTCGAAGTGAACTTGATCAACTTGGGAATCCTCAGAATAACCGCCAAATTGCAAATTGCATCACCGGACATCACGAAGTTAATTTCGTGATTCCAAAAATTACTCTCGCGCTCTAAATAATCATATTCGCGCATGTTTGCGTCTCTTTCCACGAACAGCTTCAATCATCCATCTCGCTGTTCGGCCCCAAAATCTTGGGTGGAAAGAAAACGCCAAAGGTCATTGCAACCTGAAAGGATTCTCAACGGGTCGATGCACGCGGGCGATAGCATGTGCTACAAGCCACCCGGCAGATTTAATCATTTTTAGGGGCAATCAATTCCCACGGCCGCTCACAACGTCAGTAGGAACTCACATAATTAATTTTGTTTTGCGCTTCTTGAGAGTGCCGCTCATGAACAGAATGAACGCTAATGTAGTGAATTTTGAATTTCTGCTCTAGGCTGGTTCAACATATTTAGCAAATTATTAAATTGATTTATTAAATCCTAATTACGAATATTACGAGTAACATATATTGAACAATAAATCATGAAACGACATGCTCGTTACAATTTATTATCTGATTTCATTTCATTCGACAAAGTTGCAGTAATATTTACACTTTCGTAAATAGTATAACTTCTATTATATTAAACAATCCACGTTTGTTTTAAATTAGTCACTTACGTACATTTTAAAGTTTAGGTAAATTGGATTACAAATAGACTGTAACTATTCCGACCCACGATATCCATGAAATTATATCTTCTTTTCCTTATTTATCTTTTCTTTTAAATTGGTTGCTGTCACTCGTGACATTTGAATGCATTTCATAATTCATTATATTACGAAGCATTGGCAGTGCTGCCAGCGGCAACAGTGGGCGTATTACTCAGGCACTTTTTGAAATCCATTTTTCACGACTTTTCATAAAAGCTTTATTATTGTAATATTTTTATATGACTACTCACGGGAAATGCATTTGCGACTTCTTGGACTACCAAATAACACAAAGTTTGTATAAATTGCGCTGAAAAGTGAAAAATTATCATAGGTATAGCCTTAGGGGGGGGGGGGGGGGCATATTATACCGTCTTACCCTACTAACTGCAGTTATTTTTTATCACTCGCTCGAAGTAATACGCTAGGAGAAATGTAAAACAAAGAAAAAGTGGAATCACGAAAAAAAAATTCCACAGCGAGATATGGGATACAATTTTCTAAAAAGTTTTAAAAAATTCAAAATTATATGTTTTTGAAAATAATTTGGAGCACTGGAGTAGACTTCTGATTATTTTTTATCTACATTGTACATATATTTATTTGATTGTTCAAGATAATAAATGTTTTTCTAGAATTGATTCCGGAAAAGGTGCTATTTTTTATGTTTATTAAATTTCAATCTTTTCAATCAACCATATTCAAAATAAAAATTAGCTCGAATTTTTTTTAATTATTTCATATTTCGTTGGCTATTTCTTTGCCGTGGTTAATTTTTGTGATTCTTTTTCTCTGATGACAACATTCATCCGCCTCCAGGGAATCAATTTTTCTGAAATGCGCTTGCTAAACAAGCGACAAAAGATTATCAACGACAAAGCTTTGTTTTTGTCGGAAATAGTAATGACAAAGATCCGAATTTTTTTGTCAGAAACAAAAAAGAAGACATTTTTGTTGCAAACTTTTCATACCGTTATTATACCGTATTTATATTCGAGAATCTAACTATGATTACAAACAAACATCGATGACGCAATGAGAAAACAGAACTGTGCAATAAAAATCCTAAATGCTGATGTCATATTAGAAATTTGGAGACAGTACTCGTCGATAGAAAATCCTTCCGCACGCGATGGCATATGAGCAAGTCAAACCACCTTCCTTTTGCCAGTGGAGATATATCAGCTTCCACACTGATATTCTTCCCTCCCCCTTCATACGGGAGCTTGGCAGAAGGAAGGTCGTGTGATATGTGCCATCACAAATATTGCCCTCCGCTCGCTTTCAATTCGACTTCTATAAAAACATTCTTCATGTCTGCCGTATCCTAACGGAACTATCAATTCTATACTTTCGCCTCTCATTCTATCATGAACATGTACGTCCAAGTTTGGAAGATAATATTAGCAAAGATAGTAAAATAGTAGTAGATAGTAGTTAATATATAATATTTAATACATATTAGCATTTCCATATCATAATAACATCGTGTTTTCGGAAATATCAGAGCATGCAATGGAAATGATTCTTGTCATATTGTTTTCGGGTTCTGATAAAGGCTTGTTGCGAAGTGCGTTTGTCCATTAGTAGGTACGTTTTGATCAAAGCAAGCTTAGCTGTGTCTGCTGGCACTAAATTTTCACAATGGTGCCTTTTGCCAGCCGTTGTGGTGTGCTCTACTTTGATCCGTGTTTATAAAACGTTTCTACTGTTAAAAATGTTTGTGACGCTTTAGCTGTTAAACACTTTTGAACTCGAGGAGCTTATTGATTCGTTTGTATAACCGACGAAACTGGCCCCATCTTTCCTTCACTCTCCGGACCAAACTTCAAAATATAAGAGAGCGATTGCTATCACAGAATTACCTCTTATCTTTTGCATCATGGCTTTTAGGAACTTCTGAAAGCCATTTTTCATCCCAAAACATGAATTTTCGAAGCAACGATAAGTTTCTTACAACCTAACCAAATTTGAATTAATAGCAAGAAGGTGTCAAGACAAACAATTAAATTTAATTTTCCGATTGTATATGCAAAGCTTTCACAATCCTAACCGGACACATGCTTTCCATTTTTTTTTATTTCTTGTAAATAAGTTTTTGATATAAATGTAAATAAAGCATTTCAATAAATAGTTTTATAAATTAATATAAAAATAATAAATAATCTATCTCAATATTTAGAAAATAAATAAATAAAGCATGTCAATAAATAGTAAAAGAAATAAATAATTATGGATAAATAACAAAACAAAACAAATAATAAATAAGCCAGCTAATAAATAAATAAATAAGCATCTGAATAAAATACGAAATCCGTAATTGGAATTATTTATTATTTATTCAGACTAAGGCCGAAGTGGCCTGTGCGGTATATAAGAGTCTTCTCCATTCGGCTCGGTCCATGGCTACACGTCGCCAGTCACGGAGAGGGTCCGCAAGTCATCTTCCACCTGATCGATCCACCTCGCCCGCTGCGCACCTCGCCTTCTTGTGCCCGTAGGTTCGTTTTCGAGAACCATTTTCACCGGGTTATTGTCCGACATTCTGGTTACGTGCCCGGCCCACCGCAGTCGTCCGATTTTCGCAGTGTGAACGATGAATGGTTCTCCCAACAGCTGATGCAACTCGTGGTTCATTCGCCTCCTCCACGTACCGTTCGCCATCTGCACCACACCATACATGGTACGCAGCACTTTCCTTTCGAAAACTCCGAGTGCCCGTTGGTCCTCCATGAGCATCGTCCAGGTCTCGTGTCCGTAGAGGACTACCGGTCTAATGAGCGTTTTGTAGATTGTCAGTTTGGTACGGCGGCGAACTCTATTCGATCGGAGCGTCTTGCGGAGTCCAAAGTATGTACGACTTTCAGCCACTATACGTCTCCGAATTTGTCTGCTGGTATCATTTTCGGTAGTCACCAGTGAGCCCAAGTACACAAAATCTTCTACCACCTGGATTTCGTCACCACCGATGCCAACTCGCGGTGGGTGGCTCACATTGTCTTCTCTTGAACCTCTTCCTATCATGTACTTCGTCCGATCCGCTTGGCTTCCCTCTTCAGTCTGATGTAGGCTTCCTCCATCTTCTCAAAGTTACGTGCCATAATATCTATGTCGTCGGCGAAGCCAAATAGCTGGACGGACTTATTGAAAATTGTACCACTCGTGTCAATCCCTGGTCTTCGTATTACCCCTTCCAAAGCGATGTTGAATAGCAGAAACGAAAGACCATCACCTTGCCGTAACCCTCTGCGGGTTTCGAAGGGACTCGAGAATGCCCCTGAAACTCGAACTACGCGCATCACCCGATCCATCGTCGCTTTGATCAACCGTGTCAGTTTATCCGGAAATCCGTTTTCGTGCATTAGCTGCCATAGCTGGTCCCGATCGATTGTATCATATGCGGCTTTGAAGTCGATGAATAGATGATGTGTGGGCACGTTGTATTCGCGGCACTTCTGCAGTACTTGGCGAATGGCGAACACCTGGTCCGTGGTGGAGCGTTCGCCCATAAAACCGCCCATGGGAGAGTACCTTGTAGGCGGTGTTCAGCAATGTGATTGCGCGGTAGTTGCTACAATCCAGCTTATCGCCCTTTTTGTAGATGGGACACACGACACCTTCCATCCACTCCTGCGGCAAAAATTCCTCCTCCCAAATCTTGGTAATGACCCAGTGCAGCGCTCTATCCAGTGCCTCACCACCGTGTTTAAATAGCTCTCCTGGTAGTTGGTCAACTCCAGGGGCTTTGTTGTTCTTCAGCCGGCCAATCTCCTCCTGGATTTCTTGGAGATCCGCATCCGGTAGAATTATGTCCTGCGCGCGTTCCCCCAGGTCCATCACCATACCGCCATCTTCGTCTGCCACATCGCCATTCAGGTGCTCTTCGTAGTGCTGCCGCCACCTTTGGATCACCTCACGCTCGTTCGTAAGAAGTTTCCCGTTTATGTCCTCTGATCCGGGGGCACCGTGCCAAGTGCAGCGGTTGCGGTGCTACCAATGGCGGATCGAATATCTCTCCAGCCATCTTCAAGAGACGCTGCGCCTAGCTGCTCTTCCGTTGGGAGTGCCACTTCCAGATGCTGCGCGTATTCTTGGGCTAGTCTACCGTCTTGTAGCCGCCCAAAATTAAGCCGCGACGTCCGACTTCGACGCGTGTTGTACACCGTCGAGAGTTTTGAGCGCAGGCATACTGCAACGAGGTAGTAGTCGGATTCAATATTCGCACTGCGGTAAGTGCGGACGTTCGTGATGTCGGAGAAGAATTTACCGTCGATTAGAACGTGGTCGATTTGGTTTTCCGTTTCTTGGTTAGGTGATCTCCATGTGGCCTTGTGGATATTTTTGCGCGGAAAGAAGGTGCTTCGGACTACCATTCCGCGGGAGGCTGCGAAGTTTATGCATCGTTGGCCGTTGTCATTCGATACGGTGTGCAGACTATCCGGTCCGATGACCGGTCTATACATTTCCTCCCTGCCTACCTGCGCGTTCATGTCACCGATGACGATTTTGACGTCCCGCAGTGGGCATCCATCGTATGTCTGCTCCAGCTGTGCGTAGAACGCTTCTTTCTCGTCGTCGGGTCTCCCTTCGTGTGGGCAGTGCACGTTGATGATGCTATAGTTGAAGAAACGGCCTTTAATCCTCAGCTTGCACCTTGCGTTGATTGGCTGCCACCAAATCACGCGTTGGCGCATCTTTCCCAGCACTATGAAGCCGGTTCCCAGCTCGTTGGTGGTGCCACTGCTTTGGTAGAAGGTAGCCGCCCGATGCCCTCTTTTCCACACTTTCTGTCCTGTCCAGCAAATCTCCTGCAGCGCCACGACGTCGAAGTTGCGGGGATGTAATTCATCGTAGATCATCCTGTCGCAACCTGCGAAACCTAGCGACTTGCAGTTCCATGTTCCAAGCTTCCAATCGTGATCCTTTATTTGTTCGTAATTATTGGTTTTCCAGGCGGCTTATTGGGCCTGCGCAAACCTCCTGTTTCGCCGGAGGACCGTCGTGTCAGGGCTGTTTAGCGTCTCACCTAACACCAGGACTTGGGCTTGTCCGCTTTGAGCGGCACACGGTCGCTTTGGCGGAGCCTACTTGCGGATACATGCAGCTTTTTATAGAGGTTTAACAGGGCCCACTGTCAAACCCCACCACATCCTAGGCAGGCGCCACAAGTCGCAGATGGCCTGGGGAGGGATTGTCAAGCCCTTGGACATAGTCCCTGCTGCCCTAATCAAGTATGCTTTGAAACCACAATAAATCCATCGATGTAACTAGGGATGTCCTCTGATTTTAACACTCCCAGGATTTGTCTGCTCCTCAATTTTGAACACGATCGATCAATTTTAAACACGAGCCAACCAAATCAGTCTGAATTTTGCTGCTAGTGGATTTTATCATGTTCCAAGTTTATCACATACTAATTCATATTAGTGATTTGGGTGAAATTTGTATAGGCTAAAACCCATGCAGAGTATATTAACCCCTTAATATAAATCATGGGATTTTAGCATTGGAAATTTATCTAGAGAATCGTTGTGTTGCAAATATTCTACAAATTTGTTAGGTCTAATAAATATGGGGTCTCCAATATCCTTGCGAGCAAAGGCGTAGGATTGTCAATCCGGAGATGGTGAGTTCGATTCTCGGTCCGGTCTATGATGTTTTCGGGTTGGAAGCATTTCCCACTCCCTGGGCATAGTGTATCAATTGTACTTGCCACACAAGATACATACCACCATCGGGGGTGACAATGGGTCTGGGGGGAGAGAATGGGTCATAGCTCTCACCGACAGTCTGGAGGAGCATAGCAAAATCGTTCAAAAAGGTCTCTTATATTTTAGTCTTCTTGCCCTCAGATACATTCAATCTATTCTACTGGCATTCTAAGTACTTGAAACAGTGACCCATTCTCATTTGACCCATTGGTACTCATGCAATGGTGGGCACAGAAAAGCTTTCAATTAATAACTGAGGAAATGCTAATAAAATACTAAGTTGAAAAGCAGGCCAAATTCCAGTTGGAATGCAGAGCCATTGAATAAGAAGGAGAATTAATACGAGTCAGTCTCCCTGCGTCAGAGTACATTTCCTGAACGCTGGAAATTTTCTTTCATGTTCCCTGTGTTTAAAAAAGGCCACAAGCAAGACGCGGAAAACTACAGAGGGATTACATCTTTGTGCGCTTGCGCAATTTTTTTCGAAATAATGGTGAATAACGCACTGTTTGCTGCCTGTAAATCGTATATATCATCTGATCAACATGGATTCTACCCTAAAAGGTCGATCTCAACTAATCTCGTTCCATTTGTATCGTTGTGCCTGCGTAACATGGAGCTAGGAGCCCAAGTGAACGACGTTGGATTCGTCCTTCCATCTGGATACAGGGTATTCTATGCTGACGATGTCAAGATATTTGCTGTTATCAGATACCATGCCGATTGCCTGCAGCTACAGCAGTTCATAAACGATTTCAGCGAGTATCCAAAAATGCAATTTGATACCACCGAAAGCAAAACCCAATTCATTTCGATTACACAATTAACTATCTAACACTGCAACGTGTTGATACCGTACGGGATCTTGGAATTATGCTAGATTCAACTCTTACATTCAAAACGCATTATTCGGATGTTGTTACTAAAGCTAATAAAAAATTGGGATTCATCTTTAAGATCGCCGATGAATTTCGGGACCCTTTTTGCCTGAACGCACTGTATTGCTCACTAGTTCGATCGATTGTCGAATTTAGATCAGTTATTTGGAGCCCGTATCAGAGAGTTTGGATTACTAGACCTGGAAACTGCACAAAAGAAATTTGTTCGCTACGCCTTGCGTCATCTTCCTTGGAACGACGCTGTTAACCTACCGCTCTTTGAACACCGATGTCAGCTACTGGGATTAGACACTCTGGAGCGTAGAAGATCGATAGCTCAAGCTGTTTTTGTCGCGAAAATTCTTGTAGGTGAAATCGATTCTCCTGAAATGCTTGCTGCTCTTCAAATGTATGCACCAGAACGACCACTACGAACCAGAAACATCCTTTACCTTCCACCACCTGTTGCTAATTACGGACTGCACGATCCTGTTCGGTACATGTCATTACGTTTCAATGAGTACTATAGTGCTTTCGACTTCAACTAGTCGCCCAACGCCTTCCGACTACGTCTGGTGCGTATGTTACGCAACGGAATCAGTCTACACCTGATGGAGTACTGGACGATGAATCTAAAGATGTGTTTATTTTGTTTTAACACTAAGACGATTATTATGTTTATATTGTATTTGTTGTTTTAATCTGTTGTGAATATGTCGAATCAGTTTTTGTAACGTTTGTTAAAAGATATGGGGTTTTATGCCTCTTTCAGTGCAGCACATTGTTTCCTCAAAGAAGCTTTTCCTTATCCATATTTCATTAAGACATTTTTTGTCAGATGAAACTAAATAAAATAAATAAATAAATAAATTAAATTTGAGTCTTAGAACCTTAGCCGTGGTTCTTGAGCCAATGGACATTATGCGTGCAGTATCCCCAGCAAATACTGGGAGCAACTCGATGACTTCTTTTGATGTTGTGGAATCGCCGATTTGTATCGCCAATCGTCAAGATCGCCTAATTGATCTAAACACATTTTGGCAATGGAAATGTTTAATTCACGATTTCATCAATTTCACATTTTGAATATTTAGAATTTTGCTTTTTTTTCAATTCTTTATTCAATAAAATAATTTCTCGGCTCTATTCATTTTTTATAAATTTGTAGAATTTGGAAACATTATTTTAATTCACATTTAAACATGCATTGAAGTTAATATCATTGAATAACATAAAAAAAATTTCCGAAACCTGAACTATATGAACATGGATTAAGATATTTAAGCTATAAGACTATATCCATAAATCTAGAGACATTAGACATTATCCTTGGGGCCAGTTGTATGCGTGAATTATACAAAGTACTGTAGTCGAAAGATTTCAGCGGTGGAAATTCAACTTTGCGTATAGATTCATGGAATTTGAGTCTTGAAACTACGTCTGTCGGGTGTTATTTGTTAAACCTCCAAATATAGAACTTGAGACTTTCTGAGACATGAGTCATAGAGCGTATTATGTGATTTAAGCTGCAGGAATCAGTCTTTTTGACTTCAGTATCCAGGAATGACTACTTGTATTCGAAACGATGAACTTTCTTTATGCGTTAAAATTCACTTAATAAGAGTCTTAAAAACACTTTCATTTGTTATTAGATTGTCCTTTTCATTTGACTATGGATTCGGGTTAAAATTTGTACGAATTTATAAAAAAAGACATTGATCATTTTTACATTTTGCCGAAACCTATGAGTGGCCATTACACAGGAAGCCATAACCCATTTTTGCTTGAAACCCACGCTCATATTTATGTCTACAATTGATCACAACACAACGCCCAACATATTTGTTCACACCTCCTCTTACTGCGTAGGAAGGAAATGGAGGAATAATATGCTTCATTCAAGTTTAATCGATTTTTTCCAAATTGAGGACACTGTTTCAAAATGTTTTACATTCTAAACGGATTTATTCATGTTTTTCTTATTTGTATAAGAAAATTAATAATGAAAATTAAAAATTCCAATGATTTCCTCGTTCGCATTTCAGCTCACAACCCCCTTCAAACTGCGACGGCTTGTGACTCACGCCCGTTGTTTGCGGCACATCAGCGCGCATCGCCTTAGAACAACAGAAAGAAATGCTTTCTTTTCGCGACTTCTTGCGTCACGGATAAGATGATTGACTGCCGCTGGTCCGGTTGTTTATCACCCGGGTGTGTGGTGGGTACGAGCCACGCATGACCACATGTTTCGCTGGTCCCTGGACGTCATGCTTTCTTTGTCTGTTCTGTAATCGTGCCGGATGCGACCATTTTTTGGCACTTGCCGTATTTGACGGTCGCGCAGGTTGTTGGGAATGGATGGCGTGGACTATTGATAGAGACCGCTGCGTAATTTGGCAATCCAACTTAATAACCTAAATTATTTTCCGGATGTCAATGCGACTTAGAGAAGTTTCACTTTTACAAATATGTATTTATGCGATTTTGAATTTGAACTCAATGAAACGACTCTCCATCGAAAGACAATCGAGAAATGAAACATAATTTTTAACGAAATCGTTATAGTGAATGAAACTGATCTCCAGTACGAGATTGGGTCGCCGGTTTTTATTTTAAAAAAATCCTAGAGCCTCGATAAGAATTGGAAGATGATTCATATTGCTAAAATTAACCCAAAATAGCGCCGCGAAATGAATTGAGGAATAAAATTTTTACGATATCGCCATACACTTTTCAACTAAATAAACACCATTTTTTCATACAAGAACTTGCGGGAATAATGGCGCAATGCAGAGGAAAAAGACACATTTCAATACAGTAGCTGTCTTTTTTTAAATAAATTATACTTCAGTGTCAAAAATAGTTATGGAATGGAAATAATGTTAATGCCTCCAGTATTATATGGGACTCCAAAGTTTTATTAATCTGTTCCTTACTGTAGTTCCATAGTTTGAGTGCTGGCTACAGTAACTCATACATACTAAGTGTTCAATATTTGTTGCTGTTGCAGTACATTGAGTTTCAGTAGTGTTTTCACGCTGGATAGATAAAGATGCAAAGAAATCACTATACAACACATTTTGGAATTCAGCCTCTGGAAAGAATTACTGGAAAAGAGTCAAGCTTGGACTAAATGATTGACTACCCTTGCTGGTGCTTTTAAACTGTTAAGATTGTTAGCGCGTCCTATAATTCAACAACTGAGGAATATCCACGCATAGGATTTTCCTGTTACTGAAGCCCTCATTCCTACCAGAGCTTGAAATATCTTTATTTATTTAATCATAAAAATTGAGGGAGGTTATAGCTTCATTCAGAAGTAACCCACATTACGGGCGTACTAATCATTGTCATCATCAACAACGGGTTTACGACGACGGCGCCGACCGGCCACTAACAATGACAGCGTATCCCGATGCCGATTTATTGTGGGCACAGTGAGATTCATTACCGCCATTTCCGTTGTCGACAATCTTTATATATGCAGAACATGTTTGTTTTGCTAAGCTTATGCGCTCTCGTTCTATTTTTGCACATTTTCACTTGTTGCAGATTAGTATCTACGCATCATTGCTCAAGGTTGTAACATCCGAGCTTTCAAAATAGCTTATTTAAATCCAGAGCGGTGGTAATGACAGGAGTTTTACGTTGACTCATCATGGCTTCCCGTTTCTATAAGGAGGTAAGGAAGAAGTGTGTCAGAAAGTGGTTTGTTTGACGAGCATCGTGAACTTGCTTACACTTAGAGTAAATATCAAAATTCGGATAAATTTCCTGTTGTGCATTCGCAATTTGAAATGGATCATAATCTTACAATTTCCTGGTTTTACCATCGTTTCAAACACCGAAAGATTCGATTAATTCGCTGACCAGCAGTGTACATACTGAAGATTAATTTCCGTGCAGAACTTGTGAATCATACTCTCCTCGTATTCTTCAAGCTTCCTACGTAGTGTCTCAGTAAGTCGCGTGCCTCCTCCAGCTTGAATACCCATTTTGGAATACCCATTTTGGATGCCTCAGTTTCAATCCGGAATATAGAACGGGCAACGAATGGTCATGGCTGCGGGTTGAAATTGTGCCCTGTATGTTTTCCGATGCGCGACACCTACACTGAACCCAAACTCAATCTTCAAAATGAATGTTTGGTCATTCACGGCGTTCGAGAATCGCATCTATCTGTTTACATATGACGAATGCGACTGTATGCTTTAACTAAAATAAATAATATTTTAGCAAAAGCATGAAGTTATTATTATTATTATACTCTTATATCCATAGTGGCCTGTGCGGTATATAAGAGTCTTCTCCATTCGGCTCAGTCCATGACAACAACTCGGACGCCAACCACGCAGTCTACGGAGGGTCCGCAAGTCGTCTTCCACCTGAACGATCCACCTTGCCCGCTGCGCACCTTGCCTTCTTGTGCCCGTCGGTTAGTTGTCGGGAACCATTTTCGCCGGGTTACTGTCTGACATTTTGGCTACGTGCCCGGCCCACCGCAGTCGTCCGATTTTCGCGGTGTGAACGATGGATGGTTCTCCCAGCAGCTCATGCAACACGTGGTTTATTCGCCTCCTCCACGTACCGTCCGCCATCTGCACCCCACCATAGATGGTACGCAACACTTTCCTTTCGAAAACTCCCAGTGCGCGTTGGTCCTCCACGAGCATCGTCCAGGTCTCATGTCCGTAGAGGACTACCGGTCTAATGAGCGTTTTGTAAATTGTCAGTTTGGTACGGCGGCGAACTCTATTCGATCGGAGCGTCTTGCGGAGTCCAAAGTACGTACGATTTCCAGCCACTATGCATCTCCGAATTTCTCTGCTGGTGTCATTTCCGGCAGTCACCAGTGAGCCTAAGTACACAAATTCTTCTACCACCTCGATTTCATCACCACCGATGCAAACTCGCAGTGGGTGGCTCACGTTGTCTTCTTATGAACCTCTTCCTGTCATGTACTTCGTCTTCGACGTGTTGATGACTAGACCGATCTGCTTGGCTTCCCTTTTCAGTCTGACGTAGGCTTCCTCCATCTTCTCAAACTTACATGCCATAACTTATTGAAAATTGTACCACTCGTGATAATCCCTGCTCTTCGTATTACCCCTTCCAAAGCGATGTTGAATAGCAGACACGAAAGACCATCACCTTGCCGTAACTCTCTGCAGGTTTCGAAGGGGCTCGAGAATGCCCCTGAAACTCGAACTACGCACATCACCCGATCCATCGTCGCTTTGATCAACCGTGTCAGTTTATCCGGAAATCCGTTTTCGTGCATTAGCTGCCATAGCTGGTCCCGATCGATTGTATCATATGCGGCTTTGAAGTCGATGAATAGATTATGTGTGGTCACGTTGTATTCGTGGCATTTCTGCAGTACTTGGCGAATGGTGAACACTTGGTCCATGGTGGAGCGTTCCCCCCTTAAAACCCGCCTGGTACTGCCTCACGAACTCCCTTGCAATTGGTGCTTGCAATTGGCAGATTATCGCCCTTTTTGTAGATGGGACACACGACACCTTCCATCCACTCCTGCGGCAAAACTTCCTCCTCCCAAATCTTGGTAATGACCCAGTGCAGCGCTCTAGCCAATGCCTCACCACCGTGTTCAAATAGCTCTCCTGGTAGTTGGTCAACCCCAGGGGCTTTGTTATTCTTCAGCCGGCCAATCTCCTCCTGGATTACCTGGAGATTCGGAGCCGGTAATATTATGTCCTGTGCGCGTTCTCCCAGGTCCATCACCATACCGCCATCTTCGTCTGCCACATCGCCATTCAGGTGTTCTTCGTAGTGCTGCCGCCACCTTTGGATCACCTCACGCTCGTTCGTAAGAAGGTTCCCGGTTTAACTTCTCATAGAACTTTCGTGTGTTATTAGCGCGGTACAGTTTGTAACGGGGAATTTGGAAGCGAGGAGTCGACGGACCAATACAACCTTCACTTAAGCGCCAGACAAGTATTTCTTGTCGTGAAGGCGCGATTTATAATGCAAAAGAGTCTTCCCGTGCCCGGTCAGAAAATCTCAGGGCGAGTCTTGGTCGACAATCACAATATTCCGAGTGATAGCATCAAATTGCCCAGAAGCTAAGGATCAATATTAATCAATCTTCAAATACACGACCCGAAATCTAGTTCTCAAGAAATGCGATAATCAACTCTCAAACTGGGTTAAAGGAATCGTCGCTACCGTATCGTCCATTTTGAAAATCCGTTTATTCCATTGAACCAGCCCTATGTCCTACATGCAATTCACGTGAGATTTACTAAAGGTATATAATTTTTCCATCTCTTATTTTATAGGGTTAGTGGGCGTACAAATTGTTCTTACTTGACTAGTCTATTCTTGTTACTCATCGGTGGCTCTCTCCCTCGGCGGTAGCGACGGCAAGTGCACTTGCGGGTTGTGGGCTTGGACGATAAAACGAACGCTTCAGTGTTTGCCCACGCCACGCGCGACCTAGTGGCGGGAGGTTTAACACTGCGTGGTGACGATTCGTCGCTGTGGTGAGTCTTGACGTATGTAGCACGTGCGACCGACCTGAAGTCGTTCTGTGTCGTGGCGAAACGATGTCGCACGATAACTTCCACGTGTAATGTCACTATGCACGGTCCGGCTTCAACACCCTAGGGTGGCACCTTCGTTTGAAGGTTGCTTCAAACGGTTTATAAATTCAAAATTAGAATTACAATTCATCACAGAAAAAATGACTATTACCTTCTACCCCGAGTTTGTTTCCACGGTGGAGTCTATTCTGGTCTAACACCACGATGAATCGTGTACTGGTGGGGATGAATTCTCGCTTAACTTTTCAAAAGGACCTAAGTAACATTTTTTTCATGAACTAATTGAAGTACTGAAATCAAAAGTTTACATGTTGTTCTGTTGATTGCGCTATTCAAATGAATTCATGAAAAAAATGTAACTTAGGTCCTTTTGAAAAGTTAAGCGAGAATTCTTATCTGCGCAAATATTTCAGTACTATAATATACATTAGCACATTCTATGGCAGTACTCACTATTTCTAATAGCTTTTTGGCGAGTAGTTTAGCCTATTCAGTTCACTGTAATTCTTGGCGATGTCTACTTAGCCGAAACGAAGTAATTTTGAGCACTAGGAATACATTATAGGAATAGTACTAGGAACACATTATTTTGACATACTTTTCTCAGTTCGGAATTCACATTTCCGAACAATCGCCTAACGAACTGCACACAATCACTTTTTGTAACGTTGGATTGTCTTCTTCAACGGCCAGAATAGAAAGAACGCTATCGCATTGCTTTAGGTATATTACATTTCAATCTCATTACGAACGATCCCGAAACCTCGGCTTCTGTCGTATGAGCATATCCGCTCTCAGTTTATCGAAAATCGCCGAGTTAACTCAACTGGGATCGAAGTAGGTTGCGTTACAAAAAGGACGTGAAAAATTCCGTTGTGTCATTTTTCGGACAAATATTGGATTCGATTTTTCAAGTTTACCCTTCAAATACCCGTTGCAATTCGCTTTTTCCACCATCATCAAGGAGATTTTCAGTGGCTGCGTCATTTCCTCTTTTTCTTACCTGATCATGTGAAGTTAAATAAATGTTTGGACTGAGGACGTCGGCTCCCCTCACGAAGCCACTTGAAACAGTCATGGACGGCAGTAGTTCGACTTGCTTCCAGACTTCCAAGCAGGTGGAATCTTCGTCACCTCCAACCGGGGACTCGGTAACGGCGCTAACAGCAACGGGAACGGATCAGGAAACAGTTCAAATCATTGCTCATTTTTTCGTTTGGGAACGATAATGCTGCTTCAACTAGTTCGAATAACACAAATAATGCAGCAAATCAAAACCGGAGATGCGGATCACTTAAGTATCATTTTACTTTTATTTATTTATTCATAACCCTAGTTTTTTGAGTATTAGGTTACACTTTTTTTAATGGGATATATGGATAGGCACATATTTGTGGTGGGGGATAAATAAGTCAAGTGTTGCATCGATGTCGGTAATAATATAAGTGCTCTGTTATGGCGACCAAGGAACGCTGAATCAACGGAGAAGATCTGATCATGCTTGAAAGCATGTTCTATTGAACTGTATTGTCAGCACCAGTCCTCCGCGTTTTTGTGCAATATATAACATCGTTAGCGCTGAGTCTCAATTATTTGACCATGGATGGCTTTATTTTGTTTCTGAATAGAGGTCATCGGCTCCAGTCATGTTTCTTTGTAGAAATATTTCCAGATCTGGTTTATTTTCTTATATACATAATTTATAATTATTATTGGATAATCGTTGAATCAGATCAGATAATCGCGCCTGTGGGTGGACATAAAAAACATCAACGACTGAAAATTCATTTTTTTCTTACTTCTACTAAAAGTTAAGCTTATCAAAAATGTTACCAAAGTCTCTGGCTTTTCAGCTTTTTACTAATATCACCTCTAAAAGTGTTTAAAGATGACTGGATGCATTTTTTATGCTGCTCCAAATTATGTGAGTTTTAAGACGGTAAAGGTTTATCATACAACATTCTAAAATTTTGATTAGAATTTATAAGTACCCTTATTTTACGTGACGTGAACATAAGTGCACAGTATGCACCCTGTATGTTGGAAATTAAACGGCGAAAAACAGATATGGTGGTCTACGACGCTTCCAGGCAGTTGGACATTTATAAAGATTCATAATGTGCACAACAACCCGGCCTGGGAGGAGATTTTCATATGGGACGCGGTACGAAGCGGCACAGGCACCAAACAGCTTAATGAAGATAGATGAATTGAAATCGATAGGTTCTTTGTGTGGTTTGTATCTGAGATTAATTCAACATCAGATTTTAAAACAAGGTGCGTAGTTTTCCGAGTATTTGAATCCAGACCACCATCTTCAACTTTATATTGGCCACAAAGATTGAATTGAATAGATTTAATCCTATTCTTTTTAAACTGCTTTACTTGTGTTAAAATCTAACTTTTCATTAAATTTATAAATAGGATCGTATCTTTCCCTTCCTGAAATTTCAGGTCAGTTTTGATGATGAAATAATGACGTGGGTGCTTTACCTAAAATTCAAATGAACAATCGCTCACTTAGAGCGATTGATTGTTTATCCTCGCGATGAATGAATCAGTAAGGAGTCATATAAAGTTTTACTCACACATGTGTAGTTTAGCAGATTGTTCACCATAAATACCACCAACTACAAACCTGTCCCAATTCCAAACTCCTGCTCATGTTCTAGTCTACTTTATCATGCTATGAGTATATGTTTATCTATTTACACAAAAGGTGTATTTGTGGGAAATAACTGAGAATCCAAGTGGTAATGCTCAATATTCGGTATAAATACAAACATACATTGAACAATTAATAATGCTATTCAAAGCAATGTTCTCAAATATCATTGCTATCTGATTTGCTGTCTTATTTCATTTCCTTCTCTATAATCCGATTGATGAATCCACACGAAAATATTAACCATTATATACACATTTTTTACACTTGGTTTGCGTTAGAGTTTTTCGTTAAATGGCTTATGTGCACATAGCACTCATAACGATCACCAAAATGTTTTGTTCTGCGTTGTGCGAATGAGTAAATTAATTAACAAATACAGAACGATCACGTGATCTTCGAGATATTTGTTCTGCTTTGTGTGGGTGAATGGATTAATCAGCAAATGAAATATTAGTGCGCGTCCGATCGTGTTTTTTCTAATAAGCAGAACGATCGCGCGATCATTGAGATATTTGGCTCTGCGTTGTGCGGGTAATTAAATTAATGAACAAATAAAAATTTAGTGCGTGTGCTATCGTGTTTGTATTAGTACGCAGAGCGATCGCGCAATCATCGAAATATTTTGTTCTGCTCTGTGCGGTTTATTAGTCGAATAATTAGTGCGCGTTCGATTGTGTTTTTGTTTAAACTTCATCAAAATACACGCTACACACGGCAAACCGTTTACCAAAACGAACCCTGCTACAATACCTACCCCATGTATCCAACATCCCAGTGATTTCTCGTGGAAGTGCAGATGACTCGTCGGCTTCCATCAAAGCGAGTATCACGTCAACATTCTCCTACCCATTCCTTAATTGACCTGCATTCGGACACGGCCGGCGCTGGTATTGCTTAATATTTGGGTCACCAGTTCTTACACATTGCGGATGATGTTAGTCCCAAACATCATCTGTTGGTTCTCTGTGTAATTACAGCTGACCTGGCAATAACGGAGTAGCAACCGTGGGCGGTCAATCATGCTCATGCTCATGCTCAATCGCCGAGTTAACTCAACTGGCATTACCTGACCTTAACAATCAGTGATTCGGAACGATATTTAAATGTACAGTTAAGTTGTATTATAATGGTTAGGATGATGTTTCTTTTTTTAGGAATAGGAAATATCTGTACTCGTTACAAGTTGCTTCGTCTCTTCACGGTCTCGATCTTCCTGCTGGCGCTTTCTCCTCCGGAAAATCGAGTTTTGTCTGTTCCGCGCCCGTTTATATCGTGCCTTGTTCGCCCTCGTGCGGTTTAGCAGCAATCTCGCACATGCTGCATTCTTCTCTTCTACTAACTGCTCACATTCGCCGTCATACCAGTCGTTCCTCTGATCCGGGGGCACCGAGCCAAGTGCAGTGGTTGCGGTGCTACCAATGGCGGATCGAATATCTCTCCAGCTATCTTCAAGAGACGCTGCGCCTAGCTGCTCTTCCGTTGGGAGTGCCACTTCTAGCTGCTGCGCGTATTCTTGGGCTAGTCTACCGTCTTGTAGCCGCCCAATGTTAACCTGTGGCGTCCAACTTCGACGCGTGTTGTACACCGTCGAGAGTTTTGAGCGCAGGCATACTGCAACGAAGTAGTGGTCGGATTCAATATTCGCACTGCGGTAAGTGCGTACGTTCGTGATGTCGGAGAAGAATTTACCGTCGATTAGAACGTGGTCGATTTGGTTTTCCGTTTCTTGATTAGGTGATCTCCATGTGACCTTGTGGATATTTTTGCGGGGAAAGAAGGTGCTTCGGACTACCATTCCTCGGGAAGCTGCGTTGGCCGTTGTCATTCGATACGGTGTGCAGACTATCCGGTCCGATGACCGGTCCATACATTTCCTCCCTTCCTACCTGTGCGTTTATGTCACCGATGACGATTATGACATCCTGCAGTGGGCATCCATCGTATGTCTGCTCCAGCTGTGCGTCGAACGCTTCTTTCTTATCGTCGGGTCTCCCTTCGTGTGGGCAGTGCACGTTGATGATGCTATAGTTGAAAAAACGGCCTTTAATCCTCAGCTTGAACATCCTTGCGTTGATTGGCTGCCACCCAATCACACGATGGCGCATCTCACCCAGAAATATGAAGCCGGTTCCCAGCTCGTTGGTGGTGTCACAGCTTTGGTAGAAGGTAGCCGCTCGATGCCCGCTTTTCCACACTTTCTGTCCTGTCCAGCAAATCTCCTGCAGCGCCACGACGTCGAAGTTGCGGGGATGTAATTCATCGTAGATCATCCTGTCGCAACTTGCGAAACCTAGCGACTTGCAGTTCCATGTTCCAAGCTTCCAATCGTGATCATGTCGTCGTGATTCGTCGCCTAGGTCTTTGCCGATTATATCGAGTCGCATTATCTCTTATATTATTCATAATGATTGGTTTTCCAGGCAGCTTATTGGGCCTGCGCAAACCTCCTGTCTTGTCGGAGGGCCGTCGTGTCAGGGCTGTTTAGCGTCCCACCTAACACCAGGACTTGGGCTTGTGCGCTTTGAGCGGCACACGGTCGCTTTGGTGGAGCCTACTTGCGGATACATGCAGCTTTTTATAGAGGTTTAACAGGGCCCACTGTCAAACCCCACCACATCCTAGGCAAGCCTCACAACTCGCAGATGGCCTGGGGAAGGATCGTCAAGCCCTTGGACATAGTCCCTGCTGCCCGAAACGCTGGAATTTCTATCGTCGTAAAGCTTTTCTGGAGTAAAATGGAGATTCTGGAAAGAACCCATTTTCAACTCACAATGCGCTTTTCCAAAACTCATGCAACCAAACGTTAATCGTGGTTAATCCGAACCTTGAGTAAAAGTTTCACTTGACTGCTGCTGCTGTCCAACAGTCACCCGATTTTCTTTTCACAATGCAATTTTCTTAACACTAACAGCAACCAAACGAAGGTCCAAACAATGCGTTGAAATTTCTTTTGAGTGCTGTTGCTGTTTGCGACGGTCAATCTATGAATAAATCGCTCTCTCCACTGGGACCGCTGCTACCGGCGTCATCTTGCAACAACTGCTGTGCGGCTCTCGTGTTCGCTCTCCTTGATGTCTTGATTGATCTGAGGATTAGAGTCCAGCTCGTCAGTTGCACGATTTTGATGTCTGTGCTTGCGATGCACGTAGGGGATTGGTTGGTTCATCGATTTTCAACAGTGCCTGCCGAAATTAATTTTTTTGACGTTGGACATTTTTTGACGACATCTTACCCGAAGGTACTGGGTGTCAAATCAGAATCTAAAATTGGACACCGTCACGAAATCACGTAAGATTTTGAACGATAATACAGCATTTATCTTTCAATGGATTTTTGATATTTATATATCAATCGACTCCGAAACTCTCCAGCAATTTGTCAATTGCATGGAATATTTTGATTATTAACGATAAGCTATTAGAAATATCAATTCTTGTGTCAACCAGTAAAAATATCAGAATCAACCAATCACGTTCATGCATTCCTAACACGGACATCAGAATGATATAAGTCACGGGCCTTTTGACCCACCGTTTCATTTTCTCTGGGTATAAATAGACCTGTGTTTCGCGCCCACGCGTCATTTCGATTCGAGGATCCACGGAGAGCGGACAGAACGATGGCAGTGAAGGTGGTGTTTACTGCATCTGTAGCGGCTCAGCGGCAAACAGACTATCATCGGCACTCCAGTGAAAATTTCTCGCATGGTTCGCGATCTGGATTTGTTGCAGTTTATTGGGAAGGCGCATTATTGTAAATCAATCGATTCTTTTCAGAACCTCAATTTTCCAAAAGAAAAGGTTGAGCAGAATACATTTCATCAAGGACAAATCATCATCGCTTGACCACAGCGGAAATTGACTTCGGCAGCAGAATCACAAGCGCGCGTCGGACTATTAAGTAGTTGCTGTTACTTATTCGGAAGGCGCATTATTTATATTATTAGGTTCTTTTTAGGACCCAACATTCTATAAAAGGGAAGGTTAAGGAAGAATTTGGTTCAAAGTGAAAATTAATTGCTTGGCAATCGCAGAAAGTTTACGTCCGTAGCACGCGTTGGAGGGAGATACTGCCGCATGGATGACATCAGTATCAGTAATGTGAAGATTTATTTCAGGATACTGATTTGGTTTTGTTGCTATTGGTGTTCGGAAAGGCGCTTTATGGAGAATAATTCGATTCTTTTCAGAACTACAATTTAACAAAAGAGAAGGTTGAGCCAAGAAAATTTGTCTTCAAAGTGCATATCGTGATCGATTTGTGATGAAAATTTCCGTAGTCAGTCTCTCTCAGACTACAAAAATATATTCGCAAGAAGAAATGTACTTCACTGCGTTGATTCCACGATCGCCACAAACGCCAGCCGAACAAGCATGTTGCAAACGAAATGACTCGCACGCGCATAATGTAAACCCTCTAGCTCCGCCCTTTGGGTGAGTTTTCGCACTCATCCCGATTAACAAAGAGGCGGGACTAATGCGCCGTCTTACTTGATTAAAAGAAAGTTGCTTTCACGCGAGCGCGAGCCTTTTCTTTCGATATGTCGTGCAAAGTGGCAAGCTTTCCCAGCATCTGGATCTGGATTTGTTGCAGTTTATTGAAAACGCACATTATTGTAAATCAATCGTTTCTTTTCAGAACCTCAACTTTCCAAAAGCAAAGTTTGAGCAGAATACATTTTCATCAAGGACAACAGCGACAGCGGAAATTGATTTCGGCAGCAGAATCACAAGCGCGCGTGGGACTATTGAGTGGTTGCTGTTACTAATTCGGAAGGCGCATTATTTATATTATTCGGTTCTTCTCAGGACCCAACATTCTATAAAAGGGAAGGTTAAGGAAGAATTTGGATCAAAGTGAAAATTAATTGCTTGACAATCGCAGAAAGTTTCCGTCCGTAGCAAGCGTCGGAAGGAGATGTTGCCGCATGGATGACATCAATATCAGTAATGTGATCTTTTCAGAACTACAATTTTACAAAAGAGAAGGTTGAGCCGTGAAAATTTTTCATCAATCAATCAATCATGATCAATTTGTGATGACAGAAAATTTCCGTCTGTAGCAGAATCACAAGCCTGCGTCAGAGGGAGAGTCTGCAAAAGTGTATTCACATGCAAAAATATACTTCACCGCGCTGCTGCCACAAACGCCAGCGAAATAAGCAACAGTCAGATAGACCAAATGCTGCGAACGAAATGGTGCAATAATTTCGAACAATGAATAAAGTTCAAATCGGTAATTACCCTCTTGGGGGCCATCCACAAAGTACGTCACGCCCCTAGGGGGGAGGGGGTTCCGAGCAGCGTGACGACTCATACAAAAATTTTAGAGTTTTAATACAAAAAGTGTGACGAAGGGGGGAGGGGGGATGAAAATCGCAAATTTTTGCGTGACGTACTTTATGGATCTTCCCTTGCAGTGATTAGTGTGGCGTCTACCATGTGGTCGTGTCTTGTACCCAACCCTTCTGTTATTGCCTTTCTCGTATACTAAGTATACGTAAAGGCTATAATTTCACTCCAAAACCAAACTTTTGATAGAAAGCTCGGAGACCCATAGTGTTATATACCAATCGACTCAGCTCGACGAATTGAGGTGATGTCTGTTTGTGTGTATGTATGTATGTGTGTGTGTGTGTATGTGTGTATGTGTACAAATTTTGTAGACACACTTTTTGGAACTTAGCATTACCCGATTTACTCGCAACAAGTTGCATTCGACGGGGAATGCGGTCCCATTGTTTGCTATTGAAAATTGGCCTGATCGGACATTGCATTTCGGAATTATTGAAAAATCATTGTTTTTTCCCAAGGGTCCCCCCTTGGAAAAATAATTTCAAATCCGAAAAAAAAATTTTTTTTTCAAGAATGGTGGGAATGCATAGTAATTAATGCAAAAACATGCAAAATGATAGAAAATATGCGATCTATCCCCATAAAGTGCTTTTTTGACCTTTCCTATGTGATTTTTTCAGTACATTTTACGATGAACGAGAAAGGCATCATCGCCGCTAGGTGGATTAATCTGGGTTTTTTTTTAATAATTCTTAGTTCGTCGATTGATTGATACCAAAATCATCAAAATCGGTTGAAAAACGGCTGAGTTATTAGCCCATACTTTTCGTGACGGTCTCAAATTTGAATCTGCAAAATGACCACCCCATTGTCCCGAAGGACGTAATCCTACGTAAAAATAATGAAAAGTAAACAGCGTCTAAAACATGAGATGCGGAAATTTACGAGAAGTAGGACGATCATCATTAGATTAAGTTAAACATGACGTTCTTCTTCTTCTTCTTCTTATTGGCATTACATCCCCACACTGGGACAGAGCCGCCTCGCAGCATAGTGTTCATTAAGCACTTCCACAGTTATTAACTGCGAGGTTTCTAAGCCAGGTTACCATTTTTGCATTCGTATATCATGAGGCTAACACGATGATACTTTTATGCCCAGAGAAGTCGAGACAATTTCCAATCCGAAAATTGCCTAGACCGGCACCGGGAATTGAACCCAGCCACCCTCAGCATGGTCTTGCTTAGTAGCCGCGCGTCTTACCGCACGGCTAAGGAGGGCCCCAAACATGACGTGTCATGGTCAAAAGACAGTGAACATGCTCTGCAAACAGAACACTACCATACATGTTACCAGATGTTGTTGGGTATGTGCGCATAGCAAGATTTGATTAGCTAGGGCATTTTGCCCCACTCTCCTCTACCTCAATTGCATGGGATTATAATATCGCAGTTTAACAAATCATAAATCTTATTGTTCAATAATTTCCTGCTCGGATTCATTTTTCGAATATCGAATGTAAGCGTGCATTTGGAGCAATGTTAATTGATTAATGAAATCTATGATGACATACTACCAACGATGAAAATACCGAAGAAATTCTACGCTATACGCCTTTCCACAGATCTCAGCTCAAATTATTCCACTAACCAGGTCGGCTTAATCGTAAATCAGACGGCACCAATTCAGATTCACAAACAACAAACAAATCATGAATGCCAGCCACCTGTATTCGATGACGGCGCTGATGCTCCTGTAGGGTAAGACGGTATAATATGCCCGCCCCCTGCTAAGGCAATACCTATAGTAATTTTTTACTTTTTAACGTAATTTACGAAAACTTTGTGTTATTTAGTAGCGTTAGCGTTAGCGTTGTTACGGTATACTTCGTAGATTGGACACTAGTGATACTCATGTTTCTTATGGAATCCTTATCCAGATTGCTATCGGAAATCAAGGTGGGGAGTTACCCTTGATTCCAATCTAAGATAACAATGGCATAAGCATGAGGATTACTACTCCCGGCCACGCCCATCTTTACCGTAACTAGGGATAGGAAAGGAAATGTTGATGTAGAACTTACTTAACGAGAGGCCCCTGACTTGGCGACGCCCTCATAAGTTCTACGGAGTTGGTGGTTTGGTAGGGTAAGGTAGGTCATGGAGGTTTGCCTCAAGCTGGCAATTCGACCCACAGACTATGTTGTTTACCTGTTTTTATTTACACTCTTGCCAGCCGGCTGTCGAAAGAGTATGCTAATATCAATTTTATTTACAGTTTATTCTTTAAATAATTTACAGACGATTTCTTAACCTCAATCTATCAACAAATATCCGTTTAACAAATCTAAATTTACCAAATTTGTACTTTCTGCTCAGTGAGCAAAACGATTCTTCTAGGTTCATCGAATACAAAAATCAAACCATGCCTTTTAAAGATAATTATACTAAACTTTTTACAAAGTTTTATTTCAAGTATTTTCGCGATTTCTGATATAAAATTCAATAGCAAACAATCAAACAAAATTAAAATATTCTAGCTAAATTTTACTATTTTGGTCGAGCATGGGTCAGCCGCCTGACACCCGCGTTGAAAAATATGTTCCATGCTTGCCCCCCACATAAAATAATAACGTGTGCTAATCACTAATGATACTAAAAGATTTAAATGAAATTAGGCATTGTTCCCGCTTATCATTTTAGCACCGCCAGGGGGAACTTGGCCAGTACCCACTGCACTTTTCTTTCCCTTTCCACAAACAATTACCATCATTTGTGATATTTCAACGGAATTTTATTGGGAATTCTGAAAAGGCAGACAATCAATGCAGTTAGATTGCCAGGTAATACGTGCACATCGTAGCACTGGTGATGCATCACAATCGTATATATACAGGAGTATATGCACTATATGATGACATTGACCGGAAGATTAGATAAGCACTAGCTTTATGTACCCGGCCTTGCTCGGAATTGCCAGTTTGGTTTGCAGTTTTCTTTTACAATCGGAAAATGATAAAACCAATTGATCAACAGGGTAATTGTGTTTACTTATTCATACTTTATCATTTGATTAAAAGAAGGCTTTTGGAAACATTGACTGATTTTGAAGAAGGGATCTTGGGTTTGAAAGGTCTTATTCCGGGTCTATTTCTAAAGAAGGAAAAACATTCATCGATGCCATAATTCGGGCAACGCATATTTTTAAAGAAGGGATCACACCCACCATTGCCTTATTCCGGGCAAATGCCTACTTTTGAAGAAGCAATCACATCCACCATTCAGAAGGAAACACATTAATCATTGCTTTTCACTGGGCATACAATTATTCCGATGAACAACAATACCCAATCCCAATACCCCCCCACATCCCATTCCAAAAGTCCCTTCCAGCCTCTCTATAATAGTTTCCTTTGGGTAGGGATTACGTGCTTACGTGTTTGGTTTGAATTGACCTATGCGATAAAAAGGTATACTAAACTGTTCGTTTAATGAATATACCCTCTCTCTCATTTAGCTATGGCACTCATACCCAGTCTGGTATAGTCTTCCTTAGACAGATAATATGGGTTCCAAATTTGGTGGACATCGATAAATGGGTTCAGAAGTCATGCTGAATTGATCGATAACTAAATAATATCCCTTGTCCCACACCCTCCCCTTTTTTTAAATTACTTAACCACATCCACTAAAATCGCTTCCTTAGGACAGACAATATTTGATACAAATTTGGTTCAAATCGGTCATGAGGCGGATTTACATTGAGTTGATCGATTGCTAAACAATACCCCTCCCCCCATACCCTCCCTCTTTTGTAAAGAACACCTCTCCTCCCACACCCTCCCTCTTTTCCAAAGAGCATGCCTAACCCCCTATCGTCCCCTTCTTAAGATAAAGAATTTGTGTTCCAAATTTGGTCGAAATCGGCCAAGGGGTTCAGAGTTTACACTGCGTTGATCAATAATTAAGAAATACCCCTCCCCCCATACCCTCCCCTTTTTCAAAGAGCATACTTAACCTCCCTATCGTTCCCTCTGTAAGATAAAGGATTTGTGTTTCAAATTCGGTTGAAATCGGCCAAGGGGTTCAGAATTTACACTGAGTTGATCAATAACTAAGCAATAACCCCCCCACCCCCCCACACCCCCTTCCCCTTTTCCAAAGAGCATGCTTAGCCCCCTATCGTCTCCTTCTTAAGATAAGGTAATTGTGTTCCGAATTTGGTCGAAATCGGCCAAGGGGTTCAGAATTTAAACTGCGTTGATCGATAACTTAGCAATACCCCTCCCCCCATACCCTCCTCCTTTTACAAAGAGCACGCTTAACCCCCCTATCGTTCCCTCTGTAAGATAAAGAATTTGTGTTTCAAATTCGGTTGAAATCGGCCAAGGGGTTCAGAATTTACACTGAGTTGATCGATAACTAAGCAATACTCCCCCCCCCCCCCAGACCCCCTTTCCTTTTTCCAAAGAGCATGCTTAGCCCCCTATCGTCTCCTTCTTAAGATAAGGTAATTGTGTTCCGAATTTGGTCGAAATCGGCCAAGGGGTTCAGAATTTAAACTGCTTTGATCGATAACTTAGCAATACCTTCCCCATACCCTCCCCTTTTCCAAAGAGCATGCTCAACCTCCCTATCGTCCCATCCCTAAGATAAAGAATTTGTGTTCAAAATTTGGTTGAAATCGGCCAAGGGGTTCAGAATTTACACTGAGTTGATCGATAATTAAGCAATACCCCTCCCCCCATACCCTCCCCCTTTTCCAAAATGCATGCTCGACCCGTCCCCTCCTTAAGATAAAGAATTTGTGTTCTAAATTTGGTTGAAATCGGCCAAGGGGTTCAGAATTTACACTCAGTTGACCGATAACTAAGCAATACCCCTCCCCCCACACCCTCCCCCTTTTCCAAAGAGCATGTCTAACCCCCCTATCGTCGTTTCCTCAAGATAAAGAATGTGTGTTCCAAATTTGGTTAAAATCGGTAAATGGGTTCAGAAGTTATGCTGGAACATACATACAAACATACATACAAACATACAAACATTGAGTTTTATATATATAGATAGAAGATAGATAGATAGATAGATTTCCCCCCCGAAAACTTTGTGTTATTTAGTAGTCCAAGAAGTCGCACATGCATTGCCTGTGAGTAGTCATAAAAAAATATTACAGAGAACACGTCATAAACCTTTTTCGAAAAGTCGTGAAAACACTTTACATTTTTGAAGATGGAAGCAATTTTATATCATATTAACCACTGAGAAAAGTTATTTTGTAACCCAACTGAAGGTTTCAGTGCAAGTTTTTCGGACACTATGCTAACGTCGCTCCAGAATATTGAGTAAACAAACTTTTTGTATTTTACTTTTATTTTCATTATGTAAAACAAAAATACTTCCACGTTCACATAGTATGATGGCTTTACAAATATTTAAAGGTACCAACTGATTTTTATCCTTAGTTTATAGAAATCAAAGGGGAGCATTTTGGCCAGGTGGGGCGCATTATACCGTCTTACCCTACGTGTAGCAAACCGTTCATATGACTCAATCCGCTGTCCCTGGCACAAAAATTTCTCGCCAATCATTCGGCCTGCGGAGTTTTCCTCTAACGGATGGGCAAAATAAATCTTGGTACGCTCCCCCCGACCGATGAACGATGCGCCGCTTTTTACGCATAGCTTTTCTGAATCGAAACATGTGATGTTGTTTTCGAGATGAAGGAGTAAACATTTTCGCACGCCGCATGTTATTTCCGGACTGAACTGAAGGAACGATATGTTTTTACAGGGTGTTTATATTGGTGGTGTGGGAGGATGATTGCCGGGTTTTTATGCTCTGTAACTGTAACAATCGAGTTTATTGTGAAAATTGAGTAAAACAAGGCCTATCCTCATAGGAGAAAATGGTACAAAACGTACTCGGGGTAAAATGGCTCCACTTGAAATCACTCATGTAATAATTGTTTATACTACATTTTCAAATGAGTATTCAATTTTAGTTTATTTATCGAGATGTAGCTTGAAGATTGGAAAAATCGTTTGATTTGCACTCAAATTAAACAATTTGTGTTTCTTCAACTCACCCCGCAACTCAGGCATAACACTCTGCATTAATTTCAGCAAGTACTGAGTAAGGGCCCTCCTTAGCCTAGCGGTAAGAAGCAAAGCAAGACCATGCTGAGGGTGGCTGGGTCTAAGCAATTGTCGGTTTGGAAATAGTCTCGACTTCCCTGGACATAAAAGTATCATCGTGTTAGCCTCATTATATGGAATTTTGATGTTGATAATCCTCTCGATACCAAAAGTGATATTGATAATGCTCTTGTATCTTTGATAAATTTTATTGTCGAAGCCAGAGGCATTTCAATTCCTAAATGTGAAATTAAATTTAACTCCATTATTATTGACGACGATTTTCAGCTACTGATCCGTCTTTAAAATGTGAGGCAAAGGCAATACCAATGAGAAATACCAACTTTGAGAATAATGTCTCTGAGAATAATGAAGTTGGATCCCAGTTCGAAACCCTTTTGGAAATTAACGAAAGTTCTTAAAAAACCTTAAAAGCCAATTACAGCGCTTAAAGAGGGAAATAAAATTGTATTAACAAATGGCGAAAAGGCTCAAAAACTTGCTCAGCAGTTCGAGAGTGCCCATAATTTTAGTCTAGGTCTCACTAGTCCAATTGAGGATCAGGTTACACGGAGCTTCAAAAACTCCAAAAACTCTAACTTAACTAATTTGGATGAAGTGAGATCTATTACTAGAAAATTTAAAAATATGGAAGCACCTGGTGATGATGTTTTTTTTTCTACATAGTTATCAAAAAAATTCCTGAGAGCTCTTTATCTTTTTTGGTTAATTTATTTAACAAATGTTTTCAATTGGCATACTTTCGAGATAAATGGAAAAATGCCAAAGTTGTTCCAATTTTAAAGCCGGACAAAAATCCAGCTGAGGCTTCTAGTTATCGCCCAATCAGTTTGCTTTCTTCAATAAGCAAACTGTTTGAAAAGATTATTTTAAATAGAATGATGGTTCATATTAATGACAATTCTATTTTTGCTGATGAGCAATTTGGTTTTCGCCATGGGCATTCAACCACTCATCAGTTATTAAGAGTTACGAACTTAATTTGGCTCAACAAATCTGAAGGATATTCGACTGGAGTTGCTCTTCTTGATATAGAAAAGCATTTGACAGTGTTTGGCATGAAGGTTTGATTGTAAAATTGATGAATTTTAATTTTCCTCTGTACATTATTAAATTGATCCAAAATTATTTATCAGATCGTTTCACTGCAGGTAAACTATCAGAATTCTAAATCTGATAGATTACCTGTAAGAGCTGGTGTTCCCCAAGGCAGCATACTGGGACCATTTCTGGGACATTTGGAGGTCACTGAAGACTTTCACTATTTATTGCACGTACAATTTGTCAGAATGGATGCTTACGAAAAAATCACGTAGCTCTGGGACAAACTTTTAGAATTGGCCATTTAACGGATGTTCGGGATCTTCCGGAGGACCGTTTCTGGGAAATTTTGGGGTCACAGAAGACTTTAACTGTTTGTTGCACCCAAAATTTGCCAGAATGAATGGTTATCAAAAAATCGCGAAGCTCTGGGACGAGCTTTTGGAATTGGCCATTTTACGGATGTTCCGGATCTTCCGGAGAACCATTTCTGGGGCATTTGGAGGTCACAGAAGACATTTACTATTGATTGCACCCACAATTTGCCAGAATGAATGGTTACCAAAAAATCGCGAAGCTCTGGGATAAACTTTTGGAATTGGCCATTTTACGGAAGTTCCGGATCTTCCAGAGGGCTTTCCGATGACCGCTCGAGGGATAAATTTGTCCAGAAATGGCATATACAATATAGCAAATACAGTTGGGATCATCAGAGCACATATTTGCAAGCCATTTTATGTTTTATAATACAAAACTCGAAAATTTGGTGCCAAATGGAGAAGCTCAAAAAGTACCTCTTTAGCACAGGTTCTCCGGGGACTAGAGTGGTCAATTTGGATGAATCACCCCGTGGGCTTGTTATTGGAACCTACAGCTTTCGTTTGGTGCCTATAAATCGAAAATCGGTTGAAATTTGAGTTTTTATCATCGTGATGAAATCTTGGGTCCAAATGGACCCCAATGCACAATGTGTCACTTTTTTGTGGCGCCTCTCCTAGATGTCGCTGGAAGCTGATTTTCTCAGGGAATCTTAATTTCCGAAAGTTAGGAAAAGTCAGAATTTTTCAGATTTTTATCTCGTTGCGTTACAAAGTTACAGCGGTGTTTTGGGTGTGCTTGGGTCGAAATGGACCCCAATGCACAAGGAAGGTTAAAAATAAATGGAATTCGTTGAATTTTCAATCAATATTGCTTTAATTTTCAATCAACGTGTAAAAATACAGCACCACATGACAAAACACAAATTAAGAATGCTCAATCAGTGCTGTTTCACTCAGTGAGTTGGTGGTATTTTGGTTTTCTTCGACATGATTAAGTGTAAGTTTTGTTCATCTGGTTTTTTATTTTTGTAGAAGCTTATCTGCCATTCGTGAGTTTACATTTTCGAGAAATGTAATGAATGTGCAATTCAGAAGTGTGGATTACGGTGCAAATCATGTGAATCCTTCAAAAAACATCTGCGTCCGTGGCAAGTCGATTTAAAAAAAAAGCGAAATAATAACTAATCATTGTATGATGCTAGAACGCAATCTGAAAGTATGGAACAGCCTTGACTTACGAAAATCGCTTTGACTGATTTGGAAGGAAGTTGTGTAGCATTAACGCTTTTGATACCAAATTTGGATCCACCGGAATGTTCCGTTCACTGTGTCATCATCTCTGCTTTGCCAGTCTTTATAATTGTTCAATAAAACAAATAAATGAATTTATAAAACTAGACTCCACACTATTTTATTTAAATAACATACTGTCACAATTCTTTATAGTTACACAGTTCGAACAAAACCTGTAAATTTCCGTTCAAGTAGATGTAACAAATTGACCTCCGTGTTACAGGTTAAGCGTTCTGGTGTTTTAACTACTCTCTAGTAGACTAAACGATAGCTTAAATTTACACGACACGGAATCTCTTCCAAAACGGAACTGTTGGAGATTGTGTTTGCTGGAAGCATCACAGATTTCTCGTCGGAATAGGCAACAAACAAAGAGTTACAGTGATGAAACACACACAGAAAAAAATAATGAAAAGTAAACAGCGCGGAAAATTTGACATGCGGAAATTTACGCTATTCTACGCTGAAATGGTCCGCTTCCTAACAAGATTGCTTACAACTTGTATGCAATATCGACGATTCACGTCAAATATTGTATACATTTAGGCTATATTCCGTGTGGAATTACGCTAATAATGGTGTTCCATTTATGTGCATGATTTTAAGCGTAAATTTTATTGGATTTTTCTATCTGTGCAGATAGAAAAATCCACTGAAATTTACACCAAAAATCATGCACATAAATGGAACGTCATTACTAGCGTAAATCCCAGAGGGGGGACAACGGATTTTTTTTCATATGGAGTTTGGCAAGTATGACAGTACCCTCTTTTTTGGCGCATAAATTTATACTCCAATGTCAAAATGCTCATATACTATTATAAATTGTGGTGGTATTTGTAAAAATTTGTATTGTTTACCGTTTTTACAAGAGAGAGTGGTGTCGAAAGCACATATTAAATTAAAGATCGCAACGAACAAAAATACACCAAATCCGTAAATATGTAGTGTTTTCACTTTATTCCTTACGCGAAATATGCAGATAAATAATTATGTTGGTAGAAGAAACTCTGTGCTGAGCAGAAACAGTTGTTTCTTGCATTATCCAAACTTTGTGCGTTTCAGAACATTCTCACTCACTGCAGTGTTTATTTTTCATAGACTACGGCTTGGTGTTAGTGCCGTCGGCATTCGCTCGATTGGTGGCAACAAAAATTTGACAGCTTAGCACCCGCCTGGTAAATCCACACGGGATATAGCCTAAATGTATACAATATTTGACGTGAATCGTCTTTTTTGCGTGCAAGTTGTAAGCAATCTTGTTAGGAAGAGGACGATTTCAGCGAAGAATAGCGTAAGTTTCCGCATGACAAGTTTTACGCGCTGTTTACTTTTAATATTTTTTTTCTGTGAAGGCTGCTTTGTTTTTATATGTGCAGATATACGTTTTGGTTGATGCTTATATGAATAAAATCGATGCCAGCCAGGGGGGTAATATGCGGTGCAACGCGCCTCCTCTGCATGTAGTATGAAGCAAATGTAAATAAACAATCCCACATTTTTTCGTTAGTCAGCAGTAGTGTAGGTTAACCAATATCCTACAAGATTCCAGTTCGAAAAATGTTACACTTGCCAAGCGGGGTGGCCCAGGGTGGCCCGCCTTTCCCAAGCGGCGAGGCCCGGATAATACATCTTAGGTAGGCTTGATTTGTTCGTGGATGACAAGCTTACTCCCCCCCTGATGCCAGCTGCGGTTTGAATGAAACGCAATGAAGTTTGTTTTGATTTCTTTTGACAGCCACGTGCTGGCTCATCAAGGTTTCTGGTAGTAATCATCATGTAAAAATAAAATACACTGAATTGAAATTTCAATTATTTTATCGTTTCCATCATAGAACTTCAAATTATGGTCTGGTACACATTCTGTTACCGAATTTTACATTCAATTATGAGTTCCGTCGTGTCTAATTTTCATAATATTTTACTGTGTACCATTCAATTGATTTGGAATCTGATTGCATGACCGTATCCCAATCAGGAGAGAATAACAAATTTATATCATATTGTGTTACTGAGTTCAACAGTTTTTCTACACTGCCAAAAATATCTATATAAGATATATGTGTCGCCGTTATAAAATTTTGCAATAGCTTCATCCTAATATAATCGATATAGAACAGTGGCGCCGGGAGTGGGTGGGACAGGTAGGACATGTCCTACGCATGAATTTTCCTGGGTGGGACAGTCAAAGCATTGTCCTACCCATGATTGTGGTAAGAACATATGAAGTCATTTAATGGCAAGAATCCAAACAATAATTATAGATGTTTTTGGGATCCTAAAAGAATAGACTACTGATTGTTGATCAGGACTTCAGGCACTTTGAAATCCCTAGAGCGCTCAAAGATGCCTAGGTTTTACAGAGGTGCAATAGAAGTTGTAGAAATCTGCAAATGTGATTAATTAAATATTTTAGAAGTAATGATAAAGCACGATTGAATGGATTATTAAAAGCAAACGGAAAAAGTCTTCTTAAAATCTCAAAAGATCTAGAAATCTGAGGAATCAGAAACATACCGAAGACTGCTCTTAAAGGGTTCTTAGCTTCAAAAACAGAAGCTTGTAAATTTATTCGATAATCGATAATGGAAAAGCAATATTTCTCCTAAAAATCAAGGAAATTTTATCAAATTACCTATATAAATATTCAGGCCACAAGAACTTTTCAAGTTCTGATTATTTTTAGAATTGATTATATTGCATTTTGAAATGGATTTCATATCAACATGGTACAGTTATGCTTTCAGTGGCAGTATAGGTAAAATTTGCATTGATTTCTCAATACCAGAACTGTTGCCCAAATCGGAGACATGATCGGTGGTCTAGCGGCTATCGTTTCTGCCTATGATCGGGAGATCATGGGTTCGATCACAGGCTCGCCCTTTCCTATTCTGTATACCTTAGTTCTTTCTGTGTTTCACGTTCTACCAAAACGATTCCTACCGTTACAGCTTTCACACTAACAGTTCCAAAACCTCCCGTGGCATCGATGGGAGGACGTAGAGTTCTCTGCTCCTTTATTAAGTATAGGTGTCCCAATTAACCATTCTTTTCCCTCCAGCATTCACAAGAACGGGGTCAGGATAGATTTCGACTGTTGAAGAGTGCCTTGCTCCCAGTGATCAGTCCAAAATTATTATTTGTGTTAACGGATGTAAGTGACAAAATAGTCTTGTAACGCCTGCGAGTTGTTGCCCAACTGTTGCCCAAATCGGCATTTTCTATTTGTCCTACCCACGACTCGGATGCGTAGGATGAGTATTTAGTATTGTCCGGCTCCTACACACTTGCTTCATCAGCAACGGCGCTCAATGAAGTAGGGTTGTGTGAGGTTGTGCAGGTTTGGTCGTCAGATCCCAACACGACCACACAAGCGAAGAGAGATCGCCACTCGAGATCAGTACATTCAAAGTTAATTGCCTATATGACGGGTATTAAGCCACCCGGAGTGGAAATTAAATACTATGTCTGAAACTTGATTATGCATATGTACAACATGTGATAGATTTAGTTCGGAAAAGGTATTGGAGGGTAACCGCCCCTTCGGTGGGGTTTGATCCCACGACCCCAGTTCGCATGACAGGTGCTTTCCCTACTAAGCTACGAAGGACCTCCGTCGTCCACCGCAGCTTGTCTATCACAAGTTGCAGTCGACGCAGGATACTCTACCATTGTTTCCAATTGAAAATTGGTCAGATCGGACTATGGGCTCGGAAGTTATGGCCAAAATACCACTTTTTTATAGAAAAATAGAGTAAAAAAATGTCACTCATTTTTCAGGCACTTATCCTTAACCGATTTACTCGCAACAAGTTGCATTCGACGCAGAATACTCTCCCACTGTTTCCTATTGAAAACTGGCCAGATCGGACTATGGGCTCAAGAGTAATGGCCAAAATACTATTTTTATAATGCACGAGAAAGGCACCATCACCGCTAGGTGGATTAATCAGGTTTTTTTATGAAATATAGAAGACAAATCGTTATTCATATCAAATTTTATTTTCCACTTCTTGTTATCACTACACACCATCTAGAACAATTGATGACTATAAGGGAGTAACCGGCGCAGTTATTGATCGAGTTAAAGTTAAGCAATCGAGCGAGTTCTTTGAGAAAGATGTGCCAATCACAAATCTCATCTTTTGGTTCTTCGCGCTGAATATTTCAATTGAAACACATTTCATTCATAGAAGTCGGTGCAGTTCATTGTCCTGTAGAAGGATACAGTGGACCAATCATAAACTTCACCGTTTACGTTTTCTTTACTATCCAATTAAGAATAGCTGCATCAAAATTTCCATCTCCGCTTTTTCTGATCAATCACGGGATAGCAATACGATACAATACGGCTAATTTCATGCGGGAAAAATGCTCCATCTTAGAGTAGTTGTGAGGTTGCTTCATTCTAACAAACCTAAAAACCTAAATAAAAATTTTAGAAATAGCCTAATTAAAACCTATGCCTTGTCCCCAAAGTCGCTAAGCTGTTTAGGAAGATGCACCTGCATGAGAATTACAGTGTGGGAATTCCTTTGTGTACTTGGACTTATCCAAAGCATTTAATAGGATCTGGACCAGCGGGCCCTCCTTAGCCGTGCGGTAAGACGCGCAGCTACAAAGCAAGACCATGCTGAGGGTGGCTGGGTTCGATTCCCGGTGCCGGTCGGATAATTTTCGGCTTGGAAATTGTCTCGATATCCCTGGGCATAAAAGTATCATCGTGTTAGCCTCATGATATACAAATGCAAAAATGGTAACTTGGCTTAGAAACCTCGCAGTTAATGACTGTGGAAGTGCTTAAGTGAGCACTAAGCTGCGAGGCGGCTTTGTCCCAGTGTGGGGATGTAATGCCAATAAGAAGAAGAAGAAGGATCTGGACCACTACTGTAGTGCTCCGCCAACTGGTGGATTTTGGTTTCTCGGACTTTAATTACTCTCATGTTTTTTTTAGCGAACATTCCTTCCGAATTTCCATTGGCAACACCACATTTCGAACTTTGAGGATGGAACACTGGTTGCCCAAGGATTGGTCCTAGCTGTAATTTTATTCCTAGTTGTTATGAATGGATTGTTCAAATTCATGCCAGTCAACAATTAAGTCTTTGTTTTTTTATATCTTTATTAAAGAGACTTTCAGCCCGATGCTGGCTCGTCTCTTAAAATCGTTGTTAATCATAGACGTGGTTTGGGAAACGGCTAACATCTATATGGAGTCTCAACTACAGGAAACACTTTCTGGAAATAAATTTGAGTTGCAACATTCGCCGGTATTCAGTAAATGCCGGCCATCCTTCATTGTCGGTACCTTGACAAATGAATACACAGTTTTGTTAACTTAAATTTGTCGAATTGAGGTGATTCAGGGTGACTCTTTTTTCATCCGTTTAAAAATATGTTTTTGGAATGACCATATTCGCGGTGTCTCCAGTAATCAAAGGCGTATCATTGCCAACCGGAGATGGCGAGTTCGATCCTCGGTCTGATCTAGGATGTTTCCGGGTGGAGAACATTCTCAACTCCCTGGGCATATATCGTATCCATCGTACTTGCAACACAAGATACATACATATTCATGCAATGGGGGGCATAAAAAAGCTTTTAATTAATAGGTGAGGAAATGCTAATAGAATACAAGGTTGAAAAGCATCCCAAGTTTCAGTTGGAATGTAAAGCCATCGAAGAAGAAAAAGAAGAAGAAGATGATATTCGCGCTGAATATTTCAAACACATTTCATTCATAGAAGTTTAGTGCAGTTCATTGTGCTATAGAAGGATACAGTCGACCGATCATAAACTTCACCAAAAATAAGCTAACAGATTTGATACGTTTTCTTTTACTGTCCAATCAAGAATAGCTGCATAAACAAATTGCCTCAAAATTTCCATCTCCACCGAGCTTGATAGCTGGGTCAACGATCGCCTTCATTGATACTCGCCGCAATCAACGATCCACATCGCCGTTTCCTCTTCAGCTATAGCAACACTTTCTAAATTTCTCTCGCATAAGTGTCAAGGTCGATATTGAATCACACTGTCGCGTCGTCGCCGCCGCATTCACGACTCACGAGTGTTGCTGCAATAAATTAGAGCTGATCTTAAAACTAGAATAATTGTGATCGTGGTTTGACCGCATGTCCTCGAACCGTCGCGCCGCCATAGGGTACTACACCTTTTGGCAAGAGTTGGGTGACACTCGGTGGGACGGTCGAGTTCAAGGTTAGTAACGGTTCACTCGGCCGAACATCAACAGCGGTAAAACGGACATGACTTGGTTAATTTCGCTAAAACAAGCCAATTTTTCGCGGATGGCAGATAATTTTTCTGCACTAGTCAGTGTGTTGTTGATGAAGCCGTTCGGAAGGATCGGAAACAGCTGGTTCGCAGAATGGCGGCGGAAGGCCGGCTGGGCTGGTTATTCGTTGGTTCTAGGCATCGTTGGTCGGTCGCTGCAGCTGTAAGCATTTGTTGTCGAGAAATAATTGGCAGAAAAGTGTGCCAAGACGTTTTATTTTTTGCGCTTCAATTTGGTTTTGTTCGACATACGGGAAAATGAAAACAAATGAGCGAAACTTGTTAGTGGACGGTGATCAGTTATTTGTTTTCTCGGATTTGTTGATTTTCCTGAACTTGAACAGTTTTCACCAGCATCTAGCGATGATTCGCTACAGGCGGTGAAATCATCTGTTAGGTAACCGTGTTCCTCTGTTTTTGAAAAGCTGAGATGGAGTAGCAGCTGGTTATTATCATCACATGTTCTATGATCCAATATGGGATATGAAGGATATTCACCCATTCGTACCAGACAGGAAAATGATTGAGATACACTTGTTTTTGTTTATGAACAAGTAGGTAGACTTGTTCCTAACCTGGAAGTGGTTTGCTCGAAAGTTGAAAAAAAAACTTTCTGGTAAATGGCCACGCAGGATGGATATTTACAGTTTGATAGTAATAAAGCTTCGGTAGTCTTGATAGTCTAACTCTTTAGTTAGAAAATTATTTAATTGACTCGGAATGATTGTTTTGGGCTATAGAGCTTGCTGATGGGTAATCATCTTTCTTTTTCAAGCGCATAAGTAGGATAGGATTTGTTTTCATTCATTCACGTTTCCCGATGAAAACAAATTCTGTCCTGCCAATGCGCTTGAAAGAGAAAGATGATTGAACGTCATGATTCCGTTCGATGGAAGGCGCGGAGCGCCAACAGTTCCAAGTGGTCGTTGCCTGGAAGCGGTCCTAGTTGTTGAGGAAATTGCAAGAAAATGCATTGTTTACGTTTGCGACATTCGTCATTATGAAACAACTGTGTCGAAATATCGTATTTGAATGCCTTGAAACATCCATAAATTACGTGACATTTGTAGGAGTAACGTTTCAAGGATATATGTTACACATCGTACATAATTATTCCTTACCAAAACGACAAACTGCCAGCTATAGCAACAGTCGCATCGGGTTGATTTGGAGGAGCTTTCATTACGATTCGTAAATATTTGACTACATAACACAATCATTAGTATGAAGATAACGGGTGGCAACTAAAAAATTGGAATGACTTCAATACTTTTCTATCAGAATAATAATGCTTTCACAGAATTATGAATTGTCGCACACACACTTTCTTTCCAACATTGCTTACAAAATGCTGTGGAAACAAGAAATACTGCGGCGAGCTTTGTAAATTTTTCGAACAAACAAAAATCATGGGAAAAGTACACGGTCGAACATTTTAAGCGTGAAAATGTTTCGAAAACTGTCATAGCATTATTTGGTCTACTCAGCTCCTTTTAATAAACACACAAATAAAAATACTCAGCTCCATTGTATACAAAGGTAATTGTAAGGCCAAAGACATGAAATAACTCATAAGCAGGATCAGAAGCAGCATTCCTGAAAATCGATATGGTAGAACTGTACAACGGTCATGTTATGCCAGCAAGACTAAGCTACGCCGCACAGCGAACCACGGACCATATGCCAATATTCATTAGGCTAAGTTTGAAGACTAAGGACAGCTTTTTGTATATCATTGTTCTTCTTTGTATTTTTTATCGCGAGCCATCCTTTTCCTTCCAATTTTTGAATTGCCACCCGTTAATAAAAAAATCAATTTCAAAGATGTAAAAAAGGGATAACTTTCCAAGTTATTTTCATTTTCTGGTCTTTGGAATCGTGTTTGTCTTTCTCATATACAACAAGGTGTAACGAAAAGGCTTTATGTCCACTCTAAAAATGAATTGTTGATAGGAGGCCCGGAGGGCTGAAATTCATATACCGATCAACTTAGCTCGATGAATTGAGTTGAGTCTGTCGAAAAAGTCTTTAAATCTAAATCATTGTAAGGCGATCTACTCACAACTGTAACTAGTGTGGAGCAGCGACATAGGGAAAAATCTTTGGCAACATGGCCACTCTATCCCTTCCTATTCAACATATTCTCGGCCAAACATTCAGATACTTTTTCTGAAAATGTGAGAATTGTTCTTCAAGAAACTAAGGAATTGCCCCTAAAACGCCCCCTGAAATTCCTAAAAAAAATTGTTGCGTATTTCAATCTTAAATCATTTAATAGCTTTATTTGAAATTTGTTTCGAAATGAAAAAAATAAACGAGCTTGGTGGTCATATGACTACCGCTTCTGCCTCATACGTAGGAGGTCGTAGGTTCAATCCAAGGCCCGTTCCATTCCTCCTACTTTGTATCTTTTCACATATTTCTCATGTTCTAGCAATCGCTAGGACTGGAAATGGGCTTCCATACCGTTTCCATATTCTAGCCCTACAACTTGATTAATAGTTCTGGATCAGTCCTAGAATTCCAAATAAGCCAAAAAAAGAATGCAATTAGAATATACACCAATCTTTCATTACTATCACATTGGCAACCCATTAACCAAGATGAACCTCTGCATAGAACCGAGTGCAGTGCGAGTGCAGAGGTGTTCTCGGCTTGCAGTGGAGTGACTGCAGCATCAATTCCTTCCCATCCCTTATGACAGTGAGGAAGTGGCCAGCGCCGTTATCGACCATCCAAAAATATTACAGCTCTCGGACTGTACACATTGAGGTTGGAGAGCAAATCCCATGCTTCCATCCATTGATTCCCCGAGCAATTGCGATTGTTCTGGTGGATCACGGAGCAGCAACTACGAAATGCACGGTCATCATGCTCAATTTGTTTCGACATGAAATTCTTTATGATTTTTTCTAGATTTCTCCTAGATTTGTTTCAGATACTGTTCTAGGAATTCCTGCGAGAATTTCTCCAGGAAATCCATCGGAAAATCCATAAAGAATTTATCCAAAAAATCCTCCTGGCATTCAAACCAGGAAGTCCATCGCAAATTCCTTCAAGAATTACTTTAGTAAACTCTCCAGGAAATCCTTACTCCTACAAACATTTCTTTGGAAATTCTTCCTGGAAGAGAAGCTTCATAGATTAGTTCTTGGAAGAATTTTTTGCAAAATAGCTTGAGAAATTTTTGTGAGAATTCCGAAACGAATTCCAGAGGAATTGTTGAAGAAATTTTCGGGTGAACTTATAAAGCAGCGGTTCTCAACCTGGGGTACATGTACCCCTGGGGGTACCTTCGCTGGCCCTAGGGGGTACCTCGGACAAAACTGCGTAATGGCGGACATATTACAATTTCAATGAAATTGATAAAGTTTTGAAAATTGTGCATTTTCTATTTAAAAAATTTATATTGTACATAATATGTAATGCGATCAATAAATCCCAATTGACACAACCAGCACAATGTATGAAGGGCTGCGGAACAAAAGATTAAACGAACAGATCGTCGAATGAACAAAATGATTTTTTTTTTCACTAAAACTTGGTTGCTTCGTTGCAAGATGATTAGAAGCATCCTTTTACGCCTCTCGGAAGCATTCTTCCAAGCAACTCGAAGGCTTCCTTTCAAGAGGCTCGGAAGCCTCCTTTCAAGAGGTTCGGTAGCCTCCTTTCAAGAGGTTCGGAAGCCTCCTTTCAAGAGCCTTTCTAGAGTCTCGGAAGCCTATTTTCAAGAGGCTCAAAAGCCCCCTTTCAAGAGGCCCCGAAGCCTGTTTCCAAGAGGCATGGAAGGATCCTTTCAAAAGGCTCGGAAGCCTCCTTCCAAGAGGCTCGGAAGCCTCCTTCCAAGAGGCTCGGAAGCCTCCTCTCAAAAGGCTCAGAAGCCTCTTCTCAAGAGGCTCGGAAGCCTCCTCTCAAGAGGGTCAGAAGCCTCCTCTCAAGAGGCTCGGAAGCCTCTTCTTAAGAGGCTCGGAAGCCTCCACTCAAGAGGCTCGGAAGCCTCCTTTCACAGGGCTCGGAAGTCTCCTTTCAAGAGCCTTTCTAGAGGCTCGAAAGCCTCTTTTCAAGAGGCTCAAAAGCCCCCTTTCAAGAGGCCCCGAAGCCTATTTCCAAGAGGCATGGAAGGATCCTTTCAAAAGGCTCGGAAGCCTCCTTCCAAGAAGCTCGGAAGCCTTCTTTCAAGAGTCTCGGAAGCCTCCTTTCAAGAAGCTCGGAAGCCTCCTCTCAAAAGGCTCAGAAGCCTCCTCTCAAGAGGGTCAGAAGCCTCCTCTCAAGAGGGTCAGAAGCCTCCTCTCAAAAGGCTCGGAAGCCTCTTCTTAAGAGGCTCGGAAGCCTCCTCTCAAGAGGCTCGGAAGCCTCCTTTCACAGGGCTCGGAAGGCTCCATTCAAGAGGCTCGGAAGGATCATTTCAAGAGGCTCGGAAGCCTCCTTCCAAGAGGCTCGGAAGAATTCTTTCAAGAGGCTCGGAAGCCTCCTTTCTAGAAGCTCAAAAGCTTTCTTTTCTAGAGGCTCAAAAGCCTCCTTTCAAGATGCTCGGAAGCCGTCTTTCAAGAGGCTCGGAAGCCTTCTTTCAAGAGGCTCAAAAACCTCCTTTCAAGAGGTTCTGAAGCCTTTTTCCAAGAGGATCGGAAGGCTCGTTTCGAGAGGCTCGGAAGCCTCTTTTCAAGAGGCTCGGAAGCCTCCTTTCAAGTGGTTACGTTGCCTTCTTTCAAGAGGCTCGTAAGCCTGCTTTCAAGAGGCTCGGAAGTCTACTTTCAAGTGGTTCGGAAGCCTTCTTTCAAGATGCTCGGTAGCCTCCTTTCAAGAGGCTCGGAAGCCTCGCTTCAAGAAGCTCAGAATTCTTCTTTCAATAGGCTTGGAAGCATACTATCAAGAGACTAAGAAGCGTTCTTTCAAGATGCAACGGAAGCTTCCTCTTAAGTGGCTCGAAAACCGCCTTCAAGTGGCTCGGAAGCCTCTCTACAAGAGGCTCTAATAAAGAGGCGCGGAAGCCTACTCTGAAGGGACTCAAAAGCTTAAAGGAGCTTCCCTTCAAAAGGGCTCGGAATTATGTTTTCAAGAGGACTTTCGAAAGGGGGTACCTCAAATCATGCAAAAGTTCGAAGGGGTACCTCTAAAGAAAAAGGTTGAGAACCGCTGTTATAAAGAGATTCCTGAAGGAATTATTGAAGTAATTTCCGGGGTAATTTTTGACGAAATTTTAAGAAGAATTCATGGAGGAATTGCTGGAAGAAAAAGTGGGTTTCAAGAAGAATTTCCCGGGTTTCGTAAGAGATTTGACGAAAGTTTCGGAAAAATATCTGGAGAAATAGCCAGATGAATGTGCAGACAATTTTTTCAAGGAATTTCTGGGAGAATTCTCGAAGAAAAAAAACCCCGAACAATTATCCGGGAGAGTTCTTGGAGAAATTTTCGGAAGAATTCCCGAGCGTGAGTAGGAGTTGGCTATCGAGTGCTTGCACGTGAGTTTCTGAAAAATTATAAAGGAAATTTTAGAAAGACCTCGAAATAATTAATGGAGAGGTTTGGCGGAATTTCTAGAGTAACTCCAGAGAGAATGTAAGTAGGACTTTACATGGAAATTTCTGAATGATTATCTGGTGCAGTGGTCCCCAGCATGCTTCCAATTGAGGGCCGCATTGCAATTTCGAGCTGTTGAAGCGGGCCGCAATATATTCGCAATATTTGTATTTTTAAATAATTTTAAATTAAATTTTAGTACAATATGATTTTTATGAATAAAATAAAATTTTAACAAAATATTTAATTCCCGTAAATCTTTTTCGAATAACATACTTGGAAGGACATTCAATTCTGCAGATTCTACCACTGTAGCTGACTGACCGTTTCTGCTCTTTCAGACTTGATGTACGAGAAAATTCTTTTGTAATACCATCTTTCGGTTCAGTTAGCAGAAAATATTCTGAGTTGTTTGTCTCCAAATTATTATATGACCTTATGTATATATTTTTAAAGATATATTGTTCACTATTAGTTGTCAGGCAAATGACAATGACTGAAATAAAAATTTCCCATAAAAAATAGAAATTATCCATAAAAATAAGATAATTACCAATAAAGAAATAAGGGTAAGAGCAATAAATAAATATACAATTTCCACAAATAAGCAAAATTTCTACAAACAATTGAAATTTGTCCACAAAACAAAAATAAATTAGCACTTTTAAACGCAAGAATTGCCATTATGAAAAAATAATTTTCCAAAATACAAAATTTCCATGAATTAATAGATTTAAACAATTACAAAATTTTACAAAAAATTAATGTTTTGGCAATTTACTTTGTTTTTAATGGAAAATTCATTTTGCTGCCAATAACGACAGCATGTTTTAAAAGTGTTTCTTAAGCCAGGTAATCATGCCCGCAGTGTTGAATAGAAATCGAATAATTCTGCATTTCGAGCCTTACTTTCGTGCTTTTTCTATCAATTTAGTTTTCAGGAATCTTTCCTTCAACGATATCGGAGATTGGAAAAAAAATAAAAAAGTTCTATATTTTCTGTAGCTTAAAGTACGTTGGTGTGACAAGTGATAGTCAGCGTGTTTTCTGGATTTATTAATCCAGCAATTTTCCAGTTGAATTTTGCTGACCTATAACTTATTTTTAAGAGTAAAAGTATTCTTCTTACGGAGCAGTATAAGGTAACATTTATCTTACATGAAATTCAACACTAAGCTCGTTTTAATGCGCGAAGAAAAAACACACATTTGCTATTTTTATAGCCGCCCGGGCTAATAACAATAAAGCATTATTGCTGTCGGGCTTGGTCTACATAATATTGATATAGTGATCAATTTCATTAAACATGGTGATAATACGATTCATGCTTCATATATCAACAATGATGCATTCTTGACAGAACGAAAAAATTTCCACAATGGAAAACTTTTTTTGTATATAACGCCTACATGAGCCACATGTAGTGTATTCTCTGAAATCCTTCGCGGGCCGCAGGAAAAGGCTTGGAGGGCCGCATGCGGCCCGCGGGCCGCACTTTGGGGATTACTGATCTAGTGCAAGCAATGGGAAGGTATACATGGTAATTTTTAAGAGATTTCTTTGGTACATATATTGCCGAAGAAATTACGGAGTAAAGAAGGGTGTTTCTTGGGTATATTTGAAAGAATTAACAGAGAAATACTTAGCAATAATTTGAGATGGATGTTCTGAGGAATTTTTAAAAGAATTGGAGGAACTTCCGAATGAATTCCTTGAGGAACATCCGGAAAAATTTCTGAATATTTCTTATGCATGATCCACTCACATCGCCGCCAACCTCCAAGGGCCAGACGCCGTTGCGCCACGGCCGCTGACTGAAAATGATTTATTATTTTAGAGGAATTCCTGATTGAATCCTAGAGATGGATTTTTGAAGGAACTCCTGGGCATAGAACATAATTATTACATCAAATAAATAAGCAACTAAAAACAAAATAAAAATAACTATTAAACCACATAAATATATCCTCAGTTTAGTAACGCTGCTAATTTTTTGACGTAGGACTACGTCTATCTTTTCGAAGACCGTCACGAAAATATGATAGACTTTGAACTTTAATATCTCACCCATCTCTCGATAGATTTCCAATATTTTAGACCATTCGATCGAGGATGAGTCAACGCTTCATTTTCAACTATTTATCATTGAAAATCGGCAAACAATTCAGAAATAGTAAAATAACCAACCCCGTGTATGCATCGCAAGCACAGACATCAAAATTAAGCAACTTGCGGGTTTAGATATAATCCTTAGTTCGAACAGGATTTCTCGCAAAGCGGACGCAGCGGAGCGAAAACAGCAGCACGATGGCCGCGAAAACCATCGCAACTTCAACGAATATGCAAATTATGTGAAGAAAGGGTTGATTACAAAAATGTCGTCTGTTGCGATCCCGTGTATGTGGCGGCGATGCTAAACATTTATTGCAAATGGTGGCGTCTTACCGAAAAGTAATTTTGTTTGGTTGCAGTTAGTTATTGGAAAAGCGCATTGGGGAAAGAAAATTGGATCTTATCAAGACCAGTATTTTCTGGAGAGAAAGGGTTGATTGCAAAAATGACAATTTTCGGTGGCATCGCCCTTTCGTTGACCGTTATGAGTGCACATCATATTTACACCCATATCAGGTCACAAAGCGATGGGGCTAACGGGCTCACTTCATAGAATACAAGCGAGTCATTTTAATCGGGATTTCGCAGTCGAACAAGATTTCACGCAAGGCGGACACGACGTTCTTTTGTATAAAATGGTAGACCGATGACTAATGACTAACAGAATTTTACCAGAAAATTTCACTTTTCGTGAAATTTCACAACCAAATCGATGAAGACGCCTTCTTAGTGGAAAATTTCGTTTAGTTGCTTTAGTCTTTGAAATGGTTCATGACTCAAAATAGAGGATCTATTCAGAATCGTCATTGTTGTTTTACCTAATAACCTGCTATAATTGATTCAATGCATGTAAACTGAAGTTAATATAGCGGGACCATTTGGGCAGCACCCCCTATTCCCGTCCGCAACGCTAATAACTCGACCGCGTTCCAACCAAATGGCTTGATTGTTTGTACATCACTAGATATCGACAGAAACTAACCATGTACTAAAAACAAGTAATTCGGATGTAATGCCCTCGAATTGGGGGTGCTGCCCAAATGGTTCTCTACCCTATGTATAAAACTGCTCTGCATTTTTGGTTTTCATCCGAAAAATGAATGGAAAGTTAAAGCAAACTAACGGTGTTGCAATAATTTCGTGTTCGCCCTTTACTAATTTTGATAAGCTCACAATGGTGTTTAAATCAGATGTAAAATTATTGCGTAGCTGATCACGCAGCTGATTTTTTATCCGTAGTTAGTTATAGTTTTCTAGAAATCAAACAGGGGCGTTTTGGCCAGGTAGGGCGCATTATAATGTTTTTGCCTTTCTCGTACAACAAAGTTGTACCGAAAGGCTATAGGACTACTCCAAAAAACAACTTTTGATAGAAGGCCCGGAGACCCATAGTGTTATATACCGATCGACTCAGTTCGACGAATCGAGGTGATGTGTGTATGTGCGTATGTATGTGTGGGTGTATGTGTGTGTGTGTGTATGTGTGTATGTGTGTATGTGTACAAATTTTGTAGACACACTTTTTGGAACTTAGCATTACACGATTTACATTGTTTGCTATTGAAAATTGGCCCGATCGGACATTTCGGAATTATTGAAAAATCATTGTTTTTTTTTCCCAAGGGTCCCCCCTTGGAAAAAAAATTTCAAAATCGGAAAATTTATTTTTTTCAAGAATGATGGCAATGCATAGTAATTAATGCAAAAACATGCAAAATGAAAGAAAATATGCGATCTATTCCCCTAAAGTGCTTTTTTGGCCTTGCTTATGTGATTTTTTCAGTACATTTTACGTTGCACGAGAAAGGCATCATCGCCGCTAGGTGGATTAATCTGGGTTTTTTATTCTTTATTATCGAGACTTTCAGCCCAAGGCTGGCTCGTCTCGAACAATATATACCGGCTTACCCTACTGTCGAGTTAAAATGTATTCGAGGGTACGCACTATCGAATTCGATAGTACATACCTTAAGGTATGTACCAGAGTGTAAAACAAGGATGTTAACGATTATTCAGTAATTTGCTTTCGATCATTTAATAGTTTGTTAATAACACATTCCAGAAGCTGAATTTCAAAATATGTTGTATGGTGGACTTCTAGTGCGAAGGTTTTTCTACAACTTTGCATAATGGTTCGTTATTAGAATTCAACTAATAACGGAGTTAGAGTGCTAGTTGCAGTAACTCAAACTAAATGATTGGAATTTTGTTATCCTTCGCACTAGAAGTTCACCATACAACATATTTTGAAATTCAGCTTCTAGAATGTGTTATTGACAAACTACTAAATGGTCGAACGCAAATTACTGAATGATCGTTAACATCCTTGGGTAAAATAATCGATTTTTTTTTGGTAAAGTACACCTTTACCAAAACACACATTCATACAGTTGGACTGTCAATATGGACTGAATATTCTGGACTGTCAATATTCTATTGAATATTAGTCATTGAATATGTATTTATACACATATTAAGAATTGATAAATTATCTGAAATCTGAACGTGTTTTGAATGAATAAAGTAATTTATCACATAGAACTGAATCCGATTTTCATCCGCGAGGCACTTTCTATATAAATAATGCTAATTATGCTTTTTTCTGAACATAGCAATCGAATGAATGAGTTGGTGGAGTAGTCGCAGTCGTCTGACTATGTCATTCTATGTTTTGAGTAAAATCATACGATGTTTATCGAAATTCGGACGAAGTTGCTTCCTGAAGATGAATTTTCAACATCGAATAGAGCTTGCTGGCTTTTATTTATCTTTCTCTTGCACGAGCACATAAAAGATAGGTATATATTATACGCGATGAGAAATGGATGAACGCTGTCATCAGAGGAAAAGTAGAATCATTGAAATTTAACACGGCAAGGTATAGCCTATGGAATTGAAAATAATTTAAAAAATTACAAACAGAGATTTTTTTGAAAATGATTTATTAGGCGGGATTAGAAATTCAATAAACTTTAAAAGTACTACCATCTCCGGAATCACTTCAAGAAAAAACTTCATTGCCATTAACAATCAAATTAATATATGTATAATGTAGATAATCAAATTTCTAACCTCATGCTATAAATTATTTGTAAATAAATATCATTTTGAAATTTTGAAAATTATTTTGAGAGCTGCATCCCATACTTAGGGTGACCATATGAAATTTTTCCAAAGGAGGACAATTCACCCAAATTGAGCGAAAAAGGGAGGACATTTGTTTGAAAAAGGAGGACATTAAAAACATCGATCGATTTTAAGTTTTTAATATGATGAAGAATATTATATTTGTTAGATTTTTGCACACTAAGTCTATTGGAAGAAGTATCTTCTTCAATTTTATTAACATAACATATTACTCCATCAACTCCAGATGGAACGTTTCCGACTCTCATTATAGTCTACATAGAGCAATTAAAAACTACTAGCAACATCTTATTAATGGAAGATTTTAGCTTCAACTAATTTCAAAATCAATAGCGAACAAATGTTGAATATTATTATGCTGGTATTTTCAGCGATATTCTACAGAATTGTAACAAGAATCATTGTTTACAATTCTGAATACTTTATTGCAAAAATAGACAACTGACCTAACATAAGGTTTTATAAGGATGGAATACAAGATACTTAGTTGTCCAGCGATTTTTTTCCTTGAATGCCATTATGAATCACAATTTAAGGCATAATTAGAATGATACCGTTAACTGTATGACCACAAAGTTCTCAATTGAACAAATTCTAAACTGTTTGGATTTAGACTAAAGAAACTCAAAACTGTTAAGATTAGTTTTAGGTATTTCTATTCTATTCTAGGCATGGCAAGGCGGCTGCTCTTTGCATCATATATTCAAGAAGCATACCGTGCAATGCGTTTAAAAGGAAATTTGATGGGTGTTTACTCGTAGAAATTTTTTAAAAGCATTTGCATTCTTTTTTCCTTATCCATTTCTCACAATTCCGATGCTTCTGATATTTTTGACCCCTGTAACTGTAACTCACGCATTTCATTTTCTATACTTATACTTACATTATTTTATTTCAAAACCTGAAGAAAAATATTTCAGAATTAAAACCAACAACGCAAACGTGTGCAACGTTTTGTTACAGAATGGACTTTTGTTGTATTATTGTTTGTTTAACTAGAATTTTTTCAGCAATAGTTATTCATGTAATTGTTTTTTTTTCCAAAATTTCCAAAAAGGAGGACTTTTTAGCGCAAAAGGAGGACATCTGGTTTTTGATGAAAAAGGAGGACATGTCCTCCTTTAGGATACCATATGGTCACCCTACCCATACTTCGCTGTGTATTTTTTTTCATGATTCTACTTTTTCTTTTGATGACAGAATTTATTCTTCTCTTAGCGTATTATTATTATCATCTTTATTAACGAGTCGATTCAGTCCTTGGCCGGTTAATCTCGTAGAAAAAATAGATTTTGTTTTCATCGAAGCGTTTCCCGATGAAAACAAATCCTTTCATTCCCATGTGATTGGAAGAGAAGAATGAGTAAACGTCAGCAAGCTCTATTTTACGGTCATCTCATGCCCATTTTGAAAAAATATTATTTTTTTCATTGACAAATTTTGTTTTTATGAAAAATTTCTTATCGGCGGTTACACAGATATTATTCACCAAGTATGTTTGTCATCGAGAATGCGATTAATTTAATCATAAGATAAATCTGATTTCTTATTCACAATTGTGAGTAGACAAGTATTATAAAGCACATCTCGTTTATCCTATTTATATGTGTTGTTAAAGAAATCAGCCGCAAATTAAATCCAATTGTTATGACAAATATGAAGCGTGCTGCTCCGCGAGTCGTTCATAACGATTTAATTTGTTTGTGAACTACTTTGCGATGTTATTTATAGGCAGATAAACATCACACACAACCACAGTCCATCCGATCACCGACCGAGACGCGTGTTTTCTGTTAGGCTTATCGCCTTTGGGTATGCACACAGCGCGGCATCCATAAACACTGTTGATGGAAATAAAAATAATGTGATGTTTTGAGGATTCGACGGGGAAATTTATTCAATAATTGATTATTGATGATTTTGAATTGATTTAAATGCTATGACAATAAAGTAAACAAAATTTGAATCTTTCGATCATGTAGAATTTTTTTCAAACTTTTGTTGATCAAAATAATTCAATTTAATCCTCTCATGTTTCATCTCCTCATTTCGAAGATCTTGTATACAACAACCATTTAAACGTTTCTTTCGTGAAAGTAATTCGTTGCAACCAACGCTTTGAACATCATTAAAGCTTCGGAATACTTTATTTCTTACATCACATCGATTTCAAACATTCATTTTAAACATGAACGTTTTCGCTAAAATACACATTTAAAGATAAAATACTTTTAGTAATCTCGAAATCTCTCCCACCCATTCACAGCTCATCCTCAATCTTCATCTTGTTCACATAACCCCCGCCAATGCCATTCTTTTCCTCACTTCGCTCCTTGGCCAGCTTCTCCTGGGCCTCGATCGACCAGGGCTGCAGCTCCCCTGAAGCCCACAGCCAATAAATCACGCACCCGATCAAATATATCCCGGCGGCAATGTAGAACACCACCCGCCACTCGTCGTCCGATTTGTTCGTCGTGATATAACCCGTAATGATGGGGCTCACAATTCCCGGGATGGTGGCAAAGGTGTTGGAAATGCCCATCAGCACTCCGGCGCTCTTCGGCGACAGATCCAGATGGTTCACCGCGAAGCCGGACCACGCGAACGCTCCAATGCCCACGGCGATGGTGAAACAGGTGATGGTGGCGGTCGGTTTCAGGATGAACGCTCCCGTAATCATGAACACGGTTTGGCCCAGGAAGGCGCCACAGTTGAAGTACCGTCGGACCTGCGGGATGGGAAAAATGATTTGTGGTTTGAGGCGCTCTGGAGTTATTCGGGAAGCTTACGATAACTTACCTGCGTTGTTGTGAGCCATCCCTTCAGTTGGCTCAGATCAGCCAGGTAACCGGAGACGAACAACAGAATTCCCATGACTAGATAAGGGACGGCGGAGATGAATCCAGTTTTCGTCAGTTCGAAGTGCATGGTGTCTGTGAAAAAGAAAACGGAAAAATTATGATGGCAGAGCTTGGGATTTTTCAATGTTAATTTAGGGGAACTGAAGATACACACACGCCACACCCTTGCATACGACAAAATATTGTGGTTTGCAAAATCACAATGCGCGTCTCAAAAAGCGTCGGAAAATGGTTTGTGGTGGCGCGTCTGAAAGATCGCTGTAAAATGGTTTGAGATTTGAAGAACTACAAGGATCGTCTGGAAGACCGTAGGAAATTGGATTTGCATTTGGATTTGGATTGGATTTGGATTGGATTTGGATTGGATTTGGATTGGATTTGGATTGGATTTGGATTGGTTTGGATTGGATTTGGATTGGTTTGGATTGGTTTGGATTGGTTTGGATTGGTTTGGATTGGTTTGGATTGGTTTGGATTGGTTGGATTGGTTTGGATTGGTTTGGATTGGTTTGGATTGGTTTGGATTGGTTTGGTTGGTTTGGTTGGTTTGGATTGGTTTGGTTGGTTTGGATTGGTTTGGATTGGTTTGGATTGGTTTGGTTGGTTTGGATTGGTTTGGATTGGTTTGGATTGGTTTGGATTGGTTTGGTTGGTTTGGATTGGTTTGGTTGGTTTGGATTGGTTTGGATTGGTTTGGTTGGTTTGGATTGGTTTGGATTGGTTTGGTTGGTTTGGTTGGTTTGGATTGGTTTGGATTGGTTTGGATTGGTTTGGTTGGTTTGGATTTGGTTTGGATTGGTTTGGTTGGTTTGGATTGGTTTGGATTGGTTTGGTTGGTTTGGTTGGTTTGGATTGGTTTGGTTGGTTTGGATTGGTTTGGTTGGTTTGGATTGGTTTGGTTGGTTTGGATTGGTTTGGATTGGTTTGGATTGGTTTGGTTGGTTTGGATTGGTTTGGATTGGTTTGGATTGGTTTGGTTGGTTTGGTTGGTTTGGATTGGTTTGGTTGGTTTGGATTGGTTTGGTTGGTTTGGGATTGGTTTGGATTGGTTTGGATTGGTTTGGATTGGTTTGGATTGGTTTGGATTGGTTTGGATTGGTTTGGATTGGTTTGGTTGGTTTGGATTGGTTTGGATTGGTTTGGATTGGTTTGGTTGGTTTGGATTGGTTGGTTGGTTTGGATTGGTTTGGATTGGTTTGGATTGGTTTGGATTGGTTTGGATTGGTTTGGTTGGTTTGGTTGGTTTGGATTGGTTTGGTTGGTTTGGATTGGTTTGGATTGGTTTGGATTGGTTTGGTTGGTTTGGATTGGTTTGGATTGGTTTGGTTGGTTTGGTTGGTTTGGATTGGTTTGGTTGGTTTGGATTGGTTTGGATTGGTTTGGATTGGTTTGGATTGGTTTGGTTGGTTTGGTTTGGATTGGTTTGGATTGGTTTGGTTGGTTTGGATTGGTTTGGATTGGTTTGGATTGGTTTGGGATTGGTTTGGTTGGTTTGGGATTGGTTTGGATTGGTTTGGATTGGTTTGGATTGGTTTGGATTGGTTTGGATTGGTTTGGATTGGTTTGGATTGGTTTGGTTGGTTTGGATTGGTTTGGTTGGTTTGGATTGGTTTGGATTGGTTTGGTTGGTTTGGATTGGTTTGGATTGGTTTGGTTGGTTTGGTTGGTTTGGATTGGTTTGGATTGGTTTGGATTGGTTTGGATTGGTTTGGATTGGTTTGGTTGGTTTGGATTGGTTTGGATTGGTTTGGTTGGTTTGGTTGGTTTGGATTGGTTTGGATTGGTTTGGATTGGTTTGGATTGGTTTGGGATTGGTTTGGTTGGTTTGGATTGGTTTGGTTGGTTTGGATTGGATTTGGATTGGTTTGGTTGGTTTGGATTGGTTTGGATTGGTTTGGTTTGGTTGGTTTGGATTGGTTTGGTTGGTTTGGATTGGTTTGGTTGGTTTGGATTGGTTTGGATTGGTTTGGATTGGTTTGGTTGGTTTGGTTGGTTTGGATTGGTTTGGTTGGTTTGGATTGGTTTGGATTGGTTTGGATTGGTTTGGTTGGTTTGGATTGGTTTGGATTGGTTTGGATTGGTTTGGTTTGGTTTGGATTGGTTTGGATTGGTTTGGATTGGTTGGATTGGTTGGTTTGGATTGGTTTGGATTGGTTTGGATTGGTTTGGATTGGATTTGGATTGGTTTGGATTGGTTTGGATTGGTTTGGATTGGTTGGATTGGTTTGGTTGGTTGGTTTGGATTGGTTTGGATTGGTTGGATTGGTTTGGATTGGTTTGGTTGGTTTGGTTGGTTTGGATTGGTTTGGATTGGTTTGGTTGGTTTGGATTGGTTTGGTTGGTTTGGTTGGTTTGGATTGGTTTGGATTGGTTTGGATTGGTTTGGATTGGTTTGGATTGGTTTGGATTGGTTTGGATTGGTTTGGTTGGTTTGGATTGGTTTGGATTGGTTTGGATTGGTTTGGTTGGTTTGGATTGGTTTGGATTGGTTTGGATTGGTTTGGATTGGTTTGGATTGGTTTGGATTGGTTTGGATTGGTTTGGTTGGATTTGGATTGGTTTGGATTGGTTTGGATTGGTTTGGATTGGTTTGGATTGGTTTGGATTGGTTTGGTTGGTTTGGATTGGTTTGGTTGGTTTGGATTGGTTTGGATTGGTTTGGATTGGTTTGGTTGGTTTGGATTGGTTTGGTTGGTTGGTTGGATTGGTTTGGTTGGTTTGGTTGGTTTGGATTGGTTTGGATTGGTTTGGATTGGTTTGGATTGGTTTGGTTGGATTGGTTGGTTTGGTTGGTTTGGATTGGTTTGGATTGGTTTGGATTGGTTTGGATTGGTTTGGATTGGTTTGGATTGGTTTGGGATTGGTTTGGATTGGTTTGGATTGGTTTGGATTGGTTTGGTTGGTTTGGATTGGTTTGGTTGGTTTGGATTGGTTTGGATTGGTTTGGTTGGTTTGGTTGGTTTGGATTGGTTTGGTTGGTTTGGATTGGTTTGGATTGGTTTGGATTGGTTTGGATTGGTTTGGTTGGTTTGGTTGGTTTGGATTGGTTTGGATTGGTTTGGGATTGGTTTGGTTGGTTTGGGATTGGTTTGGATTGGTTTGGTTGGTTTGGATTGGTTTGGATTGGTTTGGATTGGTTTGGATTGGTTTGGATTGGTTTGGATTGGTTTGGTTGGTTTGGATTGGTTTGGATTGGTTTGGATTGGTTGGATTGGTTTGGATTGGTTTGGATTGGTTTGGATTGGTTTGGTTGGTTTGGATTGGTTTGGATTGGTTTGGATTGGTTTGGTTGGTTTGGTTGGTTTGGATTGGTTTGGATTGGTTTGGATTGGTTTGGTTGGTTTGGTTGGTTTGGATTGGTTTGGATTGGTTTGGATTGGTTTGGATTGGTTTGGATTGGTTTGGTTGGTTTGGTTGGTTTGGATTGGTTTGGTTGGTTTGGATTGGTTTGGATTGGTTTGGATTGGTTTGGTTGGTTTGGATTGGTTTGGATTGGTTTGGATTGGTTTGGATTGGTTTGGATTGGTTTGGATTGGTTTGGTTGGTTTGGATTGGTTGGGTTGGATTGGATTTGGATTGGTTTGGATTGGTTTGGTTGGTTTGGATTGGTTTGGATTGGTTTGGATTGGTTTGGATTGGTTTGGATTGGTTTGGTTGGTTTGGGATTGGTTTGGTTGGTTTGGATTGGTTTGGTTGGTTTGGTTGGTTTGGATTGGTTTGGATTGGTTTGGTTTGGTTGGTTGGATTGGTTTGGATTGGTTTGGATTGGTTTGGTTGGTTTGGTTGGTTTGGATTGGTTTGGATGGGTTTGGTTGGTTTGGATTGGTTTGGATTGGTTTGGTTGGTTTGGTTGGTTTGGATTGGTTTGGATTGGTTTGGATTGGTTTGGTTGGTTTGGATTGGTTTGGATTGGTTTGGATTGGTTTGGATTGGTTTGGATTGGTTTGGATTGGTTTGGATTGGTTTGGATTGGTTTGGATTGGTTTGGATTGCATATGGATTGGTTTGTGTTGGTTTGGATTGCATATGGATTGGTTGTATTGGTTTGGGATTGTATTGGATTGGTTCAGTGTGGTTGGTTTGGACCGGATTGGTTTAGGATTGAATTTGTGTTGGTTTGGATTGGATTGGATTGGTTTGGATTGGTTGGATTGGTTTGTGTTGGTTTGGATTGGTTTGGATTCGATGTGGATTGGTTGAATTTGGATTGGTTTGGATTGGTTTGGATTGGTTTGGATTGGTTTGGATTGGTTTGGATTGGTTTGGTTGGTTTGGATTGGTTTGGATTGGTTTGGATTGGTTTGGATTGGTTGGTTGGTTGGATTGGTTTGGATTGGTTTGGTTGGTTTGGATTGGTTTGGTTGGTTTGGGTTGGTTTGGATTGGTTTGGTTGGTTTGGATTGGTTTGGATTGGTTTGGATTGGTTTGGATTGGTTTGGATTGGTTTGGTTGGTTTGGATTGGTTTGGTTGGTTTGGATTGGTTTGGATTGGTTTGGATTGGTTTGGTTGGTTTGGTTGGTTTGGATTGGTTTGGATTGGTTTGGATTGGTTTGGATTGGTTTGGATTGGTTTGGTTGGTTTGGATTGGTTTGGTTGGTTTGGTTGGTTTGGATTGGTTTGGATTGGTTTGGATTGGTTTGGTTGGTTTGGATTGGTTTGGATTGGTTTGGGATTGGTTTGGTTGGTTTGGATTGGTTTGGATTGGTTTGGATTGGTTTGGATTGGTTTGGTTGGTTTGGATTGGTTTGGATTGGTTTGGATTGGTTTGGATTGGTTTGGATTGGTTTGGATTGGTTTGGATTGGTTTGGATTGGTTTGGTTGGTTTGGTTGGTTGGTTTGGATTGGTTGGTTTGGATTGGTTTGGATTGGTTTGGTTGGTTTGGTTGGTTTGGATTGGTTTGGATTGGTTTGGTTGGTTTGGATTGGTTTGGATTGGTTTGGTTGGTTTGGTTTGTTGGTTTGGTTGTTGGTTTGGATTGGTTGTTGGTTTGGATTGGTTCAGTGTGGTTGGTTTGGACCGGATTGGTTTGGATTGGTTGTTGTTGGTTTGGATTGGATTGGATTGGTTTGGATTGGTTTGGATTGGTTTGGATTCGATGTGGATTGGTTTGGATTGGTTTGGATTGGTTGGATTGGTTTGGATTGGTTTGGATTGGTTTGGATTGGTTTGGATTGGTTTGGATTGGTTTGGATTGGTTTGGATTGGTTTGGTTGGTTTGGACTGGTTTGATTGGTTTGGATTGGATTGGTTTGGATTGGTTTGGATTGGTTTGGATTGGTTTGGATTGGTTTGGATTGGTTTGGTTGGTTTGGTTGGTTTGGATTGGTTTGGATTGGTTTGGATTGGTTTGGTTGGTTTGGTTGGTTTGGATTGGTTTGTGGTTTGGATTGGTTTGGTTGGTTTGGTTGGTTTGGATTGGTTTGGATTGGTTTGGATTGGTTTGGTTGGTTTGGATTGGTTTGGATTGGTTTGGATTGGTTTGGATTGGTTTGGATTGGTTTGGATTGGTTTGGTTGGTTTGGATTGGTTTGGTTGGTTTGGATTGGTTTGGATTGGTTTGGATTGGTTTGGATTGGTTTGGATTGGTTTGGTTGGTTTGGTTGGTTTGGATTGGTTTGGATTGGTTTGGATTGGTTTGGTTGGTTTGGTTGGTTTGGATTGGTTTGGTTGGTTTGGATTGGTTTGGTTGGTTTGGATTGGTTTGGATTGGTTTGGATTGGTTTGGATTGGTTTGGTTGGTTTGGATTGGTTTGGTTGGTTTGGATTGGTTTGGATTGGTTTGGTTGGTTTGGTTTGGATTGGTTTGGTTTGGTTTGGATTGGTTTGGATTGGTTTGGATTGGTTTGGATTGGTTTGGTTGGTTTGGTTTGGTTTGGATTGGTTTGGATTGGTTCGGTTGGATTCGGATTGGTTTGGTTTGGTTGGTTTGGTTGGTTTGGATTGGTTTGGATTGGTTTGGTTGGTTTGGATTGGTTTGGATTGGTTTGGATTGGTTTGGATTGGTTTGGATTGGTTTGGTTGGTTTGGTTGGTTTGGATTGGTTTGGTTTGGTTGGTTTGGATTGGATTTGGATTGGTTGAATTTGGATTGGTTTGGTTGGTTTGGATTGGTTTGGATTGGTTTGGATTGGTTTGGATTGGTTTGGTTGGTTTGGATTGGATCTGGATTGGTTTGGTTTGGATTGGTTTGGATTGGTTTGGATTGGTTTGGATTGGTTCGGTTGGTTTGGATTGGTTTGGATTGGTTTGGTTGGTTTGGATTGGTTTGGATTGGTTTGGTTGGTTTGGATTGGTTTGGTTTGGTTTGGATTGGTTTGGTTGGTTTGGATTGGTTTGGATTGGTTTGGTTTGGTTTAGTTGGTTTGGATTGGTTTGGATTGGTTTGGTTGGGTTGGATTGGTTTGGATTGGATTTGGATTGGTTTGGATTGGTTTGGATTGGTTTTGATTGGTTTGGATTGGTTTGGATTGTGTTTGGATCGGATTGGTTTAGATTGGTTTGGATTGGTTTGGGATGGTTTGATTTGGTTTGGACTGGTTTGGGATTGGTTTGGTTTGAATGTGGATTGGTTTGGATTGTGTTTGGATCGCATTGGTTTAGATTAGTTTGGATTTGATTTGTGTTGGTTTGGATTGGTTTGGATTGGTTGGATTGGTTTGGATTGGTTTGGTTGGTTTGGTTGGTTGGTTGGTTTGGATTAGATTTGGATTGGTTTGGATTGGTTTGGATTGGTTTGGATTGGTTTGGATTGGTTTGGTTGGTTTGGATTGGTTTGGATTGGTTTGGATTGGTTTGGATTGGTTTGGATTGGTTTGGATTGGTTTGGATTAGATTTGGATTGGTTTGGATTGGTTTGGATTGGTTTGGATTGGTTTGGATTGGTTTGGTTGGTTTGGATTGGGTTTGGATTGGTTTGGATTTGATTTAGATTGGATTTGGATTGGATTTGGATTGGATTTGGATTGGATTTGGATTGGATTTGGATTGGATTTAGATTGAATTTGGATTGGATTTGGAATGAATTTGGTTTGGATTTGGACTGGATTTGGATTGGATTTGGATTTGAATGTGGATTGAATTTGGATTGTATTTGGATCGCATTGGATTTAGATTGAATTTGATTTGATTTGTATTGGATTTGGATTGGATTTGGATTGGATTTGGATTGGATTTGGATTGGATTTGGATTGGATTTGGATTGAATTTGGATTGGATTTGGATTGGATTTGGATTAGATTTAGATTGAAATTAAATTGAATTTGTATTGAATTTAAAGTGGATTTAATTTAGATTGAGTTATGATTAGCATGGATTTCCTTGTTTTGAAATCTTATTGGTAATGAAGTTCAACACCGCTTAGTTTTGGATTGCATTTGAGTAAGATTTTGATTGTTTTTGTAAGAACTGGAACTTGTTTGTATTTACTAAAATCTCGGATAACAAAAAAATGCCATTGACTTCATAAGTTTGTTAGATCCTAATTTTAAAGTTTGTATAGATTTGTGGCTCGGAATAGGAGAAAATAAACATTGCATTGCTATGCTTGAAGATTTTTTTTTTGCGTTCTTAATGAGAGAAGAAGGGGAATGTGGGGTTTGAGTAAAATTCATTCACACCTTAATTTGGCAATCGGCGAGCAGCAAGTCATGAGTCGCTGTCATAATTGCGTTCCGGCCATTTAGGGCCACACAGTTGGAATTTTGTTGCATTCGTGTTAAGCAAATAACTAAGATAAGACAAGTTTTTCTTATACTCACCCTTCAAGAACGTTGGCAGCTGTGTCAGCAGCGTGTAGAATCCCCAATTTTCGGAGAAATGCGACGCCACCAGCGCCCAAACGGCCAAAGAAGTTATCATCGCCTTCCACGGGTGCCTGATCTTCTCTTGGACACCTTCGGTCCTGCCCAAGCTTGTCAAAATATACTCTTTCTCAGCGGCACTGATGCCTCGGTCCACCTCGGGCGAAGTCTTAATCATGTAAGTCCACAACACGAACCACACACAACCGATGGCACCGAAAATGTAGAACACGCTCTCCCATCCGTACTGCTGGGCAAATATTCCACTGAAGGGCATTGCCACCACCGTTCCGGCATAATTCCCAGCGAAGGCAATCGATGCCATTCGAGACCGTTCCGAGGGGGGAGCCCACTTGGACCACACCGCATGGATACACGGGAATGTGACACCCTCGAAGATGCCCTCGATGACCCGCACCCCAATCAGCCAACCCAGCCCAGCTTTGGCTGCCAGGGGAGTGACCAGTGTTAGGACAGCGGTTGTACCGATGCCGACACCGAAAACCTATCGAAAGGGAAAATAATTAATTTAATTTTCGTTCAACCGGCTCTGTTGCCGTCTCCAGAATAGGGTGGGAAGCTTACATAATTGCCTCCCAGTTTGTTGGAAATGAACCCTCCGAGGAACGGTGTCAAAATGTATCCATAGAAGAACGAGCTGAGCACAAAACCTTGCATCTGCGAGTTCCAGTCAAAGTATTGCTCCTGGTTTGATTGAAAGATTGATTAATCAATAGCTCTAGCGTGGTATTTTAGCAACCCCATTCCGACACATACTTGTACAATGGTTCCATTTCCGTAGTCCACCTCCCGCACCTCGGTCATTGCCACGATGGCCACACTGAGATTCACTCGCAGGGCGTACACATTGAAGAATCCCAGGAAGGCCATAAACACCACAATGTATCTCCGCCGCTTCCAGAACATCCACAGTGGGTGAGGGATTCCATCGCTGGAAATAGAAAATCAGACAGAAATATGAGCAATTAGTTTACAGCTGAGTGGGGCCATACAGTTAGAAGGGTTTCAACGATTTCCCACAATCACTTAATGATAAACGACTCAATTGTGCCGACAGATCTGTTCGGTCATTAGTTGGAAGTTATTTCAATTAGATAATAAGCGCTTATCTCGAAGTGGATCGTTGCGGAGGTATAGTTAAAGGTAGATTGGCCCTGACGACAGGCTAATTATATCAACCATCCGCGATCCGCGACAAATTTGGGCAATACAAACGTATCGTAGTAGATTGCGGTCCATTCTCTTTCCAAAATAAAGCTTATTGGCGGTTTGGCAAGCCGGTTACATCAATCTAAATATTCGCTTGTTAGTGCAAGTATTCTTATGAAAATACCTTCTATTTTAGTTGCAGAATTTTGGTTGCATCTGTCTATGCAATAAGTAATTGAATTGTAATTGTAGAATTTGACAACTTTTTTTTCTCCCCATACTAGGCTGTGCTCGTACCACACATAATGGCGTAGATTTCATTGGAAAAGTTGGAAATTTGAATGTTGTTAGAAGACATAATTTTCGTCAAATCTTCTTATTCTACATTCTAAGCTTTATTACGTTTCTATTTCTCTACATTCCTAACAAGCCTGGCGAAGAAACTCAGTTCTCTCAAACACGCAATTCCAAAGCAATGAATTGGCGATCACATGCTATAATGATGATAATACCACGTATTAAAAAGTCCCCAGCAGATGCCAATTGCTATCTTATCTGCGACGCTATTCTCCAAGCTGGACGCGTAATATACCTAATTTGACAACTGATGGCTTACATACATTGGCACCGGAACAATAACAAATGGCATGCACAGATAAACAGCATGCCAATCGTTCGTACCCATATCAATTGTTGTTCGCAAATTGGGTAAGTGAGTGAGTAAATTATGCATTGATGAATAAAACCAATATAATTGCGGGCAACCGTGGCCAAACCAGGGGACTCAGCACTTTCCCTGTGATACACGCAGCGATCAATCATGTCCCATCATATGCGAGCGCTGTTGCCATTCCGATTTGCGAACTCATCCATCGTTCGGTTGCTTGCTACCATTGAGTTGACAATTTTCCAATCGGTTTGCTTATCATCACCGATGATGCACATGCATTGAACCCATTTTTTCCCACAGTTTCGAACTAATTGAAACCAGTTGAGTAGTTGGTCGAGATTGAAGTGCCCGAGTGTGTGGCACCTGTCGGTCGCCGGCATTCGGTAGGCAATCAATGACTCCCAGAGTCCGACACGCATTCGGATGGTGGTTCTCAAATTGTCGTCTGGTCGTCTCGATCGTCTGGATGCGATATGTCACGCCACAATGAGAAGGTCGTCATATCGAGACCAGCGTCACTTTCGTACTAATCCGTGTTTCAGAAGTGCAAACCGCTTGTCATGACGAAAATGTTTGGTCAGCAGTTTTGGAATGGATCGAGATAATGTAAGGAAATTTCTAGTCTTAGAAAACTTTCATGCCACGCTCCCAGAAATAAATTCAACGCATGACACAAACATGGGGAAACGACGGCTTTGGCAGGTTTTGTTCTATTATTGTCTCCCCTGTTTCTATAACTAATAATGCTCAAATTTGGCCTGAACATTCTTTGAATATCAAAGAATATTGTGGCCAAAATTAATAAAATTGACAATAATAGAACAAAACCTGCCAAAGCCGTCATTTCCCCCTTCGCTTACATCGTTTCCTTATTTTGACGTCAACCGACCTTGGCAGCCCAAAAATTGTCCATTAAAACAGATGAAATTATCCTTAAACAATTGAAAAATGCTCCTTAAAAAACTGATCATTTTTCCTTAAATTATTGAACAAATTACCTTGAAATATATAAAATGCTCCGTAAACATTTGAAAAGTGTACCGTAAAAACGAAAAAAATGTACCGTAAACAATTGAAAATGCTCCTTAGAAAATGTTGTAAGCGCAGATTTCGACAATTTCGAGTTCCTCAAGCCGTGGGTGGTTATAAGAGATATTCAAGTTACAAGATGAAAATTGTCGCTGTCGTGGCTGTCCGGAACATCTTTTGCTGGCGAGGATAGGGTGCTAAATGTCAATGAAGGAAAAATACATACAATTTGACAGTTCGGTACCCAACATGTTTCGGACAGCAGAACAAAGGGAACCGAAGCGACAATATTTATCTTGTAACTAAGATATCTTTTGTGGTTATGCAGGGAAATTGATGAATAAACCTATTAGCATTATATGCAATGTGATTTTAATGAAATTCGTATCGTCAAGCATAAACGATGTGCAGTTGTATGGGACGTCTGTTTGTCTATGAGCAGTCTGGTGCACAATTTCTTCAACAATGCTTTGAATTGCTTGTAGGCTAAGATTACATTTTGTATAAGTTTATGGAGCATTTCATTTTTTTACGGAGCACTGTTTAAGTGAGTGAGTTTAAGGAGCATTTTCTCAAGTTAAGGAGCATTTTTTATTGGTTTAAGGAATATTTCTTCTTTTTAAGGAGCATTTTCCTTAGTTTTCGGAGCATTTTTCTGTTGTACAGGGCTACCAAAAAGGCAAAACAATCAGCTTCATACTCCAGGGGCTATACAATGGTGCATAAGCTTCTATTTTATGACAGCTAATTTCAAGGTACTTTTTCAACTATTTCACAATAATTCTTATATCAATATACTGCGCAATTATCGTTAGTTAAATAGCAAATCTTTGTTTTTCTTTGTTTTTCTTTTTGCTTCTAAGGAGCATTTTCAATTGTTTACGGTACATTTTTTTCGTTTCTACGGTACACTTTTCAAATGTTTACGGAGCATTTTATATATTCCAAGGTAATTTGTTCAATAATTTGAGGAAAAATTATCAGATTTTTTAAGGAGCATTTTTCAATTGTTTAAGGATAATCATGATTGTTTCATGATGCATTTACCATTTTCCCGACCAACTCCTGTGTTGCAGAGATACGAGAACTGTCTCTTAGTGTGCCACGCATTCTGCGACCTGTTATCTTTCGTTTGATAAATATTATTAACACATTGTCATTGCTTAACTGACGGAAATCACCGTTCCGAGTAGTTTTTTGTGTGGAAATCCTCCGCTTTGAAAAGTTTGCTTTTTAATTATAGGGGAGCTTGGTGGCCTTGTGTCACTGCTTCTGCCTCATAAGCAGGAGATTAAGGGTTTGATCCCTGGCCCTTTCCAATTTCCTATTAGATAATTTCGTTAATCATATAACTCAGTCTCTTTGCAAATCAAATTCTCATTGCTAGCAAGTATGATTCTAAATATAGAATTGTTATAAAAAACTGCCTGTTACTTAGTAGCAGTAAATAAAATGTAAAAATAGATTGGTATTCATTTGTACCCGCATACGAATGCTATATACGGTCGCTATGCTCGTGCAGGCCTCATTCAAGTAAGAATGTGTGAGGTTGATGTGCGGGTAGCGATGGTGTGGTAGACGTGTGCGTGGTATTAGAATCCAATAGCATTCAAATTCTAATTGTAAAAAATGAATCCCATTAGAATTCACTTTAATACTTTCTCATTACGAATTGAAAGTGAGAAGTGTGATCCATTTAGAAAACGTCATTTCGTACCCGTTAGACCAAATGACCATTTCTACAAAACAACTACACTAAGGTTTTTTTTACGTCGCTCCATGTACCGCGTAAAAAAAACGCGTTATTTAAAAAAAAAACGACGTAAAAAAACCGCGCTATTTAAAAAAAAACGACGTAAAAAAACCTACTGGGGACTTAGAACATTTTCTTATGCCGGTGCCTACTTGGGACTTAGAAAATTTTAAATTGGGACTTATAATGGACGGGGCTTCTTCCTATTTGTTTGCTAGGTGTTGTTTGTAGGTCATAGTACGCTAGTATGGATCGTGATATGGTACATGGTTTTGTGATATGAAACCAGAAATGTCTTCCGATCTATACTTAAACTCATCCAAGAATCTACTGAAATAAGGCCTTGAGATCTATGGAATAAGGCTTTGAGATCTATAAAGATCTGTCCTCTTGTTTCAAATATGGTACATGCTCTGTGTGATTCATAGAATAGATTGTGTTCAGAGCATGAGTTCTGGGTCATCCAAAAAAAATCCGAAGTAAGGCCTTTAGATCTATACGCGTAGCCAAAGATCTATCAGCCTGTTTCAAATATGGTACATGCTCTACGTGACTCATAGAATAGATTGTGTTCAAAGCATAAGTTCTTGGTCATCCAAAATTTTCCGAAGTAAGACCTTTGGATTCTAATTTTGATGAGCTCAGCTCCGACACCATCCTTACCAGCTGCTTTATTGGTTTTTAGCTGTCTGATGGCATCCTTAACTTCCCTCAGGGTATGGGCAGAATGGATCCTTATCATCATCAGTGCTTCCGGTGCGTAGGCTAAACGTTGATTATGCTTAAGCTGAACAACCAGTCTTTGATCCTCAACCTACACATTCTCTCATGAATCGGTCACCACCAGATCGCGCCTTTGAATATCGCCCATCACTATGGGGACAAAAAGGCGAGGTACGCAACGAGCAAGATGAATCGATCAGTTGAAGATAATTTGACGATCCTCCGTGAACTGTAAGGCTGACGACGTGCATCTACTGACCGAACTGAATGTAGATGGATTTTGTGTACATACAATACTTTGTGAACCACAAAAAGACGAATTGGGTGGCCTAGTGGCTACCGCTTCTACCTTATAAGCAGGACGTCATGGGTTCATTTCCAGGTTCATTTCCATCTTCCACATTAACAATTCCAAAAACCTCAAGCGACACACATGGGAGGTCGTCGCTGCATCTTTCTTAAGTAAGTGTTCAACATACCATCTTTCCCCTTCCTCAGCATTCGCAAGGACGTGGCCAAAACAGATCTCGGCTATTGGAGAATGCATTGCTTCCATATAAGAGATAGTGATTAGCCCCAAAAATATATGTGGTAACGGATGAATGTGAAAGTGCTACTCTTATACAATAGTCCAGGCTTGTACCACCTACGAATGTGTCCGGATTGCTCAATACTAATGCTAATGCTAATAATAAAGCTAATACTACACCACTAAGAGCATGTACCATATATTAAACATTCCGATAGATCTTTGGTTATGCATGTAGATGTCAAGGCCTTACTTCGGTACTTTATTGGATGGCCAATAACTTATGCTTTGAACACAGCCTATTCCATGAACCACACAGAGCATGTACCATATTTGAAAAAAGCCGATAGATCTTTGTTTACTCGTGTAGATGTAAAGGGCTTACTTTGGAACTTTTCTGGATGACCAAGAACTTATGCTTTGAACACAGTCTATTCTATGAATCACGAAGAGCATGTACCATATTTAAAATAGGCTGATAGATCTTTGGTTACGCGTGTAGATCTAAAGGCCTTACTTCAAGGATCTCTTGGATGACCAAGAACTTATGCTTTGATTACAATCTATCCTATGAGTCACATAGAGCATGTACCATATTTGAAACAGGCGGACGGATCTTTGGTTACGCGTGTAGATCTAAAGGCCTTACTTCGGATTTTTTTTTTTGGATGATCAATAACTTAGGCTTTGAACACAATCTATTCTATGAGTCACACAGAGCTTGTACCATATTTGAAACAAGAGGACAGATCTTTATAGATCTCAAGGCCTTATTTCATAGATCTCAAGGCCTTATTTCAGGACATTCCTGGTTTCATATCACAAAAACCATGTACCATATCATGATCCATACAAGCGTACTATGACCTACAAACAACACCTAGCGAACAAATAGGAAGACGGGGACGGGGCCATTATAAGTCCCAATTTAAAATTTTATAAGTCCCCAGTAGGCACCAACATATAAAATTTTCTAAGTCCCCCAATAGGGTTTTTTACGTCGTTTTTTTAAATAATGCGTTTTTTTTATGTCGGTACCGCGTAAAAATATCCGCGTAAAAAAAAACGCGCAAAAAAACCGCGTGAAAAAAATTCAGTGTATTTCGGCAAACGCTATTGTTCCGTATGAACCGTATGTTCATTTCAACCAAATGACGTTTCCGGCCAGATGGATTTTGGCCTAATGGTTTATTCAGCCAAATGGCATAATCGACCAAATGGCTTCTTGTCAGCCTTTCCCTCCAGCTGCAGAATCTCAAGCCGTTACACCTCGCAATCGGACGCAAGGACACACAATTACCTCAAACATTGAGACGTAATCGGAACGCACACTTTCCTTGACTTTCCTTCATCATAAACGAGCCATTACAGTTTACCTTTTCCAGCTGTCCCGGGCCTGTGCACGAATTAGAAGACAGGGTCTTCTGACAGCTATACTCAGGCAAATAAACTTTTTGTAGGATCAGATCACTAACTGACGTCTTCCGTGATTCCAGTCACCAAGTGATTGGAGAACTTCAAGTCGCTCCGTGCATCGTCCCAATCAGCAAACCATCTGCCCAGCATTCTTTCCTACAATTATTGCCCAGCATTCTTTCAATAACACGCCATCTGTGTACAAAATATGTTATTGGCACTCGATTTGGAAAAAGCCTCTGGTCGAAGAAAATTGTTCTACAGAATTAATGAAACTGTACTAAAAAAAGCACCCTCATGAACCTAACTGATGTATATATTTTTTATTATCTCAAGAAAAATAAAGTAAACTGTTTTCAGGCGGCATCGATGATTAATAAAATATCTACAGAATTTATTTTACTTTACATTTTTTCCTACTGGTCTCGGGAAGATCAAGGGGTGGGGATAATTAAAAATAAATATTAAAATGAAAAAATAAAATAAAAAGAAAACTCCTCGGATTTGTTAAAGAATTTTTTGAAAAACCTCAAAATTATCCTAATTTGACTCCCTCCCTCCCTGTTACTCCCTCAAAATATTATTTTTTGGCAAAAAAAATGCGAGGTGGGAAGACAAAACAGTTTTTAAATATTTGTATCGGCCTTATTAAATATCTATATCTATACAATCTATACAGCGACGCCAACGAAATCGTTAGTTTAATGAGAAGGAGTCGAATGCTAGTGCCTCGTACCCGTTCCAACAGAAAGCGGTACAGTGTAGCGAGGGCAGAAAAGAAACGAATCCACCGCAGAAAAAAGGCAACACGAAGAGAGTGTGATAGCTGATACGCATTATAACATGGATAGACATGATATGCGGAAGTTTTACGCAACTGTCAATGGCGCGCGGCATAAGACTGCGCCAGTGCCCGCCATGTGCAGTGACCGAGAGGGGAATTTGCTGACAGACAAGACTATGGTGGCAGCCAGGTAGAAGGAGCACTTCGAAGATTTGTTGAACGGTGAAAACTGAAGGTGTATTAAGGAGCAGGATGGTTGGATAGTCGGCGACGGTCAAGCTGTTAAATCGCTAACGTTGGGCGAGGTGAAGAAGGCTCTAAACGAGCTGAGAAACAGTAAAGCTGCTGGGAATGACGAGATCCCGGTCGAGCTTCTCAAACACGGAAGTGAGCAGCTGCATCAATCAATCCACCACATTATCCAGAAAATAGGGAGAATGAAGAACTGCCTGCCGGCTGGTTGGATAGCCTCATATGCCCAATCTATAAGAAAGGGCACAGACTAGAGTGTGTCAATTGCAGAGGGATCACCCTTCTGAACTCGGCGTACAAAATCCTGTCGCGTATCCTGTTTAACAGACTGAGAACGCTTGAGGAGTCCTTCGTCGGTGAATACCAGGCAGGTTTTTGTGAGGGCCGATCAACGACGGATCGGATGTTTATCCTTGATAAATTCCGGGAGTATAACTTGCAGACACAATCTGTTAATTCATTTCTAAGCAGCGTACGATTCAGTGGAAAGAATTGAGTTGTGGCAGATAATGTCCGAACATGGTTTTCCGGCGAAGTGTCCTTCGACGGATTGAAGCAGGGTGATGCACTTTCGAATTTATTGTTCAACATTGCACTCGAAGGCGCTATTGGAAGGTCTGACGTGCAGAGGAACGGCACTATCATCACACGGTCGCATATGCTCCTGGGATTTGCGGACGACATCGACCTTATTGGAATCGATCGCAGTAGTGGAGACTTTTGTCTCACTGAAGAAGGAGACGGGGGATAGGCTCAACCAATAACTCTACCAAGACAAAGTACATACATGGTACAATACGAAATTTGCTCTACACAAAACTATGATTCTACCAGTGGCCCTTTACGGACATGAAGCATTGACGTTAAAAGAGGCCGACCGGAGGGCATTCGTGGTTTTCGAGCGAAACGTGCTGCGTACAATATTCGGAGGGAAACTAGAAAATGGTGTGTGGCGCAGACGCATGAGTCATGGGCTGTACTGCCTGTAATCGCATAACTGTCCCATATGAATAGGAAATCCAGCAAAGATGGGACAACTAAGCAGTTACAGACAGTGTATCATGTATACAAAGAAGAAAATATTGTGAATCGTATAAAATACGACAGACTTCAGTGGGCTGGTCACTTAGTGCGAATGTCGGAAGAAAGAATAGCGAAAACAATATTCAACAGAGAACCAGATAGGGGCCGGCGACTTCGTGGAAGGCCACTAACACGCTAGCTCCACGCGGTGGAATCGGACCTGGGGACCATGAACGTTCGGGGAAACTGGAGGGACATCGCCCAAGACCGACGATTATTTATTTATTAATTGCCAGGCTAAGGCCGGAGTGGCCTGTGCTGCAGATAAAAGTCTTCTCCATTCAGCTCGTTCTATGGCTGCACTTCGCCAACCACGCAGTCTGTGGAGGGTCCGCAAATCGTCCTCCACCTGATCGATCCACCTTGCCCGCTGTGCATCTCGCCTTCTTGTTCCCCTCGGATCGTTGTCAAGAACCAAGAACATTCTGGCGACGTGCCCGGCCCACCGCAGTCTTAAAAACAAAAATACCGTCCGCCATCTGCACCCCACCATACATAGGTGGCTCGCAGCACTTTCCTTTCGAAAACTCCCAGTCGCCCAGTACCACTCGTGTAAATCCTTATCCTTCGTATTACTCCCTCCAAAGCGATGTTGAATAGCAGACACGAAAGACCATCACCTTTCCGTAACCCTCTACGCTTTTCGAAGGGACTCGAGAATGCCCCTGAAACTCGCACTCGAAACTATGCACATCACCCGATCCATCGTCGCCTTGATCAACAGTATCAGTTTATCCGGAAATCCTTTTTGGTGCATTAGCTGCCATAGCTGGTCCCGATCGATTCTATCATATGCGACTTTGAAGTCGATAAATAGATGATGTGTGGGCACCTTGTATTCGCGACATTTCAATACCTTACGTACTGCGAACACCTGGTCTGTGGTAGTCAGAGCGTTCACCCATAAATCCCGCCTGGTACTGCCCCACGAACTCTCTTGCTATTGGTGTTAGTCGGCGGCAAACAATTTGGCGGTACCTTGTACCTTGTACTTGTACCTTGTAGGCGGCGTTCTGCAATGTGATTCCGCGGTAGTTGCTACAATCCAGCTTATCGCCCTTTTTGTAGATGGGACACACGAAACCTCCCATCCACTCCTGCGGCAGAACTTCATACTCCCAAACCTTGAAAATTTCCCAGTGCAGTGCCCTAGCCAGTGCCTCACACAGCAAAAAAAATATTAATATGGTGAAACGTAGCTTTTGGCAACGTACCCAAAAATCATATGTAATTGCAGATTTGATGTAATTTCACCGCATTTACAATGTTTTATTACATCGCTCACCGTAAATCATCATCGCCAAAAAGAATTTTCAGCTACACCAAACAAATATAAAATTACCTACAAAATTTGATAATATTACTTCAGAAATGATTGAATTAGCTCCCTACGCATAAGCAGCTTAATTTTACGTCGAATCAATGCTGCGATCACGTTCATAAAGATGTAATGAATTGACGCGTCAGCCATGACAGCGAGAAGAAAATTTTCACTTGATGGCAGAGATTGTCCGAACTTGTTGGTGATAATTGTGCTTGCTTGATTAAAAATCGGCAGCACATGATAAAAAATCTCCTGGATTATACCTCTAACCTCCGATCGGAAAATAGTAACGACGTGCAGCTGAAAAGCAAATCTGCAGGTAAGTTTCTATTTAGATAATTTCAATCCTCCGCCGGGCGGGAGAAAAAGTAAGAAATGTTTTGATTGCAGGTACAGAATTTGATCCACCACTTTTCCAAAATCTCGAAACCGTTCCGCCAGCCAAAAATCCTACCAGGAGGAAGCGATTGGTCTTTGAAATTTGAAACGGGACTGGTTGACGGATGATATTGATCTGAGATTGTTACCGATGAATCTGCAGGTTTGTATCTGTTTGTATTTCGGAGATACATAATTTCAAACCACCGAAAGAATGCAAATTATTTTAGTTGCAGATTATCATCACAGAGTTTGGACCTACCACTCTGATATTTGAAAAAATCAAAAACTCAGCGGTTATCAGTAAGTAAATAATTCCGGAATCGATTCACAATTTACCAGCTAGATGAAATTAGGTTCAGAATTTTACCCAAAGAAAAACAAAAAATATATGTACGAGCTGTTGTGGTGGTGTGAAACCCGGGATCTTACTGCTGGAAGACGAAAAGCTGAAATTGTGCGTTTGATTGATTTGCTGTAGCTTGATTGACGGTTTTACGTTTACTGCATACTGCGAAATTTTAAAAACAAACTTTTATACAGTGAATCCACCATGATTCGATGCTCCATGGTTCGATATCGATTAATGGAAACAAATTATGTCATATGAAAACATGTTTTCTGGGTTACACTGATGGTCCCTTTCAACAGCATTCATCGGATTTTCTCTTACCTTTGATAGATACGTATTTCGACCTCAACAGTAAGGTCATCTTCACTGTCAGTGTCAATAACTTCGAGTTAACAGTTTAAAAATTTTAAATTTTAAATTTTTTTAATCTTTTAATTTTTTTAAACTTTTAATTTTTTTTTTAAATTTTAAATCTTTCAATTTATAAATTAACTTGAAATTTTCAACTTTAAATTTTAAATTTTAAATTTTAAATTTTAAATTTTAAATTTTAAATTTTAAATTTTAAATTTTAAATTTTAAATTTTAAATTTTAAATTTTAAATTTTAAATTTTAAATTTTAAATTTTAAATTTTAAATTTTAAATTTTTTTAAATTTTAAATTTTAAATTTTAAATTTTTAATTTTAAATTTTAAATTTTAAATTTTAAATTTTAAATTTTAAATTTAAATTTTAGGAGTTCTTTCAAAAGTTCTTTCAGGAATTCATTCGGAAGTTCCTCCAGGAATTCCTTCAAAAGTTCCAGCAGAAATTCGGCTGAAAGTCCCTCCAGGAATGCATCCGTAAGTTCTTTCAGGACATTGCATCCTCCAGGGGTTCCTCGGAAAACTTCTCCAGGAATTCCACTTCAATTTTCAAATTTCAAGTTTCTCCTCCAGGAGTTCTTTCGAGAGTTCCTTTTGGAATACCTCCGAAAGTTTCTCAAGGAATTCCTCCCATAGTTCTTTCGGAAGTACCTCCAGGAATTCCTCCGGAACATCTCTTAAAAGTTCCTCCAAGAATTCCTCCCGAAGTTCCTCCAGGAATTCCTCTGGAATTTCCTCCGGAAGTTCCTCCAAAAATTCCTCCGGAAGTTCCTCCAGTAATTCCTCCCAAAATTCCGCCAGAAGTTCCTCCGGAAGTTCCTCCAAGAATTCCTCCGGAAGTTTCTCGAAGAATTTATCCGGAAGTTCCTCCAGTAATTCCTCCCGAATTTCCGCCAGGAATTCCTCCGGAAGTTCCTCCAGGAATTCCTCCGGAAGTTTCTCAAAGAATTTATCCGGAAGTTCTCCATGGTATTCCTCCGGAAGTTCCTTCAGCTCCTCCAAAAGTTTCTCCAGGATATGTCCGAAAGTTTCGCCAGAAAGTCGTCAAAAAGTTCCTCCAAGAATTTCCCTGAAAGTTTCTCCAAAAGTTCTACCGATAATTTTTCAAGGAATCCGGCCGAAAGCTTTCCCAGGTATTTATCCGGAAGTTCTTGCAGGAATTCCTCCTAAAAATCCTCCAGGGATTCCTCCGAAAGCTTTTCCAGGAATTTCTCTTCAATTTCCTCGCAGAATCCCTCCTAGAGTTCCTCTCGGATTCCTTACGTAAGTTCATCCAGGAGTTCCTTCGAAAGATCATCCAAGAGATCCTCCGAAAGTTGCTACAAATATTCCTTCGAAAGATGTACCCGAGAATCGATTAAAAGTTCCTCCAAAAATTTCTTCGAAAGAGACTCCGGCAATGTTTCCGGAAGTTCCTCCTACAGTTCATCCAGGAATTCATCCGGAGGTTCCTCTAGTTCGTCAGAAAGTTCCTCCTGGAATTCGTCCAAAGGCTCCTCCAGGAATTGGTTCAAAAGTTCCTACAGGAATGCCACCGGAGTTTCTTCAGGAATTCTTCCGAAAGTTCTTCCAGAGTCTTCTCCAAAAATTCCCCCATAGTTCTATCAAGAATTCTTCCGAAAGTTCCTCCAGGAATTCCTCAGAAAGCTCCTCCAGGAATTCCTCAGGAAGTTTCTCTAGAAATTCGTCTGGAAGTTCCTCCAGGAAATCCTTCAAAAGTTCCAGCGGGAGTTCTTCCAAAGGTTACTTCAGGAATCGTTCGGAAGTTCCTCCTGGAATTCCTTAAATAGTCTCTCTAGGAATTCGGCTGAAAGTCCCTCCAGGAATTCATCCGGAAGTTCTTTCAGGAATTCCTCCGAAAAATCCTCCAGGGATTCCTCCGAAAACTTCTCCAGGAATTCCAACGAAATATTTTCTCTAATTATTTCTCCATTTTTTTTAATGAATTTACACAAAAAAAACCCTTTATGAATTCCTCCAGAATATACAGAAGTTCTTCCAAGAATTTTCGCAAAGATTTCTTCAAAATTCTTTCAGATACCTCTCCATAAATTCAGTTGAAGATATTTCCGAAAATATCTCCCGAAATTTCACAAAAATTTATTCCGAAGCATCGTTTTGAAACTCTATCAGAAACTCCTTAAAGTATTCTTTAAAAAATGACATAAAAAATAAATTTTAATAATCGGATAGATCTAATTAATGGCCGCAGTAGTTCCAACTCCCCAATAAAAAAAATTATCAGATGAATTCCCCGAGGAAATACTTTAGGAATGTTCAGGAGAATTTCTGGAGGAACTCCTAAGGTATTCCAAATCGAATCTCCGGTGAAGTTCATGAAGGATCTTCTAAAGGACTTTCTGGAGGAACTTCCGGAGGGACTTTTGGACGAATTCCTGGAGAAACTTTTGGATGAATTCATGGAGGAACTTCCGGAGGAATTCCTGAAGGAACTAGCGAAGGAGTTCCTGGAGAAACATCCGGAAGAATTCCTGGCGGAACTTCCGCAAGATTTCCTTTAATTTCTGGAGACATCTTCCGAAGGAAATCGAAGAGTATTTCCCGTAGAAAACCCGAAAAAAAAATCCTGGAGAAACTTCAGAAGCAATACTTGGAGGAATTTCTGGAAGAGTTACCGTTGAAATTTATGGAGGAACTTCAAGAGGTATCCCTGAAGGAACTTCAGGACGACTTCCGGGAGGATAATCCTGACGAATTGCTGGAGGAACATCCTGAAAAATTTCTGGAGAAACTTCTCTAAGAATACCTGGAGGAACTTCCGAATTAATTCTTTGAGGGTTTCCTAGTCGAACTTTCGGACGAATTTCTGGCGAAACTCTTGGACGAAGTCTTGGAAGAACTTTCGGATGAATCCTAAAAGAACTTCCGATTAAATTCCTGATGGAACTTTCGGAAGAACTTCTGGAGGATTCGCTGGAGGAACTTCCTGAGTATTCTGGAGAAACTTTCGGAAGAATTCCTAATAAAACTATGGAAGAATTTTAAAAGATGTTCCTGGAGGAACTTCCGAAGGAATTCCTGGAGGAACTTCCGAAGGAATTCCTGGAGGAACTTCCGAAGGAATTCCTGGAGGAACTTCCGAAGGAATTCCTGGAGGAACTTCCGAAGGAATTCCTGGAGGAACTTCCGAAGGAATTCCTGGAGGAACTTGTCACTCGGGGAAAAACCACCCACCGGCATGAGACAAAATCATGAAATTACAATTAACTAAACATGTGTGAGATCTGCTGGTCTGCGAGAAAGCAGCCTGCACAGGTTCGCGGCTCAGCGTCAAAAATTCAACTAAACGATTAAACTCCACGAAATCATCAGTAAATAAAAAAAATGCTGAAATTTAACATGCATATCCCATTTATTAACCCACCCAGTATCTACTTAAAACTATTGGTTTTACTTAGCTGCTAATGTTGTAAATGTGTATACGTGTTTGAAGTCTATCCTTCGGCGACATCAGTAACCATCCGGATGGAAATGCTCTGCCACTGTCTGCGCTGTCTTTATACTCCGGTTCTCAAAGGTTCAAGTGCGGAACAACCATCGCACTTTCCATCGACTGGGACCGGTTGGAGACATCCAGTGACAAACACAAATAGGCCTAAGGTGGTACCAAAAGGAGTTTCAGGCATAGGATTCACTTCCACAAGCTATGTTTCTCACCGATCTCACAGCACTTTACTCCTACTCCATGCATGCTTAGCTCCGAACTGACACTATATTGTTCTAACAAGTTTGAACAAAGAACTTTATTTTAAGGAACTGCGGTATACTCTCGATGTTGTGTGTACCACGGATCGATCGGAACTGCCTAGCATCTTCGTTATCGAGCGAGTTTGACCTTTGCGTACAACAGATGGAAATTCACCACTGCACAATCCAGCTTCTCCGAAGAGCGAGAGTGATGATCAGGTACCTTGGACAGTTTTAGTACAGCGCGGTCAAACTACTGTGTTATCGCACTGCCCAGACGAGTGGAGTTCATCCCATTATTATACCAACAGGCTAGCCGTCGTTTAGGTAGGATAGGATACATGTGTTTGAAGGACTGCGCAGCAGACGATCGATTGCTATATGGCTACAATCGATTGAAGATGATGATCTGTTGTATTGTTCTGTTGGAGAGTGTTGTGCACATACAAGGAAGATTAACTCCAACACTTCTTTCAATACTGATGGGTTAATAACCATTCCAAGGAAAACGTGCACATCTGTCACATGCTACCTTTAAGCAGGTGACAAACTTCCGAAGGAATTCCTGGAGGAACTTCCGAAGGAATTCCTGGAGGAACTTCCGAAGGAATTCCTGGAGGAACTTCCGAAGGAATTCCAGGAGGAACTTCCGAAGGAAATCCTGGAGGAACTTTCGAAGGAATTATTGGAGGAACTTTCGAAGGAATTCCTGGAGGAACTTTTGAAGGAATTCCTGGAGGAACTTTCGAAGGAATTCCTGGAGGAATTTCCGAAGGAATTTCTGGAGGAACTTCCGAAGAAATTTCGGGAGGAACTTCCGAAGGAAATCCTGAAACAACTTCTGAAGGAAATCTTGAAGGAACTTCCAAAGGAATTCCTGGAAGAACTTCTGAAGGAATTCCTGGAAGAACTTTCTAAGGAATTCCTGGAGGAACTACCGAAGGAATTCCTGGAGGAACTTCCGAAGGAATTCCTGGAGTAACTTCCAAAGGAAGTGCTGGAGGATCTACTGGAACTTCCGAAGGAAATGCTAGAAAAACTTCCGAAGGAATTCCTGGAGGAACTTCTGAAGGAATTCCTGAAGGAACTTCCGAAGGAATTCCTGAAGGAACTTCCGAAGAAATTCCTGAAGGAACTTCCGAAGGAATTCCTGAAGGAACTTCCGAAGGAATTCCTGGAGGAACTTCCGAAGGAATTCCTGGAGTAACTTCCAAAGGAAGTGCTGGAGGATCTACCAAAGGAATTCCTGGTGTAACTTTCAAATGAATTCCTGAAAGAACTTCCGAAGGAAATCCTGGAGGAACTTCCAAAGGAATTCCTTAAGGATCATCCGAAGAAATTCCTGGAGGAACTGCCGCAAAAATTCCTTGAGTTCGAACTACCGAAGGAATTCCTGGAGGAACTTCCGGAATAATTTCTGGAGGAAATTCTTGAGAAATTCCTGGAAGAATTTGCGGAGAATTCCTGGAGGAATTTCCGCAGGAATTTCAGGAGGAACTTGCGAAGGAATTCCTGGAGGAACTCCCTGGAGAGACTTTCGGAACAATTCCAGAACAAGCTATCGGAAAAATCACTAGAGGATCTTCCGAGGGAAGAATTTGAGGAACATTTTGTAAACGAATTGCTGGAGGATCCTCCAATTAAAAACGAAAAATTAAAAAATTGAAATTTAAACATAAAACTTTAAGTGAAATATTAAAAATTTGAAAATTTGAAATTAAAAATTGCAAATTTGAGGTATAAGTATTTGTGGATACAATAAAATGCGTTTTGAATAAATAGAATTTGAAGTTATTGCATCTAAAAATGTATTTTCGAGCATAAAAAAAATCCGAATACCCCTAACCCCGCTGCCGAAAGCGGGATTAATTTTGACCGGTTTTTACGTCGCTTTTCCCAGTTACATCAACAATATTACGTCGAAAAAGAATTACATTGCTTTGATTTGAAGAAGAAAAATCAAGTACGTCAACTTTTTGTTACATCACTCAGATGTAATAAAACATGATATTTACGACGGCGATGATGTGCATCAAATCTAATGTGATATTACTTTTTATTTTTTACTGTGCACCACCGTGTTTAAACAGACCTCCTGGGGTTTTGGTATTTTTCAGCCGGCCGATCTCCTCCTGGATTTCCTGGAGATTCGGAGCCGGAAGTCGCATGTCCTGCGCGCGTGCTCCTAGGTTCATTACTATACCGCCACCGTTGTCTGCCATATCGCCATTCAGGTGCTCTTCGTAGTGCTGCCGCCACCTTTAAATCACTTCACGCTCGTTTGCAAGAAGGTTCCCGTTTATGTCCTCACACATATCGGGTTGTGGCACGCGGCCCTTACGTGACCGGTTGAATTTCTCATAGAACTTTCGTGTGTTACTAGCGCGGTACAGTTCCTCCGTCTCTTAACGGTCTTGATCTTCCTGCTGACGCTTTTCCTCCGAAAAATCGAGTTTTGTCTGTTCCGCACCCGTTTGTATCGTGCCTCGTGCGGTGTTGCAGCAATATCGCCCATGCTGCATTCTTCCCCTCAAATAAGTGCTCACATTCGCCGTCATGCCAGTCGTTTCTGTGAACCGGAGACACCGTGCCTAGTGCAGCGGTTGCGAAGACTTGCGAAGACGACTTCGAAGAACAAATGGCTTTCCGCAAAAATGACATTTTGAATAAAATGAAACGAATTTGGCGGACCTTTTTTGGCCGAACAAACCATTAGGCCGAAAATATTATTTAGTCGAAATGAACATTTGACCGAAAATGTCGTTCAGCCGAACTGGTCATTTGACCAAGATATTCGTTTTCCAGAAAGGCTATTTGGCCGAAAATGTAATTGGCCAAACGGTCGGACATTCGGAAAATAGCCTTGTCTGTCAAACGATCATTTCGACAAAACGGCATTTTTGGGTGCACGGCTTTTTCGAGCAAATTACCAGTTCAGCCGTGTGTCGCTTTGGCCAAATAAAATGTCCGGCCAAACCATTTTGCATGTTTCTTTCAAACGTTTATTTCGGGCAAATGCAATTCTTCTAGATGACCTGCGTTCAACGTGTTTTTCAGCCAAATGGCTTCCGCCGAATGATGTTCGGCCAAATGACCCTTCCCCTTTTTCAATATTTTCCCATGAAGTTTCTGAAGAGTTTCTAATGGACAAAAAATTCATTGAAATACAGTCTCCCGTGAAAAAAAAAAACCCTTGCTATATACAATAAATGTAGAAACAGATGCAAAATGGAAAATTCAAATAATTCAAACGCTTTGAACAATCATCCACGGAAACTTTGAAAATTTCCCGTAGAACTTTTGAAGAACTTTTTGTGAAAAAATCCAGAGTTTTCTATGCAAACTCTTCAGAGTCTCCTGCGGATATTTAAAAAAACTTTGTGTGATTTTTTTTAAGAATACCCAACAGAAACTCAAGAGGAACTCTCCGTAGATATTCCAAATATTTTCCTGTGGAATTTTGGTACAACTTTCCGTGAAAACTCTAAAGAATTTCTCTGGGAATTCAAAAAGCTTCCCTTGGAAATTTCAAAGAATTCTCGAAACTTCAAAGTAGTTCCCGTCTTCTTCTTTTTCTTCATATTGGCATGACATCCCCACACTGGGACAGAGCCGCCTCGCAGTTTACGTGTTTAGTGTTCATTAAGTGTTCGCAGTTTAGTGTTCATTAAGCACTTCCACAGTTATCAACTGCGAGGTTTCTAAGCCAGATTACCATTTTTGCATTCGTATATCATGAGGCCAGCACGATGATACTTTTATGACCTTTTATGCCTAGATCGATACCGGGAATCGAACCCAGCCACCCTCAGCATGGTTTTGCTTTGTGGCCGCGCGTCTTACCGCACGGCTAAGGAGGGCCCGTAAAGTTCCCGTAAAGAATCCGAATTTAATTTCCAAATAAATATTTTCGATAAACTTAAAACATTTTTCGAGGAAGATCTTCAGTTTTTTTTCGGCAAAATTTAAAAGCCTCTGCCGTTACTGTATTAGAAATTCTTTAAGAAATCAACGTAGGCAGTAAAAAACCGCCACGCCGCCGGTTAGAATGGTTTTCAGCGTGACGCCGAAAATGCCGCCTCCTCTGATTTTCGGACCGGCGCACACCTCTCATAACAGCCTACGTTCATAAGCCGTTCCGGACCAGGGCCCGAACTAGGAGAGAGGGTTCTCCGGCAACCATCCTCAACTAAATATGTACACTTTTAATAGTATTAGATCACTAACTGACGTCGACCATGATTCGAGCCGCCAAGGAGATCTTCAAGTCGCTCCGTGCATCATCCCAGTCAGTAAGCCATCTGCTAGGTACGCCCACCATCACCCAGCATTCTTATAATCACACGATATCTGTGAAATATCAGAATGTCAGAAGACTACGTACAAAAAATTATACATTTGGTTTGTTGTTATCCAGCTGTGACTACGACGTACTCACGGAAACGTGGCTATGAGCAGACATTGAAAAAAAACCCAGAATAATCCAGCCGGTAATGGTGCCTTTCTCGTGTATTATAAAACAAGAAAACATATGAGAAAAACAAGAAAACCACATAAGAGTGGTCTAAATTGCACTTCAGGGAGATAGATTCAGTTATTTCCATCAATTCACATTTATTTGCATTCATTTCAATGCATTGCAGCAGTGAAAATTGAGGTAAGGACTGTTCAGTTTATAAAGAGGACACTTTGTATTGTCGATGCTTTTAAGCCATCAATATTTTTCGAAAGCTGTTTTCTTTTCATTGAATATATTGTCTGGCCTTCTAGAAATGAAATCCAATTATCAACCAAACAATTCTAACTCAGAAATTTGTGATATTCATAACAATCTAAATTTGTTGGATTTGCAACAGCTTCTATCGTTTATATCCCGTTTTAGGGCTGCCAAAAGCTCTACTGTTTCTAGATATCGACAAATCATTGACAGTGTGTTTCTTTCCGTTCTTTTTGATGATTTTGTTGACATGCCGATTTACAATTTTCTTACAAACTGTCAATTTTTCTTATAAAAAATTCGGTTGGGAAACTTATGATTACGCGAAATATGAAAAGCTTTGAGTTTTATATCTTTTCAAAAAGTACAGTTGATTGACAGTGTATTATAATATACGATAAAGCAAACTCCATCGAAATTGACCAGTCCATCTGCATAATATCGTTGTGTCCTCTCAATAAACTGAACATCCCTTAGATCAAGAAATTAATGAAATCTAACTGCGTAAAAGTGTGATCGCAACGAATCATACGACCGTTAGTGTCATAGAAGAAGTGCAAAATGTAGAGTGAGAAATGACAAATGAGAAGTGAGAAATAAGGAGCAAAAATGGGAAATACAACATCTCACTTCTCATTTTTTATTTCTAAATTATTATTTTTTACTATTCAGAGTGATAAGTGAGAAACGAAGAGTGAGAAGTGAGACGTTTCATTTTTCATTTCTTACTTCTTACTTCTCATTTCGGTCAAACGACTTTTTCAGCCGTTCAACTCATTTCATCAAGTTGTAATTGTGAACCACTGCCCAAGTCGTAGGTTCGATGCACACATCGAAGCACAGACGTGATCGATCGACTTGATCACTTGGAGGCCGGAACTGCGCAGACGACTGGCGGTGGCGTGTTGCGCTTTTTATAAATATCTGATACACACCGGGAGCCAGTGGAAGCCGGTAGCATCTGCCGAGATGATCTCGTGTTTGCATACACAATTACTATCCGATAGTGAAATGACCCTCACGTGTGCGAATAGCCGTCAACGTAAACACAATCTCAGTCAGTTATAGAAGTGTTTATGTTGTGGTTCGATTACCCGTTTTCGTTATAACTTTTGAGAACTTATGATAACATATTTTATTATCAACAATGATTTTCGTTTTCATTCACGGGGATTCAAATTTTGATAAAATTCACAACCAAAACAGACATAAAATGCATCGCATAACCAAAAAAACCAAAACGTCTACCGAAGTTCTCCCGTATTGCGTTCAGAACAACAGTTTTTTTTTTTCATTATGCGAAAAAGGTAAAAACAAACAATCTATGCCACTATTCAGGATCAAAACATCACTTTTCGTGACAACCCAATTTTCTCATTCATCGAGCGTATCAATGAATAAATACTCCATTAGCGGCAACGGATACCGGGTGATAATTCGGCGGTACTCAAAATAGGGCGCGTTCGTATTACACGTGGGTGAGGGAGTCATGCTGAAGGGTTATGAATCATAAAGATTTTCAACATCTCCCTTACAAAACGTGTTACAGCAGGATGAGTTGGGGTTCAATATTATCAATGTTGGCTTTGAGTATTTTGTGAATGGCCCCTTATCATGTGCGGTTTATTTTCGAATTGTTATCTGCGCTATGGAAGCCTTTGTAGGCAGTTGGCCTTATTATATGATAATGGCGCTTTGTTCGTGTGGGATATTGGAAGAATTCGCACAAATTTAGGATTAGGTAATAAAACAATTAGAGGCAACACACATTACGACATAAGTGCAAATGAACCGAAAGCAACATAATAGGGTTTGTTTTAGATAAGAACAGATTGATTGAGATGGGTGAATGGTCAGTGTTCCAATGGATATATTCAGTCACATGAATTTCTTATATTTTACGTTACGAACAAAATGCACAAAATTCAAAAAAATATTCAATTTTGAACTTATAGCAGCCTAATTGTTGTCTTTTCAAACAGATATAAATACCCACGACAGTGCCACTGAATTTTGGAGCATTACTGTTCATGACAGCTTAATTCCCTCAATCACCTACACATGGACCATATATTGGAAATACCAGCAACCGGGTGATAATCGTTGCTACCCAAATAATCAAGAAAGGTTGTATATAAAATGAGTCCATGATGAATTGCTATCTGCGTTATGGAAGTCATAAATCTGATAAAGTGCAGTTTGATTGCAATTTTGGCTCAAGTCCAAATGACTTATGGGCCAATAAATCAGATAACAGTAATTCCGGCTTAAAGTCAATAGCGTCGAAAATTTTCAATGAGTTGTCGGATGAATATCATTTTGATAATACAATCGAAGTTGTAAATTAGATTAACAATTCAAAGATTTACTCGAATTTAATAAAGGTCGGAAGAACGAGCTTTGATTTTGTTCGAATTTCATCTGACACAAAATTACTTCGTGCCTATCACGTGATGCTCGAATGCAAAAATCAAGACAACGATATCGTGGAAAGCTCGCTGCGAATTACTCTGAATGTATTTTTAGAACACTGGGCTCGCTAACCGGCTAGGATCCAGTTGGGGTGGTCTGCCACAAACCAGTTTCTTGGAAATTGTCGTGCCAGTGGATATTGACAAGATATGTTAACTTGCGCGGAAAATTCTGCATAGTTAGAGTTGTTAGCGAGGCTCTAAAAAAACGAGATCACATGGTTGTTTACTGTTTGTTTTGATCATTAAATTAGTGCTAAATGTGTATTGCGTCACAATTTGTTATAGAATCCAGGTGATCCAATACCTACGAGTAGGGTGACCATATGGTATCCTAAAGGAGGACATGTCCTCCTTTTTCATTAAAAATCATATGTCCTCCTTTTGCGCTAAAATGTCCTCCTTTTTGAAAATTTTGAGAAAACACTTGCATGAATAACTATTTCTAAAGAAATTTTAGTTCAACAAACAATAATACAACAGAGTTCCATTAGCAAACAAAACGTTGCACACGTTTGCGTTTCTGTTTTCTAATCTGAAATATTTACCTGCTTAATTTAGTATGGTATTGAAGACGATTGTAAATAGTTTTTATGTAGGAATTAGGGCTATCCCATTAAATGGTTAACGTTTTATTCTGCCCGACATTTCGGCCATTGGATGTGGCTTGTTTCGTGGGAAAAATTGATCAATCGTAGGTGTCGAAGATATCAGAAGAAGTAGGGAAAAAATGCAAATGCTTCTTAAAATTTTCTACGAGTTTACATTTATCGAGCTGTCTTTTGAACGCATCAAACGGCTTGTTTCTTAAATTTGTATTTCACTTTTTTTTGTATAATTTTTCATCTTACTTAGTAGTCTCAAAACTTAAAACTTTTGTGAGGCAAAAAGCAGTCGCTATGCCGTGCCTAGAATAGAAAAGAAATATCTAAAACTAATTCGACAGTTTGAAGTTTCTTTAGTTGAGAACTTTTTACATTTACATTTAACGGTATCATTCTCTTTCACATTCCTTAAATTGTAATTCTCAATGGCATTCAAGAAAAAAATCTCTTCTGGTCAACTAAGCACCTTGTGTTCAGTCCTATATAATAGAACCTAATGTACGGTCAGTAATGTATTGCAACATTCGCTCATTGCTGATTTTAAAAATAGAAGCTAAAATCTTTCCATTATAAAGATTGTGCTGGTAATTTATAACTAGAAAGTGCTTCACCTAGACTATAATTAGACTCGCAAATGCTCCATCTGGAGTTAATAAAGTAATCTGTTATGTTTAAAAAGTAGAATAAGATGTCCTATTTGCCTTGACTTAAAACTACTTCTTTCAGTATAATTTAGTGTGCAAAATTATAATAAATATAGTAATCTCAATCATATTAATCGATGTTTTTAATGTCCTCCTTTTTCAACCAAATGTCCTCCTTTTTCGCTACGATTCGGGTGAATTGTCCTCCTTTGGGAAAATTTCATATGGTCACCCTACCTACGAGCCCCTCGTGCAAAAAATAAGTTTTCAAAAGGGTATTTGTTTACATTGATATTATTAGTGTAGTGAATTGCAATAAATAAAATTCACTGTTGCGATTCATTTAATGCTAACTGGGGCTAACTGAAGACTGGGTCCATCGAATAAGCTCGATAAATTGAAGCGTCGTGTGTACCAACTAACATTTTTTCTAATAATTTTTTTAACCGGCTTATTTGCAACAAATTGCATAAGACCGGGAATCATGTTCCATTGATTCCTGTTGAACAGATGGTTAATGGATTCAAAAGTTATGACAGAAATGCTTATTACCAAACGAATAATACGTGATCCTCCGACATACACCAAATTCATTACTAGGCATGGGTAATTGAGCCTTCCGGAATTCAAAACTTAAATCACTCGCGCTTCTAAGGGCAAACAAGTCAATACAAAAGCAACACACAACTGTCATCCATTTACCGTTTTGACTCGAAGTCCGGACACCTAAGCACTGCTGAATTTTCAGTTCAATATTTCAAACGGAATTAAGTACTTGACACTGAGTGATAACACACCCTGTCAAGATTAACTTATCAAATTTGCTGTAGTGTACTGAAAATGACATTTTGTATGCACGAAATAGCTAATATAATCGAAAACATTGAACATCGCTTGCTTCGAAATCCGGACACAGTATAAGGGATGCTTCAAATACCGGACAATTTTGCTTCGAATTTCCGGACACTTCGAGTTTGGCTATATTGATTCTCAATTAGCAAATTTAATCAGTTCAAAGACAACTAGGATATAGCATTCATATTTATCGATTAATATAAATCCGTAAGGTAAGGTTTCTATACACATTTGTATGAAAATCTTGCATCCCCCGGTTGTGTGTACCATCCGAAGTTTCTGCTCCGAGATTGACCTCCGAGAAGACGATTGAAATAATGAATTCATGCGGATTGATAAATCCGGGCGTGTCCGAGAAATGTTGAGTTTTTTTTATTTGACGGGAGTCGTATACAACGTGTCTTTTCATACAATTGTGTTAAAAAAGCTAGTTTTACGAATGTGTATAAGCATATATCGATAAGCTGAGAGCAAGCAATGTTCCTTTTAGGTGTAGCAACTCAAATATAATGAAATTGTTACTATGATTGCTCATTACGAATCATTTGATTTCAATTAACTTAACTGATAAACAGTTATTTAACATCATTTCAGCATGTCTGGAAATCGAAGCAATTGTAAAACTTGCCTCGAAGTCCGGACATACAGAAAATGTAATAAAATTATAAAGCTCTGAATTCCCAAGCAATTTCTCAATTCATGACAAAGAGTGCTATCATACTATGTTAATGAATTGCTAATACCGCTTGCAAATGATAGAATATAGAAAATATGAGCTTAGTTTTTCTAATTTTGAGTCTTAAGCTGCATTCTACGAAAAACGAAATTCACCGTTGATTATGACATGCTTTCAACTTTTACCTCTAATTTTCAAGTTTTTACCACAGATCACAGATTACTTACATTTGTTAAAATGGTTTCAAGTCCAAGAATCGTTCCCTGCATTGATAACCCAAGAAATAATTGTTGAGATGGCAAATAAAGTCAAATAACAATTGAAGTGTCCGGCTTTCGAAGCGTCCGGCAATTCGAATCAAAACGGTATTTCAGCTTTGCTGTATCGCAGCATGCGTAAAATGATAAAAACTACAGTTGTTCGTTTTTTTTTCATATTTAGTGGTGTGCCCTTGAAAACGCAAAAATGAAAAATGAAATTTTATTTTGGAATCCAACAGGCTTGTCCTAAAAGCGAGAATTAAAGTTAGAACTGCACCTTTAGATAGGAATGCTGAGGGCAATATCATGCACTGAGGCAAATGGCCGTAAGAATTTTAAATATTACGAAATTTGGCAACAGGAATGGGTATGGTTTTCAAAAGTTTACCTTATGTAAGATGATTTTTAGTTTTTGAAAACCTAACTGTGGTAGACATGGCTCGAGCCATGGATGTCGAAGTCGGAAGGCCAGTTTGTATACAACACGTCCCTCGACGCTTGAATAATTGGCAAGATAACTGCGTATATGAAGCACTGGAGGCGGAATAATCAGTCTAACTTTCATAAGGCGCTGATAGTATTTTCCTTTGGTTAGAAATTGATATCACAGGGTTGTTCGATTAGGTTACATCTGTCCGTCCACACAGTTCGGTGCACCTTTATTTAATTCAAAACTAGGATCTAAATATCTGATCAAACGAAGGAATAAAATCAATCAAGTAAATAGAGCGGTGTTTGGCACATAGTCGGCACATCAAGAAGCGCAGGTTTTTTTCGCGATCATGATTTAATAACCGTTCAAAGTTATTGAAATTGAGATAAATCGCAGACTTCTGTGGAATTTCACGGATATTCCAAAATTGATTAGTTTTGCAGATTTTTGGCATTTTCTACAGTACATTCTATCAACTTGGCGACAAGTGCAGGTGGCATTTATACTCAAGGTAAATAAAAAGGATAAAACATCATCGAAATCCTATCGGCCGATAAGCTTATCGTGCGTTGTGTGAAAACGATAGAAAGAATAATAGATAAACATATTATGTCATTATATTAACCCAAATCCTCTTCTTCTTCTATAGATGTATATCCACTGGAACTTGGCCTGCTTTTCAGCTTAGTATTCTATTAACATTTCCTCAGTTATTAATTGAATGCTTTCCTATTATTTTCTTTCCCGCCATTACCTGAGTATGTATCTTGTGTGGCAAGTACAGTAGATACACTGAGCTGATTCTGCATCTAAATATTATCTGCAACGCACATATATTTTTGCAATCAAGCTTTGCAAATAAATATTACTGTTCCTGCACATAAAACTGTAAGATTTTGTACCTCTTAAGTTTTATGTGCAATGCATACATGAAATAAATGCATTTCGAATAGTGTTTATCTAACCGCTCCAATGTGTTTTATGTGCGCCTGTTAATAATAAATATTTGGTTTGCTTATAAAAACAAATAGGAGACATTTTTTATTCTAGAATTGAAAACTTTAATCAGAAATCAAGGAGATGCGCATATATATATATATATATATATAAGTACAATATTTTTAATAATTCAATATTTTTATTTCGGAGCTTGTAAGAAACGGTAACAAATATATGACATAGGAAAATTAATTGAGGTTGACGGTGGTACGATATTGCACACTTGTCATCCATGCGGAACAAATTCTAGAAAACGATGCCAGCCAGCAGCAGCCCGGAAATATCGACATACACCATATTTTTGTCTAGTTCTACGGTGACCAAATCAAGTATAGCCGGTAATAATTGCAACCAGCATGAATTACGGTATTATTCCATCACATTTTGGTACGGAACTGTCGTATCTGCCGGCCGATCTTCGGCCATATGAAATTGTTGATAGGGTATTTTCTTCGATGTTCAGTTGTATCCGACGGTCAATCTTCCATCCGACGATTCGGACATTATTCCGCCGGTAAAATCAAATTAGAAAGATCGCCTTGGAAAATTCGGTGACGATTTTCAAAACGATCGTGGCTGAATCGATTGCAGTTCGGTGATAAAATACGACAGGAACATCGAAGAAAACATTTCATGATAATTTTCTTGTCATCATTTTCAAGGCGATCTTTCTAATTTGATTTTACCGGCGGAATAATGTCCGAATCGGCGGATGGAAGATTGACCGTCGGATACAACAGGAACATCGGAGAAAATACTCCCTGTCAACAATTTCATTCGGCAAACTTGTTGGGATTAGCGATATTGTTTTGCTAGCTGCTAGCATCGATTTCCAAAAGTGGATCTGCAGAAGAATCTGATGGAAGTGTCTATTATTTACTTCGTCAGGATGAGGCTTGTCCGTGATAATGTGAAGCAGCTGTGATCCCGCATCTCAAGTCGTTTCCAATCATTTGACTGTACCTTGTTTGATAAGAAAAAAATCATGAGAATAAAGAAATTCAGGATGGAAAACCGTACACGCTTACCTTTTATAATTTTCATCCACCAGATAAATTTTCTTCGGTTTAGCTCCAGTTGACTCAACCATGTTGTTTTGCATTCCAACTTTTGTTTTATTGCGCGCTCTTGAATTTTATGTGCCGGCATTGATAGTTAACAACTATGGACCGATGCACATAAAAAATATTGTCATATCAATTAAATTCTAAATAAAATCTTTTCATATTGTATATGCTTAGCTTTTAAACATCATTATCATGAAATGAAAATCAAATGCTGCACATAAAATCCAGTCAGAGCAAATCCATTTTCCTTTATATGATTACCGCACATAAAATAAATTGGTGAATTGATTTCAGTGTAGCTTTCAAATGTACCTACCGTTTTGATTCATATCTCGAACAGACTCATATTCCGGATACACGATTTAAAACAGAGATTCAACGGATATTGCAATTGATTGATGTTCAACTCTCGACACGATATTGTATAGAAAAGCGGGTTTTTAAAAAAGGTCGTTGAATTTATGCAATTTTGTGCGTGTGTGAAGTTGTTTGAAATTTGTAACACGGTGTGCGGAATTTAAGACAACTTGCACTTTGATATTTACAATAGTTGTATATATGGTTATCAGTACTTATCTAGAAGTGATTGTTTTCGCTTTATTACCCAGATTTTATAAATAGGTATGTGGGATAAAAATATAAAGCTCTTACTTTTCGTTTCGATAAGACGAAATCAAGCGATTTTCGGGTCGGCGGAGAATCTTTTTTCGGAGTTTTTAGTGAAAAACATCTTTCTCCCATCCTTCTTTTCTCTAGAGCGAACCTTGAAGCGAAAATCGTGCCTACTTGATGAATTTCTTTCTTCGTTTCATCACTTTTACGCCTCACTCACATTTCGCTAAAATTTTCGTTAAGCAATTACAAAAGTATTATAACCGCAACGGGATTCGAACCTAGAACATCAACAGAAATGGCGATTGGATGGAGTCACTACAGCCATACCACCACATCGACTGCATGTAGGGATTAAGTTATTTGTTCCATAACGATGAGCACGATGATTTCCGTTCCCTGCCCTTCAACCGTTGTATTATACGAAACAGAACATAATTTGTTAAGTGAAATGTCAACCACGCCGTTTGACATATGAAATAAAAACAAACATTTGCAAAGTAATGGAGCAAAATTCGTTTTTCTGCAATTCCGGATTATATTTTTCACAATATTGGCAAAATAACGACTCTGAGAAGTGGGAAATGAAAAGTGAGTAGAACGCTGTACTATTTCAGGAAATAGTACGATGTATGCTTATGCCTTTTCAGCGTTGATTTCACTGTTACAAATATTTAATTAACATTATGTCCTACTGGTCTCCGAAAGGACAAGGGGGGGATTATAAAAAATAAATATCATCAATCAAAAAAACTCCTCGGATTTGTTAAAGAATGTTTTGAAAATCCTCTAAATTATCCGATTTTCATTTTGTTGCCCCCTCAAAATATTATTTTTTTGGCAAAAAAATCCGAGGAGGGGGACACACAATTGGTTTTAAATATTTGTATCGGCCTAATTAGTTTAGTTCATTTTCGTTAAGCTCATTGGAATTTAAATTAATTAGTTCAATATTTTCATTACGCGGAATTGGGTTGTTAGGGGTATATATGTTTTTACATATTCTGAATCTGCAGGAAAAACTGAGCCTAACCCCAATTTTTCTGAATTTTTTGAGCCCCGGAACTATTTTTAATTTGCATTTTAAATTTATATGGGACTAAACATTTGTTCTTATGCTGCATGGGCCAACTGTCATGCCATGAATGCAGGGACGGGAATGGTTGACATTTTTTTACCATTCATTCTTCCATGCAAAAAAAATAAAAACAAAACCACGACAGCCGCAGCAGCGTGTTCCATGTGTTCTTTTTCGCAAATTTCATATCAATTTGTCCATTTAGAAACATATGCTGTGCATATGCACAGCCAAGATATTTAACAAAAAAATGGTTTTCGTACGGCCGAGTTGCCGAATAATATGCAATTAATTGTAATCAAGTGTCGGTCTTTCACCGTCATTAGTCGTCTGAGTACACGCGACCACTTACGTAAAAGGTAATCAAACTCATCAAATGCTTTAGCCAAGCAAGCCTTTGGCACAGCAGAGTGCGATTGAATTCGCATGCTATACCGTCCCGCCCAGACAGTTACTGGGGGGCATGGAGTGCGATCCTCTCGTTTAATAAACAATGTGCACTCGCTTGGCTGTGGATATACAATAGTAAAGCACATGTGGAGATTGGACAAATCAAGCATCCGAAAGATATTCAATTTGCAAAAAAGAGAGCTAACTGCGGTGGAGGTTGGTACTCGGATTCTGATGGCTTTTCCGCAAACGTGACCTTTAAGTGGTCTTGTTGTGTAGGGGTTATCACGCCTATCTAGAGAGTAGGAGGTTGAGGGTTCGAGTCCCTCCAAGACACGTGGATTCTTTTTCGCAAATTTCATATCAATTTGTCCATTTCAGAACATATGCTGTGCATATGCACAGCCAAGATATTTAACAACGAAATCAAACTGCATCTGATTCAGATCCATATGATACATGAATGACGAAGTTATTTTACACTAAACAACCATCTAAAAACAATTAAAATACTTGATCGAAAATGTTGTTCGAATATGTCCCACTTGCCCCATGTATGATAAAAGTCAAGGGCAAATGAAAATTAAAGATTTTGGCTTTAATTAAAAGTTTTAAATCGTTTTACATGTCACACAATTATTTATTTGCTCAAAATATTTACTTTCCACATCAATCATAAATTTAGAAATGACTGTTTAGTTGGAAATCCATTGAATTAAAATAAAAGTAATAGATCTGCCCGGTAGTTTAAAGTCATTATCAAGCAATAGCATTAGTATGGTGCTTCAAATGGTTTCGATTCCAAATATTTTTGTGTCGGGTGAATTCGTGTATAGTTCTGTTTCAGCTTCCTAGAACAGTTTTACCATTAAAAACGTTCAAACAGTTTGCTTCATCAGCAAAAAAATGTCACGATCTCGCGTACATTTTTTTTTGCAAACTGTTTCGGTGCATGAAATTTGACTGGATGAAATGTGAATATTCACATAATCAAAGTGTTTTAACGTACATTTCCCAACACTGATTGTTAGTGTCATTCTATCGATTGAAATGTTTTATAATTTGCTGTATAAAAATGTAAATAAAAGGTTTACAAACAAAATAAAAATATTTTGGAGATCAGCAAAGCATGCTCTTTATGGTAAACAATAAAAATCCTCATATTTTTCTTTGTTCAACAACCCAATTGCCCGTACAATGCTCTAAACATTGTTTCAAAAGTATTTTCATTGATAACTGGTATTGGGTTGTTTCCGGGAAGATCTTTCGCCACTGTTTTAATATAACCTTCTCAAATGTTTAAGTTCTGTATCGTGTGATTTCAATCTCTGTTTAAGGATCCCATGGATTTTAAATGGAGTTGAGTTCTGGGGATTGGGGAGAATGCGGGAGCTTTGATTTGACACGCAGCAGCTGCTTTTTGAGATGGGAAGAATGTTTTGTATCATTGTTTTGGACAAATTCAAAATTGGATCTATGACCCAATTGAACGAAGCATGCTTTAACCTTCAAAATGTTCAAATGAATGAAGCGATCAATAGAACTATTGATAAACGTTAGTGTGGGGTTTGAGTAAGTTAGCATCAGTGTGATTATATTGTTCCAGTTCCAGCTCGAGCTGGTAATCCTCAACGTGGCGATCGGAAAGCAGCAAGTCATGACAATGCTGCTGTCAAGACATTTCGCTCCGGCCATTTGGGGCCCCACAGTTAGGTTTTTGGTGCTGTTTGCTTTGAAACCACCCCAAACCATAATTTAGGAGATTAACGTCTGCTGAAATAAATGCCCTGAATACCGTGGGGCATCGAAATCCGTATACACTTAAGCACCTTAGTATATGAAAATGTCATTGGAAAATAGGAATCGAATGTAAATAAAACGTTTGTCATTGAAATAGGAGCATGAAGGCTTCTACTTTTGAAGTGTTTCGCATTTACTCATTAAAAACTACGAGAAACATAACAAAATAATTAATAAAATCAACTACTTCTGACTCGAAATCCGTCCACCGTGGACGGATTTCGAATCAATGAATCTAAATCCGTACAGCTGTTTTTAACTAAATATTTAAATTGAAACAGTCTGACTGACTAAACTACTACTGTAAATAGTTCAATACGCACCTTGAGAAGCGATCCCTTCGATTTGTATTCCGCTTATCTTATGTAATGATTCGCAATTAGCAAAGAAACACAGTTACTTTTGGTGCAATAATGCTCTACCCAAAAACAAAATGGCGGCAAAAACTCCGCGTTTGGTGGGTGGCGATTTGTTTTTGATTTTTGCTGTTTTAATTTCAAAGCTTTCTTTCCATTTCTATGCCCTAAATGCTTACTGCCAAGTATCTGAACAGGGCAAGATAAATTATTTCTACATTAATTACCTTTAACCCCCTTTAATTTATTGATATCTCATGAGGTGGACGGATTTCGGTGCTGTACGGATTTCGGTCCCGTACGGTATTTGCATGAGCTCGCATATTTCTGCTAAAATGTCAGAAGAATTGAATGAATGAACTATTATTATTATTTATTCAGACTCAGGCCGAAGTGGCCTGTGCGGTATATAAGAGTCTTCTCCATTCGGCTCGGTCCATGGCTACACGTCGCCAACCACGCAGCCTACGGAGGGTCCGCAAGTCATCTTCCACCTGATCGATCCACCTTGCCCGCTGCGCACTTCGCCTTCTTGTGCCCGTCGGATCGTTGTCGAGAACCATTTTCACCGGATTACTGTCCGACATTCTGGCTACGTGCCCGGCCCACCGCAGTCGTCCGATTTTCGCGGTGTGAACGATGGATGGTTCTCCCAACAGCTGATGCAACTCGTGGTTCATTCGCCTCCTCCACGTACCGTCCGCCATCTGCACCCCGCCATAGATGGTACGCAGCACTTTCCTTTCGAAAACTCCAAGTGCGCGTTGGTCCTCCACGAGCATCGTCCAGGTCTCGTGTCCGTAGAGGACCACCGGTCTAATGAGCGTTTTGTAGATTGTCAGTTTGGTACGGCGGCGAACTCTATTCGATCGGAGCGTCTTGCGGAGTCCAAAGTACGTACGATTTCCTGTCATGATGCGTCTCCGAATTTATCTGCTGGTGTCATTTTCGGCAGTCAACAGTGAGCCCAAGTACACAAAGTCTTCTACCACCTCGATTTCGTCACCACCGATGCAAACTCGCGGTGGGTGGCTCACATTGTCTTCTCTTGAACCTCTTCCTATCATGTACTTCGTCTTCGACGTGTTGATGACTAGTCCGATCCGCTTAGCTTCCCTCTTCAGTCTGATGTAGGTTTCCTCCATCTTCTCAAAGTTACGTGCCATAATATCTATGTCGTCGGCGAAGCCAAATAGCTGGACGGACTTATTGAAAATTGTACCACTCGTGTTAATCCCTGCTCTTCGTATTACCCCTTCCAAAGCAATGTTGAATAGCAGACACGAAAGACCATCCCCTTGCCGTAACCCTCTGCGGGTTTCGAAGGGACTCGAGAATGCCCCTGAAACTCGAACTACGCACATCACCCGATCCATCGTCGCTTTGATCAACCGTGTCAGTTTATCCGGAAAACCGTGTTCGTGCATTAGCTGCCATAGCTGGTCCCGATCGATTGTATCATATGCGGCTTTGAAGTCGGCGAATGGCGAACACCTGGTCCGGTGGAGCGTTCGCCCATAAAACCCGCCTGGTACTGCCCCACGAATTCCCTTGCAGTTGGTGCTAGTCGGCGGCATAAAATTTGGGAGAGTACCTTGTAGGCGGCGTTCAGCAATGTGATTGCGCGGTAGTTGCTACAATCCAGCTTATCGCCCTTTTTGTAGATGGGACACACGACACCTTCCATCCACTCCTGCGGCAAAACTTCCTCCTCCCAAATCTTGGTAATGACCCAGTACAGCGCTCTAGCCAGTGCCTCACCACCGTGTTTAAATAGCTCTCCTGGTAGTTGGTCAACCCCAGGGGCTTTGTTGTTCTTCAGCCGGCCGATCTCCTCCTGGATTTCCTGGAGATTCGGAGCCGGTAAGATTATGTCCTGCGCGCGTTCTCCCAGGTCCATTACCATACCGCCAACTTCGTCTGCTACATCGCCATTCAGGTGTTCTTCGTAGTGCTGCCGCCACCTTTGGATCACCTCACGCTCGCTCGAATGAATGAACTGCTGACGCGAATTCACAATTTATTTAAAAAATATGGGGAAATATTCACAGATAGAAAAATCCAATGAAATTTACGCTAAAAATCATGCACATAAATGGAACGTCATTATTAGCGTACTTCCACACGAGATGTAGCCTGAAGGTATACAATATTTGACGTTAATCGTGAATATTGCTTACAAGTTGTAAGCAATCTTGTTAGGAAGAAGGCCATTTCAGCGTAAAATAGCGTAAATTTCCGCATATCAAGTTTTACGCGCTGTTTTTTTTTCATTATTTTTTTCTGTGTTGTTCAATACTACTCAGAAAAACTATAGGGACACGGCAGGTATTTCCGCCCATCGTCGTAGGGGCTAAAACCAACGAAAGCAACGTACATTTGCTAGAACTCCACTATAGCAGAACGTTTCTCCTGAGCTTACGATTTGGTGCGTATGAGTTTTACAAAAAAGCGTCTCTTTTATTGGTTTTCGAGACTATGACGAACAGACGAAAATACCTGCCGTGTCCCTAGTAACAATTTATGATTTCTACATTTTGATAAAAAATATTGTTTTGAAAGCGGCAAATAGATACAACGGTGGGAAGAAAATGCGTGTGTCATGTTATCACTGTACACGAACAGCGTGATACGAAAATCATTGTGCGGAAATCATATGTCTGTCGATAGTATAAGTCAAATTACATTTCACAATACTAAATAGTACTGTATCGCATTAGTGGTCCTACATGGTCCTACGTCCAATTAGTGCCGAATTTATACAAAAAAAAATAACAGTAATTTGACACAGATGATATATTTTCTGAACATAGAAATTATTTGGTTTGCGCCCTTTTTGGCATAACTTGACAAGTACTTTATTGGGTTTTATTCATTCCATCAATTTTGTTCGTCATAATCTCCGACAAATAAACGATAAATAGGGTTTCTTACCCCATTCCCGGCCTAACATGCGTACGACTGCATTATTTAATTGATATTTATGACAGGAAGCAACTTTTTCTGAAATTTGTAGGCTGTATAATACTGCATTGGGGTTCACTTCTGCTTAAAAAATAGCTGTTCGTGCTAAATATCGTTCAAAGAAGCTTTTATTTGATTTAAATTAACGAGGTGCAGCACTCATTTCAGTCATAGCGATTCCCAATCCGGCATACAAAAAACCAGTTCCCGGCCTAAGCAAAATTTTACTCAATCTCTCAACATTTTACTCTCATTCTCTCTCGGGACGGTAGAAAATGCGATGTAAACAAAAATATGCACGTTCCACGACAACAAGATGCCAGATGGTATTATTCATAATCATTTTTATTTGGTTGAGAAGATATATAAACTAATTCCAAATTTCTTACAAATACTTTAAAACAATATTTTTTTCACCTTTTAAAATCGAGAGAACTATAAATAACATGATAACGTCAACATATTAGACAATTTTCCTATTAACGGTGAAGGATCATTTTTATAATCCTGGCTTTTTGGCAGCACGGTGCGGCTAGAAGTTCTTGGGCCGAGGTGAATTTTTGTTCGGTTTGTGAATACATTTTAAAATGTATTCTAGTATGTTTAAATAAGTTCTAGTGAAACGAACAAATAAGAACAATTGAAGTGCGGGTGTTTAGAATTATGGTGTGGTGATTAACAGCTTCATGCAATAATTGTATCGAGCACTGTGACGATTTTCAGGTAGGTGTTTATTCGATAATACCGTTTTGTAAAAGTGGAAAGAATCACTCCGGCTCAGTGGTGTGGCATCGGAGAGTGAAATTTTGAATTCTACATTTTTATTTTCTACAATTGAATCAATTAGGAGTAAAACAAGTGATAGAAAAATATTGAGTATTGTGAAAAATAAATGGGAGACTTTTTAAAAATTATCAACCATAAACCTGCGACTTCCAAACAGTTTAAATCATTAGTTTTCTGTGCAGTGAGCCGGGAACCGGGTCCATAGGCCCAAGTAGTGATTTACCCTAGTTTCTATGTAAAAGGAATATCATGAGCAAAATTGAGAAAATCGTGAGGCACCAGAATTGAGATTTGTACACGCTAACTTTCACCTACTCAGTGACTGAGTAAAATTGTATTGCTCTCTCTTTTTATCCCACGGAAATTTTACTTAATTTCCGTCAAAATCAGGACAACTCAAAACTATGAGTTGAGTAAAATTTCCGTGGGAAGAAAAGAGATGGCAATACAATTTTACTCAGTCACTGAATAGGTAAAAGTTAGAGTGTTTGGAAATTTTGCATGGGCAGTTTGACACACGCAATCTCGTTTACTATACAGAACATCGTCTACCGGGTTAGCTAGTAAGTTATAAAAATTGGGTCCAGGATTGTTTCTCTCTGCTAATTGAATAATTGGAGTCCGCCTTTCATTCTGTTTAAAAAAAAGTCCCAATCCAATATTACTCTAATTTGATGCTCAACTCCTCCAAAATTGGTCGTTTGCTCCAACATGGTTCCAAAAAATATTGTTTGAACACCGGCAAACTGTTATCATAAAAGATTACCAATCAAATATCTATGTGGATTATTGAAGGGGCCCAAAATTCCTCGAGTGGGCAACAGCTATTAAAAATTCTCTGTCTGCGCACACGCCTGGTGGATGTGATAATTGCAAATGATATAAAGAAGATTTCCACCGGAGTGTGAACATATTTTTATTAGAATTTTTATCCAAAATAGGAAAAAAATATTCATATATACACTGACGATAAGTCTACACATCATGAGAGGCGTTTATCACAAACAGATATAAAAAAAGATTCGATTCGGGAGCATTCCTTCGAAAGTACTCCAAATGCACAGGGTGAATATGTGTTTTATCTTATTTTCACAGCGGCGCAAAAAATCCTTTTCCCCAACGGTATATCAACGAGAACGCCGCGTTTCATATAACCTGACACTTTAGAAAAATGCTATTGCTCACAAAACTGTTAATTATCGGCAGCCCTTACTTTGTTAAATGTGCAAAAACGTGTAAAAATGTGCAAAAAATGAAAACTTATCCGTAAATAACATCACAATGTTCCATAAAACGCTAACATAAATCCATAAAATAGTTCCGGACTATCCATTAACACTCGAGCACGCGCGCTGTTGTATTTTGTACAACACTAACAAAAAAAGCTTCACTCACGGTACACAGCACAAACGAGCCGGCATGAGCGTTCCAGTACCGCGCGCGTGCTGAACCTCTAAGAATAATTTTAAGATCCATAACTAAGCTAAAATCTAGCAATTAATTGAAAAATATGCTCTTTTAAACACGGTCAAGAATAACAATAACATTCCTGACATTTTCTTGATCCAAATTGATTCAAAAAACTATATTTTGACCCATAAAAATTCAAAATCGCTCAATTTTTATCGTGAGGCTGATACATAATTTTGGTCTTCTTCTTATTATTATTCTTTTTCGTCTTATTGGCATTACATTCCCCACTGGGACATTGCCGCCTCGCTGTTTGGTGTTCATTAAGCACTTCCACAGTTATTAACCGCGAGGTTTTTAAGCCAAGTTACCATTTTTGCATTTGTATATCATGAGGCTAGCACGATGATACTTTTATGCCAATGGGAGTCGAGACAATTTCCAATCCGAAAATTGCCTAGACTGGCACCGTAAATCGCGCATCTTACCGCTGCTAAGCTAAGGTGGGAATTGGTCATATGATCCATAATTTTGGTGATTACAGTTTGTTACAGGTACAGTTTGTCAAAGTTGGCCATTTTGGATGAAAATTGGCCTCCACTGCTATTACAGTAATATCCCGATTTTATCACCCCCGCCCTGGTGAATTTTGGGGTGATAAAACAGGGTATGTGACAAAATTGAAAAAAAAATCCAATTTTTTAATTCATTCCACAAATATGAATCATTTTATGCCTTGGAAAGGCCAAATGCGTGAACGGTACCCGTTATTTCTTGTCGAAATTGCTTACAGAATATTTCCCAGGTACTCAGAAGTCGTTCGTAATAAACTACATGCAGTGAAGTTATTTCATGAAATTCAATGTTACTTTTGGTATTATTTACGAAAATAAAAAGAATGACAAAATTTTTTGGGGTGACAAAATCGGGTCGAAAACGTGACAAAATCGGGACGTGATAAAAACGGGTCAAAAACGTGATAAAATCGGGGGTAGACAAAATCGGGGAGTGACAAAATCGGGTCAACACTGTATTCTGAAAACCGGTGAAAAATCTTCTATATAATAAAAATGAGTTGAGATTACCTTCCTGACGATTTAACTCGCGAACGGTTTGACCGATTTGCAAGATTTCTTCCATAATCGATTCGTTTTGGGACCCGCAAGGTTTGTATATACAAAAAGTTGGTGAATTTAACGAGGAAATATAAAAATTATTAGAATACAATTTTGAGTAAATACAGCTGTCGAGGAAAACAAAACAAACGCACGGAAGTTGATCTAGAATGCGGTGCTGCAAATAGTTAATTGTGACATTTGCAACACCCGGGCAAAGCTGGGTTTCTTTCGCTAGTAGATCAATAGATTTACAGATTTCAAACAACGTCCTGCTTATGTAAAATTATGTCGGTCGTTGGTTTTGTGACTTGTATGGTCGTTTCACAAAACATTTTTAATTAATAAGTTGCTTGATTATTTAAAAAAATAATTGCAGCATGATTTGGGCTCTGTTGAACTTCTATAAAAAGCTACAACTTGTACTACAAGTATCCACAAATAGGCCCTATCAAAGCGACCGTGTGCCGTTTAAAGAGCACTTAGTCCTGGTGTTGGGTGGGACTTTAAACCCAAAACTTAGAAAAACCGTTCGAGAAACTAACGAAGAATGATCGAGAACGGTTATAACGGAAACGACGTTTGGCATGAAACAAAGGACATTAATTGGAATGGAACATGTAATGTTCTAACGTTAGCTCAGCAAGGTAAACTGGCACAACTCGCCAACGAGGCACGGCGCATGAAGCTCGGAATCCTGGGACTGAGTGTCCGTTGGACAAACTTTGGAGAACACGAGCTACCATCTGGACAGGTATTGTTGAATTCCGGTATTCGAGGGAACCACGCTCCCCGGCACCGAGGTGTTGGTTTCCTGCTTAGCGACCATGCACAGGCGGCGCTCATCAAGAGGGAACCAATTAATGAGAGAATAATCATTACCAAATTCAGAACACGGTTAGGCACCTCACGATAATCCAATGTTATGGGCCGACCGATGTTCCCGAGTTACAGGACAAGGAGAATTTCTACAGTGAACTGAATGCCGTCGTGGATAAAGTTTCGAAAAGTGATTATCAAGATCCACATGGGCGACTTCAATGCGAATATCGGCTCCAACAACATGAACGAAGAGCGTGCAATGGAACTTCAGAATCAGATTGGAGAAATGAGTGAAAATGGTGAGCTGTTGGCAGAATTATGTGGCAATAACGACAAGGTTATTGGAGGATTGCTCTTACCCCATCGACCAGTGCACAAAGTCACGTGGGTCTCTCTTAATGACAACCTGAAAATCAAATTGACCACACCGCTATCAGCCGAAAATGGAGACGGAGCCTTCTTGATATCCGGAACAAACACAGCGATGACATCGCTTCTGATCTGATCGGAACTTCGCCTCTGGAATTTGTTATTGGCTGTATACTAAATGATAATGAAATGATAAGTTCAATCCCTGAACATCACCTTCTATTTGGTGAGATCCGATTACGCATTGCTCGGATTCAGCGACGAGAGACTCGGACGGTGATTCAACACACGCCAACTAGAAGATGCAGCTGTGAAGAGATCGTTCATTGAAGAACTTGGAACTCGAGCAGTGGCAGGAAGGCAGGAAGGTGGCAGTGTAGAAGAGCAGTGGAGGGCCATCAATAATGCCTTTATCGAAACAAGCGAGAACAACCTGGGTGAGCTGCGCACTAAGCGGAAGGAGTGGATTACGGATGCAACCTGGCGAAAATCGAGGAGTGAAGAGAAGCAAAGTCCGCGATAGAGCGGGCAAAAACCAGGTATTCGGCTCTCACGACGCCTGAGTGGAGCAAGGATGAATCCGAGGATGCCGGTGAAAGACGCGACAGGTCAGTTACTCACCGACCCAACTGATCAGCTGAAACGTTGGTTCGAGCATTTCGAACAACTTCTTCAAGTTTCGACGCCCGACCAACCATCAACATCTCGGCATGAGCCGCCAAGGGTGCGACGCATTACCCACGTCAACTCCGAAGCTCAATCATTGCAGGAGATTGAAGCAGCCATCCGAAGCATGAAATCCAAAAAAGCTCACGGGGTCGATCGCATTTCAGCAGAGATGCTCAAAGCTGACCCCTTGCTATCTGCGCAAATGTTGCACCAACTATTCTGCAATATTTGGGAAACCGTAACTTTTCCGACTGACTGGATGCAGGGCGTCTCAGTAAAGGTCCCAAAAAGGGGGATCTGGCTGTTTGCGAGGCTTAATGTTACTGTGCATTGTTCTCAAAGTTCTATGCAAACTTATCCTAAATCGGATACAGGAGAAAATAGATTCGACTCTCCAACGGCAGCAGGCAGGATCATGTTTGGATCATATTGACACGCTCAGAATCATTCTGGAGCAAGTAAACGAATTCTTCTACCTGGGGCCTCTTTCGCATCTTTTTAGATAGCTCTTTCGTATGACAACCCGAGCACCACAAGTTAATCAAAAATGGTTGCAGCAACTTGATTGTGACTGAATCTGGTCACATATAAGTTGCAGTAGCCTATGTGGAGCATGTGTGCTGCTAGGGAATTTGTATAGTTTGTTCGTATTGAGTCGAGTTGCGCAATGCCACCCCTGGTGTTAACTGACTATGAAAAAGCATTCGATCGTCTAAACCACGAAAATCTGTGGGGCGCCCTCAGACGCAAAGGAGTTCCGGATAAAATCGTCGGCCTCATCGAAGCGCAGTACGAAGCTTCTTCTACGTTCAGAGTCCTGCATAACGGAGCTTTGTCTGACCCCATCCGGGTAGTCGCTGGAGTGAGGCAAGGATGTATACTATCCCCGCTACTGTTCCTTATCGTAATCAATGAGATCATGGTGGGTGCGATTGACCGTGTACATTACGAAAGAGCGAAGACGAAATCTGCAAGTAAGCGCTGAACTGAAATCCGGTAGGAAGGACATCGCAACAGAGGCAGACCCAGGGGCTCGTGGCGATTAAGCCTCAACCAAAAAAATGAGGGAAGTGGACAGAAATCTGACCTGGGCCCAGGTCAAGGCTGAACCGAGCAACCGTCCAGGATAGAGATCTTTAACGTTGGCCTTATGTACAACAAGGAGTGCTGAGGACACATGAGTGAATGAGTGATGCGGATCCGTTTCACAGTGTTTTATACGGAGCTGTATCTGCACAAACAATGATTTTGAACCTACTTATAACTCAAAAATCAAGAAAGATGTTCGATAAGTCATTGTTGATTATCCGATTCCATTGAAACTATTTCGAAAAGTAGATCAAAACAAAGCAAAAAGTGTTTGATATGCTCTTGAAAATAGAAAAGCCCCTGTTTTTGCTTTCGCTTAAAGATCGCAACTATTGCCAGCACAGCTCCGAATTAATTTCCATTGATATGTTTCTATATAAGACTAGCCCAGGCGAGTCTGAACGTCGATATACAAAACATTTTCTTTGAATTATCCATGGCGCTATCCAAAACAGTATGGTGCTACGCAAAATTTTATCACTTTTGAATTAACGTACAGAATTATCTGGGCATGTGTCAGTAGGTGAAGCACCCACTTGTGTACTTCCACTTCATATAAGTGCAGATAAGTTTTCAAACGTTCTTGTCATTCCTGATTCAATTACAGTACACACACAATTAGTACCGACACTGAGTAATAATAACCACTGGATTCACCCATTCCTCACATTTCCATCATTTTATAAAATTGTAACATGATCTCAAATTTCCTCTCCCCCGTTTTCGCCTATTTTATTGCAACAATCCATTAGATTTCACCTTCACCGGGGGTCAGTGGATGGGATGGAGCGATTCGTTTTTATTGACCACTAGAAACAAGATAAATTTACGATCATATTTGCCACCACCACCTTCGGCTCGGAACGATTGAATCCCCTTCTGCTTATAAAATCTAAGCTACTTACCTCTGTTGGCTTTTCTCCGAAACATCCATATTGTTGTTTTATTGCCCGGCAGCAGCACTCAGCGGCACTAGCAGTAACAACAACAACGGTGGGTAACAGCAAGCAGCTGGTTTTCGCAGGCCAAACAAAAACAGAGTGCTTTCCCAAAACAAGTTTTAAGAGCAGCCGTCGTCAGTCGATTCAGTTGCCGCTCGCTCGGTTGGTGTCCCTTTCCTATCTAATTACCACCCACCGGCACTGGTCTCAAGTTGTTGATAGGATCGCTGCTGCTGTTGTTGAGGAAATATTTCTACCAATCTGGCACTAATTTGGCTTTCGTTGCATTGTTCGACTACGGATTTCGCATGCACTAAAAATGTTTCACCTGTACTCGATACTATGGCACTTCCAACGACGGCGGGAGTTTGACTGCAATAACCGTTCTCTACTCAGCTCATCGTCGTCGATCTTTGGCACAATTTTGGCTCAACCGAACCACCGAACACGTTTGATTGTTGTTCCACAGCGGTTATGACTTTTGTTCCACTCGGCGGTAGACCAGCTGGCGCGGACTATTGGGAGGGAATTTCGTATTAGCTCGTTGGTTGCGAAACAGCGAATGGAGCCCACAAGGCTTCGCAAAAAATCAAAACGAGTTCGTTACAGCCTGGGGTTTGAAGAGACCTCTACGTAACACACGGTCAAAAGTCCCCCCCGTTCGCACCATCAGCGGCCTCTCAATCTGGTGATTGAGGTCTCTGATGGGCTGCGAAATTAAACTTTCGGTTCATTTTCAACGGAAATTGGGACATCTCCCGTAAGTGTTAACACTGTAGCAATTGTTTAAATCTGAAATCCAAAAATGATCTAATCATCACTTCTAAAAATTTTAGAGTTGTCCCAATTTTAATGACAATGAATCAAAAGTGACTAATCTTTCAGAACTTCTTACATATTGGCCAATGCCCATCCACGTTCAACTGAACTTTCCGGATTTATTGGGTCAACTTGACCGGTATTCAACAGGCTACTACTTGTTCCAGTTAGACTACAAAAGGCGAGAACGAACCGATTGTGCTGAAGGCAAACAATCGACTGACTGAACCCGGCAGGGAAGTTTTATTAGGTTGGCACACCGCAGCATTCGATAACGACCCGGCTATTGCGCTGATGCTGTTGCTGCTGATGATGATGGTGTGGTGGTGGCGTTCGAGAGCCGAAGTATGATCTCGATAAAAATGACTGCGGGTGAGTGAAGAATTCGCCCCTCCGGTAAAGAGGCCCACGCCGCCCCTAGCCGGCTACATCGGCAACGGCACCGGCACCGGCGAGCGAGTTGGGGGTGATAATCGGTTCGTTAAATACTTGACTGACAATGATTGCGGCGCGGCACCGGCATTGAGTTGTTTTGATTGATGCACGAGATTTCGGGGATCCCGAATATAGTTTGGTGTTATATAACTACTCTACGGGAGGGCGAGAAAATTGTGCATCTCATTGATGTGCTACCTCAAGGGTTTACTCAATGTGATTAAATGCAGTTACTGGAGGCGTGCTTGTTTTTCCCACAGTCGATAAGAAACAGATACGCAAAAAGTATGGTCAGCGTTGGGCCATTTAACTGTTATATAGCGTAATCAGATTGTATACAAGTATGTCTGCTGAATTGTTTTATTTTTGTCTCCAATGACTTGGATTTCAAGTTATTTACTAGGCCATATTTTGATGTGCCACTACACTTGAACTTCTAGGTTGAATGTAAACAACTTGTTTGCATTAAAAGGAAGTTGATCATTTCACTTGTCTTATCTGAACAACAAAGGATTCTTTGCTGAAGAACTCAAATAGACTAAAAAAAGATTATCAGGGGCGGGTTCGATTTCCGGTCTGGTCGAAACATTTTTGAGTTGCCTTTTTCTTGACATACTCGCCACACAAAAAAATAATCCATGCGTTGCTTGGCATCTAAGGCTTGCAATTAATGTGGAAAAACATTTAGAAGTTGATGGTCGACTATAACCTAATTGAAGATTCTTCGCTTCTGGTGCCGGTTAACCTACCGGGACTCGTACGTTCCTAAATCGCTCACGCAGTCCCGCCACTTTTATGAACGACAAGCGTGCTTTTTTCTAAGGTGTTGAACCTATTACAACGGTGCGAATACCGGAAGATTAAGTGCGCTAATGTGTTGTAGAACGATTCCCTTCCGGGGAAGTTACGTCAACTTACGTTCATTTGCAATAGAGTTCGTGAGACATTTTCAAAGGGGATCATATTATCATATACCAGGGGCTCATTGTGTATCTCGACTCGACATCAATTTCGTACGACAGTTTACATGATTTTCTTGTATCGAGTTGCTACCCTATAGATGTTCATCATCGATTCGATGGATGCTCGATACCAGCAATAGGAATTGTTATTACTAACAGCTTTGCACTACCGTTGCCAATGTCGATGCAAAGCGCGTCGAAAAACAGTCAAAGACGAACTCATGGCTCCAACATAAGAAAAATTCAAACGTCGTCATGATGAATTCAGTCAACCTTCCCTGATTTAGCTAGTGTTTTGTACAATTCATCTGAAATAACAGTAAAATCTGTACTTATTAGGTTTTATAAAATATTCTAAACCCTTTTCTAGATACAGATGCTCCATTGCTGCAAGAACACAATTTAATATTCAGGTACAGAAAGCAATACATGATGTGCATGAAGTTCTGTATTTCACAAAAAAAATGTTTAATATTGGATGCTGATTCACTATTTGTTGAATTAATCACAGAATAAGGGGGCTGAAAATAATTGAATTCCAGTTAAAACTAAAAATTAGAATGATCCGATCCATCCATCCAGGTAATAAACCGTGATTTTGACAAGCTGTCTGTCCATTTGGTTAATTTTAATTCAGAACTGGCACTTCGATAATTGCTTTTTTCTAACACTGCGCAATGGGGGTACAGGTGTCCACCGGTCACCACGTTTGTTGTAATTTTGCTCATTGGCAGTGGCGATTTTCAAATGCTTTTTTTTCGTGAACATATTTTAATTTTTCGAGAAATTTGTCCGAATTTCGACGGAAAAATATTCTGAATTGCTTCGGCAATTTCCCCCTACAGGTTACGAAAAATACTTCCAAAATGACCACGGGAAATTATTTTTTTTACCGGGATCTCAGCAATGTGTTAAACTTTTACCAAGATTCGCATAGCCAAGCCACAGCAAACCTGTTTTTTTAATGAGATTTTTGTAAAAATTTCTGAAAATCGACAAACAATTTGCCTACAATCAGCTAAAAAACGTCGTTTTTGCCGGAATATCAAAGTTTTGTTTGGCTGGATAAAAAACTGTGCGTAATTTGCCGAGCTGCAGGAATAAAAACTAAGTTAGTAGGAAATTTTGGGTTGGACATTTTCTTGACCTCCCTGGGCATAAACTATCATCGTGTTAGCCTCATGATGTACGAATGCAAAACTGGTAACTTGGCTTAGAAACCTCGCAGTTAATAACTATTTAAGTGCTAAATGAGTTCTAAACAGTGAGGGGGCATTGTCCCACTGGGGGGTGTAAAGACAATGAATAGAAAATTGAAGACTCCAAGCGGTAATTAACCTTCCTACAGTGCTCAAAAAACTCACACTTCCGGTGTTCGGGACATATTGACCCGGATTTGACTTAGCAATATCTCAGGCATTTCTCAGCCAAATTCACATGTTTATATACCAAAATAATCGTCAGCTCATAAATTTTCCGAAACCGACCTCAGCCACACCTACATCCTGTATTCGTCAGAAGAAGGATCGTCAGTTGGCCACTTTTATATGGACGAAAATTGCACACGAATATCGCGAATGAACGATTTTATTGCTGCTTTTCTAAAAAATATACCCCATACTATTTCGGTGATGACGATACATGAATACAGACAATATTTCTACAGATGTTCTAGGTTCTCCAAACCATTCTGGATTTTAGAGCCCTGGTCTACCAGGACAATTACGCTTGGTATGAAACCAATAGCATCCTATGGTGCCCATACAGGCCCTTGAAGGGCATGCGCATAATTTATGATCGAGATATGTTAAAACCGGAGGTTCTAAGTTCTTCAAAACATTCTGGAGTTTAGACGAATTGATCTACTAACACAATTGAGCTCTATATCAATCTAATAACAACCCATACAGGCCCTTAGAGGCCATGTGTATCATTTACGGTCTAGATATGGCCTCTAAGGATCTATGGGGACAGCATGGTTTGCTACTGATTTTAAACCGAGCCTAGTTAACTTGCAAGATTTATTGATTTAAAATCCACAATGATTTGGAGAACTTCGAACATTCAATTTGGATATAACAAAATCTCAAATTATGGGTTGCTATTTATTTTGTAGCGCGCCCACTTGACTTGGTAGATCAATTGGTCTGAACTCCACAGTGATTTGGAGAACTTAGATCACCCGGCTTGGATTTTGTACCAATCTCAGATGACTTGGTCGATCAATTTGTATGAACTTCAGAATGACTTGGAGAACCTAAAACGTTCTGTTTGGACATATCTAAATCGTTAGTCCTGCCCATGACCTCCAAGGCACTGTATGGATACCATGAGTTGCTATTGGCTTTATACAGTGGCGTAGCCAGAAAATTGGTCTGGGGGGGGGTTTTCTGAACATTTTTTTTTCGAAAAAAAAAATTTCTTCCAAAAATGTTGTCTTTGAGGGGGGGTTTTATACCCAAAACCACCCCCGTGGCTACGCCACTGGCTTTATATCGTGCCCAGTTGCCTTGGTAGACTAATTTGCCTGAAACCCAGAATGACTTGGAATATCCGTTTTTGTTATTACTTTGATATAAGTTTTGTTATATTTAGGTTATCCGGCCTCTAGAGGTCTGTATGGACACCATGGGTTGCTATTGACTTTGTATCGAGGACAAATGTCCTTGGTAGACCAATTTGTCTGAACTCCAGAATGATTTGAAGAACTTAGAACATCCAGTATCGACATATTTAGATCGTGAATCATGCGCATGGCATCTAAGGACCTGTATGGGTTGTTATTGGCTTGATTTCGGGCCCAGTGATCTTGATAGATCAATTCGTCTGAACTCCTGAATGATTTGTAGATCTTAGAACATCCGGTTGGGACATATCTCGATCATAAATTATGCGGATGACCTTCAAGGGCCTGTATGGGCACCATGGGTTGCTATTGATTTCGTACACACTTCATTTTTTTTTTTACCGGGATCTCAGCAAAATGTTGAACTTTTACCGAGAATCGCATAGCCGTGCCCCAGCAAACATGTTTTTTGTCGAGATTTCTGTCAAAATTGCTGATGATGAGCCAATAATTTGCCGAAAATCAGCTATTATTATTTTATTATTTATTCAGACTAAGGCCGAAGTGGCCTGTGCTGTATATAAGAGTCTTCTCCATTCGGCTCGGTCCATGGCTACACGTCGCCAACCACGCAGTCTATGGAGGGTCCGCAAGTCATCTTCCACCTGATCGATCCACCTTGCCCGCTGCACACCTCGCCTTCTTGTGCCCGTCGGATCGTTGTCGAGAACCATTTTCACCGGGTTACTGTCCGACATTCTGGCTACGTGCCCGGCCCACCGCAGTCGTCCGATTTTCGCGGTGTGAACGATGGATGATTCTCCCAACAGCTGATGCAACTCGTGGTTCATTCGCCTCCTCCATGTACCGTCCGGCATCTGCACCCCACCATAGATGGTACGCAGCACTTTCCTTTCGAAAACTCCAAGTACGCGTTGGTCCTCCACGAGTATCGTCCAGGTCTCGTGTCAGTAGAGGACTACCGGTCTAATAAGCGTTTTGTAGATTGTCAGTTTGTTACGGCGGTGAACTCTATTCGATCGGAGCGTCTTGTGGAGTCCAAAGTACGTACGATTTCCAGCCACTATGCGTCTCCGAATTTCTCTGCTGGTGTCATTTTCGGCAGTCACCAGTGAGCCCAAGTACACAAATTCTTCTATCACCTCGATTTCGTCACCACCGATGCAAACTCGCGGTGGGTGGCTCACATTGTCGTCTCTTGAACCTCTTCCTATCCTGTACTTTGTCTTCGACGTGTTGATGACTAGTCCGATCCGCTTAGCTTCCCTCTTCAGTCTGATGTAGGCTTCCTCCATATTCTCAAAGTTACGTGCCATAATATATGTGTCGTCGGCGAAGCCAAATAGCTGGACGGACTTATCGAAAATTGTACCACTCGTGTTAATCCCTGCTCTTCGTATTACCCCTTCCAAAGCTATGTTGAATAGCAGACACGAAAGACCATCACCTTGCCGTAACCCTCTGCGGGTTTCGAAGGGACTCGAGAATGCCCCTGAAACTCGAACTACGCACATCACCCGACCCATCGTCGCTTTGATCAACCGTGTCAGTTTATCCGGAAAACCGTGTTCGTGCATTAGCTGCCATAGCTGGTCCCGATCGATTGTATCATATGCGGCTTTGAAGTCGATGAATAGATGATGTGTGGGCACGTTGTATTCGCGGCATTTCTGCAGTACTTGGCGAATGGCGAACACCTGGTCCGTGGTGGAGCGTTCGCCCATAAAACCCGCCTGGTACTGCCCCATGAACTCCCTTGCGTTTGGTGCTAGTCGACGGCATAAAATTTGGGAGAGTACCTTGTAGGCGGCGTTCAGCAATGTGATTGCGCGGTAGTTGCTACAATACAGCTTATTGCCCTTTTTGTAGATGGGACACACGACACCTTCCATCCACTCCTGCGGCAAAACTTCCTCTTCCCAAATCTTGGTAATGACCCAGTGCAGCGCTCTAGCCAGTGCCTCACCACCACCAACCCCAGGGGCTTTGTTGTTCTTCAGCCGGCCAATCTCCTCCTGGATTTCCTGGAGATCCGGAGCCGGTAAAATTATGTCCTGCCCGCATTCTCCCAGGTACATCACCATATCGCCATCTTCGCCTGCCACATCGCCATTCAGGTGTTCTTCGTAGTGCTGCCGCCACCTTTGGATCACCTCACGCTCGTTTGTAAGAAGGTTCCCGTTTATGCCCTTATACATATCGGGCTGTGGCACGTGGCCCTTACATGAACGGTTCAACTTCTCATAGAACTTTTTCCTCCGGAAAATCGAGTTTTGTCTGTTCCGCGCCCGTTTGTATCGTGCCTCGTTGGCCCTCGTGCGGTGTTGCAGCAATCTCGCCCATGCTGCATTCTTCGCTTTCACTAAATGCTCATATTCGCCGTCATACCAGTCGTTCCTCTGATCCGGGGGCACCGCGCCAAGTGCAGCGGTGGCGGTGCTTCTAATGGTGGATCGAATATCTCTCCAGCCATATTTAACAGACGCTGCGCCTAGCTGCTCTTCCGTTGGAAGTGCCATTGCCAGTCTACCGTCTTGTAACCGCCCAATGTTAAGCCGCGGCGTCCGACTTCGACGCGTGTTGTACACCGTCGAGAGTTTTGAGCGCAGGCATACTGCAACGAGGTAGTGGTCGGATTCAATATTCGCACTGCGGTAATTGCGGACGTTCGTGATGTCGGAGAAGAATTTACCGTCGATTAGAACGTGGTCGATTTGGTTTTCCGTTACTTGGTTAGGTGATCTCCATGTGGCCTTGTGAATGTTTTTGCGGAAAAAGAAGGTGCTTCGGACTACCATTCCGCGGGAGGCTGCGAAGTTTATGACGATTTTGACGTCCCGCAGTGGGCATCCATCGTATGTCTGCTCCAGCTGCGCATAGAACGCTTCTTTCTCGTCGTCGGATCTCCCTTCGTGTGGGCAGTGCACGTTGATGATGCTTTAGTTGAAGAAACGGCCTTTAATCCTCAGCTTGCACATCCTTGCGTCGATTGGCTGCCACCCAATCACGCGTTGGCGCATCTTTCCCAGCACTATGAAACCGGTTCCCAGCTCGTTTGTGGTGCCACAGCTTTGGTAGAAGGTAGCCGCTCGATGTCCGCTTTTCCACACTTTCTGTCCTGTCCAGCAAATCTCCTGCAGCGCCACGACGTCGAAGTTGCGGGGATGTAATTCATCGTAGATCATCCTGTCGCAACCTGCGAAACCTAGCGACTTGCAATTCCATGTCCCAAGGAAAGCAGCTAACAAAGGCTATTTTTGCCGGAATATCAGTTATTTATTTTGCTGGCGCACGGCTGTGCGGATTTTTGCTGAACTGCAGAAATAAAAACTGAGTATGTACCAAGCGTAATTGACGTTGCAGACCATGGCTCTAAAATCCAGAATGGATTGGAGAACCTAGAACATCTGTAGAAATATTGTCTGTTTTCATGATTCGTCAACACCGAAATAGTATTGGGTACATATCTTAGAAAAAAACAGCAATAAAATCGTTCATTCGCGATATTCGTTTGCAATTCTCGTCCATATAAAAATGGCCAACTGACAGTCCTTCCTCCGACGATTACAGGATGTAGGTGTAACCGATCAACAATCTGAGATCTGTTTCGGAAATTTTATGAGCTGACAATTATTTTGGTATATAAACATGTGAATTTGGCTGCGAAATGCCTAAGATATTGCGAAGTCAAATCCTGGTCAATATGACCCGAACACCGTAAGTGTTTTTTTGGAGCCCTTCAGGAGCGTCGTACAAAGTAGGTTAACGTCCCAGAATAAGTTTTCCACGAAATAGGAAAAGTCAAGAAGTTTCAGACCTTCACATTGGTGCGTTAAAAAGTTATAAAAATTGCTTGACAAATCCGTACAGAGTACAATGAAATTCCATTGCATCAGTGAGGTCTAAAAATCTCAAAAAGTATTGGACGTCATATTTGAATCGCCCCTACACCAAACTGAACTGTTGCATCATGCGCCTTGTAGATAGCAAGGTGCACGTCACTCGCTCACTAGAAATTAATTTTCGTTTGAATGGATCGATGAATTCGCCAACGGTGCTACCATTAACTACGTTAGCGTTTCAGATTTCTGAGAAGAGGAATGCTCCTGGGAGGGGAGGCAGGTGTTTTTTCATTGAATGGTTAGAGTTCAACCATAAGCAAATAATGTCACAGAAGATAGAAGCTATATCATATGGCAAAAGATCGAGAGGACATACGACCGAAAGACAGAAGGTCGAAAGTTAAAAAGGCAAAAAATCGAAAAGACAAAACATCGAAAGGGACAAAAGGTCGAAAGAGACAAAAGTCGAAAAGGACAAAATTTCGAAATGGACAAAATGTAAAAAAGAATGGAAGAAAAAAGAAAGGAGGAAGAAGGAATAACGAAGAAAGGAGAAGGAAGAATGAAGAAAGAAGGAGGAATATTGAAGAACGAAGTACGAAGAAGGAAAAAGGAAGACGGAAATGAGAAAAGTAAGATAGGAAAATGGAAAACGAAGAAGCTAGAAAAAAAGAAAGAAGAAGGATAAAAGATAAAGGAGGAAAGGAGATGGAAAAAGGAAGTAGAAAAAGAGAGAAGAATAATGAAAGAAGGAAGAAGAAAAAAGGAACAAGGAAGATGGAAGAATGAAAAGGGGAAAGGGAAGAAGAAAGAAAGAGAAAAAATAAGAAGAAAGAATGATAGAGAGAGGGAGAAAAAAGAAATAAGATAGGAAAAAAGAAAAAGGAAGAAAGAAAAAGAAATAAAGAAGAAATATGAAAAAGAAAGAAGGAGTAAGGGAGTAAGAAGAAATAAGAAATAAAAAGGAAGAAAGAAAAGAAAAGGAAATACTTTCGATCTATGATCCTTTTTGGCTTTGGAACAGGAGATCTAGAGACAAAAGGTCGACGGATAAAAGCTCGAAGCGACAAAAGGTCTCCATACAGCAGCCACTGGACGAGCATTGTATGATTTTTATTAGTACTCGGAACGGCAAAGTTGAATAAAATGTGTACTCAACACTACTAAAAATCCACACATATTTATTGGCAAAAATCCATAGATTTAATTTATTACCTATATCAGCGCACACATAACCATTCTTCACGCGAACTACTAATGAAATATATATCCAAATAAATTTTATGTGTGGTCTCGAATTAGCAATTATTTAATTTATGTGTGGTTCTATATCGATTATATTAGGGTGGAGCTATTGCAAAAATTTATAACGGTGACACATATATCTTATATAGATATTTTTGACAGTGAATTATTCGTGCATTTGTACCACGCTTCGCTTCTATTCAAAAAAGCGCGATCCTCTGTAATGTGCAGAAACCACTGTCGAGCAGTGTCTGGAGTGTCCGATGAAAAATGTAATATCATATTAAATGCATTGCAAACTGAGGGTGCAAGATATCATATTTTTGAATCCCTATTGAGTTCGGATGAAACACGGTGTTAGTATTAATGTCTTTGCTACAGCAGTGAAGTACAATTAACTACAATTAACTAGTTAATTGCATATTAGTTTTTGTTAAATATCTTGGCTGTGCATATGCACAGCATATGTTTCGAAATGGACAAATTGATATGAAATTTGCGAAAAAGAATCCACGTGTCTTGGAGGGACTCGAACCCTCAACCCTCAATCAAGCATCCGAAAGATATTCGATTTGCAAAAAAGAGAGCTAACCGCGGTGGAGGTTGGTACTCGGATTCTGATGGCTTTTCCGCAAACGTGACCATTAAGTGGTCTTGTTGTGTAGGGGTTATCACGCCTATTTAGAGAGTAGGAGGTTGAGGGTTCGAGTCCCTCCAAGACACGTGGATTCTTTTTCGCAAATTTCATATCAATTTGTCCATTTCGAAACATATGCTGTGCACAGCCAAGATATTTAACAAAAACTATACCCAGTTTTTTTTTTACACGGTTTGGTTTTAGTTGTTTAAGACCTTAAGCGTCAATGAAACAATGAGTTAACCCCACAAAAAAATCCCAAAGAATCAAAGAAAATTCAGGGGGTATTTAAAAAGAGCTGTGAAAGTTTAGGATAACCGAGAAATTAATTAATTCCAACGGCGTAAAAAAAACCTTGGTGTAGACCAAATTGTCTAACCAATGTCGATCACAAAGATAAAAAAGATTGTCCGTGTCTTATAGCAATGAGTGCCACATTTATTTTCCTCTCTTTATCCTGTATTAGATGTGGACGATATTATTTTGATTGAAAAATAAATTTCTAAAAAAAAATACTATTCAATTGGCAAAGGCTACTTTACACTTCGGGAAAATTTTCCGCCGGATTTTGGTCCTCGTGCATTTTAAATGGGGCCAGGATTTTGATTATCCATACTAAAATCCCGAAAACATCACATAATTAAAAATACATGGGGAAATATTCCGCGGACCAAATTCCTTGAGTAAAATTGTTGGTAAAATTGCTAAGGCCTTCGAGGTGGAATTAGACTCAGAATCCAATGGACCATATAATGTTAACGAAGAAAGAAATGCCAGTACACACGCTGTTTGGACCACACATTCTTAGTAAACAGTTGCTCAATTAGGTTTGCACCTCCAAAAAAGAAACCATAAGGTTTTGGGCATGCTATTATAAAATCTTTATAAAACTAGCATAAGCCTTCGAAGCATTACAATTGTAATTTGGGTATGGTTTTCAAGAGCGTTATAAAACTTAAAATGTTACTTGCACCCCCCCTCCCCCCTTTATTTCCATGGACCTTATACATATTTGAACGACCCCCCAGCTGTTTGATTCGCCTTGTAAACCGTTTCGCCCTAATACTCTTTTATTAAAGGATTTATACAAGTTGTGGCTTTATAAACATTATGGCGTTGCACTTATTACTGGAAGAGCTGCACAAAAGTGTTACTATAATAAGACCAATGGAAATTTCCTTACCTTACCCATTCAGCCTTCCCAGAATTGCCGACCAAAAATTTCCATCACGACAATCGGTTTGCACGTCTAAAGCACAGATTAATACGAAAATGACGCTGGTCTCGATACGATACGTCGGCCTTCGTATTGTGGTCACTCTCCGGCTTATCACGTCCAGACGACCAGACGACAATCGAGAACCACCATCCGAATGCGTGTCGAACTCTGGGAGTCATTGATTGCATATCGACACCGCTGACAGGTGCCACACACTCGGGCACTTCAATGTCGACCAACTACTCAACTGGTTTCAATTAGTTTGAAACTGTGGGAAAAATGAGTGCATCATCAGTGATCATCAGTGATGCATCAATCAGTGAGCAAACTGATTGGAAAATTTTCAACTCAAAGGTAGGAACCGAACAACGCTGGATGAGTTTGCAAATAAATCTAAATGACAATGACGCGCGCAAACCTTCTCACCCGATTGAAGATTCGGTAAGCTTGGTAGGTTGACGTTATGCCTTTCTCGTACAATAAAGTTGTAACGAAAGGCTATCATTTCTCTCCAGAAACGAACTTTAATAAAAAGCTCAGATACACATGGTGTTATATACTAATCGACTCAGCTCGACGAAAGGAGCAAATATCTGTCTGTCCGTGTGTATTAGACCTCTTTATGTTTTCAAAAAATCAAAAAATCAAACGGTCATCAAAAATTCAAACGGCCCAGAATCACGATTCTTATGCTAAAATAAGCCTTCTGTCAAATTTTCAGCTAATTCGGATAAAATTTCGAAGTGGCTCAAGTCGATTTAGTGTTTTTGGGCTATTTTCAATTTTGAAAAAAATCTAACAAGAGATACAAACGTCGAAATATATCGTAACAACCTCTATACGGAAGCTTTTGTTTGGCTCTACAAGTCTTGTGAACATTGCGATTCGTTCCGATTACGTTTTGACCATGTTAAAGTGATTTTCGAGCTTTTAAGTGCATAAAAACACTTTTTTCTTCTAAAAGTTGTTCTAAAAGTTGTTCTACAAAATACTTGAATCGATGACAAATCATTGCTAATTTGTTATATTATTATTCCTTTTTTTACTGGACATTTGAGTAACATAATTGCCAATGTGCGATTTACCGTTAAATTCTTAAAAATCAGAAACTGAACATTTGTCAAAAATTTAACGGGCATTCCTTCAAACCAAAAAGAAAATGAGATTTATGCCATGGGTAAAAACTTTTCTACGAATACTTTGAATGATGTTGACATCCCTGGGCATAATAGGTAGCGTCCATCGTGTTAGCCTCATGTTTTCCGAATGCAAAAATGGTTACTGGGCTTCGAAACTTCGCTGTTAATAACGGTGGAAGTGCTTAATGAGCACTAACTGGGAAGCGGTAATGTCCCAATGGGGGATGTAATGTCAACGAAGAAAATGATGCCAGAACAAACGCTGTTCCGACCACACATTCTTATTAAACAGTTGCTCAATCAGGTTTGCACCTCCAAAAGGGAAACTGCCCTTCCGTGTCATCATTCTAAGATGACACCAAGGTTGTTTACCGGAAGTTCCCTAGAGAGTACCCAGGCCGCTACCACGGAGAAATAAGTTTAGGAGTGCTGAGTAAGAGGCTAAGAACCATAACCATGTGGGTTTTTCACAGAACTCCACAAAGCTTGACAGCTTATGTAAGCTTTGATCAAAACAATCTATAACTTACCTGTATGCTATTATAAAACCTCTATAAAACTAGCATAAGCCTTCGAAGCATTGCAATTGTTACTTTGGTATTATTTTCAAGAGCGTTATGAAACTTAAAATGTTACTTGGGGTCACAAATTTTTAAACCACCCCCTAAAATCATGGATTCCATATTTGAATGACCCACAATCTGTGCGGTTCAATTTGAAAACCATTTCGCCCTAATACTAATACTTATTTTAGAGGATTTTATATACATAAACCGAAACGACCATAAGCGAATAGGATGCAAATCATTCTGATTAATTGAAAATTCAGATCATTTTGAGCAGCATTCAGATCATTTGGAGCATTTTGTATGAAAATCCCTATATGGCGTTGCACTTATTGCTGGGAGCGCTGCACAAACGTGTTACTATCAATGGAAATTTCCTTACCTTACCCATTCAGCCTTCCCAGGACTGCCGACCAAAAATTTCCATCACGACAATCGGTTTGCACGTCTAAAGCACAGATTAATACGAAAATGACGCTGGTCTCGATACGATACGTCGGCCTTCGTATTGCGGTCACTCTCCGGCTTATCACATCCAGACGACCAGACGACAATCGAGAACCACCATCCGAATGCGTGTCGGACTCTGGGAGTCATTGATTGCCTATCGACTACCGCTGACAGGTGCCACACACTCGGGCACTTCAATGTCGACCAACTACTCAACTGGTTTCAATTAGTTTGAAACTGTGGGAAAAATGGGTGCATCATCAGTGATAAGCAAACTGATTGGAAAATTTTCAACTCAAAGGTAGCACCCGAACAACGCTGGATGAGTTTGCAAGTCTAAATGGCAATGACGCGCGCAAACCTTCTCACCCGACTGAAGATTCGGCGAGCTTGGTATCTTGACGTTTCGCCTTTCTCGTACAACAGAAACGAACTTTTTATAAAAGGCTCAGAGGCCCATGGTGTTATATACCATTTGACTCAGCTCGACGAACTGAGCAATTGTCTGTCTGTCCGTGTGTATGTATGTATGTGTGTATGTGTGTGCACAGTTGCAATAAAAAACATTAGCCAATTTTAATTCTAAACTGATTCCCTCGCAATAAGTTGCATTCGACAGAGAATGTGTAAGTGTAGTTGATCACTATTGAATTTCACAACGAGAAAGAAACATACTGATTAACTCATAACATGCTATAAAATCCATCTCTTTCTGAATATGCACAATTAAACTCCGCATGAGAAAGCATGTTTTGTCGTATAATATTTGGAATGCATTTTGAAACATTTGGTCGGACCTTATCGACGGTTGATGGAAATGCTTCGTCAGATATTATACCGATTCAAGAAATTGTGTTCATGTCCGCCTTCAAGAATGTTCAGATGCAAAAGAATCGAATCTCTAGGATCCATAGCCTCTGTACTCATACAATGCCTATCATGAGAGCATTTTTGTCATATTGATTCCTAGGCTGATGTTCCCGATCATGATCTGCTGTTGCATTTGTACAATCATCAGAAGCCACATTTTGTACCAGCAATCCCTTGAAAGTTTGCTATATAAATACATACAAGTGGCTTACCGACCTTTAGCATGTGTACCAGCTTGTAATATGCAAAAAAGGTGAGCATTTTCAAAGCTGTAAAATGCGGTGCAATAAACGCAATATTTGCGTTTAATGGGGGGATCGGGGATTGTACACTGAGGAAACCCGATTTAAAAAGGTGGAAAAAATGATAACTTTCTTTACGATCAACTTACAAAAGATATCACAGGCTTATTCGAAAGAAAATTTTCCAAGGAATTCAGTTAATGGTGTTAGCGGAAACGAAATCTATAAACAAGTATTGGGCTGGAGCCCCAGTGGGACATCGCAGCAGATGCAGACCCAGAAGCTCATGGCGGCGAAGCCTAAAAAAAGAAATAAAAGAAGTCGACCGAAATCTTACCTGGCAACAGGTTAAATCGATAGCTGGACATCGCTCAGGATGGAAATCTTTCAAGTCAGCCCTTTGCACCAGGGTGGTTGTACAGGACCCATAAGTAAGTATGTATTGTCAGCTGTTGATTCTATTTACTTGCAATATATTTTTTACTCGCTCCTTTTACCACACGCAGAGCACCAGAACTCAGGACTATTGATTATTTTTATTTATAACGGTCTAAATATATTTTTAGCATATTAATTAGATTCTTTATGGAGAGTTGCTGATACCACGAACAGTACTCCATCATACGCAGTAATACCAGTTTTTTAAAAACTCTAATCATTCTTCAAAGATCACCCCCAACGACGGTACTTTCAAACGGCTTACAAATTGATAAATAAATTAACGTCAGCCGGCTTCCAACCTAGCAACAGCATAACGGTTGAAACTGCAGCGCGGGAACAGGTGCCAAAGTTAATCATTCTCCTGTTGCATGAGATGTCACCTAACGGAAAGCTTAACACTGCCACCCATCCCAAGCTTCAGCTGAAGGTAATTCACATGCCGAGATCCCGATAACGATGGAACAACGCATTCCACCATAAAACCAGTAGAACAATACTCCTCTCCGGTTCGTACGCAAAACCGACAGGAAGCTGATGATTAGGAAACCGATATTGTTCATTATCGGTATCAGCTGTTGCGGTAGCAAATGGGGCATCAGGGTGGTGATGAATTGACAATGAGGGCATAGATTAGATGTTTCATTGAGTCCTGATCGGGATGGATTAATTTTAGATGAATGGAGATAACTAGTCCGATATGCTCAATATTTGGAAAGGTCGGGGTTGACATTCACCACAATTTTATAAATAATAGGTTTTTACAGTACATTTACCTTTGAAAACACCTTTTGTACTTTTCGTACGCCAAGTGTACGTACAGCCAAAAACAATTCTCAATATTATTTATTACTAGCTTCTTTTTCTTCTTATTGGCATTACATCCCCACACTGGGACAGAGCCACCTCGCAGCTTAGTGTTCATTAAGCACTTCCACAGTTATTAACTGCGAGGTTTCTAAGCCAGGTTACCATTTTTGCATTCGTATATCATGAGGCTAACACGATGATACTTTTATGCCCAAGGAAGTCTAGACAATTTCCAATCCGAAAATTGCCTAGACCGGCACCGGGAATCGAACCCAGCCACCCTCAGCATGGTCTTGCTTTGTAGCCGCGCGTCTTACCGCACGACTAAGGAGGGCCCCTTTACTAGCAGACCCGACTAACTTCATTTCGCATAAAATTGATTTATTCTTTGCTTAGTTCTCAAATTATGGAGATATTTATGTTTCATTTGTACTGGAGCCCACCTTTCCAAAGGAGGGAGGGATCTCGAACCATCTTGAGAGCCTTCCCCGGCGCCAGAAACCTCTACATTCACGCCGATCGGTTCAGTACTTTCGGAGTCAGATAAACAGAAATTCATTTTTATGTATATAGATTAAAGATATTTTATTAAATTTATACATTATTGTATGGTTTTAATCCAATGATTGTATAAAAATCTAGAAAATTTGTATTTGCCAGATTTTTAATCAGATTTCGCAATGTTTCAATTCAGAACTGTAATAAAATCTGACATTCACTGGTTGGGTGTAGGGGCTAGAAGATCACCCCAAAAACGTATATCTGATAGGAGACCTTTAGTGAATAGAAAGTGAGCGCTAGTAATGGCCCCCTAACGATTAAAATTTACTTCAGACGCTCCACTACAGTGAGTCGCATAACCTCTTGTTGTTCTAAAGCATCAGAGACACCAACATAGGGAAAAAAGGTACATCGGTAACATTCATGTGGGTCCCTAGTCACATAGGCATCCCAGGAAATGAGAAAGCGGACAAAGAAGCAAAGAATGCGCTAGAGATGAGCACAATTACGCGGAAAACAGTTGATCACCGCGAAATAAAAACCATCATTAAAAATAGTATGACTAAAAAATGGGAATCCGAATGGAATTCAACACCCCACAACAAACTTAGAGAGATAAAAAACACTACCAAACCATTCAAAGAGGCGCTAACAGGAAATCGCAAAGAAGATGTCATACTCAGCAGACTACGAATAGGCCACACCCGGCTAACACATGCATACTTACTGGAAAAGGAAGACCCACCAAAGTGCGTAAAATGTAACCACCCACTCACTATTAAACACATTATCGTTCAGTGCCCTGGATACGACGACGCAAGAAAGAAAATCGGACTCCAACCAAACATGAGGGAAGCATTAGCCGACGACAACAGTCAAGCAAAAAGAGTACTGGAGTTCTTTAAAGAAATATCACTGATCGACGCGATTTGACCCCAAAGTGAAACCTTGAAGAAGAAGATGGAAACACCTTGATGAAGATGAAATCGCTGCAATAACTCTCAAGGAGAAAACGAACGATGTCATACAACGTAGTAATTTAAGCAGTGTCAATAAACTCTGTAAACTCTTGACAGACTCGAATAAAATTTTAAAGAGTCTCTAGTAAAAAAAAAAATAAATAAAGCATCAGATAGCAAGGGACAGATATTTATCAATAACGTGTGTCTGACATAGACACGCAAGAACATTACATTTTTCTTCAACAATAGTCAATTTGAAAAGATGCAGCTGGAATGCCTATTATGGCCACCCTTGGTTCCATAATATGCAATATCACGTTTATTTTGATACGTATAATGGTGCCCTATTTGATTTATATGCTCCATTTTCACATGTACCTTGCGCCTATTATGGACCCCTTGGGTGCTAGCAATGTGCTAGTGAATTAAACTAAATATTAGTAGCCCAGTCCAAAGCAACTGCACAGAACTACTATCCTGATATGAGAAGCAACTTTATCGGCTGAAAGTTTGCCGGAAAAAGTTGATTCCAGCGTTAAATTTAGGTTTTTATTTAGGGGGTCCATAACGCTCATTCCATATCTTTCCTAATAACATGATACAAATAAAATTTAAAAAAAATTCGCTCTCTTACATAGATGCAACAAACATTAAATCAAAACAGTCATAAACATAGAACATTTTGTTTCTATTAAATTAAAGTTAGGTATCCAGTCCGTAAGGTACGATAATTGTCGTCACTCGTTTCATGCTTCCAGTCATGCTTCCAGAAGCAAAACTCTGATAATTGAAAAATGATGGACAGAAACTCACCTTACTGTTGCTGGTTCAGACCTGGATTGAGTCAAGTTGAGAAAGCAGCTGATTGAGTCGGTTCTTGAAAACAGATGCAGAGATGTTGTATTCAAAAAGCCAGTATAGGTTCTTTGTTAAATTCTCTGGTTATCGAAGTGATTGGTTCGTTGAGTCCATAGTGTGTTCTCCGAAAATCAGTTCTCGGTCGTAGAGAAACGGACGGAGCGGGGAAGTTATTTTTTTCCAGGATATACGGGGTCTCAACCACAGCCAACAATAGTTTCCCAGCAAAAAGTGTTCTGCTGTCCAGCTCGTCGATTTCGTAATGATTCCATAGCAAGGAGACTGCCATGCATTTCATACGAGGGCATGTTTGCAATGTCATTCCAAGGAAGCTTATTTTGTGAACTTTGCTCCAATGGCTTCAATGCACCTTATCCAGATACCAGCATCTGGGCACCAATCCACGCAAGCAGTTTTGAGCGTGGAACTAACGAGCGAATAGTTAAGCGATCGTAAGCAAAAAAGTTCTGAAAATTCACGAGTTGATCGCAGAATAAATCCCATATTCCGGTTTGCTTCAGCAATAATGCTAGAGTAATAATCACGGAAAGACAGATTAGGATTCGTCAGTACTGCAAGGTCTTTGATAGCTGTAACCATTTCAATTTGTGTTCCGCATATTTCGTAGTCCCACACTACAGGTGATCTCTTCCGGTTGAAAGATATAACTGAACATTTCTGAGCAATTATGGTCATGCGATTTCTTAAACACCAATTCTGAAATAGATCAATCATGTGCCGCAGCTCAACACAATCTTCCATTGTACTAACGACAATACATATTTTTAGATCATCTGCATAAGTAATGCGAAATCCAGGAGGAAGTAAACAGCATACGATAATTAGATATTAAAAATTTTAGTGGTTGTAGATTACTGCTATGCGATACTCTGATTAGTTAAGTATTCGGATTGTGTTGCGCCAATTTTAACAGGTAACTGACGATCACTCAGATGTCAGATACGAGTCAAGCAACGCAACGTGTTAATAGATCTTAACTGGTTTATTCTAGCTTCCAGAATTAATACTACTACCGTCGTCGGGGGTGACGATGGATCAAATGGGGGTGAGAATGGGTCACTGTTTCAATCACTTAGAATACTTGTAGAATAGATTGAATGTTTCTGAGGGCAAGAAGACTAAAATATAAGAGACCTTTTTGAACGATTTTGCTCTACGACCTCTGCCGGTGAGAGCGATGACCCATTCTCACCCCCGATGCACGCTTAAAATCAATAACACAGAGATGTGTTTGCATCACACAAAACGGACCTAATGTGGAACATCCCCTAGATGAGCGACAGTTACACAGGCACTAAAATGCCTCGTACGGTCGTGATAACGGTCCTTTTCAACACGTAAACGTTTGTACAGATTCCTTGTTTCATGAGGAACCAAATACTGTTGAAAATATTGAAATCCAAGCTTCAATAAAACCACACGAGCTATTTTTGTGGCTGTGTAACTATCGCTCATCTAGGGGATGTTCCGCATTAGGTCCGTTTTGTGTGATGCAAACACATCTCTGTGTTATTGATTTTAAGCGTGTGGCGGTATGAATTTCTAATAGAGTCATCTTCTCATCTATTTATTTGTTGCTCTCATCAGTCTTTTAAGATCTTACCGGTCGCAGTTTTATTCTTCAGATCCTGAATAACAGTCTGTGCAGACAAATGCCCAGCCCATCCGACTCATCACTCGCTTCCGGACATGCCTGAAAGGGAGGGCATCATAAGCCGTTAGACACCGTTTGCTGTATTTATTCAATGTTTTCGGAGTGGTATCCACTAGAAATACTAGAATAAGAGATCGGCGAAGACGCCATCTTGTTTCCAATCGAACCGTCAAAAGCGGTTCCAATAAGGCAAAGACAAAGGTGCTGTTTGAACGAGATGGCGCCACAACATTTAAAGTAAAATAAATTAACTTGTATGGACAAATCATCCGTTCTCATTAACTACGCATCGCATCAATATGAAAGCTAGGTCAAAAAGCAACAAATAATTTTTAGATTTTTTATACCCACGGCTTGTTTTACAGTTCTAAACAATAAAAGAGATTTCATTGTACCTCCATAGGAGATCGTCAGTTGCGTTCTAGCGAAAATTCCGCTTGAGGCCCTTCCTAAATATTTTAACAACAGCCGCTACACCTGACGGTATAATTGCAATATTTCCATTATCAGGCGACAGGTGGTGTTGCTGTGTGTTTGTATCAATGTAATATTGCATATACACTAGTGACATCTGCTGTTCGATATCGTAGGCTTTCAATGTTCCTTCCACACACACGAGGTGGAGAACAGTCTTGAAGAAATTGAAAGTATACAGCTAGAATTTAGTATGGAGGTACAATGAATTCTCTTTTATTGTTTAGAACTATAAAACAAGTCGTGGGAATAAAAAATCTAAAAATTATTTGTTGCTTTTTGACCTAGGTTTCATATTGATGCGATGCGTAGTTAATGAGAACGGATGATTTGTCCATACAAGGAAATTCATTTTACTTTAAATGTTGTGGCGCCATCTTGTTCAAACAGCACCTTTGTCTTTGCCTTATTAGAAAACAACAAGGCCAGTAAACGTCAAAATTTATAAAGAACGAAAGAGAAAGAGATGTTTCCGTGCAGTGCCCTATATGGTAGACCGAAGACAATCGTACAAACAGTCCCGAAAATAATTCTATAACTTTTTTTTACTTTTTGACTAATTTACTCGTGGTTTTCGGGAGCCTTTTGGTTATAATATGAAGACTATTGAGAGGCACTTAATGACTACAGTGCCTCCTAGAGGTAAAAAAAATCTTAGAATATGCATCCATGTATTATGTCATAAATCTCCAGAAATTTTATTACGAATGGAGCCGCCGAGGGAAGTGGACAAAAAATAAAACCATTCTGATCCAGGCAACATGGGTATCAAACTTCATAAATTTTAAAGGATTTGCGAATAGAAATTATAAGCAAAATTGATTTTTAAAATATTTCGAACTTTTTTTCAATTTTTCTACAAATTTTTGGGTAGAGCAGATGATGCGATAGTCGTGGGTGTTCCTATAGTTGCGGTAGTACATTATTCAAAATCTAAGAAACAAACGCAGCAACCCACAACAAATTGATATGTATGTCCAAATTCAAACCAAGTGAAAACAGCATTGATAATCATGATAAACTGGTAAATATCTTGAAAATTCCTTACGCAATTTTCGCCTGTGCTCCAATAGGTGTGATAGCGTTCCTATAGTTGCGAGTCCCGTAAGAAAACAATGGGATTTCCAACTATACGAACACAAATAAAAATACCGCAACTATTGGAACAATGTACCAATAATTGGAGAACTATCGAATATCCAAGGTAAGCGAAATGAGTATTTGAATAATTATGGAAAAATGAATAGTGTTGTAATGTGCTTAGTTTCTCAATTATTGGATAATTTACCCTACTTATAGTTGATTAACGTGTTTACTTTCTTCTAATTTTTCCCAATATGGGTAAACATCCGGATCCGCGTCCGTTACGAAAAACTTTCAATTACTTTCTCAGTCCTTGGGGGTACCAATATTGCCTGGTCCATTTTTGTCCGCTATCGCAGATCCGCAGGGATTCTACGGTGTAAGATCTACCATGGTCAGTGATCACATAGTCAACTACAGACAAATCCTGATCCAACGAATACCTTCCCAACATCCAATTCCTTGGTACTTATGAGGGTGTCTTCCTCTCCCAAGTTACGGTAAAGATAGGCGTGGCAAGGAGTAGTAATCCTCATGCTTTTGTTATTTTTGTCTTAGATTGAAATCATGGATCACACCCACCTTGATTTATGATAGTAATCTGAATGGAGATTTCAAAAGAAAAACATGAGTATCACTAGTGTTCAATCTACGAAGTACACCGTAACTATGCTAAGTCAGATCCCCAGGGACTTCTGGAACCAGCTACAAAAAGGCCAGTTGAATTGAAAGCAAAAACAAAAATGTCATATTCGCAATGTCATTTGAAATGAATGAAGTTTGATACTCTTATTTCTTGTCGACCCTGAGACTGATTCCATTTTTGGCCGCTATCCCGGGTCCTCAAGAAACTTCTGGAACCAAAGTGACCTGATGAGTTGAAACAAAAAAAATTTTATATTCGCAAAGTCCTTTGAACTTCATGATATGGTATGACACCCACGTTGTCTGGTCGGAATCGATTCCTTCTTTGGCCACTATCCTGGGGACTTCTAGAACCGGCTACAAAGTGTCTGAAAGAGCTGAAACAAAAAAAACAAAACAAAAATATATTCGCGAAGTCCCTTGCAATTCAAGCAGTTCGATACTGACATTGTCTGGTCCGAATTGGTTCCTTCTTTGGCCACAATTTCGGATCTCCGACTCCTAGAACCGGCTATAAAGTGGCCAGTTGACTTGAAAAGAAAAACAAAAATTTCACATCCGCAAACCCAATCAGGAGAGAATACCAAATTTATATCATATTGTGTTACTGAGTTCAACAGTTTTTCTAACATAGGCTATTATAAACTTGGTTCAGGATGTTGTTAAAATAACTAAATTTTCTAACAAAACAATGAACCATAACAAATTATGTTATAATTTTGTTAAGAAAAAAATGGGATAATAATATATCCTAACTCAATTGTATCAACGATTGTTAAAAATAACAGATGTTGTTACAATCATGTTATAATCTTGTTTTGCCTTTCTAGTCGGGAAGTCTTTTGAAAGTCATGAAATTTGATACCCATATTGACTGGTACGCACTGATCCCATTTCTGGCCGCTATTCCGGGCCCCCAGGGTCTTTCAAAATCGGCTACAAAGTGGCCAGGTAACTTGAAAGGAAGACCAAAAATACCTTATTTGCAATGCCATTTGAAATTCATTATATTGCCTGAATAGGAATGGTTCTATTTTTGGCTACTTCTCTCGGCGGCTTCATCCGTAATCAATCGGTTGGCCACAATCCGAATTAACCGAAGCACTTTTTTTCTTTTTTTTTTTTTTATTTGCTAATTATCTAATACATGCATTCATCTCTTAGACTAGGTGTTCCGTGTTTTCTTAACACTATCATCCTTATTTGCTATGTTACATTTTTAGTTATTATAATTACATTTCAATTGCCTCTGGCAGTTAGAATATTTCCTCTGGTTGAATTGAACCATGTAGGAATTACAATGTTTTCTACTTAAACTAAACTAAACCTAATTTAAACTAAGGGTACAAGGAGCTAATCGTTGCAATAGAAGATTGCAACGATTTTATCTAAAATTGAAATTATTTTGTTGGACATTTGTTGCAATGTCTCAATATTAGAAATTCTATAAAGTTCATTGGTACTATACCACGGAGGCAACTTCAGAATCATTTTCAGAATTTTATTTTGAATCCTCTGAAGTGCCTTCTTTCTGGTATTGCAGCAACTAGTCCAAATTGGCACAGCATACAACATGGCAGGTCTAAAATTTGTTTGTAAATCAAAAGTTTGTTCTTAAGACAAAGTTTTGATTTTCTGTTTATAAGTGGATATAGACACTTAATATATTTGTTACATTTGGCTTGATTTTTAATGTGATTAATGTGATTTTTAAAAGTTAATTTTGATCTAGCAGAAGTCCTAAATATTTAGCTTCGCTAGACCAATTAATTGGAACCCCATTCATAGCGACAATATGTCTGCTAGAAGGTTTCAAATAAGAAGCTCTCTCGGCTTATGTGGGAAAATTATAAGCTGAGTTTTGGAAGCATTCAGGGAAATTTTCCATTTTGCAAGTAAGTGGAGAAAATAGCCAAACTTTTTTGCAATCTACTACAAATGACACGAAGGCTACGCCCTTTGGCTGAGAGACCTGTGTCATCTGCGAACAAAGATTTTGACACCCTGGTGGTAAATCAGGTAAGTCAGAAGTAAAATGTTATACAAAATGGGCCCCAGTATGCTGCCTTGGGGAACACCAGCTCTTACAGGTAATCTATCAGATTTAGAATTCTGATAGTTTACCTGCAGTGAGCGATCTGATAAATAATTTTGGATCAGTTTAATAATGTACAGAGGAAAATTAAAATTCATCAATTTTACAATCAAACCTTCATGCCAAACACTGTCAAATGCTTTCTCTATATCAAGAAGAGCAACTCCAGTCGAATATCCTTCAGATTTGTTGAGCCGAATTAAGTTCGTAACTCTTAATAACTGATGAGTGGTTGAATGCCCATGGCGAAAACCAAATTGCTCATCAACAAAAATAGAATTGTCATTAATATGAACCATCATTCTATTTAAAATAATCTTTTCAAACAGTTTGCTTATTGAAGAAAGCAAACTGATTAAGGATAACTAGAAGCCTCAGCTGGATTTTGTCCGGCTTCAAAATTGGAACAACTTTGGCGTTTTTCCATTTATCTGGGAAGTATGCCAATTGAAAACATTTGTTAAATAAATTAACCAAAAAGGATAAAGAGCTCTCAGGAAGTTTTTTGATAAGTATGTAGAAAATACCATCATCACCCGGGGCTTTCATATTTTTAAATTTTCTAGTAATAGATCTCACTTCATCCAAATTAGTTCCCAACGAAGGGTCAAAACATTCTCTTGATTGAGAATGTCTTCGAAGCTCCGTGTAACCTGATCCTCAATTGGACTAGTGAGACCTAGACTAAAATTATGGGCACTCTCGAACTGCTGAGCAAGTTTTGAGCCTTTTCGCCATTTGTTAATAAAATTTTATTTCCCTATTTAAGAGCTATACTAGGATTTTGAGGTATTTTACGAATTTTCGTTAATTTCCAAAAGGGTTTCGAACTGGGGTCCAACTTCGAGACATTATTCTCAAAGTTGGTAGTTCTCATAATAGCGAAACGTTTTGTAATTTCTTTTTGCAAATCTCGCCAAATAACTTTCAACGTGGGATCGCGAGTTCTTTGGTATTGCCTTCGCCTCACATTTTAAGACGGATCAGTAGCTGAAGATCGTCGTCAATAATAATGGAGTTGAATTTAATTTCACATTTAGGAATTGCAATGCCTCTGGCTTCGACAATTAAATTTGTCAAAGATACGAGCGCATTGTCAATATCACTTTTGGTATCCAAAGGAATATTAACATCAAAATTCCTATCAATATATGTTTTATATAAATCCCAATCAGCTCTATGGTAATTAAAAGTAGAGCTGATTGGATTGTAAATGGCTTCTTGTGAGATTTCAAATGTCACAGGAAGGTGATCAGAGTCAAAGTCAGCATGAGTTACCAATAGGAGGTCGTCAGTTGCATTCTAGCAAAAATTCCGCTTGAGGCCCTTTCAAAACATTTTAACAACAGCCACTACACCTGATGGTATAATTGCAATATTTCCATTATCAGGCGACAGGTGGTGTTGCTGCGTGTTTGTATCAATGTAATATTGCATATACACTAGTGACATCTGCTGTTCGATATCGTAAGCTTTCAATGTTCCTTCCACACACACGAGGGGGAGAACAGTCTTGAAAAAATTGAAAGTATACAGCTAGAATTTAGTATGGAGATACAATGAAATCTCTTTTATTGTTTAGAACTGTAAAACAAGCCGTGGGTACAAAAAATCTAAAAATTATTTGTTGCTTTTTGACCTAGCTTTCATATTGATGCGATTCGTAGTTGATGAGAACGGATGATTTCTCCATACAAGGAAATTAATTTTACTTCAAATGTTGTGGCGCCATCTCGTTCAAACAGCACCTTTGTCTTTGCCTTATTGGCCACACAGCTGACTTGAATCCGTTAAAACTAAATCAATTGTAGAAGGATTTCGACTGGAAGAAAAACAAGTAGGGCCATTGGGATATTGAATAGTATAATATCCCGCTGAACAATCTTCAAATAAAATTTTGCCGTTGGAATTGCTTTGAGCATTATTCCATGAACGGTGTTTGGCATTGAAGTCACCAATTACGAAGAATTTTGATTTGTTGCGAGTCAGAATTTGAAGATCAGCTTTCAACAAATTCTTTTGCTGCCCATTGCATTGAAAAGGCAAATAGGCTGCAATGAAGGAAAATTGACCAAAATTTGTTTCAACAGAAACCCAAGGTTTCAAAAACTTTGGTTTCAAACGAAGAAAATAATTTATGTTTGATACGTCTATTAATGACGATGGCGACCCCACCACAGGCGCTGTCAAGACGATCATTTCTGTAGATAAAATAATTTGGATCTCTTTTAATGGAGAGTCCTGGTTTTAAATACGTTTCAGTTATAATGGCAATATGCACATTATGAACTGAAAGGAAGTTGAATAATTCATCTTCCTTACCCTTTAGAGAGCGGGCATTCCAATTTAGAACTTTCACACAATTATTTAGATCCATTAAAACGGAGTCCGATAACAATTTTTTGTGTGTACTTTATACCAACCTGAACAGCTTCTGGTATGGTATTTGCTTTGAACATTGCATCAATCATGTGATGCAATTGTTCAGTTAAAAAATCAAAATCGGAAGCAGTCATGCTACCTGAATCGGCAACATGACCATTATTTTCCGTTGGGACATGGGTATAAACCTCATTTTGAGAAGAGAAATTTTGTCTACCAGCAGCGATGTTTGCATACGTAGGTACATTGGAAAAATTGGAATTTACTGAAGTGCTTGCTACCCGTTGACGAGCGGCAAAATTTGTTTGTGAATTGTGGTGGGTATGAATTGCTCGACCGGTAACTGGTTTCGAAATTTGAGAAAATTTCTACCCGTCGAATCTGGGATCCGATTGGAATTTCCCGTCATCAATTTTGCACGGGAATTCAAAACTTTTTTGCGTGAAGGGCATTCCCAGAAATTGGATTTATGATTGCCCCCACAATTTGCACATTTAAATTTATTGGAATCTTCTCTCACAGGACATGCGTCCTTGGCGTGAGAGGTTTCACCACAAATCATGCATTTAGCATCCATGTGACAATGTTTGGTTCCATGACCCCACTTTTGGCACTTACGGCACTGGGTGGGGTTTTGGAAATTTCCCCCAGGCCTGCGGAAATGTTCCCATGTAACACGGACATGAGACATAATACAGGCCTTTTCCAAACTTTTCATATTATTTAGTTCACTTTTGTTAAAATGAACTAAATAAAATTCTTGAGAAGTGCCTCTCTGGGAAGTACCAGAGTGGGATTTCTTTTTCATCTTTATTACTTGGACTGGTGAAAATCCAAGTAATTGAGAAATTTCATTTTTAATCTCATCCAGTGATTTATCATCACTGGGGAGACCTTTCAAGACGACTTTGAACAATCGCTCAGTTTTGTCGTCGTATGTGAAGAATTTATGGCGCTTCTCAGTTAAATACTGAAGAAGACGTTTGCGATCGTCAAAGGATCCCGGCAAAACGCGGCAGTCACCCTTCCTAGCAATCTGAAATGAAACCTTGATCCCCTGAAGGTTACTCAAAATCTCATTCCGGAAGCCAGTAAACTCGGCAACAGATACCACAATTGGCGGAATCCTTTGCTTTTTCGCATGAATCGAATCACCTGGGCTAGAGGTATATTCGATTTGCTCAATTTCATCATTAATCAAATCGAACTGATTGCTCAGTTCGATTGGAGAAGAATTATTTCCGATATTAGAGTTAGAAGGACTATCTGAATTCTCCAGCTTCATTCTATTTTTCCGCGCTTTGGCTGGACGGTCTTAAAAACCTTGTTTCTTTGAAGGAAGTGGAGAATTCAGAGACTCCCCCTTCCTCTTGTTTTATTAATGCTCATGGCTGAGCGTGGAGACGTGACCTTCTAAGAGGTTTTTTCCCAGAACGGTGTCCCTGCAGGATTACCACCGCTTGTCGGAATTTTACTTCCGCAAACGGGTCCAACGTAAAACGAAGGCACGGGTCCTTGCAAAGATCGTAACGGGATCAGTGGGTACAAATAGCGCTAAGAAGCACCGTTGAAATTAAAATAGCTTCGGGTAGTATTAAAAACTTCCTTCCGCAAAGAGAGAAAGAACCGCACAGCACGAAAGCACGATGCGGTCTGATATACAAATGTATTTATTATTATTTATTACTAGCAGACCCCACGAACTTCATTTCGCCTAAAATTGATTTATTCTTTGCTTAGTTCTCAAATTATGGAGATATTTATGTTTCATTTGTAGTGGAGCCCCCTTTTCCAAAGGAGGAAGGGGTCTCGAACCAGCTCAAGAACCTTCCCCGGCGCCAGAAACCTCTGCATATAAATTTTCACGCCGATCGGATCAGTACTTTCGAAGTCTATAAGGTTCAGGCAAAAATAAATTCAATTTTAAGTATACAGATTAAAGATATTTTATTAAATTTAATTATAATTGTGAGGTTTAAATCCAATGATTGTATAAAAATCTAGCAAATTTGTATTTGCCAGGTTTTTAATCAGATTTCGCAATGTTTCAATTCCGAACTGTAATATAATCTGACATCCACTGATTGGGTGTATGGGCTAGAAGATCATCCCAAAAACATATATCTGATAGGAGACCTTTAGTGAATAGAAAGTGAGCGCTAGTAATGGCCCCCTAACGATTAAAATTTACTTCAGACGCTCCGCTACAGTGAGTCGCATAACCTCTTGTTGTTCAATAGCATCAGATAGCAAGCGACAAATATTTATCAATAACGTGTTTCTGACATAGGCACGCAAGTACATTACATTTTTCTTCAACAATCATCAATTTAAAAAGATGGAGCTGGAATGCCTATTACGACCACCCTTGGTTCCATGATATGCAATATCTAGTTTGTTTTGGTACGTATAATGGTACTACTACTAAATATTAGTATCCCAGTCCAAAGCAACTGCACAGAACTACTATCCTGATATGAGAAGCAACTTTATCGGGTGAAAGTTCGCCGGAAATAGTTGATTCCAGCGTTAAATTTAGGTTTTTATTTAGGGGGTCCATAACGCTCATTCCATATATTTTCTAATAACATGATACAAATAAAATCCAAAAAATCTCGCTCTCTTACATAGATGCAACAAACATTAAATCAAAATAGTCATAAACATAGAACTTTTTTTTCTGTTAAATTAAAGTGTGGTCAAGTATTTAGGTATCCAGTCCGTAAGGTACGATAATTGTCGTCACTCGTGCATCCAGTCATGCTTCCAGAAACAAAACTCTGATAATTGAAAAGTGATGGACAGAAATTCACCTTACTGTTGCTGGTTCAGACCTGGATTGAGTCCGGTTGAAAAAGCAGCTGATTGAGTCAGTTCTTGAAAACAGATGCAGAGATGTTGTATTCAAAAAGCCAGTATATGTAGGTTCTTTGTTAAATTCTCTGGTTATCGAAGTGATTGGTTCGTTGAGTCCATAGTATGTTCTCCGAAAATCAGTTCTCAATGGATCTCTTGGTAGGATAGTAACGGACAGGGCGGGGAAGTTCAATTTTTTCCAGGATATACGAGGTCTCAACCACAGCTAACAATAGTTTCCCAGCAAAAAGTGCTCTGCTGGACTCTCGTCGATTTCGTAATGATTCCATAGTAAGGAGACTGCCACGCGTTTCATACGAGAGCATGTTTCCAATGTCATTCCAAGGAAGCTTATTTTGTGAACTTTGTTTCAATGGCTTCAATGCGCCTTATCCAGATACCAGCATCTGTGCACCAAACCACGCAAGCAGTTTTGAGCGTGAAACTAACGAGCGAATAGTTAAGCGATCGTAAGCAAAAAAGTTCTGAAAATTCACGAGTTGATCGCAGAATAAATCCCATATTCCGGTTTGCTTTAGCAATAATGCTAGAGTAATAATCACGAAAAGACAGATAAGGATTCGTCAGTACTGCAAGGTCTTTGATAGCTGCAACTATTTCAATATGTGTTCCGCATATTTCGTAGTCCCACACTACATGTGATCTCTTCCGGTTGAAAGATATAACTGAACATTTCTGAGCAATTATGGTCATGCGATTTCTTAGACAGCAATTCTGAAATAGATCAATCATGTGCCGCAGCTCAACACAATCTTCCATTGTACTAACGACATACATATTTTTAGATCATTTGCACAAGTAATGCGAAATCCAGCAGGAAGTAAACAGCATACGATAATAGATATTAAAAATTTTAGTGGTTGTAGATTACTGCTATGCGATACTCTGATTAGTTAAGTATTCGGATTGTGTTGCGCCAATTTTAACAGGTAACTGACGATCACTCAGATGTCAGATACGAGTCAAGCAACGCAACGTGTTAATAGATCTTAACTGGTTTATTCTAGCTTCCAGAATTAATACTACTACCGTCGTCGGGGGTGACGATGGATCAAATGGGGGTGAGAATGGGTCACTGTTTCAACCACTTAGAATACTTGTAGAATAGATTGAATGTTTCTGAGGGCAAGAAGACTAAAATATAAGAGACCTTTTTGAACGATTTTGCTCTACGACCTCTGCCGGTGAGAGCGATGACCCATTCTCACCCCCTAGACCCATTGTCACCCCCGATGGCGGTATGAATTTCCAATAGAGTCATCTTCTCATCTATTTATTTGTTGCTCTCATCAGTCTTTTAAGATCTTACCGGTCGCAGTTTTATTCTTCAGATCCTGAATAACAGTCTGTGCAGACAAATGCCCAGCCCATCCGACTCATCACTCGCTTCCGGACATGCCTGAAAAGGAGGGCATTATAAGCCGTTAGACACCGTTTGCTGTATTTATTCAATGTTTTCGGAGTGGTATCCACTAGAAATACTAGAATAAGAGATCGGCGAAGACGCCATCTTGTTTCCAATCGAACCGCCAAAAGCGGTTTCGACTTGTTTACTTTTTGCATCCATAAGAATCAAGCAAAAAGTTCAGGTGCCAGTATAGCCGGTCTATGGTTCTCGGGTTGCTAGTATCCACTATAGGGCACTGCACGGACTGCTTTGTCCCTTTCTCGCTGCAAATAAATTAGAAAACAACAAGGCCAGTAAACGTCAAAATTTATGAAGAACGAAAGAGAAAGAGATGTTTCCGTGCAGTGCCCTATATGGTAGACCGAAGACAATCGTACAAACAGTCCCGAACATGATTCTATAACTTTTTTTGGCAAACTTTTTTTTTACTTTTTGACTAATTTACTCGTGGTTTTCGGGAGCCTTTTAGTTATAATATGAAGACTATTGAGAGGCACTTAATGACTACAGCGCCTCCTAGAGGTAAAAAAAATCTTAGAATATTCATCCATGTATTATGTCATAAATCTCCAGAAATTTTATTACGAATGGAGCCGCCGAGGGAAGTGGACAAAAAATAAAACCATTCTGATCCAGGCAACATGGGTATCAAACTTCATAAATTTTAAAGGATTTGCGAATAGAAATTATAAGCACAATCGATTTTTAAAATATTTCGAACTTTTTTCAATTTTTCTACAAATTTTTGGCTAGGCCAAATGATGCGATAGTCGTGGGTGTTCCTATAGTTGCGGTAGTACAGTATTCGGAAAATCTAAGAAACAAACGCAGCAACCCACAACAAATTGATATGTATGTCAAAATACAAACCAAGTGAAAACAGCATTGATTATCTTAATAAACTGGTAAATATATTGAAATTCCTTACGCAATTCCAACTATTGGAACAATGTACCAATAATTGGAGAACTATCGAATATCCAAGGTAAGCAAAATGAGTATTTGAATAATTATGGGAAAATGAATAGTGTTGGAACGTGCTTAGTTCCTCCCCTATTGGATAATTTATCCTACTTATAGTTGATTATCGTGTTTACTTACTTCTAATGTGGAGTTCTTTTTCGATTTTATGGAATACCAGTCGACCCGGCAGACGTTGTCCTGCATAGTAGGCGAGAATGTGCATTCCGAACTGCCCATGTAAAGTTCGCATAGGAATCACAATTTTAGTTACTCACGGTTTGCTCAACTTTACTCGTAATTTTTCCATTAGGAAATATCATATAAACCCGTCGGAAACTAGGGTCGGTGTACCAATTGTCGCCATACATAAGAACAACTATTTTTAATAAAATAAGTAAAAGTCATGTGGGTGGACTTTATATATCAAGTGAAAGGTTTTACTTCCTGCTCCTTAGAACAGCTGTGAAAACCACAATAAAATTTGTGATTATCCTCAAAATTGATTAATCCATAATAGGAACGCATGCACCAGTTGTGGCACTATTCTTAATTTTGGTTCCTTATTTGGCAAATCCCATTGTTTTCTTATGGGACTAGCCAAATAGGGACCACTAGTGCGACAACTGGTACAAGGGACGTCAAAAATTAAGCAAAATCAATTTTTATAATTATGCTTTGCTTGTTTTGGAGGAAATCAAAGGTGTTATCGTGTCATATGAATATGCTTTATCGATATGAGCTTGTTTTGCGGTGATTTGATTGGTCATTTGGCATATAAAGCACTAGTGCGACAACTGGTGCTATAGCCACAACTGGTACACCTAGCCTATAACGAATGTTTCTGCTGAAGAAATGAAAAAAATCCATCCTGCCGTTTTCGAGTTATGCGGATACGAACACAGACCATTTCATTTTTATATATAAGATGTAGAATAGATAAGTCACGTTTCAGGATTTTTTTCACGCACGGTTTTTAGGTGTATTCACAACACAGTTTCAAATAGTTTCTTCAAATTTCTCATCAATATCCACACTAAATCCATTGCATATGATCATTATAATTATTTACAAAGCATTGACACCTGTCAAAATTAAAAATATTGTAACCGAAGGAGAATTAAATGCATTTGAAATTCACATAGAGCCGCTCCGAAAATTGTCAAATAAATGTCGAGCCCTCGTTTCAACTTATTGAACATGTTTTTTTTGCTTTATTTGATAAGTATTGGCTTATGACTAGGATTCTAAATGAACCCCAACGTATAGCAAAGGCCAATATAATTTGATGTCTATGCCACACTGGTATCAGTTTATTATGTTTTACTTCAGTAAATTTTTGCACTTTCTTGAGGTTTTCAAACTTTCGCAACATATTTGCAACCTCTTCTAGATGACAACACAAACATTCCTGTACACTTCGAATGAAAATTCGACTGATCTAAGGTTCTATGTTTTTTACTAGGTGATTTTTCAAAAAAAGGCACCATGGTCAATTTGTGCAAAGCTATTTTTCTGACCCTAAATAGAAGCTAATTATTTTCTAAATTTGACTAAATTTGATTTGGTTGCATCGAAATTTTCATGGAATATTACTTGCATTTCAACTTGCCGACTATTTTTAGTGTGCTTATAATTTCTGAAACAGTCTATACGCCATATTTTTGTTTTGTTTCAAGTTGAGATGTTTCAAGTTTGAGTTGTTTCAACCCATCTGGCCACTTTGTAGACAATTTTGGAAGTCCTTGGGGTACCCGCAATGCAGGCCATAAATGGAATCAGTTAGGACCAGGTAATATGGGTATCGAACTTCATGGAGATTTCAAAGATTTTGCGAATTTGCCTTTTTTGTTATGTTGTTTCAACTCATCTGACCACTTTTCGACCGGTTTTGTTTTTTGTTTCAACTCATTTGGCTGTTTTTTAGCCAGTTCCGGAAGCCCCTGGGGGACCCGGATCATGGGCAATAATTGGAATCAGTTCGGATCAGGCAATATGAGTATCAAACTTCATGAATTTCAAAGGACTTTACTATTTTTATTATGTTGTTTCAACTCATCTGGCCACTTTTTTGCCGGCTCCGTAAGTCCCTGGGGTCCCGGGATAGCGGCAAAAATAAACTTAGTCCGGACCAGGCAATATGGGTAAACATTCGAATCCACGTCCGTTACGAAAAACTTTCAATTGCTTACTCAGTCCCTTTGTTTTACAAGGGAGAATGCATTTACACACTAACCCAGCACACGTGCATTGTAGTTGCCAAACTACCACACGGAAGTGTGCTGGAGTGTCGGACTCGACCGTACCGGTAATACCGACTAAACTCCCTTGGGCTCCGCCATCGTCCAGGGACTTTACGGTGTAAGATCTACCATGGTCACATTGTCAACTACAGACAACGAATAGCTTCCCAACATCCAACTCCTTGGAGTCGGGGGCCTCTCATAAGGTAAGTACTTCATCAACGCTTCCTTTCCCTCCCAAGTTACGGTAAAGATAGGCGTGGCAAGGAGTAGTAATCCTCATGCTTTTGTTATTTTTGTCTTAGATTGAAATCATGGATCACACCCACCTTGATTTATGATAGTAATCTGAATGGAGATTTCAAAAGAAAAACATGAGTATCACTAGTGTTCAATCTACGAAGTACACCGTAACTATGCCAAGTCAGATCCCCAGGGACTTCTGGAACCAGCTACAAAAAGGCCAGTTGAATTGAAAGCAAAAACAAAAATATCATATTCGCAATGTCATTTGAAATTAGTGAAGTTTGATACTCTTATTTCTTGTGGACCCTGAGACTGATTCCATTTTTGGCCGCTATCCCGCGTCCTCAAGAAACTTCTGGAACCGGATGACCGGATGAGTTAAAACAAGAAACACAAATTTTATATTGGCGAAGTCCTTCGAACTTCATGAAGTATGATATGGTATGACACCCACGTTGTCTGGTCGGAATCGATTTATTCTTTGACCACTATCCCGAGTGCCCCACGGACTCCCAGAATCGACTACAAAGTGGCCGGATGAGCTCAAACAAAAAAATATATTTTCGCGATGTCTCTTGAAATTCTAGCAGTTCGACTACAAAGTGACCACTTGACTTGAAAGGAAAATCAAGAATGTCATATCCGCAAAGTCTTTTGAAAGTCATGAAGTTCGACACCCATATTACCTGGTCCGCTCTGATCCCATTTATGGCCGCTATTCCGGGTCCCCCAGGGTTTTGAGGAATCTTATTCGCAATGCCATTTGAAATTCATGAAGTTTGAAACCTCTATTGCCTGAATAGGAATGGTTCTATTTTTGGCTACTTCCCTCGGCGTAATCAATCTATTGGCTACAATCCGAATTTACCGAAGAACTCTTTTGCTCTAATACATGATGCCTGGAAATAGTAACAATCATATTGTGTGAAATTGAGGAAAATTATCTCGTTTCATTCGACAAATCTCATTGTCCCAAAAAAAGGCTAATTTGACAGCATTTGACCCAGTGACCCAGTGGCATTTTTAATTTGACTTTCTTCACTTGGGCCTAGACGGCTTAAGAAATGCTTTTGGAAATTATTTCAGGAATTCCTGAAGCACTGTCATTTTAATTATTTCACGCATGCTGCGACGCAGCAAAGCTAAATCAACAAAAATGACAGTTGTACGCCGCCTCCGTATCGAGTGGTGTGCCCCCGAAAACGCGAGCACTTTCAAATTTGGATTCCGTCAGGAATGTCCTTAAAAAATTCCTTTAGACCTTTGAAAATTATTTCGGAAATTCCTTCAAAATTCTTTGGATTCTTTCGTGAATTTCTATTAAAGAATTATTTTAGAAATGTTTCGGAAATTCCTTCAGCAATTCCTTCGGGAATTCCTTTGGAAACTCCCCCGAAAATTCCTTTATCGGAAACTATTTCACGCTAAAATAAATGTTCGAAAAAGAAAATCTGCATGAATTTCAGACAGAATTCCTCGAGGAGTTTTGTATGGTTTTACTAAAGGATCTGCTATAGTTTTTTTTCTAGATTGTTTGAAGGATTTCCTGAAGCAACTTCTTAAAAGATTTCTGACGAAATTCGAAAAAATGACGAAAAAAAGGAATTCGTAGTAGATGTGTGTACCGATCCGAAAATCGTCAGCGGTGGCGTTTGTCACAATTTTGGTCTTCGGTGTCTCGCCGAAAGCCATTTTAGCCGAGGGCGGCGGTGGCATGAATCGGCGTGGAGATTTTTCATTGCGATTGTTTTCTTGAGATTTTTTTCTGAATTTCGAATTCTTTTGAACTTCCCCGGGAAAACCTTATGAATTTCATCTGGAATTTGAGTTTAAGCGTGAGCTTGGTGACCGCACAATTCGTAGTTGCTACTCCGTGATTGTCCAGTGCAATCGAAATTGCACAGAGGACCAATCAATAGTTGGGGCTAGGGGATAGCTTTCCAACCTCAATGTTCACAGCTCAAGAGTTCAGTAATTAAATAAAAACTGGAAGAACATCCCCACGACGACGGTCATGACCAGCAAGAATGAGACTCTTCAGTACATTCGGCAAATATAAGTGTTACAACAATGTAGCCCACCATGTATACTGGTAGGATTGTAAATTTATTCAAAATAACTTCAGACCATTTTTACACCTCGAAAACCGAGAAAATTCAGATAGTTATCCGCTAAAATGTTCTCGGTGAGTATCCAACTGATAGTGGTAGTGATAAGCTGGATCAAACAAAAAGAATAAGATTGGCGGAAACCTTGTGCTGCACGTGCGGCTACGCTTAATGGAGAAGCTTTCTATTGGTTGGCTAGATAAAACAATAAATTATGAATCATAGATCATTGGTATACCATGAATGAAATGTTGCTTCATATAAATTCAAATAGAAACATCTTACTCAAGTGTTCAATGTTATCTATATTTACGATATGATTATTATTGGCATCAACAGGGTAATCAATGAGACACGTGTATCATATTACCTGAAATAGTATTCAACTGAATTTTGTTTGTTTATTATTCACATCAACAGGCATAATGTTGCCCCAATGATGGTACTAATTTAAACATTAAAGTACATTACATTGTGTTTGAAAATAATCAACAATCTAGACAAGTTAAAATTATAACAGAAAACAAAATTGGTATCTAGAAGGCAAAAAATTTGAACATCAATAGAAAGGCTACAAACTATTTTTAACATGAATTATACATAGGTCTCCAGGATGTGCACGAAAACCGATGAAATTCTCTGCATCGTATTCCTCTTGGCCAGATACTTGGATTCATTGCCATATTTCGGTATTTGCGATTCAAATCCACTTTAAATGAAACATATTCCATTGTTGCTGAGTCTTTCCATCGAGGTACGAGTCTTTTGATGGGCACAAATTCAGAAACATTTAGTTTCTGACGCACTAAAGCATTTACCTCATCATCTGTGACATCAGGTGCTATATTGGTCATGAACAAACTGAAATTGGCACATTCCTGAGAAGAATCGATGGACGTGTTTTGCGGTATTTTTGATGAAAACGATGTATTGATCGCTCCGTTTTCGGCTTTTGGCAGCACGTTCTCAAAGGAAATTTTATCTCCAGTTGTAAGTTTCATCAAAACATCATTAATTTTACCAACTTCCTTTTTCAAATGTTCGATCTCATCTCGTGGAGTCTCTACAGGATTCGCGTTTTTTATAGCATTCCGAAATTTAATATTCTTCAGCAGCATTTTGATGATACTTTAGATAGCCATTGTAAATGTTTCCGGATTGTACAATCTAATCACTTGTCTCTAATCGTAAAATAATCCTGGTATATTCCAAGAAGATATCTAAATTGCCGCATCAACTGTTTACAAACATAAATGTTTCCCGCCATCGCCTTATTGAAGGCTGGTTCCTACACTATCTTACTCTGGGTGCAATCATCGTTGGAGCCCACCATAAACTTAACGACCATCAGTTTTCAGTGGACGTCACTCCCGTGAATCTGCGACTTCTGCTGTTGCTGCTGACTGCTACCACAAACAAACAACGGCATGTGTTGCCTCCCAACTGCCATTGGACGAGATAATGAACTTGAACGGGCCGAAGGTACATACCCGCATATGTATGGAGTGGAAAAAGTTCACTGCCAGGAAGTGCCCAAGCCCACCGTCTTCTTCATTGCTGTTAGATAATTCCCAATGCACATATTTTATCTCACCACGACAGTACCTCTGCAACGCATTCCAACAACCCGTCACAAGTCCGATTAGATTAAATTGTTCAATTCACGTCACACTGAAGGTCCCATCAATCGATAGTTCGAACCATTGAGACGGGGTTCGCTGTGCGAACTAAACCGGAGGGATTAAGAAAGGTTTTTCGTTTTGATTGAAGGCCTTCAATATCGATAGGCGGTAGGGGTATGCGGTATGGAATCCTTTGGTGTCTATATAACACGAATTGAAATACATTTTTACATGTAAGTTAAACCACTTTACCAAACACACTTCATTACTTTTGAATTTATAGAAAGAGTTATAGCCGTTTCTTCTACAGTAGGAATTAAATTCATTTTTTGTGACCGGATTTTTGAATGAATTAACCGGCAAGGGAAACACTCGCATATCCCTGGAAGACGCGGGTTTCAAGTTCACTTTTATTTTCTCATGCAATTGTCCAGCCTCGCAAGTGCAAGCTGCGCGGTGACGCGATCGCGCAAACAAGTCGTTAAATGAATGCACTTTTACTTTCTTTGAATAAATTCAGAGAACCTGTCCTTCACTTAACTGGCACTCCAGCAGCAACGGTTGCTGATTGGCGTTGTTGTTGTTGCTGCTGTGGACTTTATTAGTTAAGGCACAAAAGATACCTAACGGTGAAGTTAGTAACAAGTTATCACGTTAGTTGAACTGGGATGGGATATTGATGTAATGCACCCTCAGCCTGCGTTTGCAAAACTTTCGGTGCGACGACGGTTGTTTGTGATTGGATTTGTTCATACACAACTTGTTTACTACGGTTGCAGTATGGTACGGCAACAGTCAATGCTTTAGTCAAACGTGATTCAAACAAGTGCAATTTACTGCGAACAATTTTGAACCCAACAATTCATTTGAGCCAATTTAAATCTAAAGAGATGTGTACACTAACAAGATTGAACTTACGATTGCACTTACTTGCAGCTAAATTGACCTAATGCAGGAGACGGTCGGTCGTGTTGCGTTGCAACTATGGTAACGAGACTGTTTTCGCATCAAATTGCTCTGTTTATTTTCACGTTTGATCAGATAAATGGATGAGATGACTAACTGATTTTAATCATACATATAGTGAATATAATTAATAATATAATTAATAGATGGTGGGTGGTAAGTATTAATGTCCAGCATTTTGAGAACACGATACGAACCCACTAACAATTTTCCAAAAAATAAAATCAGTATTCGTTCCCAGAATACTATTAGATCATGCCTTTGCCTGGTGTTAAATTTTAAGAAACGGTGAATTTGATCTCAAATAACTTTGCTCGTCTTCTAACACACCCTAGCATGAACACTCTAAAAAATCACAAGAAAGCTTAAAAAAAAATGACTGATCAAATTTAATTGTCAGCGTTGAAATAGCTAAGACAAAATTTACCAGCCTTACTGTAGTATGTATTGGAAGGGTTGGGTTGGGTTGGAGCTCAATAATTTCTCGGTAAACCTGAACTTTCACAACATTTTAACCCGTTTAACGATTTCAAATTATAAAAACCACCGTTCTCTTGTTTTTTGACCGATTTGCATGAAATTTGGAGGAAAGATGCATTAAACCCTATATTTTTGTGTAGATGTATTGATTTGTAGATTGGGCTTTTGGGGACGATTTTACCGAGGCGGTCCCCTGGGTCAAATGGGATAAAAATAGGTCAACTTCCTTTTAATCGTAGATAGTTAGTAGTAAATTCTCTCAATAATGATGCAATCGTTTTTATTCATCATTATGCAATAGTGGGAATGGGAACTGCACGTTTGGACCTCCAAAATCCGGTTACAGATGTTCCGGGAACCTGGTTCCGCCAGGGAAGTGGTCACCTTTTGACACAGCTTGCGACACATCAAACTTCATGATTTTGCTACGCAAATACAATAGAAGACATTTGCAGAACATATGAGCACATTGGCCATTTCCGGAGGTTCCCTGGGAACCTGGTGCCCTCAGGGAAGTGGACACTTTTTAAGTGGTTCTGAAACCCAGCTTGCGGCACATCAAACTTCATGATTTTGCAACACAAATACAATAGAAGGCATTTTCAGAACACCTGAACGCATTGGCCACTTTCGTAGGTTCCCTGTGAACCTGATGTTCTCAGAGAAGTGGTCGCTTTTCGAGTGATTCTGAAAACCAGCTTGCGACACCTCAAACTTCATTATTTTGCAACACAAATATATTTGAAGACATTTGCAGAGCATCTGTGCACATTAGCCACTCCCGGAGGTTTCCGGGGAACCTGGTTGCCCCAGAAATCCAGCTTGCGACACATCAAACTTCATGATTTTGCAACGCAAATACAATAGAAGACATTTGCAGAACATATGAGCGCATTGGCCACTTCAAGAGGCTCCCTGGGAACCTGGTGCCCTTAGGGAAGTGGACACTTTTTAAATGGTTCTGAAACCCAGATTGCGGCACAGCAAACTTCATGATTTTGCAATACAAATACAATAGAAGGCATTTGTACAGCATCTGGGCACATTGGCCACTTTCGGAGGATCCCTGGGACCCTGAAGCCCTCAGGGAAGTGGTCACTTTTTGAGTTGTTCTGAAACCCAGCTTGCGACACATCAAACTTCATGATTTTTCAACACAAATACAATAGAAGGCATTTGCAGAACACCTGAGCGCATTGGCCACTTACGCAGGTTCCCTGGAAACCTGATGCCCTCAGGGAAGTGGTCACTTTTTGAGTGGTTTTCAAACCCAGCTTGCGACACACATTTCATAGAAGGCATTTGCAGAGCATCTGGGCACATTGGCCAATTGCGGAGGTTCCCTGGAAACCTACTGCATTTCACAATGTTGGGTGGTTATGAAACCCAGCTTGCGACACATCGAACTTGATGATTTTGTAACATAAATCAGTAGAAAGCATTTGCATATTTGCAGAGTATATTGCGACATTGGGCTCGTTCGCTAGAAACCTCCACCCTATTTTTTATTGGGGCGTAGAACCACTGCGTCCATTGAGTTAAACTTTTGTGGTATACCCCTGATTATTCTTAACTATGTATTCGCATCTTGTAGGTTGATCACCATTTGTCAAGTAAACAACCTAAGACGCGTCTTTTCCCAGTCCTGTATAATTGAGTTAATAAAACCCACTACCTTTCCAGGATTTGCAGTCTAAATATCCTGGCTGGTTGCATAAAGCCACTATTTAGAAATTCAGATCTACCCTTGTACAAAGCACCACAACTGCAAAGCAGATGTTCCGAGGTTTCACGTTCCATGTTACAGAAACGACAGATATCATTCTGAATCTGGCCAATATTTTTCAAGTGATATCTACTCGGGCAGTGTCCGGTTATTAGGCCAGTGAAGGTGCAAAGAGCTCTCTTGCTGAGCTCCAAGAGCTTTTCGGTTACTTTAACATTGGGAATTACAAATCTCTTTGATTGAGCACACTTTTCGGCAACCAACCAGTTGGTCATTAACCTTTGTGCTTCCCAGGATTTCAATTCCATTTTTATAGTACAGTATGATATATCGCAGAAAGGTTCTGGGCCAATAAATTGTGTATTTGAACCTCGTTTCGCAAGCTCGTCTGCCTATTCATTACCTTCAATGCCACAGTGCCCTGGAATCCAGTACAGATTTACGGAGTTCTCTTGGCACACTTTTCGCAATGAAAGATCAATGCTTTGAGTGCCGCTTGACTATCTGTGAAGATACAAATATTTGCATATCTATATTTTCTCTCTACACAGATATTAGCACATTTCATTATAGCAAAAATCTCCGTTTGGAACACCGTTGGATAGTTTACCATTGCCACTGAGATCGATATCCCAGGGCCGAAGATTCCTGCTCCCGTTTTTGTTCCTATTTTTGAGCCATCTGTGTAGAGTTTTATGGAACTGTCCCGAACAGTGGGACCTCCGACTTCCCAGTCCATACGTGATGGCTCACGTATGTTATAAGGAATGTCATAGTTCTCCACAGGTTTCACCCAGTCTCCACTCATATTCATCACTGGCCAATATTGAAAATTTCGTGAGATACTCAAGTGGCCCACTAAATCGCCTGACTGGAATAACTTCAATCGTTTAAGTTTTTGCATATTCTTTCCGCTTCTAACTGCACGAATTCATACAATGGTAGCAGATTAAGAATTGTATCTAACGATTTTGAAGGAGTGCTACGCATCGCTCCCGTTATAGCAATGGACACTAACTTTTGCAGTTTTGTCAGCTTCTTCTGTGCAGTTTTTTTTGTTTTTGGCCACCATACCCCCCTAGGGAAGCAGTCACCGTTTGAATAGTCCTGAAACCCAACTTGTTATAGCATCACTACATGAATAAAATAGACAACATAAGCAGAACAGCAAGACAAATTGAATACTTATTGAGCTTCGCGGAATGCCTGTGCAGCCAGAAAAGTGATCACTTTTTTATGGTAATCCGGCTTGCGACATATTAAGTTCCTCCTGGAGCCACATTGTTTTGAAGGTGGTTTTGAAAGCTATATAGCAATACATCAAATTTCATGGTTTTGTAACACAGATTCAATGAAAGATACTTACGCAGCATCTCGATACATTGGCCACTAATTTTTACCGGTAAATATGCTATATGATATTTTGGGGCCTTCCTTAGCCGTGCGATAAGATGCGCGACTACAAAGCAAGACCATGCTGAACAAAGCTGGGTTAGATTCCATTCCGGTGCTGGAAAGGATGGTCCGAAATACACACTACATTATTTGAAGGAAACAAAATCATTCAGGTTGAGGTATCGTGAACTGCATTTCAGAACCATTGAGCATCAGGTTCCCAAGGAACCCCCGGAAGTGGCCGATGTGCCCAGATGCCGTGCAAATGCCTTCTATTGTATAAGTGTTGCATAATCATGAAGTTTGATGTGTCGCAAGCTGGATTTCAGAATCAGTCAAAAAGCGACCACTTCCCTGAGGGCATAAAATTCCCAGGGAGCATACGGAAGTGGCCAATGCGCTCAGGTGTTCTGAAAATGTCTTCTATTGTAGGGACGTTCCGATACTTCAAAATATCGATATTTGATTCGATACGATAATCGAATCAAAGTATCGATATCACCGATATATTGGAATGAAAATATCGATATATCGGATAATCATATGATATTTTAGACATGCGAATATTTAAAAGATATTTGCTGTTGATGTCCTTTTAAAAAGTAATTACAAATGACTTTTGTATATTAGTTTATCCCTGAGAGTTTAACCAACTTGCGGGTAGAGGTGGCTCAACAATCATCGACGTCGACGTACGTCGTATTTTTACCCGGTAGCGAAGGCGTTTAAGACATGACGCTGAATTCCTTTTTTTTCCATCCGCCTAAATTTCTTCGAAAAATTCAATTAAATGTTTAACAAATATTCTGAAAATCCACTAACAATTCTTCAAATAGCCTTAAAAAGTTCTCCTCAAAATCTGGGGTGGCATTGCGCATCTCGAATCGAATCACTCGATTCGTACGTTTTTGTATTCGTTTCGAAAAAATTGCGGCATTATGTATTTCGTTCGACTTCCTTCAGTCGCAGTACAAGATTTCGAATGGTGTTGTACTAGCTCAATCGAGTATGTTCTGTCAAATAAAATGTAAACAGAGAGAATGAGAGATAGCTGTCTCCGTGTTTAGTATGCCCACTGGAGAGACAACCTTCAGCGCATGGCGAATGTGAGTAAACAGAGAGAATGAGAGTAATTTCATCTGCGTGTAGCATGCAGATGATGGATGGATGATGGAAAGGCATCCTTCAGGGCATGAATTGGCAGTTAATTTATAAACAAGCAAATTGTGCTCAGTGACTATACAAAGCAATATTATTTATTGAGCAACATTATGCCGATACGATATGTTTTGTAAATTGAGATATTGTTACGACACAAATTATAAATTTTATGTTTATTCGAGTTTATGCCACAGATTCAATTTTGAGCTAAATAATTTAAAGCCAAAGAAGACTTCGAAAATAAATTACTTTGATGTTTCCATGTGTTTTAGATAAATGCACTTGGTTCATCTCTTGCGCGTTTTTTCTTTATCTAACTCAACTTTTTTTCACGCAGATTTTCCTCATATATTTTTCACGCGGTTAATCGAAATAGTCAAGAAATACGTGAAAACTGAAAAAAATAAGTTAAAGTCGTTTTTAGGCGGATTTCGGGATAATTAGAGATAATATATTGTCTGGAAACTATAAAAGTAGATATACTTATGACATTCTTTCCTTCAAGATTCAATAATGAAACATTTATTCTCTTCCCGTAGAGAAAAAATAACAAATATAAATAAAAACTTTCAGCAAGAAATGACTCTCGAACAACATTCGAAAGCTATAAAGGTGACGAGTGTTTTTCATTCGACTTGAGTCGTTTTTCAGTGTGCTATCGAGTCGCCATAATGCCAAAACATCTCGTTATTCTTGTACCTCCTCGAGCATACTCGAACGATGAGTCGTTTTCGAGATCGAATCAAAACCCGTAATGCCAAACATGTTCGACTCGATAGAATTATGTTCGAATCGAGATGCACAATGCCACCCCTGTTTTCATAAGGGAAAATATTAATTCTTTTAACAAAAACATTCTTTCTTCAGAATTTCCAATAGAAAATCCATATTGTTATATTCCGAATGATCAAAGAAAATTTCTCTGGAACTTGCTGAAATTTCGCATGACTGACAATTGTTTTTATTCACCACGGAAAACTCTTCGAAAAAAAATGTGGTTTTACGGGTAATTATTTTGTTCATTTTCACAGAAAATTTTCTAATTATTTTTACCAGAAAATATTTTTTTATTAGAATTTCAACGATTTTTAACGTATTTTTAAAATGTCCCCGAGAAATCTTTTCATTTCAACAGGCATTTCTCTTCATTTTACACTCGGTTTCCTTCTGATTTTCCGAAAGAAAGATAACTTTTGATATAGATATCGAATTAATAATAATATATATAATAATAAAATAATAGATTGGTCTTGTTGTGTAGCACCAGCCTTCATATAACCTTATTATCATTATTTAATTATTATTATTATTTATGATTATTTAATTTTCGATCTGTCACTTTTAAGTATAATTTGATTTTGACATGATTTTGGATCACAATTGAATTAGCGCGAGAAATTAAGGTTCAGCGACGTGAGAGATTTTGCAACATTTTTGGTGGTGATGAGTTGCCAAAACTGTCAACGATGGCAGCACAACCTCAATCTAAATATATCATCCAAGCTACCGAGAAATTCATCTTTTTTATTAAAATACGGCATTTCAGATCCAATTTATGGTCGGGCCGCAATAAAATTTGGTCTTTCTTTTGACATATTGGTCTTTGTATAATGAGAGTGGAAAATTAAAAAGAAATGATAAATAAAAAAGAAAATAGAAAAGAAATTTATAAATTCGCAGAATGTTTGGGTAAAGTTCATTTTTTTTTTCCATGCAACTTTAAATTCTCCCCTCAAAACATAAAATTTAATCTCAAAATGTTAAGGGGTAGGGAGTCAGCAGGAGAAAATAATATTTGTAACGGTAAGGGAAGCAGAAACGGGTTAAATAGGGGAAATGACGGCTTTGGCAGGATTTGTTCTATTATTGTCAGGGGGGTTTTTGTTGACCAAATTTTATGAAATTTAGCCTCAATATTTTTTGATATGCAAAGAATGTTTAGGCCAAATTTGAGCATAATTGGTTATAGAAAACCCCCCTGCCTATAATAGAACAAAACCTGCCAAAGCCGTCATTTCCCCTACCACCCGAAATTTGATTGATTTTTTGTATTTTTTTTTTTTCGTGGGGTCGACTCATTGTTTTATTGACGCTGAAGGTCTTAAACGACTAAAACCAAACCGTGTAAAAAAAAACCTGGGTGTATTTCTACTTTCAACAAGTTTATAGGATTTTGTGGTAAATTTAAATAAATACTCACTGACCCGCATAGGCGCCAACTTTGGGGGGGAGGCTAGGCATTTTTTGCCCCCTCAATATTTCTCTAAGGGGGGCAATGTATCATTTCGCCCCTCAATTTATTTTGTCTTCAAAAGTTCAGTTTTTGAAAATTATCCATAAATGTGCGTTCATGTCCATAAAAATCCTTGATGAGCTTATTTGTTCATTGTTTGGCTCAATTATTAAGCTTGGATGCACAAGGCACCATCAAAACTGTACCTGCCTGTAGGGATACATCAACCATGGTTAAGGATATGATAAATTTTGTCAGAGATTTTACAGAACGTGCTATCAGGGATCAATTTTGCCTGAGATTCTGTTTCAGGCTCTCGAAGACGAAGGCGACGCGGAGCGGTTGCCAATTAAGAAATCAGGGTATAGCATAGCATAGCATAGCATATGTGATTGTACAAATCGTGGGTGGCTATACAATGCTCAATTGAGCAATATACTGTAAATTGTCGCAAATTGGTACTTGGGATTAGTACCTTTTCCTATACAGTAGCAGTTGAATACCTGGCCACGTCCTTACAATCACGGAAGGAAGGGAAGGAATGTTAGTTCAACATCTACTAGTGAAGATGCAGGGAACCCATACTACCTTCATAGATGTCTCAGGAAGGAAAATTATTGTTAGTGGGTAAGGTGAATAATAGGGAGCTCTATTCGACAATATAGAGCGTTTGTCAATAACAGTATATGCTGAAAAATTATTAAAATATATTCATCAATTTACTCACGAACCGTCCAAAGGAGGACAAAGTAACCTGGATCTTACAAATGTTTCGCATCATATACAAAACACGTTCAACCGCACACTAAAAACAGAACAAAACTGAATAACTTTATTACCGGCTGCGCAATGCAGAACACAATATTTCGGTCAATCGCGTGATCGTTCTGCTGTCCGAAACAAGAGCCAACACGCACTGAACTCTTGTCAATTAGGAAATCAGGGTATGAGCAATAAATAAATATAAAATTTTCATAAATAATGCACAATTTCCGAACACAATTAAAAAATGTCCACAGAATAAAAATAAATTAGCACTTTTGAAGCAAAAATTGCGATTTTGAATATATCAAAATGTGGCCACGAATAAATCATTATTAGCAATAAACAATTACAAAATTTTACACAAAATATTTTTTTTTTTCACAAAAAATTAAAAACTTTCCACGAAAAAATCAATACAGAGCAATAAAAAATATGAAAATTCCCATAAGAAATAGAAAAACCCAGATCAATCCACCTAGCGTTGGAGGTGCCTTTCTCGCGCATTAAAAATAAGAAAAACACTTAAGAGAGGTCGAAATAGCACTTTAGGGGGATAGATTTTACATTTTCCATCAATTCATATGCATTTGCGGTCATCTGAATGCATTGCTGCAATGTATGAAAAAAACATTTTTTTTTTCGTTTTTAAATTTTTTTCCCAAGAAAAACAATATATTTTCAATAACTTTGGAACGCAATGACCAATCGGGCCAATTTTTAATAGGAAACTACTAGACCGCAATCCGCGTCGACTGCAATTTGTTGCGAGCAAATCGAATAATGCTAATTATAAAACCCGACTTAATCCACCTACAGTGAACGCAACCCTTCTTACACTTTTGAATGGTTGTGTGTGCCCAGTGCATATTACAATTTCTATGCATATGACCTTCAATTGAATATAAAATAACTGATATTATCATGCTTTTATCGATTTCAAAAAAAAAAGGATATATTTAACAATTTTTTTAAAAATACAAAAAGACTGCAGATTTGATTTGCCGTCTTAAATGGCAATATTACAGCTTCTGTTTAAGCCCAAAAGAGTTCAAATCGGGTCATAGACGGCTGGAATATTGGTGTGACAATTCTTCATTAGTAGTCTGAAAATATGTCTCATATTCGTATTTCACAGATATCTCTGAAACCGAATTTCCGATTGCAGAAAATGGGACCAATGACAAAAACATAGCTTCCGTTTAAAGATAAAATCGCACAAATCGGTCCAAGGACGACTGAGATCTTAATGGGACATATTTTACCAATGTGTGAAGTTGATACGTCTAATGCTTTATGTTCGTATTTCAGAGATATCTCCGGAACCCAATGTCTAATTGCAAAAACAAAATACAATGGGTTCAATGGCAAAGTCATAGCTTTCGTTTAAAGATAAAATCATGCAAATTGGTTTACAGACGGCTGAGATATTTATGTGACATTTTTTTGTTAGTTTTCTGAAAATACACTTCATATTCGTATTTCTCACATATCTCTGGAACCAAATGTTCGATTGCAAAAAAAAATTAAACTCGTACAATGACAAAGTCATAGCTTTCGTTTAGTATTAAAATCGTGCAAATCGGTCCACGGACGGCTGAGATCTTGATGTGACATTTTTGTAACGCACACACATACGCACACACGCACACACACACACACACACATACATACATGTGCTCAGTTCGTCGAGCTGAGTTGATTGGTATATGCGGCTTGAGTCTCCGAGTCTCGGATAAAAAGTCGGTTTTTCAAGCGATCTTTATACCTTTAGGATGTAAGAAGGGTGAAAAGGATATTTCTGGAAATTTAACAATTCTGAAAAAATACAAAAAGACTGCAGATTTGATTTGCCGCTTTAAATGGCAATATTACAGCTTCTGTTTAAGCCCAAAAGAGTTCAAATCGGGTCATAGACGGCTGAGATATTGGTGTGACAATTCTTCATTAGTAGTCTGAAAATATGTCTCATATTCGTATTTCACAGATATCTCTGAAACCGAATTTCCGATTGCAGAAAAAAATTAATGGGTCCAATGACAAAAACATAGCTTCCGTTTAAAGATAAAATCGCACAAATCGGTTCAAGGACGACTGAGATCTTGATGGGACATATTTTACCAATGTGTGAAGTTGATACGTCTAATGCTTTATGTTCGTATTTCAGAGATATCTCCGGAACCCAATGTCTAATTGCAAAATCAAAATACAATGGGTTCAATGGCAAAGTCATAGCTTTCGTTTAAAGATAAAATCATGCAAATTGGTTTACAGACGGCTGAGACATTTATGTGACATTTTTTTGTTAGTTTTCTGAAAATACACTTCATATTCGTATTTCTCACATATCTCTGGAACCAAATGGTCGATTGCAAAAAAAAATAAACTCGTACAATGACAAAGTCATAGCTTTCGTTTAGTGTTAAAATCGTGCAAATCGGTCCACGGACGGCTGAGATCTTGATGTGACATTTTTGTAACGCACACACATACGCACACACGCACACACACACACACACACACACACACACACATACATACATGTGCTCAGTTCGTCGAGCTGAGTTGATTGGTATATGCGGCTTGAGTCTCCGAGTCTCGGATAAAAAGTCGGTTTTTCAAGCGATCTTTATACCCTTCTTAGGATGTAAGAAGGGTAAAAAGTGTGTCTCACATTTTTGTACACACACACACACACACACATACACACATACAGACATCACCTCAATTCGTCGAGCTGAGTCGATTGGTATATAACACTATGGGTCTCCGAGCCTTCTATCTAAAGTTCAGTTTTGGAGTGATCCTATAGCCTTTACGTATACTTTGTATACGAGAAAGGCAAAAAGGCAATAAAACTGAGCATTTTTCCCTAGATGACCTTCTTAAAAAGCGTATTTTTTTTATGGAAATTCTCTTATTTTTTTATCTTATATTTTATTTTTATTTATTGCTTTTTAATAATTATTTAGCATTGGAAAATTTTGTGGAGAATTTTGTAATTATTTATTGCAAATATTGTTTTATTAATGGAAATTTAGATTTTTTTTTTCAGTGGACATTTTCATTTTTTGTGGAAAATTCTTCTTTTATAATTGCAATTTTTGCTTTTTGTGGAAATTTCTTTTTTTTTGCCTTTCTCGTATACTAAGTATACGGAAAGGCTATAGAACTGCTCCAAAACCGAACATTTTATAGAAGGCTCTTTTATGGAACTTCCGGAACTGCCGGAACTTCCGGAGGAGTTCCTGGTGGAACTTCCGGAGGAGTTCCTGGAGGAACTTCCGGAGGAGTTCCTGGAGGAACTTCCGGAGGAGTTCCTGGAGGAACTTCCGGAGGAGTTCCTGGAGGAACTTCTGGGGGAGTTCCTGGAGGAACTTCCAGGAGAGTTCCTGGAGGAACTTCCAGGAGAGTTCCTGGAGGAACTTCCGGGAGAGTACCTAGAGGAACTTCTGGAGGAGTTCCTGGAGGAACCTCCGGAGGAGTTCCTGGAGGAGTTCCTGGAGGAACCTCCGGAGGAGTTCCTGGAGGAACTTCCGGAGGAGTTCCTGGAGGAACTTCCGGAGGAGTTCCTGGAGGAACTTCCAGAGGAGTTCCTGGAGGAACTTCCGGAGGAGTTCCTGGAGGAACTTCCGGAGGAATTCCTGGAGGAACTTCCGGAGGAGTTCCTGGAGGAACTTCCGGAGGAGTTCCTGGAGGAACTTCCGGAGGAGTTCCTGGAGGAACTTCCGGAGGAGTTCCTGGAGGAACTTCCGGAGGAGTTCCTGGAGGAACTTCCGGAGGAGTTCCTGGAGGAACTTCCGGAGGAGTTCCTGGAGGAACTTCCGGAGGAGTTCCTGGAGGAACTTCCGGAGGAGTTCCTGGAGGAACTTCCGGAGGAGTTCCTGGAGGAACTTCCGGAGGAGTTCCTGGAGGAACTTCCGGAGGAGTTCCTGGAGGAACTTCCGGAGGAGTTCCTGGAGGAACTTCCGGAGGAGTTCCTGGAGGAACTTCCGGAGGAGTTCCTGGAGGAACTTCGGAGGAGTTCCTGGAGGAGCTTCCGGAGGAGTTCCTAGAGGAACTTCCGGAGGAGTTCCTGGAGGAACTTCCGGAGGAGTTCCTGGAGGAACTTCCGGAGGAGTTCCTGGAGGAACTTCCGGAGGAGTTCCTGGAGGAACTTCCGGAGGAGTTCCTGGAGGAACTTCCGGAGGAGTTCCTGGAGGAACTTCCGGAGGAGTTCCTGGAGGAACTTCCGGAGGAGTTCCTGGAGGAACTTCCGGAGGAGTTCCTGGAGGAACTTCCGGAGGAGTTCCTGGAGGAACTTCCGGGGAATTCCTGGAGGAACTTCCGGGGAGTTCCTGGAGGAACTCGGGGAATTCCTGGAGGAACTTCCGGGGAGTTTCTGGAGGAACTTCCGGGGAGTTCCTGGAGGAACTTCCGGGGGGTTCCTGGAGGAACTTCCGGGGGAGTTCCTGGAGGAACTTCCGGGGGAGTTCCTGGAGGAACTTCCGGGGGAGTTCCTGGAGGAACTTCCGGGGGAGTTCCTGGAGGAACTTCCGGGGGAGTTCCTGGAGGAACTTCCGGGGGGGTTCCTGGAGGAACTCCGGCAGCAGTTCCTGGAGGAACTTCGGGGAGTTCCTGGAGGAACTTCCGGGGGAGTTCCTGGAGGAACTTCCGGGGGAGTTCCTGGAGGAACTTCCGGGGGAGTTCCTGGAGGAACTTCCGGGGGAGTTCCTGGAGGAACTTCCGGGGGAGTTCCTGGAGGAACTTCCGGGGGAGTTCCTGGAGGAACTTCCGGGGAGTTCCTGGAGGAACTTCCGGGGAGTTCCTGGAGGAACTTCCGGGGAGTTCCTGGAGGAACTTCCAGGGGAGTTCCTGGAGGAACTTCCGGGAGTTCCTGGAGGAACTTCCGGGGAGTTCCTGGAGGAACTTCCGGGGAGTTCCTGGAGGATTTTCCGGGGAGTTCCTGGAGGATTTCATGAGGGAGTTCCTGGAGGAACTTCCGGGACTTCCGCGGGAGTTTCTGGAGGAACTTCTGGGGGAGTTCCTGGAGGAACTTCCGGGGGAGTTCCTGGAGGTACTTCCGGGGGAGTTCCTGGAGGAACTTCCGGAGGAATTCCTAAGAGACCCTTCGGAGGAGTTCTGGAGGAACTTCCGGAGGAGTTCCTGGAGGAACTTCCGGAGGAGTTCCTGGAGGAACTTCCGGAGGAGTTCCTGGAGGAACTTCCGGAGGAGTTCCTGGAGGAACTTCCGGGGGAGTTCCTGGAGGAACTTCCGGAGGAGTTCCTGGAGGAACTTCCGGAGGAGTTCCTGGAGGAACTTCCGGAGGAGTTCCTGGAGGAACTTCCGGAGGAGTTCCTGGAGGAACTTCCTGGAGGAACTTCCGGAGGAGTTCCTGGAGGAACTTCCGGAGGAGTTCCTGGAGGAACTTCCGGAGGAGTTCCTGGAGGAACTTCCGGAGGAGTTCCTGGAGGAACTTCCGGAGGAGTTCCTGGAGGAACTTCCGGAGGAGTTCCTGGAGGAACTTCCGGAGGAGTTCCTGGAGGAACTTCCGGAGGAGTTCCTGGAGGAACTTCCGGAGGAGTTCCTGGAGGAACTTCCGGAGGAGTTCCTGGAGGAACTTCCGGAGGAGTTCCTGGAGGAACTTCCGGAGGAGTTCCTGGAGGAACTTCCGGAGGAGTTCCTGGAGGAACTTCCGGAGGAGTTCCTGGAGGAACTTCCGGAGGAGTTCCTGGAGGAACTTCCGGAGGACTTCCTGGAGGAACTTCCGGAGGACTTCCTGGAGGAACTTCCGGAGGACTTCCTGGAGGAACTTCCGGAGGACTTCCTGGAGGAACTTCCGGAGGACTTCCTGGAGGAACTTCCGGAGGACTTCCTGGAGGAACTTCCGGAGGACTTCCTGGAGGAACTTCCGGAGGACTTCCTGGAGGAACTTCCGGAGGACTTCCTGGAGGAACTTCCGGAGGAGTTCCTGGAGGAACTTCCGGAGGAGTTCCTGGAGGAACTTCCGGAGGAGTTCCTGGAGGAACTTCCGGAGGAGTTCCTGGAGGAACTTCCGGAGGAGTTCCTGGAGGAACTTCCGGAGGAGTTCCTGGAGGAACTTCCGGAGGAGTTCCTGGAGGAACTTCCGGAGGAGTTCCTGGAGGAACTTCCGGAGGAGTTCCTGGAGGAACTTCCGGAGGAGTTCCTGGAGGAACTTCCGGAGGAGTTCCTGGAGGAACTTCCGGAGGAGTTCCTGGAGGAACTTCCGGAGGAGTTCCTGGAGGAACTTCCGGAGGAGTTCCTGGAGGAACTTCCGGAGGAGTTCCTGGAGGAACTTCCGGAGGAGTTCCTGGAGGAACTCGGAGGAGTTCCTGGAGGAACTTCCGGAGGAGTTCCTGGAGGAACTTCCGGAGGAGTTCCTGGAGGAACTTCCGGAGGAGTTCCTGGAGGAACTTCCGGAGGAGTTCCTGGAGGAACTTCCGGAGGAGTTCCTGGAGGAACTTCCGGAGGAGTTCCTGGAGGAACTTCCGGAGGAGTTCCTGGAGGAACTTCCGGAGGAGTTCCTGGAGGAACTTCCGGAGGAGGTCCTGGCGGAACTTCCGGAGGAGTTCCTGGAGGAACTTCCGGAGGAGTTCCTGGAGGAACTTCCGGAGGAGTTCCTGGAGGAACTTCCGGAGGAGTTCCTGGAGGAACTTCCGGAGGAGTTCCTGGAGGAACTTCCGGAGGAGTTCCTGGAGGAACTTCCGGGGGAGTTCCTTGAGGAACTTCCGGGGGAGCTCCTGGAGGAACTTCAGGAGGAGTTCTTGGAGGAACTTCCGGAGGAGTTCCTGGAGGAAGTCACGGAGGCGTTCATGGAGGAACTTCCGAAGGAGTTCCTGGAGGAACTTCCGGAGGAGTTCCTGGAGGAACTTCCGGAGGAGTTCCTGGAGGAACTTCCGGGGGAGTTCCTGGAGGAACTTCGGGGAGTTGCTGGAGGAACTTCTCGGAGAGTTCCTGGAGGAACTTCCGGGGGAGTTCCTGGAGGAACTTCCGGGGGAGTTCCTGGAGGAACTTCCGGGGGAGTTCCTGGAGGAACTTCCGGGGGAGTTCCTGGAGGAACTTCCGGGGGAGTTCCTGGAGGAACTTCCGGGGGAGTTCCTGGAGGAACTTCCGGGGGAGTTCCTGGAGGAACTTCCGGGGGAGTTCCTGGAGGAACTTCCGGGGGAGTTCCTGGAGGAACTTCCGGGGGAGTTCCTGGAGGAACTTCCGGGGGAGTTCCTGGAGGAACTTCCGGGGGGTTCCTGGAGGAACTTCCGGGGGAGTTCCTGGAGGAACTTCCGGGGGAGTTCCTGGAGGATTTTCCGGGGAGTTCCTGGAGGATTTCATGAGGGAGTTCCTGGAGGAACTTCCGGGGAGTTCCTGGAGGAACTTCCGGGGAGTTCCTGGAGGAACTTCAGGGGAGTTCCTGGAGGAACTTCCGGGGAGTTCCTGGAGGAACTTCGGGGAAGTTCCTGGAGGAACTTCCGGAGGAGTTCCTGGAGGAACTTCGGGGAGTTCCTGGAGGAACTTCCGGGGAGTTCCTGGAGGAACTTCCGGGGAGTTCCCGGAGGATTTCATGAGGGAGTTCCTGGAGGAACTTCCGGGGGAGTTCCTGGAGGAACTTCCGGGGGAGTTCCTGGAGGAACTTCCGGGGGAGTTCCTGGAGGAACTTCCGGGGGAGTTCCTGGAGGAACTTCCGGGGGAGTTCCTGGAGGAACTTCCGGGGGAGTTCCTGGAGGAACTTCCGGGGGAGTTCCTGGAGGAACTTCCGGAGGAGTTCCTGGAGGAACTTCCGGAGGAGTTCCTGGAGGAACTTCCGGAGGAGTTCCTGGAGGAACTTCCGGAGGAGTTCCTGGAGGAACTTCCGGAGGAGTTCCTGGAGGAGGAGTTCCTGGAGGAACTTCCGGGGGTGTTCCTGGAGGAACTTCCGGGGGAGTTCCTGGAGGAACTTCCGGGGGAGTTCCTGGAGGAACTTCCGGGGGAGTTCCTGGAGGAACTTCCGGGGGAGTTCCTGGAGGAACTTCCGGAGGAGTTCCTGGAGGAACTTCCGAGGGAGTTCCTGGAGGAACTTCCGAGGAGTTCCTGGAGGAACTTCCGGACGAGGTTCCTGGAGGAACTTCCGGAGGAGTTCCTGGAGGAACTTCCGGAGGAGTTCCTGGAGGAACTTCCGGAGGAGTTCCTGGAGGAACTTCCGGAGGAGTTCCTGGAGGAACTTCCGGAGGAGTTCCTGGAGGAACTTCCGGAGGAGTTCCTGGAGGAACTCCCGGAGGAGTTCCTGGAGGAACTTCCGGAGGAGTTCCTGGAGGAACTTCGGAGGAGTTCCTGGAGGAACTTCCCGGAGAGTTCCTGGAGGAATTTCCGGGGGAGTTCCTGGAAGAACTTCCGGGGGAATTCCTGGAGGAACTTCTGGAGGAGTTCCTGGAGGAACTTCCGGAGGAGTTCCTGGAGGAACTTCCGGAGGAGTTCCTGGAGGAACTTCCGGAGGAGTTCCTGGAGGAACTTCCGGAGGAGTTCCTGGAGGAACTTCCGGAGGAGTTCCTGGAGGAACTTCCGGAGGAGTTCCTGGAGGAACTGGAGGAACTTCCGGAGGAATTCCTGGAGGAACTTCCGGAGGAATTCCTGGAGGAACTTCCGGAGGAATTCCTGGAGGAACTTCCGGAGGAATTCCTGGAGGAACTTCCGGAGGAATTCCTGGAGGAACTTCCGGAGGAATTCCTGGAGGAACTTCCGGAGGAATTCCTGGAGGAACTTCCGGAGGAATTCCTGGAGGAACTTCGGAGGAATTCCTGGAGGAACTTCGGAGGAATTCCTGGAGGAACTTCCGGAGGAATTCCTGGAGGAACTTCCGGAGGAATTCCTGGAGGAACTTCCGGAGGAATTCCTGGAGGAACTTCCGGAGGAATTCCTGGAGGAACTTCCGGAGGAATTCCTGGAGGAACTTCGGAGGAATTCCTGGAGGAACTTCCGGAGGAATTCCTGGAGGAACTTCCGGAGGAATTCCTGGAGGAACTTCCGGAGGAATTCCTGGAGGAACTTCCGGAGGAATTCCTGGAGGAACTTCCGGAGGAATTCCTGGAGGAACTTCGGAGGAATTCCTGGAGGAACTTCCGGAGGAATTCCTGGAGGAACTTCCGGAGGAATTCCTGGAGGAACCTCGGAGGAATTCCTGGAGGAACTTCGGAGGAATTCCTGGAGGAACTTCCGGAGGAATTCCTGGAGGAACTTCCGGAGGAATTCCTGGAGGAACTTCCGGAGGAATTCCTGGAGGAACTTCCGGAGGAATTCCTGGAGGAACTTCCGGAGGAATTCATGGAGGAACTTCGGAGAAATTCCTGGAGGAACTTCCGGAGGAATTCCTGGAGGAACTTCCGGAGGAATTCCTGGAGGAACTTCGGAGGAATTCCTGGAGGAACTTCCGGAGGAATTCCTGGAAGGAACTTCGGAGGAATTCCTGGAGGAACTTCCGGAGGAATTCCTGGAGGAACTTCCGGAGGAATTCCTGGAGGAACTTCCGGAGGAATTCCTGGAGGAACTTCCGGAGGAATTCCTGGAGGAACTTCGGAGGAATTCCTGGAGGAACTTCCGGAGGAATTCCTGGAGGAACTTCCGGAGGAATTCCTGGAGGAACTTCCGGAGGAATTCCTGGAGGAACTTCGGAGGAATTCCTGGAGGAACTTCCGGAGGAATTCCTGGAGGAACTTCCGGAGGAATTCCTGGAGGAACTTCGGAGGAACTCCTGGAGGAACTTCCGGAGGAATTCCTGGAGGAACTTCCGGAGAATTCCTGGAGGAACTTCCGGAGGAATTCCTGGAGGAACTTCCGGAGGAATTCCTGGAGGAACTTCCGGAGGAATTCCTGGAGGAACTTCCGGAGGAATTCCTGGAGGAACTTCCGGAGGAATTCCTGGAGGAACTTCCGGAGGAATTCCTGGAGGAACTTCCGGAGGAATTCCTGGAGGAACTTCCGGAGGAATTCCTGGAGGAACTTCCGGAGGAATTCCTGGAGGAACTTCCGGAGGAATTCCTGGAGGAACTTCCGGGGGAGATTCAGTTTTTAAAAGAAATATAGAAATTAAATTTCACGATTCTCTGGGCCATGGGATGGGATTCGACCTACGCATGATTTGAATCGCCGATGATAGTTAGTAACTGTAGAAGTGCTTAGAAGCTGCGAGGCGGCAATGTCCCAGTGGGGGATGTAAAGAAGTAGGTAGTCCTCTACAGACACACACACGATACCTGGACAAAGCTCGTGGAGGACCAACGCGTACTTGGCGTTTCGAGCGACTGCGGTGAGCACGTAGCGAGAATATCAAACAATAACCCAGCTAAAGCGGTTCTCTATAGCGTTCTGACGGACACAAGACGGCGAGGTGTGCAACGAGCAAGGTCTGGTCTTGGACGATTCGCGTAGACTGCAGCTACTGGCCGAGCTGAATGGAGACAACCTTTGTGTACAACTGCAGAGGGCCTCAATAAATAAAAATAATGGAATATAGTCGCATGAAATTTTCCTAGATAGTGAGAGTGATTTATTGATCACAAAAATAAAAAAATATTTCCTAAATATTATTTCATTGTTTTATTAAGTGAGGAGCCGATGTCTTGCCCCTAAAATTAACATAAACAAAGAGAAAAAAAATAATTGTTTTGTCTATCACACAAATACTCAACCATTACCGCAAGGTAAACGTATCTGGATTTCATATCTGTTTTTATATATAGCTATTTACTTATGGTGAAGGTGAATTGCAAGTCATTTAAGGAGTTGTAATTCTGTTTTATGTTGTATTATGCAGTGAATCGTATCGTGAAGATTTTGATTTGGGGAAAAACAATTCGCATGTCGATTTGGTTTGACGTCGTGCAACACGTTTTGCCTTTCTCGTATTTTTTTATTAGTTGACAGTTGTTAATTGATATTAATCAAAAATAATTATCACTCATCGTTTCCTTATTCGGGTTGAAAATTTTCTTGGATTCCCCGTACATAAGAGTATCATTGGGTTTGCCTGATGATATACGAATGCAAAAGTTGCTCCGCGAAGTTAAAAACTGTGGAAGTACTTAGGGTGAAATCCGTTAGAATTCAATTTGAAAACTAGATCACGCTTATATCTCAAAAATCAAGATACAGAAGCCAGTAAAAACCATTTTTCATGATTTAAAAAAAGGGTTTTTCAAAATTGTTGTTCACCTATTATTTGAAATTTGTGCCAACGATGATGAGTCAACGTTACATCCTAGGCTAAAATTACCCTATCCAGCAAAAAGGAGCTTCCGAAGCCAAAATGAAAAGCTTGCGGGCCAGTTATAAAGTAGGATTTTTCTTACATGCTGCGCCACATAATATGGATCTATGAGGACCGTATGTAAGGCAACGCTGGATATCAAATATTAGAATTCTAAGAAATGTCTCTTTCCCATCGAAACTTGAAGTAACTTGTGCTAAACATTCAGAGCGACTGAAAGCGATTGGTCCAGGTTTGAGTCCAGTGGTAAATTGTACTCCATTCAGCGTAGGCACGAAACTGTAGCTGTTCGAGCAAGCATGCGTTTTATGTGATCAACTGGAAATATTACTTAATGATTTGTTATTCGCATGTCATGAGAAACATTGACAATCCTCTTGCACGCACGGATTTCCATAAATATGTCTGCGACACATACAAATATACACGGCAAATTTTTATTTAGGAATGTTCATCAATCTCAAATCTACGAGGCAGCATCGTTCAAGTCGGGAGTAGTAATAACAGTAAAGAGAACCCGGAACAACAATGTAGATGTATGAGTACTTCCGACAAAGTTGATAATACTACAGTCAAATAAATAACGATATAGTATTATTCCCACCACACTGACTTTTCCCACGCTCATCGAGACGTCATAATACTGAATAATTCAATCAATGCATGCCATGATTGAGCACTGGAACAATGAAACGTCACAACGCTTACATCCTCGTCATATTTCGAGTAGATAATGATTGTATTTCTGTCCCTCTCTGTAATTCCCATGCCTCGATAGATCGAAAATAGCAAACACATCGACCCTCGCAAATTATCTCCCTAATCGGAGAAGCCTAATGAAATACTTACCCCACACGAGCATTGATTGCACTGTTCTGTCGGTCGCAGCCAGGCTGCGGTCAACTTCGTACTCGACTCACCTGGTCTGCCCTGATCAATCATTCCGCAGGCGCCCCTGTTGACTGGCAGCAAAAGATAGGTTCCAGGGAGACAATTACCTTCACCCCCAACAATGTCCATCGGGCTGTAATACACTTGTTTGCATCTGAAAGAAAAAGAAAACATGTTTTGATAACGGTTTAATTTGCTACCCAAGTAGGTAAATGCCATTGGCAAATTGGCCAATAGTACGTACTGGATTACCGCTGCATATGTTCATCGCCTTTCGAAATGCAATTGGCTTGCAACCGTTCCCTCTCGAAGACTATCAGTCGGACCTGAGATATTCCGGGGCATAGTCCTCCAAGTTGAGCTCAACCAGCAACGAGAGGCAGCGAGTGCGTTCAACCCATTTGCCCATTTGTCAGATAACCTCGCGGAATGGATGCAGCGGCAAGCAATAAATTGAGGTAAGTTCACGTAATTAACCGAACGGGCTATTAATCGACAAAATTGTGATGGTAACTAGCGATGGGATCGACGCTCCGTTGTGGGTTTTTTGGAAACGACGCCGGTACATTGTGGTGATGATGGCTTTCTTGGGATTCATGAACATGTACTCGATGCGGACGAATCTCAGCGTTGCTATCGTCGCCATGACGGAAAACCGAACTGTGGAGTATGCCAACGGGACGGTTCATTATGTAGGTGGAAGGATGAACCAATTGATTTCATGCTTGCGTTAATCGAAATGTAACCATCATTCCAGGAACAATATTTCAACTGGAACTCCAAGGTGCAAGGGTACGTACTGAGCTCGTTCTTTTACGGATACCTGGTCACACAAGTTCCCGGAGGATACGTGTCAAACTGGTTTGGTCCCCATATTGTAAACTGCTCAACCCAAAATGACATCAGTTGATCAAACCGATTTAATTTCTCGATTTCAGGCTTTCGGAATTGGCGTCGGAGGTTCCGCAGTGTTAACCCTGCTAACACCATTGGCTGCCAATGCCGGTGTTGGCTATGTCATCGCGGTGCGTATTTTGGAGGGCGTATTCCAAGGCGTCACATTGCCGTGCATGCACTCAGTCTGGGCTCGTTGGGCTCCTCCTTTCGAACGATCCCGGATGGTGTTGTACTCGTTTGCCGGAATTTTCGTGGGAACCATTTTGGGCATGCTGTTGAGTGGCGTTATGGCGAAGAATTGGAACTGGGAGAGTGTGTTTTATTTCTTTGGGGCGCTTGGGTGTGTTTGGTACGTCGGATGGGTGATTTTGGTTAAAAATTCCCCAGAAGATGACCGTCATATAACACCAAATGAGAAGGAATTCATACTTAAAAGTATAGGAAGAGTCGAACAGGACAATCAAAGGGTGAAACATCCTTGGAAAGGTATTCTCACGTCGACGGCTGTGTATGGTTTGATTACCGCCAACTTCTGTAACAACTATGGCTTCTACACGCTTCTAACGCAACTGCCGAGATTCCTGAAGGACGCCATGCATTTCGGAGTTCAATCCAGCGGGATGATTGCTGCGGTACCGTACTTCGGAATGAGCATTACATTATACCTCGCCGGGTACTTTGCCGATTGGTTTCAGATCAAAGGAATACTCACCACCACGCAGGTGCGTCGTAACTTTAACTGTGGGGCTTTCGTTGTGCAAAGTGTGTGTTTGATAATCGCGGCTGCAGTATTCACGCCGGTTGTTTCAATAATCTTCATCACTTTGGCAATTTCGGCATCTGCGTTCGCTTGGAGCGGTTACGCCGTCAACCACCTGGATCTATCCCCGAAAAGTGCTGGTCTTTTGATGGGAATCTCCAACTCGTTTGGAACTGCGTCAGGAATTATTACTCCGATAGTGGTTGGATATTTGACTTCTGGAAGCTCTCCCGCAGAATGGAAAATGGTGTTCTATATAGCGGCGGGAGTTTACTTGTTCGGATTGGTGGTTTACTGGTTTTGGGCATCGGGTGAGTTGCAACCTTGGTCAATTGAAGTGCAAGAACGTGAGAAGAAAGAACGAGAGGCAAAAAAGGAATGTTTTGTTTACGTCAATAAAATTAATCTGGAAGAATAATGATCGTTCGTTATTTGTCTGCTAAAATGTATCAAGAATAACAGAATAGCAATCACTCGAATCGTGAAAAAGAAGGATATTTCTAGCTAGTGATTGGAGGCTATGTTTCCGTTTACGCCTTCAAAAAGATTACAGTTACACAGGAGAAAGTGATGGAGATCAAACGTTACTAATGTAAAAATATACTGAAATACATAAATTATTCAAGCACCATGTGAATTTAAATCAATCCTATTTCAAATTATTATTAAACTAACATCTCATCGATAGTGTAAAGTAAAGTTAATTTGAAATAATAATTTACAGATGCTTCAACCGGGGTTAATGCTCATATGCCTACCGCAACTGCTTCCATGCACAGTAGGTTGTGGGTTCATTCGCAGATCATTTCATTTTTCTATTTGGTATCTTTCTCTTTATTTTTCATGTTCCAGTAATCGATGGAACTGGAAATGAGCAGCTTCGCACCGTTCCCCTCTTTATCCTATACCTTCAAGTTGACTATTCCAGCATTAACAATCGAAACGTTGAAATAAAGAGATGGCATTTATTCGGTGGTAGTAATATCGTGCGTCGTCACGCAGGCTATATTTTTCCAGCTTATTCTTCAACTTTCTTTTAAAGACTTACATTTCCCATAAATTTTGCGTAAGATCTCGTTGTCCCATACATTGTATCGATTTCCAACGACCATTTCTCCATGAGCTAAGAAAGCACCGTTGACCCAATACAGGCTGGGACAACCGCAACGAGGACTGAGCAAGGCCTAATTGGCCACTAGAAACGGGTTGAACAAGAAGTTTCTCCGGGAAACCCAAAGACTGGCCGTTCTTTTTCGGAGCATATGTCCAACGAACCTTGTGGATGTGATGGAGAGTTTGGTTAGACTTTTATTATTGATTTAAGCTTGAGTCGATCCGTGACCAATCATCCCAAAATTCGTTCCCACATAATAGCGATGCTTAGCCAGCTCTATGGACGTCCGGAACGAGTGCTTCATACCCACCTGGAAGTCTGACCAATTAACCAGTTTTTAAAATACCTTTTTAAGTGTATTTTGGGGTATATACACTCAACCCTCTATTTACGGCACTGTTTTATACGTCACTTCGTTTAGAGGTGTGCGCCGGTCCGATATTCGTCGGCGGCGGCGTTTGTCAGAATTTTGGTCGGCGGCGGCGGCGTTTCCGGCGTCACGCCGAAAGCCTTTTTAACCAGCGATGGAGGCGGCGTGAATCGGCGTGGCGATTTTTTTATTACGTTTCTTAAGGATTTTTTTTGCATTTTTTCGGGATACTTTCAAGACTTTTATTTTTAAAGAAAAAATTCTATTAGTTTTTCCTAAATTTGAAGATTATTTTCGAATTTTCCATGGCAACTATTTTGAAGTTTCGAGAAAGCTTTGGAATTACCAAGAGAAGTTCTTTAGAATTCCTAAATAAAACTGTTTGGAATTTCAGCATAAAATTCGTCGCAATTTATATGAAAAACTTCAGAATTTCCACGAGAAACTGTTCCTAACTTCTACAGGAAAATCTTCGGAAATTCAAGGAAAGTTCCTGTTGAGTTTCTGTTGAGTATTCTTCGAAATTTACACAGATAATTCTTCATCATTGTAGGAGAGTGCGGCTGATAGAATGTGTGTTTTAACATTGGCTTTCTCAGTCTATAATAATTAAGACGGCTAGTTTGACATGACCAACGATAAAACAGTAAATTCTTAAGAATTTTCACGGGAGACTCGAAGTTTTCAAGGAAAATTTTCTGGAATATTCGCGAAAAGTTCTCCGGAACGTTTAAGGGAAACGTATTTAGAATTTCGTGCGGAGGATTGCTCAAAATGTAGATTTCAATAAAAAAAATCTTTGGATTTCAACGGGAAATAGTTCGCATTTTTTTATTTCTACAGGAACTTCTTTGTACAGTAGATGTTCGATAACTGGAAGTCATTTGACTACAATGATTTTAACTGCAATTCGATATCTACATCCGTTTTGCAGTTATCGGACAGCTGAACTTCAAAACTTCAAATCAGGTCCACTTCTATTGCATTTGGGGGCAGCAGGGACTTTGTCCAAGGGCTTGACGATCCCTCCCCAGGCCATCTGCGAGTTGTGGCGCCTGCCTAGGATGTGGTGGGGTTTGACAGTGGGCCCTGTTAAACCTCTATAAAAAGCTGCATGTATCCGCAAGTAGGCTCCGCCAAAGCGACCGTGTGCCGCTCAAAGCGCACAAGCCCAAGTCCTGGTGTTAGGTGGGACGCTAAACAGCCCTGACACGACGGCCCTCCGGCGAGACAGGAGGTTTGCGCAGGCCCAATAAGCCGCCTGGAAAACCAATAATTACGAACAATATAAGAGATAATGCGACTCGATATAATCGGCAAAGACCTAGGCGACGAATAAAGGATCACGATTGGAAGCTTGGAACATGGAACTGCAAGTCGCTAGGTTTCGCAGGTTGCGACAGGATGATCTACGATGAATTACATCCCCGCAACTTCGACGTCGTGGCGCTGCAGGAGATTTGCTGGACAGGACAGAAAGTGTGGAAAAGCGGGCATCGGGCGGCTACCTTCTACCAAAGCTGTGACACCACCAACGAGCTGGGAACCGGCTTCATAGTGCTGGGAAAGATGCGCCAACGCGTGATTGGGTGGCAGCCAATCAACGCAAGGATGTGCAAGCTGAGGATTAAAGGCCGTTTCTTCAACTATAGCATCATCAACGTGCACTGCCCACACGAAGGGAGACCCGACGACGAGAAAGAAGCGTTCTACGCACAGCTGGAGCAGACATACGATGGATGCCCACTGCGGGACGTCAAAATCGTCATCGGTGACATGAATGCGCAGGTAGGAAAGGAGAAAATGTATAGACCGGTCATCGGACCGGATAGTCTGCACACCGTATCAAATGACAACGGCCAACGATGCATAAACTTCGCAGCCTCCCGCGGAATGGTAGTCCGAAGCACCTTCTTTCCCCGCAAAAATATCCACAAGGCCACATGGAGATCACCTAACCAAGAAACGGAAAACCAAATCGACCACGTTCTAATCGACGGTAAATTCTTCTCCGACATCACGAACGTCCGCACTTACCGCAGTGCGAATATTGAATCCGACCACTACCTCGTTGCAGTTTGCCTGCGCTCAAAACTCTCGACGGTGTACAACACGCGTCGAAGTCGGACGCCGCGGCTTAATATTGGGCGGCTACAAGACGGTAGGCTAGCCCAAGAATACGCGCAGCAGCTGGAAGTGGCACTCCCAACGGAAGAGCAGCTAGGCGCAGCGTCTCTTGAAGATGGCTGGAGAGATATTCGATCCGCCATTGGTAGCACCGCAACCGCTGCACTTGGCACGGTGCCCCGGATCGGAGAAACGACTGGTATGACGGCGAATGTGAGCAGTTAGTAGAAGAGAAGAATGCAGCATGGGCGAGATTGCTGCAACACCGCACGAGGGCGAATGAGGCACGATATAAACAGGCGCGGAACAGACAAAACTCGATTTTCCGGAGGAAAAAGCGTCAGCAGGAAGATCGAGACCGTGAAGAGACGGAGCAACTGTACCGCACTAATAACACACGAAAGTTCTGAGAAGTTGAACCGTTCACGTAAGGGCCACGTGCCACAGCCTGATATGTGCAAGGACATAAACGGAACCTTCTTACGAACGAGCGTGAGGTGATCCAAAGGTGGCGGCAGCACTACGAAGAACACCTTAATGGTGATGTGGCAAACGAAGATGGCGGTATGGTGATGGACCTGGGGGAACGCGCGCAGGACATAATTTTACCGGCTCCGGATCTCCATGAAATCCAGGAGGAGATCAGCCGGCTGAAGAACAACAAAGCCCCTATTTAAACACGGTGGTGAGGCACTGGCTAGATTGCTGCACTGGATCATTACCAAGATTTGGAAGGAGGAAGTTTTGCCGCAGGCGTTGATGGAAGGTGTCGTGTGTCCCATCTACAAAAGAGCGAAAAAGCTGGATTGTAGCAACTACCGCGCAATCACATTGCTGAACGCCGCCTACAAGGTACTCTCCCAAATTTTATGCCGTCGACTAGCACCAATTGCAAGGGAGTTCGTGGGACAGTACAATGCGGGTTCTATGGGCGAACGCTCCACCACGGACCAGGTGTTCGCCGTTCGCCAAGTACTGCAGAAGTGCCGCGAATACAACGTGCCCACACATCATCTATTCATCGACTTCAAAGCCGCATATGATACAATCGATCAGGACCAGCTATGGCAGCTAATGCACGAAAACGGATTTCCGGATAAACTGACACGGTTGATCAAAGCGACGATGGATCGGGTGATGTGCGTAGTTCGAGTTTCAGGGGCATTCTCGAGCCCCTTCGAAACCCGCAGAGGGTTACGGCAAGGTGATGGTCTTTCGTGTCTGCTATTCAACGTCGCTTTGGAAGGGGTAATACGAAGAGCAGGGATTAACACGAGTGGCACAATTTTCAATAAGTCCGTCCAGCTATTTGGCTTCGCCGACGACATAGATATTATGGCACGTAACTTTGAGAAGATGGAGGAAGCCTACATCAGACTGAAGAGGGAAGCCAAGCAGATCGGACTAGTCATTAACACGTCGAAGACGAAGTACATGATAGGAAGAGGTTCAAGAGAAGACAATGTGAGCCACCCACCGCGAGTTGGCATCGGTGGTGATGAAATCGAGATGGTAGAAGAATTTGTGTACTTGGGCTCACTGGTGACTGCCGAAAATGATACCAGCAGAGAAATTCGGAGGCGTATAGTGGCTGGAAATCGTGCATACTTTGGACTCCGCAAGACGCTTCGATCGAATAGAGTTCGCCGCCGTACCAAACTGACCATCTACAAAACGCTCATTAGACCGGTAGTCCTCTACGGACACGAGACCTGGACGATGCTCGTGGAGGACCAACGCGCACTCGGAGTTTTCGAAAGGAAAGTGCTGCGTACCATCTATGGTGGGGTGCAGATGGCGGACGGTACATGGAGGAGGCGAATGAACCACGAGTTGCATCAGCTGTTGGGAGAACCATCCATCGTTCACACCGCGAAAATCGGACGACTGCGGTGGGCCGGGCACGTAGCCAGAATGTCGGACAATAACCCGGTGAAAATGGTTCTCGACAACGATCCGACGGGCACAAGAAGGCGAGGTGCGCAGCGGGCAAGGTGGATCGATCAGGTGGAAGATGACTTGCGGACCCTCCGTAGACTGCGTGGCTGGCGACGTGTTGCCATGGACCGAGCCGAATGGAGAAGACTCTTACATACCGCACAGGCCACTTCGGCCTTAGTCTGAAATAATAATAATAATCTATTGCATCTGACAATCATTTGACGTTTAGAATGCGTCTCAGTTATTGAACGGCATGTGCTAACTAAAACGAAAATATGTTGTAGTTATCGAGCGACTAGTGTATTGTCCATAAGAAATTCTTGGGAAATTCCATAGGCTGAAAGCAACATACGGCCGAAGTTGTTAACCCTAACAAGTCGTTTGGCCGAAATGACCGTTTGACCGAGAACGTCATCACCCCGAAAATGCCGTTTGGTCGAAATGGTCGTTTGACAGAATGAACTATTACGCCGAAAATATTGTTTGGCCCAACAGGTCATACTGCCAAATGTCAATAACTGAATAATTTAGTCAAAAATGTGCATCCGTTTGGCCAAATGACAGAAATTTCGTAACCTCTCTACTTTTTAAATCGATACTGGCCTTTAAAGCAAATTCCATTTAGCTGAATTTAAGGAAACTGTTATCAGGTCGAAAATGGGTTGACCGAAAGCGACATACAGCTGAACAAAAAATCATTTAAATGAGTAGACCAGCGGTTCTCAACCTGGGGTACATGTACCCCTGGGGGTACCTTCGCTGGTCCCAGGGGGTACCTCGAACAAAAATGCGTAATGGCGGATGTATTATAATTCCAATAACAACTTACTGATAAAGTTTTAATATTTTTTTATTCTAAAACTTTGTTTTGTACATAATATGCATGGCTATCGATAAACCAAAAAAAAATTGATTCCAATCTATCACAAGCAGTAGAGTGTATGGAGGGCTGTGGGAGAAGAGATCAAAAAGACAAAACGTCGACTGAACACATTTTAAAAATTTTTAATGTGATCGGATCTAGGCAAAATATTGAATAATATGCTACCGACTGAAATCTAGAATCTAGAGGTTCGGAAGCCTCCAGTTGAGCGACATGAAGGCCTTTTTCCGAAAAACTTGAGCTTCGTTGCAAGAAGTTGGAGTTGGAAGCCTCCTTTCAAGAGGCTTGGAAGCCTCCTTTCAAGAGGTTTGGAAGCCTCCTTTCAAGAGGCTTGGAAGGCTCCTTTCAAGAGGCTTGGAAGGTTCCTTTCAAGAGGCTTGTAAGGCTCCTTTCAAGAGGCTTGGAAGGCTCCTTTCAAGAGGCTTGGAAGCCTCCTTTCAAGAGGCTTGGAAGCCGCCTTTCAAGAGGCTCGGAAGCCTCCTTTCAAAAGCCTCGGAAGCCTCCTTTCAAGAGGCTCGGAAGCCTCCTTTTAAGAAGCTCGGAAGCCTCCTTTCAAGAGGCTTGGAAGGCTCCTTTCAAGAGCCTCGGAAGCCTCCTTTCAAGAGCCTCGGAAGCCTCCTTTCAAGAGGCTCGGAAGCCTCCTTTCAAGAGGCTTGGAAGCCTGGCTTCAAGATCCTTGGATTTTTTCATGAGGCTTACTTTCAAGATCCTGTGAAGATACTCAGAAGCCTTCTCTAAAGATGCTCAAGAGGCTTGGAACCTTCCTTTCAAAAGGATCGGAAGAAAAAAATAGGGGGTACCCCAATAAAAGCACAAGTTCGAAGGGGTACCTCTCAAGAAAAAGGTTGAGAACCGCTGGAGTAGACCATTTGACCGAAAAGGCGGTTTGATAGGAATGGTCATTTTGCCCGGAAATGTTCTTTCTGCAAAACAACCCTCACGTCCAAACGGCATTTTCTGTCCAATACGTTAATCGGCTAAACGCCATTTTGGCAAAATGATACGACACTTTTCAAAGAAGGTTGCAGCATGGTAGTTTGTGCAACTAGTTGCAAAAAGATGATTTTTTAGCACGAGTTGAACGAGGCTTGCCGAGTTGGATAAATACTACGAGTGCTGAAAAGGCGAGTTTTGCAACGAGTTGCACACGCTATTTTTTGCAATGACGAAAAATGAGCTTTGTTATGATAAATCTGTACCAAAATAGTGAAGACCGATTTACTCCACATGATAATTCTTGCCAATAAATAATGTTGCTGCAGAGAACAATCAGATTCTATGTTATTGTGCCACATCGCATAGCTCTACAAGCCTTGAAGCGATAGATGAACTCGTCTTTGGAAAATTCTGATGTTATGTCCATCAAACTATTTCATTTATTACGCGACGCACAGAATACACTATCTGAACACTATCCCAAGTTAATTCAGCAAAATGTAGTCATGTAACTTCTATTCCGATGTTGGTTTTTCATTATAGCACCCAAATGAGTGTCATTTGAGTTGCATAATGTTCATTATAGCACCCATTTTGTTGGTATGGAAAAGTGGGCCGTTCCATCACTCAAAGACGAACTGTAAACCAGATATTATGATCCGGAATTGCAAAAAGGACATTTTTGGGCCAAATGACAACCCAGACGACCCCACATCGCAGACACGTAAAAAATCGTTTACCGATCCAAATTTCATCAAAATCGCATTGTGGTGCAAAGATTATTTAAAAATTTGCCTGCACAGTAGGCTATTTTACGAGTTTATTCCAGTTTCATTTGTTGACATCGCATATTCCTGCAAACAAACTCAAATGAAATCGAGTTGTCTGTCAAACAGAGCTTATTATCACAAACAAAAGCGTTTTCACTACTGGTATACGATTGAATTAGTGCGTAAAGGCATCGCATAAAAGAAAAACAATTCTATTATGCAAGCATTCTGGTTATCTGGGAATTCTTACCGATAGACGTTTTTGGTTAAATGATCTATTCGGTCAAATTACTTTTTCGGCCGAACGGCATTTTTAGCCAAATTACCTGTTAGAGCGAACAACGTTTTAAAAGCCCGTTTTCGTTCAAACTACATTTCCGGTCAAACCAGTTTTGACCTGATAACAGCTTCCGTTAAACGTTTAGTTTTGCTAAATGGTACTTGGCTGGATGTCTTTTGGTTTAAAAGCCAGTATCGACTTAAAAGTAGAGAGACTACGGAATTTTGTTCAACGATCAATTGACAAAAAGACCATTTAGATCAGCGGTTCTCAACCTTTTTCTTGAGAGGTACCCCTTCGAACTTGTGCTTTAATTGGGGTACCCCCTATTTTTTTCTTCCGATCCTTTTGAAAGGAAGGTTCCAAGCCTCTTGAGCATCTTTAGAGAAGGCTTCTGAGTATTTTCACAGGATCTTAAAAGTAAGCCTCATGAAAAAAATTCCAAGGATCCTGAAGCCAGGCTTCCGAGCCTCTTGAAAGGAGGCTTCCGAGGCTCTTGAAAGGAGGCTTCCGAGGCTCTTGAAAAGAGGCTTCCGAGGCTCTTGAAAGGAGCCTTCCAAGCCTCTTGAAATGAGGCTTCCGAGCTTCTTGAAAGGAGGCTTCCGAGCCTCTTGAAAGGAGGCTTCCGAGGCTTTTGAAAGGAGGCTTCCGAACCTCTTGAAAGGCGGTTTCCAAGCCTCTTAAAAGGAGGCTTTCAAGCCTCTTGAAAGAAGGCTTCCAAGCCTCTTGAAAGGAGGCTTCCAAGCCTCTTGAAAGAAGGCTTCCAAGCCTCTTGAAAGAAGGCTTCCAAGCCTCTTGAAAGAAGGCTTCCAAGCCTTTTAAAAGGAGGCTTCCAAGCCTCTTAAAAGGAGGCTTCCAAGCCTCTTGAAAGAAGGCTTCGAAGCCTCTTGAAAGGAGGCTTCCAAGCCTCTTTAAAAGAGGCTTCCAAGCCTCTTGAAAGGAGGCTTCCAAGCCTCTTGAAAGGAGGCTTCCAAGCCTCTTGAAAGGAGGCTTCCAAGCCTCTTGAAGGGAGGCTTCCAAGCCTCTTGAAAGGAGGCTTCCAAGCCTCTTGAAAGGAGGCTTCCAAGCCTCTTGAAAGGAGGCTTCCAAGCCTCTTGAAAGGAGGCTTCCAAGCCTCTTGAAAGGAGGCTTCCAAGCCTCTTCGAAGGAGGCTTCCAAGCCTCTTCAAAGGAGGCTTCCAAGCCTCTTGAAAGGAGGCTTCCAAACCTCTTGAAAGGGGCTTCCACGCCTCTTGAAAGGAGACTTCGCAGCCTCTTGAAAGAGGCTTCCCAGCCTCTTGAAAAGAGGTTTCACAGCTTCTTGAAGGAGGCTTCACAGCCTCTTATAAGGAGGCTTCCGAGCCTCTTGAAAAGAGGCTTCCAAGCCTCTTGAAAGGAGGCTTCCAAGCCTCTTGAAAGGAGGCTTCCAAGCCTCTTGAAAGGAGGCTTCCAAGCCTCTTGAAAGGAGGCTTCCAAGCCTCTTGAAAGGAGGCTTCCAAGCCTCTTGAAAGGAGGCTTCCAAGCCTCTTGAAAGGAGGCTTCCAACTCCAACTTCTTGCAACGAAGCTCAAGTTTTTCGGAAAAAGGCCTTCATGTCGCTCAACTGGAGGCTTCCGAACCTCTAGATTCTAGATTTCAGTTCGGAAGCATATTATTCAATATTTTGCCTAGATCCGATTACATTAAAGATTTTTAAAATGTGTTCAGTCGACGTTTTATCTTTTTGATCTCTTCTCCCACAGCCCTTCATACACTCTACTGCTTGTGATAGATTGGATTCAATTTTTTTTTGGTTTATCGCTAGCCATGCATATTATGTACAAATCAAAGTTTTAGAATAAATAAATATTAAAACTTTATCAGTAAGTTGTTATTGGAATTATAATACATCCGCCATTACGCATTTTTGTTCGAGGTACCCCCTGGAACCAGCGAAGGTACCCCCAGGGGTACATGTACCCCAGGTTGAGAACCGCTGATTTAGATAAACGAGTGGCCATTTTTTACAATATTACCCGTTCAGTCATTTACATTTGGCCGTATGTTGAGTCAAATGACATTTTTGGACAAATGGCCCATTTTGTCAAAAATCCTTTTCAGCTAAACGGCATTTTCGACCAACTATCGCTTCGGCCAAACGACCTGTTAGGGCAAACGGCTTTGGCTTTCGGCCAAATTACCAGTTTGCCCGCTTGTCGCTTTCGGTCAATGGAATTTCCCAAGAATTTCTTATCGAAAATTTTCTGCAGAAATCCAAAAAAAAACATAAAAATTCCGAGCATTTTTCCGTTGTTTAAAAGTTGACTAGGCCAAACTAGTAGTCTAGTGATGAACTTTTTTTTTTTATTCGTATATTTATTTGGTAGGCACTCTGTGTTCTTAACCGCTACTGTGCCGTGATCTACTGTGGTACTCTGCTGTACAGAGTCCACACAGAATCTATTTTTAAATGTCCATAATTCGTTATTGTTGTCGTTGCCAGTCCATATCATCGTGAGTCCATTGTGTTCATTTGTCCAAGTGGTGAATCCAGTGATCGTTGCTTTGTTCGGTTGCCATTAATCAAAGTACGTTGGAGGAATGCCTCCGAGAAGAACAGATTTGTCAGTCGTCATTAGGCAGCCGTACGGTGAGGCGCGTTCCCCAAAACGCCACGGTACGGACTGCGCTTCTGGCGACTGGCAAGGGTTTAGTGGAGGGGCTAAGAAAGTGATGAACTTATCCCTGCAAAAAACTATCCGTGTATATTCCGAATATTTTCCTGTAGAAATTTGGATTTCCGTGAAAACTGAAAGAGATTCTCATGTAAATTCCAAACAATTTTCCTTGGTAAATCCACGGAGCTACTCTTGGTAGTTCCAAAGAGATATCGAAAATTGTAATTTCTGTGGAAAATCTGAAAATAATTTATTTCTATATAACTAAAATAAGATGGTCTGTGATCGTATCCGCACAACTCGAGAACGGCTCGATGAATTCTATTCATTCCTTCAGCAGGTATGATGGTTATCGTTCCCAACGGGTTTATATTATATTTCCTCATTCGAAAATCACGAATAAGGTTGAGTAAATTGTGAGAAACTAAAACAACGATTCGTATGGGAATTTCGCATGGGCATTTTCGCCTACTATGCACGACAACGTCTGTCTGATCGACTAGTTTCCAAGTAAATATTCTGGAAAAACTTGAAGAATTTTCTGGGGAAGTTCATAAAATTTTAGAGGTAAAAAACAAATCTCCCGTTAATGTTTCGAAAATGTCCAAAATGACTAATTCAGCCAAACGACACTTTCGACCGAATGTCCATTTCGGACAAATGGCCCTTTCGAACAAACCACTATTTCGACCAAAGGGCATATTCGGCTAACCGTTTTTTCGGTCAATTTTTTTTTTAACTAAATGATATTCTCGGCCAAATAACCTTATGATAGATACCTTAGCAAAGTCTGCAAACAAAATGAGAGTATATAGAAAACATATTTTGATTTTGACATCAAATTGATTTATAATTTGTTTTCAAACATATTCGGCCAAACAACTTTCAGCCTTGTGGTCTTCGGCCAAATGGCTTTCTGTCGAACGACTCTTCTCCGTTCAAAAATTCAATTTCAATGATATTTTTTTTGGATTTCAACGGGAAATCCTTCGCAATTTTCACACGAAGATTCTATCCTAGTTTTTCCGTAGAGCTTTCCAAAATTTTAACATGAAATTGTATGGAATTTTCATGAAAATCATTGGTAGCTTCACGAAAAATTGTCTGGAGTTTCAACGTGATGTTGTAGAGATCTATAGGTAAATTATACGGAACTTCTACTGAATCTTCGGAGTTAGCACAGAAAATTTTGCGGATTTCCTCAATTTTAAATCAGCGTGGAAAATTATAGATCAGCGGCGTGGAAAATATTAAAGCGTGGCGGCGCACACCTCTAGCCAAGAGCTACCGGATGCATCCTTGAGGTAAGAATGATAATTCATATATTGTGTGAAATTAAGTGAATAGTGTTGAGACTGGCTTAGTTCCTCCACTATTGGGTCTTTGACCCCAGTAATTTTAAAATTGTAAACAAAATTTCAAAAGTGCTCGGCTCCGTTATGCCTTTTGGCGCTTGAGCCTATAAATAAATACACAATAAAAAAATTAATATTCAAAACATAGAATGACATAGTCAGACGACTACTCACATGGTTGGCATTCTTGGTGATGTTTCACATCTGTAAGGGGACAAAGACACATTTCCTTGGGGAGACAATAACGAGAGGAAGACATACGAATGGGGTTAAACGGCGGGCATGGGGAGTGACGACAAGATGAAGACATTCTTGAGGGATTACGATAGCAAAAGGGATGGGTGGACAATGGTTACAGTCTGACATCAGCAACTTTGAAGAATTGGTAGACAAGGGACATGTATTGGAGGTCAAGACCCGCCAACACTTCCCTAATAGGTTTGGTTGCTTTCCTCAGACCCGGATATGTTCAGTTAGAGCAGATCTGGGGCCACGATGCGCTTCGCAGGCCTACACGACATGATCGATATCCTGATAGTTTTCGCCGCAAACCCTCTGAGACCCTCACTCTGGAAAGATGTGCATTTAAAATGTAGTGATTGGACATTAGACGACACATGGTTCGAATGAAGTCTCGTCCCATTTTTTTTTGAGCCATGAACGCTTCGACACCTGCGGGCGATTTGAATACAGCCATCTACCCAACTCCCCATTTGTCCTTTTCTGTTGCCAGCTTGTCAAGGTTTCCTGACGAACTAATGTGAAAAATTCATCGAAGGTGATTTGCCTATCGTAAATATCACCTTCCACAGCGCCTACCTTAGCCAAAGAGTCCGCTTTCTCATTGCCCGGAATCGAGCAATGAGAAGGGACCCATGCCATGGTGATTGTAAATGACCGTTTCGATAGAGCACTCAATGCTTTTCTTATCCCATTTAGGAGATACGCTGAGTGCTTCACCGGTTTCATTGACCGAACAGCCTCCAGTGAACCTAGGCTGTCGGTGAAGATGAAAAAGTGGTCAGGAGGTAGAGATGCGATTTGCTCGAGTGAATAGTGTATAGCTGTTAGCTCAGCAGTATACACGGAACAAGGCTCTTTGAGCTTAAAGTAGGCGCTATGAAAAACGTTGAAAACACCGAAACCAGTGGAGTCATCCATTTTTGACCCGTCTGTGAAAAAGCTTCTCTCCTGGTTGGGGTGCCCGTATTTGATTGCAAATAATGGAGGTATTACCTCCGCACGTAGGAAGTCTGGTATTCCATGAACCTCCTGCTTCATGGACAGATCAAATGATACAGAGAAACTGTAAGAGTCTAAGAAATTAGCACGATTGGTGTCAACCGAAGATGGGCTTACCAAATTCAATGACTAATATTCAACCGAATATTGACAGTCCAGAGCCGACTATGAATGTGTCTGGAAGTGAGCTGACAAGTGAAGAAAGGCAGACTTCACCAAAAATTTTTGATTATTTTACACTTTGCTTTGTGATAAATTCAAAAATTTTGTTGGACAACGACTTTTAAAGAAAACAATATTTTTATGCACTTAATAGCATGAAAATCACTTTAACATGGTCAAAACGTGAACGTAACGAATCGAAATATTCACAAGACTAGTAAAGCACACCAACAGCTTTAGTTTAGAGGTTGTTGCGATGATTTTCTGCGTTTATATCTCTTGTTAGATTTTTTTCAAAATTGAAAATAGCCTAAACACACTTAAGCCACCTCGAAATTTTATCCGAATAAACTGAACATTTGACAGAAGGTTTATTTTAGTCGTAGTGAAGAAAGTTTGTTGTTGAAATAATTTATACGCTTTAAAGTTCGTATTTATTACTCATTTGTGTTGAGAATCAATCATATAGAGTTAAACCGCACAATGGATAAGCGAATGCTGTGCTCAAACACGCAAGCCATGATAAGGCATCATCGCCAATCTACGCAATTCTTCTCACAAGACTCTGTAATAATTGTCAAAGATGACAATTGCAATCTGTGGAAAGGATCGCTACAGCGTTACATTTTATCGCTCAACTTTATCTTGATGGTTTAAATGATTTGCTTTTTAGTGAAGCAGCAGACGTAAATAATTATGATAAGTCATATGAGAATAATAATACCCCTAATGGAGACATTAAAATCAAATCTAATTTGACTATTTGTTTTATTCCATATTGTCACGTGAGAACATAACGATAAGATGTACAAATTACGAATACTTTCAAGATGGATAAAAACCTAACCACCAGACGTCGAATTTAGGGCCGTGGAAAAATTGTCTCAAGTTGACCACGTGAATTATCTCAATACACAACCAATATAATGTACTCAAGTAGAAGAAATTTACAGCTCCACCTAGTTGCGGAAAACCGGTATGCGACCCGACAAGTAATGACACGCCTCGTTTTATCTTACTCAATAGTGATGTGATACATTTAGCTAAATCTTTTTTTTTTTCCTGCAGAGCCAACTCACCCGAATGAAATTAAAATAGCTACTTTCATTGCGATGTCCACTTTTGCTACCAGGTTGAGCTTTGATATCATAAATCGTTTACATCGATTAATGTTTGATTATGGGGTAGATACTCCAATGTGCGCGAGCCAAGCCTACGGAGGGTAATTAATGGATTAATTATCCACCGTGGTGTGAAGCTTGCAACAAATCATTGAACATGAATAAAAACTCATTAACATCTTGATCTCACTGCACAGCTTTTTCATTTTCCAACTAAGACCGTGAGCAATACGTGGTCAAATAAAAAAACAATTGTCTCCTTGACGAATTTTTGAAACAGAAAAAATATGTTGATTAAAATATGCCACTATATCTTTCCAAAAAAAAAATTGTGTAGAAAATATAGTACCCAGTCTTTTATACTTAGTTTTTCGGTGAAAATTAAGTCATGTCCACGCAAAAGATTAAAATCGGAATCTCGCCGAGACAGCAGGCGCGTGCAAAATTCATGTTTAGCATCCAAGTTAGCGCGCCGAGTGAGTGACTTTCAGCGATCACAACATCCGTGGCAACGCTCCACCACTGTTGATAAGTGATAATTTAAAGCATAATTTCCTCACCTGCACGCCAGCCATGGAGCCGGAAAAGACTCCGGAGCCTTTGACGAAGGCGGAGCTGAAAAAGCTCCGTCGGTTGGAGAAGAAACGCGAAAAGAAATTGGCTGCGGAAGAGCTCAAAAAGAAATGCGTCAGGGTTGGTATCTGATGAACGGTCTCATATCAGCTGTGTGACACAATCGTTCGAATCTTCTCATTTTGCAGGATCATTTGAAGCGGGAGCAAAATTTCTCGCTGGAAACGGAAAGACGCGTGTTTAAAGACTGGGAACGCATGTGCTCGGGTGTGAAATATGACCAGCTTCTGGAGGAAATGATGCAAATCAAGCAGAACGTTCAGTTGGCATTCGACCGGAAGAACAACTACATCGAGCGGTTGTTTGGGGATCGTGCTGAAATCGAGGATATCTATTCGAAGAACTTGCTGCGGCTGAAAAGATTGATCGACTGTTATTTGGGTAAGATGCAGGGCGAAATACGGCCCTCGTGGTTGTCCAGCATCAAATTATGGAATGCTTCATGATCAATGTTGGGATACATATTGTTTTTTTTTCTTTTTTAGTGAGGTTTCTAGTCCTAGGCTAGTTCACCTCAGATAGATATTGTAAAGTATGGCATTATGATGGAAACTGTTCTTTTCGGAAAGTAATTACCCGGGCAGGAGCCAGGAATTATATAACAAAGCATGATATGAACTTAATTGATATAAATAATATAAATATCATTCAAATCTCAATATATGCTATGGAAAGAATATATTGATAGCTCGAGATATTGATCACTTTATACAAATATGCACCTGTGCACCCAGATACAAATGTACCGTTTGTTTGAGAAACTGCATATATGACATTTTTGGCCAAAATGAGATTTTTATATATGTATTCGGAATCCTCGTCCAAAAATACGTAGTCTGGCAAAAAATACGAAAAAAAATTTTTTTTCGGAAATGTATGAAGAATTTTTCGTTTGTTTGAGAAACTTCATATCAAGACAAAATTTTCAAAACGACTTATCTGCTTTTGTAAACAAAGATTCAAACGACGATTTGACGAATCTGATAGCTCTCCCATGCAAACCAACACCATCAACAGGTAGCGGAAACCTTCACCTACCTATTGGTGGCGTTGGTTTGCGTGGGAGAGCTATCAGATTCATCAAATCGTCGTTTGAATCTTTATTTAAAACGAATAATCGTTTTAAATTCTTGATATCTACCTACTGAAGAGCAATTATGAACTACTGCTAGCAGTTTGCCTTAAGTGCTTTAAGATGTTGAGTTTTGCCAAAAACTATTTATCTGTATCGAAGAAATCAAAAGATGCGGTGGCAGTTTGTTCAAAAATAGTTTTTTTGTTTTTTTCTCGGAATTGTGAAAAATGGATATATGCAGTTTCTCAAACAAATGATTCAAATGCATTCCTAATAAAATATGGTACTCTTTTAATTAGTAAAACCATACCTGAATTCTATCTGAAATTTGTTTGGAAAATTCTTCCGGAAATTTACTCTTCTTCTTCTTCATTGAGATTACATCCCCTCTGGGACATTGTCGCCTCGCAGCTCATGAGGCTAACACGATGATACTTTTATGCCTGTGTGAACTGTGTGAAGCGACCACCATAATAACCCAGAAAATATATCTTAATATGGAATAATTTGTTTCCATGCGTCGATATCGAGTCATAAAACAACGACTCATGGAGGTTTTACTGTTTTACTGCAATGTTGTGACGAAGACTATATTTTTTCGCTTTCTTCATACGACGAGAATAACTATTGTCAGCCCTGGCTGGAGGAATTTCTGAAGAAGTCTTTAAGCAATGCCCAAAGACATTCTCCAAGAACTCTAAAAATGTTAAAAATGCTTCAAGAATTTCCTTGATTTATGTTTTAGAGCATAGTTTCCCAAAGTGGTGGGTCGCGACCCCCCAGCCTGTGTAAATCTTAACTTTGGGAAGCTGTGTTCTAGAGCTTTGAAACGAATTTCTTGGAAAATTTCTACAAGTATTTCTAAAGGATTGGCCAAAGGTTTTCCTAAACAAACTCCTGAAGGAATTCGTTGTGGAACTAATTTCTGAAGGAAATTTAGAAGAAATTTTCGAATTTCCGAAGGTGTTTCGAAGAATCCCTACAGTAATACTCCGAAGAGTTTCTGAAGGACTTTCAGAATGAATTACTGGAGAAGTTCCAAAGGAATAACCTTGGGCTATTTTTCAAGGAATTCTTGGAACAATTTTAGAAGAAATTCTAGAAGGACTTCCTGAAGCATTTAAATACCGTCGTCGGGGTGACAAATGGGGGTGAGAATATGTCACTGTTTCAACTGCCTAGAATACTAGTAGAATGGATTCAATGTATCTGAGGGCAAGAAGACTAAAATGTAAGAGACATTTTTGAACTATTTTGCTCTACGACCTCCAGGCTGCCGGTGAGAGCGATGACCCATTCTCACCCCCCAGACCCATTGTCACCCCCGATGACGGTAGGTAACTCTACAGAAATTCTATTCGTAATTTCTTCCTTAAATCCTTTAGAAATTGATTCGAAAAAGCGTTTAGCAACAGTTTCAAAAATTTCTTCAGGAATTCCTTGTGGAATTCCTTAAAAAAAATCCATTGGAAATTCTTTTTTTTTAATCCTTCAGAAATTCTTTTACAAACTCGCTTCGAAAATTCCTTCATTTTTTTTATTCCTGTATGAATTCAGTTGAAATTTTTATCATGAATTTATTCGGAAATCTCTCCTGAAAATCATTTAAGAAATTCTACAGGAATTCCTCCAGAAATTCTTCCGAGGACTCCTCCAAAAATTTCCTCTAGATTTTTTTTTAAATCCTGTGTACCTTTCAAGCTTGGTCGACAATACCATTACCTTACTCGACGTTGGCTGACTTAGACCTGAAAGCAACCCGACTTTAGAACTTTTGCCTATTATTTACTAGACATTCGCTCGACTTAGAACATGCATAAAACCTCACCACAGACTAACAGACGTAACAGCTTGAACATTTTGAGCTTGAGCTTGAGCTTGATTGACTGCTCGTAGTTGCTACTCCATTATGACCAGATCAGCTGTTCTTGCACAGGGAACCAACAGATGTTTGCTTGGGACTAGCACACATCTTCAATGTACAAGCACTGGTGATCTCATTTGTTAGGTCATACTGGCGCCTGCCACGTCAGAATGCAAGTCAATGTAGGGAATGGGGAGGAAATGATGATGCAATGACTCGCCCACTGCAAGCCGAATATACCTCTGCACTTGCCACGAGTTCATGCGGAATTTGTTGGAATTTCTGGGTTAGGTTGGAGAGGTAGAGGTCCGTCTTGGTTAACGAGCTGCCAATGTGATAGATAGGAGAAGGTAACTGATGGAATTTCTAATTGGATGTAGGAAACGAGCTCTATAGTTCATTTCCAATTCTAGCAGATTACTGTTAGAATACTCAAGTTGAAGGTATAGGAATAGTAATGGAAACGGTATGGAAGTCCATTTCCAGTTCTAGCGATTGCTAGAACATGAGAAATAAAGAGAAAGATATAAAGTAGGAGAATGGAACGGACCTGGGAATGAACCCACGACCTCCTGCGTATGAGGCAGAAGCAGTAGCCATATGACTACCAAGCCCGCTTCCAGACGTAACAGCATGAACATTTTTCTCAAAAACTATCTATTTTTCTAACTACCACTATCTTGCGAGCATGTTACACGAAAAAATGTTTCGTATGAAATTGTCACCAGAAGACTCTGGAGTGAAATGTCAAACTTGAAAGATAACGACGCGAGCGCCGTTATGAAATTGTGTTGTCAAATGCGCAATCAATCAAATTCAATAATGTCTCTAGGTCATACAATTAGACACCATAAGATGATGTCATCCCTACATGAATCCTCATTACAATTTACTAAATTATTTGAGAAAAACTTCTCAAATTAAAATTATTTTCCAAAGTGTACGTTATATATGGGGTACGTTATATTATATCCTAGATTACATGTATTCGGTTTACAGTCAGCATGCAGATGAACTATCGTTTCCTTCTCATAGACACATTGATCATTGATCAGTATAGGCACGAGTGTGATGACATAGGAAATGAGACCAGCAAAACTCATCGACTAAAAGTTTTTGTGAATTTCAATTAGAAGCTATTTTCTTTATGTTTATGGCTATCTAATATGGTAGTAACTACGCAAAAACTGCAGTGTGTTTCCACGAACATGTTTTGCAATCAATAAAAATAGACATCGAAGAAATGGAGCTCCACGTTTGTGATAAATCACAAATTAGCATTAGTACGATAATAATGCTAAATTTAGAAACATAACAGTAAAATTATCTTTTAGAGTCGGAATCTTCCGTAGTAACATAACGTAACCGCATTCGGCAGGATGACTCAAACATCAAACCATTTGTGCAGTGTTTATATTAAATGTTGGCCATTTCTTTTCAACTGTAACGAAAATATGAGATGATTTTTTTTTTTTTTCAGGAAAGCACGTTTTCATTCACGCTATTTGTGTATGAATTAATTCAATAATTATATAATGAAAAGCTTCAGTATAATGTAATTCTGAATATAATTGATATATTAGGAATATGAATTCATGAACTGAAGGTGGGTTGATACAACTTTTGAAAATTACATTCGTGGAGGTAAAGTGTAACCCAAGTCAGTAGTGAGACGTTTCACTACCCACTTCACACTACTCACTTTTAACAGTGAGAAATAAGAAATGAAACGTCTCACTACTCACACCTCATTCCACACTTCTCACTGTGAAAAGTGAGTAGTCAGACGTCTTACTTCTCTGTTCGCACTACTCACTTTTTACAGTGAGAAGTGAGCAATAAGGAGTGGGTAGTGAGACGTCTCACTTTCATAAGTCACACGGCATCTAAATGAGAAATAAATATTCTTTATAATGTCAAAAAAATGGAGATATGTTATTTTTGCCTTTCTCGTATACAAAGTATACGTAAAGGCTATATGTTCGCTCCAGAAACGAACTTTTGATTGGAGTCCCGGAGACCCATAGTGTTATTTACCGATCGACTCAGCTCGACGAATTGAGGTAATGTCTGTGTGTATGTGTGTGCGTATGTGTGTGTGTATGTGTGTGTGTATGTGTGTGTGTATGTGTGTGTGTATGTGTGTGCGCAAAATAATCTCACTCATTTTTCAGGCACTTATCCTTAACTGATTTGCTCGCAACAAGTTGCATTCGACGTAGAATCTTGTCCCATTGTTTCGTATTGAAAATTGGCCCAATCGGACTATGGGCTTCGGAATTATGGCCAAAATATATTTATGTATAAGAAAAATTCTCACTCACTTTTTAGGCACTTACTCTAAGCTGATTTACTCGCAACAAGTTTCATTCGACGTAGAATATTGTCCAATTGTTTCGTATTGAAAATTGGCCCAATCGGACTATGGGTTTCGAAGTTGTGGCCAAAATTCATTTTTGTACATAAGAACACGTACAAAATTCTCACTCATTTTTCAGGTACTTATCTTTAACGGATTTTCTCGCAACAAGTTGCATTCGACGCAGAATCTTGTCCCATTGTTTCCTATTGAAAATTGGCGGAATCGGACTATGGGATTCGGAGTTATGGTCCAAATATATTTTTTATAAGAAAAATTCTCACTCATTTTTTAGGCACTTACTCTTAGCTGATTTACTCGCAACAAGTTTCATTCGACGTAGAATATTGTCCAATTGTTTCGTATTGAAAATTGGCCCAATCGGACTATGGGTTTCGAAGCTATGGCCAAAATTATTTTTGCCTTTCTCGTATACAAAGTATACGTAAAGGCTATATGTTCGCTCCAAAAACGAACTTTTGATTGGAGTCCCGGAGACCCATAGTGTTATGTACCGATCGACTCAGCTCGACGAATTGAGGTGATGTCTGTGTGTATGTGTGTGTGTATGTGTGTGCGCAAAATAATCTCTCATTTTTCAGGCATTTATTCTTAACCGATTTGCTCGCAACAAGTTGCATTCGACGTAGAATCTTGTCCCATTGTTTCGTATTGAAAATTGGCCCAATCGGACTATGGGTTTCGAAGTTGTGGCCAAAATTCATTTTTGTACATAAGAACACGTACAAAATTCTCACTCACTTTTTCAAGGAACTTATCTTTAACGGATTTGCTCGCAACAAGTTGCATTCGACGCAGAATCTTGTCCCATTGTTTCCTATTGAAAATTGGCGGAATCGGATTATGGGATTCGGAGTTATGGCCAAAATATATTTTTATAAGAAAATTCTCACTCACTTTTAGGCACTTACTCTTAGCTGATTTACTCGCAACGAGTTTCATTCGACGTAGAATATTGTCCAATTGTTTCGTATTGAAAATTGGCCGGATCGGACTATGGGTTTCAAAGCTATGGCCAAAATTATTTTTTACATAAGAATCACGTACAAAATTCTCACTCGTTTTCAGGCACTTATCTTTAACTGATTTTCTCGCAACAAGTTGCATTCGACGCGAAATCTTGTCCCATTATTTCGTATTGCAAATTGGCGGAATCAAACTATGGGATTCGGAATTATGGCCAAAATATATTTTTATAAGAAAAATTCTCACTCACTTTTTAGGCACTTACTCTTAGCTGATTTACTCGCAACAAGTTCCATTCGACGTAGAATATTGTCCAATTGTTTCGTATTGAAAATTGGCCCAATCGGACTATGGATTTCGAAGTTATGGCTAAAATTATTTTTTTTTTTACATAAGACGCACGTACAAAATTCTCACTCATTTATCAGGCACTTATCTTTAACGGATTTTCTCGCAACAAGTTGCATTCGACGCGGAATCTTGTCCAATTGTTTCGTATTGAAAATTGGCGAAATCGGACTATGGAGTTATGGCCAAAATACATTTGGCCATAACAATCTCACTCATTTTAGTCACATATGTACCCTCAGCCGATTTACTCGCAAGAAGTTGCATTCGATGCAGAATCCGGTCCCATTGTTTCCTGTTGAAAATTGGCCGGATCGGACTATAGGCTCAGAAGTTATGGTCAAAATACTTTTTTTCACCAAAAGTGCGTAGAAATTACTCACTCGAAAGAAACGAGAAAGGCACCATCACCGCTAGGTGGATTAATCTGGGTTTTTTACTCATGTTTTGCCTTTCTCGTATACTAAGTATACGGTAAAGGCTATATGATCGCTCCAAAAACAAACTTTTTATAGAAAGCCCGGAGACCCATAGTGTTATATACCAATCGACTCAGTTCGACGAATCGAGGTGATGTCTGTGTGTGTGTGTGTGTGTGTGTGTGTGTGTGTGTGTGTGTGTGTGTGTGTGTGTGTGTGTGTGTGTGTGTGTGTGTGTGTGTGTGTGCAACTACTCAAAAAATGTCACTCATTTTTCGGGCACTTATCCTCAACCGATTTGCTCGCAACAAGTTGCATTCGACGCAGAATCCTGTCCCATTGTTTCCTATTTGAAATTGGCGAGATCGGACTATGGGATCGGAAGTTATGGCCAAAATACAAATTCATTTGAAAAATCGCGTAAAAATTGTCACTAATTTTTTCAGGCACTTATCTTCAACCGATTTGCTTGAAACAAGTTTCATTCGACGCAGAATCCTGTCCCATTGTTTCCCTATTTGAAATTGGCGAGATCGGACTATGGGATCGAAAGTTATGGCCAAAATACAAAATCATACGAAAAAATCGCGTAAAAAATGTCACTCATTTTTCGGGCACTTATTCTCAACCGATTTGCTCGCAACAAGTTGCATTCGACACAGAATCCTGTCCCATTGTTTCCTATTTGGAATTGGCCAGATCGGACTATGGGATCAAAAGTTATGGCCAAAACACAAAATCATACGAAAAAATCGTGTAAAAAATGTCACTCATTTTTCAAGCACTTATCCTCAACCGATTTGCTCGCAACAAGTTGCATTCGACGCAGAATCCTGTCTCATTATTTCTTATTTGAGATTGGCCCGATCGGACTATGGGATCAAAAGTTATGGCCAAAACACAAAATCATACGAAAAAATCGTGTAAAAATGTCACTCATTTTTCAGGCACTTATCCTCAACCGATTTGCTCGCAACAAGTTGCATTCGACGCAGAATCCTGTCCCATTGTTTCCTATTTGAAATTGGCCAGATCGGACTATGGGATCGAAAGTTATGGCCAAAATACAAATTCATACAAAAAAATCGCGTAAAAATGTCACTCATTTTTCAGGCACTTATTCTCAACCGATTTGCTCGCAACAAATTGCATTCGACGCAAAATCCTTTCCCATTGTTTCCTATTAAAAATTGGACAGGTCGGACTATGGGATTGGAAGTTATGACCAAAATACCTTTTTCATAAAATCACAAAAAATGTCACCTATTTTTCGGACACCTAACCTTAACCGATTCACACGAAACAAGTTGCATTCGACGCAGAATCCTGTCCCATTGTTTCCTATTGAAAATTGGCTAGATCGGACTATGGGATCGGAAGATATGGCCGAAACACCATTTTAGCCATTTTATACGAAAAGGCTGTATGTTCGCTCCAAAACCAAACTTTACAGAAGGCCTGGAGACCCATAGTGTTATATACCAATCGATTCAGCTCGACGAACTGAGATGATGTCTCTGTCTCTCCCACTTCATACAGGAGTTTGGCAGAAAGACGGTCATGAGATTTATATCATAACAAATATTGCCCTCCGCTCGCGTGATGGGAATGACATTTTCGTTTTCTTTTTGTGTAGTCGGAGCTTCAGTTCAACTAACATCCAAAAGTGATATCCTTAAAATATATGAGTGGGTGAAATAAAACAGGGTTATGTACGTCAAATTCTTATTAGCATATTGTAGATCAAGCTGAAAACCGAACCGAGGTCCCGCGAAATCGCATTTCCGGATGTTGCAACTGCATCGCAGTAGTGCGCAACTGTGCCATAGTCAGGCACCACTCGCGATGCAGTTGCGACATCCGGAAATGGGAACAAAATCGATTTTCGGTTTTCAACTGGATCTACAATATCTTTTCCATAAATAATCTGATTTTCATAGAACGGACAAAGAAATTTGTCTTTTTTACTCCTAGCCACTAGCTCATCTTTTTTCAAGCACACACATTTTACGAAGGTCGAGAAAGGCACCATCACCGCTAGGTGGATTAATCTGGGTTTTTCAATTATATTGATATATCTCGACAACGGCAGAAGATACAGACGATATAAGAATATAGCAAAACACGCGTTTTAAAAAGCTCCAAAAGTCTTCAAAAGGTCACATCCGTGAAAAATAAAAAAATTAAATGAGCAGATCATAAATATTGTGTTTTGAGAGACACCCTTATCCTGGTAAGTAAAATTACTCTAAACAAGTGAGCTTAAGAGCTACATAAAAAGTTTATACAGCAAAGTTGATTGGAAAAAGCTGCGCTACAGCTTTGTAGAACATTTTATGTAAATATTCCGCAAAAAAAAATCACATTTTTATAAAATGGCCCACCCTATTTTTCGGTAACTCTATAATAAGGGCCCAAGTATCCAGAACAACTTTGTACTTTGAACAAATTTTGTTTCTTAAAAGTATGCTTCAGACCGAAAATGCATCTTTTCTCGTAAATCTTGCAATACGATGATAATGATAAAGCTTATAAAAAGTGTTAAAGCTGTAGATTTTTTTGTTTTTCATTTCTCACGAATGACGTCTTCTGAAGACTTTTGGGGCTTTTCAAAACGCGTGTTTTGCTATAAGAATATCGTCTGTACCTTCTTCCGTTGTCGAGTTATATCAATTTATTTAAAAAACATGATTTTAGTAAAATTGATAAAACTTGAGATAAAAAAAATAACATATCCCCAATTTTTTGACATAATTAAGAATGTTAATTTCTCTTTCAAATGCTGTGTGAATATATTTTTTTGGTATGCCCTAACCGGAGATATCAACTTATGAAAAAAATTTAATTTTGACAGAAAAACGATTATAACTTTTGATCGGAAAAAGATATTGAGCATATTTACCCATCAAAAGTTGAATTTTTTTTGAGCTCTAAAAGTCACCTAAAGACGACTTTTTCGAGAAATCTAGAACAAAAAAAGTAGATCAAAAATACTGTTTTTTAGGTACACCCTAATCCAATTAGGTTAAATTGCTCTAAATCAGCCAACTTAAGAGCTACAGAAAAATTGTTTAGCAAAATTGATTGGAATAAGCAGCGCTACAACTTTGTAGAATATAATATGTCAATATTCCGGGAAATAAAAAAATGTTTTCTAATTTGTTTTTTATATGATGGGCGACCCTATTTGTTGGTAGCACCATAATGATGGCCTTACTATTTCGAACAATTTTGTAGAACAGTTTTTTCTAAAAAATATAGTTTTGGCGTAAAATGCATCTTTCCGCGTCAATCTGTATCCTGGACCATAGTGCAATGCTTGAGTAAACATTGTCTAATTAGCGAATAGCGAATCTCTGAATTATTTTGAGATTCAAATTGTTTATACGCGGTCATTTTGATAGGGACTACATGCGAATATATGTGGCTTTTTAGGTAATTTCAAAAGACCACATTGTAAAACCTCACTACCTCACCTAGGCAAGCCCCCAATTCGCAGTGGCCAGGGCAAGGTCGGCAAGCCCTTGGAAATAGGGTCTACCCCGTAACAGTATCTTTTATTTCGTGCATTGAATGGCTTTACTCAACAACAAAGTTGTATCGCCGAATGATTAAGGACGGAGAAAATATTATTTTAAACTTGTTTCCTCTTACTTGAAATTCGTTTTTTTATTATTCGATTACTCGTTGTTTATTTCCATCCTCCATCTTTTTTCAAAGCTTGGGCTCCTTAAAATATCCCCAATAATCCTAAATTTCATCAGAATGATTAAGGTAGGTGATAGGTGTCATAAAAATAAACATGAACAGAACATTGCAAATTTAGCATAGGCTGCCTTTGATCACTAGCCAGGAAAGCATTTTTTTTTGTCTTTATTATGGAAACTTTTAGCCCTAGGCTGGCGCGTCTCCGGAGGATAGCCAGCCTAAACAATAAAAAATCTATATTAATCCACCTAGCAGTGATAATGCATTTCTCTTGCATTGAAGAAGGTAACGAAAACAATCACTTACGAAAGGTCCAAAATAGCACTTTAGGTAGTTGGATTAAATTTTTCTCATCAATTTACATATATTGCATTCATTTATATACATCGCAGGCAAAAAAAAGATTTTTTTTTCAATTTCGGAGGTATTTGAAGGTCCCTATGAAAATAAACGATAATTTGTCAACATCTTCGGAAGGCAATGTCTAGAAAGTACAATTTTTAATGGCAAACAATAAGACTGAATTCCCCGTCGAACGCAACAGGTTGCGTGTAAATCGGTCAACGCTTAATTTCAAAAAGTGCTTATATATTATAGTGCACGCCTTAAAAACAAACAAAAGTAATAAAACTTATTATTTCAATAAATTATATCTAAAAAATCGAAGATGCATTTTAATAAATTTGTTAATATGTTTGTTGATAACCTTAGTGATATTGAACGATTTGTCAATAAAAATAAGGTGCTTATAACTGAACCAATAAAGGTGTCCACAACCGAATTTAGCAGCGTTTCAGGAAAGTGATGAAAAAAATTTTCGTACTGAAATTTCAATGGCAATTGTTATTGAACCACAAAATAGACTAAATTTATCGTATGAATTCGCATTTGAAATCACTTTTTTAATTCAATCCCATCACTTCATGACACTTTGAAAAAGGCCAAACAAAACTTTCGGGTTGATTTTCATGTATAAAACAATTGATTTGTTCATAGTTCAAAGTAGAGGTGTCTATCTAGTTTGGTATCCTGCACAAAACATCGTGTTTCGATAGCAAATAAATGACAGTTGTCAGAATGACAGTATCTGCTTTCTGTCAAAAGATACGTGGGGGTACCCACAACCGAACCACTTCTCCTGTAATGAAAAAATAAATTTCCCCATACTAATTTGCATGCAAACTTGAAGCGGCTTGTGCTAAATCAGTTTTAATCCAAATGAGCTCAAATTTTCAGAGGACACTCAGAACATGGTAAAGAATCAGATAAGCACTGTATAGGCATACTTCGATGATAGTAGTCGATTTTCCGGTTTGTTGTGATTATTTTTGCTTGTCAAATCAGAAGAAATCACGCCGTTCGTTTATTTTATACACTTTCAATACTGTCAATGAATGATCAACGCTATTGTCGGAGAACTCAACGTTCAGCAGTTTCCACGATGAGGAAAAATCAAGCAATTCATTTGAGAACGGATGTTCCGAAAAATTGCAGACTCATTGCTTTGGCAGTTTTTTTTACCAGAAGATTCTCAATGATTTCTATGAAACATTTGCAACCAAGTTTCATTTTTTTTCTAATCTGATACAAAAATGACAATAGAATAGAACCAACCAAAACCGTAATTGTTTTGAGCAGTTATGTAAATTTATTAATTGTTTTCCCAGGATTCTCAAGTTAGTAGTAATCTAATAGTAGAAAATATTGCTGAATGATGAGAGCTGAAACTATGCCTGCTTCTGTAAATGTCTGTTTGTGAAATTGTGTTTGAGGAAAAGTAAACTGATAGCAACAACTTTCTCAGTAGTCTAAAAATTCGTACCACAAGCAATAATAAGAAGAGTTTTTTTTCCAGAAATTTCAAGACTTTATGCAAGAGCGAAATCGTACTTAGGTGGATGTTTCAAAAGAAAACATTAAATAAAAAGAGTTTGATTAGTTTTACTTTTTTTAGTGTGTTTTAAAATTTAGTACAGGAACTTAAATTTATGTACAGGAACTTCAAAAGATTTAAAAAATTAGTCTAAATCTAATTAGAATTTCAAAGCATCTACATCGATTCCATCATTTATAACATTTTCTAATCTGAATTGAAATGTTTTTGATGACACAAGCTTGAACGCAAATGGAGCGACTAGTATAAGGTGAACTGGCTATTCAATACTTTAAGAAGCTAGGAAGGATGGGTTCCAGACTATCGAACAGCATACTATTCATAACCACCAAAACAATCTACAGAAAATAAAATGGGGCTGAACGGAGTAATGCTTTTTTAATGCAAGTAAATTATTACTGTTGAGAGGACAAACGCGTGTGTTAAATGTAAAATGCAACCAAAGTTGTATCGAAAGGCTATCATTCTATTAAAAAAAAAAACTTTATAGGACACTCTGTTGGGGCCCTTCTTAGCCGCGCGGCTACAAAGCAAGGCTCGATTCCCGGTGACGGTCTAGACAATTTTCGGATTGGAAATTACCTCGACTACCTTGGGCATAAAAGTATCATCGTGTTAGCCTCATGATATACGAATGCAGAAATGGTAACTTGGCTTAGAAACCTCGCAGTTAATAACTGTGGAAGTGCTACATGAACACCAAGCTGCGAGGCCCAGTGGGGGATGTCATGCCAATGAAGAAAAAGAAGAAGAAGAATAAGCAAAAGGGCACTCTAGTAACCACAGTTATAGACAAAATTTGAAAAAAAAAACGTTTCAAAATCTTTTTTCATTTAATTATTGTACAGTTTATTTTCCTTAAACTAAAATTCACCTATACCTTCCCTTCCATTAGAGATACATCAATACTTTGTTACTAATTTAAGTCAGCAATATCAAGAGGATACCAAATTTCGACTTGAAGAGTTCGGTCGTGAAGTTGAACTAAAAGAGGTAAACTGTGCTTCTGTATTGATTTTGGCAGTTGTTAATCTGTTAATCTGTATTATGGAAAACACAGGGTCAAGCCAACGAATGCACTCAACAGATGGAAGGAGCCCTAATATCGCTCGAAGAATCTATGGAGCAAGGGCTTACTGATGATCGGAGAGATTTCATCAAGAAAAACGACGAAAACATTAACTTTGTGAGATCCATTTAAATGAAGATATCATTTTTGAACTGATCCAATTTTTATTTTTAGCATATTGAAAAACGGGATAGACTACGAGATGAAAACGTTCAACGAATAGAACAACTCCACGATGAAATCAAGTCTGTAATGGCTAACTATGTTACCACTATTTTCCATCCAGAAATGGAGAAAGCTTACCAAACTTTGTGTGACGAGGATCAGAAATCTCAAAAAACCATTCAAACCAACCGTGCCAAAATTAAAGAACACTCGCTCCGCATAAGTCGCCTCACCAAGAAAATCACCGAAGTGGAAATAGCCGGAACTCGAAAAGTGATTTCCAAAAGATTCATCAAACGAAATCTCGAAGCGGATATCGATACGCTAAAGAGAAAAATCTTTCAAATGGACGTGCATCACCAGGCTCGGATGAAAGAATTATCCTACGAGGTGTACCACGTCCAAAAGCACCTGAATAAACTGCTGACCAAGGGAAGGCTGATTCTGAGTCAGGCGCAAACCTGCAGCAAGTACGAATGCGAGGACGACGTCGCATATTTTAATAAACGACTGGAGCAAGGCCACGGGGCCCAGGTCGGTCCAAACGGTGGGGACCACTACCCGGCTGAGTTTGCGTTTCTGTTCGCTAAAATCAATCGAGTGAAGGCGATTAACTTACTGCAGCGCGAGGAACGGGACCGGTTGCGGCTTGCCAACAGCGAACTGCAGCGTCAGTGCCAAGAGTACTTCAAGCTAAGTAGCCCCAAGGCCAAAGTTGCCCTGCTGCAGCCTGGCGTTACAAATGCGGAGCAATGATGGGATTTTTTGGTGGTTGGGTCTAGAATGCGATGTTGAGGAGCCAAATGATTAATGTTCATCGGATTAGAAAACTATAGAAACATTGTTTTTGTGGCTTTGAACGATTATACATTATTGAATCAATGAGCTGAGTCATCCAGAAAGCCCCTCCTTCGTTTTTTTTTACATACAAAATATCACAGTACAGTCAAAATTGCATTGGGTGCAGGAGCAGGATTCCGAACAAATATTATAATAAAATTTCAAATAAGTTTTCCTTCTGCCAAAACCTTTCGTAAAAGCACTTACTTTACTTGGTATGAAGTGCAATGTAAAACTTACAAAGCTAAATGTCCGCGAAAAAAACTTGTTACGAGGAAAATAGATCCAATCGACATGAGGCTTGTGCATTTTTTAAGTCTTTTCTAAAAAAGAAATATAATTAGCATGAGCATTTGCATTAGCATTGAGCATTTCGCACAAATTCGCAGGTTATACAAGCCAAGGCTATTGTATGAGAGTAGCATCACTTTCAGCCGTTACCACAGATATTGATCTGGGAGATGGAAGCAATGCACTCTCCAATAGTCGAGATCTGTCCTAGCCACGTCTTGCGAATGCTGAGGAAATGTAAGCATGATAAGTTGGGCTGGACACATATCTAAGAAAGATGCAGAGAACTCTACGGCCTCTCATAGGTGCCACGGGGTTTTGGATTATATGGGAGGTTGTAGCAGTAGGATTCGTTTTGATAGAAAAAACTAAGATACAAAGTAGGAAAGGGACGAGCCTGGAATTGAACCCATGACCTCCTGCTTATAAGGTAGAAGCGGTAACCACTAGACCACCGAGCTCGACTGCTTTTTTAAGAAAGAAATATAATATACATGAATCATAATCGTTCGTTCTTCTGGGGCATTATCATTCATTGCATTTAATATCTATTTTTAAAAATCATTTATATACAATCGGAATCTAGGTTGCAAGTTTTACCATTCCAGTTATTCAGTGATTTGTTGCCTTGCTGTCTGGTAGGATATTTCGCGCGAGTGCTAATTAATTCCACTTTGCTGGTGTCATTGATGATAATCTATTATGCAACACGAAATATGTTAAATTTGTTTTATTTGGTAAAATTAGAAGAATAGTGACAGAAATTAGCTCTCTGGTTTGATTTTGTATAATAATCAAGATTATTAAATATTTTTTAAAGAAATGTCCTCGTGCCCTTCGTGGAGTAAGGGGCGGAAAACTAATAATAAATAACAATTAATTGCATATTATTCGGCAACTCGGCCGTACAAAAATCACTTTTTGTTAAATATCTTGGCTGCGCATATCCATAGCAAATGTTTTAAATGGACAAATTTATACTAAATTTGTATAAAAGAATCCACGTGTCTTGGAGGGACGCAAACCCTCAACCACCTACTCTTTAGATATGCGTGATAACCCCTACACAACAAGACCACATACAGGTCACGTTTCCAGAAAATCCATCAGAATCCGAGTACAAACCATCACCACGGTTAGCTTTTTTTGTAAATTTAATATCTTTCAATATCGTCACAAGTGCTTTACTGTTGTATATCCACAGTCAAGAGAGCCCACATTGTTTATTACAGTGAACTCTCCGTAACTCTACGTTATGTAATTCGATGAAATTCTGAGTCCTTTGAATCTAGAATACTGCGTTGCTTCCGTAAGTCGAACCGAGCAGCACAAGAAAGACAAATCTGGTTGCAGCAACTTGGTTGTGACTAAATCTGGTCCCATATGAGTTGTAGTAACCTATGGTCAAAAGGTCGAAGGGTCAAAAGGTCGAAACAAAAAATCTGAGTCAAAAGGTCGAAGGATCAAAAGGTCGAAAGGACAAAAGGCCGAAAAAACAAAAGGTCAAAAGGTCGAAGGTCGAAAGGACAAAAGGACGAAGGGTCAAAAGGTCGAAGGGTCAAAAGGGCGAAACAAAATATCTGAGTCAAAAGGTCGAAGGTCGAAAGGACAAAAGGTCGAAAGGTCAAAAGGTCGAAACAAAAAATCGGATAGATAAAGATAGAAATTGCGGTTGTTTTTTTTTAATTCTTCATTAACGTGATTTTTTCAACGATGAGAAATTCATTACTAAATTGCGGTTGTTGGACAAAAAGTCGAAGGCCAAAAAGTCGAAGGCCAAAAAGTCGAAGATTAAAAACTTAAAGGTCAAAAGATCGAAGGTCGAAAAAATTAGTCAAAACGTCGAGTGTTTATCAACCATTCTTTTGCACATTTATGTTTTACCTGATAATATTTCATTGTTGAAGTTTCCCTTCTTTTAGTCATAGGCCGTTCTTTCGAGATTCGCATATTTATATTTATTTGTGTTTCACCTGATTATATTTAATTGTTAAATTTTTCCTTCTTTTAATCAAAGGCTTGTCTTTCGAGTTTCTAATCTAATCTAATCTAATCGAACACAAACGCAGCCAGTACAAAGAAAGCATCCTGGAAAACTATTGAGTTAGATGACACCCAAAAATTTTTCTTGTCAATATTGAGGCTCACAGCATACCAGTGGTATGACATAAACTTCAAAACGGCCAGGCCCACTGCGTTGTGTTTGCCGCAGAGATGATTCTTCGAGATGTATCGTGTTCAAGTAGTCACTTCAACATGATACATATCACGAATCTACAGGGGTTGAAGGATGCGTGGACATACCGTACCATACGCACCGCGTTCTTTTTAAGTTCTTATTTTGGTAATTGTATATAAATAAATATGTAGTGAAATGAATAACATTATGATAAGAAATTTTATCAAATTTTATATATATTTGTAGAATACAACGTCAACTAGGAGCCGAAGTTGATTCGGGATGTACATCTCTTGTAGAAGAAGCTGGAAATTGTAAAGAATTTATTTATTATTTAGAATGTTATTTATCAGATAGCAGTTTATGTGCCAGGAAGTCGTCTACGTAAAGGTTACATGGCAGGTTGTGAAGCTTTCCTTCCTGGGATGTTTTGTAGTGGGCTATGAAAATGTTAAATGAGTATGAAGGTACATAATACAATAATATAAATATATAAAAGCATAAAAATATGATTTTTTTAATATGAAAATAAGAAACATAAAAATATAGTGTAATAATAGAATAAAAATTGCTATATGAAAATTTAAAAAATATGAAAACATGAAAATAAAAAATGAAGATACAAAATATGAGTATATAAAAACATGAGAGTATGATAATATTGCAAATGTTAAAATATAAAATGTTATATTAAAGTATTAAATTTTGAGAATATGACAATATAAAAATCTGAAAATAAGATAATATAAAAATATTAAAACACAAAAATATAGAAGATGGAAATATGAAAGTATAAAAAATAATATAATAAAAATATAGAAATATGTAAATATGCTAATTAAATTATAACAACATGAAAGTATGAAAATATAAGAAAGGCAAAAAAATTAAAATATGAAAATTAAATATTTCAAACTACAATATGAAAATATGATATGAAAAAAATACAAATATATGAAAATACAAAAGTATAAAAATATGAACATATACAAGTATAAAAATGTGAAAGCATAAAAAAGGCATCATAATGTGTATATAAGTATAAAATAGAAAAAATATAAGAGTAAGGAAAATATGATAATATAAAAATATTATAATATGAAGGTGTAATAACATGAAATTATATAAATATGAAAATACAAAAATATAAAACATAAAATATCAAATTTGAAAGTGGAATGTTAGATTTAAAGAAATATGAAACTATGATAATATTATAACATAATAATATGAAAATTTTAAGACACAAAAATAATAGAATGTATAATATAAAATTATAAAAATAAAGAAATTAAAAAAAAATAAAATGTAAAAATATGAAAAATAAATATAATGATATATGAAACATAAGTATAATAAAATATGGAAAATAAATATATTACGAATATATAAAAACACGAAAGCATGGCATTGCTCCGGTATATTTCGTGGACTGGAAACTAGTGATACTCATGTTTCCTTTGAAATCTCTGTTCAGATTGCTATCAGAAATCAAGGTGGGTGTAATCCTTAATTTCAATCTGTGACAAAAATGACAAAAGCATTAGAATTACTATTCCTGGCCACGCTTGTCTGTACCGTTACTAGGGAGAGAAGGAATAAGTATCACGGAGATGGATATTGGGAAGGTATTCGTAGGGTCAGGATGTGCCTGTAGCCGGCAATGTGACCATGGTAGAACTTACCCCGTAACACACCACGAAAAGGTATCTACCCAGCATTACGGGTACAAAGGCTTGTCTTTCGAGTTTCGCACATTAATTTATTTGTGTTTAACCTTATTTTCATTGTTGATCCTTTTCGTTCTTTTAATCATAACCTTTTCTTTCGAGTTTTGCATTTTTAAACCGCATATGAAATACCATAAACACTTGAGAACATTTCATTCTAGAATTACCCTTATGTTAAAACATAGGTATTCTTCAGAGGTGTGTTGTCGAATCAATATTTTATATCAAAGTATTGCTAGGCCTTATTAACTTTAATTGTAAATGTAGAAAATAGTTATTCACTAATTTTCATCAAAATGATTCAAAATATTTAGCTTAACATACCATCTTCTAATGACAGTAATTTTCTTTTCATGTGCTCAAAAAAAATACGTTTTTGTTTACAAAATTTGTTTTTAAGTAACTATAAACGAATATACACAGTTATTTTTACACGGTTTGGTTTTAGTCGTTTAATACCTTCAGCGTCAATGAAACAATAAGTTAATCCCATGAAAAAAATCCCAAAAAGTCAATAAAATTCTGGAAGTATTTAGAAATCTGTGAAAGTTCGGGTTAATCAAGAAAATAATAAATACCAACCGCTTAAAAAAACCTGGGTGTAATACATTTATTTTTATTATTAGAAACCGTTAGGTTACGCTGTCAAGTTGGGCCCCTCCCAACTCCCCCTCGAATTGCCAAAATTTGCGTTAGAGAAGATCCATTAATTACGTAAGGCAAAAATTGGGCATTTAAACCCCCCCTCCCTCTATATCTCACAAATTTTGTATGGATTTGCTCAACCCTTCCCCTCTAAGAGTTACGTTATTTATGGATGCTCCCTTACGTGATTTGTAAACGTTTGTGTTTCATTTTGAAGTCGACTAGTAACCCTCTAACGTCTAAGACCACCTTCAGACGGGAAAAATATATTTTTTCAAATTTTTAATTGTTCAGATTTCAAAATTGATTTTCTGACCTGTTTTTCATTCAACCTTCTGTTAATTTTTCGACCCTCTTTTCCTTTGACTCTTTGTTATTTCGACCTTTATTTCAACCTGTTCTTTCAATTTTTTGACTTCGACATTTTGTCCTTTAGACCTTTTATCCTTTCGACCTTTTATCCTTTAGACCTTTTGCCCTTTCGACCTTTTGTCCTTTCGACCTTTAATCCTTTCGAATTTTTATCCTTTCGGCCTTTTGTCCTTTCGACCTTTTGTCCTTTCAACCTTTTGTCCTTTCGACCTTTTGTCCTTTCGACCTTTTGCCCTTTCGACCTTTTGTCCTTTCGACCTTTTGTCCTTTCGACCTTTTGTCCTTTCGACCTTTTGTCCTTTCGACCTTTTATCCTTTCGACCTTCTGTCCTTTCGACCTTCTGTCCTTTCGACCTTTTGTCCTTTCGACCTTTTGTCCTTTCGACCTTTTGTCCTTTCGACCTTTTGTCCTTTCGGCCTTTTGTCCTTTCGACCTTTTGTCCTCTCGGCATTTTGTCCTTTCGACCTTTTGTCCTTTCGACCTTTTGTCCTTTCGACCTTTTGTCCTTCGACCTTCTGACCTTCGACCTTTTCACCTTCGACCTTTTGACACAGATTCTTTCTTCCTTATTCCTTTTCCTTTGCCGTTTCCCTTCTTACTTCTTATTTCTTCCTTTTTCCTCCTATTTTCTCCCATTTCGTCATTATTTCTCCATCTGTCTTCCTTATTTCTTCTTTCTCCCTCCTTTATCGTTCTTCCTTCTTCTCTTTTCTTTTGTCCTTCTTTTTTCAATTCTTCTTCCTTCTTTTTTTGTACTTCTTCCTTATTAGTTCTTCCTCCTTTCTTCTTCATTTTATCTTATACCTCACCACTCACTTCTCAGCATCTCTCTTCTCACATCCCAATTATCATTCTTCACTTCTCACCTCTTGCTTCTATTTTCCTCACTACTCTCTTTCTTTTCCCTTCGCATCTTACTTCTCTCTTCTCATTTCTTACTTTCCATTTCTCACTTCCCACTACTTACTTCTCATTTGCTTCTGCACACATCTCAGTACTAATTACTCACTTCCATTTCTCAGTACTCACTTCTTACTACCCTTTACTCACTTCGAGCACCTTATTTCTCACTTTTAACTATTCCCTTCGAAAATCTCACATCCCTTTCACTTAATAAATAAACAATTTTAACAATTCGGCCAAATGACCTTTAAGTGGTCTTGTTATGTAGGGCTTATCACTAGACCTGTGCGCCGATTGAAATTTTATCGGCGGCGGCGTGACAGACAATTTTTTGCCAGCGGCGGTGGCATGGTGGCGTGAACTAATTTCACGCGTCAAAAAATTTCCGAATTTCTTCGTAACTTCCTCGACGAATTCCTCAGGAAGTTCATCCACTAGTTCGTTGGGAAGTGCTTCAAGAAATTCTTCTGGATAGTCCTCCAGATATTTTCTTCCAGGAATTCCTTTGCAAATTCCTTCAAAAATTCCTCTGGAAGTTCCTCCAGGAATTGCTCCGGAAGTTCAGGAATTTCTCCGAAAGTTCATCCAGGAATTACTTCGGCAATTCCTGCAAATTCAACCGAAAGTTCATCCAGGAATTCCATTGGATGTTCCTCCAAGAACTCCTCCGAAAGTTCCTTCATAAATTCCTCCGGAAGTTCCTCCAGGAATTTCTCCGGAAGTTCCTCAAAAAGTTCCTCCAGGAAACGCTCCGGAAGGTGCTCCAGAAATTACTCCGGAAGTTAATCCAGGAATTGCCGAAAGTTCCTTCAAGATTCCTCCGAATTTCAACAAGAAATTAGTTGGGAAGTTCCTTTCGGAATTCCTCGAAAACTTCATCCAAGAATTCTTCCCGGAGTTCTTATGGAATTTCAATCAAAATTCTTCGGAAGTTTCTCCAAGAATCCCTCTTGAATTTTTTTTCAGAAATTCCTTCCGGATGTTCCTTCAGATATTCCTCTGGACTCTTCTCCAGGAATTTCTTCAAGAGTTCCTCTTGAAGTTGCTCCGGGAATTCCACCTGAAGTTCTTCCTGATTTTTTTTCCAAATGTTCCTCTAGAAATACTTCGAGCAGCTTATCTAGAAGCTCCTTGGAAAGCTCCTTCAAGAATTCTTTCCGGAATTCCTACATAAGTTTCGTCAAAATTTATCGGGAAGTTTCATCAATAATTTCTTCAGGAATTCCTTCCGAAGCTCCTTAGATGGATGTTTGTCCCGTACTTGTACAGCAAAATCAGCTAGTGCTAGTTACAGTTGTGGGTAGGTCACCATCTAATTAGGTTCTGCATACTTGGAAGTAGATATATGAACCTAACTGAAAATATGTATTTCCGATAGGATGGACTCACTAGTAAAAATGCACAACAAAATATATGAAATTGGCTTACTAGTCCTCTAATAGCCATCGTTGTGGCAAAAAATATTCGATGACAAGTGGTGAAAAAATTGTATGCAGCGACACGCCGATTTATTTTTGACAGCGGCGGCAGCGTGAGAAAATCACCGGCGGCGGAGCGGCGTGGCACTGCGGCGCACAGGTCTAGTTATCACGTCTATCTAAAGAGTAGGGAAAAAATAATAAAAAATTCCTTCTGATTTCTAGAAAAATAATCTGGAAATTCAAGAAATCTATTCTAAGATTTTATTAGGTACTGTCTCTCAAATCAACATTTTTACCAAAAGTAAGACTTTGGTGAGGTGATATGTAAAATTCAAATTGGCGATAAATGATCTAATCGTTTATTCATGCTTGATTCGCTTCTTAAAGAAACTTCCGTAGGTCCATTTTTTCGTTGCGTAACCTCAAGTGCCCACGGTTGAAGTTCGCCGGACGCCCAAAACCAGTACACCAGGGTTCCAAAGACGTAGATCCCAACTGCAATATAGAACACCATCCTCCACTCGTCCTCGGTATTGTTGGTGGTGATAATCCCCGTAACGATGGGACCAATCACTCCGGAAATGGCCGCAAACCCATTGGAGATCCCCATCAGCACACCGGAACTCATGGGGGACAGGTCCAGGGGATTCAGAAGGTACCCGCACCAGGCAACTCCTCCCATTCCAACGGCAATCGTTATGCAGACGATAGTAGGAGCGGGAATCAGAACTAAGGCGCCAATCATCATACACACGAGCTGAACGATGAAGGCGCCACAGGTGAAATATTTCCGAACCTGGGTGGTAGTCAGATGACCGCGGATTTGAAGCCAGTCGGCCAGATAACCGGATGTGCTTAGAAGAATGCCCATCGCTAGATAAGGCAGCGCCGACAGTATTCCGGACTCCTGGAGATCGAAGTTCAGTACAGCTGGAATAGAGATATAGTTAAGTGATGATACTGAAGTCATTCATTTGGCGGGTGTTGATCTTGAACACATTAACCTCAACTAGTTGAAATTGATAAAGAAGCTCAACGACAACGATACTAACATTTCAAAAATGTCGGTAAACCAGTCAACAGAGTGTAATAGCCCCAATCTTCCACAATACTGGCGATGGACATTGCTATAACAGGCTTTGACGTTAGCATCTTCATCCACGGGTGTTTCACATCACTTGTATCCTTCTCTTGACGACCCCATGATTTCATTATGAACTCCCTTTCCTGTTCACTTATCCGATGGTCATGCTCCGGAGATTTCCTCACCATCAACAACCAAGCGGTGTACCAAAAGCACGCCAATACTCCGAAGAAATAGAACACACTCTCCCAGCCCCAAGAAACAGCCAAAATACCACTTAGCGTCATCGTGATCACCGTGCCTGCAAAAGATCCAGTGAAAGCAATCGAAGCGATGCGAGAACGCTCGCTGGGTGGTGCCCATACTGACCACATAGCATGCCCACAGGGGAACGTTACGCCTTCGAATGCACCCTCCAAGGTGCGAACTGCGATAAGCCATCCAGCGCCTTGCTTTGCCAAGATCGGTGTCAACAGAGTCAGTACTGCCGTTGCCCCAATTCCAACGCCGAATACCTGCGGAGAGATTCAACTATTTAACTAACTTAACATTTGAACATAAAAGACCACATACGTTTGTTCCGCCGAACTTGCTAGATAGATAACCTCCGAGAACCTGCGTGAAGATGTAACCGTAAAAGAAAGAGCTGAGGACGTATCCCTGCAGACTTGAGCTCCATTCGAACTCTTGTATCTAAAACGAAACTTTGATAATATATTTTCAATCAATCTTTGTTTCCGCTTATTACGAACGAGTTCTACGGTTCCATTCGGATGAATCATTTCACGTATTTCTGTCATGGCCACGATTGCCACACTGAGATTCACTCGCAAGGAGTAAACATTGAAATAGCCCAGAAAGGCCATCACCATAACCACATACCGTCTCCGTTTCCAAAACATCCATAGAGGAGCGTCGATCCCATCGCTACAAGATACAAAATTCGTTAATACCTACTGCATACTGATTTATTATTTGATATAGCGAATTTTGTTACCTCTCTACACAACTTTCTGTTGTGTCCATCTTTCGCTGCTCACGTCAAACTAAGAGCCAATTTTTGACCATTACCTAATATTTGCACTCCGTCCCATCTGAAGCCGTAGCGAATTACTTTACAACTGACCATCGAAATAGACCAATTAGACGCTAATTAGGCCACCCACCAAACAGTGATAACACAGAGACAAAACGGGACGTCTGGACGACGCGTGGAGCACAATTTGCAACATGTTTTTAAGATTTCATTGATGTCTGTATCTTTTCTTCTTCTGAAAATTACATCACTAAGATAAAGCGGTGTCCAAACACAGCTCAGTATTCCGTGATTATTATTATTACTATTTTGTTTGATAATATTAAATAACTAAGTATGTGATACAAACTTTTACATCAAATGGGCACCTTACGATAACCTTGTGAAGTAATGTCTGTCACGTCTATTGACAGATTATGGACCAACAGTAGCAAAAATCTTATCATCTTGATAAAAATACGTCTGACAAAATGGGTGTGATGAACAATGACAATGAAAATTGAATTTATGGACACTGACGATTATTTGCCGAACATTTCCATTTTAACAGTAATGTAAGCCCTTTTGAATGCATATCTTATAGGTTCACGTAAATTTCAAAAATAATTCGTATTCCACTACTTTTACGTACCTTGTTCGGTGACGACTTGGCGCCACTGGTTTCGATGTTCGTTTCTGTACGACTACAGAGAAACTAGCAGCGTCGATCTTGATAACCAGAACTGCGGACACAGAGTGTTAGGCTGGATCATCAAACTTATTTACTCTGCATATCAAATCCTTATAGCATTAGGAGAGCAATGTTATCAGACAGTTCAGGGTTATTACGCCGCAATCCAACGTCATAGGATATTTAGATGCATCTATTTAGGATTTATCTAGGCACATGGCTTCCAGTGCCGGATAATCCTGACCAGCGGGATCAGTTCGTATTTTAGAAGCAAATAAGCATATCATTGAGATTTCCGTTTTGTTATTTGTTTTTAGATTATTTTCATCGGGTTTTCGGTAACTTTAAACTAAGCAATTACCGAACGTTTTGAAAGTAGATGCATAAGTACCTACTTACTCAATACTTACTCTTCGACGAACCTACGCCGAATGGAGTATCCTTTTCTACTGGACTCTCCTGGGCCAATCACTTGCAGTCGGGCTGAAAGTTGAGCGCCCTCAGTCATCGTGTACGCTGCCTTTCACGAAGCCTACGACCTCTTCCGGGTTCTCTACTAAATATTATCTTCGCTTGACGTTCTTCTGGCACCGTAGTCTGCCGTGTTGTATAAGCTTAACAATATCCAACTAATTAATGATTTGAGTGTATTACTTCTACGTGAAGCTAAACGATTTACAATGATATGGAAATGCTAATAGCACCTTCCAAACTTAGACGTACATGTTCATGATAGAATAAGAGGCGAAAGTATAGAATTGATAGTTTCATTAGGATACGGCAGACATGAAGATTGTTTTTTATAGAAGTCGATTTGAAAGCGAGAGGAGGGCAATATTTGTGATGGTATATATGACACGACCTTCCTTCTGCCAAACTCCCGTATGGAGGGGAGGGCAGAATATCAGTATGGAAGCTGATATATCTCCACTGGCAAAAATAAGGTGGTTTGATTTGCTCATACGCCATCGCGTGCGGAATCGACGAGTACTGTCACAAAATTTTGGACCCCCTCTCCACCTCAAACTGTGGACGTCATTTTAAATTACTTCTAGGTAAAATTTGTGTTTCGTTTGTGTTTAAGAATGCTCATTTGAATGTTACCCAACTGATGAGAGTGGGATAAATCTACAACACTAATACACCATATTTCGAGAGGACTCGATTATTTTTATTTTCATCTAAAATTTTCTTCAACATGTTAGACAAATAAAAAACTAGCATTTCCAAAATATCTCATAAAATTATCTTTTAGTAGCCCGTCTAGAATTAATCCGACGTCTTGCGCTCGCGCTTTGACTCCTTCTCCGCTTACTTCGAACACTTCGTCTTTTAAACGGCATTTCCCGAGCCATAACGGGCTGTGGACAATCGTATGCCTGCTTCACGTACGGAACCCTTTGCTCCGCGTTCATCTGGTTCCACTCGTGAGCGCCCCGCACGGCCACTTCCACTACCGTGAAGTTTTCGTTCCTGGCTCGGTATTCGCGGAGAAAATTGAAGAATGGATTTTTTGTAAGCTTTCCTCGGGGTTTGGGTTGATTGAAACTTCCAGTGGGTGCGCTCGTTGGTGTCCCACGCGAGGAATAATTTCCAAAAATAACCGTTGGTTCTAGTGGGTCATGGTTTTGGTGATGGGAAATCATGTCTCCCGACTTCCAATTGGGATCCATTCTAAATCTCAGAAGAAAGGTCAAAATATGCGGTAAAGGAGAAAGTCTTGCTATTCTTGAGATGGCTTTTGTAAAAATGACGTGTAGCAGAGACGGCGCTTGGTCCATTATTTCAGTAGACTACTGTGTTGGATTTAAAACTTTGAAAAGAAAAATGTAATTCAGTATTAGGGTAAGACGGTATAATGCGCCCCACCTGGCCAAAACGCCCCCCTTTGATTTCTAGAAAACTATAACTAATTAAGGGTCAAAAACAGTTGGTACCTATAAGTATTTGTAAACCCATCATACTATGTGAATGTGGAAGTATTTTTGTATTGCACAATGAAAATAATAGCAAAATACAAAAAGTTACAGTTTTGATGTAACTTTTCATGTTTGTTTGCTCAACATTCTGGAGCGACTCTGGCATACTGTCCGCAAAACTTGCACTGGAACACTCAGTTGGGCAACAAAATTACTTTTCTCAGTGGTTAATATGATATAAAATTGCTTCCATCTTCAAAAATGTAACGATTTTCGAAAACATGTTTCGCTGGCCAAAACGCCCCAGTGTAGGCAGGACAGTATGCCCTTACCAACTGGACACAAGCGCAGCGAGCTTGCAGCAGTTGCTTTTAAATTGTATGGACAATATTGAAATGAAATTCACACCTGCATGAATGGACCTATGTTGGTTTTTTAATGTCAAGCGCATAAGGATTTGTAGCCTTTTTATTATGGGAATGATAAAATACTAATGAAGGGCAATTAAACGTCTTTGGTTGAGGTGGGGCGTATTGTAAAGGCACTTTTTAAAATTCATTTTTTCACGACTTTTCAAAAAAGCTTTATTACGTGTTAACTGAAATATTTTTATATGACTACTCACGGGCAATGCATTTGCGACTTCCTGGACTACCAAATAACACAAGGTTTGCATAAATTGCGTTGAAAAGTAAAAAGTTATCAAGGAGTTGCCTTAGGGGGGGCATATTATACCGTCTTACCCTACATGTTCACGGCATACAAAAAACAAGGCAGGCTCAGCACGTAGGGTTTCTTACCCCATTCCCGGCCTAACATGCGTACGACTGTATTATTTAGTTGATATTTATGACAGGAAGCAACTTTTTCTGAAATTTGTAGGCTGTATAATACTGCATTGGGGTTCACTTCTGCTTAAAAAATAGCTATTCGTGCTAAATATCGTTCAAAGAAGCTTTTATTTGATTTAAATTAACGAGGTGCAGCACTCATTTCAGTCATAGCGATTCCCAATCCGGCATACAAAAAACCAAAATTTCACTCAATCTCTCAACATTTTACTCTCATTCTCTCTCGGGACGGTAGAAAATGCGATGTAAACAAAAATATGCACGTTCCACGACAACAAGATGCCAGATGGTATTATTCATAATCATTTTTATTTGGTTGAGAAGATACATAAACTCATCCAAATTTCTTCCAAATACTTTAAAACAATATTTATTTCACCTTTTAAAATCGAGAGAACTATAAATAACATGATAACGTCAATGTATTAGACAATTTTCCTATTAACGATGAAGGATCATTTTTATAATCCTGGCCTTTTGGCAGCACGGTGCGGCTAGAAGTTCTTGGGCCGAGGTGAATTTTTGTTCGGTTTGTGAACACATTTTAAAATGTATTCTAGTATGTTTGAATAAGTTCTAGTGAAACGAACAAATAAGAATAATTGAAGTGCGGGTGTTTAGAATTATGGTGTGGTGATTAACAGCTTCATGCAATGGTTGTATCGAGCACTGTGATAATTTTCAGGTAGGTGTTTATTCGATAATACCGTTTTGTAAAAGTGGATAAAATCACTCCGGCTCAGTGGTGTGGCATCGGAGAGTGAAATTTTGAATTCTATATTTTTATTTTCTACAATTGAATCAATTAGGAGTAAAACAAGTGATAGAAAAATATTGAGTATTGTGAAAAATAAATGGGAGACTTTTTAAAAATTATCAACCATAAACCTACGACTTCCAAACAGTTTAAATCATTAGTTTTCTGTGCAGTGAGCCGGGAACCGGGTCCATAGGCCCAAGTAGTGATTTACCCTATGTAAGCATTCAGTTTGAATGTAAACATATGTCGTCACTACTATCTTCGCACAAGCTGAACTGAGACGATGCTCTAGGGTCTCAGCACGCTTACTTTTTTACTCTAATATGTGGCGATAAAATATGCGTCACTCTTGAAGTGTTATTTTCTTACGAGCCTACCTTGTTGTCTGTATACCGTGTTACATGTTATTATTAGCAGCTTTGCATTGACGCTAGCATACGCGTTTACAACGCGACGTCGTCGCGTGTAAACCTACATACAAATAAAACAACAATCAATAAGGAGCTTACAAAAGAGTATGGACGCTTCGCTCCGACTAGCACGTCGCGTCTACTCTGGCTCCTAAGATGAATCGATACAAGTTAATAAGAGTAAATACTCGATACCAATATACCAAGTAAGTATCGAATTAAAGTACTTGAATCAATCGACTACCCGATTTAAAGTCTATTAAATCTTATAAACCTTAATAGAAACATTCGCATTTTCTTCGAAATAATCTTCTCAATTTTAGTATTATATGCGAAGAAAAAATACCAAGTATTTATTTTTGTCGCTCAACATTTATTTGTGCTAATTTCGGTATATTATTAATGAAATCCACTAAAGAGATCTAAGCTTTATTTGATAGATTTTTTGTGATTCATTTATAATTGAGGATCGTACATGTGTCCTATCATCAATCCTAAAGTGACCAGGCTACGAGACTATACGGGACAGACCAGAATTCAGTATACTTGTCCCGCATTGCAGGCATTCCATGATGAATCTGTGCATTCGAGAGACTATGGAATCTCAGTGACTAATATAAAAGCATTTGAATATGGGGGACTATGTCCAAGGCCATCTGCGAGTTGTGGTGCCTGCCTAGGATGTGGTGGGGTTTGACAGTGGGCTCTGTTAAACTTCTATAAAAAGCTGCATGTATCCACAAATAGGCTCCACTAAAGCGACCGTGTGCCGCTCGAAACGCAAAAGCTCAAGTCCTGGTGTTAGGTGGGACGCCAAACAAACCTGACACGACAGCCCTCCGACGAGACAGGAGGCTTCCGCAGACCCAATAAGCCGCCTTTAAAAACTCAAAGGTGCAGCCCAATCGAGTTGTACCTAAAGGTGACGTTGAACTACGTAGATGTATGTAATGTACAGGTTTTCGACTTTTCTGTGCGATGAGACCAAAGCAAGCGTTTTACAAGCCCAGGGTATATCTGTTTTCGTTGTTTATCCTGTGCTCCTGAGAATGAGTGAGCCCGAGCCCCTATACTGACATCAATATAGGGGAAGTGGGGGTAGCACGCCCATAGGGGTTAAAACGCGCCACCCCTGAATAAGGTTAAATATCCCCATTTTGATTATTTTCAATAGTCTATACGATAAAGCAATGAAAAATATTGCCATTGGATACATATATTTCATGATTTTTCTCTAGTTATACAAGAAAAACTCGAAAAACGATTTTGTGTGTTTTGATGCAATTCTAGCTCGGTGGAATTTAGTCTTTCTGTCGCTGTTATACATTGATAAATTAATAATTGAGCCATGAGCCATGCTGCTTACTCGTGTTCTTTATGTTCCACACGAAATCGTCGTCAAAAATGGTTTTAAAACGATTTTATGGGCCTTCAAACTTCTGAGGTCGGTGTGGGGCATTACGCCCATGCTCATTTCGTATGACCGAAACAGCTGAAACATTCGGTTAATTGCCTTAATGTAGGCAATTAAAATGAAAATCAGTACGATAAGCACATGTGCGTTTTAACACCTCCACTGTCACATCTCACCCCGCATTTTTTCAAAATCATTTTTTATGCAGGTGCTTTTCAAAAAACAGATTTCTGTACAATAAAATGTTTAATTGGATAACTGTGATCGGTAGTCAGTAGCAGATCAGCTGTTCTTTAGTTTGCGCTGGTAAAAACTGGCTAAACCGGTGGTTTTCATTGATAAAAACGACATTTTCCTTAACGTGGGCCTCCTACCCCCAGTTCCCCTACGTAAGCGAGGAGCTGTCGTCAAACGCCCCAATGTTTTCCAGAGAAAAAGTGCGTGTAAGTTAGCAGAGATAAACTGTGCCAGATAAAGGACCTGTAATTTGCATTAATTTGACGTATATGCTGGCGTAAGGTTTCCAGTTAGCCTTGCGAACAAGGGCGCAGAATCCGGAGCTGGTGAGACCGATTCTAGATCCGATCTAGGATGTTTTGGGTGGGAAACATTCTCGACAGCCTGGGTATAGTGTATTAGGGTGGTTCAAAAAATCGATTTTGCTCCACAGTGCTCATCTGATTCTTTACCATGTTCTGAGTGTCCTCTGAAAATTTGAGCTCATTTGATTTCAACTCAACTCAATTAGCTCAACTGATTTAGCACAAGCCGTTTCAAGTTTGCATGCAAATTAGTATGGGAAAATTTTCATTATACTGTTAATGACGTTTCCCCATTAAGCGCAGGTTGAAAGAAAACCTACATGGCTTAAAGGGACACTCAACAGCTTTCACCCAACGAAAACCGCATGTTGATTAATCGTTCCAATAATTAGTAATCGATTTTAAGACAGGTTGCGAATCTTTAGTCATGATCGTTAAACTTCTTTGAGGGCATCACTGAAATGTGCAGTGCAACATAGTAGCCTGAATTTGTGTGTGCTATCTTTCGCGCCACGAGCAGCAATGTTGCCTGTTGATGAGTTATGCAGTTAGCTCCAGAAAACCACGGTACAGATTAAATTCGATTACTAATTATTAGAACGATTAATTGAGATGCGGTTTTCACTGAGTGAAAGCTGTTGAGTATTCCCTTTAGCTATGTGGGTTTTCTTTTAACATGCGCTTGATGGGGAAGCGTCATTAACAGTATAATGAAAAAATAAATTTCCCCATACTAATTTGCATGTAAACTTGAAACAGCTTGTGCTAAATCAGATTTAATCCAAATGAGCTCAAATTTTCAGAGGACACTCAGAACATGGTAAAGAATCAGATGAGCACTGTGGAGCAAAATCGATTTTTTGAACCACCCTAATAGTGTATCCATTGACTTTGTCACACAAGATACATACTGATGCAAGGCGGGCAAAAAAGCTTTAAACTAATAACTAAGAATTACTAACTTGAAAAGCAGGCCAACTTCGAATTGGAACGTAGTGCTATGGAAGAAGAAGCTTGCGATGCACTGACGAGATTGACTGATTCACCGGAACCAATTGCTAAACTGTTAGCAAGTTTTCAAAAGTAAATAATCATACATAAATATTGTAACACACTGTAGTCGGTTTCACGCGAAGGGTATGGGCAGCATTAAAATTAAAACAACGCAAATAAACGCGTGAATCCCTTAATATGTCTGAATGCACCACGTAAATCCCGAAATTTGAGTGAAAAATAATCGCAAAAAAAAACCGATTCGGGTAAAAAACCGCGTAAAAACGACTTCAGTGTACATCGGGTATGAAGCGTTGATTCTTCCTTAATCGAATGTTCCAAGAAAATTGAAAATCCATCAAGAAACGGCTGAGATATTAACGATCAAAGTCTATCATATTTTCGTGACGTTTTTCGATTTTTTGCAATCGTAAAGTGCACCCCAATATAGAAAAGACAGACGTAGTTCTACGTCAAAGCAACCATTACGAACGACACAGAAGATAATACGACTCGAAGCAAATTTGCAGCGACCTTGGCGACGAATAAAAGATCACGATTGGAAACATGGAACACTGAACTGCAAGTCGCTAGGCTTCTAGGATAATCTACGATGAATTACATCCCCGCAACTTCGACGTAGTAGCGCTGCAGGAAATCTGCTGGACAGGACAGTAAGTGTGGAAAAGCGGGCATCGAGCGACTACCTTTTACCGCTGTGGCACCACCAACGAGCTGGGAACCGACTTCATAGTTTTGGGGCAAGATCCGCCAACGCGTGATTGGGTGGCAGCCAATCCACGCAAGGATGTGCAAGCTGAGGATAAAAGACCAATTTTCAGGATTTTCGGCTTTCAGTCACATGATAATGTTGATAATTTCAAATCATTGCCAACGTTTCGATCCGGGGGTTTGGATCTTCATCAGGGCTCGATAAAAGGCCGTTTCTTCAACTATAGCATCATTAAAATGCACTGTCCACACGAAGGGAGATCCAACGACGAGAAAGAAGCGTTCTATGCACAGCTGGATCACACATATGATGGATGCCCATGCCCACTGCGGAACGTCAAAATTGTCAACGGTGACAGGAACGCTCAGATAGCAAGGTATGAAATGCATAGACCGGTCATCTAACCGGATAGTTTGCATTCCGTATCGAACGACAACGGCCAACGATGTATAAACTTTGCAGCCTCCCACGGAATGGTAGCCCAAAGCAACTTCTTTCCCCCCAAGGAGTCGTCCGCCGCGGCTAAACATTGGGCAGCTACAAGACGGTAGACTAGCCCAAAGTTACGCGCAGCAGCTGGAAGTGGCACTCCCAAAGAAAAAGCAACTAGGCGCAGCGTCTCTTGAAAATGGCTGGAGAGATATTCGATCCGCCATAGGAATCACCGGAACCGCTGCACTAGGCACGGTGCTCCCGGATCAGAGAAACGACTGGTATGACGACGAATGTGTGCATGAGCGAATGGAGGAGGAGGAGAATGCAGCATGGACGAGATTGTTGCAAAACCGTACGAGGGCGAACGAGGCATGATACAAACGGCGCGGAACAGACAGAGCTAGATTTTTCGGAGGCGCCAGCAGGAAGATCGAGACGGTGAAGCAACTGTATCGGGCTAATAACGTACGAAAGTTCTATGAGAAGTTAAACCGTTCACGTAAGGGCCACGCGCCACAGCCCGATATGTGTAAGGACATAAACGGGAACCTTCTTACAAACGAGCATAAGGTGATCCAAAGGTGGCGGCAGCACTACGAAAACACCTGAATAGCGATGTGGTACACAACGGTAGTGGTATGATAATGAACCAAGGAGCACGCGCGCAGGACATACGACTTCCGGCTCAGAATCTCCAGGGAGTATCAGGAGCAGATCGGCCGGCTGAAAAACAACAAAGCCCCTGGAGTTGACCAACTACTAGGAGAGCTGTTTAAACACGGTGGTGAGGCACTGACTAGAGCGCTGCACTGGGTATTTACCAACGTTTGGGAGGATGTGGTTCTGCCGCAGGAGTGGATGGAAGGTGTCGTGTGTCCCATATACAAACAAGGCGATAAACTGGATTGTAGCAACTACCGCGTTATCACATTGTTGAACGCTCGCCGTAGAGCTCGCAGTCGTACCAAACTGACTATCTACATAACGCTTATTAGACCGGTAGTGCTCTACGGACACGAGATCTTAACGATGCTCGTGGAAGATCAACGCGCACTGGGAGTTTTCGAAAGGAAAGTGCTGCCTACCATCTATAGTGGGGTGCAAATGGCGGACGTTACGTAGAGGAGGCGAATGAACCACGAGTTGCATCAGCTGTTGGGAAAACCATCCATCGTTCACACCGCGAAAATCGGAAGACCGCGGTGGGCCGAGCACGTAGCCAGAATGTCGGACAGTAATCCGGTGAAAATGGTTCTCGTCCATGATCCGACGGGAACAAGAAGGCGAGGTGCACAGAGAGCAAGTTGGATCGATCAGACGGAGGACGAGTTGCGGACCCTCCGCATATTGTGTAATTGGCGACATGCAGCCATGGACCGAGCTGAATGGAGAAGACTTTTATATGCAGCACAGGCCACTCTGGCCTTAGACTGGTAATGTGTGTGTGTGAGTCCTCTAAGGACATGAAACTTGTACCATGCTTGAGAAGGACTTGCAAGCACTCGGATTATTCGAGAGACAGGTGCTTAGAACCATCTTTGCTCAGCTCTACGGCGAACCCGATATCCAGAAGGTAGCTAAAGCCGGAAAGGTGCGATGGGCAGGGCATTATGCAAAAATGCTGGACAGCAACCCTGCAAAGATGGTGTTCGATCCGGCAGGTACGAGACGGCGTGGAGCACAGCGAGCGAGATGGGCAAACCAGGTGCAAAACGACTCAGATCTGTCGATTTACTATCCGGCTACACAAAATTAAACTAAACACCCGAACCCGCGTCCAATACGTAACATCTTCATTCACTAACTCCGCACTTTACTTACTTGCTCGATAGCTATTGCAAACTATTGAAGATCGCGGTTGTTTCGATCGGAACAAAGTGCAACCCAAGTAATCAAAAATTCCTTTAAGAGTACGTTTTTCGCTTAAGCAGCTCAATGAAGCTGATTAAGCGAAAAACGTACTCTCAAAGGAACTTTTGGTTACTTGGGAATACATGCGCATTAGACTGGCCCAGGAAACAAAAAGTTGTCTAATTCCACAGGATTGTGTCTTTGGGTGAGAAAATCAATCTCTTAAAATTTCAGCTCAATCGCTTGTTGCATAAGCAGGCGCTATTGATTTGAAGTTTGTATGGGGATTTCAGCCAAAATGTATAAGAAAATACACTTCCGTCACTCATTCGATCTGGAAATTGGTTCTGATTGCTCGATTGACCTCAGAATTGCAAAAACGGCAGTTGGTATGCTACAGAACAATTTCACAGAACATTGTATGATGATTGAATAAACTTTTATATAGGTTTCGGCTGATGCGATTCGATCAGAAACCCAAAAATACACAAATCAGCTCCTAATAAATCAGCCGAAAATTATATAAAAGTTCATTTAATCATCATGCAATGTTCTGTGAAATTGTTCTGTAGCATACCAACTGCCGTTTTTGCAATTCTGAGGTCAATCGAGCAATCAGAATCAATTTCCAGATCGAATGAGTGACGGAGGTGTATTTTCCTATACATTTTGGCTGAAATCCCCATACAAACTTCAAATCAAATGCGCCAGCTTATGCAACAAGCGATTGAGCTGAAATTTTCAGAGATTGATTTTCTCAACCAAAGACACAATTCTGGGGGGTGCCCCTTGGAATTCGACAACATTTTTTTCTCCCCATAGTAATCTGGGCCAGTCTAATGCGCATGAGGCATCGAACACCAAATAGATACTTGATCATTTTCGCGACGATCAAAATACGCACCATCACGCACTGTACTTACTTGCTCGATGGCTACTGCAAACTTTTTAGGTACTTGTTACATGGATTTTGATGGTAAATTAAAGCCATACGATCAAAAATACGATCATAAAAACCATGTTGAAACATAACTCTGAGTACAGGCGCTTGTAAACAGTAGATTGCTCTTGCACAATAAATCCATTGATATTTCTAAGGAAGCCCTAGTTGAGCCCTATTGAATTTGAAAACGATCGGTTATTGTGTTCAAAAGTTATGTAGAAAATCATGATACGATCCAATAAGATTGGTGTCTTGTTTAAATACGAGAAGGATAGGTGAATTAATTTGAGTTTTTACTGACATCCATAGGCTTTCCTAATATAGATAAGAATGATTTAATCTCCCCATACTCTTTCATCGCATACAAGTCTTTCGAATCCCATCCATACTAGGGTTCAAGAGCCACCGAATTCAGCCACTGGCCGCGAGTTATCATATTCGTCCCGAACTCCACTCTGCATCTCTGGCGTGCAACATTCTCCGCTTTACCCCAAGAGAGACAAAGTGTATACGGGAGAAGTGGCTTCCTCTCTCACAAGTTCACTATCATCTCTCGCACATTGTCCACACAAAACAACGCCGCTTGAATGGACTTATTATTCCGCTGCGGCCGGCTCGCTTCGAAGAAAACAAAAAGGGGACTGAATGGCTGGCGCTTCTCGGGAACGGTTTCACCAACCAACACCGGACTGAGTTCTGCGGGGTCTGGGCTCATCATTTATTGAAATGTGATTATCGTCACGCAAATCGAATAAGATTTTGTTTGTCTGGTGGTAAATCACAGCACTGGAGTTGAATGATAATCAAGTTTGACGTCTGAATGGTGAATTTATTGATGAATTTATGATGTTCACATCTCAATCGGACAGTATCGCCGTGTTGTCATTGTCATTGATAATGAAGAGATTGCTTTTCGGTCGAGTCAAAGATTCCTGACGAACCAAAAATTCTTTCTCACGCGAGAGTTGTTACTTCACGAAAGAGCTATTGCAGAAGGTAAAAATTATTTTACCATAATTACATATTTTTGGGTTGCTGGTTTGGTTTTAATTGGTTGTTAGTTTATCATTTTCCCGAAACCCATGAGCATCATCAATCAAGCACTAATTAAATGGCCAGTCACCTATTATGATGTATCTTGAATGGAACTTCTCAATGATTCCAACCTAGCGAGGACGGTTTGACCCAACAATGCAATGGGACATCAACGTGATACACTTCGAATTAGAAACCGAGAGAAAGAGAGTATTACATAGCAGAGAATCTGCACGCAATCTCGCATGTTTCTCTTGAACAAGCTAAAATAATTCAACACAGAATTGATAGGCTGCACGCTGAAAATCAATGAGTTAGAGTCGTGGCTTCTCACGAAAAACACATAAATAGAGGTTTTATGATGGTTTTATATGGAATGTGACGATTATTGGGATCCAAGCCTCGGTGTTTGTGATGTTCCAGGAGAGGTCCGTTTTTGTGATATCAGACACATCTCTGTGTTATTGATTTTCAGCGTGTTCTCCAATGTCTTATGAAGACTAATGCAAATTTTGCAAGTTTGAACTATGCTGTCCATGGCAGTTTACTCCGAATGTTTTACTCACAGTGATGTACCGGTTAGTTCTCCGTGCTCAGAAAAAAAAAACAAGAGAATAAATGTATGTATGCGTGAGAGAGATAAAATTCAGTGATGCTGCACCACGGAGAGACGGCCTGCTAGAGATGATCTGCGAAATTCCGCCACCTGGGCCCGTTGCGTGAGGAGTTGTAATGTTGAAGTTTGGCTGCTGAGCGAGCACGTTGCATGCATGTCTTGCTTTTAGGGGGACCTGAGCCGGAGCGGCAAGATTGCAAGCGAAAGCGAAACCTCTGACAGTCCGTCTGGTGACTTTCGAGTGAACGGTAACCCCAAATCTTTAGCGCTCCGGTGTTTTGGTACGGCTCGTCTCGATTCAGGGGGGACGGCTTCCGTTGGATGTTCGTTGGTTGAAATGTGTGAAGATGACTATCGACGCTAGTTAATCAAGTGAAGAACCTTGGTCTTATTGGTGGAAACCCTACCAGTGCGGCTCGGTAGATGTTGATCGCATTCTGGTTCTGTGCGCTGGGGCAGAGGAGCACGGTAGTGGCTTATGTAACGTGACTCCCCCGACTTTGATCGACGATCGATGGCAGCGTGATTGCGAAGGAGATATATGTTTCAAGTCCGAGGGATGCGAGACCCCTAAAGGTGTAATGAAATCAGTGTGCCGTTTCAAGTTGGACTTGCGATTGTCGGACGTCCATTTCAGTGCGTAGATCAAATACGAGATGTGCTAACAATAACAAAACTTTGAAGAAGGGTCAGCAAGAGACCGGTAGGAAAACGAGTTTCTTGGCGATGGGATGTGTGATGCTAACTGCTTGTTGTCCGTTGCTTTAGGCTTTCGGATCTTTGTCTCAAGAAGTGAGCTGACCGGTTCGCTGCTACGGAAAGGGCATCGTGGATAAGCCCACACTGACTGGCAACGTGCGAACTGCTCTCGCCCTAAAATGGGGGGAAGTAGCTTCACAGAGTGCAGCTCATCCTCCGCATGCCGGATTTGTTTATGCAAATGAGTATCGACATGTTCATAAATTATGAACGCATCGCTGGAGATGGATGTTGAGTGACTCTGCAGTAGTCTTGTTCTGATCTTGGCTAGAAGTGCATTCGGAAACTGAAAGTTGTGAAACAAGTGTTGCAAATACAGCTTCTGGGTAAACATAGAAACATAACGTCAAAGTGTGGCACAACTGAATCTAAAATCAAGTGAATCTTCAGCAGAAACGAAACAAAATAGTGCAGTGTTAGTTGACTTCCAATTTTGTGATTGATATGAATTGCGTTTTCTGAACGGTGTATTATTTTGACGGTGAATAACTTTTAGAGAAGAAGTACAAGAAAAACGGTAGATCACCGAAACGAGCTGCCCGCCTGCGCAATTGTTGAAGTTGAAGATCGACGCAAACGATCGATTGTGTGTTAATTGCCCGATTAGGTAAGTACCTACTGTTGATTGTGAAGGGCTGTATTTTTGTAGTGATGCGATTCGTAGGATGACAAGGCGGAATTGATTTGAGCAATCGATCTCTGTGATGGGCTCATCTGATCGTGATAAATATGTTCTTCGGAAATATATTGGCATCAAATTTTATGATCACTAACAGCTCAAAGCATAAGGGCTGTTTCAATGAAAATTAGGAAATTTCTTCCAAATCGCTTATTAAAGTGAAACAACGGGATCTGCAATTAATAGTGTCGCAATAAACATGGGACGTGTAACAATTTGCAAACAAAGTTGGGTTGGGACAAATACCTAGTATTGGTCGAAGTAATAAAAAAACGAGTACGTGCTGATCAGTAAAATGTAGCTATGGAACAACAAAATGTTCATGAGAATTAAGCTGAGACTTAATTCTTTCTCTTATTTATTGACGCGAAGTTTAAATCCTGAAGTGAAAGTTTTGAATTAATGGCATTACTGATTTGTCAGCAGAGTCGGGATTATAGTACTCACTAGATGTGGTCAAATGTATGAGGGTACTTCATAGCAGTGTGAGTTATTCTTCAAATTAAATTCAATTTTTTTTTCACTATGAATACTATTATTATTTAATCAGACTAAGGCCGAAGTGGCCTGTGCGGTATATAAGAGTCTTCTCCATTCGGCTCGGTCCATGGCTACACGTCGCACAGTGATGCCACTCCATACAAAACATGGAAAAAAGTCTTTTCAATCACTTTTTGTCAACCGATTTTCTCGCAACAGGTTGCATTCGATGCGGAATATTGTCCCATTGTTTCCTATTGAAAATTGGCAGGATAGGACTATGGGCTCATAAGCTGTGGCCAAAAAACATTTTTTTCATACAAAAAACGGGTAAAACCCCATCACTAATTTTTTTTTTGGCACTTATCCTCATCCTTCCGGAGGAATTTCCCGGGGAACTTCCGGAGGAACTTCCGGAGGAATTTCCGGGGGAACTTCCGGAGGAACTTCCGGAGGAACTTCCGGAGGAACTTCCGGGGGAACTTCCGGAGGAACTTCCGGAGGAACTTCCGGGGGAACTTCCGGAGAATTTTCCGGGGGAACTTCCGGAGGAACTTCCGGAGGAACTTCCGGGGGAACTTCCGGAGGAACTTCCGGGGGAACTTCCAGAGGAACTTCCGGGGGAACTTCCAGAGGAACTTCCGGGGGAACTTCCAGAGGAACTTCCGGGGGAACTTCCAGAGGAACTTCCGGGGGAACTTCCAGAGGAACTTCCGGGGGAACTTCCAGAGGAACTTCCGGGGGAACTTCCAGAGGAACTTCCGGGGGAACTTCCAGAGGAACTTCCGGGGGAACTTCCGGAGGAACTTCCGGGGGAACTTCCGGAGGAACTTCCGGGGGAACTTCCGGAGGAATTCCTGGAGGAACTTCCGGAGGAATTCCTGGAGGAACATCCGAAGGAATTCCTGGAGGAACTTCAGGAGGAATTCCTGGAGGAATTTCCGGAGGAATTCCTGGAGGAACTTCCGGAGGAATTCCTGGAGGAACTTCCGGAGGAATTCCTGGAGGAACTTCCGGAGGAATTCCTGGAGGAACTTCCGGAGGAATTCCTGGAGGAACTTCCGGAGGAATTCCTGGAGGAACTTCCGGAGGAATTCCTGGAGGAACTTCGGAGGAATTCCTGGAGGAACTTCCGGAGGAATTCCTGGAGGAACTTCCGGAGGAATTCCTGGAGGAACTTCGGAGGAATTCCTGGAGGAACTTCCGGAGGAATTCCTGGAGGAACTTTCGGAGGAATTCCTGGAGGAACTTCCGAGGAATTCCTGGAGGAACTTCCGGAGGAATTCCTGGAGGAACTTCCGGAGGAATTCCTGGAGGAACTTCCGGAGGAATTCCTGGAGGAACTTCCGGAGGAATTCCTGGAGGAACTTCCGGAGGAATTCCTGGAGGAAATTTCGGAGGAATTCCTGGAGGAACTTCCGGAGGAATTCCTGGAGGAACTTCCGGAGGAATTCCTGGAGGAACTTCCGGAGGAATTCCTGGAGGAACTTCCGGAGGAATTCCTGGAGGAACTTCCGGAGGAATTCCTGGAGGAACTTCCGGAGGAATTCCTGGAGGAACTTCCGGAGGAATTCCTGGAGGAGCTTCCGGAGGAATTCCTGGAGGAACTTTCGGAGGAATTCCTGGAAGAACTTCCGGAGGAATGCCTGATGAGTTCTTGTAGAAATATTAAGAAGAATGCATGGAGGAATATCCGGAGGAGTTCCTGTAGTTCTGGAAGAATCCCGGAGAAAGATTTGGAGGAATATCCGGAAAAATTCCTAGAGGAATATCCGGAGGAATTCTTGGAGGAATATTCGGAAGCATTCCTCCGAAAATCCTCCAGGAATTCTCCAGGTTCCTTCTGGAACTCTTCTGGAGATGCATTTTGAATTTCTGGATTTCCTCCGGAAGTTCCTTCTGGAATTCATCTGGAAGTTCCTACTGGAATTCCTCCGGAAGTTCCTTCTGCAATTCCTCCGGAAGTTCCTTCTGGTATGTCCCCGGAAGCTCCTTCTGGAATTCCGCCGGAAGTTCTTTCCAGAAATTCTCCGGAAGTTTATTTTAAATTTTTTTTGTTGTTGACACATAGTATAGTCAATGCTAGAATAGTGTTATAAAACATTTTTTGAACTTGTAAGTTCCGACTGAAGAATGTCATGTAAATCAAGATTTACTATATTTTGAATAAAAAAACATCCTTACTCACGCCCCTCTAGGGGCAAATTGAGCATCCCTAGAAACATATCTCACCAGTATGAATAAACTAGATGAGATAGGTAAGACATCCGTAAAAGAATTGTGAAAATCGGTCGAAAGGCGCTTGAGATACAGCTGTTTGAAAATTTAGTTCCCACGATTTTCTGATCACTGTATTCGGCGTGTTAATGCTTATGTTTACTTGAAGAATGCTTTGAAGAAAAATGGTATTTGCGCAGATTTGCGCAAAACAATCATCATATCCCCGAAAAGCTGAATAAATAAGCTTTGAAATAAGCCCGATTCGGCATGCGTGCGATTGCGTGCTCTTAGTTAAAAATCAGGTTGAACGACATCATGTCTTCGCCATACATGTTACAAGCAATTTAAAAAAACATCTTTGATTTACCATTGGATCGACATGATGCACCCCGTGCAATTTTCATCCAATCTTCGTGAAATTTTGAGGGAAGTCATTTCAAACATTATGAAAAATTATAAAAATACTTTCGAAGCTGTACGCTCAACTCAATTTTCTTGACTTTTTTCCGCCTTGGCATCACTGTGCGTCGCCAACCACGCAGTCTACGGAGGGTCCGCAAGTCATCTTCCACCTGATCGATCCACCTTGCCCGCTGCGCACCTCGCCTTCTTGTGCCCGTCGGATCATTGCCGAGAACCATTTTCACCGGGTTACTGTGAATACGCAATAACTGAAATGAAAAATGTTTGCAGTACCTAGTTACATGATAGCATGTTTGTATTTTTTTCTTTCAGAAGAAGGCGCCGAAAAAATACAATCAATTATTTTCTTCTTCTTCTTTTCTTTTATGTTTATACACTTTAACTAGAACTTGGCCTTTTAATCTAATATTCTACAGTAAACTCTCAACATCCCGATGTTCTATATCTTGATATCCCTCCCTATGTCGAAGGTTTTCTCGGTCCTTTTAATCTACATATGTTATTGTATACAATTGGACTTTCTACATCTCGACCAACCTCCCTTTCTCGATGTGTTCTGGTCATGTTTTGCTTAGGAATATCTCTCCCTATATGTATACTCATATTTCTAGGCTCCTAGGCCGTCTTTGGAAAATAACAAACACATCAAAAACAAGAGATGACATTTGTTTTGTTGTTGTTTTTCATAGCAACGAGATATTTTCGATCTAGTACCCATTTCACTTTTCTTTACTTTTCTCGATCTCTCCTTATCTTGATGGTCCATTCAATATAGAGATGTGGAGACGAGACTGTACAAGAATTTTCTTTGTTATTGATTCAAAGCTTTTCTATGCCCGCCATAGCAAGTGGCAAGTGGCAAACACAATGGATACACTATGCCCAGGAAATGTGTCTCACCCGAAAACCATCGTGAACCGGACCGAGAATCGAACTCGCCAGCTCTGGATTGGCAAACCTATAGGTACTTCGGAACCTATAAGATCTGTTTTTTGAGTGTACGCCTTTGTATCCAAAGGATAAAACATGGAGATCCCGAAGGCTAATCGGAGATCACGAATCATTATTAATTTGAGAATCAATATATGTAGGGGGAATGACGGCTTTGACAGGTTTTGTTCTATTATTGGCAGGGTTTTTTTTTATGACTGACTAGGCTCAAATTTGGCCTAAACATTCTTTGTATATCAAAGAATATTGTGGCCAAATTTCATAAAATTTGGTCGACAAAAACCCCCCTGCCAATAATAGAACAAAATCTGCCAAAGCCGTCTTTCCCCCTATCTAAAAATTCATTTTAATTTTTTTTTTAATAATTAGTCAAACGAGGTATCATCCCAAGTGATCCATTGAACTTAAACTGCGTATAATAGAGGTGATAGCAATGATTTTGTAACGAGCTTAGCTACAACGCGTGGAGAGTAAAAAATAATTGTTTCTGGTTTACCTAAAAGTATTTCCAATAATGATTTCAGTGTAAAACATTTTCAAAATTAGATTCGTTTTTCGTAATATGTATCATACAATAGAAACAATATTTTCAGCACGAAACTGTTGAATCGTCTAAAGGTCACTAAGAAGCGCGGTAGTGATGTTGGGACATGTAATGCCAGTAAAAAGAGAGAGAACACAATTTGTTGAATGGGACAAAATTAAAATATCGTTTAATTATCACCTACAAGCAGTTTAGTTATCACCTTCAACCAGCTAATGAAATTGTTTCTGAAGCACGCCAAAACAAACAACAACAGAGAGTGAACGATGGTACAACTCCGTGAAAACATTTGCCGACAATGACGGATCTTTGAAAAGTTATAGAGGAAAAGATCCAATAGTTGTGTTATTGAGCATATTTCAGCACAGAAATTAACTTAAATGCTATTGAATGTTTTTCTGAATACAAAGGAATTTAACATTTTTTCATCTCAATTTTCATTGCAATTTCTTCTCTACTTGCTGGAAAACTCTTTTAATTTCTCTCTAAATATCCCAAGCAAAAACCATCTGCAGGAAATTCTTATAAAGACTACAGAAAATTCCTTTGAATTCTAACGAAAAGCTTATTTTTTTCAGGTTTCGCCTTTCTCGCAGGGTTGCCATTATGCCAGATATATCTGGCACTGCCAGACTTTTTGGCAGCAAAAAGAGAAAAAGATAAACCACTCAAAATGCCAGACTTTTCAAATTTCAGACAGATTTTTTTTTTAAATTATGACCTGCATGAACATGTTCAAACATTTCTAATGAGTCATTCAGTTATTATTTTTATATTCATTCAATAACTGAAATCTGACCGCAACTTCAACTCGCTTCCAAAAACTCATTTTTGAATCAATTTCAATATTTTATAAATAAAGTGAAGTTATGGTTTCCGCGGATGTTGTTCCGGATTGCAGTTTGGCCACGCTGGTTTCCAGAAATCGGTTTGAAGGAATTTTTCCAGGCTAATTTTTGGCGTAATTTCTTGCGTTTCCAGTTCTGGAAATGCTTACAACTTTCTGTAACAATGAACCCAATAAATGTAGTCATTGTCTATTCCTGGTTATTCGTCAATTCGGCGTCCTTATGGAAGATTCGAAGCATCATTAAACTTATTTTAATGGACCTAATTGGCCACCGGAGGTCCTATGGAAGATTCGGGGCATACGTAAAAGTGAAAAGTTCATAAAACTCATCCGTCTTTGAATAGCGAATGATTGACGTGGTCCATTCTCATGAATCTAAGTGGCCACCGAAATTCCTCCGGAAAATCCGGAGCCTCCGTAAAAGTGGTCAATTCACGATACTCAGAGCGCAATTTTGTTCAAATATTTTCATTATCGTACTCTGAGTAACAAATGCTTGTCTCAACCCCTTCTCATGGACTTGTTACGCTCCGGGAGATCAAAATCCTCTGCTATTATGGACATTTCATAAAAAATATGATGGCACTTTTAACAAATATTCAATTAATTACTACGCTTTACAAAATTCTTTTTGGAATACCTATGGGCTTACGGGTACCGTAGACAATTTTTAATTTAAGCTCCGTTTGTTTGGTTATCGATCAATTTAAAAATGGTTTGAGCTTCATTGAGTGTTACTTAGAAATCTATATAATAAAAATGAAATGGTCTGTGTTCGTATCCGCATAACTCGAAAACGGTTGGATGGATTTTCTCCATTCCTTCAGCAGATATTTTCGTTATCGTTTCCGACGGGTTTGTATGATATTTCTTCTTACGAAAATCACGACTTAAATTAAGTAAATTGTGGAAATCTGAAATTAAGATTTGTATAGGAATTTCGCTTGGGCAGTTCAGAACGCATATTTTCGCCTACTATGCAGGACAACGTCGGCCGGGTCGACTAGTTCAAAATAAAAGCGAACCTCGTTTTTTTTAATGAAGTCCAGTTTCACCAATAGGAGAACTGTTCCAATCTCCATCTCACTGAACATATATTCATCTCAACGCGAAACAAAGAAGTACGGCACCAATTTCGTCGCTTCGTTCTGTAAACATGCGTGCTAACTGCTGAAAAAAATCACAAAAATAAACAAATCAAATAATTTTCCATTGCTTTGTTATTGATGAGATGACCATCGGAGCCATGAGATGAAGTCCAGGAGCCGTTCCCCTAATTATTTCTATTCTTTTTATAATTTTCAGATATTTCAGAGCTAATCTGAAATCTAACAATCAATTCAATCTGAATTTTCTGAATTGTTTAAAATGATATAATTTCTAAGAATCTCATTTTTAAAAAATATCGAATTGTTTAAACGAATATCTTAGGATAAATTTTGATAAACATAGAGCAAAAGCAAAAAGAGGGTCAAAACAAAATTTTCTAATATTAATGAAAATAATAAAAATTAGATCAAAAAATATATTAATTAATATCATAAATTAAAAAAAAAACACCTAAATAAAAACAAAAAAATAATATAAAGACGAATTTCTTCGCCAGATTTTGCCAGATTTTTAATTTGTAACATGCCAGACTTTTCCCAAAAAGTAGTGGCAACCCTGCTTTCTCGTACAACAATTTTTTCAAGGGAGGGAGGAGGATTTGCATTTTGTAGACACACTTTTGGGAACTTAGCATTTTCCGAATAACTCGCTATTGAGCAGATATGATTATGGGATCAGAAGGTATGGCCAAAACACTATTTTTATGCGCAATACACAATAAAACACTCATTCATATTTTTCGGTATTTTTTTTTTACACTTAAAAGGGACCAACACCGCTAGGTGAATTAACTAGGGTTTGTCCTTTTTGGTATACACATTTCTTCTTATTGGCATTACATCCCCTGGGCCAGAGCCACCTCAAAGCTTAGTGTTCATTAAGCACTTCCACAGTTATTAACTGCGAGGTTTCTAAGCCAAGTTACCATTTTTGCATTCGTATATCATGAGGCTTTTTGTATATCACGAGGCGATGATACTTTTATGCCCAGGGAAGTCGAGACAATTTCCAAACCGAAAATTGCCTAGACCGGCACCGGGAATCGAACCCAGCCACCCTCAGCATGGTCTTGCTTTATAGCCGCGCGTCTTACCGCATGGCTAAGGAGAGCAAGGTACAATTAAGTGGTGGAAATGAATGGGATGATATGAACTCGTCTTATGACAAGTAAAAAATGCAATAAGTCGACTTTGAATGAAAACAATCAAAACCTAAATATGTTGAAGAATAAAAAAGATGAATAAATTCAAGAGATTATTTTATTGTATGAAAAACTCTAAAAACAATATTTTGAAAAATCAAAATGTGAAATTGATGAAATCGCGATTCTTTTATTGCCCAAAATGTGTTCGCAACGCACATTTGACAATTTTTATTATTTCAGCCTTGCTTCGTCGCAGCATGCATGGAATAATAAAAATGACAGTTGTGCGTTGATTCCGTATTGAATTGAGTACCCTTGAAAACGCCAGTTTAAATGAGTTTTGGATTCCGAAAGGTTTGCTTTTAAAGAATCCTAGAACAGTGTTAAACAGATCAATATTCTAAACACAAAGTGTGGATCATAAGAGTGAAATTAAGAAAAAAATGTCACGAAAAGTCATGACATGAATGCCATTTGACACTAGTTCGGCTCTCACGCCACCAATATAAAATTTAGAAAAATAATTATAAAAATTTTAGGTTCGTTTAAGGGCTTATTTATGGCCTGAAAGTCTCTTTAATAAAGAAATAGATAAAAAAGATTTCCTTTTCTGTAGTGATTTGAAAACTACAACCAAAAGCGACGACGCGACATACAGTAGATTAATGTGACCTGGCGTCAACTTCGTTTTACAAATTCATTCAAATTTATACAGCCTTACAACTATTTTTATATTTTTTTTGGGCCAAAATCTATGCGAAATGAATTTTTGGAGGATTCATTTTCAAGTCAGGGACGCAATCCAGAGAGGCGTCCCGCGATTCGCAGGACGCTTGCTGGGCACATTACAGTAGATGCATTTTTAGAATCTGATGACTTGCAGTTGGAAAAAATTAGATGAGTTTTAACTGATAGTGCACAAGCAATGCTTGGAGTAAAAACAGGATTTCAGAGAAGAACAAAAGAACTTGCTGCACATACCAAATGTATTCATTGCATGAATCGCCTACTTGTAGGACCCAACAGAGGGATATAAGTGTCAAAATTGAGTTGACTGTACATCAAAGAATGTTTCAGTTCTGCAGCTTTGCGACATTATTCTGATATAGTTTGTACGTTGTTTATAAAAATGTGAAAATCCTCAGAAAATTATTGATTTTTCAAACTATCATACAAGTTGTATGAAACGAAAAAATATTGAAAAGCTCTTTGCCCATTTTTCGCAGAACTAACTTTTTGCCACTTACACTGTAGAAGCATTCGACCCCATCAAATGTGAACTGTATCAAATCTGCAAACCGAAAAATTATTAATATTACAGTAGGTGACGTATTTATATAAAAAGATAGAAAAGCACGTGTCATAGACTGGATTGTACGCAAATAAATACAGCACCCGTTGTGACGAAACAAAAGCTTGATGCAGTGAAATACTTATCCTGTGCAAATCGCGTAACCTGTTTTACTCCGATCACTCCGCTTTCAAGAAACGAAGATAGCTGACTGGAAACGTCTTAAGCTCTCACTCTTCGATTTCATGTTCGCTTCTCATGTTGATCATCCTAACTTTTCCTCCGAAAAAAATGGAGATGTAAAATTGAGATACGACCTATCTTGTATCCAAAGTGACGTTAGTATATGTCAGTTATACAGCACCTAAAACTTATTTTTTATGAAATTAAAATTTTCATTAAAAGTCAGGGTAAGAATGATGTACCATCTTCAATGCAAAAGGATGACAAAAATGTTTTATTTTTGACCAACTTAACTTGCAAGCAAACCAATCTGCTTCAATTCAGAGGCAAGACTTTGCGGCAAAGGTGGGGAATAATCATCGGAAATATTACACGTGTGATATATGTACTGTGTTTGATCGAGGAAGGATCAACTAAATTCGATGCAGATCTCAAATTGAAACTCATGTCTCATCTTGACTCACTGGAGCAACAGTATGATCGATATTTTCCTAAGCTAGCTCAAGCGATGTTCCATTCGTTCACAAACCGTTTTCGTTTTCATTGAACGTGGCTATGCCTTCAAGCTGAAAATCAGGATGAATATGTGGACACGCAAAATGGTTCTTCATCTCGCGAATTTTTCGGTGAACCAAATTTGAGCCCCTTTTGGTGAGTATTAGGGGAATTATGGGTAAAACCGACACCACTTCAAATCTCTGATTTCTGGTGATTATCCTACAAAATGTTTTTTTTATTATCCTACAGAAACTTTCGATTTGTTGTGTTTCTAGCCATTTTGTATCTGGTGGAGACGAGTAACAGTCGGAATAAACCAAAAATAGCATTTATCACCATTGACGAGATGAGTTATCTAAAATTTTGGTATAAGTTGTAACGGTGGTCATCTTCATGTGGGTCAAAAGGCACTGGTCTACGTGTTGACAGTCTGGATAATACGTCAGCTTGGTTTTCATTTTCTGGTATTTACGAACAAAATGTAACAAGTCAGTCAAAATGGCGCCTGGTGCGGTTTCGCTGAGCCCCGACTATTAGTACATATAGAACTTTGCAATGGACCACACCAAAGCAGATGCCTCCTTTTCCGTATGACAATACCATTTGTCCGTTTTGGTTAAATCACTCTGTGATATACCATGTTTATTTACTTGAATGAGCAAGCCCCCACACCCAATGATTGGACCAAGGACCCATTTCTTGGGTTCCCTAGTTTAATGTTGCCTTGATTTTACTGAACCCATTTTCGTGTTTGTATATCCTTTTGAATATGTTTCCTTTGCGTATAAAGTCTCTTAGTGGAGCGTCGACAGTCGCCAAGTTGAGAATAAATCGGTTAAAATAGTTGGTTAACCCCAAGAAGCTGCGTACCTCGTTTGAATTTTTCGGTTTTCGAAAAAAAGGAATAAGTGCTTTAACTTTTGCATCCAACGGTATTATGCCTGTTTTAGCAAATTTCTGAACAAGGAACTCTAGCTCAAGAATTCCAAATAGAATTCCATGTATACATTTTTCCCAATTGAGCTGTACCCTTTCAATCTTGTTAGGACCTGGATGCAACTAGATATGAATAAAAACTTAACTCGACTTCGAGTGGTTAAGGTTGAAATACGTATCTGTTAAAGTTACAATCAAGTGGTGGAATTAAATGGAATAGTACTTATGACAAGTACTATTCTTGGTTACAGAGGAGGATATCGTTGGTTTGCTTGGCTACCATATATTGATTCATCATGCATTATACCGACTGGGGTCTCCAGTAGCCTTGCGAGCAAAGGCGTAGGATTGTCAATCCGGAGATGGCTAGTTTGATTCTTGGTCCGGTCTAGGATGTTTTCGGGTTGGAAACATTCTCGACTCCCTGGGCATAGTGTACCGTTTTGACTCAAATCCCGAACATGACTCATGATTCCGAACACTGGCGTTTTAGCACCCTAAAACTAAGCAATTCCTCGGTTTTCGTAACAGAGGGCCAAGACTCCAAAGGAATTCAAGATCCTATAGAGAAAACTACTACTAGAATACTAGAATACTAAGCAGTCCAAGTTCCAGTTGGAATGTAGAGCTATTGAACAAAAGAAGACATCATACCGACAGCCCTCAGATGCTTCTGCATTTTTTCTAGTCACTTGCCAATTTCCCCGATCTCATCCACCGACTGATCCTTCTGAATAATTTGCTTTCGCAGCTCGTCTAACAAACAGCTCTCAACCAGAGTATCCGTGAGCATGATGCTCGTGAGAATTTTTCAAACGCTATAATCCCTCCTTAGCCGTGCGGTAAGAAGCGCGGCTACAAAGCAAGACCATGCTAAGGGTGGCCGGGTTGGATTCCCGGTGCCGGTCTAGGCAATTTTCGTATTGGAAATAGTCTCGACTTCCCTGGGCATAAAAGTATCATCGTGCTAGCCTCATGATATACGAATGCAAAAATGGTAACCTGGCTCTCGAAGTTAATAACTGTGGAAGTGCTTAATGAACACTAAGCTTCGAGGCGGCTCTGTCCCAGTGTGGGGACGTAATGCAAATAAGAAGAAGTAGATAATCCCAATTGCCGTGATTACTTCATATTACCGACATTGTTTCGACTAAATATCATATCATATTTCATACTAATAAACAATTTCATTGATTCCTCCTTTAGCTCTCATTTTAACTTTAAATGGATGTCTGCCATTCGTGCTAATATTAACTATCAACAGGCTTTGGCTTCCAGAGGGCTGTTTTTCTAAATATTGTCGGTCCATTTTCGCGGAAAACAAACATTTCCGAAAAGTGCATTCAGAATCATAATTGTTGCACAGGTCTCCACCAAACAAATGCAACAGGTGCCAGCCATTCATCAGTTCGCCCCATGAATGCAGAAGGCGTCACGTTGTTGGTTGGTATTGCACCTACCAACAGTCGCCCGTACCGAATTAATGCCGAATACGCACGTTTTGTTGTTCGACACCTCAAATGGGGTGAACGTGATCGTCGGTCGTGGACGGTTCATGATCGAATCTGCCCGCATCGCATCGTGCGGAAGTGTGAACCTTGAATTGGGCCGCCTGCGTATGAAGGTTTGGAGCTGCGTGTGGAAGTTTGAAACCTTTCCTCTGCCAATTAGTCGGAATTTTGTCGGGTGATAATAGCAAAATGTGCCGAAGGTACAATCGTCTGAACTCTGCTGTGAATAGAATAGCGAACGCAACTAGCAATTTGGTTGTATGGTTTCATTGCCAATGGTGAACTAATTTTACATACAGTCAAAAAACTGTCTTGAATTCATGAATCGCTGAACAAATTATGGGAAATCCGTGAACTTTTTTTTGCATACGTAGACAGGGTTGAATATGGGCCATAAGTACTTCCTTTTGAAAATGGATCAGTTTTAAGAGTCAGTAATAAAATTTCCGACAAATTCGATGAGTATTCAAAACATCCCTTAGAACTTTGATTTCTGTAACTGATATTTATACACCCGATTCTTTTTTTACATCCAAAACATCCCTTAGAACTTTGATTTCTGTAACTGATATTTATACACCCGATTCTTTTTTTACACAGGCGATGCGTTCCGTGTAAAAAAAAGTTTTCAGTTTAAAATTTGAAAATCCGTGTAAAAAAAGTTTTATGATTTCTCGACGAATCATGCAAAATGGAGCATCTTTGCAAAAAAAATTGTATGGGATTTGTTTTCACGGCCGTGTAAAAACAGAATCGAGTGTAATTAATTTTTGTCCAATTTATGCTATATCCACTTCCAATCTTCCAATTTTAAAGCCCTTATCAGCTGAGCAGATCGTAATTCGATTTTTTTTTGTGTTTTTAATTCTGCCTTCGGAAGTGTCTACACATTTTGCAAACTTTTAGTACCAGCAATGCTGGTTCGTGGTTTCTTCTAGAGGGAACATTTCTCCTGGCACACGAGGAAAAGTTAAAATGTACTTACTTCATGTATTTTTTGTGTGAAATTGAATAAGTTTCATAACAAAAAAGCTATTTACGTAAACATATTTTTGCGTGAAATTTAGTTTGGCTCTATCCAACTGCCCATACAAAAAGTCGTACATTTGCCACAGTGGTCGAATCGTTTATCAACACACTTCGAATTGCCAAGCGCATCGAAAATCCAAACCAATCGCATTCACGTGTAATCATGAATAATTGCCAGAAAAAGTCACCACCACCGCGAACCCAAAATGTCACCAAGACCGACTGCAGGTTGCTGAAGGTCTGCATCTTGATTTGCCTAGCTTGCACCCTCGATCGCTCGGTTCGGCTCACCCATTTTCCACCTTCAACGGCGCAACAACAACACACTGGGCACAAATAATGTAATGTGTTTAATTCGACAACCTTTCCAATTTTTTCGCCAACCCAGCACGACAGTGACCGGCGCGCAGCGGCGGTGGCCGTCCCTCACATAACTCGATGATCCGGGGCTCGCGAAATAAACGAAAAAAGCCATCGTCAGCAGCTCGGTCGGCGGAAAGCGGACTCAGGTCGCCGACACTTGTTCGTTCACCGGTCTTCGTCGTCACAGTCATCATTCATTAGGCTTTTGCGGGCATAAAACTGTGGACACTCTTGCTGGCTCGTTGGCCATACGATCAAGAAGTCTCTGCGGCGGTTATGTGCGCGCCATGCTGCGGCGGCATGCGTAAATGTCTACCAGCCGTGATGGGGCAGGTGAAACGCATACCCGGAGCCGTTCGCCAAGGGAAGTACGTTAATAAGAAAAATCGAAAACTGACACAGATTACTCTACAGGTGGTTGAATATTGCTGAAAAAAAATATGACCGACAAACTGATTGCCCATACCGAGTGGCATTCGCAAATGATTAATTAGACGAGCATGGGCCATCGCTACGAGCGACCTGTTTCCGAAAAAGGGACTCCGAGGTTGACCTATGATTGCTGTCCTCGGAATGGTTTATGAGATGCAGCTCCTCTTCTTCTTCATCCTATTGGCAATACATTCCTACACTGGGACAGAGCCGCCTCGCAGCTTTAAGCACTTCCACAGTTATTAAATGCGAGGTTTCTAAGCCAGGTTACCATTTTTGCATTCGTAGATCATTAGGCTAACACGATGATACACTTTTTTATGCCCAGGGAAATCGAGACAATATCCAATCCGAGAATTGCCTAGACCGGCACCGGGAATCGAACCCAGCCACCCTCAGCATGGTCTTGCTTTGTAGCCGCGTGTCTTACCGCACGGCTAAGGAGGGCCCTTAGATGCAGCTCTAATAAGTTGTAATAGTTGGACTTTCAAACCAGATGACACGAAGATGCTAATAATATATTAACAAAGTTTTTAAACTGTCATGACGTCACTGTCAGTAGCCCGGCCCATTTTTTTCTATTTCTTTTTGGCATAACATCCCCCACTGCACATTGGGCCACGTCGTAAAATTGGGAGGAAAAAAATATTTTCACCATAATGATAATATTTTAGGATCAAAGTGTCTTCAGCAAAGTCAAAGCTTATTATTTAAGCTTTATTTCGAAGTTTTTTGCAATAGGGTGGCCCCACTACATTTTGAGATAAAATTTTTAACTCCTATGTTCCTAATTTTAGCATTGTACGATGTTCTAGAAAGTTGTTCCTTAATTAATTTTGAGGCACTTTGCTGAAGAAACCATTTTTGTACGTCGTTTGTATCATTTGTTATGATAATTTTAAATAATTATGTTAGGGTGACCCTAAAAAATCAATATTTTGATTGTAACTTTTTAGTTTTAATTTTTATCGAATTGACGTCTTCTACAAAGTTTTAGAGCATACAAAAATGCATGTTTTGGTTACATAACCAAGTAAATTCATTGGTGGATTGCAGAGATATAACTGTTTTTCTTGAAAAAATCCGTTGTTTTCAAATGCCTGTATTTTTGAATGGGGGAAAAAGGGGGATCCATTTTTCCCTGGGTTAGACAGAGGAAGGGCTAAGGAATGCTCTGCATATTTTGGTATTGGAGAATTTGAGGGAATTTGAGGTTTTTCCATCAATTAAAAAACGGCTTTTTGTACGATGAAATCAAAATCATCAGTTCTAGAAGTGTTATAAAACCGAAAATTCCGCCCAATTCGTCAAAAACAAAATGTTTATATGGAGTAATCATAACTTTCTTGTATATTTCCAGCGCATCTTCACTTAATATACCGATTGGTAGAATAACATGTTCAATAATATCAACGCTTATCAACGTGAGAACTTCACTGAACAGACCGTAATCGTAGGTTGTTTACATCACTCGTTCAATCGATGGGACAGAATTGAGAACATGGGAACAGAATTGAGTGATCGGTGTGGAGAAAAATAGAATTTTTGAACCACCCTAATATATATCTAGATAAAAATTAAATAAAAAATACCCCCGAAAAACCTAATTTTCCATACCACCCTACCGATTTAAAAGTAAAATCGATTGAACGAGTGATGTAAACAACCTACGATTACGGTCTGTTCAGTGAAGTTCTCACGTTGATAAGCGTTGATATTATTGAACATGTTATTCTACCAATCGGTATATTAAGTGAAGATGCGCTGGAAATATACAAGAAAGTTATGATTACTCCATATAAACATTTTGTTTTTGACGAATTGGGCGGAATTTTCGGTTTTATAACACTTCTAGAACTGATGATTTTGATTTCGTCGTACAAAAAGCCGTTTTTTAATTGATGGAAAAACCTCAAATTCCCTCAAATTCTCCAATACCAAAATATGCAGAGCATTCCTTAGCCCTTCCTCTGTCTAACCCAGGGAAAAATGGATCCCCCTTTTTCCCCCATTCAAAAATACAGGCATTTGAAAACAACGGATTTTTTCAAGAAAAACAGTTATATCTCTGCAATCCACCAATGAATTTACTTGGTTATGTAACCAAAACATGCTTTTTTGTATGCTCTAAAACTTTGTAGAAGACGTCAATTCGATAAAAATTAAAACTAAAAAGTTACAATCAAAATATTGATTTTTTAGGGTCACCTTAACATAATTATTTAAAATTATCATAACAAATGATACAAACGACGTACAAAAATGGTTTCTTCAGCAAAGTGCCTCAAAATTAATTAAGGAACAACTTTCTAGAACATCGTACAATGCTAAAATTAGGAATATAGGAGTTAAAAATTTTATCTCAAAATGTAGTGGGGCCACCCTATTGCAACAAACTTCAAAATAAAGCTTAAATAATAAGCTTTGACTTTGCTGAAGATACTTTGATCCTAAAATATTATCATTATAGAGAAAATATTTTTTTCCTCCTAATTTCACGACGTGGCCCACTGTGCACTGTTAACATAGCCGTCTAAACCGAGAAGTACAAGTTAAAAAAGATTTACTTATTGTTTCCACTAAAACATTTAGTACAAAATTGAGCTAATGGAAAATAAGACAACAGCCGATTAAACAGTAAATCGGATGTTGTCTTATTTCCATATCTATACTGCCTATATTTGTCCCATATGAATAGGAAACCCAGCAAAGATGGAACAGATATGCGATTCACGGCAGTATACTAACATTATAACCCCTTTCTTGTTGGAAAAACAAAAGTCGAGAAGCAACCAACCTCCATCCATGATCTGTAAATACAACGACTCAGAAATAATATGAACATTAATCTACATCCAGTTCAATCAAAGTTAGGGGAAGAGGCCCCAAACTCCCCCCGAGGCAAAACACCTTTTGTGCTTTTCCTCATATTTACCGTCATTAAGATGGCCGTAACAAAACTAGATCTAAAATTATGTAGGTTAGGCGAAAAAAGTTTCAAAATAGTGTATGGGAAGGTCGGAAAAACCGAAAATTTCCACATTTTTAAGAAACATCTAACATTTTGGCGAGGCAAAACGCCCTAGTTGCACTAACCTACAATGTACTTGCGTCTCCACGCACTATCCATACCAGAATGCTGATTCGCCGACGCGTGGTGCTTTGTTCCCTAGGAGCTGCCAGCTAAAAGGCGTTTTCCCTTATGAGTTTTCCGGTCACCGGAAACATAGTGTTACAGGAAGGATTTTAAATAAAATTCAACAACATAACGTTTATTTCATAGAAAATCAAAGTGGAATTGTCATACATAATTAATTCAGTGAATTTGATATTTTGGATGCAAATGCCCGAACCTTTCTCTTGACACCATTCATGAGGTTTTGCACGGCATCATCCGTCACTAATATGGTAGCCTTTTGCCAGTAATGCTTGAAGCTTTTCTCATCATTTGATAATTTATTTGTTTCTAGAAGATTCCTTTTAACCAGGGCCCAGTACTTTTCGACTGGACGGAGCGTAGGCGAATTTGGGAGGTTGGACTCCTTCTGGACAACATTAACGCTGTTAGCAGCGTACCAGTTTTGAACAAAGTTTTTCGTAGTGACAAGATGCTAGACCTGGCCAGAACTGAATGGTACCTTCATGTTTCCGAATAAATGGCAAGAGCCGTTTATTCAGACATTCGTCAACGTAAATTTGCGAATTTGTAGTACCGATTGTGACGAAAATTTTGCTTCTAAGACCGCAGCCACACATTGCCTGCCATACGAAAAATTTCTTTGGGAACTTCGACAGTTTTTTCTGCCTAAAATGGACAGTTAGCGCTCAACTTCCAAGCTGTTCAGTCGATTTACTCGAAGGAGCTAGTTTTCCGAAGTCGTTCACAGACTATTTCGTACGTTTCCGTCGATAACATTTACCATTCGCTAAAAGTATCGTGTTACTTAACCATCGCGAGGTCGTCGTATTCCGCGATGCCGCGCCGCGAAAATACGTTTTCGCGTCGACTACTCGCAATTTCCGAAACATCTTTCACACGATGAAATACTTAAATTCATCGGGAAAGAGCTCGGTCTTTCGCGAGAAAACGTGCTTCTACTCCAGCCAAGCAGGCGGCTGGGTTGCACTCGTGGAGGTCAGTGATCTCGAACTTGCTGAGGACATCGTACTCAAACACGATAACAAGCACGAGTTCGTGTTTGATGGTAAAATACACAAACTACGCATAACGATGGAGGATGGAGCTGTAGAGGTGCGCTTGTTTGACCTATCCAACGAGATCACTAACGACCATGTTGCTGAGTTTCTCGCCGAGTACGGTGACGTTCTCAACGTTCGGGATCTGCTTTGGGACAATCGTTCGGCTTTCGCCGGCGTTAGAACCGGAGTGCGCATTGCTCGGATGGTGGTGAAGAAGAATATCCCTTCTCTCGTTACGATTCGCGGAGAAGACACGGCAGTGGGTTACAGGGGGCAACGTCAGACCTGCATACATTGCCAAGAATTTGTACACGTCGGGATTCCGTGTGTGCAAAATAAAAAACTGCTTGTGCAAAAACTCGTAGCAGACCAATCGTATGCAAACGTCACCAAGCAGCCGGCGCTGCCAAAAAAACCAGCATTACCAAGCCATCCACTATTGAAGGGACAAGAGCAACACAGACAATCAAGACAGCCGATTAGAAAGCCCGATGATATCCGAACCCCATCAGCACAGCGAACGAGCGTGATGCCCCCTCCAGCTCCCAAGCCCCCTGGAGCAGTTGGAGCACAGCCGATAGTTCAACTCCAGCAGCTATCAATACCTTCAGCAGCTGGAAATACCTACATACCAAAACAAATTGATGGCAATGATACGGACAGCTCTACATCAAGCAACAGCCGACGATTGCGTAGCAGACGATCGCCTCCAGGGAAGAAGATGAGGCATTGCGATGAAACTTCCACCGAACACGGACGAGCTTCGGGAGATGATATGCAGCAATAATAGCGCACACAAGTGTGAACATCGGCTCCATCAACATCAACACAATAACGAACACAACAAAAATCAATGCTCTACGAACTTTCATCCGCACAGTCGATCTGGATATTATTCTCATGCAGGAGGTAGAAAACGATCAGCTGGTTCTGCCTGGCTACAACGTCGTCTGTAACGTCGACCATGCAAGGAGAGGAACAGCAATTGCTCTCAAAGAGCACATCAAATTTTCGAATGTCGAAAAGAGTCTGGACGGTAGGCTGATTGCTTTACGCGTTCACAATACGACACTGTGCAATGTGTACGCTCCATCGGGATCGGCTTTTCGCGCTGAGCGGGAACGATTTTTCAACAACACTGTCGCCTATTACCTACGTCATCGTTCTGAACACACCATTCTAGGCGGTGACTTTAACTGTGTGATTCGGCAGTGCGACGCGACCGGATCAAACCCGAGCCCTGCACTGCAAACCACCGTACAGCAACTTCGGCTTCACGACGTCTGGCAGCAGCTGCGTTCCCGCGAACCTGGCTACACATACATCTCACACAATTCCTCCTCTAGACTAGACAGGCTTTACGTCAGCGCCAGCTTACGAGAACAGCTGAGAGCAACAGATGTTCACGTTTGCTGTTTTTCGGACCATAAAGCCATCACTGCAAGAATATGCCTTCCTATACCTGATACAGCACCGGGGCGAGGATTCTGGTCTCTTCGTCCCCATCTCCTGACCACGGAAAATATTCAAGAGTTCCAGATGCGGTGGCAATACTTGACCCGCCAGCGTCGCTATTATCGTTCATGGATGGAATGGTGGTTGACATGTGCCAAACCGAAGATCAAGTCTTTTTATCGCTGGAAATCAAAAATAGCTTTCGAACAATTTCACCATGAGCAGCAACGCCTCTACGGATTGTTGCGACGAGCGTACGATGAATATCACAACGATCGTTTCATGCTTACCAGAATCAACCAGATAAAAGCCCAGATGCTCTCACATCAGCGACGTTTTACTGAAATGTTCGTACACATCAACGAAAGGTACGTAGCGGGGGAACCGCTGTCCGTCTATCAGCTGGGAGAACGCGCAAGACGAAAAACTAACATCGAAATGTTACGAAACGAAAGAGATGAGATTGTTGACAACGCCGACGAGATCCGAAACCACATGGTACAATATTTCACCCATCTCTATGCACGAGCAGACGCTGCTAATGTGGAAGGCACTGGTTTCCAATGCGAGAGAACCATCCCAGAGGAGGATCCTGTTAATGAAGCCTGTATGAGCGAGATCACAACAACCGACATTCTGTTGTCTATTCGTACGAGCGCATCCAGAAAATCACCGGGCCCCGACGGTCTGCCAAAAGAATTCTACCTACGTACATTCGACGTGATACACCGAGAGCTGAATCTTGTGATGAATGAAGCAATCAGATCGAATGTTCCCGCACAGTTTGTCGATGGGGTGATAGTCTTGGTGAAGAAACGTGGAACGGGAGACACCGCCCGCTCTTATAGACCAATTAGCTTGGTAAATTACGACTATAAGATACTTTCTCGAATTCTAAAAACCAGGATTGAGAATGTTTTGCGAACCCACAACGTCCTCACCGATTCGCAAAAGTGCTCTAATGGAGCAAAAACATTTTTCAAGCCACTCTGTCAATAAAAAGACAGGATCGCTTATTTGAAATCCAGCAGAGGATCGGCTAAATTAATTAGCTTCGATTTGGATCATGCGTTCGATAGAGTTGATCATCAGTTTCTATACAAAACGATGCGTGATATTGGCTTCAACAACGGGATGGTGGATCTCTTGTCCAACATTGCCGCAGTTTCGTCATCTCGATTACTCGTAAACGGTCACCTTTCTGCATCTTTTCCTATTCAGCGATCGGTACGACAGGGTGACCCCCTTTCGATGCACCTTTTCGTCATTTATCTGCACCCTCTTCTACTGCGTCTGGAGCAAGTGTGTGGAAGAAATTTGATCGTTGCCTACGCAGACGATATCAGCGCGCTTGTCACCAGTGTGAACCAGCTGAATGAAATGCGAGAATTGTTTCGGCGCTTTGGACGAGTGGCTGGAGCAATGCTGAATGAAAATAAAACAACTGCGATCGATGTTGGGCAAACTGATTCCCTATCACCGTACCTTGGCTGCGTACAGAAAGCGAAATTAAGATACTCGGCATAGTGTACACAAATTCAGTTAGAGAAATGGTAAACCTTAATTGGGACACAATTGTGACAAATTTTCAACGGCAGGTTTGGCTTCATTCGTTGCGGAGCCTAACGTTACACCAAAAAGTGACTTTGCTGAACACATTTATATCATCGAAGATGTGGTACATGGCGGCGCACCTGCATCCTACGGCAGCGCACATAGCAAAGTTGACTGCCACAATGCGGCGGTATCTCTTTCGTGGAACTCCAGCGACCATCCCAATGCATCAACTAGCACGGAACAGAGAGGATGGGGAATGAAGTTGCACCTACCCTCTTCAAATCTAAAGCTTTGCTTATTAACAGGCATATTAGCGAACTTGATTCTCTTCCCTATTACCGTTCCATCATTCATCAAGCCATTCCTCGTCAAACAAATCTCTTATCAGATCTTCCTTGCCTAAAATTAATTATCAACAATATACCGCTCCTCCCATTCCAAGTCCGCCTGCACCCCTCTGCGGATCTTATCCATAGTTTCTTTGTGCAACGTACAGACAAACCGAAGGTGGAAATAGACCATCCAAATTGTAACTGGTCTCGTGTTTGGATGAACATTGCAAACCGACGACTTCTGTCATCACAGAAAAGCACGCTGTATATGTGGGTAAACCAAAAACTGCCGCACCGGCGATTACTCTTCAGGATGAGACGAACAGATGGAGAAAGCTGCATACACTGTGGTGCGGTTAGTGAAACCATACAACACAAATTTTTCTTGTGCCCCAGAGTCGACGGAGCGTGGAGAGAACTACAACGAAGGATGTTGGCTTTAACAAATAGACAAAGAATGTTTGACTGTAATGAACTTTTGAGACCATCCCTTGAATGGTTATCACAGACTAAGAAAATAGCACTGCTCAAAATGTTAGTTAATTATATTGTCTACATTGAAAATTGCAATGGTAGAATAGATATAGATGCATTAATTTTCACCCTAGAAGTCGAAGTTTAAATCAATTATTGTAAATAATTTTAAATAAGCACATCGACCAATAAACGTACTATTAAAAAAAAAATTATAGAATGAAAAAAAAAATCGGTGTGGAGAAAAATAGAATTTTTGAACCACCCTAATATATATCTAGATAAAAATTAAATAAAAAATACCCCCGAAAAACCTAATTTTCCATACCACCCTACCGATTTAAAAGTAAAATCGATTGAACGAGTGATGTAAACAACCTACGATTACGGTCTGTTCAGTGAAGTTCTCACGTTGATAAGCGTTGATATTATTGAACATGTTATTCTACCAATCGGTATATTAAGTGAAGATGCGCTGGAAATATACAAGAAAGTTATGATTACTCCATATAAACATTTTGTTTTTGACGAATTGGGCGGAATTTTCGGTTTTATAACACTTCTAGAACTGATGATTTTGATTTCGTCGTACAAAAGCCGTTTTTAATTGATGGAAAACCTCAAATTCCCTCAAATTCTCCAATACCAAAATATGCAGATGAATCCTTAGCCCTCCTTCTGTCTAACCCAGGAAAAATGGATCCCCCTTTTTTCCCTATTTAAAAATACAGGCATTTGAAAACAACGGATTTTTCAAGAAAAACAGTTATATCTCTGCAATCCACCAATGAATTTACTTGGTTATGTAACCAAAACATGCTTTTTGTATGCTCTAAAACTTTGTAGAAGACGTCAATTCGATAAAACTTAAAACTAAAAAGTTACAATCAAAATATTGATTTTTTAGGGTCACCCTAACATAATTATTTAAAATTATCATAACAAATGATACAAACGACGTACAAAAATGGTTTCTTCAGCAAAGTGCCTCAAAATTAAATAAGGAACAACTTTCTAGAACATCGTACAATGCTAAAATTAGGAATATAGGAGTTAAAAATTTTATCTCAAAATGTAGTGGGGCCACCCTATTGCAACAAACTTCAAAATAAAGCTTAAATAATAAGCTTTGACTTTGCTGAAGATACTTTGATCCTAAAATATTATCATTATAGAGAAAATAATTTTTTCCTCCTAATTTCACGACGTGGCCCACTGTGCACTGTTAACATAGCCGTCTAAACCGAGAAGTACAAGTTAATAAATATTTGCTTATCCTTTCCACTTAAAATATTTAATGCAAAATTGAGCTCATGGAAAACAAGACAACAACCTATTAAATAGTAAATCGGATGTTGTCTTATTTCCATATCTATACTGCCTATATTTGTCCCATATGAATAGGAAACCCAGCAAAGATGGAACAGATATGCGATTCACGGCAGTATACTAACATTATAACCCCTTTCTTGTTGGAAAAACAAAAGTCGAGAAGCAACAATGATCTGTAAATACAACGACTCAGAAATAATATGAACATTAATCTACATCCAGTTCAATCAAAGTTAGGGGAAGAGGCCTCAAAACGCCCCCCGAGGCAAAACTCCTTTTGTGCTTTTCCTCATATTTACCGTCATTAAGATGGCCGTAACAAAACTAGATCTAAAATTATGTAGGTTAGGCGAAAATTGTTTCAAAATAGTGTATGGGAAGGTCGGAAAACCGAAAATTTCCACATTTTTAAGAAACATCTAACATTTTGGCGAGGCAAAACGCCATAGTGGCACTAACCTACAATATACTTGCGTCTCAACGCACTATCCATACCAGAATGCTGATTCGCCGACGCGTGGTGCTTTGTTCCCTAGGAACTGCCAGCTAAAAGTCGTTTTCCTCATGAGTTTTCCGGTCACCGGAAACATAGTGTTACAGGAAGGATTTTAAATAAAATTCAACAACATAACGTTTATTTCATAGAAAATCAAAGTGGAATTGTCATACATAATTAATTCAGTGAATTTGATATTTTGGATGCAAATGCCGAACCTTTCTCTTGACACCATTTATGAGGTTTTGCACGGCATCATCCGTCACTAATATGGTAGCCTTTTGCCAGTAATGCTTGAAGCTTTTCTCATCATTTGATAATTTATTTGTTTCTAGAAGATTCCTTTAACCAGGGCCCAGTACTTTTCGACTGGACGGAGCGTAGGCGAATTTGGGAGGTTGGACTCCTTCTGGACAACATTAACGCTGTTAGCAGCGTACCAGTTTTGAACAAAGTTTTTCGTAGTGACAAGATGCTAGACCTGGCCAGAACTGAATGGTACCTTCATGTTTCCGAATAAATGGCAAGAGCCGTTTATTCAGACATTCGTCAACGTAAATTTGCGAATTTGTAGTACCGATTGTGACGAAAATTTTGCTTCTAAGACCGCAGCCACACATTGCCTGCCATACGAAAAATTTCTTTGGGAACTTCGACAGTTTTTCTGCCTAAAATGTTCCGGCAACACCTCTCCTTTGATTCGAGGTATAAAACAGTAATCACAGATTTAGCGATATTCAACGATTTTGCAATGTCGCCTTGCTACATATTCGGATTTTCCACCTTTTGTGCAAATTAAGTTCGCGCACGTGTTATTGATTCGACGCCATTTTTCAGAACAACAGAGGCATGTTGGAAATTACATTTTTAACATTTCACACATAAATTTATCTTCATATTGTGGTGTTCGTATTAACTATGTGTGCTCTGAGAAAACTGTGTTGAACCATTTTCGGTGACTACTTTTTGCTGTGTTTAGGCATCTTGTTTAACTGTTGCATAATGTAAAAATACCCATGAATAGCGTTACAAATAAGACAATAAAGCAGTGTTTGCTTAGCCAGGGCATATTGCCCCCCCTTCCCCTAATTGCTTATTTCCGGGGATTAAACCACCCGACTTGGACGTTAATTTACAATGTTATGAAAACTCATATGTGAATATTTACGTTATGTGGAAGATATTGATTTAGAAAATGTATTTCCCTTCGATTGGACTCGAACCCATGACCCTACACACTTAACTCATTTCACAGTATTCGGTAAATTTTACCGAAATCTCAACAGCAAAACTGTTCGGTAATTATTTTACAGATTTTTTGTATTTTTTCCATTGTTCAAATGTCAAAATTACCGAAAATCAGTAAAATTATTTACCGAACAGTTCTGCTGTTGAGATTTCGGTAAAATTTTACCGAATTCGGCGATTTATTTTAAGTGTATACAGTACGCTAGACTGGTGCTTTAACCAACTAAGCTACGAAGGACCTCCGTCGAAATAAGTTCCGTATAAAACAGTATAAAACATAATAGGTCCCCTTTCCCCGTTGGAAGGGGTAAATTGGTCCTACAGGTAATTTTATTTCCATCCCTACAAATATTGTTTGTAATTGAATAAATGGCTTTCAACACGTCTACACTTCAACAACGCAATCATATAATGATGTATCCGTCGTTAATGGCTCTATCACAAACGCCCGAATTCCATTCGACCATTCGCCCGAATGGACCGTTCGCCTGAAAAGACCACTTGCCCGAATGGATCATTCGCCCGAATAGACTATATGCCCGAATAAACTCTTCACATATCTTGATGAAAAGTTTTTTTGTGACTAATAAAAAGAAATTGTATATTTGATTTCCTATACTTATCTCATATTTTGTTGTACACGTCTCTCACATGCATCTAAATATTCGTTTCGTTTATGTGTGAAATAATAAGAAAAATAACGACGTTATGTACTTTATTTTTCATAATATTCAAATAATGACTTGATCCTTTAATGTAGCTTCATATTTCGGGAATTTGGCCCGCAGATATTTTCCCCAAGGCACAGGGACCAAAATCCGACAGAAAACTTTCCCGAGGTGTAAAGCGCCATTTAACATTAGCGCCATTATAAATAAAATCTACTCATCACTGTCTTGGAATCCATTCACATAGAATAAAAATTAAGTTTCAATCGCTCAGCATTGTTGAGAGAATCAGATATTAAAATATGTTTCATGTATGCTGGTCACTTATACCGGTCCACAAGCATCCTGAAATAAATCAAAATCTAACGGAATAATTAGAGCTGTAGCGAAAAATAACGTTGCAAGGGTATTTTTTTAAACCAATCGTTAAAAATAAGGGAGCAACTAGGAATTCACCTTTTTTTTCTTCATACATTGTTCTTTCTAAATGTCTTTAAGGACAAAGTTGGAAGAGTACCACGATGGCAGTCAATATGGCACCGGACCTTTCACGGGTCAACCCCACACCTCCCGCACTCCTCTCCCACCAACATTCGAATGCATCGAACAGCATCGAACAAAAGTATAATATTCAAATTACTAACCTGTTCACAGCATATTTATTCACTTCCCGTGATAATGAACATGTTTCTCCAAAGAGTCCTATCTATTTCGGCTCGAATTATATAAAAAATCAGCAGTTTCGTGCCAATTTAAAAGCCGTTCGCGATTTGGTGGGGTTATCACTGCACTTCACTTCTTCTCAAAGGGCATTGAAAAAATCAAGTTTTTACTCACTTCTCCGCACATGAGCAGCCCGAAATGTTGATATAATGTAAATTAAACATCACTTTTTTAAATCAGTCACTCGTTTTAACCGAAAACTTAATATAAACTGCTATTTTTGCCCGAAAAAACGATTAAAAACTGACCGCGGAGCGGCAGCGGCAGCAGCAAACTAATGATCAGGGTGGTTCAAAAAATGATTTTGCTCCGCCGCGCTCAGTCGATTATGATTCAGTCGATTCGATTATAATTTGGGTGTCATCCGATGGTTTGGGTTGGTTTGAATAGAGACTTATCGTGCACAGGTCGTTTCAGGTTTGTATGACAGTTAATATGGCAAGGTTGAATTTTACATTATTTCGATTGTGGCACTCCGTCATTGAGCGCTGGCGAGGGGGAAGACCATATGACTGGATGAACATAGACAATGGACATTGAATGGTCGTTTCATTGGTTGGGAGTCGATTTTAATCGAGGTTGGGAATCTTTAGCATGATAATTAGGCTTCTCAAAAGGCATCAGTGAAACGTGTAAATCAACAAAATAGCCAGAACTTGCTTGTGATATCTATCGCACCAGGGGCAGATACTTCATACAAAAAGTGTGATATTGGGGTGAACGGGGTATAAAATGCTATTTTTTGCGTTACATAATCAATGGATCTTTCCTGCGGTGCGCTTTTCGTTCAGTGAAGTCTTCTGATTTTTGCTTTAAGCTATGTTGGTTCTCTTTTCGCCAGCGTTTGGAGGGGAGACGCTGTAGCCAGTGTAATGAAAGGTTTAGTTTCTCATACTAGTTTTCATACAAACTTGAACCAGCTAGTGCTCAACCAGTTTTTGTTCAATCGGTTTTTGGAGAACACTCGGAGCATGGGACAGAATCGAGTGAGCGTGGTGGAGCTGGGTCGGTTTTTGAACCACCCTACTAATATTCTTTTTTTTTCAAATACAACACCAATACTACTACAGTATATGACAGTTTTTATTGTACCAATACTTTCAAAGCTTTGTTTTGGTACACAACCCACCTTCACCTTAAGACATGATTTCTTCCCTAAGTATTAAGGCTCCAGCAAAATTCGTTTTTAAGATAAGCATAAACGAGCCACGTCGTATAATGTAACGCCGGTGACGACGTGATGTATCCTTATAACCATCAGAATTGGACGATATATATGTGCATGTCGACAGATGCCATATGACAACATTGGACGCAGAACCTTTCATGTGATAGACTATCCATGGTGCTCAAGTCATAGGTACGTTCCGTTGGGTCTATTGATTATTCATATTTCAGTTAATTTATTTCTCCTCACTCGCAAATGACACACTGGTGGTGAAAATATTGCCTTAGAAATAAGTTAGGTGAAGCCATTTTTATTCATATTCAAGCAAAGTGGATTACCTAGCGTGTTATAGCTTGTGGTCTCACTATTAATTGGACTTAAGAGCAGCGAGACATTTGATCCGGCCTGTTTTTGCCTCAATAAACAATTTTTTTAATGTGCCACTACACACCTTCCCAAAACTCCCGGTGATAATGAGTAAAACCGTATTGATTTTAACTTTGGGATTCGGGATCACAAAAATCGAAACGACACGTTGGTTTAGTTTCCTACTTTTCGGCCCATGGTCTTGGCCTTCCTCAGGGATTTAATTTATTTTCAAAGGTATTCATGTTGTAATGTTTAAAACTGCCCTCGTTTTTTCGTCTCATCTTTTCAGGATTCAAGAATTCCATTTTTTAAATATTTGAACACTTCCTACTTTCAAATGCTTGAAGACATTGACGCAATACTGTGAACGCACTACAACCAATTTCAATGCAGTGCACGTGAGCACGGTGGTGAGGTGAGCACGTTCCAGTTCTTATTGCTTCGCCAACATAAAAATTTATTAAATTAAACACTAAATACGTACAGGACATCGTTTGCTGCTATTGTCGCGGATATTGTGGGAGTCCCAGGTATCCGCTTCACGCTTCAGTTAGCAACGGTGGCTCTGCTCGACCTTCTACTATCTAAGTAGTTAGTACGGATAAGGGCGTCCTTTTGCTGTACCTGTTATGAACAACTAGTACATCCCATTCCCTGCACTTCTGAAGACACTTTTCTTGCTTTAGAAGTGAATCCTTTTCGTAGTACTAGTCTTCGTAACAAACAGGGCACCATTACGGAACATGAGATCTGATCAAATTATTCGTAGTACTACTTAATCAACTTTGTATGTCCGACGACCGCAACCGTTGCTGATAGAACTGGAACAAAAAAGCACCCGCCACGAAGCCAGTCCAAACCCCTGGTGGCTCATATTAGAAAATCCATGAAGCTGGGACTGTCAACGGGGTTCGGTGGTCGCCCTAGGGGGAAAGTCGGAGTAGACACGATGAGACACGGCACGGCAAAGAAGTTTGACAGGCAGACACCTAGCAATCAGCAGAAACAAGCCTAAAAAAGTTTTCCAGAATGCATTCACTGCAGCAACAAAGAAGATTCCGAACTCCTCTACTGGCATTAATAAACGTGAGCGAAAAGCTGTCTTCAAACCCCACAAACTTTCGGAAGAATACTCGCGTGTAAGTTACCAGAAATGCACCAGCGTTAAAAGCGATCTGCGTAAAAAAATACTTCAGTGTACATCGGGTTTGAAGCGTTGGCTTTTTCTCGTTCGAATGGATCGAATTGGAAATCCATCGGGAAACGGCTGAGATATTCACAATCAAGGCCCATCATATTTTTGCGACGATTTTTATTTTCTCGCAATCGTAAAAATTGGGGTACACCAGTAAAAAAAAACACAGACGTAGTCCAGCGTCAAAAAATTATATATACATATATGCTTTTTTAAAGTGATTTTTAGGATTATTGAGAATTCATCACTAAATTATGCCAAATGATCTTATACCTGCCAAATGGCGCACTACTTTTAGGGATGTCATTTTCAGGAAAATGTTATATTCGGGAAATGTCATTTTCGGCAAAATGTCATTTTCGAAAGTAATTTTAGGGAAATTTTATTTTGGTGAAAATTTTACTGTTGAGGATGTGCTGTTTTTTTTTAGGAAATCGGGAAATGAGTTTGAGAACCTCGGATACACTAAGAAATGGAGAACTTAAATTATGATTAATGAAATGGGGAACTTAAATTACTCGCAATTTAAACAAACCAACTCCCCCTTCTCTCAATGACCATCAGACCACATCTAAAATCGTCTAAAATCGTAAAATTGGTGGAAATCGGTTGGGAGGATCAGAAGTTATATTGAATTGTTCACCCAACCCCAATTACCTCCCTCATTCCAAATGACACTGCCAACCCACCTTTCTTAGGCAAGTATCCTCTTAATATGTTCAAATCGTCTTCCGAAAAGCCTCATGCTTCCAGCCAATGTGCCAGCAAATACTCGTAATCGGACCCCGGGACGCACATTTGCCTCCAGTCTTACGGAAGGTCCCTATCCGCTCATCACAATCGAGCCAATCCAGCCTGCGATCATCAGCCGTCCCGGCCCTGTGTTTATGGCAGGTGAAAGTACCTTTCTCCACCAGCCATTCTCAGGCAAGTACGATCTCAATGCGAACAGGTCACCTTCTGATAAGCTACCTGTTTTCAACTGTCCTGCTGCTTCACAACCCGGTATCATGGCCATTTTGCCAACTACGTTGACTTCAGGTTCAACTCGAGCTGATGCTTTTATGCATTCAAGCAGCTCCCAACAACCTGTTCGCAGCATTGTGTCCACTGATAATGCTAGGTAGAGCACGGCAAATGCTGAGTAAAGCGTATCATATTGGTACTTCGCGTACCTCAAGGAATAAAACAGACCCCACCTCGCGGTTCTTAGGCTCTTACCCAGCAACTCCTATCTCTACCTCTTCGTGACGCTGGCCGGGATACGAGCAACCTTAGGGAAGATCGGGTAACCAACCCCGGAGGGAACTATGATCGTATGCTGACAGGGAAAGGGGGTTTGCTCCTTTCCTGAGGTCCAAATCTTACTGAGCGTCTGTTCTCCATGTTAGGAGCGACTCACAACAGCATCTGTTCTCCATGTTAAGAGCAACTGATCATCGTCCGTGTGCCAGCGAGGGACTATAAGTGAAACTGTGCACCGTGGTCCACCGGGAATAAGGAAGAATGATCCTCCGGAAATTTAGGGGGTTTGGTGTCAGGCCCTGCAAGCCAGCCTTAAAAAAACGAACAATCAACAAAGAGAGGTCGGACCGGAACCATCGGTGAAGACCACTGCAAATCTCTCAACATCATCGGGAGCACACGCATACTCGCCGATGTGCTCAAGGACCGTGGATTCGGCATGTTTGTGATCGGGTGGTGGCCGATCAACGAGAGAATGTGCAGGTTGAGGATCAAAGGCCGGTTCTTCAACTTCAGCATAATCAACGTCCATAGCCCACACTCCGAAAGCACTGATGATGATAAGGACGCATTCTACGCGCAGCTGGAACGTGAGGGGGAAGGGTCGTTTGGCCGAAACCCATTCGGCCGAAAGCCATTTGGCCGAATGCCTCTAGGCCGAAAGTTATTTGGCCGAACAGACCATTAGGCCGAAATCATTTGGTCGTAAGGGTCATTTGGCCGAAAGGGTCGTTTGGCCGAAAGGGTCATTTGGCCGGAAGCGTCATTTGGGTAAACGGGCCATTTGGCCGAAAGGGTCATTTGGCCGAATAGGTCATTTGAAAAGTGATAAATTAGGAGCAGGTAAGAAGAGAAACGTCTCAAATCTCATTCCTCATTTCTCACTTTTCACTTCTCACTGTAAAAAAATGAGGAGCTCGAAGTGAGTAGTGAGACGTCTCACTACTCATTTTGCTCTTCTCACTTTTTACAGCAAGAAGTGATAAATGAGGAGTGAAAAGGAGACGTCTTACTTCTCACTCTTCATTTTTCTCTTCTCAATGTAAAAAGTGAGAAGCGCGAAGTGAGTAGTGAGACGTCTCTCTTCTAATTCCTAATTTCTCACTTTTCAAATGACCCCTTCGGCCAAATTACCCTTTCGGCCTAATGACCCTTTCGACCCAATTACCCTTTCGGCCAAACGACCCTTTCGGCCAAATGACCCTTTCGGCCAGATTACCCTTTCGGCCAAATGAACCTTTCGGCCAAACGACCCTTTCGGCCAAATGACCCTTTCGACCAAATGACCCTTTCGGCCCAATGGTTTGTTCGGCCTAATGGGTTTTGGCCAAATAACCCTTCCCCGATGTTGCCACTGCATACGCGCAGCATCTCAAAGCAGCGTTACCGGAAGAGAGTGAGCTCGATGGGGCCCCTCTTTAGGAATGCTGGAATACAGTAGAACATGGAACGTTATAGATGGCAGCGGAGACAGCAGACCCGCCTTTTTCAGGAGAAGAACGCCGCCTGGAAGAAGCGGAGTGCGAAAGAGATGGAGCAGCAGTGCCGTTCTCAAGAAACACGCAAGTTCTATCAGAAGCTCAACGCATCCCGCAAAGGTTTCGTGCTGCAATCCGTAATATGCAGGGATAAGGATGGGATCATCTTGACGGACGAACGTGTGGTGATCGAAAGGTGAAAGCAGCACTACGAGGAACATTTAAATGGCGCTGAGAGTACAGGCAGTGAAAGTCAAGGCAGCGGAGGTGATGTTTACGTCCGTTCAGCGGACGATGGAAGCCAACCAGCCCCCACCTTAATCGAAGTTAATCGGAGCTGAGCTCATCAAGATGGGCCCGGAAAAGCTAGCCACTTCCCTGCACAAACTGATAGTCAGAATCTGGGAAACTGAACAGCTAACGTGGAAGGAAGGGGTTATGTGCCCCATCTACAAGAAAAGCGACAAGCTGGAGTGTGAGAACTTTCGAGCGATCATCATCCTTAATGCCGCCTACAAAGTGATATCCCAGATCATCTTCCGACGTCTGTCACCTTTAGTAACTGAGTTCGTGGGAAGTTATCCAGCCGGCTTCGTTGACGGCCGCTCGACAACGGACCAGATCTTCACTGTACAGCAAATTCTTCAAAAATGCCGTGAATACCAGGTCCCAACGCACCATCTGTTCGTTGATTTCCAGGCAGCATACGACAGTATAGACCGCGCAGAGCTATGGAAAATTATGGGCAAGAACAGATTCCCTGGGGATCTTATCAGACTGATCAAAGCAACGGTGGATGGTGTGCAAAACTGTGTGAAGATTGCGCGGAGACTAAGACGATGTGATAGACTTTCGTGCCTGTTGTTCAACATTGCGCTAGAAGGTGTCATACGGAGAGCCGGGTGTAGCAGCCGGGTTACAATTTTCAACAGACCCAGTCAATTTATTTGTTTCGCGGATGATATGGACATTGTCGGCCGAATATTTGCAAAGGTGGCAAAGCTGTACGTGTACACCCACCGGAAACGTGAAGCAACAAAAGTTGGACTGGTGGTGAATGCGTCAAAGACAAATTACATGCTTGTGGGCAGTACCGAGCGCGACATGGCCCGCCTGGGAAGCAGTGTTACGATAGACGGGGATACCTTCGAGGTGGTCGAAGAATTCATCTACCTGGGATCCTTGCTAACGGCTGATAACAATGTTAGTCGTAAAATATGAAGGCGCATCATCTGTGGAAGTCGGGCCTACTACGGGCGATGTTCCAAATTTGGTGGAAATCTGTCAAGGGGTCCTTTTTGATTAGCAACCCTATAACCAGAGACCGGCGGAGTGAAAAACTGTCGAAATGGCAACGTATGAAAATGAATGAAATCGTGAAAATGGTACTGGCAGCATTTGAACTATTGCTTGCTTCTTATGGATGCAAAAAGCAAACAAGTCAAAAAAGAACCGCTTTTGACGGTTCGATTGGCAACAAGATGGCGTCTTCGCCGATCTCTTATTCTAGTATTTCTAATTTTGATAAAAGGTGGTAAAAACCACTTTTTGGAAATTTTACTTTTTGCCTTTCTCGTATACTAAGTATACGGTAAAGGCTATATGATCGCTCCAAAAACAAACTTTTTATAGAAGGCCAGGAGACCCATAGTGTTATATACCAATCGACTCAGTTCGACGAATTGAGGTGATGTCTGTAATAATGTGTGTGTGTGTGTGTGTGTGTGTGTGTGTGTGTGTGTGTGTGTGCGCAAACTACTCAAAATTTCACTCATTTTTCGGGCACTTACCCTCAACCGATTTGCTCGCAACAAACTGCATTCGACGCACAATCCTGTCCCATTGTTTCCTATTTGAAATTGGCCAGGTCGGACTATGGGATCAAAAGTTATGGCCAAAATACAAATTCATACAGAAAAATCGCGTAAAAATGTCACTCATTTTTCGGGCACTTATCTTCAACCGATTTGCTCGCAACAAGTTGCATTCGACGCAGAATCCTGTCCCATTGTTTCCTATTTGAAATTGGCCAGATCGGACTATGGGATCAGAAGTTATGGCCAAAATACAAATTCATACGAAAAAGTCGCGTAAAAAATGTCACTCATTTTTCGGGCACTTATCTTCAACCGATTTGCTCGCAACAAGTTGCATTCGACGCAGAATCCTGTCCCATTGTTTCCTATTTGAAATTGGCCAGATCGGACTATGGGATCAAAAGTTATGGCCAAAATACAAATTCATACAAAAAAATCGCGTAAAAATGTCACTCATTTTTCGGACACTTATACTCAACCGATTTGCTTGCAATAAGTTGCATTCGACGCAGAATCCTGTCCCATTGTTTCCTATTTGAAATTGGCCAGATCGGACTATGGGATCAGAAGTTATGGCTAAAATACAAATTCATACGAAAAAATCGCGTAAAAAAATGTCACTCATTTTTCGGGTACTTATCTTAAACCGATTTGCTTGCAACAAGTTGCATTCGACGCAGAATCCTGTCCCATTGTTTCCTATTTGCAATTGGCCAGATCGGACTATGGGATCAGAAGTTATGACCAAAATACAAATTCATACGAAAAAATCGCGTAAAAAATGTCACTCATTTTTCAGGCACTTATCCTCAACCGATTTGCTCGCAACAAATTGCATTCGACGCAGAATCCTGTCCCATTGTTTCCTATTTGAAATTGGCCAGATCGAACTATGGGATCGAAAGTTATGGCCAAAATACAAATTCATACGTAAAAATCGCGTAAAAAATGTCACTCATTTTTCGGGCACATATCCTTAACCGATTTGCTCAAGTTGCATTCGACGTAGAATCCTGTCCTGTTGTTTCCTATTGAAAATTGGCCATATCGGACTATGGGATCGAAAATTATACCATTTTTTGCCTTTCTCGTATACTAAGTATACGGTAAAGGCTATATGATCGCTCCAAAAACAAACTTTTTATAGAAGGCCCGGAGACCCATAGTGTTATATACCAATCGACTCAGTTCGACGAATTGAGGTGATGTCTGTGTGTGTGTGTGTGTGTGTGTGTGTGCGCAAAACTACTCAAAAAATGTCACTCATTTTTCGGGCACTTATCCTTAACCGATTTGCTCGCAACAAGTTGCATTCGACGCAGAATCCTGTCCCATTGTTTCCTATTTGAAATTGGCCAGATCGGACTATGGGATCGGAAGATATGGCCGAAATACAAATTCATACGAAAAAATCACGTAAAAATGTCACTCATTTTCGGGCACTTATCCTTAAACGATTTGCTTGCAACAAGTTGCATTCCACGTAGAATCCTGTCCCATTGTTTTCTGTTTAAAATTGGCCAGATCGGACTATTGGATCGAATGAATTGGTCAAAATACAAATTCATACGAAAAATCACGTAAAAATGTCACTCATTTTTCGGGCACTTATCCTCAACCGATTTGCTCGCAACAAGTTGCATTCCACGTAGACTCCTGTCCCATTGTTTCCTATTTGAAATTGGCCAGATCGGACTATGGGATCGGAAGTTATGGCCAAAATACAAATTCATACGAAAAAATCGCGTAAAAATGTCACTCATTTGTAGGGCACTTATCCTCTACTGATTTGCTTGCAACTAGTTGCATTCGACGTAGAATCCTGTCCCATTGTTTCCTATTTAAAATCGGCCAGATCGGACTATGGGATCGGAAGTTATGGCCAAAAACAAATTCATACGAAAAAATCGCGTAAAAAATGTCACTCATTTTTCGGGCACTTATCCTCTACCGATTTGCTTGCAACAAGTTGCATTCGACGCAGAATCCTGTCCCATTGCTAGCTATTGAGAATTAGCCAGATCGGACTATGGGATAAGAATGTATGACCAAAATACAAATTCATACGAAAAAATCGCGTAAAATGTCACTCATTTTTCGGGCTTTTATCTTCAACCGATTTGCTCGCAACAAGTTGCATTCGACGTAGAATCCTGTCCCATTGTTTCCTATTTGGAATTGGCCAGATCGAATCATGGGATCGAAAGTTATGGCCAAAATACAAGTTCATACGAAAAATCGCGTAAAATGTCACTCATTTTTCGGGCACTTATCCTCAACCGATTTACTCGCAACAAGTTGCATTCGACGTAGAATCCTGTCCCATTGTTTCCTATTTCAAATTGGCCAGATCGGACTATGGGATCAAAAGTTGTGGCCAAAATACAAGTTCATACGAAAAAATCGCGTGAAAAATGTCACTCATTTCTCGGGCACTTATACTCAACCGATTTGCTCGCAACAAGTTGTATTCGACGCAGAATCCTATCCCATTGTTTCCTATTTGAAATTGGCCAGATCGAATCATGGGATCGAAAGTTATGGTCAAAATACAAATTCATACGAAAAAATCGCGTAAAAATGTCACTCATTTTTCGGGCTTTTATCTTCAACCGATTTGCTCGCAACAAGTTGCTTTCGACGTTGAATCTTGTCCCAGATCGGACTATGGGATCGAAACCCAAGCAGCACAACTTGTTTCACTACTGAACATTCCACTGTGTTGCAACTATTTGGAAAGAAACAATCTTTGCGTATGTGCCATTAAACATAGCTCTCTTGCAATATAAAAAGCGCAAGAGGTGGAGCTTACGTAAACATCCTTCGATTGCAGTAAAATTGCAATAATGTTGCAGAATACTACAGCGGATAAAAATTAAATAAAAATATAAAACTGGATTCGATTTGTGGATCTTGTGATTGATAGTCCTTCACTGTAACACAGCACCATTCAACACTTCGAAGGGACTGCATGTTGACTCACAATAAAAACTATACGATTATGAAGTTTTGTACTCAGGTTTCCTGTTACTTGATTGCATCATCACCGGAAAAATTGTGAGTTGTGAAAACGTTGAACGAAGCTAAATTAAACATGAAAATACACTCAACTTATCTGCAACTTAATTTAAACAAACAAATAAATTTTGCAAGACGCGTTGAAGTTACATGGTAAAAAATATGCAACTTGATGATTTTGTTTCGTGCTTGCAACGATTGTACGACAATTCCCGAAAACCAATTCTGAATGCAATTTCCCTGAATGTAATTTCCTGAATGTAACAATTCCCCGAATGCAATTTCCTGAATGTAACAATTCCCAGAATGTTTCATTTCCCCGAATGGAACAATTCCCCGAAAATAAAATACCTCTTGCAAACACATCTTCGTAATCGACTGTATGCGTCCGCAGTGTTCAAAGATACATTCAAGAGTGTTTTATTGGAGATTATCAGCTGAATGGCCTTTGGTAGTATTTGTAGTTATTAATCCTCCAAGATGTGTTGTTGAATTATAAAGATATCAGAGTACAGTGTTTTCTAAGGTAGTTTTTTTCCTAAAATAGTATCAAACTGCAATTCGGATTGAAAGCCTTTTTGTAATTTTTTTGTCCTCTCTTCGGAATCATACTCCTGTCCTGCATATACCTTCTTCAAATATATAAGGCAATGATGGATGTGAATCCTTGTAAACACAAATAATGCGTTCGTCCGGAAAGAGGCAATGGTGAATGTGATTCCTTCTTTAAAAAGAATGCATCTGCTCGGAATAATGCAATGGTAAATGTGTTCCTTCTTCAGTGGGTGTTTCACCAGATAACGAATGTTATTATTCGTTCTTTGATAACATGTATCTGACCTGAATATGGTAATGAGGGATGTGATGTATTTTTTAAAAGAAGGCATTGTAACAAAGTAAGAAAATGGTAGATCACGTCCTTCAAAAATAGGCGTTAGCTCGAAATAATGCAAAGATGAATGAATTGAGAATGAGAATAAGGACTTATCTGTTCTCTTATTTTGATGCAGGAATTTGGCCAAAATAAGGAAAAAATATATAAGATCCCTTATTACGCAATATGTATTCAATATATTATATTTCACCGAAAAACATTTTGCCAAATTCATTTTCTCAATATAGCATTAGGCGGTCTGTAACTTTCGCGGTGTGACTTTTGATGGATTCTACCTTTTTCAGAATGACCTTTGGAAGAATGCCGTTTTCAGAATGTTATATTAAACAAATTAGCATTTTCTCAGATAAGTATGGTGTAATATAACAGCAGTTTTGAAACATATAATTGCTTCATATCAATCATTCATTATACCTGGCAAGCGTGGTACTTGCTTAGTAAACGAAATATCTCCTCTTTTTGCTTTATTGTGGAAAGAATTTCTGTCTCGAGAGACCTTAATTTAAAGAAGGCATCATCTCCTCCATTCTCATTACACCGGACGGACGCGATCATTTAAAGAAGGCGTTGTTTCATTCTTTCACTTTATTCCAGACAAACGAGTTCATTTAAAGAAGGGACTATCTATTCTCTTTGCCTTATACCGGGCAAATGTGTTCATTTGAGGAAGACATTATCACTTTCTTTCCCCTAATACCTGGCGATGCTATCATCTAAAGAAGGAATTATCTCCTACCGTCGTCTTATACCAGACAAACGCGTTCATTTCAAGAAGACATTCCCTCTGTTATCGAAAGCTTTCCGGTACTTGTCAGTTGCATGAATGTCTTGTGTAGCAAGTACAATGGATACACTGTGTACAAGGAGCCGACAATGCTTCCCACCCTGAAGCATCTTAGCCAACTCGCAACCACCGGATCGACAATCATACGCCTTTGCTCGCATGGCTTACTTAACACCCATCGCCTTGTGCTGCCCTCAAAAAGAAGGGAGATGCATTCAGGGAAATGTTACATTCGGGGAATTGTTACATTCGGGGAAATGATACATTCGGGGAATTGTTACATTCGGGGAAATGTTACATTCGGGGAATTGTTACATTCGGGGAAATTGCATTCAGGGAAATTGCATTCGGGGAATTGTTATTCGGGGAATTGTCGTACAATCATTTGCAACATAAAGTGCAGTATTTTTGGTTGTTGTTCCCAAATGTCAAACACGTACTGCATTGCAATGTTAATGAAACATTGATCAAAACTCAAACGTTTTTAACATCTTAATGCAACTTTTACGTGCTTTGATGTTTTTCCAATGTCTTTAATGAAACTGAATAGAAACAATATGCTTTTTGGAAGATGTTGCGTGTGCTACTTGGGAAGTTATGGCCAAAATACAAATTCATACGAAAAAATCGCGTAAAAAATGTCACTCATTTTTCGGGCACTTATCTTAAACCGATTTGCTCGCAACAAGCTGCATTCGACGCAGAATCCTGTCCCGTTGTTTCCTATTGAAAATTGGCCATATTGGACTATGGGATCGAAAATTATACCATTTTTTTATGAAAATTGGCCAGATCGGACTATGGGCTTAGAAGTTATGGTAAAATTACTATTTATTGTGAAAAAGAGTTCAAAAAAGTCTAGCTCACTTTTTTAGCACTTAGACTTCATCTATTCCCAAGCAAATCAAGTTCAACAAATCTGGTTGCAGTAACCATATTGTGACTGAATCCGGTCATATATAAGTTACTGTGATAGATGTGCAATATGTGTGCTTCTCATATCGATCGCGACAGATTGCATTCTACGCAGAATCTTGTCCCATTGTTTCCTATAGAAACTTGGCCGGATCGTACAATTGGGTCAAAAGTTATGGCGAAAATACTAATTTTAAAACTACAAAATAAAATGTCATTTTTTGCTCTTATGCTCATCCAATTTGTTTGCAACAAATTGCGATTGGCGAGATTTTTTTTTATGCATATAAACAAATATGAAAAATGAGACCAATCAACATATTAGTGATAAGAAAATTATTTTGAGCTTTTTAGTGGAATGTTTTCACCTGTCATAAGACGAGTTTAAACAATCCCATTGAATTCCACCACTTAATTGTATCCTGACAGATACGTATTTCGACCTCAACAGTAAGGCCGTCTTCAGTGTCTTGTACTTGACTCGACTTACGGCCTTACTGTTGAGGTCGAAATACGTATCTGTCAGGATACAATTAAGTGGTGGAATTCAATGGGATTGTTTAAACTCGTCTTATGACAGGTGAACATATTAGTGTTATTTTAGATTTTCCCAAACCTTTTGAACGAGCGGGAAAGGCACCATCACCGCTAGGTGGATTAATCTGGGTTTTTGTTTGAATCATAACTTTTGAAGTACTGGAATGATTTTCAATAAGTTGTCATGAAAGGAATGCTTAAGAGCGCTACTTTTATGGAAAAATACGAAACCATAAAATTTAATTCATTTTTATATTGTTTTTAGAAAACGATTTTATAACGTAATTTCTAAACGAGGATCTCCAAAGACTCCTTATCTTTTTTTTTATTTAAAAATCTTTTAATTTACAGAATTTGTGTATGATAAATTAAAGATGTTGGATAAGCAGAGGAGGCAGAAAGAGCCATACTTTAAAACAGAGAGAATAGTCGTTCTAAAGAGTTTGATGCGGTCTTCCGAGTGAGCACCCCGCCATGTTCCGGAGATAGAACGTAGAAAAGAATCCTTTTCTGGTATTTTACTATCAAATATTCAATATGGAGTTTTCAGGTTCATTTAGAATTAAACACGACGCCAAGGTATCTAGAACAGTGGTTCTCAACCTTTTTATTAAATGGTACCCCTTAAGACCTTGCTACTGTTTAAGGTACCCCTTTTTTTGCTTGAAATTCAGATTCAGACTCTATGCCCAGAGAAGTCGAGAAAATATGAATTTCTAGTTTATTTCTGAAAATTTTAAACAAAGCGATCAAAAATTGAATGAGTTAGAGCAAAAACATAATCAAATTTTGGTAGCGTTAAAGTGGTTTTGGATCATTCGGGCTATTGTAAATTCAAATAATAATGCTCAAAAAGTAGAAAATATCATTGCTCCAAATATCTGAATTAATTTGGTGCTTCTCTATCTCTTTCTCAGCACCACGGAAACCGTCCACCATCAATTGCACCGCCAACGATTGCCAAGAAGCTCAAACAACAAAAGAATCTCAACCTTCACCAAGACTGCATCGTTGCCTGATAACACCGGACTGCACCGCGTATGCAATTTTGAATCACGCCGGCGACGACGAAGACGACAAAGGAGACCTGGCCCGCGTCTGCCCCCCCGTGTGTGTGTTTTTGTTTGGTCTTTGGTTAGCCTTCCGAAAAGCTTCTCCGCTTCTGCCTCGATCGGGACGAAGTTGGAAGGTTGGAAAAAGTTGCAAAACCGGAGCTGCTGAAAAATTTCTTGAACCGGAGAAAACAACAAACACCACATAAGTCAGCAGCAGCACAACCATCGAATCGCGCATTCACGTTGCACTCGTGTGGAGATCATTGGCGGCAGGTGTGTGGAATCGCAGAGGTAAGGAAGAAATCCAGTTTATTTTTTGAGCCTTCCACGGTGGTTTCGATATGGTGTGGTGCCGAGCAAAGTCGAGGTTTTGACTTATTCACGGCGACTGCGATATGTTGGGCCAAGTCGAAACGAAGATCAATTTTGCCAACCTCCGTCCCCTCCCGGGGGAACCTCCCCACGCGGGAGGGGTTTTACGAGATTGTTACATACATATGTATGTATATGTGCGCTTGTATCTTTATGAGCTCGGGAAGGTGCCCTCGGGTATGGTTGGCCAGGGCACATTCTTTCGCTGATTTATGCATGTTCAAAATAAAGCGCATTTCAGCTGATGGTGGATCGGTGGATGTCCCTTAGATAATATCCACTTTGGAAACGGATAGTGCCGTTCACCTTCATTACCTTGGTGTTCTCTGAGACAACCATTTTCCTTCTCACTGAAACAAACTGATCCCACCTCAGAAGAAAGAAATAAAGTACTAATTGCATTTGGTGTTACGCTAAGATTATATTTGGTGATAGGAGATAGCTACTGATGGAATTTCAATTGGATATAGGAAACGAGCATTTTCGTTCATTTCCAATTCTAGCAGTTACTACTAGAATAATCAATTTTAAGGTATAGGATGGAAGATGGAAACGGTATGAAAGGCCATTTCCTGTTCTAGCGATTGCTGGAACATGAGAAATATAGAAAAAGATACAAAGTATGAGGAATGGGACTAGCCTGGGATTGAACCCATGACCTCCTGCGTATGAGACAGAAGCGATAGCCATATGACTACCAAGCTCGTCCCATGGTTTCCGATAGAACAAATATGAGACCTAAAAGATAATCACGATCAAGGCTTTTCGGGCAGCTTATGTTATGTCATGATTGTAGCTGTTAAGGATTTTATATATGCTTAGCTTCAATTCAAATCTAGTCCCATTAATAAAACTTCCAGTAACCTATTCATGCAGTATTTCCTATTCTCCCTCTACTTCACAGCGAAAATAAATATATTCGCACATACCTTTAGCAGCGCAGCGAGAAGGAAGCGTGAAGCGAGAAAAAGCGCCAGGACCGGTTGACTCCCAAAGTGACTCGGTTTAGGCTCTCACACCACTCCATCAAGAAGCGTCCAGCCAGCGGTGGTAGTAGTGGTCGATCCCAACTGGTTCTAGATCGCAGCACTGGTCTTGCCTCCATCCGCGGCCAGACCTCCCAGAGGAGCCCGATCGTCGCTCCCCGCCCGGGAGCAACGTATGCGATTCCAGTGCGCGATGGACCGAGTGTGCGCACGGGTTCTACATGGCCAACGAATCGCACACCGCATTTGCCAGTGACGGCGACGAACGGAACGGGTGATCGTCACACGAATCGCCGATCTAATCCGGAAAAAGTGGCAACTTCGCACGCCGATAAGTGAAGCATTTCTCCCCAAAACTAGTTTGCACTTAAGGAAAACAGTAGTGCAATGTCAATTGATCTGAATTGCTTCGCCCCTAAATGCGAAATAACTGCAGCGCGGTGTGTAGGAAACGCTTATTGCCTTTGATTGCTATTTTTTGTGTGTGGTTCGTTTCCAGTGAATTAAACCAGAGTTGATCAGTGCTGCCGGTGGTTGAAGAGGAGAAGAAAGTGCACCACCGAAAAATCAATTTATGATGGGAGAAACAATCAAAAAGGTAAATCGTCATTAGATGAGAATACACGTCGGTAAAGTGGATGCTTAAGTGTGTCTTAGTTTGTGCTTTGGAGTTCACTGAAGGTGGGTTTTGGGAGTTTAGATAGCCCAGTTCACAACAATTCATGGAATACGAAGGATAGATGCTTATTGTGAGCTCACCAGTTGTTGAAGATTTGAACACCGGATTATACTAAAGTGAATCAGAAATACAGATAGCGAGGACAATTTTGTTACACGTCACAATATGGATTATTTCCGACGATATTTGAATCATCACTGACGGTAAGTGAAAACATCTTATTTGGTTCACTCAAGAAAAGAACTGATATTTATTTAGGCCCAATAAATTAATTGATCACAGAATTTGACTATTTTGGTTATAAAGTTAAATTATATAGATTTATAGAAGGCGGGCATGGGGACATCCGTTTTACCTATCGACCTATATCTCAGAAATTCCAAATGTCCAGGAGTTCAATACTTTTAAATTATTGATATGACGTACGCTTAGCGAACAAAAAAAGTATCAACATGTTTTTTTTTTAATTAATACTGTGAGCAAATTCTGTTTTGCAATTTTTCTGTGCATTACATCAAAATTAATGCGCATCATTTATATTTAAGCTAAAAATTCATGAAAAAAGATGCTAAACAAAAAAAACACATCTAATTTTGTTTGATAATAGTTCAGCAAAAAACATCTTAACATATATGATAAAGTTCCTGGTTATAAAAATACGAGTCATTCTCTGGAATTACTTCAAAAATTACTGGCGAGTATTTTATGGGTGGAATCATTTTCTCAAGAGCATACACCATTACAAAATTTCATCATATTTATGTTGCCGATTCGTTCAACCTTTCTCTAAAAGTAACGGGCAAGCATAGACCAAAGGATTTCTAATGAATTTGGCTTCTAAGAACAGGCTAATCTCTCGAAACACTATATTTTTGACTAAAAACCTTGCTTTAGTTAATTCAAAATTGTGAGTTGCTGCATTGGGGCCCTCCTTAGCCGTGCGGTAAGACGCGCGGCTACAAAGCAAAACCATGCTGAGGGTGGCTGGGTTCGATTCCCGGTGCCAGTCTAGACAATTTTCGGATTGGAAATTGTCTCGACTTCCCTGGGCATAAAAGTATCATCGTGTTAGCCTCATGATATACGAATGCAAAAATGGTAACTTGGCTTAGAAACCTCGCAGTTAATAACTGTGGAAGTGCTTAATGAACACTAAGCTGCGAGGCGGCTCTGTCCCAGTGTGGGGATGTAATGCCAATAAGAAGAAGAAGAAGAAGAAGAAGAAGAAGAAGAGTTGCTGCATTATCAAACTGGAAAGTTAGTTATGGGCCCATAAATTAAAAGTTAGTTATGGGATCGCCGTATTCTATGAAGCTTATCTCTAGTATTTCGATGTGCTCCTTTGACGTAATCCTCGTAGATACTCACACCAATGATATACCCGAAATTAAAAAGCCTCCATAACCATCATAACTTCACCACCAAGGTTTCGGCTAATTATGACATCCAATTCCTGGAGCAGATCGCACAAGTAGTATTGTCCACCATCAAGATTAAACTTTTAGATCTAAGGAACTATGTACAATCATCAGTTCATTTCCAAGTAATGTACATCTAATCAAAATAGTGGCTGTTGTGTTGTTGTTGCCATTTGTCGAGCCTTTTACACCACTTTAATTTTCATTGCTTGGCAAAATTAGGCTCACATACGACAATATTGCAATTCTGCACGGCTTTGGTATGATTTATTCTTTTTTACTGTTTCACTGTTCCTTTAAAAAAAATCGCTCATATTTTGCGGAAAGCTGATTTCTCCTTCTTCGTTTGTCTGTGGGATGCTCTACATGGGCATTTTCCAAAAATCGTTTGACTGCGGTATATGACTGGAAGCCTTTTGGACCGCTTTCTCTGAAAACAGACATGCATCATTGTAGGAATTCATTTTTACCTTTTATTCCGAAGGAAGATGCTGAACTCGACCCAGATCTGCTAGATTAACAAAACCAAAGCTCTGTTTCATCAGTTTTTACATACCAATTTCCGTGTCAGTTGTTAGCAATTGACTCAAACTCGAAATAAATATATCAAAACTGTGGTATATGAAATTACGAGTCACTTTCAAATTTGCGGATCACAAGAAACTGCAGAGCACAATTTATTGCCCTAGCAGCACACATTTTTCACATAGGTTACTGCAACTGTTATGTGACTAGATTTAGTCACAATCATTTCTGTCTGACTTGTGCTGCTCTGGTGAAGCACGAAAACCTTCATACACCGCTCGTTTCACACAATCGATTACAATCTAATCTCCCTTTTCAAGACCTTAATCAAGGATCACTAGATCTCTTCGACATCAACCTAGCACGGAAGGAATTCCTTGCAAACAATGCCACGTTGTCCAATCTGACTGTTTCTGGTACTCCGAAACGACTGACAGCTACGAATAATGCGGGAATAGTTAGTTTGGTAGTTATCTGCTTCATTACGAGCACCTCACTGAATCTATTAAAGTAGTCAATCACTACAAGAGAAATGACCTGAAGGCTAGGTCCTAGGTCCTAGGAAATCTATTAGCATCGTTTCGTTTGATCCCTTTGAGTCTCTTTCGTGGACCCTTTCTTGTATCCTTTGGGTTTCCTCTACCCCGTCAAATCACTCAGCTCCCGGCTCGATCGAAACTACTTGGATATTTCCTGGCGGTAGATCAATCCTATTCCGACAGGGACTTACCCGATGTTGGAAACTCCCCGTAACTAATGACCCGCCTCAACGGGTGACCAGTTGAGTACCAAATCCACTCCAGCTGCGTCCTCTGACTATCCGAGTTTGGTAAGTGCACGCGCGACAAACTACTCGGACAATTCCCCAGCGGTGGATATAGATAATCTGAAGCATGAGTCGCCTGATGGGAATTGGTTCAACCCAAAGTTCCACTCACCATGAAGTCTGTTAATTCAGGCCGACACGCTTTTGACTGGGCGGGGGTCCCCCTGCTCTTAGACGAGTTGTCCCCTCCCTCGGCCATTTGGTTATACGTTGTTATATGCACTCTCAGGCACATCAGTCTATGACTTCTCCACCCAGACTGGACCACCGAATCGCAACATTGGAACCGTCACGCTTGTCAACAGCCGTCGTCGATACTCGCTTGCAGGGGTAGTCGACATGACTACTGAAGTCGCAGTTGCCGACTCTAATTCGTGCCTCCTGCATTGACGCTTGACTCCTGGCGGGAGCTTCATCCTTAGCACACCATCGTACATCACGCTCCACAGCATGGGCTGCGGCATCGGTTCTCAACCTGGAGTACATGTACACCTGAGGGTACCTTTGCTGGTCTCTGGGGGTACCTGAGACAAAAATGCGTAATGTTGTATTAAAATTGCAAAGAATAGCAATGTTAGGAACCTCTTTTCGAATACGCTTAACGACTGTATTTTTTAGCCTATTCCGTTAACGTGCCGTTAAGTTGTCAAATATAACAGCATCAATACTTCCTGTTTAGAATAGGTATGGGTGCACGACATTAGACATCAGTACATTAAGCACCCTTCTTTGCATAAACAAAGTGGGATTCATGTCCATGCAGTGAGCTACTTCAGTCGAATTTTGGAATTAGTCGTAACTTAACTTAACATACTTATTATGTACAGTTGCACATAACGAAAATTAGTATCAAATTGCCATGGTGTATTGTTGATAGTTGGATGGCAGCTTTTTGTTTCAAATTTGGTATTTTTTACGTTTAGTTTTTCTTTAGATAATCAACCCGATCAAGAATGCATAATAAAATTATAACAAGGGGAGTTATTTATTTCAGAAAAATATTGTAACAAAATGTGTTATAAATTTTACTGATTAGTTGTTAAAATAACAAAAATTATATCAAAAATACCTTTAGCCGTAACATAATTCAAACAGAGGTTGATACCTTCATATCAACATTATAATAAACGTTGATATAATTTTTCTGTACAAAATTCTGCTTTCAAGGTAATTGCCTACATCACGGATATAAATCTGTTACGCTACCACGACGAACTTCGATCCATAATGTAGGCAATTAACTTTGTTCCAGATATGTATTAATATCCAGCGGGCTCAAGTTATACTGAAGATGATTACCTCCGATTTTTTTAAATGTCTACAAAAAATGTAGCATAGCATAGCATAGCATATGTGATTGTACAAATCGTGGGTGGCTATACAATGCTCAATTCAAGCTCCATCCGGAATAAGGGCGAATGTCGCAAGAGAAGACTCTCCCCGTCGACCCCCTCTCCCTTAAACAAAAGTGACAAGCAGCAGATCTCTCTCTGGTTCATCACTTCAGAACGAAAGAAAACAATGCGAACTTGCATTCTGAGGTGATAAACTGCAAAGAAACTCCCTGCCTGTCACTTTCATTCAAATGAGGGGAAGTCGACGAAGAGAACCCTCTCCCGCGACACCCGCCCCTTACCAGACAGAGCTTGAATTGAGCAATCTACTGTATATTGTCGCAAATTGGTACTTGGGATTAGTACCTTTTCCTATACAGTAGCAGTTGTATACCTGGCCACGTCCTTACAATCACGGAAGGAAGGGAAGGAATGTTAGTTCAACATCTACTAGTGAAGATGCAGGGAACCCATACTACCTTCATAGATGTCTCGGGAAGGAAAATTTGTGTTAGTGGGAAAGGTAAATAATAGGGAGCTCTATTCGACAATATAGAGCGTTTGTCAATAACAGTATATGCTGTAAAAGTAATAAAATATATTCATCAATTTACTTACGAACCGTCCTAAGGGAAAAACAAAACAAAACACAAAATTTCGGCAAATCGCGCGATCGTTCTGCCGTCCGAAACAAGAGCCAACACGCAAAACTGAACTAATTAACTTTATTACCAGCCGCGCAATGCAAAACACGAAATTTCGGCAAATCGCGCGGTCGTTCTGCCGTCCGAAACAAGGGCCAACACGCACTGAACTCTTTTAAATGTCTACAAAAAATGTAGGCAATTATTTTGTGAGAAAAAAAAATCATAATGTTGTTATAATTTTGATATAAATAAAACTGGCCGAAGACACATTTTCATCGAATTATCTAATTATAACACACGTTGTTTTAAATAACAGCACTTGATAGAATTGAGTTATAATTTTGTTATGCATTCCTGATCGGGAAGATTCCAAAGTAGCCCCCGGAGTCAAAAGAAGTCCCGCACGACGGTATCTTAACTAATTCATAATTTTTACTTCGTAATTGACAAGAAAAGTTTGGGACAAACAAATTTTGGCATACTTTTAAAGAGGAGTTCAACACAAGTTCTCTTAAAAATTGGAGTTCTATACTGCCGCTAACCGCAAGTCGAGCACATCTGTATATGGAGCCCCATATACAGATGTGCTCGACTTGCGGTTAGCGGCAGTATAGTTCTTAGAAACCATGCGCTAATTACGTAAGGATTTGTCATTTTCTTACACTTCATACTAAAAAAGTAGAGCGCAGATGAGGTTGCAAAAAAACGAAAAATTATTTGTACCACACAATAGATGCCCGGGTAGAAAAGTCTATAATTGTGATCCATTTCTATCCAAAAGAAGGCATAATCTAACGTTTTTTGTCTCTTAAATTACCAACAGTGGAGACTGAGATTGAGCCCATAGGCCCACTTGTATGAGAAGTAGCAGGCATACTTACTACTCAACTTCCAGAACGCCGACATTTTCAAACCACTTGAAGCTACATACTTGACTTCTCAAGGCCTGAAAAATGACTATCGTGATCCGGGTCTCCTCTTGAATCCAGTGACATTGAGCATGATCTGCTTTGTAGCAATTCATATTTCTGCTACGTTATGAAATGTTCAAGATACACGACGCAGTATTATAATCTTAGTTACTCAATTAATAATCCGAGGAACTCAATTTTTAAAAGATCCATAAAAAATCAACACTTCTATCATGGTGCAATAAAGAGTACAAAAAAAATGTGTCAAAAAATGGACACCTAGTAAAATCCTTTTAATTCCTGGAATTTCGTACAGAATTCCAAAGTTTCACTCAGAGTCTCATATTCTCAAAATATTGTCTGATACTAATAAAAATCATAATTTCGAAAATTTCGAAGAGTTTTGAACGTTTATTTTTCAATGGCATTATATTCACATTGAGGCGTTTCCGAATAGCAGCTAAGTGTTTATTAGGCATTTATATGGTTATCAACAGCGATGTTTCAAAGCCAATCTATTATTTTTGCATGCATATATCTTGAGGTTAACACGTTGATTTGAAACTCTTATGCCTCTGAAAGTTAAAAAAAAGCTTCCTAACCCAGATCGAGAATTGGACCCAGCCCACTTCACCGTGGTCTTGCAGCGAAAGACTAACACTTTCAGGAACTATTAATGCAAGATCGACGGTAACTTTTATATTTAACTTTACGGCTACGCAGTCTTTATTGATAGAAACGGGTTTATTCGTTTCCGGACGTTTCAACACGGTGATTATGTCTTTATCAGTGGGTAATCGCTTGTATCGTTTCACGTCTAAGGTTTCGTCTGAACTGTCTGAACTGTTTTATGTTGGTACATTATTAGGGACACTATAAGGGAAGATCCATAAAGTACGTCACGCAAAAATCGGCGATTTTCAACCCCCCCTCCCCCCTTCGTCACACTTTTTGTAATAAACCTTTAAAATTTTTGTATGGATCGTCACGCTGCTCTGAACCCAACCTCCCCCCTAGAGGCGTGACGTACTTTGTGGACGGCCCCTAAATCTTGATATAACAGTACTGGCCAATGGCACTATTTCAGGAACTATTTAATTTTTTGAAAATACCAAACATTTTTATTTTTTCATCTAAAACCAAGATCCAAATTTTAAGTGTTTCGTCGGTAAACCGATGAAATTTTTTGAAATATTAGCCAAATTTCATGAAAAAAAAAACAAAGGGGTACCTCAAACATTGCAAGGGTCTTAAGGGGTACCACTCATGAAAAAGGTTGAGAACCGCTGGGCTGCGGGATGCCTGTCGTAAAGCGGACGCTATCCAAGCTTTCTTCTGTCTCGTAGATCAGTACTCGATTCTGGAAGTAGCTTTCAAGAATCTTGTCAGCCATACCAGCACTTCCAGCCAAAGTAACAAGTTCACAGGCACTGTTAAAGGCATTGCATACGTCAAGCGTTATCACTTCGTAGTAGCGGATACCTCACTGCTAGCATTTGATGGCAATCACTGCAGTGCCAACCACCTATTTAATGGCGCTAAGTGTGGACTTTCCTCTCTGAAAGCCGAATTGCACGTTGAACTATCATCTTGCTTCCTTCACATACGATGACAGCCTGTTCAGGACTAACTTTTCTAGTAGCTTCCCTACAGTAGCTATCATACCGATTGGGCTGAACAGTGAGGGATCTTAGATATTGTCAAAGCAGGCTTTCTTTTTCGGACCGGCTTTGCTGCTCTGAATAGCTCTATGCGTTACTCTTTCTTCCATTGAACGAGCTCTTTGCAATCTATTTCATACCTCGAGACAGGTTGCTCATAGGGCTGAAATTTACTCGCTCTACCAGCAATTCCGCGCAAGCGCCTTTCTAGGCATGGTAGCGTCGCACGCTCGTAACAGAACCGTAATCGTAGTTCGTCACAGCTCAGCCTTCCCGTATCTTCCTTCATACCTGTAGCTTCAGTGAAGGTCCCCCTTTTGAATTGAGCTACCTTCCACGCTCTGTTATATTAGTTTCACGGCTCTCTTTCCTTACCTCGCTGCTTGTCCTATACCGCCGGTAACCATAAGTCAGTTCCATCTGTACATGGGTGTAAACATCGTCTAACATCGGTTAGCGGCTAGAATTGAACTGCAGAATGTTTCGTTTATGATCGATTTCAACCCGTTTCGTAGGAAGATACCCCCGGATCCGTCGTTGCCCAGTACGACATCCAGTTTGGCTAGGGCCTCGAGTAGCGTTTGCCATTTCCGATTAGAATGAGAAAAGCTCAAGGTTTATTGTACGCACGGCGATACAGATGATCAGCACTATCCACGGTTTCTCCGTTCCGTAGTGTGGATTTTGAGTAAGTTATCAACAGCGTGTGATTATAAATTAACACCTGAGCATGTCCATCGGTGAGCAGCAAGCCATGACTCGGCCTCTTATTGTCAGATCTCCGTGGCGTGCACACTGCACACGCGCCCACGAAGAGCTACTGTCATCGCATTTCGCTCCGGCCATTTGGGGTCTCAAATCTCGGCGATTTAGGCAGGTTATTTTTTTTTTTTTGGATCCTGACGCAGATTTCAAAAGGTGAGTTCATCATTTCATCAGTTCGTCATATTTGATGGTTAAAAAAAAAAACACGACAAGGTGGTTTGGAAAATCACAAAACGCGTCTTGAAAAGCGCTGGAAAATGATTTGTGGCTTGGAAAATCATGCAGCGCGTCTGAAAGACCGCTGAAAATTGATGATGGTTTGAAAAACCACTAGGCGTTACTAGAAGACCGTTGGAAAATGGTTTGTGGTTTAAAAACCACAAGGCGTGTCTGGGAGACTGCCGAGAAAAGGGTTGACGATCTAAAAATTTCAAGGTGAATCCTGGAAGCATAGATTTTGAAAAAATAAATTTGGTTTGAAATGTATACACTTGGCGCCTTTAGTGGACATGAGACTACTAGTTAAGCTGGTTCTTAAGAAACCTGAGATATATGGAGAACTATCATATGCTACAAAGTCGTTAAGAAGTCGAAATGTGTATATCATTTAGATTTATTTTTTATTTTTTTTAAACTTTGTTTATGTGACCCCGCAGACGTTATCCTGCATAGTAGGCGGAAATGCGCGATGTGAACTGCCCATGCGAAATTTCCATATAATTCTAAATTTCAGTTTTTCAGGTTTTGCTCAATCTTATTCGTGATTTTCGCGTTAGGGAATATGATTTGAACCCGTCGGAAACAATAACGAACATGTTTGCTGAAGGAATGAAGAAAATCCATTCAGCCGTTTTCGAGTTAAGCGGATACGAACACAGACCATTTAATTTGTATATATAGAGATAAGTTCATCACACAACATATTAACTTGAAGCAAGGATGTTATCGATCATTTAGTAATCCGCGTTCGATCATTTAGTAGTTTGTCAATAACTCATTCCAGAGGCCTAAATTCAAAATGTATTGTATGGTGGACTTTTAGTGCGAAGGTTTTTCTACAACTCTCCTTAACAGGTCGATGTTCGAATTCCACTATTAAAGGAGCTACGGTGCTAGTTGCTATGTTTATACTAAATGATAACAAAATATGCAATCATTTAGTCTAATTTAATGCTACTAGCGCTATAACTCCGTTATTAGTAAAATTCAAGCAACGAACTGTTAGGTAGAGTTGTAGATAAACCTTTGTACTAGAAGTCCACCATAAAACACATTTTGAAATTTAGCCTCTGGAATGAGTTATTGACAAACTACTAAATGATCGAAGGCAGATTACTAAATGATCGATAACATCCTTGACTTGAAGTTTATTTTCGAATTCACTGACTTAATGATCATATCGGAATTACGTGTGTGACTTCATTTTTTCACCAAAACCTTTGCAACGTGTTTTAAAAAATCCTAAATAATTCAAAGAAAAATCATATGGTAATTAATATGCGTTAAACATTTAGGATGGGTCCAAATATAGAAAATGTAAATCGTGTAAAAACAGAATCCTGTGTATTTGCTAATAGTACTAGTTAACAAGTCTAAAATTTAAGTATGATATTTTATTCAAGTATGATATCTCTGTGAAAGTTTATATAAATATCATTTTCCAAGCGGTTGTTCGGAAGTTTAATATCGATATGTTGAAGATCAGCTTGGTGGTATTACTATCACGAGGCTGATAGTTGGTTTAAATGGACAGAGTAAGATATTGAGATTATTGCTGCAATCTATAATGTTTCCTGTGAGATAAATATCATAACACTTGGTACCAACTTAGTTTAACATTTAAACGATACAATCTATTGACATCCTTATCGTTGCTCTGCGATTGAAAATCAAGATGTTAAGAAAAGTTCATTATGGAATTCAGATTGTCGAGACTTATATCCAATCACTATTCACTAAACGCATATCTGTACGGAATTAACCTTTTCTATAGCAACTTATGTAGGTGCGGAGCCTATTATGATAACATCGAAAACGTAGTTTGGTTCTGCTCGGAGACGTCTGTGATAATTATTTACCGTGATCGGACAAGATAGATGAATGTGATCGCTAAGTTTTACAAAAATGGGAAAGGGTCGTTTGGCCGGAAGTCATTCCACCGAAACACAATTGGTCGAATATCACTTGGCCGAAATGGTTGTCAGCCCGAAAATGATTTTGCTGAATATGTATGTCATCTGGCCGATAGGTACATACGGCAAATGAAAAAAATAGTTTGGCCGAACAGGACATTTGATCGAAATGGTCGCTTGGCTTCATTTCATACTTTTCACATCCTCATTTCAATTAAGTTGCCATCATCTTTCAATTTGAGGTGTGTGACTATATGTTTGTTCCTCAGCACCTCAGCATTCCTAATAGAGCAAAAGCCCAGTCATAAGTAGCAGTAATTTAGGAAATAATCATTGGGTGACTAAATCGCCCCTTGGTCCACATATTAATGCCGTTGTAAGCGACTCACCTACGATTGTTGAATGTCTAGCAAACGACTCTTCCAATATCTTACCCAACTCATCTGACATCGTCGAAATAAAATCATGTCCACGAACGCGCATTAAAAAGCTATCCCATCAATTTTATGACTCCATCCAATCCGTCTAAACAGCAACACGTAGGTATTGCAAAGTTCCTCCGAGCTAACGATTGAGCCACTAAAATGATGGGTGCTGCTGCTGCTGCTGACTGGCTGACTTAAACCGGCTTAATTCTACACCTCATGAGCGAACGGATCGAACGGATTATCGCCGCGGAGATGTCGAAATCTGTACCCGCGAATGGGGCTTTGTTTTCATTGCCATCACGCTGCAACCGAATGCCTACGCATCAATAGAGCACGTTAATTCAGGCAGCGTATACGCTACGGTGACGATGGAAAAGGGTTCGTTCATACCATCGCAAGATACGAACAGGATGGGGGAGGTTCCAACCGATGAGACCTTGCTCCCAAATGTTCGCTCAACCGAGATGATTTATGGAAAGAATTGAATTTAAAATCGATGTAATGATGCACGACATCATCCTGTTATTATTGCCAAACTCCAGCTTTGCCAAGGTAGCCGATGGGATATTGTGTATATTGTGAAGCATAACGCACGCAATGACAACCTTTTCTAGGAATATTAATGGCTCTCTACCTATATGACCCTGAGGTGCGTGCCATAAATCAATTGCAACTTTCTTCGTACATCGCGATGAAAGTGAAATGATATCTGCGGCCCAAGTTCATTTTTATCGCGTCTGAGTAAAAGAGCCGAAGCCCCAGTACTCTTTGGACATCTACTATTGCTGAGTGAAGGAATGGAATATTAACTACTTGTTCAAAGTCATTCTGTGTTGAACTTTTAACAATATCTATGTTATGAAAACAACACAAAAAGATTTAGTAAATAAACATAAATTCACTCAACTAATCAAGCATTTCTTCAAATTTATAGGCTTTGACTTTATCTTGCCTGTGTTCAATTTTTAAAAACAAAATTAATGAGTGCTGACAAAATTCAATAATTCTCGCTTAACTTTTCAAAAGGTCCTAAGTAACATTTTTTTCATGAATTAATTTGAATAGCGCAATCAACAGAACAACATTAAAGCTTTCGATTGCAATACTCAAATTAATTCATGAAAAAAATGTTACTTAGGTCCTTTTGAAAAGTTAAGCGAGAATTGTACCATTGTTGAACTTATGTAATCAAATAACCCATAAAAAATTGTAACATGTCATGATTGCATTGGTTATTCTGTTGTAAAAGATAATAAGGTTCCAACTTATCAAGTAAATCGCATTATTGTGATCCAGTCAATCCCAAAAAAAATATCCCCAACACGATCAAACTACGTTTTGACTAGGCTGCGCACTGCACTGCCCCATCAGTCACCCGTGGCACGTACCCGTGAAAACAATTGCCGAACATCCATAAATACCTACCCGCAGCTCGTCAAAAGGCCAAAATGTGAAAGTTTAAACCTGGAGCAACATCGCCCAAAAGCGACCGAACAAGTTCACTCAATGTTCGATCATCGTCATGCCGGTCTGTTTGGACCCCCGAACAATCGAGTCGAGAGGGTGGGCTTTCTTCGTCGGGCTGTGTCGTGGTTAACATTTTAATCTTAATTTGATTACAACCCACTTTGAGACACTATTCAGCAGTAGCGGAGCGATGTTTAGCACTGTATTGTCGGTTTGTTTTATGAACTCGAAAGAAATTCACCAAACCGACACGGACGAAGCCTCTTCCTCCCTGGACTTATTTCGAAGACATAAACTTGTCACGATCGTGCAATAATGACCACTTGGTGGCATTGGGGCTGCAAGGACGGCATTTCATGTTTGAGTGTCGTTTTATTTCGCTATTAGGAAGCAATAATGGTTTGATGGGGCATCGTCCCGATTTCGGTATAGAAAGTCGCTGCGATGGCGATGTCGATTGCAGACGATGCTGGCGAGAAGACACTAAAGGTGAGGAAAATTTCGCCGATGGTAACACGGTGTGAAAGATTCAATTCAAATTGGCGCTCTGAAAGGAGTAAATGAATACTAAAACAGAGATGAATCAAATACTGACATTTAATTTGATTGATCTTGATAGGTATAAGTGCCTTTATGTCGATGCTAAATGATTAAAAAAACGTATGCGTTGATTTTGGGTTGAGCATTTTTTGAATTTTAGGGGTCTAATTTTTTCAAGGGGTCTAAAATATATATTTGTTTATAATATTCACTTGTTACACTATTGGTTCATTATTACCGATTTGTTAAAGATTCTTCTTCAAACATGTTTCTGTGTAACGTACAATGTCATGTGAACTATATGGTCTATGTGATAGAGTCTAAGAGAAGTACACGCGTGCACATAAAAATCACTTTTTATTGCGATGTTTCCCTCTTCCCACAGAAAATGGCTAACACGTATACACCCAGGTTTGTTTTATACGGTTTGGTTTTAGTCGTTGACGTTCAGCGTCAATGAAACAATGAGTTAACCCACGAAAAAATTCCCAAAAAATCGAAGAAAATTCAGGGGGTATTTAAAAAGTTGTGAAAGTTCAGGTTAACCGAGAAATCTGGTCTGGTCAGTCCTTGATCCATTCAGCATGAAATAACGCTAACTGCAGCTGGCATCAATCGGTGTCCTGTAACAGGGAAGGATCACTAAAAATAAGAAGGACGGCAAAAAGCTTGCCAGAGTTGGATCGCTCGAAAATGCCACAACAATCACCGTTAGATCCCTTCCAAGACGCCAATTTCATAATGGAGTCATCACGTGCGAAACCCTATCTGGTTTGTCAGAATACTCTATTCAACGGCAACTGAAGCATCTGGGAGTCGTAATGGGGAAATCCTTTGGAAGAAAGGGGATTTCTGCCCATAAGTTCAAACAGATCCATCAAGATCGTGGCACTAAGAATCATAGTTTTTTGAGGAGAAAATATTAGCGTTAAAACCCACAACAATGAGCATCACCGAATCCGCGCTTGTGGGTCGCCAAACAAGAGCGAGTTCGTCGTTCATCTTTTTTTCGTGGTACGTCACTCACTCACACTTAAAACAGCCTCTACGATATTCGTCACATACCTACAAAGCGTCGATCCGGAGGCTCTTTCACCTGACGCCACACTCAACATTTGACATAAAGTCATTTGGCATAACGCCATTTGGAATGAGGAATTTGGCATAAAGGCCATTTAGTATAACGGACATTTGGCATAATTGTGAACAGCGTCAAAAGTGATGGTAATTTAGCACATCGAACATTTGGTATAATTTTGTTTTGTGTCGTTTGCCCAGTTTAAAGCAATGGTGAATGTAATCTTTTCTTGATTGAGGCAATGAGCGATGGGATTCCTTCTTTAAAAGAAGGCACTTTTCAAGATTAAAACAATCGTGGGTGTAATCCCTTGAGACCTAATCGATAACTAATTTAGTTGTTGTGAAATCGCCTAATTTTTATAACTAGTTGATATCCTTTTTGGTCTAAAAAAGAAAAATCTTAGTGTGACATCAACTCGAAAACTATTCCTGTTGAACAAATTGAAAATTAATGTCGAATTCATTTTAAAACCTGGGTCAGTGCCAAACCGAATTCTGAATAAAAAAGCGTTTTCAGTTCCATCTGTCATTGGATAATTTGGTGTGCGTAGCATCGTGTTTGTTTTGATTCGGAACATATGATCACCCAACCGAACTGACAAGTGCGTTGGCCACGACTAATCATATCATGATAAAAACTTTAAAGTACTAGTACTGATTTTTTCGGAGAAGGGTCGTTTGGCCGAAATCCATTCGGCCTAAAGCCATTTGGCCGAATGCCACTAGTCCGAACAAACCATCAGGTCGTAATCCATCTGGCCGGGTCATTTGACCGAAAGGGTCGTTTGGCCGAAAGGGTCATTAGGCCTAAAGGATCATTCGGCAGAAAGGATCGTTTGGCCGAAAGGGTCATTTAGCCGAAAGAGTCATTTTTGGGCCGAGAGAGTCATTTGGCCGAAAGGGTCGTTTGGCCGAAAGGGTAATTTGGCCGAATAGTTCATTTGAAAAGTGAGAAATTAGGAATGAGAAGAGAGACGTCTCACTTTTAACTCTTCATTTTTCTCTTCTCACTGTAAAAAGTGAGAAGCATGAAATGTCTCACTTCTCCCTCCTCATTTCTCACTTCTCGCTGTAAAAAGTGAGAAGCGCGAAGTGAGTAGTAAGACGTCCCATTACTTACTTCGCGCTCCTCATTTTTTACAGTGAGAAATGAGGAATGAGAATTGAGACGTTTCTCTTCTTACTCCTAATTTCTCACTTTTCTCACGTCTCACACCAAATTCGGTCTTATTCGACTAAATCTCGTGTGATTTTTGAAAACATCGTATGTCCAAATGAGACACTCTCTTTCATTACGTTCTCTTTCTATAATATCTAAGCTAGTTTTGCATTTATTGCAATATTTCTACCTCAACAAGCTAGACAAAGCAATTTTCCTCAGATCTCTGTTTAAAAATCCGCTGTTAATGTTAGTATGGCTTTGTAATAATTGAAAAAGAAAGTAAACAAAGAGAGCCTCTCTTTTGGGCTTACGACGTTTTCGAAAATCACGCGAGAAATGTCCTATTAGGTCAAACGACCCTTTCGACCAAACGACCCTTTCGGCCAAATAACCCTTCCTGCCAAATGACTTTTTCGGCAAAATGATCCATTCGACCAAATGACTTTCGGCATAAAGGTCTGTTCGGCCAAATGGTATATTCGGCCAAACAACTTTCGGCCTAGTGGCATTCGGCCGAATGGCTTTCGGCCGAATGGGTTTCGGCCAAACCCTTCCCCCTTTTTTTTCTACTAAACAGTCATAGAATAAGCCCTCTCAATATCCTAGTATCAATGACAAATTGGTAGATAATAATCTAAAGACGCTATTAACGACTAATACTTCTATTATATGGAGGTGAATTGATGCATTCAGACATCATTTCCATGAAAAAGTCTGAAAAGTGACAAATCTTGTTTGATGTACCTCTAAATCTCCATGGATTTGGCTGAAAATTGGTGAGGAGACTCCATTTAAGATACTAATTGAAATAGAGGGGTGGCACTTTGAATATAAAATACTTTTTAAAATGGTGAACAGATCTAATGTATATAATGGTATGATCCTATGATCCTGCGCACATTTTTTCACCAAGAATTCCGTATGAAATTCATCTAGGAGATTTCCCATTCAACCTCAAGAATTTCGACCACAACTCCTACAATCCCCAGAAGCTCCGCCAGGAATTCTTCCAGCTTTCCTTCGGAAGTTACTCAAGGAATTCCTCCGTTTTTTTTTCCATGGAAGTTCATTCGGATGTGCTTCCACAAATTCCTCGGACGAAATCCTGAAGGAACTTCCGGATGATTTTTGGAGTTTCCGTAAGAAATTTTGTTAGTGATAGTTAAGAAAGCTTACGTGTATTTCACGTTCGGGAAGTTTTAGTTTGTCCGTGCAATGTCTGGCATATCCAGCTTCCGAAGTGGAGTAAGGGTGGAGATGTTGGAGAGTTTCTGCCAGTGATGATAAACGAGCTTAGGTCGTGTTGAGGGAATTCGGTTATCTGGTGGAATTTATGAGTTATGCTACTTAGATAGGTGTCCATTATGGGTGTGTTCAGGTCTTTCGGATGGGAATAGTCTGCTTACTTGTTCTCGTTCATCTTCAATAATTCAGTAGCTGACTTTCGGTCAGTAACTGGCCGGGCATCGTAGAAATCGACAAGTAGTCCTCTTCGGAGGTGGCGCATAAGCCATTTTGTTTGCAAAGAGTCCGGGAACAAGACGCGGAAGGCTAGCTGTCATTTTGGCCGCTACAGGGTTTCATGGAGAATTCCCAAACTAATTCCATCCGCTAATTCATATAAAACTACATACAAAATTTCCGAAAAAACGGATTTAGACGCGCATTTTAATTGAATTATCGAACAGTTTCGTTTTTATTTAACCTTCTGCTTGTTTATTCCGCCCCGTTCCACCCATGACGAATTTCGCGCCAACTCGACCAGCGGTTGGCAGCACCATCTCAGAATCGAATGAAACTTGGTGGGCATAAAGATATGGTATTTCTTAGCCACTCTGCATACTTAGTTTTTCAAAAATTGTCAAGAGTAACATTTGATGAGGGCCTATTCCTATTTTCATTAATTTTTTTTAAAAATCGAAACTCTAAAATGTCAAGACTTACAAAAAAGTGTTGTATGACGGACTATCCTGAAATTCCCAGAACTTTTTTGGAAAAATATCAAAAAAATAAAAAACCGATTTCTACACTGAAAAAAAAATAGTTTGAGAAATTAAAATCAATATTACAGAAAAAAACTCATTTTTCCGGGAATAATGTTCCTGTGACATATTTAAGGAAAAAAAGTTTTTCTAACAAAAACTTTTTTCATGTCCATATTGAGTGAAAATTTATCAGCGTGTTTTATGCCTACAGCTCCAATCACAGATTCAGCAGCCTATCATCAACCAACGAAACATTTTGGACGAAACATTTGGAAAAATTGTTTCAGGAAGCAATTTAGCTAACATTAATGTGGACCAACATTTGAAAAGGGCGTATATAACAATACAAATTTTCACAAATACCACGACAATTTATGATAGTATGTGACCATTTTGACATTGAAGTATACATGTATGCGCCAAATTAGAGGGTACTGTCATACTTGCCAAACTCCATATGAAAAAAATCCGTTGTCTCCCCTCTGGTTTTGACAGCAAGCGCGCCGTTCCTATTTTGACACTACGTCACTTTGTTATGAGTGCAGCCTCTTTAGTGCGAACCTAGTGCCAATCTGAGCGAATAAAAAATCGTTTTGACAGAACTTAGGTTGGAACTGGTTCAAACCTACGTTGGAACTTTTTTTTAAAACGAATTCGACATAATATTGATGTTGGTTTTCGTTAACAAAATAAGTAATCAGTCATATCATACAAACTAGAAATCTACAGTGAAATTAAATTAAAAGATTTAATCTATCACAAAAATTAGAATTTGCAAATAAATCATTTCAATCAAAGTTAATTTCACACAGATGAAAAAATCCACTGAAATTTACGCTAAAGATGATGCACATAAATGGAACACCATTATTAGCTTAATTCCACGCGTGATTTAGCCTAAATGTATACAATATTTGACGTGAATTGTCAATATTGCTTGCAAGTTGTAAGCAAACTTGTTAGGAAGAGGTCCATTTCCGCGTAGAATAGTGTAAATTTCCGCATCTCAAGTTTTACGCGCTGTTTACTTTTCATTATTTATTTCTGTGCATATTTCCGGAGATTAAACCGCCCGACTTGGACATAAATTTACAATGTTGTGAAAACTCATATATGAATATGTATATTATGTGGAAGATATTGATTTGGAAAGTGTATTGGAGGTAACCATGACCCTACAGTACGCTAGACTGTATACATCATGTCAGAAATCAGGATTTTCGGCTTTCAGTTACATGAAAATGTTGATGATTTCTTTCGTTTCCATCTTAACCCTTATGCGGCCGACGGGGTACCCGTGTTCCTTTTTCAAATTCAAGTGGTGATATTTCAATGAATTTTTATAGCTGAAAGCTGAAACTCGGTGACATCTAAGAACTCCATAAAATGTAGCATCTGTGAGAAAATCACGTTGATACAGTGAGGAGGGACGTGGGGAGGGGCATCTGATTTTTTTTACCACGTGGATGGCCGACAGGGTACCCGTGTTCCACTAAATTGATATTTTCATAACTTTAACAATTTTCAACCGATTTAGATAATTTTGACAGTTTTGGAAACAGAAACTCATATACTTTTTGCCCATAGTCAAGGTTTACAGCGTTTTTCCATGGTTATACAAGAAATCTTTGAAGTAAGACTTAAGAGTCTACACACGTAACTGAAGGACTATCAACCAGTTTCGAATATATTACATGCTCATTGCGCTTCTTAGAATAGTCGGTGTTCACAGTATACATTATGGGTCTCCAAAAACCCCTGGAGTAAGGCCTAAGTCACCCAAAAAATCCCTGGAATAAGATCTTATGGTCTGCTAACGTAACCAAAGGTCTATCGTGTAAATTTTAAAACGGTACATGCTCTTTATGGTGCTTAGCATATAATGCTTTCACAGTATATGTTCCTGGTCATCCAATGACCTTTTCTTAAAACATGTTTGCATTCCAAGTAGTTCTTGTTGCTGTCATTGATTCCAGGTAGTCTCCGAACTCCATACAGTCAAGGTCTTCGGATCAATCTCCGTAATGGAGGCAGTTAACGAAGAATAAACCAGTTGCGTGCCTTTTTGGTATATGTTTGTATTCAAAGTAGTTCTTGTTGTTGTCGTGGGCTCCAGGTAGTCTACGAACTCCATAGAGTCAAGATCTGTGGATCAACCTCAGTAACGGAGGCAGTTATTGAAGAATAAACAAGTTGTGTGACCCCTTCTTGGTATTTGTTTGTATTCCAAGTAATTCTTGTTGTTGTCATTTGTTACAGGTAGTCTACAAACTACAAAAATTCAAGGTCTGTGGTTCAACCTCCGTAATGGAGGCAGTTAATGAAGAATAAACAAGCTGTGTGACCCCTTCTTGGTATAGGTGTATATTCCAAGTAGTTCTTGTTGTTGTCGAGGACTCCAGGTAGTCTACGAACTCCATAGAGTCAAGGTCTGGGGATCGACCTCGGTAACGAAGGCAGCGTTTGAAGAATAAAAAAGTTTTGTGACCCCTTCTTGATATATGTTTGTATTCCAAGTAGTTCTTGTTGTTGTCGTTGGCTCCAGGTTGTCTACGAACTCCATAGATTCAAGGTCGGTGGATCAACCTCCGTAATGGAGGCAGTTATTGAAGAAAAAACAAGTTGTGTGACCCCTTCTTGGTATATGTTTGTATTTCATGTAGTTCTTGTTGTTGTCGTGAGTGCCAGGTAGTCTACGAACTCCATACAGTCAATATCTTCGGATCTATCTCCAAAATGGAGGCAGTTATCGAAGAATAAACAAGTTGCGTGACCCCTTCTTGGCATATGTGTGTATTCCAAGTAGTTCTTGTTGTTGTCGAGGACTCCAGGTAGTCTACGAACTCCATAGAGTCAAGGTATGGGGTTCGACATTGGTAACGGAGGCAGTTATTGAAGAATAAACATGTTTTGTGACCTCTTCTTGGTATATGTTTGTATTCCAAGTAGTTCTTGTTGTCGTGGGCTCCAGGTAGTCTACGAACTCCATAGATTCAAGGTCTGTGGATCAACCTCCGTAATGGAGGCAGTTATTGAAGAATAAACAAGTTGCGTGACCCCTTCTTGGTATATGTTTGTATTTCATGTATTTCTTGTTGTTGTTGTGAGTTCCAGGTAGTCTACGAACTCCATACAGTCAAGATCTTCGGATCAATCTCCGTAATGGAGGCAGTTATGTAAGAATAAACAAGTAGCGTGACCCTTTCTTGGTATATGTTTGTATTCCATGTAGCTCTTGTTGTTGTCGTGGGCTCCAGGTAGTCTACGAACTCCATAGAGTCAAGGTCGGTGGATCAACCTCCGTAACGGATGCAGTTATTGAAGAACAACTGGTAGGGATGGAAGGTAGCGGTTTTCCTCCAATACCTTTTCCGAACTTATTCTATGACATGTTGTGCATATGCATAATCGAGCTTCAGACATAGTAATTAATTTCCACTCCGGGTGGCTCAATACCCGGAACATAGGCAATTAACTTTGAATGTACTGAACTCGAAAGGCGATCTCTCTTCGCTTATGTGGTCGAGTTGGGATCTGACTGGCCCAATCTCTTACAACCCTACTTCATCGAACGCCGTTGGTGATGAAGCAAGTGTGTAGGAGCCAGATAACACTAAATACTCATCCTACTTGGTTGGCATTGTACAAAAACATATATGAGAGAGTTAGTTCTGAGAATGTATTGCGAGAGTTCGGCTAGATGCCCGGTGCTGTGAATTTGGTTTCATCAGTACCCGCTAAGCTGCGGAGGACGACGGAGGTCCTTCATAGTTTAGTAGGGAAAACACCTGTCTAGCGTACTGGTTTCGTTGGATCAAACCCCACCGAAGTTTTGTAGATCAATCTCCGTAATGGAGGCAGTTGTCGAAGAATAAACAAGTTTTGTGACCCCATCTTGATATATGTTTGGATTCCAAGTAGTTCTTGTTGTTGTCTTGAGCTCCAGGTAGTCTATGAAATAGAGTCAAGGTCGATGGATCAACCTCCTTAATGGAGGCAGTTATTTGAAAATAAACAAGTTGTGAGACCCCTTCTTGGTATATGTTTGTATTTTAAGTAGTTATTTTCATTGTTGTGGGCTCCGTAATGAAGGCAAGGCAAAATACGTGAATGGAATCCGTATTTTTTTGTCGAAGAGACTTGCAAACTTATTAACAGGTACTCATAAATGATTCATAATAAGCTACAGGCAGTGAAAGTTATTTCATGAAAATCTTTATTGATTGCGGCAAATTGGGTCGAAAACGTGATAAAATCGGGTTAGGCAAAATCAGGGGTAGACAAAATCTGGGAGTGACAAAATCGGGTCAACCTCATCTGAGTGAATATACGCATTCCTAGTACAGTAGCCGTTCGATAACTGCAAAATGTTTACTTTTCAGTTATCGAATGCCGTTCGATAACTGCAACGCCTTCTAGACGTCAAACGGTTGTCAATCGAACGTCAAATACAAGAAAAGTGCATCTAAATGTGCAGCGCAATGCAGCTGTCATTGAGTCTGAATTCGGTTTGAAGTTTAGCGGTCTGATAACTGTAAAACTGTTGCAACTATCGAATTGCAGTTAAATGACTTGCAGTTATCGAACGTCTGCTGTAGTTTTTGTTTTGGCCATGGTACTAGGTAGTCTATGAACTCCATATAGGAATGATCTGTAGATCAACCCACGAACGGAAGGCTATTGGTATATGTTTGCATTTCAAGTAGTTCAAGTTGTTGTCATTAGCTCTGGACAGTTATTGAAGAATAAACAAGATGTGAAACCTCATCTTGATATATTAGCATTCCAAGTAGTTATTGTTGTCTTGTTGTTGTTGGTTCCAGTATACAAACTTCATTGATATCACTAATATGAAGTCTATGCTTTGGAAATGCAAAATGTAAATAAATTGGAACGATACAACTTCACGCCGAGAACGTGAGGGAAAAAACGGGCTAATATCGCAAAGATCATGTACCATATTAAAATTAGATTAAGGCCACTCCTAACGGAATCCAAGTTTCAAAGTGCTCGCGTTTTCGGGGGCACACCAATCGATACGGAGGCGGCGCACAACTGTCATTTTTGTTGATTTAGCTTTGCTGCGTCGCAGCATGCGTGAAATAATAAAAATGACAGTTGTGGGTTGCTTCCGTATCGAGTGGTGTGCCCCCGAAAACGCTAGCACTTTGGAACTTGCATTCCGTAAGGAGTGACCTTGAAGACCCTCTAGATATTCGTGTAAGCCTAGAAGTCTAACTCCATAAATTTCTAGGATGACCATTAGCATATGCCATGAACGCATTTTATTCATGGGCCCCAAAGGCATGTACCAAATTTAAAACAGGCTGATATATCTCTGGTGTAGATCCTAATGCCTTACTTCAGGGTTTTCTTGGATGATCATGAACATTTAAAATGGGTGCATTCTATTCTACGTACTATAAATGGCATGTATAACTATTCAACTAGATAAGAAAATTATTTTGAGCTTTTTAGTGGAATGTCTTCACTTTTCATAAGACGAGTTAATACAGTCCCATTGAATTCCACCACTTAATTGTATCTTGACAGATACGTATTTCGACCTCAAAAGTAAGGCCGTCTTCAGTGTCTCGTACTTGACTCGACTTAGTCGACTTAGTTACTTTTGAGGTCGAAATACGTATCTGTCAAGATACAATTAAGTGGTGGAATTCAATGGGACTGTATTAACTCGTCTTATGACAAGTATTCAACTAGGCCGAAGGAACTCTGGTTACGCGTGAAGTTCTTGCTGTTCTCTTGGAGACCCATGAACATATGTAATGAAAGCGGTATATTCTATGTACCAAAAAGGGCATATGCAACTTTTGAAACAATCCGAAAGGTTACGTGTGAAGATCCTGAGGCCTATTTTAGCATTTTCTTGGAACACCATAAACATATGCAATGGAGGTATTCTATTCTATGTACCACAAAGGGCATGTACCACTTTTGAAACAAGCCAAAAGATCTCTGGGTACCCATGCAGATTTAAAGTCCTATTCCAGGGTTTTCTTGGATGACCATGAACCTATGCAATGGACGCAATCTATTCTATGTACCACAAAGGGCATGTAACACTTTTGAAAAAATCTGAAAGATCTTTAGTTACGCGTGTAGATCTTAAGGCCTTTTCCAGGGTTTTCTTGGATGACCATGAACATATGCAATAAAGGCGTTCTATTCTATGTACCACAAAGGGCATGTACCAGTTTTGAAACAATCTAAAATATCTCTGGATACGTGTGTAGACCTGAAGGCCTTTTCCAGGGTTTTCTTGGATAATCATGAACATATGCAATGAAGGCACCAGAGGACTTATCCGAGAGATTTCTTCGATTGCGCAGAACATATGTAGTGATCACATTTGATTTTAAGATGCGCAAAGAGCATGTACCACTTTTGAGACAAGTCCATAGACCCATGGTTACGAGTGTAGACCTTAAGGCCTTACTCCAGAGATTTCTTGGATGACTCGGAACATATACTGTGAACGCATTCTATGCTAAGTACCACAAAGAGCATGTACCGTGTTTGAATTTGCATAATAGGCCTTTGGTTACGCGAGTAGATCTTTAGGCTTTACTCCAGGGATTTCTCGGATGACTAAGACTTCATTTCAGGGATTTTTGCATTACCCGAAGCATATACTGTAAACACCTTCAATTCTAAGAAGCGCAAAGAGCTTGTAGCATATTTGAAACTGGCTGAATGGCCTTTGGTTACGCGTGTAGACTCTTAAGCCTTACTTCAAAGATTTCTTGTATAACCATGGGCATATGCTGTAAACTTTGACAATAGGCAAAAAGTATATGAGTTTCTGTTTCCAAAACTGTCAAAATTATCCAAATCGGTTGAAAATTGTTGAAGTTATGAGAATATCAATTTAGTGGAACGCGGGTACCCTGTCGGCCATCGACGTGTGTTTTTTTTGTTGGCCGCATAAGGGTTAATAACTAACAACTAATGCAGGCGAAACCCCTAAAATTATGATATCAGACTTTGCTCGGGGAGTGTTTGACAAGACCACGGCATATAACATGGCCAAGGAACGTAGTGGTTCACAGGATAAATCTGACAAATCAGATACGAGGTGAAGATGAGGGAACATTAATTTTATTTTTGATTAGTTGATCGAGACCCAACCAAACTCACTGGATGTAAAACCCCTTCTCCCCATACACCATCGTCACCATCACTAGACACATGTTAGTCCCCTCTACTGGAAGACTGTGGAATAGAATGGACATCCTGGTGGCTCAAGCCCTCGTGGCCAAGTAAACTTTTTCTAACAAGGCGCTCAAGTTTACGTACCTGGAAAGAGGTGGCTTATGTTTCACCACTCGTCAACTCGGCCCAACTCGAGTTTTTTTTCGGCTGTATGGTAATGACTAAATAGCCGAATTTCAGAGGATCTGCACTGCCAGATGAGATCCTCCTTACGAACTTCTAAGTGCCACCGGACTTTTTTAGCTCCCAATTCAACCTACCTTTCTCTGTGACCGAGCTGTCATTCGCCCTCACCAGGAGTAGCGGAAAGCCTTCTGACACAGATGGAATAGGGTACCAAGCCTGGTAGGAACAAATCTTTTCTGACAAGTGGCTGCTCAGCCACGTCATTCCAATACCGAACTATTGCGTCTCCACTCGGGATGCCTCCAAATTCGGCCCTATCTCGCTAACCTCCTACGTTTCAAAAATTGGGGATATGCTAGTAAACAGTCGTCTATGCGAGAAACTCGAGGCAGACGGACGATTGGACTTCCAACAGCGTGCCTTGCGCAATGGGTACAACACAATTTCGTGTTGCAATTTGGAAAAGCTTTCCATAATAATTAAGATGAACCTCCGAAGATCTCCCCGTTAAAATCCTGTCCCAGTAGGGAATGTAAAGCCAATAAGTAGAAGAAGGCATATTTGAATTTTGAATTCGAAGTTTTTCGAAAAGAATATATAAAACTTGGAAGCAAATGTGCAATTCTTCCGGGTTTCCATTGGGAATTCTTTGCCTCACCATAAAAAAAATCTTCCGAATTCCTACTGGATTTTTTTTCTGTTTATTTAGAAAAATAAGATATGAAGATAAGTTTGATATAAAAAAGAATGATAGTAGTTGACAGCACATACTCCAAACGAAACCAGTTCAAGTAAATTAGAAAAAAATAATTAGCAAAACCAAAAAATCGTTTGTGGCGCTTCTTTTCCCCTTCTCTGTAGGAAACACATGTTTCCACAATGACAAATGGCATACGAGGTTAAATGTTTGAAATGCTTCTACAATTGTCCATGAATTTTCTAAACCCAAAGGGTATCATCATTAGAAAAACCCACATCCCGCTTCCTGCAACCACAACGAAAGTTGTGCAAAGCGAGGGAGTTCACCATGAGTGAACTTGAGGGGGATGCTGCAGGCAGATCGATTACCCTCGCAGTATTCGAAATGCATCCGAGCAACGGCCAATACAAGAAGCTGTACAGAACTAAGGGACCGTTGGAAAATGTGAGCTAACTGGAAAAGGGCGGACGGAGAAGCGAAGAAAATGCATTAGTGATGGGCATAACAAACATTCGTCTTCGAATTGGGAATTTCGCTGCTGAACTTCGAATCGAACTCAATGACACACACGCTCACGGGTGCGGTGGGGTGACCATGCTCGGATGGGTAATTAGATATGTTTGGTGTAAGTGTGACTCATGTGAATGGATGGATATCGATTAGTTTTGAGAAGAGAGTTGAAAATACGAGGGGAAATATGAGCATAGCAATAAAATGAAGTATATTGGGAAAGCAATTAGGGTTTGAATTTGTGCAAACAATAGAGAACCTGTGAAATTGTCTCAAGATCATTTAGTTTTCAGAACTACTGTTAACAAACAGAGGAATGATTTTTCTGAGATCCGTTACGAATCATTGTCAAAGGCGTACACTTCAATTACCTATTCATCCACAATTATCGCCAAACATTTTTTTTCTTCGTTGCTTCATTCGATGAAACGTCGGGTTTGCCAACAGCAAGTCGAAGACGACAACTGCGGAGGCGGCATTAGGTTCCATGTTTCGCGTCTTAATTTTGACATCGCTGCGAAACAACGCATCACCATAAACAGACTGCGAAGAGGAAGAACTCCATTTACATTTTGTGCCCTTTCTGGGAATGCCGCGCCGCACCGCTGGTTGACTCTAACTGTATAAGGCATCGAGCGCAGGTGAAAACGGATAGTTTTGGAGGAAGTCAACTGCGATGAATAAATAATGCATCGATTTATAATTTGTTCTGCCACGATTTTAGCAGTAGCGTGGTTCCGTATTTGAAGGTGAGCGCCACTGAGTAGTTGTATAATATGTAGATGTATGAAGTTGATGACTTGATTTTTGAGTCAACTATTGTGGAAAGCACGTGCAAAAACGTTCGCAAGATGTTGTGAAATCATGCGGAAGTTAAATTGTTCATCGTAAAACGTATTTTTTTTATTTAAACGAAACATAACAGCCACGAATTCAGACATCTTTATTTCTGTCTACGATGCATAGTAAGTTATTAAAATCGCTATGACTACTAGAACGATAAACATTGGATTCCACAATATTCAGAATACGTATTCTGATTTAATTATGGTGAACCGAAAAGCAAACGATTCTGTTGAAAAAGAATACGCAGTAATGCAAGAATTATCATTACCTACCATTAATCAGAATCTTACCTGTTTCCGATCTAGTGTAAGGCAATTTTGTTCTAAAAGGGTTAATCTACAGCAAAACCAATGTGATGTTCTGCGGAGGAGTTAAAGAAGATAATCTGCTAACGTCTAGATCAAAACGCTCATTTTCTGACAACATTCTTGTGCATCTAGATTCGAGACTATGTGTGGCCTTCACCAGGGCACGATTTCACTTTCGATTTCAACAATGAGCAACAACAATATTAGCCCCTTCGCTGCGCTGTAAACTAATCATATTTCTATGACTTTACAGAAACATACTTCCCAAGTGAATCAAGACAAAACTTCGAAACTTATTCCGACGCCGGCTGATGATTTTCCTCACTCTCGTTAGTTGGTTGGCTAGCAAGCGGCAACTCACCGATGCATGGGTAGGTGATGGGAAAACTGAAAATCCGCTCTTCTACAAACAAAGACGCCCGCCAATCTGGTGCATGCAATTCAAAGTAGATTTTTCTTTTTCTCAAAAATTGAGTGAGAGAACAATGGCAATGGAGTGCAGAAAACCAAGTTGCTGCTGCAAGGTTCAAGTAATGTTCCGCCAAGTCAGCGGTGAAACACACATCCAAATCGTATGCACAATGCATTTGGCTTGGCTGTTGGAAATTATCTTACGGCACCGCACATTCCCTCGTGTTAAGGTGATTTAGTTTCGGCACAGTTCAAGACGAACGTCAGCTCCCATATGTAGCGAAGTTTATTGTCGGAAAAATCTGGAGCAGTGAAAACGAACTGTAGGTACGACGACGACGGATGCTAAGATCAGATCGCGGCAATTGGCGACTCACGCGGTTAATGAGCGTCTCACGAGATGTGGTGGAACAACAAAAAAATGGCTAATCCCATGTGCCATGTGCTTGTCCCCTCTTCACCGGCGCCCCGCCGGTGGGAATCCAAAACGCTGACCTGACCGACGACCACAGTGTGTGGTGGCTCGAACGGAGAAAATGCGGAAATCATCAGATGAAAGGGATTTAATTGTTCGCATGTTGTACCTATGCCTGCCGAGGAGGTGGCCAGGGAGGAAGATGATCTCTTTTGGACGTCGAGAGCTTAGTTGTATTTCCTGACTGTCTGTGGCTTGAAAAGGGCAAAAACCCGGTGGCACCGGGCCGTCAAATAAACTTGGCGGGGGATGTCAGTAGTGGAACACAGTGCCTTTGGCAAGAGCATTGTACGGTGGTCTTGTTGGTGAATATCGTTTCAAGACACAATTGCAATTCGATACGACCGACATTATGGCCCTATGTGCTCCAGATATCGCACGGAACGGTACAATGAATGGTGTATTGTTACTTTCGATTTGTATTTGGACACGGTAATACAGTCTCTGCGAAAGCGATCTGCAAACGACATGGTATCCGAATTCGATACATACCAATTAATCGAACTACACGCAAAAAAAAGCGTTCATGAATTCGTGAACTAACAAGTTCACGGTGTATTTTTTCGTGAACAACAGCCACGGATTCGGGAACACAGTGACTTTTTCTGGAATGTTCTGGAAAACGTGACTAGTGTTCCCGAATCCATGAATTAAATCACGGCGTATTTTTGCTGGTTCACGAATTCGGGAACGCTTTTTTTTGCGTGTATGGAGCAATTCGAATTGTAATTGATGTTATTTCGTACACTTTGTATGGACTTTGATTACGTGTTTGTGACAGAATGCATCCTCTGTGTTGTTTGGATTCTCATCTATGTACTGGAAGCAATAAGACCAAGGTTCGAATATACCTAATATTAAGGTGTATGCATTCCCACATTCTTGACGACAAAAAATAAACAGGTCGGACTCGATTATCCGGAGTACTGATTTTTTTCACTCCAGATAATCGAATTTTCCGAATATTCTAATAACCAAAAAAATATCAAATCTGCAATTAAGTAACGAAAAACTTATACTTTATTTAATTTGCAGTAGTGTAGTCAGAAATTATTTAGGAAAACCCCTGATTAATCCACCTAGTGATATCGGTGACTTTCTGGTGTATTATGGAAAAATTGTATTTTTGCTGTAACTTTTGAGTTCAAAGGCCGATCCAGCAAATTTTCAATATGGAATAATAAGACAGGATTCCTATTTGAAAGCACATTCAAAAACACAGACATCGCCTTAATTCGTTGACCATAGACGGTCGGTATATAATACTAAAGATCTCCGAGCCATCTAAAATATGTTTGTTTTTGGAGCAAACATATAACATTTCGGGACACTTCGTGTCCGAAAAAGACAAAAGGGGTCAAAAAGTAGGCAATGATCCACACATAAAAAAAACATTTACTGGTCTTTGCAATCTCTACTTGGTAACAGTCGTGTTTCCGTTTGTCACTGATGATTTTCCCGTGGAAATTTATAAGATCTTCCGTGTATGTGTGTGTTTCCATTCTATCTCCCACTGTCTGGCAGTGCTTTTATGGATGAAACATGTTTTCATCTATTTGTTGATTTATAAGAACAAAAGAACAAAAATATTTCCGATGGAATTTCAAACGACACTTCCGCTGAAATTTCTTGAAAATGCAGATAAATTGCCAGTGGAAACTCATAAAAAAATTACAAGAAATTCAGATGAACTTCTGAATATAGGAAATGAGAGGAGTTTTCCCCTGGTAATTAGGAGGATCTTCCAATGGAAATTCAGAAAAAAGATTTCCAAGCCATTGAGAATCTAGAATGTTAGAAATTTTCAAAAAATTTGGAAGATTTCCTCTGGTAGTTGGAAGGGTTGTATTAGGTGACGAGCATTTTTTTCTCATGTCTTGCTATGATCGGAAAACGCCTTATTTTTCTCGTCTATCGTCGTTAATTAAGGATTGGAAATTGTCTCGACTTCCCTGGGCATAAAAGTATCATCGTGTTAGCCTCATGGTATCCAAATGCAAAAATGGTAACTTGGCTTAAAAACCTGGCAGTTAATAACTCTGTGGAAGTGCTTAATGAACACTAAGCTGCGAGGCGGCTCTGTCCCAGTGTGGGGATTTAATGCCAATAAGAAGAAGAAGAAGAAGAAGATGTATATGCAACTGCCTTATTGACAATCGATCAAGTAATTGCATGGAAGAAAAAGAGAGGGAACGGACTACCATGAGAAAGTTCCCGAGTAACGCACATGTTGTAGTGTAGTTACAGTAACTCATACGCAATCAAATTTGGTCACATTTGAGTTGCTGCAACCAAATCAGTGTAATTTGTGCTATTTTGGTTGTTGAAGCGAGAAGTTTGTGGGCATGTTCCAGAAAAAATAATTGATTCATGGATTTAAGATTAAATATACAGCATATCCCTACTTTTGTCCATTCCCATTCCAGCTATGTGCATGTTTCTTGAAATAATCAAATATTCTTTGAATATAACAGTAATACATTCATTTTAATTCATGAATTTGATACACCTACAGTCAAATTTCAGTTTTCAATACAACACCTTTTCAACCCCCTCCCACAACCTAGATACATCCTAGATACAATATAATCATATTGTATATTATAATATTGAATTTGGAAAATTAAAATAAAAACCCAGATTAATCCACCTAGCGGTGATGGTGCCTTTCTTGTTCGTTCAAAAGGTTTGGAAAAATTTGGAAGAAATATGTGGATTGGTCTTATTTTTCATATTTGTTTATGTATGTATGTATGTATGTAGTTAGCCACCATCCTGGCTGGAGTCTTGCTCTGCATGCGGTTCCACTTAACAGTAAGGTCAAATTTCAATATAATTTTGAATTCAACATATTGCTGTATGAAAGGCCAAAAATGGGGGTGGTGGACCTGTAAGCAGAGACACTTACACTAAACCCACGGGAAAATAAGAATCTCCTTCCAGCAAAATGATCCAACAAAAATAATAATGAAATTTGCAATTCTTGTTAAGCTTTCCACGGGATGGTTTGTTTGAAGAAGGGCGCGTCAACTGGTTAACAACTGTTGGAGATAAAAGTAATAGACGCGAACGACTGATACTTTCCTTCCTTGACTCCGATTGGCTACCACTTCATTGTCCAATTGTAACTTCATTGATGCCCTGATGCACCCTCCCAGTCCCATTTCATATATTTACAGTCAAATCAGTAATATTGTAGAGAAAATAAGGTGGTGTTTCGGCTGATGAATACCGTTATCCCTGGACCTTGGGCCTGATCTGATAAAAAATATCCCTGATGGCTTAAAATAATATAGCATATGTATTATAACTAAAATGAAATATATGCATGATAATAGCCAATGTTATGAGTATAAAATAATGATAATACATATTTACAATATAATGTTCTCAATAGATTTGCGAGCAAAATATCATATAGCCATTCGAATGAGTTTGATTGTTGGCAATATATTTGATTTCACAATAAAATATATGTCATTAAAAAAAAATATGAATGTTACAAATTATTTGATGAAGCAAAATAAATATGTATATGATGAAACATTATTACATTATTTGTTTTCTTCCTGTCTTTTTTATGTCAGAAATGTATTTGAAAGTTAGAAATGATCAATTAAATCGAGGTAATATGGTCGGAGTTTTGCTAAGTTTTATTAAGCACTGATGAAATGCAACGATTTCATGTAGTGATTCTTATTGATCACAAATGTTTTTCAACTCAATAATGGCATATTTATATTACAAGCATTTACGAGGCATTTAGAGTGATAAATTTCATATGAAATGAAAATACGATGAGCAATCCTTGATATCAAGCTACTCTTCATCATGTGAGTAAAATCGTGCTCTGAATAGGCTATAACAGAAGACATTTAATCTGTAATAGATTAATACATTAAAAAATATCAATAAATTACGAGCTAAAAATCACAGGTGAATCATACTACGTTTACTACATACTACAAACCCTTTGCTACAGTGTCAAAGAACCCATACCATATATTATTTACTTTACATGTTTTGTACGGCAGGGTTTGCTTTGTTAAGCATTAGTCGACCTTGAGAGAAATGGTTCAGAAATACCAATCCGAAGAAGATGAATTTGATTTTGGTTCAATCCAGGTTGTTTAGATTAATGAAATTGAACCTCCATTAGTCAAAACGGAAACCCGAAAACAAGTTATTTTGTATGGTAGGATTCGATTTCATAAATGTAATTTAATAATCACAAATTAAATGTATTCCTATAACAACAGAATATTTATTCATAGGGAGTCTCGTAATAAGTATTACGAATATTATAAACATGTTTAGAAGGAGTAAAACGATTATAAAAAGTAAAATAATTGAATAAAACGTTACGATGTATGTAATATATGATAACCAATACGGAGACAATGAGTTTGGATATTTCCGTTGGTAAAAAATAACCCTTTAGCTGATGTACACAATATACAGTTTATTTTATGAAAATACTGTTGAATACACTGCCATATGATGAAAATATTCCATATAATTTGCTATTTGAGCTCAAAGAGTTTAATTCATATACACTTGAAAGAAATTTAAAAAAATTGAAATGACTATATTAGAGGGGATGGACATTATGTGTTAAAAAATAGGAATGAAACAAATGTAAAGAATATGATAAGAATAATGAAATCAATAAATATTCTGAAAATATTAATTATAATAAGGTAATGAATTAACAATAAAAACTTCACTTGTCATAAGACGAGTCTGCACAATCCCACTCAATTCCACCACTCAACTGTACCCCGACAGATACGTACCTCGACCCTAACAGTAAAGCCGTCTTCAGTGTCTCGTACTTGACTCGACTTCGAGACGCCGAAGACGACCCCACCGCTGAGGTCGAAACACGCATCTGTCAAGGCACAATCAAGTGTTGGAACCAAATAGGACCGTACAAAATCGTCTTATGACAAGTGAAAATATTCCACCAAAAAGCTCAAAATAATTTTCTCAGGCTGACTACTTTACCCACAATTTAAAGACTTGGCAGCTCTTCGCTTCCGAGAGGTGGTAATCCTGAAAGATCTCCAGCGATGCCGGCGGCACTGGTTACCAGTTTCCCACCGACCAGTGAGCTGCTACCATTTTCACTTGAGCACTATTGTCAGCTATTACGATCTATCTCATTGATCCGAAGAAAACACGATCGGCTAACGGACGCCTTCAGGGCCGTATGGTCTCCCTCGGGGTGTAGGTTAAGTTGGGTTAAGTCGACCATTCTTACCCGCGGAAGTTAATATTTGTACACCAACAATTTTCAAAATTTGAACAAGACAAAATGTCACACGCGAGAAAAAATGCTTCCGTTTTAAACGATGCCGAGTGTTTTTTTTTTCATATTTGTTTATATGCATAAAAAAAATTCTCGCCAAACGCAATTTGTTGCAAACAAATCGGATGAGCATAAGAGCAAAAAATGGCATTTTATTTTGTAGTTTTAAAATTAGTTCTTCTTCTTCTTCTTATTGGCATTACATCCCCACACTGGGACAGAGCCGCCTCGCAGCTTAGTGTTCATTAAGCACTTCCACAGTTATTAACTGCGAGGTTTCTAAGCCAGGTTACCATTTTTGCATTCGTATATCATGAGGCTAACACGATGATACTTTTATGCCCAGGGAAGTCGAGACAATTTCCAATCCGAAAATTGCCTAGACCGGCACCGGGAATCGAACCCAGCCACCCTCAGCATGGTCTTGCTTTGTAGCCACGCGTCTTACCGCACGGCTAAGGAGGGCCCAAATTTTTTTTTTTTTTAAATTAGTATTTTCGCCAGACCTTTTGACCCAATTGTACGATCCGGCCAAGTTTCTATAGGAAACAATGGGACAAGATTCTGCGTCGAATGCAATCTGTTGCGAGCGCACATCAATCACAGTAACATATATATGACCGGATTCAATCACAATATGGTTACTGCAACCAGATTTGTTAAACTTGTGTTGCTTGGGGAATATATGAAGTCTAAGTGCTAAAAAAGTGAGCTAGACTTTTTTGAACTCTTTTTCGCAATAAATAATAATTTGACCATAACATTTAAGCCCATAGTCCGATCTGGCCAATTTTTAATAAGAAAATATGAGACACTCCGCGTCGATTGTAATTTAATGCGAGTAAATCGGTTGAGGAAAAGTGCCTGAAAAATGAGTGAGTTTTTTTAGCGATTTTTCCATTAAAAAAAATGGTATAATTTTCGATTCCACAGTCCGATATGGCCAATTTTCAACAGGAAACAACGGGACAGGATTCTGCGTCGAATGCAACTTGTTGCGAGCAAATCGGTTAAGGATAAGTGCCCGAAAAATGAGTGACATTTTTTACGCGATTTTTTTGTATGAATTTGTATTTTGGCCATAACTCTCGATCCCATAGTCCGATCTGGCCAATTTCGAATAGGAAACAATGGGACAGGATTCTGCGTCGGATGCACTTTGTTGCGAGCAAATCGGTTAAGGATAAGTGCCCGAAAAATGAGTGACATTATTTGAGTAGTTTTGCGCACACACACACACACACACATACACACACACACACACACACAGACATCACCTCAATTCGTCGAACTGAGTCGATTGGTATATAACACTATGGGTCTCCGGGCCTTCTATAAAAAGTTTGTTTTTGGAGCGATCATATAGCCTTTACCGTATACTTAGTATACGAGAAAGGCAAAAAATTGAAGAAAGAAATACTCCGGATACCTACCTGGATGCCTGGTTGGCTACAGCGTCGATACACCTATGCCTGGCGTATTGTAGAGCTCCATAATCGTCGTCCTTGGGCGATGTTCCTCCAGTTTCCCCGAACGTTCAGGGTCTCCAGATCCGATTCCACCGCGTACAGCCAGCGTGTTCGTGGCCGTTTCACGAAGTCGCCGGCCCCTAACTGGTTCTCTGTTGAATATTGTTTTCGCTATTCTTTCTTCCAACATTCGCACTAAGTGATCAGCCCACTGAAGTCTGTCGTATTTTATACGATTCACAATATTTTCTCCTTTGTATACTTGATACAGCTCATGATTCATGCGCCTGTGCCACACACTATTTTCTAGCTTCCTCCGAGTATTATTCGCAGCACTTTTCGCTCGAAAATCCCGAAAGCGCTCCGGTCTCTTTTAACGTCCATGCTTCATGTCCATATAGGGCTACTGGAAGAAGCTTTGTATAGAGCAAATCTCGTTTCCGTTTGCATGTTGCAGGACCTAAGCTGGTTACGTAATCCGTAAAAGACCCTATTCACAGCAGCAATACGATTTTTCACTTCACGGGAAACGTCATTGTCACATGTCATAAGCGTTCCAAGGTAAACAAATTCTTCAACAACCTCAAATACATCCCAATCAAGCACTACCGCAGCACCACCACCACTAGGTATATCTCTACCCGCCACCATGTACCCAAGCAACACCAGTTGTTTCTTAGTAAGTACACAGATAGAAAAATTCACTGAAATTTAAACTAAAAATCATGCACATAAATGGAACATCATTATTAGCGTAATTCCACGCGTGATAAAGCCTAAATGTATACAAAATTTAACGTGAATCATCAATATTGCTTGCAAGTTGTACGCAAACTTGTTAGGAAGAGAGCCGTTTCCGCGTAGAATAGCGTAGATTTCCGCATCTCAAGTTTTACGCGCTGTTTACTTTTCACAATTTTTTTCTGTGTATCACCAACTGTGGTGTGACTTACTAAAGGTCTAAGTTATGCACAACGCGTCGTATTTGGAACTCCTTTGTGATACAAAAAGCGCAAGAGGTGGAGCCTATTTGCAACATCTTGCTGCTACAATGAAAATAAAAACACAAAAACCAACCGGGAATCGAACCATGGACCTTGAGATTTGTAACCTTTCACTATAACCATCACACCATCAATTCTGTTTTGAGATTCTGCTACAAGTGCACTACATAAACAACAAAGTCAATTGTAACTTCATTGTACCTTATACGGAACATGCAGGGGACTGTCAAAAATAAAATACTGCTCAGCTGAGCTCAAAGTGTTTTGCAACATATCAGAAACATTGCCGTAACAGCAATGAATCGAAAGGTTATTAATACTGCAACTTATCTGTTTTGTTTCTGATTTGAAACACATTGAATTCCAAATCACCCAGGAAGTCAGATGCGTGACATATTGCAACGCCCCTTAAACGGAAATGAAACATTGTGTATTTCCTAAACTGAAAAGTGGCTTTAATGTGACTCGATATGTTGCCAGTGTCTTCATTGCAATTTATTAGGAACAAACAGCTATTTGAAAGATGCAGCTGGTGAGTCTGCAAGTTGTACTCCCGGAATTTATTAAGGATCATCTGCAGGCTAAACATCTGATCCGTCGTTGCTCGGCCCTCACGAAAACCTGCCTGGTATTCGCCGACGAAGTACTCCTTAAGCGGTCTCAGTCTGTTAAACAGGATACGCGACAGAATTTTGTACGCCGCGTTTGGAAGGGTGATCCCTCTGTAATTGGCACACTCTTGTCTGTGCCCTTTCTTATAGATTGGAGGACATCCAACCAGCCAGCAGGCAGTTTTTCGTCCTCCCATATTTTCTGGATAATGTGGTGGATTGATTGATGCAGCTGCTCACTTCCATGTTTGAGAAGCTAGACCAGAATCTCGTCCTTCCCAGCAGCTTTACTGTTTTTTAGCTCGCTTAGAGCCTTCTTTACCTCGTCCAGCGTTGGTGGTTCCACAGCATGACCTTCGCCGACTATGTCCATCCTGCTCCTTAATACATCTTCTCTTCATTTTCACCGTTCACCAAATATTCGAAGTGCTCCTTCCACCTGGCTGGCACCATAGTCTTGTCTATCAGAAAATTCCCCTCTCGGTCATTGCACATGGCGGGCACTGGCGCAGTCTTATTGACAGTTGCGTAAAACCTCTGCATATCGTTTCTGTCCATGTTCTCCTGCACTTCAGCTATCACACTATCTTCGTGTTGCCTTTTTTTCTGTGGTGGATTCGTTTCTCTTCTGCCCTTGCTACACTGTACCGCTCTCTGTTGGAACGGGTACGAGCCACTAGCATTCGACTCCTAGCAACATTTTTTTCCTCCGTCACTCCGTCTCCACTGGCACTCCTCATCAAACCAACCATTTCGTTGGCGTCGCTGTGCAGTGCCCAACACTTCCTGCGCTGTTGTAGTCACAGCGTGGCCAAATCCGGTGGCATCTCCTATCCGCTCGTCCAGCTTCTGGTGGTACTGTTCAGCAACTCCTTCAACTGACAAGCGTTTGATATTGAAACGCATCGTTCTGTTGTTTCGTGAATTCGTGACGCTGGAGAGTCGCGCCCGATTTTTTGCAACTACAAGGTAGTGATCCGAGTCGATGTTCGGACCTCTGAAGGACCTTACATCTACAACATCCGAGAAATGTCGTCCGTCGACCAGCACGTGGTCTATCTGTCAATGCAAATGTCTCCACTCGGATGTGGCCAGGTGCGGATATTTTTACGTGCGAAGTAGGTACTGCTTATTGCCATCTCTCTAGCAGCAGCAAAGTTTGCAAGTCGCAGCCCATTATCGTTGGTAGCGGAATGAAGGCTGACAGGACGAAAGAAACTTTCTCTTCCGACCTGCGCATTTGCATCCCCGATGACAATCTTTACATCGTGTATTGGGCACTCTCCGTAGGCCTTATCAAGAATCTCATAGAACTCATCCTTCGCGTCATCAGGATTATCGTTCGTTGCGGCATAGATGCTGATCAGACTATAGTTGAAGAATTTGCCCTTCATTCTCAAGATGCAAATGCGGTCGCTTATCGACTTCCACCGGGTTCATTCACAGTTCTCACGTTCCAAGATCCGACTTTCCAATCGTTGTCCTTTATTCGTTGCCGGGTCTGTTGCCGTTGAATTAATCCGTTTGCTCTACTTTTGCCTTTCTTGATAGCTGTAGAATCTTTGGTAGGCTACCTTACCAGGGTTGCGCTACCTACATCGCGTTGAAGGGGCTGCCTTCTCGATGCTGACACGATGCAGCATGATGTGCACAGTTTAGTTTAGAGTCCCTCGCTGGCACTCGGACGATGATCAGCCGCCCCTAACATGGGGAACAGACGCTGTTGTGAGCCGCTCCTAACATGGAGGACAGACGCTCGATCAGATTTGCACCTCCGGAGAGGAGCAAATCCCCCTTCCCTGTCAGCATACGACCATAGTTCCCACCGGGGTTGGTTACCCGATCTTCCCTAAAGTTGCTCGTATCCCGGCCAGCGCCACGAGGAGGTAGGGATAGGAGTTGCTGGGTAAGAGGCTAAGGACCGCGAAATGGGGTCTTTTTTTATTCCTTCAGGTACGCGCAGTACCAATGGTAGGCTTTACCCAGCATTTGCCTTGCCGATCTAAGAGTTATGGTCTGGTCATATTTCTTTAAATCTAATCACGAAATAAATCAAATTATGCCAAACAGGAGGGAAACAAATATTACAAAAAAACTGTAGATGGTTTGGGGTCATTTGACCGAAAGGGTCGTTAGGCCGAACGCCATTTGACCGAGAAGTAAGAAATGTTTGTAGTGGGAAGCAAGAAGTGAGAAGTGAGATAGCGAGTAGCAAACAATACGAAGCAAGATTATCTCTGAATGAAGAATAACAAAGAAGAAGGAAGAAGGAAGAATCACGGAAGAAAAGAAAAAAAGGAATAAGGAAAAGATAAGAAGGAAGATGGAAAAGGGAAGAAGGAATAAGGAAGAAGAAAGATGGAAGAAGAAAGAAGAAAGAAGAAAAAAGGAAGAAGGAAGAAGAAAGGAGGAAGGAGGAAGAAGGAAGAAAAAAGAAGGAAGAAGGAAGAAGGAAGAAGGAAGAAGGAAGAAAGAAGAAGGAAGAAGAAAGAAGGAAGAAAGAAGAAGGAAGAAGGAAGAAGAAAGAAGGAATAAGGAACAAAGAAAAAGGAAGAATAAAGAATAAAGAAGAAAGAAAGAAGGAAGAATGAAGAAAGGAGAAAGAGGAAAGAAGGAAGATGGAAGAAAGAAGAAGAAAGAAGGAAGAAGGAAGAGGAAGAAGGAATAAGGAAGAAGGAAGAAGGAAGATGGAAGAAGGAAGATGGAAGAAGAAAGAAGTCAAAATGAAGAAGGAAGAAGCAAAAACGAGAAAGGAAGAAGGAAAAAGGAGGAAGAAGGAAAAAGAAAGAAAGAGAAAGAATGAAGGAAAAAGTCATTAATCACTATTCTCTACTTCTAATCTGAGGTCACATTTTTAAACTTTTCGTCTAAATGGCATTCGACCAAACGACCCGTTCGGCCAAACGGCATTCGGCCATACAGCCTGACACCCTGTAGACAATGCACATATGCAATACAATATTATATGCAATCAATTTAATGTGTTGAAGATACTATTTTGGAACATTCCAGTTCATCCAGAATATTTGTGCGTTCAGGTCTTGAATTCTTCCATATATAGAAGCGAAAGGTAATGTGCCCTTAAAAATACTCAGAGTACATCTAACTCAGTTCAAAGATGTCAAATGACTCATGGGAAATGTTTATGCGTGTCCCATAGTGACATTCTAGAATGTGCGAAATGTTCGGCTCGTAACACCTATGCAACAACGGCCTCCAAAATGTTTTCGGCAGCTGTGAAAACCCTTCCCAACAGATCTTTAGAAGAAAGTTAAGAAATTCTCTTGCGATTAGTGCTAGTCGGCGGCATCAAATTTGGGAGAGTATCTTGTAGACAGCGTTCAGCAATCTGATTACGCGGTAGTTGCTACAATCCAGCCTATCGCCCTTTTTGTAGACGCGACAGACAACACCTTCCATCCACTCCTGCGGCAGAACCTCATCCTCCCAAACCTTGGTAAATACCCAGTGCAGCGCTCTAGCCAGTACATTACCACCGTGTTTAAACAGCTCTCCTGATAGTTAGTCAACTTCAGCGGCTTTGTTGTTTTTCAGCCGGCTGATCTCCTCCTGGATTTCCAGGAGAATTTCCGGAAGTCGTATGTCCTGCGCGCGTGCTCCCAGGTTCATTACCATACCGCCACCATATTGTCTGCCACATCACCATTCAGGTTTCAGGCTTCGTAGTGCTGCCGCCACATTTGGATCACATCACGTTCGTTCGTAAGAAGGTTCCCGTTTATGTCCTTACACATATCGGGATGTTATATATTCGTACTGCGGTAAGTACGGACGTTTGTGATATCGGAGAAGAATTTACCGTCTTGGTTTTCCATTTCTTGATTAGGTGATTTCCATGTAGCCTTGTAGATTTTCTTGCACGGGAAGAAAGTACTTCGGACTAGATTCCTTGGGAAGCTGCAAAGTTTATGCATCGTTGGCCGTTGTCGATCGATACGGTATGCAGACAATCCGGTCCGATAACCGGTCTATACATTTCTTCCCTGCCTACCTGGGCGTTCGCCGATGACGATTTTGATGTCCTACTGTGGTCATCTACGTATTTCTGCTCCAGCTGTGCATAGAACGCTTCTTTCTCGCCATCGGGTCTCCCTTCGTGTGGGTAGTGCACGTTGATATAGTTGAAGGCCTTTTATACTCAGCTTGATCATCCTTGCGTTGATTGGCTGCCACACAATCACGCGTTGGCGCATCTTGCTCAAAACTATGAAGTCGGTTTCCAGCTCGTTGGTGGTGCCACAGCTTTGGTAGAAGTTATCCGCTCGATGCCCGCTTTTCCACATTTTATGTCCTGTCCAGCAGGTTTTCTGCAGCGCTCCGACGTCGAAGTTGCGGAGATGTAATTCAACGAAGATTATCCTATCGCAACCTGCGAAGCCTAGCGACTTGCAGTTCCATGTTCCAAGCTTACAATCGTGATCCTAGGAGCTCTATTCGTCGCCTAGGTCGTTGCCGATTTATCGAGTCGTATTATCTTCTATATTGTTCGTAATGGTTGTTTTTAAAGGCGGCCTGCTGTCCCTTACTAGAATAAGAACCTTACAGAAATTGTATAAAATTAAATAAAACTATATGGTATAAAAATATACCAATGCAGTTTCGGAAGATTTTAATTCAACCATTGTAGGGAAACTGTACCAGTTTTGGCCATGTTCCTAATTTGGCCAGTTTCTCGCATAACTCCGAAAATAAAGCAATTTCCGAGAGTTTTATTAGCTGTAACAGGAGATATATCTCTTGCTTGCTTCTTCGCTGTGGAAACTGATCGATAGTTTTTGGAAAATATGCATTTTTCTGGGTTGGCCAAATTAGTCACTAAGGTGGATATAACCGGTACACTTACCCTGTTGGAATTTTACACTTTTGTATCGGTATCTGTAAATAAATCTTACATTTCTTGTATTAAAAATTTACAGAAATGTATATGCAAAGGTTTTATACAATAAATGTTATACTAGGTTGGGTGTGCATTTTGTGGGGTTTAGTTTACGTTCCTTTGACCAATAATTTCAGAAATTTCGTAGAGATGTCTGAAAATTCATTGTCATTCCTTTCGTGATAATTCCAATCTTCTTCTTCTATATATATAAAAATAAATTTCAGTCTGCCTGACCCTTATAGACTCGGAAACTACTCGGACTCGGTTTATGACGAATGTCCATGACCCATAGAAATTTTTGAACATTTGTATGAGCAACTAACTAACCAATCATATCGCTGCAGACCAATTAATCGCAGAGCAGAATATGACTTCAAGTATCACTAATAAACAGTGACAGTTATGCCTATAACTTAAATCGATCTTATCATCACTTTATCTGAACTGTTTATAAATATGGAACAGCGGCACAATTTATTTGATTGCATGATTGACACCTATCAGAATGCAAATTATACGCCACGCATGCCCTGCGCCAAATCCAAACAAGAACATTGATCATTCAAAAGCGCATGCGTCCTACCTGCATCAAACCGGCTAATTATCACCTATTCGCGACAAACGAGACTACTTTGGCATCAACAAGCCGCTCTTGGCGCTCCAAGTATTGCACACCATGTCGCGTCGCCTGAGTAAAGCACCATGCGTAATCGATTTGAAACCATTCCACCTCATCAGTATGCATATAGGCGGCACTAAACATCTCACCTCCAATTTGTAAACACTTTGTTACCGGTGAGTGCAGCATCAGCCGATTCTTAGTCACGCTTAGTCTTCTAATGCTTTGAGTGCGTCGCAGAAAAAAGGTGTAAAATTTGCATGCACCATTATTCTTTGGCATCATTACGACACAGCCATTACCTTCCGCCTGCTCTGGGTTTGATTAATTGCACCCTTTGATGGAAGCGACGCCGCGATCATCGCGTACCAACAAGGTGTCAATTAAAGAAAGGCGGCTTGTTCTCTAAAAGGTTCCTACTCCCTTTCTGATCAGCCGATTGTGGAATTTAATTTGAATATCCCTTTCAATTCGCTCGGTTTTGTTGTCGTTGTTGTTAATCGATCGACATCTTACGTGGCCGAAGGCAACCCATTAGCGACTATCGCTGCACAGTTTGATTGCGGGTGACATTGAGACTGACCCAACAGCGACGTGGATATAATTATAGGATCGTGGGGTATCGAAGATTTGCCGGTTCCAAGTTCGTGCACTATCATCGTCCGTTTGTGGCGGCTGCTGGCATCAATTCCTTGGTGGCTGTTGCTGTGCATTCGAGATCAAGTAAATTTGAACAATTATCGTACAGTGATGGTGTTGCTGTTCGCTGGGTCCTTGGCCGAGACATCTTGGGAAGGTGGATTGATCTAAATGGTTTCGGACAGGCGAACTCTGAAGAATGATTCGGACAAGTTCGTTGAATTTTATTGAACCTGAGGCATGAGCTATCGGAGGAAAGACTGACAAAATTGTTATAATATCATACACAGTCAAAAGTATTGGAAATTCAACGATATGTGGAAGCAAAAGCTGGAAATAGAAACATATAAATAAACATTTTGAATAAAATCAAACTTTGCCATCCTCTTGCACTAAGTGTACGTAAAGGATAAAAGATCAATCCAAAATGATTTTTTATAGGAGGCTCGAAGACCCATAGGGTTATATATCAATCAACTAAGCACGACGAAATGAGATGACGTATGTCTGTGCATGTGTGAATGTATGTATGTGTGTATGTGTTTGTATGTGCGCAAAAGAACTCGCTTATTTTTAGGCACTTTTCCTCAACCATGTTGCTCACAACAAGTTGCGTTCGACAAGGAATCCTGTCCCATTTTTGAGAACTGGCCAGATTGGACTGTGGTTATAAAAGCTATTTTTAATGATGCACGACGTCACATTCAGTCTCTTTATTTTACTTGTTTATAGCTCTAGACCCGAATCTAAATTATTTATGGTGGTATGTTGGTTACATGAAAATTACTTGAGTTCACATAATAATCCACCGTTCCTTGTTCATAACTCAGCATTCGGTAACAACAGGTCCCCAATCTTGCGAAAGACGCATTCCAATAATGGATCTCTAACGGCATCTGAAATTTGCAAAGGCCTTCCCATCGACATCGACCTCACTGAGCGAAAAACAAAGTTGCAAAAACGTAGCTGTAGCAAACTTCGCCAGGTGAAATCTCCCTTCATGAGGCCGGTCGAATGAAAACCGTAACCGCACCGGTCCGTCCAATTCGCCGGAGAGCGCTGATGAGATGCCATTTCTCTGCCCCCTTCAAACCTGCGCCTATCTGCTAATGATGATGACGGTGATGAACTTTTGTTTTCATTTGATGCGCTTTTGCGTGTGCGCGTTTATGATTATGCCACGGCGACGACGATGACCCGGCTCTTCCACCGACGACGACGCCAACGGGTTATGACTTGATTAGCCACCAAGTGAATGGTTCCGCTGATGATGGGCATTGTCGGCCCCGGCAGCTTCCTCAAATTTCTGCAAACTTTAATGGGCCGAAATGGTCTTCCGACCTGCGAATGCCGCAAAGGGTTGATCCGGTATCGCGTAATCTAAATTATGAACCACCCGCAAGAGAACCGGCCGGACGGGAGATGAAGATGGTTGATAGTCAACACTCAAGACCCTCGCAGTTCAGCCGTGGAAGTGGCGGCGGCGGTGGGTCCACTATTCGAGTGGGCGCGCGAGTGAGAGTGAAAGCGTAATCAAATTAATTGAAATTGAGTTTTATCTCTACTAAATGCGGTATGTTGGATGACGATCCGCCCTTCGCGTTCGGTCAGAGGCGTCACACCCCGGCCAAGCGCTTCTTTTCACCTGAGGATTGTTGGGGAGTTAGAAGGTGTTTTTCAATAGGCACTGTTTTGAGCACCTTGCTTTGGTGCGACGAGGTGACGACTAGCTGTAAATCGAGAGGCGCTACCGTTTTTCATTGGTTTCGAAATTTTCACCATTTCATTCGGTAATGGCTTGTGTGAGTTTTCTGCTCGCCCTTTCAATGGGGAGACACAATGGAGGAAGGTGCTACAATCGCGAACGAACGATCGCGAGCACACGCTTTCGACGCACTGAAAGATCATTATCGGTGCGTTTTTGCGTTGCAGCACCTGAAAGTTAATTCTTTTTAGGGTGAGAAAATTTTCACCAGCCTTGTCAATCGATATGGAAAAGTGTATGGGCTAATAGTTGACCTCTGATGGAAAGGTAAATCGCATTAAAATGTTGATAGGCTTAGTGGTTTTGAATTTCATTTGATCACCAGATGAACCATGTTTCAAACAGCAAATCATAGCTACTAAGATCGACCTTGAATTTATTGCGACTTTCAAAAAATAAATTACGATTTAGATTTATGTTTATTTACAAGCTTCCCGTAATCCTAATTTCAATCTAGCCGCGTTTTCTAGGACACATCACTCAATACGGAAGCAACGCACAACTGTCATTTTTATTATTGCACGCAGCAAAGCTGAAATAAAAGTATAACAGTTGTGCCTTGCTGGATTTAAATTTGGAATCCGGGAGGCTTGCCCTTAACGCACAGTTTGGTTTTGCGATTAATAAACGGGTTCAACGATTTCAGCAGTGTGTTTCATTTGGAGACTGTTTTGTCCATCTGTTGTCTAAAAATTAGCTTGCTGTCTAGAGTCAATCTGATTTTTTTTTCTTTTCTATTGTGATTTTTCATGATAATAAGTTCATTACATGCTTAGCTTATGTCGAATTTGAATTCTTAGTGCTGTCAAACGTTTTTTTATTCGCTCAGGTTGGATTAGGCTGGTTTAGGATTCAATTAGAATTTGCGTCGAAACACATTTTTTTCGGAAATTTTGTATGTAGTTTCAAATGGAATTTAAACGGTATTGTTATCTAGAGTAAATACAAAAATGACTTTCGAAAATTATTTGGGAAGTTATCTAGAAGTTCATTCAGGACTTTCTTCACAGATCATTGTCCTAAATTAGGTCGATGGATGGGAAAATTAGGTTGAAAATTCTACACGAAAACCGTACAGAAAAACCGCTATGAATTGTCAGAAAAGTATATTCGAGAAATACCGAATAGATAATGTCTATAATTTCTTATGAAATTTATTTATGATTATTTTATGGAATTCCTTATAGAGTTCTTCCAGTAACCCCTTCCCCTTAGAAAAAATTGATTTGAACGGAAATATATGGGCCTTGATTATTTAAGAAGTTCTTCCAGAAAAACCCTTTCGGGAATTCTTTTAAAAAATCCTTCGTGCGTTCTTTTAGAATTTCCTTCAGGGATTCTGCCAGAAATTCCTTCAGTAATTCTTCCAGGAATTCTTTGTAGAATTCTTGTAAGCATTCCTTGGCGATATCTTCCAGGATTTCCTTGAAAAAGCTTTCAGGCATTCCTCTATATTTTTTTTCGAGGAATTCCTACCTTTGACAATTCTTCTATAGGATTATTTTTGAGCACTCTTCCAGGAATTTCGCTAGAGGGGCAGAAGGGACTATGTCCAAGGGCTTGACGACCCCTCCCCAGGCCATCTGCGAGTTGTGGGGTTGCCTAGGATGTGGTGGGATTTGACAGTGGGCCCTGTTAAATTCCTATAAAAAGTTGCATGTATCTGCAAGTAGGCCCAGCCAAAGCGACCGTGTGCCGCTCAAAGCGCACAAGCCACAGTCCTGGTGTTAGGTGGAACACAAAACAGACCTGACACGACGGCCCTCCGACGAGACAGCAGGCCCAATAAGCCGCCTGGAAAACCAATAATTACGAACAATATAAGAGAAAATACGACTCGTTATAATCGGCAAAGACTTAGGCGACGAATGAAGGATCACGATTGGAAGCTTGGAACATAGAACTGCAAGTCGCTAGGTTTCGCAGGTTGCGACAGGATGATCTACGATGAATTACATCCCTGTAACTTCGACGTTGTGGCACTGCTGGAGATTTGCGGACAGAAAGTGTGGAAAAACGGGCATCGAGCGGCTACCTTCTACCAGAGCTGTGGCACCACCAACGAGCTGGAAACCGGTTTCATAGTGCTGGGTATGATGCTCCAACGTCTGATTGGGTGGCAGACAATCAACGCAAGGATGTGCAAGCTGAGGATTAAAGGCCGTTTCTTCAACTGTAACATCATCAACGTGCACTGCCCACACGAAGGGAGACCCGACGACAAGAAAGAAGCATTCTACGCGCAGCTGGAGCAGACATACGATGGATGCCCACTGCGGGACTCGTCATCGGCGACATGAACGCACAGGTAGGAAGGGAGGAAATGTATGGACCGGTCATCGGACCGGATAGTCTGCACACCGTATCGAATGACAACGCCAACGATGCATAAACTTTGCAGCCTCCCGCGGAATGGTAGTCCGAAGCACCTTCTAAATTCTTCTCCGACATCACGTACCACTTACCGCAGTGCGAATATTGAATCCGGCCACTACCTCGTTGCAGTATGCCTGCGCTCAAAACTCTCGACAGTGTACAACACGCGTCGGAGTCGTCCGCCGCGGCTAAACATTGGGCGGCTACAAGACGGTAGACTAGCCCAAGAATACGTGCAGCAACTGGAAGTGGTATTCCCAACGGAAGAGCAGCTAGGCGCAGCATCTCTTGAAGGTGGCTGGAGAGATATTCGATCCGCCATTGGTAGCACCGCAACCGCTGCACTTGGCACGGTGCCCCGGATCATAGAAACGACTGGTATGACGGCGAATGTGAGCAGTTAGTAGAAGAGAAGAATGCAGCATGGGCGAGATTGCTGCAACACCGCACGAGAGCGAACAAGACAGGATATAAACAGGCGCGGAACAGACAAAACTCGATTTTCCGGAGGTAAAAGCGTCAGCAGGAAGATCGAGACCGTGAAGAGACGGAGCAACTGTACCGCGCTAATAACACACGAAAGTTCTATGAGAAGTTGAACCGTTCACGTAAGGGCCACGTGCCACTGCCCGGTAAGTGTAAGGACATAAACAGGAACCTTCTTACAAACGAGCGTGAGGTGATCCAAAGGTGGTGGCAGCACTACGAAGAGCACCTGAATGGCGATATGGCAGACAACGGTGGCGGTATGGTAATGAACCTAGGAGCACGCGCGCAGGACATGTGACTTTCGGCTCCGAATCTCTAGGAAATCCAGGAGGAGATCGGCCGGCTGAAAAACAACAAAGCCCCTGGAGTTGACCAACTACCAGGAGAGCTGTTTAAACACGGTGGTGAGGCACTGGCTAGAGCGCTACACTGGGTAATTACCAAAGTTTGGGAGCCTACAAGGTACTATCCCAAATTTTATGCCGTCGACTAGCACCAATGGCAAGGGAGTTCGTGGAGCAGTACCAGGCGGGTTTTATGGGCGAACGCTCCACCACGGACCAGGTGTTCGCCATTCGCCAAGTACTGCAGAAATGCCGCGAATACAAATTGCCTACACATCATCTATTCATCGACTTCAAAGCCGCATATGATACACTCGATCGGGACCAGCTATGGCAGCTAATGCACGAACACGGATTTCCAGATAAACTGACACGGTTGATCAAAGCGACGATAGATCGGGTGATGTGCTTAGTTCAAGTTTCAGGGGCATTCTCGAGTCCCTTCGAATCCCGCAGAGGCATGGTGAGGTGATGGTCTTTCGTGTCTGCTATTCAACATCGCTTTGGAAGGGGTAATACGAAGAGCAGGGATTAACACGAGTGGTACAATTTTCTATAATTCCGTCCAGCTATTTGGCTTCGCCGACGACATAGATATTATGGCACGTAACTTTAAGAAGATGCAGGAACCCTGCATCAGACTGAAGAGGGAAGCCAAGCGGATCGGACTAGTCATCAACACGTCGAAGGTGGAAGATGACTTGCGGACCCTCCGTTGACTGCGTGGTTGGCGACGTGTAGCCATGGACCGAGCCGAACGGAGAAGACTCTTATATACCGCACAGGCCACTTCGGCCTTAGTCTAAATAAATAAATAAATAATAGATTGTGGTACGGATTGTGAGTATTTGACTTAGCAATGTCGGTTCAAGAGCCCGCTGATAGACATTTAGTTCGAATCGAGATCACTCCAGGGTATCTCGGCATAACGGGTTTCTGGACATTTGCTGAAAAAAAAGGCAGCCCAAAAATTGTCCATTAAAACAGATGAAATTATCCTTAAACAATTGAAAAATGCTCCTTAAAAAAACTGATCATTTTTCCTTAAATTATTGATCAAATTACCTTGAAATATATAAAATGCTCCGTAAGTATTTAAAAAGTGTACCGTAGAAACGAAAAAAATGTACCGTAAACAACTGAAAATGCTCCTTAGAAAAACAAAGATTTGCTATTTAACTAATGATAATTGCGCAGTATATTGATATAATAATTCTTGTGAAATAGTTGGAAAAGTACCTTGAAATTGGCTGTCATAAAGTCATAAAGTAGAATCTTATGCACCATTGTATAGCCCCTGGAGTATGAAGCTGATTGTTTTGCTTGGTAACACTATTCAACAGAAAAATGCTCCGAAAACTAAGGAAAATGCTCCCTAAAAAGAAGAAATACTCCTTAAACCAATAAAAAATGCTCCTTAACCTGAGAAAATGCACCTTAAACTAAAAACAGTGCTCCGTAAAAAAAATGAAATGCTCCATAAACTTATACAAAATGTAATCTTAGCCTACAAGCAATTCAAAGCATTGTTAAAGAAATTGTGCAGTCTACATAGACAAACAGATGTCCCATACAACTGCACATCGCATAAACATGCTTGACGATACGAATTTCATTAAAATCACATTGCATATAATGCTAATAGGTTTATTCATCAATTTCCCTGCATAACCACAAAAGCTATCTTAGTTACAAGATAAATATTGTCGCTTCGGTTTCCTTTGTTCTGCTGTCTGAAACATGTTGGGTACCGAACTGTCAAATCGTATGTATTTTTGGTATTTTTCCTTCATTGACATTTAGCACCCTATCCTCGCCAGCAAAAGATGTTCCGGACAGCCACGACATCGATACTTTTTATCTTGTAACTAAAATATCTCTTATAACCACCCACGGCTTGAGGATCTCGAAATTGTCGAAAGCTGCGCTTACAAAAATAAACCTAAAGAAGCGTGGCGGTGAATGCTTTGACAGCACGTGCTGTTTGTACTGTGTATGAAGTTTGCTCATCTATTAAGGACAAGTCTACCAGAATTCAAATTTATATCTACTCGCGTCGTGGCTATTCTGACTGTCTGGCCTAGGTTTAAGCGCCATTGTTCGCTTTTTGAAACTAGAAAGAAAATATATTGAATGCCCCTTTCCCTATTTGTTTCAAATTGGAAATATTAAGTTATATTGAAAAATATATGCTTTTGGTAAAACACAGGAACCAAATACTTATGTAATCCGATACATATTTTTTTCATTGATTTTTTTATTTTTATGAGCGAGACTTTCAGCCCAATGCTGACTTATTGATTTATTAAACCCGAAAGTTATCAATTAATTTCGTTTATCCTTGTAAATTTATAAAGATGTACAAAAATAAAGAAATCAAGTCATTCGGTTGGATGAGAGTGATCAACAATAGGGAGGAATAAAATCAACTGAAATTATTCGTTGAAGGCTAATATACCTATCGTTAAATGAATACAGATCTTGCATGAGTAACTCTTCCTTTCCACTGTCTGTCGTGGCTATCCGGAACATCTTTTGCTGGCAGGATAGGGTGCTAAATGTCAATGAAGGAAAAATACATATGATTTGACAGTTCGGTCCCAACATGTTTCGGACAGCAGAGCAAAGGGAACCGAAGCGACAATATTTATCTTGTAACTAAGATATCTTTTGTGGTTATGCAGGGAAATTGATGAATAAACCTATTAGCATTATATGCAATGTGATTTTGATGAAATTCGTATCGTCAAGCATGTTTATGCGATGTGCAGTTGTATGGGACGTCTGTTTGTCTGTAAGCAGTCTGGTGCACAATTTCTTTAACTATGCTTTGAGTTGCTAGTAGGCTAAGATTACATTTTGTATTTTTTTGTTTGTTTATGAAGCATTTCATTTTTTTACGGAGCACTGTTTTTAGTTTAAGGTGCATTTTCTCAGGTTAAGGAGAATTTTTTATTGGTTTAAGGAGTATTTCTTCTTTTAGGGAGCATTTTCCTTAGTTTTCGGAACATTTTTCTGTTGAATAGGGTTACCAAGCAAAACAACAGGGTTACCAAGCTTCATACTCCAGGGGCTATACAATGGTGCATAAGATTCTACTTTATGACTTTATGACAGCCAATTTCAAGGTACTTTTTCAACTATTTCACAATAATTATTATATCAACTAGCTTTATGTACCCGGCCTTGCTCGGAATTGCCAGTTTGATTCGCAGTTTTTTTTTCACAATCGGAAAATGAATAAACCAATTGGTCAACAGGATAATTGCGTTATCTTATCGATACTTCATCATTTGATCAAAAGAAGGCAGATTTCATTTGAAAACATTGACTGATTTTGGAAAAGGAGCGAACCCATAATCGCCATATTCCGGGCAAACGTCTATTTCTAAAGAAGGACAAACATCCACCGATGCCTTATTCCGAGCAAACGTCTATATTAAAAGAAGGGATCACATTCACCATCCAGAAGGAAACACATTAATCATTGCTTTGTACGTTGGGCAAACCATGATTTCGATAAATGGTTGAATTGATCGATAACTAAACAATACAATAATGGGTTCAGAAGTTAGGCTGGAGCACACACACAAACATACAAACATTGAGTTTTATATATCTCGGCAACTTATTCAAAACGACGTATGTGATTTTGTAAACAAAGATGCATACGTCGATTTGTCAAATATGATGACACTCCCACGCAAACCAATACAACGAACATGTAGCCGAAACCTCCCCTGCCTGTATGTGGCGATAGTTTGCGTGGGAGTGCTATCAGATTGCAGAAATCAACGTTTAAATTTTTGTTTACAAAATCACATACGTCACATACGTTGAATAAGTATCCGAGATATATAGATAGCTAATAGCTATATGTATCCGGCTTTGCTAGGGACTGAAAAGTAAATTATAGAATTAAAATGTCCAATGCTGTAGCACGAAACCCACAGAGGTAGATCTACCGCTCATAGAATTGAACCTTTGTATCAATATATTTTTATATCTTTGTTTGGCCCTACCTTTTCAATAAACATCTTCCAAAAATAGAGAATAAGTGTACCAAATCTGGTTGGAATTTATCCTGGGAGTTACACTGAATTGCTCATTTTTAAAGACAACCCCTTCCCCCCATAACTTTCCCTTTTCCAAAATGACCCTCCCACCTTCTTTGTTATCTTCTCCTTAGAATAGAAAATGTGTGCACCAAATTTGGCTGAAATTGGTCCTGGGAGTTGGGTGTTACACTGAATTGCTCTTTTTCTAAAGACAACCCTTCCCCTTACCCTCCCTTTTCCCAATGATCATCCCACCCCTTTGTTATTTTCTCCTTAGGATAGAGAATGTGTGTACCAAATTTGGATGAAAGCGGTCCAGGGGTTCAAAAGAAACACTGACTTGCCTGTTTTCTGAACAATACCCCTCCCCCAGACCCTCCCTCTTTCCCAAATTACACTTCCATGTGATCGACTTCTCTTAGTGAATATGTGTACAATATTTGGTTGATATGGGTACTGGAAGTTGGGAGTAACACTGAATTGCTCGTTTTATAAAGACAACCCCTCCCCCATACCCCTCCCTCTTTTACAATGACCGCCCCATCCCCATTTGTTATCTTTTTCTTTAGGGTAGAGAATGTGTGTATCAAATTTGGTTGAAATCGGTGCAGGGGTTCAGAATTTACTCTAAATTACCCGTTTTCTGAACAATACCCTCCCTCCAGACCCTCCCCTTTCCCAAAATCTCTCATATGATTGTTTCCTTATAGTGAATATGTGTACAAAATTTGGTTGAAATCGGTCCTGGGAGATGAAAGTTACACATAATTGTTCGTTTTCTAAACAAAACCCCCCCCTTTTCTAAATGACCCTCCCACCCCTTTGTTAACTTCCCCTGAGGATAGAGAATGTGTGTACCAAATTTGGTTGAAATCGGCCAAGTGGTTCAGAAGTAGTTAGCGAACATACATACATAGATTGGTTTTTATATATATAATAAAGAAGATAGATAGATAGAAGATAGAAGATAGATAGATATACTGCGCAATTATCATTAGTTAAATAGCAAATCTTTGTTTTTCTAAGGAGCATTTTCAATTGTTTACGGTACATTTTTTTCGTTTCTACGGTACACTTTTCAAATGTTTACGGAGCATTTTATATATTTCAAAGAAAATTGTTCAATTATTTGAGGAAAAATGATCAGTTTTTTTTAAGGAGCATTTTTCAATTGTTTAAGGATAATCATGATTGTTTCATGATGCATTTACCATTTTCCCGAAAAAAAAGGCGTCACAGTGGGTGCGATTCAGAAATGATGAATAAGCCTGAAGTCTGATACTCGAATACTTTGGAAATCCTTGATGAGTTTTGGGCTGCGATGCGAAGGAGTTTCAGTCGAATGATGCACGGCAGAGGATTGTTTATGGCATCGGAAAACATGAGAGGGTTTATGAACTTGCCTGGAGTCTTTCTTTCAAACTTACGTGGATGGTCAGGCCAATTCCATTTATTTTGAGAATTATGAACTCTTTAGAAATTAACCTATGTTGATGATTATGGGGAGTGAAGGATTCTGTTTTCAATTGTTGGAGCATTTTCAAATAATGGTTGAACTAGTTCTGTGTGACCATTGGTCACACTTTCTTATCACACTTTTTGATTTAAAATAGAGAGCTGTTGCTTGTTGAGAAGAGATGTTGAATAAAGCAGTTTGAACGGTTGATTGAAACTTTGTTCACAGACTGAACAAACCAACTTTGTTCAAGTTTGTTGTTGGGCATTCATTATGCTGTACTAGAGAATTGTCATCTACGGTTACAGTTTGCCACAATTTGCTTTTTAATCCTTAGTGTTGTGACAGTGTTGTTAAGGCCAACGCCATTGCTGGAATTGATTGATTGAAGATTGAGTTTTCTTGCTGGGCGGTCTATGTTAGCAGCGGTATTAAAATACACTTGTTTAGTGGGGTTTGGTTTGAGTCTACATAGCTGATTTCATTAAGCCATGGTTCCACACTCATGTACGTGTTTATGATGGTTGACCGATGCGTAATCTGGAAAAGAGACTTTTCTTCTGCCGCGAACGAGTTTGAGATGGTAAGGCCATTATGACTTTCTTTGATTCCGACTCCATTCACCAGTTGGTTACCAGTTGGCATCGCGAGCAAGGGAGTAAGATTGACAATTGAGACATAACCAGTTCGGTTCTTGTTCACTCCACGGTCTGGGATAATTTTGAGTTGGCAACATTCTCGATTCTCTAGGCTAGCCACACAAGATTAATGTTCATGCAATGGGAGACAGGTAAGTTTTCCAATCTATAGCTGTGAAATTTGTAAGAGATTGAAAAGCATGGCGGTTTCTAGCGAGAATGTAGAGCTTTAAAGAAGAAAAAAGTGATTCCGCATACCAGGAGAAAATGTATTCGAGTAGGATTGACTTGAGATAGTGCGGAAAGGTTTCTGCACTTTTCTCTTAAATTGTATTCTGAACATGCCCTGACGTTTATGGCGGCTTATGTTTTCCTGGATGAGTGGTATGCCCCAATATATAAGGATCATACCGATAATTGTAACTTAGAGGCAGGTTTGAAAGTTGAAGATATTGCATGGGTTGACTGCTTCATCACATGCTCATTTTGTTTCGATTAGGGTGGTCGGTATTGACCTTTTTTGTTAAATACCGGTATTCGGTATCTGATGAAGTCAATACTGGTAATACCGGTTTTTGTGAAAATTTCAGGTTGCAAAAGAAAAACTTTTGATTTGGAGTTTTGGATGAAAAACAATATTCGTTGTCAAACTTCAAATGTTAAAATCATTGCTTGTTAAGCTGAGGAAAGCGAAACTTAAGTACACTACAAAAATTCCACACATTTTTATTGGCAAAAATCCATTAATTTAATTCATGATTCTAATTAGTGCACACATAACCACTCTCCACGCGAAGTACAAATATAATCTATAATCAAATAAAATGTATATGTGGTCTCTAATATGCAGTTATTGAATTTATGTGTGGGTACAAATTGCATATATTTGGGTCGCCAAATTGCAAAAATTTATGTGTGCGACAAATATATTCAATATAAAGATTTTTTTCGGTGTAGACATTACATACTGAGCGACTCTTCTCCCAATCCGCTCTCTCTGGTTCAACCGAAGTAGGGCGAATGGTTCTAAGATCGTCGAAAATCAGTGTCAAATACTTGCCCTTAATCCTTTCCGATTCATAGTAGGAGAATTCAATAAGGATTGTATGCAAGGATCCTGGCGTCAACGTATTTGCCACCAGCAACGCTACAGTCTCTTCACAAGTTCTTCTTTAACCAATAATCCAGAAAAATGTACATCTTCTTCGTACCGATCGTCAGGTATGGTCGTTGTCTCAGTTTAAACGATCGTACCAGGAATGATTAGACGCTTCAAGATCCCATACGCTTGCTTAATCAATGCATCAAAGAAAATGTCAAAATCGTTTCTAATTAACTGCTTCACGCAGTGCTGGATTTATGGGGGGCCGGGGGGTCCGTGTCTCCGGGCCCCCACAAATCTTATGTACTAAAACCAACTTTTTTTGTACATTATGGGTCCCCCACATACCGTCGGCCCCGAGGCCCCTTCCGGCTAAATCCGGCCCTGGCTTCACGGCAGAATTATTCAAAAAAGCAAAAAGATCGGCGTATATGGATCGTCTCTCTTGGATTGGAGTACGAGACACTGAAGACGATCTTATTGTTGAGGTCAAAATACGTATCTGTCAAGGTACAATTAAGTGGTGGAATTAAATGGGATTGTATAAACTCGTCTTATGACAAGTGAAAACATTCCACTAAAAAGCTCAAAATAATTGTCTTAACAATTCTCTTTCGAATTCAGAACGGACATATTTAGCATTAGCATTAGCATTGAGCATTTCGCACAAATTCGTAGGTGGTACAAGCCAAAACTATTGTATGCGAGTAGCATTACTTTCATCCGTTACCACAGATATTGATTTGGGACTAATCAATATCTCTTAGATATAAGCAATGCACTCTCCAATAGTCGAGATCTGTCCTGGCCACGTCCTTGCGAATGCTGAGGAAGGGAAAGGATGGTTTGTTGGACACCTGCTTAAGAAAGATGCAGAGAACTCTACGACCTCTCATAGGTGCCACGGGAGGTTTTTGGGATTGTGTGGAAGGTTATAACAGTAGGAATTGGTAGAACGTGAAACACGGAAAAAACTAAGATAGAAGTACAAAGTAGGAAAGGGACGAGCCTGGAATTGAACCCACAACCTCCTGCTTTTAAGGCAGAAGCGGTAGCCACTAGACCACCGAGCTCGTCTTCTTCTGAATTCAGAACGGACATATTTTTGCAGAAAATCGTTTTTCACAGGTGATCTCCGGAAAACCACTACTACGGCTCGTATCTTTTGCACAATTTCATACATTGCGGGAAAATTCTCGACAATATCAACAATGTTTGGAGGTGAGTCAGCTCTAGGAAAACCTCTCAAAGTCTCAAATAAAGACAAAAAACAATGTTCATTGAAGAAAAAGTCATTCGCAGTTTGACAGATGGGTAAGAGAATGAAGCAACAGGTATGATTAATGACGATGTTGATCGATTTTTGTTGTAGCCTAAACGTCGTTAATGTTGTTTACTTGGGCAAAGTTACTCATGCGCACATTTAATTGTTGTATTTTTTGCTCGATGAGTCTTTACTGCTTGTAATCGAATATTTGCCCCATCTGATATGCGATTACGGGTAGTTACTGCACGGACTGCTTTGTCTCTTTCTCGCTGCAAAGAAATTTGAAAACAACAAGGTCAGTAAAAATTTCAAATTTCCTGAAGAACAAAAGAGAAAGAGATTCGTTCGTGCAGTGCCCTATAGTAGTAGGTGAAAATTATTCAAGATTTTATAATACCGGTATTTTCGGTACCCAAAATTGGCCGGTAATACCGGTATTACCGGTTTCGGTACTACCGGTTGGACCACCCTAGTTTCGATGTAGATAAAAGCTGACTTCATTAGACGCTGTTTTGTTGTAATACGGCATTGGTAGATGATCGCTAGGCTTGGTGAACGAACGATTTATTCTCCTGAAATATTCGAGGAAATTGTATTGTGTTTATATTGTGTATGTTATGTCTCTCGGTCTCATGAGAATGCATGATGGAGATCAGACAACTGGGACTGTTGTACGATGTCGTTTTGTAGTTGTACCTTACAACTTGTAAGTTTCAAGTTTGATGTACTGTTACGCATTTCGGTTCATAAAAAAAACGATTAGCAGAACCACTAACATAATGAGTGGATTACGATTATTCCTTTGCTGTTATGGTCGTAGTGGTGGCGTAGTGACAGTCTGAAACTAAGGAAAGGTTGCGTCTTTCCATCAACCTGGATTAGACCCGCTTACATCGGCTGTGACAAATAGGTGAGCAATTCTAGCGAATTGGATGTTTTGCATACATTAGTAATTGGAGGTATTTGGAGAAAGCAAGCATTTCAAAGCCTGTTTGATGGTTGATCGACATTTTTTAAAGCTTATTAATGATGGTCATCACTTAGCCACTGATACACCAAGAGCGGGTATTTTGATTCAACAAAAAAGAGAGGGAGATGGTAAGCCGGAACAGGAGCATATCGGATGTGTATATATGGTGGATGGAGTTGGTCAATGACGGGACGGGACTAGGATGGTTCATGCGTTCAAAAGAGGACGCGGACTGGAATGGGAACGAAACTGAGGTTCTATACCTCTCGGATAGATCTTGCTTTCTTTATGGGATTGTATCATATTTTGGCGTGTAATGCAGATTGTTGAAAGTTGCTTAGAAACTTGATGAAACAGACTGATTACTCGAATAAGTAATTTTCTGCTACATGAAACAAAATTGATGGTGAGTTACGATGAACGTATACTGGAGAGAGTCTCTAGGTAACCACAGTAGATGCAATGACCTTTACCTTAATATCGAAGAAAGTTGATCTGGCTTATTTTACGTGGATAGGAACTGAACATATTTAATCTACACGTATTTGCATTTTTATATCAAAGGGGGATTGTAGTATATTGGATGTGTATTTGATATCACCTTATGATAGAATGTACAATGTTTCAAATCTAATTTAATGTTGTTATTTGTACCTCATGTATTTATTATATATTTTGGCAACACTGGCAATGTTTATGTATGAGGATGTGACGGCGACAACTCAGTCTTGTTCAGCTACAGAGACGGGCGGACGCAATCCCACAATCATGCGCACTAATATAAATAAGTTGCGACGTCTTATAACTGCAGATATTTTAATTTTATTGAAAACAAATTTCCAATTTTCTACCATACACGGAATACAATACTGGTGGCAGCGCACAGTGGCGGCCCCCCATACAAACACCAGACAAACCATAATATGTTGGTCACCAACTTTAATTTTGGATCGCTGAATTCATTTTGAGGTTAGAATTGTCATCTGACATATGCTATGCTACTCAAGCACTTCCGGAAGCCCATGCCTTAGGATCTACAACAGTAACAGCGTCCTCATTCTAACATCGAATAAGTCAATTTCCAGCTTTGACGCAGTAAGTTGAAATCCTAGGGCTGAAAGTCTCCTTAATAAAGACAAAAAAAAAAGTAAGTTGAAACACTGGCATCACTTGAACTTTTTGCTCGCTGGAAAAACGAATTCCCATCAGATTCATAAAAGAATTCCCCTTGATATCCGAATACAATTGTTGTCCCTCTAAATACCAGAAGGATTCTCTTCAGAATCCTAAAAGGTTTCCTTTCTGAATCCTAAAAAGATTTCTTTCTGAATCCCAAACGGATTCCTTTCTAAATCCCAAAAGTATTGCCTACTGACACCCAAACGACCCAAATTCCGAAACCCAAAAGAATTCCTCCCAAATCTTATAAGTATTTTTTTCCGTAATTTTGAGAGAAATCGGGGAATCCAAAAAGATTCTCTTCGGAATCTGAAAAGGATTCTCTTCGCAATCCGAAAAGAATTCTCTTCGGAATCCCAAAAACATTTCCTTAGAAATCACAAAACGATTCCTTCCTCAATCCTAAAAAAAACCGTTCCGAATCTGAAAAGAATTCTTATCGAAATCTCGATCAGACTTAAGTGGGGAACCCAAAGGGACTTAATTCGGAATCGAAGAATCCCAAACGTTGTGGACATGGCATGGTGGACCGCCAGGGAAACGAACCAAGTATTCGGATGGGATGCCGCACACTGACTGCAGCAAAGCCGTGATTCGTCTATTTCCAAGTTGGTCATCCCATAGAACCACTGGAACCATCACCGCCTTTGTTGACCATCGGGTGTAGTTTAGCATTTATATCAATATCTATTCGAGCATAAGTTCAAATTTTTATATATAATATATATTTTTCTATTTGCTGCCTAACTTATTTTCATTTCGTTGAACCTTGAATACTCTTTGTTGTATCAATAAACCATACATCTAGAAATAAGTTTATCGAAATTACTTCTTTCTCTCGGAATTCCGTATCTTAGAGATTAACTTATCACCGTTGTCTAGATAACATCACTTATTAATTTGAATCATGATCTAAGTAATAATTTATCCCTTCCCTATTGTCAGACTCCTTCCAGTAGCATCTGTAGGAATGCAGACGATTTGTCGGTATCTACAATTAACAAACTTTCCGATCTAATTGTGTTGATTGGAAATTTTTCATAAAGTACAGTAAGATGATTTGTTCTAATACTAGTCAAATCAATGAAATCGCTTTCTGGTAACAAGTCAATTGAAAGGTACTACTCAATTGACTTCACGATACTCAATTGAGAACACAGCCTAAGCTAACGTTCGGGTGTGAATCTCAGTGTTTTCGTTCTGTGTTTGTTTCCTTTTGATTTTTTATTTTTGAACTAATAAATTTGTTTCAAGTTTAAAATATTACTCATTAACGGGATTAAGCAGCTTCAATATTTACATCTTTAACTTAAGAAGTTAAACATAAACCTATCTATGAGGGCTCTCAGCTTCCGAAACGTTAACTCATCCGATTTTGTTTTTCTTTTTCTAAATAACCATTTCCTCTGTTACAGTCGCCGTTTATATTACGTTGAAACGGCGGAAAATTGAACAAATCGTTTTTCAAATCCCTCCACGTGCGTCACTGCTACAAAGACTCTAAATAAAGCAGTTTTCAAGACGGCTCCTAAATTTGGCTCGCTACATGAATCGTAGAAGCTTTGTAGGCAGCATCCATTGCGTCTCATGCAGTTCGCTTGCGTCCTCTAGCCATTCAAACTCGCGCAGGGCCAGAGTTACGATGGCGATGATCGGTGCACAGCTGGGGAAAACTGTCACACCGTGCGTGCGTGTGGGGCTTCCTTCAGCATCCATCCGTTTGAACCGTTCGAACTCATATCGTCTCATCAACGCACAGCGCAGTGCGATGACGACCGACGGGCCCATCCGTAGCTAATTGCGCGAGATCAGTGCTCTCTCGCTCCTCCGCATGAAGGAACTGTACGACAATCTGTCTAGCGGTGCAGAGCTAAGTTGTCATCAACGCGCTGCAGCAGAGGAGGACAACTTTCCCGCGGGCAAGGTTTTAGCACTGGTGGAAAAAATATGACGCACTCTCTCAAGTGGTCATGTCTTTAAAATTAAGTTTATGGTCGGTCACCCTTGCTTTGCGCCACGACACAGTGGCACACGGTGGTCAGAAGTAGACCTTGCTGAAGATATTATAAACCTAAAATCTATTATGATTCATAATTCATAAATTTAATTAAGTGAATATTCCATCAGAGATGAATTCGGCTTTAAGATACGCGTAGATCAATATTACAGAGAATGTAAGAAAATCCATGCTACTCTGTCGAATTTAGTCAAAAGTATCCGTTTGGAGGTTGTCCGAGACCGGCCACTGTGCGACGTTTTACTTTTGTTGACAATGATGCATCCCACCCTACCGGGTACATCGTAATCCTACTGCCTTGCACTAGCTGAGATGGAGTGGAGATTATTACAGAACTACCACCAGGAGAGTGAGCGTGCGTTTGAATGCACATATGTAATTGGTAGCCGGAACATTTATGTTGCGTCTTTGTGTAAGCCATTTTTTTCCACCACATTTTTAATAGGCTTTTGCCGCTTGCTTTACTAATGCTGTCTCAAATGCCTGAATGCTGAATACAAAGTTCGTCCATTAGCCTCGCGCAGCAGTCGGCCCGTACGGATGCTGGGAAATTGTCAACTCCAGCGGGCCGGCGAGACATGCGTTTCTTTCTTCGCGTGCTGGTCACCTACCCATTTTTCCATTTGGGCTGCGATGATTAGTGGCAGATAACATTGAGTGGTGCGTTTCGATTGAACAGGCCAGCGTCATCGGCAAGCGTAGGTTGACTTCGGGGAACAAGTTAAACGGCCACGTTAAGTGTGTTTGGATGAAAAAGGGAAAATCGTTTTGCACCGGCCACTTAAACGTAACGCAGTGATAAATCAATTAGATTCAATGTGCACAATTATTTTTGTTTTTACGCTTCCCTGATAGCAGGTTCGATTGCAAGAAATATATAATTGAGTAACGTGACGAAAATTGCGTAAACTGAAACCTACATTCGAAGCAGAGCAGCATTTTGGATTTCTCCTCGCATTAGGTGTTATTTATTTACACTAGTTTCATTAGTGAGTTTGTGTCATTTAAGGCTCATTAGTTACCAACTAAAAGGGCACTGTATTAAAATGGTTGGTTCGATATATTTTACATCTGGTAATTTTGGTTGAGAAACATAACAAGAAAAAAACATAAATCATGTAAAGCTTTAATGGGGGAAGGTGTTTGCACAGACAAACAAACATAACTGTTCGTATTATTTACATTGTGTTTGGCCAAACACAAACTATAAATTGAGATAAACCGTAAACAGACGAATTGACAAATGCAAAAAAATCCAATCCAAATCCAAAAAAATCCATCCTCTCCTCCCTTCCACAACAAATGTTCAATTGCACCGTTAAATAAATGATTGATGAAAAACAATCTGAGTAGTTCCTATGTCTTGTTGGTTGATAGGGCTACGTAATCAGTGACGATCGTTACAGCATATTCAGCTGCTTTTTCCAAAAAGTATGTCATTAGGGGTTGGGTGGCGGTTTGAAATTGGTAAAATATTGCTTTCGGTATAGTTATGAGATCTCTCCAAAATATTATCATTTTATTCTAGAAAATTGTGTAACAAATCTCTTCTCTTTTTTTTTCAGGAACTTTTTATACAACGAATAGTTAAACAGAAGTGCACCATACAGAAAGGTATGTTTTGATTCTTCAACGGTGTTATTCCTTCTTTCATTTCTAGGTTCGTGCTAATTAATATTTTTCTAATAAGTACATTTTTACCTCTGATGCAGAATCTGCCATTTTTACTTTATTTTATAGAATAGAAAAAATACGATAGAACCCGATAGAATTCAATAATGACTACCAGAATCTGCCCATGATTTCATAGTTGACGTATCAACCATTCGAAATTTCAGCGAATTTAGCTAATTATGCCTTCACTAGGTTATTTCAACCGCTGTAACATCATTACGTTGCTTGTTCCAAGCTTCATTTATGTGCTTAAAGGTTGCATGTTTTAAATTTGCTATGTTTGTCCCTAAATTATTCGAAATACATGCGAAAGTGCAATGGTTGTTACGTCAAATATGAAATCATGGGCAGAGAATAGCTCGAGTTTTTGGAGGCACAAGAATAATGAACAGACAATCAGCACAACTAAAGATCACTTGCACACATGTTTCATCGCAGCAAAAATGAAGAAGTGATCTGATTTTTTTGTTTCAAATTGCGATATTTAAGGACACTTCTCACGGAATCCAAGTTTCAAAGTACTCGCGTTTTGGGGACACACGACTCGATACGGAGGCGCCGCACAATTGTCATTCTCGTTGATTTAGCTTTTCTGTGTCGCAGCATGCGTGGAATAATAAAAATGACAGTTGTGCGTTGCTTCCGTATCGAGTGGTGTGCACCCGAAAACGCGAGCACTTTGAAACACGGATTCCATGAGGAGTGACCTTAAAAAATATGTTTTTTTGGTTACAATAATACATATAACATTGGAATTGTTCACATCTGCTTAGTTTTTGGATGAACCTTCAATTATTTATGAAAATTTCATATTTAACCTTCTGTCTGTGCTCAAAAAAACTTACGTTGTCTGTGCTCTGGGGTCAAATTGACTCAAATTGAAATTGCTATAACTTTTTTATTGTTTGGCCGATTTTGGATTTTTGGGGCTGTTTCGAAAGATAATTTAATCATCTTTCAGGTCGTGACAAAGGATTGACTATTGGTGAGCGGGTACATCGCGGGGAGAGGTTTTAGTGAACAAGGGTACAAAAACAGTGATTTTTCATGATTATTTTACTTATATCCAAAATCCTACCCATTTTGAACTGCACCTTTTTTAAAAAGGTTATGCAGGAAGGCGTGTGCTTCGGCATGAGGTGTTGATAAGTTTAGAACTTGGCTGCCAGGTGGTGGTATATTTGAACTCATTATTTTAGACTACTCAAGATATTCCGATGAATAGAATTCTCCTCAGTGTAAATGTTTTTATCGCACAAATTTAAAATTTGTTAAAATGGCGCCTTGAGCAAAGGTCGTGTAGTGGGAACGGACTGTCTTGTGGCGGAAATAATAATTGGGAATTTTACAATAGGCAAATTTACAAATTGGTTGATCTTTGGTTACGCATGTAGACCCAAAGGCCTTAATTCCAGGGTTTTCATGGATGACCTAAAACACATTCTATTATTTGCAGCATCGTGAAAGCAGGTTGAATACAAAGAAAAATTTTGATGGACTAAACCACAACATTCATGTTTGCCAAAAATGCTACAAACCAAAATACATCAGATCTCACATGGAATAATATACTCAAATATAACAGCTCACTAGCGCCGCATCTTGGAAGAAGTGCTCATTATATTGAGCACCGCTTTGTAGCCCTGGACATCCTAAACAATGTTGCCGAATACAACTTGGGTGTAGGTATGAGGTATCTCAAGCTAAAGCAATATTTCAAATATGCAAAAATATGGCAAGTACACTAGCGCCGCCTATTTGTAAATTTCCTAATTGTTTATTCCGTCACATGACAGTCTATTCCCACCAGACGAGCTTTGTTAAAGACGTCATCTTTACAAATTTCAAATTTGTGCGATAAGAATATTTACACTTTACAGGACTATTTACAGGACAATTCCATATATCGGAATTACTTGAGTAGTCTAAAATAATGGGTTCATACATACCACCACCTAGCGGCCAAATTCCAAACTAATCAATGGAGACACAACAAAGCACACGCCTTCCTGCATAACCTTTTTGAAAAGGTGCAGTTCAAAATGGATAGGATTATAAGTAAAATAAATATGAAAATAAATATGATAAATATGAAAAATCACTGTTTTTGTACCCTTTTTTACAAAAACCCCTCCCCGCGATGTACCCGCCCTACAGTCAATCTTTGGTAACGACTAGAAAGATGATTAAGTTATCTATCGAAACAGCCCCAAAAATCGAAATTTGGCCAAACAATAAAAAAGTTATAGCAATTTCAATTTAGGGTCAATTTAACCCCAGAGCACAGACAACGTAAGTTTTTTTAAAAAAGTACATTGTCGCGCATATTTTCAAGATTTTTCAAGCGAATTTGCACCTAGGAGACAGATCTCGGCGAGTTTTACAAAACTACTAAAAATTAGGAGAATCGGTTGAAAACTAAAAAAATTGCAGCCGCTCAAAGTGGCCTGGGGTCATATTGACCCCAGAGCACAGACAAAAGGTTAATAATTGCTTACACCAAACCGGTTGCTTTATGATATCATGAACACAATTCCTGAAATCATGACCTAATAAATCCAAACCAAAATCATGATCTGCACTGGCGTTATCAAAAAACACTTCGCATTTTCATAAATAAAGTACCATGATTCTGAGTCATGAAATCATGACGCTGAGTCATGAAAATTGACGCTGTGTCGTGGAAACATTACTCAGAGTCATGAAATCATGACCTAAATATCTGAATTCGGGGATTCTTTGCGTAGCGCGAACCTGTCAGATTTTTTTTTTCATTTCTGTCGAGTCGTTTCTTGTTTTCGGTGGTAGGGTAATTCGCCAAATGTTGAACGGCTAATTTCTTCGCCTATTGTTGAAGGCACGTGTATTTCTTATGGGAGTTCAACAATAGGCAACAAAATTAGCCGTTCAACATTTGGCGGTTTCCCCTACATATTTTTACGACAAATTTTAGAAATATTTTGTACTTGTGATAATATTGTCGGTTTTTTTTTCGAGTAAGTAGTGTGTTGCACGCGAGTGGCGTTTAAATTTTTCTTTGCTTGAATGTCTGTTTGTTCTGCTGCATTCTAATCCGCAGTTTGCGATAGAAAAAGAAATCGGCTTTAACCCTTCGTTTTCGGATAAATGCGTTCTGTGTTTCGCGGACGAAGGCGTACTGGAAATGTGTTTTGCCGTTTTGAAAAAGTTAGCATAGAATACTTTAGAGCTTTAAATGTACTTCCGCAAAATTTTGCTGAAACCGAAAGGTATTATGTTTGTGTTCGTAAGCAAAATAGTTTAGCCGGATTCGGTGAGTTTGTTCGAGAATTTATGAGATACCATGCGGAATTATACGAGGGTTTGAAATATTCATACTGGCGGCTAATCTACGAGGAAACAGACTTTCGTAGGGTAATATGTTCAGTGTTTTCTAGGGTAACATAAGCTTATTGAGTTGACTTTTTGGTGGAGTCCAAAGTAAGAATATCAACAATACGTCTTCGCTGGTATATTTCGGCTGTCAGCACTATTAATAGATTCGAAGGATTAACTGTTCGAATATATGTACTTAGGAGTTATGCATAATTGTTGATTCTAATATTGATTTGTCTATTTGTCTAAAAACAAAATAAATCAAATCCGTTGAATCAATCGGGATTATAAATGACGGTTATCAGTTTTATGAGCTATGATTCTGTTTTCATGATTATAGTTCATGGTTCCGGAGCTCATTCTCTTGTTTTGGAGGCAATCAAAGGTGTTATCGTATCATATGAATATGCTTTATCGATATGAACTTGGTTTGCGGTGATTTGATTGGCCATTTGGCATATAAAGCACTAGTGCGACAACTGGTGCTATAGCCACAACTGGTACACCTAGCCTATTTCTTGATTCAATCAAAATTTATTTGCTATTTTCCGGGTATTGACCTCCCCACTATGGAACATTAGAGCAATATTTTCTTTATTTTTTCCGTTTTGTAAGGTATTTTTGAGTTTTACATGTCTGGTAGCGATTCACTTTTTAGTGACTTGGTCACTATTTTGAGTTCAGTCACTAAAGTAATTATTTATCGGAAAACGATTTGACTTTACTATTTTTGCATTGCCTATTGTAAAGAAGTTCAAAATAAAAATCATTTGAACCTACTATTATTATCAACCAAACCATATGTGTATCTGTTAGCAATATATAATATTTGGGAAATGTGCACCAAAGAAGTTCCAAGTGAATTGTGAAAATCGTGAGGTTACTTACTTCGGTAGGATTTCATTACAATCTGCATTCGTAAACAAAGATTCAAACGTTGGTGAAGGCTTCTGATACCAGTTGATGGTATTGGTTTGCGAGGGAGTGCTAATCAGATTCGTCAAATCAATGTTTGAATTTTTGTCTACGAAAGCAGATAAGTCGTTTTGAAAATTTAGTTTTGATATGTAATGAACATGTGCGTATGAAAATAGCTCGCGAATAAAATCGCCTTGAAAAGCAACATGGTGTAATTCAAAACTTTCTGTTTGAAATCATTTAAGAAATATCACTTTTTTATTTTAAAAAAATCTGTTTATTACCAATTAAGAATAGATACTCAAAAAAAACTAGTTTGGAGGTAAATAAATCGGATTTTAAAATATATAATAAAACAAACTATATTAAAAACAAGCTCATATTAAACAACAAATGTTCTTATTATCAACATAATTTTGTGTAACAACTTGTAATTCACTACCCGTTTCCGTGACGCAGGGTGTGTTACTTAATATGATGCCTGTGTTACTTAAAATGATGCCTTAATATGATACCATGGTCACATTGCTAGCTTCTGGCTGATCCAACGAATACAATCCTCAAGATATTCAACTCCGTGGTTCTTATGAGAGTGTCGCAGTCACTGGCCTTTTGCTTCCATCCTCCCCTTTACGGTGAAGATGAGCGTGTCCAATAGCAGCAATCTTCATGCTTTTGTTGTTCTTGCCTTTTTTTATTTCTGATAGCGTTCTAGATAAGGATTTCAAAAATAGAACACAAGTTTGCAATCTACGAATTATAGCATAACAATTCTAACACAACTTGTAGCTCTATCCCCGGTTTAAAACTTTATGCAAAAGTCACTATTTTGCCACTTTTTCTGCAATTGAAATTCACTATTCGGTCACTTTTTCGTCATCGTTGATCACTAATATGTCACTGTTTTGAACGACATTCATCGCTACCAGCCCTGTTTACAGGAAAATAATCCAGTTCATTCAAAGTTAATTGCCTATATTCCAGGAGTCCGTAACTCGTTTTATGCGTATGCACAACATGTGACAGATTTAGCTCGGAAAATGTATTGGAGGGTAACCACCATAGTGTAAAATAATCGTGTAATTTTTTTTAGTGAAGTCCATTTTTCTTCATTTGTCAGTTCACTTCCGACATATTCATAGTCGGCTCTGGACAGTCAATATTCAGTTGAATATTAGTCATTGAATATTTATGTACATTTTACAAATTGACGTTTCAAATAAGTAAAGTGATTTATACGTTTCAAATGAGTAAAGTGATTTAAAGCCCAGGACTGAATCCGATTTTTACCCGCGAGGCACTTTCAGCGGCATACTATTATTGCTTGATTTTAAAAACACATACGTTTGACGATGTTCATATCTCATTGATTCTATGCTGTTTTCTGTCGAAAAACGAACCCTTCTCAACACTATCTGATATGGGTTTCAAGATTGCGTTGTCCATGACACGATACCTCGCCCTTTCACATTAATCAGAAAAAAAAACTGTTTCGAAGATCTCCCTTTTCATGTTGAAGTAGGCTTACCAGACGGTACCCTTTGGGAGGACATGTCCTCCCCTTCTCCTTTCAGAAAATTTTTTCCTCCTTTTGCTAAATCATTATGAGAAGTGTCTTCCTATTTATTTGGGAGCAACCACTTTTCAGTTTTGGTCCCCACGCATCTCCACTACACATCTTCTGAAGGCCAAAATGGCGCTACGATATAGCTGACTGGAAGCAATAAAGTGTCCAGATCTTTCTTGAGCCAATCCGGGACACCTTATGCATTGGATATTTTAAAAGTGTGTCAAATCGTCACAAAAGCGATTTTCATTTTACCAACACCCAGTATGGTAAACTTGATTCCTTGATTAACTACTCCGAATCCGCAGTCCGTTACTTTGTTGTTATTATTAAGTCTTCAGTCTGAACAACCATTCCCACATTCTCAAGATACTCCAGGTTATTCACATCTCAAACTTCTGAGACGTATGCGTTATCCAGAATCTGTCAAATCATGGCTACGTTTTGACAGGGCAAGTGAATTGAACAACTCAATTGAATTCAATTGACTTGCCAAAAGTTGAACATGTTCAACTTTCTTTTTGTTCAAGTAAATTGAATTAAGACGAACCAGACGTGTTTTATAAACCCAGATTAATCCACCTAACGGTGATGATGCCTTTTTCGCATTTAAAATGTTTTCAATTTGAAAAGAGGGAAGTGAAAAGGTGGAGGAGTTCTCAAAAGCTCCAAACAGAAGATGTGAAAATTAAGTGTAACTTACGTGTTAAAAAGTGAGAAACGTGGCAGAAGCGCAATAAAGATAAGTAGAATCCGTGGAGTGTGGTATCAGAATCTCTAAATGTTTTTAGAATGGGAAAAGGGAGAAAATATTACCAAGTATCATTCTCGTTTCTCAGTCAGCCATTGCGTTTTCTTTTAGTTGACCTTGCAGCAAGCTCGCACGCTTAGAATAAAGAACTCAGAAAAGCTAAATGTTAGTGTTGTGGAATGGATTTGAGTAATACCTCTGATGTGTATAAGTAGGGCTTACGACGGGAGCAAGCGTTAAATTAAAAATACGTTACGAGTAACATCGACTTCGTCTGAGGCTTATGAGCCTCCGAGCGGCAATCTTTGTTATGCGCACACAGCTAATTTAAATATAAACCCTGAATAAAATTTTCTTGGACGTGAAGAGGCAAAAAGCAATGTATATAAAAGTATATCACTGCAATCTTTTTTTTTCCGTGTGCTATCCGCTGCTGCAGGGGCAACTTCTAAAATGACAACTTCTGTCATTTGCTTTTATTGTTTTTATCGCTTTTGTCAGCAGATGACTGATTTACGTTTTCATTCGCCCAGTATTCAATGTTAGGAAATCAAAGTAATAATTATGTTACTGAGAATGATAACAAAAGTACATAACACAGGTTTGGGAAGTGTCGATTATGGTTACGGTATATATGAGCATGCATAACAATATATATTTATATCGGTGGAAGAAGGTTGTGGGTGTTTATCAGAAGGTATGGATTGTCTCGGATCCAGATTTTTCTCTGATTGTGCTGTGCTTTTGGGATGTATGGACTACAGACACTGAATAGATGCAATGTAAATGAATGGTGAATGGCAGCAATAAAGTGAAATGGTTTTTTGTGTAAAGTGGTTGTTAAAAACGTTTTTTTTTTTCTTATTCGAAAAAGATTGATAATACTTTATTCTTCCAAATCTGACTCATCTGTAGATTCACTAACGGTATACAACTCGTCGAACTTTTTATGAAGATTTTCTTTGTTTTGTGCTAGTTCTACCCACTCATCATACGACAGGTCGCGGAAACGTTTCATAGAAGCCAAAATAGAATCCCACCAGGTAAACGCGGGTCTACACGGTCGCAGACGAGAAGCATACAAGCGAGATGCAGCCTTCGTAGGGTGGTTGGCGGGACGACGCTGAATGTGTCCCCAATAACGTAGTTGATGTACACGCACTCGTTGTGTTATCCTCCTGTTCCGTAACAAAATGCGAACAGACCGCTGCAACGCATTTGGTTCCTCATGGCGGCATAATGCCGCCATCTCTCGAACGATTTGCCGTTCGTAATTACGAAGTGAAGTTCTACTATGCTTTGTGAGTACAGCGGTCTGTGTACCGTAGAGCATAGCCGGTGCAAGAACTGTGTCGTAGATCAGTCTTCCTATATCCCAACTAGGATTATGCTTTTTGAGAAAATCCATCACAGCTTTTGACATCTTTACTGTGTTGCGGCATCGAGTTCTTGTGGTGAGCGGTCGATCTAACCTGGGCGTAAGATGACAGCCAAGATATTTCAAACTCTGTTTTACGTCGTAGCTTCTTCCAAGGATTGTCATCTGATCGAGAGTAGGACCGTTGGGATCACGTACTAGTAGCTGACACTTTTCCTCATTGAGCTTCAAACCAACAGTAGCTAAATACTCTTTTATCGACACAGCAATAAGCGCTAGTTGCTCCGGAGTTTCGGCTATGATCAACAAATCATCGGCATACGCAAGGACGATTGGAAGTGTAATCTTCCCCTCTTGATTTAGCCGGAAAATCTTACATTCATCCTCTACCGTCTCTAAAACTGCCTCCATAATCAAATCAAAAATAAATGGACTTAAAGGGCAACCCTGCTTTATACCAATATGACGTATAGTAGGATGTGATAGCTCTCCCTGCCACAGAGTTTGCTCAACATCACCCCGTAAACACTCAACCACCCGATTGATTAAGCAACATGGTACTCCTTTTCCTGAAAATAGGGATTACTGCTTAGAAACCATTACATATAAATACATAACCATAGTTATAATACCTTTAAGTATAGCAGGAAGGCACTTCAGATTCACCCTATCGAACGCTTTTTCAATATCCAATGACATCACAGCTACTGGAACGCCACCATTCCATTGTTCCTGGAGGATACGTTGCACGACGAAAAGGTGATCAGTTGTTGATCGCTCTGGCAAGAATGCTGCTTGATGCTGCCCTATTTCGCCCACATATTCCCGGAGTTTTTCTAATACCCACATAGCGTACAGCTTGTATCCAGTACTGGAAAGACAGATCCGGCGGTAATGAGATGTCGACATTGGTTTGGCTATCTTCGGTATCGGAATTATCAGATTGTTTCTCCACGAATCAGGCAGAGTATTTTCCTTCCAAACAGTATCGAGTATTTTTTTCAGTTCCGTCTGGACAGCAGAATCAGCATATTTTAAATACTCAGTCGGCAGCCGATCTAGTCCACTGACTTTACCATTTGCCATCAAACTCAAAAGCCGCTGAATGTCTCCGAGTGTAGGCCCCGCAGGTAACGCTTGAGCATCAATCTCGGGAACAAGTTCGGGTAAACCGTCTTCCGAATCCACATTTACGTCACTCCAGCCGCTAATCGGAATCGTGGGGAAACGTTCAACATTCCTCCGCTTTTTGTGCCTCTTCAAATACCTATTTGCGCATCTTACTCGGAAACCATAAGGGTACTGATGAAGATTCTTAAAAAACTCCTCACATCGTTTTTCGTCAACATGTTTAAGTTTTTTCTTCAAGCGGGCAGAAGCGTCAGATAGCATGGCGGATACTTTGGCGGAAGGTTTCCACGACATCCAGAACTTATACTTACATACAAGTGCCACCATTTTCCGACAATCACGGTCAAGTGGAAGACGTTTCTTCCGCAGAGCTTTACTTGCAGCTTCCTTTGATCTTCGGACCAAACTATGCCACGAATTATTAACATCTGTATGTGTCTCCGGGGTTGATTTTCGAAGCTCCTCATGGAAAGCTTTTTGTATATCAGGGTGTTGCAAATTGGATGGTTCGCCCAAAGGCAGGAAATCCGGTTGTCGAAACCGTTTCAACTGTCGATTACATTGGACTCTTCTTTTCGAACCAGCACTCCGGCTTGGTCTGATGCTGAAGATTACTACTTTATGATCAGTCTTCACAGCCGTTGTCAGTCTTGGTTTTAGATCATGAATATAATATTTAGTTTTAAAAGGAGTTATCACGTGATCTAGCTGGGAGCATGTCAGTCCATTAGTCCATGTCCAAAGCAGCGACTTGTCAGACTGCATCGTACGAACTATCAGGTTATGGCGCAGCAAAAAATATCGCATTTGTACCCCAGACTCGTTAGTCTTGTCATGGCACGTAATCTTCCCAAGACAACTTCTCTCTCGATCGGATGAATCATTGTATGCAAGATGACAGTTAAAATCTCCAACTAGAACAACTACCTCTTTGTCAGAACAGCTCTCATAGAAGACACCCAGCTGCCCTAAGTAGGTTGAGTTGGTCCTATTCGGCGCATGAACGTTGGCGACTATTAAATGTTGAGTGGTATGACCAATCGTGTACCTGACGCTAGCTGTCAGGATACAAGCTCCTTGGCATTTAATATCACTAACAGTGATATTATACCACTTGGATACAAGAACGACCAAATTGCGTTTCTGGTTCCTGCAAGTACTACCAGTCAACCAAATATAATTTGTTGTTTCTGATCTAGCAGCATTGATATTGGCCTCCTGAAGGAAAGCGATTCCAATACCTTCGCGATGAAGATACTCATCGATTCCGTTTCGCTTTTCGCGTGAACGACAGCCTGATACATTCCAGTTGGCCATCTTCAGATAGCAGTCTGTACCTGATTGCACTACAACATCTGGAGCTACACTAGCTCTGTCCAAAGAAGAAGTGGTAGAAGTGAACGATCCAGCGGGGACTACAGGAGCTGAACATACTGACAAATGTTGTACATCTTTGCCAACACACGACAAACTAGGATCATCGGGAAAGGAGATCGGAGATACATTATCACGAAGAGCGGGAAAGGAGGTGTTCTCAAGATCCTGTGCTATATCTGGCGTATTCGTAGGAGCAGGAGCTTCCAAAGAATCCGATTTGGACATGGAAAACTCATCAGACCTAGGTTGACCTGAAAAACAATCTTCAATCATAGCCTTCTCTAAAACAGGAAGCGGGTCGTATAACACGCAGAACGCTGCCACTCATGAGAGCTTCATGATCTCGTATGTACATAGAGACATGTAATGCAGCACCAGCAGGAACGGGTAGCATGAGTTTCTCATTTGCGTCTCCTATGTACACCGTGATGCAGGCACCGAAAAGCAATGCAAGAGTGTGAAGATTTAGGTAAATGGTGTCTTCAATACTGGGTCGATCCAAACTACATTGACCTATAACACGTAGAACCAAAACTTCTGAATATCTATGAACCAAGACCAATCACAAAACTTACCTGTTTCTGCACCAGGGAAACGGCCATTATACCCGTGAAGCAGCGAACGAAGAATTGTTATTTCACTGTCGTCCTGTCTTATTCTCAACTGATGTAGGAAAGACTGGTAAACGGATACATCCCCGTAGAATGGTTGAACTCTAATCATATCACTGGTCCTCGGGATGTTGATTAACCCGTTGGTGTCGCAAAAACTGGTGTGAGACGCAAACAAAACACTGTCATAGTGCACACCAGAGAAACATATCGCAACTTTCTTTGCCATAGGAGACCCGCCAAAGTACTCCATGAAACGACTGGAACGCTCATCCCAGACGGTAATTATAATGTCATACAGCTCACATGCAACAGACAAACATTCTTCTCCGCCCCAAAATCGGTTGTCCGAAGGAAGTTCTAAATATCTCCAGACACGATCATATATGTCCACATAACCATCTTTGACGAAGTCTTCAGCGAACGGCACTAGATATTCCCAGTACCGGGAAAAATTTCTTCGAAGATGATCCACTATAGACTCTCGCATGCGTGACGCAACAAACAAAAAGTCTTTCTCTGCAGGATGAATCCCAAATACCTGATGTACAAGGCTACCAAAAAGACAACTGCCGTCTCCCGGGATACACTGAACCCACAGGTTGTACTCGCCGACTTCACGGCAAACTAGTCGGAAACTTTCTCTGAACGCCATTCTAAAATTTGGAACGCAATGCACTTGTGAAGGTCAAAGCAGCGCTCGTTGAGTTTGGTAACTAACAACAGTTTTGATGTCCACACAAATTGACGCAAAACAAAAAGGCTCGGTGTTCATGTAGCGTATTTTCGAATTTTGTTTTGAATGTTGTGTCACTTTTTATTCTTCTTATGTTTTTCTCTGTTGTTAACAGGTTTTCGTGGAGTCTGATGAAAATATATGTGTGGGATGGTGATGGTAATATAACGCATAAAAGTGGTTTTTTATTTTTCGCCTTTGCGTGTTTTCGGTGATCGGACCATCAAAATTTTTTTTTTTTTTTTTTTTTTTTTTTGGTAATCTGTACAACTAAAGTTGTTGCGACAGTAACACAAGGCGATACACTGGCTTTGCAGTCAAATTTGTATTTGCTCCAAACTATAGGGTATAATTAATTTTCGTTAGGTTTCACATAGGTATTTTAGGGTAACAACTTACAATTCAGTGTCCTTTTAATTGCTTGCCTTTGTTTACTGTCAGCCTTCCTAGGTTATAATTAGTTTCTAAGTAGTTGTAGGTACCATTAGAAATTAGAATCTTGTTTTTAGATTTAATTCAATTATATTACCTGCTCTAGTTTGTAATTAGGTTAAGCCACTAGATTATTATTAATGAGAAAAATTCACGTTGTATTATAGAAAATTTAAGGAATAACACTTCGCATAAGAAATCCACGTTGGAGACTATGTTCTTCTTCTGTTGTGTATTTGTCCTGTTGACAGCTTATCAGCGTCGACGTCGATCTGCGATCTCCAATATAGTCATGCGGTACAACCGGTTGCGATAGGGCGACCGGCTCGACGGTACCCGTGTTAACAATCTCCCCCCGGTGCTTCCTTCCATTCATTGTGGGACAGCACCTTGAACATCTACGTCGAGCACGGCTAGTCTTGTCGTTGGACGCTTGAAGATCCCTTGTTTAGTCTGCACACTTGCTTGGCGGACACGACCGTCGGCTCCTTCTAAGACTTGGACCACCTTACCTCGTACCCATTCACTGCGCTTGCCTCCGTCAACGACCAAAACCAGATCGCCGACTTGCAACGGTTTGCTTTCGGTGAACCACTTTGGTTGCCTTCTAATAACGGGTAGGTACTCTATCAAGAAGCGTTCCCAGAACTTATCGAGCTGGCGCTGAATTCCGCTCAACGTATCTCGCAGATTTTTCTGGGATTCACTAACGTTGACACAGGCTTGCTTCGCTCCACTTGAGGTTCCGAAAAGAAAATGATTCGGTGTCAAAGCTTCGGATTCCACGGAATCCAACGGTAGATATGTCAGAGGCCTCGAATTTACAATATTCTCAACTTCAATAACCAGCGTTTGTAGCTCCTCGTCGTTCAATTTTCCTTCGAAATACGCATGTTTCATGGCTGACTTAACAGACCGCACCAGCCTTTCCCAAGCACCCCCCATGTGTGGAGCTCCAGGAGGAATGAAGCTCCACTTCGTCGTCGCATTGGTAAACGTTCGCGACAGATCCTTATCGATTTGTTCCCGTAGAATACGTTCCGCTCCCTGGAAGTTCGTTCCATTGTCGCTGAAGATTTCAATTGGTGATCCTCGGCGTCCAATGAATCGTCGTACACAGGAGATGCACGACGCCGTAGACAAGCTGTACGCAATTTCTAGGTGAATAGCTCGTACCGTGAGACACGTAAAGAGATCCACCGCTTTACGTTTGAGCGCCCCACTTTTGTCAGTAATGGTCCAAAATAATCCAGACCCACGTAGCTAAACGGGCGAACATTCGTTGCCAGACGAGCTGGAGGTAGTGCAGCCATCGCTGGGTTACTTGGACGAGCTTTGCGGACCTTGCATAGTTGGCACCGAAATGCTATTTTCTTCACAACCTGTCGTAGATTCGCAATGTTGTAGCGTTGACGAAGCTCGTTGACGACGGTTTCATTATTTGCGTGAAGGTAACGGCGATGGCAATCCTCAACCAGCAGGTTCACTGCTCGGTGCTTTGACGGTAAGATAATTGGGTAACGGGAATCGTAGCTCGCATCCTTTGCCGCTATTATACGGCTTCTCTGCCTCATTAAACCGATGTCATCAAGTGTAGGCATTAGCGGAAACAAGGCACTTTTCCGATCCAAAGGCACCTGCTGTTCGTTTGGGTGATTTTTATTACGTTCGAGGGTGGCTATTTCATCCGGGTAACTCTCGCGCTGTACGAGCTTCAAAATTCTGCACTCTGCATCCATTAGCTCTTCATGGGTAAGGAGTCCCTGCCGCATCTGTTTTGGTTTAGAGATGTTGAAGAGAAAACGGAGAACATATCCTGTAGTGCGCAGCATTCTCTTCCAATTCGAGAATCGTCCAAAGTTCAATACTGGTTCCACTACGAAGTGTAGCAACACCGAGATTCTGGCCTCCTCGGGCGTGGATTCTGGTGCAGCTGCTTTGGGCCATGCTTCTTCTGAAAGTTGCAGAAATTCTGGCCCGTTGAACCACCGACTATCGTTGGTAAAGTAAGGACCACGACCCCACTTGGTAGCCTCATCAGCAGGGTTTAGTTTGGTCGGCACCCACCGCCATTCGTTGACACTCGTGTATTCTAAAATCTCTCCTACGCGATGAGCTACGAAAGGCTTGTAGCGTCGGGGGTCTGACCTGATCCACGACCTTGCTGTTGTTGAATCCGTCCACAGAAATCTCTTAGAAAACACAATAGGATGGTTCTCTTGAACAAACTTCAGTAGTCGCGCTCCCAGAACGCAGCCTTGCAGCTCCAACCTAGGGATTGACATTGGCTTGAGCGGAGCTACCTTAGATTTTCCAGAAATTAAAGCGCACTTAAAGGTTCCATCTCCCACAGTTGATCGAATGTACGCTACACACGAATAAGCGATCTCGCTTGCGTCGACGAACACGTGAAGTTGTGCATTCTTGTACGTTTCTTCGGTTGCTTGTGGGAAATAACACCTCGGTATCTTCACGTTTGATATAAACTCTATCATTTTGGTCCAACGGTTCCAACGTTCAAATACTTCATTGTCAACCGCTTCATCCCAGTCCGTACCCGCTCGCCACAAATCCTGAATCAACACCTTCCCATGAACTATGAACAACGCGAGTAGGCCGAGAGGGTCAAACAGTGACATGACGCATCTTAAAACTTGTCGTTTAGTGGGTCTCGTTTTGTTGTCAAGGAGAATCCTGACTTCTTCGCTAAGGCGAGTGGAAAAGCCCAATTCGTCCGAACTTGAAGACCACAACATTCCGAGTACTCGATCCATTGGCTCACCATCTTCAGCATACAGGTTTTTGGTGTCAACTGCGGCTGGTTCCCCGAGTTCCTTCATAACCTTCCTGCTGTTTGACCTCCAGTTCCGTAGATGAAATCCACCGTTGTGGTGGACTAAACGAACTTCTGCCGAAATCTTCGATGCTTCACTTTCGCTACCAAAGCTGTCGAGGTAGTCATCGACGTAGTGACTCTTTAGTATCCCTTCAACGGCCCTAGGATATTGTTGGATGTGTTCCTGTGCGTTCAAATTTTTGACGTATTGCGCCGATGCAGGCGAGCATGTGGCGCCAAACGTAGCAACGTCCATTAGATAGATTTCCACCGGCTCATCGGGTTTTTCACTCCACAGAAACCGTAGTGAGTTTCTATCGGCTGGACGAATGCCTAACTGATGGAACATTTGCTCTATGTCAGCACTGACGGCCACGGAGTATAGGCGGAAACGGAACATTACGGCAGGCAAGAGTGTTAACAGGTCTGGCCCTTTTAATAATGCACTATTCAGAGACACACCAGATACTTTTGCGGCCGCGTCCCATACAAGGCGAACCTTTCCTGGTTTGTTTGGGTTTGTAACTGCGCCCAACGGAAGGAACCAAACTTTTCTGGGATCTGCCGTCTCCAATTCGTCAGAAGTTGCCCGATGTGCATAACCCTTTTCGATGTATTCTTGAATTTGATGGCTGATGTTCTTCCGAAGACTGGGATTATGATCCATCTTTCGTAGGAGACACTGGTGTCTTCGTAGCGCCATAGCATAGCTGTCAGGAAACTCGACTTCCTCCTCCTTCCACAAAAGACCAGTTTCGAATCGTCTACCGACCCGCTTTGTGGTTTTCTCCAGCAAATCTTGGGCTCGTTTTTCTTCTGCGCCAAGCGTGCTTCCAAGTGGGCTCACTCCGTGGTCTTCCACCGCGAAGAACTTTTTAACAGTCTCGTGCAATTCGTCGTCGTTTGTACAACCGCAAATATGAAAGCTGTATGCCTCATCCACCCGTGAATGTTGACGCCCGTAGACACACCACCCTAGCCGTGTTTTGACGGCGATTGGGCCGGATCCATCTCCTTCCTTCACCTTCAAGGGAACAGCAAGTTTAAGGTTGTCTACACCGATTAGAATCTCCGGTCTAACGTTGTAGTAGCTTTGAATTGGCAACTGTTTCAAATGAGCAAATCTTTTTCTTGCCTCCTCTAACGCGAAAGATTGTGAAGGTAAATTCAAGTTTTGCACCGTGTGTGCGTCTATCAGCTTGTAACATCTGTTCTGTTCTTGCCCCGAGATGGTAATTGTCACGATCTTGGAATCCCTTTCTACCCGCGACGTGTTTCCGGTCCACCTCAGACAGATTGGATGTGAATCTCCTACCAGACCAAGCTGTGATACCAAGTCGCTATTGATTAAAGTTGACGACGAGCCCTCGTCCAGAAACGCAAAGGTGTTCACTTTTGTAGACTTACCATACAACGTCACAGGGATCATTCGGAACAATATACCGGAATCCAGAAGGCGATGAGTATGGCTATTTACGACTTGAGTGGTTGGAGTTGTTGATTTGCCGTGCAGCAGGGGATGATGTTTGAACTGACATCCGCCAACATTACATCTAGTGTTACTACGGCAGGCTCTACGTCCATGATTGAACAGGCAGATTTGACACAAGCTCAGCGCCCGAATTCGCCGCCAGCGATCGTCGATTGAGAGCACTCTGAATGCTTGACATTCCCGGAGTTTGTGATTATCCTTCTCGCAATGTAGACAACTGTTCGGTTTATGCTGCGTTGTCGCTTGAATAAACGCCTCCTTGGCGTTGCTCGTATGGGAGTTTACGTAAGCTCTCGTCTTCTCTACTGTCTTCTGTTCTTTCCCAGGTCCGATTCATACTGAATCGCACTTGAAGCGTCTTGCATCATACCGGTCATGTATTCGCTGAATGTCTTTCTACCACCGCCGAACGTCCTCGCTTATATCCTGCCCACATTAGCTTCTGATCAGCGGGTAATTTTCCGATTAGCTCTTGGAGGAGGGTGGGGTTCGATAAATGAGCTCTCTCATTTGCAGCTTCAATGTGGTCGCACAACTCTTGAATGACCATTCCAAATTCAATCAGCCCTTCCAACTTGTCTCCTCGAAGATTGGGCATTACTCTAACCTTTTGCAATAAAGCGTTTATTAGTAACTCCGGACGGCCGTATCTCATGCGCAATGTCTCTATTACTTGTGGCACTGCCGCTGGAAATACCAGCCGACTTCGAACGCTATCTAGAGCACGCCCTCGAAGGCACTTCTGAAGACGAACCATGTTCTCTCCGTGAGTGTAGCCACATGTTCTCGTTGTGTATTCAAAATTGGAGATAAATATCGGCCATTCTGCTGGGTCTCCAGAGAACATGGGAAGATCTCGAGCTAAAGATTGACGTGAGGCTAGCTGTTGTTGCGTAGGCTGAAGCTCTACTCCTCTCTCTGCTTCATTCCGGTTCGGTGGCGGAGCTCGCAAAGGTATTGAAAAATCACTCACTGAGGGATGCTGGACTGAGAGTTGTGGCTCAAATGCCCGTTGTTCTCGAGACTGTGGCACCGGAATCTGCGGTAATTGAAACTGCTGCATTGAAGATTGCTGGACTTGAGCCTGCTGTACCGATGGCTGCTGCATTTGAGGCTGCTGCACCGAAGGCTGCTGCATTTGAGGCTGCTGCACCGAAGGCTGCTGCATTTGAGGCTGCTGCACCGAAGACTGCTGCATTTGAGGCTGCTGCACTGATGACTGCTGTATTTGAGGCTGCTGCATTTGAGGCTGCTGCACCGAAGGCTGCTGCATTTGAGGCTGCTGCACCGAAGGCTGCTGCACCGAAGACTGCTGCATTTGAGGCTGCTGCACCGAAGACTGCTGTATTTGAGGCTGCTGCACTGGAAACTGCTGTACCGAAAGCGGCCGCACCGGAGACTGCTCCACTTGAGGCTGCCGTACCGAAGGCTGCTGCGCAGGAGGCTGCTGCACTGGAAGCTGCTGTACTGGAATCTGTAGCGAAACTAAAGGCTGTTGAACTTGAAGCTGCCGTACCGAAGACTGCTGCATCACAGATTTCTGTACCGAATATTGCTTCACTGAGGGCTGCAGCATTGGATGCTGTGGCTCCGACTGTTGCTCCGACTGCGGCTGCATTGAAAGCTGTTGCACTGGAGGCCGCTGCAGCGAATGATGCTGTAAAGCCTGCTGTTGCACTAGCTGTTGTACAGGATACACCTGCATCGATGGCTGTAGTGGGGGTGCTAATTCCAATATTGCGGGAAGGAAAGAGGTACACTGGCTAGTCTGTTTTTTGGACACTTGATTGTCATTTATTAATTTCGAGCGCGCGTCGGGTATGCGCTGCTGCTCGTTAAGGGGAATTTGCATGGTTGGATACGATTTCGTTTGAGGAATAGTATTTTCGGTTTGATTTTCGGAGGCATGACACTTACCTGTCGGAAATACATTACGACTTTGTTTTGGAATAGCGCCGAGCGCCGCCGCTCCGCGTATTAAAGGTGGGTCATCACGGTTTCCAATTGTCGCTTCGACATTCTTCGTTCCTACCTGATTGTATGATGTCGGAGCCGTTGATAAACGATGCACCGTCGTATGTATGCCTTCGATCTCTCCTCTGCATATCTCCAATTGTTGTTGTAAATCAGCTAACTGAGGGGATGTTGGCTCTGATTGCTGCAGACAACGTTCTAGTCGCACCCGCAACTCATGGATCAGGCCCATAGCCATCTGATGATCAGCGTCTGTTCGGGGAACATCTACGACAGGGGGCCACAGGGAGTCATCTGTGGTGTCAAATGCAGGAATAGTCCGATCGCGAAGAGGGGAACTGTGTCGTAAATCCGAACCCGGATGAGATTTTTGCTGCTGTTCCACTGAAGCTGCTGGCAGTTGATTACTTCCTGCTGCGCTTGGTTTTGGATCCGCGCTATTCTCGATCCAGTCCACGACTCGATTTTGGCTATCTCGATGACTAACCTGGCTTCTCCTTTCCTCCTCAGCGGCGATCGATGCCTCCAAAAGTTCTCTTTGCTGTTGTAAGAATCGTTTTTCGAGATCCACTTCGGCGCGTTGTTTCTCCAACTCTTGGCGTTCTCTCAAACGTGCCATACTCTCTGTTAGCGATGGAGTTCGACTCGCGTTGCTGGCTTTAGACGACGCACGAGAGGGTCGTTTGCATTTGGTGCACATCCACGAACGGTCGGCGATAGATCCGGTAACGCCAGCACAGCCAAAATGCCACCATGCATCGCATGCGTCGCACTGGACTAAATTGTCCGCTTCATTTGGCTGATTACATCCAGCGCAGCTGTCTCCATGGTTGTTGGTGGAATGATTACTCATCAGTGAATTTTTGGAGATTGTTGCGACAGTAACACAAGGCGATACACTGGCTTTGCAGTCAAATTTGTATTTGCTCCAAACTATAGGGTATAATTAATTTTCGTTAGGTTTCACATAGGTATTTTAGGGTAACAACTTACAATTCAGTGTCCTTTTAATTGCTTGCCTTTGTTTACTGTCAGCCTTCCTAGGTTATAATTAGTTTCTAAGTAGTTGTAGGTACCATTAGAAATTAGAATCTTGTTTTTAGATTTAATTCAATTATATTACCTGCTCTAGTTTGTAATTAGGTTAAGCCACTAGATTATTATTAATGAGAAAAATTCACGTTGTATTATAGAAAATTTAAGGAATAACACTTCGCATAAGAAATCCACGTTGGAGACTATGTTCTTCTTCTGTTGTGTATTTGTCCTGTTGACAGCTTATCAGCGTCGACGTCGATCTGCGATCTCCAATATAGTCATGCGGTACAACCGGTTGCGATAGGGCGACCGGCTCGACGGTACCCGTGTTAACAAAAGTTATTCCCTTTTTTTTCATTATTTATTTTGGTATGGTACGATAGTTTACATTGAATCGGTATGTTTACATATAATGCAGAACTTATTGCATTACCACCTTTGCAACCGATTGCAAGGGTGCGTCGCGCGTTCGGTCTCTTTTTTTTTTTTTCCTGTGATCGGTACAACTAAAGTCATCCCCATGCGCCGCGCGTTCGGTCCCTCTCTTTTTTTTTTTTTTTATTTTATTTCATTTTATTTTATTTTATTTTTTTTTTATTATCGGTACGATAATTTAAATTGAATCGGTATCGGTAATGTTTACATATAATGCAGAACTTATTGCATTGCAACCTTTGCAACCGATTGCAGGGGTGCGCCGCGCGTTCAAAAAAAAATTTTTTTTTGCTTGTTTTTATGGTCGCATTGCCAGCTACAGGCAAATCCTGACCCAACGAATACCTTCCTCATTATCCAACTCCGTAGTACTTATGAGGGTGTCGCTGAGTCGGGGGCCTCTCATTAAGTAAGTACTACATCAACATTTCCCCCCCTCCAAAGTTACGGTGAAGATGGGCGTGGCCAGGAGTAGTAATCCTCATGCTTTTGTGATTTTTGTCTTAGATTGAAATTACGGACCACACCCACCTTGATTTCTGATAGCAGTCTGGATGGCGATTTCAAAAGAAAAACATGAGTATCACTAGTGTCCAATCTACGAAGTACACCGTAACTATGCTATGCTATGCTATGCTATGCTATGTATGCGTTATCCAGAATCTGTCAAATCATAAGATCTTTTAATCCTTCAGAAAGCCTAGATTCGTGAATACTTGCGGAAATTCTCTAGAATCTCAAAATTATTTAAACCTTCATTCTCCCAAGTTCAGTAGACTCTCTAGACAACCCAAGTTCCTCTTTTCATCTAATTATCTCTTACAGATTATCTAGACATTCCTTTTCCTATGGATTCCATGGATTATCAAGACTTTACAGATTCATCATGGAATGCGGGACATTTTCCGGGACGCTTGGCAATGCGGAACAAGTAGGCTGTTCACTTTAGCATTTGACCACCACCTTCGGCGTGCTCTAGAGCGCAACTGCCGATAACCGCAAGTCGAGCACATCTGTATATGGGCCTCCATATACAGATGTGCTCGACTTGCGGTTAGCGGTAGGAAACACACCATCTCAGATTCTGCTTGTTTTACAATACCAATAGCCAATAGCCGGCCAGTAAGAAAGGAACTCCGCTGGTGTGAAGGAAATGTGTCCGCTCAGGATGCTTCCCGTTGGTCATCCAGGCTCTTTTACGTTAAAGTTGTTCAACTGTAACATTAAAAATATTGGTCAATAATTCAAGAAGCCAAGAGGAAACAAGAGGAAAATTTCCTCGACTCTAACTCGGCTTTATCCACCGCTGAATCCAGCTCCAGTAAGCGAATACCCACCTGACTTCCAGATGACTATCACCGCCAGATCTTCATCAGTACACCCAACCGCTAATTGTTAGATTTTCTAGCAAATCTTTTTTTTGCGAAACACCGGCCAATCTCGTTGACCTCCGGAGTGTTCAAGGTCGTCGAGAGGTTGGTGAAAGGCGGGCTACGGGAAAAACACGACACAGATGGCAGATTCGTTTTTTGGCACGCCTTTCCCCAAACTTTATGGAACAAGCTTCTACAATCATCAGAGATGCTCTTGCAGAAGATACCGCCAGTACCGCCGACCTCGTCTGCTTTCTATATCGTCACATCGTCACCCGAGTAATACCCCGCATTTAAGACCCATTATCCAAGGCGCACGGGAGGGTGCTCCTTAGCTTTATCCAAGGTTTTAAGTCCCAACCCTCAGTGATCGGGTAGTCCGGGAACCTCAAGCCGGACGTTTAGTCCCTTTCCATTTCTTCAACACTACATTATTTCAACAAGTTCAGTTGGGGAGTCATTACCCCCATGAATTCATTATTATTTCACCCCGCCCACTTTTTATTCTGGTCATGCAAAAGACTATCGCTGAACTGTGGCATCCTGAGTACACAACTAAAAACAATGAATGTTACAGGTGATGTAATTGCAATAACTGACACAATAACGCAAGGCGTAATATAAATTGAAATGTATGAAGATGTAAGAGATGTAAGAAGAACTGAAATTTACATCCATCGAAACCAAAACACAGCAACAGGTGCGATGAGCGCTTGGAATGACAACACACACTCCCATGTTTTGCTTTGCTTCTTTCTTCTTCCAGGGGGCCACACTCAGGACACCAATGTTCGATTCCCGCCTGGAACTTCGTCATTTTTGTTTGATTAAAACAGTCATGTAAAATTAAGATTGATCTTTTTCAAAGTGTTTCATCCTCTTGTAAAATTAAATTCGAACGCAAAAATCCGTCATATGGTTCGCTTTTTTATGTCGGTCTTATATGACGTGATATTACACGGGTTTTTTGAAGTGTATAGATTTAAATTTTTATAATAATATCGTCGCGCCAAACAGGCGAACTAATTCAAATTTACCGTCGGATATTTTTCCCTTCTGGATTATCCTCGTTCCCTAGAAGAAAGTGGTCTGAGTAATCAACTGCGGAGAGCAGCGCAACGACCACAATACGCATCTCGAATACAACACCAACAGCCAGGGTTTGCAGAAATCGCACTCAATAGATAAAACATTCATTTTTACTAATAAAATAAGTATTTTAAAATAAGGTAGCCAGATTGCCTATTATGGCCACCCCCGGGACCATAATACGCAACATAGAGTTTGTTTACATACGTACGCCCCCCCCCCATTTGATTTACATGTTCTATTTCTACTTGTTCCTGTTGCCTATTATGGACCCCCCCTTGTGTGCTAGTAATGGACCCTCTAACGTATTTACTTTTACAAATTAGTCATTATAACCTAATTTTAGTATCCCAAGCCAAAACAATTGCATGGAACAACTACCCTGATATGTGAAGCAACTTTATCCAATGGAAATTTTCAGGAAATGAATTGATTCCAGTGTAAACTTTTGGTTTTTGTTCAGGAGGTACGCACGGGGTCCATTACTAGCACTCACTCCCTACGAACAACGATAAAAAAAGGCACAAACCTCTTCGAATCATAATAAGCCGTGAAAACAAAACTATCGCACTTGTATACAACGTGGAAGGAAGTCCCTGTATACAAGGAAAAAGCCGGTAATTCCATTTATTTACAACCTTATACCAATTTCGTTCACCTTTTCACTATAGTGCTGTTACAGTATCTGTACCAGGGTTTGAATCCAAAGGAGAATGAGAAAATCGCTCACTTATCTTGTCTGTAAACACTCTCGATAGGTAGCATACAGTGAAAGACATTTTCGGTAACTGTTACGATAATGAACTGATTTGGGGGGCTACAACCCATGAGAAATTTCCTTTAATAAGCCCCAAATGCGGGGGCACCAGTTCTGATGATGCATTTCAGCTTGTTTAACAAAGCTATGCGAAAAAAATATGGTCCCCAACATCAAATGAGCGAGAACAAAGCGTTTAATCAAACCTCCACGGTGGAGGCCGCCTATCCGAATCAGTTTTTTTTTTGTCAACTTGTATACAAGTGCGAAAGTTTTGTTTTCATGGCTTGTTATGATTCGAAGAGGTTTTAAACTCTCTTTTATTGCTTTTTTTGTTATGTATTGAGGGTTCTGCTAACCCTGATTTGTACCAATACTAAAGAGCTTTAGCTCTACCAATTATATGGGTCATTTCGATGTTTCACTTCGGGTCATTTTCGTTAGCCAACATTTGCAATTATGCAAAGCGACATTAATTCTACCAAATTTTACATTTCAAATGCCACTCAAGCTTCGGTAACCCCGTTTTTTTCGCGAACGCATTGTTCCTATCCTAATAGGTAACTATAACAGTCTATACCAATCAGTGGTGGAGGCGATCATACTGAAAGATTCCCTTTCGCTTTATTGCACCACTTTCGCGGGTTTCCCCGCGATCAATAACGCTCTGAAGTGGTGACCATTCCACCGATATGTCGCAAGCCTATGGGGGCCAGCCAAAAAGGTGCAAAAACCCAATTGGATCCCCCTTTGTGCCAAAAATGGTAACACATTTCCATAATTGAGACAGACACAGACACACGCGGACATATTTCAATCGTAATACCTTTCGTCAATCAGCTGCCGCGTGCCCCTCCGCTTGCCTGCATGTACCATTATATCACCGCCCACCGGTTAGGGGTCCTAAGCAGCAGCGATCTGATGGCGGATGGTTTCAATGGTCAGCTGTGGGTAATCTGGGTATCCGATCTCACGCAGCGGTTCAGTAATAAAAAAAAATAGCGGCAAAAGAAAGGCCGTTTGCTATACATTGTTGTGGCGTATGTAAAACGATTGTCGAATAGGTAAAGAAGGAGATACACCGGGATCTGTACTTATGCGGATTTGTTTCAAAAGCATAATAGTCGCGAAATCTGAATTAAAAAATCTGCCTACAACGTAATCATTTCAGTTGTCAACACACAATTCTAATCAGCAACGTTGTTAATCTGGCTAACACTATTTCGCGACTCGCACACTTATGAACCTGAAATCTGGATAAGTTCCTTGTTCTCCGAGTAAAAGAATAAACGAGTGTGCATAAAGTATCTTTCTTGCTGTTGGTTGGCGTAATGATCTCGGTTCTATAGACAATAAAGATCTGTGCGGGCAGTCCGTATAATATGGGTGATGCGATAGGTTCAAACTCGTGTGGAATTGGATTTCTCCTCACGCATTGTTGTTTCGGTTATTTGGCCTTTTGTTAAATCGCAGTTTACAATATCGCGGTTTTTCAACGATTTCATCGTTCGATTTCTTTCATCTTTCTCCTGGTCCTAGACTGTTCCAAAATAAACCTTTTTCTTGGTTTTAATGAAACACGAATATTTGACTAATAAAATGAAAATTCAATATTTTTGTGCATGGGTTGATACACACGGATAAGTTTTGTGTGATTCAGGGAGAAAACTTCAAAAAAAGGTCAAATTCATGGATTTTTATGAACTTTTCGAAAAATCGTCAAGCTTTAAAATACACTTAAGTTTTGATATATGTATTATGAATTTTAACCTGGGTCTTTGTCTGATGGAGCTTCATTACATTTTCCGTGTTTTGCCAACAAAACCATCGAAATATATTCTGGTATTCGGAGGAAATTATGGAGGAACTTCCGGAGGAATTCCTAGAGCAACTTCCGGAGGAAATCATAGAGAAACTTCCGAAGGAAATCATGGGGGAACTTCCGGAGGAATTCCTGGAAAACTTCCGGAGGAATTCCTGGAGGTACTTCCGCGGAAATTCCTGGAGGAACTTCCGCAGGAATTCCTGGAGCAACTTCCAGAGGAAATCATGACTAAACTTCCGGAAGAAATCATGAAGGATCTTCCGGAGGAATTCCTGGACAACTTCTGGAGGAATTCCCGGAAGAACTTCCGAAGGAATTTCTGGAGGTACTTCCGCAGGAATTCCTGGAGGAACTTACGCAGGAATTCCTGGAGGAACTTCCGCAGGAATTTCTGGAGCAATTGCCGCAGGATTTCATGGAGGAACTTGAGCAGGAATTCCTGGAGGAACTTATGCAGAAATTCCTGGATGAACTACCATAGGAATTCCTGGAGGAACTTCCGAAGGAATTCCTGGAGGAACTTCCGAAGGAATTCCTGGAGGAACTTCCGAAGGAATTCCTGGAGGAACTTCCGAAGGAATTCCTGGAGGAACTTCCGAAGGAATTCCTGGAGGAACTTCCGAATGAATTCCTGGAGGAACTTCCGAAGGAATTCCTGGAGGAACTTCCGAAGGAATTCCTGGAGGAACTTCCGAAGGAATTCCTGGAGGAACTTCCGAAGGAATTCCTGGAGGAACTTCCGAAGGAATTCCTGGAGGAACTCTAGAAGGAATTCCTGGAGGAACTTCCGAAGGAATTCCTGGAGGAACTTCCGAAGGAATTCCTGGAGGAACTTCCGAAGGAATTCCTGGAGGAACTTCCGAAGGAATTCCTGGAGGAACTTCCGAAGGAATTCCTGGAGGAACTTCCGAAGGAATTCCTGGAGGAACTTCCGAAGGAATTCCTGGAGGAACTTCCGAAGGAATTCCTGGAGGAACTTCCGAAGGAATTCCTGGAGGAAATTTCGAAGGAATTCCTGGAGGAACTTCCGAAGGAATTCCTGGAGGAACTTCCGAAGGAATTCCTGGAGGAACTTCCGAAGGAATTCCTGGAGGAACTTCCGAAGGAATTCCTGGAGGAACTTCCGAAGGAATTCCTGGAGGAACTTCCGAAGGAATTCCTGGAGGAACTTCCGCAGGAATTCCTGGAGGAACTTCCGCAAGAATTGCTGGAGGAACTTCCACAGGAATTCCTGGAGGAACTTCCGCAGGAATTCCTGGAGGAACTTCCGCAGGAATTCCTGGAGGAACTTCCGCAGGAATTGCTGGAGGAACTTCCGCAGGAATTCCTGGAGGAACTTCCGCAGGAATTCCTGGAGGAACTTCCGAAGGAATTCCTGGAGGAACTTCCGAAGGAATTCCTGGAGGAACTTCCGAAGGAATTCCTGGAGGAACTTCCGAAGGAATTCTTGGAGGAACTTCCGAAGGAATTCCTGAAGGAACTTCCGAAGGAATTCCTGAAGGAACTTCCGAAGGAATTCCTAGAGAAACTTCCGAAGGAATTCCTGGAGGAACTTCCGAAAGAAATCCTGGAGGAACTTCCGAAGGAATTCCTGGAGGAACTTCCTTAAGAATTCTTGGAGGAATTTCCCTATGAATTCTTTGAGAAACTTCCGTAGGAATTCATGGAAGAACTTCTGCAGGAATTCCTGAAAAAAATTCCGTAGGAATTCCTGGAGATACTTACGCAGGAATTCCTGGAATAACTTCCGGAGGATTTCCTGGAGGAACTTCCGGAGGAATTCTGGAAATTCGCAGAAATTCCTGCAGGTACATTTGCAGAAATTCCTAGAGGAACATTCGCAGAAATTCTTGGAGGAACTTCTGCAAGAAATTTCGGAGGAACTTTGGAAGGAATTCTTGGAAGAATTGCCGAAGGAATTCTTGGAGCAACTTCCGGAGGAATTTCTGGAGGAATTCCTGAAGCAACTTCCGGAGGAATTCGTGGAGCAACTTCCGAAGGAATTTCTGGAGGAATTCTCGAAGCAATTCCTGGAGCAACTTCCGGAGGAATTCCTTGAGCAACTTTGGAAAGGATTTCTGGAGAAACTTCTGGAGGAGTTTCCGAAAGAATTCCTGGAGCAACTTCCGGAGGAATTCCTTAGGGAACTTCCGGAGGAATTCCTGAATGAATTCCGGATGAATTTCCGTAGGAACTTTTGGAGGAATTCCTGGAGAAACTTCCGGAGGAATCCCTAGAGAAACTTCCGAAGGAATTCCTGGAGTAACTTCCAGAATAATTCGTGGAGTAACTTCTGAAGGAACTTCCGGAGTAACTTCTGAAGGAACTTCCGGAGCAACTCCTGAAGAAACTCTTCCGGATGAAGTTCCGTAAGAACTTCCGGAGGAATTTCTAGAGAAACTTCCGGAGGAATCCCTAGAGAAACTTCCTGAGGAAATCATGGAGGAACTCCCGGAGGAAGCAACTAGAGCAACTTCCTGAGGAATTCCTGGAGTAACTTCCAGAATAATTCGTGGAGTAACTTCTGAAGGAACTTCCGGAGCAACTCCTGAAGAAACTCCGAAGGAATTTCTGGAGGAACTTCCGCAGGAATTCCTGGAGGAACTTACGTAGGAATTCCTGGAGGAACTTCCGCAGGAATTGCTGGAGGAACTTCTGCAGGAATTCCTAGAGGAACTTCTGCAGGAATTCCTGGAGGAACTCCTGGAGGAACTTCCGCAGGAATTCCTGGAGGAACTTCCGCAGGAATTCCTGGAGGAACTTCCGCAAGAATTCCTGGAGGAACTTCCGCAGGAATTCCTGGAGGTACTTCTGCAGGAGTTCCTGGAGGAACTTCCGCAGGAATTCCTGGAGGAACTTCCGCTGGAATTCCTAGAGAAACTTCCGCAGGAATTCCTGGAAGAACATCTGCAAGAATTCCTGAAGGAACTTTCGCAGGAATTCCTGGTGGAACTTCCGCAGGAATTCCTGGAGGAACTTCCGCAGGAATTCCTGGAGGAGCTTCCACAGGAATTCCTGGAGGAACTTCCGCAGGAATTCCTGGAGGAACTTCCGCAGGAATTCCTGGAGGAACTTCCGCAGGAATTGCTGGAGGAACTTCCGCAGGAATTCCTGGAGGAACTTCCGCAGGAATTCCTGGAGGAACTTCCGCAGGAATTCCTGGAGGAACTTCCGCAGGAATTGCTGGAGGAACTTCCGCAGGAATTCCTGGAGGAACTTCCGCAGGAATTCCTGGAGAAACTTCCGCAGGAATTCCTGGAGGAACTTCCGCAAGAATTCCTGGAGGAACTTCCGCAGGAATTCCTGGAGGAACTTCCGCAGGAATTTCTGGAGGAACTTCCGCAGGAATTTCTGGAGGAACTTCCGCAGGAATTTCTGGAGGAACTTCCGCAGGAATTCCTGGAGGAACTTCCGCAGGAATTCCTGGATTAACTTTGACGAACCACCCTGCCACCGCTGGCAAAAAAATGGTCTATTAAGCCGTCGCCGATAAATTTTCGATCAGCACACGGATCAAGTCTGGATCGAAATGCGTTTGAAATATCACTGTCGATTTCTTAACATGTTAAGCCTAACACGCATATGTTTCAACAATATTTTTTCAACCAGTCTGACAATTTCAAACAATTGTTCACAAATCGGCGACGACAAGTCTCTTTTGGCACAAAAAAGTACACACAATAAATAATCACATGCATATTTATTTAACACCCAATTCACGGGTTTCATAATTCACAGCACGCAGAATTATCATTCGCGTGAGCGCGCATCCGAATGCACAATGAAAAATGATCAACACTCAACAGCCATCTGATAGGTATTTTGTCATGACAAAGGTGCGGTGGTATGGTCGATGGGGATATTATGCATCCCATGAAAAACACTCGGACCGTGATCATCTCAATCAGCCTCCGTTGAATCGCGACGGAGCGCGCCCATTTACTTTACACACGGCGGCTATTCAGCTATGGCAACCCCATTCGGCGGCTTATTAAATCTAACAGCGCAGACTCGCACCCTGTGGAAAAGCTTATGAGCGCGCTGCTGCGCAATCTTTGCTTGCGCGTTACCACCGCGAAGAACTGAGCGTTTGAGAAGAGCGCGACAATATCGATAATGTCCGAATGTGCGCGCTGCCCCAAAGGTTATTCGGTGATTAGGTTGAGTAATTTCCACACACATGCAATTATTGTATGAACGAATGTAAGCACTGCTCCAGATATTGGATCTCGCTGAATTATTCTCTCGGCGCTTTCTCTTGTTTTCTGTTTACCGATCAATCTGTTTTGAGCGGGTGCAAAATTGTTCGAACCGTTAGATGATTTAGTTTTAGCCGCACATAGCAGAGTAAATTGTTTATATGTAAGAAGAAAATTACAATTGGCTTTTAATGGTAATAAACGTATTTTTGTACTGAGTGTACAGATTACAAAAATCGTTGATTGCATAATTTTCAGATTGATGTTTACTACTGAGATTGTTTTTCTTTCATAAACATCCAGCTGAATGTACGTCAAGAAAATAATGTTTCAGAAATTGCGACTGATCAAAGTTCGCTATCAACCACCTCGCTGCCAATTCACTCACATCCAGTACCTAAAGCTGTTGCAGCGGTTACGCAATCGACACCTCAATCGGACAATCGCGTAAGCCGACCCGCGCGAAATTTTTCGCACCCACACCGCATTTGACCGAACACGCAACGGAACGGAACCACCAAAGACAGAGCCACGTGCCGATCGGCCATGCAATCGAACAACAAAATTTAAAGTTTTCACGCGAGATTCGATCGGGTGGCTTTTGTCTGTGGTCAGTGGTCACGGGCCAAAGGGGTGATTGAGGCCCTCTATCAAAGCAAGCTTTATGGTGGGTAATTTTATAATTGCGGGCTACGTCGATCGTTTTGCGTATTTCAAAGACGTAGTGAATTTGGTGACCTTTTGCAAACGACTGGATCCATCCATTTACACTAGTTTCGCGGGTTTTTGGGATCTTTGTTCAATAAATAACTAGTATTTAAAAAAATGGATGGCATGTGTTATGAATTTGCTCACTAAAAGTTAAAAATCGATTAATTTCTAATGCGACATTTTGAAATATCTATGGATTGGATATCTTAATTTTTCGCTATTTTGGGATAACAGCTAGGTCCGTTTTAAAATTGCTACTTTCAATAAAATTGCAAAGAAATTCAGTTCGTGTTTCCCATGGATTGATGCGAATTTTGACATTTGATCTGAACCAATATCCCCAGAGCATTTTATTTACCAGTGTCAGGTGTAAGTCAGCCAGTAATCAAGCCGTTGGCTACCGTGGAACCTATGATTAAAATCAGAGTGCCGTGGTCAAAAGTATAGCTTTAAGCAGAGGGGATGATGGTCGTTCCAATTAACTATTCGAAATCACTAGTGAAGAGATCTGTGGAAGCTGTGAAAGTTGGTAATTGAATTCAAAGTTCATTAACCAATAGGTTCATGAAAACGTAATCAGTGGTGAGAAAATCGATACCGACCCAAAGGGTAAGGAAAAGGAGCGTTGGAGTTCTTGAATATAGGATGATTAGGATGATTACACTAAAACAAGCGAACCGCAAACTATGTTGTTTATTATTTTTAATAAAGTTTATTATCTTTTTTTTACATTTCCCTTCTTTTTTAGGTACATATATAATCAGTTTATTCCATTTTAAAATTCTGCGGATGAAATCATTGTTGAACATTTTGGGATTCTTGATTTCACGACGATGAATCTTAAGTGGCTCATGTTGCACTTCTTCTGCTGCTATATTCTATGGTCCGTGATCTTCGTCAGGATCTGCTGTTGTTATTGTAAGGGAACAAGGGACCTTCTTCAAATCAGTCACGCTCCTAATGTACTGAACAACATTAGCGTTTTCTACTACCATTTTTGGTCCATCTTGCGCTACAACTGTATAGGGACACGGCAGGTATTTCCGTCCATCGTCATAGGGGCTAAAATCAACGAAAGCAACGTCATTTTGATAGAACTCTACTATAGCAGAACGTTTCGCCTAAGCCTACGATTGGGTACGGATGAATTTGGCAAAAAATGCTTCTATTTTATTGATATTTGAGACTATGACGATAAGACGAAAATGCCTGCCTTAACCCTAGCGCTCCGAAGAAAATGTAGTATCAGACTTTGATTCTCGCTGTTGTTTCACAACACCTTGGACTTGAATTTCCGATGTTTTCGCCTGTCTTATACGATCTGCATTTTTGGAACTTATAAACTTTTCTTCTGCAGCTGTCTCACGAACGTTTTCCCTATCCAGCACTGTCTGACCGTTATTGCTCCAAAGACTTGGGAACGTTCCACGGAATTTTTAACCAGTTAATAATTCAAAGGGAGTTACTTTGATCCTGGAATGCGGTATCAGTGCATTGTGGTTGTGCATAAATACATCTAATTCCCTCCTCCAACTCTTACCTTCAAATTTTGCAGCTCTCAACGTTTTAGTTATTGCCTGATTCTGCCGCTCAACTAAGCCGTTAGATTGCGGACTTGAGGAATTGATTTACGTATCTTTATTTCTTTCTCTAGTCTAGTCTAGTCTACACATACACAGCCCGTTCGTGAAAGAATCCTGGAAAGTGAAAGATTCGACTACATCTATCACTTTTCTTGTCAATATTTACGCTTGAAGCGCATTATAAATGTAGTTCAAACATAAAAGCGGCCAGGCCTACTGTGCAGCGTTGTTGAAAATATCTTTGAGAATCAATTCCTAACTTGATTTCATAATTAAGCCATAAAGCGGGGACATCTCGTACCAACCGCTCCGTTTATATGATGGTTGATGAATCGTTGGGAGTGACTTAGCTAAGATGGTCCTTGGGTCCTCAACGTCTTGGAGTGGGACACAGTTTTCAGTCTAGTTCCCTGGCTTATACACTGATGAGCAAAAGTATTTATATGAATTCATACAGATTAACAGATTGCTATGGAAACAAGGGTGATACTTAGGACCATCAATGTATATATAAGCCCAGGTTCAAGCGCCATTACTCGCCCTCTAAAACGAAAGAAAAGGAAAAAACAAACAAAATCGACACGCAAAAACTCATAAGAAGAGAAACAATACCACATTTACTTACAATGGATGGAATTGTCATCTCGATTTTCTCGTCAACACTTAATCATAACATTTTTAATACAGGATACATGTTTTTATCAATCAAACTCATGAATATTAGAAAACGTTACTCACGCCACTTCTAAGCACTTCAACAGAATATTCTTACAATTGACTTATGCTTAAAACATATAGGGTATCCAATCATGGTTTGAACTAGTGAAAAGCGTATCATGGTTTGAACCATTTTGAAATCAGTAGAAATGACCATCTCATTGGCCGGAAATGAAAAATAAAACAGTATGAATGGCATAGTTAGGTATACTGGAACTGATAGAGTTTATTTAAACATTCGTACATATTCAATCATTATTGATTTTATTGGCATTTATCAGTGAGTACAACATCTAAAGCTCAAAGTAAGAGGGAGCGCAACAATGAAGAACAGTATGGATAGGTGTCACAAGCGAGCCTGTCTTGGTAAGAGTAGTCACCATGCTACTACCCAAGCCGTTCCTGGGTGGACGTTAGGCAGAATAACAGCGATTTCAACAATGCTGTTCTCACAACTGGCCCTCTACTAAAAATTTCAATTTCTGTTCGCTTCATACTCGTCGCTCGCTTGTGACACCTATCCATACTGTTCTTCATTGTTGCGCTCCCTCTTACTTTGAGCTTTAGATGTTGTACTCACCGATAAATGCCAATAAATCAATAATGATTGAGTCATGTACGGTGATCAAAAAAAACTTTCTCATTCGTACATATTGTTTAAGTAATAAAATGGAGCGATTTAAAAACGTCCTGAATTTGCGCTAAATCTCCCCTACCAGTGGCATAATTTCAAAAAAGCTCGTGAAGGACACATTTTTATGACACAGGAACAGGGAGTTAAGTGTGTAGTTTTGTCGATCGATCAGGTTTAGGACGATTTGCAGACCCTCCGAAGACATCGTCGTTGGCGACGTTTAACCATGGACCGAGCTGAATGAAGAAGACTTTTATGTACTGCACAGGCCTCTCTGACCTTAGTTTGAGCAAATAAATACTAATTAGTTTGTACTGGTCTTCCCTAGTTAGCTGACTTAGAACGATAATGTTGTAATAATAATGATTTGATTTCAAACTCAAAACTTGTTTAATTGGTAGTATTATTGGAATACCACACGCTATGTTTAAAGGCAACTATTATGCAAAGTGAATGCACCTCGGATGTTAAGTCGTTAGGTCATAGTTTTTGACCTCTAGTTTGAGGATCCGTGTCGATTGAAATATTTCATCGGTAAAAATTTGACTTTTCACCATTTAAGGGGATATTTTTAACCTAAAAATCTATTCTGATTTTTTTTAAGCGAGTTACATAAAATACAGGCACCACATTTTTTCCTGACATTTCAAGGAAAATTTTCATATAAAAACAATTTTCATATGATGAAAGTAGCAGAAGTTATACTAAAAATACTGTGGACACCCAACATTTATTTCATTGTTTGATAGCGAATTCTTGTGTAACTGCATATCTCATACGTGTTTATTAAAAAAACAGCAACCCTGCACCACTTGTTACCATAGAAACAGAATTTAACGCTGGACAGGTCAAGGAATTATATTTCAATTGTGTTCATAATCATTTTCTGGAAGGAGGAGACTATGACACAATTTAGACAAAAACCCTCCTTCAGCGCTACATTAGCTGGTGGGATTGGTCTACCAAATCTTCGGCCCTGTAGCAAAAAAAAACCATCCAGACAAATCTGAAGTCTGGACATCAGAGGTCAACGCAGCTCATCACGCTCAACTTGGTTTCACTGGGCATAACTGCCGTTGGCGGAGTCTTTTAGTTAAACGGGGTGTTTTGAAAGGAAAATAATGCAAAGGTTATTACAATGTATTGGAGAGTCTACCACAGGTAGTTGATTGCTGTTTTAGTATAACATTGTTGGACTTCTATTCAGACGGCGTTCGAGCTTTTTGTTACAGTTGGATAGCAGCCGGGCTACCAATCACCGAAAAATGTCTTATTTTGAAATTCCATGTTCTTGAATAGAGCGCATCACAGAGAGGCCTTACAAAGTATACGGAGCAAACAACGGAAGCCATCCACAGAAATTTCTATACTATCTACCAAAACTACAAAATGCCAGATAACCACGAACAGTATGCAAGTAAACTGTTATCCACGGTGGGAGCATATAACAGTGGTCACATAATGCAGGCGTCCATTGAGGTTCAATCAAGTTTGAAATACAGGACAAACATAAATACTGCTTTGAACTAGTTCGTAGTTTTAATTTTTTGTTGATTTGAAATGTTAAAGAGTGATGGTATGTTCTTAAATTTAATAATACTTCTTCTTATTGGTATTACATCAACTACTCTGACATATGCCGCCTCGGAGCTTAGTGTTCATTTAGCACTTCCATAGTTATTAACTGCGAAATTTCTAGTCCAAGCTACCATTTTCGCATTCGTATATCATGAGGTTACGATGATACTTTATGAACAGGGAAGGTGAGAATATTTCCTAGACAAGGCCGGGAATCGAACCCAGCCGCTTGTAGCATGGTCTTGCAGTGTAGCAGTGCATCTCACCGCAGGGCTAAGGAAGGCTACAGATCTATTCATAATATATTGTAAGAACATTTAAGACTTGCAGTAATTTTAATACAACTTCTACTATTTTCATCATATGAAAAAGGTTTTTATATGAAAATGTTGCTTTAAGCATCAGGAAAAAAAAGGTAGTGGTTGGATTTTATATAACTTGTTGCAAAAAAATTAAAAAAATCGGAAAAGTTTTTTAGGTTAAAAATATTACCTTAAATAGTAAAAAAGTCAAAATTTCTTCGATGAAATATTTTAATCGATGCTGATCCTTAAACTAGAGGTCAAAAACTATGATCTAACGGTTTAACATCCGAGGTGCATTCACTTTGCATAATAGTTGCCTTTAAACATAGCGTGTACCACGTAGGGGAAAAGACGGCTTTGGCAGGTTTTGTTCTATTATTGGCAGGGGGGTTTTTGTCGAACGAATTTTGGACACAATATTCTTTGATATGCAAAGAATATGTTTAGGCCAAATTTGAGCATAATCAGTCATAAAAAACCCCCCCTGACAATAATAGAACAAAACCTGCCAAAGCCGTCATTCCCCCTATCTGATAAACCCGAGGTGGTAAACTTATTTTAGGAAAAAAATATCACAATAATGAAGTTTAAAGAAAATCAAGTAAATCTCTCGATTTAACAGAAAACCAATTTGAAAGTGTATTGAATGTGTCGTGGAATTGTTTTATGTGATAAAGCATTTACATGATCAAAAATAAAAAAAACCCCTCCTGGGTCACAAATACCTTCTCTGGCGTGCAGGGTGGAACGATCGAGCATTTTTCAACAGTGTTACAACAGCACGTGTGATCGTGATCCATGCATTTTTTTTATAAAATATTCTTTGAAATAAAAAATAAATATAAAAATAAACAAATACAACGTACGCCATTTCTTTGCTCATTCCTACTTGAACTTGGCAATCCGATGGCAGCCATGTGTTTTACACAAGTTGGTGAGTTGAACGTCTGTTTACGGTTATGGTCACCAGAGATTTATTTTCAGATTAAAAGTTTTTTTTAAGGAAGAAGGAGGATGTGAGGTGTATACCAGCCTTATTACATCAGGATCCTTGCCCTACTCTATACAAAACAAAGTCAATCGCATTCTCCTGACATCACTGTGCGACAAGAGTCGACCATCAGCACGATGATGTTGCCGACATTGCTGGCCGGCGTTTTCCCGATCATCATTGTGTTGTGAAGTTCAGTGCAAGCCAGACGTGTCCTTTGGCCAGCAGATGCATCGCATGTGTTTTACGGATTGGAATATTCGAGTATTTACAGTGGGCTTCAAACTTCCGTAGGTTTTCTGGCCAAACGTTATGTTCAAGTGGAAAAAGTAAGTTCTTCATTTCATCGTCTTGTTCTGACTGCATCTCGATCTCACCCAACGTAATTTCCATGCACCCTGCATCCAAGCTGCACAAAACATGACAATCACTTTCACCACGAATGGTTTCGGTTCCTGAGGGCAACAAATTAAGCGGGATAACGAATCCGCTATGTAGTCTTCTCCTTTTATTATCTCTAGAGTAAAATCATACGCCTGTAGCCTTAGCGCGCATCTTTCCGCTCTTGAAAATGCTCGCTACCCGATTCTGTAGTTGGAATGAAAGATTGTACAACAGACCGCATCGTGCTTTCGTGCTGTGCGGTTCTTTCTCTCTTTGCGGAAGGAAGTTTTTAATACTACCCGAAGCTATTTTAATTTCAACGGTGCTTCTTAGCGCTATTTGTACCCACTGATCCCGTTACGATCTTTGCAAGGACCCGTGCCTTCGTTTTACGTTGGACCCGTTTGCGGAAGTAAAATTCCGACAAGCGGTGGTAATCCTGCAGGGACACCGTTCTGGGAAAAAACCTCTTAGAAGGTCACGTCTCCACGCTCAGCAATGAGTATTAACAAAAACAAGAGGAAGGGGGAGTCTCTGAATTCTCCACTTCCTTCAAAGAAACAAGGTTTCAAGACCGTCCTGCCCAAGCGCGGAAAAAATAGAAGGAAGCTGGAGAATTCAGATATTCCTTCTAAATCGAATGTTGACATTGTTTCTTCTCCTATCGAACTGAGCAATCAGTTCGATTTGATTAATGATGAAATTGAGCAAATCGAATCTACCTTTAGCCCAGGTGATTCGATTCATGCGAAGAAACAAAGGATTCCGCCAATTGTGGTATCTGTTGCCGAGTTTTCTGGCTTTCGGAATGAAATCTTGAATAACCTTCAGGGGATCAAGGTTTCATTTCAGATTGCTAGGAAGGGTGACTGCCGCGTTTTGCCGGGATCATTTGACGATCGCAAACGTCTTCTTCACTATTTAACTGAGAAGCGCCATAAATTCTTCACATACGACGACAAAACTGAGCGATTGTTCAAAGTCGTCTTGAAAGGTCTCCCCAGTGATGACAAATCACTGGATGAGATTAAAATTGAAATTTCTCAATTACTTGGATTTTCACCAGTCCAAGTAATTAAGATGAAAAAGAAATCCCATTCTGGTACTTCCCAGAGGGGCATTTCTCAAGAATTTGATTTAGTGCATGTTAACAGAAGTGGACTAAATAATATGAAAAGTTTGTAAAAGGCCTGTATTATGTCTCATGTCCGTGTTACATGGGAACATTTCCGCAGGCCTGGGGGAAATATCAAAACCCTACCCAGTGCCGTAAGTGCCAAAAGTGGGGTCATGGAACCAAACATTGTCACATGGATGCTAAATGCATGATTTGTGGTGGAACCTCTCACGCCAAGGACGCATGTCCTGTGAGAGAAAGATTCCAATAAATTTAAGTGCGCAAATTGTGGGGAATCATAAATCCAATTTCTGGGAATGCCCTTCCCGCAAAAAAATTTTGAATTCCCGTGCAAAATTGATGGCGGGACACTCCCATCGGATCCCAGATTCGACGGGTAGAAATTTTTCACACGCTCAAATTTCGCAACCGGTAACCGGTCGAGCGATTACTACCCACCACAATTCACAAACAAATTTTCCCGCTCGTCAACGGGTAGCAAGCACTTCAGTAAATTCCAATCTTTCGAATGTACCCACGTATGCAAACATCGCTGCTGGTATAGACAAAATTTCTCTTCTCAAAATGAGGTTTATACCCATGTCCCAACGGAAAATAACGGTCATGTTGCCCGATTCAGGTAGCATGACTGCTTCCGATTTTGATTTTTAACTGAACAATTGCATCACATGATTGATGCAATGTTCAGCAAATACCATTCCTGAAGCTGTTCAGGTTGGTATAAAGTACACACAAAAAATTGTTATCGGACTCCGTTTCAATGGATCCAAATAATTGTGTGAAAGTTCTAAATTGGAATGCCCGCTCTCTAAAGGGTAAGGAAGATGAATTATTCAACTTCCTTTCAGTTCATAATGTGCATATTGCCATTATAACTGAAACGTATTTAAAACCAGGACTCTCCATTAAAAGAGATCCAAACTATTTTATCTACAGAAATGATCGTCTTGACAGCGCCTGTGGTGGGGTCGCCATTGTCATTAATAGACGTATCAAACATAAATTATTTTCTTCGTTTGAAACCAAAGTTTTTGAAACCTTGGGAGTTTCTGTTGAAACAAATTTTGGACAATTTTCCTTCATTGCAGCCTACTTGCCATTTCAATGCAATGGGCAGCAAAAGAATTTGTTGAAAGCTGATCTTCAAATTCTGACTCGCAACAAATCAAAATTCTTCGTAATTGGTGACTTCAATGCCAAACACCGTTCATGGAATAATGCTCAAAGCAATTCCAATGGTAAAATTTTATTTGAAGATTGTTCTGCGGGATATTATACTATTCAATATCCCAATGGACCAACTTGTTTTTCTTCCAGTCGAAATCCTTCTACAATTGATTTAGTTTTAACGGATTCAAGTCAGCTGTGTGGCCAATTGGTAACTCATGCTGACTTTGACTCTGATCATCTTCCTGTGACATTTGAAATCTCACAAGAAGCCATTTATAATCCAATCAGCTCTACTTTTAATTATCATAGAGCTGATTGGGATTTATATAAAACGTATATCGATAGGAATTTTGATGTTGATATTCCTCTTGATACCAAAAGTGATATTGATAATGCTCTCTTATCTTTGACAAATTTAATTGTCGAAGCCAGAGGCATTGCAATTCCGAAATGTGAAGTTAAATTCAACTCCATTATTATTGACGACGATCTTCAGCTACTGATCCGTCTTAAAAATGTGAGAAGAAGGCAATACCAAAGAACTCGCGATCCCGCGTTGAAAGTTATTTGGCGAGATTTGCAAAATGAAATTAAAAAACGTTTCGCTATTCTGAGAAATACCAACTTTGAGAATAATGTCTCGAAGTTGGATCCCAGTTCGAAACCCTTTTGGAAATTAACAAAATTCTTAAAAACCTCAAAAGCCAATTCCAGCGCTTAAAGAGGGAAATAAAATTTTATTAACAAATGGCGAAAAGGCTCAAAAACTTGCTCAGCAGTTCGAGAGTGCCCATAATTTTAGTCTAGGTCTCACTAGTCCAATTGAGGATCAGGTTACACGGAGCTTCGAAGACATTCTCAATCAAGAGAATGTTTTTGACCCTTCGTTGGGCACCAATTTGGATGAAGTGAGATCTATTACTAGAAAATTTAAAAATATGAAAGCCCCGGGTGATGATGGTATTTTCTACATACTTATCAAAAAACTTCCTGAGAGCTCTTTATCCTTTTTGGTTAATTTATTTAACAAATGTTTTCAATTGGCATACTTTCCAGATAAATGGAAAAACGCCAAAGTTGTTCCAATTTTGAAGCCGGACAAAAATCCAGCTGAGGCTACTAGTTATCGCCCAATCAGTTTGCTTTCTTCAATAAGCAAACTGTTTGAAAAGATTATTTTAAATAGAATGATGGTTCATATTAATGACAATTCTATTTTTGCTGATGAGCAATTTGGTTTTCGCCATGGGCATTCAACCACTCATCAGTTATTAAGAGTTACGAACTTAATTCGGCTCAACAAATCCGAAGGATATTCGACTGGAGTTGCTCTTCTTGATATAGAGAAAGCATTTGACAGTGTTTGGCATGAAGGTTTGATTGTAAAATTGATGAATTTTAATTTTCCTCTGTACATCATTAAACTGATCCAAAATTATTTATCAGATCGCTCACTGCAGGTAAACTATCAGAATACTAAATCTGATAGATTACCTGTAAGGGCTGGTGTCCCCCAAGGCAGCATACTGGGGCCCATATTGTATAACATTTTTACTTCTGACTTACCTGATTTACCACCAGGGTGTCAAAAATCTTTGTTTGCAGATGACACGGGCCTTTCAGCCAAAGGGCGAAGCCTTCGTGTCATTTGTAGTAGATTGCAAAAAGTTTGATATTTTCTCCACTTACTTGCAAAAATGGAAAATTTCCTGAATGCTTCCAAAACTCAGCTTATAATTTTCCCACATAAGCCGAGAGCTTCTTATTTGAAACCTTCTAGCAGACATATTGTTACTATGAATGGGGTTCCAATTAATTGGTCTAGCGAAGCTAAATATTTAGGACTTCTGCTAGATCAAAATTAACTTTTAAAAATCACATTGAAGGCCTTCAAGCCAAATGTAACAAATATATTAAGTGTCTATATCCACTTATAAACAGAAAATCAAAACTTTGTCTTAAGAACAAACTTTTGATTTACAAACAAATTTTAGACCTGCCATGTTGTATGCTGTGCCAATATGGACTAGTTGCTGCAATACCAGAAAGAAGGCACTCCAGAGGATTCAAAATAAAATTTTGAAAATGATTCTGAAGTTGCCTCCGTGGTATAGTACCAATGAACTTCATAGAATTTCTAATATTGAGACATTGCAACATATGTCCAACAAAATAATTTCAATTTTAGACAAAAATCGTTGCAATCTTCTTTTGCAACGATTAACTCCTTGTACCCTTAGTATAAAATAGGTTAAGTTTAGTTTAAGTTGAAAACATTGTAATTCATACATGGTTCAATTCAACCAGAGGAAAAAATTCTAACTGCCAGAGGCAATTGAAATGTATTAATAATAACTAAAAGCGTAACATAGCAAATAAGGATGATAGTGTTAAGAAAACACGGAACACCTAGTCTAAGAGATGAATGCATGTATTAGATAATTAGCAAATAAAATTAGTTAAAAAAAAAAAAGATTGTACAACAATGATGATGATGATGATACCTTGGCGATTCCACTCTTCCTATCCAAATCGCTTCAATCGGGTGCCCTGATGGTTTTTTTATGTTATATATGTAATCATGTAGTTTGAATATCATTTGGTAAATATATATAGTATAATGGAATTCTCTCACCAAGTTTCAATTTGACCTTTCTTCAACACCAGCTAGTTTTAGTCTTCAGAGATGCAGAACCAACAGTTCGTCAAGCAATGTCCTGGTTTAAATCGGGGAATATGCTTCGTTCTGGTTCAACGATCGCGAAAATAGGCTTCTTGATTTCCATCAGCACGAAGTTGGTCGGCGACGCCATGCTGCGCTTGTTGAGGACAATCACGATCAGTGGATGAAGATGGGATTACAGTAGCCGTAGAGTGGCACACTGTAATTGAGGATTGTTTCACAGGACACGTTCAAATAGGAAACGTTGCCGCATGGGAATGCACCTCTGGTAGTAGTCGTCGCCATACGGAAAAGTGTTATTGTGGCCTTCTACATTACCAACGGCTGGTCCATTGACATAGAAGAAGTCAGTCTCATTTTCCACCTCTACCAGATTGTAAATGCCAGGGTCCTTTTAGGAGTACATTGTGGAGGTTGTGATGTTCTCACCCTGCCCTCTGTTGGTGTTGAAGGCTATGCAATTGTTGTTTAGTCGCGGTGCTGTCATCATCGTTACCATCGAAGTAATATAGCGTTCGTTCGCCTCCGCCTCCGGATCCTCCGTTTGCAGCCAATGTCGAACTTACTCCTCCGACGCCAGAAACGGATGACGATAATCGACTGAAGACATTAGAGGCATCACCAGCACTAGCAGCATAAATTCTCCGTTACTGTAAAACAAGCTCACAAAGTGTTTTCCCCATATTCACTGAAAAAATCGTGACAGCAATTTTGAACTGCTCTGCCGTAATCTGGAAAAGTGACGTAACAGCCATTTTACAACATGCATGTTTTCCGTTTTTCTGTTAAAGAGCTCGATGAGTAGCACTCGTTAACACCAATTTTGGAAAATGGCGTATACGTCACTTTTTCAGATTACGGCAGTGCTGCCATCTACGCGCACTGCCTACTCAGACTCTCGTGGAATGAAAGATTGTACGACAATGCCCCGAAAACCAATTCCCCGAATACAATTTTCTCGAATAACAATTCCCCGAATCTAACAATTCCCTGAATGTAACATTTCCTCGAATGATTCTCCCTTCTTCTGCGAGCAAATGCGCATGATTGTCGATCCGGAGGTTGCGAGTTCGATTCTCGGTTCGGCCTAGGATGCTTCAGGGTGGGAAGCATTTTCGGCTTCTTGTGCAGAGTGTATCCATTGTAGTTGCTACACAAGAGATTCATGCACATGGCAGGCACAGAGAGAAAAGAAGTGATAGGCGGTATTAGAGAAAAAGAAGTGATAATGCCTTCCTCAAATGAACACATTTGCCCGGTATAAGTAAAAGAGGATAGATAGTCGCTTCTTTAAATAAACTCGTTTGTCTGAAATAAGGTGAATGAATGAGACAATGCGTTCTTAAATGATCGCGTCTAAATGTTTGAAAACAACTTAACGATTTTGTTCAGCGGCGCAGCCAAAATTTTTGATAATATAAAGTATGGTTTAAGTTTAAATTTGTTTCGAAATTCCGCGGAATTCCGTTAAATTTCGTTAGAAGCTAGTTTTTTCTAGCGAAATTTTTGTAATTTTACGAAACGAAACGAAATCAAGAAATCAGATTTCGCCATGCTCAAATTCCGCGAAATTCCGCGGAATTTCGTTTCGAACCACCTGAAACGAAATTTTTCGAAATACCGCATATGCTTAGTCTAGAGAGAGAATGTCTATCCACAATAAGGCAAGAAGAATTTTGAATTTTGAAATTTTTGATTGCGTTTCTCTTTTCTTGGTCGATCCTATAAACGTTACTTTTTGGCTACTAAAGAGACATTTTGATTTATTTACTTTCACATTATGGCCTTTTAGTCTTTCTTGGACTGCGGCTAGATTTCTGTGGTGTTGTTTCTTTGTTTCACCGAAGATTAAAACGCCATCTTGATAGATACATACACCTTCGCATTCTGCCAGAATTGTGCGCTTCATAGCTTCCTGAAAGATGTCAGATGAAGGGGAGTCTTTTGTAGCGGAACATGCCAAATTCCATCATAAAGTTTGTTAAGTGTCGTGATTGTTCGTGAAGTTCAATATGGAAGAATGGTATGGTAGAGAACCATTTTGCACTTCTAAATTGACAATGATATGGAAATGCTAATATCATCTTCCAAACTTGGACGTACATGTTCATGATAGCATTAGAGGCGAAAGTATAGAATTGATAGTTCCGTTAGGATACGGCAGGCATGAAGAATGTTTTTATAGTAGTCGATTTGAAAGCTATAAAAACATTCTTCATGCCTGCCGTATCCTAACGGAACTATCAATTCTATACTTTCGCCTCTAATGCTATCATGAACATGTACGTCCAAGTTTGGAAGATGATATTATTAGCATTTCCATATCATTGTAAATCGTTTAACTTCACGTAGAAGTAACACACACGAAATCATTAATTTAGACTTCTAAATTGGCAATGATTTCGTCCAAAGTAGGTAGGCATTGCATATGGGCTCCGGAAAATGTATCGGTTTGGACCTTGCAGATCTACGACGAGCCGGAAGTCATTAGCTGCTTTCGGCACAAGCTTAAATGAGCAAAAAGGTTGGTCCATCCATCTGTTACACGTTCTACAATATCTGCGGTGATAAGTTCACCAAGCCTGCTATTCACCACCTTCTTCATCGCAGCCGGAATATTCATATAAATGTTCCGACATGGTGGCTTCGAAATATCGTAGTCAATTTTCGCGGCCACCAATCGTGGAGGTATTAGTAGATTAATAAAAGAAAATATTTTTTCAAAATTGATAATTATGGGAAATCGACAGATTTAATATCTTAGTCAATAGAAAAACTAATAAATTTGCTAAAAAAATGAGATTGATGTCATTTAACATCAACAATTACCAAATATTGCTTGCACCACTATGGGTACACTGTTCCTTTAGTGGCGGTAAAAAATAATTTTGGTTCCCATAGTGGTGCTATCCATTGGTTTCTTATGAGACTCGCCACTATTGGTACAGTTGCACCACTATAGGTGCAAGGGAGTCAATTTTGTTAAGGAAAATCATTGTTTTCAATAGTTTTTCAAGCAAAATCTTAAGATAAGTTGCATTTAACAGGATATTTCAAGCACGGCGAATCAACTGAAACCATCGTAAAGTGTATAAATATGATAAATCCAATTAAAACCCCACTACCTCCACTATTGGTGCTACCTCCACTAAGGGTACGGTTACCCTATTTCACCAAATGTTGCTGAATGAAATGAATGAAAATTCTCGGAAGCAATGTCGCTGATTAGAACTTTTAATCCCAGGAGCAGAATGCTATACCTAGTTGCTGTAGAACGACTTAACAGTGAGCGTAATTCTTTAAAAACGTAGAACTTTTCGTAGAATCGATTAAAAATGTGCATGGCATTCCCACCACCGTAGCGTGTATGACTCTATCGTCCATCGATTCACACTCCACCACAAGAGTATTGTCGTTAATTGTATTTATCGGTTGATAAACCTAGCAAATCAAACTAATTAATTTGAATCTTCTTTTAATTAGATATCACCTAAATGTGCTTTAACAGAATAAGCTCATGAAATGCGAATTTTTTTTTTGTTTATTTTATCGTTGTGTACACTGACCCCACATATATGGGTCACTAAGACGGTGGTCGGAATACGTATCTGCAAAGATATCGAAATAATTGGTGGAATTAAATGGAGGTTACTTAACTCGTCATAGAAGGTTGAATACATTCCGCTAAAAAGAGCTTAGAATATTTTTTCTGAACAATAACTAGTAACTCCAAATTGCATGCTGGTTGAATGGAAATGACTCATATTAGTGTGTGACCCATAATTGTGGGGTCAGTGTACATCGAATTCAAACATTTCATTATAAGTTAGTTCAAATATGTAAAATTGTTATGATTTGCCCACGGTGATATTGTTCGAAATATTAATTTAAACTTCACTTACAGGTTTTTTTCATCCTCCTCTCTGGGCATTGATTCCGGCTTAGAACCAACCGCAGCCACTTCTAACGAATTTTCGTTTATCTTCTGGTTGTTGAAGAGGCTCTGGTTTCTAGTCGATACTGGCACATTACAGTCTCGTAGTATGTTGGGGACGCCGCCGCAGTTGTGACACGTCATCTTTTTGCAAAACATCTCTCCGCAGAATGGTAAATACTGTTGCACCGGGTACAACGCTCCGAGACTTGATAATTTGTAGCTCTCCATACCATGTTAACTCTTACTGGACGTTGTCCTCGACCGCCACCAAGGTTGAATCTTTGATTCGGATTTCTTCCATACGCCGGAATGCTACGCCTTGTCACGAAACGCGAATGTCCAGCAGTAGCGTGTACTGCATTAACCGATGCTAAGGAAGATTCCGCTATGTCTTACTTTTTTTTAAACGTATTCCTCATTCAAACGAATGTTTTCGATTTCCCGGACCTTGTCAAGCAAGTCTGCTAGTATTCCTTTCTTGCCCATTAATTTAAGAGCCGCGATTTTAACTTCTTCATGCTTGGCCTGCTCTGCTATTGTTCCGAGAATCTCTTCAAATTGGTTTCCTTCCGAGTACTCACATTGCCTTGCGGGTAGACTGACTCTCCTGATAAATGCCAGATCGGATGCATAGGGCTGCTGTATTATAAGCGCTAGTTTCCTGAGAGCATGATATCCGAAGTTGAAGCAAAGTACAGTTTGAGCCGGAACATGGCATTCGAATGAGGACTTATTTCTTCGTTTTGAGCATTGATAGATGATTCTGTAGACTGGTAGATCTCTAGCACCTTTGAACGAATTTTGCGTTTCATCGGCTATGCCTGCTAATGCCAATGAATTGTTCAGAAGATCCATCCATGTTTCGAAGTCCACCCTAGAAATATCTGCGAACTGCGATAGCTCAATTGCATTGTTGCTCTGATGACTAGTCTGACTGTGTCTTGTACTTGATGGACCCAGATCATTTTCGAACTCCACGCTGTCCACTTCACTCTGGGAAGCCGAAACCCCGGCTTGCAAAGAACGGATTGTTTCTTGCGCCTTGGCAAGTTCATCCGCGAGTAGAGCGTTGCTGGAGTTAGCATCAGAATAATCTTTCAAAGCTTACTCTAGTTTGGTGCTCTTTCTTTTCCTGTTAATGCAGTTATGTGGTTTTATATTATGCAATTTTTTTTGTTTGTTTATTTAATTCTAAATATGTCGCGATAATAGTACTTATAGCTGTCCACATCTTTTTTTTTGCAAAATTCTAAAATGGCTATGTTGAGCTGTCTACATCTTTTTTTTTTTTTGCAAAATCCTAAAATAGCTGTGTTGAGGATATTTGAAAAAAGGCTATAAGGGCAAACGTCTAGTATCGAGAAGAATCTGACAAAACCGCACCAGCCCGTTTTTTGGTCAAGCAAGGGAAACCACATTCGTAATTTAAATTATGGCCTGTATTCTTATCTATTATTACCACGATACGATTTGTATATTATTACAATAATATTTATAATGCAATGAATAAATTATGCTTGCGATCTATTTGCTGTTTTGAAGTCTAATGCAATTCATATCTAATAAATCTTTAAATTCAGAAAAAATATTTAAAATACACATGTATATTTTTCACCCATCCGCCGATTTATTCGGTCTTAGAAGGGGGTGAAAAGTATACATCCATTTTGACATACAAGGCTCGTACTCATTTATGAGTACTGACGCATTACCCATCTTGTGGGCTAGTCCACTTATCTCGACGGTTGGTGAAAAGTCACCCATTTTAGTGGGTGATTACAAAAATGGCGTCGGTTGCGGTTCCGCGACATCAGTGGAGATGCTGAAAATTAATTCTAAATGGCGGCGTGTTAGCGAAAAACGCAAAGTGAAAGAAGGAAAGAAAGTGCACATTGGAGAAAATTCCTCTCAAATAAACAAAAACGTATCAGTCCAGACTTTGTCTGAAAATTTCACGAGTCGACGACGGTCTACCGACGGCAAATCAGACCTTCTTCTGTGTAAAATGGTGGGCCTGAAAAAGGCCGTTTGAAGATCTAAAGACTATCCGTTCGTGATTCTGAACTGAGTTCCGATCAATCTTCATAACATATACGTATGAAGTAATAAATTTCATGAATCATAATGATATAATTATTATCGTGGGCTTCGTGGCCGTGCGGTTAGCGACGTCAATCGCCTAAGCGCAAGGGCTATGGAGTGTGGGTTCGATTCCCGCCCTGGTAAGGAGAAAACTTTTCGTGATCGAAAAATTCTCCACTGGTCCACTGGGTGTTGTGTGTCCTGTCCGTTGTCTCATGCTAGGTGTTAGTGTTCAGTCTGTACAACCTCTGGTCGAAGACGGTGTTCCAGTCTTTTTTCTTTTTAAATCAAGCTTCAACATCATAATGATAACTTGGCAGGTTTCCGACTACACCGAAATATTGAGAAAGATGGGACCACTTGTAATGTATTCTCAGAAATTCTCTGCGCGGCGTAGGAAAAGGCTTAAAGGGTCGCATGCGGCCCACTGGCCGCGTTTTGCGGATCACATCCACCACAATAACAAGATGACAAAATTAGACACATAAAACAATCCTCAACAGTAAATGAACACTAAATTAATGATTTCGTGTGTGTTACTTCTACGTGAAGTTAAACGATTTACAATGATATGGAAATGCTAATATCATCTTCCAAACTTGGACGTACATGTTCATGATAGAATTAGAGGCGAAATTATAAAATTGCTACGGGAGCTTGGCAGAAGGAAGGTCGTGTGATATGTGCCATCACAAATATTGCCCTCCGCTCGCTTTCAAATCGACTTCTATAAAACATTCTTCATGCCTGCCGTATCCTAACGGAACTATCAATTCTATATTTTTTTTTTACCAGTTCATTTATTTGGTAGGCTCAGTCGTGTGTGACACTTTGCGGAGCCGCAATTCTCAAGTATGATATTTTTACATGGTATATCATCTTATCTTAACAGTTAGTTGGGAGGGGACATAGACCATAATACTCGTGGCGACTCAAGGTTAAAAAACTTAATACAGGACGGACGGGGTAGGGATTTGGGTTTAGGTTATTTCAGCTGCTCATCCGGGCGTTTGACGTTGAGCGTTGAAAACGATTTTGCGTGGCGTCGTGCTCGATTTTGGTTCGTCAGGGAGCATCTTCCGGATGGCCAGAGCTTCGGGGTACATGATACAGAGAAACAGAATCGGACAAGAAAAAAAAAACTGAGAAAGAGAAGAATATAGGCATTAAACTTTGATGTCAGCCAAGCAAAGGAAGGCATAGATGGCCTGCATATATATCATATCGCGATCTCCCAAAACACCTCTTATATCCCGGAAGGGTTGTTTACCTCGGGCCACAAGGGTATCCAATAGTTGCTCTCTGGAGGCGTCATTTTCCGAGCAGGACCAAACTACGTGATCGATGTCATCGTAACCGGCTCCGCACCTACATAGGTTGCTCTCGACCAGGTTTATTCTGTAGAGATGTGTGTTTAGTGAATAGTGATTGGACATAAGCCTCGACATCGTGCGAATGAAGCCTCGACTTAAGTCCTCACCTCTGAACCACGCTCGCGCAGAAACTTTAGGAACTATGGAAAATAGCCACCGTCCAAGTTCATTGTGTGACCAAATCATTTGCCAATTTTGAAGAGTACTCTGACGGACTAATGGGAAAAACTCGTTATTCGAGATTTGTCTATCATAAACTTCACCTTCCTGTGCGCCCACCTTTGCTAGCGAGTCCGCCTTCTCATTGCCATAGATTAGGCAATGGGATGGGACCCATACAAAGGTAATCTTGAATGATCTTTCGACCAAATCACGCATCTGCTCTCTTATAGTTGTAAGAAAGTAAGATGCGTGCTTAACAGGTTTCATCGACCGGAGTGCCTCGATAGAACTAAGACTATCCGAGAAGATGAAATAATGGTCTACGGGCTGATTGGAAATTATCCCCAAAGCGAAATTAATTGCTGCCAGCTCAGCAACATAAACCGAACACGGTTCCTGAAGTTTTCGGAAGGTGGTTGAACTTACGTTGAAAACACCGAAGCCAGTGGATCCGTTAATGCGAGAACCATCAGTGAAATATCTGTTATTGCAATTGACATGTTCATATTTTTCAGAAAAATGGAAGGGATAGATGATTGTCGAAGATGATCTGGTATTCCTTGAATAGCGTGTTTCATGGACAGATCGTATTCAATTGAGGAACTGTCGTTGACGAAGTAAACTCGAGGTGGATTATAACATGGAAGACAGAGATCTGACGATATGTAGTTGAGATAGACTCGCAGATATCTTGAACGATGAGCCAGTTCAAGCATATTATCGAAGTTTTCTAATACAAGTGTGTTACTTGTTCCACATTTGATCAGTATTCTAAGTGAGAGCTCCCAGTAACGGTGCTTTAAAGGAGTGACTCCAGCAAGCACCTCCAGGCTCATGTTATGCGTTGAATGCATACAGCCAAGGGCAATACGCAAACAACGATATTGAATTCGTTCCAATTTGATCAGGTGGCAATCAGCTGCTGAGAGGAAGCAGAAAGAGCCATACTCTAAAACAGAGAGAATAGTCGTTTTATATAGTTTGATGAGGTCTTCCGGGTGAGCGCCCCACCAAGTTCCAGAGATAGAACGGAGAAAATTGATCCTTTTTCGGCATTTCTCTAACAAATAATCAATATGGGTTTTCCAGGTACACTTGGAATCAAACCAGACCCCAAGGTATTTAGAAGATAAAGATTGGTTTATGTCATCTTTCAACAGCTATAGTTTCAGTTGAGCTGGGTACCGCTTCTTAGTAAACACTACCAATTGAGTTTTTTGCGGAGAGAACTCGAACCCTAAATGTCTGGCCCAAACAGTCAGGTTATTTAGGGAATTTTGCAATGGTCTTTGCAGGACATTTGCACATGAACCTCTTAGGGAGATCACGGCATCATCTGCAAGTTGTCTAAGCGTGCATTGTCCTTCCAAACAATTGTCAATATCTTTAACATAGAAATTGTAAAGCAAGGGACTTAAACATGAACCTTGGGGAAGGCCCATGTAGCTATTTCTGGAAGTTGTCAGAGTGCCGATAGTAAAGTTCATATGTTTTACTGACAACAAATTGTACAAGAAATTATTCAAAATAACGGGTAATCCACTACTGTGCAAATTTTCCGACAGTACTTCTATGGAAACAGAATCAAAAGCGCCCTTAATATCCAAGAAAACTGAAGCCAGTTGCTCCTTGTGCGCATAGGCCAGCTGTATATCTGAAGAGAGCAACGCTAGACAGTCATTTGTTCCTTTACCTTTTCGAAAACCGAATTGAGTGTTTGACAGTAATGCATTTTGCTCGACCCAATGGTCAATTCTTGAAAGGATCATTTTCTCCAATAATTTCCTCATGCACGATAGCATGGCAATCGGTTGGTATGAATTGTGATCAGACACTGGTTTCCCAGGCTTTTGAATAGCTATTACTTTGACCTGTCGCCATTCTGGGGGCACAATGTTGTACTCCATGAAACAGTTGTACAGGTCAAGTAATCGTCTTTAGCGATATCTGGGAGGTTTTAAGAAGATTGAATTTGATATTATCGCATCCCGGAGAAGAATTGTTTGATGAAATAAGAGATATAGAAAGTTCCAGCATTGAGAATGGTCCACCCAAAGAACCGGGATCAGTGACTGATTCTCGAAATAGCGGTTCTGCTGGTACGGAATCTGGGCAGACCTTTTTGCGAAGTTGAATATCCATCGATTGGAGTATTCTTCACTCTCATTGGTGGAAATGCGGTTCCGCATGTTGCGGGCCGTTTTCCAAAGGGTTGTCATTGAGGTTTCTCGTGATAGTCCTCAACAAAACGTCGCCAGTAGCTACGTTTTTAGCCTTGAGAAGATTTTGAGCTTTCTTTCAAGCCTCAAATACTTTTCGAAAAGCTCAGACCTTCCGTGTTTACGGAAAGCCTTGAAGGCATCAGATTTCTCGGAATACAACTTAGTACATTCATCATCCCATCCAGGAGTGGCTGGTCTTCTTATGACAGATGTACTTGGAACGCGTCGTTTCTGAGCTTCTAGTGCGCTTTTATGAATCAATTCGATAAGGAATCGATACTCATCCAGTGGAGGAAGAATATCAGTTGATTCAATACCAATTTTACCGCCGATGCAAATTTTTGCCAGTCAATGTTTTCGTGAGGTCGAAAGGAACATTAACTGGCACTGATCGTTGATAGCCGCTTTTGATTGTGGTGACTATCGGCATGTGGTCACTACCATGGGGATCTTGGATTACCTTCCACGTGCAATCTAATGATAGTGAATTAGAGCATAAAGACAGATCTATTCGACTTTCCTGACCTTGAGGTCCTATTCGAGTTACTTCGCCTGTGTTCAAAATATTCAAGTTGAAATCGTCGCACAAATCATAGAAAATAGGCGCTCTGTTATCGTCTCTAGTTTCGCCCCATGCAATACCATGTGCATTCATATCACCCAGTATTAAAACTGGGGATGATAAAAGAGAGACTGCGCTCCAAAGATGCCGACGATTAAGTGAGGCATTTGGGGAATATACACTGAAGCTATGCAAAGGTCTTTTTCTTTACATTTACTTGGCAAGCGACGATTTCTAAACCATTAACAGTCGGAATGGGAATTCTGTAGAAAGTGTGACATTTTTGATTCCCAAAAGAACGCCACCATAATGATCATTCCGATCTTGGCGAATAATGTTAAAATCGTGGAAGTTGATTTCATCTTCAGAAGAAAGCCATGTTTCACAGAGTGCAAATATATCGCAATCGGAGTTGCGAATTAAAAACTTAAACACGTCCAATTTATGTTTCAGACTGTGACAGTTCCACTGCAGCACAGTGATTGTATCTTGTATGGCCGTATTATCCATCGAAAGATACAAGTCCTGCAAGAAGGGGCAATGAAACAGTCAATTGCTTCAGATAACTTTCAACTGTTGGAATAAAGAGGTCAATGATTGGCCTCAATGAATTCGGAATATTGAATAAGTTCAAAATACGATCCACAAGGTCCTTAAAGGATATCAATCCTCGCTTGGACGAGATTCTTTTCTTGGAAGTGCGAGTAGCAGTTTTCTGCTCAGAGATATTCCTTGACTGATGTTTCTTTGTAACATCAGTTTTAGGCAATGGCGGGAGTGTCCTACTGCAACATGGGTCAAAAGGAGCAGTATAGACAGGTTGCTTCGGAATTTTAAATAATCCCCCATTACCATCAGATTTAGGCAAGCTTCTAGGGATGATTTTTGTTTTCTTACGGCGCAATCCCAGGGAAGACGGTTTCTTCCTCTTTTCGGGTACGTGTACCTCCGCAGAATCATCCATAACGGCTACGTCAGAGTCCGATTCGTCTATGGAAATGACATCATAAAAATCACTTACTTGAACGGCAGCTGAAATAGCAGCCGTTGCGTTGGCAGTTGCGGATGTGTCTTGCGACTTCACCATTTCTGCATACGACTGCTTAGAGCGCTGTACTAACGAGCGCTTAACTTTTGAGTGCGCTTTTGTACACCGGGCATTCTTAGAACCATGGGGAGGGTCCATGCCACAATAAGCGCACTTTGTAACTTGTTGTTGGCAGGACTCCTCCCTATGCTTTTCAAAACATTTGCCACAACGGGGCTTGTTGTCGCAAAACTCGGCAGTGTGCCCCAACTGTTTGCAGTTGGTACAATTGAAAACTCTGGGTACAAAAAGACGCACCGGAAACAACATATTTTCGATATCTACATATTTTGGGAGTATCGAACCGGCAAACGTTACCCGTAGCGAACCTGACTTCGAATATACTTTTTTACCATCTACCATAACTGCTGAATGCAATTCCTTGCAGTCCAGAATATCCACGGTAGACTGCAGGGCATTCTTTAAACGGCCTTTTCCTGCAAGTACATCCTTACAAGTCAGGCTCGCTGCGTTAATTACGCCTTCAATCTCGACCTCCCGCGACGGGACATAAACGAAATATCCCGCAGGATAGTTCTGGTCATAGACGATAGCATTTGCATCCTGGTATGTAGGTGCGGTTACACGTAGTTTGTTCCGATTGATCTGATGAAAATCAGTTTTCGGAAAACGACGCGTCAAGTCACGTTTGATTCCTAAAAAATCAATACTTTTCACTTTCTGCCGGAAATAAACAACCCAGGGACCAGGTGATGTGGCCTGGTAAAATCGCGTGCGAACGACATTGTCTTTGGGAGGCGTTTCGCCTCCACTCACTTCATCCATGTATCAAAGATAAAAAAAACTTAAATAAATTTATTCAAGAAAAAAAATAATTTTTGGACCAGGCTAATGCCCACTCTTTCTGCACTGTCCGATTCTTTCTGTCGAGAAAAAAGTGTACCCAACTCCACCGCATGCAAACAATACAAAGCGAATAGGTACTTAGCCGTTTTGTTGTTGCCTTTGTAGGTGCGAACGTCGTCGTACGGGGATGGATGATGCTCTGTCCGAATGCTGATATTCACGGCGCTGTAATGATTACCGGTTGGTAATTTACCAATTACAGCCCGCTTCCTTCTGGTCGCCAGGAATTCACCTTGCGAAACTTCGGTGCCGTATATTTGGCAAAGTAAACTTGAAAAAGCACTTTATCGAGTTCGCGTGAAGAGATCCAAACTAAATGCGTCTGACTCGGTCCGATGCGACACAGGGAATGAACTATCAATTCTATACTTTCGCCTCTAATTCTATCATGAACATGTACGTCCAAGTTTGGAAGATGATATTAGCATTTCCATATCATAGTAAATTAATGTTCCGGTTCGACGCATAAAACAATGGATACTTTTACGTATATAAACAATAAATTATTGTCCCCAAATTTATTTTAAACGCTTTTTGGAGCGAAATGATTTTTTTTTTTTGGCAAATGAGTGGAACGACGCATGGAAAACTCAGGCGTGATGCATCCCTTCAAAATCGAAAACGAGTTTTCTCGCGCAGAAAGGCTGGATGATTGAGATTTGTGAATGATTTTACCAACACTGACAATCCGAGTTCGTGCATTAGTTGCCATAGCTGATCTGGATCGATTGTATCATTTGAATAAAATAAAAGGTTTCAATGTTTGCTACATGTGCTGTGCTGTATGATTTTGGATGGATCCATTATCCAATTGATAATGGTAGCATGAACAGGCGTGGCTTATTGTAAGCAAAAGTGACCTCGGACTGGTCATGAAATACCAGGCAGTCCGAAATGGGTCACTCGATCTGCAGTAGAGCTAGCACCTTCTAACTCCCGGACTAAATCTGATTGTAATACAGTGAGCTTTTTTCCATAACATCACTGTCAGCCAGTGGGGGTTAGAATGGACACTAGGGTGGCTCATATTAGTATGGGAAAACCTGTTTTCAATTTTTTTGATGTGCCGCCCTCTTATTCGGTTCTATTTGATGCTCTGGACAAAATTTCAGCCAAATCGGTCAACGTTTGGGCGGTGCTAAACTCGTTAGAAGTTTATAAGCAAAAATGTATGCAGAAACATCCAAAAACAGTGAATTGCAGCTGGACGGCACAACTTACGATGAAGAGCTATGATACTCATTCAGATCTTGAAGAATTTAATACAGAATGTTATGCTGAAAACCGCGAGAAGATTAGAGTTTGTCCGTCTAAGTTATTAGCATTTCTCTGAAGTGGAGTTTGAGCAAATTTCGTTTCTTTTACCTTTCAAAAGAAATAAATTCGCCCCTACAACACTCCAGTAAAATGCTAATATCTTTGTCTAACCACTAGAAAAATTTAAAAAGTGTTTTTTGAGCCACCCTAATGGACACACACACTTCCATTTTGATAACTGTTCACATGTTTGTTTTTTTTTATTTACGAGCCATTTTACTTCTTAAAACTTAGATAACCAGCACATCAAATGAAAGTCTTACTCTAATTTATTTCTTCTTCTATCTTTCTCATTCAAGAACTGCCTCATATTCACTTTTGAAATTGACCTTTTCGATATAGCGCAAGGTTCAAAATTTGGAAAGGTTATTTGCCTAGGCTTAGAAAGTTCCAATCCACGCACGATGGTGTAGCATGGTTAAAAAAAGACGTAAAGAAATGCGGTTAATCTGCGAAAATCAGTTCACCGTGCCGTGGATCAAGCGCCGTTGAACCCGCTGATGTAGGTTAGACACATTAGACCCGGTAAGTCAAACTGAACACACGACAGATGAGGATTTTGTGCCTCTCCGATTCCTATGGCACAAATGGCGCACTTTGATTGCGTGGTATCGACGGCGGAATCGGAATGTGGGAAGAACGAACTGGCGATAATTGTTTGTACGACACTAACGGCTCATTCGACGAGGTCGTAAATAGGCGAAACTTTTCTTCAAGCGCCAGCGGCTCAAATTTCGTGTCACACCAAAAAGTGAATTGATCATAAAGAATAGGTTAATGGCTCACCGTTAACGCTATTTTCGGTAACTGGTAGCGGGTACACAACAAGATTCAAAAACTACATCATCATTGGGCTGAACCTTTGACTTTTGTCAACGGGAGGTCTAGGAATCACATTTTTTTCTATTTATAGAACACTCATCTGATCAGACCCAATTAGCTTACACTGCAATTTAATTACCTAACGTGTATGCGAGTCTTTATCTCGGCCTTTTTCGACTTGATAGCTTGTCACAATTCCGTATAATCCAGATTAGGTTTCCTATTTCCCTGCGGCACAGCTTTTCTCTCAAATGTTAATCCAGCTTAATCAACTAAGACCCTGTTATTTCTTTTGGGGTCCATGTGTTGTATATTCAATCCACGTCTTCATTTCCCACAGTGATCGGTCGTCTTTGAAGACCTAACTCAACACCGAGTGAGAACGGGATATAAACGCCAGCAATTACGTTCATTCGCTTGTTCAGTGGCCGTTCTGGTCTTTGTCGCTGGAATTGAATCATCTTCTCATAACGAATCCCGCAGCGAATGTGGTCATTCAGAAAGGGAAATAAACCATAAAATCCATGCCGCCCATCAGTATCGTAATTAAATGCAATCTTCCCGTGGCACTTTTCTCCGTGAAAGAGTTGTTTCATTCATAGAATTTCTTTGGATGGCTTGTCAATTTGTAGACTTCGTTTCCTTGATCAGAAAGAGGCGATCTGCCGTAATTAACAGCTCCACAGTTAAATATAGATCCGAACGGGGTTTTGAGTAGAGGCGGAAATACGAACGGACTTCGACAGGTCGACGCTTTTTTTTTTCGGTAACCGATTTGGGAAAGAGCGATGATTGCAATCGGTCCAAAGCAAAAGTTTGGTCACGTCGATTTTAGAGGTGAAAGAATGGAAGGTAGGTCACCATTTCATCGTATCTTATCTATCGTCTTTCCGCCCTACTTCCACTAACCACCTGGTGAACGTGACAAGGATGATCAAAATCTTAACGCCATTGACTGGGTTTGGCTCTTCCCCAATTGTGACGCTGGGAAAGTTGGCCACAGCCTCGAAAAATAGCGCGCAATCTAATCGCTCGAAATTATAACCCTGTGCCGAATAAATTTCGCCAACAATCGTAAATAGGCGAGAAGCGCGATCATAATGATAGACGAGGCAGTTTTCCGCGCGGGTTGAATGATGGGATAATGGGATTTGTCAACTCACGACGCCATTCAATAGTAATCGTTGAGAAACATCATTAAATGATGTCAAATTTTGTTATTTGGAAAATGCTGTAACTAGGCGAGAAGTGGTACCATAGCTTGGGGTCATGCATTATTTAATGAGTAACTATCATCTATTTTCCTTAAAAGAATCCTCGAAAATTGTTGGAAAATTCACGCCAGTCACGCCGTATGCAGATGACGTAGGGATGCTTCAACATAAACAAAGCTTTAAATTTTAATGTCAATATCAATTATAACCATTGGATAAAAATACGCAGAGATTTTTGAATTATTAAAACAACCTCAATTCACTGCTCTCAGCAATGGGGAGCATACATGGTACCATAAATTTACGTCTTATTAGAAAGCAACTGTAAATATCTTAATGATTAATTTAAGTGACATTCAGATCATTTGTATATCAGCCTTTGTGATCCGAATCAACCCGGAAGTTCAAATACCTACAGCTTTAATGGAATGTGTTTACAAATATCTCCATACTGCAACTTCCCGTTGATTTCATATTTCAAACAGCCACAAACGTCAAATCGTTGATGACGCTCCCGCCGAAGGAGATAATCCAAATTGTCACGATTCACGGCTCATAAAGCGGCAACGTGCTTGGTTGCGATCTCCTCCCGCTTTCGCTCTCCACCATTCAACCAATGGGCCCTGGCTTAGGCCAAGACAACCAATCCGAATACATTGCGATCGACATCGGCGCGCGGAACATAAAATATGCGCTGCGACCAACATGGCGAAATAGCGTGACATGCTGCAAGCAATTTTACCGAATTTATGCACCACCACCACCCGGACCGCTTCACCATCCTACCCTTGCGCGCAGGGGACAAGCCTTCCAGATCCGATATTGGTTCCCTCGGGGCTCCGAACTGTTGTACGATCACAGCCAGACAGACGAAAATATTTATGTTCCGAGGCGTAGAAATTAATTCGTTCTGTTTCCTAGTTCAGTTGGCCGATGACGACGACGACAACGGTCTCTTATCGAGCGGCCAAAAACCAAGTCAATATGGCTTAAGCGATCGTGGCCCGAAATTGCTAGTCTTCGGAAATATAGAAAAATCATAAGCCCGAGCCCGGGCACCACTTCTTCGAACAATTTTTGCACAAAGATGATGAAAGCAAGCGGCCGTAACACCTGCTGGGGGCGATTCGGGAATCGAATGCTTTCGGAACTTTGAATTAATTATTATTCAATCGGTCCACAGCGTCTCCACGAATGAACGGATCGGATACCCGCACAGGTTGCGCGCATGACATTCGAGAGGAAGTGCCCGTGGAGAATCGTGACAAACCGGGCGCGTGGTTCGGAACGAATTTTCACTTTTCTTGGATCGGTGTGGCGCGAGCGGGTTGGTATGCAACAGATGAAATGAGAAATGTCGAACTACGATTGCGACAGATGGCGAAGGAATGTCTGTGGTGGGTCATTGATCTCCCAGAGTGAACATTGATAGCGGCAAACTATTGATGGGGGTTTGTTTACACAAAATCATTATTAGCTTTGGTGCTCAGTATTCGTTATTTATGTGGTAGAGTCAGAGTTTCATACGGAGGAAATTTCGTTTCTTTCTGCATGTTGCGGGACCTAAACTCGTCACACAATCCTTAGAAGCCTCTATTCGCAGCACCAATACGTCTTTTCACTTCACGGGAAAAGTCATTGTCACACGTCACAAGCGTTCCTAGCTAAATAAATTCTTCAACACCCTAAACACATCCCCATCAAGCACTACGTCTGCAATCCGAATACTCGATTCCGAGCCATCATGCGTTGCACGTATCAGTCTAATCCAGCGGTTCTCAACCTTTTTCTTGAGAGGTACCCCTTCAAACTTTTACATTAATTGAGGTACCCCCTCTTGAAAGCCAAGGCTTCCAAGCCTTTTGTAAGAATAATTCCGAGCCCTTTGAAGCGAGGCTTCCGAACCTCTTGAAGGGAGCTTCTGAATCTCTCGAAAGTAGGCTTCCGCAGCTCTTGATGAAAGGGTTCTTAGCCTCTTGAATGGCGGCTTTTGAGCCACTTAAAAGAAGGCTTCCGTTGCATCTTGAAAGGAGGCTTCCGAGCCTCTTGAAAGGAGGCTTCCGAGCCTCTTGAAAGGAGGCTTCCGAGCCTCTTGAAAGGAGGCTTCCGAGCCTCTTGAAAGGAGGCTTCCGAGCCTCTTGAAAAGAGGCTTTCGAGCCTTTTGAAAAGAGGCTTCTGAGCCTCTTGAAAAGAGGCTTCCGAGCCTCTTGAAAAGAGGCTTGAGCTCTCTTGAAAGGAGGCTTCTGAGCTTTTGAAAGGAGGCTTCTGAGCCTCTTGAAAGGAGGCTTGAGCCTCTTGAAAGGAGGCTTCTGAGCCTCTTGAAAGGAGGCTTCTGAGCCTCTTGAAAGGAGGCCTGAGCTCTTGAAAGGAGGCCTGAGCCTCTTGAAAGGAGGCTTCCTGAGCCTCTTGAAAGGAGGCTTCCTGAGCCTCTTGAAAGGAGGCTTGAGGCCTCTTGAAAGGAGGCTTCTGAGCCTCTTGAAAGGAGGCTTCTGAGCCTCTTGAAAGGAGGCTTGAGCCTCTTGAAAGGAGGCTTCTGAGCCTCTTGAAAGGAGGCTCCGAGCCTCTTGAGAGGAGGCTTCCGAGCCTCTTGAAAGGAGGCTTCCGAGCCTCTTGAAAGGAGGCTTCCGAGCCTCTTGAAAGGAGGCTTCCGAGCCTCTTGAAAGGAGGCTTCCGAGCTTCTTGAAAGGAGGCTTCCGAGCCTCTTGAAAGGAGGCTTCCAAGCCTCTTGAAAGGAAGCTTCCGAGCTTTTTAAAAAGAAGGCTTCCGAACCTCTTGAAAGGATCCTTCCGAGCACGACACAGCACAGGCCTTTCGAAAGAAGACTTCTGAACATCTTGAAAGGAGGCATTCGTGCTGTTCTGAAGAAGACTTCCGAGAAGCGTAGAAAGTAGCTTCTAAATATCTTGCAATGATGCAATAGAGCTTTTCTAAAAAAAGGCCTCTCATTCTAAAAAAAAGGCCATGCCTCTCAAACGAAGGTTTCCAAACCTTTAGATTCTAGATTTTAGTTCAAAAGCATGTTTCTAACATATTATTCAACATTTTGTTTAGATCAGGTAGATTTCATTGCTGTTCTAGTTGAGGAAAGCAGGGTTCAATGAATTGCCTGCTTTGAGCATGCTCACAGCGGCACACTATGAGTTAACTTTCTAAAATCAGTATGGCTAAAGGCATCTATAGTTCGAATTCTCAAAATTAAGTACCTTAATCGAAAAAAGATTTGGTAGGCGTAGTAGCGAACACCATCCTTCATAACCGGTATCAAATAGTTTTTTATAAAAAGCTCCTAATTTTGGCGGTTAACTCATGCTGGTTATTTACGCATATACGGTAGCGCCTGGATGTGGAAGCGGCGGTTAGAAAATTAGCCACCGCCAACAATTCGTTACCTTCGATTTACCGATCGCCATGGATGTACAAGACAAAGTTTTCAAATAAAATAATCACTATAATCAAAGCTTTATCAATAAGATCCGATTGGAATTGTAATACGTACGCCATTATGCATTTTCACTCGAGGTACCCCCTAGGGCCATCGAAGGTACCCCCAGGGGTACATGTACCCCAGGTTGAGAACCGCTGGTCTAATCAGTTTCTTCGGAGAACCATGTTCAGATATTATCTGCCACAGCTCATTTCTTTTTACTGAATCGTGCGCTTCTTTGAAATCAGTGAACAGATGGTGGATCTGGAAATTGTACTCTCGGAGTTTATCAAGGATCATCCGCAGGCTAATCATCTGATCCGTCCCTGATTGGCCCTCACGAAAACCTGCCTGGTATTCGCCGGCGAAGGACTCCTCAAGCGATCTCAGTCTGTTAAACAGAATACGTGGCAAAATTTTGTACTCCAAGTTCAGAAGGTTGAACCCCCTGTTATTGGTACACTTTAGTATATGACCTTTCTTATATATTGGGCATATGAAGTGATCCAACCAGTTCTTCATCCTTTCATTTTTTTCTGAATAATGTGATGGATGCTGCTCATGTAGAGTCTTCTTAACGTCATCCAGCGTTGGTGGTTCAACAGATTGACTATGTCCACCTTGTACTTTATTCAACCACCATAGTCTTGTCTGTAAGCAAATTCACCTCTCGGTCACTGCTCATGCCGGGCATTGGCACAGTGTTATGCCGTGCGCCATTGACAGTTGTGTAAATCTTCCGCATATCATTTCTATCCATTATCTCTTGTGATTCTCTTCTGCCCTTGCTACACTGTATCGTTCTCTATTGCATTGAGTACCGCCCAATGGCAGCATAACAAAATTTCCATAGAGAATTAGAAATTTTCCATAAAAAAAGGTAATTACCAATAAAGAAATCAGTGTATAAGTAACAAACAAATATAAAATATCCCTAAATAATGAAAAATTTCCATAAACAATTAAGAATTTCCCGCAAAACAAAAATAAATTGGTACTTTTAAAATAAAAAAAATGCAATTATGAAAGAAGAGTTTTCCATCTTCTTCTTTTTCTTCATTAACATTACATCCCCCATTGGGACATTGCCGCCTCGCAGTTTAATGTTCATTAAGCACTTCCACAGTTATTAACTGCGAGGTTTCTAAGCCAAGTTACCATTTTTGCATACGTATATCATGAGGCCAATGCGATGATACTTTTATGCCCAGGGAAGTCGAGACAATTTCCAAACCAAAAATTGCCTAGACTGGCACCGGGAATCGAACCCAGCCATCCTCAGCATGGTCTTGCTTTGTAGCCGCGGATCTTACCGCTCGGCTAAGAAGGGTCCAAGAAGAGTTTTCCTTAAAGAAACCAAAAAGTTCAAAAAAAAAATACAGAATTTCCATAATTGAATCACATATAAGCAATAAACTATAACAAAATTTTCCACAATTTATTTTCCACTAAACAATTCAAAATTTTCCACAAAAAAAATAAAGAGCAATACAAAGTAAGTAAATTCCCATAAAAGAAAAGAAAAAGGCACCTTACACCTAAAATATTAGTGAAATGCCGTCCGTCGATCTGCACGTGGTCTATTTGTGAGCAGATGTCGTCACTCGGATGTTGCCAGGTGTGTTTGCGGTTGCAAAACTTTCGTGCAAAGTTGATACTGCTGATTGCCATCACTCTAGTTACGGCAATAGTCATAATTCGCAGCCATTACCGTTGGTAGCAGAATGAGTGCTTTCCGTACCAATGACTACGGGACTCTCCGTAGGCCTCATCATTGTTTCATAGAAGGCATCCTTCACGTTATCAGGCTTATCGTGGGGCATAGATGCTGATCAGGTATCAATATTTGAAGATTTGAAGAATTTGCCCTTCATTCTCAACATGCAATTGCCATCGCTCATCGGCTTCACCATCCGTTTGCTCTACTTTTGCCTTTCTTGGTAACTGTAGAATCTTCGATGGGCTACCTTATCGGGGATGCGCTACCTTCATCGCGTTGAAGGGGCTGCCTTCTCGATGCCGTCTAATGCAGCATGGTGTGCACAGTTTTGTTTAGAGTCCCTCGATGGTACTCGGATGATGATGGGAAATAGACGCTGTTGTGAGCCGTTCCGAACCTGGGGAACAGACGCTTGATCGGATTCTAACCTACCCCTTCTCTATCCGCATACGATCATTGTTACCACCGCCGGGGCTGGTTACCCGATCTTCTCTAAAGTTGCTCGTATCCCGGCTGGCACCACTGGAAGGTAGGGATAGGAGTTGCTGGTTTAGAGGTTAATGACCGCAAAATAGGGGTCTATTTTATTCTGTCAGGTAAACGAAGTACCAATGGTACGCATCACCCAGCATTTGCGATGCCATTCTTATAATGGATTCTTATAACGATGTCGAAAGACAAAAGGTCGAGGAAATGAAACGTTGAAAGAGCCAAAAAGTCGGAAGGAATTAACGCGTACGGGACAAAAGGTCTAGTTGTCTTTCTTTTTTCCTCCTTTTCCTTCTTCCTTCTTCTTTTTTTCTTTCCTTTTCTTCTTCTTGCTCTTATCTTCTTCTTCTTTCTTCTTTCTTTCTTCCTTCTTTCTCCTTCCTTCTTTCTCTTCATTTTTCATTCTTTAATTTTTTGTCTTCCCTTTTTCTTCTCCTTTCTTCCTTCTTTCGTCTTCTTATTTCTTTGTGCCCGCTAACCCGCTTTTTTCTTCGTTCTTTCTTCTTTCTTTCTTCCTGCTTTCTCTTTCCTTCTTTCTTCTTAGTTTTTCTTTCTTTAATTTTTTTTTCTTCCCTCTTTTTTCCTTCTTTCGTCTTCTTATTTCTTTGTGACCGCTAACCCGCTTCTTTCTTCTTTCTTTCTTCTTCGTTTTTCCTACATCGTTCTTCATTTTCCTTCTTACCTCTTGCTCTTTTCTTTCTATATTCTTCCTTAATCTATCGGTTTTCATTTTTTCTTATTCCTTGTTTCTTGCTCTATCTTATTTTTCCTCTTTCATTTACTTTTATCTTTATCGACATTTTACCTCTTTCGATCTAACGGGCTTGGTGGTGATGATTGCCACGTCTGCCTCATACGCAGGAGGTCGTGGGTTCAATCCCAGGCCCGTTCCATTCCTCCTACTTTGTATCTTTTCATATATTTCTCATGTTCTAGCAATCGCTAGAACTGAAAATGGGCTTTCACACTGTTTCCATCCTCTATCATATACCTACAACTTGACTAGTTCTACCAGGTAACTGTTGGAATTCGAATTGAGCAAAAAAAAAGCTCGTTTCGGCACCAAAATATACGACCCACCCTTTCACTACTATCACACTGGCAACCGAATAACCAAGACGAACATCTGCCATAGAACCTAACCCCCAGATTCCAATAAAATTCCGCAACAGCTCGAGACGAGTGCAGAGGTGTTCTCGGCTTTCAGTGGGCGAGTGATTGCTTCATCATTATTCCTTCCCATCCCCGATAGACCGTGATGACGTTTTATTTATTTATCATCAGACTAAGGCCGGAGTGGCCTGTGCTGCACATAAAAGACTTCTCCATTCAGCTCGGTCCATGGCTGCACTTCGCCAACCACGCAGTCTGCGGAGGGTCCGCAAGTCGTCCACCTGATCGATCCACCTTGCCCGCTGTGCACCTCGCCTTCTTGTTCCCGTCGGATCGTTGTCGAGAACCATTTTCACCGGATTACTGTCCGACATTCTGGCTACATGCCCGGCCCACCGCAGTCTTCCGATTTTCGCGGTGTGAACGATGGATGGTTCTCCCAACAGCTGATGCAACTCGTGGTTCATTCGCCTCCTCCAAGTACCGTCCGCCATCTGCACCCCACCATAGATGGTACGCAACACTTTCCTTTCGAAAACTCCCAGTGCGCGTTGGTCTTCCACGAGCATCGTTCAGGTCTCGTGCCCGTAGAGAACTACCGGTCTTATAAGCGTTTTGTAGATAGTCAGTTTGGTACGGCGGCGAACTCTATTCGATCGGAGCGTCTTGCGGAGTCCAAAGTACGTACGATTTCCAGCCACTATGCGTCTCCGAATTTCTCTGCTGGTATCGTTATCGGCGGTCACCAGTGAGCCCAAGTACACGAATTCTTCAACCACCTCGATTTCGTCACCACCGATAGAAACTCGTGGTAGGTGGCTCACATTGACCTCTCTTGAGCCTCTTCCTATCATGTACTTCGTCTTCGACGTGTTGATGACTAGTCCAATCGGTTTAGCTTCGCTTTTCAGTCTGATATAGGCTTCCTCCATCCTCTCAAAGTTACGTGTCATGATATCAATGTCGTCGGCGAAACCAAATAACTGGACGGACTTCGTGAAAATCATACCACTCGTGTCAATCCCTGCCCTTCGTATTACTCCCTCCAATGTGATGTTGAATAGCAGACACGAAAGACCATCACCTTGCCGTAACCCTCTACGCGTTTCGAAGGGACTCGAGAATGCCCCTGAAACTCGAACTACGCACATCACCCGATCCGTCGTCGCCTTGATCAACCGTATCAGTTTATCCGGAAATCCGTTTTCGTGCATTAGCTGCCATAGCTGGTCCCGATCGATTGTATCACATGCGGCTTTGAAGTCGATAAATAGATGATGTGTGGGCACGTTGTATTCGCGGCATTCCTGCAATACCTGACGTACGGCGAACACCTGGTCTGTGGTAAAGCGTTCACCTATAAATCCCGCCTGGTACTGCCCCACGAACTCTCTTGCAATTGGTGTTAGTCGACGGCATAAAATTTGGGAGAGTACCTTGTAGGCGGCGTTCAGCAATGTGATTGCGCGGTAGTTGCTACAATCCAGCTTATCGCCCTTTTTGTAGATGGGACACACGACACCTTCCATCCACTCCTGCGGCAGAACCTCATCCTCCCAAACCTTGGTAATCACCCAGTGCAGCGCTCTAGTCAGTGCTTCACCACCGTGTTTAAACAGCTCTCCTGGTAGTTGGTCAACTCCAGGGGTTTTGTTGTTTTTCAGCTGGCCGATCTCCTCCTGGATTTTCTGGAGATTCGGAGCCGGAAGTCGCATGTCCTGCGCGCGTGCTCCTAGGTTCATTACCATACCGCCACCGTTGTCTGCCATATCGCCATTCAGGTGCTCTTCGTAGTGCTGCCGCCACCTTTGGAACACCTCACGCTCGTTCGTATGAAGGTTCCCGTTTATGTCCTTACACATATCGGGCTGTGGCACGTGGCCCTTACGTGAACGGTTCAACTTCTCATAGAACTTTCATGCGTTATTAGCGCGGTACAGTTGCTCCGTCTCTTCACGGTCTCGATCTTCCTGCTGGCGCTTTTTCCACCGGAAAATCGAGTTTTGTCTGATCCGCGCCCGTTTGTATCGTGCCTTGTTCGCCCTCGTGCGGTGTTGCAGCAATCTCGCCCATGCTGCATTCTTCTCCTCAACTAACTGCTCACATTCGCCGTCATACCAGTCGTTTCTCTGATCCGGAGCCACCGTGCCTAGTGCAGCGGTTGCGGCGCTTCCAATGGCGGATCGAATATCTCTCCAGCCCTCTTCAAGAGATGCTGCGCCTAGCTGCTCTTCCGTTGGGAGTGCCTCTTCCAGCTGCTGCGCGTAGTTACCGTCGAGAGTTTTGAGCGCAGACATACTGCGACGAGGTAATGGTCGGATTCAATATTCGCACTGCGGTAAGTGCGTACGTTCGTGATGTCGGAGAAGAATTTACCGTCGATTAGAACGTGGTCGATTTGGTTTTCCGTTACTTGATTAGGTGATTTCCATGTGGCCTTGTGGATATTCTTGCGGGGGAAGAAAGTGCTTCGGACTACCATTCCGCGGGAGGCTGCAAAGTTTATGCATCGTTGGCCGTTGTCGTTCGATACGGTATGCAGACTATCCGGTCCGATGACCGGTCTATACATTTCCTCCCTTCCTACCTGAGCGTTCATGTCACCGATGACGATTTTGACGTCCCGCAGTGGGCATTCATCGTATGTCTGCTCCAGCTGCGCATAGAACGCTTCTTTCTCGTCGTCGGATCTCCCTTCGTGTGGGCAGTGCACGTTGGTGATGCTATAGTTGAAGAAACGGCCTTTTATCCTCAGCTTGCACATCCTTGCGTTGATTGGCTGCCACCCAATCACGCGTTGGCGCATCTTCCCAGCACTATGAAGCCGGTTCCCAGCTCGTTGGTGGTGCCACAGCTTTGGTAGAAGGTAGCCGCTCGATGCCCGCTTTTCCACACTTTCTGTCCTGTCCAGCAGATTTCCTGCAGCGCTACGACATCGAAGTTGCGGGGATGTAATTCATCGTAGATTATCCTGTCGCAACCTGCGAAGCCTAGCCATGTTCCATGTTCCATGTTCCAAGCTTCCAATCGTGATCCTTTATTCGTCGCCTAGGTCGTTGCCGATTGTATCGAGTCGTATTATCTTCTATGTCGTTCGTAATAGTTGTTTTAAAGGCGGCTTATTGGGCCTGCGCAAACCTCCTGTCTCGTCGGAGGGCCGTCGTTTCAGGGCTGTTTAGCGTCCCACCGAACACCAGGGCTTGGGCTTGTGCGCTTTGAGCGGCACACGGTCGCTTTGGCGGAGCCTACTTGCGGATACATGCAGCTTTTTATAGAGGTTTAACAGGGCCCATTGTCAAACCCCACCACATCCTAGGCAGGCGCCACAACTCGCAGATGGCCTGGGGAGGGATCGTCAAGCCCTTGGACATAGTCCCTGCTGCCCCAACCGTGAGGACGTGGTTGGCGCCTTTACCCGAGCAGGAGCGACAACCTCGATAACAGAAATTGGTATGATTTAGCCTTGCAAAAGAGGTAGAATACCAAAAAATAATCTTCTTATTGGCATTACATCCCCACACTGGGACAGAGCCGCCTCGCAGCTTAGTGTTCATTTAGCACTTCCACAGTTATTAACTGCGAGGTTTGTAAGCCAGGTTACCATTTTTGCATTCGTATATCATGAGGCTAGCACGGCCCAGAGAAGTCGAGACAATTTCCAATCCGAAAATTGCCTAGACCGGCACCGGGAATCAAACCCTGCCACCCTCAGCATGGTCTGGCTTTGTAGCCGCGCGTCTTACCGCACGGCTAAGGAGGGCCCACCAAAAAATTATATGCAGAATACTTGAGGCATACCATGCTTAGGTATTTCAATACCAAATTAATAATAATTGGTTATGCATTTGGTATTGAAATTCAATTTAATATCTGAGTTTGTTATGGCTTAAGTATTGTACATATTAGTTTTTGGTATTATTCCTTTGGTATTTTATCCTTTATGCAGGGCTAGTTCATAACAGAGTATGGTATCAATAACAGAATTAAGTATTATTGAGCCAATTTCTCCTGCTCGGGTATCGACCATTTAAAATTATAGAGCACTCGGACTTTCCACATTGAGGTTGAAGAGCACATCCCATGCTTTCAATCATTGGTTCCCTGTGCAATCTTTGTTCTTTTTAACCTTTTGTCCATTCGACCTTCCTTTTTTCAACATTTTGTGTCTTTTCGACCTTTTATCTTTAAGATCTTTTGTCCTTTCGACCTTTTGTCATACATTCTCTGATCATATGATGCTTATCTCCTACATAATACAATAACTAGAAAACCAACGAGCTGTTGTCATAAAAACTTTCCAATTGTAATCCGATATACGATATTGGTGGATTTTTCGATGGAGCAGAGGTTTCCACGAGTGGGCCAATCCAAAAGTAAAGAATCCCACCGAATAAAAAAAAATCATTCGTCTGATGATTTTGAAATATATCAATAGTACATAACCACTACGGTCATATGAGAGAGAGCATTTTGAGGATTTTGAAAACATTCTTTAACAAATCCGAAGAGTTTTATTGATTTTTTTTCCTTTTCATATTTGTTTTTTATCCTCCCCCCCCCCCCCCCCCCCCCCCCAATCTTCCTTGACCTTTTGGAGACCAGTAGGACATAATTTAGGGGAAGTGGGGGTAACACGCCCATAGGGGTTAAAACGCGCCACCCCTGAATAAGGTTAAATATCCCCATTGTGATTATTTTAAATAGTCTATACGATGAATCAATGAAAAATATTGCCATTGGATACATATATTTCATGATTTTTCTCTAGTTACACATGAAAAACTCGAAAAATGATTTTTGCGTGTTTTGATGCAATTCTAGCTCAGTGAAATTTAGTCTTTCTATCGCTGTTATTCATTGGTAAATTGAAAATTGAGCCATGAGCCATGCTGCTTACTCGTGTTCTTTATGTTCCACACGAAATCGTCGTCAAAATTGGTCTTAAAACGATTTGATGGGCCTTCAAACTTCTGAGGTCGGTGTGGGGCAGTACGCCCATGCTCATTTCGTATGACCGAAACAGCTGAAACATTCGGTTAATTGCCTTAATGTAGGCAATTAAAATGAAAATCAGTACGATAAACACATGCGCGTTTTAACCCATCCACTGGCGCATCTCACCCGCATAGTTTCAAAATCAATATTTTCGGGTGCTTTTAAAATCAAATTTCTGTGCAATAAAATGTACAATTAGATATCTGTCATCGGTAGTCAGTCGCAGATATGCTGTTCTTTAGTATGCGCTGATGAAAACTGGCTGAAATGGTGGTTTTCATTGATAAAATGGCATTTTCCTTAACGTGGGCGTCCTACCCCCAGTTCCCCTAAATTAAATATTTCTAACGGCCTAATTCGGAGAAAATTTATTTTACCATCTGTTGCATATATTGGCGGCCAAATTAGGATCGATTTATTTCCAGTAATGCTCATTTTCTATTACTAAAAGCAGCAAGATCAAAGTCAAAATCTTGTGAAAAACTAAACTTCACTGTTACTTACGCCAGTCGATTCGTGGTTGAAATTTAACGCTATGGACGCCATCCATGCGAATACATTTTTGCATCGTCCCACTTCGATGAGCGCTTGTGATTCTGATACCGATGGCAATTTTTTGCCGTAGTTATGCGATTATGTTTTCACTTAGCACCTTCTCTTTTGTAAAATGATGGTTCTGAAAAAAAAAAGTTTTCAATAGTGCACCATTCCAATCATAAACATCAACAAATCCGGAATCAGAATCTATAGAAAAAAAATCACTTGACTGCTGCTAATGCCAAACAGCAAACAGCCACTCGATGTTTTGATACGTCATCCATGCGAATAAATTTTTGCAGTGTGTCCCTCCAATGAGCGCTTGCGCTGCTACCGACGCCAATAGATTATGAATTGCAAACCCGGCAAACTGGCAAACCGGTTTTTGCGACCAATCGGCATAACGACTAGAACGAACCACCGGACAACCAAACCTCATGGCACCAAAAGCCGGCGGCGGAAAGGCAGCGAAAAAGGCGACAGCGACGATGGCTGCTACGTCGGCTGCAACGGGCAGCGGTAGCAAGGCTCAGAAAAGGCGAGATGGATCACATTGGTCCCAGCCGTCAATTTGACAACACAAACAAAAAAAAGCTCAGAAAACCATTGTCACAAACGATAATGTGTCGTGTCTTCAAAGGTGATGAGCATCATGAACAGCTTCGTAAACGGCATCTTCGAGCATCGTGTCGTGGCTGAGAACTCCGTGGCAGACTATCATCCGCTTGCTGCTGTCGGGCGATCTATTTTTACACGATTTCCATTTTCTCAATTTTTCACTCATCCTAAATGTTTAACGTATACTAATTATCATGTGATTTTTCTTTGATTTATTCTGGATTTTTTGAAACATGTTGCGAAGAGTTTAATGGCAAATTGAAGTCACACGATCAAAAATACGAGCGAAAAAAAATCGTATAAAAACAAAATCCTGTGTAATTTATATCAAAATCCAAAACAATGTTTCTTTTTTTTTAATTTACCACAAATAGCCACAAATAATGAATATGCCCAGACACAGAGAGGAGCCCCAGGCATCAGAATAATAACACGCTTTTTGCGCTGCTCTGAGGCTCACGTCGGCCTACTTCGAGTCCGTTTCGCAGCTAACCATTCCGTAATGTCCCAGAATCAATCCATGATTATCATGCGAAGTATCCCAAGAGTCATACAATAATATATGATCCAGACAGAAAATATCAACATCGTAAGTGTAACTCATTACATTCCATCTAGGCGGATCAACAGGGCTTACATCGCACGGGTGGAGTTGAGGTAAAACAGCAAGTGTGTTTCAAATTGAGTTTTTGAATTCAACATCCGAAGTCGGTTTAGTCTTGGCAACGGAAGATGTAGCGTCAAGTGTGGGATTAAACAAATTGAGTACACCCTTTTCTCCTTCGTTCTTCGATTTATCCATCATCATTAACTTAAATGCCCATAGATCACATATGAATAATGTAAATAACTTACCCAGTGGTAGCCTTGGAAAGAACAGTCGACTGGAACTCGCCGATGCTAATCAACCTTGCAGAAATTGACGTATGATTGGATACCTCCCTCGCTGAAGCTGCTTCCGAGTTCTCCGGTAATGCCCCCTGCTTAAGGTTGAGCGCCATCGCCGATCTTCTGTTGTTTTATTCGCTGGCGTTGCATCTTGTTTTTTGTTCCTGCATTTGAGGCTCAATTTTTATCGTTCCAGTGGCAGTGTGAATAGAGACGTGGAACTTAATCTGGTAGAGAGCGCTTTGGTGGCGTCCGGGGTGGCGTTTTGCCACTACAGTATCCAGATTTGATCATGCAAAATTTCTTCGCTTCTGGCGAGGCTTCTGGATTTCGGAAATAGCAGGAATACGAAAATCACAAAAAATGTCCACACAAATAGGTATTTTACACTAAACTCAGAATCTCACATGTGAGAGGCTGCTTGATAACCCTATAGTACATGCGTAATGCATAGTAATTATGCACTCCTTGTTACATTCCTGATCGTCGCGCATCAAAGCAGGCGTTACTTTGAGCGATAAAGAGTCATCCTCTTTGGTGTTCGAACTGCCGGTTGAGCAGGTTGTGTGCTGGGCGACAGTGCGTGCTTAATACGGATGTCACATCACATTTTTCTCGATGATTTTCGAACAGCTCCTATTCAGAAACATGGAGTTGGAAAACGCGACGAGAAGTTACGAACTTATTTCACCCGGGGGTCTGATGTTTTGGTTGTGTTTTCGTAGTATAGATGCAGTCTCTTTTCTTCTGCTCTTCGTTTGTGGAACTGTCAGTGTGGATCGCACCTATTTCTTTTCTTCCCGTGATTATCCTTATGGCTGTCAGTGCGGAATTTCCAATGTTGACTACGAAACAAACTGTGGTAGAGGTATACAAGTGTCAGTCCTGTGATTTCACCACGCGCGAGAAGAAAATTTTACTAAAGCCAGAATGCAAAACAAAACATATGTTCAGGTTATACCGGTTTAGTTTAAATTATATAATCGGTAGTATAATTTTTTTTACTAATCTATATACATAAAAATGAATTTCTGTCTGTCTGAACCTTATAGCACAGACAAACAGACGTAACACTAGAGAAATTTCCATCGACAGTTCAAACTGTTACGTCTGTTTGTCTGTGCTTATAGACTCCGAAGCTACTGAACCGATCGGCGTGAAAATTTGTATGCACAGGTTTTTGGGGCCGGGGACGGTTCTTAGGATGGATCGAGACCCCTCCCTTTTAGGGAAGGAGGGCTCCCATACTAATGAAATAAAACTTTCTTCATAACTCGAGAATTAATCAAAGAATAAATCAATTTTAGGTGAAACGAAGTTTGTTGGGTCTGCTAGTCAACAATAAATCTCATAAATAATAAAAAGGTTTAATTTCAAACCTTTCATGGGTTACTTTTATTTCTTAGCGTAGAAGAGACGGGGTTTCGTGCAGAACACGCAGAAATTCTCCTCCTTGATACTGACAACAAAGTCTGCCACTCGATGATTAAGCGCTGAAACACGATGATATCAATGCGTATATATTTTGGAAGCTGCTGTTAGCGACAGCCACTCGATGATCCGATTTATGCTGGGACCAGGGTTGTAAATATTCGGCAGCACTGGATGGAGGTGATGTTTTTTATATCATTTTTTTTTTATTTTCTTCCTGCTTTGAAATCAACCTCACATTCCCGGAGAGGCAAAAAACTCACATCACCCACTGCGCCGCGAAGATGAAATTTACCACAGCAAAATGTACACATTCACCCAGCAAATTGAAAAAATTCACCACGCGTTTAAATGGGCCACTCACAGTCATACGGTAAGGCGCGAACTGAGCAGCCTGTCAGAGCGACTTGTGAGTGGCTGAATGCGAAATTGAATGGTCGGTGTTGGAAATGATTTTTCGGCTGCACCCAGTCGCACTCACCACGGCGGCGATGAAGGCGACCGCAGATTATACTGAGATCCATGTTTTTCACTGCATTGACTGTGAAATATTTCTACCCTGGCTGGGACTGCTGCCACCGACATCATTTAAGGGTCATTTGTTTTCTACAAAACTCTACGGAGCCGATTTGCTCATTTAAGAACAAAGTTATCATTATTATATTGAATTTATTCTCGCATTTTTCCGAGCCGCGTACTTTGTTTGTCTCGTAGATCCTCTTCCTTCTTCTTTCTTTGTTCCTCAGCATATTCCCGCTGCATTTTTTCCTTTTTCTCTGTATAATTTTCCCTTGTGCTCGTACTTAAGCTAGTCCGTTTTGTTTTGCCTTTCTCGTATACAAAGTATACGTAAAGGCTATATCACAGACAAACAGACGTAACAGTTTGAACATTTTTTTAAAAATCCATCGCCCAAGTCCTCTACCACCATCTTGCGAGCATGTTGCACGAAACAATGTTTCGTATGACATTGTCACCAGAAGGCGCTGGAGTGAAATGTCAAACTCGAAGGATTACGATGCTAGCGCCTCTAATTGTGAAACGCGCAATCGATCAAATTCAAATTGATCGTTGAAGTCATGGTCGTTAGAAATTTCTCTAGTGTTACGTCTGTTTGTCTGTGGCTATATATTCACTTCAAAACCGAACTTTTGATAGAAGGCTCGGAGACCCATAGTGTTATATACCAATCGACTTAGTTCGACCACAGAGAACAGACGTTGAAGCTGCACTCGCTATGTTGTGATAACTTTTTACTGTTCATTTTGAGATAACTTTGGAATGTCGACGTTATTCCGTGCAGAATCAGCGCTAGCGTCACAAAAAATGCCACTGTGCGCTAGTGTCGTTATGCATGCAAGAGCATACCAGCGCCATCGTGTTGTCAAAATGAGCTTGTGAGTTGCAATGTCGACGTCGATGGCGTTGAGGTTCGGTTTGTTTATTTACACATGTTTTGCAAGAAATTTTGTTCGAGCCTCCATGTCTGTTCTTTGTGGTTCGACGAATTGAGGTGTTGTCTGTATGTGTGTAACTGTTGCAATCGACGCGGATTGCGGTCTAGTTGTTTCCTATTGAAAATTGGCTCGATCGGTCATTGCGTTCCAGAGTTATTCAAAAAAACATTGTTTGGAAAAAAAAATTTCAAAATCAAAAAAAATTGTTTACCGAAACCGATGCAATGCACTTAAATGACAGCAAATAGACATAAATTGATGAGAAAAGTAAATTCTATGCCCATAAAGTGCAAATTTGACCTCTCTTATTTGTTTTTCGCATTTTCATGATGCGCGAGAAAGGCACCACCAACGCTAGGTGGATTAATTTGGTTTTTGAATACTATTTTCACTGGACTCTGTACTTTTTCTTTTTCTCCGTTTCTTCTTCTTCGCCCACAGATTGCTACATTGCTTCGTCTAAAACCTCGATAGTTTCTTCCTCGATTACTTCCTCATCAACAGCTTCTTCATTTCCCTGGCTTCCAAGAACCACTCTGGCAAACGTCATTGTCGATTTCTTGTGTTTCTTCCTTGTGAATCCTCTAAAGTTCCAAATGGATGGAAGCGGAACGCTGAAGAAATAATTTAAAATTTAATAACTTTCTATGAGTAATGAAGTTAAAATGAAAACTTTCCCCATCCTTTCTCGTCTTTTGAATCATACCGTTCAATAACAGAATGTACATTTAATAATAATAATTTTTATTGTCTTGCTTTTCTTTCAGGTACGAGTCAAATCCAATTGTGAACATTCATGACATAAGTTCCGGTACGTAATGAATAACCCCCTGATGAAGCCGCCCAACTGGCGTCCCTGTCGAACTTCCCAATCAAGATTTCGCTCATCAATCACAATATTGAAACACCTTTCGGTACAAATGCGCGCGCTCGATAACAAACCGTCAATTTCGCTCCTAATCACATCTTATACAAATCAAAATTCGTTTTTGGTTGTTGCCTGTGCTCACTGTTGTTTGGCGTTAGACGCCGTCTATGGGCGATCAGTTTGCGCCACCACGGCGGAGTGCCAAATACCAAGCCCCTTTCTCGCTATCCAATGGCCCTGTAGCTTCATGATCATCATCTTCGGAAACAGTGTGCTCGTCATCGTTGCCCGCACACGGGTCGGTCGTTGTCGTTCGCCTTGTTAGCCTGTCACAGATCCTTATTAGGAATTCAAACAACTGCAAAGGCCACCACCGAGATCTAGTTCCGACTCTACGGTAACATGGCCGCGGCGGCAAACAGCTTCCAAGCGCCACTCTTTATGGAATTCTAAATATGGTCATCGCAAAACGAAACGACATGGAGCTTTCCCACCCCCGCCCGTTGTGTCGCCACCACGCGCCAGCCTTTATGGACAATTGTTTTTCGAATAGACACCAAGATTCATAATAGGATATGACAATGCTCGCCGTCGAATGTTGAACATCGATCCGCCCCGTAAGCAGTTTCCAGCGTGAAACATGCCTCACTTTCCATTTTCTAGCTCAGCTTGCAACCGGTTTATGCTTCGACGGCGCGGAGCAGATCCTTTTGCGAATGAGCACTTTCCGAAAATGTTATTACGAATAAGGAGTTGGTTTTTCATCCCATCAGTTTCGCTCGCAACATAAATATTGGTTGAATAATATTGGGTTGGTTATTAATTTCCGAAATAACAATTGCAAGACTAATTTTGTTTAAATGAGGTGATGAGAAGTTACCATTTAGTATTAGTTAGGTAATCGAAATGATATTAAATTCCCCAATAATTGAAAGTTCTTAACTTTACAAGTCAGTTAATATATTTTGTAAAAAAACAGCTAGGTACCCTATATTCTGGTCGTTTATCGATTCCGAACGCGTGATATCCGTGAGTACCTTCGGCACTTTCGATCTGATGCCAGGTCCCAAACTAGCTCGTCACTCGTTGGGACCGAAACGAAAGACATGATATTAATTTTGTTGTATTTTGCGGTGAGTAAATAAAACAGTGTGTTGATGAAAAGGTGCAACCCAATCTGACGACGATGCTAACGAAACGACAGCGCACGGCATTAATAAATTGATCGCTGAAAGGTGTCAGACCGGAACAGGCCGGCGGTGGCGAATTAAGGGCACTGTCGATATCTGCAAGAAATTTAAAAAAATGTGTCTACATCCCGTTGATTGTGGTTTGGAGCCAACCAAAGTTTAATGGAGCCGAAGAGCCAGAACATGCCACAGTACCTATGCGAATGGCATGTTTGATGTAAAGTGATACACTTTTACTTGAGCACGAAACGTGTGCTTTCCGTGGGCTCGTGTATGTCGTGTGCCGACAAAATTCATGAACTGTGAAAGGTTGGGAGGCCGACTTCAGGTTTACTTTCTATTCGTACTTGTAATGAGGTAATCATGCATAATACTCCAATGATAGAGCTCATTAACGGCCGATTTTGGGTACTTGCAAGTGAATTTATTAGGATGCCGAGTTACCTAATTGTCGGTTATCGTCAGATATCGGCTATCGTGAAACTGGGTGGGGTGCCTCGGTGCCTGTCTTACTTCAATGATTTGAGCTTGTTTACGCTGGTTGCGAGCAGTTGTAATAAGTCATCAACTTACTTAATTACTCATTGCTACTTTTGGGAGGAACGTCATTAATCAAGCAAGAATAGTTGATTTGCTTCATAGTAACTAATGTAGGGTAAGGGAGGTATTTTGGACCACCAGTTCGACGGCTCATATTTTGGACCACTGAGTTCAAATTCCTCTTGGTGGTCCAAAATAAGAGCCCCCGTAAAGATGGTCCAAAATACATCCTTTACCCTAGTGCATGGTAGTCAAAAATTATCACCGACTTTTAAAAAAAAAAAAGTTCAATTAGAAGTATAAGTCCGCACATTAGATTAGACAAAAAGGCTGAGATATGCAAAACTTTGTCGAAATTCAAATCAGCATTACTTTGTGTAAAGTAATCCGATTTTGATAAAACTGGTAGGGGGAATGACGGCTTTGGCAGGTTTTGTTCTATTATTGTCAGGATCCCTAGTAGAATGGAAAGTGTGCTATGGACTAACAATTTAGTGTAGTTTCAATATTTGTAATTGAAATTGAAATCTTGTGGGATATCGGTTGATATACACTACTGCTGACTGACAAAAAAATTGTGGAATTGTTTATTCCCAATTGTTTCATACTACATGCTAAAGGATGCACCGCATATTGGCCCCCTGAATAGTTGAGTTCTACGTTTCATATCTTGCCAGAGCGAAAGCCGATTACTGGGGATTTAGGAAAGGCCGGACCCTGGAATACATTGCAGGACCCAACAAGAAAGTGTCCCGGAGTAAGGACGTCCATGTCGATTGAATCCTCCGAGACTGCAGTCAACGGTCGTGAATTGAGGCAGCTTTCGACTTGGCAGTGGACAGTATGCACGGCTTCACTTGGCAGTGCGGCCTCGGCGCAGAACGATGTCGCTTTTTGATGATGTTGTTGAAGGTTGAGTTGCGATTCGCTTAGAGAGATGGGCGAACGCTCACGAGCCGTTCGTTTGAGCCGGTTCGTATGAAATAGCGTTCAAACCACGGCTCTCAAGTGAATCGCGGCTCAAATAACAAACATTGGGTAACTCGATCAGCCGCTTGCCATTTGTTTGTTCAGGAGGGGGAAGGGTCGTTTGGCTGAAACCCATTCGGCTGAAAGCCATTTGGCCCAATGTCACTAGGCCGAATAAACCATTAGGCCGAAACCCATCTGGCGGAAAGTCATTTGACCGAAAGGGTCGTTTGGCCGAAAGGGTCATGTTGACGCACATAAGAACGATGACTTGGTTCGGAACATTGTCAGGCTATAATTGAAGGTCATCTTTTGACCATTTCGGCCAAATGACCCTTACGGCCAAACGACCCTTTCAGACTAATGACCCATTCGGTCAAATGACTTTCGGACTTTCGGTCAAATGGTATATTCGGCCAAATAACTTCGGCCTAGTGGCATCCGGCCAAATGGCTTTCGGCCGAATGGATTTCGACCAAACAACCTATCCCCCTCACTTTTAGTACGCAAATTTGTGAGCTCAATCACGTTCTTGAACTTTATTTTCAACATTAGGTGGTCACTTCGGCGTTTAGAACCAAGATCAGCATTAATAGCATTTAAATCAAAATTAATTCAGTCAAACTTCCATGAGTCGATAGGGACCATCGACTCATGGAAATATCGATAAATGGAATAGGAAATCTTTGGAAAGCTGTTTCAAGGGACCATCACATCACCATGGCATAATTTGCTTCCATTAGTCGATATCGAGTCATAGAACATCGACTTATGGATAATTGACTGTAAAACATTAGGTGTTCCAATCTTCCAATTTCACGATTCTGCCATCTTGGATTTTAATATGGGAGAGTCCGCGAGTTTGTTCATGCTTTGCACTGAAAATGAATTTTTCACCCCCGCCTTTTTCTCTTCCATAAAGCAGGATAAAGGTGATGTTTTTATATTTCATTTTTTAATTTTCTTCCATCCTGGAGAGGAGTAAACAACAGAACTCACATCACCCAATTCGCCACAAATATGAAATTAACCACAGTAAAATGTACACATTCACCCAGCAAATGACAAAAAATCACCACGCGTTTAAATGGGCCACTCACATTCATGCGGTAACACACGAACTGAGGAGCCTGTCAGAGCGACTTGTGTTGGGTTGAACGCTAAATTAAATGTTTGGTGCTTGAATGATTTTGTGGTTGCCCTACAGTCGCACTCACGATGGCGGCGATGAGATTGACCGAAGAATATGCTGAGATCCATGTATTTCACTGCATTGACTTTGACATATTTCAACCCTGGTCACGAGTTGCCGGAACAACCATGGTACCATCCGGTACTCAATACTTTGCCTCTCCTAGGTGTCACAGGTTTTCATTCGTCCCGAAAATAAGAGCTCTTTCATTGTTGCCACTGTCGTCCTTTTGAAATTCTTCCGGAACCGTCAATGATGCCGGATCCGAAGCTGGCTTTAACGAACTCGTTAGCCATAGTGGAGATTTGTAACTGAACATCCGATAACTTTTGTGTCAATGTTATTCCATCAATTTTGATGCTTCTCCTGTACCTGTTTTCGTCCGCCTTTTCAATTGGGCTCGAGAATAAGCTATTTGACTGCTGGCGGAATTTATTATGTTAGTTGAGACTCAGAACCTTATGCTGCCGGTCGGGCCTATGACACAACAAGTGATAGAAAGATCCTGGCATCGTTTATGAGGTGTCCAAGCATTGTCATAAATTTGTAGTTCGGTGGTGCTTTATGTCTGAACATAAAAGGAAACACCCTGAGAAATCATTCACATATTGCCAATTGTAGCGTCAATAGAATGATACCTTCGGCCAGATCATGCATAACGTTAAGTGATCAGTTTTCAAGTGATCCTCGGTCTCAACGAGGCACAGTACGAGGCCATTTCGTGTAGAGTGCTCCACAATGGGGTCTTGTCCGACCCTATCCGTGTCGTAGCTGGTGTGAGGAAAGGATTTATTCTATCACCGTCACTGTTCCTCATCGTAATCGACGAGATTCTGATAGGTGCGATTGACAGTGAACCAAACCGCTCCTCTTCGGCAGGCTTAGTCATCAACGTCAACAAACCCAAATCGTTGGATGTAACCACGGTGACCCCTTCCAGTTTCACAGTAGCTGGGTAACCAGTGGAGAATGTTGAAAGCTTCCAATATCTTGGTAGCCAAATGGCGTCAGACAGCGGTAACAAAGATCAACATAGGCGCACGGATCAAGAAAGCAAGGGCTGCCTTTGCGAGTTAAAGAAATGTCTGGACAAACAGGCCAATAAGTGAACCAAAATACGAATTTTCAACCTCACAACTGGATCTCAAACAACGAGCTCCATCGTCGCTGTCACCAGAGGCCACTAGCAACAGAAAATCGAGATCGGAAGTGGGGCTGGATCGGCCACACTCTACGTAGGGGCGGAAACGAGATCTGTAAACAAGCATTAGACTGGAACCAAATATATTATATTAACAATATGGTTCACTTCGAGTTTTTCCATACAACGAAATGGCGAACAATTTGCCAGTGATAACAACATCATCTAGCGAGCAAAGAGGAATCTAAACATGTTTTTTTCTAGCTTGTGCTGGAAAACCCTCCTGCCATCTTCCGGTGAGTAGTCATACAGTTGTTCGATGACATTTTACAGTGTGGGGATGTCCATACATTTTTCAATAAATCGATTATCGACTTTGTTAAATGCAAAATATCGACTTTGTTAAATGCAAACACTACTGTTATTTCGATGAAGCAGTGCAAAGCAGACAAACTACACCTTTGCTTCAATCGTTCAAACTGTGAAAGCCGTTCCGCAAACATTAAAATGATTGTTCCACTGTAAACATTTCTATCATTTTCTTCAGCAAGAAATTTGATTAATTCTTTCTGAATATTATCGATATTATTCCAATGCATCATTCTTCTTCCTCTTCGGTGTCCTAAATTCCTACTGTAACTTAACACCTGCGTTGCAACTTATTATGAATTGAAAACTTTTTGCTGCCCACCAATGATTGAATGAATATGTATCTTGAGTGGAAAGCCATGAAGATGACACTCATCCGATTGCGTTTTGTTATGTTACGCTTATCATAATGGGTATGATTATTTGGTTACATTTAGACATGGAAAGTGAATTGAACAAGTCGCTTGGATTAAACGCGTCCAAACACCTTCGCTCAACTCACTTGAACGGACAGTAAGTTGAACATGTACAACTCTTGGCAAGTAAATTGCATTAAACTAAGCTGTTCAATTCACATGCCCTTTCAAAACGTAGCATTACGGTGAGATATTTCGGCTAAACTTAATTACTTAATTATATTTTTACGTCTCTAACTATTTTTAAAATTGAAAGAAAACAAAATTGTTCAAGAAAATTATTTTGAGCTTTTTAGTGGAACGTCTTCACTTGTCATAAGACGAGTTTGTACCTTCCCATTCGGTCCCGCCACTTGATTGTACCTTGACAGATACGTATTTCGACCTCAACAGTAAGGTCGTCTTCAGTGGTTCGTATACGTATCTGGCAAGGTACAATCAAGTGGTGGAATTGGATGGGAGGGTGCAAACTCGTCTAATGACAAGGGCAACATTGTTCTTCAATTTAATTTTGGCTCAACATTCGACAAATTTCGGACTTTGCACCAAAAAAAATATTTTCGAGACGTCAAAAATTGCGTTGTTTGTCGATTTGGTATTGACTAGGTCAAGAAATCGACTGAGGCAATAGAATGGAATAAAATTATTGACGGGAAAGGTTAATTTCGCGGTTTTTCGCAAAAATGTTTAAATTTCGCGACTAACAACAAATTTCGCGGATTTCGCGGCTTCCGCAAAATCGCGAATTTCCACCACCCCTAGTAATTATGTTTGAATTGTATTTATATCAGACTCTCATATCGGGCAGTTTGTTCACAAAAGTACGTTTCTCTCTGTCAAATCATATTCACAAATTGATAACAATTTGGGAATTCTCAAAAATGGGATTATGCATGCGAGTTAATTTGAAAAGAAATCATCATTGATTTTATAAAATCAAGATAATTCAACGCGGTGTGTGACAAAAAAATGAGCATCGCTAATACTTGCCCTACGTGAAAATATAGCTCTTATGGGCCAAACACATGGGAAAACTGTCAAAACGCACGCAAACGTGTCCATTGTGTTTGACCCTTTAGGCTTTCATTTCGTGACTATTTGAAAAAAATCTACCGAGGGTCCCAAACAACTTTTTTTTCTCCCTTAAACGGAACCTTTTAGTTGTAAAACAGTCAAATATTTACCACGTCACTACTAAATGAGTTTCCTCGATTTTTTTCTTTCAATCATCATATAAAAAATTAAGGAGGAATCGATTATTACCAAGTTATAGTCTAAATAACTTGATTATTGAAGCTCAAGCCTCAAAGAGCATAACGAAGCCAAACTCGATAAATGTATGAAATCCTCTGAAAATAGCTGAGAAACGCTTGTATGGAGATTATGCACTGGTTCGATACCTTTTTTTCATATATACCCAATTCTTTCTAAACACCTGCCAAAATTGAAACTTGTTATGCGAATGAGTAAGTTTAACTGGTGTCATAAAATTATTCAAAACGATTGATCATGCTAAACAATAATCTACCATAGTAATATAAAAGCCTTCCTTAGCCATGCGGTGATATCCAAAGCAACATTACAAGTTTTATTCCGCTATAGGGATGGTTTTCAAATATCAATTTGAAATAATTGTAACAGCAATATATAATCTCCCTTGAATATATTGATATTTCTCCCTAATATATTTATAATGCAAATCAACTACCAAAAAAGTATTTTACGTGGTGAAAACATTGTCTAATCATGAAATATTGGAACGATTAATTGAGATGCAGTTTACACTGAGTGAAAGCTGTTGAGTATTCCTTTTAGCTATGTAGGTTTTCTTTTAACCTGTGCTTGATGGGGAAACTTCATTAACAGTACAACGAAAAAATAATTTTCTCCATACTAATTTGCATGCAAACTTGAAACGGTTTGTGCTAAATCAGTTTTAATCCAAATGAGCTCAAATTTTCAGGGGAAACTCAGAACATGGTAAAGAATCAGATGAGCACTGTGGATCAAAATCAATTTTTTGAACCACCCTAATGCTCATCTCATAAGTAGGTAAAATATTTTGATATATTGCAAATATATCATCCTTAAAAATGTGATAAAAATCGTTACGTTTTCAAAAATCCTTAAGTCTTGAATGTCGGAATTCCATCGTTTTTCGAGCTCAAACAATCATTTTGTAAACTCTTATGCATCTATATATCTATAAATCATAAATCTATAAAACTCTACGAATTTTGTTAATTTACATTTAAATTCAAAAAATGTAACAAAACATAAATAAATTGATCAGGGTCACTTCCTTGCTGTTAAAAAATACCAGTGAGTTTAACCACAGACAAACAGACGTAACACTGAGGAAATTCTCATCGACCATGAGCTCAACGGTCGTTTTAAATTCAACTGCTTGCGAGTTTCACATCCAGGGGCGCGCGCATCATATACCCTTGTATTTGACACCTGACACTAGCGCCTTCTGTTGACATTGTCGTACTAAACTTTGTTTCGTACAACATGCACGTTAGGTGGTGGTAAAATAGCTGGTCGATGGATTTTAAAACAAATTGTTCTAGCTGTTACGTCTGTTTGTCTGTGGTTTAACCATTGCCTAGCGGTAATGTTTGCTAGCCAAATGTTGAATTCAATAAATTCGGCTCCGTAAGTGTGTGTGTATAACGATCGTCATATGTTGGGTAGTTTAATTATAACGTGTATCGTGTATCGTGGCGCCACATGTGGGGTCGCCAGAATTTTGTGAGAGTGAATCATATTGTTAATATATTATGCATCTCGAGATAAAATAGAATACTGCGGCTTCCTGCTTCCGAGTCTGCGAGTGTAAGACCGCCGCAGCATTCTAGGAAAAGATTAGCGCGACAATAGTACATTTGATAAAAGTGTTGCAGTCAAATGAGCAAACAGCAACATGGTGTGCGAAACAGAGAGCGAGTAGGTGCACCGGCATGGTCCCGCCGGATACAGTTCAACGAGCTATATCAAATTTATTATACATTTCCACAAAAATATGCCTACCACACTTCTGCTACAACATTTGATTTTCCATTTGCATTCGATTAAACATAATCGATTAAGTTTGCAAAAAAAATCAAGCATCCCTATTTTTTTTTTTCATGATGACATTTTGAAGTGTGTGTAAAACGATCGTCATATTTTGGGTAGTTCGATTTACGTGTGTATCGATCCTTTCGGACGCGAGTTGGCGCCACATGTGGTGTCGCCAAAATTTCGTGAGAGTGAATCATATTGTTAATATAGTATATTTGCTGGAACCCAGCGGGACATCGCAGCAGAGGCAGACCCAGAGGCTCATGGCGGCGAAGCCTCAATAAAGAAATAAAAGAAGTCGACCGAAATCTAACCTGGCAACTGGTTAAAGCGATAGCTGGACAACACTCAGGATGGAGATCTTTCAAGTCGGCCCTTTGCACCACCGGAGGTGTACAGGATCCCTAAGTAAGTAAAGTAAGATCAGCTTCCTGTGAGGTGAAAGTTTTGTAGTTCTTTCTATATAGTCTCACTAGCTCTGAGTCCGAATTATGTTGGGCTTTGCGCTGAAATTTTGACACAAACCGTAGAACTTTCTGGGAATCATGCAAAGGTGGTTAAATTCACTGCACGGAGCTGCAAGACCTCGTTTTACCCCCAATGCCCCTTGTTTGCTATGCTTTCCAGAAGTCCTTGGCCTTTTGTGTAATAGTTAGAAAATAATAGAATGTGAGTCAAAATGAACAATATGTTAGCTTCTTTAGTCGTGCGGTGAGCAAAAATAACTCCACTCGATTGCCTGGGAAATTGTGCAGTGGTTCGGCGAGAAAACCGCAGCAGCGTCGACCAATTACGCAATGAAGAGATACAATCAAAATAAACAAACTCCAGCAGGTTTTGGAAAATGAAAACATGAGCCGTTTTTACACGCCCGTTTGAAATCACTCAGATACTGAGTGAAATAGTACACCCGATTCTGTTTTTACACGGATTTTTTTTACACGGCCGTGTAAAAAAAATCCCATACAAAATTTTAGCAAAGTTGCTCCATTTTGCATGATTCGTCGAGAAATCATAAAACTTTTTTTACACGGATTTTCAAATTTTGAACAGAAAACTTGTTTTACACGGAACGCATCCCCCGTGTAAAAAAAGAATCGGGTGTATTGCCGTCTTTTTTTCTCACAGAAATCTTACTCATTTTTTGTAAAAAGTGGAAATACTCAAAATTTGAGTTGCTCCACTTTTTACGAAAAATGAATAAGATTTCCGTGAGAAAAAACATGTGTAGAACAATGGCGTGTAGAACAATATCAGAAAATATCGTGAGAGTATTTCTGTAAGGAACACCGGGACAAGTTGAAATGCGGGGTAAGTTGAAACGAAAGCTGTAATTGAGATCGGAAATGACCGAATGTCCTGATTATTTTTTTCAACAAACTACTCGGCCTAAACGCAGCTTCTGGCTGCCATTCTCGGAAGATTTCAGCTACAAAAAGTAATCCTTGCCATTGTTTATTTTTCGCCCTTTGCAAAATCTAAACCAACTTTTTGACGTGCCAATGAAACAGGTCTCAAAATGATGTTTGTAAGGGTTTGTTCATCAAACTTTTACGGTAGGTAATCGTCTAATGTTGAACATCCATAAATTACGTAACGCTTGGAGGGGGAAGGTTTCCCGAAGTGTGACGACTCATACAAAATTTTCAGATGATTCATACAAAAAGTGTGACACATCAATTTTTGCGTTACGTAATCAATGGATCTTCCCTAAGCATAATGATTATGAAAAATCGAAAAATTTTAATTTTTGTATTACGGTCGTTTGTAATTGCTCCGCATTTTCAACCCATCGGGGCAAATATAAACGCGTGGTGCGGGGCAGGTTGAAACAACGACTCAAAACGTCACCCTCGCAATATTTTTTTTTACAGAATTCCAATCTCTTCTAAAGAATATAATGAAAAGGGGCCATGTTTAAACTGCATGGTTTAGTTTTGAGACTCTTAATCTATTTTTCTTCGTAGTGAGCACTGGCTTTCAAAAAATAAAACATAGAGCATGTAAATATTTGCCCTTTCCTCAGCCCCCTCTTTCACCAATCGAGGAGTCTATGAGAGTTACGCTGGTTAATTAATGTGAATTTATGTAGAAGAAAGAACCGATTTAATCACGACGAGCTCGGTGGTCTAGTGGCTACCGCTTCTGCCTTATAAGCAGGAGGTCGTGGGTTCAATTCCAGGCTCGTCCCTTTCCTACTTTGTATTTCTATCTTAGTTCTTTCTGTTTCACGTTATACCAAAACGATTCCTACTGTTATAAACTTCCACACAATCCCAAAACCTGCCATGGCACCTATGAGAGGTCGAAGAGTTCTTTCTTAAGTAGGTGTCTAACAAACCATCCTTCCCCTTCCCCAGCATTCGCAAGGACGTGGCCAGGACTGATCCCGACTATTGGAGAGTACATTGCTTCCATCTAAGAGTTAGTGATTAGTCCCAAATCAATATCTGTGGTAACGGATGAAAACTCTCATACAATAGTCTTGGCTTGTACCACCTACGAATTTGTGCGAACTGCTAAATGCTAATGCTAAGGAAGATCCGATTTAATCACGCGCACAATTCAAGTGATTCAAATAATGAACCTTCCTGAAAAGTAATCCGAGTGGTCACTGTGTGGGTGTGGAAGAGCCCTTACATTATGGTGTACAGTGAGCTTAACATCCGCTACTCACTACTGTGTGCTCGGCACTCACCTCGACTGCCATCGCAGCAAGCTCACCCTGGCAGCAAGGCAATCTGTCACTTTCAACTACATACTGGCGGACAGGTAAGACGCGTGACACCTTGATAGGTGGTTCCTTTCCGGAAACTTTCGGTTTCTCACAATGGCGATCCTGCCGGGATTTGAAGTACATATTCATAGTAAGAACCTAAATAAAGAAAGGAACTACCTATTAACGGTGTGAAAATAATAAAGAAAAAAATGTACTAAAAATGCGGATCACGAGCGAACCACGGTTGTCGCGCATTAGAAGCGGGTAAAAGACCGCGCTCTTGGAAAAGCGGATAGCAGGTATCGTGCTAGTTTAAAGCGGATAAAAGTATATCGCGCAAGTTGATAGCGGACGAAAAGTCGCGCATTTCAGGAGCGGGCATGACAAGTCGCGCATTTATGAAGCGGACACGAGGGTCGTGCATTTCAGCAGCGGACATTGAGGCCACGCATACGAATGGTGGGAGCAAATGTCGCGCATACAAAAGGTGGACGCAAAAGTCGTGCGTTTGATCACAGGTTCCTCATGCAAGAGATGGACAATAGAGCCGAAAGCTTACCAAAACTGTGTGAATTTGTGCAGCGAAGCGGACGAAACGTCGCGCATGTTATAAACGGGTGTAAACAAGGCGGTACTATAAAAGTGGATCGAAGTTTTAATGAACCCGTGCATCGCCATGACGAAAAGTAGGTAAAGAATTAACACATCACATTTAGAACCTAATCCAAATGTTGCACTTGTTTGGGAAGGCCTTTCCCGTTTCGCCTTTGTCCTCTGGTTCTTCTTGCGAGGGCCAAACCGATAACAAGCAAAGTTTGTTGATCGGACGAGAAAAGCGACCGTTTGGAGTTTATATGGTTACTACTTGAAAAATACTCGGAACCCGGATAAATGTTTACTATTCCAGCAGTCGGCTAGACTAGGATATTGCAGGATGACTGTCGTCCTTGACTAGAGTCAGCTAATTTGTTTGAATAGCAACCAAAGGGTTGTACAGTGAGATTATAGTGCTGATAAATATTTCGTTGGCCACCGTTTCCAGATGAATTAGAGAATCTTCTGTCCGTTATTATGGCAATCGGTTGGATGAAATTGTGAAAATGTTTGTCTGGAACAGTCTTCATTGTGGACCAGCTAAGAAACTGTCCACGCGTTATGGGTTAGAAATAGAAATAGGTTCATCGTTGAGTTCAATTACAGAACGAAAATTTATGCAGCATTCAATATCAATGTGTACTGGGCGGAACGTATTGGAGCTTTCTAGATTCCACCGAAGCTATAGATGCTTTTGGTGGGCTGAAACGCTAACGGATGTCATTGTTGGTGCATTCATGAATGAATTCTCGATGATGTTGCTTACTACAGTTTCTAATACTCGTTGGCAGCTCGCTGTAGATATCGCTATACAGCCCCCGGCAAGAAACAAAACAACGAGAGTGACACACAAACACTGTGATGAACGCTTTGAGTGATGCAGCTCGGCAATGCATTCGTTGTAGAAAAATTATATCCCAATAATAATGCACTAATAGAGGAATGACGAGTAGCTGTCATGCCCAACGCAGGGGACTTCATCATAAATTGCTCAAGAAGTTACGGTCGTGTAACCCAGCATATAACACAATTCTGAAAAATGAGTTTAAGCAAGATTCCTAACCCAATGATCAAGTATGTTAATCGTAGGATGGTCAACAATAGCTGTGGTACTGCATGCACATGAATCTCATATTGTGAACGTACTAGTTATACTTGGAGAGAGAATGTGAAGCGGAAACATCAGATTGATGCTTGTTGTCCTACGGCTGAGACGCATTTGTGAGGCATCCTCCTATACGCATTAGCTTATCCTTTGAGAACCTTTGAGATAAATGGGTGAAATCGGCGAAGGCGAATTTTGGTGCGACGTGGTTTCTCCTCTCGAGTTGCTTCTACTCTTCTACAATATTTTGATGTAGGACCAGACAAGTCATTGATTGGTAAGTTTCGTTGAACATATTGGATACATCTACGTCAGAAGGCAATAACTCTTAGCTTTCGATCGTAATTTGAGAATCTTGACGGGATTAGGTTTTTATAATCGTCTGCATAGTCATGTATTGCAACCAGACTAAAAAAGGTATTTATCCTATGTACTCTTCTTAAGTTGAGGCTTTGTAGCTTTAGTGGAACGCTATGCCTCTCCGTTTCGGGATGGTGTTGGCAATGAGAGCTTGCGTGTTTTATCGTCGGGTCATATCTAAGAAGTTTTGCATAAATAGAGGCAGGTTGAATTTATGTTTTGCTGCATATATTACCTCAACTATATTTTGACGTTGTTCCAAGCTGTCCACATCACCTGGCGTTTCCGATGATTCTCGATCTACGGCAAATTATCGAGAATGAAAAGATGATGGTCGTTTGGAAAGGATTCGAGTTACTTCAATCTTCCAACTTCCAAAGGGATACACCTTAATCTGCGTGTCTTATAGTTTCGTGTAGTTTATCAGACAACTTCCTGTTTACCTCGAGAAGCAGTCAGCAACAAATGAAGATCTTTTGCAATTTTAGCGCAAATTCGAATTGTTGATCGTGAGAGCAATGAGAGCAGTTGTGTTATATATGAGGTTAGTGCATATTGCTGTGCATTTTATGGGTTGTATTGCTGCAGAGTGGCCGAAATGTTCAGATGATCAGCGATCGACCTTACTGATATATAACATATAGCCATATTTGCCATGGAATGTGGTCCTTCCACGATTTGAAATTGAAACTCTAGCAAACCTAGCGGTGGAAGTCAAGCTTCACTGAACAACGCGCTTAAGATAGAGCAGCATCGCATGCTTTGCTGCCTCGTTTTTTCGCCTTGGATATACGGGAGTGCCGTTCGTCGATTGTTTATACCCAAATAGCCTTGCTTGCAGTTTGTTCTATGATGCCTATCTGTTTTGTATTACTGACTTTAAATTAAATCGTAATATAACTGCCTTTGTTATGAAATCTGAGAAACTCGGAATCACTATATGATATAAATCTGCTATCTTCTGCTGCTTGGAAAGAAGTATCACTACAGTAGAAAAATAAATTCTTCACCCTTGCGGGCCTTCAAAATTATCAACAGCTAATGCAGAGCCCTTGACAGAAGAAAACATCAATATCGGTTAGATTATGAGAACACGTATTTCCTACAACTGTCTACATTTGATATATTTTCCTGTATCTCACCATTTGTGCCAGTTATTTACCAGGAAAACAACTGCATCAATATTAAACAAAATTGAAACAAAATGCACATGAACTTTCGGTTATTATAAGATAGTAGGAAAAAATCTTTTGAAAGGCTCGTTTACTACTAGCACTCGCCTTATGTCCGAAACACTGTGATTGGTTAACCCATTTTATCCGTACATTAGTAAACATAATATACAAGTTGTTGCTCCCGCCCTTGGGAATTTCAATAAGTGAAGAAGTGATGAAAGCTCAACCCTTCGGAGATTAACGCAACATTTATATTTATGAGAAGAAGAAAAAAATATAAAATAAAATAAAAGTGGCCAGCTCAGTTGCAACAAAGTTTTCACAAATATTTAGTGAGCTACCTTCCTCTCAGTACTACATTTTTCTAACAAACCTAGATCTTGATTACGATTGACGAAAACCTCTAAATGAATTCAAATTTGTTCGAAACGTATCCTCTTTTTATTTTGTAGTGGGAAGTGGATGTGTGGGTGTGGAAGAGCCCTTACATTATGGTGTACAGCGAGCTTAACATCCGCTACTCACTACTGTGTGCTCGGCACTCACCTCGACTGCCATCGCAGCAGGCTCACCCTGGCAGCAAGGCAATCTGTCACTTTCAACTACACACTGGCGGACAGGTAAGACGCGTGACACCTTGATAGGTGGTTCCTTTCCGGAAACTTTCGGTTTCACACAGTCACCAGTAGTAGGTAATCAATCTGATAAATTTTCAGCGCAGTGCGTTCTCTAGAATTTGGTCCCTGGAAATTACGCTTGTGGTATTGTTGCATACTGCCCTTATTCACATCCCATGAGTCCCATGTCAGTATTCTCCAACTTGAGTAATTTCCCGTTAAATTTTTCTAACTTGTTTTACATGGAGAAATACAAAAAAAAATCTAATAAATTGGAAAAATAGCAACTTTTGAAAAAAATTGAAATAATGTTCTTTATCTGTATGTATTGCTAAGAAACAATTCCATTCCAAGTTTATTTTTTGTGTAAAAAAGTATCAAATTCTCTAATGTGACTTTTATGCGAGTAAATATCAAGATGATTGATTTTCAAATTTCTAGGAAAAAGCCTACTATTTAATCAGTTTTCCTAAAACATGAGACAATTTTTTAAGCTAATCCAGTTTTCCAATAGATATTTTAGTTACTAGATAAAGATTGTTGCTGTCGTCGCTGTCCGACGTCATCTTTTGCTGGCGAGGATAGGGGAGCTAAATCACAGAGAACAGACATGGAGGCTCGAACAAAATTTCTTGCAAAACATGTGTAAAGAAACACACCGAACCTCAACGCCATCGACGTCGACATTGCAACTCATAATCTCATTTTGACAACACGATGGCGCTGGTATGCTCTTGCATGCATAACAACACTAGCGCACAGTGGCATTTTTTGATGACGCTAGCGCTGATTATGCACGGGATAACGGCGACATTCCAAAGTTATTTCAAAATGAACAGTAAAAAGTTATCACAACATGGCGAGTGTAGCTTCAACGTCTGTTCTCTGTGGCTAAATGTCAAAGAAGGAAAATCCATACGATTTGACAGCTTGGTACCCAACATGTTCCGGACAGCAGAACAAAGGGAACCGAAGCGACAATCTTTATCTAGTAACTAAAATATCTTTTAGTTTTCCGCAAGCGGTAATGGCCGCCAGCTAGTCTCTGATTTGACAATTTCTGGAAGTCAACTGCACTCACCGTTCCGAGCATTTTGACCAATGTTGTAAATACGAAGGTGTGAATCCACTTCATCAGCACCTTATTATTTACCGCATTAGTAAAAACGCTCGGAACAGTACCTTAAATAATTTTAAAAGTTACCGGGTTCCGGTAATCTATATTGATGTTTTCAGTTAATGTAGTTAATATATCGGAAATTGTCAATTTTATAGTATACTAAAAAAGTACCGAACATCAAGTATGCGATTAGGTTTGCAAGTTTCTTTATCGAAGATAAATTTATTGCGTTGATTTTCACACGAAGAAATCAAACGCGCAAAAATGTTTTGTTAGTTTAACCAACACCCAAAATTCACAGTACATATTAGACAGCAGTGAAGGTACTAAAACTTGCTTCAGAATCGAATCCTTGGATTCAAAAACGATGTCAGTTGATCTAAGAATGGTTCAGACCAACAAAACAAAAACATTTTTTGGTGGTATCTGCCAAGAGGTAACCCACCCAAGGCTGTTCACAGATCAGCTCGCCATTAAAATCATCTTTGATGCCACATAAGAATGTTAATACCTATGTATACGCACTTCTCTATACTGCTCGTGCATATATCGCATCTACTGTTGTGTTTTTTATGTGGCACCATATATGTACGGCATCATAGGGTTACTGCTCCTGGACTCTCATAGCATCTCATAGCTTCGATATTCATCCCGCGATAAACAAAGCAATGAAAAGGTAGGAATTTGATTTGTTTCTTATTTTTGCGATTTTTTCCGGCATTGAGTGAACACGCATCTAAGTTATTCGAGATCTTTGGATAATATGAAATGCATGGATTTGGATTGGAATGGAATACCATATCTTTATCGACTAGTCCAAAAGGCGTTAGCGTACAAGCAGTATAAACCGTAAAGCAGGCACATAATCGTTGCTACATTATATTTTCATGTTCAAATAAACTTAAGATGTTTACAAAGCACATTCAATCAAATAGAGATAAACGGCTGAAAAGAAGAACACCCAGTAGCAGAGTTGTACGCCGCCATCATCCCAAACCTTCGGTACTTTGGATCGTAAATGCGAACCTAAACACAAAAGTCAACGCACATCACATTTCACAGGTGTTCTCTAATGAGTGTGACCTTAATCTTCCCTTCTCGTGCGGCCCATCGACCTAGAAGGAAGGCACATGCGAAGTATCATACATAAACGGAGAATAGACCTCACCGTTAGATGGCTGCCTGAATTGCTTCGGAAAGAATAAAAACGAGATCTGTCCTGTGCTTAAGATATAAAAGTCCGTCGTCGTCTAAGGTGCCATACAATAAGCAGTTAAAGTTTATGCATCCCTTTCAACATTGTAAGGCCCGTGGAAGCACGGCCGGTAATCTGCTTACCTCATTGCAGTTTCAAATTAAAACAAACCTAGGCTAGATGCGGACTAGCTGTTTGGCTATGCGATGCGAAACGATGCGAGTGCGGGAAGGTCAGCCAAATCCAATCAAGCCAAATGACCAATTATAATCCACTTCAATTTATGGTCTATCATTTGGCAAGTGAGGCTGAACACTGCTGCCGGTATAACTTTGGTTGGAATCATATTCGAATTCATCTGACTAAGTGTGTCTGGTTGAATTTAATACTCAATATCGGCTCTGTTCATTTGCATTTACCGAACTCCTATAGAGCCGTCGGCAGTCCATACAATGTCTGCAAACCCCCGTCACGTGTCGTATTAGTGCGTAATTCTCTCCACGCATATGCGCGTGTCGAGACGGTTGATAATTGGGCTTAAATTATTCATGGCCCAGCCAACGTCGAATGTGGCAGCCAGCAGGATGCATCGAATTGACTTGGGAAGTGCTTATTTGACACCACAGCATCATCGGAACTGCGAAGGAGCTTTTCAGTATCAAGCCTCGTTATGCAAGACGAATATTAATGGATAGCGATAGTGTGCGATATATAAATCGATATTAGGTTATGAAATTTCATACCAGTTATCTACAATTTATTGCTCAGGCACTTCTGAAATGTAAGACGAGAAAATAGGCGATACGCAGTCTGAAAGAAGCCCAGCTTAAGCGCTGCAGCGGACGTCAGTTAAACGGTTTCGGCTGCAGATGTTTCCGCCTGGAAATGATAACCCTTTTATGTATTCAATCCAAACACATAATCATCCAGTGGATTAACATTATTATGATATAAAATAGTAGTTTAACGCTACACTGCATTAATTCGCTCGTGTGTCAGCCGGAGAGCCCTGACGCAAACGAAACACTATTTTAATGGTTAACTTCAGTCATCGGATAAAAATTGATAGTTTTACTATCTTCGTCTCCCCGAACGTCGACTACATCAAGCCCTGACGTCGAGAGAAATGAGACCCGAGCAAACAAGCATTGCCTTCGTTCAGTCAGCCTTGTAGGGGAAAGCAACTCCTTCTTTTGCGCAAAATAGCGCTTATTAATAAAACTTAATAAAACTAGAACTGAATCGCTTCAGTTCCTAGATAAAATTGAAGTGTATATGATGTTTGATAACTTAGATTATTAAAAACCACTTACAATTTAATCATGAATTGAACCATCTTAAAATATTGTCGAAGAGATGAAACATAACCAGCCTATATTCAACTATAAAACATTCTATTTTTGACCACTGCTCCCTAACTTTTCCTACATTTTATTACACTGCCGAATCGCGGTGACTCGACCCGATCAACTTCGCTACTTGGTACCTAAATCGCCTACTGATTAACATCGTCCCTTCGATCGTCATCGATCCAAGTGAGCGGTTTTAGCTCAGCCCAACACAAACCCCCTTCCCGCTGATAATGATAGCTATTTGCGGTGAACAGGCTTTTCGGAACGAGTTTCGGTTCCAGCGGCGGTTAAAACAATCCTCGGTGGACCGTCATTGTCAAATTAGGATATTTGTCGACACGGCGGCTCATTTTACTGCCCAATGATCACCTATTACGAGAACAAACAAACAGCGGCAGTTTCGGTGAGGTGATAAAATGTGGGAAGAAATGGAACGAATGGGACTTATGCATGACTATTGCAGTAAGGTAACACATGTAATTTATGGGGCTTTTGAATGGTACCACTATTGAGACCAAACAGTGTTGATAAAGTTGTTTGACATAATTGGTGCAACATAATTATGTTACGTTAGTCATATCAGTTTGACAAATGATACAGCCAGACTCTGCTGTTGGAGTGTACTCTGCTGCAGAAGCTGCTCTTATTGCAACGTAACAGATTTAGTGGTGGTCTTGTATTTTTGGGACTTTTCTTGTTTGGTAATCCAACCCGATCAATAATACATAACAAAATTATATAAGGAAGTTACAATGGGATGTTATTTACTTCAGAAATATCTTGTAACAAAATATGTTATGAATTTTGCTGCTGAGTTGTTAAAGGGGATAAAAAGTGTTTTTACTTTGCTCCCTGTTGTGTACAAATGAGTGTGATTTAACATATGTTTTAAAAGAGAATATTTAACTTACGAGACACAGGCATCAGAGTAGTTGAATCCAAATTATTCATGGTAATAAATTCAGTCTTGTGTGATATTTGAACACGGCAAGCCAAGTGTTTTTTAATTGCTCAAATGGAGCTGAAAAAGATGGCGTCAGCATATCCGCCGATTGCAAGGGTTCCGGACCCGGTGACGAGACTCCAGTCGAGTTCAGCATTCTCCCTTCGGGAGATTCTCCATCCAACTTCCGGCGTGGATCGCCCAAATCACGTTCCACAACATCGTGCCAAGCTTCGACGGTATGCGACAGACGAATCTAGCTGGAGGATTGAGGAAGATTCGAGCCACTACACTCCCGTCATTTTTTGAATAGTTACTTATCAATCAAGATTATTAATTTCCGATTTAATTATAAATGTATTTTTATGTAGTACAGTGTCTGGTTCATATGGAAAAGAAAATAACGACGTCTTATTCGCCTTATTCTACTTTCATGCAGTTCAGAAACTTATCTGGTGAGCTTGCTCCATGTTATGGGTATCTCGGTCTCATGATAAAATAAAAGTAACGCCCGGTCTTATGATAAAAAGTGTTCGATTGTATTTTTCACATGAGTGGAATATTGTCTCTTTCTATATTTATTACAGAAACAAGAGTTTTTCCTGAGTTGATTGAGATATTGATGTCACAGATTGGTCGACGAACACCTGAGAATGGCCGTTTCCGTGAAACACGGTTCTGAGCAAAGTGGCCATTGTTAAACATTCATGGTTTTTAAAGGCCCCAACGATGCAAATATTATTGGAACAGGAGAAAATGATCTAAAATGCAGCCATGGGGAAAATAGCTCAACTTAATCGTTCACATAACATTTATTAAAAAAGACAGAATCATTTAACAGAGTTTTTTTTTTTTCTCTGTTGGGTATTTTAATCATTGCGCCCATTTGTTAGATCTATTGTGATATATGCCCCATTTCATATAGCTTTGTCAAGTTGACGCATCATTGCTATGTAGAGCAATTGCATCACCTTGACTACCAGCGTCTTCCCAATACGGTATTATGGTTCTGATGAATCGTACTACCAAATTGGGACTTATCTCCAAACTTCAGAGGGTTCTATCAGCCCCCTGTTGAAGAACTGTAATCTTTTTCTAAAAATTGCCGTACAATGGCATAACAGATGTTCCGAGTCTTCCACATGTATACCGCAGAAGCGACATACATCATCTTGAAGTTTTCCTAGCAGCTTCAAGTGATAACGGCTCGGGCAATGGCCTGTTACAAGGCCTGTATATGTGTTAAGATCTTTTTTTGAAAGATCTAAAATTTTGCGAGTGATAAATACGTTTGGTGCGATGAAACGTTTAGACTGCCTCGCAATCAAGGTGTTCTTCCAAATGTCCTCTATTTTTGAGTGCTCCCAAGATTTGAGTTCCATTCTAAGAGAACACGCAGATAAACCACAAAAAGGTTCTGGACCTATGAATTGTCGAGATGAACCAAGTCTTGCCAGCATATCATAGCTTGTTCATTGCCTTCAATGCCACAATGACCAGGAACCCAATATAGGTTCACTTTGTTACGACTACCCAAGGTTTGGAGTGACTGAACACATTCCCAAACGAGTTTAGATGTGCATCTTGCTGATTTCAGAGCATTCAATGCTGCTTGACTATCAGACATTATGCAAATATTTGAATGCCTGTAATTTCGACGTGTGCATAAATTAGAGCATTCAAGAATAGCCTGAACTTCAGCTTGGAAAACAGTTGGCCACTTTCCCATGGGAATCGAAATATTCGTCCCTGGGCCAGTCACGCCTGCTCCAACTTGATTGTTCAGCTTTGAACCATCGGTGTAAAACACAATCGATCCTGAATGAAGATTTGGTCCACCATTTGTCCATGTGCTTCGCTAATTACATCAAAACATCGATAAAAGTTGTATCTTCTTCTCATCCAATCATCGTTGTTTGTGATCAGTGAGTTGATACTTATTTTGTTTAGAATACTAAGATGTCCTGTTAGGTCACCTTCGAAGAGGTTTGAATCTCTTTTGATCTTCAAAGCACTCTTCTTTGCTTCTAATTGAATAAATTGATCCAATGGTAGCACGTGGAGCAAAGCGTCTAGTGCTGTGTTCGGCGTGCTTCTCATCGCAACAGTTATTGAAAGAGTAGCTAATCTTTGAAGTTTTCCCAACTTCTTCTGTACCACCCTTTCTTTTGTTTTTGGCCACCATACTAATGCGGCATATGATATTCTGGGTTTCACAATCGCCGTATCCATTGAATCATTTTTGGCTTTAGTCCCCACTTTTTACCGAACGTCGCCTTACTTATCCATAAAGCATTTGTAGCTTTGCTTAATGCTTCTTCAAGATGTAAGTTCCAATTCAGCTTACTGTCAAGTCGAACGCCAAGATGCTTGACTGAGTTTGAAAGTTTCAAATCTGCTCCTTTCAATTTTAATGTAGGTAAAGAATAATTTCTTCTCCTTGTAAACACCACTATTGTGGCCTTTGAAGGGTTTATGTTTAATCCTTCGTTTTCACACCATAATGTGATGAAATTTAGGGCAATTTGCATTTTATTAGAAATAACACAGTCATATTTTCCTCTCACCAATATAACTATATCATCTGCGAAGCCAATTATCTCGAAGCCTCGAGCCTCCAGTTGTTTGAGAAGATCGTCAACGATTAAAGACCACAATAGAGGTGATAGTACGCCTCCTTGAGGGCACCCTTTTACTGCTCTCTAACTAATTGATGAGCTTCACTAATTGATGAGCTTCCAAGGTTTGCCGATATTTTTCGTTTTGATAACATCTCGCCAATCCAATCAACAATGCATACATCGAAACCTCGATTCAACATAGCATTCTTCATTGAACTGTGAGATGTGTTATCAAATGCTCCTTCAATGTCAAGGAACTCTGCAAGTGAGATTTCTTTTGCTTCAAAAGATCTTTCCAACTTGATAAATGTGACACGCACTCCCCGTCAAGCAGTCGGAATATAGCCTAATATTAAGCTCGATTGGAACATCTTAGTCAGAACGGGTGTTAAGATTGCTTTTCCCTTCTGTAGTATTACAGGAAAAAGTCCATCCCTACCTGGAAATTTGAAGGGTTCAAGTGAATCAATCGCCCATTCAACTTTCTGTTCAGTGAATATTTCATTGCCCAGAATGCCAGCATTGCTCCTGGTGCATTTCATCCCAGTGACTTTATTCGTTTGTTGAATATCTCGCCTGGCTTCATTAACACCAGTTTGCGTAACAGATGCATTCTGGTCCTCATTGATGATAGAACACGGGAAGTGTGTTTGCATCATTACTTCTAATGTTTCATAAGTTGTCTTGGTAAAAGACCCGTCATCTTTTTTAATAGTCCCAAGACCATTTGTGTGATCTTTAGCAAGGACTTTTTGCAATCTAGCAGCTACTGGAGTACTTTCAATGTTTTCACAAGTGTGTCTCCAATTTATCCTTTTAGATCTTCGAATTTCTCTATTGTAAGCAGTGAGGGATTATTTGTATTGTTCCCACTGTTGTGTACGTTTAGCCCGGTTATAGAGTTTCCGGGTTTTTTCCGCATCTTTTGTAAATTGGTATTCTACCAAGATACGTCTCTATTTGAAGAACGTTTCTTAGCAGCGCAGCTGACTTGAAAAGCTTTCAGTATCAAGCAAGAAAGTTGCTTAGAACTTTTTTCAAGTCCATGACTAGTATTTAACCTTCTGTCTGTGCTCAAAAAAACTTACGTTGTCTGTGCTCTGGGGTCAAATTGACCCCAAATTGAAATTGCTATAACTTTTTTAATGCTTGGCCAATTGTGGATTTTTGGGGCTGTTTCGAAAGATAATTTAATCATCTTTCAGGTCGTTACAATAGATTAACTATTGGTGGGCGGGTACATTGCGGGGAGGGGTTTTAGTGAACAAGGGTATTAAACCAGTGATTTTTTATGATTATTTTACTTATATTCGAAAATCCTACCCATTTTGAACTGCACCTTTTTTAAAAAGGTTATGCAGGAAGACATGTGCTCTGGCATGAGGCGTTGATAAGTTTAGAACTCGGCCGCCAGGTGGAGGTATATTTGAATTCATTATTTTGGACTACTTAAGATATTCCGATATATAGAATTCTCCTCAGTGTAAATATTCTTATCGCACAAATTCAAAAATTGGAAGACGTACTCATTATATTGAGCACCGCTTTGTAGTGCTAGACATCCTGACAAAGGTTGCCGAATACAACTTGAGTGTAGATATGAGGGATCTCAAGCTAAAGCAATATTTCATATATGCAAGAATATTGCAAGTCCGCTAGCGCCGCCTATTTGTAAATTTCCTAATTATTCATTTCGTCACATGACAGTCCATTCCCACCAGACGAACTTTATTAAAGACGTCATCTTTACAAATTTCAAATTTGTGCGATAAGAATATTTACAATGAGGAAAATTCCATATATCGGAATTACTTGAGTAGTCTAAAGTAATGAATTCAAATATACCGCCACCTAGCGACCAAGCTCTAAACTAATCAATGCCTCATATCAAAGCACACGCTTTCCTGCACAACCTTTTTGAAAAGGTGCAGTTCAAAATGGGTAGGATTTTCAGATATAAGTAAAATAAGCATGAAAATCACTATTTTGTACCTTTTACGAAAACCCCTCCCCGCGATGTACCCGCGCACCTATAGTCAATCTTTGGTAACGACCTGAAAGATGATTAAATTATCTTTCGAAACAGCCTCAAAAATCCAAAATTGACCAAGCATTAAAAAAGTTATAGCAATTTCAATTTGGGGTCAATTTGACCCCAGAGCACAGACAACGTAAGTTTTTTGAAAAAAGTACACTGTAACGCATGTTTTCAAGATTTTTGAAGTGAATTTGCACCTAGGAGACAGATCTCGGCGAGTTTTACCAAACTACCAAAAATTAGGAGAATCGGTTGAAAACTAAAAAAATGGCAGCCACTCAAAGTGGCCTGGGGTCATATTGACCCCAGAGCACAGACAAAAGGTTAATGAGGTGCTTTAGTTTTCCGCCTCACTAGCCAAGTTTGAGATATAATATTCCCAGTTAGTTTTCCTGGGATCTCTTTTGGTTTCTATGAGTTGATTTCCAGCCTCATATTCAAATAATATGTGCATGTGATCAGATAGAGATATTTCTTCTGATACATGCCAATTTTTGATTTTTTCCGAAAGTGTATGACTACACAAGGTTAAATCAAGAACTTCTTGCCTGATGGCATTTGAAAAAGTGGGTTTGTTCCCCCTGTTACATATATCTACATCATTTTTTGCAAGATAGTCGAACAGGTTTTCACATCTTTTGTTGATATCCGAACTAGCCCAAATAGTGTGATGAGCGTTTGCGTCACAACCGATAATGAAAACTTTATTTTGCTTCCAGCAATATGAAATAAAAACAGCTACTTCTGGTGGAGGCATATCGTCAGCATCTCCCGGAAAGTATGCTGAGGCGACAAATATTTCCGTTTTTCCACGAATTGTCGGTACCTCCATCATAACCGCAACAATATCTCGTTCAATAAACTCTGTAATTGGAAACACTTTTGTTCTTCCATTCACCAAAATTGCAGCTCTGGGAGGTTGCTGTCCTGTTTTGTAAAATACTTTAGAAGTATTTGTAGGAATTACCAATTACCTACTATTGTTCGTCCATGGCTCCTGAATTAACGCGATATCCAGTTTGCTCTCAGCAAATCTCTTACAAAATACAGCTGTTGCTCCCTTTGCATGATGTAGATTCACTTCACTGATTTTGCTATTTTGCATTTTTTGTTATTTGGATATAAAACCAGCATAATTTGTAGTATGGCCAGAGATATTGGGGTTTTCCCCGTAATTGCGTACTCTTCAAAGTCCTGGGATATTTTCGTTCTGATTTACGAATCATTACATCATCACCAGTATCTTTAAATGTTTTGCTTAATCACGGTTAGCCCTAAACTCTGGTCTTTCACTATCAATTTTATAGCTTATTCATTCCCAAAAATTGTATTATTATATAACATTGAATACACCACAATATAATAAAATATATAAAAACAAATAAATAAATAAGTATATAAATAAAAATAAATTATATGACAAAATTACAATAAGTAAATAATAAACTATAAAAATTTAACAGAGTTATGGTCATTTGAATTTTAAGGAAATTTTGTCTGTCCCGATCTTTCTGTCTAACCCCTGTAGTTGCTCAAGCTCCGTTGATTTGCTAGTCAAAATTTAGGGCTTGAGCAAACACTTCTTCGGGAATTTTGCAGAATAATTTGTGTAAACTCCAGCGAAAATTGGTCTGGAATTTGTGTGGAGAGTCCTCTTTCAATTCTTGTGACAAAAAACTTCAGGAGTTCATGCATAAAATTCCACCAATTGACATTTTTAGCGTCAATTTATTTTGCAATTTTTCGGCAGGAATTCCTTTGTTATTTTTTACCAGAATTTCAGCTAAACTCTCCGAGAATATATGCGAAAATTCCTGCAGGAATTCGCCATTCGAATTCTCCGGAAATTCTCGCGAAAAATATCCTGGAAATGTTTCTAGAAATCTAACTGCATTTGGAATTTCTGTAGAAGTCGCTCCAAAATTGTCTGTGGAAATAACTCCGCGTAATCTTTGTTCGCCTGGGAATTTATGCGGATATTAATTCGGGAATTTTGTTCAAAATTGAAATAAATTCTTAGAAAAATAACCTACAGGAATATTTCAGAGATTATATGAAGAAATTCCTTCATTAATTCCTGCGGAAATCGCTTTGGAAATTATTGCAAAAAATGATTGGTGACTTCCTGCGGAAAAACTTTCGTTACATTCATTGCAGAAAATCTCTCGTTACATTTCAGTTACAATTCCTGTGAAATTCCAATACAGGAATTTCTGAGAAAATCGCAACGTTAATTCTTGCGGAAATTTCTAATGGAATCTCTGCAAAAAATCTTTCGGAAAAACATTCGGAATTTCTTTCCTGTTGAAATTGTGGACAACCTTCCGAAATTCTTCCGTCAATTCAAGGTGGCATTCCTGCGGATTTTTACAGCAATTCCTGTCATCAGCGCTCCAACAATTCCTTTCTAATTTTTCAGATTTTGAATACTGCAGAAGTCCTATTTAGGTTGTATGCTGTATTTGTTTAATTAATTTCTCCTAGAATCCTTGTGATAATTCCTTAGAAAGTTTCGTTATTTTTCGGCGAGTATTCCTACGAAAATCGAAGTTATCCAAAAATATCGCAAAAAATGCTCCTGAATAATTTGCATTTTTTTTATCAGAAATTCCTTTTAAAAATCACTTTTTAATTTTTGAACCACTTATTAAAATCAGGCATCTGCATAAAATCAAGGAACATTTTTGTGTTTTTAATTTCCCTTGAAACAGGCCAAACACATTCCGCCGAAACGTCGGGAAATGTCAAAATCTAACCGTTTTGATTATCCTCAGACTGAGAAAGCCACATCCATAAGAAACTTTAATTGTTGTATAAACCCTTATTTGTTTTAGATGAATGCTACGATACCAATATAAAATGCTCAACATTGTATGAGAAATCTTGATGAAGAAACTTTTTTAAAATGATATGATATTTCATGGTTTGTGGTGATTATGAAATCAATCCGAAACTGAATATCTCGAAAATACGACGAAATTGCCGAGATAAAACGGGTGTCCTTGTCCTTCAACAGTTTTGTATGCGGCATGTTTCAGATTGGCTTAAAAATAACAACAAGCGGCATCCCTCCTCTCATAACTCATTCATTCATGCTCAAGAGTGTATTCATGGCATACAACCATGGCTTGTAAAAATCCGAAAAATATGGTGAATAATTGGCTTCAAACTTATATTCTCAAAAACATTTGCTAACGAAAATAAAGCCCATCTAGATAGACATTAACCTAATTTTCAAATCAACGTCCTTAGATCTAGCATTTTACTTGTAATATGTTTGCTTAAAACAAAATCCACGCGAAACACTGAAATCGTTATATAAATTCGTTTCCAATCCGCGAAAATCGCGAAATTTACGAAGGCGTAACAACCCTGCCCACCCAACATAAAATTCTTCCCATGGTTATTGTGGGGATGTACCTAGAGGTATTCTCAGTCCCTAGTAGCAACAATAACCATACACTAACATTCAATTGCGGAGATGACCAGTCTCCGGCTAAAAATCTCCCAAACAAAGATAATAATAATAATAACATCCCCTTCCTTTCTCAACTGACTATAGTGACTTGGCCGGCGCCGTTCAATCGAAGTGCAATTTGCACCAGTTGTGGTAAATCATGGAGTAGCAACCATTGATATGGAATCGTACACTAATTACGTAAGCACTTATAGGGGGAGGGGGGGGTCTGCTATTTTCTTACGTTCCATACAAATAAAAACCCAGATCAATCCACCTAGCGATGGTGGTGCCTTTCTCGCGCCATAAAAAATAAGAAAAACACAAGAGAGGTCGAATTAGCACTTTAGGGGAATAGATTTTACTTTTTCCATCTATTCATATGCATTTGCGGGTATTTGAATGCATTGCTGCTATCTTGAAGAAAAAACACCCTTGGCAGAAAAACAATGTTTTTTCAATAACTTTGGAACGCAATGATCGGGCCAATTTTCAATAGGAAACAACTAGACCGCAATCCGCGTCGACTGCAACTTGTTGCGAGCAAATCGAATAATGCTAAGTATTAAAAAGTGTGTCTCACATTTTTGTACACACACACACACAGACATCACCTCAAATCGTCGAGCTGAGTCGATTTGTATGTAACACTATGGGTCTCCGAGCTTTCTATCAAAAGTTCGGTTTTGGAGTGATCCTATAGCCTTTACGTATACTCTTACGTGGGGGGAGGGTGGTTTGAAAAACCCAGAAAAAATGCTTACGTAATTAGTGTACGGCCTCTATACGCTAGGAGAAGAATGAATTCTGTCATCAAAAAAAAAAGTAGAATCATGAAAAAAAAATCACAGCGAGGTACAGGATGCAGCTTTCAAAATAATTTTCAAAATTTCGAAATGATATTTATTTACAAATAATTTATAGCATGAGGTTAGAATTTTAACACCCAAAAGGCCAAGCTCTTTGAGAAAGCGATTTTGGATTTTGAAAAAATCATAACTTTTTTGTTTTTTGTCCAATCTTGATGAAATTTTGACACAAGGTCCAATTTTTATTCTAGTTTTGGCTGCACACTGAGTTTTTTTAAATTTCTGGATGGTTCCGGAATTATTCCAGATTCCCTTGGGGTACCAGCAAACTGGTGTTTGGGGTATTTCGCCAGTTACTCAATTTTTCTCCATGGAACCCATATCAAACAGTATAAAACAATATTGCCACACTAATAACGAGTCTCATAGCGATTTTTCCGAAAGTTCTTCCATACGAGTCTTCCATACTTCCATTCCAAGTCTTCCATACGAACATCCCCAGGAAGCTTCCAAATGTCCCCAGGGAACCTGTAATAGGGACAATTTCGATTTTGCTCCGAAACATGTCGTGCGACGGCTCTTTCTTCACAATGTTTCATGAATATACTCGCTGTTGTTATAAAAGTGGTCGAGGGACGAGAACTGGTATCACTCCTTGCAGCTTCCGTATTTGTGTATAGCATTAACCTATCTATCATCTCCTCGTCGAAAAACTCCATAAATGCTTTTTAGGTGAACTTATTTTACTTAAACATAGATTGAAACTTTTGTCACTTTCAAGTTTTGCATCATTTTAACGAACTTTGGAAGGTCGCTTTGTTGACCACTTAAAATCTCCTGATTTGAAAAATGTCGTTTCATCCTCTTCGTATGCAAACAGATGCACTTCAAAAAGCTCTTCGTCGCTGTTCAGATCACAGACGAATTCGTCGACATCAGAATGCACGTTGACTAGATCCGACTCCGATGAGCTCTCCATTTTTACAACTGGTCAATCTCAATATCGCTTGACAACTGGATTTGAAGGTCAAGGGAATTTGAGTCAAAATAGCAGTATGATGTTGAATGAAAACTTTCCCACAATAAAGCCGGTGGAAGATGAGAACGTCTTCAAAGCAAAGGGGCTTGTCGGTATTTTAGGGATGAAATGATTGTCTAGAAGGGAAGAAGCTTGTGGCATATAGTTTGTGCTACCTTGAATACCGGAACTCTTTCTTGGTTTCGTTTGAGTGTCTACTGTGTTGCTTTATCTTTGAGAATGGTACTTACGTTGCCCGTTGGTTATACCATTATACGCTTTTTAGTTTTGTAACTGCAAATTAATTGCTTCCTTCTCCTGGTAAAAAAGTATACAAACCATACAAACAGGTTGACAATGATAATAAACAAAACCAGTCAAAAGAGGAACAAATAGAAACAGGCTTCGCTATAATTCACGCTTGACATCGTGAACATATATGAAAGCAAGTAGAATTACGGAATTCGTTAGAATGTTTAGAGTAAAATCACAGCCAATGGCTGATTGTTTCATAGTTACAAGTGATGGGAGTTTTGAATAAGTAATGAAGCATTCTGTCATTTCTACCTGATATTCCGTATATTGTCCCTTGCGATATCCTACTAGCCCTACGCTGCTTGCAGTATCCTCGGAGTAATCTAAATGTGCACACATAGAAATAGTTTAAAGAACTAATGATGCTGTCTTGAAGTCGGAGGAAAAGTAAACTTTCAACCAGGACTTACTGGGGAATCTGAGGAGCAGAATTATGATGTTTCAGATATTCAAGACAAAACAGAACTGTGTGAAAGTTTATTGAAAATAATGATGGCATTCAAACATACATATATATTTTTTCCCTTAACACGGTAATCACTTTGACGTAGTGTGCTACGGTTTACGATATATCGTATTTAGTCCTCGCTACCAACAGCAGTCTCAGAAATAAAATATAATTAAAGTTACCTTGCAGATAATTGAAAGACTCGAATTTCGAATCCCGTTGGAGAATAAACTGCATGCAACGGAAGCACCTTTTCAAGCAATTAGTTAAAAAAAACCTCGATGCCCGTATCCGCTGAACTGACTGCTGGAAAATCGAGTTGGGGGTTTAAATACGTACTAACTTTTCATGAACTTGAACTTATTATTACAGCATTTGTTTTTCAGTCTATATTACATATTACAGAATATTGTGTATTTGGATAACATATTTTATTCCTGTGAGTCTTTTTCAAATAAATTATGTACTTGTGAGGACATTATTTCTACAGGTTTTATCGCCATAGCTGATTTTTAGTCTATAGCTGGGAGGTTCGAATAAAATCGATTTGTCGAGTATCGCGCATTTGTGCGCCCTCATGCAGCATGAAAAGATAAATCTCAAGAGCGAGAAATTTTTTACAACTGAGTAACTGCAAAATATTTTGGCTCATGGGAATATTTTCAAAATACCCCTTCACTTGCTTGAGAGCAAAAAGACGACTGTTTCAGCAGCACCCAGGTCTATAGTACATTTTTTGCAGTAGCAGACTTGACACGAGAAATTGTTTTTTCGCCCTTTCGGCTCAGTTGATCATATGCTGACCCATTCTATAATTTCGATCTCATGTTTTTTATGCTCGAGGCTTAGTGAACAATAACTTGTCGTAAAAATTTAGGGTGAAGTTCTGAGAAAAACCCTATTGGGATCCTGATTAGCATCGGCTCGAGATTCTAAGAAGCATCCACTCAGGATTATGAGCAAAATTCGTTCGAGATTCTAAACTAAATCCGTCTGGAATTCTAAACAGACTCTATTTGAGATTCTGAAACGAATCTGTACGGGATTCAAAATTTCAAACAGAATCCGTTTGGATTGGAGTTCTAAACAGAATCCGTTCGTAATTCTGAACATAATTTCGGTTGAGATTTGGAGAGGAATTTGTACAGAATTCTGAACAGAGTCCGTTTAGGATTCTGAAAAGAATCTGTTTGAGATTCGGAACATAATTTGTTTAGAATTCGGATCCCAATCCGTTTGAGATTCTGAATAGAACCCGTTGAAGGTTCCTAACAGAATCTGTTTGCGATTCTGAAACAGCGAGTTTATTCATAACAAATTGTGAAGAAAGAGCCGTAGCGTGACATGTTTCGGAGCAAAATCGGAATTGTCCCCTTTACAGGTTTCTTGGGGGTATTCCGGGCGTCAGAAGAGTGGCCAAACTGACCATAGACCACTTTTATAAGAACAGCGAGCTTATTCATGGAAGATCGTGTAGAAAGAGTCGTCGCATGACATGTCTCGGAGCAAAATCGAAATTGTCCCCTTTACAGGTTCCTTGGGGGCATTCCGGGCGTCACAAGAGCGGCCAAACTGACCATAGACCTTTTTCATAACAACAACGAGTATATTCATGAAAAATGTGAAGAAAGAGCCGTCGCACGACATGTTTCGGAGCAAAATCGAAATTGTCCCCTTTACAGGTTCCCTGGGGACATTTGGAAGCTTCCTGGGGATGTCCGTATGGAAGACCAACTTAAGGAAAAATCGCTATGAGGCTCATTATTAGTGTGGCAATATTGTTTTATACTGTTTGATATGGAGAAATGGAGAAATATTGAGTAACTGGCGAAATACCCCAAACACCAGTTTGCTGGTACCCCAAGGGAATCTGGAATAATTCCGGAACCATTCCAAAAAACTCAGTGTGCAGCCAAAACTAGAATAAAAATTGGACCTTGTGTCAAAATTTCATCAAAATTGGACAAAAAATAAAAAAGTTATGATATTTTCAAAATCAAAAATCGCTTTCTCAAAGAGCTTGGCTTTTTGGGTGTTAATTATCTATATTATGCATATATTAATTTGATTGTTAATGACAATGAAGTTTTTTCTTGAAATGATTCCGGAGATGGTACTATTTTTAATGTTTATTCAATTTCTAATCCCGCCTAATAAATCATTTTCAAAAAATCTGAAGGGTTATGTACAAGACACGACCGCCCAACGTAAACTACGTAGAACAGTTTGGTGCATTGAAGAATGTAGTCATATTTTAAGATAATTCATTTGATTACTTATGTCACTGGTTTAGAACAAAATTACAATAACTTAAAATATATAAAAGTGATGGATACCGTAGTCAGGGGTGACGTCCGAGCCCTCACCGACAGTCTGGAGGTCGGATAACAAAACCGTTCAAAAAGGTCACTTATAATTCAGTTTTATTGTTCTCAGATACATTAAATCTATTCTACAAGCATTATATGTAGTTGAAACAGTGACCCATTCTCACCCCCCGTTGTCTCCCCGACGACGGTACGATAACTTAAAATTTTAACTTTAAAACCCCAAGTGGTAATAATGCTTTTCGCAATTCCAACTGTTGCATTCGACTTAGAGTAAAATTAGTAGGGATTCAGTTTCATTCCATATTTTCGACCACTATTCTAGTTTATTTGTAGTAATATATAGGTGGAAATAGTGGAGTATGATTATTAAATAATACTATTCTGAAATAAAAATAACTCACTAGCGTTACATGGTTATGATATCCCAAGCAGCACACGTTGAGCCAATCTTGGTGCAGTAACCATATTGTGAGAGAATTCGGGCATATATAAGTAACTGTGATCGATGTGCTATATGTTTGTTGCTGGGGGTGAATACTGGTGAGTGCGTGTACCGATTTAGCGATTTTACGACAGATGCGAGACGATACACATCGGCCCTGGACCTTGCAAAGAATCTCTGCTCTGGCTACGGACAAACAGGTGCCTCTGTCCAATGGTAGTCAGAGCATCGAGTCATCACTGGTGGAAGAATACGAGCCTTGGACCTTTGGCAGAATCTCCGCCTTCTGTTATTTGGAGTGACGAGGAATAGCTGGCAGAGAAGGGATAGTCGTATTGTTGAGTCCGACAAAGAAGCGCGAGTCGATAAAACCCGGTTGCGCCAACTAGAAATCAACAAATACTAGCCATGTACCGTTTTGACTCAAATTCCGAACATGACTCATATTCCGAACTTTAGCTTTTAAATGCCTATTTTAACTTTATTCGTGTAATTTTCTCCACAGGAGTTAGAATTCGTTTGTTATCTTGATCCTCAGTGCGGAAAACCAATGACAGTTTTAGTTTTAGGTCGCTAAAACGCCAGTGTTCGGAATATGAGTCATATTCGGGGTTTGAGTCAGAACGGTACCAAAAACCCATTCGGTTGAGATGCGCCAGAGTAGTAAACGCTGCGGACGGGAATAGGGTATTTGTGCTATTTTATTCCAATCTAACTCCCACTATCTGGCAGTGGCATTATGGATAACATACTCGTGCAACCATATTATTAATATAATTACAAGAATCTTAGATCCGGGAGCTAGAAAGTAATAGTTCTATTGTAACCTATAGCCCGTTTCAATAAAGTATGCGTTCCGAAGCTATATCCGTTTACAATGATGATTGTACATGATGTACCCACAGAGTATCTGAAGTGCATTCAAACTTCCTGAATTAAAATTGAATTCTTTTGATTTTGGCGCATATTTAATAATAAAAATATAATTAACAATTTGCAGTTTATCATAAAAGTGCACACCATTTTCCTAAGTTATCTTTGAATCGAAAATGTTTGTTCATTTGCATTGCGATTATCGCATTATGACATTGCATTGCCGTTGCTAACAATCGATCATCCTATCCTTGCACAAACATGCGCTTGTAGGGTAAGACGGTATAATGCGCCCCACCTGGCCAAAACGCCCCCCTTTGATTTCTAGAAAACTATAACTAACTAAGGGTCAAATTCAGTTGGTACCTATAAATATTTGTAAAACCATCATCCTATGTGAATATGGGAAATGTTTTGTATTACATAATGAAAATATTTGCGAAATACAAAAAGTCACAGTTTTGATGTAACTTTTAATGTTTGTTTGCTGATCATTCTGGAGCGACTCTGGCATATTGTCCGCAAAACTTGCACTGGAACACTCAGTTGGGCAACAAAATTACTTTTCTCAGTGGTTAATATGATATAAAATTGCTTCCATCTTCAAAAATGTAACGATTTTCGAAAACATGTTTCACTGGCCAAAACGCCCCAGTGTAGGCAGGACGATATGCCCTTACCAACTGGACACAAGCGCAGCGAGCCTGCAGCAGTTGCTTCCAAATTGTATGGAAAATATTGAAATGTAATTCATACCTGTTTGAATGGACCTATGTTGGTTTTTTAATGTCACGCACATAAGGATTTGTAACCTTTTTATTATGGGATAGATAAAATACTAATGAAGGGCTTTGAAACGTCTTTGGCTAAGGTGGGGCGTATTGCCCAGGCACTTTTTAAAATTTATTTTTCACGACTTTTCAAAAAAGCTTTATTACGTGCTATCTGTAATACTTTTATATGACTACTCACGGGCAATGCATTTGCGACTTCCTGGACTACCAAATAACACAAAGTTTGCATACATTGCGTTGAAAAGAAAAAAGTTATCAAGGAGTTGCCTATGCCTATGTATATCGCCGACTGCAGTCACTGCTGTGGCCCTACTTTTTGTGGCAAACTGGTGCGAAGCACCGCACAAAAAGGAGAGCCCAAAAACCAACTACACTGAACGACGGCCGAATGAGACTCACGTTGCGAACGGGAAAAAGAGGTGCTGCCAAAATGGTCCAATACCCTACTTTAACGTTGATGATCAAATGTTTCAATATAACTGGAAAATTCGTGGAGAGTTTCCGAGTCGATTGATATATAAATCTCAAAAATCCATCGAAAGATGAATGCGCTATTAACGTTCTAAATCTTACATGATTTCGTGACGGTCTCGGATTTGGAAATTTTCATTTGTCACCCTGTATCCGAGTATTCCCCTTAGACGTAGTTTACGTCAAAAATCTCTGTAATTTTTAAAATTATGTTCAATTCCATTGGCTATACATACCTTGCCGTGTTTAATTTCAGTGATTCTACTTTTCCTCTGATGACAGCGTTCATCCACTTCTCCTCGCGTATGTAGTCAGTCTGGGCAGTGGCGTAGCCAGAAAATTGGTCTGGGGGGGGTTTTCTGAACATTTTTTTTTTCGAAAAAAAAATTTCTTCTTAAAAATGATGTCTCTGGGGGGGGTTTTATGCCCAAAACCACCCCCCTGGCTACGCCACTGAGTCTGGGCTAAGTCTAAACTAAGCTATAAATTTGGCTGGATAGTTGTTAAAATAACAAAATCTGTATCAAAAATCCCTCCAGCCGCAACACAACTAAATCAGAGGTTGATACCTTCATATCAACATTTAAACAAACGTTGATATAATTATTCGGTAAAAAAAATCTACCTTCAAGGTAATTGCCTACATCACGGATAATAATCTGTTACGCTACAACGACGGATTTCCATCCATAATGTAGGCAATTAACTTTGTATCAGCTATTTATACCGAACATGTGTTCAAATTATGCTAAAGATTATCATCTCCTCCAATTTTTTTCCAATGTCTACCAAAAATAAAGGCAATTATTACGAAATAAAAAATAACTATTATTGTTATCATATCAAAATATGAAATAAACCTGGCCGAAGATACATTTTTTCGAATTATCTAATTATAACACACGTTGTTTTGAATAACAACCAATGATAGAATTGAGTTATAATTTTGTTATGCATTCCTGATTGGGTGTAAGATACCATTAGCCACGTGAACTTGTATGGTGTATAACTCTTATGATTTGCAATCGTTTCTAACGCACAAAATTTCCAAGAGATCTTAGATTATTGTCGTAGGGATGAATACCAAAACCACACGAACGTCGACCAGACAGACAGACCAAACAGCTGTTTTCCTTGGTAGCTTTCACAAACGATTTCGCAAAGATTTCCTTTTCTTTCTCTTTTGCTAATAATACATCAACGGTTCATTCAAATAATTGTTGATTTTCGGCCATGCAAGTTACACCCAGAATATCGAGCAACAGGAGTTTCCCTCTGTAGTTTATTTTTCCAAGGTAATATGGTTTTCCTGGAGTTATTTGATTTCAGCTTCTGCTCCATGTCAAGAAACTGTCCTATGGAATTCTCGGATGTCATGAATGCGTGTTTCGAATATTTTTTTAGACAGTCGCTTTGAGTGCAGACCTGTGCGATGTGGCGTTTAATCACGCTGCACAACTCTGCACTTAGACTTTTCAATATCCTTCGCCGTGACATCCGACTCATTTAAAGTCTTTGATTTTCACAAAGACTTATTTTCGCATGAATGCACCGGGACGACAATTAAGCCTGCTTTTTGGTATAGCCGATCTATAGCGCACTATTGCTGCTTTTGTTTCCCCCTTTTCGACGTTTATAAATCTGTCGACTGGTATTGACAGCTTACCCACTGAGAGAATAGCTGCTCTCAAGCTTTCCTTGGAAAGCGGTGTTTTTATCGACCTTAGTATCTCACAGCGCTCTATCATACAAAGCTTTGGCGTCATTATAAAAAGAAAATTTTGTGTACATGGGATTTATTCTGTCTTCGAATGGTTTCTGTTGCAAAACATCCATATCAGCGAAAAACATGTCCGCTCCATCGAAATTTTGTTTTGTCAGTACCAATTCAGTATCAATGGAACGATTGCATACTACCAGAACAAGCTACTCATAATACTGCAAAACGCCGTGACAGCTCTTGCAATGTATCATTTCTGCAAAAATAACTTTGATCACAGATTTGATCTGAAAATGCAATTAATGGAAAATTAACTAAGAATGCAATATTTTTGAGAACAATTTTTGTGTTGCAGGGTGGTGTGGTATGAAGCATTTTCTGATCCCAAGAGGTCCAAATTTTATTAGTAATGTATCCCGTTTCCATGATGCCTAGAAACACAGTTCAACCTAATTGTAATTTCTTGAGGGTGGTTCGGTATTGGGTCACGCGAGAAAGGTATCACCACTAAGTAGATTAATCTGGGTCTTTATTCTAAATCATTGCATTGTACATAATATGTATAGTAGACCTCTTCATGTTTTCAAAAAGTATCAAAAATTCAATCGATCAGCCCAGAATCACAATTCTCATGCCAAAATAAACCTCCTGTCAAATTTTCAGCTAATTCGGATAGAATTTTGAGGTGGCTCATGTCGATTAAGTGTTTTTGGGGCTATTTTCAGTTTTGAAAAAAATCTAACAAGAGATATAAACGTCGAAAACTATCGCAACAACCTCTATACGAAAGCTTTTGGTGTGCTCTACAAGTCTTGTGAACATTGCGATTCGTTCCGTTCACGTTTTGTCCATGTTAAAGTGATTTTCAAGCTTTTAAGTGCATAAAAATACTGTCCCCCCAAAAGTCGTTGTTCTACAAAATTCTTGAGTTTATGACAAACGATTGTTAATTTATTTTATTATAGTTCCTCTTTTTTCCCTGGAAATTTGAGTAATATAATTGCCCATGTGCGATTTACCGTTAAATTCTTAAAAATCAGAAGCTGAACATTTGTCATAAATTTGCACGTTAGGATTTCTTCAAGCAAGTTGTTCGAACAAAACATAAATTAAATCATATGATATTTGATGCTTACAACAAACGACTTCCAAATTTTGTTAATTTCATCATATGTCTGCATGCTTTTAACATTGAGTGCATTTTAGTGACAAGTGAAATCGAAGCTTCCTTGTTTGAACAACTTGTTTGAAGAAATCTCAGCGTGCAAATTTATGACGAATGATCAGCTTCTGATTTTTAAGAATTTAACGGTAAATCGCACATGGGCAATTATATTACTCAAATTTCCAGGGAAAAAAGAGGAACTATAATAAAATAAATTAACAATCGTTTGTCATAAGCTCAAGAATTTTGTAGAACAACTACTTTTGGGGGAAACAGTATTTTTATGCACTTAAAAGTCTGAAAATCACTTTAACATGGACAAAACGAGAACGGAACGAACCGCAATGTTCACAAGACTTGTAGAGCACACCAAAATTTTCCGTATAGAGGTTGTTGCGATAGTTTTCGGCGTTTAGATCTCTAGTAAGATTTTTTCCAAAATTGAAAATAGCCCAAAAACACTAAATCGACTTGAGCCACCTCGAAATTTTATCCGAAGTAGCTGAAAATTTGACAGGAGACTTATTTTGTCATAAGAATTGTGATTATGGGCTGACCGGTTGAATTTTTGATACTTTTTTAAATCATGAAGAGGTCTAAATAGGGGCCTTCCTTAGTCTAGCAGTACGGCGCGTGGCTTTAAAGCAAGACCATACTGAGAGTGGCTGGGTTCGGTTCCCGGTGCCGGTCTAGTCCATTTTCGGATTGGAAATTGTTTCGATTTCCATGGGCAGAAAAGTATCATCGTGTTGGCCTCATGATATACGAATGCAGAAATGGTAACTTGGCTTAGAAACCTAGCAGTTAAAAACTGTGGAAGTGCTGAATGAACACTAAGCAGCGAGGCGGCAATGTCCCAGTGCGGGATGTAATGCCAATAAGAAGAAGAAGAAGAAGATAATATACATGGCGATCAGTAAATCAAAATCTTTTGAATCCTACTAACCCCAACTAGCACAGTGAATTCAGGGCTGTGGGACAAAATATCAAAAGGTAAAAACGTCTTATGAATAAAATTTAAAAATCTTCAATGTAATCCACTGATTGAGACAAAATATTTCTAAACTAAAATCTACAATCCAAGGATTCGGAAGCCTCCGTTTGAGAGCTATGAAGACCTTTTTTATTGGCTTGGCAAGCTCCTTCTAAGTGTCTCGCAAGCCTCCTTCTAAGTAGCTCGTAAGCCCCCTGCCAAGAGGTTCGTAAGCCTCCTTTCAAAAGACTCGAAAGACTCATTTTAAAAGGCTTGGAAGCCTCCTCCAATAGGTCCACGAGGTCCAGAGCTTCGTTTCAAGAATCTTCTTCTCAAGACTCAAGAAGATCGGAAGTCTCCCTCCAAGATGGTCGGAATTCGCTATTCAAGACTCTTGCAAGATACCGGCCAAGAAGCTTGAAAGCCTCCCTCCAAAGGCTACGGAAGCCTTTTTTCAAGAGGCTTGGAAGCGTCCTTTCAAGAGGCTAAAAAGCGTCCTTTTGAGACGCTCAGAAGCCTCGTTTTGACAGGCTCGGAAGTCTCTTTTCAAGAAGATTGAAAGCCATCTGCCAAGAAGCTCGGGAGCCTCTTTTCAAAGAAGACGGAAGCTTTTTTCAAGACTTTCCGAAGCCTTTTTTCAAGAGGCACGGGAGAATCCTTTCGAAAGTCTCGGAAACCTCGTTTCAAGAGGCTTGGACGCGAGACACTCTGAAGCCTCCTTTTAACAGGCTCGGAAGAGGTTTGGAAGCCACCGGAAGTGCGGAAGCCTCCCTTCAAAAGGGTCTGAAGTCTTTTTTCAACAGGTTCAGAAGCCACCACCATTTAAAAAAAAATCGAAAGCCTACTTTCAAAAAGCTTGGAAGCTTTCTCTAAAGAGGTTCTGAAGCCTTTTTTCCAAAAGGCTTGGAAGCCTTCTTTCGAGAGGCTTCAAATCTTCCTTTCAGGAGGTTGAAAAGCGTCCTTTCAAGACGCTCATAACCCTCTTTTAAACAAGTGCGGAAGCCTTATTTCAAGAGGTTCAAAAGCCAAAATGCTTGGAAGCCTAATTTCAAAAGTGTTTTTCCCAAGAGGCTACGAAGCCTTTTTTTTTCAGGAGGCTTGGAAATCTTCTTTCGAGAAGTTCAGAAGCCTCGTTTCAAAAGGGTTAGAAGCGTCCTTCCAACAGGGCGGAAAAGCGTCCATTCAAAACGCTCCAAAGCTCCTTTCAAGGGTGCAGAAACCAACTGCCAAGAAGCTCGGAAGCCTCATTTCGAAAGGCTCCGAAGCTTTGTTTTTCAAGAGGCTCCGAAGCTTTCAAGACGCTCCGAAGCCTTTTTTTAAGAAGCTAGGAAGCCTTCTTTTGAAAGGCTTAGGAGCCTCGTTTCAAGAGACTTGAAAGCGTCCTTCCAAGAGGCTGAAAACCGTTCTTTTAAGACGCTCTGAAGCCTTCTTTAAGAGGCTCGGAAGCTTCCTTCCAAAAGTTTTGGAAGCCACCTGCTAAGAAGCTCGGAAGCCTCATTTCAAAAGCCTTGGAAGCCTTCTTCGAAAGGCTCCGAAATCTTTTTCAAAAGGCTTCGTAGCCTTTTTCCAAGAGGTTCGGAAGCCTCTTTTCGAAAGGTTCGGCAGCCTCGTTTCAAGAGGCTTGGAAGCATCGTTTCAAGAAGCTGAGAAGCATCTTTTCAAGAGGTTGAGAAGCGCCCACCCAAGAGGCTGAAAAGCGTCCTTTCTAGACGCTTAGAAGCCTCCTTTATACAGGCTCGGAAGCCTTATTTCAAAAGGTTCGGAGCTCCGAACCGAGGCTTAAGCCTCCTTTCAAAAGGCTCGGAAGTCTTTTCTCAAGAGACTCTGAAGCCTTTTCCAAGAAGCTCGAAAGCTTCCTTTTGAGAGGCTTGGGAGCCTTGTTTCAAGAGGTTCGGAAGCATTCTTTCAAGAGACTGAGAAGCATCTTCTCAAGTGGCTGAGAAGCGACCTTTTCATAAGCTGAAAACCTTCTTTTTAAGACGCTCAGAAGCCTCCTTTTAAGAGGCTCGCAAATCCCTTCTTAAGAGGATTGGAAGCATCCCTCCAAGAAGCTCGGAATTCGTCTTTCAAGAGGCTTGGAAGCCTCCTATCAAGAGGCTGAGGAAAATTCTTTCACTAGACTTAAAAGCATCATTTCGGAACGCTCAGAAGACTCTTTAAACAGACTCTGAAGCTTTCTTTTAAGGAGCTCGGAAGTCTTCCTCTTTACAGCGAAAAAATAGGTTGTTACTCTGTAAATGCAAAAGTTCGAAAACATAACGGAGCCAAGACTCTTTATGATATTCATAATCATTATTGTGAACAGTTGTTAAAGGTGGAGGTCTATAGAAAAAGGCATCAGCGGCAACCCAAGTAGCACACGCAACATCTTCCTAAAAGCACCTTGTTTCTATTCAGTTTCATTAAAGGCATTGGAAAAACATCAAAGCATGAAAATGTTGCATCAAAATGTCAAAAACGTTCGAATTGTGATCAATGTTTCATTGAAATTGCAATGCAGTACGTGTTTGACATTTGGAAATAAACAACCAAAGAATTCTGCACTTTATGTTGCAAACACGAAACAAAATCATTAATTTGCATATTTTTTACCATGTAACTTCAATGCGTCTTTCAAAATTTAATTGTTTGTTTAAATTAAGTTGCTGATAGGTTGGATGTGTCTTCATGTTAAATTTAGCATCGTTCAACGTTAAGACAACTCCCAATTTTTTCCTGAGATGGTGCAATTAAGTAACAGGAAACCCGAGTACAAAAATTCATAATCTTTATGGTTGTTATGGCGAGTCAACATGCAGTCCCTTCGAAGTGTTGAATGGTGCTGTGGTAGAGAGAAGGACTATCAATCACAAGATCCATAAATCGAAACCAGTTTTATATTTTTATTTTATTTTTTTACGCTGTAGTATTTTGCAACATTATTGCAATTTAACTGCGCAATCGAAGGATGTTTCCGTAGGCTCCACCTCTTGCACTTTTTAGATTGCAAGAGAGTTATACTTGATGGCACATACGCAAAGATTGTTTCTTTCCGAATAGTTGCAAGACAGTGAAATGTTCAGTAGTGAAAAAAATTGTGCTGTTTGGGAAGGTAGGCAGCCAAAAATCCAAAATTATAAAAAGTATGTAACATGAAAGGGTGTGGCGTCGTGCTCAAGTAATGGTTCATCAAGGAGCATCTTCCAGATGGCCAGAGCTTCATGGTACATGGAACAATAGGATAGAGAAGAAAAAAAATGAGAAAGAGAAAAACACGAGCATTAGACTTTGATAACAGCCGAGCAAAGAAAGGAATATATGACCTTGTAGGGTTGTTTACTTCGGGCCACAAGGCTATCGAATAGTTGCTTTCTGGAAGCATCACTTCATGATCGATGCCATCGTAACCGGCTCCACACCTACATTAATTGGTATAGACAAGGGGTATACCCCGTTAGATATAAGTACGTTAGGCATAAAGACGTTAGAAGGCAGAACTATGCCAAACGTCCATTATGCCAAACGTACATTATGACTATCATCCTTATGCATAACATCCATTATGCCTAGCGTACTTATGCATAACGTCACGGACCCATCGACAAGGTATATTCTGTACAGATGTGCTTTTAGTGAATAGTGATTGAACATAATCCTCAAGATCACGCAAATGAAGCATCGACTTAAGTCCTCACCTCTGGACCACGCTTGCGCAGAAGTTTTAAAAACAATAGAGAACAGCCACTGATCGGAAATTATCTCCAAAGCGAAGTTAAATGTAGCCAGCTCAGAAACATAAACCGAACACGGTTCTTTTAAGATGGATGAATTCTCAACGTAAATACCGAAGTCAGTAGATGTTTTGGAAAATAAAAAACATTTTTCTTTGAAATTTAAAAGAGTTTTCATTCATTCTAGTCTTAATTTAGGAGAGATTTTTGGGGAGAACAATAAAATTTTCCCAACGAAATTCAAAGCATTTTCCCCGAAAAAAAAACACAAAAACGTTAATCGTACGCCGATTCACGCAGCCGGATTAGCGCGCACCTTCAGCCACCAGCATATGTTAAAAGACAGTGCTTGAACAAAAATTAAATTTCTGCTCGATGTGACAGTTATCGTCATCGAGGCCATAACACAGACAAAGAAAATTTTATTTTCATCGAAACGGATAGAAGCAGATAAAGGAAACTCCAACCATAGGTCGTAAAAGCAGGAGCTAAGAAACCTATTTTTTGGCAGACTGCCAGTCGTCTACTATGAGCGGAAGTTGTGGTGATCAGTGATTCATGGTTATTTTTGCCACTCGCTACTCATAAGTGAGCTTTGGATAATTCTTCGTGTGTTTTAAAGTTTTACGAAGGGAATGTTGAATTTGGTGACCCTACAACAATTCAAAAAATGCATTGCATGATTTGCAATTTAAATACACGAATCATTTTCATATTCTTCCACAATGCAAACCATCAAGATGCAAATATGCTACTGTCTTCCTGTGGTGAAGTGCTCAACCACAGGTCATTGTCTCTGTCGTCGTTTGCAGGTATACAGGAAGCTTCTCGCCGCTGCAATGCACTGAGGGAGACATCTTTTTTTCTTTGACGATGCTTCTTCCCATGTTTGCTGGTTTTTGTCTTTATCTGCAGAAAGTGAATCCCCTCGAAAAAACGGGGTTTCCATGTCAGTGGATCAATTCGATACTGATTTGCATATAATCATGGCTTCTATGGCTTCCTTCCTCTTTTAAGAGCCGCGCGTCTACATCGGGCCCAAGACAGTACATCCGCCACTACACAGTAAAGACCTCGATTTAATGAAGGATGGTGACATAGATAAGCAAACCCGACTAGAAGGTCATATCAAAATTATATTAACATATGTTATTATGTTATACTAAATTTTTATAACAAAATTTGTTAGAAACATGGTGCAGGATGTTGTTAAAATATCTAAATTTCTATCAAAAATTACACTAACAAAAACAAAAAACTATCAAATTTTGTTACAATTTTATCATAGAAATAACATATTTTGTTCGAAATTTTTAACAGAATCAGATACAAAATATATTTTTTTTGTGCAGTTGGAATTTTTTACAGGTCGTGATAGGTCTTCAGATTGTGATCAACAATCAGAAATTTTTGTTTTTTTCCTAACAAGAATATTTTTCAAGAACATGAAATTAACAACATTACAAATTAGACACAACAACATTCAAATTATATCAGCGTTGTGATATCTATGACTGGGAGACTTTGCTATACATCTATTTTAATTGCCTACTGTTGGGCAATTCAGTGTAAAGCATTTTTAAATCATATTATGATAAAATACTGTTGCAACATTTGAAAGATAGTGGCTGCTAAGAACAAAATTGTATCAAAATTTGTTATAAATATCACAATATGTTAAAATCGTGTTCAGTTTCTGTTATGCTCTTCTAGTCGGGAACGCATCCTCTAAACTTTAATGTGCTGGTTCGGAACATGGGAAAATTGGCCTCTAAAATATTCGAAACTCTTCTAACGAAATGATTAAAAGCTTTTTAAAAATGGTCGTCAGAAAACGTCGTAAGTGTATCGTACGTAAATCTGTGGTGCATGTCTCGTCAATTCATGTTTTATCACCCTACTGAGAGCGTACTGAACACATGAGCCGAAGAAAGTTGTCAACGAATTTGTGCACATCAAAACGCCGTTGCATCTTCGTTGTTGTACTAATTGGGTTGCATGTTTATTACCAACAACCCACAACCTAACCACCTTGGATCATGTGGATGGATAAAAGTAAAAGAAGAACAACATCTTGTCGGTCAAGAGTATCAGCATCACATCTTGGATTTATGTGTGTATGACACACGACGATGCCATTAATACCGCTCTCGTCGGTTTTCGATGGAAGTTGATTGCAAAAAAAACCAGACCAAGTGTCGACTTTGGTTTCATTCATGAAGCCCAATAAAAAAAAGTATCCTCCGCTATAAACGAGAGCGAAACTAATGAAAGTTGTTGTCGATCACTATCGGTGGCATCACGTGTGCTGCCTGAGAGATACCCGAAGTATACACCGCGTTAGTTTGAAATCGAAACCAAAACCAATCGATTCGATTTTGGCGGAATTTGGCCAATCTGGCTTCCGGCTATGGGAAGTGTGTCGCGCATGATGATGTGATGAATGAAAAGCATCAGTAGCGATGACTAACCAAAAATTTGTTTAGATGCGCATCACTTCTCATATCCATGGCACTTATATATACTTTTCCAAGACGCTAGATCACATGTTCCCAACGATACATCTGGGAAAAAGAATGAGTGCTGATAATTTGAAATCAGTAATAATATGGATGACAGAAATAAAAAACATTTCAGTACTGATGCAAGTTAACTTTTTAGAAATTATTAAATTAGTTTCTTTTGCAAATACAAAAATATAAGTTTTTGGAAATTGTGTTTCGATATTTAAAATCACGCAAAAAAACGCTGTTCGAAAAGTCATGATGCTCAAGCCTTAAATGAAAGATTTCTGTATGTGGTGCATTTCAGTAGAACCACCTAAAATTCTAAAAAAAAATAGTTAAGAGGTTCCAACGAAGCAATTTATGGAAAAGCTGTTTTTTCGCACTTATTGTCACATATCGGCTATATTCGGCACATTTTAATCACTTTTTCAATCGTTAAATAGTTCATGCTTTCACTCTCCAAATCGCCTCACGCGCTACAGACACGGACCGTGCCTCTTCGTGACAAGTCTCCTGCCCGTCTACGTTTCCAACATCACCTTTGCACATCACATCCTGGGCTCCAACACAACACAACTTCCCTTACTATTTTCACCGCAAAACACCGAAATTCCGAAAAAATTGTTCGAGATGGCACTTTGTTTGCGACTACGAATAATGTAAACAAACCTTGTCCGGAATTGCTGGTTCGATTCCACGATTCCAGCTCGTCTGGCTTAACCCAAATTTGAGTCAATAACTTAAAATTCGAAAAACTGATGGCTCAAGATAAAATTGATATTAATTTGACATAATAGCCACTAACTCAATATTCAATCTCGTTAGAATAGTAATGGATGCTAATTTGGTTTGAAATTCAACCGTTTGTTGGCGCTAGTATATATGGAATCACCTGTAAAATTGTATATCTCGAAGTCTGTTGGACTTAGAAAGTTACCGCCTTCTACAAAGTTGTTCGGGTGGTCAAAACCATTATGAAGGAGACAAGTTCAGTTTGAAATTGCTTGGTGGCGCTAGTATATAAGGAATCACCTGTAAAATTGTATAAATCAAAATCTGCTAGGTTTAGAAAGATACCGCCTTCTACAAAGTTGCTCGGGTGGTCAAATTCGTTGTTACGGAGACAAGTTTAATTTGAAATTCATCCGCTTGGTGGCGCTAGAGTCTAAGAAATCGCTTGAAAGATTGTATATCTTGGAACCTGTTGGATTTAGAATGTTACCGCTATCTACAAAGTTGTTCGGGTGGTCAAAACCATTATGAAGGAGACAAGTTCAGTTTGAAACTCAGCCGCATGGAATCACGTGTATCTCGAAATCTGTTAGATTCAAAAAGTTACCACCATCTACAAAGTTGTTTGGGCGGTGAAATTCATTGTGACGGAGCCAAGCTTAGTTCTAAACAAGAAAATAATATAAATTTATGATTTGAGATTCTTGATAGTTAAAAAATGAATCTTAGTGGCACTTCACATAAAATAATAATAACGCAATATAATTTTGAATGAAACACATGGTATAGCCTAGTACGCTGCTGATACGGAAAATTTGATCAAATTACCAAAGTAAAATTGACAGCTGATTCAGTATGGAGGAAAAATGTCACTTTTACCTTGCGGAATAATGGTACGGAAAATTTTTCCATAAGGAAAAGTGACAGCTCCATTTACTTTATACAGCAGGCGTTATTCGCCTTACGAAACTTTCTCTACTTGTCAGCTCCGTACTGCTTACGGAATTTCAATAGCGGAATCATTACGTGAAGATTCCATATCCTATCTATTTGCACAGTCCGTGTCAGCAGCGTACTAGCCTTATACCGTGGAATCGAACCAGCAATTCCGGACAAGGTTTGCTACATACAACTAGTGTCAGTTAAAACAAAGAGAGAAGGCAAAAGAGTTGTTCTGAGAGAAGAGAGGGGATTTTGGAGAATGGTATGATTCACATAAAGTTTTGACATACTTTAACAAACAGTGTGATGGCGTGATTAGTTGTTTTTTCGTAAAAAAATATTTATGAACAACAAAAACAGCTCTTTGTGTGGTATGTATGATTTTAGGAAGTTTGACATTAGAATAATATCCAAAAAACAATTTCTGTTATGATAACATATTTCATTATCCATATGTACTTGATACTTTCTTACCCAATAACTAGACGATAACTTATAATGTTATTAGAGTAGAGTTTATTTATGTTTATGTTATTATTTTGTTCTTCGCCTCTGCTCGGGTATCAATAATTATTCAAAAAGAATTTTTATAACGAAAGTTTTAGAGAGAACAGATGCGTCATTGCGCATCTCGACTCTAAACGAGTAAACCATGCAACAGTTTACTTACTTACTTACTCTACAATATTTGTCTAATGGTTATTTCTCTTTGTGACAAGAAAGAAGTGCGAAATGATAAATGAGAAATACGAAAGGAAAAGTGTGATATTTTGCAAATAATTTGTTGAACCAAAATATTTGTTTGGCAAATGACATTTTCGGTCAAACAACGAGTTCGGCTATATGTTTCTTTCGACCGTAAACTCAAATTTCAACCGATTTTCGATTTTTAGTCACCAAACGAAAGCTGCAGGTTCCTGATTTGGAGTTTCCGGCACATTGAAATTGACGATCGTTTGTCGATCTACAGCAGCCAAACAAAAACTCTCCAGATCTTCGTTGTTCGATTTCAAGATTTCTGATAATAAACTGAATGCCTGCGCATCAGAGATCAAAACGGGTGCTTATCTGAAGAGAAAACCCTGTCAAGAATAACGGTCGAGCTGGATAAATTGAAATCGTTTGGTGGTAGTACGAAAAGGATTGGAACTATTTTCAAGGAACGAAGGCAAATCAAAATTACTCCGACACGTGTCAAATCAGCTTTTCGCAGATACCTAGTAGGTTGGTTTCCAGATATAATTCTACTGGATCTGGTATGTATGGAACGCAAAATTGCATATTACGGAAAAGGTAAGCAAAAGTAATTGCGTTTTTTCAAACTTATCATCACTACGATTTAACATCAAGCTGTCTTTTTGTACATATTCTTCTTTTATTGATCAAATTAACCAACAACAATGATGATCTTTTTTTTATTCCTTTCTATATTTGTTAGGCACTCTGTGTTACTTAACCGCTACTGTGCCAAGATCTACTGTGGTATTCTGCTGAACAGAATCCACACAGAATCTATTTTTAGATTTTCCATTTGGTAGAGTATGACAAAGTTAAATATTTTGTAGCTATGTTCTTATGCGAAAAACACTTCCTACAAAATGTGTAATCTCCTTGAGCAATGTAAAATTTGCATTTTAAAGTGATAAAATGCAACTATCAGCTTTTCACCTTTATACGAAGAGGGTAGTCGGCAGGAAAGGATCTTTTTTTGCGAAATGCACTTTGTCTCCGCATAGAGCTTGATATATTATATTGATATATATTATTTCAGCGGAACTTGTTGAACAAATGCATTTCAACATGATGTTTCCTTTCATTTCTCATGTTAATCTGCTAGTGTTTATGCACACATAATCATTAGCATTTGCATATTAAACATAAGAAAATTGATTCAATTTGAGGCTAAAAATTTCCTTTATCGATCCAATTGAATTATTCACCATCAGCTAAGTAGTGCGTCCTTAGGATAAATTTTAAACTGCTTCAAGATATTCCTTATTATTTATTTAATTGAATAATTTGTTATGAAGTATGTTTGATAAATTACATTCATTATTTAATGTTCAATATCACCCCTGGAAGTTGCTGTGGGGCATTCGCTGTTTTTCATACAGGATGGTCATGTTTGGGGACCGGGGTGTCGATTTCTAGCGATTGGATTGGGGACGTCCGACCCTAGGACGACATAGGTTTTCAGTTGATGATGGTTTTTGTATACATCTTTACTCAAGGGGCGCGTTTCGGTTGGAGGTAGTTGTAGGGCCGCTCCACTTGTATGGAGCTCCATATAAAGGTGGTGGTTTTGTAGTTGTTTCCAACTGAGACGTGCGTTTTCAGTGAGCGTGCACCATTGATTGAGGGTTTGGATCGTTCGGGGCTGCGATGCCGAATGTGTCCTTAGTCTGGTCGCTGGAGGTCGAGTTTTTGGTCCTCAGACGTGACAGTTTTGAGTGGAAATCGGCGAATGCCTCATAGTTGTTTCCGGGGGTGTACGTAACCTTTATTTCAGCGTTACATATTATTTCTACAATGGCATGTTTTTAATTTATATTGTTCTTCTCAAAGTATATAACTTTAATAAAATTTCATCTTCAGACCAATTGTCTCCTTTACTGAGTGGGTCCATATCACTTAAAATACTTAAAATCAAGAAAATTATTAAAATACTGTTAATTCTTACAATTTTACCATGGAATGTAATATTTCTAATTTTTCAGATGTAAAATAAATAAGGCACTATAGGAGTAGGTGCGTGTTTGATCGAGTTGTGCCTAGCAAGTAGATAGTTCACGCGATGCGGTCGGGCTTGTTCTGATTTGCGTAGTCAGAGTTAAAACTAATACTACAGGGTTTGATAGTTGTTTTTTTAATTCTTTATTAAAGCTATTTTTTAAAATTATAATTAAGTTCATCACAAGTGTTTGATAGTGTTTTGGGTGCGTTACCGATCGTGTTTACTTTAACACGCAGAACGATCACGCGATTATCAAAATAATCTGTTCTGTTTTGTTCGAGTAAGAAAATCATCTAACATGACAATTTTAGTGCGCGTCCGATCATGTTTCCTTTAACACGCAGAACGATCGTGCGATCATCGAAATGCTGTTTTCTGCTTTGTGCGGGTTTGTGAATTGATTGGCAAGTAGAAATTAAGTGCGTTTCAAATTGTGTTTCTCTTACCAGGCAGAACGATTGCACGATCATCGAAATATTTTGTTCTGCTTTGTTCGGTTGGTTAGTCAATTAGTTAGTGCGCGTTTGATTGTGTTTTGTTTAATCTCGTCCAAACTACACACCACACCCGGCATACCGTTTACCAAAACGAACCCTGCTACACTCCCTACCCAATGTATCCAACATCCCAGTGATTTCTCGTGGAAGTGCAGATGACTCGTCGGCTTCCCTCAAAGCGAGTATCACGTCAACATTTTCCTACCTATTCCTCAATTGACCTGCATTCGGACACGGCCGGCGCTGGTATTGCTTAATTTTTGGTCTTCAGTTCTTACACATTGAAGATGTTGTTAGTCCCAAGCACCATCTGTTGGTTCTCTGTGTAATTACAGCTGACCTGGCAATAACGGAGTAGCAACCGTGGGCGGTCAATCATGCTCATGCTCATGCTCAACGGAAGCTGCAGGTTCCTAGAATAAGCCTATGGAGTGATTCATACAAATCACCTCAATAGTGACGTTTAAGCCATTTTCCAAAAATGGTGTTAACGTGTAGTACTCAGTAAAGGCAGTAAAGAGGTATTGTTTGAGCTTCTCAACATGGCACCTAATTTTCGAGCTTCGTGTTATGGAACATAATATTGCTTGCGAATATGTGCTCTGATGATCCCAACTGTCTTTGCTATCTTGTATACGCCATTTCTGGGCAATTTTATCCCTCGAGCGCTCATCGGAAAGCCTTGTGGAAGATCCGGAACATCCATAAAAGTGGCCAATTCTCAAAGCTAATCCCAGAGCTTCGCGATTTTTCCTTAACCATTCATTCTGGCAAATTGTGGGTGCAATCAATAGTAAATGTCTTCTGTGACCTCCAAATGCCCCAGAAATGATTCTCCGGGAGATGAGGAACATCCGTAAAATGGCCAATTCCTAAAGGTTGTCTGACTTGACTCCCCGTAGAACTTCAAGGTTACGTCATCGGTGAAGCCGACGATATCAATACCAGGAGGAAATTTTTGCTGCAGAACCCGTTATACATAAGGTTTCATAATTGAACCTTGCGGAGCTCCTGCGTTAAAAAAAACACTTCTCTGACCGGCATCAGTCTCGTATTATAGTACACGGTTCTGAAAATAGCTTTCCAAAACATGTTCGGGTTCGAAGTAGGTTGTCGAAACACGCTCTCTTACTGCTCTTGATGGCCTTGTTAAAGCCCAGTTTTGCAGCTCGAAATATTTCACGGGGGTCCGCTTTTTCATCCTCGGTGCGGGTACGTTGCATCCTTCATCTAGCGTTGAGGCAGGTTGATCGAAGGGCCGTAATCTCGGCACTCCATTAGTATATCGGGGTTCTGACCTCTCTCGGCAGTGTGATAAGACAGCTACCAACGCATCCTCGCTTAGACCTTCAGTGTTGGCTTCCAGTCCCAGGTCCGCGGTGAAAACTTCGCTGTCGAAGTAATTGGTCTTCCACCCACGGACCTGGCAGGGATCCCCGGACCTCGGATGTATCACGCCATAGTTGATCTTGAAGCGAATTGCTAGATGATCACTATGGGTGTAACCCTCATCTACCCTCCAGTCCAAGTCTGGGGCTAAACCAGACTGACAAACGTTACGTCAATCCATGACTCGACCCCGTTCCTTCTGAAGGTGCTAGCGGAACCATCATTGACTAGCTTTGCCTCGAGTTTCACTAGCACCTCTAGTAACGCTTGATCCCTTGAATTGGTGCAGCAGCTGCCCCACTGCACTGCCCAAGCGTTAAAATCCCCTGCTATGACGACCGGCCTACGACCCACTAGGTCGGACGATACTCTATCGATCATCTGGTTGAACTGTTCTAATGGCCACCTAGGTGGGACAAAGTAGCTACAATAGAACACACCATTGATCTTGGCTATCGCGACACCCTCAGCAGATGAATGTACCACCTTTTGGATCGGTTCCGTCCCGTCGTGTAAATAGCCGCCATTGTAGACCCGTCCGCCACCAAGTTGCCGTTATCGACAGGGGCGTTTTACGGGTCGGACATGAGGGCAATATCGGTCTTCTATTCCGAGACCGACTGCCACAGCAGCTGTTGGGCATTTTCACAGTATTTAAGATTCAGCAGTGTTACATGCACGGCTTTTTCTTGTTTGTCTTTCCAATGGGACACGAAGATCCACCCATAACGTTATTACAGGCTTGTTTTTAGCTGGAGCGGATGAGGCACTTTGGTGCCTTATCGCATTCCTGCGCCTTGTGCCCTTCATCACCACAACGATGACACAGGTTTCTACGGTCTGGGCCGTTACAGTTGTAGGACCTGTTCCCCAACTATAAGTACCGATAGCACCTGTCCACTGAAGGCGGCTGGAGTTTGCTCACTGGTTATACTGACCAGCCGATCTTCAACTTCCCTCGCTACATTACCTTTTTTGCTTCCGCAGCCTAAGGTAACCTAAGGTAGGCTACCTGCGTACCAAAGGGATCGCATCTTAGGCGTACAGAGGTCTTCTTGACTTCTGTACCGCTCTGGTCTCTGACGGCAGAGACGACGTCGTCCACGTTCGTGACCTCGTCCAGTTGCTTGCACTGGTGGGTCACTTCCGTCCCCAACGACCTCAGCGCCGTCATCCAAGACCTCTTGGGCCAGCTTCCTGTAGTTTGTCCCACTAGCCGCGTCTGACGCTTCGCACGTCCTGACCCAGCGCCGGCCGCCCGCATCGATTGAAGGACTTCCGCGCACTTTTCCTCATCAGTTTTCACCAAACAAGCCTCGCTTCTGTTCTTACCCAAGTAACATTTTAAGTTTTATAACGCTCTTGAAATCCACAATTTACTCTTCAAGAGTGTTATAAAACCAGCATAAAACCAGGGTAGCTTTCTTTGCGGGTCGAGATGCGTTCGACTTCCGCTTTGCCCTACTGACCAGCTGCCAGGGATTTTCGATACCTTGTGCCAATTGCACAGGCCGGCTGGTACCCTCTTGTGGCCCGGCGATTTGCGTCTGGTTGGTGCCTTTCGCCTTTTTGGGCCGAGAAGTCACCTTCTCGGGTCGACGCCCTTCGGGTTCCTCTGCGCTCCTTAGGCGCAGTATCTTTTTCATTGGCCGTCAAGGCGAAATCAATCGCGAAATCAATCAAGACGAGCTTAGTACAATTCCATTTAATTCCACCACCTCGTAGTACTTCTGAAAATTATTTTTTGCGGACTTTTTCAAAACATTTACATGTAATACAGCGAAATTTTCTAATCCAAAATGGATATTAACACTATTGCTGATTGTGCATCTTTAATTGCTAATGCCTTCTGCGAATAAATGAAAGTAATTATTTTAATCCAAGTTTTATTCTCATCATTGTAGTTAATTTTTTTTTGCTGGGAAATCAGAACTGTTATAGTACAACCATGTTTTAATGTACACGTCGTTTAGTATCAAGCACAACTTAACATATGGTCCGTCATATGTCATGACTCGTACCCATCCCGGGATCATGTGGATTATGAAACCAATCACTTTTCGTGGATGAGCAGACCAAATCCCTCTAATTTCATTCTTCTTCATCCACCACCGCTGCCCTCACTGCCGCAGCCATCAACGACCACTAGCCATGAACTCCGAGCGATGCGATGGGCGATTGCATCCATCGCAACCGACACCACTGCATCCGACGATCAAGCACAGAATGACAAAAAAATGCGCCCACCTCTTTCAAGCACATTCGCAGCAGGGTTGCCACATATACAGATTATTCTGTATTTTACAGATTTTTTGTGTAAAGCGGTGACCAAGAATCTGTACATACAGATATACAGATTTTTAGAAAAATTACAGATTTACAGATTTCTTGAAGAGTACAATAGTACTGAAAATTATAATAAAATTATATAAATAATTGCTATTAGTAAATACCTGTTTTCTATGAGATTTGAGGCTTATAAATTTATATTCTTCGGCAAACTGAATTTATTGAAGGCTATTCTCAAGTTAGCAAAATCTTAATTTGAAAAGACATAACGTGTTCACTCTGGTTTCACTTTTTATTAACAGTTTACGCGAATCAACGATTTAGAAACCAGATTATGCTCCTTAAAAAATGTTCAGACTATATTTGAATACAGGGGTCTCAGAAAAAGCTCAAGCAATAATTGAAGAGAATCAGATCTAACCTTTTTCACACATCCAGAAACAATTAATCAGTAGATCTGTTTAGTGGGTTTAGTGTGACTGAGCAATGTGGTTGGTCCACTAAAGTTGTTGCGTATATATAGCTACAATAGTTAACGACGGACTTTCGACAGATTTCATATCGAATTTACATCTTTTTCAAAACAAAGTTTGTTCACAAACCATTTTGATTGAATTCAGATGGATACAGATTTTCAATACAGATTTTTTGGCTTGAGATACAGATATGAAGATTTCCTGGAGAAAATATACAGATTTAAATGTGGCAACCCTGATTCGCAGACCCACCGGCAGTTCTACTGCTGGCGATTGCATGCTGTGTAGGTAAACAAACACAGCGAACGAACGAACGAAACGAACAATGCGCGAGCAAAAAGCACGTCAGTACGCGTTGCTGTCCCAAATTGTAATGGCTCGCACACGGAAGGCACTGCTTCTTTTATACACGAAGAAAATCTTCCGCTAGACCCGAAGACCCGTGACATACCGCATTCTGATGTCCGTGTTAGGAATGCACGGGATTGATTACATATGAAATTTTTGCTGGCTTTGACAAGAATTGAAATTTTCAATAGTCTATCGTTAAGAATCTTAAGTTTCAATGAAGTTGGAAAATTGCTGGAGAGTGTCCGAGTCGATTGATATACAAATATTGAAAATCCACCGAAAGATAAAGGCGCTAGTATCGTTTGAAATCTTCCCTTCCAGCGTAACGCTCTCGATTTCCAAAAATCTAAATGACACCCAGTATAGTAAAAAAAAGACGTAAGTCCTACGTCAAAAAACTCACAAAGGTGGTGTCCCTGCAGCATGCATTCAGTAGTTTGTCTGGTGAATCGAAAAAGGAACGTCTCGGCTATTAGTTCTGGGCAAGCAACGCCGCCAGAGATGTCGTGTGGCGAAACATATGCAGATGTCATTTAAGTTCACCTGCACTTTGCTGAGCTATCCCACGCTAGCTGCCATCTAGATAGAGTTGCAGTCTTCGAGTTCGTACGGGTGTTCCTGTCTCCCCGTAGCACTTTGGGCCGTCCTTAACGACCAGGCGTTTGGGCATCATGCCCGCGATCAAGAATGCTGCGTCTCGTAATACCGTGCGATATGCTTTGATCATTCAAAGACACATCCGTACGTGCGTGATTTCCAACTTCTGTCCGTTGCAGTTCGTACTGAGTGCGGTGACCCGGACCGGACCGTTCCGCTATACCGAGGAATCGATACCATCACGTTTGCCAGCAACCTTCGTTTACTGAAGCCAACCGCGAGCTTTTGGTCATCATTTTTTAAGGTCACTCCTAACAGAATCCAAGTTTCAAAGTGCTCGCGTTTTCGGGGGCACACCACTCGATACGGAAGCAACGCACAACTGTCATTTTTATTTTGTCACGCATGCTGCGACGCAGCAAAGCTGAATCAACAAAAATGACAGTTGTCCGCCGCCTCCGTATCGAGTGGTGTGCCCTCGAAAACGCGAGCACTTTGAAACTTGGATTCTGTCAGGAGTGACCTTAAAGCACCATAATTGCTTTTAAAGCGTATTCTGAGTAGTTGCTGAAGCCTTAGTTGAAGCCCAGATGCTGTTTCTTTTGCGATTCTAAATGTCAACATTGCGGTATTCTATTTTAATAATTATAAAACTGGTGTTTAAAATCGAGGTTAAATGCGCTTAACGAATTGTAAATATGATATTAAATTAAATCCAAGATTTTTTTAAATCTCTACTAAAAGTTTTATTTAATTCATTCCTTTGTCACACGGATTAATTAAGGTATGTTGTAGCAGTAAGTTATTAAAAGCAATTATAATTTCTAATTAAAACATTTATATATGAGGAAACTGTTGAATCACCTGTAATTTCGTAATAGCCTAGAATTGTCTCAAAACAATTATATGTGAAACAACAGACAAATCACCACCATAACATTACCCAATAACCCTCATCACGATTGTCTCAATTATGGTGTTTACTTTTGCAGCAAGATTAGGATCAAATCTCACCTGGCCAAGCTACAAAACAGTTAAGCTGCCGTTACCCCATGGGAAAATATTCTCGTCCAACAAAAGCACGTTAGAGAAGATAGACCGATCCATGCTTTCGATTGCGCAACTTGCAGTCACCCATCGATGACCACAATTTGCTACAGAGATGGTCGGTCGTCGTCGTCGTCGTCGCGGCTAACTTGGCAGCAAGCCGAGACAAAAATGGAATAGGAAAACACGGGCGGAAACAGCATTGACGCGTCGTCGTCGTCGTCATCGGCTGTCGTCGTCTTCCTTAGCAAAGGGTCAAACTTTAGGGAAGGATTGTGTAAAATGCTCAAAGAAATGCACAAATTCTTGTCCAGATATTTTCGAATTACAACCCATGTAGTGCTGTGTACATCAATATTTTACCAAAATTTTAGTCTTCAATTTTTTAAAGATTCTTGTCAATTTTTGTAAAAATACAAAACTGCACTTAATGCGGTTTGAAACAAATCAGTATCTTTGTCCGCCATCCCCAGATACAGTCAACCATCACCGGTCGGCGTCTGCCTGGTCCGTTCCAAGCAAACAGAATTATGGGAAGATTAGCGTAAAGCATTTCTCGAGTCTGAGCTTGAGTCAGCAAAGCACACTAAAGCATACTGCTGGTCCACCGAACTGGTAGCTTCCCGGTTGCTGGCCAAACGTGGCGGAATTTTAATTACCGCTGCACGCGAACGAACGACAGTGTGACGGCAACAACGTGACGCATCGTGACTAACCGTGAAAGCCCTTTTCCGCGTGCTGGGACCTCCAAACGGAAGGGGCGCCAGAGTGCCAGCTGCCTAAAATAGTGTTTGCGACGTCGATTACCGCACACGGAGGAGGCGGTACCTAAAATGGACCGTAATTAACTAAGAAAGCCTGGGATCTAGTGTACTTGGCGTATTCACAGCCTCACGGCGCCATCGTAAGTTCATCATTTATCATTTTCGGCTATTCTACCCTTGTCTCATCATGTAAGCTAATAAATTAAAAGGGGCTTCAGGTCGGCCTTTTTGGCGCAATTACAGTCATCTCATCATCACTGAGTCATCTCCAATTCCACGAGCGTGCGATCTTCACGCGCAGAATAACCTTCTTTACGTTTGTCATATGACCGCTGGAAACCACCGCTGCTGGCTAATTCCAAATTCATGTCCCGTGCATCTTCTTCTGACCCGGAAAAGTAAAAGTTGATCTTACGTCCCCCACGTGCAGAGGATGTCACGTTTCGGACACCCGCGTTCGCGATCGTGTTATAATTAAGGCTAGTGCGTTTGTTTATGTCAGTACGTTACGGCCGATGGGAAAACACCGACAGACGCCAATCATGTGCGGTTACAAAGCGGCTGCGCACCAACGAAGCACTGCCAAAGAAAAGAAAATGATCGATTCTGATTGCATGCCGAGATGTGGAGCGCGAAGTTTGCGGTCGGTCGACGGTTGGTTCCTGGTCGATCGTTGGCGTTGATTGGCGAGGGCTTACGCAATTTGCACGGCCAAGTATTGCACTCGACTCGCGATCTTCTGCGGGCAGGCGGGCGGTCGGTGAACATCATCTCAGAGCTGTGGCGGTGATTGGATTATTGTTTGTTTGTTGTTGCGTCCGTTTTTGTGTGTTTTGTTTTCTTCCTATGGAAGTTGGTCATCAGAGCACCATCGCACCGCGGGGAGTGGTTGAGCAATTATTCGATTACAGCCTCAGTAATAGCCGGGTGGTGCACGATGCATGAGAGCGGAAAAATATTCGATAGAAGAATCGAAGAGTGCGATAAGCGCGAATTAAAAGGCGTTAAACAGAAATTGTATTAACGCCGTGTTTTTTTGATAGTATATAAGAATTAAAGTTTCTTGACTTGACGACTTAAAAGAATATCCAAAATATTGAGAATAATAAATGAAATTATTCTTCTGTTTCATTTATGAGGGGCCTCCCTTCTGGAAATCAATTTTTGGCGAAACGTAGTTCGTCGGGTCTACTAGTAAAAAAAAACTAATATTAAAATCCACATCTATTGGGGGTGCTGGTTTCCCCAGACGCAGTTGTTGTGAAATCGTTCCGAAAATTTGATAAAAAAAAAGAAATTTGATGAATCATTTTCACTTTTATTGCCATTTATTAATTATTTGTTTGAAAAACATGATAATATTCTGATTTGCTGATTGTACCAAGTTCAAAAACAAGACTGTTTGAAAATATACGACCCTGTTCTGACTGCCAACTACGGCTATATTTGAGAAAGCTGAAACACTTTTCCAGCTTAATAAACAATAGTCCACATACATTATTGCCCCTCTCCCCCATGCTTGAATGTCTCAAATCCAGCCAATAAGAATTTAAACGATAATTATGTTGTAACGAATAAGATTAAAATATGCCGCAAAACAGTTAATCATATTCTTATAAAGCATTTAAACAGAATGTCCTTACAAATCTAGCTGATTAGTTTTCGCTATTCAATAGAACACGGCCTCTTGGGACTGAACCGATATGCGTGTTTCAGATTTACTGTTGAGGTCGATGTACGTAGATCTAAACAAATATAAAGTTGTAGAATAAGGAACAATAGTTTTTTTTATAGACTTGTTGAATGGTTTTATGATTTGTTCATTTTAGGGTCTTATGGAATTCCTACTAACTATGCGTAATTATAGAAATATAAAACTCTGACGAAAACTTACAAAAATTTATCACGGAACATTGTAGTTCAAATTAAAAACTGAAGTGAGGTCTGGCATCAGTCGTATTTTCTCCTTCTTTCCGGATGTTGTAATTATTTCGCGAGTAGGGCGCATGATGGACACGGCTATGGTATAGATGCAGTTGCGACATTCGGAAATGGCAGAAAATGACAAAATTCTGTGGAAGGATAGTATCAAGTTTATTCACGAAATCTTAAAGTTCTCATTAAAATCCCTGGTTTACCTTTATGTGAATAGTGCACGGTCCTCGCTATCTTCAAAGTGGTCTTAAAAATTGGAATATCATACATTTATCTTAAAGTTGAAAAAAAAACTCCTAGCGACCTCTATATTTAAACGTTTCTGAAACTTTCCGCATATCATAGAAACATAAATCGGAAATTCCAAAAATTGCAAATCTGATTTAGAAAACCTTTTGCATGAGTCATAAAAATAACTAAGCCAGATACCGTTTACGCACATCGAGATTAGGAATCCCCAATCCACACCACGCATTTATCTATAATTAGTAAGGTACACTGGGGGAAGTGGAAAAAGGAGGTAAGTGTAAAAAGCGACTCGAAAAATTGGAATTGTACATACTTTACTGTTTTTACCACATCATAACATTATGCAAGAGTATACTTTGATGCTCACACTAACACTATGTTGAAATTTGTATAATACATACACTAACACGGTTAACGCTTGAACTGTAATTTTAGGTTTCGCGAAAAGTTGATTTTTGCATTCATAAAATCAATTCTTATTTGAACCAATTGTCCTTTTTTCAAGTGAATTTATATCACAGGTGACCGTTACAACACACTTAAACTAATCCCATTCAATTGGTAGTGGTTTGTACCAAGAAAGCAAATAATTCAAAGATTTTACACTTACCCCAGGTATCAAACACTGTGGGGAAAGTGGATAATGTTCTTCTCACGCAATTTTTTTCTTCCCTCTAGGGTTTATTTCGATAGCTGTGAATCTTAATGTGTTCCATCTTTGTTATCATTGTGACTCCAGTGGTGATTGGACTAATATAAATGAGAAAATGCCTGATTAATCCACCTATCGGTATTGATGCCTTTCACATGTTTTACATATGAAAAAAATGTATAAAAAAGTTAAAAATAGCACTGATAGGTAAATATATTGTATAATTCACAGTAATTTTTATCCATAACAAGTTTTGCCGTTGAATGCATTTTTTTTGCGAACAAATTGGTTTAAAACAAGAGCTTAAGAATAGCTGATAATGTTGTACGTGCTTTGCGCACACACATACATACAAATACACACATACAGACATCATCTCAATTCGTTAAAATAAGTTGATTAGTTTATAACCCTGTAAGTCCCATTTACCTTTAAAAAGTTCATCTTTGGGGCGAACATATAGATTTTACCTACACTTAGTGTTCGAGAAGGTAAAACCAGCCCTCCCCTAGCTATTACGAGAATTCCTTGAGGATCTATTCCGTTAAGATGATGAAATTATTCCACAATAGATACTCAGAGCAATTATCGTATTGATTTTAGTTATATGTAACTACTCATCACTATGGAAGGTCAAGGTAACATGGGTTTTCCACTTACCCCATCCCACTAGGGTAAGTGGAAAAATAACTCCTAATTTTAAAATCTATTTCCATAAATTTCAATCGACCAAAATGGTGTGAATTACCGCACAGTTGGTGCAAATTTGACTGTTTTTGATAGCCCACTTTGATGGAATGCATTTAGATCATTTAAACTGGTTTTACACTAATTCAAACATGCACTATCGATTTTTCCTTTTCCACTTCCCCCAGTGTACCTTACAATGAATTTGAGAAGTAGACACGTTTCGATTAATCGGGTAAGGGCCGTTTGGCCGAATGCCATTTGGCCGAAGGCCACTAGGCCAAAAGCTGTTTGGCCGAATATATCATTTGGCCAAATATACCATTTGGCCGAACAGACCATTGGGCCGAAAGTCATTTGGCCCAAAAGGGTCATTCGGCCGAATAGAAGATTTGGTCGAAAAGGACAATTGGCCGAATAAGACATTTGGCCGAATAGGACATTTGGTCGAAAAGGACGTTTGGCCGAGAAGGACATTTGAATAAGACATTTGACCGAATAAAACATTTGGCCGAATAGGACGTTTGGCCGAAGAGAACATTTGACCGAATAGTACTATTGGCCGAATAGAACACATTAGGTCATTTGAAAAGTGAGAAATGAGGAGTGAGAAAAGAGAAGACACACTACTAACTTCTAATTTCGCACTGTTCACTGTATGGACAGGTATAGGAACTCTTGAGAACTCCCGGAGGGGTTGTATACTATTTTGCCTAAAAACATTTCGCGGATTTTTTTTTCGCGGTGCGACATTCCGCGGAATGAATTATCTCTTCGAAACACACTTCGCGGAATGCACCTTTTTTCCGAGTCACATTTCGCGGAATGTACCTTTTCACCGAAAATCATTCAACGGAATGCCATTTGGCGGAATTCAGTTAGAATAACTATCATTGAAATATTTTCCAATTTCTTTGAATTACCGCATCCGTACTGCAATGTGAGGGATAAAGAAAAAAAAGGAGGTAGTACCTTCTATGAATTAACGCATCTGCCCGGTATAAAGCAAAGGGAAAAGATAATGCCTATGGATGCGTCTGCCCGGTATAAGGCGAAAGGAGTTGATAATGGCTTCATTAAAGGAACGCGGCTGCCTGGTATAAGGCGAAGGGAAGGGTATTGCTTTCTTTAAATTGATGCGTCTGCGCGGTATAAAGCGAAAGGAGTTGATAATGCCTTCTTTAAAGAAACGAGTATGCCTGGTATAAGGCGAAGGGAGGGGTAACGCCTTCTTCAAATGGATGCATCTGCAAGTCGAGAGGAGTTGATAATGCCTTCTTTAAAAGAACGCGTTTGTCCGGTATAAAGCGAAGGAATGGGTAACACCTTCCTTAAATGGATGGATCTGCCCGGTATAAGGCGAAAAGTATTGATTCTTTTAAAGAACGCGTCTGGCCGGTATAAGGTGAAGGGTGCTTTCTTTAAGCTGATGCGTCTGTCCGGCATAACGCGAAGGAAGGGGTAATGCCTTCTTTAAATGGTTGCCTCTGTCCGGTACAAAACGAAGGCAGGATATAATGCCATATTTAAATGAATACGTTGCTCGGTACAAGGCGACAGGATTATTCATAAAAACGTCTATCCGTAACAAATTAAAGAGAAGACATAATCCCTTCATTATATCTGGCCCGTCTGTCAGATATAATAAAGGATTTTTAAGACGCAATTGAAATTTCGAAAATCACTTCTTCATATTTTGGGAGGGCTTCCTTAGCCGTGCGGGAAGATGCGTGGCTGCCAAGCTGGGTTCAACTTCTGGTCTGTCCAGGGAAATTTATCGATGAAACATTTTCTCGACTTTTTTAGGCATAAAAGTTTTAACGTGTTAATCTCTTGTTACAATATTGCAAAAAACAATGGTAACTTGGCTTAGAAACCTCGAAGGTAATAATTGCTGTGAACACTAAACTATTATTATTCAATTCAGTCGCAGACGTTGTCAGGTACAGACGGAATAGTTGTGCTCTGTGCAGCCTTTGTAGTTTCGGTGCCATCAGTAGCCATCACGCGCGTTTGCCATCCATTGTTCCCATTGTTTTTCGTTCGCCAGTGCCTTTCAGTCGTAGAAATCGCACCATAAAAACAAAATGAGTGACAGTGTGTTTGTGAATACCGTTCAGTTTCGGTTCCCAGTTGGAAGTCCGCGTCCCTCTTGGGCAGAAATCACCAGCTTTTTGAAGCAGCTGGAGACTGGTTTATTATTTATGGACACAGCGTACAAAACGACACATGATCGCTCGCTGTATATCAAATTCGTTTCTCGTGATGCAATGGACGAGTTCATGAGGAGAAATACGGAGCCGCGAAAGTTTGTTAATTCAAGTGGGACGTCGGTTGAAGTTCGGATGGAAATCGCAGATACCAATTTGCGGTATGTCCGCGTATTTGATCTGCCGCCGGAAGTCAAAGACAAAAATTTATCGCTGGTACTCGGATTATGCACTGGGTGATTACCAAGGTTTGGGAGGATGAGGTTCTGCCGCAGGAGTGGATGAAAGGTGTTGTGTGTCCCATCTACAAAAAGGGCGATAAGCTGGATTGTAGCAACTACCGCGCAATCACATTGCTGAACGCCGCCTACAAGGTACTCTCCCAAATGTTATGCCGCCGACTAGCACCAATTGCAAGAGAGCTCGTGGGGGAGTACCAGGCGGGATTTATGGGTGAACGCTCTACCACAGACCAGGTGTTCGCCATACGTCAGGTATTGCAGAAATGCCGCGAATACAACGTGCCCACACATCATCTATTTAGCGACTTCAAAGCCGCATATGATACAATCGATCGGGACCAGCTATGGCAGCTAATGCACGAAAACGAATTTCCGGATAAACTGATACGGTTGATCAACGGGACGATGGATCGGGTGATGTGCGTAGTTCGAGTTTCAGGGGCATTCTTGAGTCCCTTCGAAACGCGTAGAGGGTTACGGCAAGGTGATCGTCTTTTGTGTCTGCTATTCAACCTCGCTTTGGAGGGAGTAATACGAAGGGCAGGGATTGACATGAGTGGTACGATTTTCACGAAGTCCGTCCAGTTATTTGGTTTAGCCGACGACATTGATATCATGGCACGTAACTTTGAGAAGATGGAGGAAGCCTACATCAGACTGAAAAGCGAAGCTAAACGGATTGGACTAGTCATCAACACGTCGAAGACGAAGTACATGATATGAAGAGGCTCAAGAGAGGTCAATGTAAGCCACCCACCACGAGTTTCTATCGGTGGTGACAAAATCGAGGTGGTTGAAGAATTCGTGTACTTGGGCTCACTGGTGACTGCCGTTAACGATACCAGCAGAGAAATTCGGAGGCGCATAGTGGCTGGAAATCGTACGTACTTTGGACTATGTGAAACGCTCCGATCGAATAGAGTTCGCCGCCGTACCAAACTAATTATCTACAAAACGCTTATAAGACCGGTAGTTCTCTACGTACACGAGACCTGGACGATGCTCGTGGAGGACCACCGCGCACTGGGAGTTTTTAAAAGGAAAATGTTGCGTACCATCTATGGTGGGGTGCAGATGGCGGACGGTACGTGGAGGAGGCGAATGAACCACGAGTTGCATCAGCTGTTGGGAGAACCATCCATCGTACACACCGCGAAAATCGGAAGACTGCGGTGGGCCGGGCACGTAGCCAGAATGTCGGACAGTAATCCGGTGAAAATGGTTCTCGACAACGATCCGACGGGAACAAGAAGGCGAGGTGCACAGCGGGCAAGGTGGATCGATCAGGTGGAGGACGATTTGCGGAACCTCCGCAGACTGCGTGGTTGGCGAAGTGCAGCCATGGACCGAGCTGAATGGAGAAGACTTTTATGTGCAGCACAGGCCACTCCGGCCTTAGTCTGATAATAAATAAATAAATAAAACTCGGATTATTTGACAAAGTTGATCGTATTGTTAGAGAGAAACTTCCCACGGAATTGGGCCTGGGACACCTGTTAACAGGTGTTCGTGGTGTAAACATGGAAGTCGGAAAAAGTATTCCATCATCCATCTCCGGTTTAAAAGGAAGAATTTTTTACGACGGATTGAAGGATACATGCTTTCGGTGTCAAGCAGTTGGTCAATAAGCGCGGAACAAGCCTGGAAAACAAGAGAACGGTAGCACGTATGCTGGCGTCGTAGATGGAAAGGAAGAAGAACAAGTATCATCAGAAACTTCGGATGATGACTTCATCGAGGTTCTAGAGGAAAATCCGAAATCAGAAAAGAGGACACAGTCGGTTTTCCGTGACAACAAACATGCAGATAAAAAAAACCGTCGTAAGAAAGACGACGTAACACTGGAAGAGGTTGCAATCGCGATTAAGGAAGCTATATCTCATCCACCTGCGGATCAGCGACGGGCTCATCTTTCCGCTTTCGGGTCCGGTTCAGGTGCCAGTTCGATAACACGGCCGGAAAAGAAGTGCGTCTGGAGATCATATTATTAATAATATATTATATTTTATGTTATATTTATACTATATTTTGCTCTCGGCTCCGTAGACTTTTTCTTAAAACAACTGAGCCTATTAAATACCCACATTGAAAAAAAAAGCTATTAGGCAGTTATTTCCGTCCATCGTCATAGGGGCTAAAACCATCGAAAGCAACATCCATTTGCTAGAGCTCCACTATAGCAGAACGTATCCCCTGAGCTTAAGATTTGATACGAATCAGTTTTTCAAAAAAGTGTCTCTTTTATTGGTTTTCAAGACTATGACGAAAAGACGAAAATACCTGCCTTAACCCTATTATTAATATTCCGCGAAATGGTACATTCCGCCAAAATCATGTACCTATCATGTTCCTATCATGTACTTCGTCTTCGACGTTTTGATGACTAGTCCGATTCGCTTGGCTTCCCTCTTCAGTCTAATGTAGGCTTCCTCTATCTTCTCAAAGTTACCTGCCATAATATCTATATCGTCGGCGAAGCCAAATAGCTGGACTTCCTCCTCCCAAATCTTAGTAATGACCTAGTGCAGCGCTCTAGCCAGTGCCTCACCGCCGTGTTTAAATAGCTCTCCTGATAGTTGGTCAACCCCAGGGGCTTTGTTGTTTTCAGCCGGCCAACCACCTCCTGGATTTCCTTGAGATCCGGAGCCGGTAGAATTATGTTCTGCGCGCGTTCTCCCAAGTCCATCACCATACCGCCTTCTTCGTCTGCCACATCGCCATTCAGGTGCTCTTCGTAGTGCTGCCGCCACCTTTGGATCACCTCACGCTCGTCCGTAAGAAGGTTCCCGTTTATGTCCTTACACGTATCACGCTGTGGCACGTGGACCTTACGTGAACGGTTTAACTTCTCATAGAACTTTCGTGTGTTATTAGCGCAATAAAGTTGCTCCGTGTCTTCACGGTCTCGATCTTCCTGCTGGCGCTTTTTCCTCCATAAAATCGAGTTTTGTCTGTTCCGCGCCCGTTAATTTCGTGCCTCGTTCGCCCTCGTGCGGTGTTGCAGCAATCTCGCCCCATGCTGCATTATTCTCTTCTACTAACTGCTCACATTCGCCGTCATACCAAAAGATATTTTAGTTACTAGATAAAGATTGTCGCTTTGGTTCCCTTTGTTCTGCTGTCCGAAACATGTGTGGTACATACCTGTCAAATCGTATGGATTTTCCTTCTTTGACATTTAGCTCCCCTATCCTCGCCAGCAAAAGATGTTCCGGACAGCGACGACAGCGACAATCTTTATCTAGTAACTAAAATATCTTTTGTCATACCAGTCGTTTCTCTGATCCGGGGGCACCGTGCCAAGTGCAGCGATTGCTGTGCTACCAATGGCGGATCTCCAGCCATCTTTAAGAGACGCTGCGCCTAGCTGCTCTTCCGTTGGGAGTGCCACTTCCAGCTGCTGCGCGTATGTTATTCCGCGAAATATTCAACCACGAAAATGAATTCCGCGAAATAGTTTTCGGTGAAATGTTATACAATCCCCTGAGCAATTTCCAGAGAAACACCTGGAAGAACTTCCAGAGGAACTCCAGGAATAACTCCCGCAGGTATTCCCGGAGGAACTCCAGGAAAAATTCTCGACAGAACTCCCTGTGAAACTTCCAGAGGAACTTGAAAGAATTCCTTCCTGGAAGATGTCACGGATGAATTGCCACTAAAATCCCGAATATAATGCTGAATGAATTCTTGAATAAAGATTTGGAGGAACTCAAGAAGTGTTTCCCGGAAAATAACTGGACGAATTCTCAGACAAATATCTGATGGAATTCCGAGAGGAAATCCTGGAGGGTTTCCTAAGAATTTCCAGAGAAATGCATGCAGAAATTCCTGGAAAAATCATTGAGAAATTCCCGGGGGAATACATGTAAGAACACTCACTTGATGCAAAGAAGAATTCCAGAATGAAATACTGAAGAAATTCGTTATTGAATTTGAGAAGCTTCCTGAGCAATTCCAGGAAAAGTTTCTGGAGGAATTCCCGGAGGAATTACTTATAGATTCCCAAGTAGAATTCCGGAGCGTAATCAGAGGATTTCCTTCATAAATTTCTGAAGAAACTTCCGGAGGAATGATAAATGCTTGAAGGAATTCTCGATTTCTATCCGTTTTTGAAGCAGTATGTCCAAAATTTATGGATCGGTTAAATAATAGATTGAGCTTAATTATTGTTGTTTTTGACTACTTTTGGCGTAATATTCTGGTGGCAGTGTTTTGATTAGATCTTCAATATTTGAAGTATTACAACGATAAATGTGCTCAACCACAGAATGCATAACTAATCTGATTTTTATTTTTTATTTTATTTAAAAATTCTTTAATAACTAATAAAGTATTTTTATCTCTTTCATTTCAGGTAAATAACATTCTAGTTACATTGATACGTTTCAACGTCTGGATAATTCACTTTGTAAGTAAAAAAATCTGTTATGGCCAGTTCAACGTAGAAAATTTCATGATTCAACCTCCCGGATTTCCATAATTAAGCATAGAAGAAAATTGTCTTTCACTTAATTCAACTATTTCTGGCTTTTAGCGGCATTGCCTATCCGTTTTCAACATTCCAACATCCGTTTGCGCTTCCGACGGTTCTGGCTCTTAATTTATTGCCCGTTGCTGTGGAGCCTGTAGTGTGTGAAGTTCTCTATAACAAACAATGCACTATAGGAAATGCTGGGAAATTAGGAGGAAAAAAAATATTTTCACCTTGTAGATGATATTTTAGGAACAAAGTATCTTCATCAAAGTCAAAGGTTATTTCTAGACCAACATTTGAAAAGGGCGTAACAGCCAAAATTTATTCCTTCTGATTCTTCGTCTACATATATAGCTAATATGTGGACAAAGAATCAGAAAGAATAAATTTTGGCTGTTACGCCCTTTTCAAATGTTGGTTTAGATTTTTAAGGCTTTATTTTGAAATTTGTTGCAAAAGGGTGATCCCACTACATTTTGAAATAATTTTTTTGCATTGTACAATGTTCTAGAAAGTTGTTCCTTACACTCAAAATAATTGTCACTTTAATTCCACTATAAAAAGTCATGTAGACTTTAAAATTCGAAACTTTCATCGGCTTTACTGGAATCAAATAAAACTTACTCAAATCATAAGTGCATCTTAATAAGAAATGTAGTGGAATTCATTAGAAAACATAGAAAATAATATTTATATACTCTTCTAGTGAATTCTACTCAAAATGAATGTATGGAAAATATATGAGTGGGGTTCTCAGAGCGAAAAGTATCCCGAGCAGCACAAGTCAGACAAAAAATGTTGCAGCAACTTGATTGTGACTGAATCCGGTCACATATAAGTTGCAGTAATCTATGTGGAACATGTGTGCTGCTAGGGATGTTTATTAACAATCGCTAATGAAACATTTTGCAGAAGCATTATGAGAACGATTTGCAAAAAATGTTTATGAACAATCGCTAATGAAACATTTTGCAGAAGCATTATGAGAACGACTTGCAAAGAATTCTCGCTTAACTTTTCAAAAGGACCTAAGTAACATTTTTTTCATGAATTAATTTGAATAGCGCAATCAACATAACAACATGAAAGCTATTGATTGCGCTATTCAAATTAATTCATGAAAAAAATGTTACTTAGGTCCTTTTGAAAAGTTAAGCGAGAATTCTGTTTGGGTGTGAATTAACTTTCTACTCCTTTTTTGCTCTCGTCCGCTTCTAGTGGACGGGATACCATCTACAGGGAAACTAGAAAAAAATTATCGATGTACAAATTTAAGTACATGGCCAAACGAAAATTCACTTAAATTTTATTTTATTTTCTAGTGAATTAAGAATAATGAGTGCCATCACTAATGAATCATTTAACTTTTACAACCGAAACTACATGGAAAATATCTGCATATGTTTTCAAGTAGATTCTAAGTGAAAATTATTTTGAGTGAATTTAATTTTGAGGCAGTTTGCTGAAAAAAACATTGTTGTTAGGGTGACCCTAGAAAATCAATATTTTGATTGTAGCTTTTTAGTTTTAATTTTAATGGAAGTGATGTCTTCTACAAAGTTTTAGAGCAGCGGTTCTCAACCTGGGATACATGTACCCCTGGGGGTACCTTCGCTGGCCTCAGGGGGTACCTCGGACAAAAATCCGTAATGTCGGATGTATTTCAATTCCAATCACAACTCATTTATAAAGTTTTGATACTTGTGTAAATAATATGCATGACGATCAATAAATCAAAGTCAATTGAATCCTGCCTTCAACAACCAGCACAGTGTATGAAGGGCTGCCTAACAAAAGATCAAAAGGACAAAACCTCGAATTAACAAATTAAAAAAAAACTCTTCAATGCAACCTACCTGATCGAAACAAAATGTTGAATAATATACAAATGTTAAAAATGTGCTTCTGAACTAAAATCTAAACTCTAAAAGTTCGAAAGCTACCGTTTGAAAGGCATTAAGGCTTTTTTTAATAGCTCGGTTGCCACGTTGCAAGAGGATTGGAAGCATCCTTCTTCCAAGTAGCTCGGAAGCATTCACAGATAAAAATATGTTGTGGTTTTAAATGTATTTTCAGGCACAATTTGGAGCATGCAAATAAGCATAACAATCAATCGATCTTACTGCTCTTTTAAATCTGAATAAAATTGTTCTTGCTTGCAAAATTCTGTCAAACTTAATTGAATATCGAATGCAACACGTCGTTGTATTTTCAAAACTATTTGCTATGTTCTTCCAAGCAGCTCGGAAGCTTCCTTTCAAGGGGTTCGGAGAACTCCTTTCAATAGGTTCGGAAGCCTTCTTTCAAGAGTCTCGAAAGCCTTTTATCAAAAGGTTCGGAAGTCTTTTTTCAAGAGGCTCGGAAGCCTTTTTTCAAGAGGCCCGGAAACCTTTTAACAAGAGGCCGGGAAGCCTCCTTTCAAGAGGCCGGGAGCCTTCTTTTTAGAGGCCCAGAGGCCTTCTTCAAGAGGCCCGGAAACCTCCTTTCAAGAGGCCCGGAAGCCTCCTTTCAAGAGGCCCGGAAGCCTCCTTTCAAGAGGCCCGGAAGCCTCCTTTCAAGAGGCTCGTAAGCCTCCTTTCAAGAGGCTCGTAAGCCTCCTTTCAAGAGGTCCAAAAGCCTACTTTCAAGAGACCCGGAAGCCGCCTTTCAAGAGACCCGGAAGCCTCATTTTAAAAGGTTCGGAAGCCTCCTTTTAAGAGGTTCGGAAGCCTCCTTTTAAGAGGCCCAGAAGCCTCCTTTCAAGAGTCCCGGAAGCCTCCTTTCAAGAGACCCGGAAGCCTCCTTTCAAGAGGCCCGGAAGCCTCCTTTCAAGAGGCCCGGAAGCCTCCTTTCAAGAGGCCCGGAAGCCTCCTTTCAAGAGGCCCGGAAGCCTCCTTTCAAGAGGCCCGGAAGCCTCCTTTCAAGAGGCCCGGAAGCCTCCTTTCAAGAGGCCCGGAAGCCTCCTTTCAAGAGGCCTGGAAGCCTCCTTTCAAGAGGCCCGGAAGCCTCCTTTCAAGAGGCCCGGAAGCCTCCTTTCAAGAGGCCCGGAAGCCTCCTTTCAAGAGGCCCGGAAGCCTCCTTTCAAGAGGCCCGGAAGCCTCCTTTTAAGAGGCCCGGAAGCCTCCTTTCAAGAGGCCCGGAAGCCTCCTTTCAAGAGGCCTGGACTGCCGTAATCTGAAAATGTGACGTATACGCCATTTTCCAAAAATGGTGTTAACGAGTACTACTCATCGAGCTCTTTAACAGAAAAATGGAAAACATGCATGTTGTAAAATGGCTGTTACGTCACTTTTCCAGATTACGGCAGTGGAAGCCTCCTTTCAAATGGCCCGGGAGCCTCCTTTCAAGATGCCTGGAAGCCTCCTTTCAAGAGGCCCGGAAGCCTCCTTTCAAGAGGCCCGGAAGCCTCCTTTCAAGAGGCCCGGAAGCCTCCTTTCAAGAGGCCCCGGAAGCCTCCTTTCAAGAGGCCCGGAAGCCTCCTTTCAAGAGGCCTGGAAGCCTCCTTTCAAGAGGCCCGGAAGCCTCCTTTCAAGAGGCCCGGAAGCCTCCTTTCAAGAGGCCCGGAAGCCTCCTTTCAAGAGGCCCGGAAGCCTCCTTTCAAGAGGCCCGGAAGCCTCCTTTCAAGAGGCCCGGAAGCCTCCTTTCAAGAGGCCCGGAAGCCTCCTTCAAGAGGCCCGAAAGCCTCCTTTCAAGAGGCCCGGAAGCCTCCTTTCAAGAGCCCCTGAAGCCTCTTTCCAAGAGACCCGGAAGCCTCCTTTCAAGAGGCCCAGAAGCCGACTGGAAGCCTCCTTTCAAGAGCCTGGAAGCCTCCTTTCAAGAGCCCGGAAGCCTACTTTTATAAAGGTCATGAGCTTTTTTTTAAAGGCCCAGAAGACTCCTTTCAAGAGCCTCTTTTCACGAGGCACGGAAGCCTCCTTTCAAGAGGCCCGGAAGCCTCCTTTCAAGAGGCCCTGAAGCCTCCTTTCAAGAGGCCCGGAAGCCTCCTTTCAAGAGCCCCTGAAGCCTCTTTCCAAGAGACCCGGAAGCCTCCTTTCAAGAGGCCCAGAAGCCGACTGGAAGCCTCCTTTCAAGAGCCTGGAAGCCTACTTTTATAAAGGTCATGAGCTTTTTTTTAAAGGCCCAGAAGACTCCTTTCAAGAGCCTCTGTTCACGAGGCACGGAAGCCTCCTTTCAAGAGGCCCGGAAGCCTCCTTTCAAGAGGCCCGGAAGCCTCCTTTCAAGAGGCCCGGAAGACTCCTTTCAAGAGGCCCGGAAGCCTCCTTTCAAGAGGCCCGGAAGCCTCCTTTCAAGAGGCCCGGAAGCCTCCTTTCAAGTGTCCCGGAAGCCTCCTTTCAAGAGGCCCGGAAGCCTCCTTTCAAGAGGCCCGGAAGCCTCCTTTCAAGAGGCCGGGAAGCCTCCTTTCAAGAGGCCGGGAAGCCTCCTTTCAAGAGGCCTGGAAGCCTCCTTTCAAGAGGCCGGAAAGCCTCCTTTCAAGAGGCCCGGAAGCCTCCTTTCAAGAAGCCCGGAAGCCTCCTTTCAAGAGGCCCGGAAGCCATCATTCAAAATGCCCGAAAGCCTCCTTTCAAAAGGACCGGAAGCCTCCTTTCAAAAGGACCGGAAGCCTCCTTTCAAGAGGCCCGGAAGCCTCTTTTCAAGAGGCCCGGAAGCTTCCTTTCAAGTGGCCCGGAAGCTTCCTTTCAAGAGGCCCGGAAGCCTCCTTTCAAGAGGCCCGGAAGCCTCCTTTCAAGAGGCCTGGAAGCCTCTTATCAAATGGCTGGAGGCCGCCTTTCAAAAGGCCCGGAAGCCTCCTTTCAAGAGACCCGGAAGCCTCCTTTCAAGAGGCCCGTTAGCCTTCTTTCAAGAGGCCCGGAAGCTTCCTTTTAAGACGACTGGAAGCCTCCTTTCAAGAGCCCGGAAGCCTCCTTTTATAAAGGTCATGAGCTTTTTTTTAAAGGCCCAGAAGACTCCTTTCAAGAGCCTCTTTTCACGAGGCACGGAAGTTCAAGAGGCTGGGAAGCCTCCTTTCAAGAAGCTCGGAATTCTTCTTTGAAGAGGCTTGGAAGCGTACTTTCAAGTTTCTCATATGCGTCCTTTCACATTCTAGGAAGCTTCCTTTCAAGTGGATCAAAAGTCGCCATTAAAGAGGCGCGGAAGCCAACTTTCAAGAGATTCGGAGACTCCTTTCAATATGTTCGGAAGCCCTTTCAAGAGGCTCGGAAACCTCCCTTCAAAGGGCTCGGAATTATTCTTTCAAGAGGCTTAGAAGCCTACTTTAAAGAGGCGTGCTTTCAAGATGTTCAGATGCCTCCTTTTAAGTAGCTGAAAAGCCGTTATACTCCTTTAGTCACGTCCATTTTTCGTGGATCTAGTGAGTTACGCTTATTTTCATTTACAGAAAAAAAATAGGGGGTACCTCAATTAATGCAAAAATTCGAAGGGGTACCTCTCAAGAAAAATGTTCCTTTCTCTCCTTTTTCTCCCAGTCAAAAATACAGGGATTTGATGAAAATTCCTTTTCCTCCCAGTCTAAAATACAGGGATTTGAAAATAGCGTTTTTTTTAAGGAAACAATAATATCCCCGTAATCCATCAATGTAATCACTCGATAGTGGAACCAAATATTCTTCATTGGACAGTATCGCCGAATAAAATGCAATTAAATGTGTTTATTTATTTTTATTTAAAGTTGTTACGAGCTAAAAATATCCTTCACCTATCTAAACAGAGCAATCACAAAAATCAGCCCCTGCTGAGCAGCGGACATTATGCCTTTCGACATCCCCAAATTCAAAATATAACAATTATACTAAAATATACCAAAGAACACCAATTCAAACTTAAACATTCATCCGTAGTAAGATCATCGCAGAAATGAAAGGGTTTGAATCAAAAACCACCTGCAAAACAAAAGGTTCCTAAATTAAACCATTTCTTCTTCATCTATTTCCCCACATATATCGTTGCCATTTGTTTTCAGCTCTTATTACCAAAAACAAAAGGCAAGCTCTTACTGCCATATTTTTAGCTAAGCGTCTCATCTGCAAATATTATGAAAAACCCGCGGCACCCAGGAGAGTATAGTCTTATGATGAGTTTCAATTATGCGTCGTTGTTCAAATGAATAGCATAATGCGCTCATCCCGCCAAAAACTTCATTACGCCACACTACAGATGTAGGCATCTTCTACTTTTGTAGCCAGGGCAGCTTCTCTTGTTTTTGCTTCTGCCATGTTGAAGATGATTTATGTATGGTCAAACTTTTACTCATTAGCCTTTAACCAGGGCGGTGAGATGAATGGGTCGCGGGGCGCTTCCTCTGCCGCACGAATGCGCAGCAAACGCGAGTAAGTAAAAGGCCTACACTCATGAATGGATGCTGTTTACTGCGCTGCCAAACGAGGGAAATAAGCGAATCAGTTAGCTGCCGAGCGGAGACCGCGGTCCCCAGGCTCAACTTGTATAGATTTGACGTTCAACTAAGTCTTCCTCCGCACACTGAACTGGTAGGTACTTGAGTACAAACGAGCTTACGGAAATTAGTTAATTTTTAGACCGTTTTTTTTTTCAAATTGAACAACGGATCAACTGCTTCCGACGTGGAGTACTTGGAAGTGAAGGTGATTTTTCACGTGTACAAAAGCTACTGATTGAAGATGGATACTTTCTAATCAGTGATCGGCTTTGTTGTTTGGGACGTTTGAATTTTGCTTGGCTTGCAGCACTCGGAAACACTCAACGAGAGGTCGGGAAATTGGAGTAAAACTGTGTTTATGCTAATCTGGAAAGCAAAATTAGATATAATTGAAAATAGAATTAACTACGGTTTTGGAATCAAGTTGTAAATGCACTTCTTGTATTGAACAATCGAATACGCATGGAAATTATTTAAATTGTGTTGTAGCTAGTTAGTTAGTCGCCATTCAACTCTCGTCGTGTTTACCACATTTTATTCAATTTCAACTCAAAACAGCTAAGAATCAAGGATGGCAGAATTCGCTCTTGATCTTTAGGAATGGACTTATACGAATTTTGAATTCCGTGTGGAATTCCTTTCGAATTATTTCTGATTATTTATGAAGCAATTTATTATTGAACCCAGCAGCAATTCTCCAGCTAAAAGATGTAATATAAAGAGAAGGTAATTGTAACCAAGTGGTAGAAATTCATGTTACGGACTCCCAACACATCCCATTTTTGTGATATATTGTACTCCCTTTATAAATGGAAATGACCCATGCTTGATCACTATAAAGTTAACGATCAGCCCTTTCCATCACAAAGGAAAATTCCTCGTACAGATCACTTGCACTGGAAGTAGGTACCCAATGGTATAATCCTCCTAATGAATATGATGCATAGCAACCTACTCGCGATCCTCACACGATCATATTTACCGGGATCACGTATCTCAGAGGTGCCTTACCCTTTCGATCGCTGCTGCCTCAACAACAATAAACGATCATCTACATGAAGGGAACAAGCGATACGTACACGTACTGCTCATGTAGGGTTGTAACCTTTCCCTTTAGCTTTGGCTGACCGTCATCGTCCAACTTGATTGGAATAAATGGCCACTTGATGAATGGATGCAGGTTTGCTTGAATGGCGGGTTCATTCATTAGATTCGATCCCGAGCACAATACAGTCGAATAGTGTGAAATGAAAGTGAGAAATGGAGATTATTGGCGTACTTAAACTGGTAGCTGGGTGAACGTCAAAAAATAATTATTATTTCGGCTATTTATTATTACGAAAAACAAAAATTAAACCGCTAAGTTTGTTTAGACCTTTGTTGAAGTATTTTTGAAATAGATGTTTATGTATTGTTCGGATGTAACTATATTCATGGAAAATGTGTATTAAACTAAACCCCAATATGTTTTCATCTATTAATTTGAGCCCCTATTGAAAATTTACAATGGAAAAATCGAAACCGATGATTTTCTTGCAAGTTTCGAATTGCCAGGAATACACTATCCAACAGACTGTAAATCGACCGGACAAAAATCACGCGCGCAGTCAATCGTGCTTCGAATGATACGTTTATTGATTTGATTCGATGGTCCTTTGGAGTTTTACTCCGCTCAAGTTTGGCATGTACTTTGCATGTTCTTGAGGAAAAAAAAAGTCGGCCGGTGGCGGCACTTGGGTAATCTATTATGCAAAGTGAGTCGGAATTATGGCGCAACCGTTTATCATCCCGAATGGGCTCTTAAAAGATTACATTCACAAGTGGTTCGGAATCAAGTTGGGGAGACTTATTAACCGACTGAGCAGTTGCGAGCAGTGCAATGATAGTGGATTTTTTTTTCCACTAGTGGGTGCACTCTTGGAAGTCTGAACGAGTGACCGACCGACCAACCGACCGATCGAGTGCTATGCAACTTGAGACCTTTCTCTAAATACATCTGTCCGGTTCGTTTAGGGTACCGGAATGAGTTTTCGTTGAGTATCCACTTACTCTTTGAACAGATCCGCCACCTGATGCCTGAATTTAATTGCGTAATTTTCTGTTCGTGGTTTATTGCTTCATTACCAAGTAACTAATACTTCCAAGCGTACAACGCGGTTTAATGTTGATAAAATATGAATGTGTTTATTCGTAACATAAACAAACTAAACCGTTTTTGTTGTTGAAAAGAACTAACATAGCAAATTAGTTTATTTAGTCCCAAATCAGTCTCATACGATAGTCTAGCCCTGTATCATCTATTAACTTCTGCGAATCGATGCTACTGCAAATGCTAAAATTTAAGGATGAATGATAAGAAAATGTAACGTTTTAACCATTGAATAGCTCGAGCTAGTATAAGAAAACGTATTCCAAAGATTTGATTTGGGCCGCTTCATTATTGCATTCTATTTGTTTTCCTAATCACTACTGACAAAATTTCAATGTAAATTGAGGTTTTTGACCCGAATGTAATATTTGATGATTTGATTCATTATTATGCGAAAATAAATGTTGTACGTAGATACAAAAGAAGGCTAAAAATAATCAAATTTTGGGCATGAAAACACATTTTTTATGTGAAATACATTGCATTTCAGATGCCAAAGCCTTTTCGAAGATGGTTCCTCCACAAGAGTTATTCATAATACTGAATTTTTGAATTTTGCCGAGGACACCATCATGCTATCACGCTCATATAAAACCCAACTTAATACACCGAGTAGTGATACTGCCTTTCTCATATTTAGTCAAGACACCAACCTTATATGGTGTCAATATAGCGCAGTTCGATGTACCATTTTCTTTATAACTTTTAAACGCAACGGTCGATCTTTATCAAATTCAATAGTGATCAACTAGGCTTTGCCCTCTGTCGAATAAAACTTGTTACGAGAAAATTGGTTAAGTATTACTATATGAAAAGTTGTCTAATGTTTTTCTTAGCTTTTGTGTACACACCTACACACACATACACACGGACAGACAGACATGTACTCAGTTCGTTGATCGTTGTTCGAAATCGCCAAGTCAGGATCAATCAGGCAAGCCCACTCGAAATAAAGTGGAATTCAATTTGAATTACTGGCAAGATTTGAGTTATGAAGCGTTATGAGGGTTTGGAACATTTCCAATACACTTGTAATAACCCCAACTCAAGTAGTGGATTTTGTGGGCCTTCTAAAATAGAGCTTCACTATTTTCTCCATTGATTGCTTACTGCGTAGCATAGTATAGCACGGTGTACTTCGTAGATTGGAAACTAGTGATACTCATGTTTTTCTTTTGAAATCCTTATTCAGATTGCTATCAGAAATCAAGCTGGGTGTGGTCCTAGATTTCAATCTAGGATATAACTCACAAAAGCATGAGGATTACTACTCCCGGCCACGCCCATCTTCACCGTAACTTGGAAGGGGAAGGAAGTGTTGATGTAGTACTTACTTAACGAGAGGCCCCCGACTCAGGACACCCTCATAAGTAGCACGGAGTTGGATATTGGGGAACGTATTCGTTGGGTCAGGATTTGTAGCCTGTAGCTGACAATGTGACCGTGGTAGATCTTACACCGTAACACACCACGCAAAGGTATCTACCCAGCGTTACGGGGCTCTACATTGATTGCTCACTGCGTAGCTGAAAAAGAAAAAAATAGATTGAATTTATAACCAAGTTATTGTCGACGTAGCACCAACTTGGAATTCGGAAGTCGGGAACCGAACTTTCTTCCAAAGTTTTATCTGTCAAACTAATTGATGCGTTGTTTAGCGCATCTTCAGACGAATTGGAAAAGTTGCCTGTATCTGGAGTAAAATCCAACTTCGGTATGAAAAGCGTTCTAACTTTGTTCCGGATAGACAATATTAAAAATATCGACGGATCTTTTACAAGAGTCATCTACCGTGGATAATCAAAATTCGGACACACTCAAACTTCGGACGCTTCAATTCGTATGGGAAATTTTCTGAAATATTTCATCGAAATGTTTCGTGAAGCTGGATCAGATAGACTAATAGTTTTCGCTTGTTTTAGTATAGTTACATTTTAATAAGACATACTAAAACAATGTGATGAAATGATTAAAAGACAGTCAGAACTGTGCAGTGAAAATTGTTTTCAATTATTCTTCCCGGTACGGTGTAATCAGGTGTCCGAAGTTTGAATCTTTATGTCCGAAATATGAATACAACCCCGCCGGTGTCCGAGGTTTGAATCAAACAGAAGCCGGACATTTTCATAAAGTGCAAACATTCTTCGCAATATCTTGCACATATTAAATATGGTTTTCGTACGGCCGAGTTGCCGAATAATATGCAATTAATTAAATACGTAGTTAAAAGGTGAATACTGTACTTAGTGATTGCAATGGTGATTTGAACGGTGTGATTTAAAATGTAAGTTAACAGGACGATTGTACATCAAAAAGTGCTTAAGCGTCCGAAGTTTGAGTTTGCACGGTATATCCGGCGCATATTTTCAAAGTTTGTTTTGTTTATGGAAAAATAATCTACGACCGTGTTGCCATGGCATCAGTTCATCTGGTTGTAAAAAGGGGCCGTTAATAGATTACGTAAAAGCTATTGATGACATTTCTGGGTACTGAAGACCGTTCATAGCGTACGAAACTGGAACCACAAAAAATCAGCAGTTTCATATTGATTGTTGCTTGTAGTACCGGTAATTTGGCTGCCAGGTCGAAGTAACCAAGATGTTAGTCACGCGAACAAGAACGACATTAGCAATCTTATATTTTTGAATCAACTGTCCATGGTCATGACCATTACTATACGAAGAAGTTTGATTGCCATATTTGAATCTTATACTTGAATTTGCGAAAAGATTTCGCTTTATGCTGCTGAATGGCAACAGACGACAAATATATTTTTTTGCAGCAACCACCGCTCTGATGCTGCTAAAACCACTACCGACGCCATATTTGAAGAAAAATCTTCTCAAATCAACTATCTTTCGTTTAAAATGGGATTCATGAAAGGAAGCGATGCGCCTTCACAGCCACTGGCAACTAAGAGAAAATTTTACTTCCTGCCGTTAAATGGCTGCAGAAGAAACCGCGGCTAGTATATTTTCTACATCACGGCCATTACTGATCCCAAGTAACATTTCAAGTTTTATTCCGCTCTAGGAATGGTTTTCAAGATCAATTTATAAGATCTAACAATAAAACCGAATAATACACGGCAACCTTCTGATGACCTCTATAAGAGTAAGATATTGCCAAGTGGCCCTCTCCAGATAACCACTATAAACCTATTATAAGAGCATTTAGAAACCCTTTTTAAACCACCCGCAAAAAAGGGAATTTGGCTGCGGCAGCTGTCAAAATGTTGCTTTGAAAAAAGAGAAACAAAACTTTGCAGAAAAATAATAACAAAATGGATTGTTGATGGAAGTTATGATGATGACAACAAAATCAAGGATGTTATTGCCGATTTCACCAATTTGAAGAGTTATGTGTAGATTGTGATTTGCCCGCTTCTTTTTCTCACACTCACTCTCATTTCGGGATGATCGATTTTGCTACTAAAATTTACCCAATTATAACCCATTACTCGTTAGTCACATGTAATCGTGTACACTAAATCGATTCCCGCCATGATTTGACGTCTATTTGTTTTCAGATTGAGCACTCACACACAAATATTATACACGGAAAATCAAACTTTTTTGAGTGTATTGAGTTCGAGAAAAAGATGACCGTGAGAAAAAAAATCTCGCAGAACTCTTATAAAGTGCAAAAAGCGCAATAACGATCAGTCAGTTATTTGCGTTCGATCATTTAGTAGTTTGTCAATAACACATTCCAGAAGCTGAATTTCAAAATATGTTGTATGGTGAACTTCTAGTGCGAAGGTTTTTCTACAACTCTGCCTAATGGTTCGTTGTTTGAATTCCACTACTAACGGAGTTATAGCTATAGTTTCAGTAACTTATACTAAATGATAACAAAATTCCAATCATTTAGTTTAAGTTGCTGCAACTGGCGCTCTAATTCCGTTATTAGTTGAATTCTAATAACGAACCGTTAGGCAAATTTGTAGAAAAACCTTCGCACTAGAAGTCCACCATACAACATTTTTTGAAATTCAGCTTCTGGAATGTGTTATTGACAAACTACTAAATGATCGAACGCAAATTACTGAATGATCGTTAACATCATTGAACAAAATAATATTTTTTTCAGGTTGTTTTTTTTTCGATTCAGTACCATTAAAAGAAGTGCGCTTTTAATTTTATGGTCAAAGCTGGTGAAAAAGTAAGGTTGAACACCACGCGCCGGCAGTATAACGTAGTTTAGGGAAATAAATCGAAAATATTCATTACCACAACATCTAGGATGTCCACTACATCGATAAGTACTTTTGCCCAAATTATTAATAAATAAAATTATTTATCAGAAAACGTATGATACGCGGTGAAAATATCGTTAAATCATGAATTTCAGTGATATATTTCACTGACTGCGAAATGCTACTTCATTTTCAATATGGCCATCATGGAATTTGATCAGAAAATTTTCGCTTTTATTAAACACCGTCATAAACTCTTCGCAATGCAAACATTCTTATGGGGGTAATTCGTTTGACCACATTATGACCAAAAATTGGAGCTTTATCCGAGCGTTGAGAATTAGATTTATTACGCTCTTTATCACAACCATAGATCTGTTCATATGGTCGATAGGCATTTGACGTTTGAAGATTATTTCCGCAGATTTATGAGAGGTTTATTGACAGCAATAAGAGCGCCAATAAAACTGAGCAATAAGCTTGGTGATTGCTGTCATCAGTCGGCAATAAGAATTAGATAAATCCAAGAAGCATGGAAATTATTACTTGGGATGCTACCATAATTGCCATCCAGTTTTCTGTTCCTGTGAAGAATATTCGTCACACATCCATTGTGATTTAAAATGCTGATCCTGGAAAGGACTGGTTTATGCCCTCGATACACATTCGTTTCTTGCAAAATTTTCTAAAACTTTTGTTTTACTGCTATTAATTACTGGAAAGGAATTATTGCCAGCAAACCACATACGCACGCGGGAAAGCAGCTTTCTGAATTCGGAAATTCCACAACGAGTTCGTTGGAAAGTTTATTGAGATATTCCTTCGGGAGTACCTCCATGAAGTTCCTTCCGGATTTCATCCGGAAGTTCCTCCAGAAATTCTTTCAAAAACTCCTCCAGAAGTTCCTCCGGAAGCTGCTCCAGGATTTTCTCCGGAAGTTCTTCCACGAATTTCTCCGGAAGTTTCTCCAGGAATTCCTCCAGAAATTAGTTGGGAAGTTCCTTCAGGAGTTAGCAGGGAAGCTCCTCCAGGAATTTTCCGGCAAGCTTCTCCATGAGTTCCTACAAATGTTCCATAAAAAATCCAGAAATTCATTCCAAAATTCCTCCGGAAACTTCTCCAGGAAATCTTCCAAAAGTTCCTCCAGGGATTCCTCCTGAAGTTCCCCCAACAATTCCTGCGGAAGTTCCTCCAGAAATTCCTTTTGAAGATCCTAAATGATTTCCTTTAGAAGTTGCTCCAGGAATTCCTCCAGAAGTTCTTCCGGAAACTTTTCCAAAGGTTCCACCAGAAATTAGTTGAGAAGTTCCTCCAGGAATTCTTCGGGATGTTTCTCCAGGAATTCTTCGGAAAGTTGCTCCAAGAGTTCTTCCCTGAGTTCCTACAAAAGTTCAATTAAAATTCCTCCAAGAATTGATCAGGAAGTTTCTACGAGAATTTCTTCGGAATATTTCTCCAGGAATTCCTTCAGAAGCTCCTCAGGGAGTTCGTCCGGAAGTCTCTCCGGTAATTACTTCGGAGATCCCTGAAGGAATTTTTTTGGAAGGTCCTGAAGCAGTTCCTCCAACGAACAAAGATCCTGGGAAAAGTACACGGTGAACCATTTTAGCGTGAAAATGGTTTTAAAGCTGATATAGGATTTTTTGGTCTATTGTGCAGCGATTTATTGTACACAAAGGTGATTGTAAGGCCAACGACACGAAGCAACTCATAACTCCGGAAAATCTATGTGGCAGAGCCGTCCAGCGGTCATGTCATACCAGCAAACCGAACGAAACCGGCGAATCACGGACCATATGCTAATCTTCCTTAACCTAAGTTTGAAGACTAAGGACAACTCTTTATATAACATATATCCGATTGAACTATACTTCTTTGTAGTTTTCGTCCCGAATCATTCTTTTCATTCCTGCTATTTAGTGGCCACCCGTTATTATGAAGTTTGCAGTGAATTCCTCCAGAAACTTACCTAGGGTCTATTTAGATTTTTTTCACGGATAGTCCCGTATAATGTCAACCAGCTTTTTCTCTAGGAATTTCTCCTAAAATTCTCCCTGGAGTTCCTCTAGAAATTTCTCCAAGAACACTTCATAAATTTGTACTGAACTCTTTTCGAATCTCACATAGAATTTCTAAACAAACTCCCACCCACCCCCAGGAATTCTTCCGGACATATTTCCAGGAGTTTTTCTAGAAATACTTATGGAAATTTATTTGCGTATTCCTCCAGAAATTAACCCAGAAATCCCTCCAGGTATTTATCAAAATATTATTTTGTTTAATTCTGTTGAACAACCGACTTTAATTTCAGCACTGTACGAACATTATTAAGTGAGATTTGGGCTTTTGGAAATTGGAGTACAAAAGCATGTGGTGAATATGAAATTCACCACTGGATTATTTGTATAATCACCTTAATCCTTCAATAGATTTCCCAAGAAATTTTCTAAGATTTTTTTCGGAAAATTGCTTCAAATATTTATTTTGAAATTCCCCCATGAATTCCTTAAGGTATACTTCAAAAAATTCTTTAGGAGCAGCTCCAGAATATTCCTCCAAACGGAAATCACGATGGAATTTTTGTTGGAATATTCGAGGGAGTGTTTAAAAGATATCATGAAACAAGTTCTGAAGAATTTCTTGAAGAAGTTCCGGAAGAAATTCGCGACGGTTTTTCTGGTTGAAACCCTTATGCAAATTTTAGGACAAATTCATGGGGAATTTTCAATCCAATTTCTGATTCACTTCTGATGGGTTCCCTAGAGGAACTCTAAAAAAATCTGGAAGAGTTGTTTAAAAAATTACTTGAGAAATTTGTGAACGAATTCCTGGTTCTTGGAATTCTTAGACTGGATTTCTTGGATTCGTGAGTTTCCCGTTAGGTTTCCAAAAGGTTTTCTCGAAGGAATTACTAGAATAATTTCTGAAGAAATTCTAAAGGAAATTCAAGAAGTTGAAGTATTTTCCACTTTTTGGTTTTCCAAGTTATATTAATTGATATTTTAAATGAAATTCTGAAAAAATAAAATTCAGACCAAAACATCAAAGACACCAATAAGACCGATAACACATCTGTCAAAAACAATTTAATGTCTGTCAAAAGTAATCTCGTTGTGTGAGTAGCTTTATTTGGAAATTATTCAACTATCGCATTTAAATTTAATTTGAGTTTTATTCGGGAAATGAGACGCAGCCTTGTTAGGCATACTTGCATACTTGTATAACAAAATCAGCTCAATGCTAGTTACAGTTGTGGGTAGGTCGCCATCCAATAATTTCTGCATACTTGAAAGTTTATAAATGTAATATGAACTTGTCTGAAAACATGTTTTTCCGATAGTATGAACTAACTAGTAAAAATGATCTTTTATCAAAATGTACTCAGCAGCGTACTAGCCTTTAAGGCTAGTACGTTGCTGAAAAGTACTGTGCAAATAGATAGAACACGGAATGATTCCGCTACTGAAATTCCGTGAGCAGTATATGGAGCTGACAAGTAGATACAATTTCGTAACGCTAATAACGCCAACGCCTGCTGGGTGAAGTAAATGGAGCTGTCACTTTTACTAACGGAAAAATATTCAGTACCATTATTCCGTACGGAAAAGTTACAGTATCCCCCCGCTTATCCGGACCTCGCTTTTCCGATGACTCGTTAGTCCTTCTTCTTCTTCTCATTGGCATCACATCCCCACACTGGGACAGAGCCGCCTCGCAGCTTAGTGTTCATTAAGCACTTCCACAGTTATTAACTGCGAGGTTTCTAAGCTTGGTTACCATTTTTGCATTCGTATATCATGAGGCTAGTACGATGATACTTTTATGCCCAGGGAAGACGAGACAATTTCCAATCCGAAAATTGCCTAGACCGGCACCGGAAATCGAACCTAGCCACCCTCAGCATGGTCTTGCTTTGTAGACGCGCGTCTTACCCCACGGCTAAGGAGGGCCCCAGTTAGTTAGTCCGGATCTCGCTAATGACAGTCGAATTAACGAGAGAAACCCCGATAATCCGGCCATACATTTGTCGGATCAGCTACACTTCTCCCATACCGAAGCAGCTGTCAAATTTACTTTGATAATTTGATCAAATTTTCCGTAAACCCAATCTGGTTGAGCAACGTACTAGGCTTTAGGATAAATTATCTTACTTATTCCTAGAATGAGCGGATAAACGAGGAATAAGTATTCATTCACTTTCGGCCTTTTTTACCTATGCCATTCGAAGTACAACCCAACTTGACTAAACGAATAATTCGGCGTTGGATCCATTCGGGAAAATGGTCTTTACGGACGCTAAGTCTTTTCGAGGAAATGGATTTTGGGCCTGATTATTCGGGCGTTTGCAAAAGAACCCTCATTATTATGCTACTGGTCTATAACTGTCACTAAATTCAATTTATGAACTCATAAAAATGAATAATTATCCCCCACGAAATCGGTGGCACCTTTCCCATCACAACAAAAAATTAAAACCTTAAAGCGCACCTTTTCCAGTCATGCCTACTCCCATTCAACTTAACAACAGCGCCAACTCATTCCGAGCACAGCGCAACAGAATCATACTCGTATCGTAGGTCTTTCCTACTATTTATCCCATTGCTAGAATTCATTCTCACACTTATCATTTTTCAGTTTTTCTTACGACTCCAAACCGCCCAACCGCCGCCTAACGGGACAGTGCGTGACGAGCGGGAATTTGTTCCTCCTCAACACCAATGCCGGTGCATGGGGCGATAAATTTTCTACCATCCCGAAAAATAGCCTACGACGACCGTTGTTGGTTGCTGGCTGGTAGGCACGGAAGCTCCCCAGGCGCAAGCTCAAGCCCGCCTGACATGAAGCCGCAAGCGAGCGCGCAGGTGCAACCGTGTGGTGAGGCAGGTGATCATTCGGCACTTAGGCGGCATGCTCGCTGACCCAGAAACTGTAGGAGACCCACATTACGGGAATGATACCCGGTGAGCGCGCGCGGTCTCGGCGGTGGGCCATGGGATGAGAAAAGGGTCATAATTGATATAAATATTTCACTAGAATCCGACGACAGCGACGATGATGGCGGTGATGACGCACGAGTGTTGTCGTTCCGCTAACTGTACAAAGTTGTTGGAGGTGCGCGGTCGCGCCGTCAATTGGATTTAGCCGGTGGGGTCCAATTAGGAGACGTAATCTAATTAATTGGAAAGACGTCTAGGAATATTAGTTTCAATTGTTGGGAAAAATGAGATGAATTTATTGTTAGACAACAAATAGTTTTTACGGTGGCAACGTACAATGATGAAAACTTTGTAATTGGCCATAACTCAGAAGACCGCATCTTATAATTAAAATGTAACGGCGTTAGTTAAAAATCAGTTAAATATCCCAAAACTTGTAGTTTCCGTCTTTATTCGATTTATGTGGAATAGGCCATGGTTACATATGTAATCTCCTATGGCTAATAGAATTAGCCAGGAGGCCGTGTAGCAGATATTTTTCACATGTTGATTTTTTTATTTACATTTTACCGACTAAATGAAGATACTGTTCCTTGAATTCATAACAGGCACCCATTTCAATTACAATTTAAAACGAAGAATTGGAGCGCTTATTGCATTGTTTCTTATTTTTGTGATTTTACCGAGTGTGAGGGAACATGTAGATATCAAGAAAAACGATATAGACGTGTGGTTGGCCAAGTTGGCCAAGGGCGCCTGAAATACGCTTTGAGAAGTAAAACACTGTTATTGGTTAAAGGGCAAATCAAAACATATATTTTACAAAATCTAAAGGCCAATGGAAGAAATGTAATCTAAAATTCTAGAGCGAAAATAGAATATCATTCTTTATTTCCACTACAACATGTCATACGCTACGCACTGGTCAGTTTTGATCGCTAATTTTTTGGAAATCAGTAAAGGCAAATTACTCTCAAATTAATTGGTTTGAAAAGTTATAGCTTTTCCCAGTAAATTCCTTCAGGGACTTCTTCCATAATCAACCTGTTGTCCAAGCTGCATAAAGTTTTTCTGTACTAAAGATTGATTCCGAAGAGTAGTGGGAGGAAATTTGTGTAAATTTGAGATTAATACCGCTGAATACTGACTCATGATTGTTATTTGAAACTTCGATTGAAAGCGTTTGGAATCTTGCCTTATTTTCGATTTACATTCTGTACTAACATCTTCCCCTTAGGCGTAGTTTACGTGAAAAGGATTTGATCAATAATCTTACTATTTAAATAATATTCAGAATGTCGAAAACAACCTTTTGATTATCACAAGCAAATAACACCACTGCAATTTGGATGTCTACAAAACAAATTCATGTCTGATATTTTCAATCATGAAAGCCCTTTTTAACCTAAGTGAAAGCCTTGATCGCTTTTGTTCGAACTTCTTTTGTCCAAATTTTAAAGCGAATTCACCAACCGAAGTAAAACGCACGCCACCTCCTGTTTTGATACAATTTACCTTTCTTTGGTAGTCAGTTATGTCTTCCCTCCTGCCGGCGATTAATCGCATCCACTCGATCTTAATTCGCTCTGCTCACCATCAAACCATTATTTTATTAGCTAACATTTTAAGGCACGACACAACAACAATCTGGTTCCAGTCGGAGTGGCAGCCAAGTAGCGTGCGCGGGAGCTGATGCACAGCGACCGCACGCACGTCACAATATTTTCCGTCCAACAAAGATGAAAAATGCCGAAGGAAGAGCAGCAACAGCAGCAGGGTCGGGAGCGCATTTGACACGCTCGTTCCAACTTCCAAAAAGAAGCTGCCGCCAACGAGTTTGTAAACTGGAATATGCTACCCAAAATATGCATAGGTAATAGACGTCGTTTAAGCATGCAGCAACTCTGCGTTATGTAACTTTTTTAACGCCGATCTGATGCGTCAACGGGGAATGGTCTATTTCGGCCGCGAAGTGCCGCGACGTTGTATTAATATGGCGAGTCAATTATTCGTATCTGTTCGCTCCGATCTGACATTGTGCATGATCAGCAAACATATTTTCCAAACATTGAACAAGCAATAGGGAAGAATAGTCATTTTAAGATAGATCTGCAGCGTTCCTAGACACCATAACGGGAACCGCTGTTTATTAAAATGCGAATTTTCTGGCTCGGTGAGTTTCCGTATTCGATGAGTGTTGTGGGAAGTTTAAAATTGTATTGTTTATGGCAACCGACCTGGAGCTGGCTCGGTGGGTTGGTCGAAATAAGTTTTATGACATTTTAAACTGATTCTAATTGAGGTAGATTCAGATAGCGGTTTAGTGGGTTCATGGAAGTTTTCTTAACTGTACATAACTATTATTCATTTCTTTTTAGACAATCTCAATCTTACATACTGGATGCTTATAGGGGACAATTCAAAGAACCGATAGATTGTGTGCTGATTCCGCAAATGGGAAAACTGAATAGGCTAGAGACTCTGAAAGGTTTACAATGAACCGTCCGAAAATTACAACTAATATTGGTTATTTTTATAAAAACCTTATTAGGGGCCGTACACTAATTACATAAGCAAATTTTCTGGGTTTTTCAACAAGTAAGATTTTTCCCAAACAAATATTTTCTTTATTTATATAAGGCGTTAGAAAATGGCAGAACCCCCCTCACTCCTTACGTGCTTACGTAATTATTGTACGATCCCTTAGATAGCATGTTTTAAGAGTAGAAACTGAAACTTTATTTCTTGATAATATTATCGTCACCACGCCAGCCATGCTCCTTTTATTTCGACGAATTGTCTATTCCACAGTTAGCCTTTCCTAATGTCGACCTATGCCGACTCGTCTTTGGATTGTAATGCTGTTTGGTGCAAGCAATTAGTTTTTTTAAACTAATTTTATTTGCCTACACACTTAGTTTTTATTTCTGCAGCTCGGCAAAATCTGCACAGCCGTTTGCCCAGCAAAATAAAAAACTGATATCCTGGCAAAAATAATGCTTGTTAGCTGGCAAATTATTTGCTGATTTTAAGCAATTTTGAAAGAAATCTCGGCAAAAACACATTTGATGGAGCTCGGCTGTGCGATTCTCAGCAAAAGTTCAACAAATTGCTGGGATCCCGGTAAAAATATTAAGTGTGTATTATCTAATACATGCATTCATCTCTTAGACTAGGTGTTGCTGGTTTTCTTAACACTATCATCCTTATTTGTTATAATATATTTTTAGTTATTCCTCTTCTTCTTATTGGCATTACATCACCAAACTGGGACAGAGCCGCCTCGCAGCTTATGTCGTTTTCGGTTTTAAACTTGGGTCAGGTCCGACCCCGACTCTGAATAACCGAACGAAAAAGAATCGAGTCAGTATGATGGTGTTAGTGGGAACTCAAGCTATCATCTGTTTTGTTCTTAGTTCGCATGTTAATCAGCTGGCAGAAACCAGGGGTCTGATGTTTTGGTTGTGTTTTCGTAGTATAGATGCAGTCTCTTTTCTTCTGCTTTTCGTTTATGGAACTGTAAGTGTGGATCGCACCTATCTCTTTTCTTCCCGTGTTTATCCTTATGGCTGTCAGTGCGGAATTTTCTATGTTGACTACGAAACAAACTGTGGTGGAGGTATACAAGTGTCAGTCCCGTGGCAGAAACAGACATATGACATTCATCTATTCAATTTCGCTATTGAAGATATTTTTCATGTTTTATGAACTATGGGGGACGGGGAAGTCAGATTTTTCTTCTGTATGTTTAATTTAAATAATGCCAATTAATCCAACATTAAATTAATGTGATTAGGAGCTTGTGATCGATGACGACGGTAATGGGGATTCCCGTAATAGAATTTTGGCGCTCCGGAACATCGCCGGTAGCTATGCCAATCCGTGTTTCCCGATAAACTACATATTATGCTGGTTCTATGTGGCGTTCTGAGGAACAATAGGTTTATTACAGTAGATTTGGATTATCAATTATGTCATACAAATGGAATAGTCGCACGGCTAAGGAGCTATTATTAATACATTTCAATTGCCTCTGGCATTTACATTTTTTCTCTGGTTGAAAATGTAGCCATGAGGAATTAAAATGTTCTAAACTTAAACTAAACTCAACCTAATTTTAAGCAATAGAAGATTGCAACGAATGCGTCTAAAATTGGATATTGTTTTGTTGGACATTTGTTGCAATGTCTCAATATTCATAAATTCTATGAAGTTCATTGGTACTATACCAAGGAGGCAACTTCAGAATCATTTTCAATATTTTATTTTGAATCCTCTGAAGTGCCTTCTTTCTGGCAACTAGTCCATATTGGCACCAGCATACAATATGGGTAATCTAAAAATTTGTTTGTAAATCAGCCGTCAATGTGATTTTTTAAACTCAATATTTGATCTAGCAGGAGTCCTAAATATTTAGCTTCGCAAGACCAATTAATTGGAACCACATTCATAGTGACAAACATGTCTGCTAGAAGGTTTCAAATAAGAAGCTCTCGATCTCGGGGAAATTTTCTATTTTTGCAAGTGGAAAATTAGACCTGTGCGCCGCCGCGCCACGCTATCGCCGCCGTCAAAATTGAATCGACACGCCGCCATGTGAAAAATAACCACGCCGCCGAATGTTTTTTCCCACGCCGATGGCATTTTTACTGTGTAGTCTAGATTTATCTAGCTCCTGTCGGAAATACATATTTTCAGCCAAGTTCGTATGACAAATATCTTCTTTACAATTATGCAGCATTTATTCTCATTTTCAATAAAGACCCTTGTAGACCGAACCAATTTAAGTAGGATTTCAGCTAAAAAAGTAGCTTATTCAGCCTGAATTGTTTATTAGGAAATCACTAGATCCCTTGTTGTACAACGTATGCTCGGTCAAACAAAACAAAACAAATTGTTTGGAAGCTCGACAATCTTTTATTTGAAATTCTTCATGAATTAATACGTCTACGTAATACGTAATAGATCCACACACTCAGTTCAGCTCGGCATTTTTTCATTCTTTTGCCGAGATCCGCACAGCCGAGCGCTCGGTTCCTGGCTTTCTGCTGATATCTCAGCGGAAAAACTAATTTGTTTACTGTGGCACTCGAAGAAGCCGCCGTAATCATACGTCCATTCAGCTGATATTTCAGCAAACGAACTTAAACCGAGAATTGCACAGCCGAGATCGGTGAAAAAATTTAATTTATATGAAGAGTTACGTCTGTTTGTCTGTGATCTGGCGATGGGCTAAACAATAGGATGTCAGTAGCCTGGTCAAAACGCTATCTCACACTTAAAATAAATCACCGAACTCGGTAAAATTTTACCGAAATCTCAACAGCAGAACTGTTCGGTAAATAATTTTACTGATTTTCGGTGATTTTGACAGTTGAACAATGGAAAAAATTACAAAAAATCTGTAAAATAATTACCGAACAGTTCTGCTGTTGAGATTTCGGTAAAATTTACCGAGTACTGTGAAATGAACTAAGTGTGTAGTCTGGCCTGTGCCAGAATTACTTCTGACAACAATCATAAACGACTTTAAAGTACTTTCCATCATTGACGCCCTATAACGCTTATTATTTTCCCTGACATAGAGATAAGTCACTCGACATCGGCGTTGTTATGTAATGCAGCTAAAACTGTGTTCACTATATTGGTAACAGGAACAAATTTACGCTTTCCTATAGCAGTTTTTTTTTTATAAAAAAAATCTCTCCTCAATTCAATCAACAAATCCCATTTATGAAAAGCTGGACCATAGTTGACCTGAGCCGAAAGTAACCTGACGATTTTCACAATACGGGGCGGTAAATTATTATGAAGCATTCGCTGATTTTCATACAAAATAATCACGTTTGAAGATTAAAATCTCGATTTTTTGCGATTAGATTGGGGACATTTTTGGCATCCCAGCCTAACTAAAATTTTAATTATTGATTGTTTTTTTTGTATGAATGTTTACTGAAAAGGCACGTTTTAATTGGAAATTATAAAGCCACTCCATTTGTATGGAGCTTTATATAAAAGTGGTTGCTTTGTAATTATTTCCAACTACAACAATCATTATCTAAAAATGTAGGTCATTTTAGGCTGGGATGCCAAAAATGTCCTCAATCTAATCGCTAGAAATCGAGAATGTGATTCTCAAACATGACCATTTTGTATGAAAATCAACAATTGCTTTATAATTATTTTCGGGGCTGTACACTTGTCGATTTTGTGGAGCATATTACTTCAAATTTAAATATTTCTACTAGATTTACATTTGATTTGGTTGAGTAGGCACACATTTTTTTTGTTGATTTTTTCAGAACAGGCTGTGAAAAAATAGTAACTGCCCAAGTAACCACCAAGCATTAATCAATGCATGTAATCAATCACAGATAAGCAACGATACACTAGTTCAGCATTACGAATGCAGCGATGCATTACTTATGTTTTATTTCAACATGTCAAAGTAATGAAGCATAGTGTCGGTCGTAAAAGGGCCTTTTTCCACTTTAAGTCAACTTTTATGGCAAGCATATATAGCTCCATGATTACTTTTAGTGACCTTTTTCCGAAAAATAGTGACTTTAGCGACTTTTGATTGCAAATAGTGACTTTTTAGTGACTAGACTAGTGACCAAGTCACTAAAAAGTGACTCGCTACCAGGCATGTTATTATTATTTTTGGATTTCTTACGAAATTTCTTCAGAATTTCATCCAGGAATTCTTTCGATTTTTTTTAATTTCTTCGAACATTCCTCCAGAAATTTAATACATTCCTTGAAATTTTCGGATGCTCCTTGTTTTATACGATCCGACGGACACAAGAAGGCGAGGTGCACAGCGAGCAAGGTTGATCGAGCAGGATTTAGGACGATTTACGGACCCTCCGTTGACTGCGAGGTTGGCGACGTGCATCCTTGGACCGATCTGAATGTATAAGACTTTTATGTACTACACAGGCCACTCCGGCTTCAAGGCTGAAAAAACAAATAAATAATAGTAAAGAAAGACGCAAGTCCTATGTCAAAACATTGAGGAGAAGAAGGTCGAAATTGCACCAGAAATAACCAAAACTGTACTGCCCACCTCTTAATCGAATGATTGGAGAATTATTCCAATTACCTATCTAAAAGAACATCATAGGTAGTCAAACTATTCCGAATACTTTGCAAATCAAAGATGTGATGGTAGTAACCCCCAATTAAGCCCTCAAACACCAGGACAGAAGTGTCAAGTTGTCAATCGACCGAACTCGCGTTGTACAATCGAATCCTTTCACACCCAACACCACCTCATTAGTAAACGATGGCGCGGATTACGGCTGTTCGAACGACCAGTGTCATAAATCTGTCCCCAATGTGGACAATTTCGTTTATGGTGATTATGATTGCCAGCGCCAACAATGGTGGAATTCGTTGTCATAATCATCACCACCTCTTTTGCTTTGCCAACGAAGGGACTGTGCAGTGATCAACATTAGAGAGATCGGTAATTGATGGGCTGTTCGTGGCTCTGCGACGACCCATCTTCCAGTGCCGTCATCAACGACGATGTCGTGCCATCCGGAGCGATAGACACTTCAGCAGTGCAGCGTGACAAACCGTGATTCCAAGAAGGTGCTAATTTTATTCGCCGCTGCGACAAACAGCGATGCCGCCAATGCAAAGTTTCACCTCCAAAACTATAAATCGATCGTATTTTAGATGCAGCAGCAGCTGCAGCGCCACCCATTGGACAAGAGCGCCTCGTTTATTGATAACGGAGTGATGAATTATCTCACGCGAGCTGGTATTTCGTGTTGGACCGCGGGGTTAGTTGGTTTGGCCTACCCCGAAGACCATTAGCGGCCGGGTGCAGTTTTGGTGTGAACTGGTTTGTTGCATCTGGGTTCTGCGGAGCGACAGACAGCGACATTTATGTCTTATAATTTTAATGAAATGATCATGATCGATGTGAAAGGAAGCAACACGATTTGATAGATGACGTGACGGATTAATGGGAAGGGCTTCTCAGTTAAAGTTCAATGATGCAATGGTCAAACAGGTTGTTCAAATCGTAGTTTCACCGGACTGTTGGTTACAACATTGTTAAGAAACGGACCCCATTGGGGGTTCCACTTTATTGGGGGATTCCAGAGCTGGAGCTAAATACCAATTAAAATAAGTGATTTTGTAGCAAAATCAATACAGTTTTCTATCAATACATCCCCGTAAATTTAGCCAAATCTGCCAATATACTACCCTCGGAACAGAACGTAGGATTAAGATTGTATTACCATAAATCAAGCGGAAGAGATTCAAGTGGTGGCCAATAATAGCGATAACGAACCGGTTGTTAAGTGACTTAAACTACCTACAAACAATACTTCCCAGGCATCCTCCTTAAGTTAAGCTCCCAAGTCCCAGCATCTCGGATCCACCAAGCATCCGCCAGAGGAAGAAAAAATCGAAAACAGTTTCGCCACTTTTTCGCCTCATATCACCTTCAACGGGGTTTGCCGTTTTGCATTATGGATTTAAGAGTGGCACGAAAAATAGCACCCCGACGCGATAAAACCGCCAATCATCAGCTCCGTGACTTGTGGTTCAAGAGCCTTCTTCTCTACCAACAACCGGACGGACATGGCTTGGTACCGACAGTCGCGCCAATCAGTTCCGCGATGGGTCCGTAGGTCAAGCGATTCTCTTAACCCATTCCCGCACCAAGTGCCCAGGCACCGCAGCTGATGGCCGTTCAGCCGGCCTGGTTTGATGTTGGCGAATCAACACCGGCTTATAGAGTCTTTAGATTACGGACGGAGCGGGACTGTATTGTTGACCGCCTGCCTTGGGGCAGCGGGCGCGATTCGGTCGCGGGAAGTGTTGATAGGCGGTAAAAACTCTTTTTCCGCGCTAGACGTCACATCGCCGTACGGACGGGTAAGGCACCCGTTGTAAGTAAACCGATCCGGCTAGGTGGAAAATCGCGTCTTGAATTAAAGTCATTAAAAGCGAAACTCTTCTGCTTCGCCGACCGACGACCGACGGTTCGGATGTTGGGATCAACGGGAACTAGACAACCTGACTGGTGCTATTGGGGGTTTTGGTATTTTTCTTCCCCGCTGAAGATGGAGGAGGTTGGATGGAATTCATTCCCAAGTGATGAGTATTATCCGCGTGTTTCTATAATGTATAATGATCGGCGGCGATCGGCCGGTTTATGTTTGAAATTGTTCGATTTCTCAATTATATGGAATCATTACTTTCGCTATTAAGGAGCGCGCTATCCGTGGGATAGTTGAAAGGTAAGAAGTGAAACAGTCGAGCTAAAGTTTTAATGTTACAAGACGTTATACAATGAGATGGTGCCATGGCTCTGATTTACACAGAACATCTTGTTCTGTCGTCTCCCATGAAAATATAAAATGTAAATGATAGTAATCAACGTGTAGCTCGGTCTTGTTAACTATATTCAACACCCACGTGAACATTGTAGCATTGATTCCTGTACACGGTTAGAAAAAAGTACTTAATTTTAGGTACTTTTTTTCTCTCGCATCTCCCTCCCTTTTCCTTTTGTTGTCATAAAATGAAGAGCAAAACCACTCAACAAAGGCAGTAAAGTGTGGGAACCCAATTTTAAGTAATCTCATGTTTACAAAAGTTAAGTAAAATTTACCTAACTTTTGGGTAGCTTCTATTTTAAATTCAGTATATTTGACTTAATATTAAGTAAATTTTTACTTAATTAAAAAAACAAATTACTTAATTTTGGCTTCCCACACTGAACGATTTAAGTGAAAAGTACTTAATATTAGGTACTTCTTTCAAACCGTGCAGAGAGTGAGCCTATTCAGAAATTGAATTAGAAAAATGATTTTTATATTCCTTTCAGCCTTTTTGCATGTATGTCCATCGATTTCAGTTTTCAGAAATGGGTGATTTTAGCAAGTTTCGACGAAAAAATGCCATCGAACATTGTTAACAGAAATCAAATTTAAATAAAAAAACAAACTCATTGTTTGCAATTAGAGCCATATAAAATGACCATATCTTGTGATAAGGGTTTGATTTCTTTTTGCTGCAGGAAGTTTTTAATACCACCTTAAAGTACTTTAATTTCAATAGGGGAACTTCCACAAAATGCGTAACGCTTAGAGGAGGGAGGTGGGGTTGAATGAAGTGTGATGATCCATACAAAATTTTCAGAAGCTTCATACAAAAGGAGGGGGTTGAAAAAGTCTCTTTATTTGAACCTGTGCCTTCCTTTTTACGTTGTACTTGTTTGCAAAAGTAAAAATTCACCTTTCAGTAGGTACAAAAGTTTAATGCTATCCGAAGCTTCTAACTCTAACATTGGAAATAATTCTTCTGCTGAGGAAAAATGTTATTGGGCTTCGTTTTAATTGATCCAGATTTTTTTTTAGAAAATTTTAATTTGGAATGCTCGCTATTTAAAGGGTAAGGAAGATGAATTATTCAACTTCCCAACAGTTCATAGTGTGCACATTGCCATTATAACTGAAACGTATTTAAAACCAGGATTCTCCATTAAAAGAGATCCAAATTACTATATTTATCAAAATGATCGTCTTGACAGCGCCTGTGGTGGGGTCGCCATTGTCATTAATAGACGTATCAAACATTAATTATATTATTCGTTTGAAACCAACGTTTCCGAATCCTTGGGAGTTTCTGTTGAAACAAATTCTGGACAATTCCCTTTAATTGCTACCTTCTTGCCTTTCCAATACAATGGACAGCGAAGTAATTTGTTGAGAGCTGCTCTTCAAGTTCTAACTCGCAACATATACAAATTTTTCATAAGTGGTAACTTCAATGTTCATGGAATAATGCTCAAAGAAATTCCAACGGTAAAATTAGATTTAACTTATTTTTTTCAGACTTTAACTCTGATCACCTTCCTCTGACGTTTGTAATCTCACAAGAAGCCTTTAATAATCCAATCAAAACGTATATCGATAGAAATTTTGATGTTGATATCTTCTCGATACCAAAAGTGATATTGATAATGCTCTCGTATCTTTGCTAAATTCAATTGTCGAAACAAGAGGCAATTCCTAAATGTGAATTTAAATTCAACTCCATTATTGACGACGACATTCAGCTTCTGATCCATCTTAAAAAAGTGAGGCGAAGGCAATACCAAAGAACTCGCGTTGAAAGTTATTTGACGAGATTTGCAAAATGAAATTGAAAAACCCAGATTAATCCACCTAGCGTTGGTGGTGCCTTTCTCGTGCATTATAAAAATGAGAAAAGCATATAAGAGACGTCAAATTTGCACTTTAGGGTTATAGATTTTACTTTTTCCGTCAATACGTCAGAATTATCGAAATCAATTTTGTTTTTATGCGACGCTTAACCCGTTTTACCCTAGAGCTCTTAAAATTTATTCCGAAGAAATTCCTAAGGGAATTTCCAAAGGCAATCCTGAAACAATTTCCGTAGGTGTTGTAGGTATTGAAAAAAATCCTAAAAGAAGGATCGTTCGAAATTTTCTTATAATTCCTTCTTTGAATTTTCGAAGGAATATAATGAGGAATATCCAAAGAAATTTCTGGATTTATCTCCGATGCAATTTCCGGAGGATTTTCAGAAGAAATCCCTAGACATTCCGAAAGAGTTCTTGAAAGAATATCCAAGAAGTTCTAGAAGAAATCTAAGAATGACGGAAATTCCTACAGAATTTAATTTGGAAATTCCGTTTAGAATTTCCTCTACGAATTTGTTTTAGAAATTCTTTCGAAAGTTCCCTTAAGATTTCCTTTGTAAAATTCTTCGGAAATACCTATGGAAATTCCTTCGGGAATTAATCCTTCAGAAATTGCTTCAGGAAATCCTTAAAAAGCCCAAATTATGTTTACCTTGCGAACTTAGAAATCCTTAGAAATTTCCTCGGCAAGGCTTCTATAGAGATTCCTTCGAGAATTCCTTTCCAAATTCTTTTAAGATTTTTTTCCGAAATTCTTTTAGAAATTCCTGCGGTAATTCTTTTAGAAATTTGTATATTCCACTGGAAATTTGTTTGAAATTCCTACCGAAACCTCCTCAGAAATTTCTTTAAGATTACTTACAGAACTTGTTTCCGGTAAATCTTCCAAAATTTCTTTAGGAGATTTTTTTTTCTTTCTTTATGAATTCTTTATTCTTTATAATTCTTTATTAAGATTGAATTTTTTAAATGTTTTCCATCAGCAACTATTCCAGGATTTTGTATAACAAATTCTTCCTGTATTTCTTTAAGAAATCCCTTCCGAAACTCTAGGAAGAAATAGTTGGAAATCGGTCGAAATCCCTCTTACAAATATTTTCATGATTTCACCCAGGAATTCTTGAGAAAATTAATAAAAAATTCCGTAAATTTTATTAGAAATTTCTTACGGCTTTCGAATATTCCTTTAGAATTTTTTCTTGCAATCAGAAATTCATACAGACATTCTTTCATGAATCATTCAGAAATTACTTCAAGAGTTCCGTCGGAAAATCTTCTTTAATAAATTTTAGGAAAAAATCTTCCAACAAAATTTCCGGAATAAATCCACCAGAAATTTTAAAGGATTTTTTTTTATGATTTTGCTAAAATCAAAAGGATGCTCCGAAGCAATATGTACATTATGACCATGGTGGCCACTGAACCGGGAAAACCGGGAGAACCGGGAATTAACCGGGAATCCGGTAGAACCGGGAAAAACCGGGAAATAACCGGGAATTTTCTTGGCGCTGAAAATTTTAAAATTTTGTTTCGACAGATTGAAAAAAGCTATCTAACTGAATTCTTAAGACTGTGGCAAAATCTATAATGACAGTGGATACACCCAATATTTTTTTACACGGTTGGTATTCTTCAATTGCCCTGTTAATCTGATTTTCACAGTTTTTCAAATACCCCATTAATTTTCTTTGATTTTTTGTGATTTTTTTCATGGGGTTAACTCATAGTTTCATTAAGGCTAAATGTCTTAATCGACTAAAACCCACGTAAAAAAAGAACTGGGAGTATGTTTATCTCTGCAACTCCATCTACGATTTGTGCAAGAGCATGCTTTGCTAAGCTATTTCATGAAACAACCTTCCTGGTTATTATTTGCATTTTGTTTGAATCCTAGGATTCATGAAATACCGTTTGATAGAGTTTGGTTATAGCATTGTTATAAGATTATTTATTCGGATGTATACATATATTGTTATAAGGTCTTTTCACATGTAAAAAAATGTTGAAAGACTTTTATAAAGGAATTAGGAATCACATCAAGATTTTTTTTATAGAAATTGATCAATTTCTTTGGAAGAGGATTTTTTGGAATTCCAGAATTACAATCCTAAATTTAAATGTTGATGATTTCCCAAAACATGTATTGAAAGAAAAATGCTATTGTCAAGTGTCAGAGATTTCAGGAATTATTAATGAGATTGTTAGTTTAGAGAAGCCATAACTGTTGTAGTTTGTTTGGAGGTTTCTGCTGAGCGAAGGCTTGTCTGCACTGGTTGACGGTCACGAAGAGAAGAGCGGCTTTTCGTATTAGCCTCAGTGACAATTAACGCTGCAGTACTAGATTACATACAAGGTATCTATATAGGTAGGATATAATTAAGAGAGGCGAAGTACTGGATTGGTGTTATATTTAGGAGTGATGCAATAAATTACACTGAGAGAAATTACTGGTTTATTATAATCAATTCAATCTTATTCAATCCTCAACAATAACCATAGCAATTTATTTCTAAGATCCTTTCACAAATCCCAGCTTTCTTCTTTTTTCTGATATCCTTAAGCTTAAATGCTTAGTATTGTATGTATCTTTGCCAAATTCTATTCAAGGAAACACACTATCTTTTATAAATCTGATTAATAATTTCAGAAAATTCTATGCCGCTTCGCAATTCTTCGAGAAATCTGGCAAACATATTTCTTAAGCTGTCTCGTTTTTCAATGATGGTTCCGATGTTAAGTATAAACCTTTTGGAATAGTTTCAAATTTAAAAATTGTTCCAGCTTATCTCAAGTTTCTGAAGCATATTACTTCTAAAATAAAACTATTGAAACGTGATTAATTATTTGCGAGCGTCTTAGGGGAGAGCGTCTTAGTGAAAGTAAAAGGAAGACAATAGTCGTTTTTACCTATTGAAACATGTTTTCTTTATCAACAGTTTTTTAAATTGATAGGGCGTTATTTTGAACAAGTTCATAACAGCAAAATACGAATGCTTTGAGCTCACATGGAATATACCGTGCAAATTTATATTTCGGACGCTTAAGGGCTTCGCGACATTAACACGGATGAAACACACGAACTGCTAATCATTTCTTTTCAAACAGAATTAATTACATGTTGGAAGGGACACAAAATATGGTTAATTGTTTAATATTTATTCCATTGAGCCTAGAAATTCTATTATCATTGAAATAAATTGTCTTCCTCTGTAATCAAACTTCGGACACTTGCACGCACCGACTCATATTTCAGACACTTCGAACAAGAACTTCGGATAGCTGTTTTAAATAAAACTTGGAATGCAAACATTGTTTTTTTTTACAATTTAAAATAACATGGCTAACTATGGTAGAAGTATGTTTAAATCACATTTAAATATGCAGTTCTTTCAACGAGCTTATTGACAGATTTCAAGCGAAATATTTCAAAAAACTTTCCATACAATGTCTGGTGTCCGAAGTTTCAATGCGTCCGAAATATGGGTTTGCACGGTAAGTGACTTATGTTCGCATTATTTTTGCAATTGAATAAATGCACCTTTCATGCTTGACTTTTTTGTTTTTCGTTATATGTTGTTATTTTTCTGAAGAAAGCTTCCTTTTTTTTGTTGAAATTCAGGAAAAATATTTTGTTTGGTAAAATTTTGATTTTTTGATCACAGTTCTATCAACAATGAATTCGTTTGTTTTTCAAATGAAATATTACATTGAAAAATAATTGATAGTAATATGCTTTTCCCAAAAAAATACGTAGAATGTTAAGGTTCTATTGGCAGATCTTTGTCATGGTTAACGGGTTGCCAATGTGCTAAAAGAGATAAAATGGATGCAGAAATGCGCTTAATTAATTTACCATTCAACAGTTACTGTTAGAATGGTCAAGTTGAAGGATACAGATGTAAACAATCTGGCATTGAACTCATGGCCTTCTGCGTATTGAGCCTTGCGCCTTGTGTAGTCAAGCCTGTTTCTATAAAAAATGTCACAGCGGAAAATGCTTATTGAGTGCTTTATTAATACAGTACCGAGGTCTTTATTAGTCGTACGGTAAGATTCGAGGCTACAAAGCCAGACCATTTGAAGGTGTCTAGGTTCGATTCCCGGTGCCAGACTTGGTGCCAGATTCCCGGTGCCAGATTTTTTTTCGACTACTTCTGGGCATAGAAGTATCATCGTGCTAGTTTCATAATGTCCCAGTCGGAAATGTAATAATGCTAATAAAAAAAAGTGGATAAACTCATTACCATATTGTTTTTCTTCTTTGATTTAAGGATGTATTGGAATATATTCCATAGATTTTGATAATAGATTTAAATTACATGATCAGAAATACAAAATAAAACAAACATGGTTGTTCCACAGATAGATTTTTCAAATGAATGCAAAACCCCATTCCTCTGATCCTTTCTTTTCGTGATACACTATAGCCGGGAAAATTTTAAAATATGAACCGGGAAAACCGGGAAAAACTGGGAATTCGAAAATGGAAATTGAGTATACATTTTTCAAATCATAATCTTCCACATAATGAGCATGAGCATGAGCATGAGCAGGATAACCGTACAATTCGTAGTTGCTACTCCGTGATTGACTAGAACTTGCGAAATTGCACAGGGAACCAATTGAATGGAGCTTGGGTTTAGCTATCATTCTCAATGTGCAAATTTCGGAAATTCAATGCATTTTACTAAGTCAATTACGGCGCCGGCCACGTCCTTACGGTCATCAAGGGAAGGAAGGATTAATAGTTCAACTCTCGTTGCTACTAGAGACCGAGTATACCTCTGCATCTCCACGATAGTCTTAGGATTCATTTCATTTTCATTTATTTAGTTAACATCTAAACAGATAACACTGAATCAACAATTTGACGCCACAATGCACGGTTCGAGGCCGCATCTCTCCATCCTCGGATACGCCCCACGCTCGCCAAGTCGTTCTGCACCTGGTCTGCCCATCTCGCTCGCTGCGCTCCACGCCGTCTCGTACCTGCCGGATCGGAAGCGAACACCATCTTTGCAGGGTTGCTGTCCGGCATTCTTGCAACATGTCCTGCCCATCGTACCCTTCCGGCTTTAGCTACCTTCTGGATACTGGGTTCGCCGTAGAGTTGGGCGAGCTCATGGTTCATTCTTCGCCGCCACACACCGTCTTCTTGCACACCGCCAAAGATGGTCCTAAGCACCCGTCTCTCGAATACTCGAGTGCTTGCAAGTCCTCCTCGAGCATTGTCCATGTTTCATGTCCGTAGAGGACTACCGGTCTTATTAACGTCTTGTACATGACACATTTGGTGCGGTGGCGAATCTTTTTCGACCGCAGTTTCTTCTGGAGCCCGTAGTAGGCCCGACTTCCACAGATGATGCGCCTTCGTATTTCACGACTAACGTTGTTGTCAGCCGTTAGCAAGGATCCGAGGTAGACGAATTCCTCGACCACCTCGAAGGTATCCCCGTCTATCGTAACACTGCTTCCCAGGCGGGCCCTGTCGCGCTCGGTTCCGCCCACAAGCATGTACTTTGTCTTTGACGCATTCACCACCAGTCCAACTTTTGTTGCTTCACGTTTCAGGCGGGTGTACAGTTCTGCCACCTTTGCAAATGTTCGGCCGACAATGTCCATGTCATCCGCGAAGCAAATAAATTGACTGGATCTGTTGAAAATCGTACCCCGGCTGTCACACCCGGCTCTCCGCATGACACCTTCTAGCGCAATATTGAACAACAGGCACGAAAGTCCATCACCTTGTCTTAGTCCCCGGCGCGATTCGAACGAACTGGAGTGTTCGCCCGAAATCTTCACACAGTTTTGCACACCATCCACCGTTGCTTTGATCAATCTGGTAAGCTTCCCAGGAAAGCTGTTCTCGTCCATAATTTTCCATAGCTCTACGCGGTCTATACTGTCGTATGCCGCCTTGAAATCAACGAACAGATGGTGCGTTGGGACCTGGTATTCACGGCATTTTTGAAGGATTTGCCGTACAGTAAAGATCTGGTCCGTTGTCGAGCGGCCGTCAACGAAGCCGGCTTGATAACTTCCCACGAACTCGTTCACTATTGGTGACAGACGACGGAAGATGATCTGGGATATCACTTTGTAGGCGGCATTAAGGATGGTGATCGCTCGAAAGTTCTCACACTCCAGTTTGTCGCCTTTCTTGTAGATGGGGCATATAACCCCTTCCTTCCACTCCTCCGGTAGCTGTTCGGTTTCCCAGATTCTGACTATCAGTATGTGCAGGCAAGTGGCCAGCTTTTCCGGGCCCATCTTGATGAGCTCAGCTCCGATACCATCCTTACCAGCTGCTTTATTGGTCTTTAGCTGTTGAATGGCATCCTTAACTTCCCTCAAGGTGGGGGCTGGTTGGCTTCCATCGTCCGCTGAACTGACGTAGTCATCTCCTCCGCTGCCTTGACTTTCACTGCCTGTACTCTCAGCGCCATTCAGATGTTCTTCGTAGTGCTGCTTCCACCTTTCGATCACCACCCGTTCGTCCGTCAAGATGCTCCCATCCTTATCCCGGCACATTTCGGCTCGCGGCACGAACTTGATAGAACTTGCGTGTATCTTGAGAACGGCACAGCTGTTCCATCTCCTCGCACTCCGCTTCTTCCAGGCGGCGTTTCTTCTCCTGAAAAAGGCGAGTCTGCTGTCTCCGCTTCCGTCTATAACGTTCCACGTTCTGCCGGGTACCTTGCTGCAGCGCGACCGCCCGCGCTGCGTCCTTCTCCTCCAGAATCTGTTTGCACTCTTCGTCGAACCAATCGTTCCGTCGACTTCGACCCATATACCCGCCGTTGTTCTCCGCTGCGTCGTTAATGGCTGCTTTTCCTTTACTCCCGCAGTCCTCAAGAGTAGCCCCATCGAGCTCACCCTCTTCCGGCAACGCTGCCTCGAGATGCTGCGCGTATGCAGTGGCGACATCAGGTTGCTTCAGTCGCTCTAGGTCGTACCGCGGCGGTCGTCGGTACCGAACATTGTTGATGACGGATAGTTTTGGGCGCAGTTTAACCATCACCAGATAGTGGTCCGAGTCGATGTTAGCGCCACGATATGTCCTGACGTCGATAATGTCGGAGAAGTGCCGTCCATCAATCAGAACGTGGTCGATTTGTGATTCTGTCTGCAGTGGTGATCTCCAGGTGTACCGATACGGGAGGCTGTGTTGGAAGTAGGTGCTACGAATGGCCATATTCTTGGAGGCGGCGAAATCAATTAGTCGTAGGCCGTTTTCGTTCGTCAGCCGGTGAGCGCTGAACTTTCCAATAGTCGGTCTAAACTCCTCCTCTTGGCCAACCTGAGCGTTCAAATCTCCTATGATGATTTTGACGTCGTGGCTTGGGCAGCTGTCGTACTCACGTTCCAGCTGCGCGTAGAATGCGTCCTTATCATCATCAGTGCTTCCGGAGTGTGGGCTATGGACGTTGATTATGCTGAATTTGAAGAACCGGCCTTTGATCCTCAACCTGCACATTCTTTCATTGATCGGCCACCACCCGATCACGCGCCTTTGCATATCGCCCATCACTATGAAAGCTGTTCCCAGCTCATGTGTGTTGCCGCAGCTCTGGTAGATGGTATGATTACCTCTAAACGTTCGCACCATTGATCCCTTCCAACAAACCTCCTGCAGCGCTACGATGCCGAATCCACGGTCCTTGAGCACATCGGCGAGTATGCGTGTGCTCCCGATGAAGTTGAGAGATTTGCAGTTCCACGAACCGAGTTTCCAATCGCTAGTCCCTTTTCGTCGCAGTGGTCTTCGCCGTTGGTTCCGGTCCGTACTCTCTTGTTGATTGTTCGTTGCTTATGATAGGATTAGGATAGGATATTGTGTTAGTATGAAGGGATATATTATCTGGATTCACTTTGGTAAGTGATGCGATCTATGGGATAGGAATATATGAATGAGAATTAGAAGTACTAGAGTAATGAGAAAGTATTAAAGTGAATTCTAATGGGATTCATTTTTTACAATTAGAATTTGAATGCTATTGGATTCTAATACCACGCACACGTCTACCACACCATCGCTACCCGCACATTAACCTCACACATTCTTACTTGTATGAGGCCTGCACGAGCATAGCGACCGTATATAGCAGTCGTATGCGGGTACAAATGAATACCAATCTATTTTTACATTTTATTTACTGCTACTAAGTAACAGGCAGCTTTTTATAACAATTCTATATTTAGAATCATACTTGCTAGCAATGAGAATTTGATTTGCAAAGAGATTGAGTTATATGATTGACGAAATTATCTAATAGGAAATTGGAAAGGGCCAGGGATCAAACCCTTAATCTCCTCACCTGTCATAAGACGAGTTTAAACAATCCCATTGAATTCCACCACTTAATTGTATCTTGACAGATACGTATTTCGACCTCAACAGTAAGGCCGTCTTCAGTGTCTCGTACTTGACTCGAAGTCGAGTCAAGTACGAGACACTGAAGACGGCCTTACTGTTGAGGTCGAAATACGTATCTGTCAAGATACAATTAAGTGGTGGAATTCAATGGGATTGTTTAAACTCGTCTTATGACAGGTGAAAACATTCCACTAAAAAGCTCAAAATAATTTTCTTACCTTAATCTCCTGCTTATGAGGCAGAAGCAGTGACACAAGGCCACCAAGCACCCTACATTTTTCAAATCATAATCTTCCACATAATGTACAAATTCACATCTAAGTTTTTAAAATATCGTGAATTAATGTCAAGTCGTCCGGTACCCGGAAAATAGGCAATTAACTTTGATTAAACTGAATTTTAGAGTTAATGGCTTAATTTTCTAAATTATTCCTGAAGGGAATTCCTGGAATGAAAAAGAAATCAAATTTCAAAAGATATTATCGAAGATATTCCTGGAGAAATCTCAGAATGAGTTCTTTAACAAATTTCCAAAGCAAAACCTTGAAGATTTCGGAAAGATTTTGTAAAAAAAATTGTATAGGAATTAATTAATAATTATTTTCGAGCGTCTTAGGGGAAAATGCTACACGGTTTAAAAAAAATATGTTCCTTTTACTTTCCACTAGTGGAAGTAAAAGGACGATAATTTTTTAAAACCGTGTATAGGAATTGCTAAAATTATTTCCGAAAGAATTCGTACAGGAATTTACGAAGGAATCTTCTCTAGAATTTTCGAAGAAATACTTATCAGAATTTGCAAAGAAACTCCAAGATTTATCCAAATATTTTTTTCTGAATTTCAAGGAAAATATTCGATTGAGTGGGTCACGTGAGGAATTTAATAAAAAGTAGCTTTACGAAAAAACGAATGTGTACTTGTCTTTTATGTTTTATAATTTAATGGGGAAGAAGAAGAACATTGAAAAATTGTATGGCCACATTGAGAAAACTAATGACCAGATATTCTTGATACAGTACGAGTAATAGAAAATAAATTTCCATACTCGGCACGTAAAAGTATGGATTTGCACGTAAAATTACACAATGCTTTTAAAGAAATTTCCTATGCGAAGCTACGGACATCTAATTTGAAGAAACACATTGCATATTCAGGCCACAAAGTCGACCCACATTAACGCACAGTCTAGTGACCAAACCATCACCGAAATCTACATTTTCCCTTTTCTCCTAACGAGTTACGTCGTTTGTGCGTTCGCTATGTCACAGAGCTACCTCGGAACGTCAACCAACCTCGGCTATAGCTTTTCATCGCCTCTGGAGCGACCAAGCCGTTAACCTAAGCATGTCATTTTCCATAAAAGCTTCCACTTTGTCTGATGTATGTCTGGCGCGCATTGGACCACGGTAAGGCGCCCATTTGTCGTCTTGCGAATTACTCACCGCCACCGCACACACACAACCGACGGAGTGCTCACTAGGACTTTTATTGTTGAAATGGATTCTCGTTTTGCAACAACCATCAGAAAGAAGGCCCTTAATCGAGTCGACATTTTAACCTCGATCTCGTAAGTTGGATTTACGACAAAGAAAGCTCCCCGCATATTTATGATCATCCTCTGATGAAATGCAGAAGACCCACGACTCTTGCGTGGAGGCAACTTCCACACGGGCGTGAAGCTGCTTTTGTCCCGATTAAGTTCTCACTCCGCACAATGTGCGCACGTTTGCCCTACAGCACTGTTGCGATGTCTCAATTTCGCACGTTGGAAACTGTGGAAGCCAAAGGCCTTCCACCGCCAATGCACTCCGCATCAGTGCAGTCAATAATTACAGTAATCATTCGGTGATACCCGTTACTGGAACAATTGCTTATTAATGTCTAATTAAGGCCGAGAGGTGTGCGGAAAACGATTGCCATAAATTACCGTAACCGATGTGATGAGATAAACGTCTGTCGTTGTAATAGATCCGAAATAAATTGGATGATTACATTGAAAAGAACAAAAATGTTTCTGTAAAATTGTATTCGAATGTTATTGGTTAGAAAGTCCTCAGCAGCTTACATTATTGCAATCCATTAATGAAGATAAATCGTAAATAAGGCGGCGTACCTATTTGAAATGATCGTCTAACCAATCCATTTAACCGCCAATTGAATAATTGTCGCTAATCATAATCATCATCGAGAGAAACATAGACCATAATGTCATCAATTACTTTCCAACGCATATCATGCCAATTCATTACTCAAATCACGAAAAAAGTGAAAGAAGAATCAAATTCACATTCGCATCCATCCTTTGAGCAACACGCAGAATTAATGTTCCATAAAATTGTATAACTGCATCTCTGGCCTGCCGATAAATCATTGTCCCCAACTAACTAACAACCAACCACCAGTTGTCGTCGCAGTCATTTGACTTTTGCACGTACGTACATATGTGCATGTTTCCCAGTTTCACCATCAACAGTCTGAAGCTGGAACGGGGTCTGCGTCACTGGGACCAACAAACCGTAGATACTGCGTTGCAAACAACTGTTTGATTGTCGTAGCGCGAAATTGCACCACTGTGATGATGTGAGAGGTCAAAAATTTAAAACTATTTGAAATATCTACGTCAATTTTTTCGGATTGCCACTGAAACTTCTACGGAATTTCAACGACCACTTCCTCAGAATTTTCCAATGAAATACTTCTGATTTTTTTCTGAATTTCTTCAGGAAAATTTTCTAAATTTTCATAGAAAATTCTTTTTAATCTTCATAAATGTGTGTTGGTACTTGGTGCAATTTAGCAGGACCCCGCACATCCATGATGACCTATCATTAAATTGCGCGTTGACGCATCTCACTCTTAGTTACCTCACGAGCTTTTTTCCTTCCCAACAAATTGTACGACAGCTCCCCACAGTGATGCGTTTCCAACCACTAGCCCGATGACATATGTCCGTATTCAAACTCATTTGGCAGTACAATACCGCAGCGTTCATATGCGAAATAATTCATTCTGATTCGCCCTGAATTTGTTTGGAGGTTTGGACTACTGCCGGCTGTTGTACGGTAGGTAAGTGCCATTTTATTGTTGCCGTACATCTGCGTACGAACCAGTTTTGATGTAGGAAACTCCACCGCAAACGATACAATCATCAATCATCAACGACGATGGACCATGCTTGGAAAAAGTGGTGAATATGGAAGCGGCGGCGATCAGCTTTGCATGAAATGAACAAATTAATTTAACAGTTCTAAACCGCAGAGCAAATCTGCCACACGACGACGGGACAGCATAGTCCTCGTTGTCTGCGTCGTCGTCACCCAACCCAACTGTTGCCGGTGACAGCACCGAACTGATGATGATAGATGATGGGTTTGTGAGAGTTTAGTTTTTCTTCGGTTTTGGACTTCCAGACGACCGCCGTCGAATGGGTTATTATTTTCCATTCATACATTCATTTGTGGAAACCCCGCGTGTGAAGTTTGTGTTTGCTAATAAATTTTTTGATGTCATCTGAATGGTAGCCGACCGCGGCGCGGGCCTTTTTGTGGAAGATCCACATACCCAGTACCTATCTACCCTGGTAGCGAAGCAACTGCGGCGGGTATTGAATTGCGTTGCTGTGATGATCTCTCCGGTGTGGGCCATTGTGGGAATACTTGTCTAGTTTTTTAGTACAAATCAAAAGATTCGCCTTTTGTGTGGGGTACTTACGTAATTGGGTGTTTTGTTATGCATTTGCAGATCGTTTGTTGATATTATGAGCGTATTACGTTAGCTGAAGGTTATTTGAGAATAATTGCTATTACCGTAAGCGGGTGGCAATTAATGTTTGCAGAATAATAATAATAAAAATTATGATGCGGGGGATGGGTCAAACTGATTCATTATAAAGCTTTTTTCAAGTTGAGAAAATCATTCAAAATTGTGAGTATTGCAGTTGTTCCCAGTTCTAGCTCACTGTAACAAATTAATCTTATCTCGAAACAAAAAAATAAAGCAGTAATTCCATCGATAATTTTTGCTACCATGAGTCCTCACTGCTAAAAAAATCAATAAATTGATGAACACATCAAACTGCTTATCATTTCTTTGTTTTTTTACATTTCTCCAAGAATCCTCCAGGGGCTTCTTCAAGATTTCCTACAGGAATACCAAAAGAAGTTTCGGCTAACACTTCTTCACGAGTTTATTCCAAAATTTTATTTACGATTTCCTTCAGGGATTTATCCAGGAATTCTTCATTGAGTCTCTCCATTGATTCCTTAATTAATTCGTCCAGTAGGAAGTCATGCTCTACTTTCTAGTGAAAATACTCAGCAACAATTCAATGCATTGTAATCAGGAGTTTGACTGCAAAGCAGCGCAAGATCATGCTAGAAAGTTGCTGGGTCAGGAAGGACTTCTGTTTTGGACTTCCCTATGCATCTGAGCTTCATCCAGACAGTCTTTTACGAAGGAATCCCAAAGTTATGGATATGTTTAATTTTCTATGGAAATTCTGGGATTCCTCATTCATTCTTCAAGGCTCCTGAATGAAGGAATCCCCAAAACTCCTAGATAAAGATTTCCTCAAAATTTGATTTCTAAAAAAAATTGGGTGAAGAACTCCCCAGAGATCTCGAATGAAAATATAATTGAAATTCGTTAAAAAAGATTTTCGTCGATGTTCCGTACAAGAAATTCTCTAGAATCGGAGACGACAAAAATTCGTGGGGAAGATTTCCTTCTCTAGATTTTAGAGATTATAGAATTTCTGGAGAACGAGTTCCCATTATTCCTGAAAAACGAATTTTCTAAACTAGATGTCCTGAGAATTCATGAAAAGGAATACCTGAAGGGAGATGGCTGAAGTTCTTAAGAATTCTTGGAGGAAGAATTCTCCATAATTTATGAAGGCGTAAATCTTAAAAAATCGTGGAGAGATGGAACAACCCAAAATTCATGAGGTATGTAGTTCCGGTATTTCCTTCAGAAATACATTCGGAAATTGGCTCAATTACTTTTTTTTTTAAATAAATTTTGGACAGGTTTTCCTGCAGATTCATAATTTGTAAGATCAACAATGCGATAAAAATTTTAATAAAAATATCTAAGGGAGAGCGAAATTCCCTGGCATCATGGGACGAATATCTTTCCATTATTCCTGAAGGGATAATCCTTAGAACTCTTGGAAAGAAATACCCCAAAATTCCTCGAGAAGGAATAATCTTGAAATCTTGAAGTAAATTGAGGTCACGTTTTAAGCGGTGTTTATTTTTATTTCTGTATATGCTAGAGTTTATCAAAACATTGAGTTTTCCGCGAAAAAAAAAACAAAAATTTATGAAAACTCATATGTGGATATGTACGTTATGTGGAAAATATTGATTTGGAAAATGTATTGGAGGTAACCACTTTCCCTTCGACGGGACTCGAACCCAAGACCCTACGCTAGACTGGTGCTTTAACCAACTAAGCTGCGAAGGACCTCCGTCGGCCTTTGCAACCTAGCGGCTACCTCACGAGCTCGAGATTCCCAAATTGGACGCATAGTCAAATCACTTGCAATTCATTTCTCAAGCCTACACTTCCACATATGTATAGAACACGTTCACATTAGAGGAGCGTGAGTATTTAGAATGTCTGGCGGCTATACACATTCTTCATCAGCAACTGTACTGATCAAGTATAGGGTCATGAGTTCGAGTCCCATCGAAGGGAAAGTGGTTACCTCCAATACATTTTCCAAATCAATATCTGCCACATAACGTACATATTCACATATGAGTTTCCATAACATTGTAAACTAACGTCCAAGTCGGGTGGTTTAATACCCGGAAATAGGCAATTAACTTTGATTGAACCAAAAAATATTAGAAAAAAGTTGTAGAGATTGATGTGGATCGAGACATTGATAACATTGTCGTAAGTCAGCAATTTTAAAGCGATTGGAGTAATGCACTCCGTTCAAGAGTTTGGTCAATTGGGGCGAGGAAGCGTTCCAATCAGGCGAAAGGCCCTCTCGTGCTAATGTAATATTGGCCTCTGTTACATTCCAACGCTCGTTTAACGGGCGAGTGCCATTCGAACGTTTGTGGCAGAATCTAACCCCTCTAGGAAATCTCCCAAGAATCAATTCCAAATCGAATTAAAATTCATTCCAAATCCAATTCAAAACCAATTCAAATCCAATACAAATCCAATCAAAATCCAATAAAATCCAAATCAAATCAAAATCAGATCCAGATCTAATGCAGATCCAATCCAAATCCATTCCAAATCTAATTCCAATCCAAATCCAATCCAAATCCTATCCAAATCCAATCCAAATCCAATCCAAATCCAATCCAAATCCAATCCAAATCCTATCCAAATCCAATCCAAATCCAATCCAAATCCAAACCAAATCCAATCCAAATCCAAATTCCAATCCAAATCCAATCCAAATCCAGTCCAAATCCAATCCAAATACAATCCAAATCCAGTCCAAATCCAATCCAAATACAATCCAAATCCAGTCCAAATCCAATTTTTGATGTCATCTGAATGGTAGCCGACCGCGGGCCTTTCTGTGGAAGATCCACATACCCAGTACCAGTACCCTGATGGCAAAGCCACTGCGGCGGGTATTGAATTGCGTCGCTGTGATGATCTCTCCGGTGTGGGCCATTGTGGGAATACTTGTCTAGTTTTTTAGTACAAATCAAAAGATTCGCCTTTTGTGTGGGGTACTTACGTAATTGGGTGTTTTGTTATGCATTTGCAGATCGTTTGTTGATATTATGAGCGTATTACGTTAGCTGAAGGTTATTTGAGAATAATTGCTATTACCGTAAGCGGGTGGCAATTACTGTTTGCAGAATAATAATAAAAATGATGATGCGGTGAATGGGTCAAACTGATTCTTTATAAAGCTTTTTTCAAGTTTAGAAAATCATTCAAAATTGTGAGTATTGCTATTGTTCCCAGTTCCTGCTCGCTGTAACAAATTCATCTTATCTTGAAGCAAAGAAATAAAGCACCAATTCCATCGACTATTTTTGCTAACATGTGTCCTCACTACATTAAATTAAGAAACAAATCATCATTTCTTTGTTTTTGACATTTCTCCAAGAATCCTCCAGGAACTTCTTCAAGAATTCCTTCAGGAATACCAAAAGAAGTTGCGGCTAACACTTCTTCATGAGTTTATTCCAAAATTTCATTTACCATTTCCTCTAGGAATTTTTCCAGGAATTCCTCATTGAGAGGCTTCATTAGTTAATTTCCTCAAGGATTCCTCGTTCATTCTTCAAGCTACCTGAATGAGGAATCTTCAAAACTCCTAGATAAGGATTTCCTCGAAATTCAATTTTTACAAAAAACTGGTTGAAGAACTCCCCAGATATCTCGAATGGAAATATAATTGAAATTCGTTGAACAAGATTTTCGCCAAAGTTCCGTACAAGAAATTCTCTAGAATCGTGGAGAAGACATTTCCCAAAATTCGTGGGGTAGTTTTCCTCCCCTAGATTTTAGAGATTATAGAATTTTCGGAGAACGAGTAATAATTATTCCTGAAGAACAAATTTTCTAAAATAGATGTCCTGAGAATTCGAGAAAAGGAATACCTGAAGAAAGATGGCTGAAGTTCTTAAGAATTCTTGGAGGAAGAATTCTCCATAATTTATGAAGGCGTAAATCTTAAAAAATCGTGGAGAGATGGAACAACCCAAAATTCATGAGGTATGTGTTTCCAAGAATTTATGAAGCAAGAATTTCCCAGAATTGGGTTATTTGGCAAACGAATCTATTGGGTTCTTCTACTAACGGATGAAGCACATTTAACTAACTTCCAACATATTTTTTTATTTATTTGAGAGCGAAGCGCTAATCGGTATTCTTCCGAAAAATTCCTCGGTATTTCCTTCAGAAATACATCCGGAAATTCGCTCAATTACTTTTTTTTCAAATAATTTTTTTTGCGCGGATTCATAATTTGTAAGATCAACAATACGATAAAAATTTTGATAAAAATATCTAAGGGAGGGCGAAATTCCCTGGCATCATGGGACGAATATTTTCCCATTATTCCTGAAGGGGTAAATTCTTAGAACTCTTGGAAAGAAATACCCCAAAATTTCTCGAGAAGGGATAACCTTGAATTCTTGAAGTAAACTGAGGTCACATTTTAAGCGGTGTTTATTCTTATTTCTGTTTATGCTAGGATTTATCAAATCATTGAGTTTTCCGCGAAAAAAAATAACAAAAAATATTATGAAAACTCATATGTGAATATGTACGTTATGTGGAAGATATTGATTTGGAAAATGTATTGGAGGTAACCACTTTCCCTTCGATGGGACTCGAACCCATGACCCTACACTTGATCAGTACAGTTGCTGATGATGCTGATTGAACCAAAAATATTAGAAAAAAGTTGTAGAGATTGATGTGGATCGAGACATTGATAACATTGTCGTAAGTCAGCAATTTTAAAGCGATGGAAGCTCCTGATTGGAGTAATGCACTCCGTTCAAGAGTTTGGTCAATTGGGGCGAGGAAGCGTTCCAATCAGGCGAAAGGCCCTCTCGTGCTAATGTAATATTGGCCTCTATTACATTCCAACGTTCGTTAAATGGGCGTGTGCAATTCGAGCGTTTGTAACAGAATCTAACCCCTCTAGGAAATCTCCCAAGAATCCATTCCAAATCGAATTAAAATTCAATCCAAATCCAATTCAAATCCAAATCAAATCCAATACAAATCCAATCAAAATCCAATAAAATCCAATTCAAATCAAAATCAGATCCAGATCTAATTCAGATCCAATCCAAATCCAATTCCAATCCAAATCCAACCCAAATCCAATCCAAATCCAATCCAAATCCAATCCAAACCAATCCAAACCAATCCAAATCCAATCCAAACCAATCCAAACCAATCCAAATCCAACCAAACCAATCCAAACCAATCCAAATCCAATCCAAACCAATCCAAACCAATCCAAATCCAATCCAAATCCAATCCAAACCAATCCAAACCAATCCAAACCAATCCAAACCAATCCAAACCAATCCAAACCAATCCAAACCAACCAAACCAATCCAAACCAATCCAAACCAATCCAAACCAACCAAATCCAATCCAAACCAATCCAACCAATCCAAACCAATCCAAACCAACCAAACCAATCCAAACCAATCCAAACCAATCCAAACCAATCCAAACCAATCCAAACCAACCAAACCAATCCAAACCAACCAAACCAATCCAAACCAATCCAAACCAATCCAAACCAACCAAATCCAATCCAAACCAATCCAAACCAACCCAAACCAATCCAAACCAAACCAATCCAAACCAACCAAACCAACCAAACCCAACCAAACCCAATCCAAACCAATCCAAACCAACCAAACCAATCCAAACCAATCCAAACCAATCCAAACCAATCCAAACCAATCCAAACCAATCCAAATTTAATCCAAACCAATCCAACCAAACCAATCCAAACCAACCAAACCAATCCAAACCAATCCAAACCAACCAAACCAATCCAAACCAACCAAACCAACCAAACCAATCCAAACCAATCCAAACCAACCCAACCAATCCAAACCAACCAAACCAATCCAAACCAATCCAAACCAATCCAAACCAACCAAACCAATCCAAACCAATCCCAACCAATCCAAACCAATCCAAACCAATCCAAACCAATCCAACCAATCCAAACCAATCCAAACCAATCCAAACCAACCAAACCAATCCAAACCAATCCAAACCAATCCAAACCAACCAAACCAATCCAAACCAATCCAAACCAATCCAAACCAACCAAACCAATCCAAACCAATCCAAACCAATCCAACCAATCCAAACCAATCCAAATCCAATCCAAACCAATCCAACCAACCAATCCAACCAATCCAAACCAATCCAAACCAATCCAACCAATCCAAACCAACCAAACCAATCCAAACCAATCCAAATCCAATCCAAATCCAATCCAAACCAACCAATCCAAATCAATCCAAACCAATCCAAACCAATCCAACCAATCCAATCCAATCCAACCAAATCCAATCCAAACCAATCCAAATCCAATCCAAACCAATCCAAACCAATCCAAACCAACCAACCAATCCAAACCAATCCAAACACAATCCAAACCAATCCAACCAACACAACCAATCCAAATCCAATCCAAATACAATCCAAATCCAATCCAAATCTGATCCAAATCCAATCCAAATTCCAATCCAAATCCAATCCAAATCCAATGAAAATCCAATCCAGATCCAATTCAAAACTAATCCAAAACCAATCCAAATCCAATCCAAATCCATTCCAAATCCAATCCAAATAATTTCCAAATCCAATCCAATCCAAACACAATCCAAATCCAATCCAGATCCAATTCAAATCCAATCCAAATACAATCCAAATCCAATGCAAATCCAATTCAAATCTAATCAAAGTCCAATCCAAATTTAATCCAAATTCAATTCAAATCCAATCCAATTCCAATCCAGAAACAATCCAGAAACAATCCAAATCCAATCCAAATCCAATCCAAGTCCAATCCAAATCCAATCCAAATCCAATCCAAATCCAATCCAAATCCTATCCAAATCCAATCCAAATCCAATCCAAATCCAATCCAAATCCAATCCAAATCCAATCCAAATCCAATCCAAACCAATCCAAACCAATCCCAATCCAATCCAACCAACACAACCAATCCAAATCTAATCCCCATCCAATTTCAATCCAAACCAATCCAAACCAATCCAAACCAATCCAAACCGATCCAAACCAATCCAAACCAATCCAAACCAATCCAAACCAATCCAAACCAATCCAAACCAATCCAAACCAATCCAAACCATATCCAAACCAATCCAAACCAATCCAAACCAATCCAAATCCAATCCAAACCAATCCAAACCAATCCAAACCAATCCAAACCAATCCAAACCAATCCAAACCAACCAAACCAATCCAAACCAATCCAAACCAACCAAACCAATCCAACCAATCCAAACCAATCCAATCCAAACCAATCCAAACCAATCCAAACCAATCCAAACCAACCAAACCAATCCAAACCAATCCAAACCAACCAAACCAATCCAAACCAATCCAAACCAACCAAACCAATCCAAACCAACCAAACCAATCCAAACCAATCCAAACCAACCAAACCAATCCAAACCAATCCAAACCAATCCAAACCAATCCAAACCAATCCAAACCAATCCAAACCAACCAAACCAATCCAAACCAATCCAAACCAACCAAACCAACCAAACCAATCCAAACCAATCCAAACCAATCCAAACCAACCAAACCAACCAAACCAATCCAAACCAATCCAAACCAATCCAAACCAATCCAAACCAATCCAAACCAACCAAACCAATCCAAACCAATCCAAACCAATCCAACCAACCAATCCAAACCAACCAAACCAATCCAAACCAATCCAAACCAACCAAACCAACCAAACCAATCCAAACCAATCCAATCCAAACCAACCAAACCAATCCAAACCAATCCAAACCAATCCAAACCAATCCAAACCGATCCAAACCAACCAAACCAATCCAAACCAATCCAAACCAAACCAATCCAAACCAATCCAAACCAATCCAAACCAATCCAAACCAATCCAAACCAATCCAAACCAATCCAAACCAATCCAAACCAATCCAAACCAACCAAACCAATCCAAACCAATCCAAACCAATCCAAACCAATCCAAACCAATCCAAACCAATCCAAACCAATCCAAACCAATCCAAACCAAACCAATCCAAACCAATCCAAACCAATCCAAACCAATCCAAACCAATACAAATCCAATCCAATCCAAATCCAATCCAAATCCAATCCAAATCCAATCCAAATCCAATCCAAATCCAATCCAAATCCAATCCAAATCCAATCCAAATCCAATCCAATTTCAATCCAAATTCAATCCAAATCTAATCCAAATCCAATCCAAATCTAATCCAAATCCAATCCAAATCCAATCCTTATCCAATTTCAATCCAAATCCAATCCTTATCCAATTTCAATCCAAATCCAATCCAAATCCAATCCAAATCCAATCCAAATCCAATCCAAATCCAATCCAAATCCAATCCAAATCCAATCCAAATCCAATCCAAATCCAATCCAAATCCAATCCAAATCCAATCCAAACCAATCCAAATCCAATCCAAATCCAATCCAACCAATCCAAACCAATCCAAATCCAATCCAATTCCAATCCAAATCCAATCCAAATCCAATCCAAATCCAATCCAAATCCAATCCAAATCCAATCCAATCCAATCCAAATTCAATCCAAATCCAATCCAAATCTAATCCAAATCCAATCCAAATCCAATCCAAATCCTATCCAAATCCAATCCTTGTCCAATTTCATTCCAAATCTAATCCAATTCCTATCTTAATCCAATCCAATTCCTATCTTAATCCAATTTCAATCCAAATCCAAATCCAATTCAAATCCAATCCAAATCCAAATCCAAATCCAATCCAAATCCAAATTAAATTCAAAGTAAATCCATATTCAATTCCATATCCAATCCAAATCCAATCCAAATCCAATTCAAATCCAATCCAGTCTTAATTCAATCCAAATCTAATCCAAATCTTATCCAAATCTAATCCAAATTCAATCCCATATCCAATCCAAATCCAATTCATATGAAATCCGTATTCAATTTCAATCCAAATCCAATCCAAATCCAATTTCAATCCAATCCAAATCCATTAAAAATCCAATCCGAATCTATTCTAAATCAAATCTATTCCAAATTCAGTTTAAATCCAATTCCAATCCAAATCCAATCCAATTCCAATCCAAATCCAAACCAAATTTTATCCAAATCTTATGCAAATCCAATCCCATATCCAATCTAAATTCAATACAAATCTAATTCATTTTATTTTTATCCGCCAACTAAACACTTGTTTTAAAAATCACGTACCAATAAGGAATTAAACAAATCTTCCATGTAATGGCAGATCAACAAATTGTTTCTCAAACTACCATTAAGGATATTTTGTTTCTCCAAATTTGTTAATTTTGATGACTTTAAATCCTATTCAACCATCTCGCTCAAGCAAAACTGTTCACTACCCGGGGGTAGTACCCGCATCAATAGATAGAAAATAACTTTTTCCATTTATTTCAAGTATTTTTGCCTTTCTTGTATACTAAGTATACGTTTACAATTGTCTGTGTGTATGTATGTATGTGTGTGTATGTGTACAAAATTGTAGACACACTTTTTGGAACTTAGCCTTGGCCGATTTTTTTGCACAAGTTCCATTCGACGGGGAATCCTGCCCCAAAAAGTTATGGCCAAAATACTATTATTTACGCCAAAACACGCTAAAAAACACTTACTCATATTTTTATACTTTTTTGCACGAGAAAGGCACCAACACCGCTAGGTGGATTAATCAGGGTTTTTTCAAAACATTTTGAAAATTGGGCGAGCTTGAAACATAACGCCTGACCTGACTGTATGAACAAACTGTTTCATTGAAATCTCAACTAAATATCTACAACCACCAAATCAAAACAAAACAATAAAATATATAGGGGTCCAAATTGAGTTGGTTTCCATAAATGTTCCCATTTCCACATGCCTTCTTTGGAGCGTAACATTTTAAATCATATTATGCAAATCAACCGCTATCAATCCAAAATTCGCCGACAATTTATAATTTAGCGAAAAGCCAACCTTGTCAACGAGGTCCAAACAAGAAATCCGATTATGTGTGGGTAGAGCGTTGCAATCAATGCGGCGTTTGTTTATTCCGCTTTCGGTGTGTGAATTAAAGCCCATCACCGCTTTTTTGGGATGCGGTGTAAAAGAGGAAAAACAGCAGTCATAAATTATGCCCGGCATTTATTAGCATGGACTTGGCCAAACTTGTTTTGGAATCAAGTTTTCGCGATGCCGCCAAACCGGCCAATAATGTGCAGCTCTGTCGATAACGGTGAATCTTTTGGGGTATAACCCGCCATACTGGAGAACACACCAAAACTTGCATCAAAATATGGGACCAGCGGGGTAGAAACTTGGATGATGTGACGCATCTTTCGAAAGGTCACGTTCTTGCGAAATGCGTGGACGCCGGCGCATGGGACATTGAACTTTACGCTGCCATTTCTAAATTCGGGTCAAATGAGTCACTAAAGATTGAACATTTCTTTGGTCATAAATTCCAATCTGAGAAAGCATGAATCATTCCCATAGTATATTTAAGTTTCCACCTCGAGTTTATTCGAATAGTTCCAATTCGAAATATTACCCGACATCAATAAAGTTTTTAATCAAAGACATTCTCTTTTCTTTACAGGTGAGAATACAGCTCATTAAAATCATTTCATCTATGGTAAGAGTTTTCTATTTTCTATTTTCAAACAGCTCTAGACTAATCAAATGAAAATGTCCATTTTCTTCGTAAAGCTACCCGGATCGGCTAACAATGATTAACTCAAATCCGGTGTCCAATTTCATATTGGCATATGGCGTTCGATCCGATCTCATCGGATCATTCAGATGACAACCTTGCTGCTTAACAAAATCCAAACAAAATCATTTGGAGCCTGAAAACCATTCATTCGATGGTTAATTCCTTACCACTCTACAAGCCAAATTTTTGTTTTCGCTCAGAATCACTATTTTCCTTTCTAAAACCGATCTGAAAACGTTTTGGGCAATTATTATTTTTTAATTCGCACTCACACTCGAGTCGATTCAAGTACGAGGCACTGAAGACGACCTTACTGTTGAGGTCGAAATACGTATCTGTCAAGGTACAATCAAGTGGTGGAATTAAATGGGAAGGTACAAACTCGTGTTATGACAAGTGAAGACATTCCACTAAAAAGCTCAAAATAATTTTCTTAACAAATTAGAGGATTAATTAATACAATTGCATTTATGAAATAACTCTTCATTTAGTTGCTCACCCTACATATATGCATACATGTTTCATATTGGTTAACAAGCACATAGCATCTAGGTCAAACTACATCCATTTCCAAAACGATACGCTATCGACGCAACTAAACACAACAGCCATAAAAGCCAAGAAGCCGGGCCTTCAAAGTGCAACCACAAGAAAGACATTTGACGACTCATCATCACAAAAGCCATTCAACAAAATTGTTTTCTAGCCGTCATCCTCTAGACTGGCCGCACCACCGGCGTGGTTCAGCGGTGGTGTCATTGACGACACCGCCGCCGGTACAGGATTCTTCTCTATGCTATGAACACCAGCACCGCCGACCGCATCGTGAAACCCATTGCAACCACCAAGCAATGCGCCGGGACCATAAGGAAAGAAAATCATCATATAAATTACTATCTTTATTTGCACTGTTTCTCGAAGTAATGTGATAATCATAACCTTCCGCCTAGCAGCAGCAGCCGCAGCCACAGCTGCTACATCAGCATCCAGCTACAGCAATGGAATGGAATGCAACTATGAGTTAGTGCTGTGGCTTCTCTCTGCAAAACCTCTTAGGTTTGGGTCGACCAGTCGGCCGTCATCGTCGTCGGTTAGTTGAATGGTTGAATCACTTGCTCGCAAACAATGCATTTTTGCATATACATTGGATGGGGCGGACATTTTCAGCGTTCCTCATCGCCGCCGGAGGTATTATAGCCGGGTTCGGCACCTATTGAGGCATCGAGATCAGTTTTCCACCTAGGTTATGCCGCATTTGCGCCCAGTCCAGCTGATGTTTAGATGGGTTTCAATCGATATGTGTAGCGGGTTTTGCCTTGCTTGTGGAGTACTGCAGTATCGAAAGGTCATAATTTAAACGGGAATTTTCTTTCGGATAAAAGTTCTGAATGTCAAGTGACACGCTCGATAGTATTCGTTATTGTTTCTACATAAGGATTCTAAAAAAAATGTATCAGATGGCAAGGTTCCAGAAAATTTGCCTGAGATTGTTGCTATTGATTGCAGAAAATAAAGAGTACGGATACTGAATTCTCACCAATCTTGAAAAGTTTATTGAAAAATTTCACATCACTGCTGCCTGTATAGTAAACTGTATACGAGAGAACCAGTCTCACCGTTAGTGGATAAATCAGTTCAACTTTTGTTTCATACGGCCGTTAGCTTCTGCGTGGAAATTGTCTATGGTGTTTCACAAAAAACTGAACTCGGTAGTAAAATTGGGCATTATTTAATCAAAACAGACATAAAGTGTAATGATAATGGTAAATCCGTAATCATAGGTTTTGGTTAAACGCTCTTTGATCCGATCTATGTAGGATTACCTTGTTACTGGAGAAACAAATTCAGTTATGGTTTTTATTCAAGCTCTCTTATAACGGGACGGGAATCAATTGCAAATACCTTTTCTTACCCCATTCCCGGCCTAACATGCATGCGACTGCATTATTTAATTGATATTTATGACAGAAAGCAACTTTTCCTTAATTTCGTGCGCCGTGCAATACTGCAATGGGGTTCACTTCTGCTTAAAAATAGCTTTTCTTGGTAAACATCGTTTGAAAAAGCTTTTATTTGATTTAAATTAACGAGGTCCAGCACTAATTTCAGTCATAGCGATTTAATTTCCGGCCCACTTCCAAACCGGTTCCCGGCCTAAGCAAAATTTCGCTCAATCTCTCAACACCTTACTCTCATTCTCTCTCAGGACGGTAGAAAATGCGACGTAAACAAAAATAAGCACGTTCAACGCCGACATGATGCCAGATGGTATTATCTATAATAATTTTTATTTGGTTGAAAAGATATATTCACTCATCCAAATTACTCCCAAACGCTTAAAAACTATATTTTTGTCACTTTTTGAAATCGAGAGAATTACAAATAACATGATACGGTCAACTAATTAGGTAGTTTTCCTATGAACGTTGAAGAATTTTGTTCATACTAAAAAAGACTCCTGGCCTTCTGGCAGCACGGTGCGGCTAGAAATTCTTAGGCCGAGGTGAATTTTTGTTCGGTTTGAGGATACATTTTTAAATGTATTCTAATATGTTTATATTAGTTTTAGTGAAACAAACAAATAGAAAAGATTAAAGTGCATGAGTTTAGAATTATTGTGCGGTGATTAACAGCTTCAAGCAATGATTGTATCGAGAACAGTGACGATTTTCAGGTAGGTGTTTACATGAAAATACCGTTTTGTAAAAGTGGAAAGATTCACTCCGGCTCAGTGGTGTAGCAACGGAGAGTGATTGTTCGGAATACACTTTTTTATTATCTATAATTGGACCAATTAGGAGTGAAATAAATGGTTGAACAATATTGAGTATTGTGCGATATAAATGGGAGACTTTATAAAAATTATCAACCATAAACCTACGGCTTCCAAAAAGTGTAAATCCTCAGTTTTCTGTGCAGTGAGCCGGGAATCGGGTCCATAGGCCCAAGTAGTGATTTACCCTATTATTAAAAAACAAACTCAGTTGTCGAAAGCAGATGCCAAGAAAAGAAACCAATGATGGCTTCCTGGATCAAGGATTTGTGAAAAAATGGAGAAGCAAACTAAATTGAAATTGATCAACCGTGTCTCCGCTCGTCTAAGGAATCTATAATGTCTTTACTTCTCATGATCTTATTTTTCTTTCTCAGAATTGACTGTATGTCCTGTATGTCCGGAATCGTATTCAGCCCATTAGCATGATCTGGATTAGAAATCGCTTTTTTAACTCCTAGGTTAGGTTTTTCAATAATCTATTTTCCATGTATTATGTTGGTATTATCGCTACTTAATGTGCATTTCAGTTTCCTGGAGTATTCATTGTATTCATTGTATTCCTGGAGTATTCAAGTTTCATTTTTAGATTAATGTAACGACATTCCACGTCGAGCATCCGAGCGAGACGGTTGTAAGTCCGCGTACGGTCTGCTTCTCTTTTGGTTTTTTTCCTGAAGTACAGGTAGAGGTTTTTTTTTCCGAAAGTGTTTTGAAGCATAGTGCTTGAGTGGAAGTGGTGCTTAGCTGAAGCAGTTAAGTAGCCATTTCGTTGCTTTTGCAAGACAACGCAAAGTTTTGCAGTTTCTTCGGCGTCCATCGCAGGCGCAGGCATCATCGCCCCACGCCGACAGTCATCATCCATCGTGCGTCTCCACCAACACAGACGCTGCCGTCCTGCCACCATCCATCCACCCAGTTGCAGTGTTGTCTGCGGCAAGAACACCAACAACAGCGTGGTTCGCTTCGACCGCACCACCGCCCCGGCGATTGTCCATCCAGTCAGTGTGTGCTGCCAGAACCGTTAGCCGGCGACACAACAGTGTGAACGCAAGTATTTACTTGAGCTTCCTCTCGTTGTTCCCCTCTCTTCTCCATCTTATTGGAATAGTTCTTTTTCCCTTTTTCTTTAACCCGTCTTCCCCTCTCATTAATTTGTGTTTGTGTGTTTTTTTTCTGTCCTTGTGATAATTGTTTAGTTTTAAAATAGATTGTGCCTCGCTGCAGCGGCGCATTTCGTGTCCGCAATGCGCGAAGGCGAAGTTGGCGGGGGTACTTCGTATTCCATGTCAGATGTTTCGTTGCATTCGGGTGTTCCAAACCAAAACGAAATGGACACCAGCAACGCTAAAATTTCCTCTACGAGCCCCCGTCCCAAGGTCTACCCTCACGACTCTAGTGGGCCGTATGTTGTTTTCTTTCGACCCAGAGGCAAACGTTTGAATATCAGCCAGATTAGCAAAGATCTGGAAAAGCGATTTTCGTCTGTCACGACCATTGACATGGTTGGGTCCAGTAAACTCCGTGTCACGGTCAGTGATCGCAAACAGGCCAACGAGATTGTCACCTGTGAGCTTTTCACTCTCGAATATAGGGTGTATTTACCGTCAGCAGTGTGTGAGATCGCGGGGGTGGTGACGGAGGAAGTATGACATGCGACGATTTGAAACAAGGTTTCGGTCGTTTCAAAAACGTTTCTTTGCCTCCTGTTGCGATACTGGATTGCAAACAAATGTATTCGGTGTCGCAGGAGGGAGAGAAGCGGAGTTATTCCCCGTCTGACTCTTTCTGCATCACTTTTTCCGGGTCCGCACTGCCTGACTACGTAGTGATTGGCAAACTTCGTCTACCTGTTCGGCTGTATGTACCGAAGGTGATGAATTGTGTTAATTGCAAGCAGCTGGACCACACCGCTCAGTACTGCTGCAATAAACCTCGCTGTGCATCATGCGAAGAGAAGCATGTGGAGGCTCCCTCCGTGCAAGACGGTACCGAAATGTGTCTATTGTAACGAAAGCCCTCCACATGCTCTTGAAGCTTGCCCAACGTACATACAGCAGCGAATACACCAGAAGCGGTCTCTTCAGCAGCGTTCTCGGCGAAGCTACGCCGAAATGTTGAGGAAGGCCGCTCCTCCACTCGTTTCTGACACCATCTACTCGTCTCTTCCTTTGGACGATCAAGGTAGCTCTGACTCCGAGGTTGGAAATGGGGTTCCCTTTGTTTTCAATGGCTCAACGAGGAAGAGAATAAAACAGAGCCAGCGACCCTCAAAAAAGCCTAGAAAACAGCCTCAAAGTGAGCCCCAATCCAACATGGTCAAATTCAAAGCGGGTGGAAATACTCAAAAACGTTCAACTTTTGTGGTTTCACATCGGGATGATCGAGAGTTTCCACCGCTTCCGGGAACATCTAAAATCCCAGATGCCCCATTTTTTGCGATTTCTCAGCCAGAAAGAGAGCATACAGAGCGAGCAGAAGAACTCCTGAGCGCTCCAATGTTCACACTTTCTGGCATCGTGGAGCTCATCCTCAACTTCTTTGATGCTTCCGACCCCGTGAAGAACATGGTCAAAACTGTTCTTCCTATTCTGACTCCTCTCCTGAAGCAGCTGGCTTCGAAAATGCCCCTCCTCGAGTCATTTGTATCCTTCGATACAAATTAACTTAGTCAATAAGGGTAACATGATTTCGATTCTACAGTGGAACTGTCGAAGTATTCTTCCAAAATTAGATATTTTTAAATTTTGAGTTAACAAATTACAATGCTATGCTTTTGCTTTATGTGAAACATGGCTAACACCAGATGTGAACCTTCATTTTCCTGATTTCAACATAATCCGCCGCGATCGGGCAAATCGATATGGAGGGGTGCTTTTAGGGATCAAAAAACAGCACTCCTTCTATAGAGTCGATCTTGCGCCGATGTCTGGCACCGAAGCTGTCGCATGTCAGGTGACTATTCGAGGAAAAGACCTCAGTATCGCCTCGATATATCTTTCTCCAAACACCGCGATATCTCGTAGAGATCTCTCGCACATATGCTCGGTTATGCCCGAGCCACGGTTGATCTTGGGAGATTTTAACTCCCACGGAACAGGCTGGGGGGAACTGTACGACGACAACCGTTCATCAATGATATACGACCTCTGCAACGACTTCAATATGTCAATTTTGAATACAGGAGAAGTTACAAGAGTGGCTCCTCCAGCAAGAGATAGCCGTCTAGATCTTTCCATTTGTTCGAGCTCATTATCGTTGGACTGTACTTGGAAGGTGGTCCAAGATCCCCATGGTAGTGATCATTTGCCGATCGAAGTTTCGATTTCCAATGGACATAAGCAATCTGCTTCCATCGACCTCACGAAGCACATCGATTGGGGCAAATATGCCGACGCCATCAGCGATGGCATACAGTCGATAGAAGCACTTCCCCCGCGGGAAGAGTACAAGTTTCTATCGCAGTTGATTCTTGAAAGCGCTCTTCATGCACAACGTCGGCCGGTGCCAGGAGCTTCGGTTCGTAGGAAACCCTACAGTCCGTGGTGGGACATCGAGTGTACGCAACTTTATCGCGAGAAATCCGCCGCGTTCAAAGAATTTCGGAAACACGGGGCGATCGTTCTTCACAAACGATACACCGCGCTCGAAATCCAGTTCAAGAAACTGGTCAAAGCAAAGAAGCGCGGATATTGGCGCACTTTTGTTGAAGGTTTATCGCGCGAGACTTCAATGAAAACTCTGTGGACCGTCGGGAGAAGAATGCGCAACGCGTCGTCCGTAAACGAAGATCGTGAAAGCTCGTCGCGGTGGATACTCGACTTCGCAAAGAAAGTTTGTCCGGATTCGGTACCGGTGAGGCAAGAGCTACGTGATGCTTTTGCTGACAGGGATGATATGGATCGTCCCTTTTCGATGATTGAATTCTCACTTGCTCTCCTTTCATGTAACAATTCCGCTCCAGGGATGGATAGAATCAGGTTCAATTTGCTCAAAAACCTCCCAGACGTCGCGAAGAGGCGCTTATTGAGCCTGTTCAACCAGTTTCTGGAGTGCAACATTGTTCCGGATGATTGGAGACAAGTGAGGGTGATAGCCATCCAGAAGCCCGGAAAACCCGCGTCGGATTATAATTCGTATCGCCCCATCGCGATGCTGTCATGTCTTCGGAAGTTGTTGGAGAAGATGATTCTCTTCCGGCTAGACAAATGGGTTGAATCAAATAGATTTTTGTCAGATACACAATTTGGTTTCCGCAGGGGCAAGGGAACAAACGACTGTCTTGCGTTGCTTTCTTCAGAAATTCAGCTTACTTTCGCTAAAAAAGAGCAAATGGGCTCAGTGTTTTTGGACATTAAGGGGGCTTTTGATTCAGTTCGCGTTGATGTCTTATCTGGCAAACTCCACTCGTGTGGACTTTCACCAATTTTAAACAATTATTTGTACAATTTGCTGTCAGAGAAGCGTATGAGTTTTTCTCATGGTGACTCGGCAACTTCACGAATTAGCTACATGGGTCTCCCCCAGGGCTCATGTTTAAGCCCCCTTCTTTACAATTTTTACGTCAGAGACATTGATGAATGTCTCATGCCAAATTGCTCGTTAAGGCAGCTTGCAGACGATTGTGTTGTATCCGTTTCGGGGCCAACCGCAGTTGATCTGCAAGGACCGTTGCAAGATACTCTGGACAATTTGTCCACTTGGGCTACGAAGCTGGGTATCGAATTCTCTCCGGAGAAAACTGAGATGGTTGTCTTTTCAAAAAAAACATAAGCCGGAAAATTTCCGGTTCCAACTGATGGGTAAGACAATCACTCATAGCATGTCATCCAAATACCTCGGGGTCTGGTTCGACTCGAAATGTACCTTCGGGAAGCACATTGTGTATCTGACACAAAAATGCCAGAAACGGATCAACTTCATTCGATCAATAACCGGAACATGGTGGGGAGCGCTTCCCGAAGATCTTATGACGTTGTATAGAACAACCATTTTGTCGGTCCTCGAATACGGTTTTTTTTTTTTTTTTTTTATTTTTTTTAACTAATTTTATTTGCTAATTATCTAATACATGCATTCATCTCTTAGACTAGGTGTTCCGTGTTTTCTTAACACTATCATCCTTATTTGCTATGTTACATTTTTAGTTATTATTAATACATTTCAATTGCCTCTGGCAGTTAGAATATTTCCTCAGGTTGAATTGAACCATGTAGGAATTACAATGTTTTCTACTTAAACTAAACTTATCCTAATTTATACTAAGGGTAAAGGAGCTAATAGTTGCAATAGAAGATTGCAATGATTTTTGTTTAAATTGGAAATTATTTTGTTGGACATTTGTTGCAATGTCTCAATATTAGAAATTCTATGAAGTTCATTGGTACTATACCACGGAGGCAACTTCAGAATCATTTTCAGAATTTTATTTTGAATCCTCTGAAGTGCCTTCTTTTTGGTATTGCAGCAACTAGTCCATATTGGCACAGCATACAACATGGCAGGTCTAAAATTTGTTTGTAAATCAAAGTTTGTTCTTAAGACAACGTTTTGATTTTCTGTTTATAAGTGGATATAGACACTTAATATATTTGTTACATTTGGCTTGAAGGCCTTCAATGTGATTTTTAAAAGTTAATTTTTGATCTAGCAGAAGTCCTATATTTAGCTTCGCTAGACCAATTAATTGGAACCCCATTCATAGTGACAATATGTCTGCTAGAAGGTTTCAAATAAGAAGCTCTCGGCTTATGTGGGAAAATTATAAGCTGAGTTTTGGAAGCATTCGGGGAAATTTTCCATTTTTGCAAGTAAGTGGAGAAAATATCCAAACTTTTTTGCAATCTACTACAAATGACACGAAGGCTACGTCCTTTGGCTGAGAGACCTGTGTCATCTGCGAACAAAGATTTTTGACACCCTGGTGGTAAATCAGGTAAGTCAGAAGTAAAAATGTTATACAAAATGGGCCCCAGTATGCTGCCTTGGGGAACACCAGCTCTTACAGGTAATCTATCAGATTTAGAATTCTGATAGTTTACCTGCAGTGAGCGATCTGATAAATAATTTTGGATCAGTTTAATAATGTACAGAGGAAAATTAAAATTCATCAATTTTACAATCAAACCTTCATGCCAAACACTGTCAAATGCTTTCTCTATATCAAGAAGAGCAACTCCAGTCGAATATCCTTCAGATTTGTTGAGCCGAATTAAGTTCGTAACTCTTAATAACTGATGAGTGGTTGAATGCCCATGGCGAAAACCAAATTGCTCATCAGCAAAAATAGAATTGTCATTAATATGAACCATCATTCTATTTAAAATAATCTTTTCAAACAGTTTGCTTATTGAAGAAAGCAAACTGATTGGGCGATAACTAGAAGCCTCAGCTGGATTTTTGTCCGGCTTCAAAATTGGAACAACTTTGGCGTTTTCCATTTATCTGGGAAGTATGCCAATTGAAAACATTTGTTAAATAAATTAACCAAAAAGGATAAAGAGCTCTCAGGAAGTTTTTTGATAAGTATGTAGAAAATACCATCATCACCCAGGGGCTTTCATATTTTTAAATTTTCTAGTAATAGATCTCACTTCATCCAAATTAGTTCCCAACGAAGGGTCAAAACATTATCTTGGTTGAGAATGTCTTCGAAGCTTCGTGTAACCTGATCCTCAATTGGACTAGTGAGACCTAGACTAAAATTATGGGCACTCTCGAACTGCTGAGCAAGTTTTGAGCCTTTTCGCCATTTGTTAATAAAATTTTATTTCCCTCTTTAAGCGCTGGAATTGGCTTTTTGAGGTTTTTAAGAATTTTCGTTAATTTCCAGAAGTGTTTCGAAGTTTCCAACTTCGAGACATTATTTTCAAAGTTCGTATTTCTAAGAATAGCGAAACGTTTTTAATTTCGTTTGCAAATATCGCAAAATAACTTTCAACGCGGGATCGCGAGTTCTTTGGTATTGCCTTCGCCTCACATTTTTAAGACGGATCAGTAGCTGAAGATCGTCGTCAATAATAATGGAGTTGAATTTAATTTCACATTTAGGAATTGCAATGCCTCTGGCTTCGACAATTAAATTTGTCAAAGATACGAGCGCATTGTCAATATCACTTTTGGTATCCAAAGGAATATTAACATCAAAATTCCTATCGATATACGTTTTATATAAATCCCAATCAGCTCTATGATAATTAAAAGTAGAGCTGATTGGATTGTAAATGGTTTCTTGTGAGATTTCAAATGTCACAGGAAGGTGATCAGAGTCAAAGTCAGCATGAGTTACCAATTGGCCACACAGCTGACTTGAATCCGTTAAAACTAAATCAATTGTAGAAGGATTTCGACTGGAAGAAAAGCAAGTTGGTCCATTGGGATATTGAATAGTATAATATCCCGCAGAACAATCTTCAAATAAAATTTTACCATTGGAATTGCTTTGAGCATTATTCCATGAGCGGTGTTTGGCATTAAAGTCACCAATTACGAAGAATTTTGATTTGTTGCGTGTCAGAATTTGAAGATCAGCTTTCAACAAATTCTTTTGCTGCCCATTGCATTGAAAAGGCAAATAGGCTGCAATGAAGGAAAATTGTCCAAAATTTGTTTCAACAGAAACTCCCAAGGTTTCAAAAACTTTGGTTTCAAACGAAGAAAATAATTTATGTTTGATACGTCTATTAATGACAATGGCGACCCCACCACAGGCGCTGTCAAGACGATCATTTCTGTAGATAAAATAGTTTGGATCTCTTTTAATGGAGAGTCCTGGTTTAAATACGTTTCAGTTATAATGGCAATATGCATTATGAACGGAAAGGAAGTTGAATAATTCATCTTCCTTACCCTTTAGAAAGCGGGCATTCCAATTTAGAACTTTCATACAATTATTTGGATCCATTGAAACGGAGTCCGATAACAATTTTTGTGTGTACTTTATACCAACCTGGACAGCTTTAGGCATGGTATTTGCTTTGAACATTGCATAAAGCATGTGATGCAATTGTTCAGTTAAAAAATCAAAATCGGAAGCAGTCATGCTACCTGAATCAACAACATGACCGTTATTTTCCGTTGGGACATGGGTATAAACCTCATTTTGAGAAGAAATTTGGTCTACCAGCAGCGATGTTTGCATACGTAGGTACATTGGAAAAATTGGAATTTACTGAAGTGCTTGCTACCCGTTGACGAGCGGCAAAATTTGTTTGTGAATTGTGGTGGGTATGAATTGCTCGACCGGTAACCGGTTTCGAAATTTGAGCATTTGAAAAATTTCTACCCGTCGAATCTGGGATCCGATTGGAATTTCCCGTCATCAATTTTGCACGGGAATTCAAAACTTTTTTGCGTGAAGGGCATTCCCAGAAATTGGATTTATGATTGCCCCCACAGTTTGCGCACTTAAATTTATTGGAATCTTCTCTCACAGGACATGCGTCCTTGGCGTGAGAGGTTACACCACAAATCATGCATTTAGCATCCATGTGACAATGTTTGGTTCCATGACCCCACTTTTTGGCACTTACGGCACTGGGTAGGGTTTGGAAATTACCCCAGGCCTGCGGAAATGTTCCCATGTAACACGGACATGAGACATAATACAGGCCTTTTCCAAACTTTTCATATTATTTAGTTCACTTTTGTTAAAATGAACTAAATAAAATTCTTGAGAAATGCCCCTCTGGGAAGTACCAGAATGGGATTTCTTTTTCATCTTAATTACTTGGACTGGTGAAAATCCAAGTAATTGAGAAATTTCAATTTTAATCTCATCCAGTGATTTGTCATCACTGGGAGACCTTTCAAGACGACTTTGAACAATCGCTCAGTTTTGTCGTCGTATGTGAAGAATTTATGGCGCTTCTCAGTTAAACACTGAAGAAGACGTTTGCGATCGTCAAAGGATCCCGGCAAACGCGGCAGTCACCCTTCCTAGCAATCTGAAATGAAACCTTGATCCCCTGAAGGTTACTCAAAATCTCATTCCGGAAGCCAGAAAACTCGGCAACAGATACCACAATTGGCGGAATCCTTTGTTTTTCGCATGAATCGAATCACCTGGGCTAGAGGTAGATTCGATTTGCTCAATTTCATCATTAATCAAATCGAACTGATTGCTCAGTTCGATTGGAGAAGAATTATCTCCGATATTAGAGTTAGAAGGAATATCTGAATTCTCCAGCTTCCTTCTATTTTTTCCGCGCTTGGGCAGGACGGTCTTGAAACCTTGTTTCTTTGAAGGCACTGGAGAATTCAGTGACTCTTCCTCTTGTTTTGTTAATACTCATTGCTGAGCGTGGAGACGTGACCTTCTAAGAGTTTTTTCCCAGAACGGTGTCCCTGCGGGATTACCACCGCTTGTCGGAATTTTACTTCCGCAAACGGGTCCAACGTAAAACGAAGGCACGGGTCCTTGCAAAGATCGTAACGGGATCAGTGGGTACAAATAGCGCTAAGAAGCACCGTTGAAATTAAAATAGCTTCGGGTAGTATTAAAAACTTCCTTCCGCAAAGAGAGAAAGAACCGCACAGCACGAAAGCACGATGCGGTCTGATCGTCCTCGAATACGGTAGTTTCTGCTTCCAGTCCGCGGCTAAAACACACATGCTGAAGCTTCAAAGGATTCAGTACCGCTGTCTCCGTATCGCGTTAGGATGTATGAATTCGACACATACGATGAGCTTGGAAGTACTTGCGGGAGTACTGCCACTAACAGATCGTTTCGCGGAATTATCGCTCCGGTTCCTCATCCGCTGTGAGGTTCTCAATCCATTGGTCATTGACAACTTCGAGAAGCTGCTCGAACAAAACCCTCAATCTCGATTCATGAGTATTTACCACTGGTACATGACGCTGGAGGTAAGCCCATCTTTGGTTGACACCAATCGTGCTAACTTCTTAGACTCTTACAGTTCCTCTGTTACTTTTGATCTGTCCATGAAGCAGGAGGTTCATGGAATACCAGACTTTCTGTGTGCGGAGGTCATACCTCCATTATTTGCAAGCAAATACGGGCACGCCAGTGAGGAGAGAAGCTTTTTTACAGACGGGTCAAAATTTGATGACTCCACTGGTTTCGGTGTTTTCAACGCTTTTCATAGCGCCTACTTTAAGCTCAAAGAGCCTTGTTCCGTGTATACTGCTGAGCTAGCAGCTATACACTATTCACTCGAGCAAATCGCATCCCTACCTCCTGACCACTTTTTCATCTCCACCGACAGTCTAAGTTCCTTGGAGGCTGTTCGGTCAATGAAACCGGTTAAGCACTCAGCGTATCTTCTGAATGGGATACGGAAAGCTTTGAGTGCCTTATCACAACGTTCTTACACAATCACCATGGCTTGGGTACCTTCTCATTGCTCGATCCCGGGAAATGAGAAAGCGGACTCTTTGGCTAAGGTGGGCGCTATGGAAGGTGATATTTATGATCGGAAAATCACCTTCGATGAATTTTTCACATTAGTTCGTCAGGAACCCTTGAACAGCTGGCAACAGAAATGGACAAATGGGGAGTTGGGTAGATGGCTGTATTCAATTCGCCCGCAGGTGTCGAAGCGTCCATGGTTCAAAAAATTGAATATGGGACGAGACTTCATTCGAACCATGTGTCGTCTAATGTCCAATCACTACACTCTAAATGCACATCTTTTCAGAGTGGGGCTCTCGGAAGGAAATCTCTGTGTGCGAGGAGCATCGTGGCCCCAGATCTGCGCTAACTGAACATCTCCGGGTCCGAGGAAAACAACCAAAGCCTATTAGGGAAGTGTTGTCGGGCCTTGATCTCGAGTACATGTCCCTGGTCCACCAATTTTTGAAAGTTGCTGATGTAAAACTCTAATCATTGCCTGCCCATTCCCTTGTCTGTCGTACCCCATATCGAATGTCTTCCTCTTGTTGTACGTTTCCATGTCTGCCGTTAATCCCTTCCGTATGTCTTCCTCTCGTCGTTGTCTCCCAAAAAAAGTTTGTTTGTCCCGTTACAGATGTAAAAATGCGAGGAATGTCAACTTTGTGAACATCAGCATCGTAATTACTTAAGCACCCTAAAATCCTTTCCTTTCCTACTGTATTATTGTATTCCCTAACCTCGACTAAACCGCGAGTCTTTCGGTTCCCCCAAACTAACACTATGTATAAGAATCAAGAAATGTATTGTTAAACTTGATTTCGGCTCCGTAACGCTTCACGGCAAATGAACCTTCCAAATAAACGAAAGATTAAAAAAAAAAATAATGTAACGACAATACAAATCGTACCTAATTAGAACTTGAATTGAACTAAAATGAAAAATACTCAAAAGATTAGTTCCCCTTAGGAACGATGTCCACGTAGCGTTTTTTCAAGCTGCTAAAAATTTGATAGGAAAAGAGGTGTGCGCCACCGCCGACATTTTTGCATCGGCGCGCCGCCGTTTAAAATTTGCTACACCGCTGATCTATAATTTTCCATGCCGATTCACATTTTAAGAAATCCGCAGAACTTCCAGTGGAAATTCCAAAGATTCAGTGGAATTTGCGTAGAATTTCCTGATTGATTCCGTTGAAACTCCAGAGAATTTTTCGTGAAGATCTTCTTCTTCTTCTTCTTTAATAGCTCTATATTCCAACTGGAACTTGGCCTGCTTTTCAATTTAGTATTCTTTTAGCATTTCCTCAGTTGTTGATTGAAAGGTTTTCTATGCCCGCCATGGCATGAGTATGTAGGGTTTCTTACCCCATTCCCGACCTAACATGCGTACGACTGCATTATTTAATTGATATTTATGAAAGGAAGCAAATTTTCCTGAATTTTGTGGGCTGTATAATACTGCAATGGAGTTCACTTCTGCTTAAAAAGTAGCTTTTCGTGCTAAATATCGTTTAACAATCTCTCAACATTTTACTCTCATTCTCTCTCGGGACGGCAGAAAGTGCGACGTGAACAAAAATATGCACGTTCCACGACAACAAGATGCCAGATGGTATTATTCATAATCATTTTTATTTGGTTGAGAAGATATATTTACTCATCCAAATTTCTTTCAAACACTTAAAAACAATATTTTTTTCACCTTTTAAAATCGAGTGAATCGAGTGACAGTTTTCCTATTAACGATTGAGGATCATTTTCATACTCCTGGCCTTTTGGCAGCACGGTGCGGCTAGAAGTTCTTGGGCCGAGGTGATTTTTTGTTCGGCTTGAGAATACATTTTCAAATGTATTCTAATATGTTCATATAAGTTCTAGTGATAAGATTGAAGTACGTGTGTTTAGCATTATAGTGTCGTGATTAAAAGCTTGAAACAATGATTGTATCGAGCACTGTGACGATTTTCAGGTAGGTGTTTATTTGATGATACCGTTTTGTAAAAGTGGAAAGAATCACTCCGGCTCAGTGGTGTGGCAACGGAGAGCGAAATTTTGGAATCTACATTTTTATTTTCTACAGTTGGATCAATTAGGAGTAAAACAAGTGGTTGAAAAATATTGAGTATTGTGAAAGATAAATGGGAGACTTTTAAAAAATTATCAATCATAAACCTACGGCTTCCAAACAGTATAAATCATTAGTTTTCTGTGCAGTGAGCCGGGAATCGGGTCCACTTTTCGTGAAGATACCAATGAGTTTTTTGAAAACTGCATACAATTTCTTATCGAAATTTCGAAAAACTGTCCGTAAAAACTATAAAAAACCCGTTTGGAAATTGCAAAAGATTTCCGGTAAAATCTAAAGAGTTTCTCTTTGAAATTAAATATGTGAACGAAAAAGGGTCGTTCGTTCCATTCGGCCGAAGACCACAAGACTGAAAGCTGTTTGGCCGAATAGACCACCTAAAGTTATTTGATCGAAAATTTCATTTGGTCGAACAATTCTCCTTCTTCTTCTTCTTACTGGAATTACATCCCCCACTGGGACATTGCCGCCTCGCAGCTTAGTGTTCTTTTAGCACTTCCACAGTTATTAACTGCGAGGTTTCTAAGCCAAGGCACCATTTTTGCATTCGTATATCATGAGGCTAACACGATGATACTTTTATGCGCAGGTAAATCAAGACAATTTCCAATCCGAAAATTGCCTAAACCGGCACCGGGAATCGAACCCAGCCACCCTCAGCATGGCCTTGCTTTGTAGCAGCGCGTCTTACCGTAAGGTTCATTTGCCTGAAAATAACGGTTGGCCGACTAGCTCAATTGGCCAAATATGTCCTTTTCCGAAATGGTCGTTTGGCAGGAAGCACCATTTAGCCGAAATGGACATTCGGTCGATAGTGTCGTTCGGCTGAATTGGTTATTTTGGATATTTTCAAGACATCCACGGAAAAATCTTTTGAAGATCGCCAGATAAATCTGATCAACTTCCTCAGAGAATATTTTAAGTTTTTCCAGAACATTGATTTAAAAATTATTCTCAGATCTTCCACGGGAGCTACTTTGAAGTTTCGAGAATTCTTTGGAATTACCAAGTGCAGCTCTTTGAATTTCGCAAGTGAAGTTGTTTAGAATTTCAGCGAAAAATTCTTTGGATTTTACATGAGAATCTCATCAGAATATTCGCAGGCAGTTGTTCCTAATTTCCACAGGGAAATATTCGGAATATCCGCGGAAAGTTTCTGTTGAGTTTCTGTTGAGTACTCTTCAAAAATTACACAGAAAATCCTTCATAATTAAAGGAACTTCTGACTGGAAGAAGGGATGTTCAACATTGACTTTTTCACTCTAGATTAATAGTAAACCACTAACTAGTTTGGCATAACCAACGGTCAAACAGAAAGTTCTTCGGAATATCCGCGGAAGACTCCCTAGAATTTTTACTTTAAATTTTCCAGAATTTCCGCGGAAGATTGTTCAAAATGTAAATTTGAAAAAAAAATGTTTTCATCGGAAAGTTGCACGAATTTTTTAAGGATTTTCTTTGGATTTCTATAGGAAACACTTTGCATAGCCATAAGAAATTCTTGGGAAACCGAACGAAACCGACGACCGAACTGGTAATTTCGCCGAAAAGTTATTAGGCGACAATGCCAAACATGTTATTAGGCATACAGCCAAATGTCAATTACTGAATGGTCAAAAATGGACCCTAATTTGGCAAAATGGCCTTTTTGTCAAATGACAATTGAACAAAATTCCGTAGCCTTTCTACTATTTAAGTCGATACTGTTCTTCAAGCAAAAAGTCATCTAGCAAAATTTCATTGGCCAAGCTGAACTGTACGTTATCTGAAACTGTTATCAGGTCGAAAATTGTTTGACCGAAAATGTAGTTTGACCGAAAGTGACATACAGCCGAAAGGGACATTCGACCGAACTGGTAATTTGGCAGAAAAAGTTGTTGTTCAGGTCATTCGACTGAAAATACCGTTCGGCCGAAAAAGTCGTTTGACTGAATAGATCATTTGACCAAAAATGTAGTTTGACAAGAGTTGTCATTTGGCAGAGCGAGTCATTTGGCCCTGTTCCTTTTTGGACCACCCTAATGAACACCAATTTCCAGAGCAGTGCTTTGTTTGTGCAACAGCTTGAAACTATTTTATTAAGTTCAGATATGAAGAGACACTATGTTAATTACATGTTTTCTGTTGGTAAGTATACTCTAATTAACTACTTACATTTTATAGTTTTCTTTAACGTTTCCTTTCAATTTTACAGGTGCGACGGCTTGATTTACGGGTGGTTTACTTTATCCTACATGTCGATACATTTAATTAGAAGCAGTTTACAAAACAATAAAAATATCATTTCTCACCCCAAGGCACTTCAACACGATTCAAATATATTTTTGCGATAATTGAATCTATTAGATCCGGCAGTATTCCAATAATTCACTTGAAATTTTACTTAAAACCACTCGTCTCTCGTACGTTATATGATATATTTTGTTTACCTTTTTTTCTGCCGCATCCTCCTTGCTCTGATATACTCACGCATACTTACGTCCAGGCTGCTACCATTTCGCCTCGACAACATCGTTTGAGGCGAACGGATGCACCATGCGCCGGGTGCGCACAACTCAGGGTTTCTCGATGCCGGGTGGTAGCGGTGCCAACATACTCCCTCCCCGTATCTCTGGTGGGGCCTCTGCAACGCCGGAGTTACCATCCTGGACCTCCAGCACCGCTAGCTTCGTCACCGGCCTCCTAAACTTACCCTTAACCGTCTGCACCATCGCTTGTCGAATTCGGCCGTCCGCCCCCGGGTAGACATCTAGCACGATGCCGCGGATCCAGCTCTTCCGCACTGCGTCGTCCGCGATGTACACCAGATCACCGCTTGCTATTGGTGGCACGTCGGTATGCCACTTAGCCCGATGATTTATCGACGGCAAATACTCGAACACCCACCGAGCCCATAGTTTGTCCGCCAAACGCTGTGACCGCTTGTAGCGGTCTCGAAGTGCTTCGGCTTCGCTCGTAGGTGGAACAGGATGTTCCTCACCGATCGTACCGACGCCACGAACAAAATGATTTGGGGTCAACGCTTCTTCTGTTCCCGGTTCCAGGCCGACGTATGTCAACGGCCGGGAATTAATTAGGTCTTCAGCCTCCGCAATCGTCGTCAGCAACACTTCGTCGGTTATTGTTCTCCCGTCGTTTAGCACGGTTAATGCTGCCTTCAGGGAGCGGACCAATCGCTCCCAGACACCGCCCATGTGAGGTGCGCTGGGGGGGTTGAAGTTCCAGCGGGTTCTGGAATCCGTGAATTCGTCCTCACATTTTTCTCCGATTTGCTTCACAATCGCCTTGCTTGCAGCTTGAAAGTTCGTGCCGTTGTCGGAGTAGAATTCCAACGGTTTTCCTCGGCGGCACACGAACCTTCGAATGGCCATCAAGCACGCTTGAGTCGTCAGGCTGTGAGCGACTTCAAGGTGGACAGCTCTCGTAGTCATGCAGGTAAACAAACAGATGTACCGCTTCTCCGATCTTCGACCGACTGTAACTGTGACTGGGCCGCAGAAGTCCACGCCGGTGTGGCTGAACGGTGGTAGTCCCGGCGTGACGCGCGACTCCGGCAATGGAGCCATTCTCGGTGTCCTCGCTCGGCATTTCTTCACCTTGCACCACATGCAAGACTTCCCGATCCGCTTCAACTCTGCTCGCAGGTTCTGAATGCTGAATCTTTGCCGGATTTCGTTGACGGCAGACTCCACGTTTCCATGTGCTACTCGGTGATGGTAGTATTCTAGTAGCTTATCAGTCACCAGATGCTGTTTCGGTAGAATTATTGGGAATCGAAGCTCGAACGGCAGCGACGAACCTTGCGCTGCTCTACCTTCCATTCGCAGTACGTCCTCAGTGTCTAGGAACGGACTCAGGTTGTACAAACTGCTACTCTTCTCTAATTGCTGCTGCTGCTGTAACGGTAGCTGCCGGTTCTTTTTGATCGTCCTGATTTCGTCGCCAAAACAATCGGCCTGGGCTGACCGCCAGAGGTACGCCTCCGCCTTCTGGTACTCTTCACGTTTCAACGGTACCGTCGTCGATCGTACAGTTTTTTTAACCGCCTTTTTCACCGCTTCTGTAGTTGGAACTGCTTCAATCTTGAATCCGTCTTTTTTTCCTTCGACAGTTCGACGCGAACCGATAGACGCATGCCACCGTCCGCACTAATACCCTCCACTTAGAAAATCGTTGCAGATCTACTATCGACATGGTGATGGCGATATCGTGGAACTGGACACACGCTCGAACCTCCTCGGCAACGTTTGGTGCGATGCTGTCCTGCTTCGGCCAACAATCCTCCGGCTGGTAGAGGAATCCAGGGCCGCGGAACCACGCAGCATCGGAATGCATGCTGTGCGCCTTCTCCCACTTCGTTAACGCGTCGGCCGCATTGCACTTAGTCGGCACCCAACGCCATTCCGCTATTTTCGTTAAGCTGTGTATCTCTCCGATCCGGAACGCCACGAACTGTTTATAACGACGGTGGTCGGTGGATCCACGAGAGTACAGTCTTCGAATCGGACCACATGAAACGACGCTTGACTTCTAACGTAAGAATCTCGCCGGCGGAGTTAGCGAGTCTCGCTCCTAGCGTTGCTGCTTGCAACTCCAAACGGGAATGGACATGTGTTGCAACGGTGCTACCTTCGACCTTGACATTACTAGCGAGCATATCGGTCCCTCGTCTGTTTCAATTCGGATGTACGTTGCTGCTCCGTACGCGTCCTGGCTTGCGTCCACAAATGTGTGTAGCTGAAGACTGGCGTAGTCCAAAGAACGTCCACCGCAGAAATAGTAACGAGGAATTCGCACTTCCTCGACTTCCGGAAGCCTCCTGATCCACTGGTACCACTTCTCTGCCTCTTCATCGCCGATCTGCTGATCCCATTCGCATCCGCTTCGCCAGAGATCCTGAATCAGCAGCTTCCCGTAGAACGTAAACACGGAGAGTAATCCCAACGGGTCGAAGAAGCTCATCACGCAGCTCATCACGATCCTTTTTGTCGGCAGCTGCTCGCCGGACAGAAAAGGCGCTAAATCCTGAGCGCTAGTTCCTGAGCATGGTCGAAAAGGAAAATTCGTCGTTTGCTGGGCTCCACACGATCCCCAACACCCGCTCGGAGCCGGACTCCTTATCCTCACCGAAACGCACGCACTGATTTTCCTTACGTTCTCCCATGGCCTCCAGAAACTCTCTGGAATTGGAAACCCAGTTTCGCAACTCAAAACCGCCCTTGGAATGGACGTATCTCACATCCTTCGCAAGTGCCACTGCTTCTTCGATTGTATCTGAACTGTCGAAATAGTCGTCGACGTAGTGATTTTCGACGATGGCTTTCGCCGCCGCCGGAATTGCCTGCAAATTCTCTTGCATTACAGTTCTTCACGTATTGGGCTGAACACGGTGAACTCGTAGACCCAAACGTCGCTACGACCATCACGTACACTTCCGGTTTCGCTGATGGATCATTCCGGAACAAAAATCTCTGCGCTCGTTTGTCTTCTTCTCGGATCCGTAGCTGGTGGTACATCTCCTTTATGTCCGCCCCGAATCCGACTTCTCGTTCACGAAACTTGCAAATTACCGCCGGCAAGGCGGTCAGCATATCCGGCCCCTTCAGCAGCTTCGAGTTCAAAGATACTCCTCTCACTTCTGCTCTTGCGTCCCACACTAGACGAAACTTCTGCTTTCTCGGATTGTAGACGATATTCAGTGGCACGTACCACACTTTGCTGCAACCTAGCGCTTCTAGCTCGGACGACGTTGCCTTGTGTGCGTACCCCTTGACTAGATAGTCGGCGATCATGGTCCTCACCTTGGCGTACAGTTCAGGATCTTTACTGAGACGATTCTCCAGGCCAATCAGCCGCTTAACGGCCATGAGGTAGCTTTCTGGGAACTCGGAGCAGTCGTTTTTCCACAGCAGTCCCGTTTCGAAGCGATCTCCTATTCTTTTTGTCGTCTTCCTCAGAATCTCTTTTGCTCTTCTGTCTTCTTCTGACTCGGGAAGCAAGGCCACAGAAATACCGGATTCTTCCAGAGTGTACTGACTCTTCAGCAGGTCGTGCAGCTCCTGGTTGGTTACCGAGCTACAAGCGTGATGCCCGACGATTCCACCTTCCGTGGCATTCGCGCCAGTTGGTCCGTAGACAGTCCATCCCAGTTTTGACCTGACTGCTATAGGTTCTTCCGGCCGGCCTATTCTAGACTCAATCGGAGCGTAAAGATGGATATCCTTCAGCCCGATCAGAATCTGTGGCGTTGTTTGGGGAACATCTGCGATCGGCAGATCTCGAAGGTGGCTGTATTGCTTCACCACTTCCGACACAGCTAGTGAATGCTGCGGAAGCTTGAGACTCTCCACCGTGTGGGCACTCTTGATGAAGAAACGTTGCGCTGATCCTCGAGCGGAAATGAGCATGTTTACACACTGCGAGTCCTTCTCGACTCGTGAGACTCCAGCGGTCCACGTCACTCGTAGTGGCTGCGTTACACCACGAATTCTCAGTCGGTCGATCAGCGTGTTCTCCACCAGCGTATAGGAAGAACCTTCGTCCAGGAAGGCAAAGGTATTCACCGAGTAGATTCCGCTGTGCAGGGTGACAGGCATCATACGGAAAATAACGGATGGCTTTGGTTGAATAGCGTGGATATTGCAGTTCGAGCCAGCCACTGATCTCGGTGGATGCAGAAGTGGATTGTGGCGCTCCTTGCACCCGCCGATGTTGCAACGAAAATTCAACTTGCAGCTGACAGTACCGTGCTCGTTCAGACACAGCTGGCATAGCTTCCATCTGCGAACCGCTTCCCATCGCTCACTGTAGTGGAGTCTACGGAACCTCTCGCAGTTACGGATCCGGTGATCTACTCTTCCACAGATCCTACACGGCCTTCTCTCCTTCGCAGGCGGACTCGAACTTATACTCTCCGCCGCGTCATGGGCATGAATGTACCCTTCGCTTGCTCTGCTTCTCGGGTTCACCTTCTTTGATCCGACCTCTCCGGACCGGGATGCTTCTCCGTAGGCAGCCACTTCACTTGCATCCTTCACTATACGTGACAGGAAATTTGACAATGTCCGCAGCGTCACCACCTTGCTCTTCCTTCGGTATCGTACCCATTCCAGCTGCGTCCCTGCTGGTAGCTTCTCTATCAGCTCTTGAATAAGCATGGGGTTCACCAGATGCGAAGTTAACCCTGTAGCTTCTAGATGGTCAGATAGCTGCTGCACCACCACACCGAAGCCAATGAAACTCGCCAATCGATCTGCTTTTGGAGGCGCTGCATTGCGCACTTTCGCAAGCAGCATGTTCAACAGTCGCTCAGGTCGCCCATACAGCATCTGCAGCGTCTCTATTATTTTTGGGACTGACTTTGGTAGAAGCAACCTGCTCCTGACCGCTTCCAGCGCCTCGCCTTTCAGGCATTCCTGTAGCCGGGCCAAATTTTTCTACGTCAGAAAAAGCCGCACGCCTTTGTCGACGTTTCGTAGCTACTGACGAACATCGGCCATTCTTCCAACTTGCCAGAAAAAGTTGGCAACTTCCTAGATAGGAACTGCCGTGTAAACATCTGCGCCTTCGTCGGTTCTTGCTGCCGACTTTGTCGACCTCGCCTGATTCCTCTTTGCTTTTGACGTGACCTCTCTTGCCTTTTCTCTTCTTCGGAACTCTCCGAACTTTCCTCCTCCGTACAAACCTTTTCCTCCTCTGAAGAGCTCTTTTCCTCCTCGATGGAACGTCCTTCTTCTTCTTCTTCTTCTTGACTTTCCACCTCTTCAGTGGACTTTTCTTCTACTACTTCTTCGGAACTCGTTTCAGATTCCGACTCTTCTTCCGCTATCTGCCACTTGTTGCTACGCTTCACCTTTTCCGGTTTGGGAACCCCTGGGCGTCCGACAGGCGTTGAATTTCCATCGCGCCCAATCAGAAAACTCTCCGGAAAAGTTGATGGATCTCCAACCGACTTTGGTGCGAGTTGCTGAGCAACTGTCGGCGTCGAGTGTTTGCGGTAGGCTCCTCTCGGATCGTTGAATTTCGCAATCGCTGCATCCGCTTTTCTGGGCTTTTTGTTCCCCGACTTTTCCTTCTCGAGGTTTTTCCCCAGCTTCGAATGCTCCAATTCCGCAATCTTCCTTGTGCCGCTTTTCGAGCTTCCCATTTTGACACCACCGACAGCTCCCTTTGACTCCTTTTTTCCAGTGTCCATTTCCGTTCTCCGCTTTAGCTTCAACTGCTGCAGCTTCTCTTCCATCTCCGTCCGCATTTCGTCCAGTTTCCGCTGGTGGGCTTCTTCTTCGGCAATCTTCTTCTCCATTTGTGCCTTCTCGAACTCCAGTTCCATGTCCCGTTTTTCTTTTTCCAGCTGCTGGCGCATCTCAAACAGTTCCTGTTGGACCTCCAGGCGCTTCCGATGCAAAATCTTCTCACTTTCCAGTTCCCGCTTATGCTTCTTCTTCTCCTTTTCGAGCTTCTTCAACTCCTCTTGCAGCTCGGACGAACCGGAGTCATCACTACCACCTCCACTGCACTTTTGACAGCACCAAGAAATGTCCTTTACTTCTGCTGTGACGCCAACACAGCCGAAATGGTACCACTGTTGGCAGTGGTCACAAAAAACCATTTGGGACTCGGCATCATCCGGACGATCACAAGCCATGCAACTAAAACCTGTTTTATCAGGACTTTGCATATTGGGATTTGGTCGGAACATTATAAAATTTTCAAGTTTGTTCCTTTTTGGACCACCCTAATGAACACCAATTTCCAGAGCAGTGCTTTGTTTGTGCAACAGCTTGAAACTATTTTATTAAGTTCAGATATGAAGAGACACTATGTTAATTACATGTTTTCTGTTGGTAAGTATACTCTAATTAACTACTTACATTTTATAGTTTTCTTTAACGTTTCCTTTCAATTTTACAGGTGCGACGGTTTGATTTACGGGTGGTTTACTTTTATCCTACATGTCGATACATTTAATTAGAAGCAGTTTACAAAACAATAAAAATATCATTTTCTCACCCAAGGCACTTCAACACGATTCAAATATATTTTTGCGATAATTGAATCCTATTAGATCCGGCAGTATTCCAATAATTCACTTGAAATTTTACTTAAAACCACTCGTCTCTCGTACGTTATATGATATATTTTGTTTACCTTTTTTTCTGCCGCATCCTCCTTGCTCTGATATACTCACGCATACTTACGTCCAGGCTGCTACCATTTCGCCTCGACAACATCGTTTGAGGCGAACGGATGCACCATGCGCCGGGTGCGCACAACTCAGGGTTTCTCGATGCCGGGTGGTAGCGGTGCCAACAGGCCCAAAATGTCCTTTCTGCAATAAAAAAAACCATTTCGGCCAAATTGCATTTTCTGCAGAAAATGGTTCTAAAAATTGTGGAAAATGGTCGCTGTACGATAGAATTTACGAATTGACCATTTCTACAGATGCTCCGGATCTTCCAGGGGACCACCCAGTGGACACAATGGTCCGTATGTAGGTCGAAGCATCGATTCCATACTCAGGGTTGTGCAAAAAATAATTCCAAAATAAATCCCGTCGCTGTACGACGGAATTTACGATTTGACCATTTTTACGGATGTTCCGGATCTTCCAGGGAACCACCAAGTGGACACAATGCTCCGTATGTAGGTCAAAGCATCAATTCCCTACTCAGGGTTCGACAGAAAATGGTTCTAAGAAAATCCCGTCGTTGTACGATGGAATTTACGAATTGACCATTTTTATGGATATTCCGGATCTTGCAGGGGACCACCCAGTGGACACAATGGTCCGTATGTTGGTCGAAGCATCAATTCCATACTCAGGGTTGTGCAAAAAATAATTCTAAAAAAAATCCCGTCGCTGTACGACGGAATTTACGATTTGACCATTTTTACGGATGTTCCGGATATTCCAGGTGGCCACCCGGTGGCCTCTAAAACACACACACCTCCAAAAGTATGAACATGCACTTGAGCCGCCTTTGTCTCAGTGACATACGCAAAGATTCATATAATCAAACACTCGTATAAATATACAGGCCCTCTGTTATATGATTGGGTACCCGGGTACCCCGTCACTCGTTTAAGGGGTATAAATAGTTTTCGACCCCTAATAAGCGCTCTAATCGCAACCTGGACCTGAAACTTTACCCATCGCTTCGTCTCAACATTCTACGAGATGTCAGAAAGTTTCATAGTATTTGAACTTATCTACAACAAGTTATTTAACTTTGAATATCAGAATGGGTACCCGGGTACCCCGCCACTCACATAAGGGTTAAATCGACTTACAAAGTAGAAAGGTTTCGAAATTTCGTTCAATGATCTTTTGACAATTAGGCCATTTCGCCGTAAATGTCATTTGGCCAAACGGGTGGGCATTTTTGACCATATTATCTGTTCAGTATGACCCGTTGGACCAAAACGGCATTTCGGCCTTCGGGCTGATGGCTTATTCGGCCAAATGACCATTTCGGCCAATCTCCCTGTTAGAGAAAACGACTTTTTCGGTCAATCTACCAATTCGGCCGTATTTTGCTTTCAGCCAATGGAATTCCCCAAGAATTTCTTATGAACAATAAGGACTGTTCAGTTCAGTGAGAGGACACTTTTACAAGACGATATAAAACAGACAAATTAGTCAATTTTGATGGAGTTTACCTTATCGTATATTATAATACACTGTCAATCAATTGCTATTTTTGAAAATATATAAAATAGTTTTAATCCAACAAAATGGCGCCTATTGTTAAAACTTCTCGAATTTCGAGTAAACATTTCCAATACATTTTTTTAAACCAAAATTAAGAGTTTGTAAGAAAAATGTAAATCGGCATGTCAACAAAATCATCAAGAAGATTGGAAAGAAACACACTGTCAATGATTTGTCAATATCCAGAAACGTAGAGCCTGTGGCAGCCCGAAAACGGAAAATAAATGGTTGGAGCTGTTAAAAATCCAATAAATTGAGATTGTTATGAATATCGCAAATTTCTAAGTTAGAATTGTTTCGTTGATAATTGGATTTCATTTCTCGACCTTCTAGACCTTCAAATATATTTAACGAAAAAAAAAACAGATTTCTAAAAAGATTAATAGTCTACAAAACATCGACAATACAACGTGTCCTCTTTATAAACTGAACAGTCCTCACACCAGTCATTAGATAACTGCAACATGTTTACGTTTAAGTTAGCGAATGCCGTTCGATAACTGGAACGCATTATAGACATGAAAGGTATGTCAGTCCACGTCAGATGCAATAGAAGTGCAGCGCAATGCAGCTTTGCCATCGTTTTGAAGTGCAGCGGTCCTGTTGCAGCTTTCGGCGTGACGCATCATTCCATTTGATGCTAGGTACCTTGCGTGGACGCGGTATGCACGCAGCTTAAAAAACCACTACAAGGACATCGACCCTTATATTCAGAATCTCGGCAGCGTGACCTGTAGTGTTTATATACCTTAACAAAGCGAATGTTTAAAGTTTTCAGCTCGGTCAGACAATGGACCTAAGATGCTCTCGTGCCCTTCGGGTGTCAAGGATCGTTCGTAGAATTTGATTTGAAGCTCGATGGTACATAGATACGCTGTCACACTGTACTTAATCACAGGGAGGATTCATTTATGCATAGTGAATAGCGACTTCAGCAAAATATTTCATTTGGTGATAGCTTTATCGACTCGCTGCTTATAGTCTAATGTCGAAGGAATCAGTCCCATCGGCCACTGTTAATACCGTTTAGGGTGATTTTGCAATCCGCGGCCGGAACAAGTCTCGGCTCGGCGATATGGAGTCGAGCTAAACGATGTTATGGATCTTCGCTGCGTTGATAAAAATCTGCCGGTAAACTATTCTGACATGACATTTTCGCACAAAAAGCTTTTTCGGAAAAATCCCTTTTTATGAATTTCATCATTCCAGCATATCGTAGTTTCGTCGGGCATGAAGATGCTGTTTGAACAAAATAAACACACAATTTTGCCCTCATAGTTGCTCTACACAGTTGGCATAAAATCTACTCTTTTATTTTTTACTATTTTCAACATTTTATTTAATTCATTCATTGAGTGCATCTACACTGAGCCTAAACATCATGCAGAAAGCGACTGATAAGTGCCCCATGACGATTATCGTTAGCATTTAAGCTGATTCTCATCCGACTGGCACCAATATCAAACTTGTCATAGTAGACCCCCTGGGGGCCCGTAATAGGAAATTGCTTCCTTATAGTCGACACTTCATTTGATTTTCATGTTCCGTTTCGGGACGTTCTTCTTCCCTATTATGGACTCCCCAAAATATTCCTATTATGGACACTCTCGCGTTTATTTTTTATATAATTGTAAAACATCATCTAATTTTACTTTCCATAACATTTTCAATGCATGTAATCAAATCAGCCCTATGTAAGGTAAGTTCTCCCGATGGCATTTCATAGAAAAATGTTTACATTGTGCTGTAATAGCATTAGCATTAGCATTAGCATTGTTACGGTGTAATTCGTAGATTGGACACTAGTGATACTCATGTTTTACTTTTGAGATCCTTATCTAGAATGCTATCAGAAATCAAGAAGGAGAGTGGTCCTTGATTCAAGTCTTAAACAAAAATAACAAAAGCATGAGGATTACTTATTTGTTTACATTGTGCTGTAATAATGCAAAAATGGCTATTGGGCACTTTACCCTATCCCATTTCGATTTTACTAAATTTGGTCTTCTTGTTGCGTAACGATCTACAAACTCCCCCTCTCCCCTATGTCACAATAAGTAACGTTTGCTCAACCGCCCTCTCCGCCTCAAGCGTTACGTAATTTGTGCACAAAGCCTAACCAGGCGGTTGAATCCGGAATTAAAATAGAGTTCGATATATCTGGATGGCCTTACCATATTAGTTTTCGGGGAAGGGTGGTTTGGCCGAAAACCATTTGGCCGAATAGGTCATTCGGCCAAATATGTTTTTTTAGCCAAATAGGTCATCCGCCCAATTATTTTATTTTGACAAAAATGTAATTTGACGTCTCACTTCTTAATATTCAATCAACATTTCTTACTTCTCACTGCAAAAGAGAGATATATGTAGTTAGAAATTATTAGTGAAAAGAGAGGTGTCTCTCTTCTTACTTCGCCCTTTTCAATTCAGAAGTGAGAAATTATTGGCGTCTTAAGGATAGTTTCACTGTGAAAAGTGAGTATACGTTTAACTTCTCAATTCACACTACTCATTTTTCACAGTGAGAAGTGAGAAATATGAGAAATTATTAGTGAGGAGTAAGAGGTGAGACGTCTTACTTCTCACTAATAAAAGTGAGTAGTGCGAAGTGAGAAGTGAAACGTCTCACTACTAACTTTGCATTTCTAACTTTTTACAGTGAGAAGTGAGTCGTGAGAAATGATTAGTGAGAAGTGAGATGTCTCTTTCCTCACTTCGTACTAATAATTTGTGTGAAGTGTGAAAAGTGTGAAGTGAATTGTGAGACGTCTAACTTCTTACTTTTCACAGTGAGAAGTGAGAAATTATTAGTGTGAAGTGAGAATGGCGACGTCTCACTTATAATTTCTCACTTCTCCCTATGAAAAGTGAGTAGTGCGAAGTGAAACGTCTCACTTTTCACTCCTCATTTTTCACTTATCACTTCTCACTGTGGAAAGTGGGAAGAACGAAAAAAGTAGAGAGTTGTCTCTCTTCGCAGCAAAACGCAGAAAACGGACTGATGAGAGATAACCATTTCTTCCTTACTACCAGTGCACTGCAATGCCGCGAAAAGTGGATTTTCTCGTTTTGTCACTCCTTCCTTCCTTTTTATGCCATCACCAATTGCAAAAGAGTAGCCTTTATGGAACAGACAACTTAATCCCTATATGTAGTCGATGTGGTGGTATGTCTACTAATGACCGCATACCATAGCCATTTTTGTTGGTGTTCTAGTTTCGAATCCCGTTGCGGTCATAACATTTTTGTAATTGCTTGCCGAAAATTTTCGCGAAAAGTAAGTGAGTGAGAAAGTGATGAAACGAAAAAAGAAATTCATCAAGTAGGCACGATTTTTGCTTATCTTCTAGGTCCGCTCTAGAGAAAGAGGGGTGTCTGAAAGATGTTTTTCACTACAAACTATAAAAGAAGATTCACCTCCGATCCAAAAACGCTTGATTTCGTTTCATTGAAACGAAAAGTACGAACCCTGCTTCGCAGTGAGAAGTGAGACATCAAATGACCTATTCGGCCAAATGACCTGTTCGACCAAATGGTCTGTTCGGCTAAATTACTTGTTCGGCCAAATTACTTGTTCAGCCGAATGACCGATTCGGCCAAATCACCATTACGGTGACTCATTCGGCAAAGTGACCCATCCGGCCAAATGACCTATTCTGCCAAATGACCTGTCCTTTTTTTAAATTCTTTATTAAGGTGTTTTTTTAATTCTAGATTAAGTTCAACACCGGAAAGGACCTGTTCGGCCAAATAACCTATTCAGCTAAACAACTTTCGGTCTGGTGGTCTTCAGCCAAGTGGCATTCGGCCGGTTTGCGGCCAAACGGCACTTCCCCAAATTGTTTATGCTACTGTCCTCATTGATTCTTAAGGATAGTAAACCGTCACAAAGTGGTATAAAATGTGACGTTTCAGTTTTGCGTTCTCGATGTAAAAGGAAAAAATAAATTGATTGGCATGGTTTTCGTGCCATCAAGCGGTGTGCATATTAGCCTATTCAGGTTTGCCGGACTACCATGTTCATACATTATCTACCGCAGCTCTTTTCATGCCCTGACCGACGCTACTTTGAAATCAATGAACTTTTTTAATTTTCTTTTTTAAAGTGATCTTTTGATTAGACAATAAGTTCATCACTCAAATCAATGAGCAGGTGAAAAATATGTATGTTGTACTCTCGAAATGTATCATTCACAATCCGACTCTCGTTGCTACTAGAGACCGGGTATAATTATGCATCACCGTGATTGTCTTGGTATAGGATATTGTATTGTACCGGAGTATAACCTAAATACGACCAAACGCGCACTAGGTAATTAATTCACCGGCCGTACGATCGTTCTGCGCACTTCCCTAAATATTGTCGCGCTTATCTTTTTCTAGACTTTCGCGGCGGTCTTACTCTCGCAGGCTCGACTGCGAAGGTAGACGTCAAGATAGCCGCCGGGTTAAAAGATAGGGAAAATTTTCCCTCTCAAAACAAAACCACGTGCTTTTCGCCAAATGACAGCAGTACTCGATTGTATTAGTGAGAGGCAACCGGAGTCACTGAGTACATGGAGAGTGTTTATCATGACAAGTGCATACGGTGGGTAAGATTTTTATTGACTCTGTCGTGTTTAGTGACTGTTGCGATTACCTGAGAAGCAGCCAGCAGGACGCCGCAGTATTCTATATTTTCTCGAGATGCATAATAAAACTTCGAGCTTATTATTTTATTTACCAGCCGCTCACAAATCCCGGATCTCCCGACTTTTGTGCGGCCTGATACGAACGCGTCCAATCTTGCACTCATGAGCACCACGAGACCGAAAATTATTTGGCCGAAATCACTTCTGTGTGAGGACTGGCTATCCGATTCTGCTTTCTCGCACTTGTATACAAGCTTGAAAAATTTTTATCATGGTTTGTTATGATTCTTTTATCGTTGTTCGTTATCTATTGAGAGCCTTTTCTGCAAACCCTGGTCGTTTGGCCATATGACCCTTTCTGCTAAACGACCATTCTGGCCAAATGTCATTGAAACTACATTGAAATTTTCGGTCAAATGACCGTTTTGGCTAAATCACATCTTCGGCCAAAAGGTATTTTCAACCGAATGGCCTTTTAGGGCAAACGACTTTTCGACCAAATTACTACTTCGGTCGTAAATACAAATTCGGAAAGTGACATTTTGGATCAATCAAAGGTTTATTGCCTAATTTACGAATATTGAACACCCGGAGTGGAACTTAGTTGCGTGTGTACAAACAATACGTGAGAAAGAGTTAGTTTCAAGAATGGATTGCAAAAGTTAGACCGCAAAAGCACCTGCAAAGCTGCGGAGGACAATGGAAGTCTTTCGTAGCTTAAGATAGCACCTGTCTAGTATACAACGAATTCCATGAGTCCTTCCCATTGCGAAAGGTGTAGAATGTTGCACAACGGCGTCTTGTCCGACCGCATCCGGGTTGTAGCTGGTATGAGGCAAGGATGTACTCTATCGCCGCTACCGTTCCTCATCGCAATCGACGAAATTCGGGTAGGTGCGATTTACCGTGGACCAAATCTTATGCTGCTATGGCTGCTTATAACCATGGAGCACTTAAACAACTTCGAATTGGGTGATGGCGTTGCACTCCTAGCCCAATGGGACTCTGATACGCAAAGTAAGCTAAACCTTACTGAACCCAAAACCAAACCAAATCGTTAGATGTGAACACGGCAACACCCCTTTCAGCTTCACAGTAGCCGGGAAATCAGTGGAGGGTGTTGAAGCAAAATTGCGTCAAATAATGGTAACCAAGATCAACATAAGCGCACTAATCAATCAGGCAAGCACTGCTTTGGCGAGTTTAAGAAATATCTGGAGAAAAAGCCAGATAAGTAAACGCACCAACATTTTTTCATTATTGTTTGAATTCTGTGTTGCTAAATTCTTCTTCTTATTGGCATTACATCCCCACACTGGGACAGAGCCACCTCGCAGCTTAGTGTTCATTAAGCACTTCCACAGTTATTAACTGCGAGGTTTCTAAGCCACGTTACCATTTTTGCATTCGTATATCATGAGGCTAACACGATGATACTTTTATGCCCAGGTAAGTCGAGACAATTTCCAACCCGAAAATTGCCTAGACCGGCGCCGGGAATCGAACCCAGCCACCCTCAGCATGGTCTTGCTTTGTAGCCGCGCGTCTTACCACACGGCTAAGGAGGAGGTGTTGCTAAATACACGCTAGTAAAACATGGTGTGTATCAGTGGAGAACACTCAGCGGCTGCAGGTGCTCATCAAAAAATCCCTTCGGTTCGAAATTCGTGCCAAGTTGCCTCACATTCTTTCCTTCTTCTCTTCTGATTGGCATTGCATCTCCCTGGGAAGGTTAACTGCGAGGTTTCTAAGCCAAGTTACCATTTTTACATTCGTATATCATGAGGCTAACACGATGATACTTTTATGCCCAGAAAAAAATTCCAATCCGAATATTTCCTAGACCGGACCGGGAACGAACCCAACCATCTTCAGCATTATCTTGCTATGCAGCCCCGATTCATGCCGCACGACTAAGGAAGGTCCGACCGCACAACTGGATCCTTAACACCGATCCTAAACATCGTCGTTGCCACCAGAGGCTGATAGCAAATGCAATTCGGGAACGGAAGTGAGGCTGGGTCAGCCACACCTTACGCAATGATGGAAACGCAATCTGTAAACAAGCAATAGACTGGAACCCAACTGGACATAGCAGCAGAGGCAAACCCAGAGACTTATAGCAGCGTTGTCATCATGAAGAAATAAAAGAAGTCGATTGGAATCGAACTTGGCTACAGATTAAAGCGACACCTGGAAATCCTTCAAGTCGGCCCTTTGCACCACTCGAAGTGCACAAGAGCCATAAGTAGGTAAATAAGTAAGTAAAGACTAGATCATTTCGAAATGGGGCACATCATTTTAGAAATACTGGCGTTCTAAGTTGTCGAATATGCAAGTTTTTCACAGCGTTTTATTATATGTAAACAGATCTCCTCAGTCTATTCTTTTTCGAAGTTTATAACTAACGTGGTTTCAAGATATTCACCATGCAGGCGAAAAGAATAATAATTGTGCACTGACCTCCAAAATCCATCTGCGTCAAAAACCGGATTTTATCCTTCATTGAGCCCCATGATTGCCCATCTACGTTTTGGCCAAATTTCGCCAGCTGCCATTATAGCAAGGAAGTGCTAGATACAAGAAAGTGCGAGAATTTCTTCGAAATAACGATGCATGATGCGTTTCAGTTATTCATATGAAATAAAATAATATAACTTTTGTTTCATTCTTAGAAAGTTTTTCGATCAAACAAAAAGCTAAAAAAATAAACGCATTTAAAAGTGCCCCATTTCTAAATGAATTGGCCCTGAACAAATTTTAGGTGCTAGCTTTGATTATACGCATAGTTTGAAATTTGTTTTCGAAAAAAAAATGTCAACCGGAATTGAGGCAATCAAAAATTTGAAATTCCTTTCCAAACTTTGACACTTATCACCTCAAATTCTCACCTGATCAACATTTCACAGCACTGCCTAAATGCCTAAGGGAAATGTTTGTCTGTGACCATCACACAAACAACCTAATCTGCCAATAGCCGGGAGCACAACGCCGAAACATTTTTATCGTCCTGCAAGATCGCCCAAAGCAGTCATCGACTACTGGAAAATGGTGTGATTGATGTCTTAAGTTTGTGAGGGTCAGCAGCCGTCTGTTTCACCTGGTAGGGCCAAACGGAAGCTCGCCAGTCACATTTGCCTTTCCCATCTGGTGTCGCCACCCTCCTCCAATCAAATTCCAAACAGTTCAGGGCAGTTATCACGCGAACTTAATCTACCTCCTCCCAAGGCTCGCGCTGCCTCCGTTCCGGACTGACAAAAGTGTTTACGATGACATTTCCCGACACAGCATTTGACACATTACATTAATTTAATTTCCTTGTTCGCGAGGTTGCGCGAGTGCAACTTAATGCACTTCTCCATTAGGTAGTGTTTTGCATTTTGTTGAGTTCAGTCAAGTTGTGGCGGCTCATTGGAATGAGGAAACGTAGAAGGTCCACAAATTATGCTATTTGAAATTCTCTCACAGTATGGAGTCACACATTGCTCCAGTTTTCCAACACTCCGAGGTGTGTATGGGAAAAAGGGTACGTGGGAATCAATAAGCATATTCTCTCAGTGGACTGTTTTGACATCCACGCAGAAAGGTATATTTGTATGCCGCTGGCGATTCAACAGGTGGGGTGCGCGCGGTCAGCAGATTTTCCGGATTGATCCAACCATCATGCGGTTGGTTGGAGCTATTTGACCGGTTTGGTGTTGGCAAATGCATGTCAAACAATAAATTAACTCCTCGAAGCGAAATCCAGTTGGCCAGTTGTAGAGAAAATAGTTTATTGAATATGTACACGAGTGCAGTCGCAACCGCTGACGGGTCCTATTGCTTATGTGTTAGCCATCAGCTTACCAATCGTGTGAGAAAGTGGAGAAATTAGTCAATATTGACACAAGTGTTGCACTATGTCAAAGCAATGATGTTTTAAAATGTTTAAAGCCTAATAAATTTCTAAAAACAAAACAGTCGTACGGTGCGTCGCGACAGGTGGCTTCGAAACGATGGGTTCGAACGTATTTTTATTTCCAACGCTTCAATTTACTTGCAGTTCAATTTACTTGCAACCGGAAATGGCAAAGGTACCCTCAGGGGTACATGTACTCCAGGTTGAGAACCGATGGGTAATAACCATTAGAGTTATTGACAAACAAGCTAAACTGGAACTAAGTGATCGGCTTTATCCTCGATGTTTTATGGATACTATTCTTCGGAAAATGACTATCAAGGCCACTAATGTCAAGCGTGAACAATTTTAGGAATTTCTCGTGGAATTTTTGTAGAAATGTCGAAGTTTTTGCATGCAAATTTCGAAAAAAAATTCTGAGATGATCCTTGATACCAAAATGATATTTCCCAGCACTGCAAAACATCTTCCGAGCATATATGAGCGTGAGCAAACAAGTCCTTCCCAACATAGGAAGATCGACTTGAATCAGATAGAAAATGACCATTTGCATGTCTTGTCTATGCATGTTTTGCTTGCAGTTTCACAAAGCAGTAGATCCAACCAGTTCAATACCCCATTAAAGCCATCTATTGCTCTCATAACTTTCGTTTGTAAGCCTCCATCACTTCCAGAGTGCGCTTCCCATTTATGAGCTGGACCAAGCCATTGGCGGTAGGGCCTATGGTAATGCAGCAGCATCAATACGATATGAAGCGATCATTATTGCTCTCCGAACGTGTGTCCACCGCCAAACGATGCGCGATGGCATGCTTCTAATCCCAACAAACAGTGCTGCACGATGCCACACTGACTGCTAGCGAAGACCTCGGTGTGCTGCCGCCGGTGGCAGCGGCGGTCTTATTGAACGAACCCGCGCCGACGACGACCGTGGACGGAACCACCACCGGCACCGGTCGAGTCGAATGCGGTATTGCAATGGCTTAAAACATATTGCATTTCACACGACGAAATTAAGTTTCTCTCCCTGTACCAACATTTCATTCAGAGGGTTTACAAACATGTGCTTTCCTACCGGATTGCACCGCAAAGAGGTTTCCTTGGAGCCAAGCAACTATCGATGTAGGTAAACCGATTGATTCAATGCAGTTGGAGAAACTTCGGTGCCCGTCCTATATGCGAATGGGTAATAATCCCTAAGCCAGTAGCTGCATCCGCCGCTCCAAACGCCAATATGACCCCAGACAGAGGATATCTCAAACCGCAGCATCTTGTGCAAGATGGTCCATTCGTGGGGCAGGGGTAAAAGCTCATTTTTATTACATTTCACTACGTTGCGAAGCGAGTGCAACGTTCACTCGTTGTCCAAATACGAGTAAGATAAATTCATTGCAAGTATAGAGCTAGGAGCTTTCCTAGATTCATAGTAGCGAACAGAGCATTAATAGTGGTTTAAATGTGTTTGAAAGCTTGACATTCGGAAGATAAAAACTAAACTTACTTAGTAACTGTCTTAGAATATTGTTTTGACGGAGAATAAGTGCCACATGTTAGTTACATGAAACTTCTGCATGTTCTTTCGACGCTTTTGTAATGTAATTTTAACTTTCGACCACTGTGCGCTCTTTCATATTCTTCCGTTTCTAGTTAAAAGTTTCTCCGACCACTGCCTAAGCAATGCTTACTTGGATTCGATGGCTTGAAGATTTAGCTTTTGTTTTCCAAATGCATGCTTGCATTTATTCGTGTACTAATGACAGTTTTTGATGTTTCCGCCGCCCGAGAGAAAATATTAAGTTGTGTGCTCCTTCCTAGGTGCTGCAGCATCGTGCTATGCCATTTGCTACCGATAGCATTATATAGTATAGTATAGCATGGTATTGATTCGAGTTAGGGTTTGGACTTTTGGACGTCGAATGGGCTGGGCTAGGGCTGATTGTGTGGAAGGATCAATGACCTCTAAAATTTATTGAAAATACAAATGCTACATCCAAGTATATGAATCGGGTACAGCAATCTAACCTGGATACCTGGTTGGCTACAGCGTCGATACACCTATGCCTGGCTCCTCCAGTTTCCCCGAGCGTTCAGGGTCTCCAGATTCGATTCCACTGTGTGTAGCCAGCGTGTTCTTGGCCTTCCACGAAGTCGCCGGCCTCTATCTGGTTCTCTGTTGAATATTGTTTTCGCTATTCTTTCTTCCGACATTCGCACTAAGTGACCAGCCCACTGAAGTCTGCCGTATTTAATACGATTCACAATATTTTCTTCTTTGTATACTTGATACAGATCATGATTCATGCATCTGCCCCACACACTATTTTCTAGTTTCCCTCCGAGTATTGTACGCAGGACTTTTTGCTTGGAAACCCCTAAAGCTCTCCGGTCCGCCTCTTTTAACGTCCATGCTTCATGTCCATAAAGGGCCACTGGTGCATATGCGACCGTGTGATGATAGTGCATTGGCATTACATCCCCCACTGGGACATTGCCGCCCCGCAGCTTAGTGTTCATTAAGCACTTCCACAGTTATTAACTGCGAGGTTTCTAAGCCAAGTTACCATTTCTGCATTCGTATATCATGAGGCTAACACGATGATACTTTTATGCCCAGGTAAGTCGAGATAATTTCCAATCCGAAAATTGTCTAGACCGGCACTGGGAATCGAACCTAGCCACCCTCAGCATGGTCTTGCTTTGTAGCTGCGCATCTTATCATCCTCTGCACGCCAGATCAGCGCCCTCGAGTGCAATGTTGAACAATAAATTCGAAAGTGTATCACTCTGCTTCAATCGGTCTAAGGTCACAAACGAGGTTGACACTTCGTCTGCAATCCGAATACTTGATTTCGAGCCATCCAGCGTTGCACGTATCAGACTAATCTGTTTCGCCTGAAAACCATGTTCGGACATTATCTGCCACAGCTCATTTATTTTCACTGAATCGTACTGCGTTGAAATCTATGAAGAAATGGTGAGTCTGAAAGTTGTACTCCCGGAATTTATCAAGGATCATCCGCAGGCTAAACATCTGATCCGTCGTTGATCGGCCCTCACGAAAACCTGCCTGGTATTCGCCGACGAAGCGGTCTCAGTCTGTAAAACAGGATACGCCACAGGATTTTGTACGCTGAGTTCAGAAGGGTGATCCTTCTGTAATTGGCACACTCTAGTCTGTGCCCTTTCTTATGGATTGGGCATATGAGGCAACCCAATCAGCCGGCAGGCAGTTCTTCATGCTCCCATATTTTCTGAATAATGTGGTGGATAGATTGATGCAGCTGCTCACTTCCGTGTTTGAGAAGTTCTACCGGGATCTCGTCCTTCTCAGCCGCTTTACTGTTTTTTAGCTCGTTGAGAGCCTTCTTTACCTCGTCCAGCGTTGGTGGTTCCACAGTTTGACCGTCGCCGATTATGTCCATCCTGCTCCTTAATACACCTTCCACCGTTCAACAAATCTTTGAAGTGCTCCTTCCACCTGGCTGCCACCATAGTCTTGTCTGTCAGCAAATGCCCCTTTCAGTCATTGCACATGGCAGGCACTGGCGCAGTCTTATACCGCGTGCCATTTACAGTTGCATAAAACCTCCGTATATCGTTTCTGTGTGGCAGTGAAATAGCACTTGCCGTTTACTATATAAGTACACAGGATTTTGTTTTTACACGATTTTTTTTCGCTCGTATTTTTGATCGTGTGACTTCAATTTGCCACCAAACTCTTCGCAACATGTTTCAAAAAATCCAGAATAAATCAAAGAAAAATCACATGATAATTAATATACGTTAAAAATTTAGGATGAGTGGAAAATTGAGAAAATGTAAATCGCGTAAAAACAAAATCCAGTGTACTTAAATATTAAATGATTTTTAAACCATCGAAGAAGGCCTGATGCCAATAATCGAATAAACAATATTCGAAGCAGTCGTTGCACGTGGATGTCAGTTGTCAGTCACACGTGCTGCACCATCGTAGCCAAAAGGTTTTCTTGGAGACTCCCGCTTGTAAATTAACGGAACAAACTCCACATTTGGCGATCCTGCCAGATTAAAATCATTAAAATCATACATTTATTTAGAATCTGGTTTTAAACAAGCGGGAGTGCCCAAGGACAAATTGTATCGTGTACCATTCTTCGTTTGTACCACGAGGGTAAAAAAAAAGTGAAAGTCAAGTGCACGAAAAAAAAACACTATCATTATCGGGGGAGGTATCTTTTGGAAATTCCCGTTATGAAGAAATAGGTATATTTCAGAATACATAAATGGTGAGTACATATATGTGAAAATATATACGTCAGAGCTTTACAATTGCCTTTCAGTTTGGCAATTGTGTTCTCTGCTGGCATTGACGTGCGAAGGGCGCTTGCAATGTTCATTAGACTGATTCAAATTTTGACTTTTTCGCTCCCCTGTGCTTAAACGATTACATTTGCTATTTTAACAATCATCCTAAATTTTTTGCTAATTTGGTTGTAATTTGAGTGAGCACGCGCAATATGAAGTTTGTATGAAAATCGATATGAAAACAGTAACATTTGGGCAAACCGTTCCACAACGCTTCCCATAATGCTTTAAAAACGTATGAATACATTGGCTACAGAGCAAATTTGGCAAGGAAGCAGCTCATCTTTGTTGCGAATGAATCGTGGGAAATTCAATTTAGCACGTAAAAGAATAACATCAATATCAATAATGAGCATTTTTGTTTTCTATATAACTTTGCTTACAAAAGTCAAATCGTTTCGCAACAACAACTGTCTTTCAGCTTAGGAAGTGTTCTATGAAGTCGAAGCGTTAATTATATTCAAATAGTTCATGGGCCACCTCACGAAACGATCTTTTACATCAATGGCGATTTCCATAGTAATTTTAGTTAGTAATACAAACTTTAAATGACGTGTGCACAATCAAATTACATCCAAATTAGCTGAAAATTTAGGAGGTTTATTTAAATAGCAAATACAATCGTTTAAGCATCGGGGTGCAAAAAAGTCAAAATTTGAATCACTCTAATGTTCATACGCTTGCCATGCTTTGCTTTTTGGTTCGATTAACTTGTGAACATACCCTTATTCACTTTGTGGTATTTTCAGACCCATATTTCGACTTGACATCACGACCGCTTAGTCAAAACTTTTCCTAAACTAAAATATCAGCAAATATCAGTGGAATACTAATGGAAATAAATACTGTCTAAAAAAAAAATCGGGTTGCTAATTTTAGTTATGAGTGCGAGGGGTGCTCGCATAAAGTGCTCAGTTTCGATATTTTTGTAATGAGCGCGAGTGGTGCTCGCATAAAATGGTCAGTGCAACTCAGTGTTGCTATTTTTTTCAAAAGGGCGCGAGTGGTGCTCGCATAAAGTGCTCAGTGCAACTCAGTGTTGCTATTTTTTCAAATGAGCGCGAGTGGTGCTCGCATAAAGTGCTCAGTGCCGCTATTTTTGTAATGAGCGCGAGTGGTGCTCGCATAAAGTGCTCAGTGCAACTCAGTGTTGCTATTTTTCAAATGAGCGCGAGTGGTGCTCGCATAAAGTGCTCAGTGTCGCTATTTTTGTAATGAGCGCGAGTGGTGCTCGCATAAAGTGCTCAGTGCAACTAAGTGTTGCTATTTTTTCAAATGAGCGCGAGTGGTGCTCGCATAAAGTGCTCAGTGCAACTCAGTGTTGCTATTTTTTTCAAATGAGCGCGAGTGGTGCTCGCATAAAGTGCTCAGTAAAACTAAGTGTTGCTATTTTTTCAAATCAGCGCGAGTGGTGCTCGCATAAAGTGCTCATTTTCGCTATTTTTGTAATGAGCGCGAGTGGTGCTCGCATAAAGTGCTCAGTGCAACTCAGTGTTGCTATTTTTCAAATGAGCGCGAGTGGTGCTCGCATAAAGTGCTCAATGTAACCCAGTTTTGATTTTTTTTTTCAAATGAGCGCAAGCGTTGCTCGCATAAAGTGCTCAGTAAAACTTCTTCTTCTTCTTATTGGCATTACATCCCCACACTGGGACAGAGCCGCCCCGCAGCTTAGTGTTCATTAAGCACTTCCACAGTTATTAACTGCGAGGTTTCTAAGCCAGGTTACCATTTTTGCATTCGTATATCATGAGGCTAGCACGATGATACTTTTATGCCCAGGGAAGTCGAGACAATTTCCAATCCGAAAATTGCCTAGACCGGCACCGGGAATCGAACCCAGCCACCCTCAGCATGGTCTTGCTTTATAGCCGCGCGTTTTACCGCACGGCTAAGGAGGGCCCCACAGTAAAACTAATTGTTGTTATTTTTTTAAATGAGCGCGAGTGGTGCTCGCATAAAGTGCTCAGTATCGATATTTTTGTAAGGAGCGCGAGTGGTGCTCGCAAAAAGTGCTCAGTGTCGCTATTTTTGTAATGAGCGCGAGTGGTGCTCGCATAAAGTGCTCAGTGCAACTTAGTGTTGCAATTTTTGTAATGAGCGCGAGTGGTGCTCGCATAATGCTCAGTGGAAAACATGTGAAAAGCAGCGATATATCTGAAAATATAATTGCAATATTTACTATATAAAACGACATGGAGTGTTGCAAAGCGTCTGAAAAAAAATGACTTCGCATACTAATGTGATATCCAGCACCGCCGGAGAAGGTTCTTAAGATGGTTCGAGACCCATCCCCTCTTTGGGTGGCTTCCATACAAATGAACCAGAAATTCCTGCATAACTCGAGAACTAATCAAAGAATAAATCAATTTTAGACGAAACGAAGTTCGTCGGGTCTGCTAGTTAATAATAAAAATGATTGGTCTCATAACAGTCAAATTCAGCTACCAAACAAACGATCTAAGCTGAAAAAAGGCTAGTTTTCAAGCAGAAGAAGACTAATTTTTGTTGAATAAGCGCCTTATCAGTTTCCAATGTTTATTGGGAAGCAACTAATAAGAAAATTAATCTTTGAATACAGCCATTTTCATAATATTTGGCAAGTGTAATAATAAAAAAAGGCAAAAAAAGCGAAAAGTCCTGAGAAGGGGGGGAATGTGTGGCAGTGAAATAGCACTTGCCGTTTACTATATAAGTAAATATTAAATGATTTTTAAACCATCGAAGTAGGCCTGATGCCAATAATCGAATAAACAATAATCGAAGCAGTCGTCGCACGTGGATTTCAGTCACACGTGCTGCACCATCGTAGCTAAAAAGTTTTCTTGGAGACTCCCGTTTGTATATTAACGGAACAAACTCCACAGTTTCTATCCATGTTCTCCTGCGCTTCAGCTATCACACTCTCTTCGTGTTGCCTTTTTTCCTGGATTAGATTCTCTTCTGCCCTTGCTACACTGTACCGCTCTCTGTTGGAACTGGTACGAGCCACTAGTATCCTCGTCTCCTTGCAACATTTTTCTCGTCCGTCACTAGCTGGCACTCCTCATCAAACCAACCAATTAATTTTTCGTCGCTGTGCAGTAGACCTCTTCATGTTTTCAAAAAGTATCAAAAATTCAACCAGTCAGCCAAGAATCACAATTCTTATGCTAAAATAAGTCTCCTGTCAAATTTTCAGCTAATTCGGATAAAATTTCGAGGTGGCTCAAGTCGATTTAGTGTTTTTGGGCTATTTTCAATTTTGGAAAAAATATAAACGTCGAAAACTATCGCAACAACCTCTATACGGAAGCTTTTGGTGGCTCTACAAGTCTTGTGAACATTGCCATTCGTTTCGTTCACGTTTTGTCCATGTTAAAATGATTTCCAAGCTTTTAAGTGCATAAAAATACTGTTTCTCCCAAAAGTCGTTGTTCTACAAAATTCTTGAGTTTATGACAAATGATTGTTAATTTATCATATTATTATTCCTCTTTTTTCCCTGGAAATTTGAGTAATATAATTGCCAATGTGCGATTTACCGTTAAATTCTTAAAAATCAGAAGCTAAACATCTGTCATAAATTTGCACGCTGAGATTTCTTTAAACAAGTTGTTCATGTAATGTTCAGCGAACATTACATACATAGATCTGTTTTTATATATGGTTTTTACTTTTTTATATATCTCTTAATTCCATAACTGAGAACATCCTACAACAACTGTGTGCATGAATTGATGTGAAATGATTTCCGTTATCCTTTTCCTTGGTCCCTGACAAAATATATAAGAATCATGACCCAAACGACGATTATCTATCTTCTATCTATTGAAGATAGAGGATAGATAATCGTCGCTTAGGTCATATCATGAAGCAACAAATTTTATGATTTCATGCCCTTTAAGTCGTGAATCTGACAACGTATTTTTTCCCTTGTTGCATGCACGTAAATTTGGCAGATAACAGTTCACACGATAATTTTTTTTGAAAACTTGTCCAAATTAGATGTTGGAAGTTAGTGTCAGTTAGATATAATATAAGCGCCCCAACTCCCAAAGCGCTCTCCTCCCTTCTGAACAGCGCAATGCAACTGATACATCGTCATCATCACCCATATCTGCGGCGAGATTGGATCTAACACACTATCGCCTGTTTTCCGATGCCAACCCTTTGTCTTCAGTAGAATATCAATGTCAAACTTTGTCTTCGGTGAAATATCAACGAGTTTTGGAACATCCTGCTAAATCAAAAACCGTTGAAAAATGATTGTTCACCCTGGGCCTGGATTATAGATCTCCAGAAGGTTTACTGCGATAGGAATCCTCCAGGAGATCCATTTTGACGTTTTCCAGTTTAGCGAAGGCCTTCCAGTCCTTGGGAGTCCGTTTCGAAAGTATCATTGCCATTGGAACTTTGAACTGTGGAATGCTTCCCACCATCAAACAAAAGTTGAGAAACATCATTAGTAAGACCCTTTATTTATTACAAGACTAAGACCGGAGTGGCCTGTGCAATACATAAAAGTCTTCTTCATTCGGCTCGGTCCATGGCTGCACTTCGCCAACCACGCAGTCTGTGGAGGGTCCGCAAATCGTCATCCACCTCGTCGGATCGTTGTCGAGAACCATTTTCACCGGATTTCTGTCCGAGATTCTGGCTACGTACCTGGCCCACCGCAGTCTTCCGATTTTCGCGGTGTGAACGATGGATGGTTCTCCAAACTGCTGATTAGAGTGGCCCAGCCTAGTATGGGGAGAAAAAACTCGTCAGTGGGGGCTTTTCCATCCAATTCCCTGTACGAAATAGTAACAGAGGTGTATTTTCCCATATATTTCGGCTGAAACCCCCATATTAACTTCAAATCAATTGCGCCAGTTTATGCAATAACCGATCAGGCTGAAATTTTCAGAGAATGATTTTCATACCCAAAGGCAAAATCCTGGGGGGTGCCCCGTAGAATCCGACGACTTTTTGTATCCTGGGCCAGTCTACTGCTGATGCACATCGTGGTTCATTCGCCTCCTCCATGTATCATCCACCATCTGCTCCCCACCATAGATAGTACGCAGCACTTTCCTTTCGAAAACTCACAGTGCACGTTGGTCCTCCACGAGCATCGTTCAAGTCTCGTGTCCGTAGAGAACTACCGGTCTAATAAGCGTTTTGTAGATAGTCAGTTTGATACGGCGGCGAACTCTATTCGATCGGAGCGTTTTGCGGAGTCCAAAGTACGTACGATTCCCTGCCATGATGCGTCTCCGAATTTCTCTGCTGGCCGTATCAGTTTATCCGAAATTCCGTTTTCGTGCATTAGCTGCCATAGCTGGTCCCGATCGATTGTATCATATGCGGCTTTGAAGTCGATAAATAGATGATGTGTGGGCACGTTGTATTCGCGGCATTTCTGCAATACCTGACGTACGGCGAACACCTGGTCTGTGGTAGAGCGTTCACCCATAAATCCCGCCTGGTACTGCCCCACGAACTCCCTTGCAGTTGGTGCTAGTCGACGGCATAAAATTTGGGAGAGTACCTTGTAGGCAGCGTTCAGCAATGTGATTGCGCGGTAGTTGCTACAATCTAGCTTATCGCCCTTTTTGTAGATGGGACACACGACACCTTCCATCCACTCCTGCGGCAAAACTTCCTCCTCCCAAATCTTGGGAATGACCCAGTGCAGCGCTCTAGCCAGTGCCTCACCACCGTGTTTAAATAGCTCTCCTGATAGTTGGTCAACCCCAGGGGCTTTGTTGTTCTTCAGCCGGCCAATCTCCTTCTGGATTTCCTGGAGATCCGGAACCGGTAAAATTATGTCCTGCGCGCGTTCTCCCAGGTCCATCACAATACCGCCATCTTCGTCTGCCACATCGCCATTCAGGTGTTCTTCGTAGTGGTGCCGCCACCTTTGGATCACCTCACGCTCGTTCGTAAGAAGGTTCCCGTTTATGTCCTTACACATATCAGGCTGTGGCACGTGGCCCTTACGTGAACGGTTTAACTTCTCATAGAACTTTCGTGTGTTATTAGCGCGGTACAGTTGCTCCGTCTCTTCACGGTCTCGATCTTCCTGCTGGCGCTTCTTCCTCCGGAAAATCGAGTTTTGTCTGTTCCGCGCCTGTTTATATCGTGCCTCGTTCGCCCTCGTGCGGTGTTGCAGCAATCTCGCCCATGCTGCATTCTTCTCTTCCACTAACTGCTCACATTCGCCGTCATACCAGTCGTTTCTCTGATCCGGGGGCACCGTGCCAAGTGCAGCGGTTGCGGTGCTACCAATGGCGGATCGAATATGTCTCCAGCCATCTTCAAGAGACGCTGCGCCTAGCTGCTCTTCCGTTGGTAGTGCCACTTCCAGCTGCTGCGTTCGACTTCGACGCGTGTTGTACACCGTCGAGAGTTTTGAGCGCAGGCATACTGCAACGAGGTAGTGGTCGGATTCAATATTCGCACTGCGGTAAGTGCGGACGTTCGTGATGTCGGAGAAGAATTTACCGTCGATTAGAACGTGGTCGATTTGGTTTTCCGTTTCTTGGTTAGATGATCTCCATGTGGCCTTGTGGATATTTTTGCAGGGAAAGAAGGTGCTTCGGACTACCATTCCGCGGGAGGCTGCGAAGTTTATGCATCGTTGGCCGTTGTCATTCGATACGGTGTGCAGACTATCCGGTCCGATGACCGGTCTATACATTTCCTCCCTTCCTACCTGTGCGTTCATGTCACCGATGACGATTTTGACGTCCTGCAGTGGGCATCCATCGTATGTCTGCTCCAGCTGTGCGTAGAACGCTTCTTTCTCGTCGTCGGGTCTCCCTTCGTTTGGGTAGTGCACGTTGATGATGCTATAGTTGAAGAAACGGCCTTTAATCCTCAGCTTGCACATCCTTGCGTTGATTGGCTGCCACCCAATCACGAGTTGGCGCATCTTACCCAGCACTATGAAGCCGGTTCCGAGCTCGTTGGTTGTGCCACAGCTTTGGTAGAAGGTAACCGCTCGATGCCCGCTTTTTCACACTTTCTGTCCTGTCCAGCAAATCTCCTGCAGGGCCACGACGTCGAAGTTGCGGGGATGTAATTCATCGTAGATCATCCTGTCGCAACCTGCGAAACCTAGCGACTTGCAGTTCCATGTTCCAAGCTTCCAATCGTGATCCTTTATTCGTCGCCTAGGTCTTTGCTGATTATATCGAGTCGCATTATCTCTTATATTGTTCGTAATGATTGGTTTTCCAGGCGGCTTATTGGGCCTGCGCAAACCTCCTGTCTCGTCGGAGGGCCGTCGTGTCAGGGCTGTTTAGCGTCCCACCTAACACCAGGACTTGGGCTTGTGCGCTTTGAGCGGCACACGGTCGCTTTAGTGGGGCCTACTTGCGGATACATGCAGCTTTTTATAGAGGTTTAACAGGGCCCACTGTCAAACCCCACCACATCCTAGGCAAGCCCCACAACTCGCAGATGGCCTGGGGAGGGATCGTCAAGCCCTTGGACATAGTCCCTGCTGCCCAAACCAATTCAAATCCAATCCAAATCCAAATCCAAATCCAAACCTAATCCAAATCCAATTCAAATCCATTCCAAATCCGTATTTTTAATCCAACTTTTAGTTTCGCGTACAGTACACCATCAACCATTTGCCATCAACTAGTATGTATTGCTAGCCAATAAGGCCGTTACAAATATTTTATTAACATTTTGTCCTACTAGTCTCCGATAGGTCAAGGGTTGGGGGATAATAAAAAATAAATATTAAAATGAAAAAATCAAAGAACTCCTCGGATTTGCTAAAGAATGTTTTGAAAATCCTCAAAATTATCCGAAAATATTATTTTTTTGGCAAAAGAAAATCCGAGGGGGGAGACGAAATGGTTTTTAAATATTTGTATCGGCCTAACTCCAAACTAATCTTACGCATAATGAATTCCATGAATGAACTTCCGAATAGCTTTGTAAAATCCGGCAACTTTATTAATTTTTCAAATTCCAAGATATCTGCTCCTACAGGTAATCCCGCTATGGCTACTAAGTCAGTACATTCCAAGATAAATTTCTAGATAATATATTTGGCTTTCCGAACAGTACAGCATTGAATACTTCTCCATTTATCTCAGATTTCGTTATATAAAGCCTGTCCACGTTAAATTTCGGACACCCATCATTAAACGCCATTTTTTTAAATTTTCACAAACCATTGAGAAGATTAGTTTACATGACAGCTAAATCTCTCCGCTTTATGTGATTCTTTCAGCGTGTTTTCATTCTTGTCCAAAGTGATAAAATGGCTACAAATCAATTGGATATTGTATCAGTGTCCGAAATTTAACGTGGACAGACTTCAATGGCTCGACTGGTAGTCTCATGTACGTTGCCAAGTGGCTTCATGTAATCTAAATTTGTTTTAATCAAAATCAATGCTCGCAGGACTTTGAAATTTTCTAGATCGTAACCCATTTTCCTTTGGTCTTCCATACTCACCTTGTAGTTTTACAAACTACAATACATTTTTTTCGGCCACCTTTCAGACACGCCTTATAGTTTTCTAAACCACAAACCATTTCCACCGATCTTCCAGACGCGCATTGTAATTTTGCAAACCACAAACCACAAAACCACCACAAATTTCCGACGACGCGTCTTGTGATTTAGCAAACCACAAACCATTTTTCGACGGTCTTCGAGACGCGTCTTGTGATTTAGCAAACCATAAACAATTTTCCGACGGTCTTCGAGACGCGTCTTGTGATCTAGCAAATCACAAACCATTTTCCGACGGTCTTCGAGACGCGTCTTGTGATTTAGCAAACCACAAACCTTTTTCCGACGGTCTTCGAGACGCGTCTTGTGATTTAGCAAACCACAAACCATTTTTCGACGGTCTTCGAGACACGCCTTGTGATTTTGCAAACTGAAATATATCACTCGTCACATTTTAACCACTTGAGGCTTGAGGATGACTTGGAAAGTGATCACGAAAGTTGTCATTTTATTACAAGGCACAATATCTCTATTTCGTTCGAAATACTTCGATATACCTTCTTCATGAAGGACGCATGTCCTGTTTAACAACCGCTTCCTTTGTTCCCGAATGTTCCCGGAAGAGGAAAGGTAGTATCAAATCATCAATACCAATAAAAGTTCATTCGTGAAATACACTCTCCCTCCCTCTGCAGTTATGGAACACTTTTCCCAAAAAGATATAATTTCACAATCAAATTCACTGATTTTCTATCAGCAACCCGTCATAATGTTGACTATTTCAAATGCTTTAAATTTTATTTATTTGAAGAAAAAAGATTTGATCAGCGCTCCGTAACAGCACAATATTATCCCATAGTTATAGAAGAGTTTAGTCTTTCCTGTATAAATCGCTTTCTAATCACTTATTTGTGTCGAGAATCCATTACAAAAAGCAACAATTGTAGGTTAGATTCATATTGCAGCATTTGTTTTGGCGGATTGAACTAATATTTGCATTAAAACAGCGTTGCTTACATTCGTCAAATTGAATTATAATAAAGATTGGGTATCACTTTGTGGATCGAAAGCTTGGATTTCAACGAAGGTTTTTTTATGTTTTAATATCTACTACTAATTGACTGTTGATAACGTCGTTAAGTGTTCCACTTGATCGCATAAATTGATCGCAGGCACCCAAATTCAACTTCAAGATGCGGTTTGAATAAAAATCTTGAAGATTGAAAAGGATCATGCCGTATTTGAACATATTCGCAAGCATGTCCATAGGCCGATTCCATGGTGTCCAAAACTATCCAAGTTCATTCATAGGCATCGCATATCATTTTTTCTGCTCGAAACTGGTATGAAAAGACAAGGTTGGCACGAACAACATACACAAAAATCATAAATATCCCAAATGGCAGATGGACAGACCTCACGAAAATTCCATAGAAATTAAAAATCGATTACTTGACAATTAATGGACCCCATAATACTACAATAAGTTACTAATAGGTTTCTAAACAAATCAGTTGAATACTTGATGAGCAAGAACAAATATATCATCGAAACTTGAGGATGCAAAATTGTTGAGGTAAAAAAGGTTCCCCCTAATTAGTTGTTTATGATTTTTTCCTGGAAAACCTATATTCCTCCGAATCTGATTATTCTTGTGATATCTCACAACGAATGTCTACAGATACACCATGAAGATTTTTTAGAAATTTAGACACTGGCAAGCTAACGTCCTCTGCTTCATTTGAATAATATTAACCCTTCATGTTCACGGTCAAACATGTTTGGCGATCATTAAATGCACACTCAACAAACAAATTAACGTCAACTTGTCTGTTTTACTGAGAGTGAAGTAAATGTTGACCAAACTTGTTTGACCGTGTTGAGCGGGTAACATAAAAGTCGGAATGTTGGGCACTCAAACCTGATATCGAAAGATATTCGAACTGGGGTGAATAAATAGGCCGACCTATATTAATTATGAGAACCACATAAAGGAATCTGTAGCGGGGAGTGATCAATAATTCTTCGCTTGACAGCATTCTCCGCGTTGATCCAGTTTCATCGACTGCTGTGTGGCAAGAACACGTGCAGCGGTCATGCATGTGCAGGCCGTAATGTGAGAACCAGAGCCCGGAGATACCAGAGCAAACATGCAGCGATGGAATGCCTATCTGCGGTCGTATTGTCATTTTTACGGAGTGCAACCCAACACCCCGATTCGGACATGTGACATTGTTACGAAACATCGCAGCCCTCCTGCGCATTAGCTTGGGGAAGTTTTTTAGGTCCGGTGTCTATTTACATGACATTGCCACGTGGGTACCGACCGCCGCTGCGCAGCAGCATGCGAATAAAACTGTTGCTCCAATCTGACGCAGGCCGCGATTGTCGTGAATGCACCACCGCTGCAGCATATCTAGTGACGTGGAATGATTGACAATCTGTCAGAGATGTTTGAGAATTTGTTTTATTCAATGTTTTACGACGAGAAATGTTTTGTTGGTTTTCAACTTGATTGCTTTGCCAGCTTAGGTTGCACCTAAAAGCATGGGAAGTCATACTCGATTATGCAAATTAGTGCCTCGTGGAAGTTGAGCCACATCGCTTATTTGACAGATGGACGCACGGCTTCTATTGGAGGTGGGTGGCCGGCTTCTGTTAGTCAGTTGTCACCGTCTTAACGAGGCAATTATCTAGGCCGTTTCGCTGGCTCCTCGAGTTCCACGTTGCACCAATCATATCGTGACCCGGCAATTCGCATGATCGTAAATATCTTCTTTTTTTTGTTTGACTATTATCGGCTCTTTCAGTCTTATAAAGCAGCTAAAACGTTATTGCATCTATTTTCCAACGTTTCGGTGTATATTTCACCTTCTTCAGGGATTTAGAGGCTACGTTTTGTTGTGTATGTGTGTATGTATGTATAACAAAACGTAGCCTCTAAATTCCTGAAGAAGGTGAAATATACACCGAAACGTTGGAAAATAGATGCAATAACGTTTTAGCTGCTTTATAAGACTGAAAGAGCCGATAATAGTCAAACAAAATTGAGCACAACAGTCGAAAGCATCCTTTCAAAAGTAAATATCTTCTAATTGCAATCACGGGCGCCAATAACATCAATTCCTTTAAATAGAAATTTCCAATCTTGGAAACAAACCAAATCGTAAATCGACGGAGCGCACTGGAGGCCTCTAACTAGATCACAATCTGAGCAATGTACATCCTGATCGGCAGATCGTCAATCAAGACGAGACATCCATAAATATCGGACTGAGCAATAATTCCCTACTGTGCGCGTAAGCACTCCAGGTTCTCATTAGCGGCGAATTAAGCGCCAATTATTGCATTACATAAAAAAAAATCTTGCCGCAATCGTCCCAGCCGGCAGTACCGAAGCAACAGGTACGGACACGTAACAAGAGAAGCGCGGAATACCTCAACGCTATGCGATTGCAGCTTGGTTCCGCTGACCCATTACCGGTCAGGTCAGACCTAGATTCCAATCAGCCGTGCTCTCATCCGTTCTCCGCTCTGGCTGACTTAACGATTTTATTTTGTTACAGATATACTGCATTGGGCATCTCAGTGCCAGAGAATGGCATGGCCGATGGCAATCAGCATCCAACGCCGTTCGCCTGTCGTCAACCTTCTCGTAATAATTGTGTCTCGGCGATGAATCCCGTGGAATTGGATCGTGCTGGAATGGAAGCGCGCACGCTGACAGTTCAGTCAATCAAAATAGCGCGCTGGAAGAATGAGTGATGACTGTAGGGTGTTTCAAAAGAGGGAAGTGAAAAAAAAAACTTTATAAAATTCATGAACAATTTATCCATGGTGAACTTTTTTAAGATGATCTTTTCAAATGGGAACCAATGTACCAATGTTAAATGACAATTAATTTGGCAACTAAAAAGTTATTTTTCCATCGTATTTGATTGAAACATTTCATGGAACGATTTTACAAAAAAATCGAAACAAATTTGTAATGAATCGCGATCAAAAAATAACAATCGAAAAATCAAATCTATCTTTGCTCTATTATAAAAGATTTTTGAAATTCAACGGGAAATTGTTTTGAATTTTCACTTGAAATTCTTTGAAGCTTTAACGGGAATTTATTCAGGCTTTCAACAAGCAATACTTTTTGGATGGAATCGAAAACTATTCGGAATGTCTTGGAAGCTTTTATGAATTTTCACGTTAAATTCTTTTGAACTTCCACGGTTTTTGCCTTTCTCGTACAACAAAGTTGTACCGAAAGGCTATATGATCACTCCAAAAACAATTTTTTGATGGGAAGCTCAGAGACCCATAATGTTATATACCAATCGACTTAGCTCGAAGATCTGAGGTGATGTCTGTATGTGTGTATGCGTGTGTGTCTGAGTGTATGTGTATAAATTTTGTGGACACACACACAGAATCCGCGGAGAAATCTTATTAGCTTCCATGAAGTTTTCATTTCAACGAGAAATTCTTTTACATTCCGACGATTTTTTATTTTATTTCCTCGAAAAGTTTGATGACATAAAATTGACGAAAAACGCAGTATTTTATTTAAAAAGGTGATTTCTCTCGGTGGCATTGATGGAGTAGATTGATATTTTTTCTGGAGGAAATAAAAAAAAATAAAAATAAATCATGAGGTTCTCAAGCTAGGGTACATTTACCCTGGGATACCTTCGATGGCCCCAAGGGGTATTACGAACTAAAATGCGTAATGGCAGATGTATTACGTTTTTTATAAAAACTTAAGTTTTGATCAATAAATCAATAATCAATAAATCAATAAATCGAAACCTATTGAATCCTGCTTCTAAATACAACCAGCACAATGTATGGAGGGCTGTGCGACAAAACGTCGTACGAATAAAATCTAGAACCTAAAGGCTCGGAGGCCTCCAGGGGCATGACGGCTTCCTCCTTCCATGCCTTGAGAGGTATGACGGCTTCCTCCGAAAAGCTTGATAGTTACTTTGCAAGAGGCTTGGAATCCTCCTTCCAGGCAGCTCGGAAGACTTCTTTCAAACGACCTGAAGGGCTGCTTTCAAGAGGCTCCGAGGCCTCCTTATATGAGGTTCGGAGGGCTCCTTTTAAGAGGCTTGGAGGCATCTATTCAAGAGGCTCGGAGGCATCCATTCAATAGGCTAGTAGGCCTCCTTTAAGAGGCTCGGAGGCCTCCATTAGGAGGCTCGGAGGCCTCCTTTCAAGAGCCTCGGAGGCCTCCTTTCAAGAGCCTCGGAGGCCTCCTTTCAAGAGAGTCGGAGTCCTTCTTTCAAGAGGCTCGGAGGCCTCCTTACAAAAGGCTCGGAGGCCTCCTTTCAAGAGGCTCGGAGGCCTTCTTTCAAGAGACTCAGAGATCTCCTTTCAAGAGGCTCGGAGGCCGCCTTTCAAGAGGCTCGGAGGCCTTTTTTCAAGAGAGTCGGAGGCCTCCTTTCAAAAGGCTAGTATGCCTCCTTTAAGAGGCTCGGAGGCCTCCTTTCAAGAGGCTCGGAGACCTTCTTTCAAGAGGCTCGGAGGCCTCCTTAAAAGAGGCTCGGAAGCCTCCTTTCAAGAGGCTCGGAGGCCTCCTTTCAAGAGGCTCGGAGGCCTCCTTTCGAGAGGCTCGGAGGCCTCCTTTCAAGAAGTTTGGAGGCCTCCTTTCAAGAGGCTCGGAGGCCTCCTTTCAAGAGGCCCGGAGGCCTCTTTTCAAGAGGCTCGGAGGCCTCCTATCAAGAGGCTCGGAGGCCTCCTTTCAAGAGGCTCGGAGGCCTCCTATCAAGAGGCTCGGAGGCCTCCTTTCAAAAGACTTGTAGGCCTTTTTTCAAGAGACTCGGAGGTCTTCTTTCAAGAGGCTAAGAGGTCTTCTTTCAAGAGGCTAAGAGGCCTTCTTTCAAGAGGCTCAGAAGGCCTCCTACCAAGAGGTTTGGAGGCCTCGTTTCAAGAGGCTCGGAAGCCTCTTTTCAAGAGGCTCGTAGGCCTCCTTTCAAGAGGCTCGTAGGCCTCGTTTTAAGAAGCTCGGAGGCCTCCTTTCAAGAGGCTCGTAGGCCTCTTTTCAAGAGACTCGTAGGCCTCCTTTCAAGAGGCACGTAGGCTTCCTTTGAAAAGGCTCGTAGGCTTTCTTTGAAAAGGCTCGTAGGCCTCCTTTCGAAAGGCTCGGAGACTTCCTTTCAAGAGGCTCGGAGGCCTCCTTTCAAGAGGCTCGGAGGCCTTCTTTCAAGAGACTCGGAGGCCTTCTTTCAAGAGGCTCAGAGGCCTCCTTTCAAGAGGCTCGGGGGCATCATTTAAAGAAGCTCGGAGGCCTCCTTTCAAGAGCTCGGAAGCCTCCTTTAAAGAGGTTTGGAAGCTTCCTTTCAAGAGGCTCGGTGGCCTGCATTCAAGAGGTTCGGAGACTTCCTTTCAAGAGGCTCGGAAGCCTCCTTTCTAGAGGCTCGAAAGCCTCCTTTTGAGTGGCTCGGAAACCTCTTTTCAAGAGGCTCGGAGGCCGCCTTTCAAGAGGCTTGGAGGCCTGCTTTCAAAAGGTTTGGTGGCCTCCTATCAAATGGCTCGAAAGTCTCCAATCAAGCACAAAGTATGGAGGGCTGTGCGACAAAACGTCGTATGAATAAAATCTAGAACCTAAAGGCTCGGAGGCCTCCAGGGGCATGACGGCTTCCTCCTTCCATGCCTTGAGAGGTATGACGGCTTCCTCCGAAAAGCTTGATAGTTAGGTTGCAAGAGGCTTGGAATCCTCCTTCCAGGCAGCTCGGAAGACTTCTTTCAAACGACCTGAAGAACTGCTTTCATGAGGCTAGAAGGCCTCCTTTCAAGAGGTTCGGAGGCATCCTTTCAAGAGGCTTGGAGGCATCTATTCAAGAGGCTCGGAGGCATCCATTCAATAGGCTAGTAGGCCTCCTTTAAGAGGCTCGGAGGCCTCCATTAGGAGGCCCGGAGGCCTCTGTTCAAAAGCCTCGGAGGCCCCCTTTCAAGAGAGTCGGAGGCCTTCTTTCAAGAGGCTCGGAGGCCTCCTTACAAAAGGCTCGGAGGCCTCCTTACATGAGGCTCGGAGGCCTCCTTTCAAGAGGCTCGGAGGCCTCCTTTCAAGAGACTCGGCGGCCTCCTTTCAAGAGGCTCGGAGGCCTTCTTTCAAGAGACTCGGAGGCCTCCTTTCAAGAGGCTCGGAGGCCGCCTTTCAAGAGGCTCGGAGGCTTTTTTTCAAGAGAGTCGGAGGCCTCCTTTCAAAAGGCTAGTAGGCCTCCTTTCAAAAGGCTAGTAGGCCTCCTTTAAGAGGCTCGGAGGCCTCCTTTCAAGAGGCTCGGAGACCTTCTTTCAAGAGGCTCGGAGGCCATCTAACAAGAGGCTCGGAGGCCTCCTTACAAGAGGCTCGGAAGCCTCCTTTCAAGAGGCTCGGAGGCCTTCTTCGAGGCCTTTCGAGAGGCTCGGAGGCCTCCTTTCAAGAAGTTTGGAGGCCTCCTTTCAAGAGGCTCGGAGGCCTCCTTTCAAGAGGCTCGGAGGCTTCCTTTCAAGAGGCTCGGAGGCCTCCTTTCAAGAGGCTCGGAGGCCTCCTTTCAAGAGGCTCGGAGGCCTTCTTTCAAGAGGCTCGGAAGCCTCCTTTCAAGAGGCTCAGAGGCCTCCCTTCAAGAGGCTCGGAGGCCTTTTTTCAAGAGACTCGGAGGCCTCCTTTCAAGAGGCTTGGAGACCTCCTTTCAAGAGGCTCGGAAGGCCTCCTACCAAGAGGCTTGGAGGCCTCGTTTCAAGAGGCTCGGAGGCCTTCTTTCAAGAGGCTCGGAGGCCTCCTTTCAAGAGGCTCGGAAGCCTCTTTTCAAGGGGCTCGTAGACCTCCTTTCAAGAGGCTCGTAGACCTCGTTTCAAGAGGCTCGTAAGCCTCCTTTCAAGAGGATCGTAGGCCTCGTTTTAAGAGGCTCGGAGGCCTCCTTTCAAGAGGCTCGGAGGCCTCCTTTCAAGAGGCTCGGAGGCCTCCTTTCAAGAGGCTCGTAGGCTTCCTTTGAAAAGGCTCGTAGGCCTCCTTTCGAAAGGCTCGGAGACTTCCTTTCAAGAGGCTCGGAGGCCTCCTTTCAAGAGGCTTGAAGGCCTCTTTTTAAGTATCTTGGAGGACTTTTTCAAGGGGCTCGTAGGCCTCCTTTAAAGAGGCTCGGGGGCCTCCTTTCAAGAGGCTTGGAGGCCTCCTTTCAAGAGACTCGGAGGCCATTTTTCAAGAGACTCGGAGGCTTCTTTTCAAGGGGCTCGTAGACCTCCTTTCAAGAGGCTTGTAGACCTCGTTTCAAGAGGCTCGTAAGCCTCCTTTCAAGAGGATCGTAGGCCTCGTTTTAAGAGGCTCGGAGGCCTCATTTCAAGAAGCTCGAAGGCCTCCTTTCAAGAGGCTTGAAGGCCTTCTTTCAAGAGGCTCGGAGGCCTCCTTTCAAGAGGCTCGGAGGCCTCCTTTCAAGAGGCTCGGAGGTCTCCTTTCAAAAGGCCCGCAGGTCTCCTTTCAAAAGGCCCGCAGGCCTCTTTGCAAGAGGCTCGGAGGCCTCCTTTCAAGAGGCTCAGAGCCTTCTTCCAAGAGGCTCGGAGGCCTGCTTTCAAGAGACTTGTAGTCCTTTTTTCAAGAGACTCGGAGGCCTTCTTTCAAGAGGCTTGGAGGCCTCCTTTCAAGAGGCTCGGAAGGCCTCCTACAAAGAGGCTTGGAGGCCTCGTTTCAAGAGGCTCGGAAGCCCTCTTTCAAGAGGCTCGGAGGCCTCCTTTCAAGAGGCTCGGAAGCCTCTTTTCAAGAGGCTCGTAGGCCCTTCTTTCAAGAGGCTCGTAGACCTCGTTTCAAGAGGCTCGTAATCCTTCTTTCAAGAGGCTCGTAGGCTTTTTTTCAAGAGACTCGTAGGCTTCCTTTGAAAAGGCTCGTAGGCCTCCTTTCGAAAGGCTCGGAGACTTCCTTTCAAGAGGCTTGTAGGCCTCCTTTCAAGAGGCTCGTAGGCTTTTTTTGAAAAGGCTCGGAGACTTCCTTTCAAAAGGATCGGAGTCCTCCTTTCAAGAGGCTCGGAGGCCTCTTTTTAAGAAGCTTGGAGGCCTTTTTTCAAGAGGCTCGGTGGCCTCCATTCAAGAGGTTCGGAGACTTCCTTTCAAGAGGCTCGGAAGCCTCCTTTCTAGAGGCTCGGAAGCCTCCTTTTGAGTGGCTCGGAAAACTCTTTTCAAGAGGCTCGGAGGCCGCCTTTCAAGAGGCTTGGAGGCCTGCTTTCAAAAGGCTTGGAGGCCTCCTATCAAGAGGCTCGAAAGTCTCCTCTCAAAAGGCTCGGAAGCCTCATTTCGAGAGGCTCAGAAACATCATTTCGAGAGACTCGTAGGTCTATTTTTAAGAGGCTCGGAGGCCTCCTTTCAAGAGGCTCGGAAGCTTCCTTACAAGACTCCTTGTCTCCTTGCCTTTGCCTACCCTCTGAAGCTTCTGTTCAATACCCTTGGTAGCCTCCTTTCTCGGAATCCCACTTTCAAGAGGCTCAAAGGCTTCCTTTCAAGAGGCTTGGAGGCCGAATTCTGAATAGTGACGGGGAAGGGTCGTTTGGCCGAAACCCATTCGGCCGAAAGCCATTTGGTCGAATGCCACTAGGTCGAACAAACCATTAGGCCGAGACCCATCTGGCCGAAAGAGTCATTTGGCCGAAAAGGTTATTTGGCCGAAATGGTCGTTTGGCCGAAAGGGTCATTTGGCCGAAAAGGTCATTAGACCGAAAGGGTCATTTGGTCGAAAGGGTCATTAGGCCCAAAGCGTCATTTGACTGAAAGAGTCATTTGGCCGAAAGGGTCATTTGGCTGAAAGGGTCATTTGGCCGAAAGGGTCATTAGGCCGAAAAGGTCATTTGGCTGAAAGGGTCATTTGGTCGAATAGTTCATTTGAAAAGTGAGAAATTATGAGTAAGAAGAGAGACGTCTCAATTCTCATTCCTCATTTCTCACTTCTCACTGTGAAAAAATGAGGAGCGCGAAATAAGTAGTGACACCGCTCACTACTCACTTCGCGCTTCTCACTTTTTACAGCGAAAAGCGAGAAATGAGGAGTGAGACATCTCACTCCTTATTTCTCGCTTCTCGCTGTCAAAAGTGAGAAGCGCGAAGTGAGACGTTTTACTACTCGCTTTGTTCTCCTCACTTTTTACAGTTGGAAGAGAAAAATTAAGACCAAGAAGTGAGATGTCTCACTTCTCACTCAGATTTAAGACTTTTCGCTGTAAAAAGTGAGAAGCGCGAAATGAGTTGTGAGACGTGTCACTACTTATTTCGCGCTCCTCATTTTTTCACAGTTAGGAAGTGAGAAATAAGGAATGAGAATTGAGACGTCTCTCCTTACTCCTTATTTCTCACTTTTCAAATGACCTATTCAGCCAAATGTCTTGTTCGGCCAAATGTCCTTTTCGGCCAAATGACCCTTTCGGCCAAATGACCCTTTCGGCCAAATGACCATTTCTGTCAAACGACCCTTTCTGTCAAATGACCCTTTCGGCCAAACGACCCTTTCGGCCAAAGGACACTTTCCGCCATATAACTCTTTCGGCCAAATGACCCTTTCAGTCAAATCACCCTTTCGGCCAAACGCCCCGTTTGGCCTAATGACCCTTTCGGCCATATGACCTTTTCGACCAAACGACCCTTTCGGTCAAATGACTTTCAGCCTAACGGTCTGTTCGGCCAAATGGTATATTCGGCCAAACAACTTTTTTTTAAGATACCAAATATGTCTATATGTTCAAATTTTATAAATACAATAGGGTGGCTCAAATTAGTATGGGAAAAACTTTTTTCAATTTTTTTTTATGGGCCGCCCTCTTATTTGCTTCTATTTGATGCCCTGATGCTCTGGACAAAATTTCAGCCAAATCGGTCAACGTTTGGGCGGTGCTAAACTCGTTGGAAGTTTATATGCAAAAATGTATGCAGAAACATAAAAAAACAGTGAATTGCAGTTGGACGGCACAACTTACGATGAAGAACTATGATACTCATTCAGATCTTGAAGAATTTAATACAGAATGTTATGCAGAAAACCGCGAGAAGATTAGAGTTTTTCCGGCTAAGTTATTAGCATTTCTCTGAAGTGGGGTTTGAGCAAATTTCGTTTCTTTTACCTTTGAAAAGAAATATATTCACCCCTACAACACTCCAGTAAATTTCTAATATCTTTGCCTAATAAACTCTAATCTTCTCGCGGTTTTCAGCATAACATTCTGTATTTAATTCTACAAGAACTGAATGAGTATCATGGTTCTTGATCGTAAATTGTGTCGTCCAACTGCAAATCACTGTTTTTGGATGTTTCTGCATACATTTTTCCATATAAACTTCCAACGAGTTTAGCACCGCCCAAACGTTGACCGATTTGGCTGAAATTTTGTCCAGAGCATCAGGGCATGAAATAGAACCAAATAAGAGGGCGGCCCATCAAAAAATTTGAAAAAGCCACCTTAAAATACATATTATACTTTGGTGCGAAAAAGACAATGCCACCGTAAGATGGATTATTCTTTTATGTTCACGAATGGGAGCAATTAGGAAGCACCCTAATGATAATTGTTCGTTGATGGTTGCCCAGTGCAGCGTGACCGGATCAAGATGTAACACGGCAACGCAAAACTCTCGAAGTGCCTACATGCATCTGTTACCAGAATGGCGCACGGTTGACAATTTCACTATCAAGTATTGGGCATGTAATTAATCGTAATTGTTAAATGGGCGATGACAATGAGTTAAGGGCCGTGAAATTGACAGTGATGAAGAGAATTGTGCAAGTAACCCTGAAGTACAGGTAATGGTTGTGTCGATCTACCGTCTGTTTTGAACTCCTTGAGAAATTTCATCATACAAAATTTGTACTGAAAAGCTCTGAAAGATGCATGCCATCAACTGAACTGAAAGATAAACAATTATAATACATAATTATGTTTTATGATTGTTTTTCTTAATCATTTGATCAAATCTCATCCAAAAGGTAGCGTGCAAACTTCCATCGCGGGGTGCGATTTGTTTCAACACCAGAGACCAAATGACTTAATGCCAGTCCGCCCATATTTCGAACTTAAAATCGTGTGGCAGAGCGCACCACAGCCGCCAAATCTTGAACATCGTTGAAAATCGCAACAGATGCACCTTCAGTTAGTCAAATAGTCAACGCCGCCTCGGTCATGGGTCGCCCCCGCCCCAAACAAAATATAGCGTTCTATAACGTCTGTCTACGCTTGGGAAGATCGTGACTTTAGATCGGACGATGAGGTAACAGTCCGAAAGAAGCACACAAAATCAACAACCGTAAAATAGGCTCCGCCAGTGCTGGCTGTGTGTAAAGAAGAACAGATCTCCCTCGCGAGTCACCGACTTGTCAGTTTGGAGAAGTTAGTCAGTGCCGGGGGGATGATCTTTTGCTAGCCGAGGGATGATTGCCAAATGCTGAAAGTGAAACCGAACTAACTCACCGGCATACCACCTTGCAGCAATCAATGGTCATTGTTGTACTGTGGGAAGGAGGTGCGTCCTTTGACTGATGAGCTCCTCGCTATCGACCATCATCGCATCGCCGGGGCGCATATAATGCAACCAACCGACTGACTGACTGACTGGCTGACTGTCTAACTGCGAAGTTATTTGTTTGGCGAGATGGATGGATGGATAAAAGGTTGAATGCCTTACCGCTGCACCAGCACTTACTACCACTGCCGCCGCCGCCGCCGTGCGACCTGCATCAGATTTGTTCGGAACCGGTGTGCTCCGATTGAAAGGGGGCTTTCAACTCAAGGTTCTGCTGAATCCAACAGGTGATGTGCATCAGTCTCTGGCAGACTGGTGAATAGTTAGATTTTTTATGGATACGATGTCATCGTATCGTTTCAGCTCGGTTATGTTATTGCTTTATGAATGTGATGATCTCATCGCCAAAACTATTCAAGAAATGTAATTTAAGTGACACGAAAAGTAAACTAACGACCTATGAAGCAATACCGTCAGGTGATTCCAGGGAAAATTAGTGCAGAAGCCCAAGAAAGGTTAAATGGGATGGGCCAGTCACAATTGAAAGCGTCCAACGTTCTGACGCACACAGTGTCATAGGATGGCCGCTACCAAAACACGTGCCGCTGGGTCAGTATATAAAATATTACTCCTCGTACATAAGAAGGTGTCCATGTCACTGCTCAGAAATAATTCTAAATTATGATCACATTAATGTTTCTTCTAATTTCAAAGCAAAATCCTGTTATTCCGTGCTGCTTGAGTATGTTAGATGAAAACCTATAATTGATGGGTTCAGAAACCGATATCAGAGTTATCTTTATGTACATTTTCATCCTCTAAGTATGCTTATATTTCCGTTTTATCAGTAGCTTAGATCAGCAGTCTTCATAAGATCACTCGCTCCACATCCGGTTTGTAGTTCACAGTTTATTTAAAATGAGATAAATTTAGTAGAAACATTCACGACCATCAATAAGAAACAATGACCTCTTTCAATCGTCTTAACAATGCAATGGTCAAATATGCATGCTATCCAAATTTAACGATCCGATCATAATTGAGCACAACCTCCGACGTCCCATTATACATATCGTGTGCTGTGACCAAATCACCGAATCCCAATCAATCATAGCATTCAACACAATTAGTTTCGCCGACACATACTGAATCGTTCTGGTCGTTTTTTCTGCCTTCCACTGCATCAACGCAGTCCTGCCCCAACATAATGCATACACACCATCCGTCTCCGGCCACCGACAAATATAATAACAATTCGTGAGAAATTGATTACACGCAAGAGTATTAGCAAGGCAAATAGTTAGTACGTCGCGTCGTCGTCGGCCTTCGCTGCCGCTGGTGTTCTGATTCGCCTCTGGCTCGTGGTCGCATAATGGGGGTCCTATGTTGCACTTTATCCATTCAAGCTCCCCAACCAGCCGGCACCGACAGTTCCGATGCTGTATCTATTTCTATTAAAACGCAAAAAAAAACAATTCGATTCAATCGCCATTTAGTTGCGGTTTTTGCTGGTATAGCCTCGAAGCATTTTACTGGTGAGGTCGTGCGTACAATCGCGTCTTGCAACGCGACGATGCTGTACCGTGATCGTCGCGTTAGGGAGAAAAAAAACTGCATCTATTCATTAAGTAGGATTTCTGTAAATCACAATTTGTGATGCGGCGATGCAGACACCAGGCACGTATACAAAATTGAGCGTAGGAAATTGACACAATAAATTGCCGGAGACGCGAGTTCACTCGGATGGAACCGTTGTCTTCTGTGTGGCACGCTCCGATCACGAATGGTGTTGTATGATCGTTTTACCCTCGTATGTGGTTCAATCACCTTACGGAAATTTGTTTCCATTTTTGTTTTTTCCGTCTTTTCTGTCTTTTCTGTATTTTCTGTCTTTCTGTCTTTTTGTTTTATTTTTATTTTTTATTTCATTTTTTTTTTATTTTATTTAGGAGCAGGGGAAAGCCTATTTGAGAAGAGCTAACTTAGGCTCTCTCTCAAATATGTGTGTGTACTGTATAAACTAACCCCCACTGTCTGATATAACGAGATGTATGATAAAATATAATGAAACACGCAGAAATAACTTATGGATTTAAAAAATTATACAATATTTCCAAACTTACAAAGTTTGCCACAACTTACGAATTGCGATGAAAAACCAACAGCATCATAGCCGTTCTCAACAGCATTATGAATAAAAAAAGTATTTTTACTTACCTGTTCTCAACCAACATATTACCAAATTATCAAACCTCTGGTAATACAAGCAAGACATAATATGGTGTGTCCTTGGAATTGAAGCCTTTTTTTCTTGAAAATATATGAATTTCTTGTTGCTTCTTATTTTGAAACCTCAATCTTTGAAACCGCCAGACAGATGACTCTGATGGAGCTCCGGCTCCTGCCCAGAAATATCCACTCTCCTTGCACGGCCACTTTTCTTCCACATTCCAATTGCTTCCTACGGAAACAGGAAAGCATTACTATTTCTTCTTAATCTTGCACCTTCTTCCTTTTTAAAAATTCTAAATTTTCACAACTCAAATTCAACACTTCATACGCCTAATGGCCAAAGATTTGGGCGAACAACTTGACTCTATTTGGGTCACGCATTTGGACACTTCTTAAGACACTCTCAGCACCTCACATTTTTAACATACAACTATTTTGTTCTTTTTTTTCAACAGTTGAGTTGGTTCGGCTGTTCAGCTGATTTAAAAATGTTCAGCCGAAAGGAATTATTAAAAAAAAAAACGGCGGAGTGACGAGTAAGGCACATCCGTACACGTCGCCGCCTACTCCGCCTAACTTAGGCTCTCTCTCAAATGGGCGCAAAACCTTCTCATATTTTCTCATCAACAGAATACAAATACATACATTCAAAATGATGGACTTATTAACTAAATAACTTATGACAAAAAAACATTGAGAGACAATTTTAATAATCAGTTTTCCTTAAATACATCACTAAACTTTCTTTTCACAAGAGAACGAGACAACACACTTAGTTTTTATTTCTGCAGCTCGGCAAAAATCCGCACAACCGTGCGCCAGCAAAATAAAAAAAAAACTGATATTCAGGCAAAAATATTGTTTGTTAGCTGATTTTCGGCAAATTATTTGCTGATTTCCAGCAATTTTGACAGAAATCTCGGGGGCACCCGCTGAGATCCCGGTAAAAAATAATAAGTGTGAAGTTGAAGTCAAAGACATGATAACAGCGACTGAACAAATGAGAAATATTTGCGACAGGTTCGTTGTAGCTGTAGTTAGTACGAAAAGTAGGAGTACAGAGGAACTGATACGAACGGAGAGGACGACGACGTATGCCAATATTGAAAGGGTGTAAAACACTAGGACAATCTTCATGGGACTGCAACACATCTGCAACAAAGCAGGCCTTGATGATATTCCGGCGGTCTTCTAGAAGCTGGAAATCAATCAACATGCATCTAGCTATCTTCATATCTGCTCTTACATCTAGCTCCTTCATAAATGTTTTCGGAAGTTCCTTCAGAAGTTCCTCCGAGAGTTCCATCAGAAATGTCTTCGGAACTTTCTTCAGAATTTTCTCCAGAAACACCTTCAGAAATTCCTCCAGAAGTTTCATGAGAGATTCCTCCAACAGTTTTTTGAGGGATTCTTCCGGATTTCCTCCGGAAGTTTCTTCAGGGATTCCTCCGGAAGTTCCTCCAGGGATTCCTCCGAAAGTTCCTCCAGGAATTCTTTCGGGAGTTCCTCAAGTAATTTCTCCGGAAGTCCCTCCATGCATTCCTCTGGAAGTTCCTGCAGCGAATCCTCGGTTAATTCCTCTAGGTATTTCTTCGAAAAACTTCCTGCTATCTGGAGGAACTTCCGGGAGAATTTCTGGAAAATTTTGCGGAGGATACCTTGGTAGAACTGCCGGCTAAGCTCCTCTAAGAACTTCCAGAGAAATTTTTCAAGGAACTTCCAAAAGAATTTCTCAAGGAACTTCAAGAGGAATTCCTCACAGAACTTACGAAGGAATTCTTCAAGGATCTTCCGGAAGAATTCCCCAAGAAACTTCCGAAGGAATTGCTCAAGGAACTTCCGTGGGCATTTATGTATGATACTTGCGGAGAAATTCCTGGAGGAAATTTCCTGTACTCCAGAAGAATTTTTGCAGGAATTCCAATTCAATTCCTGGAGCAACTTCCAGAGAAAATCCTGGAACACTATTCATAGATATCCCTAGAAGAATTTCCAAAAGAATTCATCTGGAAGGAATCCCTTGAAATAAATTATGGAGAAATGCCTGAAAGATATCGCCAATGAATGCAAACACAAATTCAAGAAAGAATTCCTGGAAGAATTACGGAAGTAATTTCCAGCATAATTCCCGAAAAAATTTCTAAAACGCACGAAGGAGTTTTTGTAAAAATTTCAAAAGAAATTCTGGATATTATGTAAGAAAGAATTCTGTATTCTGTATTCCTTAAATATACTTTTCTAACAACTCTCAGCGGATTTTGTGAACAGGTTTCAAGGAGAATTCCCACACTAATTCCATCCACCGACCTAATTTAGGACACAACCTGTGAGGAAATCCCTGAATGAACTTCTGAATAACTTCCCTAATATATTTTTTTATGCTGAATCTAGACAACAGTACCAGATTAACTTCATTAAAAACTACAATAACAAATATAACAAAAATCCCCAAAAAAAAACCAATTTTAACGCACATTTTATTTGAATGAACGAACAATTTCGTTTTTTCCCTTCTGCTTGTTTATTCCGCCTAGTCACCCACCCATATGGGTTTGACAGTTGAAGTACAGTTGTTTTGGTGAACCCAGTGCAAAACTGTACGAAACTAGCTCCAACCTGAGCGAATAAAAAAACGTTTTGACAGCACTTATGCAACGTACACACCAGTCAAGCAGTTTGACGAACATTGACTCCGCCCCCAAGAAAACGCTTCGGTTGCTGCTTCGTTTGAACGTGTATGAAGTTGTTCGAACAACCATTTGACAGTTGGCGGCTCGGTTGGAAAAAATTAAAACGGTTTGATTTTGGTTTGAGTTGTCGGGGGTGGAGTCAAGGTTCGCCGAACATGTTTGAGCATTTGTAGTGAAGTTGCACAAACCCCCATATATTTTTTGATGGTTGGTGCTCAAGTTGGCGCTTCGGTCGTTCGTGTGTAATGGAACGTACACACGGTCAAGCAGTTTGACTAACATTGACTCCACCTCTCGTTTATTCAAACATCCACCAAGTTTTACCCACAGCGACACGAACAATCAATTTATTCGACCAACAATATCACACACGAACGACCGAAGCACCAACTCGAGTACCAACCATCAAAAAATATATGGGGGTTTGTGCAACTTCACTACAAATGCTCAAACATGTTAGACTAACCTTGACTCCACCCCCGACAACTCAAACCAAAATCAAACCGTTTTAATTTTTTCCAACCGAGCCGCCAACTGTCAAATGGTTGTTCGAACAACTTCACACACGTTCAAACAAAGCAGCAACAGAAGCGTTTTCTTGGGGGCGGAGTCAATGTTCGTCAAACTGCTTGACTGGTGTGTACGTTGCATAATATTGTTGGTCGAATAAATTGATTGTTCGTGCCGCTGTTGGTAAAACTTGATGGATGTTTGAATAAACGAGAGATGGAGTCAATGTTGGTCAAATTGCTTGACCGTGTGTACGTTCCATTAGGTATGGAACTGGTTCCAACCTAGGTTGGAATTTTTTAAAACGGATTCGACAATAGTCAATGCAATTGTGTTGATAAATTCCAGAACAATAAGCTCGAATAGTTTTGATGTGGCACACAAGGCTGATATTTATACCACGGTAGTTTGTAACATCGTTCCTTTTACCTTTTTTGAATACAGGGAAAAAGCAAGATTTTTTCCAAGTATTGGGAAATGATCAATTGCGAATAGAGCGGTTAAAAATTAATTGATAAAGGTCGCGAAAGGGAACGGCTGCATCTTTTCAGGATGATGGTAGGAATTCCATCTGTACCAGGATTAGAGGAACTTTTGAGCGGTGCACAAGCTGCTTCGATGGCATTACAGGTGATGTCTGGATGAGGACCAACAGCAGCACGTTGAGGAACTTTTGAAGCAGCATCTAATACTTGTTGATGCTATAGCTGCTCATCAACGAAAACAGATGCAAGCTTTTCGCGAAACAGTTGTCATACAGCTGGCAATGTAGAAGCTTGTTTCTCGTGCAAATACATTGTAGGCGGAAGACCTTTTTCTTTCCGTTGGTCATCAATGTAGGACCAAAACTTCTTAGGATTCTTCTTCAGGCTACACTGGATCCGGTGTAAATAAGCTTGGTAGAACTTCTTATTCAGGCGTTTACACTTATTGTTGCAGATGTGATAATGCGATATCGTTAAATGGTTATGCTACTGGTATGCCTTCTGAAACCTTTTAAGGGACTTTAGTTTTTTAAGAGCTTTGTTTGTCCAGGGAGGATGTTCAGGTGACTTACTAACTGACTTTTGGAGTACATAGATCTATGCAACGGAAATGAAGACTTCAACACCTGAATCAGTGTCCAAATTCAGAAACAACGTGTTCCAGTCGATAGATTCTAGAGGATCCTCCATTTTCAAGAAGTCTGTTTTCCAAAATTTATAGCGAGTGTGCTCACTAACTGGGATTAATTTAAGCGGAGCGTTCTTGCTAATGTGTATTTGTAATTTGCCGAACGTGTTTAACAAGTGGAGCAGTACTTCGGTAATAGAGACATTTCGACAGAGATCCTGGCCAACATAGCAGAGATCCTGCAATCGATTACTTGAGTTGTATACCGTATTTATTTGTACAAGACAGGCGATGTTATAGTCATCTATTAGTTATTTTTGAACCACATTGAGTAAATAGTGATTCAGATTAGGATACAGGTAGCCAGATGAACTATGTTGCCAAGAAACTGATCGAAATCGATCATCATTTTGTCAGTTAAAGACGTGCGGGAGCTGATCCAAGACAGTGTTTCGGAATGTTGGCCAATTAGAGTTGCATCACCGATACGGTCGAGAGGAATATAGATCAAACAAATGAACAAAGAGTGGTCGCCAATGATTAACTCAAACCAAAGCTGTTCGATTGAAGAACAACGTAGTGGCTGAAGTACATTACATCTGATGTTGGACCGGACAGCAAGCAGGACACCACTCCTAGATTTTTATGTTGTTCGTTCCCTCGGAACGATCCATTCGAAAAACACTCTATACATTGCTGAATATTTGTTGAGAAAGCGTAATACCACCCAACTTTCTGTAAACGCATAGATGTCGAAAGCGGCATCCGAATACGCAAGCTTGTAGTCGGGAATAGTAGCCACCGAGATTCCATTCCACCTGATAATAACAATTTATACCATTTAATCCAACGAAGTTCTGAGCTGGCGTTGTGGAGCAGTTGATTGATGTACGATCTGGCATGGAAAGGCTCGAGGAGTAAGAGTTGTTTTGTGATAAATCTCCGGCCTTCGGAACGAAGTTAGGTTTATTGGTGGGTGGTAGTCGGCACACAGGAGGCTATTTTTTCATCAGTTGTGTCGGAGGACGGACACCGGTTGGATTGCGGCTGTTGGATCGACGGTCTTAAAAAGCAGATATTGAAACTCCTTTCGGCCAGAAGCCCTCTGAGAGAAGAATTGTCTCAATGCTTCGAGGGACGTTAATTCTGAATGATACAAAAGAGAGCGGTTTTGATTCCTGGCTCGAACGAATTAGTTTTTGGCAGATTATATGATCGGGTTCACAACGAGAGTGATAATATTTGCTTCAGTTTCGTGGGGCAGAAACCGAGTAACATAGTACCAATTATCTTTTAGTATTAGTTTTGTAGCTAGAGATGGCGGTGCAATAGCATATTAGGAGTTGTCCTTTGTTCTTAAAATTATTCTGAACCTTAATATTATCACTGTCACGAGTTGTAGGAGTTTGCGAAATCGGGATTTCTGGTCTTTGATTTCCTAAGGCAGTCGTTGAGGCTTTGGAATGGCACCGGACTGCGTCTGAAAGCATTGATCAGTAGCGAGCTGAGTGGTGGCGTTGGGAGTGGCGAGCATTGTATAGGCGTTCGTGGTTGAACTATTGATTGGAGGAGGGTTTGTCTGGTGCAGCCGTAAATGGCATTGGTTTCGAAGTATCAGCTGGTACTATTCAATGTTCAGATGGTGAATTATCTGGAACGGAATGAACTGTCCACTTTCGTTTTCTGGTTGAGCAGAAGAGGTGGTACTGCTGGTTCTGTCTCTTTTAGCTCCGGATGAATCACCGGAGTCACCGATGATCGATGAAGGAGCCGAAAACATTGGTAAATTTAAACTGTAGGTTGTTTATGTCGTCTTCGAAATTTTTGGAGGTATTAGCATTAGTTGGAAGAGAATGTGACGTTTCGTTGCAGTTGCATGAGCGACGTGGTCCTTCAGTAAATGTGCGGCAGAGAGATCGGGTCACATGCCGACTAATCGGAGAATCGATGCAAGTCTGACCAGAATTAAATTTAGTGCCTGGTTACTAGACAATTGCTCGAAATCGACCGATGAGTTTCGACAAGCAGGGCAAAAATTATTCCGCACCGGAGAAATCACGCAGTGCCTTATGTCGATTTGTCGATAATCCAACACATTTCAAATGAAATGATTTCATGCATTTTGGGCAATGTATTTTACCGCAACGAGAAGACTGGGTTATGCAATGAGAAGCTGAGCACTTTCTTGCCATCCTCTATTCCGTGATGGGATAGCAGCAATATATTGTCTATCCAGGTGTTTTTCTGTCTTTTCTGTCGTTTTTGTCTTTTCTGTCTTTTCTTTCTTTTCTGTCTTTTCTGTCTTTTCTGTCTTTTCTGTCTTATCTGCCTTTTCTGTCTTATCTGCCTTTTTGTCTTTTTTGACTTTTTTTGTATTTTCTAACATTTCTGTAATTTGTTTTTTCTAACATTTTGTAATTTCTGTATTCTGTCCTTTTTTAATTTTCTGTCTGTGTTGTTTAATTTTCTTTATTCTATCTTATTTTCTTGTTTCATTTGCAATTTAGTCGAAATTTCAACTTCATTCTGGCTATCGAATCGAACCATACATTTTCCATTCCATAATCCAGTCAAGGTTTAAATCCTTCAATTTATTATCCATGCACGACACCGAATTCCATCACGCGGATTATAGCCATCGCCAATTGGCAAATCATTTGTTAAGTTTCGCACGCCTTCGGATCACCATTTAGGAACAAGAAGGGGACGTTCCACCGCCTTTCCGACTGTGGGATGAATGTCATGGAAACCGCTATTGCTGCTGCCACCCCGGCATGGCGGAGTTCAATCTTTTGACCAACATCTGAATCAACCAGTCGACCGACCAACCTGTTCGGAAAACCACCTGGATAGACATAATAGGTTTGCTAATAGAAAAACAATCATCTCTCGACTCGACATGCAGCACAAACAACTTACTGCCACTCAGTTGCGCACTGCTCAAAATGGATCAATGTGGGCGTTGTCGAAGCAGTTGGTCTGCTTGCAGAAACTAACTGCCACGATAGCCCACTTGCGTGCTCAGGCACCTTCCACAACATGAGGCCGGTAGCAAAAAAGTTAAAGGCAAGATCTTTTTGATTTGCCAAACCAGGTACGGTCGAAGGTTAGATTGTATCTCACATAAAGAAAAAGGCTCATATATCTAGTTGTACAACCAAAATGCGTCAAGGTATTTTCAAATTACTATCACGGGTTCTTCAGAACATTTTTGTAGAAAAACAATTATCTATAGACCTGGGATGAAGAACAATCTTAAACATATAAAATAATAATATTCTTCCTCAGTCTGAAGTTTGGAATTCTAAGATTTATCAATACTAGGTTTTATTATTATTTTGCAAAATGCTGAAAATCTTCCTACTGAAACCAACGGTACGACCAACCCTGGCCACTGTGTAGTCATATTTTCCTACCTAGCTTGGAAACGGACAGATCTAGGTTTGTCAGAACCGCCCTTTTTCACCACCCTTCATTGCAACTAAGCAGTTTCTAGGGAGAGCTTCACCGGTTGTTTACCACTCCACGCAGTCAGTGGTTTACACAGAATGCAAAAAAAAAATCTACAGTGAGTGCAGCAGCTGCAACAGCAACATTCTAACGTCATCGTCGCAATCGTAGGCACAACATTGTATATCGAAATGCCTTGTTCAAGTGAAAACATGGCTGGTCGGGTCACCGGATGTAACGGTTTTCTGGCTCCTTTTACGGTTCGTTCACTGACCGTCCGCACATATTCAGTGTTCTATGAGTCCAGCTGGAAGTCGCAGAATATCGATTTATCAGATTCGAATCTAACTGACCGACATACCAGCGAACGGTTATTTTCTTTTCTATTGGTTTCTCGAACCACAAGAGTTTGCCTACTTCATTTCCGATGAACTGGTTATCGAGAAGCCGAGGGGCTTCCTTTCTCCAGCGATCGGTCGACCGCATCTCTCATTGTTTGTCTATTTAATTCATCAGAGTGGATATCTTTTTGAAATGCGTTTGACCTCGCGGTTAAGTTGAACCCGTCCATCAGATTAGCAGTTTATTAAAACGTTTCCTTCTCTCTTGATCTCGTTTCAGATTGCCCGGGGAGGATCGACTCACAACAGTAGTTTAAAGGTCAGTATCGCGCCGCATCATCGTTGCAAAATCAAATGCGAAAAAATCCAGTTTAAACCGCTTGGTGGAAGGTTCTTATTTTGTGTATTAGAAATGGCATCACATAGTCATAGAATGGTCCTCTAACAATAAAAATCAAAATTCAACACATTCGCTTTCAAACAACACCACTGACTGGCGGAGTTATGCTGGGGCACGATGGGGCACGTTACCCACCAAATCGATTATTTCTCTGCAATTGAATTATATTTTTTATAATCACTGGCAGAGTTAAGCTCGCGCACGATGGAGTTATTTTCGAAAGAATTTCAAAAGAAATTCTAGGAATATCCTTGCAAAGTCCCATCCATTCGGAAATTTTGCCATGAAATTTATTCGATTTTTTTTAAATATCTCAAAAAGTTGTTTCCAAAAAGATTTCCTTAAAATAAATTGAAGAATGAAATAGGCAATCCTGAAGGAGTTTTCGGAAGAACTTTTAACCCAAATATTAAAGGTATTTCCAGATATTTTTCTCGAGTAACTCTTGAAGTAATTTCAAAATGATTCGTAACAGTTTTTATTAATGAATTTCTGAAGGGATTCCCGCTAGAATTTCTAAATAAATATTCGAAGGTGATGAGGAGTGCCTAAATAAATTTTCGAAGGTATCTCTAGGTGTAGTTTTGAAAGAATTCTTGGATGATGTACTGAATAAATTCCTAAGTGAAATTTCAAAGGAATTCCAAGAATTTCTTCCTAGAGTTATGGAAGGGATTTCTTGAGGATTTAGTAGAAGAATTTGTTTGACAAAAACCTGAAATATTTGCTGATGCAATTACTTGAAAAAATTTAAAAGCGTTCCTAATTCAATTCCAGCAGGAATTCATAAAGAAATTAATATAAGGAATTCTCCTGAAAGGTTTTCCGTTTGAATTCCAAACAAATTTTCAATGGAATTTACAAAAGAAATTTTCGAGGATATTTTGAAAGGTATTTCCGAAGACGAGTGGAAAAAATTGGAATTCCGGGAATAAAGTGGAAGATTCCATTGGTTATTCCTCATAATATTCCTTCAAAAATTCAAAGATTGGAATTACAAGAAAATTTTGATATTCATTCCGAAATCCCTTTACGATTTTTTTTTCGGAATATGTTTTAAGAGTTCTCCCCGTACTTTCTCAAGAAATCCCTTCGGATACCTACTCTAAAAAGAATTTCTTGGAGTTATTTCGAAATTTCCCTCAAGAATTTGTTCAGATTTCCAGGATTTTTTTTTTGAAAAATCTTATAGGAATTCCTTCGATCATTCATCCGGACTTTTTAGCAACTCTTCCAGGAATAACTTTAGGCTTTCAGAAATTCCTCTTGAAATTTCTTCAGAATTCCCGAAGAAAATCCCTTCAGAAAATCCTTCAAAAATTCTTTCAAGAATCCTTCGGAAATTTTATTTATAAATCTTTCTGAGAACTCCTTCTAGAAATTTTTAGAAATTTCTTACGATATTCTTTCATGAAATCCTTTTAAATTTCCTTTAAAAACTCCTCCGGAAATTCCTTTAGGATTTCCCATTTAATTCTTCAATATTGTTTTCGTAAGACTTCTTTCAGCAAAATTTCCGGAATAATTCCTGCAGGAATTTTGAAAGGAATATTACATTGGTTTACTGAAGGAATTTCTGAAGAAATTTACAAAGGCCCTTGGGAGGTTTTACGAAAGAATCCCTGGAGGAGTGGGAATTTTTATAAATTATTCCTGCAAAAGTTCTCGAAATAATATCTGGACGATTTTCTGGAGAAGTTTTAGAAGAAATTCTGGAAGGAATTTCGAAATGTATTTCAGGAGGAATTTACGAATGAATTCTCGAAGGAATTTCCAAATAACAACCTGAATCAGTTTTCGAAAAGACTTTCATAACGAATTTTTGAAGAAATTGTTGAATAGCTTCCTGAATAAATATTATTGGAATCCACGAAAAAAATTCCTATGGAAATTTCAAGCAAATACCTATTGGAATTTCCATATAGGTTTTTGAATTTCTACAGAAATTCATTCGGAAATTACTTCAGAAACAGTCGAACCATCATCATTCTTCTTCGGATATTCTCAAGAAATCCTCAGGAGTTTACTTTAGGAGTTGCTTCGGAAATTTCTCCAGTATTCCAGGTGTGGGGGTGGGGAGCGCCAAATTCCTCAGAGCAAACACAGGTTTGTGGTGTATTGCTTAAAGCTATGAAAAATTTTATTTTAGCATGTTTTTTATAAGGAATGAACATATGACTCACATATTTTGGTGACAACCTTCGATTATAGAGATTCGTTTCTTGATCTATGGATGCGATGCTGTTTGCCTGCCTATAAACAACTGATGTTGAAATCTGTTTTAGAATGCACATAGTACACTTACAGCTTGTAGCCGAAACCAAACCAAAGATATGCCTGTGATAATAGTCTTAAGATGATGTTATTCCCTAAGTAAACAATAGGTTATAAGTTTGATATTGTTTTACACTTTTTTATGTTTTTCAGTTCACTGTGCATATAGATTTTTTACTTACTAGGATTAAGAATGATAAAGAATAAATTCAGTTAATTTTAGGGTCTGAATCTCTTTTAGTTACTCAATTATTCGAGAAAGAAACGTTTATACGACCAACTCAACTTTGTACAACGTGATTTTCTCCTCTATCGTCAACACGCTGACTCCTCTCACATGACATTCTACGTCAACGGCGAACAGGGATGTTCTTCTTCGACTGAGAGTACTACAGCGTCGCCGCAACAAGGGGTTTGTCGTCACATTCTCCCTCCCGTAAACCTTGGTGACCATTCCGGGTGTCGGAAAATCCGTGACCAGGTTTAGCTTCATCTAAGACGTCCAACAACGCCAAGTTGACTGTTGCTCGTCGCTGTACTCCTGTCAATGTCTTCACCATTGTTTGGCGAACGGTACCGTCCTTTCCTGCGATAACTGCCACAATTCGTCTTCGAACCCATAGATTTCTAGAAGCCCCGCTTGCAACCATCACTAAGTCCCCAACTTGTAGATTTCTGACGTTCTCGAACCACTTAGTTCTTCTTGCGATGACTGGTATGTATTCTTTGACCCATCTTCTCCAAAAGTTATCCGTTATATTCTGCGCCAACTTCCAACTGCTTCTGAGAGTACCAATATAGTTTATAGGCTCCATTGGAAGAATTTTTACGCCAGAAGAACTGCCCAACAGAAAATGGTTGGGCGTTAAAGCTTCTTGGTTGGCGTGCTCCAGAGGAATGTATGTGAGCGGACGACAATTTATCATTGCTTCCACTTCACAAAGAATAGTCTCTAATGTCTCGTCGTCTGGTTTTCTTGACGCGTCTAGAATCGACCCGGCCGCTACCTTCACTGATCGAACGAGCCTTTTCCAGGCGCCACCCATGTGCGGTGTAGCTGGTGGAATAAAACGCCATCTGGTTTGTGCGCTGGTAAACGTCGATGAAAGTTTAGCGGCGATTTCTTCCTGGAGTTCACGGCTAGCTCCCTGGTAGCAAGTTTCGTTATCAGTGAAAAATTCTGCCGGAGATCCTCGTCTTGCTACGAAACGTCGTACAGCCATGATGCACGATTCGGTAGAGAGACTGTGCACCACTTCAAGGTGCACAGCACGCATAGCCAGACACGTAAACAACGCTACCCATCGTTTTACCTGGCTCCGTCCTACGCGTACGAATACTGGACCGAAGTAATCCGGAGCGGGGCCATGACAGGGGGGTATGGCTTTGCTTTTGTAATTCGACACACGGTACAAGTATCGGCAACTTTGCGAATTATTGATCGTAGTTTGGAAATTTCGAAGCGTTGCCTCATTTCATTAACGATGTTTTCTCTATTGCTATGACGTAGTTGCCGATGATACCAGTCGACAAGTAAGAAGGTAATACGATGCTTACTCGGTAGAATAACCGGGTATTTGCTTCAAAACTTGCATATTCTGCCGCACCGACTCTGCTGTCATCAAAACACCGTGTTCATCGGCGTATGGCCAAACTTTGTAAATAATACTACCCGAGTAGACGAAAATAGCTCAATAATATCAAACGATGATAAGATAGCAAAATGAGATATGGACATATTTGATATAAGAGATAAAAGATCAGACGATAATATCAATATTTTGCACTGAAATATCATAAGAAGATCAAGTTATGCTATTTGTAAGAAGTGATCAATATCATGTGCCATTAGTTTGTTCTTATCCATAGCATATCTTGATATTTAAATGATATTTCGGTGCAAATTTTTGATATTGTTGCCTGTTATTTTATCTCTTATATCAATCAAGTCCATATCATGTTTTGTTATTCTGTTCATAGCTTCTGCCCGGGTAGCCTTACCCACTGTAGGATGTTGACCACTACAGCTTCCTTTTGTCTTGCTCAATATTTCGACTTCTTGGGAGTAACATTCTTTTTGTGCCAACTGCTGCATTAGGACTGGATTCGCAAGATGGTCTTCTTGATGTGCTGCCTCCAGATGATCGACTAAGTTCTGTACAGCCAATCCAAAATCCATAACCAATTCCAGACGGTCGTGTTTCGGAGCGGCTACATGTTGAATTTTCCTCAATAATGACCAAATGAGTAACTCCGGACGACCGTATAGGGTGCGTAATGTATTGATTACTGACGGGACGCCAGAAGGTAACAGCAAGCGGCTTCGCACGGCTTCTAGAGCGGATCCTTTCAAACATCTTTGCAGGCGAATCAAGTTTTCCGCGTCAGAGTACCCACACGTAGTTGTCGACTGTTCGAAACAGCTGATAAAGATAGGCCAGTCTTCTGGGCTGCCGCTGAATGTAGGAAGCTCTTTCCCCATCACCTGCCGTGCCGCAATATGTTCTGCACCAAGCACTATTTTGGGCCGAACTGCGGGAATTTACGCCATTGGCTCAGCTGATACGCTATTTATCCTCAACGGTTCAGGAACCTTCTGTTCCGCTTCCAATGTGTGTTGATATGCAGGTCGTCTGCAAGGTGGGTCTTCAATCGGTGCGTTTTGTCCGTGCACGGAGCTAGCAAATGAACTCCGGGCCACCACAGGGTGGCTCAGTTTGGCTACAGGGTACGCGATCTTTTTCACTGGGCCGGTACGGAAAGTGGACTGATGTTAATCGATGATGTCCTCCTTTTCATCTCGACCCTTACCGCCCTCCGGTGGTCCTCCAGTGAAGTTTTGTTCCTCTAACCAGGATGAAACGTTATCCTGAATATCAACGACCGACCCACTTTTGCTTCCTGCGTTGCTTTCGGCAATTTGTCGAAGCAGTATGCTTCTCTTTGCCAAGGAATCTTGACGTATTTTCTTCTGCTCTTCCTGTAATACCTTCTCTTCTTCTAATTGCAGCAGTCGCAACTGCGCTTCTTCTTCTAACAGTTGTCGTTTTTCCTCTATTTGCCTTCGTTTCTCTTCAATTTCTCTCTTCTTCATTATTTCCTTCTCCTTCACTTCTTCTTCTCTTGCCAATCGCTCTTCTTCTATTATTTTCAGTTCTGCCTCCAATGCAGCTACCCTTTCAGAGACCCTCGAACCAGTTACACTTCCTCCTAATAGAGTTTTTTTGTTTTGCTTCGCGTGGACATAACGCTTCGTGAATCAGACTTCTTCGACGGCCCTTTAGATGTTTTCACATTCACCGCTGGCTGATTCGAAGTGCTACCCATACATTCTACGCATACATACCGTTGCTCTCGTATGCTTTCATCCACCTGCGTGCATCCAAAATGCTCCCACTCGTGACATTTCTCACAAGTAACCATCTGTGCCTCGGCTGAGTCCGGTCGATTACAACGCTTGCAATTGCACCATCCTTCGAATCGTGAAGATCTTCCATATCGATACCCACGTACAAAATATCTTTAAGTTTATGGGGGTGGGGAGCGCCAAATTCCTCAGAGCAAACACAGGTTTGTGGTGTAATGCTTAAAGCTGTGAAAATTTTTATTTTAGCATGTTTTTTATAAGGAATGAACATATGACTCACATATTTTGGTGACAACCTTCGATTATAGAGATTCGTTTCTTGATCTATGGATGCGATGCTGTTTGCCTGCCTATAAACAACTGATGTTGAAATCTGTTTTAGAATGCACATAGTACACTTACAGCTTGTAGCCGAAACCAAACCAAAGATATGTCTGTGATAATAGTCTTAAGATGATGTTATTCCCTAAGTAAACAATAGGTTATAAGTTTGATATTGTTTTACACTTTTTTTATGTTTTTCAGTTCACTGTGCATATACCTAGATTTTTTACTTACTAGGATTAAGAATGATAAAGAATAAATTCAGTTAATTTTAGGGTCTGAATCTCTTTTAGTTACTCAATTATTCGAGAAAGAAACGTTTATACGACCAACTCAACTTTGTACAACGTGATTTTCTCCTCTATCGTCAACACGCTGACTCCTCTCACATGACATTCTACGTCAACGGCGAACAGGGATGTTCTTCTTCGACTGAGAGTACTACAGCGTCGCCGCAACAAGGGGTTTGTCGTCACACCAGGTATTCGGGTGATATTTCATGAATTTATCCAAAAGTTCGTTCCGAAAGTCCTTCAAAAGCTCCACCAGAAATTCCATCGTAAATTTCTCTAAGTAATACATAACTAACTCCTAATAAGATGTTTCATTCCTTCAGATCCCGTAATTCCACCGGAATTCTTTTCAGGAATTTCCGAAAGAATTTCTTGAGGAATTTCCTAAATTCTTAAATTTCTTTGTACATTCCTCCAAGAATTCCTTAGGAGTTTCCTTCGGCAAAGTATCAAAAAATTACTTAGGAGATGCATCCAGAACTTCCTTTGGAAATGGATCAAGATATTGATTAATTATTTGCGAGCATCTTAAGGGTTAAACGACTCTTTTTCCATTAATTAATTTTTATGTATCAAACAGTTACGCATTTTGTTTTCTTCTTGAAAACTTCTTCAGTGTTTTGTTATCGTCTCAAATATAGCAATAACGATAACAAAACACTGAAGAAGTTTTCAAGTAGAAAACGAAATGTGTATCTGTTTGATACATAGAAATTAATTAGTGGAAGAAAATGGAAGAAAATAGTTGTTTAATCAAGATATTCCTTCAAAAATTCCTATAGGGAAACCTTCAAAAATCCTTAAGGAATACTTGCGTCTTGAGAACTTTGAAATATCCTAAACGAATTATTTAAAGAATTTCTTAGTCGGAATTCCTACGGGAAATTCTTCGGCAATACCTACGGAAATCGTTTCAGGAAAACCTTCCGAAATTTCCTTTGGAATATTCCTTCAGAAATTCCTTTTGGAAATTGCTCTAGAAACTCCTGCGGAAGTTGGCTTAGGAATTCCCTAGAACTTTTTTAAGAAACGCCTTCAGCAATTACTTCTAGTAATTCCTTAAGAAATCCCTTCGGAATTTCATTCAGGATTTTTTTTTAGGAATTCCTTCGGACATTCCTCCGGAAATTTAATAAGTCAAAAACCTTCGGATATTCCTTTGAATTTTTTTCGAAAATCACTTTAGAAATTCATTCAGAAATTCTATAAAGACTAATTCGGAAATTACAAGAGTTCTTTTGGAAATTTAATCTGCAAATTCCTTTAAAATTTCCGAAATTCTTTTAGTTCCTTAGTTCCTTTATTATATTCTTTAATTTCTTGAAAAATTCGTCCAACAAAATTTTCGAAATACATAATTACTGCAGGAATTTCTGAAGAAATTCTGTATGACTTCACTGAAAGAATTTCCTGGAGGAAGTTTCTAAGGAATTGCCGGAGAAATTTGCAAAGGCCTTTCCAGAGAATTTTCATAAGGAATTCCGGAACGAGTGTGAAAAGGAATTCCTAGCGTAATTGTCTTGATTATTTCTGGATTTAATTCCTGGAGCAGTTCTCAAATAAATTCCTAAAACATATCCCGAAGAAATTCCTAAATCCATTTTCGAACAAATTCCTCAAGGAAGTTCCAAAGAAATTGCTAAATAAATATACAAAGGATGTCTACTAAAGCAATTTTCGACATTAATTAACAATATACGAAGGATTTTTCTAAGATATTTCCGAAGAAATTTTCAAAGCAATTGTAAAGGATTTCTTAAAGGAATTTACAAAGAAATGTCTTAAAGAATTTCTGAAGACATTCCTAAAAGATTTCGAGTATTTTCCGAAGAAATTTTTGAATTTTTCCTGGTATACCTTCATTGAATGTCCACAGGAATTTCTGGATATATCTCCGAAGTTATCTTCGGAGGTTTTTTTTTGGGAAATCTATACATGGAAATTCCGAAAGAGTTCTTGGAAGATTGTAGAAAGATATTCTTGAAGAAGTTCAAGAATGTCGGAAATGCCTTCAAGAGTTCCATTGAAAGTTCCGTTAGGATTTCTTGCTAGAAATTCCGGAGGAATTTATTGGAGAAATTTCCGAGTGAATGGATTTTCCGATGGTATCCGAAGGGATTCCTGAAATAATTTTCGAAAGAGTTCTGCCAGTACTTTTTTTTTATAAATCCTGGAGGTATTCCAGGAGAATTATTCAAGATAATTACGAAAAAATTTTGAAGTTAAGTCCTTAGGAATTCTTGAGACTATCCGAAGAATTCTGGTCAGTAGTAAAACCCGGTTTTGACTCTGGAATTACTTGCTAGAAAACCCCCAAAATGTCGAAATTACAGTCTATCCATTGTCACACAGGAATTGGAAATTTTTGGAAAAATATTCCAAAAAATTCCTAATGACCTTTTCAATTACATACAATGAATTGCTCTAAAATTTCGTTATTCTCAAAACTGCCATGTTTAAATTGATTTACCCCTCCAATTATACCACTGACGGAAAATTATAAATGAACCAACTACGCTAAATATTGTAGTGCCCCACCATTTCCAGAACTCTGGCGCCGCCAGTGAGCAACACAACGTAATTAATTTAACGATGGTCCTGAATTTCTATTTCTTTTCTGTTTAGGAAAACCTGCAACATTAAACGGTATCCGCTGCGTTGATTTTGATTTCTTATGTTCAACGCCATGGCGTGAAGTGTCGAAAACTATCGACAGCAAACAACCAGAGGGTTTGAAACTAATTTAGTAGTAGGGAAAGCGTTCCATTTTTTTCTCTAATGTGACAGTGGTGAGCAACCTGATAGCCAATAATAAAAGGTTCGAACGATCTCGACGCTGGAACTATCCTTTAAGTCGGAAGTCCCGTCTTTAGTGACCAAAATTTTGGCTTGACTGGCTTAACTAATTTCTCTTTCGCGCTGTTTTGACAACTATTAGGCGTATTGATCCTTATTGTAGAGGTCCTTCAGATAGCGAAATGAAACAATCCAATAGACGACCGATGGGTAGACCTGCAAGCGATCCAGTAACTTTGGCGGCATTGCGATTTATCCGTATACACCGCCGGAAACAATTATAAGGCATTCGCTGATTTTCATACAAAATGGTCATGTTTGAGGACCAAAATCGCGATTTCTAGCTATAAAATTGTGAACATATTTGGCATCCCAGCCTCAAATGACTTTAATTTTCAATTAAGGATGGTTTTTTGTATGCATGTTTACTGAAAAATTACGTTTATTAGTTGTAAATAATAACAAAGCCACTCCATTTGTATGGAGCTCCATATTAAAGTGGTGCTATTATAATTGTTTCCAACTGAAACGTGGTTTGTATGAAAATTAGCGAATGCCTTTTAATTATTTCCGGGGATAAATATTTGTGGATTTTCCAAGTAAGCATCTCTAAATTTGTTATGAAGATTGGTCCGAATTTTTTTCCGAGGTTTTTTTTTATTTACCGGAACATTTTTCTGAATTCCCACGGATTTTGTTTTTTTCGGGTCGTTTTGCCGAAAGCCATTTGGCCGAATGCCACTAGGCCAAACAAACCATTAGACCGAAAGTGAGAAGTGAGAAATGGGGAATGAGAATTGATACGTCTCTCTTCTTACTCCTAATTTCTTACTTTTCGAATGACTTATTCGGCCAAATGTCCTATTCGGTCAAATGTCCCATTGGGCCAAATGATTCTTTCGGCCAAATAATTATTTCGGTTCAACGACCCTTTCGATTAAACGATCCTTTCAGCCTAATGACCCTTTCGGCCAAACGACCTTTTCGGCCAAATGACCCTTTCAGCCAAATGACCATTTCGGCCAAACGACCCTTTCGACCAAACAATTTTCGGCCTAGTGGCATTCGGCCAAACAACTTTCGGCCTAGTGGCATTCGGCCAAACATCTGATGGTGGATGTGATTCCTTCTTTAAAGGTAGGCGTTTGTTCACGTATCTCTCCATCCTCGGAAGCTCCCCACTCTCGCCAAGTTATTCTGCACCTGATCAGCCCACCTCGCTCGCTTATTCGGAATATGACAATGACGAGTGTGATTCTTTTTTAATAGTAGGCAATTGCCCGAATTGAGGCAATGGAGGATGTGATCGCTTCTTTATAAGTAGGCACTTCCCAGATTAAGGAAATGGTGGATGTGATCCCTTCCTAATAAGATCCCAGAATAAGACAAAGGGGGGTGTGATGCCTTCTTCAAAAGTAGGAGTTTGTCAAGAATAAGGCAATGGTGGATGTGATTCATCCTTTGAATGTTGGCCTGGATTGAGGCAAAGTTGAATTTGATCCATTCTTCAAAAATAGGTGTTTGTCCAGCATCAATTAACGTGAATTGAGATTCCTGTTTTGTTTTTTTTTTATTCGTATATTTATTTGGTAGGCACTCTGTGTTCTTAACCGCTACTGTGCCATGATCTACTGTGGTACTCTGCTCTACAGAATCCACACAGAATATTTTTTTTTTTCGCTCAAAGCACTATTTTGAGTACGTTTTGGCTATTAACAATTTTCAATTTGCGATTTCATTAATTTTATATTTTGATTTTCTAGAATTTTGTTTTTTTTTTTAGTTTTTCATCCGATGAAATTATTTCTTGAACCTATTCATCTTTTTTTCATTTTCAATATATTTAGAGTTTTAAATTCTCATTCTATGCTGGCTTATTTCAATTTTCAAATGTTCAGGGTTTACGTGCAAAATGACACATAAACACCGAATTTTTAACATGATCGTCTTTAATTGGGATGAAATTTTGCACATGTTTTCGGCATCATTTTCCTCTTTTTAAAAAAAAAATCGACCTTCGATTAATTTATAAAAAGGTCGTATGTGTTTTCGAATAAATTAATTTTTAAAAAATATGTAACTCGGAAACTGTTCAATCTACGAACAAACTCCGTTATTCCTAACGTCCATTATGCCTAACGTACTTATGCCTAACGGGGTATACCCGGTATGAACTATGGTCGTATGCTGATAGGGAAGGGGGGGTGGTTTGCTCCTCTCTGGAGGTGCAAACCTGATTGAGTGTCTTTTCTCCATGTTAGGGTCGGTTGATCTTCGTCCGAGTGCCAGCGAGGGACTCTAAACAAAACTGTGCACATCATGCTGCATCGTGCCAGTAACGAGAAGGCAGCCCCTCCAACGCGATGTAGGTAGCGCAACCCTGCTAAGGTAGCCTACCGAAGATTCTACAGTTACTATGAAAGGCAAAAGTAGAGCAAACGAATTGATTCAACGGCAACAGACCTGAATAAAGGACAACGATTGGAAAGTCGGATCTTGGAACATGAGAACTTTGAACGAAACCCGCACGTGTTGGGCTCCTGGCTCGTGAGCTGCAGAAGGTCGGCGTGAGAGTGGCAGCAGTCCAAGAAATACGATGGCGACGGTGACAGACCAGAACGCGGAGTGGGCTTCATGGTGATCGGGAAGTAGATGAAGCGTGTTATCCGGTGGAGACCGATAAGCGACCGCATATGCGTGTTGAGAATGAAGGGCAAATTCTTCAACTATATCCTGGTCAGCATCTATGCCCCAACGAATGTTAAGCCTGATGACGTGAAGGATGAGTTCTATGAGAGGCCTACGGAGAGTGCCCAACGCTAAGCCAGGAGTGCCAGCGAGTGACGGACGAGAAAAATGTTGCTAGGAATCGAATGCTAGTGGCAAGTACAGTGTAGCAAGGGCAGAAAAGAAACGAATCCACCGCAAAAAGAAAAAGCAACACGAAGTGAGTGTGATAGCTGAAGCGCAGAAGACCACGGATAGAAACGATATGCGGAGGTTTTACGCAACTCTCAATGGCGCGCGGCATAAGACTGCGCCAGTGCCCGCCATGTGCAATGACCGAAAGAGGAATTTGCTGACAGACAAGACTATGGTGGCAGTCAGGTTGGAGCAGCACTACGTAGATTTGATGAACGGTGAAAATGAAGGTATATTGGAGCAGGATGGACATAGTCGGCGATGGTCAAGCTGTGAAACCACCAACACTGGCAGTACTGACATTTTCATTTTCATTGAGAGAGGTCACGCGATATTTCCATTTTATTCTCTCCCGCTTTCATAGAAAACATAAACAATGAAAGAAATTCTGCCAAATTTTCACGGATTTTTATTTCTTGAAAGAGCATCAAAGTATTGTAAAAAAGCTGTTTGTTTTCAATAATGTTGCTTCTAACTCGAAAATCAAAAACAATACAATTATTTTATCGACTAGTCATCGCCATTTGCACAGATCTATTAAAACTATTCGAAAATTTAGATTTCAAAACATAGCAACATTTCTATCATGACTGCTTGTAATGTGAGGGAGACGGCTACATTTTCATTTGGTCTCTTGAAAATGAAAATGCAACTGTTTTCGCTTCCACATGACAGTCACGAAAACTACCAGTACTGAACGCTGGACGAGATAAAGAAGGCTCTAAACGAAGGACGGACGAGATCTCTACTTATACCTACCGTGTAAATTTTTGGTTCGTTCCATTAGAGTTGTACATGTACCACTTTATGGCAACGATTTTGGGTTTCTGTTACTTTTTGTTCCCGTTAGTTAAACATCAATAGTTTCGAAATTAGTGGAGAATCTGCGCATATTCCTCATTGCAATCTAGAATAACAGAACTCATGACAGGTTGAGAAGATTATACTAAAACAGTTTGTAAATTTGAATTTATTATACGGGGTTTTCGGGAAAATACGTCTCTTGTAAAATTTACTCAATGTGAAATGTACCACTTTCGCTGGCACCGGGTCATATGATAAATTCAAGTGGTCCCGCGAACGAGCCTCATGATAATTGGTCATAATAAACAACGATCCTCTTCTATTCATCATACAGCCCATTGGCCTACGATTTAATACATCCAGAAGCACCCTTCCACATGCATTACAATGCAACTTTAATAAAAACCGTGGTAAATGGGAGTCAACAATACGTCATAGACATGGCCCCTGCAATGTTTATCGGTTGTAATTCAACCGATCAACAATAACCACGCAAAGCTACTCTGAAGCTACCGAATCCCAGCATGACTAGCCTCTATTACAATCGTCATCACGTTTGGCTGGCACTTGGTTCGCTCAATGGCACACGTTCCCTGTTGGCATCCTACCGAGCTCTTGTTCCATTACCCAATCCGATCCGATGCATGCACTCGACCGCACTACGGACCTCGCGAGACGAATGGATCATGTAATCGTTTGCTTGTTTACACTCCAATCGTATACTTACGCCGATGACGATGGGAGCCACCACTCATGATGATCTACTGTAATTGAGTTTTGGGCCCCGAGTATGAAAGACGCTACGCTCATAAAGATCGCCGGGATGCAATCACAATCATTCATCATTCTTCGTTTGAGCTCGAAACACTACTGGATGATCTTCCACGCCGTATTTGGATCTTAGATTCATCCTTCAAACCCATTAAATCACAATGATGAATGCATGAACAGTCAATCACTGAGACGCGATGTGTGGTCCTCAGTTTTTTACTTTATTGAGCGGGTTTCAGTTTCGAATGCTTTATGGTGGTCATTTGCCAATTTCAGTTTTAACGATTGTTCAGAAGTAGACATTGGACCACATAGGCGGTGATGTCAAAACAGTATGAAAGCATGCGGCCCGAAATGTCCAAAAACCACTCGCAACCATCGACTGTATAGAAATCGACCATCAAAGATCCATTCACCTGTTTCAGTTAGATATTGGTACTACCGACCGATCCACTTTTTCGGCACTCAACACACCGCGAGTGGAAGATGTCGAGTAAAGGTTTCATAACATCTTCATTTTTCCCGCTTGGTTGGTGATTGGCTTACATGAAAAACCATCTCGGAATCTCACACGTTTCATGTTCCGACCAAAACAAAACATCCAATAATGAGAAGCATTTATTTGCACAAAATTGGACTAATTTTGGGATGAGTTGAATTCCATTGACCGATGCTTTGTGCAAAATCAACCAAACGCGGAATAATGTTTGAGGATTATTTTCCATTAGTGGTTTCCAATTTGTTTTTGTGCTGTGGAAATGTCTGTCGGAGAGATGCAACGCGCTAATGTATGTACTTAACTTGATGAATTTTAGTGATTGTATTGTTAAATAAGCAGTTCGAGTAAGTAGCGAATTTTAGATCTAGTGTTTGGCAGTGTTTCTGAATGATAACATCTCAAAATGTTTACATTCTGGATATCTGGTCGGGGTTCTGCCAAACCGCACCGAGCGGCTTTTCGACGTGATGTTTTGTTCGTAGTAGGACAACGGAAATCATCTCATATCAATTCATACGTACATTTGATGTAGGATACCATAGGGTTTGACTAATGTCCGATACGAATTGTGATCAATAAAAGCTGTTAAACGCAAGTACAGGTTAAAAATAGCATATTTTTTGTTGGCGAGCGATTTTTAGAGCGATTTGGCAGAATCAACCCAGTTATATCCTCCGAATATTTATCTTTCAATTGCGTCTTTAATCTTGAGATGTTGTAAGATATCCAAATTGTCCGGGAATTTGAGTAAAATGGCCTATCGAATCAACCAAAGCTTCCATGATGTCCCCAGCCGCGGTATCAACCAAGTTATGTCCTACGAGTATTTATCTTTTACTTGTGTCTCAACGTCCAATTACTATTTTTATTACCAGAATAAGGCCGGAGTGGCCTGTGCAATACATAAAAGTATTCTCCATTCAGCTCGGTCCATGGCTGAACTTCGCCAACCATGCAGTCTGCAGAGGGTCCGCAAATCGTTCTCTACCTAATCGATTCACCTTGCCCGCTGTGCTTCTCGCCTACTTGTTTCCGTCGAAGCGTTGTCAAAAACAATTTTTACCGGATTACTGTCCGACATTCTGGCTACGTGCCCGGCCCACCGCAGTTTTCCGATTTTCGTGGTGTGAACGATGGATGGTTCTCCCAACAGCTCATGCAACTCGTGGTTCATTCGCTTCCTACACGTACCGTCCGCCATCTGCACCCCACCATAGATGGTACGCAGCACTTTCCTTTCGAAAACCCCCAGTGCGCGTTGGTCCTCCACGAGGACTACCGTTTTAATGAGCGCTTTGTAGAAAGTCTGTTTGGTACGGCGGCGAACTCTATTCGATCGGAGCGTTTTGCGGAGTCCAAAGTACGCACGATATCCTGCCATGATGCGTCTCCGAATATCTCTGCTGGTATCGTTATCGGTGGTCACCAGTGAGCCCAAGTACACGAATTCTTGAACCACATCGATTTTGTCACCGCCGATAGAAACTCGTGGTGGGTGGCTTACATTGACCTCTCTTGAGCCCAGGGCTTGGATGGATGAGGCAATGAAAATGAGGACCGATACTTCAACACCAGATATACTCCCGAGGAAGGTAACTTCATAAGAGAACTTCAAAGTGCTTAGTGATGAATGCTTCTTCGCTCTAGACTAGGATAGGATGTGACAATAGAATTGCAACTGCCTTGTTGTTTCCTCAGTCGATTGCTTTGACAAGGTGGTGGCCAGTGCTTCCAAATATTTTTTATGCAAAATCCGCCGAATAGTACATGTGAAAAAATCATGTTTTCTCGTTCTCTTCTTCCATAATTCGTTATAAAGGATGCTACGTACTATCAGAAAAAAGTTTTTACATGGAGATGAAAGAGTTTTACAGTGGAATGGGTAAAAAGTTGGCCAATAATGCGTCTCATCGAGTGTTTTAAATTAGCATAACTCTTAATAATCATGCATACATCATTTGCAGCCTAGCATAAATTAATTTTACCCAAAAAATGAGAAAACAAACTTTTCAATTTTGTCAAAAATTTCAATTTAATTACCCAGCAACACGGCCAAGGTAACAACAAACTGCCCTTTTGAAAATGTGATATCGCCGATCGAAGTAATCGATTGTCATTTTCACCCAATCAGCAACCGGTACGATTTTGACAGAAAATCCCAAGTAACATTCAAACAGCTCTTTGGCATTCGGTGTTGTTTATTGCGGTTTTATTGCAACAATAGTCATGCTTTTCAGTTTATAAAAAGCATTTAACATGCATGAATTATGGTCCTTCTATAGGCTGTTTTCAAAACCTTTCGAAGCAGGTTCTAAATTCCGGATGATACGAAATTTTAAATATGAATTTATTGAAGCATTCCATTCCTTCATTAAACCATTTGAAAAATAACATTAAAGCTCTTTGATTTTTGTTTTATTTTGTTATTATAAAATACTTCTTAAAGTTGTTTTGTAACTACAAATTATACTTTCAAAACAATATGGCTTTAAATTGGCATTTATAAATGCTACAAACTTTGCTGATTGATTGAAAAAAAATCGCCAAATGAAGACGAGTAGTAAGAGCTGAGAACTTCATTCTCACAACAAGTATAGCCTGTAGATATAACTATGCTGCGTGCTTACTCACAATATGCATGCTGACATATTTTCAGCTACGTCAATTATATCGGTATCGAAATTTACGTTTCCTAAATCACGAGGTGGCTATGTAGGTGGAAAGACACTAACGTTAGAAGAAATAACATGATGCGCGTACCTGCTTCAGCCACCTTAAACGTTTCACATTTTCACGTTTCGCATTTCTGTTTCCGATAATGTGCCGTCACAGTATTTTATTTTTTACTTACGTGTATTGATTGATTTATTCGGCCTCTTAATCCGTGCCGAAAACTTCTTTTCATGCCGTTTGTTTAGTTTTGTTTGGAAATTTTGAACTGTCAAATCCCCTTTTATTATGGTCATCATATATGTTGAAAAATGACCAATCGGCATTTGTAACAGCTAATCAATAATAGTAAATAAGCAATTACGCATGGAAAAAGCTTTTATAATGTCACATTTAAACATTATGATTTTGTAGTTGATTTCATCGAAGCAAAACAATTATTTGAACAAATGGACCTCAAAAAATCATCTCGGATGCCATCGCCATATTTTTTTTCCACTTAGCATCAGTGGAGATTTTGCATCCAAATATGTAGGTATACTGCTTTACATTCATCGTATTTTATAAACAAATTTCCTAAGAACAATCAAAAATACATAAATAACAATTATTTTTGCAAAAAACGATTTTTTGTTGTTTATCGAAAAATTAGTTTTTTGAAAAATAATTGTAAAATTGGAGTTTTTTGAGAGCGCATCAGTTATATCAATGTTTTGCGCCATATGACACAATAAATCTGATTCCGCAACAAAAAATTATGCAAAAACTATGCATAAAGCAACTCTGCTTCAAATATTTTTATCGATGATTCAGATTTTTTTGTTTACATTTGATTATGGCATTTTATGGTTTCATAACAAGAGATTTTAATTTATTTTGTTGAGACTGAACATATTTTATTATTTCATGTGATTGTTTGAATAAAGCTAGGTTTAGAGAACTATGCAGGCATCAAGATTGAATAACTTAGAAAAGGTTTTAAATAATGCCAAGTTTCATTTATAGGAGTTTGGAAATGGATTTCTAAAGGTTCTTGAAGCCGTTTTTTTGTTTATGTTTCGTCAGATTCTGATCTTGAGCTCCGTCTTACATTTACGCTTAAAAACCATTGCAAGAGTGGGACAACTGGGCAGATACTACACTTCAAGAGGTTTTGATGTAAGCGACCGAGAAGCAAATACCTTTTCTAGGGTTTTATTGTCATAGGATTCAAATACTCTTGTAGCAAATCATAAAGCTCAAAATGTTACTTGGGAATCGGTACGATTTTTAATGACTAATTGGCACATCCTATCCTAGGCTCTAGATGGCACTGCTGTACGAAACAGTTGGAGAGTGAAATCAAGCACCTGCTTGTGCAGATAATATTTAATTCTCTTGCCTCCATTCTACTGAGTTGCGCATTTCATAAGGTACGTAAGGCAGGCTCTCTCTTTCTCGCTAATATGGTTTTGTATTTACACAACACTCCCTCGCATATGAAGCACTGCCGATGAACGAAGGAAGCATCCTCATTTCATGCTTCCCTACTGAACGATGCCTCCTCGGCATCCTCCGGCTTGTGAAGATGTCACGTTCAAGACTTCCCGCTTTCAATGTATAAAACGAATATTTTGTATTTGCCTCTTCCCTTGTTCGTGCAGTAAGCAGCACGTCATCGAGCGAACATCAATCGGTGAACTGAAATTAAAACCTCACTGTGAGCTAAAAACGAAGCATTCGTTCGTATTTGAACGAATTTTCCGAGGCCTGCTTGAGCCTCTTCCTATCATGTACTTCGTCTTCGACGTGTTGATGACTAGTCCAATCCGTTTAGCTCCGTTTTTCAGTCTGATGTAGGCTTCCTCCATCCGCTCAAAGTTACGTGCCATATGATATCAATGTCGTCAGCGAAACCAAATAACTGGATGGACTTCGTGGAAATCTTACCACTCGTGTCAATCCCTGCCCTTCGTATTACTCACTCCAAAGCGATGTTGAATAGCAGACACGAAAGACCATCACCTTGCCGTAACCCTCTGCGCGTTTCGAAGGGACTCGAGAATGCCTCTGAAACTCGAACTACGCACATCACCCGATCCATCGTCGCCTTGATCAACCGTATCAATTTATCCGGAAAACCCGGTTCCGTGCATCGATTGTATCATATGCGGCTTTGAAGTCGATAAATAGATAATGTGTGGGCACGTTGTATTCGCGGCATTTCTGCAATATCTGACGTATGGCGAACACCTGGTCTGTGGTAGAGCGTTCACCCATAAATCTCGCCTGGTACTGCCCCACGAACTCTCTTGCAATTGGTGTTAGTCGGCGGCATAAAATTTGGGAGAGTACCTTGTAGGCGGCGTTCAGCAATGTGATTGCGCGGTAGTTGCTACAATCCAGCTTATCGCCCTTTTTGTAGATGGGACACACGACAGCTTCCATCCACTCCTGCGGCAGAACCTCATCCTCCCAAACCTTGGTAATTACCCAGTGCAGCGCTCTAGCCAGTGCCTCACCACCGTGTTTAAACAGCTCTCCTGGTAGTTGGTCAACTCCAGGGGCTTTGTTGTTTTTCAGCCGGTGTTGTGTTACATGAATGAGATTATGCCGACAAAATGCAACCCAAAATTTTCACTATGTATCCCGCAAGACAAATACAGCCCTCGAATACATGTTGATGGTTTCTCTCTTCATTCCCAACAACCAACGCTGACCATTACTCCCAAATGACCAACACACTAGCACATACATGCGCGCGATCACAAGATCGGACTCACTGATCCAACAAGCCATCACTATACCTGATGCCAAGTTGGCGTGTGGCAATAAGTGCATGGTGTCATCATAAAGTGACCATAAATCAAATGCAAGTGGCCGAAAACGCGGAATAGTTTATTGCCAAGAAGTCAATGCATGTGACTTAAAGAGTGAGCATTATCGGAACAAATTCTTTTCTGATGCAAGGTAACAAGAACTTTGATAAATTCTTCCTCATTTGTGCTAACCACAACTTCCTCGAAAGGAACGGCCATGATAGGCAATTGATCCACGTGCTTTTTGCAAAGTGTTGATCGGCCGCGGCACAAAACGCACCTTCAATTTCGGGAAACCGGAATTGGGAGAACCCACAGTAAAGCAGGTGGATTCTCCCGAAAGATCAAACGTGCCTTTGCTTAGTAACATCCCCGCTTTTTGTAAGGCGGACTCCGTCATAATCAATACAGAAAACAACGATAACCGGCCATACGCATCAATAACCATTCTAGGGAAAGAGCTACGAGGATTGTTGGATAGCGGAGCAACCTGCAGCCTGATTGGGGATCTCTGACAAATATAGCAGACGAACTGGGACTTCAAAATTCCCGGTAATAGGAGAAGTGAAGACGGCAGATAACTCACCACAAAGTTTCCTTTTTCTCCTACGTACCAATTGCCTACAACAAAAGATTGTTACTCTTCCCATGCTCTTCATCGAATCTATGCCACCTTTGGTAATACTGGGAATGGATTTCTGGGCAAAATTTGGAATCCAGCCAACGATTTGAGGAATAACCACTAGCTGGGACTCGAACAATTCAGTAATAGGGACGTTGATACTAGGAGAGCAAGAACAACTAAAAGTAGCAACCCTAGGATTCCCCACATCGCAAAACCAAGGTCGACTAGGTAGAACGCACTTTTACTGTCACAAAATAGACACGGGAAACGCACCACCATTCAAACAGAAATACTACCCGATGTCCAAATTCGTCCTTGATGACCTGATCAAGGACCACCTCCTCCAGAATGTTTGAGCTTGGAGTAATAGAAGATGCAGTTTGCTGCCCATGGAACAACGCGACAGTGGCAGTGAAAAAAAAAGACGGTTCCATGCGATTATGTTTGGACGCTAGAAAGCTGAACTCAGTCCTAGTTCAAGAAGCCTACCCCATTCCACAAATAGCATCTATCGTCAACAATCTGAGTGGATCAAAGTTCCTCTCCTCAATCGACCTTGAATCAGCTTTTTGGCAAATACCGCTTGCAGAGGAATCAAAGCAGAAAACAGCCTTCACCATACCACAGCGAGGGCATTACCAATTCACTGTGGTGCCATTCGGACTCTCTACTGCCAGTCAGGCTCTATCACGGGTCATGAATCATCTATTTATCGATCTAGAACCAAAAGTTTTTGTGTATTTGGACGACCTGGTATTGGCAACTGAAACTTTCCAAGAACACCTGGATCTACTCCACGAGATCGCGAGGAGACTAAAAAGAGCTGCTCTAACAATTAATGCTGAAAAATCTGCGGGCTACGTACTTGATCAACAAGGCTGGTGCGTTGACGAGGCCAAAGTGGAAGCAATCACAAAGTTTTCCGCTCCAACATCCAAGAAGGAAGTCCAAATATTTCTCGGCATGTGCGGATGGTATCGGAGATTCATCCGAAAATGTTCCAAGACAGCTGCTCCACTAGCAGAACTCACAAAGGCAAGAAATAAGTTCAAATAGACAGAAGAATGTGAGAATGCCTTCCTGACACTAAAACACTGAAATCTCATCTGATTTCGGCTCCTGTTTTGGCAACGCCAGACTACTCAAGACCGTTTGCCGTAGCTTGTGACGCTTTCGATGTAGCAATGGAGGTGTTTTAACACAAGTAGTCGAAGGGGAAGAGAAAGCAATCTGTTACTTCTCTCAAAAACTTTCATCTTCTGAACGCAAGTACTCAGTGACACAACGCGAATGTTTAGCGGTAATTAGATCAATTGAGAAGTTCCGCGGATATCTCGAAGGAACACACTTCACGGTTTATTGCGACCACTCAAGTCTGACTTATCTGAAAACCATGAAAAATCCAACTCCACTTTTGGCGAGATGGATCCTTCGGATGAACGCATACTCATTCGATATCAAATATCGCAAAGGAAGCTCTAACATCGTTCCGGATTGCCTAAGCAGGGTGGAGATTGTAAATAGCATAAATGCGTCACCCTCACTAGCTCCAGATCCGTGGTTTGAAAGGCTGGTGGAAAATGTTGGACAGTGACAAATTTCCAGACTTCAGAATGATCGGAGGACACTTGTACAAAAATTGCACCACGAAGGATGAAATCGGCAGCAGATGTCACCGTTGGAAGAAAGTTGTTCCAACTCACAATCGCCGGGAACTCATGCACAGATATCATGACACGCCTACCGCAGCACACCTTGGAAGTGATCGCACGCTGAATCGCATTCAACGAGACTATTACTGGCCTCAGATGGCCATCGACGTTCGGAAATATGTTCGAAGTTGCGAGGTGTGCAAAGCCAGCAAAGCACCCAATACAACACTGACACCCACGCTAGGGAACCCGAAACCAGCTCAACTTCCTTGGGAATTAATATCGGTCGACTGGATTGGTCCTTTAACACGATCGAAGAAAGGTAACACAGTCATTTTAGTAATAATCGACTGGGTGACAAAATTTGTTGTCATAGAACCATTTCGAACCGCAAACGCCCAAAAAATGTCGGACTTTCTCGAACACTACGTATTTCTCCGATACTCCACACCAAGAATCATCGTTTCCGATTCGGGATCCCAATTTTTATCCCAGATCTTCCAGACACTGCTCAAAAGGTATAATATAATCCATATGAGAACTGCTTTCTACACACCAATGTGCAATGCAGCGGAGAGAACAAATCGGACGCTTATCACCTGTGTAAGATCATTACTCGATGAGGACCAAAGAGATTGGGACGTTCATGTTCAACAAATAGTATGTGCAATAAACACTGCAAAGCACGAAACTCTTGGATGTAGTCCTTACTACTGTAACTTTGGAAGGGATCACATTATGTACACAGATCAATACATTTCCGCCAAAATCAATTCGGCCGAAGACCTCGCAGTGGCCCAAAAGGCAAGAATAAAGTCAGTGCATAACATTCAGCATTTTATATTAACCAGGATCAAAGCAGCTCATGATAACAGCAAGAAACGCTATGACCTAAGAGCTCGGAATAGAACGTTTGCTGAAAGGGAAACAGTGTGGAGAAGATCATTTGAACTGTCCAACGCAGCGCAGCATCGAACGAAAAAACTAGGAGCAAAGTTCATACCATGCATCGTAAGACAAACGCAAGGCTGTAATAACTACTTACTAGAAGACATCAAGACATCAAAAACTGGCGTTTATCACGCAAAGGATATCAAACCAGACTAAAACCAACGAAACGAGCTATGTCCACAGCACCCTATCCGCTGTCAACAAGGAGCATTTGCCGAAGAAAACATCGTTTTGTATGAAGGAAAAACTGAATAAGACTTCCTGATAATTCATCATCCATACACGATCAATCTCCAAAACAAATTCTATCCAGCTATGTAAGCACACCAACTGCCGACTATGAGCATAACGCCACAGAAACATGCTAGCTGCTGACTCGAAGGCCCAACAACTCTAAATGAAACCTCGTCGCAGCAAGCATTCCTCTCGTACCTCAACGTCTTCAGGATCCACGAAACGCCATATTTTGATGAGTATCGAGCGATATAAATTCCCTATCAAGCCAACAAACCGAAGGAGAGCAGTAGCATATGTAATTCGAGAGTTCGATTCAACAAAAACTATTCACACCATTTAAAGATCACTCACTTAAGTCTGGAATACTAATAAACGTCATATTTAACGCTTATCAAACTCAACATGATGCAAAACATACTACGTAACATGTTTGGCTCATAAATCATCCAAAACGTATTTTCTCAGCAAAATTTCTGGCGCCCAACTGCAAAATCGTAACTCAGATGTTGGAGACGCGATTGGCCCTAGAATAAAGAAAGATAAGAAAGTAGGCTTAATGATATTCTGCAGCGCAGCAGCCGCGGTGAAGAAGCGAATTTCTTGAATAGATCTGGCATACAAAATGTAAATCAAGAAGAAGTATACCGCAGAGCATTAGTGATTAATCATAGATTTAATCATGATTAATGAATAATGGGTTATTTAATCATTATTCATTAATCATAATCATACAGATTATATGATTTATTCATTAATCACTAATCGTTAATCATAGATTTTTACATTCAATCATGGATCACTAATCATATTCATAATTATTTTGAGTTTATTCATTAATCATCAATTATAATCATGGCATACATCGCTTTTATTCATTAATCTTTAATCATAATCATATAATTTTTATACCTTTCAATAACCCAATTTGGAAGAAAGGTTACTTGACTATTGATCATTATGCAAATCATTCAATTTGATTTTTCATAATCATTAATCATTAATCATATCGATTGTTAATCATTAATCATACACATGTTTTGTCAACATTTAATCACGATCAGTAATCGTTAATCATACTCCAAACGTTTTATTCATTAATCATAATCGTTAATCATTGTAAAAAAATATTTTATTCGTTAATCATAATCATTAATCATTGTCAAAAATTAATAAATCATTAATCATAATCTTTAATCATAGAGTTGAATGATTCAATCATAACCAATTTAATCATTCATTTGAAGCTTTATTCATTAACGCTCTGGTATACCGTTAGCTAATAAGTTCTGTTTTGAAGTACGGTAGTTGAGTAGCACACAATACTCGATGTCCAAGGCAAACCTCAGGAGAAGATTTTTCGATATTGTATAGAGTAAGAATCAATTAGCCTTTCCAAGATCTGAGCATCACCAGATAGACGAAATTTTTGCGAATTCAACATTCGCAAAAATTTCGTAGCCGTTTGAATGATGTTGTGTTACATGAATGAGATTATGCCGACAAAATGCAACCCAAAATTTTCACTATGTATCCCGCAAGACAAATACAGCCCTCGAATACATGTTGATGGTTTCTCTCTTCATTCCCAACAACCAACGCTGACCATTACTCCCAAATGACCAACACACTAGCACATACATGCGCGCGATCACAAGATCGGACTCACTGATCCAACAAGCCATCACTATACCTGATGCCAAGTTGGATCAGTGAGTCCGATCTTGTGATCGCGCGCATGTATGTGCTAGTGTGTTGGTCATTTGGGAGTAATGGTCAGCGTTGGTTGTTGGGAATGAAGAGAGAAACCATCAACATGTATTCGAGGGCTGTATTTGTCTTGCGGGATACATAGTGAAAATTTTGGGTTGCATTTTGTCGGCATAATCTCATTCATGTAACACCGGCCGATCTCCACCTGGATTTCCTGGAGATTCGGAGCCGGAAGTCGCATGTCCTGCGCGCGTGCTCCTAGGTTCATTACCATACCGCCACCGTTGTCTGCCATATCGCCATTCGGGTGTTCTTCATATTGCTGCCGCCACCTTTGGATCACCTCACGCTCGTTTGTAAGAAGAAGGTTCCAGTTTATGTCCTTACACATATCAGGCTTTGGCACATGGCCCTTACGTGAACGGTTCAACAGTTACTCCGTCTATTCACGGTCTCGATCTTCCTGCTGGCGCTTTTTCCTCCGGAAAATCGAGTTTTGTCTGTTCCGCGCCCGTTTATATCGTGCCTCGTTCGCCCTCGTGCGGTGTTGCAGCAATCTCGCCCATGCTGCATTCTTCTCCTCAACTAACTGCTCACATTCGCCGTCATACCAGTCGTTTCTCTGATCCGGAGCCACCGTGCCTAGTGCAGCGGTTGCGGTGCTTCCAATGGCGGATCGAATATCTCTCCAGCCATCTTCAAGAGATGCTGCGCCTAGCTGCTCTTCCGTTGGGAGTGCCACTTCCAGCTGCTGCGCGTAGTCTTGGGCTAGTCTACCGTCTTTTTAGCCGCCCAATGTTAAGTCGCGGCATCCGACTTCGACGCGTGTTGTACACCGTCGAGAGTTTTGAGCGCAGACATACTGCAATGAGGTAGTGGTCGGATTTAATATTAGGTAAGTGCGGTAAGTGCGTACGTTCGTGATGTTGGAGAAGAATTTACGTTACTTGATTAGGTGATTTCCATATGGGCCTTGTGGATATTCTTGCGGGGAAATAAAGTGCTGTTGCGGGAGGCTGTGAAGTTTATGCATCGTTGGCCGTTGTCATTCGATACGGTGTGCAGACTATCCGGTCCGATGACCGGTCTATACATTTCCTCCCTTCCTACCTGAGCGTTCATGTCACCGATGACGATTTTGACGTCCCGCAGTGGGCATCCATCGTATGTCTGCTCCAGCTGCGCATAGAACGCTTCTTTCTCGTCGTCGGATCTCCCTTCGTGTGGGCAGTGCACGTTGATGATTCTATAGTTGAAGAAACGGCTTGCACATCCTTACGTTGATTGGCTGCCACCCAATCACGCGTTGGCGCATCTTTCCCAGCACTATGAAGCCGGTTCCCAGCTCGTTGGTGGTGCCATGGAGCTCTCCATGGAATTTCCAAGAAATTTCTTATAGAAATTCAATCAACTATTCCATGGAAATTCCAACGAATTACGCAAGAGAATGGAAAATCAAACGTATTTCCGAGACGCCAACTATTTCAAAGCTAATAGAATATCCATTCTTAAAAATGTCCTAAGCACCCAAACACATGTATGTGACGGATGCCTCATAGAAAAATTTCACTTTTTATGTTTTCGCCTTTAGTTTGGTAGGTATATAGTCAAGTTGATATGTTGTTGTAGCTGTCGATTCTATTTTGTAAAGACGTATGATTTGTTTGAGATGCCACAGCTACGTTGCTTTATACCAAATAAATGTGGGTAATTCCCCAAAGTCTCATTAATCATAAAACATACGGTGCCAAGTAATGCCAAAAATAATTATATATTAAGTAATATGAGGGCTAATACATTCACGCAACCTACAATTTTTCAAGTCGCATAAAAACAACAATACAGCTCCGGTCGATCCGTTTTCACTTTCTTTAAGCGCCGTGCGTACGCATTCATTTGTCTTTCCGTAACAACACGCTTCATCACCCAGCATCATTGAGGAAAAAACGTGTAAAACATTCATATCCGAAATACAGACCGCAAACACACCCGTCACTTACCTACATCCTTGCTTCCGCGCGTCATTGAGTGTTTTATTCAGCTGTCAAAAAATAGGCACGTCCCGGCGTTCTCCACTTGCGCCCATTATTGTGGGGCCTGTTACTAATCAGCTATGAAGTTATAGGTGCTATTCAATGGTAGAAATATATACGTTCCATGACGGAATAGCAAGTGAATCATATGATATACGAACGCGAAAATAGTAACTTGGCATAGAAACTTAACCTTCAATAACGTTGAAAGTGCTTAAGCAACACTAATCTGTATGGAGGGAGATTGAGGATGTACGCAAATAAAGAAACAAGGCATATGAATGTGAATTTAAACTTAAGTTGTTACTTTCACCCGCATATTCCAATTATAATTTTCAGTTCATATTTTTATTGACAAGTTTCAACTTTATTATGAGCCACTCATCGAGCTGCCATTATCCCACCGAGGAAGTACCGCAGCATGACTTCGATAAATCCATTTTTTCTGCGTCTCAGATGAATTGGTTAGGGCCTTCAAACTTCGTCTATAGGTTAGTGCGGTTCGATATCGCAACATTCGTAACTCCACCCAAAGGGTGCGATGATGAGATGAAGCTGGATGGAAATTTTGTGCGTGTCGCGAGATTTCGATTTCAATCTGCGCGGCGCGACGGATGGCGTCTGGCTGCAGCCTGCGAGTTTACTTGAGGTAAAAGGTGTTAAAACTTATTTAGAGCTGATTGATTGGCCGCGGGCACGCATGAATAACGCCCGGCGGACGGCAGAAGCAACAGCAACAGCCAACCCAGCATCAGCAGGTTGCTCGTGTGCTTTTACTTTCGTTGCAGATGCGGACGACACGGGAGGAATGCCCTTTTCTAGGGGCGGGATGTGTGGTATAGCATTACAAACGCAGGCGGGGAGCCTAATATTCGTTTTATCGATTGATTAATGGATTGTGCTGAGTGTTGACCAATCCGTCGATGGGTGGGTCGCTGTTTGAACTGGTGCACTTTTGAATGCTTTCGAGGTGAACCCACTGTGTTAACACTGATTGAATGGATTGGGAGGGCCTAATGGATTCTGGTGCATGTGGGACTATGAATGGAGTGATTGTTTCCATTGAATAAGCCTACTTTCACTGAATGGATTATTATGGTTAATCTTGTATTGTGTCAACGAATTAAACGATTGCTTCATTAGGAATTGTTTGCGTAGGGGTTGGGTTTAAAGGCATTAGGAGAAAAAGATTTGATCTGTGATTTATCTTTTATTTCTGAACACAGGTATAGCATTCCTAAACCTACAATACGATTCGATTAATCTACTAAAGATAAGTCAAAACATAAAAATGTTTCAATTTCGGAATGTGCAGTGAATAGTTCGATTCTTTATTGAACGACAATCCATGCACAAACTGATATTAAGTAAAATTATGATGACAGCTAGAAAATAGTTCAACTGCCTATTTGTTTATGAGCGAATTATTCGTTTCAATTGCAACAAATCGTTATTCATTTTTTTTTATTAAATGGTAATGAAAATTTTTATTCAATAAGCAACACGTGAAATTTAGAAGAGCATCTTATTTATTATAAATCCTGTAATTCAATTCGATAAAACTTTCACCCACCAACACGTAATACTTCATATTACCTAACAAATCACCTTTCATGAGGCATACCAGAAAACTGCAACATTTTCTTCGCTGAACCGTCCCTTGCCAACCGGGTTTGCCCTTTCGGGGGCAATTTTAATTCCCCATATTACTCCAGCTGCAGCCGATGCGATGCTGCACCGTCTTCCGCCTTATCGGTCTCGGCAGCGGTATTGAACGCCCGTGGCCCGCCAGACGATCGCTGCAGCAGTATATCGGCGCACAATCAGCGCAAACCATTTAATCAAAGCTCTTTGGAAGAAATTAGCCGGGAAGACACCTGATGGTGCCGACCGTGTAATTGATCGTCAAACTACCAAACGCTCCGCCTTGAAACGATGACGTCCTCTGGGCCCTCTCTCGTGCGATGCAAAACGATGCAACAGTGAGTGCCGCCGCGCCGCCAAATGGATAAATCTTCGTGTCTAAAACGTTGTAAAGTGCCGTCTGTCTTGGTTGCGATCAAGTGCTAATAACGGATTGGTTTCATGTTCGACAGCAACGAAACAGGTCGTTTAGCAATCGCTGACACCAGGCAGCCGCGAGAAAGCACATACAGGCATACTTCGACTTTATTAACTTGAAACTTGCAGAAAGAGTTTAAGCAAATCGATAGATTTTTAGAACATGTTTTACAGGACCAAATTTAATTCATCATTCATCAACATTCCTATGGAAATATCTACACCCAACAAGTGGATGGAAGATAATAATACCATTTTGCTTTGAAACCTTGCATAATCTGTTAGGAAGATTTAAATACCATCATTGTAGTGAAATCTCACAATTTCGTATTTTTTAAAACTTAAGATGCTTTTTTAATAAGATGCTTAAACTTTATTTTTATGTAAAGCTTGCAGGATTGTATAGCTATACCAAAATTTTATACAAAAATTGCAAAATTTGTTTGTTTAGGTGTAGTCTAAATTGTTGGTTGATATTCAGATGTTTGTCGTGAAGAATCACAATGTTTTTTTTTACATTTTGAAACTTTATGGAAATCAAATAGATTCTATGATGAACTTTCCACGGAAAGAGATACAAATTTCTTTATGAATCCCCGATGGTAATCGAAATGTGTTTATGTGTTTATTTTCATGAAAATTAAGATGAGGAGATGAGGATTCAAATGAACTTACTGTAAAAAATCTGTAATAAATAAACAATGCAATTTAGATATTTTTTAAAGAATAAGGTAAAGTTTCCTTGGATATTTGTAATAATTTACAATTTGCAATAAGTTTTAGATAAATTTGGAATGAATGATTTATGGGAAATCAGATAAATTTCCTATGAAAATTTCGACGAATTTATTACGAAAATTTTGATAAATTTTCCACGGTAAACTGAATGAATGTATTTGTCACGGAAATGCGAATGAATGTATGTATAATTTGAAATAAGTGCCTGCTTAGTACTTATGCCTGTCTAATCTGTATTCGCATATCAAATACAAAAAGCTTTCAATGACTAGCTTGACTGTGTATCGGAATCAAACACAATAAAAAAACGAAAAAATTAAAATCTATGTCTATAAAACTCAATGTTTGTATGTTCCAGCATAACTTCTTAACGCATTTACCGATGTCAACCAAATTTGGAACACACATTCTTTATCATAAGGAGACGACGATGGCATGATCTTTGGGAAAGAGGGAAGGGATGGGGGAGGAGTATGCTTTAGAAAACGAATGATTCAATGTAACTTCTAAACCCGTACACCGATTTCTACCAATAGCAAATGATTATAGATGGGGTAGGACAGTCATTGGGGAAAGGAAGAGGTGTGTTAAGGACAATAGGCATAACGATCATTTGGCATAATTGTGTATAGCGTCAAAAGTGATACCTTTTTCAAAAGTGGGCGTCCGGAATTCGTTAATGGTAGGCTTGATCACTTCTTTAAAAAAAAATAGACGTTTCGCCGGAATAATACAACGGTGTATGTGATTCCTCCGTTAGTCGTTTGCGTGATTCCTTATTTGCAAGTAGGCGTTTGCTTGCAATAAGTTAATGATGGATTCCTCGGGAGTAGTTATGCCGTTTCGTTCGGTCGAAAAATACCTACCATCAGTCTATACTTATCAGAACATATCATCGATCTACTTTATCTACATATGTGAAAAATACAGTAAATAACGCTTTCTCTTCCACGATTCCAAGTTATGCCAAATGACTTTGCAAAACAATTATGCCAAATGACCCAGGTTCCCCTGAAAATAACATTTTCCCGAAAATAACATGTTAGAGGAAACTTCAGAAGCGAGCCAGCCTAGAGTAGACCTGTGCGCCGATAGAAAATTTACCGGCGGCGGCGTGATAGATCATTTTCAGCCAGCGGCGGCGGCGTAGCGGCAGCACGCCGTTGGTAATCGGCGGCGGTCGGCGTGAACTGATTTCAAACGTCAAAAATTCTCGGAGTTTCTTCAGAAGTTCCTCAACGAGTTCGTTGAGAAGTTCACCAAAAATTCTCTGGACATTCCTTCAGAAGTTCCTCCAGGAGGTCCTCAAGGAATTCCTCCAAAAGTTCCTCCAGTAGTTCCTCCAGGAATTCCTATAAAAGTTCCACCAAATTCCTCCAGGAATTCCTAAAAAAGTTTCTTAACGAACTCCATCGCAAAGTTCTCCAGGAATTTCTCCAGAAGTTCCTTCAAAATTTCCTGCGGAAGCTTCTTCAGGAATTCCTCTTCCGGAAGTTCTTCTAAGAACTCCACCTAAAATCCCGCCAGCAACTCCTCCGGAGGTTCCTTCATAAATTCCTCCTTCATAAATTCTCTCCGGAAGTTGTTCCAAGAATTCCTCCATAAGTTCCTCAGGGAATTCCTTCAAACGTTCTTTCGAAAGCTTCTCCAGGAATTCCTCTTCCGGAAGTTCCTCCAAGAACTCCACCGGAAATTCCTCCAGCAACTCCTCTGGAGGTTTCTTCATTAATTCCTCCGGAAGTGCCTCCAGAAATTCCTCCGGAAGTGTCTCCAGAAATTCCTCCGGAAGTTGTTCCAAGAATTCCTCCAGAAGTTGCTCAGGGAATTCCTCCGGTAGTTCCTTCGGAAGCTTCTCCAAGAATTCCTCTTCCGGAAGTTCCTCCAAGAACTCCTCCGGAAATCCCTCCAGCAACTCCTCCGGAGGTTCCTTCATTATTTCCTCCGGAAGTGCCTCCAGAAATTTCTCCGGAAGTTATTCCAATAATGTCTCCAAATTCCTCCGGAAGTTCCTCCTGGAATTCCTCCGGAAGTTCCACTAGGAGTTAGTTGGGAACTTCCTTCAGGAATTCTTCGGGAAGCTCCTTCAGGAATTCTTTGGGAAGCTTCTCCAGGAATTCCTCCGGAAGTTCCTCCAGGAATTCCTCCAAAAGTTCCTCCAGTAGTTCCTCCAGGAATTCCTATAAAAGTTCCACCAAATTCCTCCAGGAATTCCTGAAAAAGTTTCATAACGAACTCCAACGCAAAGTTCTCCTGCAATTTATCCACAAGTTCCTTTAAAAGTTCCTTCGGAAGCTTCTTCAGGAATTCCTCTTCCGGAAGTGCCTCCAGAAACTCCTCCGGAAGTTGTTCAAAGAATTCCTCCTGGAATTCCTCCGGAAGTTCAACTAGGAATTAGATGGGAACTTCCTTCAGGAATTCTTCGGAAAGCTTCTTCTTTGGAATTCTTTGGAAGCTTCTCCAGGAATTCCTCCGGAAGTTCCTCCATGAATTCCTTCGGAAGTTCCTCGGGAAATCCTTCGAAAGTTCCTCCAGGAAATTCTCCGGAAGTACCTCCGGCTTCTCCAGGAATTCCTATAAAAGTTCCAACAAATACCTCCAGGAATTCCTAAAAAAGTTTCTTAACGAACTCCATCGCAAGGTTCTCCAGGAATTTCTCCTTCAAAAGTTCCTTCGGAAGCTTCTCCAGGAATTCCTCTTCCGGAAGTTCCTCTAAGAACTCCACCGGAAATCCCTTCAGCAAATTCTCCGGAGGTTCCTTCATTAATTCCTCCGGAAGTGCCTCCAGAAATTCCTCCGGAAGTTGTTCCAATAATTCCTCCAGAAGTTCCTCGGGGAATTCTTACAAAAATTCTTTCCAAAGCTTCTCCAGGAATTCCTCTTCCGGAAGTTCCTCCAAGAACTCCACCGGAAATCCCTCCTGCAAATCCTCGGAAGGTTCCTTCATTAATTCCTCCGGAAGTCCCTCCAGAAATTTCTCCGGAAGTTATTCCAATAATGTCTCCAAATTCCTCCGGAAGTTCCTCCTGAAATTCCTCCGGATGTTCCACTAGGAATTAGTTGGGATATTCCTCCAGGAATTCTTCGGGAAGCTCTTTCAGGAATTCTTTGGGAAGCTTCTCCAGGAATTCCTCCGGAAGTTTCTCCAGGAATTCCTCCAAAAGTTCCTCCAGTAGTTCCTCCAGGAATTCCTATAAAAGTTCCACCAAATTCCTCCAGGAATTCCTAAAAAAGTTTCTTAACGAACTCCATCGCAAAGTTCTCCTGGAAATTATCCACAAGTTCCTTCAAAAGTCCCTTCGGAAGCTTCTTCAGGAATTCCTCTTCCGGAAGTGCCTCCAGACACTCCTCCGGAATTTGTTCCAAGAATTCCTCCAGAAGTTCCTCCGGAAGTTCAACTAGGAATTAGTTTGGAATTTCCTTCAGGAATTCTTCGGAAAGCTTCTTCTTTGGAATTCTTTGGGAAGCTTCTCCAGGAATTCCTCCGGAAGTTCCTCCAAGAATTCCTTCGGAAGTTCCTACGGGAAATCCTTCGAAAGTTCCTCCAGGAAATTCTCCGGAAGTACCTCCGGCTTCTCCAGGAATTTTTATAAAAATTCCAACAATACCTCCAGAAATTCCTAAAAGAGTTTTTTTGCGAACTCCATCGCAAGCTTCTCCTGGAATTTCTCCAGAAGTTCCTTCAACAATTCCTTCGGAAGCTTCTCCAGGAATTCCTATTCCGGAAGTTCCTCTAAGAACTCTACCGGAAATCCCTCCAGCAACTCCTCCGGAGGTGCCTTCATAAACTCCTAAATTCATAAATAAATAAATAAGTGCCTCCGGAAGTTGTTCCAAGCTTTCCTCAGAAGTTCTTAACATAATTTCTGAAGAAAATCCATAAGAATGCAAGAAGTTGAAGTATTTTCAAATAAAGTTTAAGAGAAAATACAAAAAAATCTTTTTGTTTTCCCAGATTTGAAATTTCCAATAAAATTCCGAAATAATTTCAAACCAAAACACCAAAGACACCAATAAGACCGATAAGATACCTGTCAAAACAATTCAATGTCTGCCAAATCTGTAATCTAGTTGTGTAAGCAGCGTTAGTTAGAAATTATTCAATTATCACTTTACAATTTGATTTTCGTTTAATTTGAGAAATGAATCACACCTTTAATAAAATATGTATATGTTTGCCCGATCATAATTGTATAGCTAAATCAGCCCAATGCTGCAGTTGTGGGTAGGTCGCCATCCAATAATTTTTGCATACTTGAAATTAGATAAATGTAATATGAACTTGACCGAAAATATATATTTCCGATAGGATGAACTTACCAGTAAAAATGATCTTTTACCAAAATGTACGAAACTCATTACCTACTTATTACTACTAGCTCTTCAATAGCCATCGACATGGTAAAAAATATTCGGCGGCGTGTAAAATTTTCATGCGGCGGCGCGCCTATTCATTTTTGACAGCGGCGGTGGCGTGAGAACATCACTGGCGGCGGCGCACATGTCTAGCCTAGGGATGAACTTAAATAAAGACAACATTTCTCGCTTAACTTTTCAAAAGCACCTAAGTAACATTTTTTTCATGAATTACAGTGGATCCAAAAAGTATTCGTCTAGCTGCATATTCTTTAGTAAAATGTAAAACTTGGGCGTGATAGAAGTGAAATCAAAAAACTTTCTTCTAAATTTGGTAGAAAACTTATCAACACATGATTATTATTCAGAAATAAATAGAAATTTCAATTACTTTTTCTGGTATGTAGAGAATATCTCAATTTCGTCAATTTCGCTCGCTCAAAAAGTATTCGTCTATTCAAAAAATAATCGAGTGAAACACGAATAAAACAGTTTTATTCGCATGTAGTTACACTAGCACACTCTAGTGATGTCTAGCAACATTTTTGTCACTATTCAATGACAGATCAAATAATGTTTTTGTTTTGTTTGAACTTGGCGCGGAAAATAGAAGCACCATGGGTGGGAAAAGTGAAAAGATGAGTCAAAATGAAAAAAAAAACTTATTCTACGCCTGCATAATTAGTGCAAGTTGACTTATGACTTTGCAAGAAATGTGGGTAGGCCAAGGGTAGCAAGAATTCAATCATTTAATTGGTGATTGATCGCATCAGCGCCACAAAAATCTATCAAAACAAATAACAGAGTGGTCGCCAGCGATGGTAAACTGATAACGATGAGCGATTTATTGTGCGGAAAATTAAAAAAATCCTTCAAAACGAGTTCACCCATATAGGCAAGTGAGTTGTTGAGAAGAAGTGCTTAGATATGAACCAATACGAACAGAAATACCTGTGAAGAGTATGGGTATAATGGGCGAGTATCACGGAAGAAAATTCAAGTGAGCCATCAAATTATCAAAAACAGCTCGATTTCAGCTAAAAATATCGCTGGAGAAGGATGACTTTCGGAATCAAGTCATGTTATCTGATGAAAGCAAGTACAGCATATTTGGATCAAATGGCCGATGTATGGTATGGCGGAAAATGAATATTGAGATACAGCCGCATTATCTCTTTTGAGCAGTAAAGCATGGTGGGGGCTCCGTCATGGTCTCTGAGGTGCTTGAGCGCAACCGGTGCGGGAAAATTTCACATTATTGAAGGAATTATGTATCACAAAATGTTCATCCGCATTTTGAAAGAAAATTTGAACGCCAGTGCTGGGAAATTGGGCTTACAGGGAACATACATCTTACGGGGTGATAATTACCTCAAGCACACAGCCCAAAGTACTAAGCTGTAGCTACTCTATAATACCCCAATCAACTCAAAACGTCTCCTCAGATCCCATATATGAATCCAATTTAACTCCATCGGAAGGTTCTGAACGACAAACTTTTCGTGAAATTCGTGAAAGTCATATTTCCAACAACAACGAATTGAAATTAGTGTTGAAAGAAAAATGGAAGAATATTCCGTTCCCCATTAAGGCTAATTAAGTCAGTTCCATGCCACAAGAACTACAGCCCGTCATAGATACACAGGGGAATCCAACGAAATATTGAATTCCATTCTACAACTCCTGTTTTCGTTTCAAAAGCGCGCTAAACCTGACTAGACGAATACTTTTTGAGCACGTATTTAATGAATTGTTATGTTTTGTTACCTGTGTTTTTGTTATTGTTTTATTTTTCTGTTTGATTTTTAACAATAAAGATGAATTGATTAATTTACTACACAATGTAATCGATAGTTTTATTTTTTTGAGCTTACTAGATTCTATCTTTGACATTTTCTAGAAAACACACAGCTAGACGAATACTTTTTGGACTCACTGTAATTTGAATACTGCAATCAATTACTTCCATGTTGTTCTGTTGATTGCGCTGTTCAAATTAATTCATGATAAAAATGTTACTTAGGTCCTTTTGAAAAGTTAAGCGAGATTTTCCCGGAAATATTAGATTATAATACATAATAATATATTTAGCGAAACCATTGGTGCGAAACCAAAGTTAGGTCTGCCTTCTTTTCATAAAATGATGAAGTATCAATAACAAAAACAATTGGTTTCATCCCTTTCCGAATGTAAAAAAAAATACATAAAATACTCGGGCACTTATTCAAAAGGACGTATGTGATTTTGTAAACAAAGATGCCAACGTCGATTTGTCCAATCTGATGGCACTTCTACGCAAACCAATACCACGAACAGGTAACCAAAGCCTTCCGCTACCTGTCTGTGGTGATAGTTTGAGTGGGAGTGCCATCAGATTGGAGAAATCAACGTTTGAATCTTTGTTTACGAAATCACATACGTCCTTTTGAATAAGTACCCGAGAATAATAATTTTTCACGTTCACATGACTTTCCCACAGTGTTTCGGATGAATATCTAGAGAAAGTTCGGATCCTATACCCATTGAATTTAAAAGTATTTTACAACGGAGATCCGAATGAATCTCCCACAAAAATGCGAAAAAAATTACAACGGAAATTCGGATAAATTTTGCAAAATTTGGATTATTTTCCCACGTAAATTTAGATGCATTGGAATAATCTCGGATAAATTTCTCACCAAAAATCGAATAAATTTCTCTCGGAAATTCGATTAAAAATAGTTCGAAAGTTTGAAAAAAAAAAATCGAATTCGTTTTACACGGAAATTCGATTTATTTTCCAACGGAAATCCGTATGAATTTTCCAGAAAAATGCGGATAAAATTCCGACGGAAGTTTGGATGAATTTCTCATAGAAATTTGGGTAATTTTTCCAAGAAAATTCGGATGAATTGTGATAAATCCTGAATAAATTTCCCACCATAATACAGATGAAATTTCCACTGGAAGTCGAATTAAGTTCTTTTGAAAATCCGGATGAATATTCCACGTAAATGTGGATGAATTTTCCATAGAAACTCGGTACACTTTCTTACATAAAGGTTGGAACAATTTCTCACCAAAATTCGAATGAATATGCTACAAAACTTCTGATGAATTTCACGGAAATTAGAATAATTTTCTACCATAAATTGGGATGATTTCCTTTTGGAAATTTGGACGAATTTCTCAACAAAAGTCGTATGCAGGGTTCGTAATGCTCACTCAATCTCAGGAGCACAGGATGGACATTTTTTGAGTAATCTGGTTTAGGGTGAAGTTGATCAAGTCAGCTCTACTAAAATCATTATGACCTAGTAGTCAAAATACACTAGAGTAATTTGTATGAATGTTGAATTTACTACTTAAAGAAGTCTATGAAGTCAATATTTGAAACGAAAATAGCGTCATTTATGACTATCTCTCTCTTTCTTCCACAAAATACATTTTCATGATTATAATAGAAAAACTCGGATTTCTACCTAGCGGTAACATTACTTGAATGGAAAATATTGTTGACTACCGTTTCATAATAAAATGGCACTTTTGACTGACACATCAAATGATCATCTTTACCTCAATGATCATCTTCCCCCCAGTTGACGGTAGTTAAGATATGAGAAGTGAGAAGTGAAGAGTTAGAAGCGAGAAGTGAGAAGTGAGATATTCTAAGTGAGAAGTGAAAAGTGAGAAATGAGAAATGAGAAGTGATAATTGCGAAGTAAGAAGTGAGAAATGAGTAGCGGGAAGTAAAAAATACAAAGGGAGAAGTAATAAATTCGAAGTGCGAAGTGAGTAGTAAGAAGTGAAAAGTATGAAGGGAGAAGTGAGAAGTGAAATTTTAGAAGTTAGAAGCGAAATGTGATAAGTGAGAAACGAGAAATCATAAGTGAGTTATAAGTGAAAAGTGAGATGGGCGAAGTGAGAAATGAATAGTGAGAAAGGAAAAGTTAAAAGTGAGAAGTAAGAAATAATAAAATCTAAGTGAGAAGTGAAAAGTAAGAAATGAGAAGTGCAAAGTAAGAAGTGAGAAGTGGGTAGTGGGAAATGAGAAATGAGAAGTGAGAAGACAGAAGGGAGAAGTTCGAAACGAGTAGTGAGATGTGAGAAGGGAAAAGTTAGAAGTGAAAAGTGATGAATATGAAATAAGAAGTCAGAATTGAGATATAAGAAGTTATAAGTTAGAAGTGAGAAGTAAAAAATAAGAAGTGAGAAATGAGATGTATGAAGTAAGAGGTCAGAAAATAAAAGTTAGAAGTGAGAAGAGCAAAGTATGAAAGTTGTAAGATGAGAGTTGTAAGTAGTGAGAAGTGAGGACCGTGCAACAAGAAGTAGAAGCACAGATACTTCCTGTGTTCTTGTTTCTTTTTTCTTCTGCCTTCTTTGGTCTTCCTTCTACTTTCTGTTTTATATCTCTCCACTCACTTGTCACCTCTCAACATCTCGCTTCTCACTTCATAATTATCATCTCTCCTTCTCACCCCTTGCTTCCGTTTTTCTCACTACTCACATCCTTCTTCTCACTTCGCAACTATCACATCTCACTTCTCACCAATTTCTTCTCAGTTCTTATTTATTACTTTCCACTACCAAAAACACTCACTTCCAATTCTCAGTTCTCACTTCTCATTACTCTCTACTCATTTCGAAAAACTCATTTCTCACTTCTCAGTTCTCGCTGTTCACCATTCACTTCAAACATCTCACTTTTCATCTCACTTAACAGGGATTTTTTTTAAACTAGCGAAAGAAACCCAGCTTTGCCTGGGTGTTGCAAATGTCACAATGTACTATTTGCAGCACCGCACTCTAGATCAATTTCCGTGCGTTTGTTTTGTTTTCCTCTACAGCTGACCCAAAATTGTATTCTAATGTTTTTTAACATTTCCCCGTCAAATTCACCAACGTTTTGTATATACAAACCTTGCGGATCCCAAAACGAATCGATCAGGGAAAAAATCTTGCAAATCGGTCAACCCGTTCGCGAGTTAAATCGTCAGGAAGGAAATCTTAACTCATTTTTATTATATAGAAGAAGAAGACTATTAACAGTTTAACGACATAAGGCCGAATATAAATGTGTTCCCAATGTCGATATCTCACTAATTCGGTGGTCCTTTCAATAGCGAATAAGGGAGAGTGTTCACTGTATAATTAGGTATGTTGGTATGTAATATCAATTCGTCAGAAGGAGAACATTTTTGGCTAAAATGAGGACGGAAGGATATTGTATGAGAAAGCATTTACATTTCTAACGGAAATACGGGTTAATATGCCACGAAAGTTGTGATTAATTTCACACGGTAATTTGTAGAAAGTTTAATCCTGAAGCTCGCGACTATTCCGCGTTCTTATTTTGCGATCAATCTTGCACTGATTTATTAACTCACTGACCGCACAAAGCACAAACCCGGATCTCGCGACTTTTCTACGTTCTAATACGATCGCGTCCAATCATTCACTCACACGAAAATTCGGATGAAGTTCCCACTGAAATTAGGATGAATTTCTTTTGAAAATTCGGATGAACTTCCCTAGGAAATACAGATGAATTTTCTATTGTAATTAGTAATTCGATCAATTCTCCCTGGATATTTGGATGAATATGCTGCAATTTTTTTGATGAATTACTCATGAAAATTAGGATGAATTTCTCTTGGGAATTAGAATGAATTTCCTTCGTAAACTAGGATGCATTTCTTTAGCATCATTTTTTATGATTTTTTCTTTAAAATTCAAAATAATTTTCCATAGAAATTTGGATGAAAATTTTTCGCAAAAATTTGGATGAATTTCCTTCGATTAATTTTCCTGACTAAATTTGGATGATTTACCAATTTCGGATGAATCTCTCACTGAAACTCGAAATCCCAACGTAATATCGGATGAATTTCCAATGAAAATTAGAATAAAATCCAACGTAAAATCGGATGTTATACCCACCGAAGCTCGGATGAATTTCCAATGAAGTTCGAGACGAGCCAGCCTCAGGCTGAAAGTCTCGTTGTTAAAAGACAAAAAAAAATTTCCAATGAAAGTTGGGATAAAATTCTCTTTGAAATTTGGATGAATTTCTCATAGAAGTTCGGATGAATTTCTTACAGACGGTTTTGAAGAATTTCACACTAAAATTCAGATAAGTTTGCCACACAAATTTGAATGAATATCCCACGATATCAGATTATTGTTTCCTCTGTAATCAGCATGAGTATCTCGCAGAAATTCGGATGAATATGCCACGAAAGTTCGTTCATTTCTATGTAAATAATGATAAATTTCCCTCTGAATTTTTTACAAACTTATTTATTATTAACTAGCAGACCCGACGAACTTCGTTTCGCCTAAAATTGATTTATTTTCTGATTAGATCTCGAGTTATGAAGAAATTGATGTTTCATTTGTATGGGAGCCCCCCTTTCCAAAGCGGGGAGGGGTCTCGAACCATCTTAAGAACCTTCCCCGGCCCCAAAAACCTCCACATACAAATTTTCACGTCGATCGGTTCAGTAGTTTCCGAGTCTATAAGGCACAGACAGACAGAAATTCATTTTTATGTATATAGAAGAAGAAGAAGAAGAAGATATCTTTATTAATGAGGTTTTCGGCCCTGGACCGGTTCGCCTCGCACTGTTTTTTTTTTTTTTTACAAACTTCCCTCACAAACTCGGATGATTTACCTTACGAAATTTGAATGAATTTCTTATGAAAATTCAGATGAATTTCTCACCAATTATCAAACTTTCAACGTGATATCGGTCGATTTTCCAACATAATTTCGGATGAATTTTCAAACGTAATTCTGATGATTTTCTCACGAATATTTGGGTGAATTTCCCATGGTTGAGAAAGTAATTTAGGGGTCGTACACTTATTACGTAAGCAATTTTTCTGGGTTTTTCGACCCCCCTCCCTCCATGTAAAGATTTTTTTCATACAAATGAATTTTTATTTATATGGAGCGTAAGATATTGACCGACCCCCCCCCCTCCCCCCATAAGTGCTTACGTAATATGTGTACGGCCCCTTATGGGAAGTCACCTTGGTAAGCCACAAAATAATTATTGTGTACTAAACATTTTGTAAAAGCATTTCGATGATCGACGAGAAAACGCGCTTTCAAGACATGATCGATCCTGCCGTGATTAATTTACTTTCCTACCGCACAAAACACAAAACCCAGATGTCGCGAAAGATCTACGTCCGACATTAACGCACTCAACTCACAAAGCATAAGCCCGTAACTCGTGACTATTCTGCGTCCTAATACGAACGCGTCCAATATTGTTCTGATTTATTTACTCACTGATTGCACAAAGCACAAACCCGGATCTTGCGACTTTTCTGCGTTCCAATACGACCACGTACAATCATGCACTCACACCAAAATTTGCATGAAGTTCCCACTGAACTTCGGATGAATTTCTTTTGAAAATTCGGATGAACTTCCCTAGGAAATACAGATGAATTTTCTATAGTAATTAGTAATTGGAATCAATTCTCCATGGAAATTAGGATGCATTTCCCTCGTAAACTCGGATGCATTTCATTAGTAACATCTTTTTATGATTTTATCTTTAAAATTTGAATTAGTTTTCCATAGAGAACTTTGATGAATCTTCCGCGGAAGTTAGGCACTCCCAACGGAAATTCGGATGAATATATCACGAAAATCGGATGAATTTCCCTTTGAAATTGAAATGAATTTTCCACCGAAATTTGAATGAAATTCGGATTACTTTCCCACTGAAATTGAGACGAATAGCTTATGAAAATATAGATGAATTTCCCTCGGATATTCAGATGAATTCTACATACTAATTCGAATGAATTCTGCACGGAAATTCGGATTATTATACCACGAGAATTTGGATGAATTCCCTTTGGAAATTAAGAAGATTTTCCTTCGAAAGTTCGAATAAATTTTCCTCGTTAACCCAAATGAAATTCCTTAGAATTTTTTATTTTACTTTCGCATGAAAATTTGGATGAATATGCCACGAAAATTCTAATGAATTTCTCTCGTAAACCCGGATGATTTTTCTGACGGAGTTTGTATGAATTCACCATGAAAGTTCGGATGAATTTCCACCGGAAACTCGTATGAAGTTTGGATGAATTTCACCCAGAAAATTTTGTAGAGAATCCCAACGGAAATCGAATGAAATTTTGACGGAATTTTCGTTCGGATGAATTTTTGACCGAAATCTACAGGTCGGAGACATCCAAAACATCAGACGCAAGTCGATGTCATCCTAAACGTAGCCTTCCATTAAGTACTTTAAATCAGAGCATGAAATATTCATCTTCCTGAAGCAACTTCACCCCGAATTTTGACAAACATCGCATGAATATTCAAAACATATATTGGGTCGTATGAATAAAAAGTAGTAAGTTCAACTTTACTACATTTTCAGTAGTAAACGTCATTTGTGGAACATGTTCGTATGAATAAAAGAGACTTTACTACACTACAGATTTCGAACATACTACAAACAACTGATTCGGTATGAATAAAACAAGAGTTTACTACTGATTTCTTGTAGTCTGCTCAAGACGTTGCTACTCATATTTCAAATGCAGATTATTCATCAGAATCGAAGCGAATCGGCTTTGTTCTTGAAAATAGAAGTCCAATTTAGGGAAAACAATCAAAACAGACATGTCTTTTGTTGATTAGCCGCAAAAAATGATGAAATCATCATCGTCATCAAGGGGTCTAGTTTTGTTTTGACGTTTCTCCGTGTAGTAAATGGTAGTAAACTGTAGTAAAGGCTAAGTTCGAATGTAGCATATGCCATAAGTTCGAAAATATTTTTATTCATATCGAACATGTAGTTTTCTCTGTGGACTTTATTTTTGAGTAGATACTACAAGCGCTGAGCTTTGCTACTTTTTATTCATACGACCCATTGACTTACTCAGTTTACTTTTTCATATATTCACTCATTTGATTACTACTGAGTACGGTAACTGCGCGCGAACAAAACATAATTAGCCTTGATTATGCTGACATTTGTCGCTAAAAATGTACCTCAATTAAACGTCGAGAATAGATCTATGTGTGTATTTATTTAAAGTTTCGGATATGTGTTGAGTTTTACGGTAATTAAATAATTTGTGAAATTCAAATAAATAGTCACTGAGCCATATTCATTCCGAAAATTGACAGTGCAGAGCCGAATATGAATATGTTTAGAAATGAAGTGACAAAGAAGGCCGATGGGCTTCATAAAAAATAATCAATTATTTAAAGCTCTGCGTTTAAATACTACATCTGAAATCAAGCAGGAATATTCTTTTACGAGAATTCCGTAAAAACAGATGTTTTGTTACACGTTAAACAATTCCATTAGTAATGTTTAAAGGAGTAAAAATAGTCGCCTATTTCATCGGTACATTCGTAGCACAGAATCTGAACTTCGCAGAATCCCAAAAAAAAATTAAAGCTTTTTAAACAGCAAGAAAAAATATAAATAATGGTCTCCCAGACTCCATGTTCCAGAAAACTACCGAAGTAACCGCTACACTCAACAAATTCAACTTGTTTGCAAAACTTTTCGCCAATGACTTCACCAACGATTCCCTGTAGGAATCTGATTTGGAATTAGCTACTATGGATCTACTACATAGGATCTTTTAGACATGTTAGTTAACCTTCCTAATGCATTAGAAAAAAGTTACACATTGTGCATTGGGGTCCATTTGGACCCAAGATTTCACCTCGATCACAAAAACTCAAATTTCAACCGATTTTCGATCTTTAGGCACCAAACGAAAGCTGTAGGTTCCAATAACAAGCCCACGGGGTAATCCATTTAAATTGGCCACTCTAGTCCCCGGGGAACCTGCGCTAAAGAGGTACTGTTTGAGCTTCTCAATTTGGCATCAAATTTTCGAGTTTCGTGTTATGAAACATAAAATTGCTTGCAAATATGTGCTCTAATGATCCCAACTGTATTTGCTATATTGTATATGCCATTTCTGGGCAAATTTATCCCTCGGGCGGTCATCGGAAAGCCCTCTGGAAGATCCGGAACATCCGTAAAATTGGCCAATTCTAAAAGTTCATCCCAGAGCTTCGCGATTTTTTGGTAACCCTTCATTCTGGCACATTGTGGGTGCAATCAATAGTTAAAGCCTTCTGTAACCTACAAATGTCCCGGAAACGGTCCTCCGGAAGATCCGGAACATCCGTAAAATGGCCAATTCCAAAAGTTCATCCTAGAGTTTCGCGATTTTTTTAAAACCATTCATTCTGGAAAATTGTGGGTGCAATCAATAGGTAAAGTCTTCTGTGACCCCCAAATATCCCACAAACGGTCCTCCGGAGGATCCGGAACACCGGTAAAAGTGGCCAATTCTAAAAGTTAGTCCTAGAGCTCCGCGATTTTTTCGTAACCATTCATTCTGGCAAATTGTGGGTCAAATCAATAGTTAAAGCCTTCTGTGACCTACAAATGTCTCAGAAATGGTCCTCCGGAAGATCCGGAACATCCGTAAAATGGCCAATTCCAAAAGTTCATCCTAGAGCTTCGCGATGTTTTTAAAACCATTCATTCTGGCAAATTGTGGGTGCAATCAATAGGTAAAGTCTTCTGTGACCTCCAAATGTCCCAGAAACGGTCCTACGGAAGATCCGAAACATCCGTAAAAGTGGCCAATTCTAAAAGTTAATCCCAGAACTCCGCGATTTTTTCGTAGCCATTCATTCGGGCAAATTGTGGGGGCAATCAATAGTTAAAGCCTTCTGTGACCTACAAATGTCTCAGAAATGATCCTCCGGAAGATCCGGAACATCCGTAAAACAGCCAATTCCAAAAGTTTATCCTAGAGCTCCGCGATTTTTTGGTAACCATTCGTTCTAGCAAATTGTGGGTGCAATCAATAGTTAAAGCCTTCTGTGACCTACAAATGTTCCAGGAGCGGTCCTCCGGAAGATCCGGAACATCCGTAAAAGTGGCCAATTCCAAAAGTTCATCCCAGAGCTTCGCGATTTTTTGACAACCATTCATTCTGGCAAATTGTGGGTGCAACAAACAGTTAAAGTCTTCTGTGATCCCAAAATGTCCCAGAAACGGTCCTCCGGAAGATCCGAAACATCCGTAAAAGTGGCCAATTCTAAAAGTTAATCCCAGAGCTCGGCGATTTTTTCGTAACCATTCATTCTGGCAAATTGTGGGGGCAATCAATAGTAAATGTCTTCTGTGACCTCCAAATGCCCCAGAAATGGTTCTCCGGAAGATCGGGAACATCCGTAAAATGGCCAATTCTAAAAGTTAATCCCAGAGCTTTGCGATTTTTTCGGAACATCCGTAAAAATGATCAATTCCAAAAGGTAATCTCCGATAAATCGCATTATTTCGTAATTATCCATCCTGACGAATAATGGATGCAATCAGTAGTAAAAGTCTTCAGTGATCCAAAAAGCTCCCGAAACGGTAATCCGAAAGATCTGGACCATACGTAAAAGTGTTCAATTTCAAAAATATATCTCAGAGGTTTTTTCCTGTGCAATCAATTGTGCAAGTCTTCTGCGACCCGCAAATGCTCCCGAAAGGGCCGTTACCACAAAATCATTCCAGAGCATTGCTATTTTATTCGTAACCATCCATACGGGCAAATTGTGAATAATGGATAATGCAATCAATAGTGAAAGTCTTTTGTGGCCCGAAATGACCACAATACGGTCCTCAAGAAACTCGAAACATCCGTAAAATAGGTTAATCCTAAAATTTGATCCCAGACCTGAGCATTTTTGTTAGCATTCACGTAGTAACGGTGAATTATATGTGGAGTAAATAGTGAAAGTCCTCTGTGACCTACCAAAAGTTAATCACATTCGATATTTTAGGCATTAACATTACATTGTTAACGGCTCCGGTTCTCCGGGAAATTTGGGACATCCGCTAAAATTATGAATTCCAGAAGCTTATCCCACAGCTCCACATTTTATTTCGAAAACATCCATAGCGGAGAAGTCATCATTCGGTTGAGAGGCCCAAATTTGGCGTAATTTGTTCGGCAGTGGTTGGTTATAATCAGGCTTGTAAAATGTCATATTTGTTCATAACTTTCTTCAGAAGCCAAATTTATTCCATAATTTTAGATGTACTCATAACGCTTGAGTAGGGCTATATTTTTGTCCAAGGGTACATTGCTCTAAATATAACATATGAGGCTGGATAGTGAAAACTCTCCAAAATGTCACGTGTCATTTGACATAATGTTATTTGAATGACATTTTGCCTCCCACGCCTCAGATTACACATTCACAGCAATATCTGGTTAGACAAAGTTGTAGGCACATTTAAACGCTATAAGTTCGTCATACTTCAGGAATGATGGCTACTTTCAGAAAAAAGTTCTGGGAAAATTATACAAACGAATACAAATGACATTTTACAACACTGGTTATAATAATGTTCTATGTCGAAGTAGCCGAGAAGGTATGTGAAGATTAAATTTCGATAATTCTTAGAGAGTCTGTGTGGAAATCGCGTAGGTTTATTTATTTTTGGTTGTGATACATCGGAAATCAGGAATACCAGTGAAAATGGTCAAATCCAAAAGTTCATTCCACAGCTTTGCTAATTTTTGCTTTCATTCATATGGGTGAATTATGTACGCAATCAATAGCGAAAATCCTCCGTGATATGCAATGACAATAATAAAAGTCGAAACAAGTACGAGACACTGAAGACGGCCTTACTGTTTAGGTCGAAATACGTATCTGTCAAATCATATAAAGAAATCAAATCAATTGGTGGAATCAAATGGAATTGTACAAACTCGTCTGATGACAAGTAATGACATTCCACTGATATCTCAAAATAATTTTCTTATCAATAATGAAAATTCCTTCGTAAAATCCGGAACATCCGTAAAAGAGGCCAAATCCAACAGTTAGCGTAACAGATCATCATTAGGCAGCTACGGCGGCGTGGCGGCGTTCCTCCTTGAATTCCTCCGAAGCTTCTCCAGAAGCTCCTCTGGAAGTTATTCAAGAACTTCCTCCGGAAGTTCGTTCAGAAGTTCCTCCGGTAATCCCCTCGGAAGTTCATCAAGTAATCCCTCGGAAAGTGCCTTAAGGCATTCCTCTAGAAGTTCTTCTGAGAATTCTGAGAGTTCTTCCGCAAATCTCTCCAGAAGTTTATCACGCAATTCCTCGGGGAGCTGCTCCGGGAGCTCCACCGAACTTCTTCCGGAAGTTCATCCAGAAATTCTCAACGAAGTATGAATCCGAAAGTTCCTCCGTGAATTCTTTTTCAAATTGGCCACATTCACGGATGTTCCGTATCTTCCGGAGTACCATTACCGTACAGTACCGAAAACTTTTATTATTGATTGCAAACACAATTCGCCAGTATAGGTGGATACGAAAAAATCGCGATGTTCTGAGATGTTATTTAAGAATTGATCACTTTTAGGAATGAACTGGATCTTCCGGAGGACCGTTTCTTAAGCACTTGGAGGTCACAGAAAACTTTCCCTATTAATTTGCCAGAATGAAAGGTTACGAAAAAAATCACCGTGCTGAAGTTTTGGAATTGTCCACTTTTACGGATGTTTCAGATCTCAGATCTTCTGGAGGACCGTTTTTGTGGCATTTTGGAGGTCACAGAAGATTTTCATTATTGATTGCATCCACAATTTGCCAGAATATATTATTATGAAAAAAATACAAAGCTCTGGAACGAATTTTTGGAATTAGCCATTTTTACGGATGTTTCAGATCTACCGAAAGACCGTTTCTAGGGCATTTAGGGGTCACTGAAGACTTTCACTATTGATTGCCCCACAATTCGCCAGAATGGATGCTTACAAAAAAACACGAAGCTCTGGGATGAACCTTTGAATTTGGCCATTTACGGATGTTCCGGATCTTCCGGAGGACCGTTTCTGGGACATTTGTAGGTCACAGAAGGCTTTAACTATTGATTGCACCCACAATTTGCCAGAATGAATGGTTACGAAAAAATCGCGGAGCTCTAGGATTAACTTTTAGAATTGGCCACTTTTACCGGTGTTCCGGATCTTCCGGAGGACCGTTTCTGGGATATTTGGGGGTCACAGAAGACTTTACCTATTGATAGCACCCACAATTTTCCAGAATGAATGGTTACGAAAAAATCGCCGAGCTCTGGGATTAACTTTTAGAATTGGCCACTTTTACGGATGTTCCGGATCTTCCGTAGGACCATTTCTGGTATATTTTGGGGTCACAGAAGACTTTACCTATTGATAGCACCTACAATTTTCCAGAATGAATGGTTTTAAAAAAATCGCGAAACTCTAGGATGAACTTTTAGAAATCACGGTGCTTCATTTACCGTTATTATGAAAATAAATATACCATTCAATCGGCAGTCGCCATTCGATTCCTACTATAATTCTACGCTTCTGGACAAATTTTCAAAAAAATCGTTGGTGGGATTTTCGAGTTATGCCATTTTTGAGTTTTTCGATGAAAACGCCTTGTAAATCGATTAAAAATCCATAGCACAACGTCATAACTTGAACACGAGATTTGTATGCAAAATCAATTAAATCTCTATACCTACAAAAAAAAAGTATTTTCTTTTAAAACAATAGGGTGACCGTACCTAGTGGAGGTATTGTCAGATTCTTTGGATGTGATACACTGCGCGGCTGTTATGATATTCCCAAATGGGTACTTGCACAAGACTTCACGCAGCGAATCACTGTCGAAAGGTACGGCCGTGCCAAACGATGTACCGCAATGCTATTCACCCATAAGAATCAAGTAAACGGGGTGCAGAAAGTGCGGCGGTACCTTTACTAACGGGTTCGCCGCGTGCAATTTTGAGAAAATCGGGCAATAGTATGCTTTTTTTGTGATTATACACTCTACTAGAGGCCTTGAGGCCTTATCAAGGCCTCTACACTCTACTATAGTTTCAGTTCGGGCATTATGGTATAAATATGGTGTCCTGTTCCTAAAATATTGCTAGAAAACCCATTGAAAATAATGTTTTTTCTAAAAAAAATTGACTTCCCTGTACCTATTGTGGAACAACTGTACGTAGTTCTGGATAGTGCAATTCGAAGATATTGTTTTCAAAGAAAGGAAACCATCATGAACAAGTATTACATCCTCCTTGGTTATGACATCGACATCATTGGTGTAGATCGCAGAGCAGTGGGAGAAGCTTTTAAACGGAAGAATAGGACTGATCATGAACTTTGTCAAATCAAAGTACCTTGTGGCTGGCAGAGAGCGTGGCAGCCCAAACGGTGTTGATCCCGAGGTTGTATGGGTGGGATGCAATTTGAGGTTGTCGACGAATTCATATATCTTGGAACACTCGTTACATGTGATGATGACAGTAGCCGCGAGGTGAAAACACGTTTTGCGGCTGCAAGTAGGACTTCCTACGGTTTGCGTAGCCAGCTAAAGTACGCTGCATACTAACACGGACAAAGCCAGCTCTGTACACATCGTTGATTCTTCCAGTAGACATATACGGCCATAAAGCATTGGCGTTAAAAGATGCAGACTATCGAATTCTGGGAGTGTTTGAGTGGAAAATTCTGCACTCAATACTTGGCGGTGTGGTGGAAAATTAAGTGCAGACGCTTGAATCAGATGTGCCAAGTGTACACAAATGCAGATATATAGGCAGGCTGATAAAATACGGCATATTATAGTGGGCTGTATGTACGTATACCGGAAGAGAGACCAGCAAAAGTCATGTTAAGCAGAGAATCTAGAAGAGGAAGAGGACGTTGGCTACATGGTAGACCAAGCACTCGCTGGCTGTGTGTAATCGAAGAAGATGCACGTGCGGCAGGCGTGCAGAGAGACTGGTGACTGGTGGCCCAAGAACGAGCGACCTGGAACAAGACATTACAGTCGGTTTTGCTCCGGATAACACGGAGTGTACGACCGTCATAGGTACAAGGAGGTGGAGATTTAATTGATGTTGCATAAAAAACTCGTTTTCAAGTTATTACGTTATGCTATGGATTTTTAATTAATTTACAATGGGTTTTCATCGAAAAACTTAAAAACGGTATAACTCGAAAATCTTGCCAACGATTTTTTTGAAAATTTGTTCAGAAGCGTAGAATTATAGTAGGAATCGAATGACGACTGCCGATTAAATGGTATATTTATTTTTATAATAACGGTAAATGAAGCACCGTAAAATGGCCATTTTACGGATGTTCCGGATCTTCCGGAGGACCGTTTCTGGGACATTTGTAGGTCACAGAAGGCTGTAACTATTGATTGCACCCACAATTTGAAAGAATGAATGGTTACGAAAAAATCGCGGAGCTCTAGGATTAACTTTTAGAATTGGCCACTTTTACCGGTGTTCCGGATCTTCCGGAGGACCGTTTCTGGGATATTTGGGGGTCACAGAAGACTTTACCTATTGATAGCACCCACAATTTTCCAGAATGAATGGTTACGAAAAAATCGCCGAGCTCTGGGATTAACTTTAAGAATTGGCCACTTTCACAGAAGACTATACCTATTGATAGCACCCACAATTTTCCAGAATGAATGGTTTTAAAAAAATCGCGAAACTCTAGGATGATCTTTTGGAATTGGCCATTTTACGGATGTTCCGGATCTTCCGGAGGACCGTTTCTGGGACATATGTAGGTCACAGAAGGCTTTAACTATTGATTGCACCCACAATTTACCAGAATGAATGGTTACCAAAAAATCGCGAAGCTCTGGGATGAACTTTTAGAATTGGTTAATTTTACGGATGTTCCGGATCTTCCAGAGGGCTTTCCGATGACCGCTCGAGGGATAAATTTGCCCAGAAATGGCATATACAATATAGCAAATACAGTTGGGATCATTAGAGCACATATTTGCAAGCAATTTTATGTTTCATAACACGAAACTCGAAAATTTGGTGCCAAATTGAGAAGCTCAAACAGTACCTCTTTAGCACAGGTTCCCCGGGGACTAGAGTGGTCAATTTGAATGAATCACCCCGTGGGCTTGTTATTGGAACCTACAGCTTTCGTTTGGTGCCTAAAGATCGAAAATCGGTTGAAATTTGAGTTTTTGTGATCGTGATGAAATCTTGGGTCCAAATGGACCCCAATGCACAATGTGTCACTTTTTTTGTGGCGCCTCTCCTAGATGTCGCTGGAAGCTGATTTTCTCAGGGAATCTTAATTTCCGAAAGTTAGGAAAAGTCAGAATTTTTCAGATTTTTATCTCGTTGCGTTACAAAGTTACAGCGGTGTTTTGGGTGTGCTTGGGTCGAAATGGACCCCAATGCACTAGGAAGGTTAACGAGTTCTTGCTACATAGCTCCAGAAACTACATCAATAGCAAAAGTATCACGGAACAAACATGAACTTATCCCAAAGCGCTCCAATACATCGAATCTGGTTTAATTAACCTCGTTCGTGCTTCGTAGCATGGATCGAAGAACATAAGTAGATGCAGTTTACATCGATCTAAAAGCAGCATTGGAAAGTCTGTAAGTCCACGATATTCTGATAGCAAACATTGCATTGCCTTTCAGGCATACAAAACTATGGAAAAGGTGATCCTATTTATGGAGTTTGTGTCGCGAATAATAAGTTCTCCCATTGTTCTGATTTTACATGTAATTGTGGTATGTTTAAAAGTAGAATTGATAGTTTGAGTAATAATAAAATTTATCGTTATTTTACATGTTCATTTGGAATGTACATTATTTTAATTTTTGTTTGAAAAAATGCCGGATTTTAGACAAGTTCTGCTTGTTTTTCCAATCAAAAAAATCTTGTCGTTGTACGTAGATTATTTCAATATGTTAAAAATAAAAAAATACAACGATTTGAATAAAACAGCTTTTCGGACGCAAAAATAGACATCAAAGCTTTTACCGACGGGTCATTTTATAATATACCGTCTTTATAAAGAAAACCGGCTGACAGAAAAAAAATGTGTAGAATTCAAATTTTTTTGAGTTCTTGAGTTATGATGTTCGCAAACTTGAAAACATGGTTTCGAGATAATCACTGTAGACTTGGAACTTAAAAGATCGCTCGTTCCGTCGACAACGAACGACCTTTGGGCGCTCGCTCTTGCATTACTCAGAGTGTAGCGACAATTCAATGCTTCGCTTTTCGGCCTGTAACTTTGGTGTATCTTATGGACATCGGGTAAAGTTTACAATAGGTAGAAACTCCAAAGCAATTCAATTTTTTTAAACTTGCAGAGTGTATTAACTCCTATACGCTCAGTCAATAGAAACAATCGTCCATAAAAGTAAAATCGAACGACGCCTGTAAACGTGCATCGTGTCTGAAGTATGGGGAGCAAAGAGTTCACCTCCCCGCAAACAAGTGAGCGCTTCTCCGCAGCACTGCACGATCCACTCGTTCAAGTCGTCATCTGTAGCTATTATAGGTATCGATTTAACGCCGCTGCCAAAAACGACATTTCGTGATCCAGCTTCCGAGTGTTGGTCGGTTTGGCGTCATCGGTTGAAAGTGAGATTGATTGCACGGTGGTGAATTAACGTCGGTGGCCATTAGCGCGCAATTTAGCACCTGGGCAACTGACTGAGCGCTAGAGCGGTGACATTTGGTGTGAACCTTGCGTCAACTGTGCAAAAGATTTATCGTTTACCGGTGGGACCCTACTCTCCTAACGATCCGTAGAAGAGCTAAAGCGCCGCTGCAGGAGGCAGAAAATTAGCATCATTATTTGACTCTTCAAATTTTGCGGACCGTTCGCTTTAACGACGCCCGGAAATGGGTGGCCACTTATGGATGTTTATGAGCTCTAACCTCCAAATCCAGTGACATGTCGCGCAATCTGGTGAGCTGGCGGTGGCGTTTGATGGGCGGCTGGATTGTGTAATTAGGTAGCTTCGCCAGTAGGCTTTATTTGTGTAATCGTGGTTATTAATCTGAAGAATAAAATACAAGATCCTATTCGTATCATGCTTGATAAGATAATTTTGTTAGACCACTCATTTTAATTACTAAAATTATGTGTTTCTCCTTCTTTGCAGGTATGTTCATGGACTATTCGACTGTTCATCAGATTCGAGGTAGGAAAATACGCCCGATGAGCTTATTGCGTACAAATATGTCTATTTTGGAAGAGAACTAAACATTGCGAATATCAGATATTAGTGTTTAATGTTTATTCTTCATCTCGTGAGAAGTTAGACGTTTCGAAGGGCGATACTTCCCATTTGAATTGAGTGAGCATATTGAAAACTAGCAAAGATGGACATTTTGAACAAACCAAGCCAAAAAGGTCATTTAAATGGAATTTGGAGAGCCTTAGAGATCTGCAATGAATGAATTTGAATGTTAAATCATGTGCAATGGCCAAAGGGACTAGCATGGACTTTAGATCTGTTCACCATGTTCAAAAAAATTCCAAATTCAAACGAAACTACCGCAATACTGAAAGGAAACATTGAATTGGGCACATATTCAAAATTTGTAAGTAAATTTGTTTTAAGAAGCTATAAACGACTAATTCTTGTGATGTAGAGTAAAAATTATGCATTCGGGCAACATATCTATGGAAAAGTCTAAACAATCACAATTGGCTAAAAAATTGTCCTGGAGACTCCATTCCAGATACTGATTGAAATATAATGGATGGCACTTTGAATCTGGAATACTTTTGAAAATGGCTAACATGTCTAATGGATATGTAGTAGACAAACTTATCTGAACCCCAGAAAAATTTGAAGAACCTGAAATATCTACTGTGGACCTATTTTAAAAGTGAAGCATTAGCAAGGGTTCTATATAGGCGTGAAAACGACCTAGTACATTGAATGTGGTACATGTTATTAAAAACCAGAGCATTAGTGATTAATCATAGATTTAATCATGATTAATGAATAATGGGTTATTTAATCATTATTCATTAATCATAATCATACAAAAAATATGATTTAATCATTAATCACTAATCGCTAATCATATAATTTCACATTCAATCATTAATCACTAATCATATTCATAATTGTTTTGAGTTTATTCATTACTCATCAATTTTAATCATTGCATACATCGCTTTTATTCTTTAATCTTTAATCATAATCATATAACTTTACACCTTTCAATAACCCAATTTGGAAGAAAGGGTACATGACTATTGATCACTATGCAAATCATTCAATTTGATTATTCATAATCATTATTCATTCAATCATTATCGATTGTTAATTATTAATCATACACATATTCTGTCAACATTTAATCACGATCGATAATCGTTAATCATACTTCAAACGTTTTATTCATTAATCATAATCGTTAATCATTGTAAAAAAATATTCTAATCGTTAATCACAATCATTAATCATTGTCAAAAATAAAAAAATCATTAATCATGATCTTAAATCATAGAGTTAAATGATTTAATCATAACCAATTTAACCATTCATTGGAAGCTTTATTCATTAACGCTCTGTTAAAAACACATCAGTGCCATTGGGGTGAAAAGTAGAATGAATAAACTTTCAACAGCTTTCGAAGTGCATCTGTTCATGAAAAAATGCACAGGGTTTATTGTTATAACCAACTCAGCACAAAATATAGAATAACGAAATAATTGAAATCAAAAGAAAGTAAGAAGTTTCGACCTGAAATTACTTGACATGTACGTTTGGATGGCATAAATTCCATCCACGCAAATCCTCTTCCAATTGGTCGCTGTGCAACTCGTATTCTTGTGCCCGTCATATCGTTGTCAAGAACCATTTTCACTGGGCTACTATTTTGCAACAGCGTCGCGTATCACTGACCAACATTTACCACTCCACAAATTGAAATTTCAGCGGAACAATTTTTCGTTGAAATGCAGAAAAGTTTTCTTTTAAAACTGTCGTGATAATGATCCAGTGATTTGAATTTACAGTTAATCGCATATAACATATACCGAATAGGCATATAAAAATGTCTGAAGCACCAAAGGACAATAAATGATTTAAAAACTAATAAATGTACCAAAACTTTGGATTAAAATAAATATAGCTTTTTAAGGTATCCGCAAAGTTGATAAACGATATGTAGAGCAAATTCCAGTCAATAACCTCCTCAACTGCAAAAATCTCCTTTATATTCGTGGGAAGTTCTTCCCAATTTAGGGACGTGTGAAATTTGGTCAGCGGCACACGGATGTAGACATATCGGCTGTGGCGGCGCACGCCTCTATTCCTGAGTTAGTAAAGTGTACGCCTCCTGCTTACTTTGAACATTTTGATTTTGACGAATTGGGCGGAATTTTCGGTTTTACAACACTTTAAGATCTGATCATTTTAATTTCCTCGTACAAAAAGCCATTTTGACCCTTCCTTCGGAAGAGTCTATAATTTCGCTTTGTATGCGTTTCGCAGGCGTGTTACGTATCAATCTATCAATAAATCTCATGATATATTAAATAAAATGTATGTTATTTGGAACAAATTCACTTTAATATTGAAAATATTGAATTATAACGAATGATATCCTGGCACGGTATTTTTTTTTTATTTTTTTTTTATTTTATTTCAAAGAAACAATTGATTTTAATTATGGAACATATAGAAGCATGTACCAAACAATTTCCTCAGAAAAGCAGAAACGTTAAAATTTTAAGGGAATTCAAAAAATTTTTCAGTGGAAGCTAGATAGCAAATGTGAGCATGTTTTGGGACACTAATGGACCACTTATATGCATGTATGTGTGCAAATTCTGAAATTTACTAACATATAAATCTCACTCATTTTTAAGGTATTAAACAAGATTAGTGATGATGATGATGATACTACCATCTATTGTAGCAAGACACCTGCCGATAGCACTGGCCATATCTGACAAACGATTTGATCATGATCATACTACTGTTTGTATTTCATCAGACTCTTGTATGAAGGGCCAAAAATTGGTGGGGTGGTTCCATAAGCAGAGATACTTATGCGAATCCACGGGATGAATAGAGAATCTCCTTCCAGAAGAAAGTTCGTACATACAGTATTATAATCTAGCCCTCGTTTCCCAGATTGGCCCAATAGATGGGGAGAAGAGCCCGCCCTTTATCAACGAGATGTTAACAATAGGAAGTTGGCGATTCCACTCTTCGCTTCAATCGGGTACCCTGATGGTTTTTTTTTTTGGTATATAATCATATAGTTTCAATATAATTTGGTAAATATATATATAATGGAATTCTCTCATCAAGTTTCAATTCCATGTCCTGGACGAGAAAGGACCTTTCTTCAACGCCAGTTGATTTTAGATTTATGCCTTCAGAGATCGAAATAGTTTTCAAAAGCTCTTCAAAAGATATTCTGGTTTAGATCGGGAAAATGTTTCATTCTGGTTCAAAGATCGAGAAATAGACTTCTTGATTTCTGAAAAGATAAAATAAAAAGACGGATAGCAGTATCATACATAATAACATAATTGTTTTGATTAATATGAATATGTATTCTGACTTTTTTGCCTTTCTCGTACAACGAGCTTTTTTTTATCAAAAGCTTTTTTTTTACTTTTTTTATATCGTTGTAATCAGAGGATTTATAAACGTGATAAGTACAAAACAACTATATTTTGGACTGTGGTGGGCTGGTTATTCAACAAAAATTAACAATAACTCTGCAGTTATCTAATAGGTGGAAGAATACGTGACGCGCATTACATTTAAAATACATTTCTTCTCTACACATAATATGAAATGACAAAATATGAAAATAGTTTGCTTATATGTGAACCGTTTGTTTAAGAAACTGCATATGTGACATTTTTGGGGAAAATGAGATTTTTATATATTCTGAATCCTTGTCCAAAAATACGTATTCTGGCACAGAGACGTAAATTTAGTTCGGAAATGTATGATTTTTTTTCGTTTGCTTGAGAAACTACATATATACATGCACTTTGAAAACTACGGAGATTATGTAGCACTGCTTGCCATTTCCGAAATGAAAGTGTGCCAGGGCGTTGAATATTGTCAGCAACTATTGATCCGTATCGAAGAAATTGTTCCAATTTGTTCCAAAACAGTATTATATCGTTTTCTAGGAATTGTGTAAAATGGATGTATGCAGTTTCTCAATCAAATGATTTGAATGAAAAGTTTGTATTGTACAAAAGATGTTAACACTATGATTCTAAACGTTTAATAACATTTTGGTTATAATACAATATTGTAGGCATAAAATCGCGAGAATTTCAGATTTCTGAACTATAATGCTTTTCATAATTGAAGGAAAATACAAAAGCAAAAAGGACATTTCTATAAGAATCCAAGAAAAGACAAGTGAACATTTCAGTAAAACTTTGAACGTTTATATGTATTCCTATACTGGTTCTGAACCAATGTGCGATAATTTGCGTAGAGTATAAGAGGCACTGTATTTTGGAGTGCCAAGAATATTAGTAGCGCAAATTGGCGCAAACATCGTTCTATGAAAAGGCGATTTTTTGTCGGACCTGTCCGGACCTGGTGCCTCAATAAAGAAATAAAAGAAGTCGACTGAAATCTAACCTGGCAACAGGTTAAAGCGATAGCCGGGCAACGCTCAGGATGGAGATCTTTCAAGTCGGCCCTTTGCACCACCGGAGGTGTACAGGATCCATAAGTAAAGTAAGTAAGGTCAGGTGTTGATGAATGTTTTACAACATATGCTAAGTGTAGGTGACAATGGAAAATTAAATATGGTATGTATAGACAATTTAAGAAAATTAATGCAGAGTCATATGTACTCCATGAACTTATTTGACATTATAGCAGAGGATAGCATAGATCCCTATGCTATCCTCTGCTCATCTCAATTCGTCGAGCTGAGTCTATTGGTATATAACACTATGGGTCTCCGGACCTTCTATCACAAAATCGTCTTGGAGTGAATATATAGCCTTTTCGTTACACCTTGGTGTACGAGAAAGGCAAAAAAACAAATTGTTTTAGAACGAATTAGGATGACTGCTCCTTCATTCAAGCCCATGTGTCCATATCATTCATAATCAATACCCATTAACTATTTCAATATTAAAATATGTACATTCATCACAACATTTTAGATAATTTTAAAGTTTTTAAACATTTAAATTAGATGAATGATGTATCGTCATTGAAAATTAACTGATGAAAATTAGAGTTCAAAGGAAATGAGTTGAGGATTAAACACACCAGGATTTCCAGGTATTCAACCAGTTAAAACTCACCAATCCTCTGGCACCCACGAAACGGTCATCAAACCTTCATCTGTATGTCCGCATCTAATCGAAAAACGTCTCCGGAAACAACTGCATTAGAGCTGCAAGGTCCCTCAAAAATAACTTCGTCCCGTTACTATTGACTGCGTCCCGGTACTTTCGCAAGATTCCAAACCTACGGCATTCAACGGCATTGGCAACGAGATTTTCAGCTTTTCTTCTTAATCAAACTGGTACTTGAGAACCGTCGCTTGGTTATAATTTTTGTTCGTCCAATACATTCTTTTACTTTACGATAAAATTCTTGACAGCTGTTAAAAATTGCTTCCGGCCACAATCGAGGAATACTTCGATCATTGAGGTATTAAACAAGATTAGTATTACAAAAATAGGCATCCATAAGGCGAAATATATGTTATTATTGAACGGTATTGAGTTTCGTTCGGATCAATGGCCGATTTAGTTAGTTCTGGATTAATTAATATCGAGGTCTCTGGAAATCACGAGTATATGCGTATGCTACCAACGTTACGATAGTTACTAACCATGTTTCAATAGTTATTTAATCCGACGAGCGCCTGATAGATAGGCAGCATGAAATCCGCCTTTTGGTAGGCTATTAATTTGTCACTTATACGTTCAATCGCCGTGGGAAGTAAATACTCTTTTTAATCTAAGTCTGACAATATTTCCTTACGACAAAGGAAGGGTCAAAATCTCACTGCAGTTGGATTATTCTAGGTTTTTTAAATGATGAAAACCCTTAAATTTCTTCAAATTCCTCAGTTCCAACATATGCAAGCAATTCTTAGCCCTTCCTCTGTCTAACCCAGGGATAAATGAATCCCCCTTCTCCCCACATTTCAAAACACAAGCATTTGAAAATGACGGATTTTTTTTTTCAAGGAAATCATTGGCGTAACTACAGGGGTGCTAGGGGGGCTTTAGCCCCACCTAGGATTTAATTAGCCCCCCCCCTAGAAATTTTTGCTACTTTGCATAAGTATAGTACATATAATTTTATATAGTAGTTCATTTCGAACTAAATGCTAATGCTAAATAATAATTCTAAACACGAAGGATTTTACGTTCCTTTGAATCTCAACCCCAGGAAGTTGAAGTAGGAACAATGAATGCATGCTGATTCAATGCTGGTTGAATAAATAAAATTAACAATCTATCAGAACAAACACAACTTCTGAGATTTTGAGAGGGAAAAGAAAATTGAAGTAAAATACTTAACGGCTTATATGGTCTTAATATTGAGACAATATAAAATTTAATAAAAATATTTAAGATTTACAGAGACACAGAATGTTTAGGTTACTGAAAAAAAATCTAACAAATCCATTAAAATCAGTTTTCAATGGATTTTATCAGCAAGTAAGCAAGTGAATCCTTTAAGATTTTAAAGTTTTTTCAGAGTGTCGTTAGTAATTAGTCTATCAATGGAATACTTTCGGAAATATGATAGCCAAATTCGCGAAGTCGAGGCATATTCTGCTTTTCCCTCATATGAGAAAACCCATTGCTATCTGTCATAATTTGAATGAAACATGGCCGCCATTCCCTCCTCTCTGTTGCTCTACTGTAAGAACCAATAAAGAACTGTCATTAGTTGTGTGAAGAGTTTTGCTTCGACTTCGCAAATACAACCTATTGTATGTCTATTGTACGTCTGTTCTCTGTGTCTAACTTTCTTTCTGCAGAATTGTCTAAACAAGTATTCTAGGCATTTTTCCATTATATTCTGAAAATGTTGAATTGCTGGTGAATTGCTGGAATTGCACGCTGGGGCTTGAGTACCTAACCATTAAATGAGAGTTCTTTCGTGAGGATTTCCAAAACGTAACAGATTTTTTATTCTTTGTTATTTTCGAGAATCCTAGATTTTGTATGTCATGGGGGCTGACCGTCGATGAACATCATTTGTAATATTCAAGTCGTATATAGATGTATTGAAAGTGCTGCTTGATAAGCCAACAAAGCGAAAATAGTATTTTGTAGAAAACTTTGTAGAAAACGTTACTTCGATAAAAAATTAAAACTTAAAAGTTTCAATTAAAATATTGATTTTATAGGGCCACCCTAACATTATTTTTTGAAATTATCATAACTAATGATACAAACGACGTACAAACCAATGTTTTTTTCAGTAAAGTACCTCAAAATTAAATGAGGAACAACTTTCTAGACCATCGTACAACGCTAAAATTGGAAATATAGAAGTTAAACATTTTATCTCAAAATGTAGTGGGACCACCCTATCGCAACAAACTTCAAAATAAAGCCTAAATAATCAGCTTTGACTTTGCTGAAGACACTTTGTTCCTAAAATATCATCTTAAAAGTGAAAATATTTTTTTCCTCCTAATTTCCCGGCGTGGTCAGTGTTGGTAAAATTTCATATTCTCAAATCTCATCGGTAATTCAAATCATGCGTGAGTCAAATCCCATTAGGATCATGGCCCAGAAAATCGCCTATGATTCGAATCGCAATTTGCATTTGGTGTTCTTCGTTGTTGAATGCTTTGAATTAATTTTTTTCGCTCAAATCAAAGACTAATAAATTCATATACAAACAAAACATACACCTCGATTGCATTTGACGATTTTTAGAGCGAAATCATTTTTCGGCGAGTGAGCGAAGTGATGCGATTCTGTCCGAGAAACTCACGCGCTATGCTTTCCCTACAGAATCGCAAGCGAGTTAGGTCGAGCATGAAGTCTCGATGATTGAGATTTGAGTATCATTCTACCAACACTGCAACCAACTCGATTTTGTTACCACCGATGCAAACTCGTGGTGGATAGGTTACGTTGTTCTCTCTTGACCCTCCCCCTATCATTAATTTTGTCTTCGAATTTTCAGTTGTATGTAGGCTTCTTCTATCTTCTTCAAGTAACGTGCCACAGAAGAACAAAGGAAGTAGGAAACAAGAAGAAGGAAGGTGGCAGAAAGAAGTAGGGAGAAATAAATAGGAAGAAGAAAGAAGGAAAAAGTAAAAAAGGAATAAGAAAAAGGAAGAAGAAAGCAGGAAGAAAGGAGAAGAAAAAAGAAGATGAAAAAAGGGGGAAGAAAGAAGAAGGAATAAGAAAGAAGGTGATAGGAAATAGGATGAAAGAAGAAGAAAGGAGAAAGAAGAAACTTATTTATTTTCGTCATCATGTTTGTAACCGTGTTGGTACAAGTTTGATCCTAAAATATGGTTTACCGTTTCTAAATTACTAATTTATTTGATTTGAAGGTTAGACTTACAAAGCATTTACTGAGTACGAAAGTGCTGTTTCAATTTAGTCTTAGATGTAGTAAAATCAATAACATTATAATGCTTATTATAAGCAGCCATCATTGGATTTAAGGGTTCGAATTTCGCATAGTTTGTACGAAGACTACTGCAGGACAGGCAAATTGAGTTCGATTTCGCAAAGATCTTGAAAAATCTATAAAAAAAAAAATTATATAATATTGTATTTGAGTCAACCTTGTTCGGAACAATATCATTAATGAAAGATACAATCGCGTATTCATTCGTTCGAAGGAGGAAGAAAAAGGATGAGGGATGGAGGAAGAAAAAAGAAGGAAGAAATAAAGAAGAGGATGGAAGGTAGAAGGAAATAGGTGGAAGAGGGATGAAGGAAGAAGGGGAAGGAATAAAGAAGAAGGAAGAGAAAAAAAGGAAAATAAAGAAGAAAGGAAGAAAAAAGAACAAAGAAGTAAGGAATCAGAAAAAAAGAAGGAAGAAGGAAAAAGGAATAAAGAGAAGAAAAAGAAAAAGGAAGAAGAAGAAAGAAAGGAGAAGGAAGAGGATTGAAGTTAGAAAGGAGAAGAAAGAAAGAAGGAAAAAAGAAGAAGAAATAAAAAGAGGAGCAAAGAAAAATAAAAAAATACAGGAAAAAGGAATAAGAAAGGAAAAAAGAAGGAAAAAGGATTAAAGAGAAGGAAGAAGTAAAACTGAAAAAATAATAAAGAAAAAGAAAGCAGGGAAAAAGATAAAGGGAAACGGAAAAAGTATGGAAGAAGGACGAAAAAGGAAGAAGAAAACTGAAAGAAGGAAGAAAGAAAAAGGAATAAGCAAGAAGGTGGGAGGAGGAATAAAAAAGGAGAAGGAAGGATGAAAAAGTAAGAACGAAGAGAAAAGAAGCAAGAAGGACGAACGAAGAAACAGATAGAGGGAAGGAGGAAGAAAAATGAAGAGTGAAGAAAAAATAAGGAAGAAGAAACAAGCAAAAAGGAAGAAGGAACAAGGATGAAGGAAGAAGTAAGAATTATTTTGGAAAAATGAAGAAAGGGTGCCAATGAAAATGATATTTTCAAATTTCAAAAAATAACATTGCTCACAAGTTTCCTTACCCCGAAATATGACCCCATGCTCAATCGGACATGATTAAGGGGTGCCTAAAATTCATTAATGTTTTGAAATTTTTACCCTTGAATATTTTCCCAAGGGGGGACCAAAGGAAAAGTCGAAAATTGAATTTTTGTTGTTGATGCCAAATGACTTAAAAATGCATGAAACGTCGCTATCTGATGTCACTTTAAATTTTTTTTTAAGGATCGGTTTTTTCTCTTAGAAAATGTTTGGGACTTTTTTTCAGATGATGAAAAAATTTTTCATCTTTTTTTAACACCGGACGATAAGCAAACGTTTTCGTAGCCAAAAATATCACCCTATGCAAAATTTGAGCATGATTTAGGGGTGCTCAAAATTAATCAAAACTTTTTTATTCTCACAAGGCACAATAGAACAGCCCCATATAAAGGAGTGGCCAAAACAACCAAAAGGCCAATTTTTGATTCGGGCGAGTAAAAGGTGATAAATACACAGCTTATAACCTATATTTTTATAATCAGGATGATTTTAATTTTTTAGATTTTTCAGGGAGGGCTGGGGGGCGTTCAAACTAGCCCCTTCTAGGAAAGATATTTTTACTTTTTTTGGGAAAACTGACAGCTTTGTCATATTTTCGTCTCAAAAGTAACATATTTATATATCGTTACAAAGCTCTTAAACAGAGCTGTGCAATAGGTTTGATAATGTAATAATAGCTCCGCCCAGAATTTAGTTTTTAGTTGTTTTGTAAAAGCATATTTTACGCAATATTTGACGACCAAAACAGTTTTGTACCCCGCAATACCCCGCTATAAAACATCATGCACTACCCCGAGCAGCACACATGTTGTACGAAAGTTTCTGTGACCCATATGTAACCAAATTTAGTCACATTTGAGTTGCTGCAACCAAATAGGCCTGGATTGTGCTGCTAGGGACACTACTTTTAAACGGACCATGAATAAAATTCTGCCCAAATCCACCATTTTGTAAGATACATGAATTTTACAAATTGCTCATTTTTGCCTTTCTCGTGTACTAAGTAGAAGCTATATGATCGCCCCAAAAGCATTTAAAAGAAAGACAAAAAACTCATAGTGTATATTTTTCTTTTCTATCTATGTTTTTATGGTGAATACCACCATTTATTGCAGGATTCATAATTTTGGTCAAAAATACCTCCTTTTATCCTATTTGCAAGGGGGAAATAATATTTTTGTTTTTTGATGCCAAAGGACTCCAACTTGTTCTTCGGTTTACACTTCTTGCAGATATCGAATAAATCTCGAATAAGAAAGAATTTTCTCCAGCACTTTTTGTTTATTCCGGATGGATGTGGCCCGGGATCCTAGTGCGAGTGATTTTAATGGTGTGATGCGTTTCCGGCGGTGTATATATCTTTCTCGGTGCGACAGGTAACGATTCGCGTAGAAAAAGTGATTTTCTTAGCTTTTGGTCAGCTCTTCGGATGCGCGTGTGATTTGTTGGCCGTGTGTGAATTTCAATTTTTTAATTTTAGTATGCGAATTTTTAAATTTTGAGATGAAGCTTGGTCTCTAGAACAGAACCAATCAGCACCGAATCACTTGTCTTTCGTGTTCTGAGGTGGATTACGGTTCGCGTCCGTTCCAGTTCCGGTGCTGTTGTCATCGTCGGGAGTGTCCAGATTCGTTGGATTATTTGTACTGATTCACCACTCGATTGGCTTACTTATCGTGCGGATTGTGCAAGCGGTTTTGATAAGCCTCGAAATTTTATTTGTCAGTCGAAGGCAAACAAGTCAGTGGCGGAAAACCCAGAGCGGGGAAAGTTTTCGTGAGAGAACCGGAAAATTGATTCGTAGTTTGTAGTTTGTAGTTAATCCAGTGCAATTTGTTTAGTAATATTGGAAGAAAACCTTCATAATCGGAAGAATATCGTCTTTCCATTTGCTAGCAAAAAAGCTCCACAGGAAGTTCCAATTTGGTGGGCCTCTAGCGAGGCAGGGAGAATCAGTCCTCAACTGGGTTGGAGGCGAAATCCTAGAAGTGTCAATCACCAGGACAAGCGTATGAAAGTCGTGCCACAGGAGGAACAAAAAAATAGACGATAATTTCACGCCAGTCACGATATTGCGGCGGAAACCTTGTGGACCACAAGGTTGTGGTTGGTTTTGGGGCTTATATCCGGTGGAAAAAACAAAGTTATAGGAGGGCATCTGCCCACTACAACGCTTATCAGGAATAATTTCGTTATACTTGTTTGCTGATTAACTTTAGGATGCATGTGCCAGAGGAAGTTTATTGTTTTTTTCAATGAATAAATTCGGCCGAACCAACTTAACAGTTGAGTGTGAATAGTGATAAAGTGAAAAGTGAAAAACAAAATAGTGTTTTGTTCAGGAAAAAGTGCTTATTGAAAGTGCCCTAAGTGTCATGTGTGTCCAAATTAGTGAACCTGAACATGAGTTTCATCAAGAACATGGGAAGCAACAAAAGACAATCAGCGATATGGACAATGAAATTGGTGAACTCGTTTCTGTTTTTAATTACTTATTACTTTTTCTTTTGATTTTAACCTCAAGAACATTTGAATAAATTACTGCTGTAGGCATATAATTATTCATTGTTTCCCACGCAGAGATATGTTTGAAGGGTTTTCCGTAGTCTTTTGCCGTTTTATGCCATGCAACACATTCTATGTTATTCATTCATTTGAAATTTGTCGATCTTTTTTTCCGCATAGATCTTTTTAGATCTGTGAATAACTTTTCTCGAACAAAATCGATTTTGTGGATTAAAATAAATTTGACATTTTGTATTCGAGTTCTACCAAGATCTCTCGATCTTACAGCTGTAGGGGAAGATTTCATTCCATTTTCAATTCGTGTCGGGTCTCACAATAAGTTTGAAGCAATAGGTTGATCCGATGTTTCGATGGAGTAATTTCCGAATACAACTAACTTTGATTCAACCAAAGTACAGACTGTTATTGGCTTTCCTCAATATTCCTATTTTCTCGATAAAAATTTCTGTGATTGTAAAGTTACATATTGGTTTTCGCTTATTACTAAGGGCATATATTAATATGAGTACATAATTTCAATTGGGATCGCATAAGGGAAGGAAAATTAATATATTTTATATTCTTTCTCGTTTCAGAGAGGGAACAATGGCGCTTAAACCTAGGCTAATTACCCGAGCAGCACAAGTCAGACTAAAATGGTTGCAGCAACTTGATAGTGACCAAATCTAGTTGCATATCCGTTGCAGTAATCTATGTTGGACATGTGTGCTACTTGGGTAGCCAGGGCAAGTTTAATAGCTTCGCCCCATCCCAGGACAATTAACAATGGAGCGACAAAAATGTCTTAGCATGGTCACTCCCAACATCTGTTTAAACGCATTATATCATTTGCTTATGATGATATACCTAAACTATATTCCCTACCAACAGTGATGAACTTTGTAAAACCTTAAAAATCACTCAAATAAAGAATAAAAAAAAAAAATATATTCCCTACCAACCATCCAACTCCTTGACATCTATGAGGGCGTCGGTGATTCGCTGGCCTCTCGTTAAGTAGATGTCGTATCATCATTTCCTTTCCTTCCTTAGTAACAGAGAAGATGGGCGTGGCCGGCAATGGTAGCTTTCATGCTTTATCATTTTTGACCCCCAATTGGGTTGCTATTTAGTCCCAAATAATCCATAAGCAGTTGGGGTAAGAAAGTTAAAGAAAATACATGACAGCTATCAGTATGCAATCTACGAAATACTCTGTTACAACGCAACGCAACGCATATCGAATAAATCTCGAATAAGAAAGTATTGCCTCTCCTCAAGTTCAGTCGTCGACATTAGCAGCCTATTTTTCATGTTAATCTCTCCAATTTTTATGGTAACGCAAAATTTTAAATTCAATTGTTATCCTTTCCATACAGCTATCAACGCTTCTGTTGTTATTTGTGCACTTTGTTTAGCAGTTTGTTTCTCAGCTTGCAAATGAAACATGAACTTTCCAAACTTCGGTTTGGAAACACCAGTAGGAAGTATTCTATGAATTTATAAAACTATTGTTTGTAATGCTTACAGATGCATCATTAATACAAGAGCGGTTGTGATTAGGGTGGTCTAACCGGTAGTACCGAAACCGGTAATACCGGTATTACCGGCCGATTTTGAGTACCGAAAATACCGGTATTAAAGACGGAAAATACCGGTATTTTCGATATTTCAAATTTTGCTGTCAGTATAAAAAATCTCGAATAACTTTCACCTACTTATATCAGCTCAACTGCCTGTAATCGCATATCTGTCCCATATAAACAGGAAATCCAGCATAGATGGGACATTCGGTTACAAGCAGTGAAGACTCATCAAGCAAAAAATACAACAATTAAATGCGCGCATGAGTAACTTTGCCCTTTGATGCTTACCATTGACGACGTTTACGCTACAACAAAAATCGATCAACATTGTCATTAATCATTCTTGTTGCTTTATTCTCTTAGCCATCTGTCAAACTGTGAATGACTTTTTCTTCAATGAACATTGTTGATATCGTCGAGAATTTTCCCGCAATGTATGACATTTTGCTGTTCAAGCTGTTGTGGAACTACTGCTTTGTGAGTTCTGCACTCTATATGAAGCCGACGAGGTGTTCCAATTTACGTTGGAACAATTATCAAATTAAGCCACAGAAATTTCCGCCACTATTTCGATGCTTTTAAGAAATGAATCCAAGAGAGACGAGCTAAATACGCCGATCTTTTTACTCTTTTGAATAATTCTGCCGTGAAGCAATTAATCAGAAACGATTTTGGCATATTCTTCGAAGCATCCAGAGCTACTACTACTTAGGCAAGCGTATGGGATCTTGATACGTCTAATCATTCAGGGTGATCGTTGAAACTGAGACAACGACCATACCTGACGATCGGTACGGAGAAGATGCCTCTATGGATATTTTGCTGATTTATCGGTTAAAGAACAACTTGTGAAGTGACTGTAGCAGAGCGAAACACTTGCATTGCATTGCTGGTGGCAAATACGTTGACGCCAGGACAGGATCCTTGCATACAATCCATAAGGAATTCTCCTACTATGAATCGGAAGGCATTAAGGGCAAGTATTTGACACTGATTTTCGACGGTCTTGGAACCATTCGTCCTACTTCGGTTGAACCAGAGAGGGCATTCACAAAATCCAATGCGGATTGGGAGATGAGTCGTTCAATATGTACTTAAGCAATGATTTTAACATTTGAAGTTTGTCAACAAATATTGTTTTTCATCCAAAAGTTCAAATGAATTTTTTTTCTTTTACTACCTGAAATATTCACAAAAACCGGTATTCTACCGGTATTATATTGGCTCCATCAAATACCGAATACCGGTATTTGACAAAAATGGCCAATACCGACCACCCTAGTGGTGATGTAGGGTGGATTCTCATACTGTACACTGAATGTGTAAGTAGATACTATCTTGATATAATCATATTGTTGCTAATAAACATTATTCTGCAGTTTAAAGCTGCACAACTTCCAATTACTTGGTATGCGTGCTGCTGACAACTCTGTGTAACTGTCCCCATCCTAACATGCCCGATTTAGCACAAATTTTACATAAGCGAATATTTTTGGCTACGGAAACGTTTGCGTATTGTCCTGTGTTAAAATTCGATGAATTTTTTTTTCATCATTTGAAAAAAATCAAATCCTAAAATGATCTACGAGAAAAATCGATTTTTTTTTCAAAAAATTTTTTTAGGTAACATTAGATTATGACGTTTCATGCATTTTTTCCTTTTTTCTTGAGTAAATTTCGATGGGTAAAAATTTCAAAATGATGAATTTTAAGCACCCCTAAATCATGTACAATTGAGCTCAAATTTTGCATGGGGTCATATTTTGGGGAAATGAAACTTGTGAGCAATGTCGTTTTTTGAAATTCGATGACATTTTTTTTTCCCATACATTCCATTGGCACCTTAATGAAGAGTGGTGAACCGGATGTAACCATATGAAAACACATAGTTATTTCATGTCCTATAATTCTTTCGCAGCAATTATCAAAAATGCTTACATAAGCTACAACGTGCCAACCTTCATAAGCAGGCTTCAATTCACATTTAATGCATGTGTATGTTTTGACTACTTTTCATAAAATACAACATGCATAGTTTTGCTTTATTCTTTCCTACCGCATCCAAGTGTGACGAAAGAGTTGAATAAAGTTGCGTTTTAATCAGAACTGTCGGCACCTCGTTTGCCTTAATAAATAAATAAAAAGAAGGAAGGAGGATGAAAAATAAAGGGGAAAGGAAGAAAGTAAAAATATGAAGAAAGAAAAAGCAAGGAGGAAGGAAGAAGGCAAAAGGACGAACGAAAAAAAAATTAAAAGACGATAGAAGAAGGAAGGAAGAAGAGAGAAGGAGAAAGGAATTCCTATTCGACCTTTTGTCCTTTTCAACCATTTGTCCTTCCGAGCTTTTATTCCTAATCCGATTTCAATAATGTTTTGCATAAAAACTTTGCAAAACTGTACAAAATTTTGGGATCTTCAAATGTGTTAAAACCTCACAATTCTGTATTGTTTCAATTCAGTATCTTTATAAAAGCTTGTTAAAATCGAAGAAAGATTAGTAATGTTTCGAATTTTCCCGACTAGAAGAGCATAACTAAAACTGAACACAATTTTAACACATTGTGATATGGAAAACTCAGATGTGAATCCCGAGTAGCGCATTTGTTACATATCAGTCACTGTGACTCATATGCGACCAAATCCAGTCACATTGGAGTTGCTGCAACCAAATCGATCTGAATTGTGCTGCTAGGGATATGTACATTATGTGGAAGATTCTGATTTGAAAAACGTATTGGAGATAACCACTTTCCTTCGATGGGACTAGAACCCACGACCCACGAGGAAGAGGATTTAAAGGAGCTTTTCTAAGAAGTCCGCGAGAAGAAATCGGTCAAAGAGAAAGAACAAGGTGAACAAAAATCCACAGTTCTAAAAACGTTCATCATCGGTTTGAATCAGTCGTCAGAAGTATTCTTGGAAAGTCGCGGTTCAATTTTTCAGCAGTTTCCTGTGCAGCACACTAACGAACAGACTCCAATGTCATCTATGCGTGTCGAGCTACCTGAAATGCAAAAAAAAACAAAACAAATTATTCTTTTAGTAGTGAGACTTGATACTACCTTTCTTGTATTTAGCCAAAACACTTGCATTTTAGTTCGAATCATCATTCTTTTTAGAACCTTTGAACTCAATGGTCGATCGGTATTAAATTCAATAGTGACTTGCCTCTTGCAACTAGTTGCAAGTATATCAGTTAACGATTACCATATGAAAAGTGTGCTTAATATAAAAAAACGAAATCGTACCATGAACGATGCCGGGCAAATGTACCATTCCAAATGGTATACAATCTTTAATTAAATATCATATTTTTTACTCGTCAACAAACAGTAAGACCTTCTGAATCCACTTTAGCCAAGCGCTTTTGTTGGAGTAGTGCTCCAATGAATCAATGCACGTGATTAACCTGCTCTCCGACGCGGTAGGTTAATGATGGACTATTTATTAGGACCGTGCGGTGTATAGCACGACAAACACCAGGGAGGTGTGCCGTCTCATCTAATGAAGAGTGTTTGTTTACATCTTAGATCGTGATTGAGAAAATTAATTCAAATCATGAATAATTATAATTGTACTGTAATGGATTGGCACTGAACTTTGAACGCAAGCTGGCGAGCACTCAATTTGCATTGGATTTCTGCAATGTGCAGCCATTCTCTGTCGGTGCACGAACTGGAACCAATCAGGGAACTGGAAATTCCACTTTACAGGTCGAAACATATGAGTGTGGATTTGCGTTGCCCATTCGGATTAATTTGTTAAACGTCGTCAGGATAAATTTATTGAAATTGTTCCGTGCCAGGAATGGCAAGCGTTGATGCAACTCTCTGTGTGAACACGATGTCCCAGCTGATTGTGAGTAGGTGGTAACTGCACGGAGGGGAATCAGGCTCTTAATTTAGATGATACGCTCGATGCGCTGGATTTAGACCCTAGTAAAAATTTCTTGTGAAGGTATGAAGCTGGATCTAAACGGTCTAAATTCCTTCTTGGTTGACTTATTTAACAAGAGTAGACAAACGAACATGTTTTCCACACTCTATATATTTTGTTAGAATAGCATCTCCTGAAGATAAAAGATTTGTGCAACAATTTGCGCTTATTCGCTAGCACGTTCTGCTCGGGTCTCCTCCTGGCACGTACAATTTTATGACACTTGCATTTTATGACCGATTTCTCGGAACCGGCAAGCCTCCGAGAAATTTAATCAGCGACTTGAACTCAGTTGCACTCTGGATGGAATTGTTCCCTCCTACCCTTCCGATCCCACCGACTTCCCACAATCGCACATGTTCATAAAGGTACAAACACATACCGGTACCGTGAGATTCGGACCCGTTCCACCGCCGTCAAGAAGAATCGGCTGCGCGCGCCACACACAAAGTCAAGATCTTCAATTATGATATGCATTTTCCTACCATCCAGCAGTCAGTGCGCTACGCTGGCTGGATTCCCCGTGTCGTAGGAAGGAACAAATTCTCTCGCAACATTGGATACCGTTTTCATGGCTCACCACCGCACCCGCAAGCCAGTCGGCAGTGGCTTCCTCAGTGGCTGGATGCCCGGTGGCCGCCACAGCTGCAACCGGACCGAACCAGAGTGCAAAATTTCGCAATTAATTCTGAAAACGAAAATAGCGTCCACTCGGATGCACGGACTGGACCTGTGTGTAGCAGCGAGCGCGTAAGAAACACGTGAATAAATTAGCAACCGGACCGGCAAAGCAAGTCGACTGCACGCACGCGATGACGATGACTTCAACGGCGAGCGGGCTACGAACCTGCCAGTGCCTGCGCCCCCAGGTGGCTCCCTATTTGGAAGGTTGAGTTCAGTTCAGCCTCATCGCAACGGGGCGATGCGACCGTCGAGTCGGTGCAATGTTCTTGAACTAGCAGAAACCACTATGTAGCTTGTTGGCGGAGTGCAATTGTAATGTGATTCGACTGAGGAATCTTTACACCTTTGAGGGAAGTAGCAGGTTCAATGCGATCGTAAGAATAGAAAATTGTGTTAGACATAGATTAGTGCATTGTATATCGATACTAATTGAACCTATTGAACTGAAATTTCTTATCTGGTAATTGTTCTTGATCCGAAAGCAGCACTCTAAAAGTGACCAACACTTGTGCACTAACAACTATTCAGTATTATTCTTTTACGAACAAAGAAACATCTTGAAATCGGGAGGAGGAATGCCAAATTTGAAACGAAATTAAATTGGACCAATTGTCGAAATGAAGTCGAGTCAAATATGAGACACTTAAGACAGCCATACAGTTGAGATCGGAATACGTATCTGTAAAGAAAAAGTGCTAAACTCGTCTTATGACAAATAAGGATTCTATTTGTTATGTCATTAAACTCGCAAATTTGGATCAGGGTTTATTTACTGTCTTGTCGTTCTCGTTCTTGGTGATCCGATGGACACGGGTGACTTTTTGCTTGGCCGGCTCTGCCAAGATGTTCTTTTCATCCATATGAATCAAGTTGTAGGACGGGATGACGCACTGACGGGCACTCAAGTTCAGGAACGAAGATACTTCTACTTCGGTTCTGTCGATTTGGGTAGCTTGGCAACTTGGACCAGGTCACGGACATTCAGCGTGAACTCTCTAATTAACTTACTCACCCTTACAAAGCAGAACTAAGCGTTTCGATGATCGTACGATCGTTCAGAATGTGATAGAAAATATGCTCTGCTGACTAATGCATCTTCTCTCTACCTTAAAACTACAAAATTCCAATAGAACGATGGGTGGAGGATTTAAATCATCAAAACACTCTCCCACTCAGCATCCATACAATCGTCAATCTATCTCATCACCTGCATCAATGATGTCATACAATCCTCATCGAAAGCAAAATTGATCTAGTGTAACCGACCATCGAACTACTCACTAACCAATGGCAAGCAGAGTGTGTCTACTGCGGTTCTGTTGAGCCAGAATAAGTTAGATCTTATAAATATCCTCAACCACCCTGAAATGTTGATTTCTGAACCTGTAAGTAGATTAAATACTCTGCTATGAGAGCAGGGAAGGATGATGATTTGAGTTCAAACATCGTTTGCTGATTCCAACATAGGAAGTAAGCAAGCCTTCTCTACTGTTCTCTTCAATTCACCGGAAGATGTTTTGATGGTTATGACTCGAACAACTTCGTCGTGTCCGGCATCCAACTTTACGATTTGACCCATGCGTCAACACTTCATTGGCGGTAGATTGTAGTCCTGGATGACCCTATCTACTTGTAGCTTCCAGCGCACGTTTCTACCCTAATGATGACAAAGGTATTCCATCTTCCACCTATCCCAAAAAACTTGTAGCTTTTGCTGAACAACCTGCCAATGTTTATGTCGGTTTGTTGGTGTCAACCGAACAACTTCTTCAGAACACGATGGTAAATATTGTCCTACGAGAAAGTGGGCTGGTGTTAGCAGTTCTGGATCGTCTACGTCATCTGACATCGACATAAATGACCTAGAAATTAAACAACTCTTGAACTGCACCAAAGCGTCAGCATGTCAAATGCATAATTGTCGCAAACAACACGCAAAATGTTATGTTTGGCCGATCTTACCACATTCTCCCATATTTCACCAAAATGTGGCTACTTCCTGTATTTTTTTTAAATTTCAAGTGTTTCGGAAGCCTCCATTCAAGAAGCCCGGAAACCTCCTTTCAAGAGGCCCGGAAGCCTTCTTTCAATAGGTTTGGAAACTTTATTTCAAAAAGTTGGGAATCCTCCTTTCAAGAGGCTCGGAAGCCTCCTTTTAAAAGGTTTGGAAACCTCCTTTCAAGAGGCCCGAAAGCATCCATTCCTTAGGCTCGGAAGCCTTCTTTCAAGGGGCTCGGAAGAGGCAATAGGCGTTCTCCGGGCCTCTTAAACGGATGCTTCCGGGCCTCTTGAAAGGAGGCTTCCGGGCCTCTTGAAAGGAGGCTTCCGGGCCTCTTGAAAGGAGGCTTCCGGGCCTCTTGAAAGGAGGCTTCCGGGCATCTTGAAAGGAGGCTTCCGGCATCTTGAAAGGAGGCTTCCAAGCATCTTGAAAGGAGGCTTCTGGGCATCTTGAAAGGAGGCTCTGGGCCTCTTGAAAGGAGGCTTCGGGCCTCTTGAAAGGAGGCTTCGGGCCTCTTGAAAGGAGGCTTCTGGCCTCTTGAAAGGAGGCTTCCGGGCCTCTTGAAAGGAGGCTCTGGCCTCTTGAAAGGAGGCTTCCGGGCCTCTTGAAAGGAGGCTTCTGGCCTCTTGAAAGGAGGCTCTGGGCCTCTTGAAAGGAGGCTTCTGGGCCTCTGAAAGGAGGCTTCCTGGCCTCTTGAAAGGAGGCTTCAGGCCTCTTGAAAGGAGGCTTCCGGGCCTCTTGAAAGGAGGCCTGGGCCTCTTGAAAGGAGGCTTCTGGCCTCTTGAAAGGAGGCTTCCGGGCCTCTTGAAAGGAGGCTTCAGGCCTCTTGAAAGGAGGCTTCCGGGCCTCTTGAAAGGAGGCTTGGCCTCTTGAAAGGAGGCTTCCGGGCCTCTTGAAAGGAGGCCTGGCCTCTTGAAAGGAGGCTTCCTGGGCCTCTTGAAAGAAGGCTTCCGGGCCTCTTGAAAGGAGGCTTCCGGGCCTCTTGAAAGGAGGCTTCCGGGCCTCTTGAAAGGAGGCTTCCGGGCATCTTGAAAGGACGGCTCGGGGCCTCTTGAAAGGAGGCTTCTGGCCTCTTGAAAGGAGGCTTCCGGGCCTCTTGAAAGGAGGCTTCCTGGCCTCTTGAAAGGAGGCTTCAGGCCTCTTGAAAGGAGGCTTCCTGGGCCTCTTGAAAGGAGGCCTGGGCCTCTTGAAAGGAGGCCTGGGCCTCTTGAAAGGAGGCTTCCGGGCCTCTTGAAAGGAGGCCTGGGCCTCTTGAAAGGAGGCTTCCGGGCCTCTTGAAAGGAGGCTTCCGGGCCTCTTGAAAGGAGGCTTCGGGCCTCTTGAAAGGGGAGGCTTCCTGGGCCTCTTGAAAGGAGGCTTCCGGGCCTCTTGAAAGGAGGCTTCCGGGCCTCTTGAAAGGAGGCTCTGGGCCTCTTGAAAGGAGGCTTCTGGGCCTCTTGAAAGGAGGCTTCCGGGCCTCTTGAAAGGAGGCTTCCGGGCCTCTTGAAAGGAGGCTTCCGGGCCTCTTGAAAGGAGGCTTCCGGGCCTCTTGAAAGGAGGCTTCCGGGCCTCTTGAAAGGAGGCTTCCGGGCCTCTTGAAAGGAGGCTGTTCGGACGGTCGGATTTTAAACGAAACCGTTTTTGAGAATCAACCTTTGAAAGGATGATCAAACTGTGGAAGTTTAATTAAAATTTAAGTTTGTGGGATGTTTTACAATTTTTTACAAATATAATCTTTTTTGTAACATTTCTACTCACAATTTTAGTTTGTTCTTCTCCTTTAACTTCCGTCTCAATCGTCCACGTAGACTTGTCTATTAATTTATTTAATTCTTTATTTATTTTGTCTAGTCTCTTTTTAGCGTGTACTATATTTTACCTGCCTGTTCTACTCGCTTTCTGTGTCGTTCGTCTAATTGTCGTCTAAAAGTCCGTGGGCTGTCTTCGATAGTTTGAGCACCACTGTACTGTCCTGCGTCAGCTGTTCATAATGGTGCAATTAACTATATGTTTATTTTCGCACTTCAACCTACTTACAGTGTACTTAATTGTTATCTGCTGACCAAACTCCACGTAATTCACTCTACCTCAAATACAATCTAGATTTATTCACCGTTCAACTCTCTTCTTGCAATACAATTTTCTTCGATTCGCTACTAATTCTGTTTACTCAACTTCGGCCATTTGTTTATATTTTCCCTTTTTCCCCTTTCTGTATATGTTTATCCCTCGCTTTAATTTTATCACTCACTCTCACCATCATATCCGCTGTGAACTGACATTTGCCTAATCGGCCAAATATTGGTTGTGATGCGGCTGCGTCTGGGCAGGGTTGCCAGAACAGGAGGCTTCCGAGCCACTTGAAAGCAGGCTTCAAAGCCTCTTGAAAGAAGGATTCTGAGTCTCTTGAAAGGAACCTTGCGAGCCTCTTGAAAGGAGGCTTGAGGCCTCTTGAAAGGAGGCTTCGAGCCTCTTGAAAGGAGGCTTCTGAGCCTCTTGAAAGGAGGCTTCCAGGCCTCTTGAAAGGAGGCTTGAGGCCTCTTGAAAGGAGGCTTCTGAGCCTCTTGAAAGGAGGCTTCTGAGGCCTCTTGAAAGGAGGCTTCCAGGCCTCTTGAAGGAGGCTTCCAGGCCTCTTGAAAGGAGGCTTCTGAGCCTCTTGAAAGGAGGCTTCTGAGCCTCTTGAAAGGAGGCTTCCAGCCTCTTGAAAGGGAGGCTTGAGCCTCTTGAAAGGAGGCTTCCAGGCCTCTTGAAGGAGGCTCTGAGGCCTCTTGAAAGGAGGCTTCGGAGACTCTTGAGAGGAGGCTTCTGAGCCTCTTGAAAGGAGGCTTGAGGCCTCTTGAAGGAGGCTTCCGAGCCTCTTGAAAGGAGGCTTCCGAGCCTCTTGAAAGGAGGCTTCCGAGCCTCTTGAAAGGAGGCTTCCGCGCCTCTTGAAAGGAGGCTTCCGAGCCTCTTGAAAGGAGGCTTCCGAGCCTCTTGAAAGGAGGCTTCCGAGCCTCTTGAAAGGAGGCTTCCGAGCCGGTTTTCGAGCCTCTTGAAAGGAGGCTCATCAGAAGGATCAGGTTGGATATGCTGGCCTTCTGTCTTATCGGGGAGCTGAGAGTGTCAAATTTGTTTTCCAACTCATGGCAAATCGTTCTAGAGAAAAGTATTCAAACTAGAAAGTCGATGAACTTTGTCACTTGTCTTCACTTCCACTACCTACCTGGATACCTGGTTGGCTACAACGTCGATACATCTATGTCTGGCATATTGTGGAACTGCATAATCGTCGGTCTTGGACCATGTTCTTCCAGTTTCCTCCATGTTATCCTGCGCTTCAGCTATCACACTCCCTTCGTGTTGCCTTTTTTTGCGGTGGATTCGTTTTGCTTCTGCTCTTGCTACACGGTACCGCTCTCAAAAACGATTTCCAACGATAGATGAGAGGTTGGTGAAAACATTTTCTACCAAAAGGATCAACATATACATCAAACATTTGCAAAAACAAATACATGAAATGAAAATTCACTAATATAAAATTACTAAAGAAGAAAGGAGAAAGGAGTTGTGAAAAATTCGAAAAAATTAAAGCATTTTATTTGAAATCAAATGCACCACATTACTATAATTGTGAATAAAATTAATTATCATTTCATCATATCACAGCATTAGAAATTGATTAAAAAGAAGCTCATTTTTTAATCTAGTTTCAAACTAATTCAAAATTGAGATTCGCTGAAACCTATTAGCGTCATCAACATGTATTATATATGAAAACATTTTCAAACACACGAAAATTGCCCACTATTTTAACTTTGAGAAAAAACTGAATTAAACCTAAAGCTGCGTGAATATTTAAGGGATGTCCAATGACTATCATACTGTATTATGGTTGATGTATAACGAACAAACAGCCCTGTATTACCATTTGATAACAGAGTGCTCATACAATATACTTGATTCATGAACCTGTGTGACGTCACCAACTTCCCCTCCATTGTTTGTTTATTTTTACATCACACTAACACAAGCAAGCGTTGACTTCCTCCACACCTTTCTTTTAGCATATAGGGCACTGCACGGAAACATCTCTTTCTCTTTTGTTCCTCACAAATTTTGACGTTTACTGGCCTTGTTGTTTTCTAATTTCTTTGCAGCGAAAAAGAGACAAAGCAGTCCATGCAGTGCCCTATTGCTACACACCATGTTATTATTCCTATCTTTTGTCTCTTTCTAGCATTGTCACCTCGTAACTTTTAAGCGGCATATTTCGGTTTTCAGTTGTTTGATGTAACTGTAAATGTATCAGCATGTAGATTGCGAGTAAGCACGCACCGGCGATACTTTTTCCAAATGATATTTGTTGTAGAAAAAATTAAGCGTTCAATGGTGAAAATGATGACGATTTTGATGATTGTTCGTGCTTCCCTTGTCACCTTATCAGAAAGCAAATTGATTTGTTGCGAGTAAATCGGTTAAGGTGGTAATACAACAAAGCCACAAATCGGCCATCTTGGAAACCACGTGCTTTTTCTAGTGATTTTTTAAGAACACGGATTGAGAGAACCATAACGCCCACGGGGATGAAACATCCGTAGATGGTTTGCTTACTCATGCTAAACAATCGACTTTAGTTTCAGCATTGTACGAAAATTATTACGCTAGATTTGAACTTTTGATATTGTGATTCTCGAAATATTATAGCATTTTGCTCATTCACCTCTGCTTCGCTTAGTTGTGCGCCGCTAAGGTACTTTATCATATTGTGATACCAGCACCATTCAAGTGTAGAATAATACATGACAAATTAAACACGATTGTACTACAAACGCCCACTTGAACAATATGCCAAACGCAACGCACGCGAAAGAAAGGCACAAACTATTAAAATTCGAAAAATTCCACTACATAATATCTTTTCGTAAAGGGACGACAATATGCTGCATACCTTAGAAACGAATGTGAAAAAGCTCACAGGAGGCTCGCATCTGTTTGACATTGGTTTATTTACTTTTTGTATGGCGCACAACTCGGCGCATGGGACCCGGCGCGTAACCGGTGAGCCAGTCTGCTAATTTTAGAGAATCGCAATATTAGGAGTAGAAAACCGTGTGGTGAATTTGAAATTCACCACATGGCTTGATTGTATAATCACCTTAAGGACAAGTGCCCGAAACGCGCACACATGCACACACACCCATAAACGCACACATTCACACAGACATCACCTCAATGCGTTGAGCTAAGTCAATTGGTATATAACACTGAGTGTCCGGGCCTTCTATATAATGTTTGTTTTTGGAGCGATCTTATAGCCTTTCCGTATACTTTGTATACGAGAGAAACAAAAACACTCTCCAGCTCAGCATCCATACAATTATTGTCGTTCTATCTTCGAACCGTCCATCACCTGCATTAATGACGTCATTGAATCCGCATCGAAAGTAAAAGTGATCTGTTGTATCCTCTTGATAAGCTACTCGCATAATAATAGCAAACAGACCTTCTCTACTGTTGAGATTCTTACAAAAATGTATACACATGAAGAAGTATCGTAAATGGCTTAAATATTTTGCGCAGCTCACCAACGACTCATAAAGATAAGGAACACTTCTACCAGTTTCAAATCTTCAATTGGATAGGTAGAGGCAGATACTGTAACTATTTCTTCTATACTTGCTTCAAATTCTTGAATAGACAATTTTGTTAGCATCATTCTTTGCTATTTTATTTTGACCGCATGGTCATAACGGACCATAATTTTAAATCACATACCATTAAAAATCTCGCGATAACTGCCTCAACTTAACAACTGTTTGCAATAGCAATTCATCAGCGAGTGCACAAAAATTAAACCCAGTAAAAACTATTCTCAACAACTCGTTACCATTGCACAATGGTCCACAGAGCGAAATTAAGTGGAAATTAGTATTTTGAGCCTGAAATAGCAGAGTTAGAAAAAACCTTTGTTCCACAAAGTTGTTCCAAATAGTAAGAACTTTATCAGGATGTTGATGAAAATTAGGGTGGTCCTCATTTTCATGAAATGTAAAAATCAACTTTTTTAATTGCAAGAATAGGGGTGAACATTATTCTGTAAAGTTGTAGGCTAGCTAATTCCAATCATTTTGCTAAAAAAAAATTTTCTGTAGCTCTTAAATTGACGAATTTAGAGCATTTTTCTCATTTAGACTTAGGGTGGTCCCACAAAAAACAGTTTTTCTGTTCTAACTTTTTTTCTTCAAATTTCTCAGTTTAGTCGTCTTTGGACGACTTTTAGAGCTTTTCGAGACGCAACTTTTCGTGATAGTAGCTTGTTGATATCTTTTGCAGATGAAAAGTTATTCGCATTTTGCCAAAAAAAAATGGGTTTTTTTAAATGGCAATATCTCTGGATGGCGCAGCCATAATTTCAATCTTTTAACACCATTTCAAAGAGTAAGCCCTAGAGTATATCATATCAAAAAATCAGGGAGGTGTTTTTCTTGTATCTAAAGTGACATCGGTTTAAATTTGTTAATTTTTGCCTTTCTCGTACTTCAAGGTGTGACGAAAATACTCCAAAGACGATTTTATAATAGAGCACCAGAGATCCTTAGTGTTATAAACCAATCAACTAAGCTCGACGAGTTAAGTTGATGTAATTGTATGTTTGTAAGTATGGCAAAAAATTGCATTCACCTTTCTGGTATTTATACTTGACCTTCTGGCACACATCGAGTAAAAGTGAAATATCTGTTTAGTCTGGTGACCAAGTTGCACCAAACCACCATTCCTCACAAAATTATCAATCTCTATCTATTTTCCAAGATCCAAAGGTATATTAGCAATTTTGAATATAAAAATTGCGGTTGTAGAAAAAATGTACAATAATAAAACTGAGCATAATTTCCATGAATGACCCATTCTTTGGGAGTGTTTATTGTTTATGTAATTTCCAGAAAAAAAACAAAACTTCCATAAATAAACCAGAATAGAAATAAAACTGCTAAAATTTCCACAAAATGATTGTATATTCCATAAAAATTTTAAAAAATTACTGAAATCAATGAAGAACAATAAAATTAAATAAAATTTTCATTGAAAAATACAGAAAACAATAAAACGGAGCATAATTTGCATGAATGACCCCTGCTTTGGGAGTGTTTATTGTTCAAGGAAAATTTGATTTTATTTAATTGATTTTTTATCTTTTATGTAGTTTTCCTATTTTCTTCTCCATATAATTTTTTTTTGTGGAATGTTTACAATGTATATAGAAAAAAAAATGTTATGGAAAATTTTGTAATTGTTTATTGTTTTAATTAAGAAAATTATATTTTTCCAAAGAAGAATTTCGATTTCTTTGTGGAAAATTATTCTTGCATAATTGTTATTTTCAGTTCAAAATGACTAATGCCTTTTATGATTTTTTTTAAATTATTTATGTTTCCAAAATTTTGAATTATGGGATTTTTTACTTTATTTATTTATTGCTTATTTACAATTTCCTATCTTGGACAATATATTTCTTTTATGCATATCATAAGTATGATTACTTCTATTGATTAAGACCCTTTAGTAGCTTCAAGTGCCTGATATTTGCATCAAAACTGTATATTTGATCTCGAATGTGATGAATAATAGCAAGCTGTGATCTTTTCCACTCAGAATTGTCAGAACGTTACATAATGAAGCAAGGTAAGGTCACTTTCTGGAGAGCTGACATTCAAATAACGATAATACTTTTTCAACAGTGATTCAGCTGGCCGATCTCATCTTCCTTCTTTTTTTCCCACTGAAAAATTTACTAGAATTTGTGAAGAATAGAATTTCCCTTGAAGTAAACGGAAATTTGGTGAAAAAGAAGCTAAGCCTTGTGTTGCTGAAATTCCGCAAGCTATGGTGAGAAGCTGGTCGGAGACGTGATCATTTTTTCAAGTTGAACGAAGCTTGGATCGCAGGAGAATTTGTAGTCGATATCCATTCTCCTTCAAAATCATCTGGCTGCCGTACTTCAAAAACTTTCGCTGCTTTGACATCCAAAACAAAGAAAAAGCGGATTGAGTCCATACTTAATCAATTTTCAATGGAGGAGATTTTGTTTGCTGCTGCGACTTCCGTAGCCCAGACAGGGTTTCGTAAAGTAAGGAAATTGATTCAAAAATTGTCAGAAAACCCTGATGCAGCATTCGAGCGGCAGCATTCGACCGAACGTTCAAATCAAGATGTTGTAGCTCTAACAGCGGAGGAAGCTCTTGCATTTTTATGCAAAAACGATTTTCCTATGGCCCAGTATTTGAATATCAAACAGCAAACTCTCGGCAAAGGCGTCGATATATTTCCAGCGTATAACAAACTGGTCGAAGCAAAAAAGTTGTGTTATCCTACAGGTATACAAAATAACTAATCCATAGTACATGATAAATACTAATGAAAATTTCTGATAGGTCTTTCTATAAATCCATCAGCTGCAGAAGTGCCGTTACAAGAGCTTGTCGAGCATACCTCGAAGCGCCTTCTGGAAAGCGTGGATAGTAAAGAATTACTTTCAAATAGTGGACCGTATGATGGGTACACAATTATTTATAAGTGGGGCTGTGACGGAAGCAGCAATCACGCCAGGTATAAGCAATGCTTTTTTGATGAAGACGAGAATAAGGAATTACACGAATATTCCGATTCACACATATTCGCCTTCTCGATGGTTCCTTTAAGGTTGATTGGCCATCGTGAAGCAGATGAAATTGATGAAATTGTGTGGAACAATGACCTGCCCTCATCCGTTTCGTTGTGCAGACCCATTAAATTAATGTTTGCAAAAGAGTCAGCCGAATTAACGAAACGCGAGGTTTCGTTGATGAACTCGCAAATTCAAAATTTGAAAAACATTAAATTAACTGTGGCGGATCGAGAGGTATCCGTTCAAACAGAGATGCTGTTTACGATGATGGATACAAAGGTCGTCAATGATTTAACTGGAACATATTCGCAAGCTTGTTACATCTGTGGAAGGTCAGGAAAATGTTTGAACAATTCCAGAATTGATTCAGATTCTGATGATCCAGGCAAATATAAATATGGATTTTCTCCTTTTCATGCGTACATAACAACAATAATGGAAAGGCTATTAAAGGTCTCCTATAGACTTGCCCTTGATAAAGCAACATGGCATGTAAGCAAGTCGAATGAAGCGGTGAAAATAAGAGAAACGGAAATTCGAACAAGATGCAAGTGAAACTAGGTACGTACTGTATTAACAATTATTTATAATTCGGTAGATTAGGTCATATCCATCCTTTTTGTGCAACAGGATTACGCATTAGTGGAAATTAAAATGACGGGAACACAGCCCGCACGTTTTTTCGTGAATGGAAAATCACTGCGAAAATTACCGGTCTGGATGAGAGCTTGTTAGAGCGTTTCTTCATCCTTCTTACCGTTATAAACTCTAAATCAAAAGTCAATCACAAATCTTTCGAGATTTACGCAGAAGAGACAAGAGCTTTGTATGAGAAGCGTTATGGTTGGTATACATTGTCCCAACAGTTCATAAACTGTTGGTACATGGAGCGGCAATCATAAAATACACAATACTTCCGGTTGGAATGTGTAGCGAAGAAGTACAAGAAACGAGGAACAAAAGTATTCGAAGATATCGAGAGTTCCACTCCAGAAAATTCAATAGAATGGTAAACATCGAAGACGTCTTCAGAAGGTTGCTGTTATCGTCAGACCCCGTAATTTCGATGAATAATGTTGGAATTGTCTCAAGAAAAGATTATTCAGAATTACCAGATAAAGCAATGCAGTTAGTTATTGAACATTAGTTCTATCTGATACAATTAGTACAAGTGGCTTTATGACTTTATTATTATTCCAATAATAAATTACAAAAAATAAAATAAACAATATGAAATCAAAAATTTGAAAGAGTGTTTTGAGCCACCTTGTTAATTACTTTTCCTTGTGCACCTTGAACCTTTTATTTAGTCATATTTATCGGAGTTTTCTATTTAATCACTTCTAATATCTTCTCAATTGATAGAGAACTAATTTTGTGAGGAATGGTGGTTTGGTTTAACTTGGTCACCAGACTAAACAGATATTTCACTTTTACTCGATGTGTGCCGGAAGGTCAAGGATAAATACCCAAAAGGTGAATGCAATTTTTTGCCATACATACAAACATACAATTACATCAACTTAACTCGTCGAGCTTAGTTGATTGGTTTATAACACTAAGGATCTCTGGTGCTCTATTATAAAATCGTCTTTGGAGTATTTTCGTCACACCTTGAAGTACGAGAAAGGCAAAAATTAACAAATTTAAACCGATGTCACTTCAGATACAAGAAAAACACCTCCCTGATTTTTTGATATGATATACTCTAGGGCTTACTCTTTGAAATGGTGTTAAAAGATTGAAATTATGGCTGCGCCATCCAGAGATATTGCCATTTAAAAAAACCCATTTTTTTTTTGGCAAAATGCGAATAACTTTTCATCTGCAAAAGATATCAACAAGCTACTATCACGAAAAGTTGCGTCTCAAAAAGCGCTAAAAGTCGTCCGAAGACGACTAAACTGAGAAATTTGAAGAAAAAAAGTTAGAACAGAAAAACTGTTTTATGTGGGACCACCCTAAGTCTAAATGAGAAAAATGCTTTAAATTCGTCAATTTAAGAGCTACAGAAAACATTTTTTTAGCAAAATGATTGGAATTAGCTAGGCTACAACTTTACAGAATAATGTTCACCCCTATTCTTGCAATTAAAAAAGTTGATTTTTACATTCCATGAAAATGAGGACCACCCTAATTTTCATCAACATCCGGATAAAGTTCTTACTATTTGGAACAACTTTGTGGAACAAAGGTTTTTTCTAACTCTGCTATTTCAGGCTCAAAATACTAATTTCCACTTAATTTCGCTCTGTGGACCATTGTGCATTGCTGATTATGCCAAACGGGTCGCGATATTCATTAGCTTGCAGCATTTATGCCCATAAACAAAAACAACGTTTCTTCCCACGCCTCCATCGACATCCGCCGACTGCAGCAAACTGCAATTCGCGTCTGCAGCGAATTCGATCGTAATGATTGATCGTGTACTGCTTTTAAGTATATCCTCCTTCCACCCGCCACCCCCTAAGAACACGCTTTAAATGTGAGCTATTAATAGAGTCTCTATGATCCGTAAAAGGGGGGCTCGCTCTCGCTGACTTGCTAGCTTGTGGTTGCACCTCTGTTGCGTTACTGTTTCTTCGAGCATTATGTTTTTTTTTCCTTCAACCGTTTCTAACGACTCTGCAGGTTAAGTGAACCGATAGCGCTAAGGGCACAGACAGCAGGTGGCACCCGCGCGCGCGACTGGAAGCCCGCTGCAGTGACAGCGCAACAACAATGAACAGATGTCTGGGCCAGCGAGCCGCGGCGGCCGGTGTCGAGTTGAGTAGAGTCGAGGCCGCGCGCTCCATAACTCCATGAGAAAATCTGTCTACGGGTGACCTTGCGAAACTCGCGAACTTTTCAGCATTCGGGGCACTCGGCAATTGGCCAGGCAGGGGGCAAATGATGAAACTCGCTGGTTGCAAATTTGTGGCATTTGGCGGGATGCTCTAAAAGGTCGTTCTCAGCGGACCCAAAAGGGTGAGATCGACATTTCTCGGCGAAAACGACGACGACCAATAGCCCAATGATCATCCTGGTGGAAATAAATTCTGATGTTGCTTGCTTTGCTGATCGTAAAGTCGTGGAACACTTAACCCTTTCGAAATAATAACAAATGCAGGTTGTGTTGTGGATAGCTACGCCTGTGCATTAATAATTAGTTAACTTAAAATATCAGGACATCTTTATCGATTCACAGTGCATCGTCTGCTTAGTATACTGCTTTTAGTTGTCCCATGTAGGAACGATTAAAAATCAGTAAAACAGTGAACTGTTGTCGAACAATTTGGCGGAACTATACAATCCAGATTCATGCTTCAACCCAAAGAAATAGACTTTTCTTCACATTTCGGATGTTCGGTCTTAAAATGCTATGAATAATCTATCAATCCTCAAAAGGGTTAATGAACTTAGGTACACTCACGTTGACGAATTTAACATTTGCCAACAGTTAACACAATGAGTGACCCCCATTCTGGTCACGCTCGCAATAATCCGCATCCGAAACGACCGTCATCCGGCTGTTTTACTGCGCCTGATGATCGTACGCTCAACGGCAGATCATTAAATTATATCCAACTTCGATCTTGTTAATATCGATTGTACGATCTGATTTTTTTCCTGTCTCGAACCTTCAAATTGGCAACTTTGCAACAGCGGAGATAAACCCGAACAAAACACCCCTCAAAACACGATCAAACCATTTACGGTTTATAGCTGATCAAGCTGACGCAACGTAAATTGTACCTACATCGATGCTTTTTTTGCGCGCCAGCAACGATGATATCAAACCGGCTACGGTTTGATACTGGTTTTAATGTTTTCACTGGACGAACACGATTACTTCCGGAGGCAATTACAGACGATTTAGAGATTTCGCTACCCGCACTTATTGGCTGCTGCTGCTGCTGCTACTACCGATGCACTATCAACTGAGGCGCTATTTCTTTCCACTCGTTTGATCACCGACAACAAGCAAGCCCAGAAGCTCACAACGACAGCTGGTTGGCAGACTCGGTTACGCTCAGCAAGGATTGCGACGAGTTTTGATGATCTTGGGTACGGAAAATAGGCTTAGATTTGATTGATTCTCAATTTCCTGTAGCGGCGCTGTTGTGCGAAATCGAGATGCAAGGGAGATATATGCGCTAGTAATAAATGCTACCGTTTTGCAATGTTTATACAGTTTATGAAAACGTCAGATTCTTTTGCAGTAGATTTTGCCGCAACTACGTATCTGGAGGAACACAGTGTAAAATGGAAAATACCAAATAAGGGAACGGAAAATGATAGGATTTTACGCGCCAATAACATTGTGGGTTAACTGGAGGCCTTGCGAGCAAAGGTGTAAGATTGCCAATCCGTAGTAACTTTTTTTGTCTTTCAACATTTTTTTTTTTTTTTTGCGCCAAGAGAAGCGGAAGTCTTATGGACATCCCGGATTGGCCACATGATTACGGAGTTATTCCGGATTTAAAATGGGTGTTAGCTTTTGGCTATTCCTCAGAACGCATACTCCGAAAATGATTATTATAGATATTTTAATTGAAAATGATGCAAAATTTGATCAGGAATTAGATCGGTCCGAAATATGGCCTATATTCCGGATTCCAGACGTTCCACCGGAACCTATTACAGGGTCACTTTACGGAAATAGGCGATTACCATCATTCGACACATCACACTTCATGATTTCATAATTTATGAAAATCTATGGTGGTTTTGTATATCCTGGGCCAAATTTGAACTTTGGCATAAAGTCGTTTGGCATAACGCCATTTAGCATAAGGCCGTTTGGCATAATCATCATTTGGCAGAATAGTTGTGTCATCACCGATTTCGGAACTTATGTATAATGTTCAGTAATTTATAATTATTGTCGCTTGAACATTATAAAAGAGATGCTTTGAATTGTTTTTCTTTGAATTAAAGATTGTATCAAATCACTGCTCGAAGAATCATTGGTAGACTACATGAATTTTTTAATATCTGCCTTTTCTACTTAACATCTTTTCACCTTTGGATCAGTAGCAAGATCGTCGTTGATTAAGACAAACTACAACAGACGGATGCTCGAGACTATAAGTGCTCAATGAGCATGAGCAGAACATGCGCATTATGACCGCTCAATTCGTAGTCGCTACTCCGTGATTGGCTGAACTTGTGAAATTGTATAGAGAACACAATGAATGGGGCTTGGGATTAGCTACCCATTCTCAATGTACACGTTTCGGGAGCTCAAATATTTAAAGTCAATAACGGCGCCGGCCACGTCCTTACGGTCATATAGGAAGGGAAGGATTGTTAGTCCGACTCTTGTTGCTACTAGAGACCGAGTATACCTTTGCATCTCAACGATTGTCTTGAGATGGGATATCGTTTTAGCTACAAAGGATAATTCATCTGGATTCACTTCGGTACGCTATCTTGCGACGAGTAAACAGTTAAAACACGCACGCCCCGTGATATCTGTTCAAAAACCACGTAGACCGAAATTTCACTATTTCAAACCCCCCGTCCCCCCTTTGTAGACTTTCGTAGACTTTTTCAAAACCCCTCCCTCCCCCACATGATGTCTACGTAGACTTTACCAAATTTTACAAAACATCATATGTGACAGGAAAAATATGGAAATCAACCACGTTTTAGGCAATTCAGCTATTCAATTCCATTTCCATGTAAAAATTACAACAAAATTCGAATTTCAAACTTAACAAAATCACACTGAATAAAATCCAACAAAACAAAAATCAAATTGAAACGAAATCAAATTTAATCCTCTGTCCAAAACTCCTGAAATCAAATCTCAAAGCCAATTAGTTTAATTACTGTTGAATTCAATTCCTCCTAGAGGTGTGCACCACCACCGCCGACATTTTTGCATCGGCGCGCCACTGATAAAATCTGTCACGCATCTGACCTATAATTCTCAACGACGGTTCAGAATTGTAAAAATCGTGAATTTTCAGAATTTAGAAAAAAATCGAGAACGTCAAGTCTATATTCCAATAAGTTTTGCGTGGAAATTTAGTAAAATTTCCCAATTGATAACCTTGAAATACTCCAAAGAACTCTCCGTGATAATTCCGATGCTTTTCTTGAAAATTCCATGCAATATCTCGCTGAATAATCATCTGTTGAAATCCCAAGATTTTTCTTCTAAATTCCAAAAGTTTCCCCGTTAAAAAAACCCGAGTAATTTTCCGTGAAAATTTAGAATTGTTTCCCGAGGTAATTTTTAGTTTAAACGGACATTCCGAAATATTTCCCGTGGAAATTCAAAATGGTTTCCTACGATATTTTTTAATTTCTCTTGCAAATTTGGAGGAATTTCTTGAGGAAATTTAAATAAATCTTATGGACATTCCAAAAAATATTTTCTGAATAATTTTCGGTGGAAATTATGGAGAATTTTCAGTAGAACTTTTTGTGAGCTTCTCGTAATAAACCCAGAGTAATCCACCTAGCGGTGATGATGCCTTTCTCGTGCGGTAAAAAAATAGCATTTTGGGCATTACTTCTGAGCCCATCGTCCGGCCAATTTTCAATAGGAAATAATGAGACAAGATTCTGCGTCGAATGCAACCTGTTGCGAGGAAATCGGTTCAGGGTAAGTGCATTGAAAGTGAGCTAGATTTTTCTACGCGCTTTTTTATGAGAAAAAGTATTTTGGCCATAACTACCAAGCCCATTGTCCGATCCGTCCAATTTTCAATGGGAAACAATGGGGCAGGATACTGCGCCTGTTGTGAGGGAATCTGTTTAGGGTAAGTGCATTAAAATGTGGCTAGACTTTTTTACGCGCTTTTTTATGAGAAAAAGTATTTTGGCCTTAACTTCTAGGCCCATAGTCCGATCCGGCGAGTAAATTGGCTGAGGGTAAGTGCAAAAAAAAAGTGAGCTAAACTTTTTGCTCTTTTGGTGAGCACACACACACACACATACACACACACACAGACATCACCTCAATTCGTCGAGCTGAGTTGATTGGTATATACTACTATGGGTCTCCGGGCCTCCTATAAAAAGTTCATTTTTGGAGCGAACATATAGCCTTTACGTATACTTAGTATACGAGAAAGGCAAAAATCGAATAAATTTTCATGGAAATTAGAAAGACTTTTTTACAAAAATTGCAATTTTTTTTGTGGAAACTGTTTTTGGTGGGAAATTCAAATAATTTCTCTTGGAAGTTTTCATCAATTTATTTAGAAATTTCGAAAATTTTCCATCGATAATTCCAAAGAATTTACATTATAACTGCCGAAGAAATTTACGAATGAGAATTTCCACGGGCATTTCAAATAATTTTGCTTATATTTGCAAAGAATTCCTCGCGAAAACTCCGAAGAATTTCCGAAATTCAGCAAAAAAATTCGGGGACTTCCCAGAAAATCTCCAGTGAATGTTCTAAAGGGCTTCTCGCGGAAATTTCGGAGAATTCCCTTTACAAGTTCCAAAGAATATCTTTTGGGCATTCCAAAGACTTTTTCTTGGATATTCCAAAATGCTTCCTTTGTAAATTCAAAAAAAAATCCGTTAAAGTACGACATAATTTCCATAGTTTGCAAAGAAATTCCTGCCGAAAATCAAACGAAATTCTAGTAGAAATCTGCAGTAAAATCCTAGTGTAGATTTTGAAAAAAAAACGAAAGTTTTTATAGCATACTTTGGAGAATTTTCCTGCTCAACACAGAAAAATTTCCTAGTGAAATCCATGATAGTTTTAGGCCGTAGCTCAGACTTTACCTTTAGTGAAATTCATTAAATTTTTAAGGAAAAATGCAAGAGATTATATCGGTAAAGTCTTGCAAAAAAAACTGGAACATCCTAGAAAAATGAAACAAGTGAACTTCGCACGAAGCTGATGTATAAATCGCTTTTAAAAAACATAAAATCAAAAAGTCCACGTAGACTTTTGGTATACCCCCCGTCCCCTTTCGTAGACTATCGTAGACTTTTTCGAAACCCCTCCCTCCCCCTCAAGAGTCTACGTGGTTTATGGACAGCCCCATATGAAGACTGAGGAGAATCGCGCTTTGGACGTCTCTATGTAGGGTATCTGTTCCATTATTAATAACATGCTCCTATATAAATAACATTCGCAAAACAGGCAATTTAGGCTCAATTTGTCACTACTGAAAAAAATCACAAAAATGAGAAACAAAACAATTTGCGCACCAATTCTTTGTTTTCGAATGGTATTGATTTGGTTACATGGTATGAATTCAAGGAGCAGTTCCCCTACTTAGGGGAATGACGGCTTTGGCAGGTTTTGTTCTATTATTGTCAGGGTTTTTTTTATGACTGATTATGCTCAAATATGGCCTAAACATTCTTTGCATATCAATGAATGTTGTGGCCAAATTTCATAAAATTTGGTCGACAAAAACCCCCCTGCCAATAATAGAACAAAACCTGCCAAAGCCGTCTTTTCCCCTACTTGCTCGATGGCTACTGCAAACTATTGAAGATCGAGCATGTTTCGACCGGAACAAAGCACAATACATGCGTATGAGCCACCGAACACAAGATAGATCTTTTATTCTTTTTGCCACGACTAAAATATGCACTGCACCTACTCGCTCGATGGCTACTCGAAACTCGAGACTGTAAGTGATCAAGAGTGAAAATTATTGTATTAATCACTAGACGAACCTGCCCGATCTCGCTCGAGATTTTTTCAATCTAACTGTCAATCATTTGCAGAGTCGCACTCTAGATCGATTTCAATTCCAGCGAACTTATGAAAAAGTTGTATTTTAACAATTTCTCAAATTTCCCCATCAAATGCATCAACTTTTTGTATATATAAGCACAGCAGGTCCCAAGATAGATCGATTGCTTCATTAGTATGGGAGCCCCTTTTTCCAGAAGGGGGAGGGATTTTGAACCACCACAGAAACATATTTTCCCATCCAAAACCTTCACTTGCCAAATTTGGTTCCATTTGCTTGATTAATTCTCGAGTTATGAAGAAATTGGTGTTTCATTTGTATGGGAACTCCCGTTTCCAAAGGAAGGAGGGGTCTCGAACCATCTTAAGAACCTTCCCCGGCCCCAAAAACCTCAGCATACATTTTTACGACGATCGGTTCAGTAGTTTCCGAGTAAATAAAGGTCGGACAGACAGAAATTAATTTTTATTTAGAAGAAGAAGACTAAATGAACCTGCCCGATCTCCTCGTGTTTTATTTTCAATCTGTCAATCATTTGGTTGATGGCAACGTCGCTCTCTAGATTGATTCCAGTTCGAGCTCAATGGCTTTCTTCAGAACTCATGGAAACGATGCATTTTGACATTTTTTCAACTTTCCTCATTTGCAAACTCTTTGAAGATATAAAATTGGAAATTGTCTCGTTTTCCCTGGGCATAAAAGTATCATCGTGCTAGCCTCATGATATACGAATGCAAAAATGGGAACCTGGCTTAGAAACCTCGCAGTTAATAACTGTGGAAGTGCTTAATAAACACTAATCTGCGAGGCGGCTCAGCATGGACGTTGCCAAGCGGGGGCAGGGGGGGGGTGGCCTCGCCCCCCCTAAATTGTGGAAATATTGCACGGGTACTAAAATGAATTCCCTTAAACATGTGCACTTTACGATCCAATCATATACAGAAATAGGTGGTTGAAATTCAAAAGATTCCCAAAACTTATTAGGGCATCCAGGATCCATAATATATGAAAGTTCAAAACAACTCGAAACATTTCGGACTCAAAAATTCTCCTTGAAATCCTTCTAGAAGCTCCCCTGGGAACTTCTGAATTCCTCCGGAAAGTTATCCACAAATTCCTCTGAAAATCGTTCGAAAATCCTTCTCATGTAATTGTAATTCCTCCTTATCTAGAAACCCCCCACTCAATTTTTTTTAGGAAATTCACAAGGAAATTCCTTGACGATTTCTTTTCTTCTCTCCAAGATTTACTTCTAGATATTTCTTCGGCTATTCTCTCTTCAGGAAGAATCCGGCATTTCCTTCAGGCATGCATTCGAGAGTTCTGTCAAGAATACATACGGAATGTCCTCCCAAAATTCTACCAGAAGTTTCTTCAAAAATATATGACGGAAATCCTCCGATTTAGCTCCATAATTTTACTTGTAAATCTATAAGAAATTCCTTCGGAAATTCTTCTAGGAACTTCTCCGGGCATTCCTCTCGGAACTCTTTCTTTAATTCCTTCGGGATACTTCCAGGAAATTCTCCGGGAATACCTCCAAACATTCAATAGCGAAATCATCTAGCATTCCAATCAGTAATTCTTTTCGCAATTACTTCAGAATATCCTTCAAGAAATCCTCTAGAAATATCTTCATGAATTTCTCATAGAATTCGTCCAAGTATTTCCCCAGAAATTCTTACAGGTATTTTTTCGGGAGTTTCTTCAGGTACTTCTCCAGGAATTCCTTCAGGAATTTCTCCGGGAGATTTTCCGCGGAAGTGTACTAGAATTCCTTCCGAACTTCACTCGGAATTTACTCGGATATCTGCCAAGAGTTCTTCCAGAAATTTCTTCGGAACAATCCGCAGGGATTTTCTTCAGCAATTCATCTGGGAATTTCTACATTAATTCCTCCCTGCATTTTTCTGTGAATTCCTTCAGATATTTTTTCGGAAATTCCTTTAGGAACCATGTGGGAATTCCTCCGGAAGTGCTTGTGGGAGTTCCTCCGGGAGTTCTTCCAGAAGTTTTTCCAAGAAATTCTCCGGTAATACCTCCAGGAACTTCACAGGTAATTCCTGGACGATATTTGGCAGGAATTTCACGGGAAATGGGAATTCGGAAGTTCCTTCAGAAACATGTTTTCTCTTCCTCTAGGGTATTCCACCGGATGTTCCTCTGGAGTTCCACCAGTAGTTCCTTCGGGAATTCAATCAGGCTTTCTTCCAGGAATTCATTAAGCATTTCTTTAGGCATTTATCTACAAATTCCTCCAGAAGTTCCTCGGAGAATTTCTCTGGGAGTTCCGGGAGATTCTTTTAAGAATTCTTCCTGGAGTTCCTCCTGGAATTCTTACGGAGGTTCCTTTGGGAGTTCATCCTAGAATTCTTACGAGAGTTCCTCCAGGATTTCCTCCGGAAATTCTTCCTGTAGTTATTCAATAAATTCCTCCAGAAGTTCCACCGGCAGTTCCTCTGAGAATTTCGAGATAATTTCTGCGGAAATTACTATAGAAAATCCACCGGGAGTTCCTCCGGAAATTACTCTGGAAGTTCCTCCGGGAGTTCCTTTTCAGAGAAACACCCGGAGAAACTACCGGTGAAACTCCTGGAGGGATTCTTGTAGAAACTGCTGGTGGATCTCCCGGAGGAATTCCCGAAGGAACTGCCGGAGGAGCTCCCGTAAGAACTCCCGGAGGAATTTCAGGAGGAACTCCTAGAAGAATTCCTAGAGGACCTCCCAGAGACATAACTCCCGCGATCGTCATTGAGAACGGACGTAATTAATTACCCGCTTCTCAACCTAAGTAGTGCACCGCGAAGGCAGCGATAAATCGAATTGAACCAACGCTCAAATTACAAACCACGTATCGGCCCATACACCGCGAGTGACGAGTGAACAGTGAAAATCGCATAGCTGACAAAAGTGTGACAATGGGGACGCGCAGCGGGGGGTTGTTTCCCCCCGATCGTGCCAATCAAAATAGGTATGTGATATTGAAGAAAACAAATGGATCAATAACCGAGCACAGCATATTTCTCGTGACAAAGTCAATCGAGACATACTGCTGTTATGAAGATATTTGGCTAAACAGAAAAGACGGTTCGTTGACCGTAATTCTGAATGAGAAAAATGCAAGGAAATTAGTTGAAAACATGAAGGAATTGGCAGATGGAACACCGATCACCGTCAGCTGGGATACCAAACGAAATACGTCCCGCGCTGTCGTTGTCTGTCGGGAGCTCGCAATAGATACTGAAGACGATATAAGAACAAACCTAAGCACACAAGGTGTGACTGAAGTTAAACATATCAGCAGAATGAGCGACGACAAAAAAACGAAATTCAACACCGGAGTCGTGATTCTCACGTTCTCCCAGCCTTCACCGCCAGAAAAACTGAAAATTGGATACCGCGTCTGCAGAACCGAAAAGTACTACCCCGACCAACGCAATGCTACCGGTGTTACGAGTATCAGCACATTAGTAAATTTTGCAAAAAAGAAGAACGCTGCCGAACCTGCGGCGAAAAGGCACACCTGGAAAGTGATGAATGCTCGAAAGAAATAAAGTGCATAAACTGCGACGATAATCATATCTCGACCAGCAAGGCATGTCCAATTTTCAGGCAAGAGCAGCAAATAATCAAAATAAAAACGGATAAAAACATCTCATACACCGCAGCCCGGAAACAACTTATCAACACCAACGAAAAACCAAGTTACGCAAAAGTTACAGGCGATGTCCAAACCATCGTCGAAAATGCAAGAAAACAGTGGGAAAAGGAGCTGGAGGAGAAAATGAGCTTTATCTCGGAAAAAATGAAAATTATTTCGGAACGAATGGACGAGCTCCACGAAAAAGAAGCAAATACTAACAACTGGTCTAACTACCTCACAGATAACGAAAAGCATTTAAAGATAACTGAAGAGAAAATGCAAAAAGATATCGAAGAAATGAAAACGCACTGTGGCAAGCTAACAAACGAGCTGCAGAAAAGGATGAATTAATAGAAAAATTAACAAAAACATTGAGCCGCAGACCCAGAAAACGATCACAACTAAAGACAAACATGGAAAAAAATTAAATGTGACAAACCGATCGAATCATCTCCCGACAGAGAAACCAGAGAAGGCACACCAAGAAGGAAAAGCAACCGAATAAACAACAAAAACAACAACAAAGAAAAACAGATTCCTCAGACATGGAAACAGAGGAATTAAACGACGATAACTGATAATAGCAACAATAAAATCAAATCTGAATATGACCACGCTTATACAATGGAACTGTAACGGTATACGGAGCAAACACGCAGAACTTCAACTACTAATAAGTGAACATCAGCCTCTTTTCCTGGCCATACAAGAAACCAGGACAAACCCAAAGACAGCTTTTAATATAAAAGGATACAACTCGATATTTGAGCATCGACCATCTGGTCAAGGAGGGGTAGCTATGCTTATAAAGAAGGGAATCCCTTTCACCCCAGTACAAATACAAACAGACCTGGAAATCATCGCTATAGAGGTAAATACACCCTTCAAAATGACAATTGCATCAATATACATTCCGCCAAATATAACATTGGATACTAAAGAATTTGACAAAGTGCTATGCACTTTACCGAAGCCACTAATAATGGCCGGTGACTTAAACGCTCACCACGCGCAATGGGATTTGAAACACCAAGATTCCAGAGGTAAAGAAATTATCAAAATAATAGAAGACCATGGATTATTAACGCTAAATGATGGCCAAACAACCTTCATACACTCAGCCAAAAGAAACGATATGTACAGCACATCAGCAATCGATGTAACAATATGCAGCCCTGAACTAGCATCAAAATTAGATTGGACCATAATAAACGACCAGCATAGCAGCGATCATTTTCCCATTAAAATCGGAACTATTCAGGTCAACTGCCCTAACAAACAATATCCCAAATGGAAAATCGACTCCGCAGACTGGAAAAAATTCGAAGAGATTCTAGAAGATCAAATAAACCCAAATGAGGAATACTCAATAGAAGATCTGACTACTTACATCAGACATGCCGCACTAGCATCAATCCCAAGAACATCAGAAGTGGTATCAAAAAAATCCGTACCCTGGTGGAATGACAACACCAGGGAAGCAGTGAAACAAAGGCGAAAATCTCTCAGAAAATTAAAAACACACCTATTGACCACCCTGATTACCAAATGATCCACGACAACTTTCGTAAACACAGATACGAAGCAAGGAAAATCATCGAAGAAGAGAAACAGAAATCGTGGGAAAAATTCACTTCTGAGATAAATGAACACACAACACCAAAAAGAAGTTTGGAACAAGATCAGAAGCATATCAGGAAAAAATCATCAGAAAACATCTGGACGATAACATCAGATAACAACAACATAACTGACCCTCAACAGATTGCGGAACACCTAGCCAAACACTTCACCAAAGAATCATCAGACAGCGCATACCCACTCACCTTCATTACTAAAAAGAATGCTGAAGAACAGCAGCCAATCAATTTCCCTACAGCAAGATATTCACTGTACAACAAAGAATTTACTTTGGAAGAGCTTATATACCATATGGACACACTGAAAGGATCCTCACCTGGTCCCGATGACATCCACAATCAAATGCTGAAAAGACTTCCACTATTTATCAAGAAGAAATTACTTGCATCATACAATAACATTTGGATCAATGGAATATTCCCCAACACCTGGAGAGAATCTCACCTAATCCCAATCCCTAAACCAGGAAAACACACAAACGATCCAAAAAATCTTCGACCCATATACCTAACAAGCTGTGTGATGAAACTTTTCGAAAGAATGGTCAATCGCAGACTAATGAACGAACTCGAAAATAAATCAGTCCTGGGACCTAATCAATTCGCTTTCCGGAAAGGAAAACAAACAACTGATCCCCTTACAGAGATAGAAGAAATATGCACCCAAGCCATAAATGAGAAAAAACACGCAGAACTTCTTTTCCTGGACTTAGAAAAGGCATACGACAGAACCTGGCGCTATCTGATACTAAAAAATCTGTCAAAAGCTGGCATAGGGGGACACATGGCTACCTTTTGCCAAAAATTTCTCGAAGAAAGACGTTTCAAAGTGCTTTATCAAGGGCATTTCTCCTCTGAACAAATTCAACAAAACGGAGTACCACAAGGATCAGTACTTGCTGCCACATTCTTCCTAGTTGCTATCAATAGCATAAACGATTGGATACCCAAAACACCATTATCAAACTATATGCAGACGACATCACCTTCGCCGTAACCACAAGATGCGCCAGATGGACCCGCTTTAAGATACAAAAATCCTAGACCGAATTAAAGACTGGTGCACTGAAACTGGATTTACCATCTCTACTCAAAAGTCGTCAATTATGCACATTGGAAACCGGAAAAACTTCTAAAACAGCCTCCTGCCATACTTGATAAAGAACCAATCAAACTAACAAAAATACAAAACTGTTGGGAATATGGCTAGATCACAAACTCAACTTCAAACATCATATTCAAACGAAACGAGATGAATGTAAACGAATATTAGCCCTGATGAAAAGTATAAGCAGCACAAATTTTCGGAGCAGATCGAAGATCATTACTTCGGATATTAAACACCATGCTTGTTCCCAGACTTATATACGGAGGCCCTATAATAAGCCGAGCTAAAGATACCGATCTCAACAGACTGTGCCCCATATACCATCAAGGAGTTCGAATAGCCACTGGGGCATTTCACTCCAGCCCAATTGAAAGCCTGTTAGCAGAAAGTGGACAACTTCCATTGGATCTTAGAATATCTGAAGCACTTATCTTATATAGTACAAAACAAATGTGCCGCAAAGCTATCTCCCCAACCTGTACACTAACAGAGCGATCAAACGAAAAATCAGAGACCCTGAACATTCCACAGGTAAACGTTACCATAGGACAATCAAATTACAACACCATCAAACAAATAAACGGAGTCAACATAACCACACTCAATACTCTAACACCCACCGAAAAAAGAATCCGTTTTCTCGAAGCATGCAAACTCAAATACCCCACCACAAACACATATACACCGATGGATCAAAAACCAGACAAGGAACGGGAAGCGGAATATACTCGAGTGACCATGAAATTAGCATCAATCTTCCTAAACATTTATCCATCTTCAGCGCGGAAGCATACGCAATCAATAAAGCAATTGACCTCAACCCCACTGAATTGACGGTCATATTCAGCGATTCTCAAAGTGTCCTCGCGGCAGTTAAAGGACACAACTCTAACCACCCATGGATAGAAGATATCAAAACAAAGTAAAACAAAACCCTGGCTGCTTAGACCTGTGCTGGGTACCAGCTCATATCAACATAACTGGCAACGAAAAAGCCGACAAACTAGCGAAACTTGCCACAGCAGCACAGACATCCACCAATATTGAAACACCATACGATGATTACAAAAAGCTAGTTAAACTCCATACAAGACTAACATGGGAGAATGCCTGGCACAATAACCGCGGACACTTGAGAGAAATAAAATATGATACAAGCGAATGGTCAACATCCTTCTCGATGAACAGAGAAGAAAGCAAAGCTATTACCCGACTCAGAATCGGTCACACTAGAATTACACACGGACATTACGCCCGCAAGGAAGCCGCACCCACCTGCTCAGCATGTGGCACCCCAATTACAGTGAAGCACATCATTCTGGAATGCACCAAATTCACTAAACACCGTATCGAAGAAAATATCGCCAAGTCACTCTACCTGGCCCTAGGAAACGACATCAATGAACTTAGAAAAACAGCATCATACCTCACGAAAACGAATTTGATCCACGAAATTTAACGCATCAGCAAAAATACTTACACGATGAATAAGCCAACCACCGAGCTACGCAGCATAAGGGAATCAAGACAACCAACCTGACGGGAACCCGGACCAAAGGCTAACACGAACGATAAATCCACAGTGACTAGATATAAGAATGTATTGTAATTTTATCCTCCGGTGACTTAAATGACAACAAGTTGAAAAGGTCACCTAAATAAATCAAAAACAACAACAACAACAACCTCCCAGAGAAACTATCGGAAGAACTTCTGGAGGAATTTCCAGCTTAATTTCTGAAGAATGCCCAAATGATTTTCTGAAAAAAAAGCATGAATAATTTCCTGGAATAGCTTCTGGTGGAACTCCCGGATGCATTTCCGAAGAAACTCCCGGATGAATTGCTGGTGGAATTCCCGGAGGAACTCTCGAAGGAATTTTCTAGAAGAATTTCTGAAGAAACTCCCGGGAGAATTTTCAAAGGAACCCCGGGGGTTTCCAGAAGCATTCTCGGAAACAAGAGAATTCATCTTATAGACAAATCTCGTCTAGCTGAAACCTTTGTTGGGTTTGGCTGGACCATCATCATCATCACCAGAGGACCTCCCGGAGAATTCCCTGAGGAGCTCGCAGAGAAATTCTTGAAGGAACTTCTGGTGGAAAATCTGTATAAATTCCTGAAGAAGCCTAAATAAATTCCAATTCTACCGAAATTCCCGGAAGAATTTTCAGAGGAACTGCCGATAGAACTACCGGAATTATTTCTCGAAGGAAATCCTAGAGAAATTGGAAATGCCGGTGGAACTCCTGGAAGAATTCCAGAAGGAATTTTCGGAGAAACTCCTGGAGGATCTCCCAGTGGATCTTGAAATTTCCACCGGAATTCTTTCAGGATTTCATTGTGAATTAATCTAGGAATTCCTCCGAAAATTCCACTGTTGATTTCATTTTTGGTATAATTTCTGTATAAATTTCCGGTGGAATTCCTGGAGAAATTCTTTGAAATTTTTACAAGAAATTATTCGAAACATTTCACGGAAAATTTTATGGAATTTACACAAGAAATTCGAAGATTTTTCGTGAAATTCTCAGGAATGTTTACTGGCAATTCTGCGGAATTTCCACGGAATATTCTTATTCTAAAAAATTAAGGGAAACAGCACGAAATTATTTGAATTATTGCAGAGAATTCTGCAGAACTTATAAAGAAGTTCGTGAAGGATTTCTTGGAGTAAATAATGGTGGAATTTTCGGATCAATTCCCGGCAAAAGTTGCTGGAGGCATTCCTAAAGAATCCCTGATAGAATTTCGGATAGAATGCCAGGAACAATTGTCGAAGGAATTCCTGGAGAAAGCTCGCATAATGATTTTTCTGCCTATTTTATAATAAATATTATTTCAGAGAGGATTTGTTTAGAAATTCAGATGTATTGTTCTAGGTTTCTTAAACTTAAGGAAGAATGCATAAGACAAGACTTAAGGAAGAATGCAGGATTTTTATAATAATTGCGCAAAAATTATTTGCGTGCATATTTTTCCCGTGTCACACACACACAAATGAATTGGCACTGTTTATTGTTTATTTGAGTAAACAAAAACATGCGTGTTCGATAAAAAACAACAACAAAAACAATTACGAAGATAGTTTGAATGTATTGGTATGCACGCTAAAAATTCGAAGCAATACGAAGTTGCGCCAGAGTCTATATATTGTTGCAACGGACAATAGCCGATTTTTTTTTCTTTCTGAATACTAAGTTCGTTAATATTTTTCTCACTTTATTTAAAAATATCTGATGAGCAATAAATCACGCATTTTTAAATCCTTTATTGTTTATCCTTTGTTTCGATTTGGTTTGGATTTGGCTTCATGTGTTAATATTCATGTGTTTTTATAAAACTACTATAAAACTACGATTTAGAAAAAAGTTGCCCCCCTCCCCCTTCCCGAAATCCTGGCTACGCCCATGCGGCTCAGTCCCAGTGAGGGGATGTAATGCCAATAAGAAGAAGAAGAAAAAGATTAAAAAACACAGCACAGCCTAAGATGGTAAGCAAATCGGTCAGCCCGTTCGTTAGTTATATTGCCTCAAAGGAAATGCAAACTCATTTTTATATATAGATATATAGAGGGAATGACGGCTTTGGCAGGTTTTTTATTCTATTATTGTCAGGGGGTTATGATTGATAATCAAATTTGGCCTAAACTATCTTTGCATATCAAAGAATATTGTGGCCAAATTTCATAAAATTTGGTCGACAAAAACCCCCCTGACAATAATAGAACAAAACCTGCCAAAGCCATCTTTACCGCTATATAGAATAGATTCCGATATTTTTAGGCTTTCGTCCGTTTGATGATATACTATGCTTCGTTACAGGAGACCTAAAATTAATTTTTTTCAATAGTTAAATGCATTGAATTATTTGTTTACAATAGCTGTATGAAATCTTAGAGAGTTTACTGACGATTCATACCAAAATCTCCAGAATTCGTGGAAAAATGGCTGAGTTATTAGTGGGGTTTAAGTAAAATGCCTTCAGCGTGTGTAAATAGATTCACACATCACCGTGTCAATCGGCGAGCAGCAAGCCTTGACTTTGCCTCTCCTAGTCAGACCTTCGCGGCGTGCACACGCATCCACGGAGAGTTGCTGTCATAACTTCATTCCGGCCATTTGGGGTCGCACATTTTGGCAATCCCGTCAGTCTATTTTTTTGGATCATGTCGCTGATTTCATGAGGTGAGTTGGATTCAAGTGGTTAGATTGTGACAAGTGATATGTTTCAGTTTGCAAAATCACAAGGCGCGTCTCGAAGACCGTTTGTGGTTTGCTAAATCACAAGACGCGACTCGAAGGCCGTCGGAAAATGGTTTGTTTGAGCATAGAGCAGTATACTAGGGTTTTAGATAATCTTGTAACGAGACTAACTGGTCTTAAACCATTAGTTGTAGCAGGTGACTTCAACGCGTAGGCAGTGGATTGGGCCTCTCGGTTCACTAACGCTAGAGGTCATAGCGGTACTGAACGTAGTCCTGCTGAACGAGGGCCAAGCTTCAACGTTCAGAGGACCGAATGGCGTATCATGCATCGACGTGGCCATCTGCAGTACGGGATGGACAGTGGAGCCTGAACGAAGGGTATACGGGTATACTGCTAGTGACCATCAGGAAATACGTTTTATGGTCAGCTATACCCCCAACAGAACCACAAGGCGGGTCAGTAAAGCTGATCTAGGATGGCTTACCTCGCAGTTCGACCCATAACTGCTGGAAGAATCACTACGGTGGGAAAATCGGGCCTTCTAGGCCTTAGTGGTGATGATTTATCCGATATCCTAACACGAGTATATGACGTGACAATGCCCAGAAGGACTATGCCAACCAGGAATCGCAAACCGGTGCACTGATGGACGAGCACGATAGCCGATCTTCGAAGAACCTGTCTTAGAGCTAAAAGAAGGTTGCGACGTGCTAGAACCGAAGCGGACAGGCTAGAAAGACGCCGGGTGTTCCAAACAGCGAGCAAAGCTCTGAACTACGAAATCAAATGTAGTAAGAGAGCCTGCTTTGAAGAGCTGTGTAGGATGGCCAATAATACTCCATGGGGGGATGCATACAGGATAGTGATGGCTAGGACCAACATCACACCTCCTGAGAAATCCATGGAGATGTTAGCCAGGATCGTTGAAGGTTTGTTCCCAAAGCATGACTGCCTGTCACACCGTACGAGTCAGTGAGCGTGATACCGCTAGTGACTAACGATGAGCTTATCGCCGTTGCAAGAAAACTTAAGCTAACAATCTTAAACTTAAGCTAAACAATCCTAACCTGGTCCTTAAGCACGCGATTCTGGACGAAGGAAACTTCCCAGATCGTTGGAAACGGCAGAAGTTGGTGCTATTACCTAAGCCTGGGAAATCCCCGGGAGAGCGTTCAGCATACAGACCAATTTGCCTACTCGACCCAACTGGTAAATTCTTAGAGAGAGAGGGTGATCCTGAATAGATTGACAGACTATACACACTTAATTTAATTTAAAGGGCTCGGTAAACGGTTTACCGATTTCTCAACAGCTGAGCTCTCGGCAGTCTGCTCAGTAAAAAGTTCAACCATTTACCGAGTTCTCGGTTTACAGCCTCAATGATGAAATGTCAAAAAATATTGAGCTGATCTGTAACAGTTACTGAGCACTCGGTAAAAAAATTGCTGGTGAATATTGCTGAGCAAAATGTAATTTGGTATTCGTTTTCTTTATTGATAAGGAAAATAAGCGAAACAAATTTTCGTTGATATTATGTTTATTATTGATATTATATTATGTTTACAGTATTTTCCACAGCGTTTTCGAACAAAATTGTCCGACCCGGTGGAGATTGTTCTTGAAGGAAGCCTCACACCCTGCGAAAGTTTTCCGTATTATTTGGATCCCCGTATATATTTCATGGGGCAGCTTTTTTGAATTCCCCGGAGTGAGGCTACCGTAATAGAAATCCGACGGGTACTGGGGTGCACAAGGATAGAGGTGGATGCATGCGTGGTCGACGACGTGCTGCTTTGAACCGAGAAGAATATTGCTTTCCCCGGGCAAAACCTGACGGATACAGCCAAATTTCTGAAATTCAATTAGATTTTTTTTATTCTTAATGCAGGCCATGGCTGCCAAATAAAGTGAACCGCTTCTACTTACCGAAAATATCAATTTCAAACATATTATTTTATTGCGACGACAATAAAACACGAGCACAAGCTACCCTAGTTTAGAACTACCAAACCAAAATGTATACGCAATATGGCGGGGGCGGCACATCGAGCGTCATGTGAAATTAGTCTGAATTGAACTCAGTAAAAGTATTACCGTTGGCTCAGCAAAATGTATTTTTTTCGCTGAGTTCCCGGTATTTTTTTTTCAGACTTCAATCCCATTTGCTGAACAGAGCAGCTCGGTTATCTATTTTACCGATGCCCTGTAAATTTTGTACCATTGCTGAGAGGTCAGTATAATTTATTACAAAACTCACTATATATTTCAAATTTTACTGACCTCTCAGTTCAAATTCATGTTTACCGGGAAAACTCGGTAAAAAATATTACCGAGTTGAAGTTCTCGATTTAAGTGTGCACGGAGTGTGCTGGTGACTTATCAAGCAACCAGTATGGGATCCGTAAAGGCCGTTCTACCATCGAAGCAATTCGGTCAGTAACGTAAACGGCCAATATAGCGCGGGATTTGAATAGGAGAGGTATTAGGTACTGTGCATTGATTACACTAGATGTAAAAAAAATGCATTTAATAACGCTAGCTGGGCAGCTATAGCTGATTCCCTGCATCGCTTGAGAGTCCCAGATTATCTGTGCAGGATTCTGAAAAGCTATTTTCAGAGCAGGATATTGTTAGTTGACACCGACGTTGGTCAGCAGTCGATTGAAGTGTCAGCAGGTGCTCCACAGGGATCGATCCTCGGACCGGTTCTGTGGAATATCATGTATGACGGAGTATTACGCTTAAATCTCCCGGCTAGTGTGAAAATAGAAGGCTTTGCGGATGATGTAATGCTAGAGGCCACAGGCGACACTCTCGACGTAGTCGAATTGAAAGCTTCGTACGCGATTAGCAGAGTTGAAGAATAGCTCAACTCAAGGAGGTTGGCGTTAGCACATCACAAGACTGAGGTTGTTGTGGTGCATAAGCACCATGGGTTGCAGCAAGCGAAGATAAACGTAGGGACCTGCACAGTTAACTCCGTGAGGTCATTAAAGCATCTGGGCGTGATGATCGACGATAAGCTCAATTAACGAGCCACGTCGATTATGTATGCCAAACAGCTTCATTGGCAATAAAATATTTATAGCGAATGATGTCCAACGGATCGGCGGTGCAAAGTCAGGTGCGTAGGCTTATGTATAGCGGGTGTAGCATTGTTTATTATCCGATACGGCGTACCAGCATGGTCTAAAGCACTAGAGGCCGGGTGCAATATTAAGAAATCAATCATGGTACACCGGCTGATGTGTCTGCGGGTTGCAAGCGCATACCCCACCATATCTTATGAGGCGGTGTGCGTCATTGCTGGGATGATGCCGATAGACATACTTCTGGAAGAATACTGCAAGTGCGACGTATTGAGAGAGCAGCTTCGTTGCTCAAATGGCAGAGAGCATGGGACACTGCAACCAAAGGTCGTTGGACCCATAGACTGATTCCGGAGGTATCGAATTGGATTAGTAGGAAGCATGGTCACCTATCACCAGTGTTGTCTGAACATGGCTGCTTTAAAAAGTTCCTGCACAGTTTCGGGTTTGCAGATTCTGCGGAGTGCGCGATATGTGTAGGTGAGATAGAATCGGCCTAGCATGTGATGTTTGCATGCCCGGGGTTTGGTTTTTAAATGCCATGCCATGCTACTTGTCAGCGGCATACATGTAACCTCGGACAACCCCGTTGAGAGGATGTGTCGGGAAGAGGTTATAAATAAGGAATGCGGTGAACACAGCGTTTCAACAGATTATGTCGAAACTACAGCGCTTGTGGCGTCTTGAACAAAACCAGCAGCTGCAGTAGAGACTACTGTGATGCAGTGAACACCATGCTCACCCCAACAACAAAAACATCGCGGGTGGGCTGCGGGGACCTCCGTATGTAGATACATATAGAGGTCATTGCGGTTCACGCGTGGCTTTTGTTGTCAGGGTGCTCGTCTCCTATGCGAGTTTATGATACAGACCGATAGGTTACTATTATAGCTTGCAATCGACGGGTTGTGAGGTTACCAAACTTGAAGTCGATGTTCTGTTATAACGTCGAGTGCGTTAGCATAGGCATGAGCGTTCTCAATAGTCCTCCCCTGATGTATTGCTTAATTGTGGGCCGGGGGATACGGACTGGCGAAAGGGTTTTGGTTTTAGTGGGTCGGGTGATCCCATCCCCACACTACCTGAGTTAACCTCCTCAAGTTTCCTTTGATTTACGTCCCAGGGCGGGGAGGGGGCGGTATGTAATGCCAATAAGAAGAATAAGAAGAAGAGTGTTAGACGGAGTAAGTTGGATTTAGAATAATGACGCAGTAGTCATTAAGCTGGAAGCGCAATTGCTCCTTCCTTGAAATTGGTAATGTTTACAATTTGGTGTTAGAATGTGGTCGCTTGTAGGGAAATCCGGATGGTCGGATAGTTCTACTCTTCAAACACTGGGACGCGATTCTTCTTCAATAAGGTCCTGGTAGCTTTTTCCTGGATTTTAAAGAACTTCGCTTGTTTTGGACAGTCCTTCATTTCAACGTACTTTTCGGTATGGTGCACACTGCCACAATTATTACACCGCAACTTCATGCAGCAAATATGAGAACCGTGCCCAAACTAGAAACAGGTCATACAATGAATCTCATTGCCATGAACCGAATTATTTCAGGAACCGAACCGAATCAATGCATGAGCTTCAGCTCCTTTCAAGCGATGGGTCAGGTAAAGTTGTCACCTGTCATAAGATCCCCTGAAGTAATAATTTATTGAGGGCCGTCGACTAGTGCAAACAGAATTAGTTTTTTTTAGGAAACTGGCAGTATAATGATTCCATCTTCACACTATCTGTGCTTCGCCCAGATGTCTGGTTACAGATTTCCTTTACCATTAAAAAAAACTGTCATAAAACGAGTAATTACTACCATCGTCTGGGGTGGCAATTGGTCAAATGGGGTAGATAATGGATCATTGTTTCAACCACATAGAAAGCTTTTAGAATAAATTTAATGTATCTGAAAGCAAGAAAGCTAACTTATAAGAGACTTTTTGAACGATTCTATTATCTTACCTCCAGACTGTTGGTCAGGACGCTGACCCCCCAGACCCATTGTCCCCCACTGATAATGGTATTCGATTGAATTCCAACACTTTGTGCTCGTTTATTCACCACCGGATTACAGTCGTTGTCCAACAATATTACTTAAAAAATGACCAGCGGAGTTTCCCTTGCCTCCATTGCCAGTGCGATTGGGCACCTTGTTGATGATCGCATTGATACGGGAACCTGGCGGACAAAACGCTAAATCACGCCCTTCATTTTCTCACTGCATGAAAATATCGACATATTTTATGTATGTTCATTACTTTGTACAATCCATCCAATTGTCATAAAATATCTTCTTCTAGTGGAAGATAATTTCTTCAAGAAAGGAAACATAACAAAACATCAACTTTTGAAACCAATCTTTATATTGTTATCGGTGGTGTTATTATCCGTGAGTCCACTCAATTCGATCGTACGTTCCTCGCGTAATCCACACATTATTAACCGCATCTACTGTTTCGGAAGTCGACTATCCTACATCCATAATCTGCTCCAATTCTCCTGTTAGGTGCCCATTCATCTCTATCACAACGAACGCGAGGCATTCGTAACAACAATTCCGTTAAATTGTAGCAGTTTTGATGAATTATCTCCAATTTGGCCACAACGCCACGCCGTGGCGCGCCAGTTGCTGATGTTGTTCCATGTTATGCGCTCTACACCCGTCGCGTTGTTGTGCGAAGTGTTGAAAATAATTTGTTGAATGACCGATTCGGAAATCATCATCGATCACTTTGGCTCAATTCACTTCAATCTTTCCATTACAGGGCGATGGAGGAAGCAACCGCAAATTATTTGGTGGCCTATACAACACTAGTCCGATCGCTCGCTAGCCATGGATTCGCTCGTAAAAATTCCATCACTTAGTTGCAACAATATGTTGTTTTTTCTTTCTAAATTTGATTACCGGAGATAATCGATATTATCGGTCGTCATCTATCATGGTCGAAAGCAATTCAGTTAGTATTGAATGATTCAATTACGTAAAGCTGGTTTGTGTGGTTTTACTTCAAGAATGGCACAAAGAAGCGATACAGAACAATTGGCAACTTAAATTCAATCAAATCTAACAAAATATTCATATAATAACATATTCACTAAATCAATCAATCATCAAGCCTCCACGTGTGACACAAACTCATCTACGCTTCGAATAGTCGATCTATGAGAATGGGCAAAATTTGATCAGTAAATCCACGCTTAATTTGATGGGTGGACTGCGAAATCAAATGATTAATTTGAGTAATGAAATTCAATATAGAAAATATGGATATGTTTACGATCGGAAGTCATATTCTGCAACCCACACTACAAAGCAATTGAAGTACAATGAGCTAACCAGCCAGGTTTAACGATCAATTGTTGTCCAATTATTTACCAAGTTTATGCGTTTATCGACTAGTATGGTGAAATGTTTTTTTGCACGGTTCCACGTTACTTCTTTGCACCAGTGCTTATACGCGTAGATTTGAATGACTCATCGCGAATATAATGTCATCTAGGTATTCAATTACCCGCACTTGAAATATTTTCTCGTTCAGTCATCTGAGCTGTTTACATTTTTAACACCACGCATCATCCGCCGCTGAGTCGATCCAATAATATACAAGTTCATTGGAACGCTCCAAATAAAAACATTGCATCATCGCCTGCGCATTACAACTGTCGATATTGTTTCTACCGAAGAAGTCGGCATCTTAATCGGCGGCCCGATTGAGAGTATTCGAATATTTCTCGAATAGGAACGCGGCAGACAGAGATTTCCTACACAGTTGGCAAAAAATCTGCTCTTTTTTTACAAATTTAAACAACCAAATAAAATACATTTAGTGAGTGCATCTAATAGATGGATATTTGAGCTTTCGAAATGTCACATCAATCTGACAAAATGGTGCACGTTAAATACACGCGTGCGCGCGCCCACGTGACCCCGGCGTGTATTATTTTGACAGATCGGAGTGACATTTCGAAAGCTCAAATATCCATCTATTAGTTGCACTCACTAAATGAATTTAAATATTAAAAATGTGAACAATAAAAGAACATCTCTGACGGCAGATATTTCCGTCTATCGTCGTAGTAGCTAAGACCAACGAAAGCAACGTCCATTCCACTACAGCCGAACGTTTTTCCTGAGCTAACGATTTGGTACGGATGAGTTTGACAAAAAAGTGATCTTGTATTGGTTTTCGAGACGTTAACCCTACTCCATAATAAGTGAAGAATTAGCTTGGAAAAATCTTACGTTCGAACTGGTATGATAGATACATTTTTGAAAAATATGCAAAAAAAAATAAAGTTCTGAAATCAACTTTTTCCGTGTCGTACAACAATCAGATTTTAATTACAATTTGTCTAGAATTTATTATAAGCATTTTAAAATTATCTTCCTATGCTGTGCTGTAGGATCTGTCACAGTTAACACCGTCGTGCGTCTTCTTTTTATTTTTACCTATTTATTTTTATTTATTACCAGACTAAGGCCGGAGTGGCATGTGCAATCATAAAAGTCTTCTCCATTCAGCTCGGTCCATGGCTGCACTTCGCCAACCACGCAGTCTGCGGAGGGTCCGCTAATCGTCCTCCACCTGATCGATCCACCTAGTCCGCTGTGCGCCTCGCCTTTTTGTTCCCGTCGGATCGTTGTCGAGAACCATTTTCACCGGATTACAGTCCGACATTCTGGCTACGTGCCCGGCCCACCGCAGTCTTCCGATTTTCGCGGTGTGAACGATGGATGGTTCTCCCAACAGATGATGCAACTCGTGGTTCATTCGCCTCCTTCACGATCCGTCCGCCATCTACACTCCACCATAGATGGTACGCAGCACTTTCCTTTCGAAAACTCCCAGTGCGCGTTGGTCCTCTACGAGCATCGTCCAGGTCTCGTATCCGTAGATAACTACCGGTCTAATAAGCGTTTTGTAGATTGTCATTTTGGTACGGCGGCGAACTCTATTCGATCGGAGCGTTTTGCGGAATCCAAAGTACGTACGATTTCTTGTCATGATGCGTCTCCGAATTTCTCTGCTAGTATCATTATCGGAGGTCACCAGTGAGCCCAAGTACACGAATTCTTCAACCACCTCGATTTCGTCACCGCCAATAGAAACTCGTGGTGGGTGGCTTACATTGACCCCTCTTGAGCCTCTTCCTATCATGTACTTCGTCTTCGACGTGTTGATGACTAGTCCAATCCGTTTAGCTTCGCTTTCCAGTCTGATGTAGGCTTCCTCCATCCTCTCAAAGTCACGTGCCATGATATCAATGTCGTCGGCGAAACCAAATAACTGGACGGACTTCGTGAAAATCGTACCACTCGTATCAATCCTCGAAAGACCCTCACCTTGCCGTAACCCTCTGCGCGTTTCGAAGGGACTCAAGAATGCCCCTGAAACTCGAACTACGCACATCACCCGATCCATCGTCGCTTTGATCAACCGTGTCAGTTTAGCCGGAAAACCGTGTTCGTGCATTAGCTGCCATAGCTGGTCCCGATCGATTGTATTATATGCGGCTTTGAAGTCGATGAATAGATGATGTGTGGGCACGTTGCATTCGCGGCATTTCTGCAGTACTTGGCGAATGGCGAACACCTGGTCCGTGGTGGAGCGTTCGCCCATAAAACCCGCCTGGTACTGCCCCACGAACTCCATTGCAATTGGTGCTAGTCGACGGCATACAATTTGGGAGAGTACCTTGTAGGCGGCGTTCAGCAATGTGATTGCGCGGTAGTTGCTACAATCTAGCTTATCGCCCTTTTTGTAGATGGGACACACGACACCTTCCATCCACTCCTGCGGCAAAACTTCCTCTTCCCAAATCTTGGTAATGACCCAGTGCAGCGCTCTAGCCAGTGCCTCACCACCGTGTTTTAATAGCTCTCCTGGTAGTTGGTCAACCCCAGGGGCTTTGTTGTTCTTCAGCCGGCCAATCTCCTCCTGGATTTCCTGGAGATCCGGAGCCGGTAAAATTATGTCCTGTGCGCGTTCTCCCAGGTCCATTACCATACCGCCATCTTCGTCTGCCATATCGCCATTCAGATATTCTTCGTAGTGCTGCCGCCACCTTTGGATCACCTCACGCTCGTTCGTAAGAAGGTTCCCGTTTATGTCCTTACACATATCGGGCTGTGGCACGTGGCCCTTACGTGAACGGTTTAACTTCTCATAGAACTTTCGTGTGTTATTAGCGCGGAACAGTTGCTCCATCTCTTCACGGTCTCGATCTTCCTGCTAGCCAAATTTTCAAAAAAGCTTATCTACTTTTGTAAACAATAATTCGAACCTCGATACGATTAATCTGATAGCGCTCCAACGCAAACCAACACCAGATAAGTCGTTTTTAAAATTTGGTATCGATATGCAGAAATGGTGAATATTTATCGCGAGACCAAAATAGTCAACTTTGAGATAAAAAGTGAAAATCTACTAAGACAATTATGCGTGGAAGGGCACGCCGACTGCGCCATTGTCGTAGCCAAGCCAATCCGTCATCCAATTGTTTTTTTTCTCGTTAGAAATAAGCGTTGGACACTAACGCAATATGATCTCCCAATCCCCACAAACGCGTTACGTAATTTGTGAACAGAACCCTAGATGGTCTAATGTTCGCATTCCCACGAGACGTCGAAGGTCATGTGAAGAAACTTATTCCGGACACTTTGATGTTGCAGATAATGTATTTTGGTGCAACTCTCCCATACCGACATACCGTATAGTCAATGACGGAAGAAGAATTTGATTATTGTGAAGAGTTTGGATTTGCAGTTGATATTTGTATTTGGTGACTCTCTCGTGTATAAGGACTGTATCGAAAATGATTTATCCACATTATTATATTCGAATAAAATTGGACGAAATTTTAAAAATTTATAAAAAAAAGCAAGCAATATATGTTAATTATGTTTGTTTATTTTCATGAAAAAATATAATACTTGATGGGCTACAGCTCTTCGATGAACCTACGCCGAATGGAGTATCCTTCTCCACTGGACTCGATCCTGGGCCAATCGCTTCCAGTCGCCCTGAACATTGAGCGCCCTCAGGTCCTCTTCAACTGCAAAAAGCCATCGTGTACGCGGCCTTCCACGAAGCCTGCGGCCTCTTCCGGGTTCTCTACTACATATTATCTTCGCTTGACGTTCTTCCGGCATACGAACAACGTGACCAGCCCACCGTAGTCTGCCGTGTTGTATAAGCTTAATAATATCCAGCCCTTTATACACCTGGTACAATTCGTGATTCATGCGACGCCGCCAGATACCGTTCTCCTGTTTACCGCCGAGTATTGTCCGCAGCACCTTACGCTCAAACACTCCGAGAGCTCTCCGATCAGCCTCCTTTAACGTCCATGTCTCATGGCCGTATAAAGCCACCGGAAGAATCAGAGTAGTATACAGCGCGAGTTTTGTTTTCATTTGCAGACTACGGGACTTAAGCTGGTTACGAAGTCCGTAATAAGCCCTATTTGCAGCTGCAATACGCCTTTTCACCTCGCAGGTAACATCATTATCGCACGTCACTAATGTTCCAAGGTACACGAATTCTTGTACCACTTCAAGTTTTTCACCATCCAGCACTATTTCGCTACCACCACCACTAATGAACCCACGTTGATTGCCAGCGACCATGTACTTCGCTGTGCTGGTATTGATCGTGAGTCCAATCCTCGCTGTCTCCCTCTTAAAAGACACAAAAGCCTCTTCCACGGCATGGCGATCAATCCGGATAAAATCGATATCGTCTGCAAATCCCAGGAGCATATGCGATCTTGTGATAATGGTACCGCTTCTTAGCACACCAGCTCTCCTAATCGCTCCCTCGAGCGCTGTATTGAATAGTAGATTATAGAGTGCATCACCCTGCTTTAATCCATCTAGCGTAACAAATGACGTCGATATTTCATCCGCAACCATTACACTTGATTTCGATCCGTCCAACGTTATACGAATCAGCCGTATCAGTTTCGCCGGAAAACCATGTTCAAGCATAATTTGCCATAATTCATTGCGCTGTCTTGAAATCAATAAACAAATGATGTGTCCGCAAGTTGTACTCCCGGAATTCATCAAGGATTTGTCTCAGGGTAAACATTTGATCCGTCGTTGATCGGCGCTTACGAAAACCTGCTTGGTATTCGCCGACGAAGGACTCTTCAAGCGGTCTCAATCTGTTGAACAGAATACGGGACATAATTTTGTACGCCGAATTAAGGAGGTTGTTGGTCGTTGCACTTGACGGGAGATGGCGCTGTCTTTCTCCGCACGCCATTGTCAAACTCATAAAACCTCCGCATATCGTTATGCTCCATTTTTTCCTGCGCCTCACTAATAACTTGTTCTTCATATTCTTTCTTCTTCCTGCGATGGTTCGTTTTTCGGCTGCTCTTGCTTCCTTGTACCGATCTCTATTCGATCGGGTACCCGACACCAACATCCGGCTTCTGGCAACGTTCTTGTCTGTCAGCCTGGGTCGCCTCTGTGCAGTGCCTACCACTTCTCGTGCTGTTGTGCTCACCGCTCCATGGATCGACTCCCATAGATCGTTGATGTTGTCGCTAACGTTAATTGCACTTATCCGTTCGTCGAGCTTCTGGCGGTACTCAGCCGATACTCCTTCCGCCGACAATCGCTGGATATTGTAACGCATCGTTCGCTGTGATCTTTCGTTCGATACAGTTGACAACCGTGATCGAATTTTACTGAAAACGAGGATCAGAGTCAATGATAGCCTAGCGAATAACTAGCATTGGTGCTAAATCTGTAATGTTACCTTCTACAGGTTCCCGGGAGCAATCCATAGGTCCTGGAAGCGGACAAAGTCGTCAATGGTCCATTTTATATTCATTCCTCGCTTCCTGATAGAACACCATGAAAAACGATCCATCGAATGACTAGTTTTGGTGATAATAGTCATCGGATGACTATTTTTCATACAAAATGGTTATTGTTGAGGACCAAAATCTCGATTCCTAGCAATTAAATTGAGGACATATTTGGCATCTCAGCCAAAAGAGAATTTAATGTTTTTGTAAGCCATGTAAATCCATAAAAAAAACAAAAAAGCAATAAAATTGATAAACAATTTCCATGAACTGTTAACGCTTTTAAAGAAGATGACCCCTATGGAAAATGCTCAGTTTTATTGCTATTTTATATTGCTTTATGGAAATTTTTATATTTTTAATTGCTCTTTATTGATTTTTTCGTGGAAAGTTTTTAATTTTTTGTGGAAAAAAAATATTTATTTTGAGAAAAATTTTGTAATTCTTTGTTGCTAATACATTTATTTATGGAAATTTTGCATTTTTTCCGTGCAACGTTTTGATTTCTTTATGGAAAATTCTTCTTTAATTATTGCATTTTTTTGCGTTTTAAAGTGTTAATTGTTTATGAAAATTTTGCATTATTTGTAGAAATTTTATACTTATTTCTTAATTACGAAGGTTGAAAATTGCATATCTTTGGGTGGCGCCATTATTAACCTTCGTAATTATTTAATCACTGAAACGGTAAGAACGAAATGAAATTACTATAGGAAAAGTGAAATTACGATAAAAAAAATCCAGATTTGTTCAAATTCTCACTCAAGTTTCAAATCATAAATAATTCATCCTGAATTTTGGAACAGCAATTTCTCGCTATAATCTTCTGGTTCTGATATGCCACAAAATAGAACACATTTTAATCTTCATGAGAATCACATCAGCTGAACGAAATGGTGTCTAGGCATCGAAGAATTGACAATTCAGAATTCAAGGTCAAAACCGTAATCGCCCTTTTGCAATAAATCCATAAATTTTATTGAGAAGAGAAGAACACATTAAACCGTAGAAAAGTTAATAGTTTCTATCCACAGCAGGGGGTAGGATTCTCAAATCTATTTCAGTTGATATTTTTGTTTCTTAATCTAATCATTCTTGTTTACGATTGATATCCTTCCGCGATACTCTGATTAATAAAGATTTTTATCGTTTCATCGTTCTGGATTCAATCCCCGTTGAAACGAAATCTTTAGTGCCATTAGTTTAAAATTTATCCATTTCTTTAAAGGTCGATTGACTTAATGCCGTTTCTATCTGATGTTCATAACATTGACCACACATTTTTCTAACGAATGTACCTTTCAACACTTGCGATATTCTTCACATTGTTCGAAGTCCCTTTTCCTAGTAATCTGCTCAACTGTGTCATTATTAGCTAAACATAAAACAAATAAAGCTGATCCTACATAACCACTTAAAGCGTTTCCCTCACAAACTGCCACTTAGTCCACTTAGAACCGATCCACACATTCGCGCACACACACTGCACAGGTGACACCATTAGCGTCCCATAGCTTTGCTAAGCCACAGATCCCACACTCCAGGGGATCCTCATTCGCTAAAATACTTTAGCTAAACAACCAATATTTGCATAACAGTCCGCACTTCGATCGGCCAAGATAATGATGTGGCAGTAGAACTCCCCGGACGGCTGAATTGCTGATGCGAACCGAGACCAAGTAGGCAACAACGGCAGCATCCCTCAACAACGCTAATAAAACAAACATTGGATGCTGCGGAAAACAAACGGCACTGTAGTCGTGCCGAACCGTTTACGATTATTTCCACCCTCGTAGACCGTCAGGTGTCGAGCGGTTCGCGGTGTCATGAATATTAAATTTTATTTTACTTTATGATTTGCATATTTTCAAGTGAAGCCAATCTACCGCACACGGTAGGCTCGCGTTATCACCTTCGACGTGTTGATTTTGGAGAGTGAAAAAAACTACCGAACCCATCATTGAAATGTCGTGTAAAATGGCACAGTCCTAGAGACGTTACCTGTGAAATGACGTAATCGTTTTCGAACGCCATAAATTACAAATGTTACACGTTGGATACTTCTGATGTTTAGTTATTGAAAGTCCGCTAGACTCCGACTCCGTCCGTAGACAGCTGAAGCTCTACTATTAATGCACTTTAGCATAATCCCATGGTTAAATGGCACAGAATAAATTTGAGATTAACTTAGTGTCCATGTTGAACGTGGACAGGTTTTATTGAATGAAAAAAAACGAAGTGTGAGGTTGTAAAATTAGCATTTCAAAATTCCGCGAATACTTTTAAACTGTCCAAGACAAGCAAGTATCACCATCGAAAGCATCCTTCAAGGAGTTCCAGTTCATCGTTGTTTTTCCTGTGAGCTTTAATTGATTCAAAATATTCTAATTCAATCATATTTGCTAAACGCGGTCAACTATTTTGTTTTCACTTTTGAAGCCTGTGCAAAACTTAATATCCCGTTCGGCAAGGTATAACATAATTATAAATCAAAACCAGCTTTAACGTGCTAGTAATAATAGAAAAGAAGAAGGTTGTTGAGGTCTTCATAACAATTTCAAAATTTGCAAACAAAATTGAAAATTTTATATCAAATATTACTTATGAAAAATCCACAGAAAATTTAAATTTTTCCGAGACTTTTTACTATTATGAGTGTCTTTATTTGAGTAGTTTTCAGTCCTAGGCTGGCTTCCTCTGGATCTTCCCGAAACTTCCAAAATCAATCAAAAAGCAAAAAACAAATTAAAAAAAAAAACACCGAAAAAATATAGACTTTCCATGTTTATTTTCTTCTGCTTCTTCTTATTTTTCTTCTTCTCCTTCTTCTATGGCTCTACATTTCTAGATCAACATTTGAAAAGGGCGTAACAGCCAAAATTTATTTCTTCTGATTCTTCGTCCATATATATAGCTATACATGTAGACGAAAAATCAGAAGGAATAAATTTTTGCTGTTACGCCCTTTTCAAATGTTGGTCTAGATTTCAACTGGAACCTGGCCTGCTTTTCAACTTGGTATTCCAATTCTAGACCAACATTTGAAAAGGGCGTAACAGCCAAAATTTATTCCTTCTGTTTCTTCGTCTACATATATAGCTGTATATGTAGACAAAGAAACAGAAGGAATAAATTTTGGCTGTTACGCCCTTTTCAAATGTTGATCTAGAATTAGCATTTCCTCAGTTATTAATTGAAAGCTTTTCTATGTTCGCCATTGTTTTCTATTGTTGTTGTATACACGATGTCCAAGTAACCGAGAATATTTCCCACCCGAAAACATCATACTAGGGGGGTCCCGAAGCATAGTTGGCTACACGTTCGCGTTTCAAGCGAATGGTCATGGGTTCGATTAACAGCCCCACCAAAACCCTCGTCTCGTCAATCGCCGGATGCGCAGCCTATGCGGTGGCGTATTGGGGTGCACGCCTCACCGTCACGGCTGCCTGATGACGACTGACAACTTGTTCTTCTCGGAGGCATTCCTCCAACGTTACCCGGATAAATGGCAACCGGACAATGCAACGATCATTGGATACACGACATGGACAAAACGAACACAATGGATTCACAACGAGATGGACCAGCAACGACAACAACAATGAATAATGGAAAAATCTAAAAATAGATTCTGTGTGGATTCTGGCTGCAGAATACCACAGTAGATCTCGGCACAGTAGCGGTCAAGTAACACAGAGTGCCTATCAAATAAATAAAGGAATAATAAAAAAAACATCATACGGCAAACTACGCTCAAACTCACCCTCTCCGAATTGGAAATCCTACGCATTTTCTCGGAAGCAGAGACCCATAACCAATTTTGAATCAATGAAAATTTTTGAACAAAATAATTATTTTATTTTTAATAGGGGGACGGCTTTGGCAGATTTTGTTCTATTATTGTCAGGGGGGTTTTTGTCGACCAAATTTTATGAAATTTGGCCGCAATATTCTTTGATGTGCAAAGAATGTTTAGGCCAAATTTGAGCATAGTCAGTCATAAAAAAACCCTGCCAATAATAGAACAAATCCTGCCAAAGCCGTCATTCCCCTATAACAATGAAAATATTGTCATTTAAAGTAATTTAAAAAACGAATATAGAAGTTTCAACTGTGACATTCTTTGGTTTATAAATGTCATCCCAGACTTGTTTGCAATATGTAATTTTTTATTTTAGGCGCCTTCGTGCATTTTTGTAGACAAATCTCGAAAGTAATTCCTGATGAATACTTTGAGGAAACCCTAAAGGAAGTCTTTAGGGAAACTTCTGGGGTAGTATAGGAGGGAAATGTTCTCTTGATTTTTATCTAGGAACTCTGTCGCCAGAAATTCTTTTATTAATTTCTTTAGTAATTCTTACTCGAACCAAATCTGGCGAATTCCGGGGGAAAATTTATGGAAGAATTTGGACTTTTTTTTCCAGAGAAACTGTTTTTGAACTTCCTGTGGGAATTTCCGGATGAATTCCGGGATGAGATTCCGGAATAATTTTGGAGGGAAAGACCCGAGGAATTCTAGAAAGGAAGAAGTTGGAGGAGGATTTCTGGAGGATCTGTGAGAGGAATTCTGGAATTCTGGATGAATTCCAAAGGGAATTCGGAGGGGAGGGGAGTATTTCCAAGGTGATTCCGGGTGGAAATCTGTGGGAATTTCCGGAGGAATGTCGGGACGAGTTTGTAATGAACACTTAGGAAACCCTAGAGGAAGTCTCAAAAAGCTTCGTGGGTAATGTAAAGCGGAAAAGTTCTCCTGGTACTTATCCTGGATATCCGTCGTAAATTTCTTCAAGAGTTACAATAATAATTTCTTCAGGAATTCCTTCACAAACTTCTCCATCAATTTCCTCATGAAATTCTCCAGTAAATGCTCAAGGAATTCCTCTTTTAACTGATGCAAAGATCAGAAGAATTCCTGGAAAAGTAAGCAGAGAATTTCTAAAAATATCCTTAGCAGAATTTCTGCAAGAGTTCCTGGGCGATTTTCGGAGAATTCTCGGAGAAATTTATATAGGAATTTTAATTTGAATTTTCCTAGGAATTCTTGGGGGAATTTCTAGAAGAATGGGGATGATTTCCCGAGGATTTTTGGAAGTTGAATTTCCCTAAGAACTCGGGGTGAACTTTCTGGAAGTATTTCTGGGAAATTTTCCGGAGGAATTTCGAATAAAATTGCCGGAGGAATTCTGGAGGGAATTTCTGGAGGAATGTCGGGAGGAGTTTCCGGATGAAATTTCGGAGAGGCTCCAGGGGTTCTTCTTCTTCATTGGCATTACATTCCCCAATGGAACGTGGCGCCTCGCAGCTTAGTGTTCATTAAGTACTTCAACAGTTATTAACTCTGAGGTATCTAAACCAGGGGTGGCATTGTGCATCTCGATTCGAACGTAATTCTATCGAGTCGAACATGTTTGGCATTACGGGTTTCGATTCGATCTCGAAAACGACTCATCGTTCGAGTATGCTCGAGGAGGTACAAGAATAACGAGATATTTTGGCATTATGGAAACTCGATAGCACACTGAAAAACGACTCAAGTCGAATGAAAAACACTCGTCACCTTTATAGCTTTCGAATGTTGTTCGAGAGTTATTTCTTGCTGAAAGGTTTTAATTCTATTTGTTATTATTTCTCTACGGGAAGAGAATAAATGTTTTATTATTGTCTATTGAGGAAAAGAATGTCATTAGTATACCTACTTTTATAGTTTCCAGACAATATGCAATCTCTAATTATCCCGAAATCCGCGTAAAAATGACTTCAACTAAAATCGGTGTTTTGATGTTTTCACGTATTTTTTGACGATTTCGATAAATCGCGTGAAAAATCTATGAGGAAAATCTACGTGTATATTCCAAAATCTACGTAAAAATAGATGAGGTAATTAAAAAAACCGCGCATGAGATGACCCAAGTGCATTTAACTAAAATACATGGAAACATCAAAGTAATTTATTATCGAATCCTTCTTTAGCTTTAAATTATTCAGCTCAAAATTGGATCTGTGGCATTAAACTTATAATTTGTATCGTAACAATATCTCAATTTACAAAACATGTCGTATCGTCATAATGTTTTAATTGGTTGCAACTACTCAATAAATAATATTGCTTTTTTAAGCACAATTTGCTTGTTTATAAATTAATTGCCAATTCATGCTCTAAAGGATGCCTTTCCAACAGGCAACATGCTACACGCAGATGAAATTACTCTTATTCTTTCTGTTTACTCACATTCGTCATGCGCTGAATGTTGTCTCTCCAGCGGGCGGGATACTAAACACGGAGACCGATATCTCTTATTCTCTCTGTTTACATTTCGTTTGACAGAACATACTCGATTGAACTAGTACAGCACCATTCGAAATCTTGTACTGCGACTGAATGAAGTCGAACGAAATACATAATACCGCAATTTTTACGAAACGAATCCAAAAACTTACGAATCGAGTGATTCGATTCGAGATGCGCAATGTCACCCCAGGTTGCCATTTTTGCATGTGTATATCATGAAGATAACACGATGATTCATCGAAGCATCGAACCCAGCCACTCTCATCGTGGTCTTGCTTTGTAGCTCAAGGGGTCAAATTTCTAAACTATTTGCTAGAATTAAGCAGCGAATTTTGAAGGCAATTCCTGATGACAACTTAGAACAACCCAAGAAGAAGTCTCAGCTAAATTTCCTGGGGAACTTCCGGGGTAATTTAAAACGGGAAGGTTCACCTGGTATTTTTTCTGGAAAGCTGTCATGTATTTATCCAAGAATGCATTTATTAATTTCTTCAGGAATTCCTTCACAAACTTCTCCAGCAATTTCTCGATGAAATCCTCCAAAACAATGCTTTCGGAATTCCTCCTTTAACTGCTTCGAAAACCAGAGGAATTCTTAGAGAAACTAACCTAGCAGAATTTCTGCAAGAATTACTGGGAGACTTTTGGAAAATTCCTGAGGGAATTTATGTAGTAATTTGAATTTTTCTTCCTAAGGAACTTTTTTAAACTTCCTGGGGGAATTTGTGAAGGAATTTCGGAGGGAATTTCCGTAGGAAATCGGGGGGATCTTTCCGGAGGAAATTCGAGAGGGGGAATTCCCGAGGCGCAAATCCAGGTGGAATATCCTGAGGAATTCTAGAGCGGATTTCCGAGAGGGAATTTTTTGTACAAATTTCGAAGGACTTCACGGAGGAATTTCCAGTGGAGGTATTTCTGGTGGAACGTTTAGAGAAATTTATGGAGAAATCCCGATGGGAATATAAGAAAATTCTAGGATTCCTAAAGGATTTCTCGAGGAATTACCAAAAGAATTCCGAGATGAATTTCAGGAGAAATTCCGATGGAAATTTCCGTAGGAATTTTGAAGCGAAAGAAATACCTGGAGGAGTTCTGGGGATAATTCCGAAGGAATTCCAGGGTGAATTTTTGGATTAAATCCAGAAGAGATTCCGGTGGAAGTCCACTAGTTTTTGAAGGTATTTTTGGAGAAATTTCGATGTGAATTTACGGAGGATTTCCGGTTTAAATTTCTGGAGGAAATCCAGGAGGAATTCCTGGGGAAGTTTTCAGTGGAGTTGTAGGGGAATTCTTGGAGGAATTCCGGGGGTAATTCGTGGACGAACTCAGGGGGGTTTCCGGAGGATCTCCAGGTCGAATTTTTTGAAGAATTCCAGATGGTATTTACGGAGCAATTTCGAGGAAATTTCGCTAGGAGTTTTTGGAATATTTCTGGAGGGATTTCGAGAGAATTTTCGAAATAATTCTGGAGGGAATTTTTGAATGCATTCCGGGAGGAATTTTCAGAGAAATTTCGGTGGGTGCATCTGGAGTAAATTCTTGGATGAAATTCTTAGGTGAATTTCCGGAGGAATTCCGGGCGGAATTTCCGGACATATTCCTGGGGAAATATCCGTGAGAATCCCGTTTTGATTTCCGGAGAAATTGCGAGGGGAAATTCCAGAGTAGTTTCAGGGAGAATTTTGGTGTGAGATCTCCGGTAGCGGTATTGGTAAAGCGGAAAAAATGCACACAAACTAGATGACAAATGCTCAACAATGAAATGAAATTCAACAAATGCCATAAATGCTCATTCAATACATATATTCGAAGCTCATTTGTGTTTCTTCTACTGTTCCTGTCATCTAATGTTCCCTTTCTCTAAATTTTCTCTCTACGAACTAACATCATGCGTACTCACGAGTTTTCTTTTTGTGTGCACCCTGGCCTACCAACTTTCTGATGGCTCACATACCGCCGGAGCTATCCGTCTCATGCACACTGCCATCACGCCACTCGCACGACGACCGTCCTCCGCTGGAGACCCCTCTGGCCGTCCAGTGCACCCGCGTTGCTGGATGGGGTCCCCCGAGGCGCCTGATTCCCTCGTCGAGATTCTCGTGCACTTAGCGTCCTCGTTCTGCTTCCGGTTCGGTTCTTTCCGATGATGCCAACGATCTGATCGTCCGATGGGCTGGGACATGACATACTTCAAAGTCCGAGGAAAGAGGACACCGTATTACGCAGTGATCCGGCAAAACCGATCTGCAACTCGACGAAGACGATCCGACCTTTCTACCCGTAGATGTGCTCAACCTTGAATGAATTCCGAGGGAAGAGTAGGTGTGGTGTGGGGAAGGGATGGGTTGAATTTCCAGCGAGTTCATCGAGGAACTCCGGCGGAAATATCCGGGAAAATTTTTGAGAGAATTTCTGGATGAATTCCGGTGGGAGTTTCAAGAATGCTGGGAAAATTTCCGTGTGAGGTGATTCAAATATGACGTCCACTAATTTTTGGGATTTCAAGACACGAATAACACACTTGTCACATATCAGTCACTGTGACTCATATGCGATCAAATCCAGTCACATTGGAGTTGCTGCAACCAAATCGATCTTAACTGTGCTACTAGGGGACCCCCTCTTCCCCCTCTGTTACCCTTTTATGTATTGATAGCACATGTACTGTCACTAAATCTTAGACCCCCCCCCCTGGGCTGCGAAATGGTGAGTTGACATCTGGGAAGGAGCGACCTACACAGCTCTGGTCCTCACAAGTTCCAATCTCACGCTTCCACGGGTCTTCCGATGACAATCGACCGCCAGCTAAGGGTTTTGTACTTAGCTGGTAGTGCAGCCTGGGCACTGTTGTCCTTCTGACATCAGCTAGAGTGAGTGGGTGCGACCAAAGGGACCATCGTCCCTAACCCCTAATCCCAAAGCGTTAAGCGACCCGTGCCGAGGGGAAGCATGACCAGGGGGTGAAATAATGAGCTGGGCCTTTAACGGAGCCTGTGGGGTACCTGGGCACCCTCCACAGTAATTGTTCCTTACCGCGTCATGCTGGGCTCTGGCGTGGTGGACCTCTTTTCCCGAGCAACTCGTGGGACCAAAATGGAAAAACAAGTCAATTCTTCAATTAGTGGTAGTAGTGTAGGCGACAACCCCTTCGCAAAAGGTGCGTTGTTCAGGTCTCCGCCTAGGAGGCCAAAAGCAATAGTCGGCAGCTCGGTGCGCAGCGCCAGCGTGGGTCACTTAACCTTTCTCTCGGCTAAAAAAACGCCGGTAGAGGTTATTGACGGCCCATGGCTTGTGAAGGCGATGAACCGCAAACGCGATGGGCTTGCGGCCTTCGAGGTGGCGACGGAACAGCTGGACGCCATCATCGACTTTGCGTCATCGAAGCATAATATCAGTGAGGACCTCAAGAGGAGCTTGCTGAAACTTCGAAAGTCGATGTTGGACGCCAAGCTGGAGAGGGCGGTCGGCACGGCCAAGTGTAAACCCGTGAAATCCATGGAGTCGAGGTCTACTACGACTGAGCCGGACTCGGGCAAGGTCGAATCGACCGAGGGCGTGCCAGCGAAGACGGTGGTGCCAAAGTCTAACCAGACTGAGGCTCAAGTATTCGCGGGCACGTCGGGGGTCACTGCTCCAACGGAGCAGACACAAAAACGGGAGAGACAGTCTCAGGGAATGAGCTCCCTGGGAGCCGCTCCAAAACGCGGAGGGTTACTACCCCGAACAAGGGTAGTGGGGCTGGGAAGCTGAACCCCGGCCAGGTACCTCCCAAACCGGGGGAGGAAGGACCTGGAAAGGTCCGTCCACCCAGGAAAGACGGTGATAAGGGGTTACTACAGGCTGAGAACTCTCAGCCGCCCCAGACCAGGGAAATAGAGGGCGATGACGCCTCCTGGACCTTGGTCAAGAACAAGAGGAAACCAAAGACGTCAAGAGCCGGAAAGAAGGCCCAGGCGAATGAGGGTAGCAAGAAGTCTAGGGTAGACGCCACTCGCTCCAGGGGCGATTTCCTAGTCATCAAGACGGACGAGGCTAAGTACTCGGACGCCTTGAAGGCGATGAGGAGTGACGTCAAGCTCGGTGAACTCGGCTCCGACGTACGTCGAATAAGACGTACCCGGATAGGCGAGATGATCCTCGAGCTGAAGCGGGGCGTCTCGCAAAAGGGCGCCGCCTACAAGAAGTTGGCGGAGGAAGTCCTAGGCCAGACGGTCAAGGTGAGGGCACTCACGACGGAGGTGAATCTAAGGGTTAAAGACCTGGACGAAATCACCGAAGTCGAAGAGCTCGTCACGGCACTGCGGCGACAGTGTGAAGTGGAGACGCCCACCGCAGCCGTTCGGCAGGTCCGGCAGGGACACAGGTAGCATTGGTTCGGCTATCTGCAGCGGATGCCTCCAAGGTAGTCAAGTTAGGGAGCATCAAGGTGGGATAGTCGGTGTGTCCTGTGGGCATATACGAGCAACCCGAAGTTTGCTTCAAGTGCCTGGAACCGGGGCACAAGCAATGGGACTGCAAAGGCCTTGACAGAAGCAAGCTCTGTCGACGCTGCGGATTGGAGGGACATAAGGCACAATGCTGCACGAACCCTCCCAATTGTTTGATTTGTTCCAGCATAGCTGTAAACTGCAAGCACCCCATGGGGGGGTTCGAAGTGCCCGGCGTTTAAGCGTGCTGCAAATTTACAGTGCAGGTAACGCAGCTGGGGGGCCGTCCAGAAACCACGTGGTCATATAGGGGGGGAGGGGGGGGTTTGGAAAATGACCACGATAAGCCACATGGGGGGGGGGGGGGGTGTTGCTCTCGAACCACGTGGTTTTTTTTAACACGAAAATTTTTGGTAAATAACAATAGCGGTGTAAAAAATACAAATCATCAAAATTTAATGATTTAATCATTAAACGCAAAGCGCATCTTAGGGCCGATGCCCACGTAGCGTCTTTTCAACTCAGTGTTAAAAAGAATTTAGCATTAAGCATCGAGAAAACCCGGTAACGCAGCGTCGGTCGCAACGCCGATGCATATCTGAGTTATTTGGCCAACTTAGCTTTAGATCCTATTTCCATAAAAAAAAATAAACGAAAAAGCAGGTTGCGTTTCAGTATCAATTTTCACCCAAAAAATTGGGAAAGAAAATGAAAAATATTTTCTAAAAATTCCGCCGCAGATGGTTTTTGGCATCACGCCGCCGACACTTTTGCATCAGCGGACTACAGCTACAATTTTGAAAACTGCTCATGTTTTTACAATAATTCAAGAAAAATCTTCAAAAGAATGTCTTGTGGATATTCAGGAAAAATCCAGTAAAAAAATTTCCTGTAAAAACTTTGACCTTACTTCATACAATCCTGATAAAGTGCTAGCATTCAGAATGTTTTTTGAACAATTCTCTCTGGAAAATTTTGCTACAAATTGGTCATGAAAAAAAAAACAAAATATCGCCAGTGTAAATGCCGAAATAAATTCCATGTGATATCTGTCTGAAAATTCAAAACAGTCTCGTGGGAAATACATATAATTTTTGGTGGAAAAAAATGTTCATATTTTCATATTTTTTTTACATTCTAATGAATTTCTTCGACAAGTTCTTCCGAATCTTCACCAGAAATTCCAAAATAAGTTTTTCGAGCATTTTAGGGAGTGCACTTCAAAATGTTTAGTCTCCAGTTAGCCTTACGAGCAAAGGCATAGGATTGCCAATCCGGAGATGACGAGTTCGATTCTCGTTCCTGTCTAGGATGTTTTCGGGTGTCAAACATTGTCGACACCCTAGGTATAATGTATCCTTCGTACTTGCTATACAAGATATATAATGCTGGCATTTAAAACTTTCAATTTATAACTGAGGAAATGCTAATAGAATAAACTAAGTTGAAAAGCAGACCAACTTCCAGTTGGAATATGGAGCCATAGAAGAAGAAGAAGACTTCTAAATTTTTCAAGAAAAAATCTTCTGAATTTTCATGAGAAATTAAATAGCCAATGCCACATGAAACACTTTGATATTACCGTTGATTTTTTGTTTTTGGATTTTTGTTTTCAAATTTGGAATTTTTAAATGAAATTTTTACGCTCTTTGTGAGTTCTATCACATTTTTAAATTTTCCAAATATTTTTATTCGAACCATTATTTAGAATTTCCACGGCAGAGTCTATGGATTATCTTCAAAAAATACTTTGGATTTTCAAAGAATAAATCTTTAGAATTCTCAAGGTTCGTGTTTTTTTTTTAATTTGCACCATAAATTCTTCCAAAATTTCATGGGAAATTCATTCTTCTTCGGAAAGTCATTTTGATTTCTTTGTAGGTTCAGCTAAACATTGCTTTAAATCTTTACCATGCAAAAAAGCACAAGAAATGATTTAAAAATTTTAAGGAATTTTCACATCAGAAAATCTCTAAAATTTTGATTTAATTTTCTAAGGAATTCCTATTGGAATTACTTCTAAAGTACAACCTTCACAAGTACTACAAAAGTGCAATTTTTTTCGTTATTTCCACTTGTAAAAACATCGAAATATCCTCGGGAAATTCATTATTGGTGTTTTAGATGAACTTTTTTTCGATTTTCTACTGGAAAATCTTAGGAATTTCCATCGGAAATATTTTGGTATACTCCAAATAATTTCTTTTAGAAATTAAAAACTGCTGAAAATTTCTAAGATTTTCTTTTGAAAAACGAAAAAATTTCCATTGGAAATTTAGAAGAATTTCCTTTGAAGATTCATTAAATTTGCCCAGGATTTTGAAAAAAATCTTTAGAGATTCTGTAAAAAAAGTAAGCTGGATTTTTTTTCTAATTTGTGCCGGAAGTTCTTCGGAATTTGATGTTTATTGGAATTTTCATGCATTTAGGATCCTTCTACGGATTCTTCTAGTTCTTCAAAATTTCTACCGAACCTTTTTTAGGAACTTTTCCACAGAATTTCGAAAAAAAATCGTTGAAATACTGAAGATTTTTCCGTGGAGACTCCGAAGAATTTCCCTTGCAACTCCAGAATAATTATTCTTGAAAATTAGGAAGATCTTGGAATTTAAAATCCATCCAAGCAATACCTGTAGGCAATTATTTAGGATTAAGAAGCCTAGTTCTTATGATATTGAATAATTAGGCTAATTGATCGAAAAATTTAATAATGCACCTAATTAGAACATTTAGGTGCATTTTTGAATTTTTCGATCAATAATGCACAAAATTCTAGTAGTGCGTATGAAAAGGGTTATGACATAGAGAAGTTTGCATTTAAAAAATCAACATGAAATTCTAAATAAAATGCTTTTTAAATTCATAAAAGGGTCTTAGAACTAAGAAGAGTCCGGCGATATGAAAAAAAGTGGCAGTGTTCCAGAAAAAAACACTCCAATTCCTAAAACAATCTAGGGTAATAAATAGTGTTATAATAACGATTGAAATTGAACTCCAAAACAAATCTCAACCCTTTCAGGACGGATGGGTCATATATGCCCAGCGTTTTAGATTGGCTATTAAATCACAAAAGAGAGCTAGACCACCATTTTCTTCAGTAAAATTGTTCATCTAGATATTGGTTTTACAGAAAAAAATATGGGAGCTCAAATTTGACTGACCCTGAAAACTCAGTTATCCGAAACTTTGGGAAGATTTTGATTCTAAGAGCATGCAAATGAAGTTGAAATGTTTGAATCATTCTGAACACTCAGATAAGATGGGTCATCCTGAACGTTAAGCCAGTGATTGCTCTCAAGTTCAGCCCACGACTTCTCGGGTGATCAATCATGACATTTGTAATGTCCTCATCATCGGTATGTACCCAATCCGATGAAATAAGCATATGATCCTAATTTCCATTAACATTAGATCTAAGAGACAAGGTACCCAAAATTATCTTGAGTCAACATCAAGCTGCACAATGACTATGCCTTTTTTGTAGGGCCTTAGAAGCACTGGGTTCACGGACTTGAATGATTAAGTAGTTCAAACATTACGACTTCCAGGACGTTTTTTAAAACCTAAAAGTTTTGTATAACCTAAGTCGAGTCAAGTACGAAACACTGAAGACGACCTTACTGTTGAGGTCGAAATACGTATCTGTCAAGGTACAATCAAGTGGTGGAATTAAATGGGAAGGTACAAACTCGTCTTATGACAAGTAAAGACATTCCATTAAAAAGCTCAACATATTTTTTTTAACTAAAAAGTCTGTAGTAGCTTGTACAAATAACAATTGCCATATGAACCCAATGGACCTAATGGGATATTACACAGATAGAAAAATCCACTGAAATTTACGCTAAAGATGATGCACATAAAAGGAACGCCATTATTAGCTTAATTCCACGTGTGATGTAGCCTAAATGTATACAATATTTGACGTGAATCGTCAATATTGCTTGCAAGTTGTAAGCAAACTTGTTAGGAAGAGGTCCATTTCCGCGTAGAATAGTGTAAATTTCCGCATCTCAGGTTTTACGCGTTGTTTACTTTTCATTATTTATTTCTGTGTATATCATACATCATTCATAATTTGGTTAATTGGATAAATCGAATGATCCGAACTCCAAAATAATAATTGATCTATAATACATTCATTCTTCTATGAGTCCACCATTGACTGAAGCATATTCGAGATATGGAATAGAAGTTCCTTGGGAAATTATTCGAAAGACATCAGAGTGAACGAGAAAATATGTTTAGTATGGCATCATTGGATTCTACGAGTCAATATCAAAATAAAATTTCAATGAAGAATTAGAAATTTTGAGAGATGAGCCAGCTTTAGATTATTTATTAGAGAAAAAATAGAATCTTCGAAATAATGAAAATTTATAATTTCCATGCTGGGTTTTAGTTTGATTTTGAATCAGTTGAAATTGTCCATGTTCAAAATTGATCGGATTAACCATATGTTTTAGTCACATATTTTTTTTTTAAATTTTTGTGCTTGAAAAAAACCACGTGGTCAAAGGGGGGGGGGGGGGGGGGTCTGCAAAATGACCACGATAGACCACATGGGGGGAGGGGGGGTTGAAAATCTTCAAAAATATGACCACGTGGTTTCTGGATGGCCCCTGGCTTGCTCGGCCTCGCCCGAGTGTTTGCGTGTGCGCAGGTTTAGAGGAAACGGCGGAACACGTGTTGTTCGTGTGTCCACGTTTTCGCGCAATGCGTGACCACATGCTTGCCACATGTGGTCTGGACACTACCCCGGACAACCTAGTTCGGAGGATGTGTAAAGATGAAGTTGGCTGGAACGCCGTTTTATCGGCTATCGTCCAAATCGTCTCGGAGCTACACAGAAGGTGGCGCGTGGACTCAAGGATGGCTAGTTCAGGCGCAAACAAGAGGTGGTCCAAGGGTTCGGAGTCGGCTTCATGGTCATACCGGTGGTCATGCCCTGTGGTCGAACTCGATCCTTTTATCGAACAAGTGGCCACGCAACGAACAACATGGTATCGTCGCTTTCGCGGCGTCGGTCAACCGGGCGGGTTCCGAGCCCGAGGACGGAAAGGGGTCCTCATCAAGGCTGGGGTAGGCGTAGGCACCGCGTCGGCAAGTCCCTCTGTGTGTTGGCGAACAGACCTTATCGCAGAGAGGTCATTTTGGAGTGCACGCATCATCATTCTTGATACCAGTCGTGCAGAGGGAAGCAGGCGCGAAGTCTACCCTTCCCACCTTCCGAGGACATAGGGCGTGGTAAGGCCACCTGGAATGCCGGCAATGCGCTGATACGATATCATGGTGTTCTTCTAAAAAAGCGAGTCACGATGTTCGATGCTCCAAGGACACGCAGCTAACCTCGAGGGTGCATCGTACTGGCCCCTTGAAGCATTACTTTCTGGTTGTACCGAAGGGACTATGGGCTTGGCGGCAATAGAAACGGTTGAGCGGGTCGGGGATGTAGTCCTGCCTCCCTTGTTTGCTGTCGGAGGTGGTCGCCATCCCCGCACTTCCTGGACAACCCAGGATGTTTGTTAAGCAGATTCCCCCTCTATTGCTTAGGAAGAAAAAAAAGCCCCCCCCCCTTAAACCTGTGTCGTCATTATTGAATGACCCCTGTGGGATTTTCTGGAGTGATTCTCTGGGTTTGAATAAAAACAAAAATCGAATAAAATAAGTTCACATCGATATACGACGCCACGACACACTGTCACCGTCCTCATACAATAAAACTGAGTAAATACTCTTTACTAAAATCTCTCTACGTGCTGGTGCAAATCTCTGTGAATCTTCAGAGATATTTGAGTAAATAGAAAAACTTAGTTAGGTATATGCCAATATTTCAATCGGCACCCCGTTCCAGAACCCATACCTACGGGTTTCTATTGAACGAACTAGAGACCGCCATATTATGTAAATTTAAAATTAGTTTCCATCAAACAACGATGTTTGTGCTGTATTCATCGAACCCGATAAATAGGCATCTGAATTGCATGCTTGAGATGGTTTTCATTGCCGCCTTAACTTTCGGTCAAACAACAATTGATCTCATGTAGGCTTCGAATTTCAAAGAGAATAATTAACTTAGATTAGGTTTATTAGAAATTTGAATACTTTGAAAGCTTTGAGCAAAGTGCAAAAAACCAATAAAAGTCCATCATTTCAAAAGAATTTCAACTTTTTTTTCAAATCCCTGTGCTAGAAATAGAGTTAAACCTGCCATAGGCTGCCCTCTATAAAATATGTGATGATGCAAATGAAAGCCAATAATCAAACCTTGAAGTATATTAAAGCTCAAAATAAATCTGTCAATAAGCTTCCATTCTCATCAATTCAAAATCCTTGTGTTTATTTGACATCAAATAACAAGCCCCCGATGGAAATACTTCCATAGATAGTCTCAATGATGACCGGCCTAAAACAGCCACATTATTGAGACATAAAACGCAGCGCAGCCCATCAAAATTCTTGAATCCATTCAACAAACTATTTGCCCCATCATTTAGTGACTGGCCTAGGCGTAATTCAAACTGACTTGTGTTCGCGATTATTCATATCTGATTTCATAAACAGCACTGCGTTACATCATTCGCCGGCATCAGCTTATCACACTGAACCGAAAATCAAACACAATTCTGGCCGAAAACCATCCTCGCCTCGTAGCGAGCGATCTTGTCAGTACGTGTGTGCTCATGTGTGCCCGTCCTCTTGACCATTTCGGGGCTGATCCAAAATATGCCTTAAACCGGGTAACCAAAAAAAAATATCCGCGCCAAACATCTCCAAAGATGAGGATCAACTTTAGGGCAGCGGAGCAGTTCTCTTTCGCACACTTGGGCCCAATCTCAAGAGTCGCGACGACGACGACGTGGTGGCTCGGCATCTTCCTTCAAACGATCGACCTTCTTCTTCTCGACGAGCTCTCATCCGGAGTGTGGCTCATCGGTGGCTGAGGGGTGTGTGAAGAGTCGCGATCTGCAAAGGTGGCTGCTGGTTCGAAAATTCTTCCAAAGCATTTGTCTTGATCGTTGTTGCTGCCGTCATCGTCTTCGCCAGGACCAGAGGAATATTTCGAAATTTTTGCACTCTCACAGTTTTGGACAGCGTTCGGTCGTGATCGGTTGTGGTGGATTTTGTTGTTTGGTACCAAGTCAAGCGAATTCTTGGCTTTTTTTTGTGGAAGGAATTTCGGTGTTTTATCATGAATCGCGTCGGTACGTCGCGCGATGGCAGAGTTTGAGCTTCAAAGTCTAGAGGTACGTCGATCTATTTTAGTATTCATAACCAGTTCTTCTCCAATCATTATGATCCTTAAGAAATCAATATGCAGTTAAAATTTTTGTTAACGCTTTTTTAAGAACTACGCAATAGCATAAGAAATGTCATTAATTAATATGGTAATTTAGTTATGATTCGTATTCCCAGAAGCATACTGAGCATATAAAAGAATTGTGTATAACTTGTCTATACTTCAATGTATACTTGCTTAGAGATGTTAGATAAAATAATCACACTTTTGTTGGCGATTCTCGTCACGCAATCAATTAAATTTTACCAATATCACGGAAGCTAACATAAGCCTAAAAGGGCAATTTCAATGTCTCGTCTATAATCAATCATTGCCTCGGCTATTACGCTTGCGGTCACCCGTGTTGAGCATTGGCATTAATAAAAAAAAAAAAAATTTGAAATCTTGTACTTCATTCTCGGAACATATTCCGTATAGCTCAAATGTGGAAGTTGCATAAATATAAAATATGCAAATATGCAGACAATAATTGATTAAATTTGGTGTTTTACATTTTACGGGGCCACGTTATTTTGGAATTGCTTGGTATTTCAAAGGACGGCCACCCATCGCGATTTCTCAGCTGTCTTCAGAAAAAATTAAGCAATATTTCCCTGGAGCTATTTATCTAACCAAACTGGTCGACTTGATCAAATAAGTCATTTTTCACACGATCAAACATAGCATTAGCTTGTCTATTTTGCGAGGGCGGAGCTAATGTTCTTCAAACATGATCGCTCATGTATAATTTGAATAATCATTGAGTGGACATCCCGAAATATAAATCAGGTTTCAGTAGTCAGTGCCATACACCTTCAAAAAGCAGCGCCGAATCCATTGCAAACAAGCATCCCTAATGGGCATCAAAACGCCGTTTACAAACCAGCAGCTTAATTGGCCTGGTTCGCATCGTTCCCACCAGATGCTTATGTGCCTGCAAACAATATCGTATCGTTTCCTTCCCGCGCTGCCCACCGACAATCGCAAATCGATATTAATTTGATTAGCACGCGAAGTGTAACCAGCCGGGCGATGCACAACATCTCTCACGATCGACGATGCTTGTTCACGCGAATTTAAGCAGCAGCGCGCGCGTCCATTTGGCACGACCAGCAAGCGCACTCGCGCTCAAATTAGCGTGCGAATTTGGCAGGGATCAAAATGACCGCTGGCTGCTGTCAGGCACGATCATTCCGATTAAATTGGAAGGATTAAATTGAATGGCGATTGCTTAAAAAATCAATTAAACGCAGCGGCGATAAAATGATGCTTGCTGAAATGGCCTTACTTCAGTCGAATTTCACGTTGTTTTGGTGTATCTTGCGAATGGACGAAAGTTTACAAATGACTCAACAGACCGGACTTAAGGTGACAAATCTTTGATATCTACAAAACAGAAAAATAGAAACCAAGATTGCTTCTCGGCTAGGTTTGTATAACTTTTCTATAAGTTAACCATTGGCGTAACTAGCCCCGATGCCATACGGGGACTATAGCCCCTTCATCTATTTTCTCTATTTTGAGCTTCTGTTAAAACATTCTCGAACATTTTACCACCTCCTTAAGTTATCTTAGTGGTGATGTTATAAATAGGGTCCAACCTCCTGAAACAATTGCAGATCAATTACACTCATCCATATTCTCTTTTCTCAAACACGTGCTTTCTGTTGTAGCCCACACACAGTATCGAAGGCGAAGTCCGACGGGAATCCTCCGAGAATTTCGATGAGAATCCTTTAGTGATTCTGACGGAAATGTTTCAAGAATTCCAATGATAATCTTCCTGAGATTCAAAATGGAATCCTCCAGGAATTCCGACGGGAATATTCCAAGAATTCCAACGGGAATGTTTCAGAGATTCCGTCGGAAATCCTCCAGGAATTCCAACGTGAATGTTCCAGGGATTTCGTAGGCAATGCTCCAGGGATATAGAAGCAAATCGTCGAAGGATTCCGAAGCAATCTGTCGAGGGATCCCAAAGCAAATCGTCGAGAGACTTCAAATTAATCCTCCGAGATTCCGAAAACAATACTCCAGTGATTCCGAAGGGAATCCTCCAGGGATGTTGGAGCAAATCGATAAGGGATTCCGAAGCAAATCATCGAAGGACTTTATAGCAAATCGTCCTAAGTAAATCGTCGAAGGAGTCCGAACTAAATCTTCTAAGAATTCCGAAGCAAGCCGTGGATGTATTTCGAAGCGATTCGTTGAATGATTCCGAAGCAATTTGTCGAGGGATTCCGAAGCAAATCATTGAGGCATTCCGAGGCAAATCTTCAAGGGATCCCGAAGATAATCATCAAGCAATTCCGAAGCAAATCTTCGAACGATTCCGAAACAAATCGTCAAGCAATTCCGAAGCAAATCTCCGAACGATTTCGAAACAAATCTTCAAAAGGCTCCGGAGGAATTCTGAAGCAAATCAACGAGAGATTCTGAAGCAAATCCTCCGTTGATTATGAAGGATATCCCCCACAGATTCCCAAGCGTATCCCTCAACGATAGTGAAAGGAATCCAGTGTGAATTTTTCTGGATTCCGGTTGGAATACTTCGATGATTCTAAAAGGAATTCTTTAGAGATTCCAATGAGAATTCTTCTCGGATTCTTATTCCTCTTGGATTCTGAAGGGAATCCTTTTCGGATGCTGATAGAAATTGTGGAGATTATCATGCTGCTAGGCAAGCGGAAATCTGCTGGAAAACTGTCACTCCAGTCCGTTATGGTTGACCACATGTCTATGTCTACTGGCGTAGTACTACGATTGTTTTGATTGATATTTTGGTTATATCAAGCCTACTTTGATGCTTTAAAATCAATTGGATATTGCCTTTTCATAAATAACACCAAGGGCAATTTCACTGCCCCACAGGGATCTTTCTCAGAAATGAGAAACACTCATTTTATTATTATAGGGTGAATATGGGTGGTAACTCTTTTGTCTTCAAATATTTTCAGTTATTCATTATGCTATATGTTAAAAATTGATATCACTGTAAACTAATTTTTCAAATCCAAGGGAGGGGGGCTATTGTTTTCTAGTGAAGGCGTTTAAAACATATTTTGATAAATGAAAATCATTTTCGAACTCACAGATCAGCAATATAGAGAAGAACACATAATCGATGATTTTATTTTTTCAACAATAATCGCCGAAACTTTTCGTAATGCTGTTCCATTTACAATTGGATCTGTTCCAGAATCTCGACATGTTAATGCCAAGGTCTTGCCAAATCTGGATAAAAATCGTATTAGGGGACTGATTCGCGTGAGTTGGAATAATTTCGAAATTGTTCTACATTTGATTAAGCATGACGAGGTATTTAACACTTCACAGGCATACAAACAATTTCCAGTTGACATTCTGACATTCAACTTATCTTTGTTCTTTATCGATTGGGTTCCTATGGCGACAAAATAGCGACTTTCTTTGGAATTGGTTATGGAGGCACAGTTACTGATCGGGTTTGCAAAGCCATCATTCATTTTCGTACCTGCCGGATCGGAGGCAAACAACATTTTTGCAGGGTTGCTGTCCGGCATTCTTGCAACATGCCTTGCCCATCGTACCCTTCCGGCTTTAGCTACCTTCTGGATACTGGGTTCGCCGTAGAGCAGGGCTGGTCGTGGTTCATTCTTCGCCGCCACACACCGTATTCTTGCACACCGCCAAAAATGGTCCTAAGCACCCGTCTCTCGAATACTCCGAGTGCTTGCAAGTCCTCCTCGAACATTATCCATGTTTTATGTCCGTAAAGGACTGCCATCAGCTTTTTGTACATGACATATTTGGTGCGGTGGTGAATCTTGTTTGACCGCAGTTTCTTGTGGAGCCCATGAGGGGCCCGACTTCCATAGATGATGCGCCTTCGTATTTCACGACTAACATTATTATCAACCGTTAGCAAGGATCCAAGGTAGACGAATTCCTCGACCACCTCGGAAGTATCCGAGGTATCGATGCATTCACCACCAGTCCAACTTTTGTTGCTGCACGTTTCAGGCGCGTGTACAGTTCTGCCACCTTTGAAAATGTTCGGCCGACAATGTCCATGTCATCCACAAAACAAATAAATTGACTGGATCTATTGAAAATCGTACCCCGGCTGTTACACCCGGCTCTACGCATGACACCTTCTAGCGCAATGATGAACAACAGACACGAAAGTCCATCACCTTGTCTTAGTTCCCGGCGCGATTCGAACAATTAAGGATGGTGATCGCTCGAAAGTTCTCACACTCCAGCTTGTCGCCTTTCTTGTAGATGGGGCATATGACCCCTTCCTGGGGCCCTCCTTAGCCGTGCGGTAAGACGCGCAGCTACAAAGCAAGACCATGCTGAGGGTGGCTGGGTTCGATTCCCGGTGCCGGTCTAGGCAATTTTCGGATTGCAAATCGTCTCGACTTCCCTGGGCATAAAAGTATCATCGTGTTAGCCTCATAATATATACGAATGCAAAAATGGTAACTTGGCTCAGAAACCTCGCAGTTAATAACTGTGGAAGTCTTAATGAACACTAAGCTGCGAGGCGGCTCTGTCCCAGTGTGGGGATGTAATGCCAATAAGAAGAAGAAGAAGAAGACCCCTTCCTTCCAGTCCTCCGGCAGCTGTTCAGTTTTCCGGATTCCGACAATCAGTTTGTGCAGGCAAGTCACGGTGTGTCTGTGATTGTTATTAACGAAAAAAATGTCCATCCATTCTGAACTCGCCTTTCGAAAGATATAATATCCAGGCGTCTGCTATGAAAATTTCAAAATATTTCATCTAGGGAATCGAAAGTTATAGCAGTTACAAATTTAATGATTTTTGCGTTCGATATTTCACTAATATGCAACCATATATACCGTGAATTTCCTTCTGATTACATCAAAATAAATTATCATCAAATATGCAATTTGCAACATCACTCAACTATAACCTAAAACCTATTCTTTGAATAATAGAAAAAAAAAAGCAAATGTTATAATAGTTAGAGATAACATTGTACTAATATCAACGACAAAATAGACAATACAACCACAATACAGTATTCAAATTACAGAATTATTGCACTTCAATCTCCTAATCATACCAAAGTGTGAATATTGTCTATGACAGACAAGTAACTACACTCTGTATGATGATTCTGCTTTTATTAAATATGATAATAGTTGGTAACATAGCATACCGCGCTGAAACAATTTTGTCTTTCATCTTCATGGGTACTGGGTAGTTAGTAAGACTAGTAACCAACATTTAAACAACAATGTGCATCATTTGTTGTCAGTTATACAACCATCATCCAGTTCAATTAAAGCAGTGGTACGAAAACGAGTTCCATTTGGAAAAATGGGAAAGGCTAGATCACACGAGGAAAACCGCCTTTTCTGAGAACGGTAGACGGAAAAAGCATATATGCACCACTTCGGAACGTCTCAACAATTTAACTGACTTGCTGAACTACGATGCATTTACTTCATAAATAATGCATTTACTGCAGCGGCGTTTCTTCTCCTGAAAAAGGCGGGTCTGCTGTCTCCACTCCTGTCTATAACGTTCCGCGTTCTGCCGAGTACCTTGCTGCAGCGCGACCGCCCGCGCTGCGTCCTTCTCCTCCAGAATCTGTCAGCACTCTTCGTCGAAACAATCGTTGCTTCGCCTTCGTACCACATACTCGGTTATGAAATCGAATCCGGTGTAATGTATCATCACCATCTGGCTCAACCACAAGGATATAGGTATGTTAACCAAAATGTCCCGAACTGCTTCGGTGGTGGAAATCAAGAACCCCTCCCTAAAGGTGCTTAAAAATTTCCTCCCGCATCAAAATCATTCGGTATTATGATGATAACTTTATAGATATTCACCCCGATACAGTAGCCTATGATCCGCCGCTTGCCCACTACCAGAATACGTAATGATGGGACACTTCCTGCACCACACATGGTAAACTTTCTCAATCAAAAACTTTTATTTTCGTTGGACATTAAATATTTTTAGCCTTCCCACATTTTCTTTATTTAGTAAACAGTCGTTTTTATATAATTATGGGTAAATTTTCGCTGGAGATCGGAGACTCACGTCGTTGATGGTCAGTAGCAGACAAGGTCTGTAATGGAACCTGATCTGTAAATAGATATGGTCAATAATGATCATATATGAACTTGAAAATTAAAAGTTTTGATACAGAGAAGACTTGTTTGGCCTACGAAAATTTAATTGGTTATTGACATCTCCATGTTAATGCCAATCCAATTTTCATAATTTTAGTGGGGAATGCTGTAACAAGTACGCTTTTTCATTTATAATTTCCTCTGGATATTCGAATTAATGTTAATTTTTTTTTGTGGTTACTAAAGTCGATCACAAGGAACATATGTGTGATGTATCCCCACGTAAAAACCGACTCGGTACCTCAAGGCTCAAGGGAAGAGTCCTAGAAAGCATCCATAAATTACGTAACGCTTAGAGGGGGGAGGGAGCCCGAAGTGTGACAATCCATACAAAAAAATGAAAAGATTCATACAAAATGTGTGACACAGGGGGAAAGGGGGTTGAAAATAGCCAATTTTTGCGTTACGTAATTAATGGATCTTCCCCTATGCATTTCGGGTAGTTGAAACCTCGACCAGGTACTGATAATGGTTAAATCTTTTCATCTACCCTATAAGTATACGTTATTCAAATCATTGGACTTCATGACAGCTGATTTGTTTTGATGTTTGCTCTTCATTCAACGGGTGGGTGTACCAATTGTCGCCATACATAAGAACAACTATATTTTTAAAAATAAGCAAAAGGCATTTGGGTGAACTTTATATATCAAGGGGAAGGTTTTACTTCCTGCTCCTTAGAACAGCTGTGAAAACCACAATAAAATTTGTTATTATCCTTAAAATAATTAATTCATAAAAGGAACGCATGCACCAGTTGTGGCAGTATTCTTAATTTTGGTTCCTTATTTGGCAAATCCCATTGTTTTCTTATGGGATTGGCCAAATAGGGACCACTAGTGCGACAACTGGTGCAAAGGACATCAGAAATTAAGCAAAATAAATTTTTACAATTATTCTTTGCTTGTTTTTGAGGAGATCAAAGGTGTTTTCGTATCATATGAATATGCTTTATCGATATGAACTTGATTTGCGGTGATTTGATTGGCCATTTGGCATAGAAAGCACTAGTGCGACAGCTGGTGCTATAGCCACAACTGGTACATCTAGCCTATATGTGATTTTTCTTTGTCTTTATTAATTTATTTATTTACACCGTCTTCGACATTTGCGTACAGACTGAAGTATTAAAATTAGCTTATCTTATTTCTCTAATTCTATTTCTAAAAACATCTCTTGACACGTTGAAATCAAATAAGTCTGCCACATCGTTGAATGCTCGTAGCCTCCGCTGCAGCTGGTTGCGAATAGTTGCGATTAGTGGTTATTGAACAGAAACAGGCGGGTGAGAAGTGCGGAAGGGTGCATTAATTTTTGTTTAGTGATTGATAGTGACATTGAGACGGAGAGCGATGTGATGAAGTGTTCAGTGCTAAGGCTTACATATTTGAATACGCGTTTGCATGCGACTGTATTGTCTTTGCTTGTTTAATTTTTTGAAACGGGATAATGTTTGAAGCAGCCGCTGGTGTAAGTGTTGTATCATTCACTTTGGGAATCAAGTAAGTCACGAATAAAGCATGCCTAAACGATAGCACATGTAATACATTAATGCATTTCGAGAAGGATCGAGCACATGATTTTATTTATTTGATGGCTTGGTTGACGGGTTCATTTCGCAGTTGTGCACTGCAATATGCATGGTTTATAGACGCATAGTATTCGATTAGCAGATTTCTAAAAGTACCTATAAAGTATACATATTTGATATCGTGTTTCTTATTTTGATTATTATCATAGTCGGCTAGTGTAAAACTAGTTACACTTTACAAATGATAGCCGATTGTTCTGATTTACGCCTGTTGGGCAGGCTCGGAATAAAGCAAATGATTTTATAGGCGTGAAGGTGATGAGATGCTGCTTGTAGCCTGAATGATAGGAAACGTATGGGTCGTTTTTTTATTGAATTTTACAATAACTCGAATAAAAGTATTTCGACATAATTGCTGTCGACATAATTTCTATTTCAAATTGATCGCTATTTGGGCAGACAATATCAAAGGTTTCATTGTATTTGTAGAAGATAAAGTAAACGAATTTTTATTTATTTTAAAATATATACCCCCATTGTTGATCTATTGGAGTTTTGTAGAGACAAAGTATGTAAATTGATTGTCTTTTTAATTAATCAGCATTTATTTTTGTAAACAGGCCCCAAAGAATTCTAACACCAAATATTGTGTATATGGTAAATCTTCTTAAGTCAAACCTTATATTTTTGTTGTCTCTGTTAGACTACATGAGTTAAGCGATTTGATGTTTAAAAAAACAGTAGTCAGGGTTTACGGAAAGCTCTGCCATATTCAATATTGCAAAGTTAAAATAAAACGAATGTTTTTGAAAAGAAGAATAATTAATTGTATAGCTCTCTGTCATTTCTCAAAATCAGTCGACGTAACAATAGTGATATCAATTTACGTTTTAAAACCAACTGTGTCGCAAATAGTAACCTTCATCCTACGTAACTGTGTTAAGACATGTGAAGCAATAAATCATTAAAACAATTGAATGTGTTTCTCTAATTTATTCACAATAAATGTTTTTTTTTTGGTTTTGAAGTAAGTTGAATAAATAATAATTGTGAAGGTTAATGCAAAAGTGATCGATTAGATTGTGACTGCTGTGGAACACAACTCGTAGATGACCTGACCTCATTGAAATATATTATGCTAAAGTTGATTTCACGTGTTGGTTAATAGTAGTTTGTGCAACTAGTTGCAAAAAGATGATTTTTTCAGCACGAGTTGTACGTTTATCCAACGAGGCTTGCCGAGTTGGATAAATACTACGAGTGCTGAAAAAATCGAGTTTTGCAACGAGTTGCACACGCTATTTTTTGCAATGCCGAAAAATGGGCTTTAATATGATAAATCTATACCAAAATTGTACAATTAAATTTACTCCACATGATCATTCATGCCAATAAATTATGTTGCGGCAGAGAACAATAAGATTCCATCTTATCGTGCCAAATTGCATAGCTTGAAAAGCTATAAAGTGATGAATGCAATTGCCTTTGGAAAATTGTGATGTTACGTCCAACAAACCATTTCATTTATTACGAGACGCTTAGAGTACACTATTTAAATACTCACCTAAACTAATTCATCTGAATGTAGTCATGTAACTACTGTCCCAATGTAGGTTTTTCATTATAGCACCCAAATGAGTGCTATAATGAATATTATGCAACCCATTTGAGTTGCATAATGGTCATTAAAGCACCCATTCTGTTGGTATGGAAAAGTAGGCCGTTTTATCACTCAAATGACAACTGTAAACCAGGTATTATGATCAGGAATTGCAAAAAATAATATTGAATTCCGTTATTTTGTGAAGCCTACTGAGTAAACGCTGAGAGCATTGTGATTAAATTCACTGAGAGTGCAAAGGCGCTGTGATTAAATTCACTGAGAGCGCAGAGGCGCTGTGATTAAATTCACTGAGAGTGCAGGATGCACTGTGATTAAATTCACTGAGAGCGCAGAGGCGCTGTGATTAAATTCACTGAGAGCGCAGAAGCGCTGTGATTAAATTCACTGAGAGTGCAGGGTGCACTGTGATTAAATTCACTGAGAGCGCAGAAGCGCTGTGAATAAATTCCAGAAGCACGGTGATTAATGCGTTGTGCTTGAATTCACTAAGAATGCAGGACGCGGTGTGTTTGAATTCACCGTTTGCGCATAGCGCGCTGTGATCCATTTTACTGAGAACACAAAAGCACTGTGATTAAATCACTGAGAGCACAAATGTGAGGTGCTTAAATTCACTGAGATAACATTGGCAGGAGAGATAACTTAAGGAGAAGTAAGAAAAAAATACGGGGCCACCGTATTCGACCAGAGGTCGCACAGACTGAACACTTAACATCTAGCATGAGACAACGGACAGGACATTTACACAAACACCCAGTGGACCAGTGGAGAACTTTTTCGCTTTACGAAAAGTTTTCTCCTTACCGGGGCGGGAATCGAACCCACACTTCACAGCACATGCGTCTAGACGAGTGACGTCGCTAACCGCACGGCCACGAAGCCCACGGAGGAGAGGAGCGAGAAACTTATGAGCGAGATCCATTTGATAAAGGGGGAACGATGTAGTTGTTTTCATAAAAAAAAGTTATACATACGTTAAAAATGGAATCGAAAAAAAACGTTACAGATGCTTCATAAAAAAAATGGAGGTAAAATGCGGTCATTGTGAAAGTTAGTAATGGGTGTACTCGAATTCAATATTAACGTGATGGCAAATCTTTGTAAGAAGTACAGTTTTTGGGTATGCTAAAAAGATCTATGATATGGTAGATTTGAAACCATAGCTACCTCAATTCTTGAGAAAAGCTTTAAGCGCGACCGCAAAATGATTGTTGTTATCTCGTTACCTAGATCAATTAATGAAATCTTTAATTGCAAAACACAAGGTGGATTGCGTACCTGCATTTTTTCTACTATAAATAAAGTGATTCTAAAGTCTTGAAATAAGTGGCATAACATAACTACATAGAATCTTGTTTGATAATGTCCCATTATGTTGAATGTCTCGAAACCCAAATCACGAATTCCTCAGCTTTGGTAGGCCTTCGAATATGTTCAAGATTCCTCCTCTAAGACTTTAAGTAAACTATAGGAGTACTAGAATCTGTTGGCTTTGAACACGACCAACATAAATGTGCCCAAATGCCAACTCTCGCAGCACATATATGCTACTAGAGGTGGACCACACTGCTTACAAGGGCACCCCATGGATCATATGCGAATGCGGGAGACAGATAAAGATAAAACTGAATTATCGCACAGCAGTTGTTGTGCCAGTGAATAACAGAAATGATGAGTGACGTCTAAAGAAATGTGAAAATTATGTGTTGTGAAAAAAGTAAAGATTAGTGCATTCTTCAGGTGGGCTAAAAACGTATATCTATAGTAGCATGTTATTACGGCATTCAACTGATAAAATATTTATAATAGATTGCCGAATCTTCCGACGAATAGATCCTTTTGGCTGGGTTCGATTTCCGGTCTAGGAATTTTTATGGTTGGAAATTTTCTCGACTTTCCTGTATCATCGTGTTAGCCTCATGATATACGAAATCAAAAAAATGGCAACTTAGCTTAGAAACCTCGGAGTTAATTGTGGAAGTGCTCAATGAAACTAAGCTGCGAGGCGCCAATGTCCCAGTGGGGGATGTAAAGCCAATGAAGAAGAAGAATATTGAGCCGGTACAACAGGAGCATACCAATTATCATCGAGTGAAAAGCGTTAATTTATTTTTAGGTTTCTATTGATAAGAGCTCGTCTAGTAAGTATTAAAATCTTTTATTACCTATTTCTCACCTACCTTATACGCAGTTTATATGATGTGAGCAGAACATGTACTATAGTAGGAAACTCAAGATTCAAAACAATCAATTAATAATCACCAAAACTTTAGCAGTTGGAAATAAATACAGCATATTTGTTATAGAGTACTTTGCATACACGAATTAAGTTTGCTACTGTGTATGTTCTTGAATACTTGTTCAAGCATATTATCATTTATGGTCAAAACTATACCTATTTATTCATTTCAATACTGCAGTTTGAACATAATACTATACGAGAAAGATTAAAAAAATAGTAAAATGACGTTTATCAGAACGAACAAAGCACCTAGCATTGGTGGATCATTGCTATCTCCAACTTTCGATTACGCTTGAAAAATTTCAATTAGGGAATAACTAAGAAATCTAAGGGCGATCTGTTGTGTTCGTTTAGAAATGTTCATCTTATACGAGTTTTTGATCGTCTTAAGGAAATAAAACCACCGTTTAATGTATGCATGCTGATGACGGGCTTGAATATACAATAAACCAATTCGAAAACATTGGACATGAATGATGAAAAAATGTAGCCCCCATTGAAGATAATAATAGAATTTTGAAGGAATATTCGGCATTGAAGCAGGGTAAAATTTAGTTATTAATGTAAATTACAATCCATATGTTAAACAGAACAGAGCCAAAAAAATAGGTTTTCGAAAAATCGCCTGTGATGAATTATTTAAGTCATTATACTACGTATTGGAAATGATTCTCGACAACAACCCAACGAGTACAAGAAAGCGAGGTACGCAGCAAGCAAGGTGGATCGTTCAGGAAGACGATATTCGGACCCTCGATAGGCTGCGTGGTTGGCGACGTACAGCCAAGAATCGAGTTGAATGGAGAAGTCGTTTATGTACAGCACTACTGGTCACTTCGGCCTTAGCCTGAGTAAATAACAATACCACGTATTTCTGGATACAACAAACTGTTTGGAAATGGCGGAGGTGTTATCATCTGTGTATTCAAATTTAACTAGATTGCAATTTACTAATAATTAAGCAAAGTCGAGATATAAGGTAGGAAAGGTATGAAAACATATCAAAACTCTGGGTTGTGTATTTATCCTCATTATGCGTTGTTTATGTATCAGAAACAAACGATGTACACGTAACTAAACACAGAGGGAGTGTATGCTATGAATGCTTTTCAATACATGAGTTAGAAGTAAATATATTAAATTAATGATTTTCGTGTGTGTTACTTCTACGTGAAGTTAAACGATTTACAATGATATGGAAATGCTAATATCATCTTCCAAACTTGGACGTACATGTTCATAATAGCATTAGAGGCGAAAGTATAGAATTGATAGTTCCGTTAGGATACGGCAGGCATGAAGAATGTTTTATAGAAGTCGATTTGAAAGCGAGCGGAGGGCAATATTTGTGATGGCACATATCGCACGACCTTCCTTCTGCCAAGCTCCCGTATGAAGGGGGAGGGAAGAATATCAGTGTGGAAGCTGATATATCTCCACTGGCAAAAGGAAGGTGGTTTGACTTGCTCATATGCCATCGCGTGCGGAAGGATTTGCTATCGACGAGTACTGTCTCCAAATTTCTAATATGACATCAGCATTTAGTCGAATAGGATTTTTATTGCACAGTTCTGTTTTCTCATTGCGTCCGTCTCGTCGCAACCAACTTGGCTGCCTCGGAGAGAACAAAGCAGAGAAAGGCACTGCTGCTGGAGTGGAGATATATCAGCCAGTGCCAGTGGAGATATATCAGCTTCCACAATGATATTCTTCCCTCCCCCTTCATACGGGAGCTTGGCAGAAGGAAGGTCGTGCGATATGTGCCATCACAAATATTGCCCTCCGCTCGCTTTCAAATCGACTTCTATAAAACATTCTTCATGCCTGCCGTATCCTAACGGAACTATCAATTCTATACTTTCGCCTCTAATGCTATTATGAACATGTACGTCCAAGTTTGGAAGATGATATTAGCATTTCCATATCATAGTAAATATATATTTTATAGAAAGGGGGATGTGGTGACCGATGTCTCGGTCATATATACGCATCATATCCTGTTGATCTACTCTACGTTGCATCTATGAAGTACATCCGTGTATGCTACACTATCTAAGTATAAGTGCAACAGCAACTGCATGCTGCACATCGTAATTGAACAGAAGTCAGTCTTATATACATTAGATCTGTTCACCATTTTTAAAAGTATTCCAGATTCAAAGTGCCACCCCTCTATTTCAATGAGTATCTTAAATGGAGTCTCCTGACCAATTTTCAGCCAAATCCATGAAGATTTAGAGGTGCATCAAACGAGATTTGTAATTTTTTAGACTTTTTCATAGAAATGTCGTCTGAATGCATCAATTTAACTCCACATAGTAGAAGCATTAGTCGTGAATAGCTTCTTTAGACTATTACCTACCACTTTGTCATTGATACTAGGATGCTTAAAGGGCTTATTCTATGACTTTTTAGTAGATTTAGGTGGAAAAAAAAGGGAAGGAAAGGAAAAAACCCAAATTTATCCCCAAGTGGTGATTATGCCTTTCTCGATTCGATATGTTGGATTCGAATTAATGTTGTAAATGCTGTGCTAATTGCCTACATCTTGGCGGTTAAAATATTTGATGAAACTCTATCACGCTGCTTATAAATTACTCAATAATTGAGTAATTTTTAAGCAATTATTATGAGAGTAATGGATTGCGTCATGGCTAAATTGATTAATGACTTAAAGTGTGCATGTAAACAGCGTATTTGTTAAAAGAAAATAGAAATATTATTCAAATCGAATGAGTTATTAGCAAACAAAAACAATAGTGTCCAACTAGGAAAGTTTCTCCGTCGAATGAAACTAATTCCACTCGAATCGGTCAAGTCCTTCTATATGAAACGTGTTTAACAATAAAAAATTCCCGGGGCTACACACACACACACACACACACACACACACACACACACACACACACACACACACACACACACACACACACACACACACACACACACACAGTCAGACATGTGCTCAGTTTTTCGAGCTGAGTCGATTGGTATATAACACTATGGGTCTCCGAGCCTTCTATCAAAATTTGGCTTTTGGAGTGAAATTATAGCCTTCTGGTACAACTTTGTTGTACGAGAAAGGCAAAAATCCAGAAAAATATTTTCAGGTGCTTCTGGGGGTAGTATAAATTTTTAATATGTGCCCAATTCAATTATTCCGTTTATTTCCTTCAAGTATTGCGGAAGTTTCGTCCATACATCACTTTATTCTGAAAAATAAGCTTCGGCATGTAATAATGCAGTTTTCATGAAATACTCAACATTTGAATAGGGTAGTCAAGCAAGACTATTCCTCCCATGCTAAAACAAAGTTGACCATGATTTATGAGCAATGTCATCCAGTATGCTCGACCCATTGATATGGATCTAGAGTGGGCTATGTGGTAGTGTCAAGGCCTGCAGATCAAGAGGTCCACGGTTCGAGGCGCCAAGCAGTTAAAGATATTTTATTTATCAAGCCAGGTGACTAATTCCATCTGTCGCGATCGGAAACTTACTTTAAATTGAGCGTGATAAAAAAAACATTCTGATTTATTCGTTATCCTCTCCTTAGTTATTGCACCACAATCATGGCACAAACAAAACCGGATCGATCCTTACTTCACAATGAATTATTGGCAGTGGCTGGTTTTCTACCCGCCGCTGCCACCATCCAGACGCTATCGTATATGCGCAAATAGCCAGCATGATGAGTCAACCGCCAGAACTTTGTATGGTGAAACACATCTAACGTGAGTTTTCTCGAAAAGGGTAACTTTACCGTGAAAAATTTTTGGTATCGGTTATGCAGAAAGGTATCCGCTACTACGCTTACCAAATACTTTTTCGAGAAAATCAACTGTAGATGCCTTTCGCCATACTGATTACAAAGAGCTAACTCCTAGTGTGCCGCTGTAAGCACGCTCAAAGCAGACGATTAATGAATCGCCGCGAGTTAACTTTCTGAAATCAGTATGGCGAAAGGCATCTAAGATTCGATTTCTCAAAATTAAGCACCTTTATCGAAAAAATGTTTGGTAGGCGTAGTAGCGGACGCCTTTCTACATAACCGGTACCAAATAGTTTTTCATGAAAAGTTCCTAATTTTGAGAAAACCCGCATTAGATGTCTTTCACCACACAAATTTCTGGAGGATAACTCCTGCTGGCTATTTTACGCATATACCATAGCGCCTGGATGTGGTAGCGGCGAGTAGAAAATCAGCCACTGCCAATAATTCATTGGTGGCTGCAGTGATGGACATGAACTCATTATAATCTCAATAATTAAAGGTTGTTTAAAATTAGTCAGTTGCATAAGTGATGCAATAACTAGGAGGAGGGTATAGAATCAATCACATACAAATTTAGTTAACGACCCCGAAAGGTCATTGAAAACATGGCATTTCCATAAGACTTGACAAGAAAAAAATCTTTATCTACTCGGCGCCTCGAACCGTGGACCTCTTGATCTGCAGGCCCTGACACTACCACATAGCCCACTCTAGATCCATATCAATGGGTCGAGCATACTGGATGACATTGCTCATAAATCATGGTCAACTATGTTTTAGCATGGGGGTAATAGTCTTGCTTGACTACCCTATTCAAATGTTGAGTATTTCATGAAAAATGCATTATCACATGCTGAAGCTTATTTTTCAGAATAAAGTGATGTATGGACGAAACTTCCGCAACACTTGAAGGAAATAAACGGAATAATTGAATTGGGCACATATTGAAAATTGTTACTACCCCCAGAAGCACCTAAAATTATTTTTCTGGTTTTTAGCCATTTTTTCAGCTAAATCTACTAAAAAGCCATAGAATAAGCCCTTTAAGCATCCTAGTATCAATGACGAAGTGGTAGGTAATAGTCTAAAGAAGCTTTTCACGACTAATTCTTCTACTATGTGGAGTTGAATTGATGCATTCAGACGACATTTCTATGAAAAAGTCTAAAAAATCACAAATCTCGTTTGATGCACCTCTAAATCTCCATGGATTTGGCTGAAAATTGGTCAGGAGACTCCATTTAAGATACTCATTGAAATAGAGGAGTGGCACTTTGAATCTGGAATACTTTTGAAAATGGTGAACAGGTCTAATATACATCTTTGTGCTTAACACACGCGGGTACCACAGCGGGGAGTGACGAAGTTGTCTGCTTGGAACGTGTAGTGCGATTTGTTCTAAAAGCGGCGGACAGTCGATGATTCCGGTAAAAATGTCGAAAATAAACATTCGCTGCAGGTTAATTCGCCTCTTTGATAGTATCTCCAGTTTAATCAGCTGACACCGATCCGGGTAAGGTGGCAGATTTGATGGATTCCTCCAAGGAAGTTCCCTCAATGCAAAGCGGATAAACTTTTTTTGCACCCGTTCAATTGCGAGTAATGCGTTGTTTGATAAGGACACCATATGGGAGCAGCATATTCGAGGATACTGCGTACAAGCGAACAATAAAGCGTTTTTAATGCGTATGTATCGGCAAAGCTGCAAGCATGGCGACGAATGAACCCTAGTGTGGAATAGGCTTTAGCAGCTATTATCCCTATGTGATCCGTGAACCTCAGCTTAGAGTCCATAGTTACTCCTAGATCACAAGTAGATTGCGCACGATTTAGTATGACGTTTCCCATGGAGTACTCGTGATGCAAGGGACTTTCTTTCCTTGAAAATGATATGACGATGCATTTTTTATTGTTGACTTGCATTCCGTTGTTGTCACACCATACAAGCATGTTGTCGATATCTTCCTGCATAGCTTCACAATCGGATATGCTGAAAATAACTCGGTAAAATTTGAAGTCGTCAGCGAAGGAGAGTTTAGACGAGGATATCATCATGTTAAAAAAATGTTAAACAACAATGGTCGCAACACACTGCCTTGAGGTACGCCTGAAGCTATTAAGATCGACCGAGAACGGCAGTTGTTGACTACCACAAATGCTTTGCGAGACGTTAGGTAGGAGTAAATCCAATCAGTGATCCATTCGGGATATCCCAGGCACTTCATTTTATCGACCACCAAAATGTGTGGAACGGTGTCGAAGGCTTTTGCGAAGTCTATGTATACTGCATCTACCTGCCGTCGTGCTTCAATTTCTCGTGACAACGCGGCGGTGTAGCTCATCAAATTGGTAGAAGTTGATCGATGTTTCATGAATCCATGCTGGGTGTTTGAAATGAACGGATACGCTGCATCATACAAAACTTTGTGTACCAAATTTTCAAAAACTTTACTTAAGCAGCACAGAATAGAGATTCCTCTGTAGTTGCATACATTGTTACGGTTCCCAGATTTGTAGATCGGCGTGATTCTTGCGGATTTCCATGTAGCCGGAAATGTCTTATCGCGTATCGAACGATTAAAGATTTTTGTAATCGGATGGGCAAGTGTTGTGGCGCATTTCTTAAGGAAGAGTGGCGGAATACCATCTGTACCAGCGCCTTTGTCGGCGTCGAGATTACACAGTGCTTGTAGTACTTCATTCGTTGTAAAATGAATAGCAGGCAAAAAAAATATCGCAGTTTTGAACATGTGCAAAACAGTTTCTACACTGAACTGGCGACGCTTTGCTATACACATTTTCAAAAAAATCAGCAAAGAGATCAGCTGCTTCAGAAGCATTTTTGGCCGTGGTTGAACTATAGCATATATTAGATGGAATCCGGCTAGTCGACTTTCGTTGCCTCACGAAATTCCAAAAAAAAAATGACGGGTCTTGCTTAACCTTCTCTTGTATCTCAACGATGTAGCTGTCGTAGGACGATGATAATAGCGATTTATATGAAATTTCAATATCCCGAACGATCTCTCTGTCGTTATTGGATCTTGAGCGATAAAATCGTTTACGGGCTTTCCTCAGACTATTTCGAAGATTTCTTAACTCTGGTGACCACCATGGTTTCTTGGAAACAGGATTCGACTTCAGAACTTTCCTTGGCACGTGATTGTATATGACTGCATTGAGACTATCGTAAAAAATCGAAAGCATTTCATCCACTATCCCTTTCATAAGCTTAGTATCCCATCTGATGAGAGAAATAGCATCGTTCACCTGGCAATAATCGCAAGCTTGGAAGTCGTAAATAGTTCTGTAGTCTATATGGTCTGGTTGATCAGATTCGCAGCCGTCCAGGAGTAAAATATATGGAAAATGGTGATTATCGACCGGAAGTAATGGTGATGAAGGCAGGATGATGTCAACATATTCAGGAAGATTGATGAGACTTTCAGCCCTAGGCTGACTCGTATCCGGAGCAATATATGCGATTTGTTCTATGCGGGGATTTGCCCCTGCGCGTTAATTCCGCGAAGCCTTCCATTTTTTTTCTTTTTTCCGTACCTAATAACAAAAACGAATTCGTCAATTTTTACGGTTTATTGTGATATGTACAATCGATATCATCTTATTATTAAATAAGTAAGAGAGGGATATAAGCCAACGTACTCGTGGTGACTCGAGGTTAGGTTTAAAATGTTTAAGGATAAACGGGGCTTGGGATTCGGGATCAGAGAATTTCGGCTGCTCATCCAGGCATTTAGCGTCAAAATCGATGTGGCGTGTCGTCGTGCTCGGAAACTAGCTCGACTGGGGGCATCTCCTGGATGGCCAGATACTGGAGCTCTACGGTACAGGAAGGCAGATACAATACAAAAAAAAATTAAGAAAAAATTCGGAAGAACAAAGGAACATAAAATGGCCTGCATATAAACAACATCACGATCTCCCAGAACACCTCGAATTTGTCTGAAGGGTTGTTTATCAGGGACTACAAGGGTATCCAATAGTTGCTATTATTTTCCGAGCAGTGCCAAACTACGTGATCGATGTCGTCATAACCGGCACCATACCAACAGAATGTGCTATCGATAAGATTTATTCTGTAGAGATGTGCGTTCAGTTGATAGTGATTGGACATAAGCCTCAACATCACACGAATGAAACCTCGACTTAAGTCCTCACCTCTGAACCACACTCGTCCAGAAACTTTAGGAATTATGGAAAATAACCACCGTTCAAGTTCGTTGTATGTCCAATTCCTTTGCCAAATCTCTGTCAGTACTCTGACGGACTAATGGTTTCCGCACTCGTTGTTTGAGATTTGTCCATTTTTGCTAAGAAAATTATTTTGAGCTTTTTAGTGGAATGTTTTCACCTGTCATAAGACGAGTTTATACAATCCCATTGAATCCCACCACCACCACTTTTGCTAGTGAGTCTCAATGCCGTAGATTGAGCAGTGGGATGAGACTCAAACAAAGGTAAGCTTGAATGATCCTTTGTGATTTGGTCACGTATCTACTCTCTAATGTTTGTAAGAGACTAAGATGCATGTTCAACAGGTTTCTTCGACAGGAGTACCTCGATAGAATTAATACTATCCAGTATAATGAAATAATGGTCTACCGGCTGATTGGGAATTATCCCCAAAACGAAATTAATTACTGCCAGCTCAGCAACGTAAATTAAACCTGAAGTTTTCGGAACGTAGTTGAATTTTTATTGTAAACATTCGTCAAATATTTAATGAGCAGCCCGAGCAGCACATGTCAGGAAAACTGGTTGCAGCAACTTTATAGTAACTTAATCTGATCACATATGAGTTGTCGCAACCCATGTGGAACATGCGTGCTGCTAGGTAGTGATTCTTTGGTTTTTGAATTTGACTTCAACTTATATGACTAACAGAAAGAATAGACTACGAGGACTAGGATTAAAATACACCCAAAATGATCATATCGCACTCCGATATTAAAATAAAATACTGCGTGCAAAAAAACTTCAATTAACAATGCGACTCTCTTTAACAACAAAATTTACGGTTTGTTATTCTTTTTCATTCGGCATAGGGTGATAGTGAATTGAATGAGCAATTACCCATTTACCTATGTTTCTGTGTCGAGGCTGCTGTGTGATACGCGCCAAGCTTAATTCTGCGCTGCTCTGTCTGCACATTTTTCCGTGCAAAGTGCGTAATAAGACAGGCACGTCGTCGGCCAGATAGTGCGGTTAAGTGCAAGTGCATGTTTAGCGAATTATTTCGCTTCAGGCGCTGGGGCTGTGGTATCATTCCACGGCGGATGCCTATCCGGCTGTCTGTCGATATGTCTAGGCTTTATGCTATTTTGAGGGAACATTCAATACACACGGTCGGTAGGTAACTGCTAAGTCACACCGAGGGCAGCGCGATCGAGTGGAGAAGGATAATTAATTTGCGAACGGAATAAATGTAGGTCAGTCCGATATTGGAAGGGCGTACCGTATAAATTGATAATGCATCTTGAAATGTTGAAGGCTGGTGCCAATTTTCCACAAGAAAAAAAGATGGATGTTGTTTATTTATGTTATTAAATTGAACTAAGTCAGGCGACGTGCAGCGCAGTGTGAGTTTTACGTAATTGCTTGTTCTCCTCTCTTTTCATTGGCATTACATGCCCCACTGAGACAATGCCGCCTCGCAGCTTGGGGTTCATCAGCACTTCCACAGTTATTAACTGCAAGGGTTCTAAGGTCTACCAATTTTGCATACGTACATCATGTGGCTAATGATACTTTTATGCCCAGGGAAGTCGAAAAAATGTCCTAGATCGGGCCGGGAATCGAATCCAGCCTCCTTCAGCATGGTCTTGCTTTGTAGCCGCGCATCTTATCACACGGCTAAGGAAGACCCCAGCACTTATTCTTAACATTAAATAACAACTATTTTGCCGCTCTACGCATAATTGTCCCATGTTACCTTTGTTAAAAAAAAATCTATCTCGCTTTAATTTGACCCACTATTTTTAGAACCGTTTGGTTCTAAACATTTTACCAATATTTTTGAAATGTAATGATCGTAAGCAATAATTCCCCAGAACATAATACGAATCACTACGTTTTTCAGTCTCCATTATCATCAAACATCATCATTTTTTCGGTGGCGAGTTTGAGCTTTTTTATCAAAAGTAACATGGGACACTTATGCGTAGAACGTCAGTATAAGACTTTAATCGATTTAGATTATATTCAATTGATTCATGATACCTAAATCAGATGGGACTATGTAAACATTTAAATTTTGGATCACAAGATCTTTGTTGCTATGACAAAACTGAACCTTAAGGTGATTATACAATAAAGCCAGAAATCGGCCATTCTGTAAACCACGTGCTTTTCCAATATTTTTTCAAGAGCACGAAATGCAAGAACCATAACGTATATGGGGCTGAAATAATGGTAGATCGTTTGCTTAGTTATGCTTTATAATCATAATTTGTGTTTCGGCACTGTACAAAAACTATCACGCCAGATTTGGGCTTTTGGAAATGTATGAAGATAAACGTGTGGTGAATTTGAAATTCACCACGGGCTTCATTCTATAATCACCTTAAACATAAGAGTCTATTGGGATAGAGGAATGGTATGTATTTGATAACCGATTCATATGAATTCTTTCGACATGTTTTACACTATAATTTCTATATTGTATGCATCGTGTACATCGAGATCGAGGTAAACTCATATAATGGGTAATTGTTTGAACAAACAAATTAAAATCTAGATATATATTTGTAACACTCCAATAATCGGGTCGCAGCCGATTCTCTCGCAGCATGGCGATTAAACGCTTCGCATTCACAATCACCATGGCCACCAAGTCTTTCAGATTGCTACTTAATTGCGTGTGTCTGGGAAAACAATTTTCTACGAAGATTGTTACATGGATGAATCGCGATGAATTGAGCTCGAACATGGAAAACTTTAGAATTAATGAAAATGTATAGAACTACTCTCCGTCTAACGCTGACCGTTTCCTCTCCATCAAAACATCCCACAAATTGCATGTTTTACATTGGATGATTACCGAACGCAACACTCACCAGCAATCATTGCTTGTTTCTTCCATTTCAGAAGCCGCCCATCAAAGGGGAACGCCAACCCTAATCAACGACGCACTGCCTCCAGGGAACATCCGATCTGGGCTGTGCGGTTGCTTTCGCGCTTGCACTTGCACATTCTGCAATCAGCCTCGCACGCAATCAGAAAAGTAAAACCAAGTTGTAATAACAGTGTTCGCACGGGAGACCGCCAGGAATAGGCCTCCCGGAGTGGCAGGTTATTGTGCAGCTGGGGTCTCTAAAAGTCAAGAAGAACGACACAACAAGAAGAAAGTTATTATGTTCCCATCCCCATTTCGCTCTCTATACCACTGAACAAAGACCGGGTTGGGTACTCTTTTGCTATTATACGCCCCTTGTCTAGTGATCGCGAAAGTAAACCCGTTCAAGTGAAACCCCCTTAGTGCAAGTAATTGACCCATAAAGGAGAAAAAGTGGGCTCAACACGTGCTGGCCCCAGCATCGGCCCACCGCCAACGAAGCCAGCGACGACGCATAATTTCCCATTTCTTTACATAAACAGTGGTAGGAAGTGCCAACGATAATAAAGCAGTTTCTATGAGCGTTCCAACGGGAAGAGAACGGGTGAACCTTCCAGCTGCCGAGTACGAGGAACTAGACCTGCTGTCAGCGTCGTTGACCGACGACGACGAGACGAACCAGCGGCACCACCACCACAATGAGCACCAACTCGCCCGGAACGCCGAAGAAATGTCGGCTGATACTGCAGCAGTGCCTGGCGATTCAGCTGACCAAGCCGGGCAACCCGCCGGAGGATTTCTGGATGTACGATAGCGGCTATACGATATTTCAGGTGAGTTGCTACATACATGCTGGGACCAGTGCAGTGATATGGAATGGCGAGCTGTTTATTTTCATTCCTGTTCCATCTTAAAGCTACCTCCCACCATCATTTTGATATTGGCCCTGACGAAAGCGAGAAAACAAAATGGGGAAGATCCATAAATTACGTAACGCAATAATGACCATTTTCACCCCCCTGAAATACCCGGAAATTTTGTATGGGTCGTCACATTTGCAGCAATCCCCCTCCCCTTCTAAGCGTTACGTATTTTTTTATTTCACCCGACAAGGGATATAGGACAATTTTAAAATGCTTATTAAAGCGGTGAAACACATTTTAGCCGAAAATTGTTCAAGAAATTTGAAACACGAAAATTGATTTATTTTGATTGAAAAACCATGTGTAGATAAGGCGCCTAACATGTAGTTTTTTTTTAATTCTAACCCTATGTATTTAAAAGTTTTCAACATATCACTGTTGATAACATTTTAAAAGCATTATAAAATATACTTCCTATACTTCACCATGTTGAAAAACAGTGATTTCACGCACACGTCCGTCGCCACTAGATGGCAACAGCGCGGCTGCGTCAAAGCGAATTAGACATTAATTGAACCGTTTGTTTGAGAAACTGCATATGTGCACTAGAGTGGGGCGCAGTTATATGGAAAAACGCAAACTTCGTCCGATCAAGGTTTTTCTGAATCGTTTTGCGACCCCAATCAACTGTGCAAAATATGGGCTCGACTGGTTGCGACCTCGCATCGCGTTTTAAATTTACATGAAGATAAGTATGGGAAAACGTACTTTTTTACATTTTCGCTATTAGCGGCTTCAATTTATCATCAATCACGTGACTCAATACGTTAGCATATAGCCTGTAAGATGCCGAAAGACTTTGCCGAAGAAGGTACATAGCTGGAAGGTCTACACAAAATGTTATTACGTTTCGAAAATTGATTGTTCAAACCATATGCAAGAAATTAATGTTTCTGCCAGCACTACTGGACGACCTATGGTTATCGAAGGGCAAAACCCATCTTCCTTCTTGTCGGATTTTTTTCTTTGTGAAATGATTCCGGATAGCTCCCATTAACTCTAAAGCCCTATAAGATCAATTATTTTGAAATAACACTCAGTTAAATTATTGGTCTACGTAGTTCGGCAGTGCTGGCAGAATAAACGATTTTTTGCATATGGTTTGAACACTCAATATTCGAAGCGTTATAACTTTTTTCGTGGACGTTCCAGCAACGTGCCTTCTTCAGCAAAGTTTTTCGGCATCCTTTGGGTTATACTTTAACGCAATGTGCCATTTGGTTTACGATGAACTGAAACATCTAGTAGTAGAAATTCATTTCATCATTTCATCAATTCAATTCATCATTCGAAACCACTCAGCTTGATGCATATTTTTTTAGCAGGCTGGTAGAACAGGTGTACCAAAAGTTCACGAGACGCCCCTGGTATTATGGACCCGCGGGTGGCCATAATAGGCACGTTAGCTACATAATTTTAAAATGCTTTCTTTATTGGTAAAAATTAATGTTTTGGCTAGTCTTTGTGTACGAAACACGATACTGGTACCTGTTGCATGTCATCTGGTGCAGCAGAACTACAATTTGTCAAGAGGCTCGCTCTAGCGGAGCGACTGAAGTAAATTTTAGTCGTTAAGGGGTCCACTACTAGCACTAACTCCCTATATCCTCCCGAAAATATATTCTTGTTAACATTTACTCCTGAAGGAGTAACAAAAAACCTTCAAGTTTGACTGCTCAAGTGTTTTCTTTCAATAGAGCAATCCGGAGATAAAGCTGATATTTCGTGTTCAGATATTAATTGAATCGAGCAAGAGCAAGAACTTAAAGCCGAGCTTAAAGTAGTGGAAATAATCCCTTCGAGTTAGAGTCGAAAACAATTAGAATTCTCCAAAGTTTTCTGTATTCAAACAAGTATTTTAAACATGAAAGTAAGATACATATATGTGATCGCATATATTTCCAAATTCTAGCTTGCCGAGACCGATTTTGGAACCTGGAAAACCCTGGAAAACTCAGGGAATTTCCCGGATTTCGAGTAGACACCCTGGTATAGGTACACACCATTCAAATCATTGGACTTCATGACAGCTGTTTTGTTTTGATGTTTTCCCTCATTCAACGCACATTATGTGTGATTTGTTCTATGTGGGGATTTGGAGTTTCGTTCTATGAAACATAAAACTCCTGACAAATATAAGCTCTATTCAAGTTATATTTGCTATCATTTATACATCATTTCATGGCAATTTCATCAATTGAGCGATCGTCGGAAAGCCTCTGGGGAAAGCCTGAACATCCGTAAAAGTGTATAATTTGTAATGTTTATCGTAGAGCTCCGTGATTTTTTTTTTTTTTCGTTGCGATTCATAAAACAAAATTGTGTGTGCAATCAATAGTGAAAGTCATCTGTGACGGTCATCCGCAAAATGGCCATATTCCAAAAGTTCATCACATAGCTTCGCAATTATTTCGTAACCATACATACCCTAGATTCATACCGACTATGTATAAGTGTCACCTTGAGTGTCACTAATAACGGACAAACTTTCGTAAAATTAGCCAATTCCAAAAGTTCATTGTATTAAGTGCACTCAAAACTTTAAAGTATGTGTGAAATTGAAATGAAATTCTTCTGAGGCCCTCGATGACCACAAAATGGTCTTCCAAAAGTCGGCAATTTCTTCAGAATCTTTCAAGTCTTAGTTTATCCTAAAGCTTTACAATTTAATCGTTACCATGCATACTGACCATTTGTGTATGCAATCAATAGTGTAAGTCTTCTGTAACTGTCAATGGTTATCTAAAGTTTATCCGGGAAGTTCCAGTTAGCTTCGAAACGCCATCCTAGAGCTTCGTGATTTTTTCCTAAACGTTCATGTCGTTGACGTATGTGTGCGAACAATAATAAAAAACATCTGTGCCATTAAAATATCATAATTAGGCTGACCATACGGGACAGTCCCGTTTTTTAGACCTTATTGTGCTGTCCCGTCGTAATCTAAAAAATCCTCAATTTGTCCCGTTTTTTCATTGATTCTTCCAAAGAGCTCCAAAAGGAACCGGTAACTTGGTAGGCAAGTATATCCAGAAAATTGGGCCACGCTTCAACTTTAATAAGAGAATTTAATTTTCAGATTAAGCTCATTTTCGAATTTTTTTTACACCTTGCGAAGTACGTTAATTCTTTTTTTTTTTAATTAATTGCATATTATTCGGCAACTCCAGACCACTTAAAGGTCACGTTTGCGGAAAAGCCAAGTCCACCGTCATTAGTCGTCTGAGTACACGTGACCGCATGCGTAGGACACAATCACACTCATCAAATGCTTTAGCCAAAGCAGCAGACAAGTGTGATTGATTCGCACTCTATGCAAATCCACCCAGCCCGTTGTTGGGGGCATAGAGTGTGATGTTTCTCGAATAATAAACAAGTTGGCTTGCTTGACTGTGGATATACAACAGTAAAGCACATGTGAAGATTGGACAAATCAAGCATCCGAAAGATATTCAATTTTCAAACAAAGAGCTAATCGCGGTGAAGGTTGGTACTCGGATTCTGATGGCTTTTCCGCAAACGTGACTTTTAAGTGGTCTTGTTGTGTAGGGGTTATCACGCCTATCTAGAGACTAGGAGGTTGAGGGTTCGAGTCCCTCCAAGACACGTGGATTCTTTTTCGCAAATTTCATATCACGATTAATGTACACTCCTTGGGCTCTCAACGTCTCGGGATGGGACACAGGTTTTAGTCGAAACATGCGCTGTGCATATGCACAGACAAGATATTTAACAAAAAAAAACTTTTTTTTTCAAATCTGCTTTACCTTATATTTTTCAATCAAACGAAACATTAAGAATCATTCAAAGTCTTTCTGAATGATTCAGAATATTACGAATTCATCCACTGTAAAAAAAACGATGATAGGGTAGAGAACCATTTGGGCAGCACCCCCTATTCCCGTCAGCAACGTTCATTACTCGAGTGCATTACAACCGAATTACTTGTTTTTTAGTACATGATTAGTTTCTGTCGATATCTGTACAAACAATCAAGCCATTTGGTTGGAACGCGGTTGAGTTATTAACGTTGCGGACGGGAATAGGGGGTGCTGCCCAAATGGTCCCGCTCCCTATTAAAAATAATAATACGCAATAAATTAGCTGAACAAAATAAATCGATTTAAAGGCAGTTTCAAACCGAGTGAAAATTGGTCGGATTTCGGTCTTCACTTACTGTAATGCTAGTTTACAGATCAGGAGCTTCCATATGTGTGGGCCTTTTTGGAAGCACATGAGAATAAAATTAGTGGATAAGACTCACAAGATGTGATGCTACTTTTAGCATCATTTAAATCAATTTCGATCAAAAAGGACTGTGAATTGGTTAGATTTGATATTTATTCACAGGCGCCAACCATATTTATTGAAATAATTAAAATAACTTCTTATTAATGTTCTTAGCTTGATGAGATTCTTCTTATTCTTATCCGCAGTACTCACTTATATTTACAGAAAAAGGTTTTGGCACGGGAAATCAATAATCCCACCCTAATACTCTTTTCGTATTTGTCTTTTAACATTTTTTACTTAAATTTTTTTTTACCTCTCTAATGCCCACACCGGCTTTAAAGGCTGGTTTACAGTTCGGAAAACATGTCACGGGATTTGGTTTCCCATGCAATTTAAAGGGATTTAGAAAAAAGGATGAGGAACCAACTCCCGTAACCCGATTTCCGAACTTTAAACCTGCCTTCAGGAAGTATACTTTGACTATTTTTTGTTATCTTCAATTGTTCAGAATAGGAAAGATTTTGATATTGGTCAGTAATAAAATCCTTAGACCTCAATGTATGTTTAAGAGTGAATAACAATAAATTCTCAAAACAGAACAACTTTGTCAAAGACACCAGGAGGGTGAAGCGTCTCTCATCCGCGTCTGTCATCCAACATCGTTTTTGGTACTTCTATTTTTGGTACCCAGTTTCTGGGTGGTATACCCGAATTCAGATGCTCATTTTGGGTGATTAGTTTGTACGCAGTTAGTGCTAATTGTTGGCAATTAACTTTTCCTGGCGAAAACTTGCAATTGGTTGAGGTAAATCGACACTTTTGTGTTAGTATGGCGTTTTTATGTCGAAAAGAAGCCAGTCGATACTTTCGAAGCTTTGTTATAATGAAATCATCGAAATTAAAACAAAAACATTGGACGCCATATTGAACGAATGGTCGGTAGGCGTATTAGTCTTCTCTTCAGCCCCCTGATTGAAACGAACTAAATATGACTCAATTTTAGATAATAGGTCATTTTACGCTGGTACTTCATTTCATTTATTTAGTCTACATCTAAACAGATAACACTGAATTAACAAATTGACGCCACAATACACGGTTCGAGGCCGCATCTCTCCATCCTCGAATACGCCCCACGTTCGCCAAGTCGTTTTGCACCTGGTCTGCCATCTCGCTCGCTGCGCTCCACGCCGTTTCGTACCTGCCGAATCGGAAGCGAACACCATCTTTGCAGGGTTGCTGTCCGGCATTCTTGAAACATGTCCTGCCCATCGTACCCTTCCGGCTTTAGCTACCTTCTGGATACTGGGTTCACCGTAGAGCTGGGCGAGCTCGTGGTTCATTCTTCGCCGCCACACGCCGTCTTCTTGCACTCCGCCAAAGATGGTCCTAAGCATCCGTCTCTCGAATACTCCGAGTGCTTGCAAGTCCTCCTCGAGCATTGTCCATGTTTCATGTCCGTAGAGGACAACCGGTCTTATTAGCGTGTTGTACATGACACATTTGGTGCGGTGGTGAATCTTTTTTGACCGCAGTTTCTTCTGGAGCTCGTAGTATGCCTGACTTCCACAGATGATGCGCCTTCGTATTTCACGACTAACATTGTTATCAGCCGTTAGCAAGGATCCGAGGTAGACGAATTCCTCGACCACCTCGAAGGTATCCCCGTCTGTCGTAACACTGCTTCCCAGGCGGGCCCTGTCGCGCTCGGTTCCGCCCACAAGCATGTACTTTGTCTTTGACGCATTTACCACCAGTCCAACTTTTGTTGCTTCACGTTTCAGGCGGGTGTACAGTTCTGCCACCTTTGTAAATGTTCGGCCGACAATGTCCATGTCATCCGCGAAACAAATAAGTTGACTGGATCTGTTGAAAATCGTACTGCGGCTGTTACACCCGGCTCTCCGCATGACACCTTCTAGCGCAATGTTGAACAACAGGCACGAAAGTCCATCACCTTGTCTTAGTCCCCGGCGCGATTCGAACGAAATGGAGTGTTCGCCAGAAATCTTCACACAGTTTTGCACACCATCCACCGTTGATTGTATCAGTCTGATAAGTTTCACAGGGAAGCTGTTCTCGTCCATAATTTTCCATAGCTCTACGAGTCTATACTGACGTATGCCGCCTTGAAATCAACGAACAGATGGTGCGTTGGGACCTGTTATTCACGGCATTTTTGAAGGATTTGCCGTACAGTAAAGATCTGGTCCGTTGTCGAGCAACCGTCAACGAAACCGGCTTGATAACTTCCCACGAACTCATTCACTAATGGTGACAGACGTCGGAAGTTGATCTGTGATATCACTTTGTAGGCGGCATTGAGGATGGTGATCGCTCGAAAGTCTCACACTACAGCTTGTCGCCTTTCTTGTAGATGAGGCATATGACCGCTTCTTTCCACTCCTCCGGCAGCTGTTCAGTTCCCCAGATTCCGACAATCAGTTTGTGCAGGTAAGTGGTCCGCTTCTCCGGGCCCATCTTGGTGAGCTCAGCTCCGATACCATCCTTACCAGCTGCTTTATTGGTCTTTAGCTGTTGGATGGTACCCTTAACTTCCCTCAAGTTGGGGGCTAGTTGGCTTCCATCGCCCGCCTGAAATGACGTAATCATCTCCTCCGCTGCCTTGACTTTCACTGCCTGTACTCTCAACGCCATTCAAATGTTCCACGTAGTGCTGCTTCCACCTTTCGATCACCACACGTTCTTCCTTCAAGATGCTCCCATACTTATCCCTGCACATTTCGGCTAGCGGCACAAAGCCTTCGCGGGATGCGTTGAGCTTCTGATAAAACTTGCGTGTTTCTTGAGAACGGCACAGCAGATCCACCTCCTCGCACTCCGCTTCTTCCAGATGTTGTTTTTTCTCCTGACAAAGACGGGTATGCTGTCTCCGGTTCCGTCTATAACGTTCCACGTTCTGCCGGGTACCTTGCTGCAGCGCGACCGCTCGCACTGCGTCCTTCTCCTCCAGAATCTGTCTGCACTCTTCGTCGAACCAATCGTTCCGTCGACTTCGTCCCACATACCCGACGTTGTTCTCCGGAACTGCGGGCAGTTGGGTGGATTATGTTTCTATTGTTTTTGAGACATTCTTCCTTGTACAGCTCAAGAGGGGCCCCATCGAGCTCACCCTCTTCCGGCAACGCTGCCTCGAGATGCTGCGCGTATGCAGTGGCGACATCAGGTTGCCGAACATTGTTGATGACGGATAGTTTTGGGTGCAGTTTAACCATCACCAGATATCGGTCAGAGTCGATGTTTGCGCCACGATATGTCCTGACATCGATAATGTAGGAGAAGTGCCGTCCATCAATAAGAACGTGGTTGATTTGTGATTCTGTCTGCAGTGGTGATCTCCAGATGTACCGATACGGGAGGCTGTGTTGGAAGTAGGTGCTGCGAATGGCCATATTCTTGGAGGCGGCGTAATCAATTAATCGTAGGCCGTTTTCATTCGTCAGCCGGTGAGCGCTGAACTTCCCAATAGTCGATCTAAAACCCTCCTCTTGGCCAACCTGAGCATTCAAATCTCCTATGATAATGTTGACGTCGTGGCTTGGGCAGCTGTCGAACTCACGTTCCAGCTGCGCGTAGAATGCGTCCTTATCATCATCAGTGCTTCCGGAGTGTGGGCTATGGACGTTGATTATGCTGAAGTTGAAGAACCGGCCTTTGATACTCAACTTGCACATTCTTTCATTGATCGGCCACCACCAGCTCTGGTAAATGGTATGATGGTATGATTGATCCCTTCTAACAAACCTCCTACAGCGCTACGATGTCGAATCCACGGCCACACACATCGGCGAGTATGCGTGTGCTCCCGATAAAGTTGAGAGTTTTGCAGTTCCACGTACCGAGTTTCCAATCGCTATAGCCACTTTTCGTCGCGGTGGTCTTCGCCGATGGTTCCGGTTCGTACTCTCTTGTTGATTGTTCGTTGCGTGATTTTTTAAAGACTGGTTTGCAGGGCCTGACACCAACCCCCTAAATTTCCGGAGTACTCGGACGATAATCAGCGGACCCTAACATGGAGAAGATACGCTGTTGTGAGCCGCTCCTAACATGGAGAACAGACGCTGAGTAAGATTTTCCCATCCGGAGCGGAGCAAACTCACTTTTCCCTGTCAGCATACATAGTCAGCATAGTTGGTTACCCGATCTTCCCTAAGGTTACTCGTATCCAGGCCAGCGCCATGAGGATGTAGGGATAGGAGTTGCTAGGTAAGAGGGTAAGGACCGCGAGATTCCAAATGATATGAAAACTTTTGAAATGTAATTCAATCTTGCTTGAATGGACTCATGTTGGTTTTTTAATGTCCAGCACATGAGGATTTGTAACCTTTTTACTATAGGATAAATAAAATACTAATGAAGAGCTTTGAAACGTCTTTGGTTCCGGTGGGGCGTTTTGCCAAGACACTTTTTGAAATCCATTTTTCACGACTTTTCAAAACGCTTTGTTACGTGTTCTCAGTAATATTTTTATATGACTGCTCACAGGAAATGCATTTGCGACTTTTTGGACTACCAAATATAATAGAGACCCCATCAACACAACCTTAGTCATAGTGAATCTGGTAGATACTTTGATCTTAACTCAAGATCATTTTGGAGATCATTGAACATAGTCATGGAAACATAGGATCACATACATTATTTGAAGTGGATTAAGTAAATACCGATAATGAGGATATTGCAAAAGTCCTGGTTGATCTGGACCTTGAAGATGTAATATTCCTGGAAACTAATCACTGGCTTTGCGTACAGGATGGCCAAGCTTGATGAAGTGACTTGACCATCAATATTTTTCTGTAAAACCAGCTGAACTTCCTGAAGGAACTTTCTAAGGAATTCCTGGATGATTTCCTGGAGGAATTCTGGAGAAACTTCCGAAGGATTTCTTGAAGAACCTTTCGGAAGAATTTAAAAGGAATTCCTGAATGAACTTAAAAGGAATTTCTGGAAGATCTTCTAGGAGAACTTCCGGGCCATTTTCGGATAAGTTCCTGAAGCAATTCCTGTACAAATTTCCTGAGGAATTCTTGAAAGAACTTTCGAAGGAATGCCTTAACGAATTTCCTAAAGAATAACAAAAGTAACTTCTGAGTAAACTTTCGGAGGAGTTGCTGGAGGGAGGAACTTCCGGAGGATTTCCTGAAGGATCTTCCAAGGCAATTCCTGGATGATTTTTTAAAGGAACTCCTGGAGGAATCTCTGGGAGATCTTTCGGAGGAATTTCTGAAGGAAGTTTCGGAGGAATTTCTATAATAAATTTTTCGAAGCAATTTTTGGATAAATTCCTGTAGGAACTTCCGTAGGAATTCTTGGTGATACTTTCGAAGGAATTCATGGATGGAATTCCAGAAAAATGCCCGAAGGAACTTCCAGAAGAATACTTCAAGAAATAGAACTTCCGGAAGAGATCCTGTAACAACTTAGGGAGGAATTCTTGAAGGATCTCCCAAAGGAATAAATGAAGTTACTTTCGGATGGATTTCTAGAATAGTTCTCAGAAAAACTCCTAGAACAATTTTTGGAGGAGCTTCCGGAAAATGCTTAATGCATGAAATAAGTTCACGTCTGTAGGTCTGTTTGAAACTTTAAAATAACCATCAACACTACTGATTCAGTTAACAATGCGAAATTTATTTCAGTAATAGATTTACAAAGTAATAAACCTATATCTCTCTAATGAAAATTTTAAAATATCAATCTTGACACAAAAACTATAAAGCGCAAAAAAAAACAATGCAATTTTACCTGTGAAAAGCAAATAAACCATTCTCGCTATCACAAACTAGTCGGCGAAAACATTTTTTTCGCGTTTCACTGAAGGTGTTTGGAAGAATGGTTATCAGCATGGTAAAATCAGCACTTCGATATACTTTCGTTTTTCTTTTCATTTTTTGCATCGCAATTCGCAAGGAGAATTAACTTAAACTATTACTCTTTCACTACATGGCAGCACCCAGTAGTACGATAGCAGATTCCCGTATACCGATTGTAGCCGCCGCCAACAAACAAACGACAGGAAAAGCGTGGAAAATAAAAGTGACTCACATTTACCCCTGCCGCATGATATGCTGAAACTGAGAGCAGAAAACAGCAAACCAGCATCCCGATGCAAGTTGAAGTATTTATTATCATCTCGCAGACAGTTAGACGACGGACGACAGAATAAATTATGCAATCTACTGGCTGATGGTGCTCGGCACTCGATATGCGTTTGGTTTTTTTTTACCAGCACCACTGCTGGCATAGATATGCGTTGTAAGCTGTTAAACCTAAGCTACTGCTACTAGTAGCAGGAAAACGGCCCCATTATGTTCAAATCTGATGGGAGATGCATTTTTCTTCTCACACATCCGTCTGTCATTAATCGTTGGTGTTGCATACCCTACCGTACCTGTACCGAACGCCATGAAGCTGTACTTGGGGGTGGATGCCGCTCGAGGTTTTCGCAGTGATTCTCAAATGTTTCACAAAAACAATCACATATATAAAATTAATCGTGATCAAAAGAGAAACAACCCTCTGCATTTTCTTGCGCCCTTTTGCTTGTTCTTGACGAAGTTTACGATCAATTAAGTCATCTCAGTGTCCGCTTCGCAATCTTCATCAACGCAACGTGTAACACCACAATTCTTCAAATCCAAGCTTGAGAACCTCTGTTGGATTACTAGCGTTTGGAAGACAGTCGGCAACATTGGAAATCATTGTTGAAATCCTATCAATGTCAATCACAGTGCTATGGCTCACGGATAACCAGTATTTAAAGTGCGGTAGGGTAATTTTCATCATCAAGATTCTTTCGTGTTCCGCCAGGTGGTGCATGCATTTTGCCGCCACTAGCTACTGTTTCCCACTTATAATTACGGCTTAACTTCGCATGCGTGCAGTAATTTACCAATCTGGCAAATCTTGTTTTCCGGCAGATTTTCGCTCACTCACAAAAGTGCATGTCTACATTGCATCTGTACCTAGCAGAAGCCGTTTAACTGTCCACTTGAAACAACTAGGAATAAGAAGTATTTATCGGAACATTTAACAGCTGATTTTTTAATTCACCCACCTTGATTACGTGTGAAAAATGTTGTTATTTGTATTTGGATGGCTCCTTTCGCGTTGTATTGCCACTCGCAAATAGGATTTTGTTTGGTTGAGTGGATTTTTCTCACCAGCGCCAGTCGAGCGCGATTGATGGAAAACTGCCGAAGCCCAAAACTGCCGATGGAAGACACATAAGAAGGTTGGAAAATAATGCAGCATATCGGGTAAGCTGTCACGGTGACTACCCGGCATATACCTCCGAGTTCGATGAATAAAAGATGGGGGTTTCGAAGCTCTTCACTACTCATCACTTAAGCTCGTGAGCGACGACTATACACTAACACGGATTGATGATGCGAGAAGTGGGTGCTTACAACGTGCTAAGGATTATTAACAAATGCGAAACATTACACGGAATGCGATGTGTGAGGTAAGTGAGACGAATGACACTATCGCCTACAACTGGAATTTAATAGCGAAATCTATGTCAGTCGGGCTGAATGAAACGACATTTGCAATGCTATTATTAACAGCACGTGAGCTTTACAACTAGGGTTTTCAGTGAGCCTTGCGAGCGAAAGCGTAAGGTTGCCGGAATCCGGTGATAGCAAGTTTGATTCTTGGTTTGGCCTAGGATGTTTTCGGATGGGCAACATTCTCGGCTCCCTTGGGATCGTGTATCCATTCTGTTTGCCATACATATTCCACATATCCATTGTAAGCACAGATGGATATTTCACCTTGTTCGTAAGAAGGTTCCGAAGTTCTTACCTTGTTCGCCATCTTGCGGTGTTGCAGCAATCTCGCCCATGTTGTATTCTTCTTCTCCACTAACTGATCACATTTGCCGTCATACCAGACGCTTCTTCGATTCGTCACATTGATTGTATCGAATATCCCCCAACCATCTTCAAGCTGAATCACTGCTCTTCCGATAGAAGTACCACTTCCAGATGCTGCGCATAGTCATCGGTTAGTCTTCTTTCCTGCAGCCGCCTAATGTTTAGTCAACTTTAGGTCGACTTCGACGCTTGTTGTACACCTTCAGAGTTTTGAACGCAGGCATACTGCAACGAAGTAGTGGTCGGATTCTATATTCGCAACTGCGGTTACACGATCTTTTGTTGTATTATGGTGTTCCAACCTAGAGTAAAATGAAAATCAGCAACACCATCACCAGTGGATGATGGTACTTTTCCTCCCACGACCCCGCCTCAAGGCCTACCCTCAGCAATGATCTGGAATAGCGATTTTTGTCTGTCGGGACGATTGACATGGTCGGGTCCAGCAAGCTGTTCATGTTACTGATCGCAAACAGGCCTGCGAGTTCTACACTTTGGAGATGTGAAATCGCGGGGGTGGTAACGTAAGGGATCATGGCATGCGAAGAATTGAAAGAAAAATTCTTCTGTTTCAAGACCGTTTCTTCGCCACTTGTTGCGATACTGGACAGCAAACAAATGCATGCACTGTCGCGTGCAGATGAGAAACAAGTTTATTCGCATTCAGACTCTTTCCGTGTTTCCTTCTCCAGGTTCGCACCACATGTTTGATTGACAAACTTCTTCTACCTGCTCGGCTGTATGTATCGAAGCTGGTGAAGAACTGTGTTAATTGTACTGCTGTATTAAACCTCGCAGCCCTAGGAGCACACATGTTCCATATAGGCTACTGAAACTCCTATTGGACCAGATTTAGTCACGATCAAGTTGGTGCATCCATTTTTCTCTGACTTGTGCTGCTCGGGTGTGTATTGTGCGGAAAAAGGCGATGGCGCATTGTAGACGGCGTCGATGTATGTTTATTGCAAAGAAGGCCCTCCACATGCTCTCGAAGCCTGCCCGACATATGTAAATACAGCGACGAATTACTCAGAAACGGTCTCTTCAGCAGCGGTCCCGTTGGAGCTGCACCGAGCTGTTGAGGAATGCCACTTCTCTAGTTGTTTCTGACACTATCCACTTATCTCTTCCTCTGGACAATCAAAGTAGCTCTGATTCCGAAATTGGAAATGGGGTTCCCTTTGTTTTCAATGGCTCAACGAGTACAAAAGTAAAACAAAGCCAATGTCCCTCGAAACATTCTAGAAAAATACCTCAAAGTGAGTCCCAATCCAACATGATCGAATCGAAAGCGGGTATAAATGCTCAAAAGCGTTCAATTTTTGTGGTTTTACATTACGGCTAATAAAAGTTTCCACCGCTTCCGGGAACATATGCCCTATTTTTTAGATATCTCATCCAAAAAAAGCATAGAGAGTGAACGGAATAACTTTTGGAATAACTGTTGGGCAACGTGGGACTCATCTTCATCATGGCTAACTTCGTCGATAATGATTTCGAATCTACAGCACGATAATAATCGTTCAACCATGATATACGACCTATGTGACGAATTCAATATAACAATTTTGAACACGGGAGAAATTGCAGAAGAGATACCCGTCTAGATCATTCAATTTGTTCAAGCTCATTACACTGGTCGACAGTAAATATATATACGCGATGCTCATGTGTTGCATTTGTAGTTCTCGACCTCTAAAAAGACTAGCCACTGGTAAATTGATTGCGAAAAATTAGATTGTTTGATCACACAGTAGGAAAAGGTACATCGTTATAACGGCGTTGAAGTCACTTGCATGTTTGCATGATTGTATGTCGTCCATACAAGTTAAAATACTAAGTTATTACGATTATCCAGCTCAACCGAGATCTTTGAATGATTTCGTTTGGATACCAGGCGTAGTTGACGTTGTAGACCAATTGATACGAATTACAGAGAAGTTTGGAGAACCTAGACCTTCTGCATTAAACTAATTTGGACTGTACATATATAATACGCAAGGGTTCTATAGACTTGAATGGACATGCTGGGTTGTTTTTGGTTTGATACCAGGCGGAGTTGGCCTGGTAAACTAGTTTATCTGAACTCCAGAACAATTTGGAGAACCTAGAACATCTGCATCAAACCAATATAATACGCAAGGGCGTGAGGAGCTTGCACGGATAATCTGGGTTGATTCCGTAATGAGGTTCTACTGAACCAGTAAATTTGACTTATATTGAATTTGGTAAATCGAAATTGTCTATATTCTAAATGACAGCATCCGTACTCCAGCTGATTTTGCTAAAAAAAATGAGGATCCCTTGAAACACAACAAACTAGCGAACTACAGGAAACTATATTAGGTGGATAAAACAACCGTGAAAGAATCGTGGAAACCGCTTAAAAGACGCCCGGGAACATGTACTTCCCAAAATGCAATTAGGTTCAGGTTTCCCTTAATTCAAAATAATATGAACATCAGGGTGGTTCAAAAAATCGATTTTGCTCCACAGCGTTCGTATAATTCTGTGTCATGTTCTGATCGTCCTCCGAAAATTTGAGCTCATTTGAATTAAAACTGATTTAGCACAAGCCTGAAACGGTTTGCATGCAAATAAGTATGGGGAAATTTAATTTTTCATTATACTGATTATGGCGCTTCATCATAAGGCGCAGGGTAAAAGAAAACCTACATGGCTGAAAGGAATACTCAAGAGCTTTCACTCAGCGAAAATCGCATCTTAATTAGTCGTTTCAATAATTAGTAATCGGATTTAATCTATACCGTGGTTTTCTGGAGCTAATTGCGTAACTCCTAAACATTGCTGCTTGTGGCGCGAAAGATAGCACAACAAATTCAGGCTACAATGTTGCACTGCACGTTTCAGTGATGCCCTCAAAGAAGATTAACGATCATGACTAAAGATTCGCAACCTGTATTGAAATCGATTACTACTAATTATTGGAACGATTAATTAAGATGCGGTTTTCGCTGAGTGAAAGCTTTTAAGTATTCCTTTGAGCTATGTAGGTTTTCTTTCAACCTGCGCTTAATGAGGAAGCGCCATAATCAGTATAATGGAAAAATAAATTTCCCCATACTAATTTGCATGCACACTTGAAATAGCTTGTGATAAATCAGTTTTAATCCAAATGAGTTCAAATTTTCAAAGGACACTTGAAACATGATACAGAATCAAATGAGCGTTGTGGAGCAAAATCGATTTTTTGAACCACCCTAATGAACATGCAATCATGCAAGCATGCAAGTGACATCGACGCAGTTAAAGCGATGTACCTTTTTCCAATTTGTGATCAAATAATTTCGGAATTTGCCCAATCAAATGAAAAACGCCAGTAGCTTCAATTTTAGAGGTCGAGAACTACAAATGCAACACATGTACATCGCAAATACATATTTTGTTTTCTGATTTTGTTGTCCAGTATCGTTGGACTATGCTTGGAAAGTAGACGCCATACACACTTAAAATAAATCGCCGAATTCGGTAAAATTTTAGGGACAAAGGGACAAATGGTCGAAAAGGACAAAAGGTCGAAAAGGACAAAAGGTCGAAAGAAACAAAAGGACGAAAGGACAAAACGTCGAACGGGACAAAAGGTCGAAAGAGACAAAAGGTCGAAAAGAATAAAAGGTCGAAAGGGACAAAAGGTAGAAATACACTAGAAACTGAAACAGAAAGAATCCCAAGTAACATTTTATGTTTTATAACGCTCTCCAAGACCATAATTTACTCTACAATAGTGTTATAAAACCAATATAAAACCAAAATGTTACTAGGGATCAATCTAGTTCAACAAAACTTTTATTCATTTCTCAAATCAACAATCTTTTGTATCTCTAATAGAACTATCTAGATATTCATAATATTGTTTCATAAAAATTACTCCTTCTATGAAAATTGCCCATTCTTCAACTTTGATTGATAAGATGAGTGTGATATTTCTGCTTGAAGTCAAATGCATTTAAAAAATTCCTTTGGAATACACCCTACTTGTAATCAAGTTGTTTTTGATTGACCTTTTGTCCTTTTTAATCTTTTATCCACTTCCACCTTTTGTCCTTTTCGACCTTTTGTCTCTTTCGACCTTTTATTCTTTTCGACCTTTTATTCTTTTCAACCTTTTATTCTTTTCGGCCTTTTGTCTCTTTCGACCTTTGGTCCCGTTCGACGTTTTGTCCCTTTCAAACTTTTGTCTCCTTCGACCTTTTGTACTAGGTAGATAGGATTCTATCCCTTTCGACGTTTTGTGTTTTCGACCTTTTGTCCTTTCGACCTTTTGTCCTTTCGACCTTTTGTCTTTCGACCTTTTGTCATAGATTCTCTTGCAGAATCAAATACAGAGTGTTATGCACGCTAGAAGATTAGAGTTAACCCGGCGAAGTTACTAGCATTTGTCTGAAGCATGAGGAAGGTGTTATTTACAGTTTTTCAAATTAGTTCGACCGATAACATCGATCAGCAGGTAACAGAAATGGACAAATGAGAAGATGGCTGTATTCAATTTGCCAACAGGTGTCGAGGTACCCATTGTTCAAAAAATAGAATATGGAACGAGTTCATTCAACCCATGTGTCTTCCAATGTCCAATCACTAATCTTTAAATACACAACTATTCAGGGGCTCTCGAAAGGTAATCTCTGCACTGGCGAAGTTAAGTTGGTGCACGATGGGGCACGTGACCCACTCATTCGAAATTTCACTGATATTTAATTATATAAGGTACCCCGGGGCAAGTGGGACCTAAAAAAACGCTAGTTCAGCAAAATTGTTAACGCTTACTTAGAAAACAGGTTTTTTTTCAGAACATTCACCACAGATACATCATTATATGCTTCCATTGTTGAAGTGTAGAGGTATTAGAAGCCATTTATTCAATTACAAAAATATTGGTAGTGCAAGAAAAAAATTTACCTTCAGGACCCACTTACCCCTTCAAACGGGGCAAGTGGGACCTATTCTGTTTTCTACTGTCGAACGAAACTAATTTGAGGAATGTAGATATAATGTTCATATTATTTCTGAGTATTGGTATATTCAGATCATGGATGGAGATTGGTTGCATGTCGGACTTTATTTTTGCAACAAGAAAGCGAATATAATGTTAGCGTATATGAAAACAAGACAATAGCCGATTCACTGTTTATTTGGCTGTGTTCTTGTTTTCCATTAACTTACTTTTGTACCAAATGTTTTAGGTGGGAAGGATAAGCAAATCTTTATTTGCTTTTCGTATGAATAAATATTTCTCTTTTCAGAACACAAATTATTATATAAATCAGCACTTCAGAAGAAACGTTTTTATTCAGACGATGCGCAGTGTTTTTAGTTTGTAACAAAACAAAATAGCCAATTTATGTGTTAAGCACTTTATTTATCTGAAAATCTGATGCGAAGTTTGAAAATAACAAAACACAAGACAAATCCTGTTGATCTATTGTAGAATAAATAGATTATTTACACTGTAAGCGGAAGAATATCGCATAGTTTTAGCCATTGCGGGAGTTAATTTTCAGAATGTAAAATAAATATTTGGTAATTAACTGTACAATACTTTGTAACAACGAAATCAAACTGCATCTGATTCAGATCCATATGATATATGCATGACGAATTTATTTTTCTCTAGACAACCATTTAAAAATAATTTTATCGAAAATGTTGTTCACATATGTCCCACTTACCCCATGTATGTTAAAACAAAAGGGCAAATAAAAATTGGAGATTTTAACTTTAATTACAAAATTTAAATCGTTTTCGATGTCAAACAATTATTTAATTGCTCAAAATATTCACTTTCCACATCATTGATACATTTAGAAACGACTATTTTGTTGAAAATCCATTGAATTGAAATAAAAGTAATAGATTTTCCCGGTAGTTTAAGGACATACAGTAATATCCCGATTTTGTCACCCCCCTGGTGATTTTTGGGGTGATAAAACAGGGTATGTGACAAAATTGGAAAAAAAATATTTTAATTTTTTTTTAATTCATTCCACAAATATGAATCATTTTATGCCTTGGAAAGGCAAAATGCGTGAACGGTACCCGTTTTTTCTTGTCGAAATTGCTTACAGAACATTTCCTAGGTACTCAGAAGTCGTTCGTAATAAACTACAGGCGGTGAAAGTTATTTCATGAAAATCAATGTTGTTTTTGGTATTACTTACGAAAATAAAAAGAATGACAATTTTTTTTGGGGTGACAAAATCGGGTCGAAAACGTGACAAAATCGGGACGTGATAAAATCGGGTCGAAAACGTGATAAAATCGGGGGTAGACAAAATCGGGGGTAGACAAAATCGGGGAGTGACAAAATCGGGTCAGTACTGTAGTTGGAAGAGTACCACGATGGCCGTCAATATGGCACCGGACCTTCCACGGGTCGTTACCACACCTCCCGCACTCCTCTCCCACCAACATTCGAATGCATCGAACAGCATCGAACAAAAGTTTAATATTCAAATTACTAACCTGCTCACAGCATATTTATTTACTTCCCGTGATAATTAACATGTTTCTGCAAAGAGTCCTATCCATTTCCGTTCGAATTATAGAATAAATCAGCAGCTTCGTGGCAATTTAATAGCCGTTCGCGATTTGGTGGGCTTATCACTGCACTTCACTTCCTCTCAAGGGGCATTGAAAAAATCAAGTTTTCACACACTTCTCCGCACATGAGCAGCCCGAAATGTTGATGGAATGCCAATTAAACATCACTTTTTGAAATCAGTCACTTGTTTGAAGCGAAAACTTAATATAAACTGCTATTTTTGATCGAAAAAAACTGACTAAAAACTGATCGCGGATCGAATGTAAACACCGGCAGCGGCAGCAGCAAACTAATATTTAGGGTGGCTCAAAAATTATTTTGCTCCGCCACGCTCAGTCGAATATGTTTCATATTCTGGGTGTCTTCCGATGGTTTGGGCTGGTTTGATTAGAGGCTTACCTTGTACTGGTCGTTTCAGGTTTGTAAGACAGTTGATATGGCGAGGTTGAATTTAACATTATTTTGATTGTGGCGCTTCGTCATTGGGCCATGGCGAGGGGGAAGACCATATGATTGGATGAAATATTCAAGAGCTTTGACTCCATAGACAATGCATATTGAATTGTCGTTCCGATAGTTGTGAGTCGATTTTATTCGAGATTATCAATCCTTAGCATGATAATTAGGCTTCTCAGAAAGCATCAGTGAAACGTGTCATTCAACAAAATAGCCAGAATTTGTCTGTGATATCTATCGCACCAGGAGCAGATACTTCATACAAAAAGTGTGACATGGGAGTGAGTGGGGTATAAAATGCTATTTTTGCGTTACGTAATCAATGGATCTTTCCCAAGGTGCGGTTTTCATTCAGCTATGTGGGTTCTCTTTTCGCCAGCGTTTGGAAGAGAAGCACTGTAGTCAGTGTAATGAAAGGTTTAGTTTCCCATACTAGCTTTCATACAAACTTGAACCGGCTTGTGACCAATCAGTTTATGTTCAAATTGGCTTTTGGAATACACTCGGAGCATGGGACGGAATCGATTGAGCGTAGTGGAGCTGGGTCGTTTTTTGAACCACCCTACTAATATTCATTGCTTTTTTATAAATACTACACCAATACTACTACAGTATATGACAGTTTTCATTGTACCAATACTTTCAAAGCTTTGTTTTGGTACTCAACCCACCTTCACCTTAAGGTCATGCTCAAGCAATAGCATTAGAATGGTGCCTTAAATGGTTTTGATTCCAAATATTTTTGTGTCGGGTGAATTCGTTTATAGTTCTGCTTCATCTTTCTCTAGAACATTGTTACCATTAAAAACGTTCATCGATTCATCTGCAGGCATAGTACCCACTTACCCCGTATTTTCACTTGCCCCGAGGTACCTTACGTCGTCAAAATCGTTTTAAATTTAAAAAAATCCTAGAGTTTTGATCAACACTGAAGAAACTTCCGGAGTAGTGTAAAATATATCGTAAGATCCTGTAAAAATTTCTTCGGAAATACTTTTAGCAATTCCTTCGCAAATTTCTTTGCAAAATCTATCCGAATTTTTTTACAGTTTTCCTTTCGGTACATTCAAAGTTAATTGCCTATATACAGTGGTGGAAATACTCGCTTCACGAGTAAGAAAAGAGTGTAATTGGGCCTACCAAAAATGCCACACTCGCGCGAACCTACTGCTTGCATTTTTCTGGCGCTTGCTTTGTTCTCGAGTACGGGCAGAGTAAATACAAAAAGCAGGGCAGTATTTTGTTCGGGAGTAAAATTCACGGTCGCGAGTATTTGTGATTACTTTGAATACAATGGATAAATTAGACTTGACATGAACGCAATAACAATAAACAATTGTGTTCTTACTCGCACATCAGTGAGAAACATGTTCCGAGGTTGTTTTATGACTTTTAGCAAATTAACCCGAATGACTCGCGAAACTTCACGAACATTTTTCGGGGTTCGTTTTTTTGTTTTCTCTGCGAGTAGTAGGCAAGTAGGCAAGTAAAATGCAAAACAAATGTTCGCGAGCCTTTTGCATTGCCTGCTTCTCGTTTTGCGAGTAAGGTTCGCAGATTTCCACCACTGGCTTATATGCCGGGTATTAAGCCACCCGGAGTGGAAATTAAGTACTATGTCTGAAACTCTATTATGCATAATTACAACATGTGATAGATTCAGTTCGGAAAAGGTATTGGAGGGTAACCGCCCCTTCGGTGGGCTTTGATCCCACGACCCCAGTATGCTAGACAGGTGCTTTCCCTACTAAGCTACGAAGGACCTCCGCCGTCCTCCGCAGCTTAACGAGTGCTGATGAAACCAAATTCCCAGCACCAGGCACCAGCCAAACTCTCGCAATACATTTTCAAAACTAACTCTCTCGTGTATTTTTGTACACATGCCAACCAAGTAGGATGAGCATTTAGTATTGTCCGGCTCCTACACACTTGCTTCAACTGGCACAACCTCACACAACCCTACTTCATTGAGCGCCGTTGCTGAAATAAATTCCTACAGGAATTTCCAAATGTAATTCAGGTAGAATTCAATCCAAATGAATTCTTGAGGAAATTTCCGAAGAACAACTTGAATAGATTTAAGAAAATATTTTCTCAACTAATTTCTTAAGGAATTTATTAAAGAACTATTGGAAGGAATCCATAAAAGAATTTACAACGGAACATTACCAAAAAAATACTTGAATTTTTATATAAACTTCTAGATTTCTAAGGAATTCATTCGGACATTACTTCAAAAACTTCTGCAAGAATTCCGTCAGGGGCATCTGAAGGAACTCCTTCGGAAATTCCTGCGAAAATCTAAACAGTAGTAAAACAAACTCTGTTTTGAATTTGGAATTCAGGCTTCAGGCCAAATATAAAAATCCAAAAATATCGGGTTTGCAATCGATTCATCATCATACTTCTTCGAATGTTCTCAAGAATTCCTTGGGAATTTACTGCAGTAGTTGCTTCGGAAATTTCTCCAGGAATTTCTTAGAATATTCATCTAGGTGATATATCATGAATTTACCCAAAAGTGCGTTCGGAAAATCTTCCTTTTTTTCGTTTAAGATACCCCTTGCAAATAATTCATTTAGTGATCCAGTAGTTCTTTCAGGCATACCTTTAAAAAAATCCTCCTGGAATACCATTTTAAATTTCTCTTTCTTCTCCAGCGATTAATCACTAAATTTCGCAGGAAGTTTCTTCAAAAATGCTTCGAAAATTAATCTAGAAAAACCTTTAGAAATTCGGGAATCTCTTTGAGTTTTTTTTTCGGGAATCGCATTAGGATTCTTTTAAGGAATTATTCGAAAATTACTTTAGGAGCTCTTTCCGAAATTTCATCCGGAAATTCCTTTGATAATTCCGTTAGAAAGTCTTCGGGAAATTCGTTTAGTATTTCCTATTTCAATCTTTAATAAATTTTCGGAAAAATTCTTCCAACAAAATTTCTGGAATAATTCCTGCAGGAATTTCGGAAGAATTTCCGTATGGTTTTGCAAAAATGATTTCCGCAGGATTTCTTGGCGGATGTTTCTTAGGAATTTCCACATAAATTTACAAAGGCCTTTCCAGAGAATTTTCTGAAGGAATCCCTAGACGAAATGTTAAAAAATTCCAGGCGTAATTTTCTAATTTATACCTGGAATTACCTTCTGGACGAGGTCTCAATTTCCGGATTTCTAAAGAAATTTCCAAAGAATTTCGTGATGAAATTTCGGGAGGATTTTGCCTAAATTATTTTTTGAAGGAATTCCTAAAACAATTTCAACATTTCGTAAAGGAATATCCGAAGGGTATTTCTGCAGAAATTTTAAATGGAATTTCAAAGGAATTTCAAAGGTATTCCAAAAGGTGTTTCCAAAGAAATTTCTAAACGAATTTCTGAAGAAAGTCTTTAATAGAACTCGCAATGAAATCAACGAATAAATTTTAGAAATTTTCTAATTTTTTTTCTTAGAATAAAAAATATTCCAAAAAATTTCTTGTGACCTTTTCAATTAGAGACGATAAAATGAAATAAAAATATCGTTATATTTGAAACTGTGTATCATTTAGTTCTTACTACCAAATTATAAATGAACCAAATACGACAAAAATGCTGGTGCTGATAGTGAATCTCTGTGTTTGCGGCGCAGATTATCAGGCCATTGACCATGTCGCGTGAGCTAAAGTTTCTGATTGTAAAGCTACGAATAAAGAGGATTTGCCAGCGCCGCACTATGGTCCAGAATACAGATTTACGTGGAAAGACCACCAACACCATAATAAAAAAAAATGTCCTACAAAGTAAGGATGTTCGTAATAGTAAGGCCGTTATTATGAATCTATACCATTTCGTCGAAAGACATTTCGTCGAGTGCCATTTAGTCGAATGGCATTTGGTTGGAAGCACATTACGTCGAATGGACATCTGGTCTACTAGAGACGTAAGACATTTGGTCAAATGACGTTTGGTCGAAAGGACACTACGTCGAATGGACATTTAGCCGAAATCATATTTTAGCATGAAGAATCATCGTACATTTGGTCGGGTGGTCAAAAGCGGATTTTCAAATAAATAATCTTGGTACATTTATTCGAATGACGTTCTGTCGATTGGATATTTAAAAGAAAGGAACTTTAGTCAATAATAATTTAAAAAATAAATGCTCCAAAAAGTCACATAATTATTGCACCAATATTGTCTAATGAATGATGGGTTCATAAAAAAAATAAATAATAGGAAAACGGTGAATATTCCCGACATGATATTAACTTTGGCGAACCTCGCTAACCAACTAACAGAAATCTATACCACCTGGTCAAAAGGTATTTGGTCAAATGATGGTTCGATGATGGTCAAATGATGTCTTTTCGACTAAACGTCCTTTAGACGAAATGTCATTCGACTAAATCAAGACAAAATTTTCAAAACGACTTATCTGTTTTTGTAAACAAAGATTCAAACGACAATTTGACGAATCTGACAGCTCTCCCACGCAAACCAACACCACCAATAGGTAGGTGAAGGTTTCCGCTACCTGTTGATGGTGTTGGTTTGCGTGGGAGAGCTATCAGATTCGTCAAATCGTCGTTTTAATCTTTGTTTACAAAAGCAGATAAGTCGTTTTGAAAATTTTGTCTTGAAATGTCAATCGACGAAATGTTCCACAGCCGACAACGCCAACAACGATTTGGCAATATTTTTATTGGCAAAATAACATTGATATCACTGATTTTTGAGCTTGTGACGAAAATTTGTTTGTAGGTTTTCAATTTTTCTATAATTCACCAGGGTCTCCAGAAGTTTCCGTTTGCTAAAGTGGAAAATGCTCATTATGTTTCGTATTCGTGCTGATTGAACTTCCTATCGTCACCTAAATTCCTTTAATCAGCTAATGTCCATTCCACTAAATGTCCATTCGACAAAATGTCCCTTCGACCAAATGTCCTTTCGACTAAATGTCATTCGACTAATGCTAAGTTTAGACAAGGCAAGTGAATTGAACAAGTCGCTTGAATTAAATGTCTAAACACCTTCATTCAACTCACTTTAACGAAAAGAAAGTTCAACTTTTGGCAAGTCATTTGAATTCAACTGAGTTGTTCAACTCACTTGCCCTGTCAAAACGTAGCATAAACGTCATTCAACGAAATGTCATTTGACGAACTGTCCCAAAGCCGTTATTATGGTACTAACAAAGAATAAAATGACCCATTATATAGAAGTTTTTTTTTTTAAATATGTTTTTTTCATTTTGCGGAATACCGAAATGCAAGGTAATACAAACTACAAGTACCTACAGCTTGTAAAATATAGTTTTGGCACAAAATGCATTTTCCACGTAAATTTGGATTATAGTGCACTAATTCTAAACTATGCTCTGATTATGTTATTATTTTGGCAACTTTCATTTTTGATCCACCCTTCAGGTGACTTTAGTTGCTTGTTACTACTTCAATGGAAGGTGTATTGAAGTGTTTTGTATACTACAATTAACTGTTTCTAAAACAAATCTCATACATTTCAGTTCTTGAGTTTTAAATCGCCATAATAAATATCAGGCAATCCTTCCCCACTATCAACAAGCATTTGTTTACTTTTCTCAACAGGTAGATGTTTCCAATAGGTAGATCTGACTTCACTATTTGGGCAACTTTATAAAATAAACTATGGTGTGGACGTGCCAAGAGCATCGTGGCCCCCGATCTGCACTAACTGAACATCTCCGGGTCCGAGTGAAACAACCAAGGCCTATTACTGCCGTAATCTGACAAAATGACGGATGCGCAAATTACAACAACAAGTTTTACATTTTTATGTTAAAGAGTTCGATGAGTACTACTTGTTAACAGCTTTTTTAGATGGCGCATTTGTCACTTTTTTAGATTCGGCGAATTCCCGGGCAGAAGCCATGAACAGAATAACAAAACATGATATGGACTTGATTGCTATGAGAGATAAAATAACAGACAACAATATCAAAAATTTGCACCGAAATATCATTTAAATATCAAGATATGCTAAACACGCGAATCAGAGCAAACTAATGGCACATAATATTGATCACCCTACCTCTTCCGGAGGACCAGCAGAACATCCATTGGACTCAAAAAATATCCTCTATGAGAGTATATATCCCCTTTATTATTTTCCCGAAAAAATCACGTTGATATCATTTGAATTGGCATCATTATAACGGATTTCCCCCTTTTTTTCTTTTCTACACGCGAGTTCTCGTGTTATGTAAGTTGAAGCGAGCTGCGGAAAGATAAACCGCATTCGTATGTCTTCTTCTCGCTGTTGTCTCTCAAGAACAAAAAACTAATTTTGGCATTAGTTTTCTATGGCAAAATAATCACCCCGTTTAATATCATTTCATACAATTTAGAATCCAATGCAAGTTGAAAACAAAATACAACCGGTTCTTTTTTTACACGGGTGGGTTTTAGTTGATTGCGACCTTTAGCGTTGATGAAATTATGAGTTAACCCCATGAAAAAAATTCACAAGAAATCAAAGAAAATTCAGGTGGTATTTGAAAAGCTGTAAAAAATCAGGTTAACCGGGAATTTAAAGAAAACCAACCGTGTAAAAAAAATATTGGGTGTAAAGCACTCTGAAATCGGATTTTACGCAGATACACAGAAACAGCAAAATTTTAAATTTCACTAAACCATAAGATCACGAAGACCAACTGTTTTCTATTTATCAATTTTATTTTGAATGAAAAACTGTCTTGAGTTTTTGATTCTAACCGTCATTATGTTAATGGTTTGCTAAACTCAACAAGACATGTAGGGGAACTGTTCCGTTTTCCATCTCACTGAACATATATTCATCTCATCACGAACCAAAGAGATACATAACCAATTTCGTCGCTCCTTTTTGCTAACATACGTGCTCACTGCTGAAAAAAATCACAAAAATAAGAAACAAATCAAATTTCTTTTCATTGCTTTGTTTTTCGTGAGATAAATATCGGAGCTATGAGATGAAGTCCAGGAGCAGTTCCGCTATTTATTGTGTGATAAATCACTAATTAAATTTGCAAAAACAATCGTGCTATGGCTTTCATGCTGGAATAAATTTGTTAGGTTCTGTTAGTGCTCTCTTTGAGATTAAATATGAATCTATTAAAGGTATAATTCACTGTTCTATTCAAGACTGAACAAATTTCAATTACCTCATGTGGCCTCTCCTATCAACGAATCTATTATTTCGGTCGGTATCGCAAGTTTCTCCCCTTTCTAACATCTTTAGAACTGTGTAGGTATCCCTAGTAACGGACAGATTTACGATTCATTCGCATCAAATCCAACGAGAATGGGCATTTCATCAAGCGCATGCTGTATTTGGAACTATGTAAAAGTGAACTTCGAATAGCAGCACAGAAAACAAACATCCAAGTCAGGACATATGTATATTTTCGTTTGAAAGGTGTGCGTGGATTCAAATCGAAAAACTTTAAATACACTCGATTTGCTACCCAGCATTGCAATTTAGCGATGGCAGCACCATTTCACTAATGAATTATTTTAAAATATCCCTTAAATCCTTGCACACTTCTCAATTTCCCGTTGAATGTCTATTCTCTCTGGTGGCAGCATGATGAAGGCCGCAGCAAAATTTCAACATATGCCAAGCGCAAATGAAAATGAAATGTTATCACATCGCTGTTTGGCGACGATGGTGGCGGTGGCGTACGGTGGGATATTCGCCACCAGAATAACAATAACCTCGCAAATTGGAAGGGGTTCCCTCGGTTCACCAACATCATCCCTGCGCTTCGTGCCTTCCATTCTATACGAACACTCGACGCGTCGTCGTCGTCTGGTGCGTCAGTTTGCCGGAGGGACAGAATTAAATGCTACACGTTTCTCTTCGAACAGCGGAACAAATCGCCAGGGACCGGACAAGTGTAATGAATCATCATGGGTGAAAAACGGTTTGTTGGAAATATTTCTTTTATTTCCTGAAATCTGCATGAAAAGTTGCATGATGTTTTGAAGCATATTAGAGATTCCCCGGGTTTTGTGTGGAACTTATAAACTGAAATATTACATCCTTCACGCTTCCGACTACGAAAACAAGGGTTTCCACTTTCTTCCACTCCAATCGGTCTTATCCTGTCTGTTGTGGGGATTACATCAATCCATCAACAGAGGAGGAAAAACGTCGCATACCACTTTTGAGCCTGTCGGGGAAAATTGGCCAAGGGCAAAAGTAATCTCAACAGCACAATCTTTACAACTTGTCGTCCGTCGTGGCACGAAAAGTCTCTATCCCCTATCGATTTGTATCGGTATTCTCCGCATTCTGTGCTCTGGTAACAAATAACAATCAACGTGTTGTGGCAATAGGCTTTAACGGCAGCAAGTCGAAAAACGTTTTTCGGTAAGGATAACAACGAGTGACATGGCGAATACGCAAGCCAATACCGTAATCTGGCGGCGGGCGGGCAAGCAAGATACGGAAAAAAAGCGGTTGTCATGCCATCGGTGATGCTTAAAGGGAAACTCCGAGACGCCCAGCCCAGAGATCTCAACGCGTGCGGTATGAGACGAAATCCGATTATAACGAGCCGGTGGGTTTTCCAGTTTGCCATATGCAGGCACAATTGTTGAACTGTCAATTCGGAGGCGATGAATTCCGAATACTTGGTCCGGTCTAGGACATTTTCGAGTAGGATTTTTTTCGATAACCTGGACATATGGTAAATATCTACTATGATTGTCATATTTGCAATTTTGAATATATCCACTCACCCAACCTAGCAATTCCGTATATTTCCACTTTTTATACTGATTTTGGTAGGTTCTTTATGCATAACAGTTTGTAATTTTTGCTGGTCTCTCTTCCGACATACGCACTACATGTCCAGCCCACTGTAATCTCACCGTATTTTATCAGCCTGCCGATGCACAGTGTTTTATTTCGTCATTTTCACGATCGAAATACGAAAACCTTCATCAAGGATTTATCAGAGTAAACATCCGGTTCTGGTTCTGCTACACAGAATTCGGGAGATTACCTTATAGGCAGTATTGAGGAGTCTTATAACTCAATAATTACCACAATCGAGTATGTGCCCTTTCTTGTAGATGGGACATATGAGGCCATCAAGCCAGCTCGAAAGCATTTCTTCTTCCTCCCAAATAATTTTAATCATCCGGTGGATTTTTTTATCGTTCAGCCGATCACTCTTAACTTTTAGAAGCTCGGCCGGGATTCCGTCCTTCCCAGCGGCCTTGCCGTTCTTCAGCTCTCGAACAGTATTTCTCACTTCGTTTAGGGTTGGTGGCTCCACTGCTTGTTTATCATCCTCAACCCTGCTTCTATGTGTGCCCTCTCTGACCGATTGTCCATTCAACAATGGGTCTGTTCACAAATTACGTAACGCTTTTGGGAGGAGGGGGGAGGTCCATCTTGCGTTATACTTTGTTACATTAAAAGGTGGGGGAGGGTAGGCACTACCAAATGTTACGCATAACGCGAATTAAAATTCATTTTGAGTTTTTTTTTAAATCACCGATTGAAGTAATTGATAACATCTCTTAATCAAGACGATGAATAAGTATCAACCTTTCTTCTTCACTACCAAACAACGCATAATTGTCCCATGCTAGTCTTTGTAGTTTTTTACTTTTTATCAGTGCAGGCTATTTTGATTTTTTTTTGGGAATCCTTAAAGACAGCGAGTTTTGTTCGAATAGTTGTTGCTAAATTTCGAGACATTTTTGTCTCACGTTAAATATTCACGATTTCTACAGATTATATTATTTTATGGATCAACGCTTTTATTGGTAATGTATTTCATGATTAGAATTTCCAAACCAAGCCAAAGATAAAAGAGGCAACCTAGAGAGTTTTCATTCTAAACAATTGCATTTTAGCAACAGTCCAATTTAAAACTGATTAGTCTATCATTATCGTTTTAGTCATTACCAAAATGAAGCACATAGAGGGACAGTTATGCGTAAAACCACCAAGCGAATATTGTATTTCTCGACAGAACAGTCACGCTAAACTAAATTCAAATGGCCATGGTTGCAAATGCTATTTTCGTTTTTACTAGCTGCATTCTTGATATCTTTTGTTTTAATCATGTGCCGTTCCTACACTGAAAATAATCTACACGCTCATGAAACTGGTTTCACACATGAATTCTCACTACTTGGGAAACATATCAACATAACGTGTGAATCCAGTTCCAAATGTCAAAAAATGGAACGTCCGATATAATAGAAATAAATTAAGAATGGAAATGAGAAACACGTTAAAATGTGGTGGAATGTTTCAGTGGAAAATGGGGCTCAATGTTTTTCTTTATTAATTCCAAAATGAAGGTAATAATTCGAACATTATCTATTAATGAAACGCAGTAACAACGTTCGTAGAATAATACATTTATTATAATAAAAAAACACTTCACCAATCATGCATATGGAAATAAGATGGAATTTTTGTTCAATTTTCCGTATTAGTCTCCTTGGATCTCAGCCAAATTCCCTACATGCAAGTTTTCATTCCAAACATCATTTCGTATTTCGAAGTTCAAGTTAATCTGAAAAATTGGGGGGTAAATTTTTTAATTTTTGTTAGTTTGAATTTATCTAAACTTACCTTTTTGAAACAAAACTCCGATCAAAACACTAGAAACTTGCAGCCATGTGGAAAACAATGAAAATTTACATTTTTTCTAGGCGTCTGCTATTTTTTCGAATCAATCATATTCAACAAATATCTCTCTTGCAAAGTGTTATTTGCTTTCGCTATCATTGGTATGTTGAACCAAGCTCAAAACACGTCACAATAAACAATTTTTCCGAGTGGTGTTGATTCACATTTATTCCTCGCGACTTTAACGTGGATGGGTTGTGAAAATGACGATTGATAAAATACGTTCGATTTACATTCAAAAGAATATTATGTGAGCGTGTATAATATTTTCAGTGTATGCTAACAGTTTTCAATAAATATCAGAACCCACATGCTTCAGAGAAAAAAATGGCTTCAATTTTTTTTTCAGTTACGCGTTATATGGGGGAGGGAGGAAGTGCGAAAAATGTTACTTTTTGTTTCGAGGGGGAGGAAGGGGGTAAAAAACTCGGATTTTTGCGTTACATAATTTGTGAACAGAAACTTAAAAAGCTCGTTCCACCTAGTAGCCCCCCCCCCCCCCTGCTCGGTCGGTCAACAAGTTTCCGGAACTGTCATTGATCATGACTGGCGCCGGTGCGCCTTTCTTTCGCATGTTGTTGATCGTTTTGTAGAACTTCCGTGCGTCGTTTCTGGCAAAGCTCTGCCTCCGAGAATACTTCTTCATCATACCCCCGTTTCTGACGCCGGTGAAGTTTTTTCTCAACTGCCCTTAATTCTTTATATCGTTCTCTATTTTGATGTGCAGTCGTCACCAGCATGCGGCTCCCGGCTTGATTTTTTTCACCTGTCGCTCTTTGGCACTTTCGTTGGTTTCCTTGTGTGATACCGAGTACCTCTAGGGCTGTTGAATTGACCGCCTTGTGGGCTTGTTGCCACAACGTGTTCAAATGTTTTCCAGTTGGGTGTCCTTCAATTCTTTCGTCGAGCAACGCCATCGCCAGACAGTCGCTGTATGTTCTGCCGCATAGTTCTCTCACGCATTGAACCAGTGATGCTGGATAGCTTCGCGCGAAGCTTACATACTACCAGATAGTGGTCAAAGTAAATATTTGGGCCTCGGAAGGTCCTCACATCTTTGACATCTTAGAAATGTCGACCGTACACCAAAACTTAATCGATTTGAGAACACGTATCGCCATTTGGGTGTCTTCAGGTCTGCTTTCGAATATTCTTGCGTACAAAATAGGTGCAACAGATAGCCATTCCTCTGGCTGGTTGTCATTGGTAGTTGCGTAGAGGCTTTCCTTTCCAATGACAGGGCGAAAGAACTCTTCCTTTCCAACCTCTGCGTTTGCTTCACCGATGATGAAGGTTTTGTCTGGACGCTCATAATACTCGTCCTTCACATCATCGGGTTTGTCGTTGGGTGGTGCGTATTAGATTGGCCCAACTTAGTATGGGGAGAAAAAATGTTGTCGAATTTTATGAGGCATTTATTAGGAGCTGTATTGGGTATTTTTGAATTTATTGATCGAATAGTATCAGCCGAAAGCTAAGAACAAAAATCTTAGATCGCCTCCCTCCTTAAGCGTGTGACATCAATTTTGAACGACCCCTTGGCCGATTTAAAGCAATTTTCACAAGTTTACTTGGGGTGCCCTTAAATAAGCAGTTTTTTTTTCTCACTTTACAGCGCAACAGGGCGCAACTTTTCATGATCTTAGCGTTGCCATATCTCATGCGGATCAAAAGTTATTTGAGTTTTTTTCTCCGTTTTCTTCTAACGGCTGTATCTATGAATGGCGCAAACATTTTTTTTTAATTTGTTTCTGGACCTTATTCTTCTACTTTCAAGCTCAATTTTAGGGTATTAAAACCAAGGGGATAGTTGAAAATAACCCCATATTAGTGCATTGAAAAATTATCGTTTTATACCATTAAAAAAAAAAGAACACCGACTTCGACCAGAGGTCGTACAGACTGACCACTTAATACATAGCATGATACAACGGACAGGATACACACCCAGTTGACCAGTGGAAAAATTTTCGAAAAGTTTCCTCTTCACCGGAGCGGTATATCGAACCCACACTCCATAGCACGTGCATCTAGACGATTGACGTCGCTAACCGCACGGCCACGAAGCCCACAGATTTTCAAGCACTATTTTGCTATTCTTATGTGTTTTGCTTCTTCCATGGCATACTTTGTGATATGGCAAACGCCACACCATTTTGTTATAGAACCTAAGCAGAAGCTTATATCTTGAAAACAGCAGTTCGTATGAACTTGATATGAATAGGTAAAAATTAACATGCCAAAAAATAATAATAAAAATTAATATCCAAAATACTTTAGTCATAACGTGATCAGATATTTGAATACAAAATGAAAAATAATTTTGTTATGCCTTTTTGCCTTTCTCGTATACTAAGTACACGTAAAGGCTATATCAGAATCTTGTCCCGTTGTTTCTTATTTAAAATTGGCCGGCTCAGAAGCTATGGTAAAAATATTATTTTTATAGAAAAATCGAAATTGTTAGTCATTTTTCAGGCGCATTCGATGTGGAATCTTGTCTCATTGAACGAGAAAGGCATCATCACCGCTAGATGGATTAATCTTGGTTTTTTTGATATTATATTTTGTTATTTCACATCTTATACAATTCCATAATAGTGTAGAGAATCAATAACAGAATTAGGTATTATTGAGTTATTTACTTCTGCTCGGGATCCCAGGTACTAGCATGGTCTTGCTACACTGCTGGACAATATATTCATTCATTTATTTAGTTTACATCTAAACAGATAAGGTACACTGGGGGAAGTGGAAAAGAAAAAATCGATAGTGCATGTTTGAATTAGTGTAAAACCAGTTTAAATGATCTAAATGCGTTCAATCAAAATGGGCTATCCAAAACAGTAAATTTTGCACCCACTGTATGGTAATTCATACCATTTTGGTCGCTTGAAATTTATGGAAATAGATTTTAAAATTAGGAGTTGTTTTTCCACTTACTCTAGTGGAATGGGGTAAGTGGAAAACCCATGTTACCTTGACCTTCAATAGTGATGAGTAGTTACATATAACTCAAATCAATACGATAATTGTTCTGAGTATCTTTTGTGGAATAATTTCATTACCTTAACGGAATAGATCCTCAAGGAATTCTCGTAATAGCTAGGGAAGAGATGGTTTTGCCTTCTCGAACACTAAGTGTACGTAAAATCTATATGTTCGCCCCAAAGATGAACTTTTTAAAGGAAAAATGGGACTTACAAGGTAATAGACTAATCAACTTAGTTTAACGAATTGAGATGATGTCTGTATGTGCGTATTTGTATGTATGTGTGTGCGCAAAGCACGTACAAAATTATCAGTTATTCTTAAGCACTTGTCCTTAACCAATTTGTTCGCAAAAAAAATTGCTTTCGACGGCGAAACTTGTTATGAATGAAAATTAATGTGAATTATAGAATATATTTACCTATCAGTGCTATTTTTAACTTTCTTATACATTTTTTTCATATGTAAAACATGTGAAAGGCATCAATACCGATAGGTGGATTAATCAGGTATTTTCTCATTTATATTAGTCCAATCACCACTGGAATCACAATGATAACAAAGAAGGAACATATTAAGATTCATAGCTATCAAAATAAACCCTGGAGGAAAGAAACAAATTGTGTAATTAGAACATTATCCACTTCCCCCGCAGTGTTCGATACCTGGTGTAAGTGTAAAATCTTTGAATTATTTTCTTTCTTGGTGCAAACCACTACCAATTGAATGGGATTAGTTTAATTGTATTAGAATGGTCACCTGTGATATAAATTCACTGGAAAAAGGGACAATTGGTGCAAATAAAAATTGATTTTATGAATGCAAAAATCAACTTTTCGCGAAACCTAAAATTACTGAACTGAAATTACTGTTCAAGCGTTAACCGTGTTAGTGTATGTATTATACAAATTTCAACATAGTATTAGTGTGAGCATCAAAGTATATTCTTGCATAATGTTATGATGTGGTAAAAATGGTAAAATATGTACAATTCCAATTTTTCGAGTCGATTTTTACACTTACCCCCTTTTTGCACTTCCCCCAGTGTACTTTAATACTGAATCAACAATTTGACGCCACAATACACGGTTCGAGGCCGCATCTCTCCATCCTCGGATACGCCCCACGCTCGCAATGTCGTTTTGCACCATCCGGCTCGCTGCCCATCCGGCTCGCTGCGCTCCACGCCGTCTCGTACCTGCCGGATCGGAAGCGAACACCATCTTTGCAGGGTTGCTGTCCGGCATTCTTGCAACATGTCCTGCCCATCGTACCTTTCCGGCTTTAGCTACCTTCTGGATACTGGGTTCGCCGTAGAGCTGGGCGAGCTCGTGGTTCATTGTTGGCCTCCAAACACCGTCTTCTTGCACACCATCAAAGATGGTCCTAAGCACCCGTCTCTCGAATACTCCGGGTGCTTGCAAGTCCTCCTCGATCATTGTCCATGTTTCATGTCCGTAGAGGACAACTGGTCTTATTAGCGTGTTGCACATGACACATTTGGTGCAGTGGCGATTTTTTTTTGACCGCAGGTTCTTCTGAAACCCGTAATAGGCCCGACTTCCACAGATGATGCGCCTTCGTATTTCACGACTAACATTATCAGCCGTTAGCAAGGATCCGAGGTAGACGAATTCCGTTTGATGACAGCAGAAACTTTCCGTAGGCAACAGAAACCCAAGCGCGCGTCAGAAGGAGAAGCTGCAAAAATGTATTCGCATGGATGGAACTAAAACCTGACACAAGTAGCAGACTACCTACTAAAATTATAATCTTGACTGCTACTGCTGCTATCCATGCGATAAATTTTCTGCAGCGTCTCTCTCTGGCGGTCGCTCGTGATTCTGCTACCGACGGAAATTATCTGCCATCACTTTTTGTAATGTGCTCAACATCGACATGTACCCAACCTGGTTCAATATAAGCATATGCGCACCATGCAAACCCAATTTTCTTTAATTTGAGATGTTCAAGTTACTCTAAAACATTCTCGAGTTCAGCTCAAGAAATACATCAAGTCAATCAACGTTTTTGCAATGTTCTTATCTTTGGCATATACTCAATATATCCAATAGGAATAATGTAAACCCAATTTTCTGGAATACGAGGTGTTCATGGTACTCCAAAACGTTTTCGAGTTCAGTTCAAAGTATCTACTAGATCAATCATGACTTTTGCAATGTCCTCATCGTCAGTATTTACTAAATCCCGTTCAAAAAGCATAGAATTCCATGAACATGAGATGTCCAAAGGGTCTCCAGTTAGCCCTGCAAGCATAGGCGTAGGATTTCCAATCCAGAGATGGTGAGTGAGATCCGGTCCGGTCTCAGATGTTTTCGAGTGGGAAACATTCTAGATTTCCTGGGCAAAGCGTTTCCTTTGTACTTACCCCACAAGATACATACCCTTGCAGTGGCGGGCATATTTAGACAGAAGGAAATGCTAATAGAATACTAGGTTGCCGGCCAGTTTTTCCAGTTGGAATGTAGAGCCATAGAAAAAGAAGAACAACTAGAAGATGTCCAAGGTTTCCCAAAATGATCTTGAGTTAAGATCAGATATCTACTAGATGCACACTATCTAAGGAGGTGTATGTGTCGATCAATTCGGCTGCGGACTTTTTTTTGTTGATTCGTTTAACGGACGTGGATGATTACATCAAACAATACGTCTTCCAGGATATTTTAGCCAACCGCAATGGCTAGTACAAATGATAAATGAAGTCATATAAGCTAAATGGATTCACTGTGATATCATATCTAACATCATTCATAAGTTAGATCATTGGAAGTCGTTTTGGAAATTTGTTCTTGGAAAATTGTTCGAAAGGACTATCAGAGTATTTAACCGTGAAAATATTTTAGTATGGCATCATTTGTTTCAACGATTCGATATCGAGTCTTAGAACATCAACTCATGGAGGGTCCACTGTAGCTTGTAAAAGAATTAAGTGATATCCTTCCAGCTCGATGGACCTGCTGGGATGTTTGGCGATACATAGGTACATCGTTCAGGACTTGGTTGATTGGCAAGATCACATTTTCTGAACTCAAGTACGTCTGGAGAACCGCAAAGGCCTGTAGTAGCTTCCAAAAATAATAAGTAAAATCCTATCGGCTGCTTGGATGATCAACGATGCACAGATACCCTGCCCTGAATGTTAGCTTGGTTTATCGGGTAGATCACATGTTCTGAACTGATTTAAACTCTAAGACGTTTTGGAGAAATGAAAAGGCCTGTAGTTGCGTGTAAAAATAATGAGTGAAATCCTAACGGCTCAATGTGTCTGCTAGGATGGTCAACAATGCACGAATACGTCGTTCAGTGCTTGGTCAATCGGGTATATCAAAAGATATTTTAGTTACTAGGTAAAGATTGTCGCTTCGGTTTCCTTTGTTCTGCTGTCCGGAACATGTTGGGTACCAAGCTGTCAAATCGTATGGATTTTCCTTCTTTGACATTTAGCTCCCCTATCCTCGCCAGCAAAAGATGTTCCGGACAGCGACAATCTTTATCTGGTAACTAAAATATCTTTTGGTATATCACATGTTCTGAGCTCCAGGACGTTTTGGAGACCCTGTTTGTAGACACATTTCCTAATATATTCGATTATATGTCTCCAGAAAAGTTTGGACGGCCTAGAACATCCGAAAAAGTTTTTCAACGATTTTTCAGTTATATCAAAACGTCAGATAACAATGTAATTCTTATCCTCAAGAAATCTTGTCACTTTTATTTCGATGAGGGGAAGTCGGTGAAGATAATCCTATCTTGTTAGTTACGGCCCTATTAACACTAGCGCTTGAAAACAACATTTGTCCAAAAACTAAGAAAAATTATTTTATTTTAAAAGCTAAATCTCTAAAAAAAATGGTTGAATTATCTTGTTGATACAAACGGAATAATTTTGTTGACGAAATCGGAGCGTGACAAAACCGGAACGTGATAAAATCGGAATATAATATGATTATTATATATAATATGATATTATCTGTATCATGATTTTGGCCATAAATTATATTTCTATATTCAAAATATGAATTATTTCAATGGAATGGAGCTCTCCCATTAGTCTAGTGATGTAAACTCTTTAAATATCCTACCCACTAGAATCCAATATGCGTAGAACGGCAACTCAGAAATGATTCATAATATACAACAGGCGGAAAAAGTTATTTCGCGAAAATCATTGTTGTTTGCGGTTTGCGGTTTTTGCAAAAATAAAACGAATGACTAAAATTTTTCTATGACTAAAATCGGGTTGAAAAAGTGACAAAATCGGGGGTAGATATAATCTGGGAATGGCAAAATCGGATCAATACTGTAAATAATTTTAACTTTATGAATACTCTTATATTCCAAGGAAGTATAAAAAGCGAGAAATGAACTGCAAAACGACAAATTATCATAAAAAAAATATTGTTTTAAACTTGAGAAGAAAGTTATTACAGTTTGTTTAGTGGAATGTTACTCCTTTCAAAAAACTATTTTTTAAAGATAAATATTTTTCCGAATGTTCATAACAGTAAGGTCATCTTCAGTTTTCCGTAGAGCTTGAATATTTTGAAACTCGGCCAAAACATTCTTTGACGTGAAAAAATTTCGATCCAAATTCGAATGCAATAAGTATTAAAACCCCTATATCAATAATAATAGGGGAACAGGTTCGGTTGTGGACACCCCTACGTATCTTATAACAGATGCTGTCATTCTGACAACCGTCATTTGTTTGCTATAGTAACAAAATGTTTTGTGCTCAATATCAATCAAAATAGACATCTCTACTTTGAACTACGAACAAATCATTTTTTTTACAAGAAAAATAATACGAAAGTTTTTTTTACCTTTTTCAACGTTTCATAAATTCATTCCCTGTGTCGCATCGGAGCGAGTCAGACGCATTTAGTTTGGATCTCTCACGCGAACTCGATCAAGTGCTTTTTTACGTTGCCAAATAAACGGCACCGAAGTTTTGCAAGGTGAATTCCTGGCGACCAGAAGGAAGCGGGCTGTAATTGGTAAATTACCAACCGGTAATCATTACAGCGCCGTCAATATCAGCATTCGGACAGAGCATCATCCATCCCCGTACGACGACGTTCGTAGGCACCTACAAAGGCAGAAACAAAACGGCTAAGTACCTATTCGCTTTGTATTGTTTGCATGCGGTGGAGTTGGGTACACTTTTTTCTCGATAGAAAGAATTGGACAGTGCAGAAAGAGTGGGCATTAGCCTGGTCCAAAAAATATTTTTTCTTAAATAAATTTATTTAAGTTTTTTTATCTTTGATACATGGATTTAGAAGTGAGTGGAGGCGAAACGCCTCCCAAAGACAATGTCGTTCGCACGCGATTTTACCAGGCCACATCACCTGGTCCCTGGGTTGTTTACTTTCGGCAGAAAGTGAAAAGTATTGATTTTTAGGAATCAAACGTGACTTGACGCGTCGTTTTCCGAAAACTGATTTTCATCAGATCAATCGGAACAAACTACGTGTAACCGCAGCTACATTCCAGGATGCAAATGCTATCGCAAAAGACCAGAACTATAATGTGGAATATTTGGTTTATGTCCCCTCGCGGGAGGTTGAGATTGAAGGCGTAATTAACGCAGCGAGCCTGAATTGCAAGGATGTACTTGCAGGAAAAGGCCGTTTAAAGAATGCCCTGCAATCTACCGTGGATGTTCTGGACTGCAAGGAATTGCATTCAGCAGCCATGGTAGATGGTAAAAAAGTATATTCGAAGTCAGGTTCGCTACGAGTAACGTTTGCCGGTTCGATACTCCCAAAATATGTAGATATCGAAAATATGTTGTTTCCGGTGCGTCTTTTTGTACCCAGAGTTTTCAATTGTACCAACTGCAAACAGTTGGGGCACACTGCCGAGTTTTGCGACAACAAGCCCCGTTGTGGCAAATGTTTTGAAAAGCATAGGAGGAGCCCTGCCAACAACAAGTTACAAAGTGCGCTTATTGTGGCATGGACCCTCCCCATGGTTTGCAAGAATGCCCGGTGTACAAAAAGCGCACCCAAAAGTTAAGCGTTCGTTAGTACAGCGCTCTAAGCAGTCGTATGCAGAAATGGTGAAGTCGCAAGACACATCCGCAACTGCCAACGCAACGGCTGCTATTTCAGCTACCGTTCAAGTAAGTGATTTTTATGATGTCATTTCCATAGACGAATCGGACTCTGACGTAGCCGATATGGATGATTCTGCGGAGGTACACGTACCCGAAAAGAGGAAGAAACTGTCTTCTGCGGGATTGCGCCGTAAGAAAACAAAAATCATCCCTAGAAGCTTGCCTAAATCTGATGGTAATGGGGGATTATTTAAAATTCCGAAGCAACCTGTCTATACTGCTCCTTTTGACCCATGTTGCAGTAAGACATTCCCGCCATTGCCTAAAACTGATGTTACAAAGAAACATCAGTCAAGGAATATCTCTGAGCAGAAAACTGCTACTCGCACTTCCAAGAAAAGAATCTCGTCCAAGCGAGGATTGATATCCTTTAAGGACCTTGTGGATCGTATTTTGAACTTATTCAATATTCCGAATTCATTGAGGCCAATCATTGACCTCTTTATTCCAACAGTTGAAAGTTATCTGAAGCAATTGACTGTTTCATGGCCTCTTCTTGCAGGACTTGTATCTTTCGATGGATAATACGGCCATACAAGATACAATCACTGTGCTGCAGTGGAACTGTCATAGTCTGAAACATAAATTGGACGTGTTTAAGTTTTAATTCGCAACTCCGATTGCGATATATTTGCACTCTGTGAAACATGGCTTTCTTCTGAAGATGAAATCAACTTCCACGATTTTAACATTATTCGCCAAGATCGGAATGATCATTATGGTGGCGTTCTTTTGGGAATCAAAAAATGTCACACTTTCTACAGAATTCCCATTCCGACTGTTAATGGTTTAGAAATCGTCGCTTGCCAAGTAAATGTAAAGAATAAAGACCTTTGCATAGCTTCAGTGTATATTCCCCCAAATGCCTCACTTAATCGTCGGCATCTTTGGAGCGCAGTCTCTCTTTTATCATCCCCAGTTTTAATACTGGGGGATATGAATGCACATGGTATTGCATGGGGCGAAACTAGAGACGATAACAGAGCGCCTATTTTCTATGATTTGTGCGACGATTTCAACTTGAATATTTTGAACACAGGCGAAGTAACTCGAATAGGACCTCAAGGTCAGGAAAGTCGAATAGATCTGTCTTTATGCTCTAATTCACTATCATTAGATTGCACGTGGAAGGTAATCCAAGATCCCCATGGTAGTGACCACATGCCGATAGTCACCACAATCAAAAGCGGCTATCAACGATCAGTGCCAGTTAATGTTCCTTTCGACCTCACGAAAAACATTGACTGGCAAAAATTCATCGGCGGTAAAAATTGGTATTGAATCAACTGATATTCTTCCTCCACTGGATGAGTATCGATTCCTTACCGAATTGATTCATAAAAGCGCACTAGAAGCTCAGAAACGACGCGTTCCAAGTACATCTGTCATAAGAAGACCAGCCACTCCTGGATGGGATGATGAATGTACTAAGTTGTATTCCGAGAAATCTGATGCCTTCAAGGCTTTCCGTAAACACGGAAGGTCTGAGCTTTTCGAAGAGTATTTGAGGCTTGAAAGAAAGCTCAAAAATCTTCTCAAGGCTAAAAAACGTAGCTACTGGCGACGTTTTGTTGAGGGACTATCACGAGAAACCTCAATGACAACACTCTGGAAAACGGCCCGCAACATGCGGAACCGCATTTCCACCAATGAGAGTGAAGAATACTCCAATCGATGGATATTCAACTTCGCAAAAAAGGTCTGCCCAGATTCCGTACCAGCAGAACCGCTATTTCGAGAATCAGTCACTGATCCCGGTTCTTTGGGTGGACCATTCTCAATGCTGGAACTTTCTATGTCTCTTCTTTCATCAAACAACTCTTCTCCGGGATGCGATAATATCAAATTCAATCTTCTTAAAAACCTCCCAGATATCGCTAAAGACGATTACTTGACCTGTACAACTGTTTCATGGGTACAACATTGTGCCCCCAGAATGGCGCCAGGTCAAAGTAATAGCTATTCAAAAGCCTGGGAAACCAGCGTCTAATCACAATTCATACCGACCGATCGCCATGCTATCGTGCATGAGGAAATTATTGGAGAAAATGATCCTTTCAAGAATTGACCATTGGGTCGAGCAAAATGCATTACTATCAAATACTCAATTCGGTTTTCGAAAAGGTAAAGGAACAAATGACTGTCCAGCGTTGCTCTCTTCAGATATACAGCTGGCCTATGCGCACAAGGAGCAACTGGCTTCAGTTTTCTTGGATATTAAGGGCGCTTTTGATTCTGTTTCCATAGAAGTACTGTCGGAAAATTTGCACAGTAGTGGATTACCCGTTATTTTGAATAATTTTTTGTACAATTTGTTGTCAGTAAAACATATGAACTTTAGTCTCGGCACTCTGACAACTTCCAGAAATAGCTACATGGGCCTTCCCCAAGGTTCATGTTTAAGTCCCTTGCTTTACAATTTCTATGTTAAAGATATTGACAATTGTTTGGAAGGACAATGCACGCTTAGACAACTTGCAGATGATGCCGTGATCTCCCTAAGAGGTTCATGTGCAAATGTCCTGCAAAGACCATTGCAAAATTCCTAAATAACCTGACTGTTTGGGCCAGACATTTAGGGATCGAGTTCTCTCCGCAAAAAACTCAATTGGTAGTGTTTACTAAGAAGCGGTACCCAGCTCAACTGAAACTAAAGCTGTTGAAAGATGACATAAACCAATCTTTATCTTCTAAATACCTTGGGGTCTGGTTTGATTCCAAGTGTACCTGGAAAACCCATATTGATTATTTGTTAGAGAAATGCCGAAAAAGGATCAATTTTCTCCGTTCTATCTCTGGAACTTGGTGGGGCGCTCACCCGGAAGACCTCATCAAACTATATAAAACGACTATTCTCTCTGTTTTAGAGTATGGCTCTTTCTGCTTCCTCTCAGCAGCTGATTGCCACCTGATCAAATTGGAACGAATTCAATATCGCTGTTTGCGTATTGCTCTTGGCTGTATGCATTCAACGCATAACATGAGCCTGGAGGTGCTTGCTGGAGTCACTCCTTTAAAGCACCGTTACTGGGAGCTCTCACTTAGAATACTGATCAAATGTGGAACAAGTAACACACTTGTATTAGAAAACTTCGATAATATGCTTGAACTGGCTCATCGTTCAAGATACCTGCGAGTCTATCTCAACTACATATCGACAGATCTCTGTCTTCCATGTTATAATCCACCTCGAGTTCTCTTTGTCAACGACAGTTCCTCAATTGAATACGATCTGTCCATGAAACATGCTATTCAAGGAATACCAGATCATCTTCGACAAATATCTATCCCTTCCATTTTTTCTGAAAAATATGAACATGTCAATTGCAATAACAGATATTTCACTGATGGTTCTCGCATTAACGGATCCACTGGCTTCGGTGTTTTCAACGTAAATTCAACCACCTTCCGAAAACTTCAAGAACCGTGTTCGGTTTATGTTGCTGAGCTGGCAGCAATTAATTTCGCTTTGGGGATAATTTCCGATCAGCCCGTAGACCATTATTTCATCTTCTCGGATAGTCTTAGTTCTATCGAGGCACTCCGGTCGATGAAACCTGTTAAGCACGCATCTTACTTTCTTACAACTATAAGAGAGCAGATGCGTGATTTGGTCGAAAGATCATTCAAGATTACCTTTGTATGGGTCCCACCCTTTGCCTATTCCATGGCAATGAGAAGGCGGACTCGCTAGCAAAGGTGGGCGCACAGGAAGGTGAAGTTTATGATAGACAAATCTCGAATAACGAGTTTTTCCCATTAGTCCGTCAGAGTACTCTTCAAAATTGGCAAATGATTTGGTCACACAATGAACTTGGACGGTGGCTATTTTCCATAGTTCCAAAAGTTTCTGCGCGAGCGTGGTTCAGAGGTGAGGACTTAAGTCGAGGCTTCATTCGCACGATGTCGAGGCTTATGTCCAATCACTATTCACTAAACACACATCTCTACAGAATAAACCTGGTCGATAGCAACCTATGTAGGTGCGGAGCCGGTTACGATGACATCGATCACGTAGTTTGGTATTGCTCGGAAAATGACGCCTCCAGAGAGCAACTATTGGATACCCTTGTGGCCCGAGGTAAACAACCCTTCCGGGATATAAGAGGTGTTTTGGGAGATCGCGATGTGATATATATGCAGGCCATCTATGCCTTCCTTTGCTTGGCTGACATCAAAGTTTAATGCCTATATTCTTCTCTTTCTCAGTTTTTTTTCTTGTCCGATTCTGTTTCTCTGTACCATGTACCCCGAAGCTCTGGCCATCCGGAAGATGCTCCCTGACAAACCAAAATCGAGCACGACGCCACGCAAAGCCGTTTTCAACGTTCAACGTCAAACGCCCGGATGAGCAGCTGAAATAACCTAAACCCAAATCCCTACCCCGTCCGTCCTGTATTAAGTTTTTTTTTAACCTTGAATCGCCACGAGTATTATGGTCTATGTCCCCTCCCAACTAACTGTTAAGATAAGATGATATACCATGTAAAAATATCATACTTGAGAATTGCGGCTCCGCAAAGTGTCACACACGACTGAGCCTACCAAATAAATGAACTGGTAAAAAAAAAAAAAAAAAACGTTTCATAAATTAAAGTGATTCAATTGAAAAAATGAGTTCCAATGCGTATTTTTACAGTAAATTTAACTTATTTTGAGGATCAATAACGATTGCCATCAAAATATGAAAGCGCATTTTTTTTTCTTCACGTTCCAAAAAGGCTGCAAAATTTGGTTGTGGGCACCCTCAGAATGGGTCACTGTTTCAACCACATATAATGCTTGTAGAATAGATTTAATGTATCTGAAGGCAAGAAAACTAAATTATAAGAGACCTTTTTGAACGATTTGGTTATCCGATCTCCATAGTGAAGGCTCTGACCCATTCTCACCCCCGATGACGGTAATAAAAAAAACCTTACCACACCAAGATTATTGAATTCTTCTTCTTCTTCTTCTTATTGGCATTACATCCCCACACTGGGACAGAGCCGCCTCACAGCTTAGTGTTCATTAAGCACTTCCATAGTTATTAACTGCGAGGTTTCTAAGCCAAGTTACCATTTTTGCATTCGTATATCATGAGGCTAACACGATGATACTTTTATGCCCAGGGAAGTCGAGACAATTTCCAATCCAAAAATTGCCTTGACCGGCACCGGGAATCGAACCCAGCCACCCTCAGCATGGTCTTGCTTTGTAGCCGCGCATCTTACCGCACGGCTAAGGAGGGCCCCCAAGATTATTGAATTATTTAATCCAATAACTTGAATACGGCTCCGTATTCACTTCACAAACTTTTGTGCCTTCCAAATAAATTACCGGGACAAGCGAGCGTGGGCAGACTCTCTGGCCGACGAAGGAGAGAGAGCCGCCGCAACCGGGGACATTCGCCTCCTCTACGATATCTCACGACGCTTAAGCGGGGCGAAGATGAATGCAACGATGCCTGTGAAAGACGCGAATGATCAGTTATTGACCGACCCAACTGATCAGCTGAAACGCTGGTTCGAGCACTTCGAACAACTTTTTCAAGTGCCAACCAGGCCATCACCACCTCGGCATGCCTAGGATCCGACGTATAACACGTGTCAATACCGAAGCTCCATCACTGCTAGAGATTCAAACAGCCATCCAAAGCATGAAATCAAATAAAGCCCCAGGGGTCGACCGCATATCAGCCGAGATGCTCAAAGCTGACCCCATGACATCCGCTCAACTACTGCATCGTTTATTTCGTAATATCTGGGACACCGCAACATTCCCGGTCGACTGGATGCAAGGTATCTTAGTGAAGGTGCCCAAAAAGGGTGACCTGACTGTATGCGATAACTGGCGAGGCATTATGTTGCTGTGTACCGTTCTCAAAGTTCTGTGCAAAATTATCCTAGCCCGGATTCAGGAGAAGATCGATGCGACTCTCCGGCGGCAGCAAGCCGGATTCCGTGCCGGAAGATCCTGTGTGGACCATATTGTCACGCTCCGCATCATTTTGGAGCAGGTCAACGAATTCCAAGAGTCCCTTTACTTGGTATTCATTGACTACGAAAAAGCTTTCGACCGTCTCAATCACGAGAATATGTGGGGCGCCCTGAGACGCAAGGGGGTTCCTGAGAAAATCATCGGCCTCATCGAAGCACAGTACGAGGCCTTTTCGTGTAGAGTGCTGCACAATGGGGTCCTGTCCGACCCTATCCGGGTCGTAGCTGGTGTGAGGCAAGGATGTATTCTATCACCGTTACTGTTCCTCATCGTAATCGATGAGATTCTGGTAGATGCGATTGACCGTGAACCAAACCGCGGGATGTTATGGCAGCCTATAACCATGGAGCACCTAAACGACTTCGGATTGGCGGATGACGTTGCACTACTCGCGCAACGGCGCTCTGATATGCAGAGTAAGCTCAACGACCTTGCCGATCGCTCCTCCTCGGCAGGTTTAGTCATCAACGTCAACAAAACCAAATCATTGGATGTAAACACGGTGACTCCTTCCAGTTTCACAGTAGCCGGGCAACCAGTGGAGAATGTTGAAAGCTTCCAATATCTTGGTAGCCAAATGGCGTCAGACGGCGGTACCAAGATCGACATAGGCGCACGGATCAAGAAAGCAAGGGCTGCCTTTGCGAGTTTAAGAAATATCTGGAAAAACAGGCAGATAAGTGAACGCACCAAAATACGAATTTTCAACTCTAACGTGAAATCTATGCTGTTATACGCTAGCGAAACATGGTGTGTATCAGTGGAGAACACTCAACGGCTGCAGGTGTTCATTAACAGATGCCTGCGGTATATAATTCGGGCCTGGTGGCCTCACAACTGGATCTCAAACAACGAGCTCCATCGTCGTTGTCACCAGAGGCCGATAGCAACTGAAATTCGGGATCGGAAGTGGGGCTGGGTCGGCCACACTCTACGTAGGGGCGGAAACGAAATCTGTAAGCAAGCATTAGACTGGAACCCAGCGGGACATCGCAGCAGAGGCAGACCCAGAGGCTCATGGCGGCGAAGCCTCAATAAAGAAATAAAAGAAGTCGACCGAAATCTAACCTGGCAACATGTTAAAGCGATAGCCGGGCATCGCTCAGGATGGAGATCTTTCAAGTCGGCCCTTTGCACCACCGGAGGTGTACAGGATCCATAAGTAAAGTAAAAAAATAAATTACTGTTGTAAGATATGCTCTTCATTTTCAAAACATACTTAGCGTAGAATAGTGTATAAAATCAAGGAATTGACGTCGTAGTGTCAACCATAAAATAATGTTCGTAGGTCAGATCTTCTTCTTCTTCATTGGCATTACATCCCCCATTGGGACATTACCGCCTCGCAGCTTAGTGTTCATTAAGCACTTCCACAGTTATTAACTGCGAGGTTTCTAAGCCAGGTTACCATTTCTGCATTCGTATATCATGAGGCTAACACGATGATACTTTTATGCCCAGGGAAGTCGAGACAATTTCCAATCCGAAAGTTGCCTAGACCGGCACTGGGAATCGAACCCAGCCACCCTCAGCATGGTCTTGCTTTGTAGCCGCGCGTTTTACCGCGCGGCTAAGGAGGGCCCCCGTAGGTCAGATGGTACTTTAAAAATAATATTGTAAATCGTACAAAACTTTTGATAGAATAATTATACACCTAAGATTTTTGGATACAAAGCACAATATAGCTTTCCAACGATTTATAAATACACCCGATTCTTTTTTTACACGGGGGATGCGTTCCGTGTAAAAAAAGTTTTCAGTTCAAAAATTGAAAATCCGTGTAAAAAAAGTTTTATGATTGCGAACCTAGCTAAAAAATAAATTTTCAAAAATAAAACCAAGAAGGTGGCCAAATACTATATGGCTGGCTTGATTTTGAGGCCACAATCTTCCTCTTTCCAACGATATGCTGACCTTTAAGATTGGTTAAGAAATATTGGAGTTATGACAGTTTTGGCGAGTCAAGAATTGACAAGAATCGAGGGGTCCATAAAAGTGATTTCGTGTGTAATTAACGAGGGGTCCATCTTTCTGAAGAATTTAACTCGGATCCTACGTATACTCGCCGAATGCTTTCGAATTAGCATAAATTTTGGCATTTTTGAGAACCTCGTGCAAATAGTGGCTCGGCCTCAGCGATAGTAGTCGGGATTTCCTGCAGGAAATTCTGGGAGATTCTGGAAGATGCGATTTACCCTGAACCATGACATGCTAAAATGACATATTGGCTGATTTTATGGCACTCCTAGGTCAACGTCCGCTCTGATATGTAGAGTAAAGAGCTGGGCAGAATGGATACGTTTGCCTGCGTTTTGACAGTTTTACCCTAGGTTTTACCATGGGAAAGTAAGCTTGACAACCTTGGCAGTTGAATTTATCATCGTCGGCTTTGGCGAGTTTAAGATACATATGGGAAAACAAGCAGATCGTTCAATGCATAAATATCCAAATATTTAAAAGAGAATACGCTAGAATCGTCGTGTGTATCAATGGAGAACGTTCAATGACTGCAGATGCTCACCAACAGATATCTACTGCTCTATAATTCTAGCCTTGTGACTTCACAATATCATATTTTAAAACTATGACGGTTTTCGCTATCAAAAACACCAAATAGGCCTTGGCCTTTGCCAGTTGACTTTTATATTTCAATCTATAATATTTGCGAAAATGCCGAATTTTTTTCATCGTGTGGTTAGGACATTTTTAACGAATTTTTATTACAATTGTTACCTACGAAAAAACGGAAACTCACCTAAAAATCAATAAATTACGGTATATCGAAAATCCTATTGGCCATATCGCTTGAAAGCACCCACCGCCACACAGTTAGTCGAAACCAAATGCTCACTTCCGTCGATTGTCATTTGTTGGCGGATTTAGTAGAGGGGATGTCGCTTACAGAGTTTCTACATTCCCCGATTCTTACGCCAATAGCCAGTGTAGTGTTTATTCGTCGTTGATGTTTGCCAGCGATAAGCATCATCATTCTGGCCAAGGAAGAAGTGTGCGCGATATTCCTAGTCCGAGGGGAACGAGGTTGTTTGTTTAGCCTCGAGAGGATTTCGAGCTCAGATGGAATCTACGGTATTTATTGGAATTGGCTCTCGTTGGTATCTGATGGTTTGTACTTGACGCATGGCAAAGCAATGAGTCCCATCAGCTGCATGCTCCTATGATGTTTATTTTTCTGTGTGCTGGATAAGCACATTTTAGCTATTTGTCATTCGTTTTGTGCAAACTCGACGACAGGTGCCCAATACACTGCTTGTTTGCATTCGTTTTATTGACAGAACTCTTAAGGGGGAAGTGCTCATGTTATTTCAAGGCTTTTCAAAAGATTATGATTTGACAACTCAATAACTTTTAAAAGTATTTACTTTTCAAAAATTGGCTTCTGCTTGCAAAAAATAAATAAAACCAGCCGAAGTGGTTAACTAAGTAACTGCAAATAATAATCGATATGATCAGCAAGTGTTTCACTCAACACTGTTTTCCTTCAAACTTCCTAAACTATAGCACGAGTAGCACCGAGTTTAAATCCAAGTATAATTTCTAAGATTTTTAAGAGTAATAAAGCTAAATTATTCTATCTAATACAACACTATAGCCAGCAATGTTATGAGATATCACAAGTCACAGTTTTTATAAACATAAAAGGTTTAATTTCTCTACTTCTGGTTCAAATTTCGTAGATATTTTATTCAGCCTTCTGAAGCATATGTGTTTAACTACTGTCTTTTATAAATTCTGTCATAAAATTTGAAAGCCTCTGTGTCTGCAAAGAAGACATTGCATAGCTTTAAAATCCACCTCCCTACCATCTTGCACCACAACATGATTACTGATTCGAATCACGCTTTAACTTTATGTGCCAGTATTACATCATCCCCCTTCTATGACGTTCAAATTCAAAACATTCCATATTGACTAACGCCACTCCATCCTTTTCTTCTCTTTCCACGTTCAACCCGCAGAACTTCCTCTCGGCGAACCTGCAGTGCTGGTGGAATGCTCCGCTGGCGGCCGCCACCAAAGTGCTCAAATATCTCGGCCACATCTCGCCCGGAATGCTGCTGATAACGGCCGAACCGTGCGCCCTCGAGATCATCCGTAGTGCCTACGCGAGGAGTGTCCTCAAACCGCCGGCCACCTATCTGATCAGTTCGCTGGGTAAGTCCATCCACAACAACACAACTCGACCGACATATGAGTATATGTACGAGCATGAGCACAATTTCACATTAAAAGAAGGTAGAACGGGGTGAAATTTATGAGTGCACGATAAAGTGAGAGAACCATTTGCCTCCCGGCACAAAGCCAAATTGTGCATTGTTTTCCATTCACTCGTTTGGCATCCATTCATGCTGTAGGGGACCTAGTGGTTGTCCATCGGTGGTGGTCGGTCGATGACCGGAAATCAGATCTCATATTTTTTACGAATATCCCGAAGGGACTCTGCCTCTGCATGAATATTTATACGTATAGCTATTTGTATGTCCCGATGTTTTCCTATGTGCCTGTGCTCTCAGCTGAAGGCTCTTCATTATTTTTATGGTTTTATAATCTCCTACTAATAGTGAACGGCCATAAAAGACACGTGTCTTGTCGAAAAGAGAAATTTGGTATATTGTATCAGATTGCGGGGAGGAGAAACGGATATCAATTACTTTTGATACCGTGCAAGTAATTGATGTCAGCACTTTTGTCACGTGATGACTTTTTAGCATTTTGTTCTTGACTTTAAAAAAATCATTCAAATTGAAAAGGAATAGAAAGAAGGGACGTCTTTAAAGCAAAATATAGTCGTTCCACACTATTCGCTAAAAAAAAGTTACGCGGATACATTCGTGAAGAAAATCGTTGTAACTAAATTTTCAAATGACTGTATCTCAGTGGTTTTTCAACCGATTTTCTCAGTTTTTTCACCAACCTTAGCCATCTCTTCTAGTTTCTTGACATATTGTATCTAGATATTGTATCTAGAGTTGTTCAATTTTTCACTAGAGCTGTCGGAGTAAAGCAACGGATTTAGAAACATGCGATTTTGGAGATACTTAAATTTTATTACCAGAAATGATATCTATTCATATAATGTTGATGGAAATTATTAAATAACACATAAAAGACATCACCTGGAACATAAGAACGTATTTTGAGCATCCCTACTATGTATACGATGATAATTCGGTGCCTTTAGGAAACACTTTATACTACAGGATGTATGAAGCTCCAGAAAATGTTTTAAAGCATGTTGTCTACTGTGAACTTGTTAAAATAAATGTAAACTATATACGAAACATGTGTGATAATAAATTATGATGTTCTAGGATCTCCGAACTGTACTGAAATTCGAATCAAATGGTCTACCGAATCAATCAAGGCTTCCATAATGTCCCATACCGCGGTTTCAACCCAATTATGTCCTCCGAGTATTTATCTTTCACTTGCGTCTCAAATCCAGGCATTTGAGATGTTGTAAGATCTCCAAATTGTCCTGAAGTTTGAGTAAAATGATCTATCGAATCAACGAAAGCTTCCATGATGCCCCCAGCCACGGTATCACCCCAATTATGTCCTCCGAGTATTTATCTTTCACTTGGTCGGGGTTCAGCCAAAACGCACCAAGCGCCAACGAATAATTACCGATTTTTCTGCACAAAATATCACAAGTCAGTCTAAAAGCCGCTTCGTGCGGTTTGGTTGAACCCCGACCACTTGCGTCTCAAATCCAGGCATTTGAAATGTTGTAAGATCTCCAAATTGACCTGGAGTTTGAGTAAAATGGTCTATCGAATCAACTAAGGCTTCCATAATGTCTTCAGTCGCAGTATAAACCCTATCATGTCCTCCGAATAATTGTCTTCCACCTGCCTATCAAATCCAGGCATAGGAGATGTTGTAAGATCTTCAAATGATCCTGGAGTATGTGTAAAATGGTCTATTGAATCTACCAAGGCTTTCATGATGCCCCCAGCCGTGGTATCTAGCCAATTATGTCCTCCGAGTATTTATATTTCACTTGCGTCTCAAATCCAGCCATTTGAGTTGTTGTAAGATCTCCAAATTGTTCTGGAGTTTGGACAAAATGGTCTATCGAATCAACCAAGGCTTCCATGATGTCCTCTGCCGCGGTATTACCCCAATTATGTAGTCCGAATAATTGTCTTCCACCTGCGTCTCAAATCCAGGCATAGGAGATAATGTAAGATCTTCAAAAGGTCCTGGAGTATGAGTAAAATGGTCTATTGAATCTGCGATTCAAGACAACACTTGTAGAGTACATCAAAAGCTTCCGTTTAGAGTTGTTGCGATGATTTTTGGCATTTATATCTCTTGTCAGATTTTTTTTCAAAATTTAAAATATCCCAAAAACACTAAATCGACTTGAGCCACCTCGAAATTTTATCCGAATTAGCTGAAAATTTTACAGGAGGCTTATATTTGCATAAGAATTGTGATTCTGGGCTGACCGGTTGCATTTTCATACTTTTTGAAAACATGAAGAGGTCTACTGGGGATACATATAGCCAATCTAAAAGTTATCCACCCTGGGCGGCTGATCGCTTTAGCCTTGACCTCGGGCTTGGTCATATTGTTATTGACTTCCATTATTTATTTAGATTACATCGCCACCAGCCCAGCACCTGGGTCTGCATCTACTGCGATGTCCAGCCGGATTCCAATCCAGCGCTTGCTTGCAGATTTCGTCTCCGCTCTTTCGTAATGTGGCCGACGCACCTCTTCTTCTACGCTCGCGAATTTCTGTTGATATCGATTGTTGATGGCATCTCTGCATTGCGCAAGTTAGACAACATCATCAGCCAAATTGAAGTCGTTCAGATTTTATCTCAGACTAATGCCGAAGTGGCCACACAGGCTTAAAAATCTTCTCCATTCAATTTGGTCTATGGCTGTACGTCGCCAAACACACAGTCTGTGGAGGGTCCGCAAATCATCCTCTCTGATCAATCCACCTTGTTCGCTGCGCACATCGCCTTCTTATTTTTGGCGGATCGTTGTCGACGACCAGTTCCACCGGATTACTATCCGACATTCTGGCTACGTGCCCAGCCCATTGTAGTCGTCAAATTTTCGCGGTGTAAACGATGGAATCAACAGCTGATGCAACTCGTAGTTCATTCGCATCCTCCACGTACCGTCCGTCATCTGCACCCACCGTGGATGGTACGCAGCACTTTCCTTTCGAAAATTCCAAGTGCGCGTTGGCATCAAGGACTATGTCCAAGGGCTCCTGTGACCACGGACCACTGTGAATTGTAGTGCCTTCCTAGGATGCGATGGGGTTTGACAGTGGGCTCTGTTAAAATTCTATAAAAAAAAGCTGCATGTATCCGCAAGCAGGCTGCGCCAAACCGACCATGTGCCGCTCAAAGCGCACAAGATGAAATTCCTGGTATTAGGTGGGACGTTAAACAGACCTGACACAACGGCTCTCCGCAAACCTGCTATGCGCAGGCCCAATAAGTCTCCCTTAACCTTCCCAGTGCATTGGGGTCTATTTTGGACTTGAGATGGTTTAAAAACGTTGCAGTTAATATGTAACCATATGAAACAGGGGTTTGAAATTTTCCGACTTTTCCTAACTTTTGGAAACGAAAATTTTTGGGTAACCAGCTTTCAGCGACCTCTATGAACGCCGCAACAAAAAAGTGACATATTATGCATTAACGGGTCTAAAATGACCCCAACTTGAATTCGCTCCCAAAGGTTCATTTTCAAACCGATTTTCAATCTTTTGGAACAAAATTGTATGGATTCCGCGGATTCCGGATTCCGCGTTACGGACAGAATTTTGCAATTTAGCAATTCTTAGGCCAATTTTTGGGGCGATTTCTTGCCGTTAGAAGGGTAATTTTGGATATGCTCTCCAATTTGCCTAACAATAATCCCAACAGGATGTAGCCATTGTCCATTTCAATGGATCAACACAATTCCTGATTATTCCACAGTCCAGTGTCCCTCCGGAAGACTCGGAACGTCCGTAAAAGTGGTCGTTTCATGAAACTGACCCATTGTGATGAACTTGAGTGGCCCGGAGGTCCTCCAGAGGATCTGGAACATCCGTAGAAGTGGTCAATTCATTAACTTACTTACTTACTTATGAATCCTGTACACCTCCGGTGGTGCAAAGGGCCGACTTGAAAGATCTCTATCCTGAGCGTTTTCCAGCTACCGCTTTAACCTGTTGACAGGTTAGATTTCTTTTATTTCTTTATTGAGCCTTCGTCGCCAAGAGGCTCTGGGTCTGCCTCTGATGCGATGTCCCGCTGGGTTCCAGTATAATGCTTGTTTACAGATTTCGTTTCCACCCCTACGTAGAGTGTGGCCGACCCAGCCCCACTTCCGATCCCGAATTTTTGTTGCTATCGGCCTCTGGTGACAACGACGATGGAGCTCGTTGTTTGGGATCCAGTTGTGAGGCCACCAGACCCGAATTTTATACCGCAGGCATCTGTTGATGAACACCTGCAGCCGTTGAGTGTTCTCCACTGATACACACCATGTTTCGCTAGCGTTTAACAGCACAGATTTCACGTTAGAGTTGAAAATTCGTATTTTGGTGCGTTCACTTATCTGCCTGTTTTTCCAGATATTTCTTAAACTCGCAAAGGCAGCCCTTGCTTTCTTGATCCGTGCGCCTATGTCGATCTTGGTACCGCCGTCCGACGCCATTTGGCTACCAAGATATTGGAAGCTTTCAACATTCTCCACTGGTTGCCCGGCTACTGTGAAACTGGAAGGGGTCACCGTGTTTACATCCAACGATTTGGTTTTGTTGACGTTGATGACTAAGCCTGCCAAAGTGGAGCGCTCGGCAAGGTCGTTGAGCTTACTCTGCATATCAGAGCGCCGTTGCGCGAGGAGTGCAACGTCATCAGCCAATTCGAAGTCGTTTTGGTACTCCATGGTTATGGGATGCCATGACGGCCAGCGGTTTGGTTCACGGTCAATCGCATCTACCAGAATCTCGTCGATTACGATGAGGAACAGTAACGGTGATAAAATACATCCTTGCCGTGAGGCTGGTGTGAACCAGCTACGGCAGATCATGCCTTGTTGGTGGTTGCCTGGCTGACACTTGAAAAAGTTGTTCGAAGTGCTCGAACCAGCGTTTTAGCTGGTCAGTTGGGTCGGTCAATAACTAATCATTCGCGTCTTTTACAGGCATCGTTGCATTCATCTTCGCTCCGCTTAAGCGTCGTGAAATATCGTAGAGGAGGCGAATGTCCCAGGTTGCGGCGGCTCTCTCTCCTTCGTCGGCCAGAGAGTCTGCCCACGCTCACTTGTCCCGTCGACATGAGCGCTTTACTTCCTTCTCCAGAGCCGAGTATCGTTGACGGGCTAAGACTCTGGCTCATCTGGTTTTTGATCGCTCTATCGCGGTTTTGGCTTCTTTTCGCTCATCTATCTTCCTCCAGGTCTCATCGGTGATCCATTGTTTTCTCTGGGTGCGCAGTTCGCCCAAATTGTTCTCGCTGGTGGCTATGAACCCTAGCAGTACACATGTCCCACATAGGTTACTGCAACAGAAATGCGACTAGCTTTGGTCACAATCAAGTTGCTCCAACTATTTTAGTCTGACTTGTGCTGCTCGGGAAGGCATTCTTGATGGCGATCCATTGGTCTTCCACGCTGCCACCTTCCGGAATATTTGCCGCACGCGTCTCCACTTCTTCAACGAAGGACCGTTTCACCATGGCATCTTCCAGTCGGCGTGTGTTGAACCGTCGTCCAACTCTCTCCTCCTGCCGGCGAATCCGCGCAATGCGCCGGCGTATTTCACCGATAAGGAGGTGATGATCAGACGCGATATCGACACTACATTTATTCCGTACATCAAGAAGGCTCCGTTTCTATTTTCGGCTGATGCAGATGTGGTCGATTTGATTTTCTGTAAAGCCGTCACGGGAGACCCACGTGGACCTTGTGAACCAGTCGATGAGGGAAGAGCGATCTACCTATCACCATGTCGTTATTACTACAAAATTCTGCGAACAGCTCTCCGTTTTCGCACATTTCTCCGAGAACATGGCGTCCCATAATGCGCTCATGGTTTGATTTGTTGAATCCGATTTCGCATTGAAGTCGCCCAAAGTCTCCATCCCGGGACATCCCGGGACAAAAAATCCCGGGATTTAGGGAAATTCGGGATTTCCCGATTCCCGGGATATTATTTTTGAAATCCCTAAAATCCCGGGATACCCGGGACAAAAAATACTGTTTCATTTCCGGTTCGCAAACAGTGTAATTTTTCTTCTTACAAAAGTTATTTGTTTTGAACGCGAAACCCAACTTGGTGATAAACTCATATCATATTTTTATACGTCCCATTAGACATGATTTTTTCCAAGTTTTCAAGCCAAGGTTCTTTGTGATGCACAATCGATATCATCTTATTATTAAATTAGTAAGAGAGGAACAGACATGAAAATATCGGAGATAGTTAATAGAACACCTTCACAAAAAATATAAGATTCCCCTATACTTTTCAATGGAGGACTACTGACTGATGCAGCTACAACTCTCTATTAATTAAACGACAAGTATCTACAGTACAAGATCAGCTTCATCTATTTGGCGCCTGCTTCCTACCCATCTCCCGTCTACAGCGAGGTTGTGTACACTAGCTGATATTCGCCTTGCTAATCTCCTCGCGCCGCCCAACATTGTTTCAGTCTTCCTGAGCTTCTTGCCTCCAGAACAATTCTTGATCCAATTAATGTCCTTCCAATCGACGTTCGTACAACAAACTGTCCTACACATGCGCAAGTACAAGTGGTCCGACCTCGATGCTCTGCCTATTTTTTTTTTGTGTATCGCTTCGATCAAAGTCAACTCTGTTCAACAGGCTGCAATCATATTGTCCAATTCTCGGCTTTTGTCAAAATTTTATACCAACTTTAATCACGTAATAGCCTATTCAGATTGGGCTGTTTATGACTTTGTTAAGTGAGAGGGTATCCAATTATTGCGAGGTGTTCAGACTGCAGCAAGATAATATATCTTGACGTTTCCATGTTTCCTCATTTGCACGCTAATACAGGGTTGAATTCAAGGAGAGTTTTAAAATTTAATTTGCGAAATCAAGCATTTGTGTGGCGACAATCGAACATTTTTTTCTGAACAAAGTTTCTACGAAAAAAAAAATATAAAAAAAAATACGAAAAGGGATTTTTGAAGAATATTTGAAGCTCTCATTAAGGATAATGAGCGAAGCTACATTCATTAGTTGGGTTCTTCGGGGAATCAGACTATTCCTCAATTTATTTTTAAGTTTAAAAAGTATTTTGATTCTGTACTATGATCGAACGGAGATTTGATAGAAAAATTTAGATACTTTTGGGAATTCTCACAAATAAATAAAAAAGGACGATTGGACCAATTTTCAAGAAATATTATCGAACTAAAATGTATTTCCACCAGTATCTCCATGTATGGAGGGCAACTCAGCAATTTTTTTTTTTTTTTCAAAAATGGAAACTGAACCATTGCGTTCTACTCGACAATCAATGATACAGCTTCTAACAAAATCGAATCGTGTGAATGTGATATAATGTAAACTGGATTTTGGATGAATTAATGCATTACCAATCCATGTTTTATTTAAGGTTATTCTACTTTATATATACATCCCATTCAAATCGTACAGTTGTCCCACGTGAAAAATGTTGAAATCCAAAGTATATTAAGCCATTCAAGGAGCAGAATTGAAACAATTTATGAAATCATGTTTATTCATCAAATATATTCGTTTTACAACCATTCCTACGTTTTAAATTGTCTTCCGCATTGGCCCTTGAACTTTAAAAATTTATTCGATTTGTTCTATTAAATCTAGGTTTAAGTTAAATACTTCATGTTAATTCTAGAGAGCATCTGTTTTTTAAACAATTCATGTTGAATAAGTGGAGAATAAATAATTATCATCATTATTTTTCATCATATAAAATGCTTTCCACAAAATCATCACAATCCGAGTTATTCTTCAGCGCTCAGAAGATTTCCATCTAGCATGCATTCGACCCTGCTGCGACAGAAAGAGCATGACTGTCAACTACGAAACGAAATGAAAACAGAGAGAATTTTCTCTCTGGCAAAGAGAGCGTGACGCTTGTCAGTTTTGTTTTGTTGAATTTCTCCCTGCATCCCAGTTAGAACGAATGCTCTCTCGTAATAATTGTTCGTAATAAATTCTTTATGACTCTTTTTAGCGGGTATCTTTTGACAGCGCAAAATGTATGGAATATTACGTAAATAATGACATCATAAAGCGTATTTACCCTGAAACGCCAATTATTATGTCATTAATGGCGTAATCTGAATAGGCTATAACATATTAACCCCATTACCGTTAAATTATCGAGTTAACTTACGTTAAATTATCGAATTTCGATAATAATTGAGTTGATTCATCTTTATCGCAGCAAGCGATTACGTTGAATACAATTAACTTTATCGGCGATAACGATAAAGTAACGATTAACATTAAGATTAGGAAGCGATCTGTTCAAGATTAGGAAGAGCTGCAGCTCTTGGCAGAAGTATCAATTAGAGCCTGTCATGGGTTGGAGGATACTCTAGTATTGTGTTTTCTTTGTAAGGGAGTTCCCATATATCCAATAGGTTATGGGCTCGGTACGATTCTCCTGCGCATCTTCCATCTTTCGTCACTAGGGTATTGAATTCCAGCAACTGTCTAAACCCAATGCATATTCAAAACAATGCAAACAGCTAAGCCAACTTCAACCGCCAGCGAACCCTTCGTCTCGGACTCGGCGATCATATATTCCAAAAGGGTACTCTACCTTCCGAGAAAAACGTGAATATTATTTGATTCTTGAAGTCGTTTTTTTTTTTCGAAAGAATCGATTCAAATTAGAATTGAATTGAGCTTCAATTTGAAATCTGTATTATCTGGGCTTTTAAAATATGAACTTTTCCCCTGAACATTGAATAAAATCGTCTTTAAATCAAAAAATAAGTTTTCTAAGGAAACATCGAAAAATCTCGGGATTTCCCGGGATATTCGAACAAGTCCATCCTGAATCCCGGGACAACGAAAATGGCCGGGAAATGGAAACTCTAGCGCAAACAGATCTTGATATCACCCTTCGGAATTCTATCTACGACGGCATTGAGTTGACTTTAGAAGTTCTCTTTGTCTTGCAGATCGGCAGCATCGGTTGGCGCATAACATTGGATTATAGTAAGGTTTCGGACCCGTGTTCTAAATCTGGCAACGATTATCCTTTCACTTATAAGTTCCCATTTCATAAGCGCAGAGTGTGCCTGAGCGCTTAGTAGGAAGCCAAATCCGCGATGCCGGGGAGCGTGTTCACCTCGTAAACCAGAGTATAGCAGAACTTGTCTTGACAGCGTTCTGTGTTCTCTAAAGTTTGGCCAACGGACTTCACTCAGTCCCAGGATCTCAAGCTTCATGCGGCGTGCCTCGTCGAACAAATTGATGTTTCGGGAATAGAAGGTTGTTGGCCCAAGGTTCCCTATCCACCGGGATGGGGCTGCCATCTTATGTATAGCTTCCGGGAAATAGCATTCCATACTCAGCCGCTGGATGTCAGAACAGACGCTGTTGGAGCCGCACCTCCTTGGTGAACAGACGCTCGATTAGTCGGGTCAAATTTGTTTAAAGTCCCAGCCAACATCAGGACTAGGCTGGTGCGTTTTGAGCGACACACGGTCGCTTTGATAGGGCCTGCTTGGGGACACATGCAGCTTTTTATAGAAGTTCAATAGAATCCACTGTCGAACTCCACCACATCCTAGGCAGACCCCACAGGACGCACCCTCTCACTCTAGTACGCACTCAAGTACGCAACCCTTAGCTGGCGGTCAATTGTCATCGGAAGACCCGTGGAAGCGTGAGTATTGGAACTTGTGAGGACCAGAGCTATGTTAGGCGCTCCTTCCCGGGTGTCAACTCACCATTTCGTAGCCCAATACCCAAATTCTCCTGTAAACCCATCGGAAAATCCACAATAAATTCATTCCAGAATTTATACAAAAACTTCTTCTGAGTTTCAAACCAGGGATGCCTTTGCGATTTTTTTCAAGAAATACTTTATGCATTGCTCATTAAAATCGTGTATGAACTCCTTCGAATATTCCTACGAAAATTCCGACGTGAATTCTTCATGAAAGAGGAATTTCCCGGAGCAGTTCCCTCAAGAGTTTTCTAGAGAAATTTTCTTGAAGGAATTTCCACGGATGTTGTTGTAGGTATTTGTATGAGAATTCTTGAAGAGTTTCAGAATAAGTCTCTGAAGATAAAGCGGGAGGATTTCCGGAATAATTTGCTTATGATATGTCGGAGAAGTTTTCAATAGAATTTCCCAGAAAAGTCCTTAAGGTTTTCTGGACGAATTCTTGAAGAAAGTCTGGAGAAGTTTCCGTGGGAAATCCGGAGGAATTCCTGGAGGAGCTTCCGGAGGAATTCCTGTAGGAACTTCCAGAGGAATTCCTGTAGGAACTTCCAGAGGAATTCCTGGAGAAACTTCCAGAAAGAATTCCTGTAGGAACTTCCAGAGGAATTCCTGTAGGAACTTCCGGAAGGAATTCCTGGAGGAATTTCCGGAAGGAATTCCTGGAGAAACTTCCGGAAGGAATTCCTGGAGGAACTTCCAGAATTTCCATGAGTCGATTGTCCCTTGAATACTGACATATGGAGGTTGAGGTCCCGATATAGGGAGACTGCTCCGTTTTCCATTTCACTGAACATATATTCATCTCAACGCGAAGCAAAGAAATACGGTACTAATTCCGTCGCTTCTTTTTGCTAACATGCGTGCTCACTGCTGAAAAAAATCACAAACATGAGAAATAAATCAAATATCTTTTCCTTGCTTTGTTTTTTATGAGATAAATATCGGAGCTATGAGATGAAGTCCAGGAGCAGTATCCCTATCTAATTTCCAGTAACAAAAAATTTTAAAACAAATAGTGTCATCTATTTGTTTTATGAATTGACTATAACTACAGATTTTTTGATTTGGCGGAGCTTTGTTGGTGACTTCCTACTCACCTTCCTGAGAATATGTTACGATGATCATTTATTACGCAGGATACGATATTAGGAAGACTATGACGAGTGTCATGAATTGACCGATTTTACCAATCCATGAGAATTGGTTACAATCATTTGTTACTAAAAGTAGGAAAATAAAAAATTGAAATCGTGTTCTTCATCTTCTATGGCTTCAATTAAGTGGTTTTTTATGAAATTATCACTTTTACATGTGATACGGAACTTCCGGAGGGCCTTCGGTTGCTACTCACATCCGTGAGAATAGGTCACGACAAGGATTTCTTGCTCAGAGTACGACAAGGAAATCTATTTAAAAAATAGGCTCTTCTTGTATGTGATACATCAATTAACCACTTTAACCAATGCACAACGTGTCACTTTTTTAATGCACAAGGAAGGTTAATAAAATACTGTGTATAAAAATCTTCATTTGACATTTCCAAGAGATAGGGACTGCGGTATTATGAAAAAGCTTGTTTGACAATAATGCACTGAACCCAAATAACAAAATGAAATCTACCCAATTACGCCAATTATGTCTACAATCAGCCTGATTTACTGCAATCGCGATCAACAAGCGATCGTATTTCACAAGTTCACCCTAGATTTCACGTCTGATATGACTCCTTTCCAGCATAATTAACAAATTAATCTCGCCGACAGATTTCTCCCCCTTCACTTGTCGAGTTGGGTACCTACTGACGATATGGTGCCTTTACTAGGCTAATGCCGCGCGCGCTTGGGAGAAAAATCTCCGAGACCTGGCTTCAACACTCTGACTCTGACATGAATTAATTTTCCTCTCAAGATGGCAATTAGCATACACCCGGCCCGGCCGATCATTGGAGCAAGCTTCGCGGAAGTCTGCTTTGGTTTTCTTCGGTTCCTCAAGATTTTTCACAATAGCTCAAGTCTAAGCATCGGCGAACGGTCGATGAAGGGCCATTCCACAGCTGACTCAACGTCGCCGACCTGGTCCCGTATGCATGTTATTCAAATCAAGGTGTTACACAAATCGCAAACCGACAGTGTGTTTATATCTCTGTCCTGAACTGATCTGGTTGCGGGTTTAAAATATATTGACTTTCGAAGTTTCCTCAAGTGCTGCTGTGCTGTGGGCAATTGCTAGCTCTGATGGGGTGGCTACTGATTTGCGTCGCTGCGGAAATTGCCTTCGGGGGGGTTACTCCCGTCGAGGGCTGGATGCGTCACCGCCGCTTTTGATGCCGTCGTCGGGCTCCTTGTCGTTGACTGCTTATTATTTATGGTAATTTTATACTAATGATAACTTAATTTAGCCCCGAACAAAAGAGGCACCACCGCAGTTAGACCACAAACCATAGTCCGCAGATAAGTAGCAGTGCATCATAAGAGATGAAATATGACGGCTGGTTGCCAGCGGAGACAGTGAGCGAGATTACAATGTTGATTCAGGGACAGGTAATGCGCGCGGAAAGGTGTTTTCTAACGAAGAGTGTGTCCAATGGGTTGTTAGGTTGTTGATTGATGGCCAGAAGCCGGAGGCATTGAAAGCCGCTACTGATTATGTATTCATGGTGTTTGGGATAAATTCAATTTGTTTATTAGTTACGTTTTGGTACAAATTCATTATATGTTGGATAAAATTAGACCTGAAGAAATATCAATATTGATTTAGATACTCATTACTGTGTTTCACAATACTAAGCCTACTGATTGATTGCCACTGGGATCTTCACCATAATTTTCAAGATGTATAGGAGCAAGCACAGGCAGCATGTTGTGTGCCATAATTTACAAACTGGGACGGGAACCAAACTAGAACTACAAATAGCAAAACAACTTTCCCATAGCCATAATGCACCTTCTCTGCGATATCGCTTCGTCAAGTCTAATTAATGTATTTATAATGAACAAATATACGTCAACATTTCGCAAAAACCTAGCAAACTCGTTTTCACCTGATGGCGCGAATCTCAGCTGCTAAGCGATTAAGTTGTTAATTCTCCAAAGAATCAATTGAAAAAGAAAGGCGAATAATCACCGTGACAGCACTACATCAGTCAGCTTCATTTAGCACAAGATTCAACAGACCCAGGCATCGTGCTGTGATTCGATTGTGATGCAATATCAATGTGCCTACCAACCTATCAATATGAGTGTACTCTGAGAAGTGCACCATCAGCAGTTCCCTTGGACCGAACTTAGCTGGAAGAGTTTTGAACCCGGTGCCATTTAAACACCATCAGTAATTAATCAGTCTCTCCATCTATCGCTGTCCATTGATTATCTCCGTAGCCAATTAAATCATTGAACGAACGTTTTCTGCCGTTAGTAAGTTTAGCAAGTGTTTAACAATTCTCCGTTCTCTTGCTTCGTCTCGTTTCAGGTGACATTGACGATTGCATCGTGACACCGATAGTGCAGACGCAGTTCACGCCGCTCACCGAGGCGCTCTGCGACGTCATAATGGAGCTTACGACGCAGGGCCAATCGGCCACCATCGAGAACATCCGATCCCGGCTACGGACGAGGTAACCAATAAGGGGTGGGGGGTTCTAATCCCGAACCACGTGGTTTCCGGTTTTTGAACGTTACATACAAATACAAATAGTTTTTGACAAATAGGTACTATACCTAAAGTATAAGTGCAATCATATAATTATTAAACACAAGGACAACATCGAGATTCTTAAAATAATACCGATATTCAGATGTTTCTAATAGAATTCACAGAAAATAGAACTTTAAGAAAGTTGCCGCTAACCGCAAGTCGAGCACATCTGTATATGGACGTCATACACAGCAGTACAGCTCTTCGATGAACCTACGCCGAATGGAGTATCCTTCTCCACTGGACTCGATCCTGGGCCAATCGCTTCCAGTCGCCCTGAACATTGAGCGCCCTCAACTGCAAAAAGCCATCGTGTACGCGGTCTTCCACGAAGCCTGCGGCCTGTTCCGGGTTCTCTACTAAATCTTATCTTCGCTTGACGTTCTTCCGGCATACAAACAACGTGACCAGCCCACCGTAGCCTGCCGTGTTGAATAAGCTTAATAATATCCAGCCCTTTATTTACCTGGTACATGGTACAACTTGTGATTCATGGGACGCCGCCAGATACCGTTCTCCTGTTTATTGCCGAGTATCGTCCGCAGCACCTTACGCTCAAACACTCCGAAAGCTCTACGATCAGCCTTCTTTAACGTCCATGTTTCATGGCCGTATAAAGCCTCCGAATGAATCAGAGTAGTATACAGCGCGAGTTTTGTTTTCGTTTGCAGACTACGGGACTTAAGCTGGTTACGAAGTCCGTAATAAGCCCTATTTGCAGCTGCAATACGCCTTTTCACCTCGCGGGTAACATCATTATCGTACGTCACTAATGTTCCAAGATACACAAATTCTTCTACCACTTCAAATTTTTCACCATTGCCAGCGACCATATACTTTGTTTTGCTGGTATTGATCGTACAAAGGCACAAAAGCCTCTTCCACGGCATGGCGAACAATCCCGATAATATCGATATCGTCCGCAAATCCCAGCAGCATATGCGATTTTGTGATAATGGTACCGCTTCTTTGCACAATCGCTCCCTCGAGCGCTATAGAGCAGAGTGGGGCAAGAGTACGCACTTAGTTTTCAATCGATCATGTAGCCCGTATGAAGGAAGCTTCTGCATATCAAATCAGTGTCGATGATTCATATACTCTTCCTTTATGTTACCCAGTGGAAAAAAATTTGAAATTATTGAGATTCGTTTTAGTAGAACCTTTATTGCAAGACAAGTGAAAAACGCACCGGTGGGGGTAAAAGTGCGCATCGGGTGGGGTAAGAGTACGCATTTATCCAATCATGTGTTTTTAGTATATATTAACACAAATAAGAGTTAATAACATTTAATTGATGTTTAATGATCATATATTAGGAATTGTTTAAAGATTGCGAAACTTTAAAAGGGGAAAAGGTCCTAAAAATGTGCACTTTCATACGAAAAACCATTGCTTTTTATATATACAAAAAACTACAGAGGTAAAAATATATATCAGGTTTCGCGTGGCGTATACAAAGGCATTTTCCTTAAAGACAGTCCACCAATCACGTAACGTAAAATTTGGCTATTTCATCACCCGTCCCCCTATTTACACTATTTGTATGAATCCTCTTAAAATTATATGGATCGTCATACATCTCGCAACCTCTCCCAGCTAAACGTTGCGTAATTTATGAATGTTTCTTTTGATGAAATGAAATTATCATTTAGATGAAATTGTGTTTTCGTACTATGTTTAGGTGTACAATAAGTCCTAGTGCAATTTCATTATTTCGCTTCAGTGCTTTGTTCGCTAAGTCCTTTCTAACACCGAATTACTTCAACTTATCCTAAAAACTTGTGATAATTTTGAATTCTGTCCCTTTTTTCTTAGTTGTAGATCTTTACGCTTTGGAAGAAGTCTTATTTCGGCCGGAGATACGGGTTTGACATCATAACTTGAAAATTCATATGCGTACGCTTGCCCCACCGGTTCCTGCGTACTTTTACCCCACAGTCCCAAAAATTAATCAAGTAATGGTTTTGACTTCTTGGAAAACCAACCGTATTGGTGTTCTGTACCATAAAGTATTCTATACAATAGGTTATCGAAATGGTATAATGTTCACCTGATTGAACGTATATATGGTAATGAAATACTAGTTGACCAAAAAGTTATCTAACTCCATATCTCCCATGTTGTTTATTCAAATCGTTTACAATTACACATGATAATAGTTGGCCAGAATACCTGTCAAACTGATGCAGTGCTGCTAGTTTATCTTTTTTATTACTTCAAAAAATCGAAAACGTACTCTTACCCCACGCGCACTCTTGCCCCACTCTACTCTATTGAACAGTAGATTCGAAAGTGCATCACCCTGCTTTAATCCATCTAAGGTAACAAATAACGTCGATTTTTCATCCGCAACGCTTACAATTGATTTCGATCCGTCCAACGTTATACGAATCAGCCGTATCAGTTTCGACGGAAAACCATGTTCAAGCTTAATTTGCCATAATTCATTCAGTTTCACTGAATCGTATGCCGCCTTGCAATCAATAAACAGATGATGTGTCTGCAAGTTGAACTCCCGGAATTTATCAAAGATTTGTCTCAGGGTAAACATTTGATCTGTCGTTGATCGAAAACCTGCTTGGTATTCGCCGACGAAGGACTCTTCAAGCGGTCTCAATCTGTTGAACAGAATGCGGGATATAATTTTATACGCCGAATTAAAAAGGGTTATTCCTCGGTAATTGGCGCACTCCAGTCTGTGCCCTTTCTTAAAGAGAGGGCAAATGAGGCCGCCAACCAGTTAGCAGGCATTTCCTCGTCTTCCCATATTTTCGACATAATATTCTGCAGAACTTCCTAAAGCTACTCACTGCCATGTTTGAGAAGTTCAGCCGGGAGCTGGTCCTTCCGCGCAGCCTTATTGTTTTTCAGCTCTTTTACAGCTTTTTTAACCTCATCTAGTGTAGGCGACTCCACAGCTTGTCCATCGTCGCTAATATTTATTCTGCTCACCGATGCACCGTCACTTCCACTATTCAACAAAGTCTCGAAGTGTTGCTTCCACCTGGCAGCCACTTCGGTTTTATCTGTCAGCAAATTCCCTTGTTGGTCGTTGCACATGACGGGAGATGGTGCTGTCTTTTTCCGCATGCCATTGACAGACTCATAGAACCTCCGCATATCGTTCTGCTCCATTTTTTCCTGCGCCTCGCTAATCACTTGTTTTTCATATTCTTTCTTCTTCCTGCGGTGGGTTCGTTTTTCGGCTGCTCTTGCTTCCTTGTACCGATCTCTTTTCGATCGGGTACTCGACACCAACATCCAGGTTTCTGGCAACTGTCTGTCACTCTCTGACACTCCACATCGAACCAACCCGTCCTGGGTCGCCTCTGTGTAGTGCCTACCACTTCTCATGCTGTTGTACTCACCGCTCCATGGATCGACTCCCATAGATCGTTGATGTTGTCGCTATCGTTGATTGCACTTATCCGTTCGTCGAGCTTCTGGTGGTACTCAGCCGATACTCCTTCCGCCGACAATCGCTGGATATTGTAACGCATCGGATATTGTGATCTTTTGTTCGATACAGTTGACAACCGTGATCGAATTTTACTGACAACGAGGTAGTGATCAAAGTCTCAATGTTCGGACCTCTGAATTTCCCCACATCAATAACATCCGAGAAATGGAGCCCATCCACCAGAACATGGTCTATCTGGTTGCAAATTTCACCATTTGGGTGTCTCCAGGTGTGCTTTCGGATGTTCTTTCGTGCAAAGTAGGTGCTACTGATGGCCATCCCTCTGGCAGCAGCGAAATTCACTAGTCGTAGGCCGTTGTCATTGGTAGCGTTATCAATACCAGTATTTTAATCCAGCCATTGATATTTGTGGGGAACCAACACAAACGCTGCTTTTGATAACAATAGTGTGCATGCGACGAGTGGTGCCCCATCATTGTCATCGAGATAAGGAGGAAACGAAAAACGGAAGAAACATTGGAATGGGTACTAGATCAAAAAACCTCGTTGCTTTGAAGAACTGCATCAAAACAAAAATGTCATCTCTTTTTTTACGTAAACTACGTCTAAGGGCAAGGCTCGGATACAGGGTGTAAAATGGAAATTTCCCAATTCGAAACCAAAACGCTAATAGCGTCTTTATCTTTCAATGAATTTTCGAGATTTTCTTATCAATCGCTTCGGAAACTTTCCAGCAATTTGCCAAATCCATCGATACTATTGATTATCAAGAAGACGATGTGCGCAGCGAGCAAGGCGGATCGATTACGTGAAAGACGATTAGCGGACCCTCCGCAGACTGGGTGTCCTGCTTAGTTTCGGTTGGTCAACAACTAAGAAGCTTTGGCCAAATTCAATGTTAATTTTTTAGAACATCGATATCAGAAATCCAAGACAGTTAGGATACTCTAGACCATTGGAGGCAGCAGGGATTATGACCAAAGGGTTAACGACCCCTCCCCATGGCCTCTGCGAATTAGGGGGCCTGTCTAGAACGTGGTGGGGCTTGGCAGCGGGCTCTGTTAAACTTCTACAAAAAGCTGCATGTGTCCGCAAGCAGGCCATATCAAAGCGACCGTGTGCCGCCCAAGGAGTGCCAAATGGCACATCAGGATCAATGCCAGCGAGATCCTGATTATGGCATTGATTCTGACCGTGTGGCTGGAAATCTGACATTCTACTTACTTAGTAGAGCCGGGTGGCACTGACTCGAAACGGCGAGTTGGATAATGGCTAGGCTGTCTTCCGTCCCCCAAAACCGTGGTGGGCCTTGTAACACGCTGTCCTATCCTGCCACCAAGCTTTGCCTGCTGGTTGGGAGTAGGCTCAGATGCCCTTTCCTGACTTGCGCTGATTTGGCTCTGAATGGAGCGAGGGAAGTTGAAGCTCGGCTGGTCAGTATGCCCAGTGAGCAAACTCCTGCCACCTTCAGTGGACAGATGCTATCGGTGCTTAGAGTTGGGGCACAAGTCCTACACCTGTAAGGGCCCAGACCGTAGCAACCTGTGACGTCGTTGTGGTGAAGAAGGGCACAAGGCGCAGGAATGCGATAAGGCACCAAAGTGCCTCATCTGCGCCAGCAAAAAGCAAGCCTGTAACCACGTTATGGGTGGATCTTCGTGTCTCATCGGAGACAAATAAGAAGAAGCCGTGCAAGTAACACAGCTGAATCTTAACCACTGTGCAACTGCCCAGCAGCTGCTGTGGCAGTCGGTCTCGGAGTCGAGGACCGATGTCACCCTCCTGTCCGACCCGTACAACGTCCCTGTCGATAACGGAAATTGGGTGCCGGTCGGGTCTAGGATAGCGGCGCGGTACCCGATCCAAGAGGTGGTACACTCCTCTGCTGAGGGTATCGCGATAGCCAAGATCAATGGTGTGTTCTATTGCAGCTGCTATGCCCCACCAAGGTGGCCATTAGAACAGTTCAACCAGATGATCGATAGGCTATAGCAGGAGATTTTAATGCTTGGGCAGTGGAGTGGGGCAGCCGCTGCACCAATCGAAGGGGTCAAGCGTTACTAGAGGCGCTAGCGAAGCTCGACGCATTGCAAGTCAATGATACTTCCGCTAACACGTTCAGGAGGAACGGGATGGAGTCATGGATTGACGTAACGTTTGTCAGTCCTGGTTTGACACCAGGCTTGGACTGGATGGTGAACGAGGGTGACACCCAAAGCAATTCGCTTTAAGATGGAGTGCAAAATCCGAGATACGAAGATACCTGTCAGGTCTGTTGGTGGAGAACCAATCAATTCGACAGCGAAGTTTTCATCGCGGCTCTGGAACTGGAAACCAACACTGAAGGTCTAAGCGGGGATGCGTTGGTAGTTGTCCTATCACGCGCGTGCGACGCCACAATGTCCAGGCAAGCCCTGCCGAGAAATGGCAGACACCCGGTATACTGGTGGAGTCCCGAGATTACGACCCTTCGATCAACCTGCCTCAAGACTAGACGAAGCATGCAATGTGCCCGCACCGAGGATGAAAGAGCGGACCGCCGTAAAGTGTTGAGCTACGAAACTGGCCTTTAACAAGGCCATCAAGAGCAGTAAGAGAGCGTGTTTCGACAATCTATGCAAAGGAGTCAACGCGAATCCTTGAGATGACGCCTACAGGATAGTAATGGCAAAGACCAAAGGGAGCTCTTCATCCCCCGAACGGTCACGGAATAAGTTGGCGAGGATTATCGAAGTACTCTTCCCGTCCCGAGCCACAAGTCCCTGGCCTCCTGCACCGCAAGGCCCAATTGTAGCTCCGGTGACGAACGAAGAGTTACTCGCGGTGGCCAAATCCCTGGTAACGAGCAAAGCTCCAGGGCCTGATGGAGTTCCGAACAGCGCTCTCAAGGCAGCAATCATAGCGTACCCGAACATGTTCAGGCCAGCTATGCAGAGATGCCTTGATGAGTGTAGATTCCCCGAAAGATGGAAAAGGCAGAAATCGGTGTTGTTGCCGAAGGCCGGGAAGCCGCCGGGCGACCCATCGGCGCATAGACCTATCTGTCTTATATACACGACGGGCAAGTTGCTAGAGGGGATCATTCTCAATAGGCTCACCCCATACTCAGAGGGTACGAAATACCTGTCAAATAATCAGTTCGTTTTTCGCAAGGGTAAGTCCACATTGGACGCTATTAAGTCGGTGGTAATGACCGTCGAGATAGCGATCCAACAGAAAAGGCGAGGTATTCGATACTGTGCGGCAGTGACACTTGATGTGAAGAACGCATTCAACAGCGCAAACTGGGATGCCATCGCGCTCTCGTTACACCGGCTTAGCCTGCCGGTGGGCCTGTACCGGATTTTGGAAAGCTATTTCCAGAACCGTGTACTATGATACGAGACCGTTCCTATTACCGCAGGTGTTCCGCAAGGTTCAATACTGGACCCGGTATTATGGAACCTTATGTATGACGGGGTTCTGCAGCTTAAGTTTCCTCCTGGTGTTAAGATCGTGGCAGATGACGTAACCTTGGAGGTCTACGGGGAGTCAATTTTCGACTGACCGCAGCACACGCGATCAACACGGTGGAGGATTGGATGAGCGTTAGAGGCCTTGAACTCGCTCCACATAAGACGGAGGTGTTTATCGTCAACAACCGCAAGTCGGTTCAACATACAGTGATTCACGTTGGTGAAGCGCGATCGCATCAAAGCGGAGTTTGAAGCTCCTTGGGGTCGTAATAGACGACAAGCTGACCTTCGCCAAACATGTCGAATATGCGTGCACGAGGGCTTCGACTGCTGTTGCGGCATTATCGATTATGATGTCAAACATTTCCAAGGTGTGTGCCAGTAGACGTAGGCTACTGGCAGGCTTTACCGTATCTATTCTTAAGTACGGCGGCCCGTCCCGGGTGGAAACTCTGGGTAACCAGACACCTGCGGAATCTAGAGAGCACGTACTACTCGATTTGTCTCAGAGTGATATCTGCCTATCGCACGATATCACACGATGCAGCCTGCGAGCATGATACTAGTGGGGCTGACCATCCGGGAAGACGAGAAGTGTTTCGAGCTACGTGGCACCAGAGAAGCCTGCGAACGCATCAGAGTGATTTCGGTTGCCAGATGGCAGCACGAGTGGGATAACTCTTCTAAAGGTAGGTGGACCTACCGGCTGATACCTAACAAATCGAGCTGAGTGGGGAGACCCCATGGGGGAGTTCACAATTTCAGGTGTCTGTTTGCAGATTTGCCTTCATCCCTCTAAAAAAAAGACCATCGTTTCATCCACAACCATACATGTTCAATATTTTTCCAGAATAGAACAGTAAATTTTTAACAACTTTGCCGAAGAAAGCTCCGCTCATCTCTTACAACCGAATTTTAACAGTGATTTTATTCTTGGGTCATATATGACCCATCCGTATTGAATCGATTATATCTGGTGCACTCGATGGTGGTACTGTTTATGACCTTCATCAGCTTGAAGCAATAGAAGGTCGTTCTACTGTGCACTCCGTATTATGGGGAAACCAAATTGTACCCTAGGTTCAACTTTTCAGTTTTATTAATATAGACTCTACGATATTCCCATCCACAGATTCACGCACATGCAGCAGCCTTCAGTGGAGGTGATTTACGATACGCTTGTGCAGCTGATGCAAGAGATCAAAATCTATCAAACGTCCAAGGGGTATTTTATCGTCACACCAGAGTAAGCTATCGAATCTTAATCTTATTGTTCAGTTATCCATCTTCCCAACAATCAGCGCTGATGCAAATTGTATAAATATTTGTTTACCCCCCAGGAAACGACGAAGTAAATCGAAACAGAATGATTATAGTTTCGCAAGCGACGAATCGACCCCACCCCAGAAGGAGTCCAAGACCATGCTGATGAGCAGCCATGAGGCCCTGCGCAGTCTGTATGGCGAGATTTCCACCGAGCGGGACGGTGACCAGACGCATCAGTGCATCCAAACCAATCTGGCCGACGTGATCTGTGGTGGTAATCCGAACGATAAGATCCTGTACCCGCGAACCAACGGCAGTGGTAGTAAGAACCGTAGCTCTTCCCTCGCCGGAAGCCATAAAACCCTGGAGCGGCGTCACAGTCTGCGAATATTTGGCTCTTCGAAGCGACTTCAGCGATCCGCTTCCACGAGAAGTCTATCCAAGAACTACGCACAGACGATCGCCAAGGACAGTGCACCGGGGTCGTCGGCAACCATGGCGGCAACTGGTGCGGCCAATAGTTCGAGTTCGGAAAATCAGTCCAATTGTGATACAAGTAAGATATTTCGTTGGATATCAGGAGAAGTTTATTGGTGCTCAGCCATGCTTTCTTTATTCGCAGAAAAACAAGCGTCTTCCCAGTCTCTGTTGTCGAGAATCTTCAGGCGAAGTACTCGATCGAAGAGCAAATCCAAACAGGTTGAGACCTACTCGGCGCAGTTCCCGCCACCGGAGTGGTTTAACTCGAAAACGACGCATCTGCACAGCGTTGGGACGCAGACTACTGACTACGTGGTGAGCGTTGTTTTTAATTCTATGATTCAATGTTATCAAAAAACAACACAAAAATATAAACCAGCCGGACCTAGAAACGAAAAATTAAACTGATCACGTAGATTACATCCACGACAGTCCTACAAATTGCTTTTTCAAGCGTTTAGATTTATTTAAATTCTAACTCAAGACCACTTTTTTGGTTTTATTGCAGGATATTCCCATAAAATCCCGTCTAATGAACTCGACCTTTTACGATAGCTCTGATGTGAGCCAACGATCACTGTCCCTGCCCAGACGACGCCATCACCGGAGGAATCTGTCTAGTGAGTCAACTTTTTTCATATCGTCCCGTGACTGCTCGCCGGTTCGCCGGGGCAAGTCACCCTCCTACTACTGCGGCAGTTTACCGCGATCGATCCACTCGACGCCAGCCAGTTCGGGCTACTACAAGGTATCTCGCAGCAAACAGCTTTCATCGGCGGACAAGCTGCACAGCAACAGCCAGAACAAGATCGAACACAAAACTAGTCGAGTCGGTAGTGGTCCGTCCAGTATCGACAGTGGTAAAATGACCTACATAACCTCGGGTCCGTCCAGCTATGATAGTGAGAAGCTGTCATCCACCCGTACCAGTACCCACTCGAGCTTGGAATCTCATGTTTCAGCCGCAACGGTTACCACTACCATACAACAAACGACCACTGCTAGCTATTTCATATCCAACGATACGAAACCATCGTATACTACCCCGAACGAATCAAAAGATCAACCGCCCTCGGCAGTTACCACCACTACGGCCAGCGCTTCAAAATCGAACAATAGCAATCACTACAGAGGGTTCGAAACGACCTTCGGGTATAACAACCAAGCCATCAACACCAGCACCAACCACCATAGCAATAGCACCAGCACGAACAATAGCAATTTAGTTAAGAATTCACTGAACGCACTATGCAATGAGGCCATTACGAATAACGGCATTTTAAAACTGGACACTGACGCCCCAAACGGACCCAACGAACAACTAACAACTCTCAACGAAACGCTTTTGGGCTTTAAACTCCACACGGAAAGTCCAGCTGACCTACACGAAATGAATCGATACAACAAAAACATCAACAAACAGGAAAACATGCCCATGAACAATAGCAAAACGTTGCCATCGACGCCTCCAGTACAACCGGCTAATTTTTTCTACAAAAATGTTCTCAAAAACATCCAGCACGACGCTAAAAACATTTGCGGAGACTTGGCCACAGACAAGGACCTAACAGGTTCTCTCCTAGCCGGAAACGATCTCCAGTCGAATCTCCGACGGTCGAACTCCGAAATCAAGAAGCTCAACTCCAACCTCGACCTCAAAAATCAAACTTCTACCCCGGAGAAGATCAGCGGGCTGATCATGATGAAGAAGAGCCTTTCCGTATCCAGCGAGCCTAACCTGACCAATCAGACGCAAGAAACCACAACCACCAACAAGGTCACCATCCTGGTCAAGGACTCCGACAAAACGAACAACGCCGACCGGAGGTTCTCCTTCCAGAGCAAGGACGACCCGATGATCGAGGAAATGTACGACTTCCCGAGTTTGACCGATTTGAGCTTTAATTTCACTTCGCTGGCGGCGCAGAAGATCCTGCAGGGCGATGCCAGTCTCAACAGCATCGATACGCTAGTCGAGCTGAACATCAACCAGGAGAAGCAGCAAACGATCATGAAGCTGAAGCACGACGCTTGCATGATGGCTCAGGAGGCCGCGCAGGACGCCGTGAAGATCGTGACCGACTTCGGAATGGTGTAGTGGGGGGAGGACGCACCGGAACGAACAATTCGGACGAATATTGTATATTTAAACCCAAGTATAAGTGCCAATACCTTAATGGAAAATGAACGTATATCTATGTAACTGTAGCTAAATCAGCTAAGTATAATATGGTATTATTGTAGTTAAATGCTGTTAGTTATTTGTATTATATAATCCGATCGCAACGAAACAACAAAATACTTACAAACAGGAAATTTTGAACGATTTTAATGCAAAGTTTTAAGGAGAAAAGTGATGTATACTAAACTGTGGTAATATCTACATAACGCAAGTACTGAACACACCCAATACGATACACATGGCACCCATTTATGTAAACAAAACACATATGACCGTACTATCAGACTTTACCGTTCTGTACAGGAAGAAAAAACATGTTTTATGCGCAATAAAGATCAAATTAAACCTTAGCAAATGTTTTATTGTTCTATAGTGTACTTCACAAATGTACGATTAGCAGACTTTGTTTGGGAGGATTCATCACCGTGAGATTATTGTTTGAATTTTTCGTTGGCTTTTATCGGTGAATACATACTAGACTGGCCCAGGATATGAAAAGTCGTCCGATTCTACGGGGCACCCCCCAGGATTTTACCTTTGGGTAAGAAAATCATTCTCTGAAAATTTCAGCCAGATCGGTTACTGCATAAGCTGGCGCAATTGATTTGAAGTTAATATGGGGGTTTCAGCCGAAATATATGGGAAAATACACCTCTGTTACTATTTCGTACAGGAAATTGGACGGAAAACCCCGATTGACCCCAGATTTGCAGGAAATGAAGTTAACATGCCAATGAACAATTCTACATAAAATTCTACTATGATTAAATAAACTTGAAATTAGTTTTTAGCTGATTTATTTGGAGTTTGGTTGAGCACTTTGAAATTCATTAATTGCCTTGGAAACAAGCGCATGTAATCGAAGGAAGCTGCGATATGTGTTGTGGCGCGCGTGCAGTTACTTATGTTTCGGTGCGCGCGAAATCACGCATCGCAGGCACCTTTGATTGCATGCGTATGTTTTCATGGCAATTAATGAATTTCAAAGTGCTCAACCCAACTCCAAATAAATCAGCCAAAAACTGTTTTAAAGTTTATTTAGTAATAGTAGAATTTTATGTCGAATTGTTCATGGGCATGTTAACTTCATTTCCTGCAAATCTGGGCTCAATCGGTCTATTCCATGCAATTTCCTGTACGAAATAGTAACAGAGGTGTATTTTCCCATATATTTCGGCTGAAACCCCCATATTAACTTCAAATCAATTGCGCCAGCTTATGCAATAACCGATCAGGCTGAAATTTTCAGAGAATGATTTTCTTACCTAAAGGCAAAATCCTGGAGGGTGCCCCGTAGAATTCGACCACTTTTTTTTCTCCCCATACTAGGCTGGGCCACTCTAATACATACGCACTAAGCTCAAAGTATGTAGAAGGACGATTAGCAGACTTGTACTGCATTGCACGCGTGAAAACTTTAGCTCAGTACTTTCGAACTGCAAAAACGCTAACAAAACAAAATTTAGTTATTTAGTTTACCTACATCTAAACAGATAACACTGAATTACAATTTGACGCCACAATACACGGTTCGAGGCCACATCTCAGCCGTTGTCAAGGATCCAAGGTAGACGAATTCATCAACCATCTCGATGGTATCTCCGTCTATGTGTCCCAGGCGGGTCATGTGCCTATCACACTCGGTTCCGCCCACAAGCATGTACTTTGTCTTCGACACATTCAAAACCAGTACAACTTTTGTTGTTTCACTTTTCAGGCGGGTGCACAGTTCTGCCATCTTTGCAAATGTTCGGCCGACAAAGCCCATGTCATCCGCGAAACAAATAAATTGACTGGATCTGTTGAAAATCGTACCCCAGCTGTTACACCTGGCTCTCCGCATGACACCTTCTAGCGCAATGTTGAACAACAGGCACGAAAGTCCATCACCTTGTCTTATTCCCTGGCGCGATTCGAAAGAACTGGAGTGTTCGCCCGAAATCTTAACCCAGTTTTGTACACCATCCACCGTTGCTTTGATCAGTCTAGTAAGCTTCCCAGGGAAGCTGTTCTTGTCCATAATTTTCCATAGATCTATACTGTCGTATTCCGCCTTGAAATCAATGACAGGTGGTGCGTTGGGACCTGGTATTCACGGCGTTTTTGGAGGATTTGCCGTACAGTAAAGATCTGGTCCGTTGTCGAGCAGCCGTCAACGAAGCCGGCTTGATAACTTCTCACGAACTCATTCACTAATGGTGACAGACGACGGAAGATGATCTGAGATAACACTTTTTGTAGGCGGCATTAAGGATGGTGATCGCTTGAAAGTTCTCACACTCCAGCTTGTAAATGGGGCATTTAACCCCTTCCTTCCACTCATCCGGTAGCTGTTCAGTTTCCCTGATTCTGACTATCAGTTTGTGCAGGCAAGTGACCAGCTTTTCCGGGTTCATCTTGATGACCTCAGCTCCGATACCATCCTTACCAGCTGCTTTATTGGTCTTCAGCTGTTGGATGGCATCATAAACTTCCCTCAAGGTGGGGGCTGGTTGGCTTCCATCGTCCGCTGAACTGACGTAGTCATCTCCTTCGCTGCTTTGACTTTCACTGCCTGTACTCTCAACGCCATTCAAATGTTCCTCGTAGTGCTGCTTCCACCTTTCGATCACCACACGTTCGTCCGTCAAAGTGCTCCCATCCTTATTCCTGCAAATTTCGACTCGCGGCACGAAGCCTTTGCGGGATGCGTTGGTAGAACTTGCGTGTTTCTTGAGAATGGCACAGCTGTACCATCTCCTCGCACTCCGCTTCCTCCAGGCAGCGTTTCTCTCCTGAAAAAGGCGAGTCTGCTGTCTCCGCTTCCGTCTATAACGTTCCACGTTCTGGCGGGTACCTTGCCTCAGCGCGACCACTTGTTTGACAGGAAACATGCAATATGAGTGTATATCGATCGGGCTTGATGAGTAGAACTTGAAAATTGATGCCCGACGTCATTTTCAAATCCAAGATGGCGGACCGAAATTCAAGACGCCGTTTTGAAATCCAAGATGGCAGGCCGAAAGTCAAGATGGCGGCCATATGGATCACTTCCCAGACAACCACACATCGCATAAGAATGCACGATCAAAATCGTTTACCGATCCAAGTTTCATCAGATTCGCATTGTTGTGCAAAGCTCATCAGTTTATTTATAAATTTTCCCGCACAGTAGGCTATTTTACGAGTTTATTCCAGCTTCATTTGTTGACATCGCATATTCCTGCAATCAAACTCACATGAAATCGGATTATCTGTCAAACAGAGTTTGTTATCACAAACTACATCGCAATGCATAACGAACAAACTGGCATAAAAATCGTGCACATTGCATACACTTCCGTGCAACGTCAGATAAGAAATACACTTATATCGCCTCCACTTTTGTACGTAAAAAGTGTTTTCGCGACTGGTAAGCGATGAAATTTGTGCGCATAGGCATCGCATAACAGAAAAACAATTCTATTATGCATGCATTCTGGTTGTCTGGGTTATTTGACCTGAAACCATGCAATATGGATGTCTATCGATCGGGCTTGATGAGTAGAACTCGAAAATTAATGTCCGACGCCGTTTTGAAATCCAAGATGGCGGACCGAAATTCAAGATGGCGGCCATATGGACCAATTATTTGACATGAATCCATACAATATAGGTGCCTATTGATCGGGTTTAATAAGATGAACTTGAAAATCGATGTCTGACGTCATTTTGAAATCCAAAATGGCGTCTGAAATTCAAGATGGCAGCCATAAGGACCAATTATTTGACCTGAAACCATGCAATATGGGTATCTATTGATCGATATCTTTATTAAAGAGACTTTCAACGCAAAGCTTTCTAAGCTAATTGGTGGGAATGAATATTAGGCCTAAAGTGTCATTCGGTTGGATTGGTCATTTTGCCAAATAAAAAAGTAGTTCAGCCGAATAGGTAATTTGGCAGAACGTTACGTTTGGAAAAAATAGTTGTTTTGCAGAAAGTTACATTTTCGAGTTTCCCGTTGTTAGTTGAAATGGCTTAAGCGCCACTCCCGGAGGAGACCATTAACCTGATCGAAGGTTGCCCGATCTAACCCTTCAGGGAAGGGTAAGAATTTTCCCAAAGAGATTGGGCGGGAGACAAGTGGGCTGTTCAGGGAAAATTTGATGCCTTTAGACCGTGAGGTCTAGCAAATAGAGAAATTGGTGTGAACAGAGGTGATTTCCGCCAGCGACAAAGCAATATTCGCGGTTGTTATCATCATTGGACGACTTAAACCAATACACTCCGAACAAGCCACGTTCGAATGGAGAGAATCCTTGGTTGGAGTAAGGGCCAACCTCCCCAGAAAATAACCAAAAGAAACCTAAAAAAACGACCGAAATGTGAAAATACTCCTCCTTAACCTCTTCAAATTCTTCCCATCAGTTCAAACTTTTTGAGCTACCGTGTACTGAAAATGCATTTATTAATTCATTTCATTTGCTTCTATTCATCTTCTTTACCGACATTTTTATTCTTAAAACTAGGCCTAGCTCTCTAATTCATCTCCCTCTATTCTGTCTGACTGCTCGACTTCAATTGGCGGTGTGACCTAAACTATGGTGCGGTGTTCGGCTTGGCCACGCTAGCGGATTGGCTAAGGCTAGGGGCTTTTATTCGCCATGCGCATGGGGAAAAAAATGGAACATGCATGTTACTCACTCTGAAGGATCACACCCAAGTAACAAATCTGTGACAGTTGGGTTTTATATGAATTTTAATAAGGTTTTATTATGGAAATAATTAAATCCTATTGTTTTATGGTGATCATAAACAATGCTAACGAACAAAGGTTTTATGTCACTCTTGAGATATTCATAAAACTCTCATAAATCATGTTTTAAAACTAAACTTTTTGTTAGCTTTGAAGTTTTAATAATAGTTTTATTATTGCTTTCAAATACGTCATAAAACCAGTTTGTGTCACTGCTTTAAAACTACTCAACGTGACTCGATCTATTCGCCATGTTGAATTTGGAAAGCAGTGTTGCTGTAAAACTTAAAATTTAATCATTCAATAAAACGCATAATGAGGTTAGTATATTTTTACCGACATAATGTGAATGACATGTGTTTCTGATAAACTTAAGATGCTTCTCATTTCCCAAATTAAAAAAAAATACGACAAGTAAAAAATCCCCTGGTTATACGAATCGCCGGTGCTATCCAATAATATCAATAAAGGTTTGCCAAAAACAATTCGATTTCTGTCAATAGTAATTTTGCTCTATGAGCAGGGATATTTGAAAATTATTGAACTGTAACTCTTATGTTAGTTTTGATTTGGGAAATGAGACACATAAATATGAAATGCTGTTAAATATATGCACGTAATTGAATTGCATCTTTTCATGAAGAATCATTTTAATTCACGATGATTTCGAGTTTCTGATTTCTAAAAAAAGGGAAGGAGGAAATAATTTTTGCATTTTTCCTCATGCACATGTCCTCCTGGTTAAAGAATTTGCCCTTGTAACATACACACATATTTAATTGCTACAAATTACACCGAAAATACGAATTGGTAATGTTCCACATATTCGTAGGTTCACTAATTTCAGGAAATTACTAGCATTCGTAGATTTCTTATACGGCTCCGCAAATCCGCCTAGAGCTTTAATTTCCACAGATTTGGCATCGTTGGCCGTAGGATGAAAAAGTGCTTACCGCCTCAGCCACTAGGCTGCATGCTATCGAACCGAAGGCCATCTGTTGTGGGGAAGTGTAATCATGACAAAGTTTTATAACAAGTTTAAAATGGTCATGAAGTAACCAAGGAGAATTATTGAGGTTATCACAAAAGCCATTGAGCTATTTATCACCAGATTTTTTGTTTTCATAAAAAGGAATGTCGCCATGTTGAAATGATGATTAACGTTATAGCCGTGATTGAAATAAAAACATCCATTACGATCAAATAGACTATTCATTAATGGAATTTAATTATTTCTGAGGTTTTTTGATAGAAGCACTGTTACTTTATAACAAACTATTTGAAATTGAAATATTTTGAGCAGTTTAGATAATTATTTAATTTCCTATTTTCATGTGATTATTCGATAATTCCGAGGCGCGTTGATTTTAAGATTCTACAACCTCAATATTCACGATAAATTTGGTTGCGCATGTCATTCTGATGCATGAACTACTTAAAAAATGCTTCACATCAACCATTACAAGTAAAATCAGAAGCATCATTTTCCACACATCAGCTTTCATAGGGGACATTGTTATCTAGTGAAAATAAAAACAAAGGCACTGGAACGACAATAAATATAATCCATAAATTGAAAAAGTTTTATTGTTACTCTTATGATGGTCATGACAACCTCTTATAGAGTAGCAACAAGTTCAATACAATGTTTTATTGCAGTTTTATTACTACTCTTAATACGGTTTTAATAACTTCTTCTAGATTGGTCCATTAGGCCGGAAGACTATCTTAATGATGTTATGAAGAGGTTTTGGTGGAGTTATTAGTTTTATTAGCAACTGGTCATGAAAACCTCTTATAGAGCATGATAGATCTTAAAATGTTACTTGGGCAGTGACCATTGCCAAAAGTTGACGTTCTTTTTTCACTGTTGATTTTTTCCCAAAATTTTTCAATTCAATCAAACTAGAAGAATTGGGAATTATTTTGATTGTGAAGCAACTTGTACTATGGAGTGTTGAAAGGATGGAGGCAGTAGTGATTCGTTTGATATATCAAGCACGGTGCTGGGGCCGAAGCTATTTTGTGGATGAAGCTTTTGCGAGGAGGATGTGCAAGGGTGCAAGGGGCAGCATGGGGCAGCAGGGACTATGTCCAAGGGCTTGACGATCCCTCCCCAGGCCATCTGCGAGTTGTGGCGCCTGCCTAGGATGTGGTGGGGTTTGACAGTGGGCCCTGTTAAACCTCTATAAAAAGCTGCATGTATCCGCAAGTAGGCTCCGCCAAAGCGACCGTGTGCCGCTCAAAGCGCACAAGCCCAAGTCCTGGTGTTAGGTGGGACGCTAAACAGCCCTGACACGACGGCCCTCCGACGAGACAGGAGATTTGCGCAGGCCCAATAAGCCGCCTGTAAAAACAATTATTACGAACGAAATAGAAGATAATACGACTCGATACAATCGGCAACGACCTAGGCGACGAACAAAGGATCACGATTGGAAGCTTGGAACATGGAACTGCAAGTCGCTAGGCTTCGCAGGTTGCGATAGGATAATCTACGATGAATTACATCCCCGCAACTTCGATGTCGTAGCGCTGCAGGAAATCTGCTGGACAGGACAGAAAGTGTGGAAAAGCGGGCATCGAGCGGCTACCTTCTACCAAAGCTGTGGCACCACCAACGAGCTGGGAACCGGCTTCATAGTGCTGGGAAAGATGCGCCAACGCGTGATTGGGTGGCAGCCAATCAACGCAAGGATGTGCAAGCTGAGGATAAAAGACCGTTTCTTAAACTATAGCATCATCAACGTGCACTGCCCACACGAAGGGAGATCCGACTACGAGAAAGAAGCGTTCTATGCGCAGCTGGAGCAGACATACGACGGATGCCCACTGCGGGACGTCAAAATCGTCATCGGTGACATGAACGCTCAGGTAGGAAGGGAGGAAATGTATAGACCGGTCATCGGACCGGATAGTCTGCATACCGTATCGAACGACAACGGCCAACGATGCATAAACTTTGCAGCCTCCCGCGGAATGGTAGTCCGAAGCACTTTCTTCCCCCGCAAGAATATCCACAAGGCCACATGGAAATCACCTAATCAAGTAACGGAAAACCAAATCGACCACGACGGTAAATTCTTCTCCGACATCACGAACGTACGCACTTACCGCAGTGCGAATATTGAATCCGACCACTACCTCGTTGCAGTATGTCTGCGCTCAAAACTCTCGACGGTGATCAACACGCGTCGGAGTCGTCCGCCGCGGCTTAACATTGGGCGGCTACAAGACGGTAGACTAGCCCAAGACTACGCGCAGCAGCTGGAAGTGGCACTCCCAACGGAAGAGCAGCTAGGCGCAGCATCTCTTGAAGATGGCTGGAGAGATATTCGATCCGCCATTGGAAGCACCGCAACCGCTGCACTAGGCACGGTGGCTCCGGATCAGAGAAACGACTGGTATGACGGCGAATGTGAGCAGATAGTTGAGGAGAAGAATGCAGCATGGGCGAGATTGCTGCAACACCGCACGAGGGCGAACGAGGCACGATACAAACGGGCGCGGAACAGACAAAACTCGATTTTCCGGAGGAAAAAGTGCCAGTAGGAAGATCGAGACCGTGAAGAGACGGAGGAACTGTACCGCGCTAATAACACACGAAAGTTCTATGAGAAGTTGAACCGTTCACGTAAGGGCCACGTGCCACAGCCCGATATGTGTAAGGACATAAACGGGAACCTTCTTACGAACGAGCGTGAGGTGATCCAAAGGTGGCGGCAGCACTACGAAGAGCTCCTGAATGGCGATATGGCAGACAACGGTGGCGGTATGGTAATGAACCTAGGAGCACGCGCGCAGGACATGCGACTTCCGGCTCCGAATCTCCAGGAAATCCAGGAGGAGATCGGCCGGCTGAAAAACAACAAAGCCCCTGGAGTTGACCAACTACCAGGAGAGCTGTTTAAACACGGTGGTGAAGCACTGGCTAGAGCGCTGCATTGGGTGATTACCAAGGTTTGGGAGGATGAGGTTCTGCAGCAGGAGTGGATGGAAGGTGTCGTGTGTCCCATCTACAAAAAGGGCGATAAGCTGGATTGTAGCAACTACCGCGCAATCACATTGCTGAACGCCGCCTACAAGGTACTCTCCCAAATTTTATGCCGTCGACTAACACCAATTGCAAGAGAGTTCGTGGGGCAGTACCAGGCGGGATTTATGGGTGAACGCTCTACCACAGACCAGGTGTTCGCCATACGTCAGGTATTGCAGAAATGCCGCGAATACAACGTGCCCACACATCATCTATTTATCGACTTCAAAGCCGCATATGATACAATCGATCGGGACCAGCTATGGCAGCTAATGCACGAAAACGGATTTCCGGATAAACTGATACGGTTGATCAAGGCGACGATGGATCGGGTGATGTGCGTAGTTCGAGTTTCAGGGGCATTCTCGAGTCCCTTCGAAACCCGTAGAGGGTTACGGCAAGGTGATGGTCTTTCGTGTCTGCTATTCAACATCGCTTTGGAGGGAGTAATACGAAGGGCAGGGATTGACACGAGTGGTACGATTTTCACGAAGTCCGTCCAGTTATTTGGTTTCGCCGACGACATTGATATCATGGCACGTAACTTTGAGAGGATGGAGGAAGCCTACATCAGACTGAAAAGCGAAGCTAAACGGATTGGACTAGTCATCAACACGTCGAAGACGAAGTACATGATAGGAAGAGGCTCAACAGCAGACAACATGAGCCACCCACCACGAGTTTATATCGGTGGTGACGAAATCGAGGTGGTTAAAGAATTCGTGTACTTGGGCTCACTGGTGACCGCCGATAACGATACCAGCAGAGAAATTCGGAGACGCATAGTGGCTGGAAATCGTACGTACTTTGGACTGCGCAAGACGCTTCGATCGAATAGAGTTCGCCGCCGTACCAAACTGACTATCTACAAAACGCTTATAAGACCGGTAGTTCTCTACGGACACGAGACCTGGACGATGCTCGTGGAGGACCAACGCGCACTGGGAGTTTTCGAAAGGAAAGTGTTGCGTACCATCTATGGTGGGTTGCAGATGGCGGACGGTACGTGGAGGAGGCGAATGAACCACGAGTTGCATCAGCTGTTGGGAGAACCATCCATCGTTCACACCGCGAAAATCGGAAGACTGCGGTGGGCCGGGCACGTAGCCAGAATGTCGGACAGTAATCCGGTGAAAATGGTTCTCGACAACGATCCGACGGGAACAAGAAGGCGAGGTGCACAGCGGGCAAGGTGGATCGATCAGGTGGAGGACGACTTGCGGACCCTCCGCAGACTGCGTGGTTGGCGAAGTGCAGCCATGAACCGAGCTGAATGGAGAAGTCTTTTATGTGCAGCACAGGCCACTCCGGCCTTAGTCTGATGATAATAATAATAATGTGCAAGGGTTTCAGAAGAAGACGTTGAAGGAAATAGCATTCACGAGAATGAAGTCTTATGAGATGCAGGATCACGGTGAGCTCTTTCCAATTTGTTTACTAGTAAATGTATAATGAATAAAACTAAATGCGCGCTGAATTCAAAATATATTACATATATTTTGAATCCGGAAGTTTGATTATGTTACCTTTATCCATTTGATAAACGGTAGCATAACCAGGCGGGGCTTACTGTTAGTGATAGTGACCTCGGAGTGGACATGAAATACCAGGCACTCTGAAATGGGTCACTGGAGCTGCAGTAGAGCTAGCACTTTCTAACTCCCGGATTAAATCTGACTGTTTTAACAGACAGCTTTCTTCCATAACATCACTGCCAGACAGTGGGGGTTAGTTTGTACACACACACACACATGCATGTTACTCACTCTGTTCGTTGCATACCAACTTGGAGGCGTCGACGGTTCTCCACTGCTGCTTTGGCGCTACGCGTGTCAGGCGCGGTCTCTCCCACGGACTCCGAAAATGTTCACGCGTCGTTCATTGATGTCGCCGTTGTCGATGACGCCTCCGGCGCGAAATTGTGGACTGCTCGACGGGGTACAGCCGTCGGTGGCGTCGAGCTACGGTGTGCGCCTCCCGATCCAAAGGTCGCCGGTTCGAATCCGGCCGGGGGAAAAACTTTTTTACGCGACCGTGTCACGCTCTGCACGCCGTCACTCACGAAAGATGATGAAGAAACTTGATTACCGGTTCCTAACCGGTCCGGTTGTTGCCGCCCTGCCAAGGGCGCGGGGAAAAAACGTGCGCTGCCCTCTCCGGCCCACGTGTACCGCCGGGACGTCCTTCGTAGCAGGTAAACGGGGTCAAAAGCAGTCTCCAACTGTGTGGGTGGTGTGTCGGGCCTTGCAACTTGCCACAATCTGGTAAAGAAAAGAGGACCCAGACCGGTCTTGAACACCACACTTTGCACCAAGTTTAGTCTTCAGTCTTACCTTACTAATCACTTGATTACGGCTAACTAGTAGTCCCCTCTTAAGGGAAAAAAATCTAAATAAGCAACTTGGAGCACTTTCACATTTTCTTATAGTTCACCTTCAAGAATACACCACGACGCGATTTAGAAAATCCGGACTGCTCTTGCCTCTTCCATAGACCAGAACGAAGTGAACGAGCTAACTCCTTGGATCCTCAGATCAAAGCGCGAGATTTTATGATCGTCGCCGGAAATTCCACACCAACATCCATATTCGGCGGGTAAAGACCTCCCTTTTCCCGAGCTTCTAAGTGGAAACGATCAATATACTTGTCTCCCACCCAAAGCTTGTAAATTATTCCGAGGGTCAACGAATCTTGAAAGCGATCCGGATAGGTCCTTGACCGTGCCTTGGCACATGGTCGCTGAGATATTCGCTTGAACGACGGTTATTTTGCGCCATACATTTGAGTGGGAACTCATTCAGTGCAGAGATTTACTGAGTGCAAAAATGAACTTTATCGGTATGCACTCAAAGTGAGCGTTTGAATTCAAGGGGTATTTCAATGGAGAAATTCATCGTTACTGTACTACTTTGTACAATTCTATTTAAAATTCAAAACATAATTCGTGATACTGTTACAAATTTCATTCATCCGAATACATACCCAATCGAAAATGTCATTAAGCCGAATTGGTCATATTGTCAAAAGAGTCGTAGGCGTGCAAATTCTTAAATTTACTATCATGTGAATATCTAGGCCTTCATACATGTTAGTGCAGTCAAGCCTACATGAGGCGATGTTGAAGGGACCATCGACTTGTGGAAATATCGAGATGTGGAATATAAAATCCTTGAGAAGCTGTTTGAAGGGACCATCACAGTAACCCAGAAAATGTTTTTTAATATTATGCCATATTTAATGTTTGCCATATTTTTAATATCGAGTCATAGAACATCTACTCATGGAGGTTTGACTGTATTGGACTGTCACAGGGAGTGCGCGGAGAAATTTTATCAAAAGTATTTTCAAAGAAAGTTTATGATCACAATCAAACCTCCATGACTCGATATCAACTCATGGAATATGAAAAATATTTTCTGAGTTACTGTGTTAGTCCCTCCTTTTAAAGGAAGGTTCGGACGTGAAAAATAATGAAAACAACGATTACTTTTTCAGAAACTTTAATTTAGGTTTACGATTTAACAAAGATGTCTCGCGAATGAATTATAAGATTGAAAAAAAACACGCTCATAGCTAATACACAAAAATAGGTATTTATTATAGTGCGGCAAGTGTTGCCAATTTCTATTACTCCTCCTCAACAGTTGCCACCACTGCCACGAAACGTTATTGCGAAAGTCCCATCAGTTTGGAGAGTTTTTGAATCTTCGTTGCACCCAGCGGCTTCGTAAGAATGTCCGCCACCATGTCTTCAGTCGGACAATACAAAAGTTCTAGCTGTTTCTGCTCACACAACTCTTTAACGTAACACTCTTTCGTTTCTATATGCTTGGACCGCCGAGTAATACGATCAGAATCGACGAACTGTATACAACTCTGATTGTCTTCCAGAATGCACGTCGCACTGTTCTGCTTCTCACCCAAATCTTCCAGGATTCTTCGCAGCCAAACTGCTTCCTGACTTGCTTCACCGAGTGCCACGTACTCGGATTCCATGGAGGAAAGGGTCACACAATGCTGCAAATGGCTCCCCCATGCAACCGCACCACCAGCGTAGAGGAACACGAAACCTGTGGTCGAGCGTCGAGTGTTTGGTTCTCCCGCCCAGTCAGCGTCGGAGTACCCAACGAGTCCTGTATCATTACTATATTCCAGTCGTGCACCCTTGGTACACTTAAGATATCGAAGCACTCTCTTCGCGGCTGTCCAATCAGCTTCCGTAGGTGAACACACTTTTCGTCCCAATATCGATGCACTCACAGCAACATCTGGCCTAGCACATACAGCTACATATAATAATGCGCCGACAAGACTGCGATATGTGGTATTGTCGTCGAACGGAACGCTGGAATCCTTCGTTGTGACGAAACCGGTATCCATTGGACTTTTGGAAGACTTAGCATCTTGCAATCCGAAACGCGTTGCAATCTTGTCAATGTAGCCTTCAAGGGTAACGCTGTACTTCCCATCTCGTCGCACAATCTCCAGACCGAGAAAGTAACTAGGTTGCCCCAGATCGGTGATGTCAAATTGCTCCTTGAGAGAACTACTCACTTCATTCAACAGCGATGGATTCATGCAGCCGAGTAGAATATCATCTACATACACAAGTAGGCATACTCGGTATCCTCTGACAAGCTTTGTGTACAAGCATGGATCCGTTTTACTTTGCACGAAGCCTAACTCCAAGAGAACGCTGTGTAGACGTTTGTTCCAGCACCTGGCCGATTGTTTTAGGCCATATATGCTACGACGCAATCGACATACGAGCTTTTCTTTCCCTTTCTCAGCGAATCCTGGTGGCTGTTTCATGTATAGCTCCTCCGAGAGATGGCCATACAGATAAGCGGTCTTCACATCCAGATGTCGCAAGGTCATCTTCATCCGAGATGCCACCGCCAGAAAAGTACGAAGTGTTCCCTGTTTGGTAGCGGGGGCGAAGACTTCGTCATAATCATCACCATACTGCTGCGAGTACCCTTGTGCGACAAGACGAGACTTGAATTTTACCACTTCACCACTTGCGTTCCGTTTGATCTTATAGATCCATTTTGAACCAACCGCTTTACGGCCAACCGGCAGTTCCGTCAGTTGCCATGTTCCATTCACCGCATGCGATTGTAATTCCTCTTTCATTGCTGCGACCCACTGGTTTTTGTTCGGACCGGTTAAAGCCTCTTTCAAGTTTCTCGGTTCCTCATTTTCACGTTGAACGATGAAAATCTCCTCCAGCAGCCTTCTCGGTCGAACTCCTTTGTTGATTCTTTTCGATCGACGTAAGATGTCATCTTCAGGGAAGCCCTCGAAATCTGGATTCCCAACACCATCTTCACTCACAGGTTCATGTTCAGTAGCACTATCATACGGGGAACTGTCTTCCGAATCTGACTCTCTAAGTTCTTCTCTTCGGTTGTCATCTTCACAGTCGGAATCAACCGGCGGTATCACCGGTACTAGCATTTCACGAGCAGAGGACTCACCAATTGGGGTACTACTAAACGTGTCTTTTTCGTCTTCTTTCAACTCAACAAATTTAGCATCCCTACTTATCGTGACACGATTCGTTTCTGGATCCAAGAAACGCCACGCCTTTCTGCCTTCAGCGTATCCGACGAACACAAGCTTCCTAGCCTTGACATCTAATTTCCTTCGCTTTTCATCGGGAATGTGCACATACGCTTTGCTACCGAAAACCCGAATTCTAGAATAATCCGGTTGCTTGCCCCACCACCGGTGATAAGGCGTGCCCTCCACAACTGATGACGGTGTTACATTCAACAGATAGTTTGCGGTTGAAACCGCTTCTCCCCAGAATCGTTTGTCTAAGCCGGACTCCGTCAGAAGGCAGCGCAGCATTTCGCCAAGAGAACGATTCTTCCTCTCTGCCTTCCCATTCTGCTGTGGGCTGTATGGCGCGGTTTGCTGCAGAGTTATTCCGCTGTCAACCAAAAACTGCTTCAGTTGTTTCCCGGAATATTCTCCTCCTCCATCGCAGCGTATCACTTTTGGCGCATAGCCAAACTGGTTCCTCATCATCGCCGTATATTCAGCAATCTTCGTAGCACACTCTGACTTTTCTCGCAAAAGGTACACCACACAGTACCGACTGTAGTCATCTAACATAGTCATAAAGTATCGGCTACCTCGCGGCGTACTTACTTCCATCGGACCACACAGGTCCGTGTGAACGAGATCTCCCACAGCGCTGGATTCCGATTTTGACTTGGTGAATGGTGTACGAGATAACTTGCCCTCGCAGCACACCCCACAAACAGATCTAATTCCACACTCCTGGAGTTTCAATCCATTACCAAGCTCATTTCTAAACATTTTCTTCACTGCTTGCTCGTCACGGTGACCCAGTCGACGGTGCCATGTATGGATACAGTTTTCATTGTGATGCCTTGTAGCCAATAACGCCTTTTGATAGAACGGTTTCAACTGGTACAAGTTTCCCACCCGTTCGCCTGACAACACCGGTACGCCACTCTTGCTTATTGTGCAGCCCGAACTATCAAAGTTTACATTGCATCCTTCATCCGTAATCTTGCTCACTGACAGCAAATTACCCGTAAGCGTCGGAACGTAAAATATTTGTTCAATGCTCACAGTCAAAGCTTTTCCGCTCCTATTGAAAGTACGGAATTTGCTAGATCCGACACCAGCAGCTACAATTTTGCTCCCGTCTGCCAATCCAATACTCATCGATGTGGGGTCGATGTGCTCCAGAAGCGAAGCATCACTGGTCATATGTGACGTGGCCCCTGAATCAAGGAACCATACCACACTTTTCGAACCATCAGCCGCCAACCCAGCAGCAAGACACACTTCATTTTCTTCATCGCTCCTAACCGCCAGATTCGCCTTTTGATTAGCACTCATTTTCTTTCCGTCAGTCCCACTTTTATCTTTTGCTTTCCGGTCCTGTTCAAGCTTCCGGCAATCCCTTCGTATGTGGCCGGCTTTGCCACAGTAGTGGCACACTTTCACTTTCGGTTTCTTCTCCTGTTCTTTGTTAGAAATCTTCAGTGCCTTTTCAACACCATCTCTGTCACAATTTTTGTCCATGCGCTTCCGCCACTCATCCATCAACTTTCCTTTAACATAGTCCAATGTAAGGTCCGCCTCCGGGCGGCTCTCCAAAGCCGTGATTAAGCTATCATAGGAGTCATTTAAACTGGACAAAATGATCGCCACTAACCAATAATCCTTCAACGGATCGCCCATGCTGGCCATGCGATTATGCAGCTGCGTAATATCTGCTAGGTGATCAGCCATGTTCCCATCCTCCGGAAGCTGCTTCCGGATGAGCCTTTTCAGAACATGAATCTTCGTAGCCAACGTCGATCGGGAGTGATGTCTCTTCAGTGACACCCACATCTCATGAGCTGATGTTGCCTTTATCACATGACAGGTCTGATTATCTTCGATGGACAAACCGATCAACGCGCGCGCTTTACCGTCCTGGGTAATCCAGGCTGCGTCAGGTTCGGCTGGCTTCGGTTCATCGACGACTTTCGTCAATCCGTCACGAATCAGCAGCAGATCGATGCGAAATCTCCATACTTCGTAATTAAAGTCGTTCAGCTTTTCCACTGCGAGGTTCATGTCGGCGGCCATTTGCTTTTTCACACTCCAAGAACGAATATAAATGCCACGCCACTCCGACGAACTCACTGATTTCCCGGAAAAACGCGATTAAACAAGCTCACGGCACGATTTTTACTTTTCCGCAGCACAACGCGAACGCGAAACGGGGCCCATAACCTTTTAAAGGAAGGTTCGGACGTGAAAAATAATGAAAACAACGATTACTTTTTCAGAAACTTTAATTTAGGTTTACGATTTAACAAAGATGTCTCGCGAATGAATTATAAGATTGAAAAAAAACACGCTCATAGCTAATACACAAAAATAGGTATTTATTATAGTGCGGCAAGTGTTGCCAATTTCTATTACCTCCCATATATTTTGTATTCCTCATATCGATCCTTTCAATATCGACTCATGGAGGTTTGACTGTAGTTAGAAAAAAAAGTTGTTGAATTCCCTTCCAAATTTTAAATTAAATTTTGGAATAATTTCACACTGAAATACCAAAGGAAATTGCAATAGAAGTTTCCAAAGGCGTTCTTGGACGTGCTAGACGATGGAGGTGTCATCTGCGAACAGAGACAGAATGCCGCCATCTGGAGGTTCTGGCATGTCAGAGGTGAACAGATTAAACAGCAGGTGCCCGAGGATACTGCCCTGGAGGACGCCTGCGATGATGTCGTGCGCATTGAAACTCGCTACGCTAATTGAGACCCGGAATGTCCTTGCCGATAGGTAATTGTTGATGATCTTCAGGTAGCTGGGAAGATTGTAGCGTTGTAGTTTGTACACCAGGCCATCATGTCATACATTGTCGAATGCCTTCTCAACATCGAGTAAGGCCATGGCGGATGTTTTTGAGACAAACTTGTTCCGTCTGAGGACGTTGGTAACTCGAGTCAGTTGGTGTACGGTTGACCGACCGCGACGGAAACCAAACTGTTCCTCGAGCAAGATGTTGAGATTTTCGGCAGACTCAAGTAACCGGTGATGAATAGCTTCGATAATCCTGAGAGAAGACTGATGGGACGATAACTTTTGGGGGAGGAAGGATCCTTCCCAGGCTTCCGGATGGGGATGACTTTCGCTGACTTCCAGGACGATGGGAAGTAGCTGAGCCGAAGACATTGATTAAAGATCAGCGAGAGGTGCTCAAAGAATGGGGCACTCATGTGTTTGAGCTCGAGTTTCAGGATGCTGTCGAAGCCTGGGGCCTTCAAGTTCTTCGATGATTTGATATAGGCCGTCAATTCGCCAGCTGAGATCTCCAAGTCCTCCGAAAAATCATTGGGAATCAAATGGATGTTGATAGCATGCTCAATGACAACTGTTTCGTGTGGACTGACGATGTTCTGCCCAAGATTGTGTGCGCTGACGAAGTGACGACCTATTTCAGCGACCTTCTCTGTAGGAGTTATCAAGCGATCCTTAGAGCCATTAATGTCTAGTGGGATCAAAGGTGGAATGGGCCGAGGCTTGGATTTTAGTATTTTGGTCATTTTCCAGAACGGCTTAGTACAATCTGGGAGAGTGCGGATCTTATTCGAGAAATCGTTATTTTTGAGGTCCACCATTCTGGCCTTGATAATTTTTGTGATTCGATTGCAGCGTGCCTTAAGCTCAGGTAGTCCAGTACGCTGAACCTGCCTGCGAGTGACATTCCGCAATCGCATCAAATCTTTGGTGAGTGTATCGATGTTTAGGGTGTTGCTTACCTGCCCAGCCGTCGATACATGTTGCTCTCGGTCGCCTCCTTGATGGAACGCAGCTGACGATCGATTGCTTCAGGCGTTACCGGCCGCGCCTTGTAGTCGACGTTGTTGTCCACGCACCTTTGGAACCGGCCCAAGGCGACTCGGTGGTATTTTATCCGGAACTGCTGTTGCCCACTTCCGCCGCCATAGGATAGTGATCTGAACTGAGCTCCTGGTAGACGACCGGCTGCAAGACGTCGAGACCTGGTTGCGAGACCTGGTCGAAACGCGTTTTGCAGCCGCGCAGCCGAGTGGCGAGCTGCGAGAAGATCGGCATCAGTTGCTCCGGGGTGTACAGCGGAGCAGATTCTTCAGGTGGGCCGTTTTCGTTCTCCGGCTGCCGACGGAACCCAGGAGGAGGGAGCGGGGGCCATTCGCTGGTGGATGGTGCTGATGATACGTGTCTGCTCCCTTAAGGGCTTTCAGTAGGTATGAATCGTTTGTTGTTTCGCTATTCGGTTGAGTAATATTAACTTTGCAATCGTGTGTAAGCTGATGGTTTGGAATTTTAAATCACTGTGGTTTGTGTGAGAGTTTTCCCATAGCTTACTCCGTTACGAACCACGATTAGGTATCTCATCTCCTCGTAACGAGTAACGGGTTAGTATGTAGAATAACTAATAGTAGGGCTTTCGTTCTTTCATGATAAAATCTAAATTGACATAATTCTATTAAGTTCGAAGATATAATTTAATTTCTTTTTTTTACCAATAATAAATGCCGCAATTATTGGCATGACATACAGTAGTACATATGGATATTGCAGCTATCCAAATATCGTCATTTCAAATTATTATGGTCATACATCATTGTCAAGTATTTAACACTTGCTCATTTACCGCTACAACTATTTCACTCTTGTTTAAATTGAACATAGGAAAAGTGTTTAAAAATTATCCTTTTAAGGTGCAATATCTGGATTACAACATGTGATATTTAGTAAGACTTTAAATTACCAACGACGGCCGCCACCAAAACTTCCTCCTCCATAGCCGCCTCGATTTCCGCCATAACCTCCCCGATTTCCGCCATACCCACCGCCATACCCACCGCCATATCCACCACCATATCCACCGCGGTTTCCGCCGAATCCACCACCTCCGCCTCCACCGTTGTTGAAGCGAGGACCACCATTTCCGAACCGATTACCGCCGCCGCCATTATCCGAACGAGGGAATTTGTTCATATTGGACCGGGCCTGATCCAATGGCGTTAAACCGGTTTCTCGCCTAATTCCCTCATCACCTGCGCTGAACGCACACAGATCCTTAACCACATCGATCAAGTTCTGATAACGCTCTTCCAGAGCATTGGCTTCATCGGGATTTTCCGAGACCCTAATCAAGAGATCCTGCAGCACTGGCCGAAGGGTAACAATCAGCGCAGCTTGGTGCGGATCCATTTCGAAGTTCATCCAGTTGTCGATGCGGACCATGTTATCGACCCATTCAACTTTCTTGCTACCGAACAGCAGGATATGGATCGGGGCCACCATCGACATCTGTTTGCAGGAGACCGCTCTGGTACGAATCTTCTCCCCGAACACAAACATCGGATAAGGGAACGTAACCTGCAAGTTGCTGCAATTGACTGAGGTCTTGTGAATCAACGCGGCTTTTGATTCCGTGGTCAGCACTTTGCGTTTCTCCTTGTGAACGCAAAGGTTTGGATAGAGTCCGACACAGAGAAGCGACAAAGCCATATCCAGCCGTGGATCGTCATCGTCTTGATCGAAACCCATTTCAATCATAGTTTCTTCGGGAAAGCCGGCCTGTGAGAGCAGCTCCAGTAGTTGACGTTTGGCTTCCGACATGACACGAAGTGTGGACATCTGCAGTCCCTTCCATTCGCAGAATTGAATTTCTGCTTCCTCACTGCGACGACGTTTGTCGCTCCACATCTGTGAACGAAATTGCGAATTACAAATTGGTAATGATGAAGTGGAAGAGCAGAAGCTTCGATAAACTTACTCTGTATGCAGTCAACATGGCAACGTAGTCCGAGTTCCTCTTTCCGCTGAGAGCTTTCTGATGGGTCATCAAACGACGCTGTCCAACGTCCAGTTGAAAGATTTCCGAGAACGTTCCCGAAAAAGCGGCCATCGTAGCGACCGGGTCACACACTCCGAACAGCGTACTCAAGATCATCATCTTACCCAGTCTGGGCTCGATGGGCAAACGAGCCAGGATGCGCCCGAACGGGGTCAACTCTTCGGCAGCATCCAAACACTTCATCTCCTTCAGCATAACTTCCGCCTCGATAACGGCATCCAGTGGCGGCGGTTCGATGGCTTTCGACAGGAACTGTCCGATCGAACCTAGCCGGAGCAGCTTGATGCTCAAAGCCAACTCGTGCAGCGGAGTGCGGAACATCTCCGGTGTCATGTGTTCGTCCAACTTTTGGAACCGCGCGCGAGAGCAAAGTGTAAAGCACTTTCCAGGGCGGACACGACCAGCACGACCTTTTCCTGTTTTAAATGATACAAAACAATATGGACAATTTAGCGATTTTTGGAAAATGAATTCATGTCAAATAACTTTATTAGATTAAATTACTTACTCTGCTCCAAATTAGTCCTGGCGGCCCAAACCGTGGCATAGCTGGTCATGTTGTTGTGTGAAGTAAACAGCTTCATTCGCGCCTTGCAGACATCGATCACGAATACCACATCGTCGATGGTGATCGACGTTTCGGCAATGTTCGTCGCCAGGATGACTTTCCTCACGTTTCCAAAATGGTCGAACACCTTACGTTGGTCCTCACGTGGCAGCTGCGAGTGCAGCGGTAAAATAATACATTTCGATCCGCCAAACTGTGGCTTGCTCTGCAGATACTTCATAAGTGCGAAAATGAGATTCCAACCCGGCAAGAAAACAAGCACAGCTCCGGGCACGTTTTGCGTATCGATAAAATTCAGCAATGATTCAATCAACTCAAACGACACTTCCGATTCCGAGAGGCGAGCCATGGCGTTTTTCGTCTGAACGGAGTATTTATTCTCATCAATCACTGTGTTCAGATTGGAAGTGTCTGCTTCACCGGTGATCTTGACTGTGGTATCTTCACCGCCTTCATCATCATCGTTTCCGCTGTTTCCACCGCGCTTACGCTTTTTGTTGTCAATGGGTGGAACAAAGCTCACCAGTTGGATACAGTCTTCCAAGTAGAACTGTTCAACGGGGAAAGTCCGTCCCACAACTTCAATGCAAGGACAATTTCCAAAGTAGTCGGAGAACAATGTCGTATCGATGGTTGCGGACATGAGAATAACACGCAGATCCGGATAGGTGTGCAACATATCACGCAGCACGACCAAGATGAAATCGCTGTTGACGTCGCGCTCGTGAATCTCGTCCACAATGACGTGAGACACACCACGTAATCCGGCTTCCAACTTCCTCAGCAAAACTCCAATCGTACAAAACATGATCGAACCGTACGGTCTTGGCAAAACTGATTCAAATCGCACTGAATAACCAACTGCCTCACCCAGATTCTCGCACCGTTCGTTGGCGATTCGTTCTGCAACACTGACGGCACTAATTCTCCTTGGTTGAGTTACAGCAACGTTGCAGTACGCTCCCTGTCCGGAATTAATGTAGTCTTCCAAAATAAATTGGGCGATTTGTGTTGTCTTGCCACAACCGGTGTTGCCACGAATAAGCACAACTGGATGCTCATTGATTGCTTCCATAATCTGATTTCGCATTTTCGCAATGGGGAGCTCTGACCGAGCTCGCATTCGCTCCTGCAATTCCTGGTCCTGCTGAGCACGTTCTCGTGCTCCGTTCATCAAATCATCACTCAACTGGTCCAACGTTGCCGTGGCCAAATAGCCCTCGTCGATGTTGCACGCAGTCCATGGGTTCCAGTTCGGCACCGGTGGAGACCACGGAATAACCGACGCTTGTTGATTCAGATTCACCGATTGCGGCTTGAAATGCACGTCATCCGATGGATGCAACAAATTGATCGGCTCGGTAGGGTCTCCCTTTTGTTCAATGTTGACCGGTTGGATTTCGACGTCTTGCAAACACCGCTCGATGCGTTGCTCCAATTGTTGTGAAATGCGAACAGGATACGGCTTCAGTTGTTCCTGGTTCCTGAGGGGTAAATTGGAAAAACACAAATGATCAGTTACTTGATCCAAAGATTGGACAGTCGAAAATTACTTCGCAGTTTTCAGGTTGCCTCCGTATGCCTCGATAACACCCAAGTGGAACATCTGGCGGATCAGAGAAAGGGCACAAGACTTGCTGGCCGATTGTTTGTTCGATCCGGACTCACGTCCGGTGATGCCTCGGTTCAATTGCTTGACATAAATAGTCAATTCGGCCATGAAGCTCCTGCAATGACGAATAAAAAAAAAGATTAAAATCCGCAACAAACAAGGGAATTCGAGGTCACTTCGTAATCGAGTCAAGTAAGATGTTGTTGGAATTTTAAGGAATAGTAATGTCGCATCTTCTAGACTCGAGAAAATTCTTAATCGTTTGATAATTCACAGTATTTTAAAACCACATACTTACCGTATAATTTACATTCCATCCTAAGCACCAACAACTCTGCATCTCACAAGTGCAGCCTCCGACGAATCATAATCCAATCCACTCCGATAAGCCACACGGGGCACCTTTAGCAACAAAACGAAGAACAACAAAGATCATTTCAATTGCTTGCCACTTGGTCTCAACTAAATATCCTGTCGATGACTACAGGTCTGCTTATCATCGGTACAGGAAAATCCTACTTCAGCAAGAATTCTCCTCACGATGATAGGGAACTTCGATGTTTCTTTTTATCGGAGTTTTTTTTTTTTGTCTCTTGGCAAACATTTGTCACGCTCTATGTTGCATCGTAGGGACTTGCTAAATCGGTAGCCGCACTCGTGAGATGATTGACCATTTAGAGTAGTGTTAGCAAAAAATATGAGTTCTTTTTGAGAACACATATTTTTTTATTGACAGAAACAATAAAAGAAGTAGAACGCATTTCTCTTAATTTCAAAAACAACGAAATAAAGGGAAATGAAACTCCAGAAACAAGAATGGAAGGATTTTTTCAACGATTGATTTACCTGTTATGATCCGGCCCAACGGCGGTGTACTTATATTCCGGGTTCATTTTGTTCATCTGCAGCCATTGGTTTAGCTTGGGTTTTGCATTTTCAATTGTCCAATTGCCGTGGATTCCTGCGTTAACGTCCAACGATTCAGCCGACTCCATGATGGCTGCCTGCTCGGCCAGCTCCTCCTTCGAAGGATTGTACGTATTGTCCCGCACGAACGGTCTGTACGCTTGACCAAGATCCGAGGGGCCGAAGCCACCCTTGAACACATTGGCCGGATTAATGTTCATCAACGACGGTGGCCCTCCGGATGAAGGAGCACCATCAGTGCCGCCGCCGCCACCAGCAGCTGCTCCATTATCGTTATCCGAGGGCACATCCGATGAGGCAACCTTTCCCGAACGCACCAGATAGTTAACAAAGTCCCGGGCAGCGTTGCGTTCGGCGTCCTTCTTGTTGGTTGAGTTACCGGCACCAACATAGGCCACTGAAGGGATGCGCACTTCGCACAGAAACCGTTGACGGTTCTTTGGCCCTAGGAATTAAATTTTGAAAAACAAATTGGTTGAAGGATAATATATAATATTAATATATGTAGGTAAATTATATCCGGTTAAAATTATTAAAATACAGCGATAGCCTAGATTTCTTTTTATATTTGCTTACCTGTCGGCCTCACTTCAAATGAAGGGGATGAGGAAGTTTTCTGGCACCATTCGTAGAAAAACGATTTTATATCTTTCGTAGCCGCCATGATGCCGATCAATGAACCAAGCTAATTTTCCAAATTGATTTTTCCACACAAGTAACACTTCTCACTAAATACTAACTGGCGGAAACTTGCTTTTGTCAACAGCGCTTTACGTTATCAAGCTATTTGGACTAAATAGCAATCAACTAACAACGGGAATTTCACTTAAAATTATAACAAACCCACTACCTTTGCCACTGAAGCCGAGTCCGAGCGAATGATATTTTCTGATGCGAAAAAAGCGAATGGCAATCTTATCTAGATAACTTTTGACTTTTGATCGAAATGTTCCCAAAGGTGAACGCACCTGAACTACACTCAGGCAAATTGGCTATCGAATATCATAATTTTGCCTTTTTCAAATTTTCCACAAGTTTTTTTTATTTTGAAATTTAAAAACTTATTAGGGTAAAGTGCCCAATAGTGGACCCCCAACCAATAGTGGACCCTCCAGACATTTTTTCATTATCAAAGCACAATGGAAACATTTTGCTATGAAATTCCATCGGGAGAACCTACCTTACAGTCCTGCGATTTGATTACATGCATTGAAAATGCTATGGAAAGTAAAATTAGTTGAATTTTTACAATTCTATAAAAAATAAACACGAGAGTGTCCATTATAGGAATATTTTGGGGGGTCCATAATAGGGAAGACGAACGTCCCGAAACGAAACATGAAAATCAAATGAAGTGTCGACTATAGGGAAGCAAATTCCTATTATGGACCCCCAGGGGGTCTACTATAGGGCAAATTTAGTCCAACTTTAGAATGTTAATTTCAAAGAATAACGTCGAGTATTTGAGTGTTTTATGTATGTATCGTGAAGAGGAGATGCAGAGCTTGATATTAGATATCACACAAAATTAATATTTTGAAAATTTCCACTCCTTATACCAGGAAGAGCAAAATTTCGCTACTAGGGGGTCCACTATTGGGTATTTTACCCTATGAAATAAATTTTCATGGTCAATACAAAACATAACATTTTCTTAAGGCACATTTATGAAATTACAATGAACGCTGTACGCTAGACATGAATTAATCCACTTCTCCAAAGCCAAATAATTCACCCACACTAATGTCACTGTGTAGGATGCATAAAATAAAAGGGGGTGGTAATCCTGTTGCAGCAAAAACGTCACAACTCGAATAAAAAAGTCCAATAGAATTACAATAGAAATTGTTGTAACAAAACGATAAATTTAATTGTAGTTACAATAAACTCTATTATTGCTCACAATAGAATAACAATTAAGAATATTGTTTTCCACCATAATTCCTATTGTATACAATAGAAGAACAATAGAAATTATTGTTTTTCAATAAAATGTATTGTAATTTTATGATATTTTAATGTAATTCTATTGTATTTTCTATTCGGGAAACACTTCTTGATGAATACAGTGGAATCACGCACACTTTTATTGATTTGGAAAACTCAAATAGGTGCTCGTAGTCTAAAGGCTCCGTCAGACGTTGCAAGCAAATCACTCGTGCGAGCGAATGATTTCTGAGAGCACTCGCAATTGCAGTCACACGTAGCAGTTTTTTACTTTGAACAAATGTCAGTTTTACTCTCATGCAAATATAAACAAAAACGAAAAACTTGTTTTTCGGCCACAAAATCTAATTTCATTCCTATTTTTGCAGTGCAACACTGCCACCTGAAAACGTTTTCACTTTTGCGAGCGAAAAATTTGCTAGTGCTGCACTAGCAAGCGCAATTCCGTTTCTGCGAGTTGACAAAACTTTTAACGCTTAGCAGTCGAGCGTTTGCTTAAGAGTTGTCATTTGTTTGCATGCAATCACTTTCAGTGTAGTCAGACAGGCAAATTTTTGACAGTTGTCACTTTCTGCGAGCAAAATGCTCGTTGCGAGTTGCGAGTTTTGCAAATTTTGCTTGCAACGTCTGAGGGCACCTTAATAGCCTATCAAACCCCACTATCCCTAATAACGCTGAATGTCAACGCACCTGAATGCATATATCAAACATCTCTCCACTTCTCTCCAACCTAACTGTTCTTGTAGTAAAAGAACTTTTGTTTATCAACAAAATTAAATTAACTATCATAGTACCATTCTCGTATAAATGTTTCTATTCAATTGCTATTACCTGCGAAGTTTATGAACGGATTTCTGATTTTAATATACTTACTATAATAATATTATTGTCACAATGTCCAGAGGACCAAAACGAAACGTTGCATTCATCAAACCGGAAGAACCGGACTTTCTGAAACGGATGAAAGCGCAAATTGGCTACAAGGAAGGACCAACTGTAGATGAAAAGGTAAACATTCTACAATTTCTTTCATAATACTTGACTTAACAAATCCGTCCTCAACAGCGCCGCAAAATTGAAAATTTCGAGGATTCCGACGATGACGATCGGGAGGAGCGAGAAGACGAGAAGCCCCAAGTTGTGGTTCTCAAGACGGGGGATCTCACCGCCGAGGAAGCAGTCGCTGCAAAGAAAGGTAGGATATCGTTCTTCAAGCTAGACAATCCAGAAAATGTCAGCGAAAATATCATTATGCACATATTCCAGAGGAAGATGAAAAACCAGCGGATCTCAACCAGAAGATTGTATTCAAATCGAGAAAACCCAAAACAGGAGGCAGCGTGGACGACATACAGGTGTTGGACCGGAAAGCCAAAAAGAAGAAGGAAAAAGAAGCCAAGAATAAATTGTCTTTCGGAGATGACGAAGACGAGCAAGACGAATAGGTAAGTTTGGTATTTAATTTAGATTAAAATCTAGTAAGATTAATAATAGAGTAGCAGCTTATTTAAAATATTGTTTAAATGTTCTTCATAAATTTATTGCATCATTATCAATATCCGAAATGCCATATTACCTATACTGCCGTTCTACACATAATTGTCCCATGTTACCTTTGATGAAAAAAATCAAACACGAGTCAATTTGTCCCACTAATTTCCATTCTTCTATCGAGGCAACTGAATAAATAAATTTCAGGATCGATTAGATCTTAAAATTTAACAAATAATTTTGGGATGTTATGAGCGTAGGCAGCACTTTTCCAGGACATAAAATGAATCACTACTTATTCAAACGGTTTTCAGTCTCTATAGGCGAATTCGAGAAGGATCCAGTGGTAGAGTGCGCTGCGAGAGTTTGGGAGAAAAGTCGTCAGAAGCGATTATTTACATTCAAAATCAAATTTTCTCCATAAAATTTACCTAATTTTTTGGCATATTGTCACATGTTTTCCACTGGCAATGGCTTCTTACAGTCTTTAAGCAACTGTTGAAGACGAATCCCACCTAAATAAGCCGCGAATTAAAAATCCGGGAATTCATAACCAAGATAGTGCGTTGAAGGCACTGCAAGAGATGTGCTATTTAATCGGAAAAATCATATGCAAGCACCCACCGGATGGAAGTTCATCCCAAAGAAAACAAAATTTTCTTCCAATTTGTGACTATTTCAGCTTTCATGAATGGTTGGATTAACCAGAAAACGCGAAAATCGTACTCCCTCCGTATGCTGCCAATGCACTTTTTTGGCCAACGACACTTTTTTCGTGGTTCTTGCGACGACCACCAGATGTCGAAATGATCGATGAGCTTTACTCAAATTCGCCTATTATCATCAAACAACAACTTCATGTTTTCAGTGGGACAAATTGACTCGAGTTTTAGATTTTTCATCAAAGGTAACATGCAGAGCCGTAGCGTGGACTCCCAGCGCCCTTGGCGAAACCTTTATTAGGCGCCCCTTACTCAGATGTTGAAAAAAACGTGCTATGAATTGAGCAGGGAGATTTAATTTTTTTTGCGAGGAGGGTCTAATGAATTTTTGCTTTATGAATTCCTAAAACCTCTATAACCTGCATATGTTCCAATAGGTAGAAAGTAAGGGTTATTAAAAGACCAGAACGTTTCTAAAAATCCGTTGATGTTTAACGATTTTCTGTAATAAACTAATGCAAGCAAAAAAAAAAGATCCAGATGTGTGTGGATTCACGACAAAATAAAAAGGATTTAGGTAATTGGGAAAATAAAATAGCTCTCAATTTTCGCTTGCTATTCGATTTTGATTGGTATCGAACTGTATCGAACAAAGTCACATCAAGAAGAACCCTTATATGAAGTGGATGACCATTAAGAGCCCCACACATAGCATACGTTTGCGTTGCGTTTAACAGTTTTCCCATGGGAAATATGTCAAACGCAACGCAAACGTATCCAATGTGCGCGACTCTTTAGCCCTTTCGATGACAAAAAATTCAATTCCGGAGTGGCTTGGTTTGCAAACACTACTGATCATTCAATGAACTTCAACTTTGGAGTGAATTTGTTGATTGTGAGAATAGCGATTGGTCCAAGTCGTATCAAGAACAAAACAATTCCGGAGTGGGTTGATTGATGGCCAGAATAACCAACGGGCCCTATTCAGATCAAGGTATGTGTTTTTGGAGTGGGTCTGACGGTAGTTTGGTGGCACTGTTTGTTTTGGATGAACCAATAAATTTCTACTTTAAAGAACCCAACAAACATTCACTAGTTTAACTAACATCAGTGTGATGATTCAGTTCAGCACTGTGTTGAATTATGCCTGTACTATTTCTTATCGCAACTTCTGTTCAGGCTTTGTTCACACAATTTTGGAGAAGTTATGGAGTACCAACAATCAATATGAAACTGGCGATATTTTCGTGGTTCCAGTTTCGCATGCTATGAACGATCCTTGGTACCCAGTAATGTAATCGGTAATCAGTACGTAGTTTTTTATCGTTTTAGAACATCGAAGCAATCTGTACTCTTTACTCCCATTAAAGACAATAGGGCACTGCACGGAAACATCTCTTTCTCTTTCGTTCTTCATAAATTTTGACGTTTACTGGCCTTGTTGTTTTCTAATTTCTTTGCAGCGAAAAGGAGACAAAGCAGTCCGTGCAGTGCCCTATTGACATTGTTTGTGTTATTTAGTAATCTCTTTTCTTCTGCAGCATTTGCGTGAAATGTCATTTTCTTCAACGAAAATGAAAGGATCAACCGTTCGCCTTACTTTTTATCACCCTGATCTCGGTGTTTTTTATCTCCAATTTGTTTTATTTTAGCGCAAACGGATCCCTATATTATAATAATATCAAACGAACTCATTGTAACGTCTACCGAATCCATTCCTGCATACCGCTCCGCCAGCGGTTATTTTGGACTACAAAATGCACGGAGGAACGTAACGCGTGGAGCCGATCTTCAAGAGCTACCGTGAAACAAGGAGGAGAATGCTCGAAAGTATGCAAGAGCAATTCTTGGAAGCACTTCCGGAGGAATTCCTGGAGGCACTTCAAATTCCTTACGATTCACCTTTTAAATCTCTTGCTATTTCCAATGGAATGGTATCAGTGGCCGATGGCTGGCCGGTTGATTATACAGTCGGTGATATGGCTGACGGACGGCCGGACGGAGAATTGGCCGACAGGTGGTCGGGCGACAATACGGCCAACAGCGGCTTGGACGAAGAGGTGGTCGGTGGGTTGTAAAGCCGGTATCAAACGACCGCTCGTTGAAACGTACGGCGGGAGTCCGACTATGTGCCGGACTCACGATTCTAGCCAGGCGACGAAGTTCCCAACCAATAATTCGAAGTTTGGAAATTTACCACCTCGTTATTTGGGAAAATGTCACGAATCACCAGTTCCAATGGACCAATTTTACAAGAAAGAAACACCTCTCTTTCCATGAAAGCCAGAAGTCACATTCCACTCAGTTGCTTTCGTTTTCCTTTCTCCAGCCCTTTGGCTTGGTACTCATTTGCCCACAGAAATCATGCGTTCAGTATTTCCGCCTTTAAATGTTGGTTCGCACTGGACAAGGTGCTCATTTTATTGGCTTGCGTTTCGACCACCCAAAGCAAGAAACCCACCGTTTGAAAAAAACAAATCTGGCAGAATATTCATCACATTTGAATTAACAAAAAGTATACAACTGTTACCGCCGGTAACAAACGATTTCAATTTAATTCGGTGACCATCTTCAACCGTAAAACATCTACATATGCAAGTGAAAACATCTATGATATACATATAAATGTGTTTCAACTCCGCAAGGCTTCGGAATTTTTAAAAGAAACTGAAACCCAACAACAACTCAGTAGTACGAGACTCAAGGCTGTAGTTAAGGCTACCTTACACCTCGGGAAAATTTTCCGCCGGAAAAAATCCGCGGACCAAATTCCCGAGGTGTGAGGCTACCTTTACTACTGTGTAACCGGAGGGGCTTTGCGGACATTATTATACCAAGGATACTATTCAATCAAGGCTCAACTGACAACTTGCATTTAGTATGGTGTAGATTTCAAAGGGCGCAAATGTCGATTAGGGATAATAAGGGACCGGACTGATTAACTCCTTTTATTGTATGTAGTTTATAGAATGAAGTTAAGAGATAATAATATTGATAAATTTGAATTTATAGTTTGAGCTACCGGTATGGGTTAGCTAAAATAGAACTGGTTTCTACCCAAACAGTCGTTTTATTTCTTTTACTTCAGAGCGAAGTCTCAGAGCAATGATATGCGCCCTCAGGAAAAGCTCGCGTATGAAGTGGACACATCCAAAGCGGATCTTCTTCTTTTCCATAAGAAATAGGGTACTCGACAAAGGCTTCGCCAAGAGCGGTGGGAGTTCACGCTTCAGCTTTGACTATAGTTACTTGAGATATCAATTGGATTTAGGTCTAGTATTGCAGTGTAAATATCTGTTGTTTCAGTTCTGCTTCAGAATTTCATTTCAAAATTGTTTCAGAAACATAAAATTTTACTTAGGATTGTAGAAATCTCTTTATTCTAATTGATTGCTTAGCGCACGAGCATTTCTTATGATAATTCAACAATAGGCGAAGAAATTAGTTGTTCAATATTTGCGTGCGATGTGAAAATGGGATTTTAGGGGAACAATTAGATATTTCCAATACGGAAGTGGGACAAATATGGGTGCTGGTTTAGCGAATCTGCACCTGCGGGAGCGCAAAATGTTGACTTTTGGGGAGTTGACCCATGTGGGCGGAAGTAGTGCGATTCTGCACCTGCGGGGGTGCAAAATGTTGGCTTTAAGGGAGTTGATAGTAGCCAACAGACTGTAAAGGTGTTCGGCCGTACGGCACACTATTTTTTTGTACACATACACGTTCACATCCACACATATAGCCTAAACAGACGAATAACAATTTTTGGATTTGGGCAAAGCTTCCTAGTTTTCGACCAAGTGTGACTGAGTAGGACGGATAGGCTGCCCCTATCTATGGAAATCTTTCAATGCGAACGATTAATTTGAATTTTACAGCCTACGAGAGTTTGAAAAAAATTAATAGCATTTGCAGTAGCTGCAGAATTGGAGGTATTCAAAATTTTACACAAAATGAATCTGCAGGAAAAACTGAATCGAAATCAATTTGTTCAGATGTTTATGGTGAGGGTCTATTTTTAATCCAACATTATTTGTTTTATTTATTTATAAGTAACGATAAAATTAACATAGAAAAATCCTTTTTTTCTTTTAAAATCCCAGTTAGGCATTGTACGCATGTGTTTAATTCATACGTATGGAAACACACAGCTAGCAAAAACACTTTTTGATTCGTATATGAAATTTTGTTTTTACAGCTTGCAAGCCTCACTCAAAAATGAATACTATAGTAACTATATAGGTAACTGGTAACGTTCAGTGTAGCTGGCATCGGTGGATCCAAACCACTGAAATTTAAAGATGTGATCCTTGGTCGTCCACGTTTCTCGGAATTCTCAAAACGTTTAACAGATGGGTCATATCCGGACGCTTTGAATTAGTGCTTAGATTAAAAGAATTTGAGCATAAGAACGATGGTAGTTAAAGAGATCTTTTACGAAAAATTCTTCGATGTTAACATGGTGACAGTTATGCAATGTTTGTCATCATTCTCGCCAAACAGAACCCATGATTAGCCAGCCGGAAGCTTACACAATTAAAATTGACATCCTTTAACGGGAATGGAGATGTGCCATCCGACGATCAATTGGAAGATTAATTTAATTTAATTTATGGATCATTCTTTGTTAAGTAATTTAAAGATACTAAATATATTCATTCAACACGTTTTGTGTTCGATGTCATCTAATTTAATGCGTCTGAAATTGGCCTAGACAAATCTTCAGTTATTACAATAATTTCAGTACGCTCGACGGGTATGTTTTAGTTTTTGTTCCATCTTTGCTGTCTCTGCCATCCAAGAAGATTATGGTCCTCACAGCCGTGAAATACTCAAAACGTACACCGACCATCATTATACTGTTCTGAATTCTTGCTTTCAAATTCATGATATCTTGTAGATTTTCATTTTCCACAGGTGCAAAAATATGTTTGTTTGTTGATAGTTGGGTTTTCGTTACTACGCGACGATAGAAGCAAGGGGCCCGTGGAAAGGAAAAATAAGCAATGTAATGATAACAATACAAGGGGATGGTCGATTTTGAAAATGTTTTGGGTACCGTAATCTTAGTACATTGGAACATTGGAACCATAAAATCAGTACTAATTTGTTCGGACCCCAACATCTTGATTATTATATCTACACTAATAAAATTCCAAATGTATTGCCTATTTGGAAAGAAAACATACTTTTCATAAGGAATAACGAACATCATTGTTATTTGCAGTTACATAAGCGTTATTATATACATTTTCCCTTTTATGTGGAAGTCTGTAACAGCTGTATGAACTCCTTATTTCAATTATGTGTGGGTTGTTATGATTTTGATTCGAGAAATCTAATAGTCAAAAATTATTCAATTCTACCAATGATGCTTATGTTTGAGCTAACAAGATATAGCAAAGAAAATGGAACACTTTCGGCTGGACTTCGACCTGTTTCAAAGGTATTTTTTAAACATTATTAACATATACTTCACCATACCTAAAATAATCGCAATGCATTTGTCTCAGGATCCTGTTTTTTGTTCCAAGGATTTTTTTTACTAAATCATGCCATCGGTTGGATACCTCGACTACTTGCATAGTTCCAATCTGAGGACGGTGGATCGCAACCGTCTTTACTTGGAACCCAAAATTTCCGTGAGCAAAACATAATGGAAAATAGGTAAGTTTATTTAGACAAGTTTCGGACAAAACCATATAAAACATCATGTTTCATTCAACTTACAGATTCCGTTAAGGCAGGTGTGGAAAAATTGTATCTGATCCGGCATATAGAATCGGGACGAAATACGCAGTGGTCGAGGAATTGGCGGCATGTACTCCAGTATTTTCGGAACTCGGGATATGGAAGACTCTACGCAAAGACCAAACATGTGCACATTTTCTTTTATGTATTTTCATTTGTATATTGGATACAAAATATATTTTTTCACCAGAAAATAAATAATCCGGGATGCCCCTACATTGAAAATGCTAATAATTTTTCAAAATAATCCAAATATATTATATTATACTCAAACATAACCTTTACGTGTGTGCCATTAATCAAAATTATTATGCTCAAACATAAAAATTATTGCGTTGCGCGACATAGGTTTTATTTGAAGAAAAATTATAGGTTTTATATTCCTCAAACATATTCATTATTAGTGGCTTCTAATTGCAAAAAATTATGTGGTTTCACACATATTAGGTATACGGAAATTTGCCTCGGTGTATGGTTATACAGCTACAACATCTCATTTTGAAAAACAGTTTTATTACCTGATTCTTTAAACCTCTAATAAGCTTTTTATTTAGCCTTAATTCAGCTACATGTAAATTCTTCGAAAATAATAACGCATTGAGAGTAACATCATCAAGATCTCCATTGAACGTATTGCAATTGCTATTTTCATATATTTATTTTCAAATTTTCCTAAATCGGGTCTCGAACTGCTGACATTTGATCATCCGCCGGTAACGTTGCCATCCGCGCCATCCTTGATTTGTAAGTTATGTCTTACTCATTGCAAAACATAAATAATCGTATGGCTGAATATGAATCATAATTGGACTTTTAATCAACTAGTCAATCTGTCAAACTACAGTTTGTTAATAACTGTACAAGATTTTTATTTCAACCATTGTTCAGCCAGTGATAACCATTCAACACTGGGAAAAATATAAAAAAATAATGTCAAAACGATAAAATAAAATTCGTCTCCAATGATGGGGTTTATTAATTTATGTTCGACCTTGCTCGGAATCTCTGAATAACCGGTTGCGATATTATTGTGCCATCAATACCACAAATGCAGCGAGTAAATAACGACACATATGTGACATATCGACATTTATTTACATATTAAAAAACAACTAGTTACATAGGAAATCTGTAACAGACATGCAATATGGTCGATTTTGTATATGAATTTGTTTGTGTTCGTTTCCGCACAACTTGAACTGAATTTTCTTCATTGCTCCAGCAATTTTGTTCGTTATAATCTCCAACAGCTTAGATCAGGAATCAATTATGTATCACGAAACAATTATGTATTGCCCCACGAATATAAAAAGCCTGAGTATTCTTGACAATTAATCCAACAATGTCTTGAAAATAAATTATTACTTTCCTATCCAAATATCATCAATTCAAGCCATCGCGATTTTCTTTCAAACGGAAAAAGCATAAACTATTATTATTATATTCTTGTGATTCCTCTACCGAATGTACTGAGACTTGGGGTGTTCGCGGGAGAGATAAATAAAACACTTGTGTACTGTTCGAGTGTCGAGTTGAGAAGACCTCAATTCGGTTTTATTTAGTTAAACGAAGCAGACAGCAGTGTTGCCTGCAGCGCTGACTGCCTGCTCAGTCACACATTTAACCCCGATAACTCGGAATGTATATAGAATATACATTAGTTCTTCCCTTTCGGAAAGCTCAAACTTTGTATGAACAAACGTTCAACATATCTAATAATTATTCATGTAACTTAACTCGAAAGGCTTGGTAGAGCCAGAAAGCACCACCAGAACTACACTATAACCAAAAATATTATAATTTTTTTCCGAACGCCTTGGTAGGCCAGAAAGCGCTACCAGATCAGATATTAATCTTCCGTTGTCGTTCCGATCCGGTAACAGCCCGACATTTAAATCGTCCATGGTTGGTATCTCGTTCTTAGCGACAATCTCGGATCCAGCGATAGCTCGTAGCGTCCATCCAGTTTTGGGGTCTTCATCAGCCAGCACCAGCCGACTACTCTTGGCTTCATTGACAGTCAGTAGCAGCCGACAAGTCCTGGCCCGAACCACAGTCATCGATGGTCTTAGCAGATCCGATAATCTTTGTACATTCTCAACGATCTCGTATTGATTCGGACAGGCAGTAGATGTCGCATTATTTCCAACCATGTTCTGTGAATAATATCGAGAAATTCGTTTTACAAATGATGATTTAACTTGTCGTTTGGTTGCTTGAAGTATACAATGCTTAAGCCGCTTAAAGTTAATCAAACAGACTAACACAAACTTCACGTTAATATATGCTGAAGGAAAATTGTCCTCCAATGTCAAGTTTTCAGGAAACAAATGCATCAGGTCTTCAAAGCTAATCTTGCATATTTTGCATAGAAGACCTTTCTCAAACGCTGTAACGCCTGGCAATCCAAAACAAGCAATAAATTTGATAAACTTTATCAAAATCACTAACCAGTTGTAAAATTTCAACCACCACTTTACCTCCACCCTTTTGGAGAAATTATTCACTGCCAAAACTTTTGTAGCAGGTTTACGTTTTGAAATTTTTATAATAATGTGTTGTTTTGGATTAATTGCCACACTTGCATAGACGTCACAAACAACAATAAAATTTGTGTCCATTCCAACAAAGTGCACCGTGGTTTTAACTATTCGTTTCATTCCAAAGACACCAATTTGGCTGCCATATAAAAGTTTTAAAAAATCTTGAATTGTCTGAAGTATGCTCACTTTGTCATGGAACAAAAAACACACGTCAAAAAATCTTAAAATTTGTCCATTTACCAAAATTCTCGCATTATCAGTTCTACCAAGCCCAACAGAATAAATCATTTCTTGCATAATATTATTATTTTTGTTTCCCCTGGCATTGACCAAAGATTTGTCAGGTAAGTTATTTATTTCACTATTCAAACACTCATCATATCCTGTGGGAACTGATATATTGAAAGCTATCCGCGAATAAAAACCATTTGCAAAATCCATTTCCAACGAAAGTCTGCACAGAATTTTGGAATCAAACAAAGACAAACTAAAAATGTTCTCCCTCGAACTGTAGGGAATGTCACAATCTTTATAAGTAATTGGAAAATTATTTCCTTCTTCACTATCAGCATTACACACAGCTTTACTCAAAAAATTGACAAATACATCACCAAGTTCAATCTTATCTGCAATTAGTGCTTTAATTTGTTTTCCAAAAATATTGCTTAATGGTAAAAAATCATCAAAACAAATTCTACAGTTGATGAGAAAATTATCTAACCACGTTCTACTCAGCAAATAAATAAACTGGTAGTCACAATCAAACACTAACAGCTGATTAGAACTTTTACACAAAGGTAGTTTGAATTGCAAGATATACACATTTTTGCTCATCACTGTTACCGAAGAGCTACATTCAACCTCCATCTGCACCAAATTATTTTCAATAGAAACATCTGGCAAACAGGAAATACTAGAATTATTGATGGAAGAAATATGCATACATTCCAATTCGAAATCATTTGCGTCATTGTTATATGGGTCACAATCCATTTCCCTCAAACTTTCCCGTTGCTCGGACAAGCTATCCGGAATCGGACTAGGTTTTTGGATGTAAACATGGTTAACTTCATCGTTCCTATCTTGCTTGAGTTTGTAGCATCTTCTCCGCACGTGTCCTCGTTGTCCACAGTAATTACAGATACGCTGATCCACAGTCCGTTGGTTTCCATCTAATTTGCTTCGTCGATGAGATGTACTTGCAGACGAACAGCGGTGCCTAAACTTCTGAGAATGGAATCCAAGTTGCGAGTTATGCTTATAATCCTCATTATTCGAATCACAAAATGGATACTTGGTACTTATTGAAGCCACAAAGTCAACATTATTGTTAATCAAACATTTTGTATGATAAGTCGCCATTTCCCACGAAGCGATAATCCTTTCAGCCTGTTTCAATGTTAGTTTATTTTCAGTAAAAAGGCGATGTTGAAGTAAGCCATCTTGTAGACCAACAAGAATGCGATCCAATATAAGGTAATCCTTTTGATCACCGAACTCACAATTTTCCGCAAGAACTTTCAACGAAAATATGTAATCACCGGCTGATTCGCCAGGTTGTTGCACCATTCTACTGAAATTATATCTGTGGAGTAAGACTGATTCATTATTGTCAAGTCTCTCCTTAAGCTTTTGAACTAACACTTCATAGGAAACTTCTTCCAACAATTCATCTGTAAGAAAGAGTTTACCTGCCATATCGAGCAAAAAATCACCTCCAAAAAATAACATCTGGTATTTTTTCTCATTTTCTTCAACTTTATTCACTCGGAAATGGCACGATAAGCGTTTAATCCAAGAAGCGAATGATTGACCCTTACGGTAGGGATCGATATTGGGAGCTACCACGTAGGACATATTCATCAAAATTTTAGAAAAAAGACAAAAACACAATATAATGTCACTCAAAGCCGTTTTCAACAAAAAAATGCAAACAATGAAATGGTTCAACACATTCAATACATTCTCTGACAAACATTCAAAGTAAGTTAGATATTGTTTTCTTATTGTGTTCTATATCTTTTGTTCAAACAATCAAAGCTGTCCACTCGCCATGCTTCAAATGAATAAAAAGGTTAAACGCACCAAAACACTATGATTTAGTTTTATTTTCTGTTCAATTGTGCAACTTAACTTGTCTTTAGCAAGCGAAAAATGAAATCACCAAAAATATTTACCAAATTTCCACTATCAACATGCCACTTTACTTGCACAAACTAATTACTTTTTTTAAACTGTGATTATGCGCTTATTCTTTGGCAATAGCGAAATCACCAATAATCAACATAACGAATAATAAAAATTCGATCATCCAAACTTCGCGGAGTTATTACTTTTCTCAATTAATTTCAATTACTATACTCTTGGCACAAACCAAAAAATGTTTTCACTCACCCTTTTGATCCGCTACTCTTACCTGATGCCACGAACAAACATCGAACCTTCCGGGCGGAGCGAAACAAAAACTGCAGCAACAATGGTTTGGCTGCTGTTCAACTTCTGTCGCTGTCCGTAGTGCGTCCGATGAAGGGAGCGCACCCGTAATAGAATTAAAATTTGCCGCACAATTCTTCCACCGTGCAGAATGATGAAAAACTGTTTAAAATAGAAAAGAAATACTCTTAACAACTTATCGAACAATTGTAGTACTTCACACAATTCCTGAAGAATAAAAATGTTTTATTAGGCTTTTATGTTTTCTTTTGTTGCGGGAAAAACCACGCCATAAACCAAATGGCCGTTCGGCTGGCAAAAGAACTCTTGCCACCACCGATATGACGCCAACCAATTAGCACTTTAATTACACCTCTTTCCTCCGGAACGCGAGACTGCCCAACCGATGTTGGTAGCGAATAGTGTCTCAGACGGTAAATCGAGTAAAATCACTTTGTCTAATGCTTCCGCACCGTAACCAATATTTTCCTCGTCGCCACTATTATATTCTAGTGATTCCTCTGATTCTATAACATTCCCCAGAAAACCATACCCCAGAAAACCATTCCCCAGAAAACCGTTCCCCAGAAAACCACTCCCCAGAATGTACCATTCCCCAGAAAACCATTTCCCAGAATGAAACATTCCCCCGAAAACCATTCCCCAGAATGCACCATATCCCAGAATTTTTTTCATACCTTTAAAAAGATTCCTGTAATGAAGAAAAAAGATTTTGGCAACTAAAAAACTGGAATAAAAAGAACGGCTCGGAAAAAACTACAAAGAAGTACAGTTCAATCTGATATAATAGCACAGACAAACAGACGTAACAGTTTGAACATTTTTCAGAAAAATCCATCGCCCAACTCCTCTGCTACCATCTTGCGAGCATGTTGCACGAAACAATGTTTCGTATGACATTGTCACCAGAAGGCGCTGGAGTGAAATGTCAAACTCGAAGGATTACGACGCTAGCGCCTCTAGTTGTGAAACGCGCAATCGATCAAATTCAAATTAGTCGTTGAAGTCATGGTCGATGGAAATTTCTCTAGTGTTACGTCTGTTTGTCTGTGATAATAGAATATGTTATACAAAGAGATGCCCTGTCTTAAAACTTAAACTAATGAATATTAGCATATGGTCCATGGTTCACCTTGCGGCGCAGCTTAGTCTTGTTGGTATGACATGACCGCTGGAAGGCTCTGCCACATCGAATTTCGAAATACTCCTTCTGATCCTGCTTATGAGTTGCTTCGTGATTTTGGCCTTACACACTTAATTTTTTTACCGGGATCTCAGCAAAATGTTGAACTTTTACCGAGAATCGCACAGCCGTGCCCCAGCAAACATGTTTTTTGCCGAGATTTCTGTCAAAATTGCTGATAATCAGCAAATAATTTGCCGAAAATCAGCTAACAAACGCTATTTTTGCCGGAATATCAGTTATTTATTTTGCTGGCGCACGGCTGTGCGGATTTTTGCCGAGCTGCAGAAATAAAAACTGAGTGTGTACAATTACCTTTGCATACAATGGAGCTTAGTTGACCAAAAAATGCTATGACAGTTTTCGAAACATGTTCGACTATGTACTTTTCCCATGGTCTTGGTTCACTTGTTTACGTATACTTTATTTTTATATATATATATATATATATACGTATATACGTATAAAGTATAAGTATTAATTTTTTTCAATGAAACTGTAGATTTTAATTAGTGCGGGTAAATTCATATTTCAAAAGAAGGCATTATCCACTTGTTCGCTATACTCCGTGCAAACGCGTGATTTGAAAGAAGGCGTATTTCAGGCAAATGTGTGAGTCTAAAGAATGTATCACTCATTTCCCTTTTTCCGAGCAAATGCGCATTTTAAAAGAAGGAATCATTCGTTAACCTTATTTCGGGCATATTCGTGCCTTTCAAGAAGGAATTATTCTTTCATTTTTATATTCTTGTGCCTTATTATGGACAAACGCGTGTGTAGCACAAACATATTAAAGACACCATATACAGGGAAAATGCGCATTTTAAAAGAAGGAATCACTGACTTAATTGCCTTATTCCAGGCAAATGCGTGGGTCCCTATTTGATTCCTTAAGGCCACCTTAAGAGCCCCGCACATAGGATACGTTTGCGTTGCGTTTGACATATTTCCCAGTGTCAATTTCTACAGTGTCTGTCTATACTCTCTACACCTCGGGAATTTGCTCCGCGGATTTTTTCCCCATGTATTTTTGCATATGCGATGTTTTCGGGATTTGGGCACGGAAAATCAAAATCCCGGCCCCATTTAGAATGCACGGGGACAAAAATCCGGCGGAAAATTTTCCCGAGGTGTCAGGTGGCCTTTAATCAAGGCAAGCTTCAAAATAAGAAGAATTTTTTTCTGTTTTGGGATGAAGTCAGAATAGACGTAACCATATACTATGCTAAAACCAGAATAGACGTGACCATGCTATGCGACGTGACGCGACAGTGCAGTTTGACAGTTCATTGATAATAATTGTTATTCCTTTGCGTGAGTCGCGTCGCATCGCATCGCACATCGCGGTTAGGGTGTGGCCAGAGTAGACGCGAAGTGCAATGCGAAGCGAAGCGTCCATACGATTTGACAGCTCCTTATTATTGATTGTTATTCTTTTGTATGCAATTTTCGCGCGGCGTCGCGTAGACGCGTCTACTCTGGCAGGCACCTTACTCTGGCGGGCACCTTATAGTCATTATGCCAAAAGGCACATTGTATTTGAAACTATAGTTTCTAATAATTACCACAATGGCCATTGCACATCCAACTCATCAAGACAAATGATTTTAATTATGGTGACTTATTATGAAACCATGTTTATCTATATATTCTGTTTTCTGGGGAACGGTACATTCTGGGGAATGGTTTTCTGGGGAACGGTACATTCTGGGGATTGATTTTCTGGGGAATGGTACATTCTGGCGATTGGTTTTCTGGGGAATGGTACATTCTGGGAAATGGAATTCTGGGGTATGGTTTTCTGGGGAACGGTTTTCTGGGGAATAGTATAGAACCGATTCCTCTACCGAATGTACTGAGACTTGGGGTGTTCGCGGGAGAGATAAATAAAACACTTGTGTACTGTTCGAGTGTCGAGTTGAGAAGACCTCAATTCGGTTTTATTTAGTTAAACGAAGCAGACAGCAGTGTTGCCTGCAGCGCTGACTGTCTGCTGAGTTACACATTTAATTCCGATAACTCGGAATGTATATAGAATATACATTAATTATAATGTTTTTTCCACTGTGCGATAGATTGGTAAAGGTGAAATCCAATGGTTAAGAAGGACAACGGTTAAGAAGAATGTCTAATGCTTGCTTATTAATCTACTATTCAAACTCAATTCGACCACCCTTTCAGTGCATCACATCATAGTCGAACAGAGAATTTTTAAAATCATTAGTTCAGCACATTGACAAAATTCCCCAATATGCTGAAATGTGATAAAACTAAAACGTTAGTTCGACCTCAAATAAAGTTGGTAAACAAATAAATAGTCCAAGTCGAATATTAGTTGGATCAAATGCTGAGATGAAATCTGTCTAGCGAATTATTCAGCATACATTTTATTCAGCTATGAAGATTGCAAATAAACAATAATTCAACTTAGATGCTTATTTGTAGCTTGTCGTTGTTTGTTGGGCACCCACCACGAGTTTCTATCGGTGGTGACGAAATCGAGGTGGTTGAAGAATTCGTGTACTTGGGCTCACTGGTGACCGCCGATAACGATACCAGCAGAGAAATTCGGAGGCGCATAGTGGCTGGAAATCGTACGTACTTTGGACTCCGCAATACGCTCCGATCGAATGGAGTTCGCCGCCGTACCAAACTAACTATCTACAAAACGCTTATAAGACCGGTAGTTCTCTACGGACACGAGACCTGGACGATGCTTGTGGAGGACCAACGCGCACTTGGAGTTTTTGAAAGGAAAGTGTTGCGTACCATCTATGGTAGGGTGCAGATGGCGGACGGTACGTGGAGGAGGCGAATGAACCACGAGTTGTATCAGCTGTTGGGAGAACCATCCATCGTTCACACCGCGAAAATCGGAAGACTGCGGTGGGCCGGGCACGTAGCCAGAATGTCGGACAGTAATCCGGTGAAAATGGTTCTCGACAATGATCCGACGGGAACAAGAAGGCGAGGTGCACAGCGGGCAAGGTGGATCGATCAGGTGGAGGACGATTTGCGGACCCTCCGCAGACTGCGTGGTTGGCGAAGTGCAGCCATGGACCGAGCTGAATGGAGAAGACTTTTATGTGCAGCACAGGCCACTCCGGCCTTAGTCTGATAATAAATAAAAAATAAATTGAAGGAAAAAAAAAGTGGAAGGAAAAGGAAGGAACAGGAAATGCAAATTGAAAGGAGCATGGAACAAGCTTCTGGGAAAGGAGTCCCAGATAAGGACTTCAATAAGCCAAAGGCGAAGCGTAAATCAAATACATATAGTTTTTGTTCGCGACTTAAAAATTCAAACCGTTATCTGATAATAGATGTACGGAAGTACTTTGTGTGAATTTGAGATAAATTCGCTCATTTAATGCCGCCAACTATGCGATCGCATTTGATCCAGTGTAATCTTTATAAACTGGTAATGCTTTTAGCGGGAAAGAGTATTTGAAATGATGGTATGCTGAATATGAGAATATGCATCGAGGGATTTCAGTAACGATGGCTAAATCAGATTAGGGAGAGGGGGGGAGATCAGTAACCGACTTTATGGCTTACATTGACCTCTCTTGAGCCTCTTCCTATCATATACTTCGTCTTCGACATGTTGATGACTAGTCCAATCCGATTAGCTTCGCTTTTCAGTCTGATGTAGGCTTCCTCCATCCTCTCAAAGTTACGTGCCATAATATCAATGTCGTCGGCGAAACCAAACAACTGGACGGACTTCGTGAAAATCGTACCACTCGTGTCAATCCCTGCCCTTCGTATTACTCCCTCCAAAGCGATGTTGAATAGCAGACACGAAAGACCATCTCCTTGCCGTAACCCTCTACGCGTTTCGAAGGGACTCGAGACCCAACAAACAACGACAAGCTACAAATAAGCATCTAGGTTGAATTATTGTTTATTTGTGATTTTTGTAGCTGAATAAAATGGATGCTGAATAATTCGCAAGACAGATTTCATTTCAGCATTTAATCGAACTAATATTCGACATGGCCTATTTATTTGTTTACTACCTTTATTTGAAGTCGAACTTACGTTTTCGTTTTATCACATTTCAGCACATTGGGGAAGTTTAACAATGTACTGAACTAATGATTTTAAAGTTCTCTGTTCGACTATGATGTGATGCTCAGAAAGGGTGGTCGAATTGAGTTTGAATAATAAGTTAATAAGCAGGCATTAGACATCCTTCTTAACCTTTGTCCTTCTTAACCATTGGATTTCAAATTTATCTGATCTATCGCACAGTGGGAAAAAACATGCTTTTTCAGTTTGAGAGAAAATCTGGGTTCTAGATCTGGGAAATTTGATTTATAGAAAAATAATGATTTATTTTCAAGACATGCTTTTTATTTTCGTGATTTATTAAACTGTCGGAGATTATAACGAACAAAACTGCTGGAGCAATAAAAAAAATCATGCATTCATGCGAAACTAAATTTACTAAAAGCCGGACATAACGCCGTTGAATAACATCGGAAAATTATTGAATCTTTGATGTGTCCCAATATTATCGCATGGATGTTGATCTTTATTGCGGCGAAATAATTGAAATTATCTTAGCATTTGACAATCATATCGCAACCGATTATCAAGAGATTCTGAGGAAGGCCCACATTGATTTTATTTTCATAAATTCATAAATAGCATTGGGGACGGATTTTATTTTATCGTTTATCGACATTATTTTTACGTATTTTTCCTAGTGTGCGATGGTTATGACTGGTTGAACAATGGTTGAAATAAAAAATTGTACAGTTATTAACAAACTGTAGTTTGACAGATCGACTTATTGAATAAGAGTCCAATTATGATTCATATTCAGCAATAAGATTATTTATGTTATGCATTGAGTGAGTCATATCTAACAAATCAAGGATGGCGCGGATGACAACGTTACCGGCGGATGATCAAATGACAGCAGTTCGAGACCCGATTTAGGAAAATTTTAAAATGATTATATGAAAATAGCAATTGCTTCAAAATACGTTCATTGAAGATCTTACTGATGTTACCTTCTATGCGTTATTATTTTCGAAGAATTCACATGTAGCTGAATTGAGGCTTAGTAAAATGCTTATTAAAGGTTTAACGAATCAGTAAATAAAGTTGTTTTTCAAAATGAGATGATGTAGTTGTATAACTTCGCCAAAATTGTGTGAACAAAGCTTGAACAGAAGTTGTGATAAGAAATAGTACAGACATAATTCAACACAGCGCTGAATTAAATCATCACACTGATGTTAGTTCAACTAGTGAATGTTTGTTGGGGAATGCCCCTGAAACTCGAACTACGCACATCACCCGATCCATCGTCGCCTTGATCAACCGTATCAGTTTATCCGGAAATCCGTTTTCGTGCATTAGCTGCCATAGCTGGTCCCGATCGATTGTATAATATGCGGCTTTGAAGTCGATAAATAGATGATGTGTGGGCACGTTGTATTCGCGGCATTTCTGCAATACCTGACGTATGGCGAACACCTGGTCTGTGGTAGAGCGTTCACCCATAAATCCCGCCTGGTACTGCCCCACGAACTCTCTTGCAATTGGTGTTAGTCGGCGGCATAAAATTTGGGAGAGTACCTTGTAGGCGGCGTTCAGCAATGTGATTGCGCGGTAGTTGCTACAATCCAGCTTGTCGCCCTTTTTGTAGATGGGACACACGAAACCTTCCATTCACTCCTGCGGCAGAACCTCATCCTCCCAAACCTTGGTAATTACCCAGTGCAGCGCTCTAGCCAGTGCCTCACCACCGTGTTTAAACAGCTCTCCTGGTAGTTGGTCAACTCCAGGGGCTTTGTTGTTTTTCAGCCGGCCGATCTCCTCCTGGATTTCCTGGAGATTCGGAGCCGGAAGTCGCATGTCCTGCGCGCGTGCTCCTAGGTTCATTACCATACCGCCACCGTTGTCTGCCATATCGCCATTCAGGTGCTCTTCGTAGTGCTCCCGCCACCTTTGGATCACCTCACGCTCGTTTGAAAGAAGGTTCCCGTTTATGTCCTTGCACATATTGGGTTGTGGCACGTGGCCCTTACGTGAACGGTTCAACTTCTCATAGAACTTTCGTGCGTTATTAGCGCGGTACAGTTCCTCCGTCTCTTCACGGTCTCGATCTTCCTGCTGGCGCTTTTTCCTCCGGAAAATCGAGTTTTGTCTGTTCCGCGCCCGTTTGTATCGTGCCTCGTTCGCCCTCGTGCGGTGTTGCAGCAATCTCGCCCATGCTGCATTCTTCTCCTCAACTAACTGCTGACATTCGTCGTCATACCAGTCGTTTCTCTGATCCGGAGCCACCGTGCCTAGTGCGGCGGTTGCGGTGCTTCCAATGGCGGATCGAATATCTCTCAAGCCTTCTTCAAGAGATGCTGCGCCTAGCTGCTCTTCCGTTGGGAGTGCCGCTTCCAGCTGCTGCGCGTAGTCTTGGGCTAGTCTACCGTCTTGCAGCCGCCCAATGTTTAGCCGCGGCGGACGACTCCGACACGTGTTGATCACCGTCGAGAGTTTTGAGCGCAGACATACTGCAACGAGGTAGTGGTCAGATTCAATATTCGCACTGCGGTAAGTGCGTACGTTCGTGATGTCGGAGAAGAATTTACCATCGATTAGAACGTGGTCGATTTGGTTTTCCGTTGCTTGATTAGGGGATTTCCATGTGGCCTTGTGGATATTCTTGCGGGGGAAGAAAGTGCTTCGGACTACCATTCCGCGGGAGGCTGCAAAGTTTATGCATCGTTGGCCGTTGTCGTTCGATACGGTATGCAGACTATCCGGTCCGATGACCGGTCTATACATTTCCTCCCTTCCTACCTGAGCGTTCATGTCACCGATAACGATTTTGAAGTCCCGCAGTGGGCATCCATCGTATGTCTGCTCCAGCTGCGCATAGAACGCTTCTTTCTCGTCGTCGGATCTCCCTTCGTGTGGGCAGTGCACGTTGATGATGCTATAGTTGAAGAAACGGCCTTTTATCCTCAGCTTGCACATCCTTGCGTTGATTGGCTGCCACCCAATCACGCGTTGGCGCATCTTTCCCAGCACTATGAAGCCGGTTCCCAGCTCGTTGGTGGTGCCACAGCTTTGGTAGAAGGTAGCCGCTCGATGCTCGCTTTTCCACACTTTCTGTCCTGTCCAGCAGATTTCCTGCAGCGCTACGACATCGAAGTTGCGGGGATGTAATTCATCGTAGATTATCCTGTCGCAACCTGCGAAGCCTAGCGACTTGCAGTTCCATGTTCCAAGCTTCCAATCGTGATCCTTTATTCGTCGCCTAGGTCGTTGCCGATTGTATCGAGTCGTATGATCTTCTATTGGGCCAAACACAATCCAGCTTTTTATTATAGCAGGGGATCTACTATGGTATTTTAATTTTGACACATGGCGTGTACAGATTCATATTTTATAGTAGTTACAATCTTAGCAACCTGAGGAACTTGCTTTATAATGATACGTCAAAAATTCTCACTTTATTTACCATTTTCAGCTTGAATATGCATAACATCCATTTAATTTAGAATATTTTTGAGTAAATTAAATATCTATTTATCATTTTAGATGGATATTCATTGGAGATGGAATACCTGGAGTTCGGTAGCGCTTGAGTGCAAGAACAATTGAAATTCAGGCTGAAGAATACATTTGATTATAAATCCTTCTTGTCAAGGCAATTCCCAAAATCGAATGTTCTCATTTAATGCATATCAGCGAATATTGAGTTGAGTTGAGGTCGGTTATAACTTGCTCCAAAATATAAAAAAAAATCTGACCGACACAAGACATTTGTGACTATTTTACAGAAAATAAATTTGCACAGACCAAATGTGATAAGCTCAACATCTATTTATTCTTTTTTAAACAATTGTATTTTATTTGCTGTGGACATATTGCATCTGTTCGGAGAAAGAACATGCATAAATAAAGTGAAAGGAGTACAATGATGGTGGGCTACCCTGCGTGCTGACGCTCATAGACCACCGAAACCTGGACTCGCCGAAACTTTTCGACCACTATTTTAACATAGGGCTAACACGGGCTCCGAATGCCACCAGAGACGACTAAATGGTTGCGGGATACTTCTAAGGTACTATGGCGGGTGCAGATTCTTGTGCCAAGACCTAACAATCTCCGGTAGGTAACCACGAGCAGTTGCTCCATCTAAGTTCTAGTCAAGGAATCCGCGGCGTACCGAAGGATTTGACCTTCCGTCTAGTCTTTCGAACTGATACGTCACGTATGTGGGATGGAAATTTCGCAACACAGTGCAACTTTGCAGGGAGGAAACCAAACACTTTCAACCGTTTTTTTTGGTCCGCATTGTGAATGAACCAACCTCTTAGGTACAATATTACCTAAGAAGCTGGCTTAGACACAATGCGGACAAAAGAGAACGGTTGTCAGTGTTTGGTTTCCGACCCTTTGTGCAATCAGGAGTCCACAGGACCTCTAAATAGGTAATGCGCCAATGAAACATTCAGTAATCCTCGATCTAAAACAAGAAAATAGCTGTAAAAAAAGGTTAATTTAAATTATTAAAAAAAAAATGGTTACATCTCATAACAAACAAATTGATAATTTTCACCTCGTAAACAGTTTGCGTGGTTCCTCGGCAACAAGAATTGTGCTATAAGTACTGTACACAGTATGTGTCAAAATTTCACTATCACAGTTGATTTATGGCTAGCGTAAAAAGCTGGATTGATACGTTTGCGTGCGTTTTGACAGTTTTCCCATGGAAAAACTCAAAGGTGCAGCCCAATCGGGTTGTACGCAAAGGTAACGTTGAACTACGTAGCTGTATGTAATGTACAGGTTTTCGACTATTCTATGCGATGAGACCAAACCAAGCATTTTTCAATCTGCTTTTGTTGTTTATCCTATGCTCCTGAGATTGAGTGAGCATTACGAAAACTGGTGATGTATATAATTTTTAGACCAACATTTGGAAAGGAAGATAAAAATAAAATTTTCAAATAATCGAGGATGAACAACACGTTCACGATAAAAGCGTTCACATATTCAAATTATCAATTGATAAGAACTCGTTAGAGAGTAAGAATCGTTCGATAATTGTATCTCGATTCGAAGCATTGGTAAATGCTACTTTTGAATTTATTTTCCTACATAACACCAAAACACAATGCCAAACATCCGATTGAACTTCATTGCTGACATTAAATTGGTATTACATTTAATTACATTTGGTTTAAAATTTGAAAAGCACAACACTGGCTGATAGTGTACAGCTGCAACCTTCGCCGACGCAAACTGGAACAGAGACTCATTACAAAAAAAGCCCATCGCGAAAGCTGGGCTGTCAACGGCGTTTGGTGGTCATTCTATGCAGGAATTCGGAGTAGACGCGACAAAGAAGTTTGACAGTTTATTGATAATAATTATTATTCCTTCGCGTGAGTTGCGTCGGACTTAGCGTTTACTCCGGCAGACACCTACGAATCAGCAAAAACGAGCCAAAGAAAGTTTACCAGAACGCATTCACTGCAGCAGCGAGAAAGATTCGGGTCCGCGACGTTAGGCATAATGAACGTTAGGCATAACGGACGTTAGGCATAATGTATGTTATGCCTAACGTTATTCATGCCTAACATACTTATTAGGGTGGATCAAAAAATCGATTTTGCTCCACAGTGCTCATCTGACTCTTTATCATGTTCTGAGTGTCCTCTGAAAATTTGAGCTCATTTGGATTAAAACTGATTTAGCACAAGCCGTTTCAAGTTTGCATGCAAATTAGTATGGGTACATTTTTTTTTTCATTATACTGTTAGTGACGCTTCCCCATTAAGCGCAGGTTAAAAGAAAACCTACACACGCAGGTTAAAAGAAAACCTACTTTTTTGAACCACCCTAAACTTATGCCTAACGTATTTATTCCTAACGTACTTATGCCTAACGGGGTATATCCGAAGATTCCGAGCTCCTCTATTGGCATCAATAGACGTATGCAAGAAGCTGGCGTCAAACGCCCCAAGCTTTCGAGCGAAAACGTACGTTTAAGTTAGCAGAAACGAACTGCACCAGCTAAAAGCCCTGCAATGGCGGACATAAGAAGCTTTCAGTTAATAACTAAAGAAATGCTAATAGCACAGACAAACAGACATAACACATTGAACATTCACTCATCAAATTCATCGTCGTCCACACACTAACGACATCTGTTGTTTTCACTAAGTTGGGCAAATCGCGCACCAGATGGCGTTAGTGAGCAAACGTCAAACTCGATCAAATCCGATGCGCGCGCCACGAGTGATCGATTGGGCAACTGATGATTATTTAAATTGACCAGTAATTGAGTGTACGATGATAATTTCACGAGTGTTATGTCTGTTTGTCTGTGCTAATAGATTGCTAATAGAATAGTTGAAAAGCAGACCAAGTTCCAGTTGGAATGTAGTGCTATGGAAGAAGAAGTTTGCGATGCACTTACGAGATTGACTGATTCACCGAAACCGAGTGCTAAACTGTTAGCAAGTTTTTAATAGTAAATATTATCTTACATAGATATTATAACACACTAGAGTCAGTTTTTACGCGGAGGAAATGGGCCGCGTAAATTAAAACAACGTAAAAGAACACGTAAATCCCAAAATATGTCTGAATGAACCGCGGAAATCCAGAAATTCGAATGAAAATAATCGCATAAAAAGCGATGTCTGTAAAAATAACCGCGTAAAAAAGGACTTCAGTGTACATCGGGTATAAAGCGTTGACTCATCCTTGATCGAATGGTCGAAGAAAATTGAAAATCCATGGAGAAACGGCTGAGATATTAACGATCAAAGTCTATCATATTTTCGTGACGTTTTTCAATTTTTTGCAATCGTAAAGTGTACCCCAATATAGAAAAGACAGACGTAGTTCTACGTCAAAACGCCGCCTGGAAGAAGCGGAGTGCAAAGAGATGGAACAGCTTTGCCGTTCTCAAGAAACCGGCAAGTTTTATCAGAAACTCAACGCAAACCGCAAAGGCTTTGTGCCGAAAGCCAAAATGTGCAGGGATAAGGATGGGAGCATCTTGACGGACGAATGTGTGGTGATCGAAAAGTGTAAGCAGCACTACGACGAACATTTAAATGGCGCTGAGAGTACAAGAAGTGAATGTCAAGGCAGCGGAGGAGATGACTACGTCAGTTCAGCGGACGATGGAAGCCAACCAGCCATCTTGAGGGAAGTCATCCAACAGCTAATGACTAATGAATAACTGAATCGCTACCGGAAGAGTGGAAGGAAGGGGTCATATGCCCCATCTATGAGAAAGGCGACAAGCTGGAGTGTCACCACCTTTAATGCCGCCTACAAAGTTATATTCCAGATGATCTTCCGTCGTCTGTCACCAATAGTGAATGAGTTCACGGGAAGTTAACAAGCCGGCTACGTTGAAGGTCTCTAGACAACGGGCCTGAAATTATTCAAAAATGCCGTGAATACCAGGTCCCAACGCATCATGTGTGTCGATCTCAAGGCAACAAAGAACAGTATAGACCGCGTCGAGCTATGGAAATGACTGGTTGATCAGCTGGTCTACCTTGGATCCTTGCTAATGGTTGATTTGATAATTATGTTAACAGTGAAATACGAAAGCGCATCATTTGTGGAAGTGGGCCTACTGCTGACTGGAAGTGTACAATGGGCGGGCATGTTGCAAAAATGTCGGACAGCAATCCTGTAAAGATAATGTTGATTCAGTATTATATTGGAAATGAACCGATAGCTCATTATGTAACCTAACATATAAGATCACCAGATCACTTGTACATTGAAGAACAGTGCTAGTCCTGAGCAAAAATCTGTTGATTCCCTTGGCAAGAACAGCTGATATGGTCATAACGAAGTAGACTACGGACGATCAATGAAGCGCTAATGCTCTTGATAATTCCTGATTGTATACAATCATCGAAGGACTGCTCCCGCGCCATGAACGTGGTCTTCTTCCGTAGTAGTGTTAACTTCGCCAGGCAGTTGATTTATGGCGCGGAAACAGTCCTTCGATTATTGTCTTTGCATCTCCTATTCCAACAGCAGATTGGACGGTAAACATGCCATGACTGTACTTTTCTCGTCATAGTTACATCGCAGGCTCGAGTTAATACTGCAAACAACTCGCTCGGACTTAGATCTCAAATCTAACTGCTTTCGCAAACATGTTCTTGTCAAAGGCTTCCGTTTGTTCCCTCTCCGTGAGGTAGTATCACCTGTGCCTTTTTTCGTCTATTCAGAAACAATGTCCCGAGCAGGACAAGTCAGACAAAATATTGTTTCAACAACTTGATTGTGACTAAATCTGGTCACATATGAGTTGCAGTAATCCATGTGGAGCAGGATATATAGTGGTATGACCACCCCCTCCCCCCTGAATTGGGTTGTAGTGTAAGATAATATGTTTTGTATGAAAACTAGATATTTTAGTAGAGCAGAGCTTTTCCAAAAATGGTAGCATAGTAATACTTACCCACAATGAAAAGATGGTGGGAACGGCAGTATTAGGACGGCGTGCAACTTATTATATTAGACAAAAAATAATTTAAATAAAGATTTTTTTAAATTCTCGATTATGTAGTCAATATATGAAAAATTTGGAAATAAACGATGGGCTTGACACATTTCTAGTGTACCGCTTAAAAACACCAGTTCACCCCAAATCGAATTGGTTGAAAAAGCATTGAAATCGTCTAGACAGATTATGCACAGAGTTATAACGAGTGTGACATCAATGCAAGTTGAAACTATTCGCTAAACAGCTTGAATTATATTTACAACCCTCACCCCCTCCTATTCCAGGAAATACGTTGCACTAAAAGCTTAAAATAATTTTCGTATCAATATGTGTGACGGTTCAATTCTTGGAGCTTTTTTGAAATTTGACGTTAATGATTTTGACCCTTGGCTTTGCATTCAAACTACAAATAACTCATTCAATCATGTAGTAACGTCTAGTGAACGGAATAAGAATTTCAAAGTTTATTTGTAAAAAATTCCTGAAGATATTTTTTTGCGATTATAGTACAACATCCTACATTACGCATTTTTGTCCCAGGTACCCCCAGCGATCATCGAAGGCTTCCCCAGGGGCACATGTACCCCAGGTTGCGAATCGCTGGTATATTCTATTCAATGCAGGATATTCCTAGAAACGCGTACAATTTATCTGAATCTTTTTGACATTTCATCGAATCGATGAAAACCGTATTGAAAAGTTGATTTCATTCAATTGCAATAAATTATAAATCCTTTTCCCAACCGCTTTTAATGTCACTGCCAAATGTCAAATTCGAATAGCGCTAAATTTCAACATCGTTCGGCCACCGTCGGTGCACAAGAAGCACACAAAACGGAAATGCCGCCCAACAAGCGCGCCATGTTGATTTACAGATAAGCTTATCTAATGCGACATTCTACCAACGAACAGAGCATACCGCTCGAGAAGGATTCCACCGTTCAGCAACAGCAAGCGGCGAATGTGTCTTTCCTAACTGTACGTGGCGAACCTCCGCTGCTGTGCGCCTGACGTGGATGATATCGCAATGTTCTTGCCATGCGCCTCTGCTACCCCATCGTGTTCCTATATTTCTGATAGATGGTGGATGTAACTAAATGGCCATAAATTATGTAACTGTTAAGTGTTGGGTAGAGCTTGGCCATTAAAATAGGAGACACAAAGTTGGTTTGAACAACTTTAGATAAAATGATAGTTTTGTAAATAAATTACAAAAAAAAAGCATAAGTTCAATTAGAATGTTTGAATTGTTCTTATCTTAATTTGTTTGTTATTTGTTTTTCGCTATTGGCGCGTACTAAGTATACAAGGGCTAAAGAACCTTTCCTAAAATGAAGTTTCAAAGGCAACCTTGTAAATACCACTAGTGTTAAGATATTCTAGTTTGAAATGGTTTTGTAATTAGCAAGATCAGGGTTTGATCATGGATGTAATCAAGCAAGTAACGGGTAGTAGCAAGTAGTGCTGCAAAGCTAAGATACCCGCAGCGCTGGGACACCTTTACGTGGTGTGTTACGAGGTAAGCTGTACCGGTCAAATTACCAGCTACAGGCAAATTTTTACCCAATGAATACCATCGCAATATCGAACTTCGTGGTATGAGGGTGTCGCTAAGTCGACTCGACAGCCTCTCGTTAAGTATTACATCAACATTCCCTTCCCCTCCCCTAGTTGCGGTCAAGATGGGCGAGTAGTGATCTTTTGTCACGCCTTTGTCATTTTCGTCTTAGATTGAAAGGACTACACCCGCCTTGATTCCTGGTGGCATTCTGGGCAGAAATTTCGAAGGAATCGTGTATATCACTAGTACAGTATATCGCATTGGTTTTTGTTTTAATTTTTTCAAGTACATATTCATTTTTCCATATTTTTATATTTCCATGTATTTATATCCTTAAATATTCATGTTTTCTTATTTCCTTATTTTCCTATTTTTTTATTTTCATGTTATTATTTTTCATATTTTCATATTTTTTATATATTCTTCATATTTTCATACTTGCATATTTTCATCTAATCTTAATCCTTTGTTTTCGATACGAATGCAGGGATACGCTTCACAAGTTTGGAAAATGAGCGCGTCACAGAAACATGATTAGACTTTAGTTGCAAACGAGTCATTTATTTTCAACCGATTTTGACCCTTCCTTCGGAAGTGTCTATAATTTCGCTTTGTATGCGTTACGCAGGCGTGTTACGTATCAATCTATCAATAAATCTCATGAATTATGAAATAAAATGTATGGCATTTGGAACAAATTTTTTTTCTACCAATCGATTGGAAAGTGTCTATATGTTCCTTTGTTTTCGATACGAATGCAGGGATACGCTTCACAAGTTTGGAAAATGAGCGCGTCACAGAAACATGATTAGACTTTAGTTGCAAACGAGTCATTTATTTTCAACCGATTTTGACCCTTCCTTCGGAAGTGTCTATAATTTCGCTTTGTATGCGTTACGCAGGCGTGTTACGTATCAATCTATCAATAAATCTCATGAATTATGAAATAAAATGTATGGCATTTGGAACAATTTTTTTTTCTACCAATCGATTGGAAAGTTTCGTAAGAATCGATTTTTTAATCTTTGGAGGGCTCATTTACCGTGAAGCATTATGGAGCCGAAATCATGATTTTAATACAATTTTTCATGATTCTTATATAATAATGTTATCTTTGGGGAACCGAAAAACTCACGGTAGCAATTGAATGCTTCCAATCATATTTTGAGAGGTGGATTTTTTATTAGATTCGGCCACAAAGTGTATAGTAGTTTCGTATTCTACGTCTACAGTTCGTGCAGCCAATCAGAGAGTTATCTCTTTTAGTTTTATATTTTGTTTATAATTTTGTTTATAAATTTGGAAATGGGTTTTTGATTTTATGTTTGCATGATTGATCCTGTATAGTGTTCTCTGAAAGTCTTGATATGCATATTTTTTTACATACAAACAAATGAAGCAAAAATGTTGTTTATAAAATGCATCTAATTTCTAATTTTTCTCGAGAGAGATACTTTTATATGAAAAAAATTCCATGAATGTTCCAATAAATCATTTGCAATAAACCCTGTAATCAACAACGATCAACGACATTTTAACCCTTTATAAGGCAGACGAATCTAAACAATAAATTAACAAAAACAACAATAGGACACAATGTTGACATGGTATTAAACTCAAATGTATGTTTGTTATACATTAAACAGTTCAGAAACATTGAAAAATTGGTGGCAATATAGTTGCCACTGCCCGCCAAGCGGTAAAACATTGGTGGCAATATAGTTGCCACTGCCCGCGAAGCGGGAAAACTGGCAACAACAAAAATATAAAAAGATTTTTAAAAATTTGGTTTTACGTAGAAGCAGTCAAATCAAGGTACGTTACATTTTTTGGTGAAGAGTCCTAGTCAGAAAACGCATTATAAGTGAAAAAAAAATTTCTTTGCTCTTTTTTTTCCCAAGGGGGGCCCTTAAAAAACACAATTTCGTCAAAAATCCAAAAACCAAATATACAGAAAGGCAAAGCTTTTTTCACGCTAATCACGTAGTAATCTAACACAGGAGATTCAAAATAATTGATACCAACGGGAAAAAATATATCTTTGTCGTATTTTTAACGAATTATAACTGAAAATCCTTCTTCCACTCGAAACTTACGATCTGTTCGTAAAAAAACTGTTCTCAAATTGACATTTCAATTTTTTTATGGCTCAAATTCATCTGGGGTGTTACTAGGAAGCAAATAAAGTCACTACATGTGAAATAATAAGTAGAGCTCTTATTAATAAATAGAAAAACATATTATTTGTTGGTGGCAATATAGTTGCCACTGCCTTATGAAGGGTTAAGTCAATCTTAAACGTCAAACTCAAATAGCGCTAAATTACGACCATTACGAACCTTATCTGACATCACCGTTTGTCGTGCAAGAGAAACGGAAATACCATTCGATAAGTTCGCGCCATGCCAGTAAACAGAGAAGCCTCTCTGATACGGATTACAACCGAAGGGTAGAGCATACCCTTGAAAATGGATTCCACTATTTGGCAGCAACATGCGATGAACGCACCTTCCTAACTGTACGTAGCAACGCTCGCTATGCGCCTGACGTAGAAGAACACATCGTAATGTTCTTGTTATGCGCCTTAAGGGGCCGTACACATATTACGTAAGCACTTATGGGGGGAGGGGGGATCGGTCAATATCTTACGCTCCATATAAATAAAAATTCATTTGTATGAAAAAAAATTTTACATGGTGAGAGGGGGGTCGAAAAACTCAGAAAAATTGCTTACGTAATAAGTGTATGATCCCTTATGCCCCTAGCCTAATTTAACACATCTGTAGCACTTTTTACATAGGTATTTATCTCAGGTATTTATAATGAAAAATATTAATGTTAGGTTCTCCGATACACTGGGAATATCATGGCGGTTTTTGCTGGTTAACAGTACAATGTGAAGAAAGACATTAATTTATTTAAGACTATGTTTACTTATGTCTATGAGATCAATGGAGCTTCACTGTTCGGAATGGATCATATAATATCACCATCATCATGGCCCCAATGGCCCATGGTCCCATTATGGCCCAAATGGTTCCGCTCCCTACTTAAAAATTGTATAAGAAAAATCAAGAATATGTTCGTCAAAATCAGTATCATCTCGCCTTCAATACTGGACCGAACCTACCTGGATATTTTGGGCAATGTTTCTTCAGTTATCTCGAACGTTCTCTTGTCCGATTCCGCCGCGTGCAACCTGTTTGGACTTGGCTTTGAATTGGATTGAATTTTTATCGGATATGGATTGGATATGGGTTGATTTTGGATTCGATTTGGATTAAACTTGATTAAATTTAATCAGATTTAGATTGAATTGATGTTGGATTTGAATTCAAATTAGTTTGGAATTGGATTAAATTTAGATTGGATTTGGAATGTATAAGGCTTAATTTGAATTTGGATTGGATTTTCGTACGCCTGTGCTCGCAAGTCCAACTAACTTGAATTCTTGAATTGGATTTGAATTGAATTTGGATTGGGTTTGGACTTGGAACGGATTTGGATAGGGTTTCGGACTTCGAATGGTATTAGATTACGATTAAATTGGATTTGTATTAAACTTATATTGGATTTAGATTGGGCTAAGACCTGGATTGAATTTTGATTGGATATGGTTTTGATTTGGATTAGTTTTGAGTAGGATTTGTATTAGATTTGGACAAGATTTGGATTGGATTTTATTTGGATTAAATTTGAATGATTGGACTTGGGTTGGATTTGGATTCGATTTGGATTGGATTTGACTCAGATTTAGTTTGTCATTGGATTGGATCTGGAATGAATTTAGAATTAATCAGTTTTAGATTGCATTTGGGTTGGATTTGGACAGGATTTAGATTAGACTTGGACTAGATTTGAATTTGGATTGGGTTTAGATTGGATTTGGATTGAATTTGTAATGGAATGGAAAGGATAGGATTGAATCTGATTAAGATTTGAATTGCATTTTTATTGGATTTTGATTGGATTTGAATTGAAGTTGGAGTTGGATTGGATTTTGATTAGGTTTGGATAAGATTTGAATTGGATTCGGATTGAATTTGAATTTGGATTCAGATTGAATTTGGATTAAATTTGATTTGTATTGAATTTGTATTGATTTTGAATTGGATATGGATGGATTTAGATTTGGAATGGGTTGGATTCGGATTGGGTTGGATTCGGATTGGATTTGGATTAGAATCGGACTGGATTTGAATTAGATTTGAATTGGATTCGGATGAAATTTGTATTTGAAATGGAATGTAATGGATAGGATTGAATTTGATAAGGATTTGAATTGAAGTTGGATTAGATTTGGATTGGATTTCGACTGGATTGTATTGTGATTGAATTTTGATTAAATATCGGATTACTGAATTTGATTGGATTTATGATAGATTCGGATTGGATTTGGATTGGATTTAGATTGAATTTGTATTTGGAATGGATAGGACGGGATTGAATTTTATTTTGATTTGAATTCGGATTGGATTTGTATTTGATTTGGATTGGATTTGGATTGGATTTGGATTGGACTTGGATTGGATTTGGATTGGATTTGGATTGGATTTGGATTGGATTTGGATTGGATTTGGATTGGATTTGGATTGATTTGGATTGGTTGGATTGGTTTGGATTGGTTTGGATTGGATTTGGATTGGTTTGGATTGGTTTGGATTGGTTTGGATTGGTTTGGATTGGTTTGGATTGGTTTGGATTGGTTTGGATTGGTTTGGATTGGTTTGGATTGGTTTGGATTGGTTTGGTTGGTTTGGATTGGATTGGTTTGGATTGGTTTGGATTGGTTTGGATTGGTTTGGATTGGTTTGGATTGGTTTGGTTTGATTTGGATTGGTTTGGATTGGATTTGGATTGGTTTGGATTGGATTGGTTTGGATTGGTTTGGATTGGTTGGATTGGTTTTGGATTGGTTTGGATTGGTTGGATTGGATTTGGATTGGATTTGGATTGGATTTGGATTGGATTTGGATTGGATTTGGATTGGATTTGGATTGGATTTGGATTGGATTTGGATTGGATTTGGATTGGATTTGGATCTGATTTGGATTGGATTTGTATCTGATTTGGATTGAATTTGGCTTGGATTTGGCTTGGATTTGGCTTGGATTTGGCTTGGATTTGGATTGGATTTGGATTGGATTTGGATCGGATTTGGATTGGATTTGGATTGGATTTGGATTGGATTTGGATTGGATTGGATTTGGATTTGGATTTGGATTGGATCTATGTTGTATTTGAATTTACTTTAGATTGGATTTGGATTATGTTTATATTGGACTAGTCGACCCGGCAAACGTTGTCCTGCATAGTAGGCGAAAAAGTGCGTCATGAATTGCCCATGCGAAGTTTCCATACGACTCCTAATTTAAGTTTTTCACGATATACTTAACCTTACTCGTGATTTTGCATAAGGAAATATCATAAAAACCCGTCGGAAACGATAACGAACATATTTGCCTAAAGAATGAAGAGAATCCATCCAGCAGTTTTCGAGTTATGCGGATACGAACACAGACCATTTCATTTTCATTATATAGATTTGGAATGGATTCGGATTGGATTTGAATTGAATTTGTATTTGATTTGGATTAGATACGGTTTGGGTTTGGACGGGATTTGAATTGGATTTGGATTAGTTTTGGATTGGATTTTGTATGGAATTAGATTGGATTGGATTGGATTTAGATTGGATTTGGAATGGATTGGATTTGGAATGGATTTGTAATGGATTTGGATTGGATTCGGATTGGATTTTTATTGAATTTGATTGGATTTGGATTAGTTTCGGATTGGATTTGAATTGGATTTGGTTTAGATTTGAATTGTATTTTGATTGAAATTGGATTGGGTTTGAATTTGGATTGGATTTGGATTTGGAATGGAATGGTTTGGATTTGAATTGTGTTTGGATTGGATTTGGATTTAGATTTGGATTGAATTTGATGATGATGATGATGATGGTCCCGCCACATACCCCTACAAAGGTTTGAGCTAGACGATTTATCTTTAAGATAATTAATTGAATTTAATTTTTCAACAATTTAATCAGATTTGCAAAACAAAACAAAAACGATCTGATTACCATCACAGATATAAATATCTTAACTTTCCATTACTATCCAGCAAAAATATTAAATGTAAAAAACTGTTTATTTCATCTACAGATTCTCATAAGTATCAGTAGTGATGCTTCGAGTGCATAAAAATGCAAAACTTATGATACCTCTCGCACAGATTTCAAAAGTTCCACCAAGAATCGCGTTTCATGTAATTACAAGTAACGTTAGCCACTCGAAAGCATCAATAATAATCTAATAAACTATGTCGTTGTCAATGTCGGAATCACATTACTGCCCAAATAGACAGCGCGTTGTTAATCGGTATTGAGAAATTACAGAAAAATGTATCTGAGGTTTTGAACGAGGCTGTTAATGGTCTCAAAGATTCGATCAGCAAAGAAATGGAAAATATGAAATGTTCATTTTTTCAATTTAACCCGAGTAGAAATGTAGCTGTAATGAATGAAATGCAAGGTACATCGCGAAAGGCTACGGGGCCTAATTTGACTCCCAAAACGAAAAAGCGTAAGGTACAAGATGTTGACGATACATCTGATATTGCAATGCCAGAAAATGTTAGTTTCGCGGATATTGTTAAAAGTAATGTTGGGAAAAATAACGTTAAAGTAACCAAAAAAGTCACTGCGCCTAAGGAAGTAAAGGTCACTCGTAAGGCTCGTCCGGTCATTGTGATTAAACCGAAAGAGTCCAACCAGAGTAGCGATGATACTCGGAAATTTTTGAATAGTAAACTGGATCCAAAAACACACAGGATCAGTAACTTTAGAAACGGGAAAAACGGCTCTATTATTGCTGAGTGTGCAACAGGATTTAATGTTAATGTTGTGAAAAATGGCATTCAAAGCAATCTGGGTGAAAACTATGATGCTGTTGTTCCCTCATCGGTGCCAAGACTAAAAGTGATGGGAATGTGCGATAAGTTTTCTTCAGATTTTGAAAGATCAGAATGAAGACATCGCAATAAATGATGTTAAAGTAATAAGAATGTATGAAAATCCACGTTTTAAATATAACAAGAACAATGTTGTTATTGAAGTCGATAAAGAGACTTATAGTTGTTTGTTGACCGCGAGAAAAGTTAACATAAGGTTTGATCGGTGCCTTGTTGTTCCCGAAATTAGTGTTTTGAGATGTTTTCAATGTGGAGAATTTGGGCACATGAGTACGGATTGCAAAAATGGCATTGCGTGCTCAAAGTGTAGCGATCGTCACAAGACATCCGAATGCACGTCAACTGTATTGAAATCAATTGTCAATTGTATTAAAATGAATTCCGAACGTAAAATGAAATTGGACGTGAACCACAGTGCCTTCAGTACTGAGTGTAGTGTTTATAAGCGATTAGTTGAACGGAAAAAGAGCAGCTTACGTTTCAATGAATAGCAACCAAGTTCTAGTAGAAATGTGAGCAAATTCGATATTTTGTATTTGAATATTGCGGGTTTGTCTACAAACTACGTTGCATTACGTAAGATTGTAGAAGATAAACGTCCATTTTAGTGTTTCTATCTGAAACTCATATAGTCGACATTGAAGCATTTGATCAGTATAGCATTCCGGGTTATAGTGTAGCTGCTTGTTTATCACATTCTAGACACACTGGCGGTGTTGCTATTTATGTCAAAGAATCAGTTCAGTTCAAGCTTCAATTAAACGAAGTTTGTGATGGAAACTGGTTCTTAGGCATTGCAGTTGTACGTGGCATGAAGATGGGTAATTATGGTGTTTTATATCACTCTCCCAGTGCAAGTGACCAGCGCTTTATTGAGATTTTGGAATACTGGTTTGAGTCATTTATAGATCCTAGTAAATTAAATGTTATTGTTGATGATTTTAATATCAATTGGTGTGACGATTCCAATTCGAATCATTTGAAACGTTTAGCGGATTTTTTCAATTTAAAACAAAAAGTAAATTCTTATACGCGTATTTCCCAGCACAGTAGAACTTTGATTGATCATGTGTATACAAATTTTGATTCTGTAACTAGCGAAACGAGTAATGATTTAAAAGTAACCGATCATGAAACGCTAGTCATTAATGTTACCGACAATAATAGTAATGATAGTAATTTAATTAAAATGAAGTGCTGGAGAAAATACTCTAAACAAGCAATTTCGGGTCTTGTCGAAAGAAACGTGGATTTTCAAGAAAATTCCGGTAATATAGATGAAAGATCAGCTGTTCTCACAAACGTTTTGAAATCCTGTACCAATCAATTAATAGAACAGAAGTTAGTAACTTTGCATAACTCTAACAGCTGGTATAATTTAGATCTTTTGCGCCTGAAACGTAAAAGAGATAAATTGTATAAAAAGTTTCATAGAACTAATAATGAAAATCATTGGAATAGGTATCAGGTAGCGCGGAACAAATATTCGCAATCTTTGACACGTACACGATGCGAGTATATTCAGAGGAAAATTTATCAGCATCAAAACAACAGCAAAGAGTTATGGAAAATATTGAAATCATTATTAAAGCCTAGTAGTTGCAAGCCGCGGTCCATAACTTTTAATGGCACATTAGAACAGTCAGAACAAGAAATTGCATCTAAATTCAACGATTATTTCGTCAATAGTGTCTTATCCATTAACCGATCTATCGAGTTAGTGGATGAGCCTGATGAAATAAAACAGCCGATAAATATTAACTGTCGATTTGATTGTTTTCACCCTATTACTTTTGAAGAACTTAAAAACATTTGCTTTTCTTTAGGTAAAACGGCTGGAGTTGATAATGTTAATGCTAGAGTTATTCAAGATTGCTTTCATGTCATTGGACGCAACTTGCTGGACCTTATAAATGAATCGTTACAAACTGGGCACGTGCCGCATGTTTGGAAGGAATCACTAGTGATTCAATACAAAAGTTGCTGGAACGATTAAAGCCGAAGAGTTTCGTCCCATCAACATGTTGCACACATTAGAGAAAATTTTAGAACTTGTAGTTAAGCCAGCTAATTACATATTTAAATAGTAATAACTTGTTAATACCGGAACAATCAGGTTACAGAGAAGGTCATTCCTGTGAAACTGCATTGAACTTGGTATTATCTAAATGGAAAGAAAATATGGAGCGTAAAGATACTATTCTAGCTGTGTTTTTGGATCTCAAACGCGCTTTTGAGACAATTTCACGGCCCTTATTGTTGAAAACTGTTAAGCGCTTTGGAATTTCGGGTTCTGCATACAAATGGTTTGAAAGCTATTTGTCTGATAGATCCCAACGGACTGCTTTCAATGATTATGTGTCGTGTCCCGTGGTGAATGACCTTGGTGTACCACAGGGAAGTGTATTAGGGCCCCTTTTGTTCATTATGTACATTAATGACATGCGACGGGTCTTATTGTGATATTAATTTGTTTGCTGATGATACTGTAATATTCATTGCAGCTCAAAATCTGGAGGAAGCGATTGAACACTTGAATGAAGATTTGCATTCTTTAAGTAGATGGTTGAAGTACAAACAGTTAAAATTGAATATTAGTAAAACAAAGTATATGGTTATTTCGCGAAATCGTTCAATTGATAATGTCTCTGTGAAAATTGATGACGAGACTCTTGATCGCGTACGGGAAATTAAATATCTTGGCGTGATTATTGATGATGAATTGAAATTTGACCAACATATTGACAATGTCATCAAGAAAATAGCCAAGAAGTATGGAGTCCTATGTCGACTGAAAAACGAATTAAATACAGTTAGTAAAATACAGTTGTACAAATCAATCATCTCTCCTCACTTGGACTTTTGCCCTTCCATTTTGTTTTTAGCAAATCAAACACAAATATCGAGATTGCAGCGCTTGCAGAATAAGATTATGCGTTTGATTTTAAGATGTAACAGATTCACTTCCTCAACTTTTTTGTTGGATGCATTGCAGTGGCTCTCGGTGAAGCAAAGAATTGTGTATTTAACAATGGTGTTCATTTTTAAAGTAGTAAATGGTTTGCTGCCTCGATATTTGTGTGATCGAATGAGGAAGTGACATTCATAGATATAACACTAGAAACGCGGAAGATGAAAGAACACCTAACTTTTTGCATGGAGCTTCACAAAATTCTTTGTTTTTAAAGGTATCAATGATTTCAATTCGATGCCTACACATATCAAACGATGCAACGACATTATCACAATTCAAGAGACTTTGTGGTTCACACGTAAAGCTGTATTTTAAGCAGCTACTTAGTTGACTTTTAAAAATCATTAATTATTGTATCTTGACGAAGTTTGACCTACGGATATTTTGTTTGGACAATTGTGTTTTTCAATTATTGAGGCACCAATAAACTATTTTGTTCACCTCGATGATGATGATGGATTTTATATTTATTGACGTAATTGTAATTTGAACTTTTTCTTGTGTAGTCAACAAAAGTTTGAGTCTCGCACGCGTAAAACAGATATGAATGAATTTTAAATTTATGTACAGACTGGCGCTTTTTCGGCTGTTTCAATGATTCTGCGGATTAGTAATAGGCTATCTAGTAGAGTTTGGTTTCCGCGGTTGATACCGAAACTTTTGATATCGACGGAGCGGTAACACAAGTTTTGATTTTGTTGACAACGACATAGTTTATTAGATTATTATTGATGCTTTCGAGTTGCTAACGTTACTTGTAATTACATGAAACGCGATTCTTGGTGGAACTTTTGAAATCTGAGCGAGAGGTATCACAAGTTTTGCATTTTTATGCACTCGAAGCATCACTACTGATACTTATGAGAATCTGTAGATGAAATAAACAGTTTTTTACATTTATCATTTTTGCTGGATAGTAATGGAAAGTTAAGAAATTTATATCTGTGATGGTAATCAGATCGTTTTTGTTTTGTTTTGCAAATCTGATTAAATTGTTGAAAAATTAAATTCAATTAATTATCTTAAAGATAAATCGTCTAGCTCAAACCTTTGTAGGGGTATGTGGCGGGACCATCATCATCATCAACAAAATCAAAACTTGTGTTACCGCTCCGTCGATATCAAAAGTTTCGGTATCAACCGCGGAAACCAAACTCTACTAGATAGCCTATTACTAATCCGCAGAATCATTGAAACAGCTGAAAAAGCGCAAGTCTGTACATAAATTTAGAAATCATTCATATCTGTTTTTGTAGACTACACAAGAAAAAGGTCAAATTACAATTATGTCAATAAATATAAAATCCATCATCATCATCGAGGCGAACAAAATAATTTATTAGTGCCTCAATAATTGAAAAACTCAATTGTCCAAACAAACAAAATATCCGTAGGTCAAACTTCGTCAAGATACAATAATTAAAAAAAATTTTAAAAGTCAACTAAGTAGCTGCTTAAAATACAGCTTTTACGTGTGAAACACAAAGTCTCTTGAATTGTGAGAATGACGTTGCACGTTTGATATATGTAAGGATCGAATTGAAATCATTGATACCTTTTAAAAACAAAGAATTTGGTGAATCTCCATGCAAAAAGTTAGGTGTTCTTACATCTTCCGCGTTTCTAGTGTTATATCTATAAATGTATCTTCCTCTTTCAATTCAATCACATAAATATCGAGGCAGCAAATCATTTACTACTTTACCAATGAACACCATTGTTAAATACACAATTCTTTGCTTCACCGAGAGCCACTGCAATGCATCCAACAAAAAAGTTGAGGAAGTGAATCTGTTACATCTTAAAATCAAACGCATAATCTTATTCTGCAAGCGCTGCAATCTCGATATTTGTGTTTGATTTGCTAAAAACAAAATGGAAGGGCAAAAGTCCAAGTGAGGAGAGATGATTGATTTGTACAACTGTATTTTACTAACTGTATTTAATTCGTTTTTCAGTCGACATAGGACTCCATACTTCTTGGCTATTTTCTTGATGACATTGTCAATATGTTGGTCAAATTTCAATTCATCATCAATAATCACGCCAAGATATTTAATTTCCCGTACGCGATCAAGAGTCTCGTCATCAATTTTCACAGAGACATTATCAATTGAACGATTTCGCGAAATAACCATATACTTTGTTTTACTAATATTCAATTTTAACTGTTTGTACTTCAACCATCTACTTAAAGAATGCAAATCTTCATTCAAGTGTTCAATCGCTTCCTCCAGATTTTGAGCTGCAATGAATATTACAGTATCATCAGCAAACAAATTAATATCACAATAACGTAAGACCCGTCGCATGTCATTAATGTACATAATGAACAAAAGGGGCCCTAATACACTTCCCTGTGGTACACCAAGGTCATTCACCACGGGACACGACACATAATCATTGAAAGCAGTCCGTTGGGATCTATCAGACAAATAGCTTTTAAACCATTTGTATGCAGAACCCGAAATTCCAAAGCGCTTAACAGTTTTCAACAATAAGGGCCGAGAAATTGTCTCAAAAGCGCGTTTGAGATCCAAAAACACAGCTAGAATAGTATCTTTACGCTCCATATTTTCTTTCCATTTAGATAATACCAAGTTCAATGCAGTTTCACAGGAATGACCTTCTCTGTAACCTGATTGTTCCGGTATTAACAAGTTATTACTATTTAAATATGTAATTAGCTAGCCTTTAACTACAAGTTCTAAAATTTTCTCTAATGTGTGCAACATGTTGATGGGACGAAACTCTTCGGCTTTAATCGTTCCAGCAACTTTTTGTATTGGAATCACTAGTGATTCCTTCCAAACATGCGGCACGTGCCCAGTTTGTAACGATTCATTTATAAGGTCCAGCAAGTTGCGTCCAATGACATGAAAGCAATCTTGAATAACTCTAGCATTAACATTATCAACTCCAGCCGTTTTACCTAAAGAAAAGCAAATGTTTTTAAGTTCTTCAAAAGTAATAGGGTGAAAACAATCAAATCGACAGTTAATATTTATCGGCTGTTTTATTTCATCAGTTTATTTATTTATCATCAGACTAAGGCCGGAGTGGCCTGTGCTGCACATAAAAGACTTCTCCATTCAGCTCGGTTCATGGCTGCACATCGCCAACCACGCAGTCTGCGGAGGGTTTGCAAGTCGTCCTCCACCTGATCGATCCACCTTGCCCGCTGTGCACCTCGCCTTCTTGTTCCCGTCGGATCGTTGTCGAGAACCATTTTCACCGGATTACTGTCCGACATTCTGGCTACGTGCCCGGCCCACCGCAGTCTTCCGATTTTCGCGGTGTGAACGATGGATGGTTCTCCCAACAGCTGATGGAACTCGTGGTTCATTCGCCTCCTCCACGTACCGTCCGCCATCTGCAACCCACCATAGATGGTACGCAACACTTTCCTTTCGAAAACTCCCAGTGCGCGTTGGTCCTCCACGAGCATCGTCCAGGTCTCGTGTCCGTAGAGAACTACCGGTCTTATAAGCGTTTTGTGGATAGTCAGTTTGGTACGGCGGCGAACTCTATTCGATCGAAGCGTCTTGCGGAGTCCAAAGTACGTACGATTTCCAGCCACTATGCGTCTCCGAATATCTCGGCTGGTATCGTTACCGGCGGTCACCAGTGAGCCCAAGTACACGAATTCCTCAACCACCTCGATTTCGTCACCACCGATAGAAACTCGTGGTGGGTGGCTCACATTGACCTCTCTTGAACCTCTTCCTATCATGTACTTCGTCTTCGATGTGTTGATGACTAGTCCAATCCGTTTAGCTTCGCTTTTCAGTCTGATGTCGGCTTCCTCCATCCTCTCAAAGTTACGTGCCATAATATCAATGTCGTCGGCGAAACCAAATAACTGGACGAACTTCGTGAAAATCGTACCACTCGTGTCAATCCCTGCCCTTCGTATTACTCCCTCCAAAGCGATGTTGAATAGCAGACACGAAAGACCATCACCTTGCCGTAACCCTCTACGGGTTTCGAAGGGACTCGAGAATGCCCCTGAAACTCGAACTACGCACATCACCCGATCCATCGTCGCCTTGATCAACCGTATCAGTTTATCCGGAAATCCGTTTTCGTGCATTAGCTGCCATAGCTGGTCCCGATCGATTGTATCATATGCGACTTTGAAGTCGATAAATAGATGATGTGTGGGCACGTTGTATTCGCGGCATTTCTGCAATACCTGACGTATGGCGAACACCTGGTCTGTGGTAGAGCGTTCACCCATAAATCCCGCCTGGTACTGCCCCACGAACTCTCTTGCAATTGGTGTTAGTCGACGGCATAAAATTTGGGAGAGTACCTTGTAGGCGGCGTTCAGCAATGTGATTGCGCGGTAGTTGCTACAATCCAGCTTATCGCCCTTTTTGTAGATGGGACACACGACACCTTCCATCCACTCCTGCGGCAGAACCTCATCCTCCCAAACCTTGGTAATCACCCAATGCAGTGCTCTAGCCAGTGCTTCACCACCGTATTTAAACAGCTCTTCTGGGCCCTGTAGCATAATCAGACTAATAATATTAGCTACAAGTTACAAGTTACAAGTCAACAAATTACAAGTACTTGTAATTTGCGTCGCATAATAATGTTTTGCCAACTAATAATATTAGTACTTGTATTATTAGTAAGGTTGAAATTACAAGTCCAGCAGGTTCATTTACCTGTCAAAATTCATCCGACAGTTCACTGTCAATGCGGAGGTAAACGATTTGTTTACGTTTGTTTGCAAATTTGTGGATAGAATATATATTTTGACTGCGATAGGTATGCACGGAACACTCTCTGTAAATTTATGGATTCCGTGGTTTAAGCCGGCTTCGTGGTATTGGCATTTTTAATGAAGCCAATGTAATGCACACTGGAGTCGTGTTTACGTGGTCTTTGGGATTGACTTAATTTTTAATTGAGGCGATTTGTAAGTTACGCGAACGTATGCTCCATGACAAATCGAATCCCGCTAGACTTGTTTGTTGTGGGTTTTTGAAGAGGGTTTAATTTATGTGTATTGTGAGACTTATGCGGGTTTAGGTTTTGCTTCTAATTCGATTATGAAATTTGGGCGATTTCTTTTTTAGTTCAAACTACTAACTGATGAAAATATCGTAATAAATTCTACTCATAATTTATAATAATTGTTTCCCATGATTGTCGTTAAACATAAAGCAATATGCATGGTCTTAAATGAGATTGTTTAGTATTATAATACAATAATACTACAATAAAACAATAATATAAATTTCAGTAATTTAATATATTCTTAATTTTGAGATGAATAAAGTCAACTTTGGGTAAACTAAACTCAGCTTTGGTTAATATGTTTTGAGTGGATTAAGTTAAACTACTAAAGGGTCTGTCTCATTTGGAGAATTAAACTTAAAAGTGACAGTTCGAAAATTAAAAAATCACCCCGTTATAAGAATGGCTGGTGCTACCCAGCAATTCCAATAGGACATCGATGGAAAATGATTCGATATCTGTCAAAAGTAATCTTGCTCTGCGAGCAGGGTTATTTGATAATTATTGAAATGTCACTTTTAAGTTTAATTTCAGTTTAATTCTCCAAATGAGACAGACCCTAAGTGTTAGGAAACTCATTTCATTCAAAATTGGGTTATTGGTCCAAAGTACGGATTTGAGCTAAAATAACCCACTTTTGTGTAGTTTTGTTTCATAATTCTCAGTGTTATATCGGAACGAGAAATTTATTCTTATTGCACAGTATTTCATTATATGGTAATTTGGAGCATCTAGAAAAATAGTTTCTTTCTCTGTTAAGTCGTTAAAAACAATCAAACGATGCATAATTACTTTGCACGGCTAAAATAATAAAATAAAAGCTACTTGTAAATTAAATTACAGCACCATTCATACTTGTAAAAGAAACTACAAGCCAATGCTAATAATTTGTACTTGTATTTTCTTTATGCAACAGTTACTTGTAAATTCCACTAATATTATTAGTGCTGTTTACTTGTAATATTAGTCTTGTAAATTCATACTTGTAGATTCATTATGCAACAGATAACTACAAGTTACAAGCTACTCTACTAATATTATTAGAAAAATTTCGATTATGCTACAGGCCCCTGGTAGTTGGTCAACTCCAGGGGCTTTGTTGTTTTTCAGCCGGCCGATCTCCTCCTGGATTTCCTGGAGATTCGGAGCCGGAAGTCGCATGTCCTGCGCGCGTGCTCCTAGGTTCATTACCATACCGCCACCGTTGTCTGCCATATCGCCATTCAGGTGCTCTTCGTAGTGCTGCCGCCACCTTTGGATCACCTCACGCTCGTTCGTAAGAAGGTTCCCGTTTATGTCCTTACACATATCGGGCTGTGGCACGTGGCCCTTACGTGAACGGTTCAACTTCTCATAGAACTTTCGTGCGTTATTAGCGCGGTACAGTTTCTCCGTCTCTTCACGGTCTCGATCTTCCTGCTGGCGCTTTTTCCTCCGGAAAATCGAGTTTTGTCTGTTCCGCGCCCGTTTGTATCGTGCCTCGTTCGCCCTCGTGCGGTGTTGCAGCAATCTCGCCCATGCTGCATTCTTCTCCTCAACTAACTGCTCACATTCGCCGTCATACCAGTCGTTTCTCTGATCCGGAGCCACCGTGCCTAGTGCAGCGGTTGCGGTGTTTCCAATGGCGGATCGAATATCTCTCCAGCCATCTTCAAGAGATGCTGCGCCTAGCTGCTCTTCCGTTGGGAGTGCCGCTTCCAGCTGCTGCGCGTAGTCTTGGGCTAGTCTACCGTCTTGTAGCCGCCCAATGTTAAGCCGCGGCGGACGACTCCGACGCGTGTTGATCACCGTCGAGAGTTTTGAGCGCAGACATACTGCGACGAGGTAATGGTCGGATTCAATATTCGCACTGCGGTAAGTGCGTACGTTTGTGATGTCGGAGAAGAATTTACCGTCGATTTGGTTTTCCGTTACTTGATTAGGTGATTTCCATGTGGCCTTGTGGATATTCTTACGGGGGAAGAAAGTGCTTCGGACTACCATTATTTCATCAGGCTCATCCACTAACTCGATAGATCGGTTAATGGATAAGACACTATTGACGAAATAATCGTTGAATTTAGATGCAATTTCTTGTTCTAACTGTTCTAATGTGCTATTAAAAGTTATGGACCGCGGCTTGCAACTACTAGGCTTTAATAATGATTTCAATATTTTCCATAACTCTTTGCTGTTGTTTTGATGCTGATAAATTTTCCTCTGAATATACTCGCATCGTGTACGTGTCAAAGATTGCGAATATTTGTTCCGCGCTACCTGATACCTATTCCAATGATTTTCATTATTAGTTCTATGAAACTTTTTATACAATTTATCTCTTTTACGTTTCAGGCGCAAAAGATCTAAATTATACCAGCTGTTAGAGTTATGCAAAGTTACTAACTTCTGTTCTATTAGGGTCTGTTCACAAATTACGTAACGCAAAAATCCGAGTTTTTGACCCCCTCCCTCCCCCTCGTAACAAAAAGTAACATTTTTGGTACCCCCTCCCTCCCCCATGTAACGCGTAACTGTGAAAATTTTGAAGGCAATTTTGTTTCCTTCTCTGAAGCATTTCTCGCTTAACTTTTCAAAAGGTCCTAAGTAACATTTTTTTCATGAATTAATTTGAGTACTGCAATTGAAAGCTTTCATGTTTTTCTATTGATTGCGCTATTCAAATTAATTCATGAAAAAATATTATAGATCACTGAAAAGTTAAACTGAATTAAATTTTATTACACTGTTAAATACTGTTAGAATCCAGCTTTCCACGCTCGGTAATGGCGGCTGGTCGGTGTGTAAAAATCAATCGGTTGCTGTACTGTTTGACACTAGCTGGAGGAAAACTCACTGTCGAAAAGGCCTTTTTTCCCTTCCCCTCACCCAGGAACGCCAGTGGGCTTTCCTCCAGCTAGTGTCAAACAGTACAGTGACCAATTGATTTTTGCACACCGATAAGCCGCCATTACCGAGCGTGGAAAGCTGGATAAGGACGGCATATGATCAAAAATCAAGGATATCAATGCAATCACAACCATTTACATACATAGTTTTGCGGAACTGTGGTGTCGAGAAATACAATATTCGCTTGGTATTTTTACGCATATCAGCAGGCTTGATTTCTATAATGACTAATATACGATAACGATAAACAGCAATTAATTCAATCAGTGATTAAAAAAAAGACATTCAAATAAATTTTTATTTGCGTTATGCGTAACATTTGGTAGTACCCATCCCCTCCCCCACCTTTTAGTGTAACAAAGTATAACGCAAGTTGGACCTCCCCCCTCCCCCCAGAAGCGTTACGTAATTTGTGAACAGACCCTTAATTGATTGGTACAGGATTTCAAAACGTTTGTGAGAACAGCTGATCTTTCATCTATATTACCGGAATTTTCTTGAAAATCCACGTTTTTTTCGACAAGACCCGAAATTGCTTGTTTAGAGTATTTTCTCCAGCACTTCATTTTAATTAAATTACTATCATTACTATTATTGTCGGTAACGTTAATGACTAGCGTTTCATGATCGGTTACTTTTAAATCATTACTCGTTTCGCTAGTTACAGAATCAAAATTTGTATATGTACACATGATCAATCAAAGTTCTACTGTGCTGGGAAATACGCGTGATGCGGATTGGATTTGAATTGAATTTGATTGTATTTGGATAATATACGGGTTAGATTTAAATTAGAATTGAATTGGAGTTGGATTGGATCCATATTGGATTTGCATTCAATTTGGTATTGTAATGGAATAGAAAGGATTGGATTGAATTGGATGAAGATTTGAATTGGATTTGGATTGTTTTTGAATTAAAGTTGAAGTTGGATTGGATTTTGATTGGGTTTGGGATGGATTTGTAGTAGATTTAGATTAAATTTGGATTTGGAATGGAATGAAATGGATAGGAATGAATATGATAAGGATTTGGATTAGATTTGAATTAAAGTTGGGTTAAATTGGATTAAATTGGATTTGGATCGGATTTGTACTGATTTTAATTGGATTTGTGTTAAATTTGTAATGGATTAGATTTAAATTGTATTTGGATTGGATTCGGATTGCATTTGGATTTGGAATGGAATATACAGGATAGGATAAGATAGAATTGGATTAGGATTTGGATTGAGTTTGGATAGAATTAGGAATGGATTTTGTTTTGGTTTGGATTTGATTTAGATTGGATGTGGATTGGATTTGGATTAAATTTGAATTGAATTTGATTTGGATTTAGATTGTATTCGAATTTGATTTGGATTTGGATTGTATTCAGATAGGATGTGGAATGGATTTGAATTCGATTTGTATTGGATTGAATCTAATTTAGATTGGATTTGGATTGGTTTTGGAAAGGATTTGAATTAGATCTTATTAGTTTTGGATTGGGTTTGAATTGAATTTGATTAGATTTTGCTTACATTTTGATTAAATTTTGTTTGTATTTGGATTGGATTGTATTCGTATTGTATTTAAATCCTCAAAAAGAGTGTTTCATTGGTTTGTGAAATTTAAATAAAGAGAATATGTTCAGAAGTGCAATGACAGAGAAGGCCAATGGGTTTCACTAAAAACATTCGATTATTTGAAACTCTGGTTAACAGAGGCTTAGAAATCTCACCTTACCTTCACTTTAGACCTGCTTGAACAACGCTATGCTATGCCGAGCCAATGCTCCAGTGGGGCTGCCAATGACAATAATGAAAAAGTATGTAAGCTCCATTTTGCATTATTCTCAGAAAGTTATAAAAGAGTGATTTTAAATCGTCTTGAAAATTTTTCGTTCCTCTTTTTTATGTATTTCAGCAGTGAGCACGCAATATAAAAACGATTATGATTATGCTGAAATTGTTAATTTTGCGTATGTATTTAAAATAGGATAGTTATTAAATGGAACAAATGTACATTCCACTAAGAAAAGTACGATTTTTTATCTTTCTACATACGCACATACTGCCATCGAGACTGATGTGTCTTGTCTTGGAGATGAGATTGGGTCGCTTTCACTAAGGCCTCTTATACTTTAATTTTCTTGTACTCAGATTACCCATAGACGTTGTTGGTATCTACAAACAGCTAGTAACCCTATTCCATTAACTTGTTTCCTGGATTTTTGTGTAAAGATCTATAATTTATTTAATAAACTTATTTAAATTCATAAATCAAAATGGGCTTGAGCTATGCTATGCTACAGCTCGATTGGTTGTTGACGCATTTCTGACATTGCAATCCTGTAGATCAGAAACAATAGTTGAATTTATGGATTTAAATATTTTCATTTAATACTGGAGTTTTCGTGTATATTGTCAACAACTCTGAAACCCGCCACATTTGTGCATGAGGGTTTGATCTATTGCCATAAAAGGAGTAAGTAAATGATTCAATTTCAAGCATTTTCAAATTCGTCATTCTAATCCTACTAAGTAGACCTGCAACTAATATTTACACGTCCAACCGGAAGCATGGAATTGATAACGGAAACCCCCTTGCCTCATCTCCGCCAGTAAACAGCCTACTTCCGCTCTAAATAGACTTAACTTCCCTCAAACAATTTTCAATCATGCAATCATTTTTATTACATTTTGCACCAAGAGCTAAAGCTAAAAAAGTTTCAAAAGGCACCGCTGGATGGCGCACGACAGTTTCCTTTTTTTTCGCGCGCCACCAAGAGCAAAATTGAACTTCCTGTTGCTGTTGCGACGACTTGCCGCCGTCGACTGAAGAGCAAACGTCAGCCTTCGGGCCCGACTCGACTTGTCAGTCACAGACAAACACTCGTGCCGTTCGGCCGTCTCTTTCACAGTGCTGCTCGCTAAATACATACCCGCGGTAGTATATCAGTTCAGTTTGTTAGGTGCAACGGGATCAACGCGCGTGGAGGAGCTTCTGTCGCGATTACACATTCTGCAGAAACGGGCCTGCTGTATACAAAATAGCAGGGCGAGTGAGCGAGCAAGAAGTTGACGCCATTTTATGTTTTTGCGCTTACACGCACCAAGACGAGGGATCGCCGTCCGTCAGTGAGTTTGAGTTGGTGTTCTGTGCAGTTTCGTGAAACCTCTTCTCTCGCGGGTGGTGAATAAAAAACGCGACTTTTTCCGATCAAGTGCCGCCCGGAATGCAATGAAAAGTGCATCAAAGTGAGCATTGTCGCAAGGTATGATGTTTTTCGGTGAAGTTTGGCGGTCCCGACCGCGGTTGGTGGGTTAATTTTGTGAATCAAAGTTGGCTGGTCCATTTTTTGTCTCCCTGGCCATTGTGAAAAGTGAAGCATGTATAGTAGCCTGGCTACAACAATGATCGTCGCTGCTCGGCTTGCTGTGGTTCACGATACGACGACGATGTTGGCGGTAGAACTTGTGCCAGTATGGGTGCTATCGAATGTCAGTGCTCGGTCTCGCCGAGGCAGGGATGTGTGCGTGTTTATTTGGGGGATCCGAGCGAGTGTTGTTTGGCACTAGGTCAGCGTTGTCAGTTCCACAGGATATTTACCAGGAAGAATTTGTGTATCAGATTCAGCGATGATCATGATAACGAAAAAAAAATGTGATAAGTGACGTTCGCGATCGGAATTTATTATTTTTCATTTTTGGTAGAGAATTAAAACATGTTTTTTGTTTCACATTATAATTTTTCAGTGTTCTGTATACTACAAAATTGAGGATTATTTAGTTTTATCTGGAATAGTCAAGTATCAAGTAAGTATCCAGATTTACTAATATTATGTGGAATGCGTAATCTATAAAATTCTTATGTGATTCGTCCATATTTTTGTTCACGTTAAAATGCTTTTTCGAACAAAAATTTATGCTTTTTGCCTTTCTCGTACAACAAAGTTGTACCGAAAGGCTATCATTTCACTCCAAAATCGAACTTTTTATAGAAGTCTCGGTGACTTATGATGTTATGTACCAATCGACTCAGCTCGTCAAACTGAACAAATGTCTGTCTGTCCGTGTGTATGTGTGTGTGTGCGCACACGAAAACCGAAAAACATTAGCCCCTTTTTCATATAGTAATTCTTAACCGATTTTCTCGCAACAAGTTGCATTCGACAAAGACAAAGCCTTGTTGATCACTATTAAATTAGATAACAATCGACCATTGCGTTTAAAAGTTATTAAGAAAATGGAATCGAACTATATCGCCATATAAGGTTGGTGTCTTGGCTAAATGCGAGAAAGGCAGTATCACCACTCGGTGAATTAAGTTGGGTTTTTTTTATTTTATCAGTGACCATCAAATAAATTAAAGTTCAAAATATGTTTTGGTGCATTGTGCTCTGCAAAAAAAAATAGAAAAATTATTAAAATTCATCGTATTTGATGAGTACCATTTGGAAAAATTGAAAGTTAATTTCAAACGTGTCAAATAAACATTTTTGGCAGAATATCTAAGAAATCTCTTTTTATTGTATTGGCCTAACATTTTCCAGAAATAATGTATATTTTAGTTGCGGAGCAATAGCAATAATTATTTATGATTAGACGAATATTCTAATCAATAATAAATTATAATTGTATTTATTTAACATATTTTTGACAGTATCGAGATTAAGTGCCGACATATCGCACCCCTCTCTCCCTTTGCGTTTGAGCTCTTCAAATTATTTTGCCATCCTCAGCCGTTTTTTTTACCGAGAATCCAATAATTGAAATCTTGTTACAATAAATCACCAAAGTTCTAAAGTTTATTTGTCAAACTCCGTTAATATATTACCAACAATTTGACTAAATTGATTTTTCACCGTTCAGTATGGGAAAACGTACTTTTTTACATTTCACATTACATTTTTGCTGTTAGTGGCTTCAATTAATCGTCAATCATTTGACTCAATAAATTAGCATATAGATTAAGAAACTTGATTTAGACTTCTGTACATTTTGGACCCTCCTGGTGACATTTTTTTTAATTTCTGCATTTCTCATTGGCTTCAGAAAAATATGTTGTTCAGCATCTATTTCACTGGTTTCCCGTGCGAAAATAGCGATATTTAGATGAAATTTCGAGGAAATAAGTTTGTTCACGAAGGGGAGTGTTACGATCAAAAGTAGAAATAGCTGAAAATCCCAGAACGCACACAATAAGTTTTTGCCAAAATTGTGAATTTTAAGCGCAGGAATTTTCTTATTAATGCATGCTGATTGAAAGATAAGACTTTGCTTTGGCTCAATTGCCCAGGGAAAATTAAAAATTCGACTTTGAAGTGACTAAATAAAGGATGTCCAAAATGTGTACATTTGAGGGCCCAAAATATGTTGCACTGTCCAAAACGAAGAATATTTTTATTTCAGAAAATTACAATTCTCAGCGATTTATCAGCACTTGATATCAATTTCAAATTACTATTTCATAATTGAGTCTTCCATCTATGAAATGGTGTGATTTCCGCCTTTATGAAACGTGCCATTTGATGCATATAAACAGATATCGGTAAGCACTTCCTTTTGGTGTCCAAAATGGAACATTCACCCTAGTCTGAAAGATGGCGAAAAACTTTGCCGAAAAAGTACGTAGCTTCGAGGTCTACAAAAATGTTATTACGCTTTGAAAATTGATTGTTCATACCATATGCAAGAAATCAATGTTTTTGCCAGCACTACCGGAACACCTATGGCTGTCAGAGGACAAAACCCATCTTCCTTCTTGTTGGAATTTGGAAATTCAAACTTTCCCTTTCTTGTACAAACGTATTTACTCGGAAAGCGAGGAAGCAACCAATCGGGCTCAAATTTTGCACAGTTGTTTGGGACCCATTGATTTGAAAAAATGACCATGATGCCCCACCTTCATGTGTATGTGCGTGTTTGTGCACACCAAATATAAGAAACATTTGCCAACTTTTTATATAGTAATCCTTAATCGATTTTTTCACGACAAGTTGCTTTCAACCAGGGACAAAGTTATTCACTATTGAATTTGATAACGACCAGTCAATTATTTCAAGTTATGCTGAAAATGGTGGATTTTTCACTTAGTCACATTGTAGTATATAGATGAAGCGTTAAGAAAAATAAACAATGTTATTAACAATTGTTATTGCCAACAAGATACAGCGCGGCGTTCAACGAATTGCAAAAAATGGTCCTTTTTAGGGCCAAGAGTTCGTTTCAATGTTTCTTTGGCTAGTAGTGAAAGCGCTTTTATTAGATAAGCAGCGCAATCCTACCAGCAAAGTAAACCAATTTAGGCGTCAAATCACTACACACGTATATACAGAAGCGTTTGTAAACGTTATAAGATAGGCTGATTTTGTTGGTATGCACCTAAGTAAGGAGAAGTGTAACAATTATATCGAGAAAGGCTGGGTTTTTGAAGGAATTTATCATGAAGTAAATTTCCCAAATTAATTCACTATCTTTAGACCTTGCAAAAACGTGTCTCATGATATGCTACATATCGTATTTTTTATTTCTCTCTGGATTCAATCTCTGTCCCAGAAATTAAACAAGTTAAGTGATTATTTTCTTTTTTTGTAGAGCAGCCAATTTGTTGACTCCTAATGCGAAAATAACGTGCTATTCACTATGCCCTTTCATTCATTAAGTTCACCTGCTTTTCGAAGTGCAAGATTTGATGTTAATTGTATCTAACATAAAAGTTTGTAAACCTAAAGTATTCCTTTCTTAGGCGCAAGAAAGGTAAAAAGTTGTCCCTACGTGAAAATTGTTAACTAATTGAAAGGTCAGTTGGTCACAAGTTAGCATTGTTATGGCGTAATTCTTGAATTGGACATCTGTCTTGAATGCTATAAGAAATCTAAAAATCTAAGATTTTTGACTCCACAAAATACAAATCAATGAATATAATTACTTCCGGTCACAGGTCATAAATTAAAGCAATCGTTGATTTCGATTTTTCAAATTTCTTCACGATGGCCTTGGAAAATAATTTTCTGTATTTGACAACTGTCTTTCTGTGCAGAATTTTTTGCGTCCATCCACTGTCATGGCATACTTCGTTCTCCCATAGTAGCACCATTTTTGTCTTCATACAAAAGTAGTGAACTAGCAAAGAAAATTCACAGGTCATAATTGAAAGTTATGCAAGGCTGCAATGATCCAGTGCGGGATGTAATGTCATTGAAGGAAAGAACTGAAAAACAAATTTTGTCCATATTAGGTTTCAAGACTTTGTTGATGGCATTTTGCTATAGAGTTACACATCTGAATCTTTGTCATTTAAAATTCATTGATACATGGCAATTTTGTATTAGACAGTGAATGTAGGATTGAACTTTTCTCAGATATAACCCAATGAGAAGAATAATTTTGCTGCTACAAAAGACCTAAACAATTATTCTATTATAACTGTAGCAATTTGCACAGGAAATGATAGACACAAAATTTATTATACTTCTCCAACATTGTCGGAGTGATTTGAAAAACGGATATTAATGCAAGATTGAACTTTTGTCATTTGTATTGGCCCGTTTACATATTCGCTAATTCTAGCGGCAATGCACTATCCGACAATACTAGCACGAAATTAGCATAATGTAAACGCTTATTAGCGATGACAATTCCTGTTTACATTGTGCCAATATCGCGCTAGTATTGTCGGATAGTGCATTAATCCCTGGAACAACGAATATGTAAACAAACCATACTCGATAATAATTATCATAAGTGCATTTTTTTTAATTAAAATTATGTTTTTATCACCACCAGCTGAATAAAATTGCTCTCAGAATCATGAAGAAAATAGAAAAACGTTTGCCTTTCATAGTAAACTTTTTGAAACATTATTTTTCTGTTCCTTCTTACTCTTGCATCGCCAAATTGCCTATTAGATTAGCTATTATACTTCTTGCCAATGAAGAATTCTTACAAATTCGTAGGTGACACAACTATAGACCAAATAGGTCGGCTTTTATTTTCGAATATAAAAATAGTTTTGCTTCAATATCTATTACATCCTTCATTCCATTTTAATACCGCTACTACAACTCCATTGAATAATAATAAAGTACGCAACACTGCCAAGTCAGCATGTGCGAATGAATGTACGACGGCGAGCGTATGATGGGTGGGGTTGGTGCCTGGCGGTGGACGCAGGAGGAGTGAGCTGCTGTTGTACACACAGGCAGACAGGCGGAACACGACGATGGGTCTGTCAGAGCGGTGGTGACTGGGGCAACACCGTGTTAGCAAGGGGTGGGCGGGTGGAATGGCAAGGGGTGGCGGTGTGTTGTGAACTTTTTAAAAACAGTGCTCTGCAGTGGGGCCCCGAGTCTCCGCCTCGCAAATCCAATATGGCGGCCGGGGGCAATTAATCTGCATCCAGGTCCCAAAAACGGTCCAGAATCCTTAGATTCACGGCATATCCGGCAGAATCGCTTGAAAACAAACAAAAATTGGTGTGCGTGGTGGACACAAGTTGATGCTTTGCTTTGGTGAGCTGTTGGTAGTTGTGTGTTTCACAGAGCTCGTCTCCTCGACCGCGATTACAACAGTTTGACTCTCGCGATTTCGCTTTTAAATGCTGCTCACAGCTGATTATATACAAATATCACATATTTCCCGTACGATTAGCTGGTGCACGCTGCTTGAAATGTCGTTCATTAACCCCAGATGCGTGGGAACTTCCGTAAAAAAGGAACTAATCCTGCATCTAACTTCAATGTCCCCGATGAAAATACGAACTGTCATCCCTTTCATTCAGCAAAATATCTTCTACCCCAAAAACATCCCCCACTTCATAGAGATCTCCTCCCACGACAGTAAATAAGCAATGTTTACATCTTTCGGCATCGGAAGGAACCGAAACCGCGATTAAAGTTCGCAGGATTCGCCTCCCGATGACGTGAAAATGCCTGGAAAATGTCTGCAAAAATTCCGACTGCGCCCCGCGTCGCGCGATGCAGCACCACAAAGCGAACCCAACTCCGGAGGGCCGAGCGCTAGTTGGTGAAAATTTTTCCTCCGCACAGGCAGGCTGCTGCTCTGTAGCAGCTTTGAGGTTAGGTTTCGAGGCACCACTACAACTACGAGTTCGTGGCGCGGCGACGGCGGCCAACAACAGGCGATCCACAATGGATCGGTATCGCCACAGCACAGCTCAGTACAGTAGAGTCGGACGTTCGTTGGTTGTCGATGACGGAGACTACTGCTGAGTGAGGAGGAGCTGCGCAGAGGTAGGGCCACGGGAGGCAAGTGTGCCTCGGAGGGTGCGGGGTGAACGAAAGCGATGAAAAGGCAGAAAACTGAACGATGAGGTGTTCCAGAAGAAGCAGCAGCAGCTGGCGGTGGAAAAAGGGATGGTGACAGACGAGACAGTGGAAGGTGGTGGAACGGGGGGAAACGGAGGAATGGTTCGTTGATGGGGTATTACTTGGAGGAACTTACCTCTGAAAGAGATTGTATTGCGTTTCTATGTACCGTAATTGAAATAGTCTTTCGAAGGGAGCTTGTTTCAGAGGCAGGATAGTGTCCTGAAAAAACTTGGAACTTGTCATTGAACAGATTGATGGTAATCTAGTCAATTACGGCAACATAATCATATCAGAAATTCTAGCAAGTTAGTATCGACGGTGCATTTTCTAAGCACACAATAGATTATGTAACGGTTCGTTCACCTCGTTACCCAGGTTGATTGTAAATCTGAGCACCAACAAGTGGGTGTATCTTGTCTGTATTTTATTGACTGAATTTTACAATGTATGATTAATGAGTGGTAACAATACTTACAAGAATCTGTGTTTTTTCTAATTCATGTAAATACGATTATTTCAATATACTGTTTTCCGTAAAATGGCATGCTGTTTTTAACTTTGCTTGTTGTTTTGTTTTGCTTTTTGTATCTTATCTATGAGTTTAGCTTCATTTTCTTATTTTATGTCTGATGATTATTTACACTTAGCGTAATTTTTCGATACATTTCTAAAGAGGTATCATAACCCATTTGAAGTTTAGGATTCATTTTTAAATACCGGTAAATTCCAATAAAATCACACGCACTTCTATAAAATCCTTCAAAATTTTGGAGTCATTGAAAAAAATCTTTCAAATTTTGAATTAATAAATATATTTGTTTTAATTTCACATATTTCTCTGAACTTCCACAGGAATGTCAGGAAGATCGAATAACGAACATCCAAAAAAATGATAATTGTAATTAATTTGGCAATTATGGTAACTAGTTGGAGATTTTGAGTATGAAACGAAATATTGGAAACGTGGGAATCACATCAACACTATTACTTATGTAGCATGTTACATTCTGCTGAAACTAATAGTAGCCTTTTTTATGATTGAATGTGTAAGCACACTACCCCCAAAATGCTTACAATGTGTTCCCCCCGAGAGCATCCTAAGACCGACCGAAAATAGTACTCGCCATCAGCCAATTGGTGCACATTCAAATATAATTATCGGTTTTCTCTACAGGAACTATCAATATTGTGATTATTCACTTCAATTAAAGTTGCCTATTTGCGGATATTCACTACTCGACATGGCTATTAATTACAGTGTTTGAAAACTCGATGTGCATATGCACAGTATGTGAAAGATTTAATTCGAAAAATATATTGTAGTAACCACTTTCCTTCGAGTTCTTCGATAGCTTTCGCATCTTAGCGGTTACTGAATGAATCCAAAATTTGCCAAGCGGACTGACGAAGAACTCACAATCTATTTCCAGCGCTAAAGCTTCCACATCATCATTTGAGGACAATGTAGCAAGCATCAATCTCCTGAGGTCGAGTGTATATTTTCATACAGAGTTTTTTTTAAACTCAGTTTTGAGGTCAATTTTAAATGTAAAATGTCCCGAAAAATTGTTATAAAGAAATAATGAATCAGGTGTGCAAGTTAGCCTAGCCTAGCGGTAAGATGCGCGGCTATAAAGCAAGACCATGCTGAGGGTGGCTAGGTTCGATTCCCAGTGCCAGTCTAGGCAATTTTCGATTTGGAAATTGTCTTGGCTTCCATGGGCATAAAAGTATCAGTTTAACCTCATGATATACGAATGCAGAAATGGTAACTTGGCTTAGAAACCTCGCAGTTAATAACTGTGGAAGTGCTAAATAAACACTAAGCTGCGAGGCGGCAATGTCCCAGTGGGGGATGTAATGTCAATGAAGAAGAAGAAGAAGTGTGCAAGTTTACTTCGATTTCGATATTATACTTTGCGTTCCCCTTATGGATTAATCAATTTTGAGGATTATAACACATTTTATTGTGGTTTTCACAGCTGCCTGTTCTAAGGAGCAGAAAGTAAAACCTTTCGCTTGATATATAAAGACCACCCACATGCCTTTTACTTATTTTTAAAAATATAGTTGTACTTAGGTATGGCGACAATTGGTACATCCACCCTATATCTAACAAATCTTTATCGCTATTCAAAATTTGACTAATATTGACTATCTGGACATAATCAGAATGCATTCGATTGATTTTAATATTATTGATTCAAGCCTTCTAAAATAAGGCGAAACATGAAATTTTTTGACATTTTTGTACTATTTCAAATTATGTACAAAGTTACCAACATGAAGATCTGATACTCCATGCAGGAAAAGAACTTTTCAATGGCTTTCTTTTGTACTACATAAGATGATGGAGCGATCTCTGCAAATGCCGTTTTTAGAAGTGTCCGGTATTGCGAGGTGTCCGGCGCTGGGGATCTCCCCCTATGTACAAAAATGTAAGACACACTTTCTGGTACTTAGCATTATTCGATCTGCTCGCAACAGGAACGAATCGTAGTTTGTCTGTTATTTCAAGCAGTAACCATTTAATTGGCATTAATTTGTATAATTTTTCGAATACGTTTTTCGTAAGCTAAATATGAATTCTTGAGGTATGACAAACTTGTAGTTAATAATTATTTGCGAACTTGTAGTGCTCGAATGTTATTTTTTCTGACTTAACGATGTTGTAAAAATATGTAGGAGGAAAAATGTCATTCTAATGACACTTGACATTTTAGAGGAATTTCACTCTCTAGCCTCAGATTTAATATTTAGAGCAATGTACTTTTGGACAAAAATTTAGGACCGTACAAGCGTTTCGGGTTCATAAATATGAAGTAAGGCTTCTTAAAAAATGTTGGACAAATTAGTCAAATGACTTTTTTTTTCAGAGATTATGGATTATTATTATTCATACTAAGGAGTGACCTGTGCTGTACATAACAGTCTACGGAGGGTCCCCAAAGTCTCGAAACCTATTTTCACCGGATTACTGTCCAACATACTTGAGTCTCCGAATGCCTTTGCTGGTGAGCCCAAGTGCACGCATTTTTCAACCATCTCGATTCTGTCACCACCGATACAAACTCATGATTGGGGACTCACGTTGTCTTCTCTAGACCCTTCTCCTATCATGTACTTCGCTGTCGACAAACCCGAAGTCAGAACTACTTAGTTTCGCTTTTCAGTTTGATAATATCTATGTCGTCGGCGAATTCAAATAGTTGGACGGATTTCGTGAAAATCATTCCACTTATGTCAATCCCTGACCGTCGTTCCTGACTCCCTCCAAAGTGTTGTTGAAGATCATCACTTTGACGTAACCCTCTGCGCGTTACAAATGGGCTCGAGAATGAAACTCGAACTATGCACATCACTCAATCCATCGTCGCCTCAATCAACCGTGTCAGTATATCCGGAAATCCGAAAGGATTAACTTTCAACGAGTTTAGCCCTGAGCGTTGCCCGATTTGGCTTAAATTTTGTCCAGAGCATTAGGACTTCAAATAGAACCAAATAAGAGGGCCCATTGGAAAAATTGAAAAAAGTTTTTTTTTTTCATATTAATTTCCCTAATAGGCCTGGTAGCGGGTCACTTTTTAGTGACTTGGTCACTTTTTTCGGGTAAGTCACTAAAAAGTCTCTTTTTTCGACCTCAAGTCACTAAAGTCACTTTTTCTCGCAAAAAGTCACTATTTTCAACTATTTTGAAACTATTGACTAAGATTTTTTTTTAAATAAAGCTTTATGTATCCGTCGGATGATGCTTTGATCATGGCGGAAATGAAATTACGGATCTTGGAAAAATGATCGCTCAGAAACTTCGCCAGCCATTTAACTCGCTGCTTTTATTGGCATTTCACCAGTAGCTAACTAAAGGTGTTTTATGTCACAATTTATAAATTGGTATACAGTCATGCAAGCAGGAGACCTGCCGATTCCAATTTTGTTTTAAAGCTTAAACTTTATACAGTAGGGGAAGGTGGGAAGACTTGATTCCTTGGGAGACTTGATCCCTTCGGAGACTTAATTCTCCGTTATTTTACCGAGAGCTATATTGCCGTAAATTGCATATCTGTCCCATCTTTGCTGGGTTTCCTATTCATATGGGACAAACATGCGATTCACATGCCACGCAAAATTTGAACAACTGCTCCTAATAATGACAAAATGCTATCATTTTTTCACAGCACAAAACCGTAAATATGCTAAATGATCTTCACTGATAAAAATGCTAACATCCCACCACATTTTCCGGATAATTGGATTTTGATTTGTTGCCTATGAGGAGACTTGATCCTTGAGACTTGAGAAGTTTGGCAAAACAAATTCAAGAAAGTATAAATTGTTGTTCTCAAGCGGCTATTTTTTTGTAGATGTGACAGGTGTAATGAAGGGTTTGCTCTAAAAAATAATTATTGAGTACCTGGATATCATAGAAAGAGAATCAAGGCTCCCCAATTTTAAAGATTGCATGCAATATCGAATTCCATAGCAAAAATCTTTCATGAATACGCACTGCAAGTTGGAAAATCTGCGTATTTTGGAGGAAAAATATTTAAAGTTCAGAGAGCATGATCCTGCAGGTCGTGCGTTCAATCTGCGTACTGTTGTTATTTTTGTACTTAAAATTCCAATAACTTCCGTGGCACATATGACAAATTGTAGAATTCTTTGCATCTTTCTTAAGCAGTTAATTTACATAATTTTCACTCATTCTTACAAGAAGAGAATGCTTATTCACGCAGATTTTTACCTAAAAATCATTTTTAGTAAAATAAAAACAGGTCTTATGAGTGATAACCATATTTCGCTCACTTCCAGTGGCGTAAAAATTTGATCTGCTCGCAAGACTACTCATAGTTTTTAGTAGTCCTGCGTTTGACTGATATTTAGTAAAATTTCCGTGGGATTAAAAGAGAGGGCAATACTATTTTACCTAGTCACTGAGTAGATAAAAGTTAGCCTGTACGATTTTCATTTTTCTTCTGAGTTCGTTTTAAAGCAGACCCCAGACGACGGAAAATTTTTTACAAACTCTTGATTACTGAAGAAAAAGATTGATGGTTGGTGGGAGTACCATGCCGGCCAAGCAGTGAAAATATTGAAGGAAAGTTTGATGAGAAAAGTATTTTCAATAGGGGTAACGGCTCAAACCTTGGCCCATTATGCTACGGCTGAGCACATTTATCGCTATAAATCTTCATATATTGCATTTCCATCCAGAATTATTCCACCAGCCGGCTTGCTTACATTTGGCTTTGATGCCAAATAGCAAAAAACGACGATGAACGTCCGCAATATCTCATTTAAACCAGCGAAAGTCTCGAGAGAAATGGCTAAAATATCGGCATCCGTGTCCCTATCATGTGGATAATTTTTCAGCCCACTTGGGACGAGTGATTGTTGATTTCGAACATACGAAAGATAAAGATGGGTTGCTGTTTATAGTACCAGTCGTTTTGCTTGCGTTGAATAAAGGCAGCATGCAAACAAATAGAGAAAATCAAATCATCTTATTGAGCGTGAATTCTAATTGGTTGCATGTAAAATACTACCACACTGATTGTGAGAGTGCGTTTAAGATTCCCCCAACAGCACGATTACCAAGGACATGCTAACGAAAATACTATTATATGTATCATTTATTTCCCAAATATTTACCATATTTGCAAGTGTAGAAGTTTAGAAAAATGAAAACTGTATTAAAAACTGCAATTGCAAAAAGGCTACATGTTCTAGCCCTCATGTTGTGCCTTCAAACAAATTACATACGTTAATTATTGGCTGCCGCATAATTTTGAGGTTTACTGCTAGTTGAAACCATGGCAGTTGTGTTGCTCTCGCTCTCGCGATACTCTCAAAGAAACTTTTTTCCAAAACGTAAACAATGCTTTAGGTGGGGGTGATGCATAACGCACTACTGAAGAAAGTCAATTGTAAGACTTATTCTAGGCAATTCCTTGCTTTGTACTGTGCATAAACAGTTATAGCTGTGCCAACTACCTGATATTATTACACAATTATTCATAAATACAATTATTGGATGCTTGTTTTTAACTCTGCCTGCATTGAAGTTTCATGATTGGTACGTGCGTTTGATTCCACTCCTCTCTATATCAATCAGCTGTTGTGAATCCTCTCAAAACTCTCACGTGTTTCAACTTCCCGAGTTGAAAGAATACTTTTTCGGTATCATTTTACAGATCAAAATGCTTTTTGCAAGCAATAATAGATCTAAATTATGATGAAGATATTTTTCAAGTAATTTGACTTGAAATTATTCACATGAAATGACGTTGAAAGTTTATCTAATGAAACATACGATCCATTGTATCTTTCCATTATTAAGTGAGAAAATGTTTGTAGGATTCGTGCGAAAGATGATAAAACTAAATATTCATACACTAATTGAATAATTTATTTGCAAAATTATGAAGAAAATGGTGTATCGAACCTCGAAAGGTTGATGCTTCAATCGCTTTTGCTTGAATCGTGTTTGGAAGCCGTAAGGTAGGCAATTATTTTTGGTATGTTCTGCGAATTAAAGCGATTATATCGTGATTCGAGAAAAGCATCATGAGGGTTCATTCACAAACTACATGACGTTTTAGGTTGTGGGAGGGTACTTGTCTGAGCGTTAAGGACTTTATAAATTTTAGAACTCTACCATATATAAAGCGTTACTAGGGGCTGGGTGTGGGTTGACAATAGTTTAGCGTTATGTAATTTGCGAAAGAAGCTTAACGGTTGAGTTGATTAACCTGTTTTTAAAAAAAATCCTCAGCAACTTAATCGCAAGCATTAGATATTCTATCTGCAGGTTATTTTCTCCAGTACGGGTTATTGGTGAGAATGTTTTGATTTAAGAGTTTCACCTACACTAGCGTAGTGCTACAAATCGAAAGCGCATGCCACCATTTGGCTACGGGTGCCCCCAGTATTGTCCAAAAAAGTTTTGGGTTATTATTTCGCTATACTAATGGAAATTGTGAAATAAAAATGATAGCTGACATAGTGTGGTTGTTATCCATTCACCTGATGTGCGAAAGCAGGTATGTTCATTCAGAAAACTCTTTTATTTGGCAAATGAAAAATTCTAGCACAGCCAGCGTGCATAAGTCAACGAAACATGGCTGCTAATAAACCGAGTCAAAGTGATTTTTCACGCCAGATAATTGCTTCTTATAGTTTAAGAAGTGTATAAATCTAGAGTTATGAAGCAGCTATATGTTTGATACACTTTTCTAAAGAAGCTGTGGTTAATATCTCCCTACAAATCGACGTATTATCGCTGAAATATTGATTTATTTGCGTGATGAGCCAATGTTACATCCAGGGCCAACATTACCGCCGGTTACCCTATATCTCTCGTCTGGGGTCTGCTTAAGAGAAAACAGTGGTGAGCGAAAAATGTTTTCCGCCACAAATTACGAAAAAAAGATTCTCATTCAACCCAAAAACGCTTGATTTCGTCTCATCGAACTTGCAACTGAAACAGAAAGTCACTATTTGGTCACTTTTTCTGCCACTGAAAGTCACTATTTGGTCCCTTTTTTCGTCAGCATTGGTCACTAAAGTCACTATTTTGACCTGCATGGGTCGCTACCAGCCCTGTAATATATATTCATGCAATTTGCGGGAAAAGAAAAGCTTTCAATTAATAACTGAGGAAATACTAAAATACTTGAAAGGTTAGGTTGAAAGTTGAAAGGTTACAGTTGGAATGTAGAGTCATAGATAAAGAAGAAGTAGATTTTCCTGCAAAATTTGTATACATTTTTAGTCGTTTCTCAACAGCACCAACTATAAAAGATCATAACTCGAATACCTACGAAGAACAGTAGAAACAAAGTTTCATGGTGAAAACCGAAGCAATTTTTGCAGCAATTGAAAGGTTAGATAGATAGAAGGTTGTATCAAAGACATGATCGCAAATGTAGCGTAGAATTGTGTATAGAACAATAGTGGATGCGAAATGCGATCATCAAAATTTTGTGCATGTTCATGCCGTATGGCTAATAGCCGAAATATAAGCTAATTGCTGTAAAAGGGAAGTTCCAAAACTGCTTGACCAATTTTTTTTAATAAATAATTAAATGCATTTGATCAATTGTTACAGTAGTTGTAGAAATCTCAAGGAGTTTACTAATCGATTAATATCAAAATCTCTTACTCGACTTAGTCGAGTCAAGTACGAGACACTGAAGACGACCTTACTGTCGAGGTCGAAATACGTGTCTGTCAAGATACAATCAAGTGGTGGTCTTATGACGATCACGACCTTTTACAGTACTGGTATGGCCAAAATTCGATTTTCATACAAAAACACGCTAAGAAAACCTGACCTCATTTTTTAGTATATCTAATGCTAAAGAAAGGCACAAACACAGCTAGGTGGATCAATAAGGGATTTTTATATTCTTTATTTCCGTAAATTTCGAATTGTTTTCAGTTCTTCACTTGTCATGAAATCGCCAGTGCCAATGCAGTATCTGGCCATGGAAGAAGGGCCTAAAGAGCGATCCTCTGGTCCAACCTAAGTACCTTCTGTACGCAAAAGGTGCTATATATAAATAACTAAATCAACTTAAAACTAAATACATTATAATTTGTATTTGTAAAAACATTATAATTTGGTTGGAGAATAATACTATGTTCGCACTACAGCCTGAATAACATGTTATTCAAATTATCGACAAAAGAAAGCTCTTCAAGATAACCGAATAACATGTTACAAGGCCCAAGTGCGAACATAGTATAAAAGCTGGACGAAGATACGGGCACATACAGGACAATGGACATCAATTATGATAAGGGGGTAGTCGTTTTCAACGGTGAGGAATCCCCATCGTCAAACTTTTAATGCACGGATATTCAGTAATATTATTGTAGAAACGAACTGCACTACGCTGTGTTGAACTTAATGTAAAACTTGAAAAACACATTAATAAAGATACAAAAAAAAACTGCACTACGGAGATGAATCGCTGTAGACAGAGACAAAAAACCCAAACAGTTCCTAAGTCAGGAATGGAATGCTCCTCAGTGTGAATCAGGAGAAAAAATGCTCTGTCGTGGCCGTCTGCTATTACCACACTCTCGTCATACGAATCTTTGCTGACTCTTTTTCGAGTAGCTCCGAAATATGCACATTTCTCAATGATAATTTAATGATTTGACTTAAGTAACTGGCCAGTGGAGATATATCAGCTTCCACACTGATATTCTTCCCTCCCCCTTCATACGGGAGCTTGGCAGAAGGAAGGTCGTGTGATATGTGCCATCACAAATATTGCCCTTCGCTCGCTTTCAAATCGACTACTATAAAAAACATTCTTCATGCCTGCCGTATCCTAACGGAACTATCAATTCTATACTTTCGCCTCTAATTCTATCATGAACATGTGCGTCCAAGTTTGGAAGATGATATTAGCATTTCCATATCATTGTAAATCTTTTAACTTCACGTAGAAGTATTTATTTATTTATCATCAGACTAAGGCCGGAGTGGCCTGTGCTGCACATAAAAGACTTCTCCATTCAGCTCGGTTCATGGCTGCACTTCGCCAACCACGCAGTCTGCGGAGGGTCCGCAAGTCGTCCTCCACCTGATCGATCCACCTTGCCCGCTGTGCACCTCGCCTTCTTGTTCCCGTCGGATCGTTGTCGAGAACCATTTTCACCGGATTACTGTCCGACATTCTGGCTACGTGCCCGGCCCACCGCAGTCTTCCGATTTTCGCGGTGTGAACGATGGATGGTTCTCCCAACAGCTGATGCAACTCGTGGTTCATTCACCTCCTCCACGTACCGTCCGCCATCTGCAACCCACCATAGATGGTACGCAACACTTTCCTTTCGAAAACTCCCAGTGCGCGTTGGTCCTCCACGAGCATCGTCCAGGTCTCGTGTTCGTAGAGAACTACCGGTCTTATAAGCGTTTTGTAGATAGTCAGTTTGGTACGGCGGCGAACTCTATTCGATCGTCTTACGGAGTCCAAAGTACGTACGATTTTCAGCCACTATGCGCCTCCGAATTTCTCTGCTGGTATCGTTATCGGCGGTCACCAGTGAGCCCAAGTACACGAATTCTTCAACCACCTCGATTTCGTCACCACCGATAGAAACTCGTGGTGGGTGGCTTACATTGACCTCTCTTGAACCTCTTCCTATCATGTACTTCGTCTTCGACGTGTTGATGACTCCGATTAGCTTCGCTTTTCAGTCTGATGTAGGCTTCCTCCATCCTCTCAAAGTTACGTGCCATGATATCAATGTCGTCGGTGAAACCAAATAACTGGACGGATTTCGTGAAAATCGTACCACTCGTGTCAATTCCTGCCCTTCGTATTACTCCCTCCAAAGCGATGTTGAATAGCAGACACGAAAGACCATCACCTTGCCGTAACCCTCTACGGGTTTCGAAGGGACTCGAGAATGACCTGAAACTCGAACTACGCACATCACCCGATCCATCGTCGCCTTGATCAACCGTATCAGTTTATCCGGAAATCCGTTTTCGTGCATTAGCTGCCATAGCTGGTCCCGATCGATTGTATCATATGCGGCTTTGAAGTCGATAAATAGATGATGTGTGGGCACGTTGTATTCGCGGCATTTCTGCAATACCTGACGTATGGCGAACACCTGGTCTGTGGTAGAGCGTTCACCCATAAATCCCGCCTGGTACTGCCCCACGAACTCTCTTGCAATTGGTGTTAGTCGTCGAGACCGCATCGTGCTTTCGTGCTGTGCGGTTCTTTCTCTCTTTGCGGAAGGAAGTTTTTAATACTACCCGAAGCTATTTTAATTTCAACGGTGCTTCTTAGCGCTATTTGTACCCACTGATCCCGTTACGATCTTTGCAAGGACCCGTGCCTTCGTTTTACGTTGGACCCGTTTGCGGAAGTAAAATTCCGACAAGCGGTGGTAATCCTGCAGGGACACCGTTCTGGGAAAAAACCTCTTAGAAGGTCACGTCTCCACGCTCAGCAATGAGTATTAACAAAAACAAGAGGAAGGGGAGTCTCTGAATTCTCCACTTCCTTCAAAGAAACAAGGTTTCAAGACCGTCCTGCCCAAGCGCGGAAAAAATAAAAGGAAGCTGGAGAATTCAGATATTCCTTCTAACTCTAATATCGGAAATAATTCTTCTCCAATCGAACTGAGCAATCAGTTCGATTTGATTAATAAAATTATGAAATTGAGCAAATCGAATCTACCTCTAGCCCAGGTGATTCGATTCATGCGAAAAGCAAAGGATTCCGCCAATTGTGGTATCTGTTGCCGAGTTTTCTGGCTTCGAAATGAGATTTTGAGTAACCTTCAGGGGATCAAGGTTTCATTTCAGATTGCTAGGAAGGGTGACTGCCGCGTTTTGCCGGGATCGCTTTGACGATCGCAAACGTCTTCTTCAGTATTTAACTGAGAAGCGCCATAAATTCTTCACATACGACGACAAAACTGAGCGATTGTTCAAAGTCGTCTTGAAAGGTCTCCCAGTGATGACAAATCACTGGATGAGATTAAAATTGAAATTTCTCAATTACTTGGATTTTCACCAGTCCAAGTAATTAAGATGAAAAAAGAAATCCCATTCTGGTACTTCCCAGAGGGTATTTCTCAAGAATTTTATTTAGTTCATTTTAACAAAAGTGAACTAAATAATATGAAAAGTTGGAAAAGGCCTGTATTATGTCTCATGTCCGTGTTACATGGGAACATTTCCGCAGGCCTGGGGAAATTTCAAAACCCTACCCAGTGCCGTAAGTGCCAAAAGTGGGGTCATGGAACCAAACATTGTCACATGGATGCTAAATGCATGATTTGTGGTGGAACCTCTCACGCCAAGGACGCATGTCCTGTGAGAGAAGATTCAATAAATTTAAGTGCGCAAACTGTGGGGCAATCATAAATCCAATTTCTGGGAATGCCCTTCACGCAAAAGTTTTGAATTCCCGTGCAAAATTGCTGACGGGAAATACCAATCGGAACCTAGATTAGACGGGTAGCAAATTTTAAAACGCTCAAACTTCGAAACCGGTTACCGGTCGAGCAATTCATACCCACCACAATTCACAAACAAATTTTGCCGCTCGTCAACGGGTAGCAAGCACTTCAGTAAATTCCAAATTTTTCCAATGTACCTACGTATGCAAACATCGCTGCTGGTAGACAAAATTTCTCTTCTCAAAATGAGGTTTATACCCATGTCCCAACGGAAAATAACGGTCATGTTGCCGATTCAGGTAGCATGACTGCTTCCGATTTGGATTTTTTAACTGAACAATTGCATCACATGATTGATGCAATGTTCAAAGCAAATACCATTCCTGAAGCTGTTCAGGTTGGTATAAAAGTACACACAAAAATTGCTATCGGACTCCGTTTCAATGGATCCAAATAATTGTGTGAAAGTTCTAAATTGGAATGCCCGCTCTCTAAAGGGTAAGGAAGATGAATTATTCAACTTCCTTTCAATTCATAATGTGCATATTGCCATTATAACTGAAACGTATTTAAAACCAGGACTCTCCATTAAAAGAGATCCAAACTATTTTATCTACAGAAAAGATCGTCTTGACAGCGCCTGTGGTGGGGTCGCCATTGTCATTAATAGACGTCTCAAACATAAATTATTTTCTTCGTTTGAAACCAAAGTTTTTGAAACCTTGGGAGTTTCTGTTGAAACAAATTTTGGACAATTTTCCTTCATTGCAGCCTACTTGCCTTTTCAATGCAATGGGCAGCAAAAGAATTTGTTGAAAGCTGATCTTCAAATTCTGACTCGCAACAAATCAAAATTCTTCGTAATTGGTGACTTCAATGCCAAACACCGTTCATGGAATAATGCTCAAAGCAATTCCAATGGTAAAATTTTATTTGAAGATTGTTCTGCGGGATATTATACTATTCAATATCCCAATGGACCAACTTGTTTTTCTTCCAGTCGAAATCCTTCTACAATTGATTTAGTTTTAACGGATTCAAGTCAGCTGTGTGGCCAATTGGTAACTCATGCTGACTTTGACTCTGATCACCTTCCTGTGACATTTGAAATCTCACAAGAAGCCATTTATAATCCAATCAGCTCTACTTTTAATTATCATAGAGCTGATTGGGATTTATATAAAACGTATATCAATAGGAATTTTGATGTTGATATTCCTCTCGATACCAAAAGTGATATTGATAATGCTCTCGTATCTTTGACAAATTTAATTGTCGAAGCCAGAGGCATTGCAATTCCGAAATGTGAAGTTAAATTCAACTCCATTATTATTGACGACGATCTTCAGCTACTGATCCGTCTTAAAAATGTGAGAAGAAGGCAATACCAAAGAACTCGCGATCCCGCGTTGAAAGTTATTTGGCGAGATTTGCAAAATGAAATTAAAAAACGTTTCGCTATTCTGAGAAATACCAACTTTGAGAATAATGTCTCGAAGTTGGATCCCAGTTCGAAACCCTTTTGAAATTAACAAAAATTCTTAAAAAACCTCAAAAGCCAATTCCAGCGCTTAAAGAGGGAAATAAAAATTTATTCACAAATGGCGAAAAGGCTCAAAAACTTGCTCAGCAGTTCGAGAGTGCCCATAATTTTAGTCTAGGTCTCACTAGTCCAATTGAGGATCAGGTTACACGGAGCTTCGAAGACATTCTCAATCAAGAGATTGTTTTTGACCCTTCGTTGGGAACCAATTTGGATGAAGTGAGATCTATTACTAGAAAATTTAAAAATATGAAAGCCCCGGGTGATGATGGTATTTTCTACATACTTATCAAAAACTTCCTGAGAGCTCTTTATCATTTTTGGTTAATTTATTTAACAAATGTTTTCAATTGGCATACTTCCCAGATAAATGGAAAAACGCCAAAGTTGTTCCAATTTTGAAGCCGGACAAAAATCCAGCTGAGGCTTCTAGTTATCGCCCAATCAGTTTGCTTTCTTCAATAAGCAAACTGTTTGAAAAGATTATTTTAAATAGAATGATGGTTCATATTAATGACAATTCTATTTTTGCTGATGAGCAATTTGGTTTTCGCCATGGGCATTCAACCACTCATCAGTTATTAAGAGTTACGAACTTAATTCGGCTCAACAAATCTGAAGGATATTCGACTGGAGTTGCTCTTCTTGATATAGAGAAAGCATTTGACAGTGTTTGGCATGAAGGTTTGATTGTAAAATTGATGAATTTTAATTTTCCTCTGTACATCATTAAACTGATCCAAAATTATTTATCAGATCGCTCACTGCAGGTAAACTATCAGAATACTAAATCTGATAGATTACCTGTAAGGGCTAGTGTCCCCCAAGGCAGCATACTGGGGCCCATATTGTATAACATTTTTACTTCTGACTTACCTGATTTACCACCAGGGTGTCAAAAATCTTTGTTTGCAGATGACACGGGCCTTTCAGCCAAAGGGCGAAGCCTTCGTGTCATTGTAGTAGATTGCAAAAAAGTTTGGATATTTTCTCCACTTACTTGCAAAATGGAAAATTTCCCGAATGCTTCCAAAACTCAGCTTATAATTTTCCCACATAAGCCGAGAGCTTCTTATTTGAAACCTTCTAGCAGACATATTGTCACTATGAATGGGGTTCAATTAATTGGTCTAGCGAAGCTAAATATTTAGGACTTCTGCTAGATCAAAATTATCTTTAAAAATCACATAGAAGGCCTTCAAGCCAAATGTAACAAATATATTAAGTGCCTATATCCACTTATAAACAGAAAATCAAAACTTTGTCTTAAGAACAAACTTTTGATTTACAAACAAATTTTAGACCTGCCATGTTGTATGCTGTGCCAATATGGACTAGTTGCTGCAATACCAGAAAGAAGGCACTCCAGAGGATTCAAAATAAAATTTTGAAAATGATTCTGAAGTTGCCTCCGTGGTATAGTACCAATGAACTTCATAGAATTTCTAATATTGAGACATTGCAACAAATGTCCAACAAAATAATTTCAAATTTTAGACAAAAATCGTTGCAATCTTCTATTGCAACGATTAACTCCTTGTACCCTTAGTATAAAATAGGTTAAGATTAGTTTAAGTTGAAAACATTGTAATTCCTACATGGTTCAATTCAACCAGAGGAAAAATTCTAACTGCTAGAGGCAATTGAAATGTATTAATAATAACTAAAAATATGACATAGCAAATAAGGATGATAGTGTTAAGAAAGAAAACACGGAACACCTAGTCTAAGAGATGAATGCATGTATTAGATAATTAGCAAATAAAATTAGTTAAAAAAAAAAAAAAAAAAAAAAAAAAAGAAATTGGTGTTAGTCGGCGGCATAAAATTTGGAAGAGTACCTTGTAGGCGGCGTTCAGCAATGTGATTGCGCGGTAGTTGCTACAATCCAGCTTATCGCCCTTTTTGTAGATGGGACACACGACACCTTCCATCCACTCCTGCGGCAGAACCTCATCCTCCCAAACCTTGGTAATCACCCAATGCAGCGCTCTAGCCAGTGCTTCACCACCGTGTTTAAACAGCTCTCCTGGTAGTTGGTCAACTCCAGGGGCTTTGTTGTTTTTCAGCCGGCCGATCTCCTCCTGGATTTCCTGGAGATTCGGAGCCGGAAGTCGCATGTCCTGCGCGCGTGCTCCTAGGTTCATTACCATACCGCCACCGTTGTCTGCCATATCGCCATTCAGGTGCTCTTCGTAGTGCTGTCGCCACCTTTGGATCACCTCCAGGGCCGGATTTATGGGGGGCCGTAGCCCCGGGCCCCCACAAATCTTATGTACCAAAACCAACCTTTTTTGTACATTTTGGGGCCCCTATATACCGTCGGCCCCGGGGCCCCCTTCCGGCTAAATCCGGTCCTGATCACCTCACGCACGGTCGTAAGAAGGTTTCCGTTTATGTCCTTACACATATCGGGCTGTGGCACGTGGCCCTTACGTGAACGGTTCAACTTCTCATAGAACTTTCGTGCGTTATTAGTGCGGTACAGTTCCTCCGTCTCTTCACGGTCTCGATCTTCCTGCTGGCGCTTTTTCCTCCGGAAAATCGAGTTTTGTCTGTTCCGCGCCCGTTTGTATCGTGCCTCGTTCGCCCTCGTGCGGTGTTGCAGCAATCTCGCCCATGCTGCATTCTTCTCCTCAACTAACTGCTCACATTCGCCGTCATACCAGTCGTTTCTCTGATCCGGAGCCACCGTGCCTAGTGCAGCGGTTGCGGTGCTTCCAATGGCGGATCGAATATCTCTCCAGCCATCTTCAAGAGATGCTGCGCCTAGCTGCTCTTCCGTTGGGAGTGCCACTTCCAGCTGCTGCGCGTAGTCTTGGGCTAGTCTACCGTCTTGTAGCCGCCCAATGTTAAGCCGCGGCGGACGACTCCGACGCGTGTTGATCACCGTCGAGAGTTTTGAGCGCAGACATACTGCGACGAGGTAGTCGGATTCAATATTCGCACTGCGGTAAGTGCGTACGTTCGTGATGTCGGAGAAGAATTTACCGTCGATTAGAACGTGGTTGATTTGGTTTTCCGTTACTTGATTAGGTGATTTCCATGTGGCCTTGTGGATATTCTTACGGGAGAAGAAAGTGCTTCGGACTACCATTCCGCGGGAGGCTGCAAAGTTTATGCATCGTTGGCCGTTGTCGTTCGATACGGTATGCAGACTATCCGGTCCGATGACCGGTCTATACATTTCCTCCCTTCCTACCTGAGCGTTCATGTCACCGATGACGATTTTGACGTCCCGCAGTGGGCATCCATCGTATGTCTGCTCCAGCTGCGCATAGAACGCTTCTTTCTCGTCGTCGAAAGTTGCACATCCTTGCGTTGATTGGCTGCCACCCAATCACGAGTTGGCGCATCTTTCCCAGCACTATGAAGCCGGTTCCCAGCTCGTTGGTGGTGCCACAGCTTTGGTAGAAGGTAGCCGATGCCCGCTGACATATCATCGATGCCCGCTTTTCCACACTTTCTGTCCTGTCCAGCAGATTTCCTGCAGCGCTACGACATCGAAGTTGCGGGGATGTAATTCATCGTAGATTATCCTGTCGCAACCTGCGAAGCCTAGCGACTTGCAGTTCCATGTTCCAAGCTTCCAATCGTGATCCTTTATTCGTCGCCTAGGTCGTTGCCGATTGTATCGAGTCGTATTATCTTCTATGTCGTTCGTAATAGTTGTTTTTAAAGGCGGCTTATTGGGCCTGCGCAAACCTCCTGTCTCGTCGGAGGGCCGTCGTGTCAGGGCTGTTTTGCGTCCCACCTAACACCAGGACTAGACACTCACGTAGAAGTAACACACACGAAATCATTAATTTAGTGTACATAGTTTTTTTTTCCAATGTTGTGTGTCCAGATTTTGTCGCGAACAAGCCTTAGTTGACTAATCTACACGGAACCCCAAAACTACCAAAAAGTAGGTTGTTTTCACTCAAAACCGTAGTTTGGCCCAATAACCTAATTTTGCGTAAAATGATTATTCTCGCACTAGGTAGTTTGCCTTTAACCACGTACACAAAAATTACCCAAGGCTGATTTTAATTTAGTACTTGTACTGTTTAGTAGACCTCTTCATGTTTTCAAAAAGTATCAAAAATTCAACCAGTCAGCCCAGAATCACAATTCTTATGCTAAAATAAGCCTCCTGTCAAATTTTCAGCTAATTCGGATAACATTTCGAGGTGGCTCAAGTCGATTTAGTGTTTTTGGGCTATTTTCAATTTTGAAAAAAATCTAACGAGAGATATAAATGCCGAAAACTATCGCAACAACCTCTATACGGAAGCTTTAGGTGTGCTCTACAAGTCTTGTGAACAATGCAATTCGTTTCGTTCATGTTTTGACCATGTTAAAGTGATTTTCGAACTTTTAAGTGCATAAAAACACTGTTTCCTCTGAAAGTGGATGTTCTACAAAATTCTTGAATTCATGACAAATCATTGCTAATTTATTATATTATTATTCCACTCTTTTCCCTGGACATTTGAGTAATATAATTGCCAATGTGCGATTTACCGTTAAATTCTTAAAAATCAGAAGCTGAACATTTGTCATAAATATGCACGTTAGAATTTCTTCAAACAAGTTGTTCGAACAGAGAAGCTTTGATTTCACTTGTTACTACGATGCACTCAATGGTAAAAGCATACAGACATAAAGTGAAATGAACCAAATTTGGAAGTCGTTTGTTGTAAGCATCAAATATCATATGATTTGATTTATGTTTTGTTCGAATAACTTGTTTGAAGAAATCCTAACGTGCATATTTATGACAAATGTTCAGCTTCTGATTTTTAAGAATTTAACGGTAAATCGCACATTGGCAATTATATTACTCAAATGTCCAGGGAAAAAAGAGGAATAATAATATAATAAATTAGCAATGATTTGTCATGAATTAAAGAATTTCATAGAACAATGACTTTTAGAGGAAACAGTGTTTTTATGCACTGAAAAGCTCGAAAATCACTTCAACATGGTCAAAACATGAACGAAACGAATCGCATTGTTTACAAGACTTGTAGAGCACACCTAAAGCTACCGTATATAGGTTGTTGCGATAGTTTTAGGCATTTATATCTCTCGTTAGATTTTTTTCAAAATTGAAAATAGCCCAAAAACACTAAATTGACTTGAGCCACCTCAAAATTTTATCCGAATTAGCTGTAAATTTGACAGGAGCCTTATTTTAGCATAAGAAATGTGATTCTGGACTGACCGGATGAATTTTTGATACTTTTTGAAAACATGAAGAGGTCTACTGTTTAGTTATTGTACTGAACAACCCCGGTGGGTTTAATGCATCTCGCCTTGTTTTCGACAACAATCATGGAAAGGAAAAGAAAACCCTACCCAAATTTGGGTGAAAGTTTATGCATTATTCTCATCTTTAAGTACTTTTTACGTAAATTTTGGGTTTAAGTATCTGTCCATGTACATTTTTATTTGATCTCTTGAAAATGAAAACGCAACTGTTTTCGCTTTCACATGACGATCACGAAAACTACTAGTACTCGTTTGGAGCTTTTTAAAAGAAATTTATCTTGAGGTATAGCCTCACGAATCAGTTCTTTACCATGACAGCTTGCGGAAAAAATTTGGGGTTGTATACAAGACACGACCGCTCGACGTAAACTACGTAAAACCAAATATAGTATACTGAATCATTATTCCGCTCTATATAGAAGAGAAGGAACTATCCCACCGACACTACTTGGGGACCCCACTGTCTAATAGCTGGGCCACCCCAGTTCATCAATTGATAATACCCTAAAAGTAGGCAATTACCAAGGATTGAAACGCGCTGCATAGAAGATGCATAAATCTTGAAAGAACTGAAATTTTCAATAGATTAGCGCTGATACTTTAAAATTTTAATATTGTTGGTAAATTGGTGAAGAGTTTGTGAATCGATTGATATATAAATCTTCTAAATCCATTGAAAGATAAAGAACCTATCAATGTTACAAATCTTACATGATTTCGTGACGGTCCCCAATTAGGAAATTTTCATTTTACACCCTGTATCCGAGTCTTCCCCTTAGACGTAGTTTACGTCAAAAAGTCGCTCGCGATATGCTACATATCGTTTATGTATACATTAGGGTGGCTCAAATTAGTATGGAAAAAACGGGCGGCCCATCAAAAAATTTGAAAAAGTGTTTTTTGAGCCACCCTAGTATACATAGATGATAAATGAGAGACTTTTTCATTCTCTTTTGGATTTAATTCCTGATAAGCGATGGAATTCCCTGGATGGAATCACTAGCAGCAACCAAGCTACCACGTCAAATGCCGATGCCTCAGAAACAGTCCATTTTTTGCAACCAACCCTTTCTTTCTAGAAAATGCTGGTCCTGAAAAAAATCAAATTTCTTTTCCCAATGTGCCTTTCCAATAACTGACTGGAACCAAAAAATCTTTGCGTTGAAGATTTACTTCGTGCAGTTATTGTCCGACGGCTAATCGATGACTTTTTGCTAAAACGCCACAATTTGGAATAAATTTTCAGCATTGCCATTGGTGGCACGGAATCGTAACCAGTGTTATTTTATAGTTAACCCTTTCTTTACATAAAATGCTGGTTCGTTGAAGTTGAATGATCTGCAGCAACACGCCGACGATCACCACCAATACGATGGTTTTCCGTTGAGAATGTTACCAGCGCTTTCGTGCTGCTGTGACCGCTCAGCTGCTACCGCTCTGCGTGAAATCTTGTTCGAACTAAGGATTAGATCCAATTCAGAAAGTTGCTTGATTTTGATGTCTGGGCTTGCGATGCATGTACGTGATTGGTTGGTTTACTTATTTCTAAACTTTTTACCAATTAAAAGAAAATAAAAAGAAGCGTTGACTCATCCTTGATCGAATGATCCAAACATTGAAAATCCTTTGAGATACGGCTGAGATATTAAAGTTCAAAGTCTATCATATTTTCGTTACGATCTCCGATTTTTGCAATCGCAAAGTGTACCCCAATATAGAAGAGACAGACGTAGTCCTACGTTAAAAAAATCCGCAAGCAAATTTTCTTAAGCCAAAATGGTATGGAGAATGTTGAATTTAAAGCCAGGCCAAGTTCCACCAAGATATAGCTCCACACGAAGAACACGAAACCTAATACCAGTTTATATTTTAATTCCCGCTTCGGAACTTATTCGTAATCTCTTCCAAAAAAGCAAATGAAATTATCAAACCATTCAGACACAAGTTTCCATGCTATCATGTCGTTCAACATATCATCACAGATTTATCGACCCAATTACTTTAAACAGAAAAACTAATTTCCATTAAAACCGCTCAACCTCTCCCAATTACCCCGAGCCACATGCCCTGCATCCAACAGTCCAAGCTGAGGACCCCGGGAAAGTGCCGCGTTGCCACTTTTCAACAATCACCGCATGATAATAATTGACTGCCGTTAATGTTGTTGATTATGTTCAATGAGGCCCGTAACAGCCATCGCTATGCCATCATCCACCGGGGGTGCATATTTCGATGATTTTGCATATGAACAAAAAAAATCACCACCATCACGCCCCTTGCCTAGGCGCTCCATGATTCTTGATGAGTCCGAACGTGATACAACAGCTGTAGAGCACGAGGGAACCACATACACAAACACATTCACACCCACGCACAGCAACATCATCACCAACAGCATCAGTAGCAACGTAATCGTCATCGTCATTATCATCAATGGGATACATTCGCCACAGATATTAAACACGAAGATTCAAGATTTGCAGGGCCGAAATTGGGCATCAGCATGACAGTTCAGAGACACAGCTTGGTCGAGAACTTTCGCCACCGGTACTGTACTCCGGTGTGTTCCGTTGTTGTTGCTCTACTTTGCTTCCCTCGCTGCCCCTCTTTCTCGTCCTCCTCCTGCGAGACTTTTGTATTTTGATGCAGTCTAACTTTAACCCAAGTCGGTGGCAAAGTTAACAGTTAAGTAGTACACACTCCACAGCGTTCGTCATCACTTGAATGTCTTTGCCATACAAATCATAGCAAAACTAATGTTTGATTAGGAAATCGTTTTCAAATTTTTTAATAAAATTTTAAAATATTTCTACAAGAATTATGTAGTAACATTTAAGCATCGTCGTATCACCTATTCAATAAGTAGCAGTTTTTTTCGTTCACTTTTAAAATATGAACCGTTCGCTAAAATGTGCTCACTGTTGGCGAAAAATTCAGCGAATACATCTCAATTTGAAGCTTAAGTTGTTTGCTCCACATATAAGTTAGCAAACGATCTACTATTCAACAATATGAGTGTAATAATTATCTCTCAATCCGTTCTCATGAAAAAATACTGCCATAGAGCACGTGGTTTTTGACATTACCAATTTGTGGCTGACATATATCCTTTATTATGAAACACCAAGATGCGAAGCTGGGAAGTTTGGCCAGTTCGATTCTCAGTCCGGTCTCGGATGTTTCCGGATGCGAAACTTAGTGTGTCCATAGCATTGGTACACAAGCTACATATTCATGCGATGGAAGGCATAGTAAAGCTTTCAATTATGGACTGGAAGTGCTAATGTAAAACTTAGTTGAAAAGCATGCCTAGTTTCAGTTGGAATGTAGAATTAATGAAAAGAAAAGGTGTAGTATGAGTGGACAGGGAAATATGGTTTCAAATCGTAACTGGTGGAGATGATAAAAATTATTGGGTCGTGTGTGAATTGGATATAATTTTTTAATATGGCTTCATTGATTTATGGTCAAGATTTCTCTCAACAGAATTTAAACACAGCTGTTTGAATTATCCAGTTTCTCTTATTGGAATTCTAGTATGTTGACGAAGCAGCATTGTGTTTCTGACAACTTTCTTGTGAAATTAGCAACGTTATCATTTCTTCCGCTTCTGAACTTCCTCCTTTCCGCATTACCATTGGCTCATCTACGCAAAAGCATCGATTATGCTCTAACATAACCAATGTTGTTGTTGCTGCTGCTGCTGCTATTGATGCACTTTCTGTTGATTGAACAGTAGTATTTACCAGCGATCGTACACCACATTCAGTGTAGTGTAGTGGCTGTACTGTGGTAGATGTTAGCATTTACCAACACCAGCACCCGAACGGACGCACATTCAGTAAGTGCACACATTGAAAAATCAATCCAACTAACAGCAAGCCCGTCACTGGTGGTCGCTTCTGCAACTGCAGCGTAGCGGTGTGTGGCGCAGCTGTAAGAGGCAAGCCCCTGCCCTGGTTGTACTTTCTCGTTACTTCACTTTTCTCACCCTTGGCACCGTTACCCGTGTGTCCTTGGCATGGTGGATTTTGTTAGGAATGTTTTCAGCAAATTCCAGACATTGTTGTGGCTTTAACTTTTGAATCGTGAGATTTCTTGAATGTTGTTGAACCCCTACAAGTTCTGCGGTTTCACAGATGGTAACCAGTATAATTTTATGTTTTGATTATTTCTTCAATCATTTGCTTTTCTAGTTAAAATTTGTTTAGGTAACTATTTTGGCAAAAAAAATACATTTTTGCCTTTCTCGTATACTAAGTATACGTAAAGGCTATAGGATCACTCCAAAACCGAACTTTTGATAGAAGGCTCGGAGACCCATAGTGTTATATACCAATCAACTCAGTTCGACGAATTGAGGTGATGTCTGTATGTGTGTGTGTACAAATATGTGAGACACACTTTTTGGTACTCAGCATTATTCGATTTGCTCGCAACAAGTTGCAGTCGACGCGAATTGCGGTCAAGTTGTTTCCTATTGAAAATTGGCCCGATCGGCTATTGCGTTCCAAAGTTATTGAAAAAACATTGTTTTTCTGCCAAGGGTCCCCCCTTGGAAAAATTTTTTTCAAAAACGAAAAAAAAACTTTTTTTTAAAAGCTTGCAGCAATGCATTCAAATAACCGCAAATACATATGAATTGATGGAAAAAGTAAAATCTATCCCCCTTAAGTGCTATTTCGACCTCTCTTATGTGTTTTTCTTTTTATTTTAATGCGCGAGAAAGGCACCACTAACGCTAGGTGGATTGATCTGGTTTTTTTTTTTGGTATTTTTGATACACGCCGTGTTTTTGCCAGTATACACTACTTGTAAAAGTTATATTATAAATATTATTAGTCTCGTGTTTTTCCATGATTATCCTAATATAATAAAAAGTTATGAATGAATGATACATTTAACTTATTGGGAAAAGCAAATAAACGAGAATTTGAAAATAGAATTTTAGTGGCCAGTGGTATTTTCTTCTCAATCATCCAAGGCTAATAAGGTCTGTGGTTGGCATTGTGCTCCCACTCTGGGACAGAGCCGCCTCGCTTAGTGTTCATTAAGCACTTCCAACGTTATAAACTGCAAGCTTTTGAAGCCAAGTTACCATTTTTGCATTTGTATATCATGAGACTAACACGATGATACATTTATGCCCAGGGAATTCGAGACAATTTCCAATCCGAAAATTTCCTAGACCGGCACCGGGAATTGAACCCAGCCACCCTCAGCATGGTCTTGCTTTGTAGCCACGCGTCTTATAGGACGACTAAGGAGAACCCAAATTTCATGAAACAGAATTTTCAAAATAATAATTACTTTACTTACTTTCAGGACACTCCGCCTAGAGTGAAACCTGACCTGCGGCATGTCAAAGTACTTCATTTGGTAAAACAATTTCATTGGAATGTGTTCTGCGAGCATTTCATCCTTTTGGTCACATTCAGGAATATCCTGCAATGTCCTGTTCCCTGGGAGGAGTGGACACTTTTTGATCAGTTCCGAATCCTGGCTTACGTCGTGTCAAATTTCCTAATTCAGGATATTTGGTTAATTTTATCGTACTCCGGAACACCATGAAATGATGGTTACCTTGGGAGAAGAGATCATATTTTGATTTTTGCCTTTCTCGTATACTAAGTACAGACCCCATTCGATTTGACAACATTTTTTTAAGTTTTTTTAATTTCATTGTTTTAAACCGCGTAAAACTCATTTTCCGCTTTAAAAATGTCTAAATATCAAAACTGACGTAAACAAATATTTTTGTTTCAATGAAAGTGCTGGGATTTCAAAATCCGTGTAAAAAAGTTTCACAGTGTATGTATTGTCACAATAAGTGAAGAAATGTGACGTATCTTGAAAAAAAAAAACCAAATCCATTCAACTTTGGAAACATAAATGTACCGAACGTGTTGACAAAATTGAATGGGATCTGTATCTAGGCCGTCCCTTATTTTGCGAAACTGTAAAATGTTATGGTTTCGTAGCTGGATAACCTTCATATTAATGAAAAATTGAGCACCTGAAATTTTCAGACTGGTAGGTGGACGCTAAGTGACCCCTCAATGGACCTGAAGCAATAGAAGTAGAGGTCAGCCTCCATGCATCGTCGAGCACACTGCTGTAGTGCATGCGCCATAGGTATCGATATGCTACTCATTAAGCCCGCAGTCCACTGTTTGTCATAATGACAAATATTTGCCAAGTTGATCAGGACATCTATCAAACCGATTAGAAATCGACATGGATATCAGGCTAACTTGACAAATATTTGTCATTATGGCAAACAGTGTACTGATAGCTTTAGTAATCAACAATCCCGGCGTGTCATCATACCTGATTTTTTTTTCTGGTAATAATGATTTTGGCATGATATGATTAGTATTTATTATAATATTGCATGAGTTTTTTTAGCTCGCTCCGTGTGATCATACACCATCTCAAGATACAATTTCTGGACCCTTTCTGATATTCAAGATTTGTGCTCCACTCATTGGCTGGTTGGTCATAAAAGATCATTCCAATACAAAATATTTTGGGAAATTTTACAATTGGCAGTCAGCTCATCGAGCAAAAGGCTCAATTCTGCTACGTTTAATTTTTTGTTTGGATCAACATTGCCTAGGCTAATAGGTTAAAAAATCTGCTCCAATTTTTCAAAAGAAAGTTAACAGGCCAATGAGTACCACACGTGATTTTCAAACTTTTTATGAGCAGCTCCAGCAGCTTCCGGGTAAGACTCAAATACTCCAATATCAGCAATACATTTTAGGTCACTGCGCGAAGCAGATAGGGCGAACGGTGCATAAAACCATGAGTCAACGTAAACTTCTACCATAAAACCCACACGTTAAGCAAATCAGCAAGATTTTCAAGCTGTGAAAACTGGTCCCTGGACCTGGAAAGATACATTTTGAAGCTGTAAATTGCTTTAGCTATGCACAGGTCTAGGGTCACCGAACTGAATTCCTTTTGAAGGAACATAGATGATTGTTAGTTCCAGAAACTTATGACAATGATCTCTTGACTTCCCCAACTGCAAAATATTAATACTAAATAAAATACTATGTTCATATTCTTTTGTTCAAATACTCACAAAGATTTTTTTTTGTGTGTCTTTATTAAGGAGACTTTCAGCCCGAGGCTGGCTCGTCTCCGGCACTCACAAAGATGTTATTAGAAAGACGGCAAATCATTAATGACACGTCTGGGTTGCTGAAAGCTTATTACTAATGAGCAGCATATCATACTTTTGCGAAATAAGAGATAGTTTGCTGAATACATAAAGGCTGTTCAGTTCACCCACGGAAATAATTATAACATATTCGCTGATTTTCATACAAAATGGTCATGTTTGGTGATAAAAATCTTGATTTCTAGTGATTCGATTTTTCGATATTTAACGACTGATCAATAACACGAGTGTGCCTCTAACAAAACCACAAGGGGTGCCAACAACCTGAGTTCGTAGCTTGTGGAAAGTGATGAACAAAAATATCGTTCTAAAATTTTTGATGGCAATCGTCATATTGAACCTCAAAATAGATTACATTTACTGTACAAAGATGCATTGGAATTCTATTTTTCAATTAAATCACTTCACTTTAAATCACGCCACTTTGAAAAAAGTATAAAAAAGCATTCATTTTTATTTTCATGTTAATAAACGATTTGTTTATAGTACCGTAATCCGGGGGAACATTGATCATGTTACCCCGATTGATCAGTTTCACTTCACCATTTTCAAGTAATGAATAAAATATTATTTCCTGTTATCACAACTTACAATTACTGTTTGTGAGTTAGGTATCTTAATTTTGACCAAATTTGCTGCAAAATGATATAACCTTGGAATGAATTTGTATTTATTTCTCGCCAAAATTTAAACAATAAAAACAACAGTATTTTTGAACTCACAGCAAGCTGCAAAAAAAACATTCAAAACAAGTATAATAACGAAAAAATTGGGGTTGTATACAGGACACGACCGCTCGACGTAAACTACGTAAAACCAAATATAGTACACTGATCCTATCATTCCGCTCTATATAGAAAAGAAGGAACCACCCCACCGACACTACTGCTTTAGGAGATGCATGATACATGAAAGAACTAACATTTTCAATAGTTTAGCGTTGAAAATCAAAAGTTTCAATACTACTGGCAAATTGGTGGAGAGTTTGCGAATTGATTGATATATAAATCTTTAAAGTCCATTGAAAGACAAAGGGGTCGTACACATATTACGTAAGCATTTTTTCTGGGTTTTTCGATCCCCCTACCCCCATGTAAGATTTTTTTCATACAAATGATTTTTTATTTATATGGTGCGTAAGAAAATGACGGGCCCCCCTCCCCCCCTAAGTGCTTACGTAATATGTGTACGGCCCCAAAGGATGTTACAAATCTTACATGATTTCGTGACGGTCTCCAATTTTGAAATTTTCATTTTACCCCCTGTATCCGAGTCTTCCCCTTAGACGTAGTTTACGTCAAAAATAAGCTCGTACCTATAGTTATGTGATAAATCAAGACAAAATTTTCAAAACGACGTGAAGCGGAGTCCTTCACCTACCTATTGATGGTGTTGGTTTGCGTGGGAAAGCTATCAGATTCGTCAAATCATCGTTTGAATCTTTGTTTACAAAAGCAGATAAGTCGTTTTGAAAATTTTGTCTTGAAGTAATCTTATTTTCTTGGTTAATCCATAGTTTTTGTTTTGCAATTTTGATATATATGATTGAAAAACTAGATAAGTACACTGCCGGTGATGGTGTCTTTCTCGAAACAATCGATGCACATCGCTTCAGCGTAAGAGATTTTAACTATAATGGCCTACCTTAAGGCGATTGCATACGCTTTCTCTATAGATAACTAATTGATCAAAGTTACCCGAAATTGAAAAATCAAAAAACTCGTCAAAAACATTTTTAACCCTTATGTGAGTGACGATTTTTCCCACCGTAGATGGGTGACGGGGTATCCGGGTATCCAACGGCCTTATAATGGGCATTTATGTGGCTGTGGGTGTTTTTATATTTGTAATGCACATTGTGTATATTCGTGTGTATCGCTGTGTTTATGTATGCGCATGTGTGTGGTTTCAGAGAAGTGTGTGTATTCAGAGGCCACTGGGTGGTCTCCTGGAATATCCGAAACATCCGTAAAAATGGTTAATTCGTAAATTCCACCGTAAAGCAACGGGATTTTTTTAGAACCATTTTCTGCCGAACCCTGAATATAGAATTGATGTTTTGACCCACATACGGACCGTTGTGTTCTCTGGGTGGTCCCCTGGAAGATCCGGAACATCCGCAAAAATGGTCAATTTGCGAATTCCATCATAAAGCGACGGGATTTTTTAGAACCATTTTCTGCCGAACCCTGAGTAAGGAATTGATGTTTTGACCCACATACGGACCATCGTGTACACTGGTTGGTCCTCTGGAAGATCCGAAACATCTGTAAAAATGGTCAATTCGAATATTCCATCATAAAGCGACGGGATTTTTTTAAAACCGTTTTCTGCTGAACGCTGAGCATGAAATGGATGCTTTGAGCCACGTCCATTGTGTCCCCTGGAGAATCAGGAACATCCGTAAAAATGGTCAATTCGAATATTCCATTGCGAAGCGGTGGGATTTTTTTAGAACCATTTTCTGCCGAACACTAGTTATGGAATTGATGCTTTGACCCACCATTGTGTCTACTGGTTGGTCCCCTGGAAGAACCGAAACATACGTAAAGATGGTCAATTCGTAAATTCCATAGTAAAGCGACGGGATTTTTTTGGTATGGAGTGGAACTGGTACTGAGTATGGAATTTTACCCGCATGTGGGTCAAAACATCAATTCTATACTCAGGGTACGATAAAAATGGTTTTCAATTCCCGTCGCTTCACGATGGAATTTACGAATTGACCATTTTTACGGATGTTCCGGATCTTCCAGGGGACAACCCAGTGGACATAATGGTCCGTATGTGGGTCAAAGCATCAATTCCATATCCAGGGTTCTCAGTAACTTAGAGTACTTAGACTAAATGATAACAAAATTCCAATAATTTAGTTTAAGTTACTGCAACTTGCGCTATAACTCCGTTATTAATTGAATTCTTACAACGAGTTTTTGAGAGAGCTATTGACAAACTACTAAATGATCGATAACATCCTTAGTTACGGTGTACTTCGTAGATTGGACACTAGTGATACTCATGTTTTTCTTTTGAAATCCTTATTCAGATTGCTATCAGAAATCAAGGTTGGTGTGGTCCTTGATTTCAATCTAGGATAAAAATCACAAAAGCATGAGGATTACTACTCCTGGCCACGCCCATCTTCACCGTAACTTGGAGGGGGGAAGGAAGTGTTGATGTAGTGCTTACTTAATGAGAGGCCCCCGACTCAGCGACACACTTATAAGTACCATGGAATTGGATATTGGGAAGGTCAAATTCTGTGATTATGTTAAACAAGTTTAAAAAGTTAAACCTTCATGAGTCGAATAAGTCGGTCCATCTTGTATTCCGGGACATACGAGGGGCTGTACAGATACCACGTGGATAGGTTTTGGTTAGTTCAAGATACTCCCTGCAACAGCGTGGACAACTTGCTCATATATATTTTCAAAAATTTGTATGAACCGTTGACATTCGCCATGCACCCCCTCCCACTAAACTGTCTACGTGGAATATGCACCGCCCCTAATTGCATTGAATTTATTGAGTATTGAATGTTGGGTGTTCTGAAGTATGACAAGATGAATCAAATATCTTCAGACAACATTCCTATCGAATTTTCGTTGCGAGATCATGAGAAGAGGTGTGCGCCGCCGCCGAAAGTTGTTTGGCCGAATATTATTTGTCGAAAATGTCGTTCGGCCTAACTGTTCTTTTGGCAGAAAAAGTCGGTTGGCCGAAAAGCTTATTTGGCTGAAATGGTCGTTTGCCAGAAAAGACCATTTGGTCGAAATGGACATTCAACCGAAAGTGTCGTTCGGCTGATATGGTCTTTTTGAGCATGAGCATAATTGCTACTCCGTGATTGACTAGAACTTGCGAAATTTTGCAGAACACCAAATGAATGGGGCTTGGAGTTAGCTACCCATTCTCATTGTAAACGTTTGGGAAGCTCAAATATTTTAAGGCGCTGTTATTGTCTTTACGGCCATATAGGATGGAAAGCATTGCTAGTCCCACTATCGTTGCTACTGGAAACCGAGAATACCTCTGCATCTTCACGATTGTCTTGGGATTGGATATCGTTTTAGTTACAAAGGATAGCTTATCTGGATTCACTTCGGTAAGCGATGCGATCTATGGTATGGGATATAACACTAATTAATTACATTTGCTCTCTCGTTATGACAAAAAAGTTAAACCATGCACGCCTGGTGGCATATGAAAACTGAGGAAGATCGCGCTTCGAGCGACCGAATCGACGCGCAGCAGTCTATCACTTGCCCGATAGCTACTCCAAACTATGGAAGATCGCACTTGTCTCGACCGGAGCAAAGCACAATACAAGTGAATGTTCCACCGAATATCAAATAAGTTATTTTTTCTTCTGCTCGCGACGAATAACACACGCACTGTACTCACTTTCCCGATGGCTCAGTCGTTCGGCTGAACTGGTCATTTTGGTGAAAAAGTCGTTGAGCCGAAAAGGTTATTTTCGCGTAAAATGCCGTTTGGTCGACTAGTTGTTTGGCACTAAAGACATTTTCAGGCCGAATTATTCTTTCTGCCAAAATACCCTTTCTATAACATACAAGTTACAGAAATTGACGGACGGCTGAAAATATCGTATGACACATTCGGTCAAATGACATTTTCAGACAAATGGCCAAATCTTACAAATATTTCGGCCGAACGGCTTTTTCGGCCAGATGACTTATTCGGTTAAATGCTCGATGGTTTTCGGCTTAACGCGAAAGCCAAATGGCTCTCCGTCGGAATATGTTTGGCCAAATGTCCCTTCTTTCTATTCAAAAATTTCGCGTGGAACTGTAAAAGATTTTTTATGGACAATGAAAACAGGAATTAAAAAAAAAAACTGCGTGCGAATTTCAAAGAATTTTCTTTCGAAATTCCGAACTAGAGGAACTGTTCCGATTTCCATCTCACTGAACCGAGGATATTTCGAAGATTTTTTTGTGTAAATTTAGAAGAATAATCAAAAGAAATTCCGAGCTTTCCGCGCATATTCTGAATATAAAAAAAAATAGAAATTGATTTGGGAAAATCGTGATCAATTTCTCATGTAAACTCCGAAGAATTTTCCACATAAATCCCGAACAATTTTACTTGGAAATTCATTGAAATTCCCTTGAAAATTCCAGAGAAACTCTCGTGAAAACTTCAAAGTATTTGCTGTGAAAAATCCGAAAATAATTTCCAAATAAATATTGGAAAAACTTAGATTTTTTTTGTGGAACTTAATTTTTTTTCCGGTAATGTCTTGTAAATGTCCCGAAAAGATCTAGAAAAAAACTTCAAGAAACGAAGCCTGGAAGCCTAAGAAACGGGAGCCTCGATACCTAAAACAATTAGCGTAAAAATAGTCTGAACAGGACCAGTGCTAAACTATTACTTATAAATTAGAAACTCACATTAATAAAGCAGAAAGTGACCCAGTGTTCTTTTTTTCACATTTTTGTACATTAAGTGTACGTAAATGTTATAGAATCACTAAAAAATAAAACTTACTTCAGAATCAGTGGCCCCTATTTTTATATATTAATCTACGCAGTTCGAAAAAATAGAAGATATCTGTATGTATTTGTGTATGTGTGTTGTGTATGTAAGTGCTTTTCCCATTAGATTTAATAATGCACGATAAGGTTTTGTGGTCATTTGCCAACCTCTTCTGCTTTATACGAATCATCCCATGTTACATACTCTTACTTTTATATTTCTGCTAGACTGCTAGAAATTTAAATTGAACGAAAACCTCTCTTTTTGCATTTCATTCTTCATATCACATTGACAACCCGTTAACCATAACGGAACCTAACAAATTTCACTAAAAAAAATCGCATGAACTCGTGGTAAGTGTAATCACAGAGGGTTCTTCTTATTATTCTTCAGTCAAACTGAAGAATAATTCTTCAGCCCTGCAGTCAAACTGAAATTCAAATTGCTTATTCACATAGTCTTTTATTTGCGCTTTCACAGTTTTTGATTGAAAATTTTCGAACATCTGCCATTGCATGAATATGTAACTTGTGTGTCAATCACAATTGATGTTCAATACCCTATATATATTTCTTCCTCGAAAACATCTTTGACTGGCCCGAGGGATCGAACTTGCCTTTTCCGAATTAGCAATCCTACTCCTTTCTTCGCTACGCTGACCATTGATTCATAAAACCCTTCGTTCTTATGATAATAATATTGACATAAGTTTAAAATATGATTGAATAATAATACCCAAAGTAACGTAAAAAGTCATAAGTTTTACTACGTAACTAAAGTCAATATAATCAAATGAATAGATGTTTCAAATGAAAAAGGGTTAATCTTGAACGTAGAATTGAAAGAATTGAAAAATAAATTTCTAACTAGACCGTAATAGTGAAAGTCTAGTCTGTATTAATTCTACATATTCTAAAAACCGATCTAACACTTTTGAAATAGATACGTTGGGGCATTTATATTGTACTCCCTGTATGTGCATAAAAGTTTGGATCTTAGAAAGTCATCCCCGAATCCAGGATCTGTATCAATCAATCCGGCGTAACCATAATCCCCCCGAGCCACCCTCCATCTCCGTTACCGGACTAAACCATGCTTTTCCTCGTCCATTGATTCTTTGTTTCTTCGGTGGCATTTTCTCCTCTCTATCGCTATCGCTTTTACGTTCTGTTCGTTTAGTCAGCGCTGGCCGACGTTTTGCGCTTCAATTTGATGGCTGTTAGCTGAAAAATACTGCTTACGTCGTTCCTCCCCTGACCGGCCACCACCCGTCCGTCGACATCGCCCCGAGTGCTCGCATAGTGATTTTGAATAGCCCCGCAGCTTTTTGCTTGCAGCGCTCGCTATATTTGGGGACAGATCCTAACCGAGTCCAGATTTCCCCGCTCCGGGCACCAGATTCCTCTGGCATCCTACAACGTGTCCCCCCTAGAGCAACGTTTTGAGATCTAACAGAATCGTGCTGCTACCTCTGTGGACCAGCAGCAGTCCTTGGGTTGTGTTGCTGCTGTTGAAACAGCTCCGCAGGTCGGCCATTTTAGTCCGCTGCTGTTGGATTTTTCCATCAACCAAGCGCCCGGTTATGATTGTATATTTACTACGGGTCGGTGGTAGACGCAGCAGCTGTTATAGTTACCGGAGGTATCGGTGCTTCCATCTGGTGCTGGCGGTGTGCACCTCTCGGTGGTTCTGCCGATCTGTGAATCATGTTGGTCTTGGTATGAGGCGAGTTTATTCTTGCTGTTGTTGCTACTCGGTTTCGTAGGCGATGATCCCCGGATGACGTGGAACATCTGCAGAGAGCTGGGAAGTGAAGGGCGCAATGGCAATCGGTAGCTTGTTGAGGAAGGGACGCACGTCGGCAGGGGGATTCTGAAAGGTAGATTTTATCGATTAGTTTTCCGAGAGTCTGTCGTTTTTGAAAATGGATTGGGTTTCAATGCGAATTATGTAGCTGTCCCAGATGCGATTGCAGGGCGGATGATGATGTATGTTAATTGATTATTATTATGCCCGGGGTGCGGGAATGGTAGTTACAGTTATATTCTGTTTGTTTTGCTTGGGACACTTAATTTATCAATGAATTACTGATGCTTAGTATGGAGTCAAAAAATTGAATTCTTTTTGCATACGCATATGTAAATGTTGTAAATGATGTTTTATCAAAATATGATTTATGAAGCCGTTTAACTTTATTCGTGACTATTACAATCAATCATAATAAACTAGTTCTGCAATTTGTCATAAGACGAGTTTGTACAATTCCATTTAATTCCACCACTTGGTTGTACCTTTGACAGATACGTATTTCGACCTCAACAGTAAGGCCGTCTTCAGTGTCTCATACTTGACTCGACTTAAAAGCTCAAAGAATTTTTTTTATCAAAATAGTTCTGCAAATAATTCCGTCTATGGTTTTTTAAACATTATCGTGGATTATGAAGAAATTTCCAATTTTCCAGAATAAATGTAATTGAATTAAGATGCGAAGTAGTTAGTCACATTTTAAAGTTGATCACTAAAAAGTATCTTTCATCAAACTTAATTACAGGGTGAGTAGGGTTGGTTGTCAGTAAATCAAATATACATAAAATTGAAACGCAAGCTTCAAATGATCAACATAACTTCCTTCATTTTTTGCGTAAATCATATTTAGAGGTTCGATCCAGTCTATTCGATATGCTGCCGCTACGTTATATTTTTAAGTGTGTAAATAATAACAGTTTGTGTTTATGTGGTCTGAAATATTTAATGCATTTTTTTTCACTATTTTGATTAAATAACCATTATTTTGGTTGAATGAAAAGAAAACTCATAAAAAATTACCAGCAATAAATAAGTATTTCATAACTTCACTTTTAAAGAATACAAAAAGTTATAACCGTGACTTGAGAACATCAAAAAGCTTCTTGTTTCCAAACACTGACAAGCAACCCTAATCACCCTCTAAGTAATTTTTTCTCATTCCATTGTTTTGTGACTGATTAATTTTTTTCTCATACACACTTTTTTTTACCAAGATCTCAGCAATTTGTTTAACTTTTACCGAGTTTCACTCAGCCGAGCCCCAGCAAACATAATTTTCGTCGAGATATCTGTCAAAAATGCTGAAAATCAGTTAATAATTTGCCGAAACCCAGCTATCAAACCTCATTTTCGACGGGATATCAGTTTTTTATTTTGCTGAGCACACGCTCACTCTCATACAATAGTATTGGCTTGAACCACCTACGAATTTGTGCGAACTGCTAAATGCTAATGCTAATGTAAATCACATTAAAAACGAACTTTTTACAGAAGGCCTGGAGAACCATAGTGTTATAAATAAATCGACTCTGCTCGACGAATTGAGCCGATGCCTATATGTGTGTAAGTATGTGTATGGATGCGTGTGTATGTGTACAAATTTTGTAGGCACACTTTTTGAACTTAGCATTGTCCGCTTATCTAGCAACATGTTGCATTCGACGGGGCATCGGTTCCATTGTTTGTTATTGAAAAATGGCCCGATCGGACATTGCCTTTCGGAATTATTGAGATATCATTCAAAAAGATTTTTTTTGTCAAAAACGGCGGGTATTTATATAAGGAGCTGTACATATACCACGTGGACACTTTAAAGGAAGGAGGTGTATGGCGAATGTCCACGGTCCCTTCAATTTTTTGAAAATTTGTAAGAGCAGTTGTCACGCTGGGGGAGGGGGTATCTTTATCCGACCAATACATGTCCACGTGGTATTTAGACAGCCCCTAAATGAATGCAAAAACATGTCCATATTGATGAAAATATTTTCTTTTCTTCCGGAGAAGAATCAGCCTAGGGCTGAAAGTCTCCTTAATAAAGACAATACTAAAAGAATTTTTTGACCTTTCTAATGGGGAGCAATTCTCTGTAAAATCATGATTTTTATTTCTCGAGAATTCAATTTTGTATTTTCTGATTTATCTGAAATTTTGGATATACATTCTTTGTGATAAAAAAAAACATAATTTGCATAATTGGTTTGCCATTTGGACTCTAGCCTAACTTTTGACAGGGGCCTAGGCAAAAACACATTGAAAACTTCAATGAAATTTAACTTGAAAACGGCCGATCGTTTTGATGTCTTCGGCAAAGTTTAAGGTAATCAATGGGGCTATATGAAAAAAATATACACTGCGAAAAAAAAATGTTCAAACATTGAAAATAAAACTTAAAAATCGATTTTCTCGAAAACGAATTTTTCAATATTTTTTTATTTTTTGATATGTTGTAGCAGATAATAAAGTTATATTTTTTTTAAATTAGATGGTTTTTCAAAAATGGTCGAAATATTTTTGTCCCTTGTCAAAAGTTAGGCTAGAGTCAAAATAGTAATGATGCATTTTTTTTGTCACAAAGTATGTATTTGCAAAATTTCAGAGAAATAAAAAATACAACAATAAAAAGACCTTCGATTTCACAAGATTTGCTCTGGGATTTTTTTATACTATACATTTTATAATGCACGAGAAAGGCATCATCACCGCTAGGTGGATTTATCTGGGGCTTTATTTATCTCTTGAACATAAAAGAAAAAACTGTTTAGCAATACCTACCTGGATACTTGGTTGGCTACAGCGTCGATACACATATGCCTGGCGTATTGTAGAGCTCCATAATCGTCGGTTTTTCGCAACGTTCCCCTAGTTTCCCCGAACGTTTATGGTCCCCAGCCCCGATCCCACGTCGTGCAGCCAGCCAATGTTTCAAAGCGAAGTTGTTATTTTCGCATTGCTAGCATGATAAAACTCTTATGCCCAGGGAAGGCGACAAACTTCCCAGACCGGACCCGGTCATCAAATCAAACCCTAGTATCCTTCACCATGGTAACAAGTGTCAGGAACTATTTTACTTTGCGAAAGCTTTTTGTACAATCTTTTTTTACCCATTTTTTAGTAGCGTCTAAAATTTTAATTTGTGTTCGTAACGCATTCGTATTATAATTAAATCGAAACAACTTAAAGTTAGCTCACGTTAATACGTAAATTATAAGTGTTTGTATTTGTATTTATTTATTCACATTCAACTGACCTTAGTGGTCTTATTGAATAACTTAATACTAATTTACAATGGCGCTACAATAATGATGGACATCTTTAAACTACAAGCAATTAATAACATATTGTTATCATCAACCTAACTTATACACAGGCATTCAAATCAAAAAAGTTTCAACAGGCAATTACACAAAACAAACTGAATGGATAGGTATTATGCCTTCGAAAAACTGTTGCAGCCGTTGCAGCATGGTGTTAAAATTGAATGACAATCTACCAAGTCACCAATGATTACTTTGTCACAACATTTCAGGACCCAACCAAAACTATTTGATGACGATCGTTGAAAAGCAATGGTAACTTGTTCGATGGAAATGCTTACCAGCGTGCAAGTCTTTGTAATAAGGCAATCAATTAAGCAAATTAAAATGTGAATCCACTCCTCAATTTTCTACAATTTTTATTTGATACCCGCTCAAAATTGAATACCGTGCTATACTAATGTTTTTACCCAAATTTTCTTCAACTCCAGCTCCTTGTTAATAATTTTGGGATGTTTGCGAAGTTTCGTCCTCATGATTGCCCAGATTTTTTAAATTGGGTGAAGTGGCAGAAGCGTTAGTGGCAGGATGTCAGATCAAGCCAAAACAGAGTTGATACTTTGTGCTTTCTTATAAATGGCAAAAAAACACTTATTGAGCCCCCCCAGGCCTGGTAGCGAGTCACTTTTTAGTGACTTGGTCACTATTTTGAGTCTAGTCACTAAAAAGTCACTATTTGCATCCAAAAGTCACTAAAGTCACTATTTTTCGGAAAATGGTCACTAAAGTCACTATTTTTGCATTGCCTGTTGTAAAAAAGTTCAAAATAAAAATCATTTGTACCTAGGTATTATGATCAACCAAATCAAATGTGTTAACGGGCTTGGTGGTCATGGTATGGCTACCACTTCTGCCTCTTACGCAAAAGGTCGTGGGTTCAATCCCATGCCCTTTCTATTTCTATCTTCTACGTTTCATCTTGACTAGTTCTGGCGCATCGATATCTGAGCGACAAAGCTCGTTTCTGGCGTCCAATTTACATATACCATTTTTCCATCACTACCACATTAGCAATAACCCTTTAACCAACTCAAACCTATGCCATGAAAACCCCTAGATTTCAATAAAATTCCGCATGAACTCGTGGCGAGTCCAGAGGCGTTCTCGGCTTACAGTGGGCGAGTGACTGCATTATCAATTCCTTCCCATCCTCGATAGACCGTGAGGATGTGACCAGCACCGTTATCGTTCATTTAAAATACAAGAGCTTTCGGACTGCGTACATTGAGGTTGGAGAGCAAATCCCATGCTTCCAACCATTGGTTCACTGTGCAATTACGATTGTTCTGGTCAATCACGGAACTACAAAGTGCACGGTCATCTTACCCATGATCAATCAAATCAAATGTGGATCTGGTAGCAATATATTAAATTAGGGAAATATGCACCCAAAAAGTTCCAAGTGTGTTGTGGAAATCGTCAGGTTATTCCCGATTCATGTCAACTATGATCTTTTTTTCACGAATTTTGTTAAAATGCGAAATGAGAACCTCAAGTAAACAGTACAGAATTTAGGAGTTTTGGTACCAGAACCACGTAGTCTGCGTAGAATAATGAGCAATAAGGGCGTCGATGTTAAATGGTTGTTAAATCCGTTTATGATTGTTAAATCCGCCCTGCGACCCTTCGAGATAAGTCTCGAAAAAAAAAATTGTAGAAGTGATTCTATTTATTAACAATTAAGAAAAGATACCCAAAAAACTAGTGTGGAGGTGAATGAATTGGTCGGAGTTTTTAAATCTAAAACAAAACCAAAAAAACTAATTAGATTTAAAAGATTTTTTAACTCGAGATTTTTTGGCCACATATATTTAATTAACTTTAATACTAAAGTCTGCAATTTAGATATAAAAGTTTATTAGAATTTTTGGATTGGTTTTTGGATTTTCCAAATTTTCCTCAGAATGCCACGGTAAAAACTTCATTTAAATTTGTTATTAAACCATAGTTCAATAACAGGTAAAATCGTATTTTAAAAATTTCTTCATTATTTTGTATTTTTTCAATCAAATGATCATACCAATTATTTATAAACTTTGTGAGTCCAAATAGTCTAGGAATCTATAAGATAAATTTACATAATTCTTTAGCTGTAACTTCGAGCTCATACTAAAAAACAAATGTTGTTATAATCATCCACATAATTGTGTGAAACTCATGAGAGCGTCGCAGACGCTGGTCTCCTGCTTTCATCCTCTCCCTTCTTACGATGAAGATGGGCGTGGCCAGTAGCAGTAATCATCATGCTTTTGTTGTTTTTGCCTTTTCTTGATTTCTGATAGAATTCTACATAAGGATTTCAAAAATAACACACTAGTTTGCAATCTACGAATTATACCGTAACAATGCTAATGCAACTCTACACCCGGTTCAAAACAACATCTAAAAGTCACTATTTGGTCACTTTTTCTGCAATTGAAAAGTCACTATTTGGTCACTTTTTTGTCATCGTTGGTCACTAAAGTCACTATTTTGAACGGTATCCATCGCTACCAGCCCTGCCCCCCGTAACGCTGGGTAGACACCTTTGCGTGGTGTTTTACTGTGTAAGATCTACCACGGTCACATTGTCAGCTACAGGCAAATCCTGACCCAACGAATACCTTCCCCAATATCCAACTCCGTGGTACTTACGAGGGTGTTGCTTAGTCGGTGGCCTCTCGTTAAGTAAGTACTACATCAACACTTCCTTCCTCTCCCAAGTTACGGTGAAGATAGGCGTGGCCAGGAGTAGTAATTTTTATCCTAGATTGAAATCAAGGACCACACCCACCTTGATTTCTGATAGCAATCTGAATAAGGATTTCAACAGTGATGAACTTAATCAAATATTAAAACCCAAATTTATCCACCGGTGGTGATGATGCCTTTCTCGATTCAATTTGTTGAATTCGAATTATTGTTGTAAATGCAGTGCTTATTGCCTACATTTCGGCGGTAAAAAGATTTGGTGCAATTCTAGTACGTTGCTTAAAAATTACTTACCGTGGGTTACCGTGGGTTGCGCCACGGCTAAAATGATTAATGATTCAATGTGCATTTGTGTTTTTGTTGATAAAAAAAATAAAAATACATATAATCCAAACTGCTTGATTTATTAAAAAACAATAGTGTCCAACTAGGAAATTTGCTCCGTCGAATGAAACCAGTTTCACTCGAATCTGTCAAGCCCTTTTATATAAAACGCGTTTAACAAAAAAAAATATTTGTGGGCTACACACATACACACTTTTGGAGTGAAATTATAGCCTTCTGGTACAACTTTGTTGTACGAAAAAGGCAAAAATCACTCTAATAAAGAAATAAAAAAAAATGGGTGATATTTTTACATTTTATCTTTTATTGATGAATGTGCCGATAAATTAGAGGCAAAAGTATTAAATTTCGCATTGATGAAACGTATTTTAGAATAAAATAACCATATTTTTGTTTGGATTGATTTTGGTTTGCGGATGTCATTTTGCGAGTAGCGGATTCAGCAGTTCTTTTCAAATATGTATATCAGAAATGTTATTTTCAAAACAAAGCACACATTCCTTTCATTAGCGCTTTTCATGCGAAAATGATCAAAGAGCTCACGATATTTTCATTTGGTAGGACCCTTTTCTCACTGTCTTATGACGATCCCGACCAGTGTTGTAGAATGTCATCTGCAAGTCATTGGTCTAATCCAGTGATGAACTTAATTTTAAAATTAAAAAAATCACTTAAATAAAAATTTAAAAAAAATCATTGGTCTAATTTGCCTAGAACTTTTTTCAAAAGCCTAATTGACTTCATACTGTTGATGAACTTATACCTACCTGGATACCTGGTTGGCTACAGCGTCGATACACCTATGCCTGGCGTATTGTAGAGCTCCATAATCGTCGGTCTTGGGCGATGTTCCTCCAGTTTCCCCGAACGTTCAGGGTCCCCAGGTCCGGTTCAACCGCGTGCGGCCAGCGTGTTTGTGGCCTTCCACGAAGTCGCCGGCCCCTATCTGGTTTTCTGTAGAATATTGTTTTCGCTATTCTTTCTTCTGACATTCGCACTAACTGACTGGGCTGGTCGGTGAAGTCTGCCGTATTTTATACGATTCACAATATTTTCTTCTTTGTATACTTGATTCAGCTCATGATTCATGCGTCTGCGCCACACACCATTTTCTAATTTCGCCCCGAGTATTGTACGCAGCACCATTCGCTCGAAAACCCCGAAAGCTCTCCGGCCGGCCTCTTTTAAAGTCCATGCTTCATGTCCATAAAGGGCCACTGGTAGAATCAGAGTTTTGTATAGAGCAAATTTCATTTCCGTTTGCATGTTGCGTGACCTAAGCCGGTTACGTAATCCGCAAAAGGCCCTATTCGCAGCAGCAATACGTCTTTTCACTTCACGGGACAAAAGCCTCCACTACTGCTCTAAGATCGATTCCAATGAGGTCGATGTCGTCCGCAAAGCCCATGAGCCACGGGTATACCCCGTTAGGCATAAGTACGTTAGGCATAAAGACGTTAGGCATAAGTACGTTAGGCATAATGGACGTTAAGCATAACAGACGTTAGGCATAAAATGACCCAAACAACAGCCCATGACATAAAGAAGGCAGAATTATGCCAAACGTCCATTATGCCTAACGTCCATTATGCCTAACGTCCTGGACCCGGAGCCACTATGTTTGGACATTATCTGCCACAGCTCATTCTTTTTACTGAATCGTACGCTGCTTTGAAATCAATGAACAGATGGTGAGTCTGCAAGTTGTACTCCCGGAATTTATCAAGGATCATCCGCAGGCTAAACATCTGATCCGTCGTTGATCAGCCCTCACGAAAACCTGCCTGGTATTCGCCGACAAAGGACTCCTCAAGCGGTCTCAGTCTGTTAAACAGGATACGCGACAGAATTTTGTACGCCGAGTTCAGAAGGGTGATCCCTCTGTAATTGGCACACTTTAGTCTGTGCCCTTTCTTCCAACCAGCCGGCAGGCAGTTCTTCATTCTCCAGTGGCGTTTCCCTAACCTCAATCTACCTGTGCACTGGACTTAAATTTAAGGAATTAGTGTGCTTAAATGCATAGAATAACTAAATTTTGATTAGCTTAAACGACCCTGATAATTTTATTTTCCCTTTGGGCTGTCAAAATATCAAAATTTTCATTTTTTGGGTCAGTGCACAGGTAAAAAGTGAGGTTACGCGACGCCACTGTCATTCTCCCATATTTTCTGGATAATGTGGTGAATTGACTGATGCAGCTGCTCACTTCCGTGTTTGAGAAGCTCGAACGGGATCTCGTCCTTCCCAGCAGCTTTACTGTTATACAGCTAGTTTAGAGCCTTCTTAATCTCGTCCAGCGTTGGTGATTCCAAAGCTTGACCGTCGTCGACAATGTCCATCCTGCTCCTTCTCGCCTTTTTTTATGAACTCATAACGCTTAAATTATTCTGTATTTCTGTCCAAGGGTACATTACTCTGAATCTGGGTGGTGCGAATAGAATCGATTTGGTTGTCAAACTGAAGCCAACATTTTCTATTGTGCCGGAGCCAAACATTGAAGATTGTAGTTATGTTCGTTTCATATATTATATTGATAAGTATTGTTATTATTTGGGGCAAAAATTAAAATTTACTTTAGTTTGAGTTTTATATTCTTTGTAACAAATATTTTCACTTTATATTTCGAGTGGAAAATTAGTAGGTATGGAACTAAAAAGCACTTGTTACGAAATTTCACGAGATTCAGCTGATTGGAGCAGAAATGTATGTAAATCATCGTAAAATCATGTAAAGTCTCGCGCATTTGTGCACCCTCATGCAGCATGGAAAAATAAATTTAAAGAGCCAAGTCAGCCAAGATTCACAAATGATAACCGCCATCGTAATTTCCAATTTTATGTATTTCAAAAAGTTGACTGGACAGTTCTCTAATTAAAATTTTCCTCTTTTTCTCCATCCCGCACAGTTATTACTGATTCGCTAACCGCAGCTGTTACCGCGAATCCGCATCGCGTGCCGTTCACCGTGGCGTCGTTGTCCGCTGCCGTCGAGGAAATGGGCGAAGTTGGAGCGGCTGCCGGCGAGCATCCGCCATCGCCCAAGGTGGTCAAGGAAAATGGCGAACTCAACGGTACTGGCGAAGATGACGAACAACCACCGAGCGGCGCAGTGACGGCCAACACTACCGGACTTATGATCGCAAAGGTTACGTCGGGTGCGGATGCCGTCAAGACCGCGAAACTTCACACAACAGACGTTAGCGAGGGGGGTGGAGGAGGCAGCGAGGTGGACGAGAACTCACAAACTTCTCAGCCGGTAAGCAGTAGCAACGGTCAAACGGAAGGCGAAGGAGATGAAACTTCGCGGGATGAGGCCGTTGACGATGAAACGGAGGAGAGCCGACCCGAGGTGGTTCGAGTGGATAACGAGAACCATGATACTGTAGAGTCGATGGACGTTGATGAACAGGAAGCGACTCATCGCGAGGTAAAATCGAGAAGTGTCAGTGAAAATGGAAATGATCCATTGGGCGGAAGTGTTGGGAATCTTGTGGATGAAGATTCGAAGTCCAAAAGTGGCGACGAAGCCATGGATGTTGATGCATCTACGAATGGTCACAGCGTTACAGATAAGACAGATGATAACGATGTGATTGATGATGATAGTGACAAACCGGTCAGTATTAACTCGGACTCTGAGAATGAAGATGACCCGGTTGAACCTGGTAAAAGTGTAGCGACGGATAGCATGGACGGAAATTCAAAATCAAACGATACTATTTCGATGTCAAGTAAGTCAAATGGCGGAACTGCCAAACAAAATGGCGATTGTGACGATGTGACAATCCTAAGCGATAAAGAGGAAGACTGTGTTGTGATTGATGATGAAGATGGCGATGATACATCCAGCAATTCACCTACTCAGAAGAAGGATGAAGCAGAGGATAATTCTTTAAGGAGAAGCTCCAGAGTACGGAAAAGTACCTTGACGCAAGATATTTCCACTATCGATGATGATGATGATATTGAAGAAATCATCGATGACCCGTTGAATATTGCTGCCGCTAAAAAGCCTCGGTTATCAATCAATCAATCGTTGCAGCAAAATTCCTTCAAAGGTCAACTTCCAACGACACCGCAAACTCAGAAGTCTCTACTTTCTGGCAGTCAGAACACAAAAGAACCTACTCTGGTTATAATCGATACCAATTCATTGATGAATCGCACCATAGGAAGCACTTCTATCACATCCAGTCCGATTACACCAAAGTCCTCGAACAGTTCATTCTCGGCACTACCCACCGGAATTTCTCCAAACAGCTCATTCAATTCACCCCGGGGCGTCCTGAATCCGGTGGCTGCTGCGCATCTTATTTCGAAAACCAACCCGCCACCTCTAGCCCCTGTCACACCACTGTTACCTGCCCTGACGGACGATATGTTTGTCCTAGAGGCGCCGTCCTTCATTGTTCCTTACATATACGAAAAACCGCCACCGGAAAATCTCCGACAGATTGTAAGCGAACTGGAAGCCAAAATCAGAGAAATGCGCAAGAAACTGGAAGATTCCGAAAAAGAAGAAGAGAAACCCGAAGATGAGAACAGTCAAGCTTCAACTGCAAGCGGCGAAAAGAAGTCGTCCGCTAGCGATCCAGAAGTAGAATCCGAAACAGAGAAAAAGAAAAAATCCAAACGGAAAAGAAACAACGACGATGATGATGATTGGGATGAACTGGAAACTTCGACGGACGATGAAGCATCCGACGATGAGAACAAGACGAGAGTTCTCATCAAGGAAGCCAAATCAGACATTGAAATGATCAAAGAACACATAATCACCCCCGCGAAGGATGATCTGACCAGTACAAGTACCACTTCTACCGGCAGTAACGCACCGACTGATCTGAAAAAATCGGAGAACTATTTCGAGAACCCGCTGGGGAAGTTTTTCATGAACATTGGCATCAATATGGTCCAGGAGTATGTACAGACTGATCTGCTGAGGCAGCAGAAGAAAAAACGAGACCGTGAGGGCAAACCCTCCGCCAGCACCCAGATGGCCATCAACTCCCTGATTAAGAATCTGGAATTCAGCAAAGAGAACAACCGACCGTTCAAGTTCGAAATCAAACGCTGCGAGTACTGTCCCTTTAAGTCGGAATCGGCCCTGGCAATGGCCCACCACTACGAGACGCCGCACATGCGCAACTACATCTACAAGTGTAACTTCTGTTCGTACGAAACCCGCCCCCCGCACGACATCCTCTACCACATGGAGGCCATGCACAACATCAAGGGTCGCCTGGAGAAGGCATCGATGTACCATGCGTGTCCGAACTGCCCGTTCGAGGACAACGGCAAATCGAAGCTGGCCCGGCATGCGGTGGCATGTGCGAAAAAGTTCCGACCGGAAATCAACCTCAACCCGCCACTGGACTGGGAACCCCCGGCGAAGATTCCTCGCATCAAGCCGAAACATGGACTCGTGGGAACGGCAACCGCCTATCAGGTATGTGACTCCCCCCGGGGAACAAAGTTATTTCCGAGCAAAAGTTTATTTCTATTTTTGAGAGAATGTGTTGAAATCCTGTAGAATAATAATAATATTTTGCGAACCTTTAAAATCAAATAAAATGAACTAATATTCTATTTTATTCTCAGGCCATGACAGCACAGCAGCAGAAGAATCTGGCAATGGTGAACCAGCGGGTGCAGTCCGTCAACAATATCAATCCGGTCAACATCAACCAGCTATCGGCGGCAGCTCAGGCGGCTGCGCTGCGGGCCCGCGGTGGCCGTCCACAGCCACTCACGTCCCAGGCGCCAGTCAGTTCGCTTCGGTCGGCGGGCAACCCTGGCGCGATGCGTACTTCCATGTCACCCGGAGGAATGGTAATACCCAATAATTTCCAGCTCTCGTCAGCGGCAATCGCCGCTGCGGCTAACAAGTTTTTGCCGGTAATTTCCTAGAATATTTTGTTGTTATGTTTGTGTTTTTGTTTTTGTTTCCCATGATTTAGAAATACTGATCTTCCTCAGTGGTAAAATATTGTTTGTTTTCGTTGGGTTTTTGCTACTCACACATGACACACTTACAAGGATTTTATGGCGGTGAAAACACTAACCTATACTGTTAGCTAGTTCTGAACACTTCTTTTATTCTTCTTCTATTTATTCTTCTTTTTCTTATTTACGTTATCTACACCAACTGTATACCAAATTTATACACACTCAGACTTCAAACGCCGGTGGACGATCTCTTCTAAGCAATACTAATGCGTCGGTGACTATTCAGGTTGGTTCTTTTGTTTAGTTAAGTGTAAATTGTATTTCTTTTTTTTTGTAAAGGGATTTACTGGCGAAGGTATTTAAACTATGTACATAAATGTGAATCGCACTGCACTAATTGATGGTGGAAAAAAGGTTAAAAACCTATGTTTGGATAATTTTATTTGTTATTTGAATTAAGTGATGAACTTCATACATGAAAAAATCACGTTAATGAAGAAATTAAAAAAATATGTTGTTTGAATTTCTTCTTTACCATTTTAAACTATGGAGGGAAGACATGTATCTCGTGTATCTTCTCCTTTCCTCCCCCATCAATTAGTGCAGTTCAGGCCACAAAGTAAAAGTTAAAACTGAATTAAAACATCTTTTTTAACTATCTACTAGAACTCGATGGGTCTGAAACCTGGCATGAAACCCACGCAGCAGCCCAGCATCTCCATCACACCCCTACCACGACAATCGAACGCAACGAATATGGCCGTAGCGGGCGCACTGTCCAAACTGCAGGCGGCCGGTACATCCGCTGTGAAGCCGGGCCAGAGCCCAGCCGGCAACAAGACCGCCTTCGTTGTGTGCGAAATTTGCGATGGTTACATCAAGGATCTGGACCAGCTGCGCAACCACATGCAGTGGATACACAAAGTCAAGGTATACTGCCGTTAAACACATTCCTCCGTACGGAACAAATTTAAAAATATGCTTATGTTTTATTTAAACAGATTCACCCGAAGATGATCTACAACCGACCGCCGTTGAATTGTCAGAAATGTCAGTATCGGTTCTTCACCGATCAAGGTCTGGAACGGCACTTGCTAGGATCGCATGGTCTGGTGACGAGTTCCATGCAGGAGGCCGCCAACAAGGGTAAAGATGCCGGCCGTTGTCCAGTTTGCGGACGGGTAAGTTTAATTATAAATATTTATTTAATTGGGAAAACGTTTTCTATTAAACAACGTTACGTTACTTTGCTCCTAAACAAGGTATACCAATGGAAGCTTCTGAACCACGTGTCCCGGGATCACAACATGACCCTGAAGCCGGCGCACCTCTCGTACAAGTGCACGGTCTGCACGGCCACGTTCGGAATGTACAAGCAGTTCGAAAGTCACGTATACTCAGCGCATAGCACAGTGGCGAAGAAGGCCCTGGACAACAAGAAGCCGGGCGGACCGGCCGGTGGAACCAGCACGACCATGTCGACGCGGGGTTCGATGGGCTCGGCAGGCAACGATACGCTACTGAAGCCGCTCAAGATCAACGACGAGATCACGATCATACCGCAACCGACGGCAAAGGGTGCTGTGAAGCCGATGGAAATCGAAAGTCATGTCATAGGTAAGTGATATGATATGAATATGATTAAGCCAATGATAATATATATAGATCGAATTTCATTCAACCAGCGGTGAGCTATATTTCTTGTTTTGAGAGAGAAAAAATACCAAACCTCCTAGTCATCTAAGGCACGGTATTATCAAGCAGGTTGTAGCAGATGACTTTTTTCCTGCTTCCTGTCTGTTGGAAATAAATACCAATTATGAATGAAGACGATGATCTTTTATCGCATCTTATATGAAACCACAGTATTTTTATAAGTATTTTAGCGTTTATTTGGAAGGCTCATTTGCCGTGAAGCGTTACGGAGCTGAAATCAAGTTTAACAATACATTTCTTATGCATAGTGTTAGTTTTGGGGAACCGAAAGACTCGCGGTTTAGTCGAGGTTAGGAAATACAATAATACAGTAGGAAAGGAAAGGATTTTAGGGTGCTTAAATATTTACGATGCTGATGTTCACAAAGTTGACATTCCTCGCATTTTTATATCTGTAACGGGACAAACAAACTTTTTTTGGGAGACAACGACGAGAGGAAGACATACGGAAGGGATTAACGACAGACATTGAAATGTACAACAAGAGGAAGACATTGACAGTAGACAGTAATGGGGTACGACAGACAAGGGAATGGGCAGACAATGATTACAGTCTTACATCAGCAACTTTCAAAAATTTGTGAACCAGGGACATGTACTCGAGACCCGACAACACTTCCCTAATAGGCTTTGGTTGTTTTTCTCGGACCCGGATATGTTCAATTAGCGCAGATCTGGGGCCAAGATGCTCCTCACACGCCCACATGACATGATCGATGTCCTGATAATCTTCGCCGCAAATACAGAGATTTCCTTCCGAGAGCAAAAAAAAAAATAACTTATCAATCCCAAAAACAGTTTCATTATTTTTATATGGCCAATGCGCATTAAAAGCTATTATTTTTTGTTAATATTGGTGCTCTAATATATTTTAGTTAAAAAAAAATGATCTTTAAAAGGGCGCTCTTCTTGTCTGTTCTTTTTTAAATTCGCTTTCTAGTCTAGATGTTAGATAAGATGCATCAAACAAGAACTGTCGTATTGTAATATAGAAAAGCATGCTTGCTGAGAAGGTATTAAGTATCAGTCTTAGGGTGCTCATCTTGCCCCGTCCTACCCTATCCAGATAACGTTTCACTTATCGTATAAATGTTTCTGCACTCTTACAGACTTACAGACTGCACTTAAACAGACTGATCATATTACAATTCTGGATCTCCGAAACGCTGAATTGTGCCAAGTCTTTGTCTCCAAAGCTTTTAACAGTGATTCCCTTAAACGTTGTTGCATAAATTGTGGTTTATTTTTACGTTATGGTTCAAAATATCTCGTTTCTTCGATTGCTTATGTCTACTAAGTCATTGCAGTTGTTCTGGCCACACTTCACATCGCTTGACACATGTCAAATCGGACGATTGCGAATGAGGTGTAGCGGAATGCGGTAACCTGTCGTCCTATTGTTAACCAACCGAACGCTGTTTTCGTAAAATTAATTCCAACGTGCTCGTTGTATACGCAGAAATGAAAGTTTATATTGAATTTCACTATTAGTTTACCAAACCAGCATACATTGCTCGATACTGACGAGACTAACTTTACGCCGCCGCAGATAGATAGAGTTTCTGTTATTAACGGTACGGAAAACATATATGGTTTGTTGAAATCCAAAACTTAGGTTAACTGTGCTAAAAATGAATACATATTCATGAAATTTATTACCATTAGATTTGTAACTATCGTGGCTCTATATTAAGGATAACGGCCTCTGGCGATCTTTTATTGTTTATTTGCTTCGACCGGGTAAATATCTCATAAACGCATAGAACGATCCAATTATTAAATGATAGTTATTCCTACAGTGTAGATAGTGAGGATTGGGTTTCGATTAAGGCAAGCAAGGAGTGTGCAAGGAACAGAAGAAGACCATGTAAGCCCTTATAAAAATCTAAAAATTTACTTGTTTATTACACTGAAATATAATTCCAGCTTTGAGCTACCGTTGAGCAACTCCGTCGCTACAAAGACCTTCAACAATCCGAACAGCAGCAATTACAACCCCCTCCAATATTGTCCAATTTATCCGAGTCAAAGAGTTGTTCATGCTTTGTTGTACCTTAAAGAATCTGCACCTTTGAAGCATATTTCAAATTCGAGCTACCCTTTCCCGGAGTAATGCAATGACCAATAAAAATTATGTTCGTTCTGCTGTACCGTTTAGTATATTATTCATTGGCGTAACTACATGGGGGTAGGGGGGCTGTAGCCCCACCTAGGATCTGCCTAGCCCCCCCTAAAAAATGTGTTACTTTGTATAAGTATTGCACATATCTAGTCCACTGATTATTCTTCTTCTTCTTATTGGCATTACATCCCCACACTGGGACAGAGCCGCCTCACAGCTTAGTGTTCATTAAGCACTTCCACAGTTATTAGCTGCGAGGTTTCTAAGCCAGGTTACCATTTTTGCATTCGTATATCATGAGGCTAACACGATGATACTTTTATGCTCAGGGCGGTCGAGACAATTTTCAATCCGAAAATTGCCTAGACCGGCACCGGGAATCGAACCCAGCCACCCTCAGCATGGTCTTGCTTTGTAGCCGCGCGTCTTACCGCACGGCTAAGAAGTCCACTGATTATATACGGGGGTAAATGCAGAGAAAGGATTGTCTTCATTATCCAATCCCTCTCTTCGAAACACTACAAAAAGTTGAATCTATTCGCTTAAGTTTTTGAACTTCGAGCAGGCTTGCTCACGACATCTGGACCCCTCCAAACACAGTGAATCAAAATTGTATGGGGCATCCTTAGCCGTGCGGTAAGACGCGCGGCTACAAAGCAAGACCATGCAAAGTCTACAAAGCAAGAAGTGCTTAATGAACACTAAGCTGCGAGGCGGTTCTGTCCCAGTGTTGGGATGTAATGCCAATAAGAAGAAGAAGAAGATTATTATTTAACTGTTTTTTTAAATCATCCTAGAAGTTATAATATAATATATATAATAGCCCTGTTTGATGAAAAAAAATCACAGACAACAGACGTTGATTTTTTGAAAAAAAAATTGAAAAAAAAACTTAGCCACGGGCGCTACTGCGTCCACTAGTAAACTAGTTCTAACAGAAAAAAAAGGTTAGTTTGTTGTGGTCAGATCGCCGTTTGAAAGCTCATATGAATTGTCAGGCCACTGAATTGAAAGGCTGGCGAAAAGAGTTTAACTTACTAATTTATCCAATACAGTAATATCCCGATTTTATCACCCCCTGGTGAATTTTGGGGTGATAAAACAGGGTATGTGACAAAATTGGAAAAAAAATATTTTAATTTTTTTTAATTCATTCCACAAGTATAAATCATTTTATGCCTTGGAAAGGCCAAATGCGTGAACGGTACCCGTTATTTCTTGTTGAAATTGTTTACAGAATATTTCCCAGGTACTCAGAAGTCTTTCGCAATACTACAGGCGGTGAAAGTTATTTCATGAAAATCAATGCTGTTTTTGGTATTATTTACAAAAATAAAAAGAATGACAAAAATTTTTGGGGTGACAAAATCGGGTCGAAAACGTGACAAAATCGGGATGTGATAAAATCGGGTCGAAAACGTGATAAAATCGGGGGTAGACAAAATCGGGGGTAGCCAAAATCGGGGAATGACAAAATCGGGTCAACACTGTGTAGGGATTGAGACGGTTATTGATAATAAAAATATAAACAGAATAAGAGAGCATATACATTGGACACGAGTGCCAGATGAGCGGAGTCAGCTTCAGTTTTGTGATGTAGTTCGCGGGAAGAAGTAATGCTTCCGAGCTGCTGCGGATCGTGCAGCAGCTGGAGACGGCTGATTCGGGTGAGGCCGTCTCCTCCGAACACGACACACTGTATTTAGTTTATAATCTATTCTAGGTTCGAAGCAAATCAAAAAATCCTTTAAAAATCAGGATCGTGCTTCACATTCTATTTACAGCGAGCGCAGCACCTATGGATTTTGGGAATCCTACAAGATTTCTAGATTTTTAAAACAGGGCTGAGCGTCGATGAACACCATTTGAAATATTTAGGTCGTCCATCAATATATGATAGACCAACTTGCGAACAATAACATCAGTTGAATTAAGCGAAAATGGTAAACTTTCTGTGTTATGAGTGTTATGAGTGTTAAAATAGAAAAGTTTAAAAAAAGTTAGCCCCCCTAGAATTTTTCATTAGTTACGCCAATGTATTATTTGAAGATTAACTTAATCATTTAAAATTTCTAGTTACTTTTTCTTCAAAATTTCATGTCACTTTTTTACTTCTGCATATCTTTACATTGAACATTGTGTTAAGAAAATTATTTTAAGCTTTTTAGTGGAATGTCTTTACTTGTCATAAGACGAGTTTGTACCTTCCCATTAAATTCCACCACTCAAGTGGTGGACATTGATTTTTTGTAACATGATACCTATGATTGATACGTCAACTATATTATTGTGTATAGTACCGTCAACGGGGGTGTCATTGGGCCAAAATGTGGTATGCTCCAAGTAAATGTTACAAAGCTCTAGTAGTTAACATTGGAATCAAGTTTTAATTAGTTTGGTACAAGCTTGAATAATAAATTTACCGCTGCGTGGGGAAAAAATAATAAATGAGGGAAATTCTTCAAAGTTATATGTTGTTCAAAATTGGCCCATTCTCACCCCTCACAAGGGGTGCCATTGGGCCAAATGAGGTAAAGTTCGGCGGTGACGATGCAACGAATCAATCGTTTATTAAAAATAATTGCCTACATTACGGCTCTTACCAACTATGTATAGCAAATCAACCAAAGGCTTGGCCCAATCTCACCCCTTTTTAGCATGCATTGCTCGTTGCTACGAAAAACCAGAACCGTTATATAAATATTCATAAAATTCGATAAAACAACAACAGATTATCGTAACATGATAACCAGGTATCCATCAATCTAAAAACTAGTTATGTAATAGATTTGTGGGGCATTACTGACACTATTTTAATACGGGTTCATTCGATCAATAGTTTAACATTCAAATTCCTAAGCATTATTGTAGTGGTGCTCAGCATTTTGGGCGTTTTCTCCCTTAATTTGCTTGTCACACAATGAAAAATAGCTTTCTTCTATCAAGTTAGTACTTGGACGAAAGCTTTCAAATATATCTGTCAGCTGAGGGTATAAAAAAGAATATTGGTGTTGAAATCAATACGTACGACTTGATCAAAGTAAAATTACACCTTTGTTTTGCTTTCATCGTTTAGTACGGAGTGAATTTAACACCAATATCCGTTTTATTACCCTCAGCAGATAGATATATTTGATAGCTTTCGATCAAGTGCTAATTTGTATGGTCAAAGCTCATTTTTATTGTGTGAGAAGCAAATTGAGGAAAAAAAACACCCAAAGTGCTGAGCACCACTGCATTATGGTATGAGCACAATTAGTTCTTGGAATTTGTTTTGTGATTTCCTAGACGTAAATTTTATTATAATTTCGAACCGTTTGAAGTTTTCATCAAAATTCGTAACAGTTTCTGAGATATTAGGAGTTGAAACATTTTTCGTTTTTAGCCCAATTTTACCCCTTATAGCCTATTCAGATTGGGCTATTTATGACTTTGTTAAGTGAGAGGGTATCCAATTATTACGAGGTGTTCAGACTGCAGCATGATAATATATCTCGGGTACTTATTCAAAAGGACGTATGTGATTTTGTAAACAAAGATTCTAACGTCGATTTGTCCAATCTGATGGCGCTCCCACGCAAACCAACACCACTAACAGGTAGCCGAAGGCTTCACCTTCCTGTCTGTGGTGATGGTTTGCGTGGGAGTGCTATCAGATTGGACAAATCGACGTTTGAATCTTTGTTTACAAAATCACATACGTCCTTTTGAATAAGTACCCGAGATCTCTTGACGTTTCCATGTTTCCTCATTTGCACGCTAATACAGGGGTGAATTCAAGGAGAGTTTCAAAATTTAATTTGCGAAATCAAGCATTTGTGGGCGACAATCGAACATTTTTTTCTGAGCAAAGTTTCTACGAAAAAAAAAAAATATTTAAAAAAATATGAAAAGGGATTTTCGAAGAATATTTGAAGCTCTCATTAAGGATAATGAGCGAAGCTACATTCATTAGTTGGGTACGCCGTTCTTCGGGGAATCAGACTATTCCTCAATTTATTTTTAAGTTTAAAAAGTATTTTGATTCTGTACTATGATCGAACGGAGATTTGATAGAAAAATTTAGATACTTTTGGGAATTCTCACAAATAAATAAAAAAAGGACGATTGGACCAATTTTCAAGAAATATTATCGAACTAAAATGTATTTCAATTTATTTTTTTTTTCAAAAATAGAAACTGAACCATTGCGTTCTACTCGACAATCAATGATAAAGCTTCTAACAAAATCGAATCGTGTGAATGTGATATAATTTAAACTGGATTTTGGATGAATTAATGCATTACCAATCCATGTTTTATTCAAGGTTATTCTACTTTATATATACATCCCATTCAAATCGTACAGTTGTCCCACGTGAAAAATGTTGAAATCCAAAGTATATTAAGCCATTCAAGGAGCAGAATTGAAACAATTTATGAAATCATGTTTATTCATCAAATATATTCGTTTTACAACCATTCCTACGTTTTAAGTTGTCTTCCGCATTGGCCCTTGAACTTTGAAAATTTATTCGATTTGTTCTATTAAATCTAGGTTTAAGTTAAATACTTCATTTTTATTCTAGAGAGCATCTGTTTTTTAAACAATTCATGTTGAATAAGTGGAGAATAAATAATTATCATCATTATTTTTCATCATATAAAATGTTTTCCACAAAACCATCACAATCCGAGTTATTCTTCAGCGCTCAGAAGATTTCCATCTAACATGCATTCGACCCTGCTGCGACAGAAAGAGCATGACTGTCAACTACGAAACGAAATGAAAACAGAGAAAATTTTCTCTCTGGCAAAGAGAGCGTGACGCTTGTCACTTTTGTTTTGTTGAATTTCTCCCTGCATCCCAGTTAGAACGAAAGCTCTCTCGTAATAATTGTTCATAATAAATTCTTTATGACTCTTTTTAGCGGGTATCTTTTGACAGCGCAAAATGTATGGAATATTACGTAAATAATGACATCATAAAGCGTATTTACCCTGAAACGCCAATTATTATGTCATTAATGGCGTAATCTGAATAGGCTATTAGGCCCAATGTCACCCCGAAAGACAGTACAGCAAAAATTATTTTGTTTTTTCTATTGCTCAATATGTCGTTACTGTCGATAGATTAAAAGTAAATGTATTTAAGTTTCGCATTTAAATGTGTTTTTAAGTTATTTGGCCATTATTCGTGTTGGTCGCGGTTTTGTTTTGCGGTCGCAGATTTCATTTTGTTAGTCGCGGATTACAAATTTGCCCAGTTTGTAACAGCCCTGCAATTAGCCTTGCGTGTAAAGGCGTAGGATTGCCAATCCGGAGATGGTAGTCAATAAGTAGGCAAAGTTCCGGTTAGAATGTAGAGCCAAAGAAGACGAATACAAGACCGTTGAATTCCAACGATATTCTTGTTGAAATTAAAATTAGTGGGAAAAGGCCGTTTGGTCGAAATTCAAAGATTTGGCCTTCGGTCACAGATTTTTTGACCGAAGGCCACAACGCCGAAAATCGTTTGGCCGAATATGACATTGTTGACCAAAGACTACCATGCCGAACATAGACATATATATGGCCGAAAAAAAAAGTTTGGCTAAAGAATTCACTTGGCCTGAATGCCGTTTAGCTGAAATGGTCGTTTTGCAGATAGAGCCATTTGACAGAAATGATCGTTTGACGGAAAGGGCCATTTGACCGAAAATGTCATTTGGCTGAAATTGAAATACGGCGGAAAATGTCGTTCAGCTTATCTGATCTTTTTTCGGTTCGTAAACGGACGTCATTTTTGGGTATATAACCCGTTCAGATAATTATTTTTTCGGCCGTATGACATTTGTGCTTCTGCTATCAAATCTATACTTTCGCCTTTAATTCCATCATGAATATAAGTTTGGAAGATGATATTAGCATTTTCAAATCATTGTAAATCGTTTAACTTCATGTACGTTACTTGTACCCTCATATCATTGATTTGATAGTGTAAAATATAATATGATGGATTTGAATAAGTTCATAATTTGATTATAGTTTTATGTTCACATTGACATCCTAGATGATGATTGCCCGTTACGGCTTTAACCGCTACTCCGTAATGTGTCCCTGGGGCTGCCTCTGCTGTTACGCCGTCATGGGTTCTAATCTAACGTTTGTTTGCTGAATTCGTTTCAGCCCCTACCAGGGATTGAATCCAGAAGAGAATGAAAAAAAGTTACAATCAAGTGGTGGAATTAAATGGGATAGTACAAACTCGTCTTTTTTTCCAAGTTCGTTTATTTGGTAGGCTCAGGCGTGTATAACACTTTACGGAGCCACGTTTCTTTGTGATATGTAATAATCTTATTATTAGATTAGTAAGAAAGGTAAATAAGCCATCGTACTCGTGGTGACTCGAGGTTAGGTTTACAATGTTTAAGGATGGACGGGGATTAGGATTCGGGAATCAGGGAATCATCATAATCAATGAATTTCAGCAGCTCATCCGGTGATTTGGCGTTAGGGACGATGTGGTGTGTCGTCGTGTTTGAGGAATGGTTCGAATGGGAACATCTTCCGGATGGCCAGAGCTACGGCGCTCTACGGTACAGAAAGACAGAGACAAACAAAACTTTGAAGAAAAAGAAAAAATAAATGTATTAGACTTTTATGTAAAACTTTTTATATAAAACTATAAATAGCTTGCATATCCCCCAAAACATCTGTTATCTCCTGGAAAGGTTGTTTGCCTCGGGCCACTAGGGTATCCAATAATTGCTCTCTGGAGACGTCGTTTTCCGAGCAGAACCAAACTACGTGATCGATATCATCATAACCGGCACCGCACCTACTATCCGTTGCTAACGACAAGGTTTACCAAAGGCTACCGTGCCGAACATAGACAAATATATGGCCGAAAAAAAAAGTTTGGCTAAAGAATTCACTTGGCCTGAATGCCGTTTAGCTGAAATGGTCATTTTGCAGATAGAGCCATTTGACAGAAATGATCGTTTGACGGAAAGGGCCTGCGTTTAATGAATAGTGATTGGACATAAGTCTCAACATCACGCGAATGAAGCCTCGACTTAAGTCCTCACCTCTGAACCACGGTCGCCCAGAAACTTGAAGAATTATTGAAAATATCCACCGTCCAAGTTCATTGTGTTTTCAATTCCTTTGCCAACTTTGAAGAGTACTCTGGCCGAACTCGTCTTATGACGAGTGGAAACGTTCAACTAAAAGCTCAAAATAATTTTCTTATCTGATTCTGTTTTTTTCGCACTTGTGTTATACAAATTCAATAAACTTGTTTCCGTTCACTTGTCATAAGATGAGTTTATACAATCCCATTGAATTCCACCACTTAATTGTATCTTGACAGATACGTATTTCGACCTCAACAGTAAGGCCGTCTTCAGTGTCTCGTACTTGACTCGACTTGAAAGTTTTCGGTGTTTTGAGCATGCAACTCAAGTTCAGGGTGGTTTAATCCCCGGAAATAGGCAATTAACTTTGATTGAACTGAACTTGAGTTGCGTGCTCTTGCCTACGCAATGCGGTCGGGTCTGAGCGTGACGACCGACTGGCAATTAGCTTACAACACCTCACTTGATCAGTACAGTTGCTGATGAAGAATGTGTATAGCCGCCAGACATTCTAAATACTCACGCTCCTCTAATGTGGACGTGTACTATACACATGTGGAAGTATTGGCTTGAGAAATGGATTGCGAGTTATTTGACTATGCATCCAATCTGGGAATCTCGAGCTCGTTCAGTAGCCGCTAGGTTGCGAAGGCCGACGGAGGTCCTTCGTAGCTTAGTTGGTTAAAGCACAAGCCTAGCGTACTGTAGGGTCATGGATTCGAGTCCCATCGAAGGGAAAGTGGTTACCTCCAATACATTTTCCAAATCAATATCTTCCACATAACGTACATATTCACATATGAGTTTTCATAACATTGTAAATTAACGTCCAAGTCGGGTGGTTTAATCCCCGGAAAAAGGCAATTAACTTTGATTGAATTGAGAAATTATGTTATGCTTTGAATGATTTCTTCTTCTTGGAAAATAATAATCTGTGTTCACCACAATTCAAATATTTACGCCGATTCTACCCTACGTATTTATTTCGGGCAATCCGGAGACGGTGCAAAACCTAAATCTATGCTAGAACTTCCATGTCCATACAACACCTGAGTGTGAGGTGGAAGCTAATCTGACCATGACATGACACAGAATAAATATTAAATAACAGCTATAAACTATAATCGCACTATAAATTATTTAAATTTTTCCTATCCTCTATTTCAGATTGAACATCGCTTCCGTTGAAACCGTATCGATAGGGACAGTTTTTTCATTAATACCAATTACCACTTTTCTTCTATAATCGGATGTTATATTGTAAACAAAGAAGAAGGACAAAAGCAAGTCTACAATGTTAAGGCAAACTGGTAATAATAAAGCACTAAGCTTGAACTTTCATTTCCTCTTGTTCACTCCATCGTTATCCCACAAAAGACCCCCACCATCTAGCATCATCATAACAAAGTTCAACCCATCCTGTTTGTGTTTCAATTAATGCTTGCGAATATACGTCGATTTAAAACAAAAACACAAAATCAAGTTCCTACCGGATGATGGCCGCTACTGCAAGCCGTGTGCGGTCGTAAGTGAAACGGGGATTTTATCGAGTTCTCCCGATTCTCTCTGAACCATTGCACATTAATAGACAACGGACTACTTTTTTTTCAATCCGAGTAAACCTCTCCCCAAATCTGTATCATACATGCTTGAAGAAATAGAAAAATAAGCAAAATATAAGTTGAATAAATTGATTACACCTTATAATACAACGCTAGTACATAATCGCAAATTTAGTACACTGAAGCGAATGGCAAGTGGTTTTGTGCATGAATCATTGAGAAAGAAAAGGGTTATAAATCAGTAAAATTACGCAAAAAAAATATTTATAAATATTAGACTACGTAAGGCACATAAGTTAAACGATATTTGAGTTCACTCGTGTAGTTATCAAGGAAAGTTCTGTTCCCCAAGGGATCGTCCAGAGTGCGGTGATTATTACCCGTGTTCAAGTTGTGACCATCAAAACGCGACGAAAACGGGGAACAGGTTCTATTCCCGTGTTTTTGTATATTTTTGAAACCTTAAATAACTTATTTGTTTCGAAGGCAGAGCAACACAATTAACCCCTACCACTTAAGATATAATGCAACTGTAGTTCAGAGAAATTTGCAAGAGCATAGTGAGTATATCCCCTAAGTTTAGCTATTTTTTTTTTCTTATAGAGATATCTAATTGTATTAAACGATACTTGGAAAAAAAGAAACACAAAAGCAGTAAAAAGTTAGATGCGTTAAGATTCACAGAATTTAAAGCATTACACTAACCTCATCTGGCTTAGAAGAGAATTTGGAAAATTGAAAACAAAAAGAATGGTGGTAAATAACAAATGCCACGATTCCGACAAGAATGTTTAAAATAAGTCGAGAAGTGAAGAAAGAAACACTTTATAGTCTAAATAAAAAGCTGATAATAAGCAGGACATAGCTGTTTGGTGTTATTTCTGTCGAAAGAAAGAAACTCATTCATCGGAATTTCCACGGAAATTTAGTAGTTAGTATTTAGTAAGCGATTCGCACAAATTCGAAAGCAATACGTTTGTAATATAGTAGCATCACTTCCATCCGTCAACTTTTATCAAAGATTTCAACAGAAAGGGAAGCCCTTTGAGTAGTGGCGTTTTCCTAACTTTAATCTACCTGTGCACTGAATTTAAAGTAAAGGAAGTGGTATGTAAATGCATAGAATAACTAGGGGGAAAGACGGCTTTGGCAGGTTTTGTTCTATTATTGTCAGGGGGTTTTTGTCGGCAAATTTTATTAAATTTGGCCACAATACTCTTTGATATGCAAAAAATTTATTTATTATTAGACTAAGGCCGGAGTGGCCTGTGCTGCACATAAAAGTCTTCTCCATTCAGCTCGGTCCATGGCTGCACTTCGCCAACCACGCAGTCTGCGGAGGGTCCGCAAATCGTCCTCCACCTGATCGATCCACCTTGCCCGCTGTGCACCTCGCCTTCTTGTTCCCGTCGGGTCGTTGTCGAGAACCATTTTCACCGGATTACTGTCCGACATTCTGGCTACGTGCCCGGCCCACCGCAGTCTTCCGATTTTCGCGGTGTGAACGATGGATGTTCTCCCAACAGCTGATGCAACTCGTGGTTCATTCGCCTCCTCCACGTACCGTCCGTCATCTGCACCCCACCATAGATGGTACGCAACACTTTCCTTTTAAAAACTCCCAGTGCGCGTTGGTCCTCCATGAGCATCGTCCAGGTCTCGTGTCCGTAGAGAACTACCGGTCTTATAAGCGTTTTGTAGATAGTCAGTTTGGTACGGCGGCGAACTCTATTCGATCGTCTTACGGAGTCCAAAGTACGTACGATTTTCAGCCACTATGCGCCTCCGAATTTCTCTGCTGGTATCGTTATCGGCGGTCACCAGTGAGCCCAAGTACACGAATTCTTCAACCACCTCGATTTCGTCACCACCGATAGAAACTCGTGGTGGGTGGCTTACATTGACCTCTCTTGAGCCTCTTCCTATCATGTACTTCGTCTTCGACGTGTTGATGACTAGTCCAATCCGATTAGCTTCGCTTTTCAGTCTGATGTAGGCTTCCTCCATCCTCTCAAAGTTACGTGCCATGATATCAATGTCGTCGGCGAAACCAAATAACTGGACGGACTTCGTGAAAATCGTACCACTCGTGTCAATCCCTGCCCTTCGTATTACTCCCTCCAAAGCGATGTTGAATAGCAGACACGAAAGACCATCACCTTGCCGTAACCCTCTACGCGTTTTGAAGGGACTCGAGAATGCCCCTGAAACTCGAGCTACGCACATCACCCGATCCATCGTCGCCTTGATCAACCGTATCAGTTTATTCGGAAATCCGTTTTCGTGCATTAGTTGCCATAGCTGGTCCCGATCGATTGTATCATATGCGGCTTTGAAGTCGATAAATAGATGATGTGTGGGCACGTTGTATTCGAGGCATTTCTGCAATACCTGACGTATGGCGAACACCTGGTCTGTTGTAGAGCGTTCACCCATAAATCCCGCCTGGTACTGCCCCACGAACTCTCTTGCAATTGGTGCTATTCGACGGCATAAAATTTGGGAGAGTACCTTGTAGGCGGCGTTCAGCAATGTGATTGCGCGGTAGTTGCTACAATCCAGCTTATCGCCCTTTTTGTAGATGGGACACACGACACCTTCCATCCACTCCTGCGGCAGAACCTCATCCTCCCAAACCTTGGTAATCACCCAGTGCAGCGCTCTAGCCAGTGCTTCACCACCGTGTTTAAACAGCTCTCCTGGTAGTTGGTCAACTCCAGGGGCTTTGTTGTTTTTCAGCCGGCCAATCTCCTCCTGGATTTCCTGGAGATTCGGCGCCGGCAGTCGCATGTCCTGCGCGCGCGCTCCTAGGTTCATTACCATACCGCCACCTTTGTCTGCCATATCATACCATTCAGGTGCTCTTCGTAGTGCTGCCGCCACCTTTGGATCACCTCACGCTCATTTGTAAGGAGGTTTCCGTTTATGTCCTTCCTCATATCGGGCTATAGTGCGTGGCCCTTACGTGAACGGTGTAACTTCTCATAGAACTTTCGTGCGTTATTAGCGCGGTACAGTTGCTCCATCTCTTCCAGGTCTCGATCTTCCTGCTGGCGCATTTTTTCTCCGAAAAATCGAGTTTTGTCTATTTCGCGCCCGTTTGTATCGTGCCTCGTTCGCCCTCGTGCGGTGTTGCAGCATTCTTCTCCTCAACTAACTGCTCACATTCGCCATCACATCAGTCATTTCTCTGGGGGCACCGTGCCTAGTGCAGTGGCTGCGGTGCCTGCAATAGCCGATCGAATATCTCTCAAGCCATCTTCAAGAGATGCTGCGCCTAGCTGCTCTTCCGTTGGGAGTGCCACTTCCAGCTGCTGCGCGTAGTCTTGGGCTAGTATACCGTCTTGTAGCCGCCCAATGTTTAGCCGCGGCGGACGACTCCGACGCGTGTTGATCACCGTCGAGAGTTTTGAGCGCAGACATACTGCAACGAGGTAGTGATTAGATTCAATATTCGCACTGTGATAAGTGCGTACGTTCGTGATGTCGGAGAAGAATTTACCGTCGATTAGAACGTGGTCGATTTGGTTTTCCGTTACTTGATTAGGTGATTTCCATGTGGCCTTGTGGATATTCTTGCGGGGGAAGAAAGTGCTTCGGACTACCATTCCGCGGGAGGCTGCAAAGTTTATGCATCGTTGGCCGTTGTCGTTCGATACGGTATGCAGACTATCCGGTCCGATGACCGGTCTATACATTTCCTCCCTTCCTACCTGAGCGTTCATATCACCGATAACGATATTGACGTCCCGCAGTGGGCATCCATCGTATGACTGCTCCAGCTGTACGTAGAACGCTTCTTTCTCGTCGTCGGGTCTCCCTTCGTGTGGGCAGTGCACGTTGATAATGCTATAGTTGCAGAAACGGCCTGTAATCCTCAGCTTGCACATCCTTGCGTTGATTGACTGCCACCCAATCACGCGTTGGCGCATCTTACCCAGCACTATGAAGCCGGTTCCCAGCTCGTTGGTGGTGCCACAACTTTGGTAGAAGGTAGCCGCTCGATGCCCGCTTTTCCACACTTTCTGTCCTGTCCAGCAATCTTGCAGCGCCACGACGTCGAAGTTTCGGGGATGTAATTCATCGTGGATCATCCTGTCGCAACCTACGAAACCTAGCGACTTGCAGTTCCATGTTCCAAGCTTTCAATCGTGATCCTGTATTCGTCGCCTAGGTCTTTGCCGATTATATCGAATCGCATTATCTCTTATATTGTTCGTAATGAATAGTTTTCCAGGCGGCTTATTGGGCCTGCGCAAACCTCCTGTCTCGTCGGAGGGCCGTCGTGTCAGGGCTGTTTAGCGTTCCACCTAACACCAGGACTATTGGGCTTGTGCGCTTTGAGCGGCACACGGTGGCTTTGGTGGGGCCTACTTGCGGATACATGCAGCTTTTTATAGAGGTTTAACAGGGCCCATTGTCAAACCCCACCACATCCTAGGCAAGCCCCACAACTCGCAGATGGCCTGGGGAGGGATCGTCAAGCCCTTGGACATAGTCCCTGCTGCCCGCAAATTATACCCAGTGCCTTTTATCATACACAACGACCATTTTGATAGTTCCTTTTGTGCTCAACGGTTTCTCAGCATATATCTCGTTTGTAGTAACACGTGGTGTCCAGTGAATAGTGGAGAAATCTAGTACTACAATTTTGACCATCAAAGTGCCTTGTATTGTAGAGCGAGAACAATAGTGAGCTGCGTAGTGTTTATTGTACCACTGAAAGAACCGTTGGTGGTGCATACTGTGCTTTCAAGGGCAATACTGCCGATCTACACCATTCATTGAAGCTTACCTGTTTGAAAGGACGTCTAGGAGGCTACACTATTCATCGCTTTGCTGTTGGTTGGTGCTGCTGGGTTTATTGAAGTTGATTTATTTGCAAGAAGCCGAGTTTTTTTGCAACAGGTAGGTATGTCATTTCATTTTATTTATTTTTAGATTTTTGTGTTTTTTGGGTTTGTCTTTCTGAGAGTGGATTGTTTTGTATATACATTTTGGTTCATTCTCTATTTTAATAAACTTGATTTTTATTTTTGTCGTTTTTTTTTTGTTCCATTTCATTCATCTCATTACAAGGATGTCTTTAACGACGACATGTGATCCTTCTATCCCGGGTACCATTTCTTTTGCGCAGTATGTCGAGCAGTTGGAGTGGTTATTTGTTCATAACAATTATACAGAGGATAGATACAAAGCATCATTTCTAACAGTCTGTGAAACCGAGGTGTATTCACAGCTGAAACCTTTATTTCCCGGGCAGAATTTCAAGGATATAGCTTATAATATAGTGAATAATATAGTGAATCAAGAATGGGTTGCTGAAGGAACGAGTCAGATTAAAGACGATGACAGAAGAGTTAGTGTAGTTGCGCGGTTAGGTCGGCGATCGGAGTATGCAAGTCCGCCAAAATCGAACTACAGGCACAGGAGCAGAAGTAATAGCAGAGATTGATCGCATTCTACAAGAGATAATTATAGAGGAAGATACGGTGACAGACGAAACAATAATTCCGGTACAAAATCATATATATGCTCGTATTGTAAAAAACAAGGTCATATTAGGAAATATTGCTATAAACTCTATAAACCTGGCAAAAGCCTTCCGAAAAATCGAGTGTTAAATTTGTAGACTCTCCCAAGCGTACAGAGCAGGGTTCATCAGGATTGTTTAAAAGATTACCTAAAGATTTTGACACTGATATTCCTTCGGACTCTGATGATGATATGCGTTGCATGATGATTTCGGCCGCTAATAAAATAAATAAGCCATGCTTTGTAGAAATAGAAGTTGAGAAGAGAAGGCTTGCAATGGAAATAGATTGTGGCTCTGCTGAAAGCGTAATTTCTGAAGAATTCTTTACTAGAAATTTTAGTTATCTGCCTATTAGGACTTGTAGTCAGCGTTTAGTCGTTATTGACAGAAATACAGGGGTTAGACAAAAAGGTTAAGATAGGTAAAATTATGTCAAAATTTAAATCATCATAACTTTGCGTAGAATGATCCGATTTTGATAAAATCAGGACCATCAGAACCGGACGCTTTTCTAGTATACTGCCCCTCTGCAAAACCTAAGATTGGTCCTTGGCCACCGTAGATGTTCCGGGTTTTCTGAAGGTATGTTCAAGATGCAATTTTTCGACTGCTTGTCATTTTATGTGACGTTTAATTTCATCATGTTTTATGCTTTCTCCAAAAACTAGAACTAATATGCCGGCCAATTGTGGCTGTAGATCGAGAATCCATCAAAACTACGCAGAGATATGGCCATTTCCGTAAAAACGGTTCCGGAGGCATTCCACGGGGGCATGTCAGTCGATCCTGAGCGACCATTTCGAAAATATTTGAAACTCTGCACAGTTTTTCAATTTCATCTAAATCGTCATTTTTCGATATCAAATCTTCATATTGAGTCACGACTAACTTTTCAAAAGGGTGTATGTGAAAATGGTTCAAAAATATTTAAAAAGCTGCACAGCAAAAACGGAATGTTCGATTGTTATGATTTTTTCAGCAAAGTTAGACAAGTAAATGGTGATTCTTAAGAAAATGCGCACAGTAAAAAAAAAATTTTTTTGCCTTTAAAAATATCATTTTTGTCACAAAAACTCAAATATCTCAAAACCCTATCTTTTTTCTACCATAAAAATTTGGTGATGGTAAACTAATAAACAAAAAAGTTATGACATTTCAAACATTTCACAATTTTCACATTTAGTAAAAAAAATTTTTTTTCTGTGTAAGTTATTTCGAGAATTGCAGTTTGATGCAGGTTTTATTGTTAAGGGACGTGATTTAAACAAGTTGTTTTCATGATATTTTGATTTAATTATTCATAGCATCTATAAGAAACTTAGACACGATCCAGTGTTGTGATCAAAAGTATTGATAGTGTCATAATTTTCATTGCACGTGACTGGCGAAAAATTCTTTTAATAGTGTTAAAACCTGTTGATAATAACGTTGATAGAAACATATCAGAAATGTTATTTTAAGACAAAAGCTGCAAAATCAAAGATTTATATACACGTGTACGTCTATAGTTTACCTGCAAAAATATACCTCTTAGAGAATAGACTTTATGATCGGGAGGAAACGGGTATCTTCAACAACAACAAATGCATGATAGGTACATACCATGACAATGCTCACGAAAAAGCAAAAAAATTACTACTACTAAGGTTGTTAAAATCTTTTACATGTACTTCTAAACTAGTTTGGGAATGCATTCAATTACTACACCAGGTGGCTAAAAATAGTTCAGTAAGTCTATTTTGGGTACCTGGGCACTGTGGAATTGAAGGTAACGAAAAAGCAGATTGTTTAGCAAGACTTGGATCATCAAAACCTTTCCTAGGACCAGAACCATTTTGTGGGGCCTCAAAATGGAACTAAAAACCTGGGAAAAAAATGTGATTGATGAAATCTGGAAAAAAACAATAACAGCAAGGCAATCTAAAAGGTTTATATCACCCAACAAAACTGTTACTCAAAAACTGCTCAGTCTATCTAAAAAAGATTTAAATACCTTCTGCTGTTTAATAACAGGACACTGCCCGAGTAAATATTATTTGAAACAACTATGTAAAGTTCAAGATGATACCTGTCGTTTCTGTGAAAGGGACACGGAAGGTTCGGAACATTTATTGTGTACCTGTGAAGCACTTTTCCAAAAAGGCGCAAATTTTTCGATAAAGGACTAATACAACCATCAGATGTATGGATGACTTCTCCCAGTAAGGCAATACATTTCATAAGATATGTTATACCTTATTGGGAAAATGCCTACAATCAGCAAGTGGAAGTCACTCAAATTCATAGTGATATGACACACTGACAAGGCACAAACATTAAAACGGGGCCTGCCACAATAGATCAACCAACTGGTCGCAGTGGAAAATGTACCCAACAAGGAAAAAAAAAAAAAAAGGTTGTTAAAGATCTTATAGTAATTTTTTTCTTCAGTCAAGCAAATGACACCAAACTAGTCAGTAAAAACTTAAAAATGATTTTGTTTATTGAAATATTACGAACAACATGAGTAGCCGCTTTCTCAACTGTTGTAGGCCGTTTGATGGAAAAAAGTGTTCAAAAGAGTTACGAAATCTCACCGAAAGCACCATAGATAAACTGAAAGCGACTGGTTATGCTCCAATGTCCACATTGAATACAAATTTACGCATTTGCACGTCCTGCCGTCTAAACGTTGACAAAAGAGCAATCTGTATATCATCGGTTGAGCAGAGCGCAGGAAGTTCGAAAACGACAGCAACTGAGGAATTGCCAGATGTATCGACAACAACTGAGGAATTACCAGAAGTATTAAGTGCTGAGAGCCTTGCCACCGTACCATCAGCGAAATCTGTTTCAACAAATCAATCGGAAGATGAGTGTATCCAAATGTCAACATCGAACGCTTTAACGAGGGCATAGCTGGGATAAAAGTGACTCCGATTAAATGGAGTAAGATGGACTACGTTTATTACCCGGAGAAAAATACTGTGAAATAAACGAAGCTGTACGAAGAAACCTCTTCAAATTAGGACCTGATGATGTGGAAAATACAGACTACGATGAGGTAATTATAAATATGAAGGAAAGGTTCTCGAATGCAGCCACGACAAGGAAAGAAAAATTATTGATTTTGTCGATGCTGCCAAGTTCGTGGTCTATTCAGGATGCCATTGATGAGTTCAAAACCAATAGAAATACAGTAAAAGAGGCAAAACAATTGAAGAATAACTGTCTTTCAACCAAAAATACTAGGTCTAGTACTGCATTAACAGATGAGACAAAAGAAATAGTAGTTCAATATTTTGAAGATGATGAAGTAAGTCGAGCTATGCCTGGTCAAAAAGATTATGTATCAGTAAAAAGATGGAATGCGTCAAGCAATCCAAAAACGATTAATGATGACGACTTTGAAAGAAGCGTACACACGCTTCAAGGAAATTCACGATAATATTAAAATAGGTTTTCCTCATTTGCAAGCCTTCAGCCAATGCAATGTAAGCTTCTTTCCAATTCAGGAACACATAATGTGTGTGCACAACCCATGAGAATATTAATCTTATTTTACATAGTTTGAAAAGAATCAATTTAACAAAGGATATTAAAATGTTAACTGGTAGTCTTTTGTGTGAAAATACAACATCAAATTGCTATCTACGATCTTGTTCGGATTGTCCAGATTCTTCATCATTGGAAAATACTTTATTCGCTGAGTTTGAAGAAAAATATATTGATCAGTTATCATTTGAGCAATGGGTGACCACGGATAGGTGTGACATAGAAACTATTGTAAAACCTGTAGATGAGTTTGTGTCATATTTTTGCTTGAAATTAGAAAGTTTAATCCCTCACGATTTCATTAAAACAGAACAATCCAGCTTTTTAAAAAATACGAAAAATACATTACAAAATGGTGAATTTTTAGTCATTTGTGATTTTTCTGAAAATTACAGCTTTGTATTGCAAGATGAAGTGCAGTCCAACAACAAGCTACAATTCATCCATTCGTTATTTATTTTAATGGAAGTACGCAAATTGAACACTTAAGTTTTATTATAATTTCCGAAGATTTAAGACACGATTCAGTATCCGTAAACTTGTTCATTGAAAAAATGATTAACTTTTTACGCGTTGATAAGCATAAAGAAGTCAAAAGATATATTTCATGTCTGATGGAGCAGCGTCGCAGTACAAAAATCGTAAGAATTTTTCGAGCCTATGTCAATTTAAATCAATGTACGGAATTGATGCAGAATGGCATTTTTTGCTACATCACATGGCAAAGGTCCTTGTGATGCTATTGGAGGAACAATAAAGCGCATGGCCACAAGAGCAAGTTTAGCCAAAGAACGTGAGCATCCAATTAAAACTGCAGAAAGAACTTTTGATTGGGCAAATCGTAGAAAAGAAAAAGATTTAACCAAATTATCATTTTGTTTTACTACTACTGAAGAGTACGAAATAAAGGCTTCAGAGCTCAGCGAGCAATTTAATAACGCGAAAACGATCCAAGGAACCCAAAATTTCACTGTTTCATTCCATTGTCGGAAAATAAAATTAAAGCAAAACTATACTCAAACTGTGCTGATAATAATTCAAAAGTGTTCGATATTTTAAAAATTTGAATAAAAAAATAAAAATAAGTATTAATAAACTGTTTTCATGATATCATAACCCATACCAAAATTCAAACCCAAAACTCTTAGAGTTTCTATAACAACATTGTGTAACTGCCACATTTAATTTAATACTTAGGATAATATTAATTCATTTTTATTTATTTATACATATAATATTTATACATATAATATACATAATATCGATGAATACATAAATATGGAATATCATACAAACAACTTGTTTAACTCACGCAAGGCCCTTAACAATAAAATCAGCATCAAACTGCAATTCTTGAAAAAACTTACACAGAAAAAAATTTTTTTTTACTAAATGTGAAAATTGTGAAATGTTTGAAATGTCATAACTTTTTTGTTTATTAGTTTACCATCACCAAATTTTTATGGTAGATAGCTAATATAATGGACCGTTTTCCCTAAAAAATACGTTCGAAAAAAAAGATAGGGTTCTGAGATATTTGAGTTTTTGTGACAAAAATGATATTTTTAAAGGCAAAAAAATTTTTTTTTACTGTGCACATTTTCTTAAGAATCACCATTTAGTTGTCTAACTTTGCTGAAAAAATCATAACAATCGAACATTCCGTGTTTGCTGTGCAGCTTTTTAAATATTTTTGAACCATTTTCACATACACCCTTTTGAAAAGTTAGTCGTGACTCAATATGAAGATTTGATATTTATCGAAAAATGACGATTTAGATGAAATTGAAAAACTGTGCAAAGTTTCAACTCAATAGAAAATCATGAATTAAAAATTTTCTTAAATTTTGATGCTGTTGCTTGGAATCGCTCTCCGGGAACATAATGAAATGATAACAGATCGGAATAATGCAAATATGGGCATCTATCTTCATGGCTTTACATCGTCTCGATTACAGAAATATTTCCAGAATGATGGTGTCCACTGCCACCCTTATAGCAGGTTCCAAGGGCCTTCCAGGAGGGACCGGTTTTGGCACCTTCTGGAACTATGCGTATATGGGTGTCAAAATTCATGTTTTCCCAAGCCGATGAATATAGGACCTTTATTAAAGATACATTATGGTGACTGTAAGACTCTCTGGCCAATTTGTAACAGGTTCCGGGTGTTCTGCGAAAGTGACATTTCTAGACCAACATTTGAAAAGGGCGTAACAGCCAAAATTTATTCCTTCAGATTCCTCGTCTACATATGTAGTTCTATATGTGGACGAACAATCAGAAGGAATAAACTTTGGCTGTTACGCCCTTTTCAAATGTTGGTCTAGATTTGTTCAGGGTGTATGGCCAATCCCGTACCGATTTTACGAAAATTGCCATATCTTTGCGTATACAAAACATGACAAGCAGAAGAAAAATGCATTTTTAACATATCCTCGGAAAACCCGGAACATCTCCGGTGGCCAACGGCCAATCTGATGTTTCGCATGGGGACCGTATACTAGAAGAGTTTTCGCTTCCGAAGGTCCCGGTTTCATCGAAATCCGATCATTCTACGCAAAGTTATGGTGATTTGAACTTCGACAAAATTTTGCCTATCTCAATCTTTTTGTCTAATCCCTGTAGGTTGACGATTGTCGGCAAAATAGAAGTCTAAAGCTAAAGCTATTTTTGGTATTTTTGAAGTGCAATACCTAGTTTTTTTTTGTGTCTTTATTAAGGAGACTTTTAGCCCGAGGCTGGCTCGTCTCCGAAGTGCAATAGTGATTTTACGCCCCTAATGGGACGCACATGGTTGGACGTATTCTATTCGGGGTGGAGGAACACTTTTGCCAAGCCTTCGGTGTCTGCGGTCGGCGTCAACATGCTGAAGGATGAAGAAACCATTTCGGATTTGAAAAGTGACAATTGGAAGCAAGATCGTTTTGGCACATAAACGCCAGCTAAAAACTTTACCGGTTTCTCGCCGGAAAACCTCAAGAACTTTGGTTTTCCAAGGAGAGAAAAATGACCAGCACAACCAACAGCAACAACACAGCACTTTTGACTCTATTTACGGTAGAAGCAACAATAATAAAACGAGCCATGGACACAGTAATCAACCTGGTTCAAGCACCAGAACTAATAAACGGAGACGGCATGACAGCGAAGAAAATTTATCGGATTCGAGTTCTGAATTTTACGGTTTTCCAGCCGAATCTTTTATTTTTAAGGGGGATGATAATTCCCATTTGAGTGATGAAGTGAATCCTAATGATATAAGAAGTGTAGATACATTTAAAAAAAACTGAAAGAATAAAGCATGCAAATTTATCAAAGTCGCTCTATAAAGAAAATGCAAGATGATTTTATTATACGCGAGGAGAAGTGGATGAACGCTGTCATCAGAGGAAAAGTAGAATCACTGAAATTTAACACGGCAAGGTATAGCCTATGGAATTGAAAATAATTTTAAAAATTACAAACAGAGATTTTTTTGAAAATGATTTATTAGGCGGGATTAGAAATTCAATAAACTTTAAAAGTACTACCATCTCCGGAATCACTTCAAGAAAAAACTTCATTGTCATTAACAATCAAATTAATATATGTATAATGTAGATAATCAAATTTCTAACCTCATGCTATAAATTATTTGTAAATAAATATCATTTTGAAATTTTGAAAATTATTTTGAGAGCTGCATCCCATACCTCGCTGTGTATTTTTTTTCATGATTCTACTTTTTCTTTTGATGACAGAATTCATTCTTCTCTTAGCGTATTACTAGTCCAAACAAATAGTTTTCTTAAATTAAAATGAATTTTATTATTTTTAATAAAAAAAATTAAAAAAAAAATAGCAAATTGTTTTCGAGTTATAGATATTTGCAATCGATTTGTATTTTGTACTTTCTGAATAACTGCAGTGGTTAATCAAATAACTTTCCTCAGGGATGAGGAGTTGTAGAGGTCTAATGAAAGTAGACGTAACAAACAATCCCCTTTCGTACTGAGAAATGAGCAATAGAGATAAATAGAATAGAGAGAGGCGATATTGAGATTGAGAATTGTACAGAGAAATAGGTGGAATAAAGACTCATTCGTTGTATAACTGAAGACCGAACATAACGTGTTAATATTTCCATCCCGAATACCCCGTACAGAAATTAGTAATTATTACACTAAGATCGAATCTGTGTAAAATGTGTATAAGTATAGGTGCGTGATATGCAACCTTCGCTGAATGTGGCGTTTGATCCGGAAAGGAGTTAGCATTGGAAGCCAGGATTATTTATAATTACGGAACAACGAATTGTGCGGTCATCACGCTCGTAATCAAAAATGAAAAGCTGATAATAGACAGGAAGTAGTCATTTGTTGCTGTTTTCTTCGATAGCGGACAACATTAGCGCTTCTGCTAATGGATTCAATTAACACGATTGGCTCCTGGCCATGTCATCGGCAAAATTATCCACCTTCTAAACACCTCATATAGCAAAACACATCAATGCTCACATATATTTACAACGACCCACAATATATCACATGCATATCATAATTTATCCTACAAACAGACGTCACAACAGTGCGACTTTGTCATTTCGGTCTTCTGCTCGCTCCCAATCTAATTCTTCCCGGTCGCCGCCAGATTTAACACAACATTGTCAAGCTCATTCGGTATCAGCGGATGACTGGATGCTTCGAGTGGGAGCTTCGCAAGGTCCGCCACGTTGACGCCGTCGTCTTGTTCTTTTTCAATTTCGTCGATGTCCTTCTGCGTGAGCGTCACATAGGAACTGTTCGACTGGGTGATGTTGACAATGGTACCCGTGATGGGCAGCGTCGCCACCAGATCGTGCAGATCCGAAATTGCTCCGACATGAACCGGTGCGATGCCAGTCAGCACCTGTCCGTTGACACTGGTTGCAACCGGTACCGGGATGTCGCCCAAATTAATGTGGGTTTTGTTCGAATCGTGACTGAAGAAGGTCAGATCCACTTGTTGCTCCCTATGGCGATGTCGAGAGAGGAAAAACAACTAATTAGCACCATTCTAATGAGTGACTAGATATTTGGATTATTGGCGGATATACTCACGTGATGGGGTCATCTCCGATTTCCTCCGTATCATTGTCAGGGGCGTCGACTAGAATTCCGATTTCATAGACTACGGCTTTGATGACATAGCTGTTGAGAGGTAGATTTAATTAGATTTAGCTTGCTAATAATTCCGGTTCATCGAAATCTTTATGATGGATGATCACGTTCGGAAATAGTTGATGCGAAATTTGAAAAGATTCTTACATCGAATTTCTCATTAGGTTATAGGCACTTAAATAAATTAATTTCTATGCATCCCCGACCAATTAAGATGTTCATAATACATGACGTGGGCTTTAATTTAAGGTTATTTCCCTTCCAAGTAACATGTTTGTTTTAAAAACGGTCCTGAAAACCATAATTAGTCTACAAAACAGCTTTCTAAATACGTAGTGTGAAATTTTGATGTTACTGACGAGCTCGGTGATAGATAGATAAGTGGTAAATCTGAATCTCTGTTCACTAGCATCTTAGTGCAATTTATGCCAATTATGATCCATCCAATTATGATCACAGAGATCACGGAGTAACAACCATGACATGAAAAATGATTCTAATCTAAGCGTTGGCGGCGGATGGCTTCAATACAAGCGAGCTTAGCAATGGTGTAGAGTTGACCAGTCGAATATTTCTGGCGGCATGAAATGGCCTCAGGGAACTGGCTTGATGCCTAACGACGGGGTCGATGATAGTCCCACGGTTGACGGACGGTTTAGATGAAGAAAAACTGTCGTAGCGCAACGTGGCAGTGGCGTGGCGGTCCGCAACGGGGTTGAAAGCGGCTAAATGGTGATAGTGGCTCGGATGGTGGCTCGTTAGCAGAAGGCTGGTGGTCTATCGAGGGACGGCGTCGAGTGGTTTGATTGGCGGCGGCTGTCGGAAGACGAGGGCGTACCAAGACTTGGACGGCGTCAAATGCGTTCTCACTGTCGCCTTGGCAACGATTTCCACTTCGCGGTCCTGGTGGCAATCCACTCTAGGTAACGAACTATCAAAAAAACAATTTCAGTCAATTTCGCAGTAATCTCCACGAGGAATCTGTCGACGTTTGTCTTTCACGAATCACGACCGTGTACCATCGTTCGAGCACACGACTAATCAATCCCTCATCTCTTTTGTCGCTTCCACCTTTTCCACAGAGCAAAATATCTCATCCCCCACTCGGTACTTACTCTCGCTACATCCGCCCACATAGCTACCCAATTTCGCATTTGTTCTGACTTAGCACCCGTCATCAATGCTTTTGGAAACCATCATCACCGCAGCCAAACGAGCGAATTTTGAATTGCCCTTTGATTACCATCTGAAAAAAAATAAACCCGACGACCCCACACCAATTACTAAAAAGGTTACCATTCGATAACAACATGAACAATTGATTCTAATCTAAGCCCAAGAATACAACTTTGAGGTAACTGGAAGTTCTAATTTTGTATATCTATCTATTTTTGTTGAATATCTTGGCTGTGTATACTGCATATGCACAAGACTGGACAAATTGATACCAAACATGCGAAAAAAAAATCCTCGTGTCTTGGTGGGACTGAAACCCACAACCTTCTACTCTCTAAATAGGCGTCACAACCCGTACATAACAAAACCACTTAAGGTCACGTTATGCGAAAAAGCCATCTGAATCTGAGTACCAACATCCACCGCAGTTAGCTCTTTTCTGCAATCATCACATGAGCTTTACTGTTGTATATCCACAGCCAAGCGAACACATGTGTTTATTACCAAGAACTTAACATACTGAACAACTTGCTGGGCGGATTGTATATACAATATATAGTGTGTGAATCAATCACTCATTGCTACGCCAACCACTTGCTGGCTAAAGCATTTGATGTGTGCGATTGTTCGTCAATGAAATCGCAATATGCTTAAACGACTAGAACGATAGAAAGACCGGCAATTCGGATGTTACGAAAAATCATGTTTGCCTCTCTCATACACCAAGGCGTAACGAAAAGACTATTTGTTCACTTCATAAACTAATTTTTGATAGCAGGCCCGGAGGGCCAATCAGACGAATCAGTGAAGATAATAATCATTTCCCCCAGAAACTGCCTCCTAGCATTACTTCTGGGGAATATCTGTTTGTGTGTAAGTATGTCCAAAAAAAAACTCATTCACTTGTTAGGCACTTATTTATTTATTTATTTATTTATTTATTTGCGAAAAAGAAAAGATGGAATCTTTTTTGCAAATCAATTTGTCCAATTCGGAAAAATGTGCTTTGCATATGCACAGCCAAGATATGTTAAATGATTTTTCGTACGGCCGATTTTTCAAACAATATACAATTAATTTGTTGTATTCTTAATCTGTTTCCCGTTCTACCAAACGTTTCCTTATGTAAGGAAGACCTACAGTTTTTTTTTTGAGTGAGCTCCCCTCTGCTTCAAAAATATTCGCAAAAATGTTGCCTGGACAAATCTCACCTATTGGAGAATGTCTTGCTCTTAGCTTAGAGGTAGTGTTTATTCTTTAATCTTTGTTATCTTGTGTCTTTAGTACATTCCAGAGCAGGAGAAATACCTCAATAATATCTCATTCTGTTATTTATACCATACTTTGTTATGAACTAGCCTTGCATAACAGGTAAAATACCAAAAAATAATACCAAAAATTAATATGCAAAATACTTAGGGCAAACAGGGGCAAACATGCCTTAGTTTGTGATGCGTTTGGTATTGAAATACCTAAGCATGGGATCGTACACTAATTACGTAAGCACTCATGGGGGGAGGGGGGGTTTGCCATTTTCTTACGCTCCATATAAATAAAAATATATTTGTACGGGAAAAATCTTACATGGGGGGAGGGGGTGTTGAAAAACCCAGAAAATTTGCTTACGTAATTAGTGTACGGCCCCCATGTTATGCCTAAAGTATTTTGCATATTAATTTCTGGTATTATTTTTTGGCATTTTACTCTTATGCAAGGCTAGTTCATACCAATTTCTGTTATCCAGATCGTCGCTCCTGCTCGGGTTGGTATTTTACTTCAAAAGCTCAGTATTAACCCGCTCTTGATCCGTTACCGTCGCCATAGTTGCGAATGAATTTTCTGCGCAGTAATCAGTAATCACCTTCGACAACCGCAACCGTTGGTGATAGTGTACCGCTGCAACGCAAACTGGAACGAATAATAAGCTCCCGCCATAAAGCCAGTCTAAACCCCCGATAGCTCCTAATATTTAGAAAAGCCCATCGTTATAGCTGGGTCTATCAACGGCGTTTGGTGGTGATCCTAGGGCGGAGCACGAGTAGGAGCGATACGACACGACGCGACAAAGAAATTTGACAGAGACTTGACGACGAGAAAGAAGCGTTCTATGCACAGCTGGAGCAGACATACGATGGACGCCCACTGCGGGACGTTAAAATGGTCATCGGTGACATGAACGCTCAGGTAGGCAGGAAGGAAAAGTATAGACCGGTCATCGGACCGGATAAGTAGTCCCCCGCGGAATGCTAGTCCAAAGCACTTTCTTCCCCCGCAAGAATATTCACAAGGCCACATGGAAATCACCTAATCAAGAAACGAAAAAGAAAATCGACCACGTTCTAATCGACTCTTCTAATTCTTCTCCGACATCACAAACGTCCGTACTTACCGCATTGTGAATATTGAACCCGACAACTACCTCGCTGCAGCTATGTTTAAAGGCAACTATTATGCAAAGTGAATGCACCTCGGATGTTAAGTCGTTAGTTCATAGGTGTAAAAGCACCAGAGACCGTGAAGAGACGGGGCAACTGTACCGCGCTAATAACGCACGAAAGTTCTATGAGATGTTAAACCATTCACGTAAGGACCACGTGCCGCAGCCCCATATGTGTAAGGACATAAACGGGAACCTTCTTACGAACGAGCGTGAGGTGATCCAAAGTTGACGGCAGCACTACGAATAGCACCTGAATGGCGATGTGGCAGACAACGGTGGCGGTATGGTAATAAACCTGGGAGCACGCAGGATATACGTCTTCCGGCTCTAGGAAATCCAGGAGGAGATCGGCTGTACTGGGTAATTGCCAAGGTTTGGGAGGATAAGGTTCTGCTGCATGAGTGGATGGAAGCTGTCGTGTGTCCCATTTACAAAAAGAGCGATAAGCTGGATTATAGCAACTACCGCGCAATCACATTGTTGACCAAGGTAAATACTCTCCAAAATTTTGTGACGCCGACAAACACCAATGGCAAGAGAGTTCGTAGGGCGGTTGTTAGATTTTCTAACAATTCTGTATAAGAATCTACCAAAACCTGTATAAGAGCTGGGCATATGCGAAATTGTTAGATTCTTATACAAAAAATGTAAGAAAAGCTTACACAATTGTTAGATTATTATACAATATTTGTATAAGAATCTAGCATTTTCGCATATGCCCAGTTCTTATACAGGTTTTGGTAGATTCTTATACAAAATTGTTGAAAAATCTAACAACCGCCGGTTGGGTGCAGTACTGGTAGTTTTCATTATCGTCATGTGAAAGCGAAAACAGTTGCATTTTCATTATCAAGCTACCAAAAGAAAATGTAGCGGGTTCCCGGTCACCTGTCACATTACAAGCAGTCATGATGGGAATGTTGCTTTGTTTTGAAATCTCAATTTCTAAATAGTTTATAACGCAGTGTTTCAACTTGCCCCGCGTATCGGGGCAAGTTGAAACACTGGGTTATATTCAGACATAAGCTAATTTTGCCGTATCAATAACAAAATGTATGTACATCCGATTCTTTTTTTACACGTGGGGATGCCTTCCGTGTAAAAAAAGTTTTCAGTTCAAAATTCGAAAATCCGTGTAAAAAAAGTTTTATGATTTCTCGACAAATGATGAAAAATGGAACAACTTTGCAAAAATTTTGTATGGGATTTTTTTTACACGGCCGTGTAAAAAAAAATCCGTGTAAAAACATAATCGGGTGTACTCAATGAGACTCAAGAAGCACGAGGTCATAAAGGTGACTATAATACTGCCAGGATTCGCATAAGAGTCCCATGTAAGTTTTTGAACGCTTTTTGATTTTCTTTCAGAAATTAGCTTAAAATTGTCTCCTGTTTAAGAAAAACTAATAAAATAGTAGGCTTTGTTCTAGAAATTTGACAATAAATCCCACTTTAGTTGTCTCATCTTGATGTTCTAGTTTTTGAAAGGTACTCTTTTACACAAAAAATAAACTTAAGTATGGTCCATTTTATTATCCCACAGCAATAAATACAGGTAAAGAGTATTACGTCAAATTTTTGTAAAGATAGCAGATTTTTTCAATTTATTAGTTTTTTTTTGTATTTCTCCATGTAAAACAAGTTTGATAAATTCAACGGCAAATTACTCAAGTCGGAGAAAATGACATGGGACTCTTATGCGAATAAAGGCAGTGTACAACAAAGTCACAAGCGTATTTTCAGATACCAATTTCTGGAGAACGCACTATGCTGAAAATTTATCAAATCGATTTCCTCCTACTGGTGACCACTCGGATTACTATTCAGGATGATTCATTATTTGGTTCACTTGTATTTATATTGTGCACTTGATTAATTCGGTTAATTCATAATTTGTTTTTCGGCACTGTACGAAAACTATTACACCAGATTTGGGTTTTTGGAAATGTATGTAGATAAACGTGTGGTGAATTTGAAATTCACCACGGGCTTCATTCTATAATCACCTTATGGGACCGGGGAAGGTTCTTAAGATGGTTCGCCTCCTTTGGAAAGGGGGGCTCCCTCCTTTGGAAAGGGGGGCTCCCATACAAATCAAACAGAAATTTCCACATAACTCGAGAACTAAGCAGAGAATAAATAAATTTTAAGCGAAACGAAGTTCGTCGGGTCTGCTAGTCTCTCATAAACTCTTCGATTGGAGAAATAGGTAGCTGGGGAAGTAAAAGGTGAAGTTCACGAAACGTTTACATACTCTATGTTTTATTTTTCCGAGAGTCAGTGCTCACTCTGCTCAGTAGATTAAGAATCTCAAAATTGCAGTTTGAACATGACTCCTTTTCATTCTTTACATTCATTGTAGGAGAGTTGCATTCATGACGGAATGGCCGGAAATTTTTTAAATTTATTTTCAGAACTTTGCATGTTTTTTGAATGTATGTATTTATGGACTAAGTTGAACTCTTGAAAAAAAAAAATTACTTTTGATTTCGAGGGTGACGTTTTGAATCTTTGTTTCAACTTCCCCCGCACCACGCATTTCTATTTGCTCCGAAGAGTTGAACATGCGGAGTAATATCAAACAACCAAAATACAAAAATTAAAACGGGTCGTTCATCGATTTTTCATAATCATTATGCTTATTCAACATTGAATGATTACCTATCGTGAAAATTTGATGAAAGAACACTTCCAAACATCGTTTTGAGACCTGTTTCATTGGCACGCCAAATAGTTGGTTTAGATTTTACAAAAGGCGAAAAATAAACAATGGCGGAGATTGTTTTTGAAAGCTGCAATCTTCCAGGAGTGGCAGTCAGAAGGTGCGTTTAGGGGAGTAGTTTGTTGAAAAAAAAATCAGAGCATTCGGTCATTTCAAAAGATATTTTAGTTACTAGATAAAGATTGTCGCTTCTGTTCCCTTTGTTCTGCTGTCCGAAACATGTGTGGTACATACCTGTCAAATCGTATGGATTTTCCTTCTTTGACATTTAGCTCCCCTATCCTCGCCAGCAAAAGATGTTCCGGACAGCGACGACAGGGACAATCTTTATCTAGTAACTAAAATATCTTTTGTCATTTCCTACCTAAAATACAGCTTCCATTTCAACTTATCCCGCATTTCAGCTTGCCCCGGTGTACCTTATTTATGTAAACGCTCTACCACAGACCAGGTGTTCGTGCCCACAACGCGAATACAACGTGCCCACACATTATCTACATATATAACATATATAAAGTATATGAATGTTAATAACAAATTTATTAACTAATGTAAATATTGATAGATCTGCATTTCAATAAGGTACCAGTAAAAACGATTAATGCAAGAGATGGCGTTTTTTCAATGGTAGTAAAATCGAAATTTTATCGCTATTAGACTACTAATCAGTGCAAACTAAGTGCAGGAGTCTTTTCACCTCATACTTCATTCCTTATCACTACTTTCTTCAAAAACACCACCATTTTCAATAAATTTGCAAAATACTTGATTTTCCCATACATTTTATCGATTTCCAACTACCATTCTTCCATGAGCTCATGGTGGAAAATGTGAAAATCTCAGAACATAGAGTAGCAGGCTAAACAACACAGATAGAAACGCCGCGTATCGCCACTCAGTGACGAGTACCGTAAACATGGTGCACGGAAGGTTGTTGTCTACACTTTTTACGGCTGCTGCACCCTGGAAGTAAATGTCATCGAAGTAAACAGTCGGTCCCCCATTGAACCTATTTGAAAAAGTTGTTTATAACAGCGATTTAAAATTAAATCCGTATGGTGCAGTAATAATAAGAAATGAAAATAATCAGTTTCGTAGGTGCACTAGGTACATGCGACTAATGAGTCTAGTAAAACAAAGGAATTTTGCGATTCGAAGGCATTCGAACTTACCCAATTGGTAACATAAAAATGTTGAGCTACATGTGGATGTTTATTAGAGTGGGGCATCATGGTTATTTTTTCAAATCAATGGTTTTTTGAAGTCATTGTGGGTCCTAAACAACTGTGCAGAATTTGGGCCCGATTGGTCGCTTCCTCGCATTCCGCATCTCGTTTGAAGTTTGTATGGAAATTAGTATGGGAGAAAGTTTATTTTTGCATTTTTACTTCTAGAGGTTTCAGTACATTATAAACTAAGTGGCACATTGCGTTAAAGTATAACTCAAAGGATGCCGAAAAACTTTGTTGAAGAAGGTACACTCAGAAATCGATGAATTCACGGAAACACTTTTTCTTAGTATTTTATTATCTAAATTGAATTTATGCATTGAATATACTAAAATCTATTCTTCCGATGAGTAATTTTAAGCATGACTATGAGTAACTTGGTTTTAGCGTTAGCGATATCTTTTTTGACTTTTCCAAAGCGCATGCCACTGTTGTTGTTGTTGCCGTTTTCCGTTTTACTGATGTTAGCAACAGAATCAAATGATATTTAATTTTTACGTTTAATGTTATGCCAAACTGTTTGGTGAAATGGATGCAGTGCGCCAAGACCTGGGTGACGAGCTAATCATGAAATTGAATGGTAAGTGAGATCTTTTTCTCCTCAAAATGTTCTTTTTATTTCCGACCCGGAATAGAGCACCTTGTGCAGACAAGTACAATTAAATTTATCTTTATTTATTTCCTATGTTTTATAGATGAACAGATAAACACTGTAGAAACGTTCCTTCTACTGACTCAGGACATGGTTATGCGTGATCTCGGATTAAAACTTGGCTCATGGTTACGGATAGACAGAGCTCAGCAGGCATTGCGAAGTGAAGGTTGCTCGACGACTCCTCTGCAGGATTCAACCAATAAGAAACGACACACAATGGATGAGGACATTCAAATAAGTCCTTCAGAAATCAAGGGTATCCTTGAATCGGAGCTAAGCTGCCAGAAATTGTTGTACGGGAAGCTTGCAGAAGGGCGAGCGCTTCAGAAAAACGAGAAAAATCTAATCTGCCGTACAATTTGTCCCAAAGTATTCAACAGTGCGATGAAAACTGGAAGGTAAGTTTTTGCTCTGCTTAAGAATCTTCAAACAACACTATTGGTCCTCTCATTCCTAGAAAGATCACTCCTAACGAGAAACAAAAGTTGGCGAAAGCCATCGTTGAAGCTTTCGATTGTCTGAAATGCGATACTCCGGGGAAACCAGTTGAAGTGAGTATTATTTTAATGGTGATGCTAGATAAGTGAACGTTCATAAATTACCCCAACTTGTAGGATTAGCCAAGATTTCATACAAAAAATGCCACGAACGGAGTAGCCCCTGCTTTACTTATTAAATTTAAGCACAGAGAAACAGACGTCTCACTCAACATATGTTCCATCGTACACCTTTTTAACGGTTTATTTAACTTTTTGTAGGTGGTCAATCGGCCACCGATGGCGCTTTCATCGATTTTGCTTGTGTTTGACGTTTGCACACTACCGCCATCTGGTTGCCGCTTGGCCACTCACCGGGATTTTAGCATTGGGCGACAAAGTTTTCGTGACGATGATTTTGATTGCATTTTGTTCTAAGTGAGACGTCTGTTTCTCTGTGATTTAAGCGTGGCGTTATTTATGGATGGTCCCTGAGTTAGGTTTCCAATGGGATTTGTTGTAAATTAAGAATAAAAGTTTTTGTTTATTTTTATATAAGAAAATTATCCAGAGCCTTTTAGTCTTCACTTGTCATAAGAAGAATTAATGCTATTCCATTTATTTAATTCTACCATTATTATTCAATCGTTTCAGGCCGAATTCTTTTGGAAATGTAACGGCGAAGATAAAGGATCTCACACTGGATTTATTCAAAATTGGATCCGAAACTACAAATCAAAATCAAACCCAGCTAAGCGGATTCGTCAGCAGAAATTAAAGTTATCTGATGAAGAAGTTAACGCTTGCGAGGAACTATGCGCTACAGAGTTCACCCCAGAATTATATCCACGTGTAATGCAGCTACTGACAACAACTTTCCGGTACAGGCAATCGATAAGAGCCTCTAACAAATCAAGTTCTGAAATTTTGTCCGAATTTCCATGTTTATTGGATGAAGACGCGGTAAGACATATAATTCGTCTTAATATTGCAAATAATGTTTGTTTGTTGATTTTTAGATCCATCAGGAATTTGAGCTCATGTTTCCAAACCAGCAAAACGCAACAAGCTTCGAGTCCATTATTCCGTTGTGTTTAATGCTCAAGCATGAATTCGATGAAATTGCGAATGGTAAGTTATAGTACATATAATGCGTAAGGTAAACCACATATCGTATTTTTATTTTATATGTTTTCAGATGGAATTCGAGCTTTAGCTAAAATTTCCTCTGAGCTTACACAACAAGGCGCACGTAAATCAGACCCAGAAGATCTACCACCGATTGAGGACTTCTTATCAGTTTTTGTCCGATGGCGTCAGGAGGACAAAAATTTGGACTACTTCTTAACTAATTTGGTTGACACAGCGCCTTATGTCTTCTGTGACACTTTCTCTTTCGCAGAGGGTGTATACTATGCGATAATCAACGGTACAGCTTTGCATATCGGGCATAGTTTTCTCCCGGCTTTGGATGTCGTACTTAAGTCGTATAAGATCTTCAACTATCCAGTTCCATCCAAAGCAAAGAAAGTTCTCAGTTTCTTTGATATACTTGTTTACGATGTATGTAAATTTAGCCGCGCTGCTTCTGTTAATAATTTATGCGAAAAAATACGGAAATCAATAAGGCCGGCATCCTCATAAGAATGTTTGACAGGTTCGATTTATGTTTTACGTTCCATTTTATACTACAAGAATGGTTTCAATAAAAAAAACCATACATCATAAAAAAGCAGTTTTTTCCTTGAAAAAGAGCTTGAAACAATGATTAGAAATTAGCAAAAAAGTTACTAAAATTGACTCACAATATGCCTAAAATCTAGTTATTTTGTGACACTGTCAATTGCACAGGTTTAGTTTTGAAATAACTAAAAATTATGCATTGGGTTTCTATATTGAATTTAGTTTTACAGAGCTATCTACATTTTAGTAATGTTATGCATAAACCCAGCTGAACCGTGATTTTGCATGAAAAATAGTCATTTAAGTCTACATTATTATCTGAGTGTACGTTGCTGGAACGTTGTCCGGAAGTGCTGGCAGAAACATTGATTTCTTGCATATGGTTTGAACTAACAATTTTCGAAGCGTAATAACATTTTTTGTAGACCTTCCAGCTGCGTACCTTCTTCGGCAAAGTCTTTCGGCATCTTTCAGACTATATGCTAACGTATTGAGCCACGTGATTGACGATAAATTGAAGCCGCTAAGAGCAAAAACATAAAAAAGTACGTTTTCCCATACTAATCTCCATATAAATTTAAAACGCGATGCGGAAAGCGGATACGCAATCAATCGAGTCCATATTTTGCATAGTTGATTGGGGTCCCGAAACGGTTCAGAAAAACCTTGATCTCACTTGATTGGATGAAGTTTGTGCTTTCCCATACAACTGCGCCCCACTCTAATGTTTATAAATAGAAAAGTAAACTATTTTTCCACAACATATACAAAATAATATTCAATTATCGATCAGAGATGGATTACATACTAAAAATAAACAAATTATTACCGAATAACCGATACCAAAATTTCTGATAATCCATCTCGTCAATGGTGATCAATGCTAATTTTGGTTTGTTTCGACTGTTACGCGTTACCAGTTATAAAGTGTCTAGAAGTACAAGAAATTGAAATTTTATTCAAAGTGTGTCAACATTCTGTCAGATAATCACCTGAAATCAGAGATTTGGAGTGGTGTCGGTTTTACCCACAATTTTCCTAGCACACTTATCTTTTTGTACTACTCCTGATGGGGTCATCCATCAATACATGCTCTGTATTTGGTCAACGGTACAGCAGCAGTGCCACTACTCTGCTTTGTTCGTTTTCGAATTTTTGTTCGAAACTGTAAAATAAAAATCCAAGTCGACTAAATATTGATGTCCATTAGAGAAATCACTACTCGGCGATAGAAACCCTTTCCGCACCCGACAATATATGAGCAAATCGGACCACCTTCCTTTTTGTCAGTGAAGATAAATCAGTAATCACATCTCATTCCTATCCTCTTCGAATAGAAGCAAAAGCGAAGTAAGATCGTTCGATTTAAATCGTCACTAAAATTGCTCACCGCTTTAAAATTCACTTCTAGGTAGATAAATTGTTCATGTCTGCCGTATCCTAACGGAAAACTATCAAATCTATACGTTCACGCCAAATTCTGTCATGAAAGTGTGCATCTAAGTTTGGAAAATAAATATTAGCATTTCTATATATTATTGTAAAATGCGTTTAACTTCACGCAGAGGTAATACACACATCTCATTACTTTCCTACCTTCTCGACCTTTATGGTTTACCAGATTTACAGCACTAACAGTCTTAAAAATTAATGTCCACATTGTTGTTTTCGCTGAGAATCACTATTTTGCTATCTTAAATCATAATATCACTAACCCAACAAACACTAAAAAATGTATATTTTATAAAAAATAATCACTACATACGCCTTTGAAATTTCGCTGTTTCCGAACATGATTGATTGTCCAATAACAAAGTTTTCATTCATAAATGTGACTATTCACTTACAGATCCTTGTGGGTTCCGTTGGTGCTGTTGGTTTCCAGTGTTTCATTTCCCCCACTCCAGTAATCACCAACGTCCGGGTTAAATAATGTGCTCAAAGGATGAATGCCACTACTTCCTTCGCTACCGGGTAGTGGAATTCCATGCAACTGAAGAAAGAATGCGCACAACACGACTGATATCACGTAGGACGATGAAGCCATGATGATCTGAGAGGTTCCTTTTTCAAACCTATTCACGCCTAGGATCACTTGATATTGGAGCTTGTTGCCTTGTTTCAGTCTTCGGTTCACTCTACGCACGCAACTCACTTTCGTTCCTAGGACAGTTGCGATCGCTTGATTTGCTTCCGTTGGAACACAAGCTATCAATTGGAATGAACTGCAGCCGTCCGTTGCCCATTGCTTTTTATACAAGCATAGGAATTTTTAGCACCCCGCAGCTATCGCGATCACACCGGTGGCGTCTTCATGCGAACATATTATCGAGAGCTCGACTTCGCGGTTGCAAGCACATCGATGTGACACATTATCGGGTGTTGTGATCGATATAATACGTAGCTGTTGACGATCAGTTTTGGTTGGGGCGTACCACAGTGCTTTCGCAGCTTCAAACTTACGTTCGAAAATGCTTTAGTTCTGAGCAGATGGTTTTGGAGTATAAGGAATCTAACCAGTGGTTGATGATTAATTATCTATCTCAAAACGTTTAAAACGCCACCACCGTCCTTTTGAACACCTCCAAAGATGGTCCGGAGCACCAGTCTCTTAAATACCCCGAGTGCTTGCAAGTCCTCAATTTAAGCGATATGTTATTTTCGTATGTGGGTGGCATGACAAATGCTGAGTAATGTGTACCGGTGGTACTTCGTATACCTGAAGAAATGAAATAGACTCCATATCGCGGTCCTTAGCCTCTTACCCAGCAACTCCTTTCTCTACCTCCATGAGTAGCGGGCCGGGATACGAGGAACCTTTCGAAAGATCGGGTAAGCAACCCCGGTGCGAACTATGGTCGTATGCTCACAGGGAAAAGGAGGTTTTCTCCTCTCCGGAGATGCAAATATGATCGAGCATATGTTCTCCATAATTAGGATAGTTTTGATCATCGCGTGACTTTGTCAAAATTAATTAATTGGCTTTTTTCGGTGATAATTATACTACTCAGAGCGAAAGGGAGTAAATGAAAGTAATGAAGATACAGATTCGATTGACACAGCAAGCGAACGGCAAGTGTGAAATGAATAGAAACTGAAACTGAGGACCGTAGATGTGAGAACAAGCATTGTTAAAATCGCCGTTATTCTGCTTAACGTCCACCCAGGAACGGCTTGGATAGTGGACGGCTTGGTTACCACTGTACCACCGATTTCAACAATGCTTGTTCTCACGTATGACCGGCTATCTTCTATTCCCGTGTTGAACTTAATGTAACGTTGAAAAAACACATACATAAAGCTTTAAAAAAAAATGACCGGCTATCAGCTAATCTTCAGTTTCTATTCATTTCGCACTTGCCGCTCGCTTGCGGTGTTAATCGATTCTGTATCTTCATTACTTTCATCTACTCCCTTTCGTTTTGAGTAGTATAATTATCACCGAAAAAACAATAAATTAGTTCCGGTATGTTCTCCATGTTAGGAACGTCACACAACAGTATCTGTTCTCCGTGTTAGGGGTGGCTGATCATCGTCCGAATGATAGTGAGGGACTCTAAACAAAACTTTGCACCATGATCCTCCGGAAATTTAGGAGGTTTAGTGTCAGGCCCTGCAAGCCAGCCTTTAAAAAACAAGCAACAAAAAGGGACTAGCGATTGGAAGCTCGGTTCATGGAACTGCAAATCTCTCAACTTCATCGGGGGCAAACGCATATTCGCTGATGTTCTTCAGGATCCCGGATTTGGCATCGGGATTTGGCAGGAGGTTTATTGGAAGGGATCAATGAGGCGAATGTTTAGAGATAACCATATCATCTACCAGAACTGTGACAACATAGGCGACATGCAAAAGCGCGTGATCGGGTGGAGGCCGATCAATGAGATAATGTTCAGGTTGAGGATCAAATCCCTTCCTTCAACTTTAGCATAATCAACGTCCATAGCCCACACTTCAGAAGGACTGATATTGTTAAGGACGCATTCTACGCACAGCTCAAACGTGAGTACGACAGCTTCCCAAGCCACGACGTCAAAATTATCAAGGCAGCGTTGCTAGAAGAGAGTGAGCTCGATGGGGCCCCTCTTGAGGACTGCTGGAGTACAGTTAAGGGTCGATGCTGCATGCACGTCGCGTCCACGCAAGGTACCTGGCATCAAACGAACCGTTTGCTTGAGAAACTGCATATGTAACATTTTTGGTTAAAATGAGATTTTTATATGTTCTGAATCCTCTCCCAAAAATACATATTTAGGCAAAAAATACCGTTTTGGCTCAAATGCAGAACATAACTCATATTCCGAACATTGACGTTTTAGCGCCTTAAATTTTTTTTTCATTGATTTTCCGCACTTAGGATCAAGATTACAAACGAATTGACGAGAAAACTACACGAATAAAGTCAAAATGGCCGTTCAAATGCGAGTGTTCGGAATATGAGTCATGTTCGGAATTTGAGTCAAATCGGAACGAAAAAAAAAATTGTTCAGGAATGTATGAATTTTTTTTCGTTTGTTTGCGAAACTACATCTATGCACGCACTTTGAGGTGTAGCTATGGAATACTTCTTGCAATTTTCGCACTAGAAGTGCCACAGGGTGTTGAGTTTTGCCAAAAACCAAAGAAATCGATAGATTTGGTGCCAATTTGTTCAAAAACAGTTTTTTGTTGTTTTCTCGGAATTGTGTAAAATGGATATATGCAGTTTCTCAAACAAATGATTCAAATGTATTCGTGCACACGTATACGTGTTTCTTTGTAAGAGAGTATGCATTTACGCACGACCCAGCACACGTGCTTAGTAGTTGCCAAGCTACCACACGGGAGTGTACTGGAGTGTCAGTTTCGACCAGTGACAGGTAATACCGAAAAAACTCACCTCGGGCTCCCCCATAATTTCCCCCAGGAACTGCCTCCCAGCATTACTTCTGGGGGATAGGCAGTACTTATTGTACTCACTCATTCACACTCACACAGGCGCTCATCCAGTATGAGGCTTACTTGGGTACTCTCTCTGACGCATCCTGACGCTCGCTCTGACACACCATATGAGTCTTACCTGGGTGCTCATGACGGGTGACGATGCTCGTGGAGGACCAACGCGCACTGGGAGTTTTCGAAAGGAAAGCGCTGCGTACCATCTATGGTGGGATGCAGATGGCAGACGGTACGTGTAGGAGGCTAATAAACCACGAATTGCATCAGCTGTTGGGAGAACCATCCATCGTCCACACCGCGAAAATCGGAAGACTGCGATGGGCCGGGCACGTAGCCATAGTGTCGGACTGTAATCTGGCAAAAATGGTTCTCGACAACGATCTGACGGGAACCAGAAGGCGAGGTGCACAGCGAGCAAGGTGGATCGATCAAGTGGAGGACAATTTGTGGACCCTCCGCAGACTGCGTGGTCGGCGACGTGCAGCCATCGACCGAGTCGAATAGAGACGACTTCTATGCACTGCATAGGCCACTCCAGCTTTAGTCTGATAATAAATAAATAGGGTGCTCACCCCTGACATACTTAGCCCGGCAGGCTAAGCCGGTGTAACGAGAGCGCTGTTGAATGCGTTCTTCACATCCAGTGTCACTAACGAGCAAAATCGAATACCTTGCCTTTTCCGTTGGATCGCTATCTCAGCCGTCTTTACCACTGAGTTGATCGCACCCAACGTGGACCTATCATTGCGAAAACCGAACTGATTGCTTGCCAGACCGTCGTTACCCTCTAAGTACGGGGTCAGCCTGTTGAGGATGATCCTCTCCAGACACTTGCCCGTCGTGGCAATTAAACAGATCGGTCTGTACGCCAATGGGTTGCCGGACGGCTTCCCGGCCTTCGATAACAAAACTAATAACAAAACACTAATAAAACGGGCATCTGCCATTTCTCGGCTGGCTTTTCCTCGGCATGGTGGCGTCATACGCGCGTGATAGGACAGCTACCAGCGCATACCCGCTTAGACTGTCAGTGTTGGCCTCCAGTCCCAGATTAGTGGTGAAAATTTCGCTGTCGAAGTGATTGGTCTTCTACCCACGGGCCTGACAGGAATCCCCCGTCCTCGAATGCTGCAAACTATAATTGATCTTAACGCGAATTGCTAAGTGATCACTATGGGTGTAGCCCTCATCTATTGCCAGTCCATGTCTATTGCCAGACCAAGATTGACAAACGTTACGTCAATATACGACTCGATCTCATTCCTACGGAACGTGCTAGCGATTGGTGCAGCGGCTGCCCCAATCCACTACCCAAGCGTTAAAGTCTCCCGCTATGACGAACTGTTTCCGACCCAATAGATCGGACGAAAGCCTGTCGATCATCTGGTTGAACCGTTCTAATGGCCACCCTGGTGGGGGATAGCAGCTACAGTAGAACACACCGTTGATCTTGCCTACCGTGACTCCCCCGGTGGAGGAGTGTACCACCTCTCGGACCGGGTACGTTGAACGGGTCGGGCAGGAGGGCTTACGTTTACTTACTGGGCATACTGACCAGCCGATCTTCAACTTCCCTCGATACATTACCTTTTTGGCTTCCACGATCGGTATCCTAAGGTGGGTTACCGCCTCTTAGGCGTATAGAGGTCCGCGTTCGTGACCCCGTCCAGTTACTTGCACTGAAGGGTAAACTTCCCACCCCAAACGACCTCATCTCAACGCTGTCACCCAAGACTTGGGCCAGCTTCCTATAGTCCGTCCCGCTAGCTTGCGCTCCGCGTTGCAGAACCAAGAAATGGCCTTGGTGCGTCTGACGCTTCGCACGTCCCGACCGAGCGGCGAAAGCTTTTCGGCCGACCGCAGCGGTTAAAGAACCTCGTCGTACTTATCCTTTTCAGTTTTCACCAACAAGGCCTCGCTTCTGTCCTTTGCTTTCTTTACTTTGCCCTACTGATCAGCTGCCAGGGATTTTCGGTCCCTTGTGCCGTACAGGCCGGCTGGTACCCTCTTGCGGTCCGGCGACTTGCGTCTGGTAAATGTCTTTCCCCTTTTTGGGCCGAGAAGCCGCTTTCTCGGGTCGCAGCCCTTCAGGCTCCTCTTCACCCCGATCGGCCAGAGGTTGTAACAAATTTATTTTATACAAACATAGAGTAGAGTGGGGCAAGATTACGCACTTAGTTTTCAAAAGATCACGTAGCCCTTATGAAGCAAGCTTCTGCATATCATATCAATGTCGACGATTCGTATATTTACTCTTCCTATATGTTACCCAGTGGCAAACATATTGAAATTATTTTAATTCGCTTTAGTAGATCCCTTATTACAAGACATGTTCAAAACGCATCGGGTGGGGTAAGAGTACGCATTTTTCCAATCATGTACATATTTTAAGTATATATTAACATTTTTGCCCTCAGAATCGCATGCGAGTACTTTCAGAGGTAAGTATTTCAATGAAATAGTGTAAAGTGACAACTGGTAATTGATAATTTATGTACCACAAAAGTGCTATGGCTTATAAATGTCGACTTGAATTTATGCAATAATTTGAGTCGATGAAAATACGAGTGCGTGTTGGCTCTTGTTTCGGACAGCAGAACGATCGCGCGATTTGCCGAAATTTTGTGTTTTGCATTACGCGGCCGGTAATAAAGTTCAGTGCGAGTTGGCTCTTGTTTCGGAAGGCAGAACGATCGCGCGATTTACCGAAATTTTGTGTTTTGCATTGCGCGGCCGGTAATAAAGTTAATCAGTTCAGTGCTTGTTGGCTCTTGTTTCGGACGGGAGAACGATCGCGCGATTTGCCGAAATATTGTGTTCTGTATTGCGCGGCCGTCAGTGCCTGTTTTGTCGTGTTTCTGCTCAGTAAGCAGATAGTTCGCGCGGCCGAGTGAATAAACAATTGGTGCGTGATCGGACGTGTTTCAGGTAGGATTTAGAACATTCGTAAAATCCGAGTTTTTGGTTCTGATTTTAATGTTCGGAACTGGAACTGCAAGTCGCTAGGCTTCGCAGGTTGCGATAGGATAATCTACGATGAATTACATCCCCGCAACTTCGATGTCGTAGCGCTGCAGGAAATCTGCTGGACAGGACAGAAAGTGTGGAAAAGCGGGCATCGAGCGGCTACCTTCTACCAAAGCTGTGGCACCACCAACGAGCTGGGAACCGGCTTCATAGTGCTGGGAAAGATGGGCCAACGCGTGATTGGGTGGCAGCCAATCAACGCAAGGATGTGCAAGCTGAGGATAAAAGGCCGTTTCTTCAACTATAGCATCATCAACGTGCACTGCCTACACGAAGAGAGATCCGACGACGAGAAAGAAGCGTTCTATGCGCAGCTGGAGCAGACATACGATGGATGCCCACTGCGGGACGTCAAAATCGTCATCGGTGACATGAACGCTCAGGTAGGAAGGGAGAAAATGTATAGACCGGTCATCGGACCGGATAGTCTGCATACCGTATCGAACGACAACGGCCAACGATGCATAAACTTTGCAGCATCCTGCGGAATGGTAGTCCGAAGCACTTTCTTCCCCCGTAAGAATATCCACAAGGCCACATGGAAATCACCTAATCAAGTAACGGAAAACCAAATCGACCACGTTCTAATCGACGGTAAATTCTTCTGCGACATCACGAACGTACGCACTTACCGCAGTGCGAATATTGAATCCGACCACTACCTCGTCACAGTATGTCTGCGCTCAAAACTCTCGACGGTGATCAACACGCGTCGGAGTCGTCCGCCGCGGCTTAACATTGGGCGGCTACAAGACGGTAGACTAGCCCAAGACTACGCGTAGCAGCTGGAAGTGGCACTCCCAACGGAAGAGCAGCTAGGCGCAGCATCTCTTGAAGATGGCTGGAGAGATATTCGATCCGCCATTGGAAGCACCGCAACCGCTGCACTAGGCACGGTGGCTCCGGATCAGAGAAACGACTGGTATGACGGTGAATGTGAGCAGTTAGTTGAGGAGAAGAATGCAGCATGGGCGAGATTGCTGCAACACCGCACGAGGGCGAACGAGGCACGATACAAACGGGCGCGAAACAGATAAAACTCGATTTTCCGGAGGAAAAAGCGCCAGCAGGAAGATCGAGACCGTGAAGAGACGGAGGAACTGTATCGCACTAATAACGCACGAAAATTCTATGAGAAGTTGAACCGTTCACGTAAGGGCCACGTGCCACAGCCCGATATGTGTAAGGACATAAGCGGGAACCTTCTTACGAACGAGCGTGAGGTGATCCAAAGGTGGCGGCAGCACTACGAAGAGCACCTGAATGGCGATATGGCAGACAACGGTGGCGGTATGGTAATGAACCTAGAAGCACGCGCGCAGGACATGCGACTTCCGGCTCCAAATCTCCAAGAAGTCCAGGAGGAGATCGGCCGGCTGAAAACAACAAAGCCCCTAGAGTTGACCAACTACCAGGAGAGCTGTTTAAACACGGTGGTGAAGCACTGGCTAGAGCGCTGCATTGGGTGATTACCAAGGTTTGGGAGGATGAGGTTCTGCCGCAGGAGTGGATGGAAGGTGTCGTGTGTCCCATCTACAAAAAGGGCGATAAGCTGGATTGTAGCAACTACCGCGCAATCACATTGCTGAACGCCGCCTACAAGGTACTCTCCCAAATTTTATGCCGTCGACTAACACCAATTTCAAGAGAGTTCGTGGGGCAGTACCAGGCGGGATTTATGGGTGAACGCTCTACCACAGACCAGGTGTTCGCCATACGTCAGGTATTGCAGAAATGCCGCGAATACAACGTGCCCACACATCATCTATTTATCGACTTCAAAGCCGCATATGATACAATCGATCGAGACCAGCTATGGCAGCTAATGCACGAAAACGGATTTCCGGATAAACTGATACGGTTGATCAAGGCGACGATGGATCGGGTGATGTGCGTAGTTCGAGTTTCAGGGGCATTCTCGAGTCCCTTCGAAACCCGTAGAGGGTTACGGCAAGGTGATGGTCTTTCGTGTCTGCTATTCAACATCGCTTTGGAGGGAGTAATACGAAGGGCAGGGATTGACACGAGTGGTACGATTTTCACGATTTCCGTCCAGTTATTTGGTTTCGCCGACGACATTGATATCATGGCACGTAGCTTTGAGAGGATGGAGGAAGCCTACATCAGACTGAAAAGCGAAGCTAAACAGATTGGACTAGTCATCAACACGTCGAAGACGAAGTACATGATAGGAAGAGGCTCAAGAGAGGTCAATGTGAGCCACCCACCACGAGTTTCTATCGGTGGTGACGAAATCGAGGTGGTTGAAGAATTCGTGTACTTGGGCTCACTGGTGACCGCCGATAACGATACCAGCAGAGAAATTCGGAGACGCATAGTGGCTGGAAATCGTACGTACTTTGGACTCCAAAAGACACTCCGATCGAATAGAGTTCGCCGCCGTACCAAACTGACTATCTACAAAACGCTTATAAGACCGGTAGTTCTCTACGGACACGAGACCTGGACGATGCTCGTGGAGGACCAACGCGCACTGGGAGTTTTCGAAAGGAAAGTGTTGCATACCATCTATGGTGGGTTGCAGATGGCGGACGGTACGTGGAGAAGGCGAATGAACCACGAGTTGCATCAGCTGTTGGGAGAACCATCCATCGTTCACACCGCGAAAATCGGAAGACTGCGGTGGGCCGCGCACGTAGCCAGAATGTCGGACAGTAATCCGGTGAAAATGGTTCTCGACAACGATCCGACGGGAACAAGAAGGCGAGGTGCACAACGGGCAAGGTGGATCGATCAGGTGGAGGACGACTTGCGGACCCTCCGCAGACTGCGTAGTTGGCGAAGTGCAGCCATGAACCGAGCTGAATGGAGAAGTCTTTTATGTGCAGCACAGGCCACTCCGGCCTTAGTCTGATGATAAATAAATAAATTTAATGTTCGGTGAATAAGTGTGCGGTTGAACGTGTTTTGTATATAATGCGAAACATTTGTAAAATCCAGGTTACTTTGTCCTCCTTTGGACGGTTCGTAACTAAATTGATGAATATATTTTAATATTTTTTCAGCATATACTGTTATTGACAAACGCTCTATATTGTCGAATAGAGCTCCCTATTATTCACCTAACCCACTAACACAAATTTTCCTTCCCGAGACATCTATGAAAGTAGTATGGGTTCCCTGCATCTTCACTAGAAGATGTTGAACTAACATTCCTTCCCTTCCTTTCGTGATTGTAAGGACGTGGCCAGGTATACAACTGCTACTGTATAGGAAAAGATACTAATCCCAAGTACCAATTTGCGACAATATACAGTAGATTGCTCAATTGAGCATTGTATAGCCACCCACGATTTGTACAATCACATATGCTCTGCTATGCTATGCTAATTTGAGTCGATGAAAATACATGATTTATTTTCTTTCTGGCTGTAACATAAAAAAAAACTTTAGTTGCCAAACACTTTGTACTGGATTAGAAATTCGTGTATTTATCGAATGTAAAAGTTCAAAACTTCAAGTTCCTATGCAGGTCTTCTTCATTAGTAGGTTATATGTGGGTTTTATACAGTGCTCTGTAAAGCTTGACAGCTTAAGTAAGTCTTGACCAAAACCAACATATAACTTACTCGCTAGTTTGATGTTAGTTCCATTTGAAAGTTCTGAAGAGGAATACAAGAGAAAAAGAGGTTTCATATTTGAATCCAAAACACGGTTCTCTAGTACTCTTGTGAATCTAATTACATAACAACTGTATAAATTTACAATGTTATGAAAACTCATATGTGGATATGTACGTTATGTGGAAGATATTGATTTAGGAAAATGTATTGGAGGTAACCACTTTCCCTTCGATGGGAGTCGAACCCATGACCCTACAGTACGCTAGACTGGTGCTTTAACCAACTAAGCTACGAAGGACCTCCGTCGGCCTTCGCAACCTAGCGGCTACTGAACGAGCTCGAGATTCCCAAATTGGACGCATGTTTCTCTATGCATAAGGCTTCGAAGCATTGCAAATGTTACTTGGGGCAGTTCTTTCTCTATGTGTATAGCTATGTATGTAGAAGAGGAACCGAAAAGAATAAATTTAGTTGTTACCTGTTACGCCCTTTTCAAATGTTGGTTTAGAGTTCGGGAGTTTCTTGATTCTGTGAGCTTTCGAGTATTCCTATTTGGTACAATACGCTTCAGCAACCTTTCCACCTTGTCACACCAGAGAGCACGTATCGCGTAACACACGTGTGTATGCTTGTGCTGCAGGTGAGTTTGAGTGGTGTGTAAAAAAAAACAACCCTGTAATTGTCTCCATTCCCTAGCTTCGGAGCTAGCTAGCGGGTAACCGGGTTGAAAATCGTCAATTTTGACGTTATAATAGTTTTGAACATCTTATTACTTTCGAAATACAAGGGGCCGAAAAACAGAGGTGCTAGTTCAATCAAAGTTAATTGCCTATGTTCCGGGTATTAGACCACCCGAATTGGACATTAATTTACAATGTTATGAAAACTTATGTGGAAGATTATGATTTGAAAATGCATTGAAGGTAACCACTTTTCCTTCGATGGGACTGAGGGTCGTGGGTTCGAGTCCCATCGAAGGAAAAAGTGGTTACCTTCAATACATTTTTCAAATCATAATCTACCACATAATGTACATATTCACATCTGAGAGGTGACCTTGTGGGTCGAATGAAAAAGAGAAGATTTTTACGTACTTTAAAAATACAAACCAGTTTGATATTAAATATTATTGATAAAAAGATATTACACGATCTGTTTAGATATATAAAGCGAATACCCCATATTCCGGAATACCCCATATTCCGTAACTCAGCGGCCGGCGTAACGCGCAGGCAGCTACAGAGCACATCATTTTGAAGTTGTCAAGGTTCAATTCCCGGTCCGGTCTAGAATCTATTCGACCTCACAGTTAGCAACTGAAAGCTGCATTACCCTTAAATTATGTTTATTCTAGATACCAGAGTACCATATGTACCAAAAACATGAATCAGTGTTATTGATTGCTTCTCGGGTGTTAGGGATGACACATTTTTGTCACGGATGCGGGCCCCAGGGAATACTGTGCCTATACGAATCGATGCTTTTGAGTCATCTCGCAACCATGTGCAAATATGATAGTACAAAGTGCCATTCACTAGGACAGATAACTGGAGATGCAGGTTATAATCGTCAAACCTGTTGATGATCCTTGATCTTGAATCTTGTTGGTTTAGATTTGTTCAACAAATCCGTCTAGCTGAATGCTCGATTTATGCCCGTGTGAACTATATGTGTAATATCCAACTATTGTCTATCAGCGTCTATATCCCCAATATATCTAACTAGCACGCGAATAAAACTTCCACTGTCGCTATGCGCCACGGCTTATTTGAACACACCCATGCAAATAATCTACCTACTTGAAGTGGAAATTTTCCCATTTTCACTGACTTCATTGAATACTGTACTGTGAATGTGCTCAAATAAGCCCTGCCAAGTGTAGCGAGGATTTCTTGTTTGTCGAAACAATTAAGCTCTTTCGAAATACTGGTTAAATAGCAAACATATATGCTTGAATGATGAGGCAGATTCAAATCAACCTTCGGAAGCGATAACACGAATAATATGCGTGCAATTTTTCCTACAATAAAATCAGCAATAGGCGCATGGTCAAAGAAATGTAGCAAAGTGCAAATTCAGAAGGTCAATGAACAACAAAATACAGCTGCTACCTGTCTAACTAGTATGGCACCACATCCCAATTCAAATATGAATGGATAAACTAGATTACCTTCTTGGTGGGCCGCACTTGAGACATGTTTTTCAGATCACATACCGATAATTATACATGCCTACAATTTACGCAATTTTGATTCTACAAAATAGCGAATGAATCATTGTACATTGCACAAACAACTTATTTCAATATAGGGTAGAATACGGCATTGGCAGGGTGCGACAGTTGTTGGCACCCTCGACAATATTTGCGTTTTCCAGCAAACATACACTATTTATGAACATAATTTTGATTCAATCACACAATTTCAAGTCTAAGCTTTCATTTGAATAAGTTGTCTGTGTAAAAGTAGCAAGATTTGATGTGTTAATCACCGAAACAATTTTGCACCTACGAAATCCTTGCCGTTATTGCATTGCCAAAGAAAGCAGTGCACGAAAAGCAAACCGTTACTTACTTTTTTGGATCGCCTGTTTCTCCTCTTTATTGCGTATGACACGACAAATTAAGTACGTAAACTACTTTTTACACTAAACCACCACTTGATTATCACCACAAAGAGCAAATTTATGCAATATTTGCTCTATGTTTCACTAAATAAAATCGAGACTGTTCGTTTTCTTTGACAGCAGCACACTTCGGAATAGAGCGAGAGAATGTGTTTGTGAGCATATCAAACACACGCTAAAAAGATACCACGCACAATTCTATGTGAGTTGATTTTAGCAAAAATACGAACAAAATATCCGGCGATGGAATTTATTTCAAAAAAAAGTGTTAAAATACAAATGCTTCAGATTTTTTACGCAGACCATGAATTATATCAAAAGTGATAGTAACATCGTAGTATTTTAACCCTTATGTGGCTGACAGGACCACTTTCCTTTTGCAACTTCAATACTTTCCAAATAAATCATAACCATTCCCGTTCCTACATAGCGCATTTCAACCATAAATAATTGCCTACTTTTAGGGTATTATCTATCATTCAACTGTGAAACGTAGTGTAAGAATGGGGTGGCTCCAGCGGCTGGATAGGACAGTGCTGCCCATTATTCAACATATGAAGACTTACGAGGTGGAATATATTGTGAATATACTATACTACCAGAACCGACGAGCTTCGTTTTACCTGAAATTGATTAATTATATATTTTTTACATTATTTAAAAGACGGTTGAATAGACGAAATTTGCAGATTTAGATTCCATATATTAGATTAATTTTCGATTAAAGCAGAAATTTGTACTTTATTTGTATGGGAGTCCCCCCTCCAGAAGAGGAGGGGTCTAATACCATCATAAGCATCTTTATTGTTCCCAAAAACCTCTACATACAAATGTTCATGCCGTTTCCTAATCTATAAGGGCAGACAGACAAAAATTCTTTCTTATGTGTATAGATTTGGTTTTACGTAGTTTACGTCGAGCGGTATTGTCTTGTACACAACCACCATGATTTTTTTTTGATGAAACAAACATATCATGTAAGGACCGCAAAGAGCAAGTTGTATATTTGAAACTGGTTGATAGATTTTTGCTCACGACTCTTATGGAACGTACACACCGTCAATCAGTTTGACCAACATGACCACCAACTGTCAAATGGTTGTTCGAACAACTTCACACACGTTCAAACAAAGCAGCAACCAAAGCGTTTTCCTCGGGGCGGAGTCAATGTTCGTCAAACTGCTTGACTGGTGTGTACGTTGCATAAGGCATTACAAAAGACAAAAGATGTAAATCTTGGCAACGGACAAAAAGCATATAAGTTCCCTTCTCCAAAATGGTCAACATTATTCAAATGGTCAACATTATTCAAATAGGATGAAAATGGTAAAAGTTATGAAAATGTCAATATACACACTGAATACACTAGTACCCTATCTGCCATTCACGTCTGTTTGTTGTTGGCCGCATAAGGGTTAAATTTGTTTCACAATGTGTTTAAATGCTTTTGCCTATCTGTCTACATGACATAAAATTGACGCCAAGGCTTAAAATTGATGGTTTGTTTTAAGCCAGTTTTGATAATTAATAAAATTTGTTCCAAAATTGAGTGACGCGAAATGAGCGTGCGGCCGATTAATATGAATGAATTTTACTACTGGAGGATATAAACAACCAGCATTTGGCACCAATACATTACCAGTTTTCTACTTCCATGTCTAGTTGCTAAAGAGAGCAAACTCATTGCTGATAAAAGAAATTGCTATGCCAATAGAAGAAACGTTGACCTGCTACTTTATATTAAATTTACTGTGTTTGTGGTAAAAGCTGTTATATTTAGTGAACACCAATCATCAAAGAAAGAGCATACAAATGTATACCAGGTCAACTGTACCTGTGTTTTAGTGTAATTATTCATTATTTTTATCATTCAATTTGGCGAATGTCTTAGACTGCCAAGAATAGGTATTTTCCCCTAGATATGAGAAATCATGTTTCTTTCGTTGATTATTAACAGCGTGATTTTCAATTTAGCAAGAAGGGTATTCGTTTTTGGTAACATGAAAGAGATGATAATTGTTATTCGGTTTTTATAAACCCAATGGATTATTCCACATGAAGTTGCAGAAAAAAGTTCTTGTACGTATGGTTGGTAGCAACCGGTTGCCAATCATGGTTTGAACTAGTGAAAATCGGACCACGGAAAAACTATTTTCAGAATATTTTCAAAATAATCGTCTATTTGGCACCTTGAGGTACGTCTATTTGGTCCTAGTTGTCTATTTAGTACTAAATACAAAATTTAGAGAGGACTAGCTAGGACTAGGACTAGGAAATTTGTCTATTTCTCCATTACACAAATATGAAAGGTATCATTTATTATATTCACAGCTGCTGGTTCGCTGGTTAAGCAACCCCCTCGACGCTCGACCCAATTAGCGAATACTGTTTGTAAATTGGGATCTACCAGACAGCTATTTTAGCACATTCATTAACGACTTAAATAATACCAGTGATATTCATCGACGCCCAACCCCGACACAAAAAAAATCAAGAAATGTCGACTTTTACGCTTTTAGAAAATCCTATAGGAGCTTAGAAAAGCATAAATTTAGTTGTATTTGTCCGTCACATTTTTTTCAGATTGCTAAATGATTTTTTTTTTTCAAATTTAAAGGGTCCTACAGCGCTACCTCATTTATGGTTGTATGCGATAGTGCATCGGTCGTAAATCCATAAACCGATCTCATTAAAATTCTGGAAAAATTCAAAGTCCGTAAAAATAATATTTTTGTGTTTGGAAAATTTATAAAAATATTCTAAGCTGAGAAACCCCTTTTGTAAAAAATACAACATTTCAGAACGAATGAACCATCACACAGTGGCGGGCCCCCATACAAATGCCGGACAGAACTAGAATTTTTGAACGCTAAATTCATTTTAAGGTTAGAATTGTTATCTAACTTATACTATGCTACTCGAGTACTTTTGGTGGCGCAAGCCTTAAAGTCTAAAGCAACGGTTCTCAACCTTTTTATTGAGAGGTACCCCTTCGAACTTTTGCATGATTTGAGGTGCCCCCTCTCAAAAGTAGGCTTCCAATCCTCTTGAAAACATAATTCCGAGCCCTTTTGAAGGGAAGCTCCTTTAAGTTTTTAAGTCCCTTCAGAGTAGGCTTCCGCGTCTCTTTATTAGAGGCTTCTGAGCCTCTTGTAGAGAGGCCTCCGAGCCTCTTGAAGGCGATTTTCGAACCACTCAAAAGGAAGCTTCCGTTACATCTTGAAAGAACGCTTCTGAGCTTAGTATGCTTCCAAGCCTATTGAAAGAAGAATTCTGAGCTTCTTGAAGCGAGGCTTCCGAGCCTCTTGAAAGGAGGCTGCCGAGCCTCTTGAAAGAAGGCTTCCGAACCACTTGAAAGTAGACTTCCGAGCCTCTTGAAAGAAGGCAACCTAACCACTTGAAAGGAGGCTTCCGAACCTCTTGAAAAGAGGCTTCCGCGCCTCTCGAAAGGAGCCCTCCGATCCTCTGGTAAAAAGGCTTCAGAGCCTCTTGAAAGGAGGTTTTTAAGGTGATTATAGAATAAAGCCCGTGGTGAATTTCAAATTCACCACACGTTTATTTACATACATTTCCAAAAGCCCAAATCTGGCGTAATAGTTTTCGTACAGTGCCAAAACTCAAATTATGATTGTTCAGCAAAACTAAGCAAACGATCTACCATTATTTCAGCCCCATAGAGTAGAGTGGGGCAAGAGTACGCACTTAGTTTTCAATCGATCATGTGGCCCTTATGAAGCAAGCTTCTGCATATCAAATCAGTGTCGATGATTCATATAATCTTCCTTTATGTTACCCAGTGGAAAAAATATTGAAATTATTGAGATTCGTTTTAGTAGAACCCTTATTGCAAGACAAATGAAAAACGCACTCTTACCCCACCGGTGGGGTAAAAGTGCGCATCGGGTGGGGTAAAAGTACGCATTTATCCAATCATGTGCTTTAAGTATATATTAACACAAATAAGAGTTAATTACATTTAATTGATGTTTAATGAGCATATATTAGGGAATGTTTAAAGATTACGTAACTCTTAAAGGGGGGGGGGGCTCCCAAAAATGTGCACTTTCATACGAAAAACCATTGTTTTCTATATATACAAAAAACTACAAAGGTAAAAATATATATCAGGTTTCGCGTGGCGTATACAAAGGTATTTTCCTTAAAGAAAGTCCACCAATCACGTAACGTAAAATTTGGCTATTTCATCACCCCTCCCCCCTATCTTACACTATTTGTATGAATCCTCTAAAAATTATATGGATCGTCACACATTTCACAACCCTTCCAGCTAAACGTTGCGTAATTTATGAATGTTTCTTTTGATTGAATGAAATTATCATTTAGATAAAATTGTGTTTTCGTACTATGTTTAGGTGTACAACAAGTCCTAATACAATTTCATTATTTCGCTTCAGTGCTTTGTTTGCTAAGTCCTTTCTAACACCGAATTACTTCAACTTATCCTAAAAACTTGTGATAATTTCGAATTCTGTCCCTTTTTTCTTAGTTGTGGATCTTTACGCTTTGGAAGAAGTCTTATTTCGGCCGGAGGTACGGGTTTGACATCATAACTTGAAGATTCATATGCGCACTCTTGCCCCACTGGTTCCTGCGTACTTTTACCCCACAGTCCCAAAACTTATTCAAGTAATGGTTTTGACTTCTTGGAAAACCAACCGGATTGGTGTTCTGTACCATAAAGTACTCTATACAATAGGTTATCGAAATGGTATAATGTTCACCTGATTGAACGTATATATGGTAATGAAATACTAGTTGCGGAAATCCAATTATTTTTAGCAAAATGACCAAAAAGTTATCTAACTCCATATCTCCCTTGTTGTTTATTCAAATCGTTTACAATTACACATGATAATAGTTGGCCAGAATACCTGTCAAACTGATGCAGTGCTGCTAGTTTTATTACTTCAAAAAATCGAAAACGTACTCTTACCCCACGCGCACTCTTGCCCCACTCTACTCTACGCGTTATGGTTCTTTCATCTCGTGCTCTTGAAAAAAAATATTGGAAAAGCACGTGGTTTATAAAATGGCCGATTTCTGGCTTTATTGTATAATCACCTTAAGGCTCTTGAAAGAAGGCTTCCGAGCCTCTTGAAAGAAGGCTTCCGAGCATCTTGAAAGGAGGCTTTTGAGTCTCTACAAAAGGAGTCTTTTTAACTTCTTGAAAGGAGGCTTCCGAGCCTCTTGAAAGGAACCTTCCGAGTCTCTTGAAAGGAGGCTTCCGAGCCTCTAAAAAGGAGGCTTCCGAGCCTCTAAAAAGGAGGCTTCCGAGCCTCTTGAGAGGAGGCTTCCGAGCCTCTTTAGAGGAGGCTTCCGAGCCTCTTTAGAGGAGGCTTCCGAGCCTCTTTAGAGGAGGCTTCCGAGCCTCTTTAGAGGAGGCTTCCGAGCCTCTTTAGAGGAGGCTTCCGAGCCTCTTTAGAGGAGGCTTCCGAGCCTCTTTAGAGGAGGCTTCCGAGCCTCTTTAGAGGAGGCTTCCGAGCCTCTTTAGAGGAGGCTTCCGAGCCCCTTTAGAGGAGGCTTCCGAGCCTCTTTAGAGGAGGCTTCCGAGCCTCTTTAGAGGAGGCTTCCGAGCCTCTTTAGAGGAGGCTTCCGAGCCTCTTTAGAGGAGGCTTCCGAGCTTCTTGAAAGGAGGCTTGAGCCTCTTTAGAGGAGGCTTCGAGCCTCTTAGAGGAGGCTTCTGAGCCTCTTTTAGAGGAGGCTTCGAGCCTCTTTAGAGGAGGCTTCTGAGCCTCTTTAGAGGAGGCTCTGAGCCTCTTTAGAGGAGGCTCTGAGCCTCTTTAGAGGAGGCTTCCGAGCCTCTTGAAAGGAGGCTTCCGAGCCTCTTTAGAGGAGGCTTCCGAGCCTCTTTAGAGGAGGCTTCCGAGCCTCTTTAGAGGAGGCTTCCGAGCCTCTTTAGAGGAGGCTTCCTAGCCTCTTTAGAGGAGGCTTCCGAGCCTCTTTAGAGGAGGCTTCCGAGCCTCTTTAGAGGAGGCTTCCGAGCCTCTTTAGAGGAGGCTTCCGAGCCTCTTTAGAGGAGGCTTCCGAGCCTCTTTAGAGGAGGCTTCCGAGCCTCTTTAGAGGAGGCTTCCGAGCCTCTTTAGAGGAGGCTTCCGAGCCTCTTTAGAGGAGGCTTCCGAGCCTCTTTAGAGGAGGCTTCTGGAGCCTCTTTAGAGGAGGCTTCCTAGCCTTCTTTAGAGGAGGCTTCTGAGCCTCTTTTAGAGGAGGCTTGAGCCTCTTTAGAGGAGGCTTCCTGAGCCTCTTTAGAGGAGGCCTGAGCCTCTTTAGGAGGAGGCTTCTGAGCCTCTTTAGAGGAGGCTTCGAGCCTCTTTAGAGGAGGCTTCTGAGCCTCTTAGAGGAGGCTTCTGAGCCTCTTTTAGAGGAGGCTTCCTGAGCCTCTTTAGAGGAGGCTTCTGAGCCTCTTTTAGAGGAGGCTTCCGAGGCCTCTTTTAGAGGAGGCTTCTGAGCCTCTTTAGAGGAGGCTTCTGAGCCTCTTGGAAAGGAGGCTTCTGAGCCTCTTGAAAGGAGGCTTCCTGAGCCTCTTGAAAGGGAGGCTTCTGAGCCTCTTGAAAGGAGGCTTGAGCCTATTGAAAGGAGGCTTCTGAGCCTCTTGAAAGGAGGCTTCCGGGCCTCTTGAAAGGAGGCTTCCTGAGCTCTTGAAAGGAGGCTTCTGAGCCTCTTGAAAGGAGGCTTCCTGAGCCTCTTGAAAGGCGGCCTGAGGCCTCTTGAAAGGAGGCCTGAGGCCTCTTGAAAGAAGGCCTGGAGCCTCTTGAAAGGAGGCTTCTGAGCCTCTTGAAAGAAGGCTTCTGAGCTCTTGAAAGGAGGCTTCTGAGCCTCTTTAGAGGAGGCTTCTGAGCCTCTTTAGAGGAGGCCTGAGCCTTCTTTAGAGGAGGCTTCTGAGCCTCTTTAGAGGAGGCTTGAGCCTCTTTAGAGGAGGCTTCTGAGCTCTTTAGAGGAGGCTTCTGAGCCTCTTTAGAGGAGGCTTCTGAGCCTCTTTAGAGGAGGCTTCTGGAGCCTCTTGAAAGGAGGCTTCTGAGGCCTCTTGAAAGGAGGCTTCCGAGCCTCTTGAAAGGAGGCTCTGAGCCTCTTGAAAGGAGGAGGCTCTGAGCCCTATTGAAAGGAGGCTTCTGAGCCTATTGAAAGGAGGCTTCTGAGCTCTTGAAAGGAGGCTTCTGAGCCTCTTGAAAGGAGGCCTGAGCCTCTTGAAAGGCGGCTTCTGAGCCTCTTGAAAGGAGGCCTGAGCCTCTTGAAAGAAGGCTTCTGAGCCTCTTGAAAGGAGGCCTGAGCCTCTTGAAAGAAGGCTTCGAGCCTCTTGAAAGGAGGCTCTGAGCCTCTTCAGAGGAGGCTTGAGCCTCTTTAGAGGAGGCTTTGAGCCTCTTTAGAGGAGGCTTCCTAGCCTCTTTAGAGGAGGCTTGAGCCTCTTTAGAGGAGGCTTTGAGCCTCTTTAGAGGAGGCTTCTCTGAGCCTCTTTAGAGGAGGCTTCTGAGCCTCTTAGAGGAGGCTTCTGAGGCCTCTTTTAGAGGAGGCCTGAGCTCTTTAGAGGAGGCTTCCTGAGCTCTTTAGAGGAGGCCTGAGCCTCTTGAAAGGAGGCTTCTGAGCCTCTTGAAAGGGAGGCTTCTGAGCCTCTTGGAAAGGAGGCTCTGAGCCTATTGAAAGGAGGCTTCTGAGCCTATTGAAAGGAGGCTTCTGAGCCTCTTGAAAGGAGGCTCTGAGCCTCTTGAAAGGAGGCTTCTGAGCCTCTTGAAAGGAGGCTTCTGAGCCTCTTGAAAGGAGGCTTCTGAGCTCTTGAAAGGAGGCTTCTGAGCCTCTTGAAAGGAGGCTCTGAGCCTCTTGAAAGGAGGCTTCTGAGCTCTCTTGAAAGGAGGCTCTGAGCCTCTTGAAAGGAGGCTTCTGAGCCTCTTGAAAGGAGGCTCTGAGCCTCTTGAAAGGAGGCTTCTGAGCCTCTCGAAAGGAGGCTTCCTGAGCCTCTTGAAAGGAGGCTTCTGAGCCTCTTGAAAGGAGGCTTATGAGCATCTTGAAAGAAGGCTTCTGAGCCTCTTGAAAGGAGGCTTCCGAGCCTCTTGAAAGGAGGCTTCCGAGCCTCTTGAAAGGAGGCTTCCGAGCCTCTTGAAAGGAGGCTTCCGAGCCTCTTAAAAGGAGGCTTCCGACCCTCTTGAAAGAAGGCAGCCTAACCACTTGAAAGGAGGCTTCCGAGCCTCTTGAAAGGAAGCCTTCGAGCTGCTTGGAAGAAGGCTTCCGAGAGGCGTAAAACTATGCTTCTAATCCTCTTGCAACGAAGCAACTGAGGTTTAGTGAAAAAAAAAATCATTTTGTTCATTCGACGTTTTGTTCGTTTGATCTTTTGTTCCGCAGCCCTTCATACATTGTGCTGGTTGTGTCAATTGGGATTTATTGATCGCATTACATGTTATGTAAAATATAAATGTTTGAAATAGAAAATACACAATTATCAAAACTTAATCAATGAATTTTGATTGAAATTGTAATATGTCCGTCATTACGCATTTTTGTCCGAGGTACCCCTAGGGCCAGCGGAGGTACCCCCAGGGGTACATATACCCCAGGTTGAGAACCGCTGGTCTAAAGCATTAACAGCCTCCTCATTCTAACATTGAAATAGTCAATTTCCAGCTTTGGTGCAACTAGGAGCAAATCATCACACTTACTACCGGAAAGTAGACAAAAAAATAGGTTTTAATACATGATACCAGATCGTTCCGAATTTTTCCCAAAAAATGCTTAGTCAAATTTTCTTTCACCATATAAATTTGTTCGGGGGTTGCTTTACATCAGTTGGATTCGCCTAAAGATGCGCTAAACAACGCATCAATTAGATTGACAGATAAAACTTCGGAAGAAAGTTCGGTTCGGAAGTCCCGACTTCCGAATTCTAAGTTGGTGCAGTAGTGATAGCAATGAGGTTATTAAAAACAGGAGTGAATCCGAAGGAGTCCCCGATGACATTCCGATGGTGAGTAAGCGGGTGGCACCGCCCTCTGCCAATATCGGAATGTCTCATCGGAGGTAGCACCGAGCATCCGCTCCGATGCCGAGTAGAGGGTGGCACATGTTGTTGATGCAACGGTTAGTGACTAGGACCGGTCACGACAATGGCGCAAAAAAAGGATAGGATTGGTAGCCTCTCCGGTGGAGATAGACGGAGAGCCGAGGATAGAAAAGACTCCGGTTGAGCTAGACGGTGGTCTGATGGCTCTCCTGTGGAAATAGACGGAGAGTCGGGAAAAAATAAGAAGACTCCGGTGGTGGAAGACGGAAGTCTAAGAGTAAAGGAGGCCCACTGGAGACAGACGATGTGTCGAAAAAAAGGAAAAACTCCGGTTGAGGTGCACGGAGGTAAAAAAACAAATATGGCTCTCCGGTGAAGATAGACGGAGTGCTGAAAAAAATGGAGACTTCGGTGGAAGTAGACTGAGGCAATTAGAATTCAATTAGATTTGGAATTGTATTCTAAAATGTGCTTAGAGTTAGATTTTCAAATATGGTCCTGATTAAAAACAGGCAAAGGTTTGATATGGAGAAATTTTTTTTTATCTATTGTATTTATTTGACAGGCTCAGGCGTGTATAACACTTAACGGAGCCGAGACTATTAACGATATTTACAATCGATATCATCTATCATTATCATCATCAACAGTTAGTAAGGGAAAGGGACAAAGACCAAGATACTCGTGGCGACTTAAGGTTAGATTGCGTAATTTGGTGATGGACGGGGTTGGGATTTAGGTTTGAGGTATTTCAGCTGCTCATTCGGGTATTTGACGTCATGTCTGGTTTGGCGTAGCGTCGTGCTAGGGTTTTGGTTCTTCAGGGAGCATCTTCCGGATGGCCAGAGCTTCATGGTACACGGAACAATAAGACAGAGACAAGAAAAAAAAGCCTCGACATCGTGCGAATGAAGCCTCGGCTTAAGTCCTCACCTCTGAACCACGCTCGCGCAGAAACTCTAGGAACTATGGAAAATAGCCACCGTCCAAGTTCATTGTGTGACCAATTCAATTGCCAATTTTGAAGAGTACTCTGACGGACTAATGGGAAAAACTCGTTATTTGAGATTTGTCTATCATAAAATTCACCTTCCTGTGCTAGCGTGTCCGCCTTCTCATTGCCATAGATTAGGCAATGTGATGGGACCCATACAAAGGTAATCTTGAATGATCTTTCGAGCAAATTACGCATCTCCTCTCTTATAGTTGTAAGAAAGTAAGATGCGTGCTTAACAGGTTTCATCGACCGGAGTGCCTCGATAGAACTAAGACTATCCGAGAAGATGAAATAATGGTCTACGGGCTGATCGGAAATGATCCCCAAAGCGAAATTAATTGCTGCCAGCTCAGCAACATAAACCGAACACGGTTCTTGAAGTTTTCGGAAGTTGGTTGAACTTACGTTGAAAACACCGAAGCCAGTGGATCCGTTAATGCGAGAACCATCAATGAAATTCTGTTATTGCCTTCATATTTTTCAGAAAAAATGGAAGGGATAGATATTTTTCGAAGATGATCTGGTATTCCTTGGATAGCGTGTTTCATGGACAGATCGTATTCAATTGAGCAACTGTCGTTGACGAAGTGAACTCGTGATGGATTATAACATGGAAGACAGAGATCTGACGATATGTAGTAGAGATAGACTCGCAGGTATCTTGAACGATGAACCAGTTCAAGCATATTATCGAAGTTTTCTAATACAAGTGTGTTACTTGTTCCACATTTGATCAGCATATGGAGACATATGTTTGGATTTAAAATCGAGTATTTGTTCGGTTTTTATATTCTATTTGAAATTTTACTGCTATTTGAGCTATTTGCTATTTGTAAAACGAAAACATTTTTAATTAGATGCAACTTACAAACGAATTAAATAACTTTGTTACATATCAAATACATTTGAATAAAACTTTGGATTCAGATAAGAAATACGGATTAAATAGGAATTGGACTTGGATTGGATTTGGATTGTATTTGCATTGAAATCTGATTGAATTTGGATTGCATTTGGATCGAATTTAGATAAGATTTATATTGGAGTTGAATTGGATTTGGATTGCATTTAGATTGGATTGGATTTGAAATAGATTTAATTTGTATCTGGATTGGATTTGGATTGTATTTGCATTGAAATCGGATTAGAATTAGATTGAATTTGGATTGCATTTGAATTGGACTTGGATTGGATTTGAATTGGATTCAGATTGGATTGAATTTGAAATAGATTTGAATTGGATTTGTATTTGAATTGTATGTGCATTGAAATCGGATTGGATTTTCATTCGATTAGATTTGGATTTTGAATAGATTTGGATTCGATTTGAATGGATCTGGATTGAAATGGGATTGAAATTGGATTGCATTTGTATTGGAGTTGAATTTGAATTGGATTTTGATTGCATTTTGATCAGGGTTAAATTGGATTGAGTTTGGAACAGATTTGAATAAGATTTGCATTTGCATTGGATTTTCATTGAATGTGTATTTGAATTGTATATGCATTGAAATCGGATTGGATTTTCTTTCGATTAGATTTGGATTCGATTCGAATGGATTTTGATTAGATTTGGATTGGATTTGAATTGCATTTGGGTTGGATTTAGATTGAATTTAGATTGGAGTTGAATTGGATTTAGATTCAACTTAGATTGGATTGAATTTGGAATAGATTTGAATTTGATTTGTATCTGGAAGCAACAAAAGTTGGACTGGTGGTGAATGCGTCAAAGACAAAGTACATGCTTCTGGGCGGAACCGAGCGCGACAGGGCCCGCCTGGGAAGCAGTGTTACGATAGACGGGGATACCTTCGAGGTGGTCGGGGAATTCATCTACCTCGGATCCTTGCTAACGGCTGACAACAACGTTAGTCGTGAAATACGAAGGCGCATCATCTGTGGAAGTCGAGCCTACTACGGGCTCCAGAAGAAACTGCGGTCGAAAAAGATTCGCCACCGCACCAAATGTGTCATGTACAAGACGCTTATAAGACCGGTTGTCCTCTACGGACATGAAACATGGACAATGCTCGAGGAGGACTTGCAAGCACTCGGAGTATTCGAGAGACGGGTGCTTAGGACCATCTTTGGCGGTGTGCAAGAAGACGGTGTGTGGCGGCGAAGAATTAACCATGAGCTCGCCCAACTCTACGGCGAACCCAGTATCCAGAAGGTAGCTAAAGCCGGAAGGGTACGATGGGCAGGACATGTTGCAAGAATGCCGGACAGCAACCCTGCAAAGATGGTGTTCGCTTCCGATCCGGCAGGTACGAGACGGCGTGGAGCGCAGCGAGCGAGATGGGCAGACCAGGTGCAAAACGACTTGGCGAGCGTGGGGCGTATCCGAGGATGGAGAGATGCGGCCTCGAACCGTGCATTGTGGCGTCAAATTGTTGATTCAGTGTTATCTGTTTAGATGTTAACTAAATAAATGAAGTGAAATGAATTGTATCTGGATTGGATTTGGATTGTATAGCATTGAAATCGGATTGAAATTAGATTGGATTTGGATTGCATTTGGATTGGAGTTAGATTGGATTTGAATTGTATTCAGATTGTATTGAATTGGAAGTAGATTTGAATTGGATTTGTACTTAAATTGTATGTGCATTTTCATTCGATTAGATTTGGATTCGATTTGAATAGATTTGGATTGGATTTGGACTGGATTTAATTTGGATTGGATTGGATTTGGATTGGATTTGGATTGGATTTGGATTGGATTTGGATTGGATTTGGATTGGATTTGGATTGGATTTGGATTGGATTTGGATTGGATTTGGATTGGATTTGGATTGAATTCCTATTGGATTTTGATTGGATTCGGATTGAGGTTGGACTAGATTTGAATTGGATTTGGATTGTATTTGGGTTGGGTTTAGATTGGATTTGGGTTTGATTTGAGTTTGATTTAGATTGTACTTTGATTAGATTTAGATTGGATCGAGTTTGGAACAGATGTGTAGTGGATTTGACTGGATTTGGATTTGATTTGGATTTTGATTGGGAGATTGAATTTGGATTAGATTTAGATTGGATTTGGATTTTACTAGCATTGAAATCGGATTGGAATTAGATTGGATTTGGATTGCATTTGGATTTGACTTGGATTCAGATTGTATTGAATTGGAAGTAGATTTGAATTGGATTTGTGCTTAAATTAAATCGGATTGGATTTTCATTCGATTAGGTTTGGATTCGATTTGAATAGATTTGGATTGGATTTGGATTGGATTTAATTTGGATCCGACTGGATTTGGATTGACTGGATTGGACCTGGATTGGTTTGGACTGGATGGACTGGATTTGGATTGATTTGGATTGGTTTGACTGGTTTGGATTGGTTTGACTGGATTTGGATTGATCTGGATTGGTTTGGACTGATTTGACTGGTTTGGACTGGATTTTGGATTGATTTGATTGGTTTGGATTGAATTTGACTGGTTTGGATTGGATCTGACTGACTTGGACTGGTTTGGACTGGTTTGACTGATCGACTGGTTTGACTGATTTGGACTGGATTTGGATTGGTTTGGATTGGTTTGGACTTGGACTGGACTGGATTGACTGGTTTGACTGGTTTGGACTGGTTTGGTTGGTTTGGATCTGGATTTGGATTGGATTTGACTGGTTTGGATTGGTTTGGATTGATTTGACTGGATTTGGATTGGATTTGACTGGATTTGGATTGGATTTGGATTGGTTTGGACTGGATTTGACTGGTTTGGACTGACCTGACTGATCTGGGTTTGGTTGGACTGGACCTGACTGGATTGGACTGGATCTGGATCGATTGGATCGACTGGATTTGACTGGTTTGACTGGATCTGGATTGATCTGACTGATCTGGATTGATCTGGATCGATCTGGACTGGATCTGGACTGGATTTGACTGGATTTGACTGACTGGACTGGATCTGACTGATCTGGATCGATCTGGATTGGATCTGGACTGGATCTGGACTGATTTGGATTGATTTGGACTGGATCTGGATTGGTTTGACTGGTTTGGATTGGATTTGGATTGGATTTGGATTGGATCTGATTGGTTTGACTGGTTTGGATTGACCTGATTGACCTGGATTGGATTGGATTGGATTTGGACTGATTTGGATTGGATTTGGATTGGTTTGGATTGGATTTGGATTGATTTGGATTGGATTTGGACTGGTTTGACTGACCTGATTGGATTTGGACTGACTTTGATTGGATTTGGATTGGATTTGACTTGACTTTGGATTGATTTGGATTGACTGGATTGGACTGATTGGATTGGATTTGGATTGATTTGATTGGATTTGGATTGATTTGGATTGATTTGGATTGAATTCCTATTGATTTTGATTGGATCTGGATTGAGGTTGGACTAGATTTGAATTGGATTTGGATTGTATTTGGGTTGGGTTTAGATTGGATTTGGGTTTGATTTGAGTTTGATTTAGATTGTACTTTGATTAGATTTAGATTGGATCGAGTTTGGAACAGATGTGTAGTGGATTTGACTGGATTTGGATTTGATTTGGATTTTGATTGGGAGATTGAATATGGATTAGATTTAGATTGGATTTGGATTTTACTAGCATTGAAATCGGATTGGAAATAGATTGGATTTGGATTGCATTTGGATTTGAATTGGATTCAGATTGTATTGAATTGGAAGTAGATTTGAATTGGATTTGTGCTTAAATTGTATGTGCATTTAAATCGGATTGGATTTTCATTCGATTAGGTTTGGATTCGATTTGAATAGATTTGGATTGGATTTGGATTGGATTTAATTTGGATCTGGATTGGATTTGGATTGGATTTGGATTGGACTTGGATTGGATTTGGATTGGATTTGGATTGGATTGGATTTGGATTGGATTGGATTTGGATTGGATTTGGATTGGATTTTGATTGGATTTGCATTGGATCTGGTACTGGATTTGGACTGGATCTGGACTGACTTGACCGGATCTTGTACTGGATCTGGACTGACCTGGACTGACCTTGACCGATCTTGACTGACTTGGACTGACCTGGACTGACCTGGACTCGATCTGGACTGGATCTGACTGGATCTGACTGACCTGGATCTGGACCGACTGACTGGACTTGGACTGACCTGGACTGGATCTGGACTGGATCTGACTGATCTGGACTGACCTGACTGGATCTGGACTGACCTGACTGGATCTGGATTGACCTGGACTGACCTGGACTGATCTGGATCGACCTGACTGGATCTGGACTGATCTGGACTGGATCTGACTGATCTGGACTGGATCTTGACTGACCTTGGACTGATCTGGACTGGATCTGACTGACTGGATCTGAATTGACCTGGACTGGATCTGGACCGATCTGGACTGGATCTGGACTGGATCTGACTGATCTGGACTTGACCTGACTGGATCTGACTGGATCTGGACTGACCTGGACTGGATCTGGACTGACCTGACTGACCTGGACTGACTGGACTGGACTGGATCTGGACTGGACCTGACTGGATTTGGACTGGATCTGGACCGACTTGGACTGACCTGGACTGACCTGACTGGATCTGGACTGGATCGACTGACTGACCGATCTGGACTGACTTGACCTGGATCTGACTGGATCTGACTGGATCTGACCTGGACTGGACTAGATCTGGACTGGATCTGACTGGATCCTGGACTGAACCTGGACTGGATCTGGACTGACCTGACCTGGACTGACTGGATCTGACTGGATCTGACCGACCTGGACTGGACCTGGACTGGATCTGGACTGATCTGGACTGGATCTGGACTGACCTGGACTGACTGGACTGACTGGACTGACCTGACTGACTGACCTGACTGGATCTGGACTGATCTGGACTGGATCTGGACTGACCTGGACTGGATCTGGACTGGATCTGACTGGATCTGACTGGATCTGGACTCGATCTGGACTGATCTTGACTGACTGGATCTGGATCGATCTGACTGATTCTGACTGACCTGACTGGATCTGACTGGATCTGGACTGACCTTGACTGACCTGACTGGACCTGGACTGACTTGGACTGGATCTGGACTGGATCTGGACTGACCTGGACTGGATCGACTGGATCTGACTGGATCTGGACTGACCGATCTGACTGACCTGGACTGACTCTGGACTGATCTGGACTGGATCTGGACTGATCTGGACTGGATCTGACTGGATCTTGGACTGGATCTGGACTGACTTGGACTGGATCTGGACTGGACTTGACTGGATCTGGACTGGACTGACTGGATCGGACTGGATCTGACTGGACTGATCTGACTGACCTGACTGACCTGACTGGATCTGATTGGATCTGGACTGGATTTGACTGGACTTGACTGGATCGACTGGACTGGATCGACTTGGACTGATCTGGACTGGATCTTGGATCGATCTGGATCGATCTGGACTGACTTGACTGACCTGACTGACCTGGACTGGATCTTGACTGATTTGGACTGAATTTGACTGGATTTGGACTGATCGGATTGATTTGGATTGGGTTTGGATTGATTTGACTTGGATTTGGATTGACTTGGATTGACTTGGATTGGATTTGGATCGATCTGGACTGATTTGGACTGGATTTGGACTGAATTCTATTGATCTTGATTGGATTCGGACTGAGGTTGGACCAGATTTGAATTGGATTTGGACATTTGGTATCTGGGTTTAGATTGGATTGGGTTTGATTTGAGCCTGATTTAGACTTGTACTTTGATTAGATTTAGATTGATCTGAGCCTGGAACAGATGTGCAGTGGATTTGACTGGATTTGACTTGATTTGGACTTTGATTGGGAGATTGAATTTGGATTAGATTTAGATTGGATCTGGACTCACCAGCATTGAAACCCGGACTGGAAACAGATTGGATTTGGATTGCATTTGGATCTGAACTGGATCCAGACTGTATTGAACTGGAAGCAGATTTGAACTGGATTTGTGCTTAAACTGTATGTGCATTTAAATCGGACTGACTTTTCATTCGATTAGGTTTGGATCCGATTTGAATAGATTTGGATTGATTTAATTTGGATCCGACTGGACTTGGATTTGGATTGGACTTGGACTGGACTGACCTGGATTGGACTGACTGATTGGACTGGACTGACTGGATTGATCTGGATCGATTTGGATTGATTTGGACTGGATTTGGATTGATCTGGTACTGGATCTGGCATTGATCTACCGATCTGGTTGCATTGATCTGACTGGATCTGGACTGGATCTGGATTGATCTGACTGGATCTGGACTGATTTGGACTCGACTGGATCTTGGACTTGGATCTGACTGATCTTGGACTTGGATTTGGACTGGTTTGACTGGATCTGGATTGGTTTGGACTGACTTGGACTGGTTTGGACTGATCTGACTGGACTGGACTGGATCTGGATTGACCTGACTGATCTGACTGGATCTGATCGACCTGGACTGGATTTGGACTGGTTTGCATTGGATCTGGACTGACCTGATTGATTTGTACTGGATCTGGACTGGATCTGGACTGGATTTGGATTGGACTGACTGGATCTGGATCGACTGAACCTGGACTGGTTTGGATCTGACTGGATTGGACTTGGATCGATTTGACTGACTTGGACTGATTTGACTGGATCTGGACTGGATCTGGACTGACCTGGACTGGTTTGGATTGACCTGGACTGGATCTGGATTGGTTTGACTGGATCTGGACTGGATCGACCTGGACTGGACTTTGACTGGATCTGACTGGACTGACTTGGATCTGGACTGGATCTGATTGACCGATCTGGACTGATCTGACTGGACCTGGATTTGGATTGGTTTTGACTGGTTTGACTGGATCTGGACTGACCTGGACTGGTTTGGATCAGATTTGGACTGGATTTGGACTGGTTTGGATTAGATTTGATTGGATTTGGATTGACCTGACTGGTTTGGACTGAACCTGGTACTGAATTTGGATTGGATTTGACTGATCTGGATTGATTTGGACTGATTTGGATTGATTTGGATTGGATTTGATTGATTTGGATTGATTTGGATTGGACCTGGATTGGATTGACTGACCTGGATTGGATCTGGACTGGATCTGGACTGACCTGACTGGATTTGACTGGATTTGGATTGGATTTGATTGGTTTGGATTGATCTGACTGGACCTGACTGATTTGACTGACCTGGATTGATTTGGACTGGATCTGGATTGGATTTGGATTGGATTTGGATTGGATTTGGATTGGATTTGGATTGGATTTGGATTGGATTTGGATTGGATTTGGATTGGATTTGGATTTGATTTGGATTATATTTGGGTTGGATTGGGATTCGGATTGAATTTGGATTAGATTTGGTTTGGATTTAGATTGAATTTGGATTGAATTCCTATTGGATTTGGATTGGATTCGGATTGAGGTTGGACTAGATTTGAATTGGATTTGGATCGTATTTGCATTGAAATCGGATTGCATTTGGATTGTATTTGTCAAGGTATTTGTATTGGGTTTAGATTGGAGCTGGTTTGGATTTGAATTTGATTTAGATTGTACTTTGATTAGAATGAGATTGGATCGAGTTTGCAACAGATGTGTAGTGGATTTGACTGGATTTGGATTGGATATGATTTGGAATTGAATTCTCCAGTAACATTTTGGTTTTATAATGGTTTTAAGGCACACTTGTAGAGTGGAAAATGGACTTCAAGAGCGTTATAAAACTAAAAATGTTACTTGGGATTGCAATTTGATTGGATTTAGATTGGGTTGAATATGGATTGAATTTTTGATTAGGATTGGATTGAATTTTGATAGGGAGTGATTAGGATTTGGATTGGATTTATTTTAGATTTGGATTGGTTTGGATTGACTTTTGATTGGATTTAGATTGAATTTGGATTAGATTTAGATTGGATTTGGATTGTACTGAATTATCGATTGGATTGGATTTTGATGGAAGGTGAATAGGGGTTGGATTGGATTTATATTGGATTTCGATTGAATTTTTTATTGCATATGATTGGGATTTGGATTGGGTTTGAATTTTATTGCATGTGACTAGGATTTGGATTGGATTTGAATTGATTTGGATTGGATTCGGATTTGGATTGGATTTAGGTTAGATTTAGATTGAATTTTAATTGGATTTGGATTCGATTTGGAATGGATTAGATTGAATTTGGTTTGGATTGGATTTGAATAGGATTAGGAATGTATTTGGCTGGAAATGAACTGCTAATGTGTTGGAATCTGGAGATCTTGGAAACACAAGAGTTCGACCGCAAGTGCATTGGATAGATGGATGCGTATATCATGTTAATTTGTTATGCATAAAGGAAGAACTTAACCCTTAAATGCGCAATGTTGTTTTAAAACAACAAACCGAAAATACGTTTAATGTTAATAATTTCAATGGTTATTTACGTTAAAAATATTTCCGACGATTTCTAAAAAAATCGCCTTGCGCCTTTAAGGGTTAAATCATCTAGAGGGTTTACCAAACTTGGAGAATAAGGTTTTGAATGTTTTGAGGATTTAACTAATTTCCGTAATTTTTTAACGAGGCCAGCGGGATAATTGATTTTTCGTACAAGGTTAAAATACTTCAAACTTCCATTTACTTCCGCTATATTCACTTATGTATCAACAGATACGTATTTCGTTTTCTACTTGAAAACTTCTTCAGCGTTTTGTTATTTGTTATGTAGTCGATAACAAAACACTGAAGAAGTTTTCAAGTAGAAAACGAAATACGTATCTGTTGATACATAAGTGAATATAGCGGAAGTAAATGGAAGTTTGAAGTATTTTAACCTTGTAACATTTTCCCCTAAGACGCTCAATATTAATTATTTGATTTTCGTGTCAAAATCACTTCACTCTCGCCACTAGAAAATAAACTGGGACAAAATCCGTGGACCAGATGACCAGGCTATCTTATCCATTAAAGATCCCCAGCTTTAAAAAAAAATCAATAAAACTTAGTTATGACAATAAATAAATTACAAATTTAATTTGTCAGCCTTTGGATAACGCAGAAATCTCCGGAATCTTAGTCGTTTCAATGAACTGAAGTAGGAATGTGGGGATATTAGTGATTTTTATGATCTTGGTACAAAATTAAAAGTGTGCAGCTCCAGAATCTAGAATAAAAATGGGACATCAGATTCCATAGTTTTCTCAAAATGTATGGATTTATCATGGAATGCGGGACGTTTTCCGGGACACCTGGCAATGCGGTAGAGGTAGGCTGAATCCGGAACTATCCCGCACAATCCGAGACGTCTGGTCACCTAACCCCATATATTGTCGGCGTAGCACCAACTAAGAATTCGGAAGTCGGGACTTCCACCCGAAGCCACGAGCCCCGCCCTGTGAGGTTAGCTAGTGGATAAGGAAGTGGGAGGTAAGTTAGAAGGAGTGTAGCCAATAAAATGGTGAAAATCGTTGAAAAGTGCTGGTGAGTTTTTCTTAATTCAAGCGCGAAGATTCCCTGTCCAGCGGTAAACTTACGAAAGTGTGCCGACCCTGAGGCAGTTAATTCAGGGAGTCTGGGAAGTGCTCCCGGTTGGTTAGACCGGCAATTACATGGTACTGGATGGTGGTGGAAGAATTTGTGTATCTTGGAACATTAGCGACGTGCGGTAATGATGTTACCCGCGAGGTGAAAAGGCGTATTGCAGCTGCAAATAGGGCTTATTACGGACTTCGCAACCAGCTTCGTGGAAGGCCGCGTACACGATGGCTTTTTGCAGTTGAAGAGGACCTGAGAGCGCTCAACGTTCAGGGCGACTGGAAGCGATTAGCCCACGATAGAGTCCAGTGGAGAAGGATACTCCATTCGGCGAAAGTTCATTGAAGAGCTGTAGCCCATCAAGTATCAAGTAAGTGAACACAGACTAACAGACATACTTACTCGTGAAATGTTCATCGTTCACTGATTTACTTAAATAATTAATTAAATAATCATTAGTTGGCCAATCGACCACTCGTGGTGTGCACATCGAAATTGCTCGAGTTTTGCGTGTGCTCATTACCGCCATCTAGTTCGCGATTTGCCCAGCTAAGTGAAAACAACAGCTATCGTTAGAGCTTGTACGACGATATATTTGATGTTGAAGTTTGTACGACTAAATATGTATGAATGTGCAATATGTTATGTCTGTTTGCCGACCAACTGGCACAAGCTCATACAACCCTACTCATCGAGCGTAGTTGCTGATGAAGCAAGTGTATAGGAGCCAGACAATACTGAATACTCATCCTACTTGGTTGGCATTGTGCAAAAATACAAACGCTCATTTTTTTCTACTCAATAGTGAGTAGTTTTCTATTGCCATCTCTTTTTTTCCCACAGAAATTTTACTCACTTTTGATAAAAAATGGAACCACTCAAAATTTGAGTAGTTCCACTTTTTTTCAAAAAGTGAGTAAAATTTCTATGGGATAAAAAGAGACGGCAATACAAAACTACTCACCGGTGAGTAGAAAGAAATTTCTGGATGAAATAGTGGAGGAATTCCTAATGAACTTTCGGATGAATTCCTGAAGGAACTTCCGGAGGAGTTCCTGGTGGAGCTTCCGTAGGAACTTATGAGGAATTCCTGGAGAAACTTCCGGAGGAAATCCCGAAGGAACTTCTGGAGACAATCCTGAAGGAACTTTCGGAGGAAATCCTGAAGAAACCTTCTAATGAATCCTTCAAGGAACTTTCTGAGGAATCCTTCATGGAACTTCCGGAAAAATCCACAAGGAACTTTCGTAAGATTTCCTCAAGGAACATGTAGAGACATGTAGAGATGAAAGCTGCGGGGAATTCCTGAAGGAACTTCCGGAGCAAAACGCTGTTATGTCTTCTATGTTGGACTATTCAGAAGGAAATCCTAGCATTAAGGTAGCTTCACACCTCGAGAATTTGATCCACGGATTTTTCCCCCTGTATTTTCATATATGTTTTCAGGTTTTGGGCACGGAAAATCAAAATCCCTGCCCCATTGAAAATTCGGTGGAAAATATTCCCGAGGTGTGAGGCTACCTTTATCAGGAGGGGTGGCGAGGAAAAAAAATAGCGTATCCTGTAGAATTTTTATTACATGCTTCTGAGTGTTTAAAAAAACAAACTTTTGCAGAAATAGTGATTGGAATATCAATATGATTTATTAGATGAATTTTTGTGGAATACAAAATCTCCTTTACATGAATTCTATACGGAATTCTTTGTATAAAAATGTGCACGGCATTATAGAATATAAATAATTAAATACATATATCCGCCGCCCAAAAGTAAATTCCATTATCCGCAAAAACAGTTCACGCACTTGAACATTTTTATTTATCATGATCTGATTAGTCAAGGCCAACGCACTGCTAGTGCACTGGATGTCCTGGATCATATGTTTCAAATCAAAACAAACACGATGCTACGCATACCAACATATCTAATGACAGATGGACCTGAAAATGTTTTTTTATTCAGGGTTCGGGTTGGCACTGACCCAGGTTTAAAAACGAATTCGACATAAGAATCGCTAAAAATCGAGATATTGACCTCCCACCGATTCAAAATTAATCGATTATCACAACGATGAATTGATTAATAGAAGTAATCTATTGATTTACGACAATAAAATTGAATATGTGATAAAATTTCTTTCGAACCATGTGTCGTCTAACTACACTTTAAATGCATATCTTTTTACACTGAGGCTCCCGGAAGGTAATCTCTGTGTTTGCGGGGCATATTATCAGGATATTGATCATGTCGTGTGGGCGATTGAAGAACATCGTGGCCCCAGATTTGCAATAACTGAACATCTCCGGGTCCAAACCAAAGGAAAACAACCAAAGCCTACTGGGGTAGTATTGGGGGCCTTGATCTCGAATACATGTTCCTTGTCCACCATTTTTTGAAAGTTGTCCCTTCCGTATGTCTTTTTCTTGTTTTTATCTCCCAAGAAAAAGTTTGTCCTGTTATATGTGTGAAAAATCTCCAAGAATACATAACATATTAACTCTATGTGAACATCTGCATCGTAATTAATTCTTTTTCTTCTATGGCACTATATTTCAACTGGAGCTTGGCCCGCTTTTCAACTTCTATTATAGTATTTGCTCAGTTATTAATTGAAAGCTTTTCCATGCCCGCGATTGCATGAATATTTATCTTGAGTGGCAAGGCAAGTAAAATGGATACACTATGCCCAGGAAGTCGAGAATATTTCCCATTCGAAAACATACTAAACCGGACCGAGAATCGAACTCACCATCTCCGGATTGGAAATCCTATGCTATCCTATACTCCTCCAGGTTAACTGGTGACCCAGTTACTCGTTATTACTTAAGCACCCTAAATTCTTTTAATTTCTACTGTGATATTGTATTCCCTAAGAGGCTGTCCATATACCACGTGGACAGTTTTGGGAAAATGTATATGAACAACTGTCCACGCTAGGGGAGGGGGTATCTGAAACTGATCAAAACCTGTCCACGTGGTATATGGACAGCCCCTAACCTCGACCAACCGCGACCGCGAGTTTTTCGGCGCCCCAATATTAGCATTACTGCACATAACATATAGGCATCTTTGCCATGGAATGTGGTCCTTCCATGATTTTGAAATGCTAGCGAACCTAGCGGTGGAAGTCAAGCTTTACTGAACAACGCGCATAAGACAGAGCAGCATCGCATGCTTTGCCGCCTCTTTCTACCGCCTTGGATATACGAGAGTGCCGTTCGTCGATTGTTGATACACAAAAAGCCTACTTTGAAACTTGCAGTTTGTTCTATGATATCTATCTGTTTTGTGATTACTGTATAAGAATCATGAAAAATGATATCGAAAACATGATTTCGGCTCCGTAACGCTTCACAGGCAAATGAGCTTTCAAAAAAAACGATAGATTAAAAAAAACTAATCCAGTTCAATCAAGAGCTGATAGAGAAACATAGTGACTAATATAGTTCATACCAATGAAAGTTTAATCTATAGCAGTCAAGAACTCCTCAAACAGTATAATTAATACATCACGAAATACCAATTCCAGGAAATATCGAGAAATTCTTCTTTTACGAAGCAACTCGGAAATTCGTGACAAAAGTTTTTTCTTCAATGGATTCACTTCACAAGCATACTTGTAGCTGTAACGGCTGAAATCATTTCTAATTCATCACCTGTTTCTATCCAAGTTCTATATTGATACTTGTTATACATTGCCGGATGGTTATATATGAAGTTTTCACTACTTGAGAAAAGTTTACATCCTGAATTAGGCAGTAATATCCAAATCTAACTGACTGTGATAGATTACAAAGACCTAAACATGTTAAACACAAATTTCATAATGAGAACATAGGGATATTTATCACATCCGACACTAGCGAATTAACGATATGAAGAACGCAGTTCCACATATTTACAATTCTCCTAAACTTCTCCAAGGAATCAGAAATTGTCTCATATTCGCTTGGTTTCCGATCTAAATAAGGCAGATATGCTTCTATGCACCGTAAAGATGAATAACGGATAGTGGAAATTTTGATTATCGTCTCGCAGAAGTATTGTTTACCTGTGATCGAAGGCCGAGAAAAATAAAATCACTTCGATTCAAGTACTGCTAATAAGTTGGGTAAATATCCTCTGTTCCGCGGTGAAATCATTGAAATGATTTATACGCACCGTGGAATGGCGTGACATGCAATCTACGATCGACCAGTTTGTGAATTTCACAACTCTCCACCGATCAATACAAAATATCACGTGGCAATTGTGTACTGGCAGAACTACACAAAATATAAAACATTGAACAGATGATATGAAAAAAAATATGACACCTAAGTGTGCATCAAAGCAAGCAAGAACAAATGGATAACCTGGCATCTTATCAGAATTATCTTACCTGGAATTGGCCTGAGATTCCCAAGTAACCATTAGCACTATATTACGCCAAACAGCCATGTAGGGCCATTATACAGCTATTTTAAAACTTATAAGCATTAAATTAGCACTATATGGCCGATTTGGCGGAATATAGTGCTTATTGGTTACTTGGGTTAAGAAGTCTGAAAGTATTACCAATCACCCACATAACGGTACTTCTAAATGCATAAACGAGACACATTTCGGTTTGATATCACGGCGCATTTGCGATGTACGATCATGAACCAACAAACTGATTATCACCGGCTAGAGTTTTGCTGGTCAACCCAATCGGTTCAGTTTCATCCTACCGTTGGTAATGTGCAGTTGCTGAGGTTCTATAACACCTTTCCTAAGACGTGATTTCTCCAGAATTTGCAAAATACGTTTAACTAAAAAAAACGAGAATGAATACCCAATTAGTAACGGTGAGATTTATAAAAAAATAGGTAAAATGTTAAAAATAATAAACATCCTTCGATTTGCAGTTAACTTTATATCTATCGGCAATGGCTGTTGGTAGTCCGGTCCCAAATGACTCGATCAATCCGATAATTGCTAGCTTGGATAACTATTTTGGAACCCTTGCACAAAATCTTATCATTCGCCGCGAGGTGAATGAAACAGAAAAATATCAATCTGTGGATGGTCATACGAAGGTGCAAATCCAGCCAGCTGGATCTGCCACTCTGCAAGAGATTCTATTCCATCCAACCAATCAACATCTGGTGGCAACGAATAATACTGAATTGTTCAACAATGGGACCAACAAGGTACACCTGATCAAGGTAGATCTCGTAACAAAGCCCACAGATCATCCGGAAACAGTTGATCCCAAAGCCGAATCACCGGAAACCGCCACAACTCCACAGACCCTGAAGGGCGTCCCATCTTCTGTCGTAACAGGCACCACCGGGTCCAGCACTACAACTGGTTTGGTGTCAGAAACGATTAGCGGTAATAGCGCAGCGGGTTCCGGCAGTGGAACGACACTTAGCACCAAAAATTCGACACCTCTCGTCGAAATTGTCACGCCAGTAGGTGACGCGGCGAGTGCGAACGCTACCGCACCACCCACTACAACGTTGGAGGCCGAATCTGAGTCGAAGGAGATTCGGGACAAGGTAAAGGAGGTGGAAGCTGAACCGGTCATTTTAACTGTTGGTGTATGAAATTCCTAGAAGTGATTGAAATTACGTAATTTATAAAACTATTTGTACTTTATACTCGTGAAGTTAAATTAGAAATATAACAGCAGAAGTCATCTTTAGCTATGTATACGTTTCATAAGACATTTGGACATTTTTTAGCAAATTGTAGATGAAAACCCAATAAAATTATCTTGTAAATTGGAACAGGTCATAAGAACATCACTGTGCTCTATCAGTAAATAATTTTTACATTCATTTTATTTTTGTAGTCTAACAGATACAAATATTTTGTAATTTTAGGTATATTTTAGTTCTTATGTTTAGAACATGGGAAAAACTAAAGTATTTAACTTTCATGTTATTTTAAATTGTTGTGAAATAGGCATCCAAAATGGAAGATCGTAATAGTTCCATAAAGTGCTTAATAAAGATTTGTCGAGATAGGAAATCCGACTCTGATCATCTGTTGATGACTGGTGTAAAATTTGCTTGGATTATCTGAGGGATATGAATAGCCCATGTATTGATGAAATAGGGATATGTGCTGACTATCCAATTCTAGATCATGAAGACATCCGAAGACTTAAACATATTGGAACGAGATATGGTAGTTCAAAAAATCAAATCATTCGATTGTGCCACATGTTCTGAGTATTCTCCGAAAATTTGAGGTGTCGAAGCGTCCATGCACATGCACATCTTTTCAGAGTGGGTCTCTCGAAAGGCAATCTCTGTGTTTGCGGTGAGGATTATCAGGATATTGGTCACGTCATGCGAGGAATATTGTGGCCCTAGATCTGCGCTAAATGAACATCCAACCAGGGATGCCAGTGGATATTTTCAAATGTCTTCACAGTCGAATAAAAATGTCTTCAAATGTCTTCAATATCAAAACTACGATTATCAGCGAAAAAATGTCAAAATCCAATAGGTTTGTAACTTCAATCTTTTCCTTGTTTCATGTATCGTTTATTTTTTAACACTCAAATTGTTAGAATTCAAAAGAATACTCTTTTAAATCTTCATGAGTAAGATTTTCTAATTTGTCTTTAAATATAATGTCAAGACAGACAGCCTGTCTTGGTAAGAGTAGTCACCATGCTACTACCCAAGCCGTTCCTGGGTGGACGTTAGGCAGAATAACAGCGATTTCAACAATGCTGTTCTCACAACTGGCCCTCTACTAAAATTTCAATTTCTGTTCGCTTCATACTCGTCGCTCGCTTGTGACACCTATCCATACTGTTCTTCATTGTTGCGCTCCCTCTTACTTTGAGCTTTAGATGTTGTACTCACCGATAAATGCCAATAAATCAATAATGATTGAATAACTGAAAGGGTTTGCAGTAGAGTTTCTGAAGAAATTTCTTAAGAAACTTCAGGAGGAACTTCTGGATAACTTTTTGGAGGAACTTCCTGAGGTATTGCTGCTGAAATTTCCGAAAGCATTCCTGGATGAGATAACAGAGAAATCCCAGAGGTATTATTGGAGAATCTTTCGGCAACATTATTGGAGCACCATCAAGAGGAATTCCTGGAGAAACTTCCGAAGGGATTCTTGGCGGAATTTTCGTACGAATGCCTGCAGGAGCTTCGAGGGGAATTCCTGGAAGAAATGCTGTAGAAAGTCATGAAAGAAACAAACTAAGGAATTTCTGGAGGACTTAACGACGGAATTCTTGGAGGATCCTACGGAGAAAATTCTGGACGAACTTATGGAGGAGCTCCTAGAGGTACTTTCAAAGGAAATTCTGGAGAAATTTTCTGAAAGATCTCTGAAGGAATTGCTGGACGAGCTTCGTGTGGAATTTCAGAAAGAATTCCAGAGATGGATTTACTGGAGAAATTCTTAAAGGGATTTCCAGTTAAAATACTGGCAGAGTGCCAAAGATATTTCTTGAAAAATACCAAAGGAATTCAAGGAAGAATTCAACAAGAAAGTGTAACGAGTTAACCCTGAACTTTCTACTGAGTCTTTAATAAAACTCTGGCGGATTTGTTTTTGAAACTCCTCTGATTATTTTTCAAAAGATTCTCCTTTCCAAATTAAAAATAATTTACCGTGGCTATTCTGTCGACATTCGTAAGAATTTGCTATGGAAACTAAAGAAAATTTTCTGAGAAAATTGAAAATAATTTCTTGTTGAACTTTCCGTAAAAATGTGGTACATGGAAAATCCGAAGAGGCAACCCTGAAATTTCAAATACACATCTGGAGTACATCTCACGAAAACAGACAAATTTCTTGTGGAAATGAAAATGAATTCTTTGTGGGAGTTCAGATGATTTTCCCGCAAATAAAGATGAATTTCCCGTTTCAATTTTGGGGGAATTCCCTTATTTGCCCATACTGAAATTATTATATATTTCCAAGATAATTTGAAAAGAATTTTCAATTTCAATTCTCTTGAATTTTCATGAGAAATTCCTCAGAATTTTCATGGTTAATTCTTTTTATTTTACACGAATAATTTTTTTAAAACGAATTTTCACTGAAAATTATTTTTAAAATCCAAAGAAAATTCATCGAGTTCTTTAAAATTTATTCTTATTCTCGACGGGTATTCTGGAAATACCGAAAAGATCAGATGAATTATAAAGAAATTAAAAAAAAAATGGTTCTGGCCCAAAAAGTCATAATAGAATTCTATCTTTCTTGCCGTTTGAAATAAATTAGATCGGTCATTGCGTTCTGATACAATGATCGAAATACCTTTTTAACAGACACGTTGAAAACGCCACTGCTACCAAGGAAAATTCAAACGAATGCTGCCATCAGGAATTTTTTTAAGCAGTACATAACTAAAAAAAAGTACGTTTGACGTCTAATGCACTTGTCATGAGACGAGTTTGTACCATCCCATTTTATTCCACCACTTGATTGTACCTTGACTGATACGTATTTCGACCTCAACAGTAAGGTCGAAATACGTATCTGTCAAGGTACAATCAAGTGGTGGAGTTAAATGGGATTGTACAAACTCGTCTTATGACAAGTGAAGACATTTCACTAAAAAGCTCAAAATAATTTTCTTAACAAAGTCTAAAATGCGTTGCAGTTATCAACCTTATCAACCGCCTAGTGTAAATGTGTTTTTACGTTTGGAATTTAAAGCCCGAGGCATTAGTCTATTATGTATAACTTTTGTTATTATCTGCATATAGAAGTCGCAAAATTTATAAGTTAGTACTCAAATTATATTTATTCGCTGACTTATTGATTGTCTACAAGTATTTTTAAATAAGAAGGTAAGTCTTCAAATATTTTAAAAAGTCTTCAAAATGTCTTCATGAAATAAATGTCTTCACAGAGATTCAAATGTCTTCAAATTGAAGACATGTCTTCAAATCTGGCATCCCTGCATCCAACAACATCCAAAGCCTATTAGAGAAGTGTTGGCAAGTCCTGACCTTGAATGCATGACCCTTGTCCACCAATTTTTGAATGTTGCATATCAACTGTAGGGATCCTACATTCAGAGATATGCGAAAGCGGCCATCTTGAGCCAATCGAACATTGAGAGCTGTCAGAAGCTGAGCCAAATGAACATTGTTATTGCTGCGGATTGAAAGGTATTGCGATTAAAAAGGAAAAAAAAATACGAAAAGTTTTGTCGAATAAACAATTTGTTTTACATTGGCAAGATGAAGTCGTCTAGTTTATGCATGGTACTTTGTTCATTTGTATTGTACTTTTATTCTAGTGATAATGCACTGTTGGACGTTAGATAACGAAATCTGAAAATGCCATTATGCGCAAAGTCATGTTCGAGCTCCAACATTTTGCGCCACGGCAAGTGCTGGCAGCGTTTGTTTACGAAAGTAACAGCGTTGCTAAATTGTCTGGAAAAGTATTCGCACATCTCTTAATATAGGATCCCTAATCAACTGTAATCATTGTCCACGCATCTTGTCTGTCAAATCCCATCACGAAAGTCTTCCTCTTGATATTATAGATAGTAGAATCTATAGATGAGCGAAAGCATGGCTGAGTCGATTTTTTTGCCCGTGCACACGCGCATATGACGTCACAGCCCTTAACATTTCCATTGAAATCGTGACGTCATGCTCGTTTGGAGACACGTTTGACAGTTCGTTTGGAGACAGTGGATTTATCTTCGCTCATCTATATATTCCACTATCTATACTTGATATTTATTTCAATATCTGTCGCTACTATAGACACTATAGGTTCCATAGACGAGCGGAGGAACGGTTGGGTCATTTCGATTAAGTGTGTTTTTCCACTTTTTCACTGTGTACCACGTGAATTTGACGTCATACGCTCCGTTGCTTGGATTGCAATCGTGACGTCATGCTCGTTTGGCTACACTAACTGACAGTTCGTTTGGCTACACTCGCCTTCGCCTCAGCTCGTCTATGGAACCTATAGTGTCTATAGTCGCTACCCCTTTCGTATGTGTTCCTCTCGTCGATGTCTCCAAAAAAAAATCAGAAGGGTTATTTACAAGATACGACCGCTCGACGTAAACTACGTAAAACAGATCTTAAGATAATTAATTCGCTTATAGCTTAGAGTGACTGAAATTTTGACTTTTTCGCTCCCCTGTGCTTGAACGATAACATTTGCTGTTTTGATGATCCTCCTTTATTTTCAACTGAATTGTTTGGAAATTAGCTGAGTACGAGCAGTTTGAATTTTGTATGGAAATCGCCCCGAAAGATCGTTTCGTGAGGCAGCCCATTAACTATTTAGAGGGAGATCCCCCCCCGCCGGCACTTCCCAATACCGGACACTTCTTAAAACGGCATTTGCAGAGGTCCCAACTTCACCTTAATAAGTACACGAGGACGCTATTGAAAAAGCTTTAACGGCATGGAATATCAGAACTTTATGTGGTAAACTTTGTACAAAATTTGAAATTGAATAAAAATGCTTAAAATTTTGATGTTTCGCGTTATTTTAGAAGGTTTGAATCAACGATATTAAAATATTTTAAATAATGATCATGATTTGATAGATGTACCATGTAATTGTGGTGCAAATTCAATGTCTGTGTGTAAAGATCGTTTCGTGAGACAGCCCATTAACTCCTCGTTTTCGGAGGAGCAAATCTTGGCGAGTGTCTGTCTCCATGTCAGGATCGGCTCACAACAGCGTCTGTTCTCCATGTTAGGGCGGCAGATCATCGTCCGAGTGCCAGCGTGGGACTCTAAGTGAAACTGTGCACCATGGTCCACCGGGAATAAGGAGGAATGATCCTCCGGAAATTTAGGGGGTTAGGTGTCAGGCCCTGCAAGCCAGCCTGACATAAGCAACAAACAATCAACGAGATAGTACGGACCGGAACCATCGGCGACCACTGCGACGAAAAGGGACTAGCGATTGAAAACTCGGTTCGTGGAACTGCAAATCTCTCAACTTCATCGGGAGCACACGCATACTAGCCGATGTGCTCAATGATCGTGGATTCGGCATCGTAGCGCTGCAGGAGGTTTGTTGGAAGGGATCAATGGTGCGAACGTTTAGAGGTAATCATACCATCTACCAGAGCTGCGGCAACACACACGAGCTGGGAACAGCTTTCATAGTGATGGGCGATATGCAAAGGCGCGTGATCGGGTGGTGGCAGATCAATGAAAGAATATGCAGGTTGAGGATCAAAGGTCGGTTCTTCAACTTCAGCATAATCAACGTCCATAGCCCACACTCCGGATGCACTGATGATGATAAGGATGCATTCTACGCGCAGCTGGAACGTGAGTACGACAGCTGCCCAAGCCACGACGTCAACATCCTCATAGGAGATTTGAACGCTCAGGTTGGCCAAGATGAGGAGTTTAGACCGACTATTGGGAAGTTCAGCGCTCACCGGCTGACGAACGAAAACGGCCTACGACTAATTGATTTCGCCGCCTCCAAGAATATGGCCATTTGCAGCACCTACTTCCATCACAGCCTCCCGTATCGGTACACCTGGAGATCACCACTGCAGACAGAATCACAAATCGACCACGTTCTGATTGATGGACGGCACTTCTCCGACATTATCGACGTCAGGACATATCGTGGCGCTAACATCGACTCTGACCACTATCTGTTGATGGTGAAACTGCGCCCAAAACTATCCGTCATCAACAATGTTTGGTACCGACGACCGCCGCGGTACGACCTAGAGCAACTGAAGCAACCTGATGTCGCCATTGCATACGCGCAATACAGTCAAAGCAACCATTAACGACGCAGCGGAGAACAACGTCGGGTATATGGGACGAAGTCGACGGAACGACGAAGAGTGCAGACAGATTCTGGAGGAGAAGGACGCAGCGCGGGCGGTCGCGCTGCAGCAAGGTACTCGGCAGAACGTTGAACGTTATAGACGGAAGACGGAAGGCAGACCCGCCTTTTGCAGGAGAAGAAACGCCGCCTGGAAAAAGCGGAATGCGAGGAGATGGAACAGCTGTGCCGTTCTCAAGAAACACGCAAGTTCTACCAGAAGCTCAACGCATCCCGCAAAGGCTTTGTGTCACGAGCCGAAATGTGTCGGGATAAGGATGGGAGCATCTTGACGGACGAACGTGTGGTGATCGAAAGGTGAAAGGAGCACTACGAGGAACATTTGAATGGCGCCGAGAGTACAGGCAGTGAAAGTCAAGGCAGCGGAGAAGATGACTACGTCAGTTCAGCGGACAATGGAAGCCAACCAGCCCCCATCTTGAGGGAAGTTAAGGATGCCATCCAACAGCTAAAGACCAATAAAGCAGCTAGTAAGGATGGTATCGGAGCTGAGCTCATCAAGATGGGCCCGGAAAAGCTCCTGCACAAATTGATAGTCAGAATCTGGGAAACTGAACAGCTACCGGAGGAGTGGAAGGAAGGGGTTATATGCTCCATCTACAAGAAAGGCGACTAGCTGGAGTGTGAGAACTTTCGAGCGATCACCATTCTTAATGCCGCCTACAAAGTGATATCCCAGATCATCTTCCGTCGTCTGTCACCATTAGTGAATGAGATCGTAGGAAGTTATCAATCCGGCTTCGTTGACGGCCGCTCGACAACGGACCAGATCTTTACTGTGCGGCAAATCCTTCAAAAATACCGTAAATACCAGGTCCCAACGCACCATCTGTTCGTTGATTTCAAGGCGGCATACGACAGTATAGACCACGTAGAGCTATGGAAAATTATGGAAGAGAACAGCTTCCCTGGGAAGCTTACCAGACTGATCAAAGCAACGGTGGATGGTGTACAAAACTGTGTGAAGATTTCGGGCGAACACTCAAGTTCGTTTGAATCGCGCCGGGGACTAAGACAAGGTGAAGGACTTTCGTGCCTGTTGTTCAACGGTGTTATGCGGAGAGCCGGGTGTAACATTGTCGGCCGAACATTTGCAAAGGTGGCAGAACTGTACACCCGCCTGAAACGCGGAGCAACAAAAGTTGGACTGGTGGTGAATGCGTCAAAGACAAAGTACATGATTGTGGGCGGAACCGAGCGCGACAGGGCCCGCCTGGGAAGCAGTGTTACGATAGACGGAGATACCTTCAAGGTGGTCGAGGAATTCGTCTACCTCGGATCCTTGCTAACGGCTGATAACAATGTTAGTCTTGAAATACGAACGCACATCATCTGTGGAAGTCGGGCCTACTACGGGCTCCAGAAGAAACTGCGGTCAAGAAAGATTCGCCACCGCACCACAGTGTTTTATTTCGTCATTTTCACGATCGAAATTCAAAAACTCGAAAAGTGTTGATTTTGGATATAGAGTTTGTTCACAGAAATTTCAACATATTTAGGAGCGCATCTTTCGATAAAAATAGTTTGATGATTAATCCCCCTAAAAGTGAGTTGAGAAAATTATTTTTCCACCAGAATGAGATAGACACGTAGTGTCTTCCACAAAGTTGTAGTAAATATTAATACGAGCAACTTTGCTGAACATCCAGAGTTTCTATCTCTCATATATAACAAACTTAAGTCGTTTTATGTAAAAACCCCATTAAAATCTTATTTTTTATTCTAACTCTTTCCAATGATTTTTCCCATTTTCCGTCTATTCTACAAAGTTGTTAAACAAGCAAAATTACATGTTTTTGCTGAACATTGTAACATTCCATCTCACATACAACAAAAGTTATCTTTAAATTAAACATATTTTTAGAGGTATTTCCACCTGTGATTACTCCCTTAATTGCAAAAAGTCGCAAATTTCTTCACGATATGCTAAAAATCGCTTATTTCATTTTTATACTGACATTGAAAACTTCACAAACTGAAACATTGAGTCTTCTCGAATGCTGTGTTAAAAATTTGTAAACCTATGAAAAATCATAATATTTGAATAACTTTTGTTTTATAAGAGATAGAAAGTTACAATGTTCAGCAAAAACATGTAATTTTGCTGGTTTGACAACTTTGTAGAAGAGACGGAAAATGTGAAAAATCATTAGAGTTAGTTTAAGTTAAGAGAATGATTTTAAGAGGTTTCCACATAAACCGTGTTAAGTTTGTCGAAGCGTTTCTATTTGATTGAAACAGCAGAAACATCTGCTGCAGGTAATTTTTAGGACAAACGAGGAACTGACGCATCGATCACTGATATCGTTGGATCCCGTTGTATCAAAAGCCAAGAAGTCGAAGGAAGGTGCTTCCAGAAGATACTAAACTATTTTATTGAAAGTGTGAAAACGATGACATATAGAACAACGAATACAAATCCTGTTGAATTTAGAAACAACTTTTCCTTTGGTATTACAAACTATGCATTTCACGTTATAACAAATGCGGCGATGAAGCTTAGTTTCTATATTATTGATATAACAAACTTAACATGGTTTATAAGGAAATCCCCTTAAAATCATTCTTTTAACTTAAACTAACTCTAATGATTTTTCACATTTTCTGTCTCTTCTACAAAGTTGTCAAATCAGCAAAATTACATGTTTTTGCTGAACATTGTAACTTTCTATTTCTTATAAAACAAAAGTTATTCAAATATTATGATTTTGCATAGGTTTTCAAATTTTTAACACAGCATTCGAGAAGACTCTTGTCGACAAAAGTTTTCAATGTCAGTATAAAAATGAAATAAGCGATTTTTAGCGTATCGTGAAGAAATTTGCGACTTTTTGCAATTAAGGGAGTAATCACAGGTGGAAATACCTCTAAAAATATGTTTAATTTAAAGATAACTTTTGTTGTATGTGAGATGGAATGTTACAATGTTCAGCCAAAACATGTAATTTTGCTTGTTTAACAACTTTGTAGAAGAGAAGGAAAATGGGAAAAATCATTGGAAAGAGTTAGAATAAAAAATAAGATTTTAATGGGGTTTTTACATAAAACGACTTAAGTTTGTTATATATGAGAGATAGAAACTCGGGATGTTCAGCAAAGTTGCTCGTATTAATATTTACTACAACTTTGTGGAAGACACTACGTGTCTACATATCTCATTCTGGTGGAAAAATAATTTTCTTAACTCACTTTTAGGGGGATTAATCATCAAACTGTTTTTATCGAAAGATGCGCTTCTAAATATCTTGAAACTTCTGTGAACACTCTGTCAACACTTTTCGAGTTTTCGAATTTCGATCGTGAAAATGACGAAATAAAACACTGTGCGCACCAAATGTGTCAAGTACAAGACGCTAATAAGACCGGTTGTCCTCTACGGACATGAAACATGGGCAATGCTCGAGGAGAACTTGCAAGCACTCGGAGTATTCGAGAGACGGGTGCTTAGGACCATCTTTGGCGGCGTGCAAGAAGGCGGTGTGTGGCGGCGAAGAATGAACCACGAGCTCGCCCAACTCTATGGCGAACCCAGTATCCAGAAGGTAGCTAAAGCCGGAAGGGTACAATGGGCAGGACATGTTGCAAGAATGCCGGACAGCAACTCTGCAAAGATAATGTTCGCTTCCGATCCGGCAGGTACGAGACGGCGTGGAGCGCAGCGAGCGAGATGGGCAGACCAGGTGCAAAACGACTTATCGAGCGTGGGGCGTATTCGAGGATGGAAGGATGCGACCTCGAACCGTGTATTGTGGCGTCAAATTGTTGATTCAGTGTTATCTGTTCAGATGTAGACTAAGGCTTTGGTCCGATTCGTGAATCAAAATCAAATTAAACTTAAAAGTGACAGTTCGGAAATTATGAAATCCCCCGCTCATAAGAATGGCTGGTGCTACCCAGCAAGACCAACAAAACATCTATCAGAAATGATTCAATATCTGTCAAACGTAATCTTGTTCTGCGAGCAGGGTTATTTTTTTTTGTGGTTTAAAATTCTGTTTATTTGTCAGTTCATTAACAGTTAAAAGAGTTTACAAATTTAAAAATTAACGTCCAAGTGAAAGTTCAATGAATTTACATCTACAACATCGTTACTTAAATTAACAAAATTGATGTAATTAATAAACATTCGTAGGATCGCTACTCGTTTTCGTTTGTTGATACCTGCCAGTGCAGGTTTCGCTAAATCTTCGAATGAGAGTCTTCTCCATCCATCCATTAGCCCGGTTAGTCTCTGCTGTAGGACCGTCCACGCCGGGCCGACACGAGCACAAGAGCAAAATTTGTGTTGGAGCGTTTCTTGTTGTTGGTTCCCGCAATGGGTGCAGTTATCATTTGCTACACGCTGCATTGTGTATAGTAGCTTCCGATGTTCGATTTTTCCATTTACAAATAAGTACATTTGTGAACGATGGGCTGAAGACAGCTGTTTGACGGCGATGTTTTGCCATGCGCGTGGCCAGTCGATCATCGGACTGTTTTGTTCCACCTTAGGCCGTTCCGTTTGTTGAACGAAATGTTGGTGGATTTGCACGGCGGAGGAGTTTTGTTGAATTTGTGGGGGGATTTGGGATAAACATGTAAGGATTATTCTGATGTCGGGATGATCTATTGGAATTGCAGGGCGAGGATCAGCGGGGAAGAGGAGGGATCTATAGTACGGAAGGGAATCAATCTCTTTCAAATGTCTGTTCGTGGCCAGACTACGACTTTTAATGGCGGGAATGTGTAGGTTCAAACCACCATGCTCCCTTTTCCTGGTCAACTGCATGATCGGCACGCGAGCGACTATTCCTCTCCACAGGAACGTCCCCATCGTCGCTGTTATCTTCGCCGTGTGTATTCCTAGTGGAGGCAGCACCGACGAGAGGTACCACAATTTGGAAGTGCCGAAGGTGTTCAGCATTATTATCTTCTGGTGCAGCGTCAGCGTACGATGAGACTGCAACCACATTTGTTGAGAAAATTTACCCACGGGTTATTTGCAAATTTTTGAACTGTCATTTTTAAGTTTAATTTGATTTTAATTCTCGAATCGGACCGAAGCCAAAATGAAAAAAAAATGAATGTATTTTTATTAGGTTCTGTCTCATTTGGAGAATTAAACTTAAAAGTGACAGTTCGAAAATTAGAAAATCACCCCGTTATAGGAATGGCTGGTGCTACCCAGCAATTCCAATAGGACATCGATGGAAAATGATTCGATATCTGTCAAAAGTAATCTTGCCCTGCAAGCAGGGTTATTCGATAATTATGGGAATGTCACTTCTAAGTTTAATTTCAGTATATCCAATTGAGACAGACCCTTAAGGCTACCTTAGAGCACCTCCACGGGAGTCCCCATCTGGGTCCCTATCGCTATTTCCGGGCCCCATATAGGGACCCACTTCTACACCGGTAGTATCTAAACGGGAATGTAAAATAAGAACGCAACTCAAAATTAGCCGTGAGTTTCCAAATTTAGCGCCCCACACTGGGTTGCTAAATTTCTATACAGGGTTGCTATTTTGTGAAACGTCACTTTGGTGGGTCTCGTGGCCCAGTTCAACTCTGCCAGTGTTGATATGTTTATTTTGCGTAAAAGCACAGATAACAGATGTTGAGGCTAGCATTCCATATGTGTGTAAACATCCGCAACCGTTAAGCCCCAAACGCAATACAACGGAACGGCGACGGAAACGGCAAATTTGACAGAAAATATATGGGCTAACTGTCAAATTTTCCGTTTCCGTCGTCGTTCCGTTGTATTGCGTTTGGGGCTTTAATTCAAATGTATTTTAAATTGGGACCGCGTTTGGCAATCGATTGGAGATGGCGCAAGAATCATTGTTATTGAAAACGCAGCCCGATTGCGGCTGTCAAATGCATTGGCTGCATTCGACGGTTGTAATTCAGCTGCATCCTTATGTACTGCCGCAATCAGTTGAGTAGATGGCAGTAGTGGGCCAACGTATATCAATTCAAAAGTTTACACAAGATTTTCAATAAAATTTGTTCTAGCTTCAATGTCTGTTATCTGTGGTAAAAGTAATTATACTAATGAACCAGCTACAACGAGGCGCGCACCGGTGCTCGCCAAGGATTTTTGTGAAAGAAAATCCTATTGATTTTGTTTTGCAAGTTATTTCCACAGGAGGATGCCTTCCAGGAATGACTCAGAAAGATTCTTTAACAATTTCCATTATGTTCTCCCAAGAGTTCCTCTAGAAAATGTTCCGCAAGTTTATCTTTTCTTTGGTTTATTTATACAGACTGTTTTTTTTTTAATTTTTTCTACGAATCCCCGAAAGAATTCCCCGGCAAAACTTCCTGAAATGTTTGGGTTCTTTTAAAAACCTTTGCAGAAGTTCCCTCAAGAGTACTGCTATAAGGTTCTGCAGAAGTTCTTCCAAGAATTCCCTCAGAATTATTTAAAAATTTCTTCCAGAAAACACCCGGGAGATGTTAAAGAAAAATTCCGCGGACCACATTCCCGAGGTGTGAGGCTACCCTTAGGCTTTGGTCCGATTCGCGAATTAAAATAAAATTAAACTCAAAAGTGACAGTTCGGAAATTATGAAATCTCCCGCTCATAAGAATGGCTGGTGCTACCCAGCAAGACCAACAAAACATGTATCAAAAATGATTCAATATCTGTCAAAAGTAATCTTGCTCTGCGAGCAGGGTTATTTAACAATTTTTAAACTGTCACTTTTAAGTTTAATTCGATTTTAATTCACGAATCGGACCAAAGCCTTAAGCCCCAAACGCAATACAACGGAACGGCGACGGAAACGGAAAATTTGACGGAAAATAGCCCATATATTTTCTGTCAAATTTGCCGTTTCCGTCGCCGTTCCGTTGTATAGAGATGAGTGACGTTTAACGCTCGCACACTGATGTGCAATTCGGCATGTGTAAATACATGTTTGTTTTCCTTCTGCTCATAACCTCAAAATTGATCGAGTCATCACAATGGTTGCGAAGGAGTCAAAAAATATATGGAAATATACTCATTTTTACCCAAACTTTGCTGAGTAGCACTATAGATAGTGGAATATATAGATGAGCGAAGATAAATCCTCTGTCTCCAAACGAACTGTCAAACGTGTCTCCAAACGAGCATGACGTCACGATTTCAATGGAAACGTTAAGGGCTGTGACGTCATATGCGTGTGCACGGGCAAAAAAATCGACTCAGCCATGCTTTCGCTCATCTATAGATTCTACTATCTATAAGTAGCACCATCTAGGAGTGTTTGTTTTCCTTTTATCGCCACTCACACATTCGGACGTGAGAATCTCAATTGCGTTTGGGGCTTTAGGGTCTGTCTCATTTGGAGAATTAAACTTAAAAGTGACAGTTCGAATATTAGCTAATAACCCGGTAATAAGAATGGCTGGTGCTGCCCAGCAATTACAATAAGACATCGATGCAAAATGATTCGATATCTGTCAAAAGTAATCTTGCTCTGCGAGCAGGGTTATTTGATAATTATTGAAATGTCACTTTTAAGTTTAATTTAAGTTTAATTCTCCAAATGAGACAGACCCTTAGTGTAGAACAACAAACTAATCAGATTAATCCACTCCAAATAATCTAAACGTTGTTTCCACCTGAATTTTCAGGTACATTTTACGTGCACACGTAGCTGCAAATGCTTCAGAAAATTCAGGTGAAACTTACGTGTCCGGTGAATTCTATCCAAAACTCAGGTAGAACTTACCTGATTTTCATGTAGAATGAAATTTCTATCGGAAAATCAGGTAAAAGTTACGTGAATTTCAGGTGGAAAAAATCTACGTGTTTTTTCAGGTGGAAAGAACGTGCAGATTTTTTTGGGTGTCGGCATCTGACGTTTGAAGCTTTTTGAGGATTCGGCGAGGATTCACCTTAAGAGGAAAAACCAAATTAACCCAAATTTGAGTTGTCTCAAACGAGCGTGTTCCATACTGATTTATTGACAGTTTTCCGGCAGCAAAACAAAACAAATTCAAACAAGAGAATTTAATCAGCTGGAAGGTCAAAATCTGGAACAGGAATATTATTTAATCTGTTAAGTGTCTAGTTATCATAAGCTTTATTCATTTACACAGAAATGGGTGAGTACAATAAAAATTATTTACGCTCATACATATAAAATATATAGCCAATCTTCGTCTGACTGTTAGTAACTATGCCAGGGCGCAACAGTATATTGCGAATTCAGCTAATGCTCGCCAGAAATGTTCCGATTCAGAATGTACATCAAAGGCGATGGCTTGGGAGCGTGGTACTCGAACCCTTGAAGAAACGATCCGTTTTGAGCGTACAAGGAAGTGATGCGATCCCCTTCATGCAAGGGTTGATAACCAATGACATGACTCACTTTGCGCGCGGTTCAAACTCAATATATGCAATGTTCCTTAATACTTCCGGCCGTGTTATGTATGATTCTTTAATATATAAAAGCATCAGAGATCCAGACGAACACTTTTTTATAGAATGCGATACGAGTACCGTGGACCAACTTGCAAAGCATTTGAATTTGTTTCGTGTCAGGAAGAAGGTGCAAATATCAAAACCAGATTTGCAACCATGGGTGGCATTTACCAACAGAAAAGAATCACAGGATCAGAGTCTAACAGCTGCATTGACAAAAGGGAACATCGATGGTGCTTTTATTTATAAGGACCCACGCCTAGAGGAACTCGGATATCGTATTCTAGTGGGAAGCAGTACAGGACTTGATGATTTAAAAGCAATGTTTCCCGTAAAAACTGTTTTCCTTGAGAATGGTTCATATGTCCAACACAGGTACGGCCTGGGTATAGGAGAAGGCGTAGAGAATCACCCACCTGGCAAATGTTTTCCCTTGGAAAACAATAGCGACTACTTGCATGGCGTGAGCTTTCACAAGGGCTGCTACATTGGTCAAGAGCTTACCGCTCGGACACACCACACAGGAGTTGTACGGAAACGATTAATGCCCTTGGTTTTTGATCAGCCGGTCCGGGAGGGTCAATTTACGAGCGATGCTGAAATCAAAACCAAGGATGGTCAACCGGTTGGGAAGTTGAGGGGCTATTATCAGACCGTTGGAATAGGTTTACTACGAGTTGAGAAGGTTTTGTCCAATCAATCCCTAATAGTAGGCGATACAGTTCATTGTACGACTAATAAACCGGATTGGTGGCCAACTGAACAACCTAAAAAGCACTGAATCAAGTAATAACATTTTTACATACATTTAGTGACATGGATTATTCTTACAATCTCTTTTTCAGAAAAGCACAACAAACAATCTGACTTGAAAACGTCAACCGGACAGTTTTCCTGTGAGTTGTGCAAGTGGACTGAGACATTCGATTATTATGGCCGAGATCCTCCATTTGTGAGAAACATCGCATTTCACGAGGATTGTTTCATAATGAAAGATCCATTTTCACCGCCACCGTCCGTGGGGCAAACGTCTACCGTAGAACACTTCATCGTAATAGGAGCCAAATGTAAATTATGTTCAAGAGTTGTGTGTAATGACTGTAGTTATCTATATACGAAAACTTATTGCAAGCATTGTAGCTTGATGAATATCAATTTGTTTCCGCTAGATATTCAAAGTAAAATTAAAAGGCAATTTCAAAAATGAAACTGTTGTGCTTATATGATCCGAAATCCGAATACTGTATTCAATAACGGTCGTTAGCTAAATTGGGTGTTATACGTACAGGACTCTATTGTTAACCAGTGTTGTTTAACTGAACAAGAAAATAAACCACCAAAAAATAAAATCAAGGTAGCTAGAGCAATTTGTTTTTTTTTCTCATAATTTTTTGTGTAAACTATAATACAAATTATGAACGATAGCCAATTTGACCTCCCAAATACATAAACCCCGATAGAAAATTGCATTTACGTGGAAAAGAATACCATTTTCTTTTGTTAAACCGATTAAGGTCGCCCCGAAAATTGATGAAATCTGTTCGTGTGATACTGAAATTGTTTTCAGTATTTTTTGTAAGATTGTTTAAAGTTATCCTCATGACTTGCTTGAATATCATAAAGGATATTTCTTTCGATAGTAAAATGTTGAACATGAGTATAAATTACAAAAAATCATACCGTCTTTTCAGTCCATACAATGAAAACAATTCACACTGCTGTACACTCAGTTAGCCTCCGGTAGGTCTCCTCCAGGAACAAGCTACGAGAAGCAAATGAAAATAAATTCCATTAGTACCGCTGTAAGAAAAGAACACAACCAACACGATTGCCGGTGGTTCGTGTCACGGATGAATCTACTCACCATGGTTATGTTGTTGCCGTTCAAAAGAATCTGATCCAGCTTGGTGATTCGTCTTCCCTCGGAGGTGTTCTCGTACTCTGTCACATCCTCCAGCAGCATATTAACGAAATCATCGAACCCAAGCAGCGTGCCGACGATTTCCTTGTCGTTTTTCATAATGATGTGTATCCGAGAACCGATGCATTTGTCCACCAGTTCTAAACGATTCGTTATAACAAAATTATTTAATAATGTAATTTAAAGCAAATATTTGTACTCACCAAGTGGCAACAACGTGGACTGGTTTGGGACGGTAGTTTGAGCCATTTGTATTCACTTTAGCTTTAGTTTTAATGGAAATTTCCAAAATTTAACTCCGGAACTATTAAAAATATTACTTTTGGCGGTGCCCACGATTGTTGTGTTGTTATTTTGAAACAAACTTTGTTTACCTGCATGCTGATCAAATCAAGCTTTTCTTGCAAGAAGGGCATAAAGTACAAAACATTCAACACTGAAAATAATTGAAATTATTTAATCTGTTCACGTATTTAATATTATATTAGATTTTTTTAAAACTCTTCTCAAAAATTCTATTTATTATATATAGGGTGGGTGTACCAATTATCGCCATACATAAGAACAACTATTTTTTTTTAAATAAGTAAAAGGCATGTTAATGCACGCCCGCATAAATCCAAACGATAGCCGAACCATTATTGGAACGGTATACGTTCCAGGTTGAACCATAATGATAATGGTACTTAACCATAACCGTACTGTAGTCTGATAACGTTTTGACCATAGTGACTATGGTTTTCGTAGACCGGACTGTATGAGCAACGGGTTGTTAAGAATGTTAACCGTAAGAGAAAACGATTTTCTTCATACATTTTTGGAGGAAAGATTGTATCAGTACTATATTGATTATGGTTCGTAGACCGTAAACTTCATTTATTAAGGTTGAGATAATTGTTTTACCATGTATATGTATTGTTCGAAGAATTTACTGTTAATGGGTAACGATATCAACTATGTCCATGATATATTTGTAACTGTACGAACAACGGTAAATTTGTATGCGGGGGACTTTATATATCAAGCAAAAGGTTTTACTTCCTGCTGCTTAGAACAGCTGTGAGACGATCCCCACCAGTGCGTAAATAAAGCCAAAATAGCAACATCTATCATAACGCGAACTCGCACCGGTCGTTGGTACAGTAGACGTTCGATAACTGCAAGTCATTTAACTGCAATGCTTTTTAACTGGCTACTACTACGAACGGCTACTGTATTACAAAAGTTGGAGCGCGTTCTGAAAACAAAAAAAAATCCTGATTTTATTTATTTCCGTGTTTGCCTCAATAGAGATGAGTGACGTTTAACGCTCACACACTGATGTGCAATTCGGCATGTGTAAATACATGTTTGTTTTCCTTCTGCTCATAACCTCAAAATTGATCGAGTCATCACAATGGTTGCGAAGGAGTCAAAAAATATATGGAAATATACTCATTTTTACCCAAACTTTGCTGAGTAGCACCACCTAGGAGTGTTTGTTTTCCTTTTATCGCCACTCACACATTCGGACGTGAGAATCTCAATAGCAACCGGATATTCGCGAAGTCGAAGCAAATTCTGCTCTTCCCTCCTATGGGAAATCCCATTGGTATCTGTCAGAGTTTGAATGAAACATGGCCGCCATCTCCTCTTCTCTGTTGCTCTACTGTAAAAACCCATAAAGAACTGTCATTGCTTGTGTGAAGAATTTTGCTTCGACTTCGCGAATTCATCACCGGTGCGAAGCATGATTGCACTTCAACAACCTTGATAGAAACAACCGGAACGAGAACAAGTGTATAATAAAAATATGAACCCATTTCGTTCCTATACTAGACACTCATTTGGATACACATCGGTGGAGATCGTCTGAAAACCACAATAAAATTAGCTTAATCATTAAAATTGATTAATCCATAATAGGAACGCATGCACCAGTTGTGGCACTATTCTTAATTTTGGTTCCTTATTTGGCAAATCCCATTGTTTTCTTATGGGATTGGCCAAAGGAACCAATAGTGCGACAACTGGTGCAAAGGACTTCAAAAATTAAGCAAAATCAATTTTTATAATTATGCTTTGCTTGTTTTGGAGGAGATCAAAGGTTTTATCCGTTTTATCGTATCATGTGAATATGCTTTATCGATATGAACTTGGTTTGCAGTGATTTGATTGGCCATTTGGCATATAAAGCACTAGTGCGACAACTGGTGCTATAGCCACAACTGGTACATCTAGCCTATCATATATACGAATCATATAATTGCAATCCCAAGGTTCCAAAATGCTGTCCACGTTATGTAATTAATTTCTATAGGTTCACTCAAGCATTCACAATTTTTCAAATATTTACTATACATACATATACGTAAATTTCCGATTCCTTAATCTCAATCTACAATAGAGCTAATAAACTAATTTACTACTTCGTGCTACTTCTGTTCAATCTACTCGATTAATTAATTCAAATTTGTTAAATTCATAGATGCATTTTGTAATACAGGTTTGATCATTTAGTAGATTTTTAATATCACTTTTATGGTAAACTTCCTCCGGAAGTTCCTCCGAGAATTGCTCTGGAAGTTCCTCAGAGAATTCCTCCGGAAGTTCCTCCGGGAGTTCCTCCGGAAGTTCCTCCGGGAATTCCTCCGGAAGTTCCTCCGGGAATTCCTCCGGAAGTTCCTCCGGGAATTCCTCCGGAAGTTCCTCCGGGAATTCCTCCGGAAGTTCCTCCGGGAATTCCTCCGGAAGTTCCTCCGGAATTCCTCCGGAAGTTCCTCCGGAATTCCTCCGGAAGTTCCTCCGGAATTCCTCCGGAAGTTCCTCCGGAATTCCTCCGGAAGTTCCTCCGAATTCCTCCGGAAGTTCCTCCGGGAATTCCTCCGGAAGTTCCTCCGAATTCCTCGGAAGTTCCTCCGGAATTCCTCCGGAAGTTCCTCCGGGAATTCCTCCGAAGTTCCTCCGAATTCCTCCGGAAGTTCCTCCGAATTCCTCCGGAAGTTCCTCCGGGAATTCCTCCGGAAGTTCCTCCGGAATTCCTCCGAAGTTCCTCCGGGAATTCCTCCGGAAGTTCCTCCGGGAATTCCTCCGGAAGTTCCTCCGGAATTCCTCCGGAAGTTCCTCCGGAATTCCTCCGAAGTTCCTCCGGGAATTCCTCCGAAGTTCCTCCGGAATTCCTCCGGAAGTTCCTCCGGAATTCCTCCGGAAGTTCCTCCAGGAATTCCTCCGGAAGTTCCTCCGGAATTCCTCCGGAAGTTCCTCCGGGAATTCCTCCGAAGTTCCTCCGAAATTCCTCCGAAGTTCCTCCGAAATTCCTCCGGAAGTTCCTCCGGAAGTTCCTCCGGAATTCCTCCGGAAGTTCCTCCGGAATTCCTCCGAAGTTCCTCCGGGAATTCCTCCGGAAGTTCCTCCGGGAATTCCTCCGGAAGTTCCTCCGGGAATTCCTCCGGAAGTTCCTCCGGGAATTCCTCCGGAAGTTCCTCCGGGAATTCCTCCGGAAGCAGGGGGGTAGTAAGCCTGTCATCCACGAACAAATCAAGCGTACCTAAGATGTATGATCCGGGCCTCGCCGCTTGGGAAAGGCGGGCCACCCTGGGCCACCCCGCTTGGCAAGTGTAACATTTTTCGAACTGGAATCTTGTAGGATATTGGTTAACCTACACTACTGCTGACTAACGAAAAAATTGTGGGATTGTTTATTTACATTTGCTTCATACTACATGCAGAGGAGGCGCGATGCACCGCATATTACCCCCCTGTCCGGAAGTTCCTCCGGGAATTCCTCCGGAAGTTCCTCCGGGAATTCCTCCGGAAGTTCCTCCGGGAATTCCTCCGGAAGTTCCTCCGGGAATTCCTCCGGAAGTTCCTCCGGGAATTCCTCCGGAATTTCCTCCGGGAATTCCTCCGGGAATTCCTCCGGAAGTTCCTCCGGGAATTCCTCCGGAAGTTCCTCCGGGAATTCCTCCGGAAGTTCCTCCGGGAATTCCTCCAGAAGTTCCTCCGGGAATTCCTCCGGAAGTTCCTCCGGGAATTCCTCCGGAAGTTCCTCCGGGAATTCCTCCGGAAGTTCCCCCGGGAATTCTTCCGGGAATTCCTCCGGCAGTTCCTCCGGGAATTCCTCCGGAAGTTCCTCCGGAAATTCCTCCGGAAGTTCCTCCGGGAATTCCTTCGGAAGTTCCTCCGGGAATTCCTCCGGAAGTTCCTCTGGAAATTCCTCCGGAAGTTCCTCCGGGAATTCCTCCGGAAGTTCCTACGGAAGTTCCTCCGAGAATTCCTCCGGAAGTTCCTCCGGGAATTCCTCCGAAAGTTCCTCCGAGAATTCCTCCGAAAGTTCCTCCGGGAATTCCCCCGGAAGTTCCTCCGGGAATTCCGCCGGAAGTTCCTCCGGAAGTTCATCCGGGAATTACTCCAGAAGTTCCTCCGGGAGTTTCTCCGGAAGTTCCTCCGGGAATTCCTTCACGAATTCCTCCGAGAATTCCCCCAGGAATTCTTCCGAGAATTCACCCAGGAATTCCCCCAGGAATTCCTCCGGGAATTCCCTCAGGAATTCCCCCGGGAATTCCCCCAGGAATTCCTCCGGGAATTCCCCCGGGAATACCTCCGTTCTTTGCTCTTTGTTCTTTGTTCTTTGTTCTTTGTTCTTTGTTCTTTGTTCTTTGTTCTTTGTTCTTTGTTCTTTGTTCTTTGTTCTTTGTTCTTTGTTCTTTGTTCTTTGTTCTTTGTTCTTTGTTCTTTGTTCTTTGTTCTTTGTTCTTTGTTCTTTGTTCTTTGTTCTTTGTTCTTTGTTCTTTGTTCTTTGTTCTTTGTTCTTTGTTCTTTGTTCTTTGTTCTTTTGTTCTTTGTTCTTTGTTCTTTGTTCTTTGTTCTTTGTTCTTTGTTCTTTGTTCTTTGTTCTTTGTTCTTTGTTCTTTGTTCTTTGTTCTTTGTTCTTTGTTCTTTGTTCTTTTGTTCTTTGTTCTTTGTTCTTTGTTCTTTGTTCTTTTGTTCTTTGTTCTTTGTTCTTTGTTCTTTGTTCGTTGTTCTTTGTTCTTTGTTCTTTGTTCTTTGTTCTTTGTTCTGTGTTCTTTGTGCTTTGTCCTTTTGTTCTTTGTTCTTTGTTCTTTGTTCTTTGTTCTTTGTTCTTTGTTCTTTGTTCTTTGTTCTTTGTTCTTTTGTTCTTTGTTCTTTGTTCTTTTGTTCTTTGTTCTTTGTTCTTTGTTCTTTGTTCTTTGTTCTTTGTTCTTTTGTTCTTTTGTTCTTTGTTCTTTGTTCTTGTTCTTTGTTCTTTTGTTCTTTGTTCTTTGTTCTTTGTTCTTTGTTCTTTGTTCTTTGTTCTTTTGTTCTTTGTTCTTTGTTCTTTGTTCTTTGTTCTTTGTTCTTTGTTCTTTGTTCTTTGTTCTTTTGTTCTTTGTTCTTTGTTCTTTGTTCTTTGTTCTTTGTTCTTTGTTCTTTGTTCTTTCTTTGTTCTTTTGTTCTTTGTTCTTTGTTCTTTGTTCTTTGTTCTTTTGTTCTTTGTTCTTTGTTCTTTGTTCTTTGTTCTTTGTTCTTTTGTTCTTTGTTCTTTGTTCTTTGTTCTTTTGTTCTTTGTTCTTTGTTCTTTGTTCTTTGTTCTTTGTTCTTTGTTCTTTGTTCTTTGTTCTTTGTTCTTTTGTTCTTTGTTCTTTGTTCTTTGTTCTTTGTTCTTGTTCTTTGTTCTTTGTTCTTTGTTCTTTGTTCTTTTGTTCTTTGTTCTTTGTTCTTTGTTCTTTGTTCTTTTGTTCTTTGTTCTTTGTTCTTTGTTCTTTGTTCTTTTGTTCTTTGTTCTTTGTTCTTTGTTCTTTTGTTCTTTGTTCTTTGTGTTCTTTTGTTCTTTGTTCTTTGTTCTTTGTTCTTTGTTCTTTGTTCTTTTGTTCTTTGTTCTTTGTTCTTTTGTTCTTTGTTCTTTGTTCTTTGTTCTTTGTTCTTTGTTCTTTGTTCTTTTGTTCTTTGTTCTTTGTTCTTTGTTCTTTGTTCTTTTGTTCTTTGTTCTTTGTTCTTTGTTCTTGTTCTTTGTTCTTTGTTCTTTGTTCTTTGGTCTTTGATCTTTGTGCTTTGTTCTTTGTTCTTTATTCTTTGTGCATAGATATTTATTCTGTGTTCTTTGTTCTTTGTTCTTTGTTCTTTGTTCTTTGTTCTTTGTTCTTTGTTCTTTGTTCTTTGTTCTTTGTTCTTTGTTCTTTGTTCTTTGTTCTTTGTTCTTTGTTCTTTGTTCTTTGTTCTTTGTTCTTTGTTCTTTGTTCTTTGTTCTTTGTTCTTTGTTCTTTGTTCTTTGTTCTTTGTTCTTTGTGCTTTGTTCTTTGTTCTTTGTTCTTTGTTCTTTGTTCTTTGTTCTTTGTTCTTTGTTCTTTGTTCTTTGTTCTTTGTTCTTTGTTCTTTGCTTTGAATGATTATGTAAAGTAAATTAGACTGAATCCGACTGGATCCAGCCTTTGCAAAAAATAGTGCTTTCAACTCGATTTTTTCAGTACTCATAGTATTAATCCAAATCGGCAAGCCTCGGTAGATGAACGTACATCTCCTGCTAAAATAATCATCTTTTTGCATAAATTACTATTATGCAACTCGTTTGAGTTTTATAGTGGTAAAGCACTTTCTAGAAACTAGTTACTATTGTCGGAAATAAAAATCTGAAGGGTTATGTACAAGACACGACCGCCCAACGTAAACTACGTAGAACAGTTTGGTGCATTGAGGAATGTAGACATATTTTAAGATAATTCATTCGATTACTTATGTCACTGGTTTAGAACAAAATTACCATAACTTAAAATATAAAAAATTGTTGGATACCGTAGTCAGGGGTGACGTCCGAGCCCTCACCGACAGTCTGGAGGTCGGATAACAAAATCGTTCAAAAAGGTCACTTATAATTCAGTTTTATTGTTCTCAGATACATTAAATCTATTCTACAAGCATTCTATGTAGTTGAAACAATGACCTATTCTCACCCCCATTTGACCCGTTGTCTCACCGACGACGGTACGATAACTTAAAATTTTAACTTTAAAATCCCAAGTGGTAATAATGCTTTTCGCAGATCCAACTGTTGCATTCGACTTAGAGTAAAATTAGTAGGGATTCAGTTTCATTCCAAATTTTCGACCACTATTCTAGTTTATTTGTAGTAATATATAGGTGGAAATAGTGGAGTATGATTATTAAATAATACTATTCTGAAATAAAAATAACTCACTAGCGTTACATGGTTATGATATCACAAGCAGCACACGTTGAGCCAATCTTGTTGCAGTAACCATATTGTGAGAGAATTCGGGCATATATAAGTTACTGTGATCGATGTGCAATATGTTTGTTGCTGGGGGTGTATACTGGTGAATGTGTGTACCACGATTTAGCGATTTTACGACAGATGCGAGACGATACACATCGGCCCTGAACCTTGCAAGAATTTCTGCTCTGGCTACGGACAAACAGCTGCCTCTGTCCAATGGTAGTCAGAGCATCGAGTCATCACTGGTGGAAGAATACGAGCCTTGGACCTTTGGCAGAATTTCCGCCTTCTGATATTTGGAGTGACGAGGAATAGTTGGCAGAGAAGGGATAAGTAGTCGTATTGTTGAGTCCGACAAAGAAGCGCGAGTCGATAAAACCCGGTTGCGCCAACTAGAAATCAACAAATACTAGCTATGTACCGTTTTGACTCAAATTCCGAACTTTAGCCTTTAAATACCCATTTTAACTTTATTCGTGTAATTTTCTCCACAGGAGTTTAAATTCGTTTGTTATCTTGATCCTCAGTGCAGAAAACCAATGACAGTTTTAGTTTTAGGGCGCTAAAACGCCAGTGTTCGGAATATGAGTCATATTGGGGATTTGAGTCAGAACGGTACCAAAAACCAAGCCATTCTGTTGAGATGTGCCAGAGTAGTAAACGCTGCGGACGGGAATAGGGTTTTTGTGCTATTTTATTACAATCTAACTTCCACTATCTGGCAGTGGCATTATGGATAACATATTCGTGCAACCATATTATTAATATGATTGCAAGAATCTTAGATCCGGGAGCTTGAAAGTAATAGTTCTATTGTAAGTTCTATCTCGACTAAGTCGAGTCAAGTACAAGACACTGAAGACGACCACACAGTTGTGGTCGAAATACGTATCTGCAAAGATAACGAAAATTAATTGGTGGAATTAAATGGAGAGTACTTAATTCGTCTTAGACGGTTGAATACATTCCACTAAAAGAGCTTTATATATTTTTCTGAAAAAAAAAATATAATTAACAATTTGCATTTATCATAAAATGGCTAACCATTTTCCTAAGTTATCTTTGAATCGAACATGTTTGTTCATCTGCATTGCGATTATCGCATTATGACATTGCATTGCCGTTGCTAACAATCGATCATCCTATCCTTGCACAAACATGCGCTTGTATGTATATCGCCGACTGCGGTCACTGCTCTGGCTCTACTTTTTTGTGGCAAACTGGTGCGAAGCACCGCACATAAAGAAGAGCCCAAAAACCAACTACACGGCCGCCGGCCGAATGAGACTCACGTTGCGAACGGGAAAAAGAGGTGCTGCCAAAATGGTCCAATACCCTACTTTAACGTTGATAATGAAATGTTTCAATTTAACTGGAAAATTGGTGGAGAGTTTCCGAGTCGATTGATATATAAATCTCAAAAATCCATCGAAAGATGAATGCGCTATTAACGTTCAAAATCTTACATGATTTCGTGACGGTCTCGAATTTGGAAATTTTTATTTGTCACCCTGTATCCGAGTCTTCCCCTTAGACGTAGTTTACGTCAAAAACAAATATTACAGAAGCAATAAGTATAGATGATAAGGTATATCAGAAGAGATGAATAAAATTGGCAGTACTCCCTAGTCTCGGGCGTATTCAATTCGAATTACATGATTTATAGCTGAAGAAATGATCATTTTTGCAATTCCTGATCATAATATCTGGTGTACAGTTCGCCGTTGAGTCATAAAACGGCCTATTTTTCCATACCAACGAAATGGGTGCTTTTATGAACATTATGCAACTCAAATGGGTTGCATAATATTCATTATAACACTCATTTGGGTGCTATAATGAAAAACCAACTTCAGAACAGTAGTTACATGACTACATTTTGCTGAATTAGCTTGGGTAAATGTTCAAATTTCTCTGCGTCGCGTAATAAATGAAATAGTTTGATGGACATGACATCAAAAATTTCCAAAAGCAAGTACATCTATCGCTTCACGGTTTATCGAACTATGCACTGTGGCACGGCAACATGGAATCTCTGCAGCAACATAATTTATTGGCAAGAAGGATTATGTGGAGTAAATTCTGGAAGGAATTAGACAAGTACAAGTATAATTTTGGTACATATTAAAGTCTATTTTTCGTCATTGCAAAAAAAAGCAAAACTTGATTTTTTCAGCACTCGTAGTATTTATCCAACTCGGCAAGCCTCGTATGATAAACGTACGACTCGTGCTGAAAAAATCATCTTTTTGCAACTTGTTGCACAAACTACTATTTTCAAATTTATGCAAAGCCAGCTCGATCAGGATACCAAAATCAAACATCTTCAAAAGCCGGGACATTTGATATGCTTGTACGAAATATGAAGATCGCGCAGTGTTCCATAGTCTCAATAAATGTCTTTGGAGCCACATAGCTAAAGCCGCATAGCAGGAAAGTACCCGGCAAACAACGTTCTACTGAGCCGCTGTAACCGACATAACCCTCGTCAAACAACGTGCACCTGACACATTTCGCACAGGCGCAGATTTTCCCATCTCTCGCGAGAGTTATTAGCAGGTTTACATTTTTGTTGTCATACCTAGGTATGATTTGGAGTCCATCGGCCATAGCTCCCACGTCGTGATAGTGGCCACTCTCTTCCATTGTGTTAGCGACTGTCACGCTGTTCTGTCGTCCAAATCCCGAAGTCCCGTTTCCGCGTAGCGAATCGCGAAATCCCCAAAGGTGCATATAGAGTGGAATCAAGTGAAAAACATGGCGCCCGAAGGTAGACACCAGACACTCTGCTGGTGATTTCGGCTTCCTGGATGTGTTGAAATTTATTTATTTCAATATCTGTTATTCGTACACCATAGAGAAGATTTCGAATGTGTAAATCCTACACAATTAATTAATCAGTATTTCCAACAAGGCTTCCCAGTGTAAATGCAACCTCAATCTCATGTTCTATGAGGCAGATAACGAAGAAAGTCCGCAATATATCTACTACATAGTGAAAAAGAATTAATGCCCTCTGCTTGTCCCTAGATTTTTCGCGAGGTGTAGTAGATCTAAGTAGTGTGTAAACAAGAAAGCAGAAATTCCACTAATTAGCATATTACGAAAGCGTGTGCCATGTGGTTGGAGAGTAGAGTCAAAAGTTAGATTCGCATAGTTCTACTAGCACCTGTGTGCGATATAGTTGCTGTACAGATATCATCAGTGTGGCTAGCAGAGCTAGGAAAAATCGATTCGTTCGGTGTGAGAAGAAAGCAAACACCGACATACAGTGCGATATGTAACGAAAAGATGCAGCAGCAAGTGCGGGATATCGTCGTCGGTGTAGGAAGAAGAAAATTCAACATCCCCTAAGCTACTATCGTGCGGAGGGAGGTTAATCGGTACTCCAGTATAATCCCTGTAGTGAGATTGAACGACTGCTATAATGAATGCCGACCGGAACAAGCGACAGTATCGATCCGGAAACAATCTGTTCAGCGATGACGAGCTGGAATTATCATCGGTAGGTGTTAATTCTGTGAATCTAAATTCTGTGTAGTAAAGATAGATGCAGCTTATAAGGTTTGATAGAATTAACGATGGGCGATATAATCATTTATGAAAGAACTATGAATCACATCAACTGGACGGCTTTGGACAGAATAATAAAGTGTTGAGCTGAGCGCAATTATCATCACAAATAGAATGCCGTTCGTGCATTGTGCGCTGATCGATGTCTGTGTCGGTCGTGCGTTCAGACTAATGTACCTACATATTATTATAGTTGAACGATTTGTATGCAAACAACGTCGATATCTACTTACTCCACACGTCTCAATTTTGGATGTTTTGTGGAGAGGGATGTTTTTATGATGTCATTAATAGGCATTCCCTTTCTCTACCGCAGATTAAATGTCGCTAACAGTTTCGAAGGGCTGTTAAGTGTGCAACGAATGGCTACTTTACTCAAATCTTGGAGAATATGTACTGCCCACAATCGCATAGTTGTCCCATATGAATAGGAAATCCAGCAAACATGGGACTGACAGAACCAAACAGTTATTTAAAAATCATGTATGATTGTAACAAATAATTGTAACAAAATTTCTTCTAAACCCAACCAGCGACTGAAATTGTTAGATTCCTATACAAAAAGTGTAAGCATTGTAAGAAACATTGTAGGAAAAACTTGCAAAATTGTAAGGTTTCATACAATATTTGTGTAAGAATCTGAGGGTGGCTGGGTTCGATTCACGGTGCCGGTCAAGGCAATTTTTAAATTGTAAATTGTCTCGATTTCCCTGGGCATAAAAGTATCATCGTGTTAGCCTCATGATATACGAATGCAAAAATGGTAAACTGGCTTAGAAACCTCGCAGTTAATAACTGTGGAAGTGCTTAATGAACACTAAGCAGCGAGGCGGCTCGTCCCAGTGTGGGGATGTAATGCCAATAAGAAGAAGAAGAAGAAGAAGTTGTATAAGAATCTAGCATTTTCGTATATGCCCAATTCTTATACAGGTAGGTTCTTATACAGAATTATTAGAGAATCTAACAATCACTGGTTGGGTATAGTTTTAACAAAAATATAACTAAATATGCTTTTAATTAAACAAAAAATATTACTCGATGTGTTACTTGGAAAGTGATGAAAATAACTGAAATTATTACAAATTATGTTATTGAAAAGAACAAAGTTATAACTCATGTTATGTCGATCATATAATATTATGTGATACAGTTTTGACCCGATTTTATCACGTCCCGATTTTGTCACGTTTTCGACCCGATTTTGTCACTCCAAAAAATTTTGTCATTCTTTTTATTTTCGTAAATAATACCACAATCAACATTGATATTCATGAAATAAGTTTCACCGCCTGTAGTTTATTACGAACGACTTCTGAGTACCTGGGAAACATTCTATAAGCAATTTCGACAAGAAATAACGGGTACCGTTCACGCATTTAGCCTTTCCAAGACATAAAATGATTCATATTTATGGAATGAATTAAAAAATTGGAAATTTTTTTTTTCCAATTTTGTCACATACCCTGTTTTTATCACCCCAAAATTCACCAGGGGGTGATAAAATCGGGATATTACTGTATTATGTTCTTCATCCGGGACAGAGAATTTATAACAAAATGTTTACAGATATTGTTATTTGAAACACATACATATTGATATAATTATGATATAAGTTTATTATGACTACTTGTCCAAAATTGCCTTCAACCACCGACAGACCCACCAGAGTTGGGTTTTCTTGATCCGAATAGGTCCGATACTGATTCCGCATATTGACCAATTCACTCCGGTAAGTGGAAACAAAAATAAAGAAAAAACTCTCTCCAGAGTTGAATTTTATAAACCCAACTATGTCCAGTAGTTCCTTCAAAACATCGACGATAGATTTAGGCGGTACCAAATCTACAGATCAATTCCAGTATTAAGTTTTACTACCCCAAGTGGATTGTTTTTTATTTGCGTAAATTTATTCAATCTTCCGCAAATTCGTTAAAATTCCCAGAGTTTCTTGGGCACCGCTGAATATTCTTTGTTATTCGATATATTTTAAAACATTTAAATCTTTCCTCTTGTATGTAAGTTCCAAATTGTTCTCTTAATGTGAAATATTGTACATTTTATTTTCCTTGGCAAGAAAAAAGCGCTCAATGGAAGATTTGCCAAGCTGCCGTAATCTGAAAGAGTGACGTATACGCCATTTCCCAAAAATGGTGTTAACGAGTAATACTCATCGAGCTCTTTAACAGAAAAATGGAAAACTTGCATGTTGTAAAATGGCTGTTACGTCACTTTTCCAGATTACGGCAGCAAGGGAGTTGAGAATTCACGCTACGGCTCTGATCAACAATGTTGAAACTCCTCAAAGAACCCAGGGAGTCTTCAGAATTTTCTAATTATTTTTTTCTTCACTCATGTCGTTGTCCACGGTATCAGCTTTTTTCATTTGCTCATTAGGCCAATACAAATATTTTTTTATTTCATCTTCATTTTTTACAAAGATGAAGCTTTTCAAAAATATTGAAGGGGCGAAAACAATTTTTGAATGTTTTTTTGTTTTGCTTTTATCAATTTTGAACATTATGTATCGCTGTTATCTATCTATAAATAAAGAAATACTCATGCAATTGCGGGCATAGAAAGCTTTAAATTAATAACTGAGGAAATGCTAATAGAATTCTTAGTTGAAAAGCAGGCCAAATGATTTTAAAGAGGATGTGGAAATTGAGGTTCATGAAATCCATCCGCTTAAAAAGCAAACCTAGTAGGGGAAATGTTCCGATCTCAATCTCACTGTACATATATCCATCTCATCGCTGAACAAAGAAATACGGCACCAAATTCGTCGCTTCTTTTTGTCAACATGCGTGCTCACTGCTGAAAAAAATCACAAAAATAATAAACAAACCAAATTTCTTCCCATTGCTTTGTTTTTGATGGGATGGAAATAGGAGCTATGGGATGAAGTGGCGAACCGTTCTCCTATACGATCATTACAGTGACTATAATAACAGTGTCGTCAAGTGTCAGAATTGGAACAGAATCGTCTGTCAGTTCCATACAAATGCGCGTTCCAAACGAGCAGGAGACCTGTCAAACGTGGCACATGACGTTACTCTTCTTATAGGACTCTAACGATCATGTATCTATCATGAATATTGACTCTTGCTTACTTATTCCATGTCCACTCCCCCGAAACATGTGCCGACCCACATGGCCACATCCATCCTCGTTCTTTAATACCTATTGCATTTTTGTTATTCAACATAGGTACGAAATTCACCTGCGTGATCTTTGCATGTTTTTAACAGACTAGAACATTGGAATGTTGTCGCGTTATCTTTATTGTTGTTGCATCAACAGGCTACATTTGGCCCCAATGATGTAGAGTATTTGAAAAAAAAGTGAACATTAAAAGAGGTCAAGGGAGTCAAGTGTCAAGGGATGATACAAAATAGGTATAAGCCATTTTATGAGACAGATTCGAACAGCTGATCGAAATTTTGAGTGGACGGATCGGTCTTTGTTTTGGTAAATTTGCATGTAAATCATCATCATTTCGTCATCATCATCATCATTTCATTTTCGCAAATGTTCCTTGTAAAATGTAAATATTAGTATTTGGTCTCCTGTCATTTGAGCTTTCTATAAAATGGCTTATAAAACCAAGGGCCCATACGCCTGTCACTGGCGAACAAAGCTCGTGTACTCTGCATCGAAGCTTAGAACCACTGTTAGGGCGCAATCGTTAATGCGAACATTTTTATATTCGGTTAGTTAAATACTGCAAATAAATTCTATTTCCAGTCCCTTTAATCAAGCAGGTATCTCAAGCATACCACATCGTTATATTGCTGCATGATTGAGTGTTTAATTTTAATAAAATATCGAAAACAAAAGTGTGCATAAAAATTGCCTCGCCATAACAAAAAGGTGGTAGAGAATTAACACTGTTGTTTACATTTTAGAACCAGCACATGTCGGGGCAGGGATTCAGTGCTCCGCCTTCTCCCCCTGTATAAAACATTTTAACAAGCATAGTCATTGTCTTCGTCTGTTTATGTCTACGAAGAACGATAAAAATCGTCGGCGTAACATGCTCCGTGTGCTCCGTGCATATATATTAATCCTGATATTGGGTTGATAGTGAGACCCGTCGGTCAGGTCGCTGAGCCCACTCCGTATAACAGAGCGTCGCAGTGCTAATACAGCGTATCAACATCATCATCATCATCCAAATCGGAGTTAGTCTAGATGCTATACACAGCAACAACCTGCTAGAGCAGCGCATAGTATGGTATACGGTCAATTGCAACCACAACAAGCTTATCGATTACGATGATCAGCGACTAGCCGAATGTGTTCAAACAAAGCTCCGAACGATACGCCTAAAAGACTAGTACCACGCTTCTATGAGGCTGACCACCCCATCTGAAAATCCCTTGCATCACAAGGCGTCACACAGAACCTCGTGATTCAGACAACAGAAAACACGTCCGTAGTCAATGAACAGCAAATTAAGCGACACTTCTAACTTGTCAACCTGCTCTAGGATGATGTGAAGCGGGACAATATATCGCAGAATATTGCTAGAACGTTCGCACAGACAGCATAGGAGACCTAGAGGACATCTTTGGACTTCACGCATGCTTGCTGAAACTTGAAGTAGTTGTTCTACGTGCTCGAACCAACATTCCAACTGTCCAAGTCGGGAGGCGACAGGTGTCGTGAGACATCGCAGAGAAGGCAAAAACCTTCCGATTGCTTCGGCTTCCCACCTTATCCACGCACGCTCGTCTGCAGCAGTGCCAGATCACCCCTCACAGAGATACATATATGTATACATACCACTGACGGGACTCGTATTTTACTGCTCTGGTTCTCCTCGGTCTATCGCAGCCAGTTTGGGGAGCATAGCCCAAACTTACGTCGGGGTGCACCAGAAATCTTACTTACTTACTCGAACTTACTTAAAGCAACAACCGTCGCGCATGAGCCGAAATGTCCTCCATGAGACTTATATTCTTATATTCATAAGATGTGGCCATAGCATCACAAGTACTCTCTGCTGTAGCTGCAATTGTTGTTCAAAATGTCACCCACGCTCCTACTTCGCCGTTTAATTTGCCACCAACGCTGGTCTGATGAACTGCTGTGTTCACCGCATTTCAAATGTCCTCTCTATGAGTTAGTCCGGCCTATCTTAGTCGTATCTATGCTGCGGAAAATTAGCATGATACAAATATTCACCGATTCTCCCTCACCTATTCATTTCGAGCAGTCCGGAGATTGTGCAATCCCGAACCTAGACCTCGTTAATTTAAATCAAATAAAGACTTTTTCGAATGATGTTTAGCAAGAATAGCTTTTTTTAAGCAGAAGTGAACCCCATTGCAGTATTACACGTCCCAAAAAATTCAGGTAAAGTCCTGTCATGAATATCAATTAAATAAAGGAAGCATGTTTGGCCGGGATGGGGTAAGAAACAAATTTTTTCAGGTCAAAGATGTTATCGATCATTTAGTAATCTGGGTTCAATCATTTAGTAGTTTGTCAATAACTCATTCTAGAGGCAGAATTTTAAAATGTGTTGTATAATGCTCTTCTAGTGCTAAGGTTTCCCTACTACTCTGCCTAATAATTTGTTGTTTGAATTCCACTAACAACGAAGTTATAGCGCTAGTTGCAGTAAATGATTGAAATGTTATCATTTAGTAGGATTTAGCCACTAGCGCCTTTAACTTCGTATCAGTGGAATTCAAACAACGAATTGTTGAAGAGTTGTAGGAGAACCTTCACACCATACAAATCATTTTGAAATTAAGATTTTAGAATAAGTTATTGGCAAACCACCAAATGATCGAACGCAAATTACTTAATGATCAAAACATCCTTGGTGTAAGTGATCAATGATCATCGCTGTTATATTAGAATTTTATTTTCAAGCTATTATCATTTCAGTGGAAAACCAAATCATATTCCTTCGTTTGCTGTGTTAATGATCTAGAGGCATGAATTGAACGTTATTATGGGGTCGACCTAGGTATTCTAGGCATTTACCCAAGTAACCAAAAGTTCCTTTAAGAGTACATTTTTCGCTTGAGCAGCTCAGTGAAGCTGATTAAGCGAAAAACGTACTCTTAAAGGAACTTTTGGTTACTTGGGTAATTCCTTCTGAATGTTAGTAGATATACAAAAAACATTTTGGATGAATATTGGCATATGGGTAGATTATCCCTTTTGAATTCAGATAATAGAAAAATATATTATCAAACTAAATGATGCAATGATTAGCGCATCTTTATGCGAATACAGCGCACGACTTCCGAAGATGGGTAACTTGACTGTATCTCGAGAAAAAATCACCCTTTGGTTACATATTTTAATACAATCTTTATGTTAAAATCTTTTGCAATTTTAGCTCATAATAGGGGAACTGTTACGTTTTCCGTCTCACGGCACATATATTCATCTCTTCGCAATACAAAGAAATACACCACCAATCTCGTCGCTTCTTTTTGCTAACACGCGTGCTCACTGGTGAAAAAATCACAAAAATATGAAATTCCTTTTCATTGCTTTGTTTTTGATGGGATGGAAATAGGAGCTATGGGATGAAGCGCCGAACCGTTCCCCTACCTGGTTTACAGTTCGGCTTTCAGTAATAAAACGGCCTACTATTCCATACCAACGAAATGGGTGCTTTAATGAACATTATGCAACTTCAATGAGTTTCATAAAATCCATTATAACATAACACTCAATATAATGAAAAACCAACATCAGAACAGTAGTTACATGACTACATTTTGCTGAATTAGCTTGGGTAAGTAAATATATTCAATTATACATTCTCTGCGTCGCGTAATATATGAAATAGTTTGATGGACTTCTTCTTCTTATTGGCATTACATCCCCACACTGGGACAGAGCCGCCTCGCAGCTTAGTGTTCATTAAGCACTTCCACAGTTATTAACTGCGAGGTTTCTAAGCCAGGTTACCATTTTTGCATTCGTATAACATGAGGCTAACACGATGATACTTTTATGCCCAGGGAAGTCGAGACAATTTCCAATCCGAAAATTGCCTAGACCGGCACCGGGAATCGAACCCAGCCACCCTCAGCATGGTCTTGCTTTGTAGCCGCGCGTCTTACCGCACGGCTAAGGAGGGCACGACATCAAAATTTTCCAAAGGCTAGTTCATCTATCGCTTCATGGCTTATCAAGCTATGCAATGTGGCAAGATAACATGGAATCTGATTGTTCTCTGCAGCAACATAATTTGGATAAGCGTACAACTTGTGCTGAAAAAACCATCTTTATGCAACTAGTTGCACAAACTATTATTTTAGAATTCTGAAAATATTACCATGAAATCATCTGTGGGCAAGAATCATTCCGAATTTAAGTTTTTACATACAATCGTTACAGCTTTAACTAATCTTCAGTCGTAATCCGCATTTCAAACTCATTTTATCTGCCAGTCGCCATCGGTGTGAGATGCGGAAATTGAAATATTTCTCTATTAGTCGACCTCATAACGCCGGATTTTCTACTTCTCCTGCGTATACTCCATTCCGCTTCAGAACGAGATATTGTCTGCCACATGCTCGCTTTTCTTGTTTCGCTTCCGGAGTTTCCCGGCCATCAGTTTATCACCAGAAGTGGTAGGAGTGGAGTGGAGATAGAATGTAAATCGGAATGACGTCGTACGGCCAATAACAGTTTCCATTTTACACCTTATCACCAAGCCCCTTCTGTATAAACACGCCGTAGATTTTTATGCTGCTCACATTGTTTGGATATGCTGCTAGCATGTAACGTTTATCGACCCTTGAGAAACGAGGGTGGTTTTTAAACCTTCTATTATAAAAAAATCTTTCATATTAGTAGGTTTGCCAAATAAATACAGAGAAATAGAAACAGTTTTGGTGGCATGGAATCTAAACTTGATTATAGAGTACCTATATTTTAAATGATTGATCGAAAAGGTGCTCATATTTCTTAATTTTTTTCAGAGCGATTTCAAACTGATCATGATGATTTGATTTGGTTAAACTTAACATAAGGGGCCCTCCTTAGCCTAGCTGTAAGACGTACGGCTACAAAGCAAGACCATGCAGAGGGTGGCTGGATTCGATTCCCGGTGCCGGTCTAGGCAATTTTCGGATTGGAAATTGTCTCGATTTCCCTAGGCATAAAAGTATCATCGTGTTAGCCTCATGATATACGAATGCAAAAATTGTATCTTGGCTTAGAAACCTCGCAGTTAAAAACTGTGGAAGTGCTGAATGAACACTAAGCTGCGAGGTGACAAAGAAGAAGAAGAAGAAACTTAACATAAATCCATAAATCACATTTAGAAGGGGTATGTCGATCGAAGTGCAATCTTTTTTTTTTCCTTGTTGAGTATTTCAATCACTGCGACTTGTTAGATTTATTGTTATATATGCCCGATTTTATATAGCTTTGTCAAGTTGACACATTATTGCTATTCAGAGAAATCGCATCGCCTTGACTGGCAGCCTTTTCTCCATTCGGTATTATGATTCTGATGAATCGTATACGTGCGTGGTGCGAATACTACCGTATTGGGATTTGTTCTCCAAACTTCAGACTGAACTGAAATCTCTTTCAAAAAATTGCCGGACAATGGCAGAAAAAATATTCCGAACAATCTTATTCTTCCACATTCATTGATTTAAAGCTTTTTTATGTACCCATGGGCCATGAATAATGATAATTATAATTATGTATCTTGTGTTGCAAATAAAATGCATACACTTTCTCCAGGGAGCCAACAAATTTTTTCACACCAAAGCACCCTAAACAGGACCTAGTCTAACATTTATCATAAATTTACATTCTTCTTTTTCCTTTCAGTCACAGGTGCTGGAGAAGGTCAAATCCGACCGCATACCGTCGACCAAACCGGACGAAGATCGTCGCCGGCGAACGATCATCGTCGAGAAGAAGAACGGTTCCTATGGGTTTACACTACAGAGCTACGGGATCCATTACAAGAAGGAGCAGGAGGTTGAGATGATCACTTACGTGGACTACGTCGAGTACGATGGGCCGGCCTATCGGGCGGGTATGCGTGAAGGCGACGTGATCCTTTCGATCAACGGATACGACATGGAAAAGGCCGAACATAAGACACTGGTCAATTTCATTAAAAACTGTGATAACCGAATGAGAATGGTGGTGCTGTTTGAGGACTGTTGTCGGAAGGTAGTTTATTCCCCGTCCATATCAAACAATCAGTGACATTATTTTAAGCCTTTTGTATATTACATTCCAGGTTGAGCTACATTTGAAATACATTCACCTTCAGGAGCTGTTAAAAAGTAAAATGAATGATCTCGAGCGGATATGTCTGAAAGAAAGAGAACTGCTGGAAGGGAAATGGAAAACCCATAGTTTACCAGCACGCAAAAAGACCAATCCTGCCACAGAAGACATCGATCCTGGTTCTACGACTGATGTCGAATCGGCATCCGGTTCATCATTTTGCCGCCCAGCTTCCTCGACGGAGGATGTCAAAAAGCTCCTACGACAAAAGACGTACATTGTACCACCGCCCGCCCAGTTCATGCTAGCGTACCATGTGAGTAATGGCCTTTCAAGCCGGATATGGCTATTGCTGTATACAGTAAAATTCTAGGTCTTACAGGTTATTTCAATTCTCCTAAATTTTGTGGATTTTTATATTTCATATTTCAACCAAGTGTTCGCTAATTTTTTTTTCTAAATTTTCACGAATTCCCAGAAATGTTCATGCATTCACTTACTTAGGAGCCTTCGACCTGCGCAACCCACGTTGTTGCTAAGAGCTCACTAATCCAAGATTTCCTGCTATTGCTTTGATCTATTGTCAGATTAGATTGACGTCGCCTTTTTTATTTCATTTTGGAAGATACGTCGTAATGAGGCGCTTGTTATGGTATTAACCCTTCACTTGAGCAGTACTCGATGAGACCGACGATTTTCACAGGAACTCTCTTGCGTATGAAGGTTATTTGGGGGTTACAGGCTGTTAGGTTTTCTAAGATTACCTTCTTGATGAACCACAGCTCCTCCCCGATAACCCTACGCCGAATGTACTCCACTAGACTCAATCCTGGGTCAATCGCTTCCAGTCGCCCTGGACGTTTAGTGCCCTCAGGTCCTCTTGAACTGCAAAAAGCCATAGTGTTCGCGACCTTCCATGAAGCCTACGGCCTCTTCCGGGTTCCGTCATACGAGCAACGTGTCCAGTCCCCCGTAGTCTGCCGTGTTGTATAAGCTTAATATCCAGCCCTTTATACACGTGGTATAACTCATTATTCATACGACGTCGCCAGATGTCGTTCACCGCCAAATATTGCCCGCAGCATCTTACGCTCAAATACTCCAAAAACTCTGAGATCAGCCTCATTTAACGCCATACTTCATAACCATATAAAGCCACCGGAAAAATCAGAGTAGTATACATCGCAAATTTCGTTTTTGATCGCACACTACGGAACTTAAGCTGGTTATGAAGTCCATAATAAGCCCTATTCGCAGCTGCAATGCGCCTTTTTACCTCGTGGTTAACATCATTATCGCATGTCACTAAAGTTCCAAGGTACAGAAATTCTTCTACAACTTCTAATTTTTCACCATCCAGCACCACCTCATTACCACAACCACTTTTTAATGAACCCACGTTGATTGCCAGCGATCATGTACTTCGGTTTGCAGGTATTGAACGTGAATCCAATCCTCGCTGTCTCCCACTCAAAAGAGACAAAAGCCTCTTCCACGGCACGAATAATGACCATAATATCGAGATTAGGGTCTCGCCGACATTTCTCACCAACACGAACGCACGGTTCGTGGTTGCAAACAATGCCATTTGATTTTGCCGTGACAGCTGCTCGTGGTTGCAAACATACTGAGTAAAAGTGTGAGTGAAATGTGCGTGTACATACACACTCGCAGAAATCATTATTGATTTATTGGCATTTATCGGTGAGTACAACATCTAAAGCTCAAAGTAAGAGGGAGCGCAACAATGAAGAACAGTATGGATAGGTGTCACAAGCGAGCGACGAGTATGAAGCGAACAGAAATTGAAATTTTAGTAGAGGGCCAGTTGTGAGAACAGCATTGTTGAAATCGCTGTTATTCTGCCTAACGTCCACCCAGGAACGGCTTGGGTAGTAGCATGGTGACTACTCTTACCAAGACAGGCAAAATAACAGCGATTTCAACCTACTATTATGCTGTTCGGCGCATGAGAACAGTTCTAGCGATCGGTGGCTTGTTCGGAGATTCATACGAAAGTCGCGCTACTTTGCTTCACGCCTCATCCCGCAGCTCTTACTTTGCCCAAGATGATCTTATTCGAACCGCATTTCAATTTTTGCCAATTCGTATTCTAATTGGGAAAGTTTTTTGATCACCGTACATGACTCAATCATTATTGATTTATTGGCATTTATCGGTGAGTACAACATCTAAAGCTCAAAGTAAGAGGGAGCGCAACAATGAAGAACAGTATGGATAGGTGTCACAAGCGAGCGACGAGTATGAAGCGAACAGAAATTGAAATTTTAGTAGAGGGCCAGTTGTGAGAACAGCATTGTTGAAATCGCTAATTTTTCTAAATCGCTAATGCTTGATAAATTCAGGGATTACAAGTTGCAGACACATCTTCTGGTTGTTGGTTTCTAAGCAGCGTACGATTCTGTGAAACGAAATTATAATTATGGCAAATTATGCTAGAAGGTGGTTTTCCGGCGAAACTGATAAGCTGATTCGTGTAACGTTGGCCGTTTCGAAATCAAGTGTAAGGGTTGCGGATGAAATTTCGACATCATTTGTAACCTTAGGGTACGCATTGATGTAGGTAATCATCATGCTGGTAGAACTGACCCTTAGATATAGCTGTCGTTACGTTGATTAGCCGCTGGATACCAGGCAGACGATGTTTGAGCCACACCTCCTGGTGGACAGAGGCTCAAGACGTACTTTCTTACTCTAGCTGATGCCAGAAAGGCAGCAGTGCTCAGGCTACACTACCAGCTAAGCACGCAACCCTTAGCTGGCGGTCTTTTGTCATCGGACGCTCCTTTCTTGTTGTAAACCCACAATTTTGCAGCCCCATAGGAATACTCTATTGTTTAACAATATGGTCTAAACATGATCTTCCGGAACAGAATCCGTTCTGCTGCAGTTGGAGAATCGCATTGATCTTCTCCTGAATCCGGGCTAGGATAACTTTGCATAGGACTTTGAGAATGGTACACAGCAACATAATGCCTCGTCAGTCCTCGCATACAGTCAGGTCACCCTTTTTGGGAACCTTTACTAAGATCCCCTGCATTCAGTCGACCGGGAAAGTTATTACGAAATAAACGATGCAATAGTTTAGTGGAAGTCATAGGGTAAGCTTTGAGCATCTCAGCTGATATACGATCGACCCCTGTGGCTTTGCTCGATTTTATGCTTTGGATGGCCGTTTGAATCTCTAGCTTCGATATTGAGGCGTTTTATAACACAAGTCCTAGGCAGTTCCTCCTAAAGTGGTGGTGGCCTGGTTGGCACTTGGAAAGTTGGTCGAAGTGCCTAAAGCTGGTCAGTTAGGTTGGACAGCCCACAGGCATCGTGGCATTTATCTTCACCCCGCATAACCGTCGTGAGATATCATAGAGAAGGCGAATGTCCTCTCCTTCGTCGACGAGAGAGTCCGCCCACGCTTGCTTGTCTCGCCGACATGAGCTTTTCACTTCCTTCCCCAGAGCCGAGTATCGTTGACGTTGACTTCGCCCTTCTATCTTCCTCCAGGTCTCAACGGTGATGCATTGCTTTCTCTGGGTGCGCAGTTCGCCCAAATTATTCTCACTGGTGACAATGAAGGCATTCTTGATTGCGGTCCATTAGTCTTCCACGCTGTCACCTTCAGGGATATCTGCATCAGTGCATCACGTGTCTACCAGATAGACGCTCGAGACGTATCTTCTCACTCTAGCTTATGTCCGAATGACAACAGTGCCTAGGCTGTTGTCTATATTGGTCGCTCCTACCTTGATGGCAACTCACCATTGTGCAGTCACCGTTTTAGCACTTTTAACCGATTTAACCCTACACTGTCGCAACATTCGATGGGACTAACAATTTTCAGAAGAATTCACTTGCGTATGAGGGTAATCTCAACTCTAAACGGAAATAAATATTGATCAAAATTAATTGATATTTTTTGCATTACATATCAAAACGCTTTTTATTTTTAATGCTTTCAACTTAACTGACATCTTTCTGTATAACAGTGCTTGGACAGCAACTACCGCTACGTAATACACCCATCGACATCGACAGGTGCTACCGGCAACGCCGAATACCCTTCGGGCGCCACATCGTTCAACACCAGCTGTGCTCAAACAACGGCCAAATTGTGTAAAGATCATCAGCACATTATTCGCGGTTCTTCCCTTGACAATAGCAAAGTGGGCAGCGGTCAGCAGCCGAAGTCTACATCACCAACCAAGAGTCTTCACAACTACGACACCAAATCAACGAAGTCATCATCGCGAAGACACCTCCATGGGCACTCGTGCAATCCCTGCATGGGTCACTTCCTTCGCGGTGGCGACAAAGGCAACAAAGCCGACAAGGACAATACCAGCCTTGACGCATACGACCTCGCCAGTCCTTGCTGTGATCCACAATGTGTTCCATCAAGGCGCAAATCTAAACACCACAAAGACCATCACCATAAGCACAAACATCGGGACAAGGAACCAAAAGATAGCGGAAAAGAGCGCATTCCTCGTCCCAAGTCACAGCCACACATTTCACCACAGTCACAGGCTAACTATCTGTATCGCCATAGTAAAGATAAGCACGTAAGTTTCGATGCATAGATATAGATTTCCTCATCATTTCGCTAGATTAGGTACCCAAAAATAACCTAATAGATAATGTATTTTGAATTTTGAATCCTTTCCTTATCGCCATACTTTCTCGCATCTCTCCCTTTGCTACCCTTTTCTCCAGGAACATCACCATGCCAAAGTTTACGACCTAAACGCTAGCTTAACTAGTCATTGTAGTCTTCATTCATGCACATCCAGCGAGTTCAATCCCGCCGCGGAAAATTCGCCAGCCTCCTATAGCACTTCCATAAGCACCGATACGTTGTATTGGGAACCTCACAGCGAATCAACGTCCGCATCGGCCAGTTCGACCCACAAGAAGCCCCCGGTAACGAGCTCAGCTGGTCCGAGCCGACCGCACACCCATCAACACCATTACTATGTACAGAAGTACATCAACCCTCATACCGGCCAAATACAGCCCATTGCCATGTACGCCGGGCCTCCAGTGCATAAGCCCAAGTCCTGGGACAACCTCGCAATGAAAGGATACGGAGGCTATGGATACGGTTACGGTTACCTTGATATGAACAAAACGAACATTCCTGCTGCTCAGACTCGTACACAAACCACCATTACAATACAACACAGAAACTCCATTCCAAAGAAGAACGGCTACGAACGATACTCAGCTTTTGTAGATGTAGAGAACTATGCGCCTCCGCCGACGCAGTTCCTTCAAGAAACAACAACCACAACGACAACCATCACCACCAAATCGACCGAAAACCTGCTTGCAGCGTACAACATCTCGGACCAAAGTTTGGCGTGTGAGTGCATAGAGGGCCCATCAAGTTCTGGAGCAGCCGGTGGCGGAAGTGGAACTGCAATGGAAATACTGCATGACAAGTCCGGTTATTACTCCAGTTTGGGCGGTACATCGGGTAACAGTGCCGGGAACAAAAAACAAATGTCCAACCTGACTGAGATTGCCCGACTCTAGTTTAATTGTTTGTATGTTAAGGATGTTTAAAAGTAAAGGTGTTCAATTCTTGTTTCGGTCAATACATTCTCTATGACTTATTTTCAGGTAATTTTCCCTAAATATCGGTTATTTTTTTTAATCAGTTCTGATTCTTTTCGTCTATATTTTTTATTCTGACGTCATATTTGCTCTCGAGTGCCACTTCCGATGCCAGGAACATGGCTCCCGCTCCTGGACCCAACATATCGAATCCATCACCACAACCTGTACAAACTAAACTTTTCAGGCTCGCGTGAGTCAGTAGTCAGTACTTTTCTAAAATGAAATTCGTTTAGCTTATTCTCAGCTAAAAGTGTGTCTCAGCAAATATAGGAGAGCGTGAGAGTAAATTGTCGATTTCCCCTTTTGGGAAAAAATGTAGCAAAAGGCAGTTTTTTTGAAAACTAAAGCGAAACACAACCAAATGAAGCATCCACCGGTTATAGTTAGGGTAAGACGGTATAATATGCCCCCCCTAAGGCAACTCCTTGATAACTTTTTACTTTTCAATGCAATTTATGCAAACTTTGTCTTATTTTGTAGTCCAGGAAGTCGCAAATGCATTGCCAATGAATAGTCATATAAAAATATTACAGATAACACGTAATAAAGGTTTTTTGAAAAGTCGTGAAAAAATGAATTTCAAATAGTGCCTGGGCAATACGCCCCACCATAAACAAAGACGTTTCATAGCCCTTCATTAGTATTTTATCAATCCCATAATAAAAAGGTTACAAATCCTTATGTGCTTGACATTAAAAAAAACCAACATAAGGTTATTTGAGCAGGTGTGAATTACATTTCAATATTTTCCATATCATTTGGAAGCAATTGCTGCGCTTGTGTCCAGTTGGTAAGGGCATATCGTCCTGCCTACACTGGGGCGTTTTGGCTAGTAAAACATGTTTTCGAAAGTCGTTACATTTTTGAAGATGGAAGCAATTTTATATCGTATTAACCACTCAGAAAAGTTATTTTGTTGCCCAACTGAGTGTTCCAGTGCAAGTTTTGTGGACAGTATGCCAGAGTCGCTAAAGAATGTTGAGCAAACAAACATGAAAAGTTACATCAAAACTGTAACTTTTTGTATTTTGCTATTATTTTCATTGTGTTATACAAAAATACTTCCACATTCACATAGTATGATGATTTTACAAATATTTATAGGTACCCACTGATTTTGACCCTTAGTTAGTTATAGTTTTCTAGAAATCAAGGGGGGCGTTTTGGCCAGGTGGGGTGCATTATACCGTCTTACCCTATGTCTTCGCTATTGGATGATGTAGTTTTGAAACAAAAATACTTCCCCAATCCAGCTGGAGACTGCTTTTTCTCCTCGGTGGGTGGTTTTATTATTGGGGGGTGGGACGAGCACGTGGCTGTCTTTCTCGTCAATGACTGGATGATGGAAATTTGAGCCTTAAATGTCGGTAATTCATTCATGCCTTGATCTTTCACAAGAACTGTTCTTCTCGTTATTATATAGTATCAAGGTCCGAAATGTACAAAACAAAGGTCAATTTTGGTATGTAGTTTTTGGCGCCGGGGAACATGCCCCCCCTGGAATTTCCTAAAAATCTGGTCCTGTATATAGGATCCAGGGATAATAAGGGTTAACTAACGAACAGTTAGGGTCTGTTCACAAATTACGTAACGCAAACATCCGAGTTTTCGACCCCCTCTCTCCCCCTCGTAACAAAAAGTAGCATTTTTGGAACCCCCACCCTCCGCCATATAACGCGTTACTGAGAAAATTTTAATGTCGTTTTTTTCTTTCTGTGAAGCATGTGAGTTTTGATATTTATTGAACACTGTTATAAGGAACGGCTCATGATTAAAACCAAGGATATCAAGAAAGCAGCTAGTAAAAAAGAAAATAGAATTTGCGACCATGGCCATTCACATTTAAGTTTAGCGGGACTGATCTGTCGAGAAATACAATATTCGCTTGGTGTTTACGCATAACTGTCCCATTGCAATTGACTAAAACGGTAATGACTAAAACGATAACGAAAGACAAATTATTTTCAAATTGAACTGTTTAATGTGGTTGAAGGGGTTGAGCTCTCTGGGTTGCCTTTATTAGCTTTAGCTTGGTTTGGGAGATCTAAACATGAAATACAATACCAATAAAAGCGTCATTCCCCAGGTCGTTCCATTAAATAATAAAGAAATCGTGAATATTTATCATGAGACAAAAATGCCTCGAAGTTTAGCAATTTTCGAACAAAACTCAACTCTGAGATAAAAAGTAAAAAAACTACAACTACTAGCGTGGGACAATTATGGTTGATACATATTCATCGTATTGATCAAGACATATTAGCAATTTAAGTCAATCAGTGATTAAAAAACCATTAAAATTTATTTTTATTCGCGTTATGCGTAACATTTGGTAGTACCCACCACCTCCCCACCTTTTAGTGTAACAAAATATAACGCAAGTTGGACCTCCCCCTCCCCCCAAAAGCGTTACGTAATTTGTGAACAGACCCTTAATCAATCCACGATATTAGGAATTAATTAGGCTAATGAATAGAGTAAGTCGCTTGACTTGAATGTGACCGAAAGTCACTTTTGAATTGAATGTCTCAACACCTCGTTCAACTCACTCGAACGCAAAGAGAGTTGAACATGTTCTCAATTTTGGGCAAGTAAATTGACTGGATTGATCATTTCACTAGTACTTTCAAAACGTAAGCATTATGGTTGAAAGTCGAATTCCATACTCGCGTAAACCGATTTTACTCGCGGTTACAAAATTGTATTGCTCCCACGAAAATTTTACTCAATTTCCGTCAAAAGCAGGATTACTCATAGTTTTGAGTAGAGGCCTGAATAAGAGAAACGCGAATAGGTATGTGCCGCCAATCGAACCGTCAAAAAACTGCAGCCAATCGAGCAGGAGACCTGTCAAGCAGCCAAAATGTTGGCTCAAATACTGAAAACGGCCAAATTCAATTTTATGCCATTTTTAAATAAACAAAATTGAATGTATTTTTCATTAGTTTGCAATAATATATGCAAGTCATTTATAGATTATGAAATGAAATTCCATTGTTTATTGGATTCTATTGTTATGTGATGTGGACACATAAAATCGTGGGTTGTGAGATTTTATCCACATAAACCATTTCTTCCTTTTCATGTGTTGTTCTTTGATGAAGAAAATTGAATGCAGTGTTGGCAGAGTCATATTTTCTATCCGCGTTTCTCTTATTCAGGCCTCTAGTTTTGAGTTAGAGTTAGAGCGTAACTCATTTTGCATCATTACGCAACTATAGTATATATATATATATATATATATAGTGAACTTGACGATGGGAACCAGAATGATGAAACCAATGAAACCAAGGGAAGAAAAAACAGTTTTCGCATGTTTAAAAAAATCTATTCCGAAATAGTAAACTAGAGTTGGACATCTTTTCACTTCTAAATATTTCTGTGATTCAAATTTTTCTAAATGTGGATCATGGATGGAAAAAAATACCCTATTATTTTTTATTTTATTTTTCTGATGTATTTTTTTATACAAATCTGTTATTTATATAGCCGAAAGTTATTATTCTTCATACTGATTCGTACTTGTTGCAAAAAGATATTTTACAAATTTTTTCAATCCCTTTTTTTTAAACTTGTTTGATATTCCGCCTGTTAGAAAGCATTGGCCTAGCATCAAAATATATATTTAGTCTGCATTGTCGCGCTTGAAATAATAAAAATGTTGGTATTCGATGTTTCCAAATTATAAAAATATGAAGAGCCAAAAACAAAACCATCAAATTTTTTATCGTTTGAGGCATAAGTAAGGCGTTGTAATAAGAAAAATACATATGTAAGACAGCAATTGTAGATCACAATTTATAAAGTGAACTTATAATCATTACTGCAGTCACAGTGAAAAATGCCAAACTCCAGACTGGAAACATTTCGCTATCTATCACGAATGGTTAAATATTACGGTTCGTTTTTTATCAGGACGAAAAAATCAATAAAAGGACTATCGCTAAACTCAAACTAATAATTAGAAATAAACCCCAACATATTACCAATACAATAACATTCGCGGAATGGAAGATTTCAGCACTTTGGAGGGGAAGCTTTTAAGCATTGAAAAGGAGAGAAACAAGAAAAAGACCATAAATACCTAGATGTAACAATTGTCATAATAAAAGTAATGATATAGAAAAGTAAAGTTGGCTCTATGTATAAATATATTTTGAACGTTTTATTTGTCGCTGAAACTTATTGTCTACTACCTACCTAGGGGTCCTGTGCTCCCCGAGCGGTGCAAGGGAACGACTTGAAAGATCTCCATCAAAAGATATTTTAGTTACAAGATAAAAGTGCTGTCCAATGAGAGCTTGAAGTAGCTCGATGTTTCTCCCTGTCCTGCTCATGCCCATTTGTTGACAAAAAAGAACGAGCAGGACAGGAACAACTTCGAGCTGCTCATTGTCGCCTTGGTTCCCATTGTTCTGCTGTCCGAAACATGTGTGGTACCCACGGTATACAGAAAACAAGGTAGGCTCGTTAGAAAAATGACACCTCGAATGTGACGCATGTTTTATCGTTATGTTGGAGTACAAAAGTAAGCATGCTGCGACCGTATTAGAGCATCGTCTCGGTCCAGCTTGTGCGAAGATAGCAGTGACGTCACATGTTTACATTCAAACTGAATGTTTACAGACGTGATGAGCCTGCCTTATCTTTTGTATGCCGTGTGTGGTACCGAACTGTCAAATCGTATGTATTTTTCCTACATTGGCATTTAGCACTCTAATATCCTCGACAGCAAAAGATGTTCCAGACAGCGACAACAGCGACAATCTTGTAACTAAAATATCTTCTTCTCCATCCTAAGTTATTGCAATTTATTAGATTTTTTAAAGTTTTATATGGAAGTGAATATGCAATATGTAACTTCAAAGACAGGATGATCTACGATGAATTACATCCCCGCAACATCGGCGTCGTGGCGCTGCAGGAGATTTGCTGGACAGGACAGAAAGTGTGGAAAAGCGGGCATCGAGCGGCTACCTTCTACCAAAGCTGTGGCACCACCAACGAGCTGGGAACCGGCTTCATAGTGCTGGGTAAGATGCGCCAACGTGTGATTGGGTGGCAGCCAATCAACGCAAGGATGTGCAAGCTGAAGATTAAAGGCCGTTTCTTCAACTATAGCATCATCAACGTGCACTGCCCACACGAAGGGAGACCCGACGACGAGAAAGAAGCGTTCTATGCACAGCTGGAGCAGACATACGATGGATGCCCACTGCGGGACGTCAAAATCGTCATCGGTGACATGAACGCACAGGTAGGAAGGGAAGATATGTATAGACCGGTCATCGGACCGGATAGTCTGCACACCGTATCGAATGACAACGGCCAACGATGCATAAACTTCGCAGCCTCCCGCGGAATGGTAGTCCGAAGCACCTTCTTTCCCCGCAAAAATATCCACAAGGCCACATGGAGATCACCTAACCAAGAAACGGAAAACCAAATCGACCACGTTCTAATCGACGGTAAATTCTTCTCCGACATCACAAACCTCCGCACTTACCGCAGTGCGAATATTGAATCCGACCACTGCCTCGTTGCAGTATGCCTGCGCTCAAAACTCTCGACGGTGAACAACACGCGTCGAAGTCGGACGCCGCGGCTTAACATTGGGCGGCTACAAGACGGTGGACTAGCCCAAGAATACGCGCAGCAGCTGGAAGTGGCACTCCCAACGGAAGAGCAGCTAGGTGCAGCGTCTCTTGAAGATGGCTGGAGAGATATTCGATCCGCCATTGGTAGCACCGCAACCGCTGCACTTGGCACGGTGCCCCGGATCAGAGAAACGACTGGTATGACGGCGAATGTGAGCAGTTAGTGGAAGAGAAGAATGCAGCATGGGCGAGATTGCTGCAACATCGCACGAGGGCGAACGAGGCACGATATAAACAGGCGTGGAACAGACAAAACTCGATTTTCCGGAGGAAAAAGCGCCAGCAGGAAGATCGAGACCGTGAAGAGACGGAGCAACTGTACCGCGCTAATAACACACGAAAGTTCTATGAGAAGTTAAACCGTTCACGTAAGGGCCACGTGCCACAGCTTGATATGTGCAAGGACATAAACGGGAACCTTCTTACGAACGAGCGTGAGGTGATCCAAAGGTGGCGGCAGCACTACGAAGAACACCTGAATGGCGATGTGGCAGACGAAGATGGCGGTATGGTGATGGACCTGGGAGAACGCGCGCAGGACATAATTTTACCGGCTTCGGATCTCCAGGAAATCCAGGAGGAGATTGGCCGGCTGAAGAACAACAAAGCCCCTGGGGTTGACCAACTACCAGGAGAGCTATTTGAACACGGTGGTGAGGCACTGGCTAGAGCGCTGCACTGGGTCATTACCAAGATTTGGGAGGAGGAAGTTTTGCCGCAGGAGTGGATGGAAGGTGTCGTGTGTCCAATCTACAAAAGGCGATAAGCTAGATTGTACCAACTACCGCGCAATCACATTGCTGAACGCCGCCTACAAGGTACTCTCCCAAATTTTATGCCGTCGACTAGCACCAACTGCAAGGGAGTTCGTGGGGCAGTACCAGGCGGGTTTTATGGGCGAACGCTCCACCACGGACCAGGTGTTCGCCATTCGCCAAGTACTGCAGAAATGCCGCGAATACAACGTGCCCACACATCATCTATTCATCGACTTCAAAGCCGCATATGATACAATCGATCGGGACCAGCTATGGCAACTAATGCACGAACACGGTTTTCCGGATAAACTGACACGGTTGATCAAAGCGACGATGGATCGGGTGATGTGCGTAGTTCGAGTTTCAGGGGCATTCTCGAGTCCCTTCGAAACCCGCAGAGGGTTACGGCAAGGTGATGGTCTTTCGTGTTTGCTATTCAACATCGCTTTGGAAGGGGTAATACGAAGAGCAGGGATTAACACGAGTGGTACAATTTTCAATAAGTCCGTCCAGCTATTTGGCTTCGCCGACGACATAGATATTATGGCACGTAACTTTGAAAAGATGGAGGAAGCCTGCATCAGGCTGAAGAGGGAAGCTAAGCGGATCGGACTAGTCATCAACACGTCGAAGACAAAGTACGTGATAGGAAGAGGTTCAAGAGACGACAATGTGAGCCACCCACCGCGAGTTTGCATCGGTGGTGACGAAATCGAGGTGGTAGAAGAATTTGTGTACTTGGGCTCACTGGTGACTGCCGAAAATGACACCAGCAGAGAAATTCGGAGACGCATAGTAGCTGGAAATCGTACGTACTTTGGACTCCGCAAGACGCTCCGATCGAATAGAGTTCGCCGCCGTACCAAACTGACAATCTACAAAACGCTCATTAGACCGGTAGTCCTCTACGGACACGAGACCTGGACGATGCTCGTGGAGGACCAACACGCACTTGGAGTTTTCGAAAGGAAAGTGCTGCGTACCATCTATGGTGGGGTGCAGATGGCGGACGGTACGTGGAGGAGGCGAATGAACCACGAGTTGCATCAGCTGCTGGGAGAACCATCCATCGTTCACACCGCGAAAATCGGACGACTGCGGTGGGCCGGGCACGTAGCCAGAATGTCGGACAGTAACCCGGTGAAAATGGTTCTCGACAACGATCCGACGGGCATAAGAAGGCGAGGTGCGCAGCGGGCAAGGTGGATCGATCAGGTGGAAGATGACTTGCGGACCCTCCGTAGACTGCGTGGTTGGCGACGTGTAGCCATGGACCGAGCCGAATGGAGAAGACTCTTATATACCGCACAGGCCACTTCGGCCTTAGTCTGAATAAATAATAATAATAACTTCAAAGACATAAGGTACCCCGGGGCAAGTGAAAATACGGGGTAAGTGGGTACTATGACTGCAGATGAATCGATGAACGTTTTTAATGGCAACAATGTTCTAGGAAGATAAACGAATTCGCCCGACACAAAAATATTTGGAATCAAAGCCATTTAATGACCCAACCCGAGTAACACACCTGTCATAGACGAGTCTCTGTGACTTACGTATGACTAAACTAAGTCATATAGAAGTCACTGCAACGATATCGGTTGGAAGTGTGTTACTAGGGAAGTATCCCAAAATAAACTATTTTTTCATGCGGTGTGAAAATGGGATTTTGGGGGAACAAACCAATACTTCCAATACGAAACTGGGACCAGTCTGGGTGCTGGTATAGCGAATCCGCACCTGCGAAAGCGCAAAATGTTGGCTTTGAGGGGAGTTGATAGTAACCAACAGTGCATCATTGAGACCCATGAGGGCGGCAGCAGTGCGAATCCGCACCTGCGGGAGCGCAAAATGTTGGCTTTGGGGGGGTTGATAGTAACCAACAGTGCATCATTGAGACCCATGAGGGCGGCAAAAGTGCGAATCCGCACCTGCGGGAGCGCAAAATGTTGGCTTTGGGGGGGTTGATAGTAACCAACAGTGCATCATTGAGACCCATGTGGGCGGCAGCAGTGCGAATCCGCACCTGTGGGAGCATTTTAAAGAGACTGTAAAGGTGTTCGGCCGTACGGCACACTATTTTTTGTACACACATACACGGTCACATGCACACATATAGCCTAAAGAGACTAATAGAAATTTTTGGATTTGGGCAAAGCTTCTTAGTTGTCGACCAAGTGTGACTAAGAAGGACGGCAGGGCTGGACCCAATTGGGTTATTAAGTATCTTAAGTATCCCAAAATAAACTATTTTTTCATGCGGTGTGAAAATGGGATTTTGGGGGAACAAACCAATACTTCCAATACGAAACTGGGACCAGTCTGGGTGCTGGTATAGCGAATCCGCACCTGCGAAAGCGCAAAATGTTGGCTTTGAGGGGAGTTGATAGCAACCAACAGTGCATCATTGAGACCCATGAGGGCGGCAGCAGTGCGAATCCGCACCTGCGGGAGCGCAAAATGTTGGCTTTGGGGGGGTTGATAGTGCTGGTATAGCGAATCCGCACCTGCGAAAGCGCAAAATGTTGGCTTTGAGGGGAGTTGATAGCAACCAACAGTGCATCATTGAGACCCATGAGGGCGGCAGCAGTGCGAATCCGCACCTGCGGGAGCGCAAAATGTTGGCTTTGGGGGGGTTGATAGTAACCAACAGTGCATCATTGAGACCCATGTGGGCGGCAGCAGTGCGAATCCGCACCTGCGGGAGCGCAAAATGTTGGCTTTGGGGGGGTCGATAGTAACCAACAGTGCATCATTGAGACCCATGAGGGCGGCAAAAGTGCGAATCCGCACCTGCGGGAGCGCAAAATGTTGGCTTTGGGGGGGTTGATAGTAACCAACAGTGCATCATTGAGACCCATGAGGGCGGCAGCAGTGCGAATCCGCACCTGTGGGAGCATTTTAAAGAGACTGTAAAGGTGTTCGGCCGTACGGCACACTATTTTTTGTACACACATACACGGTCACATGCACACATATAGCCTAAAGAGACTAATAGAAATTTTTGGATTTGGGCAAAGCTTCTTAGTTGTCGACCAAGTGTGACTAAGAAGGACGGCAGGGCTGCATTTGAGGCACCATACTAATGCCACAGTGGGACCCTCCTTAGCCGTGCGGTAAGACGCACGGCTACAAAGCAAGACCATGCTGAGGGTGGCTGGGTTCGATTCCCGGTGCCGGTCTAGGCAATTTTCGGATTTGAAATTGTCTCGACTTCTCTGGGCTTAAAAGTATCATCGTGTTAGCCTCATGATATACGAATGCAAAAATGGTAACTTGGCTTAGAAACCTCGCAGTTAATAACTGTGGAAGTGCTTAACGAACACTAAGCTGCGAGGCGGCTCTGTCCCAGTGTGGGGATGTAATGCCAATAAGAAGAAGAAGACTAATGCCACCTAATGCTATTGCTTGATCATGACTTTAAACTATGTACCGGGAAAATCTATTACTTTTATTTAAATTCAATGGATTTCCAACTAAATAGTCGTTTCTAAATTTATCATTCATGTGGAAAGTGAATATTTTGAGCAACTAAATAATTGTGTGACATCGAGAACGATTTAAAATTTTAAATTAAAGCCAAAATCTGCCATTTTCATTTGCCCTTGAATTTTAACATACATGGGGAAAGTGGGACATATTTGAACAACATTTTCGATAAAGCTATTTTAATTGTTTTTAGATGGCTGTCTAGTGTAAAATAGAGGCCTGAATAAGAGAAACGCGAATAGGTATGTGCCGCCAATCGAACCGTCAAAAAACTGCAGCCAATCGAGCAGGAGACCTGTCAAGCAGCCAAAATGTTGGCTCAAATACTGAAAACGGCCAAATTCAATTTTATGCCATTTTTAAATAAACAAAATTGAATGTATTTTTCATTAGTTTGCAATAATATATGCAAGTCATTTATAGATTATGAAATGAAATTCCATTGTTTATTGGATTCTATTGTTATGTGATGTGGACACATAAAATCGTGGGTTGTGAGATTTTATCCACATAAACCATTTCTTCCTTTTCATGTGTTGTTCTTTGATGAAGAAAATTGAATGCAGTGTTGGCAGAGTCATATTTTCTATCCGCGTTTCTCTTATTCAGGCCTCTATTGTAAAATAATTTCGTCATTTGTATGTCATATGGATCTGAATCAGATGCAGTTTGTTCTCGGTTTTAAAAAAGTATTGTACAGTAGGGTGGTTCAAAAAATTGATTTTGCTCCACAGTGCTCATCTGATTCTTTACCATGTTCTGAGTCTCCTCTGAAAATTTGATCTCATTTGGATTAAAACTGATTTAGCACAAGCCGTTTCAAATTTGCATGCAAATTAGTATGGGGAAATTTATTTTTTCATTGAACTGGTAATGACGCTTCGCCATCAAGCGCAGGTTAAAAGAAAATCTACATAGCTGAAAGGAATACTCAACAGCTTTCGCTCAGTGAAAACCGCATCTCAATTAATCGTTCCAATAAATAGTAATCGAATTTAATCTATACCGTGGTTTTCGGAAGCTAATTGCATAACTCATCAACAGGCAACATTGCTGCTCGTAGCCCGAAAGATAGCACACAAAAATTCAGGCTACTATGTTGCACTGCACATATCAGTGATGCCCTCAAAGAAGTTTAACGATCATGACTAAAGATTCGCAACCTGTCTTAAAATCGATTACTAATTCTTGGGGCGATTAATCAACATGCGGTTTTCGTTGGGTGAAAGCTGTTGAGTATTCCTTTTAGTTATATAGGTTTTCTTTTGACCTGCGCTTGATGGGGAAGCGTCACTACCAGTACAATGAAAAAATAAATTTCCCCATAGTAATTTGCATGCAAACTTCAAATGGCTTGTGCTAAATCAGTTTGAATCCAAATGAGCTCAAATTTTCAGAGGACACTCAGAACTTGGTAAAGAATCAGATGAGCATTGTGGAGCAAAATCGATTTTTTGAACCACTCTATAGACGAATCCAAGTAAAAATAAGAAGAAGACACACGACGGTGTTAACTTTGACAGATCCTACAGCACAGCATAGGAAGATCATTTTAAAATGCTTATAATAAATTGTAATGTAATTAAAATCTGATTGAAGTATGATACGGAAAAAGTTCCGAACTGTATGAAAGATACATTTTTGGAAAATATTCAAAAAATTGAGATAAGCTTCCGAATATGTAATTCAGAACTTTTTCCGTACCCTACATTAATCAGATTTTAATTACAATTTCTCTAGAATTTATTATAAGCATTTTAAAATGATCTTCCTATGCTGTGCTGTAGGATCTGTCAAAGTTAACACCGTCGTGTGTCTTCTTCTTATTTTTACTTGGATTCGTCTATTGTACAGTTATTTATCAAATGTGTATTTTACATTCTGAAAATTATCTCCCGCATGAAGAAGAGCAATGGCTATAGCTCCACTGGCCTATAAAACTATGTGATATTCTTCTGTTCACAGTGCAAATAAACTATTTATTCTATACGATAGGTCAACAGAATTTGTCTTGCGTTTTGTTATTTTCAAACTTCGCATCAGAATTTCTGATAAATAATTTGATTTGACATTTCTGGAGGTCAACTGCACCCACCGTTCGAGCATTTTTGATCAATGATATATGAAGGCTTGAATTCACCTAATCAGTACCTTATACGCCACATAGACTAACGCAAAATGAACTCACCCAAGAAATTATGACGTTTTAGCGGGTCGCATAATGAACGCAAAATGAACTTTTGTTCGAGAAAACGACCCGCTCAAATGTCAAAATCCGTCGGGTGAGTGAATTTGATGAACTCCTGCATAAGTCTATGGTCCAATGCACCGAATGAACACAATGACGTTTGAGACGGGCGCTGTTTACTAAAAATGAACACTTGCATGAACTCGATGAATGAAAAGTATTCATTCTTAGTAAACAGCGCACCGCTCAAACGTCAATGATGAACTCGGTGCATTGGACCATTGGTCAGAATGCTCGGAGCGGTGGGTGCAGTTGAGTGTTGACCTCCAGAAACGTCAAATCAGAGACTAACCCGCAGGCTAGCTGGCGGCCATGGTCCAATGCACCGAGTTCATCATTGACGTTTTAGCGGTGCGCTGTTTACATAGAATGAATACTTTTTCATTCATCGAGTTCATGCAAGTGTTCATTTTTAGTAAACAGCGCCCGTCTCAAACGTCATTGTGTTCATTCGGTGCATGGACCATTACCGCTCGCGGAAAACTGGATAGTGCCAGAAAAGAATAGAGGTAATAAACTATAGAGGACGATTGTCGCTGCGGTTGCGGTTCCCTTTGTTATCGTCCCCTAACATGTTGGGTACCTATCTGTCAAAACGTACTGATTTTTCCTTTGATGACATTTAGTGCTCTATCCTCGCCAGCAAATGATGTTTCGCCAGTGACGACAGCGACAAGCTTCCTCTATACAGTTTATTACCTCAATTCAGAAAAGTCATTTTACTCAAATTTGGGTTATTGACCCAAACCACGGTTTTGAGTGCAAACAACCCACTTTTGGGTAGTTTTGGTTTTCAGTGTATATTTTTTTTTATTTGTTGTGTTCCCGGTCTCTGAGTTGTCAGATTTCCTCCTTCCAACTTCCAACGATTTTCCCGTAATCGTAAACAAAACCGAGATCGGTCAGTGAAAGTTTTCCAAATATCCAAACTTAAGTGCATTCAGAGCTCGAAATTCCGGATATTTCAAAATTTAAGGTACTTTCAAAGTTTAATAAAAACTATAAAAGTGATTTATTGATTATCCGCTTCAGATTATTTCCTGTATCGCAATGATTGACCGATTTGTTTATTGAGGTTACAAATCCGTAAAATGGAGTCCAGTAACGGAAGTGAGAAAGCCGAAATAAATCACCTTGTAAAGAACATCGTAAAAATTCTTCTGTCCACGTCCAAGTATTTTCATTGTCCGTTCTGTGCCGACGAGTATTTGTTCGAGTTTACCCTGAGGCATCATTTGCTTAAAAACCATGAAGAAGACCTGTCTAAGATCGTCCAATCGCCGGACTCTAGCATCAAGTTCTGTGATAGCAACATTTGTCCATATTGTGGGGCCTTATTCTACTACATCTCAGCGCTTCCGAAGCATATCATGAACAGTCACAGTCGCGACTGTCTTATCAAGTGGCAAGCTATCGAACGGGACAATAGTCTGCAGAAACGATTTGCCACCGAGCCGAGCATCCGTTGTGTTCCTTGTTCTCCAGGTTTAAGTGACTTGTTCGAGGAACTGAACACTGATTCCAGCCGGAAGAAAAAAAACCGAAGTCACCGCCGGAAGGCATCTCCACTGTACAAGTCGGCACTCAAGAACGCCAACAGAATCTCCGCCTCGAAGCGTATTTCCGGTGAGTCGTGGGTAAGTTGTGATTTCGAATTTACCACCGGAGATGCCGCCTCGCGTCGTTCCCCGAGCAGTACCGTCCGTAGAGAGCTACAATTCGATGCGGTTGCACCAGAACCGACCTCCCCGCAGGAGATCGACAGCGTTTCTTCCGTGAAGAAACCGAAACGCTCGCGTAAACGTTTCAACCTGAAGTCGCTCAAACCGAGGATCGGTTTACGAAAGTTTGTGCTGTCTAAGTTCACCAAAAAGTATCGCTGCAAAATTGTGACCAGCACACCGAATAATTTTCTGGACGACAGTGATATCGATCTGAACGATACTCGGTTGCACAATCAGGAGCGCTGGAATAAGCTGCATTTAGACTAAGACGAGGTGAGTACATAGATCTTGTTGACAACCTACAGTTTGGTATTTTGTATTTGAGATACATATATAAATTCTCATTTTACGATATTTAGGTATTAAAAAGTATTATGACAGTATGCTTAAGTGTATCTCTTTACCTAATAATCATACGTATTTAAAGGTATTATTTATAACTCGCATTTTGGATGGGATTTTAAGTTAGATATTATGATACATACTGAAGTAATATATGTGGATTATGATGTATCTAAACGACTTGAAATTTAAGTATGTATTGTGAAAGCCACCAGTCAGTCTTAAGAGCAAAGGTGAGGGATTACCAATCTGGATATGTCGGGTTCGATTCTTATTCCGGTCTAGGATGTTTTCGGTTAAGAAAACGTTATCGATTTCCTGGGCAGTGTATCCATTGTGCTTGCCCCACAAGATACGTATTCATTAACTGTATTATTAATCCAATGGCATGCACAGAAAAGCTTTCTATTAATAACTGTGAAAATGGTGAAAATGCTAATAAAACACTAAGTAGAAAAGCAAGTCAAGTTCCAGTTTGGAAGTCTCGCCAATGCCTGCATCATGCACGAACAGCAAAATGAAGCTAACTTCCCCAAACTGGTATGACGAAAGACATATAACGCGGATTTTCTCAAATAAGTAGAAATTTCTCTCGATAAACTATTTAGTACCTACCAGTTATTCCAGTAGCCAATTGGATTTAAATCGTTGGTTTCAAGGATAATATTAACACTACTCTTAAATCCCGATCTCTCGTTGGACTATGATGACTACAAAGATAATTAAAGTGGTCCACACTTATCGAATCAATCCAATCTCATACTTGCGTAGTCCATACTTGAAGGCATCCTGGAAATAACGGTTTCTGCATCCCGTCATTTTTTTTGTCATATAGGCAGGCCAACTACGTAGCATACGTAGTATGTACTTGGAGAGAACAACACTATGAAAATTTGAAGAAAAGAACAAGGTAACCATTTACTTCGGTGGGGTAACGAAACCAGTACGGTAGACAGATGCTTTCCCTACTAAGCTACGAAGGAGCTCCGACGTCCTCCGCAGCTTAGTTAAATCCAGCAAGTAATTCTTCACATAGGCAAGCCGCTTCAACAACTGCAGCAACAGGCATTTCCGCAGGTTCAACCTTGAAAGCAGAATCTGTCCTCAAACTTACCTGGTTTGCTTTCGATAAAGAAAACGGAGTGACGGTCGGACGTTGGTTTGACGGTTATTAAGAACTTTTCGAGAATGATGTCCGCCGGCTGGAAGATGCCGCAAAAGTTCGTCTGCTCCTTTGGAAGCTGATTTTTTTTTGTAATTTTTATAGGGACTTGCAGGACTGGAGACTGGATACTCTTTCGCATTAATTACATCCTGCCGAAGCTTTCAAAAGACGTGATGTGTGAAGATTCTGAAGAAAATCTTTGGAAAACAAGTCTCTATGTTCCGGAAGCTTTTCCAATGTCTCCAGTTGATGAAAAGCAATTCTGAAGATAGTATCAGCTACGGTGGACACGTCAACCGAGTCAGTAAAGATGTTAAATTACTAAACCATACCCTGAGCCGATTCCAAATTCCTCAGTGAACTCAAAGTTTTGAAATACGCCGATATTCGAGCAACACTTCTTTCGATTCTGGATCACGAGAAACCTAAAGCACCAGCCACTCTACAGTCATTAATTAGCTTCAAAGCTTCATCAGCCTGAAGCAAGACCCAAGCATCATCGAGTAGCAATCCATTTCAAAGTCAGCAGTTCACGCCATCAGGGATGTCATCAGTGCAGCGTCTCAGAACAGTTTCAAGAAATCAGAATGCCGAAAACACCTTGTTGGTAATGTGGCCAAATGCGCTTTCAATAACCACCTTCGCAGAGGCTGCAACCGTGTCGGCGTGAAGCAAAAGGCGTCGAACGCATCAGGTGATCCTCTTTCCAAAGTCGGCAATTTCTAATGTGAAGGAGATACGAAGCGAGGCAGCTGTTTCGTTCCATCTGTGCGTAATTGGAATTTAATTGAATGAATAGACTCTAGAGTGATAGATTGAATTGAATGGATAGAGTAATTCAACTTATGACCTATTCTGTTTGAATCCATTTGCAATCAGATCTACCATTTATTCGTAGGCACGGTAAGCATAAATTAAAGTAAGGGTCAGCAATGTTGAGGAGAAAATTCGACCCATGCATTGTTACCTGGGTACATGCTATGCTAGCTAATCGGAAAATCTCCTCTGAGCTTAGCGGTTCATACATCACTGTTAAAGCAACAAAGGGGTGTCCGCAAGGCGGAGTGCTTTCTCCTTTGTTGTGGTCACTGGTGGTGGATGAGCTTCTAGACAGCTTAGAGAGAAGAGGCTTCGAAGTGGTTGGATATGCTGATGACGTTGTCATTATTGTACGAGGCAAATTCGAAAGTGTTATAGTGGAAAGAATGCAATCTGCCTAAATCATACTTTTTCCTGGTGTCAAAAGTATCAACTAGGCATAAATCCTACAAAACTTCCATTATCCCTTTCACCAAACGGAGAAAGGTACAACTGAAACCCCTTTTCTTGAATCAAACACAATTAGTTTATTCAAGTGAAGTAAAATATCTAGGTGTCATACTCGACGCAAAGCTTAATTGGAACTCTCATATCCAATCAGTTGTGCAGAAAGGTCTCAATACACTTTGGGTTTGTTCAAAAACCCTTGGTAAAAGATGGGGCCTAAAACCAAGTATGATCATGTGGATATATAAAACCATTGTCCGTCCCAGGACAACTTACGCTTCCCTTGTCTGGTGGCCTAAAACTAATGAGGCTGCTGCAAGGGCTAAGCTCAACAAAATCCAACGCACCGCTTGCATAGCCATCACTGGTGCAGTTCGTAGTACACCCACTTTGGCCCTAGACGCAATGCTTCACCTGCCCCGGTTAGATCAATTCATAAAGCTGGAAGCGGAAAAAAAGTGCTCTAAGGTTAAAGAGAACAAAAACACTGCTGTCGGGAGACCTTACAGGTCACCTCAGCATATTAAATGAATTTGCCATAAATCCCGCAATAGGAATTTGTAGTGACTGGATGGAAACGGTAGTCAATTATGACTTACCTTACGATGTGTTCATTCCTTCCCGCCAGGAGTGGGAAGGAGATGGACCAACGTTCCAACAGGCTCTATAAATTTCTTCACAGATGGTTCGAAAATGAATAATCTGACAGGATCCGGAATCTATGGCCCTACAACAAAAATTTCTGTCCACTTAGGACAGTGGCCCACTGATATTTCAGGCGGAAATATATGCAATATTAGAATGCGTGTTATTATGCCTGAGGAGAAAGTATAGATTTGCAAAAATATGTATTTTCTCTGACAGCCAAGCAACACTTAAGTCGCTTAATAACTACACTTGTAACTCAAAGCTAGTGTGGGAATGCATTCTGGCTTTGAAAAACTTATCCATACGCAATCGAGTCTACCTATATTGGATCCCAGGACATACTTGTCTACGAGATTGCTGATGAGCTAGCCAGGAATGGATCTAATGAAAGGTTCATTGGCCCTGAGCCCTTCTGCGGGATCTCAGACTGCTCTGTAAAAATGGAACTGAACAAATATATGGTCAGTCAAATCACATCAAACTGGAATGCACTTCCCCATACGAGCCAATCCAAAAGGCTCGTAACGATTAACCCCAAGAAAACCCAACAACTATTAGGTCTCAACAAAAGGGATCTCAACATCTACACCGGTCTAATAACTGGACACTGCCCCTGCAGATACCATCTACAAAAGATCGGAGCAATCCAAACCTCAAATTGCCGCTTCTGTGACGAGGAGAGAGAAACATCAGAACACATCCTCTGCTATTGCAGTGCACTCACCCAACATAGGTTCAAAGTTCTCAGCAAGCCCTTTTTAGGGCCTGCTGACATATGGATCTTATCCCCCAAGGACGTGGTTGGCTTCATAAAGCTAGTCTCGCCAGAATGGGGGAGTCACATACTGTAACTCAGGATCTCTATTCATCAATAATAGATGGTCTTGAGTTCAGTCGATACCAAGGTATCTCAGTGACAAACATGTTACTGAGATAACTTGCGTATTTCACAGCAAAAGGGTATATCACAATAGTCCTAAAATCTGGACGCAGTGATCTTCACCCGACAAACGAGGAGGTAAGCATAAAGCCGCGTCATACCGAGCATTAGGGATCACCTGTAGGATTACCACTGGAACAGACAATCCGTATAGCGTTATTCTGTTCGTGAATAGGAGTTAACATTGGCTTTACGTCCGCTCTCCATGAGGTCGAACGGATCTGCTACTGAAAGTCGAATCACAAAAGGCCGAAGGGCGCAAAAGGTCCACTTTGTTGCTCTGCTGAGCTAGTTCGGCTTATTTTATTTAAAATACAGAATATAAGTTAGATTATTCGGTTTGTTTTGGCTTGGCTTTGACTACCTTCTGGATACTGGGTTCGCCGTAGAACTGGGCGAGCTCGTAGTTTATCCTTCCCGCCACGCACCGTCTTCTTGCACACCGCCAAAGATGGTCCTATGCATCCGTCTCTCGAATACTCCAAGTACTAGCAAGTCCTCCTCGATCATAGTCCAAGTTTCATGTCCGTGGAGAACTACCGGTCTTATGAGCGTTTTGTACATGACACATTTGGTGTGAGTGTGAATCTTTTTTGACCGCAGTTTCTTCTGGAGCCCGTAGTAGGCCCGACTTCTACAGATGGTGCGTCTTCATATTTCACGACTAACATTATTATCAGCCGTTAGCACGGATCTACCTCGAAGCAGTTGGTTCGCTCGTAGGAGTATTCAAGAGAAGGTGTAAAACCTTCTGCTTTATTCACACGCATGTGTAAACGCTCTCGAGTGTGAATCAATACACTTTTCTTTACTTAAAATCTCTGCACATTTCAAGACGAAGTGTGAGAAATTACCAACTCTGCCTCGAAGATATCACCGTTTATCGTAACACTGCTTCCCAGACGCCCACAAGCATGTACTTTGTCTTCGATGCATTCACCACCAGCCCATCTTTTGTTGCTTCACGTTTCAGACGGGTGTGCAGTTCTGCCTTCTTTGCAAATGTTCGGCTGACAAAGTTCATGTCATCCGTGAGACAAATAAATTGACTGAACATGTTGAAAATCGTACCCCGGCTATTACATACGGCTCTCCACATGACACTTCCTAGCGCAACGTTGAACAACAGGCACAAAAGTCCATCACCTTGTCTTAGTTCCCGGTGCGATTCGGATGAACTGGAGTGTTCGCCAGAAATTTTCACACAGTTTTGCACACCATCCACCGTTGCTTTTATCAGTCTGGTAAGCTTCCCAGGGAAGCTTTTCCCGTCCATAATTTTCCATAGCTCTACGCGGTCAATACTGTCGTATGCCGCCTTGAAATCAATTAACAGATGGTGCTTTGAGATCTGGCATTTTTGGAGGATTGCCGTACAGTAAAGATCTGATCTGGCCCGTGGTCGAGTGGCCGTCAACAAAGCCGGCTTGATAACTTCCCACAAGCTCATTCACTGATGGTGACAGACGACGGACTACTGAACGATGCCTTTTTGGCACTACCCGGCTTGTGAAGAAGCCACGTTCAAAACTCCGCACTTTCATTGTACAAAACGAATGCTTTGTATTAGCCTCTTCCCCTGTTCGTGCAGCAAGCAGCACGACATCGAGCAAACATCAAACGGTGCACCGAAATTAAAACTTTACTGTGGGCTAAAAAGGGAGCCTTCGTTCGTTTTTGAACGAATTTTCTAAGGCCTGGTCGGTACCGAATATTGTTGTTGACGGATAGTTTTGGGCGCAATTTAACCATCACTAGATAGTGGTTAGGCTCAGGACCCTCCTTGACCGTGCGGTAAGATGCGCGGCTACAAAGCAAGCCCATGCTGAGGGTGACTGGGTTCGATTTCCGGTGCCGGTCTAGGCAAGTATCATCGTGTTAGGCTCATGATATATACGAATGCAAAAATGGTAACTTGACTTAGAAACCTCGAAGTTAATAACGCTGCGAGGCGGCAAAGTTCCAGTGGGGGATGTAATGCCAATGAAGAAGAAGAAGATAGTGGTCAGAGTCGATGCTAGCGCCACGATATGTCTTGATGCCGGTAATGTCGAAGAAGTGCCGTCTATCAATCAGAACGTGATCGATTTCTGATTCTATCTACTGTTGTGATGTCTAACTGTACCGGTACGGAATGCTGTATTGGAAGTAGGTGCTGCGAATGGCCATATTCTTGGAGGCGGTGAAACCAATTAGTTGTAGGCCGGTGGGCGCTCAACTTTTCAATAGTCGATCTAAACTAAACGTTGATTATGAAGTTGAAGAATCGGCCTTTGGTTCTCAACCTGCAAATTCTCGCATTGATCGGCCACCACGCGCCTTTGCATATCACTATGAAAACTATTCCCAGCTCGTGCGTGTTGCCGCAGCTCTGATAGATGGTATGATTATCTCTCAAAAATCGCATCATTGATCCTTTGCAACAAATCTCCTGCAGAGCTACGATGCCGATTCCGCGGTCCTGAAGCACATCAGTGAGCATGCGTGTGCTCCCGATGAAATCCCTTTTAGTCACAATGGTCTTTGCCGATTGGTCCGGTTCGTATTCTCTCGCTAATTATTCGTTGCATGTTTTTTTTTCAAAGCTGATATTCAGGGCCTGACACCAATCCCCTTCAATTTCTGGAGGACTATCCCACCTAAATTTCCGGTGGATCATGGTGCACAATTTTACTTAGAGTCGTTCGCTGGCACTCGGACGATGATCATCCGCCCCTGACATGGGGAACAGACGCTCGATCAGATTTGCACCACCGGAGAGGAGCCCCTTCCCTGCATACGACCATAGCTCCCACTGGGGTTGGTTACTCGATCTTCCCTAAGATTGCTAGTATCCCGGCCAGCACCACGATAAGGTAGGTATAGGAGTTGCTGGGTAAGAGGCTAAAGACCGCGAGATGGGGTTTATTTTATTTGTATTCCTGGTACGCTTTACCCAGCATTTGCCGTGCAAAGCGTTACACGAGAAACAGCTTTTTTTTCTTTTTTTTTTGAGTATTCTCTGCTTTCTTAGTTGGAAGATTGAATCCTTTGGAATTATTTGGCCTTCTGTAATATTAGATGTTTTGTACAGTATTCGGCCTTTCGTGGTTTGGCCTTTTGCTAGCCCTTTTAGGAATGAATCATCCGCTTTCAGATTGCCTACAGCGACGCAAGGCTAAAGGCATCTATAGTTTAATTTCTCGAAAACACCTTCTTACATAACTGGTGCACAATTATTTTCTAATTGCTACTAATTAATTGCTACTTTGCTACTTTCGTGAAAATCCGCATTAGACATGTTTCGCCATACAAATTTTGTGACGGTTAACTCATGTACGAGTGAAAAACTAACCAATGTTGTGATTCATATAGGTATAAAGACAAAGAACTTCTCTCATTTTCTAATTACTTAAGGCAACTCTATTTACTTTGGCATGCATTTATTCCCATTTGAGGCTATATAATAAAATTAGATAAAGATCTACATCTTACCTTCTACAAATGTTTTGCTTAGGTGAATGATAAACAATTGGACGTTTGATTCTCCATACTTGGTGATTCCAGAACAAGACATCACAGGGTCAATGAATAGAGCACAAAACAACGTGTTTCAGATGTAATTTGGAGTTTTGAAGTACACTGATTCTGTTTTTAAAGGATTTACATTTTCTCAGTTTCGCACTCATCCTGAATGTTTTGATTATCATGTGATTTTTCTTTGATTTATTTAGGATTTTGTGAAACATGTTGCAAAGATTTTGGTGGTTAGTTGAAGTCACACGATCAAACATACGAGCGAAAAAAAATCGTGTAAAAACAGAATCCTGTGTACTTTCTATATTAAATTAAAATACAATTAAGCAAAACATTCGGCGGTACAAACATAAAATAAATTCGAACTGCTGTTTATGATTAAAACTACAATGTAGACGTAGAGATATACAAACCCTGTGTACGTAAATAATGTGTAAATATCCGATAGAAATTTTACTCTGTGCTGTTAAGTAAAATGGAAAGTCAGCGAAGCATCGTCCAAAGGCTTTCTGCCCTCCTATCGGGTTAATGGTCATATATACTCTGCGCTTAAATATAAGAGTCCATTGTTTCACTGAATGCAATGAATAATACAAACGTTATCAAAAAGCTGGTGAAAACCACGTTGCAGCTATCTTAAATTAGACTTCTAACACGGACGAGACCTAATCGGCTATAATGCCTATAACTTTTTTAAGCTAATATACGATCTAATAGTAGAAATTAATACCTAATGTAACAAAATGTCCACGCCTTCGGCACAGCTTAAAAGTGATGTTATTTTATGTTGAGGTAACTCCCTTTCGCGCCACGAGGAGATTTAGCACCGGGTTTTTTCTAATGTAACTGACCGCTTTCTTGTGGGTAACCATGGTGAAGTCATAACCGTTGCATTGCAGAATTTTATCGTGCATTCGAAGACCGGATTTCGCCGCAGGACTGCCTTCATGGACTTCCGTTACATAAATGCCCTAAGAAAAAAGAAAAACGCTCAAATTTTTTTACAAACTGTTAGTTGAATATCTGCAAACTAACATAATCGGTATATCCTTGGGGGCTTTTTTTGAAATCCTGATCTATGCCACCTCCGATTTTAAAACCACATTTGAGCACCTCACGTCCTTCTTCGTCCACATCCTTTTCCTTGTGCAGGGTAATGGGAATCTTCAAAGAAACAAATAAAATAGTCAGATAAAGAACTTTCTTGGAATGGCAAAATGTTGGTAGGTGTGTAAAACTAAATAATCTAAATAAACAGAGTATTATACTGCCAGAGTTGAGCAGCTTAATGAAAATCTTTTAAAGAATCAACAGTGGGCAATGAAATCGTTATTACCATTATTTGTCAAGATAATTATGATGCAGCAGTCTACGGCAATGCTGCTATGATGTGGGTTATGTCACTCCTCGCATTGTTAACTAACCTAAAAATAGTTTAACTTCTCCTAAGGATTTTATCAAGACATTTGGCAACAAAGTGCCAAACAGTGCCTTTCTCTGCTTTGTTCTCTCCGAGGCAGCCAAGATATTAATTAATCCAGAACTAAGTAAATCAGTCATTGAACTGAACGAAACTCAATAGCGTTCAATAATAACATATATTTCGCCTTATGGATGCCTAATTTGGTAAAACTAAACTTGTTCAATACCTTAAAAATGAGCGAGATTTTTATGGTAGTAAATTTCAGAATTTGCACACATACATGCATGCAAGTGATCTATTAGTGTCTCAAAACATGCTCACATTTGCTATCTAGCTTCCACTGAAGAAATTTTTGAAATCCCTTTCAATTTTTACGTTTTTGCTTTTCTGAGAAGATTTTTTTGTACATGCTTCTATATGTTCCTCAATTAAAATCATTTGTTTCTTTGAAACAAATCAGAAAAATAGGCATAATTCCATATCATATCATTTGTTATAATTCTGTTTTCAATGCCAAAAATAATTTGTTTCAAATACCATACATTTTATTTAATAATTCACGAGATTTCTTGATAGATTAATACATAACACACCTGCGTAACGCATATAAAGTGAAATTATAGACACTTCCGAAGGAAGGGCCAAAAACATTCTTCATGCCTGCCGTATCCTAACGGAACTATCAATTCTATACTTTCGCCTCTAATTCTATCATGAACATGTACGTCCAAGTTTGGAAGATGATATTAGCATTTCCATATCATTATAAATTTGTTCGTTTAATTAAGAGGAACTCCTTGTAGTCCGAATAATATATAGAGTTTCATTGGCATCTGCATCGAAAGATTTCGAAGCTCCTAAATATTTCCTTTGTTAAAATTTTTCTTCACCCTTTTGCTTCGAATGGCACTTCGGCAATCGACCAAACCACATCAGAGTTGCATTTTGTGCTCCAATTATATTCTCAATCCAGTTGAAACCCGAAATTGGGGGCTAGCGAAGTTGGATTTTTCTCACAATCCGTACGTTAAACCTAACTTCGGAAGTGGTGCGCTGTTTTCATATCGCAAAGCGCTATTCAGCGCACCACTTCCGAAGTTAGGTTTAACGTACGGATTGTGAGAAAAATCCAACTTCGCTAGCCTCCAATTTCGGGTTTCAACTGGATTGAGTATATGCATGCCTTCAAACTAGCACTGGAAGGACTGACTGGAAGGAATCCTACGGTAATTTCATCCAACAACCAACAAATCCTCTTGATCCGACAGAGTCTAACAGCAATTCCGATTCCAGAATTGGTTTCAATTGACCCAACTAAGTCAGTTGGTTCCATGAAACCACTGACTAAGCCACGCCAGATTTTGATTTATTCATCCGACTAGGTCCGATTGTGGTTCCGATCCTACTTCAGATCTGGATTTCATCGACTCAACTAGATCGCGTGGTATCTCCAAGCCATCCGAACACTTACTCGTGAGTTGAATTTCCGAATAGGTCCTATGGCGATTCCAGCTTTCAACCAACACACTACCAACCAGGTTTTATTTTAATGATTAGACTAAGCCCGATAGCGATTCTGGCAATCGACCTACTACGAGTGGGATTTTATTAATCCAACTAGGTCCAGCAGTGGTTTCAAATCATCGTCAGACCTATTCTGTAGAGGTAAATTTTTCTTAATCCGAATATGTTCGATAGCGATAGCCCTGTTTTTTGGGTTTGTTTAAATTTTGTTCTGGTAAAACTTCCAATTTTTGAAGTTTCTCAAACCCTCCCTTCTTCGTGATCTATTTTAGAGACGGCCATGAAGAACTTTCAGTAATTTTTATGAACTTCGAACCCGGATCTAAAAAGTTCATTACATTATAAGCGCCAAAACCCACCAGGGAAAATAATTTTAAAGAAATCGGGAGTTCTGCAATCTACCTTGCAATCTACACACTTGTATGTATCAGGTTACTGTACACCCCTAGATATTGCAAGTTATTTAAACATTTGTAAAACACTAAGCCTTATTATTTTACTTCTTTTTGATAAGTATCAAATTGTTCTTCAAATATAAATTTTGCGCATTTTATTTCCCTTTACGCCTAATAAAAGTTTCGCTAATGGCGGTGGGAGCTCACGCTACGGCTATATATACAACAAACTTCTCAGCACATTCCAATACAATATATGCCATGATGACCTGGTGTACAAACTACAACGCTACAATCTTCCCAGCTACCTGGTGAAAATAATCAACAATTACCTGTCGGCAAGGACATTCCGGGTCTCAATCAGCGGAGCGAGTTCCAATGCGCACAGCATCGTCGCAGGCGCCCCCAGGGCAATATCCTCGGGCCCCTGCTTTTCAATCTGGAGACCTCACTCCAGATCAGAGTACCTCACCAGCTGGAAGATCTGTATCAACGCGGCGAAGACCCAGGTCATCATTTTCCCCCACTCTAAATTGTTCCGCCTGGAGACTGTAAAAAATCATCATCAATGGCACGACTGTGGAATGGACAAATGAGGCTGACTACCTTAGCTTGACCCTCGACAACAAGCTTATTTTCCGCAAACAGGTTGACAAGACGGTGACCAAGTGTAACGTTTTGTTGAAACTATTGTACCCTTTGATCAACAGTCGGTCGTCATTGTCCCTCAAAAATAAGCTTGCTGTCTACAAGCAAATCATCCTCCCCGCGATCGAATATGGCATGCCGGTCTGGGAGAGCTGCGCAAAAACTCATCATCTGAAATTCCAACGAGTTCAAAACAAGTTCCAGAGGATGATCATGAACACCCCTTCCAGGACACGAACTTCTGAGGTCCACCGTCTGGTCGGGATAAAAACCTTACATGAGCGGTTTGGTGAGTGTGAGGAAAGGTTTAAGGTCCGTTGCTTACAATCGGACCAGGCAACCATTAGAGCGCTAGTTCCAATTTAAGTTATCAAATTATTATTGTAAATATTAGTGTACATAGTAGTTAGGTTATTAAATTTTCTAAATTAATCAATGCCTCCTTAAGGCTATTCTGATACATTAAAAAAAAACTTTATAAATTACATTTAAATCCTAACCATTGCTATTGAACCGAATCAAAGATGAAGGGCCAAGTTGTCAAACACTTGCAATGTTAAAAATAATGTAACAAACGAAAATAAAAAAATTACGAATTCAAGTAAAAATATAAAATAAAAAAGTAAATAAAATAAAAAATATAAAATAAAAAATTACATTCCAATACTGCTTTTGATTTTCTTGAAACCATTGCAATTGTTGTTAGGAAGCCATTGCAATTTTTGAGCGCTCGGAATTTAGCTTCATTTTTTCTTATTAACTTGAATAAAAAAAAACCAGCGATCTAATTCCTTATTGCCTATATATAGAGATTACGCCATTTATTTATTTATTTGTTAATTCAACGGACATCAAATGGTCTAATTGAATAATTAATCTAGGTTTTACATATAACATACACAGAAAATAAACACTATTAACAATTTAAGTTACAATAACACATTTTCTGGCAACACGTAGCAAAAAACAAACAAAAATATAAGACTGTATATTGTAGATCATCATTTTATCCTAGTGGCTCCCAAACAGTATCACGAAATTCTCTGTAGCAGAGTCCAGCTGGCCAAGTAGACGAACGTAGTGCAATCTCTTTAAGACGAACATTTATTCCAATCTTGAACGATACATATGGCATTGATGACACATCCTTCCAAACAGGTACAAGTAGTTTAACTGAAGCATCATCGGTACCCAGAGCATCCGCGACTAGTTTCAATATTTGTCGTTTAGTTACGTTATTTTTCACTCTCGTAAAAAACAACCAAAAACGATCGTTTGGAGATCTCTCTTCTACAATGCTGCTTGCGGTCTTTGTGCCTTGTCGAATTTCTGTTGGAGACAATAGTGATGACTCTGCAAGGGGACGGCTTTCATTGAGATCCAATGTTCCACTTGTTCCGACGTGAGTATTAGTGACATGCACGAGAGATTGGTTAATAGTAGCGATCTGTAGCTTTATTTCAGCTAATGCTTTATCAATACGAGTGATTTCGTTCGCACTCGGTTTTGCGATTGATCTTCCAATACCGCAGGGAATTACAACGATCATTTCGGGACTCGGGAATCGTATTAATGCATGCTGTACATAACCACCAGAAATTTGATTTTTGGCGATATTGGATCAAGTCATCGTGGCTCAAATTTACACACGCAGCGTGAAAAACATCCCTGCAGAATCCTTCACAACCAATACAATCTGAACCACATGCAATATCCTCTGCGCACAGTTTACATGTGGATTGCCGTTTTATAGTTGAATCTGAGCCCATGTTGAACGAATACACAGCAACGGTTTAACTTCAGAACGGAATGCTTTGTCGATTATAGAACCGCTGCAGTACTTTTGGCGGATTTATTATGCTTTTTTCGATGCAAGATCTCAAAGACATAAACTACGACGCGCGAAATATTTTTTTTCGATGATATACACGACGATACTGATAAAATTCACGGCATTAGAATGACTATCAACTTCAAGATTCACAACACAAGTTATGATTATAATACACGATAATTTAAGATAAATGGCGTAATCTGAATAGGGGGAAAGACGGCATTGGCAGATTTTGTTCTATTATTGTCAGGAGGTTTTTGTCGACCAAATTTTATGAAATTTGGCCACAGTGTTCTTCGATATGCAAAGAATGGCTAGGCCAAATTTGAGCATAGTCAGTCATAAAAAAAAACCCTGCCAATAACAGAACAAAACGTGCCAAAGCCGTCATTCCCCCTAGGCTATTAGACTCATGCTGCAAGCGTTTTAATGAAGCTGGTGAATAATGGTGATGAATAGCAAGTCGAGTCAAGTACGAGACACTCAAGACGACCACACAGTTGTGGTCGAAATACGTATCTGCAAAGATATCGAAAATATTTGGTGGAATTAAATGGAGAGTACTTAACTCGTCTTAGACAGTTGAATACATTCCACTAAAAGAGCTTTATATATTTTTCTGATTAGTAAACTATAGTATAAGTGAAACACGTCTTCTTGGCTTGGTGGCGTAATCGATAATGGTTAGATTTGTATAGATTGCTCAGATCCTACATAAACTGCCTGTGTTTCCTATTCATATGGGACAGATATGTGATACAGGCAGTAAAGTAGTTTATGGGAATAGGTTTAAATCAATCTATTTGGCTACCTGGTTAAAAGCTGAAGATATAAATAAATAAAATAAGATGTAAATAAATAAATAAATAGAATTGTGACTTTGAACTGTAATGGTGCTATTATCTCCGAATAATCAGAATAAAGATTATTTCTCGTCATTACAAAAAAATAGCAACCATCCATATTCTTGTTTTCGTTCGAACACTCTTTGATGCCTATTTTTGTTAACGCCAACAAAATCAAATTGGAAAATGATTCGAATGAATCGGATTCGTTGGCAAGCATCTTTCAGACTATGAGTGAATGTACCTCGTTGAAATATTCGTTTTTTAACTCTCGTAGTATTTATCTAATTTGCAAACTAAGTGTGTTAATCACTGTTATTGTTTAATATTCAACATTTAGTTTCATCGAAACATCTGTTTGATTCCTATCGTCTTTTATAAACAAACTATGTATTGCATTATTTTGTACAATAGGTATTTATATGAATGAAAAATATTTCATTCAGATCTTCGTATAGTTTGATTAGCTGTACCAACCTGTTAATTTTCTTCTCCATCAATTTGGCAACATTGGCCCCACTTGGGGGAAGTTAATATCAGTAATATGATGCATCATTCATTGTACTTACGCTGAGGCACTCCATCGCGGTCCCCGCCTGGTGTTGAAACGCCATTTTTGCCATTATGACTTATTTATCAGCACTCGGCTCACTTTCCAGTTGTTTAATCAAACGTTGATAAGCACCAATGTGGTCAACAGATCCCAGATTATAAAACTATTATTATTAATTTTGGATGACAAAAATAAGCAAGATCTAATGCTGACGAATCACACCACACCAATCTTTGCACTCATCTACCAATGCATGCGTATATGTACCGACTGACGATGGGAAAGATGTATTTATTTAAATATAACGCAAACTGGCTCGACATTCATGCTCACATGCAATTCATGCAATAGGCGAACAGAACGCAAAGAGTTTTGAAATAAAATTGTTTAACACAGAGTTATTTAAAACATAAAATTACAACTTGTCCTGGTTGATAACATATAAATATTTTTTTAAAGATGTATTATGGGTAAATATATTACTTTTCTAGTGTAAAAGAAACGAAATTTACTCAGACTTCACCTCAGAGAAATGCAAAAAACTACATAAAGTTCTTCATCGTAAAATTTAATGGTGTCATCTAGTTTTAAATAACTGAATTTTGATTTACTCCATACATTTTCTCATATAAACTTCCAATGAATTAAGCATCGCTCAAAAATTGACCGATTTGGCTAAAACTAGATCAGATGGTTGAAAGTTAATTCATATCTTTTCATGCGTACATTTGTTAAAGGATATCCTCAGTTATAAAGCCAAGCCAAGGGATATCCGATACGATTTGTGATTAATTGAATCTGTTACATGAAAACTTGGGCAAAAAATGCTTAATTTTACGTGGCGCTCGGTGCGATTTGGCAGAACCCTGGACAGATAATTATGGCATCTACTAAAAAGGAACGGAGCCATATAATCCACAAGCAGGTACCACCAAAGCAACCATACGTCGATCAGTGAATAAGCCCAAGTCCTGGTATTGAGTGTGACTCTGACAAGACGGACCTCCGCCCGAAGAGACATGAGGCCAATAATAGGTCGCCAGCTAGCCTTGTGAACAAAGGCGTAGGATTGCCAATCCAGACACCTGGGGCAGACATACGATGGATGCAAACTGCAGGACGTCAAAAACGTCTTCGGTGACTTGAACGCTCAGGTAGGAAGGGCGGAATGTCTGCATAACGTATCAAATGACAAAAGTCAACGATGCATAAACTTTGCATCCTCCCGCGGAATGCTAGTCCGAAGCACTTTGCTCCCCCGCAAGGTCACAATAGGCCACATGGAGACCACCTAACCAAGAAACGGAAAACCAAATCGGCCACGTTCTAACCGATGGTAAATTCTTCTCCGACATTGCGAACGTCCGCACCTTCTGCAGCGTGAATATTGAATCCAACCACTAGCTGCGTTCAAAACTCTCGATGGTGTACAAAACGCGTCGAAGGCGAACGCCGCGGCTTAACATTGAGCGGCTGCATGACGGTAGACTAGTCCAAGACTACGCACAGCAGCTGAAAGTGGCACTACCAACGGAAGAACAGCTTGACGCAGCTTCTCTTGAAGATGGCTGGAAATATTCGATTCGTTATTGGTAGCATCGCAACTTGTGCACTTGACACAGTGACCTAGAATCAGAGTAACGACTTGCATGACGACAAATGTGAGCAGTTGGTGAAGGAGAAGAATGCAGCATAGGCGAGATTGCTGCGACACCGCACGAGGGCAAACGAGGCTCGATTCAAACGGGCGCGGAATAGATAAAACTTCTAAAGAAAAAGCGCCAACCTGAAGATCGAGACCGTGAAGAGACGGAGCAGCTGTACCGCACTAATAATGCACGAAAGTTCTATAAAAATTAAACCGTTCATATAAGGGTCACGTGGCACAGTCTGACATGTGTAAGGACATAAACGGAAAACTTCTTATGAACAAGTGTCCTTCGTCGGCGAATACCAGGCAGGTTGTCTTGAGAGCCGACCAACGACGGATCAGATATTTAGCCTGCAGATCCTTGATAAATTCCGGGAGTACAACTTGCAGAGTCACCATTTGCTCATTGATTTCAAAGCAGCGTACGATCCAGTGAAAGGAAATGAGCTGTGGCAGATAATGTCCAAACATGGTTGTCCGGCGAAACTGGTTAGACTGATACGTGCAGCGTTGATGGCTCGGAATCAAATATTCGGATTGCAGACATGTCAACCTCGTTTGTGACCTTGAATTGAAGCAGGGTGATGTACTTTCGAATTTATTGTTCAATTTTGCACTCGAGGGCGCGATTAGTAGATTTAGCGTGCAGAGGCACACGGTCGCATATGCTCCTGGGCTTTGCGGACGATATCGATCACAGAGCAGTAGCGGATGCTTTTGTCCCACTGAAGAGGGAGACGGCAAGGATAGGCATAACTATTTGCTCTATGTACTATCTAGCGCATGGTTGTGGGTAGTGATAAAAGAAGACCTAATGGTGTTAATGCTGAGGTGATGCTTGATGGGGATGTGATTGAAGTTGTTGAAAAATGACGTTACCCGTGAAGTGAAAATACGAATAGGGCCTTGTACGGATTACGTAACCAGCTTAGGTCGCGCAACACGCTTTTTTTACAAGGGAGAATGCATTTACACACTAACCCAGCACACGTGCATTGTAGTTGCCAAACTACCACATGGAAGTGTACTGGAGTGTCGGACTCGACCGTACCGGTAATACCGACTAAACTCCCTTGGGCTCCGCCATCGTATCCCCCAGGAACTACCTCCCAGTACTACTTCTGGGGGATGGCAGTACTTAACGCGCAACATGCTGACGGAAACAAAATGTGCTCTATATATAATGTGACCAGACGTCCCGCGTTTCGCGGGACGCTGCTTTTTGCCTTTCTCGTACAACTAAGTTGTACCGAAAGGCTATCATTTCACTCCGAAAACGAACTTTTGATAGAAGCCTCTGAGACCCATAGTATTCTATACCAATCGACTCAGCTCGACGAGCTGAGCACATGTCTGTCTGTCCGTGTGTATGTGTGTGTATGTGTGTGCGTATGTGTGTGCACAAAAGCTATAAAAAACATTAGACAACTTTTCGTATAGTAATCCTTAACCGATTTTCTCGCAACAAGTTTCATTCGACAGGGGACAAAGCCTTGTTGATCACTATTGAATTTTATAACGATCGGTCATTGCGTTTGAAAGTTATGGAGAAAATGGTACATCGGACCATATATACTCCATATAAGGTTGGTGTCTCAACTAAATGCGAGAAAGGCACCACCAACGCTAGGTGGATTAATCTGGGTTTTTCAACTTCGTTTTACAGATTTATTACAATTCATACAGCCTTACAAATATTTTTCCAATTTTTTTTGGGCCAAAATCTATGCGAAATGCGTTTTTGGAGGATCCATTCTCAAGCCAGTGACGCAATCCAGATAGGCGTCCCGCGTTTCGCAGGACGCTTGCTGGTCACATTATCTATATAAAACTCTGATTCTACCAGTGGATTTGGATTTTTTGGATTTTTGAGTGAAAGGTACTGCGTACAATACTCGGTAGAAAACTAGAAAATTGTGCGTGTGGCGTAGACGCATGAATCACGAGCTGTATCAAGTATACAGAGATGATAGTATTGTGAAACGTTTAAAATACGTCAGACTTCAGTGGGTTGGTCACTTAGTGTGAATGTCGAAAAAAAGAAAAGCGAAATATTCAATAAAAACTCGGATAGAGACCGGCGACTTCATGGAAGACCACGAACACGCTGGTTCCACGCGGTGGAAGCAGACCTGGGGACCCTAAACGTTCAGGGAAACTGAAGGAACACCGCCCAAGACTAACAATTATGGAGCTTTGCAAAACGCCAGGCATAGGTGTATCGACGCTGTAGCCAACCATGTATCCAAGTAGGTATCTCTAGAAAATCCAGGAAGAAATTGGCCGGCTGAAAAACAATCAGGAGGGTCACTTAAACAAGGTGGTGAAGCTCTGCACTGGTTAATTAAGGGGAGGTTGGGGTATCCAGTTAGCTTTTCTAGCAAAGGCGTAGGATTGCTAATCCGCAGATGATGAGTTCGTTCCCAGTCCGGCCTAGGGTGTTTTCGAGTGGGAAACATTTTCGGCTCCCTGGGCGTAGTGTATCCACACAAAATACATACTCATGCATTTGATGGGCATAGCAAAGCGTTTAATTAATAACTCTGGAAATGCTAATAGAACACTTTCCAGCCCCAGTCCCATTGAAGAAGAAGAGGAAGAAGGGAGGTTGCGGGTTTTGTCGCAGCCCGAGCAGGAGCGAGGACCTTGATAACAGCAGTTGGTACGAACTTGCTGTGGATAAGAAAAAAAATACCAAAAAATAAAATAATAAATCAATGTGCATAACATGCTCAGGTATTTTATATCTGAAGTATTTTGCATATTATTTTTTGGTATTTTACCTCGTATGCACACCGAGTTCACAACAGAATCAATAACATATCTAGGTAGTATTGGTGGTTGGGAGGCAATGTCATATTAGAAATTTAGAGACAGTACTCGTCGATAGAAATGGGGTCTCCAGTAACCTTGCGAGCAAACAAATAAGACGAAATATGGCCCGAATGAAGTCTTGCTTCAAATTAATTGTTTTCAACTATTGATGCTTTCGTTATTTCTTTGGATTCTGAAACAGCTTCGATAGCTAAACATTAGTCTGCAATCAAGCATTGTAATATAATGAATTTCCAAATTATTTCTAATAAAGCTGGGTGCACATGTAACAGATGTCGCTACCGTTTACTGCATCTACGTATTTTCATTTCGCTGCTCGCTTATCAGAAAAGAGTGAGAATGAGAAAAAGTGCTCACTGTTTATATTGTTGTAGCTTATTTTGCCCCATATTCCTTTTATACGATATGTCGACTTTATCGAATATTTTCATTTGTCAAAATAATCTGTCACAAACCTTGATTCAGTTGTGGAGTGTTGATTGGTTTTCAATTTTGTATTTAGGCAAGTAAAAATAATGATTTCCCAAGATTTTGTGCTTTATATAGATTAATTATTTCCGCAGGACTATCTTCAGAGTGAAAGGATGTCGGGGGCTATCAAAAAGGTAAGTTTCATTGGAATTGTGTCGAATCCATGAGTCCTGAATATCCATACTGATGTACTGATTATGTCATAACTGATTTGCTTCCCCGTCACAGGCAACCGGATTGACCGGGCTTAATGTGGCCAAGAACCCGCACCACACATTGACGGCTTTGTATAACAAAATTCTTCGGGCTGTAGCAAAAATGCCACAGGATGCGGCCTACCGGCGCTACACCGAGCAGATTGTTTCGGAACGAGCCAAGATTGTAGCATCGGTAAGTTATTGACACATGTACCTAATATTGTAATTCTGTAATATTTGTATTATTTCTTAATTATATATTTGTGTAAAAAAATATTTGATATTAGAGCTTTGATCGATGTCCATGCTAATTAGGATCAATGTAAAAATTTACATATATTTGAGATTTGTTTAATCTATTTGGAAATTTAAAATGTTGGAAAGGCCTCCAGCTGTTATATTAGAAAGTGTTTGTTACTTAAAACCGTTTCCTTAGATTTAAACCTCTTATTGGTGTATGTCAATTTAATTATCTGGTCGTGACCAACCCTGAAGTAACGGTTCTGTCTGTCTAGCTTATACTAATGACACACTGGTGGAATTCGTATCATAGTACAAACATCTTGAAAAGACTTCCATACCGATTATTGTTTTTACCAAATTATTCTTGCAATAATTTTCTTGTCCTTTTGTACCATGGTACAAGTACCACAGGTGTGTCTGTAGTATTAGGAAGGAAAAAACAAAACAAAAACTACGAACCTTCTATTATGACAATATTGAACCCATTTACAATAAGCCATTTTATGAGACAGATTCCATTCGGAAGTGACGCGTCAACGCGAGTGGACGGATTTTTTTCAAGAAGCGTAAACGTGGAGTTAAATTGGTGATCAAAAACTAGTTTGTGCGGAGTATTTGAAGCGAAATTGCTTAATTCAAGTTACGCAGAAGCATTAAATAAACGATTTTTCGATTGCGAGTTGAGAAGATAAAATATAACTGGAGTAAGGGAGAAAAGAAAAGTGAGGTTAGGGTGACGATGAACGCGGAAGAAGATCCACCAGACGGGGGCGGAAGTACGTCCAGTAGAATTGATTGGGCGCAGGAAATGGAAAAAATGGATGCGGTACGAACAGGAAATAGCATCGGACAAACAAGTAACAATCTGCAAAAACGGGAGGATGTGGTATACACCCACAAGGACGCTGCGCCGTACAGAGTGTACTTCGAGCTGAGGAACGATGAAGACGGAACGAAAAAAATCAACAAATTCGGACTTGGATCAACACTGCGCAGTAACGACACCTACAAACGTCACATCGTCGATATGAAGTACGCTGGTAGGCAGAAAATACTAGTATTTCTGAACAGCTATGTCAAGGCAAACCAGTTGGTGAAACATATCAACGAATCGAGCAAGATCTACAGAGCGTATGTTCCGCAACACCTAGTGTGTATCACAGGCGTCCTTGCAGGAATTCCATCGGAGATTCCGATCGAGCAAATCGCAGAGGACTTGGAATGCGAAGTGCCAATCGTTGCCGTTCGGCGGCTTACAAGATTCAACGACGGAATTAAGATACCAACCAATCGTGTCAGTGTTACATTTCGAACAAGTAGCCTACCAGACAAAGTAAGACTATTCTGCTGTATGAGTCGCGTACAACCCTTCATACAGAAGGTAGTGGTCTGCCTAAACTGTTTACGTACGAATCACCGCACTACAAATTGCAGAAGTGCAAAACGGTGCCAACGGTGCGCGGAGAGACACGAGGACAAACTTGAGTATGCCAACTGCGGCAACAGTAAGAAATGTGCCAATTGCAGAAGCACGGAGCATACCACAACAGACCCTAATTGTCCAGAAATCAAACGGCAGGATAAAATCAAAAAGCTCATGGCAAAAAGAAACCTGACATACGCCGAAGCGAAAGAGCAAGTTCCAACTGAAAATCAAAACTTGTATGAGGCACTCTACGACGCTGAAGAATTTCCAACTCTGTCAGACAGTTTTGCGGATATGGCCAAAGGAAATTTCCGTTGGAAGGATCCGCTACGAGAACAGTGGTTGTTGGCTAACAATGAGAGGAAGAAAATACAAGCCGCAGTCTACTTGGGAAAGCCCGACAAGCAGAACAAGAAGAGGAAAACTACAACTAACGCGGAAATCACCACCGAAAAGCGGAACAACATCGTCAGATCCGACGGATCAGAGAGCGCGAGCGGAGCAGCACTGAACAACAGCCACCGAGTTGATGAAAAGGAACGATGGGAAACGGTATCGAAGCAGGTCATAGCTCGGGTACAAAATGAGCAACAGAATCAGTTGATGACGTTCTACACGGATTTCATCGCCCAGCTAGATAACGACGAAGAAACGAAAGAAATGTTCAAGACATGCACGAGAAGGCATTTCAATTTCGCGAAATCCGTAATCCATCAGACAGACACGAAATAGCCAGGTAAGCACTTCTTCAATACAATAGCTGTAAACCAGAATACGAGATAAATAGAACAGATTAGCTTTTACCATTTCTATTAATCAAAATTCGGGAAGTTAAACAAATCAATAAAATTGATACAGTGTAACGTGCAGAGTTTAGATAAAAACAAGGCAGAGATCCACAGAGTACTGATGGGTGAGAGCTTCGATGTCGCCCTTTTATCAGAGACATGGACTAATCCAGCACTAGAAAGCACAAAAAAATATCACATCGCAGGAACTCATTTAATTCCATGTTCTAGGGATGATGGCTATGGAGGAACTGCAATCCTTTTACGCAACGAACATAGCTTTAGCAAAATAGCACTTCCCGTTCTGTCTAACAAAACGCAAGTGGCTGCAATATCGGTTAAGTCGATGAACTTGGTAATTTTCTCTGTGTACGTGAGCCCATCAATCAGTATAGCAGACTTCAAGGAGGATCTTCAAATTCTGTTCGACAAGTTCCGGCAGTACGACAACGCCATCGTCGGAGGAGATTTTAACGCGCATCACGGAGACTGGGGAGATGAAACAGTGGACAGAAAGGGAGAAATACTAGCGGACCTGATAAACGGTTCGAACTGTATTCTTCTGAATGACGGTTCTATGACGTTTGTCCCATTGAGAGTCGGATGTAGATCTTCAGCTATAGACTTGAGCATGTGTTCAACGAGAATTCTCTCGAATATTCGGTGGCGGACATTAACATATGGCATTGGCAGTCATCATATAGCGATTGAAATGACCATCTGCAATGGGAAAGGCGATCGGACAAAGTACTGCTACGACAACAAGCGAATCAGGGCCACAATAGCATCGTTGGAACCGTCAGAAATATGCAACGTAAACAATCTGACATCTGCAGTGAAGAACATACAGAAGTGCAACAGACGAAAAGATACCAAAACACCCAAGTTTTGGTGGACTGATACCGTGGACCAGGCATGGCGAGAAAAAAGCGAAGCGAGACGGGTTTTCAACAGGGAATCCAGTATACAGAATCTGATAGAGTTTAAGCGTAAGGCGGCTATCTTCCAGAACATGAAACGGACCGAAATGCGGAAGAAGTTTGAGGAGTTCACAGAAGAAATCGGACCACGAAGCAGCTCTAAGGAACTGTGGAACAAAATAGGTAGACTAACCGGGAAGAAAGTGAGAGTTGTTGAAAACAACACCATGCTTGACGATCCAGATGCAGCCAACCTATTTCTAGATAAACACTTTGGACCAAACGATCCAGAACCTTGGATCGATCCAGTGCCAGTTGCAACAAACAAACTACTAGATTTGACCACGTGGAATTCTATAATCGGCAAACGGAAGAAAACATCTGCGCCTGGGGAGGATGCTGTATCATACGAAATGCTACGATTACTAAAGCCAGGAGTATCTGAAAACTTGATAGACGATCTTAATCAAATGTGGTATCGCGGCACCTTAACTGATGAGCTCAAGACAATTAAAGTGGTGGCTATACCTAAGCCAGGCAAAGATCAATCGACACCTGAAGGAAAAAGGCCAATCTCTTTAGTTCCCACCATGACTAAAATTATGAATTCTGCTGTATTGGATATCATAAAAGATCATCTCCGCATCAACAAGATTCTCCCCGAGACATCTTTCGGTTTCAGAGAAGGAACTTCAACAACGACGGCGATTACCTTTGTTATAAATGAAATAAAAAAGAATAAAAGAGAAAACAGACTAACTGCGTTGATATGTGTCGATTTAACGAACGCTTTTAATGCTGTTCGCACTGACATGTTAGTCGATGCGCTTGCAAACATAAGAACACCTGAAAAAGTAATAACATGGATATCATCATTTCTTAGGAATCGGAAAATAGTTCTACACCTACACAACGGACATACGACGAGAAGAGTTTCGAATGGATTACCGCAAGGAGATGTACTTTCGCCGATGTTGTTCAACATATACACCGCTATACTGCACAGAATTCACATAGACGGAGTCACTTTAGTACAATATGCTGATGATTTTGAGATAGTGGTGACGGCTAGCGACTGGGAAACCTTGAATATAAGAGCGCAGGAATACATGGCTAAATTTGTTGAACACTGTGACAACCTAAATTTAGCAATAAATGTCGAAAAATCCAGCGTGATGACAATGAGTGTAGGCAAAAGAGTTCTTGATGTTAAGATCAAAGGTACCACCATGGAATCAGTAATAAAACAAAGGTATCTAGGGGTATGGATAGATAGATCAATGACCTTCGGAGCGCATATACGAATAATACGAGAAAAAATTCAAGATAGACTGTGTATGTTGAAAGTCCTTAATGGTGCCAAAACAGGAGCACATCCAGACACGATGCTCAAGGTTTACCAGTCCCTTATTCGTAGTGTTATGGAATATGGGTGTTCTGTACATAACAACGCTAGCAAAACAACCCGAAGAATCCTAGAAGTGGTAAACAATCAAAGTCTAAGAGCTGTCACTGGAAACACAAAATCAACACCTTTAAATTCCCTATCTGCCATTACTGGACAACCCCCAATACTATTCCGACAAGAAATGGTAATCTGCCGCGAAATAGCACGCTGTCTTACAAAAGAAAATGTTGTTGCTAAACAATTAAAACAGATAACAACATTAAATGACCACGATCAGGAAAAATTTTCATATATGGAGCAGCTATACTGGAAGAACAAGTCTAAATTCGATATACTGATGAAAACTGAACAGATTACAGGCGTTGAAGGAGTTGAAATTAATGAGTATTTAAATGAAGAATCAATAAAAAAGCAAGAAGTTAGTCTATTTAGGTTGAAGCAGTTGACCCTCGGAATGTTACACGGTAAATATAAAGGAAGAGGCAGAATATGGACCGATGCATCGAAGGATGAAGATAATTGCGGAATTGGAATATACTTCGAAGGAAGTCGAAAACGTGTACACTATCGTCTACGGCATGACACCAGTATAACGTCAGCAGAACTCACAGCTATTTGGGTGGCGTTAAAAATAGTTGAGGAAGAGCAGCTTACGTACCACGTTCTGTACACAGACTCAAGATCGTCCTGTCAAATACTTAGAAACGCAATTGACCAAGGAGAAGGAGAAACTATGGTTGCAGAAATACTGCAGATAGCAAACCGCTGGGGAGTTACAATTCAGTGGGTCCCAAGCCATATTCACATCACGGGCAATGATGTTGCGGACATGTTGGCGAGAGCGGGAACAAAAAACACAGCACCGACTATGGAAAACAAAATATTCATAAAAGACATTTTCCTGAAGTTTACCAAAGACCTCGAAACAAGAACCAAAGCATGGTACGAAGAGGAGTCCACCGAAAAAGGAAGAAAATACTATGCAATACAAGCGGAATGGAGCACAAAACCGTGGTTTGCAAAATCACAGCTAAAAGGAAAAGATATACGTCTTCTGAATCGACTTTTGTCAGGACACGATTATTCGAAGTTTTGGTTAGCAAAATGGAAACTGAAAGATAGCCCATACTGCGATATATGTGATGAAAATGAAACTGCCGAGCACGTTATATTACACTGTCCCCGATTTGGTGTGCAACGATACAATTATACATTCGATTGCCATTATGCTAATTTAGAAGAACTGTTCAAAACTGGTAATCAAAAGCTATTTGAAGAAGTCGCAAAATTTGTTCGCGAAATGAAACTGGATCTGTAAATCAGTGACACGGTCATCAAAACAACTGGGCATATAGTCTAGCTACTGGCCCATCCCTGAGCTGTCATACTCGATTGATGGCTACCAAGAAAGAAGAAGAAGAAGATGAGACAGATTCGAACAGCTGATCGAAATTTTGAGTGGACGGCTCGGTCTTTGTTTTGGTAAATTTGCATGTAAACCATCATCATTTCGTCATCATCATCATCATTTCATTTCATTTTCGCAAATGTTCCTTGTAAAATGTAAATATTAGTATTTGGTCTCCTGTCATTTGAGCTTTCTATAAAATGGCTTATATGGTTTGCAGACACCTGTGATTCGTGAAGTCGAGGAGAAGATCAACTGCGGACAAGTGGAAGAACTGGTCATCCAAGCCGAGAATGAACTGATTCTGGCTCGTAAGATGCTGGGCTGGAAGCCTTGGGAACCCCTGGTGAAACAAGCTCCGGCTACCCAGTGGTCTTGGCCACCAGCAAAAATACACGAACTCAAGTAAGGTAGACAACTAAATCGTATTTTATTGCTTGTTAGCTCTGATGACCTGTAAATACAGCTCTGAATAATTTAATTAATGGAAGAGAGTGAAAATTCTCCTGAGAAATCCTTGGAACTAAGTAAACACTACCTTCAGCTTGAGACGATAGTCATGACCTGGGGAACAAACCAAAAACATAGAACAACGTAAGTATTTGTCATTATTGTCAATAACTAGAATACAAATGAGGAAGAGTGGACAAAATGATTGTCGAATACAAGTACATAGGTATGGAGTGCCAATCGCCAGATTTGGAAACAACTCTTCGTATAAGACATTATGTTGCACTTAAGACTTTGATACATCCATAAATTTAGTAACGGATAGTAAAGAGGGGGTAACAGGTAACAGGTTTGTGTTGTCCTATCTTGATATTTCCAACGGTCACATTCCATATTTTAATACTCTCTTACACAAAAAGAAGACTTAATTGTGATCCTTTTAATAGTTCCATAGCAATGGATACAGATAAAGAAATTATTTTCACATTTTTAGAAGGATTGCAGATTTTATCAATTTATTGTATTTTTTTTTATTTCTTAATGTAAAACAAGTTTGGGAAATTCGCCGCAAATTACTCAGGTTGGAGAAAACTGAACAATTTACAATTTATGCAAGGATTTAGGGGAGCAAGAAGTGTCTTGTATTTTATAACGAGCCATTAAACAAAATTGTCGAAAAATTTCTTACGTAATTAATGTACAGCCTAAAGTGGGCACCCACTGCCAATACAAGTATACTGCCTGTAATCGCATAACTGTCCCATATAGTATAGGGTCCTATCAAATATTTTCCGAATCCAGTCAAAAGTCACTTGAACTCAAAGTTGTGTTAAACTGAGTTTATGTGATCGATGGGGCTCATGAGTATACAGGATGGAGAAAGATAATATTGTTGGCTCAGTAGCAAGCTCTGGTTATCGTAAATTGTTTCCTTTGGCTTTCAAGTCCATGACGAGAATATGATTGAACAATATCTGCCATCATGCTATCTAAACTAATTTTTATCGATGCTTTCCTGCTATGGAGTACCTACATCAGTGATCAACGTGTAAAGGAAATTGAGTTCATCAAGGACAAACTCATCTCTATGAATAGTTAGACAACACACTCAACTATAATTCTCAAAATCACATCATCTAATAATTATGTGTAAGTGTCAGCATTCCACTGATCTTAGCTTTACCATCACCATTATATCCGCCAAAGTGTTGATTGTAGCTGGCCGTGCCTTGCACTTCTGTGTTCCCACTTCTGCTGCGCCACAAACGAGCGATCGCTTCAGCGGTGACGTCCGTGCCCTCGTCCTGTTGATGGGTGGCCCCAAAGTTCATGGAAAACTGTCGTTTCACCCGACTAGAATGACTCACTGCTGGTGTCTGCTGAGAAAAATTGAGAACTTGATCGCTCGGTGCTATATTTCGGAAGCTCAAAGTCTCGTATACCGCTGTAGGACCGCATATGGCGGAAGAGAAATGAAACACGATCAGCAGAATCAGAAAATATATTCTGAATCTGATCATTTCGGAATCTTCTAATCGCACCTGTATGTACAATCACAATTAGTGCTGTTATGCAGCGTGATAGCAAGTCACTAAATCGCTAGACTGGTAGAGAATAAAAGCAGACTAGTGATGATAATGTTAGTAGCGTAGTACATTTTATTCATCAAGCGAACTGATAACGGTGAACGGAATAAGAATGGAGCTTTGGGTGTAATATGCTGTGTATTAATTTTTATATGTACCAAACACGTGTTTTATAATCGCATTATGGTGTGAAATAAAGACGAACGCAAGATTAACAAACACATTAGTGTCAAATGATTATTATAGTCATATGTAAGATCAATAATAGTTATTTATTACTGAATCGAAGTAACTGATTCTACTATTGTACCTATAGGGATATGTCGGATCAGAAGTGCTTTATACGGTACATTTACATAACTGCTGTAAACGACACGAAAATCGTGTTTTTACGCATTTTAAGTGGGTTTTGTCAGCTTGGGGCAGCATCGTCATTTCCTCAAAATTGATTGGGCACTGTTGTCCTTCTAACATCAGTTAGAGTGAGAGGATGTGACTGACCTATATGGGACCTGTCTAGGATGTGGTGGGGTTTGATAGTAACCTCTACTGAATTGCTATAAAAAGCAACATGAATCCGTAAGCAGGCTTTATCAAAACGAGCATTTGCCGTTCAAAACGCACTATTGTAGTCCCAGTGTGGAGAGGTACTCTAAACGTATATGGGTACATGATATGACGCCCCCGACAGAACAGGAGATTTGCGAGCGTCTATTCACCGAGGACGTCCGGCTCAAACAGCATCTATACTATCATTCAGTGGCTGAATATTTAGTATTTTTCCAGGAGGCTATAACAAAAATGCCAGGTTCGTAAGGGCGGGTAGAAAGCAACAGAAAAAGTACGCGAACTAATTTAACAGCAAAGACTTTTCACATGAAACTGCGGACACAAATTGGAAAATGGAATCCTTAGCAAGGTACTCATGATGACCATACTAAAAATCAAATCGACCACACCTGCGTAAGCTGAAAATGAAAACGAAGTCTTCTTGATAACCGAAATATATTACATATTTGCCTTTGCAGTACCGTCAAACGGGGTGACTTGCAACACTTGCGTTTTCCACAAGTTTATGTTTTTTTTACAACAAAAATAAACCCAAATATCGTCTTTTATCAACACGCGTCACTATAGTTAACATTTATGTTTTGTCTGGTTGGTAAAATAAAAATATAACTCACTGATGTTTCATTCAATTATTTAGTGCCACTTTGAAAAGAAAAATTTGACTCACGTAGCGGTAGAAGTTAAAAAGATCAAATTTTCATCCGGAAAATTGCTCGGTGGTACGATTTGTGTCCATCAACAATTTCACGTTATCTGAATACAAAAAACAGTAAAACTAAGTCTGAAACTCGATTTGTGCAATTGCACAACATGTGAAAGATTGGTTCGAAAAATGCATTGCAGGGTAGCCACTTCCTTCGGTGGGGTTTGAAACCAGTACGCTAGACAGGTGCTTCCCCTACTAAGCTACGAAGGACCTCCATTGTCCTCCGCAGCTCAGAAGGCTACTGATGAGATCAAATTTCCAACACCAAGCACATAACTTTGATTGTACTGAACTCGGAGTGGCGATCTCTTTCCTCGCTTATGTGGTCGGGATGGGATCTGACGACCAAACTGGTACGATCACACGATCCTACTTCATTGAGCGCATTAGCTGATGAAGCTGTGTGTGGATGCCAGACATAACCAAATACTCATCCTTCTCGGTTGCCATTGCACAAAACAATGCGTTGAAAGAGTTGGTTTTAAAAATAGATTGCGAGAGTTAGGTCATGTGTCTGGTGTTGGAAATTTGATCTCATCGCCTTCTGAGCTGCGGAAGACGATAGAGGTCCTTCGTGGCTTAGTAGGGAAAGCACCTGTCTAGCGTACTGGAGTCTTCAGTAGCATTGCGAGCAAAGGCGTAGGATTGCCAATCCGAAGATGGCGAGTTTAATTCTCGTTCTGGTCTAGGATGTTTTCGGGTTGGAAACATTCTGGACTCCCTGGGCATAGTGTATCCATTATACTTGCCACACAAAAAACATACTCATGCAATGGCGGGCATAAAAAAGCTTTCAATTAATAACTGAGGAAATGCTAAAGAATACTAAGTTGAAAAGCCGGCCAAGTTCCATTTGGAATGTAAAGCTATAGAAGAAGAAGAAGGGTTACCTGGGTGGTTTCGTGGGATCGAACTCCACCGAAGGAACTAGTTACCCTTCAAAACATTTTTCAAACTAGATCTTTCACATGTTGTTCAAATGCACAAATCGAGTTTCTGTAATAGTAATTAATTTCCACTCCGGGTGACTGATACTGAAATATATTTGCGTTTGGTTTCATGCCACTTTTGATTCTGCTTATTTCTCCTTTATTCCGGCCATTTTTGATGATGGTGTCCGCCAAAAAGGTCTTAAAGAAGGTTGATCCGACAATCCGATATGAACTTTCTTCAAATTGTAAAACTCAATCGTAACTAGCAAATTTGATAGCGTGTCGGAGGGAGATGATGCAGTAAATTTGAATGGATGGGATCACTAACAGCAACCAAGCTACCACGCCAAACCTGTTGCCACCGAAACAATTCATTTTCGCAATTAACTCTTTCTTTCATAAAATGTTGGTCCTGAGAAGAACCATTTTTCATTTCCCAATGCGACTTTCCAATAACTAATTGCATCCAAACGCTTGCCGGCACCTGAAACTGTCCGACCGCCACTTGATGATTTTTCGCTAAACCTACAAAATTTGGAATAAATTTTCCGCATTGCTACTGCCACCCACGCCTTCGTGCTGCTGTGTCCGCTCCGCTGCATCGAATGTCGAACTCGAACCGCTCTTCGTGGAATCCCGATAAAAATGGCTCGCGCGCGCCGGAAAGCTGCTTTCTTGTATGTAATAAATTAAGCTCGTTAGCCCCGCCCCTTTGTGATCTGATATGGGTGTAAATATAATGTGCACTCATAACGATTAATGAAGGGGCGGGGCTAATGGAATTACTTCATTAGATATAAGAAAGCTGGTTTTCGGCGCGCGAGCCATTTTGATGGGGATTCCGCAGACAATGTCGGAGAATGTTATTTGCCACTGCCTTGCAAGCGGAAAAATGCAACAAAAATAAATAAAAGATTTTAAAAATTAGGTTTTACCTAAAACAAATCAAAATAAGGCACGTTACATTTTCTAGCGAAGAGTTCTTGTTGGAAAACGCATCATAAGTGAAAAAAAAGTTCATTTTGAACTTTTTTCCCAAGCAATTTCGTCAAACATCCAAAAACCAAATATACAAAAAACACAAAGCATTTTCCATGCTAATCACGCCAGAATCTAATACATGAGATTCAAAATATTTATTACCAATGGGAAAAAGTATATCTTTGTCGTCATTTTTCAACAAATTATAACTGAAAATCCATCTTCTAATCGAAACTTACGATCTGTTCGTAAAAAAACGTTCTCAAATTGACATTTTAATTTTTATGGCTCAAATTCATCTGGGGGATTACTAGGTTGGAAATAATAAGTAGAGCTCTTGTTAATAAACAGAAAAACATATAATTTGTTGGTGGCAATATAGTTGCCACTGCCTTATAAATGGTTAAACCGCTCTTTGCGGAATCCCGATCAAAATAGGTCGCGCGTCGGAAAGCAGCTTTCTTGTATTCAATAGATTAAGCCCGTAAATTTGAATGGATGTAGTCACTACACTCAGGAAAATCGACACATACTTTATGGCAAAAATCCATGTATTTTGAAATATGCATATCATGCGTCGGCACATACTTATTTGCATACAAATTCACACATGGATACTATGAACCACATGGAAAGTATGTGTGAACATACATGCAATGCATGTGTACGCATGGAATATATGTGTTGAAAATATGGAATCCATTTCGCTACCCCCATTGCAAAAATCCATGTGTAAACTCATGAATATAATGCGGAGTTTTTTGTGAGTGTAACAGAAATCAAGCTTCTACGCCAAACGCCGATGCCACCGAAACAGTCCATTTTCGCAATTAAACCTCTCTGTTCAAAAAATGCTAGTCCTGAGAAGAACCAATTTTCTTTCCCCAACGCGCTTTCCCAACAATGTAATAAAAGCATCGCCACTGGCGGCACGGGATCGCAACAGTGCTATTTTTTAATAATCAACCCTTTCTTCATATAAAATGCTGGTTCGTTGAGGTTGAATGATCTACATCAACACACCGAGGACCACCACCAATGCAATAGGTTTCCGTTGAAAATGTTACCAGCGCCTCCTTGATGCTGTGTCCGCTCTGCTGCGATCGCTTTGATGCGTCCGCTCTGCGTGAAATCTTGTTCAAACTGAGGATTAGATCCAAACCCGCAAGTGATTGATTTTTGATGTCTGTGCTAGTGATGCATGTACGTGATTGATTGGTTTACCTATTTCTAAACTATTTATCAATAATAAATAGGCAAATATCAGTATTTTCATATAAATACAAAGAAGCGTTGACTCATCCTTGATCGAATGGTCAAAAAAAAATAAAAATCCATCGAAAACCCAATCGTAAAGTGTACCCCAATATAGAAAAGACAGACGTAGTCCTACGTCCAAAGAACGGTAATTCCGATTCCGTGACTTAACTAAAACTCTTTTTTTGACTTGTTCAAATATACTACGGGGCAAGATAAGCATCCCTACGGGGAAAGAAGGGCACCCTTTTAAAAATCATTTTCTTCATTATCTAACTAAAATGCATTACCTACCTGGATACCTAATTGGCTACAGCGTGGATACAAACCAAACTGCATTAGAGCACCAATAATTATAAAAAATAATAGCTTTTAATACGCATTGGCCATAAAGTACAGTGGGGTAAGTGGGTAAATGGGGTAAGTGAAAAAACCCCAAGTATTTCACTGATGAAGCACAGACTTATTCAATTTCACTTCACAATCATACAAGGCCATTAAAATCAATGCATTGAATAAGTGGAACATGAAATAATGGACCATTTCAACATGAGAGAGTAAAAGTTTGTTAACCTTTCAAGTTTAACTTTTGCACGAGTTGTTTTGCGTGTCAATAAATACAATTTTTTTTTTATGTTGGTTTCCATAACACATTCAATTAGTGCATTGATAAGTTGGTTCTCTTTGTAGTTCTGAATTCCAGCCACAAAAATATTGATATGAACATCAAAAATTTTGAAAAAAATATTTTATTGCTTTGCCTGTTTTTTACCATGGGTGGGGCAAGTGAAAATTTTCCGACACTGAATGCATTTCTCTATTTTCCCAAACACAAATAAGTTCTATTAAGCGTATATAAACAAATGATACCAATTCGAACTCATTCGAAGGCTTTTGGTTATTACAGTGATACGTGGTAATACTAAATCAGGAACCCAAAGTGCCAAGCGTGTCAGTGTTTTAAATAATCCATGTTTGATAAATAATTCGTGAAAAAATGTAATTTATATAGCTTAAATACAATAATCACTACTATTGCAAATATATCAACAATTATGATTTATTTAGTTGAAATTTATTTATTTGTTAATGTAGACTCTTCTACTAAAATCATATGTGGAGTGTTATTGAAACACAATATGATTCCAGGTTTGATGAATATTTCAAAGATAATTTCTCTGCATTATCGCCAAGGTTCATTATCTTACTATAAACCTGAAATAGAAAGTAGTGTTACACACAAAAGGAGATGAGATATTAGATCTCAAAAAAAATCAAGTAAAGAAAACATAACATAAGAATCATTAAATGGAGGCACTCTAGTGCCCTTTGACTTTCATGAAGTGTCAAAAAGCATCACAACAGATCAAAGTTATGCTCTATTCAGTATAATTATCATTTGCATGAAGTATATGAACAGAAAATGTGTTCTTTTATTGAAAAATCTTCTTTTTAAATTGTTTTTTCACTTACCCCACATGAGGGGCAAGTGAAAAATTGAAACCGATTTTTTTGTTTTCCAAATATTTTGTATCCTAAAAGTATTTTTCAAATATCTTATTCGCAGGCATATAAAGATTGGATAGATGATTCGTTATTTCATAAATATGATCAATTTCAATATTATTTTCAACTTTCATGACTTGATGAACATGAAATATATGATTTCTTTTACCCACTTGCCCCACTGTACCTTATACAAATAATGAAACTGTTTTTGGGATCGATAAGTTATTATTTTTCATTGATACCGTCAAATTACCTACTTTGAAAAGCAAAAATCAGTTTAAAATTTCGGTAAATTTGTTAATGTACGTTACTCACGTTAATTGTAGGTTGTGCAAAAGACTTGTAGTATTTTGTGTAGTGGTTCATTGTTTAAAAATGGGATGCTTATCTTGCCCCATTTGAGATAAATTATTCTAATCTAATTAAGCATGGTAAAATATTTCACTGTGAATATTTTAAATTGCCCTAAAACATTCTTTGATGATATATAAGATGTGCAATTGGTCAAGATTTTCATTAAAACAAGTTTTTGTTTTAAAAAACTTTATTTTTTTATGCTGATTCCTTATAAGAAATACCAAGTTTGCACCAACTTTTGATAATTAATCTGTATTTCATCAGATTCGTTTTATTTTTAAAATATGTTTTCAGTGTCAAAGTCTCTTGTTGGACTATAGTTTAACAGTGTGTGGGGTTATTTAAAAAGAAAGAGTCATAATAGCATTAAAATTAGGGGGTGCTCTTCTTGCCCCGTCCTCCCCTATATATTTCTGAGAGAGTGCCAAAACCGCGTAAGTTTATTCATTCTTAGCTGTGATACATCGAAAAGGGGATCAAGTCTCCCCTATCTATTCAAATACAGTTGGTTACCTTAATACGTGAAATGTGATATTTATTAATGTTAGACTTTTTTCATTCGTGTACCTTGCCCAAGGACTTTTATTTCAGCAATGGTGTTGTCATGTGTAATTAATTATCAATAGAAGAAATTATTTCAGGCAATGTAGGTTCCACAAAATTGAGACCTACACATTAAAAACTGCTGCTTTACCACTATTTTAGAAATTAAAAAATCCAAAAAATTTACAGTTTTATCCAAAGGTTTTTTTTAACCTAATGTTGGTAATCCGTGCACAAAATTAGTACTACAATAATTCAATTTCACTCTTTTTCGTCACTCTTTGAAATATATACGTTTAAATGAGACTTCGAATAGTCGATTTTTACGTGTTTCATTTCTCATTGCTGCGTCCTATATGTATATTAATTATCGCTAATTTTTTGAAGTACCATCTAATTTTGTCTTAGTTTTTAGTTAGAATTTTGTTACTTTGCCTCGAAGTCGGTTGTTTTTGTGTTTTGCTTTTATTCCGCATTCCAAATATGATTTTTTGTTGTTCGAAATTTGTTTTTCCTAAACTTTTAAATGTTCGGTTTTGTTTTCATTAAATTGTGTAAGCAATTTGCAATATGATTTATGTTATGTATGTTTACATAAAATATGTTTTAGTTAAAAGATAAAGTTTGTCGCTGTCGTCGCTGTCCGGAACATCTTTTGCCGGCGATGATAGGGGAGCTAAACGTCAAAGAAGGAAAATCCATACGATTTGGCAGCTTGGTACCCAACATGTTCCGGACAGCAGAACAAAGGGAACCGAAGCGATAATCTTTATCTAGTAACTAAAATATCTTTTGTTTACATGTGTTGAATAATCAGTTTACAAATCTAGACCAACATTTGAAAAGGGCGCAACAGCCAAAAGTTATTCCTTCATATTCTTCGTCTACATATAAATAGCTATATATGTGAACGATGAATCATAAGGAATAAATTTCGGCTCTTACGCCCTTTTCAAATGTTGATCTAGAAATATTTTCAAGGACATCACATAACTTTGAGCAATACTCTTTATATGGTAATCAACAAAAAAGTCAACCAGTAGTTGAAAAACCTAATATTCGACTTATTGAACAAGTTGGCAGTACTGACTGCCTACAGCTGAGCGCTGTCAAGTACAGGATTTTAGTTGCAAGTATGTATGTTACTTTCATGAAATTGGCATAAAACACTAAGCTGCACAGCCATACTCCCATCTAAAAACAGGACGATAAGCTGGAATAAAACGTGCACACACATCATCATCTTCAAAGCCGCATATGACATAATTGATCGAGATCAGCTCTAGCAACTAATACGGATTTCCGGATAAACTAATACGGTTGGTCAAGGCGACGATGGATTGGATGATGCAGGTACGTAGTTCGAGTTTTCGGGGCATTCCCGAGTCCCTTTGAAACGCGCAAAGGGGTTACGGAAAGGTGATGGTCTCTCGTACCTGCTGTTCAACCTCGCTTTGGAGGGAGTTAGGTGAGAAAAAAAATTTAATGTATGGGGATTGACATCAAGTTTTTCTTTATCATGATATTTATTATAAATGACGTATTTTCTTAATTTCTGTTAATTTTGAAATTACTGAATGATGTGATCTGAGTAAGCTATTAGACTGAATAAATAAATTATAATAATAAATTTTTCCCAATTTTTTTATATCAAATTACAGAATATTCAAGGATGTTTTTTTTTAAGCTGACAATAATGGAAAGCAAAACCTATTAAAGTCCTCATGTCCCCTTTGTTAGAGTCGAATATTTCCATTAGGTATAATCGATTTGAATTACACGTATGTTACAAAAATGAAATACAAAATAATGATTACCATTTCATAAACCATATCATAAACAACAGAACATTCTCAAAATTGGGCCGAAACAAATATTAGAGTTGTCAAAACTGTGTGGGCTTTGAATTTCCCTTTCTGCATTTCTGATCTTATGATGTTCCGCGTTTTCGAATTCATGTTCAAGGATCTTTCATTGACGTAATTTTTCTTATGATTAGCTTTGAAATTAGGAAAATATTTTTTTTGGTTTGCGTTATGTGAACATAAAGTAATTCCTCAAGCAAAAACACAAAAATCATTCAACCTTTGATAAATTGAATCCATTTTTTTCTAAGAAATTTAATTTGAGCACCTCCAATTTCCGGAGTTTAAGAGTACACATAAGAAAGACAGACTTGTCTGATGTTTAAACCAGATCGAATAACTACGAATTTTAGTGTTTGTTATAAAAAAAATCAAGTCTAAACTATTTGCGCTACTTAATATGAACAAACGTTTTTTAAAAACAAAGAAAAAACAACGGCAAACGCCTGTCTCGCTATATCTACTTTTTTATCAGTAGATGTCACGCAAGGTACAGGCTATTCGCTTTTGATGATAGCGTTATCAAAGACAAAGTAACAATCCTGACTGAGAAAATCGCCTGTTTAGGATTTCCAGTTCTGTTGACGGCTGTTGCTCGGACCGCTCTGGGGCAACATTTCCAGATACTGGCGCTGCAATTCCATCGCCCGTTGCATCTCCGCTATCGAGGCGGCAGTTGCCACTCCAGCAGCATTGTTGCTGTTGCCTCCGCCACCACTGCCGCCTTTGCCGCCTGCTGACAGGGAAGCTGATGGAAGAAAATTACGCATATTTGATTAGAATTTGAACTAATGTGAAGAACAATCTGAAGCTCATAGTACACTGTTTGCCTGAGAACGTGAGAAAAATTTGAAGCTGCAAAATAAAAGTTGGCCAATTTGATTCTTCTCTGTCAAAGTGTGAGGAGACTGGTGATTAGCGGGTAAATAAAGAGCAACCCGGGATACAGATCTACACGAGTTGTACAAACATCACATGCATTTCCGTTACTTATTGGCTGAATGCTGAAATGCATGCCGGTCTTCCGACATCTTTCTATCTTGACGCTCAGATCTTCTTCTTGTTCTTATTGGTATTACATCCCCACTAAGACATTGCCGCCTCGCTGCTTCATTCAGCACTTCCACAGTTATTAACCACGAGGTTTCTAAGCCAAGTTACCATTTTTGCATTCGTATAGCATGAGGCTAGCACGATGATATTTTTATGCCCAGAGAAGCCGAGACAATTTCCAAATCCAAAATTGCCTAGACCGGCACCGGGAATCGAACCTAGCCACCCTAAGCATGGTCTTGCTTTATAGCCGCGCATCTTACGTCCAGATCAACAGTGTACTGAAAATCTATATTCTATGTTATATATCAAGACAAAATTTTCAAAACGACTTATCTGCTTTTGTAAACAAAGATTCAAACGACGATTTGACGAATCTGATGGCTCTCGCACGCAAACTAACACCATCAAATCGTTGTTTGAATCTTTGTTTACAAAATCAGATAAGTCGTTTTGAAAATTTTGTCTTGATATAACAATGATGGTACATTTTATACTTACCAGCGGCTTGTGCCATGGCTAGTTGATAGGAATAGATTAACGGAGAGAATTGCATCATATGTGCCTGTAGATTATTCAAATTTCCGGTGGACAATCCTTGCTGAAGACCTGTGAAACAAATAAAAAAATTATTATTTTATTTTATTATTTTTTTATTTTTATTTTAAAATTCATAGTTCGATCTTTTCATTCAGTTTATGGTGTTGGGATCTCTTTCAATAGAAAAGATAAATATAAGAAAAGGAGGTTATCCCATGATTAACCTTAAGTATGTTCAGTACATTCAAAGTTAATTGCCTATATGCCGGGTATTAAGCCACCCGGAGTGGAAATTAATTACTATGTCTGAAACTCGATTATGCATATGTACAACATGTGATAGATATAATTCGGAAAAGGTATTGGAGGGTAACCGCCCCTTCGGTGGGCTTTGATCCCACGACCCCAGTACGCTAGACAGGTGCTTTCCCTACTAAGCTACGAAGGACCTCCGTCGTCCACCGCAGCTTAGCTTTTCCGAACTAAATCTATCACATGTTGTACATATGCATAATCAAGTTTCAGACATAGTAATTAAGTATGTTGTAAAAGGGTACGGTTGGAAGCGACGTGAGCTACGGATTTTTTTTCTTGAGTAGTAGTTTGTTTAATGTTAAAGATCAGAATAGGATAGGATAACGAGATACAAGACTCGAGCTGGCTAGAAGACCGGCACATAACGCGATGGGGAGGGTCGATCAGAGAGTTGGTTCCGATCCAGACTAAAAAGCAGTTAAGAGTAACAACTCGTTAAGGAAAAGGCCTTTGAAAAGCGGATGAAGCATGGAAGATGCTACTGAGGCAAGAACGGAAGATGCGTGAGCTGGAGCTTGATGTACAACACGATATAGAAAAGCAGCAGTTGCCAGAAAATCAGGAAATGTTGGACGCTTAACTGGCTGATGCGATTCGGAAGAGTGAATGCGTGCAAGGAAGAAGATGTTGCTGTCGGTGGTAGGTCGAAGAGTGAACCGGGCCGAACGGTGGAAGGGTGACTGCAACAGGCAAGGAAGAAACACAGCAGTCGGCCTCGGATACCAGGAGAACTTTGCCGAAAGGTGGGGAGTGGTCAAGGAGCCAAACAAAACGAAGCCGATGAAACCGGTGAAGAAGTGGCTGAAAAGTGAAACCGTTAACAACAAGCATGAGTTCAGCGAACATGACGAAAGTAGATCGCATTATTCAGCGAAAGCAACCGTCACAGTCAAAGCCGGCATAGTAGCGTGCGGAGCTATCAAGATCCTGACGACCTGCCACGCGCGAAATCGGTCGTATCTCAAAACAGCAGCTAGCCGCTCGTCTCAGCACCTTCCATAAATTTCGTCGAGAGATGGGAGCTTCGAGCATACGACAGCGGAGAACTCGATATACGGAAGTCCAGAGAAGTTGCTGAAGACGCTGCTGACAAAAGTGAGGAATGCTGACCACTTTAAAGTTCGAGTGTTCCAAAGTCCTCCGTGGAGAAGAACGTCCCACCAAGCGATGGGTACTCAGCATAGTTATGGCCCAGTCTGATCTGGCCGGATTCCCCGCTCCAGTTACCATGCTGGTGCAAGATTTGTGAACAGGGTGCCAGTGAGATGATGTGGTGGATGACCTGTCAAAAATGTATGCGGTGGACGAGCTTATTGGCGAATGTTCAGGTGTTAAGTTACCGCGCAGCTATTTCGGCACTGTGAGTTTCGATGAAATCCATGACGTGCAGCTGCATGTTTTCGCAGATGCGGTATAGCCGGCAGACGGGGTACGGATGTATGGCATATGTTCGAGCGTAAATCCCATGCTTTCATCCATTGGTTCCCAGTGCAATTGCGATTGTTCTGGTCGATCACGGAGTAGCAACTACGAAATGCACGGTCATCATGCTCATGCTCAATAGACTGCAAATGTCTTGTCGTGTCGAGGCCGATAATTCGTCCAATACCATAGATGATGGCAATCCCAAATTCTTTCTCCTTTCGTTGTTCATTTACGTGACTCCAATCGGATTTTGGATGTGATCGGAGTCTAGATTGAATCCCTGTTCGTATCGTTGATAAGAGCTCTTACTTAAGCGTTTGTATTCTAGTTGAGCCTGACATAGTGTTGTTTGAGCGGGAGTATACGATATTTGGTGAATCTTTTGAGGGCGGCGTTCTTCGTTCTTTTCAGCGTACGTAATTCATTTGTCATCCAAGGAACATGGGAGCCATTGCGAGTGATCTTCTTCGGGACATGCCTATCTATAACATAAGCCAAGGCGTGCGAGAAAGTCTGTGCAGCGAGATTGACGTCGTCTGGATCCAGAATATGCAACCAATCCAAATTAGGCAACACAGCTTCTATACTACGATGATCTGCCTGATCTGCCGAAAATCGTAGGACACTGCCGTTGAAGCTATGGAGGCTTCAAGAGAGCCATAATCCTTGACCGCGATAGCTAGTGGGGGATGATGTGGAACGAACTTTACTAATGGTGCGGGTGTAGTTGAAATGAAAGGAGCAGCATCAAAGCCATTCACAAAGCAAAGATCCAAAAAACGATTTCATTTCATAAGTCACGTTGTTGATCTGGAACATAACTGCAGAACTGTAGCTGTCAAAAGACATGATGGCTCCTGGATGAAAAGTAGAGAGCGCATAATCTGGACAGAGGAAACCACTGTAAATTGGATTCCAAGCCACGCCCGCAAGGTTGGCTTTCGCGCTGTTGTCTGAGTTAAACATAACAGTTTCATAACATTCCACCAAAACTTTTTTTTTTCCACGAAAGAAACAACCAATCACATTTGACGACTATTATAAGAGTACACTGTTTGAAAGAGCTCGGTGTTCTATTGGATTGCAAACTGACATACTCGGATCACCTTGTGATCATATGTTGTTGATAAACCATTCACATCACTTAGATTTGTGATGAAAATAACGAAGAGTTTCAAGAACATCTACTGTTTGAAGGCACTCTATTGCTCACTCGTGCGATTCACGTTGAGATACTGATCCGCAGTCCGAACTATACCAACGGTGTGAATTTTTTCGATACGTACTCCGCGATCTTCCCTGGAGGAACCCGCTACGAGAGACGTTGCCAGAATCTATGAATTTATTTATTTATATATTTTTATTTATTTTGATTTAATTCCAACTGACTTATATAGTCTTATTGAAATACATATTTAAAATATAACGAAACAATACAGGTAACAATATACATTCAAATAAGCGACATCTTATATCAACACACTATAAACACATCAAAGCATTATCCGCCTATTAGCTTACAACAAGAGAAAACAAAACATTCCATTCACCTTCTAAATGCATTATACTATATGGCTATATGAGCTCTATTCGGTGGTATCCAAACTGTAGTTCGATTCTCAAATTTTCGATATTTAAGCCCGACTGGCCAAGTTGTTGATAACATAGCTAACGGTTCTAGCCCCGAATTCAGCACAACTTTAAATGAAAGATAATCTAACTCATCTCTCGTTCGACCCTTTGGTATCAGCTTTCTTATTCGAACCGATTCTCGATCATCAATATCAAGACATTCACAAACAAGCTGATTTACGTCTCTTTCTGTGGCGTGACAGTCAACATTGGTGAGAAACAGACAAAACGTATCTTCACAGTAAGCGCAGTGTGTATTCACGATGGCATTCGTATCCCCGTTACTGTTGATTTTCGTACCATTCAACAAATCAGTGCATAAGTGGGATGATATAGGGGTTGAGTGCAGGTTCTCGCCGGGATTAATTTGAGGTGGAATGATAGTAGCAAGTACATCGACGATCTCTTCAATTTTTAATTTCAAGTCGACAATGTCCGATTCGACTGTATTAATTGTTGTAGCCTTATCTTCATCGTCACCGGTCGTTGCTTCGGCTTCGGCATCACGGTTCAAACAATAATCAGCTAAGCATGCATCACACATCCACAGGATGTTTTTCGTGAACAGCGCGCACACAGTTGCTTCAGACAATCCAACACATGAAGCATGATATCGTTTAGCGCACCTCCCTTCACAAATTGTATAACGCTCACTTTTGCGATCGATGCATTTTAGACATTTATTGCACTCCATTTTGCGCACTAATATCTGCTGATGTCCGTTCAAGTAATTGAAACACTGAATTTTCGGTTATATTGCGGGTATTTACGTTTCAATCCAGTTATTTTTTAACGTGGCGCGAGATCAAAATTTACAATTCGTATTGCGAATGTATTTTTGGCAGTGTCAATTTAGAGAAATACGGCAATTAAACAAGTGCGTTCAAGAAGCACGTCGTTCCACTTGAAAGATCGTTCACTAATGTATTGATCAAGTAAAAATTGGGTGTGCTATTTGCCAGTCGGCCGTCAAGCTCAGGTCCGACCGCATTGCGTAGGCAAAAGCACGCAACTCAAATTCAGTTCAATTAAACTTAATTGCCTATTTTCCACCCGACTTGGACATTAATTTACAATGTTTCGAAAACTCAGATGTGAGCTTGACGACCGATTGGCAAATAGCACACACTACCTCTACTTGATCAGTCCAGTTGTTGATGAAGAATGTGTGTAGTTCAAATGTTTGTGTTCAAATACTCACGCTCACTTGTGTTCAAATACTCACTCACGCTAAAGTGAATGTGTACATTAGACCTCTTCATGTTTTCAAAAAGTATCAAAAATTCAACCGGTCAGCCCAGAATCACAATTCTTATGCTAAAATAAGCCTTCTGTTAAATTTTAAGCTAATTCGGATAAAATTTCGAGGTAGCTCAAGTCGATTTAGTGGTTTTAATCTATTTTTAATTTTGAAAAAAAAAAACTAACAAGAGATATAAACCCCGAAAACTATCGCAACAACCTCTATACGGAAAGCTTCTGGTGTACTCTACAAGTCTTTTGAATATTGCGATTCGTTCCGTTCACATTTTGACCATGTTAAAGTGATTTTCGGGCTTTTAGGTGCATTTAAACACTGTTTCCCCTAAAAGTCGTTGTTCCACAAAATTCTTGTATTTATGACAGAACATTGCTAAATTATTATATTATTGTTCCTCTTTTTTTCCTGGACATTTGAGTAATTTAATGGCCAATGTGCGATTTACCGTTAAATTCTTAAAAATCAGAAGCTGAACATGTGTCATAAATTTGCACGTTAGAATTTTTTCAAACAAGTTGTACACTGTAACACTATAACACTGTACATGTGGAAGTGTTGGCTTGGGAAATTGATTGTAAGTGTTTCGACTATACGTCCGATTTGGGAATCTCGGACTTATTCAGTAGCGCCAAGTTGCGAAAGCCGACGAAGGTCCTTCGTAGTTTATTTTATTAAAAGCACCAGTTTAGCGTACTGAGGGTTGTGGGTTCGAGTTCCATCGAAGGTAAGTGGTTACCTCCAATACATTTTTCAAATCAAAATCTCCCACATAATGAACATATTCACATCTGAGTTTTCAGAACATTGTAAAGAAAATAGGGATTTTTTGATTCCAGTTCCACCAAGACTATTTAAAAAAAAACTTGCTGTGAATATGCGCAGTTTAGTAAATAGACAATGTTTAACTAACTCATTTTAATACAATGCTGGGATAATTGTACGTACCTCTGAACAGCTGCTGTTGGAAGGCCTGCATGGCAGCTGCCGCCGCCGTGGGGTTCAAATTACCCAGGCTGCCCAGATTTCCCAAAGCACCTAACTGACCAAGGCCGCCTAATCCGGCCAGGGCAGTCAACTGAGCTGCAGCAGCTTCGGCTGCTGCATTGGAGGTCGCACTGTGACGGTTGGATCGCGAACTGGATGCTGGTGGTGGAGTTTGCTGTGTCGGTGGGGTCGGTGTCGGTCGCGGTGTTGGCGTTGGAGTTTTCGATTTCGATGGTTGTGAATGAAGATGAGCATGTTGCTGCTGCAGTTGGTGGACACGTTGTTGTTGTTCCTGCTGTTGTTGCAATTGTTGGAGTTGCTGTTGTTGCAGCTGCTGTTGAAGCTGTTGTTGTTGCAACTGCTGAAGTTGCTGCTGGCGTAGTTGCTGTTCTTGTTCTTTCTGGCGCTGTTGAACAAATACAGGAAGGTTTAATTCAGTCTATAATAGTTCTAGGAACTTTTTAAAATGGGCGTAATTGATTCTGACCTTGATTTTTGGAACGTCGATTGTGCTCTTAATTCAAACTATTTTGGTCAACTAATGTACTCAACAGAAAGAATTGATTGGGGACAATCTAGTAGTATCGTCGTCAGTTGATCGAAATTTGCTGAATAGACAGAGTATGAGTCGTTTCAAATTTCAAGGTCAAATACAGTTAGGCCTATTTGAAAAAAGTTCCTAGAGTTCAGCTTAGTCTGTGGTTCAACTTCTACTATTATAAGGCGCCGAACTTACCTGCGCAGCTGCTTGGCGTTCCTGCTGTTGTTGTTGTTGTCGCTCCTGCTGCTGTTGGCGTTCTTGAGCTTGCTGGCGTTCAAGTTGCTGCTGTTGCTCCAATTGTTGTTGCAACTCGCGTTGCTCCCGCATGTTTGGAGTAGATGATGGCGTGGGACGTGTATCCACCGGCGATGGACTACTTTGGCTAGCTAAACGGGCCTCTATCTCTTGTTCCTGCTGCAGTGCTTTCACGAAAGCGGTTTTTAGACGATTAGTATGCTCAGCCTTAAGTGCCTTCTTAACGTTGCTAGTAACGCATTGTTCGCAAATGACCTTCGGATCTTTTCCAACTGTAAGGCAAAAGGAGAAGTGTGAGACCAAAAGATTCCGCCTTCCACCAGTGCACTCAAAGATAATCAATATTGAGTAACAAAGGAATGAACTGAAACAACACAAAACCTGGACTGTTTTGAAAAGTTGGATTTCCTCGTTTACCCTGTTTTTCCCACTTCCAAACTGGGGTGAAGTCGATTTTGCACTGGGCGCAGCGGTACGGTTGCTGCGGTAGACTCGGCTTTTTGTCCTTGGTAAGATAGTCGACAACGTGTTCCAGCCCCAGGAGATACACGAACTCGGTATTGCTGGGATTAGGAATAAAGTGCATCTCCGGTGGTGGAGGTTTGGGCGGCGGGATCTACAATTTAATTTAGAGTGAATTATCTGTTAAAATGTATTTCGCATCCTAGAATTAGATTTTTTTATTTCCCAGAATTTCATACCCGAAACTATTTGAGGGCGGAATTCTAAACTTTATTGGTAAATGATTATCATATTGAAGTTTTGTTCGAAGAAAACAACTTACTCCAATCATTTCCATAATCCGTTATTTTCCAACCAACAATGACCAACCAACAATGAGTAAAATTCATATTTGTTCCAGACTAAGGAATTATTGGAAAATCAGTAAATATAAGTTAACCAGAATGACTACAAATGACTCTTGAATCAGTGAATGCCCCAGGAAGTGTCTCATTCCATGTTAGCTATGGACTGAAAATCACTCGTGAATAACCAAAAGTACTTGGGAACATTTACCTGTAGTAACGTTTTCTCCAGTTGTTTTCTAAGTGCCAGCTTGGCCGCGGCTTGACGTTGAGCTTGGGTTTGCGTATCATCCCTGGTGTCCCGATCGCGCTATATGTTAATGTAAGAAAAATATGTTAGAACCCTCAAGCATTCATACCTAATAGAGTCAAAGAACAACTAGTTCTAACAACAACATTAAAAGATTGGTTGCTTACTTTAAGTGAAACCGGTTCCACCGTTGTGCAACTGATTTGTGCTGGCATAGGAGGTGCTGGAGTGATAGACACCGAGTTGCTAATCTGGCCGGACTGTACCTTCAAATTAGTATCCATTAGATTGTTGATACCGATCATGCTACTAGTCGGTAGCTGTTGTTCGGCGGTTGTTAGTGAAGCGATAAATGAACATTAGTGATGAAATCCGCGATAGTGAGAGAATGGAAATAGAATTCGTGAGTTAGTGGTAAGCGGTGGAATTTCGTGGCGGCCATGATGCTAGAGTTAGGTTATTTAGAAAAAGAAATATTACAGCTTGGTGTGACTCACATTGCGCTGCTTGATGTTGCTGGAGGGAGCATTCGTCGGGGTAATCGTAACCGACGGTGTAATAGTGAGATTGGAACCCGTGCGGGTTAGTCCGATTGGAAGCCGTTGGCCAGGGTTGCTGGGCGTCAAAGTAGCTCCTCCTGGCAGCGAGGGTTGTCTAGCGGGTGGTTTAGTAACCGGGGTGATATTTATAGGAGATCCACGACTACAAAAACAAAAAATTAAACATCAGAATAAAAAAAATAGTTTGAAAAGGCAAGCATGTTATAAAGAGACGTATACTCACTTGACGGGAGGGGCTGTAACGGATTTGGAGGATTTCGAATGAGCCGGCAACGGTAGAGCATTCGTTGGCGTAACACTGAGCGAACCTTTCGTCAAGGCCGTTGGAATCGCGGCCAACGGATTATTCATGTTGGTGTTGGTCGGCGTTACGACGATATTTTCCTTCATCATTACCTGCTGGGACTGCTTCAGCTTTTTCAGTAGCACCAGTTTGGTTTCCTCGCTGCGAAGCTCTTCGCGTAGCTTTCGTAAGCCACGTTCACGTTCCCAAATTTCTGCCGCGGTGAGCTCTTTGATCGGAAACACCGGTGGCATTTCGTCGTCTTCCGATTCGGACAGAGCAGCCGTAGCCGTAGCACCGTTATAGGAACGTCCATTGACTTTCGCCGGTAATAGCACTATGTCTGGGACTTCAGCGTACGATTTTGGTTCCGTACGAGGTCGAAGAACACGCCTCCCAGGAACGGGAGAAGTACTTCCGGATGCGGACGGAGAAGAAGCTGCTGGAGGGGGTGGTGCCGGTGTTATGGTGAGACCAGAATTCTGCGTTAGTGCCCGCAAATCACGCGCTGTGGCCGCAGTAATTGAGAGCGAGTCTCGCCCGGATGCAACGCTTAGGTCCACAACATTGTCGTCCACCTCCATTCGTTCCATTTTAATCAATAATGCTGGAATTACGCAAGTTAAGAAAGACAATGTAACATACATTGAAATCATTCGCCACTGGGATTTAAGAGGTCCAATTTAATTGAATCGGTGCCAGCGAAAGTGGTACATGTCGCATTGAGTAAATTTTACAGGAGACACATTTTCACAAAAACGTCGAATAATAAATTCAAATTTGCAATTTTCTACTACTCAACGGTACCATCAGAAAAATTATGTAAGCTTTTTTAGTGGAATGTCTTCAACTGTCCAAGACGAGTTCAATACTTTCCATTAAATTCCTCCACGTTTTGTTATCTTTGCAGATACTTATTTCGAGCTCAACTGTGAGGCCGTCTTCAGTGTCTCGTACGTGGTGCGCGTGGGGTGCGCGTGGGGTAAGAGTATGTTTTCGATTTTTTCAAGGGATAAATAAAGATAAACTAACAGCACTGCATCAGTTTGACAGGTATTCCGACCAACTATTTAGTTTTCCGCGAGCGAGTTGGTGTTAGAAAGTACTTAGGCCACGCGAAACCTGGTATATCTTTGCCTCTGTAGTTTTTTGTATATGAAAAACAATGGTTTTTCGTATGAAAGTTCACATTTCTAGGACCCCCTCCCCTTTTCAGAGTTACGTAATCTTTGAACATTCCCTAATGTACTTTCAATAAACATTTTAAATTAAATGTTTATAATTCTTATTTGTGTTAATATATAATTAAAGCACATGATTGAAAAAATGGGCTCTCTTACCCCACCCGATGCGCTCTCTTACCCCACCGGTGGGGTAAGAGTGCGTTTTTCATGTGTCTTGCAATAAGGGTTCTACTAAAACAAATTTCAATATTTTTCCGCAGAAGCTTGCTTCATAAGGTCCACATGATCGATTGAAAACTAAATGCGTACTCTTGCCCCACTCTACTCTAATGTTTTGTTACGTATAATAAGTCCACGCGCTTCCCGCAAATGTTTGTCGTTTTAGTTAGTGTTTTAATAAAGTTCAATAATTTATGTGCAACAATGCACTTTAGCAAAAAGTATTGAAAACGTTTTCGCGCGAATGCAGTATTTTCACCGCGAAAAAGGCGAAGAATATCGGAAGACAGCATGTTTTCGCCACCCGGGGATAACCCGTCGGGATCAGTGCCGCCGCTAAATGGACTGCAGCAGACACAGCAAAGCCAATCCAATCATTCGACTAGCGTCATTCCAACCCAATGTTTCCCAAGCCAGTACATACATACCACTGAATTAACAGCAGCAAGTGCAATCAAATGTTTTGTGCATCGATCCGGTGATGCTGCACTTTATATGAATAAGCTGAAAAGCTTGTTCGGCATGTCCGAGTCCGTGATCAGAAGGCGGCATCGCAATTCACAAAGCAAGCTGAGGAGGACTACAAAACGTTCGCATGCCGGGGCAACAAATTATGTGTAGAGTTTGAGTCGGTAAAGCTAACGGAGGATATTTCAAGTGTCTCGTGTTCGTCTGTTGACTGAAGGCGGAAAGTGATGCGGAAATCAGGACGAGGTTGCTCAGCCGCATTGAAGAGCGGAACAATATACCAATGAAGCACATTTCGGACGAATGTCAGCTACTTCTGAACATCTAGCACGATATACAGCGATGATAGAGACAGCGTTTTTGGCTGCAGGAGTGTTGCAAGTGAAGTGAAGAAACAAGGGAATGTCAGGTCGGAAGAGCTTCGCCGGAGTCAAGATGCGGCAGAAGTCAGAAGAGTACCAGAAACATGCAGAAATGGTCACCTAGCTTAGAAACCTCGCAGTTAATAACTGTGGAAGTGCTTAATGATCACTATAAGCTGCGAGGCGGCTCTGTCCCAGTGTGGGAATGTAATGCCAATAAGAAGAAGAAGAAGATTTCGTTCCTGACACCTTAACCGGTGAATTTTGGGTTGATAAAGTTAGAAAAATGGCAAAACCCGGATTTTTTTAATTTGTTAGTAGGCTATAGAGTACTGCATGATGACGTAGTTTGTCAATTCACTGAACTTGTTTACAGGGACTCTGGAGCAACTGCCAGAAAAACTGTTTTGCGTTTTATTAAGAACTAGTCGACCCGGCAGACGTTGTCCTGCATAGTAGGCAAAAATGCGCGTTATTTTTTGCGTTTAATTTTCACATAAGGAAATATCATATAGACCCGTCGGAAGCGATAACGAACATATCCGCAGAAGAAAAGAAGAAATCCATTCAGCCGTTTTCGAATTATGCCGATACGAACACCAACCATTTAATGTTCATTATATTGAAGAAGAAGATATTGATGCCTTCTGTGATTGATTTATGGTAGAGACACAATTATTTAATATAAATATAACAAAACAATATTATAATTCTAAATTGAAATATGGTTCTAGTTTCTAACATCAAACGTTTCAATAACTCATGCTATTGTTGTGGTCAATTAAATCATAATGGTATCAGCCGTCAATGTCAATGTGAGAAATGCTACAAGATAGGTCATTATACGAAATGCTACAAGAATGCCCAGAAAACCGTAAGCATTTAAATAGACTATACGTGCGACTATAACGCTATTACAGAGTTACCAAGCGGTGGTGTGATGATTCAAGTTTTAGTTGACTTAGTTTTAGTTGACTTTTATTCATTGACTCAGGCAGTGCGAAAAATATTATCGATAACACATCTTGGCAGTATATGAATCATCACGGAGTTAAGAGTACTGTTCCATATTATATTCCAAAATCGATTGTAAAAGGATATGACCCTGATGCAAAACTGCTTTAAATAATGCATGTATTCCAGGCACCCATAGCGGTTGAATCAATGAACGACAAACAGGAGGACACGATTAAGTGACTAAAGATGGACAGCAATCTTTAATTGGAAAAGAAACGGCAAAGAATCTGGGAGTACTGAAGATTGGACTAACAGCTTAATAAAACAATTCTGTTAACGCTCTAACAAGTACAGAAAAATGCCTATTTCTAACAATAAAGAATATCCAGGTGAAAATTCCGGTCAATTGCAATGTTACCACAATCGCTCAACGAATCCGTCGACCGCCTATCGCATTGCTCAACAAAATCGAAGAAAAATTTAATCAACTATTGGCCATGTACGTAATCGAACCAGTTTTAGAATCAGCCGAATGGATATCCCCATTAGTGACTATCGGAAAGGATAACGGGGACCTGCGTCTATGTGTGAATATGAGTCGTGCAAATCAGACAATCCAGAGTGGTCGCAATTTGATGATGATTATATTCCTGTAATGGAGTATAAATATGTTTTGATTTACATGCCTTGTGTCTTATTTCCTATGTTTGTTATTTAATCAATTTAGTTTTTGTCCATTTCGACTTACGTCTAGTCCCGTTGTGCAAGAATATTGCGAGTCATCTGATTCACAAAGGTTGTAAGAGGTCTCTCTCAACTTTCGTGCTATTTAGTGTTCTACCTCACTGTTCTAGTCTTCTAACCGTACTGAAACAATCTAGACTTAAGGCTCAAAATACCGTCATCCAGTCATTGACGAGAAAGGCAGCCACGTGCTCGTTCCCACCGCCCCACCCCCCAACCCACCGAGGAGAAAAAGCAGTCTCCAGCTAGATGGGGGAAGTATTTTTGTTTCAAAACTACATCATCCAATAGCGAAGACACGAAGATTTCGGGCGAACACTTCAGTTCGTTCAAATCCCGCCGTCCAGGGACTTTCGTGTCTGCTGTTCAATATTGCGCTAGAAGGTGTCATGACTCATGCGGGGAGCCGGGTGTAACAGCCGGGGTAAGATTTTCAACAGATCCGGTCAATGTATTTGTTTCGCGGATCATATGGACATTGTCGGCCAAACATTTGAAAAGGTGACCGATTTGTACATGTGCCTGAAACGCAATAAAAGTTGAACTGGTGGCGAAGGCTTCAAAAAAGACAAAATACATGCTAGTGGGCGGAACCGAGCGCGACAGGGCCCTTTGAGGAATTCGTCTACCTTTAATCCGTGCTGACGCTGATAATAATGTTAGTTGTGAAGTACGAAGGTGCATCGGGCGCATCATCTGTGGAAGTCGGGCTCGGGCTTACTACGGGCTTTAGAAGAAACTGCGGTCAACAAAAAATTCACACCTGTACCAAATGTATCATGTACATATCGCTAACAAGACCGGTGGTCTTCTACGGACATGGAACATGGACCATGCTCAAGGAGGACTTGCAAGCACTCGGGATATTCGAGATGCGTGCCTTATACGGAGAAGGATGAACCATGAGCTCACCCAGCTCTACGGCGAACGCAGTATGCAGAAGGTAGCTAAAGCCGGAAAGGTATGATGGGCAGGGTATGTTGCAAGAATGCCGGACAGCAACATTGCAAAAATGGAGTTCGTTTACGACCTGACTGGTACACGAAGGCGTGGAGCGTAGCGGTTGAGGTGGGCTGAACAGGTGCATAACGACCTGGCGAGCGTGGGGTGCTACCGAGAATGGAGAGATGTGGCCTCGAGCCGTGTATTGTGACGTCAAAGAATTGATTCAGTGTTATCTATTAGCTAAATAAATTCAATGCAGTACCCTATTGTATGCGTCACAACAAAACGGATATATTTTATTTAAGATACCTACACACTTATTTTTTTTATCGTGATCTCAGCAATTTGTTAAACTTACCGAGATTCCCAGCAAAATTTTTTTTGAAATCAGTAAATTACCGAAAATCATATAACAAACGTCATTTTTGCCAGGATAACAGTTTTTTTTATTTTTCAGGCACACGACTGTACGGATTTTTGTGTGCCGAATTAATACCTCTCTACAAAACCAAAACGGAACAGAAAAAAAATTTAACTACAGTACCAATGCATGGTCAAAAGGTCAAAATCAGTATTTAGTCTATTATATATGCTATGTTTAGACAGTTCAAGTGAGTTGAGCAAATCGCTTGAATTGAACGCAAATTGAACGTATAAACACCTTTATTCAACTCAATTTAATGCAAAAAAAGCTGAACATGTTCAACTTTTGGCAAGTCAAGTGAATTCAACTGAGTTATTCAACTCACTTGCCCTGTTAAAACGCAGCATTTTACGTTGAGAGGTGGTATAACCCATTTAGGGTATAAATAGCGGTACCTCAACCTGAAGAGACCTTATATTAGGTTTAAGATATATCTGAATAAAAAACAATTACTTCACTTCTTCTCAATTGCTTCTATTGAGAAGAAGTGAAGTAATTGTTTTTTATGCATTTATTTTATTGTTATGAAAGACATGCACTATAAAAATGACACGGGTGTAACTACAAAAGTTCAATGAAATGGACGCAGTTGTTCATCTCAAAAAAAATATTGTCAAAGCAGAGATGAAAAAGTTGACCCTTAATATCTTAATAAAAGAAAATATTTAAAAAAATAAAACGCTGCCTAAATCCTCGCATAACATAACAATTTACGTTTTCTCAATGGACATTGCTAGTATTATTTACCTTTTCTGAAATTTCCGAGAAGTCCAAATAACATTACATGACATAATGTCTAACTAATAATTAGTAGGTACCTAATTTCTCCCGAAAAAAAAAATGCACTGCATATTAATTTCCCATCAGCTCATCTTATCAGCCCAGGGCACTGCTGCTGATGTTCTTCTTGTTCCGCGAAACGCACCAACGCAATCGCGAAAAGGGTCGATCTACGCCTCCCATGCTACTTCTCTATCTACTTTCACATACCAGCAGAAACCACCATATCAGACTCTTTTGTAAAACATTCCCAACAGTACAAACGAGAGTGCTCAGCCACCGCCGCGACGAGCCGAAAAAAAATCATTAGGGAGAGAAGATATCCCCATTCATTATTACCTTATAGGAAGTCAATCAGATTCACTTTTTCAAACACACATTTTCGAAGTTTTCCACTCACAAATCTCAGTAAAAACTATGCCAAACTACACAGCACACTTTTCACTTCGCGTTTATGACAAAGTCAGTTTGAATTTGCAACTTTTATTAGCAAAATATTCACAAAAAACACTCGACTTTATATCCGCTTGTTTTCTTTTTTCGCGACGTCGACGACAGATAGACGGCGGTGACCAGACAGGACAGACGACGACGAGCATATACAAAAACTTGACATCAAAGGTATGTAAACGTCTGATGACCAGAACGTCTGAATGCCGACACGATTAAATCAATCTAACCAAAGTTAAATAAGTTCAAACAACTATTTTTTTTTCCTTTTTTCAGAACATCATCAAACTCTTTATTGGGTATAATTTCACTCATTTCAAGGAATAAGTGGATCTATACTCATTTAAAAAGTAAACCTGCTTTTATTCAGAGTCTATCATATTTAGAGTTACGCAAAGAGTGAAGCCAAGTCTACCTATTGAACTCAAGACAAAATTTTCAAAACGACTTATCTGCTTTTGTAAAAAAAGAATCGTCGTTTGGATCTTTGTTTACAAAAGCAGATAAGTCGTTTTGAAAATTTTGTCTTGAACTGTCAAACCGTCTACCTATCGAGCAAAGTAAACAAATGCTTGTTGGTGAGGTGGAAGTATTGTTATCGCCTAATAATTATTACGCATAAATTAAAATTTATTAGTTATAATTTTGTTCTAGAAACAGCTTCAAAAGACTTCAATACATCCCCCAAAAAAGTAGCAACAAGAAACTCACGTGTTTGCACTCTGGGGGTGACTTGGTTATCGAATTAAAATGCTTTAGGCTTTGGTTCGATTCGTGAATCAAAATCGAATTAAACTTAAAAGTGACAGTTCAAAAATTTCCAAATAACCCTGCTCGCTGAGCAAGATTACTTTTGACAGATATTGAATCATTTTTGATAGATGTTTTGTTGTTCTTGCTGGGTAGCACCAGCCATTCTTATGAGCGGGGGATTTCATAATAATTATTTCCGGACTGTCACTTTTAAGTTTAATTCGATTTTAATTCACGAATCGGACCAAAGCCTTAGAAGTGAACTTGCCCGTGAAGTCACTTGAACACGTGGAATATTCACTTTTTTTTTAGAAATGAAATGAAACTCAAAAATGGGTAATAAACTCCCATTTTTAGGAATAACTACTGGGTTGTTTCAGATTAGCGTGTGTCGGATTGTCTGCACTGAAAAACAGATGCCTTGTATGTTTTTTGATTGAGATTTCAGACGTTTCAAGGCGCACCTTTATGTGATTTCTTGATTGAATTATTTATTTTGTTGAAAAATGAAAAAAACGGTTTTCTGGCATTGGTGGCACTGGCAGCTGGGTGGTGCTCGGTGGAAATGCTGTGTTGCGTGGAAAAAGTAAAAAAGAAATAGTTCTTGAAATAAAATAATAGTTAAGTGAAAAATGGCGAGAAAAGAGGACATAAGCAGTTGCATCGATACCGCTCCAAACCAGGTAAAGTAGCATTGAGGTTCACGACAGTACTGAATTTGCGGTCCGCGAGCGCTATTTCCGTCAAAAAATTGATTCTTTAATCTAGGGTAAAATACGGCATTAGCAGTGTGCGACTATTACTAACAATATAATATTTGCATAATTAAACAGAAATACACCACCTTGCAGATAATTTAAATCAGAACACACATTTTTAAGTTTAGGATTGCATTTCCTTGCCCTGAAAATAAGGTCTGTGTGCGCCGGTCATATAATCGGCGGCGGCGGCGTGGTGGTCACTTTTGCCCCGGCGGCGGCGGCGTCACGGCGGCGCGCCGTTGACTTTTATCGGCGGCGGCGGCGGCGGCGTGAACCGGCGTGGATGAAAAAATCAATGGCTGAAATAATCAATTTTACCGTGGATTTTTGGATTAACGCGGCTTGATTCACACAGTAGGAATCGCCCGTATAAAAACCGACTTCAGTGGATTTAAATTGCAATATTCTGCGTTTGCCGATCATCAAACAACACATTCAAAATAGTCAATTGCCGGCGATACTAATTAATACTTGATTTCAAAATGTTATTTGAATTACCACTATATTGATTGATCAAATTTTAACAATAAATCCTGCTTCACTTTTTCGTGACCCCTAAGGCTCTGTCTCATTTGGAGAATTAAACTTAAAAGTGACAGTTCGAAAATTAGCAAATAACCCAGTCATAAGAATGGCTGGTGCTACCGAACAATTTCATTAAGGCATCGATGCAAAATGATTCGATATCTGTCAAAAGTATTCTTGCTCTGCGAACAGGGTTATTCGATAATTATTGAAATGTCACTTTCAAGTTTAATTTCAGTTTAATTCTCCAAATGAGACAGACCCTAAGTGAGACGTCTGTTTCTCTGTGAATTAGATTTCGGTGTCATAGAACAAATAGGTAATAACTTTTTTCAAAAGTTATTTCCAATTTAGGATTTAGATACACTTCAGTCGTTTTGATCTCAAAATAACTAAGTTTTTAAAGGGATTTCGACTGGATTAGTTGCAAATTTTCAGGATTTTCGGCTTTCAGTCACATGAAAATGTTGATAATTTCAAATCATTGCCAACGTTTCGATCCGGGGGTTTGGATCTTCATCAGGGCTCGAGGTTGATTAATCTCGAGCCCTGATGAAGATCCAAACCCCCGGATCGAAACGTTGGCAATGATTTGAAATTATCAACATTTTCATGTGACTGAAAGCCGAAAATCCTGAAAATAAGTTTTTTTAATTCATACATGCATTTCTCAGTAAATTTCATTAGGAATTCCTTCGTAAAATCCTATGACAATGTCTGCAGAATTTTTCTATTTTAGAAAGAATAATCCATTCAGTTTCTCTTTGGGAAATTCCTTTAGTAAAACATAAAATATACCTGCAGGAATTCATTCGGAAATTTATTAAAGAATGAACTATTTTCTGATTTAATTTTTAAGAGAATTTTCTAAAGGACTTTCCGATAAAATTCCTGAAGTAGTGTAGGAAGTGTAGTAGGAAACTTTTAAGAAAATTTTGAGCAAATCCCCACAGACATTTCGAAGGAATTCCTAACAGTATTTTCAAAATGCATCAGCGGCTGCTTCCATCAGAGCCAACGTCCTGTTCCAGGTTCTCTGCAAGTTCTTTTGCTGGTCTCTCTTCCTGCATACGCACTACATGTCCAACCCACTGTAATCTGCCTTATTTTATCAACCTGCCTATGTCTGCATTTTTGTATACTTGATTTAACTCGTGGTTCATTCATTCGTCTGCTCCATTTACCATTTCCACCGAGCTGCCAAGTATTGAGCACAGTATTTTCAACTCAAACACTTTGAGAGTTTGATAATCTGCATCTTTTAACGTCCATGATTCATGGCCGTACAGGACGACTGGACGAATCAACGATGTGTACAGAGCTAGTTTTGTCAGTGTCTGTAGGTAGCTTCATGAAGTTACAAACGAATTTTCTGGAGGAATTTTCAAAGGATTACCCTGAGAAATTCTCTATTAAATTGCTTAAAGTAGTTTTGGAAGAATTCCTATGGGAATTCCAGGAACAATTATTGTCAAGGAACTTGCTAAGGAACTCCTAGAGGAATTACTAAAAAAAATTCCGAAGGAATATCAAATTGATTTTCAAAGAAATTCCAAAGCAAAATTCCGAAGCTGACAGAAATTTCCGAAGTAATCCATTAATAAATCTAGAGATTTTTTTTTTGAATTTTGAAACAATTTCCTAAGGAACTCCTAAGACATTCTCTGTAGATATTTCAAAAAGAAGGATTTTCAGAAGGTATATCCGAATTTCTGAACGAAGTTTTGACGGAATGTCCAAAGGAATTTCCGGAGATATTCAAGACTGTCAGAAGTTTCTTCAGGAGTTATTTTAAAAAAAAAAACATGCAGGGACTTCTACGGATATTTCTTCAGGAACTTGTTCAGGAATTCTTAAGGAAAGTTCGTCCTAGAACTTTTCAAGGAATTCCAAAAGAGTTCTTAGAAGAATTTCTTGAGGAATTTTCGGGAAAACACCTTAACGATTTTCCCAAGGTTTTCTTAAACAAACTTCTGAAGGATTTTTTCCGAACTAATTTCTGAGAGAAATTTCAGAATGGGGCCATCCACAAAGTACGTCACGCTCCTAGGGGGGAGGGGGGTTTCGAGCAGCGTGACGACTCATAAAAAAATTTTAGAGGTTTATTACAAAAAGTGTGACGAAGGGGGGAGGGGGGTTTGAAAATCGCCAAATTTTGCGTGACGTACTTTATGGATCTTCCCAATATAGCTGAGAGAATTTTTGAAAGACTTTCTGGAATTCTTTTCCGGTTGAGTTTTTGAAGAACTTCTCGAGGGAATTCCTGGACGAATCTCCATAAGATTTTTTGGAGAATTGCCAAAGAAATCCTGGAGAAATCTAGGAATCACTTCAGAAACACCAGTAGACATTTCCTCTGAAATTCTATTAGAAATTTCTTCATAAATTCCTTTGAGAATTCCTCCGGAAATTCAGAAATTCAGAAATTCCTTTAGGGGTTGTCCATAAACCACGTAGACTCTTGAGGGGGACGGGGTTCTAAAAAGTCTACGTCAGTCTACGAAGGGGGCGGGGGTAGGGGTAGGGGGGTTGGGAAATGCCCTAGCTAAGCAAACACTACTTTATTGTCTTATTTGTAACGCTATTCATGGGTATTTTTACATTATGCATCAGTTGAACAAATAGCTAAGCTAGTTGATGACATTAAAAAATTTTCAAAAATCTCAACCATATTGATAATATTCACATTTCAAAAAAGTGGTGGTATTCTGTTGCCGGAAAACTCATGAGGCAAAACGCCTTTTAGCTGGCAGCTCCTAGGGAACAAAGCACCACGCGTCGGCGAATCAGCATTCTGGTATGGATAGCGCGTGGAGACGCAAGTACATTGTAGGCTAGTGCCACTAGGGCGTTTTGCCTCGCCAAAATGTTAGATGTTTTTTCAAAATGTGGAAATTTTCGGTTTTTCCGACCTTCCCATACACTATTTTGAAACTTTTTTCGCCTACCCTACATAATTTTAGATCTAGTTTTGTTACGGACATCTTACTGACAGTAAATATGAGTGAAACCACAAAAGGCGTTTTGGGGCCTCCTCCCCTAAACGAAAAGTCTACGTAGACTTTTTTTTTATTTTTTTTTTCGGAAAACATTTCATACAGCAGCTTTGTGCGAAGTTCACTTGTTTGATATTTTTTTTCGATTTTTCCGTTTTTTTGCAAGACTTTACCAAAATAATCTCTCGAATCTCTTATGAATTTCACTGAAGTAATAGACTGAACTACGGCTTAGAAATATCATGATTTCAACAGCAAATTCTTCTGTGTTGAGCAGGAAAATTCTCCAAAGTATTCCATAAAAAAAATCGAAAAAAATTCAAAATTTCCACTTGGATTAAATTGATTACATTGTAGATTCTACTAAAATATTTTTAGATTTTCGGCAGGAACTTCTTTAGAAACTACAAGTGATTCTTTAGAATTTCCACGGGGAATTATGTCGCTCTTCGACGAAAAATTATTTAGAATTTACAAAGAAAGCATTTTGGAATATCCAAGAAGAAGTCTTTGGAAACTTCAAAAGATATTCTTTGGAACTTGGATTCTCAAAAATTTGAAGATTTTCCGGGAAGTCCCCGGGAGATTTTTCTTATTTTCTGAAATTCTTGGAATTTTCGCGAGGAATTCTTTGGACATACATATAAGCGAATTTCTTCGAAATTTAACGGCAATTTCTTCGGCAGTTCTTCGATGGAAAAAGAAATTGTTGAAAACTTTCACGAGAAATTATTTGAATTTCCCACCAAAAACTCTGAATTTTCACAACAAAAAAATTCAATTCTTGTAAGAAAGCATTTGTAATTTTCATGAAAATTTATTCTATTTTTTTAAGATAAATTCACCACAAATTCAACTGAAATCCTCCATAATTTCCACCGAGAATCATCTGGAAAACTCTTTGGAATGTCCGTAGGATTTTTTTTAAATTTCTTCAGGAAATCGCTCCTACTTTGCAAGAGAAATGTCAAAATATCGTAGAAAACCTTTAGCATGGTTTCAATGGGAAATAATTCAAAATTTTCACGGAAAATTACTCGACATTTTAACGGGAAAACTTTTGGAATTTAGAAAAAAATCTTGAGATTTCAAAGGAATGGAAAAAAATCAAGTAAAATATCGGAATTATCACGCAGAGTTCTTTGGCGTATTACCTGGAAACTTTGAAGGTTATCAATCGGGAAATTCTACGGAATTTCTACGACAAACTTTTTGGAATGTAGACTTGACTTGAAAATGTGAAAATTCGGCCTACGTGGTTTGTGGGAAGTTGTTTAGAAATACTTTCAAAATCTCTTAAAGGAGTTCAAACGGGATTTATTTTCGAAAATCCATTCAGGCTCTCTTTTTAAAATGCCTTCGGAAATACATTTAGAAATTTCTGCACAAAACCCTCCAGGAATTTCTTCAAAAACTTCTCCAAAAATTCATTGAAGAGCTCCTCAAAAAATTTCCTTGAATAATCTAAAAAAAACTCCACCAAGAATTCATTTGGATATATCACCAGGGATTTCTTTAAAGGTTTCTTCGAAAAGCCTCCGGGATTCCTTTATAGATGTATTCCAGGAAATCAATTGAAAATTAATTAGATAATTAAATAGTTTTCGGTGGAGTTGCTAATTGAATTTTTGGAAAAATAAAACAAATAAATTAAACAACTAACTCTGAAAAAATCCGAAGGTATTACTGAAAGAATTTCGTAAAGAACCAATGAAATCATTTTCGATGGAATTCCTGCAGGAAGTTCTGGAAGAATTCTCGGAGAATGTTTTAAAAGAATTGCTGGAAGAAGTTCTGAAGGAATTCTTTAGGAAAATTTGGAAGAAATCCCTTATGCAATCTCTGGAAGAATTTATTTGAAGAATTCATAGAATAATTGTCGAAGAAATTCATGAGGAGGTATTCCTTTAAAAATTGAAGAGTTGCTAAACAGTTTTTGAAGAAACTCCAAATGGAATTTCTTGAGAAATTTATTAAGAAATATCCGGAGGAATCGCTAAAGAAACTTCCGAAGAAATTCCTTAACGATTCTCCTAAGGAATTCCTAACAACATTTTCGTAGAAATAGCTGAAACAATTTTTTTGTTTGCATTCCATAAGGAATTTTCTGAAGAAAATCGTAAAGGATTTTCTGAACAAATCCTTAAAAAAAATACTGAAGAAATTTTCGGAGAAATTTCGTAAGATTATGATAAAGTAATTTTCTAAGGTTTTTTATTGAAACTTTTCAGAGGAATATCTGGAGGAATCTACTAGGAAATATACCAAGTGGTTTTGGCGTGGTTTCAAGCCTTCACAAAAGCTTATGTGCCACAACAAACATAATTTGCGAGTCACCTACAGGTAGTGTTGTCTTACACTTTGTGCAAGAAATTCTGCTCTATGATTTTACTCCATCTAAACGATGGACATTTAGAAAATTCAAATAGCCTTCTATTAGTTGCACTTACTTAGTTAAGATTGTAAAATCGTTGGATGGAGTAAAATCAAAGAGCAGAATTTTTTGCACAGAGTGTAGGACAACACTGCCTACAGATTTAGGTGCCCGACTGAATTAGGCTTTGGCTTAGACGAATTCCAAAGACCAGATAAACATTTTTTGTATTATTCTTTTTAGTAGATTAAATCTACTAGATACAGCCTAATTCAAATTCACAACTATTCAACCAACCAATTAATTATCCAATGTTTGTCACCACACTGTCTTGAGGTAAATTTGAAATTGAATTCTGACGAGTTTCACCTCAACAACATTCTAACAACTAACTAACAACAACAATCATAACACGAGTTTAGTACTATTCCAATCAATTCCACCATGCACGTTGTATTGTCTTACAAATACGTATTTCGTCTCTGTAAGGCCATCTCCAGTGTCTTTTATTTTACTCGACTCGACTCAAGTTAATTGATTTTTTTTATTGCGATTAGTCATCGGCGTGGCAAAATTATGATCGGCGGCGCGCCGACCCAAAATCGCCGGCGGCGGCGGCGTGAGTAAAACCACCGGCGGCGGCGGCGCGGCGCGGCGGCGCACAGGTCTAGTCTGTACCTACAGGATCCCGTAATACGCGTAAAACTGAATGAACAAATACAGTGTCGACTCGATTTTGTCACGTTTTCGACCCGATTTTATCACGTCCCGGTTTTGTTTTTGTAAATTATACCGCAGACAACATTGATTTTCATGAAAAAAAAACTTTTACCACCTTTTATCGCCTGTGATCTATTATAAATCATTTCTGAGTACCTGTCAAAGATTTTTAAGCCTTTTCGACAAGAAATAACGGGTGCCAATCACGCATTTTACCTTTCCAAGGCATAAACTGATTCATATTTGCGAAATTGAAAAAATTGAAATTTTTTTCCTATTTTATCACCCCAAAATTCACTAGGGGGATGATAAAATCGAGATATTATTGTACAATTTATTTAATTTGCTCCTAGCAGACCCGACGAACTTCGTTTCGCCTAAAATTGATTTATTCTCTCTTTTCGAGTTTGTTGTTTAACGTCGATTGTTTAACGAATAAAGACGTAGTAGCCAGTGCTTCGTGTTGATGTTCCTTTATTTCGCGTGGTATTCCCTTTTTACAATTACCAATTCCGTGTTGTGTACCTCTGCCTTGTGTTCGGTCAACAATCACATCTATGTAGGGGGAAAGACGGCTTTGGCAGGTTTTGTTCTATTATTGGCAGGGGGGTTTTTGTCGACCAAATTTTATGAAATTTGGCCACAATATTCTTTGATATGCAAAGAATGTTTTGACCAAATTTGAGCCTAGTCAGTCATAAAAAAACCCCTTGCCAATAATAGAACAAAACCTGCCAAAGCCGTCATTCCCCCTATTTGCAAAAATTAGCTTAAAAAATATCCCTTTTTGTAACAAATAATTTATTTTTCAGATTGAACATTGCGATGATTCTTCGAATGACAATGAACCGTCATCGTTCAGGTGGATTGTCAACGGATCGCCTAGGCCCATAACGTCCCCGCAGCCTACGCCCAGTCTCACGCTCACTTCTTCTACAATTTATTTTGACAGTCCAGAGAAATTAAGGCGCTATCAATTGTTATGGGCAACCAAAAGACAGCTTATCGACAGGTTCCTTGAATCCTTTGATGCTGACTGGGAAATACCCACTGCTGTCGGTTTAGAAGAGTGTGTTGACGAGTTAGAGATGCCACGGACCCCCCCAAGCATCGTTCGATACGAACAAAATAATTCAGGTTCACTTGAATTATTTGATGAAACTTTGGTAACCAAATCTTCAAACAAGAATAACCGTGTGACGACGGATATACAGGAATCGTCAGAACAGAAAACTGGAAAAGCAGTGATCTCTGTTACTTCGGATATCTCTGCTGCAGTTTCAGACGAGTCTCAGGTCATAATAAGAGAAACTGTAGGCTGCATCATTCGAACGCTTGACAGCACACAAGAGCTATCACCTGTCTTAAAATCAAAAGTAAGGGAAAGTTCACACGTTCTAAATGCAATGCATGCTAAATGTTCACTATTATTCAGCATAGTAGGCGGAAATGTGCGTTATGAACTGCCCATACGTAATTTCAATATGAATCTCAATTTTAGTTTTTCACGATTTATTGAACTTTACTTTATTTTCGCGTGAGGAAATATATAAACCCATTGGGAATTATAACGAACATATCTGCTGAAGCAATGGTATTCCAGCCATTCCCGAGTTATGCGGATACAAACACAGAGTCACAGACCATTTCATTTTTACATATTTATATATATATATATATATATATATATATATATATATATATATATATATATATTTTTTTTTTTTTTTTCTTACAAATATTATTTTATCATTTTTTATAGACATCGGTGTTCTCGTTCAATGATTCGCTGGAAAACGAACCTCTAACGTGGCACGACTCCAGCACACCTGATACGGTCTTAACACCTACGACTACGACCAAGACCACCAGCGTTACAGTTAATTCAACGGTGGAGAACGGCATTGCGTCAGCTGACGAAGGCCAAAAAAATCCCTTCAAACTACAACCTATAACGAGTTGTATGAGTTTCAACCGCCGTGTTATGCACACATCGACACCTGCTCAAAAATGTCTATCAGCGAAGAAGACAGTTCATTTCGATTCAACGGTTGCGAAGCATCAGAGTAGCACAGGTATGTGTCCTCCTCTGTTTAGGGTGGTTTAGGGCTACTGAATATTATATTTATTTTGATTGTCAATTTACAATACACACGTAAAAAAATAACCTTATATGTTATGGCAAAAAACCATTCGAAAATTCTTATACTCTTCATAATGCCACCTAATGAATGATCCCGTATCAAAAAGCTAATAACATTCATAAGTTAATGAAAAGTATAAGTTTCCGAATGTATGTGACTAATAAGTTTTTTCTTATACATGTCATTAAGCGCCTGCTTTGGCAAAAAAGTATTAGAAATATTAATAATAAACAACATTAAATTTTTTTACGTGCACCCTTCCTTCCATTTCTTCGGTAAGGTACAGTGGGCAAGTGGGTAAATAAATGGGTTAAGTGAAAAAAACGCAAATATGTCGAAGATAAAGCATAGGATAAATCAATTTCACCTCACAATCCTACATGGCCATTCAAATTAATGCGTTTAATAAGTAAAACATGATATACAGTCGCCTCTTCACGTCTCGATATTGAAGGGACCATCGAGATAGGGAGAGATCCGAGCAATGGAAGGAAAATTGAAATGGGTACTAGATTCAAAAAGGCTCGTTGCTATGAAAAACGACAACAAAGCAAATGTCGTTTCCTGTTGTTGATGTGTTTGTTGTTGTCCAAAGATGGTCTAGTAGCCTCAAAATTTGAACACATCGACATAAGGAGAGGGAATCCTGAACATAATATGACCGGACCCATCGAGATAGAGAGATATCGAGATAGAGAGATATCGAGATAGGGAGGATATCGAGCTATAGAAAGCCCAAATGTATGCAGATTAGGGAGAGATATCGAGATATAGAACATCGACTGTAATTACCTATTTCAACAAAAGAGAGAAAAAATGTTTTCACCAGTTTAACTTTTGTACAAGATTTTTTTAAAGTTGTTTTTCGAAAAATGTTCAATTGATAAGTTTGTTTTCTCTATGCTTTTGTATTCCAGCAATAAAAAATATTTATATGAAAAAAAAATTTAAAAAAAAATCATGACTTTGTCTGATTTTTACTACTACAGCAGGTGAACATTTTCTGACACTGAATGAATTTCTTCTATTTTTCAAAGAGAAATAATTTTCATTGGACATAGATAAACAAATAAGTTCAAATTTAAACTCTTTTTTTTTATTAGCTTTATTAAGGAGACTTGCAGCCCCAGGCTGGCTCGCCTCCGAACAATTTAAACTCATTCGAAGGCATTTTATTGTTTGAGTAATAAAGAATCAAGAACCGAATGTGCAAAGCATATCAAAGTATTGGGCAATTCGTAAAAAAAAACAGTTATTTAGGGCCGATGTCCACGTAGCGGTTTTTCAAGCTGCGTTGACGCAGCGTTACTCGGCGTTGAATCAGGCTATGAATGCACACGACAAGTGGTAATTTGCCGCAAAACTTCTAACGTCAAACCAATCTGTCACGCCAAATGTCATCCGCCTGCCAGCTGTTGTCAGTTTGTCATTTTCCATTCTGTTCCAATATGAATCGAGTTATCGATTCACATAAAGACATCAAACGTGAAATATTTAAAGAATTACAAATTTAAAAGTTTGATTTTGATTTGAATGAAGCTCATTGCTCTGAACAAGAATCAATGGGTAATGCTATTAAAAACATGTCATTAGCTTTTACATACCTATCTGATGCAAGACTAGAACAAGTAACTCAGTATTATCCCAAAATAAAAAGTTCCATTGATACTATCTAGTAGAGAGTATAGAAAAATCAATTAACTGTCGATTTAAAAGTCACCCATTATCTACTTCTAAAATGAAAAGTTCGAACTTCCGAAATTAATTGTTGAGCTGTGAAATTGAAATCATGCCAACAATCCGAAAACACGTTTTCAATACAGAGAGGCAAAAATTTGACATTGCTTTGCTTTATCCCAATATATTTTCTACAATTATAATAAATATTATTGTTATAATTTCATAATGTTCTTTATTCTTTATTTCCAACTTAAATTTATTACTTCATAGGGGTAGATTAATCTTGAATAATTGTGGATCCACACATTCAATTATGCTTATCTTGAATCCATCATATGTTGTCTTTGGGGTACGATTCTTTATTAATTTAATTTATCAGCTAAATAGGGACGAATCATTTTGTTCTGGAATAAAAGTTTATTAAACATTTTGGTCAGATACTGCAGCCGATTTTCACTCCACTGCAATACGGTCCGTCGCAATAGCGTTGCCCACAATACTAGAAGAGTCGCACTGATCCCGGAGTCTTACTGTGGCTCGCCACCATCTCATAATGTGGTCCCGCTTCTTTTTGCAATTGCAATCCACATTGTTTGACGACATCCTTACGTCAACATTCCTAAAAACATGTTTATCTATCAGCAATAGAAAAGCTAACATATAGGAATCTCGGTATCGAACTTACATTTATTATTCTTCCCATGGAACTGGTATCGCCTGCCTTGGTTTATACAGGGTCCCGCGGAATACACTTTGTTGGTTGTATTTTGCCTGCTCCGTCATTCAGTCCAAAACTGTCACATCGCCGTCTGTTCGGAAATCAATTTATTCTGATAAAGTTGGTACAATCAACGTCACTATCGCGCACATATTTCAGTTGACTTTAACACTATTCGCCAGCCTGGGATGTTTGCTTGTCACTTCTTTCCCAAGGTGTGTTGATCACGGCTGGTATTAACATAGGAGCGATAGAAACACTTGCTGCTCCGAACTATTACTAGCACTATTATTTAAAGAAGTTAGATTTGAAACGTTTTGTTATTTGCAAACTAATTTGCGAAACCAAAATGAACTGATTTGCGAAGTATTTTTGTTTGTTTTGATTTCGCTCTGACAGATTCTTTCTGCAGATTTTCCCACTAGAAATCTTGTTGGAAAGAAAAGAATAGATAAATGTCAAAAATACTCGCGTGCACGCTGCGTTCCTGTGGGGAAAAGCGGTGACTTTGCGGTAGCTTTCGCCGCAAATGAGACGCGAGTCGATGCCGCGTTAACGCAAGTGCGTGTGCATGATTCTATGTGATGTTGGGTACTTCCTACCGCAAATGCGTGGACGCCGCGTGCACGCAAGTTCAAAACCGCTACGTGGACATCGGCCCTTACCGGCTCACTACATAGAAAACTAAGGCTTTGCACTGTTTGGAAGCCATAGGTTTATGATTGATAATTTAAAAAAAGTATCCCATTTATTTCGCACAATACTCAATATTTTTCAACCATTTATTTCACTCCTAATTGATCCAATTATAGAAAATAAAAATGTAGATTCCGAACATTCGCTCTTCGTTGCTACACCACTGAACCGAAGATTTTCCACTTTTACAAAACGGTATCATCATATAAACACCTACCTACCTGAAAATCATCACAGTTCTCGATACAATCATTGCTTGAAGCTGTTAATCACCACACAATAATTCTAGAATCACGCACTTTCACAATTCTTTCTATTTGTTCGTATATCTAGTACTTATATAAACGTATTAGAATACATTTAAAAATATGCTGGGTCATTAGACCGAAGGCTATTAGGCCGAATGGTCATTAGGACGAACGGTCATTAGGCTGAATAGCCATTAGGCCGAATGAGAACTGGAGAGTGAGAAGTGAGTAGTGCGAAGTGAGGAAAACGTAGAACGAAAGAAAAAGGAGGAATAAGTAAGAATGAAGACGGAAGAAGGAAGAAAGAAGAGGAAGGAGGGAGAAGAAAGAAGGAAGGAGGAAGAAAGAAGAAGAAAGAAGGAAGACGAGAGACAGAAGGAAGGAAACAGAAGAAAGAAGAAATATGGAAGAAGGAAGAGGGAAGAAGAATGATGGAAAAAGTAAGAAGGAAGATAGAAAAGGAAGAATGAAGAAGTAAGAGGAAGAAGGAAGAACGAAGGAAGAATGAGGAAGAAGGAAGAAAACAGAAGGAACCAGGAAGAGAGAAGAAGGAAAAATAAAGAAACAAGAATAAAGAGGAAAGACGGGAGAAAGAACGAAAAAACAGGAAGAAAGAAGAAGGTAGAAGAAAGAAGGAATTATGAAGAAGGAAAAAAAGGGAAGGGAGAAAAAAGAAGGAAAAAGGAAGAAGAAGGTATAGGGAAGAAGAAAGACGGAGAAAGAAGAAGGAAGAAGAAAGAAGGAAAAGGGAGGAAGATAGAAGGAAAAGGAAGAAGTAAGAAAGAAGAAGGTAGAAGGAACAGGGAAGAAGGGAAAAGGAAGAAGAAAGTAAGGAAAAGAAAGAATATAGTAGGAAAAAGAAGAAGGAAGTATAAAGAAGAAAGAAGGAAGATAGAAGAAGGGAAAATGAAGAAGGAAGAAGGAAGACGGAAGAATGAAGAAGGAAGAAGAAAGAAGGAAAAGGAAAAAGGAAGAAGGAAGGAGAGAGAAGGAAGAAGGAGGAAGAAAAGTTGGAAGAAGAATGAAGGAAGAAGGAAGAAAGCAGACAAGAAGGAAGAAGGTAGAGGAAAAGGGAAGAAGAAAGAAGGAAGAAGGAAAAAGAGGGAAGGAAGAAGAAAGAAAACACAGGTCTTGGTCCCCCGATCCCCAACTAGACCTGTGGCAACAAAATGGTTCTATGTCAAGGAGAACCACTCATTAGAATATTGAGCCATCCCAACCCAAGAAGCAAATTTCAGCCTTACGAAACATTAAAATGGAGTGAATTAAAAGTGTACTTACATTTATTCTACCCTACTTAGCCTATTATTCTGTGGGTGTGATGACCGTGTGGATGTGTATCCCTCGGCGTCTGCAGAACGACACATACTGTCCGGACAGATGGGGTTAAAGTCTACCAGCGCCATGCTGGCCACCCCGCTGCTTAGCACGCCCTTGACGTCTAGACCACACCACTGCACCACCAGCCAGACAAACGTATGCACCATTTCAAATCATGCTGGTTTAAAGAAAGGCCTAGAGCCGATATCGAAATAAACCATTAATTGTCATCACCGGACTTTTTCATCATATTGTGTATGGTCTTTCGTTTGAGCCATCTTACCGATCTCAAAATCTCAAAAACAGTTTACACTTGCTGCACCACAAGAGCTTAAAATTTCCTATCAAAACTTCCATCACCGCGCACACTATGTGGAGTAGAAACAGCTGATTAGTGGTTCTTTCTTCTCACTAGAGCAATTATTTGTCTACCCTCAAGCAGGGCACCGTTCACTGTGAGTGAAATTTTTCTTAGGCCAGGAACTGGTTTGAAGTGTGCGGAAAATACAATCGCTATACTGCCGTGAATCGCATAGCTGTCCCATATTTGCTGGGTGTCCTATTCATATGGGACAAACATGTGATTCACGGCAGTATATCTGAAATGAGTGCTGAGTTTATTTAAATCAAATAAAAGCTTTTTCAAACAATGTTAAGCAAAAGAATAGCTATTTTTTAAGCAGAAATGAACCCCATTGCAGTATTGCATGGCCCATAAAATTTAGGAAAAGTTGCTCTCTGTCATAAATATCAATTATATAATACAGTCGTATGCATGTTAGGCCGGGAATGGGGTGAGAAACCCTATCAACAACTATAATTTATTTAGATAAAGTTGATAAGACTGATCAGTCTCGGTAACAGTGACTTTCATTTACTGCCCGGGTCATCCCCACAAAGGATGTACGCCAAAGACGGACGCTTCGATAATTTAATTATTCACAAATTGCCCTCGCATACTTCAACACCTTTCAAACCATTTCACACTTGTCGCAGCCTAACGATAACTTTTGGATTCCGTTCTTCCCCATCTGCTTTCGCACACACGCTGCTCCCTTTCTTTATACGAGTAGCATCGAGACCGATATGCCAATAAAATTGAGTTTCAAAGATACTATCTTTCAATGCACTTGTTTTTAAATGTATTGTAAATGTCAACAATTAGAATATGAAACATCATTTTATCATATATTATCCCCAACGTGGCTCGTAGGTTAAAAAATTACGAAATCCGTCTAAGGTCACAAACGAGGTTGATACTTCGTCTGCAATCCGAATGCATCTACAGGGTGGTCACCGAACCGGGAAAAACGGGAAAAGCGGGAAAAAGACGGGAAATTGAAGTCACCGGGAAAAAAACCGGGAATTCAGGACATGAACCGGGAAAAAATAAATGTTTGGCAACTTACATTCAAAATTCTTCAAAGTTTTTAATGAAGTTGATATAAATGGAAAGATTAACTCTTTAATTTTTATTGTTCAATCGCATTCTAACTGAGTTATTTGATTTTAGTACATAATGCAAGACCATGCTGAAGGTGGCTGGGTTCGATTCCCGGTGCCGGTCTAGGCAATTTTCGGATTGGAAATTGTCTCGACTTCCCTGGGCATAAAAGTATCATCGTGTTAGCCTCATGATATACGAATGCAAAAATGGTAACTTGGCTTAGAAACCTCGCAGGTCATAACTGTGGAAGTGCTTAATGAACACTAAGCTGTGAGGCGGCTCTGTCCCAGTGTGGGGATGTAATGCCAAAAAGAAGAAGACATAATGTGTGAGGCATAAAAAAATAAGTAGTTTTTTTCCAGATCCATTTGATTCCCATTTCGAGTAATCGTATTTTTGACTGACTTGCGATATTTTTGTTGTAGGATATCTTCAGTTATGGGGTTGAGGGATATCTTTTAGTATAGGATCTAAACGATTTGTGATTAATTAAATCTGTTAAACAAAAACTTGGGCAAAAATATGAGTAATTTACCATATTTCATAAATATTATAAGACATTGTGGTGCGCACTACCAACATGAAAGCATTGAATCGAATATCGAAATATTATTTTTTTCAAATGAATGTTTTCATCTTCAAGTTATTCTTTTAATGTCCAAGTTTGCCTTTGTATGTACTTCTCTTATTTGTATGTAATTTCCAATTGCACAGAATTAAAAAAAAAATGAATATTGTAAATAGTATATAAGTTAACACATGTTCAAGAGTTGTTTGGAATTATATTTGAAAATTCCACAAATCATTGAAAATGGTAATTTTTTAATACCTCGTGAATATGTCTGTAATATTCTAAAGATTAAAATATCTTTAGTTTAGTATTTTTTCACAACTAGCATTAGCATTGAGCAATTCGCACAAATTCATAGGTGATACAATCCAAGACTATTGTATGAGAGTAGCATTACTTTCATCCGTTAACACAGATATTGATTTGGGACTAATCACCATCTCTTAGATGAAAGCAATGCACTCTCCAATAGAAGAGATCTGTCCTAGCCACGTCATTGTGAATGATGAAGAGGGGGAAGGATGGCTAGTTGGACACCTACTAAAGAAAGATGCAGAGAACTCTATGACCTCTCATAGGTGCCACGGGAGGTTTTGGAATTGTTAGTGTGGAAGGATTTAACAGTAGGAATCGTTTTGGTAGAACGTAAAACACAGAAAGAACTAAGATAGAAATACAAAATAGGAAAGGGACGAGTCTGGAATTGAACCTACGACCTCCTGCTTATAAGGCGAAGCAGTAGTCACTAGACCACTGAACTCATCATAGTTAGTATATTTTCCCACAACTATCCTAATATAATAAAAGGTTATGATGGTGAAAAAGATACTCTAAGATAGTTTTCTAATTCATTACACGGGAAATAATGAATAGGTTCCATAGCTTAGAACATTTCAATATACTAATATTGAATGGAAACGTTCAAAGTTTTCAATGAAAAAAAATCCAAGATTTACTTTCTAGACATTAATTCTAGAAATTAAAAAAGTAAAATTGAATAAATTACGAATCGATTGTTTTGATTGCCTAAAATATGTATAAATCTTTTTTAGAAAACTGAATCATTATTTGGTCGGAAACGAAGATTGTCTTCGGGTTAAATCTTTGTTCAAATTAGTTAATTAATAATTTAAGTATAAAAGTTATAAAAACTCTTACCTTGATTTCATAAAGAATTTATTACGAACAATTATTACGAGAGAGCTTTCGTTCTAACTGGGATGCAGGGAGAAATTCAACAAAACAAAACTGACAAGCGTCACGCTCTCTTTGCCAGAGAGATGGTGTGGTGTGGTGGCTGGAGTGCTTTGGCTTTGACTTTCATGGAGTATCGAAAAGCATCACAACTGATCACAACTAGGTTCCATCCAATATAGTTATCGTTTGCATTGGATGAACAGAACATGTGTTTCACACGTGGGGCAAGTGAAAACTCAAACAGATTTTTTAGTTTTCCAACTATGTTTTATCCTTAGAAAGTAGGTATTTTTCAAAAATGTTGAAAGAGACGGTTTGCTGTCTCTGTTTCCGTCTATAGCGTTCCACGTTCTTCCGGGTCTCTTGCTGCAGCGCAACGGCCCGCGCTGCGTCCTTATTCTCCAGAATCTGTCTGCACTCTTCGTCGAACCAACCGTTCCGTCGACTTCGTCCCACATACCCACCGTTGCTCTCCGTTGCGTCGAATGACTGATTTAACTGTACTCCAGCGGCCCTCAAGAGGAGCTCCATCGAGCTCATCCTTTTCCGGCAGCGCTGCCTCGAGATGCTGCGCGCGTATGCAGAGACAACATCAGGCTGCTTCAGTCGTAGGTTGTACCGAGGCAGCCGTCGGTACCAAACATTGTTGGAGACGGCTAGTTTTGTGCGCAGTTTAACGGTTTAACCATCACCAGCTAAAAATCAGAGTCGATGTTAGCACCACGATATATCCTGACGTCGATAATATCGAAGAAGTGCCGTCCATCAATCAGAACGTGTTCAAATTGTGATTCTGTTTGCAGTAGTGATCTTCATATGTACCGTTCCCGTCGGATCGTTGTCGAGAACCATTCTTACCGAATTACTGTCCGACATTCTGGCTACATGCCCGGCCCACCGTTTTCCGATTTTTGCGGTTTGAACGATGGATGGTTCTCCCAACAGCTGATGCAACTCGTGTTTCATTCGTCTCCTCCACGTACCGTCCGCCATCTGCAGCCCACCATAGATGGTACGCAGCACTTTCCTTTCGAAAACTCCCAGTGCGCGTTGGTAATCCACGAGCATCGTCCAGGTCTCGTGTCCGTAGAGAACTACCAGTCTAATAATCGTTTTGTTGATAGTAAGTTTGGTACGGCGGTGAACTCTATTCAATCGGAGCGTTTTTCGGAGTCCATAGTACGCACGACTTCCTGCCATGATGCGTCCATTTCGTCACCACCAATACAAGCTCGTGGTGGATGGCTTACGTTGTCCTCTCTTGAGCATCTTCCTATCATTTGTCTTCGACGTGTTGATGACTAGTCCAATCCGTTTAGTTTCGCTTTTCAGTCTGGTGTAGGTTTCCTCCATCCTCTCAAAAATACGTGCCATAATATCTATGTCGTCTATTGTTCTTTAAAAGCACGCATTAGCCCGGAATAAAGCAAAAGAGCAAATTTTCCGTAATATGAAAGTGACATATACACAATTTCCAAAAAAAAATATGCTAACGGGTAGTACTCATTGAGTTCTTTAACAGAAAAATGAAAAACTTGTTTGTTGTAATCTGGCGCATACGCCATTTTATCAGATTAGGGCATATGTGGTTCGCCTTCTTAAGCATAGTTGTTCTCCTTATTGGAATTACATCCCACACTTGGACATTGCCGCCTCGTAGCTTAGAGTTCGTTCAGCACTTCCACAGTTATTAACTGCGAGGTTTCTTAGGGCCAATTTCTTCACCTCTGCTTAACTCTTAAGCGGTGCTTACCCAATACCCATACACTTAAACATGGTTTTAGGCCTAAGCGGGGGTGAAGAAATTGACCCATAGCCATGTTATCATTTTTGAATTCGTATATCATGATGCCAACACGATGATACTTCTATGCCCAGGGAATTCGAGAAAATTTCCAACAAAAAAAATCTAGACCGGAACAGGAATCGAACCCAGAAACCTTCAGCATGGTATTGCTTTGTAGCAGCGCATCTTACTTGCACTTGCCTGGAATAAAACAAAACGACATATGCTGCCTTCTTTTCATGCACGCATTTTTTCGGAATAAAGCAAAAGAACATTTCTTGTTGGTAGATGATCTTAAGTATCTTGAGTTTCTAGCACTCATTATTATATAATGGCTTACGTGAAATAGAATTTGAAACAAATGAGTGTTCAGAACACAGGTATCCACTATAGATAGTGGAATATATAGATGAGCGACGATAGATGCTCTGACTCCAAATTAACTGTCAAACGTGTCTTCAAACGGGCATGCCGTCATGATTTCAATAAAAATATTAAGAGGTGTGATGTCATATGCGCCAGGCACACGGTAAAAAAAACGCATCACGCATCAATTTCTTAGGAGGTTTATTTTAGTGCATATTACATTACGCAAGAGAGGGTTTAAACTCTGCGTTACATGTTGCATGAATTTCCCGATTTGGTACGTTACTACTACACAGTAAAACCAGTTTCGAGGTAGTTAGGATCGTGTTTGGATAACTAAAGTAAACATGATTTATTAAAGCATTTGCACGTAAATTTTAAAGACTAATCTTCTAGTGTACTTTTAAAATACTTTACGAACAACTGAAATGTTCCATTCACATGACAGCTGATTCTTTCAGAAACAAATGTGGTGCTTCAAGTATGTTTCAACTCTTCCAAATTTATAAAATTACGTCAAACCATTTGGATATTACATAAGTGTTTAATATAGACAGGCTTTATTGATGTTTAGGCAAACAATCTGGTTGGGGCACGGCCATTAGCGTAAATAATGGGGGCTAGGGGGCGCTTAGCCATCCCTAGAAAAAATTAGCCCCCCCCCTAGGATTTGATAAAGTTAGTTAGCAGTGATATCAGTTTTCAACATATAGCATAATGAATTACCCAAAAAGTTTGAAGACTAAAGAGTTATCTCTCATATTCACTCTATTATACTTAATGAAATGAGTGGAAGAAAAATTAGCTTGTTTCTGAATTCTGAGAAAGATTCCCATCATCATCCGAGAAGGATTCTCATCAGAATCCGAGAAGAATTCTCACTTCAATCTCTAAAGAAATCTTTTCGGATTCATCGAAGTATTACAATCGTAATCCAGAAGAATTCCTACTGGATTCTTTCCAGTATTGTTACGCAATAGCCTTGAGAATCTGTGAAAAATACCCTTTAAAATCCATGGAGGATTTGCTTTAGAATCTCTCGTTGATTTGCTCCGGAATATCTCCAGATTCGTTTTAAGATTGGTTTAGGAATTGCTTGACAAATCAGAATCCTTCGGCGATTTACTTCGTAATCCTTTGAAGATTGAATTCGGAGTCTCTCGATGTTTTGCAAATGATCTGCGTTGGGATCTTCGGACGATAAGGAATCCAGCTGACGATAAGCTTCGGAATCCCGCGAAGAATTGCTTCAGAATCATTCGACGTTTCGTTTCGGAATACATCGACGGTTTGCTTCAGAATTTCTCATAGATTTGGTTCGGAGTCCCTAAACGAATTTTTTTTGGAACCATTCGACGATTTGCTTCGAAATCCTTTGATGATTTGCATCGGAATCCCTCAACGATTTGCTTCAACATCCTTGGAGGATTCCCTGCGGGATCACTGGAGGATTATTTTCGAAATAACTGAAGGATTAATTCGGAGTCGCTCGACGATTTGCTTCGAAGTCCTTCGACGGATTGCTTCGGAATTCTTCGACGATATGCGTCTTAATCCCTGGAACATTGCTAATGAAATACCTGGAACCATTATATTGGAATTCCTGTAGGGTTTTCGACGAAGTCCTTGGAATATTCCCCTTCAAATTCCTGAAATATTCCCGTCGAAATTCTTGGAGGGTGAAGGATCCCTGGTACGTTCTCGTCGGAATCCTTGAAATTTTTCCGTTGGAATTCCTGAAACATTCCCTCCGAAATCTCTGGTGGATTCCCTTCATGATCCCTGGAGGCTCCCATCGGTATTCTCCTCGAAATATCTAGAGATTCCCGTTGGAGTCCCTGGAACATTCCAGTCAGGATCACTAAAGGATTCTCATCAGAATTCTTGGAAGATTCTCGGCGGAATCCATGGAAAGTTGCTCTATTTTTTTTTTCATTTGAAATAGATAGAATATTTATGAAGTATGCAAATATATCCACTTCCTGACGCTAGTCGAGCGCAATTAAACATAGACTGTGAGTTGTTGCTCACACGTGCACACGTGCTTGAGAAAAGAGAATAATATGACTGAGTGTGATGGATTCGCAATTGCCTTAGGTGGTTGGGCTGCATTTGTCACATTACCGCTGATAACTTGATGAGATGTTAAAATGTTCGAGAATTTTCAAAAAGAGGGTTAATTTCGAGAAAAAATATAAAGGGGCTACAGCCCCCCTAAGCAGGTAGTTGCGCCAATGGGCACGGCATGTATATCCGTCCATCGTCGTAGGGGCTAAAATCAATGAAAGCAACGTCCATTTGCTAAAACTCCACTATGGCAGAACGTTTCCCCTGAACTTACGATTTGGTACGGCGGATGAGTTTGGGAAAACGTGTCTCTTATATTGGTTTTCAAGACTAAAACGACTATAACGAAAAGAAAAAATTCCCCGCCTTAACCCTATACAATAAGACTGTCAAAAAAACTAATAACGATAATAGGCAGGACAAAAGTTTCTACTAGTAATGGGGTCAGTTATGTGACGAGTAATAAGCGATGCGTGGAATTGGAAGTTTTCGAAAAACTGATTTGATTGTATTTTGTTCTAAACGTAATTGTGCCTATTGTGCGTCTCTTACAGGGATTGATTCCTAAAGAGAAAGAGCAAGTCTCTCACTTATCATCTCTGTCTACATATACGATATGTAGCATAGCGCGAGAAACTTTTTTCGCAAGTTGTCATGATAGAGAACTGATTCGGAATGTTATACCCCATGATAAATTTCTTTTAGAAAGCTCCAAATGTGGGGAGCACTGGCTCTGACGATGCTTTTCAACTTGTTCTACACAGCTGTGCAGTAACTAACACGAAAGCAGCAAAAACAAAGCGAAAATCACCATTTTTCTGTGGGGGCTGCCTATCCGATTCTGTTTTTTCGCACTTGTATACAAGTTTGATGAATTTGTTATCATGGCTTGTTATGATTCGGAACAGTTCTTACCTATCGTTGTTCGTTATCTATTGAAAGCGATTTCTGCAAACCCTGGTGTCGTATGAGGTGAGGCGTATCGAATGAAGTGAGAATTATTGTCGATACCTCCGATTTGAATTACACGGTCGTCTCACGTGAGATGTGTCGAAATCGACAATTCTCGAGTCCTACGAGACGCAGAATAAGCACAAATGTATCTCTGGAGCAGTTGTCCAGTGTTTGGAATGTTTTGTTGAGTGGCTTTAATATCAAGAAGATAAGAACGTTATTCGGTCAATTACCAATATTCCGGGGTCATATGGTGGAGGCCCCTTCCTTATTTTTGTTACAGACGACCGGCATTTGAAGAAAATATACATCCATATTAACAAAAAGATGATACTGCCAGCCAACATAGACGGAATTACAGATACCGGTTAACAGAAAGGTGTGGAATCGAACATCTAGGGAGGGCTAGGCCTAGACTAGCTAGGGCTAGCAGCCCTTCGCGGTGCACAATTACCATACTACACCCAGGTTTTTTTTACACGGTTTGGTTTTAGTCGTTTAAGACCTTCAGCGTCAATGAAACAATGAGTTAACCCCATGAAAAAAATCACAAAAAATCAAAGAAAAATCAGGTGGTATTTAAAAAACTCTAAAAGTTCGAGTTGACCGAAAAATTAATGAACACCAACCGCGTAAAAAAAAACCTGGGTGTAATCATAATTCATTTGTCTCGTTTCAGCAAACGCAACTATTCTCCACTAATCTTTCCCTTTCCTGTCAACTTTCTTTTCTTTAATGTAACCGACACAAGTTTTGTCACTTGTCATAAGACGAGTTAATACAATCCCATTGAATTCCACCACTTAATTGTATCTTGACAGATACGTATTTCGACCTCAACAGTAAGGCCGTCTTCAGTGTCTCGTACTTGACTCGACTCGACGATTTGATTTTTAGTATGTTCATCGTTAGCTACCTTGCCAAGCATTCCATATTCTAATTTGTGTCCGTAGTCGAGTCAAGTACGAGACACTGAAGACGGCCTTACTGTTGAGGTCGAAATACGTATCTGTCAAGATACAATTAAGTGGTGGAATTCAATGGGATTGTATTAACTCGTCTTATGACAAGTGAAGACATTCCACTAAAAAGCTCAAAATAATTTTCTTAACAAGTTTTGTGTAATTGGTTGAGCCCAGCGCTTGCTTGTGGTTGGAAACTGGTGTACTATACGGTCTAGCGCATGTTAACGGTGAAGACTTGGTAGGTCTTCACCTAACTTAAGTGTAGATGGGCGCACGGTGTCAAATAAAGCAAAAGAGCATTTCTTAAATACGCATTTGTTCAGAATAAGGCAAAATAGTCCCATTTTATTTGTTTTTTAAGGCTCGCATATACCCAGAACAACACGATGGAGCATATAATTCTTTTGTTCATGTTTAGTATTGATAAAAACTTTTTTTTTTGAATTTAGTCTAATCTAGGGATTGGTGTATTCTGGGACATGGTGTTCTGGGGACTAGGATATTCTGGGAAATGTCTTTTTGGGGATTGTGGCATTCTGGGGAATAGTTATTCTGGGGGTGTAGTCTGCAGTTCTACGCATAACTGTCCCATGTATATAGCAGATCCCAGCAAACATGGGACAAATATGTGTATGACGGCAGTAGTGCTTTCTGGGGAAATAGGTTTCAAGGGTATGACATACAATCGTCTTTACATATAATGTTCTATATAAGAACCTCCGAAAAAATCGAAATAACTTATGTAAGTTATTACAAAATCTATTTCCCAGATCTGCTAATAAAGATGGCGGTGGACTACGCCAGGAAAGAGTTCCAAGCGATGGAAAAGACGAAAAAGAAACAAAAGAAACGCTCTAAACGACCGCCGACTTCGAACGCAGCAGTACAAGCAACGCCAGAAATGGTCGACTTCTGCGAAAATACCCCCAAAAAATGGCCATCGCTTAAGAAACGTGTTAAACAGAAGTCTGTCGCACAGACACAAAAAAATTCTGTTTCCAGAAATACTCGGTCACGATTCAAAGCTAACGATCGATACGCACCTATAGTGAATTTGGAGCCGACCCAGCCGCCCCCCAAAGAAACATTGAAATCCAACGCTATCAGAGCGGTTGAGCAATCCGTCCCACGGATTGATCTGTTATCACAAGAAACTACCAAAACACTGCAAACGGTAAAACAGGGGGACAGGCTGAAGCAGACAACGTTGTCGCCATTTTTCAATGGTGGAATTCGAGCTAAAAAACAAGTCAGCGAGCTGCGGAAAGGACTGACGAGCTCATCGCAAAGAGAGGTAAGTAGCACCTAAGCTTCTTCTTTTTCTTCTTATTATTCTATGGCACTACATTCCAACTGGAACTTGACCTGCTTTTCAACTTATTCTATTAGAATTTCAGTTATGAATTGAAAACTTTTCTATGTCCGCCATTGCATGAGTGTGTATCTTGTGTGGCAAGTACAATGGATACACTATGCCCAGGGAGTCGGGAAAGTTTCCCACCCGAAAACATCCTAGACCGGACCGAGAATCGAACTCGCCATCTCCGGATTGGCAATCCTACGCCTTTTGTCGTAAGGCTAAGTGGAAACTTAATAACCGGGATCGGAAATATAACCCAACCATCTTCAGTAGAGGGGGCACTCCTCAGCCGTGCGGTAAGATGCGCGGCTACAAAGCAAGACCATGCTGAGGGTGGCTGGGTTCGATTCCCGGTGCCGGTCTAGATAATTTTCGGCTTGGAAATTGTCTCGACTTCCCTGGGCATAAAAGTATCATCTTGCTAGCCTCATGATATACTAATGCAGAAATGGTATCTTGGCTTAGAAACCTCGCGGTTAATAACTGTGGAAGTGCTTAATGAACACTAAGCTGCGAGGCGGCAATGTCCCAGTGGGGAATGTAATGCCAACGAAGAGAAGAAAGATCTTCAGTAGAGTGGCTCAAAACACACTTTTTCAAAATTTTCGATTCTGTTTTTAGTAATTCTGCAAGAACTGAATTGGACGCATAAATGTCACATGTTACATTTTAACATTTTTGAGGTTTTGATGTCTAACGTCATAATTTGATACGTATTTTTGAAATATTTTGTCAAAACAGAGGTTTTATTCTAGAAAACTCGAAAAAAATCTGAAGTCAATTTGTCACATTCGAACAAATGGACGCATACTTGTCACACCGGGATAAATGGACGCATATTTGTCACACTAAAAAAATAGATAAAACAATCACACAAAACGACACATAGCACTGCGTGATGTGTCCTGAGGACCGTCAATAAAATATACCATGCTTTTAGGATCATCTACATTTCACGTGGATAGTTTAGAATGGTGGCTGGTAATTATGCAAGGTCTTTCCCTACTTTTAGAATTTATATGGACGGTTGTCCATGAAAGAAGAGGGGAGGTATTATATTGTCTAGAACCTCTCCAAGTATAACGTGAACGGCCTCTTGGGAAAAGGCGATATGAAACTGTGACATAATTAAAATATTCAAGGCCCGTAAAAAAGTGATAAAGAGGAACCCTTTAGCAAATCCTTTTTTTTTGTAAAACTCATAATTATTGTGACATGTTATGACGATAAAATTTATTCAAAGTATGAAACAAGTACAAAGATTAATCAGAAGCTTCTTGCTTCGTCGGAAGATCAATGAAAAACGATTTTTCCTCTTCGGTAACAACAGGTTGAACCATTTTCATTAAAGAAGTTTTCTTTTCTTCTTCAATTCCTTGAGGAGCATTTTGCCAACGTACATTTGTATCAAAAGAGGATGAATCCTTTAAAACCAACTTAAATTGCTTCTTGGAAAACAACTTGCAGTATTTAAGGTCTTTACTGTTGATATTGTTTGCGTATCTAAGTTCATGACGGGCTTTTTCAAACACCACTTTTCGCATGGAATCCACGTACGGGCGTGGCTTGCAGTGGTTTATCCTATACTCCAAAACGGTGAGCTTTGAAGAAGTCATTTGCTTGCATATCAAGTACGTCAACATTGTTCTTTGCATTGCCAACAGCATTGCGTGGAAGCCGTATGACCTAGAAAATAAGTTCATAACTTATAAATAATTGAGAACTTTTTGCAAATCCATAGAAAAAACTGCTTCACCTGGTAGCACTTTGTAACCATCATCTCGATAAGACAGTCGTGATTCCTTTGGACGTTGAAGATGTAGTGCATGTTTTTTTCCCGGGCAAGAAAACTACGCCACTGCCGCTAAGAACCGGTTGGTCAACCTCTGGGACCGGTAATGGAACGTTTGCCGGATCCGCTCATTTTTTAAATCTAACCCGTTCCACTTCTACCGACAGCGAAAAATCACACCAAAGAAATACAATCGTCGCTCGCGAAATGTAAACACAAATTAACAACAACTATCTCTCAGTTCACGGTGTGACAAATATGCGTACATTTTTCGCCTGGCCAGTGAATTTCGCGGCATAAGTGTCACATTCGGGTTTTGATTGAAAAAAAAAACGTGGAAAAAATAGTTGTTTTTGGCAATGTTTGAGTCCGGCCCAACGAATATGAATATTCTTCCATAGTTTATTGCGTTAGAGTCAATAAAAAAGCGAAATTTAGCGATAATAGCATGGATGCATTTTGAAACTTCAAATGCGTTTTTCTCATTTTTCTCGTTTGTAACATGTGACATTTATGCGTCCGACGGCAGCACATAGCATAAAACTTGCAGAACAACTGAACAAAAATAAATGAAATGCTGCTTTGTAAAATGAATTACCTTGGTATTTTATACCGTGAAAAGTTCCTTTGCACTGTCATTATATAATAAAAAAATAAGGCGTTTATTTGATTGAGTTTTAACATAGCTTCAAAGTGCGTCAAATTAGGAACAACTTTGCGTCAAATAAGGAACATGGTAAAATTAGTGCGTCAAGTTGGGCTCCACAAGTACCACATAAAAACAGATTTAAAAACTAAGAAATAAACTTATATTTCGAAGTTTCATTATTTGTACACATTCTATAATAGTAGAAAGCTCGTTATGCAAAATATGAAGCGAATCCATTTTGCAATTATTTTTAAAATAATGATTCTTTTCAAAATTTTCTTAACTGCGTCAAATATGGTGCCTCCACGGTACATTTTTTCCATATAAACTAAAAAACTTTCAATGAGTTTAGCACCGCCAAGATGTAAACCGATTTGAAATATTTCCCGAGCATCAGGGCATCAAATAGAACGGAATAAAAGGGCGGCCCTTATAAAAAATTGAAGTATTTTTTCCACATTAATGCAAACCAGCCTAACCTTCAGCATGGTCTTGCTTTGTAGCTGCGTATCTTACCGCACAGCTAAGGAATGACTCTGCAGACATACCATTGATTTTATTTCGTTTATGCTCTGGAATACAAAAACATGCTATAGTTTTTTTATTGTCACGTTTCAGCATCAGATGACTTGCTATCGTAATAACAAATCCATTACGATTGCATCAAGTGATAACCAGCCAACTTTGTCATCATCATCCATCGAAACGTCCGGAAGTGTTATCATCTTCGAAGATGATCATATTTGCCCCAGAATAGACCAGCTCCTTTTATCCATGGTAAACATTCAGAGCTCAGGCAGTGATGTAGTTCCGTCTAGCCAGTATGTTGACCCAGATAAACGCAGATATCGCAGATACAGCATTTTGGTTTGTGAGCCTTCCTCGCAAAACGTGCATACAGTCACTGATGATCTGGAAGAGCACATACAGCTCATAGAGCGGAGACTAACTTTACATATTCAACAAACCACCATACCGACAATCGAGAGCCTGTATTATGGTCCCACCAAAATTTACACAGATGACATTCAGGATCTCCTAATGGGAGTGCAGTCGGACGAAGAGCTAACCCTACGTTGTGCCAACAATGGATCTGGCTCGGATTCTGGTATGGACGTCACAATAATACCGGCAATATACAATATAGAAAAATGTCGCTGCAGCACCATCAGAGGATCCCAAGAACCAGATGGGTTTTCCCAGGAGTTTTCTCCAATTCGCTTTTCAGGTACGCAGTTTGAATGATAATTATTACACACTGACATATCAAATCCGCTCTCATTGAGTGTTCCCCGTGGTACAGGTACGAAAGGTGGAGAGTTAGGTAACTTAAAGTTATATTTTTATTCCATTATATGAATCATTGATTATATATCTGTAAAAGATATATTTTTTACTTCGCGAAATTGTTATAAGTCTCCTTGTTCTGATTCTTCATTATTATTGTTATTTGTAAAAGTGATGCTGCTGCTGCTTTGTAAAAGTGGACTCTGCTCGGGTTAGCACCGCCAAGATGTAAACCGATTTGAAATATTTCCCGAGCATCAGGGCATCAAATAGAACGGAATAAAAGGGCGACCCATATAAAAAATTGAAGTATTTTTTCCACATTAATGCAAACCAGCCTAACCTTCAGCATGGCCTGGCTTTGTAGCTGCGTATCTTACCGCACAGCTAAGGAATGCCTCTGCAGACATACCATTGATTTTTTTTATGCCCTGGAAAACAAAAACATGCTATAGTTTTTTTTATTGTCACATTTCAGCATCAGATGACTTGCTATCGTAATAACAAATCCATCACGATTGCGTCAAGTGATAACCAGCCAACTTTGTCATCATCATCCATCGAAACGTCCGGAAGTGTTATCATCTTCGAAGATGATCATATTTGCCCCAGAATAGACCAGCTCCTTTTATCCATGGTAAACATTCAGAGCTCAGGCAGTGATGTAGTTCCGTCTAGCCAGTATGTTGACCCAGATAACCGCAGATATCGCAGATACAGCATTTTGGTTTGTGAGCCTTCCTCGCAAAACGTGCATACAGTCACTGGTGATCTGGAAGAGCACCTACAGCTCATAGAGCGGAGGCTCACTTTACATATTCAACAAACCACCATACCGACCATCGAGAGCCTGTATTATGGTCCCACCAAAATTTACACAGATGACATTCAGGATCTTTTAATGGGAGTGCAGTCGGACGAAGAACTAACCCTACGTTGTGCCAACAATGGATCTGGCTCGGATTCTGGTATGGACGTCACAATAATACCGGCAACATACAATATAGAAAAATGTCGCTGCAGCACTATCAGAGGATCCCAAGAACCGGATGGGTTTTCCCAGGAGTTTTCTCCAATTCGCTTTTCAGATACGCAGTTTGAATGATAATTATCACACACTGACATATCCAATCCACTCTCATTGAGTGTTCCCCGTGGTACTGGTACGAAAGGTGGAGAGTTAGGTAACTTAAAGTTATATTTTTATGAATCATTGATTATATATCTGTAAAAGATATATTTTTTACTTCGCGAAATTGTTATAAGTCTCCTTGTTCTGATTCTTCATTATTATTGTTATTTGTAAAAGTGATAAATGATAAATATCCATTTCAATAAAACTGAATGTTAAGTTTGAACACTTCATGTATACTCTATTTGTTATCTTTTTTTATTCGTTTTAAGTTAATGAGTTATTCTAAAAAATATCCAAAAATCTTCAATCAATATTTTATTTTAAGTTGAGTTATGACGTAATCTAAAAAATCTAAACTAAATGGCTTCCATATCTAATTTATACCAACGACCCCTGAACTCCTCATCCTTCCTACATGTTTGCAAACCCGATGTTCATATGCAAAGCCGTGTCCAAGGTCATGGGGGTTGATGGCACTGCTGCAGTATACTAGAAAAATAATATTCCTCTGTGTATCATATTCACATTTTGAGCACTTCAAATCAACGCACTTCCACATGTTTTGCTCATCAAGGCTTAATGGGTCTCTTCGAATCAGTTTCCAAAATGAAAGGGTAGTAATGAAGGTGTATTTTTCCATATGTATATTTTTCTGAAAACCCTTAGAAATTTCAAATCTGATACTCCAGCTTATGCAACAACCGATTAAGCTGAAATTCCTATACACTTACCGCAACATGGTAGTACACGCAAAATAGTATACCGCGAATTGACATCGTACATCGCAAATTGTCACACAATCTCATTGAATCACAATCCTATGTTAGATGTACGTACGAGGCAATGAGGTTGAGTGTATCCTATCGGAACATCCGATTCGCATTAACAGCATGTCTTCTCGCTATTATCCATTAAAGTGGTCCCCAGCATGCTTACTATTGAAAGCCGCATTGCAATTTTTAACTGTTGAAGCGAGCCGCAGTATGTTTGCAATATTCGTTTTTTATTTCAAATTCCCTCCCCTCGGATATGTGATCTTGCCGCGATGGGTGCGCTTACGCCATTAGCACTGATATGGCAACCAAAGACATATCCTGTCGTGGTGGTGTCACATGTTGACTATTTTTGTTTGGTGCCGCGTCACATTTCTGGTATTGGCGCACTGATTTAACGCATGTGCATGGGATCCAACGGACATCGTTTCCTGGAGCCGTGAATGGTAGTGCAGTCAGGCAGAGGCCTTTTTCATCAGTGATAATGATGTGAGTTCTCTTCTTTTCGCAATACTTTTCTGCTGCTTTCCATGTGACGCTGAATCGTAGCCAAGCTTACATTTAGCTAGCTAGGCATTTACTGAAAAACAAAGTATTCAAGACATTCGTAGGGAATCGACTTCTGGATTCACTGAGTAGAAGTTTTTTTCGAAACTAGGAACGTGGCGCCAGTTTTATTTTGTTATGCCTCACTTCGAAGAGCAATAATAAAAAATACCACACATTATAATGATGGTTAGGGGTGATGGAAACACCGACGAACCGACGTGTCACTGGCGCTCTCTGATTGTCTCACGCTTTTTAACGGTCATTCGCTTTTGCGGGCGATCGCTCCTGTCAAATGAGATAAGACACAACTCCGCTGCAATGTTAATACACGTAGGTTGGTAGCTGAGCTATGAAAACTTCGCGAGCCATTATGGGGGTGGCGGTAGTGTTCGATGATTTTTCATCATGGCGTCGTGGGCAGTAAATTTGAATTATTTTCCATTAAGTGACACGTCGGTTCGTCGGTGATGGAAATTCGGAAGCCGCGAAATCCGCAAAATTTCATGTTGGTCGCGAAATTTAAACATTTTTGCGAAAAACCGCGAAATAAACCTTTACCGTCAATAATTTTATTCCATTCTTTTGCCTCAGTCGATTTCTTGACCTAGTCAATACCAACTCGACAAACAACGCATTTTTTGACGTCCCGAAATTTTTTGTGCAAAAATTTAATTGAAGAACAATTTTGTTTTTCTTTCAAATTTTAAAAATAGTTAGAGACGTAAAAAATATGGATTCTTCAGGGAAGTTTATCCTAAATAAGAAAATTAATCGATTGCACCAATAAAATTGTTTGACAGGAAAAGTAAATTTGGCCTTAAAGAATATACATTTATTCGGAATGTGCGCGCCAAACTGCCAACCGAACGCTGTTTGGGCTGTTGGTCGAAGCACACAAAACCAACAACCCGAATGAATAGAAGCTACACACGATGCTCTGCCTAAACCGCTTTCCTCAGCTCTTCAAAATAGCGGTGAAATATCTGTCTATTCCTGGAAACTCGGTAGATGTTGAACGTAGTGTCAGCCAGTACAATTTAATCAACACTTTCCAGCGCCAAAAGTTGACAGAAAAAAAATTGGCCACTTGGCCACTTGGCTTTAGACCAGTAATGTAAAGAAATAATAAAAAACCTAGCGGTGTTAGTGCCTTTCCCGTGCAAAAAAAATACTGAAAAAAAAGAGTGAGCGTTTTTTAGCGTGTTTTGCGCATAGAAAATAGTATTTTGGCCATAACTTCTGATTCCATTGTTCAATCTGGCCAATTTTCAATAGCAAACAATGGGACAGGATTCTCAGTCGAATGGAACTTGTTGTGAGTAATTCGCCCAATGCTAAGTTTCAAAAAGTGTGTCTACAAAATTTTGTACACATACACACATACACACAAACAGACATCACCTCAATTCGTCGAGCTGAGTCGATTGGTATATAACACTATGGGTCTCCGAGCTTTCTATCAAAAGTTTGGTTTTGGAGTGATCATATAGCCTTCACGTATATTTAGTATACGAGAAAGGCAAACATAATATGAAATTAATAAACGCAACAATTTAAAGAAATATAGAATCTTGATTGTCTTTTTTATGTTTTGTACCGAAATATTAATTACCGCGAAATTGCCGCGAATTTTCAGATTTTCTGCCGCGAAATTTTGAAAATTTTGCCGCGAATTTGCACCACCCCTAATGATGGTATATGAACAATTTTATGACGGCTTCATTCTCGATAATTTTTACTAATAAATAGGGAATATGCGCGATGAAGCTTTACTTTTCCACCGAAAAGTGAATCCTATAGCTGACCTTCATTAGAACTTTATAGATAATCACCGTAAATAAACAACGATATAGCTACTTGTTAGAACAGTTTAAAGTTATAGGTAACTTTGACAATAAAATGATAACAGAACAGATTAAACTTAATTCTTTAACAGTTTCCACTTAGACATGATATATATTACATTGAGTTTAAGGTGTCGACACAGCTTAAGAACATTGACGGAACCATGACTTAGGTAAACAAAGTGATTTGACGAACGTATCCCCTACACCCAGAACAAACAAAATTAATTATTTGTCATTCTGTATAAATAAAAGTTATAAAATAGAACACTAATACGCAATATTTTTTTTTATATTTTCAATGTGGTCACACAAATCTAACACACTAAATTACTTATACTTAGAATATATGACTTTTCAAACCACATCAAAATAGCTGCTTCCAAGGCAATTGCGTTGTTATTAGAATTTTTGAAATTATCATTTTAACCTTTGATCATTGATTAGTTGGTATTCAATTATATTTTGCATTAGTGGCAAGTCGATTCCAAATCCGAACCTCACTTCACCCCATCCTTATCCTACCCCATGGCGTTCAAGTGGTCTGCAAGGACTCTTCTGCCATTACCCTCTCTATTATCGGCTTTGGATTGACTTGCGCTCTCATTGCCCCACCAAACGCTGCAAAATGAAAATGAAAATATTTGTTTTTTATTTCAAATTAAATTTTGGATCAACACGATTTTTTATAACTCAAATAAAATTTTAACAAAATATTTTATTCCTGTTAATCTTTTCCTAATCACATACTTGTAAGCACACTTAATTCTGCAGGTCTTATTGCCGTAGTTGACTATAAGTCGATACTACTGTTTCTACTCTTTCATCTTTCCGGTTCAGTTAGCAGAAAATATTCTGAGCTACTTTTTTTGATCATATATATGACCTTATGCATTTATATTTAAGAAATATTGTTCACTATAAGTTGACGCGCAAATAACGACAGCATGTGCCAACAGTGTTTTTGAAACCAGGTGATCATGCCAGCAGTGTTGAATAAAAATCGAAACAATCTGCATTCCGAGCCTTGCTTTCATGCTTTCCTATGAATTGAATTTTCTGTGTAACCTTTTCTTCAACAATATCGAAGTTTGGGAAAAATCTTCATTTCGTTCCGAAGCTTAAAGGACGTTGACATGACAGGTGATAGTCAACGTGTTTTCCGGAGTTTCCAGTAATTTGATTTTTTTTTAATTTCCTGAGTTTCTCCGAACATTAGGCTCGTTAAAATCTGCGAAGAAAATACATACATTAACTATTTTAAAAGCCCAAAGTAATAACATCGATATATGTTTGCTGTTGGGCTTGGCCTACATTATACTTATGAAGTGATGAATTTCATTAATCATCATGATAACAAGATTCATGCTTTATATATCAACAACATAATGGTAATTAATTGCATATTATTCGGCAACTCGGCCGTACGAAAACCATTTTTTTGTTAAATATCTTGGCTGTGCATATGCACAGCCAAGATATTTAACAAAAAAACATAATGGTGTAAACTAGACAGAATCCTCGAATGCAATTTAAAAAATGGCACAATGAAAAGGTTCTCTTGTTATATAACGCCTAACAATGGGCCACATAGTGTATGCTCTGAAATCCTTCGCGGGCCGCACTTTGGGGATCATTGCGATTAAACATATGTTGTCGTACAATAACCCGGTGATAATGGGTCTCGACAACGATCCGACAGGCACAAGAAGACGAGGTGCGCCGCGAGCAAGGTGGATCGATCAAGTAGAAGATGATTTGCGGACCCTCCGCAGACTGTGAGGCTGAATTGCGGACCCTCCGCAGACTGCGAGGCTGAGGCTGAGAAAAATGTTAAATAATAAACATCTTCAATGTTGAAAACAGGTAAAAAATGTGTTTATTTGGAAAGGCACTTCAAAAATATACCAGACGATATTTGCTTGATTCCAACATAACTGTAGCTTGTAGCTATTTATGCAGTGAACCCAATTTCCAGTTTCTGCAGATAATCTTTGCGGCATTGCATATCATCACATGGACGATTGTAGGGCAACCAGACTGGCTCTCCAATAAAGTATCGCTTGGCACGAATATAATTCTAAAAAAAATAATCGTTTTTAGAAATGAGAACTAGAAATGTTTGCCAAATACTCAAAACTATTACCTTGACATCCAAAGTGAATCGATGGTAGATTCCAGCTGGAATGACAATCATGTCACCATACGTAACCTCGATACGAATCCACCGGTCGTCTTTACCACTGGAATAGAATAAAAATGACAAATAAAGTAAAGGGTAACTGGAATGAATTATCGAAGTCAATCTACTTGCGAACATCGAAGTAACCGGAACCATCCAAAACGAAACGAATCTCCTCATCGGTATGAAGATGCTCGGTGAAGAAGCTTTTTAGCTTGTTTTCGTAGTCCGGAAGACACTTCTCCGAGCAGGTTATCTCGTCCTCATAGGTATAACCGCGTTTCTTGCGAATTTCATCCAACACTCCATCCGAGTCGAACGTCGGCACGTTAATCTGTATATATAGGTTTCTATATGTTTGATTAAAATGATGAATTATTTTAATCGCGTGACCTTGAAATGTTCTACTCCAGTGCTGCTGAAGAGCTCCTCCAGAGTCAAAAACTCCGGCGGGGTGAGGTGATGTTCCAATCTTTGATCGGTGGACTCGTTATCCATAAACCAAGCTCGAACCATTCTGGAAGACGTAGAATAATAGTTTTCTTATCAACAAACTGTTCGATGTTGGTATATGTATATAGTTCGTACTTCGCGATATTGGACTAGACGGAACGTAGACGAAAGCGACGAATTGAATGTTTCTGAAACAAGAATTATCAACTAATTGAGATGCTCACCTACAAATGTGTAAGTGTCTCATACATATCTCTATACTTCATACACCAAGGAAGCATTCTACACGGTTAGATTTCATATACAATACTCCCACAATTATGGAACACTTTTGCCGAACAAATTCACTATTTCCAATGGTGAATGAATTTCTATCAGCACAATTAGATAGGTATCTACCTATCAACCCATCAAAATTTTGACTATCTCTAAAACACCCACCACCGAAAGTATATCTAGATTTTCCTCTTTCTCGTAAGTGCATTTTTCAAATGTGCTATCAGGCGTCATTTTCCATACATTTTTGTTAAATCGACTATTATTTGAGATTTCTATGGAGTTTGCATCACAAATAACTCACAAATGATTTGAAAGAGAAGAGCATATACTTTCGCGTGGTGGGTGTTTCAGAGGATTCTATGGCACTGTCCCGAATGTTACTACTCCGAATATCATTACCCCGAACTCCAGTACCCCGAAAGGCCATTGCGAATAACTCATTGCCCCAAATGGTCATTTGCCAAAAAAATTAAAAAAAAAAGCATGTGCTCACTAACTTCTAATATAAAAGAAGAATGAAATTATTTTGATGGGATCAAAAGCTCGGAATTAATTCACATTATCCGGTTTCATATAAGCGGATTCCCTGGATCACGCCGCACCAATCGGCAGGTACGCAAAGTACTAATTGGACGTTATTGCTCAGTAATAGTTAGGTTTTACTTCAGAGAAACCCTGATTTATCCACATACTGGATGTTAAGTACCTTTCTTGTACATTGATATACTAAAAAACTTGAGTGAGAATTTCTTAACATTTTTTTTATAAAATCATATTTAAGCCATAACTTCTGATCAGGGATTGAATCCTAAAGAGAATGAGCAAGTCTCTCACTTATCATCTCTGTATACATATAAGATATGTAGCATCCTGCGAGAGACTTTTTTCGCAAGTTGTCATGATAGAGAACTGATTCGGGAGGCTATACCCCATGATAAATTTCTTTTAGAAAGCTCCAGATGCGGGAAGCACTGGCTCTGATGATACATTTTAACTTGTTCTTCACAGCTATGCAATAACCAACACGAAATGAGCGAAAATAAAGCGAGAATCACAATTTTTTCTTCGATTCTGTTTTTTCGGTTTTTTCGCACTTGTATAAAAGTTTGATAAATTATTTGTTATCATGGCTTGTGAAGATTCGGAACAGTTTTTGCCTCTCTTTTATCTTTGACCGTTTTCTATTGAAAGCGATTTCTGCAAACCCTGCTTCTGATCATATAGTCCAATTTGGCCCATTTTCAATAGGAAACAATGTCGAAAGAAAATCAGCTAAGTGCCAAAAAAAATTAATGAGTTTTTGTGCGCACATACATACACACACAGACACAGACATCATCTCATTTCGTCGAGATGAGTCGATTGGTACATATTATGAGTCTCCAGACCTCCATAAAAAGTTCGATTTTGAAGTGATTATATAGCCTTTACGTACACTTTTGTATAAGAAAGGCATAAAACGTAATTTTGTCTGCATTAAAATGAAACCCCATCTATAATGATTTGGAATAATAATTTGAAATCCAAAATCAAAACCAAGAGAAAATTTCGAATAATGCGTACAATGTAGCACCGCATTACGGTGCTGTTTAGCCAAACGTCGTTATCAACCATCTTTATCATCACAATTCTTTGCTTGTGTCGTTTATGTTCTCCAGTCAGTTTGTATTTGGTGCAATAAGCAAGCAGTCAACAGAGTATACTTCCCTATGTTATATGGCTTGGGGTCTGTGAATTCCAAAACCACGAGTGCCGCGGGTTATTCTAGTAGATTAGATAACCAGGACTTTGATCTAATTGTTTAATACCGCGTCTTGTGCAATTAAAATTATTCATACAGGTAAGTCAAGTTCGTGCAACAAATTGAAAACAATACAACAAAAAAGAGTTTCTATCGCATCTGTGGAAGTAAATATTATCCTTTAATTGTGCCATAGCTGTCTACGTTCTATATATTGTACCTCATCCGCCTTCAACCAACCTCGGCTTTGGTGGACTATCCTTGAGATGGCGCAAATGAAAAAGTTTGGTGATTTGATTGGCTCCATCGACGAGGGAACCAGCTCGGCGCGATTCATACTGTTCCGAGCGGAAACCAGCGACATCGTATGCTTCCACCAGAAGGAACTGAGCCAGATATACCCTCAGGAAGGTTGGGTCGAACAAGATCCGAAGGAAATTCTGTCCGTAGTTGAGGAGTGCATAGAAAAGACAATCGAAAAACTACAGGACCTTGGCGGAAACCCTAAGGACATTGTAGCGATAGGAGTGACCAATCAACGGGAAACGACTATCGTATGGGACAAAACCACTGGGGAACCACTTTATAATGCAATTGTTTGGTTGGATATGCGAACGTCTTCAACCGTCGATCAGCTGCTGGAAACCGTCCCCAATAAAACCAGGAACAAGAATTATCTGAAGCCACTGTGTGGATTGCCGCTGTCGCCATATTTCTCAGCCGTCAAGTTGCGCTGGTTGATCGATAATGTTCCAAAGGTGAGTTTTGATTATGATTTTAATCTTCCTACGTAATTTGTTGTTAAAAATAGAGAGTTATCTTATCGTACATTCCATATCGCTAATGGTTGTTACAATCCCATCCACACCCCCGCCCCACCTCTAAATTAAGTAGGTAACAAATTGCTTTGTCGTACCGTATGTAAATGCTGATGTAAATGAATTTTGTTGCAAATCCAGGCACCAAATATTAGCTCTACCAAATTTATTAGGATTATTCAGATAATTGGACGAGAGTGAGCGCTGTAATGTTTCCTTATTGCAATCAGCAACAAGCAGTGCGTGGACCTGCTATATTTCTATGTTTTGTATGGATCGCTCTTAGAGGCGTGGCATATTTTATGAACTATGGATTTTTTTTAAATTGTGCCTCCCATGTATCTATAATTGAGCAATTATACTAATAGCACCTAATAGTAACAAATCTCATTAGAAATCAATGGATAGCAACACTATGAGAATATAAGTTAATTTCTATCACAAGCAGTTTTTTGGCAGTTCATAGTTGCTGATGTTAAATAGCAACAATCCCATATATGTTAGGTAATTTTGGCGGGAACAAATTTTATTTCTTCTGTGTTACGATTGGTTTTATTTTGTCCGAATATTTGTAAATACTCGATCGAGTCTTTATCGTTTGTGCTATATTGTGTCTGTTTTATTTGTTGATTCTGTGTCTGGACTCAAGCGGAAAGCCTGAAAGTAGGCAATAAAATGTTTAGTTCTGATCCAAGTTCGTTCCAGACACAGACATCGAACCGTTGATGCCAAACGGCATTAATTTATTCGGGGTGCCCAAATAGGATAAGAATCCTAAACAAAAGGTCAGCTATGAATGAAACCTCATCATATCCCGTAATGGGCATCACCTAGCCGTCTCTCAGGGCGCCAAGAGGGAACGTGCATTATTTTAATTTGTTATTTGTTACATGTTGATTGTTTAGCTTTATGTTTGTATAAATTTCTTACATCTGTCTCCGCCCCCTTCGAAATTTTGTTGCCAAATTTAATTATTTGAGGAGGGATTTTAAAATTCATAATCAAATTTAAAACATTCATAGAAAATTCTTTGAGAAAACTGATGAGTTTATCGATTTTATCAATTTATCCATTTATTTTTTCATTTCTCACCCCCTTTATAATTTAAAGACTAACGAGACAAAACAAGTAATTAATTATTTTAATAAGGCCGGAGTTATAAATTTATCTGTTGCCTAAAGTATTAAAGCTGTAAATTTCGCTTAATCGTCGATTTTGAAAAATATTTTCTTTTGTGGATTTACTAATACCTCTAATTGAAAGTAACTGAACACCAAACACCAAAACAGCTAAAAAAAGGTTCTGATTTTGAGTTAATTGATTATGTCCCGCAAGGGGACATAAACCAAATATTCAACATTGTACGTCCTGTCTTTAGCAATTTCGTTCGCTACCTGATATAAAGGTGTGGTGATGCGTAGTTTGTTCCTGTTGATCTGATTAAAATCAAGCTTTGGAAAACGACGCGTTTAATGCCGAGAAAATCTAGGCTTTTTAATATCTGCCGAAAATAAACAACCCAAGGCCCGGGCGAAGCCGCATGGTACAATCGAGTGCACCCTCCATCTTTAGCAGGCTCATTGCCTTCCCCAGTCTCCGCCTCCATTCTCACTCCGCAAGGTGGAAGGATAATTTTGCTTATACTAAACTTGAAACTAATAGCAAATTAGAAAATTAAAAAATTTTTGGAACTTAAAAAAAATTAATTTGATCAGGGAATCAATTTTTCTTGGATGCGCTTGCGAAACAAGCGACAAAAGAGAACTAACGACAAAGCTTTGTTTTTGTCGGAGATAATAATGACAAAGATACGGAATTTTTTGTCAGCAACAAAAAAGAAGACAATTTTGTTGCTAACTTTTCATCCCGTTATTTTGCATTATCTCTACAGCAAATCTCGGTTCTAAGCTATCATATGTCGTTTTCGTTTTTGTGGTGTAGCTACACCGGAAAGTGCATAATTTTGCACCACATAAACAAACATTTTCAGTGCAGTCCCAATAAAATTGCGAAAGTATGTGTGACATCGGTCATCTTCCATGCTTCTGTCATATTTGTTTTTGTTCTTGCTGCCTGCTATGAAATATGTATGTTATTCCAATCTTTCTTGTTGGGAATAAATTGAAATTGTATGAATAGTGTCATTCTTATAGACATTTTACTTTTACTTTCTGTTTAATTGCATCGATTATCTAAAGCTGAACACAGTACTCACTGTCTGACAGATCATGAAAACGATGCATGATATTTCAAAACGAATCAAATATTGCAAAATTTCACGGCCAATGATTCATTAAGAGCTTCTTTGTTCCTGATGGAAGTATTAAAATATCCAAAAGCATATTCCAATTAATCACAATACAAAACTACAAGTAGATTGATTTTTGGGTTTTCATTGGGAATTCTTGGGCCATTTCAGGTTTTTGAGAAGAATGTTGGATTCTTAGGAAAACGTTTGTTTGTATTAATCTTTAATTTGCTATTATATAACAATGTGGCGAACTTCGGTTCGTAAGAGACATATATTTTTCTTAGCACTCACAAATTAAGTGGAAAGTAGAATGTGTTATAAATGAAATCGGTTTCCAAAGTTTTCCAGTTTTATAAAATATTGCTTTGCAAAGATATTTATTAAACGAATTAAAAAAACTCGAATCAGTTTATACATTCTAAGCTCGATTCTAAACTAATCTTGTTATACATGTACATTTTTTTAAAATCTTTATTAAGGTGTTTTTTAATCTACAGACTAAGTTCAACACCGATTATACATGTACATTCGTGATATGCTGATTGAGCTAATAGCCGTTTAAAATTACGCCATTTATTATAATAAATATGATATGATCCGGGGCAGCAGGGACTATGTCCAAGGGCTTGACGATCCCTCCCCAGGCCATCTGCGAGTTGTGGCGCCTGCCTAGGATGTGGTGGGGTTTGACAGTGGGCCCTGTTAAACCTCTATAAAAAGCTGCATGAATCCGCAAGTAGGCTCCGCCAAAGCGACCGTGTGCCGCTCAAAGCGCACAAGCCCAAGTCCTGGTGTTAGGTGGGACGCTAAACAGCCCTGACACGACGGCCCTCCGACGAGACAGGAGGTTTGCGCAGGCCCAATAAGCCGCCTTTAAAAACAACCATTACGAACAACATAGAAGATAATACGACTCGATACAATCGGCAACGACCTGGGCGACGAATAAAGGATCACGATTGGAAGCTTGGAACATGGAACTGCAAGTCGCTTGGCTTCGCAGGTTGCGACAGGATAATCTACGATGAATTACATCCCCGCAACTTCGATGTCGTAGCGCTGCAGGAAATCTGCTGGACAGGACAGAAAGTGTGGAAAAGCGGGCATCGAGCGGCTACCTTCTACCAAAGCTGTGGCACCACCAACGAGCTGGGAACCGGCTTCATAGTGCTGGGAAAGATGCGCCAACGCGTGATTGGGTGGCAGCCAATCAACGCAAGGATGTGCAAGCTGAGGATAAAAGGCCGTTTCTTCAACTATAGCATCATCAACGTGCACTGCCCACACGAAGGGAGATCCGACGACGAGAAAGAAGCGTTCTATGCGCAGCTGGAGCAGACATACGATGGATGCCCACTGCGGGACGTCAAAATCGTTATCGGTGACATGAACGCTCAGGTAGGAAGGGAGGAAATGTATAGACCGGTCATCGGACCGGATAGTCTGCATACCGAATCGAACGACAACGGCCAACGATGCATAAACTTTGCAGCCTCCCGCGGAATGGTAGTCCGAAGCACTTTCTTCCCCCGTAAGAATATCCACAAGGCCACATGGAAATCACCTAATCAAGTAACGGAAAACCAAATCGACCACGTTCTAATCGACGGTAAATTCTTCTCCGACATCACGAACGTACGCACTTACCGCAGTGCGAATATTGAATCCGACCACTACCTCGTCGCAGTATGTCTGCGCTCAAAACTCTCGACGGTGATCAACACGCGTCGGAGTCGTCCGCCGCAGCTAAACATTGGGCGGCTACAAGACGGTAGACTAGCCCAAGACTACGCGCAGCAGCTGGAAGTGGCACTCCCAATGGAAGACCAGCTAGGTACAGCATCTCTTGAAGATGGCGAGATATTCGATCCGCCATTGGAAGCACTGCAACCGCTGCATTAGGCACGGTGGCTCCGGATCAGAGAAACGACTGGTATGATGGCGAATGTGAGCAGTTAGTTGAGGAGAAGAATGCAGCATGGGCGAGATTGCTGCAACACCGCACGAGGGCGAACGAGGCACGATACAAACGGGCGCGGAACAGACAAAACTCGATTTTCCGGAGGAAAAAGCGCCAGCAGGAAGATCGAGACCGTGAAGAGACGGAGGAACTGTACCGCGCTAATAACGCACGAAAGTTTATGAGAAGTTGAACCGTTCACGTAAGGGCCACGTGCCACAGCCCGATATGTAAGGACATAAACGGAACCTTCTTACGAACGAGCGTGAGGTGATCCAAAGGTGGCGGCAGCACTACGAAGAGCACCTGAATGGCGATATGGCAGACAACGGTGGCGGTATGGTAATGAACCTAGGAACACGCGCGCAGGACATGCGACTTCCGGCTCCGAATCTCCAGGAAATCCAGGAGGAGATCGGCCGGCTGAAAAACAACAAAGCCCCTGGAGTTGACCAACTACCAGGAGAGCTGTTTAAACACGGTGGTGAAGCACTGGCTAGAGCGCTGCACTGGGTAATTACCAAGGTTTGGGAGGATGAGGTTCTGCCGCAGGAGTGGATGGAAGGTGTCGTGTGTCCCATCTACAAAAAGGGCGATAAGCTGGATTGTAGCAACTACCGCGCAATCACATTGCTGAACGCCGCCTACAAGGTACTCTCCCAAATTTTATGCCGTCGACTAACACCAATTGCAAGAGAGTTCGTGGGGCAGTACCAGGCGGGATTTATGGGTGAACGCTCTACCACAGACCAGGTGTTCGCCATACGTCAGGTATAGCAGAAATGCCGCGAATACAACGTGCCCACACATCATCTATTTATCGACTTCAAAGCCGCATATGATACAATCGATCGGGACCAGCTATGGCAGCTAATGCACGAAAACGGATTTCCGGATAAACTGATACGGTTGATCAAGGCGACGATGGATCGGGTGATGTGCGTAGTTCGAATTTCAGGGGCATTCTCGAGTCCCTTCGAAACCTGTAGAGGGTTACGGCAAGGTGATGGTCTTTCGTGTCTGCTATTCAACATCGCTTTGGAGGGAGTAATACGAAGGGCAGGGATTGACACGAGTGGTACGATTTTCACGAAGTCCGTCCAGTTATTTGGCTTCGCCGACGACATTGATATCATGGCACGTAACTTTGGGAGGATGGAGGAAGCCTACATCAGACTGAAAAGCGAAGCTAAACGGATTGGACTAGTCATCAACACGTCGAAGACGAAGTACATGATAGGAAGAGGCTCAAGAGAGGTCAATGTGAGCCACCCACCATGAGTTTCTATCGGTGGTGACGAAATCGAGGTGGTTGAAGAATTCGTGTACTTGGGCTCACTGGTGACCGCCGATAACGATACCAGCAGAGAAATTCGGAGACGCATAGTGGCTGGAAATCGTACGTACTTTGGACTCCGCAAGACGCTCCGATCGAATAGAGTACGCCGCCGTACCAAACTGACTATCTACAAAACGCTTATAAGACCGGTAGTTCTCTACGGACACGAGACCTGGACGATGCTCGTGGAGGACCAACGCGCACTGGGAGTTTTCGAAAGGAAAGTGTTGCGTACCATCTATGGTGGGGTGCAGATGGCGGACGGTACGTGGAGGAGGCGAATGAACCACGAGTTGCATCAGCTGTTGGGAGAACCATCCATCGTTCACACCGCAAAAATCGGAAGACTGCGGTGGGCCGGGCACGTAGCCAGAATGTCGGACAGTAATCCGGTGAAAATGGTTCTCGACAACGATCCGACGGGAACAAGAAGGCGAGGTGCACAGCGGGCAAGGTGGATCGATCAGGTGGAGGACGACTTGCGGACCCTCCGCAGACTGCGTGGTTGGCGAAGTGCAGCCTTGAACCGAGCTGAATGGAGAAGTCTTTTATGTGCAGCACAGGCCACTCCGGCCTTAGTCTGATGATAAATAATGATAAAGAGTAACTTGATGCCCATCCACATACATTCAATTTTCAATTCCACTTGTACACGATATTTATTAAGATTAATGGCGTAATCTGAATAGGCTATAACACATCGCCTCATCTATTAAATTTTATTTCTAAGAGGTGACCTGTCAGCCATTTGAACATATGTACTGCGACTCAAACATTACAATTCACAAATTATGTTCAATTATGCTAAATATGCTCAACTACGTTTCCAATTCCATGGATTAACCAGCAAAGGCTCAACTAAAAGGTGGCCCATGTAATAAAATGTGAGCTAGCAAAGCTATACTGCAATTATTGCTATTGAGTCATTAGATTCTATAAGATAATAAAAATTAACAAAATCTCAATAGATCAAAGCTGAATATTCAAAATCTGAAAAAAGTTGTAAAAATCCTTTTGCAAATACCAAAACTTGGAATTCAAAAGAGTTTATGGAATGATTCTTCAACTCAAGCTCGTTGATTTTTCCAAAGATACTTCGAAGAACAAGTTCTGATGTTGGTTCAAAATTTTGGAACTATTTTCAAGTTCCACAAAAAAAAACTTGTTTATTAGAATAATTTCATGACTAATAATATATTCAAACCGATGGTCAAGGTAACGAAAGATAAAATTTAATAGCAGGAACATGAATTAGTATACAATACAACTGGTTGAATGTAAGCAATTTCTTTTACCTTGATTCATCGCCTAACTTTTATAAACTAATCGATTAGTAAATGTCCTTCACTGTTTTTAATTATCCTTCTCTTATGACATACATTTTTATTTATTTTGTATTAGATAAATAGAATTAAAACGCGCAATTACCATTCCCACTTTATTAAAAAAATCTAACTCCAACGCGCACCCGGTACATCAAAACCGAAGCCAAAACAAAACAGAATTTGACAGCAACAAGCACGTGGCATGCGGCTGTATTGGTAACACCACCATTCGAACAAGCTACACTCTCGATTTTATGCGTGCTACACTTTCCGTACGGTGCACGAAAAAGTGGGGTTTGAGTGTAGAGCGAAAACCAAAAACGAACAATTTCAGTGCAGAAAGTGTACACCCGGTGCAGCTACACCGCAAAAACGAAAACGACAATAGTTTCTGCTTTTATGGAAATATTCGAGAATCTAATGTCGTTTTCGTTTTTGAGGTGTAGCGACACCGTTTAGTGCAGCATTTTGCACGGCAAAAACGAACGTTTTGAGTGCAGTTCGGTTTGTTTGTTATGGATACCTGTTGGATACCATAAAAAGAAAACAATAACAACGTGAGAAACTTGACAACAAACTACACTACACGGCACACTCTGATTTTTTCTGGTGCTACACTGCTTGTTTCAGTGCAAGAAAAATGCCACACTGGTGTAGCACGAAAATCAAAAACGAACATTTTCGGTGCAAAAGTGTAGCACGAGTGTAGCTACACCGCAAAAACGAAAACGACATAAGGGAGTGTCCACAAATTACGTAACGCTTAGAGGGGGGAGGGGGGGTTGAGTGAAGTGTGACGGGCAATACAAAATTTTCAGATGTTTCATACAAAAAGTGTGACAAAGGGGGGAGGGGGGGTTGAAAATGCCCAATTTTTGCGTTACGTAATTAATGGATCTTCCCTAACTATGATTACAAAATTAGCATCGTATTCTCGGGAAAATCAAAGCATGCAAGCCAAGTGTTTCTTGTCATATTGTGTTTGGGTTCTGACAAAGGTGAGGTGCGTTTGTCAGTAACAAACTCTGTTGACGACAAAGGGTATATTCAATGAGACTAAATAGAAGGTGAGGAAGAAGACCAAATGCAAGTGTATTAGTGGATGATGGAAAATGTAAACAGTAAATGGTGACGTACATATTTGCACGGCTTCTTATGGGAGCTCGTTCGAATGTAGTAGTGAAGGATTTTTCGCCATACACAAAAGGCACGCACACAATATATGGATTTCCATACCTTAGTATTTATTTACATTGGGGTATATTGTTAGGCGTTGCTCGAATATTGATTCCCTGAATTTGATTAATTCTAGGCAGTCCCACTCTGTATTAAACAGAAGGGAGAAGCGTCGCCAGAAGCAGCTACTTCACTCGCCGACAGCGATCGTCTTGGAACCGTAGGTAGGAGCGCACCACACAATAGCCTTTTCACTACCGAACATAATCCGCTAATCCGCGATGAGACACGGCACACACGTCTGGCTCGTTCGAACTATCGGCACGGAATGCGAGATCACTTGCATTTGGAATAGATCGGATATGGATAAAATTCTATTTGGATTAGATTAGATTTAGATTGGATTGGATTTGAATAGGTTTGGGATAAGATTAGATTGGATTTAGATAAAAATAGTTTGGGATTAGCCGGATTTGGATTAGATTAGATTCAGATTGGATCGGATTTGATTGGAATAAGATTATATTGGATTTGTATTGAATTTGGTTTCAATTTGGATTAGATTGGTTTTGGTTAAAATGGATTGCGATTACAATGAAATTGGATATGATTAGATTTGGATTAGATTGGACTTAGATTAGCTTGGATTTGGATTAGATTGGAGTTAAATTGTATTTTGATTGGATTGGATTTGGATTAGATTCGATTTTGAATAAATTTTATTTGGATTAGGAAAGCGGTTACCTCGAATACATTTTTCAAATCAACATAGGGAAATTGTTCCGTTTTTATCTCACTGAACATATATTCATCTCATCGCGAAACAAAGAAATACAGCACCAATCTTGTCGCTTCTTTTTGCCAACATGCGTGCTAACTGCTGAAAAAATCACAAAAATAAATAGCAAATCAAATACCTTTTCATTGCTTGATTTTTTGTGGGATGGAAATGGGAGCTATGAGATGATGGGCCGAACCGTTCCCCAAGCCAATGTAGTGCACATTGGAGTCGATTTTCACGTGGTTCAAATAAGCAGATTTTGGGATTGTAATAAGTTTTGAATTAGGCGATTTGTAAGTTACGCTTGGATATGGATACTCTGAAGAAGTGCGTAACGGTGTAAATCCGGTCATATCGCCAGGCTCGGTGCAACACTGAAGCTGACAATATGACGTTCCTAACCCCGAATCCCAAGGCGAGCCGTGCCGAGGGGATGAATGGCCTGGTGGGTGAAACAATTCGCCAGGCAATTAACGAAGCCTATCATGCTGGGTAGACACCTTTTCGTGGTGTGGTGCATTACGGAGTAAGATCTACCACACTGTGCTCTAGTTCTTACTATTCTTGTAAATTCTTATGAGTAATGATCGGAAGAGTATGGAACGACTGTAATTTGCTTTTATAATTTGACCCACCTTTGGATGAAGTCAATGGAGTAAATTATAAAAACGTGACTCAATCTTAGGCTGGTTTCGAAGCCGAAGACATGACTCTCCAAGCTCCAGAGCCCTGATTAATTAGGAAAGAAGCTAATACGAAATTGGAGGATCTGCTGAACCCTCCGACTGATTAGAGCTTTGTGTAAAGGTGAGACTCCGAAATGCCAAACGCAATGTAATCAGATCTCTGTACAAAAACGAATTCGGAACTCATAAGAAGAAGCAAAAATATGTTATTTGAATTTCAGTACCGATGCATGGTCAAAATTAGTGTTATCCCACTTTTTGTTGAAGCAGAAACTGATTGAGGGGCGCGCCTTTGAGAGTTGGTAAAAGCCGTTTCTCGAAGGGTATAAATAGCGGTACCTCAATCTAAAGAGGCCTCACATTAAGTTTGAGAAATATCTGAAAAAACGACTACTTCATTTCTCTAGAAATGGAGCAGGAAGACCTCGTTTGATTTCATCGCTGGACAAAACCTTTTTTTTCTGCAGCGCAGATTAATAATGTTATATACTTATATGTCATTTCCAGGTCAAAACGGCCATCAAAAACAATAACTGCCTTTTCGGTACGGTAGACACGTGGCTAATCTGGAATCTCACCGGAGGTGTCGACGGTGGTGCTCACGTCACAGATGTCACCAATGCTTCGCGGACCATGCTGATGAATATTGAAACGCTACATTACGATAAAACGTTGGGTAAGTTCTTCGACGTTCCATTCGAGATTCTCCCGGAAATTCGATCCAGTTCGGAGGTCTACGGTACCATTAGTTTGAAAGCCCTGCAAGGTGTGCCACTGAGTGGATGCCTCGGTGACCAGCAAGCCGCTCTGGTTGGACAGGAATGCCTCACTCGGGGTAAGGCTAAGGCCACTTATGGAACGGGATGTTTTCTGCTTTACAACACTGGGAATGCCTTAATTGACTCCTCGCACGGTTTGATCACCACCGTTGCGTACCAAATGGGACCAGAAGAGCTGCCGACGTACGCATTGGAAGGATCTGTCGCCATAGCGGGGGCAGCACTGGGCTGGTTACGCGACAATATCAACATTCTGAATAGTGCCAAAGAGTCGGAGGAACTTGCTCTGTCGGTGGAGAACAATGGAGATGTTTACTTCGTGCCTGCTTTTAGTGGCCTGTATGCTCCGTATTGGAATCAGGAAGCACGTGGTGTAATCTGCGGGATCACGGAGGACACGCAACGTGGCCACATTGTACGGGCTAGTTTGGAGGCTGTATGTTTCCAAGTGCGAGATATTCTGGATGCCATGAACAAAGATTGTGGATTTCCGCTGGTTAAATTGAAGGTAGATGGTGGAATGACGGCCAACTCGTTACTGACGCAGTGGCAGGCAGATTTGATTGGATTGGAAGTGCAGCGTCCGGCCGTGGTGGAAACGACGGCTCTGGTAAGTGGTATTTTGGTATTTTTATATTCAATGTGCCTACATAAAGAAAAAAAAATCATTCTTCGAAATAGGGTGCAGCAATGGCTGCAGGACGCGCCGTTGGCTATTGGGACGTGGAAAATGTCAGCGTGGAAAGCAATTGTACTTCATTCAAGCCGAAGATCTCCGACGACGAGCGAGATATGAGATATAGCAAATGGAAGATGGCTGTTGAACGATCATTCGGCTGGGAAGGTAATTCTATGGTGTAAACCTATTTATCGGACAATTGGAAATAGGGCTTTGGGTGTAAACAATTTAAGGCGATTGTGCATACTAGCAACATAAATATGTAATTTATTCCAGTTTAATTTGTTTTATTGATAATAGATAAGTATTAAATAATTGTAAGATGGAGGACAATCGAAGAGGATGTAAATTTTATTGTTTTAACTGTTGTCTGTCCATTATATGGTTATTTGTTTAATAAAAAATAATTAAATCCACAAGCAACGGACGAATTTTTAATAATATTACGATCCTAACAATTTTTTTTCGCAATGTTTAAATTTATGATTATTATTTAATGTCTTGAGAAAAATAATGTATAAAAACAGAATTGATTAAACGATATTCAATTATCGAGAAACGATTAAAATAGTATAAGCAAAGATTATTCCACTGCATTCATGACTTCTGCCCTTCGAAACTAAAAATTGATTCTTCTTATTTTTCGAACAGCTATTTCAGCGTGTTTTAGTCCTGTGAACAGCAATTTACCATCGATCAAACTATGTCATTCAAATTATTTGGTTAATTATTCGTCTATAATAATGTGCTGATGCTTCTGCTTGTTTTTCGCCTACGGCTCGTCCGATCCGGCCACGTCCTCCAGATTCACCATCCCGCCAATGGCTCCTTCTTCGCCATCGATGGCGATGGCCGCCGCGATGGGCCGAATCGCATCTACGTCCGGCTCGTTTGAGATGTCGAAATGACGTTGTGATAAAGGATTCCCGGCTGTAAGCAGAAGAAAAACTTATTTATGTGGACAAAGTTTAACAGCATTGCAGAACTCATCCAAATGTGGCTTGATTCTTTGAATATTTAAAGCTTTTTGTGAGAGCTTTTTTTAATGTATACTGAACTACCTCCTCAAGGGTAATAGATTTCGATTAATAATGATTTTTCGAGAAAAAATTAGGGTAACCGTACCTTTAGTGGAGGTAGCACCAATAGTGGAGGTAGTGGGGTTTTAATGAGATTTATCATAATTATACACTTTACGATGATTTCAGTTGATGCGTCGTGCTTTAAATATCCTGTTAAATGTAACTTATCCTAAGATTTCACTTGAAAAACTATTGAAAACAATGAATGTCCCTAATAAAATTGACTCACTTGCACCTAGTGGTACAACTGTAGCAATAGTAGCGAGTCTCATAAGAAATCAATGGATAGCACCACCATAGGAGGAAATAATTCTTGATTCCCTGGGCATAGTGTATCCATTGTTCTAAACAGCTATTATGAACTTCTCTCACATAGGGGAGGTCTATCAAATCGACGTTATTGTTTGTTCAAAATTATGAGTACACCATGTTTTACTACATTAAAATAATGAAAACTATTCTGTTTATTAATGATTTTATGTAAACTATGGCTAAAATGCTTTGGCGATATAACTTTTAAAGTGTAGTATTTAAGCTTTTAAAACAGAAATCGGAAAAACTAGTCCGCATGATCCTCAAGAATCTCACGCTCCTCTAATGTGAACGTGTACTATACACATGTGGAAGGGTTGGCTTGACAAATGGATTGTGAGTGATTTGACTATGTGTCAAATTTGGGAATCTTCGGCTCATTCAGCAGCCGTTGCGAAAAGGCCGACGGAGGTCCTTCGTTGATTAATTGGTTCAAGCGCACTGAGGGTTGTGGGTTCGAGTCCCATCGAAAGGAAAGTGGTTACCTCCAATACATTTTCCAAATCAATATCTTCCACATAACGTACATATTCACATCTGAGTTTTCAGAACATTGTAAATTAATGTCCAAGTCAGGTGATTTAATACCCGGAACATAGGCAATTAACTTTAATTGAACTGAACTTAAAATTGATAAAATAAATGGAGTAGGTGTAGTTCCCCTTAGCATTTGAGACTAGTTACGCCACTTCTTCACAAACACGACCTTTTTTTATATTTTCCATGGGACCATCGTTTTACTTAAACCGAAGGTCAACAAAAATTGTATTCAGACGAACATATTTTAAATATTGCAGTAATTTGAATGTTTTCCTGGGCTTACTGTAAGCGCGGCATGAATTTAGCTTGTAGGGATTGAATTCTTGATTATTTGGAAGATTGGAAGCAGTCCGTGGCTATTTTCAGATGTCCATAAACTCCACAGAGAGTGAATAAGAATCATTACAGCATCCATTCGCTAACTGGGCTAAAACATCAGTCCAGTTAACGAGCGCCGCTTTTTAACTGGGCTGACGAGGGGATTTACGCATCGTAAATTGTTATGATCAATGTTTTACATGGAACAACCACAATATACCATTTAGACTCCCCTCGCAGCCTAGTGTTTGTTTTTGTTTTTTGGCGGATAACTGCTTTTTAACTGGGCTTTGGCCCAGTTAGCGAACGCCCAGTTAAAAAGCGCCCAGTTAGCGAACTGTTGCTGTACTCCGTAAGTATACTTGAGAGCCAATGGAGGTTTCTCGATGTGCACGAAAATACCGAAAATAAAAGGATTTCTAGAAGCTCCCACGATTGTTTGGAGTTGGAGAGTTCGCAAGCCACGTCAAAAGATACAAGATTTTGCACAAATTTCTAGGAAGATAATGAAGGTCTATTGCGACTCCAGGAAGTCCGTGGGAATTCTGAATGGTGGATAAGGCACCAGAAAGTTTATAACATTATTCGGAGCCAATTTTGGAAAGATATGAATTATGATATCTTTTCAAGCGCATTTACTTGATTCTTTGTGAACAACCAGAACTATTTACGATGTTCTTCAAATCCTTAATGTTCTGGTTTTAGAAGTGATTATGCTTCCAGTAAGTAACTCATATGGATTATCCACCACCAGCCACGACTCCACCGGCTCCCCCAACGCTAAGCGAAAGGCTAAGGCCAATAGCTCCGCGGAGTCGATGGATCTCACCGTTTAGATTCAAAAACCAATCGCTGCTCAGTCGCCCTAAAAATCTAAGTGGTTCAAGCAAGTGAACCCATTTTACTCTTCTCTTCACCCCTCCAGAGAAGTTCACCAAGCCAATGGTACAGGAAATGACTGAGCAAGCCACATCTATACCCAGCTCTGCCTTGTTCGGATCCCGACATAAATCCCCCTACCCCGAGCTCCGAAGGGACTACCCACAACATTCCCAGACCGCACCTGAGGAGGAATCCATACCGAAACTGTCGCAATCTTTTGACACCGGCGCCCTCAGCGCCTCCCTTTGCCCCTCTTTCACACGAAGAGACAACGGATGCGAACGTCTACGATGTCCTACACAAAACTCGGTACGGACCAACAGCAGTGATCAAGCCTGGCAAGTCCTAGAGATCCAGTAACCCCAGTACCCCTGGCCGCTGTACCTTCCAAACCCACACTACAACTCAACATTTTTCCCGCAGCTCCTTCACCTCTGCCAGTAGTGGGACCTCCACCAGAGCCTGTGGAGCTCTGTCGGGGTCTGCAACGGTGCGACGTCTCGTACCCAATCAACTTTTGCAATCCAGTGGAACATGAACAGCTTCTTCCACAATATCACGGATCTAGAAATTCTGGTACAGAAATATCAGCCAGCGGTACTCGCCCTTCAAGAGACGCATAGGGCCACACCATCCGCCATGAATAACACCATGGGTCGCAAATTCCGATGGCACAGCATCACCGGAACGAACATTTTCCAGTCCGCTGCCATTGAAATTGCCGCGGAGCTTCCAGCTCAGCCAATCAGCATTAAATCGGACATTCCGGTCATCGCCGTCCGAATCTCATGGCCATTTCCGCTCTCGGTAGTATCATGGTACTTACCCAATGGAAAGTCGGACAACTTCCGAAACCGGATTGAAACAGTGCTGGATCAAATCCCGCAGCCAATGCTAGTCCTTGGTGACGTAAACGGACACCACAAATCTTGGGGCAGCCGACGCTCCAACGCTAGAGGTACCACCATCACCAGCATTGCCAGCGAGAGGGACCTGACGATTATGAACGACGGTTCATCCACTTTCTCTCGTGGCCAAGTCGACACCGCTATTGACGTCTCGCTTTGCGCGATTACCTCCCTATTCGATTAGAACTGGTCAATACCATCACTTCAAAAACTACCAGGCGCCCCCGCTGGCGCTTCGCCAAAGCCAACTGGCCGGAATTCCAGATAGTACTTGAGGAGGAACTTGACCGCCAGCCATCCATCTCGATCGAGGACCTCTCCATGAGGATACAAAACGCTGCGTCGGATACAATCCCGAAGACATCTCCCAATGCGGGTCGTCGAGCCCTGTACTGGTGGAGTGAAAAAACTAGGCAAGTGGTAAAAGCTCGTAGGAAAGCGCTGAGAGCCAACAAAAGGGCCAAAAGAAAAATGCCAGAAGATCCGGGTAAGACACAAATTCTAGAATCCTACCGAGCAGCTCGCAACGCATGCCGCAAAACCATCCAGGATGCTAAGGCCAGTGACTGGACGGAATTTCTGGAAGAGCTGAATCCCAACCTCTCGTCTTCAGAGCTCTGGAGGAGAATAAACTGCATCCAGGGCAAAAGGCGCATGAATGGTATGGCCCTAAAAATAAACGGCGTTACCTGTAGGGACCAAGCCATCATTGCCAACGCGCTAGCTGACCATTTTCAAGATCTCTCATCCTTCAGGCGCTATCCCGCTCGTTTCTTGAGCCGGCACCCTGCACCAGAACAGGCAATCAAGAATTTCGTAGTGCCTCACGACCCAACGAAGGTTTTCAACCGTCCCTTCTCCATGGAAGAGCTGGAATTCGCCCTACAGAACGCGAAAGGGAAATCAACAGGACCAGATGAGGTGGGTTACCCAATGCTTAAAAGGCTCCCCCCAGCGGGAAAACAGCACTCCTGCAAGGGATGAACAAAGAGTGGCTGCAGGCAACACTTCCTGAAGGCTGGAAACACAGTTTCGTGATCCCCATCCCTAAAGGCACCGGTTCCGTCAATGAAGTCGGCAACTACCGTCCAATCGCTTTGACCAGTTGTATGGCAAAGGTGATGGAGAGGATGGTGAACCGCAGACTAATGGACCACCTTGTACAACACAAACGACTGGACTTCAGACAGCATGCTTTCCGACCTGGCCTTGGCACTGGAACGTACCTGGCTTCCCTTGGCCAGATCTTGGACGACTGCTTGAAGAATGGCGAGCATGTTGAGCTTGCATCCCTTGATCTGGCGAAAGCCTACAATCGGGCGTGGACTACGGAGATCCTGGAGAAACTCAAGAAATGGGGCATCCTAGATGGACGAACGAACCAGGTACTGGTGGGAAATCACAAGTCCAAAGTTGTACAGGAAGAAACCGGAGTCTCGCAAGGATCGGTGATCGCAGTTACATTTTTCCTCGTGGCGATGAGCGGCGTCTTCTTGGTGCTTCTAGTATATGCTGATGATATTCTCCTGATCGTCACCGGTAAGCACCCCAGGAGCATTAGGAGGAAACTACAAGCAGCAGTGACAGCAGTCGCCAGTTGGGCCCAAGATGTAGGTTTCGACATTGCAGCAGGTAAATGTGCCAGGCTTCACATCTGTGACTTAAGGCATACACCACCGTGTGAGCCCATCAAAATCGCAGGTAACCCGATCCCTACTAAGAAGACCTTAAAAGTTCTCGGAGTGACACTCGATCGGTACCTAACATTCCGACCTCACTTCGAGAGGATTAGGGAGGCATGTAGGACTCGGATTAATTTACTACGGGCAATCACCAATAAACGAACCAGGAGTGACCGAGACATACGGAGGCATGTGGCGGACGCTATTATCAATAGCCGCCTAATGTATGGATCGGAGGTCACGAGCAGGGCCTTCGTCGAAATGGTGCAAAAACTTTCCCCGACCTATAACGCGGCCATCCGGACCATCCCCTAGCAACACAATTCATGCCGATTTGGTTGAGGTAACTCATATATAACTAAATTTGGTCGTATATGAGTAATATAAACTTGTTTACAACATGTGTGCTGCTCGGGTCTCTGGGCTTCTCCCATCAACTCCAGCCCTTGCAGCCTGCACGGAAACCGGAGTATTACCATTCCGATCCAAACTAGCAGCGACAATCGGATGCAGAGCAGTTGGATTCCTGGAACGTACATGGGGAAATGGACAAGCTTTCTTCCTGCAAACCTTGCCCTAAACGCGGTGGCCAAATCTAAGCTTCCCCCGGTGGCTGAGGTTCACCGAGTAGGACCGGGAAGCTGGAAGGCCAAAGTCTCAACCATCGACTGGGCAATCAAGGCGCAGCTGCGGAAGGGTACCAACCCAACTCGAGCCAAAGCAGTCTTCAGTGAAAGGATCCGAAACAAATACCAAGACGCGGAGATTCGGTACTCTGACGAATCTAAGGCTAATGGTTCGGTGGGGATCGGTGCCTTCGGTTCAGATCTGCAGATACACCTGAGACTTCCCGACCAGTGTACGGTCTACTCAGCCGAAGCAGCGGCCTTATCCAAGGCAGCATCTGATACAAACGCGGCAACCACTTTGATTGTTTCTGACTCAGCGAGCTCTGGAAACACCCAGAACAAAACACCCGTGGATCCAAGCCACACAGGAGCTCGTGCAAGCAGCTGGCAGCAACATCACCTTTCTATAAGCTGGCCAACCTGGGAAGAAGCAGCGCCTACCTCACGCGAGAGGTTCCTGGGCCCGATGCCAGAAACGAAATAAGAAGGACAGTGAAAGATTCATGGGAAACAGAGTGGTGGGGAAACCGCTCCTTGTTCCTGCGGAAAATTAAGGGAGAGACCAGAGCATGGGAGGATCGAGCGGACTGGAGAGAACAACGCGCATTGTCCCGGACATTGTCGGACAGGCCACTCCAGGCTGAGCAAGGACTTCTCCGGCCTGGGTCCGTTCCACCGGATGTGTGACACCTGTAAAGTAAGGAACAGCAGCGAGCATGTACTGTGTGAGTGCCCCCTCTATGAGGCCCCTAGGTCGCGGTACCCGATTGGTAGTAGAGTAGAGTGGGGCAAGAGTACGCACTTAGTTTTCAATCGATCATGTGGCCCTTATGAAGCAAGCTTCTGCATATCAAATCAGTGTCGATGATTCATATACTCTTCCTTTATGTTACCCAGTGGAAAACATATTGAAATTATTGAGATTCGTTTTAGTAGAACCCTTATTGCAAGACAAGTGAAAAACGCACTCTTACCCCACCGGTGGGGTAAAAGTGCGCATCGGGTGGGGTAAGAGTACGCATTTATCCAATCATGTGCTTTAAGTATATATTAACACAAATAAGAGTTAATAACATTTAATCAAGGAATGTAATTGTCGCTGAAAAATGCAAAAAACAAGCGACAAAAGAGAATAGCAATAACTCTTTGTCCCCATCTGCAGAGGATAAAGACATTGTTGCATTCCATTTTATTTGCAACAAACATGGAGAGGTAATTGTTGTGAACTTTTCAAACTGCGATAATTTGTATATATTAGAAGAAAAACGTAAATCATGTCAACAGACGGTTAAGTTTATGTCTAATCCATGATAACTGATACTAATTTAACCAAAAACATCATCGGAAACCGACTACTTCTCAAAATGCGTGGCAGGCGATCATTGTCCTATTCTGTTGCAGTTTGGGACAAACGCTTATTGCGAGTTGAGTTTGTCCCAACATTTACAAGAGAGGATAATGTTGTTGTCATTGGCAATGTTGTTATTTTACATTCCTTGCATTTAATTGATGTTTAATGAGCATATATTAGGGAATGTTTAAAGATTACGTAATTCTTAAAGGGGAATGGAATGGGGTCCTAAAAATGTGCCCTTTCATACGAAAAACCATTGTTTTTTATATATACAAAAAACTACAGAGGTAAAAATATATATCAGGTTTCGCGTGACGTATACAAAGGCATTTTCCTTAAAGAAACTCCACCAATCACGTAACGTAAAATTTGGCTATTTCATCACCCCTCCCCCCCTATCTTACACTATTTGTATGAATCCTCTAAAAATTATATGGATCGTCACACATCTCGCAACCCCTCCCAGCTAAACGTTGCGCAATTTATGAATGTTTCTTTTGATTGAATGAAATTATCATTTAGATGAAATTGTTTTTTCGTACTATGTTTAGGTGTACAACAAGTCCTAATACAATTTCATTATTTCGCTTCAGTGCTTTGTTCGCTAAGTCCTTTCTAACACCGAATTACTTCAACTTATCCCAAAAACTTGTGATAATTTCAAATTCTGTTCCTTTTTTCTTAGTTGTGGATCTTTACGCTTTGGAAGAAGTCTTATTTCGGCCGGAGATACGGGCTTGACATCTTAACTTGAAGATTCATATGCGTACTCTTGCCCCACCGGTTCCTGCGTACTTTTACCCCACAGTCCCAAAAATTATTCAAGTAATGGTTTTGACTACTTGGAAAACCAACCGGATTGGTGTTCTGTACCATAAAGTACTCTATACAATAGGTTATCGAAATGGTATAATGTTCACCTGATTGAACGTATATATGGTAATGAAATACTAGTTGCGGAAATCCAATTATTTTTAGCAAAATGACCAAAAAGTTATCTAACTCCATATCTCCCTTGTTGTTTATTCAAATCGTTTACAATGAATCGCCTGCTTTGAGCGTGCTTACAGCGGCACACTAGGAGTTAACTTTCTGAAATCACTATGGCGAAAGGCATCTAAGGTTCGATTTCTCAAAATTAAGCACTTTCATCAAAAAAATATTTGGTAGGCATGGTAGCGGACACCTTCCTACATAATCGGTACCAAATAGTTTTTCATGAAAAGTTTTTTATTTTGAGAATACCCGCGTTAGATGACTTTCGCCATACAAATTTCTGGCGGTTAACTCTTGCTGGCTATTTTTTTTTTTTTTTTCGAGAGTTGACCAGTTGTAGTCTTAATAGACTGGTATCTCGGCTGGGCTCTCCATGTGATACACAATACTAGCAGACGACTCAAGCTATGTTGCTCACTAGGTCACTGCGGCCTGGGTTTGTATTGTGATCATACCGATACATTATTCTTTCTATCTACAGTCTGTCAATTATAAACCGAACAAATAATGGAAGCTCAACATGTACATAGATGTTTTCTGAATAAGTAGTTAACATGTAAATTTAATTATTAGTTACTTGGAGCCGACATTCAATACCTAATAGTAGTCTATGTTGACAACAGGTGGTACTGTTGGCATTGCCAAGTAACAATTTCGAATAAAGATGTAATGATATCGTTCTGGTGGGGTTGTTTCAAAATAGGTTAATTTAAGTACTATTGTAATAAATGGACACATTGAAGAGCTTCCCTTATTTTAACACGGTTGAGTATCGGATGTTTGTCAATACGTCGTCGAGTTAATTGTATCCTATCACTCACAGTAATGTAAATATGTTAAAGTTTCAGTAGTCTAATAGTGATCATTATACAAAATTTCTGTCCAGTTGTTCCGTAATTGCTTTTTTTGGTCAAGTTCTATTCCCTTTTCTAATATTCAAACCTTTATTATTTATTGAAATAATGAGGTCTAAAATTCAGTTATTCAGATTCAGGGTATACAATATTCAATATAATAGTGGATGAACGCATCATTTGGTCTATCCTCATTTCCGTAAGTGGTCAAGTTATTAGTCCTGTAGCAATAATAGTGGTACTAGTTATTCTCTATCTTGTGAGTGCAATGGTCTCAATTAACTATTCTAAGCAGAACTCTGTCTCTTGTCTTTCTGTCCACCGATGGTCATGTAGGGGGAATGACGGCTTTGGCAGGTTTTGTTCTATTATTGTCAGGGGGGTTTTTTATGACTGATTTTGCTCAAATTTGGCCTAAACATGCTTTGCATATCAAAGAATATTGTGGCTAAGTTTCATAAAATTCGGTCGACAAAAACCCCCCTGCCAATAATAGAACAAAACCTGCCAAAGCCGTCTGTTCCCCTATCTATTTTCGTTGTTTATTATTTATTTGATATCCTTAAATTTCAGTCATTTATTTTACTATCGGTCATTTATTTTATTATAAGGTAAAGGTCAGCGAATTTGTCTTTATACGAGAAACACTAAGTCATGTCCCCTATATATCCGCTAATTTTTCTAACTAACCTAATAGAAGGAAGAGAGAAACAGTTTTTTTGCGTTGATCCATGCAGCTAGAGAGACTAAAATAAAAAGATTATCGAGAAGATATAATAGATACATTCACTATCTCCAATGCCAAATTAGTAAATCTACAAATTCTACTTTTCACTACTAAAATTCTACTTCAGCTATTTATACGGGTACAAAATGAATTATTGTTAGCTACTACTACAAGTATAAATAGATGTATGCTATTTGGATAAGCGTTTGTTTCAGGGTCTTGTTAGTATTAGAGTTATGTTAGTTAGACCCCTACTGAGCCCTGCCGGCACCTCCAAATTTACCAATAGGCAGTTGTTGTTAGATCGTGCGACACTAACCATTAGTTAACTTGGAGGCATGGTACCTCAAGTGTTTGGTATAACTGTTGACCTTATTTAAGTAAGATGTGATAAAAGTTTCTCTACGGAGCTTATTTTCAAACCATTACCATTAAAATAACGATATTCTTGTGAAGGAGATATAAAAAATGGAAAAATATCTCATTTTTTTAATTTAGTGTTGAACTTAACCTTTGTTTGAAAAAAGCACTCTATTAAACAAAAATAAAAATAAAATAAAAATCTTTTTAAGACACTTGAAATATCAACGTCAAGCCCCTTATCCATGGACAGGGAACTCTTGCTGGCTATTTTGCGCATATACTATAGCGCCTGGATGTGACAGCGGCGGATAGAAAATCAGCCACTGCCAATAATTCATTACACATGATAATAGTTGGCAGTGCTGCTAGTTTATCTTTTTTTATTACTTCAAAAAATCGAAAACGTACTCTTACCCCACGCGCACTCTTGCCCCACTCTACTCTATAAGGGATGCACTATCCAACGACCCGGCATACGAGACAGCAACCATCCGCTTCTTGAAAGATGCAGACATCTACAAGGACATCTAACAAGAAACCCGGATCACACACATGACCCACGCTAACGAAAAAAGGACATCGATATACACTGGAAACAACGAAGTTACTACAATTGTACACCGAACAAAGCAAACGAACTAGGACAATGGCACGGAAAAAGATAAACACCTAACATGGACCCACCACGGATTAAAAGATATTGACAAGGCACGAAACCACGGACTAGCTGAAAATGATAGTGACTGACAGCGAAGGTTGAGCCCTTCTGGTCCCTCCTTTTTTTCCTCTCCTTTTTCAGAGGTGAACCAGCCAAGAGCTGAAAGCCTCTTTAATAAAGAAGAAAAAAAACAAGCAATGGGTAATGTTTTCAACATAACCGGAAGTAGACGTATATAAACTTATATAAACTTATAACGACTTATATAAACGTAACGTATTCACATTTAACTTTCAACTTTTGGATTTATGCTGCCGTAATCTGGAAAAGTGACGTAACAGCCATTTTACAAAATGCGTGTTTACCATTTTTCTGTTAAAGAGCTCGATGAGTAGTATTCGTTAACACCATTTATGGAAAATGGCGTATACGTCACTTTTTCAGATTACGGCAGTTTGGAGTTTGATTATAGGTATTGATATTGGAAACGATGACTTCCATGCTGTGTAGAATTATTAATTTCTTTATTCAAAACTTTTGGAAATAAAACTAACAATTGAATAAATAATTAGAATTGCTTTGTTTCTAACTATTGAGTCCCTATTTACTCAAGCAAATGGGCGATGGGCGATCGCATCCATCGCAATCGATACCACTGCATCCGACCATCATCAAGTACAGAATGACAAAAATAAGCGCCCTCTTCTTTCAAGCATTTTTGCAGACCCACCGGCAGCTCTGTCGCTGACGATTGCATGCTGTGTAGGTAAACACAGCGAACGAACGAACGAAACGAAAAATGCGCGAGCAAAAAGCACGTCAGTACGCGCTGCTGTCAAGAATTGTAATGACTCGCACACGGCAGGCACTGCTTCTTTTATACACAAAGAAAATCTTGCGGTGGACCCGAAGGCCCGTGGCATACTGCATTCTGATGTCCGTGTTAGGAATGCACGGGATTGGTTATATATGAAATTTTTATTGGCTTTGACAAGAATTGAAAATTTCAATAACTTATCGTTAATAATCTTAAGTTTCAATGAAATTGACAAATTGCTGGAGAGTGTCCGAGTCGATTGATATATAAATCTTCAAAATCCATCGAAAGATAAAGGCGCTAGTAACGTTTGAAATCTTCCCTCTCAGCGTAACGCTCTTGATTTCCAAAAATCTAAATGACACCCAGTATAGTAAAGAAAGACGTAAGTCCTACGTCAAAAAACAAAAGCAGGGAGGGGTGGACTTTTCTGATACTGTGTATTAAGCGTAACATCACGAAAAAAAATTTAGAAAATTGAAAATGAATATTATACAGCAGAAGAAAAGTCCAACCCCGTACTGCTCACCGTTTTTAATTAAATTGTTTTTGAATTTTTGAGAAGAGTTTTAAAAACTTCTCCGTATGCTTTCCCGTGGAGATTTTTTCAATTATCATCTTTCTGCTTCTTCATGCAACATCAAAGCGCCAATAGATGAATGCGCTAGCTTATATGAAAATTGCAACTACGCATTGTTAGAAGTGCGCGCAAATTATGCACTGGATTCACTACACACAGTATGAAACGAAAACTAATGACACGTGATATGGTTCATATAACACAGAAAAAAAGCGTAATGAATGTTATTAGTTTAAAATTGTCGGTTTTTCAAAAGAAATCAAGACAAAATTTTCAAAACGACTTATCTGCTTTTGTAAACAAAGATTCAAACGACGATTTGACGAATCTGATGGCTCTCCCACGCAAACTAACACCATCAACAGTTAGCGGAAACCTTCACCTACCTATTGGTGGTGTTGGTTTGCGTGGGAGAGCGATCAGATTCGTCAAATCGTCGTTTGAATCTTTGTTTACAAAAGCAGATAAGTCGTTTTGAAAATTTTGTCTTGAAATTATAACCTGACAATAGCTCAACATTTTTTTTAAAGTTAGGCCTGACCCCAAGATAGACCCTAATGAATGACATGAATGTTTCAAAATTTTAAACAATGTTTTAGCTTTAGAGCTGATCTAAGGAGCTGAATCTTTTAAATGAGCTGAACGGATCAGATACGCGCACTGCAATGAACTGTTTTGCCCACCTCTCTGCGTACTTCCCGAAAACACGAACGAGCACTCTTTATTTACTTACAGAACCGGATTTTACGATAATTCTACATCCTAATACGAACGCTTCCAATTACGCGCTAACTAGTAATTTATTTACTCACCGACCGCAAAAGGCACAATCCCGAATTTCGCAATTGCTGGAGTTTGATACCCTTATACGGAGCGAAAATATTGAACTGACCTGTTTGGGGCCGGTTCCCCAGGGGGTCACTTCAAAGAAACCCTGTTGTTCGTATGTGACTAAAAACTAAAGAAAAACGAGGTAATACTAAAACAAACTGCAAATCAATGTGGAAAAAATGCTTATATTATAAAACTTATTGCATACATATATGAAATTAATTGGAATTATCGAAAAAAATGAGATAAGTATTTTAATATTATTTATTAGAAATTGTAACCACCAGAATGAGAATTAGGTCGCTATTTGAGTTCATGCAAATGATAGATTATAACAATATTATTTTTTTTTAAAACCGCAAAAAAATCAACCTAGCGCTAGTATTGTGAATATATGGTGATCAGTCCTTCAATAATCATTTTCTAAATATCTGTGCTTGCTCTGCGTTTCGGGTAACTCCGGTCGACTTCGTTTACGAGACGACCGTGGCACTCAAATGGAAGGTACTTATCCATTTCATCCAATAGTTTGAATAAAATGCTAATTTTTCGATCTCGCGTTTCAGGCAGTGAAAAATGTCACCAACCTTGGGCAATGTTAGCGGAATAATACGACCAGAGTAAACATAAATTAAATCGACGTTTATTTTTTATTATTAATATTTATATTACCGCGAATAATACTGCAGCTGAACTACTGGAAATATCAGCAAGATGCAAATCCGTATGCAAACACAAATGTGTTTGAAATAAAAACACTATTAAAACAATAAAATTATGCTTATATCCTATGGAGGTAATTTATGTTTGAGCTTCCGAAATTTTCAGTCTTTTGAGTTTCCCCGACTAACGAATCAGTCTTATGTGGAAAATCCAAGCACAAAATTTAGTTCAAGAATCATAAGCCATACTTCCGCATTCGCTGTGTAAAATCTAGTGTAATAATTTCCATCGCAAAGCCATACCTGAATCTCGTTCCAGTGCCGGATCAGCCGTGGCTTCAGCCAGATTTGTCACCGATTTTGACTTGACGCACTGGAAGTCCACGTGGCGACTCTTGGCCTCCTCCTTTTCCCACGACATGTGAATGAACGGTCGCTGCAAGTAATTGTAAATCACCTCGACTCGACCGCTGGCCCGTTTCTTGATCTTCTCCTTGTACGTTGGATAGCCCTCGATGCCAAGTCGAATCTTCTTTAAACCTCGATCCTTCAGTACCTGCTTGGCCACGTCACGGTTTTCAATATATTTGAAGAAACGATACATGACAGTGCTGGACACAGTTTGGCAGTACTCTTCGCCCATCTGAGGAGGATATTCTTCATCCCAATCGACAACGTCGTCTATAAATAGAAAAAAAAAACAATGAGATTAAATCATTTCAACCTATCTAGGTACAAAGTTGCATACCATCTGAAAGAACTACTACGTGGCATTCACGATCGCCGCGTTCAGCGGAAGCGACCATCAGTGGCAGGATCAATGATTCCAGGAAAACTTCGAACTGTTCGCGAGCACCCTCGTTGCTTAGCTCGTGCAACAATCCGCGCAGATTCTGGCACCGGATGGTTTCGGCCGTAAACGGGATCAGCAGATAGTCACAGGCCTCGCGCAGCTCCTGCACGGAGACGGTCGGTGGACATCGAATGACACCGTTCCGGTAGTACTCCAGTATGGCCCGGAAGACGGTGTGCGAAATTCCGTCGGCCACTTCGTACTCCCCGCGGTCGTTCGGATGCGTGAAGTCCATACCGGAGCTGAACATCCGGCCCAGCATTGTGTTCGGGTGGGCCGTGAACAGCGATGGATTGATCGAGAACGTTGTGTTGTCGACGACCAGTGTGATGCGATCTTCAGGGTCCAGTTGCTTCTTGATAGTGGATGATGCCTTGGATAGTGCTGCCGAGCTTTGTTGGTGTTGGTGCGCTTGCATTAAGCGGTTGTTTCTGAGTGGTGTATTCAAGGTGGCCATTATTATTTGCTTTGGTTCACTAGTTTGAATGATTCTTAATAATTTAATGAATATGACACGAAGCCTCGTCTATATTTATAGCAAAACACTGTTTGGTTGTAGGTACAAATGCAAACCACGTTGTTACCCACTTATGTCCATACCCAGCCCAGTAGATGATTTTCGCTTAATTTTTCATATAACGAAAAGACCATATGACAATGAAAAATTAAATGGAAGACAGAGAGGGTTTTTTACAATCCTACCCAACCCATCGGTGAAGGACAACCCACGTGGGTGACTTCTTCATGACTTCTAAGAGAGAAAATCACTAAGGGCAAACCACCAAAAGTGATTGCAAAAATAACACTCTCTGTATTTACTAATTTTTGTTCCAAAACTGGTCACATGCCCCAGAGGAACCCGTTCACCATGATTTTCCATGACGTTGATGATTGTGTATTTGAAATTGATTATCAATTGAGGGTTCTATGACACTAACCCGAATGTCACTACCCCGAACGCCCGAATACCCCACTACCCAGAAAGGCCATTACCCCGAACATCATATACATATATTACGCAATAATTTTAGTTATTATTTTTGCATATGCTAACAATTCGACACAGTTGTTTCATAAGGGCGAATGTCGCAAACGTAAACAATGCCTTTTCCTGCAAATTCCTCAACAACTAGGACCGCTCCCAGGCAACAACCACTTGGAACTGGTGGCGCTCCGCGCCTTCTATTGAACGGAAGTGGAAAATACCACCAGAAGTCTCTAATCTTCCTGCAATCAGCAGAAGAAGTCAATGTTTACGTCTGCGACTTTCGCCCTTATGAAACAACAATGTCGAATTATCCTAATATACCCGGGAACGCTCGGGATAATGCGAAAGAGCGAATGCCACAGACGGTGCTTACATAGAGACCAACAAAGATAATGAAAGCAAATCTGGCTTCACGACCTTCACGAGAAATTTTTCATGTGACTTTCAGTATAAGCAATTTATTTATTTTTCTTTAATACATGTCCTGTTTATGGTACAGATATTAATATCGTCAGCAACAATTAATGTTAATGCGCTAAGGGTCGATTTCTTCACCTCCGCTTAGGCCTTAAACCATGTTTAAGCGTATGGGTAAGCACCGCTTAAGAGTTAAGCGGAGGCGAAGAAATTGGCCCTAAGTACTATAAACGCACTTACCCGGGACAAGACTAGAGAGTAAATTACTTTTTTCTTTCAAATATATGCACTTTTGAAACACGTGCTCGCCCAAAATAAAGAGGCCTGCACATAGGATACGTTTGCGTTGCGTTTGGCACATTTCATATGGGAAAACTGTCAAACGCAACGCAAACGAATCCTATGTGCGAGGCTCTTAATGCGAAACAGTGAACGGAGGAGGCTCCTTTTAAAACACGCATTTGCCCGAACTAAATGACACCTTCTTTTAAAGCATCCGCTTTTCCGCAATAATGATTCCTTCTTTAAAACTAATGCTTCCTTTTTTTAACGCACACATCTGCCCGGAATAAAGTGGGGGAGTAAATGACACCTTCTTTTAAAGCACGCACTTGCCCGGAGTAATGCGAAAGAGTGAATGCCTCCTTCTTTTAAAGCACGCATTTGCCCGGAATAAGGTGGGAGAATAAATAAATAACTTCTTTAAAGGAACGTATTTGACCGGGATGCGGCGAAAAAGCAAATGTTTCCTTCTTTTTAACAACGCGGTAGCCCGGAATAAGACGGGCGAGTAAATGACTCATACTTTAATTATTTTAAATATGTTATTTTTGACTGATATGTTATTTTTGACTTACGTAATGATAATTCGGGGTAGGTAGTGACCATTCGGGGTTATGGGTTATTCGGGGCAATAGCCTTTCGGGGTACTGGCGTTCGGGTTAGTGACATTCGAGGCACTCTACTTCCTTTTTAAAATTCCCGCACTTTTCCTGATATTTTTCAAGAAATGTCAGATGATTTGATATAGAAATATAAATTCAAGTTTCGAAAAACAAATCGTGGATGATCATATTTTATCTGGTAAGTATTTTTAATAGTTATTTATTACCACTGCATTACGTTGGAGCCCTCCTTAGCCGTGCAGTAAGACGCGCGGCTACAAAGCAAGACCATGCTGAGGGTGGCTTGGTTCGATTCCCGGTGCCGGTCTAGACAATTTTCGGATTGGAAATTGTCTCGACTTCCCTGGGCATAACAGTATCATCGTGTTATGATATACGAATGCAAAAATGGTAACCTGGCTTAGCAACCTCACAATTAATAACTGTGGAAGTGCTTAATGAACACTAAGCTGCGAGGCGGCTCTGTCCCAGTGTGAGGATGTAATGACAATAAGAAGAAGAAGCATTACGTTGTACTTGTACATGACGAGGCGAATGAACAACGAGTTGCATCAGCTGTTGGGGAAACCATCCATCATGAAAATGGCCACTCCGGCCTGAGTCTGGTAATAAATAAATAAACTGTTAAACCTGTTAAACCTCTATAAAAAGCTGCATGTATCCGCAAGTAGGCCCCACCAAAGCGACCGTGTGCCGCTCAAAGCGCACAAGCCCAAGTCCTGGTGTTAGGTGGGACGCTAAACAGCCCTGACACGACGGCCCTCCGACGAGACAGAAGGTTTGCGCAGGCCCAATAAGCCGCCTGGAAAACCAATCATTACGAACAATATAAGAAATAATGCGACCCGAAAAAATCGGCAACGACCTAGGCGACAAATACAGGATCACGATTGGTAGCTTGGAACATGGAATTGCAAGTCGCTAGGTTTCGCAGGTTGCGAAAGGATGATCTACGATGAATTACATCCCCGCAACTTCGACGTCGTGGCCCTGCACTGCCGTGAATCGCATATTTGTCCCATATGAATAGGAAACCCAGCAAAGATGGGACAGCTATGCGATTCACGGCAGTGCAGGAGATTTGCTGGACAGGACAGAAAGTGTGGAAAAGCGGGCATCGAGCGGCTACCTTCTACCAAAGCTGTGGCACCACCAACGAGCTGGGAACCGGCTTCATAGTGCTGGGTAAGATGCGCCAACGCGTGATTGGGTGGCAGCCAATCAACGCAAGGATGTGCAAGCTGAGGATTAAAGGCCGTTTCTTAAACTATAGCATCATCAACGTGCACTGCCCACACGAAGGGAGACCCGACGACGAGAAAGAAGCGTTCTACGCACAGCTGGAGCAGACATACGATGGATGCCCACTGCGGGACGTCAAAATCGTCATCGGTGACATGAACGCACAGGTAGGAAGGGAGGAAATGTATAGACCGGTCATCGGACCGGATAGTCTGCACACCGTATCGAATGACAACGGCCAACGATGCATAAACTTCGCAGCCTCCCGCGGAATGGTAGTCCGAAGCACCTTCTTTCCCCGCAAAAATATCCACAAGGCCACATGGAGATCACATAACCAAGAAACGGAAAACCAAATCGACCACGTTCTAATCGACGGTAAATTCTTCTCCGACATCACGAACGTCCGCACTTACCGCAGTGCGAATATTAAATCCGATCACTAGCTCGTTGCAGTATGTCTGCGCTCAAAACTCTCGACGGTGTACAACACGCGTTGAAGTCGGACACCGCGGCTTAACATTGGGCGGCTACAAGACGGTAGACTAGCCCAAGAATACGCGCAGCAGCTGGAAGTGGCACTTCCAACGGAAGAGCAGCTAGGCGCAGCGTCTCTTGAAGATGGCTGGAGAGATATTCGATCCGCCATTGGTAGCACCGCAACCGCTGCACTTGGCACGGTGCCCCCGGATCAGAGAAACGAATGATATGACGGCGAATGTGAGCAGTTAGTGGAAGAGAAAAATGCAGCATGGTCGAGATTGCTGCAACACCGCACGAGGGCGAACGAGGCACGATATAAACAGGCGCGGAACAGACAAAACTCGATTTTCCGGAGGAAAAAGCGCCAGCAGGAAGATCGAGACCGTGAAGAGACGGAGCAACAGTACCGCGCTAATAACACACGAAAGTTCTATGAGAAGTTAAACCGTTCACGTAAGGGCCACGTGCCACTGCCTGATATGTGCAAGGACATAAACGGGAACCTTCTTACGAACGAGCGTGAGGTGATCCAAAGGTGGCGGCAGAACTACGAAGAACACCTGAATGGCGATGTGGCAGACGAAGATGGCGGTATAGTGACGAACCTGGGAGAACCGCGCGCAGGACATAATTTTACCAGCTCTGAATCTCCAGGAAATCCAGGAGGAGATTGGCCGGCTGAGAACAACAAAGCCCCTGGGGTTGACCAACTACCAGGAGAGCTATTTAAACACGGTGGTGAGGCACTGGCTAGAGCGCTGCACTGGATCATTACCAAGATTTGGGAGGAGGAAGTTTTGCCGCAGGAGTGGATGGAAGGTGTCGTGTGTCCCATCTACAAAAAGAGCGATAAGCTAGATTGTAGCAACTAACGCGCAATCACATTGCTGAACGCCGCCTACAAGGTACTCTCCCAAATTTTATGCCGTCGACTAGCACCAACTGCAAGGGAGTTCGTGGGGCAGTACCAGGCGGGTTTTATGGGGGAACGCTCCACCACGGACCAGGTGTTCGCCATTCGCCAAGTACTGCAGAAATGCCGCGAATACAACGTGCCCACACATCATCTATTCATCGACTTCAAAGCCGCATATGATAAAATCGATAGGACCAGCTATGGCAGCTAATGCACGAACACGGATTTCCGGATAAACTGATACGGTTGATCAAAGCGACGATGGATCAGGTGATGTGCGTAGTTCGAGTTTCAGGGGCATTCTCGAGTCCCTTCGAAACCCGCAGAGGGTTACGGCAAGGTGATGGTCTTTCGTGTCTGCTATTCAACATCGCTTTGGAAGGGGTAATACGAAGAGCAGGGATTAACACGAGTGGTACAATTTTCAATAAGTCCGTCCAGCTATTTGGCTTCGCCGACGACATAGATATTATGGCACGTAATTTTGAGAAGATGGAGGAAGCCTACATCAGACTGAAGAGGGAAGCTAAGCGGATCGGTGGTGACGAAATCGAGGTGGTAGAAGAATTTGTGTACTTGGGCTCACTGGTGACTGCCGAAAATGACACCAGCAGAGAAATTCGGAGACGCATAGTGGCTGGAAATCGTACGTACTTTGGACTCCGCCTTTGGAGTTTGCCGCCGTACCAAACTGACAATCTACAAAACGCTCATTAGACCGGTAGTCCTCTACGGACCCGAGACCTGGACGATGCTCGTGGAGGACCAACGCGCACTTGGAGTTTTCGAAAGGAAAGTGCTGCGTACCATCTATGGTGGGGTGCAGATGGCGGACGGTACGTGGAGGAGGCGAATGAACCACGAGTTGCATCAGCTGTTGGGAGAACCATCCATCACTCACACCGCGAAAATCGGACGACTGCGGTGGGCCGGGCACGTAGCCAGAATGTCGGACAGTAACGCGGTGAAAATGGTTCTCGACAACGATCCGACGGGCACAAGAAGGCGAGGTGCGCAGCGGGCAAGGTGGATCGATCAGGTGGAAGATGACTTGCGGACCCTCCGTAAACTGCGTGGTTGGCGACGTGTAGCCATGGACCGAGCCAAATGGAGAAGACTCTTATATACCGCACAGGCCACTTCGGCCTTAGTCTGAATAAATAAAAAATAATGATACACAATCGATTTTTTGGAGTGCTGTCAAAAATCGACTTTCAAAGTATTCGGGGGAAATTGATCCCTCTCCTTGCTTTGATAAAATTAGAAAGGTGCCCTCAGATTTTTTAAATATTTTTCCTTCGAAATACGCGGAATTTTTTAATTGCTGTGGGTAGACATGAACGATTTTTGTTATTGAATTCGACGGCATATGCAATTTTGAAATTTGGGGAGACGCAATCTACGCAATAAATATTTTTTCCAGCCAACCTTTCACCAAATCTGTCAAATCTACAAAAAATTAGAAGCCAAATTTTTGTATGGGTGACTAATGGGGGATCAAATGTCCCCAGGGGGGACCCCCACAGGGGGTGATCACGTCTCCCCGGGGATCTCATCTCCCCACCTTCTTCTATTTATCGTGAAAACCCGAAAAAATTCAATTTAATATTTTGGGAAACCTTGTAAGAATTCCCTGGTAAAGTTCATTACCTTTTCCCAGCGATATTAAAAATGTAATGTCTTGAAAACATCCCGAAAATGTGTTTTAAAACAATCGATAGAAACGCAAATCAGTCTAAAAAATAGTGGTCGTTCATTCGTGGACATAGTTTAATCAGTATGTAATTTATTCGCTTTAGGATTAGTAGAAAACAACACCGCACGTTCGATTTTTTACCCTTTTCTCTGTAACGCTTTTGATTTAATCAATCGTTAATATTATAGCGAACGTAATTTTTGCCTTTCTCGTACACCAAAGTGTAACGAAAAGGCTATATATTCACTTCCAAGACGATTTTGTGATCGCTCGAGAATCAAAGCATTTTTTTTTGTTGTAGCCTCGATTTGGACCAAAATGTCACTTACAGCCCTCTGCTTCTAATCCACTTAATTGTAATTTATTAATCATACGGTACCCTGTCGGTTACACTTTATTTCAGGTCAAGAAACTTAACTTAATATGTTAGAACTTAGAAATTGAAAAGCTATGTAGAATACAAATGTTTGAGTATAGTTTGGCATGCGACCTATGAGATAATGTAATTTAATCTAAAATCTTTTCGAATTCGCAGTCAGCAATTCATATGTATTAACCATCCGTTGCATCTGCATCGAACGCATGTTTTAAGCATACAAGCAAATGATATGTTAATTTCTTGTAATTCCCAAGAGCTTTGTAATTGACAGATTTAACACAAGACATTTCTATTGTTCATTAAAACATTCACATTCTACAAGAGAGTGCAAAATCTTCTTAAAGACGAAAAGACGACTATGAATCACTCCCGCACGTCACTAACCTAGCACAACATAATTGAAACGTGAGAAACACCATTTACACTTTTCACGTTTTCCCTGCTGAATAACAAATCTTCGGCATAAACTAAAACCAATTCCACTAATCACAGCCTAAATCGTTATCATTAAATTACTTATCAACTAACATACTATCACTAGGCAGGTTAATCTGAACAGTCGTTTGCCCAGAACTGCAAATACCCTTCACGCCAGCGCCAGCGCCAGCACTAATAGCATACGAGCCCTCCAGCCAGCGCCAGACAACAAATAAAAATGTTGGGGTACACGAGACAAAGAAACTGGGCCAAAACGCGTCCAGCGTCTGGCAACTGGTGTGATAACTAAATACAAACCGTCGCACTCATCTCTATATACCGTTGCGTACATACATGTATCGTGCCACTCACAGGACTCGGCTGCAGGATAGTGAATACATAGCGCTAGTAATATTCTTGTCTGGTGCACCAGAGGTTCACAAGCGAAAGGATATGCCTTGGTAGGCATTTAAAAAACTCCTTAATGCTATCTGGTATCCGGAGCTTATATGCCCAACGGATTCCTGAAATTTTATTCCAGTTCTTGGATGTTTTTAAAATTGACTTAATTCTTTAAAAAAAAATCGAATCTCTGCAGGATCCTTCTGTTAATCTAAGGACTCCATGAAGCGAGAATATTTAAAGAATTTAAATTTTTGATCGGACTCTACATTCCAACTGAAACTTGGCCTGCTTTTTAAATGTTCTGTTAGCAGCAGTTCTAATAGTTCTATTCACATATTTGCAGTTATTGAGGCTTGATTGACCACCTAGCATTAGACATCGAATAGGACCATTCGCACGACACCCAGTGTATCAGTGGAGCATTTTCCGCTTTACGAAAAGTTTTCTTCATACTATAGGGCGGGATCGAACCCCACACTCCACAGCATGACGCCGCTAACCGCGCGATCGTAAAGACCACAAAACTATGCGGTTACAGGCAGTAGAGTCCAATAAAAGACTTGACAAGAAAAAAAATATTATGGGGGCTGGGGGTAATATGGACGGACACTAGACTGACCTAGGATCCGGTGGCAGCAGGGACTATGTCCAAGGGCTTGACGATCCCTCCCCAGGTCATCTGCGAGTTGTGGCGCCTGCCTAGGATATACATAGTGGAGTTTGTCAGTGGGCTCTGTTAAACTTCTATAAAAAGCTGCATGTATCTGCAAGCAGGCTCCGACATAGGGACCATGTGCCGCTTAAAGCGCCCAAGCTCAAGTCCTGGTGTTAGGATGGAAAGCTAAACAGACCTAACATGACGGCCCTCCGACGAGACAGGTGGTTTACGCAGCCGCCTGTAAAAACAACCATTACGAACAACATTGAAGATATTTAATACTTGATACAATCGGCAACGAGCTAGGTGACGAATAAAAGATCACGATTGGAACATGAAACGGCAAGTCGCTAGGCTTCGCAGGTTGCGAAAGAATAATTTATGATGAATTACATCCCCGCAACTTCGACGTCGTAGTGCTGCAGGAAATCTGCTGGACAGGACAGAAAGAGTGGAAACGCGGGCAACGTGCGGCTAACTTCTAGCAAAACTGTAGCACCACCAACGAGCTGGGAACCGGCTTCATAGTTTTGGACAAGGTGTGCCAACGCGTAATTGGGTGGCAAACGTTAACACGCTTCAAAAACAAAACGAGTTTTTGAACAAATTAAGCGTATCAGCCCCAACTCCGCGAGATATTTTGTTGAGTCGTCGTCAAGATGTGCGACACGTCGATTCGCTTCCGAAGAAGGTGTTGGTCAATGAAACTGGATCGTATATCAGTATCATTGATACGCTAAAATTCTTATTCCGATACCCCTACAACAGAAAACTTTTGTTGAAATCGGATGAAGCTGATACTCCATGTGTTACCGAATACAGTTCATTTAAATCTGGTGAGCTGTTCAATAGAAGCGAATTTTTTCGAGAGAATCCTAACTGTGTTCGTCTTAGCCTATACCAAGACGATGTCGAACTGGGAAATGCTTTCAGCTCACGATGTGTTTGTCCGAAGAGGCTTATTTTCAAAAAATCAGTATCTCTAAAACACTCACTACACGAAAGTATAGGTTTTCCTCTTTCACGTAGTTGCATTTTTAAAATGTTCTATCGGGGGTCATTTTTCCATACATTCTTGGGGTGGTTAAATCGGCTATCATTTGAGATTTGTATGGAATTTTTCACCAAAAATAGTGAAAAAAACAAAATTGTTTTAGTTCCCCCGATAGAACATGTTAGTTTACCCACTGTATGAAAGAGGAGAGCATCTACTTTCACGTGGTGGGTGTTTCAGAGATACTGATTTTTGAAAAATAATGTTTCCTCATAGACACACCGTGAGCTCAAGAGCCGGAATCAACAAAGTTTGCAATTTCAGTTTCAAAATACAAAACTTCCCAGACAAATGGAACAGTTCTCCAAAAACTGTATTCCCATTGCTATTCTTTAATTCAATCGACGTAAAAAAACACGGATTCCAGAAAATACTTCAACCACTCATTTCTGATTTGAAAAAACTCGAAGATGGCCTTATACTTTATGGAAGTCAAGAATTTCATCTAAAAGCAGTGGTCACAATGTTCTGTGGTGACACTCTAGCTGTACACGATGTTTTTGGGCTACTTGGACCAAGAGCGAACTACTTCTGTCGGATTTGCCAAATTTCCAGGGACGAATTCCACAGCAACCCGTCGAGTGAGTCTGATCTGCGGAATAGAGAATGGTACGACAAACACCTTGAAGCTGTGCAGAGCAAACTGATAAGTCCAAAAGAATGCGGGTTGAAATTGTCAGGATGCATACTGAACGAGCTGTCTTATTTCCACATAACGGACAATTTCAATCTGGACGGAATGCATGATCTAGCAGAAGGCGTCGTTCCATTAGCTCTACAGTTGGTAATGGCATATTATTATAAGCGAAAAGATTTAAAAATTAATATTCAGTTCATTAACAATCGCATCAAAACTTTCGCCTACGGATACACTGATCGTCATAATAAGCCTTCTGCGAATTTCACTCATGGGATGCTAACTTATCCAAACAAACACAAACTCAAACAAACATCGGCCCAAATACTATTGTTGCTGCGATCATTTCCATTTCTTTTTGGGCATATAGTATTACGCATTGCAAGAAAAATTTGGAATCCTGGAAAATTGAAAGCGCCTCTAATGAATATTTTCCTGGCTAGTGATCAAAGGCAGCGTATGCTAAAATTTGCAATGTTTGGTTTTTATTCACATTTATGACATTTTATGTAAGGTTCTTACTGAAGAATCACTGGATTAGTGGGGATATTAAGACTTGAATTTTGAATAATGAAGAAGGTGAGAAACAATAAATGAATTTATTAATCCGGAAAACTCATCAGAATAAAAGAATAAAATGGCCACCGAATTTCAAGGGAGGGGAAACAGAAGTTGAAATTTAAATTCTCCTCGTTCCTAATCATGGCGGGAGAGTGAATGAAAAGTTTGGAATTGAAAACGTTCCACTGTTGCAGTATGAAAGAAAAGATGCCTTAGCGAACAAAAATACACATTATATGAATTTCAAAGTTTTTGAGTTTTAGGGAGCGGCATGGACTATTTCAAAGAGCTTGCAGACCTTTCACTTAGCTACTGCAAGTTTTGTGGTTTGCTTAGGACGTGATGTGGTTTTACAATGAACACTTTTGAACTTACATAAAAAACTGCATGCATTCGCATGTAGACCCTGCCAAAACTACCGTGTGCCACTCAAATCACACTAGTCCAAATCCTGATGCTGGGGGAACGGGGTTTGCGCATAACCTACAAGCATTATGTAAGACAAATATTTTCGAACAACATAAGAATTTTATGACAGAATTACCAAATTATACGATACACGAGACGGCACATTCCTCTTAATCTAATTATGAAACATTTCCATGTCTATGTCGGTATGTACACGCCATTCAAATTAGTGAACTAGTGACAGTTCATTTGTGTTAATGTTTGAACTCAATTCAACGCACACTATGCATGATTTGTTCTATGCGGGGATCTACCTCTGCGCGTTATTTCCGCGTAGCTATCCAAATTTTTCTTTTTCTCCGTAATACCACCCGATTGTGAAATGATGGTCATGGTAGGTCACCAGTTATAACCAGTACACAATCTTTGAATAGACTAAGGTTGAGATCCCTGAGCATCATATGGAATAATTTTTCATAAATCTGTTTCAAAAACTTAAATACTGGACATCAATAGATTTAAGAGTGCCCTTATTGCCCCTTATGAGTGCTCATCCCGCCTCGTAGCACGTAGTATATTTGAACCAGTGAAACATAGAGTTTAGGTTGAGTCACTTTTATCGGGTTTCCCCTTTTTTTTTAAATTCGCGTTCTAGTCTAGATGTTTGATAAGATATAACAAAAAAGTATTGGAATATCGGGCAGTGTAAGGACGAGGACATGCTGACGCGTCGAGCGATGTGGAACGCGTCCAAGCACTCGTAAAGGAATTCTTTTGTCTTGGATGCGTTCGCGCACGCACATGCATCAGTATACATCATATATATATGTCATCGGCCTAAAGGGGCCCCCACAATGATGAGCGCAGCGGTGCGTTTTGACAGTTAACCCATGTACATTCAAAGTTAATTGCCTATATGCCGGGTATTAAGCCACCCGGAGTGGAAATTAATTACTATGTCTGAAACTTGATTATGCATATGTACAACATGTGATAGATTTAGTTCGGAAAAGGTATTGGAGGGTAACCGCCCCTTCGGTGGAGCGGTTACCCTCCAATACCTTTTCCGAACTAAATCTATCACATGTTGTACATATGCATAATCAAGTTTCAGACATAGTAATTAATTTCCACTCCGGGTGGCTTAATACCCGGCATATAGGCAATTAACTTTGAATGTACTGATCTCGAGTGGCGATCTCTCTTCGCTTGTGTGGTCGTGTTGGGATCTGACGACCAAACTGGCACAACCTCACACAACCCTACTTCATTGAGCGCCGTTGCTGATGAAGCAAGTGTGTAGGAGCCGGACAATACTAAATACTCATCCTACTTGGTTGACATGATGTGTACAAAAATACATTTGAGAGAGTTAGTTCTGAAAATGTATTGCGAGAGATCGGCTGGTACCTGGTGCTGGGAATTTGGTTTCATCAGTACCCGCTAAGCTGCGGTGGACGACGGAGGTCCTTCGTAGCTTAGTAGGGAAAGCACCTGTCATGCTAACTGGGGTCGTGGGATCAAACCCCACCGAAGGGGCGGTTACCCTCCAATACCTTTTCCGAACTAAATCTATCACATGTTGTACATATGCATAATCAAGTTTCAGACATAGTAGTTAACCCATGTATTTTCTGTCGAAACCTGCCGCTCAGCATTGTGGATGGGCCATAAGGGAGCTCTAGGATTTGTTTTCTTTTTAAGAGGGCTCCCTTGTTCCTCATTAAAAAGGAAAACCTTCCCCAATATCCGTGGTACTTATGAGGGTGTCGCTGAGTCGAGGGCTTCTCATTAAGTACTACATCATGCATCATGTGATGTGATATATGAATATAAAAATAAGACATGTGACCCAAAGTTAATTCAAGAATTCCGCGTCGATTACCGCGATCAACAAAAACACTATAGAAGTTCCGTCGAAGTTGGTCCGGGGTCAAATGGAAATGAAAAATTGATGTCACTCTGTTGAATACACGTTGTATCGTGGTTTACGGCACTCCATGATCCATTTAGTACGGCGATGAGATAGTCGTAGCCTTGAATTAGTACGGAAAGGCCGGGTTTGCACGTTTATATTTATTTCCTGCAAGGTTGTTTCACAATCCATCCTTCATATTTGTGAAACAAATTAAAAAATTGAGGATAAAAAAAAATTCCAATTTTGTCACATTTCCTATTTTATCACCCCAAAATTCACCAGTGGGTGATAAAAATGGGATATGTACCGAAAATACCGGTATTTCTTCGTCTCTAATACCGGTATTTTTGGAACTCAAAATTAGCGGTAATAGATGTGTTGCGGCTGAAAGTAGGACTTTCTATACGGTTTGCGTAGTCAGCTATTGAAGTCTCGCTACTTACTACAGATATGGACAAAACTAGCTCTGTAAATAAATATCGTTGATTCGTCCAGTCACCCAGTATGGTCATGAAGCATGAGCGTTCTCGTAGTGTTTGAGCGGAAAATAATGCGCTCATTACATAGCGGGATGGTGGGAAATGGTGAATGCAGATGTACAAAGTGTACAAAAATACGGCAAATTACAATGGGCTGGACATGTAGTGCGTATACCGGTATATAAACTAGCAAAAGTTACGTATAGCAGAGAACCTGGAGGAGGACGTTGGCTCCGGGGTAGACCCCGTACTCGCTGTGTAGGTTTATAATGTGGGTGCTCTTCTTCTTCTTCTTCTTATTGGCATTACATCCCCACACTGGGACAGAGCCGCCTCGCAGCTTAGTGTTCATTAAGCACTTCCACAGTTATTAACTGCGAGGTTTCTAAGCTAGGTTACCATTTTTGCATTCGTATATCATGAGGCTAACACGATGATACTTTTATGCCCAGGGAAGTCGAGACAATTTCCAATCCGAAAATTGCCTAGACCGACAACGGGAATCGAACCCAGCCACCCTCAGCATGGTCTTGCTTTGTAGCCGCGCGTCTTACCGCACGGCTAAGGAGGGCTGGGTGCTCTATTATGTCACTATTATAACACGGTGCCGTTAAGTTTAGAAAATTTTGATTCCGAAAATTGTCAAACAACGTGCGGGTGTGTTTGAAAAATATTTGGGAACCTCTGAATTATTTACCCATGTCATGAAATTGTGGTACATAAATAAAATGCATGGCGCAGGACTTGGGTGACTGTGTCAAAAAGTACACTCACCTCGCACGGTTCTTCATGATCCGACGGCGCCGATCGTCAGTCTCGGTGTTGTAGTCTTCGGTGTTGCTGCTGCTGTGAGAACTGTCGTAGTTGTTGTTGCCAGGGCCACCGCTGGCTCCGACTCCTGCGCTGTTCCCAGCAGGAGACGCACCGGAAGAAGAGGAGGTCGTAGAATTTTGTTTGCGCTGCTGCTGCGATAATTCCATCACCAATCGTTTGATCCAACTGCTGATCTGAACAAAGTAGCCTGACCACAATAACCCGAGCCTATCCACTCTGCTTGTGCTGCTAGGTATTGTGAGGAGCAACGAAGAAGGTCCTGATCTGCGGGGAGGAGTTGGGTGCGTTTTTCTCTTACCTTTGTACGACCTACACAAAAATCAGGACAATGAAAATTTTTGGGGATGCAATTCTACTAACTTACCGCAGTCCGATAACTAGATTTTAAATTCTTTGCTAAATTTGAGAACCAACACCAATTTATGTGCAGCAAAATGTTCTCCAATTACCGAAGAAGAAAATAAAGATTGCAATTTTTCTGCTCTTCAACCTATCACTTTTTTTGTTTGCATTTTTTCCACTGCATCTCAACCATTCTTTTGTCTTTTGAATTTAGATTGTGACCCAAAAACATACGTCACTTTTGGGCATTATTTTAGATTTCAAGCATAATTTTTCATAAGGACGTATGTAACAAAAGTAAACAAAACGAGGTTTTTAATCCAACACCCAAAAAAATCTGCACGTTCTTTCCATCTGAAAAAATACGTAGATTTTTTCCACCTGAAATTCACGTAACTTTTACCTGAATTTCCGATAGAAATTTCATTCTACGTGAAAATCAGGTAAGTTCTACCTGAGTTTTGGATAGAATTCACCGGACACGTAAGTTTCACCTGAATTTTCTGAAGCATTTGCAGCTACGTGTGCACGTAAAATGTACCTGAAAATTCAGGCGGAAACAACGTTTAGATTATTTGGAGTGAACATGACAATCACACGCACCTTTATACACGGAACCGCAAAACAACTCACTTCATGGTTCCTTTCACTCAAATCCGCCCTTGCGTGGAAGAAGCCAAAAATAAGTATAATGCGAAAAAATCCGGTGAGTACTTTGCCTTTACTCCCGTGTTGAATTTTCACCCACTATGAAGTTTCACCAACTCAAATTTATGTTATTTTCACCCACCCGAGACTATGGTGAAAACAACCCAAATTTGGCTTCTTCCACGGAACAGCACACGTTGGGTCGATGCAGCTCTCTTTGTTTATAATAACATTCATGAGAGGAAGTGAGAAAACTACTTACTTTTGAGTTAAAATTTTGAACTCCGTACTCAAAGTTGAGTTCTTTAAACTTTTTTTTAGGTTCTTTATTTTTTCTGTGTATATAAAATATATATAGGTCATTGCGCGCGGCAAACCTAACCTCACTATTTTGACAGGTACTGGTCCTGTTGTTTACGTTTCGGACTTAGAATTTTTTTGATCCAAATTAAATCTGCATATTTCACGACGTTGAAGACATTCCGTACATTCCGCATTGAAATATTGGTAATTATCGATAGGTTTAGGTAATTATCGATCAGAAAATCCAAAGAATGATAGAAGTATCTGAAAATTAAAATAAAGTCGTCTGTAAACAACAGGACCAGTACCTGTCAAAAGTCGTGCGTGACGTCACAGTGCAATGGAGTATATAAAATATATACACTCAGCGAACTGGACTATCGAAATTCATAACTGGCCCCTTATGAATCTTCGACTGATTATTCCACCAACAGTGCTTCTTATACGCAGTTACCTTCCCGAGTAATCAAGCGTCGATGGGCGTGCGGTCTACATACCGGCCTCCCGACCCCGACGTCCATGGTTCGAACCCAGTCTGCCGCACTTCACTTTTTTTCAAATGAGAATCATCATTCATAAGGCAACATATTGAAATTCATACCGATTCCTTGTGGCAAATTTTCATAAGGCGTTTGATTGAAACCCGAATAAAAAATACAGTAGAATAACAATACAATTTATTGTAACACTACTATTAATAACATTAAATTGGCAATAGATTATATTGTAAATGAAACCATAGAAATACATTAGAATGCATTGTTATGAACCATTTACTGAAATGTAAATGAAGTTTTCGCAATAGAATGTACGGGTTGTTAAGTATCGTAACTATACAAAATCTGAGATTTTTCCATACATTTTTTCGTCACACAATAGAGTGTATGGTTAATATATTGTTGAAATATCCGAACAAAACTGTTCAAAATACAATGGATTGTATTGTATTTGTATAGTAAAACAATACGATTTTAAATTTCTCAGTTGTGACAACTTTACTGTTCAACAATGCAATTTAAAGGGAAAAAATGCATATTTGGCGCTATGAGGCAAATATTGTTATATAGTTTATATCCAATGTAAAGAAACGTTTCAAAAACTATCAATGTATGAAACTTATGTACGAAAACGTTCCAAAAACAATTGCAAGTATAGTTACATTAGAGAAATATGTTGATGTATTGTATCCTCAGTGTTGATACAATCTGTGCAACCATCATTGTATACCGTATACCGTATACCGTACATTTTATGGTAATTCAATTGTTTACACTATTGAACCAATAGTACATTTTTATCCGGGAAACCATACGTCCATTTTCCTCGGTGTAAAATACGCATCGATTTTACTGATTTTAGATCCAAAAATTCTTTAATACAATATTTTTACGAATCGACGTATGTACAATTTTCTATTTTTGAAGTCTCCCTGTTTCATACGTCGCTTTAACATATGGGAACTTAGAGCGACCTATGTACCAAAAAAGCAAAACAAAACAAAACTGCAGTTACGTCAATCGTGCACTATGGAAAACCGACCAATGTACAGCGACGTATGTACAGCATACCGGTGTATGTATAATTTTATCGTTTTTCACAGGGAATTTGAATTACCTGATCTATGGCGTGAAGCACGCTTATTACGTGCCATGTATTGATGCATGCCAGCGAAAAAAAAATGTCGAAAAAATATTTAGTTTTTAAACAGTTTTAGAAAAAGTTTTGCCAACTTTCTGCAAAGAATTTCTCGAATCCTCATAATTGTTACATAAGTCGTTATGAAAAAATATGCTTGATTTTATGTTTGATTTTTATTTATATTTATATATATTTTCGACAATTTTGTATGAAAGGAAATATACGCGTATAAATAAGTATTTTTAAAATTTAAAACAAAAATCAAAAAAGTGCTATTTTTTAAAGATTTTTCGGATTTTGTTTTCGATTTTAAAAATAGTTAGAGACTTCAAAAAATATGGTTTCTTTGGGAAAGTTGACCTTAAAGGTAGCCTCACACCTCGGGAATTTGATCCGCGGATTTTTCCCCATGTATTAGTTAAGGCCCAAACTAAATCCAACGGAACGATGACGGAAACCGGAAATATTGGCTAACTGTCAAATCTGCCGTCAATTGACCTTTCCCGTCAAAAACTGTATCTCGTTCTATTGCCTCAGTCGATTCTTTGGCTTATTTAAGGTCAACTTTCCCATCTTCTTCTTCTTCATTAGCATTACATCCTCAACTGGGGCATTGCCGACCAACAGCTTAGTGTTCATTAAACACTTTCACGGCTATTACCTGCGAGGTTTCTAAGCCAGGATACCATTTCTGCATTCGTATATCATGAGGCTAACACGATGATACTTTTATGCCCAGGGTAGTCGAGACAATTTCCAATCCGAAAATTGCCTAGACCGGCACCGGGAATCGAACCCAGCCACCCTCAGCATGGTCTTGCTTTGTAGCCGCGCATCTTACCGCACGGCTAAGGAGGGCCCCCAACTTTCCCATAGAACCCATATTTTTGAGGCCTCTAACTATTTTTAAAATCTAAAACATCATCCGAAAAGTGCTGCACGTGTAAACCGGCCTGAAAAATTCACCCGATGTTCGTTCAAAAGCGGGCCAATCTTAAAAAAACAGCACTTTTTCGATTGACCGATTGGAAAATATGACCTTAAATAAGCCAAAGAATCGATTGAACCAATAAAAAAAATTACGGGAAAGGTCAATTTAATTTTAATTCGTGAATCAGACCGGAGCTGGAAGATATACAGCATTCTAAGCAAATCAATAACAAATTTTTACAAACGACTTATCTGCATTTGTAAACAAAGATTCAAACGTCGATTTGTCGAATCTGATAGCACTCCCACGTAAACCAACACCATCAACAGGTAACCGAAGTCTTCACCTACGCGTTGATGGTGTTGGTTTGCATGGGAGTGCTCTCAGATTCGACAAATCGACGTTTGAATCTTTGTTTACAAAAGCAGTTAAGTCGTTTTGAAAATTTGTTATTGAAATGGTATTTTCGATTTGGTTGTGATCCAATGAAAATAGATACTAAGGTATGGAAATCCATATTTTGTGTGCGTGCCATTCGTGTATGGCGAAAAAGCTTTCACTACTACATTCGAACGGGCTCCCATAAGAAGCCGTGCAAATATCTACGTCACCATTTGCTGTTTACGTTTTCCATCATCCACTTGCATTTGGTCTTCTTCCTCACCTTCTATCTATTCTCATTGGTTGTGGTCCTTTTCAAATGTTACGCCTGAATTTTGGGCATTATTCGCATTCCCGCCTAGTCGGAACCCTGCGCGCTTCACGAAACTTTGACGCTGTTGACGTTTTGCACTTTCACAAAACGTCGCTCGGGCAATTTTTTTTTCGGTGCTGTGAAATATTCGACAGGAAAAAAACTCCCAAGGAGCCATCAGTGTCGAGTAGTGAAGAAAAATTTTACTGCAAGGTTTTTTCCACAACGATGGAGTGAATTCCCGTGAAATTCGTCGAAAAATAGTGCGATTCGGCAGCGGATTAAGTGCTTTCGCGGGTGGAGGTTGAAATTCGATGTGGAAAAGTGTTTACTGCGCTGAATTTTCAACAAAATGCATCAAGCAATAGCGCAGGAAAAATGATGATTGTAATTGTTTTGAAGGGAGCAACAGCATCAGCGAATCGATAGGTGAAAATGATCATCGTCATCGTCGCTAAATTAATAGTGAAGATTGTTTTGTGAAGTAACAATTTGGTGATTGTGAAAGGAAAATACGCTGCAGAGTGTGGAAAAATTTTCATGACGTAGTTTTGTCCCGATAAAAATCACTAAAATGGTTTTCCTCGAAGCTGGAGTTGGCTAATGAGAGTGACAGCAAAATCGGGAAATCCGAATGGAAGATCGTCGAGAAGGGTGGTGAATAATGTCAGAAAAATTGTGTTTCCAAGCCAAAAGTGTTTCGAATACCCCGAGTGGGAATCATTTTTTGACGAAAAATATCGATTAGACCGATGAGCATCCATCGGGAGTGGCGAAACAAAGTTGAAAATCGTATTTTACAAATCTGATGCGTTTCGGTTGGCGACGAAAATCAAGAAAAAAGTATTGGAAAATTTCAGTGCTGAGGTACCTTTACTCACCGAGCGTGAGTGTCTACTTTGAAGCGACAGATTGCGCTAGCGTGCAGCGTTTTGGTGTTTATCTTGACTTAATACATAAACTGGATTATAACAACAGGTGGCATCTGGTGGAGAGCGCAGGAACTGCACCCGTAATGATTATCAGCGTTACGGCTGGTTTATGAGCAATGATCAAAATGTATGATAGGTCCAGGTAAGTAAATTATTTATCAATAAATATCCGTATTGACCTTAGTCAAAAAAAATTATTCGGCAAATCGGTTCTTTAAATTATTTAAGGTGAACTTTCCAAATAAACACATATTTTTGACGACTATTTTTAGAATTTAAAACAAAATATCTTGCTTAGCAATTGATAAGGCCCTACAAATAAAAAATAAAAAATCCAATTTGATACCCTTTGATAGCATTCTCTAAATAGCTACTAATCTAATAGAAATGTTTCGTATCATCGCTTAAATTAGTTATATAGGAAAAAACTATTTTTTATTTAGGCCCATAACGTGTTATTTTCATAATATGTGTACTGCCGTTCTACGCATAATTGTCCCATGTCATCTTTGATGAATAATTTCAAACTCGAGTCAATTTGTCCCACTAAATTTCAGGTTCGATTAGATCTTAAAATTTAACAAATATTTTTGGGATGTTATGAGCGTAGAAAGAACTTTTTCAGGACATGAAATGAATCACTACTTATTAAAACGGTTTTCAGTCCCTATTATCATCAAACAACAACTTAATTTTTTCAGTGGGACAAATGGACTCGAGTTTGAGATTTTTCATCAAAGGTAACATGGGACAATTATGCGTAGAACGGCAGTGTAGGTCCACCCTAAAAAGCGGCCAAGCCACTCGATTTTAGGAATGACTTCAACTTCGGGGCCGATAACGAGATTTTTCCGAACCGTCATCGGCCCGAGCTCCGAGAGAAAAATTCTCTCCCAAAATGTCTTATTCCATGTTTACGTTTGTAAAATGCCATAAACAAAAGGTCTATGAATAACAAGCACAAACAGAATGACTTATTAAGAAGGCCTATCCTGGAAATAAAATGATAATAGACTTAAAATTTTCTTTTATTGATTTCTACACTTTTTTGTTTGTTTATTGTTTTGTTATAAAAGAATAAACCGTGTTTATTATGTGCTTTTGGAATCTCCAGTAGCCTTGCGAGCAAAGACTTAGGATTGCCAATCCGGAGGTGGCGAGTTTGACTCTCGGTCCGATCTAGGATGTTTTCGGGTTGGAAACATTCTTGACTACCTGGACATAGTGTATCCATCCATTGTACTTGCCACACAAGATACATACTCATGTAATGGCGGGCAAAGAAAAGCTTTCAATTAATAACTGAGAAAATGCTAATAGAATACTCCCCCTTGTACATCATGAAAATGAAAATGAGAAAATGCTAATAGAATACAGTGTATAAAACTAGCCAAACGATGTCACAGACAAACAGACGTAACTCGTAGTGAAAAGTAGTTTTAAAAATATCGTCATTGAAACACTAACGTTATCTGTTGAACAATTCACTCGAATGGATGTGCGTTTGACGCTCCTCTTCTGAAAGCGATGCGATGCTCAATCGTGGCTTATCAGGCTTCTATTGTGACGCTGTTTATGTTTATTATATCAGATCCATGATGGCTATCAAGTTGAAATGAATAAAAACCCAAAATTATTATTTATTAACAGCGATTTGTCTGTTATAAGACGAGTTCAGTTCTATTTCTTTAATTCCACCTCGCAATCTTTACATATACGTAACTCGACAACTGTAAGGCCTTTAAAACAACTCAATAATACTTCATTCTGTTATTGATATCTTACACTGGTATGAACTAGGTGTGTATAAGAGGTAAAATGCCAAAGCAATAATGGCAAAAATTAATAGGCAAAATAATTACAAATACAAAATACATACTATGTTATTAGTATATTACGAAACGCATAACAAATTATTACTCGTTGGGTATTAAAATACCTGAGCATGTTATGCCTAAAGTAGCTCCTGCTCGAGCAGTGTCTCCTAACTGACTAGACTTTGAACTACCGGGAAATAATTTATGCATTGATATAAATAAATAAACATCAACTAAAAAATGTTATATAGCCGTATCTTCATCATTCAAGATACACACAGAGTTGAAGACAACAAGTGTTTTATTTTGAGAGGAGATGGGGAGAGCAAGATTGTGTGCCAGTGCATACACTTCGTATATTTAAAACAGGACAAAGGAAGGAAGGGGATTTAAAAGTCTCAAACAGTATTACTACTGTTTGAGACTTTTAAATCCCCGTCATGGGCGTCATATTTGAATCATTCATTACGAAAGGGGCGGCGCTTGTGCTAAAGTTGTTTTACTGTAGATAATGACGAAATCATGTCTCGCACGGGACCAGGTAATAAACCTTTGAAGATCATTCAGCAACAATCATCGCTGAAACATCGGTGGACCGTCGCATCGCTCTATCTGTGGGTGCTTTGCAGTTTGGTGCTGCAGCGCTGCGCTAGTCAGTTGAGCCGAAGCAAAATCTTATCTTCCGATTGACATTCGTCATGAGAAGATTCCTGCGTTTTAAGTTCACAATTTTAGCATAAACTAATTGTGTACGTGCTGAGATTTTCACTGATATTTACTTTGGAGCGTAACGCATTGTAACGGTTGCTGACTTGAACAAACTGAATGCATTAAACTTTCAATATTGATACTAAACAAACAAATGCATTTTTTCCGGAGACACTGAGGAAGTTAGTTGTGAATGGATTTTAATTCAGAAATCAAGAAAATATTAAGGGAGGAGTGTCCAAAATGTGTAGCAGTCCGAATCAAGTTACTTACTTTAATTATTATTTACTGATGCATTACACTCTAACTGTCATCTACTCTCTTGCCGTCTCTTTTCTTCCCTTCGGAAATTTTACTTAATTTCTTTTAAAAGCTGGAGTACTAATTGTTTTGAGTAGCTCGGTTTTGACGTAAATTGAGTAAAATTTCCGTGGGAAGAAGTGAGAGTAATACAATTTTACTCAGTCACTGAGAAGGTGAAAGTTAGCGTGTATTGTACACTCAATATGTTTTACATGGTTGGTATTCTTTAATTTCCCGATTAACCTGATCTTTCACAGGTTTTTTAATACCACCTGAATTTTCTTTGTTTTTTTTGTGAATTTTTTCATGGGGTTAACTCATAGCTTCCTTAACGCTAAAGGTGTTAATAGACTAAAACCCACCCGTGTAAAAAAGGAACTGGGTGTATACAGCGTATTGCACGGACGAGCCTCATCTATTTTTCAGTACATAGAAACTAGAAAGCAACATAGCCAACAACTGTCGAAAATGACACTTTACTGGCCTTGTTGTTTTCGAACTTTTATGAAGATCAAAAGAGAAAAAGTTTTGTTCGAGAATATGTTGGAGGCGATTCAAATATGACGTCCACTACTTTTTGAGATTTCTAGACCCGCTTCCCCCTCTGCCACGCTTTTTTCTATACCTAGTATACTGCCGCGAATCGCAAGTCAGTCCCATCTGTATATGGGATCCATATACAGATGGGACTGACTTGCGACTCACGGCAGACATTTGAAAGTTAATATTTAATTTAATCTAAGCTCAGGGTCAATCCGGGAGTTATTGAATGACGGAACGAACTTCCCACGTTTATGCACCGATCAAACACTAATTCAATTCAAAAGATGGTGGAATAGGGATAATATGGTCTAAGAAAATAATAAATAATAAATAGTGAAATGCAATTTTATTCTAATTTAAACAATTCTAGGAATGGGAATGGGGAGAAGATATAACACACCTTTTTACTCGGGTAGCGGTCATCCACGGCGTATGTAGTGCAGTGAGCAGACTCCAGTTGCTGCAATTTCTGCTGGCATTCATCGGGGTGTTGAAGCGGGGTGGGGAGAAGAAAACACGGTGACGTCCCTAAGCTCGTTAGCGGGGTGACAACTCATCGGATATTGAGCGTCCTGCAAGCGGGGTAATCCGCCGGACCTTACAGGGCTCTCACCTCCAAGACGGCCGTTGTCACGCTCTCGCCACGTGTGATGCGACGATAATGACGGGAGTCGTCGATCACCAACAGGACTCGCCACCAACCACAATCCGGTCGAAGTTGACGTCGCTCGCTCGATGAACAGGCCCCTCGTCCCAACGTTCGGTGGATGAATGGTTTGGTCGACGAGATGGTATGGCGTCTCTCTATTGCTTCGGTAAGCTTCACTCGCTGCGTTCACCACCTACGCTCCGGTCGATGTAAGCCTACGTGGCACAGTTGGCAGGCACTCGGTTCACTGCAGATACCAGGATGGTAGAATCGCGCACGGAATCTTCTACACCTTAGCACTCCGACTGGCTTATCGCTACGGCAAGATGCTGATTTTCTGTCACTGCAAAGTGGTAATTAATTTACTTTTAAAAACGCGAACTGTGGTTTGAAACTTTAGCTTTTCTGTTACCGAATAAGATCCTGAACCTGGTTTTAGGTGGTTTTTATATCCACTGGACCGCAGTTTACAAAACCGTCATGGCATAATGGTTATTGTTATCGACATGGTAGCATGGAAGCGGGGGACGGTCGTTGTTACAAATGTTCGTTTGTTGTCAGCGGTTGTTTGGTGTCAGGGGGTAAGGTATAATTCAAATTTAAATTTATAATAGGGTTGTAAAGAGCATCTGACACCGAAGGAAAGGAACTAGGATGGGATAACAAAACTTTAAATGTATAACATTATAATTTAATCTATTAATTTAATTCTAGGACCATAAGTTATATATATATATTTTTTTATGTACATTTTTTTTTTAATTGTTGATCGATGCTACGATAGGATTGTAACTGAGAGGTTACACATTTTCAACATATTAATTCCGCGTGATATCTAATATCAAGCTCTGCATCTCCCCTGCACGATACATACATAAAACACTCAAATGCACAACGTTATTCGTTGAAATAACCATTTCAAAGTCTGACTGATTTTGCCCTTTAGTAGACCCCCTGGGGGCCTAAAATAGGAAATTGCTTCCCTATAGTAGACACTTCGTCTGATTTTTATGTACCGTTTCGGAATGTTCTTCTTTATTACGGACCCAAAAAAAAATTTCCGATTAAGGACACTCTGGTGTTTGTTTTTTTTTTAATTGTAAAAAATCATCTATTTTTATTTTCTACACCCAAAAAACAAATCTGACAATGAATTATTGGCAGTGGCTGATTTTCTACCCGCCGCATCCACATCCAGGCGCTATCGTATATGCGCATATAGCCAGCAAGAGTTAACCCCCAGAAATTTGTATGGCGAAAGACATCTAACGCGGGTTTTCTCAAAATGAGGAACTTTTCATGAAAAACTATTTGGTACCGGTTATGAAGAATGGTGTCCGCTACTACGCCTACCAAATATTTTATCGATGAAGCTGCTTAATTTTGAGAAATCGAGCCTTAGATGCCTTTCGCCATACTGATTTCAGAAAGTTAACTCCTAGTGTGCCGCTGTAAGCACGCTCAAAGCGGGCGATTCATTATTGTATAAAATCTGGGCATATACAATTCTGTAAGCTTTTTATCCAGTTTTCCGCGAGCGGTAATGGCCGCCAGCTTGCTTGCGGGTTAGTCTCTGATTTGACGTTTCTGGAGGTCAACTGCACCCACCATTCAAGAATTTTGATCAATGTGGTACATAAGAAGGCTTGAATTCACTTAATCAGAACCTTTTTATATTCCACATTGGTCAGAATGCACGGAGCGGTAGGTGCAGTTGACCTCCACAAATGTCAAATCAGAGACTAACTGGCAGGCAAGCTGGCGGCCTTTACCGCTCGCGGAAAACTGGATACAAATATTGTATTAAAATAATACAAATCTGTATTATTTCAATACAACAATTGTATTAAAATCTTCTGAAATTGTATATGCCCAATTATTATACAGTTTCTGTAAGGTTATTATGCAGAACTGCATTAAAATCTGCCATCCGCTGGTTGGGTGTACTAGCAAACCCGACAAACTTCGTTTTGCCTAAAATTGATTTATTCTCTGATTAGTTCTCGAGTTATGCAGAAATTCCTGTTTCATTTGTATGGGAGAATTGTTCAACTGTTCAAAAACCATAATAGCAACGATAACCATTATAATATTCTGCAATGTTAATATTTTACCTTACAGACTTACCTGGACTTTACACATATCATACTGTTAATACGTAACCATTTCTCGTATGTTCATATTACATTTTAAACTGTATTACATAGGATAATTTTCTATGCGGAATGCTGGTTTTACGGTTTTCGTCACACTGCAACAGGCTTAAAAAAACCTGGGTGTTGCGAATAGAATCGATTTGGTAGTCAAACTGAAGCCAAAATTTTCTATTGTGCCGGAGCCAAACAATGAAGATTGTGGTTATGTTCGTTTCAGATCCTATATTGAGAAGTATTGTTATTATTTGGGAAAGAAAATAAAAATAATCTTAGTTTGAGTTTTGTATTCTTTGTCAGTACTGATAGTTTTCGTGATCGTCATGTGAAAGCGAAAACAATTGCATTTTCATTTTCAAGAGACCAAATGAAAATGTAGCGGGTTCCCGTTCACCTGTCACATTACAAGCAGTCATGATGGGAATGTTGCTTTGTTTTGAAATCTTAATTTCTAAATAGTTTTAATAGATCTGTGCAAATAACGATGACTAGTCGATAAAATAATTATTGTCGATGCAGATAAAATCAAGAACATGTATGAACTTGTCTCAACTACGTCGCTCGACTGAAACGTCGCTGGTCGCTGGCGACCCTTTCCAGTAAGTGCTCCAGCGACGCAGGCAAATTCAATGCGTCGCTACAGCACCAAACTGGGAAGCGCTCGCTGGTTGAGCGACGCGACGGTCCAGCGACGTTCCAGCGATGACCCGCATAGACAATATATTGTTTCTGGTTTTTGAGTTAGAAGTAACATTAATGAAGTAAAAACTGCTTGTTTACAATAGTTTGCTTTCATGAAATAAAAATCCTTGAAAATTTAGCGGAATTCCTTTCATTGTTTTTGTTTTCTATGAAAGCGATAGAGAATAAAATGTAAATGTCGCGTGACCTCTCTCAATGTAAATGAAAATCTCAGTACTGTTCTTTGTAACAAATATTTGTACATTATATTTCGAGTGGAAAATTAGTAGGAATGCAATTAAAAAGCATTAGTTACGAAATTTTATCAGGTTCAACAGTTGATTGGAGCATGAATGTATGTAAACCAACGTAAAGTCATGTAGAGTATCGCGCATTTGTGCGCCCTCATGCAGCATGGAAAAAGAAATTCGAAGAGCGGGAAATGTTTGACAGCCAAGTAAATGCAAAATAATTTTGCTTATAGGATTGATTTCATATATGAAATCAATCCTAAAAGCAAAATTATTTTGCAGTTACTTGGCTGTCAACATTTCATTTTTTTATAATATTCCTCTACTCGCTTGAGAAAAAATGCGGCTCTATCCGCAGCACCCAGGAAAAAACGGTTGATTTGAATGCACCTGCGACAACCACATATACCTTGATCCGCGTTACCGTCGCTTTTCGAATATCGAAAAACAATCTTCGAAGTTGGAAACGCAAAAGCGAAAATGAAGGAGCAAAGAGAGAGCGCAAGAAGAGAATGTGTGAGAGAGTATCGACGGAGGAGGAGGAGGACACCAATCATCGCGCACACACATACACATCAAGAAAAAGATGGAAAATTATAATGGCGGCGCTGTCTCGTCGTGTCGATTATTTTCGTTAAATTAAACGCATTAAATTCGGTTCGGGACGGTAATGATACGCGCCTACGAGTGAAGGAAGTGACCGTGGACCCCCGGAAGGATAGTGTTCGCGTCCAGTGTGGGTTTCCGGTGAAATAATTTGCGAAAACAATGGCGGGTTGCAATTGTTGTTTACTCTTCTTGTGAGGAACTTTTTCACTCTTCTGGTAAAGTCTTCGCAACAGCAGATCCAATCATCGCCAGCAGAACGCAGCAGCGAAAAATATTTTTAATTTCATATAGGAACGGAAGAAAGAAGAGCTTCATCATCCAGCAACGACGATGAATGTTGCTAAAATCGAAACTGGATTACTGTTTCCCTGCTGGACATTACACAATTGGAGGAAAAAGTGAGTGAATCGCAATATGTGTGTTGGTCGCAAAAAGAAGTGCATTTTGCAAAAAATGGGGATCGCGGGAATCGATTAGCAAAGATGTCCCCTCGTTGTCGCCTAAGCATATTCTGGATTAAACGGGGCAAATAGGCAAACGAGTGTGACTAAGAAGGAGGGGCACGATTAGCTTGACGACAAAAAGTGATATGAAGCGAACATCCTTCTGGCCTCCAGAGGTTCTCACATTCTGGTGTCCTTTCAGCCACTCTGAGCTATGGATTGTTCCAAAATAGTGTTACTTGGACCTCTCCCCACACAGCTTTGCCGTTACTTACACCCACTCATATCGCTACACCACTTGATGTGTCTACAACAGTAAATAAGGTGATAGCATCCATTATGGGCTGACGATATACAAACTAAATGGCAAAGCTAGAATTCAGCGTAGTGTATATATAAATAAACAAAATCTTCCTTACAAAATGTGTTACAAGGAGGCGGATAGCACACAGAATCGAAGGTTTTCAATGATACATACCTATTAAACTTGGCTCGCTTTTTACGCGGATTTTGGGATTTACGTGGAACGTATTCTCCGCGTATAAACCGACGAATCATTGTACACATTTTATTATGATTACAACATGATTAGGGTAAACGCATTGGCATAAATACGAGGGGGCTTAACTCCGCCTAGAAAAAAATTAGTCCTCTTACCCTTAATAGACAGCGATAGGGTAAGACACCCAGAAATCGCCCTCCCCCCAGTTTTCGCCCACCTATTTTAAAATCTTGAGTTCTCTTAAACGAGTTGTTGAAAACAGTTACAGTTAAAGTTTTTCCATACAAGCATCAATCAATTATGAAAAAACCTGAACTTCAACTGTTTCCAACAACTGAACAACTTTGAATTACACTGCATTGAAACCGAACCATTCCTTAACCTCAAATTATCTGTTCAATAAATTCATATTTGCGACATGTTTGCACGTAAATGCATATTAAATGTGGATTTTATTTAGCGTTATCGACTTTGAAACTTAATTTCTGATTTGAGCTGACGAAATATGGAATTTTACATTTCTTGTGTCGTTGAATAGGTATGAAACCAGTATAAATGAAGCTTCAATGCTACTGTAGATGGAAATAGTGAAGAATAATGCGATGCTGCGCTATGCAAAACCATAAACAGTAATTGAGTTAATCAATGGCAAAAATCTCTCAAATAAAGATATATAAAAAAAAAATTATCAGTATATGTGAATAAACACTTAACAGATTTCCGTGAATATTTCTTCAATTCAACGAAATCTCAACAACAGGTTTGTTCGGTAATTATTTCACCGATTGTCTGCGATATTTTCCTTTGTTCAACTGTCAACCACAGAAAATCTGTAAAATGTTTTACCGAACAGTTCTGCTGGTGAGATTTTGGTGAAATTTCACAGAAATCTGCGATTTATTTTAAGTGTGGAGACACTAAGTATTCTAATGCACTATCTTTCACCTTCCTCGTTTCACACATCTGTTGGTGAATTTATGATACAGTTTGTAAGGAACACTACTCCCTCGGCATTCCAAACGGATTACAAATGCTCCAAATGAGGCATTCTTGAAACCAGTGAGGGAATTAGCAGCGGCAACGATTTGAGTTCAGAAATCAAGCAACTGTGATGTGACTTACTAAAGGTTAGAATTATGCACAGCGCGTCATATGTGGAACTTTTTTGTAACACAAAAAGCGCAAAAGGTGGAGTCTATTTGCAATATCTTGCGGCTACAATATACACACTTAATTTTATTCACCGAGGCCGGCAAAATAAATTGCCGTGAATCCAACAGCTGAGATTTCGGCAAAAATCGGTACCGTTCGGTAGTACATTGCCGGAATGATCGGTAAAGTGCTTTGCCGGGATTCAGTAAATGGTTATTGGTTTTATTTGTTTTCAGTTAATTCAAAATAAAAATGAGATTTCCAATCAATATAAATTTAGAATATATTTAAGTGATTTATTTGCAATTGTACATTAGATAATACATACTAAAGATAAACTTATGGAGTTCGTGGTAACACCAAACTGTCGATACGATCTTTACACTCCGGCAGCCATCCAATGTTCTGCGATTTCTTATATTTATCTGTTCTCATATATGATTTTGAAAAAAAATATAGATTGGCCTCAGGGAAGGCGATTTCCGTCGACATTACTGCGTCTGTAACGTGGTGTGAAAATTGAATCGCTCCATTTGTATACGTTATAGCGAATCCGCTGAAATTAATTACGTATAGAAATTTATTGCGCAGATTCCTCCTTCTTAGACACCTGCGCGAGAATTATTCGCGTGGTTTTTTTCCCCGTGTCACACACACATATGCATGGGCACTTTTTGACGTTTCTATGTTTGTAACCATTCTAAACTGACTGTGCACTCTGTAAACAAAAACAACCTGCTGTGTTGGAAATCTCTTCAAGCAATTTTGTGTAAAAACAAACTGTGATTCATAATTTCCCGTTTCCGTGAATAACTACCGTAAGTTGCGAGTTTTAATTCGGCATTTTTTCAATCGCCCAGTATCATTATAGTATGTTTTCAGAATGACGAGCTCCAAAAAACTGCGGTTAGACTTGGAGGAAAGCGGTGAACCAGCTGTACACAGTCCTGAAAGTGGTGCTCTTTTCTTAAATGAAGAATATTTGGAGCAGCTCGAAGGAACATCCAGTGATCCTCTGAGTGCTCATATAGATTACGATCCAAATTTATCTGAATCCCAATTTTCGGATGCTGAACAGGAAAAGAACTTGAACGAAGGTTTTTCGCGAGATAAGCTGCCTGCTGGTCTTTATGGGTGCTGGTTGCTGGTAGCCGTTCGGAATTTTAAGGGACACAGCTCCGGAAAAGAAGTAGGCAGATGGGGCGTCGCTGGAAATTCCGTGGATGAATTTATGAACAGTTGCTGGAAGCTATCACATACATTTTTGAAGCGGGAGGTGGTATTCACTTGCGACGAAAGTGGTGTAGCAAAACCATCATGGAGTGAGAAAGTTTCTCCAGAGGAAGACGACTTTGTGAGATTTGCACTTTTCAACGATAAGGTAAGCCACAGGACTCTTCGTCCGGATCAAGTAACTGAGACAATTCTCCAAAACTGGAGAACTAAGGAAATACACCTTCTACTTCATGTGTACTCAACTGCTGTGAACAACAAAGCTGTTTTTCAGTCTGTGCGAGATACGTTGATGGGACCCGGCACATTAGACAAATCCGGAGCTGCTTCTAACGCAACAATAGATGAACTAAGCGCAAAACTTCGAGGTGAGCATGGCCTACATTGGGAAGCACATAATGTTGCATGGATGATGTGGGCAAATGTGATTGCAGTATCAGAGCCCCATGTTCAAGAAGGAATGATATACGATGCTCCTCCTGCCCATTTGGCTAAATTATTCCGGGCCAAAGAGCAACCACGAGTGCAATCTATTTCCCGAAATTTCTCCATGGCCCACAGTGTTAATGACGGTTACCAAGACGATATCTCGGCTATCAAACGCAGTTTTAATCAGCTGGAGGAGATGCTTCGTGGCGTTAATAAGGGAATGCAACTTTTGAAGAAACATATTGAGTCACTGGAATCAAGAGCAGTTTTGGGGGATTCATTTTTGTCAGCAGCGGAGCAAGCAGTGCTTGTTGAGGAAACGGGTTTTAGTTCTTCATTGGCTCGGAATGTTACTGATGCAGAAGATGTTGATCACATGTGATTAATTACGCTACATTGAACGCATTATAAATCGGACACGAAATGATTTTAAGTTGTTTGGTAAAACTTACCATTTATCGATTTTATTTCTGATGAACTGTTAAAAAATAAACGATAATTTTACTGCTATTTATTTATTGTTAAGTTTTATTTATTCATTCAAAAGAAAAGTTTACAAAGTACATCTTTTCTCTACGTTATCTTCAAATCCTAGTCGAATCAAATCAATCTCGAGACTTACACTTGGATCGAATCTACCTCCACGGATATAACCACATTTCCGAAATAGATTTTGCATATCACGGTTTGAGTACTTCTGAAATGTTTCAGCGATGCTCAGATTAAAATCTTGTTTTCCATTTTCCGGGTGGTCTCTCTTCATGGCTCGTTTTACGTTCCCAAATACGATTTCAATAGGATTAAAAAAAGGGCAATAGGCTGGTAAAAATATAGTGTATATTCCCAGAGATCTCAGGTACGAAATGATCATCGCATCGCAATGAATTCGTGCTCCATCGAGAATCCATATAGAGTGGTATCCAGGATATTGGTAAACATCTTTTGAATCAACGCAAAACTTTCGACAGCAGTCGAAGAACTTTGCCCTGTTGAAAGTTCCTTCTGTGCTGAAAACCTCTTTTACTCCATGTACTCCAATAAAACAGAGCAAGGACATTCGTGGCTTTCGCACATATTCACCTCTGCATATTAGACGTTTACCTCGAACTCCATATCCACGAGATCGAAGCATAGACCGATTATCAAAACTTACCTCATCCAAAAAGACAAGATTATGATAATCCCATCTGATGTTATTAAGCTCATTGCAAAATCTGATGATATCATCGGAACGGATTTGGATAGCACTACGTTCCAAAACCTTGTATGTCAAACCCGCCTGGTGTAGAATGCGGCAAATTGAAGAAGCGGAAATCGACACTCCATAGTGCGCTTGGAAGAGCTTTTTTGACTCATCAAGATATAAGGTTGGTTGGGAATGATATAGCTGCACTAACCAGTTTCGTTTTTCAATTCCGAATTTCCTTGCATCAGCTTCGTATTCCTTCCGGGAAAAGTATCCATTTCGCTGGAATGTGATAATCCAATTGGAAATAGTTGATGTGTGTTTCCTATAGGTCATAGCTAGTTTGGATTTGGACAGACCGAGGAAAAAGTATCCATAGAGGACATGGTAGATTGTATTTACGGAAGCGCGCTTTCCGGAAACATTCTGTATAATGTTATCCATGGTTAAAAGAAACTATTGCAAATCTTGTGTTTATTTATTTATAGTGGATAAAAACACATATGTACGATAAACAATAACAAAGAGCAGTTATACTGCAAATGACAAGTCAGCTTGAATGTGTTGGTATACACGCAAAAAATTCATGCCTCTACGAAATTGCGCCAAAGTCTGAAAATTGGTGCAACAGGCAATAAATACATGTTCAATTATCTTCAAGTCAACGTAAAATTGAATTAAAAAAGATTAGAATAAGCAAAAAAATGAAATCAGAATAAATACTCACCGAGAAAAAATAAAGATAAGGATTTTTCCTTTTTTTTAGTTTCCGCGTGTTTTTTTTTCAATTGCGAGGTTGAACGTTTGACAAACAAGTTTGCTGAAACTCGGGTAAATTTCATATTACCGATTATTGTGGCAAACTTGATTGCCGAGTTTCAGTAACCTGTGTAAACGTCATATCTTTTAACGAGATATCAGTTAAAATTAACTTTAACGATCATGCTCGTCAATATGTTTTACCGAGAAGAAAATTGTCGATTAAGTGTGTAAATCAAAACGCGATAACCAACTGGGAATCGAGCCACGGAACTTCAGATTTGCAACCTTTGGAGATTCTGCCGATTCTGCCTACAAGTGCACCATATAAATAACAAAGTTATTTGTATCTTTATAGTACCTCTAAGGGAACATACGGGACAGATAAAAATAAAAGGAAGCTGCAGCTTTAGAGACATTCAAATTTCAGAATGTTTTCAATTGGGAGTGGAGAACTTTTTAGACTTATCAGGTTGGAGAATTCAAAATAGTAATGTCGATGAAATTAAATTAATAGAAAACAGCTTAATGATAGGAATCTGAATTTATGTTTCTTCATAACAATGAATAATTCTTACATAAAACTTTGCATTGGTTCTGATGATAAGTCTTAACTTCATATCAAACCAGAAATCAGCCAAGAAAAAAACGTGGGATTAAAAAAAATAGATTGACCATGAAATGAAATAATAATATTGAACATTTTAGATTTAGATATTTTAGATTTTTTTTATTTTTTGTTTTTCTCGTACACCAAGGTGTAACGAAAAGGCTGTATATTCACTTCCAAGACGATTTTGAGATAGAAGGCCCGGAGACCCATAGTGTTATATACCAGTCGACTCAGCTCGACGAATTGAGATGCTGTCTGTCTGTGTGTATGTATGTGCGTGTGTGTATGTATGTGCGCAAAATAAAACTCACTCATCTTTTAGGCACTTATCTTAATCCGATTTATTTGCAAAAGCAAATTTACATTCGATGGGGAATCCTGTCCCATTGTTTTCTATTGGAAATAGGCCAGATCGGACTATGGAATCAAAAGTTATGGCCAAAATACGATTTATATATTAAAAAACACGCTAAGAAATTCTCATTCAATTTTTTTTAGTATATCTAATGTACGAGAAAGGCACAAACACCGCTAGGTGGATCAATCAGGGTTTTGCCTTTCTCGTACAACAAAGTTGTACCGAAAGGCTATCATTTCACTCCGAAAATAAACTTTTTATAGAAGCTTCGGAGACCCAGAGTGGGGCGTCATTGTCATTTTTTCAAAACAATGGTTTTTCGAAACAATTCTAGGTCCCAAACAACTTTGCAAAACTTGGGCCCGATTGGTTGCTTCCTCGCTTTCCGCATCGCGATTGAAGTTTGTATGGGGATTAGTATGAGAAAACGCATATTTTGGAATTTTTAGTCTTAGAGGTTTCAGTTTATCGTTATCCAAGTGACACATTGCGTTAAAGTATACCCCAAAAGATGCCGAAAAACTTTGCTGAAGACCGTTCGTTGCTGGAACGCGCAAGAAAAAAGTTACAATGCTTCGAAGATTGGTTGTTCAAACCACATGTAAAATATCGTTTATTCTGCCAGCACTGCCGAACTACGTGAACCAATAATTTACCTGAATGTTATTTAAAAATTTTTGATCTTATAGGACTTTGGAGCTATTGGGAGTTATGTGGAATCGTTTCACAAAGTAAAAATTTCGTCAAGACGGAAGATGGCTTTTGCCCTCTGACAACCATAGGTTGTCTGGTAGTGCTGGTAGAAACATTGATTTCTTGCATATGGTTTGAACAATCATTTTTCGAATCGTAATAACATTTTTTGTAGACCTTCCAGCTATATATCTTCTTTAACAAAGTGTTTCGGCATCTTTCGGACTATAATATAGCATATTATGCTTATGATCTCACTTGATTGGGTGAAGTTTGCATTTCTCCATACAACTGCGCTATACTCTAATGTGTATGTGTGTGTATAAAAGCTAAGAAAAACATTAGACAACTTTTCATATACCGTGGACCCCCGATAATTTGAACGTTACCTCATTCAAATTAACGAGGTTAATTTTTAATTTGAACTACTGGTTACTCTATTTGCATCAGAAAAACTGGTTTCTGGCTGCTCTCGTTGCTGGTTTGTTTTGGTTCTGCGTTCCGTTTCACGATGTACCATTTTTCTTTTCTCGATTCCACGTGCTAAATGACGTTTGACCCATTTTTAATTAATTTGAACGATGTTCAAACGAAGGGGGTTCAAATTGAAAAGTGTTCAGATTAAAAACGGTCATATTACCGGGGGTCCACGGTAGTAATCCTTAGCCGATTTTCTCGCAACAATTTTCATTCGACAGGGGACAAATGCTAGTTGATCAATATTTAATTTGATAACGATCGACCGTTGCGTTTCAAAGTTATAGAGGAAATGGTTCATCGAACTATATTAGCACAATATAAGGTTGGTGTTTTGGCTCAATGCGAGAAAGCCAGTATCACTACTCGGTGAATTAAGTTGGTTTTTTTTTATTTGTGTTCGAGAAATTGTTTAGAGACCTCGCCTAAGCATTTCATGTAAAACGTGATTATTCTCAATAAACTAAACTAAAAGGCAGATATTGGGCTATACAAGAGAAAAAAGAGCTTGATAAAAGGAGAAAGCAGATATTGATAGATAGAGGACAGGATTTGTAAGGCAATACTTAAAAATTCTTTTGCAATTCTTAAAAATTCTTTTATACATATTGTTACTAACAATGACTAAAACACTAATAAAACCAATTTATGTAAGACCTTTATGTTGACAACCGACAAAAACACAGTGACAATAACAGATCTTAAATATAAAAGACAAGTTGTGTTTTACATTAATTATACAACTCACAATTATAGAAATTACTCAATAAATAATCAACGCCTAACGTACATACAAACAATACTGACATATTCATTGACATTGTCCTATGTTACTGACTTGACTGACCAAACCACATTCCTGAAAATTTTCAAGAGGATTATGTTAGCTGATTTCCACAGTCCGGTATTCATTTGGTCAAAGTAGACTGGTTCTTCCGGCATAATGACTTGTCAACTTTAAAAAACCCACCCCGATCATAGCAATCCTAAGGAGCAAAAAAAATTATCAATTATAAACAAGGTTATTTTACCATTTGGGCAGCACCCCTTGAGGTGATTGATTATACAACAAAGTCACAAATCGACCATCTTGGAAACCACGTGATTTTTGCCGAAATTTTGTGGGGTGAAACAATGGTAGATCATTTGTTCACTTATTCTGAGCAAACATTATGATAATATCAATTCAGAATGCTGGTGAGACCTGTTCGCAACTTAACTGATTAATCATCTTAGCAGTGGTTATGTCTTTCTCGTGCATTATTGAACAACATAATTAATTAATCAAATACATTATTGAGGAATTAGTTGAAATGCTGAATTGTTCACAAAATGTATTTACAAAAATACTTAGTAAAATAATATTAGCGTGCGCGTTTTATTTGAACTTTTTTATACCTGTGAAAGCGCGACTGCGTTATGCGTCTTAACTTGCATGCTTGGGTTCCATTTGCTGTATTGAAGTCGTGTGCTGAATCGAGTAGAAAACCTTGCATGGGTTGATTCTACGGCCTTTTATGGCATGTATTGACTCAATCACTATATTTCATAACTATTTTAACATCTAGAATTTTCGTAATCGTTATGAAACTCAATAGTGTTTAACTATGCCTTACTAGTTTGTTTGCGGACGCAGTAGCGCCCGTGGCAAGGTTTTTTTTAATATAAATGGTTCATTATTTCATGCATTAAAAAATCAAAATTTTCAACGTCTGTTGTCTGTGATTTTTTCCATCAAATGCTGTGTCTGGTTATCTAAGGTTGTCGCTGGTTTTGTTTTCTGCATCTGATGGTGAAAAAAGAATTGATGGTTCAAATATTTTATTTTTTTTTGGAGAATTTCCCCGCGTGCTGCGTCTGGTTGGCTAGTCACCGGACAGACAAACAGGGCTATTATATATATTATTCTATGTCGAATGCAACTTGTTGTGAAAGAATCGGTTGAAATTGGCAAATGGCTGCATAGAAAATGGCAATTGTGCACACACCTATATACATACACACGGACAGACAAATATTAGCTCGATTCGTCGAGCTGAGTCGATTGATATATCACACCATGGGTTTCTGAGCCTTCTATAAAAATTTCGTTTTTAGAGTGAAATAATAGCCCTTCTGTACGACTTTGTTGTACGAGAAAGGCAAATAGTCTTCACTTGTCTGCATTTTTCTGTATTAAAAAAAACTTCAATGAATTAGATCGGTACAGGTACGATCACCTTAGCACAGTTTCTCTTGCATCGCTCTGGACTGGTGTGCACATTGAATGGTTGGATAGTTTGCTGGATTCGTCCGCTCTTCTGCCGATGTTTCATTCGGACGGCACCTCTCGGTCCGGCGGCCCCATTGCACAATGTCAGGATGCGATGCGAATGTTATCAGTATTGCCAGTTTGCTGGGGAACATTGGTGATTGTGCCATAATTAGGTTATTGATAGGGATAATCGATTCAATGTTGCGCGATATTGAAATTGTTCTGGTTGTGAAGTTGAAAGTTTGTGTTGCGCATAATGATGCGTTTTAATTTGGACGTAATGCAAACTGATAAACTTGTTTTTTTTAATTTAACTGGTAAAAAATGTGTTGATTTTTTTAAAACATGGGAGAGAAAATTTATCATTTGGCCAAGTTTCGGAAAAACTTTCGATTTCAATCACAACATAGTTGAAGACAAAAATAAGGTGTACCTAATGTTTTAAAAATAATTAAGCAAAAAGATTTACTTGTAATTTCACGAGTTTTTCAACAGCAGGTTCAATACATATTTTACAAATGTTCCCAGATAAAACATCATGTGCTAGATGTGTTCTTTAAAACTGCTATAAAGCATATCAACACTTACTGATGTTACTAGGTGGTATCCTAACGCTCGATTCGCCGAATAAATCGTCAGCACTTGCAATCAATTACCAGCTGGCAACACGCCCGCCCATACTGCCTCGAAGTGTAAACTCTTCTCTCTTGTTATAATATCAGCACAACAACAGCCAGGAGTACCGCTGCTCGTCTGCTTGCTGCCTGCCACCACCGAGAGCTGGTGGAGTGTTGGTGATGGTGGCGTGTGGCCCGTTACTAAATACACCGCACACACCCTCCGCGCACTTGACACCCGTCACGAACCGGCCGACCGCTATTGTTAGCCCAACTACACTCTTCGTTGCTGCTGAATCGGATTTGAGCGCACTCCATCCATCCGTCCATTCCATTTCATTCCATTCATCATCACTTTTCTCAGCTTGGCAGCCAGCCGCACTGGCTGAGAAACAGTCTGCTTACCTTGTAGCACGCATCGTCATCACCGCCGCCGTCGTCGTCGTCCCCGTCTTCGTTGGGATCCTCTTTGGCCACCGTTCGTTCCTCGCGGAAACGGAACGGCACAACAAAATTTTGTGTTTGTGTATTTTGTGTTGGCTCTTGATCTGTGGGCTGACTGGCTTCTGCTTGCAATGGCTTGCGCTGTCTCTATTCTACAATAATAATATGGTTTTCGATAGAGTCGGTGGAGAATCCTCTGCTCTAGAAACGCGTACCTACCTACTGCTCGGCGAGTCTTGTGCTCGATGGGTGGGTGGATGGGTTGATGCAAGAGCAACATTAACAGTACCTCCTCAGAAGCAAAAAAAATAATGCACTTGATCTCTTGACGTTGCATATTTTGATGGTGCTTATTGATTGCGTTGGATTTTAAAGTGAATTAGAGTGAGACTATAACACCTTATAATTTATATTCTTTTATAGTTTTTTTTGTGAGAACAAGGAATATATAAGGTAATCAGAAAAATGTTAAACCGCTAAAATCTTTGCCTATTGTTCAAAAATAGCCAAAAATTTTACCCGTTCAACGATTTTTTATAGTTAGACGTGGGTACACTTATGAAAATCTTGAAGCTTTATGTGGATTTGGCGCGTGTCTTGTTTTAGATGACGATTGAAGAAATGAAATGATAAATACAAAAAGGGGTTATAATTCATTAACTGATTATTGCTAAGAATGATTTGGATCATAAGATTTAAAAACAATGCCGTTTGAATGAGTTGTTTCATGACTTTTTTTTATAGGATTTTTTTATTAGGAAGATAAATTTGTTCTAAATATTTTGACTATGCTCAAATAACTAAATTTTAATATTTCTAAAATTTCATAATTACAATTCCTGAATTATTTTGGACAAATTATACAATTGAAAATTGCAAGATATTTTTCTATTAAGTGAAGTTTTTTGGATTTCCACTATCCCCCCGCCATTTTTTAAATTTTTAATAATAAAAATCTGGTTTAGAAGCTGTTGTATTTCTTAGATTCTTAATGAAATTCAGAACTCAACAAAATTCAATTAATCTGCACAATTTCCAATGAAAAGATTGTTAGGATCTATGTGTTCTTTTATCCTTTTGCCTGTGCTGTGGGGTCAATAATGACCCAGGCCATTTTTCTATTTTTCAGCATTTTTAGTAGTTTGGTTAAAGTCGCCGAGATCTATCCTCCAGGTACTAAATCGCTTGAAAAAATCGTGGAAACAATCGCTACAGTCTAATTTTATCAAATAACTTACGTTGTATGTGTTCTGGGGTCATATTGACCCCAAATTTAAATTGTTATAACTTTTTTAATGTTTGAGTATTTTTTGACTTTTTTTGGGTGATTTGATGAAGGATAAATTAAACATCTTTCAGGACGTTACCTCAGATTGACCATTGGTGGGCGGGTATCTTGCGGGGAGGGTTGTTCGTTAAAGAGGGTATAAAATCAGTGATTTTTTATTCTTATGTTACTTATATCTGGAAATCTTGACCATTGCTCCTTTTCGAATGAATTGTGCAGGATGGCGTGTGTTTTGACATGAGGCATAAATTGTTATGGTAAGTTAAATAATGTAAATATTGTTATGGCAAAGTTAATATATGTATTATTGTTTGTAAGTAAGTTAAATAATGTAAATATTGTTATAGCGAAAACAGGAACTTGTAAAGATGATGTCTTCAACAAAGCTTCTCAGGTGGGAATGGAGTGTCTTTAAACGGAGAAAAACACTGATTTTATACCTTCTTTTACAGCTGAGCTCGTTGTATTCAAAGACCACAACTTTCATAAGACATACGCAATATTTTAAATATAAAACATAGTGGGCTTCGTGGCCGTGAAGTTAGCGATGTCAATCGTCAAGACGCATGTGCTAGGGAGTGTGGGTTCGATTCCCGCCCCGGTAAGGAGGAAACTTTTCGTGATCGAAAAAGTCTCCATTGGTCCACTGGGTGTTATGTGTCCTATCCGTTGTCTCATGCTAGGTGTTAAGTGTTCAGTCTGTACGACCTCTTGTCGAAGACGGTGTTCCTGTCTTTTATTTTTTTTTAAACCACAGAGAAAAGATAATTAAATCAGCCCAGATTTGAATAACATACCATTGCTTGAAAGTCTTTCGTCTTACCATGGCGCCACCTCACACTTCGAAATATCTCTTGAATAAAGCAGAACAGATGAAACGAACTGTCATCTATTTTTAGAACTACACCAATATTGCTCCTTTATCGAATCAATAGCCTTGCACTTGTGTAGACATTATTGGTGCTGATCGAAGCGCTAATTATTTCAACTTCCCGTGAGGAGCACTTTGATCAACAGTAGAGTGATTCAAATTTTGACTTTTTTGCTCCCCTGTGCTTAAATGATTGTTTTTGCAACTTTAATAGTCCTAAATTTTTAGCTGATTCTGATGTAATTTAATTGTGCACGAGCCATTTGAAGGTTGTAAGAAAATTACTATGAGAATTCCCACTTATGTAATAGATCGTTTTGTGAAACAGGCCAGGATCTATTTGAATATATTTACGGCATCGCCATCACAGAATAGATCCTAAGTTGAAAGCCAGTTGTTGCGAAGCAGTCAGACTTTTGTTGATATTGATGTTATTCTTTCTCGTGTTAAATTGAAGTTCCCACAATTCAGTATTTCCCTAATAATTTTTGTTGCTAGCATCAAATCGTTTAGCAACAACGACAGTATTTTTCCTTGTTAAATTTCCTATGTTGCTAACGTATTCATACATTTTTAAATCTTAATGGGCAATGATGCGGAACGATTTTTCACAAAAGTTACTGTTTTCATAGTCATTTTTATACAAGCTTCAAACTGCTTGTGCTCAGCTAAATTACATCCAAATTAGCTAAAAAATTAGGACCATTATTAAAATAGCAAGAGCCATCGTTTAAGGGGGAGCAAAAAAGTCAAAATTTCAATCACTAATCAACAGTGTCGATCTTCATTCTTTTTCGATGGCTCTACATTTCAACTGGAACTTGGCTTGCTTTTCAACTTATTATTCTATTAGCATTTCACCAGTTATTAATTGGAAGCTTTTCTATGCCCGCCATTGCATGAGTAGAGTGTGTATCTTGTGTGGCAAGTACAATGGATACACTATGCCCAGGGTGTCGAGAAAGTTTCCAACCCAGCTATCCTAGGCCGGACCGAGAATTAAACTTGCCATCTCCGGATTGGCAATCCTACGCCTTTGCTCGCAAGGCTATTGGAGACCCCAGTGTCGATGTTATGGAATTTTCTGCATTCAACTAACTTGTGAAAGGTGTGATAGCACTCCATAATCAAAAGAATCTCAATATTGGCTGTAAAGTTAAAAATTCTATAGATATTACAGTTGAATTGAGTCTTTTTTGTCGTGTATAGTACAATCAAGTGAGAGATGTTCAATAAGCGAATTTATTAAATTTTTCGAAATTGATTTAAAATAGGTCCATCAAAATTAATAAAATTTTGGATTTAGGCTCAGATTTTAATAGACTTAAAATATGTTATATTCTCAATAACTCTGACAAAAAACTCAAAAATACAAAAACTGATTTGTGAAAATACAAAAACTGATTGAAATAATTATTGATAAGAATGAATAACGGAGATAAACTACTCTCTAATTGAACCGTTTGTTTGAGAAACTGCATATGTAACATTTTTGGCCAAAATGAGATTTTTATATATTCAGAATCCCGTCAAAAAAATATGTATTCTGGCAAAAAATACGAAAAAAAAATTATTTTATGTTGTACGGAATGTATGATTTTTTTTTCGTTTGTTTGAGAAACTGCTTATGTGCATGCACTTTGAAGAGCAATTATGGAGTACTGCTTACAGTTTTCACTGCCGTTATACGCACTTTTTTACTGCTGTTATACGCATAACTGTTCCATGAACATAGGAAAGCCCAGCAAACATGGGACAAATATGTGTAGTGTGTACAAGTTTGACAGTATATACAAGTTCGATAATAAAAATAATAAAAATCTTTAGAAGCTGTTATATTTCTTAGATTCTTAATGAAATTCAGAACTCAACAAAATTCAATTAATCTGCACAATTTCCAATGAAAAGATTGTTAGGATCTATGTGTTCTTTTATCCTTTTGCCTGTGCTGTGGGGTCAATAATGACCCAGGCCATTTTTCTATTTTTCAGCATTTTTAGTAGTTTGGTTAAAGTCGCCGAGATCTATCCTCCAGGTACTAAATCGCTTGAAAAAATCGTGGAAACAATCGCTACAGTCTAATTTTATCAAATAACTTACGTTGTATGTGTTCTGGGATCATATTGACCCCAAATTTAAATTGTTATAACTTTTTTAATGTTTGAGTATTTTTTGACTTTTTTTTGGTGATTTGATGAAGGATAAATTAAATATCTTTCAGGACGTTACCTCAGATTGACCATTGGTGGGCGGGTATCTTGCGGGGAGGGTTGTTCGTTAAAGAGGGTATAAAATCAGTGATTTTTTATTCTTATGTTACTTATATCTGGAAATCTTGACCATTGCTCCTTTTCGAATGAATTGTGCAGGATGGCGTGTGTTTTGACATGAGGCATAAATTGTTATGGTAAGTTAAATAATGTAAATATTGTTATGGCAAAGTTAATATATGTATTATTGTTTGTAAGTAAGTTAAATAATGTAAATATTGTTATAGCGAAAACAGGAACTTGTAAAGATGATGTCTTCAACAAAGCTTCTCAGGTGGGAATGGAGTGTCTTTAAACGGAGAAAAACACTGATTTTATACCTTCTTTTACAGCTGAGCTCGTTGTATTCAAAGACCACAACTTTCATAAGACATACGCAATATTTTAAATATAAAACATAGTGGGCTTCGTGGCCGTGAAGTTAGCGATGTCAATCGTCAAGACGCATGTGCTAGGGAGTGTGGGTTCGATTCCCGCCCCGGTAAGGAGGAAACTTTTCGTGATCGAAAGAGTCTCCATTGGTCCACTGGGTGTTATGTGTCCTATCCGTTGTCTCATGCTAGGTGTTAAGTGTTCAGTCTGTACGACCTCTTGTCGAAGACGGTGTTCCTGTCTTTTATTTTTTTTAAACCACAGAGAAAAGATAATTAAATCAGCCCAGATTTGAATAACATACCATTGCTTGAAAGTCTTTCGTCTTACCATGGCGCCACCTCACACTTCGAAATATCTCTTGAATAAAGCAGAACAGATGAAACGAACTGTCATCTATTTTTAGAACTACACCAATATTGCTCCTTTATCGAATCAATAGCCTTGCACTTGTGTAGACATTATTGGTGCTGATCGAAGCGCTAATTATTTCAACTTCCCGTGAGGAGCACTTTGATCAACAGTAGAGTGATTCAAATTTTGACTTTTTTGCTCCCCTGTGCTTAAATGATTGTTTTTGCAACTTTAATAGTCCTAAATTTTTAGCTGATTCTGATGTAATTTAATTGTGCACGAGCCATTTGAAGGTTGTAAGAAAATTACTATGAGAATTCCCACTTATGTAATAGATCGTTTTGTGAAACAGGCCAGGATCTATTTGAATATATTTACGGCATCGCCATCACAGAATAGATCCTAAGTTGAAAGTCAGTTGTTGCGAAGCAGTCAGAATTTTTTTGATATTGATGTTATTCTTTCTCGTGTTAAATTGAAGTTCCCACAATTCAGTATTTGTTGCTAGCATCAAATCGTTTAGCAACAACGACAGTATTTTTCCTTGTTAAATTTCCTATGTTGCTAACGTATTCATACATTTTTAAATCTTAATGGGCAATGATGCGGAACGATTTTTCACAAAAGTTACTGTTTTCATAGTCATTTTTATACAAGCTTCAAACTGCTTGTGCTCAGCTAAATTACATCCAAATTAGCTAAAAAATTAGGACCATTATTAAAATAGCAAGAGCCATCGTTTAAGGGGGAGCAAAAAAGTCAAAATTTCAATCACTAATCAACAGTGTCGATCTTCATTCTTCTACGATGGCTCTACATTTCAACTGGAACTTGGCTTGCTTTTCAACTTATTATTCTATTAGCATTTCACCAGTTATTAATTGGAAGCTTTTCTATGCCCGCCATTGCATGAGTAGAGTGTGTATCTTGTGTGGCAAGTACAATGGATACACTATGCCCAGGGTGTCGAGAAAGTTTCCAACCCGAAAACATCCTAGACCGGACCGAGAATTAAACTTGCCATCTCCGGATTGGCAATCCTACGCCTTTGCTCGCAAGGCTATTGGAGACCCCAGTGTCGATGTTATGGAATTTTCTGCATTCAACTAACTTGTGAAAGGTGTGATAGCACTCCATAATCAAAAGAATCTCAATATTGGCTGTAAAGTTAAAAATTCTATAGATATTACAGTTGAATTGAGTCTTTTTTGTCGTGTATAGTACAATCAAGTGAGAGATGTTCAATAAGCGAATTTATTAAATTTTTCGAAATTGATTTAAAATAGGTCCATCAAAATTAATAAAATTTTGGATTTAGGCTCAGATTTTAATAGACTTAAAATATGTTATATTCTCAATAACTCTGACAAAAAACTCAAAAATACAAAAACTGATTTGTGAAAATACAAAAACTGATTGAAATAATTATTGATAAGAATGAATAACGGAGATAAACTACTCTCTAATTGAACCGTTTGTTTGAGAAACTGCTTATGTAACATTTTGGTCAAAATGAGATTTTTATATATTCTGAATCATCGTCAAAAAATACGAAAAAAAAATTATTTTATGTTATACGGAATGTATGATTTTTTTTTTCGTTTATTTGAGAAACTGCTTATGTGCATGCACTTTGAAGAGCAATTATGGAGTACTGCTTACAGTTTTCACTGCCGTTATACGCACTTTTTTACTGCTGTTATACGCATAACTGTTCCATGAACATAGGAAAGCCCAGCAAACATGGGACAAATATGTGTAGTGTGTACAAGTTTGACAGTATATACAAGTTCGATAAATTTGTTTTCATGGCTTTCTTATGGCACGGTTAAGGAAGATCACAATGAATATCAATAGATATTGTGTACGGAAACATCAACATTCTCAACGTTCTCAAAATTATCAGATTGTTTAAATGGTTTAACTATCTTACATCTTAGATAAAAACAAAGCCTGTTTGATGAAGCGCGTATGTTTACATAAATCAATCTGTTAGAGATACTTAGTTGATACTTGATGCGCTAGCGCTTCAGTTCCTGCTCCATTAGTCCACGTCGACAAGTTCTCTACTGAATATTATCTTCACTTGTCGCTCTTTCGGCATACCAACAAAGTGTCCAGCCCACCGTAGTCTGCCATGTTTTATAAGCTTAACATCATTCATTCCTTTTCACACTTGGTATAACTTGTAATTCTTGCAACCCCGACAGATACCATTCTCCTATTTTTCGCCGAGGATTGTCCACAGCACCTTAGCTGGTTACGAAGTCCGTAGTATGTCCTGTTCGCAACTGAAACACGCTTTTCATCTCGAGGGTAACATCATTATTGCACATCACTAGAGTTCCAACGTACACAAATTGTTATTCAACATCAAAATCATTCAACACCACCACCAACGATCCCATGTTGATTGCCAGTGACAATATCGATATTGTCCGCAAAGTCCAGGATCGTATGCGTATCATACGGTATTGCCTTTCTTGATCAACAAAGTAGTATCGAAAGACTATCATTTCACTCCAAAGGCTTTAAAAATGGCCAATTTTTGCGTTACGTAATTAATGGATCTTCCCAAAGGTACGAGCCTGGAACACACGATCTCCTGCTTGTAAGGCACACGCGATATAGCCACAAGGCCACCGAGCTCGTTCTAAATTTGTGAGAGATCTACTTCCACGATTATTAGGCTTGTTGACATTTCAAATCTGATTTTTATTACATAGGGGTAATGACGGCTTTGGCAGGTTTTGTTCTATTATTGGCAGGGGGGTTTTTTATGACTGATTATGCTCAAATTTGGCCCAAACATTCTTTGCATATCAAAGAATATTGTGGCCAAATTTCATAAAATTCGGTCGACAAAAACCCCCTGCCAATAATAGAACAAAACCTGCCAAAGCCGTCTGTTCCCCTATATAATTTATAGTTTTCAAAGAAAATTCAGGGGGTATTGAAAAAGCTTTAACAGCTTCAGGTTAACCGAGAAATTAATGAATGCCAACCGCGTAAAAAAAACCTGGTTGTATTTCACCGTTTCACATGGGCCAACACCAGTGTGGGCCGCTTGCAGAATTGCCTCGCCTGTCCAGCCGATCCCCTTTGATAATAGATATAACTTCAAAGTTCTTACTCTAATCATATTTATCTCTCCTTCTTCTCCTCCAACCAGGAATACAAGGATTTGCATAGATGTCACGCATCATCAACACCCCACTACGACAAGCAGCTACGACAGGAGTTTTGAGTTTCGCGGAGATACATAAATCGATTGATTGTCGTCGTCGTCATCGTCGAAGCTGGGGGAAGGAACGGGGAATTAAAAACGTAAGTATTTGTGATAGATTTCTCTTTTTGCGCGCTGACAGGCCGCAGACAGCACTGGCACTCGCTGAAGGTACCTATAGGACGACTGCTCGGTAGTACGTCGCGGCGGTAGTCTTTCTCGGGAATTTATAGCGATGCTGCTGCTGCAGCAGCAACAACAGCGAAAGTGAAGTGACGTTTCATTATTGTTGTTACTCATCAAGATCTCTGAGCTGTAGGTTTAGGTTTTTTTTAATTCTATTTTTTTTAATAATCGTGGGTACAAATGGTATTTTTCGGGAGGATACTGGTGTAGTTGGTATAAAGAGAGTGCATTCATATGAAAAAGAGAGCATTACTGCTTATATTGTTTACATCTGGACTGATGCTTCAACAATAAATTCTAATTCCGGAAATATTGCTTATAAGCAAATCTAAGTGTAAGTGTTTTGTGATTATTCTAGTAGCAACGATCGATCATATCTAAAAGAACGATATGAAAGGACTGTAGAAAACAGTTTGTTAAGATACGCCGTTTAACACCTCCAGTGTTTCCCAACATGTAAACTTTGAGATATACCTACCTGTCATAGCCTTTCTTCAAGTGAGAGTTATTGATCGATTATGCTCATGAGCAACTTTACGCTTTACTGTGTCCACGGCTTGTGCACGTTATGTATAGTGTCTCGCGAAGATAGCATCACTGGCCAGTAGTTTACCTACACTTTTGCGCTGTAATGCTACTAATAGTGAATCGAGTGAACAAACGGTGCATGAAAAAAACACGAAAAGCAAGAGACGATCATTGCGGGGTCAGTATAATAAATATAAATACAGAAATGGTGCTCAAGATGATAGACGAGGATGATGACGTCTACTGTAAGATATCGAAAAAAGTGTACAATAATTGTGTGATAGAGAGTGTGCTTATGAAGAAATAGAAGCTGCCTTTATTTGTTTTAATCGTGGCTGCTCTCGTGCTCTTGTTAGTAAAAGTAACTGCTCGCGTACGAAGTAAACCCGCATGCAATCAATGCAAGTCGTGATAAAAAGAGATACCTAGATGAAGAAGAGAAATCTGCATATGTGAGAATATCGGTACACCGCTACTGATATGCACGTACTCACAAAATACCTCGCGGACGTGGAAAAGAAAGGAGAGCAAGTAGTGTTATCCGAAGAAGAATAAAAAATATCCAATTGAAAGCAACAACAGCAGCAATAATAATGCCTTGTGATATGTAGTAGTGCGATGGCATTGATTACCAGTATGTGTGTTGGTGTAGTACTTCAAAACATGGCATACACTGAAAAGTGTGAATCGTAATGTCGTCATGATTAATTGTGATTTGTTTATTTGCTCTAATGGAAATCGAAGAAGCTCAATTCTCTGGCCTCCATTGCATTTGAGTGTTTTACAAGTGCAACTCAACGACACGGAATTAACTGACTATGGATTAACACAATGTCGCCAACGAGTTGTTATCGCGTCGGGAGCATGATGGAATTAAAAGTGATGCACATTCTCGCGTTTTATTGATTAATCGGATGATAAGCAGCGGAGCATCACCAGCGCAGACAGAACTAAAACTGTAGTACTGGTGTGGAAATATGTGACCTCAGGCACGGTTGTTGAGTGCAACTACCACCAATGGTGCGTGTGACGACTTCGTGCAAGGTATGCGGACTAACGACTGCCCTGCCTTGGTGTCGGGAGATAAGGAACGATATTTGAATACTATCTACAACAGGTGCAAATCATGCAATTGTGGGTGCTATATGTGTGTTGTTCTGCAATAACGGAGCGGAGCGAGGCAAAACATTTTTGAACACAGGTTCTGTTGGTTGGATAAGTAGACGATGGAGCTTTGAACGTTTAGTAAACAAAAACAGTGTGTGTTGTTAGACAGTAATGGAAATATTGCAATACAGTGTTGACCCGATTTTGTCACTCCCCGATTTTGTCTACCCCCGATTTAATCACGTTTTCGACCCGATTTTATCACGTCCCGATTTTGTCACGTTTTCGACCCGATTTTGTCACCCCAAAAAAAATTGTCATTCTTTTTATTTTCGTAAATAATACCAAAAACAACATTGATTTTCATGAAATAACTTTCACCGCCTGTAGTTTATTACGAACGACTTCTGAGTACCTGGGAAATATTCTGTAAGCAATTTCGACAAGAAATAACGGGTACCGTTCACGCATTTGGCCTTTCCAAGGCATAAAATGATTCATATTTGTGGAATGAATTGAAAAAAATTAAAATATTTTTTTTCCAATTTTGTCACATACCCTGATTTATCACCCCAAAATTCACCAGGGGGGTGATAAAATCGGGATATTACTGTAATGTTTTTTGATGGATGCTGTGGATTGTAACTTGGTATACTAGATCCTATGTATTCCATTGATGTTCTACATATCTCTGATCTGGATTAAGAAGCACATGAATTACGGATTGTTGAGCCCAATATTCTGACCAAGATGAATACACCACTAGGTGTTCCAATCTGCCAAATTCATGATTCAGCCATCTTGGATTTTAGTATGGGAGAGCCAGCCGGTTTGTTTATGTTTTGCACCGAAAATGAATTTTTCACCACCGCCTTCTTCTCGTCCATAAATTGGGCAGACTGCAACACCTAGCTGTGTATTCATCTTGATTCTGACTGCTCAGCCCACAGCTGTTAGTTCTATTTTCGCGGTATGCACGATTTTTTTAAACTTTATTAAGGTATTTGCCTTTCTCGTATACTAAATATACGTAAAGGCTATATGATCACTGCAAAACCAAACTATTGATAGAAGGCTCGGAGACCCATAGTGTTATATATCAATCGACTCAGCTCGACGAATTAAGGTGATGTCTGTTTGTGTGTATGTATGTATGTGTGTATGTGTACAAACATTGTAGACACACTTTTTGGAACTTAGCATTTGCCGGATTACTCGCAACAAGTTCCATTCGACTGAGAATCCTGTCCCATTGTTTGCTACTTAAAATTGGCCAGATTTGACAATGGGATAAGAAATTATGCCCAAAATACTATTATCTATGCTCAAAACACACTAAAAAGCACTTACTAATATTTTTTTGGTATTTTTTGTGCACGAGAAAGGCACCAACACCGCTAGGCAGATTAATCAGGGTTTTTTTTATTAAGATTAAGTTCAACAACGCGATATGGACGATTAATGAATCTCGCAGAAGATGATTCAATTTATTGTTTTGTTCAATGAGAACTCGGAGTAGAATGCATTCGCTTTCGAGTGAATTTTTTGTAGTTCATTCAACCATTCTAAACTATTTCGAGTCGGTTTGAGGTTGTCTCTTTAAACTACACAGATACGGGGAAAATTCAATTACAACCTAATCAGGGTTTACGTACCGACAAACGATAAATCTGACGACGTGAAGGACACGTTTTAAGAATGTCTTGATAAAGCCTATGGAGAGTGCCCAAAGCATGACGTGAAAATTGTTATCGGAGACGCCTTCGCTCAGATCGGTAGAGGGGACTTTTTCCGTCCCATAATTGGTAGGGACAGCCTTCACTCCGCTAAAAATTACAACGGCCTACGGCTAGTAAATTTCGCTGCTGCCAGAGGTATAGCCATCAGTAGCACCTACTTTGCACACTTGGAGACATCCAAATGGTGAAACTTGCTACCAGATAGACCATGTTCTGGTAGTTGGGCGCCATTTCTCGGATGTCATCGATGTGCGGACATTCAGAGGTTCAAACATTGACTCTGATCACTACCTCGTTGTCAGTAAAATTCGATCACGGTTGTCAACTGTATCGAACGAAAGATCACTGCGAACGATGCGTTACAATATCCAGCGATTGTCGGCGGAAGGAGTATCGGCTGAGTACCAGCAGAAGCTCGACGAACGGATAAGTGTAATCAACGTTAGCGACAACATCAACGATCTATGGGAGTCGATCCATGGAGCGGTGAGCACAACAGCACGAGAAGTGGTAGGCACTGCATAGATGCGACCCAGGACGGGTTGGTTCTATGTGGAGTGTCAGAGAGTGACAGACGAGAAGAACGTTGCCAGAAGCCGGATGTTGGTGTCGGGTACCCGATCGAATAGGGATCGGTACAAGGAAGTAAGATCAGCCGAAAAACGATCCCACCGCAGGAAGAAGAAAGAATATAAAGAACAAGTGATTAGCGAGGCGCAGGAAAAAATTGAGCAGAACTATATGCGGAGATTCTATGAGTCTGACAGACAGACAGCGCCATCTCCCGTCATGTGCAACGACCAACAAGGGAATTTGCTGACAGATAAAACCGAAGTGGCTGCCAGGTGAAGGCAACACTTCGAGACTCTGTTGAATAGTGGAAGTGACGGTGCATCGGTGAGCAGAATAAATATTAGCGACGATGAACCAGCTATGGAGTCGCCTACACTAGATGAGGTTAAAAAAGCTGTTAAAGAGCTGAAAAACAATAAGGCTGCGGGGCTCCCGGCTGAACTTCTCAAACATGGCAGTGAGCAGCTTTATGAAGTTCTGCACCATATTATGTCGAAAATATGGGAAGACGAGGAAATGCCTGCTAGCTGGTGAAACGGAATGAATTATGACAAATTATGCTTGAACATGGTTTTCCGGCGAAACTGATACGGCTGATTAGTATAACGTTGGACGGATCGAAATCAAGTGTAAGAGTTGCGGATGAAATATCGGCGTCATTTGTTATCTTAGATGGATTAAAGCAGGATGATGCACTCTCGAATCTACTGTTCAATATAGCGCTCGAGGGAGCGATTAGGAGAGCTGGTGTGCAAAGAAGCGGTACCATTATCATCAGATCGCATATAGAGATGAGTGACGTTTAGCGCTCGCACACTAATGTGCAATTCGTCATGTGTAAAAACATGTTTGTTTTCCTTCTGCTCATAACCTCAAAAATGATCGGGTCATCACAATGATTTCAAAAGAGTCAAAAAATATATGAAAATATACTCATTTTTACCCAATCTTTGCTGAGTTGCACCATCTAGGAGTGTTTGTTTTCCTTTTGTCGCCACTCACACATTCGAACGTGAGAATCTCAATGCTTCTGGGATTTGCGGACGATATTGATGTCGATATTATCGGGATTGATCGCCGTGCCGTCCAAAAGGCTTTTGGGCCTTTTAAGAGGGAGACAGCAAGGATTGGACTCACGATCAATACCAGCAAAACGAAGTATATGGTGGCTGGCAATCAACGTGGGTTCATTAGTGGTGGTGGTAGCGAAATGGTGCTGGATGGTGAAACATTTGAAGCGGTAGAAGAATTTGTGTATCTTGGAACATTAGTGACGTGCGATAATAATGTTACCCGCGAGGTGAAAAGGCGTATTGCAGTCTGCAAACGAAAACAAAACTCGCGCTGTATACTACTCTGATTCTTCCGGTGGCTTTATACGGCCATGAAACATGGACGTTGAAGGAGGCTGATCGGAGAGCTTTCGGAGTGTTTGAGCGTAAGGTGCTGCGGACAATACTCGGCGGTAAACAGAAGAACGGTATCTGGAGGCGTCGCATGAATCATGAATTGTACCAGGTGTATAAAGGGCTGGATATTATTAAGCTTATTCAACATGACATACTACGGTGGGCTGGTCACGTTGTTCGTATGCCGGAAGGAAGTCAAGCTAAGATAATATTTAGTAGAGAACCCGGAAGAGATCGCAGGCTTCGTGGAAGGCCGCGTACACGATGGCTTTTTGCAGTTGAAGAGGACCTGAGGAGACAGATAAATAGTTGAATAAGTTGCCAGTTTTAGAGAAAAATTAAACATTTTGGCGTCCATTAATTTATTAAACTTAGAAGTGACAGTTAATTAAACTTAGAAGTGACAGTTCAATATTTGATATCTCCCGTAAAAAAATACGCCGAATCGATTATTTCATTTATTTAAGGTCAGCTTTTTCAAAGGACCCATGTTTTTTTTTCAAATTAGCAAAGGCAAAGGGAAAGTATTAGAGTGAATTCTAATTGGATCGTATTTTTACAATTAAAAATGCCATTGGATTTCTATACCAGGCACACATTTACTACAACACTGCTATCTGTAAAACAACGTCCATGCTGAAGGTGTCTGGGTTCGATTCCCGGTGCCGGTCTAGACAATTTTCGGATTGGAAATTGTCTCGACTTCCCTGGGCATAAAAGTATCATCGTGTTAGCCAAATGACATACGAATGCTAAAATGGTAACATGGCTTAGAAACATCGCAGGTAATAACTGTGGAAGTGCTAAATGAACACTAAGCTGAGAGGCGGGGCAGCAGGGACTATGTCCAAGGGCTTGACGATCCCTCCCCAGGCCATCTGCGAGTTGTGGCGCCTGCCTAGGATGTGGTGGGGTTTGACAGTGGGCCCTGTTAAACCTCTATAAAAAGCTGCATGAATCCGCAAGTAGGCTCCGCCAAAGCGACCGTGTGCCGCTCAAAGCGCACAAGCCCAAGTCCTGGTGTTAGGTGGGACGCTAAACAGCCCTGACACGACTTTAAAAACAACTATTACGAACGACATAGAAGATAATACGACTCGATACAATCGGCAACGACCTAGGCGACGAATAAAGGATCACGATTGGAAGCTTGGAACATAGAACTGCAAGTCGCTAGGCTTCGCAGGTTGCGACAGGATAATCTACGATGAATTACATCCCCGCAACTTTGATGTCGTAGCGCTGCAGGAAATCTGCTGGACAGGACAGAAAGTGTGGAAAAGCGGGCATCGAGCGGCTACCTTATACCAAAGCTGTGGCACCACCAACGAGCTGGGAACCGGCTTCATAGTGCTGGGAAAGATGCGCCAACGCGTGATTGGGTGGCAGCCAATCAACGCAAGGATGTGCAAGCTGAGGATAAAAGGCCGTTTCTTCAACTATAGCATCATCAACGTGCACTGCCCACACGAAGGGAGATCCGACGACGAGAAAGAAGCGTTCTATGCGCAGCTGGAGCAGACATACGATGGATGCCCACTGCGGGACGTTAAAATCGTCATCGGTGACATGAACGCTCAGGTAGGAAATGTATAAAGAAATGTAGGAGGAAATGTATAGACCGGTCATCGGACCGGATAGTCTGCATACCGTATCGAACGACAACGGCCAACGATGCATAAACTTTGCAGCCTCCCGCGGAATGGTAGTCCGAAGCACTTTCTTCCCCCGCAAAAATATCCACAAGGCCACATGGAAATCACCTAATCAAGTAACAGAAAACCAAATCGACCACGTTCTAATCGACGGTAAATTCTTCTCCGACATCACGAACGTACGCACTTACCGCAGTGCGAATATTGAATCCGACCACTACCTCGTTGCAGTATGCCTGCGCTCAAAACTCTCGACGGTGATCAACACGCGCCGGAGTCGTCCGCCGCGGCTAAACATTGGGCGGCTACAAGACGGTAGGCTAGCCCAAGAATACGCGCAGCAGCTGGAAGTGGCACTCCCAACGGAAGAGCAGCTAGGCGCAGCATCTCTTGAAGATGGCTGGAGAGATATTCGATCCGCCATTGGAAGCACCGCAACCGCTGCACTAGGCACGGTGGCTCCGGATCAGAGAGACGACTGGTATGACGGCGAATGTGAGCAGTTAGTTGAGGAGAAGAATGCAGCATGGGCGAGATTGCTGCAACACCGCACGAGGGCGAACGAGGCACGATACAAACGAGCGCGGAACAGACAAAACTCGATTTTCCGGAGGAAAAAGCGCCAGCAGGAAGATCGAGACCGTGAAGAGACGGAAGAACTGTACCGCGCTAATAACGCACGAAAGTTCTATGAGAAGTTGAACCATTCACGTAAGGGCCACGTGCCACGGCCCGATATGTGTAGGGACGGGAACCTTCTTACAAACGAGCGTGAGGTGATCCAAAGGTGGCGGCAGCACTACGAAGAACACCTGAATGGCGATATGGCAGACAACGGTGGCGGTATGGTAATGAACCTAGGAGCACGCGCGCAGGACATGCGACTTCCGGCTCCGAATCTCCAGGAAATCCAGGAGGAGATCAGCCGGCTGAAAAACAACAAAGCCCCTGGAGTTGACCAACTACCAGGAGAGCTGTTTAAATACGGTGGTGAGGCACTGGCTAGAGCGCTGCACTGGGTGATTACCAAGGTTTGGGAGGATGAGGTTCTGCCGCAGGAGTGGATGGAAGGTGTCGTGTGTCCCATCTACAAAAAGGGCGATAAGCTGGATTGTAGCAACTACCGCGCAATCACATTGCTGAACGCCGCCTACAAGGTACTCTTCCAAATTTTATGCCGCCAACTAACACCAATTGCAAGAGAGTTCGTGGGGCAGTACCAGGCGGGATTTATGGGTGAACGCTCTACCACAGACCAGGTGTTCGCCATACGTCAGGTATTGCAGAAATGCCGCGAATACAACGTGCCCACACATCATCTATTTATCGACTTCAAAGCCGCATATGATACAATCGATCAAGACCAGCTATGGCAGCTAATGCACGAAAACGGATTTCCGGATAAACTGATACGGTTGATCAAGGCGACGATGGATCGGGTGATGTGCGTAGTTCGAGTTTCAGGGGCATTCTCGAGTCCCTTCGAAACGCGTAGAGGGTTACGGCAAGGTGATGGTCTCTCGTGTCTCCTATTCAACATCGCTTTGGAGGAGTAATACGAAAGGGCAGGGATTGACACGAGTGGTACGATTTTCACGAAGTTCGTCCAGTTATTTGGTTTCGCCGACGACATTGATATCATGGCACGTAACTTTGAGAGGATGGAGGAAGCCTACATCAGACTGAAAAGCGAAGCTAAACGGATTGGACTAGTCACCAATACGTCGAAGACGAAGTACATGATAGGAAGAGGCTCAAGAGAGGTCAATGTAAGCCACCCACCACGAGTTTCTATCGGTGGTGACGAAATCGAGGTGGTTGAAGAATTCGTGTACTTGGGCTCACTGGTGACCGCCTTATCGGCCAGCAGAGAAATTCGGAGGCGCATAGTGGCTGGAAATCGTACGTACTTTGGACTCCGTAAGACGCTCCGATCGAATAGAGTTCGCCGCCGTACCAAACTGACTATCTACAAAACGCTTATAAGACCGGTAGTTCTCTACGGGCACGAGACCTGGACGATGCTCGTGGAGGACCAACGCGCACTGGGAGTTTTTGAAAGGAAAGTGTTGCGTACCATCTATGGTGGGGTGCAGATGGCGGACGGTACGTGGAGGAGGCGAATGAACCACGAGTTGCATCAGCTGTTGGGAGAACCATCCATCGTTCACACCGCGAAAATCGGAAGACTGCGGTGGGCCGGGCACGTAGCCAGAATGTCGGACAGTAATCCGGTGAAAATGGTTCTCGACAACGATCCGACGGGAACAAGAAGGCGAGGTGCACAGCGGGCAAGGTGGATCGATCAGGTGGAGGACGACTTGCGGACCCTTCGCAGACTGCGTGGTTGGCAAAGTGCAGCCATGGACCGAGCTGAATGGAGAAGACTTTTATGTGCAGCACAGGCCACTCCGGCCTTAGTCTGGTAATAAATAAATAAATAAATAAATAAGCTGAGAGGCGGCTCTGTCCCAGTGTGGGGATGTAATGCCAATAAGAAGAAGAAGAACATAGTATCCGTATACGGGTACATATGAATGCCAATCTAATTTTACATTTATTTACTGCTACTGAATAACAGACAGCTTTAGCAATTCTATATTTAGAACCCTACTTGCTAGCAGTGATAATTTGGTTTAGAGAATTAGATTATGATTAAAGAAATTATCTAATTAAAAATGGGCTAGGAATCGAACCCTTGATCTCCTGCTTATGAGGCAGAAGTAGTGGGGCAAGTTAAAGGCGTTTTTCCCATATCCTTATTTTTTTTTTTAAATACCGAAAAAGTGCTGGTTTTCCAAGCTTGGCCCAACATCCGATCGATTTTGAACCAACATCAGGACAATTCTTAAGGCCAGTTTACACTTGCAGAATTTTTGCCTTTCTTGTATACTGCCGTCATACGCATATTTGTCCCATGTTTGCTGGGATTTCCTATGTACATGGGACAGTTATGCATATAACGGCAGTATACCAAGTAAAAGAATTTGCAAAATAGCATACCTAACTTAAAGTATTGACCAGATTTTGTCACTCCCAGATTTTGTCTACCCCCGATTTTATCACGTTTTCAATCCGATTTTATCACATCCAGATGGTTATGGTTTGTATTTTTTCGATTTTGTCACATTTCCTATTTAATCACTCAAAAAAAAAACGCTACGTGAGCATCGGCCCAAAGGTGATAACTGTGTGTGCGCAAACAAATCGCAGTCATTTTTAGGTACTTATTCTTCACTTCGCAACAAGTTGCGTTCGACGCAGAAGCCTATTCCATTGTTTCCAATTGAAAATTGGCCTGATCGTACTATGGGCTCAGAAGTTATGGTCAAAATATATTTCGTTCAAATTTTATATAAAATGTGGTATGCATTGAATAGTCTCACTCATTTTTTGGCACTTTTCCATAACCGACTTGCTTGCAACAGATTGGACGCGGAATCCTGTCCCATTGTTTCTATTTTAAAAATTGTCCGGATCTGAATATGGGTTCAGAAAAAATTCATACGAAAATCGCGTGAAAATTCCTCATTGTTTTTTGGTACTTATCCTTAACCAATTTGCTCGCAACAGGTTGCATTCAACGCTGAATTCCGGCCCATTGTTTCTTATTTGAAAATGGTTGGATCGGACGAAGGCCTCAGAAGTTATTGCACGAGAATGGCAACATCAGGATTTTCTGTTGTTTCAATTTTTAAAATAGTTAGAGGCTTACAAATTTTGTTTTTTTTTTTCGGGAAATTGAAAAACCTTCCACAATAACATTTCCAAAAAATACCTCCCGTGGCACCTATGAGAGGTCGTAGAGTTCTCTGCATCTTTCTTAAGTAGGTGTCCAACTAACTATCCTTTCCCTTCCCCAGTATTCGCAAGGACGTGGCCAGGGCAGATCTCGGCTATTGGAGAGATTATTGCTTCCATCTAAGAGATAGTGATTAGTCCCAAATCAATATCTGTGGTAACGGATGAAAGTCATACTACTCTCATACAATAGTCTTGGCTTGTACCACCTACGAATTTGTGCGAATTGCTCAATGCTAATGCTCAGGGTTTCGACTTTTCGTTTCAATGAGACCAAAGCAAGCGTTTTTCGGGCCAAGGGAAACTCTTTTTTCGTTGTTTGTGTTGAGAATCATCTTTCACACATCAATCTTTTCTCTAGACTTAGCCTTGGAAGATAAACGAAAATCTTGCGCATATTAAATGAAAATCCTTTTTCGTTTCATCACTTTTCACCTCTCACTCACTTTTCGCGAGAATTATCGCAGAACAATTACAAAATTGTTTGGCCGCGCCGGGATTCGAACCCAGAATAGTAACAATAATAGCTGTGGGGATGCGCTTACTCTAGCCACACCACCACGCTATCTGTATAAAAGCGTTAAGTTATTTGTTCTACATAAGCTACTACCATTTGCATTCATGATGCCACGAAAAGACTCGAATGTGAAAGAAAAAGAGCAAACCAACGTTTGGCGGCAATCCAAGTGAGCGAAAAATGGTTATCATTCTCCAGGCTGTTTTTCTTTCCCGAAAAGCGATTTCTCCCAGAAAATGTTCGTGAGGGAGCATCATGTGCTCCTGAGATTGAGTGAGCATTACGAACCCTGCTAATGCTAAATTGAAAAAGGTCAATTCTTGCGTAAAAAGTAAACAAATCCGATTTTGATACCCTCTGATAGGATCCTCTAAAGTTACTAATCGTATAAAAATTTTCCGTATCTTCGATGAAATAAGTTAGGAAGAAAATATTTTCGATTAGGCCTATAACGTGTTATTTCCAAAATACGTGTAGGTCCACCCTAAAAAACGGCCAAGCCACTCGATTTTTCTTTCAGGAATAAGCCTTCTCCAACTTCAGGGCCGATAACGAAATTTTTTCCAAACCGTCATCGACCTGAGCTCGGAGGGAAAAATGTTCTCTACCAAATTCCATGTTCATGTTTGAAAAATGCCAAAAACATAGAGGCTATGAATGACAAGCAAACACAGAATGTCTTATCAAGAAGGCCAATTCCGGAGAAAAAATTAAAATAGGCTTAAAATTTTCTTTTATCGATTTGTTTACTTTTTTTTGATAATTTTCTATGCAATTAAAGTTGTGGATAAATAAACAGTGCTTTTAGAAGTTTTTGCTGCTCGAAATATCAATATCCTGCAAAATGGGAATTAAATTTGTAATACATTTTTTCGAAGGGCATTTTCTCAATGTTCACGTTATGGATGTAGGCCGTTTTCACATGTTAAGCGAGAATTATTGAATAATTTTTGATAGGTGTCTTATTGGTAAATAGCGCCAGCCATTCTTATTTACATTTGGAAAATACCATAAACAATGTAATGGGTCTGTGGCGATTTCTTAACATCAAACAACCTATATCTGAAACTCGATTTAACATATGCACAACATGTGATAGATTTAGTTCGGAAAAGGTATTGGAGGGTAACCACTCCCTTGATCCCACGAAACCAGTACGCTAGACAGGTGCTTTCCCAACTAAGCTACGAAGGACCTCCCCAAAGAGGGAGGTGTCCCGAACCATCTGAGGAACCTTCCCCAGCCCCAAAAACTTCTGCATACAAATTTTCACGCCGATCGGTTCAGTAGTTTCCGCGTCTATAAGGGTCAGACAGACAGAAATTCATTTTTATGTATGGGGCGATTCAAATATGACGTCCACTACTTTTTGGGATTTCTAGACCCCCTCCCCCCTGAAATCTGTGACATCATTTTGAACGACCCCTATACCACCGTCTATGAATGAAAAGTAAACACAAAATGACTTATCAAGAAGGCCTATTCCGATGAAAAAATACAATCAGGTTTATCGATTCCGACAAAATTTTGGATATTATTTTTGGATGCATAATTTAGGTTGTGGATGAATATACAGTGTTGATTATGTGCTTTTTTTTGTGCTGCCTTAAAATATAATAAACATGCGAAATGGGAATTAAAAGTGTGATGCTTTTTTTTCCGAACGCGATTTTCTCAGCATTTACGTTTTGGATATAGGCCTTCCCATATGTTACGCGAGAATTCGGGAAAGAACCTAAGAACGTGCATCTTACCGCACTGCTAAGGAAGGCCCCACGTTCACGTTCATCGACGATAAATTCATCGTTGATGACATCAGGAACGTCCACACTAACATACGATCACTACCTTGTTGCAGTATGCCTGCACTCAAAGCTCGATGTACAATGTCGAAGTGGAAAGCCGCGGCTAAACACTGCACGGCTACAAGACTATAGACTAAAATCTTGGTGGCCCGGATCAGAAATACGACGTGTTTGAGGGCGAATGTGAGCAGTAAGTGATGAAAAAGAATGGAGCTTGGGGAAGATTGCTGCAACACTCCATGAGGGCGAACGAAGTACGGTACAAACGGACGCGTAACAGATTTCCGTAAAAAAAGAGCTTACAAGAAGATCTGTACCTGAACTGTATCACGTTAATAATGTACGAAAGTTCTATGAGAAACTAAACTGTCCACGTAAGGGCTATGTGCCATGGCCTGAGATATGTAGGACCATAAACGGGGACCTTCGAACGCACTACGAAGAGCACCTGAATGGCAATGTCACAGACAACGAAGTCGGTATGGTGACGAATCTGGGAGCACCCGCGCAGGATAGGGGTCGTACACTGATTACGTGAGCACTTAGGTGTGAAGGGGAGGGGATGTGTGGTTTGATATTTTCGCTCCGTACAAACAAAAAATAATTTGTATGGGAAAAATCTTACATGGGGGAGGGGGAGGGGTGTCGAAAAACCCGAAAAAATGCTTACGAAATTAGTGTACGACCCCATTTACGTAGTCAGCTGCGTATATAAAAAAAACTGATGGGAGGAGATTGGCCGGCTGAAAAACAAGCCTAAGTCAGACTGAAGAGGAAAGCACAGCGGATCGTCGAAGACGAAGTACATGATAGGAATAGGCTCAAGAGAGGAGAAACTAGGCCGCTCACCACGAGTTTGTATCGGTGATGAAGAAATCGGGTTGGTTGAAGAATTTGTGTACTTGGGCTTACTGGTGACCGCTGATTATGATTACGCAACTCTACCAATGGCATAGACCACACAAAATCTGGTCCTGACTACTAACATGTCATACAACAGAGCAGTATCCCAAACATAAACGAATAGGTAGAAGCACGTTTTTTCTTTAATACTTGTCGCAATTCCTCTCATCGTGTTGGTATTCGTTATCTAATAATTTTTATTTTTATTTTTACATCCGAGAGATTTATGAGTAACAATATTGACTTAGTATATTTCCCAGCCTATCAATCAATACAATTTATTTATCAAATTTTATTTTCATTTTACTGTTTCAGATTGTCCAATGTAACTACACTTATCCACATACAATTAACAATATTTAAACACAAACATTATCCGTACATACATCAAGCAAGACATACTACATAAAGCTACCGAATAACAAGTCGCCCTCACTAGTGAGTGCTCCACAATTGAGGGACCGTTTTACAGGACGTGTCCCTAAAAAACTCTACTCTCGGAGACCTGTAGCAGAAGGTCCCCAACAAACCACCAACAACCTATTTCTACTGTTCGATCGTTCCAACTGCACCCTGCACGGTGGCAAACGACAACGACTGCTCGTCGTTGGCTAAGTATGTCGCAGAAGGGCCAGAAACGATCGAATCGTGCCGAAAATGATGGACCACCACCAACCAAGAAGCGCAAGGGTGGCCGCCCCGCGGTCTCGTCAATGGAGGAGGACAACTCACTCACGTCGAACACCGGTGGTCCGACGACGCCGACCAAGAACTGGCAACCGCGGGCGGTTATCGACATCAAAATGTCCAGTATTTACAACCGTACTGCACCGGAAGCACCGGCTGAACTGTTTAGGTAAGAGTATGATCAATGTGAAGAAAATTCTGGCATTTTACACAATATTCCATTAATCCACCAACAGAAAAGATCTTATCAGTGCCATGAAGCTGCCTGACTCGGAACCACTTGCCGCCGATGAGTACTGGGTCATCAATGATCAGTGGAAGCAGGAATGGGAACGTGGTGTGCAAGTCCCAGTAAATCCGGACTCGTTACCCGAACCCTCCGTATCTATCATCCAAGAGAACTTCTACAAGAAACGACAGGACTTCAAACTGTAAGCATAAGCATTTTAGTCTCTTCTGTAGGTTACTTACCGAGTATTCAAATTGTAATACATTTTTCTAATAAATATATAGTCCCAAAAAGAAGTACATACGGATCACCAAGGATGAATCATTTTCCCACGATCAACATTACTTATCGAACACGCCAGCTATCTCGGAGCAGGTGTGTTACTACGACCTCGACCAGTGCGACCAGGCCTGGTTGAAGGTCTTCAACGGAGAACGGAATCTAACCGGACTGGTGCCAGTGACTGATGAGCAATTCGAAAGGGTCGTTGAAGAACTTGAAGTAAGAGTCGAAGGTCAAAGGTAAAACAACAGTTCTTAAAATAAATTTTTCGCTTCTCACCCGTGAACAGGTTCGATGTTGGGATAAAATCCAGGCAATCATGAAAAGCGAAGAAGGTCTTGGCATCGAGTACGATGAAAACGTTATCTGCGACGTGTGCCGTTCGCCGGACTCGGAGGAAGCTAACGAGATGGTGTTCTGTGATAATTGCAATATTTGCGTACATCAGGCCTGCTACGGTATAACGAATATCCCCTCTGGTAAGTGTTTTTTGTTTATTTTCTTAAGCAGATATCGAGTATCGTAGACCGAATATCATTTGTTCAGCGAAGTAAAATTCAGTTGAACTCAAATTGCACATTCGGACATAAACTCTGCCTGTTGTCTTTTTCATAGTGAAGCTCCTGGCTATGCAATATTGCCATCTTTCCTCATGCTCAGGGTTTCTTTACTCGAACCATTTCCTAATTTAGGCTTCTTTTTTCCTCATTCAATAGGCCAGTGGATGTGTCGGACGTGTTCCATGGGCCAGAAGCCGGACTGTGTACTATGTCCGAATAAGGGTGGCGCCATGAAGTCGACTCGATCCGGGCAAAAGTGGGCCCATGTGTCCTGTGCTCTGTGGATACCGGAGGTTAGCATTGGTTCCGTGGACCGGATGGAACCTATTACGAAAATTTCCAGCATCCCGGCGAGTCGGTGGGCCCTGATATGCGTTCTCTGTCGAGAACGTGTGGGAGCATGCATCCAGTGTTCGGTGAAGACTTGCAAGACGGCGTATCACGTAACGTGCGCCTTCCAGCACGGTCTAGAGATGCGTGCTATCATCGAGGACGAGAACGCAGAGGACGGCGTGAAGTTACGATCGTACTGTCAGAAGCACGGTGTGCACAAAGGTAAACGCGATAATAAAAATTCCAACAATAACGCGGGTTCCGGTAGCGAGGATGAGTCGAGCAGCGTCGGGGAGGTAAAACGTAAGAAGCGTAAGGACATGACATCGGAGGAACGAAATCAGGCTAGGGCTCAACGCATGCAAGAGATCGAAGCCGAGTTCGATAAGCATGTCAGTGTTAAAGATATTAGTTGTCATTTGTTAGATGTTGATCAGGAAGCTATTCATTACATTTATAACTACTGGATTCTGAAGCGTAAGTCTGGCCATAATCGTCCACTCTTGCCTCCCAAATCAGACGATGTAGACATGGTTGCCCAGAATAAGGAGCAGGCAGACGATCTGGAGAAAATGAAAATGTTTGTTCACCTACGGCAAGATCTCGAACGGGTCCGTAACCTGTGCTACATGGTAAGCAGGCGAGAGAAGTTGTCCAGGTCTTTCTTCCGTATGCGAGAACAAACGTTTCATAAACAGATTGCCGCTCTCAATCGGGGGCCCAACGACCAGAAACCTTTAGACGAATCTACGATCGATGTTATCATGCAAGCCAACCACGGTCCTACGATATATGATAGACTATATTCAAGTGATTCCGTTAGTAATAGGGCAGTAATGAGTTTAGAAGATATGTTAGAACGAATAAATGGTGTACATAGTAGTATCGGTTCTGGAAGCAGCAGTAAGATAAATAACCGTAAACAGCAGCAACAGCAAAATGAGAAAACAAAGGAGGGAAGTGTGGGAACTGGCGGTAAGAAGCCTATTGATGTAAATGGTATGAATAAAGGTACTTCTCAACGATCAGCGGCTAATAAGCAAGATAATCCCTACAAACGGACCTACATCAACGGTGCAGCACGGCGCAGTGTTAGTGATATATCTAGTGAAAGTGACAACCATTCTCGGCGCAATTTGAGTACTAGTGCAAGTTCGGCCGAGGAGGAAGATGTCAAGAAGGGTTCACCACCAACGTCGAAGAAGAAGGCACGTCAAACCAAGGCAGCTGACAGGAAACGAAGAAAAGTTAGTTCATCGGCCGAGAAACCCCGCCCGAATTCGATAGAAAGCTCCAGCGAAGATGAAGCTAATGAACGGCTCAAGGCACCAGCTATTGCTGCGTCGGAAGGGCAACCACCCAACAAAGGAAACCAATCTCGAAATCAGTCTCTCCGTCAAATGGAACGTGAGCTGGTTAATGACAGTATGCATTTGTCCGATTCTAACGACAGTGATGAAATTGTTCCAATAGTATCTCGAACGGGTCGTCAAACGGTCGGATCAACTACATACGCGAACAATAAAATGTCCAACATCTACTCTGACTCGGATAGCACCGATAAGGATAAGACTGATAACACGGCAAGCGACTCGCAGCAGCATCCGTTCCGTACCAAAGCAGCAATGAAAGAATTCAACCTGGCAGAAGCTGATCGGCTTAAACAAAAATCCGTGTCACCAGCCAAGTCGACGAAAACTGCGGCTACGGTGGTAACGCCGATTACAGCTCACGCATCCGTGGCTCCTCCCACAAAGGCTGAAACCAAGAAACTGGTTGAAGAACCAGCTGCTACAATGGCAACCTGCGGCAGCAGTACAAGCAGTGGTTACGCCTCCTCAAATAAACCTGTCAAGGAACCCACTACTGCTGGCAGTGGGAGAAAGAAGCAAGAAAAAGATACTGCCACTAGCAAACAGCAGAGCAAACGAGAATTCATGGCTGATTTTCTTGTTGTGCCTCAACGTGAGGCTGCCAAGAAAGCCTCCGAGAATTTGATGAAAACAAACGTTGTTCTACCAGTGCAATCAACCTCGCAGACCCAACCGGCCAGCGTTAGTCAACCACCAGCAGCAACTAATAGTAGCAGTAGTAGGAAAGATATGAAAGAAGCTCGAGAACCTGCAATTATTAGTAGCGGCAGCAGCAGTAGTAGTTCAAGCAGCAGTAGTAGCAGCAGCAGTGGAGGAAGTACTAGTTCTGTGGCAAGCAATAGCAGTAGCAGCAGCAGCAGTAGTAGTAGTAGCAGTAGCAGCGGTATCAGCACCGGAAGTGGAACAAAAGATACTGAAACGAAGCCTCCGGTTAAAGCTGGCAAAGAAAGCATATCTGATGCACCTCAGAAAGCGGCGGCAGCTGCGAAACGAAGCAATAGCAAAGCTGCGAAACAAACACAACCCCCAGCGGAAATAACACCCAACCTTCTGCCCGATAAAGATCGGCCAGTTGAAAAAGATAGCAGGCGAGAAAAGTTGCCCGCCAGGGAACGTGCTGTGCCGAAAGAATCCGATGAACCCGAAAAGGATAAAGATTCTGCTGAAAAGCTTCGAGAAAGCTCAAAAGAAGCGTCACTGTTGGAAATGTTGGCGTATGTGCCGCAGCGGCAAGCAGCAAAAAAGGCCGCCGAGCATATCAAAAGCGGCATGGGCAAACCAGCCGAAGGGAATGCCACCCAACCGCAAGTTGCACCACCTGTTACCGCAGAAGAACGTCCAACCAAAGCGGCAACCAAAGCACCCGTATCGACAATGGCAAGTCGGAAGGAAGAAAAGAAATTGGCCACTCCTTCCAGCAGCTCCAGTTCGGAGACCAGTTCGTCTTCGTGTTCGAGTTCGAGCAGCTCAGGTTCGGATAGCGATGAAGAGGAGGAAGAACCAGGCAGCAAAAAGACATCGGCAGCCGCAGTGCCAACCAAGGCCGCTGCAAAAGGTGCGCCGGCGTCTCTGGCAGGAAAAACCAGTGCAGCCGCAAAGAAGACAGATCGGCAGATGCCCTTTCTTGACAAGAGTAAATCTTCCGAGTCTGGTTCCAGTTCTTCCTCGTCTGATAGCGACTCCGACTCCAGTAGCAGTCAAAGTGATGACTCGACGCGATTACAAGCAAAAGACAGCCGAAGAAAATCAGTATCAACAAAGCGAGAAGCTAGTCCTAAGAAACAAGTCGGTCGAAAGGAACTCGAGTCCGGAAAGAAAGGCGCACCTGCTGTCATCGTTCCTGCAGGAGCAACGACGACACCAACAAGCAAGTCGGCCGCAACCACACGTGCAAATGATAAGGCTTCAGCAGCCACTAAAAGAGAACAATCACCATCATCACTTGCGACCAAATCTGCAGCTTCCGCAACAGCCAAACAACAGCAGAGCAAGGCCGTACCCGTACCAGTCGAACCTCAGTCGTCAAATAGCAGCAGTTCTACGACCACAAAGTCTACCATACCCGCAAAGGATAAAGTGTCTAACGATCGCTCCCGAGCTTCTGACCTGCTCAAATCGGGAGATCATCCTAAGGGTACCGCTGGTGGCAAAATGATCCCAAACCGGCGGAACTCCTGTCTCATCACGCCGAACGAGATCAAGCCACCACCACCAGCAGTAGAAGCAAGCGGCAGCAAACTGGCGACCATCCGTGGTCGAAGAAAATCTGTTTTCGTAGACTTCGAGTGGGAAAAGAAAGAAAAAGAAAGACTGGCAGCTGAGGCCGAAAAGATGGTCAAAGAGGCACAGCAGAAGAGGAAGGCGGAGAAAGCTGCGGCTGAAAAGGCAGCAGAAGAGAAGCGGTTAGCAGCAGCGAAAGCAGCAGAAGAGAAACGCCTAGCTATTGAAAAAGCAGCAGAACAGAAAAGATTAGCGGCAGAGGAAAAACGATTGGCAGAAGAGAAGCGTCTGGCAGCCGCGAAAGCAGCAGAAGAAAAGCGATTGGCCGAAGAGCGGCGGTTAGCCGAAGAAAAGCGATTGGCAGAAGAGAGGCGGTTAGCCGAAGAAAAGCGATTGGCTGAAGAGAGACGGTTAGCCGAAGAAAAACGTCTGGCAGAGGAGGAGAAGCGGTTAGCCGAGGAAAAGCGTTTGGCCGAAGAAAAACGATTAGCCGAGGAAAAGCGGTTGGCCGAGGAAAAACGTTTGGCAGAGGAAAAACGGTTGGCCGAAGAAAAGCGAATAGCTGAAGAAAGGCGGCTGGCGGAAGAAACGAGGTTGGCCGAAGAAAGGCGGTTAGCTGAAGAAAGGCGGTTAGCTGAAGAGAGGCGGTTAGCTGAAGAGAGGCGACTGGCTGAAGAGAGGCGGTTGGCTGAAGAAAAGCGATTGGCTGAAGAAAGACGCTTAGCTGAAGAAGAAAGGCGGTTAGCAGAAGAAAAGCGATTGGCGGAGGAAATTCGATTGGCAGAGGAAAAACGAATTGCATCCATAAAGGCGGCCGAAGAGAAACGATTAGCTGCCGAAAGGGCTATGGAAGAAAAGCGGTTAGCAGCTGAGAAGGTAGCAGAAGAGAAGCGATTGGCCGCAGCACGGAAAGTCGCCGAAATAGAAGCCGAAGAGAGGAGGATAGTTGCCGAGAAGGCTGCGCTTATTGAAAGGGTAATGTCGGAGGAACTTAAGGTTGGTGGAAGGCATAGATCTAGTCGGAAAGAAGCCCAAGCGGCGGCATTAGTCGAATCTGATAAACGAAGACGGGACAGAAGTGGGAGTCAGGGTAGGCCTGCTTCAAGTATTGCTGCTCGTAAGGAGAAGGAAGATATAATACTCATAGATGATTCGTCGTCCCGAAGCAGTAGTGACAAGAAGGAGGCTGACTCTAGTAGAATAGATGAAAGGTATGCTGCATCAGTAGAAGTTGCATCTATTAGAGATGGGAAAAGCGATAAATACTCAAAGAGTTCTATTATTAGTGATGCAAATGAATTTGTTCCAAAAGAAGATGCTTTATCTAGTAGAAATGATATTATCGAACCAGTCGGAAAAACCAAAACTGAAAAGAAACTGGCGAAACTGAAGCAAGAAGAGCATCAACAGATAGAAAAAGCGAAGCAGAAGTCTAAGGATCGGCTGGCCGATGATAAAAAAGACATCGAGATTATTTCGCTGGTTGATGACTCGCGATCCAACGATGGCCGAGATGTGGTTATTGTGGAAGATGGTTCAAATGACACTCCCAAGGTCGAAAAGACCGAAGATGTAATTAAGAAGGTTAAGAATGCTTTGGTTGAACCGTCGTTAATATCCTCAGATGTTCATGCGATTCCAGTAAACATGGCCGAATCCGTCGACGACAAAAAACAGTTTGAACTTGAATCTTTGGCGATGGCCGTCGTACCGCAGAAGACAACTGCTGTTCCGACTACGAGTGCATCGTTCCAACAACCTTCCAACATGGAAAACATTCCAACAACCGCCAACAGTATGAGCAACGTTATGAACAATTTCAATAATAGTAGTAGTAGTAGTAATACCAATAGCAATAATTCAGCGGCTAACAAAGATGCTGGATTGAACACAACCGGAGGAGGTTTGTGTGCGTCGATATTCGACTTGCTGTCGTTGCCACAGGAGGGAGAATCGGTGACAGACGACACGTTCGGTTTGAATCCGCCTTTGAACTTCCCATTCATGGAGGATTGTAAGGAAGATACTCAGCGAGAAACGTTGAATTTGGTGGAGAAGTTGCGACAGAAGTACAAGAAAGGATCGAGCAGTGGACAGGAGGGCAAACATGATGATATCAAAGATACACGTTCTGATATCATCTCCCTGGACGATGATGCCAAACTGTTCGAGACAGGCAACCAACACGCTGGACTCGACTTCAACACAACCGGTAAGGACATTCCTGCCATTGCCCAAGCGCTTGAAAAGAGTAAATCGTTGTCTAACAATGACATGGAGTACTTCAACAAGTTCAACACTAGCGACGATGTGGAGAGTTCGTTGCATCACAATAAGAAGAATCTTAAGGACGATCATCTGGATCATCTCACAAGCAGACCGTCCGACGAAAGGTGGGTACCACCTTCAATGTTGCAAGATCACAACCAACAGCAGCAACCGGCGTCCACTACTATGAATGATAATCGCTCAATGTTACATCAGCAGCAGCAACAGCCACCTCCGAGTTGCATGGAAGCGGCGGCGGCTTTGCTCAACAATCAATCTTCTACCGGAAATCCGAAGCAACCATCACACCTAGGTTCACAAATTTCCGGTCTCTTCGATGCTATGGTGCAACAGCAGTCTAATCATCACCAGCACTCGCATCTAGACGACATAAATCAGCTACAAGGGCTTGATTTCATGCAGACTATCAAAAGTGTTGCGAATCAAAACGAAGCTACCTCACTACTATTCGAGAATCTTCAGCAACAAGCCCAGCAGCAGCAGCATCCGCAGCGTCGATGGAATGACATGGTGCCGAATCAGAAAAAGCATGAATGTTCCGTTATGCAGGAAAAAGAGAATATGCTTCTCAAACAACAACAGCAGCAGCATCACGATTTAAATGCTAACAATCATCGAAATAAGCTCAACGATCTCAACAATTTCATGGACATACAGAATCAACTCTCACAAGCTCAACCTCAACAACAACAGCAACAACAACCACCAAACAATGCCATCAATCCGTTGGAGCAGTTCAACTTTAACGAAACCTCACAGTATCCCGGTGCGGTGGCGCTGTTTCCTCCGGCCAATGTACAAGTTCCTTTTCCGTCTCCCGGGACGGCCATGTTCCCACCAAACTATGCTTCCAACTTCCAATCCGGGAAACAACAGCAACAACCTCATCATCCTATGTTGCCAACGGCGGCTGCTGGCGGCCAACCACAACAGCAGCAACAACAACAGTCCCAAAACGCTCCTCAACAGACCCAACAATCGCAATCAGTGCTTGGTGGTGGTGGAAAACCAGATGAAATGGTTGTTCCGAACAGTTTATGTGGCGCCACCTTCACCTCAACTTCGCACAATATCGCACTAACGGAGGCAATCGTATCGCCACCAACGCCTCAGCAGAAACAACCCATGACGCCCCAGATGGCAGCAGCGTCTCCACTGGCGAACATGGTTTCCCCTGCCAACCAACAGCAGCCAACTCCCGAGCACAATTTCATGATGAACCATTCGCCTGGCATGATGGGACCACATACACCGCAGATGCAACAACAACGAACGCCTCAACAAGAGAGCGCCGGTATTCTGCAATCTTTGGACCAAAACAGTGCTTCTAAAAAATCTCCAACCAAATCATCTCGTTCTTCCTCGCGGTTACAGCAGAATCAAAGTCACGAAGCATCGGCGATAGGCCATATGAAGTCACCGGCCAACATTAGTCCTGGAAAAAGCCCAAAAACTCTCGATTCGAAGCATCAGCAGCAGCAGCATAGCCAACAATCACAACCGACTTCGGTAGTAAGTGGAAAGGGTACTGGTAAGAATGAAGGTGGTGCTAAACGTGGCCCTCGCGGACCTAGAACAAACAGTCAAAGTCAACGAGGTGGTGCAGCCAGTAAAGGCAAAAATGGTCGGCAGTCCAGAGGCGGTCGACAGCAAATCAGCTTTATCCCACAGCTGCCCCATAATGATTACGACTTCATGGGAGGTACGATCCACAACAAGCTTATTGGTACTGTCTACGATCCGGACTTTGATGACGATCTCACTGGCAATAGCATGGAGAAGTTGCGGGATATGCGCGACAGGCGACGTTCGATTGATTGCCGCATGCCGGATTCTTTCCGGACATCTCGTGAACCATCTAAATCGCCCAAATTCCCAAGTCTGAATCTGTATTCATCGCAGAATAATGCTCTTGCTGGTACAAAACAGAGCAGATCTTCTTACACGCCAACTTCCTTGCAGTCAAGTTTAGGTTCTGGAATGGTCACTGGAACAGACATCAGTGTGTCACAGCCAAGTGTCTCTACGAGATTGCAAGATATGGTGCAAACCGTACTACCCGGACCAGTCGATATGCGAACGTACAACAGTGGTTTCGACTCATCCGCTAATACAGACGCGTTCAACAATCATTTACTTGGAGCGTTCGCCAGCGGTACGGCTGATCAAACGTTGGTCGATATTGATGAAGATATGGAAAACGAGCTGCAATCAGCGCTAAAAGCTAGTAACAACAAAGTAGACAAAACACCAGCTTCATTATCGGCTGCGTTATCAGCGGTATCGACGGATTCTTCAAGCACGACGACAACCCTAACTAACTCGGCTGCATCCGCTGCGGCAGTGGTATTGACTGTGGGATCCACTTTGCTAGAACCAGTTGAACAGCCTCAAGAAGAAACAAACGATTCAGACAGCATCATAACCAAAGTGTCACTATTCGACTCCAGGAGCATCATGAAGTTGAAGATCAAGGGACCGCTAGCACAACTAGATAATAGTTCATCGTCATCTACGGCTACGCTTCAGCAGTCCAGCGTGATGGATCCTAGTTTGACCGCACCCATCATGTCGACGCCGATGGCCGGTGCTGGTTCATCCAATCTAAGACGAATGCGAAAGAAGGAATTGCTTCGTCAGTACTGGAATCAGGACATGAATCATGACGACCAAACCGGTCTGCAAGTGGTAGACCAAATTCCGACCATGTCTATTGCTTCAACCAGGACTGTTGGCATACCGAAGGCAGTAGACTCTTTGAGTACAATTCCCACTAAAGACGATTACAAGGATTATGGCGGAGTCGACTTCAAAAAGCGAAAGAAGCTATCGTCCAATATGTCACGAGAACTGCGTGGTATCGGACCTACGGAACACGAAATTCTCGAGAGGCGAAGAAGCGTTGGATCGACGGGAAGCAACGGTTCGAATAGTAATCTGGCGGCGGACGTTTCACCGGTAGTGAAACGAAGATCCAGGCCCAACCGAACAACTACAGTCACAGCTGTAAATCAGCCGCAGGCGGCTCCAAAACTCAAAATCAAATTCGGTTCGGACGTGGTGGAAGCTTCAGGATCAAATAACGATCGCCGACGTCCGCCCAAAAAGAGACTGGCAATCGCGATAGCCATGCCCACTTTAGAAGATCTCCGGCGTGACGCTATGATGTTTGCTGAGCAAATGAGGTTCGACGACGAAGAGGGTCGAAAGTCCAAGAAGCACAAAAACAAAGACAAAGAGCGTGATCGAGAGCACAAAAAGCGCAAAAAGGAAAAGAAGCACAAGAAGGAAAAGGGCGAAAAAGTGGAGAAAGTGGAAATAATAAATAAGTCGGACGATGCCACACGGATTGTGATAAGGCTTGGGAAGAAACCGCAAGTGCCAGATGAAGTGATGAATGCTCCTTTGCTAGGGCATGGACTCAACTCTCCGGAGGTGGATCCGCTAGCGTTAGATCATATGGAGCTTGATAACTCCAACGATAACAGCAATAGCAGCGGTGGAAGCAGCAAACCACCACCAATCACCCCAATCCGGTTGAAAATCGCTCGCAATTCTGCCGGCGGAGGATACGTAATGTCTTCGAAGAACAAGGACAACGTTAAGGCAATGCATTCGTCGGTTGTACCAACATGCGAGGAAACAAAAACCCTCAACATCGTCCTTCCGAAGTTGGACCTTCCACTGAACAAAGAAATGATCGACTTAACGGCTGTCCCAAGTGCGGACAAACCGAATTCAGACACAATCTCCACCCCTCCCGAAGATCAACCCTTGCTCGGATCGGTTGCTTCCGTTGATCCCACACCATCCGAGGCGGCTGCCAGTCTTTGCAAGGAGAGTCATCCTACGTCCGATCTAGGTTCAATGGCTCCGTCATATTCCTCTTCCACATCCACAACTGCCACGTCTTTCAACAGTCTTGCTAGTAAGAGTGCAGCCGGGGGTGCGTTCAATGCATTCGGGTCGTCAACCCTGGAAGCGCGACCACAGACAAAACCATCAGAACAGCCGCAGCAAGAACAGCAAGCGCAACAACCGCATAGCGAACTCAATGCCGCCGGTGGAAAGGACTGTGAAGTCAGATGACGTTTTGTGTAAATAGTCGTGTAAATGTTTCATTGTTGTGCGCGTCATCAGTCACCACCAGTCGAAGAATTGTGCATATTGTTTTTTTTTTGTTTGTCTTCAAAGCTTCCTGTTGGTACTATACATATATATATATTTTTGAGAATATTTTGTTTTACCGTATTAATCGTGTGTAGGGTCTTCAAAAGAGACGTCCTGGCGACAAATGGCTTAACAGATATTGTGAGAACAAGGGAAATATTTTCCCGCTCACTTTAAAGTGTATTTTCATAGCTTTTCGAACACTCAACTACTTCCTGTTTTCTGTGAGAGTGAGAGGTGATCATGGTACATAAAGTTTATTCTGTTTAGAAGTTTATTATTTTTATAGATTATAAAAGAAACCATTTGTTCAAATGCAAATATACAACTTACCCGTTAAGAACTACAGCTAAGTTATACACTCATTCTTTTCTACCGATACTACGTTGGATAAGTTCATGTTTTCGGACACTTTAAGATCAAAAGTATGCTTTCGGTTTCATATAGGATCACAGATTATAAAACGAGCCCAACCATAAAATTCTACGAGTGCCGAAACAACCGAGATTAATAGAGCGGAGTGCATAATAGTTGAGTTACAGGTAGAACGAATTGTGTATGTTTATCCTGTTGCTTTGGGTTTGTCAAACTGTGGGTAATATTTGCTTTTAATTTCTTTACAACAACGGACTCATACTTTTTTGTTCATTTGATGTTGTGACTTGGATCTATCTGGTATTCGATACTGGTTCTTTCAGTAGAAGGAAATAGTTCAAAAGGTCAGGAACCAACAATTTTTTTGATATTTTGAATTTTTAAATTTTTAAATAATTTGCATGGAACGGAAAATTTTGAAAAACATTTGGTATAAGACCGTTTGGCATAATGAGTTAAATGTTTAAGGGCTATTTGGCATAATGTATTGGGCATTTAAGGCCATTTGGCATAATCGTTAGAAAGATGCGTCAAATACAGTGGGCCATTTGACACAGCGACTATTTGATATAATGTCCACAACAAAAAACATATGCCTGTGAATATGATTCCATCTTTAGAATATGTATTTTCGTGGTATAAATCAAAGGAGAAGATGTCCCCTTCTTTAAAAGTATTCATTTGCCCGTAACAAGGCAAATAATGAATCCTTCTAAAGTACACATTTAGCTAGAATAAGGCAGAAGAGTAAATCATACCTTCTCCAAAAGTACGCTTTTGCCCGGAATTAAGCTAAAGAATAGATGACCCCTTCTTCAAAAGTACGCATTTGCCCGGAATAATGCAGAGAAGTAGATTACATCTTCTTTAAAAGTACGCATTTGCTGGGAATAAGGCAGAGGAGTAGATGACCCGTTCTTCAAAAGTACGTATTTTCCAGGAATAAGATAAAGGAGTAGATGATTCCTTCTTTAAATGTATTCATTTGTCCGGAATTAAGCGAAGAATATATGATTCCTTTTTTTGAAGCGGGCCTTTGACCGCAATAAGGTACCGGTGTAAATGATGTTTTTTTTAAAAATAAGTTTTTTCCTGGAAAAAGGCAGAAGAGTAAATGACATCTTCTTCAAAAATATGCATTTGTCCAAAATAAGTAAAAGCGTATATTATTCCTTTTCTACAAGTACGTGTGCTTTTAATAATACTAATAAACGAATTATTCCATCTTTTAAGGCTCAAGGAAAGTTGGGCAAAGATAACAGCTTTCTGAATGAACCCGCGGTGTGTCGTCTGTCTCTTTCCGTCCATTTGGAAAGTTGTGATTGTGTTAGTGCAACACCGGGCAATATCACAAACACTCATTCAAAAAATACTGATTTATGTAGTGGCATGTTTCCAACCTTCATTCCCCCTTAAAGCACACATTTTTCCCGTATAAAGGGAAAGATTGAATAAACTCATTCTTCAATCGCGCGCATTTGCATGGCTTAACATGGCAAAACATGACTAACAAAAACACGCATTTGTCAGAAATAATTCTTCATTTAAATCAAAAATTTGCCGAAATTTAGGCGAAAGAGTAAGTTACTCCTTAAAACCACGCATGTGCCCAGAATAGGACGAAAACAGAAATTACTCTTGTGAAGCACGTGGAGATTTTATAATTCATTTAATTTTTATGCGTTATGCCAAATGGCTCCTGGCTGCTCAGCTCGTTAATGCCAAATGGCATTATGCCGAAATATAGCCTTATACAAAATTTGAGCTCAATCGGTCATGCTTTATATAAGACCCATGATTAAAGTAGGTATTTAGGTAACCAGATAAATTTCCTGCCAGCACGCACGAAACAAGAACAACATGGAGTTGCCCTTTTTGAATATATTTAGAAACCGCGCTGAAGGAAAACTTATTCGTCTTGAAAGGTTTATTTTATTAACTCTGAAAGATTTTTTTTTGTTTTATGAAATGAGGCAACCTGTACCTACTTGAAGTCATTTCAACTAACCCGAGATTTTTTGTCTTCAAAAAAAAAACTACTTTAACCTATTTCAAGTTGCTTTTCTCACGCACTTGAGACAAATCGGATATTTGGGTAAAATTTCACTGATTTAGCAGCAGTAGAACTGAACAGTAAGTAATTTAACGCATATTCGTTGATTTAGAGCAATGATCTGTTAGACAAAGTTTTGGTATCCGTTACGTGTTATGGGATCCAAAGTGTTAGGTGTTAATAAAAATCTAGAATTGTAAATAACTTTTGAAAAAGGTTATTGGGAAATTAGTCCCATGAAATTCGAATTATCGAAAAATAAGGATTCGGTTTTGCTTATGCTACAATCGTTGGCAACATTAATTAGCTTTGTCAGTGAGCGAAACATGAAGATAGAACCTCAGATCATTTTTTTTACTGGAAAACGGCGGACATTTTTTTTGTCTTGTTTTTAATGTTAAACAGGGAGGCTTTTTATTTTGATTAATTTTGATTTCTATCAATATGATGATAGATTCTTGAACTACTTACAAATATGCTAAATTTTGTTTTGTTTCTTTCATTACCATGCGTATGTTTAATCTAGAAGGAAAAATTTCGATAATGTGAAACAGAAGAAATATGCTCCAATGGAGCTTGAAGTATGAAATGCGCGACAGAAATCCTTTTGTTGTGTTTTGCACAGGACAAAGAGTATGATTTTTTGATTATTTAAGTCATCAATATTGTTCGATATCCGCTCTGATTAAAATCGACAAGCCAAGCACAAGTTCTAACAAAGTACGTAGATCCATAGTAGGGTCTCTTTTTTCTTTTTTGCCAATAAGTTTGTACAGCGAAGGTTATAAAGCCAGCCTAACAAGCCTCCCGTTTGGATTAACGACCTATGTAAAAAGTTAAGCTTTGCTTGTGTGATGATCGACTAGACTAGTATAGATATCGGATCGAGCAATTTGTGTTTAAGAAAATCGAATTAATTAACTTCTGTCCTGCTTGAAACACAATAGAATGATTACTGATCCTGGATTTCATCCACCATTTCATACAACTACGTACTATGTGAAGTTGAGTTATGTAAAGGTCGAAGGGCTGGATTTTAAAATAGTCCGAAAACATGAAATTGTCTGGTGCACAACACCCAAGCTGTAAATAGTCGATCAGGCAAGTTTTAATTGTAGCATAACTGCAAAAAATATTTAAGCCTCAACAATAGGAGTAGCAAACTTTGAAAGGTTAATAAAACAAAAATTAGTTAAACAAATAACAATATACCTTATAAAAATTTAAAGAAACAAAAAAAAAAGAAAAAAAATCAAAAATGAACATAAAAACAGGAATGCAAAACAAAAAAAAACACATTGACAACAATAAATAAAAAGCCGTTTCATTTTTTTTACACAACAACCAAGCAGAACAATCTTGTTTAAAACTTGTTGAAAACTTGAGGGACGTCATGTCCAAAACTACCCAAGGAAAGTGCATCAAATATATAGGTGAAAGGAAAGTAGTATAGCAAAAAAAGAACAAAAACTAGAATTGAACGATAAATAGGAACAAATGTAAAAAAAGCAAAAAACAGATAAAGAAAAAATGTGTATGAATAACCAATCGATCTCGAATGAAGACGTTGCCGTTTAACTAATGATACGCGGGTGTTTGTAAAAGTGTGTGTTTGCAATGTATGCATGAGTAGTGGTGCTCCAGTTGAGCGTGTTATGTAAGTATAGGTGTGAAAAACAACAACAAAAGAAACACAAAAAACAATGAGATTGTACTTGACTTCCTCCCATCACACATGCACTGTAAATAGTTTCCACAAAAAAAAGTAATACTTAAGAGGGCGCTAGTAGCGAATCCGACCTCCGGTGTACCGCCCCTCCCCCTCACCACCCCTCTCCACTTCTGCAGACTAAGGTTGGGAATCCACTGTGTAAATATACCATCGATTAAAAGAGGGTGTAAAGCTGCTATAGTTTGTAAGGAACTTGTTTTTATATACATGTGAAACAGAAGATACGCGAGGCGGGAATTCATTCATCAGTTGAATGTTTGAATGATGTGTACAGTTTAGTAGCGAAAGGAATGAGAAGAGATAGGGGTGTACAAATTACCCGAAAACAGTAGCTAAAATGAATTATGAGAAGGAATCCTCTTGTAATACAATTATATGGAGTATACATAAAAAATTGTGACAATGAAGCTAGCGAATGGAAGTAGATACTTTTAGTTGCTATTAGTATTAATTTTTGTGTCGTACCGATTACTATTTTTCGTGTCCAATAAGCTATTTAATTTATTTATGAAAAATCCCCTCCTTTGCATATAGGGTTAGGTATGTAAACACTGGAAACAGCTATGTAATTGATAGTTGTGGTTTGGAAAGAACCACTTAAGCAAAGGTTCTCCTTTCAAAAAAAGGAGAAACCACCAAGTTGACTATTTTAAAGAGTACAGCGACGACAAAATGAATCGTAACTATATATGTATTATATAACTCTAAATAACAGGAACACGTTTAGATGATAATGATGTCGCAAGGCATGTTGATGAAACAGTAGATGAATTAAGAAATACCACGATTTAAAACAAAAGATAACATTATCTTCGAGCACGCCGCAAATGGCACAGAAGAGAAAACACAAGTAATATAAATAATGATGAAAGGTAATTTGTGAATATGAGTAAAAATTCTCTCTTAGTTTCTTAGAACACGTAAATGTCAGATATCATGTAAACAGAACATTATTATTAAAAACCTGGAGAATTCAACATAGAGCGAACAGAGCGAGAGAAAAATCCATTAAGAAAAAACGCAATATATTTTTATTTTTATTTTATATTTAATTTCATTTAAATCTCTGTAAATTATGGAAAATTTACGACAAAAATCAATATAAATAAATTATTCTTAAAAATACATAATTGAAAATAATAATTAAACCATGTTTGTTTTTTTTTCTACGCCTTGCAAGGTGCATCCAATTAGCCTTAGTATCACAGTATCCACAACGCGGCCCAAAATAGGTAAGTAGCAAACGTATGTAGAATAAGGTTCCCTGTCTTGTAGTGCGCTTTTCGAAATTCCTTTTTGGTGGTTGTAGCATCAGTAAAATATGGTAGAGGAAAGTGGGGCAAGATGGCCACCCTAAGCGGTAACCTTTGTAAAATAGTGACACTATTTCAAAATCTGCTGATTTGTCCATGATTTCACACATTCATGATGACCCTTCTTTGACATAAGTATCAATATACACTGATTAATGACGTTTCAGTATCTTATAAATTGGTTTTAAAAAAGGTGTTTTTATGATGCATATATTTACCATATGGGGCGATATGACCACCCCCTCGGGGCAAGACGAGCAAGGCCTAAAAATTATATAAAAAAATTGCTAAATTTATTTAGAACAGGGGACTCTTTTCCTGCACTTCTATGGATTATGTACAAATGATGTTCCGCTTGAAAATGTCGAATTCCATGTTGATTTGTTGACCACTGGCTCTACGACAATATCAAAATTAGCCAAAAGCTGATTTTTACGATTAAAACTTCGTTATTATAAATCATCTCTAATTCAGGCAGAAACTCTTGATCATTTTTAAAATGCATTTAAGGGCTAGGCGACTCTTAATCCTGGAGATGACCTTGTTTCTAAATACAGTTGGCAATACCGCCCCAAGCCGACATATATATAAAGATTTATATTGTGGGGGTCTGATCCGGTAAAACGATAAATAACCGCGGCGAGTACTTGGGAATAAAATATCTTTATTATCGAACGTGTGCTTACACTGTTGTCTTATATAAAACTGACATGACATATATACAGACACGGCAATACTCAACTTATAATAGGGTGGATCAGAATGATACCACTATATACGCCCCCCCAGTTACACCATGAATCGAACACGCTGCCCTGCTGGTGTAATGACTGTGTGACGATCATCTTGGGGATAACTTGACAAATTCTGATCATAAACAAATGCAGGCTTAATTCTATCGATCGAAACTATCTGATTCTTTCCGAACACCAGAATTTCAAAGTATTTATCACTTCGCTTAACAACTTCATAAGGTCCCTCATATGGTTGTTGAAGTGGTCGCCTAACTGAATCAACCCGAACGAACACATGACTACAATCCTTCAACCTTTGGTTTACGAAGACTCGTTGCCTGGAATGACGCGTTCCTACGGGTGCCTTTACGTCCAGGAATGCTTGATGTAGGATTTTTGCAAACTCCGTGCGGTCCACGTCTGTAATAGGTGGATCGTAAAATTCTCCCGGAATTCTCAGCCGCTGACCGAAAACGAGCTCTGCAGCTGAACATTTAGAATCTTCACGAAATGCGCTTCTTAGCCCAAGCAGAACCAAAGGAAGACGTTCATGCCAATTATTTGAAGCGGTGCACATTAATGCCGCCTTCATCGTTCGATGGAAACGCTCAACCATTCCATTCGATTGTGGATGATATGCGGTGGTGTGGATATGATGAACTCCAAGTAGCTGCGTCAATTCCTGGAATACTTCCGATTCGAACTGACGACCCTGATCAGTGGTGATTGTTTCGGGTGTACCGTAACGTGTAATCCACTCGGTATATATAGCCATTGCTACCGTTCGCGCTGTTATGTCTTGGAGTGGTATTGCTTCTGGCCAACGCGAAAAACGATCAATCATTGTAAGTAGATGACGGAATTCTCTTGAGGGGGGCAGTGGCCCAACCAAATCTACATGTACGTGTCGGAATCGTGCTTTCGGCGCCTCAAAAGTCGAAAGTGGTGCGACGGTATGACGTGAGATTTTCGATTTTTGACACTGCAGGCATGACTTCACAAACTTGAGTATGTCCTTGTTCATCGATGTCCAAACAAATCTATCGGCGATAAGTTTTTTTGTGGCCCGTATCCCAGGATGCGCCAGTCCATGTAATTGTTTCATGACTGACACTCGGTGTTTTTCTGGAAGATAAGGCCGAATACAATTATTAACGGACACATCACAATATATCGGAGAAGACAATGATGGAATTCGTCTCAGCTGGAGATTAAGCGATGTTTTATTCGAATTCACTAGATCTTGTAGTTGACGGTCATTTACTTGATCCCTGGCAATGGAGTTGAAATCAATTTCGGCAACAACTGCATTTACTCTGGACATAGCGTCAGCAACAATGTTGTTTTTACCACTGATATGGCGAATGTCAGTGGTAAACTCTGCAATATATTGCAGATATCTTTCCTCATGAGGTAATCGACTGCTTGGATCGGTAGTCATGGCATAAGTCAGCGGAAAATGGTCGGTAAAAATCGTGAACTCTCGTCCCTCAATCAAATGTCTAAAATACTTTACAGCTAATTTCGTTGCCGTTAGCTCTCGACCAAACGTGGAGTACTTTTGTTGACTAGGAAATAACTTGACGGAAAAAGTCCTAACGGGTTCCAAATACCCCTTTCAAGTTGCTGCAGAACTGCGCCAGCCACAAAGTTGGAAACATCCACCATAAGTCCAAGTGGCTTTGACGCATTTGGGTAGTGTAGCAAAGTAGCCTCTGCTAGCGACTTTTTACAAAACTCGAAACAACGAGCAGATTGCTCATTCCAAGAAATTGGTCTGGAATCCTCCGGTTGTCTGGAATTAGCATCCTCAAGTCATCCTGGATTTCAACAGCATGCGGTACAAAACGTTTGTAGACGTTCAGCAGCGCAAGGAAACGGCGTAAATCCTTGACCGTTTTTGGGACTTCATAGTCCAACACTGCTTGAACTCTAGTAGGAAGCGGCCGTACTCCTTTTTCACATACCACGTAACCCAGAAAGTCAACTTCAGGGAGCGAAAACTTGCATTTCTCAATATTAATAGTTAGACCATTTTCCTTCAGGCGGTCCAAAACTATTCTCACATGCTCCTTATGCTCCACGTCATTCGATGAAGCTATGCATATATCGTCAATAAAAACAATGACGAAATCAAGGTCCGCGAATAATTTGTTCATAAACCTTTGAAAGGTTTGGCTTGCATTGCAGAGGCCGAAAGGCATTCGAGTAAATTCAAAAAGCCCGAAAGGAGTTATAACGGCGGTTTTCGGTATATCGGCCGCCTCCACCGGAATGTTGTAGTAGGCTCTCACAAGATCCAACGTAGTGAATATGCTTTTACCTTCAAAACGATTCAAAAGATCGTGTACATGCGGAACGGGATATCGGTCCGGGACTGTTGCCTTATTAAGAAGCCGATAATCTCCTACAAACCTCCACTCACCATTCTTTTTTGGAACGCAATGTAATGCGCTGGCCAATTGCTACTTGACGGTCTACAAATGCCTACTTCGCACATAATCCGAAACTCATCCTTCGCCGCTTTCAATTTTTCCGGGTGCATTCGACGAGCTTTACACGCCGGTGGACCGGTGGACCACGCGTGACGATGTGATGTGTGACATCGTGCAAAACCTTCTGATGCGCAAACGATTGCGAAAGAATTTCTCGATAATCAGATAGAACTTCGTGAAAAGGATGGGTAGCGTTGATGACAGTTATGCCATGTATGGTTGTAGTTCTCAAACATCCGGAACTGCGAAGGTTGGTGGTGCCATCAATCTGTTGATGGCGCTGCAAATCAACAAGTAAACCGAAATGCGCCAATAGATCTGCACCGATGATTGCGCAGCTAACGTCCGCCATCACAAATCGCCACGTAACACGTCGTCGTAAACCAAGGTCCAAAGAAAGAAACTTGCTCCCATAAGTACTAATTTTCGTACCGTTTGCAGCATGTAATGAAAACAGACCTGTACTGTTCCGTTTATCAGATTTAGATGCCGAAATGATGGACACATCTGAACCGGTGTCCACAAGAAATTTGCATCGAGAAATGGTATCCAGTATCACTAGACGACGACTTTCGAATCCATCACCCACCCGCGCCGACTCTAGGGGTGAGAATCTAGTTTTTTGTACGGTCATATGAGCATGGTTCGCGGCAATGTTCTGCGTTTGCTCCATATTTACGATGATACCAACAAATCGAATCGTTTACTGCCCTAGGTCTGCAAGCGGATCGACCACGTCTCATGTTCTGTCCATTTTTCAATCGGTGAATTTCAGTTGTGAGCACCTCTATTTCCTTCCTCAATGATGCATATTCGGTCGACGGTCGAAACGGAAACCGCCGAAACGCAGCTGTTGGAGGAGTCAATCATTTTGTCGGCCATTTCGGCAAGCTTTGCCAAACTTCCATCGCTGATTGCCAAAACGGTCCTGATGTTGGCGGGCATTCGTTGCAAGAAGAGCATTTTCATTAGGTTGTCGTCGACATTCAGGCCAGTTGCGATTTCACTCATCCGGGCAAGGAGATGAGTCGGACGAAAATCTCCTAGATCGCACGAACTGAGAAGCTGCTCCAACCGAGCTTGCGGAGATAATGCAAAGCGGGCAATCAGTCGGTCCTTAATTGCTTTGTATTTACTGTCTGCCGGCGGGGTAGAAACAAGATCCGCTACATGACAGATGACGCTTTGATCAATTTTAGCGATAATATGCCAAAATTTGGTCTCATCTTTGGTGACTTGCGCCAGGCTAAATTGGGCTTCAGCCTGGGCAAACCACATATGTGGATCGGTTTTCCAAAACTCGGGCAACTTCACCGAAACCGATGATGTTGCTGCCGCGACGTCCGGATCAGTCATATTTGAGGTTACGTGTACCTCTCGAAATGCTTCCTCACTTTTCTGGATACAGGTCGAAATTCATTAAATTTTTAGTGAATTCTTCGCGAACTACGGAAACTGCGCGCGTCGGGGTCATCAATTGTGGGGGTCTGATCCGGTAAAACGATAAATAACCGCGGCGAGTACTTGGGAATAAAATATCTTTATTATCGAACGTGTGCTTACACTGTTGTCTTATATAAAACTGACATGACATATATACAGACACGGCAATACTCAACTTATAATAGGGTGGATCAGAATGATACCACTATAATATCCTATCAATCATTATGACTGTGAATCTCCTCAAATTATTATTGTAGATAGGCTACACTGCCGTGTCAAGCATATCTGTCCCATGTCGAAAAATATGCAACTGAGAAAAATGCGATTGAAGTTGGAAACGTATTTTTCAGTTTGTAGCTAAATTTCCCCATGAAATTTTGATTAATAAACGCATATCGATAAAAATAGTGTATTTCTAATGGCTCAGTATGTTTCAAAGGATAAACACTGTTTTTTTTAGTGAAATTGCTTCAGTGGGACATTTATGCTGCGAAATTGAAGACAAAATTGATAATTCCAAGCATATTTGTCCCAGTGCTAGAGTATCATCAGATTGCTTTGCGCTTAGCAAAAGTTTAGTTAATTCTGGATAATAACCTGATTCAAATTAGATGCATTAGGTCTTTTCAAAGCGTCTTGTTGTAAGGGGCTGTACACTAATAACGTAAGCTTTTGGGAGAGGGGGCTCTTACGCTCCATCGAAAAAAAATGTGTATGAAAAAGCTGACATGGGGACGAGTGTGTCTGAAAAACCCCAGAGATATTATACCTTACATAAGGGTAAGGACAGTGAGAATTGATTCCTATACATAATTTGATCCTGAAATAAATTCAGGATAATTATGTTTCAGCGCAGCGCTATGGAATTTATTTCAGATTAGGATCTGATTTGTCTAGTGGATGTTTCACCTGTGTGGGGTGCGTGTATGAACATTTGTAAACACATATTTAGGACCTTTTTTTTTCGTAAATAGTTGCACTCGACGGGAAATTCGGCCCCATTGTTTGGTATTGAAAATCGATTAGTCACTTCGTTCCGAAGCTATTGCAAAAATCTTCTATATATGTAAATGAATTGGGCCTACCTTATAGCCAAGCGCTTAGAAGTTAGAAGCACGACTACAAAGCGATGATGCTTAGGTGGCTTGGTTGGACTCACGGTCAAAGGAATTTTCGGGTGCATTTAGCCATAAAAGTGTTATCGTGTTAGCCTCATCATATACGAATGCAAAAATGATAATGCCAATGAGGAAAGGAGAAAAAGTGTAAATAGATACATAGAATGCCAATAAAAATGAGAGACCATTCTCATTTCTATTGTTTGATTTAATCACCGCGGGATTTTATTTAATTTTTCCGCTATATTGGCTTTTCTCGGTGATAATGAACAGAAACAGCATTATTTTCCGTAACGCGTTTCGGCTTACTGACCTTTAGCCATCATCAGACGTAACGTGCTGGATGTAACCAGTCAGCTTGGCCAGTCAAATTACATTAAATATTCTCACTTAAGTTTTAATATAAATCATCTAAACATGCTTCAATTATTACTTTTCAATTTTCATGATGCACAAGAATGGCGTTAACAATGTTAGGTGGATTCACCTTTTTTTACCCATTGAAACTGTACCACAACCCATATTCTTTCTCTGAATGATTTGATAATCTCTGAATGATTTGGCCTCTTCGAAGTAATTTAATACATGTTGTATGAAATTTGTTTCAGTGGGACAGTTATGCTTGGAAACTCTACAATGGGACAAAATGACCCGATATTTTTTCGCCAAGTTTTCGAACAAACTATATGTATTTATTTGTTCGCAATAAAATATACATTAATTAAGAACGTTTGGTGCATAAAACTCAAAAATGATAAAAATCGACATGGGACAGATATGCTTGGGACGGCAGTATAGTTATATAAATGCCTTGGTAAATATCAATTTGTGCTAAAAAATCAGTAATTTAGGCTTCAATCCTTAAATAATGTAACCACAAAATTATAAGAAAAATCGAATTTCAATTAAACCATCTTCAAATCAATATTACAAGAACAAGTGAGGTTGTCAAAGCGCGTTTTTCAGTTGTATAGCCCTTTTACATTATTGTTAATCATCCCTCGTAATAGTAATGTGAATATAATGCTCACTTAAGTCATACTTAACGTTGGCTGTCTTGCCCCATATGGCGATCTTACCCCACTTTCCCCTACGGTGTCTCCACAGTCATGGGAAGCACTCAGATATGGGACACTTTTGTATTTCAAGCTGGAAAACTAACCGAAAAGAAATTGTTTGTCTTTACATACTGTAATATTTTTGTAATAATATTTCATCATTATTCTATCATCTCTTGCAGTCAGTTTAGTTTTTGACGGAAATCAAATGCTGTTTTTGGGCAAATGAAGAATTTTTATTTTGCAGCTGTCAAATTGTTATCGTTTTTTGGCAGAAGCGTAAGAAGTGCTTTCGATGATCATAAGCTTAAAAAGTGATAAAATTATTTACCTCCAATCGAAAAAATGGTACGGACGGCATCATCAATGCTCGTTTTTTTACTTTTCCGTCGAGATTTACTCAGATTTCGTGATAAATTACTAAAAAAAATCTAATTTGAAAACTGTTCTATAGAGTAGAGTGAGGCAAGAGTTCCCACTTAGTTTTCAATCGAATGTGTGGCCCTTATGAAGCAAAATTCTGCATATCTAATCAATGTCGACGATTTGTATACTTTTCCTGTTTTTTTTTAATCTTTCGTTTATTTGGAAGGCTCATTTGCCGTGAAGCGTTACGGTGCCGAAATCAAGTTTTACAATACTTTTCTTGATTCTTATACATAGTGTTAGTTTTGGGGAACCGAAAGACTCGTGGTTTGGTCGAGGTTAGGGTATACAATAATACAGTAGGAAAGGAAAGGATTTTAGGGTACTTAAGTAACTACGATGCTAATTAGGAAGAGTGGAATCGCCAACTTCCTATTGTTAACATTTCGTGGATAAAGGGCGGGCTCTTCTCCCCATCTATTGGGTCAATCTGGGAAACGAGGGCGTGTTTGTATTGTTATTTGTACGAACTTTCTTCTGGAAGGAGATTCTCTATTCATCCCGTGGATTTCGCATAAGTGTATCTGCTTATGGAACCACCCCACCCATTTTTGGCCCTTCATACAGGAGTTTGATGAAATGCAAACAATAATATAAACATGATCAAATCGTTCGTCAGATATGGCCAGTGCTATCGGCAGGTGCCTTGCTACAATAGATGGTAGTATAATCATCATCATCATCTTAAGTAACTACGATGCTAATGCTCACAAAGTTGACATTCTTCGCGATGTTTCGCATCTGTAACGGGATAAAAAAAACTTTTTTTAGACGACAGACATTGAAATGGACAACAAGAGGAAGACATTCGTAATGGGGAACAACAGACAAGAGGAAGGGCAGACTAAGGTTACAGTCTTACATCAGCAACTTTCAATAATTTGTGGACCAGGGACATGTACTCGAAATCAAGGCCCGACAACACTTCCCTAATAGGCTTTGGTTGTTTTCCTCGGACCCGGAGATGTTCAGTTAGCGCAGATCTGGGGCCACGATGCTCCTCGCACGCCCACACGACATGATCGATGTCCTGATAATCCTCGCTGCAAACACAGAGATTTCCTTCCGAGAGCCCCACTCTGAAAAGATGTGCATTTAAAGTGTAGTGATTGGACATTAGACGACACATGGTTCGAATGAAGTCTCGTCCCATATTCAATTTTTTGAACCATGGACGCTTCGACACCTCCGGGGAATTGAATACAGCCATCTACCCAACTCCCCATTTGTCCATTTCTGTTGCCAGCTGTTCAAGGTTTCCTGACGAACTAATGTGAAAAATTCATCGAAGGTGATTTTCCGATCGTGAATATCACCTTCCATAGCGCCCACCTTAGCCAAAGAGTCCGCTTTCTCATTTCCCGGGATCGAGCAATGAGAAGGGACCCAAGCCATGGTGATTGTGAATGACCGTTTCGATAGAGCACTCAAAGCTTTCCTTATCCCCTTTCTTGAAATAAAACACGATGCGTTCTGTAACACTGTCAAACAACTAATGAAAAAAAGTTTATTCTCGAATTCAAAAGGAAATACATTTTTGGCGCGAGACAAGAAGTCTGGTATTCCATGAACCTCCTGTTTCATGGACAGATCAAAAATTACAGAGGAACTGAAGGAGTTCAAGAAGTTAGCACGATTGGTATCTACCGAAGAAGGGCTTACCTCTAGCGTTATGTACCAGTGGTAAATACTCATGAATCGAGATTGAGGGTTTTGTTCGAGCAGCTTCTCGAAGTTGTCAATGACCAATGGATTGAGAACCTCACAGCGGATGAGGAACCGGAACGATAATTCCGCGAAACGATCTGTCAGAGGCAGTACTCCCGCAAGTACTTCCAGGCTCATCGTATGAGTCGAATTCATACAACCTAACGCGATACGGACACAGCGGTACTGAATCCGTTGAAGCTTCAGCATGCGTGTTTTAGCCGCGGACTGGAAGCAAAAACTGCCGTATTCGAGGACTGACAGAATGGTTGTTCGATACAACGTTATAAGATGTTCCGGTTATTGTTCGCATGAAGTTGATCCGTTTATGGCATTTTTGTGTCAGATCAGGGTTGTAAATATTCGGCAGCACTGGATGAAGGTGATGTTTTTTTATATCATTTTTTTTTATTTTCTTCCTGCTTTGAAATCAACCTCACATTCCCGGAGAGGCAGAAAAGTAAACAACAGAACTCACATCACCACAGCAAAATGTACACATTCACCCAGCAAATTGAAAAAATTCACCACGCGTTTAAATGGGCCACTCACAGTCATACGGTAAGGCGCGAACTGAGCAGCATGTCAGAGCGACTCGTGAGTGGCTGAATGCGAAATTGAATAGTCGGTGTTGGAAATGATTTTTCGGCTGTACCCAGTCGCACTCACCACGGCGGCGATGAAGGCGACAGCAGATTTTACTGAGATCCATGTTTTTCACTACATTGACTGTGAAATATTTCTACCCTGTGTCAGATACACAATGTGCTTCCCGACGGTGCATTTTGAGTCGAACCAGACCCCGAGATATTTAGAAGACATGCTATGAGTAATTGTCTTACCCATCAGTTGGAGCGGGAACTTTGCCGGCTTATGTTTTTTTTGAAGAGACAACCATCTCAGTTTTCTCCGGAGAGAATTCGATACCCAGCATAGTAGCCCAAGTGGACAAATTGTCCAGAGTATCTTGCAATGGTCCTTGCAGATCAACTGAGGTTGGCCCCGAAACGGATACAACGCAGTCATCTGCAAGCTGTCTCACTACTAAAAATCCACACATATTTATTGGCAAAAATCCATAGATTTAACTTATGATGTATATCAGCGCACACATAACCATTCTCCACGCGAACTACTTATGAAATATATATCCAAATAAACTTTGTGTGGTCTCGAATTAGCAATTATGTGTGGTTCTATATCGATTATATTAGGGTGGAGCTATTGCAAAAATTTATAACGGCGACACATATATCTTATATAGATATTTTTGGCAGTGCTTAACGAGCAATTTGGCATGAGACATTCATCAATGTCTCTGGCGTAAAAATTGTAAAGAAGGGGGCTCAAACTTGAGCCCTGGGGTTGCCGTGAAGCCGTTGCCGTTGCCGTTGCCGTGAACCAAATTGTGTATCTGACAAAAAACTATTCGATTCAACCCATTTGTCTAGCCGGAAGAGAATCATCTTCTCCAACAACTTCCGAAGACAGGACAGCATCGCGATGGGGCGATACGAATTATAATCCGACGCGAGTTTTCCGGGCTTCTGAATGGCTATCACCCTCACATGCCTCCAATCATCCGGAACAATGTTGCACTCCAGTAACTGGTTGAACAGGCTCAATAAGCGCCTCTTCGCGACGTCTGGGAGGTTTTTAAGCAAATTGAACCTTATTCTATCCATCCCTGGAGCGGAGTTGTTACATGAAAGGAGAGCAAGTGAGAATTCAATCATCGAAAAGGGACGATCCATATCATCCCTGTCAGCAAAAGCATCACGTAGCTTTTGCCTCACCGGTACCGAATCCGGACAAACTTTCTTTGCGAAGTCGAGTATCCACCGCGACGAGCTTTCACGATCTTCGTTTACGGACGACGCGTTGCGCATTCTTATCCCGACGGTCCACAGAGTTTTCATTGAGGTCTCGCGCGATAAACCTTCAACAAAAGTGCGCCAATATCCGCGCTTCTTCACTTTGACCAGCTTCTTGAACTGGATCTCGATCGCGATATACCGTTTATGAAGAACGATCGAACCGTGTTTCCGAAATTCTTTGAACGCGGCGGATTTCTTGCGATAGAGTTGTGTACACTCGACATCCCACCACGGACTGTGTGGTTTCCTACGAACCGAAGCTCCTGGCACCGGTCGGCGTTGTGCCTGAAGAGCGCTGTCAAGGATCAACTGTGATAGAAACTCGTACTCTTCCCGCGATGGAAGTGTTTCTATCGACTGTATGCCATTAATGATGGCCTCCGCATATTTTCCCCAATCGATGTGCTTTCCCAAGTAACATTTTTAGTTTCATAACGCTCTTGAAGACCATATTTTACTCTATAAGAGTGTTGTAAAACCAGAATAAAACCAAAATGTTACTAGGGTTGTGAGGTCATATGAGAGGTCGATAGACACAGATGGATTACGTCCATTGGAAATCGAGACTTCGATCGGCAAATGATCACTACCATGGGGATCTTGGACCACCTTCCAAGTACAGTCCAACGATAATGAGCTCGCACAAATGGAAAGATCTAGACGGCTATCTCTTGCTGGAGGAGCCACTCGTGTAACTTCTCCTGTATTCAAAATTGACATATTAAAGTCGTCGCAGAGGTCGTATATCATTGATGAACGGTTGTCGTCGTACAGTTCCCCCCAGCCTGTTCCGTGGGAGTTAAAATCTCCCAGGAGCAACCGTGGCTCGGGCATAACCGAGCAGATGTGCGAGAGATCTCTACGAGATATCGCGGTGTTTGGAGGAAGATATATAGAGGCGATACTGAGGTCTTTTCCTCGAATAGTCACCTGACATGCGACAGCTTCGGTGCCTGACATCGGAGCAAGATCGACTCTATAGAAGGAGTGCTGTTTTTTGATCCCTAAAAGCACCCCTCCATATCGATTTGCCCGATCGCGGCGGATTATGTTGCAATCAGGAAAATGAAGGTTCACATCTGGTGTTAGCCATGTTTCACATAAAGCAAAAGCATCGCATTGTAATTTGTTAACTAAAAATTTAAAAATATCTAATTTTGGAAGAATACTTCGACAGTTCCACTGTAGAATCGAAATCATGTTACCCTTATTGACTAAGTTAGCCATCGAAGGATACAAATGACTCGAGGAGGGGCATTTTCGAAGCCAGGAGAGGAGTCAGAATAGGAAGAACATTTTTGACCATGTTCACTTTTCCTGTACCCAGCGGAAAAAATATTGAAAATTGTTTTTTGTAGAACCCTTATTGCAAGACACGTGAAAAACGTACTCTCACTCTACCGGTAAGTATATATTAATACAAATAAAGAACTAATAACATTTAATTGATGTTCATTGATAGTATATGGAATGTTTAAAGTTTACGTAACTCTGAAAGGGGAAGGGGGTGCTAGAAAACAGAAAAAAAAACGTTGTTTTTGTTATACAGATATGTTCCGATTTTATCACGTTCCGATTTTATCTATTATTTATCGACTAACCATCCTTCCCCTTCCCCAGCATTCGCAAGGACGTGGCCAGGACAAATCTGCACTATTGGAGAGTGTATTGCTTCCATCTAAGAGACAGTGATTAGTCCCAAATCAATATCTGTGGTAACGGATGAAAGTGATGCTACTCCCATACAATAGTCCAGGCTTGTACCACCTACGAATTTGTGCGAATTGCTCAATGCTAATGCAATGCTAATTGCGCATTTAAGGGTTAAACGAGGCTTCCGGGCCTTTTGGAAGGAGGCTTTCGGGTTTCTTGAAAGGAAGCATTCGGACCTCTCAAAACGAGGCTACTGGGCCTCTTGAAAGGAGGCTTTCGGGAAGGAAGTTTTAGAGCGTCTTGAAAAGAGGCTTGCGGACCTCTTGAAAGGAGGCTCTTAGAAGTAGGCTCACGAGCCTCTAAAGGGAGCCCTTCGAGCCTTTTGAAAGGAACCTTTCGAGTTTCTTGAAATGAGGTCCCGGGCCTTTTAAAACGATACTTCCAGACCTCTTGTAAGGAGTCCTCCAGGCATCTTGAAAGGAGTCGTCCAAGCCTCTTGAAAGGCTTTCGAGTAGCTTGGAAGAACACTTCCGAGAAGCGTAGAAAAATGCAGCTAATCATCTTGTAATGAAAAAAAAAACCTTCATGCCCCTCAAACGAAGGCTTCCGAACCCTTACATCCTAGATTTTAGTTAAGAAGTCTTAACATATTCTCCAACATTTTGTTTTGATTTCGAGGTAGGCTGCATAGAAGATTTTTTTTAATTTGATCATTCGTTCAAGCTTTTGTAACCGTAGCCCTTGGTTGTGGAGGTCAGGATTCAATCGGCTTCGCTATGCATATTATGTACAAGACAAAGTTTTGAAATAAAAAAATACACAATTATCAGAACATTATCAATATTTTTGAGTGGAATTGTACTAAGTCCGCCATTACGCATTTTTGTCCGAGGTACCCCCTGGGGCTAGCAAAGGTACCCCCAGGGGTACATGTACCCCAGGTTGAGAACCGCTGCTTTAAAATAAACTAACATGTGTTAGTTTTTGGTCAAATGTTGTATTTATAATATTCAAGCACTAACAGTAATAAGGTCGAAATGAAAGTGACAATATGCGGGTTTGTTTGCCCAAAAGATATTTTAGTTACCAGATAAAGATTGTCGCTTCGGTTCCCTTTGTTCTGCTGTCCGAAAAGATGTTCCGAACAGCGACGATAGCGACATTCAAACAAAGAAGCATTGGTTTTTGATGATATTTGATGCTTACAACATACGACCAAATTTGGTTCATTGAATCATATGTCTGTAATGCTTTTACCGTCGAGTACATCGTAATAACAGATGAAATCAATGCATCTTTGTTCGAACAACTTGTTTGAAGAAATCCTAAGGTGTAAATTCAATGAAAATAAATTCTAAGGTATGGAAATCCATCGTGTATGGTGAAAAAGCTTTCACTACTACATTCGAACGAGCTCCCATAAGAAGCCGTGCAAATATGTACGTCACCATTTGCTGTTTACATTTTCTATCATTCACTAATACACTTGCATTTGGTCTTCTTCCTCACCTTCTATCTATTCTAAATTGGTGTAAGTTTATGAGAAATGTTCAGCTTCTGATTTTTAAGGAATTAACGGTAATTCGCATATTAGCAATTATATTACTCATAATTATGTCCAGGGGAAAAAGAGGAATAATATTATAATAAATAAACAATGATTTGTAATAAATTCGAGAAAGAAGCGTTCTACGCACATCGGAAACAGGCATACGACGGATGCCCACTGCGGGACGTCAAAATCGTCATCGGCAACATGAACGCACAGGTAGGAAGGGAGGGAATGTATAGACCGGTCATCGGACCGGATAGTCTGCATACCGTATCGAATGACAACGGCCAGCGATGCATAAACTTTTCACCCTCCCGCGGAATGGTAGTCCGCGGCATCTTCTTTCCTCGCAAAAATATCCATAAGGCCACATGGATATCACCTAACCAAGAAACGGAAAACCAAATCGACCACGTTCTGATCGACGGTAAATTTTTCTCCGACATTACGAACGTCGAGCAGCTAGGCGCAGATTCTCTTGAAGATGGCTGGAGAGATATTCGATCCGCCATTGGTAGCACCGCAACCGCTGCACTTGGCATGGTGCCCGCGGTTCAGAGAAACGACTATGGTATGACGGCAAATGTGAGCAGTTAGTGGAAGAGAAGAATGCAGCGTGGACGAGATTGCTGCAACACCGCACGAGGTACGATATAAACAGGCGCGAAACAGACAAAACTCTATCTTCCTGAGGAAAAAGCGCAGGAAGGAAGAACGAGGCCGTGAAGATACGGAGCAACTATACCGCGCTTATAACACATGAAAGTTCTATAAAAAGTTGAACAGTTCACGCAAGGGCCACAACCACAGCCTGATATATATGTGTAAGGACATAAACGGGAACCTTCTTACGAAAGAGCGTGAGGTGATCCAAAGGTGGCGGCAATACTACAAAGAACACATGAATGGCGATGTGGCAGACGAAGATGTCGGTATTATGATGAACATTGGAGAACGAGCGCAGGACATTATTTTACCGGCTCCGGATATCCAGGATATCCAGGAGGAGATTGGCCGGCTGATGAACAACAAAGCCCCTGGGGTTGATCAATTACCAGGAGAACGATTTAAACACAACGGTAAGCCACTGGCTAGAGCGCTGCACTGGGTCCATATCAAGATACCGCCTACAAGGTACTCTACAGAAATGTCGCGAATGCCCACACATAATCTATTCATCGACTTCAAAGTCGCATATGATACAATCGATCGGGACCATAGCTATGGCAGCTAATGCACGAAAACGGATTTCCGGATAAACTGACACGGTTGATTAAGGCGACGATGGATAGGGTTATGTGCGTAGTTCGAGTTTCAGGGGCATTCTCGAGTTCCTTTGAGATGCGCAGAGGGTTACGGCAAGGTGATGGTCTTTCGTGTCTGCTATTCAACATCACTTTGGAAGGAGCAATACGAAGAGCAGGGATTGACACGAGTACACTATGGGGAAAAGGGTGGCCATTAATCGAAAAATTTACTATCTCCAATTTGTCTAATTAATATATCATTTGAAAGTATATACCCTAGATAAAGGAATCGGAAAATATTGAAACGCTATTTTTTGTCAGTCAAAAGATATGGACTGGCGAAGTGAAAAAAGCTGATGAAAATAAAAAAATCATTCCTTACTGTGATTTGCATGTTATGAAGTCAATTTTTTTCCAAATATAAGATTTTGTTATAAACGCTGGAATCAAAGTTTTCTTGAAAATTGTGGTTTTTATTATCTATACCTCATAATCATTAGAAAATAAACAATATTATTACTAGAAATATGGTTGTTTGCTATTTTATGCATGCTGTATAAGAAACAGACAAAAAAAATGCCCAAAAAATTTGAAAAAAAAATTTTTTTTTTCGCCTATGACATTTTTGACAGTCTTAAATATTTCTTCACATAATATATGTTGCATAGAAAAAGTTTTAATTGAAAACATATTTCTGGCCGCCTATTTGTATGAGAATTAGTGGAGTGGTACGATTTTCACTAAGTCCGTCCAGCAATTTGCCTTCGCCGACGACATAGATATTATGGCACGTAACTTTGAGAAGATGGAGGAAGCCTACATCAGACTGAAGAGGGAAGCTAAGCGGATCGGACTAGTCATCAACAGGTCGAAAACGAATTACATGATAGGAAGAGGTTCATGAGAAGACAATGTGAGCCACCCACCGCGAATTTGCATCGATGGTGACGAAATCGAGGTGGTAGAAGAATTAGTGTACTTAGGCTCAGTGGTGACTGCCGAAAATGATACCAGCAGAGAAATTCGAGACGCATAGTGGCTGGAAATCGTACGTACTTCGGACTCCGCATGACGCTCCAATCGAATAGAGTTCGCGGCTTTACCAAACTGACTATCTACAAAACGGACATTGGACCGGTAGGCCTCTATGGACACGAGACCTGGACGATGCTCGTGGAGGACCGCACGCGCATTGGGAGTTTTCAAAAGGAAAGTGCTGCGTATCATCTATGGTGGGGTGCAGATGCGGACGGTACGTGGAGGAGGCGAATGAATTACGAGTTGCATGAGCTGCTGGAAGAACCATTCATCGTTCATACCGCGAAAATCGGACGAATGAGGTGGGCCGGGCACGTGACCAAAATATCGGAAAGTAACCCGGTGAAAATGGTTTTCGACAACGATCCGGTGGAAGATGACTAGCGGTCAGCGGACGGGTTGTAGCCATGGACCGAGCCGAATGAAACAGACTCTCATGTACTGCAGAGGCCACTTCGGCCTTAGTATGAATAAATAAATGTTTATTTATTTATTCATACTAAGGCTGAAGTGGCCTGTGCAGTAAAATGTGAAAAAAACAAAAGTTTTGAGGATTACTCTGCGATTACACTTCATGGTTTAATTTTGGGCGAGACGAAGCTCGACAGGTCAGCTAGATTTAGTGAAAGAAATAAACGCAAAGGGAGTTTTGAGATTCTATTTAGCTATCAAAAGAAATCAAACAAAAAATAAGAAAACTTCATATCCTTGTACATATTACGAGCATATTCATAATTTATATAAGCATTTTGGAATATAACAAAAGAAAATTTCTGAGATTATAATAAAAAAACAGGGCGTTCAACAGCTAAAGACCAATAAAGCAGCTGGTAAGGATGGTACCGGAGCTGAGCTCATCAAGATGGCCCCGGAAAAGCTGGCTACCTGCCTGCGCAAACTGATAGTCAGAATTTGGGAAACAGAACAACTACCGGAGGAGTGGAAGGAAGGGGTTATTTGCCCCATCTACAAGAAAGGCGACAAGCTGGAGTGTGAGAACTTTCGAGCGATCACCATCCTTAATGCCACCTACAAAGTGATATCCCAGATCATCTTCCGTCGTCTGTCACCATTAGTGAACGAGTGTGTGGGAAGTTATCAAGCCGGCTTCGTTGACGGCCGCTCGACAACGGACCAGATCTTTACTGTACGGCAAATCCTTCAAAAATGCCGTGAATACCAGGTCCCAACGCACCATCTGTTCGTTGATTTCAAGGCGGCATACGACAGTATAGACCGCGTAGAACTATGGAAAATTATGGACGAGAACAGCTTCCCTAGGAAGCTTACCAGACTGATCAAAGCAACGGTGGATGGTGTGCAAAACTGTGTGAAGATTTCGGGCGAACACTCCAGTTCGTTCGAATCGCGCCGGGGACTAAGACAAGGTGATGGACTTTCGTGCCTGTTGTTCAACATTGCGCTAGAAGGTGTTATGCGGAGAGCCGGGTGTAACAGCCGGGGTACGATTTTCAACAGATCCAGTCAATTTATTTGCTTCGCGGATGACATGGACATTGTCGGCCGAACATTTGCAAAGGTGGCAGAACTGTACACCCGCCTGAAACGTGAAGCAACAAAAGTTGGACTGGTGGTCAATGCGTCAAAGACAAAGTACATGCTTGTGGGCGGAACCGAGCGCGACAAGGCCCGCCTGGGAAGCAGTGTTACGATAGACGGGGATACCTTCGAGGTGGTCGAGGAATTCGTCTACCTCGGATCCTTGCTAACGGCTGACAACAACGTTAGTCGTGAAATACGAAGGCGCATCATCTGTGGAAGTCGGGCCTACTACGGGCTCCAGAAGAAACTGCGGTCGAAAAAGATTCGCCACCGCACCAAATGTGTCATGTACAAGACGTTAATAAGACCGGTTGTCCTCTACGGACATGAAACATGGACAATGCTCGAGGAGGACTTGCAAGCACTCGGAGTATTCGAGAGACGGGTGCTTAGGACCATCTTTGGCGGTGTGCAAGAAGACGGTGTGTGGTGGCGAAGAATGAACCATGAGCTCGCCCAACTCTACGGCGAACCCAGTATCCAGAAGGTAGCTAAAGCCGGAAGGGTACGATGGGCAGGACATGTTGCAAGAATGCTGGACAGCAACCCTGCAAAGATGGTGTTCGCTTCCGATCCGGCAGGTACGAGACGGCGTGGAGCGCAGCGAGGGAGATGGGCAGACCAGGTGCAGAACGACTTGGCGAGCGTGGGGCGTATCCGAGGATGGAGAGATGCGGCCTCGAACCGTGCATTATTGTGGCGTCAAATTGTTGATTCAGTGTTATCTGTTTAGATGTTAACTAAATAAATGAAGGGCGTACGGGATCCGCCTCCGATAGTTTTTGGTATTCCCCCACCGACGTTATTTTGGTCGAATTAACTAGGATAAACTTTCATGTATTTTATCCGAAAAATGTAAATGGTTAGTTACGAATTTTGAGAAACAATGTTAATTTGAAAAAAAAAACAAATATTTGATGAGCGCTATTATTTTTAACTAGGACAATTTAAGCCACACTCTTTCATTTTTCCAGCGGTATGCTAACAAAAAAATTGATTAGAAAATGTTCGTTTTAATATGTCGTTTTTACTGAATCAAGAATTTAAAAGTGAAAATGATTCCATAAATAACTAAGGAGGGGTCCAACTATTTGCAGATCTCAAATCGGTTTCAATATTCGGCCGCGTGTAAAAAGTAGCTCGGTCTCTACAAGAATTATAAATGGGTAATTAGCTGGAAGGCAATTTAATGCAACATCAACCGCTTGAAACTCACAAAGTTGCTAATAGTTGCAGCTGTAATGCACATGATTTCATAGGGTCCACCGAAAACAACGATTCTGTTGATGTTTTAGGGTGGAAATCGTTTTTGAGCTCCAAATTACTAAGCTCAAGAATGTTTATCGATTCATATTTCAAAGAATGTAACATTTCTGATTCTCGCATACAAATTTTAACTTAACTGATTTTTTGTTCGTAATACAATATTTTTTGCTTGATATTAGATATTTCATTTACGAATTGTGGCTTCATGCAGTAGAAAATCCGTAGGAACGTTTCTATGGACCTTGTCATTTGAGGGAAATTTCTGATTGATTTATGTCTAAACATTCAGATAAGTTTTTAAGCAATTCATGGTAGGTGTGACTGTTCTCTATGCTTCAAACACTCGTTCACATTACAGTGACTATAAACAAATACTTTTCTGTGCAGAATATGATGGAACACGATTTTTCAAAAATTAATTTTTGTCTATGAAGCAACGCACTGTGGCTGTAGCCAACCAGGTATCCAGGAATCCAGGTTCCGGAGATGTTTTGAAAGTAGCATGGAGAATTCTTCCAAAAAAAAACCTTGAAAATTGGAAAGAATTTCCATCGAAAATTCTACTGCTAATTCTTCGGAATTTCTTTCCAAATTTTTCGGAATTTCTTCGTGGAAAATTTTTGATCTCTAGAATAATATTTTCTTTTGTGGGTATATCTAATAATGGTACCGTTACCTTAAAAGCAACCCTATTGAGCGTTTGTAAAATCAAATAAAACATAGATACATCTCGCATGCCTTTAGTCTTGGTAGCACATGCAATCGATGATTGCGCAAACAATACCAACAAAATTTACCCGCCCCTCAGACACCTCTTATCAATTCGGATAGTCCCATGGTCGGTCTATTGATAAAGAAGCAATTATTATTGTGCGAAGGCTTTCGCGCACGTTGACCAGGGCAGTAACGAATCAGATTTCATCCCCTTGCATAGCTATCAATCCGCGTGTCATCGTTCATGTTCGACTGAAGTACTGCAATTGTGCCAAAAATTCACACCGAATGGGACGGTATTTATACCGGTGACTGTTATTTTTATTTGATTGATCGTTTGGTCACTCGGCCATGGAACCGGAGAAAGTGTTGTACTTGAAGCAACGCCGAGCACGGATTCGGTTTAGAAGAACTGTAAGTACGTATGAAGGATACTAGGCCTTGGTATAGAATAAGCCTGTCTTTTGCAATCTGATTGCAGTCCAACCTACTCGACTCAACATGACCGAACAAAAGATCAGATTAAAAAAAATCAAATCTGACAGGTTTGGCTTTCTTCGGAAAATTTATTGATCAGCCGTTAAACGCAAGTAGATATCTACACAAAACATTGGTCATAACAATAAGTCACTATGTAGATATGAAAATAGATAACTTGTCTTGAAAAAATATATTTGACTTAATGTTGGTCACAGTATGGGTTTCACGCTTGCGTTTGCCTAGTGCCAATTCAATCAATTTTGATTTAGTTTTTCATATATTGTGGATCAAACTTAGCTTTTTTTATGCTTTGCAATGCCAATTTTAATCTGTTCCAAATGTTTCCAAATTCCAAATTCATGTAAACATGCCTTCTCAATGCTGAGACGATTCAGCATTATCCGCTTGTTCTTAACGTGATGGATACAATCATAAGGACCATCACAAGTATCCTCCTTCGCCAGGGCTTTGGATTTGGACGTATATTCGTGGTTCTCAATACACAGGATTTTGTTTTTACACGATTTTTTTTCGCTCGTATTTTTTATCGTGTGACTTCAATTTGCCACCAAACTCTTCGCAACATGTTTCAAAAAATCCAGAATAAATCAAAGAAAAATCACATGATAATTAATATACGTTAAACATTTAGGATGAGTGGAAAATTGAGAAAATGTAAATCGTGTAAAAACAAAATCCAGTGTAGTTTTGAATTCTTATGTTTGTGGGAACATGCTACCACATAACAGCCTAAATGAAAAAAAAACTATAATTTGGGAAATAGCATTCAAACGTTTAGTTGTTTAGTGCGATCTTCAATTCGTTTTGCGAGTAAAATCCGGAGAAGATGAATTCTCCGTCTCTTGTTGTCGAGTGGAAAGGCTGGCCAAATTCCTATAGAAGAGTAGAGCAATTGAAAAAGAAGAAGAAACTTTGTCGTCACTCTTCCAAATGATTCAATATTTTATATAATAAATCGATCGAAAAGTTCAATTGTAGGAGAGAGGGATCTCACACCTGCATAGTCTCGATAATGCAATAGTAATGCCTGAATATCAAACCTTGGACATACGAAGACCATGTGCTCCGACTTCCCTTGGACGTTCTTACATTCCGGACACAACGGTGAATTAGCGTGCCAGAATCGATGTACTTCGGGGTCGCGTTTTATGCTTATTGGTTTTGCTTGTTTCTGGACTTAGGATTTATTAAAATATTAAGATAACCTCACGAAAAATTCACAAACAACTCGAAGAAAAATCAGGGTATATTTAAAAAGTAGTATATTCGCCACTCTCACATCTGCTTCGGTGTAATTTGTACTGATGTTCATATATGATGTTCCTCCCAGGATTCCTTTCAGTATTACTCATGAAAGTAGGCAGTACTTAACGTACTCCTTCCAAAAACGAAACAGACGGGGAGCTCCCCGGCGGCAGAAGCTCCCCCGATATCCACGGACCGCATTCGTGGAAGACTATCACGTTACCAACATTACTCTTTCACCTGTACAGCATTCCAAGTAACCTAAAGTTCCTTTGAGTACGTTTTTCGCTTAATCAGCTTCACTGAGCTGCTTAAGCGAAAAACGTACTCTTAAAGGAATTTTTGGTTACTTGGGATATTTATAGATCAGCTCAAGTCCTAAGCACTTTGTCACTTCAACGAGAGACCAGACGAATGCCGAGGTCGGTCCAAAGATTCCGAGAAGATATAGCTTCCGGTTCAATGGTGCCCGACGGTCGACGGATCTATCCTATTCCTAGACTAGACTAGAAATTTTCCGACAGCGGGAGCTCCCCCATAACCAGCCGTGACGCCACGTGATGCGGCTACGTGCTCGTCGCAAGATGACAACAGTTTGCTTCCCGTTCATTATCGACATGCGCCAACCTCGTTGTAGGATGTCGGCTCTCCTGGTGATCACTCTTGCGACAGCACTCCACTGTTCTGTATTCTGGCACATCCTTCCGACAAGGGTTGTCTATAAACCACATAGATCCTTTTTTACATTCTCCAATCCACCTCTTCCCAACAGATGGACCAATCTTCAAAAGGTCAAGTAATGTCATGTCAAGTCGCAATGGACAATTTTTCGAGAGGATTTTGTTTTATCCCTTATTTCTAATTTTCCAAACTCACTCTGTAAAAATAATCATGATTTTTTCATATAAACCATAATATCAAATCGCGATTTACGCATCTATGGCTTTACTTTGATTAGCAACGAAACAAAACCCATTACATATGTTTACAATTTCCAATAATAGAATACATTTTTCGTTAGCACTGCAGTAATCGGTAATTAAAGCTAGCAGTTAATATCTTTGGAATTGCTCATAGATTTCTACACAGGCGTCGCCAGCCATTGATAGTTGATGGCGCACAACTTGGTGCAAGCACGTAGCCTTTGAGAACTATAGCGTGCTTGCGACGACTGGTGCCACACTTCTGGCTTACGAGTTGGTGAAGTCCCACTTTGAGATGTAATGCCGAGAAGATGAACCATATATTCAATGAAATACCCTAATGTATGGCCCGTTAGGCCGTTTTGTTCACTTCTAACATTTTTGACCGTCTTTTTTAAGTTGGTCCCACTGTGCGTTTGAAATCTGTTACTGACCTACATATAATCTACGCAGGGTTACTGGAAATCGCATCAAGTATCTCGCATACACTCATACTTTGCGAACGGAATCGGAAAAGAACGATAAATGATGCATCCCGAATGAACCGCACAAAATATATCTTCCCAAAGCTGACGAGTGAATCCTGCATGAATATGTTTCGTATTTATTCGTACTGCATTAGCTTCGGGTTTGATTCATCACCATGTGGTGAGTGACTCCGGTGTGTGCAAAAGTGTTGTACTGTTCGTACTGCTTTTGCATCGGCCTCGATTTATCTCCAGCAGAATTTGGAGATTTGCGATCGGATGCGATGATGAATGGCGATGAGTGGTGATGATGATAGAAAAATTGAATCATCGCAGTCCGCCGGCAAACATTGCAACGGACAGCAAGCGATGCCGGTGGAGAATAATATAGGGTAAGACGGTATAATGCGCCCCACCTGGCCAAAACGCCCCCCTTTGATTTCTAGACAACTATAACTAATTAAGGGTCAAAATCAGTTGGTACCTTTAAATATTTGTAAACCCATCACACTATGTGAATGTGGAAGTATTTTTGTATTACACAATGAAAATAATAGCAAAATACAAAAAGTTACAGTTTTGATGTAACTTTTTATGTTTGTTAGCTCAACATTCTGGAGCGACTCTGGCATACTGTCCACAAAACTTGCACTGGAACACTCAGTTGGGCAAAAAATAACTTTTCTCAGTGGTTAATATGATATAAAATTGCTTCCATCTTCAAAAATGTAACGATTTTCGAAAACATGTTTCACTGGCCAAAACGCCCCAGTGTAGGCAGGACGATATGCCCTTACCAACTGGACACAAGCGCAGCGAGCCTGCAGCAGTTGCTTCCAAATTGTATGGAAAATATTGAAATGTAATTAACACCTGCTCAAATGGACCTATGTTGGTTTTTTAATGTCAAGCGCATAAGGATTTGCAACCTTTTTATTATGGGATTGATAAAATACTAATGAAGGGCTATGGAACGTCTTTGGCTAAGGTGGGGCGTATTGCCCAGGCACTTGTTGAAATCCATTTTTTCGCGACTTTTCAAAAAAGCTTTATTACGTGTTATCTGTAATATTTTTATATGACTACTCACGGGCAATGCATTTGCGACTTCCTGGACTACCAAATAACACCAAGTTTGCATAAATTGCGTTGAAAAGTAAAAAGTTATCAAGGAGTTGCCTTAGGGGGGGCATATTATACCGTCTTACCCTACCTACCTAGGTATGGGAGGTATGAAGCGAGGTTCAAATGATATCGCTGCTCGTCATAGTTTACCATAGATTACTGATAGCATGACAAATTGAACATTATTTAATTATTGCTATATGCCTACGTGTTTATGTAAGTTTCTATTGAGATTGTTATGCGGATATATTTAATACTGGTTAAGGCCACCTTACACCTCGGGAAAATTTTCCGCCGGATTTTTACTCCCGTGCATTTTAAATGGGGCCGGGATTTTGATTTTCCGTGCCCAAATCCCGAAAACATCGCATATGTAAAAATGCATGGGGAAAAATTCCGCGGACCAAATTCCCGAGGTGTGAGGCTACCTTTAACATGGCTTAGCATTTCTTATTAAAAACAAAAACAGAGTGTGCTATGCATCATCCTACCACATTGGTTTATGTGATTAGCACTGTTCAAAGAATTTATTCATTATAATGCATTGAAGAAGTTATGAATTGGGGTAAAACATTACCCAAGATTTCAACGTGATAGCAAACATTCATTTTCCAATAGGTTTTCGATATGTTGGCATCAAACGGAAATCTTAGATTTCTAAAATAGGGCGCGTAGTGCTTCTTCCAATTTGTCTTCAGGGAACCTGTACTAAAACGGTGGTGCTGTTTGAAAGAGTTGGCGCCACAACATTTAAAGTATAATTAATTTGCTTGTTTGGACAAATCACCCATTCTCACCATGCGTAGTTCTCACCAACTACGCATCTCATCGATATAAAATACGGATAAAAAATGCTTGGAATATTTAATAGGTTTCAGTTCAAAACAATAAAAAAGCTTTCATTATGTCTCCATACTAAACTCTAGTTATTTACTTTAAATTTCTTCAAGGCTGTTCTCCACCTCGTGTGTGGAAGGAACATAGAAAATCTACTATATTGAACAGCAGATACAGCTAGTGTTTATACTGAAGCTGACAAATACGCAACAACATAACACCATCTGTCACCTGGTAATGTATATTTGCAGTTATACCATCATGTGTAGTAGGCCTCAGCAGAATTTTTACTAGAATGCAACTGACGACGTTCTATAGTGACAGTCTTATGAGACATTCAAAGACCTCAAAGACTTTTTTACTCAAGTCAAATATCGGTAGCGAACCAACATGTCTTCCTCAAATAACTTAACCTGCATTTAAAAAAATGATTTCCGCTCATTTTTGAGGCGGAACAGGACAATTTTTTGAGGCAGCCTTCACAAAACCAAAAATCTATTTGGTTTGTAAGAACAGATAAAAACCATTATTATTTTGGAAGTATGTTTAGTCTGCAATTCAATAATTTAACGGCGCTAGCGTATAGGCTTTGATGGAGCTAGGGCATGATGGGACACGTGACTCACCAAATTGAATGTTTATTCTGAAATTTGATTATATACGCCAATTTTGATAATATTTCCGAAGGAATGTCTTAAAAAAATTGTAAAAAAAATCTCCAAATTATTTTCTGAAGAAATTCCTGTAATTTCCAAGAAATTTCTGGAACAATTGATCAAGAAGTTTTCTGGAATTTCACCAATTACAAATAATAAATTAATTGAAAGAATCCAAAAGCATTTATAAAGAAATTTCAGAAAGGATTCCTAAATAAATTTTCATCGAAACTCCTATACTGCCCCACTCACATAATAGTAAAATTTCACTTTTCATCACTTTTGAGTTAACCCAACCCGGGCAGAAGCCATGAACAGAATAATAAAACATGATGTGGACTTAATTGATATAAGAGATAAAAGAACAGGCAAATATATGAAAAATTACACCGAAATATCATTAAAATATCAAGATATGCTATGAATAAGAACCTAGAAGAACTAATGGCACATGATATTGATCACTTATTACAAATAGCATAACTTGGTCTTCTCATGATATTTTAGTGCAAAATATTGATATTATCGTCTGATCTTTTATCTCTTATATCAATCATGTCCATATCTTATTGTGCTATCCTATCAACATTTGATATTATTAAACTATTATCGTCTACTCGGGAATGGATGATCTTGTATGTCCAAAAATACAAAGTCATGTGCATTCAATATTGAAAGTACTCGCATAATAGTTACATTAAGAATTTGCACAAGCTGACTGCACAGAACCAAACACTGTTTAACCCTAATTAAATTGTTTCACGGTAATCTATCGAATGATGAACTACTCAGCAAAATTTTAATAACATCTAATGTAAAACATCATTATTAGATTTTTTGTAAGTTTATATGAAACATGCGATTTGAAACATCAATGGCTATTACATATATCTGTATGCGACAATATATGGCATATATGCGAATGGGGGAAGTATATTAATTTCATAGGAATTTATTATCGAATTGCAAAATTTAACAAAGATATTTCAGAATTTTTTGAACGATTTTTCAAAGAAATTCCCAAAAGAAGTTCCAAAGAAATTCGTAAGGAAATTTCTAAAGTAAATTCCGGAATTTCCAAAGTTATCGTAGACATCACGGAGGGCTTTCCCTGTAGGCGTTTTTATAGAATTCTTGGAGAAAATTAAAAATGTCGAGAAATCCTTCGTCGAAAACATTCAATATTTGTGCAGCCACTTAGTTTCGGACGGCGGAACTAAGCATGGCATAAGAGCACGGATCAAGAAGGCTAGGGCTGTTTTTGCGAGTTTACGGAACATATAAAAATCCAATCAGATTAGACAACGCACTAAATTTCAAATATTTCCGAATCTAAAGTGAAATCTGTGTTTTTATACGCCAGTGAGACTTGATGTGTATTGAAGTTACTGGTGCCCCACCATTACCATTACCAGAACTCTGGCTCCGCCAATGTGTATAGGGTAAATGGGGTAAATGATGTATAGAGCAAATGATGTACAATCAATCAATAGTATCATTAGCAATCCAGAAATTTTGTTCGAGCCTCCATGTCTGTTCTCTGTGTTTTAATGTACCGTCTTCGAGGGAAACAGTGGTTCAAATGGTGATGAGAATGGGTCACTGTTTCAGCTACATAAAATTGAAGATTAGATTTAGTGTATCTGAGAACAAGAAAACTGAATTATAAGAGACCTTTTTGAACGGTTTTTTCCGACCTCCAGACTGTCGGCGAGGACGCTGGCTCATTCTCACCCCAGACCCATTGTCACCCCCGACGACGGTATGCAATAATCCAATTTTTCCATGATACTTATCCTCGGAGTCGAGTGAGTAAGTTTAAAAAAATAAAAAATCACAAATATGAAATTCGGAACAAAAAATTCACACGTGTACTATCAGTGATGAACTTTATAATTATTTAAAAATCACTTTAATAAAGAATAAATAAAATCTAGTAGCTATATTTCATATCTAGTAACACTCCAGATGAATTTAAGCCATAAAAATTGAAATGTCAATATCATTTTTTTTACAATTAGGTCGTAAGATTCGAGTGAAATAAGGGTTTTCAGTTGTAATTCGTTAAAAAAACGACAAAGATATACTTTTTCCCATTGGTAATAATTATTTTGTATCTCCTGTGTTAGATTATAAAGTGTTTAGCGGGAAAAATGCATTGATTTTCTTGTATATTTAATTTTTGAGTTTTCGACGAAATTTAGTTTTGTATTCTTTGTGACAAATATTTTCACATTATATTTCGAGTGGAAAATTAGTAGGAATGCAACTAAAAGCACTCGTTACGAAATTTCACGAGATTCAGCAGCTAAATGGAGCAAGAATGTATGTAAACAATCGTAAAGTCTTGTGGAGTCTAGCGCATTTGTGCGCTTTCATGCAGCATGGAAAGCGAAATTCTAAGAGCGAGAAATGTTTAACAACCAAGTAACTGCAAAATAATTTTGTTTATTTTATTTTGTTTATTTTGTTATATTTTATTTATTTTTGTTGTTGCTGAAATTGCGCTTGCAAGGCAGTGGCAAATATATTGCCACAAATTTTCCAATGTTTCTGAACTGTATAATGTATAACAAACATTCATTCGAGTTTAATACCATGTAAACATTGCGTCTTATTGTTGTTATTGTTAATTTATTGTTTAGATTCGTCTGCCTTTCAAAGAGTAAAATCGTATAAGTTTCGACCCCATTACGTCGTCGCACATACGCTACCGCTGTCAAGCGGATGCATCCCTGAACTCATCTTCAACTAAAAGCCCTAGATCTCCCAAATAACTTTAATGAAGACTGTAAGCGTCTATCTTTTAAGTTTGAAGCGATATAACAATAATTAACGTCTGAATGTACTAAATACAAAGCTCGTGGGCTCGCGCTTCAAATGTTCCGAAAGGCTAAAGCAGAACCTCTAGGTTTATATCCATAAGAGAATCCTGTGTAACGCTCCCTACAACTTCCAATCATACCCAATCATCATCACTCGCGATGCGTTTTGGCGATCCATCGCTCGTGATGCAATCAACAAGGAATCCGATGAACACTTTATACGCAAAGCAAGAATCCGTGCAGATACGAATAACTGGTGAGTGCCGTTTGCTTCCAATTTGCAGATACTGGTAACTCAGTGATTGGCAAAAGCACGGATGAAAAGGGAAGCCCAAAATTTATGGTTTGGTTCATTGCGTATCGTGTTCTCACGCGTGACGAAGACACACGAACAAAAGCTGTGGTATTCATAACTGAGCGGCATCTCAGGCGAAAGATGATGCAATGTAGGAATCAGTAACCCTGAATCTACGCTGGTTTAAATTTGTAGAAGTCCAAAGAAATTTAGGGCAAATTTCGAAGAATTTTACGTATGAATATCCAGTCAAAAATTCAAAAAAAAAATCCTTGAAAATTTCTTACAATTTCTTGAATGAGAAATCTGATCTGGCCATGATTTCATACAAGGTTAAAATACTTCAAATTTCCATTTACTTCCGCTATATTCGAATATAGCGGAAGTAAATGGAAATTTGAAGTATTTTAACCTTGTAACATTTTCCCCTAAGATTAATTTTTTCATGATTTCATAGTTGACGTATCAATCATTCGAATTTTCAGCAAATTTGACTTGTTGCGCCTTTACTAGGGTAATTAAACCGCTGCAACATCAATATGTTACTGGTTGCAAACCTCATTTAAGTGTATATGGGGTGAAATGTTTTAAATTTGCGATGTTTGTCTCTAAATTATTCGAAATATTAAATTACAATATTTGTTACGTCAACTATGAAATCATGGGCAGTCAGATACTCTATAGAACTCTCCGAGAAAATTCCGATCTTTTCTTTGAGAATTTCGTGCAAAAATCACATTAAAATTCGTTTAAAATCTTGAGAATTCCAAAGTATTTCCAATTAAACATCCGTGTAAAATCTGTTTCTATTTCCAGTGGAAATTTTGATGAATTTCTCCTGAAAATTTGGGATAGTTTCCATGAAGACTATGGTATAAAGCTTTTACGTGGAAATTGGGTTGTTTAGCAAAGAAAAATATGAGGTTTTTTATAGTTTAACATAAAGAGCAAGCTTTGCTGATCTCCAACATATTTTTATTTAGTTTGAAAACCTTTTATTTACATTTTCATACAGCAAACAATAAGCCATTTCAATCGATAGAATGACACTACCATTCATAGAATGACATTTGGCCCCTGACGCATAAGAACAAACTTTTAGTCCCATGTAAATTTAAAATGCAAATTAAAAATATTTCCGGGGCTCCAAAAATTCTGAAAAATTGGGGTTAGGTTTAGTTTTTTATGCAGATTTAGAATATGTAAAACATATATACCCCCAAAAAACCCAATTGCAAAGGATTTTTCATGGAAACTCGAAGAAATTTAAGAAATTTAAAATAGTTTTCTTTGGAAACCGGGAATATTTTGTTTTGATAATTCCACAAAAAAATCATTGGCAATCCCGAAGAAACCGCTTCCAAAGTGGATATCCGAACAGTTTCCGCGAAAATTCCGGAAAAAAATCCTTACAAAGTCCGAAGAGCCCGTGGAGGTTCCAAAGAATTTCCTTTGAATATTCCAGAAACTTGGAAATTTCAAAAAGCGCTGCACGTTGCAAACCACGCAGTCTACGGAAGGTCCGCAAGTCGTCTTACACCTGATCGATTCGCCTTCTTGTGCCCGTTGGATCGCTGTCGAGAACCATTTTCACCGAACTATTGTCTACTGTCGACATTTTGGCTACGTGCCCGGCCCACCGCAGTCGTCCGATATTCGTGGTGTGAACGATGGATGGTTTTCCCAACAGCTGATGCAACTCTTGGTTCATTCGCTTCCTCCACGTACCGTCCTCTATCCGCACCCCACCATATATGGTACGCAGCTTTTTCCTTTCGAAAACTCCAAGTGCATATTGGTTCTCCACGAGCATAGTCCAGGTCTCGTGTCCGTAGAGCTACCGGTCTAATGAGCGTTTTGTAGTCAGTTTGGTACAGTGGAGAACTCAATTCTATCGAAGCGTATTGCGGAGTCCAAAGTAAGGTAAGATTTCCTGCCAGGATGCGTTTCCGAATTTCTCTGCTGGTATCGTTTTCGGAGGTCACCAGTGAGCCCAAGTACACGAATTCTTCAAGCGCCTCTATTCTGTCAACACCGATACAAACTCGTGGTGTATGACTAACATTGCCCTCTCTTGAGCCTTTTTATATCATGCACTTTATCTTCGACGTTCACACCGTATCGAATGACAACGGCCAACGATGCATAAACTTCGCAGGCTCCCGCGGAATGGTAGTCCGAAGCACCTTCTTTCCCCGCAAAAATATCCACAAGGCCACATGGAGATCTCCTAATCAAGAAACGGAAAACCAAATCGACCACGTTCTAATCGACGGTAAATTCTTCTCCGACATCACGAACGTCCGCACTTACCGCAGTGCGAATATTGAATCCGACCACTACCTCGTTGCAGTATGCCTGCGCTCAAAACTCTCGACGGTGTACAACACGCGTCGAAGTCGGACGCCGCGGCTTAACATTGGGCGGCTACAGAACGGTAGACTAGCCCAAGAATACGCCATTGGTAGCACCGCAACTGCTGCACTTGGCACGATGCCCCCGGATCAGAGAAACGACTGGTATGACGGCGAATGTGAGCAGTTAGTGGAAGAGAAGAATGCAGCATGGGCGAGATTGCTGCAACACCGCGCTAATAACACACGAAAGTTCTATGAGAAGTTAAACCGTTCACGTAAGGGCCACGTGCCACAGCCTGATATCTGTAAGGACATAAACGGGAACCTTCTTACGAACGAGCGTGAGGTGATCCAAAGATGGCGGCAGCACTACGGAGAACACCTGAATGGCGATGTGGCAGACGAAGATGGCGATATGGTGATGGACCTGGGAGAACGCGCGCAGGACATAATTCTACCCGCTCAGGATCTCCAGGAAATCCAGGAGGAGATTGGCCGGCTGAAGAACAACAAAGCCCCTGCGGTTGACCAACTACCAGGAGAGCTATTTAAACACGGTGGTGAGGCACTGGCTAGAGCGCTGCACTGGGTCATTACCAAGATTTGGGAGGAGGAAGTTTTGCAGCAGGAGTGGATGGAAGGTGTCGTGTGTCCCATCTACAAAAAAGGCGATAAGCTGGATTGTAGCAACTACCGCGCAATCACATTGCTGAACGCCGCCTACAAGGTACTCTCCCAAATTTTATGTCGTCGACTAGCACCAACTGCAAGCGAGTTCGTGGGGCAGTACCAGGCAGGTTTTATGGGCGAACGCTCCACCACGGACCAGGTGTTCGCCATTCGCCAAGTACTGCAGAAATGCCGCGAATACAACGTGCCCACACATCATCTATTCATCGACTTCAAAGCCGCATATGATACAATCGATCGGGACCAGCTATGGCAGCTAATGCACGAACACGGTTTTCCGGATAAACTGACACGGTTGATCAAAGCGACGATGGATCGGGTGATGTGCGTATTTCGAGTTTCAGGGGCATTCTCGAGTCCCTTCGAAACCCGCAGAGGGTTACGGCAAGGTGATGGTCTTTCGTGTTTGCTATTCAACATCGCTTTGGAAGGGGTAATACGAAGAGCAGGGATTAACACGAGTGGTACAATTTTCAATAAGTCCGTCCAGCTATTTGGTTTCGCCGACGACATAGATATTATGGCACGTACTTTGAGAAGATGGAGGAAGCCTACATCAGACTGAAGAGGGAAGCTAAGCGGATCGGACTAGTCATCAACACGTCGAAGACGAAGTACATGATAGGAAGAGGTTCAAGAGAAGACAATGTGAGTCACCCACCGCGAGTTTGCATCGGTGGTGTCGAAATCAAGGTGGTAGAAGAATTTGTGTACTTGGGCTCACTGGTGACTGCCGAAAATGACACCAGCAGAGAAATTCGGAGACGCATAGTGGCTGGAAATCGTACGTACTTTGGACTCCGCAAGACGCTCCGATCGAATAGAGTTCGCCGCCGTACCAAACTGACAATCTACAAAACGCTCATTAGACCGGTAGTCCTCTACGGACACGAGACCTGGACGATGCTCGTGGAGGACCAACGCGCACTTGGAGTTTTCGAAAGGAAAGTGCTGCGTACCATCTATGGTGGGGTGCAGATGGCGGACGGTACGTGGAGGAGGCGAATGAATCACGAATTGCATCAGCTGTTGGGAGAACCATCCATCGTTCACACCGCGAAAATCGGACGACTGCGATGGGCCGGGCACGTAGCCAGTAACCCGTTGCTGTTGTTGCTGTTGAACACTTTGTTCCCGCATCCCTGCCGTGTGAAGCACCTTTGGTACCTGCCCTGGCACCAGGTGTGTAATTTTAACCGACTTTCTGCCTTCTTCGGTAAAGATTTCCGTAAATTGTTGTATGTAACGATGTGCATGTGCCCTGGTTCCCAAAGTAAATTGGCATGCCTCTCCATTTCGTTCATTTTCGCGGTAATCTCTATCTACGTACAGCTCGCCCAAATATTCTGAATTAGAGGGACGTTGGAAAATAGACAATTTTATATGATACGTTCGAGTATCTCCTCGGCTAACCACACGATCAGTTTCAAGGATGTACTCTTCGATAAGTTGAGGAATACAGTCCCGGCTCTCCTTCGGCCCGTCATATTTTCGGACAGTAACCCGGTGAAAATGGTTCTCGACAACGATCCGACGGGCACAAGAAGGCGAGGTGCGCAGCGGGCAAGGTGGATCGATCAGGTGGAAGATGACTTGCGGACCCTCCGTAGGCTGCGTGGTTGGCGACGTGTAGCCATGGACCGAGCCGAATGGAGAAGACTCTTATATACCGCACAGGCCACTTCGGCCTTAGTCTGAATAAATAAATAATATTTATCTTCGACGTATTGATGACTAGTCTGGACCGTTTTGCTACCCTTGTAAGTGTTTGGTTTTATTATTTGTGTGTATTTTTTGTCGCTGTCGCCCACACATTGAAGTCTCCTGCATTGACTACTGGCTTGCAACCCATCATATGTCAGCCGAATGACAATCTGAGTGAATTGTCTTATCGGCCATCTTTGTGGGACACACTAGCTGAAGTAGTGCACTCCATTTAACTTCGCTATAACTGCACCCTCCGCTTCCTGCCGGTAACCTTTCAATATCGAGATGTAGAGAGTCGGATGTACATAACTTCACAATGACCTTTCGAATGTGATTCCTTCCAGATTGTTTATTATTCAACTAGCCCTTTTTTGCCGGCTTTAGAAGTCCTTTGTATGTCCTTTTTTTTTGGCACCCGTCCCATGCGAGACTGACTTGGGTGCTCGCACACCATTCACACCATTTGAGTCTTACTTGGATGCTCTCCCAGGCGCTCCGCTGCCATGCCTCGAGGTGTCAATAGCGGTAACTGCCTGGGCCTACAGATATTACGCTACGACACTCCTGCCTCAGCACGAGCAGATCAATCACACCACTGCCGAAGCAGACCACACGCTACCCTGCCGAAGCAGGGACACTCCCCATGCACCACATGTGCACAACTGTAGGTGTGTGGGTACAACCCACAGCTACCCTGCCGCCAAAGCTACTTCTCCAAAGACCATTCGCTCCATGTGACCCTTATTCGGGTGCTCACTCTAACACTCCACTGCCATGCCTCGAGGTGTCGATAGCGGTATGTAGGGACCAATCAACGATACTACGCTACGACACTCCTACCTCAGCATGTGCAGTCCATACTCAGACTTCTGCTGCGCTTCGAGGTGACAATAGCGGCGACACGCTATGACACCCCTGCCTCAGCACAAACAGATGACTCACTCCCTGCCGAAGCAGCTCACGCGCTACCCTACCGAAGTAGGGACAATCCCCAACACACTCTAACACTCCACTGCCATGCCTCGAGGTGTCGATAGCGGTATGTAGGGACCAATCAACGATACTACGCTACGACACTCCTACCTCAGCATGTGCAGTCCATATTCAGACTTCTGCTGCGCTTCGAGGTGACAATAGCGGCGACGCGCTATGACACTCCTGCCTCAGCACAAACAGATCACTCACTCCCTGCCGAAGCAGCTCACGCGCTACCCTACCGAAGTAGGGACACTCCCCATGCCAATTGGCACTCCCTGGGGTTGTGCTTTTGAAGCGGCACACAGTCGCTTTGATAGAGTCTGATTACGGGCACTTGTGGTTTTTTGGGAGGGATTTTAGCAGAGCCCACTGCTAAATCCCACCACGCCCTAGGCAGTTCTCCCTGACTCACAGACAGCTGGGGAGGGGTCGTCAAGCCCTTGGACATGGTCCTTTTGTATATCCTTTGGTAGTCCTATTTGTAGTATACATGTTGGGTTGGAAATAAATCATTATGTAGGGGAGGTGGTTCGGTTGTGGGCACCCCCACGTATCTTTTAATAGAAAGCAGGAACTGTTATTCTGACATCTTTCATTCATTTGCTATCGAAACACGATGCAGAATACCAAACTAGATAGACACCTCTACTTTGAACTATGAACAAAATGGTGTGATTGAATTGTCATAAAATGGTGTGATTGAATTAAAAAAATGAGTTAATACGGTAAATTTAGTCTATTATGTGGTTCAATAACGATTGCTATATAAATTTCAGCTCAAAAATGTTTTTCATCACTTTCCTTTATTGGTTCGGTTGCATCGTTCAATATCACTGAGGTTATCAACAAACATGTCTACAATTTTTTTTTCTGTTTTTATGCATTTTCTTCAAATTATTCAGTCATTATTATTTATTGTAATAATAAGTTTTATTATTTATTTGTTTTGTAGGCGCATCTAACCATTATATCTCGCTTAACTTTTCAAAAGGTCCTAAGTAACATTTTTTTCATGAATTAATTTGAATAGCGCAATTAACAGACCAATATGAAAGCTTTTGATTGCACTACTCATTTACACGAAACAAGTTGCATTCGACGGGGAATTCAGTCCTATAATTTGCCATTCAAAATTGGACCTTTTACACATTGCTTTCCAAAGCTGTTGACAAATTATCATTTATTTTCATAGGGACCCCTCATTGAGAAGAAAAACGCGAAACTAAAAAAAATTTGTTGACGTTAACTACGTCTAAGGGGAAGACTCGGATACAGGGTGTAAAATGAAAATTTCAAAATTGGGGACCGTCACGAAATCATGTAAGATTTGTAACATTAATAGGTCCTTTATCTTTCAATGGATTTTAAAGTTTTACATATCAATCGATTCGCAAACTTTCCACCAATTTGCCAGTAGTATTGAAACTTTTGAATATCAACGCTAAACTATTGAAAGATTTAGTTCTTTCATGCATCATGCATCCTCTATACAGCGCGTTCCAATTGCCTACTTTTAGGGGTATTATCAATTGTTGAACTGGGGTGTATGAATGGGGAGGCCCAGCTGCTAGACAGTGGGGTTCCTACTCCCTCACAGAGTGGGAGATGCTGAAAAAGCTGGGAAGTAGTATCTTTGGAATAGTTCCATCTCTTCTATATAGAGCAGAATAATTGGTTCAGTGGAAGCTGGGAAGTAGTATCTTTGGAATAGTTCCTTCTCTTCTATATAGAGCAGAATAATTGGTTCAGTGTAATATATTTGTTTTACGTAGTTTACATCGAGCGGTCTTGTCTTGTATACAACCTCAATTTTTTTTGCCTGCGATGTATATAAATGAATGCAATATATGTAAATTGATGGAAAAAGTTAAATCCAACTTCCTAAAGTGCTGTTTTTGACCTTTCTTAAGTGATTGTTTTCGTTACCTTTTTCAATTCATGAGAAAGGCAAAATCACTGCTATGTGGATTAATCTGTTTTTTTTTTGTTTCAAAATAATTTAAACTAATAAAATACAGAGTCTAATATATATAGACGAATCAAGTAAAAAAATAAGAAGACACACGACAGTGTTAACTTTGGCAGATCCTACAGCACAGCATTAGAAGATCATTTTAAAATGCTTATAATAAATTCTAGACAAAATGTAATTAAAATCTGATTGAAGTATGATACGGAAAAAGTTCCGAACTGTATGATAGATATATTTTTGGAAAATATTCAAAAAATTGAGATAAGCTTCCGAATATGTAATTCAGAACTTTTTCCATATCGTACAACAATCAGATTTTAATTACATTTTGTCTAGAATTTATTATAAGCATTTTAAAATGATCTTCCTATGCTGTGCTGTAGGATCTGTCAAAGTTAACACCGTCGTGTGTCTTCTTCTTATTTTTACTTGGATTCGTCTATAGAGTTACGCAAAGAGTGAAGCCAAATCTACCTATTGAACTGTCAAACCGTCTACCTATCGAGCAAAGTAAACAAATGCTTGTTGGTAAGGCGGAAGTATTGTTATCGCCTAATGATTATCATGACGAATTAAAACGCATGAATTGAAATGTATTAGATTTGATCTAGAAACAGCTTCAAAAAACATCAATACATTCCCCAATAAAGTACACGGACAGAAAACTGTTAACATTGAACCAAAAATTATGATTGTTATTTTCATAGTATTTTATTAAAAATACTATGAAATTTATTGTTTCAACAAGATTTGTCAACATAACAACAATTACAAAGTATTATTATTTCAACAATACTATCAAAAAAGCTCGTTTACATTTGAAAATAACCTCAATAGGTTTTTGTGGACAATATTTGTTTTCGATTTTATATTAAGGCTTTGTTCCGTTTTGCAAATTGAAATCAAATTAAACTTAATAGTGACAGTTCAAAAATGTTCAAATAACCATGCTTGCAGAGCAAGATTACTTTTGACAGATATCGAAGAATTATTGATATGGCGAGTTCGATTCTGTATCCGGTCTAGGATGCTTTCGGGTTGGAAACTTTCTCGACACCCTAGATATAGTGCGTCCATTGTACTTGTCACACAAGATATATACGAGGAAATGCTGAAAGAATATGTTGAAAACCGGGCCATGTTCCAGTTGGAGCCATTGAAGAAGAAGATGCTACCTGCTTATACAAGACAATTTCTTCGGGGACTTTATTTTGCCTTGGTCCATAATTATATTTATTTGCACACGCCCGGTAATTTTTTAAAATCAAATAGGGCATTTGTGATTGTTTAGCTTGATTTTCGCAATCAAATCAAGCAATCTGATGGTCGACTGGAAAACATTTTTTTGTCAAGTGGAAGTGGCCAGAAATGGATCGCTGTGAAATACGCGAGAATGCTATTGCCAATTAGTAAGGTTTGTTCATTAATATATTTTAATAACCATTGATAAGTGACAATTCAATTTTCAGAACATATTATTTGGTTCTGAAACGAAGCATTCCAACGACCGCAACCTTCCCGGTAGGAAAGGAGTAGTAGAAGTCGGAAAGACGGAATTTCCCGAGATAAATCCACGGAGATGTAACCAGGTAAGTGCCATATATTTCCATTAAAAACAAAAAGTATAGCCAGGTAAATATTGTTGTCGTATTTCAGATGAATATCAACATAAAACCTGCCTGAATTCAAAAACAAAACGGCAGTTACAGGAGGACGAATCAAATAAAAAAAGTAATGAAATGTATTTAAAACAAAGAGAACAAAACTCGGAAAAAATATAAAAATATTTTAGATGATAAAACAATAATGTATTTTCCTATTTATATTAAACCAAATAATCGATTGAAGCAAACATACAACTCTTTTTGAATCAACAGTGAATCTCTTTTAAAGTCAAAAATATTCTTTTTGTTTTGATATAGAACGTTGAAAACTTATGAAAGCTTTCTGAAATCATAGCTTTCAAAGTTTTTGCCCAAACAATAATACTGGATTGTTGAAACAACAATAATTATTATTACCGCCAAAACAATGCGAGATTCTTGTTGAATTTATGTTACATATTATTGTTTTTAAAATAGTTTTTTCTGCGTGTAGCAACAAGAAACTCACGTGTTTGCACTCTGTGGGTGACTAGGTTATCGAATTAAAAAGCTTTAGAAGTGAATGCTCCAGTGAAGCCACTTGAAGGGTTGAACAAATGTGAAAGTTGGCAACAAAATAACAAGAGCATCATTCAGAATAAGTGTAAGAAGTGTTGAGAATCTTTCTTCCAAATAATACTCGGATTGTTCTCAGGTTTGAAGATAATTTATTGAGCTTTCAATACGTCAAGTGGTTTATATCAAACATGGTTATTTATCGATACAATCATTCTAGTTTCATATTCTGTATAAGCTTGTCTATGTAATCTACAGTGTCTATATTGTATACAACTAATTCTAACTTCTAAGTTCCATGCAACTCGTAAAGCTTCTTGTTTGCCACAAGAAGCTCTTCGTACATTATTGCATACAATGTCTGATTGGATACAAGTTCTTCCTTCCATAGTCGACATTGGATTGACAGTCGACATTTCGTTTGTCAGTAGTGAGATGTCAGAATGACATCTTGTTTATCAGTATTAGAATGAATGGCAAATTGTTATTGTTTATGTTTCATAGTGCAATCAATCGGATCGAAACATTTTTCTCAACACTTCCCCACAATTTGCACATTCAACATACTAAACAGTTTTCTATGCGTGTTTTTAGGTAACCCCTTTGTAAACGCGTCCGCTGGTTGGTCTACGCTTGGGATGAATTGCAGCTTGAGTTTCCTCCTTTGATAAGTTCCCGAATGAAAAGGTATTTGATGTCCAAGTGCTTCATTCGCTGGTGTGATCTCGGCTCCTCCGCTATACTGATGCACGGGATGCTGTCTTCCATGATGATGAATGGTGTTGTGATGATATTCAATTCATTGAGAAGTGATGTTAGCCACACCTTCTTTTGCAGCAGCGCACAGTGCAATCAATTTCGCTTCACTCGTTGATAAACTGATGGTTGGTTGCCGTTTCGTTGACCACGAAATTAGATTCCCATATAATAGATATGCATATCCTGATAATGATTTTCTATCATCTGGATCGTTTGCAAAATCTGCATCACCAAATCCTACTAATGGGGCTTGTCTTCATGTTTTGAGTATACAATTTTGTGTCGGTCGTTCCCCGTAGGTATCGCAATATTCGTTTTAATCCTGACCAGTGCCAGTCCGTGGCACAGTTCGTATATTTGCTCAAAATGCTGACTGCAGTACAAATATCTGGTCTTGATGTTATCGAAAGGTATTGTAGGCATCCAAGCAATTCTCTGTAAGGCTGTTCGGTGAGTTTTTCCTCAGACTTCGACCATTTGGTGTTGTAATCCAATGGTGTCCCCACTGGTTTGCACTCGGCCATTCCAAATCTTTTGAGAAGCTTCTCTATGTATTGTGGTTGAGAAATTTCTATCGTCTGATTTTCAAAATCACGTACGATTTCCATTCCCAGAAAATGCTTTACCTCCAACATATCTTTCATTTGGAATAACCTTCCTAACTTTTCCTTAACCCAGGATATATCTTCGTTATTCTTTCCAATTACCAGAATGTCATCTACATATAAGATGAGTATTATTCCTTTGGATTTTGACTTGTATATACAACAGTCATTTTTCAATGGAATGAAACCAAGTTTTCGTATAGCATCATCAAAGCGTTTATTCCATGATCGGCTGGCTTGCTTCAAGCCGTATAAACACTTATGAAGTTGAACAATGTGACCTTGATCATTTCCATTTCTTGGGAGTTTCATATAGATTTTCTCGTCTAATTCTCCATTTAGAAATGCAGTCTTGACATCCATTTGATGTACATGCAAATTATGTTCGTTGGCCAGTGCTAGGGCTAACCGAACGCTCTCTAGTTTAGCAACTGGTGCATAGGTTGCAGCGAAATCAAACCCAGGACGCTGAGAACACCCTTTGCCACCAATCTAGCTTTATACCTTCCATCTTCTTTCATCGAAAAACCCATTTCGATTGAATTGGTTTTACACCTTTTGGTAGACAGTTAACAACTGTCCAAGTGTCATTTTGATGTAATGCGTCGAGTTCGTCTTGAATTGCCAGTTTCCATTCTTCCCAGTCTTGAGTTCTTCTATGTTTTGTGGAATAACTTCGTTACATATCCCGGCGACATGTGCTTTATAATCTGAATACCAAGTTGGTATTTTCTTTCTCGTTTACTTCGCCGTAACCCTTGTTGTTCGTCGTCTTCATCTTCTTCGTCTGCGTGACTTTCGTATGTACTTTCATAGTCAGTTTCTTCAACTGATTCTTCGAGTGATTGTTGATCTTCTTGATCTATCTCGACTATAGTACGATCACCGTCTATCGAATCTTCCGCTGACAACTGTTCCGTTCCATTTTCTGTGCCTTCTGACAACATGCTTTGATCAAATCGTGCGTTTAAAATCACGTCTTGATCCGACGAGAAATTATGTTCTTTTGATTCGGTTGACCTAAAATCATCATTGATGATATTAGACTCGTTGAATATCACGTTTCTACCAATCTCGACAGATCGTGTATTTTATTCCACAGTCTATATCCATTGTTTGCGTATCCCACAAATATCAATGATATCGTTCTTGGATCTAATTTTCGTCGTTTTTCTTTCGGAACTTGTTTGTGTGCTTCGCAGCCAAACACTCTTAAATTTTTCAAATTTGGTCGTCTTCCAAACCACATCTCATATGGTGTTTTGTTTTCATCTACCCCATTTGTTGGGGATCTATTTATCAGATATGTTGCTGCATATAATGCTTCTCCCCACATATCCTTGGATAGCTGACTATCATACAGCATTGCTCTAACCTTTTCCATCAAAGTTCGATTCATGCGTTCACTAACGCCATTTTGTTGTGGAGTGTATGGAACTGTAAATATCATTTGAATTCCATTTTTCTTGCAATAAGTTTGAAATTCGGTATTGGCATATTCTCCACCATTATCACACCTTAGCATAGAAATTCGTGTACCAAAATACGATGAAGACATGGCTTCAAACTCCTTGAATTTCTCAAAAACTTCTGATTTATTTTTCAAAGATAAACTACCAGAAAGTGTGTGTAGTCATCTATAAAGGTCACAAAGTAGCGGTATCCGTCATACGTTTCCTTTTCCATGCTCCCGCATACGTCTGAATGAATTAATTCAAGCAGCCGTTTCGATCTTGGGTGTTTCATATGTATGAACTTGTTAGCGGTCTGTTTCCTGCTAAACATCCTTCACACATGTCTGCTTTACTCCAGTCTTCCGAATGTATATTGATACCCTCAACCATTCCTTTCTTTATTAGCTTTTCTATCCCCGAAATACTCAAGTGTCCCATTCGCTTATGCACAGTCTCTAAACTCAATTGATTTCCAATATATGCTGAACCTTCAGCATATTCAATAGACTTTGCTTCCCAAACGAAATCAAGGTGGAACAAACCTTCAATGAAGCTTCCCGAAGCAATCACTTCGCCCTCATTTTCAAAAATGACCTCTTCATCAATGAAAGTAACCCTATTTCCGCTTTTACTAGCTTTTCTTACAGAAAGGAGATTTTCTTCAAGTTCAGGGATGAAAAGACATTGTACAATTCAACATTCTTTATTAAATTTTTCCCGACAATGCTTTTCAACTTAATCTTCCCCATCTTCGTAGCCCGAAGCTTTTCTCCAGACTTTGCTGTGGAAATCAACACAGGTTTCTCCAAATCTTGGATATCCTCCAGAAGATTTCTGTCGTTGACCATGTGGTCGCTCGCTCCCGAATCTACAACGAATCTTACCCGCTTCCTCTCAAACTTTCTGGCTTTCTCCGCGTTGGTTTTAGTCATCATGGCGATTGTTCTTTTTGGGTTCTTCTTCTTTTCTTTCAAGTACTTCTCCTTCTCCTTGGCAATGAACTTCTTCATTAAAGGACATTTGTTCTTGAAGTGACCGATCTCGTTGCATCCAAAGCATCGGGTTGTCGCCTTCTTCGATGCTAGCGCTATGTTTCGGGGTTCCTTCTGAAAGTCTTCCCGGATTCGGCGTCGAAAAACATCCGCTTGATGTCAGTCACGGACTTCTGGCACAACTCTTCATTGGACAGAACAAGCAATGCTCCTTTCACATGTTTGTAATGGTCTGGAATAGCGCTGAGTAGGGCATGGACCTTCTCTTCCTGAGTTATTCCAGAACGCATTCTCTCAATTCTCTGATTATCAGATCGTATTCGTCGAAGGTTTCCCTCAACGAGTTATGTTTGCGGTATTTGATGGAGAATAACCTCTCTCATGCTGACCATGGCAGCGGTTCCCGCCTTCTCGTATGTTTTTACCAAAACATCCATGGCGTCTTTCGCGTATTCCAGTCCGATGAGTTTGTTGAGGATGTCGTTGTTCACGAGCATGACGATCTCGTCCAGAGCCTCAACGTCTTCTTCTTTTCGTTTGTTCAAACGCTCCATCCTCTCCTTCTTCCTCTCTTCCGATTCGCCAGGAACTGGGGCATAGTATTCTTCTTCAATCGGTGTCCTGACCAGCGTATGAGCTAATTTAAGTTTAGCCAACCTGTGCTCAATACGCCACTTCCAGGCTGGAAAATTGGCCTCCGTGCCATCAAAAACATTGGCGCGGTCCCCGCTGAGCAGGACGCCGGTGATCGGCATGGTGCGCTCGAGAGTTCCCCTCTCGTAGCCACCGCTCCTGCGTCCACTGCTGCTCGCCGAAGTCATTCCTTCTGGTTGCTCTCCAGAAGCGTCTACCAGGCCAGAATCGTCCACCAGTCCAGAATCGTCCACCAGTCCAGAATCGTCCACCGGTTCAGAATCGTCCACCGGTTCAAAGTCTTCCACCAGTCCAAGATCGTCCACCAGTCCAGAATCGTCCACCAGTCCAGAGTCGTCCACCAGTCCAGAATCGTCCACCAGTCCAGAAGGAAGTCTGTGTCCAACGGTATAGTACGACCGTTACTGCCAGTTAACCACTGGGCCCATAACCATTTGTTGAGAATCTTTCTTCCAAATAATACTCGGATTGTTCTCAGGTTTGAAGATAATTTATTGAGCTTTCAATACGTCAAGTGGTTTATATCAAACATGGTTATTTATCGATACAATCATTCTAGTTTCATATTCTGTATAAGCTTGTCTATGTAATCTACAGTGTCTATATTGTATACAACTAATTCTAACTTCTAAGTTCCATGCAACTCGTAAAGCTTCTTGTTTGCCACAAGAAGCTCTTCGTACATTATTGCATACAATGTCTGATTGGATACAAGTTCTTCCTTCCATAGTCGACATTGGATTGACAGTCGACATTTCGTTTGTCAGTAGTGAGATGTCAGAATGACATCTTGTTTATCAGTATTAGAATGAATGGCAAATTGTTATTGTTTATGTTTCATAGTGCAATCAATCGGATCGAAACATTTTTCTCAACAAGAAGATCCTCTTTGCGTAACTCTATATAATAGACTCTGATAAAATACTCTTTTTCTTTGGAACTGGGTAGATTTTATTTGTTATTCTTCATTATTACCCGGATTTTCAAGGGTGCCCACAACCGAACCACAAAACTGAAATGTCCAAAAATTCCAAATATGCAAACCAATTTCTTCTCTAGCAGTAAGGTTGTACGTCTAGCTTTCCATTGGTATAAAAATGTAGACATAATACCAACTAGAACCAAAGTTATGGACAAAATTCGAAAGGGTGCCTACAATTGAACATCCTCCCCCCTACATATGTATTGATTGCTCTAAAATATCATAGCTCTTCAGAATTTGTTGTCGGTTTATTATCATTTGGTTTATTATATTTCTCATGGACAAACCCAAGGGTTGGCGCAAATGGCGGGGCCACTGCGTTTTATAGCATGGATCTCACAAGTTCCTGCGTTCAATCACGCGACGCCAAAGTAATACATTTATTAACGTTAAATGACATTTCATTCACCCCTGCGTCAACAATCTTCGGTCAATTGAGTGGAAAACACGGAAAACACCTACACGAATGCATTTTCCTTGCTCTCTCCAGTCAGCACAAAATTGTCATCATCGTTATCCTTCAGACATTGCTTCACACATCGCGTGATCCATGCAGAGAGAGACTCGAATATGATAACAAACAGAGCTTTACCACCCCATCAGTGCTTGCCTCACGCGATTTGCTGTGAGCTTTTCCACTGATGCTTTCCCATCAATATGTTCCTCTCGCTCCAACGAGAGAACCAACGTAGGATGCAAGAGAGCAAGAAGTGGTCGAGGAAAACTTAATGATTTTCATTCACTTCAGGAAAACTGGAGAATCGATATGCGTGTAACACACGGTCGTCGGTTAGGGTGTTCTCCGTTCAGGAATTTTTCACTGCGCTTAAATTAGGTTCAAATGGGTGAAATAATGTGAAAATGAGACAGCTTTTCCGTAATTCGGTTTGAATAATCTGTGGCGAAAGTGTTCGGGTGAAATCTGTGTCGGTTTTCGTCAGACAAACGTGTGCTTTCCCTCGACTTAGTGCGGAGTAGACGGGAATCGGGTCGCGAAAAGGGCAAAGAAAATTTCCATCTAGTAGGCGACTTATCGATTTGGGTGATTTTCGGAGCACTAGATCGGTTGCATAGAAAGGAAAATTAGGATTTGTCGTCGTATCTGTGCGATTGCAAACTTTGTGGAATACGCATAGAATCTCCATTCAGAGCTGGGAAAATCATTTCATAATTCGGAGCTAGTTACAAAGTGGGTTGAAAATGCAGCCACCACCGCGAAAAGTAAGCAGTTTCCTTTAAGTGCCCTTTTCTTTTTTCTGTGAGAACGACGGATTATACACCTCTGGACATAAGTTTGGGACTATCTCATGGGAATGCTGTGTGTGTTGATGTCTTTTGGGTTCTTATTTGAAAGATGAAAAGTGGAATTGGCGAATTAAAAAACAAAAAGCAAAGCATGTTGTTTCAGAAAAACATTTCCTTCTCTTCATACATAAATGATAATAACTTAAACAAGAGGGGAAGCTTTGACTGAAATAATCAGTCAAAATGTTCACGATATTAGCAAGCCTTATGCAAATGTTCATTGATATTTTATAAAAATACTTCTGTTAATTCTGTTGAAATTTTTTTTTCGTTTTGGCCTCCATGTTAAAAATTATAATTTTATGTTATCACCCGTTATTTGGATTTTTAATTGGTATTATTATATTTATTTTAAATTTATTTTGTTTTCTGAATTTTTATGTTGGCTTATACATATTTCTAAAAATACACATAAAAAGTTCTAGAATGAACCGCTATTCGTACGTAGCCACATTTCAATCGTGGTTAAAAGCCAAGAAACTCAGCACTGAAGGTTGGAATTTTATTTAAAATACGCTTCGACAGTGTCGGGATTTTATTTTTAATCAAATGCGCTTTCAAATGAACTAAGAATTAAAAAAATATACATAAGGTAACCGAACTCATGACCAAGAGTGTACATACAAATGTAGCGACACTAATTGGTATCTGATGAATGAAATCCATCCAAAGGAAGATAAAAACGTCGCACATTGCATCTTCGTATAGGTACTGCAATCTCTCCGTGTTCTCCTCTATTGTAGGGCAATTATACAAAATTCCTAAAGAATCTCCACTCGGAGCAGTTGGCGAAGCTTGCTCTGAAGAATCAAAATGAGTGCGAGCTGCTGGAGGACATCCGGCAATTTACCCTCAAACGCTCGGCCATTGAAAAGTCGTACAGCGAGGCGCTACTCAAAATATCGTCGGCATATCTCAACAAAAAGCAGGCCTGCATTCCTGAGATAAAAATGGATGGAGCAGAGGAAAAATGGTAAGTAATTGTTAGAGCTACATTTCAATTAAAATCATGGAAAAATCAATATAAGAAAGCAGAAAACGTTTCTACAAGCTATGGTTTAAACATTGAGACATAACACATTTAGATGGCGTAAAAATAAAAGTTTGAATCCCACTTCTTGTCTACGCAGTTGGTGAACGAGTAAAAAATGACAGTTGAGCTCTTTTTAATTGATAACCCGCGTCCAGCAGCACGTGTAATGATTACGCATAAAGGTTGACATGGCATGTGCTTAGTGGGAAGATATACTCGTTCCTGGGGGAAATATTTATTGTTCCACTTGGAAGCAGTTTTTTAAATTTCATTTAATTTTTCGGTAAACTCACAGTAGGTATAGATTGGTGCTTTAATTGCTTTGTTTTGGTAGCTCTACTGAAAACGGCAATTTCCCAGTTTAAACTTTGTTAAGTACTTCACAGTTATTAACTGTAAGTGATGAAGTTACACTTTACTTCCTGTTTAGTAATTAAGAAAAATAGTTATCAACTGCAAGATCACTATGCCAAGATACCATGTTGTCATTGGTATAAAATGTAAATAACTCCGAACTGTACGGTATTTTTTGACATACCTCAAATTATTCAAGTACCGAACAGATTACCGTACGTTCAGCTGTTGAAAGTTCGGTAAAATATCACCGTATACTGTAAAAATTTCTAAGTGTGTAGAGAATTTAAAAAAATCGGAATCTCCCTAGACTGGACCCCGAACTCGCCACCTTTAGCACGCTCCTGCTCAGTAACCGTTCATAGAGAAATTTTGGCGTACATATTCAAATTTCAGGGTAAATGTTCCCTATCGTGCCCCAGATTAGCTTCGCCAGTTGTTGCTGGGCTAAGGAAGTCCCTACCCAAGTAACAAGTTTCATGCTTGTTAGATTTATTTAATTCTTATAGCGGATTTATGACAGCAGTCACCATTATTGGGATGGCTAGTTGCTCAGATTTATTGGCGATCTTATTGCTATCAATAAACCTCTAATAAATCTGCTCGAAAAGCTTGACTTGATCTTTCGGGGGAGGCGGGGGGTGTTGGTTAGATTACTCCCCATATTATGAAAAAAAGTTTTTATCTGTAGATGCTACAGTATTGTACGGTTCAACCCTAATGCGTGATGAAGGGAGGCGAAGCAAAGCATAAGTTTCTTCGGTCGTTTATTTATTTAGAAGGCCCAATCACCGGGCATTACGAAGTAGAAATAAAAATCTAGTATTTGATGAAATTTCTCAATAGCAAGAACGTTATTTAATTGTGCAGATATTTAAGCAAGGGCACTGACTGCTTTGGTAGGTTTATTGTCAGAGGTTTATTTTTAATACTTTCAATACTTTTTGATTCCAACCCCGGTACGTGTTCCAAACAGACTCATGTTCCGAGCACTCGTTATTGTTTTGAGATATGTCTTTCTTTTTCTAAATTATCATGAACTATTGAGAATTCACTGTCTGGATATGTCAGAGTACAAAAGTTAACATATTTTAGATCTTTGCTATAAGGTCATGACAACAGTCTAATAACAAAAATTCGCCAAACTTATGAAATTTTATGCGTTTCTGGTGCTGCTCGGAATTTCAAACAAAGTTAGACAGAAAAAATCATTTAATAGGTATTGATAGTTAGGATTTGTAAGGAACGACCATAAAACTCTCGCCTGAAAGTATTTTTTCGCTTTTGAAAAAAAAAAACATTCGATGCTTACATACTTCAAATTTAAAGGCGAAATGTGCTCCAGTGTTCGTATCAAGGTTCGTATTATAAATCAAATTTGACCAGAATATTGTTTGCATTAAGAAAATATACGGACGATTACCAGAATGGTTGATGTTAGAAATCTTCCGGCAATAACAGAACAAATCTTGGCAAAGCCGTCTTCTCCGTCTATTAAGGAAGAATCAAGGAATCATCTGGACACAGCAGATCTAACGAGAGCAGATGCTGAAACTTCGTCATCTGATGCTCATGATATAGCGAACATTTTGCAGACAAAGGTAACGCCTAACAGAGAAAAAAATTCAGACTTTTCAACAACTCTTTAATCATTTTCGCACAATGTAGCAAGTATCAATCCCTTGAGGTCGAGAGTATATTTATATCCTAAGTTATTGTTTCACGTTACGATTTTGAGTTTCGCATAATTGTTTTATTTCCCGGGATCCCGGGAAATCCCGGGAAGTTAACATTTTATTTCCCGTTTCCCGGGAAGTTGATTCCCGGGAAAATGGAACCCCTAGGTGCGAAATCGACACCCGAAAAACGCTTTCAGTATGTCATGGCTTGCTTTGATCGCCGCTTCACTTTGCTTTGCTCATCTCCAACCTCTTCGCTTCGTTTTACTTCGCTCCCAGTATGTCATCAGCCTAACTGTGTGATCGTGGTTTTCTTCCGTCTTCAATCCCCCATTTGTAAGATTGACATTGGCTCCGCTGCCACGTGCGTCTCGTTGATGCGCATGGACATGCGGGAGAAATTACGCTGCAGTGCCAACATTTCTCCTTTCAGCGGGTTGATGGTGGTTATGGTTTGTGGCTCCAGATAATAGCCATCGTACGCGAGCCCAGAAACCGCGCTTGGGCTCATGCCCCAGTGGAGGGAGACAGAGTCTGAGCGTTAACGCTTTGTGATCCGTGAAACAGCAGACGTGCGTGTAGGCAGACTGCAATTTGTCGCGAAGACCACGGCTCACGTAAATCCGATCGAGGCGAGATCGCGCGTTTCGACAGACATACGTGAAACCGGCATCACGTGGACATAGCTTCTCCCACACATCATGTAGCTGCAGTTGCTGTACAGCGGTTTTAAGAGACGGACTGGTGTTCGGGCTGGACGAATCGCACGCACGCAGCACGCAATAAATTATTGGCAGTGGCTGATTTTCTACCCGCCGCAGCCACATCCAGGCGCTATAGTATATGCACAAAATAGCCAGCAAGAGTTAACCGCCAGAAATTTGTATGGCGAAAGACATCTAACGCTGGTTTTCTCAAAATTAGGAACATTTCATGGAAAACTATTTGGTACCGGTTAAGAGGGATGGTGTCCGCTACAACGCCTACCAAATATTTTTTCGATTAAAGTGCTTAATTTTGAGAAATCAAACCTTAGATGCCTTTCGCCATACTGATTTTAGAAAGTTAACTGCTAGTGTGCCGCTGTAAGCACGCTCAAAGCAGTCGATTCATTGAAATCGCCAGCTACGATGACGTTCTCGGTGTGGTGGCGAAGATAATAGGCAAGCGTACCATTGAAGAACTCTTCTCTAGCAGCGCGCTGTGCACTGCCGGAGGGAGCGTAGACGATGCAGATCGTTGTGTCGTGCACTCGCAGCGCGATTAGTCGGCTGTCCAGGTTCTTCTCCACGTGAGTGACATGGATGTGCTCCTTCACCGCTACAGCTGTGCCTCTCCTTGTGTGGTCCACATTTGCGAAAACGACAAAGCCAGGCAAGGAAAGCTGTTCGTTCTCGACTTCCTGCAGACACACGATATCGAGGTTTTGGTTGCTTATGAAGGTTTAGAGTGCGTTCAGTTTTGTGGGGTTCGTGATCGTGCCGATGTTGATGGATGCGAGATTGTATGACGTGAGAGCACATAACATAAGTGGATCTTAGAACAAAATCCAACCCAAAAGTTGACCCCCTTTTGATGAGCCAAAACTGTTATAATTGGGAACGGGAACATCGTTCTGTCATTTTCAAGTGTAAACAAATACCATATGATCAGAAAATTATAACACTTTTTTCCAAGACTACAAAGAGCAAGATCTGTAGCCAAAGTATAATGATATTTATTTTTCTATCATCAATTTTTTACATTGTTTTTAAAAATGACGGTTTGCATCCAAAAGAAGGTCTCTCCTATGCTGTTACTAACCAATTTATATTTGATGAAATCTAATATTATTTATTTGTGTGGTAAACTTCTATTTTCAGGCGATTTTTGATGAAATGTTCGTCTTTTATCCATTTTAACTTATTTATCATACGAAAATAAAATTCCTCTAAAATTGATATAATATTTTCGAGTCAGCATGGTAAAAATCTAGATTTTATTCAGCATGTGTAGAAAAGTATATTCCTTAGAACTGTTCTACATTGGGAACGAATCTTTATATACGCAGTCTTCGTTTTTTCGAAAGGATGACGAGGGATACACCAATGTTTATCTACGATGCGCAACAATCACAAAATAGATAGATTAGAAGCAACATTATAAATTATCAATCGTACGAAAGCTAACTCGCTTATCATAATGCAGGAGAGCATCGCAACTGTGAGGTGTTTCCAATTTGGATATAATATTAAATGAAAATGTGATGATTCAACATTGAAATCAAGATAATCTTTATCATGCCATGAAGCACGTAGTCTGAATAGGTTATTCCGATGTACGATATTAATGTTATCTCTTTTCATGGCATGCTTTTCATTATTAGAACATAGCTTTTAGGTTGATAGTACTTTGAATACTCTTTACCAAAAGTAGAGCAATTTCACGACATGTGAAAAGGAAACAGAAAACACCAAAACTGTGCATTGAACATTTAACTGAGGGTAAATCCAGGTGAGGCATCACCTTTTTAAAAATCGATATTTCTTCAAAATAAACCGATAAAGGAAACTCTACTTGTTGTTATTGATAGTTTAAGGAAACATAGTGTAGAAGACTTTTGAAACACAAAAAGTCGATTACATACATGTTAGAAAAAAAAGTCAAATTCGGGTGCGATGTCACACCACTGGGAGAGACGCCACACATGGGAAATGTTTGAGAAATGCGATTAATAAATATGCTCATAGCAATAAATGAGCGTTTGATATGCTTTTCGAATAAAAACATAATATTTCAACCAAACACCAAAAAAATTCATCGTTTACTGGTTAAGAGCCCGTGCGCGGCGTACGAATGGATTTTGTTCGGGTTTGTCGAATCAATATAAATACAATATTTAATCAGTTACATACCTTAAACTCCTTTCTTTTCTACTTTAATATTGCTTACCCCAATCTCCAATTAATTATAGAAAATAAAAACAAATTCAAAATCTTATGTATAATTCCAAAACTCAGCTTATAATTTTCCCACATAAGCCGAGAGCTTCTTATTTGAAACCTTCTAGCAGACATATTGTAACTATGAATGGGGTTCCAATTAATTGGTCTAGCGAAGCTAAATATTTAGGACTTCTGCTTGATCAAAAATTAACTTTTAAAAGTCACATTGAAGGCATTCAAGCCAAATGTAACAAATATATTAAGGTTCTATATCCACTTATAAACAGAAAATCAAAACTTTGTCTTAAGAACAAACTTTTGATTTACAAACAAATTTTTAGATCTGCCATGTTGTATGCTGTGTCAATATGGACAAGTCGAGTCAAGTACGAGACACTGAAGACGACCACACAGTTGTGGTCGAAATACGTATCTGCAAAGATAACGAAAATTAACTGGTGGAATTAAATGGACAGTACTTAATTCGTCTTAGACGGTTGAATACATTCCACTAAAAGAGCTTAATATATTTTTCTGAATATGGACTAGTTGCTGCAATACCAGAAAGAAGGCACTCCAGAGGATTCAAAATATTTTTTTATGTCTTTATTAAGAGACTTTCAGCCCGAGGCGGATCAAAATAAAATTTTGAAAATGATTCTGTTGCCTCCGTGGTATAGTACCAATGAACTTCATAGAATTTCTAATATTGAGACATTGCAACAAATTTTTAACAAAATAATTTCCAATTTTAGACAAAAATCGTTGCAATCTTCTGTGGAACGAATAACTCCTTGTACCCTTAGTATAAAATAGGTTAAGTTTTAAGTTTTTTTATGTATAATTCCAACGCGAATCGTATTCAGATATTCAATATAAGTCGCGTGACCCCTTGTTAGATCAAATACTGTTATACTATCTTCTGACGTTTCGATGTTCCGTATAACAAATAAAAAGTGTTATAAGGGTACAACTTTTGCTACCCGAGTTACACATATGTTATGTGGTGAGAGCCATTTATGGAAGGAATTCCATATCCTGCTCGTCGTCACCGTCGTGGCATCGCTGTTTCTTGCCGGGCGGGTGTCCTCGGCTTCGACTACTTCTCGTCGATGTGGACGAATCGTCCGTATCGTTGCCGGCGGTTCGATCTTTCGATCGCATCGCGTTTCTTGGCTTTTGGTCAACCAAGCCCACTTCAGCGGTCTGTGGTTGTGTGCGCAACGACGACGAGGAGTTGCGCGCGGTTTGTGTTTGCAACGAACTGGGAGACACCGTTCGTGCAATTAGAGCAGCAGATTGGCTAGCAGTTGGGTTTTTTGAGCCGGACAGTTCGGTCGGACTCGACGGCTGTGGCAGCTCGGGGAAACCCTCCAGCGATGGTGGTGGTGGAGCGACAGAACGCTAACCTACCGGTCTGGCGCTCGGGGGTTTTGCAACGTTCGCCTTCTTCGGTGGTTGTCGTGGCCCTGTTTGCTTCGCCACGTTCGCATAGCTCTTCTGGACTAGCAGCTTTTTGTTCTGGACACACGATATGCCAGTATGCGCTTGCTCTTTGCAGTATTTACAAGAGACGATCTGTCCCTTGTAAACGATGTAGCCGAGTACCGTGCGGCAAAAGCCGTGAACCTTTTCGAATGACGGCTTCACCGGGAAACTCGAATAGTCAATACAAAAAGTATTTTCTCGCCTCATCGCGGATCACAAAAACGCGCGACGCGGCACAGACGGAATCGATCTTTAACCACTGTAATCGATCACTTGAGCCAGGGCTGTCAGATGATTTTTTCGTAAATCTGTATTGACTTGCGTAAAAAATCTGTATTGTCTGTATTTGAGGGGAAAATAGATTTTTTTTTTCTAAGAGCAAGATTACCGGTGGTGAATATAATGCAACGTACACACCAGTCAAGCAGTTTGACGAACATTGACTCCGCCCCCAAGAAAACGCTTCGGTTGCTGCTTTGTTTGAACGTGTGTGAAGTTGTTCGAAGAACCATTTGACAGTTGGCGGCTAGGTTGGAAAAAATTAAAACGGTTTGATTTTGGTTTGAGTTGTCGGGGGTGGAGTCAAGGTTCGCCGAACATGTTTGAGCATTTGTAGTGAAGTTGCACAAATCACCATATATTTTTTGATGGTTGGTGCTCAAGTTGGCGCTTCGGTCGTTCGTGTGTTATATTGTTGGTCGAATAAATTGATTGTTCGTGCCGCTGTTGGTAAAACTTGATGGATGTTTCAATAAACGAGAGGTGGAGTCAATGTTGGTCAAACTGCTTGACCGTGTGTACGTTCCATAAGCCGTTTGGCAGCGCAGTATCATCACTTGACACTTTACCGGTCGCTACTAAACGCGCTGTTAAACCAGTAGCGCGACTGACAGGTGAACAAATTTGGTAGCGCGGTAAGAGCGCTGCTATTTGATAAACTGTCAACTGTCAAACGTCACCGGTACGGAATACAGCAACCAAATTGAGAGCCGAAAATAGTGACCGATATGGAAACGAGTGACGAAACTAATCTTCTCTTCTCTAATATTCTACCGAATTCGGAAACATTTTTTTTGTCATTGCTTAAATAATGGTTACTAAATTCGATTACACAACATATTTCTTACCAATAAAGCTGTGGTTGTTTTCTGTTTGTTGGTTAATTTAATCCCTCTTCATAAACCGCTTTTTGCAATAATTGTTAAATCACTTGGGAAATAGTTCATTGCTGGTATTCGCATCATGTTACAAACATTTTGAAATGAATGCTACACCAATTATTGTCTTTTTCTACATGGGTGATATGAATGCTACACCAATTATTGTCTCATTATGTTCTTATCATCTTGTACCACGGTACGAATAGCACAGGGCTGTATTTATTGTAAATCAAGATTGAGAACAAAAATCGGATTCTCATAAATTACTTATGTGATAGATAAATATATTTTAAACCTTTACTTTAACTAATTGCATAAAGTTATGAACATCACAAGGCAATCACATTTTCCAGTGTGACTGTAAAACATCTGAATTTGTTTTATACGGGGGTCTGACGTTCTGGTTGTGTTTTCGTAGTATGGATGCAGTCTCTTTTCATCTGCTTTTCGCTTATGGAACTGTCAGTGTGGATCGCACCTATCTCTTTTCTTCCCGTGATTACGCTTATGGCTGTCAGTGCGGAATTTTCAATGTTGGTTACGAAACAAACTGTGGTGGAGGTATACAAGTGTCACTCCCGTGGTTTTATAATTCTATAATTATTATTTATAGAAATTAATGATAGATACCAAGCAGTCAATTCTATACACATGGACTGATCTGATAACAGAATGTACTCAGGAAACAAACTTATTCACACTTACGAAACTTCTTTAAAATGCATTTGGAATTCTTTTTTAAAGATCCAATTAGTTTCATTAAAAATACCATTGCTCTATTTGAAACTCAACTGAGTTTGCCAAGTACCCAGAAATCAGTCACAACTCATTTTATTAATATTTCTTAAATATGGTTCAAGCTGTGCTTTAGACTATAATATTTTATTAACATTTAAAATAACAAAAAATCTGTACAAATCTGTATTCTGTTTGAAAAATCTGTATAAAATCTGTAATCTGTATCAAGTCTGTATTGACGTTTAAAAATCTGTAAAATACAGATAAATCTGTATATATGGCAGCCCTGCACTTGACTTTCCAAGAGCGTTACGTCTCAGAAGCTGAGCGTCTGCACGTCTCAGAAGCTGAGCAGTAACTGTTATTTGCATTTACCTAAACGTAGAGATATTATTAAATTAGTATCGAACGAAAATAATTTCTAGCCGTTGTCTGTCTCACTGCATTATTGAGTTTGATATTTTTGCTGAAATGAGACATAATGTTTTGATTTCTCGTCCGGAATAAACTATTTAATTAGTACCTTCTGAATTTCTCTGCATTATTTAGTTTAGACACAGCTATTCGTTTGGTATTGAAATACCTAAGCATGTTATGCCTAAAGTATTTTGCATATTATTTTTGGTATTATTTTTTGGTATTTTACCTTTTAAGCTAATGAATTTTAATAGTGTGTACTCGTGGTTTAATGTGACTAAAAAATTAATAGATCGAGAGTTTTGAAAACCACACGCAGCTCCACATAACATAACATGCTACCAACTGTTCGTGAGAAATAATGTATCAATATTTAGAAAAATTAGGAATCCAACTGATGATGAAATAGCAGAAATAGAGCTGCAATACATATGACCAGGAATTAAAAATAGTCCTCAATGTTTGTTTTGAAGCTAAATTCATATCGATTATGTTTTACACTACTAACATTGATCAATTTTATGAATGTCTTTCATATAGGAACATGTGGAGCGTCTGGCAGACTGTACTAGAGGAAAACGAAAAGCTTGCACGTGCTCGTCTAGCAGCGGTCGAAGTATTCCAACAGCAAATAGCAGACGAAGCCAAACTACTCAGGAATTCAAAGTTAAATACCAGCAAGAAATCCATCGAACATCTCGGAGTAGTTCAGAAGGAACTGCAGCTCTCCGTGCAGGATGTTGACAAAACAAAAAAGTGTTACTTCGATGAAGAACATTGCGCTCATGATGTTCGCGACAAGGCACGGGATATCGAAGAAAAGCTAAAAAAGAAAAAGGGTTCATTCTTCCAATCGATAACGTCTCTTCAGAAAAATAGCGCACGAGTAACCTCACGTAAGGAACAACTCGAAGAGAAATCAACGGGAGCTAGAAACGATTACATTCTCAGTCTGGCCTCAGCTAACGCACATCAAAATCATTACTTCACCATTGACCTTCAGACAACGATGGCCACTATGGAGAATTACGTTTACGAACGAGTGGCAGACTACTTAGCGTTGATCGGCCGCACCGAGCTGCTCACTTGCTCAGCCACTCAGAACTCGTTCGGTAAGATCCGTGACCAGGCTCAACAGTTGACGCGTGAGTACAATCTACAGTGCTGCTATCTGTACTATCCGGTGCTCAAGCAGCATATTCAATACGAGTTTGAACCATGCGATAATGATCCAATCCGGAAGATTACGGCAGACCACGAGTCCGCTGCAGAGACTTTAAATAGGGAAGGTAAGCGTTGGGCTGGGCGTGTTGCTCGCGAGAGCAACGTAGTTCGCGAGAACGCTCGCAAGCTAGCCATCTGTACAGCACTCCGCGAGGCTGGCCACCGTACGGACCCCAACGATCAGAACGGTCCCGATCTGGAAACGAAGATCGACGACTTCCGCGAGAATATCCGTAAGGCAGAGACCGCCAAGTGTAAGGCCGAATCGCGGCTGGAGTGTTTGAGAATCGGTGGCATCAATGTGGATGAGTGGATACAAGAGGCAGAAACGTTAAGCGTGCAGGAAATGCCACGATCAGCTAGTTCATTGTCCATGCGTACCGACGCATCTGGTCAAGGGGTTGGTAGATAATAATGTTTATTAGACTTAATAACCTAATTTATTTTTATTTGATTATTCAGGAAAATCCTAGCTCCGATTCCTTCTACGATAGCGATAATGCCGAACAAGATCAGCCTATGTCAGAGTCTTCGCCTGCTCCGAAGCAACCTGAACCTCCTGGTGATGAATTCGTACCAGACAGCGATGAAGATGAAGGTTTGTAAAGTCATAACTATTGCATACTTATTGGTATTAATGTCGAGCTTCATGTCCCAATGATTCTAGACTTCGAGGTTGAACAGGAGCGTCAAAAGATCGAACAGATCTCTCACACGTGGGACGATCCGATTCAAACGGATTGGGGTGCGGAGGAGTCCACAGTTGTCGAAGCCAGCATGCCACCACAACAATCCACAGGGCAGACATTCAAGTGCACAGCATTGTACTCGTACACCGCACAGAACCCGGATGAGCTAACCATAGTCGAGAGTGAGCAGCTGGAGGTAGTCGGCGAAGGCGATGGAGACGGATGGTTGAGGGCGCGGAACTATCGCGGTGAAGAAGGTTTTGTGCCGCACAACTATTTGGACGTCGAGAGGGATACTCCGGTGGATACCCATACTCCGGCCCAGCTATCGACGCAGATTTCCTTCTCCTCTGTCGATTACACGGTGGACAATGAAGATCAGGACCATATGCAGGACTCTGGTCAATCGCCCGATCAAATCTCAGTTATCTCTGCACCGCGAAAGGCACACCAAATGTACTGCATTGCATTGTACGATTATGATGCTACGGCGGAGGATGAGCTCACATTCGAGGAAGGACAGGTACTTTTTTTCCGAAACAGAAAACTTCAAACTAATTATCAGATAGATATATTTATCTAAATGGATTCAATATTGAATAATGTGATGTGGGTTACATATTGTCAAGATATTAGATATAGAGCAATATTAAATCTGAATACTACCGGAAAAATAGTTGCTGATTCAAAATACGATCTTTAGACTCTTTAGAAATTCCCAGGGAATTTTAAAGGAATCATATGAGATTCAAATGAATTTTCTGGAATTTTTCACCAACATTCGTTCAGATACCTATCAAAAATTCAATAGTAAACTTGTTTGCCGTTTTATTCACGATGATTTTTATGATCGCATAAAAAGCTAACATCAGTAAGTAACCACTTCTTTTGGTGGGGTTTGTTTGATCCTACGAAGCAAGTACGCTGCGCAAGTGCTTTTCATATAAGAAGGACCTCCGTCTTCCTCCAGGTCGAGCTGGGATCTGACGATCAACTGGCACAACCCTACTCCATCGGGCGTAGTTGCTGATGAAGCAAGTGTGTAGGAGCCAGACTACTCTACTCATTATAGATAGTAGAATCTATTCCACTATCTATAGTACTCATCCTACTTGGTTGGCATTGTACAAACAATACATGAGAGAGAGTTTAGTTCTGAAAATATGTAGATTGCGAGAGTTCGGCTATGTGCCTGGTGCTGAGAATTTATTTATTTATTTATTCATCATCATCTGCCAGCGATGCCAGATCAGTACCCGCCAGCGATGCCAGATCTACGGAAATTTCCGTAGATCTACGGAATTCAATGAAAATCTACGGATTTTTTTACTAGCACACTTTTAGTTTCAATTGATCTGATTCCAAATTTAGTTCAAATTGAGTAAACAATATATGGGTTTCTATTTAGAGAGAAAGACCGTTACAAATATTTATTGAAAGTTATGTCCTATTGGTCTCGAAGGAGGTAAGCCTTTGGTCCTTTGAACCGTATAGTTTCCCAATAATCCGACTCGAAGGACCATTATATTGAATAACCGGACTCTCTTCAACATAAAGAGGGATAATTAGAGTGCGCTGCCTTAAACGTAATTAATTTCAAGGCCCAAGCAAACCCAGTCGTCTGGATTCCTGACTGCACAATTTATAACACACCTCAAACATTTATTAAATATTTTGTTAAACATCTGTTACTTCATTGCTTAAAAATTTATACTTGCGGAGTTCAACAGGGACACAATGTTGCACGCGACCCACTAAACTGAATATTTTCCCTCAAATTGGTTTGTTTGTGCCAAAATTACTCTTAAAAATGATTTTTCGCCAATTTTTATAAATCCTGGAGAAAATCTCGAAAAAAAATCCTTGGGAAATCTAGAAATTCCTTTAGGAATACTTTTCAAAAATACACTCAAGTTCTCCTTTGGAAAATCCTTCAATAATTCATTTGTAAATACTTTCAGAGCTCCTCCAGGAGTTCCGAATAATTTTCAAAAATCTGCCGGTAATTCCATTGCACATTCTTCCAGTCCTTGTAAATTTCTCCAGAAGTTTCTTCGCAAGTTTAAACGGGAAATCCTCTGACAACTCTTCTTAAGACTTTTGAATGTCGAACATTATGTTACAAAACATTGGAAATTCCCTTTGTAATTCGTTCGTTCCTCTGAACAATTCGACTCCTAGAGCTTCGTCCTAAAATTGTTTAGAGGAAATTCCAAATGAACTACTGGATATATTTCTGAATGGATAAATGGAATTTTTCGTGTAGCGATTTCCATAAAAAATATTAAAATAATTTCTAAATTAATTCCTGTAGATATTTCTAAAAATATTACTTAAGGAATTTTTGGAGGAATTCCTTTATTAATCCTTAGAATAATTTCTGAACAAATTCCGGAAGAACTCTTTACGGAACCTACTAAGGTTGTACATATAAATTTCCAAATGAATCTGTGAGAAGTTAGTGAAATTCGAAAGTAACTCCCTTAAGGGGTTCCGAAAAAGTTTCATTCGCGAAGGATTTTTCAAATGAAATCCTTTTGGATTTTTAAAATGAATTCCTAGAATAGTTTTGATGGAATATCTGGAGGATTTCTGAAGAAATTCCAAAAAATGAAGGTATGCCTGAAGAATGTTTTGGATGACTTAATAAATTAATTCCTGGAGGTTTTTCCAATAGAATTGTTCAAAGTATTTACCGAAAAATGTCTATGGGGAACATCCATAAATTACGAAACGCTTAGAGGAGGAGGGGGGGGGGGGGTTGAGTGAAGGGCGAGAGTCCATACAAAAAGTTTTGATGATTCATACAAAAAGTGTGATATAGGGGGAGGGGGGGATGAAAATGTTCGATTTTTGCGTTATGTAATTAATGGATCTTCCCTAGAGGGCATCAGGATGATTACTTCAAGATTTTTTTCGATGAATTTCTGGAGGAACTCCTGGATTAAACGAGGGATTAAATATAAGTTTGATAATGGATGGATTGTAATCTCGATATTTTGAGAGTTTTCTTCGTTTGCAAACATAATTTCATTTTTTCCTTTATTAATGTAAATTTTGATATATTTCAGTGTAACAATAGGGTTTTGTTTTGCTTCTGTACTGGCTTAGTTCTGACCTTATAGTTCTTACTGCTGACGCCAAATTATGGATGAATTAATTACGTCAAAATTTTTGGTGTACCAACATTACCACAACTATGGTACCACCAGCTAAATTAATGTAATTATTTCTGAAAATATTAGGGGAGGAGGTTCGGTTGTGGGCACCCCTACGTATCTTTTGACAGATAACAGATACTGTCATTCTGACAACCGTTATTAGTTTGCTATTGTAACATGATGTTTTGTGCTCAATATCAAACCGGATGGAGATCTCTACTTTAAACAAAGAACAAATCAATTATTTTTACAAAAAAAACAACACGAAACTTTTTTTTGGCCTTCTGACACTTTACATAAATTGAAGTGATTTAATTCAAAAAGTGAGTTCCAATGCATATTTAAACAGTAAATTTAATCTATTTTGAGACTCAATGACGATTGCCATTAAAATTTTAGCGTAAATTTTTTTTCTTCATTTTCCAAAAAGTCTGCTATATTCGGTTGCGGGCACCATTATTGGTTCGGTTATGGGCACCCTTATTTTGTTGACAAATCATTCAATATCGTTTTAGTTGTCCCCTAACTTATTTCAAATGACGTTTTTATGCAGTTTTTATAATTATTTAGACATAATTGATTGAAGGAATTTAAAAAAATTGATAGAAACTCTTTAAGGAGTTTTCGAAGAAACTTCTGAATTCATTTGCGAGGGATTTAAAAAAAAAGTCTTGTTGGAATTTTGAAATGACCCCATTTTGAAACAATCAAATAATACACAAAATACTAATTTTTTTTTTAAACAACCTGCAATTCAAGACAAAATTTTCAAAACGACTTATTTCCTTTTGTAAACAAAAATTAGAACGTCGATTTGACGAATTTGATAGCTTCTTCTTCTTCGTTGGCATTACATCCCCCATTGGGACATTGCCGCCTCGCAGCTTAGTGTTTATTAAGCACTTCCACAGTTATTAAATTATCATGAGGCTAACACGATGATATGTTTATGCCCAGGGAAGTCGAGACAATTTCCAATCCGAAAATTGTCTAGACCGGCACCGGGAATCGAACCCAGCCACCCTCAGCTTGGTCTTGCTTTGTAGCCGCGCATCTTACCGCACGGCTAAGGAGGGCCCCGAATTTGATAGCACTCATACGCAAACCAACGGTATCAGTAGGTAGGTGAAGGTTTCGGCTACCTGTTAATGGCGTTGGTTTGCGTCGAAGTGCAGTCAGATTCGTCAAATCGACGTTTGAATCTTTGTTTACAAAAGCAGATAAGTTGTTTTGAAAATTTTGTCTTGAATTATGATTTACTATGCGCTGAATCTGTTGAGTAAGGTAAATTATCAATTTTTCTAAAATTTTAAACTGATTTTTGTTATTTAATGTGATTTACCAGAGTTTTATTGTTTTATATGGCCAATGCGCATTAAAAGCTATTATCAAAGCATCTTGCCCCGTAGTATATTTGAACTCGTCAAAAACATAATTTTTGTTAAGTCACATTTACCGTGATGACCGTTGCATTGAAATTCGCGCTCTAGTCTAGATGTTAGATGAGATGCAAAAGAAAGGAACTGCTGTATTGTAATATAGAAAAGCGTGCCTGCTGAGAAAGTATTAGGCATCATTCAGGGTGCTCATCTTGCATCGTCATACCCTATATTGTTAGGCGTTGCTCGAATATTGATTCCCTGGTCAAAAGTAATCTTGCTTTGCGAAAAAAATGAGACAGACTCTCATGTTGTACCGCTTATAAAAAAATCTACTCATTCGCTAATTATTTGTCGCAACTAAAATAAGCGCCAGATTTTCGCCAAAGAGAAACAAAACTCCAGAGAAAACGCTTTGACATCAAAAAAATTGCCGCCATGTGGTGGATTGTGGCGATGAATGCTTTGATAGCACGTGCTGTTTGTACTGCGGATAATTTTTACACATCTACGAGAGCCTTGGAAAGAGATTACGAAAGTTGTCATAAGTGTCCTTATTGAACGATTTAGTTGTTCGACCTACACACTTTTGATGAGAGCGACGGTACACTCCTCCCACTCTCGGCACCGAGTTCGCCACATTGTCACCTCCTTCGACAGTATCTGAAGATGTGGGCATTAAACTTTTTCAAATCTTACAGTATTTACGACTCTGTCGCAGATACAAATAATTATTAAGTAATCTGTACAATATACGTCACGAATAAAGAAAATTATACACGGATCAACAATTTCCAATTTTAATGTTACGTAATTAATGGATCTTTATATGAATCTCATTCAACTTACAGGATTTTATGAATCACCCATAATATAATTATCATTTCGTTAATGTCGAACTCAATTTTCAGGATTCTTGTAGGATTTACAGTTTTTTTTTAGATATTCAGACTTTCCTTGACATTTTCAGGATTCCTGTAAAGTTCCCTGTGGCATTCGAAGGATTTCCGAGATTACTAAAGAATTTTTATAGAACATATACTCACTCCGGGTACGATTCGTACAGTGCACATAAGGGTGATAATAAAGTATAAAAAAATCATTTAAACAATAAAAGAAACTTTCGTGAGACATGGGACAGTTATGCTTATAACGACGAATACTTGTGTTCAAAATTTAGTGAATATATCAAATATGATTAAATTTGAATTGGATTTACCTGATTTAATAGATGCTAAAAGACATGAATATATGGATAATATTCAAACAAATAATTTTTTCAATTTAATTTGAATTTAGAATTTACAATTTCTGAAAGTGTTCATACGAATTGGATCTAATAATTATGTTAATTGTCACTCTTATGTACACGTTGTAGGCGATAGAAATATAATTTAGAGTAGGAGACATCGAATGATTCACTCACATTTATTTAGAATCTTATCCAACTTGCGTGATATGTCCGTAAATTATTACATTCAATAGATGGAATTGGACTAGACCTGTATGACGTGATTGTACTAATATTTCTATTCTATTATTCAGATAATCAAATTAATCACCAAGAGCCCCCATGGAGTGGACGACGGCTGGTGGGAAGGTGACCTGAACGGCAAGATCGGAAATTTCCCTTCGCTGGTGGTGGAAGAATGTGATGAAAATGGAGAACCACTGACCGATGCCGAGGACGAATCTCCTCCACCGTCGGCACCGCCTTCGTTCGCGGCGCCGGCACCACCGCCCATGGTCCTGCAAGAGGCCACACCTCCCGAAGGACAGAGTCCAAGTATGTACCTTGTCATATTGGAGATTCAGTCACATGCGTTTCACAGAACAAAAATATGTTACGGATGTACTTTTTTTCTATTTAGCCGAGTTCGATAGCCGAAGTTCTGAGCCAGCGGTGGATCGGTTCGAGTTTGAACTGAACGACGATCAACACGACAAGTATGGGTCGCAGTTTTCGGCGCCTCCTCCTTCGCAGCCACCTCCAGGTGTGTACACTTAACAAATTTAAATACTTACTCTATACATTTGTCTACGATTTATGTTTCTCTCCATCATGCTGCGTAGTAGTGATTTGTGAGGAGCCTGAGGTAATATACACTTTGAATATTCTTGATATTAATAAGATTCCACTATTTTTTGTATCAACTCAACGCTTAACCCTTAAAATGCCGGGACGGCAGTCAGCTCCTTCAAAGTGCTCATTCTCAGTGAAGCGTTCACCAAATTTCACGATCCCGGACTTTTCTCAAAGGCGATTAGTAGCGCTTTCTTAGAATGGGTTTTGACAGCTACCGAAAACATTTTGGAGGTCGTTGTTGCGTAGGTCTTACGAGCCGAACTTCAGAACATTTCACGCATTCTAGAATGTCATTATGGGACACGCAGAAAAATTTCCAATAAGTCATTTGATTTCTTTGAACTGAGCAGGAAGACCTGAGCTTGATTTGAAACAAGAATTGTGCTTCTTCTTGATTGTGGCTCTGATGACCTGAACTCAAGAACGTTTTGGATGTCCTTCAGTGTATTGAAATGCAGAAAGATCGGTAACGTTTCTTGGCAGGTATCCAAGGATCTGTTGGGAAGGGTTTTTACAGCTGCCGAAAACATTTCGGATTCGTTATTGCGTAGGTCTTACGAGCCGAACTTCAGAACATTTCGCGCATTCTAGAACGTCATTATGGGGCATGCAGAAAATTTCGCATGAGTCATTTGATATCTTTGAACTGAGTATTTTTATGTGCAAATTACCTTTCGCTTCTATGGTAGAATTCAAGACCTGAACTCGCGGATATTTTGGATGAACTGGAATGTCTCAAAATAGTATCTTCAACACAAAAAAATTGATTACATACACATTTTTCCCTCCTGTCTGGCATAATTTGGTTTATTTCGTTATCAGATTTTCAGAAAAATGACCATAACTCTTAGATCAGGGATATGGCTTTAAATATCGGTAATTACATTAATCAGATAACTTGGAAACGTTAAAAATCACTTTGTGTCTCCACTTTTCCCTATGGAATTTGATATTTTCTTCACTGGCAAAAGGAAGGTGGTTTGATTTGCTCATATACCATCGCGTGCGGAAAGGGTTCCTATCGACGAGTATTGGCTCTAAATTTCTAATATGACAAATTGCCCTTGCTCGCTTTCAAATCCACTTCAATATATATTCTTCATGCAGCTGCCTGATGACGACTGACAAATGGTCGGAGTTCTGCCAAATCACACCAAGCGCCAATGCAAAATTTCCATATTTTGTCCAAAGTTTTCGTGTAACAAATTTAATTAATCACAAATCACATCGGACATCGTTCAACGCCATAACTGAGGATATCCTACAACAAATGTACGCATGAATTGACATAAAATACATTCTGTTTTCCTTTTGCGAACAAAATATCACAAGTCATTCAAAAAGCCGCTTGGTGCGGTTTGGCTGAACCCCGACCAAATCTGTTCTTCTCGGAGGCATTCCTCCAACGTTCTTCGATTAATGGCATCCGAACAAAACAACAATCAGTGGATTCATCACATGGACAAATGAACACAATGGACTCACGATAATATAGACGGACTAGGTTTGCTAGGTTTCAGGGAACGTAGGTTGTTGGCCAAAGGTTCCTATCCAACGTGAAAGGACTGCCATTTTGCATTGTAACTTCCGGGAAAAACATTCCGAGTTAGGTACGCAACCCTTAATTGGCAGTCGATTGTCATCGGCAGACCCGTGGCAGAGTGAGTTTATAAACTTGTATGGATCAAAGCTATGCTGGACGCTCTTTCCCTGATGTCAACTCACCACTATGTTCTGTTCCTTACAAAGCTTAATTTGTCGTTATGTGTTACAGGTTTAAATTCAATTTTCTTTTATCCAATCCACAGGCCGAGGAGGAAGAATCTCGCAAAGATATAGAGGACGCTACTCCAGCTACTACTAGTGACGATCCTAACCAGCTGAATTTTGCCCAGATCATTGTGACCGCTGCCACGCCGATGCACGATGAGCCTGACAAGAAGTTTCTGGAAGAAGATCTAGATGAGGAACAAGCCGAAGAACAACCATCAGAGATAATTGAAAAACAAGAGCAGGAAACGCAGGAGGTCAGTGCTAAGGAAAAATCCAAGGCAGAGTCTCCGCCCAAGGAGGAACCCCAAGTGCAGCAGCAGCAGCAGCAGCCTACTAAGCCACCAACTCCGCCGAAGCCAGCCAAACCGCCGTCACCTCCGAAGCCGGCGAAGCCAGCGTCACCTCCCAAAGAGCAACCGAAGGCAGCATCTCCACCAAGTGTGGAGCCTACTCCAGCCGAGGAACCGGAACCAGCACCGCTAGAAGAACCGGCGGCTCCCTTTGAATCCACCGGCTTCGAAGCTAACTTCGAGGCCAACTTCGAGGGTGGCTTCGCCGCCAACTTTGATGATGCGTTTGGAGCCAGTCAAGCGGAAATGCCAAAACAGGTGGTCGGTGGCAGGGCTAGCATACCGGAGGAACTCGAGCCACATCAGCTGGCGCGCTTGCAAAACCTGAAGGAATCCAACGCATAATGAAAAGGTAGATCGGGATTGGCTGATCTATTGTAGTCAGTCCACTCACAAAAGTTTTATTGTACACTGAACAAACGAAACCCTAAGGTACTGCACCTAAAGTGGAGATGGTTCTGTCTTACAACGCGTATGCAATATGTTTCCTTAGCGTCATCAATCAGCCGTGGATTCTTTTAGTACCGTCGTATAAAATGGTTAAACAGTATCATGTAAAAGCAGACATTTAGTGTCGCTGACCCGACTGACTGTAAATCGTAGACCTTTTTCCTGAAATACGACTAGCAATCTACGAACTAACAGTTCCGCTAGAGCGGTACTGGCGATGTACTTTTCGCGAACTAGTCGTTTAATGACCCTGATCGAACAGTTTCATTCTGCTAAACTTCTTGCACGTTAATGATTCTGAGTCAAATCTACTAATCGCTTGTCACTTGATTTTCTGTTCGTTTCACAATATTCATCGATCCAAATAAGATCCAAAACATTCTCATACATGTTTTCCGGCATCTTCGGTATTGCTCTACTTGTAAAACATTTTAAACTTTAAAGCTTTAAACAATGCTTGTGGGCTTGCCTCAATCAGATTTAAAAGTTTTATCAAATGGGTTGCCTTTCGTTTTTTTTTGAGTGGCACTCAAGGATTCTGTTTACCATGAATACATCGGTAAATATCAGCGATCCGTAAATCCTAACAAATTAGTATTGATAAATAACTAATCATCAACTAATTACCTAGAATATAACTGCTGAGTTCTTCGTACCACCTGTTTTCGATAAATCGCGATAAGAAAATGCCCAGATTTCAGTTAATTACCACCGAGACTGTGTTTGGGCTGAACAGACGATGCTGATGTTCAGAGGAGTAGCAAATCATATTTCTACAATGAAAAGATTATTTAGTTTGCTATTGGAAATGATAGAACAGTGGTGTTAGTATAGTGTGTCAATATTTATCGATCGATAGGAATAGTGTATAATAGAGCTAGAATGGTTACGACAGGATTTGTTAGCAGCTGACAATGCGACCATGGTAGACTTTACCCCGTAGCATACCGCACTCAGTACTGGATAAAAATATGCAACCAAACACCAACGGACTCATTGTCGAACCGGGCTGTAGCTGGCCGACTAAAATCACCATCTTATAAGCCGTTCGCCTCCCTGGTACAGCCTTTCTAATTTACTTTGGGGAGAGACTGGCGCGGCTATAGTAGTTGCTCACTTGTAGTTGCTGCTGTTTATACGTTGTAGCTCTCGGGCAACTCGAGTCGTAACCGACAAAGCCGCAAACCATTTACCAGAGTCTGCAGGGTTTGTATTAGCACTATGGCAAATGATGTCAAAGCACGCTCGATCGTGGCCTCATCTGTATGGGTTCTTTGCATCCTTATTTTTGCCCAAAGGCAAGTTGCCCAAAAGCTTACGATCTTCGCATTCCACCAGTAGGTTGATGGCCTACCGTTTCTTGATGCTCCTTTCCTCGGCATTTCCACTTCGTAAACACGTGGCAGAACAACGGTTAGTTCGTCCCCATTTAAGCCGGTGCGGTGAGGAATTCATCCTCAAAACCCGAGACCTTCCACTTGCGGGCTTGATATTGATCTATCTAACGCTGTGCACGCAATGGCTAACCTCGTAGTGGACGTCCACTCTCCAGTTCATGTCACTGATTGACCCAGGACGTGACGTCAATAATCGACTTTCCATCGTTGATATTGGCGCTTCATCTTCGTTCATTAGCGGCTGTTCAGCGGTGGCAATGTACAAGGCTTGGCTTGCTTCCAATCTATAGTGTGGTTCTGGTCACTAGTGTGTGCTGCCACGCTCGAGTCATGGAACCTGTCGTTGTCAACTGCGTTCTTATGTTCTTTTAAACGAACCTTCAGTTTTCGGCGTGTTTGACCAATATACACTGCAGGGCAGTCTTGGCATGGGTTTTCGTATATGCCAGACATTTCTTCCCTCGGAATCGTATTTTTTAAAGCACATAAACGTGTTCAATAAAGTGTACTTTTATACACTGCCTGGAAACCATGCTGTTTTAGGGTAGCCTGAACAGCGTTTGTCGTTTGTCAGCGTTTGTTGCTGACACTTTGTGTGCCTTTGGTTGGTTCACTTTCTTCGCTTTGCACTTCCAACTCCACCTTATTTGGTGGAGTCCTCATCAGTCCTTTCTGCCTACTATGTTGATCCCGCTTGAATTGGCAAGGACAAGCCATGTACGCAGCATAAAAACCGCTACGTGGACATCGACCCCAATACTCATATCTAATGAGCCCCCCCTTACCCCGGCTTTCGAACTCTGCTGGAGTAGTAACGCTTGTGATCTCATGGTGATTTGAACATGCAAGCTTGACACTTGGCTGCTTTGACAGCCTATTACTATAGAGCACCTAAACGAATTCAAATTTGCTGATTGGCTTCGAATTGGCAGTACCAAGATAGGCGCACGGAACAAGAAAGGCAAATAAGTGAACGCACCAAAATCCAAATTCTCAACTCTAACGTGACATCTGTGCTGTTATACGCTAGTGAAACATGGTGTGTACCAGTAGAGAACACACAACGGCCGCAGGTATTCAACAACAGATACTTGCGGTACATATTTTGTGCCTGGTGGCCTCACAACTGGATCTCAAACAACGAGCAGCATCCCCAGCAGAATAATTCTGACCGATTTGGTTACTGCAACACAAATGTGAACAAATTCAGTTGCATATAGGCAGCAGAAACCTCTATACAACATGTGTGCTGCTCGGGACCATTGTTGTCACCAGAGATCGATAGCAACAGAAGTTCGGGATCGGAAGAAGAACTGGGTTGGCCACACCTTATGCAAGGGCGGAAACGAAATCTGTAAACAAGCATTGGTCTGGAACTAAGCAGCAGATCCAGAGACTTACGGTGGCACAGCCTCAATAAAGAAATAAAAGAACCGAAATGTATCTAACCTGACATCGCTCAGGATGGAGATCTTCCAAGTCTTTGCACCACTGGGGGTGTACATTACCCATAAATAAAGCTTGATACTCATCTGCCAGCTTGCAAGAACCATAATTGGGACCTTACACTGTAAATTACTCAGCCGCTAGACAACCCCTCTGCACTGGCTGGCTACCGTTACCAGTTGGTACTACCGGGAGGCGAACTGTGCTGCCTATCAAGTCATTGATTGCATAAATCGCCAAAAATGTAGATTAAAGCACATTTCCCTGCGATATGTATGACTCACGAAGTAACGAAAAAGTTCACGGCCAAAGAATTCGTAACCCTGAATTACAAAACTTTTGGGACAATGAATATTGTAAAACGGTTTAGAAGTTGTGACTCGTAATTACATATAACAATAGAGGTAATAAACTATAGAGGACGCTTGTCGCTGTCGTCACTGGCGAAACATCTTTTGCTGGCGAGGATAGGGCACTAAATGTCAACAAAGGAAAAATCAGTACGTTTTGACAGATAGGTACCCAACATGTTTGGGGACGATAACAAAGGGAACCGCAGCGACAATCGTCCTCTATAGTTTATTACCTCTATTCATATAACGTTTTTATCCAGAATGATTGACTTGGAACTATTGGAAAAAGCTATTATAGATCAATATGCATTTTATGTACTATGAAACACTGAATAATTCAATTGGAGTTGCTGATGCAATTCGGGACTGATGTATCTAGAACGAGAAAAGGTATAAAACAACCTGATAGAACTTTTCGATTTCTCACCGTTCAAACCGCTAGAGAATATTTTATCAATGAATGTGAAAAAGTAGGACCAGTGAATGTGTAGTAAAATCACGATGTTCCTTTATGCCTTTTATAAAAGAGGTCCGTTCCAATGATTCCGAATGCATGTATTTCCTGATAATACCTGATGTGCTATTTCTTCTTGATACCATTGTGATACAATATATTGAATGTTGAAGAATAGTTGTCCAATGGAATAACAATATAATGACGAATTTCGCGCCAACTCGACCAGCGGTTGGCAGCACCATCTCAGAATCGAATAAAACTTGGTGGGCATAAAGATATGGTATTTCTAAGTCACTCTGCATACTTAGTTTTTCAAAAATTGTCAAGAGTAACATTTGATGCGGGCCTAATTTTTTTTCATGGATTTTTTATAAATCGATGTAACTCTAAAATGACAAGACCTACAAAAAAGTGTTGTATGGCGGACTGTCGTGAAATTCCGAGAAGTTTTTTGGAAAAATATCCAAAAAATAAAAAACCGATTTCTACACTGAAAAAAATAGTTTTGAAAATTAAAATCGATATTACAAAAAAACTTCATCTCAGAAATCGATGAATTTTTTTCTGAAGATAGGTATTTCAGTTATCTAACATTTCTGGGAATAATGTTCCTGTGACATATTTAAGGAAAAAAGTTTTTTCATGTCCATATTGAGTGAAAACTTATCAGCGTGTTTTATGCCTACAGCGCCAATAATATAGGTTCAGCAGCCTATCATCAACCAACGACACATTTTGGACGTATAAAATGTATTTAGGAAGCAATTTAGCATAATCTAACATTAATGTGGACCAACATTTGAAAAGGACGTATATTTTCCTAGATTGTTTATATCAATGTTACACACAAATGACCAGATTTACAAAATTGTGATGTTTGATGGACTATTGTAAATTTGTCTGAACTATGAAGTCTGAAACATAAAAGAGCGTTTCGTTCACCGAGAAAATAAATCAATGGATGTAAAGATTAAAATTGGTCTACCAAAAACAAATTGGAGGTCGATTTTTTTTTATCAGATAAACATTTTGATTCCAAACGATGAAACTCGGTAGGTAATTTCATTAGGGGGATCTCCGGTAAACGCACATTTAAAGAATAATAAATTTTCCGCATTTTTTTAATTTTTTCTTCAATTTTATTTGTTACTACATTTAATTCTCATTTCTACTTGAATACTCATTAATTTGTAAACTTGGTCAAAGACTTTTGGGTCTTCATCTGAGTTGGAATATTTTTAGCCAGGATTTTATTATGAGCGATTGGTATAAAAGAATGAAGCTTTTGTGTGCCAACTATAGTTTTTGCTTTTTTGAAAAGTTCATCAAACTCTTGTTGAGTACCGTCGTCGGGGGTGACAATGGGTCAAATTGGGGTGAGAATGGGTCACTGTTTCAACTACTTAGAATGCTTGTAGAATGGATGTATCTGAGGACAAGAAGACAAAAATATAAGAGACCTTTTTGAACGATTTTGCTCTACGCCCTCCATGCTCGCGGTGAGAGCGATGTGTCATTCTCACCCCACCCCTGATGGCGGTATTGCTCATTCGTGATATAACAGAAACGTAATAAAGAGTTATTTTTGTTTGATTGAAAACGTGCCCATTCGCCCATTCGTACAACTCCCGAGGAGTATTGATAGTATTTCCATAATCTTTGGCAAGAGTTGCTCGTTTTGCCATTCGTTTGAGAGTGCCATGAATAGCTTCGCAAGGGCCTTTTCCGTGCGATGTTGTAAAAAAGTGCCATTCTGCTTCTAAGCCATGTTTTGAATTTAAATTACACAGACTTGCACAGTTCTTTTTATTTTTATAATGTGTTGCAGCTCATCCAGACACAAAAGTAATTTTTGTAAAACCGATCGACTGTTTCAAAAAGTCAATTAATTTTGAAATGAATAAGTGAACAGCTTTTGTGTCATGGGTCATTACTTCTGATTAATAAAGCTAACGTTTTCTAATTAACCGTATCTTTAAAAGTAAACTTCGAATGGATGTATTGTTGCCTGGGAATCATTCCAACCTTGAGCAGCATTTTGGATAATGAATGAATAATTTTCAGCGTAATCTAACAGTACAAGTGTATTGCTGTTTGCAAATAATGTCATAAGTTAAAAGTTTATCATTTTTTTCAATAAAATTCGATACAAATTCATCTACTCTACAGGCTTTATAACGGTTTCTAAATTACACCGTTCAGTGGTTAGCCTTTGCTGAAAAACAACATCTTCTTTTCCACTATTACAATTAAATATCACTTCAGTTTCGTTTCGGCAACATTGCCCGTTTTCAAAGTAACTATTTTTTTGTAATTGTTTTTAAGTTACTTCGATACAAAAAGTCAAATAAAACATAAACCCTTTTCAAATGTTGGTCCACAATTATGTTAGATTATGCTAAATTGCTTCCCAAACAAATTTTTATACGTCCAAAATGTGTCGTTGGTTGATGATAGGCTGCTGAACCTATAATTGGCGCTGTAGGCATAAAACACGCTGATAAATTTTCACTCAATATGGACATGAAAAAAGTTTTTGTTAGAAAACTTTTTTTCCTTAAATATGTCACAGGAACATTATTCCCAGAAAAGTTAGATAATTAAAATACCTATCTGCAGAAAAATTTCATCGATTTTTGAGATGAGGTTTTTTGTAATATCGATTTTAACTTTTAAAACAAATTTTTTCAGTGTAGAAATCGGTATTTTATTTTTGGATATTTTTCCAAAAAACTTCTGGGAATTTCTTCACGACAGTCCGCCATACAACACTTTTTTGTAGGTCTTGTCATTTTAGAGTTACACCAATTTATAAAAATCCATGATAAAAAATTAGGCCCTCATCACATGTTACTCTTGACAATTTTGAAAAACTAAGTACGCAGAGTGGCTTAGAAATACCATATATTTATGCCCACCAAGTTTCATTCGATTCTGAGATGGTGCTGCCAGCCCCATAGAAGGGTTGGCGCGAAATTCGTCTAATGCAAAAGTATTTTAAAATGATGATCCTAACGGTACTCGTTTGAATCCAAATACTAAGAAAATGTACCGAATGCTCAATTTGAGTTGAATAATTTCTAATTCCAAGTTAGATTTGTCACTTACAGGACAATGCAGCACCAGTCCTGTTTTACGATAATTTCTGCAAACAAAATATCAAACATCAAAGAACAAAACCATGAAAAATAGCGAGGTAGATAACTAATAATGCATAGACTATTCTAAACTGTTGGACAAAAACAAACACTATTGCCTATTACTATCTAGTCTATTGATTTTCGTTAGTTGAACATATTTATACAGAATCACGTGTTCGTCAAAATCGTTCCGAGCGAACGCAAGCAGGAACACGTATAACGCGATATAAGTCAACATGCTACGCAGGCTCAGAAGAATGGTTGAAATCCAGCGGCAATAAAAAAAACAGTAACCGTTAAACCCTCAGACAAAGGACAACATGTATATATGCCTGCCGCCACATCATTGAAAACTAAGCTTAGTATAAAAAAACCCTTTCGACAAAGCTTACCCTCTGCCAGATCGGATTATAATTGTTAACCGCGCCATCTAACCTTAGTGTATCGACCAGCAATCTCAAATATCACATACTCGTGAAACGTTCATCGTTTGTTTGGTTACCCTTCTCAAATCGGTTTGTAGGTTGTACAGTGACTGGAAGAAGAGTGCCGCCGAGTGCTGAAATTGGAATACAGAAGATGTTTATCAATTCCGTACAAAAGTGCGTTCCAAACAAGTAGGAGATCTTTCAAAAAGCGGCACGTGGCGCCACTCTTCATATTAGGACTCTAGGTAATTGTTATATTCAGCGGAACGTGAAAGTACTATCATTTTGGATATAAAACCATATTTTTTGGAATCATAAAAATCAATTATAACTTTATCTTTACATTGTTGTAAATACGATTAATTTTTCGAATGTTAAACCACTTAAGCTTCGCGTTTGTCAACGAAAGTATCTCTGACTGACATTCAATCAATATTAGCAACTGGCGTGTGATTTCTCGGGGAAATGATCTTTGCAATAATGTGCGAGAATTAATTCCTCCTAACAGTGGCGTAGCCACGGGGGTGGTTTTGGGCATAAACCCCCCCCCCCCCCAGAGACAACATTTTTATAAGAAATTTTTTTTATCGAAAAAAAAAATGTTCAGAAAACCCCCCCTAGACCAATTTTCTGGCTACGCCACTGCCTCCTAACGGAGACAATCCGATGCAACAGGTACTTGAAATTTTCCCTGGTGACGTATGTTCCATCCCATCCCTAGAAGCCACGTTTCCAAACAACGTTCACCGGCAGGGTACAAAGAATGCAAGATTTAGAAAAGTTATATGGTACTTGAGGCCTACATGCGTAACCAAAGGGTTATGCTTTCTATTTAAAAATGATCCATGTCCTTTCGAATCAAATTGAATATGCCCTCCATAACAGTTCCGTAATAGGTCATACAAAATTTCCTGGAGTATAGGCCTTAAAAGGAGTATAGACAAAAGAGGTGAGCACCTGTTCGACTACATAGCAAAAAATGAAGTAGATATTTGTAACACGGGATATAAATCTACCTTTTCAAATGTCATCAGGCATGAAATTCTTGATCTAACCTTGATCGGAAAAAATTAAAAAAACCGCATGTTTCAGATGAAATATCTCTATCTGATCGAATGCGCATATTATTTGATACTTACTTGATGGGCTACAGCTCTTCGATGAACCTACGCCAAATGGAGTATCCTTCTCCACTGGACTCGATCCTGGGCCAATCGCTTCCAGTCGCCCTGAACATTGAGCGCCCTCAGGTCCTCTTCAACTGCAAAAAGCCAGCGTGTACGCGGCCTTCCACGAAGCATGCGGCCTTTTCCCGGTTCTCTACTAAATATTATCTTCGCTTGACGTTCTTCCGGCATACGAACAACGTGTCCAGCCCACCGTAGTCTGCCGTGTTGTAAGCTTAATAATATCCAGTCCTTTATACACCTGGTACAACTCGTGATTCATGCGACGCCGCCAGATACCGTTCTTCTGATTAACGCCGAATATTGTCCGCAGCATCTCACGCTCAAACACTCCGAAAGCTCTCCGATCAGCCTCCTTTGACGTCCATGTTTTAGGGCCGTATAAAGCCACCGGAAGAATCAGAGTAATATACAGCGCGAATTTTGTCTTCGTTTGCAGACTACGGAACTTAAGCTGGTTACGAAGTCACTAATGTTCCAAGATACACAAATTCTTCTATTACTTCAAATTTTTCATCATCCAGCACCATTTCATTATCATCACCGACTAATGAAGCTACGTTGATTGCCAGCGACCATGTACTTTGTTTTGCTGGTATTGATCGTGAGTCCAATCCTCGCCGTCTCCCTCTTAAAAGGCGCAAAAGCCTCTTCCACGGCACGGCGATCAATCCCGGTAATATCGATATCGTCCGCTATTCCCAGCAGCATATGCGATCTTGTGATAATGGTACCGCCTCTTTGCACACCAGCTCTCCGAATCGCTCCCTCGAGTAGTATATTGAACAGTAGATTCTTGCTTCAATCCATCTAAAGTACGGCCGAGTTGCCGAATAATATGCAATTAATTGCATCTGAAGTTCTAGCATAATTTGCCATAATTCATTCCGTTTCACTGAATCGTACGCCGCCTTAAAATCAATAAACAGATTATGTGTCTGCAAGTTGTACTCCCGAAATTTATCAAGGATTTGTCTCAGGATAAACATTTGATCCGGCCCTCACGAAAACCTGCTTGGTATTCGCCGACGAAGGACTCTACAAGCGGTCTCAATCTGTTGAACAGAATACGGCACATAATTTTGTACGCCGAATTAAGGAGGGTTATTCCTCGGTAATTGGCGCACTCCAGTCTGTGTCCTTTCTTAAAGAGAGGGCAAATGAGGCCGTCCACCCAGCTAGCAGGCAATTCCTCGTCTTCCCATATTTTCAACATAATATGGTGCAGAACTTCATAAAGCTGCTCACTGACATGTTTGAGAAGTTCAGCCGGGAGCTGGTCCTTCCCCGCAGTCTTATTGTTTTTCATCTCTTTAATAGCTTTTCTAACCTCACCTAGTGTAGGCGACCACACAGCTTGTTCATCGTCGCTAATTAGGTTCTGCAGCATGACGTCACGAATGAATTCGGTCCTCGGCAAATGAACTTTTTTGACAGTTCGGTAGTACTTTCCACTGACTCCGATAAGGGTCAAGTTCGTGATTGGTTGGCTGCCCTTGCGTCCAACAAGAAGTATTACTAATCTATCACCAGATTGAGGTTGCCTACAGACGCTGCAGAACCTAATATTTATTCTGTTCACCGATGCACCGTCACTTCCACTATTCAACAAAGTCTCGAAGGGAGGAGTGCGCGTCATACATTTATCCTTGAATCTAACAAGAAGGATAAATGGTTCTAATGGATCCAAATATTTTTTGGTCATTAAGGTGATTAAACGACAAAGCCACAAGTCGGTCATCTTGGAAACCACGTGCTTTTACAAATATTCTTTTCAAAAGCACTACTTGGGGCAACCATAACGCGCATTAGGGAGGAAAAAATGGTAGATGATTTGCTTAATTATGATGAATAATCGAATTGAATTTCAGCATTGTACGACAATCATTACGTAAAATTTGGCCGTTTGGAAATGGGAGTAGAAAAACATGTGGTGAATTTTAAATGCACCACGGACCTGATTGAAGAGTCGATATTACTTGAAGCTGTTAGGAAAACATCGAAATGATGTTTCTGTGACATATATGTTGAGAAATCGTAACATTTTTTTTATTGTCTTTATTAAGGAGACTTTCAGCCCTAGGCTGGCTCGCAACGGTACTCGTAACTTCTTTTAAAAAAATTGCCCGGCAGTTTTTAGAAAGATGTTTCAGTACTTCAACAGGGGGATGGTAGAACCCTCTGAAGTTCGGACAACAAATCTTAATACGGTAGTATGATTCATCAGAACAATAATAATTAATTGGGAAAAGGCTGCCAGTCAAGGCGATGCGATTGCTCTAAATAGCAAAAATGCGTCAACATGGAGCAATATATAACAAATGGTCAATCATTTTAGCATAGGACCGGATATCGAGGTTTTTTTTAAACTAATTGCTTGAAAAGTTTCTTCTACTGCATACAGTTTAGCCTCAAATGAGAGGAATTAGAGTCATTCGGGTAAACTGTCGGGTAAAATTAATGTTGTTATGCTTCAAAGACTGCTATTGGTAGCGAGGACTGAATACGATGAATCCTTAAGTACCGCAACTCTTTGCTCTATCTTGAAAAATGGATTAGGCTAGGGCTCTGTTTGGTAGATTTTACACCGTAACACACTGCTTAAAATGCTCTACCCAGCATTATGGGAGTATTGACCTTAAGGCTTGTACACTATTTCTTGGATTTCACGGATGGTCTGGAATGGAACATGCATTTAATTCATATCCAATTTGGTTCAAATGGTCTCTAAGAGCATGTTGCATTTCTCAATGGAGCAAACAGATCTTTCGTTACGCGTTCTGACCTTAAGGCCTGGGGCCTCATTGCGCATCTTGAATGATCACTAAGAGCACGTTTTACTTATAAAATAAGCAAATAGCTCTTACAGAATTGGGTTTAATTTGACCAAAGTAAATTTGACAGCTTATTCAATATGGGAGAAATGCTTGGAGAAAATTGTCACTTTTCCGTACGGAATAATGGTACGGAATATTTTTCCGTAAAAAAAAGTGACAGTCGATAACAAAATACTGAAGAAGTTTTCAAGTAGAAAACGAAATACGTATCTGATGATACATTAGTGATTATAGTGGAAGTAAATGGAAGAAAAAAAATTTTAACCTTGTTATTAGCCTTACAAAATTGTCTCTACTTGTCAGCTACGTACGGCTCAAAGAATTCCAGTAGCGGAATCATTCCATCACCATTCCGTGTTCTATCTATTTGTACAGTACTTTCCAGCAGCGTACTAGCCTTCATACGTATTGACCTTTAGGCCTGGATTTCTTGGATGGGCTGGAATGGAACATGCGTTCAATTCATACCAGATTCAGTTCGAATGTTTCCTAAGAACATGTTGCATTTTTGAAAAGAGCAAATAGATCTTTCGCTACACGTATTGACCTTAAAGCCTGTAGTCCAGTTCTTGTAATTCTCGGATGACCTGGATTGGAACATGCATTCAATTCATATCCAATTTGATTCAAATGATCACTATAAGAGCATTTTCAATTTCTAATGGGAACAAATAGATCTTTTGTTACGCATTTCAACCTGAAGACTCCCAATTTTTAAAATTCTTGGATGACCTGGAATGGCACACATGTTGGAGGCATGTAAATGATTAGAAAACAGCTTGGATTATTAATGTTTGAACCGCTGGGAGCATGTACCATATCAAAAACACCCAAAGATGTTAGCTTATGCGTGTAGGCTTGTAAGCCTAAATTCCAGGGAATTTTTGGAAGGCTTAGAACATGTGCACATCATATGATTATAACATTATAATATACCCAATTAGGGTTTTTGGATTGCTATGATTATGTATCGTATAAAAAAATTGTCCAAAGATCAAGGAATTAAGTAAAAAAATAGTTATTTAAGCAAAAAATTCTTTTTATGTCATCTTTTTTATTCGTTTCCCCAATAAAAGACGTAAAAAGAGGGTTGAGTGTATTTCAGTGGGAATCAGATAGAATACCGAAGCTAGAACGCTAGAACTAATAAGGCCTAGAGGCCTGAATAATACTGACTTTTTTTATTATTTGTCCATTTTTTTTTAATAGAAATTGAAACTGAGTGTGTCTGACCTCCAATTAAATATCGAAACACACACACCGAACAAGTAAGTCCAGAAGGAGTCAACATTTTATTTGCTTTATTTTCGAAGGACTTGAAAAAATGGGTTTGAAAACCAAAATGTTAGTACTTTCCGCCGAAGCGATAATCTTACAAATATTTCAAATTATATGTTAAATACAATGATCTAAGTAGATGAGCCTTCTGAACGCAAAAAACATCGACGACGAATCATACTAATCAAACAGTTAGGGATTTGAGTTACTGCTTCAATCAACCTATAAAAATAGAGATCGTTGAACTGTTACACCGCTTAAAAATTGTATTCCATTATCAGCGAATTGGAGTGATCGAACACAAAAAAATGATATTAAGTAAACGCAAATCACAAAATAATCATACTTACGTAATTATTGGGAAAGCACGAAAACAAACCTAGTAGGACTTGATGATTCAACTATAGAGAAAGAGAGCATTAATTCTGTGTAGCAATAATTATTTAAACGTTGGAAAAAAAATCATCTAACATTCGAACGCCGTAGTTGCATACTCTACGTCATTTCATCAGGCGAATAGCGATGACCTGATCAAAGCCAAATCAAACTATAAAACAATATGAAGACGGCTTCATCGTGCTGTAGACCAAGCGATCCAGCGAAATATGGAGTATAAATCAAACCCCTAAAATATCTAGACAAAAGTAAAATCTTCGCTCGTACCTTTTGCAAAAAAAGAATATATCGAACGTTCTATCATTCAACTCCAACTGGACGGATATATACAAAGTTGTCGGAAGAAATACGGAGTGATAATAAGTTGAGTATTCTATATTGTGGATTATAATATTAGAGAAATGCCTGGGTTTATAAATATACCTGAAAAATCCCGACCGATCACCATCAGTTACGATTATGTATTTATTATTGATTATTCTATTGTAATTAATTCCACCGCTGAAAGGTCATGACGAAAAACTAAACAAATAAAACATACAAAATTCAGTCAATTGAAACCATGTTTTTATTTAATAGGTACTTTGAGAAATTAACTTTTTTACCATCCCGCAGTGAGAAGAAGCAGAAACATAAAACTCAGACCGCATCGTGCTTTCGTGCTGTGCGGTTCTTTCTCTCTTTGCGGAAGGAAGTTTTTAATACTACCCGAAGCTATTTTAATTTCAACGGTGCTTCTTAGCGCTATTTGTACCCACTGATCCCGTTACGATCTTTGCAAGGACCCGTGCCTTCGTTTTACGTTGGACCCGTTTGCGGAAGTAAAATTCCGACAAGCGGTGGTAATCCTGCAGGGACACCGTTCTGGGAAAAAACCTCTTAGAAGGTCACGTCTCCACGCTCAGCCATGAGCATTAATAAAACAAGAGGAAGAATCTCTGAATTCTCCACTTCCTTCAAAGAAACAAGGTTTCAAGACCGTCCTGCCAAAGCGCGGAAAAAATAGAAGGAAGCTGGAGAATTCAGATATTCCTTCTAACTCTAATATCGGAAATAATTCTTCTCCAATCGAACTGAGCAATCAGTTCGATTTGATTAATGATGAAATTGAGCAAATCGAATCTACCTCTAGCCCAGGTGATTCGATTCATGCGAAAAAGCAAAGGATTCCGTCAATTGTGGTATCTGTTGCCGAGTTTTCTGGCTTCCGGAATGAGATTTTGAGTAACCTTCAGGGGATCAAGGTTTCATTTCAGATTGCTAGGAAGGGTGACTGCCGCGTTTTGCCGGGATCCTTTGACGATCGCAAACGTCTTCTTCACTATTTAACTGAGAAGCGCCATAAATTCTTCACATACGACGACAAAACTGAGCGATTGTTCAAAGTCGTCTTGAAAGGTCTCCCCAGTGATGACAAATCACTGGATGAGATTAAATTGAAATTTCTCAATTACTTGGATTTTCACCAGTCCAAGTAATTAAGATGAAAAAAATCCCATTCTGATACTTCCCAGAGGGCATTTCTCAAGAATTTTATTTAGTTCATTTTAACAAAAGTGAACTAAATAATATGAAAAGTTTGGAAAAGGCCTGTATTATGTCTCATGTCCGTGTTACATGGGAACATTTCCGCATGCCTGGGGAAATTTCCAAACCCTACCCAGTGCCGTAAGTGCCAAAAGTGGGGTCATGGAACCAAACATTGTCACATGGATGCTCAATGCATGATGTGTGGTGGAACCTCTCACCCCAAGGAAGCATGTCCTGTGCGAGCAGATTCCAATAAATTTAAGTGCGCAAACTGTGGGGCAATCATAAATCCAATTTCTGGGAATGCCCTTCACGCAAAAGTTTTGAATTCCGTGCAAAATTGATGACGGGAAATTCCAATCGGATCCCAGATTCGACGGGTAGAAATTTTTCAAACGCTCAGATTTCGAAACCAGTAACCGGTCGAGCAATTCATACCCACCACAATTCACAAACAAATTTTGCCGCTCGTCAACGGGTAGCAAGCACTTCAGTAAATTCCAATTATTCCAATGTACCTACGTATGCAAACATCGCTGCTGGTAGACCAAATTTCTCTTCTCAAAATGAGGTTTATACCCATGTCCCAACGGAAAATAACGGTCATGTTGCCGATTCAGGTAGCATGACTGCTTCCGATTTTGATTTTTTAACTGAACAATTGCATCACATGATTGATGCAATGTTCAAAGCAAATACCATTCCTGAAGCTGTTCAGGTTGGTATAAAGTACACACCAAAAATTGTTATTGGACTCCGTTTCAATGGATCTAAATAATTGTGTGAAAGTTCTAAATTGGAATGCCCGCTCTCTAAAGGGTAAGGAAGATGAATTATTCAACTTCCTTTCAGTTCATAATGTGCATATTGCCATTATAACTGAAACGTATTTAAAACCAGGACTCTCCATTAAAAGAGATCCAAACTATTTTATCTACAGAAATGATCGTCTTGAGGGTCTGTTCACAAATTACGTAACGCTTCTGGGGGGAGGGGGGAGGTCCTACTTGCGTTATACTTTGTTACACTAAAAGGTGGGGAGGGGTGGGTACTACCAAATGTTACGCATAACGCGAATAAAAATTCATTTGAATGTCTTTTTTAATCACTGATTGAAGTAATTGCTGTTTATCGTTATCGTATATTAGTCATTATCGAAATCAAGCATGCTAACATAGCGGGACTGATATGCGTAAAATACCAAGCGAATATTGTATTTCTCGACACCACAGTTCCGCAAAACTATGTAAATGGTTATGATCGCAAATTCTATTTTCGTTTCTGCTAGCTGCATTCTTGATATCTTTGATTATTAATTATGTGCCGACTCAATTCTAACAGTGTTCAAAAAATACCAAAACCCAAATGCTTCAGAGAAGGAGAATTTTTTTTTCACAGTTACGCGTTACATGGGGGAGGGAGGGGGTAGCAAAAATGTTACTTTTTGTTACGAGGGGGAGGGAGGGGGTCAAAAACTTGGATTTTTGCGTTACGTAATTTGTGAACAGACCCTTGACAGCGCCTGTGGTGGGGTCGCCATTGTCATCAATAGACGTATCAAACATAAATTATTTTCTTCGTTTGAAACCAAAGTTTTTGAAACCTTGGGAGTTTCTGTTGAAACAAATTTTGGACAATTTTCCTTCATTGCAGCCTACTTGCCTTTTCAATGCAATGGGCAGCAAAAGAATTTGTTGAAAGCTGATCTTCAAATTCTGACTCGCAACAAATCCAAATTCTTCGTAATTGGTGACTTCAATGCCAAACACCGTTCATGGAATAATGCTCAAAGCAATTCCAATGGTAAAATTTTATTTGAAGATTGTTCTGCGGGATATTATACTATTCAATATCCCAATGGACCAACTTGTTTTTCTTCCAGTCGAAATCCTTCTACAATTGATTTAGTTTTAACGGATTCAAGTCAGCTGTGTGGCCAATTGGTAACACATGCTGACTTTGACTTCAATCACCTTCCTGTGACATTTGAAATCTCACAAGAAGCCATTTATAATCCAATCAGCTCTACTTTTAATTATCATAGAGCTGATTGGGATTTATATAAAACGTATATCGATAGGAATTTTGATGTTGATATTCCTCTCGATACCAAAAGTGATATTGATAATGCTCTCGTATCTTTGACAAATTTTATTGTCGAAGCCAGAGGCATTGCAATTCCGAAATGTGAAGTTAAATTCAACTCCATTATTATTGACGACGATCTTCAGCTACTGATCCGTCTTAAAAATGTGAGGCGAAGGCAATACCAAAGAACTCGCGATCCCGCGTTGAAAGTTATTTGGCGAGATTTGCAAATTAAATTAAAAAACGTTTCGCTATTCTGAGAAATACCAACTTTGAGAATAATGTCTCGAAGCTGGATTCCAGTTCGAAACCCTTTTGGAAATTAACAAAATTCTTTTAAAAAACCTCAAAAGCCAATTCCAGCGCTTAAAGAGGGAAATAAAATTTTATTAACAAATGGCGAAAAGGCTCAAAAACTTGCTCAGCAGTTCGAGAGTGCCCATAATTTTAGTCTAGGTCTCACTAGTCCAATTGAGGATCAGGTTACACGGAGCTTCGAAGACATTCTCAATCAAGAGAATGTTTTTGACCCTTCGTTGGGAACCAATTTGGATGAAGTGAGATCTATTACTAGAAAATTTAAAAATATGAAAGCCCTGGGTGATGATGGTATTTTCTACATACTTATCAAAAAACTTCCTGAGAGCTCTTTATCCTTTTTGGTTAATTTATTTAACAAATGTTTTCAATTGGCATACTTTCCAGATAAATGGAAAACGCCAAAGTTGTTCCAATTTTGAAGCCGGACAAAAATCCAGCTGAGGCTTCTAGTTATCGCTCAATCAGTTTGCTTTCTTCAATAAGCAAACTGTTTGAAAAGATTATTTTAAATAGAATGATGGTTCATATTAATGACAATTCTATTTTTGCTGATGAGCAATTTGGTTTTCGCCATGGGCATTCAACCACTCATCAGTTATTAAGAGTTACGAACTTAATTCGGCTCAACAAATCTGAAGGATATTCGACTGGAGTTGCTCTTCTTGATATAGAGAAAGCATTTGACAGTGTTTGGCATGAAGGTTTGATTGTAAAATTGATGAATTTTAATTTTCCTCTGTACATCATTAAACTGATCCAAAATTATTTATCAGATCGCTCACTGCAGGTAAACTATCAGAATACTAAATCTGATAGATTACCTGTAAGAGCTGGTGTTCCCCAAGGCAGCATACTGGGGCCCATTTTGTATAACATTTTTACTTCTGACTTACCTGATTTACCACCAGGGTGTCAAAAATCTTTGTTTGCAGATGACACAGGTCTCTCAGCCAAAGGGCGAAGCCTTCGTGTCATTTGTAGTAGATTGCAAAAAAGTTTGGATATTTTCTCCAAAAATGGAAAATTTCCCCGAATGCTTCCAAAACTCAGCTTATAATTTTCCCACATAAGCCGAGAGCTTCTTATTTGAAACCTTCTAGCAGACATATTGTCACTATGAATGGGGTTCCAATTAATTGGTCGAGCGAAGCTAAATATTTAGGACTTCTGCTAGATCAAAAATTAACTTTAAAAATCACATTGAAGGCCTTCAAGCCAAATGTAACAAATATATTAAGTGCCTATATCCACTTATAAACAGAAAATCAAAACTTTGTCTTAAGAACAAACTTTTGATTTACAAACAAATTTTAGACCTGCCATGTTGTATGCTGTGCCAATATGGGCTAATTGCTGCAATACCAGAAAGAAGGCACTCCAGAGGATTCAAAATAAAATTTTGAAAATGATTCTGAAGTTGCCTCCGTGGTATAGTACCAATGAACTTCATAGAATTTCTAATATTGAGACATTGCAACAAATGTCCAACAAAATAATTTCCAATTTTAGTCAAAAATCGTTGCAATCTTCTATTGCAATGATTAACTCCTGTACCCTTAGTATAAAATAGGTTAAGTTTAGTTTAAGTTGAAAACATTGTAATTCCTACATGGTTCAATTCAACCAGAGGAAAAATTCTAACTGCCAGAGGCAATTGAAATGTATTAATAATAACTAAAAGCGTAACATAGCAAATAAGGATGATAGTGTTAAGAAAACACGGAACACCTAGTCTAAGAGATGAATACATGTATTAGATAATTAGCAAATAAAATTAGTTAAAAAAAAAAAAAAAAAAAAAAAACATAAAACATGTGTCCATTCCAACCCTGTGTTGGCCAAATACCAAACAAAGTAGCACACCATTTCAGGAAGTTTCAAGCCAAGACACCCATCTTTGTGATATCCCATCCCATGCACTCGCTTGCATCCTGGATTCTGTACCAATCTTGTCTTGTTATGGATTCTGTACAACATATCATTTAGAATGCACTGATAAAAAAATGGCAAATCATCTGAAATTTTTCTGTTCAAAAGCTTTTAAAATAGATATTTTGAATATTTTAATTTTAAATGGTATAACCTTTTATTTCTATATTGCTGGGTTGAATGATTTTTTTTTAGTAGAATTGCCATATGAAACCAAAAGCCATATTCTATTTTTGTGACATTTGAAAGCAAATTAGAAACAATACTTACTACAGTGTACCAAACAAAAACACGAATGTTTTTTTGCGCGCTCACCTTCGCCGGAATTTCCTAAAAAAAAACGTAGAATCGAGTGAATTGTAAACATAATTTCCACCCTCTCCGGAACATTTTGCGATTGATCTAACTGTGCGCTCCAAAAGGATGTCCGATGGAGACGTTTTTGTCCTGGATAATGGTGCATTTTATGCCAAACTGGGAATGTCCGACTGGAATGAACCGAAGTAAGTTTCGTTGGGAGTTTGTAAGGTGCGAGAATATTCGATTATCAAAAGTGTTTGTTTATATTCCAGGACAGTTTTGAACTGCATCACGAAAGCAAAGTCTGAAAGGCGGCGTCCGTTTATCGGCAACCAGATAGACGAGTGCCGCGATGTGTCCGGATTGTTTTACATATTGTGCTTTCAACGCGGCTACCTGGTCAATTGGGACATTCAGAAAACGGTTTGGGATTACATGTTCAGCTCGGATTGTTGTCCGGTTAACTTTTCCGAGACAGCAATGTTAATAACGGAGCCTCTGTTCAACTTCCAATCGATTCAGGAAGCAATGTTGGAGATTTTATACGAGGAGTACGATTGTGATGCAATTTGCAAGACGAATTCGGTAGATTTGATGGCATTTAATTATGTGCACGAAGGTGGCCACAAGAGTAAGCCGCTTTGCTGTCTGGTTGTCGATATGGGCTACAGTTTCACACATGTTGTCCCTTTTTTAAAGGGAGTGAAGCAGAAGGAGGCAATCCGGAGGATTGACGTTGGTGGAAAATTGCTCACAAATCATCTGAAAGAGATCATTTCCTATCGACAGCTGAATGTGATGGACGAATCCTATGTAATAAATCAAGTCAAGGAAGATAGTTGCTTTGTATCTCAAGACTTCAACGAAGATATGCGAATTGCTCGTAAGAAACCTCAGGATAATTCCATTATACGAGAGTATGTCCTCCCAGATTACACGCAAATTCGGCGAGGATTTCTGCGACCACTTGATCCGAAGAATAATGCCAATGATGAGCAACAAACTCTAAGACTGAACAACGAGCGTTTTGTGATTCCAGAGGTTTTGTTCCACCCGTCCGACATCGGAATACAGCAGATGGGTGTGGCGGAAGCAATCCTAGATGCGATTAACAGTTGTCCAGATGAAACGCGACCACATCTGTTCAGCAACATAGTGGTTTGCGGAGGAAGTGCTATGTTCAGTGGAATGCAATCGAGGATACAGAAAGATGTTCGAGCCTTGGCACCTGATGAGTTCGATGTGAATGTGACCGTGCCCAAAGAGTAAGTCTGATTTCATAATTGTTACTTGGTATTAAAGCTCATGAGATGTCGATGGAGTTGACTATTTAACTTGTTATTCGTTATAAAGTTAGTTTACAACAATCTATACTTGAATCGTTTGCATTCTTTATTGCAGCCCTATCGGCTACGCTTGGCAAGGAGGAAAAGAATATTCACAATCGCTCAGCTTTCTGAAATCGTGTATGAGTCGGAGTCAATACGAGGAGAATGGGATAAAGCATTTGATCGAAAAATACGACAACTGAGTTACAAACGGTGAGTAGATATTTTCTTTCCTTGGCCAGTTATTAGCCATGTTAGCCATCAACGCTACATACGATGTTTATTTTATCAATAACCATACATTTGGACAGATAGTAACACGATTGAGTGAACATAAAATGTAAATAGATTACAGTATCTAAACATGGGTACAACTCTTCTATTGTAAAAGAACCATAATTCAAATTAAACCTAATTTAAGTGAAAACAAAATGATAATCTAATTGATGAAAATATGAGAAACTCCGCGTCAATACAAGGGACTCAATAGACATTCAGCAAGAACTTGGTTTCTGAATACCATCTTCAAATTCGAGTGAGATATTTCTTTCAATTATGGCATCTTGTGTGCACAATTTTATCTTTCTTAGTACTGCTGGCGCCTTCTGGCAGCTCGTTGCTTATCAAAACGAAGTTCCATCTCTTCCAAGACCTTCGGCGTATAGCGCACCACCAACTTAACAGAGCCAATGGCCTGCTTCAGCAGCTCGACGGCCTTCTCATGATTCTCTCCCTCGACGGATACGCCGTTGACCGAGAGCAGTTGATCGCCACGTTTCAATCCTCCGTGACGATCGGCAACGCCACCAGGAATGATACGGGAGATATAGATGGGAGAGTTCTGCTCCTTTCCGCCCATAACGTTGAACCCAAGACCTGTGAATGTAAAAAGGGTTTTATTTATTAAATACTCTTAAGTTGTAGAAAACATAACAACTTGTTGTTGTAGTACTGTTTTAGTTTTGGGGGAAGGCATAGAAGAAATAAGCTGATAGCCCAGTGCCCTCTATTAAATAAGACCACTTAGTTGGATCAATATGTTCAATGTTCATGGCTTTTAGTTCAAGCACACAAACTCGTCAACCATTTGAATTTCGTATTTTCAAGATAGGTACTTTTATTGATGCATAATTAATGTAATCAGGCGTATTAACTGGAATATAAAGTATGTAATTATTTTATTATGGGTATTCAAATTCAGTAGCAATGTGGTAAGCTGAAGTTATGAATTGACACCACATACATAGCTGATGAAATTCGGCTTTTTTTTTCATTATAGATCTCTATCTTCCTCAAATAAATCCTTTGAAGACACTTAACCTTTCGGTACTCGCACCATTGTAAAAAGTACAACCCTTTCTGAAAAACACGCTTGTCGTTCACAATACCAGCGGGACTGCGTGAGTGATCCATGTCCATGCGAGTCCCGGAGGGTTAAAGAAATATCGATTCATAGCTGTGCATGATCTAAATCTATATGTGTAGAGTCGTAACACATCCCATTATTGATTTTCCTTGATATACTCACCCTCATCCGTTTTGGGCAGTTCTACCACTCTCGGGTGAGCATGTCCCTCGCTGGCTGCGAACGCCGCAATGGTAGCTTTGGCAGTGGCAGAAGCTCGCACATCGAGCGAGCCCTGTATGTCTACGGTTTCGTAGACATGTTCGTAAACTTCACGGACAGCGTTCAGAAAATCACTCTGCAAGACCTTTTGCAGAGCAGCCAGCTTGGTCGCGGGTACCTCCCCGCTCATTTGCAGCTTCTCCAGCAGTTCGATTGAACGTTTCACATCTAAACATTGGCAAATGAAGTGATTTCAGTAAATGGTCTAATTTTACACTTGTTATTTTTAGCCTATCCGTACCCTTAGCTAATGTTAATGGCTCACAAACGTTAGCCATTTTATCGGATTGTTTGGCAAACTAATCGATTTTTGTGTTAGCAGAAAACCACACAGCACTTGACTTGATTTTAATTTGACTTGGAGTACTATGAATCGATGGTAAAATTGTCACACTGTGATAAACCGAATTACGCCTTAAAATGGTAAGAAATTATGTTTTTATGAGAAATGTTATTTTAATCCAACACTTGTAAATGATATAAACATTCTTTACATGAACACTACCAACACCCTCCAACATAAAATCGAAATGTGTATAATTTGATGTTTTAGATGTCAGCGATGTCAGGGATGACATAACACGGAAAACGGAAAACTGAGCCCACCGAGCCCACTGAGCCAACTATTATATAGGGTATCAGACCTATTCAGACTACGAGCTATTAACCTATTAACTTGATATTAAAAACCTCACATTTGATTTTCACTGAAAATAATGTGCCTCAATATTAGCGCATCATGAGTGTGGTGAAGTTGTACCGAAAGGCTATATGATTACTATAAAAATTAACTTCTGATAAAAGGCCCGGAGACCCATAGTGTTATATACCGATCGACTCATCTCGACGAACCGAGGTGATGTCTGTTTGTGTGTGTGTGTGAATAATCCACCTAACGGTGATGGTGTCTTCTCATGTATAATCTAATCGAACACAAACGCTGCCAGTACAAAGAAAGCATCCTGGAAAATCATTGAGTTAAGGCTCCCCCAGACCTAAGCGATTTCATCGCCGCGACGACGACAACTAGTCGCCGCGATTCTATCGTTGGGTCGCTGCAGGCAATGTTCTATTTACGCTTCCATACCAACGACGATATAATCGCTGTCGCCAAGCGATAGAATCGCGTCGCGACTGTCGCATCGCGTGTGTTTGGGGGAACCTTTAGATGACACCCAATAATTTTTCTTGTCAATATTGAGGTTTACATCATATCAGTGGTATGACATAAACGTCAAAGCGGCCAGGCCCACTAGTGTTTACCGCAGAGATGATTCTTCGAGATGTATCGTGTTCAAGTAGTCACTTCAACATGATACGATACATATCACGAATCTACAGGGGTTGAAGGATGCGTGGACATACCATACACACCGCGTTCTTTTCAAGTTCTTATTTTGGTAGTTGTATATGAAGTGACGAGGGGCCCTCCTTAGCCGTGCGGTAAGACGCGCGGCTACAAAGCAAGACCATGCTGAGGGTGGCTGGGTTCGATTCCCGGTGCCGGTCTAGACAATTTTCGGATTGGAAATTGTCTCAACTTCCCTGGGCATAAAAGTGGTCTAGTGGCTACCGCTTCTGCCTTATAAGCAGGAGGTCGTGGGTTCAATTCCAGACTCGTCCCTTTCCTACTTTGTATTTCTATCCTAGTTCTTTCTGTGTTTCACGTTATACCAAAAACGATTCATACTGTTATAACCTTCCACACAATCCCAAAACCTCCCATGGCACCTATGAGAGGTCGTAGAGTTCTCTGCATCTTTCTTAAGTAGGTGTCCAAAAAACCATCCTTCCCCTTCCTCAGCATTCGCAAGGACGTGGACAGGATAGATCTCGACTATTGGTGAGTACATTGCTTCCATCTAAGAGTTAGTGATTAGTCCCAAATCAATATCTGTGGTAACGGATGAAAGTGATGCTACTCTCATACAATAGTCTTGGCTTGTACCACCTACGAATTTGTGCGAACTGCTAAATGCTAATGCTAATGCTAATTATTTTGGTAGTTGTATATGGAGTGAAATGAATAACAATATGGTAAGAAATTATATCAAACTTGGACATGTACCAGGACGGTTCCATGACACTAACCCGAATGTCACTGCCCCGAATGTCACTACCCAGAACGCCAGTACCTAGAAAGGTCACTACCCCGAATATTTCACTACCCCGAATACCCCACTATACAAATCATCTAAATGTATTACGCAATAATTTTAATTATTACTTTTGCCACAGACATAACACTCATGAAATTCTCATCGTTCACTGATTTACTGGTCACTTTGAATAATCATTAGTTGGCCAATCGATCACTCGTGGCGCACGCATCGGATTTCCTCGGGTTTGATATTGGCTCACTATCGCCATCTGGTTCGTTATTTGCCCAACTTAGTGAAAACAACAGATGTCGTTAGTGTTTGTACGACGATGAATTTGATGAGCGAATGTTCAATGTGTTATGTCTGTTTGTCTGTGCTTTTGCATATCCCAACTAACATTTTTGGTGCTAAAAGCTTCAACTTCTAGCCTTTGCACTATAGGATTTCGGGCGGTCATTAATCGAAAATGTCATGTCTTCCGAATTATTTTAAAATATTTTCTCTCCATTGTCAATACTCTAATTAAGAGAAATTCTGAATTTGAAGTCTCTAGGTGCACTAGTTCCAAAGATATAAGGTGTCAAAGTCAGAAATGGGTAAAAAAGTTAACAAATTTCCTGAAAAAATATTTTACTTTCAACTATTTATTGAAATATTTTCTTAATGTTTTTTCTTTAATGTTAATACATCATTACAAAGGTAATTGTATAAGCTTTAAAATGGTATGCAAAAACTAATGGTTACATTGTGAAAAAAATGAAAAAATGCGGAAACAATATTTTTTCCAAAACGACGCTATTTTCAACTTTGATAGTGAAGAACTTTTTTTCCTCAGAAATCCCCAGGTTCTTTTATGATGCACATCAAGGACGAAGCTTCGACTAAAATTTCCCGAAATAATTTCTTGCCAGTATTTGCAATTAACAGAGTTAAATCACTTTGATTTTTTTCATTTATTTTTTTACTGTGTTTTGCCTCTCTCGTACTCCAAGGTTAATGCTCATTCCAAAAACGAATGTTTGATAGAAGGCCCGGAGATCCGTAGTGGTATATATCAACTAACTCAGCTCGAAGAATTGAGGTGATGTCTGTATGTGTGTGCATGCGCGTCTGTATGTATGTGCGCAAATCGCCATTTAGACGCTTATTTGTGTACGATTTTCTCGCAACAAGTTTCATTCGACGGGAAATCTAGTCCCATCGTTTCCTATTGAAAATGGGCCAGACTGAACTATGGGCTCAAAGGGTATGGTCAAAATACATGTATTGGTAATAACTTCGACTTTATTTATAACAATTTTTTAACTTTTCAAAGGAGTGAATGAATAAAACCCCAATACAATGCAGCACAACGGTAACGGTAACGGAATTTATATATTTCCTGTCAAATTTTACGAGTTCCGTCGCCATTCCGCTGAAGTGCGTTTAGGGCTTGAGTGGTTTGAGTCATTTCCTAAACCTATTTTTCTGAGCTATTCATTAGCTACTGATGGAGAACTAAATATGAGGTTTCATAGTATGTAAATATTTATAAATCTCATGGAATCAATAATTCCCGACATGTTTATTGCAAAAGTAAAGACGAACAATATCTTAGTTAGTACGGAGAGTATGAAATTCTTGCTAGTGTTCATGAATGTCTGGCTAAAGGTAGGGAAATATTTATTCACTCATCTACACTTTGAGGTTCACTGGCTGAACAACCAGCGGAAAGTCAATATAAAAAAGAAGAAATTTAGAACTCATAATGCAAGAAAATGATCAAGAGAGGCAAATGTTGACATTTTTCTTCGTGCCTTACATGAATCAGAACTATTTTAAGCTCGATTTGGATAACGAGGAGACATTGGAAAAAAATTCACTTAGTTATTCTTATGCCATGCGTAATTTTGTAATATTTGAAGATTTTTAAAAGTTCTTTATCCTCTGATACTTTAGATGAATTCATGTCATCTTCCATCGTTGATGGAATTGAAGAAAATATCATTAAAGATTTAAACCTTCACACAGAAAAGAATGATGCTATATATAACTTGTAGAAATCATGAAAACAAATCAAAAATAATTTAAATAGTGTTGTTATTCAAATTGAAAGAAATTTGCTTTTCGGAACAATGGAGCATTGTGGAATGAATGAATGTTCACATTTTTTGAGAATATATTATTCTCATTTATTTTTTGAATAACTTGTACAAATGTCATGGGATTGCGATTTCTAATTTGCTAATACCCTTTTTCAAAAGTTATTTCCAATTCTGATTCTTTAAGAAAATTGTTTAACTATTTTTTAGTGGAATGTTTTCACTGTCATAAGACGAGTTTAGTAAAATTCCATTTTATTCCACCAACTCGTATTAGTTCTACATATACGTATTTCGACCTGTTAGGACGTCTTCAGTGTCTCGTACTTTACTCGTTCTTGACTTCTGATTCTTTGATTAACATTTAATGCTTTAGGATCCTTCAGAACCTAGTACTTTGTCAAACAGATTGTTCTAAATACAAATTGTGAGGCATGAGAGTAAGAACAAAAAAATATCACCGAATGTCATGAAATTAATGTCTTTTAACATTAATTCGGTTCTCTCGCCGCCAACTTCAGATTTAGAGCAATGAAAAGTTATTAGATTTATTGGTAGGGGAGGCGTTTTGTTACTTTCTTCCCACAAAAATGATTACCTTCCGCAAAAATATACAAAAATATATAGACGACAGTCCACAAATGAGGATGGAGAAGGGGGAGGGTTCATGATGTCCATAAATTGCTGTACTTAGTTTTTGTACAACCCCTTCCTTCTCCTCAAGAAAACATATAAAATTAAACTTCCTAAATTGGATTGCTTTGTCACGTTAATCGAATTTATGAAAAAAAATATTACGTAATTCATAGACGATCCCTAAAGGGGGGGGGGGGTGTTAGAAATTATATATTCATGCTATTTCGACCATACACAGCTAAAGCAAAGTGGAAAATCACTTGAAAAGTCCAATTTTATTTTTGACCGCTCGCTTGTATGGGGATCCCCCATAGTGCTTTGGCTGTATAATATTTGAATAAAAGCAGCCAATGCTGAATAAAAGAAAAGCCTCCGCAAATAATCCCTTAAACTTCAAGTCGACTATTACCCAAATTACTATCAACTAGTCAGTGTGCCGAATATATTTAATCTTTTATCGTTTATGCAGCTTTCATATAGTCATAAAACAGCTCTGTCTGAATTAGCAACAAAGCTTATAGGCAAATTTGAGTAAAGCTCATCGATCATTTCGACATCTGGTGGTCGTCACAACAATCACGAAAAAAGTGTAGTTGGCCAAAAAAGTGCATTGGCAGCATACGGAGGGAGAACGATTTTCGCGTTTTCTGATTAATACAACCATTTGTGAAAGCTGAAATAGTCGCAAATTGGAAGAAAATCTTGTTTACTTTGAGCTTGCTATGAGCTTTGATCCGGTGGGTGCTTGCATATGATTTTTCCGATTAAATAGCACATCTCTTGCAGTGCCTCCGTCGCACTATCTTGGTTATGAATTCCCGGATTTTTAATTCACGGCTTATTTGGGTGGGATTTGTCTTTAGCAGCTGCTTTAAGACTGTAAGAAGCCATTGCCAGTGGAAAACATGTGACAATATACCAAAAAGTGAAGTAAATTTCATGGAGAAAATTTAATTTTGAATGTAAATAATCGCTTCTGACGACTTTTCTCCCAAACTCTCGCAGCGCACTCTACCATTGGATCCTTCTCGAATTCGCCTATCGGTTAAGAGCTCATGTATGTAACTGAGTTGCTTGTTAGCAACTTCCCATTTTACGGTGAGTAGCATTCACAATGAAAACGTTTTTGCTGTTGTTATAGCACTATGTAACAATATAGCGTAATGGCGCTATAAATGAACTAACGAAGCTTTTAGGCAACTTCTGTACCTTTGAAGATTACACTACGTTTAAGTAAACCTATTACTGCGTCTTTTAATAGCATATCAGTATGGAACGCAAGTGATGAACTTTGTACTTACTTAAAAATCACTCAAATAAAGAAAAAAAAAAAAAAAGTATGGAACGTCAAAACCGCTATGTTTACATTTGATTTTTGTTGCCGGAGCTGTGTATGAGCTATTGATTTCTGTAATGCAGCTACAAAGATATTCACCTGCTCTTATAGCAACTGACAAAGCGCTGTCATTAATGCTAGCAGATAGCGTAAGAAAACAAGCCATTTAGAAGCGATATTTTTGTTGACGGCTACTGTTAAACGATTAGCAGCAAAGTAGCATCTATACAGGTCGAGAAAATGTTGTCTAAAAACAATTTCAGCGATTGATGATGGATAAAAGTTATCCAACAGAACATGCTGATAGATGTTTGAATAATGGTTGAAATAATGCTGAAGGCATAATTTTTAAGCTTATGTGCTGAAAGCAGCATGTAGGCCTCTTTCTAACGTTTATACAGCATGAATCTGAAAATAGCGTTAGTAAAACAACCTATAGGGTATGTGAAGAAGCACATCCCTAATTTTCTTTGTTATTTACATATGTCAAAGTGATGGTGATGACAGAGCAGCGGCCCTTGAATCAGTAAATCAGGAGTTCGAATCTAGGTAGCAACAAAATTGATATTTGAGTTTTCACAAAAAAAAACATTGAATAAACTCCCGAAATTTACTCTCCTCTCAAATAATATTTAATCAAATTGAATTCAGTGGCTGTATAAAACTTATTTAACAGATTCAAAAAATCTGAATAAGCGCCATTGAAGCGAACTATATTACTAAATGGTTTAGTAAAGATTGAGAAAAAACTGTGTAACATGCTGTAAAGAAGTTGTGCAGGCACGTCAAAAACAGCTGAATAGATTCGCCAGATTTGCTGGTAAAAGCATTGAATAGAAGTTCTTGATCATATGTATAGGACACATATTCAGCTTGAAACCGTATAGACGAGTTGAAATAGCATTTACTTTGACACTAAATGTTAGTTGGGATGCTATCAATTATCCTAATATTCGAGCCTGGAGCGCTCGGGATAATGCGAAAGAGCGAATGCCAGAGACTTTGCTAGAGACAGTGTTTATATAGAGACCAGCGAAGAGAATGAAAGCAAATCTGGCTTCACAACCTTCACGAGAAATTAGTGAAAACGTGATGTGACTTTCAGTATAAGGAATTACAGTGTTGATCAGATTTTGTCACTCCCCGATTTTGTCTACCCCCGATTTTATCACCCCAAAAATTTTGGTCATTCTTTTTATTTTCGTACCACAAACAACATTGATTTTCATGAAATAACTTTCACCGCCTGTAGTTTATTACGAACGACTTCTGAGTACCTGGGAAATATTCTGTAAGCAATTTCGGCAAGAAAAAACGGGTACCGTTCACGCATTTGGCCTTTCCAAGGCATAAAATGATTCATATTTGTGGAATGAATTAAAAAATTTGATTTTTTTTTATTTTTGTCACATTTTTATCAAATGCCATCATTTTCGAAGTGAATCTGGATTTGGTTGCGATAATATAAAGATTGCTCGTCTTGCCCCATATGGCGGTCTTGCCCCACTTTCCCCTACCCTGTTTTATCACCCCAAAATTCACGAGGGGGGTGATAAAATCGGGATATTACTGTATTTGAATATTTTTGACTGATTAGTTTCTATTTTCAACTTCATTATTGAAACGCAATTTAATAAAGTAATAAAGTGAGCGTATGTTTTTTTTTTTCAATTTTTGACAAATTCGGGGTAATGGTCATCCGGGGTAATGATAATTCGAGGTAGTGACCATTCGGAGCAATAGCCTTTTGAGGTACTGGCGTTCGGTTCGGGTTAGTGACATAGACTAACGCAAAATGAACTCCCCCAAGAAATTATGACGTTTGAGCGGGTCGCATAATGAACGCAAAATGAACTTTTGTTCGAGAAGACGACCCGCTCAAATGTCAAAATCCATCGGGTGAGTGAATTTGATGAACCGCTGCACAGGTCTATTCGGGGCAGTGTCATAGAATCATGTGTGGCCATTATAATTTTTGGCAATAGCACCACCCTAATATAATTGATTTGGATCCACAAAAGATATTTTAGTTACTAGATAAAGATTGTCGCTGTCGTCGCTGTCCGGAACATCTTTTGCTGGCGAGGATAGGGGAGCTAAATGTCAAAGAAGGAAAATCCATACGATTTGACAGGTATGTACCACACATGTTTCGGACAGCAGAACAAAGGGAACCGAAGCGACAATCTTTATCTAGTAACTAAAATATCTTTTGGATCCACATATAAATTAAATTATTGCTCATTCGGGACCACACATAAAATTTATTTAGATATAGATATAGATTTTATAAGTAGTTTGCATGGAGAATGATTATGTGTGCGCTTATATAAGGCCGTTACAAATATTTTATTACCATTATGTCCTACACTACTAAAAATCCACACATATTTATTGCCAAATTCCATAGATTTAACTTATGATGTATATCAGCGCACACATAACCATTCTCCACGCGAACTACTAATAAAATATATATCCAAATAAACTTTATGTTTGGTCTCGAATTAGCAATTATTTAATTTATGTGTGGTTCTATATCGATTATATTAGGGTGGAGCTATTGCAAAAATTTATAACGGCGACACATAGATATTTTTGGCGGTTGTAGGTCATTTGGCCTAAAGTCGTTTGGCATAAGGCCGTTTGGCCAAATGGTCATTTGGCCTAAAGTCGTTTGGCCTAATAGTCGTTTGGCATAATTTGAAAAACGTAAATTTTTCTTTGTAGTAAATTATGTGAAAATTTTAATATTTTATTTAATGCTACATTTGGAAATCCACATTACTATTATTGGTATACATATAACAACATTATCCGATAGTCATCGTCAGTCACGGCCAAAAGTTTGGGTTCACCCTCGAAAAATATAGGCAAAAGTTTTTGGTCGTATTTTCGCCGTCTTGCATCCGATTTCGGGTATTGTTAGCTCGATAAAGAATTTGAGTAGATCTTGCACGGGGAACGGTTTTGCACTCCATCCCATAGCTCCTATTTCCATCTCATCAAATCAATGAAAAGGAATTTGGTTTGTTTCTTATTTTTGTGTTTTTTTCATTAGTGAGCACGCGTGTTGGCAAAAAGAAGCGACAAGATTGGTGTTGTATTTCTTTGTTTTGCGATGAGATGAAAATATGTTCAGTGAGATGGAAATCGGAACAGTTCCCCTATTTTAAACTAACAATTTACATTTTTTTATGTACTAAAATATTACATTAAGGTGATTATACAATTAGTCCCGTGGTGAATTTTGGATTGTATAATCACCTTAAGAAACTCATTAGTCTTATTATTATGTTGTAAAAATGTATTGATTTTTCTCTAAATTGAGCCCAAAAAATTTCGAAATGAAAAGTGAAATGGAACCCAATTTTAATCATCTTTGAGGGGCATTGATGATTTTTCGGCGGAAAAATTTTGTTTTATTTTTAAAAATCAAAATGTTTACTCAAGTGCATAGTATGCATCAGCCAAAAGTTTGGGTTCACCCACTATATGGTGAACCGGCCTTAAGTTTGGGTTCACTTATTTTAGCCGTTCACAATTTTAGCCGAATATTGTCTGAAGTACAGTTCTTGATGTTTTGTTTGGAAACTCACTTTCTTCAATGTATATTTTGCCTGAAATTATACTAAAAATAAGGGTGAACCCAAACTTTTGGCCGATGCATACTATGCACTTGAATAAACAAAAACAAAATGAAATAAAATAAAACAAAATGTTTCCGCCGAAAAATCATCAACTCCCCTCAAAGATGATTAAAATTGGGTTTCATTTCACTTTTCATTTCTAAATAAAATTCTGTGGGCTCAATTTTGAGAAAAATCAACATATTTTTACAACATAAATATAAGAAAAATGAGTATCCTAATGTAAAAAAGGGTCACAGTGTGTCTAGCGTCACAAAAAGTGAAGAAATGTTAAAGTATCGTAAGAAAACAAAAACCATTCGATTTTGGCAACATAAATGTTCCGAACGTGATGCCAAAATCTAATGGGGTCTGTATTTTCAGTTTTACTGTTTTGACATTGTGTAGGAAACATACAATCTTTACAATATGATTGACACCTTGTTTAAAGCATGAGCGGTTCTTTCGAGTTTTACTGCATGTTGCTTTGGTATTGCATATGACAAGCATTTTCCAAAAATGTTGATGCCTTCTTTGAAGCATGATCAGTTCTTTCAAGGTATACTGTTTTCATATGTCGACATTGCCAAAACATATCTGATTCATTGTTTTTTATACCTTCCTTTTTATAAATTCCTGTTTTTATTGTATTATAAAAGTAATTTGCAATATTTTAACGTTAGTTTGTATTTCGCTCTTTGATCACATGCACATGGCTTTATTTTGCCCCTACAAAAAGAATTTCATATATAACAATATATTTCAATTTTACGCTTACGCCTATATGTAACTATTATGCCAAACGACCATTAGGCCAATCGTCCATTAGGCCAAACGACCATTAGGCCAAATGACTAGGCCAAACGACCTTATGCCAAACGGCATTAGGCCAAACGGCATTAGGCCAAACGACTTTAGGCCAAACGTGGCACAATCATTTTTGTCAGTGTACACTCCAAATAATCTAAACGTTGTTTCCACCTGAATTTTCAGGTACATTTTATGTGCACACGTAACTGCAAATGCTTCAGAAAATTCTGGTGAAACTTACGCGTCCAGTGAATTCTATTCAAAACTCAGGTAGAACTTACCTGATTTTTACGTAGAATGAAAATTCTATCGAAAAATTAGGTAAAAGTTACGTGAATTTCAGGTGGACCCTGACCCGTCTTCTGACAAGTGGAGACAATTTTTATGCTATAATATGGTGTAGAACTTCGTGGGGGGAAATGCTTATCTAATCTTCCGGTCAATGTCATCATATAGTGCATATACTCCTGTATATATATACGATTGTGATGCATCACCAGTGCTACGATGTGCACGTATTACCTGGCAATCTAACCGCATTGATTGTCTGCCTTTTCAGAATTCCCAATAAGATTCCGTTGAAATATCACAAATGATGGTAATTGTTTGTGGAAAGGGAAAGAAAAGTGCAGTGGGTACCGGCCAAGTTCCCCCTGGCGGTGCTAAAATGATAAGCGGGAACAATACCTAATTCCATTTAAATCTTTTAGTATCATTAGTGATTATTGCATTGTTGCACTGTCGTGTGGAGCATGGTTGTCCCGTGTGGTTTATGGCGATGTCGTTCCCGTATCTATGACGCCTTTGCTCAAATCATTTTATATAATGGCTGCACAAACTGATAGTCAGAATCTGGGAAAACGAACAGCTACCGGAGGAGTGGAAGGAAGGGGTTATATGCCCCATCTACAAGAAAGGCGACAAACTGGAGTGTGAGAACTTTCGAGCGATCACCATCCTTAATGCCGCCTACAAAGTGATATCCCAGATCATCTTCCGTCGTCTGTCACCATTAGTGAACGAGTTCGTGGGAAGTTATTGTCTATGCGAGTCATCGCTGGAACGTCGCTGGACCATCGCGTCGCTCAACCAGCGAGCGCTTTCCAGTTTGGTGCTGCAGCGACGTATTGAATTTGCCTGCGTCGCTGGAGCACTTACTGGAAAGGGTCGCCAGCGACCAGCAACGTTTCAGTTGAGCGATATAGTTGAGACAAGTTCAAACATGTTCTTGATTTTATCCGAATCGACAATATCAAGCCGGCTTCGTTGACGGCCGCTCGACAACGGACCAGATCTTTACTGTACGGCAAATCCTTGAAAAATGCCGTGAATACCAGGTCCCAACGCATCATCTGTTCGTTGATTTCAAGGCGGCATACGACAGTATAGACCGCGTAGAGCTATGGAAAATTATGGACGAGAACAGCTTCCCTGGGAAGCTTACCAGACTGATCAAAGCAACGGTGAATGGTGTGCAAAACTGTGTGAAGATTTTGGGCGAACACTCCAGTGCGTTCGAATCGCGCCGGGGACTAAGACAGGTGATGAACTTTCGTGCCTGTTGTTCAACATTGCGCTAGAAGGTGTCATGCGGAGAGCCGGGTGTAACAGCCGGGGTACGATTTTCAACAGATCCAGTCAATTTATTTGTTTCGCGGATGACATGGACATTGTCGGCCGAACATTTGCAAAGGTGGCAGAACTGTACACCCGCCTGAAACGTGAAGCAACAAAAGTTGGACTGGTGGTGCGTCAAAGACAAAGTACATGCTTGTGGGCGGAACCGAGCGCGATAGGGCCCGCCTGGGAAGCAGTGTTACGATAGACGGGGATACCTTCGAGGTGGTCGAAGAATTCGTCTACCTCGGATCCTTGCTAACGGCTGATAACAATGTCAGTCGTGAAATACGAAGGCGCATCATCTGTGGAAGTCGGGCCTACTACGGGCTCCAGAAGAAACTGCGGTCAAAAAAGATTCGCCACCGCACCAAATGTGTCATGTACAAGACGTTAATAAGACCGGTAGTCCTCTACGGACATGAAACATGGACAATGCTCGAGGAGGACTTGCAAGCACTCGGAGTATTCGAGAGACGGGTGCTTATGACTATTTTTGGCGGTTGCGTTGCGTTACTGATAGCTGTTATGTATTTTCTTTAACTTTCTTACCCCAACTGCTTATGGATTACTATTTGGGATTTAATAGCAACCCAATTGGGAGTCAAAAATGATAAATCATGAAAGCTACCATTGCCGGCCACGCCCATCTTCTCTGTTACTAAGGAAGGGAAGGAAACACCCCCATGAAACGGCTGTCATCCACGAACAACTCGACTGAAGCCAAAAACATGGTGCTGCAACATGGTGCTGGATGTAAACATTGCCGGTTAAGCAATAAACACACGAAGTCAGAACAGTCGGATGCGAAAGCGGCATGTGTTGCATTGTTATTTAAATTATATTCAACGAGATGTATTGCATTGCTGCGTGATTTTCGACGTTATTAATTGGCGCTTTGATGTTGCATGAAGCAGAAAGATGATATTTAAAAAATTTCGCACGGTAAAACATACGAGGATATTTTTGAAACTCTTCTCTGAAATTCTAGAGGCAATTTAATTGTATAATTTTACTGTGTATTAAGTATGATATCACGGAATTGAAATTGAAATATTGTGTTTATTGTGCAGTACAAAATAAGACTAACTCCGTACTGCTTATCGTTTTTAATTAAATTGCTTCTAGAATTTTGAAGAAGTGTTTCAAAAATTTCTTCGTATGTTTTTCCCAAAAGAATATTTTTGATTATCATCTTTCTGCTTCTTTTTCTTCATGCAACATCAAAGCGCCAATCGTCAATGCTCTCGCGGCGGTATGAACGGAGCTTAAAATAGGAAAGGTAACACTAGCGCCACCCAATCGGTAGACGGCTTCAAGAACTACATCTCATTTCAGGGGGGTGGAAGGAAATGATGATATGACATCTACTTAACGAGAGCCCAGCGACTCACCGACGCCCTCATAGATGTCAAGGAGTTGGATGGTTGGTAGGGAATATAGTTTAGGAATATCATCATAAGCAAATGATATAATGCGTTTAAACAGACGTTGGGAGTGACCATGCTAAGAAATTTTTGTCACTCCATTGTTAATTGTCCTGGGATGGGGCGAAGCTATTAAACTTGCCCTGGCTATAATTAGCCTAGGTTTAAGCGCCATTGTTCGCTCTCTGAAACGAGAAAGAATATAAAATATATTAATTTTCCCTTCCCGTTATGCGATCCCAATTGAAATTATGTAGTCATATTAATATATGCCCTTAGTAATAAGCGAAAACCAATATGTAACTTTACACTCACGGAAAATTTTATCGGAAAAATAGGAATATTGAGGAAAGCCAATAACAGTCTGTACTTTGGTTGAATCAAAGTTAGTTGTATTCGGAAATTACTCCATCGAAACATCGAATCAACCTATTGCTTCAAACTTATTGTGAGACCCGACACAAATTGAAAATGAAATGAAATCTTCCACTACAGCTGTAAGATCGAGAGATCTTGGTAAAACTCGAATAAAAAATGTCAAATTTATTTTAATCCACAAAATAGATTTTGTTCGAGAAAAGTTATTCGCAGATCCAAAAAGATCTATGCAGAAAAAAAGATCGGCAAATTTCAAATGGCAAAATGGTAAATGCATCATGAAAGATTCATGATTACCCTTGAAAAATTGAAAAATGCTCCTTAAAAAAGTGATCATTCCTCCTTAAATTATCTAACAAATTACCTTGAAATATATAAAATGCTCCGTAAACATTCGAAAAACGTACCGTAAAAACGAAAAAAAAACGCACTTTTAGACTTTAAATCAGTTTTAGCAGATCATTGTAACATCATGATATGCTCAATTTTTATAGGTTGTTCACAACTTTGGTCACCCACTTCAAAAAGCAGGAGAGCGAATCAACTCATCTTCCTATTACGCTTTAAGGAAATCAGGCAGGAAAGTTTTTTTTATAATAGCGCCGTAATAGTAACATGGTCATATTTATAAATGACACTGTTTCACTTATCTCAGATTATTTACGCCCGTCGAATGTATATACTCACTATAACAGTTACGTAATCGCTGCGGAACAATAGTTTGAAATTATACAATTTATGCGAAATGAATGAATCAGATATTGAATTAAATATGTGATATGCATTTGTGAAATATGTAATATACACGCAACCGGCGGTTGTTAGATCATCCAACAATTCCGCATAAAAATCCACCAAAGCCTGCACAAGAACCGGGCACATGCGAAACTGCTAGACTCTTATACAAACAATGTAAGCTCTCAAACAAATATTGTAAGAAAAGCTTACAAATTGTTAGACTCTTATACAATACTTGTACAAGAATCCAGCAACCCCGCACACGCCCAGCTCCCCTACAGGCCCGGTAGATTCCCATACAGAAAATTCATCAACCGCCGGTTGGGTGTACATGAGATATTTCAAGTATATTATAACGTACACTATAACCGATGACGGAAAAATAAATAAATTATAAACGGAGACTTACCTTCACTTATTGCTTTAGATTGAACAAAGTTTTACTAAGTACTCAAAGTATCATCCAGGCTGTTACCATTGGTGCTCACGTCGATAATTCCTTCCTGTTTGGTATTTCCGATTATTGAGATGTTGAACAGCAGACCTTCATCACCGACGTCATCATTAGGAAGTATCGTGCTTGAAAATTTAATCCGGCTTGAAACCATTTTTCCATTTGTTCTATCACTTGGCTTCTTAGGCGCAGACCCCGCCTCGTCTATGCGACTGAGTGTGCACTCCATAGGACGTTTCAATTAAAGGTGAATTTTAATCTTGATAAAATTAGCACAATTTGTCATTTCTTTCGGAAGGAAATCGGCCGAACGATAGGCAAAACTGTCGCGAGATCCATGCTTAGGACCATCTTTGGCGGTGTGCAAGAAGACGGTGTGTGGCGGCGAAGAATGAACCATGAGCTCGCCCAGCTCTACGGCGAACCCAGTATCCAGAAGGTAGCTAAAGCTGGAAGGGTACGATAGGCAGGGCATGTTTCAAGAATGCCGGACAGCAACCCTGCAAAGATGGTGTTCGCTTCCGATCCGGCAGGGACGAGACGACGTGGAGCGCAGCGAGCAAGATGGGCAGACCAGGTGCAAAACGACTTGGCGAGCGTGGGGCGTATTCGAGGATGGAGAGATGCGGCCTCGAACCGTGTATTGTGGCGTCAAATTGTTGATTCAGTGTTATCTCGACTCGAGTCAAGTACGAGACACTGAAGACGGCCTTACTGTTGAGGTCGAAATACGTATCTGTCAAGATACAATTAAGTGGTGGAATTCAATGGGATTGTACAAACTCGTCTTATGACAAGTGAAGACATTCCACTAAAAAGCTCAAAATAATTTTCTTAACGATACGTTGAGTATAACAAGAATAACAAGAATATAATATGGTGTAGAACTTCGTAAAAAATTTCAATGTCGTGTTTAAGTAGTTCAGCAGGAAGCTATGGTCCTTCCCCGCATCCTTTTTTTTAGCTATCTAGTGACTTTATAATCCCTTATAGAGTAGGTAGCTCCAGTCAATTGGCAATAAAAAATGCAGAAGAAAAAATCTAAAAAATAAAAAATGCAAGAACGTTGCCAGTGGGCATTGGATGAGGATTTGATATTCGAGAATACAGCAATTGAACGTAGGCACTCTACTTCTGAGGATTTCGGATATGTCGAAAAATAACATTAAACTTGTTTGTTTACAGAAACAATTACCCATTGTTTCAATAATTTTATAACTGTTAATCTGAGTTGATTCATTGCTAGTAGTTTGGTGAACATGGATACAATATTATAGCATTTTCTAACTAACTTATTTTACTTCTTATTCAACCATTGATCCGTGTATCGTTCAATACATCTTGTAGGAGAGTGATTAGTGCTTGTGTTCACTGCTTTTGCTTTAGAAGTTTTTACTTCACTTGGTTCAGACTTTTAATTTCATTCTAGATGGTTTTCATCTTCAATGTAACTATTAGGAATTTATTATTTTATCATTTCTTTTAATTCTATGCTGTTGATTATATAGCTACCAACAAATCTACTGTTTTGCGAAGAAGGCTTTCACTGCATTATTTCATTGCCCTATGCATAATTATTTGCAAAGAACAGAAGAGAAACTCTCCGAAATTGTATGCAGTACATTTTTGGTTATTATTATGTTAAGTGTTACATTTGTGTCGGTTTCAAACAGGCAATTCATGATTTCACATTCCATAACATCATAACATTTTCAACGAAAAAATAACATAAAGAAAACCAATTGTATTGCTTTATCCTGTTTTCATTATAATTAAAGCTATGTACATTTATTCACAAAGGATGATAATCTAAAAGTAATGTAAAACTTAAGTCATATGAATATGATTCGAATTGGGTACATCATTGTTGCCACATTTTTTAGTGTGTGCCTTATCTTCCCAAAGTTCGCATCGTGCTAATTTCACCATTTTATTTCTTGACAGTGTTATTATTATTGTTTGGATTATTCGTGCCGTAGTAGAAGTTCTGGAGGGAGGTGCCAAGAGAAGTGTTGCCAGCCATCTTTGACGCACTATTGCTAGTCAGCACATTTGGTTGTTGCTGTTGTTGCTGAGAGCTAAACGCTCCAAACTGGCTGAAGTATTGCTGCTGCTGAAGCGTGGGAGCCTGAGCATGCTGCATGTAATCGAAACTGGCGGGATGTTGTGGACCTCCGGTAGAAGGCATCAATTGATCGGTCATCATGTTGTTTAGGGAATATTGTTGCTGCGCGGAAGAGACGGTAAGCTGTGAATAAGAGCGAATATGATGACATTAGGGCTGCAGAATTCAGCATAGCTTACCCCGATTCTCCCATTTCTCATAAACGAGTATACAATATACTGCTCGTCTTCAATATCTCTTGCAATATCTTATTAATTTGAAGTTCTCGGAAATCTTAAAACTTCTGTTTTTTGTGTATAAGTGCCGAGGGTTAGAATAAAGACAAGACATTACTATAAAATCATGTTTTAAAATTAACAAATAAATAAGTGTCAGATGTCTCGGATTATACGTGGCAATCCCAGAATTAGCTTACTTCTCATGCATTGCCGGGCGTCTCGGAAAACGTCCTGCATTTCATGATGAATCTTCAAAGTCTGAGAAATCTTTGGAATAGTAGTAAATGAAATGAAGAAAATTTGTAATAGATCCGAATAATCAGAAGAAACAAAATATAATTTGAGTAGTCTATAGAGTCTACTGAACTTGGAGAACGAGGGTTTGAGTAATTTTGAGAATCTGGACAATTTGCTCAAGACATTCTGAAGGATCAGCAAGAGTTGAGTTGATTGGCAAGACTCTACATAATGCAGACATCTTAGGAATTTGAACCTTTTCATTAATCTAGAGGGTCTAAAGAATGTAGAAATCATAATGGTTTGCATGATTTACGGAATCAAAAATATCCTAAGACATTCTGAAAAGATTAGGTCATGACGATGCTTTGAATCGGACGAAACAATCAGCTCCAGAATCTGGAAATAAGGGACATGAAAAATGTGTAGATTTCTCTTGCGAGAAATAGGCTTCCATTATGCGATGTTTTACTTCGTACACGGTGTGTTTGTCCGAAGAGTTTTCAAAAAATCAGTACCGTGGAAGCACCATATTTGACGCAGGTCCAAACTTGGCGCACTCTTAAATCAAATGATGCAGAAAACCTATGTTCGCCAAAAATATATCAACGAATCAAGCTAGATAGCTTTATTTGCTCTTCTTCTTTGCATATATGGCATAAAAAGCATATTATTAATGAAGAATCAACATACCCGAATAAAATATATGGAAGTCATACTCATAATGCGTCATTTTTTTTTTGTTCTTAGCCACAATGCTAAGGATCGAATGATCATTTTTTCACGCAAAATAACTTTTGTGAGAATCTTTTACCCCTACCTACAAACAGCTGAGCATTATGAGTAAGCTTTACCTTTTACGTTGAACATTGCAACATTCGATCGCATTTTTCAACCCAAAATGTTCTGCGTCAAATTAGGCTCCACAATGCATTGTGATGTTCCTAATTAATCTTATCATACGAATAGACAAGGCAGTGCAGTTGAGGTTTATTACTCAATAATAGTCTTAGGAAAAGCAAAATGTATTCATTAAGTTTTAACTAACTCTCAACTACTTTAAATATTAGTCAATATTGGATCATTCCACTAAGTGTCCAGCCCATGATAGTATAACTTATACTGCTTTCGATTTTGATGCGTTTATTTAACGCGTTTCTTACGGGTATTTGGTAATTATGCTCTTTTTATATGCTAGTTTTAGAATTCTTGCGAGAAAACAATATTTTAATATATATTAGTATCATATAATTCAATTTTCCTTTTATTGTACGAAATTCTAACAAACCAAAATAATGAACACATTTTCAATTTGTTACTCTGTCGCTTTCCTGTCGCTACTAGTCGTGCAATCCTGAATATGAAATCAAACAAAAATATGGCTGCCTTTCTCATATAAGCTTCAGTTTATGTTAATAGTTCATTGAAAAAATGTATATAGATGGGCAGCTCATATTTTTTTAGATATATCTGCCGGTCACGTAACACTTGCAGATTGGTAGCTTCAATGTGGTTCTAAAAGCGTTCATATACAAGTTGCGTTTTCTGTATCCTTCTCAGTTTAGACAGAAGCTATACGAACTTCTCAGTTTATAGATTCAAAATTGCAGATTACCAAAGAAAGTTATTTTTTTATTACAAATACAACAGACCATGGTAGGCTGGTTATGTAATGAAATGTAAGAGTTAATTTTCCCGTAAATATATATTTTGACATGATTCTTGCATCTAAATAAGAAGCATTTTGAATGATGTGCAGAGTTCATGAAACTAACAAAACACTTACATCCCACAGAGCATATAACTTGCAGAACAACTGAACAAAAAAAAAAATGCCTCTTTGTATAATTAATAAACTTTTTATTTTATATCGTACCAAGTTCTATTACACTGTCTTTATATAATAAAAAAATAAGGCATTTAATTGATTGAGTTTTAACATAGTTTTAAAGTGCGTCAAATTAGGAACAACTTTGCGTCAAATAAGGAACATAGTAAAATTAGTGCGTCAAGTTGGGCACCTCAAGTACTACATAAAACAGATTAAAAACTAAGAAATGCACTTATATTTCGAAGTTTCATTATTTCTACACATTCTATAATAGTAGTAAGCTCGTTATGCAGAATATTAAGCGAATCCATATTGAAATTATTTTTTAAATAATGATTCTTTTAAAAAATTTCTTAACTGCGTCAAATATGGTGCCTCCACGGTATCTCTAAAACACTCACTGCTCCATCTACAAGAAAGGCGACAAGCTTGAGTGTGAGAACTTTCGAGCGATCACCATCCTTTGTAGGCGGCATGCCTACAAAGTGATATCCCAGAGTATCTTCCGTCGTCTGTCACCATTAGTAAATGAGTTCGTGGGAAGTTATCAAGCCGGCTTCGTTGACGGCCGCTCGACAACGGACAAGATCTTTACTGTACGGCAAATCCTTGAAAAATGCCGTGAATACCAGGTCCCAACGCATCATCTGTTCGTTGATTTCAAGGCGGCATACGACAGTATAGACCGCATAGAGCTATGGAAAATTATGGACTAGAACAGCTTCCCTGGGAAGCTTACCAGACTGATCAAAGCAACGGTGGATGATGTGCAAAACTGTGTGAAGATTTCGGGCGAACACTCCAGTTCGTTCGAATCGCGCCGAGGACTAAGACATGGTGAAGGACTTTCGTGCCTGTTGTTCAACATTGCGCTAGAAGGTGTCATGCGGAGAGCCGGGTGTAACAGCCGGGGTACGATTTTCAACAGATCCAGTCAATTTATTTGTTTCGCGGATGACATGGACATTGTCGGCCGAACATTTGCAAAGGTGGCAGAACTGTACACCCGCCTGAAACGCGAAGCAACCAAAGTTGGACTGGTGGTGAATGCGTCAAAGACAAAATACATGCTTGTGGGCGGAACCGAGCGTGACAGGGCCCGCCTGGGAAGCAGTGTGACGATAGACGGGGATACCTTCGAGGTGGTCGAGGAATTCGTCTACCTCGGATCCTTGCTAACGGCTGACAACAATGTTAGTCGTGAAATACGAAGGCGCATCATCTGTGGAAGTCGGGCCTACTACGGGCTCCAGAAGAAACTGCGGTCAAAAAAGATTCGCCACCGCTAAAAATGTGTCATGTACGCTAATAAGACCGGTTGTCCTCTACCTACGGACATGAAACATGGACAATGCTCGAGGAGGACTTGCAAGCACTCGGAGTATTCGAGAGACGGGTGCGTAGGGCCATCTTTGGCGGTGTGCAAGAAGACGGCGTGTGGCGGCGAAGAATGAACCATGAGCTCGCCCAGTATCCAGAAGGTAGCTAAAGCTGGAAGGGTACGATGGGCAGGGCATGTTGCAAGAATGCCGTACAGCAACCCTGCAAAGATGGTGTTCGCTTCCGATCCGGCAAGTACGAGACGACGTGGAGCGCAGCGAGCGAGATGGGCAGACCAGGTGCAAAACGACTTGGCGAGCGTGGGGCGTATACGAGGATGGAGAGATGTGGCCTCGAACCGTGAATTGTGGCGTCAAATTGTTGATTCAGTGTTATCTGTTTAGATGTAGACTAAAAAAATAAAAATGAAATGAAAACACTAACTACACGAAAGTATAGGTTTTCCTTTTTCACGTAGGTGCGTTTTTAAAATGTTCTATCGGGGGTCATTTTTCCATACATTTTTGGGGGGGTTAAATCGGCTATCATTTGAGATTTCTATGTAGTTTGCACCAAAAAAATAGTGAAAAAATGAAAATTGTTCTAGATCCCCCGATAGAACTTTTTAGTTCCCCCACTATATGAAGGGGGCAGCAGGGACCATGTCCAAGGGCTTGACGACCCCTCCCCAGCTGTCTGTGAGTCAGGGGGTTCTGCCTAGGAGGTGGTGGGGTTGACAGGGGGCGCTGTTAATTCCCTCCCAAAAACCACATCAAGCGACCGTGTGCCGCTTAAAGCATACAAGCCCCTAACCCCGAATCCCAAGGTGTCAGGCGACCCGTGCCGAAGGGATGAATGGCCTGGGGGGTGAAACAATTAGCCAGGTCGTTAACGGAGCCTGTGGAGGTTCCACAGAGTGAGGGCTGCTTCGGCGGCAAGCGGGTGGCAGTGGGTGGTACCCACACACCCCCAAGTGGTGCACATGTGGTGCACGGTGCTCCCAGAAGCGAATATTATCGCACTTTCATGAACCTCCGTGGTTTTCTCACGAAAAGAAAGCTTTGAGCATCAGGAAAAGGATACGGCTAGTTTTAAAATCTTTCATCGGTGAAATTTTGAATACGCCCTATTTTTAAATTGTATGGTTTTCCCCATATACATACATGTTAGCTGCAAAATATAAATATATAGTGCTTTCCTTTTCAATAGTAATTAAATCAAGTATTGTTGAAATGCAAGTAGCAATACAAATAAATGAATGTTTTTCGATATTTGGGTAATGTGTCCAGCCCAAGTGAGTTTGTCATACAATAAAACTGGTCGAACTATGAATGTGATGGAACAACAGTGCTGAACGCGTAAGTTTTTGCTCTTAATTGCAAAGTTTACTCTCCAGATTAGACAATCCAAAGTTTTCAAGGTAATAAACCCATATGTCAAGACATGTTATAATATTGAGTAAGTGATATGTTCCTAATGATCATGAAGATCGATCACGAAAAGCGCCGCAACTTAGTTTACGCTCTGAGTTTGGAAAGGAAATCCTAATAAAAGATGTGAGAAAGGCCAATTCACTATTGCATTATCACGAAAAATTCAACGAATTTTATTGGATAATAGGTATTGTAAGAAAAGTGTCACATGTAAGCATAATAAATTAAAACAAGCATAAAATATTCGCTTTCCCAATGCATCAGTAATTGTCTGAGCACAGAGATGTAAAATTGAATGATTAAAATAAGAACAAATCACTGGTTACAAAAACTTACAAGGACAGATAAATCAACCCAAAACATGAGTTCAAAAAACCTACTGAAGAGAACATCGCAACAAAATTTACCCAAAATTTGGGTAGTTTTTCCTGTCTTTGATTCTGATAGAACGAGAGCAAGATGCAAGCACCTCAGTGGGGTAGTTCGGCCCAATAGCCCAAATTTGAGTGAATTTAATATTCTCAATTTTCTGTGTATCAAAGTTTACTTCGGGTAAGTTAAATCTAGATTTCAGTATTTTTTTTACATTTGATTCAAGGCAAACTACCTAGTGCTAGAAAAGTAATTTTATTTAAAATAGGGCTATTGGCCAAAAATACGGTTTTGACTGAAGACAACCTGTTTTGGGTAACCTTATCCTGGTGCTCTAAGCTTTCTTTTCGTGAGAAAACCAAGGAAGTTCATGAAAGTGCGATAATATTCGCTTCTGGGGGCACCGTGTGGTGCAAGCGAATGGGAGTTGGGGGTATTACTCGTAATACCCCCACCGAATGAGGGACCGAGCGTATGGGGGAACACACAAGTAAGTCTCGCATGGTACGCATGGTCGGTAGTTTTAGAATGACTGAAGTCTGGTGAGGCCTGGCAGGGAGTGTCGGGGGGCAGATATCTCTGCGGCACCTCAGAAGTAGGGGACACGAAAGTCTCGCTGCGTCTGGCAGGAGTGTCGGGGGGTTGATGCTTCTGCGGCACCTCAGAAATCGGAGACATGTAAGGTAAGTGGTGCCTCCCCGTTGCAGGATGGGGAGACCATCACACTGGCTGAGGACTATCTGGGCCTCGAAATGTCAATAGGTGGGTGCTGCCTGCAAAGTACCTTACGGAGACCTATTGACAGTATCAAAGCCTGGGTAGGTGAGTGTTAGGCACGCTTGACGTGCCGGGTGTTCCGGCCAGAGTGGCTGCTTAGGCAGTAGTGTGATCCGGCTGTCAGGGACGGAATGAGTGATGTCTCGCTAGGCCTGGCAGGAGTGTCGGGGGCAGATACCTCTGCGGCACCTCAGAAGTAGGGGACACGAAAGTCTCGCTATGACTGGCAGGAGTGTCGGGGAGTTGATGCCTCTGCGGCACCTCAGAAATAGGAGACATGAAAGGGTCTGCCTCGTAGCTGAGGTAGGAGCGGCATAGGAGCCACCAACCTAGGGTCGCCTCCGGCTTGGTTGACAAGTGGTGCCATTCTGTTGCAGGACGGGGTGAGCACCATACTGAATGAGGACTGTCTATGTTGTGAGATGGCGGCATTGGGGTACCCCCTGCAGGGTACCTGGTCTTCCCTTGCAGTCATTCAAGCGGCATAGGCAGGTGAGTGTTGGGGCACATGTGGTGCCAGTATGTCTTGTGCAAATGTGTTGCATGGGGAGTGTCGAAGAGTTGAGGCGCATACGTGCACTTGTGCACGTCATGGAGGGGGCGCAATGCCCAATAGTCATCCCCCGAAGTATTGCTTAATTGCGGGCCGGGGGAATGACTGGGAGGAAGGAGTTGGTTTTAGTGGGTCGGGAGTGGTGATCCCATCCCCACACTACCTGGGTTCGCCTCCCAGGTATCTGGTTGCAGATTTCTTTTACCTCCGTTAAAAAAAAAAAAAAACTATATGAAAGAGGAGAGCATATACTTTCACGTGGTGGGTGTGTCAGAGATACTGATTTTTGAAAAATAATGTTTCCTCATAGAGACACCGTGCGTATGATTCGAAACTTTACCTCGTTGACTTCTTAATACTTAATGGTATTCGCTTTTAGAGTAAATATGGTGGATTTTGATACGTTTATAGAACCATAATGTTGGACAACGGTTCTCACTTTAGAAAATGTATCTATTTTTTAATAGACAATTATCAATTATTTTAATAGACAATTATAATAATAGACAAATGTTTTTTTCTTCTTATTGGCACTACATCACTTACTGGGACATATTGCCGCCACGCTGCTTAGTGTTTATTAAGCTTCCACAGTTATTAACCGCGAGGTTTCTAAGCCAAGTTACCATTTTTGCATTCGTATATCATGAGGCTAACATGAATACTAGGGAAGCCGGGACAATTTCCTAACAATAGCGCATCTTACCGCTAAGCTGAGGAGGGCCCCGAAGTTTAAATACAAATCAAAAATAACAGTTCAACGCTACTCTGTGCACGATCAGTGTTTTGTTTAATTAAAGAGATAGACGTTAATAGCGATTGATTATTAAAATCTGCCAAGACAAAGTGCACGGGTACGGGTAGAGGTCGGTGGTTCCATGGCATTCCATAAAAAGGCTAGTAACTAGTAACATTCTACACAACGGAACCTGAGAATCCTTGATCTAATAGTGTAACAAGTTTTCGTCGATTACGATGAGGATCAGTTATGGTGATAGATTACGCTTCTACCTTACTCCAGCGGTGTCAGGCCATTAGGCCGAAGGCCATTCCCGAGCAGGAGCGACGACCTCGATAACAGAAATTGGTATGAACCTGCCTGCTACACATCATCGCTTTGTCGTCGCGCTTCTTAGCGCATGGCCATAAGGTAGGCCAAATTCATTTACATATGTACAAGATTTTAGCAATAGCTTCGGATCGAAGTGACTAATAAATTTTCAATAGCAAACAATGGGGCCGAATTTCTCGTCGAGGGCAACTTGTTACGAAAAAATGGTCCTAAACATGAGTTCACAAATGTTCATACACGCACCCCACGCAGGTGGACTCGACACATCAGATGCTAATCTGAAATAAATTTCATATGAATCATCAAACACCTTCGCAGCAGAGTCTATTATATAGAGTTACGCAAAGAGGATCTTCTTAGGGCGAAGCCAGAGTAAACGCAACGTGCGATGCGACGCGACGCGACAGTGCAATTTGACAGCCTGTTGATAATGATTGTTATTCTTTTACGTGAGTCGCGTTGCGTCGCATCGCACGTCGCGTCTACTCTGGCGGGCACCTTACACTTATTCTGAATGATGCTCTTGTTATTCTGTTGCCAACTTTCACTTTTGTTCAACCCTTCAAGTGACTTCACGGGAGCGTTCACTTTTAAAGCTTTTTAATTCGATAACCTAGTCACCCAAAGAGTGCAGACACGTGAGTTTCTTGTTGCTACTTTATTGGGGAATGTATTGATGTTTTTTTTTTGAAGCTGTTACTAGATCAAATCTAATACATTTCAATTCTCGCGTAACATATGGTTACGGCTTATAAGCCAATACCATGATTTTTGATTTTCTGGCATGAACGATTGCTTTGTAAATTATTCTTCATGCTAGTTAAAACACTGTACTTGATATTTTTTAAGAAACACATTAATTGCTATTTTGAATTTCTACTTCAATAAATGAATTAAATTAGTCTTAGAAAATTTGTACCTCATTTTTCTCGGTTCAGCTTTGTTGGTTTTTCGGCCCTAATCATATGTTGCTCGAGAATTCATGCGTTTTAATTCGCCATAATAATCATTAGGCGATAACAATACTTCTGCCTCACCAACATGCATTTTTTTACTTTGCTCGATAGGTAGACGGTTTGACAGTTCAATAGGTAGATTTGGCTTCACTCTTTGCGTAACTCTATATATAATAGACTCTGCTTCGCAGTATTGCGGTATTGAGTTACCACGGAACCTGATTTTGATGCTTCTTCCGGAAATTCATCTGCGCTGAAACATAATTCACCTGAACTTATTTCAGGATCAAATTATATATAGGAACCAATTCTCACTGTAAGAGGCCTTACCCTTATGTAAGGTATAATATCTCTGGGGTTTTCAGACACACTCGTCCCCATGTCAGATTTTTTCATACACATTTTTTTTCTATGGAGCGTAAGAGCCTCCTTCCCTAAAAGCTTACGTTATTAGTGTACTGCCCATTACTACAATACGCTTTGAAAAGACCTAATGCATCTAATTTGAATCAGGTTATTATCCAGACCCAACTAAACTTTTTTTTGTGAGCCCTCCTTAGCCGTGCGGTAAGACGCGCGGCTACAAAGCAAGACCATGCTGAGGGTGGCTGGGTTCGATTCCCGGTGCCGGTCTAGGCAATTGGAAATTGGAAATTGAAATTGGAAATTGTCTCGACTTCCCTGGGCATAAAAGTATCATCGTGTTAGCCTCATGATATACAAATGCAAAAATGGTAACTTGGCTTAGAAACCTTGCAGTTAATAACTGTGGAAGTGCTTTCCCAGTGTGGAGGATGTAATGCCAATAAGAAGAAGAACTAAACTTTTGCTAAGCGCAAAATAATCTGATAATTTTTTTTGTTGGGGCGTAGAACCACTGCGTCCATTGAGTTGAACTTTTGTGGTATACCCCTGTACCCCTGATTACTGATTACTATGTATTCGCATCTAGTAGGTTGATCACAATTTGTCAAGTAAACAACCTACAAAGACTCGTCTTTTCCCAGTCCGGTATGATTGAGTTAATAAAACCCACTACCTTTCCAGGATTTGCAGTCCAAATATCTCCTGGTTGCATAAAGCCACTATTTAGAAATTTAGATCTACCCTTGTACAATGCATCACAACTGCAAAGCAGATGTTCCGAGGTTTCACGTTCCGTGCTACAGAAACGACAGATATCATTCTAAATCTGGCCAATATTTTTCAAGTGATGTCTGCTCGGGCAGTGTCCGGCTAATAGGCCAGTGAAGGTGCAAAGCAGTAGCACCTACTTTGCACGAAAGAATATCCGAAAGCACACCTGGAGACACCCAAATGATGAAACTTGCAACCAGATAGATCATGTTTTGGTGGATGGGCGCCATTTCTCGGATGTTATCGATGTACGTACATTCAGAGGTCCGAACATTAACTCTGATCACTACCTCGTTGTCAGTAAAATTCGATCACGGTTGTCAACTGTATCGAACGAAAGATCACAGCGAACGATGCGTTACAATATCCAGCGATTGTCGGCGGAAGGAGTATCGGCTGAGTACCACCAGAAGCTCGACGAACGGATAAGTGCAATCAACGTTAGCGACAACATCAACGATCTATGGGAGTCGATCCATGGAGCGGTGAGCACAACAGCACGAGAAGTAGTAGGCACTGCACAGAGGCGACCCAGGACGGGTTGGTTCGATGTGGAGTGTCAGAGAGTGACAGACGAGAAGAACGTTGTCAGAAGCCGTATGTTGGTGTCGGGTACCCGATCGAATAGAGATCGGTACAAGGAAGCAAGAGCAGCCGAAAAACGAAACCAACCGCAGGAAGAAGAAAGAATATGAAGAACAAGTTATTAGTGAGGCGCAGGAAAAAATGGAGCAGAACGATATGCGGAGGTTCTATGAGTCTGTCAATGACGTGCGGAGAAAGACAGCGCTATCTCCCGTCATGTGCAACGACCAACAAGGGATTTTGCTGACAGATAAAACCGAAGTGGCTGCCAGGTGGAAACAACACTTCGAGACATTGTTGAATAGTGGAAGTGGCGGTGGATCGGTGAGCAGAATAAATATTAGCGACGATGGAGTCGCCTACACTAGATGAGGTTAAAAAACTGTTAAAGAGCTGCAAAACAATAAGGCTGCGGGGAAGGACCAGCTCCCGGCTGAACTTCTCAAACATGGCTGTATGTAGCTTTATGAAGTTCTGCACCATATTATGTCGAAAATATGGGAAGACGAGGAAATGCCTGATAGCTGGTTGGACGGCCTCATTTGCCCTCTCTTTAAGAAAGGGCACAGACTGGAGTGCGCCAATTACCGAGGAATAACCCTCCTTAATTCGGCGTACAAAATTATGTCCCGTATTCTGTTCAACAGATTGCGACCGCTTGAGAAGTCCTTTGTCGACGAATACCAAGCAGGTTTTCGTAAGGGCCGATCAACGACGGATCAAATGTTTACCCTGAGACAAATCCTTGATAAATTCCGGGAGTACAACTTGCAGACACATCATCTGTTTATTGTTTTCAAGGCGGTGTACGATTCAGTGAAACGGAATGAATTATGGCAAATTATGCTTGAACATGGTTTTCCGGCGAAACTGATACGGCTGATTCTTATAACGTTGGATGGATCGAAATCAAGTGTAAGGGTTGCGGATGAAATATCGACGTCATTTGTTACCTTCGATGGATTAAAGCAGGGTGATGCAATCTCGAATCTACTGTTCAATATAGCGCTCGAGGGAACGATTAGGAGAGCTGGTGTGCAAAGAAGCGGTACCATTATCACAAAATCGCATATGCTCCTGGGATTTGCGGACGATATCGATATTATCGGGATTGATCGCCGTGCCGTGGAAGAGGCTTTTGTGCCTTTTAAGAGGGAGACAGCGAGGATTGGACTCACGATCAATACCAGCAAAACGAAGTATATTGTCGCTGGCAATCAACGTGGGTTCATTAGTGGTGGTGGTAGCGAAATGGTGCTGGATGGTGGAAAGTTTGAAGTGGTAGAAGAATTTGTGTATTTTGGAACATTAGTGACGTGCGATAATGATGTTACCCGCGAGGTGAAAAGGCGTATTGCAGCTGCAAATCGGGCTTATTACGGGCTTCGTAACCAGCTTAAGTCTCGTAGTCTGCAAACAAAAACAAAACTCGCGCTGTATGCTAATCTGATTCTTCCTGTGGCTTTATACGACCATGAAACATGGACGTTAAAAGAGGCTGATCGGAGTGTTTGAGCGTAAGGTGCTGCGGACAATGCTCGGCGGTAAACAGGAGAACGGTATCTGGCGGCGCCACATGAATCACGAATTGTACCAGGTGTATAAAGGGCTGGATATTATTAAGCTTATTCAACACGGCAGGCTACGGTGGGCTGGTCACGTTGTTCGTTTGCCGGAAGAACGTCAAGCAAAGATAATATTTAGTAGAGAACCCGGAAGAGGCCGCAGGCTTCGTGGAAGGCCGCGTACACGATGGCTTTTTGCAGTAGAAGAGGACCTGAGGGCGCTCAATGTTCAGGGCGACTGGAAGCGACTGGCCCAGGAGCGAGTCCAGTGGAGAAGGATACTCCATTCGGCGTAGGTTCATCGAAGAGCTGTAGACCATCAAGTATCAAGTAAGAAGGTGCAAAGAACTCTCTTGCTGAGCTCCAAGAGCTTTTCGGTTACTTTAACATTGGAAATTACAAATTTCTTTGATTGAGCACACTTTTCGCCAACCAACCAGTTGGTCATCAACCTTTGTGCTTCCCAGGATTTCAATTCCATTTTTATAGTACAGTATGATATACCGGAAAGGTTCTGGGCCAATAAACTGTGTATTTGAACCTCGCTTCGCAAGCTCGTCTGCCTTTTCATTACCTTCAATGCCACAGTGTCCTGGAACCCAGTACAGTTTTACGGAGTTCTCTTGGCACACTTTTCGCAATGAAAGAATGCAGTCCCAGACAAGTTTTGATGTACATTTAAAGCTACTCAATGCTTTGAGTGCCGCTTGACTATCTGTGAATATACAAATATTTGCATATCTATATTTTCTCTCTACACAGATATTAGCACATTTCATTATAGCAAAAATCTCCGCTTGGAACACCGTTGGGTAGTTTCCCATTGCCACTGAGGTCGATATCCCAGGGCCGAAGATTCCTGCTCCCGTTTTTGTTCCTATTTTTGAGCCATCTGTGTAGAATTTTATGGAACCGTCCCGAACAGTGGGACCTCCAACTTCCCAGTCCATATGTGATGGCTCACGTATGTTATAAGGAATGTCATAGTTCTCCACAGGTTTCATCCAGTCTCCACTCATATTCATCACTGGCTCATATTGAAAATTTTGTGAGATACTCAAGTGGCCCACTAAATCGCCTGACTTGAATAACTTCAATAGTTTAAGTTTTTGCATATTCTTTTCCGCTTCTAACTGCACGAATTCATACAATGGTAGCAGATTTAAAATGGCATCTAACGATTTTGAAGGAGTGCTACGCATTGCTTCCGTTATAGCAATGGACACTAACCTTTGCAGTTTTGTCAGCTTCTTCTGTGCAGTAGCCTCTTTTGTTTTTGGCTTCAATACAAGAGCAGCATATGTCAGTTTTGGACGAATAATGGAAGTATAGATCCACTTTATCATTTTTGGTCTTAAGCCCCATTTTCTTCCAAATGTTTTAGAGCATCTAGAAGGCACTAGTTGCATTTCCGATCGCACACTCAATATGAGCATTCCAGTTTAGCTTAGAATCCAGAATGACTCCCAGGTATTTGACCTGTTCACTAAGCTGAATTTCTAGTCCTCCAAGCTTTAGAGCTTTTAGATCAAGTTTCCTTTTCCTAGTGAATTACAATTTTTGACGGATTAATGCTAAGGCCTTCCTGAATACACCACGATTGGGTAAAATTTAGAGCCCATTGCATTCTTTCAGAAATGATATTGTCGAATTTCTCCCTCACTATGATGACAATATCGTCAGCAAAGCCTACAACCTCGAAACCTTTTTCTTCTAAGCTTCCTAGAAGATCGTCTACCACTAAGAACCACATTAGTGGTGAGAAGACCCCTCCTTGAGGGCAACCTTTGGTTGCCCATACTGTAAGAGACGAACTTCCCAGCTCTGAAGAGATTTTTTTTGCAAACATGGTGCGAATCCATTTGATAATGTTCGTGATCTGATGATACTCTAGCACTGGGACAAATATGCTTGGAATTATCAATTTTGTCTTCAATTTCGCAGCATAAATGCCCCACTGAATAAATTCCACTAAAAAAACAGTGTTTATCCTTTGAAACATACTAATCCATTAGAAATACACTTTTTTCATCGATATACGTTTATTAATCAAAATTTCCTTAGCAATTTTGCTACCAACTGAAAAATATGTTTCCAACTTCAATCGCATTTTTCTCAATTTCATATTTTTTGACATGGGACAGATATGCTTGGGACGGCAGTGTAGTAGTAGCATGAATATTGGATGGATGCAGTTTCTCATCCTGTTGAAAGAAAAGAAGTCAGAAATTAAGAAAGCTTTGATCACCGCGTGATTATCAAAATTAATTTATTGGCTTTTTTCGGTGATAATTATGCCACAGAGAAACAGACGTCTCACTCAACACATGTTCCATCGTTTACCTTTTTAACGGTGGATTCATTTTTTTGTAGGTGGTCTATCGGCCACTGATGGCGCTTTCATCGATATTGCTTGTTTTTGATGTTTGCGCACCACCGCTGGTCCAAACACAGTGAATTTAGAATTGGGCGATAATGATTCCGTGACGATGATTTTGATTGCATTTTGTTTAAAGTGAGACGTCTGTTTCTCTGTGAGTATACTACTCAAAGCGAAAAGGGAGTAGATGATAGTAATGAAGATACAGATTCGATTGACACCGAGCGGCAAGTGTGAAATGAATAGAAACTGAATATTAGCAGAGGGCTATATGAGAGAACAAGCATTGTTGAAATCGCTGTTATTCTGCCTAACGTCCACCCAGGAACGGATTGGATAATGACGTGGTGATCACTGTACCTGTCAGCCTGTCTTGGTACAGACAGTCTGTCTGCGAAAGCTGGAGAGCACGTACCGCTTAATGTGTCTCAGAGTAATATCTGCCTACCTCACGATATCACACGATGCAGCTTGCGTGATTGCGAGCATGATGCCAGTCGGGCTGGTCATCCGGGAAGACGAGGAGTGTTTCGAGCTACGTGGCACCAGAGGAGCCCGCGAACGCATCAGGGTGACTTCGGTTGTCAGAAACTTGATTATGCATATCTACAACATGTGATAGATTTAGTTCGAAAAAGGTATTGGAGGGCAACCGCCCCTTCGGTGGGCTTTGATCCCACGACCCCAGTTTGCATGACAGGTGCTTTCCCTACTGGGGTCGTGGGATCAAAGCCCACCGAAGGGGCGGTTACCCTCCAATACCTTTTCCGAACTAAATCTATCACATGTTGTACATATGCATAATCACGTTTCAGACATAGTAATTAATTTCCACACCGGGTGGCTTAATACCCGGCATAGAGGCAATTAACTTTGAATGTACTGACTTCGGTTGCCAGATGGCAGCGCGAGTGGGACAACTCTTCTAAAGGTAGGTGGACCCGCAGGTTGATACCTAACATATCGAGCTGGGTGGAGAGACTGAGACTGAGAGGAAGTTCACTTCCATCTGACACAATTCCTGTCAGGCCATGGCTGCTTCCAGCAGTACCTCCACAGGTTTGGGCACGCGGAGAGCCCCGTCTGCGCTGACTGCCCAGGTTTTGACGAAACTGCAGAGCACATACTGTTCGTATGTCCTCGTTTCGACGTCGAAAGAAGAGCTATGCTAGACGTTTGCGGTCGGGACACAACCCCGGATACCCTTATCCAGAGGATGTGCCAAGCGGTGGAGAAGTGGAACGCGACTGCAACCACTCAGATTGCCTGCAGCTTGCAGAGAATCTGGCGCGCCGAGCAGCAGTCGACAAGCATGACTAACTTGTGATTGGTTAGTTAGAGCGAAAACAGGTTGAGCGCGGGGAAGTGAATGAGAGGTTTGCACATGTCGAGGTAAGAGTGTCGCAGCGGGTGGCAACGGTAGTCGCCACCACGAGGCATGGCAGAGGAGTGACCGCATAGGTGTTAGTATGGACTGCATATGTCGGGGTAGGAGGGTCGTAGCGTAGAACTGTTGGTACCTATCGCTATCGATGCCTCGAGGCATGGCAGAGGTGTGTAGAGTGAGCATCCAAGACAGACTCGCGTGGCATGTCAGAGGTGAGCACCCAAATCAGACTCGCATGGCATGTCAGTGAGAACCTAAGTAAGTCCCACATGGTTTGCCAGAGCGTGTGTCAGGGAGGAGTGACAGGGTGTGCTACAGTGAGCACCCAAATAAGTCTCGAATTTGTGTGCTAGAGCGTGAATACGGTGGTAGGGTGAGCATCCAAGTTAGTCTCACATGGTATGTCAGTGGTGAGCATCCAAGTAAGACTCATATGGTGCGTCAGAAAGAGTGTCAGAGTGTGTTAGAGAGAGCACCCAAGTAAGACTCATACGGGACCAGTGAACGATCACATCTCTATGTGAACAGACGCGTTTTTGGTTCACTCGCGCGCTCGCTTACGGTGCTTTTGTTCAATCGTTTACGGTACTTCTACCAACGGTCGAAATGTACAGTGAAGCAACGGTTAACGGCAACTCGGCCGTACGAAAACCATTTTTTTGTTAAATATCTTGGCTGTGCATATGCACAGCACATGTTTTGAAATGGACAAATTGATATGAAATTTGCGAAAAAGAATCCACGTGTCTTGGAGGGACTCGAACCCTCGTACGAACCTTTTCGTACGACCGAGTTGCCGAATAATGTGCAATTAATTGTAATCAAGTGTCGGCCTTTCACCGTCATTAGTCGTTTGAGTACACGCGACCGCACACGTAAGGCAATCAAACTCATCAAAATGCTTTAGCCAAGCAAGCCTTTGGCACAGCAGAGTGCGATTGATTCACATTCTATATCAGTCCGCCCAGCCTGTTGTTGGGGGCATGGAGTGCGATCCTCTCGTTTAATAAACAATGTGCACTCGCTTGACTGTGGATATACAACAGTAAAGCACATGTGGAGATTGGACAAATCAAGCATCCGAAAGATATTCAATTTGCAAGCTAACCGCGGTGGAGGTTGGTACTCGGATTCTGATGGCTTTTCCGCAAACGTGATCTTTAAGTGGTCTTGTTGTGTAGGGGTTATCACGCATGTCTAGAGAATAGGAGGTTGAAGGTTTTTCGCAAATTTCATATCAATTTGTCCATTTCGAAACATGTGCTGTGCATATGCACAGCCAAGATATTTAACAAAAAAAAATGGTTTTCTTCGTACGGTCGAGTTGCCGAATAATATGCAATTAAGTGTACCTTTGATCAATTGAAATGTGGCTGTTCAAACAGTGAAGAGTGACAAATCGGTTCGGTCCGCTGTTGTGCGGTTTATTAATTTTATTTGGTATGGAATACTCTAAATTGTTGTAGGAGTATTATATTCCTTCATATTACCACACTATTCTCTCCCAAAAAAAAGTTTTGGATGGGTGGCCCATACTGCCCCAAACGGTGGCTCATATTGCCCCGTATAGTCGGGAACACACATCAAAATCAATACATTTTCAAAAGTGCATTCCAGCAATTTCCAAACGCATTTTTCATCATTCATCGATATAATATGAAAGGTAACACTCCCTAGTATAAGTCAACTACATTTGAATGATGATTTTTTGAGCTTTTCAGCGCTTTTCGGAACGATTTCCTTAGGTGGCCCATATTGCCCCGATCACCCCTAATAGAGGATGACAAAACAATAATAGCGGCAGCATTCAATATTAGGGTGGACGAAAGTGAAGTTTTTCATGATAAGATTAATTCTTCTTTTTTGATAATCAGAATAAGTTTCTTTTTGTAATACTGCAAAATCTGGTATTGGCTCCGCAAAATGTTAAACATGACTGAGCCTAAATAATAAACGACATGAAAAAAAGACTCATACGGGATGAGTGCCTGTGTGAGCGTGAATGAGCGTGTACATTAAGTACTGCCTATCCCCCAGAAGTAATGCTGGGAGGCAGTTCCTGGGGGAACCAGGGTATTAGTAGAGAGGGTAACTCAAGTAATCTTATGTTGCTTTGGTGGGTTTAGTGGGTCCGGCGGGCTGGCCTTCTGCCTTCCGCGCCAAACCCACTCCCTGAGTGAAGATTTCAGGTGTCTGTATGCAGATTTTCCTTCATCCATCTATAAAAGAAGGTGTGCCCTAGTAACATTTTGGTTTTATACTGGTTTTATCACACTCTCGTAGAGTAAATTATGGTCTTCAAGAGCGTTAAAAATGTTACTTGGGGTGAAGCTGTGACGGTTATTACTCGGATTGTACGAGAGCTGTAGTAGCACGAATATTGGATGGATGCAGTTTCTCAATCTTTTGCTCATCCAGGAACAGGGGGAAACGGAAAGTTGACACTTTAGCACTTTACATTAAAAGGCAGTTCAATTCAGTTCTAAATATAAACTTTGTACAGTAGTAGAAGTTGGTTGCATGCGTACATAATATGTTTGTCTTTGGTTGAAAGTGAAATAGCTTAAAATTAATACACTAAGGATAAATTTCTTCACGTCCGGGTTCATCGCCTAACTAAAGGCAATTAAAGCGGCCCTAAAACATAAAATTTAAAACAAATCAGAGCATACCTACCTATTACAATGACTAGATTTACCTGTAGATCAGACCATTCTTACTATTTTATCCTTTTTTGGCAAACTACAATTTGGAGATACTGTGAAATATCATTTTGGCGTTTCAGAATTCGCATGGTTGTGGATCGCTGGTCGTGTTTCGTTAAAGCTTTTTGAAGTGAATTTAGTCATTTTAACGTTCAAATTCATGAACATATTATCCGATGGCCGATATATAAACGAATCATGTAGAAGACATAGGAAGCAAACGGGAAATTGATCCGAACGAAAGTGTTTCATTCGAAATATAATTTTTCACGAACCAGACTATTCGGGTGATTGACCGAGTATTGCAAACAGTGGAATTGAACAAAACCGGAAACTTTCTTTCGTCGCTGTCCAGCAGAACTAGCTCAGCGTGGTTCTTAGCATAAATCGAAAAAAATAAATAGCACAATTAAGTTGGTTGGTTTTCTGTAAAAAATGCGTTTTTATTTAATACCATTTTTAGTGCTTTTCATCAGTTCGTGACAGCGCGGAAGTTTTGCTTTCTTTTCGTACTACAACAGTTGTTTGAGTCATCTTTTGTTTGCCGGACCCCCAATAATCGTGCTCACCGGCAAACAATAACTTTTTTTTCCTATCACCGTATGGAAAACACAGAATGGAACAGAACAAATTGCGCGTTTTTATAAAAAAAATGAACAAATTTTGTCTTTCATGTTGTTTTTATACTTTTTTTATTTGCCTAAAACATGTTTTATTTTTGTTCAATCCATTAGATGGATTGAGCTTGATGTGTTTTTATTTAATTTATATTTTCGCATGAATTATCTAAGATTGTCGTTGTTATAAACTAAACATTAGCCAAAATTGAAGAATTTGTTTATTGCGACCTACTTACATACAAGAGGAAACAGTGAAGGAAACTTAAATTATCACCACCTTGTGCGATCGTTGTTAGGAAAATTCATGCCTTGAAAGGGCACTTTTGAGTAAACTTCAAAGTCAACGTATATAATATACTGTCAGATTATATAAAGATCTATTTTTTTGCAAAACAATATACCAGTTGGCTTTTAGTGCAAGCACAACATAAAATATTGACTTAACTTGCTTTCGTAAGAGAAAGCTAATTGCACTGCAAGCACTGCACGGATTTTCAAAATGATGATATTAATATGCAAAAGGATTCATGTATTTTGGAGGTACTCTAAACCAAATAACCTCTTCCTATATAGACAGACGTGATTGCCTAGTCACAGTGCTCCACTACAATGCTATTTGGTAGTCTTGTTTGTGGAGAAGCCATTTTAATCTGAAGTGAAGACATTTCACTAAACAAGCTCAGAAATAATTTTCTTTTTGACCTTAGTTCAGCAAACAATTTATTTAATTATTGTAATTGTAAATCATGATGAGCTTACTGTTCAAATGGGACACCAATGTTTTTAAACATTTTTAAAAAAAGGTTAAGTTGATTAAGTCTATATCTTATGTTCTGCAGTATTTTGAAATACATCCGAAATAGTTCTTCGACGAAACTAAATACATTAAAATGTTGAGACATTCTCAAAAATCTTTTTAATAACAATCGAATTTTCAAAGATTGCAATTTTAACAATATACAACAACAATGAATGTAATCAATTATTTTAACATTTCGTTCAGAAGGAATCAATTGTCTTTAACAACTGACTATATGAAATACGTCTTCTCGATAGTTTACTCTATTTTTAATTTGAAGTCACAGTGAAATTGTAAAAATGTGGTTGCCTGCAAAGACTTCCAATTATCCATCGTTATAACTAGCCGTTGGGCAATCACGAACCATGCCCAGATGGGTGATAATTTATTTACACAGTACGCATTATTAATAGAAAAAATATTGATCAACATTGCTAATTACAATGTGCAAAGTCCAATCAGCTACCAGAAAGCTGCCGAATTCACACATGGTTCAACATATTTTCTAGGAAGGTGAATTTCCAATATTTACTATCAGAAAAACAACGACAGATCGTCACTTACCTTGCTGGAGGAAGATTTACTGGAAGAACTGCCAGTCTGTCCACCGGAGGCGGAGGAACCCCCGGCGCCACTATTACCATTCTGTTTGTTGTAGTCGTTAATGATTAATGGGCCCATTCCAGCAGTCACCGCCGCTGTCGACGAAGTGGACGTGGATGATTTGTTCGATTTGCTCTTATCGCGTTCCTTGTCGCGATCTTTCTTCTTGCTACTGTGGCTGTGGTGTGCCCCTCCGTGGCCTCCGTGGCCGGAGCCATTGTTGAATCCACTATCATTAATGTTGTAGTGCTCGATTTTGTCCTTGGAGATTTTCAGTTTGAGAGGGTTCGGAGCTAGCGTCGAAGGTTGACTGGAAGTGGAACCGGTTGCGGGAACTGCTGCCCCACTGTGGGCCGTCGAGGCGCTTGTGCTGGAGCCACTAAGAGATGAAGCACCCGAAAGCCGATCTTTTGGAATTTTGATTTTTAATCCTATATCGGAGGCGGCGGCTGCCGCAGGATTGCTACCACCGGTTGTGCTTTCGGTGAGTGGGTGGAGATTCAACTTGTCTTTTGGAAGTTTAATTTTGATCGGGCCGGGGATCAATGCCGGATCGCTTGCCTGGTCGGTCTTCTCCCTTTCTCGATCTCGGTGCCGGTCCTTGTCCTTTTTGTGTTTCTTACGCTCCTCACGATCCTTGTCCTTTGTCTTGTCCTTCTCTTTGTGTTTGTGTTTGTCTTTCTTTTTCTTCTTTTCCGACTTGGAGCGGCGATGCTCCTCTTCTTTGGAAAGAGCTGTGGCTGTATCGCCTGTTAGTGCCACCAGTTCACTGCTAGCAGTGTTGGTGTTTGCTGTAGTCAGTGTCGAGGCTGTCGACAATAATGGTGCGGATTGAGCAAGCAAACTACTGATCGCCGACGGCGCATTAACGTCAATAGTTTGAGGCTCTGTCTTGATAGTTTCAGGTACATTGGGCACTAAGCTTGGAGCCGACGATGCGCTCAAGCTTGAAACCGACTGCGAAGAAGCAGCACTAGTCAATAGTGATGATCCAGTACTTGCTACCGTGCTGTTATTGGTTGTTGATGAAGATGAAGCAAAACCCAAGGCATTAGTAGCGCTCCCACTGAGGGAGCTGAACTTGCTCTCCGTGCCACACAGACTTTCCTTGAGCAAACTACTAACTAAAGCCGGGTTAGTTTCAATTCCGTTGATAGTATTACTGAAGCTAGTTTTGCCGATATTGATCGGTTTCGAATCACTGAGCAAAGGCTGCGACAGCAACGAACCAGGGTCGTTGAACGGAAACATCGAGAAACTATCGTCCTGCTTATCAAACGTGCTGGACAAGTCGAAAGACGAGGAAAATAGATTGTCAGAAGGAGAAGAAATTTCCACTTTGCGCACTTTAGATTCCCGGAAATCGGTTCCATCTTCCTGTCGAACTTGTTCACTGCTGTGAAGAGACCGCTTCATCGGTGCTTGTCCACTAGAAATCTTATTGATGCCTAGCAAATCAGTTGGATCTAATGTGCTACCAGACATCGATCCAGATAATGGCGTTTCCAGCGACCTTTTCAAACTCGAAGATGAGGGAGGTTTCTTCTCAGTGGATCTCGGCTGTTGGCTTGAGCTGGGCGTCGTCACAGCTTCGGTACGTCGCTCTTTCTTCGGTGTGATAGAACGAGACTTATGCTGTTGATCCGGATAGGTTGGAACAGAGGGCTTTTTCTCCCTGCTACTTGGACTTTCTTTGATCGTTTTCTGAATGTTGGCATTCAATTGCCCTTGTGACCTAGATTTTCCACCACTGTTGGAAACACTGCCGTTGTTACTTTCCGCCTGCGTATCTTTCCAATCTGGGCTGAATATCGACGAAGGCTTAGATTGCTTGGGAGGGGTGCTCATTTGCATTGGTTCGGTCAATCGATTGCTATCATCAATAAGGCGGAATGAAGATTCAGCACCTGCCGATGGTAACTGCTGTTGCATCTGATTCTTAAATTGCTGCTGCTGCGTTTGCTGATTAGGGACGGATTGCGATTCACTAGAAGGCATGTTATTGTTTCGATTACTCATCGATTGGCTATAGCTAGGTGGGTGTGACCCGTAAGGTTGTTTCATCAATGACGAAGCAGACGATCGGCTGGACAAATCCGGATTACTACCGCTGAATAGAGGTGCCGCCATCATGGAGTTTTGTGATTTTCCTTGATTTTTACCATCCATAAGAGATAGTGACGGTCCTTTTTGACCACTACTAACGCCGTGCCGGTCAACTTTGCTTTGGCTGTACGGATGCATTGGCATCGATGAAGATGAACTACTCCCGGTCGCCGTTGGCATCATGCGATTCTTTGGATCCCTGGAACTTTCATGCATGTTACCGTATCTTGACGATGATGATGATGACGACGAAGACGACTGTGGTGGCATACCGGAACGGCTGCTGCTGTGATGCGGTATTGGTTGCATTTTACTGCTGGAACTACTCGTTCCATAGTGGCCGCCACCAGCACCGGACATCATTTCCCGCTGGTGCAGTGCCTGCGACGACGATGATGGCGGCCGATCGCCGCGAGAACGGGAACTACCAGATGAAGGAATTTTGTGGCTGGAAGATTGTGATGCTTTCAACGATGGGTCGCCTGTTGGTAAAATGTAAGAAAGATGTTTTTGATTATATTTAGATGATCTCACTAGGTACATGAATTATCTAATTAAAATATTGCACAGCGTTGAAATGCCTGTCAAATTATGTAGGAGCAGGGATTTCCGATATAACATTTTTCATACAAACTTCCAATGAGTTTAGTACCGACCACACGTTAATTTGTAGAGGGCATCAGAGCAGCAAATAAAATGGAATAAGAGGACCGCCCATCAAAAGCGTTGGCACCGTTATTGTAAGCTGGACTCCAGACAACAGAACAATAATCTAGAGTCGAGCGCACCAGAGAACGATAGAGAGCCTTAAAACAGTAATATGTCGGTGATTTTTTTTGCAATTCTGAAGATAAATCCTAGATTTCTGGATGCTCTGTCGACGATGAAAGAGATGTGTTGATTGAATACTAGTTGGGAATCTAGAATGACGCCAAGATCCTTCACGTGGGTCACTCGCTGTATTCCTTATGCTCAATTGAAATTTTGTAATTACAAGAGAAAAGTATTTTCAAAGGTGCTTACGATATCTCACACTAACTCATGCCCATTGCGAGCACTCATGGGTACTGGGGCATGACTCTTTGAATTATAACGCCGTTAGCATCAGCGTATGAACAATCAGGGCCCTGAATCATCGAAAGATGCTAGACAAAATTTAAAGAAAAAAAAAACTGCGACCAAAAACTACCTAAGGTTTCGCAACACAAGACTAAAGTTAGTAGGGAACACTATACCTCGTGTTCAATGAGCCGGAAATCATTTTCAAAGGCGTTTATCAGAAAGCCAATTTAACCGTCGGCGTCTTTATTACTGCAATTGTTAACGGATTTTCATGAACTTTCTGGAAGATTTCCTGAAAAATTTAATGGATTTCTCTCGCAATTTCCAAGCCGCACAACGCAGAACAAATTTTCGATGATTGTGTGATCGTTCTGCATACTTCTCGAAAACACCCACAGACAAGCTTTTATTTATTGACCACACAAAGCACAAGCACATACTCGGTATTACCAAATGTTCTGCTTCCTACCATCTTGCACCTTTCAATTTAATCACTCTATGAACCCTTGGAAGTGCTTAAAGAGAACATTAAACTGCAAGCCAGTTGGAACATAGAGGTGATAGAGCCATATAAGTAGCTGCAAGCCGGCAATGTCCTTTTAGTGGACGTAATGCCAAGGAAGAGAAAGAAAGCCTGCCAGCAAACGCTGATCATTCAAAACGCAGCACTGATATGTATGGAGCGTAAGAAAATGCGAGACCCTTCTCTCCTAGCTTTTACGTAATTAGTACATGGCCTCTTAGTAATGAATTTTTTTCCACGAAAAAATGTTTTTTGGCTTCTAACTTGTGAGGCCAATATCATGCCATTTTCTGTGCATAGATTTTTGTGTCACTTGTATGAAAGGAGCGCAGTTTAAATTTTGCAAAGTTAGTGGAGAAAATTTATTGATTACATACAATTTATTTAAGGTCTAAAGCAGAGAGAAGGCAAAAGTATAAAAAAAGAAAATGTTTTGATTAAATGATTCATATCATATTCATGGACTTCCGTAACCAGGACAAGTCGCCATCAACGGAGTACAGACCGCCAGTTATGGATACCTCGTCCCTTCAACTTTTTTATTTTTTTTTTCAGACTAAGGCCGGAGTGGCCTGTGCCGTGCATAGTATTCTCCATTCAGCTCGGTCCATGGCTGTACGTCCCCAATCACGCAGTCTGCGGAGGGTTCGCAAGTCGTCCTCCACTTGATCGATCCACCTTGCTCGCTATGCACCACGCCTTCTTGTTCCCGTCGGATCGTTGTCGAGAACCATTTTCACCGGATTACTGTTTGACATTCTGGCTACGTGCCCGGTCCACCGCAGTCTTCCGATTTTCGCGGTGGGAACGATAAATGGTTCTACCAACAGTTGTTGCAACTCGTGGTTCATTCGCAGCTGCCATATACCGTCTGCACCCCACCGTAGATTGTACGCAACACTTTCCCTTTCAAAAACCCCAAGAGAGTGTGGATCCTCCACGAGCATCGTCCAGGTCTCGTGTCCGTAGAGAACTACCCGTCTAATAAGCGTTTTGTAGATAGTCAGTTTGGTACGGCGACGAACTCTATTCGATCGGAGCGTTTTGTACGTACGAGTTCCTGCCATCACGCGTCTCTGAATGTATCTGCTGGTATCGATATCAGAGATCACCAGTAGAGTGGCCCAGGAAACAAAAAGTTGTCGAATTACACGTGGCACCGCCCAGGATTGTGTCTTTTGGTGAGAAAATCATTCTCAAAATTTCAGCTCAATCGATTGTTGTATAAGCTGGCGCATTTGATTTGAAATTTGTATGGGGATTTCAGCCAAAATATATGAAAAAATACACGTCCGTCACTCATTTGATCTGGAAATTGGTTCTGATTGCTCGATTGAACTCAGAATTGCAAAAAGGGTAGTTGGTATGTTACAGAACAATTTTGCAGAACATTGTAAGATGATTAAATAAACTTTTATATACTTTTCAGCTGATGCGATTCGATCAATAAATCCAAAATTACACAATCCAGCTCCTAATAAATCAGTGGTCCCCAACATGCCTACTATCAAGGGCCGCACAGAAATTTCGAGCTGTTGTTTCGGTTCAAATTGCATATTACAAAACATTATAAATATATGAAGTAAATATTTATTCCTGTGAATCTTTTTCAAAAAAAGTGTACTTGTAAGGACATTTCATTCTACAGGTTTTATCGTCGTAGCTGACTTTTAGTCTTCAGTACCCTTTTTGCAGTAGCGGACTTAACAAAAAACTTCTCCAAAGCATCTTTTTGGCTCAGTTGGAAGAACATATTTTAAGCGGTTTTCCCATATGACCATATGTCGATCGATTCTGTAGTTTCGATCTTATGTTTTCTATGGTTTATTGGTTTATTGTGCACTATAACTTGTCGTAACAAATAACGGAGGGTTCTGGAAAAATCCCATATGCTATTTTTGGCAGTATCCGCTCGAGATTCTAAGAAGCATTCACTCAAGCTTCTGAGCAAAATTCGTTCGATATTCTGAACAGAATTCGTTTGCAATTCTAAACAGAATCCGTTCGGGACTCTGAACAGAATCCGCTCGGAATTTCAAACAGATTTTTTTTCGGAATTCGTTTGAAACTTTGAATAGAGTCCGATTAGGAATTTGTTTGAAATACTGAGCAAAGTATCAGTTAAATTTTGCTAAAACCTTACCTATTTTGAAAAATAAAAGCATTCTTATTGCGGAGCAGTGTTTGACATTATTTTTACCTGAAGTTCAACCTGTACTTCCTTTAAATCTGCGATTAAATACCAATTTGCTTCTATTATAACCCGGGCGATAACATCGAAATATATTTACTGTCGACCTACATAACCTGAATCAAGCTTCAACATCATAATGATGAGAACTTGACAGATTCCCGTGTACAACAAAATATTGGGAATGATACAAAACGTTTCCTGTCGTATAATGCTTATCAATGGGCCACATGTAGTGTATTCTTAGAAATTCTTCGCGGGCCGCAGGAAAAGGCTTAAAGGGCCGCACTTTGAGGATCACTGTAATAAATCAACCGAAAGCTCTCTGTTTGTCTGTGCTTGTAATGATATGGAAATGCTAGTACTATTTTCAAAATATAGACGTACATGTTCATTAGGGTGGCTCAAATTAGTATGGGAAAAACTTTTTTTAATTTTTTCGATGGGCCGCGCTTTTATTCGCTTCTATTTGATGCCCTGATACATTTCTGCATACATTTTTCCATATAAACTTCCAACGAGTTTAGCACCGCCCAAACGTTGACCGATTTGGCTGAAATTTTGTCCACAGCATTAGGACATCAAATATAGAACCAAATAAAGAAGGCGGCCCATCAAAAAATTTGAAAAAGTGTTTTTTGAGCCACCCTAATGTTCATTAGACAAAAAGCTTTCGAATTCTCTCCAGAATTGTGATAAGAGACAAACTATCTCTAAATCAGGCAATCGCTTGTGGCATAAGCTGCCGCATTTGATTTTTAGTTTGTATGGGGGGTTCAGACAAAATATACAAGAAAATGCATCTCTATTAACTCTTTCGTTTTGATTGGAAACCCCGATTCAGCCCAGAATTGAAGAAACGATAGCTTCCACAGAACATTGTATTATGTTTTATGAATTTTTGCTTAGATTTCGGCTGATTTATTCTATTTGTGGGCTTCGTGGCCGTGCGGTTTGCAAAGTTGGGATGGGACTGAAATGCGATCATAAGCAGTGCTAGTGTTGCAAATTTGGACGCAATCAGGCTTTCCAAACCGAATTCTAGAACTAAAGATTGAAGCAGTTTTTTTCCTATATAAATCAAATGCGCCAGGCAACAATCAATTAAGCTGAAATTTTCAAAGATTGATGTTATGTACCACCAACAGCATAATTCTGGGGGTGCACTTTAGAATTCGACAATCTTTTTTCTCCCTTATTTACTAAGCTGGGCCAGTCTTATGTTCATGATAGAATTAGAGGCGAACGTACAGATTTGATAGATCCGTTATGATACGGAAGCCATGAAGATTTTTTCATATAGAAGCGAGCGGAGGGCAATTTTGGTGACGCAATAAATCTCATGACCTTCCTTCTGCCAAGCTTCCGTATGAAGGGGAAGGAAAGAGTATCAGTATGGAATTTGATATTTTATTCACTGTCAAAAAGAAGGTGATTTGATTTGCTCTTATACAGTCGTGTGCAATTCTACTAGATAGATCATATATCGTCGTGAGGAATCCGACATATTACAAACTTAACGCTAGAATTTGTCTATAGAGAAAGTTTTTGGCACGTGACGGTCAAAATATGGCTATCATTCAAGATTTGTTTGGAGTTTACACGAAAAATACCGAAAAAAGCACTATGGCAATAGGTGGCTGGGTTCGAATCAAGGCCCGGTTTAGGAAATTTGCTTGACATTCTCGATAAAAGTGCCGATCATGGGCATTGACAATTCCATATTATAAGTAATTGATGAAGTTATAATAGACACTACATAATGTTATCTACGAAATGATTCCATCCAAAACAACAATACAAACAAACTAGTCTACTGCAAAACTCACCACTTGAAGAGCTCTGCTTAGAGTGCGAATGAGACGATGACCGATGATGACTAGAGGACGAACCAGCGTCGTCAATGCCACGCGGTATGGCCGACGACGAGGAGCTCGGCATTGCAGAAGAACTTCGCCGACTCGAGTCATCCTGTGAGCAAGATTTATGTTTAAATCAACTGTTGGGTTGTTTGGTAGCAAGAAAGCGAGGAAACCTACCGCTTGTGGCTGATCGGCGCGTATCGATTTCATTTTGCTCTTCAACCGCGTTGGACACCGATCGAAGATGTGAAGGAACTCGTCTGTCAGCTGTTTGAGCAGGTCTAACGTGACGGATTTGTCCACATAATGAAACCAGTGGCGGCCTTCATTCGATTGTGGGATCTGAGTGATACAATTGTGCATGGGCAAGAAAGTAGACTCTTGTTAGGTAACAAAAACAGCATCAATTTATTTAACAGAAGAGGGGTTATACTGACCTCCCAACGCGACCATTTACACGCTAAATGTATACAAAAACAAGCGACCACAGTCGGTTTATATTGCAAACACATAGTTGTCAGGTGCAAACTGTAACAAATAATAATTTCATATAGATTTCATTTCATATAACTTTATATCGTAAACAGATAAACAATCATCCGGGTCCCTCACCTATTAGAAGCCATAAAGTAGGACGTCTGCGCCAGATCCTTGGAAGCTAGAATGAAACATAAATTAATAGTTGCGCCAGCTCGCATACTGATGCATTCAGATTTTCCCAACCTTTGACTAAATGGCACGTTTTAACGACGTGCGTGTGCGGATGGTCGATGGCAACATCGAAGCCTAGTGTTTGCAGCAGCACATTCTCGTTGAACACTAAATCCTGAGCCTGCTCGGCGTAGTTTTCCTTCAGTGGATCGGGTGCTTCCATACCCAGACATATGTGAACCACTTTGATAATATGCTCGAGCTTTCGTGGTTGTTCCTCAACCTAGGAAGAAGAAGTAAATCATTAGATGTTTTCTCATAAAGCTTTCTTGGTGAAACAATTACCTTAGCAGCTAGGAACAGGGCGGCAGCAGCTATGCTATTGCGGTGAAATTGTGTAAAGGAATGAAATGCGTAGAAACGATGCATATATACAATCGCCGTGTTGATGCACAGTTGCGACCTGTAAATTGATAGAAGATAAGAGGGAGTTAGATATGAATCATTACAATATGAATTAGGTGCAGCATTTAATATTCTTCATTAGGGGAGGACGGAGCAAGATCGCCACCGACGGCAAGATTAGCACCCCTTAATTTTACCGCCATTTTGCCTCCTCTCTAAATAACACCCCTGTCCAAAAAAAGATTCGACACTGAATAAATTTTATAAAAATGAAACGCATTTGAAATACAGATAAATTAACAAAAGAGCTTGAGCTTGAGATTGATTGACTGCTCGTAGTTGCTACTCCATTATGACCAGAGCAGCTGTTCTTGCACAGGGAACCAACAGATGTTTGCTTGGGACTAGCTCACATCTTCAATGTACAAGTACTGGTGATCTCATTTGTTAGGTCATACTGGCGCCTGCCACGTCAGAATGCAAGTCAATGTAGGGAAGGGAGAGGAAATGATGATGCAATCACTCGCCCACTGCAAGCCGAATATACCTCTGCACTTGCCACAAGTTCATGCGGAATTTGTTGGAATTTTTGGGTTAGGTTCGAGAGGCAGAGGTCCGTCTTGGTTAACGAGCTGCCAATGTGATAGATAGGAGAAAGCAACTGATGGAATTTCTAATTGGATGTTTGGAAACGCACTTTATAGTTCATTTCCAATTCTAGCAGATTACTGTTCGAATATTCAAGTTAAAGGTATGGGAATTGAGATGGAAACGGTATGAGAGTCCATTTCTAGTTCTAGCGATTGCTAAAACATGAGAAATATAGAGAAAGATACAAAGTAGGAGAATGGAACGGACCTAGGATTGAACCCACGACCTCCTGCGTATGAGGCAGAAGCAGTAGCCATATGACTACCAAGCCCGCTATGAAATACAGATAAATTAACAAAAGATGGTAAAAATTGAGGTTTTCTTATAAGAAATCAGTATTAGTAAATATAGTTTGAAAAACCCAGATAAATCCACCTAGCGGTTATAATGTCTTTCTCGATTCAATCGTTTGGTTTCGCCATCATGTGATACATAATGAAAATAATTGCCTACCTTACGGCTTTTGCAAACGCTATATAGTGAATCAACCAATCAATCGAATATAGTTTGATACACAATTTTCTTCATAACTTTTAAACGCAATGACTGATCGTGATTATTTTCAATAGTGATCAGCAAGGGTTTGTTTCCTATTTCCTATTGAAAATTGGCTCGATCGGCCATTGCGTTATGGAGTTATTGACAAAACTTCCAACATCAAAAATAGAACTTGACCCCCAAATACCAAAAAAATCCGCGTGAACTCGTTGCAAGTGCAGAAGTATACTCGGCTTGCAGTTGGCAAGTGACTGCATCTTCCATTCCTTTTCATCTCTGATAGAACGTAAGGATGTGGCCAGCGCTATATTGATCATTTAAAAATGCTGGGGCTTTTGGGCTGTGCACATTGAGGTTCGAAAGCAAATCCCAAGCCCCACCCATTAGTTCCCTTTGCAATTACGATTGTTCTGGCAAATCACGGAGTAGCAACTATGAAGTGTACAGTAGTGTAGAACTCATTCGTAAACTATCTGGATATCGCCTCACCCATGTGGTTGGTTGCAGCTTTCCCATCTGCTATTAAAAGTGCTTGTACTCTGGCTCCTCATATATGGGTCACTTTTTAACAATAATTAGTCACTCCAGTTTGCATGTTGGTCAAATGAAACTGATTTATATTGGTGTAATGTACGGTGTGGTGTGGTCAATGTACGCCAAAACTGAAATTTAGTTTTCCTTTGAAATTTTGTTATGCTGCAATGATTTCCCATATCCCAAAAAGGTGTATTTAACTGTGTGGCTCTATAAAAGTTTTAAGATCTATATCAGAATATGCAGAATTCTCTCTCAATTGACCTTTCCCGTCATTTTTTTTATTCGCAAGGCCTCCCGGAATCCAAAACTAAATGCACTCGCGTTATCAAGGGCACCCCATTCAAAACGAAAGCCACGTACAATTGTCATTTTTATTATTCCAGTTTTGCTGCCTCGCAGCACGCGTGGAATAATAAAAATGACAGTTGTGCATAGCTTCTATTTTGAATGGGGTGCCCTTGAAAACGCGAGTACATTTAGTTTTAGATTCCAGGAGGCTGGTCCTTAATCGATTCTTCAAGTTTCGATTTTATAACTGGAAACTGTTTTACACGGAACGCATTCCCCGTGTAAAAAAAGATTCAAGTTTATTCAAGGTCAACTTTTCCAAAAACACAAAAGCCTCTTTTTCAAAAACTCAAAACAAAAAATCAAGAAAATGTTGTTTTTTGAAGTTTGATCTAACATTTTCTCGATCTTGGACAAAGCCTATTCTTCAGGCCGGTTCACATGTGCCGCACTTTTTGCCTTTCTCGTATACAAAGTATACGTAAAGGCTATAGGGTCACTCCAAATCCGAACTTTTGATAGAAGGCTCGAAGACCCATAGTGTTATATACCAATCAACTCAGCTCGACGCATTGAGGTGATGTCTGTATGTGTGTGTGTGTGAATGTGTGTACAAAAATATGAGACACACTTTTTGGTACTTAGCATTATTCGATTTGCTCGCAACAAGTTGCAGTCGACGCGGATTGTTAGTAGTCTAGTTGTTTCCTATTAAAAATTGGCCCGATCGGTCATTGCGTTCCAAAGTTATTGATTGAAAAAAAAAACTTCAAAAACGATTTTTTTTTCAAAGATTACAGCAATGCATTTAAATAACCGCAAATGCATATGAATTGATGGTAAAAGTAAAATATATCCCCCTAAAGTGCTATTTTGACCTCTCTTATGTGTTTTTCTTATTTTTTCAATGCCCGAGAAAGGCACCACCAACGCTAGGTGGATTGATTTGGGTTTTTATGTTTTGTTTTAGATTCACGGTTGTTACGGAGATCCTGATACACTACAAAAATTCCACACATTTTTATTGGCAAAAATCCATTAATTTAATTCATGATTCTAATTAGTGCACACATAACCACTCTCCACGCGAAGTACAAATATAATCTATAATCAAATAAAATGTATGTGTGGTCTCTAATATGCAGTTATTGAATTTATGTGTGGGTACAAGTTGCATATATTTGGGTCGCCAAATTGCAAAAATTTATGTGTGCGACAAATATATTCAATATAAAGAATTTTTTCGGTGTACATTTTCCTGACCGACTAAAATACAAATCACGCCATTTCCGCAAGACCCAGGACTAGATTTTTAAACAAATACACGTGAAATATTAATCTTGGTTACCACAGTTTACTGCACGTCTTCTCCTTTCTCGTACAACAAAGTTGTACCGAAAAGCTGTAAGATTACTCCAAAAACGAAATTTTGATAGGATGCCCGGAAACCCATAGTGTTATATACCATTCTACTCAGCTCAACGAACTGAGATAATGTCTGTATGTGTGTATATGATGATGATGATGATACTACCATCTATTGTAGCAAGGCACCTGCCGATAGCACTGGCCATATCTGACAAACGATTTGATCATGATTATACTATTGTTTGTATTTCATCAAACTCCTGTATGAAGGGCCAAAAATGGGTGGGGTGGTTCCATAAGCAGAATCACTTATGCGAATCCACGGGATGAAAAGAGAATCTCCTTCCAGAAGAAAGTTCGTACATACAATAATATAATCTAGCCCTAGTATGTATGTGTGTATATGTGTACAAAATTTTGAAGACACTTTTTGAAACTTAACATTGTCCGAAAAATGTCCATTCGACGGGGAATCCTATTCCATTGTTTGCTATTAAGTTATGACCAAAACACTATTTTTTATGCGCAAAACACGCTAAAAAAACTAATTCATATTTTTTTTTTTGGCACCAACACCGCTAGGTGCAGGGGTTTATAATTATAATGTAACTGATTTTAAATATGATTTTAAACTTCATCCTTACACATGTTTGTACCAAATTGGAAATAGGTCTAAAAAAACTCAAAGGTGCAGCCCAATCGGATTGTACGCTAAGGTGACGTAGGACTACGTAGCTATACGAAATGGAGGGTATTTTTCATCATAATTTGTGTAAATTTATTAGCATTGTGCAAACTGCTCGGAGGTCAACCGAATCAAGAAACTGAAAATAGTTCCCAGTTGGATGAACCAGCCGTGGAAAAGAAACGACTCATCGGCCGGATCGCTACTGAAGCCACTCGTCTATCTTTCAGTGGATATCATCAGAATCCTAGAAGACATTATGCTCAAAAATGTCTGGAATATAGGAAAAATAAGCATAATCGGAGCTTTCTTGTATTCAATAAATTAAGCCCGTTAGCCCGCCCCTTTGTGATCTGATATAGGTGTAAATATAATGTGCACTCATAACGATTAATGAAGGGGCGGGGCTAATGGAATTACTTCATTAGATATAAGAAAGCTGCTTTCCGGCGCGCGCGAGCCATTTCGATCGGGATTCCGCAGACAACGGACCGTTCGGAGGATGACAAATTCTGAAAATCCAATGAAATTTTCTCGCAAGATTCTGAATTTGGTTATGAGATGTTGTTTATCTAAGATGCGTATTGTTGCGAGGAATGACAACAGAAACTTGACTCAAGACGAAGTTTCTTCATATTACAAAACATTATCTTTCGGCATTTGTATGTCCGAGTGGCGTTCACCGATGGGTGGTTGATGTAGATAGTTTCCACTGAGGTGGCGTCTTCGTTGATTTTATACAAAAGCCATTTTATACAAAAGAAGGTTGATCCGACTATCTGAGATACATTTTTTTCAAAGTGCAAAACTCAGTCATAACTAGCAAATGTGATAGCGCGGCGGAGAGAGATGATGCAATTAATTTGAACGGATGGAATCACTAATAGCAACCAAGCTACCACGCCAAACTCAAAGCCTCCGAAACAGTCAATTTTCGCAATTAACTCTTTCTTTTCATAAAATGTTGGTCCTGAGAAGAACCAATTTTCTTTTCCCAATGTTCCTTTCCAACTAGCTGACACCACAATTTGTAATAAATTTTCAGCATCGGCACTGGCGGTGCGGGATCGCCACAGTGCTATTTTTATGATCAACCCTTTCTTCATATGAAATGCTGGTTCGTTGAGGTTGAATGATCTGCAGCAACACATCGAGCACCACCACCAATGCGAAGGATTTCTTTTGAAAATGTTATTAGCGCCTCCGTGATGCTGTGTCAGCTCCGCAGCGATCGCTTTGATGCGTCTGCTCTGCGTGAAACCTTGTTCAAACTGAGGATTAGATCCAAACCCGCAAGTGATTGATTTTTGATGTCTGTGCTAGTGATGCATGTACGTGATTGGTTGGTTGACCTATTTCCAAACTTTTTATCAATTATCGATAATAAATAGTTAAAAATCAATATTTTCAAATAAATACAAAGAAGCGTTGACTCATCCTTGATCGAATGGCCAAAAAAAATTGAAAATCCATCGAGAAACGGCTGAGATATTGAAGTTTAAAGTCTATCATATTTTCGTGACGGTCCCCGATTTTCGCAATCGTAAAGTGTACTCCAATATAGAAAACACAGACGTAGTCCTACGTCAAAAACAGAGTTAATGTAACAACCCTTCTAGATGGACAGACAGACAGCCAAAACTATTTCAATAAGCACCGGTTTTAAGACAAGATGATGATTTTAGCTTGTTTTATTCCGTTATTGTCAGTGAAATTTTAGAACTATATAAGATGCATTGATATACAAGGAATGTTCAGGTCACAACTCCAGTAAACTCCATTTCAGAATTTGCGCGGAAAGTTTTTGTGGCAAGTTTTTCCATGAGTTCATGCAGGCAATTCCGCCAATTACCATTTTAAGCGTCAATATAACAGATCCAAGAATCTCCGCACGAATGATGAATTTGTGCAGGATTTTTCGCAGATATTTTCGGAGAATTTTGCTGAAATTCTTGTAAGTAACGACACAGGGATTACTTCCGAAAAAATAGGAGAAATTGGCGCTTAAAATGTCAATTGGCAGAATTTCTCTGACCTTATAGAGGAACTTGCCACAAGAATTGATAGAGGACTTACCGCACAAATTCCGGACTAAATTTCACTGGAGTTTACGCAAACTATCCTGCAAAATTCCCGAAAAAAAAATACTGCTGATTTTTCCGAAAATATACCTATGATTTTTTAGAATGAATTGACGCCTCAAACTCAGGATTCTCAGTGTGCAAATTCCTCCGGATATTCTTGAAAAAGTTCCACTGGGAATTCATGCAAAAATTCATTCGGAAATTTTGCCATAAAGTCAAGTGAATTCGTCAAAAACAAACTGCGAAAAAAATTTAGAAATTCCATTCATGTGTCTAACCTTCAAAACCTTCATTAATCCCTGCGGAAATCGCTTTGGAAATTCCTGCAGAAATTGATTGCTGACTTCTTGTGGAAAAACTCCCGAAAAATCCTTCGTTAAATTCAAGGCGCAAGTATTTAAGATTTTTTACAGAAATTCCTGTGATCCTCGCTACAAGAATCGCAACGTGAATTCTTACGGAAATTTCTCTGGGAATCTCTGCAAAAATTCTTCCGGAAATACATTCGGAATTCCCTCCATGAATTCCTGTGGAAATCGCTTTGGAAATTTCTGCAGACATTCCTGTGGACAACCTTCCGGGAATTCTTTCTTAAATTAAAGGCGGCATTCCTGCGCATTTTGAACAGTAATTCCTCCAGTTCCAAGAATTTCCGCGGAAATTCCTCCAAATATTTCTTTACAATTTTTCGAATTATCAATTCTGCAGAAATCCTCTTTAGGCTGTATCTTCTTCTTCTTATTGGCATTACATCCCCACACTGGGACAGAGCCGCCTCGCAGCTTAGTGTTCATTAAGCACTTCCACAGTTATTAACTGCGAGGTTTCTAAGACAGGTTACCATTTTTGCATTCGTATATCATGAGGCTAGCACGATGCTACTTTTATGCCCAAGGAAGTCGAGACAATTTCCAATCCGAAAATTGCCTAGACCGGCACCGGGAATCGAACCCAGCCACCCTCAGCATGGTCTTGCTTTGTAGCCGCGCGTCTTACCGCACGGCTAAGGAGGGCCCCTTTAGGCTGTATGAATATATTTATTAAATTTCTCATAGAATCCTTATGAAAATTCCTAAGGAGGTAATGTAATTATCCGGAGAGTATTTCTGCGAAAATACCTGATACCAGTTCTCCGAAAATCCGACCATTTAAAATACTAGAGCTCTCGGAATGTGCACATTTAGGTTGGAGTGCAAATCCCATGCTTCCATCTATTGGTTCCTTGTGCAATTGCAATTGTTCTGGTCAATCACCGAGTAGCAACTACAGGCCTGGTAGCAAGTCACTTTTTAGTGACTTGGTCACTATTTTGAGTCTAGTCACTAAAAAGTCACTATTTGCATCCAAAAGTCACTATTTTTCGGAAAACGGTCACTTTTTTTGCATTGCCTGTTGTAACAAAATTCGAAATATAAATCATTTGTACCTATTATTATCAACCAAATGTGAATCTGGTAGTAATATATTAAATTTCGGAAATATGCACTAAAGAAATTCCAAGTGTGTTGTGCAAATCGTGAGGTTATTTAAGATTCGTGTCAACTATGATCTTTTTCTTCACGAATTTAATTTGTTAAAATGCGAAAGGCTTACCTCAAGTAAAGAGTACAGAATTGAGGAGTATTGGAACCAGAACCACGTCTGTTGGTGAGCGTTAATACTTTCCGGTGACAAAGATAGTGAACAGCCGTAGTTTCATCACATGATAATGATTTTTTATGTTTCTTAACGTCAGGGAGAATAATGAGCGATAAGGGCGTCGATGACGGAAAGTACATTATGGTTGGTAAATTATTGTTAAATCCGTTTATGATTGTTAAATCTGCCTTGCGAACCTTCGAGATAAGTCTCCGAAAAAAATTATGTCGGAAGTTATGCAAGTTATGTCAGAAATAATTCTGGCACAAGCCACTGAATTCAAATTTTTTTTGATTGAAATTATTTCAGAAATATCATATTTTTATAAAAAGATTCTGTTTATTAACAATTAAGAATGGATACCCAAAAATTAAGAATGGATACCCAAAAATTAAGAATGGATACCCAAGTGTAGACTGTAGATGTGAATGAATTGGTCGGATTTTTGAAATCTTCTCCTAAAAATGAGTTTATATTTCCTTTGAGGCAATATAACTAACGAACGGGTTGACCGATTTGTGCGGGTTTCTCACTAAAAGATTCGTCTTGTGGTCTGCTGTGTTTATATATACAGTTGATTCAAAATTATAAGATTGCTAATGTCGTTCCTGTTCGCGTGACTAACATCCAGGTTACTTCGACCTGGCAGCCAAAGTACTGGTACTACAAGTGTCAAATCGATGTTGATGATGAAACCAAACACGATGCATAAATTATGGCCAAAAAGTTTGTTAAAGCATAATTTGGCAAAATAATTTTAATGACTACAGCGCCACTAGCGTTCTAGTACTTGTGCTTCTACTACCATCGTGCGGGGCTTCTTTTGATTCCGGGGGCTACTTTGGATTTTTGATTTTTTGAAAAAAATAAACGGAAAAAATACCAAATTTGAAACAGAAAGTTACCATCCAACCATCAACAAGACACCCGATTGGTGATAATGACAATTTTATAGTAATTTTCGTTATAATTCTTGTTTTAAAATGTCCAAAGTAGCCCCTGATTTATCAAAAGAAGCCCCGCACGACGGTATATACTAAGAGTTGGGTAATTGATGGAATAGTTGGAAAATTATCAAAATACAACGTTTTCATGATTTCTGAAGAAAGCTATCAAGCTCGAACTGAAATCAATCTAGAGAGCAACGCCGAAAGGCCGAAAGAAAATCCAGATTTTACCCATTTTCAATTACCTTTAATACTAAAGTTTGCCATTTAGAAATTAAAATTAAAATTAATTAATAAGAGACCATGGTTTTATTGGTTTATAAAAAAAATCCTCAGAATGCCAAGTCGAGTTCAAAATCTTAAGAACTTCATTTTAATTTGTTAACCCCATGGTTTAAAAACCGGCAAAATCATATTTAAAAAAAATCATAATTTTACTTCATATTTTTAAAACAAACGGCGCTGCCAAACATTTATAAGCTTTTTGAGTCCAAATAGTTCACCGTCTAGGAATCAAATATATCGTTTTATATCATTCTTTGGCTGTTATACAGAAAACTTCGAGCTCATATTAATCAACAAATGTTGTTGTAATTATCAAAATAATTTTGTGACACAACTTGTAACTCACTACCCGTTCCCGTGACGCCGGGCAGATACCTTCTCGTGGTATGTTAATTAATATGAGGTACCATGGTCACATTGCTAGCTTCTGGCTGACCCAACGAATACCATCCTCAATATCCAACTCCGTGGTACTTCTGAGAGTGTCGCAGTTACTGGCATCTTGCTTCCATCCTTTCCCTCCTTATAATGATGATGGGCGTGGCCAGTAACAGTAATCCTCATGCTATTGTTGTGTTTGCCTTTTCTTGATTTCTGATAACATTCTAGATAAGTAATTCAAAATGAAATTGTAACAATGCTAATGTAATTTGTAGCTCTATACCCGGTCCAAAACTTTTGCAAAAGTCTCTATTTGGTCACTTTTTCTGTAATTGAAAATCACTATTTGGTCACTTTTCCGTCATCGTTGGTCACTAAAGTCACTATTTTGAACGGCATTCATAGCTACCAGCCCTGCAACTAAGAAATGCACAGTCATCATGCTCATGCTCATATATGCAGTACACAGTATTTAAGCTTAAAAAAAAACTTACTCTGTGCTGTGTTATACTCAGGGATTTCAACTCAAGTCTATAAACGAACGTGTACAAATTAAATGTTTAATTTGTTTCAAATGTTTTTGAAAATTTTCTTTATATTTATCGTAGTGGTAGAAACGGACGGTTCTCGTGATTACATACTTACCTGCGTAGAAAAATTTAGTGAGCGTAAAAATGTTTACGGACGGCAACTGAATCAGAACCGAATCAGAAGAAATTGAACAACACTAAATAGATAAAAGTGGCGAATGTTCCACCAAGAATAGATTGAAAAAGTGTGGTTTCAATTTTTATACTACTCTAAGCCAAAGCATATTTTTTTACGTTTCGTTTATCAAGTAGGTAGGGGAAGGTGGTCAATTGTCGGCCCCCTTTTGCTTCGTCCAATTGCACAATGTGGTGATATTTGCATACCAATGGAAGCATATAGGCATAAGCTAATAACTAGTGGAGTGGATTTGTTTTATTTCATCTATGTATTGGAAAACAATTATGTATTACCAATTTTGTTAAGCGTTTATTTTAGGCCGTTTCGAAAAAGGTGGTCGGTTGTCGGCATCCCAAAAACCCACTCAAAATGAAAAACTATGATGTGGGGGCGTTATGGCTGTAAAGATCAAGATTTATTGTGTCAATAGCAATGAAATTTATTAAATTTAAGTTGACCCTCCACTAATAATCGGCGTTCTGTCCTTTCACGTAAAGTTGCAAACGACCCACAAGGATCAACCGAAATAGTAGAGGAAGGTGAAAAAATTTAGGATTCTCTAAACGGCACTCTTGAACTAAATTCCCGTTCTGTAGGAACAGCAACAAATAACCTCCGGAGAACAGCGCAGAAGACTATCCAGGATTGAAGCGGGCCGATTGCCAACTCAGGCTCGGACCTTCAAAGGATTTTACCCACCATCACATCCTAGTGTCTTCGTAGTGTTTTGGATCTTTTAATTGATTTTTTATCCTAATATTTATGTTCTTTGAAGAAAAATAATGTTTTAAAGATGAAACTATTTTTTGAGACCCTTGGTTGATACGCGAGGGAGGGCCTCCCTATCCGGCCTTACCTATAATTTAAGAAGTTTGCGAATTCTGTTTAGGATTATCTATGATTTACGTTTTCTGAATCTGCAGGGAAAATCATCCGAATCCAAACTTTTCAGATTTACTTTGCTTTCGGAAGGTTTATGAGACTAGAAAATGACTCCTATGCTGCATTTTACGATTTATTTTTAATAGTTTTAAAAAAATATAAAAAAGGTTTTTGATTAATTGGAAATATGTCGAAAATCAGTAAAATGTGCTACACCGTTCACGTAAGAGTCACGTGTCACCGCCCGATATGTCTAAGGAAGGACATAAACGGGAACCTTCTTACGAAGGTGAGGTGATCCAAAGATGGCGGCAGCACTACGAAGATCACCTGAATGGCGATGTGGCAGACAATGGTGGCGGTATGGTAAGGAACCTGGGAGCACGCGCACGGACATACGACTTCCGGTTCCGAATCTCCAGGAAATCCAGGAGGAGATCAGCCAGTTGAAGAGCAACAAATCCCCTGTAATTAACCAACTACCAGGAGAGCTGTTTAAACACGGTGGCGAGGCACTGGCTAGAGCGCTGCACTGGGTAATTAACAAGGTTTGGGAGGATGAGGTTCTGCCGCAGGAGTGGATGGAAGGTGTCCCATCTACAAAAAGGGCGATAAGTTGGATTGTAGCAACTACCGCGCAATCACATTGCTGACCGCCGCCTACAAAGTGCTCTCCCAAATGTTATGCCGCCAACTAATACCAATCGCAAGAGAGTTCGTGGGACAGTGCCATGGTTTGGGGCGTGGGGCGCTATTTATGGTTGAACGTTCTACTACCACAGACCAGGTGTTTGCCATACGTCAAGTATTGTAGAAATGCCGTGAATACAACGTGCCTATCTATCAACTTTAAAGCCGCATATGATACAATCGATCGGGACCAGCTATGGCAGCTAATGCACAAAAACGGATTTCCGGTTAAACTGACACGGTTGATCAAAGCGACGATGGATCGAGTGATGTGCGTAGTTCGGGTTTCAGGGACATTCTCGAGTCCCTTCAAAACACGCAGAGGGTTACGGCAAGGTGATAGTCTTTCGTGTCTGCTATTCAACATTGCTTTGGTAGGGGTAATACGAAGAGCAGGGATTAACACGAGTGGTACCATTTTCAATAAATAAGTCCGTCCAGCTATTTGGCTTCGCCAACGACACTAATATTATGGCACGTAACTTTGAGAGGATGGAGGAAACCTACATCAGACTGAAAAACGAAGCTAAACAGATTGGACTAGTCATCAACACGTCAATAACGGAGTACATGATAGGAAGAGGCTAAAGAGAGGACAACGCATGCCACTCTCCACGAGTTTGTATTGGTGGTGACAAAATCGAGATGGTTGAAGAATTCGTGTATTTACATGGACTCATTGGTGACCTCCGATAACGATACCAGCAGAGAAATTTGGAGACGCATTATGGCAGTAAATCGTACGTACTTTGGACTCCGCAAAACGCTCCGATCGAACAGAGTTCGCCGCCGTAACAAACTGACTATCTACAGAACGCTTATTAGACTGGTAGTTCTCTACGGACACGAGACCTCGACGATGATCGTGGAGGACCAACGCGCACTGGGAGCTTCCATCGTTCACACAGAAAAAGCGGAAGATTGCGGTGGGCCAGGGACGTAGCCAGAATGCCGGACAGTAATCCGGTGAAAATGGTTCTTGACGGGAACAAGAAAACGAGGTGTAGAGCGAGCAAGGTGGATCGATTAAGTGAATGACGATTTGTGGATCCTCCGTAGACTACGTGCAGCCATTGACTGAGCTGAATGGAGAAGACTTTCGTGCACTCCGGCCTTAGTCTGATAATAAATAAATAAATCTGTTGATTACTCAATATTACTCAACAACTCAATATTTACGTATTGCTAAACAACCAAATTCTGAGAAAAAATAAGAAATTCCCATCGCCATATGTATTATTTATCTAGCAATTTCGGGGATTTCCTTATCGAGGAGTTTTTATGAATGAATGAGACATTTCTCATTGTCATAACTCGGGTCGAAGTTGTTTCATGAAAAAGAATATTTTATGTTCTGCTTACAATTCTCTATTTATTTTATACAATATTTGTACAAAAGCATACAGCTTGCAGAATCTGTGTATGCCAAGATTTTATACAGAATGGTAAGATATGTTTTTTTGTGTACATTATTAAATATCCAGCATAGGCGTTTAGTAAACAGCCACAAATGAATGACTGTTATAGTTGGGACTTATATAGGACGAGTGATATTGAAAAGTGTGTATAATACTATGGATTTCTAGTAGTCATGACTATTTTGTATTTCATAAGATTTTTTGTTTGAAAAATAACAAAAAGTTGTATTGGTAAAAACAAACATCTGCACAAAAAGTGAGGAAATGTAATATGATGATTCTTTGGTAATAATGAAATGTAAAGATTTTAAGGGGTATTTGCCTATCTATCCATAAATGTAGAGTAGATGTTTGCTATTCATTAAATATTACAATACATAGTGTTATTCGATCTCAAAATAGAATATGTAATATCATTCTGAGCGCCCTACCATATGTACATATACTCCGATTAACAGATGTGGAGATTCGTCTTACATAATTTCCGACAGTTTGCTATACTGCCGTGAATCGCATATTTGTCCCATATGAATAGGAAACCCAGCGAAGATGGGACAGCTATGCGATTCACGGCAGTATACCGCATTCCTAAATATGAGCCCGAAAAAAAAATAGCAGACTTGGCTCTCACCTGGTAAACAATCTGTGAAATATTCAAGTAAAGATGTTATTTTACGTCTGCAAAAGTGTTATCTGCATTTGTTCACAACTTTACACGTGAATCCATATAATACAAAACGATTTTATTCATTTTTGATCTTAAAAGGATTCATAGTTGGACTTTTTGTCAAAAAATTTTAAACCTAAATTTTTCGAAGGCTACCACGGCATTCATTTTACGCTTGATTTTACGTGGGAAATGACCGTCACCTCACTGAGTTTAAAACAAATGGAACATGAATTAAAACTTAAATAAAATAGGTATATAGATACGAAAAACCAAGCCACCAATAATGTTGTTTACAACAGAACAGTGGGTATCCAATCTGTATTATGATGATTCATGCATTCATGATAATGCTGAACAATGTAAACAATCCCCCCTGGAGAAACCGATTCATCGTGCACATTCATGAAAGCGCTGATAAGAAGTTATGATGACTGCCTGCGAACTGCGAATGGACATGCTTTCTCCGGTCGAATGAAAAAAGCAAATACACACGTACATACACTAAAGGCGAACGTCGCAATAAACCGTTAGCATTGTGAAATAAAGCAGAGGGCAAGTCTTTACCCGTTCCTGCCCACCAAAAAATAATAATAATGATAAACAATCGATATTTTCGACAATGCTAGATTTCACCCAAGCGTTTCTCGCGCAAGAATTCTTACAGTTTCAACCGCCACCCCATGTCCTTGATCAGGGTTGCCGCTTGCTGTCTGTTCGTCAGTTCCTCATTGACATCCATGCCCTGTTTGCGACTGGGTGAGTTATCCAATTGTTTTGCCGTAAAATACCATCTGGAGCTATCTCTTTCAAACAGTTGACCACCACCGCTGCTGTGACTCAATTCTGCTTTGGGATAGTCTTCGAATTCCCACTCCGTTCGAGCACTTGGTGTCAGCATACCTCGCCGACAATCAACAGAAGAATCAGAATCTTTCGAAGACCACATATCCAGATTAACACCCTGAACCTTCTGATAAGAATTTTATATACTCATTGCAGCAAAAAGAAAGCTACATGCTTTATCGATCTCTTCTAACGTACTATTTGGTTATTTAGCGACCGACGTAAATCATTATTGCCAGCAATACGCAAATAACAAAATGTAAAAGGGGATGCCCCAGAGCGAAGTTCAACTCAAGCTCTTCACCACATCCCGCATTTGTAATAAGGCTCGGGAACTTTTTCAAAACATTTTGATCAAGCTGAGAAAATGAGCTTGGAAGTTTTCAGATTTTATTTTTATTCTTATTTAGAAACTAATCATTTTTATGGCAATTGAATACACCTCAACGATACATTAATTATGAAAAGGTTCATCGTCACTGACCCTGAAATCTGCACTGCGTGTGAACATTTCAGTTATTTTGATAAACAAAAATCTTTGAAAAAAAAAAAAAAAAAAAAAAAATTGAAAAGGTTCATCGTCACTGACCCTGAAATCTGCACTGCGTGTGAACATTTCAGTTATTTTGATAAACAAAAATCTTTGAAAAACAAAAATTTTTGAAATCTGCACTGCGTGTGAACATTTCAGTTATTTTGATAAACAACGTTCTGCAACAGATAAATCACATACGTCGTTTTGATACGTCAGCATGACCGAGGTCATGCTACTTTCGTCGAAATGTTACGCTGCTCCGTACGCTGCATTGTTGATACGTCGAAATGTTGCGTCAAGTTGAAACGTTTCACGCACATGCGACAAAAAAATTGCAACACTTACAACACGACGTAACAACATTTTTTGCTGCAGAAAAACAACGTAAAATGTTTTTTTAACGAAAATCAGAATATTCAAGCAACATGCTTAATTTTGAAATCAGTGATGAAAAAGTACAAGCAGACGCACGTTTTAAACTATTTAGTTGTTCGAAAAAACTTTCCAAAGTACATTTTATGCTAAGCGGTGTATGTGCAATATTTTCAACAATGATGTTACACCGTTTTGCTAAAAACTGATTTACATTTTTAAAAACACATTTTCATGTAGCTTTGAAGATATACACATTTTTAGATGAATTTGATGCCTTATGCTGTTGAAAACGGGTTTGTTTACAATTTGCGACATACGCCGTTTTGAAAAAGTACCCGAGAAGGTATTGTTCAGGATTTTGCTTGATAGGAAATTTATTCGGGCAGCACCTTTATTCAAGTCTACGAACGTTGTTAATCAATCGCGTTCAAACCAAATCAAACGGTCAAATCAAACTACTTGATGTCAGTAGAAAAAAAATATTTCTCTACTTTTTATCCTAAATACATATTGAAAAGAATTGGAAATTCGGTTTACAGTGGATTAATTCATATTTGTGCATTGATAGGGAATTATTCTCCCACATGTTCATAGGATAGGTCAAAATATGGCTTTGAATCTTTTATTTTTCTATTATTGCACCAATTTGGATGAAAGCATCTGGTGGCCAAATTTTAGAATATTTTACATGAAAAAAAAAATTATAAATCACAAAGATCTAAACATTTGGTTGGATTGCGACTGATTGATAGTTGAGGGGACGACAATAAGGAAACTGCCAAAACAGATATTTTTTCATGTTTACACGTAAGGCGCGGAAGCTAATGTCCTGATTTGGAAAACCTGAGGGCAATTTTGTAGATATCTGTCAATCATGGAGTCTGAGATCGCTTTGATGTTTGTCGGACTGATAAATATAAAACTATTGCAGTTACCGTATGTTTACTGTAAGTATGGGAGCTAAGCTAAAAAATTTACACATTGTGTTTGAGGGTGTTTTCATTATTCAAAAATGTGTAACTTCATATTATAGGAACACAAACATGAGTGCAACAACATTCGTTCATTTATTTTGCTTACATTTAAGGGGCTGTACAATAATTACGTAAGCAAATTTTCTGGGTTTTTCAACCCCCTCTCCGCCCATGTAAGATTTTTCCCATACAAATCATATTTTATTTATATCGAACGTAAGAAAATGTCAAACCTTCCCTGTCTCCATAAGTGCTTACGTAATTAGTGTACAACCCCTAAACAGATAACATTGAATCAACAATTTGAGGCCACAATACACGGTTCGAGGCCACATCTATCCATTCTCGGTTGCAACCAACGCGCGGCCAATCGTTTTCAATCTGGACTAGCTCACTGCGATCCTCGCCTTCTAGATGGGAAGCAAACATCATATTTTGCACGGTTGCCGTCCGGCATTTTTTTAGCATGACATGCGCATCGCTTTTGCCGCCTTCTGAATAATGAGTTTGGCGTAGAGTTGGGCATGCTCGTGGTTCAACCTTCGCCACCACACAAACTCAACCAAAGATCGTCCTAAGCATACCGAATACTTCGAGTGGTTGCAAATCCTCTTCGATCATGGTCCAAGTTTCATGTCCGTAGAGTACCACCCTGCATTTTATTCATGATACATTTGATGCGGATGATCTTTTTTGACCGCGCTTTCTTCTGGAGCAAGCCCATCTTCCTCTGATATGCTTTCGTATTTCACGACTGATATTATTATCAACCGTTGACAAGGGAGGGATCCAAGGTAGATGAATTCATAGACCACCTCGAAAGTATCCCCATTCCCCATCTATCGTAGCACTGCTTCCTTGTCGCGCTCGGCTCAGCCCACTAGCATGTACTTTGTCTTCGACGCATACACAACTAGTCCAACTTACGTCGCCTACAGGTGTGGCAGGTGTTCTGTTCAAATGTTCGGCCGACGCGAAACAAACAAATTGACTGGATCTGTTGAAAATCGTTACTCTAGCTGTTATACCCGGCTCTCCGCCTGGCACCTTCTAGCGCTATATTGAACAACAGACACGAAAGTCAAGTCGAGTGGTCTTCATCAAAGCCGCCTTGATAACTTCCAACGACCTCATTCACTACTGGTGACAGACGATGGAAGATGATCTGAGATATCGCTGTGTAGGCGCCTAAATGCACGAAAGTTCTCAGCTTGTCGCCTTTATTGTAGATGGGGCATATGATCCCTTCCTTCCACTCCACCGGTACATGTTCAGATTCTAACTATCAGTCTGTGAAAGCAGATTGTCAGCTTATTCGGGCCCAATTTGATGATCGTTCGCTCTCCGCTGCGTCCCGTACCTGATACCCGCTTCTCGCTGCGTCCTTAATGGCTGCTTTAAAGGCACTCCAGCAGTCCTCAAGATATGCCCCATCGAACTCACCATCTTCTGATAATGTTGCTTCGAGATGCTGCGCGTATGTAGTGGCAACATCCGATTGCTTCAGCCGCTCTAGGTCATACCGAGGATTAGAGAAACGCTTTCAAATTTCCTCGAAAAACTGTTCAAAATTTCGTTGTAGAGCCTTTGGAATTAACTCTTTGTAATTTATTCGGGAAACGCTTCTAAATTCCCTCGGAAATTTTCCAAAAACCTATTGAAAAACTCTTCAAAATTTTCTCAGGAAACTATCCGAAACTTACTCGGGAAATTCTTCGGAATATCTTTGAAAAAGTCTTCGAAATTGTCTCAGGAAATTCATCGTAATATCTTTACTTAAATTTCCGGAGCACCTGCTACACAGTTTTGCTTAGAGCCTCTCGCTGCCACTCGGACGATGATTAGACGACCCTAACATGAGAAACACAAGATGTTGTGAGCGGAATCTTTAAAAAAAAAAACAGGCGCTCGGTGGGCTTTGGATTGGGCTAGTGCGCTTCTAGCGGCACACGATCGCTTTGGCTTTGGCCCTCTCGCAGTGGCATGAGAAGAAATCGACAAACATTTGGGCATAGTGCCTGCTGCCCCCACTTTAGATTACTGATGATACTCGTACTCACAAACGACAATTCAAAACTGAAGAACTCAGTAATTAGATTTTAAAACAAATTATTCTCCAAAATTATTTCAAAATATTTCTGATAAACACACTATGGTAATATAAACGAAAATGTAAAAGAAACGCAATCGAAAAACATTACAAAAGTGTAAAGCATATTGACTTCACTGTGAAATGATTAATCCGTCAAAGCTAGTGAAAGATCAAAATTTGTTTAATGATCTACGTAGTTATGATATTAAAAGCGTCGTCGTGTAGGTAGGTATGTAAAATGAGAACATTTTTCCTCGGTCTTGCCACCGCAAAAAAAACGCCAATAATGCTAGCATCGCAATATCGCGTCCAACTATATATGCAATGTGAAATGCGTTTTATTTTATTTTTCCACTGGGTAGGCATGCTCCAGGAGGAGTGCAGGGGTAATTGTATACTCGTCCCTTTGCCCTAGAAATGTCTCCCTTTTTTGTATAAAAAAAAATCGATATTTTCATTAAGGGTAGCGTTTTGCACAATCTTATGAAATAATACAAGTAAACGAAAAAAAATCTTACACTTGCAGCCGTTGTCCCATGTCCTGGATCAGGTTCGCCGCTCGCTGTCTGTACATCAGCTCCTGATCGGCGTCCATGCCCTGTTTGCGGCTGGGCGATTTGTCCAGCTGTTCCGCCGTAAAATACCATTTGGAATCATCTCTGGCGAGACTTCCACTACTGCTGCTTCCGCTGCTACCACCGGATCCTGCACTGGCAGCACCTCCCGCTCCCGACGCCATTTATAGACTTTGGGGGGAAGCAGCCGATTTTCTTCGGCGGCCAGTCAGCACCAGATTCTTCCGAAATCGCAAACAAAACACTACTTATAAACACCTTACACTAATAATCACAGCTTGATATGCTTCAGCTGATACTTTTACAATTTTCTTGAATATCTTCCAAAGCACTGCTCGATTTTTAATAAACAAAATAACAACAAACCCGTCAGTAAGCGGATGCGATTATGTGGAATATTTACAAAAAAAAACGCCGATGTCCTCAATCGCAGCAATCAGATTCTGCGCGCGTGCGACGTCGCTTTTCCTACCCACACTCCCGCAAATACTTTCGCCTGCTGTTTTGATCCCACCACTGTCGCCAAGGTAGGTAAATAACCGTAAATGAACGCGGACACACACACACAAACGTGCCCTTTTCGTCGTCAAAACAAACTGCACACTCACACCACCACTATCAACAAGCCCACGTGTGTGTGAAAGAGAAACAGGAAAATTTTCCAATATGGCGACCCTAGTCTAGTGATTTGTTGTCAGCAGTGCGGGTCGCTGCGCGAACTTCGCGTGTGGATTTTTCCAATTTTCCACCCGCCAGAGACCGTAAGTACCTTTAAACCACCCACCAATCGCCAGGTCAACACCCCCACCACACAAGCGTGTTGAATTCAAGCGCCAAACGCGATCGACAGGGCACAAAATTTAGGCTGGAAAAAAAGTTTCATCATCCATTCATTGAAGCCAGCAGCGCAGGTCATGGAAAAAGCCCTGAGACGCCATTAGTTACTGGCATCCACCAGGCTTGTTACGTGTGTTCCGCCGTGGGCAGAGCGAAACCAGACTTTCACCTTGTCTCCCTCCTGCTAACTAGATCGGACGAGCTTCGAGTATTTCCGTGGCTGTTTTGGCCAAGACGCGTTTTCCCGGCGTTGGAAAACTAGCGGAATTGCTGGACACGCGAGTCCTCCGGCGGACGGAAACGGTTCCAGCGGTTGGTATGTGAGTTTTTCGGAGGATTTCACGCGTAGAAAAATGCACTTCACTGAGCTGTGTTTTACACTCCGTAATGGCCGACCTCACAACGACGGATTCAGCAGTCAGTTTGACGTATGCGTCTTTGACGTTTTGCTTCTGCTGAATCGCACAGGGGTGTGTATATTGTACTAAAAATCAATAATTGACTGCGTACTTGATTCTATGACTGCCGAACGCTCCGGACTTCTGTTCACTGAAAACAGCATTGTGGTAAAAAATACCATATTGATAGTTTGAATTAAATGCACAGCACCAATTGATTTGTGCAGACTACATATCGCGTTCATTTCAAACATGATTTGTAGTGTTTTTTACCATGGCTACATAACGTACAGACAAATGTCAAAATAACCATGAACCATGGTTATCTAAACCATGAAGCATGGTTAGAAAAATAACAATTTGTTGCAATTAAAATAATAATCGTGCAGTAAATTCTACTGCATTACGCAGTTGTTTTTCTGATCGAAATTTTTCGTTTGTCTCTAATTTTTGGCAATAAATGTGCACAATGGTTAAATTACATAAAATGTTTTTATTTTCTTTACGTATAGCTATTATATATTACAAAACAAGTTACATATCGAGATTATTAAAAAAAAAGCACTAGTAAAATTGTTAAATATCTGGCGTTACCGTTCACAATGTAATAGTCGACTACTTGGTCAACCACGGTGTAAAAATGGTATTCGCTATGTTGAGTGTCTTAACGCAGGTGCATTTTGTGAAACTAGGTCCCAATCTTCCGTTTTTGCTCCATCCAAGATTGTTTTTCAGAAGTCAAAGTACTGAAGTAAACAGAATATGAGGAAGTGTTCGGGAGAGAACATGTTTGGATGCAAACACGGACGAATTGCCGATCGCTGCATGGATTTTTTTTCCTCACCATAATCAAAATTCTTCGCGGCCGCGCCGTCAATGACCACCGGGAAGATCGCAGATTCTATAGAAAAGATCATATGAATTCACTACAATTCAATACAACAACAAAAATATTACCGGTGAAAGTATAATAAATTGATGATTCCACTTAGGATTCTACCGAAGCTCCGGGTTTTCATCACGGGCTGAAAAAAAGAAACAATGTTTGAGGATAAATTTTGTCTAAAAAAGACTATACAAACCATCAATTTACTCTGCATCCAGATTTCTATAGATTGTATACAATTTGATTGCCTTTGGTGCACACATTTTATCATAATATGACACAAAACATTAAAGAACTAAAATTTACACTTCTATAAGGGCAACAAAATTAAGCGCTTTGAAAAAAAAATCAACTTGACAGGAGCAGCAATTTATTACTATGGACATGGTAAAATATACCGTGACAACATAGTGAATTCAACAGCAATGTTGTTATTAATACGATCTATCAATTTATTTAAGCAATACACAGAATAGTTATTTTTACTACACGACCATGGTTAAAATTACTGCGCTCTTAGTTTCAGTGTTATTAACGCATTTGCCCAAAAGTACACGCGGCGCTCCCCAAAGGAAACGACGCACCGCGTTTTTTGCTGTCCGTATACTCGATTCTTATGGGGAGATAACATAGCGGCGTTTCCTATGGTGCGGTTGTTCCTTTCGAATGTGGAACGCCGCGTGGAATCTTGTGCAAATGCGCTTTTGGAAACATTACAACGCGCACGCGGTGTATCGTATTGACAGCACCATACAATATACCGAATTTAAAATACCCCGAATATTTTTAAAAAGAACGAAGCTTCAAACCTACGCGTAGGTAGCTACGGAGGGTTACCGCTTCTGGATTTCATTTCATAGCTCCTATGTTCATCCCATGAAAACAAAGCCATGAATAGAAATTTGAAGCTAAATTCGAGCAAATTTTTACTGAATTATTTGAGTTTTAATTCGAATTCAACTTGAAGAAATATAATTCGTAGTGCTGTTGAATGGTAACCCGAATAGAAAATACAATAGAATTACATTAAAATATCATAAAATTCCAATACATTTTATTGATGAACATTCATTTCTATTGTTCTTCTATTGTACCAATCAAATTGCCTTATTGTTGTTCCAATAAACGTACAATAAAATCTATTGACAGAAAAATGTTGACAATAGAATTACAATATATTCCATTGAAACGCAAAAATTTATTCGAGAAATAAACGATTTTTTTTATTGTTACCACAGATAACAGACATTGAAGCTAGAACAAATTTTATTGAAAATCCTGTGTAAACTTTTGAATTGATATACGTTGGCCCACTACTGCCATCTACTCAACTGATTGCGGCAGTACATAAGGATGCAGCTGAATTACAACCGTCGAACGCAGCCAATGCATTTGACAGCCGCAATCGGGCTGCGTTTTCAATAACAATGATTCTTGCGCCATCTCCAATCGATTGCCAAACGCGGTCCCAATTTAAAATACATTTGAATTAACGGTTGCGGATGTTTACACACGTATGGGATGCTAGCCTCAACATCTGTTATCTGTGTTGTTACCGTAACTAACAACCCGACCCCTATTTTCTATTGTAAAACTTTCATTTACAATAGGATTTATGGTGGAAAACAATATTCTTAATTGTTATTTTATTGTGAACAGCAATAGAGTTTATTGTAATTACAATTAAATTCATCGTATTGTTACAATAATTTCTATTGTAATTCTATTGGACTTTTTTATTCGGGAATATATGTTGAGTGCATCAAATACATATTCAATTTGGTATTTGGCGGATTCGTCGCATACTTTCTTTGTCCTCCAGTCCCGTTATTCAAATGGACCAACGTGAAGATATTAGTACCTGTTAACGATGCCGGTGACAATCCGAAGTTCGATCTCGTCGACCAGTGATGATTCGCAATCTTTAGGGATTATTGCTGTTGACGATTATTGTATTGGAGCACTACTGCCGTGCCAAGAATAGTTTTCCTATGTCGTTTTTTACGATACCACTCCCACTCTGCTGGCGGGGTCGCATTTACTCATAGACAAGTTATTCCTCTATCAGACATCATGGCTAGGCTTGCCAGCATCCCTTTCAAGTTCTTAAATCCATTGACGGACTCTTTTGTTGGCCACCGGGGCTGCAAGAAGGCCATCAACTAAAACACGGCAGACCAGTTCTTGTCAGATTTTAGCGCTGGTATCGACCTGAGTAACCATGTTGCTCAAACAAGTCGCTATATGTAGGCTTATCCAGAATTATAAAGAACTGAAATTGACGCTACACACCAATTTCTTAAAAATTATTTCAGCAAAATGCTTTGCTGAAAAACAACCAGCAAACTCAAAGCTTACTGAAAGTCAGTAAATTGATTCGTATTTGCTGAAAATCAGTATACTTTTCCGAATTACTGATTGTTCAGTATTTTCCATTAACTGTCAAACATTAAAAAAACGGCCATAAGTTTCGTGAAAAGGTGATAAATACTGCTGCTTTCGAGTCCCTCAAACATATATTAAAAAGTACGTTTTATATAACATGAGTCCTGTAAGTATGCCAAATCTAATGTATCACATATTTGAGATGCATGGAGATAATTCATGTGAAATAAATTTAAATATTTTTCAGCCAAAGCAAATAAATGTCTTCCTATGATGCGGTGTGATTCTGGTCATCCTGGTTCGAAAATCGTCGAAAATATGGACATTATTATATATATATGTCGTGTATATTATGTTACGTTTAAATAAGACAAATAAATTTAAAAGACGCAACAACAAAACAAACTGTATTTTTTTTAATAATTTATGCGCAATTAAAACATTGATAATGCATTTTGCTGAAAAGTATCAGCATGAAGTTGTCAAATCCTGCAATGGCCGAACTTACTGAATTTTTCAGCAAACTTTTTGAATTTGCTGATGGTTCAGTGAATAGTCGTCAAACCAAATGACAGTTCACCTTACTGAAACTTTCAGTAATTTGTTTTTACTGAATTAATTGCTGGATCATTCAGCTCGGCAAAATTCAGCAAAATTTTGCTGATTTTCGGCGAAAAAAATTTGGTGTGTAGTCATCTTGCACTATATTAGTTCGTTTTTCTTACATGCGTCGCATCAAATGGTCCTTCATATTGATTTCAGTGTTCCGGCAAACCAAATCAATTTTCAGTGTTCCGGCAAATGTACTTCCTTGACATCTGGCTTGGGTTTGACATTCCGTTTTCCTCCTATTACAGGATGAGGGGAGTGGGTAATCGAAATGTCAAACCCAAGTCAGATGTCAAAGAAGTACGGGGACGGATACACTTTTAAACCCACAGAACTGCCATTACTGTGCGCGAAAAGCTGGATACCATCAATAGGTAGCCGAAGTCTTAACCTATGTGTTGATGGTGTTGATTAGCTTGGGAGTGCTCTCAGATTCGACAAATCGACGTTTGAATCTTTGTTTATAAAAGCTGATAAGTCGTTTTGAAAATTTGCTATTTATCCACCCTACTGTCATTGCCTATCTCTCCAATGGGAAAAAATGGTGGCTAACATCTCTGGGGTTAGCGCGCGGTGGGCCCCACTGACAATTCAAAATTAGTAAACAAAAACATCATTTCAGGACTAATTTTCTGTGATGGGGTAATTGTTGTTAAGCGATTTGAATGAATTTATTACTATTATCGTTATGTACCACGTATTCCGTGCCGTGAAAAATGTGTTCGTTTTTCAATTTAATTGTAATAAGACCGTTATTCAACACAACACGGTTAGTACGGTGCAAAACAAATTTGAATATTGGGTAATAATATTGTATCAGAAAATAACGCTCACAGCAAAATAATAACGTGAATTTTATGCTGGAGCCAGAAGCATAGCTGTTTGTCATCCGGCTGTATTTATCTGATAATTCAGTGTAATGCAGCTGTCATCGACTTTGACATGATTCTGAAGTTTTGCTGTCAACTTTCCCAAAGAACCCAAATTTGTTGACGCCTTTAGTATTTTTTAAATTCAAAGCAATTCGAAAAAGTGCTGTTTTATTAAGATTGGCCTAACATTTGCCCGATTTTGAACGAACATCGGGTGAATTTTTCAGGCCGGTTCACATGTGCAGCACTTTTTCGGTTTTTATTTTCGATTTTTTAAATAGAGGGTTAAAAAATATGGGTTCTTTGGGACCTTAGATAAGCCAAAGTATGGACTGAGACAAATCGAGATACAATTTTCGACGGGAAAGGTCAATTGCAGTCAAAAGCATTGTATTGGGTTTGAACAGCATTAGATTTTGAAACGGTCGGTATTCGAACCAGGACGGTGTTTTCTATTTAATTACGCAGCCAAATACTATAAAATAATTTCTCGCGTGATTTTTCCAGTGCAAATATTTCTCGCTTAACTTTTCAAAAGGTCCTAAGTAACATTTTTTTCACGAATTAATTTGAATAGCGCAATCAACAGAACAACATGAAAGCTTATGATTGCACTATTCAAATTAATTCATGAAAAAAATGTTACTTAGGACCTTTTGAAAAGTTAAGCGAGATTTAGTACAAGCCGATCCTTCGCCTTTTGTCATCCAAAGTTTCTGCCATCGGGATGATGCAGAATCAAAACAATCCAGTAAGAATTCCACGTTTTTGTTTGCCTGTTGTTTGAATGTGTGCCATTAGCTTTCTACAATCCAACTGTGCGATTCTTCTTTCCAGAGGAGTCCCAGGAAGATGAGCAATCCTCGCGGGGGACAGCAGAGGACTCGGCCATATCAGCAGCACCACCATTCGAGAAAAAGCACCACTGGAACCGCATCGTCTGGAGGAGGAGGACGAGTCGCAGCACTGCCGACGAATATTACATCACTTGGAAACGCGGCCATCGATCAGGAAGCGGCACTTCGTAACCAAATTCACATGGAGATAGAAAAGAAATCGAAGGCCTGTTCCAATCAGTCCTACGAATGTACACTGCCGCGCCTGGAGCAGTACAACTACTGCAAGCGGCACATTCTTCAAGATCCCCGTGCGCCGTACAAGCAATGCGCATATTTTTTCGCATCGAACGGCAAGCGCTGTCTGGAGCCGGCGCCAAAGTACGACAACAAGAAGGACTATGGAACAAACTACTGTTTCGAGCACAGCCGGCTGACGCAGCTCACGAAAACCAAATCGACCATTGGAAAGTACACTCCGCTGGAGACGACCGAGACGCTGCTGCATAATTTGGCGCATCACGTCAAGGTGGACAAATTGAAGGCAAATCAACAACAGCAGCACCAGTTGGCAAATTGCTCGTCGGCGCTGAAAATAACGGTCCACGAGGACGACGAAGAGGGAGATCTGGACGTTGTCACTCCGTCGGTCGATCCGTTTGGTAAGTTAGAAACATTTTTGACGTAGGACTATTCTATGTTTGCATCGTATATGTAGGGACTTAAGTCTTAATAGTGATGGTCCGATAAATAGAGGTAATAAACCATAGAGGAAGAATGTTGCTGTAGGCACTGGCGAAACATCTTTTGCTGGCGAAGATAGGGCGCTAAATATCAACGAAGAAAAGATCAGTACGTTTTGACAGTTTTGTACCTAACATGTTTGAAAACGAGAAGAAAGGGAACCGCAGCGACAATTCTTTATGGTTTACTATCAGACCCGACGAACTTTCTTTCGCCTAAAATTGATTTATTCTATGGAAATGTCTGGTTCATTTGTATGGGATCACCTCTTTCCAAATGGGGAGGAGGCTCAAACCATCTTAAGAACCTTCCCGGCCCCAAAAACCAAAACACCAAAAACCTTCAAAATTATTTAGGATAAAAGAGAAAAGAAAATGCTTAATTCTAGTATCACATTTCGGCCATCTCTTGTATGTATGGATTTGTGGAGGAGGAACAGCTTTGGTGGAACTTTGGTACCAGTCTCTGAAACCAGTCATCTATACGCTGAACTCCAGCAAGCATATGTAACGGTTGTATGTCAATGCCCAGAATACCAATCCCCAGAATGGTATTTCCCAGAATTCCATTTCTCAGAACGACCAATTCTCCAGAATGATATTCCCCAGAATGCACCATTTCCCGGAAAAGAAATCCCCAGAATGACCCATTCCCCAGAAAAAAAAAACCCGAATGACCCATTCCCCAGAAACCAAAAACCCAGAATAACCCGTTCACCAGAAAAAGGTATCAGTCTAAGAAACTATGTTTTTCCCTGTCATTTCTATAAATTAAAAATACTAGATACTATATTTCTTTGCAAAAATACTTATATTGAAGTACGCATTTGCCCGGAATAAGGCAAAACGACATATGCTGCCTTATTTTAAAGCACGCATTTGCCCGGAATAGAGCCCATTTGATATGTTCGTTAGGGCTCACATATAATACGAAGGAGCATATAATCCATTAAACTCGTTGTTCATATTGGGGGAAGCCCATATGGCATAATGCCATTTGGCATAAAGCCGTTTGGTATAATGACCATTTGGCATAATCGTTGAAAAGAGTATGAAATGCAATGGGTCGTAAGAATATATGATTTACATTTTTAGAAGTATGTATTTACCTGGAATAAGACAAAAGAGTAGATGACTCCTTCTTTAAAAGTATGCGTTTGCCCGGAAAAAGGCAAACGAGTAGATAACTATACTTCTTCAAAAGTATGCATTTGCCCGGAAAAGGTAAAAGAGTAAATCACTCATTTTTTTAAAGTACGCATTTGCCCGGGATAATGCAAAAGAGCAGATGACTTCTTCTTTAAAAGTATGCGTTTGCCCGGAAAAAGGCAAACGAGTAGATAACTACTTCTTCAAAAGTACGCATTTGCCAGGAAAAAGGCAGACGAGTAAATGACTCCTTCTTTAAAAGTACGCATTTGCCCGGGATGAACCAAAAGAGTAGATGACTCCTTCTTTAAAAGTATGCATTGGCCCGGAATAAGGCAAAAGAGTAGATGACTCCTTTAAAAGTACGCATTTGCCCGGGATGAAGCAATTACGAAGTATTTAGTCTAAGCTAGGAAATGGTGCATTCTGGGGATTAGGACATTCTGGGGAATGTCTTTCGGGGGATGGAGGCATTCTGGGAAATGTCTTTCGGGGGATAGGGGCATTCTGGGGAATGTCTTTCTGGGGATTGTGGTATTCTGGGGAATGGTTTTGTGGGGAGTAGTGCATTCAGGGGAATTAATTTCTGGGGAATCACTTTCTGGGCAATGGGTTTCTGGGGTATGACATACAATCATATGTAACGCATCCGTTGGGAATAGGAAGTCCAAATCTAGTATCATCTTTTGTAGGCGATTTTGCTTGACTTGTAATTTATTGCGGTGAGTTTGAGCACAGTTGTACCAGGCAGGGAAGCCATACGCAACCGTAGGCCGGAAGACGGTTTTGGATAGCAATAACTTGATGCTGGGGCCCTTCTTAGCCGTGCGGTAAGACGGGCGGCAACAAAGCAAGATCATGCTGAGGGTGGCTGGGTTCGATTCCCAGAGCCGGTCTAGGCAATTTTCGGATTGGAAATTGTCTCGACTTCCCTGGGCATAAAAGTATCATCGTGGTAGCCTCATGATATACGAATGCAGAAATGGTAACTTGGCTTAGAAACCTCGCAGTTAATAACTGTGGAAGTGCTTAATGAACACTTAGCTGCGAGGCGGTTCTGTCCCAGTGTGGGGATGTAATGCCAATAAGAAGAAGAAGAATAACTTGATGCTGGGATTTAGGCGAGACCGTCTTTTCACGAGCGGGTATAGACTTCTTGTTAGTTTTTGTACATTTTTGTATACATGACGCCACGTGACAACCAAAGTTTAGCTTTTTACCCAGAATCACACCAAGGTAGCCATTAATTGAAGACCATGGAACTTCAGCATCGTTGCAAGATACGTTTCTCTGCGGTAGGTATTTTGGGCTTCGGTGACGTGTAAAGAAGATCGCCTGAAATTTGTCAGGATTGGCTTTAACTTTCCATCTCTCTTGATGCTTCTGAATCGATTCGTGTGCTTCTTGAAGTTTGTCGGTCACAACATTTTGGTCGCGATTTGAAGTAATGAATCCAGCTTCGTCCGCAAACAGGTAATATTGTACCCCGTCAACTTTGACGATATCGGCGGAGAAAATGTAGTATAAAGTTGGGCTTACCACAGAACCTTGGGGAACTCCAAAAGGTACTACTACTGGGTCTGCTTAGCTTAGCTTAGCTTAGACTGACTGTACATATCAATGGTTGCTACTCCGTGATTGATCAGAACTGGTGCAAATTGCACTACGATCCAAGTAAATAGTGGTTGGGATTTACCATCTATTCTCGAAGTGCACGTTTCAGCAGCTCGCAAATATTGATCAATGACGGCGCCGGCCAAGTCCTTACAGTCAGTTGGGAAAGGGAGGGAATGTGAGTGTGTGGTAATTGTTGCTACTAGAGACCGAGAATACCTCTGCATCTCCACATTTACCACGGGAAGGAAGTAGTGTTAGTTGGGTGGGGTAATCAGTAACATAGATCGGGATTCACCATGGAAAGTGATGTGACCTATGAAACTTCTACACAGCAGTATTAGCATTTCCCTAATTTGTTCAATTGTTCATTCTTCGCGAGAATAAACAATCAATCGCTCAAAGTGAGCGATTGTTCTTTTGAATTTCGGATTAGGCGCCCGCGTTATCATTTCATTAACGTAAGAAAAGTAAAAAGAAACGGGATTGAAAATAATTGATAGTAATCGGAAAGCTAATGTTATTCAGCAACCCTTATTTTATCTCTATTTGACGTTAAGTAAGAATGTAAATTTACGTTCATTTTACATGTCGTTTATTTTGCATTACTTTCGCGCGCGCGTGTCTGTCACTTGCCTTGACCAGTATACCGTAATCAGGATCTCACTGGTATTAATCCTGATGTGCCGGTTGGCACTCGTGTTGGGCTTGTGCGCTTTGAGCGGCACACGGTCGCTTCCCAGTCTACATAAAATCGCACATGGTGCAATACAAGATGCTAAATTGGAGACGATATACATACATGTTGTGTAGAAAAGTACCTCTATCGCCTGCACTTCAGCATCCTACACGACACCATATACGTTCATGTGTTGACTGGGTTTGATAGGGCCTGCTTATGGACACATGCAGCTTTTTGTAGAGGTTTAACAGAGCCCACCGTCAAACCCCACCACATCCTAGGCAGGCCCCCTAACTCGCAGTGGCCATGGGGAGGGGTCGTCAAGCCCTTGGACATAGTCCCTGCTGCCCCTACCAAAAGGTACTACTACTGGGTCTGATGTATAAACGTTTACCGAGACTTTAAAAGTATGGCACGTCAAAAAACTACACACAATTTAAAGAATTAGCATAGGAAAATTTCCTAGTAGCATTTTGTGCCAACCAAACTGCTCGTTCGGGGTGACTAATCTTGCCCCATTTGCAAGTTCATGTTAGAATGTCTAATTTTCGATCGAATTTATTTATCTCAACGCAGTTAGTACAACACCTCCTATATTACTTATGATACTTTCACTATTATATTACTAAAAATGTTTAAATTTCACATTGCTTGAGATGAGATTACATGTTTTATAGAAACTGTGTTTCGCATGAGAAACAATGCTGCAAATTATTTTACCTTGCCATACTCTACCAAAATTAAATTGTATCATCACATCAAGTGACAATAAAGTAGAATCAAATAATACCTTCTATAAAGTCTTAATATCCACATTTAAATGTATACGATACTCAAAAACGACCCTGACTTATATTACCCCGTAACCCATCTTGCCCCACCTTATCCTACATCTAAAATGGTGGCAGAATCGTGATGAACCAAAACTTGGACTGGTGCATTGTTACGGTTGGTTTCATGTTGTTCGAATAGTTGAAAATATGTATTCGATCGAGTCTGTATCATTTGTGCTATTTTGTGTATGTTTTATTTGTTGTTTCTGTGTCTGGACCCAAGATGAAAGCCTGAAAATAGGCAATAAAATGTTTAGTTGTGATTTGTCCCAAGTTTGTTCCAGACACAGACATCGAATCGTTGATGCCTAATGGCATTAATTGATTCGAGGTGCCCAAAAAAATAGGATAAGAATCCTGTACAAAGGCTCAGCTACTAATTGCTGTAGACAAAAAGCGCTATACGCGCAATAAAAATATACATTCATGCGGGATTTGGTTGATGGACCAAAATCTCATATGAAACCTCGTCATTTCCCGTAGTGGGCACCACCTAGCCGTCTCTCTCAGGGCACCAGGAGAGAACGTGCATTATTTTAATTTGTTAATTGTTACATGTTGCTTGAGTATCTTTATGTTTGTATAACATAAATTTGTTACAGCATGGTGAAAGCACGACAAGGCCCACCTGGGAAGCATTGTTCTGAAAGACGAGTGGGTTGAGAAATTCGTCTACCTTTGCTGTTTGATAACGGCTGATAATGATGTTAATCGTTAAATAAGAAGACGAATTATCTGTGCAAGTCGGGGTCCATATGAAACTGCGATAAAAAAGATTCACACCCACACCGAATAATCACTGTAATAACCAAAAGCCTTCGAATAAGTTCGAATCACCCCCATGAAACGGCTGTCATCCACGAACAACTCGCCTGAAGCCAAAAACATGGTGCTGGATGTAAACATTGCCGGTTAAGCAATAAACACATGAAGTCAGAACAGTCGGATGCGTAAGCGGCATGTGTTGCATTGTTAAGTTACACTGTTAGAAAAAAGTACCTAATATTAAGTACTTTTCACTCAAATCGGGGGTTCAGTGTGGGAACCCAAAATTAGGTATTTTTTCCTTGAAATTAAATAAAATTCACCTATTATTAAGTAAAATAAACTTAATTTTAAATACAAACTAACCAAAAGTTAGGTAAATTTCACTCAACTTTTGTAAACATGAGATTACCCAACGTTGGGTTCCCACACTTTAATGCCCTTGTTGAGTGGTTTTGCTCTTCATTTTATGACAACAAAGGGAAGAGGGAGGGAGATGCAAGAGAAAAAAAGTACCTAAAATTAGGTACTTTTTTCTAACCGTGTATATTCAACGAGATGTATTGCATTGCTGCGTGACTCGTTATTATTTTGCGCTTTGATGTTGCATGAAGAAGAAGAAGCAGAAAGATGATATTTAAAAAAAATTCGCACGGTAGAAATCATACGAGGATATTTTTTGAAACTCTTCTCTGAAACTCTAGAGGCAATTTAATTAAAAACGGTAAACAGTACGGGGTTGGACTTTTCTTATACTGTGTATTAAGTGTGATATCACAGAATAAAAATTGAAATTGAAATATTGTGTTTATTGTGCAATAGAAAACAAGACATACCCCGTACTGCTTACCGTTTTTAATTAAATTGCTTCTAGAATTTTAAAGAAGTTCAAAAATGTCTTCGTATGTTTTCCCGTGCGAATATTTTTGATTATCATCTTTCTGCTTCTTCGTCATGCAATATCAAAGCGCCAATCGCCAATGCTCTCGCGGCGGTATGAACGGAGCTTAAAATAGGAAAGGCAACACTAGCGCCACTCAATCGGTAGACGGCTTCAAGATAACTACATCTCATTTCAGGGGGGTGGTTCGAATTGGTATCATTTGTTTATAAACGCTTAATAGAAATTATTTCAGAGAAAATTTTCAAAACGACTTATCTGCTTTTGTAAACAAAGATTCAAACGACGATTTGACGAATCTGATAGCTCTCCCACGTAAACCAACACCATCAACAGGTAGCGGAAACATTCGCCTACCTATTGGTGGTGTTGGTTTGCGTGGGAGAACTATCAGATTCGTCCGATTCGTCAAATCGTCGATTAAATCTTTGTTTACAAAAGCAGATAGTTTTGAAAATTTTGTCTTGATTTGTGTTTGGAAAAATAGATAAATCAAGCATAATTTTTCAAAACGACGTATGTAACAAAAGTAAACAAAACGAGGTTTTTAATACAACGTGACAATCACACGTGGATTTATATAATACGCATCGATTTTACTGATTTCAGATCTTAAATTTCTTTAATTCAATCTGTATGTAAAACGTATGTAAAAAAATCTATTTTTGAAGTCTCACTGTTACATACGTCGCTTTAACATATGGGAACTAAGAGCGACCTATGTAACAAAAAAAAAGCAAAACAAAACAAAACTGTAGTTGCGTCAATCGTGCACTATGGAAAACCGACCAATGTACACCGACGTGCGTGCAGCATACCGGTGTATGAATAATTTTATCGTTTTTCACAGTGAATTTGAATAAACTGAGATTTGATGTGAAGCACGCTTATTACGTGTCATGTAATGACGGATGCCAGCGGAAAAAGTATTGAAAAAGATTTAGTTTTAAAACAGTTTTAGAAAAAGTTTTGCCAACTTTCTGCAAAGGATTTTTCGAATCCACATAATTGTTACATACGTCGTTATGAAAAATTATACTTGAAATACATTCAGTATTTCGGAAAATCGGAAAATTTTCACTTGCCATGGTAAAAAACAGGCAAAGTAAGAATATATTTTTTTCAAAATTTTTGATGTTCATATCAATATTTTTGTTGCTGGAATTCAAAACTACAAAGAAAACCAACTTACCAATGCACTAATTGAATGTGTTATGGAAACCAACATAAAATAGTAGTTTGTGCAACTAGTTGCAAAAAGATGATTTTTTCAGCACGAGTTGTACGTTTATCCAACGAGGCTTGCCGAGTTGGATAAATACTACGAGTGCTGAACAGTCTTCCCACGAACATGTGTGATGTTCAACACAAGTACATTTTCATCAACTCGTGTTGAACACTGAACATGGATTATTGACGTACTCGTGTACAAAGGGATACCCAGTACCTACCTAAACGAACTTGTACTTAAGTACAAAACACATGTACAAACTTGCTTTCAGGTCCGAGAGTCGACCGGCAAGAGACAAAGAGAATGAACAAAATGGAATTCGAAAACTGTGCACGCTGAAATGAAGATACACAGTGATGGGTGGATCTGGAAGACTTTTTTTTTCGAATAATTTTCTAATGTTGCAAAACTTTTTCACGACGTTGGTAACCAACTGACATGGACCTTCAACATCACGTAAACAATAATTAAGTTTACAGAAGATGTTGATAAATTTGACTTCGATTCACATACCGCTATATAACTTTTGTTGAGCGTGTACATTCAACAGGGAAGGAATAGAAAGCGTATACTCATAGATCAGTGGAACAATTTCTCGACTCTCTGTTAATGTATTCCTAATAAAACTAAGTTGTGTATTGTCACGCTTTTAGAAATGCTCCATCGGGAGAGAGCATTTTGTGTTGCACTATGGGACCGCTCACAAATTACGTAACATAAAATTGGGCGAGTCCAGTCCTCTTCTTTGGAGCACATTATGTATTGACAATTTAATTCTTTTGTCTGAATCGTAACCCTTGAGTCCCCTTCCTCCCTATATAGCGTCACGTAATTCATCCACAGCCCCCATGGATGCACAGCTTTTTTTGTCAAAAACTGGCTTCGTGTTGGAAAATACCATACATAACATATTACGCAATAGCCTCCACAGACTACCAGCTCTTTGACTTAATGATATCAAAGATCACACACCTCACTTTATTTTAAAATGATATAAAATGACTATACTCGTAATCTGTACAGACTATAACCTAGGAATGTTCAACTGAACCATTGCGAATAACAACAACATTGTCCTCTCAGAATTGTCCTCAGAATTAACTAAACACGCAACAAGCGATTATTGACTTTGACTTTGCAACAAAATAGGGGCATAATACTTGAAAGATATAAACTTAATTTTTGCGTGAACACTTTTGGTGGCCATTTTACTGAGCCTTCTAAAATACAAAACCTCATGAAAATATTGATATACAATAAATTTGCTTATATCCGCACATCTATGAATTTGTTCACTGTCTACATTTGCTTTGTTTGAGAACCTTCTGGAACGCTATTCAACCACGGGACTGACACTTGTATACCTCTACCACAGTTCATTTCGTAGCCAACATAGAAAATTCCGCACTGACAGCCATAAGAAGAATCATGGGAAAGAAAGAGATAGGTGCGTTCCACACTGACAGCTCCATAAACGACAAGCAGAAGAAAGGAGACTGCATCTACACTACGAAAACACAACCAAAACATCAGACCCCCGTATTCAACAGCAAATTTTACAGCCAGAGTGTACATGTGTACTGTACATATGTACAGTACATCGGTACAAAATGAAACTCGAACGCAAGTTCGGGTACAAGTATACATTTCGTGCGTATACGTATAAACACGAAGCAAGGGTACAGATGGAGTATACGAACAGCTGTACTCAGCGTGTTTGATGTTCGTTTGGGAAGACTGGTGCTGAAAAATCGAGTTTTGCAACGAGTTGCACACGCTATTTTTTGCAATGACGAAAAATGGGCTTTAATATGATAAATCTATACCAAAATTGTTCAATCGAATTTACTCCACATGATCATTCATGCCAATAAATTATGTTGCGGCAGAGAACAATAAGATTCCATCTTATCGTGCCAAATTGCATAGCTTGAAAAGCTATGAAGCGATGGATGCAATTGCCTTTGGAAAATTGTGATGTTTATGTCCAACAAACCATTTCATTTATTACGAGAAACTTAGAGTACACTATTTAAACACTTACCCAAACTAATTCAGCTAAATGTAGTCATGTAACTACTGTCCCAATGTAGGTTTTTCATTATAGCACCCAAATGAGTGCTATAATGAATATTATGCATACGCCACTTATGGATTCTCATTATAGTCGTTTTTTTTTTGGTTCCCTCGTCTTCAATGGTCTATTTTGTTTTCTTTTCCATTACAGTTGACATTGATGTAACAGCAATCAATGACTCAGGTCGCGTTGTTCTGGATTATGCTTCCGATAGCAGCACCGACGAGGATGCTACTCTGGTTGGCAACACATGGCGTGGGTACGATATGGACAACTCCGACAACGAAAGCGTTGATTCACAGAATGAGGATCTCTTGAAGCATGCCGGAATCTATACCGCTGAGGAAGCAACCATGATAACAAAGGAAAAGTTAATCCGGCTGCAAACGCTGTACATCGACCAGTTCCATCGTTTACAGCATGTGCTGAAGGAGAAACGCAGACGATACCTCCACGACCTGCGCCGCGAACGGGAACAGTACTGCAGTATCCATGACCAAGTGAAGGATTCACCAAAAGAGCGCAAGCTGTATGAGAAATTGAAAGCTTTGAATCACTACCATCGTAAATATGGGATGGATGCTATTTTGCACCGAAAATATCTGGAAAAGCGAGCCAAGGCTACGGAGGGTTTGCATCAGAAAGTACCGCCCCATCCGAAGTGTGCATTCACCGAGGGAGGTGTCAAATGCGGTGAGAGAACCCTCCCGTGTTGCAAATTTTGCCGAAAACACATACTCGAGGACAAGAAGCAAGTGCTGTTCAAATCTTGCGGAGTCGAAAAAAGCGGCGTCGTGTGCCAGGAAGCCTTGGCAAACATTTTCGAGGATGCCACTTGCTATCTCCATGTTGAACTGCCGGCACATAAAACGTTCACCAAGAAGAAATACGAATCCGAATCGGACGGGGAAGATGATTTGCCTTTGCAGACGATCAAACAGGAAGCGTCATCCATTCCAAAACTCGAAAAACAGTCGCCATCGCAGTCGTCCAGCACAACGGCTACGGCAGCGGAAACCGAAGATCAGGAAATGTCCTCCGAGCCCCCGCTTGTCGAGCACAACATCACCATCGCTCACGACGTTGAGCCAGCTAGTCTGGAAGATTCACTTCCGGTGAGTGTGATCCCCAAGCCGATGCCACTGGTGGGTAGCCCTAAAACAGAGGAGATTGCTGAAAAATCGCCGGATGTATCTCTGGCGGAAATATCGTCGCCGCCACCAGTTGATCTGAAAGATGAAACCCAAAAGCTGACGGACGATTCCTCCAAGAAGGCCGATTGACAAAGGGAAATAAAAATGCCATTCCGGTTTTGGTCTCAATTTAATTGATTTTTATTGTATTTCCTTCATTTTTCATTGTAATAGTTTCATTAAATATATAGTCGCGATAGTAAAAAAAACGATAGACAAAAAATCACTTAAGAACGGTTCAAAATATAACCTGATCGTAAATAATAATCAATAAAAACTCACCATGTTCAAATATGTTTGTGTCTCCTAAAGGTAGTTGCTATAATAAATTTGGAATAAAATTTTCCGCTAAGTCGATCACGTGGTTTTTATCATCTCTTCATTACTACTGCTCTCTTCCTTTTTTATTGTTGCAGGCGGTCTGGTTTATGCAGCTATACCTATTATTTATGCTCTCAGTTGAATTTGGCTGGTGAATTGGGCATTTTAGTTGAATAATCTGTGTAATACTAAGAACTGGTGGTATTCGTATCATGGCTTGTACAACTTGATTATTTTCGTTGAAGCGAAACTTGGCTTAATTTTCTTGCCTGGAACCATGTTACTTACACCACAAACTTGTGTTTAGTTTAGCGTTATGCTATGGTTTGCGATATTCTATGGGTTTGTTGTAGTAAGGTTTTAAATGACGAATGTAATAGCATGAAAAAGAGTATGTGCCATTCACAGTAAACAGCCTTTTATATAATCAGCGAACAAAATGTGCGGGAAGTCGATGCGCATTTCTGTTTACTGAAATAGAATTAAACAAATCAACGCAATGAACGCATTGTAGATAAGAACTACGCTGATGTTGATTTTCGGGTAAAAGACTTGTTTACCTTTCGGCGAATTCTTGATGAATTTCTTAAGCATAATATGCTTACGCATGCCATACCATGTTTACTAATATTTATTGACTTCCAGGCGGCATACTCAATTAGTCATATGTACTACGAGTGTTGTGTAGAGTTGAAGGGACGAAAATGTTCAAATGATATCATTTTGGTTCAAACAAGAAGCACCGCGTGGTAAGCGAGATGGAAAGTGAGCAATCTTAGCCGTCACAAGTGACAAAACAAAGATAAACAGCATCGCGTGGCATGTCGATTGATCTTTTGAATAATCCTAATCAAAACGCAGGGAGAGATATTCAGTTCAAGTATTGACAAATCCAAGTGATAAAAAGAAGAAGACATGCGATGGTGAGAAACAACAAAATCGTTCATGGCGAAGTATACGGCGGCGATTTTAAAATGTCCGTATAAAATTAAAAACCAATTCTAATTAAACACTAATCAATGCAAAGTGCGAGAAAAATGGAAATCTATATTTTAGGTGCATTACACGAAAAAAAAAATTTTTTTAGAATAATGTTTTCCAAATCTAGCTTTTCATTTTTCTCGCACTTTACATTCATTAGTTTTTAATTAGAATACCTTTAGAATTTTATACGAGCATTTTAAAATCGCCGCCGTATACTTCGCTATGAACGATTTTGTTGTTTCTCACCATCGCATGTCTTCTCCTTTTTATCTCTTGGATTCGTCAATTGATCCGTGGGAATTCTCGACTTCCTCAATTGGTTCACAGTTTATTATTAGGGGCTGTCCATGTACCACGTGGGAAATTTAGGAGGAAGGGGTGGTTTGGCGGATGTCCACGGCTCACACATTTTTTTTAAATTCATATGAACAATTCGACATTGTTGTTTCATAAGAGCGAAAGTCGCAAACGTAAACATTAATCTCTTCTGCTGATTCCAGGAAGATTAGAGACTTCTGACGGTATTTTCCACTTCCGTTCGGTAGAAGGCGCGGAGCTAGTTCCAAGTGGTTGTTAGCTGTGAGCGGTCCTAGTTGTTGAGGAATTTGCAGGAAAAGGCATTGTTTACGTTTGCGACTTTCGCCCTTATGAAACAAAAGTGTCGATTGTCCACGCTAATGGAGCGGGGTATGGTAAACTGATCAAAATCCGTCTACGTGGTATATAATCAGGCAGTCTTGAAAAAACAGAACTTCTTCAATTTTTTTAATTTGAATCACATGAGTATTCTATATGAAATGAGAAAAATATAATTCCGAACGAATTACGAATTTCGATTTTTGAGGTTTTGGCTGCCCTCGAACCATTGTGTAACGGTTCGGGTATAGTGAATGATGTGCAGGCCGAAAACACTACTGCACAAACGGATTTTTTTTTTGGTATTAATTCTATGACAGAGGTTCGTCTTAGTTAACGGGTTGCCGATGTGAAGGGGGATAACAATGAGTGTGTATTACTATTAGATGCTGAAACACGCTATTCCACGCATTTCTAATATTGCTAAAATAGTTAAGTTGAAGACCTATCGCTTCTTAGATAGAAGATTGCAACGGTATGGAATACATTTCTATTGCTAGTGATTGCTAAAACATGCGAACAATGCGGAAATTTACACAGTATGGAACGAGAAGACTGGTGTACGAGCAAGGAAAATAATGGTACGGTCCTGGAATTGAACCAACGACCTCCTGCGCATGGATCGATACCAGTAGCCGTAAGACCACCAAATCCGTTTCAAGTATCAGGATATTTTTTCACTCCCAAGGGCTGCTTCCAACCAGTGGAGTTTCTGGAAATTCGGAAGTGTACCACCAGGACTTTCGCGAAGAATCGTAGTCCAGCACCAGTCCTACCTGGATTTAGTCGGTAGAGAACTCAACTCTATTTCCGGAGGAATCGGCTCCACTCTACATCCCGGAGCAACTGGTTCCAAGTATTCACTCTTGGCATGTTCATTATCGACAAGTGCTCCTGGTTATGCCTGCTCAATGGGAACGTTTGCCCGCTCAAGTTCAACATCAGATGGATTGGAAATCATCGTTGGATGGATGGATTGGAAATCATTGTTGGATTTCCTTGAGGAGAAAGAGATTGACATGGCATTCATCTGAACCGGAGGCGCACGTTACCATTCCGGATTTCCGAATAAGAAACCGGAAACGAGATGTAATCGCACTGAGAAACCCTGCATTTTGTAGCTGATCTCAAACTAGATTAACATTTTTTGTAGTGTAAAAAACGTAGTTCGATTATGAAAATTATTTATAAAAAAATTCTAAACAATTAAATTCCTTCGGAGCATTTTAGTTCTAGTTGAAAATCGAAGTGAGCTCTTGCGATAGTCGATTTTTTTCCATCGGGAGTAAAATTCGAATGTTACGAGAGCTCACTTCGGTTTTTAACTGAAACTACCTAATGTAGGACCAGATATTTATGAATGATCATGATTTTGTAATTCAATTCGTTGTAGAATCAATCAATTTAGTTGTGAGCCGAACAATAAAAATACAACCCATAGAATATCTATCGAAACACGGAAAACGGATTTTTTTTTGAAAGCAACGAGAGGAAGTAGATGACTGTTTGCATCAGAACACAACGATCCATGAGGAGATAATTCTTGTACCGTAGTACTTATGGCATTGTCTTTTGGTTATAAAGGTCGTACCTATTTCTCACCTATCATCACGCCGGAGGATATACCCAAACTATTGCTTCATTTGCCGAAGAGGGCTTGGTATTGCTATTGCTATCTTTTTTTTGTATATAGGCATGATTGCTCTAATAAGTTGGTTTATTCCTGTGAGACATGGTAACGCAACTCAGGGGCCTTTGAACCGTCTTAACTAGTTGGGGGTATGGTTTGAATGTGTGTTGGTAATTCGTCCTCTCAACTGTTTTTTTAAACATATTTCTTCAACTGATCTCGAAATCACCTTCCTTGCTACGTGTTTTAAATGTGCTTTTTGTTTTCTGTAACTTATTTCATAGCTATGATTAGCATTTTTTTCTCTGTCATCTGTTACTAGTTTTGTTTTTGTGAATAATAATTGTGCTATATCATTCGAATTTAATTGATAACTGCTGCATGTTCGTTAATTTGGTACATTGTAACTGTGGTCGACTGTTGGAACAGTCTTTTACATTTACCTTGTTTTCATCTTACCGTGTGGTTAATAATTATTTAATAAACTCCTTTTTGTAGTAGGTAGTAGTAGTTACTATTTTCTGCATCGCCTAACTTCGTCGTCATACACAATTCGCTTTCGTTTCATTTCAGAATTTTATTGTTTTTTTTTCTCTTAATTTTCATATAATAAATGGTCAGAACGTACAATCTAGTTGTAAATGGAAATGAACAACGGAGAACAAAAAAATTGACTACAAATTGAAATACATCAATGGCATTTTTTCCTGGCAGCAGGAAACAAAAAATATTACCTGCCAGGTGTAAATAAATCGAACGGGGCTATACGCTCCTGAACTGAACCAATCTATACTAGAAAAAATCTTCATCATCATCATCACTGTATATTTAGTGGATTTCCGGGTGTCGCTGAGCAAGCGCGCAGAACGAAAAAAAACCGCTTGCACCGCAGAAAAGCCTTCTACGTGTGTTTGTGTGAGTGCGTGACGAGACAATCCAGCTTACCAGAATGTAAAGCCAGCTCCGTTACCACCATGCAGGAAGTTGTTCTTCTTCTTGGTCATCACAACTTGTTGGCCTTGCATGGCGGCAATCTGGGCCGCATTGGGAGCGATTCCGGGTGGCGGAGGGGGAATCGTAGCCGATCCGGCACCTTTTCCGAATCGCGCACCGGCGTCGTACATAGCACCCTGCGGATAGAATTTTAAGGCTGAGATCCCCTTATTTAGGTATTAGCAAAAGTGATTTTTTTTACCTGCACTTGATACATCGGAGGCTGATACACTTGTGGTGGCTGTGGTTGCGGAGCAGTCGCAATCGGATACTGGTACATCGTCGGGTGGTGTACGGGTTGAGCGGAAATGGCCGCAACGGCAGCCTGTTGAGTAGCAGCGGCATACGGTGGCGGCGGGGGAAGATGGTGAGGAGCGAACTGATGCATCTGGGCAGCCTGTTGCGCGGACGGATTCACGCTCCAGCTGTTGGTGTAGAACGGCTGCTGGTGGACAATCCCCGGTGGATATGGTGGATAACCGGCTGGTGTCATGCTCGTCACCACGGAGTTGTACGATGGCGGTAGCTGTGCGTGCGCTGGAATCTGAAACGGAAAATTAACGAATTGATTTATGGGTACTACTAGTTTAGAAGATTCTGTAAAGATTTGTTGATCCAAACGATAATAGTTACCTTATATAGGAAGTGTAATTTAGATCTATTAAGGTGGTTATACAACAAAGCCACAAATCGGTCATCTTGGAAACCACGTGCTTTTTCTAGTGATTTTTAAAGAGCACGAATTGAGAGAACCACAACGCCCATGGGGAAGAAACATTCGTAGATCGTTTCCTTACTCATGCTAAACAATCGATTTTAATTTCAGCATTGTACGAAAATTTTTACGCTAGATTTGAACTTTTGATGATAGGAGTAGAAAACCGTGTGGTGAATTTGAAATTCACCACATGGCTTGATTGTATAATCAGTATTCGGTTCAATATGAACTAAACATGACCATTGGTAGCTCGTACTGACCATGATATTGTCAAAAATTTCTCTATGTGTTAGGTTCCATGTATGTATTTGAAGGATTCAGTGTCATGTACGGTAAGCTCAAGAAGGCCAAGATATTATTTTGCTCCATGTATCGGGTTATTGCTCTGTTTGTGACGTACTCCTGTCGAATGCTTACTGGCGCTTGTCCGGCCACTGCCAGTAAGGCGTTCAGTAGTGTTGTACGAGTGCATCCAGTTACTTTCCTCAGACATTGATTGTTCGTGACTGCTAATTTGTTCCGATTAGTTGGACTAGCATTGTTATGTATTACACACCCATATTCCATAACGCTTTTTATTAGTGCTTCATATATTCTGTTCATCACTTGTGGATGGGAACCATTTTTTATTCCAGATATAACCTTAACCATGTTCAGTCGATGCGATAGTTTCTCCTGTAGTTCTCTATTGTGCACTCCGAATCCTAGGCCGCGATCAAAAGTGACTCCAAGATATCGATGCGTCCGAACCATTTCGATCTTCACGTCGTTGATTTTTATGTTATTTCTCTGTTGCTGTTCAAGAAGGTTATAGCTTTTGTTTTTTCTGGATTTATATGAAAGTCGAGTTCAGAAGCTGCCATTACAAATTTGTCCATGAAGCTCTGTGCTTTATTCTCCAGCTGTTCCAGTGTTTTTGCTCGGATCATAATGGCAAAATCATCTGCATACTGCACCTGAACAACTCAATCTTCTTCGATGTCGTGAAAGCTCAACGTATATAATATGTTGAATAAAGTCGGTGATAAGACGTCTCCCTGTGGTAGCCCATTATTGATTGTTCTTTTCAGTATCCTGTCCCTCATTTGGAAAGTGATGACTCTGTTCTGTAGAAATGAAGCAACTCAATTGGATATTTCCGCTGGAACTTTTAAATTTACCATCTTGGCCAGAAGTTTTTGTGTATTCACTGCGTTGAATGCGTTACTAAGGTCAACGCAAATCATCGTTGTTATCCATTTCTCTCTCTTGTTTTGTTGAACGGCGTTCGTCACGTGAGCCAGTGCTGTGGTAGTCGACAGATTTTTCCTGCAGCCAAAACAAGTTGGCTTAAGTATCCTGTTACTATCCAAATGATCCTGAAGTAGTTCAAGTACTGCTGTATTTGTGAGTTTTGTTAGTGTAGATATCAATGAGATTGGTCGGTTTCCTTGTGGCGAGGATTGATCCCTGCCCGGTTTCGGTGTGGCAACAACTCGAATAACTTTTAGTTCATCCTTTAAGACGCCTCTCATCCACATATCGTTTATGTCACGTATTACGCACTCGGTGACGCTGGGTTGTAAGCATTTCAGAATTTCGTAGCTGATCCTTTTTTCGCCTGGTGCTGATCTGTTCTTTTTGCTGGCAAGAATCCTATCCCATGTTAGCTTATTCTTAATGTGATTTTGTGCAACACATAGCGACGGATTGTCTACTTGTAGGTCGTTCTGGCCGAAGTGGGTATCGAAAAATTCCTCTGTCAATTCTTTGTCGTCGAAAAGCACATTGTTCTCTTGTTTGTATGTCCTTTTTCCTGTGATCCTACCTATTCTTAACCATAGTTCCTTGGAGCTTGTGAACGGTGTGATTTCGTCTGCAAAATGTTCAAATTTCTTCTTAACCTCGCTTCTTTTTGCTCTTTGGAAGGCGGCTGCCTTTTTTAATGCTATTAGATTGTCCTGTGTCGAATTCCTATTAAACTCTCTGCGTGCTTCCGTCTTCTTTTGCCACGCTTCGTCGACTTCTTTTGACCACCACATTTTAGGTACTCTCCTATCCTTTTTCTTATTGGCTTCAATTATTTTAACCTGTTTCGAAAGATCCTCTACAGTTTGTGTTGCATGTGAGTTCAACTTTGCTATTTGTTCTCCTATTTGTTTCTTATTGTATACGAACTTCACTTTTGTCTTATTCTGCGCTGCTATTTTTGTTTCTATAGTCATGTGATGGCTACCCAAACTGAAATCTAAAACCGCCCATTCTGCATTCAAATAGATGTCTGCTGAACAGAGATTGAAGATGCCTTCCTACCCAGCTAGATTGGTATATACGTATACGTGTTATTGTTAAGGTCTCTGTATTTTTCACAAAGTTAATAGTTTAATTGAGTGATCTAACAAAACTGCAAAGGTTAGTGTCCATTGCTATAACGGGAGCAATGCGTAGCACACACACACACACACAAAGGTTGATGACCAACTGGTTGCCCAAGTAACCACCAAGCATTAATTATTACATGTAATCAATCACAGATCAACATATTTAATGCTTATTGCATTAGATTAAATTTAACGATGTAAAGATGTATTTATTGATCAACTGTCAAGGGGCCATCCACAAAGTACGTCACGCTCCAAGGGGGGAGGGGGGGTTTCGAGCCGCGTGACGACTCATACAAAAAATTTAGATGTTTCATACAAAAAGTGTGACGAAGGGGGGAGGGGGGGTTGAAAATCGCCAATTTTTGCGTGACGTACTTTATGGATCTTCCCCAAGCAACGATACAGTAGTTTAGCATTACGAATGCAGCGATGCATTACTTATGTTTTATTTCAACATGTCGAAGTAATGAAGCATTATTTTGGTCGTAAAGGGGCCTTTTTCCACTTTAAGTCAGCTTTAATGGCTATATTATTTGCATGCATATTAGAGTGGAGCGTCATGGTCATTTTTTCAAATCAATGGTTTTTCGAAGCCATTCTGGGTCCTGAACAACTGTGCAGAATTTGGGACCGATTGGTTGCTTCCTCGCTTTCCGCATTGCGTTTGAAGTTTGTATGGAAATTAGTATGGGAGAACGTATATTTTGCCTTTCTACTTCTAGAGGTTTCAGTTTATCGTAAACCAAGTGGGACATTACGTTAAAGTATAACCCTAAGGATGCCGAAAAACTTTACTGTAGAAGGTACGTTGCTGAAACGTCCACGAAAAAGTTATAACGCTTCGAAGATTGGTTGTTCGAAGATCGTTTATTCTGCCAGAACTGCTGAACTACGTGTATCAATAATTTAACTGAGTGTTATTTCAAAATTATTGATTGTATAGGACTTTGGAGCCAATGGGAGATATTCGGAATGATTTCACAAAGTAAAAATTCCAACTAGAAGAAAAATGGGTTTTGCTCGCGAGAAAATAATATTACATAATAAATTAGTATCACACAATTCAATTTACTTTCACTGTACAAAATTCTAACAGGCCAAAAAAATTAACACATTTTTAATAAATTACTCTATTGCTATGCAAGCTACTAGTCAGGCAACCCTGAATAGGAAATCAAAGAAAAATATGCCTGACTTTCTTATATAAGCTTCAGTTTACGTTAATAGTTTATTGAAAAAAATGTATATAGACGGACAGCTCATATTTTTGAGATATATCTGCCAGTCAAGTAACATTTGCATATTGGTCGCTTCAACGTTGTTCTAAAAGGGTTCATTTACGGGTTGCGTTTCTTGTATCTGTCTCAGTTTATAGATACAAAATTCCAGATTACCAAAGAAAGTGGTTTTTATTACAAATGCAACAGACCATGATAGGCTGGTTATGCAATGAAATGTCAAAGTTAGTTATCCCGTGAATATATGTTTTGACATGACTCTTACACCGAATTGAGAAACATTTTGATTGATGTGTAGGGTACATGAAACTAACAAAACACTTACATGCCACATAGCATATAACTTGCAGAACAACTGAACAAAAATAAATGAAATGCTGCTTTGTAAAATGAATTAACTTGTTATTTTATACAGTGCAAAGTTCTTTTGCACTGTCATTATATAATAAACAAATAAGGCGTTTATTTGATTGAGTTTTAACATAGTTTCAAAGTGCGTCAAATTAGGAACAACTTTGCGTCAAATAAGGAACATGGTAAAATTAGTGCGTCAAGTTGGGCACCTTAAGTACCTACCACATAAACACAGATATAGAAACTAAGAAATGAACTTATATTTCGAAGTTTCATTATTTGTACACATTCTATAATAGTAGAAAGCTCGTTATGCAGAATATTAAGCGAATCCACTTTGCAATTATTTTTTAAATAATGATTCTTTTCAAAATTGTCTTAACTGCGTCAAATATGGTGCCTCCACGGTACTAATCTTCATGTAAACTTAAAACGCGATGCGGCATGCGAGGTCGCAACCAATCGAGCCCACATTTGGCACAGTTGATTGGGGTCCCACAACGATTCAGAAAAACCTTGATCTCACTTGATCGGACGAAGTTTTCGTTTTCCCATACAACTGCGCCCCACTCTAATGCATATATAGCTCCATGGTTACTTGGGTGGGTGCCGAAAAGTGTGCTCAATCAAAGAGATTTATAATTCCCAATGTTTCAGTAACCAAAAAGTGCTTAGACTTCAGCAAGAGAGCTCTTTGCACCTTTACTGGCCTAATAACTGGACACTGCCCGAGCAGATATCATTTGTAAAATATTGGCCAGATGATATCTGTCGTTTGTGTAACATGCTACGTGAAACCTCGGAACATCTGCTTTGCAGTTGTGATGAATTGTACAAGAGTAGATCTAATTTTCAAAATAGTGGCTTCATGCAACCAGGAGATATCTGGACTGCAAATCCTGCAATTATGCCGGACTGGGAAAAGACGCGTCTTAGGTTGTTTACTTGACAAATGGTGATCAACCTAGAAGATGCGAATAGTTAATAGTAATCAGAGGTATACTACATGCGAACTCATGCAAACAGCGTGGAACATTTAGAAGAAAGAAGAAAAGTGTGGTAAGAAGACTACAGGTAAATGATGAAAGTAAATAATTAATGAAGGATAAAAAACTAGCACAAAAGAAAAAAAACGTAAAGAAAGATACAGGAATATAATAGGGTAGAGAAAAAAAGAATGAATATGGAGGAAGCAAAAATAAAAAGAAAAAAATAAGAGAAGAAGGAAGAAAAATAAATAGAAATGAAGGAAGTAAATGGAAAACAAAGGAAAAGAAAGAGAAAAGCGAACATGGGTAGTAGGGGCAATATGAACATACGGGGCAATATGAGCCACCCTCATTTTGAGCTTATTGACAAGTTTTATCATGTAAAAGTTATATGATCTTCAAGAGGATGCTACAAATATGCATCAACGTGAAAACCGCATTAAAATTCAATTCAAACATGAAAATACACTTGAAAATGTAAATTTTCGCTGCATAGGCAAAATTATTATATGATTTGAAGTTTATAAATAAGGTTTTGACACAAAACTGATTAAAATACAGGTCAAAAATACACCGCAATCAAAAGATATATTAAAATTGAATATTGTACACACATGTTTGTATTGATACAAATCTGAATTTATCATAAAACTTTTTTTTTCCAAAACCAGTCTCTATGGGGCAATATGGGCATACCTGCACAGAGAAAGATATCAGGCCTTAAAATACGAACAAGTTCAAATTTCAGTAGTCAAATACAAGAATATTATCATATATGTAAGATTCATTACGGAAAAATTACAACAGCGCATTACTGCGATTGAAACAGAAAAAATGACCATTGGCCAATTGAAATGTGGCTGTTCAAACGATGAAGAGTGGCAAATCGGTTCAGTCTGCTGTTGTGCGTTTTTTTAATTTTATTTGGTATGGAATACTCACAACTGTTGTAGGAATATCATATTCTTCCATATTACGATACCTTTTTCGCCTAAATAAACGTTTTGGATGGGTGGCCCATACTGCCCCAAATGGTGGCTCATATTGCCCCGTATAGTCGGGAACACACATTGAAATCAATACATTTTCAAAAGTGCATTCCAACAATTTCCAAACGCACATTTCATCATTCATCGACGTAATACGAAAGGTAACACTCCCTAGTATAAGTCAACTACATTTTGAAGGATGATTTTTTTTAGCTTTTCAGCGCTTTTCGGAACGATTTCCTTAGGTGGCCCATATTGCCCCGATCACCCCTATAGCCTTTACGTATACTTAGTATACGAGAAAGGCAAAAAAATAAAAATAGAAAGAAAGAACATAGAAGAAAGTTTTAGAATGGATGAAAGAAAAAGAAATAAAGAAGGACGGACCCATTAACGTCGGTTTGGCAAAGCTCGCGGATTGTTCACAAAATCTGTCCTACTTAGGACATTTGATTAGTATGGATTTGATTGTTAAATCAAAATTATTTCTTACTTGGCTGTTCATATATTGCTGATATGCGCCTTGTTGAGCCGCATCATAGGGATAACCTGAAATGTAAAAAAATATATTTATAAAACCGAAATTGTGTTGCAAAACCAATGATATGTAATCTATGCTCAGAGAAGTCGAGAAAATTTCTAATCCGAAAGATAAACTTGACCGGACCGGGAATGTGGCATCACACCTCGGAAATCAATGAATCGCCTGCTTTGAGCGTGCTTACAGCGGCACACTAGGAGTTAACTTTCTGAAATCAGTATGGCGAAAGGCATCTAAGGTTCGATTTCTCAAAATTAAGCACTTTCATCAAAAAAATATTTGGTAGGCATGGTAGCGGACACCGTGCTACATAATTGGTACCAAATATTTTTCATGAAAAGTTCCTTATTTTGAGAAAACCCGCGTTAGATGACTTTCGCCATACAAATTTCTGGCGGTTAACTCTTGCTGGCTATTTTGCGCATATACTATAGCGCCTGGATGTGACAGCGGCGGGTAGAAAATCAGCCACTGCCAATAATTCATTGTTAATAAATTGAGTTCCCACCCATCCCATGTATTTTCAACCAAAAAAAAAAAACGAATTTTGACCAAAGTAGAGCGGATCATTTTTTGTGGGTGGCTACTTATTTCCTGGAAATTGGATTATACGAAAAAAGGGCCATTTTTTTGCTTAGCGGTATTAAGATGAACAATTACAAAACAAGACCTTCTGGTTAAAAGTTGTTACTACTTTCATGGGCGCAAGACCATCATCGTGTTTGCCTCATGATATACAAATGCAAATATGGTAACTTTGCTTAGAGACTTCGATCACTAATGCCATCATAGATAGTGGTAGAAACGAGAAAATTTACACTGTCGTTTTTGACAAAGTATCATTTAGTAATACTTTTTCCCTAAATACTAATAAACGTCAACACAAATTCCATACAATTTGAACCACCTAACTCCTAACATGTTTAAGGACAAAGGAAACCCCATAGCGATAACCTTTGATAGTGTCTCCAATGACTCCATTTATCATCAAAGTGATTCGCTGCTAGCCCTGTATATCGCTTGAGAGAACGTAAGGTAATAACGAATCAAAACACTATTACTCATAAGGTGTTCCATAGTATATAAAGTAATCTAAATATTGCATTTAATCTCCTTTGCAAAATCATTTTTCAAATAGATTTATAGCTATATTCGTGGACATTAAATATTCAAAAGATAGTCACCAAACCAAACATTTTGAATTCTCTCTCATTGGAGCAATCGTCATTAAGAATAAATTGATCACAATAATTTCTGTGGATCATTTACATAACCAATTGCTTTTTGACACAAGCTACAATTTAGGATGAATTAAATACCACCTGAGTCGATCCTACATCGGAGGTAGAGAACCTTGTGATTTCATGTTTTTATTGCATCAAGTGCACATCGCAGTCTTCCTAAAATGATAGCCACCGTGAATCAGACTTCCGATGATTATCGCACTTACCATTATTTGCTTTGTTGTTCATGTTTTAGGATTATCTGCCCTTTTTGCTATTAATGTTAACTTGTAAATTTGTAACTATATATAATTTTTAATACTATATAAGTTAAAATAAATACAAAATTGCGTTAAAGACTTTCTGCTTCTTGTGTAGTAACTTTTTAAATATCGATTTGTTTGTCTCTTCTCAAGAAAATGTCAACTCCGCGCTTGCTTCCTTTTCGCGTTCTTTTCAGTGGCGAAGTGGCGAACGTTGCCATCAAGCTGCAAGACTGCCGTAAGTGAACGAGTGGGCGAGCGACAGAGAGAGGAAATAGACGAATCCAAGTAAAAATAAGAAGAAGACACACGACGGTGTTAACTTTGACAGATCCTACAGCACAGCATAGGAAAATCATTTTAGACAAAATGTAATTAAAATCTGATTGAAGTATGATACGGAAAAAGTTCCGAACTGTATGATAGATACATTTTTGGAAAATATTTAAAAAATTGAGATAAGCTTCCCAATATGTAATTCAAAACTTTTTCCGTACCCTACATTAATCAGATTTTAATTACAATTTCTAGAATTTATTATAAGCATTTTAAATGATCTTCCTATGCTGTGCTGTAGATCTGTCAAAGTTAACACCGTCGTGTGTCTTCTTCTTATTTTTACTTGGATTCGTCTATAGAAACAACTGGTGTGACAAAAAAGGAAAACAAACCTTTTCGCCGAGAAATCGCGGTTGAAGGACGAGGGGTCTGAATAATATAGTCGCCATAGTCCGGAATTTTTTTCAAATGGGCTAAACACAATGGATAGGGGTCGTTCAAAAATGATGTCACAGGTCTTAGGGGGGGAGGGGGTCTGAGATTTTGTGACAGTACATGTACACTCAGAAATAAATTTATACTAAATAGGTTGAAAGTCATACTGACTATTCACCTGGTTGACCCCAAACTCGTATATCAAGACAAAATTTTCAAAACGACTTATCTGCTTTTGTAAACAAAGATTCAAACGACGATTTGACGAATCTGATAGCTCTCCCACGCAAACCAACACCACCAATAGGTAGGTGAAGGTTTCCGCTACCTGTTGATGGTGTTGGTTTGCATGGGAGAGCTATCAGATTCGTCAAATCGTCGTTTGAATCTTTGTTTACAAAAGCAGATAAGTCGTTTTTAAAATTTTGTCTTGATATGATCCAACAATAGGGCACTGCACGGACTGCTTTGTCTCTTTCTCGCTGTAAAGAAATTAGAAAACAACAAGGCCAGTAAACGTCAAAAGTTATAAAGAACGAAAGAGAAAGAGATGTTTCCGTGCAGTGCCCTATACCGCGATAGTATAACTTTCAGTTAATTGTGAATTAGTATAAGTTAGCTTTATTATTATTTAGATTATCTTTCCGAGCAGATTATGATCCAGGATTTTTAGGTTATGTATGCATTTTCTTAGTTTTATTTTCAAATGGTGCCAATCAAATTCAAAACAATCTAGTGTTTTCATCTTTATTTATTCATAACAGGGCGTAAATTGTACGGCTATATCACCGGAATAAAACAATTATGTTTTAAAAAACGTTCTGTATCTTAGCCGAGATATCAGCATCAAAAATCGGTCAAAAAATATGCAGCAGCGAGTGAGGGTGACACACGTCTTTTCCTCTCGTCAACTGATCCACAAAAGTGACAGGGCATTACGATTTTTCCGACTAGTTTCCTGCAAGAGTTTCATCGGAACGGCATAAATTACATCAAGATCTTCGATGTCACCGGCTGCACAAGGGTGACCGCCACAATCCGCTGGCGTTGCAGTTCCAAGCCATGTTGGCCCCTCTTCTGTTTGGCTGCTCGTTCATGCCTTCACGCCCATTCATTCCTCAGTTTTTGATGAAGATGTGCAGAACTTCCTCCTCGACTTCCTCCGGAGTCCGTTGATCCAGAATTGATGACGCCCAAAAAAATCTTCGATTTCGGATGCCGTTGCTGTTACAAGGAAAAATAATTTACATTGAACATCCACAAACATATTTTAACCTGAACTCAGTATCTCACAGTTATCGACTAGTAAATTCATATGCTGTTTATTATAGAATATATTTAAACACTTGTAGATAAATAATTAAAGAAATGGCGATGACTCGATATGAATTCACTACGCGCGTGAAGAAAATAACTGATTCTGCTAGAGACAGATTTATACAAACCAAATATACACGTAAAAAAATAACCTTATATGTTATGGCAAAAAACCATTCGAAACTACTTATACTCTTCATTATGCCACCTAATGGATGATCCCATATCAAAAAACATTCATAAGTTAATGAAAAGTATAAGCACAGACAAACAGACGTAACACTGAGGAAATTCCCATCGACCATGAGCTCAACGGTCGTTTTGAATTCAACTGCTTGGGAGTTTCACATCCAGGGGCGCGCGCATCGTATACCTTTGTATTTGACATCTCACACTAGCGCCTTCTGTTGACATTGTCGTACTAAACTTTGTTTCGTACAACATGCACGTTAGGTGGTGGTAAAATAGCTGGGCGATGGATTTTAAAACAAATTGTTCTAGCTGTTACGTCTGTTTGTCTGTGGTATAAGTTTCGGAATGTATGTGACTAATGCGATGTATAAGTTTTTTCTTATACATGTCATTAGGCGCCTGCTTCAGCAAAAAAGTATTAGAAATCTTAATAATATATAACATTAAATTTTTTTACGTGTATATTCGCGTTATACCGGCTTAGTTTAAATTATAATGTAAATAGTATACATTTTTAAACTAAGCCAGGTATAATATTCAGAAATAACAAAAACGTTTAATTTTAAATCTTTCCAGGCTTACTTCTATTTTTGAGTGTACTAGGTATACAAAAAAGCGTGACAGAGGAGGGGGAGGGGGTCTAGAAATCCCAAAAAGTAGTGGACGTCATATTTGAATCGCCCCATACGTTTGCGTGCGTTTTGACAATTTTTCCCATTTTAATGGGTAGTGGCGCTTTTTCAAGAAAATGGATGAATTTTTCACGGTGGGAATAATATCAACAATAACATAGTACCCATTAATGGGTAAAGTCATCTAACCGTGCAAGACATCGCTCATCCGGACCCAGGGGGGAGTGTCTGTCATCCACGAACAAATCATCCTACCTACACACCCGTTTCAAATCACTCAGAGACTTAGTGAAATTGTATTGCCGTCTCTTTTTTTTCCCACGGAAAAGTTACTCAATTTTCGTAAAAAGTGGAACTACTCAAAATTTGAGTAATTCCACTTTTTACGAAAAATGAGTAAGATTTCCGTGAGAAAAAAGAGACGGCCATACAATTTCTTTCAGTCTCTGAGTAGTTCGAAACGGGCGTGTACACTCAGAAATAAAATAAATCCTTAAAAGGTTTTATATTAATCTTTGTATTCATTTTTGACAGTTATACATTACATCACGCAGCGTATTTTCGAACGATTAAACTAAAAATATATTTTGTTGATTTCAATAATCAAGGTATTGTCGAATCAAAATATTTAATTATTGAAACTACAGTGTTTTCAGATTGAATCTACAATATTATTGTTGTTTTAACAATATTTTGTATTGTTTTGAATTTGATTCTTTACAATTCAGCGTGTGTTTTTTTATGTGTAACTGTGTATGTCTTCTCCGCGAGTGGAAGTATCAGAGTTATGTGGAGGGAGGGAAAAGTTTAATCCGTCACCAAATTATTCCACAAACTAAAGGTATGTTAGTAGATTTTATTGATTTTCTCAACGTTTTTGATATAGATAATCACTTTTTACGTTAGGATTCAACACGGCTGAGATTCGGGAACATGCACTAGTTTTGAAGGACGCCGAACCAAAGCGCATCCGAACAGTGTCGTCTTTTCCGGGTCCCGGTAACTCATCACCCCGTGCCAAAATTATTAGCAATTCAAATTGAACTGTATTCCATGTGTGTTAATAAACAATAATAAATGACATGAAAATAAAACATTCTACCTATTATTTTGTTGGTTTAATTAAAAGGTTAAGAAAAATAACAATACAATTTGAATGCACTACATATGTATTATAATTTCAATAATAAAATATTTTAAAATCAATTGTACATGCATTATAGAAACAATAATACAGTGACAATTGTTTCAACAATAATATTGTTGAATTAACAATAAAGGTACTAAAATCGTGAAAAACTTTGATTGTAGAAACAACAATATTCTGGATTGATTCAAAAAGTAAATATTATTAGCCCTGAGTTAACAATAATTATTGTTGAATTCAAACCGGAATATTGTTGTTTCTACAATATTTTTCTCTGCGTGATAGTATAAAAAGTATACTATCTGAATTTAAAATTTATACTTAAACGGAATAACGCGAAAATATAATTGATTGCATACTGTCTCCCGAAAAAAATTATATTGAATTGAATATTTCAGTTAAGTTGCCGCGTTTTTTAAGCCTACCGAGAACGACCGAGAAAACCTGTAAAATAAAATGAAAAAACATCCACATCGATATAAACGTGAGCAACTTGAAAGAATAATGCGTAACTCCGATTATTAAATACATTTTATTCTTTTCTTAGAGCCATTCAGCGAGAAGCAGGTTAACCGAAGCAAATCTTGTCCTTGCGGGTTTGATTCCACCAAAGCACCGCGCCATTTCAATTATGACACCGCCAGCGCTGGAACAAGCAGGAGCGACTGCATCCCAGGTAGACAAATCGGACAACAGCATGGCCTATCTGCTCATTGACACGGCCCACATGCTATCACATATGACACGTGAAACTTTGGCCAGCAGTGAAAATTTCTACCACCGGAACTTATTGGCAATTATCATCGATGTTCCGATAACGGGTCATTCCATTGCATCGATCACTACCCTGGAGAGCGAGCGATTGAATCAGGTTCTTCAGTACCGGCGGTGCACGCGCGGAACGTTGACACGCACAAGGAAATGCACCGGTGTCCCGAAGAATCTGGATTGTTCGATCATGCCTGAAAAGCAACAAGTACTGGACATCCACCGCGGTAAAAACGACATCGGCGGAAGACAGTCTGGCTCCGGATCAAGAAGAAGAAAAGCCGTATGCATCCACGCCAGTCAATTAGCCATTGGCTTCGTATCTCCTGGTGATTCCCGCCTGTTTCCAGGGTTAACCAACAGATTAAACACCGCTACAGAAAACGACGTATTGCCGAAAATGTACCAGTTCTATATTTTCGTTGGGACTCACGAAGGAACAAAATTATGTACTTCTAAAATTTTCGTCTCCATTAATCTACGGCTTAATCAATTTATTAAATCTTTAGTGGTCATACAGCATTTTAATAAAGTTTAATAAAAATAAACATTCTTATTTTATTTTTAAGAAGAAAAAAACAATAACAAACTAACATAACCTAGAAAACATACACAAATCCAAAATAAGCTAAACAAAGTATAAAGCCTATCTATACTATCGAACGATTTTGTCAAAGTTATACTAACCCAGTATTTCTGGAACAAATACGAATTTGGGGTCAACCAGGCGAATAGCCATTTAGAATGACTTTTAATCTATTTAGTATACATTATTTTCAGAGTGTAGAGCATCATTATCGGTCGCGAGCATTTTAATCACCCGTGCAGCGCTTTCATTTTAGTTTCGTCACTCGTTTCCGTATCGGTCACTATTTTCGGCTCTCAATTTGGTTGCTGTTTTCCTTACCGGTGACGTTTGACAGTTGACAGTTCATCAAATAGTAGCGCTCTTATCGCGCTACCAAATTTCGTCACCTGTCAGTCGCGCTACTGTTATAGCAGCGCGTTTAGTAGCGACCGGTAAAGTGTCAAGTAATGACAATTTAAGACAATTTAAAAAAATTTGATGTAAGAGTTTCACTGTCATAATCAGAATTCAATATTGAAAGAAAAACTTTCAAATCTATCATTTTAACATTTGAGTGGAAAGTTTTAGCTCTTAAAAATACCAATTTTCCCTTACTTTTCAAATGAAATTAGAAAAATGTTAGAATCCCAACTTTTTTTTCTCTGTGCAATTAAAAATACATTTGAATTAACGATTGCGGATGTTTACATACGTATCGGATGCCAGCCTCAATATCTGTTATCTGCGAGTATACTGATTGTATATATTCTATAGTATTCTGGCTGGTATTTGTGTGCAGATTTGCAAGTTGGTTTTGGTGTGATTCCATATTTCGAATCAACGAGTAGTCTCCGCCGAGGTCTTCATTCGAACGATGTGCTATAGGCGAATTCGAGAAGGATCCAGTGGTAGAGTGCGCATCGAGAGTTTGGGAGAAAAGTCGTCAGAAGCGATTATTTACATTTGAAATAAATTTTTCTCCATAAAATTTACTTAACTTTTTGGTATATGGTCACATGTTTTCCACTGGCAATGGCTTCTTACAGTCTTTAAGCAGCTGTTGAAGACGAATCCCACCCAAATAAGCCGCGAATTAAAAATCCGGGAGTTCATAACCAAGATAGTGCGGTGGAGGCACTGCAAGAGATGTGCTATTTAATCGGAAAAATCATATGCTAGCACCCACCGGATGGAAGCTCATCCCAAAGAAAACAAAATTTTCCTCCAATCTGCGACTATTTCAAGGGGTAAACCACTCGGCACAATGTGCCCGCGGCACAGTGCGGCACACTTTCGGCACATCTGGGAATTCTTTCTTATATTTTCCAGTTCTGACGGTTTTGACAGCTGAACTTCAGTGTCAAGATTATTTGAAATCCAAATAGAAAAACAAAATCCTCGGTTCGAAAATGTTTCAATCTACAAATTTCTAATTACGTTTATTTGATTTCTTTGCAGATTCTGGTAGTTTCTTCTGGTAATCATTCTAGTAAATGCACAATAGCTGATCCGTCTTCATGTCTGATGTTTTAATTTATCCTCCAGGAAATGTTGCATGGTCGTATGTATCAATAGCTGATACGGTTCTTGCCACCTCAGCTAGCCAAAAACTTATAGGACAATCATTTGCTCAGACTCCGCAGGACAGATAAAAATCGGGTCCAAAACGACAACGGAGAAACTATGGTCTTATCAGCAGTACGGAGGAGCACTTCCACTCATGTCCACTTGGTGACAACTTGCCGCGGAAACGGAGAAGATTCTTTCGGTAGTCAGCTCTAGCAGCAATAAGAAACATTCCTCATCCAGTCACGGAATGATTGTCAACAAAAATAAGTCAATCCGGCGATGAATCAGCAGCACGTCTGCGGTGCTATCCGATTTCGCATGGCTGAAGTACAAATAGATAGTTGCATCAGATTTCCACGCGGAACCTATAAACTATTTAGCAATCGCACCACACCCTGATTGCGGTTTACATCCTTGCCTTCATGATCGGCAACTGCACCCTGCCAAACACCAGAACCGTTTGCAATCGGCACAGCAATCCACTGGTGAACTACGAGCTACGACAGCAAAAAGAAAAGTGGAAATCAAATCGAGTCAATAGTTTCCAATGTTTGGTAGTTTCTTGCTTTGGTGTGGTTTTTAATGCAGTAGCCATCTCCGGTATGATCCGCCGCTGGTAAGAATGAAATTCGTTGGAATACGTTGCTTTGTGGACGATGCTGCTACTGACTGCTGTTTAAAGAATTCTCCGACGACCGACGACAGCATCTGGAAGATAGAGATGATTTACGACAATACATTCTGTTGAGCAGGTTCAGGTTTTACATGGGAGGAATTATGGATTTTAAATTCCCCAATTTTATGGTCATTCATGCCGAGAACAATGTTTATTGACTTTCGTTGGATAAAACACTTTCGGCTGCAATGAATCTGTTCTTGGAAACCCATCAAGACAATTGTATTCTCCATGAACCGATACGTTTCCTACGAAGTGGCTCTATGCTTTTCTTTATAATGTATTTAAAACGAGAAGTTTTTCATCTGAACTGTTTAAACGAGTGGCAAAATACGTACATCTACAGGGACAGTAGACATATTCCGCCTGATCTGGTTTCCGTTTGTCGCAACTGCAGTTTAACCAGGAACTATTAGTTATTAGTTCCTGGTTTAACATTGACTTACACGAAAAATAATCTTCCATTCAGAGTTTGCAGCTATAAATTTGCAATGGAAGTCTCAAACGACGAGGGTATCTACATAAACACATAATAACCGCTTCAATATGACGTCAATATTGATGAGAAGAACGAACCTTTCGGCGGGAGAGATGCCCCCTCCAGTAAGAATTAGCTGGAAACAGTACTGATAAATTCTAATTATTATATTTGCTAATTATTGAGGTTCAGCCCTGGGTTGATTCACCTCAGTTCTAATTTTTGAAAAACTTTTTAAGAAAAGTCATTACGACTTTCGTCCTAATGAAACAACAATAATGTCAGTCGAAGTACGAGCAAATTGATCGGCATCATATTTTGTATATTTAGCACTCTTCTCGATTACCAAATGAATTCAAACTCGAACGAATTCGACGCTCATCAATTAAGTATTGATGAGATGGAAGCAGTTTTTCCTGAAACTTTATCATAAAATTAAGAATATGTCCGGAGCCTCTGGCTGATTTTTATTACACTTTTTTCAAATCTGCGGATAGTAATAAAAGAATTATCACAAAACCCAGCATTCAAATCGAACCGTCTATCTATTTACGTGTATATTGTTTTTTTTTTAATACGAAACTGGTTACAATCGTGCAAGCAGTTTTTCTTTTACGGAAGAATGATTTTGCTAACTACTCTCGCAATATTGTTGGAAGAAAAAGATCTTAAATCTAAAATATGTAATATATGTAATTTTTATTGTAAATCAGAATACAACTATTATTACAACGAAAAAGAACAATATCGTTCCAAATCATCTTCGAAAGGAATGGCGGTTAATGGACGTCGAAGAAAAAAGATGTAGCGAAGGGTTGATGATCACCAAGTCAGGGTGCAGCAACATACCGCTAAGTAATCCCGGTATTTCCTTGACCCATGTTGTTGCTTTTATATTCTTGTGCTGCAGAATAATCGTTAGCTGATCGTTAGTCGATTGACGGAATGTGTTTCTCCAGACCCAGGCCGCGTTATTCAACTGCAATCGCTGAAGAACGGAATATTTTTCCTTTCCGGTTGGTTCTACAGGTTCGGATCGTATTCAATAAGCGTTAGCACCCGAGATTTCTTTTCAATCGGCCTTTTAAACGACTCACTTTCAATGCAGGTTCAGGTCAACGATGAAGAGTATCAGTACATTCAAAGTTAATTGCCTATATGCCGGGTATTAAGCCACCCGGAGTGGAAATTAATTACTATGTCTGAAACTTGATTATGCATATGTACAACATGTGATAGATTTAGTTCGGAAAAGGTATTGGAGGGTAACCGCCCCTTCGGTGGGGTTTGATCCCACGACCCCAGTTCGCATGACAGGTGCTTTCCCTACTAAGCTACGAAGGACCTCCGTCGTCCACCGCAGCTTAGCGGGTACTGATGAAACCAAATTCCCAGCACCAGGTACCAGCCGATCTCTCGCAATACATTTTCAGAACTAACTCTCTCAAATGTATTTTTGTACACAATGTCAACCAAGTAGGATGAGTATTTAATATTGTCCGGCTCCTACACACTTGCTTCATCAGCAACGGCGCTCGATGAAGTAGGGTTGTGTGAGGTTGTGCCAGTTTGGTCGTCAGATCCCAACACGACCACACAAGCGAAGAGAGATCGCCACTCGAGATCAGTACATTCAAAGTTAATTGCCTATATGCCGGGTATTAAGCCACCCGGAGTGGAAATTAATTACTATGTCTGAAACTTGATTATGCATATGTACAACATGTGATAGATTTAGTTCGGAAAAGGTATTGGAGGGTAACCGCCCTTCGGTGGGGTTTGATCCCACGACCCCAGTTCGCATGACAGGTGCTTTCCCTACTAAGCTACGAAGGACCTCCGTCGTCCACCGCAGCTTAGCGGGTACTGATGAAACCAAATTCCCAGCACCAGGTACCAGCCGATCTCTCGCAATACATTTTCAGAACTAACTCTCTCAAATGTATTTTTGTACACAATGTCAACCAAGTAGGATGAGTATTTAATATTGTCCGGCTTCTACACTTGCTTCATCAGCAACGGCGCTCGATGAAGTAGGGTTGTGTGAGGTTGTGCCAGTTTGGTCGTCAGATCCCAACACGACCACACAAGCGAAGAGAGATCGCCACTCGAGATCAGTACATTCAAAGTTAATTGCCTATATGCCGGGTATTAAGCCACCCGGAGTGGAAATTAATTACTATGTCTGAAACTTGATTATGCATATGTACAACATGTGATAGATTTAGTTCGGAAAAGGTATTGGAGGGTAACCGCCCCTTCGGTGGGGTTTGATCCCACGACCCCAGTTCGCATGACAGGTGCTTTCCCTACTAAGCTACGAAGGACCTCCGTCGTCCACCGCAGCTTAGCGGGTACTGATGAAACCAAATTCCCAGCACCAGGTACCAGCCGATCTCTCGCAATACATTTGATGTATGAAGAGTATGCTTCATGCTTTTGCATCCTGTGTTGGATCGACACAGGACACACTTTTTCTTCGACAAAAGTTTTTGATGCATGCGCCTAAGATTTCTGGGCGAAGTGATTCACCAATCGGTTATCTTTACTTAGCTTGACCTCGAAGATACCAGAATTAATGTACAGCATAGACACCTCGTATTAGGTACCGCCACCAAAGCAATCAGAACGTTACGCTCATCGACGGTTTTCTTACGTAGATCATAAGCAACGGCAGCTTTATTGATGGTACGCCATACGTTCGATGAGACCATATCGAAAGACCCGAGCCTCATGTTGATCTAGTTGGCTGGACTATCGAAGATGATGGTTGAGTGATCTGGCTCTTGGCGCTCCGTATCGATGAGGGCCACGTATAGAACCTGCGTAGAACGTGCAGTTGCATTGGTAGTTGACAACGATTGTGGCACCAACGCAAAATAAAAAACTTGTTTTTCCTTTGGTGTATCTGTCGTCATGAAAAACTTTTGTGTAAATGATAAACTTTTTCACATTTCCACTTATTTGGAAAATCACAAAATCACTAGGTAAATATTTTGCATGAAAATAAACAAAAACATTTTTTTCTGTGATGCCAGATTTTCATGAAAGCAAGTGCTGCCAAAACAATATTATTTTTACTTCGGCACATTTCGGCACAGTTTCAGGCACAGTGGGCACAATTAGTCATTCTGAAAGTGTGCCGAGTGGCTTACCCCTTGGACTATTTCAGCTTTCATCAATGGTTGGATTAACCAGAAAACGCAAAAATCGTACTCCCTCCGTATGCTGCCATTGCACTTTTTTGGCCAACGACATTTTTTTCGTGATTCTTGTGACGACCACCAGATGTCGAAATGATCGATGAGCTTTACTCAAAATCGCCTATTGATTGACGGAAGATGCTTGCGAGTTGCAAGCCTAGCGAAACCGGGCGACGAGATTCGTCCTCACCCGTTTCCTGCTTCCGGTTGACGTCAATAACCATCATCCAGCGGTGACTACCGATGCAGCAAATATTAGGTGTAGATCTGAAAAATGATCAGAATGCACTGGAAGAATCACAATGAAGCGAAGCAACTTCCACGATCCGTCGGCCAAATGTCAGAGATCCTCACCGTCGTGTTCCGGATCGAACTGGTTCACCGAGTTGGCATTTTACTGGAACATACTGGTGCTAAAGGTAGCCTCACACCTCGGGAATTTGGTCCGCGGATTTTTTCCCAGGCAGCCTTAAAGGCAGCCTCACACCTCAGGAATTTGGTCTGCGTATTTTTTCCCCATGCATTTTTGCATATGTGATGTTTTCGGGATTTGGGCACGGAAAATCAAAATCCCGGCCCCATTTAAAATGCACGGGGACCAAAATCCGGCGGAAAATTTTCCCGAGGTGTAAGGTAGCCTTAAAGGTAGCCTCACACCTCGGGAATTTGATCCGCGGATTTTTTCCCCATGTATTTTTGCATATGCGATGTTTTCGGAATTTGGGCACGGAAAATCAAAATCCCGGCCCCATTTAAAATGCACGGGGACCAAAATCCGGCGGAAAATTTTCCCGAGGTGTAAGGTAGCCTCTTGGGTAGCCTTAACCAAGTTCGATTGATGCAACAAGCTAGCGGTAAAGGCTACCTTATAGTGTATACACCTCGGGAAAATTTTCCGCCGGATTTTGGTCCCCGTGTTATTTAAATGGGGCCGGGATTTTGATTTTCCGTGCCCAAATCCCGAAAACATCGCATATGCAAAAATACATGGGGAAAAAATCCGTGGACCAGATTCCCGAGGTGTGAGGCTACCTTAATAATTCTCGCTTAACTTTTCAAAAGGTCCTAAGTAACTTTTTTTTGGAAAAATATATTAAGCTTTTAGTGGAATGTATTTAAGACTTAAGTCGAGTCAAGTACAAGACACTGAAGACGACCACACAGTTGTGGTCGAAATACGTATCTGCAAAGATAACGAAAATTAACTGGTGGAATTAAATGGACAGTACTTAATTCGTCTTAGAACATTTTTTTCATGATTTAATCTGAATAATACAATCAACATATTTCATGTTAATCTGTTAATTGCAATACTCAAATTAAATCATGAAAAAAATGTTACTTAGGACCTTTTGAAAAGTTAAGCGTAATTATTGCCGTCTGCAAGGTCGCAATTTATGAACAGACCCTTATTGGTCCAAGTACGGTTTTGAGTTGAAAACAACCCACTGCTGGGTAGTTTTGATTCTCTGTGCATCAGATGACATGTGTCAGAAAAATGTCAACCTTTTTGTTTAAGTTCAGAGAGCGAGAGAGTTCACTCTCACCAACCGGGTGAGCATAATTGTATTGGCATCTCTTTTTTACCCCCGAAAATCCGCATACTGGCGCTCTTTTGAAAAGTTGTGTTCTGGCAGAATTTATTTTCTCTCCAATACTTCTGTCTTCTCGTTCTTGCTTGCAAAGGAGCATCGGATACTTGGGTGAGAAAGAGTCAAACATATTACGCTGTGCGTATTCGCGAAAAGTTTACCTGCTCTGTGCCGGTGCGTTCTCTGTAGTGCACACGAGACGGCAACAGTCTCCCGAACCGGTGGCCTTCAAACCGCTTCGACGATTCGCGACTGCAGACTGTGCTGGCGAGAGAAACCGGATTTCCACCACGAATTCTACCCACGACTCGCGACTCGGCTACATCTGGCAGAGCCACTGAGCGTTCATTCTCTTTGGATTGTGCCCTCCGTACGGTTCGGAAGCTCCGCTGCCTTTGTGCGCTCGTTTTGATCAAACTCGCCTGCTTTCAGTGGTGGTGTGTGTGCAGAAGAAAAAAAGAATCCCCGCAGAAAAATGTCTGGAAAGAAGGCTGATCCTCTAGGCTTCGCCAAGGATTTCCTGGCCGGAGGTATCTCCGCTGCCGTGTCCAAGACTGCCGTCGCCCCGATCGAGCGCGTCAAGCTGCTGCTCCAGGTGCAGGCTGCCTCCAAGCAGATTGCCGTCGACCAGCAGTACAAAGGTAGGTGATATATTTCCATATTCCCTTAGTGCGGTGGTTCCTCGCCTCGGTGAAGTGGTCGTCGTTGTCAAGCATCGAAGTGGGCCCGGGCTCAGCATGGCAGCCGCCATCTTTTTATTAATGCGAATTTCTTCGCGAATCCAGTGGTCCGGCAGTGGGTGGTGTTTTTGCCAGCCGGACACCCGAAATGGGGCCGGATTTGCGAGGCAGGATTTTCTAGCTAGGTTGGCACATATTTTGGGTGCGGCTGGTTAGATAACGGTGCGAAATTGCGGTTTCACGTGACGGGGGTGAAAAATGTAGGGGTTATGTAACAGTAGCCATGCTCGGGTAGTGCGGTGGCTGGAAAATTCTTTTGGATCGATGGGAGCTGATCCGTTAGATCAGGTAAAATTGGCTCAACCCTAGGAAGTCAATGTTGTTTGGTTGGGAGAACCTTTGAACATTTAATGAAGATAAATAATAGGTAATTTTTCTTTTGATAGGAACAAAAATCGATTGCTGCGATTAAAAAATTATAACCAATTCATATATTCATATTTACTGATGAAGCTTTTTAATAAAAATTTAACTTTCTCAATGCTTTTATCGTTGAGATTTTAAATTTATTTTAGGACGAAAATTTCAAAATATTTAATATTGCGAGTAATTATACATTTTTATGGCAGAAATTCTGGCATTTTCGATTGTAAAGATGCTTACCTATGCTAATATCCGACTGGAAAATCCAGGTAATGATGAGAACATAGAAGTCAGGGAATATAAATGAACTTTTTTGGTATCACGATTTAGGCAATTTGTTCCTTAATCATGATTCAAATAAAATACCTACATCTAGAATTTTACTTTTCTCATTATTTTTTGTTCTTAGAACATATTAGATAACACCAACGTATTATCGTTTACATAACTTATTATGGCGAGACTATAAATATTGTTATTAAAGGGTGAATAAACGTATTTCAGAAATTTTAGATCATTTTTACAAATACATATTTACTTTTCCTCTGAGTTTCTGACATTTTTCTATGAATCAATTTGCCTTCAATTGATACAGACCAGAGAATGAAACTATATTTTGATATTATATAATAATCAAAAGTCTACAACTGTGCTGGGGTTAAGAACACATAATTCAAAACAGAGAATACGTTTTTAAATCATAGATTTTAGTAGAAATCATAACATATTCCAATTAGATTATAAGTCTTTTCCTGGGATTCAATTCTAATGACAGCTCAAAGTAGGTAGATTGCAATCGCTTCGAGTTCGTTGTTGTTGTTCATTTAACTATTCCAACCTACTTTGAGTCGGTTTGCGATGGGGCATTCAACCAATTTTGAGCGCTTGAAACATATTGTGGAAGAAGCTGTCAGTTGGAAAGGAAAAAAACTCAAAGGTGCAGCCCAATCGGGTTGTACGCAAAGGTGACGTTGAACTACGTAGCTGTATGTAATGTACAGGTTTTCGACTTTTCTGTTCGATGACACCGAAGCAAGCGTGTTTCAAGCCCAGGGTGAATCTGTTTTCGCTGTTTATCCTGTTCTCCTGAGATTGAGTGAGATTTTAGACTAACATTTAAAAGGATGATAAAAATATTTTTTTCAAATAAACGAGGATGAATAACACTCTCAAGCGATCACATATCCAAATTATCAATTAATAAAAACTCGCTAGAGAGTAAGAATCGTTCGATAATTGTATCTTGATTCGAAGCATTATTGGTGCATGCTACTTTTGAACTTTTTTCCCTACATAACACCAAAACACAATACCAAACATTCGATTGAGCTGAATTGTTCACATTAAATTGGTATTAGATTAGTTTGGTTTACATTAAAATAATAATGTTGTGTTGCAAGATTTGAAAAGTTATCGCCGATAACAACTCAAGACAAAATTTTCAAAACGACTTATCTGCTTTTGTAAACAAAGATTTAAACGACGATTTGACGAATCTGATAGCTCTCCCTCGCAAACCAACACCATCAACAAGTAGCGGAATCCTTCACCTATCTATGCCCATAAAACAAAGTTAAACCCCGCGTAAATTCCAAAGTATGTCTGAATGAACCGTAGAAATCCCGAAATTCGAGTGAAAAAAATCGCATAAGAAGCAATTCGTGTAAAAAACCCGTAAAAACGACTTCAGTGTACATCAGGTATGAAGAATTGACTCTTCCATGATCGAATGGTCCAAGAAAATTGAAGATCCATCGAGAAACGGCTGAGACATTAACGATCAAAGTCTATAATATTTTCGTGACGTTTTTCGATTTTTTGCAATTTTAAAGTGTACCCCAATATAGAAAAGACAGACGTAGTTCTACGTCAAAAATCATTGACGTTCATTGAGAACAGAACTTTTACTTGAAGTACCCAGAGTCTATTATATATAGAGTTACGCAAAGAGTGAAGCCAAATCTCCCTATTGAACTGTCAAACCGTCTACCTATCGTGCAAAGTAAACAAATGATTGTTGGTAAGGCGGAAGTATTGTTATCGCCTGATGATTATTATGGCGAATTAAAATTCATGAATTGAAATGTATTAGATTTGTTCTAGAAACAGCTTCAAAAAACTTCAATACACCCCCCAATAAAGTTGTAACAAGAAACTCACGTGTTTGCACTCTGTAGGTGACTTTGGTTATCGAATTAAAAAGCTTTAGAAGTAATCACTCCCGTGAAGTCACTTGAAGGGTTGAACAAAAATGAAAGTTTTCAACATAATAACAAGAGCATCATTCAGAATAAGAGTAAGAAGATCCTCTTTGCGCAACTCTATATAATAGACTCTGGAAGTACCAAGCTTGAAGAAACTTGACAGTTCCTTGTTGACAAAAAACTCGAACTAATCGGAGTGACTTCAAGTTACTTCGGGTCGCCATTGCTGACTAACGTTTACATACTAACTATTTATATACGTTCAGTGAGCAAAATGCGATACAATTATGAATGTTTCAAACACATTACTGTTGATTTCCAATCATTTGAAATTGTTGATTTCAACAGAAAGAAATATGTCCTTATTTGCTGAATATCACATTTTTAGCTCAATACCCTTTTTTATTCCATTTTATTAGCATGCTTCGTTGGTTATTCTATTAGCAAAATGAGCGATTCTTGTTTGATTTGTGACGGTTCTTATTACGATCTTTCGCTAAAAAACCACGTAAGAATGTGATTAAATTGTTATATGGGCAAAAAAGGAATAATATCAAATTTTCTTTGCACAAATGTCTGCATGTAAAGACCAGTGATATTTTATGTGAGGTGTAGCGTCACAACATGGCAAAGGCACATAGAACATTAATGTTACGAAAGGAACAGTAAGAATTGCTTTGGTTTCGATACACATCAAAATAATTTAATAGAGTAGTGCTTGTAGTAGTGTAAATTAAATTCAACTGACTTGATAAAACGTTGAAAGTATTCAGCAATCGTTGTCCCAATCGGGTTGCATGTTTCTCTACTGCCGTGAATTGCAATACAGTGCCATCTGTATATGGAATCCACTCGAAAATTAAGAAAACAAGTATGCCTAACGCATTCTGATACAAGTGCGATCAAAACAAAAGCCGAAAAGCAGTTACTTCCAGCAAAATAACAACGACTTGTTCTAGTTTATTCGACTTAGGGAGGGGCACAGTCTTTGCCACACAGCTGTGTGAAACGAGTTTAAATACGTGTGCATCATTGCACATCGTTTTAATCGCTGCTTCTTGCACCTGCAGCATTTCTTAAGTGACTATCAAGGCGAATTCCCCCGAATCCGATTAATTGATGTGGACCTATCGGGAATGTATACAGAGATGACAAATGAGAGATTTTTCATTTTCCTCTGTTTTCGAACCCCGATCTTACAATCTTGGAATGAGCACAGGTCAGGAGTATCATGTCAGAGCTGCTTTAAAAATAATGTGCCTTGAAATAGAATTATCTTCCACGCAGCAGTCATTATATAATAATTGAAAAAGTGAAGTAAAATTTGTTACTGAATTATTGATATCAGTTTTTCCTTACGTAACTCTTATTGTGCCTTGCGATAAAATTACAACACCTTTGTTATTGTTTTGCAAAAATCATATAATATAAAACTTTGCTCTTAGAAATTATCTTTTCTAAGTTTTAGTTTTTACTTCTTGATTAATTTGATTTTTTATCTTATGGATAAGTACATCTCAAATCTACTCTAAATGAGAGTTTGGGAAATGAGACAAACCCTAAGAAAGTTATAAATCCTTATAGGTAGTAAAAAAAATGAATAAAATCGTGGACGCAAATGCATCCCACCAGATTGCGCATTGTATTGTGTGTGTGTATTGCTCTCATGTCAAAATTGGCATCCAATAGAGTTGACCAAGCATTTTTGTTCTTGTACTTATTTTTCTTTCAAATAATGGCCTATTCAGAATACAAGATTTATCTCTTGATTATCTTTATTTGTGTGAATTTGATTTATAACTAGTTCTTCGTATTCAAACTTGATTTCCACATTTGAACCAGCTAATAGATATAAATCGGGTCAAAAACGTGATAAAATTGGGGAATCGCTGTATACATTTTGGCTACCTTCGTCAGTTTATTTTTCATCTAATTTATATTTTTTTATATACATACTCACCCATTCAAGAAGTCTGCCTGTAATTATTTAATAGTTGTACAATTACCACAATCTACATTCGACTTTATTGATCGATTTTTGTTGTATCAATCAGTGAAAGGGTTGATTTTATAACCTCCACTTAGAACTTAAACCAGGTTCGAGCGTCCCATGTGGGTGCATCACCTAAGCTCTAGTGTTAGACGAGGACACTTAAGCCTGGTTTAGGGTTTTTATTCACAGGCCATTTCAGCCAATCCGCTTTGAACCAGCACAATCTGGTTGTGAAATTTTTTGCCTCTCTTGGAACTGATTGTTTTCAGGCAGGCATTAAGAAGACAGCAATTAAAATGACCTCATTGGAATTTTTGAAAGAATGGAACATTTAAAAATGTCTGGTTTCCATCGGGATAGGATCAAATATTTGGGGTTTTGTTTGTCCACAAAACTAACTTTTTAAAAGAAATTATCTTAACTCGTATCAACTCTTCTCTTTTCCTTCCCGCAGGTATCATCGATTGCTTTGTTCGCATCCCCAAAGAACAGGGCTTCGGAGCTTTCTGGAGAGGTAACCTTGCCAACGTGATCCGGTACTTCCCAACCCAGGCGCTGAACTTCGCCTTCAAGGATGTGTACAAACAGGTCTTCTTGGGTGGCGTCGACAAGAACACACAGTTCTGGCGCTACTTCTTGGGTAACCTCGGATCCGGTGGTGCCGCTGGTGCCACCTCGCTGTGCTTCGTCTACCCACTTGACTTCGCCCGTACCCGATTGGGCGCTGATGTCGGCCGTGCCGGAGCCGAGCGTGAGTACAACGGTCTGATCGATTGTCTGAAGAAGACCGTCAAGTCCGACGGTGTGGTCGGTCTGTACCGTGGCTTCAACGTGTCGGTCCAGGGTATTATCATCTATCGTGCTGCCTACTTCGGTTGCTTCGATACTGCCAAGGGAATGTTGCCAGACCCGAAGAACACCTCGATCTTCGTCTCGTGGGCCATCGCTCAGGTAAGTGTCGTTATTTTCGGCGGTAAGCGCAGTTGGTCACTGGTTTGGAACCAAAACGCAACTTCTTGGCTTTTCAATATTAGATGATTGTGAGAAAGAAGTTGTGAAAAGATTTTTTCTATTTGCAATTTGGAGGTACTAATACCAAAGGCATTATTTTTTTTCTTCCTTTATTATTGTGAAATTTGATATTTGAATCAGTTCTTGATTCAAAATTATTATTGTTCTTTGATTGTTTTAAAGGATTAATCTTCTACACAACCCTCAACGTAAATATAATTCCGATCATGATTTACAATCAAGGGGATCGCATTCATAAGTACATGCATAACGTATCCCGAATATTAAAACATTTGTTTGCATTTTTGCATATTTAAATTAACTATTTCAATGACATGATCAAAACGAAAACACTGAACGTATCCTTGTAGTTGTCTTAGAAGCTGAGTGTTATGAATAATACGTTACAGAATGACCCGAATTATTGCGTTACGTAACGACTTTGCACAGCCGCCACATGCAAAACTATTGATTTTACAACTCAAACGTAGTGACGTCATTTCGGTTGCGTCCGACAGACAAAATTAGGCAAAAGCAAGAGTTTTGTGGTCAACTAAAAATGTTATTTTTACCATAAAACTATTCTCGCCGTAGAATATGCTGTCGTCTGTAGTTTTGTATAGACCTACACACGGTGACCCGCTGTGTGACACAATGTACGTGTCGTGGTTCCCTGTCTTTCAACGATTCTTATCGAAGTAACACATACAGGAAAAAAAACGATGTTTCCTGTCGTCCGTCGTAGTGCAGGAATATTGGTTACCTCGTCTATGACCGTCGAGCAATTGAAAACCCGTTACGTAAACATAAAGTGCGAAGGAAGACGGCAAGTGCGTCTCAATTTTGGACAGATTTGTCTCCCGGTTGACGCATTGATGATGCGTAATGGTCAAGAGCAAGGCCACTCCGTTCCAACTATTTATAATTGTCCGTTGAAGATCAGTCCAAGAAATAACCAGTTATGCAACGCTTCTTTTCACTCTTCATAAGACAAAATACATTCTAAAATTAGGATTTTCCGTTTCGAAATTGACGCAATCTTTCGAAAAATCCCCAAGAATGACGGAACGGTGGATAACGCACGCAACGTAGTCTTGCGAGTTGTTTTTGCGTTCTTCAACTAACGCCCATCGCTAATGGAACAAGGTCATTTCAATCAGCACTCGTTGAATAGACAATAAAAGTTCTTACGATATATGTAATGCAATTCTGAGCTTTTCCAAAGTACGGAGATGTCGTCTATGGTTGAAGGAACAAATTTTCAACCTTACATAACACGAAAGGTGTTCAGCAGACCACATCTTCGTCGTCAGCTGATATGGCCTATAAAATATTCTGTGGAAGAACCAGACCCCGTTCATGGTGCGGTATAGAAGCGCGCGGTGAGAATGGGACAGACGGAGTGCGTCATACTACATCGGCATTGAGCGCAGAGAGCAACAACAGCAGTGAGTAGAAGAGTACATCGCACTAAAATGCCACATGTTCTGCCTCGTGAGAGAGAAAAGCAAAGGCAGTGCAAAACCGAAATCGATTGCCTCTATCATCTATATGGGAAGCGGGGCGCGCGGTAGCAGCAAGTGCAAGCAGCACATTCATTGAATTTTCCTGATTCCTGACCTCGGTTCGGTTCACGAGAAGAACTTCAACCACGGCGACCTGTTTGATGATAAGCGCCAGATTCCTCGCGTCGATAGGTGCCATGCCAAGCTCCTAGTAGTTCAAATGTCAGCCATCGGAGCATTCAGAGGCCTGGCAAAACATTTCGAAACGATGCGCTACAACTGCTCTCGCTTCTTTGTGATCGAGTAAAAGCCGCTATTTTTAAAATCGCTTCAGCACGCTTCTAATGCGCTCAAGTGCCAAGAAATCTGGGAAAAGGCATATTTGTGATGGCTAAATGGGAGAATGTACTGTAGATGACTAGAAAATATGGCTTTTTCAAGAATACAACATTGTACGTAATAATATTTGCACCTGGTCTTGGTAGAATTATTGATTTTTAGAAGTGGGCCAGTGTGATTTACAAGCGAGAGGCGACACATGTTGCCACGTAACTTTCCCAGTATTGGTGACGTAACAAAATGCCATGCCTCTGCTATAGAATATTGGCTCCATGACGTCATTGATAGTACGTAATTTTAACGTTTAATTTGTGTTGTATCTCGTACAGTTAGAGTACCTGACGTAACAACTGTTTTAATGCGAAACACGCGTCTTACTGTGATCCTTCTTTAATATGCTCAGTGGAAAGTGTTAAGTTCCAGTTCCCAGTTGAATCAAATTCCAGTCGAATTTTCAAGGTCTCTGTCAATGCCCTCCTCCCGTCAAAAATACTAAGTCACGTAAAGAAATCTGAGCTCTTGGAATATGTCACAGTCACATGTTATCAGTAACCCACTCATACACATGCATCAGAAGTAAGCGCCAGTATTTCCTATCTGGTTTGAACGGAGCACAGGCAGTTAGTCTTATTTCAAGGTCTCTCGCTAGCAGTTATCAGTGGCTCGATAAGCTGCGATAACGTGATAGCACGATCGCGTAGCGAAGCGAAACGCATGGGGTTACGTAACAAAACTGCTTTGAACCGAACTTTATTGATTGAAATGTCTAGGAAGTTAGGAATATTACGGCCTTGATGTTACTATGGTCAACGATTTACCTAGATCCGTATATTTATTATGTTGAAAAGGTAACAATTCACATTACAGCACAAAAATCACTGTATAGCGTTAAAGAGTGACACAGCGATTGGACGTTCCTTTCCTATCTTTTGTTACATAATACAACATTTCTAAGATCAGAATTGTTTTCTGTTGTGGAAATCCTACGAGATATATTTTCAGAATGTTGTTTATTTTTAAAAAGTTCGAATGTCTTGCAACTTTGAGATCTACATATTTGAAATAAAATGGCAACCAAAGGCCATACAGCGCTGTAGAGAAAAGCAAAATTGTATCGATTTTGTTACATAATGTTTTTTTTTGCATCCCTTTATTTTCCTATCAAAACGCTTGTAAAGATCAAACATATTTTATTTTGATGCATTTTTACTGGCGCCTATAATGTTATGAACACAATTGCAAAGAGATTTCGTTCGTTCTGAGCTACATCGACGAGCGCGTATGTTTACCAACTACGTTAATCAACTTGGCGCGTGTTTGTCAAACACGGCAAAACAGCCAAATGCGCAGCCATGTGACAGGACAAACCTTATCAATAGATTCATTCACACGATAAACTCACACTCACTCGCTCCAGTACTAGATCATGTGTTTGAAACTACGCCGTGCTTTAAGCAGATCCAGTTTAATGATCTTCTGCGTTTGACCTACCGCACCATTAAAACCAACTCAACATATATTCATCACTCATTTTTCTCTTTCTTTTCTTAAAAAACAAAACAGGTTGTAACCACGGCCTCCGGTGTCATCTCCTATCCATTCGATACCGTCAGAAGACGTATGATGATGCAGTCCGGTCGTGCCAAGGCCGATATCATGTACAAGAACACCCTCGACTGCTGGGTCAAGATCTCCAAGCAGGAAGGATCGTCGGCCTTCTTCAAGGGCGCTTTCTCCAACGTCCTGCGTGGTACTGGTGGTGCTCTTGTGCTCGTATTCTACGATGAGCTGAAGGCTCTGATGGGTTAGATTTAAGCTTAGCGAAAACATTAAAACAACAAAAAGTTATTAAAACCAGCTAAAGTAAACTAAACCGATTGAGGTGAACAAAAAAATCCGTAAAACCGCGTGATCTGTTTATTTAACGTTAGAAAGAAACTCACAGGCAAAGCCAGTCAAGCCGCGTTATTTGTAGGAACTAGAATGACTAAATTACTCAAAACTGAAATGCTATTCTTACCAGACAGGACAACTCAGTTGTAAATAGGCCGTACGAAAATAAAAAAAAAAAGTGTTTCTTACGAGTGAAACGATACAACCGATCCTTTTTGAACACTTGAAATGAAAGAGAAGTACACATTCCGCTATTCAACGACATGTAATGTTGCCTAGAGCTCAGAATTTGTTGTGCGAAGTCATTTCAGGGTAGAACAATTTGCGATTTTAAGAAAAGAAAGGACTTTTACGAAGACCGGCAAACAACTTGTGTAACTTTCGATCAAGCAGGGCTTGACTTAACCGAACGGCGGACTACCAAGCTTCAATCTTATAGATCCTGAGCAACGTTGGTTTGCTGACGAGAATCGATTTGCGAATTATAGTTGAAACCCGAGTAAATAATACATAACTGTCAATTGTTATTTAGTCTGCGAGAAGTCCTGATTCCAATGCTGAAAGAAAGTTCCAGAGTTTGGATTCAACGTGTCATGGATTATTTAATTCTCGTAACTGCATTGATCGATTTCTCTTTGTCAATGTTTTATTTTCATTAATGTGGCGAACTGCGGTAGATTGCAGAAGATTTGATGGCTTGGTGTGATAGAGGATGGTTGCTTGTTGCACCAAAATTATCAATCGCGGTTGTAGCTATTGAAACAATATGAGTTATTAAAAATATAACATCGATTAAAAGAAATCGATCAATACAGTTACGCCCCTATAATTCTAAGCGCGAGAATTAACTTCGGAAAACTCGAAGAATTCGAAGTTAAAAAAAACTGATCAACGACAAAAAGAACAGATCGGTACACCAGTGTCCAGAATAATGGCAGTTGAGGCCGATTTTCATACTAAATGGCCAACTTTGACAAACTGTAACTTTGTACGCCAATGACCGATTGAGCCGAATTTAAGGTAAGGAACTACACTACCATTCTATGCATAATTGTCCCCCACATGATTCCCTTGGGAAAGATCCATTAATTACGTAACGCAAAAGTTGGGCATTCTCAATCCCTCCTCCCCACTATGTCACACTTTTTGTATGAAACATCAACATTTTTTGTATGGATCGTCACACTTTGCTCAACCCCTTCCCCACTCTAAGCGTTACGTAATTTGTGGACGCTCCCTTGATTAAAAAAAATCAAACTCGATTCAGCTGTTTTGCTTTGCGTAGCCGAAATACAAATTGATTAGGGCGCTTCTGATCGTGTTTCTGATCAGCATGATGCTAGTTAGGAGACTTAGCACAAGTTTCTTCTTCTTTGTGCGATTGTAACGCATGTTAGTTAGTGTGTAGTTACCTTAAGCAGTACTGGTAGTTTTCGTGATCGTCATGTGGAAATGAAAACAATATTGTCAGATTTTCTGGATATGATACACTGCGCGGCGTTTGTAGTGTTCCCAAATGGGTACTTGCACAAAACTTCACGCGGCGAATGACTGTCGAAAGGTACGGCCGCGCCTAACGATACACCGCAATGCTATTCACCCATAAGAATCAAGTAAACGGGGTGCAGAAAGCGCGGCGGTACCTTTCATGAAGGGTTCGCCGCGTGCAATTTTGAGAAAATCAGGCAATAGCATTTTCATTTTCAAGAGACCAAATGAAAATGTAGCGGGAACCCGGTCACCTGTCACACTACAAGCAGTCATGATGGGAATGTTGTTTTGTTTTGAAATCTAAATTTCTGAATAGTTTTAATTACGAATGGGCGTTTTTCGAAAAAAAAATATCGATACTCCTGAATCGATGTTTTTATTGTCGAGATTCATTCATTCATTTATTTAGTCTACATCCAAACAGATAACACTGAATCAACAATTTGACGCCACAATACACGGTTCGAGGCCGCATCTCTCCATCCTCGAATACGCCCCACGCTCGCCAAGTCGTTCGGATCGGAAGCGAACACCATCTTTGCAGGGTTGCTGTCCGGCATTCTTGCAACATGTCCTGCCCATCGTACCCTTCCGGCTTTAGCTACCTTCTGGATACTGGGTTCGCCGTAGAGTTGGTCGAGCTCGTGGTTCATTCTTCGCCGCCACACATCGTCTTCTTGCACACCGCCAAAGATGGTCCTAAGCACCCGAATACTACGAGTGCTTGCAAGTCCTCCTCGAGCATTGTCCATGTTTCGTGTCCGTAGAGGAATACCGGTCTTATTGACGTCTTGTACATAACACATTTGGTGCGATGGCGAATCTTTTTTGACCGCAGTTTCTTCTGGAGCCCGTAGTAGGCCCGACTTCCACAGATGATGCGTCTTCGTATTTCACGACTAACATTGTTATCAGCCGTTAGCAAGTATCCAAGGTAGAAGATTACTGTCGCACTCGGTTCCGTCCACAAGCATGTGTCTTCGATACATTCACCACCAGTCCAACTTTTGTTGGTTCACGTTTCAGGCGGCTGTACAGTTCATTCACCTTTGCAAATGTTCGTCCGACAATGTCCATGTCATCCGCGAAACAAATAAATTGACTGGATCTGTTGAAAATTGTACCCCGGCTGTTACACCCGGCTTTCCGCATGGCACCTTCTAGCGCAATGTTAAACAACAGGCATAAAAGTCCATCACCTTGTCTTAGTCCCCGGCGCGATTCGAACGAACTGCCCGAAATCTTCATTTTTCACACAGTTTTGCACACCATCCACCGATGCTTTGATCAGTCTGGTAAGCTTCCCAGGGAAGCTGTTCTCGTCCATAATTTTCCATAGCTCTACGCGGTTTATACTGTTCTATGCCGCCTTGAAAGCAACGAACAGATGGTGCGTTGGGACCTGGTATTTACGGCATTTTTGAAGGATTGGCCGTACAGTAAAGATCTGGTCCGTTGTCGAGCGGCCGTCAACTTCCCACGAACTCATTCAATAATGGTGACAGACGTCGGAAGTTATTGGTCTTGTTTTGGATATTGAGATATTGTGAACGCGAGGGCTGGTAGTCTGATTATTCTATTCTCTTAGTAAGGCCGGGTGACACCGACCTGAAACGGCGAATGGGCTAATGGTAAAGCTGTCTTCCGTCCCCTAAAACCGTGGCTGGCCTTGCAGCACGCGGTACAATTCTGGCGCGCAGCTGACAGCTGAGTGGGAGTAGGCGCAGATGCTTTTCCCTGACTAGCGCTGATCTGGCTCTGAACACGAAAGTGTCAACCCTCGCATGGCCTCCCTGCATGCCGCAAGGTATGTATAGATAACCATGGGATCGTGAAGGCGACTACACCAGCAGGATTCGACAGCAGCCGCAAGGGGGACCCAACAGACATGAGTAATCCCAATAAAATAAAATCGACGAAGGAAGGAGGTGAAGCGAATGGTGGCAAAGAGAACCCTTTCACCAGACGTAGCGGCCTGGAAAGGTCTCCCCAAAGATCGCCGGGGGAAGGCGATGGTGAAGCCCGTGGAGGGTCTGAGGAGGTGCCGGTTGAAGTAAAGATGGACGGCCCTACCCTGACCCGCGTCATCAAATCTGTGATGGCGAACCACGAAGAACGCGGTGGTCACACGATGGAAGTAGTCACGGAGGTATCCGACGTGATTATGTCGTTCCTAGACAACCGGGTTAACTACAGCAAGGACTTGAAACTTGCTGTACAGGCACTCTGTGCCCTAGTAGTTGAGGCCAAAACGGAGTGGAGGTCCCTACTAGAGGCCAGTAAGAGTGCGGAGAGAGAGCTCCGCAAACTCGTCAAGGAGCGGAAGCAGGCGGATAAGGACAAAGAGGAGGCGGAATTGAAAATTCGTCTCTTGTCCGAGGGCAAACGACTGGCGGAGAGCCAGGTCGAGGAACTCCGCAAAAGGATGGCTGTAACGGGAGCGACCCCGAAGCTGAGTAAGGTTACGCAGGAGGCGAACCTGAAAGCAGCTGTCGAGAATTCCGCAGCCCCGAAGTCAGCGAAAAGGAAGAAGGTCGAGCAGAAGGATGGCCATCCCAAGCCGTTGAACCCAGTGCCTCCACCAGTGAGGACCACTGAAGCTCGCCGGGAGGAAGATCAACCCTGGAGGGAAGTCGTGAACCCCAAGAAGGCGAGACGACAACGACAGCAGACCGCAGAGAAAGCGGCAGGCGGTGCGATACGCGCCACTGTTAAGAAGAGTAGAGTAGAGTGGGGCAAGAGTGCGCGTGGGGTAAGAGTACGTTTTCGATTTTTTGAAGTAATAAAAAAAGATAAACTAGCAGCACTGCACCAGTTTGACAGGTATTCTGGCCAACTATTATCATGTGTAATTGTAAACGATTTGAATAAACAACAAGGGAGATATGGAGTTAGATAACTTTTTGGTCATTTTGCTAAAAATAATTGGATTTCCGCAACTAGTATTTAGTTCAATCAGGTGAACATTATACCATTTCGATAACCTATTGTATAGAGTACTTTATGGTACAGAACACCAATCCGGTTGGTTTTCCAAGAAGTCAAAACCATTACTTGAATAATTTTTGGGACTGTGGGGTAAAAGTACGCAGGAACCGGTGGGGCAAGAGTACGCATATGAATCTTCAAGTTATGATGTCAAACCCGTATCTCCGGCCGAAATAAGACTTCTTCCAAAGCGTAAAAATCCACAACTAAGAAAAAAGAGACAGAATTCGAAATTATCACAAGTTTTTAGGATAAGTTGAAGTAATTCGGTGTTAGAAAGGACTTAGCGAACAAAGCACTGAAGCGAAATAATGAAATTGTATTAGGACTTGTTGTACACCTAAACATAGTACGAAAAAACAATTTCATCTAAATGATAATTTCATTCAATCAAAAGAAACATTCATAAATTACGCAACGTTTAGCTGGGAGGGGTTGCGAGATGTGTGACGATCCATATAATTGTTAGAGGATTCATACAAATAGTGTAAGATAGGGGAGGAGGGGAGGTGTGATGAAATAGCCAAATTTTACGTTACGTGATTGGTGGAGTTTCTTTAAAGAAAATGCCTTTGTATACGTCACGCGAAACCTGATATATATTTTTACAACTGTATTTTTTTGTATATATAAAAAACAATGGTTTTTCGTATGAAATGGCACATTTTTAGGACCCCCTCCCCTTTAAGAATTACGTAATCTTTAAACATTCCCTAATATATGCTCATTAAACATCAATTAAATGTTATTAACTCTTATTTGTGTTAATATATACTTAAAGCACATGATTGGATAAATGCGAACTCTTACCCCACCCGATGCGCACTTTTACCCCACCGGTGGGGTAAGAGTGCGTTTTTCACTTGTCTTGCAATAAGGGTTCTACTAAAACGAATCTCAATAATTTCAATATGTTTTCCACTGGGTAACATAAAGGAAAAGTATATGAATCATCGACACTGATTTGATATGCAGAAGCTTGCTTCATAAGGGCCACATGATCGATTGAAAACTAAGTGCGTACTCTTGCCCCACTCTACTCTAGAGCCCAGAAGACGACGGGTGAGCCTTCCAATGTCAGTGGTAAGCGTAAAGATAGAGGTGAGGCGATTATCGTCAGTACTGAAGACAAGAGCTACGCCGAAGTCTTGAAGGCCATGAGAGTTAATGACAAACTCGCTGGCCTAGGAGAGGATGTCAACTGCATCCGAAGGACGCGGAGAGGCGAGATGATTCTCGTCTTGAAGCGGGATGCTGCTCAGAAGAGTTCTGAGTACAAAAAGTTGACGGAGGAAGTCATGGGCGATGGGGTTCAAGTAAGAGCCCTATGTCCAGTTTCGAACATCCAGTGCAAGGGCCTGGATGAAGTAACCGAGGCTAGAGACCTGGTCGACGCACTGAGAGATCAGTGCAATGTCGAGATCCAGGAATCTACGGTTCGGTTACGCAAAAGCTTCGCAGGAATGCAGGTTGCCTCATTCCAAGTACCTCAGGCTGAGGCCAAAAAGGTAATGGATAAGGCTAAACTGAAAGTGGGTTGGTCGGTATGTCCGCTAAGTATAAGGCAACCGCTTCAGACCTGTTTCAGGTGTTTTGGCAACGGTCATAAGTCTTATGACTGTAAAGGACCTGATCGCAGTAAGCTATGCCGTAGGTGTGGAGCTGAATGCCACCAAGCTCGCACCTGTCAGGCTGCACCAAGGTGTCTGATCTGTCCCCCGGGTACAGACAACAGACACCTCACCGGTGTCCAGGCTTGTCCGGCCTCTAGAAGGACCCAGACACGCAGGTAACACAGCTTAACCTGAACCACAGCGAGGCGGCTCAATTGCTGCTAAAACAGTCGGTTACTGAGTGTAAAGCTGATGTAGCCTTGCTGTCCGATCCTTACCGCATCCCTGCCGGTAACGGTAGTTGGATTGCGGATAAGTCCCAGATGGTGGCCATCTGGACTTGCGGGCGATATCCCATCCAGGAGATAATATCATCACCTGACGATGAGGGTTTCGTTATAGCAAAGGTAAACGGTGTTTACTTTTGTAGCTGCTACTGTCCTCCCAGGTGGAGTATAGTGCAGTTTACTAGGGTAGTAAATATTCTTGCAGCAAAACTAACTGGCTTAAAACCGTTAGTTGTAGCAGGCGACTTCAATGCGTGGGTAGTGGACTGGGGATCCCGGTCCACAAACGCCAGAGGTCATACCCTGCTAGAGTCGCTAGCGGTGATTCATGCATCGATGTGACCTTCTGCAGCGCGGGATGGACGGTGGAGCCAGAATGGGAGGTTCATGAGGGGCATACCTCCAGCGATCATCAGGAAATTCGTTTTATGATCCGGTATACCCCCGTAGCAACCACAAGGCGGATCGGCAAAGCCGATCTAGGATGGCGCACCACGCAGTTCAACCCAGAACTCTTGGAGGAATCACTACGATGGGAGACGCGAACAACGGGATTAGGTGGCGACGAGTAAATCGATGTACTAACCCGTGCATGCGATGTGACGATACCTAGGAGGACCAAACCCCCCGGTAACCGGCAACCTGCGTACTTATGGACTGACACAATTGCAGACCTTCGTAGAACCTGCCTTAGAGCAAAGAGAAGGCTGCGACGTGCCAGAACAGACGCTGAAAAGGTCGAGAGACGCAGGGTGTTCCAGACAGCGAGCAGAGCTCTGAACTACGAGATCAAATGTAGTAAGAGAGCCTGCTTCGAGCGGCTGTGCAGGATGGCAAACGACAATCCATGGGGAGATGCATACAGGATGGTGATGGCTAGGACCAATACCACGCCACCTGAGAAATCTCCGGGGATGTTGGCCAAAATAGTAGACGGGTTGTTTCCGAGGCATGAATCATCGAACTGGCCCGCTACTCCGTACGAGTCAGTTGACGTGGTACCGCTAGTGACTAACGAAGAGCTTATCGTAGCAGCAAGAAAACTTAAGCTCAATAAGGCGCCAGGCCCGGATGGTATTCCAAACCTGGCCCTTAAACACGCCATTCTTGCCAATCCAGATATGTTCAGGAGCTGCCTCCAGAGATGCATGGACGAAGGAAACTTCCCAGATCGATGGAAACGGCAGAAATTGGTGCTATTACCGAAGCCTGGCAAACAGCCGGGGGATCCTTCGGCATACAGACCAATTTGTCTACTCGACACAGCTGGAAAGCTGCTAGAGAGGGTCATTCTGAATAGATTGTCGGCCTATACAGAGTGTGCTGGTGGCTTATCTAGCAACCAGTATGGCTTCTGTAAGGGCCGTTCTACCATCGAAGCAATTCGAGCGGTAAAGGATACGGCCAAGATAGCGAGAGGTTTAAACAGAAGAGGTATTAGGTACTGCGCGTTGATTACACTCGATGTAAAAAACGCGTTCAACAATGCTAGCTGGGCAGCAATTGCTGACTCCCTGCACCGATTGAGAGTTCCGGACTACCTGTGCAGGATACTGAAAAGCTATTTTCAGAATAGGGTGCTGTTATACGACACTGATGCCGGTCAAAAGTCGATCGTAGTGTCCGCGGGTGTTCCACAGGGATCGATCCTCGGACCGGTTCTGTGGAATATTATGTACGACGGAGTATTACGCCTAAGTCTCCCGGCCGGAGTGAAGATAGAAGGCTTCGCGGATGACGTAATGCTAGAAGTAGCAGGTGACACTCTCGACGAAGTCGAACTGAAGGCTTCATACGCGATTGGCAGAGTGGAGGAATGGCTCAACTCGAGGCGGTTGTCCCTTGCACATCACAAGACGGAAGTCGTGGTAGTTCATAACCGTCATGGGCTGCAACAGGCGAGGATAAGAGTAGGGACCTGCACAGTTAACTCCGTGAGGTCTCTCAAGCATCTGGGCGTGATGATCGATGATAAGCTCAATTTTACGAGCCACGTCGATTATGCATGTCAGCGGGCTTCATTGGCGATTAAATCTTTATCACGAATGATGTCCAACAGATCGGCGGTGCATAGTCAAGTGCGTAGGCTGATAGCTGGCGTAGCATTGTCTATCATCCGTTATGGCGTGCCGGCATGGGCCGTAGCACTAAAAGCCGAGTACAATGTAAAGAAATTGATCAGAGTACACCGGCTGATGTGTTTACGTGTCGCGAGCGCATATCGCACCATATCATATGAGGCGGTGTGCGTTATAGCTGGAATGATGCCGATCGACATACTCTTAGAGGAGGATGTGGAGTGCTACAACGAAAGGGACTCGGTGCAAGTGCGACGTGTCAAGAGAGCAGCTTCGTTGCTCAAATGGCAAAGAGCATGGGACACCGCAGTCAAAGGTCGTTGGACCCACAGACTGATTCCAGATGTGTCCAACTGGGTTGATAGGAAGCATGGTCAAGTCAACTTCCACCTAACACAGGTGTTGTCTGAACATGGCTGCTTTAAGAAATTCCTACACAGGTTTGGCTTCGCAGATTCTGCGGAGTGTCCTGAATGTGTAGGTGAGGTAGAATCGGCAGAGCATGTGATGTTCGCATGCCCGCGATTCGAGGTAGAACGCAATACCATGCTGCTTATTAGTGGTATGGATACAACCCCGGACAACCTCGTCGAGAGGATGTGCCGGGAAGAAGCTATATGGAATGCGGTGAACACAGCATCTCAACAGATTATGTCGAAACTGCAGCGGTGGTGGCGTCTTGAACAAAACCAACGAGTGCAGTAAGGGCACCTGTGATGCAGTGAACACTTTGCTCACCCCGACAACCAACATGTCGCGGGTGGGCTGCGGGGACCTCAGTATGTAGATATAGAGGTCATTGCGGTTCACGCGCGGTGGTTGTTGTCGGGGTGCTCGTCTCCAACGTGAGATTATGATACGGACCGTTAGGTTACTATCATAGCTTGCGATCGACGGGTGGTGAGGTAGCCACCCTTGAAGTCGATGTTGTGTGTATTGACGTCAAGTGCGTTAGCATAGGCGTGAGCGTTCTCAATAGTCCTCCCCTGATGTATTGCTTAATTGCGGGCCGGGGGTACGGACTGGCAAAAGGGTTTTGGTTTTAGTGGGTCGGGTAAGAGTTACATGACATACCCATCCCCACACTACCTGAGTACCTCCTCAGGTGTCTGGTTGCAGATTTCCGTTTACCCTTGCTCAAGAAAAAAAAAAAAAAAAAAGACTTCGGAAGATGATCTGGGATATCACTTTGTAGGCGGTATTAAGGATGGTGATCGCTCGAAAGTTCTCACACTCAGCCTTTCTTGTAGATGGGGCATATAACCCATTCCTTCCACTCCTCCGGTAGCTGTTCAGTTTCCTAGATTCTGACTATCAGTTTGTGCAGGCAAGTGGCCAGCTTTTCCGGGCCCATCTTGATGAGCTCAGCTCCGATACCATCCTTACCAGCTGCTTTATTGGTCTTTAGCTGTTGAATGGCATCCTTAACTTCCCTCAAGGTGGGGGCTGGTTGGCTTCCATCGTCCGCTGAACTGACGTAGTCATCTCCTCCGCTGCCTTGACTTTCACTGCCTGTACTCTCAGCGCCATTCAGATGTTCCTCGTAGTGCTGCTTCCACCTTTCGATCACCACACGTTCGTCCGTCAAGATGCTCCCATCCTTATACCGGCACATATCGGCTCGCGGCACGAAGCCTTTGCGGGATGCGTTGAGCTACTGATAGAACTTGTGTGTATCTTGAGAACGGCACAGCTGTTCCATCTCCTCGCACTCCGCTTCTTCCAGGCGGCGTTTCTTCTCCTGAAAAAGGCGGGTCTGCTGTCTCCGCTTCCATCTATAACGTTCCACGTTCTGCCGGGTACCTTGCTGCAGCGCGACCGCCCGCACTGCGTCCTTCTCCTCCAGAATCTGTCTGCACTCTTCGTCGAACCAATCGTTCCGTCGACTTCGTCCCATATACCCGACGTTGTTCTCCGCTGCGTCGTTAATGGCTGCTTTGACTGTATTCCAGCAGTCCTCAAGAGGGGCCCCATCGAGCTCACCCTCTCCCGGTCAAAGTCGATGTTAGCGCCACGATATGTCCTGATGTCGATAATGTCGAAGAAGTGCCGTCCATCAATCAGAACGTGGTCGATTTGTGATTCTGTCTGCAGTGGTGATCTCCAGGTGTACCGATACGGGAGGCTGTGTTGGAAGTAGGTGCTGCGAATGGCCATATTCTTTGAGGCGGCGAAATCAATTAGTCGTAGGCCGTTTTCGTTCGTCAGCCGGTGAGCGCTGAACTTTCCAATACACGCTTAAAGTCATTCACACAATTTTATGTTTCGTTCACACAAAACGGGCCTAACCTGGAACAACACATATTATGAGTAACTGCCATGTTACTCATTTTAGTGTAATTGACGGTTAACGATTATCGATGAGTTCATTTCACACAGTGAGAGAGCGGTCGGAAAACGGACCTAACCTCAATTATATTTTTCATGTAAATTGAAAATTATCGCAACATTTTTATACTATTTCAGAGGAGTCCCCATTTGTTTCGATATGACCAAACTAAAGTGCGATGTTTATAGTCGCACATTTTAGTTGTATCGTATCGAAACATAACGAAAATCCACAGAAAGTCATTTTCGTTGCGGTGCATGCCGGACGCAACCGCCATCATGGCGATCAAAATGGACTTGACAGTTCGAAGCAAAGTTTCTTACACATATTAAAAGAATAAAAGACATTACACAGCGACTGTGCATGTCTTACACATAATTTTCACACAGATTGCGATGTGTAATTTACTTTAAGCGTGTAGTCGGTCTAAACTCCTCCTCTTGGCCAACCTGAGCGTTCGAATCTCCTATGATGATTTTGACGTCGTGGCTTGGGCAGCTGTCGTACTCACGTTCCGGCAGCGCGTGGAATGCGTCCTTATCATCATCAGTACTTCCGAAGTGGGGCTGCAAAATGGTGGGTTGACATCAAGGAAGGAGCGCCCAACAAAGCTCTGGTCCCCACAAGTCCCTATCTTACGCTTCCACGGGTCGTCCGATGACAAAAGACCGCCAGCTAAGGGTTGTGTACTTAGCTGGTAGTGCAGCCTGGGCACTGTTGTCCTTCTGACATCAGCTAGAGTGAGAAGGTACGCCTCGAGCGCAGTGTTGTCCTACACTCAGGGCGAAAAATTCTGCTCTTTGATTTTACTCCATCTAAACGTTTTTATAGTCTTAACTAAGTAAGTTCAACTAACAGAGGGATATTTGAATTTTCTAAATGTCATGGCAAACTGTCAAAAAAAATACACGCCAGAGCCACTGGAGCGCGCGCACTGAAAATACACTGGAGTGTATTTTCAGCGCGCGCGCTCCTATGGCTCTGGCGTGCATTTTTTTGACAGTTTGACATGACATTTAGAAAATTCAAGTATCCCTCTGTTAATTGAACTTACTTAGTTAAGACTATAAAATAACTTAGGTGGAGTAAAATCAAAGAGCAGAATTTTTCGCCCTGAGTGTAGGACAACACTGCTCGAGCGTCTGTTCACCAGAAGGTGCGGCTCAAACAGCGTCTGCCTGGTACCCAGCGGCTGATTAACGAAATGCTGTATCGCGTCAGCTATACCTAAGGTGGCAGCCCCATCCTCGCGATGTAGGCAGAGTTGAACAATATCATCAGCGTAGGCTGATATGTGATTTCCTTCGTCTATCACACATCAGTTGTTTAAACTAGCTATCAACTCTGCACTGATATTGGATACTAGTCTATCAGTCAAACACAGTCACTGATACTGGACAAATTTCTGTCACTGATAGCCTGATAGTACAATCTTAAAACTGCTCTTTAGGTGAACAATTTTTTAAGATTTTAGCATTTTCCTAATAAGAACTTCAGGTGGGTTGAAAATCGAATGATTTCAATACTTCTTACTAATAATATAAAATTTTAGGTATCTCGGACTGTGATTCCTGTCTCGGGAAAATATTGGACAAGAACGTAGAATCCAATCTGCCCACGGTTGGATAATCCAAACCTGCTCTCATCGGGCAAACCCCTTTATCGACTTTCACATAAGGAAGCCAAAGTCAAAAGTTGAAAAGTTACCATCCATAATACAAAACTTGGTTTCGGTTCACCTCTCGTCGAGGTCTCTACTCGAACACTGGATATTAACACCGTCCCTACCTTCCGGACAACAGGACCGAAATTTCATCCATCTGCTCAAATGACGATCCAGTGCAATGTCTTCAACTAACAATTTTAATTGAATAACTGAAATATATCAAACTTGGCACGACTAATTTCATAAATGTTTTTTGTTTTCTTATACTGTTTAAATGAGAATAAGTTGCCTCCACGAACCCACCCTTCTACGAGGTGCTTCTCTAGCCTCTTAACTAATGAAGAAATAAGATTTTATTTTAAAATTCACTATAATAAAGCATCGGCGAAAAAAGTTATTTCGTAAAGTAGTTATTTCAATGAAATTCGTCACTGTAATTTTAAACTAAATTTAATTACTGCGTATGATTATGCTTCTGGCGGTTATCATTGCTCCATCATAACCTCAGTCAGAAATGATGATCTCTGTCAGTGACAGCCGATTGCTTCAAATATCAGTCTGATTTGATAGTGGTTGCATTGAGCGCTGATTGCTATGATAAATAATGACTTTGGTTGTAACACTGCTATCAATATCACCTAAATCGTGGTAGTGATAGTGATACTGAGCAACTCTGGATGTAGGTAACGCGACCCCGGTAAGGTAGCTTACTGAAGCCTCTCAAATACCACGAAAAATGAAGATAGAAGAAAAAGAGAACGTTATTTTTGGCAACCGACCCGGCAACGAAATAAGGACTATGATTGGAAACTCGGTACCTGGAATGTCAGGACCCTAAACGAACCTGGACGAGTGAGCCTTCTGGCTCGTGAACTGCAGAAGGTTGGAGTGAACGTGGCTGCTATTCAAGAAGTCCGTTGGCCTAGATCCGGAGAACGTGAATTCCGAGCCGTGGACCCCACGACCAATACTGCATTCAAGTATAACATCTATCACAGCGGCGGTGAAAAAGCAGAGCTTGGAGTTGGTTTCGTAGTGATGGGCAAGCAGATGAAGCGAGTGATGCGGTGGAAACCCATTAGCGAACGAATCTGTGTGTTGAGGATACGGGGCAAATTCTTCAATTACAGCCTAATCAACGTTTACGCACCGACAAACGATAAATCCGACGACGTGAAGGACACGTTTCATGAATGTCTTGATAAAGCCTATGGAGAGTGCCCAAAGCATGACGTGAAAATTGTTATCGGAGACGCTAACGCTTAGGTCGGTAGAGAGGACTTTTTCCGTCCCATAATCGGTAGGGAGAGCCTTCACTCCGTTACCAATGACAACGGCCTACGGCTAGTAAATTTTGCTGCTGCCAGAGGGATGGCCATCAGTAGCACCTACTTTGCACGAAAGAACATCCGAAAGCACACCTGGAGACACCCAAATGGTGAAACTTGCATTTCTCGGATGTTATCGATGTGCGGACATTCAGAGGTCCGAACATCGACTCTGATCACTACCTCGTTGTCAGTAAAATCCGATCACGTTTGTCGACTGTATCGAACGAAAGATCACAGCGAACGATGCGTTACAATATCCAGCGATTGTCGGCGGAAGGAGTATCGGCTGAGTACCGCTAGAAGCTCGACGAACGGATAAGTGCAATCAACGTTAGCGACAACATCAACGATCTATGGGAGTCGATCCATGGAGCGGTGAGTACAACAGCACGAGAAGTGGTAGGCACTGCACAGAGGCGACCCAGGACGGGTTGGTTCGATGTGGAGTGTCAGAGAGTGACAGACGAAAAGAACGTTGCCAGAAGCCGGATGTTGGTGTCAGGTACCGGAATAGAGATCGGTACAAGGAAGCAAGAGCAGCCGAAAAACGAACCCACCGCAGGAAGAAAAAAGAGTACGAAGAACAAGTGATTAGTGAGGCGCAGGAAGAATGGAATAGAACGATATGCTGAGGTTTTATGAGGCTGTCAATGGCGTGCGGAGAAAGACAGCGCCATCTCCCGTCATGTGCAACGACCAACAAGGGAATTTGCTGACAGATAAAACTGAAGTGGCTGCCAGGTGGAAGCAACACTTCGAGACTTTGTTGAATGGAGGAAGTGACGGTGCATCGGTGAACAGAATAAATATTAGCGACGATGGACAAGCTGTGGAGTCACCTACACTAGATGAGGTTAAAAAAGCTGTTAAAGAGCTGAAAAACAATAAGGGTGCGGGGCTCCCGGCTGAACTTCTCCAGGGTGTCTACTCGAGATCTGGGGGAAAATTCCCTGAGTTTTCCAGGTTTTTCCAGGTTCTAAAATCATATGAAAAAATCGGTTTCTGCAAATCAGAATTTGTAAATGTATGCGGGTTATTATCTTCATAAAACTAGTATGAATACAGAAAACTTGAAGAATTCTAATTGTTTTTGACTCTAACTCGAAGGGATTATTTTCACTACTTCGAGTTCTTGCTCTTGCTCCGTATTGCTCCATTGAAAGAAAGCAGTTATGCAGTCAAATTGAAGATTTTTTGTTACGCGTCGTTAGCAAATATTAACAAGAATATTGATTCGGGAGGATATACTCCATGATAAATTCCTTTTCTAAAATTGCGGGGGCACTGGAGCTGATGATCCATTTTGACTTGTTTTACACAGGCTTTGCGAAAAAAAATCTTTGTTTCCAACAAATAAGTAAATGAGCTTGTCTATGACGACTGTTTCTCCGATTCTATTTTCATCGCACTTGTGTCAGGTTGCGATGAGCTTGTTTTCGTGGCTTGTAACGATTGTAAGAGACTTATGCCTCTCTTTATCGTCTATCGTTTTTATCTTTTTCAATTGAAGCGGGCTTGGTAGTCATATGGCTACTGCTTCTGCCTCATACGCAGGAGGTCGTGGGTTCAATCCCAGGTCCGTTCCATTCTCCTACTTTGTATCTTCCTCTTTATTTCTCATGTTCTAGCAATCGCTAGAACTGGAAATGGACTTCCATACCGTTTCCATTATTATTCCTATACCTTCAACTTGAGTATTCTATCAGTAATCTGATAGAATTGGAAATGAACTATAGAGCTCGTTTCCTACATCCAATTAGAAATTCCATCAGTTACCTTCTCCTATCTATCACATTGGCAGCTCGTTAACCAAGACGGACCTCTGCCTCTCCAACCTTACCCAGAAAATCCAACAAATTCCGCATGGCAAGTGCAGAGGTATATTCGGCTTGCAGTGGAGTGGTTCCATCATCATTTCCTCGCATTTTCTACATTGACTTGTATTCTGACGTGGCAGGCGCCAGTATGACCTAACAAATGAGATCATCAGTACTTGTACATTGAAGATGTGTGCTAGTCCCAAGCAAACATCTGTTGGTTCTCTGTGCAAGAACAGCTGATCTGGTCATAATGGAGTAGCAACTACGAGCAGTCAATCAAGCTCAAGCTCAAGCTCAAGCTATCGTTTTTATCGTTTTCAATTGAAATTGAAACTAACTTCAAACTCTGCGTTACTTCTTTGATTTGATGAGATGAAGAACATTCCTTGGAATATCTCGAATTATCTTGTTTATCTACTTTAGCGGCCATTTCAATCATTGACCTCTACAGCACCCGAGTCACTTTTTACGATTTCTAGGCTTCAGATCAAAATTGACCAAAATGTCTCGAAAAAAGGAATTTGGAGGCGTTTGGGTGAACAGAAGTCCTTTCTAATTAAATTCACCCTGTTGTCAAGGTATCACTAAAGTATCTAGATTTTAGTGGCAACCAGCCAAATTTAGTCAAAACTTTACAGAATCTTTGTCTATGATAAATGATAGTTGACTTTTTATGCTTTCTTCCTTGAAGAGCTTCGAGCTCATAGACTAAAGTGACCAGACGTCCCGGATTATGCGAGACAGTCCCGGATTCAACATTGCTAGGCGTCCCGGATAACGTCCCGCATTTCATGATGATTCTTTAAAGTTTGGGAAATCTATGAAATTTATAGGAAATTGCAAACTCAAAGAAATCCAAATACTCAGAGAAAGATTAACTTAGGTAGGCTAGAGATTCAACTGAATTTAAAGAATGAAGGTTTGAATAATTTTGAGAAAACAGACAATTTTCGTAAGTATTAGAGAATGTAGGCATGCCAAGGATTATTGAGTTTATATGTCAGACTCTGGATAACGCAAAAATCTTAGAAACTTGAAGCATTTGAATCGGAAGGATCTGAGTCTGCTCTAGAATCTAAAAAAAACTGGGATATCAGAAAATGTGACAAATAAAGATCCTTTAATCAGCAAAGATCTAAAAATCTGAATATGTAATCTGAACGACTGAAACATCCGAAGATTGAAAGAGACAATTTTACTGTTTCCAGCCAGTGCTTTTTCAGACTGAACACTCATCTCCAAAAGTCAACGGACAATAACCAGTAGAATGAAGAATATTTGTGTTATCGAAAAGCTTCCATGACTGAAACGGGAATCGAACCCTCATCTCATAATACACAATATAAACTGAAATCGGTTTTAACGTGGGGAAGGCGTTTCACTTAAATCAAAACTGCGTAAATCTCAAATTCCGCACAAAAATAACGATTTCATCAAAAATCAAATTTCTGCGGCTCCCACGTGTTTCCGGGGCCGAAAAATCGTGTAAAAATAGTCGCGTAGAAACTATTCATGTGAAAGACGACCCCAGTGTACTACACAATATCCTCAGACGAAGTACTGATTGTAAAACATTTGTTATTTAAAAAATACTTTAAAATACCAAGATTTTTTTGTATAAAATCAAGTAGCTACAATCATAGGTTGATAGAACAAAACAAAACAACACTTTCAAAACGACTTGTCTGCCTTTGGAAATAAAGATTCGAACGTCGATTTGACGAATCTGATAGCACTCCTACGCAAACAACCATTACCAACAGGTAGGTGAAGGTTTCGGCTACCTGATGACGGCGTTGGTTTGTGTCGAAGTGCTTTCAAATTCGTGAAATCGACGTTGGAATCTTTGCCGCAGATAAGTCGTTTTGAAAATTTTGTCTTGAAAACATCTTTTGGAACGATTTGATACGCTTGTGTCCTGGATCGGCCCAAGAAATATCTGGTCACTGGTCTGGAAAATTTGAGTTTATAGTCCGCAACTGCAAATCACTTGTCAAATTTGTTTTCTAGCAGCCAAAGCAAATCTTTAAATGTTGGCGATATTTTTTCAAGCCGTGACAACATATTGCTATATTTAACGATTTCTTATTTTTTGAATTTTCGAACCATGTTGCAGATTGTAATTGTCGACATTGACAACAAATTCAGAAACTTGTGCATTGGCAGTTAATATCATTGAAATGTCTTATCTAAGTTGAAATAAAAACAACAAAATTGAAATTTGCAGTTCCAAAATAATTCCCTGATTTCACAGAAATTTCCCTGAGGATTCCCGGTTTTCCCATGTTGAACAAAATCCCCTGAGTATTCCCGGTTTTCCAGGTTTTTCCAGAGAGTAGACACCCTGTTCTCAAACATGGCAGTGAGCAGCTTTATGAAGTTCTGCACCATATTATGTCAAAAATATGGGAAGACGAGGAACTGCCTGCTAGCTGAATGTTTGCCCTCTCTTTAAGAAAAGTCACAGACTGCAGTGCGCCAATTACCGAGGAATAACCCTCCTTAATTCGGCGTACAAAATTATGTACCGTATTCTGTTCAATATATTGAGACCGCTTGAAGAGTCCTTCGTCGGCGAATACCAAGCGGGTTTTCGTGAGGGCCGATCAACGACGGATCAAATGTTTACCCTGAGACAAATCCTTGACAAATTCCGGGAGTACAACTTGCAGACACATCATCTGTTTATTGATTTCAAGGCGGCATAGGATTCAGTGAAACAGGATGAATTATGGCAAATTATGCTTGAACATGGTTTTCCGGCGAAACTGATACGCTGATTCGTATAACGTTGGACGGATCGAAATCAAGCGTAAGGGTTGCGGATGAAATATCGACGTCATTTGTTACCTTAGATGGATTAAAGCAGGGTGATGCACTCTCGAACCTACTGTTCACTATAGTGCTCGAGGGAGCGATTAGGAGAGCTGGTGTGGAAAGAAGCGGTACCATTATCACAAAATCGCATATGCTCCTGGGATTTGCGGACGATATCGATATTATCGGAATTGATCGCCGTGCCGTGGAAGAGGCTTTTGCGCCTTTTAAGAGGGAGGCAGCGAGGATTGGACTCACGATCAATACCAGCAAAACGAAGTACATGGTCGCTGGGAATCAACGTGGGTTCATTAGTGGTGGTGGTAGCGAAATAGTGCTGGATGGTGAAAAATTTGAAGTGGTAGAAGAATTTGTGTATCTTGGAACATTAGTGACGTGCGATAATGATGTTACCCGCGAGGTGAAAAGGCGTATTGCAGCTGCAAATAGGGCTTATTACGGACTTCGTAACCAGCTTAAGTCCCGTAGTCTGCAAACGAAAACAAAACTCGCGCTGTATACTACTCTGATTCTTCCGGTGGCTTTATACGGCCATGAAACATGGACGTTAAAGGAGGCTGATCGGAGTGTTTGAGCGTAAGGTGCTGCGGACAATACTCGGCGGTAAACAGGAGAACGGTATCTGGCGGCGTCGCATGAATCACGAATTGTACCAGGTGTATAAAGGGCTGGATATTATCAAGCTTATACAACACTGCAGACTATGGTGGGCTGGACACGTTGTTCGTATGCCAGAAGAACGTCAAGCGAAGATAATATTTAGTAAAGAACCCGGAAGAGGCCGCAGGTCCACGGTCCTTGAGCACATCGGCGAGTATGCGTGTGCGATGACACTCGGACGATGATCAGCCGATCCTTACATGGAGAACAGACGCTCAATAAGATTTGCACCTCCGGAGAGGAGCAAACCCCCCTTCCCTGTCAGCATACGACCATAGTTCCCATCGGGGTTGGTTACCCGATCTTTCCTAAGGTTGCTCGTATCCCGGCCAGCACCGCGGGGAGGTAGGGATAGGAGTTGCTGGGTAAGAGGCTACACGGATAACCTCAGAAACTCATATACTAATCTAACAAGGAAACATAAATAACCGGAACGGGCTGCCGAATCCGTTGTTCACGCTATGAGTTGGTTTCCCGATCAGGATGCAGAACCACATGGACGATCACAACAATCACGCATGATTCTCAACATGCTCCGGGTTCTTTCGCTTTGATTCTGAAAGAATATGTTATTTGTTCACAGTTTGTAAAAATAGCAACAAACTATCCAGGATTTTTACTCACCTGTTAAGGACCGCGAGATGGGGTCTATTTTATTCCTTCAGGTACGCGAAGTACCAATGGTACGCTTTACCCAGCATTTGCCGTGCCACCCTTCCTTAGTTATAAGGAATTTTTTTCCAGACTCCAGTATTTAAAACGAGATAAAACTACTCAGCTTCCAACGGCGATTTACCGTGAAAGTGACAAAATAATTGCCTACCCAAAGGCGGATGTCATGGGTTGAGTGACAACGAAAATGTGACGAATGATAACGTACTGTAATTCATGCTGCCTATCTATAAGGCGCTCGTCGGATTGAATAACTATTGTGACATGGTTAGTAACTATCGTAACGTTGGTTGTATATATTGTACTCGTAATTTCCAGAGACCTCGATATTAATTAATCAAGAACTAACTAAATCAGTCATTGATCTGAGCGAAACTCAATAGCGTTCAAAAATAACATATATTTCGCTTTATGGATGCATAATTTGGTAAAACTAAACTTGTTCAATAGCTTAAAAATGAGCGAGATTTTTATGGTAGTAAATTTCAGAATTTGCACACATACATGCATACAAATGATCTCTTAGTGTCTCAAAACATGCTTACATTTGCTATCTAGCTTCCACTGTAGAAATTTTTGAAATCCCGTTCAATTTTTACGTTTTTGCTTTTCTGAGAATTTTTTTTTTTACATGCTTCTATATGTTCCTCAATTAAAATCATTTGTTTCATTGAAACAAATCAGAAAAATAGGCATAATTCCATTACATATCATTTGTTACAATTATAATTTCAATGTCAAAGTGAATTTGTTTCAAATACCATACATTTTATTTATTAATTCACGTGATTTCTTGTTTGATTAATACGTAACACACCTGCGTAACGCATACAAAGTGAAATTATAGACATTTCCGAAGGATCAAAAATGCATTTGAAATTTAATTTCGTATTGAATTTCCATCATCGTCACTCATACTCTAAACTTTTTCCAGATGTCGCATAGGAGCTTCGACTTCCCGATCTTTAACGAGAAAGGCAAAAATCACAGCGATCACAGCAACCCATATAGCCAACTGTTTCTGAAAATTTCATTAGATATTTTCTCAACGAGCACGAGGTAGGTACCCTCTCCAATTTTTTTTTCCTGAAAAATTCGATTAATTTCTTATGATACCTTCCCATTATTACTCATTTCAGCCCTTATGAACATCAAAATGGCCGAGACTAACTATTCTCGTAAAACGCAGCTTTCGTCCGGTAAGACGACTTCCGCACCAAAGAATGTCGCACGCCACACGTTCATGGATGGGACGGAAAAGACCAGGGCAAGCCATGTAGAAGACGCAGAGGAGCTGGACACCACTAATGTCGTTATGAATTCGACCGTCAACATAGCCGAGTTCGCAGACAAATGCCATAAGATGGCACACCGATATACTGAATGTTTGAATGCAATTGAAGAGAGTGCAGAAGAATGTATCGCAAAGGCAGCCAAGTATCGGCGACTGGAAGGCCAATTGCAGGCGCAAAAACGTGACATCGCTGGGAAGTTCAATAGCGTATTGATGGCCAGCCGGGAGAGACGAGAAAAACGCGAGAAACGTTTGATTAGCATTCTGGACAGGATGACCTAAATTTAAGAATCTTGTGGAGTCGGTGCTAAAAATTAAATGGTACCTATTTGTCGATATACGTAACTAATGAATTATTAACTTAACACAATACCGTGTAATAATAAAATGTGAATATTGTATGAACGCATTTATTTAATCAAACTAGTTCCATTTTCAATTCAATACCTATTTACCATCATTGTATGTTATATTATGTGTACTGACCTATCTTACACCTTGCTGTACGAGAGAAGGTATTAAGAATTATCTGGTTTTATGGAAGTTTCATAAATATGCTCATTCGGGTGGTCACACAGGAACGGATCAGATGAAAAAAAAATCGACTCAAAATAACAAATTGGGGCAAAGACGGGTATTTAAATCTAGGAACTCATAACTCGATGACGCATTTATTAAAACAAATAACAAGTTAAAGAATGATCAAATAAACTCAGAAAAGCATCAACAATGCCTTGATAATAATTACATACCGGTTCTAGTGTATAGAATCATCAATTACGAAACAGTTGGATAATATCCGGTGCTTGCAGCGGTCTGGAGCAAATCGGACACTTCGGGCGTACCTCAATTTCCATGGCAATGCACTGGTAGCAGTAAAGATGGCCACATATGGTAGATGCTGCCTGCATTTGAAACACGTTTTCGAAGCAAATGGGACAGGTAATGCCATCCGACACGCCCGGAGGAGCTACGCTTGGTGGCGTTGGGGACATAGACTGGGAAACAGACGACGCTGCCGCCAACTTTGCTGCCTTCTTCGGTTCCACATCAGGCTCAGGTTCGACAATGATGCAATCGTCATCATGGACAGTCTCGATGGGGCGCCGTTTCGGTTTTGAAGAACCTGACGGCCCCGACGTGTTCACGTTGGATGGCACTGTAGATTCTTTTCTTATTCCACAAACTCTTTGGTTTATTGCAGCTTCTTTCGCTCTTTGATTTGGCAATGAAGCTAGAAGAGCTTCTGCGCGTTCAATTATTTTTATCATAGTTTCACCTGGATCCTCATCCTCAGAGGAATTTCGTACAATTTCCAAGTCCATTTTTAATTACTTCTGAAAGCGAAAGGAATGACTTTTTCCTAAAAAAAACTGTCTCGTCGTTCAACCGAAAAAAAACAGAAAAAAATCCTTCTCATCATTTATTATCTTTTGTCATTGAACGCCGTCATTAAAAAGGGCAAAATCAGCAGAGACCATTCACAAATTACGCAATACACGCTAACTTGAAACCACAGGGGTACATACTTTAAATTCGAAAGTTCAAGCTCTATCTGGAACACTGAGGAAAATGGACGTATGATTTTCAATCAAACGCCTTATGAAAATTTGCCACAAGAAATCGGTATGAATTTCAATTGGAACTCTTGGAGGAATGCTCAGAGAAACTCCTGAAGGAACCACTGGAAGTATTACAAAAGAACCCTTCTGAAGGAATTGCCAGTGGAACTGATGGAGGAATTTCCAGTGGATAAATTATAAAAAGAACTTCTGGAGGAATATCCAGAAAAAATCTACGATAAACTCCCGGATATTTTGTCTCTTTGTAGATATTGCTTTTTGCATTGAAACTTTTCGTTTCGTTACTGAAATCATTGACACTTGTCTTCAGCGACTGCTTCCGCGATAGAGCATTTGCACATTTTATTCACTCATACATCTATATTACTGTCAAAATGTGCATTTGACAATTAAATTTTCAGCTAAAAGCTCTATTTTTGACACCGGTGCACTCACACAACCAATCGACATCAGTTGTCAAAAAATCAGGAGTACCAACTTGACGACTATCTCCTTGTCGCCGAGTCTGGCGCTGAGTGCTCGGCGCGGAAACCCAAAGGTGGGAATAAAATTTTGGGGCTTATGCGCAATATTTTAAATCGCATCTGGTTTTCTCAGGCCGAATGATTACGAATAAGGAACCATCAGGCGCTTCTATTATCGGCGCTTCCGGTAGGCTTACCAGAAATTTCAACAATTAACAAGTAAGTAAGTATTATTGATTAGGATTTTGAACCTGCCTTGAGAACAAAGAACAACATGGGTGCTGCGGATAGAGCCGCTTTTCTGCTCTCAAGCGAAATCAATCCCATAAGCAAAATTATTTTGCAGTTACTCGGCTGTCAAACATTTCCCGCTCTTCGAATTTCTCTTTCCATGCTGCATGAAGGCGCACAAATGCGCGAGACTCTACATGACTTTACGATGCTTTTCATACATTCTTGCTCCAATCAGCTGCTGAGTCTGAATCTGAAGCAGTGAAATCTCGTAACGAATGCTTTTTAGTTGTATTCCTATTAATTTTCAACTCGAAATATAATGTGAATATATTTGTTACAAAGAATACAAAACTCAAACTAAGTTTATTTTTATTTTTTCCTCAAATAATAACAACACTTCTCAATATCTGGGTGCTGCGGATAGAGCCGCTTTTCTGCGCTCAAGCTAGTAGAGGGATATTTTGAAATTACTCCCATAAACAAAATTATTTTGCAGTTACTTGGCTGTCAAACATTTCCCGCTCTTCGAATTTCTTTTTCCACGCTGCATGAGGGCGCACAAATGCGCTAGACTCTACATGACTTTACGATTGTTTGCATACATCCATGCTCCAATCAGCTGCTGAATCTCGTGAAATTTCGTAACGAGTGCTTTTTATTTGCATTCCTATCAATTTTCCGAGGGGCGATTCACTTGTGTATTTTCGATTCAGGCCAGCGTATTTGATCACGTATTGATGTATTTTTCGTGCATTTATATGTATTGTATGCAATATTGTAATTTTGTGAATTAATGTATTTCTCCGTGTAATTTAGTATTTTAGTGTATTTTTATCGAATAAATGTATTTATTTAAATCAAATGTTCGTATGTTTTGACGTTTCATTGTTTACTTTAAATTTTCGGCTGAAAATGCGTTTCAAAATATCATTTGTTATTCCATTCCATGTTATTCTATAATTTATTTGTTATTACAGTTCCAGATGCTTTTTTAATGGATCAGCAAATTACATGTGAAATTCAAGCAATACTGAGATGTTTATAACGAGGTTAAGAATGCTGCTTGGAGTAGACCGAGAAACGTCAAGTACGCTCAAGCAGTCTCATTTGACAGGACTTCATCTTGAAAATGTTCCCGACAGGAGTAAGAGGCTTCACTGAGGGGAAAACTTGGGCTTGAACTCTTTCAAATAACTGACTTTCCTCCTAATGACTCGCACAATTATGCGAATACCGCATAGTCCATCATCGGTAAAATATATTTAGTAATCCGTGGTGGCCCGGTCAGTGCTAAGGAAATAAAACACGATCATTGGAGGTCGGAGCTCGTCTCATAGTGGTGCCACTATGGCCGGCTTGTTACGGATTCGAATATTGCGTTGTTATACAAGAAGTTATGTTCGAAAGCATGAATCACTGTCCTTGGCTAGTTGGATGTATGCGGACAACATTTAAATCACAGAAACCCGCTAGCTAGCTAGCTTTTTTGCATTTTTTTTCATTTGAAAAGTTCATAACATTTATTAGCGCAAATTATCTGCAGTTGAAAGTAATTGAAAATCGAGGAGCGATGCACTCAATTACTTTCAATTCAACCTAAGTCCTGAATATGTTCACCGAATTAACGCTCTCCCGCCCACGACTTTTTTCAAAGATTTCAATAGGAAGGAATCATCTTTGAGAAAAATGCTAGAACAAAAGTTATTTGGCATAGCCAAAATTAGTGGAAAACGAAAAAAAAAATGATTTTGATTGTTTTCAATAGTTTCACTATTTGTATTCAAAATTGATTATATTTGCAGTCTAATGGAACCATAAAGGTGTGTCAAATATTCCTTTTTGTCGTTGAAACAAACGATAAAGTTTAGAAGGTGCAAAATTTGATGGTGCTCCACAGACACCATGGGCGGGAGAGGGTTAATACGGTAAATATGAACCCCCCTGCGATGCACCGATATTTATGATCACGTCTTGGTAAAAATCCGAAAGTCGCATATGCAATGTTTTTGACATTTTGAATCTCGGATGTTGATAATCGGCGAACTGCACCTGATCTTAAACGTGGTTTGTTTGAAAAGCAAGGGACTGGCAGATCCTCGAAGTGCGTAACAAATATTGGTTTGAAATTAATGAAGCGAAAATGAAGGGGATTCTCTCGAACAGCTACCAAACTTTCATTTTCTTTGTGGCGTGCTCGGTGACGTGCGTTTTCTCGCGTAATGACGATTGTACCCGTAATTAGATGCGTTTGATTATATTTTTTGCATTATTTGCATTAAAATATGATGTTTGAATTTTTCGTGTAATGATGTGTATTTATTTGTACTATTTGTATTTTTATGCAATAATTGAATTTCCGTGCATTATTTGGATTTTTTGCATTATTTGTATTTTTATGCATTATTTTTATTAGCGTATTTTTGATTCATCATTCGATAGTAGTGAATCGCCCCTCGCAATTTTCCACTCGAAATATAATGTGAGAATATTAGTTACACTAATAAAATTCCACACATTTTTAATGGCAAAAATCTAAAGAAATTTACAAATAAATTTTATGTGTGCGTTAATAACCACCCGCTATAGGAGAATCCACATAAAGGTTATCAGTTAATAAGGGTTATGTGTGTTTCCACATATATGCTATGCAAATTCACATAGCCGTTATGTGGGAAATGCTATAGTTAAAATTTATGTGTGCCACACATAATGGATATGATTGGATTTTTGTCAGTGTACAAAGAAAACAAAACTCAAACAAAGTTTAATTTTATTTTTTCCCCAAATAATAACAATACTTCTCAATATTAAATCAGAAACGAACATAACCACAATCTTCAATGTTTGGCTCCGGCACAATAGAAAATTTTGGCTTCAGTTTGACAACCAAATCGATTCTATCCGCACCACCCAGCTCAATATAAGATCTAAAACGAACATAACCACAATCTTCAATGTTTGGCTCCGGCACAATAGAACATTTTGGCTTCAGTTTGACAACCAAATCGTTTCTATCCGCACCACCCAGATCAAAAGGATGGAATGAAAGAGATGCCAGATCAACAACTCAACTCAAAATTTGGGTTGTTTGATCTACCTGTGTACCCGTGTATGCCGGCAATATTTTTCTCTGGGTGCAAAAAAGAGAAATCAACACACGAACTGATGGAGATAACAACTGTCACTGATCGTTGATAACAAAGGAGACAGAAAGTGTAAATTCATCGTGCCAGCTGATTGAAGGTGCACAGCCAGGTGAGAGACGTAACATAATGATCCAAGAGATAATTGAGAAGGCAACAACACTAAAGGTGACCGTTCAATGGATACCAAGTCACATCTCTATCAAGGGTAATGAGATGGCTGACGAACTAGCTAAGGCAAGAATCAACTCGAACCTCATCCTGGAAAATGGAATATTTATAAAAGATGCACTCAATATTTTCAACCAAAGGTGAATAAAGAACACCAATGACTGGTATACCACACACGCGGAGGAAAAAAAAAATTCTTCTCCATCCAGCCACATTTTAACGACACACCCTGGTACAAAAACAAACCATTGAACAACAAAGAGGTTCGATGCATAAATCGTCTGATGGCCGGACATAGCTTTGCTAATAACTGGCTAGCAACAATGAAGATTGTCGAAGATCCAGACTGTGAGGTGTGCCTGACCATAGACACAGCCGATCATGTTATTTTGCACTGCAATAAATACGCCATAACCCGCTCGAAGTACAATTTCGACGGTAGATTCTGGACGCTAATTGACCTCTTCAAAACAAATGATATGAACACTTTCCGAGACGTCGTCAACTTTCTAAACGAAGTGAAAAAGGAGTTATAAACAATCCCACGGGTGCTGATGTTTGTGCCCAATAACGGACGATGCCCGACTGCGAGACATCAACAAAACACGCAAACATCCAAACTCACTGGGCATATGGTCTCTGTCACCGGTCCCATCACAACATAGAATGAAGAAGAAGAAGAAGAAGAAAGTGTAAATAAATAGGAGGTGTAAATAACACGTCAACCATACAGTTTTTATTCATACAGCTGTTATCTTTTTGGGAAGAGCTTTTATTTTATGAAATCAGATTTTGCGCCAATTGAAGCAACAAAATCCCATCTACTGCAATGTCCCTCGAGAATGGTTCAATCCGGAAGCGAAAACTTTCGCTCGAGAACCACTTGGCAACTGATTCGGAAGGTAACAGTTCGTCGGACCCAAATCGCCGGGTAGCGCTGATTACCGGCATAACTGGGCAGGTAATTATTTCATTTCAATCAGTGATCAATCAATTAGAAAAAAAAAGAATTTCACTTTCGTGTTTATTTTTCTTTTCTAGGATGGATCCTACCTGGCGGAGTTCCTATTAAAGAAAGAATATGAAGTTCACGGCATTATACGACGGGCAAGTACTTTCAACACCTCGAGGATTGAGCACCTGTATGCGGATCCGCATAGCCACAAACAGGGAAAAATGAAGCTGCATTATGGTGACATGACGGACAGTAGTTGCCTGGTTAAGATCATATCCAGCGTACGTCCTACGGAAATATACAACCTGGCCGCTCAAAGCCACGTCAAGGTGTCATTTGATCTCAGCGAGTACACGGCGGAAGTGGATGCTGTGGGTACGTTAAGATTGTTGGATGCAATTCGAACTTGTGGGCTGGAAAAGGCAGTTAGATTTTACCAGGCCAGTACCTCTGAACTGTACGGGAAAGTGGTGGAAACTCCGCAGAATGAAAAGACCCCATTTTATCCGCGGTCCCCGTATGCCTGCGCCAAGATGTACGGATACTGGATTGTGATCAACTATCGGGAAGCTTACGATATGTTTGCCTGCAATGGTATCCTGTTTAATCACGAATCGCCCCGACGAGGAGAGAATTTTGTCACAAGAAAAATTACCCGATCGGTTGCGAAGATATCCCTGAATCAGATGGAGTGTTTGGAGTTGGGTAATTTGGATTCAAAGCGCGACTGGGGCCACGCACAGGACTACGTGGAGGCTATGTGGATGATGTTACAGCAAGAGCAACCGCAGGACTATGTGATTGCTACGGGGGAGTGTCACTCGGTGAGAGAATTCGTGGAAGAATCGTTCAAACATATTGGCCGTGAGATCGAGTGGCGAGGAACGGGATTGGAGGAGGTGGGGGTAGAAAAAGGAACCGACACTATTCGCATCCGAATCAACCCGAAGTTTTTCCGCCCGACGGAGGTAGATTTCTTGCTGGGTGATGCCAGTAAGGCCAAACGGGAACTTGGATGGGTGCCGAAGGTGACATTTTTGCAGCTGGTTGCCGATATGATGGCCGCCGATATTGACCTTATGAAAAAGAATCCAAATGCTTAGAGGACCTTATTTTCTGTGTTGCGATCCAGTGTCGCGAAATATAACAGCCTTTCATGTTACGACATTCCTTTGTAAAGTTGTACTGAGCATATGATGTTTTAAAAGTATTTTTTGGCTTAATATCTAAGACAAACCCCGTCACGACACTTCGTTCGTTGGGAATATACGTCGATAAAAAAGTCCGTTCACAAATTACGTACTATAGAGGTATAATTTCAACATAAATCAAAACCCTGACTATCCGCACTCTACAACTTAACGTAACAAGTGAACGGGCAAAACAATTAGTTCTTAGGGCCGATGTCCACGTAGCGTTTTTACAAGTTGCGTACCTTGCATGGACGCGGCGTGCACGCAGCTTAAAAACCCGATACGTGAACATCAACTCTTAAAATGCACATAGGAAGTGAACACGTAAAAAAACCCTTTCAGGAAAAGGTGTTTAACATCACTATTATAGTGTTCCAGTTCCTATTTTATATTATTTTAAGGCTTTCTTTCGATCCTAAATTAGTTAAATAAGTACGATTGGATTATATTGTGTATAGTTTTAAAACACTTTCACTGTGTTATTTTGTTTCAGTGTAATAAGTAGCACAGCAACTTTTTATGTGGAAATAAATCAATTATGCCAGATTAAGAAACAACTTTTAATAGTTACCTACCTCAGTTTTGGTAAGCTACCCAGAAAATGGGATAAAACGGATTACAAGAGACATCTTCACTTGAGAGGACCTTCTGATTCTTGGTGGTAGCTCTTAACACGTGAAAAGTACAGCGCTGGATATTTGTTGGGCGCCAGTTCGAAGACCGTCGTTTTCTCTTGGTTATTACGCAACTGTACCATCTGCAATGAAAGTTGAAAACATGTAAACAAAAGAATGTAATTTGGAATACGATTATCGTAATTTGCCGATTGGAGGATGTTTTGTCTATACTACAAAACGCAGAGTTTACACGCTCTCTTGCGTTATGTGATATTGAAAACAAGCTCCTAACTTGATGTCTAAATAATAAAAATAATTAAGCCTTATTAAAATAACTTTTCGTTTTTCGTTTTTCAATTTTCGTCGATCCCGCGTGTTTCATGCGTGCCTCCTATATTAAAATCAACGCCGCACACCGTTTTCTTGCACACCTCGAAAGATGGTCCTCCTCGAGCATGGTCTAAGTTTCATGTCCGTAGAGGACCGGTGTGGTGGTGAATCTTTTTTCACGGCAGTTTCTTCTGGAGCCCGTAGTAGGCCCGACTTCCATGATGATGCGCCTTCGTATTTCACGACTAATATTATTATCAGCGTTAGCAAGGATCCAAGGTTGACGAATTCATCGACCACCTCGAACATATATCCATCTATCGTAACACAGTTCATTAGCGGGCTCGGTTCCGCCCACAAGCAGGTATTTTGTCTTCGATGCATTTTTTTTATTCAATTTACTTTGGCCTCTTGTTTCCATTTTTTTAAACATACTTCGTGAGAAAATCTAATACATTTTCAATTTTATTGCTTACAATTCAATTTCACAATCGATAAAGAAATTTGCTATACTTTTGAGCACTTTTAAATTTCCGCTTTTCAGAATCAACTCGAGATCCGGATAAACTCCTTCCATGACATATTGGCATATAGTGTTTGTCGCTGTACCTCGTAATTGATGCAATCGAACAGAAGATGATTAGGCGTTGCTACGGTTTCTCCATAAGAACAAATATCATCCTCAACAATATTGTTCCTTTTTAGATGGGACGGTAATCTGGAGTGGTTGCTTAAGACACAGAGAAACAGACGTCTCACTTAGAAGGAAATGCAATCAAAATCATCGTCACGAAATCATTATCGCCCAATAAGGTACCAGTCAAAACGATTAATGCAAGAGATGGCGTTTTTTCAATGGTAGTAAAATCGAAATTTCATCACTATGAGACTACTAATCAGTGCAAACTAAGTGCAGGAGATAATGTTTTCACCTCATACTTCATTCCTTATCACTACTTTATTCTAAAACACCACCATTTTCCATAAATTTGCAAAATACTTGATTTTCCCATACATTTTATCGATTTCCAACTACCATTCTTCCATGAGCTCATGGTGAAAATTGTGAAAATCTCAGAACATAGAGTAGCAGGCTTAACAACACAGATAGAAACGCCGGTATCGCCACTCAGTGACGAGTACCGTAAACATGGTGCACGGAAGGTTGTTGTCTACACTTTTTACGGCTGCTGCGCCCGGGAAGTAAATGTCATCGAAGTACACTGGATTTTGTTTTTACGCGATTTACATTTTCTCAATTTTTCACTCATCCTAAATGTTTAACGTATATTAATTATCATGTGATTTTTCTTTGATTTATTCTGGATTTTTTGAAACATGTTGCGAAGAGTTTGGTGGCAAATTGAAGTCACACGATTAAAAATACGAGCGAAAAAAAATCGTGTAAAAACAAAATCCTGTGTAAACAGTCGGTCCCTTATTCTAAATTTACTGTTTGGTTGAGCGGCAACCAGATGGCGGTAGTGTGTAAACGTCAAACACAAGCAAAATCGATGGAAGCGTCATCGGTGGCCGATTGACCACCTACAGAAAATTGAATTCACCGTTAAAAAGGTGAACGATGGAACATGTGATGAGTTAGACGTCTGTTTCTCTGTGCTTAAGAGATTGGAAGCTATAACTATTTCTCTCCGTGAAAAACACGAATGTTTGAAACAAGCCTCCATTGAAACTCTTGGGAGGACCCTGCTGCAAAATCTTTCTTTGGTACCTAAGTTCCACTGGGTTTGCCATGCGTTCATTGCTCTCAACCGTGTTGGAAACACTATATCCAAACAGGTGAATCGATAATAATCCAACCCACCAGATTGACATGCCTCTTTCGCTGCAATATCCGCTGCTTCATTGAGTTGGATACCACGGTGGGACGGCACCTAGAGAAAAGTAATTTTAGATCCTTTTTCTTCTATGCACTGCACTATCATTTTTATTTCAAACCACACTGTAGGTAGGCGAGAAGTAGTTTTTGTACTACTAAGGGATACGAGGCTACTTAGACTATCTGTAAGCACTACATAATCCGCCCGTGAACGAGAAGCAATGATTTGTGTAACTTTCCGGAGCGCTAGTAGTTCAGCATTGAAGACCGACATTTGATTAGATAGTTTGATTTTACTAACAGGGTGACCGTCACCATCTACTACATACTGCAAAAGCAGTGCCACTGATTGTTTTCGATCCATCCGTGGCTAGATGCGCTGTGTTGGGATAACGGTCTGTAAGAACCCTCTTTATGACTTCATAGGCCCTCAAAGATTGATTTTTTTTCCAATTCTGTAGATGCTGTTTGGTCAACTGCAAGTATTTTCTGCTTCGTAGTTAATCCAAACTCGAAACATGGCAACACGTCGAACATTTCCAGATGTCTGCCAGTGTAGGATGAATATTGCAGAATGCTTCTTCGAATCCAGGTGGGTGTAGCTCCATTCACTGTAGCCTTCACATACTTTTCGTTCCACCATTTGTAGGAATACCTTCTCTCGACGAATTTCATAGCTGCCGTTTCTCTTCTGATTTCTAGAGGTGGCAATAGGTTGTTTTCGTAGAACCAAGGACAATCCGTATGCATTTCCATTGTATTCGATCCAAGATTATTGCTTCACTGGCAGGAACACCACAGAAGAAGATGGACGCATACTCTAGAATAGGTCTCACACATGATTTGTAGATAGTTAGAAGAGCTTCCGGATCCGCACCCCATGATTGGCCTGCGACTAATTTTATGAAGTTCACGATCAGGTGCGCACGATGTTTGATGTAGGAGTAGGAGAAATGTTCACCCCAGTATAATTTGGAGGTAAGATTTAGTCCTGATAGTTTCATCGAACGACTGTATTCAATAAGTTTGTCCTCGATCCTTATGTGAAGCACATGTTCCACTGATCTTTTGGAAAAAAATCATTGCAGCGCATTTGGTGGGAGATATTTGCAATCCTAAATTGTTTTTTTTTTGCACCATCGTATTTACTGCTTCTTGGGTTTTGTTAACGCTATTAGCAACGTTAGATCCACGAGATGCTATTGTTATATCATCTGCGAAATCCACCAGTTGTCCGACGACCGAAAAAGCCTATGAATTAGAAGATTGAAGCACATTGGACTTAGCGGTGACCCTTGTGGCAGACCTTTCCACGTTGTACGTTTGACTACAAGATTGCTTCCTAGATTGATCGTCAGGCGACGTTCTATGAACAGATTATAAACGGATTTGATGAGGCAATCAGTAATTCCGATGTTTTTCATTTGGACCACTAAGGAGGCTATGTGTACATTATCGTAGGCTCCTTGAATGTCAATACTGCAGGCTACTACATATTGTCTACTTTCCAGTGCACTTTGGGCTTCGTCGATGAGCAAATGGAGTGCATCCAAAGTCCCTTTACCCTTTCTGAAACCGCATATTTCTTCTGGTAGAAGCTTATGATGTTCAAGAAACCATTCGATTCTTTCCTTCAGCATATCCTCATAGCTTTTACGCAGACACGACGCAAGAGAAATGGGTCGATATGAGTCAGCATCTGTAGGGGATTTCCCGGGCTTAAGAATTGGCACTACCTGGGAAGTTTTCCAATCATCGGGAATGATACCGGCTTCGAAAATGCAATTGTATATTCTTACTAACACACGTTTAGCTATCGGAGGTAACCTTTGAATCACTGAATAATTAATACCATCTACTCCGGCTGCTGTAGGCTTACTCTTGCATATAACTGACTCAAAATCCAGTAATGTGAAATATGAACGATTGTAGTTGTTACCGACGCGACAATCACAACAGAATTTGATCCCAAACGAACGGCGCTGGCGCGCGCCGATGTACCCAAAACAATGAAAATGATTCCTACAGCGACCCGTCCGCACATAATTAATTACGTGTGCGCCGCAGTGCAGTGCACTTCCAGCATAGGTCAGGGCGATTTGTTTGTGCTAGACTCAGCAGCACCACGTTCTGAACGCGCGCATCAAGCCCATACGGCGGATTGATGGGCGCGGGCAGAACGGCAATAACCAAAAATTGTAAAATGTAGAATAAGCAAAAATTATGTATATATACCCTGCAGTATCAATAAAGATTGAAGTTTTCGTTTTAGTCTAAAGACGGCTGTCTGTTGGTTAAGACCGAAAAATCCTGGCATCCAGTAAGGAAAACACTGATTTCCACTCTTCTGCAGCATAGACTTTCTGAGCAAAAGTATACTAGCGGGAAGATTAGGAAGGAAAGTATTTCCACATGGTAGTTCAGTCTCGAGTAGATGAAACTCTCTTCTTGATTCCATCGCATAGGCTTTCAGAGCAAGGCAACTAGCAAGGATCGAGAATCCCGAGTGAAATCTATTAGAGTTGGTCCGCTTCGGCACAAGTCTTTTGCTAATACCCCGTTGCGTGTAAGGAAAGTCTCGTTCACCCTGGACCTTCGCACAGGGAGGCAATTCGCGCGCGTAACAGTAGTGTTCACCACAATTACAGGCCGGAAAGTAAATTTCGCTTTCCGCTGTAGATGCAGGTGCCAACTTATCTAACAATAAACTAGCTTGTTGATTATTCCGAAGTTGTTGATTATTTCCAGTGCCCTTGAATTTTCTTGCCAGGGACCAGAGAGACGCAACCGATGATTGGGAATTCATACACATCGCAGTACTTCTTCCAGGATTCTCTTTTTTTTACTTTGACCATCCGTTTAAAGTGCCTTTCCGCGTCCATGTAATCACAATATTTCTCATATTCAAGTGTACGTCGCCAGATTTTGAACTTAGATATTGAAACATCCAATGCACCGCTGAGCTCCCTATCCCAAAACGGTTGAGGAACTTTGGGAAGCCTTGCTTGTCGTGGTGGAGGCGAAGCATGCGCCAATGCGATCCGTAATATTTCGAAAAATTCTTCGTATGTCATTTCTTCATTTAATCCGTCCAATGCTTCTGCTGCTGTATACGAGAACATCTCCCAATGCACCTTTTTATAGTTTATTCCGGTCGTTCTTGTTTCAGCAATTGTCATTAGAGTTCCACAGGAAATAGGTAGATGGTCACTGCCATGAGGATCCTCCAGCACCTCCCAATTGAACAGAAGACTAATTGCAGAGGATATTAAGGTGATGTCTATTGCACTAGGAGGGTTGAACCTTGTGATGCTACCATCATTGAGTATTACCAGATCGGAGTAATCTAAAGCGGCGTGTAAATAATTCTCTCTCTGATTATGGCGAGCATTTCCCCACGATGCCGTCGAATATAGGAAGCGTCAATTCTTTAGGGTCCAATTCCTGTCTTGCAGCAGCCAGTATAGAATTCTGGGATGACGAAACTTGTTTGAGCACCAAGGTGGGTTTCATATAAGCAGCTGACCGAGGAGTGGAGTGTGTTGATTAGATGGATAATATTTGCTTGTTTACTGCTTACTCCTCTACAATTCCATTGCAGGATTTGTAGAGGCATCACTTGAGTTGGGCTGCCGATGGCGCTTCATTATAATCGTAAGGAACTCATGAGGATTTGCACCATCTGGCTCACGATATCGCTGATAGTAGCTAGCAATCTAGCTTCTGCTTTTTCTTCTGCCGACGCTCCGATAATATCTTCGACCACTTCAATTACTTCTTGAGATTTGAAGGCTTCCTCCACGACTGAGCGCACACTGCTTTCTACGTATAGTTCCAGAGTAGGACACTCCTCCTCCAAGCTGGTAGACGGACGCCGACGCTCGCTTGGAGCCGGAGAAAGTTGATTCATTTCCCTCTTGACTGTCGTCTAAAGATGCTTGTGTAACGATGATAGGAATACTAATCGGGTTAGATGCAGTAGTCATAGAAGAAAACCAATCCTTAGGTCCTTGAGAATGTGTCTCGTTTCTTTTACGATCCGCTTCACGACGACTAGCTGCATACGGGAAGTTCTTAGTGTCATTCGCTGAATGATTTCCGTTACAGTTTACACATTTGGGATTCCCAACGTCACATCCATGTTCCGATTCAGCACTAACATCAGATTCGGTACATCTGTTGCACCGAACTTTGCTTTTACAATTTTTTTCCCCGTAACCAATACACATATTGCTTAATTGGGTAGAGCACTCTGTTTATCTCGATATGTGTAGGTAGTGTTTGCCCTGCAAACGTAATGGAACGTACACACGGTCAAGCAGTTTGACCAACATTGACTCCACTTTTCGTTTATTCAAACATCCATCAAGTTTTACCAACAGCGACACGAACAATAAATTTATTCGACCAACAATATCACACACGAACGACCGAAGCGCCAACTTGAGCACCAACCATCAAAAAATATATGGGGGTTTGTGCAACTTCACTACCAGGCTTCGGAATTCTCACTCATATGAATAAAAACCTAGGAATAATCCCTTTGGCGGAGTGTGATTTTTCATGTTCCCCTGTGAGGAAGTATTCTCAGCTCACACAACATGTTTATCCGGATAGAATGACGGGTGATTAGTTCGTGAGCGTAGGGGCTCGCCGGATAATTTAATTGTGATCAACCAATTTTTCCTTCTCGTCGTTTGTCTAGATAAATTTTACAAGCATATTTACAAATATTAAGGATCGTGACAGGATTCGAACCCAAAACAATTTGGAAATGTTTAGAGCGCCCACTATAACCATGCCATAACATGAACTGAATGGAAGAAAGAAAAACTACGGTATTGAACCTTCTAAATATCGTGGCGCATCGTCAGATTCAATCAGTCTGGAGCGGCAAAGTAAGCAGCATTTATTTCGCGAAACACGGGAAGAGGAATAACAATTTTTCGCACCATCGCTTGTGCCGGAGTTTATCGCGCTGTAATTTATCCGGATAAAATGGATGGTGGAGCGATCTGTTGTCGCGTGAGTGAGTGAAAAATCCGAAGGCTGTTCACTACAAATGCTCAAACATGTTCGGCAAACCTTGACTCCACCCCCGACAACTCAAACCAAAATCAAACCGTTTTAATTTTTTCCAACCGAGCCGCCAACTGTCAAATGGTTGTTCGAACAACTTCACACACGTTCGAACAAAGCAGCAACCGAAGCGTTTTCTTGGGGGCGGAGTCAATGTTCGTCAAACTGCTTGACTGGTGTGTACGTTGCATAACGATAATAGTAGCCAAACGTTCTCTTCCTTCACCGACGTGCTTCGTAATGCGACGAATTTCAATGCCAGCAGGGTTATTGTCTTGCATAACTTTGGTTTTTTCAAAAGATATAGCTGTCTGAAGCTCGTCGTCATCCACTTCTAGTTCCACATGTCCAACTCCTAGTGTCTCCACAAGACGTTGGGGAATGGAAAAACATATGTTCGGGAAATTTTCCGACACCAACATATTCGCTGCATGAGCCGATGCCAATAAAATTTTAACACGACGCTTCGACAATGGAGTTGATTTCACATATTGATCCCCTATTGATCTTTCTTGAGATTGTCGACGGTGCCAAATTGGACCCATCCTTGCATTCGCCAATTACAAGAAATGGTCCCGATGACGATGCGGGATATTGCCTTCGGCGACGATAATTGACGACCTCGTTAGCCATAATTTAACCGACGCGATACAATTAGCTTTCGATTGAAACAAAGGAAAAATGCCTCTATACACTTTGTTGCGACACGTCTGTTGCCTATCACGACTAAAGCAGCACTGTCTTCGATGCATTCATCACCAGTCCAACTTTTGTTGCTCCACGTTTCAGGCGGGTGTACACAGCCTTTGCAAATTTTTTGCCTTTGCAAATGTTCGGCCTTCAATGTCCATGTCACCCGCGAAACAAATAAATTGACTGGATCTAATAAAAATCGTACACTGCTACGCCCCGGCTCTCCGCATGACACCTTCTAGCGCAATGTTGAACAACTGGCACGTCCATTACTTTGTTTTAGTTCCCGGCGCGATTCGAACGAACTTATGTGTTCGCCCGGTATCTTCACACAGTTTAGTACACTATTCACGGTTGCTTTAATCAGTCCGGTAAGCTTCCCAGGGAAGCTGTTTTCGTCCACAATTTTCCATAGCTCCACTGATCACAGGTCTGTACTGTCGTATACCTACCTGGATACCTGGTTGGGTACAGCGTCGATACACCTGTGCCTGGCGTATTGTAGAGCTCCATAATCGTCGGTCATGGGCGATGTTCTACCAGTTTCCCTGAACGTTCAGGGTCCCCAGGTCTGATTCCACCACGTGCAGCCAGCGTGTTCGTGGCCTTCCATGAAGTCGCCGGCCCCTATCTGGTTCTCTGTTTGTGATGATTTTGGTGTGATTTCGTTATTCTTTCTTCCGACATTCGCACTAAGTGACCAGCCCACTGGAGTCTGCAGTATTTTATGCGATTCACAATATTTCTTCAATTTCTCTTCACTGAATCGTACACTGACTGCTTTGAAATCAATGAACAGATGGTGAGTCTGCGAGTTGTACTCCCGGAATTTATCAAGGATCATCCACAGGTTAAGCATCGGCTGATGGGCTCTCACGAAAACCTGCCTGGTATTCGCCGACGAAGGGCTCCTCAAGCGGTCTCAGTCTGTTAAACAGGATACGCGACAGGATTTTGTACGTCGAGTTCAGAAGGGTGATCCCTCTGTAATTGGCACACTCTTATCTGTGCTCTTTCTTATAGATTGGTCATATGAGGCCATTCAACCAGCCGGCAGGCTTCTTCATCCTCCCATATTTTTTGGATAATGTGGTGGATTGATTGATGCAGCTGCTCACTTCCGTGTTTGAGTAGCTCGACCGGGATCTCGTCCTTCCCAGCAGCTTTACTGTTTTTCAGCTCGTTTAGAGCCTTCTTAACCTCGTCCAGCGTTGGTGGTTCCACAGCTTGACCGTCGCTATATGACTATGTCCATCCTGCTCCTTAATACACCTTCATTTTCACCGTTCAACAAATCTTCGAATAGCTCCTTCCACCAGAATGCCACCATAATCTTGTCTGTCAGCAAATTCCCCTCTCGGTCATTGCGCATGGCGGGCACTGGCGCAGTCTTATGCCGCGCGCCATTGACAGTTGCGTAAAACCTCCGCATATCGTTTCTATACATGTTCTCCTGTGCTTCAGCTATCACGCTCTCTTCGTGTTGCTTTTTTTCTGTTGTATGCCGCATTGAAATCAATAAACAAATGATGCATTGGAACCTGGTATTCACGGCATTATTAAAGGATTTGCCGTACAGTGAGCGGCCGTCAACGAAGCCGGCTTGATAACTTCCCACAAACTCATTCACTATTGGTGACAGACGACGAAAGATGATCTGGGATATCACTTTGTAGGCGGCATTAAGGAAGCTCGAAAGCTCTCACACTCCAGCTTGGTTGCTCGTATCCCGGCCAGCACCACGAGGAGTTGCTGTAAAAACTTAATTTTGAAAAATCATTGTTTTTCATTCTGGCACCTCGTAAACTATTAAAACACTCTTATTTGCACCACGTGCCTCGCTTGGCCTTACAGGTAATAGGTACACGCAAATGGTATTACCGACGCGAAATCTTCCCTAAATCGTAGCACTAGCACTTTCGAAAGCGGAAAAAAAGTGAAACCAAATAAACAATAAGAGGATCTACCAACCATCATCGGCAGTGTTCATCGGATACTTACTGAATACTGCTTCCAGTGCAACTGTGAGTAAGCTCGCTTTGCGGTGCTTACGATATTCAATTCAAGATAAAATGTTTGCTGACCGTATTCTCCGGCAATTTCTTTCTTACGTCCCGGACGTTGACTTTGAACGTTCGATCGATTGCGTTGTATAGCAATAATCACTTCATCATTGTGTAATCTGCAAGCAAATTATGACATATTAGTAGAAATTTCTAATCAAACAATGTTTTACCTGTAGTGTCCGTGAAGAATCTCGGCTTGCTGTGCGTAACGGTTCTTGAGCTTCCCGACACAAGCCTGCGGTTCATCTGCGCTGGTGAGCATCAACACCTTCCCATCGGCAAAGAACCGACAGTAACGATAGTACTCCACCAGCTGAACCGGTCGGTAAAACTGATCCTGGAAGCTGTTCTCACCGTAACGCAGATAGCTTGTTCGGCTGATATAACATCCGTGGAAGTGCACCCTTGGGCGATTGATGTACATCTCGCGCCAGGTTCCGAAAGGTGACCCCTTCAGGTGACCAACATTGACGCCCCATATTCTAAAAAAAAAACAAAACAAATTTCATTATCTACGTACGTTTAACAGACGATAAACCATATATCAATTACCTTACACAAGCCCGCTTCCAAATCTCGGAATCTCTTGCCAGCAAATAAAATCCTCGACAAACCCTCGCGAATCGTTCCATCGATTTGAGATCGAGCTCGCTGGACACGACCCACCGCAGGATATAGAGAATGACCTCCATCGGTAGGTCCGAAAAGTGGGCCGATGTTACAATCAGCATCTTGTCCGCCGCCGAAGCACTTTCGAACAGCTTACCCGATTTGGCCAGCAGAGACTGGAAGCGCAGCACCAGATCGACGTTTTCCAAATTTTCGTCGTCTTCCAAACTCGCTTGCATCAACTCGTTGGACAGCTGCTCCATTTCCAAGTTCATGCCGGCGGTTGCGTGGTCCTGCTGCTTTGCGATGTCGTAGATTTTGAACTCGATATCTGGTACCAACTGGACTGCCTTGCGGTAGAGGCGCATCGCTTCGAAGACCTTGCCTGTAAGAAGGAGGGTTATGGTTCTGAATGTTCCAACTGCCAGAAATAAATTGAGATATCATCAACCATTTCGGCATTTTTGATCGGACATATTTTTGTATAAAGATACAAACCTACTCTGAACCCACCTTAATTTTTAAATAATCTGTGCGTGGACTCTTCCTATTCCTCTCTCACAATATGACGAAATACCATGTGAAGTCATCGATAATGATTGATAATTCAAGTGTTGAGCACTATATGCACCAAATCAGTTTTGCGGGTTAACAAATGCCGTCAGTTATCTTATCAAACGGTGATTTAACTGAACATTGCAATACATAATATTATTTTAGATGAACGACACACTGAACTGTGTAGAACGTTATCTGCTCGTCACAGTTCTGTTTCTCTTTCAGGGGCTATGCACTAATTATACGGAAGGAGTTGGAGAGTGTGATGAATTTTTTATTGATTAAAAATCAAAGGATTTAGAGAGGGTATACCTAAGAGAAAAAAATCTAACTAAATCCATACGTCGTTAGTATATCGCTTCTTATAAATCAATCCGAGTTGTCCATCAGAAAGATTAGAATGCTTTTTGAAGAGAAGTAAGATTTCTGTTTGATTGTGGGTGGATATTATAAACACTCAAATAATTTGCCAAATTGATTATACTACTGTCATTATATTCTTTATCATGCATCTTTATAGAATGAAAAACGTAATTCCTTGTAAAGGAAACTAGTCTAGAACTAAAATTCCCAGTGATAAAAAATCAAAAAAACATTTTTAAGAAATTTACATCGTAGCGAGACCTCTTTGCGATTTGGGCGTACATAATGATGCAAACATTGGGAAGCAAATGATGAAGCAGTTCCTGAGAAAATTACGATATGTATTCGACAAAACAAGACTTTTTCTACCAGACAACAGATCCTCTAATGAATCGACATATTATAAAATCATATTCGCCCAAATCGCAATATAATCCCGCTTTCTTCCGCCCATCGCCTATTCATACCAACCTACACGCTCCAACTCAGACCCTTGCAGGAATAAAGCTCGCGCCTGCTGCTCAATCGACACATTCTCCTTTTCATTCTCCAATCCCGCATTGCCACCGGATGGCCGAGGTTTCTCCCTATGCGGCGAGCTACTTCCACTGGGGCTGCCATCTTTCCGCAACTCCTGCTTCCATTTTACGCGAAATTCGTCCAGCGCCGACTGGATAGTTTCGGAGCCGCTTTCTTTTCCCACTGACACCTCGTCCGACGGCGAGGAGGAAGAACTCTCATCGTCGTCCTCTTTGCCGGCGTCTCCGGTTGAATCCATTCGGTCCGTTCGATTTGCGTTTGCTGTCGCCGCCGCAGGTGACCTTGAAAATTTTCTATCGCACAGTATCCGGTGAGAGGTCTATCAATAGTCGCTGCCTAGTTCACGGTCGGAGTAGCGGATCACAATCACCAAAGGGGACCACTTTTCACGGGAGCCTCCAATTTTAACGACTTGATTCCACTGGAACAACGATATGGCCATATTATTCCGGGGCGACTGAGGGAAAATTTGTATGGCGGGTGCTCGTTTCGTTCCTTTTTCGTCAATTTTACCAAACACTGGGCTGGTGCAAAATTACGCGTTGCACATCTTCGGAGCGAGACGTCTTTTCGTGATGGAAGGAAAACCAAAATATTGCACCCTTTCACGCACACTACTAAAAAGTGGTGTTTGGTTGTAGCCGGATTGTTGCATGCAACCAAGCGTGCAACTAAACTTGCAAGAGAAAAAGCACAGAAAATGTCAGGCAGACTTTTCATTCTTGAAGTTTTGTTTCAAGCTTTTATGAATGTGGAGCACAGTAAGATAAAATGTATATTTAATCATAGAACAGGTAATTAATTAATAGAGTACATGTCTGATTTCGTGTTCCTAGAGGGAGTGCTTACTACTAGAGATCCTATAATTTTCCAAACGATTTAGCAACGCTTTTACTTTTGTATTTGTTAGCAAACGCTTCCAGCACTTGCAGCGCAAAATGTTGAAGCTTGTAATGACTTTGCATATGATAACAATTTGGTATATGTTTGTTTGTCCACTAACAGTGTTTAAATAAGCATTGTCACTAAAACAAAAGCCCAATACAAATGAGCGAAACACGGTACATGGATTATTTCTACTCGCGAAAGGAAAACAAATTGTTTATTCGATGAAACTTTTCTTAAAATCTATTTCATAGAGGTATATATACCTCTCAGTCTGCAACAATAACAACACAGACAAACAGACATAACACATTGAACATTGAATGTAAATTTTACTTATCAGGTTCATAGTCGTTCAAACACTAACGACATCTGTTGATTTCAGTTAGTCGGGCAAATCACAAACCAGATTGCGGTAGTGAGCAAATGTCGTGTAAGGATGGTATCAGAGCTGAGCTCATCAAGATGGGCCCGGAAAAGCTGGCCACTTGCCTGCACAAATTGATAGTTAGAATCTGGGAAACTGAACAGCTACCGGAGGAGTGGAAGGAAAGCGACATATTGCCCATCTACAGGAAAGGCAACAAGCTGGAGTATGAGAGCAAAGTGGCACATATTCCAGATCATCTTCCGTTGTCTGTCACCAATAGTGAATGAGTTCGTGGGAAGTTGTCAAGCTGGCTTCGTTGACGGCAGCTCGACAACGGACAAGATCTTTACTGTACGGCAAACTCTTCAAAAAATCCGAGAATACCAATTCCCAACGCACCATCTGTTCTTTGATTTCAAGGCGGCATACGACAGTGCAGACTGCGTAGAGCTATGTAAAACTATGGACGAGAACAGCTTACCTGGGAAGCTTACCAGACTGATCAAAGCAACGGTGGATGGTGTGCAAAACTGTGTGAAGATTTCGGGCGAACACTCCAGTTCGTTCGAATCGCGCCGGGAACTAAGACAAGCTGATGGACTTTCATGCCTGTTGTTCAACATTGCGCTAGAAGGTGTCATGCGAGGAGCCGGGTGTAACAGACGGGGTACGATTTTCAACAGATCCAGTCAATTTATTTGTTTCGCAGATGACATGGACATTGGCGGCCGAACATTTGCAAAGGTGGCAGAACTGTACACCTGCCTGAAACGTGAAGCAACAAAAGTTGGACTGGTGATGAATGCATCGAAGACAAAATACATGCTAGTGGTCGGAACCGAGCGCCACAGGGCCCGCCTGGGAAGCAGTGTAACGATAGATGGGGATACCTTCGAGGTGGTCGAGGAATTCGTCTACCTTGGATCCTTGCTAACGGCTGATAACAATGTTAGTCGTGAAATACGAAGGCCAGGGCCGGATTTAGCCAGAAGGGGGCCCCGGGGCCGACGGTATGTGGGGGCCCCAAAATGAACAAAAAAGGTTGGTTTTAGTACATAAGATTTGTGGGGGCCTGGGGCCACGGCCCCCCGCCCCCCCCCCCCCTATAATCCGGCCCTGACGAAGGCGCATCATCTGTGGAAGTCGGGCCTACTACGGGCTCCAGAGGAAACTGTGGTCAAAAAAGATTCACCACCGCACCAAATGTGTCATGTGCAAGATGCTGATAAGACCGGTAGTCCTCTACTACTACTATTTGTATTTTTTGACTATCTGAAATTTTGAATATACGTACATTCTTTATGGCCAAAAACATTATCTGAGTTGGGGATTTCTTTGACACGAACACGAAAGTTTTTAAAAACTAAAATTTAAAATACTTTATTACCGCGCACTTCACTTATCGACTACTTACTATGAAATATACACTGGTTCGCTTTTATCAACTAATTGTGCATACCTTGCACATTTAGCACCCCCTAACACCTGATTGCAGTGCAGCGTGGCGTGATGTGTCACATTGCGTGAAACTGCGCCTACTGACTGCTCTCTTCAGATATACCGCTGGCCTTTGCGCAATTGGCTTCAGTATTCTTGGATATTAAGGGCGCTTTTGATTCAGTTTCCATAGAAGTACTGTCAGACAATCTGCACAGTAATGGACTACCCGTAATTTTAAATAATTTCTTGTACAATTTGTTGTCAGAAAACAAATTAATTTCACATTCGGCACACTGACAACTTCCAGAAATAGCTACATGAGCCTTCCCTAAGGATCATGTTTAAGTCCCTTACTTTATAATTTCTACGTTAAAGATATTGACAATTGTTTGGAAGGAAAATGCACGCTCAGACAACTTGCAGATGATGCCGTGGTCTCTCTAAGAGGTCCATGTGCAGATGTCTTGCAAGGACCATTGCAAAGTACCCTGGCAAATCTGACTGTTTGGGCCAGACATTTATGGATCGAGTTTTCACCGCAAAAAACTCAGTTGGTTGTGTTTACTATAGGGGGGAGTAAGTCTGTCATACACGAACAAATCAAGCCTACCTAAGATGTATTATCCGGGCCTCGCCGCTTGGGAAAGGCGGGCCACCCTGGGCCATCCCGCTTGGCAAGTGTAACATTTTTCGAACTGGAATCTTGTAGGATATTGGTTAACCTACACTACTGCTGACTAACGAAAAAATGGTGGGATTGTTTATTTACATTTGCTTCATACTACATAGGCGTAGTCATCAACGTTAACAAAACCTAATCGTTGAATGCGAACACGATGACCGCTTCCAACTTTATAGTGGCCGGAAAATTAGTGAAAAATGTTGAAAGCTTCTTGGAAGCCAAATGGCGTCAGACGGCGGTTCCAAAATCGATATAGGTGTATGGATAAGGAGGGCAGGGACTGCTTTGTAAGTTTAAGAAATGCGTGAAATCTGTGCTACTATACGCTAGTGAAACATGGTGTGCATCAGGGGACAGTCAGCGGATGCAGGTATTCATCAACGGTGCTGGTAGCCTCACAATAGGCTCTCAAACACCATTCTTCTTACCAGATGGCACTAGCCTCCATAAAGAAATAAAATAAGTCGAACGAAATTTAACCTGGCACATATTGAGGCGATAGCTGGGCATCATCCAGGATGCGGATCGTCCAAGTCGGTGCTTTGCAGCAATTGGTGTGCACATTACTCACAAATAACTTAGTAAGTTGAATGTAATTTGAATTATCGGACCGAATTTCAAAAATTGAAAACGGATCACTGCTTAGTTCTCACAGCAGCACACCGCAGAAATTACTATTCGAGACCTTGTCTATCCACACACTCTGCATTGCTCCAGCTCTAGTTAGCCCACATTGAGAGCGACCAGCCACTCCCAAGTACGAGGCGCTTCACGACCACATTCACAATCATTTTTATCTGTTCTCAACACTTCATTGCGTGACCATCGCAAGTTACGCCCTAAACATTGACGGTCTTCTAGATCTCCCTCTAATACCTCACCGCGGATTTCATAGCACGGTCACCCCGATCTGTTTCCAACTTTCATTGCGCGGTCATACCAATCTGCTTTCTAAATTTAATTACGCGGTCATTCCAATCCGCTGCCTACATTACATTGCGCGATCCTCTAGATCCACCTCCCAAATTTCATCGTGCGATCATCCCGATCCGCTTCCTACATTTCATTGCACGGTCATTCTGATCCGCTTTCTAAATTTCATTGCGCGGTCATCCCGATCCGCTTCCTAGATTCCATTGCGCGGTCATCCCGATCCGCTTTCTAAATTTCTTTGCGCGGTCATTCCGATCCGTTTCCTAAATTTCATTGCGCGGTCATCCCGATCCGCTTCCCAGATTCCAGTGCGCGGTCATCCCGATCCGCTCCCTAAATTTCATTGCGCGGTCATCCCGATCCGCTCCCTAAATTTCATTGCGCGGTCATCCCGATCCGCTTCCTACATTCCATCGTGTGTTCATCCCGATCCACTTCCTAGATTCCATTGCGCGGTCATTCCAATCCGCTTCCTAAATTTCATTGCGCGGTCATTCCGATCCGCTTCCTAGATTCCATTGCGTGGTCATCCCGATCCGCTTCCGTCACTTCATTGCGAGGTCATCCTGATCCGATTCCAACAAATCCATTAAGCCTCCACATCGATTCGTAGTCACAAAGTTGCATGCAGTAACTTTAACCATTCACAACCCTAACAATCCCAATCAGCAAGGTCCAGTCGCAAACACAATTCCTCAATCCATCTGAAATCCCCATTATAAAAACAAACAAACAATAACATCTGTTTGGAAAGGCCGTTCCTATAGTAACGTACACCAATACGCCAACACTCTGTGAATGTCTATTAGACTGGCCCAGGATACAAAAAGTCGTCCGATTCTACGGGGCACCCCCCCGGATTTTGCCTTTGGGTAAGAAAATCATTCTCTGAAAATTTCAGCCTGATCGGTTATTACATAAGCTGGCGCAATTGATTTAAAGTTAATATGGGGGTTTCAGCCGAAATATATGGAAAAATACACCTCGGTTACTATTTCGTACAGGGAATTGGATGGAAAAGCCCGATTGAGCCCAGATTTGCAGGAAATGAAGTTAACATGCCAATGAACAATTCCACATAAAATACTACTATGATTAAGTAAACTTTAAATTAGTTTTTAGCTGATATATTTGGAGTTTGGTTGAGCACTTTGAAATTAATTAATTGCCTTGAAAACAAGCGCATATAATCGAAGGTAGCTGCGATATGTGTTGTGGCGCGCGTGCAGTTACTTATGTTTCAGTGCGCGCGAAATCACGCATCGCAGGCACCTTTGATTGCATGCGTATGTTTTCATGGCAATTAATGAATTTCAAAGTGCTCAACCCAACTCCAAATAAGTCAGCCAAAAACTGTTTTAAAGTTTATTTAGTAATAGTAGAATTTTATGTCGAATTGTTCATGGGCATGTTAACTTTTTTTTTTTGTCTTTATTAAGGAGACTTTCAGCCCGAGGCTGGCTCGTCTCCGGTATGGCATGTTAACTTAATTTCCTGCAAATCCGGGCTCAATCGGGCGCTGCCATCTAATTTCCTGTACGAAATAGTAACAGAGGTGTATATTCCCATATATTTCGGCTGAAACCCCCATATTAACTTCAAATCATTTGCGCCAGCTTATGCAATAACCGATCAGACTGAAATTTTCAGAGAATGATTATCTTACCTAAAGGCAAAATCCTGGGGGGTGCCCCGTAAACTCCAACGACTTTTTTTTCTCCCCATACTAGCCTGGGCCACTCTAATGTCTATGTTGGCCTCAAAGGGAGCAATAACAATTCCAAATCCATGGGGCCAGGCGTTTGATTTCCTCAATGCAGCGAGACCTTCTCAAAACTATGCTCTACACTACTTCACCCCGATCTCAGCATCAAACCCATCGACCAACAATGATGTACTTGATCAATATAACAAATTGCACCATACTCAATTTGTTAGATTTTCACTACTGTGCAGTGTGCACTGCTGTTATGAAAGAAAACAAAAACACAACAACTCCTTTGCGCGCTCGGATGCGTAGTATAAAAATCCCTTTTACACCATCACCACGAGCATGTGCTGGGTGATTCTCCAGTAAATAGAATTAAGCTCCTGGCAGGATCGCCAAATACAAATTCAAATCCTTATAACTTTTCGAAAAATTGATGAAATTGGACAAAACCGGAAGCATTCGACGGCAAATTTAGTCAAGATTTAGGAACATGCACGATCACGAATACCAGCAACCGGACACCGGAGATGTTCCGGATTTTCGGAGGCCATGTCAAAAACACATTTTTTCTGCCGCTCGTATTTTTGTGTGGTTTGAAGTTACATCGATAAACACTATTTTCCTAGAAACTAGATCTTATTGAAAATTGAATGCGGGCGGTTGCGCTAAGATCCGTTGAAAAACATCCGAGATATGGCCATTTCAGTAAACCTGGTTCCGGATACTATGGTCAATTATGTATATCCTTCCAATCACGTATATATTATCCGGTACCATATCAATATTGGTATCAAACTTCAAGATTTTTCATGGAGATGCTTCAGGAAGCATATGCAGGACGATCAGTTGGCCTGACCACTCTGTAGTAGGTTCCAGGTGCCCCGGGGAAGTGGTCAATTTAAAAAACATTCAGAACCTTATCAATATGGGTATCAAACTTCAAGATTTTTCATGAAGATGCTTCAGGAAGCATATTCAGGATGATCAGTTGCTCTTACCCCTCTGTAGTAGGTTCCAGGTGCCCCGGGGGAAGTGGCCAATTTGAAAAACGTTCAGAACCCTATCAATATGGGTATCAAACTTCAAGATTTTTCATGGAGATGCTTCAGGAAGCATATTCAGGACGATCAGTTACCCTGACCACTCTGTAGTAGGTTCCAGGTGCCCCGGGGGAAGTGGTCAATTTGAAAAACATTCAGAACCCTATCAATATGGGTATCAAACTTCAAGATTTTTCATGGAGATGCTTCAGGAAGCATATTCAGGACGATCAGTTTCCCTGACCACTCTGTAGTAGGTTCCAGGTGCCCCGGGGGAAGTGGTCAATTTGAAAAACGTTCAGAACCCTATCAATATTGGTATCAAACTTCAAGATTTTTCATGGAGATGCTTCAGGAAGCATATGCAGGACGATCAGTTGGCCTGACCACTCTGTAGTAGGTTCCAGGTGCCCCGGGGAAGTGGTCAATTTAAAAAACATTCAGAACCTTATCAATATGGGTATCAAACTTCAAGATTTTTCATGAAGATGCTTCAGGAAGCATATTCAGGATGATCAGTTGCTCTTAACCCTCTGTAGTAGGTTCCAGGTGCCCCGGGGGAAGTGGCCAATTTGAAAAACGTTCAGAACCCTATCAATATGGGTATCAAACTTCAAGATTTTTCATGGAGATGCTTCAGGAAGCATATTCAGGACGATCAGTTTCTGACCACTCTGTAGTAGGTTCCAGGTGCCCCTGGGAAGTGGTCAATTTGAAAACATTCAGAACCCTATCAATATGGGTATCAAACTTCAAGATTTTTCATGGAGATGCTTCAGGAAGCATATTCAGGACGATCAGTTTCCTGACCACTCTGTAGTAGGTTCCAGGTGCCCCTGGGAAGTGGTCAATTTGAAAACATTCAGAACCCTATCAATATTGGTATCAAACTTCAAGATTTTTCATGGAGATGCTTCAGGAAGCATATGCAGGACGATCAGTTGGCCTGACCACTCTGCAGTAGGTTCCAGGTGCCCCTGGGAAGTGGTCAATTTAAAAACATTCAGAACCTTATCAATATGGGTATCAAACTTCAAGATTTTTCATGAAGATGCTTCAGGAAGCATATTCAGGATGATCAGTTGCTCTTAACCCTCTGTAGTAGGTTCCAGGTGCCCTGGGAAGTGGCCAATTTGAAAAACTTGCAGAACCCTATCAATATGGGTATCAAACTTCAAGATTTTTCAAGAAGATGCTTCAGGAAGCATATTCAGGATGATCAGTTGCTCTGACCCCTCTGTAGTAGGTTCCAGGTGCCCCGGGGGAAGTGGCCAATTTGAAAAACATTCAGAACCCTATCAATATGGGTATCGAACTTCAAGATTTTTCAAGAAGATGCTTCAGGAAGCATATTCAGGATGTTCAGTTGCTCTTACCCCTCTGTAGTAGGTTTCAGGTGCCCCGGGGAAGTGGCCAATTTGAAAAACTTGCAGAACCCTATCAATATGGGTATCAAACTTCAAGATTTTTCATGGAGATGCTTCAGGAAGCATATTCAGGACGATCAGTTTCCCTGACCACTCTGTAGTAGGTTCCAGGTGCCCCGGGGGAAGTGGTCAATTTGAAAAACATTCAGAACCCTATCAATATGGGTATCAAACTTCAAGATTTTTCATGAAGATGCTTCAGGATATTCAGGATGATCAGTTGCTTTTACCCCTCTGTAGTAGGTTCCAGGTGCCCCGGGGGAAGTGGCCAATTTGAAAAACGTTCAGAACCCTATCAATATGGGTATCAAACATCAAGATTTTTCATGGAGATGCTTCAGGAAGCATATGCTTCAGGAAGCATATTGAGGATGATCAGTTGCTCTTACCCCTCTGTAGTAGGTTCCAGGTGCCCCGGGGGAAGTGGCCAATTTGAAAAACGTTCAGAACCCCATCAATATGGGTATCAAACATCAAGATTTTTCATTGAAATGCTTCAGGAAGCATATTCAGGACGATCAGTTTCCCTGACCACTCTGTAGTAGGTTCCAGGTGCCCCGGGGGAAGTGGCCAATTTGAAAAACATTCAGAACCCTATCAATATGGGTATCAAACTTCAAGATTTTTCATGAAGATGCTTCAGGAAGCATATTCAGGATGATCAGTTGCTCTTAACCCTCTGTAGTAGGTTCCAGGTGCCCCGGGGGAAGTGGCCAATTTGAAAAACGTTCACCCCTATCAATATGGGTATCAAACTTCAAGATTTTTCATGAAGATGCTGTATGTATGTAGCTTTGACTCCAACAGAGAATCACTCAACACAGCTCGATGTCCTTGTACTTTAGAATCCTCCTTACAACTGCCAGCAGTAATGGCTGTACCTTACATGCATAGGGTGCGCAAGGGCTTTCATAGACTGATTCATACCACACAGGCAGTTATTTTCGTCTTTTCGCCAAAGTCTTGAAAACCAATAATAATTCCCAAACTCATCCGTACCAAATCGTAAGCTCAAGAGAAATGTTATGCTATAGTGGAGTTCTAGCAAATGGATGTAGCTTTCATTGGTTTTAGCCCCTACGACGATGAACGGCAAAACCTGCCGTGTCCTTACCAGATTATTTGCCTATACACAAATAAAGTCTGTCTATAATAAACACTTATTAATATTATCAAATTTGACGAGTGTTGAAGAATACTTGAAGCTGCATATTCGTTTCTGAAAGAATCAGCTGTCACGTGAATGGAACGTTTCAGTAGTTCGTATAGAGTGTGTTAGTCCAACAATCAACCGGTAGCGGCGGCGTTTCCGACATGATACTGACATCGCTATTTTCCGTTAGCTCGAACAATTCAACTGAAGTTTCAAGAAATTTGCTGAGATTCCACTGACAATTTTTCTAAATTTCTCCTCGGGTTGTTCTGTTTCTTCATAACAAAGAATTCCCTCTTCAGAATTTCCACGGAAGTTTTTAAATTTTTAAAGAAAATCCAGAATTTTCACGAGAAATTTCATTGAAAAAATCTTAACCAAAAAAGAAGAATCTCTTTAAATTTTCACGAGAAATTATCGGCAGGAAATTTTCTTCGATTTTCACGGGCATTCTTTAAAATTTACGAAAAAAAGTTCTACCAGAAAAAAAATAAAAAAACCATCAGAAATGCGTAGAAATATTTTAAAGAAATTCTCTTTAATTCCTACGGGGCATTATTTTGAAGGTAATTCTCACATGTTTTCCAATTCTTCTGAATTCCCATTTCCACTAATCTATTCCTAACTTCTAAAGTTGATTTATCTAATTTATCATAGAAACACATCAAATTCAAGGACCAACGGCATGACAGATGTTGCACAACGGTGCGTCAATGCAAAGTGTCGAGTTGACAAAACTACTTTCGATGGCAGCACACACCTGATACCATCCGCACTACCGAGGAAAATTATCTTAACCAGTAAAAATACGGCATTCCAGATCTATTTTGAAGCATTTTCTTGCACAAAATACCATGCAATTGTTCTTTTTGTGTTTCTTTGTTCTGATTCATTATATCGATATCGAAAGCGAAAATATCGATATGACCGATATATTGAAAGTAAAATATCGATACAAAAATCGGATATCGAAACAAAAATATCGATATTCCGATATATCGGAAGTATCGGAACGTTCCCAGTTTACTGTAGTATTAACGCACCGAATCGTGGAATTCATGCAATTTAACACAGAGTTTGAACCCTCTCTTGCGTTATATAGTATGCACAAAAAACAAACCTCCTAAGAAATTGATGCGTGAAAAAAAAAGTTATTAGATTGCATAAGCATACATTTATATTTCAAGTTGATCCGTTTTGTGTCAACCGGTGGATACCTGTTCTGAACACTCATTTGTTTCAAATTCTATTCCACGCAAGCCCCTACATTATATAATAATGAGTGCTGACAACTCAAGATATTTAAGATCATGAACGGAGGTAGGCATAACTTCTAGGCAGGGCTGGATTTAGCCGTAAGGGGGCCCGGACCAACAGTTTGTGGTTGGTTTTGGCACATAAGATTTATAGGGGCCTGGGCCAAGCCCCCCGGATCCTTCCTATATCCGGCCCCGCTTCTAGGAATCGACCACCACCAGAACCTAACTCCCAGATTCCATTAAAACTCCGCATCAACTCGTGGCGAGTGCAGAGGTGTTCTCGGTTTGCAGTGGGCGTATGATTGCATCATCAATTTCTTCCCATCCGAGATAGACCATGAGGACGAGGCCAGCATCGTTATCGACCATGTAAAATACTAGAGCTCTCGGACTGTGCACATTGAGATGGAAGAGCAAATCCCATGCTTCCATCCATTGATTCCCTGTGCAATTGCGATTGTTCTGGTCAATCGCGGAGTAGCAACTACGAAATGCACGGTCATCATGCTCATGCTTATTAGAAATAATATTTTTATTAAATACATTTGAAATTTAACAATTTCCACGAGTCTTCCACTTCCGACCGATTGATGTTACATCAATCATACCTTCATGGCCTTGTTGTGTAAATACATAGTGTAATAAACTGAAACCGTCCTGCTATTGAACGATACTATCGTATTATAAACATCAAGGGAAACCAACGAAAATTGGTTTCTGGGAAACAATTTCCCAAAAATATACAACGTTAACCACTTATTCTGACAGACGGTGCCGCCTGGAACAAGTGCCAACCGCCATATCTGACTTTCTCTCGCCTATTAACACTGTCAAAAGTCATAAAATGCGCCTTTCCTTCCATCCCGCTGCAATGAAAAGCAAAGTTTCTGAATGATTGCTGAATCAACGAATAAGAATGAATTTAAAATCCGATGTAACTAGCTAAATGTTATTGCGAAAGCATAGGATCGTGAGATTATTAATTCAACATGATGCTGTATACTTTTAAAGGGGACTTTGCCTAACTAACATAAATTCTGGCCTAACAAGTTGAGTGGCTAAATGATAGAACGGATAGAACAAGCCCGCGATCTGTTTACGAATTGCTTCTCGGAAAACTTGCGAGAAATGCAGTAAAAGTGCGCCTTGCACCGCTATGGGAGGAGTGGCCCAACAAACTGGTGCTGTGTGTCACGTGCGTTTGCTCAGATTCGATGGTGAAACACGAGATCAATCGTAACTATAGGCCCCTGTCGTCGGGATGCGTTTGGTAAATCCGGTGGGAGAAGAAAAAAAAGCCGAAAGAATTTTCGGCAGTAAAACTGAACCAAAATGCGTAAAGATTATGTTTACGACTTCTTAAGACGTTCCGAGTCACAATATGTCAATGAGCTATTTGGAGTGAATCTGTTTTTAATAGATGCACTGTCGCAATGTGGCGATGTTGTTAAGATTCTAGAAATGTATGTAAGGTAATTATTTCTAGTTTGCTCGGCCTTTTATTATGCTTTCAATTGAATAATAAGCTGATTTAGTTGAATACAAAACATTTAACAGTTATTTAATAATTTATAAAAGCATTAGGCGAATTTTGCCTTTTCAAGACATATTGCTGTAGGGCAAAATATCCGATAGTCGTGGGTGTTCCTATATAGATGCGGCAATGTTATTTAAACAAAATCTACGTATTCAACGCTGCAACCCATGTAATTCTTCTTTTAATTCGTTGACTTGTCATTACTCGTCAGAATTTTCCCGAGTTATGAGGCTTCAGAGACGCCGTGATTTAAGTTTAAAAATATAATAATTTATACACAATTCAATAAAAGATCTTGGAATCCCAGCATTGTTTCTAAAAAGTTTGACTGCTATCAACTTGAAGTCAGTTCAACGTTCAAGCGTTCAACGAAAAAAAAACAACCAAGCTTTGAGACGAACATCTGATGAAACTTATAGAAAAATTGATCGAAAAATGTTTGAAGTTCCTTAGCATTTCTAGTGAAATGTCTACAGGAGAATATTATAATTGAAATTTGAAAAACGGGTAAACACATTTTTTGGTGAAATTTATGGAGTATCTGAATGATAAGTGAAACTACTAGGCTAAACAGTCGTAGTTTCAGAAAAAAAACAGAGAAATCCACCGTAATGCGGCAATGATGTATTTCTCATGCTACATAAAATGTATTTTAAATTTACATTATAAAGGCGAAAAAAGCACTTTAGGGGAATAGATCGCATTTTTAATATAATTTTGCATGTTTTTGTATTAATTTGCCACAATTCTAGAAAAAAAAAATTTTTGATGGAAATCAATTATTTTTGCCTTTCTCGTACAACAAAGTTGTACCAGAAAGGCTTTCATTTCACTCCCAAAACGTACTTTTTATAGAGCGCTTGTAGACCCATAGTATTATATACCATTCGATTCAGCTCGACAAACTGAGCAAATGTCTGTCTGTCCGTGTGTGTGTCCGTGTGTGTGTGTGTGCGTATGTGTGTGCACATTGAAACATTAGCCAATTTTTCTAGTACTAAACCTGAATTGATTTTGCTACAACAAGTTGCATTCGATGGGGAATGTTTTCTTCTTGTTCACTATTGAGTTTCATAATGATGGCACTTCTCAAAAAATAGTAAATATTCAAAGAGTTATGAGACATCATTATTTCGTAACAAATAAGCTATCGATTTTCTAGGTTATGTTCTCCCAAGACACAATTTATTCGAAACCGGCACACTGACAGCATAGAATACACAGCTTACACGGAAGAGAAAACTTCACAAAGAAACATAGAAACCCATTAATGAGTTAAAAAGTACCTATTTTAAGATTTCATGTATACACTGAAAATTCTCGTTTATTTTTTCAAAATGACCTAAGAAACATATTTTCATGAATGAATTTTAATATTGCGAGCAACAGACCAATATGATAGCTTTTGATTGCAGTACACAAATTAATTCATGAAAAAAGGTGACATATGTTCTTTTTAAAAGTTAAGCGTCATTTCTGCCATTTCTTTCCCCTATGGGCCGATGTGAGCAGTGAGAAGTGAAAAGTGAGACGTGAGAAGTGCGAAGTGAGGAGTGAAAAGTAAGAAGTAAGAAATGAAAATGAGAAATGAAAAATCACCAGATGATCCGAAATGAAAACAAAAATGTTTTTCCAAATTTAATCTAGACTATCCTTTGAAAAGAGCTGAAATTTTTTGCTAATATTTTCAAATGGATATAATAGAAAACGACGCATCCCACAAAAAGTGTTGTATGGGTGACCATCGCAAAATCAGTCAAACTTTCTAGTGAGAATATCGGAAACAATCCAAATTGAGCCCTACACTGAAAAAAAATAGTTAAAAAATTTAAAGTCGATTTGCGAAAAACGCCCTTTTTTATTTAAATGAAATTTTGTCTCAAGATATGTGATTATGTTCCCTACCAACCGTCCATACATCGCAAGCTGGGCACTCTTAAGGAAAAAAAGTTTTTTTAACAAAAACTTTTTCTTGTCGGAATTATTTTCAGTGTATTTTCATCTGAAATTAAACCAATGAAAGCCATCGTTATAGAACCCCAAGCAAATCTATTTTTATGATACATTGTCTAATTTAGTCACTAAATATAGTTTGTTTTTAAATTAAGAGTAATATTAAGAAGGGGTTTATATCTTCAAAAAAAATATTATATTCCATTATTAGCTTCTTTAGTTGCGACTAGCCACCCTATAACCAGAGACCGGCGGAGTGAAAAACTGTCGAAATGGCAACGTATGAAAATGCATGAAATCATGACAATGATACTGGCAGCACATGAACTTTTTGCTTGCTTCTTATGGAAGCAAAAAGTAAACAAGTCGAAATGGAACCACTTTTGACGGTTCGATTGGAATCAAGATGGCGTCTTCGCCGATCTCTTATTCTAGTATTTCTAGTTGCGACCAGTTACGACCAAAACATTGTACTCTGCCTGACTGTACATGAATACTTAATATGAGTATATTACCCAAGTAACACCAAGCATTACAATATTGCACATATATCAATCACAAATCGGCATGCTAAATGCTAATTGCATTAGATCAGTTTTAACGATGCGAAGTTGCATTTATTCATCAACTGTCAGACAACAATACACCAAATCAGCATTACAAATGCAGCATTACTGATGCTTTATTTCAACATGTCAAAGTAATGAGCCATTAATTCGATCTTATAATTGCCCTTTTCCACTTTAAGTCAACTTTTAGGGCTGTGTTTTTTACAAGCATATATAGCTTTATGGTTACTTGGGTATGTATACATATGTTAAATCCACCCCTTAAAGACACTGAAAAAATCAATTCCGTCAAGAAAAAGTTTTTGTAAGAATTTTTTTTTCCCTTCAAAGTGCCCAGCTTGCGATGTATGGACGGTTGGTAGGGAACATAATCACCTATCTTGAGACAAAATTTCGTCCAAATCGAAAAGGGCGTTTTTTGCAAATCGACTTTAATTTTTTAAATCGATTTTTTTAGTGTAGGGTTCAATTTTGAGTTTTCAAAAAGTTTTATTAGAAAGTTTGACTGATTTTGCGATAGTCACCCATACAACACTTTTTTGTAGGAAGGGTCGTTTTTCGATTATATCCATTTGAAAAAATCAGTAAAAACAAGTTTGACCCTTTTCAAAAGATAGTCTGAATCAAATTTGGAAAAAACTAAGTATGCACTTTTCTTTTTACAGCACCTCTTAAATATTGACCAATAAATTTACAAAAGGTCAACTTAAACAATCAGAACACTTGCAAGTTCCCAAAAAGTTCTATTTTAGCTTTACGCATTTTATTACATTTCTCGCATAACTTTTCAAAAGGACCTAAGTAACATTTTTCCATGAATTCTCGATTAACTTTTCAAAAGGACGTAAGTAACATTTTTTTCATGAATTAATTTGAATACTGCAATCAATAGCTTTCATGTTGTTCTGTTGATTGCAGTACTCAAATTAATTCATGAAAAAAATGTTACTTAGATCCTTTTGATAAATTATGCAAGATTTATAGTACAGCAAAAAGTCCATTGCTGATAAACGTTCATTTCGAACAATACACCGCAGATTGCTGGTTAATTTTTTGACATATACTCTGTCTCGCTCAAACCAACAGCGAATAATCTAGCGACTACTTTAACGAACTATTTAAGGAACAGCTACTTTAATTGACCGTGTCCATTTAGCAAGTACGGTGTTGAACATAATCTGGAGATTAAAATAACACTTTAATAAAGTTTAAAAAAAAAACTTAGCAAGTAACCGCACAATATTGAGTAAAACAAATGAAGGGTGTAGCATTTCTACATGTGGTGAATGAATTTCGCACCGTGTATATAACTGACAGCATGAATGTTTGTGTTGCTTCTTTCGTGCTTTATTGATGATGCTAACCTCTCAAGCAAAGTTTTCCAAAGCTTCAAATGTGGAACACGAAAACTAATGGACGAACACGCTAAAAATGAACTACTCAAAATTGAGTCGAATCCGACTCATTTTCATTAAAAACGGGACAACTCAAAATTTGAGTAAAAGATAGGGTAAATGATGTATCTTGGACAAGCACAGGACATTCATTAGAAAATATATCGAGATTGAATAGTATAAAACAATTGAAAATCACTAGGTTCATCCAAATACATAACCTATGATTAGTCTTGTGTCTCCATTGCCCAATTTTTGAGTAAATTACGTTTACTAGGTGTAAACTGTAATATACTGCGAACTGAAATATTTTCTTTTTGGACATCAAATATATAATTTCGACATGGAAAATGCATATATTTTGGACAGAGTCATTTTCTCCTAATTTAAAAATGGCCACCTACAGATCTCAATGGTATGGCTTACCTACACGTATCCACATTCATTTAAATGCATTTATTTGCTTAACTGACATAGATTAAACCATAAATTATCATTGTTTCGCAATCTTATCGATATCATTGAAAACAGCCTGAAAGTTGGCAATTAATGGTTCATCCATGTACTGTACATGGGAATGGGATGACCAATAAATGTCTGATGCGTAAAAACATAACTTCATTTTGGTCACTCCTTTTTCATCCGTCTCAAGTTCATGTTAAGCGATTGGAATATGTTAGTACATATCTAGATTACAATTAAACTTTGGCCGCAGGATCTCAAGATTGCCGTTTGAACCAATTTAAACGTGTTTCAGGTGCATGTTACGAATGGTCCTATAATGCATGTTCTCCTGCATACTGGCGTCCAGCAGGCACTTTGGTAGAAAGCTTTACATTTTAGATAATTTTAATGATAAATAATAGTTGATTTGTGAATTCTCATCAGGAGCCGCTAGAGTTGAGGTAAAAGTATGCAATAATCATAATTTCTATAAAAATTTTCCTACACATTATCTAAAATTAATCGAAGAAGCTCAGGCTTGTCCAAAATATGTACATGTCCAAAATATATCATTTACCCTACTACTTCAATAAAATGATGATTGCACTTAAACTAGGAGTCTGTTTGTCGTAAAATGCACTTTGATAGATAGATAAACTTGATTCGCATCTGTCGTATTAAAAATTGATGGAAGGCCAAGCTTAACTTTCGCGAAATCATCATTTTATTGAAGTAGTATCTTTTACTCAAATTTTGAGTTGTCCCGTTTTTAATGAAAATGAGTCGGATTCGACTCAATTTTGAGTAGTTCATTTTTAGCGTGTAGAGACCCGAAGCCGATGACTTCATCCGCTCGCATCAACACAGCTGTAAAAGTTTCATCGTTGGAAATAAAAATCGCATACCTACGTACATGCTTTCTCGTGCGCTCGTTACGTTTGCTGCCATTTTGTTTCATGCTTTGGAAGGAAAGAAGAGGCGTGCAGTTAGCCACTGCTTTTTGGTTTGGTTGGTTTGGGTGGAATGATGATGTAGTTTGGGCATATGGGTGATTTCATACACCTCCTTATTTCCATATTATGCGGCTTTTTTCATTTATATTTATGTGAATTGTTGGTTTCATTTTCACAAATGTACTTGTACAATATTATTACACAAAGGGATGCAAAATCAATGTATGACATACAACTAGTATTATTGAACTTTAATATTACATTGGTGAAAAAACACTACGTGGGAATCAGGAAAGTTGGAAACATATCGAATTTTAATCCATATGTATTTTTCAAAACGCGCCGTTGCGCTAATCATTGTATTTACTATCGCTAATCATTGTACTATCGCACGATCGCATATTTGTAACATATGCATTTTTTCCTTTCTCGTACAACAAAGTTGTACCGAAAGGCTATATGATTGCTAAAAAAAAACTTGATAGAAGGCCCGGAGACCCATAGTGTTATATACCGATCGACTCAGCTCGACAAACTGAGGTGACGTCTGTTTTTTTGTGTATGTGTACAAATTTTGTAGGCACACTTTTTAGAACTTAGAATTATCCGATTTACTCGCAACAAGTTGCATTCGACGGGGAATTGTTTGCTATTGGAAATGGGCCCGATCATTGCTTTTCGGAATTATTGAAAAATCATTGATATGGAAATGCTAATATCATCTTCCAAACTTAGACGTACATGTTCATGATAGCATTAGAGGCGAAAGTATAGAATTGATAGTTCCGTTAGGATACGGCAGGCATGAAGAATGTTTTTATAGAAGTCGATTTGAAAGCGAGCGGAGGGCAATATTTGTGATGGCACATATCGCACGACCTTCCTTCTGCCAAGCTCCCGTATGAAGGGGGAGGAAAGAATATCAGTGTGGAATCTGATATATCTCCACTGGCTAATCATTGTTTTTCCCCAAAGGTCCCCCTTGAAAATTCAAAGAACATTTTTTTTTGAATGGTGGCAAGGCAAAAATATTAAAAATGATCGAAAAAATGTGATCTATTCCCCCAAAGAGCTTTTTTGACCTTTCTAATGTGATTTTTTCAATATATTTTATAATGCACGAGAAAGGCATCATCACTGCTAGGTGGATTAATCTGGGTTTTCTTATCATAAGACGAGTTTTTACAATTCCATTTAATTTCACCACTTGATTGTATCTTTTACATTTTGTTTTGCATTCGTATAACAATAGAATAACACGTTGAAACTTTTATGTACAAAAAGCAGTGAAATTTTTTAATCGATAAATTTCCTAAACCGAGAAGTTGAACCCAGCTTCCTTCAGCATAGTCTTGCTTGGCAACAACGCATTTTCGAGCACGGCTAAGGAAAGCCTCCCAGAATATGTAGAAATAGTTTTCGAAATTTCATTTGCCCCTTACAAATCCTTTATTATGTCTGACAGACGGGTCAGATATAATGAAGAGATTATCTCCTCTCCCTGCCGTCCTACTTAGTCACACTTGGTCGACAACTAAGAAGCTTTGCCCAAATCCAAAAAAAAATCCTCAGGAAGTTCTTCGTGATTTACTCGCAAATTCTTTCGTCAAAATCTTCTCTGCATGTTCTTCGGAAATACCTCAGAATATTGTTTGGAATTTAATCTGTAAATTCTGTCTTCAAAATTCGATCGGTAAATTATTCGGGATTTCCTCGGAAAATTCTCTTGAATTTCTTCGAGAAATTTTTCTGAATTTTCTCAAAAAATACTTCGTCCGGAAATTCTTCGGCATTACTTTGGCAAATTCCTCGGGAAATTCTCCGAAATATTCTACGCAAAATTCTTCGGAATTTGGTATGGAAATTCTTCCAAATTTTCTTGAAAATTCTCTGCAATTTACTCCGGAATTCTGTCAAAAATTCGTCAGCAATTTCTTTGAAGTTTCCTCGGAAATTTTTCCGGAACGTCATTGGGAGACTCTACAGAATTACAATGCAATGGAACGTTTCCTCGAAAAATTCTGCAAAGTTCAATAAGGAAATTCATCGTTTTTTTCATCGATTTTTCCACGGGAGATTCTTTAAAATTTCCACGGGAAATGTCACGGATTCACTGCGGGATTCTCCGGATATTCTACAAAAATTGAGTTGTCAAAACGTTGAACGATGCTTAATTCAACATGAAGACACACTCAACTTATCTGCAACTTAGTTTAAACAAACAATTAAATTTGAAAGACGTAGTTGCATGGTAAAAAATATGCAATTTAATGATTTTGTTTCGTGTTTGCAACATACAGTCCAGTATGCTTTGGTTGTTTGTTTCCAAATGTAAAACACGTACTGCATTGCAATGTTGATGAAACATTGATCACAATTCGAACGTTTTGACATCCTGATGCAACTTTTTCGTGCTTTGATGTTTTTTCAATGCTGTTAATGAAACTGAATAGAAACAAGGTGCTTTTTGGAAGATGTTGCATGTGCTACTTGGGTCAGGTCCTCTTCAACTGCAAAAAGCCATCGTGTACACGGCCTCTTCCGGGTTCTCTATTAAATATTATCTTCGCTTGACGTTCTTCCGGCATACAAGCAACGTGTCCAGCCCACCGTAGTCTGGCGTGTTGTATAAGCTTAACAATATCCAACCCCTTATACACCTAGTACAACTCGGGATTCATGCGACGCCGCCTTCTCCTGTTTACCGCCGAGTATTGTTCGCAGCACCTTACGCTCAAACATTCCGAAAGCTCTCCGATCAGCCTCCTTTAACGTCCATGTTTAATGGCCGTATAAAGCCATCGGAATTTTGTCGTATGCAGACTACGCGACTTAAGCTGGTTACGAAGTCCGTAATAAGCCCTATTTGCAGCTGCAATACACCTTTTCACCTCGCGGGTAACACCATTATCGCACGTCACTAATGTTCCAAGATACACAAATTCTTCCATTTCAAATTTTTCACCATCCAGCACCATTTCACTACCACCATCGCTAATGAACCCACGTTTTTTTTATTCCTTGTTGGGTATCTTCATCACTGCGACCAGTTCATTGATCTATTGTGATACATTCCCCTTTTATTTTAGCTGAGTCATAATGACGTATCACTATTATTATTAGAGATCGTCATCGAATGACTTAGAGCATTATCCCAGTTCGGCACTACACTTCTCATGAAATGCAATACCGTATAGGGAATTGATCTCCAGATTTCAAAGGGTTCTATTAGCCCCTTGCTGAAGAACTTACGTCTTTGATTAAAAAGTGCCGGACATTGGCATAATAAATGTTCAGAGTCTTCTTTCTGCATGCCACAAAAGCGACAAGCATCATCTTGAAGTTTTCCTAACAGCTTCAAGTGATAATGGCTCGGACAGTGGCCTGTTATAAGACCGGTATACATGGAAAGATCTTTTTTAGAAAGTTTTATGATTTTGCGAGTCACTGAAACGTTCGGAGTGATAAATCGCTTCGATTGCCTAGCAATAAACGTGCTACTCCAATTGGTTACAACTTTCGAAGATTCCCAAGTCTTCAACTCTGCTCTAAGAGAAGAGGCGGATGTAGCACAAAAAGGTTCTGGTCCCACAAAATCCTGAGATGATCCGAGCCTTGCTAATTTATCGGCTCTTTCGTTTCCATCAATTCCACAGTGACCAGGAACCCAATACAAATTGACTTTATTACGACAAGACAATTTTTGGAGTGACTGAATACACTCCCAAACAGTTTTAGATGTGCATGTGGCCGATTTCAGAGCATTTAAAGCTGCTTGACTATCGGACATTATGCATATATTTGAATGTCTATAGTTTCTGCGTAAGCATATTGAGGAGCATTCTAGTATTGCTTGAATTTCTGCTTGGAATACAGTTATTGATATGTCTATTCCTGGACCAGTTATTCCTGCTCCAACTCCAACTCCAACTCCAACTGGATTGTCCATTCTTGAACCATCCGTATAAAAAATAATCGAGCCTGGTCGGAGGTCTGGCCCTCCCTGTTGCCACGAGTGACGTCCTGGATCGAATACTGCAAACTGTCGAGTGAAGTTGAATTTTTTTTTTCATCCAATCTTCATTGTTCGACACTAAGGGGTTTATTCTAATAGTTTTTAGAATACTCAGGTGTCCTATCATATCACCTTCGAAGAGGTTTACGGATCTCTTTATCCTTAAAGCACTCTTCTCCGCTTCTAATTGTATCAACTGATGCAAAGGAAGTAGATAGAGTAGTGCTTCCAGTGCTTTCGTTGGTGTGCTTCTCATTGCACCAGTCATTGAAAGAGTTGCTAGTCTTTGAAGTTTTTCCAACATTCTCTGAGCCTTTACCTCCACCACCAGACCAATGAGTCATAAGTAATCCTTGGCCTCACAATCACCAAATAAATCCAATAGATCATTTTTGGCTTGAGATCCCACTGATTACCAAATGTTCTTTTACATATCCATAGAGCATTTGTTGCTTTTTGTATAGCTTGCTCCAGGTGCGTATTCCAGTTTAGTTTACTGTCAAGATATACACCAAGGTATTTGACTGTATTTGAAAGTTCTAAAACTGTGCCTTTCAGTGTTATGTTTTTTATGGAAATTTTTTTCCTTCGTGTGAATGGTACAATAGTAGTTTTGGAAGGGTTTATGCTCAGTCCTTCTCTATCGCACCACGATGAGACGTAATTTAATGCTGTTTGCATTCTATTAGTGATAGTGCAATCATATTTCCCTCGTACGATTATGACTAAGTCATCAGCAAAGCCGATAATTTCAAAGCCTTGTGCTACCAGACTTTTGAGAAGATCATCAACTATTAAAGACCACAACAGAAGGTGATAGCACGCCTTCTTGTGGGCACCCTTTAAGAGCTCTAACATTTATGAATGAGCTTCCCAGGTTTGCTGATCCCCTTTTTTGACAACATTTCATTGATCCAGGTAACAATGCATAGATCAGAACCATATTTTGTCATTGCAGTTGTTATTGAATTATGAGATGTGTTGTCGAATGCTCCTTCAATATCAATGAAAGCAAAGCAAAGCAAAGCAAGTGAAATTTCTTTTGCATCAACAGATCTTTCTAATTTTGTAACTACCTCATGGAGAGCTGTTACTGGAGATTTTCCTTCCTGATACGCAAATTGATATTTGCTTAAGGGGATTTTATTTAGATAATTTGACTTTATGTGTTCGTCAATTATTTTTTCCATTGTTTTCAACATAATGGATGGTAAACGTATTGGCCTAAAGGATCTCAGGGTTTTATCCTTTTTATTTGCCTTAGGGATGAATGTGACCCTGACTTGTCGCCATCCAGTTGGAATGTAGCTCAATGATAGGCTAGCCTGAAATATTTGTGTTAAAATGGGTGTTAAGGTTGCCTTTCCCTTCTGTAGTAGTACAGGAAAAATTCCATCCCTACCTGGTGACTTAAAGGGTTCAAAGGAATCAATCGCCCATTCAACTTTTTCCTCAGTAAAAATGTGTTTGGCCAAAGCACAAGCATCATACCTGGTTCTTTCCAATCCAGACGTTTCATTCGTTGGGTTGCGAATATTCATTCTGTTGTTCTGAGTCCCAGTATCTAATACAGAAGTACTTTGGTCTCCACTATGGTTGATGATAGAACATGGAACCCACGTTGGTTGCCAGTACATATGTACTTCGTTTTGCTGGTATTGATCGTGAGTCAAATCCTCGCTGTCTCCCTTTTAAAAGGCACAAAAGCCTTTTCTACAGCACGGCGATCAATCCCGATAATATCGATATTGTTCGAAAATCCCAGAAGCATATGCAACATCTTACTAAAAGCTCCTTGTTCCTATTCAGTTTCATTAAAGGCGTTGGAAAAACATCAAAGCACGAAAAAGTTGCATCAAGATGTCAAAAACGTTCGAATTGTGATCAATGTTTCATTAAAATTGCAATGCAGTACTTGTTTGACATTTGGAAACAAACAAACAAAGAATACTGCACTTCATGTTGCAAACACGAAACAAAATCTTTAAGTTGCATATTTTTCACCATGTAACTTCAATGCGTCTTTCAAAATTTAATTGTTTGTTTAAATTAAGTTGCAGATAAGTTGAATGAGTCTTCATGTTTAATTTAGAATCTTTCATCGTTTTGACAACTCACATTTTATTCCTGTGATGGTGCAATCAAGTAACAGGAAACCTGAGTACAAAACTTCATAATCGTATAGTTTTTATTGCGAGTCAACATGCAGTCCCTTCGAAATGTTGAATGGTGCTGTGGTAGAGTGAATCACAAGATCCATAAATCGAATCCAGTTTTATATTTTTATTTTATTTTTTTTCCGCTGTAGTATTTTGCAACATTATTGCAATTTTACTGCAATCGAAGGATGTTTCCGTAGGCTCCACCTCTTGCGCTTTTTAGCTTGCAAGATAGTTATATTTGATGGCACATACGCAAAGATTGCTTCTTTCCGAATAGTTGCAACACAGTGAAATTTTCAGAAGTGAAACAATTTGTGCTGCTTGGGATATGTGATCTTGTGATAATGGTACCCTTCTTTGCACACCAGCTCTCCTAATCGCTCCGCTATATTGAACAGTAGATTCGAGAGTTCATCATCCTGCTTCAATCCATCTAAGGTAGCAAATGATGTCGATATTTCATCCGCAACACTTACACTTGATTTCGATCCGTCCAACGTTATACGAATCAGCCGTATCAGTTTCGCCGGAAAACCATGTTCTAGCATAATTTGCCATAATTCATTCCGTTTCACTGAATCGTACGCCGCCTTGAAATCAATGAACAGATCATGTGTCTGCAAGTTGTACTTTTGGAATTTATCAAGGATTTGTCTCAGGGTAAACTTTTGATCCGTCGTTGATCGGCCCTCACGAAAACCTGCCTGGTATTCGCCGACGAAGGACTCTTCAAGTGGTCTCAATCTGTTGAACAGAATATGGGACATAATTTTGTACGCTGAATTAAGGATGGTTATTCCTCGGTAATTGGCGCACTCTAGTCTGTGCTCTTTCTTAAACCAACCAGCTAGTAGACAATTCCTCGTCTTCTCATATTTTCGACATAATATGGTGCAGAGCTTCATAAAGCCATGTTTGAGGAGCTGGTCCTTCCCCGCAGCCTTTCCAACTTCATCTAGTGTAGGCGACTCCACAGCTTGTCCATCGTCGCTAATATTTATTCTGTTCACCGATGCACCGTCACTTCCACTATTCAACAAAGTCTCGAAGTGTTGCTTCCACCTGGCAGCCACTTCGGTGCTATTTGTCTCCGCATATCATTCTGATCCATTTTTTCCTGTGCCTCACTAATCACTAGTTTTTCAAACTCTTTTTTCTTCCTGCGGTTCGTTTATCGGCTGCTCTTGCTTCCTTTTACCGATCTCTTTTCGATGATCGTGTACCCGACACCAAGAGACCAGACACCAGAGCTGCATCCTGAACAGAACATGAGCAAAGAGCGTGCCTTGATGTTCTTGGTTTTAAACTCTGAACACAGTTCAGTGTGCACTGGATTGGTACACGTAAAAAAAGTTAATGTTGTTTTTAATATTTTTAATTAATATTTCTAATACTTTTTTGCCAAAGCAGGTGCTTAATGACATGTATCAGAAAAAACTTATACACCCGATTCTTTTTTTACACGGGGGATGCGTTCCGTGTAAAAAAGTTTTCAGTTCAAAATTTGAAAATCCGTGTAAAAAAAGTTTTATGATTTCTCGACGAATCATGCAAAATGGAGCAACTTTGCAAAAATTTTGTATAAGATTTTTTTTACACGGCCGTGTAAAAAAAATCCGTGTAAAAACAGAATCGGGTGTACATCGCATTAGTCACATACATTCGGAAATTTATACTTTTCATTAACTTATGAATGTTATTAGCTTTTTGATATGGGATCATTCATTAGGTGGCATAATGAAGAGTATAAGTATTTTCGAATGGTTTTTTGCCATAACATATAGGGTTAATTTTTTACGTGTACGCAATTGAAAACTATCATGGTAACGAAGGTTCCCTAGATCTGTAACTATGCAAAAACATACGAGCATGCTTGATTTCTATCCATTAGATGGCCACGTGTTTCATTACTGCGCGAAAAATGTGTAGCATGCCGTCGCTTGAATTTGTTTTCCTAGGATACGAGTTGCTATGTTAGGTCCGTGCTCTTGAACAGTGTCGAACACACGTTCTCGTGTTGGATCTGGATCTGTGGTTGACAACCTTAATCGAATTTTACTAATAACGAGGTAGTGATCAGAGGCAATGTTTGCAACTCTTAAATCGATGACATCCGAGAAATGGCACCCATCCATCAGAACATGGCCTATCTGGTTGCAAGTTTCACTATTTGGGTGTCTCCAGGTGTGCTTTCGGATGTTCTTTCGTGCAAAGCTAGAATGCAAAGTAGGTGCTACTGAAGGTGAAGTGGCCATCCCTCTGGTAGCAGCGAAATTTACTAGCCGTAGGCCGTTGTCATTGGTAACAAAATAAAGGCTGTCCATACCGATTATGGGACGGAAAAAGTCCTCCGTACCGACTGACTAAGCGTTAGCGTCTCCGATAACAATTTTCATGTCATGCTTTGGGTACTATCCATAGGCTTTATCACGACATTCATAAAACCTGTCCTTCACCAATATGGTACCATATTACCATATCGGTCCTTCACGTCGTCGGATTTATCGTTTGTCGGTGCGTAAACTTTGATTAGGCTGTAATTGAAGAATTTGACCCGTATCCTCATCACACAGATTCGTTCGCTAACGGGTTTCCACCTCGTCACTCATTTCATCTGCTTGGCCATCACTACGAAACCAACTCCATGTTCTGCTTTTTCGCCGCCGCTGTGGTAGATGTTTTATTTGAATGCAGTGTGGGGTCCACGGCTCTTAATTCACGTGCTCCGCATCTAGGCCATCGGACTTCTTGAATAGCGGCCACGTTCACTCCAACCTTCTGCAGTTCACGAACCAGAAGGCTCACTCGTCCAGGTTCATTTAGTGTCCTGACGTTCCAGGTACCGAGTTTCCAATCATAGTCCTTATTTCCTTGCCGAATCAGTAGCCAAAAATAACGTTCTCTTTTTCTTCTATCTTCATTTTTCGTGGTATTTGAGAGGTCACTCACCGTGGTCGCGTTACCAACATCGCGCTGGTGGGGCTGGTATAACTGACGCGATACAGCATTTCGTTAATCAGCCGCTGGGTACCAGGCAGACGCTGTTCGAGCCGCACCTCCTGGTGAACAGACGCTCGAAGGGTACCTTCTCACTCTAGCTGATGTCAGAAGAACAACAGTGCCCAGGCTGCACTACCAGCTAAGTACGCAACCCTTAGCTGGCGGTCTTTTGTCATCGGACGACCCATGGAAGCGTGAGATAGGAACTTGTGTGGACCAAAGCTATGTTGGGCGCTCCTTCCTTGAAGTCAACCCACCATTTTGCAGCCCAAATTTACTTCTCTTCTATTACTTCTCATTTCTCAATTATTGATGGTCACTTCAAATTTTTTTGGCCAAACGACATTTTCATCCATATGACACGTTCCGCAATCGACATTTAAGGATGTATGTACATATGACCCGTTCTGTTTGTACCGCTCTGTTTACGGTCTAACAACCTTTTCCACCATACATTCATTTCAGTGAAATAGATTTCAGTTAGATTACTTTAAGCCTATCGTGTTTTTCGCTTAAATGGATGTCAGCCGAGTAAATTTGGTCAAACAAACCTTGCCCCATGGCTCAAACTTCCTTTTCAGTGCATGACTTGGTCGCGAGTTACTCAGATAATCATCGACAGCGGGGTCCTTTTGCGGTGGAATTTTCACCAAACAGATGATCCACATCCATGAAAGGCTGTTTGGTAAAATTTTCAATCGAAGGTCTCCTAGCACAGACCGGAATTCAAAAGCAGCCTCTTATGAGATGCACGGAAATTCATTCAATTTAAATCTTAACTGTTTGTTTTGTCACGATGGCAGTGAATTTGATAAAGTTAGCAATGGTATGTTTTTCTCACCGATTCTCTGCCTTCTCGGCATACATAATGTAGCTACGTGCCACACATTGCGTGTAGTGCCGGTTTGAGGTTTCAATTTTGTTTTCGTTCGTCTCTACAAACGACTTAAACTGAAGCAGTAACTCTATTAATCGTGCCACACACCGTACCATCCGTTAGGAAAATGAGGCTTGATGTGAAAATTTTTCTTCCGCCTTGCTTTGCGGTATTTAGATTTCCGCTTCGCTGACAAGCTCAAATTAATGGGAACTGTTTTTTTATCTCTGGATTTGGAATTTTCGAAAAGCAAGTTTTAGAATCGCGACCTCTCGTCGCATAGAAAGAACATTTGACTTTTAGCACATTCCGACGTTGAGCTGCGAAAATACAGTTTGGTGCATGATTTAATTTATTTTTTCTCTCTCGGCATTTGAGTGACAAAGTGGTCGAAGTACCCCGAGCAAAAAAAAATGGAAATTCTTTTATTTTACGTTCCCTGTCTGCAAGTTGTAAAGTCAAACCGTCCTGGATAGCTATATAGAGTGTTGATGAGTTGCCCGAAAACAAAGCGAAAAGGAAAGAGGCCATCGGAGACCAAAGACCGGAATTCCTCCATGGAGGGAAGATTAATGGCCTCAGTCGCGCAGCGCTGACAAGATAAACCCGTGCGGTTTTGGTTAAGTAGACTTCAGTTCAGTTGTTCGTCGCACGCCACTGGGACCACCGTCGCCGAAAGAAAAAGGAACAAAGTGCCAGCCTAGGTGCGGCAAACGGAATCCAACTGTGGCCAACAGAGGAAAATATTTTCCGAGCGAATCAATGTTGAATAACGTATCAGAGGAAGATGAATATTTTATTTTGTGACACATTTTTAGTAACAAAAAAAGGAATTTATCAACGATGTTACTTTTGAAACTGCGAGATTTTTATTTAATTATTAATGCGCTAAGCGTTATGAAAAGGAACTTGGACGATCATACCATTTTGTCCAAATGCATGGAATACTGAATGTTTAACTACTCATAATGACCTGGTCTAGAGTAGTGGGAGGTAAAAAATGTTTCTCAGTCAAAAATATGACAAAAGATTTCGACTCATCTGAATAATTCATTTCCGTCCTAGCAAAAAAAGGTGTCTTAAATGTAGTATTAGTATGTAATTTTTTTTTAAAGTTCTAATACTAATCAAACGATAGTTTACTAATTCCTCAGACGCTGTTGGGAATCTCTGGAAGAACATCAAAGACATCCCGCAAAACTTTTACTACCTTGTGGAAAGTTAAACCCCGTACAAAATGTGCCGCCATTTAGTTTACCGTTTGAAAAACAGTCGATCCAAGAAACCGCCAAATGAACGCACCGTGGTTGAACAGATTAACTAGCATAAAAATTGTTAAAACAAACAAACAATCGGTCAAATAAATAGTCCATAACTACACGAGCCGAGGAGACCAACCGCAGCCAGTTATTGCCCGGTGTCGGTGTGGGTCCCTCGCGTTCGAAGGCAACCATAATTACGAAAAGCGTGGATCCACACACCATAAACCTCCGCCGTTTGATGCTCACAGTCAGTGTAAGTTCGGCCTGGCCACATTTTACTGCGCGGTTCGAATTTCTACGGGACTAGAGGGCCAGCTTAGCTTCCCCGACTGGTCCAACTGGATGTGCTCGTGCTCATCGATCATTGTTAGAAGCGAGAAAAAAAAAAATGAAGCATTAAACAACCACCCAATGCGAAAAACCTATAAAAATTGGCCACCTAGTTTCGTTTACGAGTTCACTGACAATGATGTGGTAATTTTTCTAAATAAACATGTGGTTATTCTGCCTTTGTTCGGTGATTGCTTCGAATTTTAGAGTCCAATCCGTAGTTTCGTATTGAGACGTGTGGCAGAAATGCAGCAGATGGGGAAGTGGCTGGGACCGAATCCTGGACCGGTCAGGGATAAAACTTTCTTGAATATTATTTATACGGAATTACTAACAAAATTAACTGTGAAGCCTTATGAAGTTCATTCGGATTCCTTCCAGACTGGTCTTAGGATTTAAGCGCATGATACTAAACAATGGTATATTTTTGTTGGTTGGATGGTCTTTAGGAACTCATCTTGATCACAATATTCCGCTAATAAATATATTGTTTTGGCAAACGTGTTATTTGTCCATAAATCGGAAAAACGGTCCAAAAAATTTAAAAATACTTTTTCAATTGCACGATTTTATTCGTAGGGGAGGAGGTTCGGTTGTGAGCACCCTTTTGAATTTTGTCCATAACTTTGGTTTTAGTTGGTATTATGTCTACATTTTCATACCAATGGAAAGCTAGACGTACAACCTTACTGCTAGAGAAGAAATTGGTTTGATTTCATCGATTTGAAACATTTTATTGGCAATTTTGCAAATTTGGAATTTTAGGATATTTCAGTTTTGTGTTTCGGTTGTGGGCACCCTTGAAAATCCGGCTAATAATGAAGAATAACAAATGAAATCCACCCAGTTCCAAAGAAAAAGAGTATTTTATTAGTTTTAATTGTCACGAAGCAATAAAAAACTTAGATTAATCCACCTAGCGGTGATGATGCCTTTCTCATTCATTGAAGAAGGTAACGAAATTAATCACTTAAAAACGTCAAAAATAGCACTTTAGGAAGTTGGATTTTACCTTTTTCATCAATTTACATATATTGCATTCATTTATATACATCGCAAATACATTTTTTTCAATTTCGCATTTTTATTCTCAATGAAAATAAATGTTGGGGGCAGAAGGGGCTATGTCCAAGGGCTTGACGATCCCTCCCCAAGCCATCTGCGTGTTGTGGCGCCTGCCTAGGATGTGGTGGGGTTTGACAGTGGGACCTGTTAAACCTCTATAAAAAGCTGCATGAATCCGCAAGTAGGCTCCGCCAAAGCGACCGTGTGCCGCTCAAAGCGCACAAGCCCAAGTCCTGGTGTTATGTGGGACGCTAAACAGCCCTGACACGACAGCACTCCGACGAGACAGGAGGTTTGCGCAGGCCCAATAAGCCGCCTTTAAAAACAACTATTACGAACGACATAGAATATAATAGGACTCGATACAATCGGCAACGACCTAGGCGACGACACAGCGGGCAAGGTGGATCGATCAGGTGGAGGACGATTTGTGGACCCTCCGCAGACTGCGTGGTTGGCGAAGTGCAGTCATGGACCGAGCTGAATGGAGAAGACTTTTATGTGCAGCACAGGCCACTCCGGCCTTAGTCTGATAATAAATAAAAAAAAATGAAAATGAATGATAATTTTTCAACAACTTCGGAAGTCAATGTATAAAAGGTCCAATTTTAAATGGCAAACAATAAGACTGAATTTCCCCGCCGTATGCAACTTGTTGCGTGTAAATAGGTTGGCGTAGTTCCAAAAAGCGCATATACAATGGTTAGACGCGCCTAAAAACAAATCAATAATTAAACTGATTATTACAATAAATTATGACTGAATAATCCGAAGAAAATGCATAAAAACAGCATAAAAATAAGTTTGCTGATATGTTTGTTCACAAACTCAGTGATATTGAACGATTTGTCAATGAAAAATAGGTGCTCATAACCGAACCAAAGGTGCCCACAACCGAATTTAGCAGCATTTCAGGAAAGTGATGAAAAAAAATTCGAGCTGAAATTTTGATAGCAATTGAACCACAAAATAGACTAAATTTACCATATGAATACGAATTAGAACTCACTTTTTTAATTCAATCACACCATTTCATGACACTTTGAAAAAGGTAAAAAAAAATCTTTTTGATTTTCATGTTAAAAAACTCAAAGGTTCAGCCCAATCGGGTTGTACGCAAAGGTGACGTAGGACTACGTAGCTTTTCGAAATTGATGGTATATGCCATGATAATTTGTGTCTCTTTATTAACATTGAGCAAACTGCTCGAAGGACAACTGAAACAAGAAGTCGAATAGTTGCTCCCAGTTAGATGGACTTTGAATCTCCAAACGTGGAATTAACATGACTCATCGGCCTCATCGCCGCTGAAGCCACTAGACTGGGTTTCATTGCAGGACATTGCAATCATAGAAGACACCATACTCAAAAATGTCCGGAATAAGGGAGAAATAAGAAGAATCAAAAGTAGCGTGAAACCAAACGCAAATATATTTATTTGAAACGTTTGGTTTTCGCCCGCGATGGAGGCGTACGTGGCGAAGTGAGGAGAACTTCAAGAATTAATTACACACAGTCCTCGATGATTTTTCGCTAAGCCTCCATCATTTAGAATAAATTTTCAGCATTGCCACTGCTACCCACGCCTTCATGCTTCTGTATCCGCTCTGCTGCATCAATTTTTTTTCGAACCGCTCTTTGCGGAATCCCAATCGAAATGGCTCGTGCGCGCCGGAAGCTTTCTTGTATTCAATAAAATAAGTCCGTTAGCCCCGCCCCGTTAGCGACCGTGTGCCGCTCAAAGCGCACTAGCCTAGTCCTGGTGTTGGGTGGGACTTTAAACAAATTTGACCCGACTGATCGAGCGTCTGTTCACCAAGGAGGTGCGGCTCCAACAGCGTCTGTTCTGGCATCCAGCGACTGAGTATGAAATGCTATTCCCCGGAAGCTATACCTAAGATGGCATCCCCATCCCGGTGGATATTGATCCTTGAACCAACAACCTACTGTTCCCGAAATATCAGTTTGTTCGAGAATGATAATGGAAGAATACGGACTGATTTTACGGCTCTTAGCGCGAATCAACGGACACGAATGGGAACATGGAACGTTTTAACCCTAGCCCAGCAGGATAAATTGGCACAACTTGCCAATGAAGCACGCCGCATGAAGCTTGAGATCCTGGAACCGAGTGAAGTCCGTTGGCCAAGCTTTGGAGACCACAGAACGCCGTCGGGACAAGTTCTGCTATACTCGGGTTTACGAGGTGAACACGCTCCCCGGCATCGCGGAGTTGGCTTCCTACTAAGCGCTTAGGCACACCCTGCGCTTATGAAGTGGGAACCTATAAGTGAAAGGATAATCGTTGCCAGATTTAGAACACGGGTCCGGAACCTCACTATAATCCAATGTTATGAGCCAACCGATGCTGCCGATCTGCAAGACAAAGAGAACTTCTACAGTCAACTCAATGCCGTCGTGGATAGAATTCCAAATGGTGATTTCAAAATCTGTTTGTGCGACTTTAATGCGAAGATCGGATCCGACAACTCGAACCATGAGCGCATTATGGGACGCCATGGTCTTGGAGAAATGAGCGAAAACGGAGAGCTGTTCGCATAATTTTGTGGTAATAACGACATGGTGATCGGGGGATCGCTCTTCCCTCATCGACCAGTTCGCAAGGTCACGTGGGTCTCCCGTGACGGCTTTACAGAAAATTAAATCGACCACATCTGCATCAGCCGAAAATGGAAACGGAGCTTTCTTAATGTACGGAATAAACGTTGTGCCGATATCGCCTCTGATCATCACTCCCTCCCACAACTTTGTGCCAGCCAGGCCATCACCACCTCGGCATGATCTGCCTAGGATCGTCAATACCAAAGCTCCATCACTGCTAGAGATTCAAACAGCCATCTAAAGCATGAAATCGAATAAAGCCCCAGGGGTCGATCGCATATCAGCCGAGATGCTCAAAGCTGACCCCATGACATCCGCTCAACTACTGCATCGTTTATTTCGTAATATCTGGGACACCGCAACTTTCCCGGTCGACTGGATGCAAGGTATCTTAGTGAAGGTGCCCAAAACGGGTGACCTGACTGTATAACTGGCGAGCATTATGTTGCTGTGTACCGTTCTCAAAGTTCTATGCAAAGTTATCGTAGCCCGGATTCAGAAGAAGATCGATGTGACCCTAACGAGCTTCATCGTCGTTGTCACCAGAGGCCGATAGCAACAGAAATTCGGGATCGGAAATGGGGCTGGGTCGGCCACACACTACGTAGGGGCGGAACCGAAATCTGTAAACAAGCATTAGACTGGAACCCAGCGGGACAGCGCAGTAGAGGCAGACTAAGAGGCTCATGGCGGCGAAGCCTCAATAAAGAAATAAAAGAAGTCGACTGAAATCTAACCTGGCAACAGGTTAAAGCGATAGCTGGATAACGCACAGGATGGAGATCTTTCAAGTCTGTAGATCGGAGGTGTGCAGTACAGGATCCATAAGTAAGTAAGTAATGCGCCTTTCCAAAAACTAACTGCAGCCAAACGCTTGTCGGCACCTTGCGTCTAAATTGTCCAACCGCCACTCGATGATTTTTCGCGAACGCTCCACAATTTGATTTTCAGCATTGCCACTGCTACCCACGTCTTCGTGCTGCTGTGTCCGCTCCGCTGCATCAAATTTTGTCGAATCGCTCTTTGCGGAATCCCGATCAAAATGGCTCGTGCGCGCCGGAAAGCAGCTTTCTTGTATTCAATAAATTAAGATCGTTAGCCCCGCCCCTTTGTGATCTGATATGGGTGTAAATACAATGTGCACTCATAACGATGAATGAAGAGGCGGGACTAATGAAATTACTTCATTAGATATAAGACAGCCGCTTTCCGGCGCGCGTGAGCCATTTTGATCGGGTTTCCGCAGACAACGGGCCGTCCGGAGAATGTTATTTGCCACTGCCTTGCGAGCGGGAGAAAAGGCAACAAAACATATATATATTTAAAAAAAATAGGTTTTACGTAAAACAAATCAAAACAAGGCACGTGACATTTTTTAGCAAAGAGTCCTAGTTGGAAAACGTATTATAAGTGATTTTTTGGTTTTGCACTTTTTTTCCCAAGCAATTTCGTCAAAAATCTAAAAACCAAATATACAAGAAAAGCAAAGCATTTTTCGCGCTAATAACGCCATAATATAGCACATGAGACTCAACATATGTATTACCAATGGGAAAAAGTATATCTTTGTCGTCTTTTTTTACCCTTCCTACGGAAGTGTATATAATTTCGCTTTGTATGCTCTACCAAGGCGTGTTACGTATTAATCTTTCAATAAATCTCTTGTATTATTAAATAAAATTTACTGTCTTATAAATGGCTAAACCGCTAATTGCGGAATCCCGATTAAAATGGTTCGCGCGTCGGAAAGCAGCTTTCTTGTATTCAATAAATTAAGCCCGTAAATTTGAATGGATGAAATCACTAACAGAAACCAAGCTTGCACGCCAAACGCCGATGAAACCGAAACAGTCCATTTTCGCAATTAATTCTTTCTTTTCGGAAAATGCTGGTTCTGAGAAGAACCAATGCGCCTTTCCAATAACTAACTGACACCACAATTTGTAATAAATTTTCAGCATCGGGATAAAATGCTGGTTCGTTGAGGTTCATTTGGATTCCCGTTGAATATGTTACCAGCGCCTCCGTGATGCTGTGCCCGCTCCGCTGCGATCGCTTTGATGCGTCCGCTCTGCGTGAAATCTTGTTCAAACGGAGGATTAGATCCAAACCCCCAAGTTGCTTGATTTTGATGTCTGTGCTAGTGATGCATGTACGTGATTGGTTGGTTTACCTATTTCTAAAGTTGTTATCAATTATCGGATTTCATACAAATACAAAGAAGCGTTGACTCAACCTTGATCGAATGGTAAAAAAAATGAAAATCCACCGAGAAACGGCTGAGATAGTAAAGTTCAAAGTCTATGATATTTTCGTGACGGTCCCCGATTTTCGCAATCGTAAAGTGTACCCACTATAGAAAAGACAGACGTAGTCCTACGTCAAAAACGAAAAAAAGGCGGTGGTGTAGCCAGGGGGGTGTTGAACCTCTCAAATAAAAAAAATGTTCAGAAACTCGTCTTCAACAGTTTAAAAACTTGCTTATTTGATTTGAATTGTTTGTTGAGAATGAGCATGAGCATTATGACCGCATAATTCATAGTTGCTACTCCGTGATTGACTAGAACTTGTGAAACACAATAAATGGGGCTTGGGACTGGGAAAAACGTCCTATCGTTGTGGTATGTCCTAATGTTGCGGTAGTGTTAAAATAGTCTATTCTGGATATAATAGCATTAAAAACAATTGTGGATACGCCAAAACTCATCGATTTAACGACTAAAACAGCTTTTGTTTGACAAAATTCCGTTCAAAATTATGAAAAATCAAATTTTTTCATTAAAAATTTGAATCCTTTGAGCCTATTTTTAAGGTAGTGCTAAGTTCCTATTGTTGTGGTATCGATTTCCATAAGATTTACATGCAATACCGCAACAATAGGACTGACCTTGAAAAAATGTCGCAACAATAGGCAAATGCGTCCTATTATTGCGGTAGTTTGTTTTTATTGTGATAAAAACAAAACAACATAAGTTAAGCACAATTGACGTAATATTTACGAAACTTTAGTTAACGAGCAACCTATTCGACTACTGCAATGTGGAAAAAGACCAACAGGTAATTTTTAAAGAATTTTTGAAATCAGTTTTGTTTTGACACGGTGCTTAACCCCTCCATAATGAGTTTCGGGAGTCAATAACGGCGCCGACCACGTTCTTACGGTCCTATAGAAAGGGAAGGATTGTTAGCCAGACTCTCGTTGCTACTGCAGACCGAGTATACCTCTGCATTCCCACGATTGTTTTGCGCAGCACTCTGTACTTACTTGCCCGATAGCTACTGCAAACAATTGAAGATCGCACTTGTCTCGATCGGAGCAAAGCGCAATGCATGCGCATGAGCCACCTAGCACCAAATAGATATTTTATTATTTTCCCGGCGATTAAAACATGCACTGCTACTTGCTCGATGGCTACTCACGGCTTGAATTGTTTGTTGAGAAGACCTAAAAGCAGGCCTGCCCAACCTTTTCAAGCCACGGTCCAATTTTCAGAAAGAAAGTTAAAGGTAAAGTTGATCTTCTTAATAAAGAGCCACTCTACATCACGAATATTGATCGTTTTTGCACATATATTTTTTTTTGGTGAAAAATGCAATGTGCTGAGGAATATCACAAATTAACTTTTGTGGCTGATTAGCAATTGATTAACAATAAACAAATTGCTTTAATTTTTGATTGTTACAACGCCCGTGTTCTTTCCCGTCATTGCTGGAGCTCCATCAATTGTTAGGACTTATGTTTAAAGACGAGTTTAAGCTCTTTCTTAACAGCTTTCTACAGGTCTATACCGGATAATCGTTTCGTTCATTGCGATCAAAGCTGCTAATTCTTCTGTGATTTGAAGATGATCATAAATGCCTCTGATGAAGACAGCTACAATTGCTACATGTGTCTTGTTTTTTTACATTAAGTATTTTCCTCGATTGCGAGCAGGTAGAATCAGAAGGACGTGGCTTTTTCACGTAACGTTTTTCACGTGGCTTTTTCACGGTTTTTTTTTCTTTAGAGCACACGATATCATGAACAGCCGATATGTATGCCCTAATAAGTTCTCCGTCCTGGAAAGGTTTCACCCACATTGCCAAAACAGTGTTGTAAAATGTCATTTGCATTCTTTTTCATAATTTTCCCAGAACTTTTTTCAGTAGTTAGCTATTAACTATCAAGTATGGCGAACTTATAGCGCTTAAATGTGGCTACAACTTGGTCTAACAAGAATTTGCTGTAAATATGTAATCTGGGACGTGGGAGGCAAAATGTCATTCAAATGACATTATGTCAAATGACACATGACATTTTGGAGAGATTGCACTCTCTAGCCTCAGATGTTATATTTAGAGCAATGTACCTTTGGACAAAAATATAGCACTACTCAAGCGTTATGCGTGCATCTAAAATTTTGAAGTAAATTTGGCTTCCGAAGAAAGTTATGAACAAATTAGTCATATGACATGCAGATGACATTTTACAAGCCTGCAAAACCTCGTTAAAAGCAGAACTGGCCCATGCTGCATTATTTGACCCCGTGATTGCCCAGATCTATTTCTTTTGATTAGTAACAACCTTAAGTAGGCACTTTTGGACCCAGATAAAAAAGCCATAGGGCCGGTTATGAAGCATTTTGTCTTATACGCTGCGGACCACAAACAATTAAGTCAAGGGCCGCTTCCGGCCCGAGGGCCGTACGTTAGGAAGCTCTAAAGTATGTAGGTCAGGCGAAAATAGTGTCGAAATAATGAGTTTTCCGGCATCGAGATTAGCATTAGCATTAGCATTAGCATTGAGCAATTCGCACAATTTCGTAGGTGGTACAAGCCAAGATTATTGTATGAGAGTAGCATTACTTTCATCCGTTACCTCAGATATTGATTTGGGACTAATCACTATCTCTTAGATGGAAGCATTGCACTCTCCAATAGTCGAGATCTGTCCTGGCCACGTCCTTGCGAATGCTGAGGAAGGGGAAGGATGGTTAGTTGGGCACCTACTTAAGAAAGATGCAGAGAACTCTACGACCTATCATAGGTGCCACGGGAGGTTTTGGGATTGTGTGGAAGGTTATAACAGTAGGAATCGTTTTGGTAGAACGTGAAACACAGAAAGAACTAAGATAGAAATACAAAGTAGGAAAGGGACGAGCCTGGAATTGAACCCACGACCTCCTGCTTATAAGGCAGAAGCGGTAGCCACTAGACTACCGAGCTCGTCAGATGAGTTTTCCAGCATCGAGATATCACCAATTTTTTTCAATGTGTAATAATATCAATATGATTTAGATTTTCTACAATTTAAAGATAGAATCAGCTGGCTATAATGTTTAACTGTTGCATGAGGTAAAAATACCCATAACAATTGTTACAGTTAATAGTACTAACGACATTACAGCTTAGTTAGGCACATTGCTCCTCAGTTCCACTACTGATCAGAAACACGATAAAAGACACCAGCTTCTCAAAAGTAAAAAAATGCCAATAATTATAGAAAATACAAAATAGCTACGTCAATTTCATTTTACCTTTGTTACTTGGAAAACACTGTGCTTGACTAATAAGCACTTCAAAGTGGGTATTTTCCCGCAAAGAGTGTTTGTTATGACGATGATCGATTGGCTCTGCGGTTGTTTATTTCTCCAAAAAACTTCTACTTACAAAGAGATCGTTAAAGATGAAAGAGCCGATCGGCAAGATCTAACGCGCTCACAGCAAGGTGTTTATTGACTGGCTTGATGTTTGCCATTATTGAAACGGAAGCAGATACTTAGTAGCTTCTTCGTGTTGGAGTACGCCGAATTCGAAGGATCACCTTCAGATGTGTATAAAACTGCTCCATATCCTGTCCGGGTAGCGATAGTCCCAGAGTGCCAACTATCGAGCTACATATTTATTTTCAGCTCGATAAATATGCTTTCCACTTATGACAAACTGCTTGTTTATCCACCGTCTCGGATGGTGCAAGATTTATTTCCCCAAAAGATTTTGAAGGATTTTCCCGCGGCATCATTATTTTTACAATCGATTTCTGTAGCACTGCTGATGCCACTTTTCGTTCGGGATTTGTCTCTGTTTCTGTTATTGTTCCTTTTCCGAGTTATATGTTCGCTATTCTTAACGACGACGAGAAGTTTTACCGCTACCTACTGCTGCTGGTGCATGTGGCTGGTGCCAAGTACCAAGTTCCCACAAACGGTACAAGAGCCATAAAAAATCAAATCGCTCTGGGAACTGAAAAAGTGGCTGTTGGATGCGATATGGACCGAAGAGATATCTGTTCGGGGGAGTTGGAAAAATCTTTAGATAAACAGAAGCATAAAGTGTGGTTGCTTAAACTGGCCATGAGCTTATATCCTACTTACTTCCTTCTTGTATGATTTAGATTTAGAATTTTAGGATGAATCTAGAATTCATTACCACAAAGAAGTTCAAAATCGAGGGTAATGGTGAAGCTAAATTAGGCACCTAGATTCCAATATAAAACTTCCTAGGTATTCAATATTTACTATTTAGTTCAGAAAATAAAACCGTTCAAACCATTTCTTTCAATTTCAGCTACTCAGCTAGTAAAGATATATAGGTACATATCTTACCAACGAGTTCCGATCGAAATTTCACGATTGTTTTTTTAACGGCTTTAAATTTCAACTCTTCCCCATGATCGTTGTCGGTCTTGGTAAGTGTCTGCGGTGCCGAATCATGTGAGCAACATTCACCGAGAGATCTCACTTATCGCCTCAGCATGCATATAGGCCCTACGTGAGTCGGGAAAAAATGCACCACCAGCACGTGACATTTATGTGTCGAGCCAGCCTGAACAGGCCGTAAGGAAAATATTTTATGTTTGAAGAAAAACACTGTCGCTGCTGCTGTGCAATGCAATAACAAATTAGTCGTTCTATTTGTTTTCATTATGTTCTCTTAATTGTCGCTCATTTTTCGTGTAATTTTGGAATTAACCACGTGCTTATGCACATGTTTGTAGCCGAATGTGGATGGGTTGGTCGATTGATCTGTTGAGTGTATGCAAGTTTTTATTTTGACTATTTCAGGTTTTGTTTTTCTATTTATTTTATCTCGTTTCAGAGAAGACGGAATGACACTCCTGGCTAATCATAATTTGTTTGGGAAAATATCCTTCATTTCCTATCTTCCGAGGAAAATTCTTCCGGATTTTCCTAAAATATTGTGTTGAATTTCTACATGATATATTTTTTTTAATTACCTCCTGAGACGAGCTCGGTGGTCTAGTGGCTACCGCTTCTGGCTTATAAGCAGGAGGTCGTGGGTTCAATTCCAGGCTCGTCCCTTTCCTACTTTGTACTTCTATCTGTGTTTTACGTTCTACCAAAACGATTCCTAATGCATAACCTTCAACATAATTCCAAAACTTCCCGTGGCACCTATGAGAGGTCTCTGCATCTTTCTTAAGTAGGTGGTCCAACTAACCATCCTTCCCCTTCCTCAGCTTTTGCAAGGACGTGGCCAGGACAGATCTCGACTATTGGAGAGTGCATTGCTTCCATCTAAGAGATAGTAATTAGTCCCAAATCAATATCTGCGGTAACGGATGAAAGTGATGATACTCTCATACAATAGTCTCGGCTTGTACCACCTACGAATTTGTGCGAATTGCTCAATGCTAATGCTAATATATTTTTTTTAATTACCTCTTAATACTTTTTATGGTTTCTCCGAAAATTGTTCTGAATTTATCCAAAAAAACTTCTCAGAGTTTCCGCTGAAAATGCTTCTTGATTTCACGAGAAACTGCTGGAGCAAACCCAATATGAACGGACGACCACGACGTGAATAACGGAGCGTGGCAATGCAAAGTCATGCCAAACTGGTGTCCAGTTTGCCTCTCCTGATGAAGTTTTGATTAGAATGTAAGTGACTAAAAATATGAAGTAGACTCAGATGCTTCGCGTACGGTTATGAATAAAGTTGCTTATCAAAAGTGTTTTTCGAACCTTAAGGAAAGATATAAAGCAGAAGTGAAGCATTATTCATTGTATTTATCTTTGTTTCATGTATTTATGTCTATCTATTTTTATATGACTCTGCCGGAGTGGCCTCTGAAGTTCAAAAAAGTCGTCGCCATTAAGCATGGTCCGTTCGTCATTGTGGTAGAAGCCTCTATTAATATTATTTCCACTCGTTCACCTTGTTCATCCGTTCATTGTATGTATGACCTTGATATAGGTATTCTACTGTGATTTGCTAAGGCAGTCTATCTTCTATACTTTCACCGGGTGTAGTTCATTCACAGTCCAAGTGCGCGTCTCATTGATTGTCGTATCGCAAGTCGCTACCATAGTCATCTCTACGTATCCTCCGCTATCTGCACCCTACCATAGATGGTACGCAGCACTTTTCTCTCAAAAACTCCAAGTGGGCATTGATATCCACGAGCATTGACCAGGTCTCGTGTCCGTAGAGAACTACCGATCTAATGAGCGTTTTTGTCTACCTGGTAGGCGCGTGGCCCCAGGCAGGGCATCGCGCCTAGTGCAGCGGTTGCGGTACTAACAATGGTGGATCGAATATCTCTTCAGCCATCTTCAAGAGACGCTGCGCCTAACTGCTCTTCCGTTTGGAGTGTCACTTCCAGCTGTTACGCGTAGTCTTGTGCTAGTCTACAGTCCTGTAGCCGCCTAATATTGAACTGTAGCATGCGACTCCGACGCGTGTTGTACACCGTCAAGAGGCATATTACAACTAGGTAGTGGTCGCATTCAATATTCGCACTGCGGTAAGTGCGTTCATTCGTGATTTCGGAGAAGAATTTACCGTCGATTAGAACGGTTATGTGATCTCTGTGTGGCCTTGAGATATTCTTGCGGGGGAAGCAGGTGCTTCGGACAACCATTCCGCGGGAGGCTGCAAAGTTTATGCATCGTTGACCGTTGTCATTCAATACGGTATGCAGCCTGTCCTGTCCGATCACCGGTCTCTACTTTTCATCCCTTCCTACCTGAGAGTTCATTTCGCCTATGACGATTTTGACGTCCCGCACTGGGCATCCATCGTATTCCTACTCCAGCTGTGCATAGAACGCTTCTTTCTCGTCGTCGGGTCGCTTTTCGTGTGGGCATTGCACATTGATGATGCTATAGTTCAAGAAACGGCCTTTTATCATCAGCTTGCATATCCTTGCGCTAATTGGCTGCCACCCAATCACGCGTTGGCGCATCTCGCCCAACACTATGAATCCGGTTCCCATCTCGTTAGTAGTGCCACTGCTGAGGTAGAAGGTAGCCGCTCGATGCCCGCTTTATGTCCTGTCCAGCAGATTTCTTGCAGCGCTACAACATCGAAGTAAGAGGGATGTTATTCATCATAGATTATGCTGTCGCAACTTGCGAAACCTATCGAAACCTATTTATTTCGTTCGTAATTATTTTTTCTACAGGCGGCTTTTGGACGATGGAGGGCCGTCGTGTCAGGTCTGTTCAGTGTCCCACCTATCATGTATCAAGTATCAGAACGTCGGCTCCAGGGGCACGTCCACCTTAATTTTGGAGATTTGTGCCATCGCCTTCACAGCCTTTTTCATCACACACCTGACGGAAAAGGAAGTGAACAAAAAGGATAGGTATGTGGATGGGAGAACAAAGGGAAAGTTTGGAAAATAGCCCTTGAAGAGGGCATACAACGCATAAGCGAACAAGAACTTCAGAGCTTAAAATATTCATCTTCATGAAGCAAATTCAGTCCGAATTTTGATAAACATCGCATGAATATTCAAAACATAGAATGACATAGTCAAACGACTGCTCCACCAACTCATTCATTCGAGTGTCACTGAGTGTGCTTACTACGTGGAGAAAAACACATAATTAGCATTGTTTATGTTGTTGTTCACCGTTGAAAGTACCTCGCGGATGAAAATCAGATTCAGTTCTATGTGATAAATTGCTTTACTCATTTGAAACGTGTGCAGATTTCAGATAATTTATCAATTTGTAAAATGTGCAAAAATATTCAATGACTAATATTCAACCGAATATTGACAGTCCAGAGCCGACTATGAATGTGTCTGGAAGTGAGCTGACAAGTGAAGGAAGGTGGACTTCACCAAAAAATTTCGATTATTTTACACTCTGGAACTTATAGCTCCTTATCACAACGGGTTATGAACAACAGAATTTTCTGAAGTTAATTTCGCTAAGTATGTGTTTACTAAATATTCGGAAACGCAATTGCGCATAGACCTCGCGGTTAACAACTGTGGTAGTGCTGAATGAACACTAAGCAGCGAGCCGGCAATGTCCCAGTGGGGGATGTAATGCCACTAATAATGAGAAGAAGACATTTTTAGTTATTATTAATACATTTCAATTGCTCCTGGTAGTTCGGATTTTTCCTCTGGTTGAATAGAACCATGAAGGAATTACAATGTTTTCAACTTGAACTAAATGTAGCCTAATTTATACTAAGGATACAAGGAGCTAATCGTTGCAATAGAAGATTGCAACGATTTTTGCTTAAAATTGGAAATTATTTTGTTGGACATTTGTTGCAATGTCTCAATATTAGAAATTTTATGAAGTTCATTGGTACTATACCACGGAGGCAACTGCAGAATCATTTTCAAAATTTTATTTTGAATCCTCTGAAGTGTCTTCTTTCTGGTATTGCAGCAACTAGTCCATGTTGGCACAGCATACAACATTTGTTTGTAAATCAAAAACTTGTTCTTAAGACAAAGTTTAGATTTTCTATTCATAAGTGAATATAGACACTTAATATATTTGTTACATTTGGCTTGAATGCTTTCAATGTGATTTTTAAAAGTTAATTTTTGATCTAGCAGAAGTCCTAAATATTTCGCTTCGCTAGACCAATTAATTGGAACCCCATTCTTAGTGACAATATGTCTGCTAGAAGGTTTCAAATAAGAAGCTCTCGGCTTACGAGGGAAAATAATAAGCTGAGTTTTGGAAGCATTCGGGGAAATTTTCCATTTTCGCAAGTAAGTGGAGAAAATATCCAAACTTTTTTGTAATCTACTACAAATGACAACAAGGTTTTGCCCTTTGGCGGAGAAGATGTCAGGCCATTTGGCCGAATGCCATTTGGCCGAATGCCATTTGGCCGAATTCCGTTTGGCCGAATAATTGAAAAAAAAATTGACCTCAGTTTACGAGTGGTCCTTCTTCCTATTCCTTTCTTCTTTCTTTCTTCTTCCTTCTTATTCCTTTTTTCTTCTTCCTTCTTTATTCTTTTTTTCATCTTCTATCCTCTTTTTTCTTTATTCTTTCTTCCTTCTTTCTTCTTCATACTCCTTTCTTTCTTCTTCCTTCTTCCCTCTTCCTTCTTCCTTAGTTTTTCTTCCTTCTTCTTTCTTCTTTCTTCCTTAGTTTTTTTCATTCTTCTTTCTCCCTTCTTTCTTTTTTCTTCTTCATTCTTCATTATTCCTTCTTTCTTCTTCTTTCTTTATTAAAAAAAAAATATTTCCCTCTTTAAGCGCTGGAATTGGCTTTTGAGGTTTTTTTAAAAGAATTTTCGTTAATTTCCAAAAGGGTTTCGAACTGGGATCCAACTTCGAGACATTATTCTCAAAGTTGGTATTTCTCAGAATAGCGAAACGTTTTTTTTTAATTTCATTTTGCAAATTTCGCCAAAGAACTTTCAACGCGGGATCGCGAGTTCTTTGGTATTGCCTTCGCCTCACATTTTTAAGACGGATCAGTAGCTGAAGATCGTCGTTAATAATAATGGAGTTGAATTTAATTTCACATTTAAAAATTGCAATGCCTCTGGCTTCGAAAATTAAATTTGTCAAAGATAAAAGTGATCAATATCACTTTTCGTATCGAGAGGAATATCAACATCAAAATTCATATCGATAAATGTGTTGCATAAATCTCTATGATAATTAAAAGTAGTGCTGATTGGATTGTTGTGTCAATGTCACAGGAAGGTGATCATAGTCAAAGTCATCATGAGTTACCAATTGGCCACACAGCTGACTTGAATCCGTTAAAACCAAATTAATTGTAAAAGGGTTTCGACTGGAAGAAAAACAAGTTGGTCCATTGGGATATTGAATAGTATAGGTAATATCCCGCAGAATAATGTCTTTTGATGAAACGACCAGGTTTTAAATATGTTTCAGCTATAATGGCAATGTGCACATTATGAACTGATAGGAAGTTGAATAATTCATCTTCCTTATCCTTTAAAGATCGGGCATTCTAATTCAAAATTTTCGAAAAAATATTTGGATCCATTAAAACGAAGTCCAATAACAATTTTTTGAGTAAATTGAGAACAGAGCTGGTAGCGATAAATGCCGTTCAAAATAGTGACTTAGTGACCAACGATGACGAAAAAAGTGACCAAATAGTGACTTTCAAATGCACAAAAAGTGACCAAATAGTGACTTTTGTATGAAGTAATAATCAGGTAGTGAGCTGAGTTGCATTTGTATTTTTTTAATCGTACATTTATTTGATAGGCACTCTGTGTTCTTAACCGCTACTGTGCCGTGATCTAATTTTGTATTCTGCTGTGCAGAATCCACACAGAATCTATTTTTGGACATCCATAATTAGCTATTGTTGTCGTTGCCAGTTCATCTCATCGTGAGTCCATTATGTCCGTTTGTCCATGTCGTCTACCCAATGATCATTGCATTGTTCGGTTGCCATTTATCAGAACGCCACAGTATGGGCTGCGGATCCGGCGACTGACGAGGGTTTGGTGGAGGGGATGGGAATCGAACCCATGACCATTCGCTAATAAAACGAACGTGCAGTCAACCACGCAATGGGACCTAGAGATGTCGCAAATTAATCGATTATTTCGATTAATCGATTAATCGTTGTAATAATCGATTAATTTTGAATCGATTATTACCCAACGACTAATCGATTCAATAATCGAGAAGAATCAACAGTAATCGATTAGCTACTAATCGATTAATCGGGATTTTACGACATCATAAGGATGTCGCAAATTAAGCGATTACTTCGATTAATCGATTCATCGTTGTGATAATCGATTAATTTTTAATCGATTACTACCCAACGATTATTCGATTCAATAATCGATAAGAATCGAGAGTAATCGATTAGTTACTAATCGATTAATCGAGATTTTACGACACCTCTGGGACCCTTAATTCAGTTGCATTTGCATTGTCACTGCATAACTCGTAGTCGATTAGAAACTAGTAATATCATGTTTTCTTTTCAAATCCTTATCTAGAATTCTGTCAAAAATCAAGAAAAGATAAAAATTACAAAAGCATGAGAATTACTACTGCTGGCCGTGCCAATCTTCACCGTAACTAGGGAGAGTGATGTTTAATAATTAATAATGAAAGTTTTAATACATAATAACAAATTTAAATACACACAGTGTCCTTTTTGCATTCGAATCCCTGATCTCGGTTGCCCGCGAACCGATTTTACTAAAAAAAATTACCAGGACTAAGATATAACATGATTTTTATCATACCTATGTTTCGACCGGTGCCAAATCCGCGCCGACTGAAATCAAATACGCGACATTGCCGCGCGACCTGAAATCCAATTCGCGCCAACTACGCGCGAAAAATATCAATTTCTGTTACCTATTACAATTTACTGAACGTTTTCTCTTCCTCAAATACAAGCGGATTTATTCATGACTTCCGGTGGAAGTCGCTTTTGAGAATTCCTGTAGATATTGTTTGGTGAATTCCTAAAAAAAACCTTCCAAAAATTATTTCCCAAATTCAAGGCAGAATTTTTACGGAATTTTACACAAAGATTTATGCGCTACAGAAATTACAGTAAAAGTTCCTCCAAGAGAAAAAAATCTAATTTTTTGGAGCAAAATTCAGCAGACTGAAAAATAATCTCATCGAATTGATTTAAAAAAAATCAACGAATATTACTTTTAGAATAATTCGAAAAATCCAATTTCTGTATAAATCAAGGCACATTTTTGTGTTTCATTTTAGACCTCGCTTCTTTTTAGATAAATGCTATGAAAACAATATAAAACCTTCAATACTATTATTTCTGACAAAAAAGTCGGAAAATGATGGTATGTATGTAAATCATGTTGTGTGGTTCGTCGTAGAGGGGTTAGTAAATCAGAAACTAAGAAATATCTCGGAATTATGTCAGAATTGACGTGACAAAAAATGGATATTCAGAAACGATGAAAAATGACCACAAGTGAAGTTCTTACCCTTATAATGCTTGTTAAACGAGTGCTCTAGAGTATAATGCATTCAATAATGGCTTGAAAATATCCAAATAATTGGGTAAGCGTATACTTCAAACGTGGAGTCCCTTCTCAACAACATGTTGCTATCGAAAACAAAACCCTGCGCTTCTTATTTATTAAATTTCCACGCAAAACTAAATCCACGCGAAGCCTTAAAACCGTTATGTAAATTTACATCAAATCCGCGAAATCCGCGTAGTGGTAACAATCCTTCGCTTTATATACATAGTTGTCTAAACGTATGCCCAAGCTTCGCTGTGTGGTCTGCACACAGGCCTCTCGATCCCGACGTCCATGGTTCGAACCCACATTGCTCCTTTTTTTAATTGAAAACATCTTTCATAAGACGGCCTTTTGAAATCTATAACGATTTCTTGTAGCAAACTTCCATAAAGCGTTTGATTGAAATTCTTACGTCCAGCTTCCGCAGTGTAGAATTACTTCCGACATATCTTGCTTTTCAATTTTTGTTTTCGAGATTATTATTGTATCCTTAAGGATCATCAGACGGATTTAACTGTCATAAAAGATTTTAAGTAACTTTTCGTTAACGACATCATTTGTCAATTGTTCTCCCAGACGTAGAAAAACCTCGTGACTAAGCGGGGGTGAAGAAATCTGCCTTTAGGGTATTTATGCACAGTCGTTTTTTAATTAAAAAGCCTGGTTCCAGTACTCCTCAATTTTTGTTCTCAACACTTCGTATTTTAACAACCTTTATTCATGTAGAAGAAGGTCATAGTTCACATAAATTGCAAGTAACTTGACGATTTCCACAATACACTTGGTGCAATTTCACAAATATGTGTATTTTGCTAACAGATTTACATTTGATTCTGTAGATGATAATGGTTTTGATTTTTATTTTGAACTTTTTTTTACAAACGGTGATGCGCAAAAAGTGACTTTAGTGACCATTTTTCGAAAAATAGTGACTTTAGTGACTTTTGGACTTTTTAGTGACTTGGCTCAAAATAGTGACCAAGTCACTAAAAGTGACTCGCTACCAGGCCTGTGAGAAGCAAAAAGTCATCTACGCCATAGCTCCGGTTAGCGCTGTAAGGACTCAATACTGTGTTAGGTTCTTTTTAGACCTCCCTAACCTGAAATTATTCTGAAAAGGCTATCAGGCCATTAGGCTAAAAGGTCATGAGGCACAACATCAACTTACCTACTGATTATTGAACCACCCAGTACAGTTTATTCCCACTTGTAATAATAAAACCCAGAATAATCCACCTAGCGGAGATGATGCCTTTCTCGTGTATTATAAAATGCAACTAGAAAAGCACATTAGAGAAGTCAAAATTGCACTTTAAGAAGAGTTCATTTGAAGTAGTTTTTTAAAATAAAATAAAAATGTAAAAAAATCTAAAAGCTCCTCGGATTTGTTGAAAAATGTTTTGAATAGTCAAAATCATTCGATTTTTTTGTTGTCCCCTTAAAATATTATTTTTGGGCAAAAAAGTCCGAGGGGACATATTGTTTTTGAAATATTTGTATGAGCCTAATTACACTTAATATTAATCATTGTCTGAATAAAGTGCTCCAAAATGATCTTGGGTTGAGACTACGCGATTAAACTCAATAATCGATTTTCGAAAATCAATAATTGTTTTTTTTTCGCTTACAACTTTAACATTTTTCAATATTTTTTCACCCGGTAATGGTGATGCCGAAAACTGTACAGAACAGATCCTTTTTACGGATAGTGGAACTTCCACCAGCAGGACAAGTCTCCCCCGACGGGCCTCCACTGATGGATACTCTCCTCCTCTCCTTTTTTTGGTTTTGCCTCTTGAACAAATTATACATTTCAAAAAGCCTTTTCTTTTAACTATACAAATTTTCAACTGCGTATCTTTCATACAACTGACAACGTGCTAGAAATAAAGTGCAAACATTAAAGCATTCAAACGAAAAAGATCCTAGATCATGACTAATCTTCAAAACATTCTGCAGAATGTGGAAACCTCAATGTGAATAAGTTTATCTGGTTTATCTTGAGCGAATATATGAAAAATGTTCTAACAAAGGCTTTTTTCTAAATCGTGACAATATATTTGGGATGGCATAATATTTAAACGTTTCTCTTTTTGCAAATCCACATCAAACAACATTTGGTTTTCCTTCAACAAACAGGTAAATCATCGCGAATCAAACAAATTCCTTTGTATTATATCCAATTCACAAGAAAGACATCAAGCTTTGTTGAATAAACATGTAGCCATCCCAGGAATGCCATACATCACCGGTGGTTCATTTCTAAAATCCTCGCACAACAGCTTGAAGCAAAGTTTAATGTTGATCTTACCAAAATATAACTACTGAGATCAAACAAGACAAGATCAACCGAAAAAAAAGATCGTCACGCCCGCTTTGCTTTTTGCGCAACAGTCGTGCTTGAACGCACATTGCGCACACTGAACGACAGCAGCAGCCGCATTCGCTCGGTATGGGAGAGTGGCCACTCTTGGGTACCGTTTTCACATTTAAATTAGATTCATATATACTCATACTTTAATAACATTCGATTGCAGATCAAGTGTTCTGTGAATGATCATTCTTGTCCGCTCTCCCATTAGGTACCCAACGTGGTGGTATACGATTCCCCCCCAAGCCGTGCAAATGGAAGGGGACGCGACAATTTGGCCACGCGCGATCGCTCAACCATTGGCCGCCATTGAGGAAAAGCGATTTGTCTTGTGGTGCGGCGGCATCAGCAACACGCGGTGGCGACGGCGGTTCTCTTTCTTGTGCGCTTCGCTCGATGAATTTTTGTATCTAAATAAACAAATGGGCGGAGCCAGCCAAGGGATGGAAAGTGCGCAAGCAAATAGAGAGCGAGAAGGAGCGGTTGAAAATCTGTTTGCCAACGCCGCCGCACCGTGTGCGTAGATTTTCTTGTGAATGTACCAGTTGAAGTAGGCAGCTTTGACTAGGGAATCGAGGGTCGTAATGGGATGGGATGTGATTGCTGGTAAACGATCGTTCAATGAATGCGCCTGTTTCGTCGTATCTATTTAGGAGGAAGTTGTAAAAGTTACGAGTTGTGGTGAACTATTAGGAGAAATTGGATAGTTGGTATCGATTCACCTAGCAGTAGAAAATGAGTGTGATGAAATGAAACTTTCTTATAATTTTTAATGTTGTTGAAATTAGACCTGAATACGTGGGGTGAATGTCCGATTCAGGACCCCTAGAGGAAATGCTAGACAATATTAGTAATATCTTTTTACGGCATGTTTGATACAAGCAGAAATCACACCAAATAATAGGTGGACACTTTCCTTATGAAACAGTGATGTGAATTGGGCATCAGTGGTCTATTAATATCACAAAGTTGCCAGAATTTACAAATTGATTTCCTGAGAAAACTCCGAAAAGCTTCCCGAAAAAATGTCAAAGAATTTCCCGAAGACATTCCGAAGAACTTTATTGTACGAGGAAATACAAAAGATTTTCGCGAGGATATTCCGGAGATTTTGGTTAGGATATGGCGCAGATTTTTTCAAGGAGATTCTAAATAATGTCTCGAAAAATTTCAGAAATACTTTGCAAGAAAACTCCAAAGAGCTTTTAGAAAAAAAATCCGAAGAAATTTCCCGCGGAAACTTCGAAAATGTTTTTGAAGAAAATCCAAAGATTTTTCAAAAAAAAAAAATCAGAAGAACGGCCGAGGAAATTCCGTAGGTTTTTCCAAGAAAATTCTAAAGATATACCCGACCAGTAGATAGTAACCCTAGCAGCACACATGTTCCACATAGAATACTGCAACTTATATCTGACCAGATTCAGTCACAATCAAGTTGCTGCAACCATTTCTGTCCAATTTGTGTTGCTCGGGAACAGATTTATATCAGAACTTGTTATTCTGTTACAGAATTTTTTTAAAATAGCGGTTGTTATAAAACATGTACCATTAGTAGTTAAAATAAAAAAAATTGTAACAAAATCTCTTCTAGTTTTAACAAAAATATTACTAAATATGTTATCAATTGAACAAAAATATAACTCAATGTGTTACATAAAAAGTGGTGAAAATAGCTTATACTATAACAAATTATGTTATTGAAAAGATTATGATTATCCATAATGTAGGCAATTAACTTTGTCCAGCTGGTTCAAGTTATACTGAAGGTGGTACCTTCGTTTTTTTCCAATTCCTACCCGACCAGTTAGTCATAACAAAATTTTATCACAATTATATCAATATGTGTTACAAATAACAAAACTTGCAATAATTTTTTTATAAATTCTCTGTCAAAGATGGATGAAAGAAAATTTCATGATCGTCATAACAGGATTATAACATAATGTGTTATGTTTATTTTTACCGAAATATCATTGCCTACATTTTTGGTAGATAGGAATAAGGCAAAGACAAAGGTGCTGTTTGAACGAGATGGCGCCACAACATTTAAAGTAAAATAAATTTCCTTGTATGGACAAATCATCCGTTCTCATTAACTACGCATCGCATCAATATGAAACCTAGGTCAAAAAGCAACAAATAATTTTTAGATTTTTTGTTCCCACGACTTGTTTTACAGTTCTAAACAATAAAAGAGATTTCATTGTACCTCCATACTAAATTCTAGCTGTATACTTTCATTTTTTCAAAGACTGTTCTCCACCTCGTGTGTGTGGAAGCAACATTGAAAGTTTACGATATCGAACAGCAGATGTCACTAGTGTATATGCAATATTACATTGATACAAACACACAGCAACACCACCTGTCGCCTGATAAAAGAAATATTGCAATTATACCATCAGGTCACAAAGAACAGACGTTGAAGCTTCACTCACTATGTTGTGATAACTTTTTACTGTTCATTTTGAAATAACTTTGGAATGTCGCCGTTATCCCGTACATAATCAGCGCTAGCGTCATCAAAAAATGCCACTGTGCGCTAGTGTCGTTATGCATGCAAGAGCATACCAGCGCCATCGTGTTGTCAAAATGAGATTGTGAGTTGCAATGTCGACGTCGATGGCGTAGAGGTTCGGTGTGTTTGTTTACACATATTTTGCAAGAAATTTTGTTCGAGCCTCCATGTCTGTTCTCTGTGATCAGGTGTAGTGGCTGTTGTTAAAATATTTAGGAAGGGCCTCAAGCGGAATTTTTGCTAGAATGCAACTGACGATCTCCTATTAAAAAAAAACGAAGGTACCACCTTCAGTATAACTTGAACCTACATTCAAAGTTGAACCAGCTGGACAAAGTTAATTGCCTACATTATGGATAATCATAATCTTTTCAATAACATAATTTGTTATAGTATAAGCTATTTTCACCACTTTTTATGTAACACATTGAGTTATATTTTTGTTCAATTGATAACATATTTAGTAATATTTTTGTTAAAACTAGAAGAGATTTTGTTACAATTTTTGTTATTTTAACTACTAATGGTACATGTTTTATAACAACCGCTATTATATAAAAATTCTGTAACAGAATAACAAGTTCTGATATAAATCTGTTACTATCTACTGGTCGGGATATCTACCAAAAATGTAGGCAATTATATTTCGGTAAAAATAAACATAATAAACATGTTATGATGATCATGAAATTTTCTTTCATCCATCTTTGACAGAGAATTTATAACAAAATTATTGCAAGTTTTGTTATTTGTAACACATATTGATATAATTGTGATAAAATTTTGTTATGACTAACTGGTCGGGTATCCATAGAATTTTCATAGGAAATTTAGAAGGATCCATAATAAAACTTCGCAGATTTTTTCGAGAAATTTCCGAAGACTTTCCCGAAGATTTTCCAGATTATTCGGGATTATTCCGAAGAATTTTCCGTGAAAATGCTTAATAATTTTGAAGAAACTCCGTAGAATATTTCGGGCTATTTCGAAGAATACATGCACATAAGCCACCGAACACCAGATAGATAATTTATCATATTCGCATCGACTGAAACGCGCACTTACTTGTTCGATGGCTAATGCAAACTCATGAGTTACCGAACTCCGTATAGATAATTTACCATTTTCGTGATACTAAAACACGCCATATATTGTACTTCCAGTTGAAAACCGAAGTGAGCTCTCGCGACAATCGAGTTTTCTCCCGTTTCCTTTTGTCGCAACTACGTCGCACTAGTGCGCATCATGGCGCACGGCGGTGGCATAGATGCGCACTAGTCGCGACGTAGTTGCGACAAAAGGAAACGGGAGAAAACTCGATTGTCGCGAGAGCTCACTTCGGTTTTCAACTGGAAGCACAATACATATGTACTCACTGGCTACTGCAAACTCTACAAGGAAATTTTGATGAAATTTCACAGAAATTCCCGAGAAAATTCCAAGCTTTTCCGAGAAAAATCCGAAGAATTTTGGAGATTTGATCAAGGAAATTCCGAGGATATTTCAGAAAAAAAATTCGGGGAACTTCCCGAAGAAGTTCTGGGAGACAATTCCGGAGAAATTCCGAAAGATTTCTCGGGGAAACACCAGAATTTCCCTGAAAAATAAGAAAAATATCCCGAGGAAATTTCAGAGAATTCGGCGGCTTAATCCTGAAAAAATCCAGAGGAGATTTCCAAGAAAGAATTTCCCGAAATAATTTCGGAGATGTTCCCGAGGAAACTCCGAAGACAATACAGAGAAAATTACAAAGATCTTCCCTAGAAAACTCTAACAAATTATCCGGGCCAGTTGTGAATATTTTCATGAGGATAATCTAAAGAAATGTAGAAAAAAAAATCGAGGAAACTTTGAAGAATTGCCCGAATTCTATATATGCCCGAATAATTCCGAACGAGTTCCCAAAGAAATAGTTCCTAACAACAATTTCACGAAGATATTTGAAAGAAATTTTCGAAAAAAAAATCCATGGAAGTTTCCGAAAAAAAAAAAAAAATCCGAAGAATTTTCCATACAAACTTTTTAGAATTTCTTAAAGCAATTCCGAAGATTTTTCCAACGAACTCCAAAGATTTTTCAAAACAAATGTAGATTAATTTCTCGATGATATTTTACAGAATTTTCCTTAAAATTCTCCATGGAAATTCTCAAGCATTTTGCTAAGAAATTCTGTAGAAATTACGAAAAGTTTCTCAAGGATACTTCGAAGAATTTCCTGAGGAAACTACGATGAGAATTCAGAATACGGAAAATTTGAAAACTATTCTTTCCTAACTTATTAAAATTTTCCTTTTTGCGATTTTCCAAAGTTTATCGTTGTGATCCAAACACTAAATCCTTTAGAAAATGTTTGATTCATTTGTATTATTGAACCTTTTCAAACATTTACAACAACCAAATGTCTGAATCTTGTTTTTTTTTCTAACGTTAAATGGCTAGACGCTACCTTGGCAAATAAATTTTCTGTAGCAATCAATACCGGCGAATATCACTGATGATAAACACTCGGACCGCTACCGTGAATCGGTCTTTACCAGGGCCGAAAATTTTACATAAGAAAAGGAGGAAGTGAGAGTTAATTGAACAGGAAAAGACAGTATTTTGTGACAAATCATCGAACGGCAAAAAAAATTACCGTGTAGCGTCTGTAGCCATTTAGAGGAAGAAAGGAAATTTTTCTCGCAAAATCAGACAGACAGACTAGTTCATTGTATCGCCACAACAAACTAACGAAAATCGCAAAATGTAAAATTTTAATAAGTAAGAAAAGATTAAATTTTAAACTTTTTAGTATTTTGATTTAATTTTCAATACAGTGAATATACTCAAAATCAGAACATTTTTCAGCTCATGTTCATCAGCCCATCAAGTCCACTCATGTCCATAGGGCCTTTGTGTAAAACTTGCAATTCAATCATGCATAACCAGTTGTTCTAGGTCATCCAAACTGCTCCGGAGTTCAGATCAATTGGTCTACCAGGTCAACTACGTTCTATACCAAAACTACGTCAACCCATCAACCCCACACATGTATATAAAGCCTTCGAGTATAACTTGCAATTCTACCGGGTGCTCTGAGTTATCCAAACTGTTCTGTAGTTAAGATCAATTGGTCTACCAGGTTTACTACGTTCTGCATCACATCGACGTCAACCCATTAAGCCTACATATATCCTTAGAGCCTTTATGTATAACTCTCAGTTATATCTTGACAGGTGTTCTAAGTTCTACAAACTGTTCCGTGGTTCAGATCAATTGGTCTACCAGGTCAACTACGTTTTGTATCACACTGACGTCAATTCATCAAGCTTACACCTGCCCATAGAGTCTTCCGGTGTAAGTCATAATTAAAACAGACCAATAAAGTCATTGGTCTGACCTCCGGAGCAGTTTGGAGAACTTAAAACAACTGATTTATGCATTATTGAATTGCTAATTATACCCATATGCTTCATGGACATGTGTTTTTTATTTTATGTAGAGGGATCCCGAGTAGGACACTTGTTGTAGATTAGTTAATATTACTCATATACGACCATATTCAGTCATATATAAGATATAGCCAATCTCGGTAACAGTGACTTTAATTCACTGTCCGAGCCATCCCCAGAAAGGATGTACGGTAAAGACGGACGCTTCAATAATTTAATTATGCTCAAATGGTCCTCGCATACTTCAACACCTTTCAGACCATTTTCACACTTTTCGCTGCCTAGCGATAACATGCTTTCGCACACATGCTGCTCCCTTCCTCTATACGAGCAGCATCGAAATCGATATGCCAATAAAATTGAATTTAAAATATAAGATACTGCAACCAAATCGGTCTGAGTTGTGCTGGTAAGGAAGAAGGCTAATCTGCACAAGCCTAATAACAGACACCTGACATTATCACTAAGGAGTGGATTTGAAGGAAGGCCGGACCCACTAAACCTAACCAAGTAACTGATGTACCCGGGACTACCTTCCAGTACTACTTCTGGGGGCAGTACTAAATGTACTTTTCCCAGAACGACACGTTTCAAAGTGCCTCACTTCGATGTTCTGCCTAACTTCTGAGCCCTTTGGCTCCCTTGCTTGTGCAAGAAAGCATAAGAACAAAAGCCTCGAGCCCTTAAAGCTATGTCCATTTAGAATCCGGAATAATAAAATCAACTGTATCTCGGTAACGGATTGACGTACAAAAAGGTTTATACATCAAAACAAGGGTAATTCACTGTACTTTAAGGAAAAATTATCGATACAAATAATTTCTTCTTGTTTCTAGTGAAAATTTGCACCTTCTTCTTTATTCCTCTCATCAAAAGTTGCACACCTCCGGAGTCAACTTCCTTGGCACATTTGTTCCACATTTTGGTCATCTGAGTCGCGACCCGAGCTGTTTTTCCACTTTTTCCACTTATCTTAAGCTTCCGCTTCATTACTGCCCAAAATGTCTCGATGGGCCAGAGCTGTGGGCAGTTGCGTGGATTTATGTTTTTATTGATGAAATCTTTTTATTATCGCGTTATTATCGCGGTACCACTGGATGACTTCCCGTCTGTAGTGGCAAGTCGCCAAATCTGGCCAAAACTTCACGGGAACTTTATGGGCTTTATGGAAGGTCGACCGCGGTTTTTTAGACATTCCTCCTTGTACAGCTTCGAACCTATCGTCTTATTATTCAAAGACACTTAGGTCTATGCCCCACAGTTGCATATCCCTTGCCAAAATCATCCGTTTTTTTTTTTTGCAAGTTTGTGCAAAAATCAAACTTAAACTTCGCAGGAACTACTTCTCGTGCCGTCACTGTAGAATTTTTGGTTAGGAAGCTGTCCGAAATCCATTTTGACGTAGGTTCCATCATCGATGAGCAGGATTATCAACATGGGTGTGCAGATTTTTTTTCTCTCCTTTCGGCTTCCATCTGGAATAATTTTTGACACGCTACACGGAACTTCGTGAAATTTATACCACAGCAAGTGGGCGCCTAGGTAGACAAACCGCTGTAAAAGAATTCTTGCAGCGGTCACTTTCCGTGCCGCTGCAATACAATAAGTGATTCCGGATTCTAAATGGACATATCTTTAAGCACTTGATAAATTCCGGTTCAATAGTGCTCCAACGACCTGAAGCCGGTGCATTTGCACGCAACGGTCTACTCAGCTGGTTCCCGGTGGTGGGCTCAGCCTACTCCGATACAATTTTTGATGCGCTTTAGCTATTTAGCTCCTACCTTATTCGTTAAACCAATAAACTCCCGCGACTTAACTGCGGCGAATCTATGACAACAGGTCGAAAGGCCAAAAGGTTGAAAGACAAAATGTCGAAAGTACAAAGGTCGAAAAGACAAAACGTCGAAAGGGACAGATGGTCGACTTCCGCGTCGGAGTACTCATGGTCCGCTATCCACAATGGCGGCCTGCTGCTGCTGCTGCTCCGTACGCCAACTTCGCTGTACGATGTCGGCTGGTATCCATTTCGCATACCTCCAACAACGCACTTCTCTGCGTTTCGAACCGGGGACATGCGAACAGGACGTGTTCAGCCGTTTCGGTCAAGTCTGGGCATTGTGGACAGGCGGGGGAAGCCGCATGTCCGAACCTGTGCCTTGACTCCTGGCGGAAGCTTCAACGTTCCACGGCAATGGACTCAGAATTGATCCCTGTGGGACACCTGCCGTGATGTGGGCGCTAGCCAAGCCTTCGGCTGTCTCGTCGATCAATACTCGATTTTGAAATTAGACGTCGCGTCGTTGTGATACAGAACGTAGTTAATCTGAACTCCGAAACAGTTTGGGGAACTTGGAACAACTGGTAGAGATATGATTGAATTGCAAGTTATACAAAAAGGCTCTATGGACGTGTGTGGACTTGACGGGTTGACCTGGAATGATTTTGAGCACATTTATAAAAAAAAAACGGGTCAAGATCGTTTGAGAAATATGTAGCTGAAATATAGTCAGTTTGAGCGCTGTTTTGATCTGTTTTTCAACATAGTAGACCTTTCCAAAGGCATATAGGGATGTTCAAAAAGTTTATGTCACATTTCCGTATGGAATTGTAATGAACTATATGCTAAATTATATTGAGTAAACCGAATTTTACAATTTTTCGATTGGCAGTGTCCTGACTCACGGCATTCCAGAGGAAAACTGAGCACCCCTAGAAACACAAAACACCAGTAGTATGAATCTATATGAGATGGGTAGAAGATAAATAAAAGAATTTTGAATTTTAAGTTTCCTCCAAATCTGATCTCGGTATTCGGAGAGTTGAAATAAATGTTCAATAACGCGCATTTCCATCGATAAACCAAAATTCGGAACCTTCAGAGAAAATTTCACTTGAGGTTTCAGTCGCTTGGATATAGAATATCTAGATCAGTACTGCAATTTCCCATTTACATATCTTTTCCTTTTCAATATCTATAGAAACGCGAAGGATGAATGGCATGCTACAAAAATCTCTAAAAATATTTATTCCGTGACAGGGCATGAAAGTGTTTATGTTTATTACCATTTTCAACTCGGTGGATTAAAGGAATATGATTGATTTTTCGACTAGTCATTATTCTATGCAAATCTATTAAAGTAATTTAGAAATTGAGATTTTAAAACAAAGCACAATATACTTTCATGATTGCTTTTCATGCGATATTGATCATGACGATTAAGCAATGCAGGGTTCTACTACTGCTAATAAAATCCGTTTCATACAGCTACGTAGCCCTACGTCACCTTTGCGTACAACCCGATTGGGTTACAGCTTTGAGTTTTTTGAGACAAATCAGAAAATTTTCCCGAGGAAGTTCCGAAAAATTTCCCGAGCAAATTATGAAAAATTTCCCGGACTAGTTTCGAACAATTTCTCGAGAATATTCCAAAGCTTTTTACCGAGAAAAATTTGATGAATTTCCTGATAAAATGCCATTTTATTTTAGGATTTTCCAAAGAAATTCCGAAGATCTTTCAGAGTTGTTCAAACAGTTTTTCGAAAAAAAAAATCAAATATTTTTTCGAAGAATTTGAGATGAGCTCTCCGAATAAAATTTGGAGGGTTTCGAAGAAAATTACGAAGGAATTTCCGAGTAAAAACTTCAATGGCATATTCCGAACCTTTTCCCGAGAAAAATAAGCGCAAGGAAATTTCAAAGAATTTCTCGAGAAAAATCCGAAGAATTTTCCGAAGAAATTTCAAAGAATTAGCCGAAAATGGATATCTTTTCGAGGAAACTCCCAAGAATTTCCCGAGATGATTCCGGAGATTTTCCCGAGGAAATTCCAAAGAATTTTCCGGCCTTATTCCGAACAATTTCTAGTAAAAGTTTTGATAATTTTTCTGAGGATATTATAAAAAAATATCCATGAAAAAAATCAGAAGAATTTCCCTAAGAATTTTAATGTGTTTCCTGATGAAATTCTGATTTCCCTAGAAAATTCCGAAGATTTTTCCGAAGAAATTCCGAAGAATTTTTAGAGAAAGAGTTTTCCGAGTATGCTCCGAAAAAAATCCACCGGAATTTTATTTGAATTTCAAGAGCTATTTTCGAAATTTAGGATAATTTTCCTAAGAAATTCTGAAGAATTTTCCGATAAAATTCCGAAGAGTTTCCCGTGGATATTCCGAAAAATTTCCTGAAGAAATTCTGAAGATCAACCAAAAAAATTCCGAATAATCTAGAAAATTTCGGAGAACTTCGCTCGGAAATTGCATGAGCATGAGCATTATGACCGCACAATTCCTACTCCGTGATTGACTAGAACTTGCGCAATTGTACAGAGAATACAATAAATGGGGCTTGGGATTAGTTACCCATTCTCAATGTACACGTTTCGGGAGCTCAAATAGTTAAAGTCAATAACGGCGCCGGCCACGTCCTTACGGTCATATAGGAAGGGAGGGATTGTTAGTCCGGCTCTCGTTGCTACTAGAGACCGAAAACACCTCTGCAACTCCACGATTGTTTTGGGATGTGGTATTGTGTTAGTTGTGTAGCATATTTTATCTGGATTCACTTTGGTAAATGAAGCGATCTATGGGATGGGAAATAACGCTAATACGCTGTCTCGCGACGAGTAAAAAGTTAAAACATGGATGCCTGGTGGCATATGAAAACTGAGGAGAACCGCGTTTTGGACGACCGATTGGACGCGCAGCACTCTGTACTTACTAGCTTGATGGTTACTGCAAACTATTGAAGATCGCGCTTGTTTCGGCCGGAGCAAAGCGCAATACAAGCCCATTAGCCACCTAGAATCAAAAATAGATTTTTTATTATTTTCCCGACGAATAAAACACGCACTGCACCAACTTGCTCCTCGAAGAATTTCCCTCGGAAATTGCGAAGAGTTTGTTGAGGAAATTCTGAAGAATTTTACCAAGAAAGTTAGATGAATTTCTCTAGAAAATGCCAAAGATTTTTCCAAACAATTATCCATAGTATTCTGATACATTTTCCGAGCAAATACTGGAAAAAAATTCCTGATAAAGCTCGAAATTTCGAAAATTTTTCCGACTTTTTTTTTGATAAAATTTTTCGTGAAAGTTTCGAAGAATGTCCCATGGAAATTTGGAGGAATGGACTTCCGAACCAAGTGTTGATAACCGCTGGACATCGTCGAATTGTGCAGAGTGGCATCGCAGGAAGCTAACAAGTATAGAATTGTTTTTTGTGATTATCTTGGTTATGTGCCCATTGATTAAAAACTTACTGTGTCCAAGATTTTTTTATGGAATTGGGTTTCATAAGCGGTTACTGGGGACCAATACCACCATTACATTGCGTGGATTTTAACATTGATTACAAGACCCTTATTATGCATGTCGAAACTTTATCAGATATGATAATGACCCTCAGAGTTCCACGTGTGCTAGTTAAATTCCAATACTTTGCCTAGTACGAACGATCAAAACGGGGAAAAGGATAAAATGTCAGTTACGGAGAAAAGTCGTAAAGCGAATAGTTATTATGTTTTTAAACAGACAATTTTCCCTCACTACACATGCGTATCCCGCTAAGTAAACTCGGAGAAATGCATGCGCGCCGCGCGCGGAAGCTGTGTACTCTCGGGAGAAGGAACCATCATCAGCAGCGCAATAACAAAGAGCGTTCGAGGTTTACCGACTTTTCGGCGTTTTTGTTTTTATTACTCTCAATGTAGTGTAAAACATAAATAAAGCAAGCTGCTTCGGCTGTGGCAGCTTCTGCCTGGCCGCGTGTTTATTGTGGTCCAGAAGGAAAACCGTGGAAAGTGGATGAGTGTGTTCCACAGCTACAGCGTTCGATGATGCCGTTGCGTGCTCGGGAAATGATGTTACTGTTTTTCCGCGTCTGTTAAACAAATAGACCGACTGAGCGAGATCGCAAGGATCTCCGGATGATCGTTTTCCACCAGTTAGTCACTAATTGGTTGTCGCGCGGTTCGGAAGACGGAGAATCGGTTTCGAGATTTTGGTATTTTACGCAAGCGCGTGTGACTTGGTGGAGGACAATGTTGCCTTACAGTTCGTATGCCGCCGCGTTGGATCAGATACACAGTATTAATCAGGAATTATCGTTGTTCGCGCAAAATGGAAGATATTTTCCTATGGAAGCAAGTGCTGCGAGTGTCGGATTTGCAGGTTCGGCATACTTTGGATTAAACCAGTGGTCGTTGCCGTTTTCGTTTCTGAAAGCGGCCCATCGGCCGGAAAAGCCACCCTTTTCCTACATTGCATTGATTGCGATGGCAATCAGCAGTGCTCCGAATCAACGATTGACGCTCAGTGGGATCTACAAGTATATCATGGATAAGTGAGTGAAACATCAATTTTTATGGAATTACAATTACATGATTATTGTCTGAACGGATTTATTTTACATTTTTATATAGATTAAAAAACGGGTAAATTGCTTCAATTTGAAGTTTATTTCAACCTAGAATTGATATTCAGATCGAACTTCAAAAATATACAGATCCAGTACCAGAATAACAATTCACACACAACGCTATCACAACAGTGAAACACCAGAGAAAAGAAAAATATCCGTGAAAAAAAGTGTGGAAAACTGATAGGAATCCCATTTCGCTTTGCTACATATCGAGTAGGGCTGAGAACACATCGTTTAGAAAAATAATCCTCGTCTCAATTGAGAATGTTATCTGCTCCATCTGGTTCTGTATAATAGAGCTCGTGCAATCGGCGCAAGGATATAACAATGAGGAAGCACATCGACGGGCACTGCACAATCCCGATGATGACCGTGTGGTGTGAGTGTTCATATGTTCGAGTTGAAGAGGCGTTAGTGTGGATGGAATTGGAAAATTTAGAGTTTATCTCGGGAAAGTGATTGAACGTCTGCCCTGGCACTAGTCATGCTGTGTATAGGGTGCAGATAGACATTCCTGACAGGTGTCGTATCCCGGGCAACAATGATAGGAATATTATTTGTTCGATATTTGACCTGCTGTAAATAGGCCATTTCACTTACTGGAGAATGGACGATGTACCTAGATATGATCTAGGTTGAACCTGAATTTATTTACGAACTCATTGTTTCAACGGTGAAAGGCAAGGCAACAACCTATTGCCGAAATACAGTTTTTCCCCTATGTCTATCCGTGGCGAAAGTTTAGCGAACTTTTTGATGACTTTTTTCTACGCTCTGTGAACTTTGAAAATTGCTATTTAGGAGAAAGCGATGAATGTTATAATACTTGAATGGGATCCATAATAGCTGGTGATAATCTTTGTTGCTTAACAGGTTTCCGATCGAAGGAGATAGCATGTTTTAAGAAATACATATTGAATGTTGATGAGTTAATGTTTTGGGGGTCTTAACAGGGCCGGATTTAGCCGGAAGGGGGCCCCGGGGCCGACAGCTTGTGGGGGCCCCAAAATGTACAAAAAAGGTTGGTTTTGATACATAAGATTTATGGGGGCCGTGCTAAATCCGGCCCTGGGTCTTAAGAAGTCCATATATTGCACAAGAGGTTTTCGGTGATTTTTGAAAAAGTGCACCAGTTTTTTTCTAGATGTCTTTGAAAACGCTCATAAATATTCCCACAAAAGCTTCTCTGGAAATACGTGTTCCTACATGAATCCTTTTTTTGTAAAAAAAAACATTTACTTGGAAGTGTCTCAAGTATTCATTTTATACTTTTTTCGGGCAGACCGCATCGTGCTTTCGTGCTGTGGGGTTCTATTTTCTCTTTGCTGAAGGAAATTTTTTATACTACCCGAAGCTATTTTTTGTATATATGGCTCACCGCTACCCCCACACCAAAAAGCTCTTCGTTTTTCTAGCCCCCTGGCAGTGGACTCTTCTAGGACAGAACAAAACAATTACAAATAACATACAAACATAAAATATTTGTGTGTGGCGGAAGTGGTGAACCTGAACAAAAATAAGCTAATCGAGGGATTTTCAGTAGAACTGTGTTTCTTTAAAGGGATCCCAATATTTAAGATTACAAAAAAAAAATCATATCCAAAACTTAACTTTAATATGATAAGGTCAGGAAAGGTAGTTATTCGGAGATTATTCAGGCCAGGGCCGGATTTAGCGAGAAGGGGGCCCCGGGGCCGACAGTGTGTGGGGGCCCCAAAATGTACAAAAAAGGTTGGTTTTGGTACATAATATACATGCTGACGGTGGCTGGGTTCGATTCCCGGTGCCAGTCTAGCCAATTTTCGGATTGGAAACTGTCTCGACTTCCCTGGGCATAAAAGTATCATCGTGCTAGCCTCATGATATACGAATGCAAAAATGGTAACCTGGCTTAGAAACCTCGCAGTTAATAACTGTGGAAGTGCTTGATGAACACTAAGCTGCGGGGCGGCTCTGTCCCAGTGTGGGGATGTAATGCCAAAAAGAAGAAAAAGATTTGTGGGGGGCCGGCGCCACGGACCCCGCCCCCCCTTAAATCCGGCCCTGATTCTGGCAATATGTAATTTAGATTCAAAATTAACTGATTTTGGATCTGTAATAACGTTTCAAATTGGATTTGAACAATAATTTATTATTAATTAATTTAAATCGCTCTGGAATTATATTGTATACAGAAGGCCCGTAGAATGATATTCGCATTTGACCGACGCTACTTAAAGCTCTACATCTCAACAAATTATTGGCATGTCTTGTATTGTGCTCGTGACTCCTTGAAGGTTGTGTCAAGTTGTGTGGAAGCTGCGTATATAGTTGAAGTGTAAGGATCAAAGGTGGTAAAGAAAATACGATTTTTATGCATCTATTTTGTAGAACTTTAGATTTACAAGCATGCCCCCAAACAATAATGAGGTATTGAAGGTGGGAATGAATGCACCCAAAATAAAATTTCAGCAGTGCACTTCTAGGAACAAATTGTCTCACACGATATATTAAGCCACACAGGGACGAAATTTTTCTTTGCACGCTATCTACATGATTTACCCATGAAAGGACAGGATCTAAATTAAGTCCTAAATATTTCAAATTAAAAACTTTGTCTATATCAGTCGACCCAACTGAAAGATTCGCATGTGGATCAATTTTTTCCGAAGGGAATGAAACAACATGTACTTTGTCTTGGATAAATTCAAAGACAATAAATTAGTGTTAAAGTAATCCATCAGAAGCCGCCAGACCGCATCGTGCTTTCGTGCAGTGCGGTTCTATTTTCTCTTTGCTGGAGGGAGTTTTTTTTATACTACCCGAGCTATTTTAATTTTAACAGTGCTTCTCAGCGCTATTTGTACATACTGATCCCGTTACGATCTTTGCTTGGACCCGTTTGCGAAAGTAAAATTCCGACAAGCGGTGGTAATCCTGCAGGGACACCGTTGTGGAAAAAAAAACCTCTTAGAAGGGAAAAACAAGAGGAAGGGTGAGTCTATGAATTCTCCACTTCCTTCTAAGAAACAAGGTTTCAAGACCGTCCTGTCAAAGCGTGAAAAAAATAGAAGGAAGCTGGAGACTCTAACATTGGAAATAAAATAATTCTTCTCCTATCGAACTGAGCAATCACTTCGATTTGATTCATGACGAAATTGAGCAAATCGAATCTACCTCTAGCCCAGGTGGTTCGATCCATGCGAAAAAGCAAAGGATTCCGCCAATTGTGGTATCTGTTGCCGAATTTTCTGGCTTTAGGAATGAGATTTTGAACCTTCAGTGGATCAAGGTTTCATTTCAGATTGCCAGGAAGGGTGACTACCGCATTTTGCCGGGATCTTGGAAGATCGTAAACGCCTTCTTCATTATTTAACTGAGAAACGGCATAAATTCTTCACATACGACGACAAAACTGAGCGATTGTTCAAAGTCGTCTTGAAAGGTCTCCCCAGTGATGATAAATCACTGGATGAGATTAAAATTGAAATTTCTCAATTACTTGGATTTTCACCAGTCCAAGTAATTAAAATGAAAAAAAGAAATTTCGCTCTGGTTTTTTTCGCTTCCCAGAGGGGTATTTCTCAAGAATTTTATTTAGTTCACTTTAACAAAAGTGAACTAAATAATATGAAAAGTTTGGAAAAGGCCTGTATTATGTCCCATGCCCGTGTTACATGGGAACATTTACGTAGGCCTGGGGGAAATTTCCAAAACTCCACTCAGTGCCGTAAGTGACGAAAGTGGGGTCACGGAACTAAACATTGCTACATGTATGCTAATGGGTTGTGGTGAAACCTCTCATGCCAAGGACGCCTGGCCTGTAAGAGAAGATTCCAATAAATTGAAATGTGCCAATTGTGGGGGCAATCATAAATCCAATTTCTGGGAATGCCCTTCACGCAAAAAAGTTTTGAATTCCCGTGCAAAATTGATGACGGGAAATTCCAATAGGATCCCAGATTCGCCGGGTAAACATATTACAAACGCTCAAAATCCGCAATCATTTGCCGGTCGAGCAATTCATACCCACCACAATCAACGAACAAATTTTGCTCCTACCTCTCACCGGGTAACGAACAGTTCGTCGAATTCTAATTTTTCAAACATGCCTACCTATGCAAGCATCGCTGCAGGCAGGCAAAATTTCATTTCTGAAAATTTACCGACGATGAATGATGTCTGCATGTCTGCATCCGACTTTGATTTTCTAAATGAACAATTGCATCACATGATTGATGCAGTGTTCAAAGAAAATATCAGAACTGAAGCTGTTCAGGTTAGTATCAAATTTACTCAAAAAATGTTATTGGACTTCGTTTTAATGGATTCAAATAATTCTTTGATCATTTTAAATGGGAATGCCCGCTTTTTGAAGGGCAAGGAAGATGAATTATTCAACTTCCTAACAGTTCATAATGTACACATTTCCATTATAACGAGTTTTGTTTTTGTTTGCAGACTACGGGACTTAAGCTGGTTATGAAGTCCGTAATAAGCCCTATTTGCAGCTGCAATACGCCTTTTCACCTCGCGGGTAACATCATTATCGCACGTCACTAATGTTCCAAGATACACAAATTCTTCTACCACTTCAAATTTATCACCATCCAGCACCATTTCGCTACCACCACCACTAATGAACCCACGTTGATTGCCAGCTACCATGTACTTCGTTTTGCTGGTATTGATCGTGAGTCCAATCCTCGTTGTCTCCCTCTTAAAAGGCGCAAAAGCCTCTTCCACGGCACGGCAATTCCGATAATATCGATAGCGTCCGCAAATCCCAGGAGCATATGCGATTTTGTGATAATGGTACCGCTTCTTTGCACATCAGCTCTCCTAATCGCTTCCTCGAGCGCTATATTGAACAGTATATTCATTAATAGACGTATCAAACATAAAACATTTTCTTCGTTCGAAACCAATGTTTTGAAACCTTGGTAGTTTCTGTTGAAACAAATTTTGGACAATTTTCCTTAATTGCAGCCTATTTGCTTTTTCAATGCAATGGGCAGCAAAAGATTTTGTTGAACGCTAATCTTCAAATACTAACTCGCAACAAATATAAATTCTTCGTAATTGGCGACTTCAATGCCAAACACCGTTCATGGAATAATGCTCAAACCAATTCAAACGGTAAAATTTTAGTTGAAGATTGTTCTGCGGGATATTATACTATTTAATATTCCAATGGCCCAACTTGTTTTTCATCCACTTGACAATTGATTTGGTTTTAACTGATTCAAGTCAGCTGTGTGGCCAATTGGCAACTCATGCTGACTTTAACTCAGATAACCATCCTGTGACGTTTGAAATCACACAATAATCTATTCATAATCCAAACAGCTCAACTTTTAACTATCATAGAGTTGATTGAAATTTATATAAAATGTATATCGATAGGAATTTTGATGATGATATTCCTCTCAATACCAAAAGTGATATTGATAATGCTCTCGTATCTTTGACAAATTTAATTGTCGAAGCCAGAGGCATTGCAATTCCTAAAAGTGAAATTAAATTCAACTCCATTATTATTGACGACGATCTTCAGCTACTGATCCGTCTTGAATATGTGACGCGAAGGCAATATCAAAGAACTCGCGATCCCACGCTGAAAGTTTTTTGGCGAGATTTTGCAAAATGAAATTAAAAATCGTTTTGCTATTCTGAGAAATACCAATTTTAAGAATAATGTTTCAAAGTTAGATCCCAGTTCGAAACCCTTTTGGAAATTAAGGAAAATTAATTAAAAAAAAACCTCAAAAGCCAAAAGCCAATTCCAGCGCTTAATGAGGGAAATAAAATTTTATCAACAAATGGCGAAAAGGCTCAAAAACAAAGCAGTTTGAGAGTGCCCATATTTTCTAGGTCTCTAGTCTAGGTCTCACTAGTCCAATTGAGGATCAGGTTACACGGAGGTTCGAAAATATTCTCAATCGAGAGAATGTTTTTGACCCTCCGTTGGGAGGATGAAGTGAGATCTATTAATAGAAAATTTAAAAATATGAAAGCCCCGGGTGATGATGGTATTTTCTACATACTTATCAAAAAACTTCATGAGAGCTTTTTATCCTTTTTGGTTAATTTATTTAGCATTTTTTTTTCAATTGGCATATTTCCCTGATAAATGAAAAAACGCCAAAGTTGTTCCAATTTCGAAGCCGGACAAAAACCCAGCTGAGGCTTCTAGTTATCGCTCAATCAGTTTGCTTTCTTCGACAAGCAAACTGTTTTAAAAGATTATTTTATCCATCATTCTGGTTCATATTAATGACAATTCTATTTTTGCTGATGAGCGATTTGGTTTTCGTAATGGGCATTCAACCACTCATCAGTTATTAAGAGTTACGAATTTGATTCGACTCAACAAATCTGGAGGATATTCGACTGGAGTTGCTATTCTTTTCTTTGTTTAGCATGAAGGTTTGATTGTAAAATTGATGAATTTTAATTTTCCTGTATACATTATTAAACTGATCCAAAACTATTTATCAGATCGCTCATTGCAGGTACTGTGGCCCATATTGTATCACATTTCTACTTCTGACTTACAATGCCGCTAACCGCAAGTCGAGCACATCTGGAAAAACGTGCAAATGAGAAAACTGCTTGCAAAGTTTTTGTAATTTTTCTCGTCAAAAATTGTGTTTAAGTAATTTTAATCAGCTCTAAACATCACACACCAAAGATTGTTTTAATATTTAATGGATCGTAGTGGCGACAAAGTGAAAAACTCACTTGCCGTGTTGGAAATCGCAATGTGACTGACTTGCGATTACTTTTCATCTCAATGAGGAAAGTAATCGCAAGTCAGTCACATTCCGTCGAGCAAAACTCAAATTTGTAAAAAAAAATATAATGCTCTAATAACAAACATGATGAAGCATGCAATCTGATCATTTTTAAACTCTTGGATGCTTTGAAAGCCCACGTCGCAGATTTTCGTGATGTTGTGATGGTAGTCCGTTATAGGCATAATATAATGTCGGTGATGTAGTTTCGATATCAAAACCATGAAAGTATTTCATTTCCCGCTTAAAATGCAGGAAAACATATATGCTACACACCTTTGAACAAAAACTTTTCCAGTTTTACTACCAACAAATTTATTCAAACTAATTATTTCAAAATTAAATTAAGGTTTAACTGATAATCGTGAAGGTATCCGGAATTTCAAAGCAAGTATTCTTTTCAAAAAGTCTCCTGACAGTTCGAAAGGATTTTTAATTCAAGAAGTTTTTTAAGTATTTTTAATCCAAGCAAGGGCGTAGCCAGGATTTCGAGAAGGGGGGGGGGCAACTTTTTTGGTCTTCTAAATCGTAGTTTTATAAAAAACACATGAATATTAATACATGAAACCAAATCAAAACCAAATCGAAACAATAATGATTAAAACAATAATGGATTTTAAAATGCGTGATTTATTGCTCATCAGATATTTTTAAATAAAGTGAGAACCATATTATCGAACTTAGTATTCAGAAAGAATTTAAAATCGTCTATAACAATTATTATAAAAATCCTGCATTCTTCCATAAGTTTAAGAAAACTAGAACCATACATCTGAATTCAAACAAATCCTCTCGGAAATAATATTTATTATAAAATAGGCAGAAAAATCAATATGCAAGCTTTCTCCAGGAATTCCTTCGACAATTGCTCCTGGCATTCTATCCGAAATTCTATCAGGGATTGTTTAGGAATGCCTCCAGCAACTTCTTCGGCAGTGTCTTCAGGAATTCCACCAAAAATTTTGCCGGGAATTGATCCGAAAATCCCACCATTATTTACTCCAAGAAAATCTTCACGAACTTCTTTATAAGTTCTGCAGAATTCCCTGCAATAATTCAAATAATTTCGTGCTATTTCCCATAATTTTTAAGAATAAGAATATTCCGTGGAAATTCCGCAGAATTGCCAGTAAACATTCCTGAGAATTTCACGAAAAATCTTCGAATTTCTTGTGTAAATTCCATAAAATTTTCCGTGAATTGTTTCGAATAATTTCTTGTGAAAATTTGAAAGAATTTCTCCAGGAATTCCACCGGAAATTTATACAGAAATTATACCGAAAATGAAATCAACAATGGAATTCTCGGTGGAAACTTCAAGATTTTCACTGGGAGATCATCCAGGAGTTTCTCCGAAAATTCCTCCTGAAATTCTTCCAGGACTTTCACCGGCATTTCCACCAAGAATTTCTCTAGGATTTCCTTCGAGAATTATTCCGGTAGTTCTATCGGCAGTTCGTCTGAAAATTCTTCCGGGAATTTCGGCAGAATTGGAATTTATTTAGGCTTCTTCAGGAATTTATATAGATTTTCCACCAGAAGCTCCTCCGAGAATTTCTCTGCGAGCTCCTCAGGGAGGTCCTCTGATGATGATGATGGTCCAGCTACAAACCCCAACAAAGGTTTCAGCTAGACGAGATTTGTCTATAAGATGAATTCTCTTAATTCCGAGAATGCTTCTGGTAGTTTCCCCGGGGTTCCTTTGAAAATTCTCCCGGAAGTTCTTCCGATAGTTTCTCTGGGAGCTTATCCGGGACGCCCTCTAGGAATTCTTCTAGGAGCTCCTCCTGAAATTCCTCCGGGAGTTCTTACGGGAGATCTTACGGGAGCTCCTCCGGCAGTTCCTTCGGGAATTCCTCCGGGAGATCCACCAGTAGTTTCTACGAGAATCTCTTCGGGAGTTTCACCGGCAGTTTCTCCGGTGTTTCTCTGAAAAGAAACTCCCAGATTAATTTCCGGATGAACTCCTGGGGGATTTTCTATAGGAATTTCCGGAGAAGTTTTTAGAGGAATTCTCGGAGGAACTGCCGGTGGAACTTCTGGAGGAATTTATTGAAGAACTACAGGAAGAATTTCCGGAGGAAATCCTGGAGGAACTCTCGTAAGAATTCTAGGATGAACTCCCAAAGGAACTTCCGTAAGAATTCCAGGAGGAACTCCTGGAAGAATTCTTAAAAGAACCTCCCGGAGGAATTCCCGTAAGAACTCCCAGAGAAATTCTCCGAGGAACTTCTGGAGGAATTTGTAGATAAATGCCTAAAGAAATGCTAAATGAATTCCTGGAAGAAAGCCTGATTGAATTCCCGAAGGAACTACTGGTGGAACTTCAGAGGAACATCCGGTGGAATACCCTAGAGGAAGAAAAAATATTTCTGAAGGAACTTCCGAAATCCCATTTCCCGTGAAATTCCTGCCAAATATCGTCCAGGAATTCCCTGTGAAGTTCCTGGAGGTATTATCGGAGATTTTCTTGGCAAAACTCCCGGAGGAACTCTCACAAGCACTTCTGGAGGAATTCCCATATGGAAGTCCTGAAATAATTCTTAGGGAAGTTCCTAAAGAAATTTCCGAAAAAATATCTGAAGAAATTCCCAGAAAAATACCAGAAGGAATTAATAGAGAAATTCCCAGGTGAAATCCTGAAAGCATTCCCAGATGAATTGCTGAAGAAAATCCCTGCGGATTGTTCCGAAGAAATTTGTGGAAGAACTCTTGGCAGATATCCGAGTAAATTCCGAGTGAAGTCCGGAAGGAATTCTAGTACACTTCCGCGGAAAATCTCCCGGAGAAATTCCTGAAGGAATTCCTGGAGAAGTACCTGAAGAAACTCCCGAAAAAATACCTGTAAGAATTTCTGGGGAAATACTTGGACGAATTCCAGGAGAAATTCATGAAGATATTTCTAGAGGATTTCTTGAAGGATATTCTGAAGTAATTGCAAAAAGAATTCCAGATTGGAATGCTAGATGATTTCGCTATTGAATGTTTGGAGGTATTTCCGGGAAAATTTCCTGGAAGTAATCCCGGAGGAATTAAAGGAAGAGTTCCGAGAGGAATGCCCGGAGAATTTCCGAAGGAATTTCTTACAGATTTACAAGTTAAATTATGGAGATAAATCGGAGGATTTCTGTCATAAATCTTTGAAGAAACTTCTGGTAGAATTTTGGGAAGAGATTCCGTATGTATTCTTGACGGAACTCTCGAATGCATTCATGAAGGAAATGCTGGATTCTTCCTGAAGAGAGAATAGCCGAAGAAATATCTAGAAGTAAATCTTGGAGAGAAGAAAAGAAATTTTCAAGGAATTTTCTCGTGAATTTCCTAAAAAAAATTAGTGGGGGTTTCTAGATAATGATGATGATGATGATGATGATGATGGTCCCGCCACATACCCCTACAAGGGTTTGAGCTAGACGAGTTATCTTTAAGATAATTAATTGATATGCATTTAATCGGATTTCCAAAAAGAAAAACGATCCGATTTCTTATGACAGATATAAATTTGAATATTTTACATCACTATACAGCAAAAAATATAAATTTAAAAAACTGATCTTTCCAAAACCGCAATCTTGCTAAAACATCAGTAGTGATACATACAGCTCTATGAAAATGCAAAACTTGTGATACCTCTCGCACAGATTTCAAAAGTTTCACCAGGAATCGCGTATCAAGTCAATTTTCGCTCAACAACTAGTATGTATCTATAGTATTCATGATTCTCGACAATACAGGCACCAACACTTGTGATACCGCTCCGTCGATATCAAAAGTTTCAGTTTAACCGTGAAACAATCTACTGGATAGCTATATCGAACATTCAAAACTCTTTCAGCAGTAACCATACAAAAGTCATTCACTCCTAATCATTCAAACAGATCAAAATGTGGCACACGAAAATTAAATTTGAAATAATTTATACCTGTATTTCGCGCGCGAGGCTCAAACTCTTGTAGACTACACAAAGAAAAGTTAAATTAATAATTACGTCAATAAAGTAAAAAACCATCATCATCATCGAGGCGATCGTTGTAGTCGTTAATGCCCCAAAAACAATAAATAAAATAAAAATAAAACACACAAAAGTATCCGTTGGGTAAAACTTCGTCAAAACTTAAATTAGTTAATGCTAAAAATTGTCGAGTAGCTGTCTAAAATGCAGCTTTGACGTGTGAAATACATTGTCTCTTGAACTGTGCTAGTGTCGCTGCACGTTTGATGTGTGTAGGCATCGAATTGAAAACATTTACACCCTTGTAGAACAATGAATTTTGTGAAGCACCATGCAAAAAGAAAGGTGTTCTTACATCAACCGCGTTTCTCGTATTATATCTATGAATGTCACTTCCTCTTTCAATTCGATCACACAAATATCGAGGCAGCAAACCATTAATTACTTTAAAATGAACACCATAGTCAAATAAACAATGCGTTGCTTCACTGACAGCCACTGCAAGGCGTCTAACAAAAAGTTGAGGAAGTGAACCTATTGCATCTCAAAATCAAGCGCATTATTTTATTTTGCAAACGCTTTAATCTCGATATTTGTGTACCGTTAGCCAAGAATAGGATGGACGGGCAGAAATCCAGATGAGGAGAGATGATTGATTTATACAACAATATTTTACTAGCAATGGTCAAATCGTTTTTTAATCGGCAAAGAATTCCATACTTCTTGGCAATTTTCTTGATAACATTGTCAATATGTTTGTCAAATATTAGCTTGTCATCAATAATCATGCCAAGATATTTAATCTCCCGTACGCGATCAATCATAACAGAGGCATTTTCACTTATTCGGTTCCGCGAAATTATCATGAACTTAGTTTTACTTATGTTCAATTTTAACTGTTTATATTTCAACCATCTACTTAGAGAATGCAAATCTTCGTTTAAGCGTGAAACGGCCTCTTCTAGGTTTTTAGCTGCAATGAACAGCACGGTGTCATCAGCAAAAAGATTTATATCACAAAATCGTAAGACTCGTCGCATGTCATTTGTACAATGAATAAAATAGGCCCTAATACACTTCCCTGTGGCACGCCGAGCGTGTTCTCCACGGGACTTGATACACAATCGTTAAAAGCAGTCCGTTGAGATCTGTCACTCAAATAGCTTTCAAACCATTTGTAAGCAGAACCCGAAATTCCAAAGCGCTGAATTGTTTTTAACAATAAGGGCCGAGAAATTGTTTCAAAAGCGCGTTTTAGATCCAAGAACACCGCAACAATCGTATCTTTTTGCTCTACTTTTTCATTCCATTTAGCCAATACCAAGTTCAATGCGGTTTCACAAGAATGACCTTCTCGATATCCCGATTGTTCCGGTATGAGCAAGTTATTATTATTTAAATACTCTAGCAGCTGGCCTTTAATAACAAGTTCTAAAATTTTCTCTAATGTGTGCAACATGTTGATGGGACGAAACTCTTCGGATTTAATCGTTCCAGCAACTTTTGTATGGGAATCACAAGGATTCCTTCCAAACTTGTGGCACGTGCCCAGTTTGTATAGATTCATTAATTAGGTCCAGCAAACTGTCTCCGATGACATCAAAGCAGTCTTGTATCACTTTTGCATTTACGTTATCTACACCAGCCGTTTTTCCCATCGAGAAGCAAATATTCCTTAATTCTTCCAATGTTATTGGGTGAAAGCCTTCAAATCTACAGTTAACATTGATCGGCTGTCGGATTTCGTCGGGTTCATCAACTAATTCAATAGATGCATTAATCGATGAAACACTGCTGACAAAATATTCGTTAAACTTATCTGCAATTAATTGTTCTGATAGTTCTAGTGTGCCATCAAAAGTTATGGACCGCGGTTTACTAGTACTAGGTTTCAAAAGTGATTTCAATATTTTCCATAACTCTTTGCTGTTGTTTTGATGTTGATCAATTTTCCTCTGAATATATTCGCATCGCGTACGTTTCAAACGTTGCGAATATTTATTACGCGCAACCTGGTACCTATTCCAACGATAATCACTATTATGTCTACAAAATTTTCTGTACAACTTATCCCTTTTACGTTTAAGGCGCAAGAGGTCTAAATTGTACCAGCTGTTCGAATTATTTTGAGATACAAACTTTTGTTCAACTAATTGATTGGTACAGGTTTTATGACATTCGTGAGAACAGCTGATTTGTGATCCAAAGATCCGCCATTTGTTTGAAAACCCACGTTTCTTTCGACAAGATTCGAAACTGCTTGTTTCGAATATTTCCTCCAACACTTCAATTTATTTACATTACTATTATTACCTTTATTATCATCAACATTGATTACTATTGTTTCATGATCGGTTATTTTTAAATCGCAATTAATAACAGTATTAACTGAATCAAAATTAGAATAAACATGATCAATTAAAGTTCTACTGTGCCGGGAAATACGCGTATAATAAAAAACTTTCTGTTTTAAGTTGAAAAAATCTGCCAAATGTCTCAAATGCTTCGAATTATGAACGTCACACCAATTGATATTGAAATCGCAAGCGAGTACATTTAATTTGCTATGATCTAGAAACCTCTCCAACCAGTTTTCAAAAATTTCAACAAATCGCTGGTCATTAGAACTGGGAGAGTGATACAAAACACCATAATTACCTACCATCATGCCACGCACAACTGCAATGCCTATAAGAACTAGTTTCCATCACAAGCTTCGTTTATTTGAAGCTTGAACTGAACCGATTCTTCGACATAAGTGGCAACATCGCCAGTGTGTCTCGAACAAGCAGCCACACTGTAACCCGGAATACTATATTGATCAAAAGCATCAATGTCGATAATATGTGTTTCAGATAGAAAGACTAAAACGGACGTGTATCCTCCACAATCTTACGTAAAGCAACGTAGTTTGTGGATAACCCAGCAATATTGAAATACAAAATATTTAACTTATTCACATTACTACTGGAACTTGGTTGCTATTCATTGAAACGTAAGCTGCTCTTTTTCCGATCAAATAATCTTTTGTAAACTTTACATTCGGTGCTAAATGCCCCGTGGTTAACGTCCAGATTAATTTTACGTTCCTTATTCATTTTTAAACAATTGACACATTTCAATACAGTTGACGTGCAATCCGAGGTCTTGTGACGTTCACTGCACTTTGAGCACGCAATGTCATTCTTACACTCCGTACTCATGTGCCCAAATTCTCCACACTGGAAACACCTCAAAACGCTAATCTCTGGAACTACAAGGCACCGATCGAACTTTATGTTTACCTTTTTCGCGGTTATCAAACAACTATGAGTCTCTTTATCGACTTCAATTACCACGTTGTACTTGTTGTACTTAAAACGTGGATTTTCATACATCCTAACGACTTTAACATCATTTATAGCGATGTCTTCATTCTGATCTTTTAAGATCTGAATGAAGTCATCGGAAGGAAAATTATCAGACATGCCCATCACTTTCAATCTTGGCACCGATGATGGGACAACAGCGTTATAACTCTCACCGAATTCGCTTTGAATGCCTTCTTTGACAGCGTTAACATTATACCCTGTTGCACACCAACCAATAATAGCGCCGTCTTTCCCGTTTCTAAAGTTACTGATCTTGTGTGTTTTGGATCTAACTTTTGTTCAAAAACTTGCGAGTATCATCGCTACTTTGATTGGACTCTTTCGGTTTTATCACAATAACCGGACGAGTCTTACGAGCCACTTACATCATTAATGGCAACACTTTTCTTGATTTCTTTATAACTACTACTTTTAGTCCCAGTGCTTTTTAACGACATCCGCGAAGCTAATATTCTCATTGAAAACATCATCAACGTCTTCTTGAACTTTACGCTTTTTACCTCTGGGATTCAAATTCGATTCCGAAGACGATCTTGATGTACCTTGTGACACATTCATTGCAGCTACTTTATTGGTCGCATCAAATTGTAAAAATGATCCTTTCATATTTTTCAATTCATTTCAATTAAGTCCTGAAAACCATTAACTGCATCATTTAGGCATTTTGCCCCCTTTTCCCCAGGTGTTCCACCCCGTCTTCCCGCGCGATGTTTACCTGAGCAGCAATGTTATCTCGAATGCCCTCGATCGAATCAGACATAGAAGAAATCTTCTTCATTTCCTCTTCGATCTTTTGGACGTTCGAAAGCAATACATTCTGCTCGCCACAACACTGGCTTGATAAACAATTATCACACTTAAACACAACATTATCATTCTCCGTGACCAGCTTTGCCAATGATTTAGTCATGGATGTGCACTTGTAGTGGTACACTTTAGCGCAACCACAACCAGAACAACTCATTGGCAAATCACTGGGCAGGATCCCCATGCCACACTCACTGCACTCAACCATCTCGCTTATGCCCTACACAGCTAGCAAACGGTACCATGCAGACGACACAGAACACAAAGAGACAAAAATAAACAAAGATAAGGAGGAATTACAATTACATGAGAAGGATTTTCGAACGATTTTCAAAGGAATTTGTGGATAACTTTCTGTAGGAATTTAGAAGTTCCCAGGGAGCTTCTAGAAGGAGAATTATTGAGTCTGAAATGTTTCGAGTTGTTTTGAACTTTCATATATTATGGATCCTGGATGCCCTAATAAGTTTTGGGAATCTTTTGAATTTCAACCACCTATTTCTGTATATGATTGGATAGTAAAGTGCACATGTTTGAGGGAATTCATTTCAGTACCCGTTCAATCTTTCCACAATTTAGGGGGGGGGCGACGGCCCCCTGCCCCCCTTGGCTACGCCCTTGAATCCAAGAATGTCTGGAGGCTCAGGAACCAAGATTGTTTAGGCTTTCCATGAAATTAAATGTTTTGATGGTTTTAAGGTTTTTTAAGGTTATTAGAGCATTATTGAACGGTCATAAGATTTGTAAGTAATTTGTAGCGATCCATATGAATTTCTGAGGATTTCTGAAAGTTAATGATCATTTCTTGAAATTAGTGGCTTCGAATTTCTCGGGTTCATGACAATAGTTTGCAGGAAGTGTCTCATGCTTCTTAAGAATTCCGCTACGTCATTTCTGCTTCTTGTCATTTTGTCCCGAGGCCCGCCCATATTTTGGCACGTGGACGTGTCTGTAAGCATGACTATCATTGGTTTTTGCACTCATGAGCTGAGAATACAAATAGCAGCAATTTTATTTTTTAATAATTCTATTAGCTGATGAATCTGTTGATATAATCATTCTCAGATATCAAAAATGCGCTCACCGAGCAATCTCGCTTGTGATTTTGAAGCATATCATCGCGACTCATATGAATAACATTCGAAAATAGGTTGATTACGCCTTATTCTCATCATTTAATTTTATTGATTAAATGGTAAAAAAAACTACGCGTAAATGTATCAAAGCCCTGAAGTAAATCAGTTTAACATCCAAGTCATTCATAATGGGTGGCGACGTGTAGCCATCTTCTTCTTCTTCATTGGCATTACATCCCCCACTGGGACATTGCCGCCTCGCAGCTTCATTAAGCACTTCCACAGTTATTAACTGCGAGGTTTCTAAGCCAGGATACCATTTCTGCATTCGTATATCATGAGGCTAACACGATGATACTTTTATGCCCAGGGTAGTCGAGACAATTTCCAATCCGAAAATTGCCTAGATCGGCACCGGGAATCGAACCCAGCCACCCTCAGCATGGTCTTGCTTTGTAGCCGCGCATCTTACCGCACGGCTAAGGAGGGCCCCGACGTGTAGCCATGGACAGGGCAGAATGGAGAAGACTCTTATATACCGCACAGGCGACTTTGGCCTTAGTCTGAATGAATAAATAATATCCAACTCATTCTCTGCGTGAGAAATTAGAATGATTTCACAATAGTACAATCGTTGTCGTTGTTTATTAAGTAAAATGGTAAGTAAACATCACCTTAAAAAATCTTTATTATCATAAACTAAAACATATCATTCCACGTCGAGCATCCGTGCGAGACGGTTGTAAATCCGCGTACGGTCTGCTTCTCATTCGGTTTTTCCTGAAGTCCAGGTAGTGGTTTTTTCCGAAAGTGTTTTGAAGCATAGTGCTTGAGTGGAAGTGGTGCTTAGCTGTAGCAGTTAAGTAGCCATTTCGTTGGTTTTGCAACTACGCAAAACTTTGCAGTTTATTCGGCGTCCATCGCAGGCGCAGGCATCATCGTCCCACGCCGACAGTCATCATCCATCGTGCGTCTCCACCAACACAGACGCCGCCGTCCTGCCACCATCCATCCACCCAGTTGCAGTGTTGGGTGCGGCGAGAACACCAACAATAGCGTGGTTCGCTTCGACCGCACCACCGGCGAGTGTCCATCGAGCTAGTGTGTGCTGCCAGAACTGTTAGCCGGCAACACAGCAGTGTGAACGCAAGTATTTAATTGAGCTCCTCTCATTGTACCCTCTCTTCTGCATCTTATTGGAATAGTTTTTTCATTCTTTTTTACTCGTCTTCCCCTCTATCCCAAATCATTATTTTGTTTGTGTGTGTGTTTTTTTCTGCCCTTGTTGTGATGATTGTTTAGTTTTAAATAGATTGTGCCTCGCTGCAGCGGCGCATTTCGTGTCCGCTATGCGCGAAGGCGAAGTTGGCGGGGGTACTTCGTATTCCATGTCAGATGTTTCGTTGCATTCGGGTGTTCCAAACCAAAACGAAATGGACACCAGCAACGCTAAAATTTCCTCTACGAGCCCCCGTCCCAAGGTCTACCCTCACGACTCTAGTGGGCCGTATGTTGTTTTCTTTCGACCCAAACGTTTGAATATCAGCCAGATTAGCAAAGATCTGGAAAAGCGATTTTCGTCTGTCACGACCATTGACATGGTTGGGTCCAGTAAACTCCGTGTCACGGTCAGTGATCGCAAACAGGCCAACGAGATTGTCACCTGTGAGCTTTTCACTCTCGAATATAGGGTGTATTTACCGTCAGCAGTGTGTGAGATCGCGGGTGGTGACGGAGGGAAGTATGACATGCGACGATTTGAAACAAGGTTTCGGTCGTTTCAAGAACGTTTCTTTGCCTCCTGTTGCGATACTGGATTGCAAACAAATGTATTCGGTGTCCCAGGAGGGAGAGAAGCGGAGTTATTCCCCGTCTGACTCTTTCTGCGTCACTTTTTCCGGGTCCACACTGCCTGACTACGTAGTGATTGGCAAACTTCGTCTACCTGTTCGGCTGTATGTACCGAAGGTGATGAATTGTGTTAATTGCAAGCAGCTGGGCCACACCGCTCAGTACTGTTGCAATAAACCTCGCTGTGCATCATGCGGAGAGAAGCATGTGGAGGGAGCGTGCAAGACGGCACCGAAATGTGTCTATTGTAACGAAAGCCCTCCACATGCTCTTGAAGCTTGCCCAACGTACATACAGCAGCGAATCCACCAGAAGCGGTCTCTTCAGCAACGTTCTCGGCGAAGTTACGCCGAAATGTTGAGGAAGGCCGCTCCTCCACTCGTTTCTGACACCATCTACTCGTCTCTTCCTTTGGACGATCAAGGTAGCTCTGACTCCGAGGTTGGAAATGGGGTTCCCTTTGTTTTCAATGGCTCAACGAGGAAGAGAATAAAACAGAGCCAGCGACCCTCGAAAAGCCTAGAAAACAGCCTCAAAGTGAGCCCCAATCCAACATGGTCAAATTCAAAGCGGGAGGAAATACTCAAAAACGATCAACTTTTGTGGTTTCACATCGGGATGATCGAGAGTTTCCACCGCTTCCGGGAACATCTAAAATCCCAGATACCCCATTTTTTGCGATTTCTCAGCCAGAAAGAGAGCATACAGAGCGAGCAGAAGAACTCCCGAGCGCTCCAATGTTCACACTTTCTGGCATCGTGGAGCTCATCCTCAACTTCTTTGATGCTTCCGACCCCGTGAAGAACATGGTCAAAACTGTTCTTCCTATTCTGACTCCTCTCCTGAAGCAGCTGGCTTCGAAAATGCCCCTCCTCGAGTCATTTGTATCCTTCGATGGCTAACTTAGTCAATAAGGGTAACATGATTTCGATTCTACAGTGGAACTGTCGAAGTATTCTTCCAAAATTAGATATTTTAAAATTTTGAGTTAACATATTACAATGCGATGCTTTTGCTTTATGTGAAACATGGCTAACACCAGATGTGAACCTTCATTTTCCTGATTTCAACATAATCCGCCGCGATCGGGCAAATCGATATGGAGGGTGCTTTTAGGGATCAAAAACAGCACTCCTTCTATAGAGTCGATCTTGCGCCGATGTCTGGCACCGAAGCTGTCGCATGTCAGGTGACTATTCGAGGAAAAGACCTCAGTATCGCCTCGATATATCTTCCTCCAAACACCGCGATATCTCGAAGAGATCTCTCGCACATCTGCTCGGTTATGCCCGAGCCACGGTTGCTCCTGGGAGATTTTAACTCCCACGGAACAGGCTGGGGGGAACTGTACGACGACAACCGTTCATCAATGATATACGACCTCTGCGACGACTCAATATGTCAACGACCTCAATATGTCAATTTAGAATACAGGAGAAGTTACACGAGTGGCTCCTCCAGCAAGAGATAGCCGTCTAGATCTTTCCATTTGTGCGAGCTCATTATCGTTGGACTGTACTTGGAAGGTGGTCCAAGATCCCCATGGTAGTGATCATTTGCCGATCGAAGTTTCGATTTCCAATGGACATAAGCAATCTGCTTCCATCGATCTTTCATATGACCTCACGAAGCACATCGATTGGGGCAAATATGCGGACGCCATCAGCGATGGCATACAGTCGATAGAAGCACTTCCCCCGCGGGAAGAGTACAAGTTTCTATCGCAGTTGATTCTTGAAAGCGCTCTTCAGGCACAACGTCGGCCGGTGCCAGGAGCTTCGGTTCGTAGGAAACCCTACAGTCCGTGGTGGGACATCGAGTGTACGCAACTTTATCGCGAGAAATCCGCCGCGTTCAAAGAATTTCGGAAACACTTCACAAACGATACACCGCGCTCGAAATCCAGTTCAAGAAACTGGTCAAAGTGAAGAAGCGCGGATATTGGCGCACTTTTGTTGAAGGTTTATCGCGCGAGACTTCAATGAAAACTCTGTGGACCGTCGGGAGAAGAATGCGCAACGCGTCGTCCGTAAACGAAGATCGTGAAAGCTCGTCGCGGTGGATACTTGACTTCGCAAAGAAAGTTTGTCCGGATTCGGTACCGGTGAGGCAAGAGCTACGTGATGCTTTTGCAGACAGGGATGATATGGATCGTCCCTTTTCGATGATTGAATTCTCACTTGCTCTCCTTTCATGTAACAATTCCGCTCCAGGGATGGATAGAATCAGGTTCAATTTGCTCAAAACCTCCCAGACGTCGCGAAGAGGCGCTTATTGAACTTGTTCAATCAGTTACTGGAGTGCAACATTGTTCCGGATGATTGGAGGAAGTGAGGGTGATAGCCATCCAGAAGCCCGGAAAACCCGCGTCGGATTGTAACTCGTATCGCCCCATCGCGATGCTGTCATGTCTTCGGAAGCTGTTGGAGAAGATGATTCTCTTCCGGCTAGACAAATGGGTTGAATCGAATAGTTTGTTGTCAGATACACAATTTGGTTTCCGCAGGGCAAGGGAACGAACGACTGTCTTGCGTTGCTTTCTTCAGAAATTCAGCTTACTTTCGCTAAAAAGAGCAAATGGGCTCAGTGTTTTTGGACATTAAGGAGGCTTTTTATACTGTTTGCGTCGATGTGTGGACTTTCATCAATTTTGAACAACTCTTTGTACAATTTGTTATCAGAGAAGCGTATGAGTTTTTCTCATGGTGACTCGGCAACTTCACGAATTAGCTACATGGGTTTCCCCCAGGGGTCATGTTTGAGCCCCCTATTTTACAATTTTTACGTCAGAGACATTGATGAATGTCTCATGCCAAATTGCTCGTTGAGACAGCTTGCAGATGATTGTGTTGTATCCGTTTCGGGGCCAACATCGGTTGATCTGCAAGGACCGTTGCAAGATACTCTGGACAATTTGTCCACTTGGGCTACGAAGCTGGGTATCGAATTCTCTCCGGAGAAAACTGAGATGGTTGTCTTTTCAAAAAAACATAAGCCGGCAAAGTTCCCGCTCCAACTGATGGGTAAGACAATCACCCATAGCATAACTTCTAAAAACCCCCGGGTCTGGTTCGACTCGAAATGTACCCTCCGGAAGCACAATGTGTATCTGACACAAAATGCCAGAAACGGATCAACTTCATGCGATCAATAACCCGGAACATGGTAGGAGCGCATCCCGCAGATCTTATGACGTTGTATGGAACAACCATTTTGTCGGTTCTCGAATACGGTAGTTTCTGCTTCCAGTCCGCGGCTAAAACACACATGCTGAAGCTTCAAAGGATTCAGTACCGCTGTCTCCGTATCGCGTTAGGATGTATGAATTCGACACATACAATGAGCTTGGAAGTACTTGCGGGAGTACTGCCACTAACAGATCGTTTCGCGGAATTATCGCTCCGGTTCCTCATCCGCTGTGAGGTTCTCAATCCATTGGTCATTGATAACTTCGAGAAGCTGCTCGAACAAAACCCTCAATCTCGATTCATGAGTATTTACCACTGGTACATAACGCTGGAGGTAAGCCCTTCTTCGGTAGATACCAATCGTGCTAACTTCTTAGACTCTTACAGTTCCTCTGTTACTTTTGATCTATCCATGAAGCAGGAGGTTCATGGAATACCAGACTTCCTGTGTGCGGCGGTCATACCTCCATTATTTGCAAGCAAATACGGGCACGCCAGTGAGGAGAGAAGCTTTTTACAGACGGGTCAAAATTGATGACTCCACTGGTTTCCGGTGTTTTCAACGTTTTTCATAGCGCCTACTTTAAGCTCAAAGAGCCTTGTTCCGTGTATACTGCTGAGCTAGCAGCTATACACTATTCACTCGAGCAAATCGCATCCCTACCTCCTGACCACTTTTTCATCTTCACCGACAGTCTAAGTTCCTTGGAGGCTGTTCGGTCAATGAAACCGGTTAAGCACTCAGCGTATCTTCTAAATGGGATACGGAAAGCTTTGAGTGCCTTATCACAACGGTCTTACACAATCACCATGGCTTGGGTCCCTTCTCATTGCTCGATCCCGGGAAATGAGAAAGCGGACTCTTTGGCTAAGGTGGGCGCTATGGAAGGTGATATTTACGATCGGAAAATCGCCTTCGATGAATTTTTCACATTAGTTCGTCAGGAAACCTTGAACAGCTGGCAACAGAAATGGACAAATGGGGAGTTGGGTAGATGGCTGTATTCAATTCGCCCGCAGGTGTCGAAGCGTCCATGGTTCAAAAAATTGAATATGGGACGAGACTTCATTCGAACCATGTGTCGTCTAATGTCCAATCACTACACTCTAAATGCACATCTTTTCAGAGTGGGGCTCTCGGAAGGAAATCTCTGTGTTTGCGGCGAGGATTATCAGGACATCGATCATGTCGTGTGGGCGTGCGAGGAGCATCGTGGCCCCAGATCTGCGCTAACTGAACATCTCCGGGTCCGAGGAAAACAACCAAAGCCTATTAGGGAAGTGTTGTCGGGCCTTGATCTCGAGTACATGTCCCTGGTCCACCAATTTTGAAAGTTGCTGATGTAAAACTGTAATCATTGTCTGCCCATTCCCTTGTCTGTCGTACCCCATATCGAATGTCTTCCTCTTGTTGTACATTTCCATGTCTGTCGTTAATCCCTTCCGTATGTCTTCCTCTCGTCGTTGTCTCCCAAAAAGTTTGTTTGTCCCGTTACAGATGTAAAATGCGAGGAATGTCAACTTTGTGAACATCAGCATAAAAATTACTTAAGCACCCTAAAATCCTTTCCTTTCCTACTGTATTATTGTATTCCCTAACCTCGACTAAACCGCGAGTCTTTCGGTTCCCCAAAACTAACACTATGTATAAGAATCAAGAAATGTATTGTTAAACTTGATTTCGGCTCCGTAACGCTTCACGGCAAATGAGCCTTCCAAATAAACGAAAGTTAAAAAAAAAAAAAAAAAAAACTAAAACATATTCCAAAGAACTTTTGCTACACTGACCCAACCTATATGGGTCACTTTGTAACAATAATTAATCACTCAAATTTGCTTGTTGGTTAAATGGAAATGACTCATATTAGTGTGTCACCCATGATTGTGAGGTCAGTGTATGTATATGTAGCGTGCAAGTATCAACACGTTGTGTTGAAATTTACTGATGCATCGCATATTCCAACATAAACTAATATTTTAAATGCTTACACAATGCTCCGCATTTTTCTTTCGAAATGATTTGTTTTTGTATTTGAGAGGTGTTCTATGCACATGTATTGATCAAATATGATCAGTTTGTATGCCATTCTACGAAGTGATTCGATGTGACTGACTTGCGATTACTTTTCCATATGGGACAATTTGACTTGGTATTTTTTTCATTTTTATAGAACAAACTTCTCGCATAGAATAGCCTTGTGAAAATAAAGTGAAATATGATAATTACTCAAAATTGCCAAAAGTTCAGATGTGCTCGACTTGCGGTTAGCAGCTGTACAGTGGTTAGACAAAAAGGTTAAGATAGGCAAAATTTTGTCAAAGTTCAAATCAGCATAACTTTGCGTAGAATGATACGATTTTGATGAAATTGGGACCATCGGACGTGGAGACTGTTCTCATTCAAAACCTTAGATTGGCCCACGGCCACCGGAGATGTTCCGGGTTTTCCGAGGGTATGTTAAAAATGCATTTTTTCTTAGGCTTGTCATTTTATGGAACGTGTACTGCCATCATGTTTAATACTTTCCCCAGCAAATAGAACTAGGGTAAACTGGGGTAAAATGCACCCCCGGGGTAGAACGACCTTTTGGCATTTTTGCGGTGTTTCAAGGCATTTTGGCGCTATTTCCAAGAATGTTTACTTCTAGATTCGTAGTTCAAGATCCGAACTACATGCGCTGTAGTAAATACTCTCAAAAAATTACCGAAAATGTCCTCAAAAACGTCAAAGGGTCGTTTTGCCCCGGGGGTGCATATTACCCCAGTTTCTCCTAATATGCTGACTAACACTGGCTGCTGATCGAAATCTGTTAGGTGTACGCAGAAATATGGGGAGACGGTACGGCATTGGCCATACACCCAACAAATGTCACTTTCGCAGAACACCTGGAACTAGTTACAAATTGGCCCGAGAGTCTTACAGTCCTCAAACTGTATCTTTAATAAAGATCATATATTCATCGTCTTGGAAAAACATGAATTTTGACACCTATATATGCATGGCTCCAGATGGTGCCAAAACCGACCCTTTTTGGAAGGCCCTTGGAACCTGTTATAAGGGTGGCAGTGGACACTATCATTCTGGAAATGTTTCTGTAATCATCGTCTTGCAAAGCCATGAAGTGAGATACTTATATTTACTTTTTTTCCAATTAATTATCATTTCATCATGTTCTTGTAAAGGTTTTTTTTACGGAAATAGCTATATTTCTGTGTAGTTTTGATTGATTCTCGATCAACAGCCACCGTTGGTCAGCATACTAGTTCTATTTTTTGGAGAAAGCATAAAACATAATGAAAGTAAACTTCACATTAAATGACAAGCAGTGGAAAAAAGGTATGTTGATCATATCCTTGGAAAACCCGGAACATCTCCGGTGGCCAAGGGCCAATCGAAGGTTTTGAATGAGGACAGTAGACTACAAGAGTTTCCGCGTCGATGGTCCCAGTTTCATCAAAATCGGATCTTTCTACGCAAGGTTATGCTGATTTGAACTTCGACTAAATTTTGTCTATCTCAACCTTTTTGTCTAACCCCTGTACCTGATTTACCACCAGGGTGTCAAAAATCTTTGTTTGCAGATGACTCGGGCCTCTCAGCCAAAGGGCGAAGCCTACGTGGCATTTGTAGTAGATTGCAAAAAAGTCTGGATATTTTTCAATGCTTCCAAGTATTCTCATGTGGCTTGCTGAGTAGCTTATAATTTTTCCGCATAAACCGAGAGCTTCTTATTTGAAACCTTCTAGCAGACATATTGTCACTATGATTTTTAAAAAGGATCCTGAAATTGCCTCCGTGGTATAGTACCAATGAACTTCATAGAATTTCTAAAATTGAGTTGAGACATTGCAACAAATGTCCAATAAAATAATTTCCAATTTTAGACAAAAATTGTTGCAATCTTCTATTGTAACGATTAGCTCTTTGAACTCTTAGTATAAATTAGGTTAAGTTTAGTTTAAGTTAACGACATTGTATTGCCTACATGATTCAATTTGACCAGAGGAAAAATCCAAACTGCCAGAGGCAATTGAAATGCAATAATAATTTTTTAAAATGTACCATAGCAAATAAGGATGATAGCACTTAAGGAGGACTGATTTTATTGTATCCATAAATTTACATTTATTAACAGATATTTGAATGCATTACTGCAGTTTCTGGAAAAAAATAAGATTTACGATGAGATTTGCACTTTAGATTTAAACTTTGTTTATAACAAGTCGTGCTTCCACTTAATTTCAAAGGTGTCTCAAAACAAATATGGCTATTTGGGATAGCTCCGGAACAACCCTTAATAACTGGCTCTCAGCATCATCTATCGAGGACACTGGGATGGCAAAACGCACTTTTTGTTATTGTTGCGAACGTATCCTGCCTTACAGGACCACCCTTCTACGCACATGGCAATGCACCTAGTAGGTTCCGTCCGCTTGATCGACTCACATGTGGCCGGGCACGCAGTTCCGCACGTACTGTATTCTTCAAGGGGGTGAAGATGTTGGTCTGAAATCAATCACATGCTCGTTAGTACTTCATCCGCAGTTTTGTTGCACTGTATAGCAAATGGATGTACCTTTATGGGCGCCAACAATGGCTGCTGCAAATACCAAACAGAGCACAAAAAGGGCGATAGATTTCATCTTTACCGCACGAATTCGGGCACACAACTGCGGTTCGGTTTGTTGCTGCGAAAGCACTGAATGCGAAAAGGTTCATCATCGCGGTAGTTATATATTATCAGCGGTGATAATATTCGAAAACGCCGCTATTCTGGGAATTGCCTCGTTAGTGCTTATGTTTTGGTTTTGGTGGTTGATGTTTTGTTTATACTTTTGTTATTGTGGTAATGAAATCAAATAAATATTCGATGGGGCATATAACGGTAAAAATAGGAAATTCCATAACAATTGGTAAATCTATCGCCTCATCTTACATTCACACGCTAGCAGGGGAAATTAACTCAATAATACCTCATTCTGTTATTGATACCAGACTCTGTTATGAACTAGTCTTGCATAAGAGGTAAAATACCAAAAATTAATATGCACAATACTGAAGGCATAACATATTATTATTTGTTTGGTATTGAAATACTTTAGCATGCTACGCCTAAAATATTACGCATATTAATTTTTGGTATTATTTTTTTGTATTTTACCTCTTATGCATGGCTAGCTCCAGTGGCGTAGCCAGGGGGTGGTTTTGGGCATAAAACCCCCAGAGACAAAATTTTCAGAAGAATTTTTTTTCGAAGAAATAAAAGTTCGGAAGACCCCCAGACCAATTTTCTGGCTACGCCACTGGCTGGCTCATACCAATTTCTGTTATCGAGGTCGTCGCTCCTGCTCGGGTAAGAGAGAATGTTACAAAACGCAAACATGTGGCAATTCGGCGGTATTGTAGGCGATAGAAAATTTTCACCATTACGTGGAAGGAGTCTTTTGTAGCTCGCAGGGTTTCGACTTATCATTTCAATGAAACCAAAGCAAGCGTTTTTCGGGCCAATGGAAAATCCTGTTTCGTTGTTTATGTTGAGGATCATCTTTCACCCATCAGTATTTTCTCTAGAATTAGCATTGGAAGATAAACGAAAATCTTGCCTATTAGATGAAAATCCTTTTTCGTTTCATTACTTTTACCTCTCACTCACTTTTCGCGAGAATTATCGCAGAACAATTACAAAATTGTATGGCCGCGCCGGGATTCGAACCCAGAATAGTAACAATAATAGCTGTGGGGATGCGCTCATTCTAGCCACACCACCACGCTATCTGTATGAAAGCATTAAGTTATTTGTTCCACAAAAGCTACTACAATTTGCATTTATGATGCCACGAAAAGACTCGAATATGAAAGAAAAAGAGCAAACGTTTAGCGGCAATCGAAGTGAGCGAAAAATTGTTATCACTCTCCAGGCTGTTTTTCTTTCCCGAAAAGCGATTTCTCCCCGAAAACTTTCGTGAGGGAAAATCATGTGCTCCTGAGATTGAGTGAGCATTACGAACCCTGGTAGCTCGTCATCATCCAGAAACTCAGGATGACTAGGTGGTTTCTCGAGATCCAACTTGAGAACCGTAAGGGAGCGAATAATATCACCGCAGATTGTCTGTCAAGTCTATCTGGAGTCAGTCATAGCATAGCATAGAGTCAGTCATAGCATTTGTATACCTAGCCACGTCCTTACAAATACGGATGGAAGGGAAGTAATGTTATGTCGAATTCGTTTTTAAAAAGTTTCAGCCCATGTTGGAACCAGTTCCAACCTAAGTGCTATCAAAACGTTTTTTTTTTCGCTCAGGTTGGAACTAGGTTCGGAACTAGTTCCAATCCCAAAGCTGTCGGGTTCGCACTGTGTTGTTTCACAGTTTCGCACCGGGTTCACCAATACAACTATACTTCAACTGTCAATACCACGCAGGTGGGTGGGAGCTGGGACGGGACTTGCAAAGAGGAAAAAATGTAACTTCATCTGCAACCAGCAAGCGCTGTCACGAATTGTCAGATGCAACCAGCACCTTTTGTGTAAAAGTATTGGTATCCCTCAAAAAGTATTCCGAATGATTTTGTTTTACGAGTACTTTTTCACTTTGAAAAGTATTCTAGAAAAGCCGGACAGCTTAATATTGAACTGTTATGAATACGTGTTTTATTTCCGAAAGAAAAATCTTTATAAAAAAAAAGTTTTCAAATCCGTAAATCACAAACACTTTTATTGCGCTCAAAAGATTCTACCCTGGATTTAGGTGAAACACTCAAGGAAACAGTTGAGAATCGATGATCAACTGTGATGAAAAGAAGAACAAGTGTCAAAACAAGGAAAAATAAGCCGTCTTTGCAGGTATCGTCTCAGGGTGGGAGTGTGTGGAATAAACAAGCAGAAGGAAAAAAACGAAACTGTCCGGTTATTCAAATAAAATGCGTATAGTTTGGGAATCCCCCTTGAAACCCGTTCACAAAATCCGCTAAGAATTGTCAGAAAAGTATATTTGAGGAATACCGAATAGAATTCTTTCTTGAATAATATGCAGAATTTCTTTTGAAATTCTCCAAAAAACTCTTTCGTGCGTTTCAGAATTTTCTTCGGAAATTCTGCCAGAAATTACTTCAGTAATTCTTCCAGGAATTCTTTCTTGAATTTTTGTAATCTTGTATGCATTCATTATAGCGATAGCTTTCAGGCATTCCTCCATATTTTTTTCAAGGGATCTCTTCCAGATGAATTCCTTCAGAAATTCTTCTAGGAATATCTTTGAATGCTGTTCCACGATTTTCTCTGGGGCTCCAGGATTAATTTAGAAATTCCTGCAATAATTTCTCCAGCAAATCCTTCTGGAATACAGAAACTTACTCGAAGTTTCCTTCAGGAATTCCTCTGCAAGTTTCGTACATAAATGCCCCCGGAAGTACCTTGAGCAATTCCTCTGGAAGTTCATTGAGGAATTCCTCCGAAAGTTCCTTGAGGAATTCCTCCGGAAGCTCCTTGAGGAATTTCCGGAGCAATTCTTGGAGGAAGTTCCGGAGAAATTCCTGAATAAACTTTCGGAGTAATCCTTCAAGGAACTTTCAGAGGAATCCCTCAAGGAACTTTTGGAGGATTTCCTCAAGAACCATGTAAGAAGGAACTTCCGGAGCAAAACGTTGTTAAGATTTCCATGTTGAACTATCGAGAAATTAGGAATTTCAGAAGGAACTCCTAGCATTAAGGTAGCCTCATACCTTGGGAATTTGGTCCGCGGATTTTTTTCCCACGTATTATGTAAATGTTTTCGGGATTTACGCATGGAAAATCAAAATCCCGGCCCCATTAAAAATTCACGGGGCCCAAGGACGCGTTCTTTGAAAGCAGGCATTATACTCTCCCTTCACCATTTAAAGAATGCATTACCCCTCCCTCTCACTTCGGACAGACACGTTCGTTTAAAGAAGACGTTATCAACTCCTTTCGCCTTATACTGGGCAGACGCATCCATTTAATGAAATAATTACTCCTCCCTTCGCCTTATACTGAGCAGAGGCGTTCTTTTAAAGTAGGCATTATCAACTCCTTTCGCCTTATACCGTGTAGACGCATCCATTTAAAGAAAGCGTTACCCCTCCTTTCGTCTTATACCGGGCAGTCGCATCCATTCAAGAAAGGCATAATCTTTCCCTCTTGCTTAATACCGGGCATATGCGTTAATTCATAGAAGGGATTACCTCCATTCTTTTTTTTTATACCGAGCAAACGTGTCCATTTCAAGAAGGCATTTTCCCAAATTTTGCCTTATACCGCCCGGATGCGGTCATTCAAAGAGAGCATTACCTTCTTTCATTGATTAAAATCACAATATTGAATTCCGCAAAAATCTTGTTTGAATTGGGGATTTGATCCAAATCTGCAAGTTCCTTAACTTTGCAATTATCGATAGTAAATAGTTGAAAATCAGTACGAGCCTCTTGGAAGGAGGCTTCCGAGCCTCTTGGAAGGAGGCTTCCGAGCCTCTTGGAAGGAGGCTTCCGAGCCTATTGGAAGGAGGCTTCCGAGCCTCTTGGAAGGAGGCTTCCGAGCCTCTTGGAAGGAGGCTTCCGAGCCTCTTGGAAGGAGGCTTCCGAGCCTCTTGGAAGGAGGCTTCCGAGCCTCTTGGAAGGAGGCATCCGAGCCTCTTGGAAGGAGGCATCCGAGCCTCTTGGAAGGAGGCTTCCGAGCCTCTTGGAAGGAGGCTTCCGAGCCTCTTGGAAGGAGGCTTCCGAGCCTCTTGGAAGGAGGCTTCCGAGCCTCTTGGAAGGAGGCTTCCGAGCCTCTTGAAAGGAGGCTTCCGAGCCTCTTGAAAGGAGGCTTCCTCTTGGAAGGAGGCTTCCGAGCCTCTTGGAAGGAGGCTTCCGAGCTTCTTGGAAGGTGGCTTCCGAGATTCTTGGAAGGTGGCTTCCGAGCCTCTTGGAAGGAGGCTTCCGAGCTTCTTGGAAGGAGGCTTCCGAGCCGCTTCGAAGGAGGCTTCCGAGTCTCTTGAAAGGAGGCTTCCTCTTGGAAGGAGGCCTCCGAGCCTCTTGGAAGGAGGCTTCCGAGCCTCTTGGAAGGAGGCTTCCGAGCCTCTTGGAAGGAGGCTTCCGAGCCTCTTGGAAGGAGGCTTCTGAGCCTCTTGGAATGAGGCTTCCGAGCCTCTTGAAAGGAGACTTACGAACCTCTTGGAAGGAGGCTTCTGAGGCCTCTTGGAAGGAGGCTTCCTGAGCCTCTTGGAAGGAGGCCTGAGCCTCTTGAAAGGAGGCTTCCGGGCCTCTTGAAAGGAGGCTTCCGAGCCTCTTGGAAAGAGGCTTCCGAGCCTCTTGGAAGGAGGCTTCCGAGCCTCTTGGAAGGAGGCTTCCGAGCCTCTTGGAAGGAGGCTTCCTAGCCTCTTGGAAGGAGGCTTCCGAGCCTCTTGAAAGGAGGCTTCCGAGCCTCTTGGAAGGAGGCTTCCGAGCCTCTTGAAAGGAGGCTTTCGAGCCTCTTGAAAGGAGGCTTTCGAGCCTCTTGAAAGGAGGCTTCCTCTTGGAAGGAGGCTTCCGAGCCTCTTGGAAGGAGGCTTCCGAGCCTCTTGGAAGGAGGCTTCCGAGCTTCTTGGAAGGTGGCTTCCGAGCCTCTTGGAAGGTGGCTTCCGAGCCTCTTGGAAGGTGGCTTCCGAGCCTCTTGGAGGGAGGCTTCCGAGCTTCTTGGAAGGAGGCTTCCGAGCCTCTTGTAAGGAGGCTTCCGAGCCTCTTGGAAGGAGGCTTCCGAGCCTCTTGGAAGGAGGCTTCCGAGCCTCTTGCAAGTCTCTTGAAATGAGGTTTTGCTCAGAAGAAGGATTTCAAGCCTCATGCAGCAAAGCTATTGAGAAAAAGCCTTAATGGCTCTCGAATGGAGGTTTCCAAACCCTTAGATTCTAGATTTAATTCACTCGACGTTTTGTTCTTTTGATATTTTGGCCCACAGTCCTCCATACACTGTGTTGGTTGTAATGTGCAGTGCTTTGATATACCGATAATGTTGTGCATATTATGTAGAATAGGAAGTTTTGGAATAAAAAATCATACAATTTTAAAGCTTTATTAATAAGTTTTTATTGTAATTGTAATAGGGGAACTGCTCGGCACTTCATCTCATAGCTCCCATGTCCATCCCATCAAAAACAAAGCAATGAAAAGGAATTTGATTTGTTTCTTATTTTTGTGATTTTTTTGTAGTGGGTATGCATGTTAGCGAAAAAAAAAACGGCGAGATTGGTGCTGTATTTATTTGTTTTGCGATGGGATGAATATATGTTCAGTGAGATGGAAAACGGAACAGTTCCCCTATATCCGTCATTACGCATTTTGTCCGAGGTACTCCCTGGGGCCATCGAAGGTACCCTTGGGGTACATGTACCCCAGGTTGAGAACTGCTGTTCTAGAGGAATACCAGGATGACCTTTTGGGGAAATTACTGGACAAATTACGAAAAACTACTGGAATAACTTCCGGAAGAATTCCTGGAGGAACTTCTGCGGAAATTTCTGGACGAACTCTCGGCGGAATACCTAGACGAGCCTCCGGAAAAATTCCTGGAAGGGTTTTCGGAGAAATTCCTGGACGATTTTCCAGAGCAATTGCTGGAGGAACTTCTGGACGAATTCCTGAAGTATCTTCCGGAGGTATTTCTTCAAGAACTAACGGAGGAATTCCTGAACGAACCTCCGGTGATGTTTTTTTTTCATTTCTCGGGTACTTATTCAAAAAGACGTATGTGATTTTGTAAACAAAGATTGAAACGTCGATTTGTCCAATCTGATAACACTACCACGCAAACCATCCCCACATACATGTAGGAGAAGCCTTCGGCTACCTGTTGGTGGTGTTGGTTTGCGTGGGAGTGTTATCAGATTGGACAAATCGACGTTTCAATCTTTGTTTACAAAATCACATACATCCTTTTGAATAAGTACCCGAGATTTCTTCAATACCGAGACGTAGCCTGGCTCGTTCTGTTGCTGGTGGAGCTCTTGGACGAGCTTCCTGAGGAATTTCTGGAGGACCTTCCGAATTATGTCGACGATATTCGGGAGGAAGTCCTGGAGTTACTTCAGGAGGAATTTTTTGATCGTTCTTCCCAAGAATCTCTTAAAAAAAACTTCAAAGAGAGTTGCTGAAAGACCTTCAGGATGAATTCCTGGACCAAATGTTGGAGAAATTGCTGAAGGAAATTGCGGAAGAATCGCTTAAAGATCTTTCGAAAGAATTTCTGGAGGGAAAGAACTTCTTGATAAATCTCTTTACAGCTTTTGGATTATGTGCTAGATTAACTTCTGCAGGCACTTCTGGAGTTCTTGAAGAAATTTGCGGGGAAATTTCTGGAGGAACATCCGGAGGAATTCTTGGAGTAAGCTACGAGAATTTGGATATTGAATTTCTCGAGAAATTCGGTGAAGAAATATCAGTGGAATTTGAGGGACTTCCTGAGGACTTCCTGGAGGAACTTTAGGGAGGAACTCTTGGACGATAATCCGTTGTTGGAATTCCTAAAAGAGCTAACGGAGGAATCTTTTGAGGAACTTCTGCAAGAATTGGTTCTACTAGATCATAGATTGAATCTTGAAATGAATCACATTCACCTTTTATTTAATTTTTGTGTCACTTTATTTGACAAATACTTTATTGTTCTAGCAAATAAGGATGATAAAAAAATCAGAACAGTAAATTATTTTATGCTCGTTTAGTGGAATGCCTTCACTTATCGTAAGATGAATCATTGTTATTTTACTTAATTCCACCGCACCGCTTTGTAATATTATCACATACGTATTTTGACCTCGATAGTCTTACTTTTGAGGTCGAAATACGTTCTTGTGAATATAGCAAAGTGGTGGAATCAAATGGAACAGTACTTACTCATCTTACGAGAAATATCTTTTAATCTTATAATTACTGAGTAGAGAAGATCCGATAAGATTTGTGATACAAGTATTGGATCTTCCATTTTTATCTGACTATAATTACTGAGTAGAGAAGATCCGATAAGATTTGTGATACAAATATTGGATCTTCCATTTTTATCTGACAAGATTGTTTATAATTATCTTCCACATTTTTAAGCATTAATTAACTCTTATTTTTTTCTTCCATAGTTTCCCGTACTACCGCGAGAACAAACAAGGCTGGCAGAACTCCATCCGGCACAACCTATCGTTGAACGATTGCTTCATAAAGGTACCACGCGACAAATCGTCATCGTCGTCGCCCTCCCCGGGCAAATCAACCGGCGATGGGATAGATTCCAACGATTGCAACAGCACCAGCAGCAGCGGTGGATTCGGTTGTGGCGGGAAAGGCAGCTACTGGATGCTCGACCCGTCGGCAAACGATATGTTCGAGCAGGGCAATTACCGCCGGCGGAGAACGCGCCGCCAGCGGAACGCGAAAATGATCCTGAACGGCCACTTCCAGGTGAGGGTTGTTCCCGGGGTAGATAGGCTGACGAATGTGTTAGCGTGGTGTTTTTTATGTTTTATATTTAGCGTACGGGGAAATGTTTGCTGCTGATGAACTTGATTGCACGACGGAAAAATGTAGATTGAAACAGTAACTGTAAAATGCGTACTTGTCAAATAACTAGAATTTTTAAAGCTACAAGAATGTTACTTAGTACAGCTGTCTAATAAAACTTCATATGAATATTAAAAAGCAGATTACACATCTAGTTCTAATAATTTTATCCCAGATTTTATCCAGTAGATGTCAGGAACATAAATGAAGAAATCTATTGTCAAGAAGTAGAAGAATTAAAGCTGGGTTTCACACTCTGGATCCTTAGTATTTTCTACCGTGTTCCCAAAAATTTTCCAATTTTAGATCCTTATCTAACTGAACATCAGTCCAAATTTTTTCCCATCTGTGATGATTCCATCGTTTCATCTTCTCCCCCTCTTGCAGGCATCACCGTTCGCGATGGCGTTCCCTTCGTCATCCACCGTGGCCGCGGCGGAATTCATTAAAACAACAGCATCCCCGAACGATTTCCATCATCTGATAGGCGGCCACAATTTGGAGGCAGTCGCACCGAACTGCTACCCCGCGGCAACGGCAACGGCGCTCATCGGTGGAAACGTTGGTCATTCGATGCTGCCGCTGCCGCCGAGCTCTTCATCATTACCTGGTGCGCTACTGCCGATTGCCGCCTCACCGTGTCCTTCGTCGAACTCGACTTGCTCTTCGCCAACGCAGAATTACCTTCATCACCACCAGCAGCACTATCAGTTGCAGCATCACGAGCAACAATCAGCTTCAGGTGGTCCAATTTCGACAAATGAAGACATAAAACGAGATTTTGATGAAGCAACCGATAGCGGTAGTTTAACGAGCTCCCCTGCGGTCGTCCTGCTGGACTACGGCGAATCCTTAGCCGCCGTGAACGTTGCAACCTTCGCTGCCACCGCGGCGAAGTCGTCTGATAATTATTTAGATAATTTTCAATCGAATTTTCCCTCGTTGGATGCATTCCTGAGCGAGCTAGGCGAGTTGAAGGTGAAAAGCTGTATGACGCCGACTTCCAGCGCAACGGGAGACCATTTAGCCGACGACGACGACGACGTCGAGGACCGCCGGCAGCTCAACCACTTTGACTACAGAGCAAACCGACCGGAAGGGAATGATGAGCGGAGCATTGTAAACAGCTCACCGCAAATGGAACCACAACAAAAACAGACACCGGTAGAAGTTGGCAGTACTTCCGGAACTGCCGTTGCCAGCAGGGGGTCGGTTTGTGCTGCTGCCAGCAGTGGCTACCGAGCGAGAAAGACGAGTAGTGGTTTAAAGTCGAGTAATTTCACCATTGAAAGTATTATGCGAAAGCAGTGAGTGAGTGGGGAGCATTGCACCGCAGGGGCCACGTTTGTTGGTGTGCATTGGAGCGTTTTCAGTCAGGTGCCATAACAAATTTTCCTGGGTAGGCTAAGCGAAAATAGTAAACTAGTCAGAGCTTTGTATTTATTTTTTGTGCACGATGAATAAAGTGAATTTATTATTGGATATGATGCTTTTCATTTGAATGATTTGGCTATTTTGGAGTTGGTCCTTCTAGTGGGAAGTCGTTGGAGGAAACTTTTCTATCTCTAAACTAAGATGGTGATATGTGACCCTTTAAAGGACAAGTTTCTGATGAATTCCCATTGGTCACTTTCAGATCCATCGAACAAGATCTAATTAATTAGTCGTGGGAAGGAAATTAACTAATTTATTGGCCACTCGATCAACACGATTCATTTTTAATTTTCCATGATTTAATTCTGATGAATCCGTTGGTAATAAATAATAAGATCTGCTGCATTTCTGGCGCATCTAAGAAGCTCCCAAAAAGGTTAAAGATGTGAATAACCTCCAGTAGTTCATGCGACGCTAATTCGTAACAAATTAGAGAGAAGAAGCTGTTTGATGAAGGTGAAACTCTTTTGAAAATGGTGTCCATTGTATAGAGAAAAGGAAACGTATTTTAGGATATATGACACTCCACGTAATCAGTAGACAGGAAATACCTAACAGAAGAGGGAGATGTGTTTTTGTAAGTTTTTTTTTGTACAGCAACCGTTTGCTAACTGGGCTGAAACACCAGCCCAGTTACCGAACGCCGCTTTTTAACTGGGCTGGTGGGCTGGTGTTTAAAAATTTAAAAATTTAAAAAATTTAAAAATTTAAAAATTTAAAAATTTAAAAATTTAAAAATTTAAAAATTAAATAATTTAAAAATTTAAAAATTTAAAAATTTAAAAATTTCAAAATTTAAAATTTAAAAATTTAAAATTTAAAGGTTTAAAAATTTAAAATTCTAAAATTTTAAAGATTTATAAAAATTTTATAAAAAATTTTAAAATTTAAAAATTTAAAATTGTAAAAATTTAAAAACTAAAAAACTTAAAAATTTAAAAATTTAAATTTTCAAAAATTTAAAAATTTAAAAATTTAAAATTTAAATATTTAAAAATTTAAAATTTAAAAATTTAAAATTTAAAAATTTAAAATTTAAAAATTTAAAATTTAAAAATTTAAAATTTAAAATTTAAAAATTTAAAATTTTTAAATTTAAAATTTGAAATTTTTAAATTTTTAAAATTTTAAATTTAAAAATTTAAAATTTAAAATTTAAAAATTTAAAATTTAAAATTTAAAAATTTAAAAATTTAAAATTTAAAATTTAAAAATTTAAAATTTAAAAATTTAAAATTTAAAATTTAAAAATTTAAAATTTAAAAATTTAAAATTTAAAATTTAAAATTTAAAAATTTAAAATTTAAAAATTTAAAATTTAAAATTTAAAATTTAAAAATTTAAAATTTAAGAATTTAAAAATTTAACAATTTAAAAATTTAAAAATTTAAAAATTTGAAAATTTAAAAATTTGAAAATTTTAAAATTTGAAAATTTAAAAATTTGAAAATATCAAAAATTTAAACATTATAAATTTAAAAATTTAAAAATTTAAAACTTAAAAATTTAAAAATTTTAAAATTTAGATATTTAAAAATTGAAAATCTAAAAGTTTGAAAATTTTAAAGTTTTAAAATTTAAAATTTTAAAATTTAAAAATTTAAAAATTTAAAAATTTAAAAATTTAAAAATTTAAAATTTTAAAATTTTAAAAATTTATAGATTTAAAAATTTGAAAATTTAAAAATTTTAAAATTTACAAATTTAAAAATCCAAAAATTTAAAAATTTAAAAATTTTAAAAATTTAAAAATTTAAAATTTTAAAAATTTAAAAATTTAAAGATTTAAAAATTTATCCATGTATATATCCATGTACTTTTATAGCTAGAAGCTAAAACTCGCTGACATCTATGAACTTGACGAAATGTAGTGTCTGTGAGAAAATCAAACGAATACGATAAGATGGACGTGGGGAGCGGTTCCTATTATTTCCAACGCGAATGGTCGACAGGATACCCCTTTAAATCCAGAAATTGGTATGTTCATAACTTTAACAATTGTTGAACAGATTTAGATACTTTTAGCCGTTTTGGAATCGGGAGCTCATATACTTTTTGTCCACTGTTAAGGTTCACAGCTTTTGTCAATGATTATACAAGAAATCCTTGAAGTAAGGCCTTAGAGTCTACACACTCTTTGCGGTCCTTAGAATATAAGGTGTTTGCATAATATATTCTGGATCATCCATAAAATCCCTGGAGTAAGACTTTAGTCATCCAAGAAATCTCTGGAGTAAGGTCCCAAAGTCTACCCACGTAGTCAAAGGTCTATCGTCGAAATTAAAACAAGGCACATGCTATTTGTGGTACTTAGCATAAAATTTATTCAAAGTATATGTTCCGGGTCATTCAAGAAGTCTCTGGAGAAAGGCCTTTCGATCTACACGTGTAACCAACGGTCTATCAACTAGTTTCAAGAGTAGTACATGCTCTTTGTGATCCTAAGAATAAAATGTGATCATCGCTTATGTTCTGCGCTATCCAAGAAATCTCTGGAGTAAGGCCACAGTCATACGAGAAATCCATGAAGAAAGGCGTTGGGGTCCACTCATGTAAGCAAAAGTCTATCGGCTAGTTTTAAAAGTGGTACGTACTCTTTGTGATGCTAAGAAAATTTGATCACTTTATATAATCTGCGTTATCTTAGAAATCTTTGGAGTAAGGCCTACACGCGTAGCCAAAGGTGTGTCGACTAGTTTCATAGAGTGATACGTGCACTTCGAGGTCCTTAGAATAAAATGTAATTTGTGGTACTTAGAGTAAAATCAGCAGTGATTCAAATCGTTCGGGGCTGTCAGTTTGAATATGAATCTGGAACATTCATTTTCCCAGCAGCTGTTCTGGATTCATTTTTTATACCAGTCAAATGTCAAAAAAATAAAACTGGTATAACGCTCAGTTCTATTTTTTGCAGATTTGAATCACGAGTTTTAAATATTTTCAATTGTTTTGGTGTATGAATGCGTCATTTTATCTACGGATCAATCCACTTTGCAATTACGGCGCCTTTCTTGACAGCAACATAATAATTTCATTTAATTGAAAATTTGAAAAACATGAATGGAACACTGCTGGAGAAACCAACATGTTTGTTCTATTTTGCTCCAGATGCAAACTAGAATAGTGGTCGAAAATTTGGAATGAAACTGAATCACTACTGATTTCACTCTTAGCATATCTATGTTCAGCGTTATCCAACAAATCTCTGGAATAATGCATTAGGATCTACTCTACACGTATAGCCAAAGGTGTATCGTCTCTCTTCTCTTCTTCATTCCAACTGGAACTTGGTCTGATTTTCAATATAGTATTCGCTTAGCATTTTCTCAGTTATTAATTGAATGTTTTCTATGCCCACAATTTGCATGTGTATGTATCGTGTGCGACACTATGCCCAGGGGGTTGGAAATAAAAACACCCTAGACCAGAACGAGAATCTAACTCGCCATCTTCAGATGAGCAATCATACGGCTTTGTTCGCAAGGCTAAATGGAGACCCCAAACATGTATCAACATGTTTTAAAATTGGTACATTTTCTTTGGGGCCCTCCTTGGCCTAGAGGTAAGATGCGCGACTATAAAGCAAGACCATGCTGAGGGTGGCAGGATTCGATTCCCGGTGCTGGTCTAGAAAATTTTCGGTTTGGAAAATGTCTCGACTTCCCTGGGCATAAAAGTATTATCGTGTTAGCCTCATGATATACGAATGCATAAATGGTAACTTGGTTTAGAAACCTCGGGGTAATAACTGTGGAAGTGCTGAAAGAACTGTTTGGAAACTGTTTGGAAGCCGTAGGTATAGGATTGATAATTTTAAAAAAGTCTCCCATTTATTTCGCACAATAATTAATATCTTTCAACCATTTATTTCACTCCTAATTGATCCAATTAAAGGAAATAAAAATGTAGATTCCGTATATTCGCTCTTCGTTGCAAAATCACTGTGCAGCAGTGAGATTTTCCACTTTTACAAAACGGTATCATCATATAAACACCTACCTCAAAATCGTCACAGATCTCGATACAATCATTGCTTGAAGCTGTTAATCACCACACTATAATTCTAAACTAACGCACTTCAATCCTTCCTATTTGTTCGTTTCACCAGAACTTTTATAAACATATTAGAATACATTTAAAAATGTATCCTCAAACCGCACAAAAATTCACCTCGGCCTAAGAACTTCTAGCCGAACCGTGCTGCCAAAAGGCCAGGAGCCTCTTTTAGTATGAAAATAATCCTTCATTGTTAATAGGAAAACTGTCTAATACGTTGACGCTTTTATGTTATTTATAATTCTATTTGGAAGAAGTTTGGATGAGTGAATGAATCTTTTCAAACAAACAAAATTTATTATGAATAATACCATCTGGCATCTTGTTGTCGTCGATCGTGCATATTTTTGTTTACGTCGCATTTTCTACCGTCCCGAGAGAGAATAAGAGTAAAATGTTGAGAGATTGAGTGAAATTTTGCTTAGGCCGGGAATTGATTTGCAGTGGGCCGGAAATGCATTCGCTATGACTGAAATAAGTGCTGCGTTATTTTAAATCAAATAAAAGCTTTTTTAAACGATGTTTAGCAAGAATAGTAATTTTTAAAGCAGAAGTGAACCCAATAGCAGTATTGCACGGCCCACAAAATTCAGGAAAAGTTGCTTCCTGTCATAAATATCAATTAAATAATGCAGGTATGGATGTTAGGCCGGGAACGGGGTAAGAAACCCTATAATGCAGACTATCGAATTCTTGAGCGGAAAGTACTGCGCTCAATAATGACGATGGAAGACGTTGGCACTGGTGGAAAATGGTGAATGACGCAGACGCGTGAATCACGAGTTGTACCAAGCGTACAAAAATGAACACGGAGATTTGAGATTACACATTTTATGTTTCAAAATCACCCACCTTGAACAGATATATGGAGCTGTCAAAAAGGTGGGTGATTTCAAATTTATGAAAATGTGCTAAAAGCACCCACCTTGAAGATGTTGTATGTGGTCACGAATGTGGGTCTTTTCCACTCTATTTTGGCTGAAAAAAAACTTAACAATTTTGACAAAAGCCAAAAGATCGTCGCGGCATAGCAAACGTATTTTTTTGAAAACCTCATAAAAATATCGGCTTTTTATGTAAAATAATTAATAATCGTTTGTACATAATCAACGACTTACAGGTAAGCGTTTTCTAAATATGAATTCTTCCATTTCTATATGAAATTTTCTCTTTTTTCCAAATTTAAAGATCTGAGGGATTATCATTCGTCATGGAGAAAAAAAGAAGCGTATTGATATCCTGTCCAAGCCCTGCTGCCCGGCGAATAGCATATTGTCCCTCCCGAATGTGAACAGATTGTCGTCCTCCGCCGCCGAAAGGATTTGAAGTTTGCCTCCTCCAAGGCACAAACCAATCCAACAAAACGTGAACAAGAATATATCGGAAACACTATGGTAAAGATGAGGAAACCATATTTTTCCATTATACATTTTATTATTCAGTTGAAATGTATTATGTAAAGGTTTTGTATTTAAATAAAAAAAAAAACAGTTGATTGGCATATCGTGTGATTTTCAGTTTCAAATAAAAGGGAGAATTATCTTTCATTAGTTTCACAATATTATTTTTATGTAGGTGGGTATTTTTCACCCACCTGGCGAAAATTTTGTTTTCAGAAGGTGGGTTAAAAAAGCACATCCATTTTGACGTACAAGCTTCGTACTCACTTATGGGTATAGACGGTTTACCCACCTTGTGGGTTAGTCCACTTTTCTCGAAGGTGGGTGAAAAATCACCCATTTCTGAGTTTTCTCATTTCTCCGTGAAGACGTTGGCAGGCTGATAAAATATGGCAGATTACAATGGACAGGACTTGTGGTGGTGCGTATGCCGGAAGAGAGACTAGCAAACGTTATGTTTAGCAGAGAACCTGGAAGAGGACGTCGGCACCGGGGTAGACCCCGCACTTGCTGACTGTGTGCAATCGAGGAAGATGCGCATGCGGCTGCCATGCAGGGAGACTGGCGACTGACCCATGATCGTTTGACCTGGAATAAGAAATTACGTTCGGTTTTGCTCCGGACAACACGGAGTGTACGACCATCATAGATAGGTAGGAACGAATTAAAAATTCTGATTATTGCAGCAATCTATAATTTATCTCGTGAGTTCAACATTATAACAATGAATATCAATTTAGTCTACATTTAGACGGTTGGAGCCGCTTGGGTACATGAAGCTACCAGTTGCGTCAGATATATCTCCATCTGCGTGAACTTATTATTGACTCCTATACATCGTTGTTTATGTTGAGATAAGTTTATTTCAAAGTTCAGTTTTCTAGAAATTATTGGGTTTCTTAAATGTAATACCGTCGTCGGGGGTGACAATGGGTCAAATGGGGGTGAGAATGGGTCACTGTTTCAACTACTTAGAATGCTTGAAGAATAGATTTAATGTATATGAGGGGAAGAAGACTAAAGTATATGAGACCGTTTTGAACGATTTTGCTCTATGACCTCCAGATTTCCAGTGAGAGCGATGACCCATTCTCACCCCCAGACCCATTGTTACCCCCCATGGCGGTATGTTCAATGTTCATCTCGTTCAACCAATCCAAGAAAAAAAAATAAGCATTACACCCTATGCTAAGAGATGTTTTTTGTCAGTTTTTAATGAGAGATGAAGGAGAATGTGGAGTTATCTTCAGCATGTGTTTATAGATTCACACCTCAGCGTGTCAATTGGTGAACAGCAAGCAGTGACTCACTCCTTCTTGTCAGATCGCCGTGGCGTGCACGTGCACACGCATCCACGAAGAGCCGCTGCCATTCTGTTTCGTTGAGAAATTTGTCTCAAATAACGGGAGATTTTTTTCAAGGGAAATTCAACTTTAGTTTCCACGGGAAATTCAAAAAGGTTTCAGAGAAAATATTCTGAACTTTCAAGGGAGGTGTGTTCGAACTTCTACGGACATTTGTTTGAATTACTTCGGAAATTATGTTTGAATTGCATCGGGAAATTTGTTCGAGTTATCCCTAAGGAATCTGCTACAATTACTAAACATAAGCATTACTACATAGAGTAAAGGAAACTAAAATAAACTTTTTTTTTCGAAATTATATATGAATCGGTTAAAATTAAACAGAAATAAAATTTCCGAATTCAGGCAAGATTGTATGACAGTTAGTTACATATGAGCATTACGTCGTAAACAGGGATCATATGTTCTTCTGTGAAAACGGGAAACAAATGAAAGACACCTAAAAAAGAAACACAAAATTGTATTCCTCTGCCTATAGTTGCTTTCATTTTACCAAATTATTTTTTCCCTCGTAATAGAGATTTATAGTATCGAATATTATCATATCTCCCGCAACATGTTGAAGGTGATGACAGCACGAAAAGCGAGCTAAATTGGCTCTCTAAAGTGATGGTTATGCGATTGGATCGTTTAGTATCGGGTTTGGCAGTATGTACTGGATCCCAGGAGGGTAGAACACAGAAAAACCGAACTAGATAGCAATATGACAGTGGCTCCGTTTCACAGCTCGTTGTTTTGAGCGATAACTTCACGCTGCTGCTAAGCTTGTGTCATGGCGCGACGCGATATTGGGTATCCCTGCGCTGATAGTCCTGCTGGATGATGACGATGGTGCCAAGGAGTGGGACGAAATAAATGCCACTCTAAATGGCACTACCGAATGGGGACTCCAATCCGGTCGGTCCCGGTGCTTCCAGAGAGACAGTCAGTCAGTCAGTCACTCACTCACTAAGGGGTGGTCGTTAGGAAATCCGCTGCCTCGGTTTTTATTGAACACTTACTCACCGGTATACGACGTAACCTGTTGGAAGCACCAGGAGGATACTGCCGTAAAGCTGTGTGCGGTGGAAACACTGAAATGTTTATGTCGGCATATATAGATGGAGCGGTGGTGGTTTACGCTAGGGAAAGCAAATATGAAGTCGAGGAGGTGTTTATTTTTCATGTAAAAATCAACGATTATTGCTATATAAGCGCTTGTCGTAGAAGCATCTTGACAGAACAAACGAGTTCCTCGTGAAAAAAGTCAATCAAATTTCATGCTTGAATGTGAATTGGCACTTGATTGGATTGGCGACGATTTCATATTTTTATTTTAGAGTCAATAGTTTATGCTGGAATTGTGAGAAAATGTTTTGTATGCACTATTTTATATTTTAGAAATTATAAAAGGGAAATCTGCAACTCATTGGAATCTATTACACTAGAACTATGAAATGATTTGGATTAATTTGATCGTAACTAGATTTAAACTTGATTATGCTCTAATGAGATGAATCCGCAACAAATGACTTTCTATTAAAAGTTGTTTCAGATAAATTAAATATAATATGCAACCCATGATGATTTTGATGATGGCAATGTAAATATTGAATGATCTGATGGTTGCGTATGGAAAAGTTTTGTTCAACAAATTGCAACGGACTCTTGCCTGTAGATGAGGGCACTCTTATTGATATGTAACCAAACACCGCATCCTGTGCACTATCTTATCCTCCTTTTTCAACCAGAATCTGGAATCTTTCCTTGACTTACCGGAAAACTCTACCATTGCATTTGGCAATGATACTGTACCGGTTTGAATTATGGCACATCGCCATCCTCTCCTACGCTCTTGCCATTTGTTTCAGTTCAGTTTCGGCATTGGAAGCATGCGTTGAAATCTGCAGTCAGTGCGGATGTCTGCACAAAAGCCCGGAGGTTCGGGTGGTAATGCAAACACCCACACACATTTCCATGCTGTTTCTCTTAGCCTAAGTGATTTAAGTTAATATTTGCATAGAATATCCATAAATTATCGAATCTGTAGCTCAAATAAATCATGCTAAATTTTATTAACATGGGCGCGTATGAATATGTTCCGAAATGTAGGTTTGTTCCAGATATTGACCGAATACCGAAGGGTCGACTTTTGGATGGCTAGAGTATGAATGCAAACCATGCGGCATTATGCAAACGATGTGGTTGTTTTTCAAATGCATTAGTAAATTTGGAAGTAGTAATAATTTTCGCTTAATTACGCTACGCAACAAACACACTATTTAATTATTAACTTCTCTAGTGACATAATACGACTTAGAACTAATGGTAAATGGCATATTCCAGAACATAATAATAACAAAGAATCTATTAAAAAAAATGAATCGAATAATTCTGCAATAACATCCATATCGACAACTGCATTTCCACACTTCCTGCCCCAATGACTCAAATGCATATGCGAACTCATATGTTAGATTCCGAAGGCAATATTCCGTAGACATAAATCTTCACGCAATGATCGTTTTGTGCATCGCATGGCTGTAGCTATTACGGTTGCCAGCCAAGTTCCGTCCGAAAACGTCGAATTCACAAACCCCGAACAGAAGCGCCGGAACTTCTTTTTAACCGTTCTGTCCATAGTCGACAACTAGCGACCATCGTCGTCGTCGCCGTTGCTGGCCAAAGTTGTTCCTTAGCAGCTAATGGAGAGTAGCAGACGATGACGACGTCGACGACGACAAACGCCCGGCTCGGCTTTCTAGGTACCCTCTCTCCGTCCGAAAGGAATCATTTTAAAATGCATTTGCATTTCAATTATATGCGGCGTTATGTGAAATATACATTTGGCAAACGGAATTTGCACATAAATTGAATTTTGCTTCGGTATTTTTTCCCTTTTAGGAACCTCTCGTTGTCTGCAGTAACGGCGGCCGTTCGCTCTAGCTGGTTGCTTCGAGAAGCCATGTTTTAGGAGATTCGTTCAGGCGGAACACACACGACGGGTTTGGCTGTTGCGCCATCGTAACCTATTTGGCTACGGAGGTAGGTAAATATGGTCTAAAAAGGATAACATAAAAACAGAATTCCTTTTACAAACGCCAATTCTTGTTTTTTGTTTGTTACTACAGTAAAAACGGAGATAATTTCTACATCCAAATCAATGCCGTCGTAGATAGAATTTCTAGACATCATGAACGAAAACCTCCAGCTGATTCTGTTGTAACAACGACATGGTTATCGGTGGATCGCTCTTCTTGATAGGGTTCAAATAGACCACATCTGCATCAGCCAAAATTGACTGTGATGTGCGGAGTGTGTCTGATCATTACCTTCGTGTCGGCAAAATGCGCCTGTGCATTATACGAATTCGTCGTCAGGAAAAGAGAGTCGGACGACGCGAAGGTTCAACACTTAACGATTGGAAGATGCCACAGTCCGTCATTGAAGAATTGTTCTACAAATATCTCGGAAGGAGTTCGCGTAGAACATCAATAGACTGCCATCATCTTCACTTTGCGACAATGATCTGGGCGAATTGCAGACTTTAATTAGGATAGTTTTGATCACCGTGTGATTTATCTTGAACTGCAAACTTGTTGGATTAAAAACAAGTAAGGGGTGATGCAGGCGACTAGCCGTTTCGTAGGACTTTTGATATGTGGTCAAACTATTTTTTGGACATTCCGCGTAGCAAAAAACTCGTTCTTGGATTGAGTTAGCTCGCAGCTAAAAATAAATATATTCATGAAAATATATAGCAAATCATATTAGATATCCTGTCTTACAATTTGTCTGGAATAGTGTTGCAATATTGAGCCACAGAACCGATTCAGTATGTAAATATAATATGTAATTCATCTATATAGGAAGGCTCCACCCCACTACCCCGCATGACAGTACACCTCATTACATTACCCCGAAAGGTACAGTACTCCGAATGGGACACTACCCCGAGATACCGATGAATCGCGAAATGAAAAAAATGCAAAGTATAAAAAATATGCTACTTAGAGTTACTTAGAGAAACGCAATAAAGATTCTGTTTAACCAAACATTTTTTATTTACGTGTAATTAACTTGGACTGTCATTCTACGCCATTATTATCTGGGAAAGTGCTATTGTACGAGAGAGGAGATAATAATTTTCTAATTTATAATTTATTTGAACACCGTCTTCAATTAATGGATTGCACAGACTGATTGTTTGACTTAATTCTATTTTTAAAAACTAATTTACTGACATTTACTGAGTCTGCAGCATAAATCTAATGGATTATTTTGGCTTAAATGGGTGCGGCGGCCAAGGATACATAGCAGTTGACGATTTCTGAGTTGACGAGACGGTGCATGAAATCGAACATTCTCCAAGATGTAACTCACAGCAAAAAAAATGTTAATATCCCATGACGTAACATTGGTTAATGTACTTAAAAAACCTATGTAATAGCCGATTTGATGTATTTTCAAGTTAATTCGATGTATTATTACATAACTGAACGTAGAATCTAACGGACAAAATATTTTTTCGGTTGCGCGCAAAGTACGTAACATTACCTCTATAAATCGGTAATTTCTTACACATAAAATGATGCACATCATGTCAGTTGGAAAAGAAGCGTAATATTGCATACTCATGTAGTATATTATGTTAAATCAACGTGAAATTGCTGAACATTGCAGGAATCCCACTCAAACCCGCCACTCGAAACGAACTGTCAGTCAGAGAAATAAAATCAAATATACTATATTAACAATATAGTTCACTCTGGCTGATTCCAACGGACAACACAGTAGCGACGCGGTGTCACAAAGGGCAAGCAATGTAATAAAGAGACCTTCCGGGGGTGTTTAAAAGTAGAATGCAATATGCAGTATAACATGTCGAAATAATATGCTAGAAATTATCCTTTGACCCCATTTTGATACCTTAGTTTGAAAATAAAATTTAAAAAAAAATTAATTCAAATAGTTAAACATTGTAAATTAAGTGTAATTTTTGCGATTATGGCACCCCTTGGCTATCGTTTTCAGGCGTTAGTTACCCTTTGTGACGCAAGATGGTGTGATTATGCTGTCCGTTGCCTAATATATGGAGATTTATGAAGTGAGCTATATTGTTAATATATAATATTTGAAAAAAATGCTTGTTGTTGGTTGACGAACATGTCGGTGCGTGAAGAAAAACTTGTTGTGCGAAGCATGAATCTTAAATAAACTGCATTTTAAGTGTTCATTAAATATAAAGCATGGATTTTAAATATAATTGCGGGGATCGAGTGTTTGTTAAGTTCAGCATGAATTGAATTAAGTTCAGGATGGAAGGTAAGTTTCCGATCGGCAGGAGGTTTATTGCTATGTTGAAATGTACCCATACAACTATTTTTTATTGTTGCAGTCATCGTAGAATTTTACGCATAAGTGTCCAGCCAACGAGTATTCCGGAGTTGAGTGTCAGTGTTCAATTATTGTCGGTGTTTTCGGCCCTAAGCAAAACGGCGGAGAAATGGTGCGACTGAACGGCTGCTAGCAGGAAATGGGAAACCCCAACGCTACCCGGTAAAACGACGAAAAAGTGTTATACCTAATACAAACCCCATTCGATTTTGACAACAAAACCATTCGATTTTGGCATCAATTTTTTATTTTTTAAATCACTTGTAAGTCACATAAATCTTATAATCTTCGTAAGCAAAATTGGTTAGAGCCCTGAACCGACGTAAAAAAAATCATGAAAACAAATTTTAATTTTTAATTTTTAGTTTTCAGGCTAAGTTTTAAACTTTGAATTTTTATTTTTTTATTTCTAATTTTTGATTTTGAATGTTTAATTTATAATTTTTATTTTTCATTTTTATTTATTATTTAAGATTTTAAAATTTATTTTTAATTTTTAATTTTTATTTATTATTTAAGATTTTAAAATTTATTTTCAATTTTTTATTTTTTATTTTTTATTTTTTATTTTCAATTTTTAATTTTTAATTTTTAATTTTTACTTTTTAATTTTTATTTTTTATTTTAAATTTTAAGTTTTAATTTTTTATTTTTATTTTTAAGCCGATTGGCAGCGGCGCACAGTGGCGGAAGCCAGCACTAAACTTAAACAATTTTTCTGACTGAGGCCCATATTTTTTAATTTAACACATATTGTATCAGCTAGTTTTAAAAAAAATATTGTGGCTTGGAAACTAAATTTTTGGTGTCTTGTTGAAATTGATGCCGTAAAGTGTCTCCTGAACAAATATGTATGGGAAAATGAATTTTGGTTAAACTTTTTTCGGGAAAGATTAGGAAATATCTGGTAGAAAATCTATTTTTTGTCTACTTTCCGGTGGTTAGTGTGGTGGGTTGCGCCAAAATGAATTCATCGTTCCAACATTTCTCTGTGGTGAAATTTTGAACGCAATCTCAGGTTTTGTCCGGGATTTGTATTGGTAGCGGTTTTAGGTCAGCACTCATTTAATTGAAATTGTTTTATAATTTTTCCTAATGCTCCTGAAAGAAATCTCCTGATGTTCATTCGGAAGTTGATTTAAAAATTCCTTCGGAGGTACCTCTGGAAATTCTCCAAAAGTTCATCCCGGAGATTTTCAGAATGATGCTCGAGAAATTCCTCCAAAATTCCTTTAGAAATTCCATAGAAAATCTGTCCACTAGGACATAATTTCCTAAACTGTGGATAACGAGCGTATCTTTCGCGGGTCACCTAGAAGGAACTTCTGAGATATTTCCGGAGTTATGGGGGAACCTCTGCAGAAATTTTTGGAGAACTTTCAGAGAAATTCTTGGAGGAAATACTAGATGATTTTTGAGCGGAAATTTCCTGAAGAAACATTTTTTTTTTGCTTTATTAATGTGTTTTTTGAAGGAACATTAGGGAGGAAGTCCTGGAGAAACTTCCGGAGGAATCCCTGGAGGAATTCTTGGAGGAACTTCCGGAGGAATTCCTGAAGGAACATCCGGAGGAATTCCTGAAGGATCTTCCGGAGGAATTCCTGAAGGAACATCTGAAGCATCTTCCGGAGGAAATCCTGAAGGATCTTCCGGAGGAATTCCTGAATGATCATCCTGGAGGAATTCCTGAATGATCATCCGGAGAATTTCCCGAAGGATCTTCCGGAGCAATTCCTGAAAGAACTTCCGGAGAAATTCCTGAAGGATCTTCCGAAGCAATTCCTGAAAGAACTTCCAGAGAAATTCCTGAAGGATCTTACCGAAGAATTCCTGAAGGAGCTTCCGGAGGAATTCCTGAAGGATCTTCCGTAGGAATTCCTGTATGAACTTGTGAAGGAAATCCTGTATGAACTTCCGAAGGAATCCCAGTAGGAACTTCCGAAGGAATTCCTGTAGGAACTTCCGAAGGAATTCCTGTAGGAAATTCCGAAGGAATTCCTGTAGGAACTTCCGAAGAAATTACTGTAGGCTTTTCCGAAGGGATTGCTGTAGGAACTTCCGAAGGAATTCCTGTAGGAACTTCCGAAGGAATTCCTGGAAGAACTTTCGAAGGAATTCCTGGAGGAACTTCCGGAGTAATTTCTGTAGGAACTTCCGGAGGAATCCCTGGAGGTACTTTCGGAGGAATTCCTGGAGGAACTTTCAGAGGAATTCCTGGAGAAAAATTCCAGAGTAATTCCTGGAGGAACTTTCGGAGGAATTCTTGAAGGAACTTCCGGAACAATTCTCGGTGAAACTTCTGAAGAAATTCCTGGAAATATTCTTAGATGAATTTTTAATGCCTGAATCAAGTTCACGTCGACCCACCAAAAATAAAAAATAAAAAAATGAAAATTGAAAATTAGAAGTTAAGGAACATCCGTAAATTACGTAACGCTTAGAGGGGGAGGGGGTTTGCCAGAAGTGTGGCCAAATTTTCAGATGTTCCATACAAAAAGTGTGACATAGGGAAGGGGTTGAAAATGGGCAATTTTAGCGTTTCGTAATTAATGAATCTTCCCTAAATCAGATGGTATAATTAAGAATTGGAACTCAAAATAAAAAATTACAACTTAAAAATCAAAATTTTCATATTTGAAATCGAAACTACAATTTAGAATTGATAATTTAATTGATTGATTAATTGATTTTAATTGATTTAAAACTAAAAACATCAAGCTTTAATCAAAATAAAAAATCGAGTAAATGTATAAAATATTATTTGTAGAAACAAAAAATGTGTCAAAAATAAATAAAATGTAAAATTGTATACTCTGAAAATATGTTTTTCAGCATGAAAGAAATAATCCGAATTCCCCTACCCTGCTTCCGGAAGCGGGATTCATCCCATCCGGTTTTTACGTCGTTTATTCAATTACGTCGAAAATGTATTACATCGTTTTAATTTGAGAACGAAATATCAAATACGTCAACTTTTTAATACATCATTCAGATGTAATAAAGCATCTTTTTTACGACGGGGATGATGTGCATCAAATCTGATGTGATATTACTTTTTATTTTTTACTGTGGCAGTCGATGATGCACGTTATGACGTCTAAGATAAATGTTGCGGGAGAACAGGGTGCTTTTGGCCGATTTCTTTTAGCAGTTCGCAAACTCCAGTTTTGGGTGCGAATACAGCTTTAAGCTGGAATATTTTATTTATTTTACATTTTAGTTACGTTTAAATATATGATTACTCACAATTTTCGGTGTTGTGCATGTTTAACTATGTTTGCCTTTTGTACCTCCCATAACGTCCTATGTGTCTGCATTAGAGCGATTCCAAGCAACAGCATCAAAATTTAAGAAAATTTTTAATTCATGATTTTCTATTGAGTTGAAACTTTGCACAGTTTTTCAATTTCATCTAAATCGTCATTTTTCGATATCAAATCTTCATATTGAGTCACGACTAACTTTTCAAAAGGGTGTATGTGAAAATGGTTCAAAAATATTTAAAAAGCTGCACAGCAAAAACGGAATGTTCGATTGTTATGATTTTTCAGCAAAGTTAGACAACTAAATGGTGATTCTTAAGAAAAAGTGCACAGTAAAAAAAAATTTGTTTTTGCCTTTAAAAATATCATTTTTGTCACAAAAACTCAAATATCTCAAAACCCTATTTTTTTTTCGAACGTAATTTTTTAGGAAAACGGTCCATTATATTAGCTATCTGCCATGAAAATTTGGTGATGGTAAACTAATAAACAAAAAAGTTATGACATTTCAAACATTTCACAATTTTCACATATAGTAAACAAAAAAAAAATATCCGTGTATTTTTTTTCAATAATCGCAGTTTGATGCTGATTTTATTGTTAAGGGCCTTGCGTGAGTTAAACAAGTTGTTTGTATGATATTCCATATTTATGTATTCATCGATATTATGTATATTATATGTATAAATATTATATGTATAAATAAATAAAAATGAATTAATATTATCCTAAGTATTAAATTAAATGTGGCAGTTACACAATGTTGTTATAGAAACTCTAAGAGTTTTGGGTTTGAATTTTGGTATGGGTTATGATATCATGAAAACAGTTTATTAATACTTATTTTTATTTATTTTATTCAAATTTTTAAAATATCGAACACTTTTGAATTATTATCAGCACAGTTTGAGTATAGTTTTGCTTTAATTTTATTTTCCGACAATGGAATGAAACAGTGAAATTTTTGGGTTCCTTGGATCGTTTTCGCGTTATTAAATTGCTCGCTGAGCTCCGAAGCCTTTATTTCGTACTCTTCAGTAGTAGTAAAACAAAATGATAATTTGGTTAAATCTTTTTCTTTTCTACGATTTGCCCAATCAAAAAGTTCTTTCGCAGTTTTAATTGGATGCTCACGTTCTTTGGCTAAACTTGCTCTTGTGGCCATGCGCTTTATTGTTCCTCCAATAGCATCACAAGGACCATTGCCATGTGATGTAGCAAAAATGCCATTCTGCATCAATTCCGTACATTGATTTAAATTGACATAGGCTCGAAAAATTCTTACGATTTTGTACTGCGACGCTGCTCCATCAGACATGAAATATATCTTTTGACTTCTTTATGCTTATCAACGCGTAAAAAGTTAATCATTTTTTCAATGAACAAGTTTACGGATACTGAATCGTGTCTTAAATCTTCGGAAATTATAATAAAACTTAAGTGTTCAATTTGCGTACTTCCATTAAAATAAATAACGAATGGATGAATTGTAGCTTGTTGTACGTTCCAGTGATGGGACTGCACTTCATCTTGCAATACAAAGCTGTAATTTTCAGAAAAATCACAAATGACTAAAAATTCACCATTTTGTAATGTATTTTTCGTATTTTTTAAAAAGCTGGATTGTTCTGTTTTAATGAAATCGTGAGGGATTAAACTTTCTAATTTCAAGCAAAAATATGACACAAACTCATCTACAGGTTTTACAATAGTTTCTATGTCACACCTATCCGTGGTCACCCATTGCTCAAATGATAACTGATCAATATATTTTTCTTCAAACTCAGCGAATAAAGTATTTTCCAATGATGAAGAATCTGGACAATCCGAACAAGATCGTAGATAGCAATTTGATGTTGTATTTTCACACAAAAGACTACCAGTTAACATTTTAATATCCTTTGTTAAATTGATTCTTTTCAAACTATGTAAAATAAGATTAATATTCTCATGGGTTGTGCACACACACACATTATGTGTTCCTGAATTGGAAAGAAGCTTACATTGCCTTGGCTGAAGGCTTGCAAATGAGGAAAACCTATTTTAATATTATCGTGAATTTCCTTGAAGCGTGTGTACGCTTCTTTCAAAATCGTCATCATTAATCGTTTTGGATTGCTTGACGCTTTCCATCTTTTTTACTGATACATAATCTTTTGACCAGGCATAGCTCGACTTACTTCATCATCTTCAAAATATTGAACTACTATTTCTTTTGTCTCATCTGTTAATGCAGTACTAGACCTAGTATTTTTGGTTGAAAGACAGTTATTCTTCAATTGTTTTGCCTCTTTTACTGTATTTCTATTGGTTTTGAACTCATCAATGGCATCCTGAATAGACCACGAACTTGGCAGCATCGACAAAATCAATAATTTTTCTTTCCTTGTCGTGGCTGCATTCGAGAACCTTTCCTTCATATTTATAATTACCTCATCGTAGTCTGTATTTTCCACATCATCAGGTCCTAATTTGAAGAGGTTTCTTCGTACAGCTTCGTTTATTTCACGGTATTTTTTCTCCGGGTAATAAACGTAGTCCATCTTACTCCATTTAATCGGAGTCACTTTTATCCCAGCTATGCCCTCGTTAAAGCGTTCGATGTTGACCTTTTGGATACACTCATCTTCCGATTGATTTGTTGAAACAGATTTCGCTGATGGTACGGTGGCAAGGCTCTCAGCACTTAATACTTCTGGTAATTCCTCAGTTGTTGTCGATACATCTGGCAATTCCTCAGTTGCTGTCGTTTTCGAACTTCCTGCGCTCTGCTCAACCGATGATATACAGATTGCTCTTTTGTCAACGTTTAGACGGCAGGACGTGCAAATGCGTAAATTTGTATTCAATGTGGACATTGGAGCATAACCAGTCGCTTTCAGTTTATCTATGGTGCTTTCGGTGAGATTTCGTAACTCTTTTGAACACTTTTTTCCATCAAACGGCCTACAACAGTTGAGAAAAGCGGCTACTCATGTTGTTCGTAATATTTCAATAAACAAAATCACTTTTAAGTTTTTACTGACTAGTTTGGTGTCATTTGCTTGACTGAAGAAAAAAATTACTATAAGATCTTTAACAACGTAAGTAATTTTTTTGCTTTTTCGTGAGCATTGTCATGGTATGTACCTATCATGCATTTGTTGTTGTTGAAGATACCCGTTTCCTCCCGATCATAAAGTCTATTCTCTAAGAGGTATATTTTTTGCAGGTAAACTATAGACGTACACGTGTATATAAATCTTTGATTTTGCAGCTTTTGTCTTAAAAATAACATTTCTGATATGTCTCTATCAACGTTATTATCAACAGGTTTCAACACTATTAAAAGAATTTTTCGCCAGTCACGTGCAATGAAAATTATGACACTATCAATACTTTTGATCACAACACTGGATCGTGTCTAAGTTTCTTATAGATGCTATGAATAATTAAATCAAAATATCATGAAAACAACTTGTTTAAATCACGTCCCTTAACAATAAAATCTGCATCAAACTGCAATTCTCGAAATAACTTACACAGAAAAAAAATTTTTTTACTAAATGTGAAAATTGTGAAATGTTTGAAATGTCATAACTTTTTTGTTTATTAGTTTACCATCACCAATATAATGGACCGTTATATAGCTAATATAATGGACCGGTAGATAGCTAATATAATGGACCGTTTTCCCTAAAAAAAATTACGTTCGAAAAAAGATAGGGTTTTGAGATATTTGAGTTTTTGTGACAAAAATGATATTTTTAAAGGCAAAAAAAATTTTTTTACTGTGCACATTTTCTTAAGAATCACCATTTAGTTGTCTAACTTTGCTGAAAAAATCATAACAATCGAACATTCCGTTTTTGCTGTGCAGCTTTTTAAATATTTTTGAACCATTTTCACATACACCCTTTTGAAAAGTTAGTCGTGACTCAATATGAAGATTTGATATCGAAAAATGACGATTTAGATGAAATTGAAAAACTGTGCAGAGTTTCAAATATTTTCGAAATGGTCGCTCAGGATCGACTGACATGCCCCCGTGGAATGCCTCATTATAATCTGTGTTGTAGTTCTAGACTAGATTTGATTCATTTAGTTCAATTATTCAAATAACTCACTGTGATAAATAATAGTATTAAGTACTAGTTTTAAGTAGCAATTTGACTGATTCTAATTATCGCTTCACACCAACTGTCGAATCCTCAACTACTCTTCTTTTCCACTTCTACTTTAAATTCTTCCTATATCAACCGATCTGTCGCGATGACACTCTGAGGCAGTGCTGGCAGCAACAATAAACATCCTTGGAAGCATCACTCGGCGGTCTGCTAATGGTTGCAAGTCAATCAAAGAACAACGGTTTTGGTATGGAGGAAGATTGGCTGGATCGTTCCATGGTAAACGGCGCAAGGCGTAGTTGATGAAGCGTTTCTATATTCTCTCGATGCGGATGTATTCGTGAACGGAATGATACGGAACCCAGATGTGTACTCCATACTCGAGTATGCTACGAATTAGTGCACAATACAGCGATTTAAGAGCATGGACATCATCGAACTGTGCTGTGTTACGCCGTAAGAATCCCAGCATAGCGTTTGCCTTAGCGATGGTAACTGAGATGTGTTCAGTGAAACGAAGCTTGCTGTCGAGAATGACTCCAAGGTCTCTGATCGATGTAACTCTCTGAAGCGCTGTGTGACTCAGACAATAGTCGTAGGTTACAGAAGATCGACAGCGAGTGAATGTTAAGGCTCTGCAGTTCGTCGAGTTCATCTGCATACCATTAATAATGCTTTCTTGCAATATAGACCAATCTCCCTTACATCGTGTGCCTGTAAGACTATGGAAAGAATGGTCTAATAAGCGTTTTGTAGATAGTCAGTTTGGTATGGCGGTGACCTCTATTCGATCGGAGCGTCTTGCGGAGTCTAAAATACGTACGATTTCCAGCCACTATGCGTCTCCGAATTTCTCTGCTGGTATCGTTATCGGAGGTGAGCCCAAGTACACGAAATCTTTAACCACCTCCAATTTGTCACCACCGATAGAAACTCGTGGTGGGTGCACACTGGGGCAGCCCTGGTCCAAACATGGAATAAACCTCTCAGTCATTTAAATGATGAAATTGACCATAGGTATCTTCAGCGAATATCAATATACATCAGTGCCGACATTTTGGTCGATATTCATCATTTTTAGCGATAATCGCATAAATGTCCCAAACGCCAAATAGGCCAAACAGCGTTTTTAAAGTGTGATTTCTTCAGAGAATTTGCTTATCACTTAATTTCGATGAACCCTGCTAAAATTTTGAATTTCCAGAGCCTACTGTGATGATTTATTTGCTTATTTTGAAAAGAAAGACCAGAAAATGAAATTTGATCAGTAATTGTATTTTTTTCAACACTTTTACTATTGGATATTATTCAAAACCATAGATATTGATAAAATACACGATTCGTGGCGGTGATCCAGTTAGGAAAAATGATTTTTGGCGATTAATCGTAGAAAAAAAGCAAATTTATGGTATTTTACACATATGCCGATTATGCGATGGGGTAGAGACGGGCAGCTGTTTATATCGGCAATGGACAAAAAAATTCATGCATTTTTATACAAACACTTTCCCAAAGACATGATATTCGATGATTTTTTTCAAAATTAATTTTACTGAATGCCAGTACTGATGCTATAAAAAATACCTCCTAATGATTTTCGATTAGTTCTTAGTAGTTCTTCTTCTTATTGGCATTACATCCCTACACTGGGATAGAGCCGCCTCGCAGCTTAGTGTTCATTAAGCACTTCCACAGTTATTTACTGCGAGGTTTCTTAGCCAAGTTACCATTTTGCATTCGTATATCATGAGGCTAACACGATGATACCTAATGCCCAGGGAATTCGAGACAATTTCCAATCCGAAAATTGCCTAGAGCGTCACCGGGAATCGAACCCAGCCACCCTCAGCATGGTTTTGCTTTGTAACCGCGCGTCTTACCACACGGCTTATTCTCCTTATACACCCAGAAGAAAATGGATAAAGATTAGATTTGTAAATATTGTACGGATTACTTTGAGCTTTTTATATTAAACAATACCAGTATTTTCATATTCACTTTTAGTAAATAACGTCATATTTGCAAAAGTGTCCTATGTATCTGCTCTGCGTGTTTTCTTATATTTTATAAAGAAGTGTGACAGTAAAATATGAGAAATACAAACAAGAGTAAAAACGCAGATATATTACACTTTTTGTAAATGCATATTAAAAATAGTACATATGTACTGGTATTCAATTGTTTAGTATAAAAAAAAAACTAAATAAAATGTCCATATCATATTTAAACAACTAACCCTTTTTTATTTTCTTCTAAGTCGATACGAATATGTCTTACAAACTTTATCTTCCAGAGGGGCAATAATAATATTTCATCAGTTCTTAAATATATGTTAAACAAATGCGACTTTTATTTCAATCAATCGTACCATGTTGTTCAATTATTTACCCTCCTAACTAACCGAAAATCATTAAGAGGTATTTTTTATAGCATCAGTACTGGCATTTAGTAAAAGTTATTTTGAAAAAAATCATCGAATATCATGTCTTTGGGAAAGTGCTTGTATAAAAGGGCATGAATTTTTCGCATAATCGGCATATATGAAAAATGCCGACTAGCTCGGTGGTCTAGTGGCTACCGCTTCTGCCTTATAAGCAGGAGGTCGTGGGTTCAATTCCAGGCTCGTCCCTTTCCTACTTTGTATTTCTATCTTAGTTCTTTCTGTATTTCACGTTCTACCAACACAATCCCAAAACCTCCTGTGGCACCTATGAGAGGTCGTAGAGTTCTCTGCATCTTTCTTAAGTAGGTGTCCAACTAACCATCCTTCCCTTTCCTCAGCATTCGCAAGGACGTGGCCAGGACAGATCTCGACTATTGGAGGGTACATTGCTTCCATCTAAGAGATAGTGATTAGTCCCAAATCAATATATGTGGTAACGGATGAAAGTGATGCTACTCTCATACAATAGTCTTGGCGTGTACCACCTACGAATTTGTGCGAATTGCTCTATGCTAATGCTAATGCTAATCGACATATGTGAAAAATGCCATGAATTTGCCTTTTTTCCACGATTAATCGCCAAAAATCATTTTTTGCTTACTGGATCACAGCCACGAATCGTGTATTTTACCGATATCTATGATTTTGAATAATATCCAATAGTAAAAGTGTTAAAAAAATACAATTACTGATCATATTTAATTTTTTGGTCTTTCTTTTCAAAATAAGCAAATAAATCATCACAGTAGGCTCTGGAAATTTGAAATTTTTAGCGAGGTTCATCAAAATTAAGTGATAAGCAACTTCCCTGAAGGAATCACACTTTAAAAACGCTGTTTGGACAATTTGGCGTTTAGGACTTTTATGTGATTATCGCTGAAAATGGTGAATATTGACCAAAATGACCAAAATGGTGAATATTGACAGAGTCGCCTCGCCATCGTGTATTTAGCGGCGGGGACTGTCTTTGGTACGGGGTAGCCAGGTTTGATACGCTATGATTTGCTCCCCAATGACCGATTGAGTTGAGGTTTGAGATCGAAAGGTATCGTATGTGAACTGCAGATATGTTAAAAGGGTTGTTTTTTTTTCTAACGAGCGGCCTCTGAGTCTGGATGTTTGGATTATGACATACTGGCCAATCCAAATGTCATGTCTTACTATTCGTATTATTTATATAACACGCAACTACATAATGTGGCTCAGCAGTCTAGGGCAGTTCAAATTTCAAAAATGTTCGAAATTTCCAACTCCCATATGTCTATTAGCATCATTTTGATAATACAAGAGTCCTGGCAAAATTTCAGGCAATTCGGTGACCATTTAGGGGTGGCGCGAAGTCAATTTATGATTATATGGAAATTAGTATGGGAAAAACTTAAAATTTATAAGAAAATTATTTTGAGCGTTTTAGTGGAATGTTTTCACCTGTCATAAGACGAGTTTGAACAATCCCATTGAATTCCACCACTTAATTGTATCCTGACAGATACGTATTTCGACCTCAACAGTAAGGCCGTCTTCAGTGTCTTGTAGTAAGTCGAGTCAAGTACAAGACACTGAAGACGGCCTTACTGTTGAGGTCGAAATACGTATCTGTCAGGATACAATTAAGTGGTGGAATTCAATGGGATTGTTCAAACTCGTCTTATGACAGGCTTGAAATTTATTCAAATCCCCCTGCAACTCTCAAATCGTAATGAATTCAAACAAACATCCCCAACCTCCATTTTTGGAATCTATTTGAGCTCAACCAGTGGGTAACTCATTAATTTTGATTTATATTTCCACTACTACGTTGAGGCTAATTACACCATTTTAGCCATTTATCTCATATTCACACTGTCAATAGAATCGTTCAATCCACCCATAACACATGTGTTATCCCGAGGTCTCATTTATATAGATTCCAAAAAGGGAGGTTGGGGATGTTTATTTGAATTCATCACGATTTGACAGTTGTAGGGAGACTTGAATAAATTTTAAGTTTTTCTCATACAAATTTCCATACAAACATAAATTGACTTCGCGCCACCCCTAAATGGCCACCGAATTGCCTGAAATTTTGCCAGGACTCCTATATTATCAAAATGATGCTAATAGACATATGCATATGTCTCCCATGGGAGTTGGAATTTTCGAACATTTTTGAAATTTGAACTACCCTACTCAGCACCTACATACAACTGATAAAATTTCAATTTATTGTTTTCCAGATATTTTCAAAACAGAAACTGCTATTATTTTGAACAGTTTGACCAGGTGTGTGATTTTTTGGCAGGTGGATCGAGGGGTTTAATACTTGGTGTATGTGTGTTTGTCGGGGAGCAGGTTTGTGGCTTGTCAGAGTTGGATATTTTATATGGGAGTCGATCTCTGCTGCTATTCTTCTGAACACAGGAATACCTGTAACTTGTTTGAAGCTTAACGTTTACGCATATAGGGTAACCACAGCTTCTATCGGCACCATGAACATTTTATTGTCATATCTACACAATTAAGTTTTTTTAATACATTTAAAATTATAATTTGTTTGTTTATTCTAGAATTGCACAAGGAACTGATTCAAACCGACCTCATATGCAGTTACTTTTTTGAACGGATATGACGGATTGTATAAGCCTGTTGACAACATCTGTCGCTTAAAACAAAAGATAAAAATATCGGTCGCTTCTTTTAATACATTCCTAATATTTTGATTTCCTTTTTTTCGTGTATATTCCATTTATTTAAAAAAAATTGTTTTCTATCTACAAAGCAGGAATATTTCATTCATCTATTTCCAGGCTATTTGGTTGAAATTCTCATTATAACTTTCTAGTTTTAAATCCATAAATCTTTTTACAGTTTTCTTTCTATACAGTCAAACCTCCATGAGTCGATGTTCTATTACTCGATATCGGCTCATGGAAGCAAATTATTCCATACTGAAAAATATTTTCTGGGCAACAAAGAGCTTTCCAAGTATTTTCTATTCCACATCTCGATATTTCCATGAGTCGATGGTCCCTTCAATGTCGCCCAATGGAGGTTTGACTGTATTCGTATAATACACATTGCATTTTTTTTAAATAATTAGAGTAAAACTAAAAAAACGTCCGGTTTCAAGCATGCTTATCTATTCCGTATTTATAAATTCTTTGAATAGTTCGTTATTATAAATGACGACGTTAGCATTAATATCTTGATCAAAATTATTAAAAGCATGTTTTATTTTATCCTTTTAAGGTTGCATGGATCGCATCTGTGCAACTACTTACCCCATCCAACTAGCATAAATCCATCCTGTGACAACTGTGGAGATGCAGAGGTGATCTCGGTCTCTAGTAACAACAGATGTCACACCAACTATTCCTTCCTATCCCAGATGACCGTAAGGACGTGGCCGGCGCCGTTATTGATCCATTAATTACTGAGCTCTCGACCTGTGCACATTGAGGTTGGAGAGCTAATCCCAAGCCCCAACTGTTGGTTCCCTGTGCAATTTCGATTGCTCTGATCAATCACGGAGTAGCAACTACGAATTGTGCGGTCATCAAGCTCAAGCTCAAGCTCAAGCTCAATATTGACCAAACTGTCGGCTCTGATGTATATTGAAACTTCGCTGAAGACACCCATGGTGATTTTAACATTTCAATGGCTGAGAGGATTATTCCATGTTTTAATCAGGGCTGCCCCAGTGCAGTGTGGGGTGGCTTACATTGCGCTCTCTTGAGCCTCTTCCTATCATGTACTTCGTCTTCGACGTGTTGATGACTAGTCCAATCCGTTTAGCTTTGCTTTTCAGTCTAATGTAGGCTTCCTCCATCCTCTCAAAGCTACGTGCCATGATATCAATGTCGTCGGCGAAACCAAATAACTGGACGGACTTCGTGAAAATCGTACCACTCGTGTCAATCCCTGCCCTTCGTATTACTCCCTCCAAAGCGATGTTGAATAGCAGACACGAAAAACCATCACCTTGCCGTAACCCTCTGCGCGTTTCGATCGGACTCCAGAATGCCCCTGAAACTTGAACTACGCACATCACCCGATCCATCGACGCCTTGATCAACCGTGTCAGTTTATCCGGAAATCCGTATTCGTGCATTAGCTGCCATAGCTGGTCCCGATCGATTGTGTCATATGCGGCTTTGAAGTCGATAAATAGATGGTGTGTGGGCACGTTGTATTCGCGGCATTTCTGCAATACCTGGCGTATGACGAACACCTGGCCTGTGGTAGAGCGTTCACCCATAAATCCCTCCTGGTACTGCCCCACGAACTCTCTTGCAATTGATGTTAGTCGGCGGCATAAAATATGGGAGAGTACCTTTCAGCAATGTGATTGCGCAGTAGTTGCTACAATCCAGCTTATCGTCCTTTTTGTAGACGGGACACACGACACCTTCCATCCACTACTGCGGCAGAACCTCATCCTCCCAAACCTTGGTAATCACCCAGTGCATCACTCTAGCCAGTGCTTCACCACCGTGTTTAAACAGCTCTCCTGGTAGTTGGTCAACTCCAGGGGTTTTGTTGCTTTTGGGCCTGCGCAAACCTCCTGTCTCGTCGGAGGGCCGTCGTGTCAGGGCTGTTCAGCGTCCCACCTAACACCAGGACTTGGGCTTGTGCGCTTTGAGCAGGGCAGGGCCCACTGTCAAACCCCACCACATCCTAGGCAGACGCCACAACTCGCAGATAGCCTGGGGAGGGATCGTCAAGCCCTTGGACATAGTCCCTGCTGCCCGGCAACATGTCTACCTTCATCAAAACGGACGAACCAATAGGACTCATAGGACGAACCTTTACGGATCTTATTGGCGGCACTACTTCCGGTGAATTAGCCGAGGAAACTGGCGTTTTCTGATAGCAATGAGCGGGGTCTTCGGCGTTCTTCCGAATAAAAACGCAGGCAGCGGTTAGTGCCATCCACCGTTGGGCTACCTCCATCGGATTCATTATGAACGCCGGAAAGTGTATCCGAGGTCTAAGAGGAACGTCCATTAAACTCGGCCGCGATCCCATTCTGAACCGGAAAATCGTCCGGGTTCTCGGAGTGGACATCGATCGGCGACTCACCGTCCTTCCACACTTCCGGACCGTTGCCGAAAAAAGCCAATTAGAACAACAACAAAAAAAAATCCCTGATCAGCCTGATGAAGATCTTGGCCAAGAAGCACCGGACGAACAACAGGCACACTAGACTAAGATTTGGCCAAGCGACGATCGACAGTCGACTACTCTATGGTATGGAGCTAATTATGCCCGGCTTGCCACCGGTATCCTCCCTTCTACTCCAGCAAAAGCAGCCTGCATCGATGCCGGGGCCACCACATTTCGGCATAGAGTTCTCACAACCATCGTTTGCAAGGCTGTCTCCTTTGCCGCTATGATCTCAGGAGAGCATATGATCCCTCTCCTCGACGAGGCTGACCGGATCCTTAGAAGCGTGGCCGGCACCGGTCTCCTCCCAAGTGGTGCGGGTCCACTGGCACGGAGCGAGAAGCTGGCTGATGCCTCCCGTCAGTATCGACTTTACCATCGCCAATCGCTTCAAAAGAGGAGACAACACGGACGAGCTGAGGAGATCCGTCCTAGAACTAACAGCAACACGGTTTCGTAACCATAAAATTCGATAATACGGATGGTTCCGTTTCCAGCCGAGGCGTCGGTTTTGAAGTTTCCGGACCCGACCTAACAAAATCTGAGAGCTTGGCCCACCAATGCAATGTTTTTTCAGCCGAAGCCACTGCTGTTTTTGTTGCCTCCACGCATCCGGCTGATAAGCCGATCGTTGTTTTCACCGATTCTACAAGTGTTGTTGCCGCACTACATAGTGAGCACCCCAAACACCCAAGGTACTTGCCGGCATGAGACCCGACACCACTTTCGCTTGGATACCCGGCCATTGTGGCGTCAGGGGGAACACCACTGTTGACTTGCTTGCTGGTACTGGACACCTTGGTCTACGTTACACTAACTCCGTCCCACTGGCCACTTAGAGCTTTTTAGTGGAATGTCTTCACTTGTCATAAGACGAGTTTGTACAATCCCATTGAATTCCACCACTTAATTGTATCTTGACAGATACGTATTTCGACCTCAACAGTAAGGCCGTCTTCAGTGTCTCGTACTTGACTCTACTACGTCAACGTCAACGACTCGACTCGAGTCAAGTACGGACTGTGTATTGCAGAATTGTATATGCCATGATTTTGTTGATTTTGCAAGTTGCATGTGATATAGATTTTTGAGAATAAAAAATAAAGATAAAAATATGCATCAAGATTTGTTGTCCGCGATCCTCCTATGATACACACTTAATTTTTTCCATCGATCTCGCCTGCGCATCTCGGTTTAAGTTCGTTTGCTGGAATATCGGCTGAATGAAGATATATTTACAGTGGCTCCTTTGAGTGCCGCAGTAAACAAACTAATTTTTCAGCTGAGATATCAGCAGAAAGTCACAAACCGAGCGCTCGGCTGTGCGGATCTCGGCAAAAGAATCAAAATATACCGAGCTAAACTAAGTGTGTAAGCCCACGCTAGGGGTTGTGACCCAAAGTTTGGGAACCCATGGTTTTAGCTATTTGAAGATAGTGTTTACTTCTGCGTCTCCACAAAAACCATAGGTGGGAATATGGGTTAGTTTCTGGCATCAATGGATCTGTGATTCACTTTATAAGTAATGCACTTTATGGCCTCTTCCCCTATCATTAATAGCTTCACACTTTTGACCACTACTATTTGGCCTACTACAAACGACATTTACATTTATGACCCGTTCTGCTAAATGACCAATTCGGCTTTTTTTTGCCAACGAAGTGTTTTTGAATAATACAAGCAGAATCCGGCTTTGTGTCCTCTGATCAACCTACTGGAAATCCGGAAATTGTTTTGAGTTTGTTCCATCACAAAACTCGGAATTTCTCGACAAATATGGACTTACTCAACATTGACGGCTCTTAGGACGTACTAATGATTCTTAATTAGAAGCTAACTGAATCCCTCGATTATATCGTCATATTCACGGAGACGCACTTTAAGCCGGATGAAGTAATAAGAAAAGATCTCACCAAACTGACTCGGCAGCGTGGGCCATATGAACATAACCGCAATTCGAAGCATTAAGTTTGCAGTAACAACCGTTGTAATGAAAACAGTCAGTTTAGTTATTCATTCTTCCACTCGGTCGTGTCCGTCCGGGGCTTATTCGACAATTGACTTCTTAATAGTGACAGAAACATCACCCAATCGATTGTCCACTAAGAAATCATCTCGGAACGTTCGCCGGTAGCAACCAAAGTTGATTCTTCCTTGGTCAATTGGAATATCCAAAAACGACGAAAAAAATCATGAAGCCTACGAGCAGTGCGTGGATTTCAATCTAGATTATAGGTTGTCAAATTTTAAAGAGCATGTTAATAGTTAGCATGTTGCAGTTAATAACAGCTTCAACGGTATTAATATTTAATTTAATACAACCATGTAAATAATCACCATCGATTGAGAGGTGCATACTAGCTCATCTTCCCCTATCCTCCCGAACGGTGCATTGTCATCGGACCGGTTAGACTTGGAGACAAGGAACGTGCTGTTGGAATGGTCCGTCCGTTGTTGAAGCTAAATGTGGGCATGCATTGAAACGTTCCGGAGGAAATTTATTTCGGCAGCTTCGTCCCTCTATATGGGTGCATTCTGTGCCTGTCCGTCCGTGAGTTTTCTTGTAATGTCAACTTCGGTGTGTCTCCGAATGTCGGCTAAGGCCTTTGGAAATGGTCCTATTGAAAGGCTTCCAAATCATAATGCATTCTCCGGACCACTGGCTTTCGGTAGGTTTTTAGACGATGAGTTATAGTGGTGGAAAAATTCGGCCCTGCTCCCCATTTACTGGGTGGAAAAGCCGTTACACCCAGATCCATAAATTATATCTGCCCGGGTTGTTTCAATTTCTTTGAAAGTTTTAAACCGGCTGGGGTAGTTTTCCTTTTACGGCGTAGTGGCATCCGTTTTACAACATCTGATGTGATTGTTTGCGAAAGATATTACTGGCCATTTGCTGCCAAAACACGCTCGCGCGGCTACTGGATTCCACACACATGCTTTCAAATTCCTTTCCAAGTGTTGTTTTCTGCAGTGGCTTTCTCGAGTAAAGGAATGGAGAGGGTTGGAAATGGGGCCGGGACAAGGCAGTGACGGCAAGTTGCAGATCGGAGTTGTCATTCGCTGCAGGACGAAATCAGCAACATCCAACAAGTCGAGACGACGCCGCCAGTCAATTTAATTTCACGATCTATATGTGTGTGATATAAAACATTGCGAGTGAATGGTAGCCGAGGGGTGCATCAGTTTGAAGCAGAGTTAGAAACCAAGTGATATTTACATTTTGGTCCCTCTCACTCGCTTTAAAAAAACCGTTCTTGAGTAAACCTTAACCTTCGTTTAGGCAAACGACCATGACGTCATAAAAAAAAGAAAAAAAAACTCCGTGGTAAAAAGTACTATTTTGTAGACTACCCCTTGTTTTTAAAAGTACCATGAAATTTTAGTTTAGTTATCCATGGTTTCAGAGAAATTAACCACTGATTCAGTCCATGTAACAACATTCCGCCTTGGACAACAGTTGATTTTGACTGCGCGCATGGTAAATTCAAACGTTATGTTTGTTTTTACGTTGTTAAACGTTTTCTTTTCAGCTTTTAATTGATAGGGTAAATGATGTATCTTGGACAAGCGCAGGACATTCATTAGAAAATATATCGAGATTGATTAGTATAAAACAATTGAAAATCACTAGGTTCATCCAAATTCATAACCTATGATTAGTCTTGCGTCTCCATTGCCCAATTTTTGAGTAAATTACGTTTACTAGGTGTAAACTGTGATATACTGCGAACTGAAATATTTTCTTTTTGGACATCAAATATATAATTTCGACATGGAAAATGCATATATTTTGGACAGAGTCATTTTCTCCCAATTTAAAAATGGCCACCTACAGATCTCAATGGTATGACTTACCTACACGTATCCACATTCATTTAAATGCATTTATTTGCTTAACTGACATAGATTAAACCAGAAATTAACATTATTTCGCAATCTTATCGATATCATTGAAAACAGCCTGAAAGTTGGCAATTAATGGTTTCATCCATGTACTGTACATGGGGTGACCAATACATGTCTGAATAACTTCATTTTGGTCACTCCTTTTCATCCGTCTCAAGTTCATGTTAAGCGATTGGAATATGTTAGTATCTCAATTACAATCAAACTTTGGCCGCAGGACCTCAAGATTGCCGTTTGAACCAATTTAAACGTGTTTCAGGTGCATGTTACGAAGAGTCCTATAATGCATGTTCTCCTGCATACTGGCGTCCAGCAGGCACTTTGGTAGATAGCTTTACATTTTAGATTATTTTAAAGATAAATAATAGTTGATTTGTGAATTCTCATCAGGAGCCGCTAGAGTTGAGGTAAAAGTACGCAATGATCATACTTTCGATAAAAAATTTCCTACACATTATCTAAAATTGATCGAAGAAGCTCAGGCTTGTCCAAAATATGTACATGTCCAAAATATATCATTTACCCTACTCAAAATAAAAAAAATATATCTTTTTCCCATAGAGCAGCGGTTCTCAACCTGGGGTACATGTACCCCCAGGGGTACCTCGGACGAACATGCGTAATGGTGGACGTATTACGATTCCAATAAAAAATTATTGGTAAAGTTTTAATAATTTTATAAATTAATATTGCAAGACTTTGTATTGTACATTATATGCATAGCAATCCGGTAATCAAAACATATCGAATCATGTCCACCACCAACACAGGGTGTGACAGAAGATCGAAAAAACTTCAAAAGCAATCTACTTGATCGGAACAAAATTATGAAATATGTTAAGAATATACTTCTTAACTAAAATATTCAATTTGAAGGCGCAGAAGTCTTGAGGCATGAAGGTTTAAAAAAACTCTTGGAAACCTTCTTCTACATGGTTCGAAAGCCTCCTTCCAAGCCCCCTTTTAAGAGGCTTGGAAACATCCTTTCGAGAGGCTCGGAATTCTTCTTCCAGCCAGCCCCCTTTCAAGTGGTTGGGAAGCCTTTTTTCAAAAAGCACCCTTTCAGGAGAGTTGGAAGCTCTTTTTCCAAAGACTCGGAAACTTCCTTTCGAGAGGCTCGGAATTCTTTCTTCACGAAGCTTGGAAGCCTACTCACAAAAAAAAGGCTCAAAAGCCTCCTTTTAAAAGGCCCGGAAACCTCCTTTCGAGGAACTTGAAATTATTTCAGCCAACTCCCACAAGGAATCGTTCAAAAATTACGTCCATCGTTTTTCGGCATTTTCAACCCCCTCTCCCCCCTCCTGTCACAAACTGTCACAAATCATTGACTCCCCCCCTACCCCTGTACGTACATGTGTCATTTTTATTTTGGAGATTATTTTGGTTTTTCTTTTTCGTACAATATTTTTACAATAACATAAGGCCGATACAAATATTAAATTTATTTTATGTCCGACAGCTCTTGGAATGTACGAGGGGGAAGGAAGGGAATAAAAAAATAACAAGGAAACAAAAAAAAAGTCCAAAATGCAATTATTCTATGGATTTTTTTAAAATTTAAAGGGAAATGATAGCAAATAATGTTCAGAGAAAGCAAAGAATATAAATATTTGTAACAGATTTATCCAGTAGTGAATTTAGCATAAACTATAGATAATTAAAAAAAATACTGGAACTTATTTTTGTAGATGTTTTTGTTTTTCTTTTTAGAAAAATGCTGTTTTCGCTGATTCTAAGTAAACTGTTGAATCCATAACACCAAAATTTTCCATAATCCATAACACCAAAGCACTGCTAGTTAGAATTAAAAGCTTTTGTTTAATGCAAGTATGAAACTCAAACTGGTTTAATCAATAGGGGCAATGGTCAGATGTACTTCTGAAATCACATATGTGTTGTTTGAACATGGCTGTTTCATGACGTTTTTGCATAGGCTCGGAATTGCAGACTTCCCGGACTATAGAATACTTAGGTGACGTCTGAAGTAGAATCAGACAAACCCGTAGAGAGGATGCAATGGACGCTAAACTCATCCATACAAGAAACATGCGCGGGTGAGCTGCGGGGGTTTCTGTATAGTCGTAAGAAGGTCATTTTGGCTAATGGACGGCGATTGCTGCCTGGGCGCTTCCCAACCCCCACACGATCTGAGATGTCTTCTCAGGTGTCTGGTTGCAGATTTTCGTTTACCTTACTCCAAGCAAAGGTACGATACACTGAAAACAACTTTGCTTATTGAGAGTTACAGTTCCAATTGATTTAAGAAAAGTAATACATTCTTCCAAACAGTCTCAAAATAAATCTCATTGCTTTGTAAAAATAGCGAATCAAAGTTACACAACACATAAGCTATATGGCAAATTGATTTCCTCTCAGCCCATATACATGTATTATAAACTGGGATCCAATCATCACACACTCACTCGTGTTCTGAGCACTTTTGGGGGACATAGGGCCAACGTAAAGATCTCCATCTTGAATTGAGCCCTGATTCCGCCATTTATTTCTCTGTTAGGGTTTCGTCGCCAGGTATGACCCTGCTGCGATGTCCTGCCAGATTCCAGCGCTTGCTTGCAAATTTCGTATCCGCTCTTACGTGGTGTATGGAAGGCCTACGTCCATTCACACTATGGCTGCTGACATCGTCTATGGACTCAACATTCAGAATCCAGTTGTGAGGCCACCAGGTCCGAGGTGTAAAATTTGAATCGGTTGATGAATACTTGCAAATCTAAGAGATCTCTACTTATGCGCACAAAGTATCACTGGCGTATAACATTACAGAGTTCACGTTAGAGTTGAGTATTCGGGATTTGTTGGCTTGCCTAGACCGCTGCCCAGCGTTGACTGACTTTGGTTTTCGACCTTCTCCACCGGTTACCTGGCTTGCCCGGCTACCTGGGAGTTGGAGTTGTTCACATCCAATGATTCGGTGTTGTTGATGTTGATGAAGGGAGCGTTCAACCAGGTCATTCAATTTACTCCACTGTTGCGTTAGTACTGCAGTAGCGTCATCTGGGTCGAGGTAGAGTGATTGTTCTCATGGTGGTGGGCTGCAAGAGCGGCGCATTTCATCGATTACTTGGGCAATATTGACAGGGATATAATACATCCAGCCTTTCACTTTAGCAATTAAATTGTGCTGGACTCTGATTTTGTCAGACTCACGTTTTCGCTGGATCAGTTGGATCGGTGAGTGACTGACACGTCGCGTCTTTCTCTGGCACCCACGGATTTGTTCTTGCTCAAATCAGGCGTCGTGAAATATCGTAGAGGAGGCGGTTATCGCCGGTTGCTGCGGCTTTCCTACCATCGTTGACCAGGAGTCCAGCCCACTTCTCCTTGCATGCAGCAACAGCGTTTGATTTACTTCTCTAGAGCCGCTTTTAGTTGTCAGAACTAGTATTTGGCTTCTCTGGAAATGGATCACTGAAATGGAGACGGTGCCTTCTTGAGTGTAATAAACGCACCGATGACATCGTTTGACTATCATCTTATAATTGGCAAGATCCGACCACGCATTTTTCACGGGAGAATTACTCGGTGTCGATTCACATAGACCTACTGTGACTGAAGATCCAGTGTGCAGAGATCGTTCGTTGAAGAATATGGAACTCAGGTAGTGGATGCTATGAAAGGGGGCAGCGTAAAATGTTTGGGCGGCGAAGAAGGCTTTTATCGAATCCGGTGGGTGGGATCAACTTGGTTAGCTACGCATTCAGCGAATAGAATGGATTACAGATGTTACCCTCGATGATGGGGTTACCCTCGCGAGTTTTCGAAATATTTGGAGACCCAACCTGATTGATCCACGCACCAACATTCGAATGTATTCTATCGTGAAACGGTTGTGTTTAGGCAAAAATAACGCAGATGATGTCTAAAATTTATGATATGAACGGCCTCACAGCTGGATATCAGCCGAGCAACATAAAAAGCGTAAAATACCGAAAACAATAGATGTTCAGAAAATATATTAAGCTCTTTTAGTGGAATGTATTCCGTCTAAGACGAATTAAGTATTATCCATTTGGATAATTGGTGGAATTAAATGGAGAGTACTTAATTCGTCTTAGACGGTGAATAGATGTTGAAACGTGGATGAAAAGTAGAATATATATGTTCATAGAGATATATGCTCGTATTTTCTTTAAAATACTCTTGGGGACAAAATAATGGTCTATAAAAGATATTTTGTATCAAGATAAAAACAGTAATATAAAGTTAAAAAAACCACTCAAAAAATTTTTTTCGCCCCTCAATATTTTGGGAAATTTGAAGGGGGCGTGACATAAAATAAATTTAATATTTGTATCGGCCTATGAGTTATGTCCTCTTAACAGTTTGAATATGTTTTAAAATGCAAGTTGTTCCTAAAATGCTTTCAGTATTTTTTTCTTGTGGATGGATTGTTGTCACATAAGACGAACCCCCTCCCTCTCCCTGTCACAAACTGTCACAAATCTCTGACCCCCCTCCCCCCCTCAAACCTTGGACGGCCCCCAAGTGGTTTCGAAGCCTATATTCAAAAGGGTCGGAAGCCCAGTTTCAGGAGGCTTGGAAGCTCCGTTTTCAAGCCCCCTTTTAAATGGCTGGAAAACTTTATTTCGAGTGGCTTAGAATTCTTTCAAAGCTTGAAGCTTACTTTTAAACGAGCTCAGCAACGTCATTTCTAGATGATCAATGCCTCTTTCAAGAGGCTCAGAAGAACCCTTTAAGAAGCTGAACACCTCCTTTCGAGAGGTTTGGAATTCTTCTTTCAGCCAGCCCATTTTGGAATGGTTCGGAAACCTATTTTGCAAAAGAATTGGGAGCCCCTTTCAAAATGGTCTGAAGTCCCCTTCATGAGATACGAAGCCCCTTTCAAAAGATAGAAGGCCCTCATTCAAGAGGTTGTGATACTCCTTTTTAAGAGGGTCACAAGCCCTTTTCAAGAGGGTTCCCAGCAAACACAAGATCGTTATCATAGCGAATAAGCAAAGTGGAGGCCATATACATGCATTTTGCACGCAGTCAAATGGAGGAATGCGCCTATATCGCTCCTTGAACACTCATTCGCTAGCATATGTGATTTGTGTTGGCTGTGGAAATCCTACTTAAAAGACCGAAGTCCTCTTTCGAGAGGTTGAAGCACCCTTCTCCACCCTTTTAAGTGGCTCGAAACCCAATCGAGAAGCCTACTTTCAAAAGGGCCCAACGTAATTTAAGATGGTCAAAGCCTCCTTTCAAGAGGCTGAAGGACCCCTTTCATCAGGCTCGAAACTTCCTTTCGAGGGCTCGGAATTCTTCTTTCAGCCAACCTTTTTCAAGTGGTTCTTAGCCTATTTTCAAAGGGTTGAAGCCATTCAAAAGGGCTCAAAGCCCATTTTCAAGAGGCTCGAAGCCCATTTTCAAATTTCTCCGAACTTCCTTTGGAGGGCTCGATTTCTTCCTTCGAGAAGCTAAGAAACCTACTATCAAAAGGTTCAGAAACGTCATTTCAAGATACCCAAAGCCTCATATCAAGAGGTTCGAGAGACTCCTTACATAAGGCTCAGATGCCCTCTTTCAGAAGGCTTAGAAACCTTCGTTGAGGGCTCAGCTCGAAGCCTCTTTCAAAGGGTCGGAAGCCCACTTTCTGGAGGCTCGAAGGCCCATTTTCAAGAGGGTTGTAAGCCTCCTTTCTAGAGTCTCAGAAGTCCACTTTTAACAGGCTTTGAAGCCCCTTTCAAGTGGCTCGAAACTTCCTTTCGAGTGGCGCGGAATTCTTCTTTGAAGAAGCTTGAAGCCTACTTTCAATAGGTTCAAAACGTCATTTCAAGATACTAAATGTCTGTTTCAATAGGTCTGAAAGCACTCTTTCAAGATAATCTTATGAGTTACGCTTATTAACATAGGGGGTACCTCAATGAATACAAAAACACAAATGGGTACCCTTCAAGGAAAAGGTTGAGAACCGCTGCCATAGAGTATTAGATATTTTCAACAAAAATCACTAAAGAGCTACAAAATATGTAAAAGCACTGGGAGACGAGCCAGCCTAGGGCTGAAAGTCTCCTTAATAAAGACACACAAAAAAAAATGTAAAAGTGATTAAACTGACCATTATCTGCCGTTCAAAATATTCGTTTTTGAAACGCGCTTTCAAATTGTACATTGAAAGCACATCTTGTGACCCCTCTACTTGCTTTTGGATGTTTTCCCTTCGCTAGTTATTTGTCTTATTCTCCGAAAGCTCTCAACCCTTTTGGGTTCAAGCTCCGTAAAGTGCCGTAGTTTACTTATTGAATTGCCGTGCAATTTTTATCCAGTAAATCTCGAATGCGGCTCGCATTTTGAGCATGAAGTGAAAAACAGATCGCCTCTTCAAATGGATAAACCGAATGCAGTAGTTGCGCCCATCAAATGGCACACATACATGCTGTTTGGTGTGTATTGTCGTCACATGTGACATCGTGAACTTTTATAGTGCCAAGATGATGGGAGACGCAAACTTTACCCTTGCTCAGTCCAGCGCCAGCTTTGGGGTGGAAATGGAATGGGGATGCAGCGCTCTAAGAGTGGAGAGAAGTTTTGCATTTGATAGTCGTTCATCCTTGTCAGTTTATTTATTTTTTATTCGATTTTATTTATATGCGTGTTTTCATTTTTTATCGCACTTTTTTATTATTTGACTACCTACGGCACACATATCACACGGACTATCGGCTGCTGCTGATGCGATGCTGTTGGTTGGTATAGGCGCGTATCGGAAGTTTCATCGAGTCGTAAAACCACTCCGAGCGGCATCATATTGTTGGGATGATACTCAATGGAAGCGAGGCGAACAGAAATGCGGGACGATTTATCAGATTTTGAAGTTTCAGTATTCTCTTTGTAAGAGTAATTTAATTTTGCCGAATATAATTGAAAAATTTATAGGTGTAACATTGAAAGTTGCAACAAAGCTTAGAATGATAATTTATATTTTTTATGTAGGTTTTCAATCAGAATCTACTATGCTTCCGTAGAAAATTTTCATGACCTAAATCAAAGCGATGAATTTCAAACAAATAATAAATAAATAAATTTGAACTAAGAACAGCAATTTTTGGGGAAGATCCATAAAAAGCACGTCACGCAAAAATTGGCGATTTTCAACCCCCCTCCCCTTCGTCACACTTTTGTATTAAAACTCCAAATTTTGTATGAGTCGTCACGCTGCTCGGAACCCCCTCCCCTAGGAGCGTGACGTACTTTGTGGATGGCCCTTGTGTGGTATGGACTGAATTAGAAACAATGTAGTAGGGATATCAAACATTTTTCTGATAAATTTCCAATAATCACAACATATTGAATCTTGAGTTAAACTAAAACCTACACTAGATTTAACTTTTGAGCAGGAAGCTGTTGGAAATGCTAAAATCAGCATGGTCCACGGCTGCAAGTCGCCACGTTGTCTACCGAGGGCCGCATATCATCTTCCACCTGATCGATCCACCAAGTTTGCTATGAGCTTTGCCCATTTGAATCTGCTGGGCACTGAAAAGTAGGCCATTTTATCATTCAAATAAGAACTACAGTCGACTCTCTACATTTCTATATCTCTCCCTATGTCGATGGTTTCCTTGGATCCTTCAATCTACATATATTTTTGCTTTCTACATCTCGATAACCTTTCTTTCTAGAAGTGTTGTGATCATGTTTCGTTCTGGATTCTCTCTCCTTATGTCGATATGTTAAAGTTTTTAGGATACTAGACCATCTTTTGACAATAACATACATATCAACAGCAACAAATGATATTTGTTATGTCGTCGCTTTTCATAACAACGTGATTTTTTGGATCTATAGTACCATTCTCAATTTTCTTTCCATTCCTCGATCTATCCCTATCTCGATGGTCTCTTCAATATCGAGATGTGGAGAGGCGACTGTATAAAATTGTTTATTGGGTAATAAACTATACATGAGGTTACTTGTCATAAGGCGAGTTCGTACAATTCCATTTGATTCCACCACTTGATTGCACCTTTGATAGATACGTATTTCGACCTCAACAGTAAGGCCGTCTTCAGTGTCTCGTTCTTGACTCGACTTGCAATCGCTGAGGTCCAAGTCGTCTTCGCCCATGCACTCGCAGTTCATAATTTCCCCTCGGACCACAACCGCCATTCACTCACGCAGGTGTTTTGGGGAAGATCCATAAAGTACGTCACGCAAAAATTGGCGATTTTCAACCCCCCCTTCCCCTTCGTCACACTTTTTGTATTAAAACTCTAAAATTTTGTATGAGCCGTCACGCTGCTTGGAACCCCCTCCCTAGGAGCGTGACGTACTTTGTGGACGGCCCTTGCAGCAACACGTACTGGTCGAGCCTTTTTAACTGCTGGTGTTGCCGTGGAGTTCCCTTTATACAGGTTCCTTAGAAGTTCGCGAAGCATTACCACCGAAGCGTCGTATAACCCTCAAGTACAACAGATACGGTCGTTTAACATGCTTTTCACAGATGGACAATACATATCGTACGGAATCATCTTATACGCACTGGCTGATTTCGGTAGCATTTTCAGATCACAATTTGAATCATTACCGATCTGAACATTTCACGATCTGAAGAAGATATTGACTGGTTCTGACGTGAGCTGCAAACCAGCTTTGATCGTTCTCGTGAAATAACTCAGGATCAGCCTCCAACGAATTAGGGTCAACATAGCCATCTCCAAATCCGGATCAGTGGTTCCTAATTGGCTATCCAAATGCAACCCGAAATGATCGTGTGGAACCAAACCAAATCATTGAGCTCTTTACTCAACGGTGCCTTTGCGCTACGGTCTGGCTAACTTTGATGTTCCCGCAACCTGGATAACTTTCCGGTACCGTGGGTTTTCATCGGGACCGCCATCGAAGATGAAAATCAAGACTGGCTTGATCAACCCATCGGTTTTCAGTAAGTTTTCATATGACTCGAGGCAGAGCCGGCGTCCAAAATCCAACCAAAGCATGTGAGTAAGCCGTTGAAGATGACTGCTTACTTGATCGTATGGCAAAATACGTCAGCTCAGGCCGCCCAAGCCCGATAGGCTTTATTTCGATTGCTGCGTACACCGAAGGAATGAGTTTATGCTTATTCGCAACAACGCAATCATGGTTGGGCAGCGTGCCCTTATACTCTCCTAGTAGCACAGTTCAGTTCGATTTGGCTGAAGCAACTCCAATGTGACTGGATTTGGTCGCATATGAGGTACAGTGACTGATATGTGACAAGTGTGCTACTCGGGCTACGTGCATAAGCATGAGGGCCTGCTTATTGGCAGCTGCCAAACCTATAGCAGCCCTCGCTTTGTCGTCCTGGCCTGTCCTGTCTAATAACTTCAGCTTCATTAGGACCGAGAAGCTCGCCTCAGGATCAAACGTAGATAAGTGCAATGCAAGTGTCAGCTCATTGAAAGTTTTCACACTTTCATCGTGTTGTTTGTCGTGAGCAGCAGATACATGCAGCGCGTGCATGAAAAAACCCTAGGGGATATTAAAAATCAATTCCCTTTCAAGGAAAAATATAAAAATTTTTGGCCACGCAGAGCGATCGCGCGATCATAGAAATACTTTTTTTTTGTTTTGTGTGAGTGAGTTAATCAATTAACAAATAAATCAATGAACAGATGGTGCGATGGGACCTGGTATTCACGGCATTTTTGAAGGATTTGCCGTACAGTAAAGATCTGGGGCTTCATTGCGCATCTCCGTTCGACACCTCTTTCGTATGATAGTTTGCTCGTTGTGAGTCGAGGTGCGAAATTCCACCTCTGGTCCGTTGTCGAGCGGTCGTCAACGATGCCGGTTTTATAACTTCCCACGAACTTATTCACTATTGGTGACAGACAATGGAAGATGAGGGATATCACTTTGTAGGCGGCATTAAGGATGGTGATCGCTTGAAAGTTCTTATACGCCAGTTTGTCGCCTTTCTTGTAGATGGAGCATATGACCCCTTCCTTCTACTCCTCCGGTAGCTGTTCAGTTTCCCAGAATCCGACAAGTGGCCAGCTTTTCCGGGCCCATCTTGATGAGCTCAGCTCCGATACCATCCTTACCAACTGCTTCATTAGTCTTTAGCTGTTGGATGGCATCCTTAACTTCCCTCAAGGTGGGGGCTGGTTGGCTTTCATCGTCCGCTGAACTGGCGTAGTCATCTCCGCCACTACCTTGACATTAACAGTCTGTAATCTCATCGCTATTTAAATGTTCCTCGTTGTGCTGCCACCACCTTTCGATCACCACACGTTCGTCCGTCAAGATGCACCCATCCTTATCCCTGTACATCTCGGCTCGCGGCACGAAGCCTTTGCGGGTTGCGTTGAGCTTCTGATAGGACTTGCGTGTTTTTTTAGAACGGCACAGCTGTTCCATCTTCTCGCACTCCGCTGCTTTTAGGCGGCGTTTCTACTCCGAAAAAATCAGAAGTGTTATGTACAAGACACAACCGCCCAACGTAAACTACGTAAAGCAGTTTTGCTCATTGAGGATTGTAGTGCCATCATGCATGAATATTTTTAGACAATTCATTTGATTACTTATGTCACTGGTTTCGAACAAAACTAGCGTATCTTAAGATATGAAAATTGTTGGATACAACAATTGTTTAAAAATTTACTATGAAAACCCAAATTTAGTCCTCAGTGGTAATGATGCCTTTCTTGGATCCGAATTGCCTACATTTGGGTTTTCAAGCATTTGATGAGATATTTCAATAGAAGAAGCCTTTAAGAGGGGGTCCCGTAGCGTAGTTGGCTACACGTTCGCCTTACAAGCGAATGGTCATGGGTTCGATTCCCAACCCTCCATCAACTCTTGTCAGTCGCCGAATGCGCTGCCCATGCGATAGCGTATTGGGAGACGCGCCTTATCGTAACGGCTGCCTTATGACGACTGACAACTTGTTCTTCTCGGAGGCATTCCTCCAACGTACCCGGCTTAAAGGCAACTGAACAATGCAACGAACAGTGGATGCAATGACATGGACAAACAGACAAAAGGGACTCACGATGAGATGGACTGGCAAAGACAACAATAATGGTAGTGGAAAACTTAAAAATAGATTCTGTGTGGATTCTGTACAGCAGAATACCAAAGTAGATCTCGGCACAGTAGCGGTTGAGCAACACAGAGTGCCTAACAAATAAAGAAAGGAATAAAAAAAAAAGAAGCCTTAGGGAAGCATTCTCTTTTCCGTTTGCAACATTTATTGTTCAGAAACATTCCTATCACAAGCATATCTTGTTTGTCGTGGATCACTAGAAATCATAAAATGTCAATCGTGTACCAAAGCCCAATTAATTGGGTGGTGGTGCGCGGGAGTAGTAAACGTTGCGGACGGGAAAAGATAGTGTGTGTTTTTACATTCTAACTCCTACTGTCTGGCAGTGTTGGTAAAATCTCAAAATCTCAAATCTCATCGGCGATTCAAACCATGCGTGAGTCAAATCCCATCAGAATTATGACCGAGAGATTTGCTCATGATTTGAATTGCGATTTGCATCATTGCATGATATTTACGTGTTCTTCATTGTTGAATGCATTGAATTAACTATTTTTCGTCTAAAACAAAGGCTAATAATTATATATAAACAAAGCATACATCTCGATTGCGTTTTGGCGCTTTTTAGAACGAAATCATTTTTCGGTGAGTGAGCGAAGCGATGCGATTCTGGCCGAGAAACTCAAGCGCGATGCTTCCCTACAAAATTGCAGGCGAGTTAGCTCGCATGAAACCTCGATGAGATTCAGATTTGAGTATGATTCTACCAACACTGAGTGTCATTATGGATAATATATTCGTGCAAACATTTTATTAATATCATTGCAAGACTTTTGAATCAGGGAGCAAGAAAGTGATAGCTCTATTGTATGTATCTCATATAGCCTGTTTCAAGAACGTATGCGTTCCGAAGCTTTTGTCGTGTACAATAAGTACCGCATTATTGCACCCACGTATTATAAAAATATCTTAAGTGCATTCACACTTCCTGAATCAAAGTTAAATCCTTCTGATTCAGGCGCGCATTTTATTGGACAAAATATTATTAGGCCGATATAAATATTTTTGCCTTTCTCGTATACTAAGTATACGGTAAAGGCTATATGTATGATCGCTCCAAAAAAATTTTATAGGAGGCCCGGAGACCCATAGTGTTATATACCGATCGACTCAGCTCGACGAATTGAGGTGATGTCTGTGTGTGTGTATGTCTGTGTGTATGTGTGTGTGTGTGTGTGCAAAACTACTCAAAAATGTCACTCATTTTTCGGCACTTATCGTTAACTGATTTGTTTCGCAACAAGTTGCATTCGACGCAGAATCTTGTCCCATTGTTTCCTATTTAAAATTGGCCAGATCGAACTATGGGATCGAAAGTTATGGCCAAAATACAAATTCATACGAAATAATCGCGTAAAAAATGTCACTCATTTTTCGAGCACTTATCCTCAACCGATTTGCTTGCAACAAGTTGCATTCGACGCAAAATCCTGTCCCATTGTTTCCTATTTGAAATTGGCCAGATCGAACTATGGGATCGAAAGTTATGGCCAAAATACAAATTCATACGAAAAAATCTCGTAAAAAAATGTCACTCATTTTTCGGGCACTTATCCTCAACTGATTTGCTCGCAATTAATTGCATTCGACGCAGAATCCTGTCCCATTGTTTCCTATTTGAAATTGGTCAGATAGGTCTATGGGATCGAAAATTATGGCCAAAATACAAATTCATACGAAAAAATCGCGTAAAAAATGTCACTCATTTTTCGGGCACTTATCCTCAACTGATTTGCTCGCAAACAAGTTGCATTCGACGCAGAATCCTGTCCCATTGTTTCCTATTTGAAATTGGCCAGATCGACTATGGAATCGAAAGTTATGGCCAAAATACAAATTCTATACGAAAAAATCGCGTAAGAAATGTCACTCATTTTTCGGGCACTTATCCTCAACTGATTTGCTCGCAACAAGTTGCATTCGACGCAGAATCCTGTCCCATTGTTTCCTATTTGAAATTGGCCAGATCGAACTATGGGATCGAAAGTTATGGCCAAATACAAATTCATACGAAAAAATCGCGTAAGAAATGGCACTCATTTTTCGGGCACATATCCTTAACTGATTTGCTCTCAAACAAGTTGCATTCGACGTAGAACCCTGTCCTGTTATTTCCTATTGGAAAATTGGCCATATCGGACTATGGGATCGAAAAATTATACCACTTTTTATGGAAAAAATCGCCAAAATATGTAACTCATTTTCAGGCACTTTTCCTCAAACTGATTTGCTCGCATTAAATTGCATTCGACGCAGAATGTCTCATATTTTCTTATTGAAAATTGGCCAGATCGGACTATGGGCTTAGATGTTATGGTCAAATTACTATTTATTGTGAAAAAGAGTTCAAAAAAGTCTAGCTCACTTTTTTAGCACTTAGACTTCATCTATTCCCCAAGCAACACAAGTTCAACACATCTGGTTGCAGTAACCATATTGTGACTGAATCCGGTCATATATAAGTTACTGTGATTGATGTGCAATATGTGTGCTTCTCAGGTCGCTCGCAACAAATTGCATTCGACGCAGAATCTTGTCCCATTGTTCCCTTTAGAAACTTGGCCGGATCGTACAATTGGGTCAAAAGTTATGGCTAATTTTAAAACTACAAAATAAAATGCCAATTTTTGCTCTTATGCCATCCGATTTGTTTGCAACAAATTGCGTTTGTCGAGAATGTTTTGCCTTTCTCGTATACTAAGTATACGTAAAGGCTATATGATCGCTCCGAAAACAAACTTTTTATAGAAGGCTCGGAGACCCATAGTGTTATATACCGATCGACTCAGCTCGACGAATTGAGGTGATGTCTGTGTGTATGTGTGTGTGTGTGTGTATGTGTGTGTGTCTGTGCGCACCCACCCCAAAAAAAATGTCACTCATTTTTCAAGTACTTATCCTTAACCGATTTACTCGCAACAAGTTGCATTCGACGCAGGATACTCTACCATTGTTTCCTATTGAAAATTGGTCAGATCGGACTATGGGCTCGAAAGTTATGGCCAAAATACCACTTTTTTATAGAAAAAAATAGTAAAAACTCATTTTTCAGGCACTTATCCTTAACCGATTCACAAGTTGCATTCGACGCAGGATACTCTACCATTGTTTCCTATTGAAAATTGGTCAGATCGGACTATGGGTTCGGAAATTATGGCCAAAATACCACTTTTTTCTAGAAAAATTGAGTAAAAAAATGTCACTCATTTTTTAGGCACTTATCCTCAACTGATTTACTCGCAACAAGTTGCATTCGACGCAGAAAACTCTCCTTTTGTTTCCTATTGAAAATTGGCTAGATCGGACTATGGGCTCAAGAGTAATGGCCAAAATACTATTTTTATAATTCACGAGAAAGGCACCATCACCGCTAGGTGGATTAATCAGGGTTTTTATGCATAGGGACACGGCAGGTATTTCCGTCCATCGTCTTGGTGGTTAAAATCATCGAAAGGAACGTCCTTTTGCTAGAACTCCAATATAGCAGAACGTATCTCCTGAGCTTACGATTTGATACGGATGAGTTCGTCAAAAAAGTTTCTTTATTATTGGTTTTCGAGACTACGACGAAAAGACGAAAATACCTGCTTTAACCTATAAATAAATATGAAAATAAGACCAATCCACATATTGGTCCTCTAAATTAATGATTTTGTGTGTGTTACTTCTACGTGAAGTTAAACGATTTACAATGATATAGAAATGCTAATATCATCTTCCAAACTTAGACGTACATGTTCATGATAGAATTAGAGGCGAAAGTATAGAATTGATAGGGGAAGAGGCCCCAAAACGCCCCCCGGGGCAAAACGACTTTCAGGTATTCACTTATATTTACCATGTTTGAGATAGCCTTAATAAAACTAGACGTGAAATTATGTAGGTTAGGAAAAGTGTCAAAATAATAGATAGGAATGTAGGAAAAACTGAAATTTTCCACATTTTGATGAAACATCTAACATTTCGGCGAGGCAAAACGCCCTAATGGAACTAACCTACAATGTACTCGCGTTCTCCACGCACTGTCCGTACCAGAATGCTGATGTGCCGACGCATGGTACGTTGTTCCCTAAGAGCTGCTTGCTAAAGGCGTTTTGCCTCATGTGTTTTCCGGCAACGAAATATCACCACTTTTTTGAAATGTGAATATTATCAATATGATTGAGATTTTTTCTAATTTTAATATGACATCAGCTAGGTATATTGTTTAACTGTTGCGTGAGGTAGAAACACCCATGAAAATCGTTATAGCTAAGGCATAAATGCAGTCTATGCTTAGCTAGGGCATATTGCCCCTCCTTCCCCTAGTTCCGTTAGGATACGGCAGGCATGAAGAATGTTTTTATAGAAGTCGATTTGAAAGCGAGCGGAGGGCAAAATTTGTGATGGCACATATCACACGACCTTCCTTCTGCCAACTTCCCGTATGAAGGGGGAGGGCCAGTGGAGATATATCAGCTTCCACACTGATATTCTTCCCTCTCCCTTCATACGGGAGCTTGGCAGAATGAACGGAACTAACGGAACTATCAATTCTATACTTTCGCCTCTAATTCTATCATGAACATGTACGTCAAAGTTTGGAAGATGATATTAGCATTTCCATATCATCACGTTGGTGTTATTTAAGATTTTTCCAAACCTTTTGAACGAACGAGAAAGGCACCATCACCGCTAGGTGGATTAATCTGGGTTTTTAAATATGTCTCACCCACATTGTTATTTTGCTCAAAAATAACAACTTGAGGGGCAACAAAAAAAATCCGGTAAGTTTTGAGAACTTTCAAAACATTTTTCAACAAATCCGAGGAGTTTTATTTTATTTTATTTTTTTTTTTCCATTTTAATATTTAATTTTTACTAGCAGACCCGTCGAACTTTGCTTCGCCTAAAATTGATTTATTCTCTGATTAATTCTCGAGTTATGCAGAAATGTTTGGTTCATTTGTATGGGAGCCCCCCTTTCCAGATGGGGGAGGCGTTGCAAACCACTACAGAAACATGTCTTCTCTTCCAAAACCTCCACACGCCAGATTTGTTTCCATTTGCTTGATCTCGAGTTATGATGAAATTGGTGTTTCATTTGTATATGAGCCAGGTTTCAAAGCGGAGAGGGGTCTCTAACCATCTTAAGAACCTTCCCCGGCCCCAAAAACCTCTGCATTCAAATTTTCATGCCGCTCGATTCAGTAGAAGAAGAAGATTACCTCCTCCCCCTTGACTTTGCGGAGACCATAATTGTTAATAAATATGTGTAACGGCCAGTTTGCAAAAACATGCATTTTCCAAAGTCGTTTTTTAATATAAATTGATTGCATTACTAGCAAGGGCATTGGCATTGATAACAATTGATCGTCTCATGCCTGCACAAACATGCCTCTATCTGGATCACTTTTTATACACCATGCACTACATTACGCATTTTTGTTACATTTGTTTCGACCGCGGTCACTGGTCCGGCTCCATTGTTCTACTTTTTGTGCGAAACACCGCACAAAAAGGAGAGTCCAAAAGCCAACCGCACTGAACGGCGACGGCCGAAACGAGACTCTTGCGGACAAGAAAAGAGGGTGCTGCCAAAATGATCCGATACCCTATTTTAACATTCATAACCCAAAGTTTCAATATAATTGACAAATTGGTAGAGAATTTCCGAATCAATTGATATATAAATCTCAAAAATCCATTGGAAGATAAAGGCGCTATTAAAGTTCAAAATCTTACATGATTTCGTGACGGTCTCGAATTTGGAAATTTTCATTTGTCACCCTGTATCCGAGTCTTCCCCTTAGACGTAGTTTACGTCAAAAGGCGGGTCTGCTGTCTCCGCTTCCGTCTATAACGTTCCACGTTCTGCCACGCGCTCAGAATCTGTTTGCACTCTTCGTCGAACCAATATTTTCCGTCGACTTCGTCCCATATACCTGACATTGTTCTCCGCTGCGTCGTTAATGGCTGCTTTGACTGTATTCCAGCAGTCCTCTAGAGGGCCCCATCGAGCTCACCTCTTCCGACAACGCTGCCTCAAGATGCCCTGCTTATGCAGTGGCTACATCAGGTTGCTTCAGTTGCTTTAGGTCGTACCGCGGCGGTCGTCAGTGCCAAACGTTGTTGGTGACGGATAGTTTTGGGCGCAGTTTGACCATCATCAGATAGTGGTCAGAGTCGATATTAGCGCCACGATATGTGCTGACGTCGATAATGTCGGAGAAGTGCTGCCATCAATCAGAACGTGGTCGATTTGTGATTTTGTCTACAGTGGTGATGTCCAGGTGTACCGATACGGAAGGCTGTGTTAGAAGTAGGTGCTGCGAATGACCATATTCTTGGGGGCAGTGAAATCAATTAGTCGTAGGCCGTTTTCGTTCGTCAGCCGGTGGACGCTGAACTTTCCAATAGTCGGTCTAAGCTCCCCCTCTTGATCAATGATGATTTTGACGTCGTGGCTTGGGCAGCTGTCGCACTCACGTTACAGCTGGGTTGTGGACGTTGATTATGCTGAAGTTGAAGAACCGTCCTTTGATCCTAATCACCGTCCTAATCCTATGATTACCTCTAAACGTTAGCACCATTCATCCCTTCCATCCCTTCCCTTCCTGCAGCGCTGCCATGCCGAATCCACGGTCCTTGAGCACATCGGCGGGCGCTTAAATTTAGCGGTTGCAGTGCTACCAATAGCGAACGAATTTCTCTCCAGCCCTCTTCCAGAGAAAATGCGCCTAGCTGCTCTTCCGTTGGGAGTGCCACTTCCAGCTGCGTCTAGTGTTGGGTCTTTTTTTCTTTTTTTCTTCCTAAGCAATGGAGGGGGAATCTACTCAACAGACATCCTGGGTTGTCCAGGAAGTGCGGGGTTAGGGACCACCTCCAACAGCATACGAGGGAGGCAGGACTACATCCCCGACCTGCTAAACCGTTTCCATTGCCGCCAATCCCATCGTCTCTTCGGTACAACCAGAATGCTTCAAAGGGGGGCCAGTGCACAACGCACCCTTGAGGTTAGCTGCGTGTCCTTGCAGCATCAAACATCTTGACACACTTTTTTAGAAGAACACCATGCCAGCGAATTGCTGGCTTTCCAGGTGGCCTTACCACGCCCTATGTCCTCGGCAGGTAGGAATAAGGGTCGACTTCGCGCCTGCATCCCTCTGCACGACTGGTATCAAGAATGATGATGCCGCGTGCACCCCAAATTGACCTCTCTTTGATAGGGTCTATTCGCCTACACACAGGGGGACTTGCCGACGCGGTGCCTACGCCTGCCCCAGCCTTGACGAGGACCCCTTTCCGTCCTCGGGCTCGGAACCCGCCCGGTTGACCGACGCCGTGGAAGCGACGATACCATGTTGTTCTTCACGCGGCCACTTGTTCGATGAAAGGATCAAGTTCGACCACAGAGCACCAGAATGACCCATGAAGCCGATTCCGAACCCTTGGTCCACCTCTTATTTGCGCCTGAACTAGCCATTTCTCGAGTTTACGCGCCATCTTCTGTGTAGCTCCGAGATGATAGCCGATAAAACGGCGTTCCAGTCAACTTCATCTTTACACATCGTCCGGACTAGGCTGTCCAGGGTTGTGTCCAGACCACATGTGGCAAGCATGTGGTCACGGATTGTCTGCGAAAAACGCGGGCACACGAACAACACGTGTTCCGCCGTTTCCTCTAAACCTGCGCACACCTGTCCGAACCGGTGTAGATACTGTCTGAAGTAACTATGGCCTGTAAGGATCTGGGTTAGGGGAAAGTGATTTCCCCATGGCGCCTCTTGACCCACGTTCCTATCTCCGGTATCAACCAATGTGTCCATCTACCCTTCGTGGAACTGTTCCACACACGGTGTACATGTACTCGGGAATTCCAAGACGCAGGAGCGCATCTGCAATAGCTGCCCAACTGGCACTATTGAATGCATTCCTCACATCGAGAGTCACTACTGCACAGCGAATTCCCCGTCTCTTACGCTGGATAGCTATCTCCGCGGATTTGGTAACCGACAAGATAGCGTCTAAGGTCGACTTAGCCTTTCGGAATCCAAACTGGTTACTCGATAGACCATCCGCACCCTCCGTGCGTATCAACAGCCTGTTTGAGGTTTTCCCGCCTTTGGCAATAGGACCAAGCTCTGCCTTTTCCATGCTTCAGGGAAGACTACCTCGTCCAGGCATCTCTGCATGACAGATCTGAATATCTCGAGAGCCTCAGCAATGGCCGCTTTGGTGACCAGGTTCGGAATACCATCCGGTCCTGGCGCCTTACCCACGTCCCACACTAAGGGACTGTGCATTCCCTTAAAGTTCCGCCACAGTTACTCTTCCCTCGTCGGTTACCCCATCCCCTGGCAGCTCCACAAAGTGAGGCCAGGGACTTGGGTCGTGACGTGGGAAGAGCCCTGATCCTCTCCAGCATCTCTGGAAACCGCTCTGTGGGGGTCATCGCCCCACGTGTCTTGACCATTACGACCCTATAGGCGTCACCCCATGGATTCGCGTTGGCGCTTTGACACAGGCCCTCGAAGCAGGCTTTGTTGCTTGATCTAATCTTGCACACCAGCCAACTTTGCTTTGATCAGTCTGGTGAGCTTCCCAGGGAAGCTGTTTTCGTTCATAATTTTCATATCTCTACGCGGTTTATACTGTCGTGTGTCGCCTTGAAATCAATGAACATGGTGCGATGGGACCTGGTATTCACGGCATTTTTGAAGGATTTGCCGTACAGTAAAGATCTGGGGCTTCATTGCGCATCTCCGTTCGACACCTCTTTCGTATGATAGTTTGCTCGTTGTGAGTATGTACACCGTCGAGAGTTTTGAGCTCAAGCATACTACAACGAGGTAGTGGTCAGATTCAATGTTCGCACTGCGGTAATTACGGACGTTTGTGATGTTGGAGATGAATTTGCCGTCGGTATGCAGCTGAAATTGATAAATTTCATGTTGAACTCGCACTTGATAAAAAATCTAAAATGACAATTATAGTTTGTTTTTATTTTCACTATGACGCAGATAAATTCCCAGAGCCTTTCATTGTACGCTCTATTCATGTTTACGAAACTAGTAAGATCCTTTATTTAAAAGCATTTAAATAAACCAGAATTATTCACGGGTCAAATGCCAAAACCTTACATCTTGATTTAGCGCTCTTTTCCTAATTTCCGATGCAGCTCTCCTCCGCCCCGTCCCGTCAGCACTGTAGTGGAATCACCACTTTTTGCAATTTCAATTCCCTGATGCGAATTTTCTCAAGCATATCCCAAGTACTGACTGTGGATACAGCCGGGCTTGATTGTTGCTGTCTAAATAAATTCCATTCCGAAATAACCACTTGCTTATTACCATAAAAGAGCGCTGGCTGTGTAGTATCTCATATATATACACAGCCATAGTACGGGCACAGTCAGTGCGCACTAGTCGCGCGTCCATTTCATCACTAAAACGGATCCACACCAGTCAGAGCAGTCACTATTATGGCGATGCGATGGTTTCTTTAGTTTTTTTTTCTCTTGCGGTTCTGTTGCTCGCTAAGGTCCTCGCACAGTGGCGGAGTTTTGTTCAACAGTTGTACATTTTTCAGCGGATTAAGGACAATCCTCACGGAATCCAAATGTAAAAGTACTCGCGTATTCAAGAGCACACCACTTAGTATGGAAGCAACGCACAAATTTCATTTTTAATATATCAGCTTTGCTATTCAGTTTATAATCTAACGATTATTCATTCGTTAGGTTATAAATTAATCGTAATAAATTAATAAATTAATTATCGTAAATCTATATTCTGATATTTTTATTTTGTCTCAAGTATTAAAAAATAGGCCACTGTGCATAGCCGTCGTCATCGCTCCTGATTCTGGGACGAGACGCTACATGAAGAAACCCATCCACTCTCAGCAGCTTACAAATCTCCTTCTTATCTAGCAGCAAAGCGATGCCGTTTAGCGAAGTGTAGCGAACCGTGTAAGCTGCGTCCCCCGTCGCCCGTCCGCTTGAGATTGGCAAGATTGTGGGACAATCCCCCCCATCCCGCTTGGAATAGCAACACATCACCGAGAGTACCGGGGAGGGCCAAAAGTTCGACGAATGGAATTGAATAATTTTACGAGTTTGAATATTTATATGTGTACCAAGCGAGCAAAGTGCCAGGCGATCCGGGTGTTGAAAGGACTTGCCACTTTTCGGTTCGCACTGATTGTATGCGCAGAGAACGACGAACGCCGATGACACTGCCGAGGGTGCCTCCTGGGCTAGGATTCTGTGAAGTTAAAAGAGACATCTTAGGGATTTGCACCGGCCACCAACAGGCCAAAAGGAACACAGTGGAAATGTGGCCTGGTTTGTTGTCCAAAAATTATGCAGAAAGTCTTTGCGTCATGGAAGAAAAAGAAGTGTGTTATGAATTGATGAATTGACAGCTTTAAGGACTGTTACAAGTTTCTTTTTAATGCTCAAATGGATTGAACGATAAAGATTGCCATCATTTTTAAGTTGAACATCTTACGGTCTTAATGTCGTTTTAACTAATTCTTTGGTTGGAAGCAGGTTAGTAAGCAAAACAACTGCACAAACGTCGGAAATATTTTGTTCTGCTTTGTGCGATCGGTAAGTTAATTTATGTTTTCGATTAGAACGATTGTAAGCCTTGTGGCCATGAGCTTAGCAACGTCAATCATTTATACACATTAGAGTGGCCCAGCCTAGTATTTTTATTTTTTTTTAACGAGGGTAATGGAAATCTGCAAACAGACACCTGGGGAGGCGAACCCAGGTAGTATGGGGATGGGATCACCACTCCCGACCCACTAAAACCAACTCCTTCCTCTCCAGTCATTCCCCCGGCCCGCAATTAAGCAATACTTCGGGGGATGACTATTGGGCATTGCGCCCCCTCCATGACGTACACAAGTGCACGTATGCGCCTAAACTCTTCGACACTCCCCATGCAACACATTTGCACAAGACATACTGGCACCACATGTGCCCCAACACTCACCTGCCTATGCCGCTTGAATGACTGCAGGTACCCTGCAGGGGGTACCCCATGCCACCATCTCACTACATAGATAATCCTCATTCACTATGGTGTTCACCCCGTCCTGCAACAGGGTGGCACCACTTGTCCACCAAGCCGGAGGCGACCCTAGGTTGTTGGTGGCTCCTATGCCGCTCCTACCTCAGCTACGAAGCAAACCCTTTCATGTCTCCGATTTCTAAGGTGCCGCAGAAGCATCAACCCCCGACACTCCTGCCAGTAGCAGCGGGACTTTCGTGTCCCCTACTTCTGAGGTGCCGCAGAGGTATCTGCCCCCCGACACTCCTGCCAGGCCTAGCGAGACTTCACTCATTCCGTCCCTGACAGCCGGATCACACTACTGCCTAAGCAGCCACTCTGACCATACGTACCATGCGAGTCTGACTTGTGTGCTCGCTCATACATTCAGTCCCAATCGCTTGCACCACTTGTGCACCACTCTCTTTGACATTCAGTCACTCACTCAGTGGGGGTTGTGATACCCCCATCTCCCATTTTTATCCACTCTGTGCAGCTCCTGTGCATCGTTTGGGCGTGGAACACCCGGCACGTCAAGCGTGCCTAACACTCACCTACCCAGGCTTTGATACTGTCAATAGGTCTCCGTAAGTTACTTTGCAGGCAGCACCCACCTATTGACATTTCGAGGCCCAGATAGTCCTCAGCCAGTGTGATGGTCTCCCCATCCTGCAACGGGGCGGCACCACTTACCTTACATGTCTCCGATTTCTCAGGTGCCGCAGAAGCATCAACCCCCCGACACTCCTGCCAGACGCAGTGAGACTTTCGTGTCCCCTACTTCTGAGGTGCCGCAGAGGTATCTGCCCCCCGACACTCCTGCCAGGCCTCACCAGACTTCTGTCATTCTAACACTACCGACCATGCGTACCATGCGAGACTTACTTGTGTGCTCACTCTGTGGGGGTATTACGAGTAATACCCCCAACTCCTATTCGCTTGCACCACATATGCACCACTTGGGGGTGTGTGGGTACCACCCGCTTGTCGCCGAAGCAGCCCTCACTCTGTGGTTCCTTCACAGGCTCCGTTAACGACCTGGTTAATTGTTTTACCCCCAGGTCATTCATCCCCTCGGTACGGGTCGCCTGACACCTTAGGATTCGGAGTTAGGGGCTTGTATGCTTTAAGCGGCACACGGTCGCTTGATAAGGTTTGCTTGCGGATATGTGGTTTTTGGGAGGGAATTAACAGCGCCCCCTGTTAACCCCACCACCTCCTAGGCAGAACCCCCTGACTCACAGACAGCTGGGCGACCCCTCCCCTTGGACATGGTCCCTGCTGCCCCAGGCCCAGCCTAGTATGGGGAGAAAAAAAGTCGTCGGATTCTACGGGGCACCCTCCAGGATTTTGCCTTTAGGTAAGAAAATCATTCTTTAAAAATTTCAGCCTGATCGGTTATTGCATAAGCTTGCGCAATTGATTTGAAGTTAATATGGGGGTTTCCGCCGAAATATATGGGAAAATACACCTCTGTTACTATTTCGTACAGGAAATTGGATGGAAGAGGCCGATTGAGCCCAGATTTGCAGGAAATTAAGTTAACATGCCCATGAACAATTTGACATAAAATTCTACTATTACTAAATAAACTTTAAATCAGTTTTGGCTGATTTATTTGGAGTTGGGTTGAGCACTTTGAAATTTATTAATTGCCATCAAAACATATGCACACAGATAAAAATATGTTGTAATTTTAAATGTATTTTCATGCATATATATTTTAGCATGCAAATAAACGTAACATTCAATCGATCTCACTATTCTTTTAAGTCGAAATAAATGTAAACGATGCTTGCTTGTAAAATTCAATCATATTTGATAGAATAACGAATATTTATTCGTTCGATGGGATAAGCTGCAATTTTACACGTCGTTGAATTTTCAAAATTATTTGCTGTGCATGCATTCAAATACACATGTGCTATGGAGTGTGGGTTCAATTCCCACCCTGGTATTGTTGCCGTTGGATTTCAAAGTCAGTCGTAAAACTACAAAAAAACTTTTTTTGGAAAAGATGTTTAATTTTAATACACATAGTTAAGTTTGCCATTTTAAGGTGTTTTTATGAGATATTGCGAAAAAAAGATTCGGCTGTCGGTGGGAGTGGAACCCGCCTTTTCCATTAAGTACATGGAAGCACATGTTTGCGAATTAAACGCAACCGACTGTTGTTTAGTTCTGATACACATAGTTGGGAAGAGAGAAAACTTGTGAAATGTTGCCAAAGCAGATTCGATGGATATGGGGAATTGACTGATATCCCATCGTTATTAGCTGGTTATGGAACAACTTCTCGCAAGGGCAGCTGTTGTATAATTGGTAATACGTCCGTGTACTTAATGAAATAGTGTGGGTTCAAGTCTCACCGACAGCCGAATCTATTTTTCGCATTATTTCATAAAAACACCTCGAAATGGCAAACTTAACTATGTTTATCAAAATTAAACATCTTTTCCAAAAAAAGTAAAAATCTGACTTCCCTCAAAAGTCATCAATTAAGAAAAAGAGAAACGATGATACCCTGCAGTATCACACACCGTAGCTGGTCGGACGCACGGTGGCAAACGAGCCTCTATTGTCGTTGCAGAAGCAAACCCACCTCAATACGCAAATAGAAGCACATGTTTGTGATTTAAACGCAACCAACTGTTGTTCAATTGCCCTTTCCTGTTAATTTTTTTATTCAATCGATCGATTTTTTGGCTTATTTAAGGTCAACTTTCCCAAAGAACCCATATTTTTTGACGCATCTAAGTATTTTCAAAATTTACTATCTCGGTTTTTGTTTTCGATTTTAAAAATAGTAAAAGGCTTTAAAAAATATGGATTCTTTGGGAAAATTGACCTTAAATAAGCCAAAGAATCGATTGAGCCAGTAAAACGAGATACAATTTTTGACGGGAAAGGTCAATTCTGGAACACATAGTTGGGTAGAGAGAAAAGGTGTGAAATGTTGCCAAAGCAGATTCGATGAATACGGCGAATTGACTGATATCGTTATTAGCTGGTTATGGAACAACTCATCGCAAGGGAAGCTGTTGTATAATTGGTAAGACGTACGTGTATAGTGGATTTTTTTTCCTGTTCGGGTGTGCCACTGCGACCAGTTATTAGATCTATTGTAGCGTTACCCGTATCCTTAGTGTTTGAGTGCATGTCGAATTACTCCATTACTATTGATAAGCAATGCAGTATCGGTTTCGATACAGTTGTTGTTTTGTTTTCTCAAGAGCACCATGACAAGGTCCCGCTATTTAGACCCTTCACAGAGAGCAATCCCATTGAAGGCGCGCCCTTTATCAATAGGAAATCAATCCTGTCTTGAGAAAACAGAACAGTAATACTGTTTTTGGCCATGCATCGGAGCCCTAGCCACATCCTTGTCTTGCTTCTAGAATATCACCAGTAAAACTCTTAAAACCCGAGATTTAGCTCTGTCTACAAGACCATTTCAAGCAAGAAAATTTGTTCAGTAATAAGAACTTCCGTGTGTTCCTCACACTACCATTGTTTACCAGTTCAAGAAGAGTTAGTTCGTATTTAAACCCCTAACTCGATTTTTCCAGCAGTCAGTTCAGCCTAGGGACGGGTACCGAGGTTTTTTAACTAATTGCTTGGAAAGTTGTTTCCGCTGCATACAGTTTAGCCTCAAACCAGAGGAATTCGAGTCTTTCAACTGTCTGCAAGGTAACATTAATTATGTTTTATTTCTGAGACTGCTGTTGGTAGCGGGGACTAAATACGATGAATCCTTAATTACCACAACTTATTGCCCTAGCTAGGAAAATGGATTAAGCTAGGGCTCTGTTTGGTAGATCTTACACCGCAACACACTACGTCAAAGTGATCTACCGTGTTACGTGATGTATAGTGGATTAGTGTAGGTTCAAGTTCCACCGGCAGCCGACTCGATTAAAGAATGCCAAGGAAGTCGAGAATGTTTCCAACCCGAAAACATCCTAGACCCGGACCGAGAATCGAACTCGCCTTCTCCGGATTGGCAATCCTACGCTGTTGCTTGCAAGGCTACTGGAGACCCCGTCATCACAACCCTTTTCACCGATTTCAGGATTCGGGAGAATGTATTTCTAACCCAAATTCTTCTACGGCTGGAGAAGATTGACGATCTGTAAGAAAAGTATGGATCAGCTTTAGTGGAAATCCAATCCCACGAAGAATTCGATAAGGGGAATGAGAACGACGAAGATGAAGGGGATGATCATAATAAAAACAGGCAGGAAATTTAATAACACTACTATGCTGCCCATGATTTTATAGTTGACGTATCAACCATTTAAAATTTTAGCGAATTTACCTTTTTACGCGATTTTAATCGCTACAATATGGATACGTTGCTTATTCCAACTCCCGGGTTGAAATGATTTAAATTTGCGATGTTGGTCTCTAAATTATTAGAAATACATGCGAAAGTGCAATGGTTGTTACGTCAATTATGAAATCATGGGCAGTATGTGTAAGAAAATTATTTTAAGCTTTTGGTGGAATATATTTACTTGTCATAAGATGAGTTTGTACTATTCCATTTAATTCCACTACTTTATTATACCTTTGACAGATATGTATTTCAACCTCAACAGTAAGGCCGTCTTCAGTGTCTCGTACTTGACTCGTAAGTCGAGTCAAGTCAGTCAAGTACGAGACACTGAAGACGGCCTTACTGCTGAGGTTCCGCAGATTCAACTGCCAGTCTTTAATGTGGAAAATAGACCTGTGCGCCACCGCCGACGATTTTCTCACGCCGCTGCTGCCGCCGTCAAAAATAAATCGGTGCGCCGCCGTATGAAAATTGCCCACGCCGCCGAATATTTTTCCTGAAAGTTTAGATTTATCTAGCTGTTGTACTGCCGTTCTACGCATAAATGTCCCATGTTACCACTAGTTTTAGAATCGATTGTATCTCGAAATTTAATAAATATTTTTGGGATGTTATGAGCATAGGCAACAGCTTCTCCAGAACATGAAACGGTTTTCAGTCTCAATTATCATCAAAAAACAACTTCATTTTTTCAGTGGGACGAATTGACTCTAGTTTGAGATTTTTCATTAAAGGTAACATGGGAAAATTATGCTTAGAACGAGTAGGAAATAAATATTTTTAGCCAAGTTCATTTGACAATTATCTTCTTTACAATAATGCAGCATTTATATGATCATGTCCAATAAATTCTAGACCCAACAAAATTGAAAGATGATGAAGGGCTTATATAATTTAAATCAGGCTTTTCTGGCTAAAAAAGGAGCTTATTCAGCCTGAATTGTTTGTTGGGGAACCACTTGTAGTACAACGTACGCTCGGTCAAACAAAACAATATTTGTTCAAACAAAATGCACATGATATTTAATAAATTATTTAATTAAAAGGGAATTGTTCTTCAGGAATTCAAAGAATTGCTTCTATGAACTTCTTCGGCAGTACGTACTAAATTATTTCGCTCTGAAAATATTTTAAAATATTATAACCCGAAGTTTTTTTTTTAAATAATTCATAAAACGTCTACTTCTAGAATTTCTACAGAAACAGAAAATTTGTTATGAAGATTAAACCAGGAATTCCTTTGCGAATTTCTTCAAAAAATACTTGATGCATTAATCATCAAAATCTTTTATGAACTCCTTCGGATATTTTCACAAAAAAAACCGTTGAGAATCGTTCATGAAGAAGGAATTTCCCGAAGCAGTTCCTTGAGGAGATTTCTAGAAAAATTTCCAGGGGAACATATAGAGATATTTCTGGAAGAGTCCTTGAAAGATGTTTTACGGATATTCTTGTAGGTATTTTTGAGGGACTTCTTGGAGAATTTCTAAAGAAGGTTCTGATGAAAAAAGCAGGAGAACATCCCAATGAAGAGTTTTCCTTGCCTTGAATTGTTACCGGAGAAGTAATTTCCAGGATAATTTATTTGTGAACGACTTTCCGGGAGAATCCTTGGAGGAATTTTGGGGTAGGAATTTCTGGAAGAATTACCAGAGGAATGCGCGGAAGATTTTCTAGATCTAGATTTCGCCATTAAATTTCCATAAGAAGTTCTCCAAGAATTCCTGAACAACTTTCCGGAAGAATTCCCAGGAGGTGGGTGTAGTGGAATTACATATGATTTTCGGAAGGAGCTCAAAAGAAATATCTTAAGAGCCATCGAGGTAATTTCTGTGGAGTATGCGAAGTAATTTATCAAGTGTTCTTGGAGGAGTTTTTGGAGTAACTCCAGAAAGAATTTAAGGAGAAATTGTAATGAGTAATTATTTACAGCAGAGAAGTTACAGCACTTCCCAGGGACTTCCTGAGCAAACATCCTGAAGCATTCTTATAGGAACTTTTGGAGGAATTCCTAAAGCGTTTTTGAAGAAATTACCAAAAGAATTCTTGGAGGCAGTTCCAGAGAAATACCTGGAGGAGCTACTAGAAGAGCTTCCAGAGGAATTCTTGGAAGAAGTTCCGAACAAATGCCTGCAGGAGCTTCTGGAGGAATTCTTGGATCAATTCCTTGAGGCACTCCTGGACGAACGTCCGAAGGAACTTTCGGAGAAACTCCTGGAGGAACTCCCGGAGGAATTGCTGGAGGAACTTCCGGAGGAATTCCTGTACGAACTTGCGGAGAAATTTCTGGAGGAACATCCGAGGTTTTCTTGGAGGAACTTCCGTAGGAATTCCTGGAGGAACTCCTGGAGGAACTTTGGGAGGAATTCCTGGAGGAACACTTGGAGGAACTTCCGGAAGAATTTCTGGAGGAACTTAAGGCGGAATTTCTGGAGGAACTTAAGGCGGAATTCCTGGAGGGATTTCCGGAGGAATTTCTGAAGGAACTTCCGGAGGAATTTATGGAGGAACGTCCGGAAGAATTCTTGGAGAAACATCCGGTGGAATTTCTGGAGGATCTTCCGGAGGAACTCCTGGAGAAACTTCCAGAGGAATTCCTGTAGAAACTTCCAAAGGAATTCCTGTAGGAACTTCTGGAGGAATTTCTGGAGGAACTTCCGGGGGAAATCCTGGAGGAACCTCCGGTGGAATTCCTGCATTATCTTCCGGAGGAATTCCTGGAGAAACTTCCGGAGAAACACCTGGAGGAACTTTCGGAGGAATTCCTGGAGCAACATCCGGAGGAACTGCTGGAGGAATTCCTGGAGGAACTTCCAGAGGAACTTCCTGAGGAATTCCTGGAGGAACTTCCGGAGGAATTCCTGAAGAAACTTTCGGAGGAATTCCTGTAGGGACTTCCAGAGGAATTCCTGTAGGAACTTCCAGAGGAATTCCTGTAGGAACTTCCAGAGGAATTCCTGTAGAAACTTCCAGAGGAATTCCTGTAGGAACTTCCAGAGGAATTCCTGTAGGAACTTCCGGAGGAATTCCTGGAGGAACTTCCGGAGGGATTCCTGGAGAAACTTCCGGAGGAATTCCTGAAGAAACTTTCGGAGGAATTCTTGAAGGAACTGCCGGAGGAATTTTTTGAGGAATTCCTGTAGGACCTTCCGGCGAAATTCCTGGAGGACCTTCCGGAGGAATTCCTGGACGAACTTCTGGAGGAATTATGGGACGAACTTCCGGAGGAATTCTTCGAGGAAGTTTCGGAGCAATTTCTGGTGCAGCTTTCAGAGAACTTCGTGGTTCAATACACGGAGGAATTTGTGAAAAAAATTGGAAAATTTCTATAGCTTGAAATAAATAAGCTCACGCCGACTCACGCCACCGCACCGCCGCTGCCCATTAGCAACGGCGTGACGCCGCCACGCCACCGCTGCAGGTTGAAAATTATCTGTCACGCTGCCGTCGATATATTTTCAATCGGCGTGGAAATAGAAAAATGGATAGAGCCGAAACTAGTTCAGCTGAAAGCCATTTGGCCGAAGGCCACTAGGTCGTATATGCCATCTGGCCGAACAAATCAATAGGCCGACAGTCATTTGGCCGAAGTGAACAAACGGATGAAAATGTCGTTCGGCTAAACTGATCCTTTGGCCGAAAATGTGATTTGACCTAAATGATCGTTTGCCAGGAAGTGTTTATTGGTCGAAAACGTTATTCGGCCAAACGGGTTATAAGACCGAAAATGTTGTTTGACTGAATAGATCAAATGGCCTAATAAGTCATTTGATCGGAACGGTCGTTTGACCGAAAGGTGATATTTGAGAAGTGAAAAGGGTAATTTCTCTTGGTGGAAATGAGAAGTGAGAAATGAGAAATGAGAAATAAGAGTGAGAAGACGTCGCACTTCTCACTCTTCATTCTTTGCTTCTCATTTTTCACTTTCACTTCATAAGAACTTCTTATCTAAAAGTTTTCATTTTCCACAGTGAGAAACCAAGCAGCACAAGTCAAGCAAATCTTCTTGAGCACTAAGCTGCGAGGCGGCAATGTCCCAGTGAAGAAGAAGAAAAGGAAGAAGGAGAAGAAGAAGAGGAAGAAGAAAAAGGCCAGATAAGCTTACGACATCATCGGACATTTAATCCGTTTTCTGCCAAACTGTCATTTCGGTCAAACGATTTTTTTGACCAAATGACATTTTCGGCCAAATGGCCCTATTTTTTTTTTTTTTTTTTTTTTTTAACGAAGGTAATGGAAATCTGCAAACAGACACCTGGGGAGGCGAACCCAGGTAGTGTGGGGATGGGATCACCACTCCCGACCCACTAAAACCAACTCCTTCCTCTCCAGTCATTCCGGCCCGCAATTAAGCAATACTTCAGGGGATGACTATTGGGCATTGCGCCCTCCATGACGTACACAAGTGCACGTATGCGCCTCAACTCTTCGACACTCCCCATGCAACACATTTGCACAAGACACACTGGCACCACATGTGCCCCAACACTCACCTGCCTATGCCGCTTGAATGACTGCAAGGACCAATTTATAAGTACCCTGCAGGGGTACCCCATGCCGCCATCTCACAACATAGACAGTCCTCACTCAGTATGGTGATCACCCCGTCCTGCAACAGGGTGGCACCACTTGTCTACCAAGCTGGAGGAGACACTAGGTTAGTGGATCCTATACCGCTCCTACATCAGCTACGAGGCAGACCCTTTCACGTCTCCTATTTCTGAGGTGCCGCAGAAGCATCAATCCCCGACACTCCTGCCAGGCATAGCGAGACTTTCGTGTCCCCTACTTCTGAGGTGCCGCAGAGGTACCTGCCCCCCGACACTCCTGCCAGGCCTAGCGAGACTTCACTCATTCCGTCCCTGACAGCCGGATCACACTACTGCCTAAGCAGCCACTCTGACCATACGTACCATTCGAGTCTGACTTGTGTGCCTGCTCATACATTCAGTCCCGATCGCTTGCACCACTTGTGCACCACTCTCTTTGACATTCAGTCACTCACTCAGTGGGGGGTATTACAACCCCATCTCCCATTTTTATCCACTCTGTGCACCTCCTGTGCATCGTTTGGACGTGGAACACCCGGCACGTCAGACGTGCCTAACACTCACCTACCCAGGCTTTGACACTGCCAATAGGTCACCATTAGGTACTATGCCGGTAGCACCCACCCATTGACGTTTCGAAGCCCAGGTAGTCCTCAGCCAATGTGGTGGTCTCCCCATCCTGGAACGGGGTCGCACCACTACCTTACATGTCTCAGATTTCTGAGGTGCCGCAGAAGCATCAACCCCCCGACACTCCTGCCAGACGCAGCGAGACTTTCGTGTCCCCTACTTCTGAGGTGCCGCAGAGGTATCTGCCCCCCGACAGTTCTGCCAGGCCTCACCAGACTTCAGTCATTCTAACACTACCGACCATGCGTACCATGCGAGACTTACTTGTGTGCTCACCCATACACTCTCGGTCCTCATTCTGTGGGGTATTACGAGTAATACCCCAACTCCCTGTTCGCTTGCACCACATGTGCACCACTTGGGGTGTGTGGGTACCACCCACTGCCACCCGCTTGCCGCCGAAGCAGCCCTCACTCTGTGGAACCTCCACAGGCTCCGTTAACGACCTGGCTAATTGTTTCACCCCCAGGCCATTCATCCCTTCGGCACGGGTCGCCTGACACCTTGGGATTCGGGGTTAGGGGCTTGTATGCTTTAAGCGGCACACGGTCGCTTGATAAGGTTTGCTTGCGGATATGTGGTTTTTGGGAGGGAATTAACAGCGCCCCCTGTTAACCCCACCACCTCCTAGGCAGAACCCCCTGACTCACAGACGGCTGGGGAGGGGTCGTCAAGCCCTTGGACATGGTCCCTGCTGCCCGTAAATGGCCCTACCTGGCAACGACAATTTGAACCATATGATCTATTCTGCCAAACATGCCACTATAGGGAAAACATTGCATGTTTCGGACAAACATCACACAATGGGGAAAATATGGCATGTTTAGGACATAATTCAATAACTCAAAAAGCTGCTGAACAAAAATTGTGTCCAAAAACATTGCTTAAACAAAATTTTCCCAGGAATCGAATGAGGATAATTTCGGAATTGGCACGCCATTCTTATTAGGACTTCTTTTTGACGTTTTCCCCCAACTTCTCTCATAACTTTGGTATTATTAACGGAATTCAGCCGTTATAAGCACTTTACGGCATATTTCTGATTGAACCGGAGTGATTAGAATATTGTTGGGTAAGCCCAGTGTTATTTTACCTGGAGAGAATGTTAATTTTAGGGGAAAGAGGGTAAAATAGTCTCACATATTATATACATAAAAATGAAATTCTGTCTGTCGAGACGAGCCAGCCTCTGGCAAAAAGTCTTGGTAATAAAGAATAAAAAAAAACTCTGTCTGACCATTATAGACTTGGAGACTACTGAACCATTCGGCATGAAAATTAGTATGCAGGGGTTTTTGGGCTCGGGGAAGGTTCTTATGGTACTTTGAGACTCCTCCGTCTTATGAATGGGGGGCTCCAACATGCAACATTTTCCCCATCATGCATCGTTTCGGTCAAATGACCGGTTCGTCCAAATGTCGTTTCAGGCCAAATGGCCCTTTTTACCAAATCTCCATTTCAGCCAAACGACATTTACAGCCAATTATCCTATTTGATCAAATGATCAGTTCGACATTATGTTCTTTTCGGCCAAATGTTGCTCTCGGAAAAATGACATTTTCGACCTACTATCCGTTTCGGTCAAACGTAAAATTCGGTTAAATAGAATTAGGCGAGACGATTTTCGGCCAAACGACTCTTCCCCTCCAAATCCTGTTTTAAAATGCGAGTTAGTAGAAAAGGAGACGTATTGTAGTAACAGCATCGGTAGTGACAGATTTCAAAGAAGGTTTTTTCTCCATTGCGAATTTCTTCACTACGTTGATTCGTCATGTAGCTATCAAGGAGCGTTTCGGATGCCGTAGTCCGGTTAGGAAGAAGGAATATAGTAGCAGAAGATTCCCACTACAATGGTACTACCCGTATCTGTGGGAAAATGGTATCCTCATATTTGGTGGGCGTTTGCGCCATTCGGACAAGCCTGTTGATACCAAACATCCCATAGTTTTTTTCTGACAAACACCGTTAAACCAGTTTGATTTTCAAGCATTATCATCTCCTGCTGTGGAGTCCTACGTAGCCAGTTGTGTATGTAAACAAAGGCAGCACACATGGAACTGGTGTCCGACGTATCCCCGCGCACGGAGGGAAGTCTACAGTTGGAGTCCACAATCAATTCTTGGAATCCGTAATCAATTCAGGTAATTCTTGCGGCTTTGAAAGGACCTCGAGTATCAACGATTTGTGTCCTTGCTTTACCTAAAAGAAGGAATTAGCTGGCATTTTAACTCTCCCGAGTCTCATCGCTCTGGAGGATGGTTATAGAAGCGATGGATGGTACGAACAGGAAAATATTACATTTTGTGGGTTATTGCTCAAATCCAATCTCTCACGCGTGGATGTTTAGCTTACGCTTTTCGTTATGCTGCTCTCAGATGACCAGACGATCTTTTGACTCTAACCCGGCGCTTTTTCTAGTTAGCAGTTATATATACAGTGGGTTCAAAAAGTATTCGTCTAGCTGCATATTCTTTAGTAAAATGTAAAACTTAGGCGTGATAGAAGTGAAATCAAAAAACTTTCTTCTAAATTTGGTAGAAAACTTATCAACACATGATTATTATTCAAAAACAAATAGAAATTTCAATTACTTTTTCTGGTATGTAGAGAATATCTAAATTTCGTCAATTCCGCTCGCTCAAAAAGTATTCGTCTATTAAGAAACTAATCGAGTGAAACACGAATATTATAGTTTTATTCGCATGTAGTTACACTACCACACTTTAGTGATGTGTAGCAACATTTTTGTCAATATTCAATGACAGATCAAATAATGTTTTTGTTTTGTGTGAACTTGGCGCGGAAAATAGAAGCACCATGGGTGGGAAAAGTAAAAAGATGGGTCCAAATGAAAAAAAAAACTTAATATATGCCTGCATAATTAGTGCAAGTTGACTCATGACTTTGCAAGAAATGTGGGTAGACCAAGGGTAGCAAGAATTCAACCATTTAATTGATAATTGATCGCATCAGCTCCACAAAAATCTATCAAAACAAATAGCAGAGTGGTCGTCAGCGATGGTAAACTGATAACGATGAGCGATCTATTGTGCGGAAAATAAAAAAAAAATCTTAAAAACGAGTTCACCCATATAGGCAAGTGAGTTGGAGAGAAGAAGTGCTCAGATATAAACAAATACGAACAGAAATGCCTATGAAAAGTATGGGTATAATGGGCGAGTATCACGGAAGAAAATTCAAGTGAGCCATCAAATTATCGAAAACAGTTCGATTTCAGCTAAAAGTATCGCTGGAAGAAGGATGACTTTCGGAATCAAGTCATGTTATCTGACGAAAGCAAGTACAGCATATTTGAATCAAATGGCCGATGTATGGTATGGCGGAAAATGAATATTGAGATACAGCCGCAGAATCTCTTTTGAGCAGTAAAGCATGGTGGGGGCTCCGTCATGGTCTCTGAGGTGCTTGAGCGCAACCGGTGCGGGAAAATTTCACATTATTGAAGGAATTATGTATCACAAAATGTTCATCCGCATTTTGAAAGAAAATTTGAACGCCAGTGCTGAGAAATTGGGCTTACAGGGAACATACATCTTACATGGTGATAATTACCTCAAGCACACAGCCCAAAGTACTAAGCTGTAGCTACTCTATAATACCCCAATCAACTCAAAACGCCTCCTCAGATCCCAGATATGAATCCAATTTAACTCCATTGGAAGGTTCTGGACGACAAACTTATCGTGAAATTCGTGAAAGTCATATTTTCAACAACAATGAATTGAAATTAGTGTTGAAAGAAAAATGGAAGAATATTCCGTCCCCCATTACGGCTAATTTGGTCAGTTCCATGCCACAAGAACTACAGCCCGTCATAGATACACAGGGGAATCCAACGAAATATTGAATTCCATTCTATAACTCCTGTTTTCGTTTCAAAAGCGCGCTAAACTTCACTAGACGAATACTTTTTGAGCCCGTATTTGATGAATTGTTATGTTTTGTTACTTTTGTTTTTGTTATTGTTTTATTTTTCTGTTTGATTTTTAACAATAAAGATGAATTGATTAATGTACTACACAATGTAATCGATAGTTTTATTTTTTTGAGCTTACTAGATTCTATTTTTGACATTTTCTAGAAAACCCCCCTGTAGACGAATACTTTTTGGACTCACTGTATTTATTAACTTTCCGAAGTACGATCACTATACCCACGAACCGTCTGCGGCAATGACGCAGCAGCAACTTGAACATTTGTGGGATAGATGGAAGAAATAGTACATCTGTCAGCTTCAAGAGAGTTCTAAACATTGATCGCTACCGATTCAATTTACAGTTGTCAAACCCGTCATTGACCAGAACAAGAATCAAGCGCTATCGTGCATGCTCAACCTGGCACTGATGGTATCGTGCGAGTCGTAACCCTGAAGACATCTCGAGGAGAATTGCGACAGGCTGTGGAAATATTTCGGCTTGATGTATATTATATGAGCAGAATGGGTGATCATAGTGACAGGTAGAACCTGCGGGACTGATTGTGCGTTGATAGATCAGAGTCTGCGTCGTATTAATTGTGTGTTTTTGCTAAGTGCCGTTTGGGCCACAGCAAGGACAATAACATGGAAACAACGCCAATCGAGATTCTACGCAATCTTCTGTGGTATGATCGATTGTCCAGGTATTTTACAGCATGAGATAAAAATCAAGATTGTAACGGACGATGCTCAGAACTTGTCATGAGATTTGAATAAAGTTAGGAATAATAAATTAATGTACCATTTGTACATGCTTTGATGAAATTTTACCGAATATTTCGAATAAACTGTGCATTGTGATACAATGCGCCAGAACGCTGGGGATGGTCTTCATGTTGAATACCTCCAAAGCGGGCTGTCACCTCAAGCACCCCTTCTGATGAATGGCGGTGGCCGTGGGAGCCCCAGAATGCAACCAAAGCAGACTTGCTGCTTTCTTACTTCTTTTCGATGGCAAATCTGCTGATGCACAAATCAGTGCCTCCAGCGAGCGCGACGACACAGAAACTGGGCGAAGCTACTGGCAAACAAACAGACTGCAAATTTTCTTAGCCTGTGCGAAATCTTATTTTTTTAGACAGAACGTCAGCCATCGTGCGGCAGGAGCGGGCCCCGTCCCTGCGCGATGGGAATTCTTGATAGCTTTATCTCACCCCGCACCGGCTACCAGAAGCTGCTCACTGTGGGCCCAAAGTGGCATGTTCTCGTAGTGGAGAAATTTGCATTTCTATTAAATTTATTACAACAAGTAGGATCCGACAGCCATAGGGATTGCCATCAAATCGATTATTCCAGTAAATGACATCCCAGACTGGCTCCCTTCGCATCGAGATGTGATGCTGTCGAGTGGAAAAAATATACATGCACTTTCACCAAATACTTTCGATAATCGAATAGTTTCATCTCCAGTGAACCATCAAAACTCGGTGGAAGGAGAGGACGGCAGTTGCGAAATCGATGTCAACAACTTGCTATCCGCTCCGATGGCACTCTCTGCTGATGGTACACGACGACAACTCGATTAGCCATGATTTATGTTTGAATTCCGAATCAAAGACAGGAAGCACTTCAAACGTTATCGGGCCAGCTGAAACGGAACGCAACGTGTGCGAGGGAAGTTCTCTCCTGCGCTTAATCCAACAGCCAGCGTAATCGAATGAAAAATCATCACCCGGGTGCCCATAGAAGATGAGTGTATCGGCGCTGTATCCAGTTGTGTATGTGCCCAACGCCAGTGTGTATTTTTCGCCCTCAGTTTCCAAAAAAGTTCGCTACAATCTATCAATTTGTGATCGTTAGCCGTGACGCGGCGCTCTGTGAGTAATCAAATAAATCGAACGCGTGGGGCCGTTAAACTGTCGCTGGCAGTTGGTTCGGTCGGGAGGAAGTGGGAACAAATCGCAGCTTCACGGTGGTGAGTGCTATCTGCTACCTATGTGGGTGAGATAAAATTTATGAACCCCCTCTTAATAATGCATAAAACTGATGTTTATGATGTCTTGGTTGTGTTGGGAGCACAGTCGACCGCGATACAAAGTGCAAGCACTGAAACACATAGCGAAGGATTTGAATAGAAATGTAGAAGAGAATTTTACGACGTGATAAGTAAAACTGCACAAGATTTGAACCGTACATGAAGAATCTTACAGTGAATCAACTGGTCTATGGACTTGTTCAAGATACACGGTTTAAAATATGCACAGTTCAAAGTGTTAGGATGTACCAACCTAGATAAGGAAATTCGCTCAATAGCTGGTGTAGTAGTGCATAATCTTCAACCCTAGCACTTGCACTCTATCTTGAAGATATACAAATCATTTTCATCTAATACCGAATACAATATAGCTGCGGACGTGGTTAAAGTTACAAAATGAATGCCTAAACTAGCGTTTCCGTTTTAGCATCTTTAAGAATTCTTCAGGAAAAGTTCTCATTTCAAACCAAAAACTATTTTTTGATGCAGAGCTCTTATAAATCAATCGATTCGGTACGAAAAATTGAACTAATGTTTGTCCATTGATAGTGATTTTACAGTCCTCAGCTGGAATCAGCCTGGGGGATTTGAAGTGGGGGAAGATAATGGCCTGGGTTATCGTCACGTTGATGCAGATCCTTCAGTTGGCAAAGTTTTCTGGTATGTCGGAGGTGAGTAGGTGGCACAGCAGGGGTCCGATGATACTGTCCTGGTGGACGTCTATCATGTTCTGGTTTTTGATATTTCGTGTTTGTTTTAATGTATAATGGGTTTCGGCGTTACAGTCTAAATTGTTCAAACAATAATATTTCAACTGCCCGACATTTAGGCTGTGTTTGGCAGTTTTTTTCTGGGGTTATAAGGCTTACTCTTTAAGTTGTTTTGTTACACTAAAGTCTTGTGTCGTATTGTCGTTCATGTTTTGATTTTCGTGGATTTTTTCAGGAAACTTCTTTTTTAATATCATTACCAATCACGGATCCTGTTCAACTGTCTGATTGGTAGACGTCGGGGAGTTGAAACATTATTGTTTGAACAATTTAAACTGTAAAGCCGAATCCCATTACATATATTCATCAGTCGAGAAACTATAGCGCATTTTTTAATATTTTCATTTATTCCATTAAATAAGTTTTCTTCCATATTCCGATTTTTGAAAGGACTTGGAATAATATTTCTGGAGAATTTTATACTCAATAGCTACACAATTTTATTGTAGTAACATTGTTCTTTTTTTCCAAAGAGGTCCAATTTGCCTTTTTATTACGTCGTGGATTGAAAGGATTTTTTGATCAGTATGGAGACGCATGGTATTTCAGCCTCAATGAATGCGTGTTGTATTCACCCACAGACTGGGTTTGATGGGCAGTCAAAAAGTTTGACCTACTCATGATTTAATGGTTATAATATTGAAGAACCAGACAACTAAGAAAAAACAACGGCCTAAATGCGCCCCCTTATACAAACGGCTATCCAAAATATGAAATCGAACAAAGCCCCAGCGGTCACATATCAGCTGAAATGCTCAAAGCTTTGTTTTATACAGACAGGATGACCGTCTCCGATCAGAAGTCTGAATACTTAACATCTAGCATTAGAGAACGGACAGAACATTTACGCAACATCAAAGATGACTAGAAGCTTCTTGTTATCTTTGGCAACACTTAGTGGATCAGTGGAGATTTTTTTGCAGTACGGAAAGTTTTCTCCTCACTAGGCCGGAAATCGAGCCCACACTCCACGGTACGCAAATACGCCGCTAATCACACAGCCACGAGACCCCTAATTCTTTATTAAAGAGATTTTCAGCCCGAGGCTGGTGCATAATTTTATGCTGAAAGCTGAACCCATAACATCAGCACAATTATCGCATCGTTTTTGTAATATATGAGACACCGAAAGATGTCCGACTGAATGCGAGAAATTTCCATGAAGGTGCCCACACAGAGTGACTTGACTGTATCCGATAACTGGCGAGGCATGATGTTGCTGTGTACCATTCTCAAAGTTACCAGCAGTTCTCAACCTTTTTCTTGAGAAGTACCCAATGGAACATTTGCATTATTTGAGGTACTCCTCATTTTTGTTTCGATCATTCCACGGTAGCAGTCGCAGAGCAAATCTAACAAACTTCTTCTGAACGCGTTCGATGAAAAGCATGTGTAAGACATGGTACGGAGTCCAGACTGGAGCTGCATATTCTAGGACGCTACGTACTAACGTGCAATAAAGCGATTTCAGTGGTTGTTGGAACGAGTGAACGAGTGAACTTTTTGTTGTTTACACGCATGCCATTATCACTGCACCAGATCAACATGTTGTTGATATCTCAGGGGATTCTATGATGCGAAAAAACTTCAAGTCATCGTCGAATGAGAGCTTAAAAGAGGATAGCTTAACGCACAGGTCGTTCACAAACATGTTCAATAGCAGTGGACCCATTACACTGCCTTGGTGCACTCCGGATGTGATACAGAATGAGTGCAAGCTTGCTGAGTTGAACACTACGTACGAGGAACGAACAGAGAGATACGAGTAAATCCATTTCGTAATCCAGTTTGGGAAGCCTATTTTCAGTTTTTCGATGACTAGGGTGTGAGGTATGGTATCGCGTGAATGCTGGCTGGTTGATATGCTTCGATCGCAACGAAACAGCACATACTCGGGTTTCAACACTGTCGATATCCTCTCGTAGCCAAGTTTCCGTGAATACCAGCACATCATAATCGCAACTGGTTAAAAGCAACCGTAGCTGAGCAATTTTGGTTCGCAGGCCTATCACATTCTGGTAGTATAACGAGAAACATGAATATCGTTCATTGCTTGGCCTTGAAGGGAAATGCTCTTATTGCATGCGCACTTGCCTGCGATGGGTGGTTGGAAGACCCCATTGACCGAACTCGTACACAGGACCGGGATGGCTGATGAACGCTGACAGGAGTGGCTCGACTGTGACAAGAGGATAAGGGTCTTCCACGAGGCTAGCAGACGTGCATCCCGATGATGTTGAGCTTGCTTGATGATGATGGGCCGATGGCGAAATCGATCGATATGTGCTCACGACGTGCTGTGTTGAGCTTCAACAAAAAAAGGTCGATGCTGGGCTGTTAGAAGTAGTTCAAATTGATGAGAGGATGATATTCTGATTGCAAGTATACTTGCCTGCAAGGGTGGTTTGGGAGACCCCCTCTCCGATCTCATACACAGAGCCGGGATGACTGTTGGTCGCTGGCTGAAAGGGCTCGACTGTGACAAGGGGATAAGGGGCTCCCAGAAAACTTGCAGGCGTGCATCCCGAGGCTGTTGATGATATGTTGTTTGAACGTGCCTTGCTTAATAATGCTGGGTGCCTACGACCCACAAACGTGTTGGTAAGGATTTGTGACGAGCTCGGGAATTTTCTGTTGGACGCAGTAGACTTTACCGGAAGGGAATTGATCTTATTGCTTATGTACTTGCCTGCGAGGACAGGTTGGGAGACCCCCTTTCCGAAGTAGAACACACACCTCGCTTCCCGCGAGGTACTAACTTCGTGACTTTTACTAGAGACGAGTGTACGTTTGAGATTTACATGACGTGTTTCTTGACATCCTCTTCATTCGGATCAGGTTGGAAAGGGCTCACGTAGTATGATTCGACGTCATTAGTAGACTGAGATACAGAAGCTACTTTAAGTGATGTGTGATGGGATTCTGTAGAGCTACGAATATTAGGGCTAGTATTGGGAACTGGTGCATCACTGTTGCTTGTGCGGGTTTGAGTTACTGGGATATGACCGAGCTGCATTACCAGCAAACGTTGAAATAGATCGATGAGGTGGTACAGATGGTGTCAAAATGTTGATCCATGTTGTTTTTCTTGTCAAATTTTTGGAGCAGGTTGGACAATCGGAGATAATCACACGTTTGTTCGGTTCAACAACAAACTTGTCCGAGTCTTATGTCCATTGAGTCAGTACGAATTAGTAACTCATTCAGGGCCTTCATTATTGTTTTTGCACAATCGTAAACAGCTAAATCATAGTTCAGACGGCAAGTTTCGCAAAATTAAAGTAGTCCGATTCTTGTTGTCAAAGCAGAATAGTGAGACATCGTCATCCTCACGCATGTGAAATGGAATTAAAAGCCACACGATCCACTGCATGTGACTACGCTTGCTGAATCGATAGTTCTGGAGCAAATTTTACACGGATCCATTTTGTGAAGTTTTCTATACTGTTACAAAGTGTCGCAATGTACCGGTTGATTTTTGCATTTCAGGGCCGCCCACGCATACGAAAAGCGGTGCTGAAGACATATGAAGGAATATGCTAATGTGGATGCCACATACAGATGGGACTGACATGCGGTTAGCAGTAGTATGGCTCCCCATAAAGCTGGCATCATTTTCATTTTAATTTCATTTAATAGGGGCGTAACTGTATTGATCGATTTCTCTTAATCGATTTTATATTTTGTTAATAACTCAATTATTTCAAAAGCTACAACCGTGATTATCGATTCTGGTGCAAGATACATTCATCCTTTATCGCACCAAACCATTGAATCATCGACAAACTAGCGCAATTCGCTACAATAATAAAAAGAAAACATCGACGAAAAGAAATCGATGAATACAGTTACGCCCCTATGAAACTAAGCGCGAGAATTTTATTTCGAATTGGTAGATTGCATTGAAGATTCTCAAATTTGTTTGTAAGACATTTTATCTTTTTTCATTACATTCTGCTGGTTGTGGAGGGCAGAATAGACATAGATTCACTGATCGCTATGCATATTATGTACAAGTCTTGTACTGCCGATGATCGCATATGAGCAGTCCCATATGAGTTTTCGTCGATTTTGAGTTGGAAACTGTAAAGGTCATATTCATCATAGTATTATAGAGTGTAACTGTAATTTTTCCTTGATGAGATCATTTTCAAGATGGTAGTAGACTTGATGTTTGTTCCTCATTTTCTCTATTTGATATGTTTCATATTCTTCTTCATTGGCATTACATCTCCCACTGGGACATTGCCGCCTTGCAGCTTAGTGTTCATTTAGCACTTCCTACAGTTCAGGGTTTCGACTTTTCATTTCAATGAGACCAAACCAAGCGTTTTTCGGGCCAATGGAAAATCTTGTTTCATTGTTTATGTTGAGGATCATCTTTCACCCATCAATCTTTTCTTTAGAATTAGCATTGGAAGATAAACGAAAATCTTGCCTATTAGATGAAAATCCTTTTTCGTTTCATTACGTTTACCTCTCACTCACTTTTCGCGAGAATTATCGCAGTACAATTACAAAATTGTATGGCCGCGCCGGGATTCGAACCCAGAATAGTAACAATAATAGCTGTGGGTATGCGCTTACTTTAGCCACACCACTACGCTATCTGTATGAAAGCGTTAAGTTATTTGTTCCACATAAGCTACTACCATTTGCATTGATGATGCCACGAAAAGACTCGAATATGAAAGAAAAGGAGCAAACCAACGTTTAGCGGCAATCGAAGTGAGCGAAAAATTGTTTTCACTCTCCAGGCTGTTTTTCTTTCCCGAAAAGCGATTTCTCCCCGAAAACTTTCGTGAGGGAAAATCATGTGCTCCTGAGATTGAGTGAGCATTACGAACCCTGTATTACCTGCGATGTTTCTAAGCCAAGCTACCATTTTTGCATTCGTATAGCATGAGCTCTGGTCTCCACAAGTCCCTATCTCACGCTTCCACGGGTCGTCCGATGACAAAGGCCGCCAGCTAAGGGTTGTGTACTTAGCTGGTAGTGCAGCCTGGGCACTGTTGTCCTTCTGACATCAGCTAGAGTGAGAAGGTACGCCTCGAGCGTCTGTTCACCAGGAGGTGCGGCTCAAACAGCGTCTGCCTGGTACCCAGCGGCTGATTAACGAAATGCTGTATCGCGTCAGCTATACCTAAGGTGGCAGCCCCATCATCGCGATGTAGGTAACGCGACCCCGGTAAGGTAGCTTACTGAAGCCTCTCAAATACCACGAAAAATGGAGATAGAAGAAAAAGAGAACGTTATTTTTGGCAACCGACCCGGCAACGAAATAAGGACTATGATTGGAAACTCGGTACCTGGAATGTCAGGACCCTAAATGAACCTGGACGAGTGAGCCTTCTGGCTCGTGAACTGCAGAAGGTTGGAGTGAACGTGGCTGCTATTCAAGAAGTCCGATGGCCTAGATCCGGAGAACGTGAATTCCGAGCCGTAGACCCCACGACCAATACTGCATTCAAGTATAACATCTATCACAGCGGCGGTGAAAAAGCAGAGCATGGAGTTGGTTTCGTAGTGATGGGCAAGCAGATGAAGCGAGTGATGCGGTGGAAACCCATTAGCGAACGAATCTGTGTGTTGAGGATACGGGGCAAATTCTTCAATTACAGCCTAATCAACGTTTACGCACCGACAAACGATAAATCCGACGACGTGAAGGACACGTTTTATAAATGTCTTGATAAAGCCTATGGAGAGTGCCCAAAGCATGACGTGAAAATTGTTATCGGAGACGCTAACGCCCAGGTCGGTAGAGAGGACTTTTTCCGTCCCATAATCGGTAGGGAGAGCCTTCACTCCGCTACCAATGACAACGGCCTACGGCTAGTAAATTTTGCTGCTGCCAGAGGGATGGCCATCAGTAGCACCTACTTTGCACGAAAGAACATCCGAAAGCACACCTGGAGACACCCAAATGGTGAAACTTGCAACCAGATAGACCATGTTCTGGTGGATGGGCGCCATTTCTCGGATGTTATCGATGTGCGGACATTCAGAGGTCCGAACATTGACTCTGATCACTATCTCGTTGTCAGTAAAATTCGATCACGGTTGTCAACTGTATCGAACGAAAGATCACAACGAACGATGCGTTACAATATCCAGCGATTGTCGGCGGAAGGAGTATCGGCTGAGTACCGCCAGAAGCTCGACGAACGGATAAGTGCAATCAACGTTAGCGACAACATCAACGATCTATGGGAGTCGATCCATGGAGCGGTGAGCACAACAGCACGAGAAGTGGTAGGCACTGCACAGAGACGACCCAGGACGGGTTGGTTCGATGTGGAGTGTCAGAGAGTGACAGACGAGAAGAACGTTGCCAGAAGCCGGATGTTGGTGTCAGGTACCCGATCGAATAGAGATCGGTACAAGGAAGCAAGAGCAGCCGAAAAACGAACCCACCGCAGGAAGAAAAAAGAGTACGAAGAACAAGTGATTAGTGAGGCGCAGGAAAAAAATGGAGCAGAACGATATGCGGAGGTTTTATGAGTCTGTCAATGGCGTGCGGAGAAAGACAGCACCATCTCCCGTCATGTGCAACGACCAACAAGGGAATTTGCTGACAGATAAAACTGAAGTGGCTGCCAGGTGGAAGCAACACTTCGAGACTTTGTTGAATGGAGGAAGTGACGGTGCATCGGTGAACAGAATAAATATTAGCGACGATGGACAAGCTGTGGAGTCACCTACACTAGATGAGGTTAAAAAAGCTGTCAAAGAACTGAAAAACAATAAGGCTGCGGGGAAGGACCAGCTCCCGGCTGAACTTCTCAAACATGGCAGTGAGCAGCTTTATGAAGTTCTGCACCATATTATGTCGAAAATATGGGAAGACGAGGAAATGCCTGCTAGCTGGTTGGACGGCCTCATTTGCCCTCTCTTTAAGAAAGGGCACAGACTGGAGTGCGCCAATTACCGAGGAATAACCCTCCTTAATTCGGCGTACAAAATTATGTCCCGTATTCTGTTCAACAGATTGAGACCGCTTGAAGAGTCCTTCGTCGGCGAATACCAAGCAGGTTTTCGTGAGGGCCGATCAACGACGGATCAAATGTTTACCCTGAGACAAATCCTTGATAAATTCCGGGAGTACAACTTGCAGACACATCATCTGTTTATTGATTTCAAGGCGGCGTACGATTCAGTGAAACGGAATGAATTATGGCAAATTATGCTTGAACATGGTTTTCCGGCGAAACTGATACGGCTGATTCGTATAACGTTGGACGGATCGAAATCAAGAAGCGGTACCATTATCACAAAATCGCATATGCTCCTGGGATTTGCGGACGATATAGATATTATCGGAATTGATCGCCGCGCCGTGGAAGAGGCTTTTGCGCCTTTTAAGAGGGAGACAGCGAGGATTGGACTCACGATCAATACCAGCAAAACGAAGTACATGGTCGCTGGCAATCAACGTGGGTTCATTAGTGGTGGTGGTAGCGAAATAGTGCTGGATGGTGAAAATTTGAAGTGGTAGAAGAATTTGTGTATCTTGGAACATTAGTGACGTGCGATAATGATGTTACCCGCGAGGTGAAAAGGCGTATTGCAGCTGCAAATAGGGCTTATTACGGACTTCGTAACCAGCTTAAGTCCCGTAGTCTGCAAACGAAAACAAAACTCGCGCTGTATACTACTCTGATTCTTCCGGTGGCTTTATACGGCCATGAGACATGGACGTTAAAGGAGGCTGATCGGAGAGCTCTCAGGTGTTTGAGCGTAAGGTGCTGCGGACAATACTCGGCGGTAAACAGGAGAACGGTATCTGGCGGCGTCGCATGAATCACGAATTGTACCAGGTGTATAAAGGGCTGGATATTATTAAGCTTATACAACACGGCAGACTACGGTGGGCTGGTCACGTTGTTCGTATGCCGGAAGAACGACAAGCGAAGATAATATTTAGTAGAGAACCTGGAAGAGGCCGCAGGCTTCGTGGAAGGCCGCGTACACGATGGCTTTTTGCAGTTGAAGAGGACCTGAGGGCGCTCAATGTTCAGGGCGACTGGAAGCGATTGGCCCAGGATCGAGTCCAGTGGAGAAGGATACTCCATTCGGCGTAGGTTCATCGAAGAGCTGTAGCCCATCAAGTATCAAGTAAGTAAGCATGAGGCTAACACGCTGATACTTTCAAGCCAATGGAAGTCGAGACAATTTCCAATCTGAAAATTGCCTAGACCGGCACCGGGAATCAAACCCAGCCGCCCTCAGCATGGTCTTGCTTTGTAGCCGCGCATCTTACCGCACAAATCGGTTTATCAGTTTTTCGCCTACTTACAAATATGTGCCTGCTCCGGTTCTGGAAAATAGTTTTGTAAGGCTGTACTAGGAAGGGATGGTCTCATTTGTGCCAATGGGCCCGACATTGTGTTCAATGACGAAAGGATGAACAGGTAACCCTTATCGACATTGCCGTACCGCTAGACCATAATGTCTAAACAACATTCTCCAACCTGGAGAACGTGCTTATAATGTCGGTAGACTTCTAAGCAACCGGAACCATCCTGAAATCTTTTCTGAGATCTTTAGGAGAGCTAGAACCAGAGCATAAAATAATCACCTTCACGAAGCAACTTCGGGCCGAATATTGACAAACGTCGCATGACTATTCAAAACATAGAATGACTTACTCAGTTTTCTTCTTCACATATTCATTCATTTGATTGGTACTGAGAATTGTCACTGCGTTTAAAGAAAACATAATTGGCCTTGATTATGTTGACTTTTCGCACTAAAATTGTCCCTCAGTTCAACATCGGGGTCAGATCTATGTGCGTAATTGTTGAAATCATCATTTAAGTGTTTAGTTTTACAGTAATTTATTAGTTTACGAAATCTAAATAAATACTCACTGACTGAAATTTGATCGGAAATTGTCAATGTTCAACCGAATATGAATATGTACGAGTTGAGGGTGACAAAGAAGGCCGATGGGCTTCACCAAAAATATTCGATTATTTCAAGCTCTGGCTGGAACTATCTCATAGCCTCCATAACATCCAAAAGACAGTGGTTATATAACTAATACATACATCCGGTACAAACGCTTATCATAGGATTGAAAATCAACAGGCGAATGAGATCCACAGAGCCTAAGCTTTTTCTTTTCTTTTTCATTGGGATTATATCCCTCACTGTGCCTCGCGCTTAGTGTTCGTTAAGCACTTCCACAGCTATTAACTGCGAGGTTTCTAAGCCAAGTTAACATTTCTGCATTCGTGTATCATGAGGCTAACACGATGATACTTTTTTGCCCAGGGAAGTCGAGACAATTCCCAATCCGAAAATTGTCTAGACCGGCACTGGGAATCGAACCCAGCCATCCGCAGCATGGTCTTGCTTTGTAGTTGCGCACGGCTAAGGAGGGCCCAGAGCCTGATCCCCTTTGGAATTCAGTTTGCCTGGGGTAGGGGAAAATTCCCAGTGTTAATACTGAGGAAGTGCCGAAACTATAATAATAATACGTTTTTTATGAAAAGAGTGACAAGTTCGATTGTTTAATGGCTACCGCAGGAGGTCGTGGGTTCAACCCCAGGCTACGTCTTTTTCCTTTTCCTGTGTTCGAAGACTCACGAAGCCTCCTCAAGCGAAATCTTAAAAGAAACACTACTGTCTAGAGCGTTATTCACAAAGCGCCTGCTGATGCACACTGTCCATCGTTGCATTAGCCTGCGAGCTTCTCGGGTAAGTTGTATTGTCCGTAGCAGAGTAGAAGTTATTATCCTCCATCAGCCAACATGCCATTCAAACATCATTTATAATATTTTACTGAAAGCAGCGAACCATTCCGTGAGTAAATTTATTCATCCCTACAAAGCAGTTAATTATATCAACGATGTTGCATTTTCTCACCCGGCGAATCAGAACACACCCGGTGCATCCCGGCAGGAGCCGGCCAGCCAGCCAGGTACGCTGCCTGCCCGAGGCGAGACGTGCTTTCAATTCAACAGCTTCAACACCCTGCGCGCTGTTTGTGTAGAGCGCATTAAAGCAAACTGTTGCATGAAATCACTTTGTACACTTGGAAATAATTAAAACATAATTAAATTACACTCTTCTTTTCTCCGTGTGGCCTTCCCTAAATGGAGCGGCACTGGTCCCGGCGTGCATTGTTCCGAAAAATAAACCAAGATTCTCTGGATAGCGGCGTAGAATTGTAGGCGAAGCTATCCTGGCCGGGTGCAATGAGTTGGCATGCTACCGACTGACTGGGAGGTTGCGCGCGCGGTCGGTTGGTCGACTGACTGGCACTTGGCACCTCTTTGCTATTATTTTTCCTGCTTATCGCGCGGCGGCGGGCACTTTCTTTCAACGCTGTGCTGCTGCACTTGACTTGAAGTAATTTCACTCCATCTACAGCCCACGAGAGCACCCACTCAGTTAGGAGATTTTATGCGAGATTGCCCAAATGCGACAGTTTCTCTACTGAACCATACGGCGCACGGTGGGGTGGATCTTAACACTAATACGATAGAAGTTCATGTTTCCAAATTATTTAGGGGTTACATATTTCATTAATCTGCTTAAAAATAAAAATATTTTGTGATAGAGGTTAGTTTATGTTAAACTAATTATGAACTCCAAATTATATTGTTTTTGTCGGCCTATTAGACAAGATACTCAATTGTTACGAAAGACGATGCGAATTTCATTCACTCTGACTGCATTATCCGTTCGTTTCTTAGCACTACTAGCATTGAGCATATATACATTGGATGTCGTCATAGTCAGTGGCTGCCTGGGAGCAAGAAAACGTTAAGCGTGGAGAATAAACATAATAAAAACGACGTTTATTAAAAGAGATTGCAGCAAGGATTTTCAAACGTCTCCGCTACCGTCTTCATTTTCTTTTGTATGTTCCATGTTTTCCTGTTCACTTAGCTTGTGTCAAAATGCATCGAAATGTGGGACACCAAACTCATCTTGATCGTGATTTGAAAAGTTAAAAAAAAACCCAGATTAATCCACCTAGCGGTGATGGTGCCTTTCTCGTGCATTATAAAAATAGTATTTTTGCCATTACTCGGGAGCCCATAGTCCGATCTGGCCAATTTTCAATAGGAAACAATGGGAGAGTATTCTGCGTCGAATGCAACTTGTTGCAAGTAAATCGGTAAAGGATAAGTGCCTGAAAAATGAGTGACATTTTTTTTCTAAATTTTTCTATAAAAATGTGGTATTTTGGCCATAACTTCCGAGCCCATAGTCCGATCTGACCAATTTTCAATAGGAAACAATGGTAGAGTATCCTGCGTCGAATGCAACTTGTTGCAAGCAAATCGAGTGACATTTTTTACGCGATTTTTTTGTATGAATTTGTATTTCGGCCATAACTTTTGATCCCGTAGTCCGATCCGGCTAATTTCAAATAGGAAACAATGCGACAGGATCCTGCGTCGAATGCAACTTGTTGCGAGCAAATCGGTTGAGGATAAGTGCCCGAAAAATGAGTGACATTTTTCACGCGATTTTTTCGTATGAATTTGTATTTTGGCCATAACTTTCGATCCCATAGTTCGATCTGGCCAATTTCAAATAGGAAACAATGCGACAGGATGCTGCGCCGAATGCAACTTGTTGCGAGCAAATCGGTTGAGGATAAGTGCCCGAAAAATGAGTGACATTTTTCACGCGATTTTTTCGTATGAATTTGTATTTTGGCCATAACTTTCGATCCCATAGTTCGATCTGGCCAATTTTAAATAGGAAACAATGGGACAGGATTCCGCGTCGAATGCAACTTGTTGCAAGCAAATCGGTTGAGGATAAGTGCCCGAAAAATGAGTGACATTTTTTACGCGATTTTTTCGTATGAATTTGTATTTTGGCCATAACTTTCGATCCCGTAGTCCGATCTGGCCAATTTCAAATAGGAAACAATGCGACAGGATGCTGCGCCGAATGCAACTTGTTGCGAGCAAATCGGTTGAGGATAAGTGCCCGGAAAATGAGTGACATTTTTCACGCAATTTTTTCGTATGAATTTGTATTTTGGCCATAACTTTCGATCCCATAGTTCGATCTGGCCAATTTCAAATAGGAAACAATGGGACAGGGTTATGCGTCGAATGCAACTTGTTGCGAGCAAATCGGTTGAGGATAAGTACCCGAAAAATGAGTGATATTTTTTTGAGTAGTTTTGCGCACACACACACACACACATACACACACACATACACACACACACACACACACACACATCAGTTCAACTCGACGATCTGAGTCGATTGATATATAACACTATGGGTCACCAGGTCTTCTATAAAAAGATTGTTTTTGGAGCGAACATTTAGTTTTTACGCATACTTAGTATACGAGAAAGGCAAAATGGTATAATTTTCGATCCCATAGTCCGATATGGCCAATTTTCAAAAGGAAACAACGGGACAGGATTCTACGTCGAATGCAACTTGTTGTGAGCAAATCGGCTAAGTATATGTGCCCGAAAAATAACTTTCGATCCCATAGTTCGATCTGGCCAATTTCAAATAGGAAACAATGGGACAGGATTCTGCGTCGAATGCAACTTGTTGCGAGCAAATGAACGGATGAAGATAAGTGCCCGAAAAATGAGTGACATTTTTTACGCGATTTTTTCGTATGAATTTGTATTTTGGCCATAACTTCTGATCCCATAGTTCGATCTGGCCAATTTCAAATAGGAAAAAATGGGACAGGATTCTGCGTCGAATGCAACTTGTTGCGAGCAAATCGGTTGAGGATAAGTGCCCGAAAAATGAGTGACATTTTTTACGCGATTTTTTCGTATGAATTTGTATTTTGGCCATAACTTTTGATCCCATAATTCGATCTGGCCAATTTCAAATAGGAAACAATGGGACAGGATTCTGCGTCGAATGCAACTTGTTGCGAGCAAATCGGTTGAGGTTAAGTGCCCGAAAAATTAGTGACATTTTTTGAGTAGTTTTGCGCACACACACACAGACACACACACACACACACACACACACACACACACACACACACACAGACATCACCTCAATTCGTCGAACTGAGTCGATTGGTATATAACACTATGGGTCTCCGGGCCTTCTATGAAAAGTTTGTTTTTGGAGCGATCATATAGCCTTTACCGTATACTTAGTATACGAGAAAGGCAAAACATTAATAAAACGAAGTTTTACGATAAAAACTAACTTTTGCTCTAGTGTACCTGTTAATGTGGGACACCCCTTTTTTCACATATTTTTTTTTCAAATAAATGAACAAATGAAGTAAGCTGATCAAATTTCGCAAAATAGTGTTCCTAAATATATTCAACTCCTAAATGTACACAAAAAAATGGTGAAGATATTTTTAAACTGAGATTTGGACAGCAGAGTTCGGCGAAATTTGATTTAACCAATTATCTTTGGAATTTAATATTTTCTTGTACCACAATTTTTTTCAGAATCTCAGATTATTTTTAACCCTGCCTGGGTATGCAGTTGCAACCACCTGTGACATCCCAAGTAGCATTTTTGGTTTTATAACGGTCTTGAAAATCATATCTCGCTTCACAAGACTATTATAAAACAACTAGTTTATTTGTGGACGCAGTAGCGCCCGTGACAAGTGTTTTTTTATATAAACGGTTCATTAATTCAGGCATTAAAAAAATCTGTTGCCTGTGATTTTTTTTCAAATGCTGTGTCTGATTGTCTAAGGTTGTCACTGGTTTTGTTTTCTGCATCTGATAGTAAAAAAGAATTGAAGTGTCAAATATTTTATTTTTTGTGAGAATTTCCCCGCGTGCTGCGTCTGGTTGGCTAGTCACCGGACAGACAAACAGGGCTATTATATATAGTATTATAAAACCAAAATGTTACTGGGGATACATATGGGTGGTAAGGATTTCAAAAGAACTGTTTTAAAAGATAGGATAAGGAATTATTCCGCTTTGGATATTTCTTGAGAAGTACGGAGCTGATCAAATTTCGGTAATTCGATCATATTTTGCCTGACCCCTTTTCTTATGATCAGTTTACTAGACTATAGACAGAAAAAAAGTGACCGACATCCGTTTTTCATAAAAACAGAAGGAGCCTTCCGAGCTGTTTGAAAGAAGGCTTCCAAGTCTCTTAAATGTAGGTGTCTGGGCCTCTTAGAACGAGGCTTCCGGGTCACTTGAAAGGAGGCTTCCGAGCCTCTTAAAAAAGGCTTACGAGCCACTTGAAAGAAGGTTTCCGCGCCTTTTATAAAGAGCTTTCTGAGCCTTTTGAACAGAATCTTCCAAATCTCTTGAAAGGAGCCTTCCGAATCTCTTCCAGGCCTCTTGAAAGCAGGCTTCCGGGCCTCTTGATAAGATTCTTCTGAACTTCTTATAGAAAGGCTTCCTCTTATCATTTATTATTCATTTATTTAGCTTACATCTAAACAGATAACACTGAATCAACAATTTGACGCCACAATACACGGTTCGAGGCCGCTTCTCTCCATCCTCGGATACGCTCCACGCTCGCCAAGTCGTTGTGCACCTGATCTGCCCTAGTTCCTCTTATCAATGGCGGCTTTTGAACCACTCAAAAGGAGGCTTCCTTTTGCATCTTGAAAAAACGGTTCTGAGCCTATTGAAAATAGGCTTCCAAGCCTATTGAAAGTAGAATTCCTTGCTTTTTGAAGGGAGACTTCCGAGCCTCTTGAAAGGAGATTTCCGTGCGTTTTGATGGGAACCTTCTATGGCTCTTGAAATTAGCCTTCCAAGCTTTTTAAAAGAAGGATTTCTACCCTCTTAAAAGGAGGTCTTCATGCCTCTTGAAAGTAGGCTTCCGGGCCTCTTAAAAATAGGCTTCCGGGCCTCTTAACACGAGATATCCGGGTTTCTTGAAAGGAGGCTTCCGGGCCACTCAAAAGAAGGCTTCGAGTCCTCTTGAAAGGAGGCTCCCAGGCCTCTTGAAAGGAGGCTCCCAGGCCTCTTGAAAGGAGGCTCCCAGGCCTCTTGAAAGGAGGCTTCCAGGCCTCTTGAAAGGAAGCTTCTTCCAGGCCTCTTGAAAGGAAGCTTCTTCCAGGCCTCTTGAAAGGAAGCTTCTTCCAGGCCTCTTGAAAGGAAGCTTCTTCCAGGCCTCTTGAAAGGAAGCTTCCAGGCCTCTTGAAAGGAGGCTTCCAGGCCTCTTGAATGGAGGCTTTGAGGCCTCTTGAAAGGAGACTTCCAGGCCTCTTGAAAGGATGCTTCCAGGCTTTTTGAAAGGAGGCTTCCAGGCCTCTTGGAAGTAGGCTTCCGGGCCTCTTAAAAATAGGCTTCCGGGCCTTTTAAAACGAGACATCCGGGTTTCTTGAAAGGAGGCTTTCGGGCCACTCAAAAGAAGGCTTAGAGTCCTCTTGAAAAGAGGCTTTCAGGCCTCTTACAACGAGGATTCAGGGCCTCTTGAAAGGAGGCTCCCTGGTCTTTTGAAAGAAGGCTTCCAGGCCTCTTGAAAGGAGGCTTCCAGGCCTCTTAAAAGGAAGCTTCCAGGCCTCTTGAAAGGAGGCTTCCAGATCTCTTGAAAGGAAGCTTCCAGGTCTCTGGAAAGGAGGCTTCCTGGTCTCTTGAAAGGAGGCTTCCAGGACTCTCGAAAGGAGGCTCCCAGGACTCTTGTAAGGAGGCTTCTAGGCCTATTCAAAGAAGGGCTCCAGGACTCTTGAAAGGAGACTTCTAAGCCTCTTGAAAGGCAGCTTCCAGGTCTCTTGAAAGGAAGCTTTCGGGACGCTTGGAAGAAGGCTTCTAGGCCTCTTGAAAGGATGCTTCCAGGCCTCTTGAAAAGAGGCTTCCAGGTCTCTTTAAAGGAGGCTTCCTGGTCTCTTGAAAGGAGGCTTCCAGGTCTCTTTAAAGGAGGCTTCCTGGTCTCTTGAAAGGAGGCTTCCAGATCTCTTGAAAGGAAGCTTCCAGGTCTCTGGAAACGAGGCTTCCAGGCCTCTTGAAATGAGGCTTCCAGGACTCTCGAAAGGAGGCTCCCAGGCCACTTGAAAGGAGGCTTCCAGGACTCTCGAAAGGAGGCTTCCAGGCCTCTTGAAAGGAGGCTTCCAGGCCACTTGAAAGGAGGCTTTTAGGCCTCTTGAAAGGAGGCTTCCAGGCCTCTTAAAAGGAGGCTTCCAGGCCTCTTGAAAGGAAGCTTCCAGGACACTTGAAAGAAGGCTTCCAGGCCTCTTGAAAGGAGGCTTCCAGGCCTCTTGAAGGGAAGCTTCCAGGCCTCTTGAAAGGAGGCTTCCGGGCCTCTGGAAAGGAGGCTTCCAGGCCGCTTGAAAGGAGGCTTCCAGACCTCTTGAAAGGAGGCTTCCAGGCCTCTTAAAAGGAAGCTTCCAGGCCTCTTGAAAGGAGGCTTCCAGGCCTCTTGAAAGGAGGCTTCTAGGCCTTTTGAAAGGAGGCTTCCAGGCCTCTTGAAAGGAAGCTTCGAGGCCTCTTGAAAGGAGACTTCCAGGCCTCTTGAAATGATGCTTCCAGACCTCTTGGAAGGAGGCTTCCAGGCCTTTTGAAAGGAGGCTCCCATGCCTCTGGAAAGAGGCTCCCAGGCCTCTTGAAATGAGGCTTCCAGGCCTCTTGAAAGGAGGCTTCCAGGCCTCTTGAAAGCAAGTTTCCAGGCCTCTTAAAAGGTGGCTCCCAGGCCTCTGGAAAGGAGGCTCCCAGGCCTCTTGAAACGAGGCTTCCAGGTCTCTTGAAAGGAGGCTTCCAGGCCTCTTGAAAGGAGGCTTCTAGGCCTCTTGAAAGGAGGCTTCCAGGCCTCTTGAAGGGAGGCTTTCAGGCCTCTTGAAAGGAGGCTTTCAGGCCTCTTGAAAGGAGGCTTCCAGGCCTCTTAAAGGAGGCTCCCAAGCCTCTTGAAATGAGGCTCCCAGGCCTCTTAAAAGGAGGCTCCCAGGCCTCTTGAAATGAGGCTCCCAGGCCTCTTGAAAGGAGGCTCCCAGGCCTCTTGAAAGGAGGCTTCCAGGCCTCTTGAAAGGAGGCTTCCAGGTCTCTTAAAAGGAGGCTTCCAGGCCTCTTGAAAGGAGGCTTCCAGCCCTCTTGAAAGGAGGCTTCCAGCCCTCTTGAAAGGAGGCTTCTAGGCCTCTTGAAGGAGGTTTCTAGGCCTCTTAAAGAAGGCTTGAAGGCCCTCCTTAGCCGTGCGGTAAGACACGCGGCTACAAAGCAAGACCATGCTGATGGTGGCTGGGTTCGATTCCCGTTGCCGGTCTAGTCAATTTTCAGTTTGGAAATTGTCTCGACTTCTCTGGGCATAAAAAGTATGATCGTGCTAGCCTCATGATATACGAATGCAAAACTGGTAACCTGGCTTAGAAACCTCGCAGTTTATAACTGTGGAAGTGCTTAACGAACACTAAGCTGCGAGGCGGCTCTGTCCCAGTGTGGAGATGTAATGTCAATAAGAAGAAGAAGAAAGAAGGCTTCCAGGCCTCTTGAAAGGAGGCTTCAGGCCTTTGAAAGCAGTCTTCCAGGCCACTCAACAGAAGGCTTTCAGGCCTCCTAAAACGAGGATTCAGGGCCTCTTGAAAGGAGGCTTCCAGACCTCTTGAAAGGAGGCTACCAGGCCTCTTGAAAGGAAGCTTCCAGGCCTATTGAAGGGAGGCTTCCTGGTCTCTTGAAAGGAGGCACCCAGGCCTCTTGAAAGGAGGCTTCCAGGCCTCTTGAAAGGAGGCTTCCAGGCTTCTTGAAAGGAGGCTTCCAGGCCTCTTGAAAGGGGGCTTCCAGGCCTCTTGAAAGGGGGCTTCCAGGCCTCTTGAAAGGAGGCTTCCAGGCCTCTTGAAAGGAGGCTTTCAGGACTCTTGAAAGGAGGCTTCCAGGCCTTTTGAAAGGAGGCTTCCAGGCCTCTTGAAAGGAGGCTTCCAGGCCTCTTGAAAGGAGGCTTCCAGGCCTCTTGAAAGGAGGCTTCCAGGCCTCTTGAAAGGAGGCTTCCAGGCCTCTTGAAAGGAGGCTTCCAGGCCTCTTGAAAGGAGGCTTCCAGGCCCCTTAAAAGGACGATTCCAGGCCCCTTGAAATTAGGCTTTCAGGCCTCTTGAAAGCAGGCTTCCGGCCTCTTGAAAGGAGGTTTCCAGGCTTCTTGAAAGGAGGCTTTCAGGCCTCTTGAAAGGAGGTTTCCAGGCCACTCAAAAGAAGGATTTCAGGCCTCTTAAAACGGGGATTCAGGGCCTCTTGAAAGAAGGTTTCCAGTCCTCTTGAAAGGAGGCTTCCAGGCCTCTTGAAAGGAGGCTTCCAGGCCCCTTAAAAGGAGGCTCCCAGGCCTCTTGAAAGAAGGCTTCCAGGTCTCTTGAAAGGAGGTTTCCAGGCCTTTTGAAAGGAGGCTTCCAGGCCTCTTGAAAGGAGGCTTCCCGGCCTTTTGAAAGGAGGCTCCCAGGCCTCTTGAAAGAAGGCTTCCAGGCCTCATGAAAGAAGGCTTCCAGGCCTCTTGAAAGGAGGCTTCTAGGCCTCTTGAAGGAGGTTTCTAGGCCTCTTAAAAAGGCTTGAAGGCCCTCCTTAGCCGTGCGGTAAGACGCGCGGCTACAAAGCAAGACCATGCTGATGGTGGCTGGGTTCGATTCCCGTTGCCGGTCTAGGCAATTTTCGGATTGGAAATTGTCTCGACTTCCCTGGGCATAAAAGTATCATCGTGCTAGCCTCATGATATACGAATGCAAAACTGGTAACCTGGCTTAGAAACCTCGCAGTTTATAACTGTGGAAGTGCTTAACGAACACTAAGCTGCGAGGCGGCTCTGTCCCAGTGTGGAGATGTAATGTCAATAAGAAGAAGAAGAAAGAAGGCTTCCAGGCCTCTTGAAAGGAGGCTTCCAGGCCTTTTGAAAGGAGTCTTCCAGGCCACTCAAAAGAAGGCTTTCAGGCCTCCTAAAACGAGGATTCAGGGCCTCTTGAAAGGAGGCTTCCAGGTCTCTTGGAAAGGAGGCTTCCAGACCTCTTGAAAGGAAGCTTCCAGGCCTATTGAAGGGAGGCTTCCTGGTCTCTTGAAAGGAGGCACCCAGGCCTCTTGAAAGGAGGCTTCCAGGCCTCTTGAAACGAGGCTTCCAGGCCTCTTGAAAGGAGGCTTCCAGGCCTCTTGAAAGGGGGCTTCCAGGCCTCTTGAAAGGGGGCTTCCAGGCCTCTTGAAAGGAGGCTCCCAGGCCTCTTGAAAGGAGGCTTCCAGGCCTCTTGAAAGGAGGCTTTCAGGCCTCTTGAAAGGAGGCTTCCAGGCCTTTTGAAAGGAGGCTTCCAGGCCTCTTGAAAGGAGGCTTCCAGGCCTCTTTAAAGGAGGCTTCCAGGCCTCTTGAAAGGAGGCTTCCAGGCCTCTTGAAAGGAGGCTTCCAGGCCCCTTAAAAGGAGGCTTCCGGGCCACTTGAAAGCAGGCTTTCAGGCCTCTTGAAAGCAGGCTTCCAGGCCTCTTGAAAGGAGGTTTCCAGGCTTCTTGAAAGGAGGCTTTCAGGCCTCTTGAAAGGAGGTTTCCAGGCCACTCAAAAGAAGGATTCCAGGCCTCTTAAAACGGGGATTCAGGGCCTCTTGAAAGAGGGATTCAAGTCCTCTTGAAAGGAGGCTTCCAGGCCTCTTGAAAGGAGGCTTCCAGGCCCCTTAAAAGGAGGCTTCCAGGCCACTTGAAAGGAGGCTTTCAGGCCTCTTGAAAGCAGAGAAGTGCATGAGAAATCGGTTAATCGGAGTAGGTTAGGTCCACCCTCGGGACCCAGTTGAGTAGATCGTGGCGCACGACTGCACCGGCTTTGAAGTGTCGGGGCACCACTGAACCGGAAGCTATCTTTACTCGGAATGTTTGGTCTGACCTCGGCACTCGTCCGGTCACCCGTTGAAGTGAGAATGTGCGTAGGACTTGAGCGGATCTATGAACATGCTAACCAGGTGAAAGTGTAGTGTTGGTAATGTAACAGCCTTCCACGGATGCGGGTCGTCGGTATCGGGGGAGCTTCCGCCGCCGGGGGACTCCCCGTCGGAGTAGGATAGATCCGCCGCCGGGGACTATCTGAGTAGCTTGCGAGTACGTTGAGAGCTAAATGGCTCTAAAAATAAAAAGAAATTAGATGTGGTGCTGAATGGCACACGGAAAAAATAAAGGGTTCAAGGGCTCAACGCTTTTGTGTGCTTGCTGGCACCAACAAGGGAGCCAAAGGGCTCAGACGTAGAACAAAACATCGAAGAGAGGCACTGTGAAAGGTGTCGTTTTGGGAGGAGTACTTTCAGTACTGCTTTCCCCCACAGAAGTAATACTGTAAGGTAGTCCCGGGGGGAGGGGACAGGGCATTAGAAGAGAGGGTAACTCAAGTAACCCTCTATTACTTGGGTGGGTTTAGTGGGTACGGCGGTCTGGCCTTCTGCCTTTCGCGCCAGCCCCACTCCCTGAGTGATAATTTCAGGTGTCTGTATGCAGATTTGCCTTCATCCCTCTATAAAAAAAAATAAAAAAAAATAAAAAAAAAAACATACAAACACATACAGACATCACCTCAGTTCGTCGAGCTGAGAATATCGGTATATGACACTATGGGTCTCCGGGCCTTCTATAAAAAGTTCTGTTTTGGAGTAATCGTATAGTCTTTCGGTACAACTTTGTTGTACGAGAAAGCCAAAAAATCATTTTGGATGTGGATTGTGGAAAAGGTGCAAGAAAGTCAAGACACGGCTTTTCTTCTTTGCCAAAAATAACGAAGCAGTCGACAGTCAAGTCGCGAAGTTGCAGAGGCAGAGGCACCACAAAGCATTGCCAGGATGGAAATGTGGACAAGAATTGTCAATACTAGACTAGGAAAAAAAGCCCGAGATTGGTAAAAGCTATGGGGACTTCCTTGAAGAAATGAGAGGAAAGGGAATACTCGTTTGGGAATACTCAGGCGAACTAAGACTGGTGGAGATTACTGTGAACTAGAGATCGACGATACGAATAAGATCTGTGTGATCTTCCTTAGTAGCATCTTCGTATCCACGTTCTCAAGATGGTGTGCTTTGTGCGTACTTATAACTGAGGTTAAGATGGTACTCGATATAGAAAGATTAGGGTTGCCTGGTCGGTATGCCCGGTGCGGTAAGTTTTGATTATGTGTACAACTTCTTTGGTGGCAAAGGACCAGATCGAAGAATGTCCCATCTCACACAAAGAGTGCAGTCAAGAATCACTTAAGAGGGTATTTGGCTTGACCAGCATACTGGTGGGCTATGGTTCTTTGATGGAAATACTCCCAGGATGACTACGAAGCATCCCAGCAGGGGTTGTTGTTTCAACAAAAGATTGGTTCACATGTGCATCCTAGATACAACCCAGAAGGAAAATTTTTGAATGGATTATTGTAAATAGCATAGTAATACAACCGGAGCAATAGTTTCGTTCAAATACTTTGTACTTTCTATTAATAAATATTCTTGAATTGATATTTTTCTGTAGATCCTACTTTTTTCAAACTTTATACACCACTTGCTTACCTCGCTCCGAAAAAGAAAACCCTAAAAACACAATTCGCCTAGAAATCCACATGCTGACGGTACCTGGGAAACAAAACCCGGGATAATTTTATTTATTTGGCGCGAAAAAAGCGCTATTATCGTTTGTGCATTATTCACCCCTCCCAGGGCGAAATGACACGATCCTTCCTATTGTACTGCCGTGAAAGTGGTACGTCCCGGGTTTTTACATAGTTTGGAGCCCGAAATGGATTTTCGCCTGCCGGGTTTACCTCTATACCCCGACCTGGCCGATGATGAACAGAACGAGCCAAAAGTGCAGAGAAATAAAACTAGGGAACACGTGAAGCAATAATGTGATCCGAGCGGCAGAAAAAAAAATATATAGAGCGGTAGTAGCAACAACAACTTTCACGCTCAGATGATAAAATTGCGAAACATTTTTGCACAGTTCCTGCATAAAATGTAGGATAGAAGGAGCCGGGGCCAAAATATGCTAAAATGTGTTACCTCTTAGTCGTTCACCTGCACTTTTTGTGCGATCGTTGAAATGATTTTACAGTCGATAAAATAATGCTCTGCCATGCGAAATTTTGGCATTCCTTTGAGCGCCATTGAAGAGCAGAGGGCCCGGTAAAAGCTTTTTGATGAAATGTTATGAGCTATTTTTGAAACGATTTTATCGGTGCTTTCAAATTCGTGAATTGGATTAGAAATTACTTACTGCCTGCGATGCGATGGTGATTGAAACTGATAGCATGAAAGGACCCGGCATTTAGCAACGAATATATCTCGCCAAAAGTGGATATAATGTGTCTTAGACTGTACGTTATTCAAAATTTACGTCACTTTAAATTCGCTTCCGGCTGGATTGCTTCATATGGCAAGTGCAACGTAGTCTGTCTCTAGGAGAATGGCTTCCACCTGTATGAATAAATTTAAAGTTTCAAGAAATACCTGCTAGATGTTGAAGATGCCGTCACACACATACAGCAGCTAAGGAGCTCAGCTATTGTTCGCAGTCTTCAAGAATAAAGCATCCAATCCGTACGATCAGTGGTCGGATGGTTGGATAAAACATATATGGCACGATAGCTCTGGGGAACTATCAACTCAAACCACATATGGGATAAAAATCATGCATTCCACTAGACGTACTTTAACCGGTGCAGCATATTCTAGCATGGAAACAGTCCTTGTTAGTCATCGCAACGGCCACGAAGGGCGCAGTACTTTTGTCCGGCAGCGAATGGTATTCCGCGGGGTTTGAATAAGACATTATCTTTCTAGTGGCTCTCTGGTTTGAATTTTACAGTGATGCTATATCGCCCTCTTAAGTTGTATTAGGCGGTTATGGACAATTTGTCTGATTAATTTCATTGTACATATAATCTAATCTGCAAAATTACAACTGTTTCTTCAATGCCGCTGAAACATTTGAGTTTGAAGTAATGCAAACTTTTCGGGTCAGTAATGGACGGCAGAGGGGTCCTCCTTAGCCGTGCGGTAAGACGCGCGACTACAAAGCAAGACCATGCTGAGGGTGGCTGGGTTCAATTCCCGGTGCCGGTCTAGGCAATTTTCGGATTGGAAATTGTCCCGACTTCCCTGGGCATAAAAGTATCATCGTGCTAGCCTCATGATATATGTACGAATGCAAAAATGGTAACCTGGCTTAGAAACCTCGCAGTTAATAACTGTGGAAGTGCTTAATGAACACTAAGCTGCGAGGCGGCTCTGTCCCAATGTGGGGACGTAATGCCAATAAGAAGAAGAAGAAGAATGGACGGCAGAGATTTCCAACCCGAAAATTTCGTAGATCGGACCAGAAATCGAACCCGAAGCATCTTACCCCGGGGCCTTTGGGGCTCACGCTATCAACATCAATCGAGTCACTGTTGAAATTATATTTCAAGGTTTACAGGTTTCAAGATTTACTAAACTATCGATAGAATTCTAATTCATGAACAATACTATTTGAAAAATTTAAGATAAATAGACTTAATTGGAAAAGGCTCACAAAAATATCCATGAACTTTGAAGTATGTTATGTCACTAATTTATACATACACAGATAAAAATATGTTGTGATTTTAAATGTATTTGCATGCACATATTTGGAGCATGCAAATAAACGTAACATTACATCGATCTCACTTTTCTTTTAAATCGAAATAAATTTAAACTGTGTTTGCTTGTAAAATTCAATCAAATTTAATTGAGTATCGAATGTTAATTCGTTTGATGGGATAAGCTTTAATTTTACACGCCGTTGAATATTCAAAATTATTTGCTGTGTAGAATAATCATGAAAATCTTCAATCTGAATATGTCAATGACAATTGATATTCTGTAGATTTCATTGATTGCGAATTCACATTTAAAAAATATTCATAGAAATATACGTGACAGTAGAATAGAACTGCTATCATCAATTTGTCCTACCTACTTAGATCTCTATTTGATCGTGATCCAAAAATGAGTGAGTTTCTAAAACGCAGTTTGAGTTTGAAAAGGTTTTTAAGGTTTTGGTTCGCTCTAGATCATTGTCTGTACGACATGAATGAAAAAAAAGTTTATTTTTGTTAAAGTGAACGAACTAGCGAAGCTTTTAAATGTACAGCAGTTTTGTTAGAATTTGACATCATATAAAATATACCTACTCCCTTTGTAACAACATTTTAATACCAAAAAATTATGTTCCATTCCATGTATTTTATTACTTATAATCAATCTTAATGTATTGGTAAACTATTTATTTATTTATCATCAGACTAAGGCCGGAGTGGCCTGTGCTGCACATAAAAGACTGCTCCATTCAGCTCGGTTCATGGCTGCACTTCGCCAACCACGCAGTCTGCGGAGGGTCCGCAAGTCGTCCTCCACCTGATCGATCCACCTTGCCCGCTGTGCACCTCGCCTTCTTGTTCCCGTCGGATCGTTGTCGAGAACCATTTTTACCGGATTACTGTCCGACATTCTGGCTACGTGCCCGGCCCACCGCAGTCTTCCGATTTTCGCGGTGTGAACGATGGATGGTTCTCCCAACAGCTGATGCAACTCGTGGTTCATTCGCCTCCTCCACGTACCGTCCGCCATCTGCAACCCACCATAGATGGTACGCAACACTTTCCTTTCGAAAACTCCCAGTGCGCGTTGGTCCTCCACGAGCATCGTCCAGGTCTCGTGTCCGTAGAGAACTACCGGTCTTATAAGCGTTTTGTAGATAGTCAGTTTGGTACAGCGGCGAACTCTATTCGATCGAAGCGTCTTGCGGAGTCCAAAGTACGTACGATTTCCAGCCACTATGCGTCTCCGAATTTCTCTGCTGGTATCGTTATCGGCGGTCACCAGTGAGCCCAAGTACACGAATTATTCAACCACCTCGATTTCGTCACCACCGATAGAAACTCGTGGTGGGTGGCTCACATTGACCTCTCTTGAGCCTCTTCCTATCATGTACTTCGTCTTCGACGTGTTGATGACTAGTCCAATCCGTTTAGCTTCGCTTTTCAGTCTGATGTAGGCTTCCTCCATCCTCTCAAAGTTACGTGCCATGATATCAATGTCGTCGGCGAAACCAAATAACTGGACGGACTTCGTGAAAATCGTACCACTCGTGTCAATCCCTGCCCTTCGTATTACTCCCTCCAAAGCGATGTTGAATAGCAGACACGAAAGACCATCACCTTGCCGTAACCCTCTACGGGTTTCGAAGGGACTCGAGAATGCCCCTGAAACTCGAACTACGCACATCACCCGATCCATCGTCGCCTTGATCAACCGTATCAGTTTATCCGGAAATCCGTTTTCGTGCATTAGCTGCCATAGCTGGTCCCGATCGATTGTATCATATGCGGCTTTGAAGTCGATAAATAGATGATGTGTGGGCACGTTGTATTCGCGGCATTTCTGCAATACCTGACGTATGGCGAACATCTGGTCTGTGGTAGAGCGTTCACCCATAAATCCCGCCTGGTACTGCCCCACGAACTCTCTTGCAATTGGTGTTAGTCGACGGCATAAAATTTGGGAGAGTACCTTGTAGGCGGCGTTCAGCAATGTGATTGCGCGGTAGTTGCTACAATCCAGCTTATCGCCCTTTTTGTAGATGGGACACGACACCTTCCATCCACTCCTGCGGCAGAACCTCATCCTCCCAAACCTTGGTAATCACCCAATGCAGCGCTCTAGCCAGTGCTTCACCACCGTGTTTAAACAGCTCTCCTGGTAGTTGGTCAACTCCAGGGGCTTTGTTGTTTTTCAGCCGGCCGATCTCCTCCTGGATTTCCTGGAGATTCGGAGCCGGAAGTCGCATGTCCTGCGCGCGTGCTCCTAGGTTCATCACCATACCGCTACCGTTGTCTGCCATATCGCCATTCAGGTGCTCTTCGTAGTGCTGCCGCCACCTTTGGATCACCTCACGCTCGTTCGTAAGAAGGTTCCCGTTTATGTCCTTACACATATCGGGCTGTGGCACGTGGCCCTTACGTGAACGGTTCAACTTCTCATAGAACTTTCGTGCGTTATTAGCGCGGTACAGTTCCTCCGTCTCTTCACGGTCTCGATCTTCCTGCTGGCGCTTTTTCCTCCGGAAAATCGAGTTTTGTCTGTTCCGCGCCTGTTTGTATCGTGCCTCGTTCGCCCTCGTGCGGTGTTGCAGCAATCTCGCCCATGCTGCATTCTTCTCCTCAACTAACTGCTCACATTCGCCGTCATACCAGTCGTTTCTCTGATCCGGAGCCACCGTGCCTAGCGCAGCGGTTGCGGTGCTTCCAATGGCGGATCGAATATCTCTCCAGCCATCTTCAAGAGATGCTGCGCCTAGCTGCTCTTCCGTTGGGAGTGCCACTTCCAGCTGCTGCGCGTAGTCTTGGGCTAGTCTACCGTCTTGTAGCCGCCCAATGTTAAGCCGCGGCGGACGACTCCGACGCGTGTTGATCACCGTCGAGAGTTTTGAGCGCAGACATACTGCGACGAGGTAGTGGTCGGATTCAATATTCGCACTGCGGTAAGTGCGTACGTTCGTGATGTCGGAGAAGAATTTACCGTCGATTAGAACGTGGTCGATTTGGTTTTCCGTTACTTGATTAGGTGATTTCCATGTGGCCTTGTGGATATTCTTACGGGGGAAGCAAGTGCTTCGGACTACCATTCCGCGGGAGGCTGCAAAGTTTATGCATCGTTGGCCGTTGTCGTTCGATACGGTATGCAGACTATCCGGTCCGATGACCGATCTATACATTTCCTCCCTTCCTACCTGAGCGTTCATGTCACCGATGACGATTTTGACGTCCCGCAGTGGGCATCCATCGTATGTCTGCTCCAGCTGCGCATAGAACGCTTCTTTCTCGTCGTCGGATCTCCCTTCGTGTGGGCAGTGCACGTTGATGATGCTATAGTTGAAGAAACGGCCTTTTATCCTCAGCTTGCACATCCTTGCGTTGATTGGCTGCCACCCAATCACGCGTTGGCGCATCTTTCCCAGCACTATGAAGCCGGTTCCCAGCTCGTTGGTGGTGCCACAGCTTTGGTAGAAGGTAGCCGCTCGATGCCCGCTTTTCCACACTTTCTGTCCTGTCCAGCAGATTTCCTGCAGCGCTACGACATCGAAGTTGCGGGGATGTAATTCATCGTAGATTATCCTATCGCAACCTGCGAAGCCTAGCGACTTGCAATTCCATGTTCCAAGCTTCCAATCGTGATCCTTTATTCGTCGCCTAGGTCGTTGCCGATTGTATCGAGTCGTATTATCTTCTATGTCGTTCGTAATAGTTGTTTTTAAAGGCGGCTTATTGGGCCTGCGCAAACCTCCTGTCTCGTCGGAGGGCCGTCGTGTCAGGGCTGTTTAGCGTCCCACCTAACACCAGGACTTGGGCTTGTGCGCTTTGAGCGGCACACGGTCGCTTTGGCGGAGCCTACTTGCGGATACATGCAGCTTTTTATAGAGGTTTAACAGGGCCCACTGTCAAACCCCACCACATCCTAGGCAGGCGCCACAACTCGCAGATGGCCTGGGGAGGGATCGTCAAGCCCTTGGACATAGTCCCTGCTGCCCCCAAGTATTGGTAAACTAGAAGATCACATTTATTTAACAAATAAAATTGCTGATGCATTTTGCATTTTTCTCTTGCTCAATCTCTTATTTTAATAATTGCTTTAAATATTTCATATCTGACATCTCTTTGAAAACTTTGCTAAGATTAACCAACAATCATAATCGTAGCCTTTGCAATCATATCATAATTATCATTATTTTATATATATATATATATATATATATATATATATATATAATAACGTTGTTGTAGAAGGGAATTGAGTTTGCAAGTGTTTATATATCTCGTTTCAGAGAGCGATCAATGGCGCTTGAACCTAGGCTTATTAGCCAGGGCACAGATTAAATACCTCGCCCCATCCCAGGAACAGGACGACAAAGGAAAACGGAGTTACAATAACTTTCTTAGCAACGTAACTCCCAACGTATTTACGAAATGCATTCTGTTATCACTTGCTTATAGTGATGATTCCCGTACAACATCCCTCCCAACCATCCAACTCCTTGACATATATGAGGGCGTCGGTGAGTCGCTGGCCTCTTGTTAAGTAGATGTCATATCATCATTTCCTTCCTTCCCTTGTAACGAAGACGATGGGCGTGGCGGGCAATGGTAGATTTCATGCTTTCTCTTCTCGGACCTCCATTTGGATTGCTATTAATTCCCAAATACTATTCCATAAGCATATGGAGTAAGGAAGTTAAAGATATACATGACAGCTATCAGTATGCAATCTACGAAATACTCCGTTACCAACGCAACGCAACGCAACGCTCTAGATCATTGTCTATACGAAAAAATGGTACAGCTTACCATCGAATGCAACTTGGTGCTATAAATCGGTTAATGGTAAATGACCATAAAAAGTACAAGTACCGAGCCAAGATTTGTAACGTAAAGTACCAAGATAGCAAAAAACGTGAAACGGCAATTTTGAGCACCCAGATCTCAGTCGTTTCTTAACCAAATTTCTTGATTTTTTCCACAGAACAATCTGTGGGATGACAAAAATCGGATACTGAAGCCAGATTACATTTTCAAGTAACGGGCACTGAGAACGAGCCAGATAGTTCCGTTCTACGTTTTTTTGCAGTCTGTTTGTGGCCAATATGTTGCATGCAAGTCGTACTGAAGAAGTCTCCTGAAAATCTAAGGAGAAATATTTGGAAGAAAATTCTAGAAGGAAATCCTGGGGGAACTCCAGGAGTAATTTCTGGAGGAACATCAGTCGAAATTTCTGGTGGAGCTTCAAAAAGAATTTTTGGAGAAATTCCTGTGCGATTTCCTGAAACACAAGTTACAAGAATTCAGAATGAATTTCTAGGGGAATTCAGAATGATTTCCCGGGGGAATTCTGTCTGAATTCCTAGGTAAATTCTGAATGAAATCTTGGGGAAATCCAGAATGAGTTCTTGAGAGATTTCAGGATGAATTCCTGGGGAAATCAGAATGAATTCCTGGGGGAAATCAGAATGAATTCCTGGAAAAATTCAGAATGAATTCCTTGAGGAATTTAGAATGAATTCCTTGGGGAATTTAGGAAGAATTTTCGGGGGAATTCAGGCTGAATTCCTGGAGTACTTCAGGATGAATTTCTAGAAGAATTCAGGATGAATTCCTGGAGGAATTCAGGATGAATTTCTGGAGGATGAATTCCTGGAGGAACTCAGGAAGAATTTCTGGAGGAACTCAGAATGAATTATTGGGGGAATTTAGAATGAATTCCTGGGGGAATTTAGATTGAACTCCTCGGGGAATTCAGAATAAATTCCTGGGAGAATTCAGAATGAATTTCTGGGAGAATTCTCGGGGGAAATTAGAATGAATTCCTTGGAGAATTCAGAATGAATTCTTGGAATTATTCAGAATGAATTCCTGGGAGAATTTAGAATGAATTTCTGGGGGAATTCAGAATGAAATTCTGAGGGAATTAAGAATGAAATTCTGGGGGAATTTAGAATGAACTCCTGTGCGAATTCGAAATTCATTCCTGGGGGGATTCAGAATGAATTTCTGTGGGAACTCAGAATGAATTCCTGGGGGAGTTCGGAATGAAATTCGGGGGGAATTTAGAATGAATTCCTGGGGGAATTCAGAATTTATTCCTGGGGGGATTCAGAACGTATTCCAAGGGGAATTCAAAATTAATTCCAGTGTTCGCCGCAACAGCCCCTCGTATTGAACAGCTCTAATGGTGATCGACGTGAGCCTCCATCCGTGGGCATGAGATCGCTTGACGGCGATAATGTGTCAAACTAGATGATTGGCAAAACGGAGGATCAACAACAAGACGGTGATAATTAAAAGTGAATCTAATTGAATTAGAAATCGTTGTAGCTTAAAATAACTATTATTATTTCAAGTAAAGTGAATTGAATCCTATATTAAACCTAGATTAAAACTTAAGAACTACTTACAGATTAAAATTTGAGCTTAACAATCTACATTTGTTGTGACTAGTAAAAGTATAGTACGGAGACTGAAATGTAAGTAAAACCGAATTTGTAAACCAACCTATCCTAAAAATAAATGCTCTTTTTTTAGCTTTAAGCTGATTACACCTAAATTTTGGGTCGTTGATCATAGCTGGAAGAACTCCAACCGATACTATCACAACATTTTCTTAAAGATTTCAACCGGAATATGAGGAATTCGTTGTCGAATGTGCGCCAAACCCGGTCGCAGACGAGGGCTCAGCAGGCGATTGCGAACCTCGCACCGGGTAACGACGACGAAAAGGCATCGAGTGAGGTTTCGGATGATCCTTTCGTCCCATCAATCGTAGATCGAAACGGAGGTGAGTTGTTCGATTGTGCTGGTTGCGATCGGCCGAATAACTCTGAGCGGTATATGGTTCAGTGTGATAACTGTGATCATTGGTACCATTTGACATGTGCCGGTGTGAAAGCGGCTACGGTGCGCTCGAATAACTTCGTTTGTGCGGTGTGTACGTTAGCTAAATCTCGTCGGTTGCGTAGTCAGGCAAGCGGTATTTCGAGCACGTCGAGTGCCCGTCAGTCGAAAGTGGAACGTGAGCTACAACACCTGGAAGAGGAACATAAGTTGCTCGAGGATTTGACCCGTGAGCAGATTGAGAAGGAACGTGCTTTGAACGAGAGGGAACTTCGGGAAAAGCTAGAGCGAGGAAAGCAGTTTATCGCTCGCAAACATGAGCTGCTGAGTCGTCAGGATGAAGAAGGAACCAGCGTGCGTAGTTTGACGAGCAGTCAGAGGAGCGCAAAGCGGACCGAAGAGTGGGTAAGACGGACTGAAGCGGTTGCCCAGGCCATCCTTGAAGTACCTGAGTCCGCTTCTGCATCTATAAGCATCGATCAACCACTTGAAGCAAGTCTGCAAAATCCGCAGGCAGTGCATCCTTCTTCGACACCTCTGAAGACAGCGGCATCTGCGGTTCTACCACCCATCGGAGAAGACAGGGTTGGTGCGGGATCAGAGGTGAAGTCGATCCCGAGGACTGTGGCCAGCATCACTATCGATGAGGAATCCGAGCTTTCAGCTGATGGCGCCATCGGTGGAGAGGTGATTCAGCAGGATCAGGATAAGAACCAGGTGGGCTTGCCCCTAGTTGATCTGCAGCCGTTGACAGATATGCTGAATGTCGGTGAGGTTGTGCCTAAGGGTATGCGATAACACACTGTTTCCTAACGAAACGAAACGAAACGAAATTTTAAATATCTATGTTGATTCGGATCGAAACGAAACGAAATATAGATTTACTTTCGAGACTTCGAAACGATACGAAATCAAGGTTCATTTAATTCGAAATTTTTCGAAACGAAACGAAATTTTAATTTTTCTTCCGCGGAATTTTTATTAAATTGGTTTTACATTATGTATGCAATTCTGATTTCACTTTTTCGAGGTCAAATAACTGTTTTGCGACCAATAGAGTTATAATAACAGAAGAGGCAGTCTGTGATAAATCCAGAATTTGTGCCGCTTCAAAGGAATTCATCTTGGAGCGTGTGCTCCCGAATATGATCAATTTTACATCAGTTTTATACAAGTAAGTATAAAAAAATATAGAAATTGTGGGATTTTTCATATACGGATTCAAATTTCGTTTAAAACCTTAGTTGACTTAAGAATAATGTAATTATGCTGAAGCATACTTCATATTGTCTTGTCAGCGTGGTATTGAGCTAAGTCAAAATTAGAAACTGAATGCTTTAGAAAAATCCTGTGCTCCTTTCTAAAATGCACAAAGATATGTATTTCTGATTGAATTTCACAGACCCGTAGTCTTATATACTGTCTTATACCTGCTATGGTCAGTATGAGCTGAAAACAATCATAAGTAAAGAATTTTCAGCAATTTTAATGATCTTCCAAATTTCTGCTACGCGAGGCAGATTTTTATCTCCCTATGTCGATGGTTTCCTCGGTCCCTTCAGTCTACATATATTCAGGCGTTCTACATATCGATAACCTCCCTATCTCGATATCTATCTATCTCGATGTGATCTGATCATATCTAGACCAACACTTGAAAAGGGCGTAAAAGCCAAAATTTATTCCTTCTGATTCGTCGTCTACATATAAAGCTTTATATGTAGACGAATAATCAGAAAGAATAAATTTTGGCTGTTACGCCCTTTTAAAATGTTGGTCTAGAATTTTGTTCTGAATTCTCCTTGTGTCGATATGTTCCTTGTGTTGGGCTACTAGATCATCCGTAGACAATAACAAACATATCAACAAGAGAAAAACAAAACAAATTGTTGTCATTTTTCATAGCAAAGAGGTTTTTTGGATCTAGTACCCATTTCAATTTTCCTTCCATTTCTGGATCTCTCCTTATCTCGATGGTCCCTTCAATATCGAGATGTGGAGAGGCGACTGGGCATTCCTCACGGAATCCAAATTACTCACGTTTTCAAGGGCACACCACTCGATACGGAAGTAACGCACAACTGTCATTTCTATTTATTCACGCATGCTGCGACGCAGCAAAACTGAAGAAATAAAAATGCCAGTTGTGCGTTGCTTCCGTTTCGAATGGTGTGCCCTTGAAAACGCGAGTATTTTGAAAATTGGATTCCGTGAGGAGTGTCCTTAAGTTTTGAAAACAACTTAACGATTTTGTTCCAAAATTTTTGATAATATAAAGTATGGTTTAAGTTTAAATTTGTTTTGAAATTCCGCGGAATTCCGTTAAATTTCGTTAGAAGCTAGTTTTTTCTAGCGATTTTTTTGTAATTTTACGAAACGAAACGAAATCAAGAAATCAGATTTCGCCATGCTCAAATTCCGCGAAATTCCGCGGAATTTCGTTTCGAACCACCTGAAACGAAATTTTTCGAAATACCGCATATGCTTAGTTGTGCCAACCGGTGCAATTAGTAAAACGAGTCGAATTGGAACCCATTGCTACAAGCGATGGAGCATCGAAACCGGTGAGCTCCGGAAACAAAATGCGCTACAATTGCAACGGCAAACGGAAGCGGAACACCGAGTTATTCCAGAGCTAGTGGAAAAGCATCGGGTGGACATCGACACAAGACGAAACGTGAACTTGACCTGGTTAGTCGGATTAAAAATCTTCAGTGGCAGCACGCTGTGGAGCTGAAACAAGCACGTGATTCGGAGGGATATTTGCGAGCTCAGCCTGGAGGCCCAAGTGAAATCCCTGGAGAAGCTACTCGTCGAGGAGCATGAGCGAAGACGCACTTCGGAAGCAGATTTGCGGAATCGGCTGTCACTACGGAATAGGGAATGCGAGGCGCTGCAACTTCAGCTAGCAGAACTGGAGACTGAAATTCAGTGTCTGCGGGGCACCGCACAGCAGCTGCAATCCCAGTTAGAAGCAGCTCAGCAACGCGAGTACGAATCGGATCGCCAACGAAATGAAGCGGTCACAGAGTATTGGAACTTGCACGACGAAGTGCAAAAGTTCGTCAGGCGTAATCAGGATCGGCCAGCGGATGAAGGTTCTCCTCCATTACCCCCTCCGCCAGAGTCTTGGTTTGAAGCGGAAAATGCAAATAACGCTGAATGTTCTAATCGCGTCGAGTCAGATCCTTGTTTTCCTCCTCCTCCTCCTATTTCGGTAGATCCTGGTTTGGTTAGTGGTCAGCGGAATTACGTAGCACAAGCCGGAATATTGGGGGGTGGAATTCGGAACATGACTGGTCCCATTTCCTTTGCAAGTATCCATCCACATATCCAATCACAGCCTCAAATATCGTCCTTTTTGAGCAGTTCTTTGGGTCCGACGCCACAACAGATCGCTGCTAGACAGGTGGTAACCAGGGAGCTCCCCACATTCTCCGGAGATCCGATCGACTGGCCCCTATTTATTAGCAGCTATCAGCATTCTACACAGGCTTGCGGGTACACCGACTCCGAAAACCTTTTGCGCTTGCAACGTAGCTTGAAAGGTAGCGCAAAGGATTCAGTCAGCAGTTTCTTGCTCCATCCGTCGACAGTACCACAAGTAATGTCTACACTGCAACAACTGTACGGTCGCCCGGAACAGATTGTGAACAACATGATCGCCAAGGTTCGGGCAACACCCCCTCCGAAACCCGACCGATTGGATACACTGGTTAGTTTTGGACTGATAGTTCAAAATCTCTGCGGTCACCTGAAAGCGGTCGGCTTAGAGAAACATCTGGCGAATCCTATACTTCTGCAAGAGCTCGTTGACAAGCTACCGGCGACGGTGAAGTTCAGCTGGGCCCTCTACCAGGAGCAAGTACAAGATGTGGATTTGAACGTGTTCAGCAGCTACATGGCGAGGATATCTTCGGCAGCAAGTGGCGTAACACAGCTGTCCAATATTCCACAGAAATCTGGAAAAGATGAGAAAGGTCGCTTGAAGGAGAGATCGTTTGTGAACACGCACGTTACCACGGATAAAGCGAAAGTGAGTCGCCAAGAAAATGCAGAAAAGGCGGGAGTCAGAGGTGGAAAGCCGAGAGAAAAGGATGCCGCATTGAGTAACACGAAGTCGTGCTCCGTTTGCAACGTCGACAGTCATCAAATCGACAATTGCGGACGGACGGCAGATGGAAAGCGGTAAAAGCAAACAAATTGTGCGCTCGTTGTTTCACTTCGCATGCGCGATGGCCGTGTAAGGGAGAAGTGTGCGGAATCAACGACTGCCCAAAACGACATCATCGACTACTTCACTTCGAGCCACCAATGTCATCGAAAACTACCAGTGCGGTGGTTACAGTTCATCGGCAGCTGTCGTCGTCTACGCTTTTTCAAATCCTCCCAGTAACCCTATTTGGGAAACAGGGACAGTTCAACACATTCGCATTCCTCGACGACGGGTCATCAGTAATACTCGTAGAGCGGTCCATTGCCGACGCACTCGGTGCAACGGAGAAATGAAGAACTTGAACATCGAATGGACCGGAGGCATAAACAAGACGATTGCTGGAACAGAAGTTGTCACGATGGAGATTTCCGAGACCGGTGGAAACAGGCGGTACAGGTTGCCCGAAGTCTACACCGTCGACAATCTTGGGCTACCACAACAGACCACCGATTACGAAGAGCTAACCGATACGCGCATCTCAACAAGCTGCCGGTGAAGAGCTTCCGATGTGCTGTACCAGGAATCCTAATCGGTCAAAGCAATATTCACAACATCCAGGGTGAATACAGAATGAATTCCTGGGGTATTTGGAATGAATTTCTGGTGAAATTCAGGATGAATCTTAGGAATTTTTCTTGGAACTCATCTAGGCTTCCTTTCTGGTCTTTCTCCAAAGAAATTTCTTGGAGCTCCTCCAGAATTTACTCCTGTAGATCCTCCTGTAGTTCTTCCAAATATTTCTGCTTTGATTTTTCAGGAGCTTTTCCAGGGTTTCCTTGTGAAGTTCTTCCAAGATTTTTTCTTGGAGTTCCTTCAGGAATTCTACCTGGGGTTTCTCCAGAAATTGGAATTCTTGGAATAACTCACGTCGGTTGCAACTTTTAGGAGTGACAAATGTGAGAAAAAAAATAATTCGGCAGCGATATTTTAAATTTACAAAATTCCCGGAGAAATTTCAGGAGGAAATCAAAAAGGATATGATTGTGGATCTTCAGGATGGATTCCTAGAAGTGCTTCAGGAGACATTCCTAAAGGGTCTCGAGGAGAAAATTTCTGATGAAACAAAAGAAGGAATTACTGGAGAAGTTCCAAGATGATTTTCTAAAGGATCTCTCGAAAATATCTGTTAGTTATCGTAGAAAGAATTTGTGAAAGAGTGGATTTATACAGGAACTGCAGAAGGAATTTATGTAGAAACTCTCTAACAAGTCTTTGTATAGCTCCTTCATAAAAGCCAGGAGGAATTCCTGTTTGAACTTCAGGAAGAATTCAAGACAAAATTTTAAAAACGACTTATCTGCTTTTGTAAACAAGGATTCAAACGACGATTTGATGAGTCTGATAGCTGTCCTACGCAAACCAACACCACCAATAGGTAGATGAAAGTTTCCGCTATCTCTAGATGGTGTTGGTTTGTGTGAGAAAGCTATCAGATTCGCCAAATCGTCGTTTGAATCTTTATTTACAAAAGCAGATAAGTCGTTTTGAAAATTTTGTCTTGAATTCATATAAGAACTGCAGGAGTAATTTCTGTGGGATCTCCACGATGGGTTTCTGGAAGGTATTTAGTTGAAAAAATAATTTTTTGAGCTTTTTAGTGGAATGTCTTTACCAATCAAGTGGTGGAATTAAATGGGATAGTACGAACTCGTCTTATGACAAGTTTAGAAGGTATTCAACGAGAATTCCTGAATTCCCAAATTCCCAAGCTCCTAAACTCACAGATTCCTAAATTCTCAATTTCCTGAATTCCGAAATTCAATAATGCCTGAATCCCTAATTTCAAAAATCGCTAAGTTCCCAAATTTCAAAATCTATAAAATCGTGAATTCCTAAGTTTCTAAATTCCTGAATTCCTTAATTCCTAAGTTCCTCAGTTGTGAAAGTGAAAGTGCTCAATGAACACTGTGCTGCGAAGCGGCAATGTCCCAGTGGTGGATGTTATACCATAGAAGAAGAAGATGCCTCCCATTCACCTTCTGTCGCTTCATACTTGTTCGTACCCTAGCGAACGGCTTTCAATTTGTTGATTTTCAATCAAAAGTAATAACTTTTGTTTATCGGTTATCCCCCATACTAAATAAATCAATGTAAATTCCTAAATAAATCCTGAATTTTAAATTCCAAAATTTGATATATCGTCATTACTTGTCATTATTTAATAGTTCTGATTGCAGTTTTCAGCCTGGCCAGCGCACTTGCGTCGCGATCCAACTTCGTTTCCCTCAGTGACCATCCAAATTCTAATCCCGTTTTCTCGGTATAAGAAAATTATTTATTTTTCTTGCTCATTTTTCGCAAACTGGATTTTAAGAAACATAGGGTTTCTTACCCAATTCCCGGCCTAACATGCATACGACTGCATTATTTGATTAATATTTATTTCAGGAAGCAACTTTTTCGGAATTTCGTGGGCCGTGCGATACTGCAAAGGGGTTCACTTCTGGTTAAAAATAGCTTTTCTTGGTAAACATCGTTTGAAAAAGCTTTCATTTGATTTAAATTACCGATGTGCAGCACTCATTTCAGTCATATCGTTTGCATATCCGGCCCACTTCCAGACCAGTTCCCGGCCTAAGCAAAATTTCGCTCAATCTCTCAACATCTTACTCTCATTCTCTCTCGAGACGGTAGAAAATGCGACGTAAACAAAAATATGCACGTTCAACGCCGACATGATGCCAGATGGTATTATTTATAATATTTTTTTTTGTTGAAGAGATATATTCACTCATCCAAATTACTTCCAAACGCTTGAAAACTATATTTTTTCACTTTTTGAATCGAGAAAATAGATAGTTTTAGATAGTTTTCCTATGAACGATGAAGGATTTTGTTCATACTAAAAAAGACTCCTGGCCTTTTGGCAGCACGGTGCGGCTAGAAGTTCTTAAGAAGTGAATTTTTGTTCGGTTTGAGGATACATTTTTAAATGTATTCTAATATGTTTATATTAAAGCTATGTCCATTTAGAATCCGGAATAATAAAATCATCTGTATCTCGGTAACGGATTGACGTACAAATAAGGTTAATACATCAAAACAAGGGTAATTCACTATACTTTAAGGAAAAGTTATTGATACAAATAATTTCTTCTTGTTTATAGTGAAAATTTGCATCTTTTTCTTTGTTCCTCTCATCAAAAGTTGCACACCTTCGGAGTCAACTTCCTTGGCACATTTGTTCCACATTTTGGTCATCTGAGTCACGTCCCGAGCTGTTTCTCCACTTTTTCCACTTTTCTTAAGCTTCCGCTTCATTAATGCCCAAAATGTCTCGATGGGCCGGAGCTGTGGGCAGTTGCGTGGATTTATGTTTTTATCGATGAAATCTTCGTTATTATCGCGGTACCACTGGATGACTTCCCGGCTGTAGTGGCAACTCGCCAAATCTGGCCAAAACTTCACGGGACCTTTATGGGCTTTATGGAAGATCGACCGCGGTTTTTGAGGCATTCCTCCTTGTACAGCTTCGAGTCCATCGTCTTATTCGTCACAAACACTTAGGTCTTTGCCCCACAGTTGCATATCCCTTGCCAAAATCATCCGTTTTTTGCAAGTTTGTCCAAAAAGCAAACTTAAACTTCGCAGGAACTACTCCTCGTGCCGTCACCATGTAGAATTTTTGACTAGGAAGCTGTCCGAAATCCATTTTGACGTAGGTTCCATCGTCGATGAGCAGGATTATAAACGTGGGTGTGCAGATTTTTTCTCTCCTTTCGGCATCTGGAATAATTTTTGTCACGCTGCACGAAACTTCGTGAATTTTTACCACAGCAAGTGGGTGCCTAGATAGACAAACCGCTGTAAAGAATTCTTGCAGCGGTCACTTTCCGTGCCGCTGCAATATAATAAATGATTCCGGATTCTAAATGGACATAGCTTTAGTTCTAGTGAAACGTGTTGGAATATCAGGTAGTGTGCGACGCTTCGCTGTAGATCGAAGATGGATAAGAAGCGGGCGCCGGTTAGTTGTAGTTGCTCTTTGGTATAGATTAAGGAAGTTTGTTATGGATTATTGTATATACCTATTGTTGAATAAAGAGAACTGCAGCTGCTGGCAGAAGTATCAGTCAGTAGCCTGCCGTGGTGTAGAGAGGGAACTCTAATTGTTATTCTTTGTGAGGGGGTTCCCTTGTTTGCCCAACAGGTTATGGGCCCAGGAACGATTCCCGTTCTCCATCTTAGTGGGATGTTATGGCCGTCGACGTTATCGCAGTGGGATCATGGATCGGCCGCATAAGTCGCGTGGCGCAGTGGGATCATGGATCAGCCACGTAAGTCTTGGGTAGCGCCGGACGGAATTCATCAGGAAGTTGGAACGTTCGGTAGGATGCTGGCTGGTCAGCAAGCGTCCAGGAGGAGCGTCGGGACATTCAGGAGCTGGTCAACAGAGGGAGCTGTGCAAACGTCGGATGGAGGCCATTTGTACGGGCAACGGATTGGGCCAGGAGGAATTGTTCGGCGAGAAGGAGCTCTGGACGGGAGGCTTGGTGTTAGGAGGAGCCAGAAGAGTTGCGAGCCGTGCACACTAAGGAGGAGTGTTGGAATATCAGGTAGTGTGCGACGGATAAGATGGATAAGAAGCGGGCGCCGGTTAGTTGTAGTTGCTCTTTGGTATAGATTAAGGAAGTTTGTTATGGATTGATTTGTTGAATTGTCTATTGTTGAATAAAGAGAACTGCAGCTGCTGGCAGAATTATCAGTCAGTAGCCTGCCGTGGTGTAGAGAGGAAACTCTAGTTGTTATTCTTTGTGAGGGTGTTCCCTTCTCCGTTCAACAAAACGAACAAATAGAAAAGATTAAAGTGCGTGAGTTTAGAATTATTGTGTGGTGATTAAGGGCACTCCTGACGGAATCCCATTTTCAAACTACTCGCGTTTTCAAGGGCACACCATTCGACACGGAAGTAACGCACAACTGTCATTCTGTCACACTGTCGACGCAGCAAAGCTGAAACAATAAAAATGACAGTTGTGCGTTGCTTCTGTATCGAATGGTGTGCCCTTGAAAACGCGAGTACTTTGAAAATTGGATTCCGTCAGGAGTGTCCTTAACAGCTTCAAGCAATGATTGTATCGAGAACTGTGACGACTTTCAGGTAGGTGTTTGTATGAAAATACAGTTTTGTAAAAGTGGAAAGATTCACTCCAGCTCAGCGGCACTCCGGCAACGGAGAGCGAATGTTCGGAATCTACATTTTTATTTTCTATAATTGGACCTATTAGGAGTGAATAAAATGGTTGGAAAATATTGAGTATTGTGCGAAATAAATGGGAGAATTTTTTAAAATTATCGATAATAAACCTACGGCTTCCAAAAAGTATAAATCCTTAGTTTTCTGTGCAGTGAGCCGGGAATAGGGTCCATAGGCCCAAATAGTGAGTTACCCTAGATAAAACTAACTATTGATGAAACATAATGTTAATTTTCATTTGGCATAATATGCTTGATGGTTTCAATTTGAACGGCTTTCATACAAGCAGTGCGGTAGGACTTGCAAGCAACATATTGCGACTTGCCAGTGTTGCAAAAAAAAAAACGTGGAACGGAATATTCTGGCTGGTTCTCAGCGAGCGGACAATGTACGGCTTACAATCTGTAGTCGCTAACGAAATCCTGATATCCTACAGATCAGTACTGAGATTTCCATTTTGATTGAGAGAGGTCACGCGACATTTACATTTTATTCTCTCCCGATTTCATAGAAAATATAAATACTGAAAGAAATTCCGCCAAATATTCACGGATTTTTATTTCATGAAAGTGCATCAAGCTATTGTAAACAAGCTGTTTCTTTTCAATAATGTTACTTCTAACTCGAAAATCAGGAGCAATGTAATCATTTTATCGACAAGTCACCGTTATGTCACATAGTTATGTGCTGAGACGAGACCTGCAAAGACGGCTTTCTTTTTCCTTGTTTTGACACTTGTTCTTCTTTTCATCACAGTTGATCATCGATTCTCAACTGTTTCCTTGAGTGTTTCACCTAAATCCTGGGTAGAATCTTCTGAGCACAATAAAAGTGTTTGCAATTTACGAATTTGTAAACTTATTTTTATAAAGATTTTCCTATCGGAAATAAAACCTGTATTTATTAATTGTTCAATAATAATCTGTCCGACTATTCTAGAATACTTTTCAAAGTGAAAAAGTACTCGTAAAACAAAATCGTTCGGAATACTTTTTTAAGGAAACCAATACTTTCACTCAAAAACGTGCTGGTTGCATCTGACAATTCGTGACAGCGCTTGCTGGTTGCAGATGAAGTTACATTTTTTTCCTCTTTGCAAGTTTCGTCCCAGGTTATGTGCATAGATCTATTATAACTATTTAGAAATTTATGTTTCAAAACAAAGCAACATTCCCATCATGACTGCTTGTATTGTGACAGGTAACCGGGAGCCCGCTACATTTTCATTTGGTCTTTTGAAAATGAAAATGCTACTGTTTTCGCTATAGATATATTGGGGCAAATTAGCAGTTCCAAGCTTTTTGCAGGAGTCAATACTTGCAGTGTATGTATTTTTCCTTCTTCTTCATTGGCATTACATTCCCAACTGGGACATTGCCGCCTCGCAGAGTATTCATTAAGCACTTCCACAGTTATTAACTGCGAGGTTTCTAAGCCAAGTGACCATTTCTGCATTCGTATACCATGAGGCTAACACGATGATATTTTTATCCCCAGGGAAATCGAGACAAATTTCCAATCCGAAAATTGTCTAGACCCGCGTCGGTAATCGAACCCAGCCACCCTCAGCATGGTCTTGCTTTGTAGCCGCGCATCTTACCGCACGGCTGAGGAAGGCCCGCATAATTACAAACTGTACATTAGACCTCTTCATGTTTTCAAAAAGTATCAAAAATTCAACCGGTCAGCCCAGAATCACAATTCTTATGCTAAAATAAGTTTCCTGTCAAATTTTCAGCTAATTCGGATAAAATTTCGAGGTGGCTCAAGTCGATTTAGTGTTTTTGGGCTATTTTCAATTTTGGAAAAAATCTAACAAGAGATATAAACGTCGAAAACTATCGCAACAACCTCTATACGTAAGCTTTTGGTGTGCTCTACAAGTCTTGTGAACATTGCGATTCGTTCCGTTCACGTTTTGTCCATGTTAAAGTGATTTTTAAGCTTTTAAGTGCATAAAAATACTGTTTCCCCCAAAAGTCGTTGTTCTACAAAATTCCTGAGTTTATGACAAATGATTGTAAATTTATTATATTATTATTCCTCTTTTTTTCCTGGAAACTTGAGTTATATAATTGCCCATGTGTGATTTACCGTTAAATTCTTAAAAATCAGAAGCTGAACATTTGTCATAAATTTGCACGCTAGGATTTCTTCAAGTAAGTTGTTCGAACAAAACATAAATCAAATCATATGATATTTCATGCTTACAACAAATGACTTCCAAATTTTGTTAATTTCACCATATGTCTGCATGCTTTTAACATTGAGTGCATCGTAGTAACAAGTGAAATCGAAGCTTCTTTGTTTGAACAACTTGTTCGAAAAAATCTCAGCGTGCAAATTTTTGATAAATGTTCAGCTTCTAATTTTTAAGAATTTAACGATACATCACACATGGGCAATTATATTATTCAAATTTTCAGAGAAAAAAGAGAAATTATAATATAATAAATTAACAATTATTTGTCGTAAACTCAAGAATTTTGTAGAACAACGACTTTTAGGGGAAACAGTATTTTTATGCGCTTAAAACCTTAAAAATCACTTTAACATGGACAAAACGTGAACGAAACGAATCGCAATGTTCACAAGACTTATAGAGCACACCAAAAGCTTACGTTTAGAGGTTTTTACGATGATTTTCGACGATTATATCTCTTGTTAGATTTTTTTCCAAAATTGAAAATAGCCCAAAAACACTAAATCGACTTGAGCCACCTCGAAATTTTATCCGAATTAGCTGAAAATTTGACAGGAAACTTATTTTAGCATAAGAATTGTGATTCTGGGCTGACCGGTTGAATTTTTGATACTTTTTGAAAACATGAAGAGGTCTACTGTACATGGATATTTTCCCGTACGGTCGACAACAGTATCCTTTACTGTTGACAACTGTAAATGAACAATCTCATATAAAGTTTTAACAGTTTGTGGTACGGTTATTTGACAAATAACAATATGTTGAATGGGTTGTTAAGTTATGTCACCATAAAAAATCGTCTGTTTTCTCGTGCAAAATTTTCGCTCAAGAGTATGATAAAATGTTGACATATAGTGCAGGAAATAAAGAACATTTTAGAGACAGCATGTTATATGTTGACATTTAGTGATGATGTCGAGCAGTTATGGTTGAATCGATCGAAAAGTATTCGATAATCGCAACGTAAACTGTGAATCTGATACCTGATACATCGTCATAATGATTCTGACCATATAACATGTTGTTTTTTATTATGCGGGGGCCCCTATGTGTTTTCCCCATAAATGTATTTTTAGGAGCCCATAGTCCGATCTGGTCAATTTTCAATGGGAAACAATAGGGTGCAATAGGAAAGGATTCCGCGTCGAATGGAACTTGTTGCATGCAAATCGGCAAAGGATGAGTACCTACAAAATGTATGAAATTTTTTACAAATTTTTTTGGGTAAAAAAAATGTATTTTGGCCATAGCTTCAGAGCCCATAGTGCGATCTGGCCAATTTTTAATACAACAGGAATAGGAATTCAATAGGAACAATGGGACAGGATTCCGCGTCGAATGCAGCTTGTTGCGAGCAAATCTGTTAATGGTAAGTACCTAAAAAATGAGTGAGATTTATTTTTGCACACACATACACACAGACATCACCTCGATTTGTCGAACCGAGTTGATCGGTATATAACAATATGAGTATAGAAAGCCCAGGTTCTATAAAAAGCTTGTTTTTGGAGCGTATACTTTGGCAAAAATCATAGAAAATTTATAAAAGGATTGTCAAATTATTCTGCTTTGGAAAATGCAATGAAATTCTCTAATCTTCCAAATGAACTAAGTATTACTTCATTTCGAAGAAATGTTTCAAAGTTGTAAAAAAAACTTTCTGCAACCTTTCGTGAACATGCTTAACATTTGGGAGATAGTTAAAGGGGTCTCTAAGATTGATTCTGTGAATTCGCTTAGTAGTTACGGGATGATTTCTTCGTGATTTTTTCTTCACGGTGTTACATATAAAGTTCATCAAATGCAATTCGTTCCGCAGCCGGAGCGTAACATTTTCAGCAAGGGAACAGTTCCGAAAAAAGTACACACATGCATTCTTCTCGTCTGGGCAATCATCCCTCCCGGAGGGCGGTAAAAACTTTTAAATAATCGAACCAACCTTCGAGAGTGAAAGTTTTGAAAAAGGAATCCATTTGATTTCGATCTGTGGGAAAAGGACGGGCCCATCACTCGTATATGCTCGCTCTAACTATACACACAGTCAGTGGTAGGTAGAGGTACACGAAAAGACAATTCAAAACTCGGATTGGATTTCATCTGAACCGGAAAGACAACGGCAATGGAAAAAGACACCTTCCGGGCGAAGTGCTGCCAGCACCTGGATAAATTGCGTACGGCGGACGATCTATCATTGTCAGCTGCGGTGCGGACTGTGAAATTGATTGCACTTTGATTCCGAATATCTGAGCACGAGGTGGTGGTGTGGTGGCGCGGACGAAGTTTTTACGTTGCCCCCCTACTTCCGTTACCCGAATCGGATCCGTAGAACCGTTCGGAAAAGTTGCCACCGGATGCGAATTAACTGTTGCTTTTCGATTGTAATTTAAAAGTTTTCGCCAGTGATGAATTTGCACGTTTTTTGAACTTCCGTCTGGGAGGGGAGTAAAGTTCGGATTGAGATACGATACGAAAGGGATTGAAGGTTTTTGATTTATGTGGAAAATTGGGTTGCTTGTGGTAGTTGTCAAGTAGTTAAAAATGACAGCCACATTTATCAGTTAGTCAGTTTTGAAATATAGCCTGCGTGGTTGGCACCGTGTGGCTATGATTCGATTGAAATGGGGTGGACTTTTACGTTTTGTACAGGCTACTTCAGCCTTATTCTCATAATGGATAAATATTTTAAAAAATCAGTGGGTATGATTATTACAATACAATTATTTGACAAATACGAAGTTGACACGTGGAAAGATTTTGATACCTTATAACATGTTGAGCCATTTTTATTCATCAATCATAACCCGCAATGGGTCACTAAATTCCCCCTTCCACTGAATTGACGCTTAGTATCTATTCTTTTTGAATTCAATACTTTTGTTGTGTTGTGGGACTTAGCGTTCATAGTTACATGCAAAATTGCACCAAAATCTGATAATTTCAGCATGTTCAATAGAACATTGACGTTATCTAGACACATTTGAAATGTTGTATACGAAAGTGGCTCTCGAAACAATTGTTGAAATTCTAGAACTTCAACAAGTGCTCCCCCAGGATAAACATCTTACCGAAGCCCCTTTCACAATCGAAACAAAAGAACACACACACTTTCCATTGGCAGGGTTGTGGCCCGGACCGGAAGGACGAAAATTCTGAAGAAAATACACATAAAAGGCAAACACTGCAGCCAAATACCGGACGACAAAGGCGAAACAAAACAACATCACATAAACATAAATACTCCAGCCAGCAGAAGGGTACCTTTCAAACAAACGTCGTCGTCCTCCGGTCGCTGGGAATCGAGGTCCTGCCAAGAGTCCCGTGTTGTATGCCCTGGAGCAAAGCGATTGTGACCCCCATTTGCTGTTCATTCGACACACACAATCAAATATGTACTTCTGCAGATATGTGCCCATAAAAACACGCAACGGGTGTGGTGCGGAGTTTCTTTTCAAACCGAACGAACCGTTCCCAAGAAAGGACCGTCGTCGTCGACGACAGCCAACCTAATATGAACTTGAAGCAAACTGGAAACAAGTTTGAGGGAAAACAGCATAATCAAATTTGCTCTGGCGATATGGAAGACCTGGCCGGTTGTGGTAGGATGGCGGATTTTTCGGCGAACAATTTCCACTCACCACCGCACAGAAGAGTAACTAGAACAAATTCGTGGACAAAACCAAAAAAAAAATTTCAACATCTGTACATTCTTATATTTTTTAGATACTTAAAAACATTCTGCATACTATGACTGTTTCAGAAGTGACCCAAAACTTTGTTAAAAATATAATTAGGGCTCAAAAATGAGGTATTGAATTGGATTGTATCTACATTATTTGTGCGGTATTTGGAAAATCTGATTTTTACACAACATAAATGTTATCAACAAGCTATTATTAGTATACAATGAGTAGATTATAGTTGTATGTCTCCATTTTGTTCATGTTTATGGTCAAATTATAAATTCTATGTTTCAGGTGATGACCACTTGAAAATCACTACTTTTTTTTATTTTTTATGTTTTTCTTCAGAGGAAAAGTTAATCTATACGGCAAGATCCGGCAAAGATAAATCACTTGGGTGTAACTTCAAGATATGAACTAAGCATTTCACGTGAAACCCCGTCCGCAAATGTCCGCAAATTAGATTCTGAGCTATTTGAATAAAATGCGATTTTTCATCATTTTAAAACAAAATTTTCACATTTGTTCATAAATTACCACATATAACGAATCCAGAAAAAAAGTAAAAAGCATGCTATTTAGCATGCATTTTGTCAAGACACAAATAGAATAATGGGTCTCCCATGAGTTGCGTTGATATCTTTTTTATATCGAAATCGCTTATCTATAAATTCTGCATTGTAGAGAAATCTGTTACACCCTAGATTTAGGATGAACCCAAAAATTTAAGTGATCATAATTTATGAACGGTGCCTTATTATGATTGTTTCGTTTCGATTAGCTATGATATTTTGTGGGCTTCGACTCGGACATGGTAATCGTTGTTGTTTCAAGCCATGGTATATAGAATACAGGTGATTAAAATTTTTTTAACTACAGGCTAAATTTTTTTTACTACAGGCTTCACCTTTTCAGACCCGAATTCTTAAGGTTAAGGTTTAAGTTAAGGAGAAAAGAGTGTTCAAGCAAAAAACAGTGTTTACTTTTGTGCATGCGAATTTATATAACCATTTTTCTATTGGGGTCTTGTGCATGGATTACAATAGGTTAGATGTTTTTTCCTATGTAAATGTTTGAAAATCCATTTAAGGATAGAGCTTCAACTACGGGTTTCTTGCTACTTTGTGAAATATAGCCATTTTATAGAAACGTTCGCGTAGCGGAAGCAAGAGATTTTACATCAAACGCAAGGTTTTATTTGAAAACATGTATTTTAACATTTTTAACGGTTTTACACTGTTAGGTGAATAGATTTAGTCAAAAAATTGCATTTTCCTGCATAATTGGCAATTATAACTTCGTCCTGAGAATATCAAGCCCAAATAACCACAAAAAATAGTTTTGGCCAAGAATTGGCTTATTTACTCCTATGTGCACCGCACCGCTCTGGTTGGCTGACGGCTTTGGGTTAACTCGATTGGGTGAAAAGTAGATGACTGAGTTGACCCGCAAGGAGCTATTTGGCGGAGATCAAATCAAGAGATATGTATTGTATATCCTTTGAATATTATTGATAAGGGACAATTTCGGTGTTTCTTTCGATGCTTATGGTACGATTGTGCTGTTCACTCAGCAATGTGGTCTACCGATATTCATACCAAACATGGTCAGATTTTGATTATTATCACGGAATTATTTATGTTGAATAATGTGATAATATTTTCATTAAACAGTTTCTAACGGTTCAACGTACATTTCTATGTTTTAATTCAAGCTGCCTGTGTCTTAATAATAATGTCGTTAATACATCTTTTCAAATTCTCAATAAACATGGCACACACAGTTCAACAAGTTCTTAACACAAAATGTGCAATCGGTCCTGATAAAGTCTCCCTCGTGAAATCCTTCACAGCGCCGCATATCACAACCCGTAAGCAAATCTTGTCGCTATTTGTGTAATCCGTCCATCTTCGACCCAGCCAGCTCACCCGATGCGATGGACTGAATGTCTGAGAACGGATCAAAGACGACCGTCACCAAACCTAATCGCCCTAAGGGACCGGAGGGCACGACTCCGTTGTAGTAATCGGAACCAGGTGCGGCATCGGCTCGGCTGGCAGGCGGAAATGCAGGACCCAATTTCGCTGTCGATTGTTCACAAATCGAAAGCAACAAAGTCAATCACCCAGAATAAGCGTATCACTTTCGGTTTTGAACGGAAGTGGGCAATCGGTTGGCCCGGAGCCCGGAGGGTGGGAAAGGGAGGCATGCTTTGAACAAACTCCTCGTGCGTGTGTGTGTTCAGGTTCGAAAGGATGATTCAATTTCCAAATTGAAATCGATCAGATAAATCTATAGATACTCGCACTAATCCCCCTCTTGCTTGACGATGAAGTCCGGGAAAATTGATGGTTTGATTGATTGGAAGCGGTGTGGGTGAGCGACAGCAGACATAAGTGCAATTCGAAATCCGGAAATCAGTCAAATTGGATGGAAATTAAAAATCCCTTATTAATCGAAATGGCATTCGGTGTGGCATTCCGTAGCAAAGTAAAAGCTGGTCATGATAAATTTCGGAGACCCCCAAATAGAATAAAAAAAACTCAAACATAGTTCTTGCGTCAACTCGAACAAATGTTGGCAGCACCCTCACATATTTTGATAAAACTTTCAGGACTTGTAGACTTTGAACATTTAGTTTTTCCTAGGGATCCTGTATTAAGTGATGGACAAATACTTTTCCAGACGATTTAGCAACACAGTTACTTTTATAAACAAACGCTGCTTGACCTTGCTGCAGCGCAAAATGTTGGAGATCGTGGATGACTTTGCCTTTGATAAGACTATTCGATTATGTTGTCTATCCTCTAATAGTGCATTATCACTAAAATAAAAGAATAATACAGATTAACAAAACATAATGCATACTTCTATTTGAGGAAATAAAGCAAATTGTTCATTTGACAAAACTTGTCGTAAAATTTGTTTCATCAAAACCGTAATACCTTTCAATCTGCAACAATAACAAAGAACATTTGGCAGTACAGGTAACACAGCTGGCTTGCTCGGCCTCGCCCGAGTGTTTGGTGTGCGCAGGTTTAAGGAAACGGCGGAACACGTGTTGTTCGTGTACTCACGTTTTCGTGCAATGCGTGACCACATGCTTGCCACATGTGGTCTGGACACTACCCCGGACAACCTAGTTCGGAGGATGTGTAAAGATGAAGTTGGCTGGAACGCCGTTTTATCGGCTATCGTCCAAATTGTCTCGGAGCTACACAGAAGGTGGCGCGTGACTCAAGGATGGCTAGTTCAGGCGCAAACACAAGAGGGGGTCCAAGGGTTCGGAGTCGGCTTCATGGGTCATACCGGTGGTCATGCCCTGTGGTCGAATTCGATCCTTTTATCGAACAAGTGGCCGCGCGAAGAACAACATTGTATCGTCGCTTTCGCGGCGTCGGTCAACAGGGCGGGTTCCGAGCCCGAGGACGGAAAGGGGTCTTCGTCAAGGCTGGGGTAGGCGTAGGCACCGCGTCGGCAAGTCCCTCTGTGTGTTGGCGAACCGACCCTATCGCAGAGAGGTCAATTTGGGGTGCACGCGGCATCATCATCCTTGATACCAGTCGTGCAGAGGGAAGCAGACGCGAAATCGACCCTTCCCACCTTCCAAGGACATAGGGCGTGGTAAGGCCACCTGGAAAGCCGGCAACGCGCTGGCAAGATACCATGGTGTTCTTCTAAAAAAGCGAGTCAAGATTTTCGATGCTGCAAGGACACGCAGCTATCCTTGAGGGTGCGTCGTGCACTGGCCTACATTCTGGTTGTACCGAAGGGACTATTGGCTTGGCGGCAATGGAAACGGTTTAGCGGGTCGGGGATGTAGTCCTGCCTCCCTCGTTTGCTGTTGGAGGTGGTCCCTAACCCCGCATTTCCTGGACAACCCAGGATGTCTGTTGAGCAGATTCCCCTTCCACTGCTTAGGAAGAAAAAAAAGACGAACTGAGGTAATGTCTGTATGTGCGTATGTATGTGTGTGTGTATATGTGTATGTGTACAAATTTTGTAGACACACTTCTTTGAACTAAGCATTGTCCGAATTACTCGCAGCAGCAGGTTCAATTCGACTGGAATCTTGTCCCATTGTTTGCTATTAAAAATGGGTCAGATCGGACTATGGCATCAGAAGGCCAAAATATTATTTTTTATGCCCAAAACACGCCTAAAATACTCATTTCAATATCTTTTGTAATTTTTGCACAAGAAACCCAATACCGCTAGGTTGATTAATCAGATTTTTTTTTCAAAAAGGATAATTGAAAAACCGCTGAATCCTACTAAAAATGTTGTATGGGTGACTTTTGCAAAACCATGTTTGAATAGCAATGATTTTATGAATACACGATTTTATGAATAAAAAGCCGATTAGCGAAAAATACCCCTTTTGATTTGGACGAAATTTTTCAAAAAGGTCGGAAAACACGCAAAAACGGGAATTATTGATTTTTGATTCATTTTTGAAAAAGGCGTTTATTACGCGGATTTCGGATTCTAGGCGGTTTTCAAAAAAAATCTTTTTCAAAGGAAATAACTTAGAATATGTTTTGGAAGAATAATGGTTTTAAAGATCATTTGTTTATGTCGAGGCAATATGGGTGTCCATCAATCAAGATCAATTAATATAATTCTCACTTAACTTTTCAATAGGACCTAAGTAACATTTTTTCATGAATTAATTTGAGTAGTGCAATCAAAAGCTTTTATATTGGTCTGTTTGCAATATTCAAATTAATTCGTGAAAAAAAGGTTCGACGTTATGACAAAAACGACGTAATAACTGGTCAGCAAAAACCTCGCTTTCGGCAACTGGGTTAGAGGTGTTCGGGAATTTTCTTTCAGGCTTCTAAAATATCAAAAACACATTGTAAAAAAAAGTTAGAGTTTATTTTATTTCGCATAATTCCGCACGTCAGTATACGATATAATTCGACTGAAACAATTTTAAAGTAAAGAATTTACAACAATTTACAATTCACTACGAATTGGTTAATCCTCTGTCTTCCAAAAAAAAAATCTCCGAATTTCAGTTTTTCATGCTTTAAAATAAAACACGCCCATAAAAGTATTATCGGCAGCAGCGTTATATCATTTCCATTCAGCGGCGACGGTGTGGATCGGCGTGGTTTTATTTCATACGCGGGAAGGCCGTTTGACCGAATGCCATTTGGCCGAATACCACTAGGTCGAAAGTTGTTTGGCCAAACAGACCATTAAGCCGAAAGTCATTGGCCGAAAGGGTCGTCTGGCCGGAAGGGTCGTTTGGCCGAAGGGTCGTTTGGCAGAAAGGATCATTTGGCCAAAAGGGTCATTTGGCCGCAAAGGTTATTAGGACATAAGGGTCTTTTGGCCGAAAGGGTCATTTAGCCGAAAGGATCATCTGGCCGAATAGGACATTTGGCCGAATAGGTCATTTGAAAAGTGAGAAATTAGGAGTGGGAAGAGAGACGTCTCAATTCTCATTCCTCATTTCTCACTTCTGATACGTCTCGCTTCTCACTACTCATTTCCCATTTCTCCCTGTAAAAAATGAGAAACGTGAAGTGAGTAGTGAGACGTCTCGCTACTCACGTCACGCTTCTTACTTTTTATAGTGAGGAGTGAGAAATAAGGAATGATAATTTTTACGTCTTTATTACTTTTCAAATGACCTATTCGGTCAAATGTCTTATTCGGTTCGGCCAAATTACCCTTTCGGCCAAACGATCCTTTCGGCCAAATGACCCTTTCGGCCAAACGACCCTCTCGGTCAAATGACCCTTTCGGCCAAATAATCCGTTCGGCCAAACGACCCTTTAGACCAAATAACCCGTTCGGCTAAACGACCCTCTCGTCCAAATGACCCTTTCGACAAAATGAGCTTTTACCTAAATTACTTTCGCTCAAATGGGTTTCGGCCTAATGGTTTGTTTAGTCTAGTGGCATTCGGCCAAATGGGTTTCAACCAAACAACCCTTTCCCATTTTATACAGTATACTTTTCTTGTCAATATATGATTCACTGCATTAAACGAGGAATTCCTTTGAAAACTTCTCCAGGAATTCACTCGAAAATTCCTCCAAATTTTCCTCCGAAAATTTTCCCAAGTGCACTTTCGAATATTCCTAAGAGAGCTCTTCGTCAAATATTCTTCATGTTTTTTTTTATAGGAAATCACCCAGGAATTCGTCCGGAAATTAATTTCCTTCAAAGTTTATTCGAATTTTCCTTCAGGATTTCTTTTAGAAAACCTTTTAAAGCTCTTCCAGGTTTTTCGTCGGAAATTCTGCCAGGAGGAGGAGTTCCTCCGAAAATTTTCCCAAGTGTCCTTTCGAATATTCCTCAGACAGCTCCTCGTCAAATATTCTTCATGTTTTTTTTTATAAAAATTCACCCAGGAATTCGTCCGGAAATTAATTTCCTCCAAAGTTTATTCGAATTTTCCTCCAGGATTTCTTTTAGAAATACCTTCTAAAGCTTTTCCAGGTGTTTCTTCGGAAATTCTGCCAGGAGTTTTCTTTTCGAAAATTCCTCAAGGAGTTCCTTCGGAAAATTCTTTATGGGTACACCCAGGCATTCATCTGGAAACTCCTCTAAAGTTCCTATGGAGAGTTCACTAGGAGTTCTTGCAGAAATTCCTACCGAAATTCTCCGAATTCTTCTGGATTTTTTTTTCCGAAAATGCCGCCATAAGTTCCTTTGGAAATTTCTCCGAAAACTGCTATTACTTCGGATTAAACTTCCACACATTTCCCCAGGAATTCCTCCAGAATTTTTTCCAGGTGTTCCTTAAGGAGTTCCTTAGGAAGTTCATCCAGGAAATCTTCCGGAAATTCCTCCAAAGTCTCTTGGAAGTCGGCCAAAACTTCTAATTTTCCTGAAATTCCTTCAGGAGTTCTTTCGGAAGCTCCTCCAAGAGTTTCTTTGGATATTCTTCCAGAAATTCCTCCAAAATTTCTTCGGGATTTTATTCGGAAGGTCATCCAGGGATTGCTTCGAAAGTTACTACAGAAAGCTCGCCAGGAGTTCTTCCAGAAATTTCTCGCGAAATTCCCCCACTAGTTTTTCTGGAAATTCCTCCCTAAATTCCGCCAACAATTCCTCCGGAAATTATTCAAGAAGTCCCTACAGACATTTCCCCAAGAGTTCCTATGGAAAATCTGTAAGGATTTCCTCCAAAAATACCTCCCAAAATTCCTCCAGCAGTTCCTTTGGAAATTACTCCAAAAACTGTTTCCGATTTACTTCCGCACATTTCCCCATGATTTTTTTTTAGAAATTTTTCGACGAGTTCCTTTGGAAATTCTTCCAGGAGTTCCTTCGGAAAATCCTTCAGAAATTATCCAAAAATTCCTTCAAAATGTCTTCCGGAAATTCATTAAAAACTTCCTATGGTCATCCACCCTGAAGATCCATCGGAAACTTATTAAGGAGTTTCTCCAAGAATTCTTAAGGAATGTCTGTCAGAAGCTACTCTAGAAATTCCATCAGAAATGATAGTGATGATGATGACGATGATACTACCATCTATTGTAGCAAAGCACCTGCCGATAATCAGAAATTTCTTCAGACAATACTACAAAAACTGCTTCGGACATACCTCCACCAGGAATTCATCCAACAGTTCCTCCGGAGTGCTCCAAGAGTTCTTCCGGAAATTCCTCCATAAGTTCCTTCAAAAATTCCTCCACGAGTTCGTTCGAAAACTCATCCTAGAATTCCTCTAGAAATTCCTTCAAGAGTCTGTACGGAAAGCCCCGAACGAGTTTTCCAAAAATTTCTCTCGAAATTCCCCCAGGAGTTCTTCCAGAAATTCCTTCAGGCGTTCCTCCGGAAATTTCTCCAGAAAGTTCTTCACAAATTCCTCCACGAATTTCTCCGGAAATTACGCCAGCAATTTCTCAAGGAATTAATTCGGAAAAACCTCTAGAAGTTTCTTCGGAAGTTCAACCAGAAATTTCTTCTTGAGTTCCTTTGTAAATTCCTCCAACAGATCTTTTCGAAATTCCTCCAGGAGTTTCTTAGGAAGCTTATCTAGGAATTTCTTCAAGAGTTCCTACAGAAAGCTCGCCAGGATTTCTTCTACATTTTTTTCCCGAAATTCTTCCAGTTGTTTTCCCGAAAATTTCTTTCTAAATACTGTCTGCATTTTTCCGGAAATTATTCAAGATGTTCCATTTCCACAGAAGTTCCTTTGGAAGGTCATCTTGATATTTTTCCCGAAGTTCCTCCACGATTTGTTACGAAAAGTCTGCTTGGAGTTCCTGCTCCTCCTACGGAAATTACTTTTAAAACAGATTCGGATTTACTTCCGCACATTCCTCCAAGAGTTTGTTCGGAAATTCCTCCAGAAATTCTTCCAAGAGTTTCTCCGGAAATTCCTTCTGAGATTCTTTTTAGAATTTTTACGGAAATTCCTTCAAGAGCTTCTACGGAAAGTCCGCCAAAAGTTCTTTGAGAAATTTCTTCTGAAATTCTTCTAGGAGTACTTCCGGAAATTTCTCTCAGAATGTTTTAGGAAATAACTCCGGGCATTCGGCTAGCATTTGCTGCTGAAAATTATCAATAAGTTCATAAAAGAATTTATCTGTAAATACCTCCAAGAGCTCGAAAAGTCTCTCAGGAGTACATCAAGAAATTCCTTGATAAACTCCTCTAGAAATAACTCCGTAAAGGAAGGAATTTCCAAATAATATCTTTTATCTTCTAGGTGAACTTCTCCTAAAACTGCTTCGGATATGCCTCCGCAAATTCTCCCAGAAATTCCGCCAGTATTTTTTTTTTCGCAAGTTCCATCATAAATTCCTCCAGGAGTTCCTCCGAGAATTTCCACAAGAGTTCTCCGGAATTTCTTCAGAAAATTCTGAAAAAACTCCTTCGGAAATTTCTACAAAAGTTTCGTTGAAAATATCTTCAGGAGCTCCTCCGCCTATTCTTGCAGAAATGCCTGCAGGAGGAGGATCCTCCGGAATTTCCTTTAGGAGTTTTTCCGGAATTCTTAGCTTAGCTTAGCTTGATTGACTGTACCCATCGTAATTGCTAGTCGTGATAGGCCGAGAAACAACAAATAATGCACAGCTCACCAATTGAATAGTTTTCTCGGGACTAGAAAGCTATTCTCACTTACATGCTTCGGAGTTTCTTTAATTCAAGACCAATAACGATGCCGGCCACGTCCTCACAGTCAGTTAGGATAAGGGGAGGAAAATTAGTTTGACACTCATTGCTACAAGAGACCGAGGAATTCTATGTATCTCCATGAGCGCACTGGAAAGGAATAGTATGTTAGTTGGGAAGGAAATATATTGGAAATTGCCTTGGTAGGCGACTAGTTATTTCATTTGAACGACGCCATATTCATGATGATACAAAAACGGAAAAGCAACGCATGTTTTACGTATTTTCCCGAAGACAGATTCGATATCTTAACTACTTCGCGACGACTAAAACACGCACTGCACAATGCTTGCTCGATGGCTACTCAGAAACACATTATAATTTTCTGATTAATTTACTCACCCGCACAATGTAGAACAAAATTTCGGTGACCAGCCGATCGTTTTGCTTTCCGCACAAAGCAAAACTAAATTTCGACGACCGGCCGATCGCTCTGTTTTCGTGAGAAACACGATTGCACAAGAAACACATTATCATTTTTCTCCCTTTCCGAAACAAGAGAAAACACGCACTGAACTTATTAAACTGAACTGAAAATTTCGGCAGATCGCGCGATGGTTCTGCTGTCCGAATCAAGAGAAAACACGCACTCCCTTCAGGAGTTTCTCTGGAAATCTCACCAAAAACACAAAAAAAAAAATTCGAAAGAAATTCTTGAAGAATTTCTAAAGGAACTCTTGGAAGAGTTTTCAGGGGAATTCCAGAAATAATTTCCGGAGGAACCTCGTGGGAAAAATTTCTGGAGAAACTCCTGGAGGATTTTCCGGAGTATGCTGGGTGGTATTTCCGGAAGAATTCCCTGAGGAACTTGTGGAGGAATTCCTGGTGGATTTTTTGAAAGAATTCCTGAAGGAATATGCGGTGGAATTCACGAAGGAATTTTTGGAATCATTTTCGAAGAAATTTTTGGAGAAATTTCGAGAGAAATTTCTTGAAGAACTTTTGGCGGACTTTTGTAGGAACTCTTGGGGAAAATTTTTGAGAAATCCCCGGATGAATTTCCAAAGGAATACTTGGTAGTTATTCTGTATGAACTCTTTGAAGAATTTACGGAGACATTTCTAGAGGAACTTTTTGAGGTATTTCTGGAGTAACCCCTGGAGGAATTTTCTTTAGAACTCCTGAAGGAGTTTCCGCAACATCTTCTAGAGGAATTTCTTGGGGAGAAAAAATTTCTTCAGAGAAATTTCTGAAGGAACTTCTGGAGGACTTTCCAAAGGAGCTCTTGGAAAATTTTCTTAAGGAATTGGGGGACGAATTTCCGGAGGACCTCTTCCTAAAATTCCTCCTTAAAGTACTCCAAAAACTGCTTCGGATATACCTCCGCCAATTCTTCTTTTTTTCGAAAATTTCCACCAGAACTTCTTCCAGGAGTTCTTCCGAAAAATCCTCCAGGAGTTCCATCAAAATTCCTCCAAGAGTTCTCCGGAATTTCTTCAGAAAATCTTGAAAGAATTTTTATGGAAATTCCTACAAAAGTTACTTCGAAAATTTCTTCAGGAGTTCCTCCGCTTATTTCTCCAGAAATGTCTTCAGGAGTTCCTCCTGAATTTCCTTCAGGGGTTCCACCGGAAATTTCTGCAAAAACACCTCCAAAAAATCGAAATAAACCCTGGAAGAATTTCTACAGGAACTCCTGGAAGAGTTTCCAGAGGAAATAATTTCCGGAGCAACTCGTGGAAAGGCAAAAGGCACGGCAAATGCTGGGTAAAGCGTACCATTGGTACTTCGCGTACCTGAAGGAATAAAATAGACCCCATCGCGCGGTCCTTAGCCTCTTACCCAGCAACCCCTATCCCTACCTCCCCGCGGTGCTGGCCGGGATACGAGCAACCTTAGGGAAGATCGGGTAACCAACCCCGGTGGGAACTATGGTCGTATGCTGACAGGGAAGGGGGGGTTTGCTCCTCTCCGGAGGTGCAAATCTTATTGAGCGTCTGTTCTCCATGTCAGGATCGGCTCACAACAGCGTCTGTTCTCCATGTTAGGGCGGCTGATCATCGTCCGAGTGCCAGCGAGGGACTCAAGTGGAAGTGTACACCATGGTCCATCGGCAATAAGGAGGAATGGTCCTCCGGAAATTTAGGGGTTTGGTGTCAGGCCCTGCAAGCCAGCCTTTAAAAAATCTTAAGCAACGAACAATCAACAAGAGAGTACGGACCGGAACCATCGGCGAAGACCACTGCGACGAAAAGGGACTAGCGATTGGAAACTCGGTTCGTGGAACTGCAAATCTCTCAACTTCATCGGGAGCACACGCATACTCGCCGATGTGCTCAAGGACCGTGGATTCGGCATCGTAGCGCTGCAGGAGATTTGTTGGAAGGGATCAATGGTGCGAACGTTTAGAGGTAATCATACCATCTACCAGAGCTGCGGCAACACACACGAGCTGGGAACAGCTTTCATAGTGATGGGCGATATGCAAAGGCGCGTGATCGGGTGGTGGCCGATCAATGAAAGAATGTGCAAGTTGAGGATCAAAGGCCGGTTCTTCAACTTCAGCATAATCAACGTCCATAGCCCACACTCCGGAAGCACTGATGATGATAAGGACGCATTCTACGCGCAGCTGGAACGTGAGTACGACAGCTGCCCAAGCCACGACGTCAAAATCATCATAGGAGATTTGAACGCTCAGGTTGGCCAAGAGGAGGAGTTTAGACCGACTATTGGAAAGTTCAGCACTCACCGGCTGACGAACGAAAACGGCCTACGACTAATTGATTTCGCCGCCTCCAAGAATATGGCCATTCGCAGCACCTACTTCCAACACAGACTCCCGTATCGGTACACCTGGAGATCACCACTGCAGACAGAATCACAAATCGACCACGTTCTGATTGATGGACGGCACTTCTCCAACATTATCGACGTCAGGACATATCGTGACGCTAATATCGACTCTGACCACTATCTGGTGATAGTTAAACTGCGGCCACATCTATCCGCCATCAACAATGTTCGGTACCGACGACCGCCGCGGTACGACCTAGAGCGACTGAAGCAACCTGATGTCGCCACTGCATACGCGCAGCATCTCGAGGCAGCGTTGCCGGAAGAGGGTGAGCTCGATGAGGACTGCTGGAATACAGTCAAAGCAGCCATTAACGACGCAGCGGAGAACAACGTCGGGTATATGGGTCGAAGTCGACGGAACGATTGGTTCGACGAAGAGTGCAGACAGATTCTGGAGGAGAAGGACGCAGCGCGGGCGGTCGCGCTGCAGCAAGGTACCCGGCAGAACGTGGAACGTTATAGACTGAAGCGGAGACAGCAGACCCGCCTTTTTCAGGAGAAGAAACGCCGCCTGGAAGAAGCGGAGTGCGAGGAGATGGAACAGCTGTGCCGTTCTCAAGATACACGCAAGTTCTATCAGAAGCTCAACGCATCCCGTAAAGGCTTCGTGCCGCGAGCCGAAATGTGCCGGGATAAGGATGGGAGCATCTTGACGGACGAACGTGTGGTGATCGAAAGGTGGAAGCAGCACTACGAGGAACATCTGAATGGCGCTGAGAGTACAGGCAGTGAAAGTCAAGGCAGCGGAGGAGATGACTACGTCAGTTCAGCGGACGATGGAAGCCAACCAGCCCCCACCTTGAGGGAAGTTAAGGATGCCATTCAACAGCTAAAGACCAATAAAGCAGCTGGTAAGGATGGGCCCGGAAAAGCTGGCCACTTGCCTGCACAAACTGATAGTCAGAATCTGGGAAACCGAACAGCTACCGGAGGAGTGGAAGGAAGGGGTTATATGCCCCATCTACAAGAAAGGCGACAAACTGGAGTGTAAGAACTTTCGAGCGATCACCATCCTTAATGCCGCCTACAAAGTGATATCCCAGATCATCTTCCGTCGTCTGTCACCATTAGTGAACGAGTTCGTGGGAAGTTATCAAGCCGGCTTCGTTGACGCCCGCTCGACAACGGACCAGATCTTTACTGTACGGCAAATCCTTCAAAAATGCCGTGAATACCAGGTCCCAACGCACCATCTGTTCGTAGATTTCAAGGCGGCATACGACAGTATAGACCGCGTAGAGCTATGGAAAATTATGGACGAGAACAGCTTCCCGGGAAGCTTACCAGACTGATCAAAGCAACGGTGGATGGTGTGCAAAACTGTGTGAAGATTTCGGGCGAACACTCCAGTTCGTTCGAATCGCGCCGGGGACTAAGACAAGGTGATGGACTTTCGTGCCTGTTGTTCAACATTGCGCTAGAAGGTGTCATGCGGAGAGCCGGGTGTAACAGCCGGGGTACGATTTTCAACAGATCCAGTCAATTTATTTGCTTCGCGGATGACATGGACATTGTCGGCCGAACATTTGCAAAGAACTGTACACCCGCCTGAAACGTGAAGCAACAAAAGTTGGACTGGTGGTGAATGCGTCAAAGACAAAGTACATGCTTGTGGGCGGAACCGAGCGCGACAGGGCTCGCCTGGGAAGCAGTGTTACGATAGACGGGGATACCTTCGAGGTGGTCGAGGAATTCGTCTACCTCGGATCCTTGCTAACGGCTGACAACAACGTTAGTCGTGAAATACGAAGGCGCATCATCTGTGGAAGTCGGGCCTACTACGGGCTCCAGAAGAAACTGCGGTCGAAAAAGATTCGCCACCGCACCAAATGTGTTATGTACAAGACGCTTATAAGACCGGTTGTCCTCTACGGTCATGAAACATGGACAATGCTCGAGGAGGACTTGCAAGCACTCGGAGTATTCGAGAGACGGGTGCTTAGGACCATCTTTGGCGGTGTGCAAGAAGACGGTGTGTGGCGGCGAAGAATGAACCATGAGCTCGCCCAACTCTACGGCGAACCCAGTATCCAGAAGGTAGCTAAAGCCGGAAGGGTACGATGGGCAGGACACGTTGCAAGAATGCCGGAAAGCAACTCTGCAAAGATGGTGTTCGCTTCCGATCCGGCTGGTACGAGACGGCGTGGAGCGCAGCGAGCGAGATGGGCAGACCAGGTGCAGAACGACTTGGCGAGCGTGGGGCGTATCCGAGGATGGAGAGATGCGGCCTCGAACCGTGTATTGTGGCGTCAAATTGTTGATTCAGTGTTATCTGTTTAGATGTTTACTAAATAAATGAATGAAATGATGAACTCGTGGAAAAAGTTTAAAAATATATTTAAAAATATTTAAGAATATCTTCCAAGTATTTCTTCGGAAATTCATCCAGGGATTTCTTAGGAATTCCACCCCCCAGTTCCTACAGAATGTCCGCCAGGAGATCCACCGAAAATTTCTTTCAGTTGTTCCTCCCGAAGTTCTCCAGGAATTTCTTCGGAAATGATTCCAAAAACTACTTCGTAAATTCCACTGCATATTCCTTCAGGAGCTCGTCCAGGAATTTTTCCAAAAATTCCTCCAGAAATTCCTCTACGAGTCCCTTCGAAAATTCTTCCGGATATAGCTCCAAGGCATAATCAGGCGTTCTCCGGAAATTATTTCTGGAATTCCTCTAAAAACTCTTCCAGTATTTCCTTAAGAAATTCTTTCATTTCAAGTTGCTTTCACCAGGGTTCCTAAAAAAAAAAATAGTTCCGCCCTTCAGAAGGCGTCCGGATTTTAATGTGCACAGTTTGTCAGTTGGCCTAATTTTAATTAATTTGAACACGAACGCAGTGCTGGTCATAGGAGGTCTGGTGGATGGAGCAGCATATGCCTCGTCAATATTTACTCTCTAATCCTGAAACGAGTATTTTGTCGCTGTTTTGTTGGTTTCCAACGCCACGCGGTAAAGTGTTAATCCTCTCAAATCCCGCTGAAGCGGTAGCACCAGCAGCAGCGGACTGCTGTAGACAGAAGGGAAAAGGGGAAGGGCAACTTTTCAAACGAAAAATCGTTTTCGATATGACGTTATAACTTTATGACAGATTTTTGGTTTCCCCCTCTGCGTAGGACCGACGGGTCCGATTCGATGTTGTCGGCCATATGGGAATTCGTGTTTTGTGAATCTTCCATAAAGCATGAACTCATCACCCTCGTCGTCTGGTCGGCTTCATTTATGTATGCAGGCCGCGTTGTTTAATATCCTGTTTTTGTTGTTGCTGATGTTGCCGTTAGGTGGTTTGAACGTCCTCGGGACAATTGCGGTTTATGAGCCATCGATGTCCCCGTTGAGGGAAAGTCCTTTCTCCCGTCCTCCGTCCTGGGCTGGAGGTTCGCTATCAACGCTTATGATGGGTGTTTGCCTGAGAGGGGAACGCAACAACAACGAGGGCAATTTGTAATACACAATAATTTATTGAATAATAATCGGATTAATTTATCTCAGCTCATTTGATCACTAAATGGAAATTTTGATTGTATCAATTTTGTAGGTTGTGCCACGATTATGACGGTGATGGTGATGAAGATATTGTAGGCATGGTCGAAAAAGGGTTGTTTGTGTTCATTATGCGCCCTATTATGTAGTTTGAAGAATGGTAGAAAACGGGGTGGATGCATCAGATATGATTGTGGTTAGTTTGTTTTTTTTTTGAGAAATTATAGGAAAATTGTTTCCATCCTATATCTACGTTACAAATTTATCTCATATCGAAAAAGCCAAAAAAAGGGGCCCAAATTCGTCGATTCTGTATCACTTTCTATAATTTAAGTTTTTGGGCTCTACGATATTTAGGAAGAGGAGCTTCTCGCTGTTGTCTCAAACATGTGACCGTACATAAAATAGCTCGTCACAAGGCGAGGAAATATCACGGACCGCTTTGCCTATCCATGCATCTTTGTACTCTATTAGCTTAAAAGATCTATTAAAAAATTGTAATTCAGTTTATAGTTATTACGAAGATTCTAGTAAGGGGATTGTTTCCATTTCCATCTCCCTGAACATAATATTCATGTCATCGTGAAAGAAAAAAATTCAGCAGCATTCTAACATATTAACATGCGTGCCCCCGCTGAAGAATCAAAGAATCAAGAAGTGTTTTTCATGCTTTATTTTTTTACGGGATGAACATAGAAACTATGAGATGAAGCTCAGGAACAATAATCCTATATGTCTACCGGGCTTATTTTAAATTTATAAAATTTGATGCATACATGACGAAACTATGCATCAAATTTTATAAAAAGTTAAAGTGAAAAGAAGATGGTTGACAAAACATGTTGAAATCTAAACCAAATAAATCTGCAGGCCATATTAAACAGAAAAGAACAGATAGTGTGTTCTCAGTAGCCTCCAGGGAATACTTTACGCTTATCTATTCTATTCGATATCACGCAAAAAACTCAAGTAATGTCCCTATAAACAGAACAAGCAAAAGCCTAAAAATTATCCCCTTGGCAGCAACAATTGGCTCTCGGTTTACATGCCGACCAATGATGCGTCAATGATTTGATATGTTCGAATCACCGTCGTTCTGTTTGATTGTAACGATTATGATTATGTTCTGGGCCATCAAGCTTTCACTTCACCAGTCATACGTGTGCTGGACGTGTTAGCTTCTCGCCTTTTTCGCTAGACGTTTTGCATTCGCTTGCTGTAGCGGTCATAGTTTTTCATGAACTTTTCAACCGTGTTATCAACAACTCGTTTGATTCAAACTTTATATTGTCAGTTGGAAAATGCTTTGCTTATCTTTGGAAGATCGCCACCGCATCCCTTCAGCAGGATAGCACAGCGGCAGGCAGCCCAATCAAGGGGATAATTCTTTGCACGTTCGTCCAATTTTGGGTTGGTATCTTGTTATTTCCATTAGGAAAAATCTCGAAAGGGGTGAATTGGCAGCATCTCGGGAACGGGTTTTTTTTTGCATACTCCCCGATGTTGTGGCAGCGGTGCGGTTCGAGATAACAAAGGCAACGTTAATAACTTGGCACAGGCTATCTCTCACCGCGCCGGTTTGCTCCGGATCTTCGTACGTGTGTCAAGCTCATGCATGCATAATTTCGTTTTTTAAGTGAAAGGATTATCACAGAGCGGACGATTCAGTTAGGGAGGAGATAACGAATCAACATGGAGAGTTTATTTAGCTAACTTCGACCGTACGGACGGTTTGTATGCTAAATTTGGTGTATGTTACTGCACAAAACTCAATTTCATGTAAATTTTAAGGTAGATATGAATGCTAAGCTTATCGGCAGCCATTGGCATAGTACGCGAGAAAAATTGTAAGGTTTTGCCGGCATATATCTATTTGGTAATTAGTTGTACTTTCCCGGTTTCAATTGAAAATAACAGGGGAGAGATTGTTGTGTGCTATATTCAACTAAATTATGACATAAGAAGCCATCCACAAATCAAGTGCGAAAGGTGAGTAAACCTATTTTTAAACAAAAAAACTAAAATTTCTATCGATTGGATAGTATGATATCCAACTAAAGGCATAAGCCTATTTCAATTTGCCTTAAATTCAGACGGGCTATATCTTTTCCATTTCATATTCGACACTCCAAGACCTTGTCTGCACCACTGATTGACTGACTGACTGAGATCTAAGAGATGCAGCAAGGCACAGAACAGGATTTCTGATGATTTATCACGATACAAGTTAAAACGGCATCTTCGCAAGCACACCCATACCTCTTACAGAAGAAAAACAAGAAATAAGACTTCTTAAACTCTAGAGCGTTCTCTCCAAGGCAGAATTTAATGAAAATCTCGTTTTAGTGAGATTGCAAGTTTTTGATTTTTCGTTTACCGCTCAATATGCTTTTTCTCTTCAAGCAAATGCAAGCCGTCGGATTTTCGTTGGTTTGGTTGTTTTCGTATAGCGAATCGGTCCTACCGATACTCGACTCGTTGGTTTGGATGTAGTTTGCTTCAGACGTAAACTAATCCTGTTGAAAGCATTACAATCATACTTCAGCAGCAGTTTGAGGAATATCCCTTTAAGGGATTTATCCCTTTGAAGACGGTTTTGATTCAGTTGCTCAGAAATTGTTGCCATGATTTGAGGGATATGTAAAACATTCTTTTATATTTACTTATTAAATTCGCATGAAAATTTTTCAACATTTTAACTGAATATTCTTCAAATACTGCCTATCATATCTAAGCAGAGAAACAAACTCCATATTTATTAATGTTCCAATTAAACTCTCAATGTTCGTTCACCCATACTAAATTTCCATTGAAATCCTCATTGAAACTTTCATCACCAAAAACAAAAAAAAACTTGATTTCAAAATAAAATTTGAACTAAATTCGAGCAAAAATTTGAGCTGAAATACACTTATTACTTTTATAATCTACTACAGATTCTCCAAAACGTCAGAACATGTGATCTGATCGACCAAGCCCTGAACGATGTATCCGTGAATTCTTGAACATCCTAGCAATTCCATCGAGCTAATAGGATTTCATTCATTTCTTTTACAAGCTACAGTAGACCTTCCATGAGTTGATGTTATAAAACTCAATATCGACTCTTGGAAACAAATGATACCAAACTAAAATATTTTATTTGTTATTCTGATGTTTCCTTCGAACTACTTTGCGAGGAAATTTTGTTCCATATCTTGATATCGTCTCTATTACAGACCCTTTTTGGATCTTCAAATCGTCCTGGAGCTCAGATCGTTTCACCTATCCAATGATTCAACTTATTAATGATGTTAGATATGATATCCCAGAAGCAAACGCAGTGGTTCTACGCCCCAACAAAAAAAAAAGTCCGCAGCCAAATTCGAATGGATATTTCTCGACACAAACACCTCCTTAGTTATGTGTGGTAGATATCTTAATCTTAAATCAAGATTATTTTGGAGGGCCTTGGACATCTTATGTTCGTTGAAATTAGGATCATATGCTTATAGAACTAGATTGGGTACATACTGATGATGAGGGCATTGCAAAAGCCTTGACTGATCTGGTCTGATCTTGAGCTAAACTCGAGAATGTTTTGGAATATCTTGAACATCTCATATTCAAGAAAATTGGGTTTACATGATGCATGGGCCTGTTGGACCGGATTGGGTATATGCCGACGATGAGAACATTGAAAAAGCCTTGGTTGATCTGATAGATACTGTGGGCTGAAGTCGAGAACGTTCTGGAGAACCTTGAGCATCTCGTATTCCTGAAAATTGATCACTGTCTCGACGATCAAGACGACAAAACTTGATTGAGTGTTTAGAATCTTCAAACAATGTGGTGTAGGATCCAAACATTTCAAGTTCATCTGAATGCTCTCAGAAATCTTCCCAAGGTTTTGAATAACTGGGTCTTCATGGTATAGTCAAACTTGACCTCCGATATTTTTCCTGTGAAGACGGTATCCTGATGAACATTTTTACTGAAGAAAGTGGGGGCCTAGTTCTGTTATGTGAATTTTCACAGTCAATCTAAAACGCTGATATGGCCCATCCGTTCCAAAAGTGTTTAAACAGTGAAATAGATTCCAATTAAAGAATGATTTATCGTGCGTTTGTATTGCTCTTGGCTCCGGTCATATCTACATGTGTAGTTTACAGGCTTGTTTACAGAATTGTTATGCTTGTACCATATTTGAATCGGGCAGTGAAATTGATGTTTGGTTTCGCGTGTAAACTGCAAGGCCTTACTCCAGGAATTTCTTGGATGACCAAGATCATATGGAGTGAACGCATTTTATTATTTGTACTACAGAGAACGTGTAACATATTTGATTTTGGCTAAGCGTGTAGACCGAAAGACCTTACTCCAAGGATTTCTTGGATGATCATGTACTGTGGACGTATTCTATTCTTTGAACTACTGAGAGCATGTACCATATTTGAATCGGGCAAATTGATCTTTGGTTACGCGTGACCGAAAGGCCTTACTCCAGGCATTTCTTGGAAGACCAAGAACATATGCAGTGAACGCATACTATTCTTTGTACTGCAGAGAGCATATGTACCATATATGAATAGGGCAAATTGCTGCGGGGAAGGGCCTTTTGGCCGAAAGCCATTCGGCCGATTGGCATTTGGCCCAAGGTCACTATACCGAAAGTTGTGTACAATATTAACTACTCAAAGTAGGAGGGAGCAAAGTCATGAAGAATAGAATGGATAGATATCGCAAGGAAGCAACAAGTGTAAAGCGAACAGAAATTGAATTTTGTTTAGGCAGAGGGTCAGAATAGGCCATTTGACCGAATATGTCATTTGGCCGAAAAGGGTATTTGGCCGAATAAATTATTTGGCTGAATAGGTCATTTGGCCTAATATGTCATTCGGCCGAATAGGTAATTTGGTCGAACAGGTTATTGGGCCGTATATGTTATTTGACGTCTCTTTTCTCACATCGACTTTCTCATTTTTACAGTGACAAGCGATAAGTAAGAAATAAGGAATGAGAATTTAAACGACTCACTTCTCACTTATCATTTCTCTTTTTTCACTGAGAAAAATGAGTAGTGTGAAGTGAGCAGTGAGACGTCTCACTACTCACTTCCCACTTGTCACAGTGAGAAGTGCAAAGTGAGGAGTGAGAAGTGAAACGTCTCACTTCTAACACCCCATTTCTCACTTCTAACTGTGTCAAGTGACAATAAGTGCAAAGTGAGAAAAGTGACGCCTCTCTTCTTACTCATTATTTCTAACTTCTCCAGTACGACGTTTCACTTCTCATTCCTCATTTCTCAATCCTCACTGTGAAAAAAAGAAGTGTAAAAGAGAAATGAGAAGTGCAATTTGAGTAGAGAGTCTTCTTACTTTTCAACTGTAAAAAGTTAGTAGTGCGAAATGAGTAGTGAGAAATAGGTATCTCACCTTTAAGACAACCGATCGTTAGTTTTGATAACATCACCGAAACAACTGATCATCATTTTTCAACTACGCAATCCGCTGACATCATCACAGAAGTTACCGTTGTCCCTGTATCCGCTTATACAGCAAGTTTTGAGCGAATCATTGGACCATCTGCCGAGATCATCCCGGAACGCACTGCCTGTAGCTCATTGGAAGCCCCTAGTCCTCCCGACCCAGTCGTGCTTGCTGCTCGTTGCCGCCATCAAAGTCGCTCCGGCCCTGTGGTCGAGGATGGTGTCGGGGTCTTCCACACTCCTAATACAGGCAAGTACTCTGCTTTCAATGAACTTCCGGTGCTGCATCACTTTTCGACTTCCAGTGCACTACATGCCGAGCACCCAATCGTTAGTTTCGGTCGAACCACTGACTATCATATTTTAACTACGCAACCCGCTGACATCATCACAGAAGTTGCCGATATCGCCGTCTCTTCTTATGCAGAGAATTTTGAAAATCCATGAACGAATTTGGATTCACCAGGACGCAATGTAAACAGTGTTTTGGAAGCCCTGGACCCACCCGACCCAGTCGTGCCTGATATTGCATCCTGCCTTCTGAGCCGTCCTGGTCCTGCGGTCGAGGATGGTGAAAGGGGCTTCCAGCCTGTGTTGTCAGGCAAGTACGCTTCAAGTCGTGATGTTTCTTCCCTTGATGCTTCCTCAAATTGCAGCTCGCCTGCGCCTCCTGCTGCTGCTGATCCCGCTGATTCGGATGCTTCTTCAACACCTACTGAAGCACTCCAGTATCCCAGTACACTGAATTCATGCATCGACTTCCGCAACGAAAACGGTGGTTTGTGCATTTATTATCAAAATGTTCGCGGACTTCGTACCAAAATCGATGACTTCTTTTTGGCGGCAAGCGAAGAAGATTACGATGTCGTTGTATTGACCGAAACTTGGCTCGACGACGCTATACACTCAGCACAGCTTTTTGGGTGTTACTACACTGTGTTTAGAACCGATCGCAATCCCTTTAATAGCCGTAAAACCCGTGGTGGCGGTGTTCTCATCGCAGTTTTGTCGAAGTTTAATTGTGTCCGTGAACCTGCTGTCGTCAGTGATACCCTCGAACAGTTGTGGGTTCGAGTCATTATGCCTGGATACATTATCAGCATTGGGGTCGTATACTTGCCACCTGATCGCATGAATAATCTTGATGATATTCAACGCCATCTAGAGTCTATCGAAACGGTTACTTCTACTCTTGGAGCTAACGACAAGGCCCTGCTGCTCGGTGACTATAATCAATCTGCGATTCGATGGTTTTCGGCCGATAACTCTTATCCGTCTGTTGACTTGATCCGTTCTCGACTATCTGGCGCCAGCTGTGCATTGTTGGATGGACTCAATTTCTACGGATTGACTCAGATCAACTCTATTGCTAACTCAAATGGTCGTGTACTTGATTTCGTACTGGCAAACGATGCAGTGCTGCCAAACTGCGCAATATACCATGCTGTTGAACCGTTGACACCTGTTGATGTCAACCACCCCCCGCTTACCTTGGAGTTGTTGTATGTGCCCCCAATAACTTTTGAGTCTGGACATGATTCGGCAGTTATGATTTTCGAAAAGCAGATTACTCCGCGCTGAATGAAATGCTACTTGCAGTTGATTGGGGTCGCATCAGTTCATGTAATTGCGTTGACGATGCCGTGAATTTTTTCACCGATATTATTCATCGTGCATTTGCTATTCATGTTCCGATTGTTGGACCAGTACGAAAGCCCGCATGGTCCAACAACAGATTACGAACACTTAAACGCTATCGTTCCTCTGCACTTCGTAGATACTGCAATTATCGTTCCACGTACAACAAGCAGCAGTTCAATATTGCTAGCAGTGCTTACAGAAGTTATAATCAGCTTTTGTATTTCCGATACATATGTCGCACACAACGAAATCTACGACGGAATCCCAAGCAATTCTGCTCGTTTGTTAGGTCCAAACGGAACGAAAATGGTCTTTCTACGTCGGTGCAGTTGGATGGTATTTCAGCTAATACACCAGCTGACAAATGCAAATTATTTGCTACACAGTTCAAGACATCCTTCAACGACTTCACAGCTCCACTCCATCGCGCCATTGAAGCTTCTCGTGACACCCCTCGTGATGTTCTAGATTTAGATTTTTTCCCATCAGTGATGAGGATGTGTGCTGAGCGATTCGGAAACTAAAGTTTTCATTTTGTGCTGGACCGGACGGTATACCCGCTGCTTTGCTGCGCCGGTGTTCAACTGCTCTAATTGAACCGTTAGCAAAAATCTTCAATCTCTCTTTTCGAGCCAGAACGTTTCCCCTATGCTGGAAATTGTCATACCTTTTCCCGGTACATAAGAAAGGGAACAAATGCGACGTGAACAACTATCGTGGAATAACCACTCTCTCTGCTTGTTCGAAAGTTTTTGAAATCATAGTGAATGAAAGGCTCTTTGCCTGCTGTAGGCAGTACATCTCTACGGACCAGCATGGATTCTTTCCCAAGAGATCGGTCGCAACAAACTTGGCTGAGTTCACATCGACTTGAATTGAAGCTCTTGACGCTGGAAGGCAAGTGGATGCTGTATACTTAGATCTCAGGCTGCTTTCGACCGAGTGGATCATCGAATTCTACTTACTAAACTTGAGAAGCTGGGCGTTTCCACCGCATGCGTTGATTGGTTCAGATCATACCTGACGGATAGAACATTGCGTGTGAAGGTCGGATCATCTCTTTCGGATCCTTTCGTTACTTCATCTGGAGTACCACAAGGCAGTAATCTTGGACCACTATTGTTCTCGATATTCGTCAACGACGTGACACAGGTGTTACCGTCTGGAGTAAGGCTTTTGTATGCTGATGATGCAAAGATCTACGTTGTTGTTAACAGCCTTGATGACTGCATTCAACTACAAATGCTTCTAACCCGTTTTGAGGAGTGGTGTATGCAAAACTGCCTGTCACTCAGTATCCACAATTGCCAAACAATAACGTTCAGCAGGAAACGAAAACCTATTATCTTCAATTACACGCTGTCTGGAATAGTTCTTGAGCGTGTGCAGCGTATCAGAGATTTGGGAGTTATACTTGATGACACACTTACTTTCCGGTTCCATTACGATAACGTAATTTCAAAGGCAAACCGACAACTGGGCTTTATAATGAAAATTGCCAATGGATTTCGTGACCCATACTGCCTGCGATCGCTGTACTGTGCCCTTGTACGGTCAATACTGGAGTTTGCTGTCATTGTCTGGTGCCCTTATCAGACCACTTGGATCTCGAGGATTGAATCTGTGCAGAAGAAGTTCGTGCGCTTTGCCTTGCGCAATCTTCCTTGGCGTGATGGTCAACATCTCACTCCTTATGAAAACCGCTGTCGGCTACTTGGGCTGGATACTTTAGATGTTAGACGCCGTGTGGCACAGGCTATGTTCGTAGCGAAAATCCTCAATGGTGCTGTCGACTCTCCAGCAATGCTCAACAAGATAAATGTTTATGCTCCTATGCGCCCGCTGAGGAGGAGAAATTTCATACAGCTCGGTGCTCGAAACAGTCGTTATGGTCAGCATGATCCGGTTCGATATATGTCGTCCAACTTCAACATAGTGTTCCATCTTTTTGATTTTCATCTATCGCCAGCTGCTCTACAACGAGCTTTCGCAGCGCACTTCAGAAGAACTATCAACAATATTTTTTCTCTGTACCATATTTAAAACAGCACTACAGCATTATTCCAGAAAATTCTTGGATGACTGGAGAAGCTATTTGTCACTTCATGCATTACTATCACCACGATCAATTTCAAAATACTTTAATAAATTTGTGTTTTTTGGTTCCAATTCAAAAAAATTTCTAAATGCAATCCCAATTACCTGCATGGATACCTGCACGTAAAAAAATAACCTTATATGTTATGGCATAAAACCATTCGAAAATACTTATACTCTTCATTATGCCACCTAATGAATGATCCCATATCAAAAAGCTAATAACATTCATAAGTTAATGAAAATTATAAGTTTTGGAATGTATGTGACTAATGCGATGTATAAGTTTTTCTTATACATAGCATTGAGCGCCTGCTTTGGCAAAAAAGTATTAGAAATCTTAATAATAAATAACATTATTTTTTTTACGTTTGGTTGGCTACAGCGTCGATACGCCTATGCTCGGCGTACACAGTATAAAAATGTTACAGCACATATGATGGCTCCATTCGATTCGTCTCATTTTTCCATCACATTTTAAAATTACAGCCCATCCTTACTATGAGGCTTATTTTCAATATTGCATACAAGAAAAATTTGGATGTGAAACTAGAGGCTATTGTACAAAAAAATATGGGTTTAAATATTTCCATGGCGTGTAATGGTGTAATCTTCAGAATTTTTAACTGTTTAGGCTATTCCAATAAATTTTGCTAACATAACTTTCTCAGTAGCTCTTCTGCTGGCTGATTTAAAGCCATTTTACCTACTTAGGTTAGGGTATATATGTTTACACGACATTTCAAAGAGCAACTAATATTATTTAATATGTCAAAAAATTGGAGAGATATTATTTTTTTAACTCAAGTTTGATCAATTTCACTGTCATATATTTTAAAATACATTGATATAACTATACAACGGAAGAAGATACAGACGATGATCTTGTAACAAAACATGCGCCTTGAAAAGCCCCAAAAGTCTTCAGAAGGTGATATTCGTAAAAAATGAGAAATAAAATAAGTAGATCAAAAATATTGTTTCTTTAGGGACACCCTAATTCTAGTAAGTAAAATTGCTCTAAATAAGTGAGCGGGGCCCTCCTTAGCCGTGCGGTAAGACGCGCGGCTACAAAGCAAGACCATGCTGAGGGTGGCTGGGTTCGATTCCTGGTGCCGGTCTAGACAATTTTCGGATTGGAAATTCTCTCGACTTCCCTGGGCATAAAAGTATCATCGTGTTAGCCTCATGACATACGAATGCAAAAATGGTAACTTGGCTTATAAACCTCGCAGGTTATAACTGTGGAAGTGCTTAATGAAAACTAAGCTGCGAGGCGGCTCTGTCCCAGTGTGGGGATGTAATGCCAATAATAATAATAAAATAAGTGAGCTTAAGAGCTACAAAAAAAGTTTATATAGCAAAGTTGATTAAAAAAAGCTGTGCTACAATTTTGTAGAACATTTTATGTCAATAATCCGCAAAATAAAAAAATGATTGTTTTCACATTCTTATAAAATGGGCCACTCTATTTTTCAATAACTCTATAACAAGGGCCCAAGTACATATACAGAAAAACATTGTAGAAAAAAAAATTCCTTAAAAGTATAATTTGGTTTATTTTGCAAAAGGATTAATACCCTTAAATAAAAAGTGTTGGAGCAGAATTTTTTTTATTTTTTACGAATGTCACTTTTGGGGCTTTTCGAGGCGCATGTTTTGCTATAAGAACATCGTCTGTATCATTTTCCGTTGTCGAGCTATGTCAAATTATTTGAAAAAAAAAAAATGACATTAGTGAAATTTATAAAAATAATAACAACTCTCCAATTTTTTGACACAATAAAGAATATGAGTTGTTCTTTCAAATGCCGTGTAAACATATTTTTTAGTCTGTCACAATCGGTGATATCAACTTTTGAAAAAACGTGATTTTGACTGAGAAACGATTATAACTTTTGATCGGCAAAAGATAATGAGCATATTTACCCATCAAAAGTTATTAATCTCTTAAACTCACAAGAAAATGATTTTTCCGAAAAATCGAAAACAATATTTTTAGGGACACTCTTATCTAAGTAGGTAAAATTGCTCTTAATAAGCCAACTTAAGAGCTACAGAAAAGTTTTTTTTAGCAAAATTTATTGGAATAAGTTGCACTACAACTTTGTAGAATTACATGTTAGCTTTCCGCAGTGGCGCCGGGAGTTGGTAGGAAAAATAGGACATGTCCTAAGCACGAATTTACCTGGGTGAGACAGTCAAGGAACGATTGATTGTGGGAATGATTCTTGTGAGAAGACCTCATCTAAGTAATTATTTTAGATGCAGATCTGATGTCTAATACGAAAATATCACCAAATATTAGGCAGTTAACTGTATTATTGTTTTGAATGGTTTATTAGAAGTCCAACCTGGAAATATTTATTGAAATCTAAGAAATTACAAACATCTGTAAACTCGCATGATTTGGTCCGCTAGGGGTTCTGAACTCCCTAAATGATCAATTGACGATCAAAGGATTTCTTAGACGTACATTGCTTCGATCCATAGAATTTTCTTGAAGTTTCTGAGGCAGAAGGGTCAAAAATTCGAATAAACAATTTTTTTTTTAAATTTTTTAATAAAGTACACTGGGGGAAGTGGAAAAACAGGGTAAGTGTAAAAATTCCATTCCACTAGGATAAGTTGAAAAATAACTCCTAAATTTCAAATATATTTTTTTTATAACTTTCAAGCAACTAAAATGGTATGGTAGGTTGGTGCAAAACTGACTGTTTTTGAGAGCCCTTAAAGATTTATTGCATTTAGATCATTTGCATTGCTTTTACAATAATTTGAACATGAACTATCGAATTTTCCTTTCCACTTCCTCAGTGTACCTTACAACAAATGATAAAACAATGAATACACCAATAATTTTAGAACAACAGGCGATCTGAACCTTTCAGAAATGAAAGGTCGATTGATCTCAAAGGATCCTCCGCGGGCAGAGAATATTATGGCTGGTAATCGTACAATTGGTGGCGTACAAATCCGTAGAAGTCCTTCAGACGCGGATCTTTATCACCGGAGAACAGCCCAATCAAGAAATAGCAAAGCAGCAGGAGAATGATTTCTGGAACAGAGCCCCATGGATCACCAGAGGAGCGTACGGAGCTTCAATCCAAGTTGAATCCAAGTTGAAAACCCCATTATCACCCTATGTCCAACGTTTCTTTTTTGTGTTCGTGTAACTCTTTTGTTCCTTAAATTTTATTTTATATCCTTAAGTAATATTAAAGTGTAAATTTTAAGTTTTAATTCGGCGAAGCCCTTGGTTGGCTCGCAAGGCGACCCCTCCGGCCAGCCTTCTTTACACTTTCTAAATATTATTGCTCTGCTCCTGACGGGACCCAAGGTTGGCCCGCGAAGGGAATCCTTTTGAGAGAAACGTGGTTTTCGTCTTTATGTCTTGAAGTAGCAATGTAAAATGGATTATTTAGTCACTTCCCAAGGCGATTTCTTGTACATTACCACCCCTTCTGTAGCAAAGATAGTCAATTTAATGTTTGTCTCTTTATCCTACAATCCTACATTGACCATCGTTTTGATTGAAAGACCAACTGGCAACTGTGGAATATACAATCATGCTAATTGAAAATACAATATTTGTTCTGAAAACGGAAGAAAATTTTAAAAATTATTTAAGTAATCTGTTCGAAAGTCTATTTTTAATATTTAGAATGGTTTACACCCGATTCCTTTTTACACGGGGAATGCGTGCCGTGTGAAAAAAAATCCCTTTTATTTCGAGAATCCATGTAAAAAAATCCGTATTATTTTGAGAAACCGTGCAAAAAAAAAAATCAGTGTTATTTCGAGAAATCGTGTAAAAAAGTCGTTTAAAGACATAGTTGGAAGAGTACCACGATGGCAGTCTATATGGCACCGGATCTTCGACGGGTCAACCCCATACCGGCAATCCTCTCCCACCAACATTCGAATGCAACGAACAGCATCGAACAAAAGTATAATATTCAAATTACTAACCTGTTCACAGCATATTTATTCACTTCCCGTGATAATGAACATGTTTCTTCAAAGAGTCCTATGAATTTCGACTCGAATTTTATCGTAAATCAGCAGTTTCGTGCCAATTTAATAGCCGTTCGCGATTCGGTGGGCTTATCACTGCACTTGACTTCTTCTCAAAGGGCATAGAAAAATCAAGTTTTTACTCACTTCTCCGCACATGAGCAGCCCGAAATGTTGATAGAATGCAAATTAAACATCACTTTTTGAAATCAGTCACTCGTTTGAACCGAAAACTTAATATAAACTGCTATTTTTGCCCGAAAAAACTATTAAAAACTGACCGAATGTAAACACCGGCAGGGGCAGCAGCAAACTAATGCATAGGGTGGTTCAAAAAATGATTTTGCTCCGCCGCGCTCTGTCGATTATGATTCATAATATGGGTGTCATCCGATGGTTCGGGTTGGTTTGAATAGAGGCTTACCGTGCACAGGTCGTTTCAGGTCACTCCTGACGGAATCCAAGTTCCAAAGTGCTCGCGTTTTCGGGGGCACACCACTCGATTCAGAGGCGGCGCACAACTGTCATTTTTGTTGATTTAGCTTTGCTGCGTCGCAGCATGCGTGAAATAATAAAAATGACAGTTGTGCGTTGCTTCCGTATCGAGTGGTGTGCCCCCGAAAATGCGAGCACTTTTAAACTTGGATTCCGTCAGGAGTGACCTTCAGGTTTGTATGAGACTGCATATGGACTGGATGAAATATTCAAGAGCTTTAATTCCATAGACCAGCGGTTCTCAACCTGGGGTACATGTACCCCTGGGGGTACCTTCGCTGGCCCTAGGGGGTACCTCGGGCAAAAATGCGTAATGGCGGACGTATTACAACTCCAATCAAAACCCATTGATATAGCTTTGATAATTGTGTATTTTTATTTCAAAAATTTATATTGTACATAATATACAATGCGATTAATAAATCCCAATTGAATTCTGCCTTCCACAACCAGCACAATGCATATAGGGCTGCGGAACAAAAGATCGAACGAGCAAAATGTCGAATGAACAAAATGATTTTTTTTTCACTAATGCACGGTTGCTTCGTTGCAAGAAGCATCCTTCTACGCATCTCGGAAGCCTTCTTCCAAGCAGCTTGAAGGCCTTCTTACAAGATGCTCGGAAGCCTCCTGGGCACTTCAGAAGCCTCCTTTCAAGTAATTAGGTTGCCACTTTTCAGGAGGCTCGTGAGCCTTCTTTTAAGAGGCTCGGAAGCCTCCTTTTAAGAGGCATGGAAACCTCCTTTCAAGAGATGCGGCAGCCTCCTTTCAGGAAGGTCGGAAGCCTTTTTCAAGAGGCTCAGAAGCCTCCTTTCAAGTGTCTGAAAAGCCTCTTTCCATGAAGATCGGAAGCCTATTTTTAAGAGGATCGGAAGCCTCCTTTCAAGAGGCTCAAAAATCCCTTTTAAGAGGCCCAAAAGCCTCCTTTCCAGAAGCTTGGAAGCATCCCTTTCAAGAGGCTCAATAGACTTCTTTTCTAGAGGCTTGAAAGCCTCCTTTTCTAGAGGCTCAAAAGCCTCCTTTCAAGACGCTCGGAAGCCTCCTTTCAATATCTTTTCAAGAGCCTTAGAAGCCTCCTTTCAATATCTTTTCAAGAGGGTCAGAAGCCTACTTTCAAGAGCATCAGAAGTCTTCTTTCAAGAGGCTCAAAAACCTCCTTCCAGGCTCAGAAGCCTCCTTCCAAGAGCCTCGGAAGGCTCCTTTCAAGAGGCTCAAAAGCCTCCTTCTAAGAGGCTCGGAAGCGTCATTTCAAGAGGCTCGGAAGACTCCTTTCAAGAGGCTCGGAAGCCTTCTTTCAAAAGGCTCGGAAGCCTCCTTTCAATATCTTTTCAAGACCCTTAGAAGCCTCCTTTCAATATCTTTTCAAGAGGGTCAGAAGCCTACTTTCAAGAGCATCAGAAGTCTTCTTTCAAGAGGCTCAAAAACCTCCTTCCAGGCTCAGAAGCCTCCTTCCAAGAGCCTCGGAAGGCTCCTTTCAAGAGGCTCAAAAGCCTCCTTCTAAGAGGCTCGGAAGCGTCATTTCAAGAGGCTCGGAAGACTCCTTTCAAGAGGCTCGGAAGCCTTCTTTCAAAAGGCTCGGAAGCCTTCTTTCAAGAGGCTCGGAAGCCTCTTTTCAAGAGGTTTGGAAGTCTCCTTTCAAGATCCTTTCAAGAGGCTCAAAAACCTCCTTCCAGGCCCAGAAGTCTCATTTCAATAGGCTCAAAAGCCTCCTTCCAAAAGGCTCGGAAGGCTCCTTTTAAGAGGCTCGTTTTTTCAAGAGGCTCAGAAGCCTCCTCCTTTCAAGAGGCTCGGAAGGCTCCTTTCGAGAGGCTCGGAAGCCTATTTTCTAGAGGCACGGAAGCTCCCATTCAAGAGGCTCAGAATCCTTCTTTCAGAGGCTCAGAAGTCTACTTTCAAGTGGTTCGGAAACCTCCTTTCAAGAGGCTTGGAAGCGTCGTTTTAAGCTGCAAAGGAAACCTCCTTTTCAGTGGCTCAAAAACCGCCTTCAAGAGGCTCGGAAGCCTCTCTACAAGAGGCTCAGAAGCCTCTAATGAAGAGGCGAGCAAGTCTACTTCAAAGGGATTCAAAAGCTTACAGGAGCTTCCCTTCAAAGGGCTCGGTATTATTCTTTCAAAAGGATTGGAAGCCTAATTTCGAGAGGGGGTACCTCAATTAATGCAAAAGTTCCAAGGGGTACCTCTCAAGAAAAAGGTTGAGAACCGCTGCCATAGACAATGGTTGGTTCAATGGTTGGGAGTCGATTTTAATCGAGGTTGCGGATCTTTAGCATGATAATTAGGTTTATTTTTTGCGTTACATAATCAATGGATCTTTCCTGCTATGCGGTTTTCGTTCAGAGAAATCTCCGGAATGTTGCTATAAGCTATGTGAGTTCTCTTTTCGCTAGCGTTTGGAGGGAGGCGCTGTAGCCAGTGTAATGAAAGGTTTAGTTTCTCATACTAGTTTTCATACAAACTTGAACCGGCTAGTGTTCAACCAGCATGGGACGGAATCGAGTGAGCGTGGTGGAGCTGGGTCGTGTTTTGAACCACCCTACTAATATTCTTTGTTGTTTATAAATACGACACCAATACTACTACAGTATATGACAGTTTTTATTGTACCAATACTTTCAAAGCTTTGTTTTGGTACTCAACCCACCTTCACCTTAAAAAAATCCGTCTAAAAAAAGAATCGGGTAATGTAAAATGTGCATCGAATACTCAATAGCAGAACTGTTTCCCAAATTATCATTTTTCCTATTTGTCCTACCCACGACTTGGAACGTGAATGCGCCTCTGTTTTTCCGGGAAATAAAACAAAAAATATTTTTTTCTTATTTTTATATCGTCTGCATGTTGCGGGACCAAAGCTGGTTACGTAATCCGTAGAAGGCGATATTCGCACCAGCAATACGTATGCAGGAGCATATATATGCTCCTGCATACGTATTGCTGCTGCGAATAGCATATGCGACCGTGTGACTTTGCAAGTTGTACTCCCGGAATTTATCAAGGTTCATCCGCAGGCTAAACATCTGATCCATCGTTGATCGGCCCTCACGAAAACCTGCCTGGTATTCGCCGACGAAGGACTTCTTAAGTGGTCTCAGTCTGTTAAGCATGATACGCGACAGAATGTTGTACGCCGAGTTGAAAAGGGTGATCACTCTATAATTGGCACATTCTAGTCTGTGTCCTTTCTTATAGATTAGTGATGAACTTCATACACGAAAAAATCACGTTAATAAAGAAATTTAAAAAAAAATCTTATAGATTGGGCATATGAGGCCATCCAACCAGCCGGCAGCCGGCATTCTCCCATATTCTCTGGATAATGTGGTGGAACGATTGATGCAGCTGCTTACTTCCGTTTTTGAGAAGCTCTACCGGAATCTAGTCCTTCCTAGTAGCTCAACTGTTTTTCAATTCGTTTAGAGCCTTCTTTACCTCTTCCAGCGTTGAAGGTTCCACAGCTTGACCGTCGCCGACTATGTCCATTCTGCTCCTTAATATGTACACCTTAATTTTCACCGTTCAACAAATCTTCGAAATGCTCCTTCCACCGGGCTGCCGAGATAGTCTTGTCTGTCAGCAAATTCCTCTCTCGATCATTGCACATGGCGCGCACTGGCGCAGCCTTATGACGCGGGCCAATGGTGGATTTATTTATTTTCTTCTCTGTTTATTCTTTTCTTTCTCTCTGTACAAGAGCGGAACATGTACGTGGGTAGTGTTGCCATCAGATTTTCTATTTTGAAATTATTACCCTCTTCCAGTGTTTCGGATTAGTAGAAAATTTTATAATACACGAGTTTGGATGAAAAAAAAGTATTTGGCATACTATACTTTTATTACGATGGCGGAAAATAATTGGTAAAATTAGTTTTATTGACTGCAATTCTGGAGTTTCTTTTTGAATACTTTTTGCCTTTCTCGTATACAAAGTATACGCACAGACAAACAGACATAACACTCATGAAATTCTCATCGTTCACTGATTTACCGGTCATTTTAAATAATCATTAGTTGGCCAATCGGTCACAAGTGGCGTGCGCATCGCATTTGCTCGAGTTTGACGTTTGCTCACTAACGCCATCTGGTTTGAGATTTGCCCAACTAAGTGAAACCAACAGATGTCGTTAGTGTTTGAACGACGATGAATTTGATGAGTGAATGTTCAATGTGTTATGTCTGTTTGTCTGTGGTATACGTAAAGGCTATATGTTCGCTCAAAAAACGAACTTTTTATAGGAGGCTTGATGACTCAGTTCGAGGAATTGAAGTGATGTCTGTGAGTATGTATGTATGTGTGTATGTGTGTGCGTAAACTAATCTCACTCATTCTTAAGGCACTTGTCCTTAACCACAACATGTTGCATTCGACGCGGAATCTTGTCGCATTGTTTCGTATGGTCCGATGGTCTTACGGCCAATTATGGCCATAATATATTTTTTCACAAAAAAAAATTCTCACGTTTTATGCACTTTTCTTAACTGATTTGCTCGCAACAAGTTTCATTCGACGCAGAATCTTATCCCATTGTTTTCTATTGAAAATTTGACAGATCGGACTATGGGTTTCGAAATTATGGCCACACGTACAAAATTCTCACTCATTTTTCAGGCACTAATCCTTAACCGATTTGCTCGCCACAGAATCCTGTCCCATTGTTTCCTATTGGAAATTCGACAGATCGGACTATGAGCTCAGAAGTTATGGTCAAAATACTATTTTCATATCACACAAGAACGGCTCCAACACCGCTAGGTGGATTAACCTGGGTTTTAAGTTTTGCAATCAATATTGCTTCCATCTAGTGCGTAGTGGAAAAAAAGTGAAAAAATGTAGTGAAAGTAAATGTAAATGCATGAATTTTAATGACGATGCTTCGTACCTTCACCAAGAGTGAAAGACGATGGATTTTCCTTCGTCGTATGGATAAGGTAGGAAATCGTGCAGATTATCTGAATTGCAAAGTTTGTTTGAAGTGTTTTTCAAGAAAATAACGTCGGAATGTAACAGGAATAAGCTCAGATCATAGGGTACACACCTTGTGATAAGTTCGTTGTTTTAAACTATCATTTGCGAGTATTAAGTGAATTAGAATTTGATACGACGGGAATTAGCGCCATGGACGAATTAGCGCGTAACCCTAGTTTGATTTATTTTCAGTGCAATAATTTAACAAACGTTTGAATTTCCACATGAGGAGCCTTCGGTTGGAACAATTGAACTCCACGTTCGTCTCTATAATCCGAGTATGGAAGCCTTGCGACGCACTCCATGCCCACTTTTTCTGCAATTCTAGCCGAGTAGTAGCTCGAACAGTCTGCACTCGCCACCGCATAGCCTAGTTGTTTAGCCCTCGCAAATTGCTCTTCGAACAGTCGGGAGCCAATCGATTGTCCTCGGTAATCCGGATGCACCGCCACAATTTCAATATCGTAGCACTTTGGTACGTTGAACCGTTGCAGAACGTTAACCGTCTGTTGAAGGTGAGCCAAAAGCTTCAAACTATCTCGCCATTTTTCAGTTTTGGCCTGTTTCGCCGCTTCCAGTAAATCATTCACATATTCCTGGTTAATCGGATTGGCAATCGATACTCCCACAAGCTGATTCTCGCATGATGGATCCACGGCTTTCACGGCCATCCCCTGGAGCAGGAAGGACACGGAGAACTCCACATCGTCAACCGCTGGGCTACTGTCGTAGATGTACGAACTGTTCATTGGTTCGTCCTTGTAGTAATGCTCGATGACGAAAGCCAACACCGAGTCATAGTCCGTCGGCTCCGCTACACTAAACTTTAAGTTGCTTGAGTAACAGGCAATCCGATCCATTACTGCGAAAGGAGGTTATACACTAGGTCAGTAATTATTCAATTTTTCGAGATGGCAGTGGTGTCTGACTTTTATCTCGGTATGATTACGAGCTTCTTGCTATCACTTTATTGGGGTGTGCACTTATGTATTGCCTAAGTTATCGCAAGTTCCCTGTGTGCGAAACACACACGGTATGAATTCATGATGCATCGAATGTGCATAAACAGTCCGAAATAATTTTTTGGAACGATTTATTGAGGTGTGTTCACGGCAGCAACATAAAATTTCTATGAAGAATTAGAAATTAGGAAATTGCCAATAAAGAAATCAGGGTGTGAACAATAAATAAATGTACAACTTCCACAAATAATGCAAAATTTCCATTAACAAATGAATTTTTTTGACTAAACCTAATTTTTATGGAATATTTTTAATTTTTCAAGGGGAGTTTTTTTTAAGGTCTGTGTTTACTTATAGGAGCGCTTGCAACTAAAACAACAATTCATAGTTACCGTTTTGACTCAAATTCTGAACACTCGTTTTCAAATGGCCATTTTGGCTTCATTCGTATAATTCTCTCCATAAGATCTTGAATTAATTTGTAATCTAATCATCAGAACTGAAAACCGGAATTTTTAGTTTTAGGGTGCCAAAACGCTAGTGTTCGGAATATGAGTCATGTTCGAGATTTGAGCCAAAACGGTACTAACGACTACTAGTAATCAAGAATATAAAGCCCTAATTAATCATCCTAGATTTAGATATTAGCTCTACCTTTGGTATTGTCAAGAATTCAGCGTATGGTATTGTATTTAATAGCATCGTCAACTTTCTTTTCAGTAGGTTCTCATGTTCACTGTGAATGATACAACATATATCGGAATTGACCATAACTCGAAAGAATCAACCTTGAAAGCACAAAACTGGAGTAGCTGTTTCGAAATCGTTGTCAACAGTTTTGGCACTAAATAAAACAAGCATGATGTATAGAAACCAAAAGAGGTTTTCTCAAATGTTGATGTATGACTAGACAGTAGACATCCATTCTCCCCCGTAAACATAATCGAACGGTTTTAAGCACTCTATTAGCACGGATTTGGGCCATAAATTGTAGGTGCCCGTTTGCTCCTCAGTCATCTCACACTTTCATCATTTGCTTCGTAAATGCGCCGGAACCGGTACTGTCTGATGCCACTGTTGTAGAGAAGGCAATAAAAATCGACCGCCACCATCGAATCGTTCATCACACCCTTGTGCCACACGCCGGAAATATCCGTAAGAAGTCCAAACAAAAAGAGGACTCCCCGCATTTCGGTCCGATCAGCACAGATAGCCAAATATATTACAATCGCTCCCCGAGTTCCACTTGTTTGAATGTCCCGGGAAAGCATTTGCGCTGATGATGAAGAATTTTCCAGGATGAATTTTCGGTAGAGCACATGTGCCGTCACGGAGCAGCAAACGCCTGTTTCCGGGATGGACGGGGATAAAGAGAAAAGCCAAAATCTGCTGACCAGCAAATAGCCCATCTCTGCAAGTTGCTGCCGCCGGTGTTGATGCCCGGCCTATCAAGATAGGTACCGCCATAAAAATGGTCTTTATCTTCCGCCTGTGTTCCTTGCCGGATTTTGCGGAAGAGATTTTCATGCTGCGCTGCCATTTCTGTTCTGAGGGATGGATAGTTGTTGCCAGTTCTACGAATCCACGAGAAAATTCAACTGGTGATCCAATTTCATATTACGACTGCGATGTTCATCAACGTTGATACAATTCGCATTCCATCACTGCCGCCAGCTGTGCTGAAGTCGCACGCTGCAGGAAATAAGAACATGTTATTTATGGCCGTAAACAAGTTCAACCCGCAGGACGATGTCTGTTGATGGTCCATTCGGCATCCACCCCGTCCCAACACCTCCCAAATAGTGGTGACTGTGTGTTAGTGCCCCAGAAGATCTCGATCCAGAAGGAAACCCATTTGCGAAGTGAGACGATTAAATCGAGTGTATTGCCGGACTCATGTGCTACCATCATCTGGCAGTCGAGAATGACCGACGATGGTGTGGGGGATGGCTGTCGGCAGGACATTCCCGGAACCCATGCTGGGCTTTCGTCATCCAGCATTGGACGATAAATCATTTTTATCTCGCATTATTTCATTACTTCCCCGTACATATATGAATACGCGAGGAGCGCTTAAGTAAGGGGGTTCGTTCAACACCCCGCAGGAACGAATTTTGTCTCATTCGAAGGGGATAAAAACTTGCTGGCGGAATAGACACCGGAAAAAGATTTCCGAAAATGTCAGCAGAAAAAACTTTTCCAGATTGGTGACGACGGATAATGCTGGTGATGTTTTTGGATGTAGGATTTTTTCTAGGGCTGTTATCACTAGACTAGAGCGTGAGGACATTAGTCCGGGGTTTCCTACAATATCAGGTTTATCAGAAGTCATCCATAAAGCACCGTAACTAATTAGCTTTTGATTGAATATAAACAAAAAACAAGATGAATCATTGTTCGTCAGCGTTATTGAACTTTAGCTTCGTCTTTAATTTGATGCTTTTGTTCTAGTTGAGCATATCCTGGCATTAGAGAAGAAACTAATTTATGAAAAGTTCAATAGGAAGTAAAAAAATGAAATAGTTTAAATTATTGAAGACTTAGTAATAATAGCAGCAAAATGTCTAATGGCGAACATAATTATTAAAAACTAGAATCATTTCTCAAGTTTTAGTTAGTAAATATAGCTGGTCAGAGGACAGTGTTGTCTATCACTTCCTGAAATGAAAACTGTAATATTTTCATCATTCAAACAATTGTAGTTTAGTTTAGTTTAGGTTTGACTGACTGTACATATCTCCGTGATTGTTACTCCGTGATTGACCAGAATCAGTGAAATTGCACAACGAATCAACTGAACGGCTGTGCGACAATCATTCTCATTGTGCAAGTTTCAGTAACACAATAAAATCAAAGATCAATAAAGGCATCGGCCACGTCCTTACAGTGAGTTAGGAAAAATGTAGGATTATTAGTAGGAGATTTTACCGTGTTTACCTCTGCGTTTCCTAAAAAATCAGAAAAATACCCTGGGGAATAAGTCGGTATCGTTGGGTGAAACGGAGAGCTGTTAATAACAACAACATGATGATCGGGGGATCGCTCTTCCCTCATCGACCGGTTCACAAAATCACGTGGGTCTCTCATGATTTTGTGAACCGGTCCCGGCTATTGAACGACCCAACTGGCCACTTGAAGCATGAAATCGAACAAAGCCCAAGTGGTCGATCGAATATCAGCCGAAATGCTCAACGCTGATTCCATGAAATCCGCTTAACTATTGCATCGTTTATTTCGTAATATCTGGGACACCGCTACTTTCCCGGTCGACTGGATGCAAGGTTTGTTAGTGAAGGTGCCCAAAAGGAGGACCTGACTATATGCGATAACTGGTGAGGCATTTTGTTATTGCGTACCGTTATTAAAGTTCTATGCGAAGTTATCCTAGCCCAGATTCAGGAGAGAATCGATTGGACTCTCCGGCGGCAGCAGGCTTGATTCCGTGCCAGAAGATCCTGTGTGGACCATATTATCACGCTCCGTATCATTTTGGCGTAGGTTAACGAATTCCAAGAGTCCCTTTACTTGGTATTCATTGACTACGAAAAAGCGTTCGACCGTCTCAATCACGAGAATATGTGGAAGTCTGGTCCAACCTCATTCGGGTCATTGCTAATGTGAGACAAGAATGTATTCTGTCACCGTTATTGTGTCTCATCGTAATCGACGAGATTCTGGTAGGTGCATTGACCGTGAACCAAACCTGCTATGGCTTATAACCCCGAAGCACCTAAACGACTTCAATTCAAAGTCGTTAACGTTGCACTATTCCCTCAACGGCGCTCTGATATGCAGAGTAAGCTCAACGACCTTGACAAGTGCTCCTCTTCAGCAGGTTGAGTCATCAACGTCAACAGAACCAAAACTTTGGATTCAAACACGGCGACCCTTTCCAATTTCACAGTAGCCGGGCAATCAGCAGAAAATGTTAAAAGCTTTCAATATCTTGGTAGCCAAATGGCTCAGACGGCGGTACCAAGATCGACATAGGCGCTCGGATCAAGAAAGCAAGTTTATGAAAATTCTGAAATAAACAGGCAGATGAGTGAAAGCACCAAAATCCGAAAAACTCTGACGTGAAATCTGTGCTGTTATACGCTAGCGAAACATGGTGTGTATCAGTGGAGAACACTCAACGGCTGCAGGTGTTCATCAACAGATGCCTGTGGTACATTCGGGCCTGGATCTCAGGAACTGGACCTCAAACAACGAGCTCCATTGTCGTTGTCACCATCTGCAAATCTCTCAACTTCATCGGGAGCACACGCATACTCGCCAATGTGCTCAAGGACCGTGGATTCGGCATCGTAGCGCTGCAGGAGGTTTGTTAGAAGGGATCAATGGTACGAGCGTTTAGAGGTAATCATACCATCTATCAGAGCTGCGGCAACACACACGAGCTGGGAACAGCTTTCATAGTGATGGGCGATATGCAAAGGCGCGTGATCGGGTGGTGGCCGATCAATGAAAGAATGCGCAGGTTGAGGATCAAAGGCCGGTTCTTCAACTTCAGCATTATCAACGTCCATAGCCCACACTCCGGAAGCACTGATGATGATAAGGACGCATTCTACGCGCAGCTGGAACGAGTTTAGACCGACTATTGGAAAGTTCAGCGCTCACTGGCTGACGAACGAAAACTGCCTACGACTAATTGATTTCGCTGCCTCCAAGAATATGGCCATTCGCAGCACCTACTTCCAACACAGCCTTCCGTTTCGGTACACCTGGAGATCACCACTAAAGACAGAATCACAAATCGACCAAGTTCTGATTGATGGACGGCACTTCTCCGACATTATCGACGTCAGGACATATCGTGGCGCTAGCATCGACTCTGACCACTATCTGGTGATGGTTAAACTGCGCCCAAAACTATCCGTCATCAACAATGTTCGGTACCGACGACCGCCGCGGTACGACCTAGAGCGACTGAAGCAACCAGATGTCGCCACTGAATACGCGCAGCATCTCGAGGCAGCGCTGCCGGAAGAGGGTGAGCTCGATGGGGCCCCTCTTGAGGACTGCTGGAATACAGTCAAAGCAACCATTAACGGCGCAGCGGATAACAACGTCGAAGTTGAGGAGAAGGATGCAGCATGGGCGAGATTGCTGCAACACCGCACGAGGGCGAACGAGGCACGATACAAACGGGCGCGGAACAGCCAAAACTCGATTTTCCGGAGGAAAAAGCGCCAGCAGGAAGATCGAGACCGTGAAGAGACGGAGGAACTGTACCGCGCTAATAACGCACGAAAGTTCTATGAGAAGTTGAACCGTTCACGTAAGGGCCACGTGCCACAGCCCGATATGTGTAAGGACATAAACGGGAACCTTCTTACGAACGAGCGTGAGGTGATCCAAAGGTGGCGGCAGCACTACGAAGAGCACCTGAATGGCGATATGGCAGACAACGGTGGCGGTATGGTAATGAACCTAGGAGCACGCGCACAGGACATGCGACTTCCGGCTCCGAATCTCAAGGAAATCCAGGAGGAGATCGGCCGGCTGAAAAACAACAAAGCCCCTGGAGTTGACCAACTACCAGGAGAGCTGTTTAAACACGGTGGTGAGGCACTAGCTAGAGCGCTGCACCGGGTGATTACCAAGGTTTGGGAGGATGAGGTTCTGCCGCAGGAGTGGATGGAAGGTGTTGTGTGTCCCATCTACAAAAAGAACGATATGCTGGATTTTAGCAACTACCGTGCAATCACATTGCTGAACGCCGCCTACAAGGTACTCTCCCAAATTTTATGCCGTCGACTAACACCAATTGCAAGAGAGTTCGTGGGGCAGTACCAGGCGGGATTTATGGGTGAACGCTCTACCACAGACCAGGTGTTCGCCATACGTCAGGTATTGCAGAAATGCCGCGAATACAACGTGCCCACACATCATCTATTTATCGACTTCAAAGCCGCATATGATACAATCGATCGGGACCAACTGTGGCAGCTAATGCACGAAAACGGATTGCCGGATAAACTGATACGGTTGATCAAGGCGACGATGGATCGGGTGATTTTATTTTATTTTATTTTATTTTATTTTATTTGATTTCATCTGACAAAAAATGTCTTAATGAAATAGGGATGGGGAAAAGCCTATTTGAGATAGCGATGTGCTGTACTGAAAGAGGCATAAAAACCCCATATCTTTTAACAAACATTACAAAAGCTGGTTCGACATATACATAACAGATTAAAACTACAAATACAATATAAAAATAAGAATGGTCTTAGTGTTAAAATAAATGCATCTTTAGATTCATCGTCCAGTACTGATTCCGTTGCGTAACATACGCACCAGCCGTAGTCGGAAGGCGTTGGGCGTGGAGTTGAAGTCGAAGGCACTGTAGTACTCATTGAAGCGTAATGACATGTACCGAACAGGATCGTGCAGTCCATAATTTGCAACACGTGGTGGAAGGTAAAGGATGTTTCTGGATCGTAGTGGTCGTTCTGGTGCATACATTTGAAGAGCAGCAAGCATTTCAGGAGAATCGATTTCACCTACAAGTATTTTCGCGACAAAAAAAGCTTGAGCTATCGATCTTCTACGCTCCAGAGTGTCTAATCCTAGTAGCTGACATCGGTGTTCATAGGGCGGTAGGTTAACAGCGTCGTTCCAAGGAAGATGACGTAGGGCGTAGCGAACAAATTTCTTTTGCACGGCTTCCAGTCTAGATATCCAAACTCTCTGATACGGGCACCAAATAACTGATCCAAATTCGATAATCGATCGAACTAGTGAGCAATACAGTGCTTTCAGGCAAAAAGGGTCCTGAAATTCATCGGCGATCTTAAAGATGAATCCCAATTGTCTATTAGCTCTAGTAACAACATCCGAATAATGCGTTTTGAATGTAAGAGCTGAATCTAGCATAATACCAAGACCCCGTGCTGTATCAACACGCTGCAGTGTTAAATCGTTAATTGTGTAATCGAAATGAATTGGGTTTTGCTTTCGGTGGTAACTAATCGTTGCATTTTTGGAAACTCAGCGTAAGGAAGTTTCTACTGCACCATACGCTGAAATCGTTGATGAACTGCTGTAGCTGCAGGCAATCGGCATGGTGTCGGATAACAGCAAATATCTTGACATCGTCGGCATAGAATACCCTGCATCCAGAAGGAAGGACGAATCCAACGTCGTTCAAGAAAATTGAGAACAACAACGGCCCTAAATTGCTACCCTGTGGTACTCCCGAACAGCATGTGAAATGTTCGGATTGTGTCGATCAATGTTTACACAAAGTTTGCGGTTTTTCAGATACGAGCCGAACCAATGTACTAAATCTGGAGAGACGCCTAGCTTTATCAGTTTCGCTAGCAATATATCGTGATCAACTCGATCGAAAGCAGCTTTCATATCTGTATAAACTGTATCCACTTGGGCTCCTAGCTCCATATTACGCAGGCACAACGATACAAATGGAACGAGATTAGTTGAGATCGACCTTTTAGGGTAGAATCCATGCTGATCAGGTGATATATACGATTTACAGGCAGCAAACAGTGCGTCATTCACAATTATTTCGAAAATTTTTGCGCATGCACACAGAGATGTGATCCTCTGTAGTTTTCCGCGTCTTGCTTGTCGCCTTTTTTGAACACAGGGAACATGAAAGAAAATTTCCAGCGCTCAGGAAATGTACTTTGACGCAGGGAGAGGTTGAAGAGCTTAGACAGCGGCAAGATTAACTCGTCAGAACATTTCTTCAGAATACACGGTGGGATACCATCAGGGCCTCCAGTGTTGGAATATTTTAGCTTATTGATAGCCAATTCAACCATATCCAGGCTTACAACGAAGCTGTTGAAATTGACTACATCGTTGGGTGTATCAATGAGTGCCGCCTCCACTTGAGAAATTGAGGCACTAGTGTCGTTGAAAACTTGCTGGAAGCGATCCGCCAAAAGGTTACATTTGTCAACGACAGATCGAGCGCGTCTGTTTCCCAGATAAATTTCAGCAGGAAGGCCTCCCTCATTCTTTTTTGACTTCACGAATGACCAGAATGACTTAGGATGACGACGGAGTTTTTGCTGCATACGCCTGGTGTAACGTTTGTATAGGTAACGGTTGTAAATACGATAATTATTGCTTGCTAGAACGAAGGATCGCTTGGTGAAAACATTCCTGGATTGGCTGTATTTCCGAAGTGATTTAGCTCTTAAACGTTTTAAATAGCGAAGCCGCGCATTGCCCCATGCAGGCTTAGGGGCAGGTCGACGAAGAGGAACGCAGTCCGAGATTATTTGACTTAGAGTAAGGGTGAAGAATTCAACCGCATCGTCAATGCTTTCAAACGTATCAACAAGTCGCCAGTCGATCTGCGTAAGTGCGTGCTTCATAGAAACGAGATCCACCCTATTAAAATTAAACGCCACAGGATCTTCTATGTTTTCGAACTGAATAGGGATGGAAATATCAACCAGTGTTTCCAAAGCTGGGTGATCAGCATCAAGTCCTATTAAAGGCTCAGGAGCTTCGGATACTCTGCAGTTAGGAAGTGCAACATCGTTCACCAAAACTAAGTCGAGTAGTCAGGAGTTGCGGTTCAACACCGCATTGATTTGCGCCAGACGATGTAAATCGAAGCCGTCGAACAGAGTACAACATTGTATCGGCATATGGGATCGCAAATAGTCAATCGATGGAAGCTAGTTATTAGCGACATTCCAAACCAGTCCAGCTTGATTATAGTCACCATACAGGAGGGCCAAGTCGTTAGTTCATTCAGGGAAATACTGCACCGATCAAATTGATTTGATTTTCGATGTATACCGTGTCATGTTTACGATCTGGAGGAAGATACATTGCACCGATACTAATCCTACGATTGGATACTGTAATCCGCACCCAAAGTTGCTCAACTGATGTGCTAATAACAGCGGTGTCCAAGCAACAATCTAGCCGCTTCGATACTGCAATTAAAATGCCACCTCCACGTGTCTTCGTACTATTTAAAGGATTGCGATCATTCCGAAATACATTGAATTGATTACCAAATAGTTGTGCGGAATGTATTCGGTCATCGAGCCAAGTTTCAATGAGAACCAAAACATCGTATTCCGAAACCATAGCAGCCGTGAAGATGTCATCAATTTTGGTTCGTAATCCACGCACATTCTGGTAGTAGACCAGAGACCATTGGAACCAATCAGAGGGGTTTCGATAGACTGCTGGGAATGGCTAACATTTCAATGCTGCCCTCCATAGCCGAGGCTATCGGGGTACATTGCAAGGTATCACTCGAACATTTGTTGCCAACGATGCATTGACGCGAACAGGAGTGTTCAGAGGCTCGGATTGAAGTTCCGTAGTGCTGCTACTGTTAGACGAGGAATAACTGCAAACGGGACGAATATCAGTGCTCGTTAATGTCCTAGGATTACAGTACTTGCCTAGGACAGCAAGGTGGGAAACCCCATCACCAAATCCGAGCACAGGAACGGAACGACTTGTATAACAGGAATCAACATCAGGTGAACGCAGCAGCTCGACTGTGACGGATGGCTTAGGGGTTCGCATAAGGCTGTTTGATATGCGTTCCGTTGATGAACTCAGATGAGGACTAGAGTCGATGCAGCTGCTATCGTTCCGAAACGGGCTATCACTAGGACCAGGGCGAGATTCAGGGTTCGAAAGTTTGCTCAATACATTGTACTTGCCTGCGCAGGCCGGATGGAAAGCCCCTTCACCAAATCCGAACACAGGTACGGAACGGCTTGAATGACTCGTGCAATTGTCAGGAAGAGAGGCATTACAAAACTCGACTGTGTCGGACGGCTTAGGGGCTTCCATAAGGCTGTTCGAAGTGCGTTCCGTAGTTGATAGAATTCCATTACGACTGGGGTTGCATGTGAGTTCAACGGCGCTGTTAGATTGTCTCGCTGAATATACACTGTAAGCAGGATGGGACTCAGAGTTCGAAGGAGTGTTCATTTCATGATACTTGCCTGAGCTAGCAAGGTGGGAAGCCCCCTCGCCATATCCGTACACAGGAACGGAACGACTTGATAGGCAGGAACAGACATCATCATCTAGAGATCGGCCGGGCTCGACTGTGACGAATGGCTCAGGGGCCCCCATAATGCTATTAATTGTGCGTTCCGTTGTCGACGATGGTTGATGTACAGTGTTACTTGTAAATGAGGCGCAGCTGATATTGTATACAGTGGAAATAACGCTGCAATTGGAACGAGCTTCAGAGTTCGAAAATGTGCTTATTTCAGAATACTTGCCTGAACAAGCAAGTTGGAAAGCCCCCTCACCAGATCCGAACACAGGAACGGAACGGCTTTGCAGAAAGAGATGGCGAAAATACTCGACTGTGTCGGGTGGCTTGGGGGCTCCCATCATGCTATGTGACGTGCGTTCCGTTGCCAGTATCATAACCGGAGCTCCTACTACTGCGACGGGGTTGCCAATGCATCCAGCGATGGGAGTCCGTTGTCTAGTCGTGGGACTTTGGATGGTCCCCAAAAATCCCGTTCAGATCGCAGATTCTCGAATTCTCGGAAGAAAATCCCCTTCGGCCAGATTGATGGATCCAATGCAGTGTGCTTTAGTTCTTTGTCGATCCCAACTTTAAAAGAGATGAACGCAAATTGTTTGAGATCAGCATCTTTCCGAACAAGCTTTCGGACATCGACTTGGTTATCAATTTGTAGGCAGTTTTTCACGAGTTCCGAAATGTCGTCCTCATTCACGTGGGGAGCAATTCTGGATAAGTAGATCCAGTCCACGGTATCCACGGTCAGACTTCCCTTTTCAACCGATCTCGTACCACCAATCAAATTCACATCAGGGCGAGATGTCGGCGTGTTCCTGGGAGCAGTTTCACGGAGTCGCTTAGTGCTAGGCCACGGTCGGATGCGACTTAATCCGGACGAGTCAATCTTCTTATTGTTATCCACAAGTGACTTGGTCAGTTCTTTGGTTTCCAGAACGTCATTTTTCAATTCAGCTAAAGATTCATTGATCGATTCCGAAAGTGCAGTTACAACATCAACTGTTGTTTGTACAGGGTTATTCTTGAAGGATTCAAGTTTAACGATGCAGTTGTCACAAAACCATAATAAATTTTGTTGATCATTGATGAAATCCATATTAGGCCTCTTTAATCCAATGCATTTCAAATGCACCGACTGGTTGCAAAAACCACTACATTGTAGGAATTCGATCGTCTTCACCGGCTTAGAGCACTGATAGCAGTTTGAATCCATGGTGTCAGTAATCGTCCACAGATGTGTGCACAGCGCAAGTAGAGCTTTGCTGAATACGTTTAGCTAGTCGAATACAGATGTCACTGATGTACAAGCAATCGATGATGACGTAGAGTGGATAGAGAGAAACCGACAAAGAATCCAATAATGCAGCCTCACAAAAGGATCAATTTGCAATCAATTAAAATTCGCACAGTACACGAATAAAACAACACGCAGGAAATCACAGCATTAGAACGAAACGTTTTCACATCAATAAAATACACAGAACAATTTATGAGGTATATCGCCAGGAAAAATTCGTATACAAAACAAGAGCCACAAATTAATACGATTTTCACCAAGCAGAGTTGCCAGAAATTCTTCTGGGTGATGTGCGTAGTTCGAGTTTCAGGGGCATTCTCGAGTCCCTTCGAAACGCGTAGAGGGTTACGGCAGGGTGATGGTCTTTCGTGTCTGCTATTCAACATCGCTTTGGAGGGAGTAATACGAAGGGCAGGGATTGACACGAGTGGTACGATTTTCACGAAGTCCGTCCAGTTATTTGGTTTCGCCGACGACATTGATATCATGGCACGTAACTTTGAGAGGATGGAGGAAGCCTACATCAGACTGAAAAGCGAAGCTAAACGGACTGCACTAGTCATCAACACGTCGAAGACGAAGTACATGATAGGAAGAGGCTCAAGAGAGGTCAATGTGAGCCACCCACCACGAGTTTCCATCGGTGGTGACGAAATCGAGGTGGTTGAAAAATTCGTGTACTTGGGCTCCGACCGCCGACCGCCGATAACGATACCAGCAGAGAAATTCGGAGACGCATAGTGGCTGGAAATCGTACGTACTTTGGACTCCGCAAGACGCTCCGATAGAATAGAGTTCGCCGCCGTACCAAACTGACTATCTACAAAACGCTTATAAGACCGGTAGTTCTCTACGGACACGAGACCTGGACGATGCTCGTGGAGGACCAACGCGCACTGGGAGTTTTCGAAAGGAAAGTGTTGCGTACCATCTATGGTGGGGTGCAGATGGCGGACGGTACGTGGAGGAGGCGAATGAACCACGAGTTGCATCAGCTGTTGGGAGAACCATCCATCGTTCACACCGCGCAAATCGGAAGACTGCGGTGGGCCGGGCACGTAGCCAGAATGTCGGACAGTATTCCGGTGAAAATGGTTCTCGACAACGATCCGACGGGAACAAGAAGGCGAGGTGCACAGCGGGCAAGGTGGATCGATCAGGTGGAGGACGACTTGCGGACCCTCCGCAGACTGCGTGGTTGGCGAAGTGCAGCCATGGACCGAGCTGAATGGAGAAGTCTTTTATGTGCAGCACAGGCCACTCCGGCCTTAGTCTGATGATAAATAAATAGGATAACAACGTCGGGTATATGGGTCGAAGTCGGCGGAGCGATTGGTTCGACGAAGAGTGCAGACAGATTCTGGAGGAGAAGGACGCAGCGCGGGCGGTCGCGTTGCAGCAAGGTACCCGGCAGAACGCGGGTTATAGACGGAAGCGGAGACAGCAGACCCGCCTTTTTCAGGAGAAGAAACGCCGCCTGGAAGAAGCGCAGTGCGCGGAGATGGAACAGCTGTGCCGTTCTTAAGAAACACGCAAGTTCTATCAGAAGCTCAACGCATCCCGCAAAGGCTTCGTGCCGCGAGCCGAAATGTGCCGGGATAAGGATGGGAGCATCTTGACGGACGAACGTGTGGTGATCGAAAGGTGGAAGCAGCACTACGAGGAACATTTGAAGGGCGCTGAGAGTACAGGCAGTGAAAGTCAAGGCAGCGGAGAAGATGACTACGTCAGTTTAACGGACAATGGAAGCCAACCAGCCCCCACCTTGAGGGAAGTTAAGGATGCCATTCAATAGCTAAAGACAAATAAAGCAGGTGGTAAGGATGGTATCGGAGCTGAGCTCATCAAGATGGCTCCGAAAAAGCTGGCCACTTGCCTGCACAAACTGATAGTCAGAATCTGGGAAACCGAAAAGCTACCGGAGGAGTGGAAGGAAGGGGTTATATGCCCCATCTACAAGAAAGGCGACAAGCTGGAGTGTGAGAACTTTCGAGCGATCACCATCTCTAATGCCGCCTACAAAGTGATATCCCAGATCATCTTCCTTCGTCTGTCACCATTAGTGAATGAGTTCGTGGGAAGTTATCAAGCCGGCTTCGTTGATGGCCGCTCCCCTAGCAGCACACATGTTCCTCATGGGTTTCTGCAATTGATATGTGACCAGATTCAGTCACAATCAAGTTGCTGTAACCATTTTTGTCTGACTTGTGCTGCTCGGGTCGACAACGGACCAGATCTCTACTGTACGGCGAATCCTTCAAAACTGCCGTGAATACCAGGTCCCAACGCACCATCTGTTCGTTGATTTCAAGGCGGCATACGACAGTATAGACCGCGTAGAGCTATGGAAAATTATGGACGAGAACAGCTTCCCTGAGAAGCTTACCAGACTGATCAAAGCAACGGTGGGTGATGTTCAAAACTGTGTGAAGATTTCGGGCGAACACTCCAGTTCGTTCGAATCGCTCCGCGGACTAAGACAAGGTGATGGACTTTCGTGCCTGTTGTTCAACATTGCGCTTGAAGGTGTCATGCGGAGAGCCGGTTGTAACAGCCGCCTGGGTACGATTTTCAACAGATCCAGTCAATTTATTTGCTTCGTGGATGACATGGACATTGTCGACCGAACATTTGTAAAGGTGGCAGAACTGTACACCCACCTGAAACGTGAAGCAACAAAAGTTGGACTGGTGGTGAATGCGTCAAAGACAAAGTACATGCTTGTGGGCGGAACCGAGAGCGACAGGGCCCGCCTGGGAAGCAGTGTTACGATAGACGGGGATACCTTCGAGGTGGTAGAATAATTCGTCTACCTCGGATCCTTGCTAACGGCTGACAACAACGTTAGTCGTGAAATACGAAGGCGCATCACCTGTGGAAGTCGGATCTACTACGGGCTCCAGAAGAAACTGCGGTCGAAAAAGATTCGCCACCGCACCAAATGTGCCATGTACAAGACGCTAATAAGACCGGTTGTCCTGTATGGACATGAAACATGGACAATGCTCGAGGAGGACTTGCAAGCACTCGGAGTATTCGAGAGACGGGTGCTTAGGACCATCTTTGCCGGTGTGCAAGAAGACGGTGTGTGGCGGCGAAGAATGAACCATGAGCTCGCCCAACTCTACGGCGAACCCAGTATCCAGAAGGTAACTAAAGCCGGAAGAGTACGATGGGCAGGGCATGTTGCAAGAATGCCGGACAGCAACCCTGCAAAGATGGTGTTCTCTTCCGATCCGGTAGGTACGAGACGGCGTGGAGCGCAGCGAGCGAGATGGGCAGACCAGGTGCAAAACGACTTGTCGAGCGTGGCGCGTATCCGAGGATGGAGAGATGCGGCCTCGAACCGTGTATTGTGACGTCAAATTGTTGATTCAGTGTTATAAATAAATGAGAAATGAAATGAATGAGCTTCAATATGCATTCAGTAATATGATATAATATGATAATATGATAACTTATATCCATTATAGCTCCTAGGAACTCCCCCGGCTCAAAGTTTCGATACGTGGAAAATTCTTGGTCATCCTGTCTTTTAGCACAAAATCTACGATTTTAAGCTTGCAAACTAGCGTTTTTTATCATTCAATGTTTTGATTTACGTTAAGAGTTCACGTTGACGAACGGCGTGTTTGCATCAGTCGCGCGGATCATTGATATGAGATATTCTGAGTAATCCAAACTCTTCTTATGTTCGTAACGTGCGATCAACATTTGTGACAGTAGCTTTTTTCCTTACACACAATTTTGATACGAGTTCAACCACACCCATTACATCTTCTGAAAGTATAAAATAGATCGGCAGTTAGTTAAGATGTTCTAAGTCATCCAAACTATCCTCGAGATGCAGTCAACAGTTGTAGCCGTGGCTTTATTTACTACTCAAGCTTTTGATACGTATTCAACTACAGTCAAACCTCCATGAGACGATGTTGAAGGCACTATCGACTTATGGAAATATTGAGATGTGGAATGGAAAACCTTTGGAAAGCTGCATGAAGAGACCATCACAGTAACCCAGGAAATATTTTTCAATATAGAATAATTTGCCTCCATAAGTCGATATCGAGTCACAGAAGGAGGTTTTACTGGTTATCCATTGCATCTCTTTGAATTCTGCTGGCATCTTTATATAGTTTGGAAATTTTAGCTCATCTAAACTATACTTTTATTCAGAGCTAGAGATTTACAGTTGCTAAGAAATATTTTCCCAAAACTGCTATTGTATGTGATTATTAAACTGCCAAAAATATCTATATAAGATATATGTGTCGCCATTATAAATTTTTGCAATAGCTCCACCCTAATATAATCCATATAGAACCACACATAAATTAAATAATTGCTAATTCGAGACCACACATAAAGTTTATTTGGATATAGATATAAGTTCTGAACTCAAGGACGCTTTGGATGACCCATTACGGGCATGGTTGAACATATATCCAAGCTTGAAGTGACGCAAAAAGCTTGTGTCGTGGCTGTAGATCGCAAGTTCTGGACTCAAGGACACTTTAGATGACCCAAGATATCCCAAAGCCATCTCACCATGTCTCTTGATCTTCAGGAATATGTTATGGACATGGTTGAATACATATCCAAGCTTGGAGTGACGCAAAAAGTTTGTGTCGATGCTCTTCGTCGATTATGGATCCGAAATGACGTATCATCATGGAGAATTGTCATCACATCATCGATTGTTCTCGTAGTCGTGTGTCTCGTAGTCGAGTCAAGTACGAGACATTGAAGACGGCCTTACTGTTGAGGTCGAAATACGTATCTGTCAAGATACAATTAAGTGGTGGAATTCAAGGGGATTGTACGAACTCGTCTTATGACAAGAAATTAGAGTTGTTAAGAATAAATTGAAAGGAAGTTTTTTTTTTTTTTTTTTTTTTTAACTAATTTTATTTGCTAATTATCTAATACATGCATTCATCTCTTAGACTAGGTGTTCCGTGTTTTCTTAACACTATCATCCTTATTTGCTATGTTACGCTTTTAGTTATTATTAATACATTTCAATTGCCTCTGGCAGTTAGAATTTTTCCTCTGGTTGAATTGAACCATGTAGGAATTACAATGTTTTCAACTTAAACTAAACTTAACCTATTTTATACTAAGGATACAAGGAGCTAATCGTTGCAATAGAAGATTGCAACGATTTTTATCTAAAATTGGAAATTATTTTGTTGGACATTTGTTGCAATGTCTCAATATTAGAAATTCTATGAAGTTCATTGGTACTATACCACGGAGGCAACTTCAGAATCATTTTCAAAATTTTATTTTGAATCCTCTGGAGTGCCTTCTTTCTGGTATTGCAGCAACTAGTCCATATTGGCACAGCATACAACATGGCAGGTCTAAAAATTTGTTTGTAAATCAAAAGTTTGTTCTTAAGACAAAGTTTTGATTTTCTGTTTATAAGTGGATATAGGCACTTAATATATTTGTTGAAGGCTTGTTGGCTTGAAGGCCTTCAATGTGATTTTTAAAAGTTAATTTTTGATCTAGCAGAAGTCCTAAATATTTAGCTTCGCTAGACCAATTAATTGGAACCCCATTCATAGTGACAATATGTCTGCTAGAAGGTTTCAAATAAGAAGCTCTCGGCTTATGTGGGAAAATTATAAGCTGAGTTTTGGAAGCATTCAGGAAATTTTCCATTTTGCAAGTAAGTGGAGAAAATATCCAAACTTTTTGCAATCTACTACAAATGACACGAAGGCTTCGCCCTTTGGCTGAAAGGCCCGTGTCATCTGCAAACAAAGATTTTTGACACCCTGGTGGTAAATCAGGTAAGTCAGAAGTAAAAATGTTATACAATATGGGCCCCAGTATGCTGCCTTGGGGACACCAGCCCTTACAGGTAATCTATCAGATTTAGTATTCTGATAGTTTACCTGCAGCGAGCGATCTGATAAATAATTTTGGATCAGTTTAATGATGTACAGAGGAAAATTAAAATTCATCAATTTTACAATCAAACCTTCATGCCAAACACTGTCAAATGCTTTCTCTATATCAAGAAGAGCAACTCAGTCGAATATCCTTCAGATTTGTTGAGCCGAATTAAATTCGTTACTCTTAATAACTGATGGGTGGTTGAATGCCCATGGCAAAAATCAAATTGCTCATCAGCAAAAATAGAATTGTTATTAATATGAACCACCATTCTATTTAAAATAATATTTTCAAACAGTTTGCTTATTGAAGAAAGCAAACTGATTGGGCGATAACTAGAAGCCTCAGCTGGATTTTTGTCCGGCTTCAAAATTGGAACAACTTTGGCGTTTTTCCATTTATTTGGAAAGTATGCCAATTGAAAACATTCGTTAAATAAATTAACCAAAAAGGATGAAGAGTTCTCAGGAAGTTTTTGGTAAGTATGTAGAAAATACCATCATCACCCAATGCTTTAATATTTTTAAATTTTGTAGTAATAGATCTCACTTCATCCAAATTAGTTCCCAACGAAGGATCAAAAACATTATCTTGGTTGAGAATGTCTTCGAAGCTTCGTGTAACCTGATCCTCAATTGGACTAGTGAGACCTAGACTAAAATTATGGGCACTCTCGAACTGCTGAGCAAGTTTTTGAGCCTTTTCGCCATTTGTTAATAAAATTTTATTTCCCTCTTTAAGCGCTGGAATTGGCTTTTGAGGTTTTTAAGAATTTCGTTAATTTCCAAAAGGGTTTCGAACTGGGATCCAACTTCGAGACATTATTCTCAAAGTTGGTATTTCTCAGAATAGCGAAACGTTTTTTAATTTCATTTTGCAAATCTCGCCAAATAACTTTCAACGCGGGATCGCGAGTTCTTTGGTATTGCCTTCTTCTCACATTTTTAAGACGGATCAGTAGCTGAAGATTGTCGTCAATAATAATGGAGTTGAATTTAACTTCACATTTCGGAATTGCAATGCCTCTGGCTTCGACAATTAAATTTGTCAAAGATACGAGCGCATTGTCAATATCACTTTTGGTATCGAGAGGAATATCAACATCAAAATTCCTATTGATATATGTTTTGAGAAATCCCAATCAGCTCTATGATAATTAAAAGTAGAGCTGATTGGATTATAAATGGCTTCTTGTGAGATTTCAAACGTCACAGGAAGGTGATCAGAGTCAAAGTCAGCATGAGTTACCAATTGGCCACACAGCTGACTTGAATCCGTTAAAACTAAATCAATTGTAGAAGGATTTCGACTGGAAGAAAAACAAGTTGGTCCATTGGGATATTGAATAGTATAATATCCCGCAGAACAATCTTCAAATAAAATTTTACCATTGGAATTGCTTTGAGCATTATTCCATGAACGGTGTTTGGCATTGAAGTCACCAATTACGAAGAATTTTGATTTGTTGCGAGTCAGAATTTGAAGATCAGCTTTCAACAAATTCTTTTGCTGTCCATTGCATTGAAAAGGCAAGTAGGTTGCAATGAAGGAAAATTGTCCAAAATTTGTTTCAACAGAAACTCCCAAGGTTTCAAAAACTTTGGTTTCAAACGAAGAAAATAATTTATGTTTGATACGTCTATTGATGACAATGGCGACCCCACCACAGGCGCTGTCAAGACGATCATTTCTGTAGATAAAATAGTTTGGATCTCTTTTAATGGAGAGTCCTGGTTTTAAATACGTTTCAGTTATAATGGCAATATGCACATTATGAACTGAAAGGAAGTTGAATAATTCATCTTCCTTACCCTTTAGAGAGCAGGCATTCCAATTTAGAACTTTCACACAATTATTTGGATCCATTGAAACAGAGTCCGATAACAATTTTTTGTGTGTACTTTATACCAACCTGAACAGCTTCAGGAATGGTATTTGCTTTGAACATTGCATCAATCATGTGATGCAATTGTTCAGTTAAAAATCAAAATCAGGAAGCAGTCATGCTACCTGAATCGGCAACATGACCGTTATTTTCCGTTGGGACATGGGTATAAACCTCATTTTGAGAAGAGAAATTTGGTCTACCAGCAGCGATGTTTGCATACGTAGGTACATTGGAAAAATTGGAATTTACTGAAGTGCTTGCTACCCGTTGTCGAGCGGCAAAATTTGTTTGTGAATTGTGGTGGGTATGAATTGCTCGACCGGTAACCGGTTTCGAAATTTGAGCGTTTGAAAAATTTCTACCCGTCGAATCTGGGATCCGATTGGATTTTCCCGTCATCAATTTTGCACGGGAATTCAAAACTTTTTTGCGTGAAGGGCATTCCCAGAAATTGGATTTGTGATTGCCCCCACAGTTTGCGCACTTAAATTTATTGGAATCTTCTCTCACAGGACATGCGTCCTTGGCGTGAGAGGTTCCACCACAAATCATGCATTTAGCATCCATGTGACAATGTTTGGTTCCATGACCCCACTTTTGGCACTTACGGCACTGGGTAGGGTTTTGGAAATTTCCCCAGGCTCTGCGGAAATGTTCCCATGTAACACGGACATGGGACATAATACAGGCCTTTTCAAACTTTTCATATTATTTAGTTCACTTTTGTTAAAATGAACTAAATAAAATTCTTGAGAAATGCCCCTCTGGGAAGTACCAAAGTGAGATTTCTTTTCATCTTAATTACTTGGACTGGTGAAAATCCAAGTAATTGAGAAATTTCAATTTTAATCTCATCCAGTGATTTGTCATCACTGGGAGACCTTTCAAGACGACTTTGAACAATCGCTCAGTTTTGTCGTCGTATGTGAAGAATTTATGGCGCTTCTCAGTTAAATAGTGAAGAAGACGTTTGCGATCGTCAAAGGATCCCGGCAAAACGCGGCAGTCACCCTTCCTAGCAATCTGAAATGAAACCTTGATCCCCTGAAGGTTACTCAAAATCTCATTCCGGAAGCCAGAAAACTCGGCAACAGATACCACAATTGGCGGAATCCTTTGCTTTTCGCATGAATCGAATCACCTGGGCTAGAGGTAGATTCGATTTGCTCAATATCATCATTAATCAAATCGAACTGATTGCTCAGTTCGATTGGAAGAATTATTTCCGATATTAGAGTTAGAAGGAATATCTGAATTCTCCAGCTTCCTTCTATTTTTCCGCGCTTGGGCAGGACGGTCTTGAAACCTTGTTTCTTTGAAGGAAGTGGAGAATTCAGAGACTCCCCTTCCTCTTGTTTTTTTTCATGCTCATTGCTCTGCGGGGAGAAATGACCTTATAAAAGGGTTTTTCCCAAAACGGTGTCCCTGCAGGATTACCACCGCTTGTCGGAATTTTACTTCCGCAAACGGGTCCAACGTAAAACGAAGGCACGGGTCCTTGCAAAGATCGTAAAGGGATCAGTGGGTACAAATAGCGCTAAGAAGCACCGTTGAAATTAAAATAGCTTCGGGTAGTATTAAAAACTTCCTTCCGCAAAGAGAGAAAGAACCGCACAGCACGAAAGCACGATGCGGTCTGAATTGAAAGGAAGTGAATTACAGTAGTTAATACCGAATAAAGTTATCACGGTTAATAAACGCGTGTGTGACAACTACCTACCAGTCGTCTTCACCTGTCGCCTTGAAGAAACTCTGAAAAGAAAAGAAAAAAGTGCTACTTACCTGTTCTTTAAAATCGTCCCTGGAATCCGGTGCTAATCGCTGGGCTACTCAACAATAACAATTAATTGCATATTATTCGGCAACTCGGCCGTACGTGACCGTGAGTGGTGACCTTTAAGTGGTCTTGTTGTGTAGGGTTATCACGCCTATCTAGAGAGTAGGAGGTTGAGGGTTCGAGTCCCTCCAAGACACGTGGATTCTTTTTCGCAAATTTCATATCAATTTGTCCATTTCGAAACATATGCTGTGCATATGCACAGCCAAGATATTTACTCAACAATGTTAATATCAATTTACTTGTATTTAATGAAACTAATCAAAGTTGAACATGTTTAACTACGTTTTGTTCTGGGTAATGAGATACGGCTGGACTCAAGGATAGTTTGGATGACCCAGGATATCACGAAACCATCTCACAATGTCTTGTGATTTTCAGGAATATGTTATGGATATGGTTGAGTACATATCCAAGCTTGGAAAGACGCAAAAAACTTTTGTCGTGGCTGTAGATAGCAAGTTCTGGACTCAAGGAAAGTTTGGATGACCCAGGATACCCCAAAACCATCTCATCATGTCTTTTGATCTTCAGGAATATGTTATGGATCTGGTTGAATGCATATCCAAGCTTGGAGTGACGAAAAATGCTTGTGTCGTGGCTGTAAATCGCAAGCTCTGAACTCAAGGACAGTTTGGATGGTCTAGCACATCCCAAAAAATACTGCTTGGAATAATTTGGGCCTGAAAGGGTTAAAGATGATGCATTCCAATTTCAGTATATTTTTTTCAATTTTTGGGAAAATGTGACAGATAAAAAAACACAGAAACCAGATTATTTTAATTACAGAAGAATTCATTTCACCTTATTTCAGGCGAATGCCATGGGATTATTTTGGGCAAACGCATTATTTTTGAAATAAGGAAGCGCATTTTCGATTGCTTTTAAGGCTGAAATATCAGCCTAAATCTAAATATTTCAATAATTCATCACAAATTGAAGGGAACTTGAATTCTTGGGCAATTTTACTATCTGGCAAATTGCTTTATACTTGCTTGATACTTTCTGGCTAGTGATTTTCTGGTGATTATCATTCTGGTTGCACTCACCGCATCAAAACAAACCGCTACTGTATATGTACGTTAACATGCAAGAGGTTTGAAGGAACTGGTTGAAGGAACTGGTCTACGGTGGCGCTATTTACTCATTTCATAGCGGCAGATTTTGCTTTTTCATTAATCCATTGAATGCGAAATTGAAGCGAGGAAGGTTTCGTTTGAAGTTCGGTCCATCACAACGGAATTGGAGGTCAAACGTAAAAATTCTGAAATGTTATTTCCCAAAAGCAACTGAAGAAACGTACAGGAATAAGACGACCACTCAAAATTGTCCAAGAGAACCATCCTGTTGTGTTTTCCAAGAAGTTTCTGCGCAGGGACTCCACGACAACGAGAACAGGAAACAAGACAGACCCACAACGCTATAAGCCTTCCGTAGCTCATCTAGTAGGAAAGATTTTTAGAACGCACGAGTATTATCGAATGGTGATAGGTGTCCTCCATACAAATCCTGCTGATGAGGACAATACAATTGAAAGAAAATCTTGAGCTGAATTCAAGATTATCTACAGATTAGAACATTATTTAGAGCTCTTCCTGACAAGTGATTCCTTATAGATTAGAGTGAAGATAATTTTGACTACACAGCCAGTTAGTGTGTCGTCTTCTGTCTCTTTATCTGTTTTAGTTTGGTGTTCGCTAGCAAGCAACGTTGGTTGGCATTGCTGAACAATTCTTCTCCGCGTGTATTGTTCCACCTGAGGTGGAATCGAACCAAAACTCCGCAGCACAAATTGCTTGATAATGAATTATCAATTTATTTGTGTTTAATGATTACTCAGCCTTTGTCTCATTTTCTGTAAAACTATAGTATTGAAGCTGTCAGAAATGAAGACGAAAATACTATCCTTAAGTCTTAAAATATAAGAACCAGAAGAATAAAAATATCCAGCCAAATTTATTGCAAACAAAAGACCCAAAAGACTCAACCCACCTAATCTCTCCAACGAGCTACCAGGGTGCATCAACAGGAAGAGCCAACTGCATCGCATCTTCTGCGGCATGCTTTGTAAAGTGAGGAAAACGATCGTTAAAATCACGTTAGCTTTCTCCTGTGGCACCCGGCTACCACGTCGCGGCGTCTCCGAGCAAGTCTGTATCCGAAATCTACATGAACCCATCGTCCCGCTGCCCAGAGTTCCCACTAACTACGAAACAGCCAAACGCAGGATGCAGGAAAAGTTGCAAAATTCCACAAGGCATTATCGCTGTTTTCCTTTATTCTTGCATCCCACTTTCCGGACGCACGCTCCCGATGCAACAACCATGATCCAGACTCTTTCCTTCAACGAATGCCAAAAAGGAAACTACCGCCCACCACCCCATCCTTGCGTCAGCGAACGGGAGAAGGAAGCGAGCCGTTTCCACGGAATATTCTTTCATTCGATGCTTTTGCCTGCAAACGAAACCAAACCACCATCGTTTGGGACGACGTGAATGTAAAAATGTGAAAAGAAAATTACATGCATTCACGCCCGGTTTTCACGAGGCCATCCGAAGAAAACGAGGGAAAACTCTTTACGCCACAGCATTATTGTGTGCGGGGGTTGAGGGAAAGCGAGACAAAGAGGATACTGGGAAGGTGTTTTTTCCCACCAGATTAAATGCAATGACAACACAGGATTTAAGCAAATTATAAACTTTACCCATTAAACTGTGGGGGAATGCAGCGACGACGATAGGAGGGAAGTGTCATGCAGTTTACCGAGTCAGAGTCGCACAATTCAGGTGAGACTTTAGGGGGGTCGTTGGGAAAAGGGACGGTTCTCGAAACTATACTTTTCCTGTTATGGTTTGCAATTTCTGGTAAACGAGTTTTTCACTTTTGTGAACATTTTTTCCTTTTTCCCTGCTCTAAGCAGGTCATCGTCGAGCAGTGCCGTGTCGTTTTACGAGCAACCTGTTCCGGAAAATGGGACGCCCATTCGTTGTAAAAGTGGTCATTTCCGGACGGATTTGATGGGGATGTTGATTCAATCTTGTACAAATTTGCTCGTGTGGACTTCGTCTAGAGGTGGACGAAAACGTCATTTTCTGAGAATGATGCCCGCAATTACCTCAAACTAACAAATAATTACGTTCTAGAAAAGGGTTATCGTAGATTTTGGAGCTCGATTTGATCTTTATTGTATCTTAATAAATTCTCCGATAGGGATCCTCTGATCAGACTATTTTGAAATGTTCGGCCCTATCATTACTATCAAACTTTTTTTTTGGCAAGTTATGTGGATCATTGAATCGAATATCATCACTAATCATCAAACTGGGAGCCTTAACAAAGGGCTAAAAGCATTCGGTTCAAAGAGGATGTCGAAAGACGACGGTAGGCGGTTTTTCATGCACGATCATTATCACGTTGGTTATGAGTTATGCGTGCGAATTATAAATAAAGTCAATTCCATCCCAAGTCACACAAAACGAAATTCCAATAAGATATCCGTATCTCACAAGTGAAAATTCGAGCAGTTGTGTGTCTTGAATTTGTCGACCACACTGTAGGCCATCGCACGCACCGGTGTTTTGTTTTCATTCCCTAGTGTGATCAGCTCCGTTCCAGTCAAGAAAACCAGTGCCTTCGTCAACTAACTCGATATGGTCGCATCCGAAGACATAGTGTTGCGCGTAGCTCGCCCGGACGAATTGGATCAGGTGCGGGAGGTTCTCCATAGGATCTACTACCCGGAAGAGGGAATCACAATTTCCTACGTTCACGGAAAGAAACACACGCTGGACGACGAGAAATTTTCCCTGTCATTCGTTGACCAGGGAACCGTGGTGTTGGTGGAGGATCTGAGGTTGAAAAAGTTCATCGGGGTGGCAATAGCGGGACCGATTCGGCCGGGTGATCCGGATGCTATGGTTGAAGAAGCCGCTACGACGGAGACGAAGAAATGGGGTGACATTTTGAAGTTGCTGGCGCTGTTGGAACGGACGGCCGATGTTTGCGGTCGGTACGGACTGGAGAAGGCGTACCATGTTCACATTATGGCGGTGGACCCGACTTACAGGGGGCATGCCTTGGGGCAGCGACTGCTACAGTTCCAGATGGATTTGGCGAAACAGCTTGGCTTCAAAGCGTTCAGCGGTGACTTTACTAGTGTGGTTTCTGCGAAAATTGCCGAAAAGTTGGGCATGGAGTGTATAAGTCAGCTGTCGCTAGGCGATTATCGCGATGAGAATGGAGAGAAACTGTTCGAGCCACAAGATTTGTACCGGGTGATAAAGACATGTGTCAAGCTACTGTGATAAGCATTCGAATTTAACTGATATGAGCCTATCGTTTGTTCACACGGCGAGTAAAATAGAGCGAATTGTAGATGTAATACGCCTCGTGCCAATATTAGAAATCTGCAAGTCTCCCAATATTTATTGAATTAGTCAATAAATTTTATTGGAATGAGCATATTATTGCATAATTATTGCTACATAGATAAAAGTATTTTGTAATTTTAACTACATTAACATCATGTACATATTTTTAGCATGCAAATAAACGCAACATCAAATCGAACCTTCTTCTTCTGCTTCTTCTTCAATGACTATATTCCAACTGGAGCTTGGCCTGCTTTTAGACTTAGTATTCTATTAGCATTTCCTCAGTTATTAATTGAAAGCTTTTCTATGCCCATGCCCATTGCATGTGCGGCAAGTACAATGGATACTGTCCAAGGAATCGAGAATGTTTCCAACCCGAAAACATCCTAGACCGGACCGAGAATCGAGCTTGCCATCTCAGGATTGGCAATCCTACGCCTTTGCTCGCAAGGCTACTGGAGAACCCAGATTATTTAAATAGAAATGAATTCAAACTGCTCTAACTTGTGAAATTTGGGCTAAATTAATTGAATATTACCAAAATATGTTATGATTTTAAATGCATTTTATTTGGAACATGCAAAAAACTCAATTTTCAATTCAATTTTGTATAGAAATAAATTAAAACTGTGCTATTATGTAGTATTCAACCTCATTAAACTGACCATCGAATGTTTATTAGTTTGTATTACCTGTTGTTTATATACAGGTCGATAAATTTCCAATACTTTTTGCTGTGTTACGTAGGGAAGAACAGTACACAATGCACCCATGGGGAAAAATGACATCACTCATACAATTTATATTTTATGAACGAATTTTCCCATAACCCATAACAATTCAACCTTAATTATTTATTATTGAACTGCAACAGAAAACATGAGTAAAATCCTTTCATATTCACTCAAATTTAACGATTTGTGATGCTTCCACCTCACCCGTTAGATTGTCTCTCAAATTATTAAGAAAAATCAGAAGGGTTGTGTGCAAGACACGACCGCAAGGTATATAGACGTTGGACAACGAAAGGCTATTATTTTAACACAATACGCATTGTAGTTTATCATGGTTATGATTTTAGTGTTGACTAAAGCATTATTGTTTTGTTGGTAAAAATATGAATTTGGTTAAGCTTTCCTATCAGGCAAACAAATTGATTCTATGTTAAATTTTTGGTTATAAAAATAACCAATTTACATTTAATCATGCGCCTTTCCAATCTCTAAATCAACACTCTCTGTCAGACCGCATCGTGCTTTCGTGCTGTGCGGTTCTTTCTCTCTTTGCGGAAGGAAGTTTTTAATACTACCCGAAGCTATTTTAATTTCAACGGTGCTTCTTAGCGCTATTTGTACCCACTGATCCCGTTACGATCTTTGCAAGGACCCGTGCCTTCGTTTTACGTTGGACCCGTTTGCGGAAGTAAAATTCCGGCAAGCGGTGGTAATCCTGCAGGGACACCGTTCTAGGGAAAAACCTCTTAGAAGGTCACGTCTCCACGCTCAGCCATGAGCATTAATGAAAATAAGAGGAAGGGGGAGTCTCTGAATTCTCCACTTCCTTCAAAGAAACAAGGTTTCAAGACCGTCCTGCCAAAGCGCGGAAAAATAGAAGGAAGCTGGAGAATTCAGATATTCCTTCTATCTCTAATATCGGAAATAATTCTTCTCCAATCGAACTGAGCAATCAGTTCGATTTGATTAATGATGAAATTGAGCAAATCGAATATACCTCTAGCCCAGGTGATTCGATTCATGCGAAAAAGCAAAGGATTCCGCCAATTGTGGTATCTGTTGCCGAGTTTTCTGGCTTCCGGAATGAGATTTTGAGTAACCTTCAGTGGATCAAGGTTTCATTTCAGATTGCTAGGAAGGGTGACTGCCGCGTTTTGCCGGGATCCTTTGACGATCGCAAACGTCTTCTTCAGTATTTAACTGAGAAGCGCCATAAATTCTTCACATACGACGACAAAACTGAGCGATTGTTCAAAGTCGTCTTGAAAGGTCTCCCCAGTGATGACAAATCACTGGATGAGATTAAAATTGAAATTTCCCAATTACTTGGATTTTCACCAGTCCAAGTAATTAAGATGAAAAAGAAATCCCACTCTGGTACTTCCCAGAGGGGCATTTCTCAAGAATTTTATTTAGTTCATTTTAACAAAAGTGAACTAAATAATATGAAAAGTTTGGAAAAGGCCTGTATTATGTCTCATGTCCGTGTTACATGGGAACATTTCCGCAGGCCTGGGGAAATTTCAAAACCCCACCCAGTGCCGTAAGTGCCAAAAGTGGGGTCATGGAACCAAACATTGTCACATGGATGCTAAATGCATGATTTGTGGTGGAACCTCTCACGCCAAGGACGCATGTCCTGTGAGAGAAGATTCCAATAAATTTAAATGTGCTAATTGTGGGGGCAATCATAAATCCAATTTCTGGGAATGCCCTTCACGCAAAAAAGTTTTGAATTCCCGTGCAAAATTGATGATGGGAAATTCCAATCGGATCCCAGATTCGACGAGTAGAAATTTTTCAAACGCTCAAATTCCGAAACCGGTTACCGGTCGAGCAATTCATACCCACCACAATTCACAAACAAATTTTGCCGCTCGTCAACGGGTAGCAAGCACTTCAGTAAATTACAATTTTTCGAATGTACCTACGTATGCAAACATCGCTGCTGGTAGACAAAATTTCTCTTCTCAAAATGAGGTTTATACCCATGTCCCAACGGAAAATAACGGTCATGTTGCCGATTCAGGTAGCATGACTGCTTCCGATTTTGATTTTTTAACTGAACAATTGCATCACATGATTGATGCAATGTTCAAAGCAAATACCATTCCTGAAGCTGTTCAGGTTGGTATAAAGTACACACAAAAATTGTTATCGGACTCCGTTTTAATGGATCCAAATAATTGTATGAACGTTCTAAATTGGAATGCCCGCTCTCTAAAGGGTAAGGAAGATGAATTATTCAACTTCCTAAAAGTTCATAATGTGCATATTGCCATTATTACAGAAACTTATTTAAAACCAGGACTCTCCATTAAAAGAGATCCAAATTATTTTATCTACAGAAATGATCGTCTTGACAGCGCCTGTGGTGGGGTCGCCATTGTCATTAATAGACGTATCAAACATAAATTATTTTCTTCGTTTGAAACCAAAGTTTTTGAAACCTTGGGAGTTTCTGTTGAAACAAATTTTGGACAATTTTCCTTCATTGCAGCCTACTTGCCTTTTCAATGCAATGGGCAGCAAAAGAATTTGTTGAAAGCTGATCTTCAAATTCTGACTCGCAACAAATCAAAATTCTTCGTAATTGGTGACTTCAATGCCAAACACCGTTCATGGAATAATGCTCAAAAGCAATACCAATGGTAAAATTTTATTTGAAGATTGTTCTGCGGGATATTATACTATTCAATATCCCAATGGACCAACTTGTTTTTCTTCCAGTCGAAATCCTTCTACAATTGATTTAGTTTTAACGGATTCAAGTCAGCTGTGTGGCCGATTGGTAACTCATGCTGACTTTGACTCTGATCACCTTCCTGTGACATTTGAAATCTCACAAGAAGCCATTTATAATCCAATCAGCTCTACTTTTAATTATCATAGAGCTGATTGGGATTTATATAAAACGTATATAGATAGGAATTTTGATGTTGATATTCCTCTCGATACCAAAAGTGATATTGATAATGCTCTCGTATCTTTGACAAATTTAATTGTCGAAGCCAGAGGCATTGCAATTCCGAAATGTGAAGTTAAATTCAACTCCATTATTATTGACGACGATCTTCAGCTACTGATCCGTCTTAAAAATGTGAGAAGAAGGCAATACCAAAGAACTCGCGATCCCGCGTTGAAAGTTATTTGGCGAGATTTGCAAAATGAAATTAAAAACGTTTCGCTATTCTGAGAAATACCAACTTTGAGAATAATGTCTCGAAGTTGGATCCCAGTTCGAAACCCTTTTGGAAATTAACAAAAATTCTTAAGAAACCTCAAAAGCCAATTCCAGCGCTTAAAGAGGGAAATAAAATTTTATTAACAAATGGCGAAAAGGCTCAAAAAGTTGCTCAGCAGTTCGAGAGTGCCCATAATTTGAGTCTAGGTCTCACTAGTTCAATTGAGGATCAGGTTACACGGAGCTTCGAAGACATTCTCAATCAAGAGAATGTTTTTGACCCTTCGTTGGGAACTAATTTGGATGAAGTGAGATCTATTACTAGAAAATTTAAATATATGAAAGCCCCGGGTGATGATGGTATTTTCTACATACTTATCAAAAAACTTCCTGAGAGCTCTTTATATTTTTTGATTAATTTATTTAATAAATGTTTTCAATTGGCATACTTCCCAGATAAATGGAAAACGCCAAAGTTGTTCCTATTTTGAAGCCGGACAAAAATCCAGCTGAGGCTTCTAGTTATCGCCCAATCAGTTTGCTTTCTTCAATAAGCAAACTGTTTGAAAATATTATTTTAAATAGAATGATGGTTCATATTAATAACAATTCTATTTTTGCTGATGAGCAATTTGGTTTTCGCCATGGGCATTCAACCACCCATCAGTTATTAAGAGTAACGAATTTAATTCGGCTCAACAAATCTGAAGGATATTCGACTGGAGTTGCTCTTCTTGATATAGAGAAAGCATTTGACAGTGTTTGGCATGAAGGTTTGATTGTAAAATTGATGAATTTTAATTTTCCTCTGTACATCATTAAACTGATCCAAAATTATTTATCAGATCGCTCACTGCAGGTAAACTATCAGAATACTAAATCTGATAGATTACCTGTAAGGGCTGGTGTCCCCAAGGCAGCATACTGGGGCCCATATTGTATAACATTTTACTTCTGACTTACCTGATTTACCACCAGGGTGTCAAAAATCTTTTTTTGCAGATGACACGGGCCCCTCAGCCAAAGGGCGAAGCCCTCGTGTCATTTGTAGTAGATTGCAAAAAAGTTTGGATATTTTCTCCACTTATTTACGAAAATGGAAAATTTTCCCCGAATGCTTCTAAAACTCAGCTTATAATTTTCCCACATAAGCCGAGAGCTTCTCATTTGAAACTTTCTAGCAGACATATTGTCACTAGCAAAGCTAAATATTTAGGATTTCTGCTAGATCAAAAATTAACTTTTAAAAATCACATTGTTGAAGGCCTTCAAGCCAAATGCCAAGTGTCTATATCCACTTATAAACAGAAAATCAAAACTTTGTCTTAAGAACAAACTTTTGATTTACAATCAAATTTTTAGACCTGCCATGTTGTATGCTGTGCCAATATGGACTAGTTGCTGCAATACCAGAAAGAAGGCACTTCAGAGGATTCAAAATAAAATTTTGAAAATGATTCTGAAGTTGCCTCCGTGGTATAGTAGGGGAAACTGGACACACATGATCCCCGGGGACACATGATCCCCCCATGTTTTCTCGACAACTAATCACATTTTTATACCACTGATATGTGCAAACGGATCCATTAGATAGATTATTGAATCTGAGTAACATTTGATATTAGTTACTTTATGTATATGGGTTTTAGAGAAGTTTTATTATTTAAGCATTCTCAATCCTTTTTTTCTTCAAAGGAGAAAAGTTTAATAACTTTGAATATGTCCAACCAAAACGTGTCAATTTTTTATTGAACAAAGTTTTATTATTGTAGAATTTAATAAATTCATTCAATCAAGTATTGCTTATATTCCATTGAATACAAAAAATAAAAGAAGATAAATACTCAACATGGACACACTTGATCCCCCACAGTTTGGACACACTTGATCCCGATATTGCATATATTCAGGCGTTTGTTGTGTACCATCGCATATTATTGTATTGTATGTAACTAATTGATCTGCTAAAATTCTTTTCTAGTTAAAATGTAAAAATAAATTCAATTTATCTTAAATTTTGTCAATCAGGCGATATGTGCACAATTTGAATTTCTCAATTGCCTTATTTCATTAACCGGAACAACGTGTAGTTGAACATACTAAGTTTTGATAAGTTTTATTAAATGCATTTTAACATTATTCTCAATGAGAAACAGTATAAATTATTTTTGAAAATACTCAACAAATCACTGGGCTTAAAATCAATATTGTTCTATTATTCAATTCTAGTATTCAATTCTTTCCGTTTCAACTAGGAGAAGTTTGCTTACAATCACCATTTATTTATAAATCTTCTTGAAGAATTTTTAATAATAGGCTCATTCAACAACTTTTGGTCAGTCGTTTAAGAGAAATCGCATTTGTGTAATAATAACACGCACTACAAAAAAATATGATGTTTAAAGCATGCGTGACAGTGCCATATTGATGTATGAAGTCACCATCCTGGTATGATCACGGTTGTGGTATTGGTAGTAGTCTGGCGATCTCGATGTGCCTTGTGCGGGGTTTCTTTGAATCCGGGGCTACTTTGGATGTTTGGTTTTCTTAAAAATAACTAAAAGAAAAAAATACCAAATTTTAAACACAAAGTGGCTATCTAACTATCAACAAGACACCCGAATGGTGATAATTGCAATTTAAGAGTAGTTAACGTTGTAATCCTTGTTTCAAAATGTGCAAAGTAGCCCCCGATTTGTCAGAGAAGCCCCACACAACGGTATCACAGACTTTTTTGTTGGCCCCAAAACAGGGATATTTACCATTGGCCATGGCATTTGCAGTGTGGCCAATTTTCAAAGATTTAATAGAATAATTAGATTTTAAAATTACAAAGATATATTTATGTATCGATTAACCATTTTTGGGAACATCATGGTTGTCGTGATATGACCACTGTCTTTCAGTGGAGTGAATGGTTTGCAGATAAATCATCATCACCATGCCAACTTTGTTGCTATAGCAGACAGTCTATCTGTCACTATTACTCTATTCGAGAACCAAAATACATGCCTTGCTTAATACCAACAATATTCCATTTTTGTACGACCTGCTATTACGACAGACTATGAAGAATTGTTAGGATTTGAGAATAGACCAATTTGACCTTTCATTAGACTTGTTCAGCTCATAAAGGGATCAATTTCCCCCTATATGGGGATCAAGTCTCCCGCAAGTTTTGAAAATACCAAATTTTCTCTCTTTTGGCAAAAACGATTTTTCGGTAACTTTCATGAACAAATACTTGCTTCCAATGACGTTTTTGAATAACTAATTGAATTCTATATCAAGTCCATCAAAAAGCGTGCAAACCTGTGCATGTTACGTCGAGAAATATCCTAAACAAAAAGTGGGGATCATGTGTGTCCAGTTTCCCCTACCAATGAACTTCATAGAATTTCTAATATTGAGACATTGCAACAAATGTCCAACAAAATAATTTCCAATTTTAGACAAAAATCGTTGCAATCTTCTATTGCAACGATTAACTCCTTGTACCCTTAGTATAAAATAGGTTAAGTTTAGTTTAAGTTGAAAACATTGTAATTCCTACATGGTTCAACCAGAGGAAAAATTCTAACTGCCAGAGGCAATTGAAATGTATTAATAATAACTAAAAAGTAACATAGCAAATAAGGATGATAGTGTTAAAAAACACGGAACACCTAGTCTAAGAGATGAATGCATGTATTAGATAATTAGCAAATAAAATTAGTTAAAAAAAAAAAAAAAAAAAAAAAAAAAAAACATTCTCTGTCGTTTCATTTGTTAGTGATTGAAATCTAATAAATCTAAAATCATTCCACGTCAAGCACCCGTGCGAGACAGTCCGCGTACGGTCGATTATTCTTCCGGATTTTTTCCTCAAAGTCAGGAATCATCGAAGTGCTATAGTGAAAGTGTGCTTATTTATAGCAAACATTGGTAAAGTTTTCGTCGTTTTTTGCAAAACTCATCGGCGTCCATCGTTACGCAGGCGTCCATCGTTCCACCACCATCATAACTGATCGTGCGCCTCCACCAACACATGCGCTGTCGTCCCGATACGGCAAAACATACTTTTGCATATAAACGATAAAGACGAATCCATAAAAAACTGGAAAACGATCCATAAATAACATCTGAATGTTCCTTAAAAGGCTACCATAAATCCATAAAATAGTTAATGAGATTCCATAAAGAATAATTTTTCGATCCAATGATCCATGGAAAATGATTCATAAAAAACTATATTTTGATCCATAAAACTATAAACTATAAACATTATCAAAATTATGGATCATATGACCAAAATTATGGATCATCATCATGATATAAATTGCGCAAATTTGAAATTTTATGGATCAATATATAGTTTTTATGTATCATTTTTCAAAGTTTTATGGATCATAAAAATATTCTTTATGGAATCTGTCGAACTATTTTATGGATTTATGGTAGTGTTTTATGGAACATTCAGATGTTATTTATGGATCGTTTTTCATTCCTTTATGGATCGTTTTTCCACATTGAACGGTGCAAAGTAAGGGCTACTTTCAGCAGAGTTATTTAAAGCTGACCCCATGCTATCTACGCAAATGTTGCATCGACTGTTCTACTATATCTGGGAAACCGCAACTTTTCCGGCTGACTGGATGCAGGGCATCTTAGTGTAGGTCCCAAAAAAGGGGGATATGACTGTGTGCGACAATTGGCGAGGCATCATGTTATTGTGCATTGTTCTCAAAGTTCTGTGCAAAGTTATCGACTCTCCGATGGCAGCATGCTGGATTTCGCCCAGGAAGGTCATGTGTGGACCATATTGTCACGCCTCGAATCATTCTTGAGCAAGTCAACGAATTTCAAGAGTCCCTCCACCAAGTATTCATTGACTATGAAAAAGCATCGTCTGAACCACGAAAATCTTTGGGGCCTCCTTAGACGCAAGGGAGTTCCGGATAAAATCGTCGGCCTCTTCGAAGCGCAGTACAAAACTTTTACGTACAGAGACCTGCATAACGGAGCTTTGTCTGACCCCATCCGGGTAGTCGCTGGAGTGAGGCAAGGATGTATTCTATATCCGCTACTGTTCCTCATCGTAATCGACGAGATCAGGGTGGGCGCGATTGATCGTGCATTGATCAGAACATCTAAACGACTTCGATTTGGCTGATGATATTGCTCTACTAGCACAACGGCGCTCTGATATGCGGAGTAAGCTGAACGACCTGGCAGAACGCTCCTCAACAGCACACAGTGTGCAAATTCGAGCCAAAAAACGGACGCAATTCAACCACGGTATGTACATATCTGGAGATTACCTTAAAAAAATCACAAAAATCCAAAGAATCTGATGGTGCCAACCCCTTTGCCGTTAGAATGCTGGAAGTGTCCTATTTTGTCTAATTTCCCCTACAAATAGAGGATTTTGCTAATGCATATGTTCACATCAATCGAAAAGACAGGGAAAACCTTGACTTGTGTTATGGAAACATTATAATGGGCCTCCCATATATTGTTGAGCACGGAGAAGTGTTTCATTTTGTCTAATACCCCCTATAAAATGCTGAGCGATTCCAAGTAACAGCATCAAAATTTAAGAAAATTTTTAATTCATGATTTTCTATTGAGTTGAAACTTTGCACAGTTTTTCAATTTCATCTAAATCGTCATTTTCAGCTATCAAATCTTCATATCGAATCACGACTAGCTGTACAAAAGAGTGTATGTGAAAATGGTTCAAAAATATTTAAAAGCTGCACAGCAAAACGGAATGTTCGATTGTTATGATTTTTCAGCAAATTTAGACAACTAAATGGTGATTCTTAAGAAAATGTGCACAGTAAAAAAAAAAATTTTTTTGCCTTTAAAAATATCATTTTGTCACAAAAACTCAAATATCTCAAAACCCTATCTTTTTCGAACGTAATTTTTTAGGGAAAACGGTCCATTATATTAGCTATCTACCATAAAAATTTGGTGATGGTAAACTAATAAACAAAAAGTTATGACATTTCAAACATTTCACAATTTTCACATATAGTAAACAAAAAAAATTTCCGTGTATTTTTTTTTCAAGAATCGCAGTTTGATGCTGATTTTATTGTTAAGGGCCTTGCGTGAGTTAAACAAGTTGTTTGTATGATATTCCATATTTATGTATTCATCGATATTATGTATATTATATGTATAAATATTATATGTTTAAATAAATAAAATGAATTAATATTATCCTAAGTATTAAATTAAATGTGGCAGTTACACAATGTTGTTATAGAAACTCTAAGAGTTTTGGGTTTGAATTTTGGTATGGGTTATGATATCACGAAAACAGTTTATTAATACTTATTTTTTATTTATTTTTATTCAAATTTTTTAAAATATCGAACACTTTTGAATTATTATCAGCACAGTTTGAGTATAGTTTTGCTTTAATTTTATTTTCCGACAATGGAATGAAACAGTGTTGGGTTCCTTGGATCGTTTTCGCGTTATTAAATTGCTCGCTGAGCTCTGAAGCCTTTATTTCGTACTCTTCAGTAGTAGTAAAACAAAATGATAATTTGGTTAAATCTTTTTCTTTTCTACGATTTGCCCAATCAAAAAGTTCTTTCGCAGTTTTATTTGGATGCTCACGTTCTTTGGCTAAACTTGCTCTTGTGGCCATGCTTTATTGTTCCTCCAATAGCATCACAAGGACCTTTGCCATGTGATGTAGCAAAAAAATGCCATTCTGCATCAATTCCGTACATTGATTTAAATTGACATAGGCTCGAAAAATTCTTACGATTTTTGTACTGCGACGCTGCTCCATCAGACATGAAATATATCTTTGACTTCTTTATGCTTATCAACGCGTAAAAGTTAATCATTTTTCAATGAACAAGTTTACGGATACTGAATCGTGTCTTAAATCTTCGGAAATTATAATAAAACTTAAGTGTTCAATTTGCGTACTTCCATTAAAATAAATAACGAATGGATGCATTGGAGCTTGTTGTACGATCCTGTGATGGGACTGCACGTCATTTCGCAATACAAAGCTGTGAGTTTCAGAAAAATCGCAAATGACTAAAATTCACCATTTTGTAATGTATTTTCGTATTTTTTAAACAGCTGGATTGTTCTGTTTTAATGAAATCGTGAGGGATTAAACTTTCTAATTTCAAGCAAAAATATGACACAAACTCATCTACAGGTTTTACAATAGTTTCTATGTCACACCTATCCGTGGTCACCCATTGCTCAAAATGATAACTGATCAATATATTTTTCTTCAAACTCAGCGAATAAAGTATTTTCCAATGATGAAGAATCTGGACAATCCGAACAAGATCGTAGATAGCAATTTGATGTTGTATTTTCACACAAAAGACTACCAGTTAACATTTTAATATCCTTTGTTAAATTGATTCTTTTCAAACTATGTAAAATAAGATTAATATTCTCATGGGTTGTGCACACACACACATTATGTGTTCCTGAATTGGAAAGAAGCTTACATTGCCTTGGCCGAAGGCTTGCAAATGAGGAAAAACCTATTTTAATATTATCGTGAATTTCCTTGAAGCGTGTGTACGCTTCTTTCAAAGTCGTCATCATTAATCGTTTTTGGATTGCTTGACGCTTTCCATCTTTTTTTACTGATACATAATCTTTTTGACCAGGCATAGCTCGACTTACTTCATCATCTTTAAAATATTGAACTACTATTTCTTTTGTCTCATCTGTTAATGCAGTACTAGACCTAGTATTTTTGGTTGAAAGACAGTTATTCTTCAATTGTTTTGCCTCTTTTACTGTATTTCTATTGGTTTTGAACTCATCAATGGCATCCTGAATAGACCACGAACTTGGCAGCATCGACAAAATCAATAATTTTTCTTTCCTTGTCGTGGCTGCATTCGAGAACCTTTCCTTCATATTTATAATTACCTCATCGTAGTCTGTATTTTCCACATCATCAGGTCCTAATTTGAAGAGGTTTCTTCGTACAGCTTCGTTTATCTCACGGTATTTTTCTCCGGGTAATAAACGTAGTCCATCTTACTCCATTTAATCGGAGTCACTTTTATCCCAGCTATGCCCTCGTTAAAGCGTTCGATGTTGACCTTTTGGATACACTCATCTTACGATTGATTTGTTGAAACAGATTTCGCTGATGGTACGGTGGCAAGGCTCTCAGCACTTAATACTTCTGGTAATTCCTCAGTTGTTGTCGATACATCTGGCAATTCCTCAGTTGCTGTCGTTTTCGAACTTCCTGCGCTCTGCTCAACCGATGATATACAGATTGCTCTTTTGTCAACGTTTAGACGGCAGGACGTGCAAATGCGTAAATTTGTATTCAATGTGGACATTGGAGCATAACCAGTCGCTTTCAGTTTATCTATGGTCCTTTCGGTGAGATTTCGTAACTCTTTTGAACACTTTTTTCCATCAAACGGCCTACAACAGTTGAGAAAGCGGCTACTCATGTTGTTCGTAATATTTCAATAAACAAAATCACTTTTAAGTTTTTACTGACTAGTTTGGTGTCATTTGCTTGACTGAAGAAAAATTACTATAAGATCTTTAACAACCTTAGTAGTAGTAATTTTTTGCTTTTTCGTGAGCATTGTCATGGTATGTACCTATCATGCATTTGTTGTTGTTGAGGATACCCGTTTCCTCCCGATCATAAAGTCTATTCTCTAAGAGGTATATTTTTGCAGGTAAACTATAGACGTACACGTGTATATAAATCTTTGATTTTGCAGCTTTTGTCTTAAAAATAACATTTCTGATATGTTTCTATCAACGTTATTATCAACAGGTTTCAACACTATTAAAAGAATTTTTCGCCAGTCACGTGCAATGAAAATTATGACACTATCAATACTTTTGATCACAACACTGGATCGTGTCTAAGTTTCTTATAGATGCTATGAATAATTAAATCAAAATATCATGAAAACAACTTGTTTAAATCACGTCCCTTAACAATAAAATCTGCATCAAACTGCAATTCTCGAAATAACTTACACAGAAAAAAATTTTTTTTTACTAAATGTGAAAATTGTGAAATGTTTGAAATGTCATAACTTTTTTGTTTATTAGTTTACCATCACCAAATTTTTATGGTAGATAGCTAATATAATGGACCGTTTTCCCTAAAAAAATTACGTTCGAAAAAAGATAGGGTTTTGAGATATTTGAGTTTTTGTGACAAAAATGATATTTTTAAAGGCAAAAAAATTTTTTTTACTGTGCACATTTTCCTAAGAATCACCATTTAGTTGTCTAACTTTGCTGAAAAAATCATAACAATCGAACATTCCGTTTTTGCTGTGCAGCTTTTTAAATATTTTTGAACCATTTTCACATACACCCTTTTGAAAAGTTAGTCGTGACTCAATATGAAGATTTGATATCGAAAAATGACGATTTAGATGAAATTGAAAAACTGTGCAGAGTTTCAAATATTTTCGAAATGGTCGCTCAGGATCGACTGACATGCCCCCGTGGAATGCCTCTGCTTCAGATGATACAAATTTAAGATTCGAGGAGATCATCAAATGAGTTACTGTCAGTTATGGAATTCAGGACGTTGAAATAGTGTTATCCTCGGAAAATTCACTGCGAATATGTTTAGTGTCTGTTTTTGTCTGATGCCCCCTATAATTTAAAAATATTTTCAAAAGTATAACATCGAATCAATTTTCAGTTTTGGAAAATGTACTGAGATCATTGAAGACTATTGTAGGCATATCAAAAGGCTATTCCTTTTTTGCAGTGTCCCTTCAGTGTCTCATTTTGTCCAATATCCCTTATACGTTGAACCGTTTTAAATTCAATTTAACAGAACACACAAATTAAAAGCTCGAGAAAATTTTGTGAAAATCGACGAATTATCTGGACAATAAAATGTGACTGTTCCTAGGAGGTTGAATAGTGTCTGATTTTGCCAAATATCCCCTATAGTTAAATGAAATTTTAAAATAAGATAGAGCATATCAATTAATAACTCTGAAAATTATATGAGCATCTTTGCTTACTTAGTGGACATTTTAAAGAGAGTTTTTTTTTCTCTTTTCGTTTAGAGTGTATCGTCCAGTGTCTCATTCTGTCCAATACCCCTATACATTGAAATTCTTTTAATGCACAAAAACATCAATTAAAGTTCGAGAGAATTTTGTGAATTGTGCTAATTTTAGCAAATCACTTGAATAATAAAATAAGGCCTAAACCTCGGCCTTAGCTAATTAACAGGGAGCTGGGTAATGTCTGATTTAGGTCAATATCCCCTATATTTAAATGAAGTCACAATATATGGTCGGGGTTCAGCCAAAACACACCAAGCCCCAACGAAAAATTACCGATTTTTCTGCCCAAATTTTCATTTTGCAGATTTAGTTGATCGCAAATCGTATAGGATATCCCTCAACCCCATAACTGAGGATATCCTACTCTAAATGCACACTTGAATTGATATGAAACTATTTCCATTGTCCTTTTACGAACAAAATATTTCAAGTCAGTTGAAAAGCCGCTTGGTGCGGTTCTGAACCCCGACCATATAGTAGAACAAATCAATAAATAGCTTAGAAAACTATATCAAGATCCTTGCGTATTGTAGTGAACATATTAAAGAAAGGTTGTTTTTCTTAAGTGCACCGTCCAGTGTCCCATTCCGACTAACACACCCCAGCCATTGAACAAATAATAAATGTTATGGACTGTCGAGAGAACTTTGTGGAATTATTCGAATCATCTGGAAAATGGCTTTCGTTTCTGGCTTTACCGAAGAGAGCAATAACGAATATTAAAATGTGACTATATCGAAATTAAACAAATAAGTTATACTGTTCCGACATCTATTTAATCGAATCACGGACTAAAGTTTCAAAGTTTAGACCATAACTCCAAAACAAAGACCAATTTAGCTGATTTTCAATAGTAAAAAAATAGACCTAATTATCCGCTTGAATGAGATGAGCAAATTGGTCAATGCCACAAAGAATTTCAATGTATAGGGGGTATTAGACAGAATGAGACACTGGACGATGCACTCTAAGAGAAAAAAACTCTTTATAATATGTCCACTAAGTAAGCAAGGATGCTAATGCTAATTTTCAGAGTTATTAATTGATTTGCTCTATCATATTTTAAAATTTCATTTAACTATAGGGGATATTTGGCAAAATCAGACACTATTCAACCCCGTAGGAAAAGTCACATTTCATTGTCCAGATAATTCGCCGATTTTCACCAAATTTTGCTTTCAGCTTTTAATTTGTGTGTTCTGTTAAAATGAATTTGAAACGGATCAACGTATAAGGGATATTGGACAAAATTGAGACACTGAAGGGACACTGCAAAAAAGGAATAGCCTTTTGATATGCCTACAATAGTCTTCAATGATCTCAGTACATTTTCCAAAAATGAAAATTGATTCGATGTTATACTTTTGAAAATATTTTTAAATTATAGGGGGCATCAGACAAAAACAGACACTAAACATATTCCCAGTGAATTTTCCGAGGATAACACTATTTCAGCGTCCTGAATTCCATAACTGACAGTAACTCATTCGATGATCTCCTCGAATCTTAAATTTGTATCATTTGAAGCATTTTATAGGGGGTATTAGACAAAATAAAATGAGACACTTATCCGTGCTCAACAATATATGGGAGGCCCATTATGATATTTTCATAACACAAGTCAAGGTTTTCCCTGTCTTTTCGATTGATGTGAACATATGCATTAGCAAAATCCTCTATTTGTAGGGGAAATTGGACAAAATAGGACACTAGCATTCTAACGGCAAAGGGGTTGGCACCATCAGATTCTTTGGATTTTTGTGATTTTTTAAGGTAATCTCCAGATATGTACATACCGTGGTTGAATTGCGTCCGTTTTTTGGCTCGAATTTGCACACTGTGCAGCGGGTCTCATTATCAACGTTAACAAGACCAAATCGTTGGATGTAAACACAAACAACCCCTCCAACTTTACGGTAGCCGGGCAAGCATTGGTGAAGATCGAAAACTTTCAATATCTTGGCAGCCAGTTAGCATCGGACGGTGGAACCCAGATCGAAATAGGAGCACGGATCAAGAAGGCTAGAGCTGCTTTCGTGAGGTTACAAAATGTATGGAGTCAACACACCAAATTTCGAATATTCAACTCAAAAGAAAAAATTTGTGTTATTGTACTGTATTACTGGGACTTGGTGTGTATCAGCAGAGATTACGCAGAAACTGCAAGTATTTATCACCCGATGTCTACGTTTTATTTATAATTCGGGCCTGGTGGCCCTACAATTGGATCTCTAATGCTGAGCTCCATCGACGATGCCATCAAAAACCGATATTGACAGAAATTCGAGAGCGTAAATGGAGGTGGGTCGGCCACACATTACGAAAGAGCAGAGACGAAATCTGCAAGCAAGCGCTGAACCCAGGGGCTCGTGGCGGCGTAGTGTTACGAGTCATGCAGAGCAAATATCGCACCAAACGCGAACGTAAACAAGCTTCGTATGAATGATGCCTAAAACACTACTGCATTCCTACACCCCACCATCAGCGTCAAAGAACGCAATTCGCAACGCACTCACAACTGACTCACGGAATGATTTCCGCCACCTTTGTCGGTGAAGTGGATAGACGATTGTTAGTCTACAGGACAACTCGCACGAGTTCGCACAGTCGCTCGACGACGTTCTGAATTCTCCGGGTGTGCTATTTAGTGAATACCAGCTAAATCTCAGTAGGATTCCAACACTTAGCAAAGTATCTTACACATCCGCGGGAACCGAAAGGCGCTAGAAGATCTCCACACCGCATAGCAAAGCCATCACAGCGAGACCACCCTGCACGCACATGTAAGCCAAAAAAAAATGCCAACCACATGTACGAAAATTTAATCTAAATCCTTCACTCAGACCATACCCTGAAACTGCTGCGCCCACCAACGATTGTAGCAAGCCGTTTTCGTTAGGAAGCAGTCCGGAAGGCACACAGAAACGCTCATCCGCAACATTAGAGCATTGTGTAAGGTAATTCCATCATCCCAATATCAATTGGCAATCATTCTAATTGGATTAACTCCATCAGCTACGTCGGCGAAGAGCAACGTGTAAAAAAACACCTGAATACAGACGACACCACACAACGAGGCCTCCAAAGAGAGGTAATTTCCAATTGGAAAGTACATTTAGCACCGGACTAATGGTTTGTCCAATACAGGCCTCTTTCGCAGGTTTCGATTCGCTTCAAGTGGCCTCCGTGACTGTCCAGGTTGGAAACGAACGGGCATCGATCGCGCCTTCAATAGGCGAAGCGTATGTGGATGTGCAAAACGTAGGTCGACAAAATAGTGCTAGTAAAGTGAGTGTGTGACATACAGCCAGCAGCGCGACATGTATGTGTCGCATTGAACTCACATTGACCAGGGTGAGAAGTGATCTCTGTGCAACGTCGCATCGAAGTAAAGAGTGCAACATTGAGAATAGTCGCACTGAGTGCATCCAGTGGAGGAATGCATCTGTGTGTAGTGGCCAGGCAAAATACGTGTGTGAAAGCACATTCCGAAATAGTGCGTTCGAAGCATTATGCATCCCGAGCAAGGCATGGCACCAAGGTGCTACTCGTAGGCTCCCATCCTGTTGGAGCCTGAGCAACAACATATCAGCACGGGGCCCCGATCATCGTTCGTGCAGCCGCGGTAGCTTAAGCAACAGTAGTGCGCAGGTACCACTAGTAATAATGTCAGGGAAATTGGGGGAGTTTTAAATCTGTTCAATACAAACATGTAACGTTCACGTTTTGTCTTTATTATTATTTGTGTGCCTTATCGACTGGTCGAAGACCTCAATGACCATTGAAACGCTTTAGCCGGGCAGGACTATAAATGCTACAGGTCTCCGCTCACTCGATGAGTTTCATTGTGCTTTTCTTGTTTTCCCATATTACCCGCCAATGACACAAGCGTCATGGATATTAAGTAAATCGATATGAAATTAGTAATAGTAGCCTCAACAAGGAAATAAAGGAAGTCGACAGGAATCTGACCTGGGCCCAGGTCAAGGCTAAAGCAAGCAGCCGCTCAGGATGGAGATCTTTTACGTTGGCCCTATGTTGGCACTAGGGGTGCTCAAGGATACATGAGTGAGAGAAAACAACCGCTTTATTTCTTAACAACCTTTTACATCGGTGTGTTCATCAAAGTCTAATAAGCCAAACACAATGGATATGTTTGCGTGCGTCATTATGGATTTCCCGAACCATTTATGTGAGTTTGTCGCTCATAATCATAAATATTTAATTTTTGTGTCTAGCTTTTTTTTAGCAAACTTTACTATGTTTAAATAAAAACAAGTCACGATTGCGTGAGGATGTGTGAAGTGGAGTTTATTAAGGAAATTGCTATCTTTTAATGCAATTTTGTTGTATGATCGGGTTTGGAACTTAATCAAAAGTTTTATTTTGCATAGTATTGTAACAAAAATAAAAAAGCTAGCAAATAATATCATCATTATGGATCACCCGAAAAAAAATTCAGATCGAATTATGCTTCAAATTCAAATTTTTCCATAGCGTGTAATTTTCAGAATTTTTAACTGTGTAGATTTTCATTTTAAAAATCATTAAAAAATCAAGAAAAATACGACAAAACGAGAAAAAAGTTCAATGGACAATTGATAAAACTAGAACGTAGATTATGGTGAAGTTTTGGCAGCCAGCATTGGTTACAAGTAAATGATGACGGATTGTTTTTGGCGCAGTTTATCCATCACCAGATAGTAGTCGATGTTAGTGCCATGATATGTTCTGACGTCGATAATGTCGAAGAAGTGCCGTCCATCAATCAGAACGTGGTCATATCATTGGTCAATCGCCCATTTTTTCATTCAAAACATATTGTCCACATCTTTATTGATCAAAAATTATAAACGTTATTTCATAGGAAATGCGCTTTTTCCATAGTTGATATCTCGATTAAATTATTTTTTCTGATTATTATCTTACTGAGATAGGTAGCTCTAATATAGTCAAAAAATGACTTCGTTGAAAAACCTGAAGAAAATAATAGAAAATTGCTCTGAACTTGTAAGCATAGGCGGTATTTCGAAAAATTTCATTTCAGGTGGTTCGAAACGAAATTCCGCGGAATTTGAGCATGGCGAAATCTGATTTCTTGATTTCGTTTCGTTTCGTAAAATTACAAAAAATTCGCTTGAAAAAACTAGCTTTTAACGAAATTTAACGGAATTCCGCGGAATTTCGAAAAAAATTTAGACTTAAGCCATACTATCTCGTACGGTCGTGTATTATCAAAAATTTTGGCTGCGCCGCTTTTTTCAAAACTTAATGTTATACAAATTAACACTTACTACATAATCCCATTCTGAGTCTACAAATACGCAAACATCGGCAGTTTTTTGTTAGAAATGTCTAAAAGAAAACGAAAAATATCCTTAACTATTCTATCCTATTTTTTTCAAAGGTGATCCGATTTAAGACATCAGGCTCAGAGTGTAAATGTACTCAGATATGAATCAGATCAGTATAACTTTTTCATAGAGGCAAAACCGTGGCGTGGATTCATGGGGCCCTTGTGTAGTATTTTTAGAGCGCCTCTTTCTTATTAAAGGTCAACTTCTTCACCTCTTATGCCTCAAACCAGGTTTGTAATATGGCAAATCACACATAACTTTTGAAAGAACAATTATATACCTGAGATTTTGGAACATGAAGCACAGTATAGGCTGAGCTTTCTCACGATGTATTAGTATTCAAAATCGGTGGTTGCGAACCTAGCGAAAAACTAGTTTTCAAAAATACATCCAAGATGGCGGCCATTATTGCAAATTGACGGTATGCTGATCTCTGATATCTGTTGAGAAATGTTGGAGTTATGACAGTTTTGGTAAGTCAATAATTGACAAAAATCGAGGGGTCCATAAAAGTGATTACGTGTATAATTAACGAGGGGTCCATCTTTCTGAGGAATATTACTTGGATCTTTCATATACTTACCGAAAGCTTTCGAATGTACATAAATTCAAGCATTTTTAAGAACCTCGTGCAAATAGTCGCCCGGTCTCAGCGAGAATTACTCTATTGTTAAACGAAGCACTTGATTGCGTTGGATTGATTTGAATCACGGTTTTCGTCTTCGAGTTTTCAAAATACCTTCGTTAACAATAAATATTTGATCGCTTACCAAGGTGGCTTAGCATGCATCACCTTTTCAACAAACCAAAGATTCCTTTCCCGAAGCACTCACGGAGAAGCAGAGCATTCATCGGTCTCTTATAATAATGAGTGTCAAACTAGTTTTCCTCTCCTAATCCTGAATTGACTGTAAGGGCGTAACCGGCTAATACTGTCCATAGCAGCTGTTTCTTGCACTCAATTGAAGTCGGTTAAGGATGAAAATTTGACAACAATTTTTGCCTCATATGCACAAACAGATATGAGGCAATACAAGGACAAACATATAACAGCTTTGTTCGTCGAGTTGATAATATATAAGACTATTGGTCTCCGAGCTTCCTATAAAAAAGTTGAATTTGGATGGAAATGTTATTCTTTTCTTACAAGTTTATTTTATGAGAAAGAAAAAATTATTTCTTCATACCTGGTAAACTCCTGTAGAAACTTTACGATCACATTTTTGAAACACAATCTGAAAAACATATCTGGCGAGCAAATGTATGCTATTATCAATTCTCTATCTGCGTATGCGCCTGGCAGATATATAAATGAGTATCCCACTAGATAAAAAAAATTGCATTAATTTTCTAGCTCTGAGTTAGCTCAATGTTAAGGAGGACGAGCTCGGTGGTCTAGTGGCTACCGCTTCTGCCTTATAAGCAGGAGGTCGTGGGTTCAATTCCAGGCTCGTCCCTTTCCTACTTTGTATTTCTATCATAGTTCTTTCTGTGTTTCACGTTCGACCAACACGATTCCTACTGTTATAACCTTACACACTAACAATTCCAAAACCCCCCGTGGCACATATGAGAGGTCGTAGAGTTCTCTGCATCTTTCTTAAGTAGGTGTCCGACTAACCATCCTTCCCCTTCCCCAGCATTCGCAAGGACGTGGCCAGGACAGATCTGGACTATTGGAGAGTGCATTGCATCCATCTAAGAGATAGTGATTAGTCCCAAATCAATATCTGTGGTAACGGATGAAAGTGATGCTACTCTCATACAATAATCAAGGCTTGTACCACCTACGAATTTGTGCGAATTGCTCAATGCTAATGCTAATGCTTGAGTTAGCTCAATGTTAAGGTTTGTAACAGAATTCGAATCAAAATACAAAAATATTCCACAATTCCTAAATGTTTATATTACTGATATAAAGCTTGACTGATATAAAATTGATCAGATTCGGGAGTACACACTCCACGATAAATTCTTTTGAAAGATGCCCAAATGATAGGGTATTGTCTTACCCCCAATGGTGAACGGGAACGTGGTGATTCATCACAGACTGGGCAAAACAGCTCATTGCAGTGAGCGGATCTGATCCGTTCAGTTCATTGAAAAGAGTCAGCTCCTTAGATCAGCTCTTCAGTTCTTTAATGCTACATATATTAAAAAATAATTGTTAATATTATTATTTTGATTTTAATTATTGTTCAAAAATTTGAAAAATGTATGTCATTCATTTATTTATTCATTCATTCATCATTCATCTATTTACCTCACTTTGAAATTTTTAAAATGTTAAGCTATAGTGAGGTAATAATTTCTTTTGAAAAACTGACAATTTTAAACTAATAACATTTATTACGCTTTTTCTGACCGTCTAGTTTTGAAGTCTAGGAGTTCATTTAGAATCATCACATTTATTTCTATACAAAAACTAACTCAACATTATTTTCTATTCATAATTCTAAGTTACATTTTGTTGATAACGTTTCTCAATCCGTTAATTTGAATAGTTCAGTCCCTAGTCTCTGATATGTATATGAACCATATCACGTGTCATAAGTTTTCTCTTCACAGTGCAGTAAATCAATGCCTTGTTTGCGCGCGCTTCTAGCCATGCGTAGTTGACATTTTCATACAAGCGAGCCCATTCATCTATATTGGTTCCCGAAATGCGAGAGAACTAAAAAGAGAGTAAAAAATACAGAGCACGGTGCTACAAATAGAGCGCACATGTAGCAGTATGCTGGCGGGAAAACCCGTCGCAAGCAAAAGATCCGCTCCGTGCAAGACACACACTCTAACTTTCACCTACTCAGTGACTGAGTAAAATTGTATTGCCGTCTCATTTCTTCTCACGGATATTTTACTCATTTTCCGTCAATTGCCGGACTACTCATAGCTATGAGTAGTTCCGCTTTTGGCGGAAACTGAGTAAAATTTCCTTGCGAAGAAAAGAGATGGCAATACAATTTTACTCAATCACTGAGTAGATGAAAGTTAGCGTGCTGATCTGAATCGAGATCCGTGTCGCACGGATCTGAGCTGGTAGCGCAGCTCTCACCTCCATGTCACAGCAATTTCGAGCTGGACGACGACATGAGCTAAGCCGGGAGTTGTTCGGATCTTCGGATCTTTTGCTTCGCTCTAACTTTCACTTACTCAGTGACTGAGTAAAATTGTATTGCCCTCTCTTTTCTTCTCACGGAAATTTTACTCAGTTTCCGCCAAAAGCGGGACTACTCATAGCTATGAGTAATCCTGCTTTTGACGAAAACTGAGTAAAATTTCCGTGGGAAAAAAAGAGAGGGCAATACAATTTTACTCAGTCACTGAGTAAGTGAAAGTTAGAGTGTTGCTACGGTTCGTTCGCTACTGCACTACTAGGTATCTCTTGCACGCTAACTTTCACTTACACGCTTAAAATGACTTACATATTTTTGTGTTCCGTTCACACAAAACGGGCCTCTCCTGGAACAACTCATATTATGAGTAATTACGATGTTACTCATTTTGTGTAACCGATAGCCGATGATTTTAGGTGAGTTCATTTTACACAGCGAGAGAGCAGTCGAAAATCGAACCTAACCTCAATTGTATGTTTTCAAATTGATGGTAAAGTAAGCCAACTTTTCCATACTTATTCAGAGGCTTCTCCAATCGTTTCGATCAACAAAACAAAGTGCGATGCTTGTATTCGCACATTTTTTTTGTTTCGCCATCAAAGCAAAAAGAAAAACCTCCGAAAAAGTACGATTTCTTGCCTCACATTCTGCACCCGTTCGCCATCATAGCGACCCGAAGGGACTTTGACTGTTCGAGGCAAACTCACTCACACATATCATGCACATGTGAGACATTATACAGCGACTGCTCGTGTTTCACACAAAATTTTCACTCATAGTGAGAGTTGGCCAAGGCGTCGCCGTAATGCGATGTGTACTTGACTTTAAGCGTGTACTCAGTGACTGAGTAAAATTGTATTGTCGTCTCTTTTTTCTCACGGAAATTTTACTCAGTTTCCGCCAAAAGCGGGACTACTCATAGTTTTGAGTTGTCCTGCTTTTGACGGAAATTGAGTAAAATTTCCGTGGGATGAAAAGAGAGAGCAATGCAATTTTACTCAGTCACTGAGTAGGTGAAAGTTAGTGTGTGTGTGTGTGTGTGTGTGTCCGTTCGTAGCGCCGAGTATATGGATATGGGTTTAGAAATAGACGGCAAGCTAGATTATTTTTGCTAGTGTGTTTCTTATTCCTTTCTGCAGCAGAAACGATTTCTGTTGCTTGGCTAGATGGTGCTGTCGCTTGGATTGATGGTGCTTGAGGTGCAAATAATAAACGATCAGCACGTGCGCGGTACTGGAGTGGAATGCTCATACAAGCTCGCTTGTGTTGTGTACCGCGAGCGTGGTATTTTCGTTTGTGTTGTACAAATTACAACAGCGCGCGTACTCGAGTGCGTACACTCGAGGGAGTTTCTCTAGGCGCGTGTTTGACAATGATTTCATCAATTTAAAGTGAGCTGCTGAACTGGGGTTCTTTAAAAAAGATCCATGGCTCATCAGCTCAATGTAAGGAAGCGAATCTTTCGAACAGCTCCTGAGCGGAGTGCCCATCTCTACTATGGGTCGCAAAGCAGTTATTTGAATTTAAGAAAATTAAATCAGAATTGCGTACATAATGTAAAATCAGTCCAATAAAAATTCCGCGGAATAAAAACATTTCGTTTCGTTTCGAAAAATTTCGAATTAAATGGACCTAGATTTCGTATTCGATCGTAATTTCGTAAACGATCTCGTCTTTCGTCTCAAATGTAAATATATATTTCGTTCCTTTTCGTTTCGAATCAACATAGGCATTTTAAATCGTTTCGTTAGGAAAAAGTGTCTTATCGCATACCCTTATGAACTTGGGTAAATCGCAGGGCATTCTCTAATAACAGAGATTTATCTTGACACGATATAGATATGGATATAGTTAGACATTCACAAACATATACAGAGCTCTAGAAAGTCTCATGAGTATCACGGGGCTTATGAATTTCAAGTAATAATGAAAAGAAAGAAGTGATTGGAAGATAATGAAATACAGATCCTAGTGTTGAATTTTATTTTTTAAATTAAAAAAAATCGCGTACTTTGAAGTAAAATAAAAATAAATCAAGATAAAACAAATGGATGAGCATGATCTTGAAAAAACAATTTATCAGACAGAAAGCAATAGCTATTAGACAACCAAGTCCGTATTTTTGCATTATGGTTTTAACATGAATAGTCGACGAAAAGCAAATTATATTACAATCTTTTTCTTACCTCCATTGATCTAAGAGTCCAAACGCGAGAAAAAGATTTGGTTGTATAGAAATACATGATGCGTCTATAACCAGTCTAACTTAACCAATCAGTTTACATCCAACTTGCACTCCGTAAATTACTAAATCTGCTCATACCTAATTCAGTTACCATTTCCCGTAATTGATTTTCTTGGCCAACTGCCGCAGTGTCTTCCAATAATATTCATATTTCAATTTGTATCTGTCACTCGGCTACCGGCCGTTATACGAGCTGGTTTCAAGAAGGCGCATCCGTTTTGGCCAAGCTTCCAACCTATTTAAGTTTTAATGTCAATCCGCACTGCAGTACTGTGGCTCGGTGTCGGGGTAAAGATTTTGCAGTGATTGTTTGTGTAATAATTCATAGCTAATGACTAAAGTTAATTGAACGTTCTGCGCCGTCATTTCTACAACTTCTGCCGTTTTACTGCTTCGGCTTCGGCTGCGTGCCTCAATCCATTAGTTAGAACACCAAATACATATACGTCGAAGTGGTGTACCACTTCCATACTGTGTCCTACCGACGGCGACCAACTCACAGTCCGCAGGCACACGGACCTGATTGGACTGAGGAGAAAGCCAAAGTCCTAGAACTACACTCTGGAAGATACTATGTAGTGCAAACAAATAAATCCATTAATTATGATTGTAATTTAATGCGTCCATTTCCCTCCCAGGGCACCGATTCTCTGCCAGCCACCTCGCCACGCTGGTTCTTTGTTGTCCGAGATCGAGGCGAAAATAACGAATAAATCAAGAAAGCAAAGGGAAAAATCAGTCAGGGAAAAAAAATGCAAATTCATATTTTTCTCACTGAAGAAGGATATAGCCACTGCATTGGGGAACTGTCGAACGATAGTGTGGTGTAAATTTAAATTACAGTTGGAGCAAAAGTTTTGAAGCGAAGGACTCCTTCAGGGAGAGTTCTGCTGCTAACAATCAGATCGATATTGTTCAATAATGGTAATGTCCTCTTTGTGATTTTCCCCCCATTTCCCGTGGAGGAGCAGCTCGTGGCACTCGAAAAAAGGGGTTGACTGATGATAAGGTGGAATTTTCGCCGAGCTCCGTTCAAAAGTGTCCCTGGTAAGCAATTTCCCGATAAGCGATATACATGTCGGACTGTTTTGACAGGAAAATATAGCTGTCTGTATTACGGAACTGGGAAGGCGGAAATTTCATGTTGGGGTGTCATTGCATCTTCCTACACTCCATTCAATCCAAGTTCCAACATCATTTTAAGCGCAAGAAGTCAATTCCATCAAATCCATTGAATATATTCCCAAGAAGATAACCCTTTTTTATTGCACGCTGGTACAATTCAATAAAGCTTTCCCAGATCAAGATAATAACATAACATCGTCTCATTGAGAGCGAGATGTTGTAATGCCTTCCAGTTAAACTAAATTGCCCAAATAATACTGTATACAACTCATGATCACATATTCGGTTGGCTTTTGGTGCCCCAATTGCCTCCAGCCTCTGGCAGATTGTCACGCATGCTGGCGCACTAGTAGTGGGACGTACTCAAATTACCAACATGTAGCACAATAAGACGGCCATGATGGAGATGGAAGCAGTGCGTTGTGACATGGCACAAGCAGGACGGACTTGTGCTTAACAATTTCTAAGCACGTTATTGTCAGTATGATCCCTCGAATCGTTATGCGGAACGTTAGGAAAAGTGCAATCATAATCAAATATCTTTATGTAAGTGGATTAAATTGAGAAAATATTGCGGGACATCGTTTATCAGCAAAACTTATGTACACTGAATGAAATAAAAATAACACCACCATGTGACAATATTTTCGTAATTTGCAAATAAATTATGACGATGTTGATTGAGATTGTTAATACCATCTGTTTCACGTATTTTAAGTTAAATAAAGTTGGCATTTCATTCATTTATTTAGCTTACATCTAAACAGATAACACTAAATCAACAATTTGACGCCACAATACACGGTTCGAGGCCACAGTTCTCCATCCTCGATTTCACCCCACGCTCGCCAAGTCGCTGCGCTCGACGTCGTCTTGCATCTGCCGAATCGGAAGCGTACACCTTCTTCGCTGTTTCGGCATTCTTGAAACATGCCTTGCCCGTTGTGCCCTTCCAGCTTTAGTTACCTTCTGGATACTGGGTTCGCCGTAGAGTTCGGTGAGCTCGTGGTCAAGTCTTCTTCGGGACGACCTTCTAAAGCAGTAACAATCGGGTTGTACGATTCCGAAAGGCTTGACAACAGAATCGCAACAACCAGCTCCTTCAACGCCTCTCCCATCCCAGTGCCAAGCGGTGCACTTACTCCGAAGCCTCCACCAAATGATTAGACATGCTTCCACTCTCATTCAGGCGCATTGAGCAAAGTTTCCGCAAAACATGAATTTTGTTAGACAAAGATCCTCGCTCGTGATAACTTTTAAGTTTATCCCACATTTCTTTGGCAGTAGCAGTATCCACTCAGCCGGCTGTCCTCCAACGACAATCCGATGATTGCTCGGGCTTTCTCGTCTTTTCTCGTCCATGCTGATGTAATATCAATAGATTCCGGCTTAGAGTCTTTCGTCTATAAATCATCCTTCATTAATATAAGCTCCATCCAAAATCTCCATGTTGCCCAGTTGGAATCATTTAACCGATCAAAAGTAACCTTTGCTTCCGTCATTATTAATCTTTTGAAATACAATCTATCGTCAAACAAAAAACACTTTCTGGAACACTGTTACCAGTGTTACCACAATTACACTCCTCAGTTCAAGTCTGTCTACAGTCAGTTCAACACACTCAATACATTCTCATCGGTGTCCAATATACACACAACAAACACAAAGCAACGGTTGCAAAGCTTCTACTCAACAATGGCGAAAAAATAACTCCTCATCGAACAAAGTTCATCAATCCACTATCCGTACTGTCCTTTTTCGTCAAATAGTTGGCCAATTAACGCATCATCGGGATAAACTATCGTCAATGCCTTTCTCCCACCGGGAGATAAAAACAACAATAACAAATAAACACTAACTTCGACCGTTCACAATGAACAATATCGCACGAACTAAAAATGTCTTTTCGAACAGACACTTTTCCGTCCGGCGCTACCCAAGACTTACGTGGCTGATCCATGATCCCACTGCGCCACGCAACTTATGCGGCCGATCCATGATCCCACTGCGATAACGTCGACGGCAATAACATCCCACTAAGATGGAGAACAAGAGTCGTTCCTGGGCCCATAACCTGTTGGCCGGAGAAGGGAACCCCCTCACAAAGAACAACAAATACTAGAGTTCCCTCTCTACACCACGGCAGGCTACTGACTGATACTTCTGCCAGTAGTTGCAGTTCTCTTTATTCAACTATAACGGGTATATAGGGGAAATGTTCCGATCTCCATCTCACTGTACATATATCCATCTCATCGCTAAACAAAGAAATACGGCACCAAATTTGTCGCTTCTTTTTGTCAACATGCATGCTCACTGCTGAAAAAATCACAAAAATAATAAACAAACCAAATTCCTTTCCATTGCTTTGTTTTTGATGGGATGGAAATAGGAGCTATGAGATGAAGTGGCGAACCGTTCCCCTACAATCATCTATAATAAACATTTCCTTAGTCTATACCTAAGAGCAACTACAACTAACCGGCGCCTGCTTCTTATCCATCTGCGATCTACTGCGAAGCGTCGCACACTACCTGATATTCCAACACTATCCTTAGAGTAGAGTGGGGCAAGAGTGTGCGTGGGGTAAGAGTACGTTTTCGATTTTTTGAAGTAATAAAAAAAGATAAACTAGCAGCACTGCATCAGTTTGACAGGTATTCTGGCTATTATCATGTGTAATTGTAAACGATTTGAATAAACAACAAGGGAGATATGGAGTTAGATAACTTTTTGGTCATTTTGCTAAAAATAATTGGATTTCCGCAACTAATATTTCATTACCATATATACGTTCAATCAGGTGAACATTATACCATTTCGATAACCTATTGTATAGAGTACTTTATGGTACACCAATCCGGTTGGTTTCCCAAGAAGTCAAAACCATTACTTGAATAATTTTTGGGACTGTGGGGTAGAAGTACGCAGGAACCGGTGGGGCAAGAGTACGTATATGAATTTTTAAATTATGATGTCAAACCCGTATCTCCGGTCGAAATAAGACTTCTTCCCAAGCGTAAAGATCCACAACTAAGAAAAAAAGGGACAGAATTCGAAATTATCACAAGTTTTTAGGATAAGCTGAAGTAATTCGGTGTTAGAAAGGACTTAGCGAACAAAGCACTGAAGCGAAATAATGAAATTGTATTAGGACTTGTTGTACACCTAAACATAGTACGAAACACAATTTCATCTAAATGATAATTTCATTTAATCGAAAGAAACATTCATAAATTACGCAACGTTTAGCTGGGAGGGGTTGCAAGATGTGTGACGATCCATATAATTTTTAGAGGATTCATATAAATAGTGTAAGATAGGGGGGAGCAGTGTTGTCCTACACTCAGGTCAAAAAATTCTGCTCTTTGGTTTTACTCCATCTAAACGATTTTATAGTTCTAAGTAAGTTCAACTAATAGAGGGATATTTGAATTTCCTAAATGTCTTGGCAAAGTGTCAATAAAATTCACTCCAGTGCCACAGGAGCGCGCGCACTGAAAATACACTGGAATGTTTTCACTGGAGTGTATTTTGAGCGCGCGCGCTCCTGTGGCTCTGGAGTGCAATTTTTCACAGTTTGTCATGACATTTAGAAAATCCAAATATCCTACTATTAGTTGAACTTACTTAGTTGAGATTATAAAATCGTTTAGATGGAGTAAAATCAAAGAGCAGATTTTTTTGCCTAGAGTGTAGGACAACACTGGGGGGGAGTGGTGATTAATTAATTTATTTAGTTAACATCTAAACAGATAACACTGAATCAACAATTTGACGCCACAATGCACGGTTCGAGGCCGCATCTCTTCATCCTCGGATACGCCCCACGCTCGCCAAGTCGTTTTGCACCTGGTCTGCCCATCTCGCTCGCTGCGCTCCACGCCGTCTCTCGTACCTGCCGGATCGGAAGCGAACACCATCTTTGCAGGGTTGCTGTCCGAGATTCTTCCCCCATGTCCTGCCCATCGAACCCTTTCGGCTTTAGCTACCTTCTGGATACTGGGTTCGCCGTAGAGTTGGGCGAGCTCATGGTTCATTCTTCGCCGCCACACACCGTCTTCTTGCACACCGCCAAAGATGGTCCTATGCACCCGTCTCTCGAATTCTCCGAGTGCTTGCAAGTCCTCCTCGAGCATTGTCCATGTTTCATGTCCGTAGAGGACAACCGGTCTTATAAGCGTCTTGTACATGACACATTTGGTGCGGTGGCGAATCTTTTTCGACCGCAGCTTCTTCTGGAGCCCGTAGTAGGCCCGACTTCCACAGATGATGCGCCTTCGTATTTCACGACTAACGTTGTTGTCAGCCGTTAGCAAGGATCCGAGGTAGACGAATTCCTCGACCACCTCGAAGGTATCCCCGTCTATCGTAACACTGCTTCCCAGGCGGGCCCGGTCGCGCTCGGTTCCGCCCACAAGCATGTACTTTGTCTTTGACGCATTCACCACCAGTCCAACTTTTGTTGCTTCACGTTTCAGGCGGGTGTACAGTTCTGCCACCTTTGCAAATGTTCGGCCGACAATGTCCATGTCATCCGCGAAGCAAATAAATTGACTGGATCTGTTGAAAATCGTACCCCGGCTGTTACACCCGGCTCTCCGCATGACACCTCCTAGTGCAATGTTGAACAACAGGCACGAAGTCCATCACCTTGTCTTAGTCCACGGCGCGATTCGAACGAGCTGGAGTGTTCGCCCGAAATCTTCACACAGTTTTGCACACCATCCACCGTTGCTTTGATCAGTCTGGTAAGCTTCCCAGGGAAGCTGTTCTCGTCCATGAGTGGTGATGAAATAGCCAAATTTTACGTTACGTGATTGGTGGAGTTTCTTTAAGGAAAATGCCTTTGTATACGCCACGCGAAACCTGATATATATTTTTACCTCTGTAGTTTTTTTTTATATAAAAAAAACAACTTAATTCACCGAGTGGTGACGCTGCCTTTCTCGCATTTAGCCAAGACACCAACCTTATATTGCGCTTATATAATTCGATTCCATTTTCTTAATTATTTTTTAACGCAATGGTCGATCGTTATCAAATTCAATAGTGATCAACAAGGCTTTGTCCCCTGTCGAATGCAACTTGTTGCGAGAAAATCGGTTAAGAATTACTATGTGAAAAAGTGGCTAATGTTTTTCGGTTTTCGTGTGCACACACACACACACACACACACACACACACACACACACACACATACACACGGACAGACATACATTTGTTCAGCTCGACGATTGGTATATAACATCATGGGTCTCCGAGACTTCTATAAAAAGTTCGATTTTGGAGTGAAATGATAGCCTTTCGGTACAACTTTGTTGTACGAGAAAGGCAACAATGGTTTTTCGTATGAAAGTGCACATTTTTAGGATCCCCTCCCCCTTTAAGAGTTACGTAATCTTTAAACATTCCCTAATATATGCTCATTAAGGCCACTCCTCACGGAATCCAATTTTCAAAGTACTCGCGTTTTCAAGGGCACACCATTCGATACGGAAGCAACGCACAACTGTCATTTTTATTTTTTCAACTTTGCTGCGTCGCAGCATGCGTGTAAAAAAATGACAGTTGTGCGTAACTTCCGTATCGAATGGTGTGCTTTTGAAAACGTGAGTACTTTGAAGTTTGGATTCCGTGAGGAGTGACCTTAAACATCAATTAAATGTTATCAACTCTTTTTTTTTTTAACGAAGGTAATGGAAATCTGCAAACAGACACCTGGGGAGGCGAACCCAGGTAGTGTGGGGATGGGATCACCACTCCCGACCCACTAAAACCAACTCCTTCCTCTCCAGTCATGCCCCCGGCCCGCAATTAAGCAATACTTCGGGGGATGACTATTGGGCATTGCGCCCCCTCCATGACGGTAAAGGCCAACAAGTGCACGTATGCGCCTCAACTCTTCGACACTTCCCATGCAACACATTTGCACAAGACATACTGGCACCACATGTGCCCCAACACTCACCTGCCTATGCCGCTTGAATGACTGCAGGAGAAGAGCAGGTACCCTGCAGGGGGTACCCCCATGCCGCCATCTCACAACATAGACAGTCCTCATTCAGTATGGTGCTCACCCCGTCCTGCAACAAAATGGCACCACTTGTCTACCAAGCCGGAGGCGACCCTAGGTTGGTGGCTCCTATGCCGCTCCTATCTCAGCTACGAGGCAGACCCTTTCATGTCTCCTATTTCTGAGGTGCCGCAGAGCCATTCACCCCCGAAACTCCTGCCAGTCATGGCGAGACTTTCGTGTCCTCTACTTCTGAGGTGCCGCAGAGGTATCTGCCCCCCGACACTCCTGCCAGGCCTAGCGAGACTTCACTCATTCCGTCCCTGACAGCCGGATCACACTACTGTCTAAGCAGCCACTCTGACCATACGTACCACGCGAGTCTGACTTGTGTGCTCGCTCATACATTCAGTCCCAATCGCTTGCACCACTTGTGCACCACTCTCTTTGACATTCAGTCACTCACTCAGTGGGGGTTGTAATACCCCCATCTCCCATTTTTATCCACTCTGTGCACCTCCTGTGCATCGTTTGGGCGTGGAACACCCGGCACGTCACGCGTGCCTAACACTCCCCTACCCGGGCTTTGATACGGCCAATAGGTCTGAAGGACGGGTACTTTGCAGGTAGCACCCACCTATTGACATTTCGAAGCCCAGATAGTCCTCAGCCAGTGTGGTGGTCTCCCCATCCTGCAACGGGGTGACACCACTTACCTTACATGTCTCCGATTTCTGAGGTGCCGCAGAAGCATCAACCCCCCGACACTCCTGCCAGACGCAGCGAGACTTTCGTGTCCCCTACTTCTGAGGTGCCGCAGAGGTATCTGCCCCCCGTCACTCCTGCCAGGCCTCACCAGACTTCAGTCATTCTTACACTACCGACCATGCGTACCATGCGAGACTTACTTGTGTGCTCACCCATACACTCGGTCCCTCACTCTGTGGGGTATTACGAGTAATACCCCAACTCCCATCTGCTTGCACCACATGTGCACCACTTGGGGTGTGTGGGTACCACCCACTGCCACCCGCTTGCCGCCGAAGCAGCCCTCACTCTGTGGAATCTCCACAGGCTCCGTTAACGACCTGGCTAATTGTTTCACCTCCCAGGTCATTCATCCCTTCGGCACGGGTCGCCTGACACCTTGGGATTCAGGGGTTAGGGACTTGTATGCTTTAAGCGGCATACGGTCGCCTGATACGGTTTGCTTGGGGATGTGTGGTTTTTGGGAGGGGACTAACAGCGCCCCCTGTCAACCCCACCACCTCCTAGGCAGAACCCCCTGACTCACAGACAGCTGGGGAGGGGTCGTCAAGCCCTTGGACATGGTCCCTGCTGCCCCCAAGTTATTAACTCTTATTTGTGTTAATATATACTTAAAGCACATGATTGGATAACTGCGTACTCTTACCCCACCCGATGCGCACTTTTACCCCACCGGTGGGGTAAGAGTGCGTTTTTCACTTGTCTTGCAATAAGGGTTCTACTAAAACGAATCTCAATAATTTCAATATTTTTTCCACTGGGTAACCTAAAGGAAGAGTATATGAATCATCGACAAAGATTTGATATGCAGAAGCTTGCTTCATAAGGGCCACATGATCGATTGAAAACTAAGTGCGTACTCTTGCCCCACTCTACTCTACAGATCCCTTGCAATATATGGCCGACCCATTTTCATCCACGTTTTCGACCATCTATTGTTATCGATATTTGACGGCTTTTATGTTGCTCGGCACACGATATCTAGCTGTAAGGCCGTTCGAACTATAAATTTTAAGGCTCCCCCAGACCTAAGCGATTTCATCGCCGCGACGACGACAACTAGTCGCCGCGATTCTATCGTTAGGTCGCTGCAGGCAATGTTTGATTTACGCTTCCATACAAACGGTGACAGAATCGCTGTCGCCAAGCGATAGAATCACTTCGCACAGTGGGACCAATTCCTAAAAAGATGGTCAAAAATGTTAGAAGTGAATAAAATGGTCTAGCAGGCCACATATTATGATATTTCATTGAATGGATGGTTCATCTTCTCGGCATCACCGACACGTAAGCTAGAAATCCACTACCGGAACGAGAGGTGGGGCACCAGTCGTCGCAAGCACGCTAACGTTCTCAAAGACAACGTGCTTGCACCAAGTGGTGTCTCATCAAATATCAATGGCTGGCGCCGCCAGTGTAGAGTTCTATTTCTATGAGCATTGTCACAGGTATTAACTGCTATCTTTAATTACCAATTTCTGCCGCCTCACTGCAATGCCAACGGAAAAATGTATTCCATTATTAGAAATTATAGAATGGATTTTGTTTCGTCCCTAAACAAAGTAAAGCTGTAGAGGCGCAAATCGTTTCTTGATATTACGGTTCATGTGAAAAACTCATGATCTTTTAACAGAGTAAGTATGGAAAATTAGATGTAGGGGTCAAATAAAATACTCTCCCTGCATTGCGACTAAACATGACATGACTTGATAGTTTGTCCTACTTCCTTTAACAATATTTTCAAAATCTCAAAGCGCAAGTGCCTGTAAAAACTCATGATCACGTAGGATTTACTTAATTGAAGTATGCGTGAGACAAGAACAAATGGTACTAGGGGGCGTATACATATTACGTATGCCCTTATGGGGGAGCGGGATCTGTCGTTTTACCTATAAATAAAAAAATCATTTGTATGTAAGAAATCTTACATGAAGGGAGGGATGTTGAAATTCCAAAAATAACGCTTACGTTATAAGTGTACGACCCCTAGACAATTTTCAGCTGATGTCGCACCATTTTATTGGGGCAAATGAGAAATAGAAGGAGAATACCAGAGCTCTGGTGGTCTAGTGACTACCGCTTCTGCCTTATAAGCAGGAGGTCGTGGGTTCAATTCCAGGCTCGTTCCTTTCCTACTTTGTCTTTCTATCTTAGTTCTTTCACGTTGTTTCACGTTCTACCAAAAACGATTCCTACTATTAATAACCTTCCATACAATCCCAAAAAAAACCTCCCGTGGCACCTATGAGAGGTCGTAGAGTTCTCTGCATCTTTCTTAAGTAGGTATCCAACTAATCATCCTTCTCTTTCTTCAGCATTCGCAAGGGCGTGACCAGGACAGATGTGGACTATTAGAGAGTGCAATGCTTCCCTCTAAGAGATTGTGATTATTCACAAATCAATATCTGTGGTAACGAATGAAAGTGATGCTACTCTCATACAATAGTCTTGGCTTGCACCACCTACGAATTTGTGCGAATTGCTCAATGCTAATGCTAATGCTAAAATGAGAAATAGAAGGAGAAGAGAAAACATATTGTGCGTTGCTTTTTATCAAAATTGATTGGCAAGAGTGGCAAGACCGAAACGACCACCGTCAGTAAAACCGAAATAACTGAGCGGGCGGAGGGTAGCGGAACCTAATTTCTGCAGGATTGGATTCCTGACCAAAAAATGAAACTACAGTGTGAATTTCATTGATGGGTACCGATGGGTACCTTTCTGAATTTCACAATGAATACAGCAAGAATATAATACAATAATAATTTTATACATAATAAAGACCGAATACTTTCTGCGCGATCAAACATAATTTACGAACGTATATGCGTGGCTTTATTAGTTTTTGGACTACACTTTGTGATGGTGCCAAATATAATAGGTTTGGGTCATGTATACGTTGTGGCCAACATAATGAAGCAGTAAGATAAATGTTACAAGATTTAACAGAATTAAAAATCAACAACATGCTCAACTTGTATTGACTATAAAGGTAAGATCTACCCGAATAAAATGACTCAAAACTATGTTTACATCATCGTCAAGTATTCTACTAACAACTCATGACTCAAGTTGTCAATTTAGATCATTTTGAAAAAATGGTTTTTGACCGTCTTTTTGAAGATTGGTCCTTCTGTGCGTCGCGACTGTCGCGTGTGTTTGGGGGAACCTTTAGACATCATCTGCGTTATCGTTATATTGCCTGAACACAATACGTTTCACGATAGATTAGTACATTCGAATGTTGGTACGTGGATCAATCTTGTTGGGTCTCCAAATATTTCGAAAACTCGTGAAGGCTGCCCCAGCCCTTCTGACTCATGGTTCCATGTCAATACCATTTTCGCCATCTGATGATATCATACTGTCAAGATATTGAAGTCCTCCTATCGTCCGGCTACTGTAAAATTTGAGTGGCTTTTCCCGTTGATACTCAACCACCTGGTCCTGCGGGTGTTGATGGTGAACCCGCCGCAAAGAAGCATACAGTCAGCTCATTAAACAAGAATAAGCATACACAAAACAGCATCGCAGTACTAATATAGCGTTTCGTGTTCATTAGTCAAATCAGAGTCGTCTAGATGTTCCAAGGTATGGTACACGGTCAATCGCACTCACGAAGATCTTTTCGATAACGCCGAGCAGATGAAATGCATCGTTGCCTCACATTAGCGACTACCCGAATGAGGTTAGGCAAAGCTCTGACCCTATTTGAAAATCCCTTGCATCCCTTTGCGCCAAACAGATTTTTGTGATTTAGACAGACGTCACAGACAGCATAGGGTCACCTCCGCCGACTGCCAATCGACCTTGGGAGCGCTTTTAGATGGCTGCTTTTTGGAGAACGCTGGCTGAGACATGAATAAGCTGTTCGAAGTGATTGAACCAACTTTTCAGCTTTCCAAGTCAGTGAGTTATTGAGGCGATAATCTTCGGCTGTTGCAGCCATCTTTTCTTCATCGGCCAGGATGTCCACCCATGCCAGCCTGTCCTGTCTGCATCAACGCCCGACATACCGTAGACGGGACTCGTACTTTACTCCTCTGAGTCTTCCCGTTCCTCAGTCTTTGATTCTATACGATTCTCAATCCCCAGTCGGGTTACATCTGTAATCCATTTTATTCGCTAAGTGCGCAGCTCATCCAAGTTGATTTCACCGGTTTCGATAAAAGCATTCTTCGCCGCCCACTTCTATTCTACGCTGCCACTTTCCTTCAACAAGCGATCTCTTCACAGCTGGATCTTCCAGTCGGTTCATGATGAATCGATACCCGTGTTAATTCTCCCGCCACTGAATGGTCCCGCCACCCGTGGTCGGATCAATTGGCAAGATCAAGATGATAGTCAAACGCGATGTCATCGCTGCGTTTATTCCGGACTCAAGAAGGTATCGTCTCCATTTTCAGCTGATCCATTTCCAGAGAAACCAAATACTAGTCTACTAAAAGCAGCTCTAGAGAAGTAAGTCAAACGCTGTTGGCTGTAGACGGGAGAAGCGGGCGCTGGACTCCCCGGTCAACGATAGTAGGAAAGCCGCAACAACCGGCGATAATCGCCACCTCTACGATATTTCACGGCGCCTGATTGGAGCAAGGACAAATTCTTGGGTGCCAGAGAAAGACGCGACATGTCAGTCTCTTAGTCAAGTGTGAGAATTGCGTGTGACGCCCGGGAATCTGGTGTTTGCATTCATGATTCTCATGATTTCCTGATCGCAGTATTCAACATCTTCTTCATCATCAACGGCTATAGATTCCAACTGGAACTTGGCCTGCTTTTGAACTTAATATTCTATTAGCATTTCCTGAGTTATTAATTGAAAGTTTTTCTATGCCCGCCATTGCATGAGTATGCATATTATGAAACAAGTACAATGGATATATTATGCCCTGGGAGTTGAGAATGTTTCCCACCCGAAAACATCCTAAATCGGACCGAGAGCTGAACCTCCGGATTGGAAATCTTACGCCTTTGCTCGCAAAGCTACTGGAGACCCTTTCAACATATTAACCAAGAACATATGCTTCCCAACATGAAATTAGATTCAAGTTTGCTTTTCCGGACATAATCTTTGAAATAAACAGTAAAACATGATATGGACTTGATGAGAAATAAAAGAGCAGGCAAACAGTCAAAAAATTGTACCGAAATATCATTCGAATATCAAGATATGCTATGCTAAAGAACAAACTAATAACACGAGATGTTGATCACTTCTTACAAAAAGCATAATTTGATATCTGCATGATATTAGTGCACAATATTGACATTGTCGTCTGATCTCTTATCTCTTATATCAATCAAGTCCACATTCTATTTTGCTATTTAACCACGATTTGTTATTATTGAGCTGTTTTCTTCTGCTCGAGTTATTGCTGAACAATTTTCAATATCCCTACCAACCATTTTCCCTGGCAGGCCCATTGTTGCCTGAAAAACAGTCATGAGGACATATGTACGGATAACGAAGAAACTTAGTAGCAGTAGTTAAAGATATATTAATAGCTTAGTATTTTACGTTATATGAACATGCAATCATGAAAACATTTTAATAACTTCAACGCCGTTAAAGCCAAACTCGTCCTACTTTGTGATCAAATAATCTCGGAATTTTTCCAACCAACAACCTGTCGATTTTGAAAACCGTGAACACGAGAATCGTCAATACAAATTTACTGTGGACCAGTATTATCAAATTCCCAGTTATGGTTAAGAAGTAGCAGATCAACAGAAAAATGTAGGAAAGTATTTGATTTAGTGTCGGTATTTGAAATGCCTTGTCGCATTTGAAACATAATAAACGAGGGATATTGAAATGCGTCATTCCTAATTATTCTTTTTCTTTCTATTCTTTCTAATATTAACAAACAATATAAATTAAACGAAAAATATATCTTGAAGCGTTCCAATTACAAAACGAAATGAGTTGTTGCAATCATATCATAACAGCCGTTATTTACTTCATCCCTGCGGCAAAAAAGTCCTTCTCCAACCATATCACCTAAATGTATCACCATTACGGGCCGATGGAAAATTACCGCCAGGAGGGGTCAAGATATGGCCACTTCTGGCGCAAGGTTGCAGTTTCGACTGTCAATCGCCGCCGTTATTCTTGTCGCAAACGCGCTTCACCATCATGTGTACGTATAGTTGGAGCAGGCCCATCCATTTGTGAAACCAACCGTGTTCCGGTCGGTAATAACAAAAACGAACACACAATAAATTAGAACCAAAACGAAACAACTTGCAGTCCCATTGCCAAGCGGGGGCAATAAAATTTGATAAGATGATTTAACATGGCCATAAAAAAAAACGACGGAAGGGTGCAGACCAGTGATTGAGGACATTAAAGGCGTGCGGCGGTTTGTTCCCGGAACACATGTGAGAACCAACAAAGAGTACCTGGGTATGAAGTTTTGTTTTGTTTTGAGACGTCTTTGTACTAAAAGTCTGTAGATTTTTATTTTTTTAGGCAGGTTGCAGGTTGACTTATAGACCAATGCGAGATCTTAACGTGCGAAAAGGCCGACGTAGGTTCTTCGCAGCTTAGTTGGTTAAAGTTGGTTAAAGCACCAGTCTAGCGTACTGAGGGTCGTGGGTTCGAGTCCCATCGAATGGAAAACGGTTACCTCCAATACATTTTTCAAATCAAAATCTTCCACATAATGTACATATTTACATCTGAGTTTTCAGAACATTGTAAATTTTCAAAGATTTTTTTTAGGAACTACGGGAAATTATTTGTGTTTTCCATTATATATGTTCAAAAAGATGAAGAATCATAAAACCGAAAGTCATTCGGCAAATTGAACGTTACACACTCAATTTTTATTTCTGCAGCTCGGCAAAAATCTGCACAGCCTTATGTCCAGCAAAATAAAAACTGATATCTGGCGAAAATAACGTTTATTAGCCGTTTTCCGGCAATTTTTTGGCTGATTTTCAGTAACTTTGACAAACATGTTTGCTGGGGTGCGAATCTCGGTAAAAGTTTCACAAATTGCTGAGATCCTGGTAAAAAATATAAAGTGTGTAGGTCGAAATGGTTGATAGGTCGAAAATGGTTTGACCGAAATCGTCATTTGGCCGAAAGCGACATACGGCCGAACATGTAATTTGGTCGAAAAAGTAGTTTGTCTCAACAGGTTGTTTGGTCGAATATGTCATGTAGAAGATAGGACCGTTTGGCCAGAGTGTTCATTTGGTCTACGGCAGGGTTTGAATCCAAAGGAGAATGAGAAAATCTCTCACTTATCATGTCTGTATAAACTCTCGATAGGTAGCATACCGTGAGAGTCGTTTTTTGGAAGCTGTTACGATAATGAACTGATTCAGGGGTTACAACCCATGATAAATTTCTTTTAATAAGCCCCAATTGCGGGGGGCACCGGTTCTGATAATACGTTTCAACTTGTTTTGTACAACTATGCGAAAAAAATATGGTCCCCAACATAAAATGAGCGAGAACAAAGAGTTTTATCAAACCTCCTCAGTTTTTTTTTCAACTTGGATACAAGTGCGATAGTTTTGTTTTCATGGCTTGTTGTGATTTTAAGAGGTTTTTGCCTCTCTTTTATCGTTTTTCGTTATCTATTAAGAGCGATTTCTGCAAACCCTGGTCTCCGATCGAAAAGATTAGCTGCTGAACAGGTAATATGGCCAAAAATGTCGACCCGTTCGGTCATGTTCAGTCAAAATGCCCTATCTAATCAGTTACAACAGTGGTTCTTTCTGCAAAACGACTTTTTCGATCAAAGGACCAGTTTGGCCGAACGACATTTTCGGTAGTAAATATGCTTATTTCAGCCAAATGACCTATACGGCCAAACGACTTTTTTGACCAAATGACTGGTTGACTGGGTGAATGCTACAAGGCTGAAAGTTTTTTGGTGAAGATGTAATTTGGTCGAACAAATCATTAGGTCGAAAGTCAATTGGCCGAAATTTGATTTGGCTTGATTTGGAATGGACATAGGCCGAATGTGCTGTTTGTCTAAACTGATTATTTTGCCAAAAGGCCGTTTGTACGAACAAGTCGAACAGGTCGACTTTTTTGACCATTTAACCCGTTTCTTTTTCTTATTGGCATAGCATCCCCCACTGGGACAGTGCCGCATAGCAGCTTAGTGTTCGTTCATTAAGCACTTCCACAATTATTAACTGCGAGGTTTCTAATCCAAGTTACCATTTTTGCATTCCTATAAGTATTGATGATGCTTTTATATCCAGGGAAGCCACCTTCAGCATAATCTTGCTTTGTTGCCGTGCGTCTTACCGCACGGCTTAGCAAAGCCCCTATGACCCGTTTGGCAAGAGCATTTTTCGGCCGTATGTCGCTTTCAGCCAAATGACATTTTAGATCAGATGAGTTTCGGTCTAATGGTATGTTCGGCCATATGACATATTAGGCTAAACAGTCATTCGGCGAAGCCAATTTGTTCGAATGGCACTTGGTCGATTTATCATTTAGACGAATTCCATTTCGTCGAATTGGACGAAACAGTTATTCGGTCGAAAATAGTTTGGCTGAAAATGTCATAAGGCTGAAAGCGAAATAGGCCAAAAATCATACAGTCGGGATTCGCTGGTTGGGATCTTAATACTTGGGTCACTTTTTAGTTGGGCCTCCGCTGGTTGGGCAATGGCCCAACTAAAAAGCAACCGTACGTCAAAATTCAATGTAAACACGGAAAACGGGATTGGGCGTCACTGGACATCATTTGTGATGTTCAAGTCGAAATACACGTGTTCAAATGGCTGTCAGTTGACCCAACTAAAAAACCGAATTCGATGGTTGGGCCGAGGTCGTGGCCCAACCAGCGAATCGCGACTGTATATCCAAACTGATCATATGGTCAAAAGGGGGCCCTCCTTAGCCGTGCGGTGAGACGCGCAGCTACAAAGCAAGACCATGCTGAGGGTGGCTGGGTTCGATTCCCGGTGCCGGTCTAGGCAATTTTCGGATTGGAAATTGTCTCGACTTCCCTGGGCATAAAAGTATCATCGTGTTAGCCTCATGATATACGAATGCAAAAATGGTAACCTGGCTTAGAAACCTCGCAGTTAATAACTGTGGAAGTGCTTAATGAACACTAAGCTGCGAGGCGGCTCTGTCCCAGTGTGGGGATGTAATGCCAATAAGAAGAAGAAGAAGATATGGTCAAAAATGTCGACCCGTTTGACCAGTTCGAACAAATGGCTGTTTTAGCAAATAATTAGCCTTCTTCTTTCAGCCTTATACCGGGCAGACGCATTGATTTAACGAAAGCATCATCTCCTTTGTGTGCCTTATACTGAGCAGACGCGTAGATTTAAAGAAGGCATCATCTAATCTGTTTACCTTATACCGGACAGACGCGTTTATTTAACCTTCCGGAACTCGCATGGTACTGGATCATTTACGCAGCCCCGACGCTCTTGCGAGTCCCGGAAGGTTAAAAAAGGCATCATCTCCTCTACTCGCCTTGTACCGGTCAAACTTTGCCACATATGGAAGGCATTATTTCTTCTTTTTGCCTTATACCGGGCAGACGCGTTAATTTGAAGAAAGCATCATCTCCTTTGTTTGCCTTATACCGGACTGAAGCGTTAATTATATGAAAGCATCAACACCAAACGCGTTCATTTGAAGAAGGCATTTACTTTTCTTTTTGCCTTATACCGAGCAGACGCGTTCATTTATAGAAGGTATTATCTACTCTGTTCGCCTTATATCGGGCAAACGCATTCATTAAACGAAAAAATGCCAGAATAAAGGTTATTTAGCGTAGCTTAAAATAATGGAAAACGAATAAAAAAGTTACACATTGTTGAAAACACGGCAAATGCTGGGTAAAGCGTACCATTGGTACTTCGCGTACCTGAAGGAATAAAATAGACCCCATCTCGCGGTCCTTAGCCTCTTACCCAGCAACTCCTATCCCTACCTCCCCGCGGTGCTGGCCGGGATATGAGCAACCTTAGGGAAGATCGGGTAACCAACCCCGGTGGGAACTATGGTCGTATGCTGACAGGGAAGGGGGGTTTGCTCCTCTCCGGAGGTGCAAATCTTATTGAGCGTCTGTTCTCCATGTCAGGATCGGCTCACAACAGCGTCTGTTCTCCATGTTAGGGGCGGCTGATCATCGTCCGAGTGCCAGCGAGGGACTCTAAGTGAAACTGTGCACCATGGTCCACCGGAAATAAGGAGGAATGGTCCTCCGGAAATTTAGGGGGTTTGGTGTCAGGCCCTGCAAGCCAGCCTTTAAAAAACATAAGCAACGAACAATCAACAAGAGAGTACGGACCGGAACCATCGGCGAAGACCACTGCGACGAAAAGGGACTAACGATTGGAAACTCGGTTCGTGGAACTGCAAATCTCTCAACTTCATCGGGAGCACACGCATACTCGCCGATGTGCTCAAGGACCGTGGATTCGGTATCGTAGCGCTGCAGGAGGTTTGTTGGAAGGGATCAATGGTGCAAACGTTTAGAGGTAATCATACCATCTACCAGAGCTGCGGCAGCACACATGAGCTGGGAACAGCTTTCATAGTGATGGGCGACATGCAAAGGCGCGTGATCGGGTGGTGGCCGATCAACGAGAGAATGTGCAGGTTGAGGATCAAAGGCCGGTTCTTCAACTTCAGCATAATCAACGTCCATAGCCCACACTCCGGAAGCACTGATGATGATAAGGACGCATTCTACGCGCAGCTGGAACGTGAGTACGACAGCTGCCCAAGCCACGACGTCAAAATCATCATAGGAGATTTGAACGCTCAGGTTGGCCAAGAGGAGGAGTTTAGACCGACTATTGGAAAGTTCAGCGCTCACCGGCTGACGAACGAAAACGGCCTACGACTAATTGATTTCGCCGCCTCCAAGAATATGGCCATTTGCAGCTCCTACTTCCAACACAGCCTCCCGTATCGGTACACCTGGAGATCGCCACTGCAGACAGAATCACAAATCGACCACGTTCTGATTGATGGACGGCACTTCTCCGACATTATCGACGTCAGGACATATCGTGGCGCTATCATCGACTCTGACCACTATCTGGTGATGGTTAAACTGCGCCCAAAACTATCCGTCATCAACAATGTTCGGTACCGACGACCGCCGCGGTACGACCTAGAGCGACTGAAGCAACCTGATGTCGCCACTGCATACGCGCAGCATCTCGAGGCAGCGTTGCCGGAAGAGGGTGAGCTCGATGGGGCCCCTCTTGAGGACTGCTGGAGTACAGTTAAAGCAGCCATTAACGACGCAGCGGAGAACAACGTCGGGTATATGGGTCGAAGTCGACGGAACGATTGGTTCGACGAAGAGTGCAGACAGATTCTGGAGGAGAAGGACGCAGCGCGGGCGGTCGCGCTGCAGCAAGGTACCCGGCAGAACGTGGAACGTTATAGACGGAAGCGGAGACAGCAGACCCGCCTTTTTCAGGAGAAGAAACGCCGCCTGGAAGAAGCGGAGTGTGAGGAGATGGAACAGCTGTGCCGTTTTCAAGATACACGCAAGTTCTATCAGAAGCTCAACGCATCCCGCAAAGGCTTCGTGCCGCGAGCCGAAATGTGCCGGGATAAGGATGGGAGCATCTTGACGGACGAACGTGTGGTGATCGAAAGGTGGAAGCAGCACTACGAGGAACATCTGAATGGCGCTGAGAGTACAGGCAGTGAAAGTCAAGGCAGCGGAGGAGATGACTACGTCAGTTCAGCGGACGATGGAAGCCAACCAGCCCCCACCTTGAGGGAAGTTAAGGATGCCATTCAACAGCTAAAGACCAATAAAGCAGCTGGTAAGGATGGTATCGGAGCTGAGCTCATCAAGATGGGCCCGGAAAAGCTGGCCACTTGCCTGCACAAACTGATAGTCAGAATCTGGGAAAACGAACAGCTACCGGAGGAGTGGAAGGAAGGGGTTATATGCCCCATCTACAAGAAAGGCGACAAACTGGAGTGTGAGAACTTTCGAGCGATCACCATCCTTAATGCCGCCTACAAAGTGATATCCCAGATCATCTTCCGTCGTCTGTCACCATTAGTGAACGAGTTCGTGGGAAGTTATCAAGCCGGCTTCGTTGACGGCCGCTCGACAACGGACCAGATCTTTACTGTACGGCAAATCCTTCAAAAATGCCGTGAATACCAGGTCCCAACGCACCATCTGTTCGTTGATTTCAAGGCGGCATACGACAGTATAGACCGCGTAGAGCTATGGAAAATTATGGACGAGAACAGCTTCCTGGAAAGCTTACCAGACTGATCAAAGCAACGGTGGATGGTGTGCAAAACTGTGTGAAGATCTCGGGCGAACACTCCAGTTCGTTCGAATCGCGCCGGGGACTAAGACAAGGTGATGGACTTTCGTGCCTGTTGTTCAACATTGCGCTAGAAGGTGTCATGCGGAGAGCCGGGTGTAACAGCCGGGGTACGATTTTCAACAGATCCAGTCAATTTATTTGCTTCGCGGATGACATGGACATTGTCGGCCGAACATTTGCAAAGGTGGCAGAACTGTACACCCGCCTGAAACGTGAAGCAACAAAAGTTGGACTGGTGGTTAATGCGTCAAAGACAAAGTACATGCTTGTGGGTGGAACCGAGCGCGACAGGGTCCGCCTGGGAAGCAGTGTTACGATAGACGGGGATACCTTCGAGGTGGTCGAGGAATTCGTCTACCTCGGATCCTTGCTAACAGCTGACAACAACGTTAGTCGTGAAATACGAAGGCGCATCATCTGTGGAAGTCGGGCCTACTACGGGCTCCAGAAGAAACTGCGGTCGAAAAAGATTCGCCACCGCACCAAATGTGTCATGTACAAGACGTTAATAAGACCGGTAGTCCTCTACGGACATGAAACATGGACAATGCTCGAGGAGGACTTGCAAGCACTCGGAGTATTCGAGAGACGGGTGCTTAGGACCATCTTTGGCGGTGTACAAGAAGACGGTGTGTGGCGGCGAAGAATGAGCCATGAGCTCGCCCAGCTCTACGGCGAACCCAGTATCCAGAAGGTAGCTAAAGCCGGAAGGGTACGATGGGCAGGGCATGTTGCAAGAATGCCGGACAGCAACCCTGCAAAGATGGTGTTCGCTTCCGATCCGGCAGGTACGAGACGACGTGGAGCGCAGCGAGCGAGATGGGCAGACCAGGTGCAGAACGACTTGGCGAGCGTGGGGCGTATTCGAGGATGGAGAGATGCGGCCTCGAACCGTGTATTGTGGCGTCAAATTGTTGATTCAGTGTTATCTGTATAGATGTAGACTAAATAAATGAAATGAAATGAATTGTTGAAAAAATTCGATGAAAAAATTTGAAGATGGGAAGGAACCTCATGCCGGACAGACGCGTTAATAGCAAGAAAGCATTATTTTCTCTCTTACTCAATCTTGTGGAATAGCCCTTTCTAATATAATAATCGCGTAGAATGGCAGTTAATTACATGGAAATAAAAAGAATCTTTATTGCGTTTCATTAAGAACTCTAAGAAATTTTTTTTTATTCTTTGCAAATGTTTTTCGTTTTGCGATTCACCGGTATCTGTTTTGACATGTTTTCAATGGCCTTTCGGGGTACTGGTCTTAGGGGTAATGGCATTCAGGGTAGTGGCGTAATTTGTGAATGAACCCTTATGAGAATGGCCTAACATCAATCGCCAAAGGTCAAAATTGACAACGATTTTCAAGATCAAATAATTGTTAAATTAACATTTCACATGGATTTAATGGAGAATGGGGGAATTCTTTCCGAACATCATCGACCATTTTTTGTTTCACGCTTTATCATTTTCGGGACAATAAAATACATCAATATTTGTTTCCCTACATTCTCTAAAGTGATAGTTGAAGGCTCCAAGGCAATATTTACTAGGAGATGGTTTGAAGTAGTTCAGTCCTCGCCCTATTTTCACTATAAAGCCGTTACTCAATCTGAAAATAAACGTAAACATTGCTATTAGCGAATACAGTTCGACCCGAAACACCTAAATTTCGCACTTACATCACTTGACGGTCGTGCATACTCGGAGAGTACTCCACGAAGAACTCGACGCCTTGCTTCTTTAAACTTTCTTTCAACGTTTGAAAAGCGCGCCCCTGCTCGTCGTTATTCTTCTGCTCCCGTACCGTTAATAATTTAATAAACTTCAAATTCTTACAGCTCGTCACAGCCAATTCGCTAAACATCACCAAATTGCACACCTGGTGGTGCTCCCGCACGTACGGCTCCTCCACCAGGATCTCCTTCACCTCGTCCGTCATGTAGCGCCCGAACACGCGTCCGTAGCTGTAACCTGTTGCGCCATCGACGACGTGCATCTTGTCCCGTATCTCGCCCCGACTCTTCCACCGTGTCACTTGGTCCTTCACCTGCTCTGCTCGGTTCATGTACTCGATTATTTTACTCTGAAAGTGCTGCTTCCGCTTGGGATCCGTTTCCGCTGGTGGTGGATTTGAAAATTATTGTTTTTCTTTGTAATGATGAAACACTTAGTGACGTACCTTTTGATTCCTTGAGTAGAGCCTCGATTCCATCCTCGTACAGTTTGAGTGACTCCAGCTTACGGCCGTTCATGTCGTATTCGATTGCTCTGGTGAGCAGAGTGATAGCCATTTGAGCCATTGGGAAACTTATTGAAATTTGAAAATAACATTCGTTTCCACAAACCGGATCAATCAATGAAGCATTCAGGAATATAGGTAGGCAGATTGGTTGTTTATTATTTTCGTTCCCTCAGCGGATCTGCTTTCGCAGATTTCCAATAAGAAATTTCCAGCTGGATGAAAACGTCAAAAGTGCTCGATTCGCTTGAAGCAGTTGCTTTGAAACGACGATGGAACGGAATGAAAAGTGAAACCCATACCGAAAAGAATGTGATTTTTAACGCGTGCGCTCTGGTAGACGCGGGAATAATTAAATAGGAAAACATTTTACGATTTTATGAAATCGTGGCAGTTTTGGTATTTTGCAGTCCGTCTGCATCTGAAAAACATTATATTCCTATCAATAAAGGAATGCTAATTTTTGATATTTAGATTATTTTCTGCTTCTGTGGCTCTACATTCCAACTGGAACTAGGCCTGCTTTTCAGCTTAGTATTCTATTAGCATTTCCTCAGTTATTAATTGCTGTAAATATCCAGGTAAAACTATGTTCGATTTCCGGCAATATATAATTCAATAATAGTTTCTCGAGATTCCTCCCCACTACACGTGACCCTCGGAATTGTTAACGCTATCTTCAAAACAGTGGAAAAGCTGACTCCTGTTTGGGCAGATATGTATGGGTAAAGCAGGCGTCCGACACCTTCAGCGTACACACGGCTTCACTGGGCGGACATGGCACGATCTTCTTGATACTGCGGATGAGCGTTTTATCATCACATCTCGTTGGGGGCTATCTATTCTGTTTTTTCGCGCTTGTATACAAGTTCGATAAACTTGTGTTCATGGCTTGTAATAATTCGAAACAGTTTTTGTCTCTCTTTTATCGTTGTTCGTTATGTAATGAGGGCTTTCTGCAAACCCTGCACAAAACTGTATTAAATCAGTCGGTCGCCCAAATGTGGTTACTTTTCAAAGCGTTTCCGTTTATGTTTAAAATCATTCTGAAAATTCAACAAGAGTATCACGATTTGATTTCAATGCTGCTGAAAATCACGTATTATTTGTTTTCCGACAAAGTGAAGATGCCATCCAAGAGTTTTCAAATTTGTTTTTGGTTTGTTTCCCAACAACAAAACCCACTAACAAAATTCATCATAATACGCATTACCCTCAAATAATCCGCCAACATGGATCAATAGTTTTTTTCGGCTGCATGCTGTTTGAAATGAAATTTAAGGAATCAAAAGTATTGTCTATTACCTGTAGTAACTTTCGCAATCTACCGTTCAGTGTTGCCAAACGATTGAGCTTTCGTCAAGTAGAATCAATTTTAAAGCACAATTATACGGTAGGGCAAACAGAAATATTGTCAAGTATAGTTATCGCTGAAAATGCGCATTTGTTCAATGATCTGCCAGATTCAGTAATTTATGTATCGCATTTGAAAATTGACAACACTAGTTTTCGGCCGGGGCTAGTAACTCGGATTCACATGTATGAGGACATGACATATGGATTAATAGAAAATATAATCATGGTTGAAGACGAAATATTGTTTGGTGTTAACATGTTAAGACGTATAGAATTTTGCCCAAGCCTAAATAATTGAAAAGTTGACATAACGGGTAACGTAGTTCGGGTACGCAAGTTTCCGATGGCAACAGAAACGTACAGTCTATGGAAAGTAAGTGGAGAATTTGATTTATAGGGTATAAGGCTCAAACCTTAGCCTATTATGCTGTGGTTGAGCACATTTATCAATTTAAATATTCATATATTGAAGATCTAACCGTGAATATGCCACCAAACGGCTTTCTTACTTTTGATTATTAGGCTAAGTATTCAAAAACAACAATAATGGTATTATTTAATCCATCAAAAGTTTCGTGCGAAATGGACTTTAGGTTCGGCCAATTTTCCTAACCTCGGCTCTGGTGTTGGATGCTTTTTCGACCCATGAAATGTTGGTGCATTATTCACTGTAAATCGTTTGTATAAGCCGTAAGGTAGGCAATTATAATGTGCTGCTTCAAGTGAAAATCGTCAGCCGAATTTTGGCAACGAGTGTTCTAATATTGTTCAAAAAAGTTTTGGTTAATTGTTTCACTATACTAATGAAAATAGTGAATTTAACATGAATGCTAAAATAGTGGGATTGTTATCCGTTCATCTAATGTGCGAAAATAGGTAAGTCCATTCCAAAAACTACTTTATTGGGCAAAAGAAAAATCTCTTGCACTGCCTGCCTACTTAAGTTGTTGCAAACAAACCGAGTCAAAGCAATTTTTCACGCAGGTTTATTGCGTTTATCAGTTGAAGAAGTGCATGAATCTTGCGTAATATAAATAAAGTCGGCTTGATACACTTTTTCAAAGAAGCCTTGATAAATATTGTTGAATTATTGATTAATCTGCTTGATGAGCCAACGTTGCATCCAGGCCTAATATTACATCCCGTTACCATAAGTCCCTACCCATAAGTCTTAAATGCAACGATTGGTAAATTGTTGTATAGCTGTTGTATATTGTTGTATATTGTTGTATTTTGTTGTAAGTTGTTGAATAGCTCGAAACTGTATGATTAATAAACGAGGAAGTTTATTCAAAATTTATTGCCTATGTTCCGGGTATTAAGCCACCCGGAGTGGAAATAAGTAACCATATCTGAAACTTGATTTCAGCATATGCACAACATGTGATAGATTTAGTTTGGGAAAGGTATTAGAGGGTAACCATTTCCTTCGGTGGGGTCTGATCCTACGAAACTAGTGCCCTAGATATGTGCTATCCCTACTTTCCCATTGTACAAAAATACATATGAGAGAGTTTGTTCTGAAAATGGATTGCGAGAGGTCGACTACGTGCCTGGTGCTGGGAATTTGGTTTCATCAGTAGCCGCTAAGCTGCGGAGGACCTTCGTAGCTTAGTAGTCCTTCGTAGATTAGTAGGGAAAGCACCTGTCTAGCGTACTGGTTTCGTGGGATCAATCCCCGCCGAAGGAAGTGGTTACTCTCCATTACCTTTTTCGAAATAAATATGCTTAAATCGAATTTTAGAAAAACTAATATTTCTATTTCTTTCATCTGTACTTGTACCTACACAGATAAAAATATGTTGCGATTTTAAATGTATTCAAATGCACATGTTTTGAGCATGCAAATAAACGTAACATTCAATCGATTCCACTATTCTTTTAAATCTAAATAAATTTAAACAGTGCTTGCTTGTAAAATTCAATTAAATTTTATTGAATATCGAATGTTAATTCATTTGATGGGATAAGCCGCAATTTTACACGTCGTTGAATTTTCAAAATTATTTGCTGTGTAGTTGAATGTATTGTTACAGATACGTTACTGACGAAATTACACATCGGTAGTCACTAGAGTGGGGCGTCATGGTCATTTTTTCAAATCAATGGTTTTTCGAAGCCATTCTGGGTCCTGAACAACTGTGCAGAATTTGGGACCGATTGGTTGCTTCCTCGCTTTCCGCATCGCGTTTGAAGTTTGTATTAGAGATGGGCAAAACAGCTCATTGCAGTGAGCGGATCTGATCCGTTCAGCTCATTGAAAAGAGTCAGCTCCTTGGATCAGCTCTTCAGTTCTTTAATGCTACATATATTAAAACATAATTGATAATATTATTATTTTAATTATTGTTCAAAAATTTTAAAAATTTATGTCGTTCATTAATTTATTCATTCATTCATCATTCATCTATTTACCTCACTTTGAAATCTTTAAAATGTTAACCTTCCTACAGTGCTCAAAAAAACTCACACTTACGGTGTTCGGGTCATATTGACCCGGATTTGACTTGGCAATATCTCGGACATTTCAAAGCCAAACTCACATGTTTATATACCAAAATAATCGTCTGCTCATAAATTTTCCGAAACAGACCTCAGATTGTTGATCGGCCACACCTACATCCTGTAATCGTCGGAGGAAGGATCGTCAGTTGGCCACTTTTATATGGACGAAAATTGCACACAAATATCGCGAATGAACGATTTTATTGCTGTTTTTTCTCAGAAATGTACATAATACTATTTCAGTAATGATGAATCGTGAATGCTGACAATATTTCTACAGATGTTCTAGGTTCTCCAAACCATTCTGGATTTTAGAGTCCTGGTCTACCAAGTCAATTACGCTTGGTACGAAAGCAAAAGCAATCCATGTTGCCCATACATGCCCTTAGACGACATGCGCATAATTTATGATCTAGATATGTCCAAATCGTATGTTCTAAGTTCTCCAAATCATTCTGGAGTTCAGACGAAATGATCTACCAAGATAACTGGGCTCGATATCAAGTCAATAACAACCCATACAGGCCCTTAGAGGCCTTGTGCGTGATTCACGATCTAGATATGTCCAAACCGGATGTTCTAAGTTCTCCAAATCATTCTGGAGTTCAGACGAATTGATCTACCAAGATAACTGGGCTCGATATCAAGCCAATAACAACCCATACAGGCCCTTAGAGGCCATGCGCATGATTTGCGATTTAGATACGTCCAAACCCGATGTTTTAAGTTCTCCATATTATTCTGGAGTTCAGACGAAATGATCTACCAAGGATACTGGGCTCGATACAAAGTCAATAATATCCTATGGGGTTCATACAGGCCCTTAGAGGCATTGCGCATAATTTACGATCTAGATATGTCCAAACCGTATGTTCTACGTTCTCTATATCATTCTGAAGTTCATACGAATTGGTCTACCAAGGTTACTGGCCTCGATAAGTTCTCCACGTCATTCTGGAGTTCAGGCGAATTAGTCTTCCAAGACAACTGGGCTCGATACAAAGCCAATAGCACTACATGGTGTCCATACAGGCCCTTAGAGACCATGCGCATAATTTCTATTTTGTATATGTCCAAATCGGATATTATAAGTTTTTCAAATCAGTCTGGAGCTCAAGCCAGTTGGTCTACTAAGTCAACTACACTCGCTACAAAATCGATAGCGACTCCTTCGTATCCATCAGGTCCTCGATTATTATCTGCATGGTTATACACCCAAGAGATGGAACACCCAAGGGATGAAATGCCAATGAGAAGAAGAAGAAGTAGATGAAGTAGAAGGTTGATGATTAGAAATTACCGAATACGACGTTCCAAATCCTCCAGGTCTTTGCAGTTAAGACCAATTAGTCCACCATGTCAATAACGCCAGGTACACAACCGATAGCAAGTTATTATGTCCATTTAGGTCCCTGAAGGCCATACACCTGTGTTCAGAATAATAGCAACGGAAGCCGTTTTCCATATAAAAAGGTCAACTTTGACAAGCTGTAACTTTGTACCCCGGTAACCGATAGATCTGAAATTTTGGCAGTGAACTACAAATATGTTGGCATTTACACATACTAGGTAACATTATTTCCGAATGACGCGCTCAAAAATTACGCACTAGGTCAAATTGTTTAAAATAATAGCAGTTTTTGTTTTAGAAATATTAGGAAAACAATTGATTGGAATGTTATTTCAGGTGCTGCGAGACACTAAGTATATTATTCAAAAAATACAAATTGTGGAATTTGACAATTGAATTGGCCAATATATCAAAAATAAAAACTGCCATTATTTTGAACAATTTGACCTTTTGCGTAGTTTTTGAACGCGTCATTCGGAAAAATTGTTACCTAGTATGTAAATTTCAACATATTTGTAGTTCACTGCCAAAATTTCAGATCTATCGGTTACCGGGGTACAAAGTTACAGCTTGTCAAAGTTGACCTTTTATATGAAAACGGCTTCCGTTGCTATTATTCTGAACACGGGTGTACAAGTGTACATATGAACACACAATATTGATATGATCCCATACGATAATCTGAGAGCTCAAAACATCATATTTGGACGAACAAAGATTGTAAACTGTAAGCATTGCCGATGGTAGCTTGAATATATTGGGTTCCTATCGGTTTTGTTCCAAGTTTACTTTGTACATCAATTCATCTGAACTCTTTAGTGATTTAAATATTTAGCACCATATGTAGCTATTGGTACCGAGCAGCTAATTGTACCGAGCACAATTGATTTGATAGACCAAATGGTTTGAATTCTAGAACGATTTGAAGAGCTTAAATATCCGATTTGGACATATCGGAATCCTAAATCATGTGCATGGCTTCAAGGCGGCTATATGAACATCATGGATTGCTATTGGATAAGTATCGAGCCCAGTTGCTTTGGTAAACCAGATGGTCTAAACTCCAGAATGATTTGAGTACCTAGATTTGAATATTCAATTTGGACAGATATAAATCGTAAACCATGCACATTGTCTCTGAGCGCCAATAGCCAATAGATTGCTATAGGCTTTATACCAACCATAGTTGACTTGAACATATTATGGATATACAGGGGTCAGACAAAAAGGATGAGATAGGTAAAAATAAGTCGAAATTCAAATCAGCATAACTTTGCGTATAATAATCCGATTTTCATAAAACTAGGACCATCAGAAGCGGGAACTCTTCTAGTATACTGTTCTTCTGCAAAACCATAGATTGGTCCTTGGCCACCGGAGATGTTCCGGGTTTTCCGAGGGTATGTTCAAGATGCATTTTTTCCACTGCTTGTCATTATATGTGACGTTCACTTTCGTCATATTTTAAGCTTTCTTCAAAACTAGAACTAATATGCCGATCAACGGCAGATCGAGAATCCATTAAAACTATGCAGAGTTATGGCCATTTCCGTGAAAACGGTTCCGAGAACATGATGAAATGATAACAGATCGGAATAATGCAAATACGAGTATCTGACTTCATGGATTTGCGAGACGAAGATCACAGAAACATTTCCAGAATGATAGTGTCCACTGCCACCCTTATAGCAGGTTCCATGGGCCTTCCAGGAGGGGCCGGTTTTCGCACCATCTGGAACCATGCATATATGGGTGTCAAAATTCATGTTTTCCCAAGACGATGAATATAGGATCTTTATAAGAGATATATTTTGAGGACTGTGAGACTTTTTGGCCAATTTGTAACAGGTTCCGGAAGTTCTGCGAAAGTGACATTTGTACAGGGTGTATGGCCAATCCCGTATCGTTTTCACGAAAATGGCCATATATCTGCGTATACCTATCGGATTTTCGATCTGCAGCCAGCATTGGTCAGCATATTAGTTCTAGTTTCTGGGGAAAACATAACACATGATGGCAATAAACGTTATATCAAATGACAAGCTGCAGGAAAAATGCATTTTTGACATACCCTCGGAAAACCCGGAACACCACCGGTGGCTAAGGGCCAATCAGAGATTTCGCATAGGGCCAGTATACTAGAAGAGTTTCCGCGGCCGATGGTCCCAGTTTTATCAAAATCGGATCATTCTACGCAAAGTTATGCTGATTTGAACTACGACAATTGTTTGCCTATCTCAACCTTTTTGTCTAACCCCTGTATCTAGATCGTAAATAATTCACTTTGCCTATAAGGGCCTATTTGAGCTCCATATCTATGTTTGGGTTGCTATTGCCTATTTGGGTTGCTATTGTCTTTGTATTAACCCCAGCTAACGAGGTAGATCAATAGGTTTGAACTCAAGAATGATTTAGAGAATTTATAACATCCGGTTTGGACATATCTAGATCATAAATCTCTGCATATGGTCTCCAGGACCTGTATGGGTTGCTGTTGTCTTTGAATGGAACCCAGCTGACCTGGTTTGGAGAACTTAGAACATCAGGATTGGATATATCTACATCGTAAATTATACACATGGCCTCCAATGGCCTGTATGGGTTGTTATTGGCTTGATATCGAGCTCAGTAATCTTGGTAGACCAATTCGTCTGAACTCCAGAATGATTTGGAGAACTTGGAACATCCGAAATCGACATATCTAGATCGTGAATCATGCACAAGGCTTCTAAGGGCCTGTATAGGTTGTTATTGGCTTGATATCAAGCCCAATTGTCTTGGTAGACCTACTCGTCTGAACTCCAGAATGATTTGGAGAACTTAGAACATCTGAATTGGACATATCTAGATCGCAAATCATGCCCATGGCCTCTAAGGAGCTATATGGATTGTTATTGGCTTCATATCGAGCCCAGTAATCTTGGTAGATCAATTCATCTGAACTCCAGAATGATTTGGAGAACTTATAACATACGGTTTGGACATATCTAGATCGTAGATCATGCATAAGGCCTCTAAGGGCACGTATGAACCCCATGGGATATTATTGGCTTTGTATCGAGCCCAGTTGTCTTGGTAGACCAATTCGTCTGAACTCCAGAATGATTTGGAGAACTTAGAACATTCGGTTTGGACATATCTAGACCGTGAATCATGCACAAGGCTTCTAAGGGCCTGTATGGGTTGTTATTTGCTTGATATCGAGCCCAGTAATCTTGGTAGACCAATTCGTCTGAACTCCAGAATGATTTGGAGAACTTGGAACATCCGAATTCGACATATCTAGATCGTGAATCATGCACAAGGCTTCTAAGGGCCTGTATAGGTTGTTATTGGCTTGATATCAAGCCCAATTGTCTTGGTAGACCTACTCGTCTGAACTCCAGAATGATTTGGAGAACTTAGAACATCTGAATTGGACATATCTAGATCGCAAATCATGCCCATGGCCTCTAAGGAGCTATATGGATTGTTATTGGCTTCATATCGAGCCCAGTATCCTTGGTAGATCATTTCGTCCGAACTCCAGAATGATTTGGAGAACTTAGAACATCCGGTTTGGACATACTAGATCGTGAATCATGCACAAGGCATCTAAGGGCCTGTATGGGTTGTTATTGGGTTGATATAGAGCCCAGTTGGCTTGGTAGATCAATTCGTCTGAACTCCAGAATGATTTGGAGAATTTAGAACATTCAGTTTGGACATACTAGATCGTGAATCATGCACAATGCATCTAAAGGCCTGTATGGGTTGTTATTGGCTTGATATCGAGCCTAGTAATCTTGGTAGATCAATTCGTCTGAACTCCATAATGATTTTGGGAACACTTAGAACATCAGGATTGGCTTCATATCGAACCCAGTAATCTTGGTAGATCAATTCTTCTGAATTCCAGAATGATTTGGAGAACGTAGAACATCCGGTTTGGACATATCTAGATCGTGAATCACGCACAAGGCCTCTAAGGCCCTGTATGGGTTATTATTGGCTTGATATCGAGCCCAGTAATCTTGGTAGATCATTTCGTCTGAACTCCAGAATGATTTGGAGAACTTAGAACATACGGTTTGGACATATCTAGATCATAAATTATGCGCATGTCCTCTAAGGGCATGTATGGGCAACATGGATTGCTTTTGCTTTCGTACCAAGCGTAATTGACTTGGTAGACCAGGACTCTAAAATCCAGAATGGTTTGGAGAACCTAGAACATCTGTAGAAATATTGTCAGCATTCACGATTCATCATTACTGAAATAGTATTATGTACATTTCTGAGAAAAACAGCAATAAAATCGTTCATTCGCGATATTTGTGTGCAATTTTCGTCCATATAAAAGTGGCCAACTGACGATCCTTCCTCCGACGATTACAGGATGTAGGTGTGGCCGATCAACAATCTGATCAACAACGATTATTTTGGTATATAAACATGTGAGTTTGGCTTTGAAATGTCCGAGATATTGTCAAGTCAAATCCGGGTCAATATGACCCAAACACCGTAAGTGTGGTTTTTTAGAGCTCTTCAGGAACGTCGTACAAAGTAGGTCAACGTTCAGGTACATGGCTTTCCACGGAATAGGAAAATTCAAGAAGTTTCAGACTTTTACATTGTTGCGTTAAAAAGCTATAACAATTTGAAAGTGCGATTCGGGTCATATTGACCCGAACATGTTAGGAAGGTTAAGCAACAGTGAGGTAATAATTTCTATTGAAAAACCGACAATTTTAAACTAATAACATTTATTACGCTTTTTCTAACCGTCTAGTTTTGAAGTCTAAGAATTCATTTAGAACCATCACATTTATTTCTTGAGCTTGAGCTTGAGCTTGATTGACTGCTCGTAGTTGCTACTCCATTATGACCAGATCAGCTGTTCTTGCACAGGGAACCAACAGATGTTTGCTTGGGACTAGCACACATCTTCAATGTACAAGTACTGGTGATCTCATTTGTTAGGTCATACTGGCGCCTGCCACGTCAGAATGCAAGTCAATGTAGGGAAGGGGGAGGAAATGATGATGCAATCACTCGCCCACTGCAAGCCGAATATACCTCTGCACTTGCCACGAGTTCATGCGGAATTTGTTGGAATTTCTGGGTTAGGTTGGAGAGGCAGAGGTACGTCTTGGTTAACGAGCTGCCAATGTGATAGATAGGAGATGGAATTTCTAATTGGATGTAGGAAACGAGCTCTATAAGTTCATTTCCAATTCTAGCAGATTACTGTTAGAATACTCAAATTGGAGGTATAGGAATAGTAATGAAAACGGTATGGAAGACCATTTCCAGTTCTAGCGATTGCTAGAACATGAGAAATAAAGAGAAAGATACAAAGTAGGAGGAGAATGGAACGGACCTGGGATTGAATTCACGACCTCCTGCGTATGAGGCAGAAGCAGTAGCCATATGACTACCAAGCCCGCTTCGAAACAAGAGAGACCACGCACTGAACTGATTAATTTTATTACCGGCCGCGCAATGCAGAACACAATAATTCGGCCGATCGCGCGATCGTTCTGCTGTCCGAAACATGAGAGATCACGCACTGAACTGATTATTTCTATTACCGGCCGCGCAATGCAGAACACAATATTTCGTCCGACCACGCGATCGTTCTGCTGTCCGAAACATGAGAGATCACGCACTGAACTGATTATTTTTATTACCGGCCGCGCAATGCAGAACACAATATTTCGTCCGACCACGCGATCGTTCTGCTGTCCGAAACATGAGAGATCATGCACTGAACTGATTATTTTTATTACCGGCCATGCAGAACACAATATTTCGTCCGACCACGCGATCGTTCTGCTGTCCGAAACATGAGAGATCACGCACTGAACTGATTATTTTTATTACCGGCCGCGCAATGCAGAACACAATAATTCGGCCGACCGCGCGATCTTTCTGCTGTCCGAAACATGAGAGATCACGCACTGAACTGATTACTTTTATTACCGGCCGCGCAATGCAGAACACATTGATTCGGCTGATCGCGCGATCGTTCTGCTGTCCGAAACATGAGAGATTACGCACTGAACTGATTATTTTTTATTACCGACCGCGCAATGCAGAACATAATATTTCGTCCGACCACGCGATCGTTCTGCTGTCCGAAACATGAGAGATCACGCACTGAACTGATTATTTTTATTACCGGCCGCGCAATGCAGAACACAATATTTCGTCCGACCACGCGATCGTTCTGCTGTCCGAAACAGGAGAGATCACGCACTGAACTGATTATTTTTATTACCGGCCATGCAGAACACAATATTTCGTCCGACCACGCGATCGTTCTGCTGTCCGAAACATGAGAGATCACGCACTGAACTGATTATTTTTATTACCGGCCGCGCAATGCAGAACACAATATTTCGTCCGACCACGCGATCGTTCTGCTGTCCGAAACATGAGAGATCATGCACTGAACTGATTATTTTTATTACCGGCCATGCAGAACACAATATTTCGTCCGACCACGCGATCGTTCTGCTGTCCGAAACATGAGAGATCACGCACTGAACTGATTATTTTTATTACCGGCCGCGCAATGCAGAACACAATAATTCGGCCGACCGCGCGATCTTTCTGCTGTCCGAAACATGAGAGATCACGCACTGAACTGATTATTTTTATTACCGGCCGCGCAATGCAGAACACAATATTTCGTCCAACCACGCGATCGTTCTGCTGTCCGAAACAAGAGAGATCACGCACTGAACTGATTATTTTTATTACCGGCCGCGCAATGCAGAACACAATAATTCGGCCGACCGCGCGATCGTTCTGCTGTCCGAAACATGAGAGATCACGCACTGAACTGATTATTTTTATTACCGTCCGCGCAATGCAGAACACAATATTTCGTCTGACCACGCGATCGTTCTGCTGTCCGGAACATGAGAGATCACGCACTGAACTGATTATTTTTATTACCGGCCGCGCAATGCAGAACACAATATTTCGTCCGACCACGCGATCGTTCTGCTGTCCGGAACATGAGAGATCACGCACTGAACTGATTATTTTTATTACCGGCCGCGCAATGCAGAACACAATATTTCGTCTGACCACGCGATCGTTCTGCTGTCCGGAACATGAGAGATCACGCACTGAACTGATTATTTTTATTACCGGCCGCGCAATGCAGAACACAATAATTCGGCCGACCGCGCGATCTTTCTGCTGTCCGAAACATGAGAGATCACGCACTGAACTGATTATTTTTATTACCGGCCGCGCAATGCAGAACACAATAATTCGGCCGACCGCGCGATCGTTCTGCTGTCCGAAACATGAGAGATCACGCACTGAACTGATTATTTTTATTACCGGCCGCGCAATGCAGAACACAATAATTCGGCCGACCGCGCGATCTTTCTGCTGTCCGAAACATGAGAGATCACGCACTGAACTGATTATTTTTATTACCGGCCGCGCAATGCAGAACACAATATTTCGTCCGACCACGCGATCGTTCTGCTGTCCGGAACATGAGAGATCACGCACTGAACTGATTATTTTTATTACCGGCCGCGCAATGCAGAACACAATAATTCGGCCGACCGCGCGATCGTTCTGCTGTCCGAAACATGAGAGATCACGCACTGAACTGATTATTTTTATTACCGTCCGCGCAATGCAGAACACAATATTTCGTCTGACCACGCGATCGTTCTGCTGTCCGAAACATGAGAGATCACGCACTCTTAGAACCGTCACATTTATTTCTATACAAAAACTAACTCAACATTATTTTCTATTCATAATTCTAATTGATAACGTTGATAACGTTTCTCAAATCATTAAGTCTCTGATATGTATAATATTGTATAACATTGTATATGAACCATATCACGTGTCATAAGTTTTCTCTTCATACTGGGTGCAGTAAATCAATGCCTTGTTTGCGCGTGCTTCTAACGTAGTTGACATTTTCATACAAGCGAGCCCATTCATCTATATTGGTTCCCGAAATGCGAGAGAAATAAAAACAAGAGAGTAAATAAAATACAGAGAGTAAATAAAATACAGAGCACGGTGCTACAAACAAACCGAGTGCACATGTAGCAGTATGCTGGCAGGAAAACCCGTCGCAAGTAAAAGATCCGCTCCGTGCAAGACACAGCTCCCAGTTCGGTTCGTTTGAACCACACGGTTCGCTCGCTAGAATCGGTCGCGACCAGGGTTCGGATTTCTCACTCACTCACGCGACAACTGATCACTCCACCATGCATTTTATCCGGATAAATTACAGTGCGATAAACTCCGGCACAAGCGATGGTGCGAAAAATTGTTACTGTGGGGGACTGAAATCCGCACTGCACCGAAATCCGTCCACTTCATGAGATATCAATAAATTAAAGGGGCTTAAAGTTAATTAATTTAGAAATAATTTATCTTATCCTGTTCAGGTACTTGGCAGTAATCTTTTAGGACATAGAAATGGAAAGAAGGCTTTGAAATTAAAACAACAAAAATCAAAAACAAATCACCGTCCACCAAACGCGGAGTTTCTGCCGCCATTTTGTTTTTGGGTAGAGCATAATTGCACCGAAAGTAACTGTGTTTTAATTACTAATTGCGAATCATTACATAATATAAGCGGAATACAAAACGAAGAGATCGCTTCTCAAGGGGCGTATTGAACTATTTACAGTGGTAGTTTGGTCAATCAGACTGCTTCAATTTAAATATTTAGTTAAAAAATAGCTGTACGGATTTTGATCTTTTGATTCGAAATCCGTCCACGGTGGACGGATTTCGATTCAGGAGTGGTTGATTTTATCCATTATTTTATCATGTTTTTCGTAGTTTTTAATGAGTAAATGTAAAACACTTCAAAAGTAGAAGCCTTCATGCTTCTGTTTCAATGACAAACGTTTTATTTACATTCGATTCCTATTTTCTAATGACTTTTTCATATACTAAGGTGCTTAAGTGTACGGATTTCGATGCCCCACGGTATCCTTCTTCCCATGTTTCGCGAAAATTAAATGCCGCTTGCTTTGCCTCTCCAAGCTGATTGAATCTGACGATGCGCCACGATAAGCAGAAGGTTCAATACAGCAGTTTTTTTCCCTTTTCTTTCAATCAATTCATGTGGTGACGTTGTTTTAGTGGGCGCTCTGAACATTTTAAAATTGTTTTGGGTTCGATTCCCGTTGCGGTCCTAAATTTTTGTAAATATGCTTGTAAAATTTATCTGATGAGGCGACGAGAAGGAAATTTTGTGGATTAAAATTGTGTGAGAATACTTCCTCACAGGGGACCATGAAAATCACACCCCGCTAAATGGATTAATTGCAGGTTTTTATTCATATGAGTGAGAATTCCGAAGCCTGGTCGCGACTGATCCGGATCGAGATCCGTGTCGCACGGATCTGAGCTGGTGGCGCAGCTCTCGCTTCCATGTCACAGCAATTTCGAGCTGGACGACGACATGAGCGGAACTGAGAGTTGTTCGGATCTTCGGATCTTTTGCTTGGTACGGTTCGTTCGTTACCGCACGACTAGGTATCTTTTGTGTGTCCGTTCGTAGCGCCGAGTATGTGGGTATGGGTTAAGAAATAGACGTCAAGCTAGATTATGTTTGCTTGTGTATTTCTTGTTCCTCTCTGCAGCAGAAATGATTTCTGTTGCTTGGCTAGATGGTGCTGTCGCTTGGCTTGATGGTGCTTGAGGTGCAAATAATAAACGATCAGCACGTGCGCGGTACTGGACTGGAATGCTCATACAAGCTCGCTTGTGTCGTGTACCGCGAGCGTGGTATTTTCGTTTGTGCTGTACAAAATTCAACAGCGCGCGTACTCGAGTGCGTACGCTCGAGGGAGTTTCTCTAGGCGCGTGTTTGACAATGATTTCATCAATTTAAAGTGAGCTGCTGAGCTGTAGGGAAGCGAATCTTTGGAACAGCTCCTGAGCGGAGCGCCCATCTCTAGTTTGTATGGTAATTAGTATGAGATAACGTATATTTTTGCATTTCTACTACTAGAGGTTTCAGTTCATCGTAAACCAAGTGGCACATTGCGTTAAAGTATAACCCAAAGGATGCCGAAAAACTTTGCTGAAGAAGGCACGTTGCTGGAACGTCCACGAAAAAAGTTATAACGCTTCGATGATTGAGTGTTCAAACCATATGCAAAAAATCGTTTATTCTGCCAGCACTGCCGAACTACGTAGACCAATAGTTTAACTGAGTGTTATTTCAAAATAATTGATCTTATAGGGCTTTAGAGCTAATGGGAGCTATCCGGAATCATTTCACAAAGAAAAAAATCCGATAAGAAGGAAGATGGGTTTTACCCTTCGATATCCATAGGTAGGTCCGGTAGTGCTGGAAGAAACATTGATTTCTTGCATATGGTTTGAACAATTAATTTTCGAAACGTAATAACATTTTTTGTAGACCTTCCAGCTACGTACCTCCTTCGGCAAAGTTTTTCGGCATCTTCCAGACTACATGCTAACGTATTGAGTCACGTGATTGATGATAAATTGAAGCCGCTAATAGCAAAAATGTAAAAAAGTACGTTTTCCCATACTAATCTGCATGTAAATTTAAAACGCGATGCGGCATGCGAGGTTGCAACTAATCGAGCCCATATTTTGCACAGTGGATTGGGGTCCCAAAACGATTCAGAAAAACCTTGATCTCACTTGATCGGACGAAGTTTGAGTTTTTCCATACAACTGCGCCCCACTCTAGTAGTCACATTGATGATGAACTTATCCCTGATTAAAAATCACCACAGTTAAAAAAACAGGCGGATACGATACAGTGCCGGCTATCCAATTCGGTAATGGTGCTGTGAGTTACTTCCAGATTGTCATTCAAAAGATAGAAAACATTGGAACTTATCTAGTTAGCTGTAAATCATGAAAATTTGAAGAAAAAACTAACGTCAGTTATCATGAAAGTAATCAAGTTAAGTAAATAATATCTGTTTTTATTAACATTCGGGGATGCTTGCGTCTAATGGCATCAATTCCGACACGTGGTCAGCGTAGGGAAACCAGTGGCCTAAGACCAGACGAGCAAGACGTGTGGGCTCTTATTAACTGGATCACGGTACATAAAGTATTTTGTTTTTCATTTACTGGTTGGCTTAATACCTGGGATTTAGGCAATTAACTTTAAATGATCCGCATTTTCTATGTTCACGTCAAAAATGATTTCCCAATAAACATAGGAAGTTAAAAAAAGACATATTCCATTAAACATATACTTTTTGACGTAAACTACGTCTAAGGGGAAGACTCGGATACAGGGTGACAAATGAAAATTTCCCAATTCGAGACCGTCACGAAATCATGTAAGATTTTGAACTTTAATACTGCCTTTATCTTTCAATGGATTTTTGAGATTTATATATCAATCGACTCGGAAATGCTCTACCAATTTGTTAATTATATTGAAACTTTGGGTTATAAACGTTAAAATAGGGTATCGGATCATTTTGGCAGCACCTCTTTTCTTGTCCGCAAGAGTCTCGTTTCAGCCGTCGCTGTTCAGTGCGGTTGGGCTTTTGGCTCTGCTTTTTGTGCGGTGTTTCGCACAAAAAGTAGAACAATGGAGCCGGACCAGTGACCTCGGTCGAAACAAATGTAACAAAAATGCGTAATGTAGTGCATGGCGTATAAAAAGTGATGCAGATAGGGACATGTTTGTGCAGGCATGAGACGATCAATTCTTATGATTATAAAATATGATCTCTGCAAAGTCAAGGGGAAGGGGGTAATCTTCTTCTTTTTCTACTGAATAGAGCGGCGTGAACATTTGAATGCAGAGGTTATTGGGGCCGGGGAAGGTTCTTAAGATGGTTCGAGACCCCATCTCCTCTTTGAAACCTGGCTCCTATACAAATGACACACCAATTTCATCATAACTCCAGATCAAGCAAATGGAACCAAATCTGGCGTGTGGAAGTTTTGGAAGGGAAAATATGTTTCTGTGATGGTTTGCAACGCCTCCCCCTTCTGGAAAGAGGGACTCCCATACAAATAAACCAAAAATTTCTGCATAACTCGAGAACTAATCAGAGAATAAATCAATTGTAGGCGAAACAAAGTTCGTCGGGTCTGCTAGTAAAAAATAAATATAAAATGGAAAAAAATAAATAAAAACTCCTCGGATTTGTTAAAGAATGTTTTGAAAGTTTTCAAAATTTACCGGAAAATTGTTTTGTTGCCCCTCAAATTTTTATTTTTGAGCAAAACAATCCGAAGGGGGGGGGGGGGCATATTTAAAAAAAATATTTAAATCGGCATAATAATATTTTGTCCAATTAAATGCGCGCCTGAATCAGAAGGATTTAACTTTGATTCAGGAATTGTGAACGCACTTAAGATATTTTCATAATACGTGGGTGCAATCATGCGGTACTTATTGTATACGACAAAAGCTTCGAAACGCATACGTTCTTGAAACGGGCTATATGAGTTACAATAGAGCTATCACCTTATTGCTCCCTGATTCAATGCGTCAAAAGTCTTGCAATGATGTTAATAAAACGGTTGCACGAATATTTTATCCATAGTGACCCTCAGTGTTGGTAGAATCATACTCAAATCTGAATCATCGAGGTTTCATGCACGAGCTAACTCGCCTGCTATTCTGTAGGGGGAGCATTGCGCTTGAGTTTCTCGGCCAGAATCGCATCGCTTCGCTCACTCACCGAAAATGATTTCGTTCTAAAAAGCGTCAAAACGCAATCGAGGCGTATGTTTTGTTTATATGTGGATTTATTAGCTATTGTATTAGGCGAAAACAGTTAATTCAATGCATTCATCAATGAAGAACACGTAAAAATAATGCCATGATGCAATTCACGAGTCGAATCATGAGCGAATCTCTTGGTCATGATTCTGATGGGATTTGACTCACGCACGATTTGAATCACCGATGAGATTTGAGAATTGGAGATTTTACCAACACTGGTGATACTGCCAGGCAGTGGGAGTTAGATTGTTATAACACACACACCCTCTTTTCCCGTCCGCAACATTTACTACTCGCGCGAATCACAACATAATTAATTGGGTTTTAGTACATGATTGACATTTTAAGATTTCTAGTGATGTACGAATAACAAGATATGCCTATGATTGGAATTGGATTGAACAAGAACAAGATTGGAAGCTGGTCGAAGAATTCCTGCTGTCAATAAGTGTTCTGCCGTTCCGTGAAAGACTACACCCAACAGGAATGTTTCTAAATAATAAATGTTGCAAACGAAAAAGAGGATTCTCCCCTAGGGCTTCTTTTATTGAAATATTTCATCAAATGCTTCAAAACCCAAATGTAGGCAATTCGGATCCAAGACAAGCATCATTACCATTTAGGACGAAATCGTATCCAACAATTTTCATATCTTAAGATACGCTAGTTTTGTTCGAAACCAATGACATAAGTAATCAAATGAATTTTATAAAAATATTCATGCATGATGGCACTACAATCCTCAATGAACAAAACTGCCTTACGTAGTTTACGTTGGGCGGTTGTGTCTTGTACATAACCCTTCTGATTTTTTTTAGCTGAAAACCCAACTAGTTCATCTTAACTTGTTGGTTAGGGTATGCTTCAAAGTGTATTTTCTCAATGACTTCAAACTACGTCTAAGGGAAAGACTCAGATACAAGGTGTAAAATGAAAATTTCCAAACTCGAGACCGTCACGAAATTAGGAGAGATTTCAAACGGTAATGGCGTCTTTATCTTTTGATGTATTTTCGAGATATTCTTATCAATCTATTTGGAAACTCTCCAGCAATTTGATAAATCCATTGAAACTATCGCCGTTATAAACTTACCTTTAAGATAAAAAATCACGATAATAAAGTATTAAAAACTCAAAGGTGCAGCCCAATCGGGTTGAACCCAAAGGTGACGTAGGACTACGTAGCTATTCGAAATTGATGGTATATGCCATAATAATTTGTGTCTCTTTATTAACATTGAGCAAACTGCTCGAAGGACAACTGAATCAAGAAGTCGAATAGCTGCTCCCAGTTAGATGGACTTTGAGTCTCCAACCGTGGAATTAACATGACTCATCGGCCTCATCACCACTGAAGCCACTCTGCTGGTTTTCATTGGAGGACATTGTAATCCTAGAAAACACCATCCTCAATAATATAAGGAGAAAGAAGCAGAATCAAAAGTAGCGTTAAACCAAACGCAAATATATTTATTTGAATTGTTTGGTTTTCGCCCGCGATGGAAGCGTACGTGGCAAAGTGTGGAGAACTTCAAGCATAAATTACGCACAGTTCTCGATGATTTTTCGCTAAGCCTCTACCGTTTGGAATAAAATTTCAGCATTGCCACTGCTACCTACGGCTTCGTGCTGCTGTGTTCGCTCCGCTGCATCAAATTTTGTCGAACCGCTCTTTGTGAAATCCCGACCAAAATGACTCGTGTGCTGGTTCTGGTTTGTTTTTTTAAGGGATATTAACCTATAAAGTCATTCATTCCTATTGGCTCGCGTGCGCCGGAAAGCAGCTTTCTTGTATTCAATAAATTAAGCCCGTTAGCCCCGCTCCTTTGTGATCTGATATGGAATTACAATGGAATTACTTCATTAGATATAAGAAAGCTGCTTTCCGGCGCGTGCTTTCGTCATTCCAGTTCGAGACAGCAGCACGCAAGAACGTGTTTTTTGCTCGCGCATTTTTTCCAAGTGTTTTTTCTCGTTAGTTTGCTGTTTACGTTTTCGCTTCGTCGCGTTGGCGTTATTTTCTCCCGGGCCGTCATGGGAGACTCGGTGGCCGATTCGGTCGCTGGGAAAATGCCTAAGCGCACTGCGCTTGGAGGCGCGGGTAACCCCTCTAAGCAGCTTTTGCAGAAAAACGTGTTCTCGCCGTTGCCGCTTGATGACGCCGGCAATCCGCCGAAAAAGAGGAAGAAGCAGCAATCGCAGCTGCCGCAGGTGCAACTGGAGCGGAAGGAGAAGGGCGATCCGCCTGATTTACGCCCAAAAATTCGCCAGCTGATCGCTAAGGGACTGAAATGTACTTTTCGGCTCTGCAGCGAGGGCGTGAAAGTGATGCCGGCAAACAAGGACCATCATCAATCCGTCGTGGAGTTCCTTGAGGTCCACAAGTATGAGTACTACACTCATGACCACCCCGGCACGAAGCCGCTCAAGGCTTTGCTGCGAGGACTTCACGACATGAAGGAGGAAGAGCTCCAAGCAGAGCTTGAAAGTTGCGGACTGAAGCCAGTAGCCGTGCACAAGATCGCTCGTCACGACAAGGCGAGGAGATATCGCGACCAGCTTTACCTGATCCATCTGGAGCACGGCTCCACTACCTGGAAGGACCTGAAGCTGGTTGGCGTTAATTACACCGTCATTGACTGGGAGCGATATCGGCCAGTGCACCGCGATGTCACGCAATGCACCAACTGCTTCAATTTCGGGCACGGCACCAGGAACTGCCGCATGAAGCCGCGCTGCAACAAGTGTGGCGAACCCCATCCGACTGACGAGTGCGACAAAATGGAGGAGGCCGATCCCAAGTGCGCCAACTGTGGCGACAAACATCGGGCCACCACAAAGGGCTGCCCAAAGCGAGCCGAGTTTCTGGAAATCCGGAAGAAGGCTTCCACCAGGACCATGCCGAAGAAGAACCGTGTTCCTGTAATCAACGAGGTGAACTTTCCAGCCATCCCGGATCCCCGTCGTGTGATTCCAATACTCCCACCTCTACAGCCGCACAAGCGACTGGCAGCGGCAGCTGCATCGGTCCAAGCTACAGCATCGTCGGCACCTTCCACCAGCGAATGGCCCCCGCTCCCTCCTCCTGGGTTCCGTCGGCAGTCGGAGAACGAAGCCGTCTCACCGGAAGAATCTGCTCCGCTGTACACCCCGGAGCAACTGATGCCGATCTTCGCGCAGCTCGCCACTCGGCTGCGCGGCTGCAAAACCCGCTTCGACCAGGTCTTCACTCTTGGCATGTTCATCATTGAAAATGGTTGCTAGGGTGGGCCTGGTCAACTGGAACGCTTGCTCGCTAAAGAGCAAAATAATTGAGTTGAAGGATTTTCTTGAGGAGAAGGAAATAGACGTGGCGTTCATCACCGAAACGCACCTAAACCGGAGGTGAACGTCAACATCCCGGACTTCCGCATCGTGCGACTTGACCGGCCGACCAAGGGAGGCGGTGTGGCTCTTCGCTACAACATCAACTGTCGTCTGCTTCCAAGCTTCCAGCTCAGTGTCATCGAGGCCACCGGTGTCAAAATCACCACTTCTGTCGGCACAATTGCGCTCATCGCGGGGTACTGTCCAACACAAGCCAAAGTCGGCGATGCATCATCGGCTGCCCTTCGGAGGGACATCGTCAAGCTTACGAGGAGGCAAGGTCAGTTTATCATTGCCGGCGACCTAAATGCCAAACATCCAGCCTGGCGTAACAGTCGCGGCAATCGAAACGGCATCATCTGAAGCAACGACATGGAGGAAGGCCACTACGCGATCTTAAGCCCGAATTCCCCCACTCGGCTGAGTCCGGTGTCCACGCAACCCTCGACCTCTACATAACAAACCTGAGTGACCACGTCTCGCAGCCAGTTGTCTACCAGGAGCTCAGTTCGGATCACTATCCGGTGGTGGCGGAACTGGGCTCCTCGGTTAATCGGCACCAGCAGTTACGGCGAAACTACCACCGAGTGAACTGGCAGCGGTTCCAGCAGTGTGTCGATAACACCGTCGATTACGAAGTGCGTCCGGAGACGCCGGAAAGTATCGACCGCCAGCTTTGCGCTATCGAGGAGGCGATCACGGCGGCCCGGAGCAACATATACCGACAACTCGGCAGGTAAGCAACTCCTTAAACATCGATACACTCACCAAAGATTTGATTCGATTGCGGAATGTCACTCTCAGGCAGTTCCAGCGTACTGGACTGCCTGAGCTTAAGGCACGCTGCAATCAAATCACAAAAATCATCAAAGCCAGAATGGTGGACCTCAAAAATAACGACTTCTCGAATAAGATCCGCACTCTCCCAGATTATGCTAAGCCGTTCTGGAAAATGACCAAAATACTAAAATCCAAGCCTCGGCCCATTCCACCTTTGATCCCACTAGACAATAATGGCTCTAAGGATCGCTTGATAACTCCTGTAGAGAAGGTCGCTGAAATAGGTCGTCACTTCGTCAGCTCACACAGTCTTGGGCAGAACATCGTCAGTCCACACGGAGCAGCCGTCAACGAGCATGCTAACAACATCCATTTGATTCCAACGGAGGAGTTGGAAATCTCAGCTGGCGAATTGACGGCCTATATTAAATCATGAGTGCTCCGTTCTTTGAACACCTTTCGCTGATCTTTAATCAGTGTCTCCGGCTCAGCTAATTTCCATCATCCTGGAAGTCAGCGAAAGTCATCCCCATCCGTAAGCCTAGGAAGGATCCTTCCTCCCCCAAAAAATATCGTCCCATCAGCCTTCTCTCAGGATTATCCAAGCTATTCGAAAAAGCTATTCATCACCTTGACATCAACTTGAGTCTGCCAAAAATCTCAACATCTTGCTCGAGGAACAGTTTGGTTTCCGACGCGGTCGGTCAACTGTACACCAACTAACTCGAGTTCAGTTCAATCAAAGGTAATTGCCTATTTCCGGGGATTAAACCACCCGACTTGGACGTTAATTTACAATGTTATGAAAACTCATATGTGAATATGTACGTTATGTGGAAGATATTGATTTGGAAAATGTTTTGGAGGTAACCACTTTCCCTTCGATGGGACTCGAACCCATGACCCTACAGACTCGAGTTACCAACGTCCTTAGACGGAACAAGTTTGTCTCGAAAACATCCGCCATCGCCTTACTCGATGTCGAGAAGGCATTTGACAATGTATGGCATGATGGCCTGGTGTACAAACTACAACGCTACAATCTTCTCAGCTACCTGGTGAAAATCATCAACAATTACCTGTCGGCAAGGCCATTCCGGGTCTCAATCAGCGAGCGAGTTCCAATGCGTACAACGTCGTCGCAGGCGTCCCCCAGGGCAGTATCCTCGGGCCCCTGCTTTTAAATCTGTTCACCTCCGACATGCCAGAAACTCCAGAAGGCGGCATTCTGTCTCTGTTCGCAGATGACACCTCCATCGTCTACAACGGTAGAGTAATCAGAGCGCTAGTGGCAAAACTCCAACGAGGCCTGGATGCCCTGACAAGAGTACCTTACCAGCTGGAAGATCTGTATCAACGCGGCGAAAACCCAGGTCATCATTTTCCCCCACTCTAAATCTTCTAAACATGTTCCGCCTGGGGACTGTAAAATCATCCTCAATGGCACGACTGTGGAATGGGCCAATGAGGCCGACTACCTTGGCTTGACCCTCGACAGCAAGCTTATTTTCAGGCAACAGGTTGACAAGACAGTGACGAAGTGTAACGTTTTGTTGAAACTACTGTACCCTTTGATCAACCGTCGGTCGTCATTGTCCCTGAAAAATAAGCTTGCCGTGATCGAATACGGCATGCCGGTCTGGGAGAGTTGCGCCAAAACCCACCACCTCAAACTTCAACGGGTCCAAAACAAATTCCTGGGGATGATCCTCAACACCCCTCCCAGGACAAGAACATCCGAGGTCCACAGTCTGGCCGGGATAAAAACCTCACATGAACGCTTTGGTGAGTGTGAAGATAAGTTTAGGGTCCGTTGCTTGCATTCGGATCAGGCTCCAATTAGGGCGCTAGTTTCAATCTAGGTTATCAAAGTTTTTAATGTAAATATTTGTGTACATAGTAGTAGGGTTACCAAGTTTTAAAAGACACTAGCGCCTCGTAAAGGCCGTCAGGATAAATTTAAATTATTATTCATGAATTAATTATCAATTGAAAACTTTTATATCAATGTTGGAGGGCCAAGCCGGCCGATCACTTTATATGTGAAATCATAATTATAGAACAAAAATGTTTGAATAAAGAAGAAGTTTACTACTTCTACTAGCCATTTTGCTCGAGATTCCGCAGACAACGGACCATTCGGAGACTGATAAATTCTAAGAATCCTATGAAATTTTCTGGCAAGTTTCTTTCTTTGGTTATGAGCTGTTGGTTATCTAAGATGCGCGCATGCGTATTGCTGCGAAGAATAACAAAATAAATTTGACTCAAGACAAAGCTTCTTCATATTACAAAACATTATCTCTTGGCATCTGTCTGTTCGAGCGACGTTCGCCGATGGGTGGTTGCTGTAGATAGTTTCCACTGAGATGGCATCTTCATCGATTTTATACAAAAGCCACCGTTTTATTCAAGAGAAGGTTGATCCGACTATCCGAAATGATCTTTCTTCAAAGTGCAAAACTCAAAACCATTTTTCTTTTCACAATGCGCCTATGCAATAACTAATTGCATCCAAACGCTTGTCGGCACCTTGCGTAGAAATTGTTTGTTTTTGAGGGATATTAACTCAGGCGGTCATTCATCCCTAACGGTTGGTGTTTACAGTTGGTCGATCAAGTTGGTGTCCTTCAGGAATTCGATCAGTTTCTCTTCGTTGGGTGGCGATAAAATCTCCTCAGGCGTGTTACTCAAATTTGAAGCCAAGCGTTGCGTTGCATAAGCGATACATTCTGATAGGATATGGGGGATATTGCAAGTGGTGCATATTGGGGGTTCGGTTTTATCGAGTATGTAGCCATGGGTAAGGCGAGTATAGCCGATTCGTAGACGGGAGAGAGTGCGATGATATTTCGGGTTTTTGTTATCTGGCCAGGGTAAAGTGGATGGTTGATTCTTCTCAAAGCAACGTCTCTGTTTGAGAACCATTTGGATTCCCAATGTTCTCGAATTGTTCCCTTGACCCATCTTACAGTGTCCATGGATGGGACAGAGACAGCCTCAGGGCTGGCTTCCCGACCGGCACCAGCCAAACGGTCGGCCTCCATGGCAACACATGGATACTGGAGTGTCCGGGCAACCAGCAGAACGCGACGTCATTGGCCACAGCCAGTCTTTCTGCCTTCTGAAGCCAGGGATGCTTTGAGGAGGAGGATTTCATCTCTTGGAGACAGCTGGCAGAGTCGCTAAATATGATAGTGGGGGGGTCGGTAATGTGGGTGGTTAGGTTAGAGGCTATCATTAACACATACGCTTCAGCACTGAATATGGAACAGAGAGGGGGGAGGGAAGAACTTATATTGGGGAGAGTTGTTTTGCTGGAGATTCCATAGCCAACTTTGCCGTTGCACACTGAGCCGTCAGTGTAGATGTATTGGTGGTTGGGGTATTTTTCGGTTCGGAGTTTGTGGAAATGCGATTGTATAATGGCAGGGGGATCACCGGCTTTTACTTGTTTGAGAAGTGAGAGATCGATTTTGGGAGGAGACTGGTTCCATGGTCTATTTTTGGCTCTAGGGAGGATGGCTATTGGTGGGATTTCATTGTTTGTAAGGGATTTAAGTAGGTTATTTGCTCTATTGACTAACGGGATTTCCTGGCGACCACCAAGGCTGAGCCATCTGATGGCCCTCCTCATCACGCCGACCGTCAGGAAGTGCTCGAAAGGAAGTTGACCACATTTAGATATAATGGCAGAGGTGGGGCTGGTGATGAACACGCCAGAGGCATAGCGGAAGGCTTTGTTGTACAATGGGCGAAGTTGTTTGGTAATGAGATTATCGCCTCTACTAAAAAGTCCTTCACCATAGAACATTTTGGGCAACAACCAGCCATTAACGATCCGAATGATGGTTGTCCTTTGTCCGCTTGGGATTCTAGATCCGATCACTTTAATTAATTGTAAGCGCTTTTCGATTGACTTTCTAACGGCATCGGTGTGGTGACCAAAGCTCAGAGTGCGGTCCAGGTGGACACTAAGGATTTTGAGAGATGTTTGGGATTTTATAGGACAGTTTTTCAGGCTGAGATCGGATAACTTGCTAACTCCTTTTCTGTTCTTGCTGATGTGGAGCGGTTGGGATTTTTCAGGGGATATTGTGAAACCATGATTATCCATGACTTATTGAAGGAAAGTATTATTATGTCATCTACGTAAACAAGAATGTAGATATGGGGTGGGATGTTTTTGAATAGGGACTGCATACAGATCAGGAAAAGTGTGGGAGCTATCACCGAGCCTTGGGGAATTCCATTTTATTGATTCCTCACCTCAGAGCGGGTGTTGCCGATCATGACCCTGAAACTCCTGTCGTCAAGAAAGCTTTGTACGTAACGACCCATGCGACCTTTGATTCCCCATTCCTCAAGAGACTTGAGGATGGGAAAACGCCACGCACGGTCGTATGCTTTCGACAGATCAAGAGAGACAACGTCACTGTGACAACCTCTCTGGAGATTGGAATCAATGATATTCTCCAGCTCAGCAAGATAGTCGTCGGTGCTTTTGTGGGGACGGAAAGACAACAGACAGTTTTGTTGTCCAGAAGTCCCTGTGATTCCAGGTGAGAGATGAGTCGCCTGTTGACCATCTTTTCAAAAATCTTCCCGATACAGTTCAGCAGGGTTATGGGGCGGTAGCTATCGGCGCTATGTTTGTTTTTGTCGGGTTTTGGGATCGGGACAACTAAGCCTACTTTCCAGGATGGTGGGATTTCACCCTTGTTCCAAATGATGTTAAACATGGAAAGGAGAATCGATTTGGCAATGGGTGGAAGTCTTTTGAAAAGGGGATAGCCTACGTCGTCTGGGACAGCAGATGACCCACTCTGTAGTGCCCATTCTAATTCTTCGCGGGAAAATTCGAAGTTGTAATCCGGGTTATTGTCAGTACCGAAACAAGGAGGGGTGGATTCTTGGGAGGCTTTTAGGGTCAAAAACTGATTGGAATAGTTGGCTGATGAGGAAGAGAGGGAGAAGTGGTCAGCAAGGTGTTCGGAGATTAGTGATGGGTTATCGGTGATTTGATTATTGATCCGGATTTTGGTGGGTTGTTGTTTTTTATTCCCATTTAATTTATGGACCTTGTCCCACAGTTCCTTTGACGAGCTTTCTGGGTTGATGGAAGAGATGAATTCATCCCAACTATCCTGTTTGGCTTTGCTGATGACGGCTCTTGATGCATTCCTGGCAACTTGGAATTCCGCAAGTTGAACGGAACCCCTACGCTCTCCTTTTGGTACCTTCTGAAGAGCACGCAATTTCTTGCTACGGAGTTTGACGGCTGCACGGACGGTTGGGTTCCACCATGGTACCGATTTTTTCCCCGGCGAACCATTGGTTCTGGGGATGTGATGCTTTGCGATGTCAAACAACTGTTTGACAAAGTCATCTGGTGAGGATGGGGGGTTCACTGTGAACTGGTCGTATACCTGATTTTGATAGCCGTTCCAGTCCGCCAACTCGTATTTCCAGCGAGGGCGGGTAGATAGTGCTGGAGGGGCTCGATTCAGAGAGATGACAAGAGGGAGGTGATCGCTGCCACAGCAATCATCGTGAACAGTCCAGGATAGTTGGGAAGCAAGACTTGGGGAGCAAAGGGAGAGATCTAATGCTGATGATGCTCCACCTGAGTGGTGGATGAAGGTGTTACTGCCATCATTCAGAAGGGTTAGAGCATTTTCATCGATGAAACGCTCGATTTCGATTCCGCGGGCATTATTGGATGGGTTTCCCCATCGTGGAGAGTGTGCGTTGAGATCGCCCATCAAAAGAACTGGGGAGGAGATTTGGTCCATGATTCGGGAAAAACGAGACTTGGGTCATTCCATATGAAGTGACCGAGAAAAAATGCAAACGTGCAATCGACTTTCTTAGAATTAAATGAAATTTTGACCAATTGTTTATGTATGGGTTATACACCAAAATCCAAAATTTCGTAGTGATTGGACCTCCCCACGATTAATACGACCATCCCCCTTTTCGGACAAATGTATGAAACCCATCATTTTGTTTTGTTAATATCTCTGGAACTGTGAGGTCTATAATGAATCTAAGGTAACCATTCGAAAGGAGATTTTTCAAGGAATTTATAAAAAAATATTTTTTTGATGTGCAGTGTTGTAAAAATAAACAATTTTTAAGTTTTTGTCCGAAAAATGCATTTTTTACCCAATGAGTATAATTTTATTTAAAAAATAACCTCACTAACGTGTTCTTTTCATTCCTTGTCGTGTTTTTGGACGAGCCGGACGTACAATCTTCCGTGTCTCATCACGTGGCGCGCTTTGATCCCGTAGAGTTTTTTTTCCCTCAAGCGGAGCGGAGGGTCGTTTTTATATCTTTAAGTTCCCTACGCGAGTGATAAGTTGGGTCACAAGGTGATTGTCCAACCGACTTTTGGAAGCGAGCTGTTTTAGCAAAGCTATCGCAGTCTCGTGAGAAAGTAAAGTTTTTTTTCCTGAAAGCATTACGGTGACGACAAACAGCAGCAGAGTCGCCGTCACCTAAAAAACTACCTACTCGGGAGAGTAGGCAGCAAACAGGCTAAGTAAAATATTGTATCCCATTGTCCCGTTGAATTCGATTCATCCACACTTCAGTGGTGCCGGTTTGTGTTCTGCCTATAGGGGATTTTGTGTTAATTACATGGACGAAGAAAAAGGAGGCGAAACGCCCCCCAAAGACAATATAATTCGCACGCGATTCTACCAAGCTTCTTCGCCTGGGCCGTGGGTTGTTTACTTTCGGCAGAAAGTGAAAAGTATTGATTTTCTAGGAATCAAACGTGACTTGACGCGTCGTTTTCCGAAAACTGATTTTCATCAGATTAATCGGAACAAACTACGTGTAACTGCACCTACATATCAGGATGCAAATGCTATCGCAAAAGACCAACTGTATAATGTAGAATATTTGGTTTATGTCCCCTCGCGGGAGGTCGAAATCGAAGGTGTGATCAACGCAGCGAGCCTGACTTGCAAGGATGTACTTGCGGGAAAAGGCCGCTTAAAGAATGCAATACAGTCTACCGTGGATATTTTGGATTGCAAGGAGTTGCATTCAGCTGCCATGGTAGATGGTAATAAAGTGTATTCTAAGTCAGGTTCGCTTCGGGTGACGTTCGCCGGTTCGATTCTCCCAAAATATGTAGATATTGAAAATATGTTATTTCCGGTGCGACTTTTGTGCCGCGGGTGTTCAATTGTACCAACTGCAAACAGTTGGGGCACACCGCCGAGTTTTGCGACAACAAGCCCCATTGTGGCAAATGTTTTGAAAAGCACAGGGAGGAGTCCTGCCAACAACAAGTTACAAAGTGCGCTTATTGTGGCATGGACCCTCCCCATGGTTTGCAAGAATGCCCGGTGTACAGAAAGCGCACCCAAAAGGTGAAGCGTTCGTTGGTACAGCGCTCCAAGCAGTCGTATGCGGAAATGGTGAAGTCGCAAGACACATCCGCAACTGCCAACGCAACGGCTGCTATTTCAGCTGCCGTTCAAGTTAGTGATTTTTATGATGTCATTTCCATAGACGAATCGGACTCTGACGTAGCCGATATGGATGATTCTGCGGAGGTACACGTACCCGAAAAGAGGAAGAAACTGTCTTCCCCGGGATTGCGCCGTAAGAAAACAAAATCATCCCTAGAAGCTTGCCGAAATCTGATGGTAATGGGGGATTATTTAAAATTCCGAAGCAGCCTGTCTATACTGCTCCTTTTGACCCATGTTGCAGTAAGACATTCCGCCATTGCCTAAAACTGATGTTACAAAGAAACATCAGTCAAGGAATATCTCTCAGCAGAAAACTGCTACTCGCACTTCCAAGAAAAGAATCTCGTCCAAGCGAGGATTGATATCCTTTAAGGACCTTGTGGATCGTATTTTGAACTTATTCAATATTCCGAATTCATTGAGGCCAATCATTGACCTCTTTATTCCAACAGTTGAAAGTTATCTGAAGCAATTGACTGTCTCATGGTCCCTTCTTGCAGAAATCGTATCTTTCGATGGATAATACGGCCAATACCCAAGATACAATCACTGTGCTGCAGTGGAACTGCCATAGTCTAAAAATAAACTAGACGTGTTCAAGTTTTGATTCGCAATTCTGATTGTGATATATTTGCACTTTGTGAAACATGGCTCTCTTCTGAAGATGAAATCAACTTCCACGATTTTAACATTATTCGCCAAGATCGGGATGATCACTATGGTGGCGTTCTTTGGGGATAAAAAATGTTACCCTTTCTACAGAATTCCCATTCCGGTAGTTAATGGCTTAGAAATCGCCGCTTGCCAAGTAACTGTAAAGAATAAAGATCTTTGCATAGCTTCAGTATATATTCCTCCTAATGCCTCGCTTAATCGTCGGCATCTTTGGAGCGCAGTCTCTTCTATCATCCCCAGTTTTAATACTGGGTGATATGAATGCACATGGTATTGCATGGGGCGAAACCAGAGACGATAACAGAGCGCCCATTTTTTATGATTTGTGCGACGATTTCAACTTGAATATTTTGAACACAGGTGAAGTAACTCGAATAGGACCAAATGGTCAACAAAGCCGTATTGATCTGTCCTTATGCTCAAATTCACTATCATTAGATTGCACGTGGAAGGTAATCCAAGATCCCCATGGTAGTGATCACATGCCTATAGTCGCTACAATCAAAAGTGGCTATCAACGATCAGAGTCAGTTAATGTTCCTTTTGACCTCACGAGGAATATCGATTGGCAAAAATTTGCATCGGCGGTAAAAATCGGTATTGAATCAACTGATATACTGGATGAATATCGATTCCTTACCGAATTAATTCATAAAAGTGCACTAGAAGCTCAGAAACGACGCGTTCCAAGTACATCTATCGTAAGAAGACCAGCCACTCCTGGATGGGATGGTGAATGTACTAAGTTGTATTCCGAGAAATCTGATGCATTCAAGGCTTTCCGTAAACATGGAAGGTCTGAGCTTTTTGAGGAGTACCTGAGACTTGAAAGAAAGCTCAAAAACCTTCTCAAGGCTAAAAAACGTAGCTACTGGCGACGTTTTGTCGAGGGACTATCACGAGAAACCTCAATGACAACACTTTGGAAAACGGCCCGCAACATGCGGAACCGCATTTCCACCAATGAGAGTGAAGAATACTCCAATCGATGGATATTCAACTTCGCAAAAAAGGTCTGCCCAGATTCCGTACCAGCAGAACCGCTATTTCGAGAATCAGTCACTGATCCCGGTTCTTTGGGTGGACCATTCTCAATGCTGGAACTTTCTATGTCTCTTCTTTCATCGAATAACTCTGCTCCGGGATGCGATAACATCAAATTCAATCTTCTTAAAAACCTCCCAGATATCGCTAAAAGACGATTACTTGACCTGTACAACTGTTTCATGGAGTACAACATTGTGCCCCCAGAATGGCGACAGGTCAAAGTAATAGCTATTCAAAAGCCTGGAAAACCAGCGTCTAATCACAATTCATACCGACCGATTGCCATGCTATCATGCATGAGAAAGTTATTGGAGAAAATGATTCTTTCAAGAATCGACCATTGGGTCGAGCAAAATGCATTACTATCAAATACTCAGTTTGGCTTTAGAAAATGTAAAGGAACAAACGATTGTCTAGCGTTGCTCTCTTCAGATATTCAGCTGGCCTTTGCGCACAAGGAGCAATTGGCTTCAGTGTTCTTGGATATTAAAGGCGCTTTTGATTCAGTTTCCATAGAAGTACTGTCAAACAATCTGAACAGTAGTGGATTACCCGTTATTTTAAATAATTTTTTGTACAATTTGTTGTCAGTAAAACATATGAACTTTACTCTCGGCACTCTGACAACTTCCAGAAACAGCTACATGGGCCTTCCCCAAGGATCATGTCTAAGTCCTTTGCTTTATAATTTCTATGTGAAAAATATTGACAATTGTTTGGAAGGACAATGCACGCTCAGACAACTTGCTAAGAGGTCCATGTGCAAATGTCTTGCAAGGACCATTGCAAAGAACCCTAAATAATCTGACTGTTTGGGCCAGACATTTGGGGATCGAGTTTTCACCGCAAAAAAACTCAGTTGGTTGTGTTTACTAGGAAGCGGTACCCAGCTCAACTGAAACTAAAGCTGTTGAAAGATGAGATCAACCAATCTTTATCCTCCAAATACCTTGGGGTCGTGTTTGATTCTAAATGTACCTGGAAACTTCATTTTGAGTATTTGATAGAAAAATGCCGGAAAAGGATCCATTTTCTACGTTCTATCTAACATGGTGGGGTGCTCACACGGAAGACCTCATCAAACTCTATAGAACGACTATTCTCTCTGTTTTAGAGTACGGCTCATTTTGCTTCCTCTCAGCAGCTGATTGCCACTTAATCAAACTGGAACGAATTCAATATCGTTGTTTGCGTATTGCTCTTGGCTGTATGCATTCAACGCATAATATGAGCCTGGAGGTGCTTGCTGGAGTTACTCCTTTAAAGCACCGTTTCTGGGAACTCTCACTTAGAATACTGATCAAATGTGGAACAAGTAACACACTTGTCTTAGAAAACTTCGATAATATGCTTGACCTGGTTCGTCAGTCAAGATTTCTGAGAGTCTATCTCAATTACATATCGTCAGATCTTTGTCTTCCATGTTATAACCCACCTCGAGTTAACTTCACCAACGACAGTTCCTCCATTGAATACGATCTGTCCATGAAACATGCTATTCAAGGAATACCAGATCATCTTCGAAATATTTCTACTCCCTTGATTTTCACTGAAAAATACCATCATGTCAATTGCAACAACAGATATTTCACTGATGGATCTCGCATCAACGGATCCACTGGTTTCGGTGTCTTCCACGAGAATTCAACCACCTTCCGAAAACTTCAAGAACCGTGTTCGGTTTATGTTGCTGAGCTGGCAGCAATTAGTTTCGCTTTGGGGATAATTTCCAATCAGCCCGTAGACCATTATTTCATCTTCTCGGATAGTCTTAGTTCTATCGAGGCACTCCGGTCGATGAAACCTGTTAAGCACGCATCTTACTTTCTTACAAACATAAGAGAGCAGATGCGTGATTTGGTCGAAAGATCATTCAAGATTACCTTTGTATGGGTCCCATCCCATTGCCTAATCTATGGCAATGAGAAGGCGGACACGCTAGCAAAGGTGGGCGCACAGGAAGGTGAAGTTTATGCTAGACAAATCTCGAATAACGAGTTTTTCCCATTAGTCCGTCAGAGTACTCTTCAAAATTGGCAAATGAATTGGTCACACAATGAACTTGGACGGTGGCTATTTTCCATAGTTCCTAAAGTTTCTGCGCGAGCGTGGTTCAGAGGTGCGGACTTAAGCCGAGGCTTCATTCGCACGATGTCGAGGCTTATGTCCAATCACTATTCACTAAACGCACATCTCTATAGAATAAATCTGGTCGATAGCAGCCTATGTAGGTGTGGAGCCGGTTACGATGACATCGATCACGTAGTTTGGTATTGCACGGAAAATGACGCGTCAAGAGTGCAACTATTGGATACCCTTGTGGCCCGAGGTAAACAACCCTACAGGGAAGTAAGAGGTGTTTTGGGGATCGAGATGTGGTTTACATACAGGCCAACTATGCTTTTCTTTGCTCATCTGACATAAAAGTCTAATACCTCTGTTTTTTCTCAGTTTTTTTTTCTTGTCTTTGTCTTATTGTTCCGTGTACCACGAAGCTATGGCCATCCGGAAGATGCTCCCTGATGAACTGAATCATACGAACCATAATTCGAGCACGACGCTACGCCACACCAGTCACGACGTCAATAACCCGGATGTGCAGCTGAAATAACCTAAACCTAAATCCCTACCCCGTCCGTCCTGAATAAAGTAATCTCTAACCTTGAGTCACCACGAGTATTTTGGTCTTTGTCCCTTCCCAACTAACTGTTAATGATAAGATGATATACACATTGTATTGATATCATACTTAAGAATTGCGGCTCCGCAAAGTGTCACACACGACTGAGCCTTCCAAATAAATGAAATGGTTAAAAAAAAAAAACGTGTTCTTTGGCCATTTTTACATTGGAAACGCTTGAAACCCCGAGGTACTATGTTCCGATCTTGAGATACAGGATTTTAAAAATGAAAAGTACTTTTTTCACTGTGAACATTGAATATTTTTACCAATTTCCGAACATACACACACATTCGCATTGACACATACACACACACAGCTCAATTGGTTGCTTCCCCACTTTCTGCATCGCGTTTGAAATTTATATGAAGATTAGCATGGATTTTTTTTGCATTCTTGCTCCTAGCGGCTTTATTTTATCGTTAATTCAATCATCTGACTCAAGCATATAGCATATATAGTTAGCATATAGTCTGAAAGATGCCGAAAAAGTTTGCTGAAGAATAAGCATTGCTGGAAATTTTACAACGCTTGGGAGTTTGATTGTTGAAATGTTTCTGCCAGCACTATACTACAATTTGTTCCTCAGTCCTAAAAAAATAAAATTTTTGAAATAACGCTCAGTTGAATGATTGGTACATACACGTATTTTGGCATTGCTGGCAGAATAAACAATTTTGATCGTCGTTCCAGCAAGGATTACTCACAAAAACTCCATATTATATTCATGAGTTCACACATGGATTTTTGCAATGGGGTTAGCGAAATGGATTCCATATTTTCGACACATATATTCCATGGGCCCACATGCATTGCATAAGTGTTCACACATACTATCCATCTGGGTCATAGTATCCATGTGTGAATTTGTATGCAATTAGGTATGTGCCGACGCATGATATGCATATTTCAAAATACATGGATTTTTCCCATAAAGTATGTGTCGATTTTCCTGAAGAAGACCATTTTTATGATGTTTGTTTTTGGTCTACTATTTTCATATTTTGACAATATACATACACAGTTGACAATTTTCGATTCCTTGGTGAGTGACTGAGAGCTCATGGCTGTCGTCAAATCACATTTGGGTGCTGTGAAGTGTGGGTTTAATTCCCGTGGTAGTAAGATGAAAACTTTTCGTGGATAGTTCTCCTCTGGTCGACTAGTATTGACATTAAGCTTTTCTTCTGCCTTGTGTATAACTACAAAATTCGTTTGAAAATTGCATCCAACGTTTTTTGCCATTTTCAACCCTCTTACCTCCCACTTGTCACAAATAGTCACAAATCACCCTCTTCTTCTGAAAGTACAAGTATCATTTACTTAATGATTTGCCTTTTTCATACCCTTTTCCCAAAATAACATAGTGAAAGTCTACTTCCTTATGAGCTACTTTATTCTTCCCTTTCTCGTACACTAAGCGTTCTTAAAGGCTATATGTTCGCTTCGAAAACAAACTTTTTATAGAAGGCCCGGGGATCCATAGTGTTGTATACCAATCGATTCAGCTTGAGGTGAGTTGATGTCTGTGTGTGTGTGTGTGTGCAGAAAAGTTTCATCCACTTTTTAGGCACTTGCCCTTAACCGATTTGCTCACAACATGTTGCATTTTACGGGAAATCCTGTCCCATTGTTTGCTATTTAAATTTGACTGGTTCGGACTATGGACTCGAAACATATGGTCAAAATACTATTTTCAAAATGCACGAGAAGTGCACCATTCCCGCAAGGTAAATTAATCAAGGTTTTTTAGATAATCATATCGTTTCCTCTGTCGTAATTGCCTTTCGTATGTCTTTTTTTGCTGTTTTTAAGAAAATGTTTGTTTCTATGATTAAAACACGAGTCTTTCGGTGAACTTAATCCAACGTTATTTTGTAAGAATAGAATAGTAAAAAAAAAAGATTTCGGCTCCGTAACGCTTAACAGCATATGAGCCGAAAGCTTTTGAAATAAATTAATGATCTATAAAATTAAAAAAAATCTTTCCATAGCAGGTGAAATACTATAGTACCTATGTGAGTAATAGTTTAATAGTACGCTTTACAACAATACAGAAATGTTATTTTTTCCAAAGTGACTACGTTGCCAAGTACATTATTTTCTATTCAATGTTACATGTTTTACAATTTCTTTTAAGAAAACAATATCTTGGAATTCTTGGCAATTTTATAAAAACACTCTAGCAAAAAGGGTAAAGGTTGGGTGGGTATGCATAACAAAATCTTATGTGATTGATAAGCTCCATATGAATCATATTACATTCAAAACTCTATAACTCGAGAACGGCTCATAGTACCTTGGGGTTTCAAGTGTTTCTTATGCAAAATTCTCTGGAGAACACGATGCTGGTGTTATTTTCCAAATAAAAATATACTCATTGGCAGAAAAATACAATTTTATACTTAAAACGCAAAAACAATGCAGATGGCAACACTTCTACTAAAAATCGATATTTTTCTCAAAAAGTTTGGAGAATTCTCTTCAAAATGCCTAAAAAGAAGTTATTTGTAGCTTAAAAACTGTCCGAGATATGAGTCGTTCAAAAATATGGTTTTACAAATCGTCAAAAACGGGGGGTGCTCGCATTTGCCGAGGGGTTGTCCAATCATCAAATAAATTTGGGTTTTCACATATAATCGGTAGATAAACAAATCCACAAAATTTGATAAATATTGGTGTAAGTCGATTACAAGTGGTTCGGTCACTTGGTATGGAATGACCCACTTAATTGTTTTGTTTGATAGTTTATTGGGGGGAAGATAGATGGAGATGAGGGTTATTTTGAGGGGAAAGCCAATTTCGACGGCTATTGCTTGTAGGGATGAGGAAATATCAATTTGTCGTTGTGGAATATCTGCTTTAATCGCCAGGGCAGTACCGTTGCTTGAGGGGTTTTCAGGGTTTTCGCAGATATAAATATTATAATCCTTGATAAAAGAGGGGGGTATTTTAGATTTTGGAGCCATGGTTTCTTGTAATGCTATTGCGATTGGGTTAAATTTGGAGACTAGTAGTTGTAATTCGGACCGTTTGCTTCGGAGACCATTAATGTTCCATTGCAAAGCAAAGGATGTTGATTGAGCAGATTGATGGGAAGCAGATTGATTACTTATTGGGTTTGTGTTGGCCATTTGTGGTTTGATGAGGGGGGATCAGACGGGTGGGGTACTTAAAGCTTTGCTTTTCATCGGGGGTAGTGTTGGGGTTTGCTGAGTTTTTTGGGTTTCCAGGGGGATAGCCGGAGTCGGAAGGGTTTTGGTCCAGAATATCGAATGGATTAACAGAGGTTTTTTTTGTTGAATGGGGAATGGATTTCCGTTGTGGGGTGACGCTTATGTTTGGCAACGCTTGACTTCAAAAGAGCAGCACTTACCTGAGGGGACGAGTCGGCCACTTGTGTCGAGATTCCGTTGGTTGTCATCTGCTTCACGCTGGAATCGGTTTCCATCTCGGACCAGCTGCCGTCTTCCTTCGTCGCTTCCTTCCGCTTGTTGCGCTTCTTCTGTTTCTTTTCCTTCTTCTTCTCCAGCTCTTCTATTCTGGAAGTCAGTTGGGCGATGGTTTCGGTCAGCTTTCGGATGGTTTCGTCCTTTGCCTTTGAAGGGCTTGCCGGGTTGTGACCAGTCTTTGTTGGACTTGACTGACTGCCGCGTAGGAGCCGCCACCTGCCTGGATTTGCTTCATTGCCTCCTGCTGGGTGATTCCTTTGGTGAACCGGAGTCGAACGGTTTCCTTCTCCATTGCGTAGACTGGGCATGACCGATTGGTTGGGCCGTGTTCGCCTTGGCAATGAAGGCAGAAGGGAGTGGCGTTGCATTTGTCGACAAACTCGTGGGTTCCGGAGCAGTTCCTGCATTTAGCGGTGCCCTTGCACCGGAGCTTAGAGTGACCGTACGCGTAACACTTGTAACAGATCAGGGGGTCCGGGATGGACATTCATGTTCTTACCCGCAGGGGTCCGACCTTGATGTATTCCGGTACCAATGTCCCGTTGAGTGTGATGATAAAGCTATGTCCATTTAGAATCCGGAATAATAAAATAATCTGTATCTCGGTAACGGATTGACGTACAAAGAAGGTTAATACATCAAAACAAGAGTAATTCATTGTACTTTAAGGAAAAATTATTGATACAAATAATTTCTTCTTGTTTCTAGTGAAAATTCGCACCTTCTTCTTTATTCCTCTCATCAAAAGTTGCACACGTCCGGAGTCAACTTCTTTGGCACATTTGTTCCACATTTTGGTCATTTGAGTCGCGTCCCGAGCTGTTTTCCACTTTTTTCACTTTTCTTAAGCTTCCGCTTCATTACTGCCCAAAATGTCTCGATGGGCCGGAGCTGTGGGCAGTTGCGTGGATTTATGTTTTTATCGATGGAATTTTTGTTATTATCGCGGTACCACTGGATGACTTCCCGGCTGTAGTGACAACTCCCCAAATCTGGCCAAAACTTCACGGGACCTTTATGGGCTTTATGGAAGGTTGACCGCGGTTTTTGAGACATTCCTCCTTGTACAGCCTCGAGTCCATCGTCTTATTCGTCACAAACACTTAGGTCTTTGCCCCACAGTTGCATGTCCCTTACCAAAATCATCCGTTTTTTTGCAAGTTTGTCCAAAAATTAAACTTAAACTTCGCAGGAACTACTCCTCGTGCCGTCACCATGTAGAATTTTTGGCTAGGAAGCTGTCTGAAATCCATTTTGACGTAGGTTCCATCGTCGATGAGCAGGATTATCAACGTGGGTGTGCAGTCTTTTGTTGGTGGCAATATAGTTGACACTGCCTTAGAAAAGGTTAAACCGCGCTTTGCGGAATCCCGATCAAAATGGCTTTCTTGTATTCAATTAAGCCCGTAAATTTGAATGGATGCAATCATTAACAGAAACCAGGCTTCCACGCCAAACGCCGTTGCCACCGAAACAGTCCATTTTTGGAAAAACCTTTCTTTTCAGAAAATGCTGGTCCTGAGAAGAACCAATTTTCTTTCCCCAATGCGCCTTTCCAACAACTAACTGACATCACAATTTGTAATAAATTTTCAGCATCGCCACTGGTGGCGCGGAATCGCAACAGTGCTTTTTTATAGTCAACCCTTTCTTCATATGAAATGCTGGTTCGTTGAGATTGAATGATCTGCAGCAACACACCAAAGACCACCACCAATGCCACCAATTAATCGAATGGTCCAAAAAAATTGAAAATCCATCCAGAAACGACTGAGATATTAAAGTTTAAAGTCTATCATATTTTGGAGACGGTCCCCGATTTTTGCAATCGTAAAGTGTACCCCAATATAGAAAAGACAGACGTAGTCCTACGTCAAAAATACAGGTCAAATCATTTATAGTAAAGATCATTCATACACATTATGAAAAAAATCGTAGAACTTTTTTTCGACTCTATTCTTTTTTATGGAATTGCTTAATAGTGATATAGATTGTAAACACCATAAAGAATCTCGACTCCGTGTTATACACGCCTGAGCCTGTCAAATAAACGTAATATAAAAAAATACTGTATAGCATGTTCGATCCAGCAGTATTCAAAAAAAGTTCCCAAAATATAACTTATATCACATATCTAGAGATGTCGTAAAATCCCGATTAATCGATTAGTTACTAATCGATTGATGTCGTAAAATTCTGATTAATCGATTAGTAACTAATCGATTACTCACGATTCATCTCGATTATTGAATCGATTAATCGTTGGGTAATAATCGATTCAAAATTAATCGATTATCACAACGATGAATCGATTAATCGAAGTAATCGATTAATTTGTGACATCTCTACACATATCTCCATCACTTAATCTCATATCACTCGATGATATAACACCTATTTGTTCAATACGAAGTTGCCTTGAACTAAATCCTGTTTGTCCTAAATTCTCATTTACTTCTGAAACATTGTCTACATCCTTTACTTAACCCTTACTCGTACATGTCGGACTGATGCAACAAACCACAAACTAAAGCACACACACGCTACAATCCCAATTCCCGTCTGGGAGATGATAAAACAAGTTGAGTGAAGGAAGAAATTCATCACCCCCGTCCAAATTCTTGTGCTTTCGGTTCCAGCCGGGACCGTCATCGCCAAAAGAGGGCGCAACAGAATTGTACGCCTGAGACAATCACGAATCAATGGGGGTGGTGGTGGTTGTGGTGATGGAATGACAATCGGGACCAGGATCAGGAAGTGAATGCCGAAAAAGGCAGAAGAAAAATGACACCAACCGATGGGCGGTGAAATGAGAAATGATGTCTTCGTTTACCCTTTCACTTTGGCGGCGTTCTGGACCATCACATCGGTGATGCGGGGTCGAGATGCAGTTTCGCCTAACAGTGGATCGTCGTTACGGTGTTTGAGTTTCAAGTTAGATAAAGGTGCACAAGACTCCTTTGGCGGAAATTGAAATTGCTCACTGCGTCAGTTTTGGGCTACCGAGATGCAGAGGAGATTCCTTGAAACGATTCGAACATCCCGCATCCGGAGGGGTTTGCTACATGTCACAGGATATGTGTAAGTAAACATCTTATAGAAGAAGGACGATGCAGTATTAGGTGCTCCACACTTTCCTGGAGGGGGAGACGGGGAGAAGCTACACAGGCAACGTTGTACGACTTTGGGAATACAAGCTCATCCGGGATAAGAGGAATAAGTATGTCTTGGCTGAGGCTGGCAGAGAAAGCGGAAGACACATTTCGATTAAGATTTCAACGAAGATTATGTTACATAAGAAGGATTTTTATGCGCGATCCTGCATTGCATGCCGGGAGCAGAATGGAATTCACTCGTCATGTGGGAAAAATGCTCTCTGCGGCTGATTGTTCCCAAGGCGATGCTTCGATGTTTTTCTTACAGAAGAGGATAATAACATTGAGGTTGACTTTAAGGAAGAATGTAGCGGGAGAAATGTTTGGAATTGGGATTTGGATGTTCACTGCTTGAAACCATAGCAGTGAAAAGTTTTCTTTCAAGAACGTTCAGCTAATTTGGGTATATCGTTTACTTTTTGAATGTCTACTGTATTTTATGAGCGAGTATGATGGAATATTTCCCATACTAGGAAAGCTGAAAAATTGCTATATTTCCTACACGAACTAATTGATGCCTATTTAGAAATAATATGTTTTCTAAAAAGAACTTAGAAGAATTGTCCCATACACAAAAAATACTCGATATTTTAAATTGATTCATTTTTTTTCTTCATACTTTGCAGATTTATGGCATTTTTATTGTATGAAAATAATTAATTTTGGGTGTATCAAAAAACAAATCTGACAATTATTTGACAAAATCATGGCATATACAATTTTTATCGTTTTCTTTTATTACTTTGTTTACTATTTTCTCGTTTTGCTTTGCACAAGAAAGATGATGTTTTTGAGGTAGAATGCATTTTTCAATCTTAATCATGTTTCGTTCGAGAGGGGTGAGATTCACTGCGCGCTACTAGGTTCTCTGCATTTGTATTTTTTTAATTTATCCCATTTGATTGATTGGTGACATTTGTTCATTTCATTCAATGGCCCAATTTGTCCATTTATTTAATTGCTGAAATATGGTTCCTTGATCACATCTAAGAATTGCATATTACTACACATGATTTAGTACAAGATTTGCTTCTGGTGTCAGTATCTATTGGCTGATCTTCTTTCGTCAACAACACGTGTAATGACCGGCTTAGAGCTGCAAAGAAAGTGAACAACAGAAGGCTTCCGATCTGCATGTGAATACGCAGGTCTTCTTCCCACCAACAACAACGACGGCACGCGGCAAAGATTCCATCAATTCCAATTCATTCTTTGAAATTTCTCAGCAATTTATCACTTGCGACAGGGCATGAAAAGACGTCGACAACACGCATCAACGCGCGCGACGCTGCTGTGTGTGGCAGTTGTCTTGCTTCTCACACGCAGTCCCGTGCATGCATCGTGGATGGCAGGAAGGGTCCTATCATCATGTCTTCTTTTCGGTGGAGTTTGAAAGAACCATTTCCATGTTTGACAACAAGTGAGGTTATGTGGGTGGGCGGTGCGTAGAATTTGAATCTTGAATCCACTTCACGCATATGGCAATCTGTATCAATCAATCAATCTTTTATCAATCCGTGAGGACTGAGATTTGCGAGCTTGTTATTGTCGCACTGAAGGCGCGCTGACGCAGGGTACCGCTCTGTTGTTCGACAATTGAACATGCGTATGATGAATAGGAATAAAATATTATGGGTGATTCGAGAAGACGATTTCCAGTCGGCACGATAAATGGGTTGATTTTGATGGATTTCTCACAGTAACATAATGCGATGCTTGTTAAATTTTATTTTTATCACAGGTCGTTTTGGAAAGTGTCGTGTAGGGCGATGATAATTGTAGTACACCAATAATTATGCCAACAAGGTTTCAATAATATAGCTTTAAATACATTACATCTCAATTGATCTTAAAATTAATATAAAGAAACGATAAAATACACAGGAAAAAAACTGTTTTGGAGTTTGGATCAATGCGTCTACCAGGTCAACTGCACTCGTTAGCTATCTGAAATCGACCAGTCATGTCCATACTAGTCCGTAAAACCCGCGCGTCTGATTTGCAACAGAGTTGTATCCAGACCAGACATTTTAGATTCTTCAAACTGTTCTAGAGTTTGAATCAATTGGTCTACCAGGTCAACTGCGTTCAATACAACTTTGACATCAGCCAGTCATGTTCATACAAGTCCTTAGAGCCCATGTGTTGTACCCAAAACAGGTGTTCTAAATTCTCCCAACTTTTTTGGAATTGGGATCAATAAGACTACCAGGTCACTACGCTCGATACAAATCTCACGTAGACCAGTCATGTTTATACAAGTCCGTAGTAGTCCGCCGATGATTTTCTTATGCCACTGTTTCCAGTAAACTTTTCCAAGGAATTCCAGGAGGAACAACTTCTTGGAGAACTGCTTGGAACAACTTTCTGAGGAATTTCTTGATGAAATCCAGAAGGTACTTTCGGAGGAATTCCTTGTGGAACTTCCTGAGGAATTCTTGAAAGAACTTCGGTAGCAATACCTGGAGGAACTACCGGAGGACTTCCTGGAGAAGCTTTCGGGGGAATTCCTGGAGAAGCTTTCGGGGGAATTCCGGGAAAAGCTTCCGGAGGAATTCCGGGAAGAATTTCCGGAGGAATATTTGGAGGAACTTCCGGAGGAATTCTTGGAGGATTTCCCGGAGGGCCTTTCGGAGGAGTTCCTGGAGGAACTTCTTGAGGATCTCCTGGTGGAACTTCCGGAGGAATTCCTGGAGGAACTTCCGGAGGAATTTCTGGAGGAACTTCCGGAGAAATTTCTGGAGGAACTTCCCGGAGGAATTTCTAGAGGAACTTCCCGGAGGAATTTCTGGAGGAACTTCCGGAGGAATTCCTGGAAGAACTTCCGGAGCAATTCCTGGAGGAACTTCCGGAGGTATTCGTGGAGAATTTTCTGTAGGAAATCCGGGAGGAGCTTCTGGGAAAATTTTGGAGCAACTTCCAGAGGAATTTCTAAAGTTAATCCTGGAGGAACTTTTGGAGGAATTCCTGAAGGGACTTCCGCAGGACTTTTGGGAAGAATTCCTGGAAAAACTTCCGAAGGAATTCCTCGAGGAACATCGGACCAATTGATTCAAACTTTAGAATAGTTTGGAAAACCTAGAACATTTGGTTCGGGTATTACTGAGCTTCAAATCATACGCGTGTGCTTTCAGTATTTATATGGATAAGATTGGTTGCTGTCAGATTTGCATCGAGCGCAGTTCACCTGGTAGACCAATTGATTCAAAGTCCAAAATAGTTTTGAGAACCGAGAATATTTGGTTCGAGAAAAACTGAGTGGTAAAACATACGCATGGACTCTAAGGACTTGTATGGTCATGACTGGTTGATCTCAGATATCTTTCGAGTGCAGTTGATCTGGTAGATCAATTAATCCAAACTCCAGAGTACATTGGAGAGTCTAGAATATCTGGTTTGGGCATATCTGAGTTGCAAATCATACGCGTGGGCTCTACGGACCCGTATGAACATGACTGGTTGATCTCAGATATCTGTCGAGCGCAGTTCAGCTAGTAGACGAATTAACCCAAATTTCAGAAGAGTTCAGAGACCCTGGAATATCTTGAAAAGTAGAAAATTTAAAAATATAAAAACTTAAAAATTTAAAAATTTAAAAATTTAAAAATATAAAAATATAAAAACTTAAAAATTTAAAAATTTAAAAATTTAAAAATTTAAAAATTTAAAAATTTAAAAATTTAAAAATTTAAAAATTTAAAAATTTAAAAATTTAAAAGTTAAAAAATTAAAAATTTAAAAAATTGAAAATTAAAAAATTAAAAAATTTAAAAGTTTAAAAATTTAAAAATTTAAAAATTTAAAAATTTAAAAATTTAAAAATTTAAAAATTTAAAACTTTAAAAATTTGAAAATTTAAAAAATTTAAAATCTAACAATTTAAACATTTAGAAATTTTAAAATTTTAAAATTAAAAAATTTAAAGATTTTTGATTTAAAAATTCAAAAATTAAAAAAAAACATAAAAATTAAAAAATTAAAAAATTTAAAGATTTTCAATTTAAAAACTTAAAAATTTAAAAAATTAAAAAAATATAAAAATTTAAAAATTTAAAAATTTAAAAATTTAAAAATTTAAAAAATTTCATTAATTTAAAAATTTAAAAATTTAAAAAAAATTAAAAATTTAAAAATTTAAGAAATTAAAAAATTAAAAATCTAAAAATTTAAAAATTTGAAAATTTAAAAATTTGAAAATTAAAAAATTTTAAATTTAAAATTTAAAAGTTAAAAATTAAAAATTTAAAATTTGAAAATTAAAAATTTAAAATTTAAAAATTTAAAAATTTAAAAATTTAAAAATTAAAAAATTTGAAGATTTAAAATTTAAAAATTTAAAAATTAAAAAATTAAAAAATTTAGAAATTAAAAATTTAAAAATTTAAAAATTCAAAATTTAAAAATTTAAAAATTTAAAATTTAAAAATTTAAAATTTAAAAATTTAGAAATTTAAAATTTAAAAATTTAAAATTTCAAAATTTAAAATTTAAAATTTAAAAATTTAAAATTTAAAAATTTAAAATTTAAAACTTAATAATTTAAAAATTTAAAAAATTTAAAAATTTAAAAATTAAAAATTAAAAATTGAAAATTTAAATGTTAAAATTTAAAAATTTAAATGTTAAAATTCAAAAATTTAAAATTCAAAAATTTAAAAAATTAAAAATTTAAAAAATTTAAAATTTAAAATTTAAAATTTAAAAATTTAAAATTTAAAATTTAAGAAATTAAAATTTTCAAATTTAAAATTTAAAAATTTAAGGAAATAAAAATTTGAAAATTTAAAATTTAAAAATTTAGAAATTAAAAATTTAAGAATTTAAAAATTTAAAGGTTTAAAAATTTAAAATTTAATAATTTAAAAACTCAAAAATTTAAAATTTAAAAATTTAAAATTTAAAATTTAAAATTTAAAATTTAAAATTTAAAATTTAAAATTTAAAAATTTAAAAATTTAAAATTTAAAAATTTAAAATTTAGAAATTTAAAATTTAAAATTTAAAAATTTAAAATTTAAAATTTAAAATTTAAAATTTAAAAATTAAAATTTAAAATTTAAAAATTAAAAATTTAAAAATTTAAAAATTTAAAATTTAAAATTTAAAATTTAAAAATCTAAAATTTAAAATGTAAAAATTAAAAATTTAAAATTTAAAAATTTAAAATTTAAAATTTAAAATTTAAAATTTAAAAATTTAAAATTTAAAATTTAAAATTTAAAATTTAAAAATTTAAAATTTAAATTGAAAATTTAAAAATTCAAAAAATTAAAAATTCTAAAATTTAAAAATTTTAAAATTTAAATATTTAAAAATTTAAAAATTTAAAAATTTAAAAATTTAAAAATTTAAAAATTTAAAAATTTAAAAATTTAAAAATTTAAAAATTTAAAAATTTAAAAATTTAAAAATTTAAAATTTCAAAAATTTAAAATTTAAAATTTGAAAATTTAAATTTAAAAATTTGAAAATTTAAAATTTAAAATTTAAAAATTTAAAAATTTAAAATTTAAAAATTTAAAAGTTTAAAATTTAAAAATTTAAAAATTTAAAAATTTAAAAATTTAAAAATTTAAAAATTTAAAAATTTAAAAACTTAAGAATTTAAAAAATTTAAAATTTAAAATTTAAAAATTTAAAAATGTAAAAAATTATAAACTTGAAAATTTAAAAATTTAAAAACTTAAAAATTTAAAAAATCAAACATTTAATGATTAAAAAATTTAAAAATTTAATAATTTAAAAATTTAAAGGTTTTAAAATTTAAGGTTTAAAAATTTGAAAATTAAAAAATTTAAAAATTTAAAAATTTAAAGGTTTTAAAATTTAAAAATTTAAAAATTTAAAAATTTAAAGGTTTAAAAATTTGAAAATTTTAAAATTTAAAAATTTAAAAAATTCAAAAATTTAAAAATTCAAAAATTTCAAAATTTTAAAGTTGAAAATTTAAAAATTTAAAAAATAAAAAAACAAAACAATTTTTTTTTGAATTTTCAATTTTTTTTCTTGAATATTTTTTCTAAATTTCTCCAAACGAATTCCTTTGAGAAGTTCTCCGAAAAAAAATTCCAGGAGTGCTTCTGAAAATTACTATAAAGAATGCCTTGGAAACATATGCGTGAATTCTTTCAGGAGTTTCTTCGCAAATTCCTCCAGGAGCAAGGATGTTAACGATCATTCAGTAATTTGCGTTCGATCATTTAGTATTTTGTCAATAACACATTCCAGAAACTGAATTTCAAAATATGTTGTATGGTGGACTTCTAGTGCGAAGGTTTTTCTACTACTTTGTCTAATGGTTCGTTATTAGAATTCAACTAATAACAAACTACTAAATGATCGAACGCAAATTATTGAATGATCGTACATCCTTGTCCAGGAGTATCATCAGAATTTCCCGCAAGTGTTCTTTCAGAAATATCTCCAGGAGTACGGAGTCGGTAATTCCTTTGAATTTTTTCCAGTGGTTCCCCAGGAATTGACTCCAAACATTCCTCGAGGAGTTCCTGCGAAAAATCCTACAGGAGTTTCTCCACAAATTCCTCTGAAAATTCCACCAGGAGTTCCCCCGGAGTTCCTTTATAAATACCTCCGGGAAAACCTCCAGAAGTTTCTGCGGAAATTCGTCACAAAATTCCTGCGGAAAACTCCCCAAGAGTTCCTTTGGAAATTCCACCTGGAGTTTCTTCAGAAATTCCTCCGAAAATTCTACCAGGAGGTCCTCCAGAAATGCCTCCAGGAGATCTCCGAGAAATTCCTTTAGAAGATTCTGCGGAAACTCTTCCAGAAGTTCGTACGCAAATTCCTCCAGGGGATACTTTAGAAATGCCTCCAGGAGTTTCTCCAGGAATACCTCCGGAAATTCCACAAAGAGGTCATACAAAATATCTTCCAGGTGTTCCTTAGGAAATTCAAGAGTTCCCAAGTGTTTCTCAAGATATTTCTCTCAAAATTCCTCCAGGAGATCCTCCTAACACTCCTATAGGAGTTCCTCCGGAAATTTCTCCAGAAATTTCATTGGAAATGATACCAAAACCTCCTTCGCAAATTCCATCGCATATTCCTACAGGAGTTCCTCCAGGATTTCTATCCAAAATTCCATTAGGAACTCCTCCACGAGTCCCTTTGGAAATTCTTCCGGAAATACCTACATGACATACTCCGCAAAATCCTCCAGAAGTTTCTCCGGAAATTTTTAAATGAGTTCCTCCGGAAAATATTTCTGGATTTCTTCCAGGATTTCTTTCGAATTTTTTAAGGTATTTTTGAAGAAACTTCCGGAGGAATTCCTGAAGGTGTTTCTGGAGGAGGGAGGAGCTTCTGATGAAATTTTCGAAGAGACTTGTAGGAATTTCCGAAGAAAATCCTTCAGGATTTTCTGAAGAAACTCCTGGAAAAAATTACGGAGAACTCTTGGAGGAATTCGGATTTGTGGAGGTATATCCGATGCAGTTTTTGGAGTTCTTTACGGAGGAACTTCTAGAGAATTTTTGGGTGGATTTTTTTAAGGAACTCCTGCCAGACTTTTCAAACTCCAGATAAATTCTTTTATGAGTTTCGATTAATCTTCTGGGTGATTGACCATAGAAACTTCTTGATAAATTTCAGGAATGCCCGGAGTAATTTCCAAAAACATTCTGTGAGAAATTTCCGGAAGTACTCCAGAGGAATTTCAGAAGAAATTTTTCAAAAAACTCCTGGCGGAATTTCCGTAGAAGCTGTTGGAGGTATTTCCGTAGAAATTCCTGAAAGAATTTCAGAAGGAACTCCTGAAGAAATTTCCGAAGAAACTCTTGGAAGAATGTCTGGAGGAATTTCTGAAGAAACTCCTGGAGGAATGTTCGGAGGTAAATCCGAATCAGATTTAGGAGTAATTTCCGTAGGAACTGCTGAAGGGACAGGCAGACTTTCCGTAGGAAATCTTGGAGGAATTTCGGGAAAAAAATCAGGATGTACTTCCAAAGGAACTGGCGGAATTTTTGAAGGAATTTGCGAAGGAAATTGTGGAAAAATTTCCGGGAAAACTATTTGAACAATTTTGGGGGAAATATCTGGCAGAAACCCTGGCGAGCTTGGAGGAAATCAAGAAATTCTAGGATGAATTTTTGAACGAACTCATGGAGGAATTTTTGAAGGAACTCATGGAGGAATTTCCGGAAGAACACACGGGAGAATATTTTGAAATTCTTTTAAACTTCCAAGATATTTTTTTCGTTTCGCATGTAAATATCTCAAGTCTTTTCACAATTTCTTCTAAATTTTCACGGAAAAATCTGAGAAAATTTCCACAGAAAATGCCTAGAAATTTTTGTATGGGAAATTGTTCTAAATTTTCACGGGAAATTATTCTGTTTGACTCTTCCAAGTCTTGCGAGAAAAGGCGTAGAACTGTTAATCCGAAGACGGCGAGTTCGAATATCGGTCCGGCCTAGGGTCTTTTTGAGTTCGAAACATTCACGGTTCCCTGGGCATAGTACATCCATCATACTTGCCACACAAGATAAATACCCATGCATTAGTGGCCATAGAAAGCATTCAGTTAACTGTGAAAATTGTTATAGAACACTAACTTGAGAGGCAGGCCAAATTTAGATGGGATGTAAGAAGAAAGAAGAAAAAGAAGAAGAGGACGAGGAGGAGGAAGAAGAATAAAATGAAGAAGAAGAAGAATAAGAAGTGTATGTAAAAGAGCCTAGCACAAATCTTCGTCCAACCGCTTAAAACACTTAGACCCAAATTGCGTTTCAAAGTTATTAATAGACTTGTTATCAACTGACTTGATTTCACAATCCTACACAAAACCGGATCTACCATTATCGTCCCTGAGACGGAGAAAAACAAAACCCACATAGTATGTGAGTATGAAGGAGCAGAACCAACAGACCGAAGAAAAAACAAGCCTGTAATTTATTGCTAATACCCTCGTACTTTAATATCATGAGAATGGCTCGGTCTAATTAAATTAAACAAATTCCTTCCAATCTGGGCGGCGGACCCTGCCCGTGCCTAGTTCTTCGGCGGCTGTTCCTTAGGAAGCACATAAGATAAACGCACATTTGTGACTGTAAGTGTGTATGTGTCTGATGGTTAACGTACATATGATCCTGATGGTCCACAGTCGAATCCGCAACGCTTTTTCATTTCTGCCGCAAATTGCGGCTTTTTGACTGAAACCGAATATCACCCACCCACTCAACTGCCTTGGACGGTTGCCTGAACGGAACTCAAATCGCATGGTGTTGGTAAGAAAATGGTACACTGGTTCTAGCTGAGACTCATTGTTAGTTTATACGAAAATTCACCGTTCGATGCTCCGCGTCAGGGATACCAGTTGATGACCATTAAAGAGAATCCGTTGGGTGTTTTAGATACACAACACATACACGTAACTACACAAATCCGTCGTCTCCGGATTGCGTCATCTTCACCGCGCAAAACGTTCGGCTAGTCCACCAAATCCCCAAACGCGCCAAGCCCATCAACTACCAGACCCGAAAGATATGTGAGAATCTTAGGAAATTGGGTAATGCTTTTCATCTGAACCCCTCCGGATCGGACTGACGTTTCGGTTAGTTAGGATAGTGCTTGCTAGTGCGGCCGGGGGGCGCCCGAGTGCGAGATTGAAATAACTATGCGTATAAATATGTCGCAATATCAGCAATCAACTTTTATCGAGCGAGGCGCAAGGACATCTTCCAACCGACTCGGCATGGATTTGCGTTGCCGAAGTGGGACTGGCGAACAGTGAAAGTGAAGCTGGCACTTTGCTGCGAGGGTAATTTCAATGTGGTCAAATTGAAAGAAAACATTACATGCTTGTAATTTAAAAAAAATACGTGTAAAAATACTACGCGCACTAGTTTGATCAGACCTAATTATAATAAGTTATGGCAATTATGAACAATAGTTGTGGAACTTTTGACCCTAAGCGGCGAACCTGTGCAGGCGCTGTTTTCCAGCAGACTAGTAGCTCTCACACATGTTTAATTAATTGTGATTTTACGATTTTGTCACTTGCTGTACTGTAAATATTTCTTCAATCATGTTCAAGTGGGCAAACATCGACATTTTCAGTTCGCTATTGATACGCTAATCGCATTGCCCTGGAAACTTTCAGGAGTCAGGAGTCTCAGGTGAAGAGCAGTGACTCCTCCAACTTTGTCCTTATCTGTAACGATTGATCTAGAACTAAACTGTGGAAGTAATCCAACAGTTTTCTCCCACTATTCAGACCCCTTATTTGGTGGCAAAATTGATGAGATGAGCACCCAGCATTACACAACTGAGGCGATTTATTCGCCAGCAGCTCATCTATTTTTTTCTCTTCCGTTCTCGTTCTCGGCATGACCACATCATGTGTGCTGCTGGTGTTTTCTCGTCGGCTGTGTACGCGGGACAAGAACCGGCGACCATGGGGCAGCAACGGGGGAATCAATTCAGAGAAAGTACACGCCACGCCGAGAGTCCTCTCTGTGGGCAGGCGTTGGTGGCGACGGACGGCCGGCGTCGCCGCCGGTTGCAAAGGAAATGGGATAACATTGAGATAAGTAATTCATTAGATAAATAGATGGATGAACTCAGCCTTTTCCATTCTCGTTTTCCGCAAGATTTGGACGTTTTCGGATTTTCCTCTCGTTACGCTTGATTCATCGTCCCGGTCCGGTCCCTCCTTGCCACAGGGACACGATTGGAATTAGTGCCGGGCAGAGGATAAAAATCGGCGGAATGCTTTTCCAAAACCAGTTCAATTTCGGTTCAATCTCAATCCGTACATTCTGCAATCGGAAAACATGGTAGCCAGTCAGTGGCTGTTATGAAGCCGAGCTTCGGTATTACCACACGAGCGCAACTAACGAGAAACGATAATCTCGTGTTCAAAAGCGGCATCACATACAGAGCTGGGCAGCCTCAGTCAAAGTAGCAGCGCACCGACATTCGAGAATGAGCTTTGTGGGATGATGATGGTCTTACTTAGTGCCGACATATGAATCTATTGGATACTTATTGAGCATTTTGCTCGTTTGAAAATCTCGGGCGTTTAGTTAATATCTGTATCGAATGGCTGCTAGAGCGAACACACAGTCGAGCAACGATATTGACAATATTTATTAAAAAAGAATCATCTCTGTGATATGTGAATAACTTAGAAAATCACAGAAATAAAGAATAAAAATAGAATCTCAGTGGAACACAAAGCTGACGTTAAAAATATACATATATTTATTCATTCGCGGCAATTGCCTGTGGATTGATGAATGAAAGTTAATCGCTCATTAATATTGATGTAAATAATGATATCAATTTTACTCTATATTGGTTACAATATTCTCGTGTGCGGTCCCCCTAGGACGATGGTTTACGTTATGCGGATCAATAACGGAGCTTCACTTGTCTCGTTTTGTGTCGTACTTATGGCTGCTGCAAATAGACTTATGCGTCGTCGTCCCAGTTATCTTCATTGCTGGTGGGGCTATTGCTACTGCCGGCAAGCACTGGGTGTAGAAATGCTCTCCCCCCCGAGCATCCAATCAAGTAAAGCGGTATCGAGTTAATGGAATATATCGAATGTTAGGATGTTGGACCTAATGAGGTCTTCAGGTTATGTTATGGGTTGGTGAAATTTACTGCAGCATATAACTGGCAGAAGTGAGGGACCAGATCAGGAGATTATTTCGACAAGGACAGTCGATAAGTTATTGTAGAATAGCGCGGAGCTGCTTAAAAGTATTAACCAGCTAATGCGTGGTACTGATTTATTAGTACTGTGTTTGTCATCTAACGGAAAACAAATCAATCTAAAGGTGATCAATTATTCGATTGAAATCAATTCAAATCAACCGATGATTGTTAGATTTTCTAACAATTCTGTATAAGAGCCTACCAAAACCTGTATAAGAACTGGGAATATTCTTATACAAATATTGTATGAGACTTCATAATTTTGCAAGCTTTTTTCTACAATATTCGTGTGTGAGCTCACATTTTTTGTATAAGAATATTACAATTTTGCATATGACCATTTCTGATACAGGTTTTGGTATACCAAACCAGAACCCATAGATTCTTATACAGAATAGTTAGAAAATCTAACAGTTGGGTACAATGTACACCCAGTGATTTGCAAATATTGGTAGTGTGTGAAATAAGGACATATTCATCAATGACATTTACTCTCATCGTTAACCCACTATCCTATCCCAAGATAATTGTGGAGATGCAGAGGGCACAGCTCCGTAGCATGTGGTTCGCCGGGTTGGCCCCCGCCAAGGGCGCCAGCCTCCAAGGGGCCCCAAATTGAGAATTGCGCTATGAGAAATAGAAAAAAAAATATATTGGAAGTCCTATAAATAACAAATCGACTTTAAAGCCAAAAGGTTCATGGTAGAGCTATTTTGAATAATCTAGAGCGAACAAAACATATTTCTTCACATATTCTACACATAAAATATTTTATTACGGCTGTATGTCATATACATTTGTCTAAGTTTTGACATTTATTCGGGTTTCTCAGGGAGTTTTGGAGCGGGATACAAATACAAGGTGCCAGTTCAAAAAGAAAAATCTGAAAGTATCAAAACAAAACCCGGCAAGGCAAGGCATTTAAAAATGCTTCTTAAAACGTTAGAACACATTTTAGACGAAAACAGTTTGATTTTTTGGGTAAGAGATTTGATTTACTTTCAAATTTGCGACACGGAAGTTGAGTTATTTCGATTGAAAAAAAACATGTGTTGATATATAGCCTAACACAGTGGTCCCCAACATGTTCACTATCGAGGGCCGCATTGCAATTTCGACCTGATGAAGCGGGCTGCAGTATATTCACAATATTTCTTTTAATTTCAAATATGATTTTAGTGCAACATGATTTTTATAAATAAAATAAAATTTTAACAAAATATTTTATTCCCGTAAATCTTTTTCGACTAACATACTTGGAAGGACATTCAATTCTGCAGGTTTTATCGCCGTAGCTGACTGACCGTTTCTGCCCATTCAGACTTGATATTCGAGAAAATTCTTTTGCAACACCATCCTTTCGGTTCAGTTAGCAGAAAATATTATGAGCTATTTGTTTCCAAGGAGGGAATGTATAGACCGGTCATCGGACCGGATAGTCTGCACACCGTATCGAATGACAACGGCCAACGATGCATAAACTTCGCAGCCTCCCGCGGAATGGTAGTCCGAAGCACCTTCTTTCCCCGCAAAAATATCCACAAGGCCACATGGAGATCACCTAACCAAGAAACGGAAAACCAAATTGACCACGTTCTAATCGACGGTAAATTCTTCTCCGACATCACGAAAGTCCGCACTTACCGCAGTGCGAATATTGAATCCGACCACTACCTCGTTGCAGTATGCCTGCGCTCAAAACTCTCGACGGTGTACAACACGCGTCGAAGTCGGACGCCGCGGCTTAATATTGGGCGGCTACAAGACGGTAGACTAGCCCAAGAATACGCGCAGCAGCTGGAAGTGGCACTTCCAACGGAAGAGCAGCTAGGCGCAGCGTCTCTTGAAGATGGCTGGAGAGATTTTCGATCCGCCATTGCACAGTGGTCCAGGTAGCATGCAAAGCGGTAATAAGTTTTTCAAGCCGAAAATAGCAGAGATAGAAAAAAACTTTGTTCTACAAAGTTGCTCCTAACAGTGAGGGGCTTATTGAGATTTTCATAAAAATTAGGGTGGGCCACATTTGAAAAAAATTAAAAATAAAACTTTTTCATTTGCAGAGATACGGCTATACAATGTTCCGCGAAGTTATAGTTCAGTCAGATTCCAAGAATTTTGCTAAAAAATTATTTCTCTAGCTCTTAAATTGACTGATTTAGAGAAATTTTCCCAAGTTTACTTAGGGTGACCCTTAAAAAAACAAATCCAAAATGGCTGCCCCATTGTTATTATTGCAAATTGAGGATACACTCTTCCTCTTTCCAACAATATACTGATCCCTAAGATCGGTTGAGAAATGTTGGAGTTATGACAGTTTTGGTGAATCAAGAATTGACAAAAATCGAGGGGTCCATAAAAGTGATTTCGTCCATAACTAACGAGGGGTCCATCTTTCTGAAAAATTAAACTCGGATCCCTAATAAACTCGCCGAAAGCATTCGAATGAACATAAATTTGGGCATTTTCAAAGACCTCGTGCAAATAGTGGCCCGGTCTCAGCGAGAATTACTCACATGTATAAGATACGAAATAACAAAAAGTAATATACAAAATATTCAAGGCATAACATATGTTGTTATTACAATATCAAAGGCAAAACATAATTATTTTTCGTTTTGTATTAAAATATCTGATAATGTTATGCCTAAAGTATTTATTTTGGATATTATTTTTGTTATTATTTTTTGTCATGTTACCTCTTATTCATATCAAGTTCATAAGAACTGCTGTTTTCAAGATATTAGCTTCTGCTCAGGCTCTATAACAAAATGGTGTGGCGTTTGCCATATCACGAAGTAAGCCATGGAAGCAAAACACTTAAAAATAGCAAATTTGTGCTTGAAAATGGAAAAAAAACGGTAATTTTTCATTGCAATAATATGGGGTTATTTTCAATTATTCCCTCGATTTAAACACCCTGAAATGAAGCCTGAAAGTAGTAGAATAAGGTCGAGAAAACAGATTGAAAAAATGTTTGCGGTATTCATAGATACAGCCGTTAGAAGAAAACGTTTTTTTCGAAGAAAAACCTCAATAACTTTTGATCCGTATGAGATATGGCAACGCTAAGCCCATGAAAAGTTGCGCCCTGCAAAGCACAAAAAGTGGTCTGAACATCACATTGCTGAGAAATTTGAAACAAAAAAGTTAGAGCAAAAAAACTGTTTTTTTAAGGGTCACCCTAAGTAAACTTGGGAAAATTGCTCTAAATCAGTCAATTTAAGAGCTAGAGAAATAATTTTTTTAGCAAAATTCTTGGAATCTGGCTGAACTATAACTTCGCTGAACATTGTATAGCCGTATCTCTGCAAATGAAAAAGTTTAATTTTTAATTTTTTTCAAATGTGGCCCACCCTAATTTTTATGAAAATCTCAATAAGCCCCTAATTGTTAGGAGCAACTTTGTAGAACAAAGTTTTTTTCTAGCTCTGCTATGTTCGGCTTGAAAAACTTATTACCGCTTTGTCTCCTCCCTGGACCAATGTGCAATGGTAGCACTGCAGCCACTGCACTTGGTACGGTGCCCCCGGATCAGAGAAACGACTGGTATGACGGCGAATGTGAGCAGTTAGTAGAAGAGAAAAATGCAGCATGGGCGAGATTGCTGCAACACCGCACGAGGGCGAACGATGCACGATATAAACAGGTACGGAACAGACAAAACTCGATTTTCCGGAGGGAAAAGCGCCGGCAGGAAGATCGAGACCGTGAAGAAACGGAACAACTGTACCGCGCTAATATTACACGAAAGTTCTATGAGAAGTTAAATCGTTCACGTAAGGGCCACGTGCCACAGCCTGATATGTGTAAGGACATAAACGGGAACCTTCTTACGAACGAGCGTGAGGTGTTCCAAAGGTGGCGGCAGCACTACGAAGAACACCTGAATGGCGATGTGGCAGACGAAGATGGCGGTATGGTGATAGACCTGGGAGAACGCGTGCAGGACATAATTTTACCGGCTCCGGATCTCCAGCAAATCCAGGAGGAGATTGGCCAGCTGAAGAACAACAAAGCCCTGGGGTTGACCAACTACCAGGAGAGCTATTTAAACACGGTGGTGAGGCCCTTGCTAGAGCACTGCCCTGGGTCATTACCAAGATTTGGGAGGAGGGAGTTTTGCCGCAGGAGTGGATGGAAGGTGTCGTGTGTCCCATCTACAAAAGGGCGATAAGCTGGATTGTAGCAACTACCGCGCAATCACATTGCTGAACGCCGCCTACAAGGTACTCTCCCAAATTTTATGCCGTCGACTAGCACCAACTACAAGGGAGTTCGTGGGGCAGTACCAGGCGGGTTTTATGGGCGAACGCTCCACCACGGACCAGGTGCTCGCCATTCGCCAAGTACTGCAGAAATGCCGCGAATACAACGTGCCCACACATCATCTATTCATCGACTTCAAAGCCGCATATGATACAATCGATCGGGACCAGCTATGGCAGCTAATGCACGAACACGGATTTCCGGATAAACTGACACGGTTGATCAAAGCGACGATGGATCGGGTGATGTGCGTAGTTCGAGTTTCAGGGACATTCTCGAGTCCCTTCGAAACCCGCAGAGGGTAACGGCAAGGTGATGGTCTTTCGTGTTTGCTATTCAACATCGCTTTGGAAGGGGTAATACGAAGAACAGGGAAGAACAGGGATTAACACGAGTGGTACAATTTTCAATACTGGAGTGGCGCACTGGGAGTTTTCGAAAGGAAAGTGCTGCGTACCATCTATGGTGGGGTGCAGATGGCGGACGGTACGTGGAGGAGGCGAATGAACCACGAATTGCATCAGCTGTTGGGAGAACCATCCATCGTTCACACTGCAAAAATCGGACGATTGCGATGGGCCGGGCACGTAGCCAGAATGTCGGACAGTAACCCGGTGAAAATAGTTCTCGACAACGATCCGACGGGCACAAGAAGGCGAGGTGCGCAGCGGGCAAGGTGGATCGATCAGGTGGAAGATGACTTGTGAACCCTCCGTAGACTGCGTGGTTGGCGACGTGTAGCCATGGACCGAGCCGAATGGAGAATACTCTTATATACCGCACAGGCCACTTCGGCCTTAGTCTGAATAAATAAATAATAAATAATTGTTTCCAAATGATTATATGATCTTATGTATTTATTTTTAAGGATATATTCTGCCGCTAACCGCAAGTCGAGCACATCTGTATATGGAGGCCCATATACAGATGTGCTCGACTTGCGGTTAGCGGCAGTATTGTTCACTATAAGTTGTCGGGCAAATGACAACGACTGAAATAAAAAAAATCTCTAAAAAATAAAAATTTTCCATTAACAATAAGATAATTGCCTATAGAGAAATCAGGGTATGAGCAATAAATAAATATACAATTTCCACAAATAATTGAGAAGTTTCTACAAAACAAAAATAAATTAGCACCTTTGAAAGCAAAAATTGTATTTATGAAAGAAGAATTTTCCATAAAAAAATATAAATATTCCACGGAAAAAATACAAAATTTCCATGAATTAATAGATTTGAACAATCACAAAATTTTAAACAAAATAAATATTTTGGCAATTTCCTATTTTATTTAAGGAAAATTCTTTATGTAAATTTTAATTTGCTGCCAATAACGACAGCATGTTTTAAACAAAGTTTTTGAAGTCAGATAATCGTGCTAGCAGTGTTGAACAGAAACCGAATAAATATTCATTCCGAGCCTTGCTTTCGTGCAAATTGATTGATCAATTCCTGAAACCTTTTCTTCAACAATATCGGAGATTGGAAAAAAATAAATAAAAAAAAGTTCTATATTTTCCGTAGCTTCAAGTTCGTTGGTGTGTCAAGTGATAGTCAGCGTGTTTTCTGGAGTTAATAATCCAAAAAAAATCAGTTGATTTTTGCCGAACCATGACTTATTTTTAAGAGTAAAAGCATTCTTCTTACGGAGCAGTGTAAGGCAACATTAATCTTATATGAAGTTCAATACTAAGCTCGTTGGAATGCGCGAAGAAAAAACACACATTTGCTATTTTTATAGCCCGGGATGGGTGCAATGGTGCAATCTTGACAAAATACCCGAATGCAACGAAAAAAAATTGCGCGATGAAATGCTTTTTTGGTCATATAACGCCTAACAATGGGCCACATGAAGTGTATTCTCTGAAATCCTTCGCGGGCCGCAGGAAAAGGCTTGGAGGGCCGCACTTTTGGGATCACTGGCCTAACATGTAGATAACATGCGGTGATATTTGGATCTTTCCCGTTGTGAGGATAAACATTCCCATTGCGCTAAATACTGCCGTGAAATTGACAACCTGCAGATAAAGTTGTGGAAAGCAGGGCGTGGTGTCTTTTCGGCAGTTTTTAAACATCTTTAAACAAAGTCATTTGGTGGAATAGTTGAAAAATGTTCTCTCACATTGTGACAGAAGTACGTGTAAGGAGTGTGAAGTGGGAGATGAGATTTAAAAAGTGAACTGTGCGCAGTGTGAAATGAGTGAAAGTGAAAAGTGAATTATAAGTAGTAGCAATAAGTAGGTGAGAGTGAGATGTGAGAAATAAGAATTATAGAGTGTGTAGTTAGAAATGAAAAGTTAAATGTGACTAATAAGAAATTGAAAGTCAGAATTAAGATGTGAGTAGCCAGTACAGTAATCGTTCGCTAACTGGGGCACGACCTCACCCAACTATCGAATGTCGTTCATTAATTGGGGCGTTTTACAAGCGTAAATGTAGTTTACTGTTTGCATTGATCAAAGTAAAATTATAAGCGCCAAGAAATATTGATCCCGCCAAACACGGAAACAAACCGTCAATGCTGAAATTCACTTCGGACAAAATGTCCCTTCGGCTAAACGTCCTTTCAACGAAATGTCATTCACCGAAATGTCTCAGAGCCCATCAGAACCTACACGGAAGAAAAAAAGTACCCAAAATTGAGTACTTTTGAACCTACTTTTGAGTTATTTTTTCTCTTCTCTTTCATCCACTCTTTCTTTTGTTGTCAAAAACAAAAGAGCCAGACAATCCAACAACGCCAGTTCAATACGGGAAGCCAATTTTGAGTTTAATTACCTGAGGTCGAAATTGAGTGAATTAAACTTACATTTGGGTGAATAAATTTTCCGTTGGGTACTTTTTCACGCGATTCTTGCCGCTCCAGATATGTTCAGGAGCTGCCTCCAACGTTGTCTGGATGTTGGAAACTTCCCAGATCGTTGGAAACGACAGAAAATGGTGATATTGCCCAAGCCTGGGAAATCCCCGGGAGAACCTTCCCCAAGTAGCACACACAACATCTTCCTAAAAGCACCTTGTTTCTGTTCAGTTTCATTAAAGGCATTGGAAAAACATCAAAGCACGAAAAATTTGCATCAAGATGTCAAAAACGTTCGAATTGTGATCAATGTTTCATTAAAATTACAATGCAGTACGTGTTTGTAAGCATATGCGGTATTTCGAAAAATTTCGTTTCAGGGCATTCGAAACGAAATTCCGCGGAATTCCGCGGAATTTTAGTATGGCGAAATCTGATTTTCTGATTTCGTTTCGTATCGTTAAATTTAAAAAATTTCGACAGAAAAATCATTCTTTTAACGAAATTGAACGGAATTTCGCGGAATTTCGAAATTAATTTTTAATAATTTATTTATTTTTATTTATTTATTTATCTACATAATCTTTATAATCGCATAAATAACCACATAACAGTTTTCAAAGCTTACGCAACTATGTACTATTTTCTAACACAATAAAATAAGTAATTTCATACCAAAGTACTATTGGGAATTGAAGTGAATGCTCATATTTCGTTTGAAAGAGACAAATGTCGTTTCGCTTCTATGATTACGAGGTAATTCGTTCCAAATTTTGACAGCACGGGCACGAAAAGAATCTCTCAAATTATTAGAAAGGGCTCTTGGAACAATAAGTAGTAATGCTCGAGAAGAGCGGGCAACCTTGAAGAAGTTTCGGAGGTAAATTGGGGGGTCATTTAAAATTTTATATGTTTGGATGCATGTTCTTAGCTTAAGATGATTCACAAAATCACAACCAAGTAAAGACTTCTTATAGGCAGATATATGGTCATATTTTTTTAGATTGTATGCGTATCTTACAACTGTATTGAAAGCCTGGTTTAGTTTTTTGAGATTCGCCTTTGATACAAGACCAAACAATATGTCTCCATAATCGAATAGAGGTACTAAAAGTGACTTGGCAAGTTGAATCCTGATGTGTTGAGGAGTACAATGCCGCAGCAAAAGTAGGGAGTGCAAGGCGTTGTAGACTTTACTGGAAACAGCGTTTGTCTGGTTTGTCCAATTTAAATTTGAATCCATAAGAATGCCAAGATTTTTAACCACATTAGAATACGTGATGAAATCGTTTCCAACTTTAATTAGAGGAACAAAAGGTAAGGTTGCACGTTTAGTGTGAAAAATTATAGTCTGTGTTTTTTTCACGTTAAGAATCAGTCCATTCTGTTCACACCACTCTAAAATATTTTGAACATCTGAGTTCATACGACAAACGATTTCAGGTGCGGTGCTAGGTTCTCCGGAGATGTACAGCTGACAATCATCCGCATATAGGTGAAATTTACAGAAAGATAAACTCAATGGTAAGTCGTTTATAAACATCGAGAAGAGTAATGGACCGAGTATTGAGCCTTGTGGTACCCCAGTTTGGACTGCAATAATTTCGGATTGATGATTATTGTAGTCGACATACTGCAACCGATTGGAAAGATAGGATAGAATTAAACTTGAGGAGAAATGGTCTAAGTGGAAATTGTGTAATTCCAATTTCCATATTATAAAAAAAATTCGGCTGCGCCGCTGAATAAAGCCATTCAAATTATATTCAATATTTCATACATATGAATTCTTTCACTAAAACTCATTACCGTCGTCGGGGATGACAATGGGTCAAATGGGGGTGAGAATGGGTCACTGTTTCAACTACTTAGAATGCTTGTAGAATGGATTGAATGTATCTGAGGACAAGAAGACTAAAATATAAGAGACCTTTTTGAACGGTTTTGCCCTACGACCTCTAGAGTCCAGGCTGAGAGCGATGACCCATTCTAATCCCCCCAGACCCATTATCACCCCCGATGGCGGTACGTAATTAAATTCTGTATCTTTAGCAGAAACGCATTTAGCTTCCCATTTGTTAATTTAAATAATATTGTTCAGTGAAGTATAAATAATTTGTAGATCTCATCGTTTTGGTATGCTATATTTTTATTTAAATTAACTGAGTTGTGTATGAAGTATGTAGGGGAGACTTGGTAGACTTGGTCCTCCTTCCTGATTTCCGATGTATCACAGCCAAAAATAAATAAACATACGCGATTTCCACACAGACTCTCTAAGAAATATAGTATTTAACTTTACTGATGTATGACAGTCCTTAAATTATTGTTGTTATTGATACACAATACAATTTTTTGAGTGCTGTCAAAATTGACTTTTTAAATTTTCGGGGAAATTGATCCATCTCCAAGAAATTGCTTTGATAAAATTAGAAAGATGCCCCCAGATTTTTAAAATATTTTTTCTTCAAAATACGCAGAATTTTAGAATTGCTGTGCGTATTCATGAACGATTTTTGTTATTGAATTCGACAGCACATGCAAGTTTTAAAATTTGGAGAGACTCCCCTTTTTATGATATCAACGCAATAAATAGTTTTTTGCTGTCAAAACTTCATCAAATCTGGCAAATCTACAAAAAATTAGAAGCCTGAATACAGATTTATATTTTTTTTTTAATTTTCTCGCCAAATTGACTAATGGGGGATCAAGTGTCCCCATATTGAGGCAATAACTTCAAATCCAAATATCCTAAAACTTTAATGGAATGTTGACATTTTTATCAGTACAGATCATTAGGCATATTTATGGCTTTTTGCTGTGAAAAAACGAAAGCATTTGGTCATTGTTATGAAAAGTTGTTCAAATTTTGCGTAGCCAATAAAAAAAATCTTTGAGAAGGTCAAAACATGCAAACCGCCCTGCAGAATAAATCAATAACAAATTTTCAAAACGACTTATCTGCTTTTGTAAACAAAGATTTAACGTCGATTTGTCGAATCTGAGAGCACTGTCACGCAAACCAACACCATCAACAGGCAGCCGAAGGCTTCACCTCTGTGTTGATGGTGTTGGTTTGCGTGAGAGTGCACTCAGATTCGACAAATCGACGTTTGAATCTTTGTTTACAAAAACAGATAAGTCGTTTTGAAAATTTGGTATTAAAATAAGGTTGTCAATCCAAAAAATAACTCACCGCATAAAGGTCATTTGTTTAGAGGATCTAGGGGAGAACGGTCCAAAATGCACCCCTTAAGCTTTTTCGATGTTTTCGCCCATATAAACAAAAAATACCCAATCATTTCAACGTACAGGTGCAAAATTTACAAATCCAGCTACATTACACAATGATCTCCTATTCAAAATAATAAGGTTTTCATGATTTTCTAACGCATTTAAAAATGTTTTAAAAATAGGCCTGGGGCAAAACGCCCGAATGGTGGTCTAAAATGACTCAATTGCATGTAAAATGATTGTGATCGCATGGTTGTTTGTTTTTTCTTAATGGATTGAACTAGAATCTTACGGATGTGGTGGAAGAATGGCAAATCGTTAAATTTGAGTGAATATGAAGGGATTTTGCCAAATTTTTCCAATGGAGCTCAATGATGGATAACTAATTATGACTTGTAATGGTGATATTCGTTCATAAATGTACTATAACAGATTATATGAGTGATTTTATGAGTGAGGCCATTTTGCCCCAGGGGTACATTTTGGACCGTTCTCCCCTATACTAAAAATACGCTAGAACAAAACTACTTTAGTTCTCGATAAAACAGGGGGTGATCAAGTCTCCCCGGGGATCAAGTCTACCCACCTTCCCCTAATGTATTATGAGGCGTTTGTTCGATATGTGCTCTTCTAGTTGTGGGAGCTCTTCGATAAGCGAAATAATCCTCACTGGACTACTGAGTATTGTCCGTTTTCCGTTGTCTTTTGAAAGTATTCAATTTAAACAACCATTGTTTGAAAGCAATGAAATAGAGATAGTGACGTTTTAGAAGTTTTCCTGATTTAGTAGATTGTTAGATATTTGCAGATTTAAGAATGCTCCAGATTTGAGGCATTTTTGATATTTTTGATTCCGTATATTATGGAAATCTATAATTTTCTCACATTTTCTAGATCCTTCAGATCCAGATTATTCAAATGCTTCAAAATCGTACCTATTTTCTGTCACAATCGTGCCGGTGCGGTGCGTTTTCCGTAGGGCAGTTTGTTATTAGTTTTGGCGTGCTGCTGCTTTTAACAATTAATATTAAGCAATAATCGTAAAGGTCTGCGCCTTTTTTTGCACGTATTCTCAACCAACAAGTTGCATTCAAATAGAAATCCTGTCTTATCATTTCATATTGAAAATTGGCTGGATCGGACTATGAACTCAAAAGTTATGCCAAAAATACTATTTTTCCATAATACTCCAGAAAGTCACCGATGCCGCAGGTGGATTATTCAGATTTTTTTTCTAAATAATTTTTGACTACACCAAACGACGTAAAATAAAACATAGGTTTTTAAATTGCAGATTTAATTTTTTTTATGGTGATTCGATTATCCGGAGGATTTGATTATCCGGAGTGAAAATAACATCGATAATCCGGATAATCGAGTCCGACCTGTATATGGAAGATTCTGTATCAAATTAATTAGGTTACACTGGCGATCACTTCTTCAGAGCTGCCGACTGAATAGTAACTAGGCAGTCTCAATTAAGTTGTTATATCATGCCTTAGCTTTCATTTTATTGGTAAAATCAGCAGCTAACCGTATTTTTTTACGGAAATTTGTTTTGCTGAGCTGCAGAAATAACGGCTTTACAGATTCATCATGGAATTCGGAACGTTTCGGGCACCAGGAAATGCGAGGCAAGTAGACTGTTCCACATAATCCGGGACGTTTAGCCACTGTAAGCTAATGCCAACATGCAGATAGCGTGAAAGTGTTGCTAGAGTCAGCGCATCACACGGATATTATTGTCAAGGTTCAACTCCCACCGCAGTGCACCAAATATTTGTTAAAAAGTGATGAAACGAAAAAATATTTTAATCTAGCAGTCACGATTTTCATTTATCTTCCAAGGCTAACTCCATAAAAAAGTGATGGATGAAAAATGCCCCTCACCATAAAAAACTCACAACGTAAAAAAATTACCTTAAATTTAAAAAAATTAAATGATGAATATTCTCACGTTGTTTATGGTGAGGGCCATACTATTGAAAATGATGAATAGATCCAAAATGATCTGTTACTTACCTATGTACTTTTATAAAATTAAGCCAGATTTTCCCTATGGCATTTGGGTAACAATTATGTAGAATGAAATCAGTAGTGATTCAGTTTCATTTCAAATGTTGTTCGATCACTATTCTAGTTTGAATCTGGAGCAAAATAGAACGAACTCGCTGGTTTCCCCAACACATGTTTTTCAAATTTTCAATTAAATGAAATCATTATGTTGCTGCCAAGAAAGGCGCTATAATTGCAAAGTGGATTGATCCGTAGATAAAATGACGCATTTATGCACCAAAATTTTTGAAACTCGTGATTCATTCGTGGTTCAAATCTGCAGAAAATAGAACTGAGCGTTATGCCAGTTTTAAGTTTTTGACAGTTGACTGGTATAAAAAATGAATCTAGAACAGCTGCTGGGCAAATAAATGTTTCAGATTCATATTCAAAATGAGCATTGCTGATTTTGCCCTAAGGCCGTTACATTTAATAAAAATTATGTCCTACTGATGCCGGAAAGGTCAAGGGGGAGGGGGTAATAAAAGATAAATATTAAAATGAAAAAAAAAATCAAAAACCTCCTCGGATTTGTTAAAGAATGTTTTGAAAATCCTGATAATTTTCCGATTTTTTTTGTTGTCGCCTCAAAATTTTATTTTAGAGAAAAAATTGACTCTAAAAATATTTAAAAAAAATATTTCCTCCGCGGATTTTTTTTAAACGTTTTTTTTGCATTCTTTATATAATGCTAAAAAAACTATTTAATAAAAATTTCGCGGAAAAAAAATTAAATTTCGTTTCGTTTCGTAAAATTTCGAATCAAATGGACCCGGATTTCGTTTCGTTTCGAAGTTTCGGAAGAAAATTTAAATTTCGTTTCGTTTCGTTCCGATTCAACAGTAGCATTTCTAGTTTCGTTTCGTTTCGTTTCGTTTCGCCAGAAAAAAATGTGTTATCGCATACCCTTACGTGTTTGACATTTGAAAACAAACAAACAAAGAATACTGCACTTCATGTTGCAAACACGAAACAAAATCATTAAGTTGCATATTTTTTTCCATGCAACTTCAATGTGTCATGCGTGTTTTCATGTTTAATTTAGCATCATTCAACGTTTTGACAACTCACATTGTTTTCCTGTGATGGTGCAGTCAAGTAACAGGAAACCCGAGTACAAAACTTCATAATCGTATGGTTTTTATGGTGAGTCAACATGCAGTCCTTTCGAAGTATTGAATGGTGCTGTGGTAGAATGAAGGACTATCAATCACAAGATCCATAAATCGAAGCCAGTTTTATATTTTTATTTTATTTTTTTTCGACTGTAGTATTTTGCAACATTATTGCAATTTTATTGCAATCGAAGGATGTTTTCATTGGCTCCACCTCTTGCGCTTTTTAAATTGCAAGAGAGTTGTATTTGATGGCACATACGCAAAGATTGTTTCTTTCCGAATAGTTGCAACTCAGTGAAATGTTCAGTAGTGAAACAATTTGTGCTGCTTGGGTCGGCATACAGACCGATTTGCCTCCTCGATGGAGCTGGTAAGCTGCTTGTGAGGTGCGTCATCCTTGGTCAGCACCTCTGACCTTTCTCGTAGCTCTAGATCCAGTGGGGGGTATAGCTAACCATAAAACGAAGTTCCTGATGGTCACTAGCTGTATACCCTTCATGTATTCTCCAATCCGGATTCAACGTCCATCCCGCGCTGCAGAAGGTCACATCGATGCATGATTTACCGTTCGGTCCTCTGAATGTTGACACTTGGCCTTCATTCAGCAGGACTACATTAAGTTCCGCTAGAGACTCTAGCAGAATATGACCTCTAGCATTGGTGAACCGGGATCCCCAGTCCACCGCCCACGCGTTGAAGTCACCTGCTACTACAAACGGTTTTAGACTAGTTAGTTTGACCGCAAGAGTATCCACTACGCTAGTATTCTACCCTATACTCCATCTAGGAGGATAGTAACAGCTACAAAAGTAAACTCCGTTTACCTTTGCTATAACGAAACCCTCATCGTTAGGAGATGATATTATCTCCTGAATGGGGAACCGCCCGCAAGTCCAGATTGCCACCAATCCGGACTTGTCTGCAACCCAACTGCCGTTTCCAGCAAGGATGCGATATGGGTCGGACAGCAAGGCAACATCAGCTTTACACTCAGTAACGGACTGTTGTAGCAGCGCTTGCGCTGCCTCGCAGTGGTTTAAGTTTAGCTGTGTTACTTGCATGTCTGGACCCTTCTAGAGGCTGGACAGGCCTGTGCACCGGTGAGGTGTCTGTTGTCTGTACTAGGGGGACAAATTTTGGGCAATCCCTTAGATTTTTGGTTCGGTATTGAAGTTTGTTGAAGTAATGGTAAATGCTTCAAATCAAGAAACGCTTCCTGTTCTTTCTTTGCAAATATTTTATAAAAACACCAATTGGTCATAATTATGGTGGCAAATATGTACACTAAAACTCTTAATTACGTCAGAAAATCAAGTCTTATCTTATAGCCCCATTTCTTATCGCTAGGTGGAATTCTCCATGATGCACATATTCATCCATTGTGTTTTAAAAGTTATCAACTTTCATCTGTGAAAATGAATGCTAAGTATGTAGTCGGTTATAAATTGATGACTGTAGGTATTGAGTTTGCAAATTTCCAAAAGAATACGAAGAAAAATGTGAACAAATGTTTGTATTATCAGCAAGAAATTTTCAATTGAAATTATTGAAGTGCGAACATCCTTTACCACAAACTGATGTTATGTCAACGGTACCCACTGCAGCAAGAAAATAAATCCGTACTTTGAGAAAATCCCACGCATTACGCATTTGTTATCCGCAATATCCGACGGGCCCAGCAGGCAGCCCAATTCCAGTGAAGAGCCTTCCCGCACACCGACACCGACCGGCTCAGCATCAGCAGGAGCAGCTTTTCATTTGATGAGTGTTAAGTAGCCGCCTCCATCCACCCACAAACGGGGCATTATTCGTCCTTCATTCAATCTCGCTGTTGCTTTTTGTTTGCATTTCTGCTCATAGCACCAACATCGCAGCCTCAGCAACGCAACGACACGGTGTGGCCACCTCCCGACTTGCTTGCGGGTGAGCCACCGCAGTTAGATAGACGAGGGCGTGCGCCACGCAATGACTCTTCTCCGTCTTCGCTGGGCAAACAACTGGAGAAGACGGCCGAGATGTCCTCCTGCCTGGCTGTTTCTGCTTCCAATCGGTGCACAGTGACCGAATGTTAACCAGATGAATGTATTCCTCGTATGTAAGAGAATTTATTTTCACTTCTTACCTTCAGTACAGAAGTTCACTAAGTTGTATTAATTTGATTTACTTAGCAAATTTTAAGTAAACAGTACTTTTTTGCAAACTTCGTAAAACTTTCTATCCGACAACCGCTCGACTGTTAGTCACTGTGCTTTTGTTACGTGATGCTGGATGTGTGCTGGAGGGGTGCAAATGGAAATCCGTAAGCTTCTCTGTTGCTTATTTATGCATAACATAGGGCGGTTATAAGTGGAAGCAGATCTTTTCCTGTCCCGTTCGATGGGAAGACCTATGAAGAGGGAGTTGGTGATAAGTTGGCTCCTAGAAGAAAAGCTTCATTTTTTGTTGTGCTCCACTACTGGTGAAGCAGGATTACTGAAATGACGTTGAGACGACGATGATGTGTTCCGGGAATGTCCGATGGCTGATGATGGGAATGATGCTGATGATGACGAGCATCAGCTAGGAGTCGGAGAGATCTTTTTCGCCTACAATGGATCATCCACGAGGAAAAAAGCAGGACCCTGTCCACAGGAAGAACAATGTGTTTCATTCGAGAAACCCGCTATAAAACGTGGAAGACGGGCAGATGATGGCAAAATTAGCGCTAGACGATTTTAATGAATCCACAAACGAGAAGCAACTTCTTGTTATCAACTGATGAATGGTGATTAGTTAAACGTATTATACGATTTGAAAAATAAGATACTTATTCTTCTATTGTGGGTGATGCAGCACTTATATAAGACTCCAATTGTCTGGAAAATTTAATAATTTATGTAGGGTAAGACGATATAATATGCCCCCCTAAGGCAAACTTATTATATCTTCTTACTTTTCAACGCAATTTATGGAAACTTTGTGTTATTTGGTAGTCCAATAAGTCGCAAATGCATTGCCTGTAAGTAGTCATATAAAAATATTACGGAGAAATTACGTGTTCTTTTGTAGCTTTTTTGAAAAGTCGTGAAAAAATGGATTTCAAAAAGTGCCTGGGAAATACGCCCCACCTTAACCAAAGACGTTTCATATCCATTCATTAGTATTTTATTAATCCCATAATAAAAAGGTTACAAATCCTTATGTGCTTGACATTAAAAAACCAACTTAAGTCCATTTAAACAGGTGTGAATTAAATTTCAATATTTTCCATATCATTTGGAAGCAACTGCTGCAGGCTCGCTGCGCTTATGTTCAATTGTTAAGGGCATATCGTCCTGCCTACACTGGGGCGTTTTGACTAGTGAATCATACTTCCGAAAATCTCTCCATTACTGAAGATGGAGGCAAGTTCCTGTGCAAGTTTTGCGGACAGTATGCTAGAGTCGCTCCAGAGTGTTGAGCAAACAAACATCAAAAGTTACATCAAAACTGTAACATTTTTTTTTGTCTTTATTAAGGAGACTTTCAGCCCGAGGCTGGCTCGTCTCCGGAGAGAAAAACTGTAACATTTGTATTTTGCTATTATTTTCATTTTGTAATACAAAAATACTTCCACATTCACATAGTATGATGGTTTTACAAATATTTAAAGGTATCAACTGATTTTTACCCACCAAAATCAACGAAGAAAAATTTTGCTGCAGACAGGCAAAATTTCGTTAGTAAAAATTTACCGACGTTGAATGATTTTCATACCCATTCTTTTTCAGAAAATAACGGTCATACTGACGATTCAGGTAGCATGTTTGCTTCCGATTTTGATTTTCTAACTGAACAATTGCATCACATGATTGATGCAATGTTCATATAAAATACCAAAACTGAAGCTTTTCATGTTGTTATCAAATTTACCTAAAAATTGTTTTTGGACTTCGGGAATGCCGGCTTTTTCAATTGGTAAGGAAGATGAACTGTTCAACTTTCTAATAGTTCATAATGTGACAATTGCCATTATAACTGAAACTTATTTAAACGTACTCTTAATCAAAAGAGATCCAAATCATTTTATCTATAGAAATTATCATCTTTACAGCGCCTGTGGTGGGGTCGCCATAGTCATTAATAGACGTATCAAACATAAATTACATTCTTCTCTCGAAACCAGAGTTTTTGGAGCCTTGGGAGTTTCTGTTGAAACAAATTTAGGACAATTTTGAATTGAATGAAATTATCTTTATTTACGAGATTTCCGGCCCTAGGCCGGTTCATTTCATGACAATTATCTTTTATTGCTGCCTACTTACATTTTCATTGCAAAATTCTAACTCGCAACAAATCCAAATTTTTAATAATTGGTGACTTCAATGCCAAACAACGTTCATGGAAAAATGCTCAAAGCAATTCCAACGGTCAAAGTCTATTTGAAGATTGTTCTGCGGAACATTATACAATTCAATATACCAATGGACCAACTTGTTTTTCTTCCAGTCGAAATCCTTCTACAATCGAATTAGTTTTAACGGATTCAAGACAGCTATGTGGCCGATTGGTAAATCATGATGACTTTGACTCTGATCACCTTCCTGTGACGTTTGAAATCTCACAAGAAGCCATTAATAATCCAATCAGCTCTACTATTCATTTATTTAAACGAATATCGATAGAATGATGTTGATATTCCCCTCGATACCAAAAGTGATATTGATAATGCTCTCGTATCTTTGACAAATTTAATTGTCGAAGCCAGAGGCATTGCAATACCTAAATGTAAAATTAAATTCAACTACATTATTATTGACGACGATCTTCATCTACTGATCCGTCTTAAAATGTGAGGCGAAGGCAATACCAAAGAACTCGCGATCCCGCGTTGAAAGTTATTTAGCGAGATTTGCAAAATAATATATAAAAAAAACGAGAAATACCAACTTTGAGAATAATGTTTCAAAGTTGGATCCCAGTTCGAAATTAACGAAAATGAAATTAACGAAAATTCTTAAAAAAGCTCAAAAGCCAATTCCAGCACTTAAAAGAAGGAAAATTGTATTAACAAATGGCGGAAAGGCTAAAAAAAACTTGCTCAGCAGTTCGAGAGTGCCCATAATTTTAGTCTAGGTCTCATTAGTCCTATTGAGGATCAGGTCATGCGGAGGTTCGAAGACATTCTCATTCGATTGTACGACAATTCCCCGAATGCAATTTCCCCGAATGTAATCTCCACAAATGTTACAATTCATCGAATGCAATTTGAGTATCTTATTGGACATTATCAGCACAATATCCTTTGTTAGTATTATTTGTTCTTGATCCTCCAAGATCTCCAAGACATTTCCAAGGAAAATTTTGTTCTAAAATAGTCGAACAACGAATCGAAAACAACAAATCAGATTGAAAGCGTTTTGTTAAATATGTATTTCTATCTTCGAAATCAAACTTATCCAGGATTTTTTTTTTCAAATGAGCGTAATTGATTCTGACCTTGATTTTTGGAACGGCGATTGCGCTTTTCATTTACTTAGGGGCTGTCCACAAACCACGTAGACCGAAATTTCACATTTTCAAACCCCTCCCTCCCCCCTAGTAGACTTTCGTAGACTTTTCCTAAACCCCTCCCCCACCCCCTTGCAGTCTACTTAGACTTTTTAAAATTTTACAAAATCTCATATGTAATTGGGAAAAATATGGAAAAAGTCGAGTCAAGTACAAGACACTGAAGACGCCTCACAGTTGAGGTCGAAATACGTATCTGCAAAGATAACAAAACGTAGTGGAATTAAAGTGAAAGTACTAAAATCGTCTGGACGGTTGAATACATTCCACTAAAAAGAGCTTAAAATATTTTTTTCTGAAAATATGGAAATCAACCACTTTTTCAGCAATTCAGCTTTACAAATCCATTTCCAAATCCATAGTGAACATTACAGTAAAATTCAAATTTTCAAACATAACAAAATCAAACTGAACAAAATCCAACACAATATCAATTAAAAATTCAAAACGAAATCAAATTCAATTCTCTGTCCATAGCTCCTGAATCCAAATCTCGAAGCCAATTATTTCAATATCGGTTGAATTTGGTTCCTCCTAAAGGTGTGCACCACCGCCACCGGCACGTGCATTGGCGCGCCACTGCTTAAAATCTGTCCCGCATCTGAAATATAATTCTTCATGCGGGTTCATATTTGAAAAAAACCCAAGAGTATCCAGAATTTCGAAAAATTTTGAGTTGAAATTCCGAGAACGTTAAATTTAATAAGTTTTTCGTGGAAATTCCGTAGAATTTCCCGATTGATAACCTTCAAAGTTTCCAGGTAATACTCTAAATAACTCTCCGTGATAATTCCGATGTTTTTTCTTGAAAACTCCATGCAATATCCAGCTGAATAATCATCCGTTGAAATCCCAAGATTTTTTTTGTCCAAAAGTTATTCCCTTTCAAGCGAATGGTCATGGGTTCGATTCCCAGCCCCTCCACCAAAAACCCTAGTCAGTCGCCGAATGCGCAGCTAATGCGGTGGCGTATTGTGGTGCACGCCTCACCGTCACGGCTGCCTGATGACGACTGACAACTTGTTCTTCTCGGAAGCATTCCTCCAACGTTACCCGGATAAATGGCAACCGGACAATGCAACGATCATTGGATACACGACATGGACAAAACGAATATAATGGACTCACGACTCACGACGAGATGGACCAGCAACGACAACAACAATGAATAATGGAAAAATCTAAAAATAGATTCTGTGTGGATTCTGGCTGCAGAATACCACAGTAGATCTCGGCACACTAGCGGTTAAGTAACACAGAGTGCCTATCAAATAAATAAAGGAAAAAAAAGTTATTCCGTAAAAATGTCGAGTAATTTTCCGAAAAAAAATTAGAATTATTTCCCGTTGAATTAGCATAGTTTCCTACGATTTTTTGAAATTTCTCTTGCAAAGTAGGAGCGATTTCCTGAGGAATTTTTCAAGAATCCTATGGACATTCCAAATGGTTTTCCATATCATTTTCGGTGGAAATTATGTAAAATTTCAGTTGAATTTGTGGTGAATTTATCGTAAAAATATAAAATAAATTTAAAAAAAAAAAAAAAAATACAAATGCTTTCTTACAAGAATTGCCATATATTTTTTTGTGAAAATTCAAAGAGTTTTTGGTAGGAAATTCAAATAATTTCTCGTGAAAGTTTTCAACAATTTCTTTTTCCATCGATAATTCTAAAGAATTTGCATTAGAACTGCTGAAGAAATTGCCGTTAAATTTCGAAGAATTTCGCTTATATGTATGTTAAAAGAATTCCTCGCGAAAATTCCATGAATTCCAGAAATTAAGAAAAATTACCCGGGGACTTCCCAGAAAATTTTCAGTGGAAATTCTGAAGGGTTTCTCGAGGAAGTTTCGGAGAATTCCCCTTACAAGTTCTAAAGAATGTCTTTTGGAAATGCCAAAAACTACTACTTGGATATTCCAAAATGACTAAAATAAATACTCCCCCTAAACAATTAGAAAATTCCCATAAAAAAATAGAAAATTGCCAATAAAGAAATCAGGGTATGAGCAATAAATAAATATAAAATTTCCACAAATAAAACAAAATTTCCATAAACAATTATTTTCAAACAATAAATTTTCCACAAAACAAAAGTAAATAAGCACTTTTAAAAGCAAAAATTGCAATTATAAAAAAAAATCCATAAAAAAATTAAATGTTCCACGAAAAAAAAAATACAAAATTTCTAAAAATAAATCAATATTAGCAATAAACAATTACAAAATTTTCCACACAATAAATTTTTTTTTCCATAAAAAATTAAAAATTTTCCACGAATGATCAATAAAAGCAATTAAAAATAAGAAAATTTCCATAAAGAAATATAAAAAGCAATCAAACTGTGCTTTTTTTCATAGATGACCCTTCTTTAAAAAGCGTTCATGTAAAATTTCATCAGCTTTATTGCTTTTGTATTTTTTAATGGAAATTTTCTTTTTTTTATTGCTATTTATTGATTATTTTGAAGAAATTTTTAATTTTTTTATGGAAAAAAAAAATATTTTGTGGAAAATTTTGTAATTGTTTATTGCTAATATTGATTTATTTATGGAAATTTTGTATTTATTTCGTGGAACATTTTCTTTTCTTTATAAAAAATTCTTCTTTCATAATTGCTATTTTTGCTTTTAAAAGTGCTTATTTATTTTTGTTTTGTGGAAAATTCCTAATAGTTTATGGAAATTTTGTTTTATTTGTGGAAATTTTATAATTATTTATTGCTCATACCCTGATTTTTTTATTGGCAATTTCCTAATTGTTTATGGAAAATTTCTAATTTCAAATGGAAATTTTATTTAGCTGCCATTCCAAAATGCTTCCTTTGTAAATTCTTAAGAACTTTCCGTTGAAGTGCGACATAATTTCCCGTGGAAATTCACTACTTGTAATTTCTAAAGTTCCTGCTGAAAAACAAAAGATATTTCAGTAGAATTTGCAATGTAATCAATGTAATCCAAGTGGAAATTTTTGAAATTTTTTAGAAAGTTTTGTAGAACACTTTGGAGAATTTTCCTGCTCAACACAGAAGAATTTGCTGTTGAAATCATGATATTTTTAAGCCGTAGTTCAGACTATTACTTCAGTGAAATCCATAAGAGATTCAAGAGATTATTTCGGTAAAGTCTTGCAAAAAAAAACGGAAAAATCAAAAAAAAAAAATCAAACAGGTGAACTTCGCACAAAGTTGTGCGAAATATGCAGAATTGAGAGAGTATCAGCCGTTTCAAATTTGATGATCAAATACAGTTACGCCTATTTGAAAAAAGTTCCTAGTTATGGTGAATGCGAATCCTTTTAAATAAAAATAAAGCGTTTGCCCGGAATGAGGTATAATGCTGAATGTGATTCCTTCTTTAAAAAGAATGCATTTGCTCTCAATAATGCAATGCTAAATATGTCCCTTCTTTAGTGGATGTTTCACCAGGTAATTAATGTTATTATTTTTTCTTTAATATTGTATTTGTATTTGAAATAAGATAATGGGGGATGTGGTCCATTCTTTGAAAGACATTTTCACGAAGAAAGGCAATGGTAGATGTGGTCCCTTCTTTAGAAATAGGCGTAGGCTCGAAACAATGCAAAGATGAATGAATTGAGAATGAGGTTGGAAATTTTGATGCAGGCAAATTTGGCCAGTACAAGGAAAACATATGTGAAAATTTATATTTTACCGAAAAAACATTTTGCCGAATTCATTTTCTCAGAATAGCATTGGTCGGTATGTAACTTTTGCGGTTTGACATTCGATGGATTATAGTTTTTCAGAGTGAACTTGAACTTTTCAGAGTGAAGGCGGAATGCCGTTTTTCAGAATGTTCTATTAAACAAATTAGACTCTCGGCTCCATTTTTTGTGGCCCGCGACGTGTAAGAAAAGTAAACTTAATTTCGGCCCACCAGCTGTTCTAGCTGGCTCGAGAAACTCTTTTTTATTATTCATTATTAAATACGTAACTTTCAAATGAAAGCTCGTAATGAAAAATAATATTTTACATAATTTAAAATGATTGTGTTGAGCGATCCCAAGTCGATGTGGAACATTGCGTTTTCAATAAAGATTTGCACGAGCAGTTTACGTTCACGTTCAAAAAAGGAAGGCTGGTTTGCTTAATTTGTTCTGAAAGTTTTGTCATATTGAAGGAATAAAATCAGAATCCAAGTATTCTATGCAATATGATATTTGCATTTCGGTTTTTGTTTACATCGTGTGTCCTAAGGAAACTTAATAGACTTTTTCAGTAGCACTAGTTCGCACGGAACACGGCGAAGAGTACAAGTTCTTGGAGAAGATTTGATATGCTACGTTACGTGAAAAAGCCGCCTGCTTTAAGGTTCCCCCAAACACACGCGACGAGACAATCGCGACGCGATTCTATCGCTTGGCGACTGCAATTCTGTCGCCGTTGGTATGGAATCGTGAATGGAACATTGCCTGCAGCGACCCAACGATAGCTAGCTGTCGCTGTCGCTGCGATGAAATCGCTTAGGTTTGGGGGAGCCTTTATATTCTACTCTCTCGATGACGATGATGACGATGAAAATACTGACGTGAAAAAAGTGGCAAAGGTGGCTATCTTCGTAAGAGGAACACCATCAGTTCCTCTGTCATCTTCGAATGAGAGAGAAATTGGCAGCTTTGATCCCTATGCAGGGAGCAACTAACGGGAAAAACCTGAGGGCTGATAAGACCTGTGTGAAGGAACTTTTTTTCTCCTTCGAAAACTTAAGTGACCTTACGATTGATGGAGCGCTTGCAATCAATGATTGGAAATAACAATGGCGTTGTGACAATTCTAAGCATGGGGAAGCAGTCACAAAAGGTATGTCCATATTTCCCTTCCATATTGCATATTTACCAAAACAATCGATAAGCGAAAACGATTAATATTCCTGAAGTATTGACGCTTGTTATAAAGACAGTCAACATTATCAACGTTAGGGCCACCAATTAAAAATGATTTTGATGGAAATGGCGAATATTGAGACTTGCTGTATGATTGCGAAGTTGATTGACTAAGCCTTGGTACCATGCTTGAAAGTTTTTTTTTTTCAATAGGAAAATGACATTATGTTTGGCCAGTACAAGAGGCTTGGCTTTTTTAGCAGATATCGCCAAACATCTCAATGACTTGAACATAAAGCACTATGGCATAGTGGGTTGCTGAAATCTGGTACATTTCTCTCATCATGTTGAAAACAGTTCATGCAAATCTGTTCAATATGCTGGTAAAGTAACGAAATTCCCATTTTTCAACACCGTTTATCGATGTGAAAAATTTACCTGGCTGAAATGTTTAAAATGGATCGATCCGGGATCAAGGGATCGCTAATGCAACGGCGGAAACAAAATAACCAAAAAAGATTTACAATGATATGGAAATGCTAATATCATCTTCCAAACTTGGACGTACATGTGTAGCGACCAAATGTCGTACAGTATCCCCTATAAACCTAAATATGCAGTTTACATTCACTCAGCAATGGGGAAAGTAACATTTGTTTGGCCAAGGTCATTTACCGTTTACCGTTGTCAGCGTAGCTCAGAAGCGACCATATTGATAAACAGAACTCTGCTTCTGAGCTGCGGAGGGCAATTTAATCGTTTCCTTTTCTTGTTTACTTACAGGTGACGACGGTTCCGCGTCCAAAGGTCTGGTGACATCACACACCACTCCACGAGAGTTTGGCGCCAAGAGCGGAGAAATCGACGCCGCCAGAGAAGCGCGCTATGCGTTCGGCGACGGGCGAGACCCGTGCGCGAGACCCGTTAGTTAGGTTAGCTCTAAGTTAATTGTTAAGTGATTAAAGAGTCTTGGATTAACCACCGACGAGTATTCGTGTCTTTCCTTTTACCGAAAACCAGTGCCGCCGCCCCGGCACAATTGGTGACAGCGGAAAGCGCCTAAGAAAGTGCGCCGGTACGCCGAAAAAGTTCTGTGAAAGTTAGTGACAAAGTGAAATGCATAGGAACTGAAGATTAGCATAGGGCTGTTCATTGCCGTCGAAGAAAGCGGATGTGTAAGGAGAAAAGTGTGAATTTCGGCTCTCCTGCCCAAAAAGGCCCTACTCAAGAAGGAAATAAGTGAACACCAAGCAAGTGCAAATGCGCTTCAGCAGCCAAGGAAAGTGAATTCAAGCCAAGTGAAGTAACAAGTTGAAACTTACAAATCAGTTCAAATTGTGACGAGTTTCAAGACAGAAGAGACAAGTGATTCAGCAATCCTCAGAAAATTAAGGTAAAAAAAAAAAAACCTAACGAGAACAGAGCCCATATGAGAGAACAAGCATTGTTGTAAAAGTAGTGAAAAACGTGCACTAGTGAGTCTATAGGCTAACCAGTTGTAACCAGAACTTATCGCAAAGGAGAAACCCGGTGGTGTACTGCTACTACGTTTTGTGATTTATCTTAACGGATATCGGCGTGCTTCTTCATGATGGTGTTCCGGGAAATGTTGTACTCGACTATCGCTTGAGTTAGAATCACTAGACCAAGAAGGATATCACACCCAACAAATGTGAATGGTGATGTAGATCTCTGGTCGAGTTACGGATTCGCTTGCGTAGTACGCACGGAAGAAACGAGTGCTTTTGCGACAAAAGATGGTTCAACTGTGCACTCTTTGGTTGAGGGTCTGCGGCCACGAGGAAACGTCCAGCTGCCGACGGAGAAGAAAGGTTCCAGCACGCAACGTAAGCCTGGTGAATCCTCTGTTGCAGGTGGTTTCTAGTAGCTTCGACTTCGATAGGATTTCCGAGAAAGTGATTTAAATGATAAGTATGCCTTTTGTCTTCTTTTATCTTCTAAGTGTAGTGCGATACTTTCATTAGTTGAACGCGAGTATTTTCTTAAAAGTTTCAGAGAAAAATATGCATTTGGTTTACAACTGGACGTCTTATAATAAGTTTTTGTATTAATAATTTAACTGCGGATTTTGTTTCGTTTGCGCGTATTTTTGATCGCTTATTATTATTATCTACTAGTGAAACATCTATTTAAATTCAACAACAAAAGTTGTGTGTAAAAGTGAATCTTTTTATGCGTTCAAGTGATATTGCAAAGAAACAGAAGCACGTTGAGTCCAACATTTAGCATATAAGAATAAGTGTTTTTAATCGAGAAAATTTATTTTGAAAGTAAAAAGCAGCGGAATTACGCGATACAAATGTACAGAAAAATCATTCGAGTGTATGTGACGTCGAGCACGTTGCTTATTGAGTTTTATTATTAATTAACAGAATTTAATCAGATTATTGCCCCAAACGAACACACATTGAAGAACTCAAACAGTAAAAGACTAAGCAGTTTAAAACATTCAGCGTATAATTCGTAGCATGTAGAACGATTCAAAAAATTTATTGTTATATTATTGTTGAACACATTATTGAAAATTAAAATTATGAAATTATTCAAAACAAAACAAAAACTGTGAACAATTTTCTCTCTTAAAAAAAAATGGATCTTGACTAATTGTATTTTGAAATTTCAGTCTCTCTCAAGCCTTTTGTTTTTAATAACGGACTATTTTGAGCCTTGGTTTTCACTATAACGTTTTCAAAGAAGGAATCTTTTTGCTAATTTTTTTTCTTCTTTCAAAGGAGGAACAGGGAATCGGCAGGTATTCCGTCAGGCTATTGCGCTTCGCAATTACTACTATAATGCAATGCATTCTAATGACCATAAATAGATATGAATTGATGGAAACATTGGAATCTATCCTCCTAAAGCGCTAGTTTGGTGGACAATCTTTTTTATATGACGGCTAGCTTGGTTTTTAATCAAAACCATTACTTTAGCTGTCTTTTAAATTGGGAAAGAGAAATGGACTCTCACATTCCATCATCAGAAAGGGAAATGGACCCTCATATTCCACCACGAGCTGATTGGGAAGGGTGATGCGATGACTCTGCTTGGCCTTTGACCGAAAAGGGAGCCATCACATTTTTAATTTTTGGATAAATGTTCGAAAGTCATATAATATGGTAGAGTTGCAGTATTTTTCATGTGCCATTTTTGAAAACAACAACATGGTACATTTTTCTAAAAGTGGGTTTTATATACAACGTATGAAACTGTTCATATTGGCACATTAGTTTGCCAAATTTTAATAAGGGAAAATAATGAAGGAGGATATAATCCTATAGAAAGATTTATTATTTGAAGAAATAATACTATATTACAGGAGAAGAGTCATGCCTCCTATAGAAAGAAATTAAAAGAGATATTACAGGAGAAGAGTCATGCCTCCTATAGAAAGAAATTAAAAGAGATATTACAGGAGAAGAGTCATGCCTCCTATAGAAAGAAATTAAAAGAGATATTACAGGAGAAGAGTCATGCCTCCTATAGAAAGAAATTAAAAGAGATATTACAGGAGAAGAGTCATGCCTCCTATAGAAAGAAATAAAAAGAGATATTGCAGGAGGAGAATTATGCCTCCTTAAAAAGGATATTATGGGAGAGGAAAACACCCTCCAGAAAATTAAACAAAAGGGGAGTACATTTATAGAATTTTGTATGGATCTGGATACTTAAAGTTATCCAAAAAGGGAAAAGTGTACAAAAATATTGCAAGTTCTACCAAGTTGCTATAAAGTTTAGAACTCAACCCGCTACTTTCAATTGAAAGTGATCTTTTTAAGTACACTTTCAACTCATTGGGTAGGGTAGGTAGATTCAGAATTAAATTATGGAGACTATGCCAACGAGTTGAAGGCAACATTAAAATATTTTCATGACATTGCGCGAAATAATTTGTTTAAGTCAAAAGAAAAGAGCAAGGAGCGATATGAGCGATATCAACTATTGCAATCATAGGAGGATTAATTGGAATATTCATATTCTGTTTTAAAGGGGAAATCTCCTGTTGTGCTCGAAAAACTGAAATCACCCCACAACAACAATTAAGCAAGATATATAACCTGGAAATGACGAACACAAAAGATAAAAGAAAACGAATTTACATAAGCAGGAATAAAAAAACGAAAAAGGAAGATATAGAATTGAATGAAATTGTACATGAATATAAAGTAAACAATAAAAATATTGATCGGAATACAGCGATAGAAGAAGATGCGAAGAACAAGATTGCAAAACCAATAACAAGCAACGAAACATATAATATTGAACATAAAGAAAACAACGAAAAGCTTGATCGAAACACAGTGTTAGAAGAGAAAGATGCAAATTCGATACCAAGGTCGATAACGAGACATGAAATAAGCGAAACAAGCAATGTTAATCATAAAGAAAACGAAAACAGGATTGACCAAAGTACAGTGGAAGAAGAAGAATATACGAATTCGATAGCAGGATCTCATGAGGAAATTGAACCAGAAGTAATAATTGAAAACGAAAAATTCGTGAAACAGAAAAAGAAATTGAATACCAAGCGATATGGAAGTGTATATTGAACCACTTTCAACTTAGAATGACCAATGCCCAAATGTAATGATATGAACTAAACGCAAGATATAAGTTTCGTTTCAGATACACACCAAAGACCATGAATGATGGGGGGGAGGAGTTGCAGCAATTAAGCACGGATCAACCTACACTCATCTGGAAAAAGAAGGTATAACAGGGAACCCTACAAAAACAGAAGGTGAATATGATATATAGTTTTTTTTATTTACATTGCTACAACTCTATTATTTGTATATATTGCTACCTATTTTGTTATCCAGAGGTGGTAAAAACGAAATGTTATTGTACCTTATCTTGTTGAGGGAAGGTAAACTATATTTTTTTTTTCTTTGGACTTAATAAAAAAAATATGTATATATATATATATATATATATATTCATATATTCAACCGGTAGTTTGCGTTAGATTTGGGATAAAACTAAATAGAAACATATATACATTGAATGATCCTTTTATTTAGAATAAAATCTCATTGTCTTAACTAGAGGAGCTTATAGGCGATATAATTGTACTGTTCTTGCCATGTAAACCTTCAAACGAAAAGATGTGCAATAAAAAAAAAAGAGGAAAAAAGAAAAAGAAAAAAAAAGGAAAAAAAAAAATAAAACAAAACAAAAGTAAAAAAAAAAAAAAATTATATATAATAATGAGATGCACCTGGTAGATTTATTAATGACAATTTTTTTTTCTTTTATCAGTAAACTGGTATATGGAGGGAAAGATTAGTTAGGAGAGTAGGGATGATTGGTCCATCTAGTCAGAGAAAGAGTAACATAGTGAAAAAGAGAATAGTTCGAGGCTCAGAGGAAAAACGAACAACGCTGGACCAGGAGTAACATCAGTGGGTAACAATGTTGAAATTTATACGTGGAAAAGGCCAACAACCTTCGGCCGAACGGCAGAAGCTGCAGAAGGGGTCCTTCGTTGACGCTAGCGGGCGATAGACGCGTTTTGTTATGCGTTCTCAGTTTTCGATTTGCAAACCGTTCAGTTGATTTTATTACTACTCTTTTTGTGGGGTGCTATCTCTAATGGAAGTCGTGTATCGCGTAGAAATGATTAAAAATTAGTTTTTCGTCTAATAAATCATTAATCCAAATCAAGCCTGAAGGTGAGTGAGGGAAACGATGGAATGCGATGATGCTGCCGTCGAGCGGTAAAAGCTGGTCTCCAACGACGAGGAAGACGATCAGGCAACAATCACCAATTTGTCCTCCAGCGGGCAGGCAAAATCAATCCAAACGCCAATCTCGCCCGTGCTTAGCAATAAGATATTTTCCAGCGGCGAGACAAGCCGCAGTCACAACTCCACTAGCTATCCTGCCAGCGTGGGGAAGGCGGAGAAAAACGATGCCCCTCCCACGGCTAGGCTGAACTATGTCAATGAGCGTAAGAATCAGGAAGCCAAGGCAAAACCGAAGAAGATTCAAAGGGAGCTGACGCCAAGCAGTGCGGTTAGCTCTAGTAGCAGCAGTAATCTCCCACTCAGTTCGCGGATTAATCTCCGCCAGAAGGCTTCTGACCAGTCACAGGCCAGTAGCAGCCGGCAACACTCGAATGCCGCCACCGCCAATAGTAGCTCGATTAGTTTGAACAAAAGCCATAGTTTCACTTCCCGCCCACTAAAACATCACTCTTTTATATCAGAAGTACCGGACGTGCGACACATGAAGCGGACGTTATCATGACTGGAAAATTTCATCACAACGGGGGAGATACATACCATATAGGGTTTATTAGAGAGCTAGCTAGGATTAGGGTGAAGCTCCTAAGATTATAAGATTTACTTGAGGCCTATTGCCAACAAAATATATAAATGCCATAAATAACTAGATGTAAAAATATAAGGATCTTTTGATTAGAATTTTTTCTAGCTTCATGAATTGAGCCAGTTCTTACGTTAACTCCCTGTTTTTATTTTTTTTAAAATAAAAACTCGATTAGTGGGGGCGGATGTAGCGACCAAATGTCGTACAGTATCCCCTATAAACCTAAATATGCAGTTTACATTCACTCAGCAATGGGGAAAGTAACATTTGTTTGGCCAAGGTCATTTACCGTTTACCGTTGTCAGCGTAGCTCAGAAGCGACCATATTGATAAACAGAACTCTGCTTCTGAGCTGCGGAGGGCAATTTAATCGTTTCCTTTTCTTGTTTACTTACAGGTGACGACGGTTCCGCGTCCAAAGGTCTGGTGACATCACACACCACTCACGAGAGTTTGGCGCCAAGAGCGGAGAAATCGACGCCGCCAGAGAAGCGCGCTTGCGTTCGGCGACGGGCGAGACCCGTGCGCGAGACCCGTTAGTTAGGTTAGCTCTAAGTTAATTGTTAAGTGATTAAAGAGTCTTGGATCAACCACCGACGAGTATTCGTGTCTTTCCTTTTACCGAAAACCAGTGCCGCCGCCCCGGCACACATGTTCATGATAGCATTAGAGGCGAAAGTATAGAATTGATAGTTCCGTTAGGATACGGCAGGCATGAAGAATGTTTTTATAGAAGTCGATTTGAAAGCGAGCGGAGGGCAATATTTGTGATGGCACATATCACACGACCTTCCTTCTGCCAAGCTCCCGTATGAAGGGGAGGGAAGAATATCAGTGTGGAAGCTGATATATCTCCACTGGCAAAAGGAAGGTGGTTTGACTTGCTCATATGCCATCGCGTGCGGAAGGATTTGCTATCGACGAGTACTGTCTCCAAATTTCTAATATGACATCAGCATTTAGTCGAATAGGATTTTTATTGCACAGTTCTGTTTTCTCATTGCGTCCGTCTCGTCAAGATTGTTTGAAAGCAATAAAATCGTGTTTAGTTTTTTTTAAATAAAAAAAAACACTGGTAATTTTGAAAATATTCAAAAAGTTATGTACCGAATATTTTCTGGCCCGCCAGCAAGTGTGAATTCTAAAAATTGACCCATTGCAGGCCTGCTGTACATCAATCCTTTATTATACCTGGCAAGCCCGCTCCTTTAATGAACGAATTATCTCCTCTTTTTGCCTTATTGCGGACAAACGCTTTACACCAGATAGACGAGTTTATATAAAGAAGGCATTATCTCCTCCATTCGCATTACACTGGGCAGACGCGATAGTTTAAAGAAGGCATTGTCTCATGCTTTCACTTCATTCTAGACAAATGTGTTCATTTAAAGAAGGCATTATCACTTCTTATCCTCTAATATCGAGCGATGCCATCTTTTTTTTATTCTTTATTTAAGTGATTTTTTAATTTTAAAATTAAGTTAGGGGGCGATGCTATCATCTAACTAACTGCTCTTACTTCGCCTTGGGCTGTTTTTCAGCATAGTGTTCTACTAGCATTTCTACAAATATTGAAAGCATTCCTGTGCCTGCCAGTTGCATGAATGTCTTGTGTGGCAAGTACAATGAATACACTGTGCTCAAGGAGCCGAAAATGCTTCTCACCCAGGAGCATCCTAGGCCGAACCGAGAATCGAACTCGCAACATCCGGGTCGGCAATCCTACGCCTTTGCTTGCATGGTGTTGCAAGGCTATCTGGATACCCATCGCTTTGTGCCGCACTCAAAAAGAAGAGAGAAGCATTCGGGGAACTGTTATTCGGGGCAATTGCATTCGGGAAAATTGCATTCGGAGAATTGTCGTACAATTTTCTCAATCAAGAGAATATATGATGCCCCGGGTGATGATGGTTTAAACATACCATCAAAATTTATCAAAAAACTTCATGAGAGCTCTCTATTCTTTTTTGATAATTTGTTTAACAAATAATCTAAATTGGCATACTTCCCAGATAAATGGGAAAACGCCAAAGTTATTCCAATTTTGAAGCCGACAAAAATGCAGCTGAGGCTTCTAGTTATCGCCCAATTAGTTTGTTATCTTCAATAAGCAAACTGTTTGAAAAGATTATTTTAAATAGAATGATAGTTCATATTAATGACAATTTTAGTTTTTGCTGATGAGCAATTTGGTTTTCGCCGTGGACATTCAACCACTCATCCGTCAATAAGAGTTACGAATTTAATTCGAACAATCTGAAGGATATTCGACTGGAGTTGCTCTGCTTGATCAGACAGCGCTTGGCATGAAGGTTTGATTGTAAAATTGATAAATTTTAATTTTCCTCTGTACGTTACTAAGCGGATTCAAAATTATTTATCAGATTGCTCACTGCAAGTAAACAGGCAGAGTTTTAAATCTGATAGATTGCCTGTAAGAGCTGGTGTTCCCCAAGGCAGCATAGTGGGGTCAATATTATGTAACTTTTTATTTCGGACTTACCTGATTTACCAGGGTGTCAAAAATCTTTGTTCGCAGAAACACGGGCCTTTCAGCCAAAAGGCGAAGCCTTCGTGTCGACATTTGTAGTTGATTGCAAAAAATTTCGATTTTTTTTTTCAAGTTACTTGCAAACAATGTAATATTTAATCAAAAACTCAGCTTATAATTTTCCCACATAAGCCGAGAGCTTCTTACATATTGTCACTATGAATGGGGTTCCAATTAATTGGTCTAGGGAAGCTAAATACTTAGCACTTCTGCTGGATCAAAAATTTACTTTTAAAAGTCACATTGGAGGCATTCAAGTCAACTGTCAAAAATTTATTAATTGTGTATATCCACTTATAAATAGAAAATCAAAACTTTGTGATCTTTTTTTTTGTTTTACAATCAATTTTTAAGCCCAGCCATGTTGTATGATGTGCCAATGTGGACTAGTTGTTGCAATACCAGGAAGAATGCATTTCAGAATATTCAAAATAAAAACTTGAAAAAGATTCTGATGTTGCCTTCCTGGTTTAGTACCAATGAACTTCATACTTACTTACTTACGGATCCTGTACACCTCCGGTGGTGCAAAGGGCCGATTTGAAAGATCTCCATCCTGAGTGTTGCCCGGCTATCGCTTTAACCTGTTGCCAGGTTAGATTTCGGTCGACTTCTTTTATTTCTTTATTGAGGCTTCGCCGCCATGAGCCTCTGGGTCTGCCTCTGCTGCGATGTCCTGCTGGGTTCCAGTCTAATGCTTGTTTACAGATTTCGTTTCCGCCTCTACGTAGAGTGTGGCTGACCCAGCCCCACTTCCGATCCCGAATTTCTGTTGCTATCGGCCTCTGGTGACAACGACGATGGAGCTCATTGTTTGAGATCCAGTTGTGAGGCCACCAGGCCCGAATTATATACCGCAGGCATCTGTTAATGAACACCTGCAGCCGTTGAGTGTTCTCCACTGATACACACCATGTTTCGCTAGCGTATAACAGCACAGATTTCACGTTAGAGTTGAAAATTCGTATTTTGGTGCGTTCACTTATCTGCCTGTTTTTCCAGATATTTCTTAAACTCGCAAAGGCAGCCCTTGCTTTCTTGATCCGTGCGCCTATGTCGATCTTGGTACCGCCGTCCGACGCCATTTGGCTACCAAGATATTGGAAGCTTTCAACATTCTCCACTGGTTGCCCGGCTACTGTGAAACTGGAAGGAGTCGCCGTGTTTACATCCAACGATTTGGTTTTGTTGACGTTGATGACTAAACCTGCCGAAGAGGAGCGCTCGGCAAGGTCGTTGAGCTTACTCTGCATATCAGAGCGCCGTTGCGCGAGGAGTGCAACGTCATCAGCCAATTCGAAGTCGTTTAGATGCTCCATGGTTATAGGCTGCCATAACAGCCCGCGGTTTGGTTCACGGTCAATCGCACCTACCAGAATCTCATCGATTACGATGAGGAACAGTAACGGTGATAGGATACATCCTTGCCTCACACCAGCTACGACCCGGATAGGGTCGGACAGGACCCCATTGTGCAGCACTCTACACGAAAAGGCCTCGTACTGTGCTTCGATGAGGCCGATGATTTTCTCAGGAACTCCCTTGCGTCTCAGGGCGCCCCACATATTCTCGTGATTGAGACGGTCGAAAGCTTTTTCGTAGTCAATGAATACCAAGTAAAGGGACTCTTGGAATTCGTTGACCTGCTCCAGAATGATGCGGAGCGTGACAATATGGTCCACACAGGATCTTCCGGCACGGAATCCGGCTTGCTGCCGCCGGAGAGTCGCATCGATCTTCTCCTGAATCCGGGCTAGGATAATTTTGCACAGAACTTTGAGAACGGTACACAGCAACATAATGCCTCGCCAGTTATCGCATACAGTCAGGTCACCCTTTTGGGCACCTTTACTAAGATACCTTGCATCCAGTCGACCGGGAAAGTTGCGGTGTCCCAGATATTATGAAATAAACGATGCAGTAGTTGAGCGGATGTCATGGGGTCAGCTTTGAGCATCTCGGCTGATATGCGGTCGACCCCTGGGGCTTTATTCGATTTCATGCTTTGGATGGCTGTTTGAATCTCTAGCAGTGATGGAGCTTCGGTATTGACGCGTGTTATACGTCGGATCCTAGGCAGACCATGCCGAGGTGGTGATGCTTGGTCGGGCGTCGAAACTTGAAGAAGTTGTTCGAAGTTCTCGAACCAACGTTTCAACTGATCAGTTGGGTCGCTCAATAACTGATCATTTTCGTCTTTCACAGGCATCGTTGCATTCATCTTCGCCCCGCTTAAGCGTCGTGAGATATCGTAGAGGAGGCGAATGTCCCGGTTGCGGCGGCTCTCTCTCCTTCGTCGGCCAGAGAGTCTGCCCACGCTCGCTTGTCCCGTCGACATGAGCGTTTTACTTCCTTCTCAAGAGCCGCGTATCGTTGGCGGGCTAGAACTTTGGCTCCTCTGGTTTTTGATCGCTCTATCGCGGCTTTGGCTTCTCTTCGCTCCTCTATCTTCCTCCAGGTCTCATCGGTGATCCATTGTTTTCTCTGGGTGCGTAGCTCGCCCAGATTGTTCTCGCTGGTGGCGATGAAGGCATTCTTGATGGCGGTCCATTGGTCTTCCACGCTGCCACCTTCCGGAATATCTGCAGCACGCGTCTCCAGTTCTTCAACGAAGGACCGTTTCACCGTGGCATCTTCCAGTCGGCGTGTGTTGAATCGTCGTCCAACTCTGTCCTCCTGCCGACGAATCCGCGCAATGCGCAGGCGTATTTCGCCGATGAGGAGGTGATGATCAGACGCGATATCGGCACTACGTTTATTCCGTACATCAAGAAGGCTCCGTTTCCATTTTCGGCTGATGCAGATGTGGTCGATTTGATTTTCTGTAAAGCCGTCACGGGAGACCCACGTGACCTTGTGAACCGGTCGATGAGGGAAGAGCGATCCCCGATCACCATGTCGTTATTACCACAAAATTCTGCGAACAGCTCTCCGTTTTCGCTCATTTCTCCGAGACCATGGCGTCCCATAATGCCCTCATGGTTCGAGTTGTCGGATCCGATCTTCGCATTGAAGTCGCCCAAACAGATCTTGATATCACCCTTCTTTGTCTTGCAGATCGGCAGCATCGGTTGGCGCATAACATTGGATTATAGTAAGGTTTCGGACCCGTGTTCTAAATCTGGCAACGATTATCCTTTCACTTATAGGTTCCCACTTCATAAGCGCAGAGTGTGCCTGAGCGCTTAGTAGGAAGCCAACTCCGCGTTGCCGGGGAGCGTGTTCACCTCGTAAACCAGAGTATAGCAGAACTTGTCCCGACGGCGTTCTGTGTTCTCCAAAGTTTGGCCAACGGACTTCACTCAGTCCCAGGATCTCAAGCTTCATGAGGCGTGCCTCATTGGCAAGTTGTGCCAATTTACCCTGCTGGGCTAGGGTTAAAACGTTCCATGTTCCTATTCGTGTCCGTTGTTTCGCGCTAAGAGTCGTCGCCGTAAAATCAGTCCGTATTCTTTCATTATCGGATTCTCGAACAAATTGGTGTTTCGGGAACAGTAGGTTGTTGGCCCAAGGTTCCCTATCCACCGGGATGGGGCTGCCATCTTAGGTATAGCTTCCGGGGAATAGCGTTTCATACTCAGCCGCTGGATGCCAGAACAGACGCTGATGGAGCCGCACCTCCTTGGTGAACAGACGCTCGATCAGTCGGATCAAGTTTGATTAAAGTCCCACCCAACACCAGGACTAGGCTAGTGCGCGGCACACGGTCGCTTTGATATGGCCTGCTTGGGGAAACATGCAGCCTTTTATAGAAGTATTTTTATAGAGCCCACTGTCGAACCCCACCACATCCTAGGCAGTCCCCACAGGACGCACCCTCTCACTCAAGCTGATGTCAGATGGACAACAGTGCGCAGGCTACACTACCAGCTACACTACCACTACAACCCTTAGCTGGCGGTCAATTGTCATCGGAAGACCCGTGGAAGCGTGAGTATTGGAACTTGTGAGGACCAGAGCTATGTTAGGCGCTCCTTCCCGGATGTCAACTCACTATTTCGCAGCCCATAGAATGCCCATGAACTTCATAGAATTTCTAATATTGAAACATTGCAACGAATGTCCAACAAAATATTTTTCAATTTTAGACAAAACTCGTTGCAATCTTCTATTGCAACGATAAGCTCCTTGTTATTTTTGTATAAATTAGGTTAAGTTTGGTTTAAGTCAAAACATAGTAATTCCTACTTAGTTCATTTGGAGTTCAGGGGTGCTAAAGAATCTTGCCAGCGCTTCGTAGTGAGAACTCGTGAGTCCAGCATATAATCTGCTCGTCCACATAAAATTCGTCAGCTTTTCCATAGATTTTTGTCGCAGGTAGGTAATTGAATTGACACACATAATACATAGGAATTCCCACGGAAAGTTCTTCGAGGATCCCACGAGAAATTTTACTTAGTGGAAAATTGCTCGGACTTTGCTTTGAATTTTTTACACAGAAATATCGTTGGAATTCATAATTCGTCAGAGGTTCCCCGTGAAATTCGATACAATTTCTTTGGAAAAAGGCATGTTCTCAGCGGGTGTACATATGTGACTGTTATTGAATTAACCCTTAAATAAAATTCCATCGTAAGTGCACTGCGAGTGCATGCGTAAATTTATTATTGTTATGGTTATCCAGGAAAAAAATGAATTTCACCTCGTGCAAAAATCCTAGGTGTATTGCGTACACCTCGGTAGCAATAATAAATGCGTAGTGCAACTAGAACATAAGCACTTGTATTTCCCACCACATATTCGCCCATTCAAACTTCCACTTTGCACATTCCACATTCGCCTTGGACAGTGCGATATTAATGCACTCTTAGTTATGGCCTAGAGGAAATAACTTTTTGATTAAAAATTTACTTCTCTTAATCTAACTTTAGTGGCAAACTGCGCCGAAGGGGGCTTTTCGGTCCGCTGCCGGTGGTGCGCTCTCGCACTCGTACTAAAGGGCCAATTTGAAGAACCTTTTGGGCTGGCGAGGCAAACTTTTCAGACTCGGGAGATTTATTTCGAAGTTGGACCTCGCTAGTTGCAACTTTTAGGGCGCCATTTCTTTTCTTTTTTTGTTTCGTCCGTCCTCCTCTGCATCATAGGTACACTTACCACGAGTGTGTGAGTTGTGTTCTGATGCGCTTCAGTGAGCCGGGCCGGGGCGTCTTTGTTTCAACAGTCGAGTGCCGCCACGTGATGCAGAGGCCGCACAATTTAATGGAACCTTTTTAGTGCGGTTCGCCCTAGCTGGGAAGAATGACGGCTCTACCAGGATGGATGCATGGAACTGTGTGTGGTTTCTCGGAATAAAACTTTTGTCCGGGAGCCATTCGGAACGCATCAAGAGGGTGCTTTTCTTTTTTAATTAAACGGGAAAGAGTTGTGCGAGTTCAGGCCGAAAGTTATTGGGATTTGGACAAAAGTTTCTCCCCGCTTGCCGATTCCAAGTATTGCATTTTACTATTCGTTAGACTTACGATTTTTTCCTTACCCGAAAAATTTAATTTCACACGCCATTAATCCTTCCGGAAATTCGCAGAAGCCCACCAAGCAATTTCGGCTCCATGTCAGTGTCTGGTCAGATCTCTGAGTTGCCACAGTTAGGCGCCAATGGAGGGGGAAACTAGTTGCAAAGTATCTTACACGGTGGGATTGAGAACGCTTTTGGGATACGACAGACGCTTCAAAGTAGTAAATATTCTTATTTTTATATTTTTTTTCATAAGATCAAGAAGGTCAAGATCACGGATCAAGATCAAGAAGACAAGATCACGGAAGATTGCATTTAAATTTGCTGTCACGTTTTTGTTTGTTTCTGCGAGGATTCATGGTAAATTCGACCTAAGTTTTTACCTTTCTCGTAATTACAACAAAGTTTTACTGTAAGGCTATCATTTCATTCCAAAAAGGAACTTTTTACAGACATGCGAGAAATCGTTTGCGTAGATGTTCTTAATGATATTTTGGATGCCGTGCTCAAAAATGGACGTACAATAGAAATTTTTGTTATAAGCTGGGGATTTACAAATAAAGAACTAGAATTTTATAGTATCGCCGATTGCGCTGAAGATACGCTGGACCTAAAATCAACATCATTGTTTCTCATGATCCGTAGGTAATGTTGTGAGTTGGACGTATCCTTATTATTCATCGAATCAGAGTTCATTGTTCTAGCCGAAGTATGTAAACGAACTCATTAATTGCTAAAGCTGCTCAAGGATATAAAATCGAATCATCTGATTTGCATATGTGACGATAACTAAAGCTGCATACTGCTTATAAGGTTGATCAACATCTAAAACATGTTACAGCCAAACCTCCATGAGTCGATATTGAAGGGACCGTCGTCCCATGGCAATATCGAGATGTGGAGTAACAAATCTATGTAATGGATATCACATAGACATGACTGTGATGGTCACAGTAACCCAGAAAATATTTTTTATATGGCATAATTTGCTTCCATGAGTCATAGAACATTGACTCACGGAGGTTCGACGATATTGCTTCATCAATGACCTGAAGAACAAGAGCGTCATTGTTTTGCTGTGTTGTCCTTCGGAAAAATTGCTGGTAAACATTAGCATTAGCATTAGCGTTGAGCAATTCGCACAAATTCGTAGGTGGTACAAGCCAAGACAATTGTATGAAAGTTGCATCACTTTCATCCGTTACCACAGATAATAATTTGGGACTAATCATCATCTCTTAGATGGAAGCAATGCACTCTCCAATAGTCGAGATCTGTCCTGGCCACGTCCTTGCGAATGCTGAGAAAGGGGAAGGATGGTTAGTTGGGCACCTACTTAAGAAAGGTGCAGAGAACTCTACGACCTCTCATAGCTGCCACGGGGGGTTTTAGGATTTTGTGGAAGGTTATAACAGTAGCAATCGTTTTGGTAGAACGTGCAACACGGAAAGAACTAAGATAGAAATACAAAGTAGGAAAGGGACGAGCCTGGAATTGAACCCACGATCTCCTTCTTATAAGGCAGAAGCGGTAGCCACTAGACCACCGAGCTCGTCGCCTTCGGAAAAATTGCTGGTAAACATGGTGACAAACCCGTTAACGAGCGTAAAGCTGGGAATGTGAAGCAATAGGAGTTTTACCAATCGACATCAAGGAGGAGTGATAGAGTTAACAAATCGAAGCAACCAAATCTTAATAATGTACACCCTGTTATTTTTTTTACATGGGTGGGTTTTAGTCGATTAAGGCCTTTAGCGTTAATGGAGCTATGAGTTAAGGGGGAAACGCAATGGAGTGCGGCAACGGAACGGCAACGGCACGATGCGGCAGCTGTCACTTTTGAATACACGGCAGTATATGGAACGGCACGCAATGGTGCGGAACGGCAGATGCGGAATGTACTAAAACCGTATATTTTTTGAAATTTTCAAAAAATGCGGCAGCGGTATTGCGGAAAGATTTGTTACTTTTAGCATGAAGTGATTTTATTCAAATTCGTATAATTTTCACTGCCGTTCTACGCATGCTTGTACCAAATTCAAAAAACGACAAATGATAAAATGGCATTTGAAATTGAACACTAATTTTAATTGCTGGCGTATAACCATTTTGCAATATAAGATTATTACATCACATAACCATTCAGAAGACTTAATTTCATTGAAATCATTCATATTTTTCACTCACAAATAGAATTTGCGACAACGATCATTGAAATAGTATGGCGGGACAGTTATGCTGAGAAATAGAGCACTTGTTTTATGGTTTCTACGCATATCAGCCCCGTTCAATGCATGATTTCGTGAATGACTACTGCGATTGACGTATGTTCCACATGCTTTATCTATGGAAGTGAACTTCCCACGTGGTTGAAGTGATTATGCCGCTTAGAATGAGTATTGTACAAATTGTCCCTATGCTAACCAGTGCAACAGGCTAAGATTGCAAGATCTAAACAGAAAATGCTATTTCAATGTGTAAATAACAGCATCCGCCATAATAATGAATTTAATCACCGCGAGACAATTATGCATAGAAATTAAGCAATGGGACAAATAGACTTGATGTTGTTTTCAATGATTTTCCGAACAAAGTTCGAAATCTGTTAGGGTTTTCTAAAAGAATACATCAAAATAGACTGCTCTATGGTGAAAAGTCAAAATCCACAAAAACTAACATGGGACAACTATGCGTAGAAGGGCAGTTCAGTAGCAGAGAAAGCAAAAAGAAAGCATAATCAGGACTACTTGATTAAACTGGGTTGCTGAAAACGAATAAAATTATTTATGGAAATCGAGAAAACTTCGAAGAAACATTAATGAATAATGATTATATTATTAATCATAAAATCGTCGTTCTACTTGTCTTTGTCACACAAGTAATTCCAATTTCAAGAGAACATCCACTGTTCATTCAAATTAAATCCCTAGAATTTTGAAGTAAAATTTGTGGAATTTCCAAGGGAAAATCGACTGAATTTTCAAAGCACATTTTTCGGACTTCCGAATTTTCGTAGGAATTCCTGGAGGAACATCCGTAGGAATTCCTTGAGGAACTTCCGAGGGAATTCCTGGAGGAACTTCCGTAGGAATTTCTGGAAGAACTTCCGTAGGAATTCCTGGAGGAACATCCGTAGGAATTCCTAAAGGAACATCCGTAGGAATTCCTAAAGGAACATCCGTAGGAATTCCTGGAGGAACATCCGTAGGAATTCCTGGAGGAACTTCCGTTGGAATTCCTGGAGGAACTTCCGGAGAAACTCCCGGAGGAATTTCTGAGGAACTTCCGGAGGAATTCCTGGAGGAACTTCCAGAGGAATTTTTGGAGGAACTTCCAGAGGAATTCCTGGAGGAACTTCCGGAGGAATTCCTGGAGGAACTTCCGTGTGATTTTCTTGAGGAACTTCCAGGGGATTTCCTGAAGGAACTTCCTGGAGAAACTTCCAGGGGATTTCCTGAAGGAACTTCCTGGAGAAACTTCCAGGGGATTTCCTGAAGGAACTTCCGGGGGAATTCCTGGAGGAACTTCTGGAGGTATTTCTGAAGGAACTTCCCGAGGAACCCCTGGAGGGACTTCACGAGAAATTCCTGAAGGAACTTCCGAAGGAATTCCAGGAGAACCTTTCGGAAGAATACCTGGAGGAACATTCGGAAGAACTCTTGGGGGAACTTACGGAGGAACTTCCGAAGGAATTTTCGCAGGAACTTCTGAAAAAATTCCTGAAGGAACTTCTTAAGGAACTCCTGAACTTCTGAAGGAATCTAGAGGAACTTCCGGAGGAATTCCTGGAGGAACTTTTTGTAGAACTTCTGTAGGAATTTCCGGAGGAACTCTTGGAGGAATTACTGCAGGAACTTCCGAAGGAATCTTGAGGAACTTGCGGATAAATTTGTGGAGGAGCATTCGGAGGAATTTCTGTTGGAACTCCATTAGGAATTTCTTGAGGAACTTTTGGAGGAATTTCCTGAAGAACTCTTAGAGGAACATCCAGAGGAACTCTTGGAGGAAATTTCGAAGGAACTCTTGGGTAAACTTACGAAGGAACATCCGAATGAATTTTCGCAGGAACTTCTGAAGGAACTTCTTAAGGAACTCCTGAAGTTGCTTCCGAAGAAATTACTGGAGGAACTTTCGAAGGAAAGTCGGAGGAGCTTCCGAAGGAATCTTGATTTTGCGGAGGAATTCGTGGAGAATCATTGGGAGGAATTGTTAGAGGAACTTCCGGAGGATCTTTTGGAGGAACTTTCGAAGGAACTCTTGGAAGAACTTACGGAACTTCCGAAGGAATTTTTGCAGGAACTTCCGGAGAAATTTCTGGAGGAATTTCCGGATGAACTGCTGGAGGAACTTCCGGAGGAACTTCCGGAAGAACTTCTGTAGGAATTTCCGGAGGAACTCTTGGAGGAATTTCCGAAGGAATTACTGGAGAAATTTTCGAAAGAATCTTGAGGAACATCCGGTGGAATTCCTGGAGGATTTCGTGGAGAAGCTTTTGGAGGAATTCCTGGTGGAACTCCATGTGGAATTTCTTGAGGAACTCTTGGAGGAACTTCCGGAGGAACTCTTGGGGGAACTTACGGAGGAATTCGTGGAGGAACTTCCTGGATTCTGAAGGAATTTGTGAAGGAACTTATTAAGGAATTCCTGAAGGATTTCCCAAAGTAATTACTGAAGAAACTTCCGAAGGAATCTTGAAGAACTTCCAGAGGAATTTTTGGAAGAACTTATGGAGGAATTTCTGGAGGAACTTCCGCAGGAATTCCTGGAACAATTTCTGGAGCCACTTCCGATGAATCTTCCGAAAGAAGCGCTGGAGGAATCCCGAAGGAATTTGTGAAGGAACTTTCGAAGGAATTGCTGGAGAAACTTTCAAATTATTCCTGGAGGAACTTTCTGTAGAATATGGAGTACCTTCCGGAGTACTTTAATTAGTGTTTTTTCGCAATTAAGTACAACAAAACGGAGCTTCCTGAGAATTTTTTGGAGGATTTTCCGGAGGAATTTCTAGACAAACTTCCCGGGGAATTCTTAAAGGAACTTCCGAAGAGATTTCTGGAGAATCTTCATGTAGGAACTTCCGAAGGAATTCCTGGAGGTTTCCGGTACAATTTCTGAAGGAACTTTTGAAAGGATTTGTGGTGGATCTTCTGGAGAAATTGGTGATGGAGCTTCCTGGAATTATGTACAACACTTCTGAGCCTCTGCATTTCCTGCAGGAACTTCCGGCGGTTCAAGACATCAAAAAATAGTATTCCTACTGTTCTGATCAAGGCTCTGATATATTTAAAGCAGTCACTGAATCAACTAGAATTAATATAAAAGTTTATTTAAATAATTGAAATTAAATCGTCTCTAGAAATAATCAAAATCATCTTTTAAAAAAATAAGAATTTCTTCAAAACTTGAAACGTCATTATGAAACCTGTCCGGCAAATCCGCATGCATTGCGTTTTGCAACTGCGGCAATGATGCGGAATTGTTTTTGTACAAACCGTCGACAAACCGCTTGCCGTTGCCGTTCCGTTGCCGCACTCCATTGCGTTTCCCCCTTTAACCCCATGAAAAAATTCACAAAAAATCAAAGAAAAATCAGGTGGTATTTAAAAAGCTGTGGAAGATCAGGTTAACCGGGAAATTGAAAAATTTTGGGGTGTAATCGATATGAAGGGTATGGTTTTCTGTTTCCTTCATTTAGATCAGCTGAACCTGTCCCATAAAAGAATTTCCAGCAGAAATTCGAGATAATTTTTTGTAGAAATTCGGGAAAATATCACACGGGTTTCTGTTCGGATTAAAATTTGGTGGTTGTTAGCGGGTAGAAAGCCGCATTGTTAACATAAAATCGGGCCTTTAGGGGCCTCTTCCCCTATGCAGAGCATCGTTGGCTTGGCAGTGCTAATTCGGACAGCAGGGCGCTGGACTACTGTTCCGTGGATTTGGTTTTGGCGGGTCGTTCAGTGGAGTGCTGTATTTGGAGGTAGATGGAATTGGCAAGCCTTATTTCCGTTATGTGGAAGATATTGATTTGGAAAATGTATTGGAGGTAACCACTTTCCCTTCGATGGGACTCGAACCCATGACCTCACAGTACGCTAGACTGGTGCTTTAACCAACTAAGCTACGAAGGACCTCCGTCGGCCTTCGCAACCTAGCGACTACTGAACGAGCTCGAGATTCCCAAATTGGACGCATAGTCAAATCACTCGCAATCCATTTCTCAAGCCAACACTTCCACATGTGTATAGTACACGTCCACATTAGAGGAGCGTGAGTATTTAGAATGGAGTAAATGATGAAGTCAATTTCGCATAGGCTTCAAGTGGTGTGTGTGAGATTGCAACAAACTAAAACGTCGGATGCGCCGTTGGGATTGAAGCAACGAAGGTTGGGTTTCAGTTTACTGACTGATTTTGAGGCGAACGCTTCGTGTTTGTTGTTTCTACAGTGGTTGCATCATCTGTTTCAATTCGGCTGATGCAGGCAAGTTGAAATACGACATGACGCGGTCGGTAGGAGTGTTGTTTTGTATTGTAAAATCAATTCATTGCCTGGAGTTGGATCGATCAACACAATACTTGTGCTTTAGTGTATTATATGCGTGAATATTTTTTTTCAGTTTATTAAGGTAAGAATTTGGGGGTTATTCCGGAGTGAGAAGACTCTGAGGCACTTTTTAATTATTCCGGAGCGAGAGGATTCCGAGGCACTTTTTTTTGTTTATTCCGGAGCGAGAGGACTCCGAGGCACTTTCTGTTTATTCCGGAGCGAGAGGTCTCCGAGGCACTTTCTGTTTATTCCGGAGCGAGAGGACTCCGAGACATTTTTTGTTTATTCCGGAACGAGAGGATTCCGAGGCACTTTTTTGTTTATTCCGGAGCGAGAGGACTCCGAGGCACTTCTTGTTTATTCCGTAGCGAGAGAACTTCGAGGCAATTTTTGTTTATTCCGAATTGAGAAGAAATTTGAGGCATTTTTTGTTCATTCCAGAATGAGAGGTTGTTTGTTCCAGAGCGAGAAGGACTTTGAGCCATTTTTTTGTTTATTCCGGAGCGAGGGGACTCTGAGGAACTTTTTTGTTCATTCAGGAGTGAGAGGACTCCGAGGCAATTTTTTTCGAGTTCCGGAGCGAGAGGACTCCGAGGCAATTTTTTCGAGTTCCGGAGCGAGAGGACTCCGAGGCACTTTTTTCGTTTATTCCGAATTGAGAAGAAATTTGAGGCATTTTTTGTTCATTCCAGAATGAGAGGACTCCGAGGAACTTTTTGTTTGTTCCAGAGCGAGAAGGACTTTGAGCCATTTTTTTTGTTTATATCGGAACGAGTAAACTCCGAGGTATTATTTGTCATTCCGCTGGATTGGATTTAGATTAGAACTTATATTGGATTCGGTTCGGACTTGGATCAAGAACAAACGGCTTAATTACGATTATAATTCGATCTGGATTAGTTTTGTATTAGATTTGAAATGGATTTGGTTTGGATTGAATTACGCTTGTATTTGGATTCGATTAGGATTGAATTTGAATTCGATTAGAATTGATTATCGATTGTATATACATTGGATTCAGATTGGATTAGAATTGGATTTGGACTGAATTTGGCTTGGATTGGATTTGGTTTGGATTAGGATAGGATTAGATTTTGATTTGGATGGAATTTGGATGGGATTTAAATTGCAATTGGATTGGATAAGAATTGGATTTGGTTTCAATTTGGATTAGGACTATAGATATGGAAATAAATTACTTGTTGGATTGAAATAGGATTCACTGCGGATTTGGATTGAATTTTAATTAGGTTCGGAGTTTTAAAGGGTTTTATAGGTGTGAACAAGATTTGAATTGAATTTGTAAATGATGAGGATTGATGAGTATGAACGAAGGCCAAATCAATCATGTACATTTTGACTAAAATTATGGAAAATGTGTTCAAAGAGTGGAGAAGGGAAAAGATGTGGTGAATGCAGTAGAAAATATTATATAAATTATGTTAAGCTATTAACTTGATATGCCCTATAGTACATCATGCTTCAGATACATTTACGAACATATGTCGGGATTCTGTATGAAAGCGTTCTGTCCGTTTGTCACACGCTGTGCAGTGAGATGCGTGGTTATGAATATATGAGACGTCAAGAATGGAGTAGTTGATGAAGTCAATTTCGCATAGGCTTTTAGTGGTGAGTATGAGATTGCAACAAACTAAAACGTCGAATGCGCCGTTGGGATTGAAGCAACGAAGGTTGGGTTTCAGTTTACTGACTGATTTTGAGACGAACGCTTCGTGTTTGTTGTTTCTACAGTGGTTGCATCATCTGTTTCAATTCGGCTGGTGCAGGCACGTTGAAATACAACACTAGGCGACGAATAAAGAATCACGATTGGAAGCTTGGAACATGGAACTGCAAGTCGCTAGGTTTCGCATGTTGCGACAGGATGATCTACGATGAATTACATCCCCGCAACTTCGACGTCATGGCGCTGCAGGAGATTTGCCTGACAAGACAGAAAGTGTGGAAAAGCGGGAATCGAGCGGCTACCTTCTACCAAAGCTGTGGCACCACCAACGAGCTGGGAACCGGCTTCATAGTGCTGGGTAAGATGCGCCATCGTGTGATTGGGTGGCAGCCAATCAACGCAAGGATGTGCAAGCTAAAGATTAAAGGCCGTTTCTTCAACTATAGCATCATGAACACTGCCCACACGAAGGGAGACCCGACGAAGAGAAAGAAGCGTTATACGCACAGCTGGAGCAGACATACGATGGATGATCACTGCGGGACGTCAAAATCGTCATCGGTGACATGAGCGCACAGGTAGGAAGGGAGGAAATGTATTGACCGGTCATCGGAGCCGAATAGTCTGCACATCATATCGAATGACAACGACCAACGATGCATAAACTTCGTAGCCTCCCGCGGAATGGTAGTCTGAAGCACCTTCTTTCCCCGCAAAAACATCCACAAGGCCACATGGAGATCACCTAACCAAGAAACGGAAAACCAAATCGACCACGTTCTAATCGACGGTAAATTCTTCTCCGACATCACGAACGTCCGCACTTACCGCAGTGCGAATATTGAATCCGACCACTACCTCGTTGCAGAATGTCTGCGCTCAAAACTCTCGACGGTGTACAACACGCGTCGGAGTCGTCCGCCGCGGCTAAACATTGGGCGGCTACAAGACGGTAGACTAGCCCAAGACTACGCGTAGCAGCTGGAAATGGCACTCCCAACGTAAGAGCAACTAGGAGCAGCGTCTCTTGAAGATGGCTGGAGAGATATTCGATCCGCCATTAGAAGCACCGCAATCGTTGCACTAGGCACGGTGCTCCCGGATCAGAGAAACGACTGGTATGACGGCGAATGTGAGTAGTTAGGAGAAGAATGCAGTATGGGCGAGATTGCTGCAAATTGCACGAGGGCGAACAAGGCACGATATAAACGGGCGCGGAACAGACGGCAGCACTACGAAGAACACCTGAATGGCGATGTAGCAGACGAAGATGGCGGTATGGTGATGAACCTGGGAGAACGCGTGCAGGACATAATTTTACCGGCTCCGGATCTCCAGGAAATCCAGGAGGAAATTTGCCGGCTGAAGAACAACAAAGCCCCTGGGGTTGACCAACTACCAGGAGAGCTATTCAAACACGTTAATGAGGCACTGGCCAGAGCGCTGCACTGGGTCATTACCAAGAGTTGGGAGGAGGAAGTTTTGCAGCAGGAGTGGATGGAAGGTGTCGTGTGTCCCATCTACAAAAAGGACGATAAGCTGGATTGTAGCAACTACTGCGCAATCACATTGCTGAACGCCGCCTACAAGGTACTCTCCCAAATTTTATGCCGTCGACTAGCACCAATTGCAAGGGAGTTCGTGGGGCAGTACCAGGCGGGTTTTATGGGCGAACGCTCCACCACGGACTAGGTGTTCGGCATTCGCGAAGTACTGCAGAAATGCCGCGAAGACAACGTGCCACACATCATCTATTCATCGACTTCAAAGCCGCATATGATACAATCTATCGGAACCAGCTATAGCAGCTAATACATGAACACGGATTTCCGGATAAACTGACACGGTTGATCAAAGCGACGATGGATCGGGTGATGAGCGTAGTTCGAGTCTCAGGGACATTCTCGAGTCGCTTCGAAACCCGCTTGGGCTCACTGGTGACTGCCGAAAATGATACCAGCAGAGAAATTCGAAGACGCATAGTGGCTGGAAATCGTACGTACTTTGGACTCGCAAGTCGCTTCGATCGAATAGATTTCGCCGCCGTACCAAACTGAAAATCTACAAAACGCTCATTAGACCGGTAGTCCTCTACGGACACGGACGTTTGGAGTTTTCGAAAAGAAAGTGCTGCGTATCATCTATGGGGTGCAGATGGCGGACAGTACGTGGAGGAGGCGAATGAACCACGATTGCTGGGAGCTGCTGGGACAACCGTTCACACTGCGAAAATCGGACGACTGCGGTGGGCCGGGCACGTAGCCAGAATGTCGGACAGTAACCCGGTGAAAATGGTTCTCGATAACGATCGGACGGGCACAAGAAGGCGAGGTGCGCAGCGGGCAAGGTGGATCGATCAGGTGGAAGATGACTTGCGGATCCTCCATCGACTGCGTGGTTGGCGACGTGTAGCCATGGACCGAGCCGAATGGAGAAGACTCTTATATACCGCACAGGCCACTTCGGCCTTAGTCTGAATAAATAAATAAATTGTCAACTGTTTCCTGATCGGTGAGAAACAGCAGTATGTTGCTCAGTCTAGTTACATCCAAATTAGCTAAAAATTTAGGAGGATTAAAAAAATAGTCAAAATTTGAATCACTCTAATGTTTACTGAATGAAACGTATTCAACAAGGTGGCGCTCTTGAGCAATTTGACGGTGAATCATCGATTGGCTGTCGTCGGCAAAAAGTGATATTTTCTCGTAAGGCTCTGGCTTTGGGTTTGTTGCTATTAGGGGTTGGACATGCGCAATATTTAAAATAAATTGATTCTTTTCAGGGGCATAGTCGATTCGACATTTTTTTAAATATAAAATACAACCGAATAGTGACTTCAATAGCATCAGTAGCGGTCTCAGTGGCGATATTCGATGTTGGTCGCTGCAAAATATTTAATCGCAAAGATGGCGTCTGTAGCTATTTAACGGTAAATAATCGAGTTTCTACAGCTCCCAACTGAAATTTTCTTGTAAGATGCAGACTATCGTTGGGATGGGTTGATTTGTCAGTAAGTGCGAACTACAGCCGCCTGATGACAGTTTGATCACAACAATGGCATCAGTAGCGCTTCCAGCTTTTCATCAGCGTCAGCAAACGTAGTCGTTATTTCAGAATTAAATATTGTACACTTTACGTAATCCTCGTAATCCCTCGGATACAAACTCCTACTATTTAATTTCCATTGAAGATTTTTCTGCATTTCTATTGTAGCTTTTCGAGATTTTTCAATTTAATTCCCAAGTTGAAGTCTTTAGAATTTCCACAACTTTATTGTAATACTTTCATCTGTTCCACAAGAAAACCTTTCTTCGGGAAACTCTTCGGGAAGACAATTGGTAATTACCCACAATTTATTTATTGAGTGTAGTTAATGCCTTTCAAAACAGGATGTGTATATTATTTCGGTGACTAACGGTTTCGAACACACCGTGACGCCATTTATCCCACACTTAAATCGAGAAATACGATTGGTTTGGTACGAATCTGTAATATTCTCCTACTGGGCATACAGAAACCACCCCTAATCTTACCCTTCCGGCCGGAGGGTTTGGGTGAGCTTTATTACCGGCCTCAGTGCGTCTCCAGAGAACCATTTTTCTCGCACTGCGGCACTGCGTGGTGGCTTTCAGACCGATAGCACTGGTCTGACGTGATACACGTCGTCGTCGCCGTCATCGGGTCGGGGGCAAACGTTTTCCGCTCGAACGAAGAAGTTCAATAAAACATTCACTTAATAGAAAGGGCATCGAAAGGCAAATCTCCGAGATTCGTTCCGGTCTTCCGGTCGGGTGGTTGTGCTCGGCCGACGAAAGTTTGGCGGAGGAAAAGTTTTTGTGTGCGCAAACCAGCCAAAGTCATAAAGTCGTGCCACCCATGCAAAACAGCAGCTTGGACAAGTTTTTCGCTGTTGAATCACAGCGGTGATGACAACAGCAAGTTGTTGCGCTTGGTTTAGCGGGTTCCGGGATGAGTTGATGGGATGGCCTGCAATCAGATTGAACTGCGAGAGTTTATGAGATTTTTCGAATTTTTAGTTGGGTTTGTCCGTAGCGTCTTTCTGTTTCACAATAATCTCTAATCTAATTTCTGTTTCAAAATAATTTAAATTTTTTGGTGTTTTTTCTTCGATTGACTGCTATTAAAAAACAAATAAAATAGCAAACTGTGCTCAGAAAAATGCATTCCATTTAAAATCACTGTATTTTGCAAAACCAAAATTTTTACTATTCAATATTTATGGAGCAATTGAAAAATATAAAAAGCATTATGTGAAAATTTAAGAGGTATTGCAGCATTATTGATTCATTAGTATTTTTTACAGGTAAATGATTGATAGAAAGTTTTTAAACCATTAGGCCGACCATCACCCTGTGCTTCTAGATTGGTTTTAATATAGATATCAATCAATACAAAAATTCTGCCATCAATAGATGGCTACTCACTCAATCGGCAATAGCTCTAAAGCACCGAACCCGACAAGGTAATACCAGCACCATTTTGCATTAGAGGGATTACCTCTCCCGGGATCGAATCACACAAAGAGCGCTTCGCTGCTGCTGCCGTTTTTTTTTTATTTCGTGCATGGCCCTATTGCGTATATCCCAGTTCAAAGCATTTCTCGGCAAACGGATAACGAATGGTAAAAAATGACTTATTTTCTCAAGATCAAATGTTCGTATGTGGAGCTATTTTTATGCCCGAACCGAACCGAACACATCATTCAGAATTTCACCACCCCGTTTGTGAATGGAAGAAAGTGTCTGTTTTGAATTTGCAGACATCTCTATGCTGGGCAAAACCATTGCTCATCCGGAAAATGAAAAGCAGTGCAGGTAGATGTTCCCCCACCACCCATTTCGGTTCCATTTGGCATCCAAATCGTTTCCATTGGTGCTGCGGTGTTTGGAGAAAAGAAACTGCCCGGCGGAGAATGGTAATTTCTCTGGTCAGCGTGTGTGATAATGGAGAGGATTCAATTTTTCATATCCTTTCATCCCGGGTAAAGAAATTCATCTTGGAAATGTGTGAGATGTTTTGTTGGGTTGCCTTCTATTGAACTGTCCGGCGGTAAATGGACGGTATTCCTCCACGTGGTTATCCGTTCGTGGGTGTGAGGGGGATTCAAACAATGACACCCGGGTCCAGTCATGATTAATATGCACTCACTCAGGCAGAAGCATCGGCCGAGGGAAATTCTATTGTTGGATGTGGCTGTTTCGGCTGCCGATGATTTGGTTCGGTTCATTTGGTTTCCGTTCGAAAGATATCTCCTGGAAGGTTTTTCTGGATTTGTTCTGTTGTTGTGTGGATGTCTTGTTTGGGGTGGTTCCACGAAGGGGATGACGAATCGTGAGTGGAGATGTTTTTGATTAATAGGTTTCCGTTGTGTTAATTCGAATCCATTTGTTACGTAAATTGACTCGACGAATATGGGATAGATAAGAGCTAATGATGTTTGTATGATAAGTCACTTCGGTCACTTTGGGTCTGTGTCGACACGTAACATAGATGGGAACTATTAATGACGGGTTGCAGAACACGCATTAATTTGACGGATTTCGATCAAAACTTTGCAGGAGTTGCTCAAGTTGAGCTTATTCGCAAATTACTACCTTACTACCTTCTAGAAAGTGAAGGGAGGCACGATCCGTTACTTTACTTTACTTAAATATAAATTCGTTTGATTGCTCGGGGTGGAAAAACTAGAAAATAGTAATAAATACCCCAGTCGAACTATAATCGGCTTAGGGTCATTTGGGCGAGTGCCGTTTGGCCTAATAGTTGAACTGTGTTTCCTTTTTAAGTGGGAAGCCAGAGTAGAAGCAACCACGCGATGCGACACGACGCGACAGTTTAATTTGACAGATTATCTTCTATATTGGCAATTAAAGGTTACATGAAGAAGAAGAAGTCGCAGATGGTATTTGAAAAAAAAAATGCACAGGGAAACATACGGAACATTTTTTAAAACTCTTCTCAAAAATTCTAGAAGCAATTTAATTAAAAACGGAAGCAGTTCGGGGTTGGATTTTTCTTATACTGTGTATCAAGTGTGACATCATAAAATTAAATTTGAAAATGAAAAAATGCGTTTATTATGCAGTAGAAGGAAAGTCCAACCCCGTATTGCTAACCGTTTTTAATTAAATTGCTCCTAGAATTTTTGAGAAGAGTTTTAAAAAACTTCCCGTATGCTTCCCCGTGCAATATTTTTCAAATATCATCCTTCGACTTCTTCTTCATGCAACCTTTATTCGCCAATACAGTCGACTCTCCACATCTCGATGTTCTATATCTCGATATCTCTCCCTATGTTGATGCTTTTCTAGGTCCCTTCGATTTACATACATTTGGGTATTCTACATCTCGATAACCTCCCTATCTGGATATCTCTCCATCTCGATGTGTTCTGGTCATATTTTGCTCAGAATTCTCTCTCCCTATGTCGATATATTCATATTTCTAGGCTACCGTCGTCGGGGGTGACAATTGGTCACTGTTTCAACTACTTAGAATGCTTGTAGAATTGATTGAATGTATCTGAGGGCAAGAAAACTAAAATATAAGAGACCTTTTTGAACGACCTCCAGGCAGTCGGTGAGAGCGCTGACCCATTCTCACCCCAGACCCATTATCACCCATTGGCGGTACTAGACAATTGTTGGACAATAACAAACATATGAACAACAAGAGATGACATTTGCTTTGTTGTCGTTTTTCATGGCAACGAGCTTTTTTCAATCTAGTACCCATTTCAATGTTCCTTCCATTCCTCGATCTCTCCTTATCTCGATGGCCCCTTCAATATCGAGATATAGAGAGGCGACTGTAATAAAAATCTCTAAAAATGAGTTGTGATTTCCTTCCTGACGATTTAACTCGTGAGCGGGCTGACCGATTTACAAGATTTTTGACGTAAACTACGTCTAAGGGGAAGACTCTGATACAGGGTGTAAAACGGAAATTTCCAAATTCAAGACCGTCACGAAATTAGGATAGATTTCAAACGCTAATAGCTCCTTTATCTTTCAATGGATTTTCGAGATTTCATTATCAATCGAATCGGCAACTCTCCAGCAATTTTATAAGCCTATTGGAACTATTAATTATCAACTTGAAAAAAATTAAAAATTCCAAATCCTTACCAACCTAGTAAAATTTCACAGTTTCGTTACGACCGCCGTCTGCGGTTGGTTCTTGCGCTATACTTTTGCGCTATACAAGTGCGGTGTTTCGCACAAAAAGTACAACATAGAACCAGAGCAATGACCGCGGTCGGAGCAAAAAAGTAGTGTTTACAAGAGTGTTTATGAAAAAGTGCTACAGATGCTGGACATGTTCATGGTTCATGTTAGCAAGAGGTGAATATTAAAATTGATTATCAACTTTAAATAAGGTTACACTCTAACTGTTTTGACGGGAATTGAGTAAAATTTTTGTGGGATAGAAAGAGAGAGCAATGCAATTTTACTCAGTCACTGAGTAGGTGAAAGTTGGCGTGTATCCTACTATTTCGGCAGCATCCCTGTAAAATAAAAATTAAAAAGCATTAATCGCCATTTAATAGGAAATTAACTATTGAATGCATTAATCGCTCTAAGTCGAATAACAATCGGAGAAAGGCATCATTACCACTGTGGAATAAAAAAATTGGGGTTTTTCAATGAAAATTTTAAATTGTCATATCCAACCATTTTCATATATAGCGAGTTACGCCAATTTTGTTCGAAACATAAATGGATTGGTCTGCGATCGAACATGATTTGCGGAAAAACTATTCATTACATGCGGCAAAACGTTTACCAAAACAAGCCTCGGTACCTCCCGACCCCATATATCCAACATCCCAATGGTTGTAATTTGACTAAGCACGCACGCGCGGATTGAAGTTTTTTCGGAAAACCGTTTTGCAACGTTGGTCATTAATATCTAAAAATATATGAGTACATTGGCAACATAGAAAACCTTTGCAAGTGAATAAATCGTCTTTATTGCCAAACAATTCGCTGCTTGCAAGAAAAATTATTAAGGAAATACTAAATCGTGTGAAAAATGAAAAATCGTGAAAATTGAGCACGTAAAAGAATAACATATCAATAATGAGCATTTTTATTTTCTTTATACTTTGCTTACGAAAATCCGATCGGTTCGCAACAACAATCGTCTTACAGATTTAGAAATATTCTACGAAGTCTTCGGGTTGATTATATTTAGGGGGAGATCCTCCAGTGCCGGACACATAAGCCATTTAACAAAAAAAAACTTTAACTATCCGGATTATGTTTCCATTTATACCATACTAGCAGAACGTAAACTGTGTTGCTAGGGTTTTTACGTTTAACGTTCAAAATGTCATTTTCTGCGTTGATTGCGACGCCGCACTCTAGATCATTTTTCGAGCGATCGCATTAGGTTTTCTCCAAGCTCGCCCTAATATTGTATTTTGACAATTTTTCCAACTTTTCCTTTAAAATTTACTAATCTTTTGCAAATAGAAACACAGCTGATCCCAATACGAATCGATTAGTGAGGAAATCTCGCAAATCGGTCATCCTCTTCGTGAGTTATATTGCTTCAAAGGAAGAATAGATAGAAAAAGGAAAAACAAAATATGACTATTGACCATTGATGATTCATATAAACTAGGTATATTTGATCATTTGAACACGTTTTTCAACGATGAATTTTGGTGAAAAATTTTACGATTCAGAAAAATGTCTCCTAGTACCGGACACTATTGCATCATGTTCAAATGTGACTAAGTTCCTGTTACATGAGTAAAGACATCATTCAGAATAGTAAATTCTTCGCGTGCTTTAAGTTGTAAATATTAAAAATTGCTAGTGGAGCTTATTTGACTGTTCAGCTACATTTTTTATATCCTAAACCAAATTCCCACCTTTTGCAATGTCCTCTTCAATTTTTGTTTCTGTGGCTTTCTCAGCAAGAAGAAACAATTGACAAAACAGGTGTGAAGAATTTTTATTCAACTTCAAATTTTGTACAAAGTTTATCACATGAAGATCTGATATTCCTTGCCGTTAGAAGCATTTTCAATAGCTTCTTTTTGTACTTAATAAGATGAAGGAGGGACCTCTGCAAGTAGTGTCCGGTATTGGGAGGTGTCCGGCGTTGGGAGATCTCCCCCTAAATAGTTAATTATCCGCCTCACGAAACGATCTCTCACATACGGGGCGATTTCTATAGTAATTTTCATACAAACTTCAAACTGCTCGTACTCAGTTATATTACAACCAATTCAGTTGAAAACTTAGGAGGTTCACCAAAACAGCAAATGTTATCGTTCAAGCATAAGCGAGCGCAAAAGTTAAAATTTCAATCACTCTAGGCTCTAACCAAAATAATTATCTTATGATCTGTTTTACGTAGTTTACGTCGGGCGGTCGTATCTTGTATATAACCCTTCTGATTTTTTTCCTAATCGATTCGTTTTGGGATCCGCAAGGTTTGTATATACAGAAAGTTGTTTAACGGGGAAATGTAAAAAAATCGTTAGAATACAATTTTGGGTCAGCTGTTAAGGAAAAAACAAACGCACGGAAATTGATCTGTTTGCAACCGGCCGGCAAAGCTGTGTTTCTTTCGCTAATTGATAATAATTGTTATTTCTCTTGATTAATGACTTGTGAGGGAAGTCAGATTTTTACTTTTTTGGAAAAGATGTTTAATTTTGATACACATATTTAAGTTTGCCATTTTAAGGTGTTTTTTATGAGATATTGCAGAAAAAGATTCGGCTGTTGGTGGGACTTGAACCCACACTGTTTTATTAAGAACACGGACGTATTGCCAATTATTCAACAGCTGCCATTGCGATAAGTTGTTCCATAACCAGCTAATAACGATCGGACGCACGGTGACAAACGAGCCTCTATTGTCGTTGCAGAAACAAACCCGCCTCAATACGACAAATAGAAGCACATGTTTGTGATTCAAACGCAACCGACTGTTGTTCAATGCTGATACACATAGTTGGGTAGAGAGAAAAGCTGTTAAATGTTGCCAAAGGAGATTCGATGGATACGGGGAAATAACTAATATCCCTCAATGATATGGAAATGCTAATATCATCTTCCAAACTTGGACGTACATGTTCATGATAGAATTAGAGGCGAAAGTATAGAATTGATAGTTCCGTTAGGATACGGCAGAGGCATGAAGAATGTTTTTATAGAAGTCGATTTGAAAGCGAGCGGAGGGCAATATTTGTGATGGCACATATCACACGACTTTCCTTCTGCCAAGCTCCCGTTATTATATCCCTCGTTATTAGCTGGTTATGGAAAAATCTCCAGCAAGGGCAGCTTTTGTATATTTGAAAATACGTCCGTTGGAATAGGGGTCTCCAGTAGCCTTGCGAGCAAAGGCGTAGGATTGCCAATCCGGAGATGGCGAGTTCGATTCTCGGTCCGGTCTAGGATGTTTTCGGGTTGGAAACATTCTCGACACCCTGGGCATAGTGTATCCATTGTACTTGCCACACAAGATACATACTCATGCAATGCCGGGCATAGAAAAAGCTTTCATTTTTAAAAGAAGCAGAATTTTTTTTTCGCTATATATCATAAAAAACAGCTGAAAATGGCAAACTTAACTATGTGTATTAATATTGAAAATCTTTAAAAAAATATATTTTTTTACCAGAGTCGCATCGCACGTCGCGTTTACTTTGGCCGGCACCTAAGTATGTGAAGTGAGAAGTGATTAGTGAGTAGTGAAAAGTAATAGTGAGGTGTGAGTAGTGAGAAGCAAGAAACTAAATATTCAAAATGAAAAAGTAGCGTGAAATGAGTAGCGTGAATTTATTGGTGGGACTTGAGAAGTGAGAGGTGATAATAAGTGATAGCGAGAAGTAAGACATATGTACAAAGCGAGAGATACGAAAGAAAAATTAACAAAGAAGAATGCAAAAGGATGAAGGGAGAAGAAAGAAAGAAGTGGGAAAATGTAAGATGAAAAAAAAAAAAAAGAAAGGAGAAAGGTAGAAGAAGGTGGAACAAATAAGAAAGAAGGAAGAGAAAGAAGGAAGAAGAAAGAAGAAAGAAGGAAGCAGGAAAAAGAAAATAAGAAAAAAGATAAGAAGAAATGAGAAATTTATAAGAAGGAAGCAGGAAGAAAGAAGAACAAAGAAGAAATAAAGAGGAGTAAAAACAGCAGAGGAAACAGGAAGAAAAAAGAAAGAATAAAGAAAAAAGGAAGAAGTTGGGAAGATAAAAAAGAAGTAGTTAGAAGAACAAAAAAGAAAGAATGAAAAAAAAAGAAAGAAGGAAAATTGAAGAAGAAAGAGGAAAGAAGAGAAAAGATAATAGATGACGATGATGATGATGATGATGATGATGGTGATGATACTACCATCTATTGTAGCAAGGCACCTGCCGATAACACTGGCCATATCTGACAAACGATTTGATCATGATTATGCTATTGTTTGTGTTTCATCAGACTCCTGTATGAAGGGCCAAAAATGGGTGGGGTGGTTCCATAAGCAAAGACGCTTATGTGAATCCACGGGATGAAGAGAGAATCACCTTCCAGAAGAAAGTTCGTACATGCAATATTATAATCTAGCCTTCGTTTCGCCCTTTATCCACGAGATATTAACAATAGGAAATTCACTTGTCATAAGACGAGTTTGTACAATCCCATTGAATTCCACCACTTAATTGGGTTGTTTAGGGGTATATATGTTTTTACATATTCTGAATCTGCATAAAAAACTGAGCCTAACCCCAATTTTTCAGAATTTTTGGAGACCCAGAACTATTTTTAATTTGAATTTTAAATTTGTATGAGACTAAAAATTTGTTCTTATGCTGCATGGGCCAAATGTCATTCTATGAATGTTAGTGTCATTCTATCGATTGAAATGACTTATTGTTTGCTGCATAAAAATGTAAATAAATGGTTTACAAACAAAATAAAAATATGTTGGAGATCAGGAAAGCATGCTCTTTATTTTAAACTATAAAAAAAACCTCATATTTATCTCTGCTAAACAACCTAATTGTTTGTGTTTGTGACACTGAAGACGGCCTTACTGTTGAGGTCGAAATACGTATCTGTCAAGATACAATTAAGTGGTGGAATTCAATGGGATTGTACAAACTCGTCTTATGACAAGTGAAGACATTCCACTAAAAAGCTCAAAATAATTTTCTTAACAATAGGAAGTTAGCGATTCCACTCTTCCTATCCAAATCGCCTCAATCGGGTGCCCTGATGGTTCTTTTTTATGTTATCATACGCGTTTAATATAATTTGTCAATATATATATGGGTCATTCCATATGAAGTGACCGAAAAAAATGTAAACGTGCAATCGATTTTCTTAAAATTGAATGAAATTTTGACCAATTGTTTATGTATGGGTTATACCCCAAAATCCAAAATTTCGTGGTGATTGGACCTCCCCAAGATTAATACGACCAAATGTATGGAACTCATCATATTGTTTTGTTAATATCTCTGGAACTGTGAGGTCTATAATGAATCTAAGGAAACTATTCAAAAGAAGATTTTTCAAGGAATTTATAAAAAAATAATTTTTTGATGTGCAGTGTTGCCAAATGAACAATTTTTAAGTTTTTTAAGGAAAAATGCAAACCTCGATACAAACCTCGATTGGTTGCTTCTCAACTTCCGCATCGCGTTTGAAATTGATATGGAGATTAGTATGGAAAATGTATTTTTCGCATTTTTGCTCCTAGCGGACTTAATTTTTTGTTTTTTAAACTACTTTTATTTGCTAATAATCTAATACATGCATTCATCTCTTAGACTATGTGTTCCGTGTTTTCTTAACACTATCATCCTTATTTGCTATGATACAGTTTTAGTTATTATTAATACATTTCAATTGCATCTGGCAGTTAGAATTTTTCCTCTGGTTGAATTGAACCATGTAGGAATTACGGCACGGGCACGGCAAATGCTGGGTAAAGCGTACCATTGGTACTTCGCGTACCTGAAGGAATAAAATAGACCCCATCTCGCGGTCCTTAGCCTCTTACCCAGCAACTCCTATCCCTACCTCCCGGCGGTGCTGGCCGGGATACGAGCAACCTTAGGGAAGATCGGGTAACCAACCCCGGTGGGAACTATGGTCGTATGCTGACAGGGAAGGGGGGTTTGCTCCTCTCCGGAGGTGCAAATCTTATTGAGCGTCTGTTCTCCATGTCAGGATCGGCTCACAACAGCGTCTGTTTTCCATGTTAGGCGCGGCTGATCATCGTCCGAGTGCCAGCGAGGGGCTCTAAAGTGAACCAAAACTGTGCACCATGGTCCTCCGGAAATTTAGGGGATTTGGTGTCAGGCCCTGCAAGCCAGCCTTTAAAAAACATACGCAACGAACAATCAACAAGAGAGTACGGACCGGAACCATCGGCGAAGACCACTGCGACGAAAAGGGACTAGCGATTGGAAACTCGGTTTGTGGAACTGCAAATCTCTCAACTTCATCGGGAGCACACGCATACTCGCCGATGTGCTCAAGGACCGTGGATTCGGCATCGTAGCGCTGCAGGAGGTTTGTTGGAAGGGATCAATGGTGCGAACGTTTAGAGGTAATCATACCATCTACCAGAGCTGCGGCAACACACACGAGCTGGGAACAGCTTTCATAGTGATGGGCGATATGCAAAGGCGCGTGATCGGGTGGTGGCCGATCAATGAAAGAATGTGCAGGTTGAGGATCAAAGGCCGGTTCTTCAACTTCAGCATAATCAACGTCCATAGCCCACACTCCGGAAGCACTGATGATGATAAGGACGCATTCTACGCGCAGCTGGAACGTGAGTACGACAGCTGCCCAAGCCACGACGTCAAAATCATCATAGGAGATTTGAACGCTCAGGTTGGCCAAGAGGAGGAGTTTAGACCGACTATTGGAAAGTTCAGCGCTCACCGGCTGACGAACGAAAACGGCCTACGACCAATTGATTTCGCCGCCTCCAAGAATATGGTCATTCGCAGCACCTACTTCCAACACATCCTCCCGTATCGGTACACCTGGAGATCACCACTGCAGACAGAATCACAAATCGACCACGTTCTGATTGATGGACGGCACTTCTCCGACATTATCGACGTCAGGACATATCGTGGCGCTAACATCGACTCTGACCACTATCTGGTGATGGTTAAACTGCGCCCAAAACTATCCGTCATCAACAATGTTCGGTACCGACGACCGCCGCGGTACGACCTAGAGCGACTGAAGCAACCTGATGTCGCCACTGCATACGCGCAGCATCTCGAAGCAGCGTTGCCGGAAGAGGGTGAGCTCGATGGGGCCCCTCTTGAGGACTACTAGAGTACAGTTAAAGCAGCTATTAAAGACGCAGCGGAGGCGGAGAGCAACGTCGGATATTTGGGATGAAGTCGACGAAACGATTGAAGAGTGCAAACAGATTCTGGGGGAGACGGACGTAGCGCGGGCGGTCGCGCTGCAGCAAAGTACCCGGCAGAACGTGGAACGTTATAGACGGAAGCGGAGACAGCAGACCCGCCTTTTTCAGGAGAAGAAACGCCGCCTGGAAGAAGCGGAGTGCGAGGAGATGGAACAACTGTGCCGTTCTCAAGAAACACTCGAGTTCTTTCAGAAGCTCAACGCATCCCGCAAAGGCTTCGTGCCACCAGCCGAAATGTGCAGGGATAAGGATGGGAGCATCTTGACGGACGAACATGTGGTGATCGAAAGGTGGAAGCAGCACTACGAGGAACATGTGAATGGCGCTGAGAGTACAGACAGCGGAGGAGATGACTACGTCAATTCAGCGGACGATGGAAGCCAATCAGCCTCCACGTTGAGGAAAGTTAAGGATGTCATACAACAGCTAAAGACCAATAAAGCATCTGCTAAGCATAATATCGGAGCTGAGCTCATCAAGATGGGCCCGGAAAAGCTGGCCACTTGCCTGCTCAAATTGATAGTCAGAACAGCTACCGGAGGAGTGGAAGGTAGGGGTTATATGCCCCATCTACAAGAAAGGCAACAAGCTGGGGTGTGAGAACTTTCGAGCGATCACCATCCTTAATGCCGCTTACAAAGTGATATCCCAGATCATCTTCCGTCGTCTGTCACCAATTCACCATTATTGAATGAGTTCGTGGGAAGTTATCAAGTCGGCTTCGTTGACGACCGCTTGATAACGGACCAGATCTTTACTGTATGGCAAATCCTTCAAAAATGCCGTGAATACCAGGTCCCAACGCATAATCTGTTCGTTGATTCCAAGGCGGCATACTACAGTATAGACTATGGAAAATTATGGACGGGTACAGCTTCCTTGGGAGGCTTACTAGACTGATCAAAGCAACGGTGGATGGTGTGCAATACTGTGTGAAGATTTCGGGCGAGCACTCCAGTTCGTTCGAATCGCGCCGGGGACTAAGACAAGGTGATGAACTTTCGTGCCTGTTGTTCAACATTGCGCTGAAAGGTGTCATGCGGAGAGCCGAGTGTAACAGCCGGGGTACGATTTTCAACAGATTTAGTCAATTTATTTGTTTCGCGGATGTCATGGACATTGTCGGCCGAACATTTGCAAAGGTGGCAGGACTGTACACCCGCCTGAAACGTGAAGCAACAAAAGCTGGACTGGTGGTGAATGCATCGAAGATAAATTACATGCTTGTGGGCGGAACCGAGTGCGACAGGGCCCGCCTGGGAAGCAGTGTTACGATAGACGGGGATACCTTCGAGGTGGTCGAGGAATTCGTCTACCTTGGGTCCTTGCGACTGATAACAATGTCTGTCGTGAAATACAGAGGCGCATCATCTGTGGAAGTCGGGCCTACTACGGGCTCCAGAAGAAACTGCGGACAGAAAAGATTCGCCTCTGCACCAAATGTGTTATGTACAAGTCGTTGATAAGACCGGTAGTCCTCTACGGACACGATACATGGACAATGCTCTAGGAGGACTTGCAACCACTCGGAGTATTCGAAAGATGGGTGCTTAGGACCATCTTTGGCAGCGTGCAAGGAGACGGCATGTAGCGGCGATGAATGAACTACGGGCTCGCCCAGCTCTACGGCGAACCCAGTATTCAGAAGGTAGCTAAAGCCGGAAGGGTACGATGGGCAGGACATGTTGGAAGAATGCCGGGCAGCAACCCTGCAAAGATGGTGTTCGTTTCCGATCTGGCAGGCACGAGACGGCTGGGGCAGCAGGGACAGCAGGGACAGCATGGACCATGTCCAAGGGCTTGACGACCCCTCCCAGCTGTCTGTGAGTCAGGAGAACTGCCTAGGGCGTGGTGGGATTTAGCAGTGGGCTCTGCTAAAATCCTCCCAAAAACCACAAGTGCCCGTAATCAAACTCTATCAAAGGGACTGTGTGCCGCTTAAAAAGCATAAGCCCAGGGAGTGCCAATTGGCATGGGGAGTGTCCCTACTTCGGTAGGGTAGCGCGTGAGCTGCTTCGGCAGGGAGTGAGTGATCTGGTTGTGCTTAGGCAGGAGTGTCATAGCGTGTCGCCGCTATTGTCACCTCGAAGCGCAGCAGAAGTCTGAGTATGGACTGCACATGCTGAGGTAGGAGTGTCGTAGCGTAGTATCGTTGATTGGTTCCTACATACCGCCATCGACACCTCGAGGCATGGCAGTGGAGTGTAAGAGTGAGCACCCGAATAAGGGTCACATGGAGCGAATGGTCTTTGGAGAAGCTGCTTCGGCGGCAGGGTAGCAGTGGGTTGTACCCACACACCTACAGTTGTGCACATGTGGTGCATGGGGAGTGTCCCTGCTTCGGCAGGGTAGCGTGTGGTCTGCTTCGGCAGTGGTGTGATTGATCTGCTCGTGCTGAGGCAGGAGTGTCGTAGCGTAATATCTGTAGGCCCAGGCAGTTACCGCTATTGACACCTCGAGGCATGGCAGCGGAGCGCCCGGGAGAGCATCTAAGTAAGACTCAAATGGTGTGAATGGTGTGCGAGCACCCAAGTCAGCCTCGCATGGGACGGGTGCATGTGTGAGCGCGAATGAGCAAGCACGTCTAGTACTGCCATGCCCCGCAGTAGTACTGGGAGGTAGTTCCTGGGGAAACGATGGTGGAGCCAAGGGATTTTAGTCGGTATTACCGGTATGGTCGAGTTCGACACTCCAGTACACTTCCGTGTGGTAGTTTGGCAACTACAATGTACGTGTACTGGGTTAGTGTGTAAATGCATTCTCCCTTGTAAAAAAAAAAAGGCACGGGACGGCATGGAGCACAGCGAGCAAGGGGGCAGATCAGGTGCAAAACGACTTGGCGAGCGTGAGGCGCATTCGAGGATGGAGAGATACGGTTTTGAATCGTATATTGTGGCGTCAAATTGTTTATTCAGTGTTATCTGTTTAGATGTAGACTAAATAAATAAAATAAATGAATGGTCCGTTGAAACCTCCAACACGTATCTTGAGAGGAAGCGATAACTTAATGTAGTCCAATCCAATAAGAATTCCCAAAACTGGTCCTTCGTAGTTTTTGATCGGTAGCACAGCAAAATACGGGTACTTCGATGTCAACTCTCTATAATGCAAAGTCTGTACGAGAAGATCCAACTGACACACAGTGCTTACACCCGTCAAAGAAAAAAAAATCTCCATATAAAAATTTACCAACCGAGAATCTGCTTCTTATCGCGAAGCCTTCGCTGTCCTGGTTAAGCAAAGTAGCTGTAATGTAACTACCCTTCTAAGTTGAAACAATTTGCAAGGTCTTTATCGATCAGCGCTGAAGATGAACCTTCATCAAGCAAGACATAGAAGGATATTTGAACACCATTGCCATACAAGACTACCGGAATGATTCGGAATATCGTGGAGCGTTGATTTCGGCGGTGAATGTTGACGATCTTGTTTTGATCGTGCTCCAGAACTTTCAGTGCATGTTGCTTTAACGGTGGTTGGTTGGTTTGGGTGTAACGATGGATGATGTTTTTTGTGAAATCTCCAACTTCATAGATGTGCGTGGACTTGCATGACTATCTTCTGTGTATGGTACTAAACAGGTGCTGCAAAGCTGATGGGTTTCATCGAACCTGCTGTCATCTTTGATGCGATGTTTTACGCTTTTACGAGCATAGCAAGGTCTCTCGGCATTTTCTACCTGTCAGATCTTTCGTGTTTTACCAGTCACATGCGTGTTGCTATTGTGAATGCTCTTTTCTTTTATCTGCTTCTCGATAGCAGCGATTCTATTTCCGCGAATGACGTAATTGAACTCATTAAGTTCCCATTACGTTCATTAAGTAGCCGCTAGGTTGCGAAGGCCGACAGAGGTCCTTCGTAGCTTAGTTGGTTAAAGCACCAGTCTAGCGTACTGTAGGGTCATGGGTTCGAGTCCCATCGAAGGGAAAGTGGTTACCTCCAATACATTTTTCAAATCAATATCTTCCACATAACGTACATATTAACATATGAGTTTTCACCAACATTGTAAATTGATCAGTAGTTCTGATTAGTAGGTTTAGTAGGTTTACTGAGAAATGTGGTTGGTCCACTAAAGTGGCTACAATAGTGAAATACCGACTCTCGTCAGATATCACAAATTATCCAATTTACATATTTCCAAAACAAAGCTCGTTCAAAAACCATTTTGAATGAGTTTAGATGGATACAGATTTTCAATTCAGATTTTTTGACTTGATATACAGATATGAAGATTTCCTGAAGTAAAAATACAGATTTGAATTTGGCAACCCTGTATCTGACGTTTAATCTCCTCAGACGTGCGCGTGCAAGAGAAAGATGATAAACCTCAGACAGCCTTATGCAGTCATCAAGAAGCTTGAATTGGTTTAATCCCTCCTTTGCTCATATTCATGGAATCATTGTAAGCTTCTAATTGGAATCATCATTGCCTATTAGTAGAGCAGCTTTGCATCAAGGATCCTCGTTGCTACTCATCAAAAATATGATATGTGGATAATTTGGGTTCGGATCATCCTTGGACACCAACAGTACAGAGGACGTATTGTACCAGCGATTGTTAAAATTTGATGTTGCATATATTTTCAAATCGAGTACATCAGAGTTGCCATTATGGCTCAAGACTCCATCACAATGTTTTGAAAATTGATGACTGTATCACTTGTTTGTAATAGTGATGCAATTGGTACGGAAAAAAATCTGCAGCGATAAATAAAATGTTGTTTACAACTGGGGTGGGTGGAAATGGGGTGGTAAAAATATGTCAGCTGATGCATAATGTTGCCAGACTTGACGAATTGTTTATTTTATATCATAAGACATGTTCATGGTGTATCAAATATATGGGTATTTATCGGTTTAATTTTTTTTATACACCACTTGGAATGTAATAAAAGCTTACGTAACATGTTTAAATATTTATTTTTGGTTTTATTGTTCAATCCGACAAACAGCAATGATTTTTTCCAATAAATAAATCTGGCAACGGCGAGGAGATGATTATTTTCTTGTGTATGCACATCTTTGTTTGCGTGTTGGCTGGCGTATACGTTGTATTGTTCGGATTGAATGGAGTTGCATCGCGTAGATTTTGTACTCACCATTTCACTTATTGCGCTAGTGAATTTGAGTCGTCCGCATTTTATTGCATTCACAATACGGTCGTCAAATTTGTCTCTCACTTCGATTTTTGCAAAGCAGTTTTCAACAGTTTTTGGGCGTGAAGTGAATTAATTGGTAGTCAAGGTTGACCAAAAATGTGAAACTCAGTTAGTGAATATGTTTTAGGAGTGATGAAATCAAAGAAACAATGGGAAAAGATCAAGTGAAAAATCAAGTGAGTGTGTATGTGTTTGATCCGAACGTTCGATGAACATACGTTAGTATGCGTTCGATGAACATACGAATATCGGCCTAGAAAAAACGCAGTTTTCAGCGTTTTTCCAGCTATTCCCCAGTAATTGCTAGTTTTGATAAGTGAAATATTAATATGGAAATGCCATGAATATATTATGATGGAGGGCAAATCCGTAAATAGCCCCGAAATATTGAATTTAGTTCAAAACTTTACTAGTATTAGTGAGGATTCGAATAAAATCATCGTCATTATCGGATTGATTACGGTTTATAGAGCCTTATGCCAGATCAATTCTGGCACTACCAGACTTTTTAGCACCAAAATGAGCCACAATGCCTGAATTTTCAAATTTCAGACAGATTTTTCTGAAAATTATTACCAGCCTAACAATTTTTAACCATTTCCAGGGAATCAATTTTTCTTCTTTGTGCAAGCGAAACAAGCGACAAAAGAGAACCAACGACAAAGCTTTGTTTTTGTCGGAGATAATAATGACAAAGATCCGAAAAATTTTGTCAGCAACAAAAAAAGAAGACAATTTTGTTGCTAACTTTTCATTCCGTTATTTTGCACTATCTCTACAGCAAATTTCGTGTTTTGCTATCATAGCTTCTGCTGGAAATATTCGAGAATCTAACTATGATTACAAAATTAGCAGCGTATTCTTGGAAAAATCAGAGCATGCACGGCAAATGATTCTTGTCATATTGTGTTTGGGTTCTGATAAAGGCTTGTTGCGAGGTGCGTTTGTCGGTAACAAACTCTGTTGACGACAAAGGGTATATTGTTAGGCGTTACTCGAATATTGATTCCCTGACCATTTCCAATGAGTCATCTGGTTATATTAGCCGTTTGATAACTGCAAACATGTTTGCGCTCCAGTAAACTAAAGTTGTTTGTAACGCATTGTAGCTGTCATTAGGTTTTGAAGTTTGGGGTCAATGTTGCAACTATCAAATTGAAATTAAAAAGCATTGTTCAAATTAAAAATGGGCATTTGGAATGCAGAAAATATATATGAAAATTTCTTCAGGGGCTCTTTGAGTTACATAGATGTTCAAATTAAAATCAAATCTCGTTATTGAGTAAGAATGAAGTAATTCTTACTTCAAGTTTCTCCAATTATATACATTTTTTTAACTTCCAATCTTTAGATTTCATTTGATTTAATCGTGATTTCCCAAAATGCTTAAAATACATCTCAAAATCTCAAACTCAAGTGTTTTTTCGGTCAGGCATAAAGCTCGTACAATTAGTGTCATCTGCGCTAAACTTTTAGAAACGATAAGTTACAGCTATTATTTTGATGTAAATCATTTCAATACTACGGACATTTTTATTATTTCTTGAATATCTCATTAATTGCTTACGAGATTGGAACAAAAATCAATTGCGATTAACTATTGCGTCAAATAAACCATTTAATAAAAAGTTCATTCCTGAAGTGAAAAGATAGCCTTTCGGCACACTGCCGTAATCTGAAAAAGTGACGTATACGCCATTTTCCGAAAATGGTGTTAACGAGTACTACTCATCAAGCTCATTAACAGAAAAATGGAAAACATGCATGTTGTAAAATGGCTGTTACGTCACTTTTCCAGATTACGGCAGCACAACTTTAGTTGTGCGAGAAAACCAATAAAAAGTTTCTGGCATCCCTGATTCCCTGCATCGTTCTCTTTCGTTTCAAAAGTTTTAAACGGTGGGTGTAGTTTTTTTTCCTGTTACCTTTGTTTTTCTCTTGTTATATTTTTAATGTTATTTTTATTTATTTATGTAAATTGTGAAATACAGTGAAATTTTTGGATACGTAACAAAACAAATAAGTGAGATGAATATTGTAATTGGCCGATACAAATATTTAAAATCCATTTTGTCTCCCCCCCCCCTCGGATCATTTTGCAAAAAAAAGATATTTTGAAGTGGCAACAAAAAAAATCGTTTAATTTTGAGGATTTTCAAAACATTCTTTAACAAATCCGAGTTTTTTGATTTTTTTCATTTCAATATTTATTTTTTATTATCCCCCTTGACCTTTCGGAGACCAGTAGGGCAAAAGTCAATTAAATATTTGTAACGGCCTTATAACATATTATAAATAATAAAAAAACATTTTGGCGGGTTCTGAATCAAATGCCGCGAAAAAAAAAACTCACGAAAATATATCTCAGCCGTTTCTCAATGGATTTTCAATTTTTTTTGGGCTAGTCGATCAAGGAAGAGTCAACGTCAACGTTTTTATGCGGTTTTTTACGTGGTTTTTGACGTAAACTACGTCTAAGGGGAAGACTCGGATACAGGGTGTAAAATGAATCATGTAAGATTTGTAACACTAATAGGTCCTTTATCTATCAATGGATTTTAAAGATTTATATATCAATCGATTCGCAAACTCTCCACCAATTTGTCAGTAGCATTGAAAATTTTGATTATTAACGCTAAACTATTAAAAATTTTAGTTCTTTCATGCATCATGTATCCCCTATATAGCGCGTTCCAATCCTTGCTAATTGCCTACTTTTAGGGTATTATCAATTATTGAGCTGGGGTGTATAAATGGGGTGGCCCAGCTGCTAGATAGTGGGGTCCCTACTCCCTCACAGAGTGGGAGATGCTGCTGAAGCTGGGTAGTAGCGTTGGTGGGATGGTTCCTTCTTTTCTATATAGAGCGGAATAATAAGACGCGCACGGAGTGGATTGGATTTGTTTTCATCGGGAAACGCATCGAGAAAGATGATTAAACGTCAGCAAGCCTTATTGGTTCAGTGCTCAATATTTGGTTTTACCACAGATTATCTGTGCTTTTACTAAAAGGAAAAGAAAGTTCCGAAAGAATTTATGGATGAATTTACAAAGGCCTTTCCAGAGGATTTTTTACAAAAAAGTAAAAGCGAGATATTCTAAATTATCTCTGGAGGGAATTCCTGAAATGCGAAGAATTACGAAGAAATTCCTGGAGAAAATCCATAATGAATTATCGAAGAAATTTCCAAAGCCTGAGAGATTTTCGGATAGATTTTGAATAGGAATTGCTAAAGGTATTTCTAAAGGAATTTGAATTTCTAAAAAAATTCCTAGATATCTTCAAAAATTCTTTTGAAAATATCTCCAAGTTTTTCAAGAATTATTAAAAATTCTAAGAAAATATTTTTTTGTCGAGAAGTTTTGGGAGATCTAATTACTAGTCATAAGACGGGTCTCCAGTAGCCGTGGAAAGCTTGGTAAGTATTGCAAATTTCATTATTATATTTGTTGGATCATTCTGCTGAAAGGAGATTCTCATTTTCCCGTGGGTTTCGTGTAAGTGTCTCTGCTTACAGGTCCACCACCCCCATTTTTGGCCCTTCATACAGCAATAAATATGTTGAATTCAAAATGATAATGAAATTTGACTTTACCGTTAAGTGGAACCGCATGCAGAGCAAGACTCAAGCTAGGATGGTGGCCAATAGAGTGATTCAAATTTTGACTTTTTCGCTCCCCTGTGCTTGAACGATTGTTTTTGCCATTTTAATAGTTCTCCCAAATTTTTAGCTGATTTGGATGTAATTTGATTGTGCACGTGCCATTTGAAGGTTATATGAAAATTACTATGAGAATTGCCCCTTATGTAAAGGATCGTTTCGTGCAGCAGCCCAGAAGCTATTTGAATATATTTAATGCATCGCCATCATAGAATAGATCCTAAGCGGAAAGTCAGTTGTTGTTGCGAAGCAATCTGACTGTTGTGAGCAAAATTATAAAGAAAACAGGAATGCTCATTATTGATATTGATGTTATTCTTTTACGTGTTAAATTGAATTTCCCACAAATCACTATTTCCCTAATAACTTTTGTTGTCAGCATCAAATCGTTTAGCAACAACGACGATATTTTCCCCTGGTAAAATTCGTATGTTGCTAACGTATTCATACATTTTTAGAGCTCAATGGGCAATGATGGGAAACGGTTTTTCACAAAAGTTAATGTTTTCATAGTAATTTTCATACAAGCTTCAAACTGCGTGTGCTCAGTCAATTTACATCCAAATTAGCTAAAAATTTAAGACGATTATTAAAATAGTAAATGCCATCGTTTAAGCATAGGGGAGCCAAAAAGTCAAAATTTGAATCACTCTAGTGGCCAACTACATACATATACATACATTACCCAAAATGCCAAGGTCTTCCGGAGAGCATATCAAATAAGGGACATTAGGGTAAAACGAGGTCTTGCAGCTTTGTGCAGTGAACTTAACCACCTTTTCACGATTCCCCAGAAAGTTCTACGATTCGTTTAAAATTTTCAGCGTAATCCGCCGATACCGAAACGAGATATTTTATTTATTCGCGTTATGGATAATTTTTTTCCCATTGTGCGCTGGGTAAGGTATCACCGGAGGAATCTGCGGAGTTTTCTTTTGAAAAATTCATATTGCTATCATTGGTCTCTGAACCTCTGCTGACGTCATTTATGCCCACACTACGATTTTGAAAAGATTTTTGAATTTTCCAATTTGCCAAACCATTGCTCTATGGAAACCGTTATTTTATGGAAATCTATTGGAAACTCTATGCGAAACCATTAACCCTCGCAAATTAAAACACAAAAAAAAACATTCGCATCCAGGATCAATTTTTGGTTGTCATTTTTCACCCGTAAGCCTAGTCTTAGAAGCGCCCATCAGAGGGGACCTATTAATTGAATATTCCACCAGAACCGAAATAAGTGCCATTTCTCTATTTTCTTCGGTTTCGCAATCGAGCGAATCCCGGTAAATCGTAACGATGCATGGGGGAGCGGCAAAAACGGCTATCCTGTTGACTGCGATCCCAGGGGCGGGGAGTGCATTGGGCCGGCAAGCCGGATTCCGGTAGGGGTATAAATGATAATGATAATTATCATAAATTTATTTACAATACATAAATTCCGAAAACGATAAAAACAGAGATTACGGTTCACTCGGGTGGAAAACGGAACCGAAGCAAAGAAAAGTTAGGTGAGGATTTTTTTCCTTCGTTTTTTCTTCATTGCTGTAAATTGTGGGTGCGGATTTCTTGGGTGACAGTATTTCTTTTTCCACTTTCAGTTCGGCCATTTGTTCTAAGAAGGGACCGTCTGCGACCACCGAAATGGCTTTCCAAACGAGTGCCCCCATTTGTAAGTCATTGTCAGGCTTCAAGCGGTGTAAATTATTCTTCAGTTTGGTTCGGAGTTGTTTGGTGCAGCAGATTTCTGGTTCTGGTAATTATCATTTCCATCATGAACAATTATTAGGTGGGAAAACTTTTCACTCGTAGAAGTCGAAAAACGGAAAAAGTTCGAAGGGTAAAAGCTCCATCCAGTAGAAAATAATGGAATACATTTAAGTTAATATATCCAAGCATAAATTTAACAAATACGTATCTACCTTGACGACTAAGTATCATTCATTATACATAATTCAACTTTATGCAAGGAAGCATTCCGTTTACGCATATAACGCATACATTCAATTCATCCGTATTTGCAACCTTACCCCAACAAGGTGTGACGTACCTTCTAATATCAAGACCTTCCCCGGAGATAACACTGCCGTAAAATGCTCTATCATTCCATCCGTAAGTGCGGTTCCTCATCCGTTCGAAGGCTGCAAAGCTATCGAGTAAAGTTCACTCGCTTCTTTGGGCGCTTCCTTGATGATGGAAAGATTTATGACGCTCCGCTGGCTGGCTGGTGGAAAGAAACCCGGACATTGAGTTAAATTCGTATCCAAGTGATACAGCAGCAGTCGGCAGAAGCAGCGTGATTTGATGCTTTTAGCTCACTCCCTCCGGACCGAAACGATTCGCACTACTCGCTTCGCTCGGCATCCGGCTTTCCGGAAATGGCGTGCGTATTTCAGATAAATTACTGGATTTTAATGAAAACGTACATTAGCGCGCGCACTCTCCACGCAACCGTAACCATCGCGCCGCGAGATACGATCGGACGGACCTGCAAGGCTCAATTTCCGTTTGAACTGTTATTTTTCAAATGGCCTATTTCAGGCATTAGTCGGGGTAATCCACGCCAGCTCGTAAATCGAGCATTGAGTGGAATTTTTTTCCCAGCCAGCGCAGCCCTCTCGCGCGAGCAGCGAACGAGGCTTTGTCACTGAACGCTGGGATTTTCAAGGCTCATTTAGCAAATTTTCATTCAAATTGGAAATTGATTATCGCACTCGAAAATCTCTTCATTATGAAAAATCATAAGCAGCAAAATCCCTCGGTCGTCACTGGCGTTGATTAGAAATTATCAGGTCGTATCGGGCGGCCGTGTCACTTGTCATCCTGTTTCCCTTTTCTGTTCGCGCGGCGCACGCTGATGGCATTACAACCACTAATGACAATCCCTCGGGTTTATCAAACTCTCATCAAAGCCCTGGCTACGTTCCTTCATTTACATTTTTTCCATTTTCAATTCACTAATTTTCAATTACTTTAATTTGAATTTGAACGCAATCCCTCCCGCTCCTTCCGTTATACCGATGACGTGCTTTTCAAATGGTAAGATTTTTGCTCAAGACTACGGCGATTGAGTGAAAGATAAAGGATATCGATGGTGGTGAAGCCCTTTTTTTCGGAATATCAGTGTTTCTCAAATATTTATCGATTTGATGCTGTGTATATGATTATTTGAAATTTCAAAGATGCAGTCCTACCGGGTGACGTGGGACTATGTAGCTGTATTCCCTTCATATCAACTCTTGTGCTAGGCAGGCATTCTTTTGTGGTAAATCATAGAGTGATCATTGCCGACAGCAAGTGAAGATTTGGACAATCATTTGTTTGCTGCCACTCGATGATTTACCACAACAGACACTGATTGACTGTAGGGGAGCTATGTTTATAATGCGCCAGCTAATACGAGCCATTGCATTTTCTGGGTTAATAGGCTAAATTAAGTTACATAACCGATGCCATCTGACTTCCAAATAATATGTGATCAAGTTCAACAAATTAAAAATAATGGTACTAAAATAAAATTAAAAAAACAAATATATTTTTTTCCGTCTTTTGAAAAAAATTAAGCTTCCATTCCCTTAAGTTTTTTTTTTCACTAGATATAAACATTTTTTCAATAATCTTTTGTCTCGAAAAACAAATTAGTAAGGATTGTGCCAAGTTACTAAAAAGTTAACTTTATTACATTTTTCATAGGAAAACACACTTTTTAATAAAAAAAACTTTGCTTACAGAATAAAACGTGCGAATCAGATATGCTCGACTGTAGATTTCATAGATTTATAAGAGCGTGTGCCATTAATAATTTATTTTTGAATAATTATCAACTAAAAGTGAAAAAGTAGGAATTGAAAAGTGAGAAAAAAAGTTAAAAGTTTTGAGAAGTAAAGTGATGAGAAGTGAAAAGCGATAAACAACATGTGAGAAGTAGGAATTGGGAATGCCACTAAAAGGCACTTAAATAATTGTATAATCAATCGGAAATTTTAAACTGGGATGTGGGATATGAGAAGTGAGGAGTGTGTTGGCAGAAGAGAGAAGAAAGAATAAGAATTGATAAGTGAGGAACGATACGCGAGCAGTAAGAAGTGCAAAATTATATGTGATCAGTGACAAGTGAGAGTAGTAGAAAGTGAGCAGTAATAAGCGAGATACTTTGTGTAAGAAATGAGAAGTGAAGAAAAAACAAGAAAAGGAATATGATAATCGATAAATCGATATAAAAAATTAGAGACAAGACGTGAGAGGTTGAAGGTGGGAAGCAAGGAGTGAAATCGGCGAAACAAAAAAGTTATGGCGAGAAGAGAGACGAGGGGAGCGAAATGAATAGTGTGGATACTACTCAGAATAGAACTTTTTCAGCAAAGATTTTGGGCATCCAAGAAATCCCTGGAATAAGGGCTAGAGATGGTTGGCAAACGCTGGGTAAAGCGTACCATTGGTACTTCGCGTACCTGAAGGAAAAAATAGAGCCCATCTCGCGTTCCTTACCCCGGCAGAAGCTATGAACAGAATAACAAAACATGATATGGACTTGATTGATATAAGAGATAAAAGAACAGGCCACAATATCAAAATTTGGTACCGAAATATCATTTAAATATCAAGATATGCTATGGATAAGAACAAACTAATGGCACTTGATATCGATCACATATTACAAATAACATATCTTGATATCCTCATGATATTTTAGTGCAAAATTTTGATATTGTCGCCTGATCTTTTATCTCTTATATCAATCATGTCTATATCTCATTTTGCTATCTTATCAACATTTGATATTATTGAGCTATTTTCTTCTACTCGGGTAGCCTCTTACCCAGCAACTCCTATCCCTGCCTTCTCGTGGCACTGGCCGGGGTACTAGTAACCTAAGGGAAGATCGGATAACCAACCCCGGTGGGAACTGTGGTCGTATGCTGACAGGGAAGGGGGGGGGTTTGCTCCTCTCCGGAGGAGCAAATCTTACTGAACGTCTGTTCCCATGTTCGGGGCGGCTCATCATCGTCCGAGTGCCAGCGGGGGATTCTAAGTGAAACTGTGCACCATGAACCAGGGCCAGATTTAGATAGGGGACGTGACCCCGGGCCCCCACAAATCTTATGTACGAAAACCAACCTTTTTTGTACATGTTTGGGCCCCTACAAGCTGTCGGCCACAGGGCCCCTTTCCGGCTAAATCCGGACCTGGTCCACAGGATATAAGGAGGAATGGTCCTTCGGAAATTCAGGGGGTTTGGTGTCAGGCCTTGCAGGCCAGCCAAAAAAACTCACGCAACGAACAATCAGCAAGAGAGTACGGACCGAAACCATCGGCGAAGACCACCGCGACGAAAAGGGACTAGTGATTGGAAACTCAGTTCGTGGAACTGCAAATCTCTCAACTTCATCGGGAGCACACGCATACTCTGCGATGTGCTCAAGGACCGTGGATTCGGCATTGTAGCGCCGCAGGAGGTCTGTTGGAAGGGATCAATGGTGCGAACGTTTAGAGGTAATCATACCATCTACCAGAGCTGCGGCAACACACACGAGCTGGGAACAGCTTTCATAGTGATGGGCGACATGCAAAGGCGCGTGATCGGGTGGTGGCCGATCAATGAAAGAATGTGCAGATTGAGGATCAAAGGCCGGTTCTTCAACTATAATAATAATAATCGTCCATAGCCCTCATTCCGGAGGTTTTGATGATGCCAAGAACGCATTCTATGCGCAGCTGGAACGTGAGTACGACAGCTGCCCAAGCCACGACGTCAAAATCATCATAGGAGATTTGAACGCTCAGGTTGGCCAAGAGGAGAAGTTTAGACCGACTATTGGGAAGTTCAGCGTTGACTGTCTGACTAACGAAATTGGCCTACGACTAATTGATTTCGCCGCCTCCAAGAATATGGTCATTCGCAGGACCTACTTCCACAGTCTTCCGTATCGGTACACCTAGAGATCACCACTGCAGACAGAATCACAAATCGACCACGTTCTGATTCATGGACGGCACTTCTCCGACATTATCGACGTCAGGACATGTCGTGGCGCTAACATCGACTCTGACCACTCCGTCATCAACAATGTTCGGCAGTGTGCAGCCATAACGGAGTAATAACGCTTCATTCACTTTTTCCCCTGCGTTTTGGGCTCCTCAAAAGGCCAGGCTAACCAAAAAAGCTTTTTCGATACAGATTCTATATTTGTACTAGTTTGAAAAAAAAATCCTTTACAATGGAAAACTACCACACGTGAAAAAATGCTTCCATTCAGAGCGGAGCCTACTACTCGAGTGTTTCATGAGTTTATGCATCTTGTATACCACCAAATACAGTCATATTAGAGTTGCTGCGACCAAATCGGGATGAGTTGTGCTGCTAAGAGCCACTGCATACGCGCAGCATCTTGAGGGAGCGTTGCCGGAAGAGGGTGACCTCGATGGAGCCCCTCTTGAGGAGTGCTGGAATACAGTGAAAGCAGCCATTAATGACGCAGCGGAGAACAACGTCGGGTATATGGGACGAAGTCGACGGAACGATTGGTTCGACGTCTGTCACCATTAGTGAATGAGTTCGGGTAAGGTTATCAAGATCTTTACTGTACGGCAAATCCTTCAAAAATGCCGTGAATATCAGGTCCCAACGCACCATCTGTTCATTGATTTCAAGGCGGCATACAACAGTTGAGACCACGTAGAGCTATGGAAAAATATGGACGAGAACAGTTGCCCTGGGAAGCTTACCAGACTGATCAAAGCAACGGTGGATGGTGTGCAAAACTGTGTGAAGATTTCGGGCGAACACTCCAGTTCGTTGGGCTGCGAAATGGTGAGTTGACATCCGGGAAGGGGCGCCTAACATAGCTCTGGTCCTCACAAGTTCCAATACTCACGCTTCCACGGGTCTTCCGATGACAATTGACCGCCAGCTAAGGGTTGCGTACTTAGCTGGTAGTGCAGCCTGGGCACTGTTGTCCTTCTGACATCAGTTAGAGTGAGAGGGTGCGTCCTGTGGGGTCTGCCTAGGATGTGGTGGGGTTCGACAGTGGGCTCTGTTGAACTTCTATATAAAGCTATAAGTATCCGCAAGCAGGCCCTTTAAAAGTGACCGTGTGCCGCTCAAAGTGCACTAGCCTAGTCCTGGTGTTGGGTGGGACTTTAAACAAATTTGACCCGACTGATCGAGCGTCTGTCCACCAAGGAGGTGCGGCTCCAACAGCGTCTGTTCTGGCATCCAGCGGCTGAGTATGAAATGCTATTCCCCGGAAGCTATACCTAAGATGGCAGCCCCATCCCGGTGGATAGGGAACCTTGGGCCAACAACCTACTGTTCCCGAAACATCAATTTGTTCGAGAATCCGATAATGAAAGAATACGGACTGATTTTACGGCGACGACTCTTAGCGCGAAACTACGGACACGAATAGGAACATGGAACGTTTTAATCCTAGCCCAGTAGGGTAAATTGGCAAAACTTGCCAATGAAGCACGTCGCAAGAAGCTTGAGATCCTGAGACTGAGTGAAGTCCGTTGGCCAAACTTTGGAGAACACAGAACGCCGTCGGGACAAGTTCTGCTATACTCTGGTTTACGAGGTGAACACGCTCCCCGGCATCGCGGAGTTGGCTTCCTACTAAGCGCTCAGGCACACTCTGCGCTTATGAAGTGGGAACCTATAAGTGAAAGGATAATCGTTGCCAGATTTAGAACACGGGTCCGAAACCTTACTATAATCCAATGTTATGCGCCAACCGATGCTGCCGATCTGCAAGACAAAGAGAACTTCTACAGTCAACTCAATGCCGTCGTAGATAGAATTCCGAAGGGTGATATCAAGATCTGTTTGGACACTTCAATGCGAAGATCGGATCCGACAACTCGAACCATGAGCGCATTATGAGACGCCATGGTCTCGGAGAAATGAGCGAAAACGGAGAGCTGTTTGCAGAATTTTGTGGTAATAACGACATGGTGATCGAGGGATCGCTCTTCCCTCATCGACCGGTTCACAAGGTCACGTGGGTCTCCCGTGACGGCTTTACAGAAAATCAAATCGACCACATCTGCATCAGCCGAAAATGGAAACGGAGCCTTCTTGATGTACGGAATAAACGTAGTGCCGATATCGCATCTGATCATCACCTCCTCATCGGCCTGCGCATTGCGCGGATTCGTCGGCAGGAGAAAAGAGTTGGACGACGATTCAACACACGCCGACTGGAAGATGCCACGGTGAAACGGTCCTTCGTTGAAGAACTGGAGACGCGTGCTGCAGATATTCCGGAAGGTGGCAGCGTGGAAGACCAATGGACCGCCATCAAGAATGCCTTCATCGCCACCAGCGAGAACAATCTGGGCGAACTGCGCACCCAGAGAAAACAATGGATCACCGATGAGACTTGGAGGAAGATAGAGGAGCGAAGAGAAGCCAAAGCCGCGATAGAGCGATCGAAAACCAGAGGAGCCAAAGTCCTAGCCCGTCAACGATACGTGGAGAAGGAAGTAAAACGCTCATGTCGACGGGACAAGCGAGCGTAGGCAGACTCTCTGGCCGACGAAGGAGAGAGAGCCGCCGCAACCGGGGACATTCGCCTCCTCTACGATATCTCACGACGCTTGAGTGGGGCGAAGATGAATGCAACGATGCCTGTGAAAGACGCGAATGATCAGTTATTGACCGACTCAACTGACCAGCTGAAACGCTGGTTCGAGCACTTCGAACAACTTTTTCAAGTGCCAGCCAGGCCATCACCACCTCGGCATGACCTGCCTAGGATCCGACGTATAACACGCGTCAATACCGAAGCTCCATCACTGCTAGAGATTCAAACAGCCATCCAAAGCATGAAATCGAATAAAGCCCCAGGGGTCGACCGCATATCAGCCGAGATGCTCAAAGCTGACCCCATGACATCCGCTCAACTACTGCATCGTTTATTTCGTAAAATCTGGGACACCGCAACTTTCCCGGTCGACTGGATGCAAGGTATCTTAGTGAAGGTGCCCAAAAAGGGTGACCTGACTGTATGCGATAACTGGCGAGGCATTATGCTGCTGTGTACCGTTCTCAAAGTTCTGTGCAAAATTATGCTAGCCGGATTCAAGAGAATGCGACTCTCCGGTGGCAGCAAGCCGGATTCCGTGCCGAAAGATCCTGTGTGGACCATATTGTCACGCTCCACATCATTCTGGAGCAGGTCAACGAATTCCAAGAGTCCCTTTACTTGGTATTTATTGACTACGAAAAAGCTTTCGACCGTCTCAATCACGAGAATATGTGGGGCGCCTCGAGACGCAAGGGAGTTCCTGAGAAAATCATCGGCCTCATCGAGGCACAGTACGAGGCCTTCTCGTGTAGAGTGCTGCACAATGGGGTCTTGTCCGACCCTATCCGGGTCGTAGCTGGTGTGAGGCAAGGATGTATTCTATCACCGTTACTGTTCCTCATTGTAATCGACGAGATTCTGGTAGATGCGATTGACCGTGAACCAAACCGCGGGCTGTTATGGCAGCCTATAACCATGGAGCACCTAAATGACTTCGAATTGGCGGATGATGTTGCACTCCTCGCGCAACGGCGCTCTGATATGCAGAGTAAGCTCAACGATCTTGCCGAGCGCTCCTCTTCGGCAGGTTTAGTCATCAACGTCAACAAAACCAAATCGTTGGATGTAAACACGGTGACTCCTTCCAGTTTCACAGTAGCCGGGCAACCAGTGAAGAATGTTGAAAGCTTCCAATATCTTGGTAGCCAAATGGCGTCAGACGGCGGTACCAAGATCGACATAGGCGCACGGATAAAGAAAGCAAGGGCTGCCTTTGCGAGTTTAAGAAATATCTGGAAAAACAGGCAGATAAGTGAACGCACCAAAATACGAATTTTCAACTCTAACGTGGAATCTGTGCTGTTATACGCTAGCGAAACATGGTGTGTATCAGTGGAGAACACTCAACGACTGCAGGTGTTCTTTATCAGATGCCTTCGGTATATAATTCGGGCCTGGTGGCCTCACAACTGGATCTCAAACAACGAGCTCCATCGTCGTTGGCACTAGAGGCCGATAGTAACAGAAATTCGGGATCGGAAATGGGGCAGGGTCGGCCACACTCTACGTAGGGACGGAAACGAAATCTGTAAACAAGCATTAGACTGGAACCCAGCGGAACATCGCAGCAGAGGCAGACCCAGAGGCTCATTGCGGCGAAGCTTCAATAAAGAAATAAAAGAAGTCGACCGAAATCTAACCTGGCAACAGGTTAAAGCGATAGCCGGGCAACGCTCAGGATGGAGATCTTTCAAGTCGCCCCTTTGTACCACCGGAGGTGTACAGGATCCATAAGTAAGTGAGTAAGTATTCTTTCTTCCGACATAAGTGACGAAGTCTGCCGTATTTTATACGATTCACAATATTTTCTTCTTTGTATACTTGATACAGCTCATGATTCATGGGTCTGCGCCACACATCATTTTCTAGTTTCCCTACGAGTATTGTACGCAGCACTTTTCGCTCGAAAACCCCGAAAGCTTTCCGGTCCGCCTCTTTTAATGTCCTTGCTCCAGGTCCAAAAAGGGCTAATGGTAGAATCAGAGTTTTGTATAGAGCAAATTTCATTTCCCTCTACATGTTGCGGGACCTAAGTTGGTTACGTAATCTGTATAAGGCCCTATTCGCAGCAGCAATACGTCTTGTAACTTCACGGGAAACGTCATTGTGACATATCACAAGCGTCCCAAGGTAAACAAATTCTTCAACAACTTCAAACACATCCCCATCGATCACTACCTCTGCGCCAACACCACTATGTCTTCTCCTATCTCTACCTGTCACCATGTACTTTGTCATGGTAGAGTTAATGCCTCCACTACTGCTCTGCGATCGATTCCAATAAGGTCGATGTCGTCCGCAAAACCCTGGAGCATATGCGACCGTGTGATGATAGTGCTGTTCCTCTGCACGCCAGATCTCCGCTCCTTCGAGTGCAATGTTGAACAATAAATTCGAAAGTGCATCACCATGCTTCAATCCGTCTAAGGTCACAAACGAGGTTGACACTTCGTCTGCAATCCGAATACTTGATTTCGAGCCATCCAGCGTTGCACGTATCAGTCTATTCAGTTTCGCCGGAAAGCCATGTTCGGAAATTATCTGCCACAGCTCATTTCTCTTCACTGAATCGTACGCTGCTTTGAAATCAATGAACAGATGGTGAGTCTGCAAGTTGTACTCCAGGAATTTATCATCCGCTGGCTAAACATCTGATCCGTCGTTGATCAGCCCTCACGAAAACCTGCCTGGTATTCGCCGACGAAGGACTCCTCAAGCGGTCTCAGTCTGTTAAACAGGATAAGCGACAGGATTTTGTACGCCGAGTTCAGAAGGGTGATCCCTCTGTAATTGGCACACTCTAGTCTGTGCCCTTTCTTATAGATTGGGCATTTGAGGCCATCCAACCAGCCGGCAGGCAGTTCTTCATCTTCCCATATTTTCTGGATAATGTGGTGGATTGATTGATGCAGCTGCTCCGTGTTTGAGAAGCTCGACCAGGATCTCACACTCTATACAAATCCGCCCAGCCCGTTGTTGGGGGCATAGAGTGTGATGCTCTCGAATAATAAACAAAGTACCTAGGCTCGCTTGACTGTGGATATACAACAATAAAGCACTTGTGAAGATTGGATAAATCAAGCATCCGAAAGATATTCAATTTGCAAAAAAGAGCTAACCGCGGTGGAGGTTGGTACCCAGATTCTGCTAGCTTTTCCGAAAACGTGACCTTTAAGTGGTCTTGTGTAGGGTTATCACGCCTATCTAGAGAGTAGGAGGTTGAGGGTTCGAGTCCCTCCAAGGCACGTGGATTCTTTTTCGCAAATTCCATATCAGTTTGTCCATTTCGAAGCATGTGCTGTGCATATGCACAGCCAAGATATTTAACAAAAAATGTAAGTTTCATTTGATACAAGTAGGGTCGATACTAATTTCGATTTTCAAAGGCTACCTGATTGTGAACATAAGGTGACAATTATTTTAAGTGTACGATTAAATTTTCAGAAGTAGTCGTTGCGCTGCCGTTTCTGCTGGTTTAGAAATATTGATCAAATAAAGAGTTTGAATAATTGATTTACCAAAATCTATTGCTAAGCTGTCAGCAGATTATCAGTAGTAAATAATCATAAATCAATATTCCAGTACATTGGATATGTAGCGACTCTTTCTTGATCGAATAGAATAAGAAAATTCGAAATCCATCGAGAAACTTCTGAGATGCTATCATTCAAATCTATCATATTTTCGTGACGTTTCTAGATTTTTCGCCATCGCAAAGTTTACCCGGGATAGAAAACACAGACGTAGTCCCACGTCAAAAATCTTCAAAAGACAAGTAAGTTTTAGTTGCCTTCGTCATTGTAACTATTATTTTGCTTGAGAAATACTGCTCTAAACCAAAGCCCCACTTCGTGGTGGCACCGCTGCCGGTTCCAAAGCACGCTTCAACTCGGAAAACCAATCGAAACCGAAAGCCTATTGTTTCGAGATTTGAATAAATATTGAAAAGCCCTCCGGATATGTCGTTGTCGTCCTCGTCGTCAACTAACAAGCGGAAATCTTTCACACTGCAAGTCGTCTTCATCAAGACATAGTTTTTTTTTCCACGGGCCCACCCTCCATTGAAGCGCACCCCCATCCACCGAGCCCGTCAAGTCTTATCCCTTAATCAAAGGCGACAATATCCTACGCGTTCGGAAACTGAGCCCTGGAGAAATCTCCCAGGATCGATTTCGATTTAAGAGCGAGATTTGGCCAGCCTCCTACTTGACAGGGTGAAGCGCCGACCTCCGCCGCCAACGAAAAAAAAAACAAAACCTGAACCATGAGGAGGTGGGCGGCTGACTGAGCTGTTGATTGGTCTTTTCTTGCACGCGAAATAGCGAGGCGCCACAGCCAAAGACGATGACGAAGAATTGGTTCGATTCGTTTTCGTTCATTATCTGGCGCTGGCTGGGAAATTTTATCGGACGAACTTACTGTGACACGCCTTGCGTTCGGCTCAATGATGAAGACGGCGACTATTCGTTCGGGTGATGACGCAAATGGGAATGGGGTGGTCTTCTTCAGTCAGCGGGCTCTGGACTGAGAACAAGTGAAACAATGGCCAGGAAGGCGGAAGACGGTACTATTTACGGCTTGGGTTTAAGATGCGAGTAAGCCGTGTCGCGAGTTCAATCAAATTTAGTTTTGTAATAAGCATTTCCCGGATTTCGGGTCGAATTATTCAATTTTGGGAATGAATGAAACCAAATTGGCTAATTTCGGAATCCGGGTTCGATTGAATCTGAGGGGATCTAAGTGATGCCGGATAGCAAGCAAATTTTCGTCTCGATTTCATGGAGTGAGATTAACCTATCAAATAATTTAAAAGGATCTTCCTCAGTTTGGTTCAACTTATAATCTCCATCAGAACTTTAATCTGGTAGCGAAAGTTTTCCCGTAATAAGTAATACGAAAACAACCAGAAAATTTTATTTCCCAGTCAAGGTAAAGTCATTTGCTTGTTGCTAAACTATTGCCTCGCCTCACCTCGTACAAGCTTGAAGAAAATTTACGCCCCAGATAATTCGACCATTCCCCACGTCTCAAGTCGGGATGGGGTGGAGAATTTTCATAAAGTTTCAAGATAAATACAAATAACGGTGCCACGCTAATTACACAGGTTGCGGCGAAAACGGCAGACGAGAACGGGAATATCCTACGCCGCGTTACTTGGCTGGTTTTGGATTGCGCTCAGGGATTCGGTGGGACACAGTTAGAATAGGGAAAAACTTGTACTGAACGGTAGAACCAAGACGTTACTCCATTTTTCAAGCCGGGCGGCCGTCGACAGGTAAGACACTGAGACGGCGATGATGATGACGGTGGAACGTGAAAATAATTATCTCGGATTTGGCGCTGCGGATGAATGAATTCAGTTTCGAAGTGAGTTTTCTTCTGCAACAACTGTTGCCAACCGGGTAGTTACCTTCCTACAGTGTATGTGCTTACAGTTAACCGGTGCGTCTTTCGCAGTGGCTTTGTGGGGGATTCGGGTTATAGTCGGCTTATACAAATTATCGTTTGTTGGGGCAGGAGGTTTCGTGCCATAAAGCACAAAATGCCTGCACAATGAATAGGGGAACTGACAGGTTTTGCGGGTTTTCTTCTATTTTTGCCACTGGGCTTTTTTATATTTTTGCTTTGCAATTGTACATGCATATTTTGCTTAGAATATCAAAAAAAATTAACAATGATATAGTCTAATAAATGCAAGCCTTTTTTCAAGAGAACCACCACATTTTTTTTTTTAAATATTCGTTATGACGTTATCGTATCAAATGTTCTAATAATAACAACAAGTCATTCCTCTATTTCGGTTGCAACGATTAGGGGTGATATGCGAACAAAAACCAAAATTTAAAATAAATGACGAAAACATAATGAAAAGTTTAGATATTCACACATTAAAAAAACGAGCAATGAGTAATGTTTTCAACATAACCGCCAGTAGACGTAGGACTTGTATAAACGTAACGTATTCACATTCAACTTCTAACTTTTGGATCTACGGAGTTTGATTATAGGTATTGATAAATATTGGAAACGGCAACTTCTATGCTGTGTAGAATTATTTTCCTAACTCCCTTCCTTTTCCCTTCTTTTTCCTAACATGCTTGCTTATTGCTAAAAAAAATCATAAAAATAAGAAACAAGTCAAGAAGCAGTAACTCTACTAAAATAGAAAAGGAACTGCTAATACGTCAAGGAAAAATTATTGAATGTTTTGATGCCAAACTCCGAATCTGCGTCAAGTTTAATAATATAATTTCTTCGAAAATGAGAAACAAAGAATAAGATAATGTTTACTTAAATATTGCTGGGGAATCAGAACTGCTATAGCAGGGCTGGTAGCGAGTCACTTTTCAGTGACTTGGTCACTATTTTGAGCCTAGTCACTTAAAAGTCACTATTTGCATCCAAAAGTCACTGAAGTCACTATTTTTCGTCAAATGGTCACTAAAGTCACTATTTTCGCATCGTTTCGCCGTTTGTAAAAAAAGTTCAAAATAAAAATCATTTGTACCTACCATTATCATTAATTAAATCAAATGTAAACCTGTTAGCAAAATATGTAAAATTTGAGAAATTGCACCAAAAAAGCTCCAAGCAAATTGTGGAAATCGCCAGGTTGCTTGCAATTCATGTTTTAAGGTTTTAATGCTTCGCACGGATTTAATTTTGGAGGGAAATTTTATAAAAAAGGAGCGTGGTTTTCAATAGCAAAACGTTGTTGAGAAGGAACTCCACATTTGAAGTCTATGCCGTACCCAAGCCATTATTGAATGCATTATACTCTTGAGCACTCGTTTAACAAGCAATTTAAGGGTAAAAACTTCACTTGTGGTAATTTTTCATCGTTTTTGAATATCCATTTTTTGTCACGTCAATTTTGACATAATTCCGAGATATGTCTTAGTTTCTGCTTGATTAACCCCGTCTACGACGAACCACACAGCATGAAACATGCCATCATTTTTCGATTTTTTTTGTCAGAAATTATTTTAAAGTATTGGAGTTTTTATATTGTGTTCATAGCATTTATCTAGAAAATAACAGGGTCTATACAAAAATTTGAAACACAAATATGTTTCTTGTACAGAAACAGGATTTTTCTGAAAGTAATTCCCGTTGAATTTTTTTTTTTCAACATTTCAGTCTGCTGAACTTTGCTAAAAAAAAGACTTTTTTCTCTTGGAGGAACTTACACTGTAATTTTTGTAGCGATGACTGCTTAAATTTTTGCGTAAAAATCAGTCTTGAATTTGGGAAATAATTTTCCGAAGGTTTTGCTTGGGAATTCGAATTCACTAAACAATTGCTACAGGAATTCTCAAAGCGATTTCCACCGGAATTCATGAAAAAATGCGTTTGAGGAAGATTTTTTTTTCATGGATTGCCGGAGAAATTTTTACAAGAATTAACTTGAAAGACAGCAAGAATATCTGAAATATAATCCGATTTGAATTTATGGTATGAAAGAATTTTCGGAAATTTTGTGCTAATATCGGATTTTTATTGGAATTTCTGTCCGAACTCCTGGAGAAATATTTCACAAGAATTGAAGTATTTTCCGAAAAAAAAAATCTTCAGAATGGATGGAACACCATGGATCACATTTTACGAAACTTGAACAACTTTGTAAGATTCTGAATTATTTCTCTCTGGATATAAATCCAAATAATTTCATATTTTTATAAGAGTTCAAATAATTTGTATACAGAAGTTTTGTTCGAAAAACAAATTACATTATTTTATTGCCTAATTTTTCATAAGTTTAGCTTATGAACAACAATTACAACAAAGCTGCAACCATCATTTTCTCTATGAAACGTTGATTATAGAAATAATTTTGACTGCTTCATTCTTGTTTGCTTAGTTAGAACGTTGGTGAACAGGACCATCCAGAATAGATGTGTTACCAATGGATTTTTTCTTTGTTCTTTTTCAATGTGGTAAAATTACATGATCATGATCAGTTATATTATATGAAACGTACTGAAAGAGAACACGTTCTGTAAATTGTGGTTACAAAAATTGATATTTCGCCGAATTGGATTTACGCGAATTACGCCAATTACGCGAATTGGATTTCATGTCGCTTATTTGATTTTAGTTGGCGCGGATTTTGCGTCGGTCGAAACTTAGGTATGGTAAAATTCATGTTATAGGTATCTGAGTTCTGGTTAAATTAAATTTTTAATCAAATCGGTTCACGCGCAACCGAGACCAGGAGCTCAAAAAATGACAAATAGGTACTGTATGTATTTAAATTTATTATTATTAGAAATGTTATTAATAATTTTTAATAATAATTAGATCATTTTATTGCTTTTTTTTTTTATCGAAGAACAGCTAATTTTTCAACGTGCCAACACAAATATTCACACGTCTAACTGCATAGGAATTAGCGAAAGCACAATCAAAAACATTTTTTATTGTCTTTATTAAGCAGATTTTCAGCCCTAGGCTGGCTCGTCTCCAGAGACAATCCAAAACATCGTTCTTGCACTCTTTCACACTTTTTTGCAGCTCATTCAATCATCCATAAATGGTTAAACTGGTGGGAATATATTTTAGTGAGACAATATTTTTAGAGGCAGTAAAATACGGGGCAAAATTTGCTATACGTATATCATTCTGTCATTTTCATACACAAGCTACAGTTTCACGGAAAAATCTTCAAAATGGTTGTTGAAATTATTAACTTGGTTTAGCGACGCTGGGTAAATACCATTACGTGATTTGTCACGGAATAAGGTTTACCATTGTCATATTGGTAGCCTCTAGCTAACCCAACCTAACCTAACCTTCCTAAATATCCAACTTTGTGATATTTATGAGGGTGTTGGCAAGTCGTTTGTCTCTTGCTAAGCTTCATCCTCTCCCTAGTTATGGTGAAGATGGGCACGGCCAGCAGTAGTAATCCTCATGCTTTTGTATTTTTTGTCTTTTCTTGATTTCTGATAGCATTCTAGATAAGGATTTCAAAAGAAAAACATGATATCACTAGTTTACAATCTACTACGGGTTACACAGTGACAATGCAAATGCAACTCAGCTCACTACCTAGTTAATACTTCATACAAAAGTCACTATTTGGTCACTTTTTCTGCATCTGAAAGTCACTATTTGGTCACTTTTTTCGTCATCGTTGGTCACTAAGTCACTATTTTAAACGGCATTTATCGCTACCAGTCCTGTTATAGTATAGCCAATGGCCATACAACCGCGCCCCACTCTATTAGCCATGTTTTAATGTACGTGTCGCTTACCACAGGGTGGCCAGTGGATATTGGATTTCAAATTCCCGGCTTTTTCCCGGTTTTCTCCCGATATTTTGCAAAATTTCCCGATTCCAAAAAAAATATATACCTCCTTGCGGAGACGAGCCTGCCTAGGGCTAAAAGTCTCCTTAATAAAGACAATAAAAAAATACCTCTTTAAAAAAAAAATTAAAACCCACGAATTTATAAGTACAGGGTCCGGCAATTAAAGCGCTCGATTACAATAAACAGATAAATTGATCAAAATAAAAATATTTCATATCAGTTTCATTCAATTTCACAAGAAAACATATCACTTTTTGAAATCTCACTGGACGCTTGAGCTTAACCACTCGTCGCAGACGATCGAGGAACGCATCGTACGAGGCCCGTAGGTGCTCTTGTGGTATTTTATCAGATGCCACCAGATGTCGCTTCAGATCTTGCACAAAAAACATGATGTTTTAAAGCAGACGTTGCCTCCAACATACTCCAAATAGTGACATTCATAGAGTCCAGGTCCGGCAAACTAGTTGGCGCCCTTAGCTCGTATGAAACCTGAAAAACACTTTGTTGGATTTTCTTCTCATTTTGAGCTCACGTCTACTCCTGTCGTAAGACCCAACCCCTAGTATCAAAATAACGACATGTCCACGGTTCGACGACGTTATGTAGAACTTGTTCTCAATGCGTATTTTGTACTATTATTTTTATTCAATTTTGTAGCTCAATTGCTGGACCCTACACCAAAAATAGAAAAGACTTTTCATGTAAACAATTATACTGCAATAGCAAAATTATGGGCAGAAAAGTGGTTTCTGCATTGAGCAACAAATAACACCAATCATGCAAACGGTTAATTAAATGTACACAAATTGGTTTAAATCGTGCACGAGTTCTGAGATTTTCAGTTTTTCCAAATTATCTTGGTTGGAAATTTTATAACTGAAATACATGTTATCACAAACTAGTATTAAACATTTCGAATAGAATCATTTAAACTTTTTCAAGTAGCAACACAGCTAATTTTTTGATTTCTTTAGGAAGCTTACCATACCATGCAAACTATTAAAATTCGTCATCACAACTCTAGTGCATCTTGAGGATCGTGAAAGACTAATTTGATTTTTTTGTTGAATACCCAAAACCTCTAAAACAAGATTATTGTGGGAAACGAAGGCGTTTTTCAGCTTTTTTAATGACTTCTGAAATGTTGCAATTTTTGAGAAAATGGAAAGAAATACTAAATATTTTCATTTGGACAAATTGGACAGCAGTTGCGACATTCGGAAATGGGAGAAAATGAGAATGTCGCGAGAGCTCAGTTCGGTTTTCAACTGGATCTACAATATGTACGAAAAAATTCAAGCTCTGGAAATAGAATGGAACGAGTCTCTCAAATGATGTTTGAGATTGCTGCACTAATTTTTACAAAGAGACAAATGCAGATTATGAAATTTTCCCGGTGGTAATCAAAATTCCCGCATATTTCCCGACATTTTCCCGGTGATTTTCAATTCCCGGTTTTTTCCCGGTTCGCTGGTCACCCTGTTACCAAGCCAGTCATATGCCATAACTCGTACCCATCTCGGGATCACGTGGATTATGAAACCAATTACTTTTCATGATGAGCAGACCAAATCTCTCTAATTTCATTCTTTTTCATCCACCACCGCTCCTCTCGCTGCCTCAGCCATCATCGGCCTCTAGTCGTGAACTCTGAACGATGCGATGGGCGATTGCATTGAACGCAACTGACACCACTACATCCCGACCATCATCAAGCATAGAATGACAAAAAATTACAATGACTCACACACGGAAGGGACTGCTTCTTGTATACACAAAGAAAATCTTGCGGTGGACCCGAAGGCCCGTGACATACTGCCTTCTGATGTCCGTGTTAGGAACGCATGGGATTGGTTACATATGAAATTTTTGCTGGCTTTGACAAGAATTGAAATTTTCAATAGCTTATCGTTAATAATCTTAAGATTCAATGAAATAGACAAATTGCTGGAGAGTTTCCGAGTTGATTGATATATAAATCTTTAAAATCCATCGATAGATAAAAGCGCTAGTAACGTTCGAAATCTTCCCTTCCAGCGTAACGCTCTTGATTTCCAAAAATCCAAATGACACCCAGTATAGTAAATAAAGACGTTAGTCCTACGTCAATACTAAAATAAACTTCGCAGTACAGTGCATTCTGTTAAAATTTACCAAACGCCCACTATCAGAAAGAAATATTGGTTTAACCACGCCAAATTCCACTTCTCTGGTAATCACTCTGTCATTGAATAATTTATTGAAATTAAAATTAATTAAATAACATTCCAAATTTATCCACGTTAATGCCTTTCAGCTGCCACATCTGTCATTTGGATCGTTATTCCATACACATAATGTCTCATCTAACCTCAGCCTTTTCCCACCGCCGCCGTGGTGGACTGCCCGAACCGGATGGAAGGTTGACTTCGAAATTGAAAGCCATTAATTCCGAGCTTATTGAAATCGGTACACTGCACTGCTAAACACAGTATTGTGGGAACTTTTGAATGCACTTATTACAGTTTATTAGCACCGGATCACAGAGGATTGCCCGGTCGGTTTGAACGAATTTCCTGTTATTCAATTAAAACAAATTCCGACCACATAGCATTGTTATCCGGGTATTATCAAGCAGCAAACAAAAAGTTTATTTATAGCCAACGTGGCTTTTTATCTTCAGATGTTTTAAAGTTTTCTCAGAGCCTTATTCTTTTAGTAACGTTGGTTGTCAGTTAAGTAAACAAACTGAAACGCGTTCTTTAAAACTACCAAACTTTAATTTATATTACGTTCTTATCCTGGCAAGTTTTGCTACGCCTCAATGTTAATATTTATATTAATATTTTTGACGTAGGATTACGTCCTTCGGGAAGATAGGGGGGTCATTTTACCGATTCAAATTTGAGACCGTCACGAAAAGTGGTCAGGGATTCCCGGAGCAAGTATCGGCCAATAACTTAGCCGTCTTTCAACCGATTTATGAGATTTTGGTATCAATCGAGCGACGAACTCTTTAAGATTGTGCTCAACTATTAAAACAATGGATCAATCGCGCTAAACTATTGAAAAATTGAATTTCGCCAACCACTGTCAAAAATCGGTAAACCAACTAATCGTGTACGTGCATCGCAAGCACAGACATCATAATCGTGCAGCTTACGGGTTCGGCTCTAATCCTCAGTTCCATCAAGGCTTTACAGAGAGCAGACGCGAGGGCCGCACAGCAGCTGTCGCAAAATGACGCTGGTAGCAGCGAAAGGAGTCATTCCCGCAATATCAGTGGCGATACTGGAAGAAGGATCACAGCAAATAATTTTGAAATTTCAACGACGTGTAAAATTGCAACTGATCCGAACAAGCGAATAAACATTCGAAATTCAATTGAATTTGATTGAATTTTACAAGCAAGCACAGTTTAAATTAATTTTGATTTGGAAGAACAGTAATATCTATTGAATTTTGCGTTTATTTGCATGCTCCAAATATGTGCATGAAAATACATTTAAAATCACAACATACTTTTATCTGTGATGCTATCGGTAACGCTTGTGATTGCGCTAGGGGGAACAACACTGGCAGAATTATGTTTTGTACTTTTCAATAGTCCGTTTCAAATTGAGGGCCGATTTATTCTCAATACACAATTTAAATCACTAACAAACCAACTAAACTCACAATCTTGTGAGAAAATTTCAAACTTTCTCCCGAATATAATGGTGGTCCTGACAAGAACCGCTTTATTCTCAATAGTGTGCATCTGCAATCACTATCAGCAACAACAATTTGAGTCTTGCCAGAAAAATCTGGCTTATGAGCTGCTTACTCCAAAGATGTCCATTCGGTTCTGCCCCGGTGCCATCGGGGTCTCCAGTAGCCTTGCGAGGATTGCCAGTCCGGAGATGGCGAGTTCGATTCTCGGTCCGGTCTAAGATGTTTTCGGATTGGAAACTCTCTCGACACCTTGGGCATAGTGCATCCATTGTACTTGCCACACAAGACACATACTCATGCAATGGCGGGAATAGAAAAGCTTTCAATTAATAACTGAGGAAATGCTAATAGATTACTAAGTTGAAAAGCAGGCCAAGTTCCAAGGTTATTTAATTGTTATTTCCGCTCAGCTCAAGTAAATTAAGTCTTTCTTTTTAATTTTGTTTTTTGTTGCCAGTCGAGCTGAGCTAGTTGCGTCCATTACCAGGAAGCTCAATTTTGAGTTTTTTGGTGTGGGGGAGAGTGGCAGGTAGATAAAAAAAAATCCATTTGGAATGTAGAGCCATCGAAGCAGAAGCAGAAGCGGTGCCATCGTTGCGAATAATTTCACTTGAGTGCTGCTGCCAACGTGACCGCATTCCGATGATACGCTACTCCACCGCCATTGATTGACGCCACTGAAGTCCTTCAGCGGATGAAATCGCTACCGGACGTCGTTGACCGACCTCCATGAAATCTCCAACAAAACTTACGCAAAACTTAATTACGCCTGTGGAACACGGCTCTTGTAATACACAAAAGGTCTCCAGTAGCCTTGCGAGCAAAGGCGTAGGATTGCCAATCCGGAGATGGCGAGTTCGATTCTCGATCCGGTCTAGGATGTTTTTGGGTGGGAAACATTCTTGACTCCCTGGGCATACTCATGCAATGGCGGGCATAGAAAAGCTTTCGATTGATAACTGAGGAAATGCTAATAGAATACTAAGTTGAAAAGCAGGTAAAGTTCCAGTTGGAATGTAGAGCCATTGAAGAAGAAGAAGAATCCACAAAGAAAATGAAGCCATTAGCCCCGCCCTAACTATGAATGTGAAATGCCTAATCAAAATGTGCCCCCACATCGTTTACCAAAAGGGCGGGATTAACGATGTTACTTCATTAATTATAAGAAGGCTGCTATATCGCGCGTGCTGACTACTAGCACCAGATTACCATGCCGTCTACCATGGACTACCAGCGTCCATTGTTCTCCACGAGGGAGAACACGGGGACACGGGCGTCCTCATCGTTAAGTGTTGCTGCCATAAATCATCAGTTCGAGATCAAGTTGGACACGATGGAGATTTGCAGATTGCTGTTTGAGCTACGGACATCGGAAGCAGATAATCCAGGACGAATTTGTCAAAACAGGATAAGTACTGAGGGCAGGTTTGTCTGTGACGCGGTTTTCTGCTGCATGTGAAACCGATACCAACGTGTAAATAAATATCAATAAAGATAATTGAAACTGCTTGGATGATAATTTTGTGTAGTCCTTATCATTTTTGCTGAGTTGAACCTTGACCATTTCGCCATCTCTGTTGGATTTGTCCGCTTTGTAGGTTGGTTTGCTTTGTCCTGCTTCCATTCAATCATCTCCATTGTCTAGTCAAACAGCGTGGTCGATTTGAGTTTCGTGTTCGAGTAAAGTGTAAAGTTTAAAGTGTATTGTGATTGTGAAAGTTATTAATTATACCAACAACTGACGATCTTCGATTGCTGTCTACGCAGGAGCATGCTTTGCGGATTTCGCTTGATGATCTCATGGAGTTTGTTCAAACCAACCACGAAGGGGCTCAACATCTGGGAGAAGTTTAGCAATGTGCGAATGCGGATCGAGCTGTTAACCGATGACGTTTCCGATGGAGAGACGGACCCTGAGGAAACTGAACAAGCCAAGCTACAGCGACACATCAAGGTGAAGAACCAACGAGACAGCAACAATGCTAGGATTCTGAAGGATTTCAAGAACGACATTTACCATTAGAAGGCGACTATGTTTGGTTTACTCCAAGCAGGTTGATGATGATGATGATGATGATGATGGTCCCGCCACATACCCCTACAAAGGTTTGAGCTAGACGATGATGCCAAAAGTTTCGTCAGGAAGCGCGTACTCAAACCATTCTCGCTAGTACCAATCAATTTACTGTACAAAGCTCGACAACATTCAAAACTTGTGTTACCTCTCCGTAGATACCAAAAGTTTCGAGAAAATCGCGTTCTATCTGAGAGCTCCCTACTTTTCTGTAGTATCTTTCAAACAGTTTCAAATATTTCAAATTGTAGTGATAAATACAAAAAGTTATTTATACCTGTATTACGCGCGCGATTCTCAAACTTTCGTAGACTACACATAAAGAATAAAAGTTAAAACACATCAACAAATAAAATACCATCATCATCATCGAGGCGAACAATATAGTCTATAAGCGCCCTAATGAAATAACAAATCATTTACATTCGTCCAAACAAAAATATCCGTTATCACAAACTTCGTCAAGATACACAATTAGTCAATAATAAAAACTTAAATAAATAGCTGTTTAAAAAACAGCTTTCACGTGTGAAATGCAAAGTCTCTTGAACAGTGATAGTGTACTTGCTCGCTTGATGTGTGCAGGCATCGAATTGAAAACATTTATTCCGAGTAACTCATTGCAGATTCAGCCACATCCACCTGCAGTGGTTCCCTAATCGAAAGTCAAATTCCCAGAGCTGAAGTTGCCAATCTTCAATGGAAGGATGTCGGATTGGCTCACATTTCGAGACATGTACAAAAACCTGATCCACAATGATGTTAGCTTATCCGACATGGACAAGTTTACTGATTACAGGGTCCTCCTTAGCCGTGCGGTAAGACGCGCGGCTACAAAGCAAGACCATGCTGAGGGTGGCTGGGTTCGATTCCCGGTGCCGGTCTAGGCAATTTTCGGATTGGAAATTGTCTCGACTTCCTTGGGCATAAAAAGTATCATCGTGCTAGCCTCATGATATACGAATGCAAAAATGGTAACCTGGCTTAGAAACCTCGCAGTTAATAACTGTGGAAGTGCTTAATGAACACTAAGCTGCGAGGCGGCTCTGTCCCAGTGTGGGATGTAATGCCAATAAGAAGAAGAAGAAGAAGAAGAAGTTTACTTATTTGAGAACGTCTCTCACTGGAGATGCCCTGCAAGAGATCGCATCCATTGTAATTTCGTCCGCTAATTATGCGATCACGTGGAAGGCCTTAGAAGACGTCTACGAGAACAAAAAGCTCTTGATGATGACGCACCTGGATTCCTTGTACGTTGCGTAAGCTAGTCAACGGGTTCGAAAGAAACCTACAAATGCTCGCCAAGATTGGATACTGAAGCCTGGAGTACGCTACTACAGTACATGCTCTTCGAACGTCTGCATCCCAGAACGTTACGTTAGTGGGAATCAAACTACAATTCGAAGGAGGTTCCAAAGTATCAAGACTTGGTAAAGTTTTTGGAAATCATTGTTCCGTATTACAGTCCATCGCAGCTGGAAAGTAGTCCCAACCGGAGCTAAAGAATCCATTTCGTCCAACATTTAGTCTTGCTGGAATGCAATCAACCTGCTGTCCATTCTGCGGAGAATCAGCTCATTCCGCCTTCAAGTGTGCCAAGTTTTCAAAGATGCGGATTTCGGAGAGGCTCGACGCCGTGAAGAAACATTTGCCTTGTTTGAATTTCCTGTCATCAGGACACTTCGCACGATTCTGCACACGAGGATCGTGCTTCCACTGTGGTCAACGGCACCTCTCGTTACTTCACGCGTTCTCGTCGACCATCGCGAATCCGTCTGCCAAGTCAGGACAGTCGAATGGGAATCTGTCATCTGAGAAATCATCTGAACTGCAACCACTGTCAAGTACAAGTTAAGCCAACACAAATCGGTACCTCAACACACACTCGGCATGTACAAGCTGGACGCACAGAACACTCAAATTCCACACATGCAAGTAATGCTCATTCACACTTATCCGCCACAAAGGGCCTCAGTACAAGCCTACACCTTGCTCCACTAGCTACAACAAGACAAGTTCCGCATACCGTTCTTCTCTCTACCGCTGTCGTGAGCCTTTACGATCAGTTCGGTAACTCTTTGCTTGCTCGTGCATTACTGGACTCAGGTTCCCAGGGATGCTATATGCCAGAAACCGTTTCGCAAAGGCTCAAGTTCAAACGAACTCTTGAGCATTTGCCGATCGTCGGAATCGGTGGATCGCAAGCTGCATCTACTCAAGCAGTTCTCGCGGAGGTTCATAAGCTTGCTACAAACTATGTGGCATATCTTATGTTCCATGTCTTGCCACGAGTAACCGTCAATCTTCCAACGCAAAGCATTGACATTGGATTCCGGATGAGTAAGCTGCTTTACCAGTTGTATCAATGTGTGCTGCACGGTTCTTTGAGCTGGAATCGTGAAGCACCACAAGCACATTGTGACTAGAAGAGTCGGCATGTGAAACACATTTTGAGAGAACAACCACAAGAGACCTCAACGGCAGATTTGTTGTTCAGCTACCCAAGAAACAATTTTTCGTTGACCGCTTGGGAGATACTCAGCTAATCGCTACTCGTCGCTTCATGGCTTTGGAGCGCAGATTGAATACCAATCCAATCGTGAAGAAAATGTATTCCGATTTCATCAACACATATATTCGGATGCAGCATATGAGTGAGATTTCAGAGATCTAAGATCTAAGCACAGTTTCGGTAGCATACTACCGTACCATGCTACTGAGATAACCAAGAGGATCATATTATCCGATTTCGCGAAGCTTTTCGATCCGTTAGGCCAGGTTGGACCTAGTCTTGTTCCAGCCAAGGTATTTCTCCAGGATCTTTGGAGAACTAAGTGCTTCAAGTGTGGTAGAGAGGAATCAGAGAAAGTTTGGAAGGTCTGACTCTGTTACCTCGTACCTCGTTGGATCGCATTCGGAAGCGAAACATTGTCTGTCGAACTTCACATGTTCTGCGACGCATCTCAGAAGGCGTACGGCGCCTGCATCTACCTCAGGTGTGTCTCGTTCGATGTTACAGTTTCGTCGTCACTGGTTACCGCTAAATATCGTGTAGCTCCGCTTGAAGACCAAGAGAAGAAACGAAAACGAATTTCGATTCCACGATTAGAGCTCTCATCTGCACTCACCGATGCACATTTGAGCGAACAAGTCGTCCAAAGTCTCAAGATCGCTGTTCAGCCGTATTTTTGGACCGACTCAATGCTCGCTAAGTGTTGAATTGCAGCACCTCCGTTTCGTTGGAACATTTTCGTGGCCAACAGGGTGTCTGAAATTCAGCACACCACACGTGGAGGTATCTGGAAACTCTAGCCGACTTGGACAACTCGGCAGATGTTCTATCAAGAGGAATGGATCCTCATCAGCTGAAGGATTTCCAGAAGTGGTGGCCACCTTGGTTACGGTTAGACGAAACCTTATGGCCGACAACGGCTAACACAAATCAGGAAGACCTAGATCGTCAGTTACTCGAGGAATGCACATCGGTATCGGCTCCAGCGCAAGTTATTGAACCTAGCACAATCTTCGGCCTTCGATCGCCATTACAAGATTTAGTTCGCATTGTATCCCTCGTCCGGAGATTTGTGCACAACAGTCGAAACACTAGCGACCGCAGAATAGGCCTAGTGCGACATGAAGAACGAGAAGCAGCTGTAAATCAGCTACTGATCCTAGCCCAGAAAGATTTTCTCCAGAAGAACTAGTCGCGTTACGTAAGAATGAAGAAGTCAAACCTACGTCTCGCTTAAAGCAACTATACCCTCGCTTGGTAAACGGAACAACAACGGAACCATGGTACTGCTACGTGAGGATAATTTACCACCTCTCAGGTGGCGAATGGGTCGTGTCAGTGAGATCCACCCGGGGAAAGACGGCAACATCCGTGTCGTCAAAGTTCGCACGAAGGACGGAGATTTCCAAAGTGTGTGTCCTACCAATTCTCCGTCCACGTCAACTCACGAGGAGGATTGACTCCTTCTCCATCAGGCACCTGGTGGCGCTGCGGAGACCTTTGGGTCTCCTTACTTACTTTTACTTATGGATCCTGTACACCTCCGGTGGTGCAAAGGGCCTACTTGAAAGATCTTCATCCTGAGCGTTGCCCGGCTATCGCTTTAACCTGTTGCCAGGTTAGATTTCGGTTGACTTCTTTTATTTCTTTATTGAGATTTCTGCCGCCATGAGCCTCTGCTGCGATGTCCCGCTGGATTCCAGTCTAATGCTTGTTTACAGATTCCGTTTCCGCCCCTACGTAGAGTGTGGCCGACCCAGCCCCACTTCCTATCCCGAATTTCTGTTGCTATCGGCCTCTGGTGACAACGACGATGAAGCTCGTTGTTTGAAATTCAGTTGTGAGGCCACCAGGCCCGAATTATATACCGCAGGCATCTGTTAATGAACACCTGCAGCCGTTGAGTGTTCTCCACTGATACACACCATGTTTCGCTAGCGTATAACAGCACAGATTTCACGTTAGAGTTGAAAAATCGTATTTTGGTGCGTTCACTTATCTGCCTGTTTTTCTAGATATTTCTCAAACTCGCAAAGGCAGCCCTTGCTTTCTTGATCCGTGCGCCTATGTCGATCTTGGTGCAACATCATCAGCCAATTCTAAGTCGTTTAGGTGCTCCATGGTTATAGGCTGCCATAACAGCCCGCGGTTTGGTTCACGGTCAATCGCATCTAGCAGAATCTCGTCGATTACGATGAGTAACAGTAACGGTGATAGAATACATCCTTGCGTCACACCAGCTACGACCCGGATATGGTTGGACAAGACCCCATTGTGCAGCACTCTACACGAGAAGGCCTCGTACTGTGCCTCGATGAGGCCGATGATTTTCTCAGGAACCCCCTTGCGTCTCAGGGCACCCCACATATTCTCGTGATTGAGACGGTCGAAAGCTTTTTCGTAGTCAATGAATACCAAGTAAAGGGACTCTTGGAATTCGTTGACCTGCTTTAGAATGATGCGGAGCGTGACAATATGGTCCACACAGGATCTTCCGGCACGGAATCCGGTTTGCTGCCGCCGGAGAGTCGCATCGATCTTCTCCTGAATCCGGGCTAGGATAATTTTGCACAGAACTTTGAGAATGGTACACAGCAACATAAGGCTTCGACCGATATCGCATATAGTCAGGTCACCCTTTTGGGCACCTTACTAAGATACCTTGCATCCAGTCTACCGGGAAAGTTGCGGCGTCCCAGATATTACGAAATAAACGATGCAGTTGATGAGCGGTTGTCATGGGGTCAGCTTTGAGCATGTCGGCTGGTATGCCGTCGACTCTGGGGCTTTCTTCGATTTCATGCTTTTGATGGCTGTTTGAATCTCTACACCCAACCAGCGGATGGCAGATTTTAATACAGTTCTGCATAAGAACCTTACAGAAACTGTATAATAATTGGGCATATACAATTTCGGAAGATTTTAATACAATTATTGTATTAAAATAATACAGATTTGTATTATTTTAATACAATATTTGTATAAAAAGCTTACAGAATTGTATATGCCCAGATTTTATACAATAATTGTCAGATTTGTTTTTTGGGTGTAGCAGTGATGGAGCTTCGGTATTGACGCGTGATATACGTCGGATCTCCGCGTCCCAGTTAAGTCTTTGTTTTATAAAATATAGTCAAAAAGCTCAAAGAATGTTTGTCCTCCATAGCCAAGTCCATCCGCCGCCACACCATGCTTACATATAAAACTTTTTTTCTCTCTACCTATTTCATGAAATAAATTGATTCACCATTTCGTCCACTTAGCGATATGGAGTTCAGTCGCTGTTGTCCCATGCTGGATCTCCTATAGGTTTTCAACCTTCGGAGCCCAGAAAACGATCGGTCTGCAGTAGCAGCAGTATAGGAATGGTGATGAATACCTTCACAAACTTGATAAATTTTGGTAGAATATCTGTCAAGTGTGGTTGTTCCTGCAGATAGTCCACGACATCTGAGACGCTTTCAGTGGATTTTGACCTTCTATCAAAAACTGCAGAAGCATATCTCGTTGCACCATTAACTGCTGCGCGTTTCCTGGAGCATCATTGTCAGACAAAGTTGTTAAAAATTCAAGTTAACCAGAATAGTTCACCAGGACAGGACGACATCGACACATACTTTACAGTCCATCTTATTGGGCAAAGCAGTCCTAGATTGTGATATCATTTGATTCAAGAACCTGAAACAGAATCCCAGTCAAAATTGATCCCTGAGAGCCCGTTTTGAAAAATTGATCATATCCTTAACCATGGTTAATGTTTCCCTATAGGCAGGAATAGTATTGATGGTGTCTCGTGCAACCAAGTATAATAGTTGAGCCAACTATACTTTGCCCCCTTAGATAATTATTGAGGGGGCAAAAAGTACCGCGCTCCCTAAAGTTGGCGCCTATGCGCATCACCAAAACCCCTCCGCGGAACTTGGTGTCACAAATCATCATCACACAAATTACTATAAAGTCCGCATATGATGTCTGACTTGTGGTACGTGTACGAAAACCCTTTCTTCTACAAGTGTGGCTACTGGCTGTGACCCTGAAAACAGTAGTTTTGGTGTACCTTTCGTCGTTGTTCGTGTTCAGCAGGAGCTGGTGCACTTGGTGACGGTTTGGATTCCCAAAGACCACCGGCAGCTTTGCTACCATGCTTCCGGTCTGCCTCGCTTCTTTTCTCGCGGTGGACTAAAAAGTCAGTAACTTACATCATTCTAGTGTCCTTGTTGGGAATACACGATCGGGATTGGTTGGATCTGAAATTTTTACTGAGTATGACTAGAATTGAAGTTTTCAATAATTTAAAGTTAATAATCTTGAGCTTTAATGAAATTGACAAATTGCTGGAGAGTTTCCGAGTTGATTGACGTATGAATCTTCGAAATCCATCGAAAGATAAAGGCGCTATCAACGGTCCAAATTTTGTATGATTTCGTGACGGTCTCCAATATGTATAAGATTCTGATTTGACACTCAGTACCTTCGGGTGAGACGTCGTCCAACGTCAAAAACTCGGAAGAAAAATCCGAACAGACTTCAGGAATATCCAGAAACAATTCCAAGGGAAACAAACGCAAAAATATGCCCCTTGACTTACGCCGGCTTAAATTGCTCACAGCGTATGACGCCGAACACGCCACCGCTGACGATGTTTGGACCGCCGCTCACCTCTATTTTCGTATCATATGTATCTGCTGAATGATATAGAATAAAAAAAATCTGATGCAAACATTTTCTTAAGGTGAGTTGCACTCAGATTTTCCAAAACCCGATCCATCCGAACTCCACTCACTTGCAGAACCACAAACACGCCAGGATATGAATTTTTTATCACCCACTCGTTCGAACAAGAGACGCGTTGTTTCCTGCCTTGTTTACAAAATTGTCGCTTTGAAAAGAAGTTCCGCTCTCCGCCCAACGGACGACGGCACCGTCATACATCAAGTCCAAGAACGACCTGCCAACTAAACTGTGCCATTTTGCGTCGTCGGTCGCCGGCCGTGTCCTGTCCGTCCGCATTGTCGTCGACAAACGGACATACCAGTAATATCCGTAACCTTTCACTTAGCCCCGATGTGCATGCCACGTGACGTTTTCCGCTTTCTTTTCGCTCCGGTGCTTTGTCCCCGGCTTCCCGGTGGTCATAATTTCCCCAGGAGTAAGCACGGACTGACGGTTTTCCCTTTTTCCCAAGCACAGCACTTTATAAATTATAAATGTCACACCAAGCTGTGCTTCCTCTTCGTCTTCGTCTCTCAAGACGAATGAAGGAAGATCGTTTGTATTTTTGCGAGACAGGAGAGGTGGGTCGCCCGGTTTGTTGTTCAGAAATGTCCAACAACGGCGAATGCCATTCACATCGGGGAACGGTCACTGTGTTGCTGCATGACACGGTTGCCGTTCGTCCTGTTGATCCATCTTTCTCTGTGTCTCTCCTTTCTGTAGCTTTCTTCAGGAGTTCCGGGTCGGTCCGAGACCGGTTTGCTGACTACCTACTTATTGCTTTTCTCGAACGTAGTGTGTCAATTTTGCGCTCAATGTCCTTTCCCACTTGTCATCTGAGTCTAGTTTGTTGCGAGATGTGGTGCTGGGGAGGGGTTCTGTAATACTCCATCTTCCGAGATAAGTGGAAGAGTTTGTGCCATGATGGATATTGCCATTGCCGATGATGACCATGCACCTGTTACAGAGTCAATAATTAGAGTCATGTTAGGAATATTCTTTCAAGAACAAAGCACATTGAACGTCATACTTCAATGCAAAAGTATGATAGCTTTGAAGACATTTTGATTCTCCTAGAACTTATTATAGTGAACTATTATAGCATTGGCACTGACTATCACTTTCTAATGCCATTGATTGCATAGTGTGAAGCGCTAATTTTTTCATTATGCATTTTTCCAAAGCTAGTATATTATACATTATGGGAACGCAAGTTTTAAATAATTGAATATAGCCTTAAATTGCGTGTTGAATAGCAAATTAGAACCCGTCAGTTCACAAATTCTAGCCAATCATGAATGATGTACCCATCATTTCTGATTATAGAAATCTGTTTATCCATTTCATTCAAGTACTTTCCACGAAAAGTGATCTATCTTTCATGTGAAAGCGTCCAACCGGGCTCGCCTTTTATTCTCGGCGACGACATCGTTCAACGCCCAAACGCCCTCCACTCGCACGCCAATTCCCACTGACCGCACCGAACCGAAATTGATCCGGAAACCCAGAGTCAGTCCCGAAAACGGATCGCAAAGATGAAGATGATGGTGTAATAAAAGCCCCCATATAAGTGACTTTAATGGAGTAATTTATAACGAAGGAACGGCTGTTGATAGTCACCACCTTTGCCTGCCGATAGGAGCTTCCGTCCATCCGTACCTGATGCTCTGCTCTCAAGCGCTGACTGTGGGTCGAGTGCCTACCGGCGCGGCGGGGAGACGACAATCAACCCGCAGATGCGGATACGACAGCCGGTGATAAATTCTGTAGCCTGGCCAAAATACGGCCACACCTAGATTCGGGGTGCCGGTCGGTACCCATTCCTGTGCGGTTGGGATCCGGATCAGTGAATGGATAAGAGGGCGAACAAAAGAACCCCGAAAAGAGGATTTTTCCGCTCTTACAGATGACACAGCCACGACGGACGCAACGGGTGTCAACATAGTGTGTGTATGTGCGAATCATGTGAATAGAACGTGCACCACTTATGATTGCTGGCTGGGCGGATGGGAGGAAGGGTACCAATCTACGCGGTGGGGGACCGGCCCGGAACAATGGGGCGATTCAAGTGTTTTCGGATTTGAAGTTATGATTTATGGGCGTTCGTTGCCTCAGTCGAGGTAGAATGCTGGGCTGAAGGGCCGACGAGATACGGTTCGATGCCGGCTGAAGAGATTTATATCTGCCCCGGAACGCAAAGGAAGTTGTCACAATCGTCGAATTATGATAACACTTTGGGACGTGGGGACACTGGTTGAATTATTGGAAAGGTTGATTGGTATGGGATCAGGAGAAGGAGAATTTCATACAATGATGAATTTTCCTTCTCGGAACACTGCAGTGTTAAGGAAAATTGAGTTTGTACTTGAAAATAGAAGATCAGGTTTTAAATGTCCTATGTAACATCAAAAACCATACCAAAGAAAGAAGATTTACAGCTTGAACTTGAGCTTGAGCTTGATTGACTGCTCGTAGTTGCTACTCCATTATGACCAGATCAGCTGTTCTTGCACAGGGAACCAACAGATGTTTGCTTGGGACTAGCACACATCTTCAATGTACAAGTACTGGTGATCTCATTTGTTAGGTCATACTGGCGCCTGCCACGTCAGAATGCAAGTCAATGTAGGGAAGGGGGAGGAAATGATGATGCAATCACTCGCCCACTGCAATCCGAATATACCTCTGCACTTGCCACGAGTTCATGTGGAATTTGTTGGAATTTCTGGGTTAGGTTGGAGAGGCAGGGGTCCGTCTTGGTTAACGAGCTGCCAATGTGATAGATAGGAGAAGGTAACTGATGGAATTTCTAATTGGATGTAGGAAACGAGCTCTATAGTTCATTTCCAATTCTAGCAGATTACTGTTAGAATACTCAAGTTGAAGGTATAGGAATAGTAATGGAAACGGTATGAAAGTCCATTTCCAGTTCTAGCGATTGCTAGAACAGAAGAAATAAAGAGAAAGATAAAAAGTAGGAGAATGGAACGGACCTGGGATTGAACCCATGACCTCCTGCGTATGAGGCAGAAGCAGTAGCCATATGACTACCAAGCCCGCCTCATAAAGAAAGAAGATTTACAGAGCTACAGAGTAGAAAAGCAAACAAGTTTACCGTAGTATAGCGTAGCGGTAAAGCATCCGTCAAGCGTACTGAAAGGTGTGGGTTCGATTTCCAGTTTCCAGTCAAAATCGTTCTCCAGTAAGTCATGTGTAAGGAGTCGACTGTGATTGAGGTTATGTAGACAGTTCTCGGCTTTCAGTCTTAATAGGATCATAAATGGATATCCGTTCTAAACCTGACGTTTCGGTCACATTTATTGTGCCTTTTTCAAAGGATCTGCAAATATAAAGGTTACATAGAACATAAAAGATAAAACATTAAAAAGGCATCTACAATATCTTACAGAAAACACTCCGTTCACTCGTTTGATTAATGCCCTCAGCACTTGCCTCAGCATAATCGTTCGTCAATATCACCGGTGTTGCCAATCCGTTTTGCGTTGGCGGTAGAGGTGTGCGCCGGTCCGATATTCGTCGGCAGCGGCGTTTGTCAAAAATTTGATCGGTGGCGGCGGCAGCGTGGATCGGCGTGGCGATTTTTTCATTACGTTTTTCTAAGATTTTTTTTTGCATTTTTTCGGGATATTTTCAAGAAATTAAAAGATTTTTTTTTAATTTCCCATGAACTTCTCTAGAAAAATCTATACTGTCCATATACCACGTGGACAGTTAAGAGAGGAGGGGGATACAGCGCACAGTGGTGCGTTTGGCTAAAATCGTGAACATTTTTTTTACCACTTTAGGGTGTTATTTTTTGGCATCGGTGTCTTCGGGAATAAATTTTAGAAAAATATGGCCCATCGAATGACGAAAAGTTGTAGTTCCAATTTTTGCCACAGGTGGCGCTGCAAAATGTAACTTCTTTAATAAACGATTTTTAAATATGGTGTCTTTGGCAAAGTTGTAGTGTAATTTATTATGAATTTTATTGCTGAAGACACCGAGTGTCCATCTATCATCGTTTTTGAAATACGGGCGTTTTTTATGGACAGACCCTAAAATAACAGTATTTAAAGATATTTTCGAAACTAACAGTTTCAGGTCAATACAATGTTCTACAAAAATGTATATATAATCAAAATAGACCACTTTCTGGAAGATACCAGGGATGTTTTTTGCAAACATGACTTGTTATCGGCGATTTAAGGTCGAAAATAGTGATATTTGAAGACTTCATATGCAACAGAGGGGCAAATTGGGGCAAGGAAATCCCCACAGGATTTAAAATATCTGGTCTGTAGTTTCATATGCGTATAATTATGTCTGTCTCCACGTGTATCCAAACAAGTATTTCTAAATTTCATAAATCGATATTTTCAACTGATATTTATATAATAATTGAGATTTCACCACACTGCATACCACGCTGTTAATGTCAATATCAAAAGAAGTGTAGCGTGAAGCTATATTTCTGTTCTCTTCATCCAATCATTTCACACAATGAAAATCTGACGTCATACGCTACTAGGGATGTCGTAAAATCCCGAAAAATCTATTAGTAACTAATCGATTACTATTTATTCTTGTTGAATCGATTCATCGCTGGGTAATAATCGATTCAAAAATAATCTTCCTCTTGTTGTGTACCGGTAAACCTCATTCGTATGCCTTCCTCTCCCAAAAAACATTTGTCTCGTTACAGAAGTGAAACATCGCCAAGGATTTCAACTGTGTGAACATCAGCATTGTAATTAATTAGGCACCTAAATTCCCTTCCTTTCCTATTGTATAATTGTATTCCCTAACCTCGACCAAACCGCGAGTCTTTCGGTTCCCCAAAACTAACATTAGTGTATAATAATCATGAAAAACTGTATTCCGGCTCCGTAACGCTTCACGGCAAATGAGCCTTCCAAATAAATGATAGTTTAAAAATGAATCCCAAGCAGTAGCTGGTTTTCTACCCACCACTGCCAGCATTCAGGCGCTATTATATGGTCGGGGTTCAGCCAAACCGCACCAAGCTGCTTTTTGACTACTTGTGATATTTTGTTCGTACAAGGACAACGGAAATTGTTTCATAAAAATTCAAGCATGCATTTGCAGTATGATATCCTCAGTAATGGCGTTGAGGGATATGCGACACGATTTGCGATCAATTTAATTTGCTAAACGAAAGTTTGGGCAGAAAAATGGGTAATTTTTCGTTGGCGCTTGGTGTGATTTGGCTGAACCCCGACCATATATACTTCGATTAATCGATTAATCGTTGAGATAATCGAATTATTTTGAATCGATTGCTTACCAACGGTTAATCGATTCAATAATCGACAGAAATCGAGAATAAGTTACTAATCGATTAATCGGGAATTAACGATATCTCTATTAAGTCGCAAATTAATCGATTTATCGTTGTGATAATCGATTAATTTTAAATTGATTACTACCCAATGATGGATCGATTCAATAATCGACAAGAATAAAGAGTAATCGATTAGCTACTAATCGATTTTTCGGGATTTTACGACATCTCTAGGAGCGTATGACGTCAGATTTGCATTGTGTGAAATGATTGGATGGAGAGAACAAAAAATAGCTTCACGCTGCGCCTCTTTTGACATTAATATTCAACAGCGTGATATGCAGTGTGGTGGAATCTCAATTATTATATAAATATCAGTTGAAAATATCGATTTATGAAATTTAGAAATACTTGTTTGGATACACGTGGAGACAGACATTATTATATGCATATGAAACTATACACCAGATATTTTAAATCCTGTGGGGATTTCCTTGCCCCAATTTGCCCCTCTGTTGCATATGAAGTTTTCAAATATCACTATTTTCGATCTTAAATCGCCGATAACAAGTCATGTTTGCAAAAAATATCCCTGGTATCTTCCAGAAAGTGGTCTATTTTGATTATATATACATTTTTGTAGAACATTGTATTGACCTGAAACTGTTAATTTCGAAAATATCTTTAAATACTGTTATTTTAGGGTCTGTCCATAAAAACGCCCGTATTTTAAAAACGGTGATAGATGGACCATTGGTGTCTTCAGCAATAAAATTCATAATAATTTACACTACAACTTTGCCAAAGACACCATATTTAAAAATCGTTTATTGAAGAAGTTACATTTTGCAGCGCCACCTGTGGCAAAAATTGGAACTACAACTTTTCGTCATTCGATGCGCCATATTTTTCTAAAATTTATTCCCGAAGACACCGATGTCAAAAAATAACACCCTAAAGTGGTAAAATAAAAAGTTCACGATTTTAGCCAAACGCACCACTGTGCAGCGAATGTTCACGGTTCATACAGTCTTTTGAAATTTTGTTTGCCCAATTGTCCACGCTGGGGAGGGGGGTATATAAAATTTGTTCGTGGTTGCAATTTACACGAGAAACTTCAGAATTTTGACAAACAATGTTTTTAACTTCTATAGGAAAAACTTTTGAATTTTTTCGAAAACCTCCTGTTGAGTTTCTGTTGAGTATACTTCGCACAGAAAATTCTTGATAATTGTACGCTACTTTGGCATGGCCAGCGATAAAACAGTAAATTATTAAGTATTTCCGTGGGAGACTCTAAGGAGTTTTTTTAAGGAAAACTTTCTGGAATGTTAACGAGAAATTCTCCCTAAGTTTAACGGAAACTTTTTTAGAATTTCTGCGGAAGATTGTTCAAAATGTCTCAACGAAAAATTGTTCGAAATTTTTCGATTTCTACGGGAAATTCTTTGTACAGTAGACTTTCGATAACTGAAAGTCATTTAACTGCAATGCTTTTAACTGCATTTCGATAGTTACATCAGTTTTGCACTTATCGGACAGCGGAGCTTCAAAACGATCTCAAAGTCGATGATAGCTGCATAGCGGTGAACAATCAGGAGCACTTCTATTCTGTTTGCCGTCTAGAACGCGTCGCAATTATCAAACGCCATTCGCTAACTGAAAAATATTGCAGTTATCGAATGACTAGTGTATTATCCATAAGAAATTCTTGGGAAATTCCATTGGCCGAACTGGTAATTTGGCTGAAAAAGTCGTTTTCCCTAACAGATCGTTTGGCCGAATAGGTCATCGGCCCAAAAATGTTGTTTGGCCGAAATGGTCGTTTGACAAAATGGAACATTTGTCCGAAAATATCGTTTAGGCCAACAGCTTATACGGCCAAATGTCAATAACTGAACGGGTACTCTAATCGCAAATATCCATCCGTTTGATCTTGACATTTATATTGAAAATGCCTATTGTCGACTTTTTAAGTCGATACTGGCTTTTAAACCAAAAGCCATCTAACCAAATCAAATTAAGCCGTATTGAACGTTTATCCGAAACTATTCGGATAAACGTCTTTTTAGCGAAATGATCAATTCAGCCGAACGAAACTTTTCGAAGAAGGTTGCAAAATGTACATTTTTGGGCCAAATGGCTCTTTCTGCCAAATGAAATTTTTAACCAAACGACTTTTTCATCCGAACGGCATATTCAGTCAAATAACCTGTTAGGGTAAACAACTTTTTACAAGTCCGGTCAAATTTTCCTTTTGGCTGTCCATTCCTTTCGGCCCAACTTCATTTTCGGTCAAACCAGTTTTGACCTGATAACAGTTTCCTTTAAACGTTTAGTTGCTGTTCGGTTCCGAACGTGTAATTTTTGTTTATACTTTTGTGTGTTATCTATATGTATGAAATTTGCGATAATTGATTCGAACCTATGATTAGTTTAGTCTATAGATGTACATTAAAATAGTACCTTTCCCTTAAATCGAAAACAAATAATAAATTTGAATTCAATCTTGCAATTAACAAAGCAAGCTCTGCCCACCAGGAACAGTTAGGTTTTGTTGTATTGGCGTTGCCATGGTAATGGGTGGAGCTTGGAGATTAGTTTAATGTCCATCTGACATATACACACCTTCCAACAATTTAACTATAAATAACACGGCACTTTCGTGCAGTTTTTAATTTTGTATTTGACTGTCAACGAATATACATCGAGAGGAAAAGCGAACCCGGAGTTTTATTCTGCTACCAGACCACCATCCAGATCCAGTTTCTACTGCGCTGCTGCAAGAGAACCGATTGCTGCTGCTGATCCACTACCATACAGTCCACCCGTTCTGCCGCTCATCGGAGCATCGTTGGAGGAATCAAACAGTCAAGAATTGTCCGTTCGATACGATCCACATTAGACCTCACCAGTGGTAATCTAATGTGGACACCGTTTCGACTGCACACGGACAATCTGTTGCTTTCCTCAGTCAAGATCCCCGCTGCTGGAGCCTCAACAAGAAACAACATTGTATCCCAGCGAGCCGATCCATTATAAGACCCTTCCGGTAATCTTTCGTGGATATCGGTTCGCCTTGCACATGGATTACATGTTGTTCTCTGGCCTGTTGAGTGTTAGCCAGTAGCAAATTTTTGACTGCACCCCCGGAAGGAAGAGTCCGTTTACCTTTTCCGTTTTTGACGTTGTGCACCGCACATTGTTGGGTCCGTTTCCGTCTCATTCGTGACGTTGTGCACCGCACATTGTTTGGTCCAAACCGAACCGGATAGCAGCATCGGTGCCTTGCAGTTGCAGTTGAAAGTTTCCTCAGTGGCTCTGGTAGAGAATCAAGTAGTTCCGCCGTGAATCGACCATCCGGTCGGCGGCTTTCGCGTTCCGAAAGTACAGTCGCGCAAGTTAAGTGAAAATTTGAAATACGTCCGAACAAGTTTCGGCCAAGACAGTACAGTTGTGTGTGTGCCCGCCCGCTTGGGGCGAAGAAAAAGGACAGTAAAGTAGTGAAGTGAGTGTGTAGTGCATCAATGTCGTTGAAGCACACGCCCCAGAAAAGTGCTAACGACAAAATGGCGGAGCTGAAAACACTTGTGCATCTCCGTGGCCAAGCGAAGGCCAAAGTGACCAGGATCCGGAAAGCAGTTGAAGATGTCGAAGAAGCCGGTGTTGTTCAATTTACCCTCGCCCAGCTGAGGGTATATGTGAAGAATTTGGAGTCTCACTTCCAGGAGTATCTCAACTTCCACCACCAAATTACCGCAATGCTGCCACCAGAGAAGCTAGACGACAATGACGCAACGTACATCCAGTTTGAGTACCACCATATGGAAACCGCTACGATGGTGGAAGCTCTAATAGAATCCGCAACCCCGCAAGTCACTCCCGTCCAACCATCGGGTGCCCAACAGTCGCAAATTGTTGTGCAACAGCAACCGCTCCCGGTTCCTATCCCTTCGTTTGATGGGAAGCCGGAAAATTGGCCACGATTCAAGCAAATATTTTCGGATATCATGGCCCGATCAAGGGACTCCAACGCAGTAAAACTACACCACCTCGAGAGAGCACTAGCGAGTGGTTCTGCTGCCAAGATTATCGACCCAAAAACGCTTAGCGAAGGCAATTTCCCCCACGCCTGGGCGTTGCTGCTTGACATTTTCGAGGACGAAAGGAAGGCAGTAGACGCTCACATCCATGGATTGCTGAGCCTAAAACGGATGAGCAAGGAGTGTTCCAAGCAGCTGAGGGAACTGTTGAACGAAGTAACCCGCCACGTCGAAGGACTGAAGCTGTTAAATCAGGATTTGGAAGGCGTCTCCGAAAGATTTGTCGTCGTCGTTCTGTCCGATGCGTTCGATCCCGAGACGAGGAAGCAGTGGGAAGCCATCATTCCCCATAAGGAAATCCCGACATACGAAGATACCGTGCAATATTTGAAGGAGCGATGTTCGTTGTTGGAGCGTTGTGAAGCAAGCCATCCGAGACCGACGTCAGCTAAGGAGTCCAGCCTGAAATCCATTCCGAAGCCCCCACCGACGAGATCGTTTGCTATGGTTACACCGGTAACTAATAGTGAGACAATGTGTGAGATCTGCAGTGCGAGCCACCCCAATTTCAAGTGCGACAAGTTTCTATCCCTGACGGTACCCCAGCGTAGAATCAAGGTAAGAGAGCTTAATATTTGTTTCAATTGCCTGAGGAAAGGCCATATTGCCTCAAAATGCCCTTCGACAAAATCTTGCCAGGAGTGTCAAAGCAGACACAATACACTACTTCATGAGCCCAAGTTTGCTAAACCAAATCCAAAGCCCGTTGTCGAATCTCCAAGATTCAAACCTGAACCCACCCAAATTATTGGAAGTACTCATGTTCCGCCCACAGTTGAAAGTGTTTCGTCCTTGTCCAATCCCGTACATAAGGTTTCTCGTTCCGATGGCACGCTTTTGCTCACGGCCATGGTTGATGTCTTTGACTGCCATGGAAATACCCACCCTTGTCGCGCATTCCTCGATTGTGGTTCCCAACCACATCTAGTTTCCCGTTCCTTTGTGGAAGGCTTGGGGATCAGCCAGTTACCCACCCATGTGCAAGTATTTGGAGCAGCCGGTAAAAGATCAGTACTTGATAAGAAAACAACACTTACATTCCGTTCCCGTTGTATGAACTACCAAGCTCAAATCGAGTGTTTGGTCACCGATGTGGTGACAGGTACCCTCCCTGGTCAAAAAATGGATCCTCGATCATGGAAAATTCCCTCTGGTTTGTTGCTTGCCGATCCTACCTTCCATATCCCAGGTGAAATCCAATTATTGATTGGAGTTAAACTGTTCTTCCATTTGATGTTGCCCGGACAGTTGTTGCTAGGCAACAGGCTACCCATTCTTAAGGAAACCAGACTGGGGTGGGTTGTTGCTGGTGGTGCTGAGGATGTAGATGATAATCAGCATTGCTATACAGCCAGTCTACGGCCATTATCAGAATGTATGGAGAAGTTTTGGTCTGTTGAGGCTGTTGAGTCTGTCGATGCCGTGTCCAAGGAGGAGCAGGATTGTGAGCAAATCTTTAATTCCACTACCTTTCGTAACCTGGATGGAACCTATACTGTCCAACTACCGTTGAAGGAATCAGTAAGTGAGTTAGGAACAAACCGAACGTTAGCTTTGAAACGTTTTCACATGCTAGAGCAACGATTATCCAAAAATGCCGAGTTGAAGAATGCGTACACTGACTTTATTAATGAGTACAAGGATTTGTCCCATTGTAAGCAAGTTTCCGATTTGGACGACCCCCCTGGAAAGTTGGTTCACTACTTGCCCCATCACGCAGTCCTAAAGCCAAGCAGTTCCTCCACCCGTTTGAGAGTTGTTTTTGACGCCTCGGCACGAACAACAGGTCCATCTCTAAATAATGTTCTGATGGTCGGCCCTACTGTTCAGGATGACCTATTTTCCATAATTCTCCGATTCCGTAAACATCGCTTCGCGATAACAGCCGATATTTCCAAAATGTATAGAAGGATTCGTGTTGATGAGAATCATTCCAGTCTACAGCGAATTTTTTGGAGGAATAATCCCAATGACCCGCTTCAGACACTCGAATTGACAACCGTGACCTACGGGACAGCCAGCGCCCCGTATTTGGCTACTCGAACACTGCTACAGCTTGCCCGAGACGAATCCCAACGATTCCCAATAGCATCGAAGACCATAGAAGAAGATATCTACGTAGATGACGTGGTAACAGGAGCGGATACCATTGAACAAGCCGTGCAGCTTCGTTCTGACTTGACGAATTTGATGAAGTCAGGAGGTTTCCCAGTTCATAAATGGTGTGCAAGCGATGCAACCATTCTAGACACCGTCGATGAGGAAGACCGCGAGAAGTATTTGGAATTTGAAAATTCTGATGTCAACAAAGTTATTAAAACTTTAGGCCTACTGTGGGATCCTGAAGCCGATTCCTTCCGCTTTCATTGTGGATTAACATTCCAACTCGTGACTTCGCCAACCAAACGTATCGTACTCTCTGAAATCGCTCGGTTGTTTGATCCGTTAGGAATGGTTGCTCCGTGATCGTCCTAGCGAAGGAGATCATGCAACGTTTATGGAAGGATGAAGTAGGATGGGACGACCGCTTGGAAGGTGATATTCTGCAGTCTTGGCTTACGTTCAGACAATCCCTGAAGTACGTTGAAATGATAAAATTCCCCGTTTCGTTGGATTGGTGGACGCCGAATGTATCGAAATACATGGTTTTGCCGACGCTTCTAGTCGTGCTTATGGAGCAGTTATTTACGTAAGAGTTGTTTCTAGCACTGATGTTAAAGTTTCGCTACTCTGCAGCAAGTCAAGAATTGCCCTCTCAAGCCATTGACAATTCCCAAAATGGAGTTGTGTGCCGCCTTGTTGCTGTCCAGATTGGTTCCCAAGTGTGTATTATCGTTGAAGATTGACATTCAGCGTATCTGTTTATGGTCTGACAGCCAAATTGTACTCGCTTGGTTACAAAAGCCCGCCAGCCAACTCGATGTTTTTGTCCGCAACCGTGTGACGGAGATCAATTCATCCACCAATGATTGCGTTTGGTCGTATGTCCGTTCCGAAGACAACCCGGCAGATGTGGTGTCTAGAGGGCAGTTGCCTCAGAATCTAGCGATGAATAGTCTGTGGTGGTACGGACCACCTTTTTTGAAACTATGCCAATATGATGTCGCCGTTCCAGACTCGTTACCAGAGTCAGATGTACCCAACATGATTCCGATATTACCAACTACCTGTGTTCCAGTTGTTCTGCAAGATGTTCCGTTTCTCGAAGCCTTTGGTTCATTCCGAAAATTGCAGAGAGTTGTTGGGTATGTTTTACGCTTTGCGAACAACTGCAGACTCAATCGAGCAAATCGAGTATGTCATAACCATTTGACAGTATCTGAATTGCGCAAATCATTGATTGCTATTGTTGGATTGTGTCAACGCCTTGAATTGTCCGATGAATTTGACTTAATTTCCTCGGGAAAGCCCAGCCGTCGTTTAGCAGCACTAGATCCTGTGTTGGTGGATGGATTGTTGAGAGTAGGAGGAAGATTAGAAAACTCTCGCTTGTCGTATGATGCTCGACACCAAATCTTGCTACCGAACAAAAGTCATGTCTCTGAAATGCTGATACGTGATATGCATTTGGAAAATCTCCACCTAGGACCATCCGGACTAATGTCGCTCATGCGTCAAAATTTTGGTTGATTAACGCCAAATCAACCATTCGCAAGGTGTTGAGAAAGTGCGTCACCTGCTTCCGATCGAACCCTCGTTGTCTGCAACCCGTAATGGGACGTTTACCCGAAGCTCGCGTAGTTCCAGCTGCACCGTTTTCTCGTACCGGCGTGGATTTTGCCGGACCGGTATTTATAAAGGTCGGTTTTCGAAAGTTCGTACGAGTAAAGGCCTATATTTGTATTTTTATATGTTTCGTAACCAAGGCCATACATTTAGAATTAGTATCCGATTTATCGTCCGCGGCCTTTGTAGCAGCCCTGCAAAGATTCGTTAGTCGTCGCGGCTTAGTAGATGAAATCCATTCCGACCATGGCACAAATTTTGCTGGTGCAAAGTCAGACCTCCATCAGCTTTATTTAATGTTCCGCGATGATCAAGCCAAGGGAAAAATTAATGACTTCTGTTGTGCCCGTGAAATTGTTTGGAAGTTCATCCCACCTCGTTCGCCGAATTTTGGGGGTTTATGGGAGGCTGGGGTGAAGAGTACGAAAACCCATTTAAAAAAGGTTTTGTCCAATGCCTGTCTCAGCTACGAAGAATTTTACACTGTGCTCACCCAAATAGAAGCAGTACTAAATTCGCGTCCCCTTTTTGCCAATTCTTTAGATCCCCATGAACCGTCTGCCTTAACCCCTGGCCATTTTCTTATCGGCAGAGAGCTTGTTGCTGTTCCTGAACCCACATTTGAAGGAACTCCTGTGAATCATTTGACTCGTTGGAAGTATCTCCAGTCTCTCCGTGAACAATTTTGGAAACGTTGGTCGAATGAATACTTGAACACATTGCAAGCTCGCTCTAAATGGGTCAAAGGATCGTCAAATGTGGTTCCCGGGCTTATTGTTCTAATTAAAGAAGATAATCTCCCCCCACAGTCATGGAAATTGGGTACGATTTTGAAGGTGTATCCTGGCAATGATTCAGTTATAAGGGTGGTAGACGTAAAAACATCTACCGGGGTATACCGTCGCTCAGTCTCAAGACTAGCACCTCTCCCAATTGAAGAAAACGATAAAGCTCTCGCACCTGCAGATCCACATATCAGCCCGGGGGGAGAATGTTCGGTTCGAACGTGTAATTTTGTTTATACTTTTGCGTGTTATCTATATGTATGAAATTTGCGATAATTGATTCGAACCTATGATTAGTTTAGTCTATAGATGTACATTAAAATAGTACCTTTCCTTAAATCGAAAACAAATAATAAATTTGAATTCAATCTTGCAATTAACAAAGCAAGCTCTGCCCACCAGGAACAGTTAGGTTTTGTTGTATTGGCGTTGCCATGGTAATGGGTGGAGCTTGGAGATTAGTTTAATGTCCATCTGACACACACATTCAAACAATTTAACTATAAATAACCAGGCACTTTCGTGCAGTTTTTGAATTTTGTATTTGACTGTCAACGAATATACATCGAGAGGAAAAGCGAACCCGGAGTTTTATTCTGCTACCAGACCACCATCCAGATCCAGTTTCTACTGCGCTGCTGCAAGAGAACCGATTGCTGCTGCTGATCCACTACCATACAGTCCACCCGTTCTGCCGCTCATCGGAGCATCGTTGGAGGAATCAAACAGTCAAGAATTGTCCGTTCGATACGATCCACATTAGACCTCACCAGTGGTAATCTAATGTGGACACCGTTTCGACTGCACACGGACAATCTGTTGCTTTCCTCAGTCAAGATCCCCGCTGCTGGAGCCTCAACAAGAAACAACATTGTATCCCAGCGAGCCGATCCATTATAAGACCCTTCCGGTAATCTTTCGTGGATATCGGTTCGCCTTGCACATGGATTACATGTTGTTCTCTGGCCTGTTGAGTGTTAGCCAGTAGCAAAATTTTGACTGCACCCCCGGAAGGAAGAGTCCGTTTCCCGTTTCCGTTTTTGACGTTGTGCACCGCACATTGTTGGGTCCGTTTCCGTCTCATTCGTGACGTTGTGCACCGCACAGTTGCTAAATGGTACCTGGTTTAATGTCTTTTGGCCTAAAGGCCAGTAACGACTTAAAAATAGGGAGGCCACGGAATTTTGCTCAATGTTCGATTGACACGGATTTTTCGGCCAAATTACCAGTTCGGCCATCTGTCGCTTTCGGTCAATGGAACTTACCCAGAATTTCTAATCGAAAATAGAAAGAATTTTCTGTAGAAATCCAAAAAAAAACCTCAAAAATTCAGAGCATTTTTCCGATGTTTTAAAGTTGGCTATGCCAAACTAGCCGTTTAGTGATGAATTTCTCCCTGCGAAGAAAACACTAATAAAGGATAAAAAACTATCCGTCTTAATTAATCTAGATCGGGGAAGTCAACGTTAAAACATCTCTTTTACCAGTCACAATTTTCACATAATGCTCGAAACAGAAATTCAAAAGGAACTTGGCGTGGATATTCCGAATATTTTTCTGTGGAAATTTGGAACAACTTTCTGTAGAAATCCCAAGGAATTCTCATGTATTGCGAATTTTGCGCCGTGTTCGACTCCCATGCAAAAAATATAGTCCCACCAAAATATGTTTTCACCAGTTTCTCCATATATGGATGACGTGTCCACTACAAGAAAGAGCTTTTTGGGGTGTGAAAAAAGGTGCAAGAATGATGTTTTGTATTGTGCTTTCGCTAATTCCGTGTGAGCATTTGTTTTAGTGCTTCGACAAATTTGCACGGTAGTCTATTCTTCGGTGAGAAAAGCAATAAATCTCCAAACAATTTATTTTTATAAGAAAATTATTTTGAGCTTTTTAGTGGAATGTCTTCACTTGTCCTAAGACGAGTTTATACCATCCCATTGAATTCCACCACTTAATTGTATCTTGACAGATACGTATTTCGACCTCAACAGTAAGGCCGTCTTCAGTGTCTCGTACTTGACTAAGTCGAGTCAAGTACGAGACACTGAAGACGGCCTTACTGTTGAGGTCGAAATACGTATCTGTCAAGATACAATTAAGTGGTGGAATTCAATGGGATGGTATAAACTCGTCTTAGGACAAGTGAATTTATTTTTGGTAAATCCTAAAGAGTCCTCGAAACTGAAAATAATTTTCAAATGATTATTCTGGAAAAACTGGAAATCTTACGTCAAAATTTTTAGGTGAAATTCAATATTGTCTTGAAAATATCCAAAACTAGTCAAACCCGCCCGATCTGCCTCGGGTGGTTTTTATCGACCTTACTGTAAATCGTTTTGTGGATGGCAGCGTAGCCCTCTAGATCGATTTCAGTTCGAGCTTGATGTTTTTCTTCAGAACTCATAAAACGTAGTATTTTTAAATTTGTTCAACTTTCCCAGCAAAAAGTTATATCTTTTCATTAATATAATCACAGCTGATCCCAAGACGAATCGATTAGTGAGGAAATCCTGCAAATCGGTCCATTCGTTCATGTGTTGTATTGCCATAAAGGAAATGTAAACTCAGTTTTGAGATGAACAATTTGGCCGAACGACATTTTCGACCAAATATCCATTTCGGCCAAATGGCCCTTTCGTCCAAACGACTATTTCAGCCGAAGGACATATTCATGGTTTTTTCAGCCAAAGGAACTGTTCGACCAACATTCTCGGCCAAAAAGCTCAAGGTTATATGTACTAGCAAAGTCTGAAAACATAATGAGATCATATAGAAAACATATTTTTATTTTGACATCAAATTGATTCATAATTTGTTTTCAAATATGAATGAATCATCATGATTGATTACATATTTTGATCTCATTTTGCTGTAGATTACTAAAATGAATGATATGACATTAATCTGTGTACTTATTTTGTTATCGAAAAACAATATCAAAATTAGTTTTCGATTTGCTCTCATCGGCAGCAGGAATAGTTTTTGATTGGATGTCACATTTAGATATTTCTTCTATTACGTTTTGTTATTTTAACCGTTAAAATGACCAAAAAGATATCAAATGAAGTAAACATAATCGATGATTTCACAACATTAAAACAAGTTATCGTTTTGCTCGGGTAGGTTTCTACCAAATAGTCTTTTCGGTTAAACGACATATGCTGCCAAACAAGTTTCAGCCTTGTGGCTTTCTGCCGAACGACTCTTTTCTGTTCACAAATCCAATTTAAATTAGATTTTTTTGGATTTCAGCGGAACTCCTTCGAAATTTATACGCTTAGTATTTACGGAGAGCTCTTTAAAATTTTCATGGAAATAATTGGTATCTTCACGAAGAATTCTCTGGAGTTTAAAATTAATGTTGTAGAGATCTATCAGGAAATGATACGGAAATTGCACTGAATCTTTGGAGTTTCCACTGAAAATTTGAATTAGCGTAGAAAATTATAGACCAGCGGCGTGACAAATTTTAAACGGCGGCGCGCCGATGCAAAAATGTCGGCGGTGGCGCACACGTTTAGTTGGCGGTCTTTTAGAGTTCAAATTTTACAAATATTTAACTACCTCATACACAAGCTCTGCAACGTCACTTGTGCGCCAAATACTTTTTCTGTGTGTTTTGTTATGATGGTGCATACTATTGTGCGTCTATCTATGTATCGCCCTACGTGTTGTGTGTTGTATCGTTTTGATTGTGTGTAACACACCGGCATAAGGGCCGTTCAGATTATTAGTGTCAGTGCGCTTGTTGATTCACAAGTTTCATTGTGGAGTGTTTAGGATGTGGCATGATTCTAATATTTCTAGATTTTGTTTTTTGTTGATTGAATCTAATACTTGCACATTTTCTAATAGAAATTTATGGTTGTTCATAATGCTATGATCGATTAATGTTGTTTTTTCCCTTAATCTCGCAATCCGTCTCTTCCTTCCCTTCTCCTCTCAGCTCTTGAACTTTGTTGATCGTGAATCGCTGTCCTGATATTCGATCCTTCAGTCGGCATGATGTCATACCTGCATATCTTGATTTCCCCGCATGGTATTTTGCATAACGTTCGATCGTTGGTTGATCTCCAAGTTGTCCTTAACTCCTGGTAAGATCGATTTTACTGTTTTCCGATGGCTTGGGCATATTACCACTTCCGGGTAATCCGTTTTCAATGTATTCTGGATCTATGTGGTAATGGTGACAGACGCCGGAAGATGATCTGGGATATCACTTTGTAGGCGACATTGAGGATGGTGATCGCTCGAAAGTTCTTACACTCCAGCTTGTCGCCTTTCTTGTAGATGGGGCATATAACCCCTTCCTTTCATTTCTCCGGTAGCTGTTCAGTTTCCCATATTCTGACTATCAGTTTGTGCAGGCAAGTGGCCAGCTTTTCCGGGCCCATCTTGATGAGCTCAGCTCCGATACCATCCTTACCAGCTGCTTTATTGATCTTTAGCTGTTGGATGGCATCTTTAACATCCCTCAAGGTGGGGTCTGGTTGGCTTGCATCGTCCGCTGAACTGACGAAGTCATCTCTTCCGCTGCATTGACCTTCACTGCCTGTACTCTCGGCGCCATTTGAGCACTCCTCGTAGTGTTGGTTGCACCTTTCGATCACCACACGATCGTTCATCAAGATGCTCCCATCCTTATCCCTGCACATTTCGGCTCGCAGCACGAAGCCTTTGCGGGATGCGTTGAGTTTCTGATAGAACTTGCGTATTTCTTGAGAACGGCACAGCTGTACCATCTCCTCACACTCCGCTTCTTCCAGGCGGCGTTTCTTCTCCTGAAAAAGGTGGATCTGCTGTCTCCGCTTTAGTCTATAACGTTCCACGTTCTAAAAAAAAGAAAGGAACACCGTCTTCGACCAGAGGTCGTACAGACTGAACACTTAACATCTAGCATGAGGCAACGGACAGGACACATAACACCCAATGGACCAGTGGAGAATTTTTCGAGCATGAAAAGTTTCCTCCTTTCCGGGGCAGGAATCGAACCCACACTACATGGGTTAGGGACAAAAGGTCGAAAGACAAAAGGCCGAAAGGACAAAAGGTCGAAAGACAAAACGTCGAAAGACAAAAGGTCGAAGGGACAAATGGTTGAAAAGGACCAAAGGTCGAAAGTGCGAAAGGTCAAAAGGACAAAACGTCGAAAGGACAAAACGTCGAACGGGACAAAAGGTCGAAAAGGACAGAACGTCGAACGGGACAGAAGGTCGAAAGAAACTAAATATCAATAAGATCAAAAGATCGAAAGGGACAAAAGGTCGAAATGGACAAGGAACTGAAACGAAGAGAGTCAATCTAGCTCCAGAGTTGCCCTATACAGTTAGCAAAACTCTGCTCTTCTATTTTTAATAATTTTTAACAATTAAATTAAATTCATTCAGTGAGTACAGCTAACAGATGTATGTTGAGTTTTCTAAACGTCACTTCGATCTGTAAAATAATGCACGCCGCACATCAAATGCACCGGCATATATTACACGCTGGTGTATTTTCAATGCGTGAGCCTGCGTGGCTGCGGAGTGCACTATTTTGACAAATCGAAGTGACATTCAGAAAACCTAGATATGCATCTATTATTTGCACTCATTGAATTTTATTTATTTAATTGCTCAAAATAATTTAAAATAAAAAAAACAACTTTTTTGCCAACTGTATAGGACAACTCTCTCTCACGCAATACAAGTTTTATTTATTTCCTAAATCAACAATCTTTTTTATCTCTAACAGAACTATCTAGATATTCATAATATTGTTTCATAGTAATTACTCTAACTTTGATTGATGTGATGAGTGTGTTATTTCTGCTTGAAGTTTAATGCATTTCATAAATTATTTTGGAATACACCCAACTTGTTCTTGATCGACCTTGAGCTTTTCTACCTTTTGTCCTTTTCGACCTTTTGTACTTTTAGACCTTTTGTCCCGTTCGACCTTTTGCGCCTTTAGACCTTTTGTTCTTTCGACCTTTTGTCCTTTCGACCGTCTGTCCTTTTCGACGTTTTGTCTCTTCGACCTTTTGTCTTTCGACCTTTTATCATAGATTCCACTACATATCACATGCGTCTAGACCAGAGGTTCCCAAACTTTTGGATATGCGACCCACCTAGCAGAATCCCATATTGCTTGCGACCCACCAAGTACCAAATGTATTGATTTTGTGAAATTAGTTAAAAATGAGTTCGCGTTAGATTGGACTAATTATAATAAATTGCTTTATATCTCGTCATAGTATTTGTCAAAAATCCGTCAATTTTTTGGATTGGATTTGGATGGAATTAGAATTGAATTTGGGTTGGATTGTATTTGAAAATTATTCGGATTGGATTTGAATTGGATTTCGATTTGATTAGGATTGGATTTGAATTGGATTTGAATTAGATTTGGATTGGATTTTAAATAGATGTGGATTTGATTTAGATCGGATTTTGGATTGGTTTTGGACTGGGTTCGGGGCTTACATTTGGATTGTATAGGACTTCTTTCTACTTGCCCAAATATCGCATTACAAAAAAAAGGCCGTTGACCTCGTCAGGTTTGTTGTTCTTCAATCATCCAATCATTAGTTAGATCCTAATTCAAAATATGGAATAGATTTGTGAGACAAAATTATGAATTAAAATTTGTCTTTTGCGACCCACCACTGAACAGCCCACGACCCCCCTGGGGGTCGCGACCCACAGTTTGGGAACCTCTGGTCTAGACGATTGATGTCGCCAACCGCACGGCCACGAAGCCCACAGAGCTCACCCTCTTCCGGCAACGCTGCCTCGAGATGCTGTGGCGACATCAGGTTGCTTCAGTCGCTCTAGGTCGTACCGCGGCGGTCGTCATATAGGGTGTTCAATAAGTTCGAATACAAATGTTTGATCATTGTGTTTGTAAGCCCAATGTACATATTCTGTATTAGTATTGGTGTCAGCGTTAGCGGTATATATAAGCTATCGGATGTGTGTGGTGTCGACATTCTGTCACTTGTTGTTTGTTTATTACGCGCGTTGAAAATGGATTGGGGCATCATAAATAGCCGTTTTTGAAGTTCAAAATCATTGCAGCGTACTTCAAAACTGAGGTTTTGTGGACGATTGATGCCACCAGTGGCCCGGTGATAAGACGGAGATGAGCCCTACGTATTCCAATAGGACGATAACCCTTTATACACGAAAATTGCGATTTTAGCCTAATATGGGGACAATTTCATCGACTTTTTGGACAAAAGATTGCGACCACCCAGCTTCCCGGATTTGAACCCTCTTAGCTTTTTTGTTTGGTCCTTTATTATGTTACAGCTGTACGAATACAAGGTCAGTAACTTTTACCAGTTCAAGACGTAATTCACAAAATCTGGAACGAAAAGGTCGTGCAGACCGTGCGTGCCGCTTGCGATGGGTTTTAGAAACGTTTGAAGCTCGTGAAGAAGTACAAAATAGAGGTTATTCCAAAAGAAATGTTACAAACGTTCCTTATAAACAATACTTCCAATGAAATGCAACCGGAAAATGAAATAATTTAACCTGAATTTTTAAACATTTTTTGAAAGTGTATTCGAACTTATTGAACACCCTGTAGTGTAATGTATGCATGATACCCTTCTTTAAGGACTATCACGACAGAGTCCAAAAATGGCTGCCACAATAGCCGAGCTAGAGCTCTCACCTCACGTTTTTCGTCACACAACAATCGTCACAGACAATGGGGTCAATTTCTAGGCGATTAACACATCCGACAACCATTTTTTCGTGTATTTTGTGAGTGAGCGAGCAAAGCTGAAAAACTGCTTTCCGTTGTTGTCTGCCGTTTGCTTTTGGCAAAAAAAGCGCCATGTTATTTTTAAAATTGGATTCCAACGCGATTTCTTAAAGAAGCAGTGATAAATATTATTATTAGTTATTAATTTGCGTAACGAGCCAACGTTTCATTAGGGGCTAACATTACCTCCCTTCGTTACCCTATATAGGGGAACTGTTCCGTTTTCAATCTCACTGTACATATATTCATCTCATCGCGAAACAAAGAAATACGGCACCAATTTCGTCGCTTCTTTTTGCTAACATGCCACTGCTGGAAAAAATCACAAAAATAAGAATTAAATCAAATACCTTCTTATTTCTTTGTTTTTCGTAGGACCAATATCGGAGCTATGAGATGAAGTCCAGGAGCAGTAACCCTAGTTTAATTCACTCATAAATAAATGAAAATGAAGGAAATGGGAATATTTTTTTCTATTTGTTCGTTCATTCATTTATTCACTTCGAAATTTTTTCCTTAATTTATTTTTTTCAATTATGCGTTTTTTCATTCATTTATTCATTATCTATTTAATCATTTATTCATTCATCCATTCGTTCATTTATTCATTCATTAATTTATTCATTTATCCATTTATTTATTGATTCACTGATTCATTGATTCATTGATTCATTGATTCATTGATCCATTAGTTCATGGATTAATTGATTCACTGATTCATTTATTAAATTAATCATTTGTTATTCATTTATTCATTCATTGATTCATTCCTTCATTTGTTCATTTTTTCTTTACTCATTTTTGCATTTATCAATTTATTAATTTCTTAATTTATTAATTCAGGCCGATACAAATATTTAAAAAATATTTTGTCTCCTTCCCTCTTGGTTTTTTTTTGCCAAAAAAATAATGTTTTGAGGGGGCAACAAAATAAAATTCGGATAATTTTGAGGATTGTGCGGTAAGATGTGCGACTACAAACCAAGACCATGCTGAGGGTGACTGGGTCTCGACTTCCCTGGGCATAAAAGTATCATCGTGTTGAACTCATGATATACGAATGCAGAAATGATAACTTGGCTTAGAAAACTCGCAGTTAAAAACTGTGGAAGTGCTTAGTGAACACTATGCTGCGAGGCGGCCATGTCCTAGTGGGGTGTAATGCCAATGGAGAGAAAGATCCTTGCAAAAAGAAATCGTTTATGTAAAAAAAACATTAAATTGACAAGAATGGATTATGTACCACTTTTTCTGTCAACGGCTGCTGCCAGCACTTGTCTCCACGCAATATGTTAGAGCTTGAACATGACAATGCATTAAATAACAGTTTCCGATTATGTTTTCTATCTTACATTGCATTTATCACTCAAATAAGATGTATAAGCTAGACAATTTCTACTAACGATATTTAAATAAATTTTTTATTCAACAAAAAACTTTTTGTAGAATTTATTTTATTTAAATCGCAATACCTATCAATCCGCAACAATAAAAAGGTTCGTTTGGATCTATTTGGATCAGATTTTGACAGTTCTCCATGCTCAAGATGGCGGCTTTTGCAAAACTTTTGCTTTTGCGAATCCGGTATTTTACAAAATTACTTTTAGGAAGTGGGATGTGTGAGAATCGAAATCGCTTGTCCTGAGGGCATTTTTATGATTAAAATAACGAAGCAATTATTCACATCTGATTAAATAAAAGTCGACTCCCCATTTGAAATCTTTTATCGACTGTTTACTTCCACTGTGCTTTTATTATTTTGGATTTTTTTCAATTTTCTGTGGAAAGTTTCGAATTATTTATTGATTCTCTCAAATATGGATTCGTCTATGACACATGACGATGTTGACTTTGTCAGATCCTAATTAATTCTAGACAAAATGTAATTTAAATCTGATTGATTCATGATATGGAAAAAGTTCCGAACTGTATAATAGATACGTTATTGAAAAATACACAAAAAAATAGATAAGCTTCCAATCATTTTAAAATTATCTTCCTATGCTGCGCTGCGCTCGAGTGTCTTCTTCTTATTTTTACTAGGATTCGTCTATATCGAATATCTTTCAAGCCAGCCTCTTCAAATATTCTCCGTTTTTCCCATAAATGGAAGGAAACATCCCCAGCTCCCGCATCAAACCAATCCACCACATCGTCATGAACGGAACCACTTCACTCTGACAGGTGTCATTAGAAATCGATTGAACTGGCGTTTATTACCAAACTTCTCCCGGTGAGCACCATAGTCGATGCCGTTCGTTGAGGTGGTCTCTCTGCTTGGCTGGCAGGAAGTAAGTGCAGAACGACTTACTGACTGACAGACAGGCAGCTTCGGTTCGACGTGGTGCCTCCGTGAACGGAGTGACCTATTTGGTAAAACAAGGCACATACATAGAGCCTCTGCCGGTCCTGGTCCGGTCTGGTTCTGTGAGGTTGCGACCGACGCGGCAAGCCAATAACCACCCCAAGTAGTCGGGAGGGTGAACCATCATCAGCGGGACATGGCCCGATGACTTTCGGCCTCATTTTCACCGACGAAGTTTACACAGTAAGCAACTGCAGTGGGAAGGTGTTCCGGTGCTGGTTTGGACCAAGTTGTCTGGACTGCTAGGTGTGATGATCTATATAGTAAATAGTACCAGGGAAAGTGAAAAGTACGCTTTACTTTCTATTTCAGTTTCAAATTAAATTGTGCATAACGGCAGCATGGCTCGGAAGATCATTGTATTAGTTAATTTAACACTTCAACCTACCTTCTTTTCAGATACCTTGGTTAGGGCCTTGGAAAATACAACAAACAACATTCAGCCCAAGCACATGCCTGGAATCAGGAATGGTTTACTTCCGGCAAATCAGTGATGCGTGTGATTTTGTGCACTGAAGGAAAAGGGCTGTTGAAATTGGAAACACATGAAGGAAATACAACGGTTTCGTTCGAATTCCCAGTCGAAAACTTGAAAACAAATAACTTTTATGCATAATCCCAACATGAAAGCTATTTCCAACAGTGCCAAGTTTCATGACTTGACGTACATCTGTCGTTTGTTGTGGGCTGTTATCGTTGTGTCACTCACGTGGCATAGTGCGAATTTCTGAATGTGTTTAGTTTGCATTCTTCCGTTCTTCACTTCGCTTCGCCAAACCGCGTGCTGCCCCATCATCGCGCGTTTGTGGCCAAACAATGAAGAGCAATTTGGGGAAAATATGAGACCCGCGCTTGCTGATACAAAGAAAACGGCAAACTCATGCAAGGTTTTCCCGTCGATCCCCGTTAGGGTGGTCCAAGTAAGGAAGTACCCTTATTTCGGTAGATTTCAGTTCATATGGTTGCCATTATTTCTGAAATGGGGAAAATATCCTGAATTTTTCCCTCAGGGAAAGGCTTTAGGAACCCGCTAATGATAGTTTTTCTCACTAAAACGGGCCACCCTTATCCACATGTCCTCCATCGGGACACACACGGCCAGAAAAGCACAGACGTCACGCGGGAAAACCACCACCCATCATCCCAGGGCCGTGCGTGGATGGATCCAGGCAAGAAACCAGGAAATGGAAGGTGACAGTTATGTTTGCTTTCGCATTTAAAGGATTCCCGTCCGCAGTCGTCGTTATCCTCCTGCGCCCCTTTCGTCTAGTGCGTAAATGGATGACACACTTGGTGCAGGTTGTTTGAATGGCGAGCATTGCCACCGACGACATCGCCGTTGCCGTTGTCGTCGCGATGAAGCCCGTCCAGGACGATGAAAGTGGAAGTTTTCAACCCTTAAATTGGGGTTCGAATGGGATGAGTGCCGGTGGATGGTGCCCTGGTGGACGGGTAAAATCGGTCGTTTGCGTGCTGCAGTAACAGAACAGACGGGAAGTACGTGATTATCAGACGAGACTTTGACAGATTACATGTTTAGCACATTATGAACCTATACTTGGTTGGCGCGAATGGAAGGGTTGCGTGCTTCCGCTGCTACAGTAATGCGTGTTGCGTACCGCTCTGTAGGGGAAAGTACGTCAACCAGCAAGTCGGTCCCCATTTGGTAGGCAGATTGAAATGTTGTGCAGTGTAATGGAATGTCTGTTACTGCGTGGATTACGAATGTCATTTACAGAAACTTCCTGTTGATTATGGGGGGTAGAATTTGAAGTGGTGACCCTCACCTTGAAAATCCGGTCCTATACTTCTACCAATGAATGGATGGAATGGACAGTTTATTGACGAATTTGAAAGTTTTGAAGGTACGATTATGGTTTTGCGGTAGAAGTTTAAGGCAACTGCAACCCAGTACTTTCGGATGCATATCTCATGATTGGCGTAAGCGTCCTGGGACCACTTTAAGCAACGTCAATTCAGAAAGATGAAACTTTTGTTTCCAAATGACCATTATTGTGTTATTGATAGTTCTCGAACAACATCATTCTTCTCTCAGCCAATGCCTGTCGTGTTTCTCCCGGACAGATAGAAATAAAAGAAAAACTTTCAAACTCCACAACATGAGCCATAGACTGCAGGTCAGACATCCAACCGCAGCTCAATCAATCGGACTGCACCGATGGCATTCTTCTTCTGGTTCGTGCAAACATTCGAAACATAAACTGTTGTTATGAGATTAGTTCGGATTCTTCTGAAAATGGCAAAAAAAGACCAAACACACCGATACTCCCTCAATGGCAATAAATGCCAGAGCAAACGAATGATTTTGGTTCGCTTTTAAGAAAAACTTTATCTTGTCGTACATATGGGAAAAACTGTTCTTTTGGGAGCGTTCAGCTATGATCGGGTACACATTCCATTCCTATTTCACAATCCCATGTCGAACGTCACTTGTTCATGATTTTTGATCATGACAATATTTTCGCATTATAGCAAAATCGATATGCAACTGCCACGTTATTTTTATGGCTCTGAGAAATCGTAAAGATATCGGCTCTGAAAAAAAAACGATTGAAAAAAAATCATCAAAATTGATTCCATCCATTCCAAAGAGGGGTGCAGGCAATAGCATCTCATCGCTTCAATCTGTTGACAATAACCTACACTTTACGAGTTGCGATTGGCTCAACACCTTATGACGATGCGCTTTGCTGTTTCCACGCGACGATACCACCCATTAAAGTCCATCCCTTTATTTGGCCATTATTCGTCGCTCCCAGCCAGCTGTTGGACGGAAAGCGTCTTGTCCACCTTTCCGGAACGGCAAATAACGAGCTGCTACGTTTCCGACATTATATTTCTGCTTTATTTTCTTCGGTTCCTGCAGTCGGTGGTAATCAAACACACCCTTGGAAGTAGATTTGGGCGTAGGGTGGCCAGATTGGAAGATGGTTTGCTTTAACTCCATTGGGGGGTATTACGAATGCCTTGAAGCCTAAGACCTGAACATTTCGCATACCTGGGCAATGCACTGCAGATCACCTACAACGATGCAAGTGAATTTAGTTTCCATGGATATTTCCAAGACCTTCAACAGGACCTGGACCCCATTCGTTCTCCAACAGTTTTTTTTTTAAGATTTCAATAGAAAGGAATCAGTTTTGAGAAAAATGGTAAAATAAAAGCTGAAATTAGTGGAAAACGAAAACAAGGTTTGATTGTAAATCAATAGTTACTTGATTGTTTTCAACAGTTTTACTTTTTTACACAAAAATTATTGAATATTTAAGTTATGCAATGAAACCATAAAGTTGTGTAAAATATTGCCTTTTGTTGTTGAAACAATTCGATGAAAGTTGGAAGATGCAACATTTTATGGAGTTCTACAGCTACCATGGGAAAGAAAGGGTTAAAAGAATGAGAATTTTCGGGCAACCTCCTTATTTTTGTCCGGAGCTTCCTCACGGAATTTCCTCAAGTTATGATTGGTAATCAGAGTTCGAGAACCATTCCGGTGGAATGGTGGTGGTATTGCACATCTCGATTCGAACGATTCTATCGAAGCGAACATGTTTGGCATTAAAGACTTTCGATTCGACCTCAAAACGAATTAAAAAAATCGTGGAGGTACAAGAATAGCAAGATGTTTTGGCATTATGGATACTCGATAGCGCACCGGAAAACGTTTTAAGTCGAACCAGAAATCACTTTATTGCTATCGAATATTGTTCGAGAATTATTTTTTGCTGAAAGTTTATAACTAAACTCGCTATTTTTTTCTTGACGTGAAGAGAATGAATGTTTTATTATTGTATCTCGAATGAAAGACAGCCATTGGTATGCCTTCTTTTGATGTTTCAAGGCAATGTGCTATTTCAAATTACATTTTCAAACGAAATGTTAGTGTGGTGTAATACGAGTAAGTCTTCAGTTATGTTGGCACTAGATTCTGTTTTGACACGATTTACATTTTCTCAATTTTCCACTCAGCCTAAATGTTTAACGCATATTAATTATCATGTGAGTAATTTTCGCTGAAACCGGGCCAATATTTGCTCGAGGTTCTTAAAAATTCCTAAATTTACATTCATTCGAAAGCTTTCGGCGAATATATTAAGGATCTGAGTTAAATCCTTCAGAAAGATTTATTTATTTATTATCAGACTAAGGCCGGAGTGGCCTGTGCTGCACATAAAAGTCTTCTCCATTCAGCTCGGTCCATGGCTGCACTTCGCCAACCACGCAGTCTGCGGAGGGTTCGCAAATCGTCCTCCACCTGATCGATCCACCTTGCCCGCTGTGCACCTCGTCTTCTTGTTCCCGTCGGATCATTGTCGAGAACCATTTTCACCGGATTACTGTCCGACATTCTGGCTACGTGCCAAGCCCACCGCAGTCTTCCAATTTTCGCGGTGTGAACGATGGATGGTTCTCCCAACAGCTGATGCAACTCGTGGTTCATTCGCCTCCTCCACGTACCGTCCGCCATCTGCACCCCACCATAGATGGTGGTTTCCTTTCAAAAACTCCCAGTGCGCGTTGGTCCTCCACGAGCATCGTCTAGGTCTCGGGTCCGTAGAGAACTACCGGTCTTATAAGCGTTTTGTAGATAGTCAGTTTGGTACGGCGGCGAACTCTATTCGATCGAAGCGTCTTGCGGAGTCCAAAGTACGTACGATTTCCAGCCACTATGCGCCTCCGAATTTCTCTGCTGGTATCGTTATCGGCGGTCACCAGTGAGCCCAAGTACACGAATTCTTCAACCACCTCGATTTCGTCACCACCGATAGAAACTCGTGGTGGGTGGCTTACATTGACCTCTCTTGAGCCTCTTCCTATCATGTACTTCGTCTTCGACGTGTTGATGACTAGTCCAATCCGTTTAGCTTCGCTTTTCAGTCTGATGTAGGCTTCCTCCATCCTCTCAAAGTTACGTGCCATGATATCAATGTCGTCGGCGAAACCAAATAACTGGACGGACTTCGTGAAAATCGTACCACTCCACAATGGTCGGATTCGTCAAATTTCACGACATAAATCGATAACTCGAAAACCATCAGTGCTAGAGTTTTAACGTCTTCAGAAGAAATGATCTACAAGAAGAGATCTATCTTGGTGTAGGTGGTCATTAGGGTGGCCCTTCTGTGAATTTTTTTTGGAAATGTATTTTTTTCCCTTTTGAGTTAGGAGTTCATATAATTCTACAAAGTTGTAGAGAATTTAATTCTAAGCATTTTTGCTTAATATACATTTATTTTATCTCATATAGGTAATGTTTTATGACAAAATTGCTAAATTTAGATAGGGTGGTCCCGAAAAAAATAGTTTTTAGCTTCCACTTTCATCAATTCAGAATATTTTCAAAAACTGTCTTAGCATCGCTTCACGGTGTTTGGATGGCGCATCTTTTGGTTACATAAGATGGTTGATAGCTTCATTTTCAGGCATTTTATAAGCGTTTTTTCATGAAAAAGTGATATTTTTCTGAGCATTCTACTGCAGCTAGTAGCAAATATTAGCAAAAATTTCAATCGTAATCTGAAAGTATACATGTAGGCCCATCAAATCCATGGTATTTCATTTGTCCATCTTTGTCCACTTTTGTTTGATAATCATATTAGTTTTTGTATGAAAAATCAGCTATTCCATGGGAAACACATATACCATATCTCTGATTTCGCAATATTTGGTAGAATCATTCGTTTTCGAAAATAAATAAACTCACTTTTTAATTTTGTCCGATTTCGATCCAGGGTGGTCGAAAAAATCAACATTTTGGAAAACATATTTTTTTAAAACATAATTTTTGAACTACTGGACCAATTATCAATGTTCATGGAATTATATGTAGTATTGGCGACCCTTACTTAGAAACTGTGAAAATGAAATTAGCCATATTAGCGAATTAGCCATGAAAAACCAACTTGAATTTTATGATTTTGTATTTCGCCACAAAAGTAGCGCTGTTAAGCATTTATTTCATGAGAACACCTTAAAAATCGTTTCAGTAGTTTAAATGTCAAAATGATTTTTTCGACTTCTTTTTCACACGAGTTGATTTGAATATTTTAGATAAAGAACGATTCTTTGTGCCCGTACGGTTAGCGCCGTCAATCGTCTAGAGGCATGGACTATGGAGCGTGGGCTCGATTCCCGCCTCGATAAGAATGAAACTTTTGTGCTACGCGTACTGTGAGTTGTCTAGGTGTTAAGAGTTCAGTCTGTACGACCTCTGGTCAAAGACGGTGTTCTTGTCTTTTATTCTACCAAATATTGTGAAAATCCAAAAGATGATATATGTGTTTCACCCTAATTTTTCGTACAAAAATAATACTATCGTCAAACAAAAGTGGACAAAGATGGACAAATGAAATACCATGGATTTGATGGGCCTGCATGTATAGTTTCAGATTACGATTGAAATGTTTGCTAATATTTGCTACTAGCTGCAGTAAAACGATCAGAAAAATATCACTTTTTCATGAAAAAATCCTTATAATATGCTTTAAAATGAAGCTATCAACCATCTTATGTAACCAAAAGATGCGCCATCCAAAGACCATGAAGCGATGCTAAGACAGTTTTTGAAAATATTCTGAATTGATGAAAGTGGAAGCTAAAAACTTTTTTTTTCGGGACCACCCTATCTAAATTTAGCATTTTTGTCATAAAACATCACCTATATGAGATAAAATAAATGTATATTAAGCAAAAATGCTTAGAATTAAATTCTCTGCAACTTTGTAGAATTATATGAACTCCTAACTCAAAAGGGTAAAAAAATTTACCGAAGGGCCACCCTAATGACAACTTACACCAAAAATAGATCTCTTCTTGTAGATCATTTCTTCTGAAGACGTCAAAACTCTAGCACTGATGGTTTTTGAGTTATCGATTTATGCCGTGAAATTTGACGAATCCGACCCTTGTGCACTCGTGTCAATCCCTGCCCTTCGTATTATTCCCTCCTAAGCGATGTTGAACAACAGACACGAAAGACCATAACCTTGCCGTAACCCTCTGCGCGTTTCGAAGGGACTCGAGAATGCCCCTGAAACTCGAACTACGCACATCACCCGATCCATCGTCGCCTTGATCAACCGTATCAGTTTATCCAGAAATCCGTTTTCGTGCATTAGCTGCCATAGCTGGTCCCGATCGATTGTATCATATGCGGCTTTGGAGTCGATAAATAGATGATGTGTGGGCACGTTGTATTCGAGGCATTTCTGCAATACCTGACGTATGGCGAACACCTGGTCTGTTGTAGAGCGTTCACCCATAAATCCCGTCGGGTACTGCCCCACGAACTCTCTTGCAATTGGGAGGCTTCCGAGCCTCTTTAAAGGAGGCTTCCGAGCCTCTTGAAAGGAGGCTTCCGAGCTCGGCGGCATAAAATTTGGGAGAGTACCTTGTAGGCGACGTTCAGCAATGCGATTGCGCGGTAGTTGCTACAATCCAGCTTATCACCCTTTTTGTTGATGGGACACACGACACCTTCCATCCACTCCTGCGGCAGAACCTCATCCTCCCAAACCTTGGTAATCACCCAGTGCAGCGCTCTAGCCAGTGCTTCACCACCGTGTTTAAACAGCTCACCTGGTAGTTGGTCAACTCCAGGGGCTTTGTTGTTTTTCAGCCGGCCGATCTCCTCCTGGATTTCCTGGAGATTCGGAGCCGGAAGTCGCATGTCCTGCGCGCGTGCTCCTAGGTTCATTACCACACCGCCACCGTTGTCTGCCATATCGCCATTCAGGTGCTCTTCGTAGTGCTGCCGCCACCTTTGGATCACCTCACGCTCGTTTGTAAGAAGGTTCCCGTTTATGTCCTTGCACATATCGGGCTGTGGCACGTGGCCCTTACGTGAACGGTTCAACTTCTCATAGAACTTTCGTGTGTTATTAGCGCGGTACAGTTCCTCCGTCTCTTCACGGTCTCGATCTTCCTGCTGGCGCTTTTCCTCCGGAAAATCGAGTTTTGTCTGTTCCCCGCCCGTTTGTATCGTGCCTCGTTCGCCCTCGTGCGGTGTTGCAGCAATCTCGCCCATGCTGCATTCTTCTCCTCAACTAACTGCTCATTCGCCGTCATACCAGTCGTTTTTCTGATCCGGAGCCACCATGCCTAGTGCAGCGGTTGCGGTGCTTCCAATGGCGGATCGAATATCTCTCCAGCCATCTTCAAGAGATGCTGCGCCTAGCTGCTCTTCCGTTGCGAGTGCCGCTTCCAGCTGCTGCGCGTAGTCTTGGGCTAGTCTACCGTCTTGCAGCCGCCCAATGTTTAGCGTGTTGATCACCGTCGAGAGTTTTGAGCGCAGACATACTGCAACGAGGTAGTGGTCGGATTCTTTATTCGCACTGCGGTAAGTGCGTACGTTCGTGACATCGGAGAAGAATTTACCGTCGATTAGAACGTGGTCGATTTGGTTTTCCGTTTCTTGATTAGGTGATTTCCATGTGGCCTTGTAGATATTCTTGCGGGGGAAGAAAGTGCTTCAGACTACCATTCCGCGGGAGGCTGCAAAGTTTATGCATCGTTGGCCGTTGTCGTTTGGTATGCAGACTCTGGTCCGATGACCGGTCTATGCATTTTCTCCTTTCCTAGCTGAGCGTTCGTGTAACCGATGACGATTTTGACGTCCCGCAGTGGACATCCATCGTATGTCTGCTCCAGCTGCGCATAGAACGCTTCTTTCTCGTCGTCGGATCTCCCTTCGTGTGGGCAGTGCACGTTGATGATGCTATAGTTGAAGAAAGATGAACCCCTCGTTAGTTATACACGAAATCATTTTAACAAACCCCTCGATTTTTGTCAATTTTTGATTCACTAACATAGTAATAACTCCAACATTTCACAACCGATCTTAGAGATCAGCATATCGTCAGAAAGAGGAAGAGTGTATCCTCAATTTGTAATAATGAAAATAGAGGCAGCCATATTGAATTTTACCGACATCTTGAATTTCTTTTTGAAAACTATTTTTCCGCTAGGTTCGCTAGGTTTTGGGAGGTGCTTTTCTTTCGCCCACCGCCAACCTTACTGGACCGGCGACGCATATGTCCAACCTATTCCTATTTATACTCTGTAGAGCTTACAGGGGCCCTCCTTAGCCATGCGGTAAGACGCGCGGCTACAAAGCAAGACCATGCTGAGGGTGGCTGGGTTCGATTCCCGGTGTCGGTCTAGGCAATTTTCGGATTGAGATTGTCTCGATTTCCCTGGGCATAAAAGTATCATCGTGCTAGCCTCATGATATACGAATGCAAAATGGTAACCTGGCTTAGAAACCTCGCAGTTAATAACAGTGGAAGTGCTTAATGAACACTAAGCTGCGAGGCGGCTCTGTCCCAGTGTGGGGATGTAATGCCAATAAGAAGAAGAAGAAGAAGAGCTTACAATCATAGCGGTTCTTCTTTTTCGAACTTTTGTATTTTTAAATGTGTCAGAAACTTATTATTTTAATATTTCTCTTTATACGTCCGTAGACTTTTATTTTATTTATAGACTACTAGACCTACCCTATTTTAAGGGTGATGTGGAGGGAGTGGGAATCGAAACCATGACCATCTGATTCAGAGTCAGGCGTGTAGACAACTACTCTACGGACTCCCCCTCATATTAAACACGAAGAAAGCTATCTCTTATTATCTCTGTTTACATTCTGTTTGACAGAACATACTCGATGAGCTAGTACGGCACCATTCGAAATGTTGTACTGCGAATGGATGAATACGAGCGAAATACATAATGCCGCTGTTTTTGAAATTCAAGAGCCAAAACCTACGGAGCTAGAGATTCGATACAAGATGCGCCATGCCACCCCAGAACTCCACAAGGCTCCATTCTAGCCATTACGTTATTCGCTCGTAAACGGATTAATGCACAATCCACTGCCAGTGTACTCTTATGTCGGACAAACTCGGTAAGCTTTACTATGATAGCCAGGGAACGCGTACGCGTACGCGTCTGCAGGTGGAGGCATAAGATGTCTTGACCGAGCCATGAGTGGGGAGGCCAGCCTATTCCCAACAACAAAATTGTGAAAGTTCTCGGAGTCCTATCGCAACTACCCCCGAAGAATACAGCATCCTTTTTCTTCACAGAAGGGGTCCGAATTCCGCGCACGATAGCCGGCGTCGGTCTCCCAACAGCGGCGCGAGTCCAGTAGCATGGAGCAAGGAACTGATACTCCCAATCAGCAATTATAAATAGCTTAGCCATAACTTATTACTTCCGCAAGGGTGACAATTCCGTGGCTCTTAGAAGGTCAGTGACCGACATCCTTAACAGAGATTCCCACAACTATGAACACAGGTTGACGGATGGGTCGATTTTGTGCCGAGGAGGTGGAATTGGGTTACCGGGACCGGTTTCACTGTATCAGACAGCCTCTTGAAGCACCTTCTTAGCCAAAGCAGTCGCGTAATTCATCGCAGCAATCTACCTGTTCAAAAAACCCACCCTATCTGACTCTAGCAGCGTAATTTCTGCACTCCAGAAAGACGAGCCCATGATGAATACACTAGTGGTGTATTCATCTTGGACCAGCCTAAGCATACCTTAATCTATCTTAGCGAAAAGGCAACCGAACACGACCTTCGTTTGGATTCCGGGGCACTGGCAACATCACGGCAGATCTATTTGACGGAGTCGGCCATGCTTCACGCATTCGTCCCGTCGGGTGACGTCAAATCCTGTCGGAAATAGTCGCTACCTATACCTACCCAACCTGAAAGACGTACCCAACAACGAATCATCTCCCGAATTCAATCCAGACACACGCGGCTCTTTCTTAATTTCGAGGGGGGGGGGGGAGTTTGCCTTTTTCGTGCAACCTGCTATGTCTGTGATGTTCGCAACAAAAATGTTTGACCGTACCGTCGTGCGGGGCTTCTTTTGACAAAACGGGGGCTACTTTGGACATTTTGAAATAAGAATTATAACGTAAACTACTCTCAAATTGCCATTATCGCCATTCGGGTGTCTTGTTAATAGTTGGATTGCAACTTTCTGTTTCAAATTTGGTATTTTTTACCCTTAGTTTTTTTTTTTTAGAAAATCAAAAATCCAAAATAGCCCGGAGTCAATAGAAGCCCCGCACGACGGTAGGTCCTTCATCTTTGTTTATGTTTCAGTTTCAATTTGAAATTCTATTTACAGATATTTGCATTGCAAAAATGTACAGCGTTGCCTACTAAGGCATAGTATTGTTTTAAACTTTAACTTAAGACTAATAATTTGATAACCTAGCTACTATTTACACTACGAAAATTTGATAACCTAAATTGGAACTAGCGCCCTAATCGCTATCTGGTCCGAAAAGGTGCAACGAACCCTAAACCTCTCCTTACACTCACCAAAGCGCTCGTGCAGTGTTTTCATCCCGGCCAGACGGTGGACCTCAGATGTTCTTGTCCTGGGTGGGGTGTTCATGATCATCCGCAGGAATTTATTTTGTACCCGTTGCAGTTTGAGATGGTGGGTTTTGGCGCAACTCTCCCAGACCGGCATGCCGTAATCGATCACAGGGAGGATGATTTGCTTGTAGACAGCAAGCTTATTCTTCAGGGACAATGACGACCGGCGGTTGATCAAAGGGTACAGTAGTTTCAACAAAACGTTACACTTTGTCACCGTCTTGCCAACCTGTTGCCGAAAAATAAGCTTGCTGTCAATGGTCAAGTCAAGGTAGTCATCCTCATTGGCCCATTCCACAGTCGTGCCATTGAGGATGATTTTACAGTCCGCAGGCGGATCATGTTTAGCGGATTTAGAGTGGGGAAAATAATGACCTGTGTCTTCGCCGCGTTGATACAGATTTTCCAGCTGGTGGGGGCATCCAGGCCTCGTTGAAGTTTTGCCATCAGGGCTTTGATCACTCTACCGTTGTAGACGATGGAAGTGTCATCTGCGAACAGAGACAGAATGTCGCCTTCAGGTAATTGTTGATGATTTTCACCAGGTAGCTGGGAAGATTGTAGCGTTGCAGTTTGCACACCAGGTCATCATGCCATACATTGTCGAATGCCTTCTCAACATCGAGTAAGGTCATGGCGGATGTTTTAGAGACAGATTTGTTCCGCCTGAGGACGTTGATAACTCGGGTCAGTTGGTGTACGGTTGATCGACCGCGTCGGAATGTGGTAGCTTCCACTCCAACGGCTTCGATGTTTTTGAGATTGAAGTCCGGCAGCAGGCGATGTTACTGCACTCCGATTACCACTCCTCCCCTCTGGAGCATGTTCGATCGAACCTCACCAGTTTAAAACTCGGAATTGTTGCACTTACCTCGGGCTTCAGGTAAGTTTCGGCGATTAAAGCCGCGTCAATCTCCTTCTCCTTAAATAAATCGCTGAGCCGATGATTTTGCTCTTTAGCGAGCAAGCGTTCCAGTTTGCCAGACCCCATCTAGAAGCCATTTTCAATAACGAAAAGGCCCAGAGTGTAGATCTGGTCGAACCGGGATTTGCAGCCGAGCCGCGAGTTGGCTGAATATTGGAGCCAGCTGCACCGGGGTGTAGAGCGGAGTGCAATCCTTCGGGGTAGAGGATGCTTATCTTGCTGCCGGCGGAATCCAGGAGGACGAAGCGACAGCCATTCGCTGGAGGATGAAGCCGGCGGTGCTGGAGCTTGCACCAACGCAGCTGCTGCTGCCAGTCGCTTGTGCGGTTGTAATGGTGGGAGGATCGGAATCGATCGACGGGGGGCCGCGATGGCCGGATAGTTCACCTCGTTGACTACAGGAAGGTTCTTGGTGGAAGCCTTCTTCTGGATTTCCAGGAACTAGGCAGCCCTTTGTGGTGGCCCGATGTTTGTCGCCGCGGTTGACGCACTTGAGATCGGTCATCTCCATCTTGTCGCACTCATCAGTCGGATGGGCTTCGCCACACTTGTTGCAGCGCGTCTTAATGCGGCAGTTACTTGGTGCCGTGCCCGAAGTTGAAGCAGTTGATGCAGTGCGTGCCGTCGCGATGCACGGGCCGATATCGCTCCCAGTTAACGATGGTGTGATTTTTAACGCCGACCAGCTTCAGGTCCTTCCAGGTGGTGGAGCCATGCTCCAGAATAACCAAGTAAAGCTGGCCGCGATATCTTCTCGCCTTGTCGTGACGAGCGATCTTGTGCACGGCCACTGGCTTCAATACGCAACTTTCGAGCTCAGCTTTTAGCTCCTCTTCCTTCATGTCGTGCAGTCCTCGCAGCAAAGCTTTAAGCGGCTTCATCCCGCGGTGGTCATGAGTTTAGTACTCATAGTTGTGGACCTAGAGGAACTCCACGATGGATGGTGGTCCTTATTAACCGGCATCACTTTCACGCCCTCGCTGCAGAGCCGAAATGTACATTTCAGCCCCTTAGCGATCAACTGGCGAATTTTCGGACGCAACAAGGATAACTGGCACAACTCGCCTGCAAGACGCTTGAATCCTGAAACTGAGTGAAGTTCGTTGGCCAAACTTTGGAGAACACAAACTAACGTCGGACAGTTAATGATATCTTCCGGTATTCGAGAGAACACGCTCTCGGCACCGAGGAGTTGGTTTACTGCTTAGCGCCCAGGCACAAGCGGTTCCCATCAAGTGGAAACCAATTAATAAAAGAATAAATCATTGCCAGATTCAGAACACGGGTTAGGAACCTCACCACCAGGAACCATCCAATATTATGCGCCAACCGATGTTGCCGAGTTACGGGACAAGCAGAATTTCTACAATGAACTGATTGCGGTCGTGGATAAAGTGCCAAAAAGTGACATCAAGATTAACATAGGCGACTTCAATGCGAAGATTGGCTCCGACATCACGTGGTAATAACGACATGGTGATTGTGGGATCCCTCTTTCCTCATCGACCAGTGCACAAATACACGTGGATCTCTCGTGATAGACAAACTGAAAATCAAGTCGACCACATCTGCCAGACCATCACCTTCTAATTGGCAAGATCCGATTACGCATTGCTCGGATTCAGCGGCGGGAGAAGAGACTTGGACGGCGATTCAATGCACCCCGATAGCTGTGATGAGATCGTTTGTTGAAGGCCACCAAGAATGTCTTTATCGAAACAAGCGAGAACAACCTGAGTGAAGCGTAGAGAAGCAAAGGCCGCGATAGAGCGTACAAGACCCAGAGCAGCCAAGTACGAGTCCCGTCAAAAGTATTCGATTCTAGAGAAGGAAGTTAAACGCGAAGTTAAGACAAGACAAGCGAGCGTGGGTGAACTTCCTGGCCGACGATGTGGAGAGAGCTGCAACAACTGGCGATATTCGCCTTCTCTACGATATCTCACGACGCCTAAGTGAAGCAATGGTGAATCCAAGGATGGCGATGAAAGACGAGACAGATCAGATGCTCCACTGACCCAACTGATCAGCTGAAACGTTGCGTTGGTTAGAGCATTTCGAACAATTTCTTCAAGTTTCGACACACGACCAACCATCAACATCTCAGTATGAGCCGCATTATCCGCGTCAACTCCGAAGCTCCATCATTGCAAGAGATTGAAGTAGCCATCCGAAGCATTATTCTGCAATATCTGGGAAACCACGACTTTTCTAGCCGATGAATAGTTCTATTGAATTAGTTTCGCGAACCATATTTTATTTTTATTATTATTACTAGCTGTATGTACCCGGCCTTGCTCGGAGTTGCCAGTTTGATTCGTGGTTTTTTTCATAATCGGAAAATAAATAATCCAATTGGTCAACAGGATAATTCTGTTTTCTTATTGATATTTTATAATTTGATTAAAGGCATATTTCATTTGACAACATTGACTGATTTTGAACCAGATTTTGAACTGACCAAACCCAAAATCGCCTTTTTCGCCAAAACGTCTATTTCTAAAGAAGGAAAAACATCCAGGACGAAGAGAGCTCTTCGGAGGATGAAGAGGGCTGTAAGGAAGAAGAAAGTTCGAAGAAGTCTGAAGAATAGAGAGACTGGGAGAAGTCACGCAAGAAGCAAGGAGAAGTCAGACGCGATCGACAAAATCGTCAGCGCGAGCCAACGAAGGCGCAGATGTCCGCTCGGCAGTTCCTGTCCAGAAAGTTGCCGACATTTTCCGGAAAGTTAGAAGAGTGGCCGATGTTCGTCAGTAGCTACGAAACGTCGACGAAGGCGTGTGGATTTTCCAACGTGGAGAATTTGGCACGGCTACAGGAGTGCCTGAAAGGAGAGGCGCTGGAAGCGGAGCAGGAGCAGGGTGCTTCTACCGAAATCGGTCTCCAAGATCATCGAGACACTGCGCATGTTGTATGGCAGGCCAGAGCGACTTCTCAATATGCTGTTGTCGAAAGTTCGCAACGCAGCGCCACCGAAGGCGGATCGGTTGGCAAGCTTCATTAGCTTTGGGATAGATGTTCAACAGCTTGCTGATCACCTGGAAGCTACCGGGCTAACAACCCATTTGGTAAATCCAATGCTCATCCAAGAGCTGACAGAGAAGCTCCCGGCAGGAACCCAACTGGAATGGGTACGGTATCGCCGGAAAAGCAAAACGGTGACATTGCAATCGCCAACAAACTTCCTATCAAATATAATAAAAGATGCAAGCGAAGTTGCTGCGTACGGAGAAGGGTCTTCCCGATCCGGGGAACTCGGGTCGAAGATAGGGAAATCGAGAAGCCGAGCGAACGACGGCTACGTGCACTCGCATGACGTGGCGGAGAATAGGAGTTCGAGCCCACCCTTAAGAGAGAGGAAGCCCTGCAGGATCTGTGGCAGAGTGGATCACCGGATACGGAACTGCGATAGATTTCGAAGACTTCAACTCGGGGAACGATGGGAAGCCGTGCGCAGATGGAAGCTGTGCCAACTTTGTTTAAACGAGCACGGAACTGCCGGCTGCAAACTAAGGTTCCGTTGCAACGTCGAAGGCTGTAAGGAGCGACACAACCCACTGCTTCATTTCGTCAGGCCAGCCGAAGGACTGAATTGCAATGTCCACGCAGTGCATCCAAAGCCTACCGTGATTTTCCGCATGATGCCCGTCACCTTGTACTGCGGAAAACATGCGGTGAACACTATCCCATTTCTGGATGAAGGATCATCGTATACGCTAGTCGAAAAGGGGCTGGTTAATCAGCTAGGAGTCCGAGGTGTGACACAATCGCTACGAGTAACGTGGACCGCCGGAGTTTCTCGGATTGAAAAGGATTCGCAGTGCGTTAGTCTGTTCATCTCCGCGAAAGGATCTGCACAACGTTTTATAATCAAAAGCGCCCACACGGTGGATAGCTTGAAGCTACCACGGCACACGATAGCTGTTTCAGAAGTAGTGAAGCAATACGCGCACCTCCAAGGTCTGCCGATCGCAGATGTCCAGCACGCCGCTCCACAGATTTTAATCGGGCTGAAGGATATTCACCTTTACGCGCCGCTCGAGTCACCAATTGGTCGACCAGAGGAGCCGATAGCCGTTAGGTCGAAGCTAGGTTGGTCTGTATATGCATGATCTCCTAAAGAGCCATTACGCGCTGGAGGAGTCCGGCATTTCCATCGCCTTGCTCCCGGAGCCAAAAGAGATAGAAGAGCGAAGGAGATTTTGAAGAAAACATCTGTGAAAAATCGGTGAACAAATAACAGCATGTCAGCGATCAAACTAAATCACACGGCTATTTCGATAACGTATTACGTTTGCGTGTATCGGAAGAGAAAAACAACGAATCTGAATCGATAGGACAAGCGCTGCAAAGCAGTAGTGATGCGGCGACGACAACTGTGCGCCGTCCCGATCACCGAATGAGCTCGGATGAATACATCTGTTTGTGCACCACCGCACAGAGTAAGGGTAAAACAGAATTCGTCTACGCAGAAGCTAAGAACGATTTGGCGTGCGATTCGAAGCAAAGCGGTTTGTTTGGCGCACATAAAATTATGAGAGAAATTGTGAATCGTTTTATGAAACTTATACTTTTCGATCCAGGCGGGACTGACAGGGGAATAACAAGAAGGAGGAAAATTATATTGATTAAATAGTGAGCAATCGACAGTGGAGAATTTTGAAGTTTTGAAGCATAGAATAATAAAATCGAATCCGCAGTATAATTTATTGCAATCGTAGCATATCAGAGATCTTGGAAAGCACTGTTAGTCCGACTGTAAGCCGCCATACCTGTAGGGAAAACAGAGGATTACTGAAAAACTATAAAATTTTCAAGTTTGTTCCTTTTTGGACCACCCTAATAAACCAATTTCCAGAGCAGTGCTTCGGTTTTGCAACAGATCTGTTGGTAATGGACACTGCTGTCAGAAGAGTTTCAATCAAGCCAAGGAAAACCGTCGCAACATCCACCGATGCCTGATTCCGGACAAACATCTATTTTTAAAGAAGGGATCACATTCACCATTCAGAAGGAAACACATTAATCATTGCTTTTCACTGGGCAAACCATGATTTCGATGAATGGTTGAGTTGATCGATAACTAAACAATACCACTCACCCACACCCTCCTCTTTTCCATACTTAATCCACTATCGTCGTCTCCCTAATATGAAGAATGTGTGTTCCAAATTTGGCTGAAATCGGTTAAGGAGAGATTAGAAGTTACACTGAGGTGATTGAGAGCTGAACAATGCCAGTCCCTTCACAACCTTCCCGTTTTCTAAATATCACCCCAAACCCCTATTTTCGTCTTCTTAAGAAAAAGAATGGGTGTTCCAAATTTGGTTGAAATCGTTAAAGACCACAGGGGCTTGGGAGTTACACTGAATTGCTCTTTTTATGAAGAAAACCCCTTCCCCCTTACCCCCCTTCTTCTATCAATGACCATCTACTCCTTAGGACAGAGAATTAGTGTACCAAATTTGGTTGAAATCGGTAAAGGGGTTCCGAAGTTACACTGAATTGATAGTTTTCTGAACAATACCTCTCCCTCCAGACCCCTCCCCCTTTCCCAAATTATCCTCCCATATGATCGGCTCCTCATAGTGAATATGTGTACAAAATTTGGTTGAAATCGGTCCTGGGGGTTGGGAGTTACACAGAAATGTTCGTTTTCCAAAGACAACCCCTCCCCCTATAACCTCCCTTTTTTCCAATGACCATCCCATCCCCTTTGTTATACTTTCCTTAGGATAGAGAATGTGTGTACCAAATTTGGTTCAAATCGGTCCAGAGGTTCATGATTTAGTCTGAAGTGCCGGTTTTCTGAACAATATCCCTCCGTGCAGACCCCTCCCTCTTTCACAAATTATCCTCCCATATGATCGTCTCCTCATATTGAATATGTGTACAAAATTTGGTTGAAATCGGTCCTGGGAGTTGAAAGTTACACAGAATTGCTCGTTTTCTAAACAAAACCCCTCCCCTTTTCCAAATGACTATCCCACCCCCTTTGTTAACTTCTCCTGAGAATAGAGAATGTGTGTACCAAATTTGGTTGAAATCGGCCAAGTGGTTCATAAGTAGTTAGCGAACATACATACATAGATTTGTTTTCATATATATATATATATATATATATATATATATATATATATATATATAGAAGATAGAAGAAGAAGAAGAAAGAAGAATAGAAGATTTAATTTATGGGTCCTGTACAACCCTGTGGTGCAAAAGGCCGACTTGAAAGATCTCCATCCTGAGCGATGTCCTGTTGCCAGGTTAGATATCGGACTACTTCTTTTATTTCTTTCGCTTCGTCGTCATGAACCTCTGGATCTGCCTCTGCTGCGATGTCCCGCTGGGTTTCAGTCTAATGCTTGTTCACAGATCTCATTCCCGCGTAAGGTGTGGCCGACCCAGCCACACTTCCGATTCCGAATTTCTGTTGCTACCGGCCTCTGGTCGCAACGACGATGGAGCTCATTGTTTGAGATCCAGTTGTGAAACCACCGGACACGAATTATGTACCGCAGGCATCTGTTGATACAAACTGGCAGCCGCTAATCAAACGCTATTCATGACTAGTTTATTTGTGGACGCAGAAGCGCCCGTGGCAAGTGTTTTTTTTTCAATCAAAATTTTCAACGTCTGTTGTCTGTGATTTTTTTCATCAAATGCTGTGTCTGGTTGTCTAAGGTTATCACTGGTTTTGTTTTCTGCATCTGATAGTAAAAAAGAATTGAAGTGCCAAATATTTTATTTTTTGTTAGAATTTCCCCGCGTGCTGCGTCTGGTTGGCTAGTCACCGGACAGACAAACAGGGCTATTATATATAGTATGAGTTTTACATCTAAGCCCTTCACGCCGAATGGGGTTCTTTCACAAATTACGTAACGCTAAATTTCATAATTTCAGACCCCAACCCTCCCCCTCGTAACACTTTTTGTATGGAAGGTTTATTTTTTTGTATGGATCGTAACGCTCGGCTTGACCCCCCTCTCCTCCCCATACAGCGTTACGTAATTTTAGAAAGGCCCCTGAGAGATGTATTTCGAGCCGTAGAATAATATTACCTTATGGGTTCATAGAATAAGTCTGTTTTAGATGCAACCAATGAGCAGCCTAATGGAAACCAATGTGAAAAAAAAACTTTTAAATTGTAAAATATAAATACTAGGTTATGATTATCACTTTCCTAGTGACCCTGTCCCCTCACAAGATCCAATCGCATCGCAGTCAAAATCACACTGCGGCTAGGTTCCACTCACAAAAAAAGAAGAAGATATTGCATTTATTTCTTTCGCCTTTCAATACCTCAACCCTCTTTAGCTTTTTTAAAACGCTTCCAAGCATCATAAACTCCGTGACCAAACTTACTTCTCCGCCAGCAGGACCCCCACCACCGTACCTAATAATGCTCCGTTTCTTTTCATTGGAAAACGACTTTTCGCGAGTGAAGTGCTCGGGCAGGCGACAAGGGTGGGCCAAACCAAACGCTGGCTCTTCTCCGAAGTCGTCAAAGTTTTACTTTGGCACGTAGAGTGTCACCAGACCGTTCCAGCGACCCGCACTCAATTCTGTGCGTCTAAGTTGGTTTCTGGGAGGTGCACTGACTGGTGGGTGTAGGAAATGATGTTTATTTCTTTATTTTTATTTGGTTTTATCTTTTAAAATTGATTCTTCGGTGCGTATTTATTGCCCAATTTTTTGTGCTAGGGGAAGGAAACGACGGATTCGCAACATATTGGGATCATTGCTACTTACTGAACTTTTTTGTGTGGGTGCAGGCTGGTTTGAAATGAAGACTTTGAAGTGACGGTTCTTAGGAAAAGTGCTGTAAGCTGCATGACCACGTCCACCCGTTTTCCAGAAGTGTTTACTCCAGCAACAGTAACCTCAGAGAAATCATCCAATTAAAACCGTTATTGCCGTATCATGCGGCACTTCCTGCGCTGAATATTAAACGGCACTTGTTCTATCGTTGCGCGCCGCCCGAATGTCACATAAATGCTCTAATTAGGGGTATGCGATAACACACTTTTTCCTAACGAAACGAAACGAAACGAAATTTAAAATGTCTATGTTGATTCGAAACAAATCGAAACGAAATATAGATTTACTTCCGAGATTTCGAAACGATACAAAATCGAGGTTCATTGAATTCGAAATTTTTCGAAACGAAACGAAATTTAAGTTTTTTTTTTCCGCGGAATATTTTTAGAGTTGGTTTTTCATTATGTATACGCAATTCGAATTTAACTTTTTCGAAACTAAATACCTGTTTTGCAACCAGTATGTGATAAACCAGTATGTGATAAATTGCCGCTTTCCCGTTTATATACTACTAGTTTATTTGTGGACGCAGTAGCGCCCGTGGCAAGTGTTTTTTAACGGTTCATTAATTCATGCATTGAAAAAAAATCAAAATTTTCAACGTCTGTTGTCTGTGATTTTCATCGATTGCTGTGTCTAGTTGTCTAAGGTTGTCACTGGTTGTTTTCTGCAAGTCAAAAAGAATTGACGTGTCAAATATTTTTTTTTTGAGAATTTCCCCACGTGCTGCGTCTGGTTGGCTAGTCACCGGACAGACAAACAGGGCTATTATATATAGTATTGGCCATAAGGCGTAACCCCAGCATTTTTGTCTCTTTCAAATGAATTCATCGTGGAGCGAGTGTTTCCTGAATTTGATCATTTTTTTTATCAGTTCAGTTTTATATCAGTAAGTATGTAGAAATATAGAAATTGTTGTTTGTTTGTCCTTGTATATGTGTGTGCATATGAGGCATGCAAAAAGCCCACGACTCCGCAATGTTCCTTACATATTGTGCAAATAGTAAAAAATAGCTTAGCTTACCTTGATTAATTGTACACATTGTAGTTGCTAATCATGATTGGCCGAGAAACAGCGAATATGCAGAGCTTATCAATTGAATAATCTTCTTGGGATAAAAAAAAACTCATTGTACTTGCTTCGAAGTTTCCAATTCATGACCAATAACGATGCTGGTCACGTCCTTACAGTCATCACATTTTTTAATATGATCACATTTGAGTAGCTGCATTACCAAATCGGTCCAAATTGAGCTGCTAGGGTTGACACTCATTGTTATAAGAGACCGAGGAATGCTCTGCATCTCCGTGAGCGCCACGGGAAAGGAATCGTTGGTTAGTTGAGAAGGTAATTCATGAGAAGCCACCTTGGTATGCGACTAAACGAAGTTATTTTGAAAACCCGCAGACGGAAACCGCGTTTCAAATCAATCCGACGCATAATCATTGTGCTTCGTTTAATAAACTTCTACAACACGATCGATTCTGCACTACATAATTTTGTGCTCTTCGATGCAGACATTTTTTTTCATCCCCGTATTCTCCCGCACTAGCTAGCATGACCAGCATCAACACGGTCGATTGCACACTGCTCGCGAGGCAGATTTTTTTCAGTTTGCGTTTCCTAGACTAGCTGCTGTCCCGTGACCAGCAGCAACATGATCGATTCTGCACTCATATTGTGCAAATAGTCAAATAATATCACCGAGTTTAAATCTTGGGGGCTGTATGTACATTTCGATGATTCGCCGAATATTGACTGTTGTGTGGAGTACCTTTAATCCTCTGAACCTTTTATTCTTACTTTTAGGTACACACTTAACCAGCATTTCGATGTTCGGTATTTTGTTTACTGAGTTTCAACTGCAAAATTTCCATTTTACTGAAATACTAGTTTTTTAATAGACCTCCAATGATTTTCAATAATAAGTTCCCGAGTTTCGGTAAAAAAATATGTTTAGGGCGCTGACGTTTACTTATTTTTACTATATTTAACTATATTTACTATATTTAATATTTACTTATGTTATTTACCACTTTGTAAAATATTTCGTCGGACGCAAGCCTAATTTGACGATTTTCTGAAGTGCAAAATAATCGCTAACCAGTAAAAATAACAACTAATTGCCATATTCAGCTTCGATTCTAGTTTTAGAGTGCAGCCTCCTCTCGGCTGTAGTAGACAGCATCCGACGGGGATACGCAACTGGCCGCCATCAGCATCTCCATTTCAATGTTCGTCAGAGCATTATGGTACTCGGTGATTTCCAGCGCTTCCCACTCTGATTTGAAGGCGGCTTTGAGATGCGGCATGGCATGATACCCAACCAACGATGGATTGATACCCAGCTGCAGCATCGCGGCTTGAAGCGCAGCGTCAGCGGGAATGGAACCTTTGTGGTCACGAGCCCGGAAAATAATTAATTGATCTACCGATCACTATTATCGGTAGAACATGGACGAAGTTATCCTTAACCATGTCGGACAACATTGCGGTCCAGTTGGGACAGGGCGGATCCCGTTTCTCATTGTTGAAGTAATGCGATCTCATAGCGAACGACTGCAGGGTGAGGTATTTGCCGTTCTCGCGGAGAAGCCGCGCACGGATGATTATCTGACTGTCTTGAATCTGTGTCAATTTGGTCTTTTTCTGGGCAGAGGTCAATATCGAAAAGTAGTAGCAGATGATTTCGACCAGAAAGGTGATATTCAAGATCGACAGAAACAGCCAACCTGCAGCCAACTCTGCAATGTCTGCAAAATCTAGCAGAAATTATCACAAAATCCCTGAAATTTCCCCATAGTACTTATATATTTTATGCGAAGCCGCATTGATTAGATAAATATACTGTCCAATCAGTAAAATATTTCCCAAAAAATAAATCCTCATTTACTGACTAACTCAGTTATGTTCACATAAACAAACTACCTTCATTACCGATTGTAATGTTCCTTTGACATTTCTCGTTTATGCTGACAACTCGGTAATGCAAAATATTGCTGTTGAAATTACCAGGCGATCCGTAATCCAAAAACTCAGTAAAATTTTACTGACTCCGGTAAAATAAAGTAGCTGTGTGGATTCTGTCAGGAGTGACCTTAAAAGGGCCCTAGGAATCTACGCCACGACTTTGCCGCTTTAACAAAGTTATACTAATCTGATTTATATCCAATTAAATTTACACTTTAAGTCTGACGTTTAAATACTTGACGTCTTAAATATTGAGTCGGATCACTTTTGTAAAACATAAGATAGAATAGTTAATGATACTTTTCGTTTTCTTTTAGATATTTCCAACAAAATACCGAAGACGTTTCATAGAAGAAAACTAAACACGTATGTGTCGACTCATAATGGGATTGTGTAGTAAGCGTTAATAGCAAAAGCTGTATACATAGCATAAAAATGTAAAATCATAAAGCTTTTTTTATGATTTTGTTCAGCGGCGCAGCCAAATTTTTTGATAATATAAAGTATAGTTCAAGTTTAAATTTGTTTCGAAATTCCGCGAAATTCCGTTAAATTTCGTTAGAAGCTAGTTTTTTCTAGCGAAATTTTTGTAATTTTACGAAACGAAATGAAATCAAGAAATCAGATTCCGCCATGCTCAAATTCCGCGGAATTCCACGAAATTTCGTTTGGAACCACCTGAAACGAAATTTTCCGAAATACCGCATATGCTTAGCTCTAATATGAGTGCCCTTTTGCGAGGTTTCGCATCGCAACGAAACCGTCATGCATCGTTGTTCAGTCCAGTGAGAAAGATTCCCGACGTGATCTTGGGACATTTCCGGTCTCAGCCTCCACCGACCGTGCGGCGAGATCTGATGAATGGCCTCTTCTCCCCTGGTGATGCTTGCTCCTGCATGCACACCGTGCGCGTTTGATATTATCCACATTTGAGAAAATGAAACTTTCTTAAAATTCAGTTTAATCAAAGTTAGTTGCCACTTTCCGGGGATTAAACCACCCGACTTGGACATTAATTTACAATGTTGTGAAAACTCATATGTGAATATATGTGGAAGATATTGATTTGAAAAATGAGGTAATCACTGAAAAAAAATTGTTAAATACTCGAGTGTTGTAACATCTGTAATGGTAAAATATTTACAAGAATAGTACAACAAGAAAAGTATAACGATCACAACTCGCAGATTTTATGATAAAAGTGTTGCTTCCATAAAGAATGTCTGTTCAAAATTGCTTCATGTGACACAGAGTTTAGGTTACAGATTTGATGAAAAATGTTCGTAATTAGATTTTATTGCTGTCGTGTAGAATATATAACGAAAACGCCATAAAATCAGACTTGATTTTCGGACATATTCTGAGGCGTAAGAAACGTGAACATCTGGATAGTAGAACACCCAAACAAGCCGGCATATCTTCCTCGGCAGCCTTTCGGCAGTGATTTAGGCCGTGACTACTGGATCAAGCTGCAGCAGCACCGAAGCGACGTACTCTGACTGCCAAAGCCTCAGATAAGCCATCGGTCCTCCAATCTATAATTCTGCAATGATGTCTTTTCGCTACACGCCTCGATTCGCTGAATATGTCTTCCGATGTAGGTTGCTGCTGCTGCCGGTCGCATAAACGCAGACAGATTGGGGCGGTAACCAAATAGCGCAAGGAGGTACTTCCTGCTCGTGCCTCCCCGTTTGGGCTGGCAAACTACATGCGGACACACCGACTGACGGAGTCGAAGATGACGACGAGACGGCTGGCGGTGGGCCGAATTCGAATATTCTGCGCTGGCGAACGCTCACGGAACCAGCAGCGGCAAGCAACAGAGAGGGTACACACAAACACACATTTCGTGCGCTGTGATTCCGAAATTGCTCTTCCAAAGACATAAATAATCGTGATTGGAGTGAAGCAGCACCGCACAAGGAGCAGCAATGAGGAGCATTTTTGCTGGCAGGAAGAAAATATGTGCAAAACGAAGATGAAATGACAACCGGAACGGGATCGGAATACGGAATCGGATGAATTGAACCGGGTTTGGTAGGATTTACATCGCCGTCGTCGTTTGCGCTGGCTGGCAACCAACCAGGCAGGCAGTGATTGGAAATTTTAATCGAATGTTGACTTGGTTCAGTGATGGTTTTCTTTTCGATCAAGATTTGTTTGCTTGAAACGTGTGTGTTATGTTCCGGATATCATACGATAAGCTTCTGGATGACTTTTTTTAAGTTTTAAATTATAACGTAGATTAGATAAAAAGTGGTCTGGTACCATCATAAGATCAAACGCTGATTCCAAAACATTTGATAGCTTAGTTCCGCTCGTTTTGTGGATGGAAAAAATAATTAAGAATGTTGATTCAATTAGGCGAAGTGATACGATAGTAACTCACGGTCACGGTAAACAGAATCAAGGTAGCCTCGTGACGTCAAGAGTGACGCGATTGCTATCGTTTTATGACTGAGTTCAAAAAAAGGCCAAATGAACTCATAGAGCGTTGGCTTGCTTTGTCCTGTGCAGGGATAGCAGGGACGCAATTTTTTACTACTTTACTATTTTACTTCTGTATGCCGTGATAGTAACTGTTGTGGATGAAGGAAGTTTGTTATTGGTTATCACAGACATAAGTCGGGATTTACCATAGAAAGTGATTTGACCTATGCAACTTCTATTTTACTTCTTAGTACGGATATTTTTAAATACAACAGTATTAGCATTTTAGAAAGAACTCCTGGGTTAATTCCAGGATGAATTTATTGAACAACTCCTCCCGGTATTCCTCCTACAGTTTATCCAGAAATTTCTCCTGGAGCTAGTCCAGAAATTCTTACCGAAGTTCCTAAAGAAATTCTTACCGAAGTTCATCCAGGGATTCATCTTGAAGATCCTCCTAGAAATTTTCACAGTTCTAGTAGTTTTTCCTGGAGTTAGACCAGGTATTCCCCTCAAAGTTCCTTCAGCAATTCTTCATGGAATTGCTCTATAGATTCCTCTTGAACTTTCTTCAGAATTCTTCCATGAGTCACTTTAGGAAACTCTCTTGGAGTTCCTCTAGAAATTTATTTAGCAGTTCCTTCGTTAATTTCTTTTAGCGTTCTTCCAGATATTACTCCTGGCATTCCGTCAAAAGATTATCCAGGAATTCATATTGGAGATTATCCAAAAATTCATCATTAATTCCATCCAAGAATCCTTTATCCAAGAATTCTTTATGCTGTTCTTCCTGGAATTCACTTTGGAATTCTTCGTGCAGATCCTCCATCAAGGAGTTCCTCTTAGAGCTCCATCGGGAATTCTTCCTGGAGTTTCTCCAAAAATTCTTCTTGGAGCTCCTTCAGAAATTACTTCTGGAGTTCTCATCCAGGAATTCGTCCTGAATTCTTCAAGGAATTTATCCAGAAATCCTCCAGGAAGTCATCCCCCCGGAATTTATTCTGAATTCACCCCAGGAATTCATTCAAAATTTCTCCAGGAATTTATTATAAATTCCTTCAGGAATTCATTACAAATTACCCCAAAAATAAATTCATAATCTCCCCAGGAATTCATTCTGAATTTCAACAGGAATTCAATCTGAATTCCTCCCGGAATCAATCTGCATTCCTTCAGGAATTCAATTTAAGTTCCGCCAGGAATTCATTCGGAATTCGCCCAGGCTCGAGTTATTCCAAGAATTCCTGGAGTAACTACAAGATAAGTTCCTGGAAAGACTCAAAGATGATTTTTTGAAGAAACTCCATAAGGAGCTCCAGGAGGAAATATGAGCATGATGAGCATGAGCATTATGACCGCACAATTCGTAGTTGCTACTCCGTGGTTGACTGAACTTGCGCAATCGTAGAGAGAACACAATGCATGGGGCTTGGGATTAGCTACCCATTCTCAATGTACACGTTTCGGGAGCTCAAATATCTAAAGTCAATAACGGCGCCGACCACATTCTTACGGCCATATAGGAATGGAAGGATTGTTAGCCCGACTCTCGTTGCTACTAAATACACAGTATGTAATTAAGAGTGGCAACACTGTCTGAATTGGAACAAAGTTCATCTGTCATTCCCATACAAAATCGTGTTCAAACGAGCAGGAGGCAGTCAAATGCGGCACTCTTAATTAAATACACTCTGGTTGGATGGTCTCAATTCGAAAAGGCTTTCATACAAGCAGTGAGCTACGACTTGCAAGCAACATATTGCAACTTCTAAGTGTTGCAAAAACGTGGAATGGAACATTGAACAATGAACAATGAACGGATTTACAATCTGTTGTCGCTAACGAAATCCTGATATCCTAAAGATTGTAACTGGAAAGGATCAAGACGATTGGATTAAAAATACCTGAGATATATCGGGGCAAAGTTGCCGTTTGAGGGTTGGTACTTGCACACAAACAAAATAAACTACCTCAAAAAAGATTAAAGAACTTAGCTTTGAGTACGAAGTTCAATTTTTTAACACACAACTCAATGAATGATATTATAAACAAAGAGAGCCAATCGGTCCCAAATTCTGCACAGTTGTTCAGGACCCAGAATGGCTTCGAAAAACCATTGATTTGAAAAAATGACCATGACGCCCCACTCTAATGTGTACACATTTTGTAGACACACTTTTTGGAACTTTGTTGTCCGCAACAGGTTCCATTCGACGGGGAATCCTGTCATATTGTTTGCTATTGAAAATTGGCCAGATCGGACTGTGGCATCAGAAGTTATGGCTAATATACAATTTTTTATGTCCAAAACAAAATCGTTTATATTTTTTCTGTATTTTCTGGACGAGAAAGGCACCAACACATAACGGAACTTGATTCATATCAATTCATGTGTACATTTGTTGTAGGATATCCTCAGTGCTTAAACGACATCCGGTGGGATTTGTGATCAACTGGAGCTGCTACACGAAAACTTGGGTAATTTATTTATAGGGGCATTACAAATTAAAAATTTGAAGATCTGTTGTTCAGATTAGGATTTTTAAGCTTGAAGTCAAATACCTTGGATTTGCTTTTTGAAAATATACCAATTTTAAAGAAGCACGTAAAAATACAATTTCCATTATTCAATTCACAATCTAACACCGATGATCACCCACATTCATATTTCAATTCTTTCTTGTTCGAGAATGTACCCCCCATTCCGACGAAACAATTGCTCAAACTCGTCCGCCACCTGTACCTTTCCGATAGCGAAACTGGTGGAGGTGGTGGGTGGATGAGATCTGCTCCGTTCGAACCCGCAAGGATGGTGCTTAGTACAAATCTACATATTTTATGAGTTTAATTCGAGACAGTAACACACCTCCTTTCATCCGACCTGTCAAGACTCGGTAAAATATTGATTCTACAGACAGGTCTTTGCGTTTCTGCTTTTCTTCGCCTTCAGCGCTGTCTGCAATCTGCAAGGTGTGAATACTTAATTCGGCAGGTGATTCTACATTAGGAAGTGTTTCAATTGAAATGGGGTTCCGTTTCCCACTCGTGGTACCAGTTGAGCAGTATCGATTTTCGTGGGCGAATTTCAGAGATTTGCTGAGGCATGTTAGGACGGTGTGTATTGGTTGCACACAGCGCTTCAGCGCCCGCGATGCAGCACCGTATTTTACAACTCGCCACCAATTGACCGCGGAGTTAATGCCCGTCCCAACAACCGGATTCCATGTTGTACACACCTTTATTTACGGACCGTGCTTAATAGATTATTTACATTAGTTTATTGAATACCATTTTCGTTGTTATCCCCATCGTTAATTGTTTGGACTAGATCCCTGTTCTTTCCCCTGACATGCGAGTCATTGAAACCATGTTTTGGGAAATCCAGCAACCGACACCGGTTATCCGAGAACCCCTTCCCTTCACGGCAACGACAACGACAACATCGATGCAAATGCTTCAAACCTTCAAACAATGCGTCCTGGCTGCACCCCAAACCGAGCCCCGCAGCAGAATAGCACAGACCTGTCGGTACACTTGCAGGGCTGGAAAGTTCGTGGAGTTCCACAGTTTTAGCAACAGGGTACCGATGCCGTTGCTGGTAGCCGTAGCAGTCACCCTCTGCGGGGAGTTGGCCAAACCGAACCGGGACAGGTGGAAGACCGGGAGTTGTGTTTTATTATTTGTTGATAATTTACAATCATGGTTTGCCGGTTTTGGTTTCCCGAAAATTGTCGACAATAAATTTCCTATCACCACAATGAAACCAGGTTTTAGCAGGGGGAGAGTGCAGTTACATGGGGGATTTTGGTTTGGGGGTGACAAAGGCAAAGTGGATTGCAGTTATGCTTATATTAATGTTTGTTATATGTACAGGGCAACAATGCACAAACATCCATATGCGGAGAGGTTCAGTAACAAAAATTAGTCTTTCAATATTAGAAATAACAAACAAATAAAACAAAAACGAACAATAGGTAATGCAATAGGCATAACAAAAACGTAGACGTAGAATTTGAATAGCAATGTGAAAAAAAAACTAATATAAAATAATAGAATATAGCATGCTTCTTCAGTGTGCAACCAGTTGCAGCGTCGCACTCCAGTTCGGTTTCAGTTTGACCTGGATGGTTTTCTTCAGAACTCCTGAAAACAAAGTATTTTTACATTTGCTCAACCTAAACGCAGCTGATCAAAAAACAAATCGATAAGTGAGGAAATTTGATCTTGTGATAATGGTACCGCTTCTTTGCACACCAGCTCTCCTAATCGTTCCCCCGAGCGCTATATTGAACAGTAGATTCGAGAGTGCATCACCCTGCATTAATCGATCTAAAGTAACAAATGATGTCGATATTTCATCCACAACCCTTACGCTTGATTTCGATCCGTCCAACGTTACACGAATCAGCCGTATCAGTTTCGCCGGAAAACCTTGTTCTAGCATAATTCATTCCGTTTCACTGGATCGTGCACTGCCTTGAAATTAATAAACTGATGATGTGTCTGCAAGATTCACTCACGGAAGATATCAAGGACTAGGCGAACCTGCCCGATCTCGCTCGGGTTTCATTATCGATCTGTCAACCATTTAGTTGATTGCAGCGTCGCACTCTAGATCGTTTTCGGTTCTAGCTTCAGAACTCATGAAACCGTTGCATTATAACAATTTTCCAACTTTCCCCGTCAAATTGATTAACTCTTAGTACGTACGAACACAGCTGATCACAAAACGAATCGATTAGAGAGCGAATCTCGCAAAGCGGTCCATCCGTTCATGAGTTAGATTGCCTCAAAAGAAATGTAAATTCATTTTTATATATAGAGATTTGTCTCAGGATAAACATTTGATATGTCGCTGATCGGCTCTCACGGAAACCTGCATAGTATTCGCCGACGAAGGACTCTTCAAGTGGTCTCAATCTGTTGAAAATAATACGGGACATAATCTTGTACGCGGAATTAAGGAAGGTTATTCCTCGGTAATTGGCGCTCTCCAGTCTGTGCCCATGAGGGCATCCAACCAGCTAGCAGACAATTCCCCGTCTTTCCGTATTTGAGACATAATATGGTGCAGAATTCCCTAAAGATGTTTACTGCCATGCTTGAGAAGCTCAGCCGGGAGTTGGTTTACCCCGCAGCCTTATAGTTTTTCAGCACTTAAATGGCTTTTCTAACCTCATCTAGTGTAGGCGACACCACAGCTTGGCCTTTCTGGCTAATGTTTAATCTGTTCACAGATGCACAGAAGTCTCAAAGTGTTGCTTCCACATGGAAGCCACTTCGGTTTTATCTGTCAGCAAATTCCCTTCTTGGTCGTTGCACATGACGGGAGATGTCACCGTCTTCCTCCGCACGCCATTGACAGTCTCATAAACCGTCTGAATGTCAGCACATCGATAACATCTGAAAGATAGCGCCCATACATCAGAACGTGGTCTATCTGGGAGATGCAGATGGGCTATTTGGCCGAATAAGTCATTTGGCCGAACAGGTCATTTGGTCGAGTAGTACGAATGAGTAATGTGGCCGAAAAGGTCATTTTGCCGTACAGCTATTTGACCGAAAAGGTCATTTGTTCGAATAGGTTATTTTGCTGAATAGGTCATTTGGCTGCAGAGATCAGGGTTTGGGACATTTGGCATAACACCATTTAGCATAGGGTCATTTGGCATAAAAGCCATTTTTCATAACAGTCATTCGGCATAACGGACATTTGGCATCATTTTGAACTGCAACAAAAAAATGCGTCAATTGGCATAACTGACATTTGGCATAATTTGGTACTGTGTAAAGGAAAAGATTATTTGATGTATTTTTTCACATATATAGAGTAGATCGAAGATTTGTTCTGAGAGATTTAGACTGATGGTAGACATTTTTCGGAAGGACGAACAAACAAACAAACAAACGAAACGGCAGAGCTACTTCCGAGAAAAGGATCAATCCATCATTGACATATACCAGACAAACGCCTACATTCAAAAGAAGATTCTCAACTCCCGTTGCTTGATGCCGGACAAACACCTACTTTTAAAGAAGGGATCAAAACCACCAGAGCCTTAATCCGGGCAAGGACCTACTTCTAAAGAAGGAATAACGAAACGCATTTAAAGAAGAGATCTCACCCACAATTGCCGTAATTTAAGCAAGCGCCTACTTCTAAAGAAGGGATCACATCCACCATTGCCCTAATCCATGCAAGCGACTACTTTTAAAGAAGGGATCATATCCATCGCTCGTTGCGTTCACTCTTGTTAGCCCCTTATTCCGGGCAAACACTTTATTTGAAGAAAATATCACATCCACAATAGCCCTAATCTGAACAAGCGCTTACTTTCAAACAAGGGATTGGATTCAATTAACCAATTTCCTTAATCCGGTCAAGCACTTATTTTTTAATAAGGAATCACATCGACCATTGCAAGCGCATCCCGATAGACGCTTTATTTTGAAGACGAAAACACATTAACCCGTAAATGCACAGGAGAACTTTTAATTTTGAAAAGTATCTCTGAGGTTTTAAAAGGTTTTTACTCGGAATTTTCACTAAAATCAAGGGGAATAGTTGTACTTTTAGGCACATTCAAACCCTAACCTCCGGGGGCAGCAGGGACTTTGTCCAAGGGCTTGACGACCCCTCCCCATGGCCACTGCGAGTTAGACCGGGACCATCGTCCCTAACCCCTAATCCCAAGGCGTCAAGCGACCCGTGCCGAGGTGATGCATGGCCAGGGGGGTGAAATAATAAGCTAGGCCTTTAACGGAGCCTGTGGGGTACCTGGGCACCCTCCACAGTAATTGTCCCTTACCGCGTCATGCTGGGCTCTGGCGTGGTGGACCTTTTTTCCCGAGCAACTCGTGGGACCAAAATGGAAAACCAAGTCAATTCTTCAATTAGTGGTAGTAGTGTAGGCGACAACCCCTTCGCAAGAGGGTTGTTCAGGTCTCCGCCTAGGAGGCCAGAGGCAATAGTCGGCAGCTCAGTGCGCAGCGCCAGCGTGGGTCGCTTAACCTTCATCTCGGCTAAAAAAAACGCCGGTAGGGGTTATTGACGGCCCATGGCTTGTGGAGGCGATGAACCGCAAACGCGATGGGCTTTCGGCCTTCGAGTTGGCGACGGAACAGCTGGACGCCATCATCGACTTTGCGTCATCGAAGCATAATACCAGTAAGGACCTCAAGAGGAGCTTGCAGAAACTTCGAAAGTCGATGCTGGACGCCAAGCTGGAGAGGGCGGTCGGGACGGCCAAGTGTAAACCCGTGAAATCCGTGGAGTCGAGGTCTACCCAGACTGAGGCTCAAGTATTCGCGTACTCGGGCAAGGTCGAATCGACCGAAGGCGTGCCAGCGAAGACGGTGGAACCAAAGTCTACCCAGACTGAGGCTCAAGTATTTGCGGGTACGTCGGGGGTGACTGCTCCAACGGAGCAGACACAAAAATGGGGGAGACAGTCTCCAGAGGATGAGCTCCCTGCGGGCCACTCCAAAACACGGAGGGTTACTACCCCGAACAAGGGTAGTGGGGCTGGGAAGCTAAACCCCGGCCAGGTACCTCCAAAACCGGGGGAGGAAGGACCTGGAAAGGTCCGTCCACCCAGGAAAGACGGTGGTAAGGGGTTACGGCAGGCTGAGAGCTCTCAGCCGCACCAGACCAGGGAAATAGAGGGGGATGACGCCTCCTGGACCCTGGTCAAGAACAAGAGGAAACCGAAGACGGCAAGGGCCGAAAAGAAGACCCAGGTGAATGAGGGTAGCAAGAAGTCTAGGGTAGGCGCCAATCGCTCCAGGGGCGATGCCCTAGTCATCACGGCGGACGAGGCTAAGTACTCGGATGTCTTGAAGGCGATGAGGAGTGACGTCAAGCTCGGTGAACTCGGCGCCGATGTACGTCGAATAAGACGTACCCGGATGGGCGAGATGATCCTCGAGCTGAAGCGGGGCGTCTCGCAAAAGGGCGGTGCCTACAAGAAGTTAGCGGAGGAAGTCCTAGGCGAGACGGTCAAGGTGAGGGCACTCACGACGGAGGTGAAGCTAAGGGTTAAAGACCTGGACGAGATCACCGAAGTCGAAGAGCTCGTCACGGCACTGCGGCGACAGTGTGAAGTGGAGACGCCCACCGCAGCCGTTCGGCTACGGAAAGGTCCGGCAGGGACGCAGGTAGCATTGGTTCGGCTATCTGCAGCGGACGCCTCCAAGGTAGTCAAGTTAGGAAGCGTCAAGGTGGGATGGTCGGTATGCCTTGTGGGCATATACGAGCAACCCGAAGTTTGCTTCAAGTGCCTGGAACCGGGGCACAAGCAATGGGACTGCAAAGGCCCTGACAGAAGCAATCTCTGCCGACGCTGCGGATTGGAGGGACATAAGGCACAATGCTGCACGAACCCTCCCAATTGATTTGTTCCAGCAAAGCTGTGAACAGCAAGCACCCAGGACCGGATTTAGACGGAAGGGGGCCCCGGGGCCGACGGTATGTGGGGGCCCCAAAATGTACAAAATAGGTTGGTTTTGATACTTAAGCTTTGTGGGGGCCCGGGGCCACGGCCCCCCCGGCCCCCCCATAAATCCGGCCCTGCAAGCACCCCATGGGGGGTTCGATGTGCCCGGCGTTTAAGCGTGCTGCAAAATCACAGTGCAGGTAACGCAGCTGGCTTGCTCGGCCTCGCCCGAGTGTTTGGTGTGCGCAGGTTTGGAGGAAACTTCGAAACACGTGTTGTTCGTGTGCTCACGTTTTCGCGCAATGCGTGACCACATGCTTGCCACATGTGGTCTGGACACTACCCCGGACAACCTAGTTCGGAGGATGTGTAAAGATGAAGTTGGCTGGAACGCCGTTTTATCGGCTATCGCCCAAATCGTCTCGGAGCTACACAGAAGGTGGCGCGTGGACTCAAGGATGGCTAGTTCAGGCGCAAATAAGAGGTGGTCCAAGGGATCGGAGTCGGCTTCAAGGGTCATACCGGTGGTCATGCTCTGTGGTCGAACTCGATCCTTTTATCGAACAAGTGGCCGCGTGAAGAACAACATGGTATCGTTGCTTTCGCGGCGTCGGTCAATCAAGCGGGTTCCGAGCCCGAGGACGGAAAGGGGCCCTCGTCAAGGCTGGGGCAGGCGTAGGCACCGCGTTGGCAAGCCCCTCTGTGTGCTGGCGAATAGGCCCTATCGCAGAAAGGTCAATTTGGGGTGCACGCGGCATCATCATTCTTGATACCAGTCGTGCAGAGGGAAGCGAAGTCGACCCTTCCCAACTTCCGAGGACATAGGGCGTGGTAAGGCCACCTGGAAAGCCGGCAACGGGCTGGCACGATACCATGGTGTTCTTCTAAAAAAGCGAGTTACGATGTTCGATGCTGCAAGGATACGCAGCTAACCTCGAGGGTGCGTTGTGCACTGGCCCCCCTTTGAAGCATTACTTTCTGGTTGTACCGAAGGGACTATGGGCTTGGCGGCAATGGAAACGGTTTAGCGGGTCAGGGATGTAGTCCTGCCTCCCTCGTTTGCTGCTGGAGGTGATCCCTAACCCCGCACTTCCTGGACAACCCAGGATGTCTGTTGAGCAGATTCCCCCTCCATTGTTTAGGAAGAAAAAAAAACCCTAGCCTCAGGACCCTCCCCCCTTTTTATGGTTGAGAAAACTAGGTGGCCCAAAAACGTAATTTTAGGCAGTGATATACTAAACTGGTCATATTTGGAGATTTAATAGTCTGTTTAACAGCCCGTATGCACAGAGCTATTCAATATGATTCAATTGTATGTGATTTGTGCAAATAATGTAACAAAAACTTTTTAATGTCTCCAATACATCTGGCAGATTGTGGTGAAGTTTCTCTGAATAAATTAAAATTTTACGAACGTTCCACCATTAAAATATGTCCGACTCAGATGTTCTAGGCTCTCCAAATTATTTGGGAGTTGAGTTTAATTGGTCTACCATGTCAACTACGCCTGATATCAAACCGACAGCGACCCAGCGTGTCCATATAGGTCCTTAGAGGTCATGCAAATGCATCACCAGTCAAATAAGTCCAACGCAGATGTTCTAGGTTCTCCAAATTGTCCGGGAGTTGAGTTCAATTGGTCTACCAGGTCAACTACGCCTGATCTCAAACCGACAGCAACCCAGCGTGTCCATATCAGTCCTAAGAGCCCATGCGAATGCTTCATCATTCAAATAAGTACAACGCAGATGTTCTAGGTTCTCCAAATTGTCCGGGAGTAGAGTTCAATTGGTCTACGTTTCCCTGGACAAACCATAAATCCAATGGAGAGATAAATATTATCATTGCTTCATACTTGACTATTGCATGCTTTCTACGAATGGATTATGTCTTTTTAATGTTATTGTCAAGCTGTATTATATTCACCATTCCGGGTTCTTCCAGCACCACTTAGTCCAGTAACTAATTTTATGAACACAAAAAAATACAATGTGTACGCTATGCCAAATGACCCTCACTTTTGTCGCTATCCAGAGTTATGCCAAATGTCCGTTATACCAAATGACAGGGTTTAAATCCAAAGGAGAATGAGAAAATCTCTCATTTATCATGTCTGTATACACTCTCGATAGGTAGCATTCCGTGAGAGACGTTTTTCGGTAGCTGTTATGATATTAAACTGATTCGGGGGACTACAACCCAAGATAAGTTTCTTCTAATAATCCCCAATTGCGATGGGAACCGGTTCTAATGATGCATTTTAACTTGTTTTACACAGCTGTGCGAAAAAAATATGATCCCCAACATAAAATGAGCGAGAAAAAAGCGTTTTATACATTGGCGTAACAAGCCCCGATTCCTAGAGGCAGCTATGGGAAAACTCACTCACTCACACGAACCACGCAGATTTAAAATCCCTATCCATCACCGAACACACGATTGCAAAATGAATGCTACTCAACCCAACAGCTAACCAACAAACGATTCATACCTACTGAGTGCCTCCCCAGCAGGAATAAGTGAAACCAAAGATAGTGCGAAAAGAAATCGAGAGATGAGGATAAACCGATGTGTAGTGAGTGCAGCAGAAAATGCTGAGTTGGACTCAGAAGATTGATTCAATTTAGACTCAATGATTCGTTTTGCGGGCTGAATCTTTCTGGTGAATCCTCACTCACCACTCAATTGCGATTTAGTTCGTTTACGAACCGAATGTAAACAAATACTCGGCTATGCATCATTTGCTATCTGTGGGAAAGATTCGGTGGTGAATTTTGTCTGTTTGTTTTTGGCACGATTCGTTACTAACTGAAGCCAAACGGTAGACAATCGAAATCGAAAATATTGGAAGGGCTCGTGTACGTTTGTTTAATTTGCGATTGTGTGTAGAGGTGAGTGAAAGATTAACGCTAAATGAACCGATTTTTCCCATGCCTGCCTAGAGGGGGCTATAGGCCCTTCATTTATTTTCTCTATTTTGAGCTTTTTTTTAAAAATTCTTGAATATTTTAACACTTCATTAAGTTATCTGGGGTGATGTGATAAATATGGTCCAACCACCTAAGGCAATTCCGGATCAATCACACACTGCAACATTCCTCCTGGGATTCTGACGAGAATCCTCCATGGATCCCGATGACAATCCTTTAGTGATTCCGACGGGAATCTCCAGACATTTCGACAGAAATCATCCAAGCGTACCAAATGGACCCTCTAGGGATTCTGAAAGGAATCCACCAGGGATTCCGACGAAAATGTTCCAGGGAGTCCGAAGGAAATGATCCTGGGAATCCAAAGCCTCCCGGAATGTCGACGGGATTCCGACGGGAATAAAATTACAGGGATTCCGATGTGAATATTCCAGGAATTTGAACGGGAAGTTCCAGGGATTCAGACGGGAATGTTCCAAAGAATCCGACGGGAATGTTTCAGGGGTTCCAATGAGAATCTTCTAGAGATTCCGAATCGAGTCCTCCAGGAATTCCGACGAGAGTATTCTAGGAATTCCGACGGGAATACTCCAGGAACTCCAATGGGAATGTACCAGGAGTTTCGTAGGCAATGTTCCAGGGATGTAGAAGCAAATTGTCGAAGAATTCATAAGCAATCTGTCGAGGGATCCCGAAGCCAGTCGTTGAGGAATTCCGAATCAAGCCTCCAGGGATTACGAAAAGATTCCACCAGCATTTTCGAAGGGAATGTTGCAGCAAATAGTTGGGGGATTCCGAAGTAAATCATCGAAAGATTTCGAAGCAATTCGTCGAGGGACTCCGAAGCAAATCGTCGAAGGAATTTAAAACAAATCGTCAATGAATTCCGAAGAAAATCTCCTAAAAATTCCGAAACAAATCTTTGTACGATTCCGGAGGCATTCCGATGCAAATCAATGAGAGATTCTGAAGCAAATCCTCCATCAATTATAAAAGGTATCCCCCATAGATTCGCAAGGGTATCCCTCAACAATACCGAAAAGAAATTAGTGTGAATTCTGGATTCCGGTTGGAATACTTCAATGATTTTGTAAGAAATACTTTATTCTACTCGAATTCTGATGGGAATTTCTTTCGGATTTTGAAGAGAATCCTTCTCGAATGCTGATGGGAAACTTTCTCAGAAATGGAAATCAAGCTCATTTGTCTTCCACTCATTTCATTATGATAGAATGAATATCGGAAATAACTCTTTTGTCTTCAAACTCTTTCAGTAATTCATTATGCTATATGTTGCAAATTGATATCACTGCTAAGTGCGAACTAACTTTTCAATCCTAGGGAAGAGGGGCTAAGTTTTTCCTAGGGCTATTTGATTTAGAAGTACTTTCTTATGGATTTTAGTAGCAGATACGAACCCAATCTTGTAAGTAAGTAATCTTGTGAATAAATACGAACAATATTATTTTTAAAAGCTCGTATCTGTTTTTCGAATTTATATAATATGAATATACAAAAAGAAAATAATCACATAAAAGACGTGCCTAAAATTCAAGGCTGTTTGATTTAGATTCATCAAAATATCCCTATCACAGCCCAAGCGAACCATTTTAAAACGCCTCAATTGCGGACAGCTTGTTTTTGCCAAGCAAATACGCATCTCGAAAAGACCATTATTTACATCCCCCCTGGAAAAGCATATTTGCCTGCTAATATTTGCCCAGCTGAGCTCGATTCCCGATGACCCCGGCTAGTTGGCGGGTTCGTTGGTTGGTTGGTTGGTCGATCAACGGGCGGTCCTCGGTATGGCAACGTCTGGTTGCATGTGTTGACTGCCACTTCCGTTTGCCGCGAGGGCTACTGGTGATGCGTAACGTCTCGCGATATATTTCAAATGTTCACCAATTCGCACCAAAGCTCAAAAGTTTAACAAGTCGTAAAAAATAAGACTTGTTACAGTTAAATCATATCAGTTGAAATTACGTTGCTTTGTCAAGAAATTTTGCGCATTTGTTTCTAACAAAGGTGATCCTTTTCCGTTCTGGTTCTAGATTAGTTACAATCAGACTTTGATGCATGCTGAAACTATTCTATTCCAAACATGGAAATCACTACTCATAGAAATTTCAGCTGTCGCCCGTGCAAAAGTTGAATGCATTTAAATAGAACACTTAGCGTGAGCATCAGCAAGCATCACATAATTTGCGAAATGTGCTCGCTAGCTGTTCGTTCAGTCAGGTTCATACATATATGGGATGTGTGGGAATGCGGGTTTTCGTTAAATATACAAACCCCGGATTTTGACGCCCTTCGTTCGACCGAATCATAGACAGCGCGCGATGCTTGAAGCCCTAGCCGAAGCAGACTACGGGCGGAATGTATTATTCAGCTAAAAGGCACACGCCAGCAATTGATGCTTAAACTGGAGGCTGAAGTCGAGTGGTGGGGAAAATATGGAGTAGGGACGCAAAGGGGGATATGTCATCTAATTATTATGCAAACAGGGAGCGACAGGAGCATTTTCGAATAAATAATGCAATCATATCATTGTGTGCTCATCCAGGACAGAAAAGATACGTACGTATCCCAGCGAAAAATGCGCTTGCGATGAGACATCCAATGAAAATGTGAATTTTGCGTCGCGTCAGATAGAACCAAGACCAACCAATACATTTCGGGTCTATGTTTTTTACGAAAAATTGCATTTTTTTCTGCACGACTTCAATGCAGCACAATCTTTTGGCGGAGTCCTAAAATTTAGCATGGTAAAGTTTGAACTTGTGTGAATTTTTAACATCAATGCGATCTTTGCAATTAACTCCCTTTTCCTCGAAACACATTCAGCGATCGTGTTTTGATAGCATGTTTTCGGCATCAAACTTTACACTGCTTTGATAGAAAAATTCACCAAAATTTAAATGATGTTCTATTCGATTGAATTGAAATCAGGTCAATTGGAAGAACACATCATTATATGGGCAAACAATCCTTTTGTGTATAAAGGCTATAAATTAATAATTCGTCCAGAACTATTTGGACTTCATTGAGTAGTGATTTTTTCCGACGAGTAGAGAGAAGTTCCTCAACCTGACGGAGTGGATTTATGCACTCGCTGGGCTACAGTAGCTTCCGCAAAACGTTAAAGAACGGCAGCGAGAAATGGTGTAACTAGAAAGCTTCCTGTGTTCACCGGAAGGCCAGAGGATTGGCCATTATTCATCGGTTCCTTTGATGCATCCAATGAAGCATGTGGTTTCAAAGACGTTGAAAACCTGGTGCGGCTGCAGGACAGCTTAAAGGGGATGGCATTGGAAACCGTTCGGGGCCAGTTAATGTTTCCGAATTCCGTGCCAAAGGTGATCAGCAAGTTGCGACAGCTGTATGGCCGGCCTGAGCAAGTACTACATAGCCACTTGGAAAAAGTACGCAAGCTGGAACCGCCGAAAGCTGACATACTTAGCATTTCTAGATGAAGGAACCTCTGCTATGTCGTATTCCAGCCGAAAACGGCTGAATGGAATCCGCCGTTGAAGAGCGGTGCGACTGTTCGTTTTAAAATTCGACAACAAACTGACGGTGCAATCTTCGTCGTTGCTACTCAACCCGATGGCGCTACCAACACCATCTCACACTGCACAATCATGCACTCAATCATGCACAGATTCTTTCTCTATCGTGATTAGTGCATATGCAAAATTGAGAGTTCGAATCAAGTTTAATGTAAAGCTTGTAACGATGTACGGTAAATTGGGGCACGCGAAATATGTGATTTCACGATAGGTATATTTGATTGCTTATGTTTAATGTACTATCCGCAATAGCAGAATCAAATCATAGTCTAGAACCACTTATACAAACTAAAATCATTAGCCGCTTACTCTGAATACTACATCTTTCTCCTTCCCTACTCTTTGAACTTTGTAAGAATACGATTTCAATTTTATAAATATTTCATTATAAAGAAAAATCATAGCCAAATTGCTTCAAAATAAATTAAAACAATTCTTAATATTGTAGTACCATCAACATCTAATGCAAAGAAGAACAAACTTGATATGTTAAGTACCGTCATATTTTTGCAAAAACTAATAATGATTGTGGGTCACATTTTAATTTTTTTTCGGAATTCTACTTGCTCTTGCACAATTCGGAATACATAAAAAATGCCCGGAGTCCCGCTTGGTACTCGCAAAGAGCAATCCTCTATAGAACTTGCAAACGTAGTCCTACGTCAACATTCTTTGGGGGTTTTACTCACTTTGGAATAAACAAAAAAATGCCTCGGAGTCCATTTGCAAAATGTATTCCTTCATAGAAGCCACAGATGGAATCCTACGTCAACATGTCTCGGAGTTCTACTCGCTCCGGAACGAACAAAATTGCCTCGGAGTCCTGCTCTGCATTCGTGTGGTGTTCTATAGAATACCCAGACGAACATGTTTAGGAGTTGCATCGGAGTCCTGCTCTGCATTCGCAAATTATACTCTTCTATAGGATACACAAACGATGTCCCACCTCAAAATGCCTTGTAGTTCTACTCGCTCCGGAATAACCAAAAATGCTTTGGAGTCCTTCACATTCGCAAAGTGTACTCTTCCATAGAATACACAGACGTATTCCTACGTCAAAATGTCTCGGATTTTTTAATCACTTTGGAATGAACACAAAATGGAATAAACACAAATTTTCTCGGAGTCGTGCTCTGTATTCGCAAAGGTCCTCTATAGCATACCCAGACGTAGGCCTACGTCAACATGCCTCGGAGTTCTGCTCGCTCTGAAATAAACAAAAATGCCTCGGAGTACTTCACATTCACAAAGTGTACTCTTGTGTAGAATACACAGACGTAGTCCTACGTCAATATGCTTCGGCGTTCTACTCGCTTCAGAATAAACACGAAAATGCCTCGAAGGTCGGCTCGCATTCACAAAGTGTACTCCACATAATACACAGACGTAGTCCAGCGTCAACATGTCTCGAAGTCCGAAAAAGAAACAAAAAATGTCTCGGGATCTTGCAATGCATTCGCAAAGTGTACTCCTCTATAGACTACCCAGATGGAGTAATACGTCAAAATGTCTCTGATGTTTACTCGCTCCGGAATGAACACAAAATGCCTTGGAGTCCTGCTTTGCATTTTCAAAGTAAACTTTTTTTGTTGAATACACAGACGTAGCCCTACTTCAACACGCATCGAAGTTTTACTCGCTCCGGAATAAATACGAAAATTCCTCGACGGTCTGCTTCGCATTCACAAAATGTACTCTACAGACGTAATCCTACGTCAACATGCCTCGGAGCTCTACTCGCTCCGGAATGAACAAAAAAAGTCTCGGACACCTGCTCTGTATTCGCAAAGTGTGGTCCTTTATAGAAAACCCGGACGTAGTCCTACGTAAAAATGCCTCGGATTTCCACTCGCTCCGGAATCAACAAAAAAATGCCTCGGAGTCCTTCACATTCGCAAAGTGTACTCCTCTATAGAATACACAGCCGAAGTCCTATGTCTACGGAATGAACACAAAATGTCTTGGAATCCAGCTTCGCATTTGCAAAGTGGTCACAGACGTAGTTCGACGTCAACATGCCTCGGAGTTTTACTCACATTCACAAAAAAATGCCTCGGAGTCTGCATTCGCAAAGTGTACTCCTCTATAGAATACCCAGATGCAGTCCTACGTCAAAATGTCTCTGATGTTTACTCGCTCAGAAATGAACACAAAATGCCTTGGAGTCCTGCTTTGCATTTTCAAAGTGTACTCTTCTTTTGAATACACAGACGAACCCCTACTCCAACATGCCTTGGAGTTCTACTCGCTCCGGAATAAACACGAAAATGCCTCGGAGTCCTTCACATTCGCAAAATGTACTCCTCTATAGAATACACAGTCGTAGTCCTACGTCTACGGAATGAACACAAAATGTCTTGGAATCCTGCTTCGCATTTGCAAAGTGGTCACAGACGTAGTTCGATGTCAACATGCCTCGGAGCTCTAATCGCATTCACAAAATAAAATGCCTCGGAGACCTGCTCGTTCCGGAATAAACAAAAAAATGCCTCGGATTTCCACTCGCTCCGGAATCAACAAAAAATGCCTCGGAGTCCTTCACATTCGCAAAGTGTACTCCTCTATAGAATACACAGCCGAAGTCCTATGTCTACGGAATGAACACAAAATGTCTTGGAATCAAGCTTCGCATTTGCAAAGTGGTCACAGACGTAGTTCGACGTCAACATGCCTCGGAGTTTTACTCACATTCACAAAAAAATGCCTCGGAGTTCTAATCGCATTCACAAAATAAAATGCCTCGGAGACCTGCTCGTTCCGGAATAAACAAAAAAAATGCCTCGGATTTCCACTCGCTCCGGAATCAACAAAAAATGCCTCGGAGTCCTTCACATTCGCAAAGTGTACTCCTCTATAGAATACACAGCCGAAGTCCTATGTCTACGGAATGAACACAAAATGTCTTGGAATCAAGCTTCGCATTTGCAAAGTGGTCACAGACGTAGTTCGATGTCAACATGCCTCGGAGCTCTAATCGCATTCACAAAATAAAATGCCTCGGAGACCTGCTCGTTCCGGAATAAACAAAAAAATGCCTCGGATTTCCACCTCTCCGAATCAACAAAATGCCTCGGAGTCCTTCACATTCGCAAAGTGTACTCCTCTATAGAATACACAGCCGAAGTCCTATGTCTACGGAATGAACACAAAATGTCTTGGAATCCAGCTTCGCATTTGCAAAGTGGTCACAGACGTAGTTCGACGTCAACATTCCTCGGAGTTTTACTCACATTCACAAAAAAATGCCTCGGAGTTCTAATCGCATTCACAAAATAAAATGCCTCGGAGACCTGCTCGCTCCGGAATAAACAAAAAAAATGCCTCGGAAACCTGCTCGTTCCGGAATAAACAAAAAAAATGCCTCGGAGACCTGCTCGCTCCGGAATAACCAAAAAAAAATGCCTCGGAAACCTGCTCGTTCCGGAATAAACAAAAAAAATGCCTCGGAGACCTGCTCGCTCCGGAACAAACAAAACAATGCCTCGGAGACCTGCTCGCTCCGGGATCATGTTTTATTCAACACTCGAAGACCTGCTCGCTTCGGTATTTTTTTTCTATGATTTCGGAGGCCTGCTCGCTCCGAAATCCACAACATGAGAGCATACTTACCATTTAGTAACTAGCACATTAATGGATGTGGCAAGCACCATTTTCATGCGCTAGTTACAAATATAAAACCAAACACTACCGACTGCGACATGTCGTATTCCAGCCGAAAACGGCTGAATGGAATCCGCCGTTGAAGAGCGGTGCGACTGTTCGTTTTAAAATTCGACAACAAACTGACGGTGCAATCTTCGTCGTTGCTACTCAACCCGATGGCGCTACCAACACCATCTCACACTGCACAATCATGCACTCAATCATGCACAGATTCTTTCTCTATCGTGATTAGTGCATATGCAAAATTGAGAGTTCGAATCAAGTTTAATGTAAAGCTTGTAACGATGTACGGTAAATTGGGGCACGCGAAATATGTGATTTCACGATAGGTATATTTGATTGCTTATGTTTAATGTACTATCCGCAATAGCAGAATCAAATCATAGTCTAGAACCACTTATACAAACTAAAATCATTAGCCGCTTACTCTGAATACTACATGCTACTATTATTGAAAGATCATTAGCTGATCAATTGGAAGCCAAAGGTGTCAGCCAGTGGCTGGGAACCTGTTGGCGACAGGTAGCATGTGTGATATTCATGCAAGGTGACAGGTGAGGTGACAGAGAGTTGAAAGCTGAGACGTGAGAAATGATTGGATGCGTGACCAGTCAACAGGAGCAGGAGAGGTCGTTGACGGAGTCATTCATTTCATTTATTTAGTTAACATCTAAACAGATAACACTGAATCAACAATTTGACGCCACAATGCACGGTTCGAGGCCGCATCTCTCCATCCTCGGATACGCCCCACGCTCGCCAAGTCGTTCTGCACCTGGTCTGCCCATCTGCAGAACGACTTGGCGAGCGTGGCGAGCGACTTGACGGAATCATATAGTCAACAAAAACAAACATTGATGTCAATGTGGAGAGTCGGCGAGTTAGAGGTATGGGAATAAGAGTTAGAAATAAGAATATCGGCTCGAAAGTGAATTAGAAAATAAGAGAAACCGTGGTGATTAGAATTCGGGATTGCTGGACGAAGGTGATGAAGGAACTATTTCTTTTCTTGTATAAGTAGTATTAAGTAATTATTAGCTCACAAAAGTAAATGAAATATATTTTAGTTTTGAGTGCGCCGTAAGGCTACTACAAAGAACTAGTAAGCTTCTTCCAATCCCGAACAGAATTTCTTAGTCGGAAATCTTTACGAAATTCCCTTTGAAGAATTCTCGAAATTCCTGCAGAAATTGGTTTAGGAATTCCCTCGAACTTTTTCAGGAATTTCTAAAAGAATTTCTTCCAGTAATTCCTATAGAAATCTTTCGTTTTTTTCAAGGAATTCTTTCGGACATTCCTCCGGTAATTTAATTACCTAGTATTAAACCTTCGGATATTCCTTAAAAAATCGGAAGTCACTTCAGAAATTCTTTTAAGAATAAATCGGAAATTACTATAAAAGTTCTTTCGTAAATTTCATCTGGAAATTCCTTTGAAATTTTCTTTACAAACTATTCTGAAAATTCCCCTATTATTAGGCTGACCAGATCATTTAGATGAAAAAACGGGACAAACGCACTTGCAAAATGGGACATGTCAAAAACCCTTGTGATAAAATTCAAGAGTTGTGGAAATCTCAAAACTGGTGGGCTTAATTTTCATTTTCCGTGTAAGAAAATGAAGAAATATTTTAGAGTGAATCATTCATCACCATAACCTTATATTGTATTAAGTTAGTTGTGGAAAAACACTGAACTGAACTACAAATATTCCACTCTTCAAAGGGGCGCGGACAAAAACACGAAGGAACAAAAAACTCGGTATTTTTCACCCGTTTCGGCCCGGGCTACAATTTCAAATTGTAAAATCCACCGTTCTCTTGTTTTTCGACCGATTTGCATGAAATTTGGAGGAAATATGCAATAAACTCTATATTTTTGTGTAGATGTATTGATTTGGTGATTGGATCCTTGGGTACGGTTTGATCGAGGGGGTCCCCTGGGTCAAATGTGGTCAAAAATAGGTCAACTTCCTTTTAATCGTAGATAACTAGTAGTAAGGGGCCGTCCAGAAACCACGTGGTCATATAGGGGGAAGGGGGGGGGGGTTGGAAAATGACCACGATAAGCCACATGGGGGAGGGGGGGTGTTGCTCTCGAACCACGTGGTTTTTTTTTAACACGAAAGATTTTGGTAAATAACAATAGCGGTGTAAAAAATACAAATCATCAAAATTTAATGATTTAATCCATTAAACGCAAAGCGAAGGGCCGATGCCCACGTAGCGTCTTTTCAACTCAGTGTTAAAATGAATTTAGCATTAAGCATCGAGAAAACCCGGTAACGCAGCGTCGGTCGCAACGCCGATGCATATCTGAGTTATTTGGCCAACTTAGCTTTAGATCCTATTTCCATAAAAAATAAACGAAAAAGCAGGTTGCGTTTCAGTCTCAATTTTCACCAAAAAATTGGGAAAGAAAAATGAAAAATATTTTTTAAATTTCCGCCGCAGATGGTTTTTGGCATCACGCCGCCGACACTTTTGCATCAGCGGACTACAGCTACAATTTTGAAAACTGTTCATGTTTTTACAATAATTCAAGAAAAATCTTCAAAAGAATGTCTTGTGGATATTCAGGAAAAATCCAGTAAAAAAATTTCCTGTAAAAACTTTGACCTTACTTCATACAATCCTGATAAAGTGCTAGCATTCAGAATGTTTTTTGAACAATTCTCTCTGGAAAATTTTGCTACAAATTGGTCATGAAAAAAAAACAAAATATCGCCAGTGTAAATGCCGAAAAAAATTCCATGTGAATTCTGTCTGAAAATTCAAAACAGTCTCGTGGGAAATACATATAATTTTTGGTGGAAAAAAATGTTCATATTTTCATATTTTTTTTACATTCTAATGAATTTCTTCGACAAGTTCTTCCGAATCTTCACCAGAAATTCTATTTCATTTCCAAAATAAGTTTTTCGAGCATTTTAGGGAGTGCACTTCAAAATGTTTAGTCTCCAGTTAGCCTTACGAGCAAAGGCATAGGATTGCCAATCCTGAGATGACGAGTTCGATTCTCGTTCCTGTCTAGGATGTTTTCGGGTGTCAAACATTGTCGACACCCTAGGTATAATGTATCCTTCGTACTTGCTACACAAGATATATAATCGTAGAATTGCTGGCATTTAAAACTTTCAATTTATAACTGAGGAAATGCTAATAGAATAAACTAAGTTGAAAAGCAGACCAACTTCCAGTTGGAATATGGAGCCATAGAAGAAGAAGAAGACTTCTAAATTTTTCAAGAAAAAATCTTCTGAATTTTCATGAGAAATTAAATAGCCAATGCCACATGAAACACTTTGATATTACCGTTGATTTTTTGTTTTTGGATTTTTGTTTTCAAATTTGGAATTTTGAAATGAATTTTTTTACGCTCTTTGTGAGTTCTATCACATTTTTTTAAATTTTCCAAATATTTTTTTTATTCGAGGCATTATTTAGAATTTCCACGGAAGAGTCTATGGATTATCTTCAAAAAATACTTTGGATTTTCAAAGAATAAATCTTTAGAATTCTCAAGGTTCGTGTTTTTTTTAATTTGCACCATAAATTCTTCCAAAATTTCATGGAAATTCATTATTCTTCGGAAAGTCCTTTTGATTTCTTCGTAGGTTCAGCTAAACATTGCTTTTAAATCTTTACCATGCAAAGAAGTTAACAAGAAATTATTTAAAAATTTTAAGGAATTTTCACATCAGAAAATCTTTAAAATTTTGATTTAATTTTCTAAGGAATTCCGATTGGAATTGCTTCTAAAGTACAACCTTCACAAGTACTACAAAAGTGCATTTTTTTGTTATTTCCACTTGTAAAAACATCGAAATATCCTCGGGAAATTCATTATTGGTGTTTTAGATGAACTTTTTTTCGATTTTCTACTGGAAAATCTTAGGAATTTCCATCGGAAATATTTTGGTATACTCCAAATAATTTCTTTTGGAAATTAAAAACTGCTGAAAATTTCTAAGATTTTTTTGAAAACGAAAAAAATTTCCATTGGAAATTTAGAAGAATTTCCTTTGAAGATTCATTAAATTTGCCCAGGATTTTGAAAAAAATCTTTAGAGATTCTGTAAAAAAAGTAAGCTGGATTTTTTTTCTAATTTATGCCGGAAGTTCTTCGGAATTTGATGTTTATTGGAATTTTCATGCATTTAGGATCCTTCTACGGATTCTTCTAGTTCTTCAAAATTTCTACCGAACCTTTTTTAGGAACTTTTTCACAGAATTTCAAAAAAAAAATCGTTGAAATACTGAAGATTTTTCCGTGGAGACTCCGAAGAATTTCTTCTAACCGTTCTGAAGGGTTTCCCTTGCAACTCCAGAATAATTATTCTTGAAAATTAGGAAGATCTTGGAATTTAAAATTCATCCAAGCAATACATGTAGGCAATTATTTAGGATTAAGAAGCCTAGTTCTTATGATATTGAATAATTAGGCTAACTGATCAAAAAATTTAATAATCCCCCAAATTAGAACGTTTAGGTGCATTTTAAATTTTTCGATCAATAATGCACAAAATTCTAGTAGTGCGTATGAAAAAGGTTATGACATAGAGAAGTTTGCATTTAAAAAATCAACATGAAATTCTAAATAAAATGCTTTTTAAATTCATAAAAGGGTCTTAGAACTAAGAAGAGTCCGGCGATATGAAAAAAAGTGGCAGTGTTCCAGAAAAAAACACTCCAATTCCTAAAACAATCTAGGGTAATAAATAGTGTTATAATAACGATTGAAATTGAATTCCAAAACAAATCTCAACCCTTTCAGGACGGATGGGTCATATATGCCCAGCGTTTTAGATTGGCTATTAAATCACAAAGAGAGCTAGACCACCATTTTCTTCAGTAAAATTGTTCATCTAGATATTGGTTTTACAGAAAAAAAAATATGGGAGCTCAAATTTGACTGACCCTGAAAACTCAGTTATCCGAAACTTTGGGAAGATTTCGATTCTAAGAGCATGCAAATGAAGTTGAAATGTTTGAATCATTCTGAACACTCAGATAAGATGGGTCATCCTGAACGTTAAGCCAGTGATTGCTCTCAAGTTCAGCCCACGACTTCTCGGGTGATCAATCATGACATTTGCAATGTCCTCATCATCGGTATGTACCCAATCCGATGAAATAAGCATATGATCCTAATTTCCATTAACATGAGATCTAAGAGACAAGGTACCCAAATTTATCTTGAGTCAACATCAAGCTGCACAATGACTATGCCTTTTTTGTAGGGCCTTAGAAGCACTGGGTTCACGGACTTGAATGATTAAGTAGTTCAAACATTACGACTTCCAGGACGTTTTTTTAAAACCTAAAAGTTTTGTATAACCTAAGTCGAGTCAAGTACGAAACACTGAAGACGACCTTACTGTTGAGGTCGAAATACGTATCTGTCAGGGTACAATCAAGTGGTGGAATTAAATGGGAAGGTACGAACTCGTCTTATGACAAGTAAAGACATTCCATTAAAAAGCTCAACATAATTTTTTTAACTAAAAAGTCTGTAGTAGCTTGTACAAATAACAATTGCCATATCAACCCAATGGACCTAATGGGATATTATATCATACATCATTCATAATTTGGTTAATTGGATAAATCGAATGATCCGAACTCCAAAATGATAATTGACCTAAAATACATTCATTCTTCTATGAGTCCACCATTGACTGAAGCATATTCGAGATATGGAATAGAAGTTCCTTGGGAAATTATTCGAAAGACATCAGAGAGAACGAGCAAATATGTCTAGTATGGCATCATTGGATTCCACGAGTCAATATCAAAATAAAATTTCAATGAAGAATTAGAAATGTTGAGAGATGAGCCAGCTCTAGATTATTTATTAGAGAGAAAATAGAAGCTTCGAAATAATGAAAATTTATAATTTCCATGCTGGGTTTTAGTTTGATTTTGAATCAGTTGAAATTGTCCATCTTCAAAATTGATCGGATTAACCATATGTTTTAGTTACATAGGTTTTTTTTAAATTTTTGTGCTTGAAAAAAAAAACCACGTGGTCAAGGGGGGGGGGGGAGGTGGGGTCTGCCAAATGACCACAATAAACCACATGGGGAGAGGGGGGGGGGGTGAAAATCTTCAAAAATATGACCACGTGGTTTCTGGATGGCCCCTAAATGCTCTTAATAATGATGCAATTGTTTTTATTCATCATTTTGCAATAGTGGGAATGGAAACTGCACGTTTGGACCTCCAAAATCCGGTTACAGATGTTCCGGGAACCTGGTTCCCCCAGGGAAGTGGTCACTTTTCGAGTAGCAACGCAAATACAATAGAAGACATTTGCAGAACATCTGGGCATTTTGGCCACTTCCGGAGGTTCTCTGGGAACCTGATGCCCCAAGGGAAGTGGTCACTTTTTGAGTAGTACTGAAACCCAGCTTGCGACACATCGAACTCCATGATTTTGCAATGCAAATTCAATAGAAAACATTTGTAGAGCATGTAGGCACATTGGCCACTTCCGGAGGTTCCCTGGAGACCTGATGCCCCAAAGGAAGTGGTCACTTTTTGATTGATTCTGAAACCCAGCTTGCGACACATCGAACGTCATGATTTTGCAATGCAAGGAGTCATTTGAAGAACTTATGAGCGCATTGGCCACTTCCAGAGGTTCCCAGGGAACCTGAAGCCCTCAGGGAAGTGGTCACTTTTTGATTGATTCTGAAACTCAGCTTGCGACACATCAAACATCATGATTTTGCAACGCAAGTACAATAAAAGTTATTTGCAGAACATCAGACCATGTTGGCCACTTCCGGAGGTTCCCTGGGAACCTGATGCCCCAAGGGAAGTGGTCAATTTTTGATTGATTCTGAAACCCAGCTTGCGACACATCGAACTTCATGATTTTGCAACGCAAATGCAATAGGAAACATTTGCAAAACCAGCTTTGTGCAGCATGGTGTTGCTTCTTAGCCGCGCATCTTTTCAAACGGCTAAGGAAGGCCCCAAAATATCATATAGTATATTTACCAGTAGAAAATAGTGGCCAATGTATCTAGATGCTGCGTAAGTATCTTTCATTGAATATGTGTTACAAAACCATGATATTTGATGTATTGCTATATAGCTTTCAAAACCACCTAACAATGTTCACTTACCTTAAGACCAGGTGCGTAGCCACGGGGGGAGTTTTGGACATTATCCCCCCCTAGAGACAAAATTTTTAGAAGAAAATTTATTTTCGAACCCTCCCAAATATATATTTTTTTCAAAACGGCTTCCAGTGAATGACTTCCATGTCCCCAGATGCTCTGCAAATGACTTCAACTTATTTATGTTAAAAAATCATCAAGTTCGATTTGTCGCAAGCTGGGTTTCATAATCACCCAAGGTTGTGAAATGCAGTATATTTACAGGAAACCTCCGCAATAGGTCATTGTGCCCAGATACTCTGCCAATGTCTTCGTCTTGTCAAAATTTGATGTGTTGTGAGCTGGGTTGCAGAAACATTCAAAAAGCGACCACTTCACTGAGAGCTCCAGCTTCCCAGGGAACCTCCTAAAGTGGCCAACGTGCCCAGATGCTCTGCAAATGCCTTCTAAGGAATTTTGTTGCAAAATCATGAAGTTTGATGTTTTGCAAGATGGGTTTCAAAATTACTCAAAAAGCGACCACTTTTCTGAGGGCATCAGAATCCAAGGGAATCTCCGGAAGTGGCCAATGCGCTCAGATGTTCTGCAAATGTCTTCTATTGTATTTGCGTTGCAAAATCATGAACTTCGATGTGTCGCCAGCTGGATTTCAGAATCACTCAAAAAAGGCATCAGGTTCCCAGGGAACCTCCGGAAGTGGCTAATGTGCACAGATGCTCTGCAAATGCCTTCTATTATATTTGTGTTGCAAAATCATGAAGTTTGATGTGTCGCAAGTTGGGTTTCAGAACAACTCAAAAAGTGACCACTTCCCTGGGGGAACCAGGTTCCCGGAACATCTGTAACCGGATTTTGGAGGTCCAAACGTGCAGTTTCCATTCACACTATTGCAAAATAATGAATAAAAACGATTGCATCATTATTGAGAGTATTTACTACTAGTTATCAACGATTAAAAGGAAGTTGACCTATTTTTGACCCCATTTGACCCAGGGGACCCCCTCGATAAAATTGTACCCAAGGACCCAATCACCAAATCAATACATCAACACAAAAATATAGGGTTTAATGCATCTTTCCTCCAAATTTCATGCAAATCGGTCGAAAAACAAGAGAACGGTGGATTTTACAATTTGAAATCGGGTTAAAAACGGGTTAAAAAAAATAGTGAAATTTTGAAATTTTATTTTAAACCACTCTCAAACATGCATTAAGGATTTCATTACTGACCAATATCAAATACTTTTCAACAACAGATTTGGGCACGATAAACGAAATTGACCTTCCAATAAAACATTGTGTCTCATTTTATTGTCTCAGTCGATACTTTGGCTTATTTAAGGTCAACTTTCCCGGAGAACCCATATTTTTTAAAGCCTCTAACCATTTTAAAAATCAAAAACAAAAATCGAAAAAGTGCTGCATGTGTCAACCGGCCTGAAAAATTCACCCGATGTTCGTTAGAAATCGGGCAAATGTTAAGCCAATCTTGAAAACAGCACTTTTTGGATTTTTTTTTTCAAATTTTTAAAATACTTATAAGCGTCAAAAAATATCAGTTCTTTGGAAAAGATGACTTTAAATAAAATAAATAATCGATTGAACGAATAAAAATGTTTGGCGGGAAAGGTCAATTCTCGCCCTTTTGAAAATACATGGGGAACCAAATCCCGTAACAAGTTTCCGAACAGTAAACCAGCCTTAAAGGTAGCCTGACACCTCAGAAATTTGGTCCGCGAATTTTCTTTCCTCTGTATTTTAAATGACCGATGTTTTCGAGATTTGGGCACGAAAAAGCAAAATCCCAGCCCCATTTAAAATACACGGGGCCAAAATACTACGAAAAATTATTCCGAGGTGTAAGGCTACTTTAATGCTAATTTATAGTTCGGAAAATGTGTCACGGGATTTGATCCCCCATATATTTTCAAATAGGCAGGAATTTCGTTGTCCGTGCTGAAATCCCCTGAAACCGGCCCATTTAAAAATACATGGGGGACCAAATCCCGTGACACGTTTTCCGTACTGTAAAGCAGCCTTTAAAGCCGGTATGGGCATTAGGGAGATAAGAAAAAAAATTTAAAAAATGTCAAAAGAAAAATGCGAAAAGAGCAATAGGGTGGGATTTCCCGTGGCAAAACCCCATGCATATAAGTGAGGGAAAATCTGCTGATTAGAATAACAAGAATCTTAACAAGGAAAGATTATTAATAAAAAAATAATTTTAATTATGTCAATGAATATGGTCGGAGCATGTGAATAAAATTCACATCTAATCAATTCACAGTCAGTTTGATCGAAATTTATTTAAATTAGGTACGCTAAAAATAGCATCACATCTCGGGAATCTTGTCAATTGATTTTGTTATCATGTGCTTCCAAAAAGACGGGACTCATGAAATTTCGTCGCGTAAAGTACAACAAATCCTGGTTAATTTATTGGCTGGTTTACGGATCGGACTCTCGGAGACTTCCGCCAGATTGTATTTTAAATCGGACCGAAATTTTAATTTTCTACAACGGAATCCCATAAATCCCGCCAACACATATGGAAGCGAAACTTGCGGACAAGCTCCTGATCTGTAGACTAGCCTTAAAATACGTGAAGGCCAAATTTTCCCTCAGTTTGTAATTGCTTTAAACTCGATTTTGTTTAGCTGATATATAAATTATTTTACAATTTCGTCGTTTTTCACAGTGGATGAATTCGAAATATTTAGAATTATTCAGATAGTCTAACATCTCATACTTTTTTATGTGTTTTGTCCAGTTTGTTTGTATTTGGTTTTAGATTCTTGCCCAAAATATTAAGATTTGTTTGAATAATATTTTGGAGCTCTTTAGAAGAATCAATGAAAAAACGGGACAAATTACAGATTTTCTAGATTACGACAGGACAGCACAATATGGTCTAAAAAACGGGACTGTCCCGTTAAATACGGTACGTATGGTCAGCCTACCTATTATTTTCTGTTACAATCTTTAATAAATTTCCTGAAAAAAATTTCTACGGAATGATTATTGCACGGAGTTTAAAAAAATCCGTGTGGCATCACTAAAAGGATTTCCGAAGGATTTCCTGGAGGAAGTTTCTAAGAAATTTTCTAAGGGAAATTTTCAGAAGGAATTCCTGGAGGAATGTTATTCCTGGAATTAATTCTTGGAGGATTCTCAAAAGAATTTTTAAAGGTTTTCCTAAAACATATCCCGAAGAAATTCCTAAATCAATTTCCAAACAAATCCCTTAATGAATTTGCAAAGAAATTGCTAAAGAAATTTACGAAGGATTTCTCCTTAAGCAATTTTCGAAGATATTCTTGAAACAATTTCTGTTGATATTCCTAAAGGAATATCCGAAGGATTTCCCTTAGGTATCTTCGAAGAATTTTGAAATGATCTGCTACGTGGGTGTCGCCACTCACTAGTAGTTGTTGGAATAGCTTTAGGAGAACCTAGAATTTGTTTGGATTTATTGCGAGTGAATCAAGCAGTCGTTCGGGAACACTTTCAGATGACTGTTGTTGAAGAATATCTTGCTTCGCTGAGAAAAGAAAAGACCTGCAGTAAGTTGGACATACGCGAAGCATTCCATCAAGTCGAGCTAAACAAAGAATCAAGAGATGCTACTAGAGGTTTATTACTAACCGAGACCTGTTTCGATTCAAGTGACTATCGTTTGGTCTGGTGCCGGCACCAGAGATTTTCCATGGAGGAGATGCTAACGAGTTGCGAAGAAACATTCTGGTATCTCGGGGTCATCATTGAAGGAGAAACTAAAGCAATCCATGACATAAACCATAAAAAGGTAGTGCTCTAGCTTGATAAAACTTTGAAATGTTAAAATAAATATATTAGATTATCCAATTTGTTCTTAAGTTCTTTGTAGGCTGAAAAATAGAGGTGTTGAGTTAAACTGGGAAAAAGTGCTTTTGGGTTTTCCAAACTTAAGTTCTTAGGACATCGCATCTCTGAATCTGGTTTAACTATGTTATGCAGAAACACGCAGATTTTCACAAAAAAGTGTAGGCGATACAACGATCACATAAAACTACCGATCGCAGCGCCCGAGAAAAATTAGAGTTCAGTGGCAATTAAAGTGAACCCAAAATTATCGACACAGCAGCACCGGGGTGGGCACCATTTTTGTAGTCAGATGAACATGTATGGAACATTTCTATGTCTTAACAAAAAAGAGTCTCTATTTCTTGAGAAAGGTTTAATATAAAACCGAAACCGGTGCACGGCAGGCAAACTAGTTTTTGCTGCTTTTACAGACTGCCAAGGCTGAAAGAAATTTCTAAAGCTAAAGAACCCACCGTCGTTAAGCAAGTACAGTAAAAGGCCAAGTATTGCGCAATATATAGGACATTCTGATGCATATGGGACTTTTTGGCGGATCGGCACTGGCTCCGATGCGATCTTGATGTTGTTCGTCAACTGGTGCATGATTATTTCTCTAATTTTCGAGCCTCCTAAATAAACTCATTTCTTTCCAGAGCAGGAGAAATTCGGTTGGTAAATTTTTTTGACTGCTATGGGCAAAAAGCACAGAAACCAAAAAACATAAAGTATATGGTTTAGAAACCTCGTTATTAACGATTGTCTACAGATTGCCTATTCATCGCCCTTACTCGTAGTTATGGTGTGAAATTTACCCGATTGTTAAAATTATGAATAATCGTGGTGCTCCTCCAGCATCGGATATCTTTCAAAGAGTGCAAACAGAGCATTGCCATCATCTCGCAACGATCGCACATATTCCAAACCACCAAACGGACAGACTTCCGTCAACTATCCATTCATAGAAATCGCTTTTCCGGAATCCATTGTTTCCGCTTCCTGATTCATTTTCCACCGTAACGCCACCGGACCTAACATAAAAAACTCCTCCCTGGTTAGTATTGAGGCCAGTATCTACCTAACTGAGCTGGTTCTGGTAATGGCATGACCCTTTCCAAACCGGCCCGTGCAGTTGTATGTAGATTCGCCGTTTTTTGGTGTCAGCAGAAACATCGCCGGAATCGGACAGACGAATTCAACAGTCCGATGAAAAGTTTTTCCACCACCCTCCTCACTAGTGAGGAGGCCAAGGGGGAAGTGCTCTAACCATTTTCCACCTACGACGACGGGCTCGCAGATGGGAACGGAGAGAACTAGACGTCAGTCTCCTGTCCGGGCATCAGTTGTTGGAAGCAAGTCAGGCGCACTTACCAGCTCCATAGGCTATACGTTCGCTACCTATTCGTACGTTGATGTTAATAGCGTCGACGATGATGATGATGATGGCGACGGAAACCCTCCGGAACTCCGGGAAGCTAAAGTTTGGCTTTGTTCTGTGAATGTGAGGGAAAAAAATACATTCTATCAAAGCGGTTATTCTGAGATAAAAGGTGCAAACGAGCGGTAGCTGATGAGAGGATAGACAGAGACGAGCGTCAAAAGAGATTAAAAATTATTTCTGTTATTTTAATCGGAGGAAATTTGTCATAATTTGTGGCTAGTTGTTCCTTTTCCTGCTCCGCTGTGGATGGAATTACTGAGAAAGAGTGGGTACTTTTTTTTTCTACCGATAATGAGATCATAACATAAACTCTTGCAATGCCAGATATATTTAAATAAAGGTGTTGGAATGTATGCTAGCTTTAAGCCTGATCGGCATATATGCCTCCATGACAGAGATGTCCTACACAGTTGGCAAAAAAATTTGCTCTTTTTCACATTTTTCAGCAATTAAATCAAATTTATCCAGTGAGTGCAAATAATAGATGGATATTAGAAATTTCTAAATTGCATTTCAGTCAGTCAAAATAATACACGGTGGAGCCACTTGGGCGCGCGAACAGCAAATACACCAGATGGAATTACAAAGAAAATTGCCTATACATATCATGATGCAAGGGTCCACTATTGGTAAGGGGCTCACCATTATATGTACTTAAGAATTGGATTTTGTTTGGGTTGAAATTCAAATGAAGTTGGATTGGAAATGTTGTAGAGTTGAATTGAAATAAGATTCGGAATGGATTAGAATCGTATTGAAACAGAATTTTATTGAAATTTAGATGGAATTGATTTGAAATGGAATTGGACTGGAGTGCAATTAGAATGGATTTGAATTGGAATAAGAGTGGAATCAGTTTGGTTGTGTGTTAAATTGATATTTTATTGGAATTCAATTGAAATTTGAATGGAACGTTATTGGAGGGGCCCTCCTTAGCTGTACGGTAAGATGCGCGGCTATAAAGCAAGACCATGATGAGGGTGACTGGGTTCGATTCCCAATGCCGGTCTAGGCAAATTTCGGTAAAGAAATTGTCTCAACTTCCCTGGGCATACAAGTATCATCGTGCTAGCTTCATGATAAACGAATGCAAAAATGGTAACTTGGTTTAGAAACCTCGCGGTTGGTAACTGTGAAAGTGCTGAATGAACACTAAGCAGCGAGGTGGCAATGTCCCAGTGAGGGATGTAATGCCAACTCCAGAGGCGAGGTTTTCCAGATGAATTAACGTACAACTTCCTGGGGGAATTTCTAAAATGTATCGCTTAGGAATTCGGGTAGAATGTTTTCTAGGAATTTCTGGAGAAACTTTAGGAAGAGTTTCCAAAGGGTTTTTTGAAGAAATTCCTTCGTGGATTCATCCGAGAGCAGAAATTACTACGGATAGTTCTCCACAAAGTCTTGATTCCTCCATGAATACGTCATAGAATTTCTCACCGAGGTAATTCTGGAATTTCTTCCAAAACTCCTCCAGCAATTCTTTAGAATTTGTTTTCTAAGAACTTCCTTCAGCAATCCCGGAGTCTTCTTGGGATTTCTAAAGGAACTCTTCTAGGCATTTCCAAAAGAAATGTTGGAGGAGTTCTTCTTGGAATTCCACCAGAAATTCTTCCAAAACATTCTTCAAGAATTTCTACGGAAAGAACTCCAGGAAGCCCTCTTGAATATCCTTCTCGAAGTAACTTCAGCAATTCCTCCGAAATTTCTTTAAAGAACTTTGACTATTTCCAAGGGAATTCGTAGAGGATTTTCTTAGGAATTCCGAAGAAATTTCGGAAGCAATTTTAGGAAGAACTTTCGCGGAAACTCATGAAAGTATTTCCTGAGTGTGTTTCAACCAGGCACCATCTCATCATTCGATCTTTTGAGCAAAGATACTGATGAAATAATGGGATATTGATCCGCTCAGTAAACAAAATGTCTTATTTGTCTTATTTGTCTTACTTGCCTTATTTTTCTTACTTGTCTTATTTGTCTTATTTGTCTGCTCAACGGCCGTACAACTGGCCCACAACCGGTCCGACTCAACTCTGACAAAACAAAATTTCCTGGAGGCAGAGTCAAAGCTGTACAACATGTCGGAGCGTGTATGGGGCCCCTTATGTGTCTTATTTGACTTTTTTGTCTTATTTGTATTTTTTTGTATTTGTCTTATTAGTCGCAGATACTCACTTTCTGCTCCTGGGTATTGGAAGTGAACCCCAGAAAAGTTGAAGGAAAATGGTTGTACAACAAGAGTACACACAATGCAACTATGTTGTACAACATTTGACTGAATCAAATTTCCTGGGGGCGGAGCCAAAGTTGTATAACACGTCGTACATGGGGGTATTTTGTCAATCTAGCCGGAATAAACTATTTTATTTGTTGAAACCACACAAATTACTTTGTTTTTCGAGAAAAATATATAAAGCTCTTTTAGTGGAATGTATTCAACCGTCTAGGACGAATTAAGTACTCTCCATTTATTTCCACCAATTAATTTTCGATATCTTTGCAGAAACGTATTTCGACCACAACTGTGTGGTCGTCTTCAGTGTCTCGTACTTGACTCGACTTAATTCGTCCTAGACAGTTTGCTTTTTGGTTATTGTGATATAAAAACAGTTTTACGAATAACACCACCTTCGTATACACCGAGCTCGTTTTTTACGCGGCTGATTTCATCTCAAATTCCACGACTTTTTCAATTTCAACTAATTTTTCCTTGTTTTTTTGTAGATTTTTTCGAGCAATAAACGTAAAGCTTTATTAGTTCCAAGTGCCAAAAAGTGAGTAAGTGAGTGAGCAAGTAAGTGAGTAAGTGAGGAAGTAAGCGTGTGAAGCCGTGAGTGACTGATTGGGTGAGTGAGCAAATTAATAAGTGAGTAAGTGAGTAAATGAGTGGGAAGTGAGTAAGCGGCAGAACAATTTAATGATTATTTGAGTAAACATTTGAAAAAACGGACGAATTAATCACTAGGTGAGAAAATGTGTTAGTTAGTGACTAAGTGAGTATGGGAGATGTTGAGTTGGTAGGTGAAAAAGTGATTCAGTGGGTGAGTAGTCAAATGTAAAAGTATAATAGTGGGTAAGGAAGTTAGCTAATGAGATAACGAGCCAATATGTGTGTAAGTTAGTGACTGAGTGAATGAGTGAGAATGTAATTGAGTATTAAAGTGAAAGAGTTAGAGGTTATATAAGTGAATGTTTAAGATAAACAGTTTGTGAGTTGATGAAAAAAAAAACTTGAGCGAATAGGTGAATGTTTTATACTGTCAGTGAGTGGATTTTTAAGATTGAAAAAAATAATAAATCGGTTAGTTTTCACTAAAACATTCAAACATCGCATTGATTTCACCTTTTTTGCCAAGGTATCATTCTCTGTAATTTGTCTACCAACTGACCATCATCAAGACAAGACCGTGGTCACAACATAAACTGGGAGAATTTAAAACTGTGGAGAGCAGTAAGAAAAAACTCCCGGCTCAACGCATGGGAGTCGTTGTTCATCACAAATTCCAAGGAACCGTTGGTGAATGAAGACGAGCCACCCATTGAATCCAACCTTTTCGGGCTGGCCGAAAAGAACATTCCCTAACTACAATTGCAACCGAATGTGTACGAGCAACGTACGAAAAGTAGTCAGTTGGACATAGTCCTGATGATGGGCAAAGTCGCGCCCGAAACCGGTCGACTTAAAACGTAATTAAAAAAAATTTAGTAGACGAGTGTAAAAACGGTAAGTTTCTTGTGTCGCGTCGCGTTTTCTTAGTGTCGTGTTGTTTTTACGTTAGCATAAACCATAAAAACTAAAAGTTATTTCTAAGCGGTTTTTATTTCATGCGAATTTAAGAGTTTTCGTGGTTTTCACGTGGTTTTGATTTACAGGGAACGTATCCCTCGTGTAAAAACCAACTCCACTGATTTTTTTTATTCAGTTCAATCATCTTTAGCTTAACGTTTCAGTACTTTGTATGATAATTAAGTTTTTTTCCTCCGGAAGTTCCTCCGCGAATTCTTTCGGAAGTTCCTCCGGGAATTCCTCCGGAAGTTCCTCCGGGAATTCCTCCGGAAGTTCCTCCGGGAATTCCTCCGGAAGTTCCTCCGGGAATTCCTCCGGAAGTTCCTCCGGGAATTCCTCTGAAAGTCCCCCGGGGAATTCTTCCGAAGTTCCTCCGGGAATTCCTCCGGAAGTTCCTCCGGGAATTCCTCCGGAAGTTCCTCCGGGAATTCCTCCGGAAGTTCCTCCGGAAATTCCTCCGGAAGTTCCTCCGGGAACTCCTCCGGAAGTTCCTCCGGGAATTCATCCTGAATTTCCCCTAAGAGTTCCTTCGAAAATTCGTCCTGGAATTGCTCCTTAAGTTCCTTCGCTAGTTCCTTCGAGAATTTCTTCATTAGTCCCTTTAGGGATTTTCCGGTATTTCGTCCAGGAATTCCTTCGAAAGTTCATCCAGGAATTTGTGTGAAAGTTCCTCCACGTATTTCTTCGAAAGTTTTTTAAGGAATTCCTTTGGAAGTTATTTCAGGATTTTTTTCAGAAATTTCTCCAGAATTTTTTCTGAAAGTTTTGCGAAATTCCTCGAAAGATCGTCCAAGAATTCTTTGGATAATTCTTCCATCAATTTCTTCATGAGTTCATGGATTCTTCCGGTATTTCCTTCAGGAATTCCTCCGGAAGTTCATTCAGGGATTCATGTAAAAGTTCCTCCACGTATTCCTAAGAAAGTTTCTTAAGGAATTCCTCCAGAAGTTTTTCCAGTATCTATTTCAGATTTTTTTTACGGAAGTTCATCCCGAAAGTTCGTCCTGTAATATTTCCAGAATATCCGCCTGGACATCTTTCAGAAGCTCCGCCAGGAATCCACTAGGAGCTACTTCAGAAGTTCACATGAGATCTCCATTAGAAAAGATTATTTCACAGATGCAAGATCTTATTATAAATTACTCTTTCGAAAGTCACATGGAATTCCACTATACTCATTTCCCATCCAGCTCTCGAGATTTCTACTGGAAATTCCTCCAGGTATTTCCCCCTTTAGAAGTTACTTCAGGATTTCTTTTGCAAATTCCTAAAAGAGTTCTTTGGGTGATTCTTCCGGTTATTCATACAGAAATGTTACAAAAATTCTTCCTAAAATTTCTATAAAACATCTCTGGAAATTCTTCTGAGAATCCACTCGGAAATTGCTTTTGAAATTGTTTAATTATTCCCGATAATTCCCACGGGAACCTCTCCAGAAACGATTGAATTCATTAATAAATAGCGGCTCCGGCTAATCGAAGCAAAAAAAAACTTGATTGATACTTATTTAAACTGCTATCGTCGAAAGTTTTCAATCTCAAAAGTTTAACTTCAATCATTAAAATTCTACCCATCTCCAGAAATAAATGCCGAAATTCCCCTAAAAATTCCAGGTGCTTTCCCCAACAGTTCGTCAAGAAATCACTCAGAACATCCTGAAGAATTTATCCTGGAATTTTTTTTTAATCAGTTCATTTATTTGGTAGGCTCAGTCGTGTGTGACACTTTGCGGAGCCGCAATTCTCAAGTATGATATTTTAACATGGTATATCATCTTATCTCAACAGTTAGTTGAGAGGGGATATAGACCATACTTACTCAAGGTTAAAAAAACTTAATACAGGACGGACGGTGTAAGGATTTGGGATTAGGTTATTTCAGCTGCTCATCCGGGCGTTTGACGTTGAACGTTGAATGTTTTGCGTGGTGTCGTGCTCGATTTTGGTTCGTCCGGGAGCATCTTCCGGATGGCCAGAGCTTCGGGGTACATGGTACAGAGAAACAGAATCGGACAAGCAAAAAAACTGAGAAAGAGAAGAATGTAGGCATTAAACTTTGATGTCAGACAAGCAAAGGAAGGCATAGATTGCCTGCATATATATCACATCGCGATCCCCCAAAACATGTCGACTGCTGGTCGACAGCCTACTAAGCTTTTAGTGGAATGTATTTACTTATCATAAGACGAGTTTGTACAATCCCATTTAATTCCACTACTTTATTGTACCTTTGGCGGATACGTATTTCGACCTCAACAGTAAGGTCGTCTTCAGTATCTCGTACTTGACTCGACTCGAAATACGTATATGTCAAAGCTACAATAAAGTAGTGAAATTAAATGGAATTGTACAAACTCGTCTTATGACAAGTAAATACATTCCACTAAAAGCTTAAAATAGTTTCCGTATCAAAACAAGTATCATCGTGTCGTGATAGCTTCATGATATATAAATGCAATAAAAGTAATTTGGCTTAGAAACCTTGCAGTTAATAAATGTGGAAGAGCTTAATGAATTCTAAGATGCGAGGCGGCTATGTCCCAGTGGAACATGTAAAGCCAATATTTGGAAGTAGATAAATGTAATATAAACGTGGTTGAAAATGTGTATTTCTGACAACTAGATAAAACTTTTGTAAAAATGAACCAAACCCTACTGCTTCAATAGTCCGTTAATAACCATTGGCGTGGTAAAAAGTACTCGGCGGCGTGGAAAATTTTCATCCGGCGGCGCGCCGATTCATTTTTAACGGCGACAGCGGTGAAGTGATGCAGCGGCGCAACGGTGCACAGGTCTACGTGAAACCTTAGGAACCCCCCAAAAATATCACAGACAGTTCGGATACGATATGGCCATAATTATGCCCTCGACGCGTTTCTAAGTGACTTCTGACTCGATACTATTTCTTTTTGTTTTTCTTTATTAACGTGATTTCTTTTATCTTAATAGTAAGTTCATCACGGCGACTCGATACTTAGATGTGTGCACTACACAGTAGACTGGCCCAGGATAGAAAAAGTCGTCCGATTCTACGGGGCACCCCCCAGGATTTTTCCTTTGGGTGAGAAAATCATTCTCTGAAATTTTCAGCCTGATCGGTTATTGCATAAGCTGGCGCAATTGATTTGAAGTTAATATGGGGGTGTCAGCCGAAATATATGGGAAAATACGCCACTGTTACTATTTCGTACAGGAAATTGGATGGAAAAGCCCGATTGAGCCCAGATTTGCAGGAAATGAAGTTAACATGCCAATGAACAATTCGACATAAAATTCTACTATGATTAAATAAACTTTAAATTAGTTTTTAGCTGATTTATTTGGAGTTTGGTTGAGCACTTTGAAATTCATTAATTGCCTTGAAAACAAGCGCATGTAATCGAAGGTAGCTGCGATATGTGTTGTGGCGCGCGTGCAGTTACTTATGTTTCAGTGCGCGCGAAATCACGCATCGCAGGCACCTTTGATTGCATGCGTATGTTTTCATGGCAATTAATGAATTTCAAAGTGCTCAACCCAACTCCAAATAAATCAGCTAAAAACTGATTTAAAGTTTATTTAATCATAGTAGAATTTTATGTTGAATTGTTCATGGGCATGTTAACTTCATTTCCTGCAAATCTGGGCTCAATCGGACTCTTCCATCCAATTTCCTGTACGAAATAGTAACATAGGTGTATTTTCCCATATATTTCGGCTGAAACCCTCATATTAACTTCAAATCAATTGCGCCAGCTTATGCAATAACCGATCAGGCTAAAATTTTCAGAGAATGATTTTCTTACCTAAAGGCAAAATCCTGGAGGGTGCCCCGTAGAATCCGACGACTTTTTTTCTCCCCATACTAGGCTGGGCCACTCTACTACACAGTTATGTAAAACGTTAGGGGAAAACCATTGCTAATTATTCAATACCTTTTTAGGCTGAATTTCCAACATCAACGTCTTGGAAAATCATTTTATGATCCCTAAGCAATCTTAACTTTTTGAAAATGCAAAGAGCAAACAAACGTTACCGTACAAAGTCATGTTAGACCAGTCTACTGCAGATCATGCCAAGTCAGCCGATAGAATCTCTCCTCTTTTTCAATCCCGGCTTCCGACTGCATCTGCAACTCAGCTGGTTCTTTTCTATTCTTCACCTTCTTAAAATTCCATAGAGCGATACATCCCGACACTGCAATGGGATACATCCTATGGCACAGCCAGCAACAGCATCAGCAGACGACGACGGTAAGAGCTGTTTACACACAAAACTTAGTCGTGTGGAAAATCGACTGAAGAAATGAAAATGTTGACCACCATCACCTCGATTTGCCATCTTTACGCTTCGATGCTGCACTTTCTTGCCCAGCCCCCCGAACCCCCTCCGACGTCGCCGCCATCGTTCAGACCGAGTTTCTTTTCTCCTTCAGGACTGTGTTTATTTTGCTTCCTATCCTACTGGGGGGTGTGAACTCGGTGCACTGCAGTTGGATCGTCCGATATTTTACAGGCTTCTTGTTATTCTCCGTCTTTGAAGAACTACTTTTCTCAAGCAACCGAATGAATGAATCCCAATGAGGGGTAGTTCGTCCATGCTTTGGTGAATCAACGCTGTAGGAGGACATCCTGTGTGAATGAGAAACGTTGGAATCTTGTCAGCTTTAGTGTATTGAAAGAGGGGGTGTGATTATCTTCAGTAGATGGTAACAAGTTGATTTTCTAGGAGATGGACCAAGACCCAAGAGCAGAGTGGCTTTTGGGGTTAGCAGCTGCTTATCGATGCACATATTCAATAGATGTCTGCACCTTGCTGCAAGAGCTGCAAACTGAAAGACGATGCTGTGTGGCCAACCGAGGCAATCTAAACTGGGTTTAAGATTTTAGAAGAAGATCGTTTCCTGCGGAACCGCATGCAGGTCAAAAGATATTCAACAAATAGGGAGGCAAAGGTCATCGGTTCACTAGTTCGGATGGAATTAATTTCCGTGCAAGTCACTGTCTTCCTCAACGTCGTCGGTAAACGGATGGAATGATTTACCAATTTGAAGAACTCATTTTCCTCCACCGTTGTACCAACGCAACGCAGCAGGAAGCATTCTCCTTAATTAAAACACGTTCTGGAATGACGTCCTTATCATGTCATAATCACTACCCGTTAGAAGTGTAGGAACCTGTCTGGTAATGAACGACGGGGTTTTTGAGCTTCATTCGCCCATGTAAACCCCGTTACGCCCATATCTCCCCCAACACATCCTGAAGATAATAGTGCATTCGATGAGGAGAGATTCCTTCCGCTTCCTGGCCAGCAGCGTGAGCCGAGGGTGAAGAAAGCGCAGCCAAATGTCACAAACTATTTTTTGCCGTAAATTTTCGATGTTCCTCTTTCTTGGAAATGAAAGCTGAACACGAAAAAGGCACGGCTGAGAAAAGGACAAGTTACTGGTGGAGAGAAAGCTGAGAATGGATCCTCCAGCTGTGAACGGATGAGGCAGTGAAGCGACGCGAAGGAGTGGTCTGGTAAGTGTTTGTCTATGGTGATATCCTTTATCTGGGCTCTTTTCGTCTGTTGGAATTGCGCCGGCACCTCATATATAAACAGCAACATTCACACACGGCCGCATTGGAGGGAGGGGTTGGAGAAGGCTGCTTCAGAGATCCCAGATACCAGCGCCATATCCATGGGAAAAGGGATAGATAATGTTCATTAAAATAATATGTCAGGGAGAAAAAGTCAAGAAAAGGCAGCCTTCCGTCAGCTCCAGTGGAGCGGGTTGACGACGTCGAAAAGTGGCGGAAGTTGTCTTACGAGATTGGGGATGATGAGCAAGCACTTTTTGGCTGTTGCTGCTGCTGCTGCTGTCCTCCCACAGGCACGATGAGTGGAAAAAGGGAGTAAATCACTGGTGCCGCAGAAATTGTTGGGCCAAGTTTTACGAGCTGTCTGTCATGTGTGTGTTTTGAGCTCACGAAGCTACCTTCTTTGTTAGATGGATTTGTTTTATGGCCAAATTTGAGGCAACAAGTTTTCCAATCAACACTGCGGGTGTGAGGGGCGATGTGTTGAAAATGGACGAATAATAGTCGTTCAGCGGTATGCAGTTGTGCGATGCTGTTTCTTTCAATTATAAGAGAACAATGTTTAATAAACATTGTTTATACATAATTGGCGTTATTTATGGGGAAACCCTTATGTTATTGGATTCATCGGAATTTCTAACAAAGGCGTACCCATACTTTATTTACTGGCGGGCCAAAATATTGCTCGTGGGTCAAATGTTCTCGATCAACAATAAACAAACATGGTTGATCGATTACCGTGGTGATTATTAACTGTTTTATTGTCGTTCCCTTGGGCAAAATAAATTGTCTACGGGTAAAATGGAAGAAAGCGCTTCATATGAAAACCTTCGAATATTAAGAACGATTAAATTCAAAAATGGGCAAGATATTGTTATGCCATTATTTTCAATATAGGACTGCCCAACTGTATTATTTTTAAACGTTTTTTTCGAACAAAGTACCTGGTATTTTGTATTATGATGAAATATGAGTGCAAGTTTGTTATCGAAATGTCCGGTTTTGCTGTGCGGGTGAGTAAATTAATAAGACAATAAAACAATCAGTGCATGTTTCTTCGTGTTTTGTATTGGACGCAAAACGATCGCGCGAAAGTGCATGACTGAACGCGTTGTGGGGTTGTGCTCTGTGCGGTCAGTGGATAAAGGGCTTTGGTAAGGAAGGTCTAAAGACAAAAAGTCGACGGACGAAAGGTCGAAGAGACAAAAGGTCGAAGGGACAAAATGTGGAAGGGACAAAAGGTCGAAGAGACAAAAGGTCGAAGGAACAAAAGGTCGAAGGAACAAAAGGTCGAAGAGACAAACGGTCGAATGGACAAAAGGTCGGAGGCCCAAAATTTAAAAATCTATAATTCTGTACACATGAAAAAGACTAAATAGGGACACGGCAGGTATTTCCGTCCGTCGTCGTAGGATCTAAAACCAATGAAAGCAACGTTCATTTGCCATAACTTCACTATAGCAGAACGTTTCTCCTGATCTTACGATTTGGTACGGATGAGTTTAGCAAAAAAGTGTCTCTTCTATTGGTTTTTGAGACTATGACGAAAAGACGAAAATACCTGCCTTAACCATATACGATAAGTTTGAAAATATGTTACTGAAGAAAAATCTTGCTTATTGTCGCGCTTATCTTTTTCTAGAATACGCTCCCATGTTCGACTGCGAAGGTAAACATCAAGATAGCCGCGGTATTAAAAGAAAAGAGGCAGAATTTCCCCGCTCAAAACAAAACCACGTGCTTTTCGCCAAATGACAGCAGTGTTCGATTGTATTAGTGAGAGGAAACGGGAGTCACTGAGTACATGGAGGGTATTTATCATGGCAAGTGCATACGGTGGGTAAGATTTTCATTGACTCTGTCGTGTTTAGTGACCGTTGGGATTACCTGAGAAGCAACCTGCAGGAAGCCGCAGTATTCTATCTCGAGATGCATAATATTACATTTCCCAGAGATTCCTCCTTCTTTATTTCATGGGCAATTCTTTAACCAATTTACAATGAATCTACAGCAACCAGGGCGAGCACTGTATGATTTTTATCAGTTCTCGGGACGGTGAAACTGAACAATTAGTACTTGTTAGGTCGTGCTCTTGTAACACGCGTCGCTTCGAGTGTATGTTTGAGTGAAATACGTTAGTTTTGGTATCTTTGAATCACTGTCGTAAAATGAATCATTTCGCCGCTAACCAACACGACTTCCTATACATTACATTCCGATGTTGATCATGGAGATACAGAAGATTGTCGGCTTGTCAGTCTCTTGTAGCAATGTGTGTCAAATTCACCTTCCCCTTCTTATCATGTATTAGATAAGGGGTTGTAGGACAAAAGGTCCAGAGCCAAAAGGTCGAAGGTCAAAAGATCGAAAGGACCAAGAGGTCGAATGGTCAAAAGGTCGAAGGGACAAAAGGTCGAAACAAAAAAACTGCGTAAAAAGATCGAACAGGCATTGCAAACCATCCCATCATTCGATCTGTTGAGCAAAGATACTGATGAAATAATGTGATATCGATCTTAGCTATCTATCCGCTCAGTAAACAAAGTACAATGTTCGTCATGGAGAAACATTTTTTCACAGCTTTTGTTGTAGCAACACCTTCGCAACGCGAACAAACCCCGAACCGCGCTGGCTATCCGGATCATCATTGAACGCTCAAATGATAATATCTTTCCAGAGTGCTCTTTGATTAGAGATAATATCTTTGCACAAGCAAAGATAATATCCTGTCCTCAAATGATATTGCAATGCCTGAGATCGAAGGACAAAAGGTCGAAATGAAGAAAGACCCTTCTTTTTTCTTCTTTCTTTATTATTTTGTTTCCCTTTTACCCTCTATATTCTTTCTTCTTTCTTATTCCTTCTTACTTCTTGCTTCATATGCTTCTTTCCTTCCATTCTTCTTTCTTCCTTCTTCCTTCCATATTTCATCTTCCTTATTTCTAACTTCTTTCTTCTTTTTTAAATTTTTTCTTCCTTTTTTCCTTCTTTCTTGCTTCTTTCCACCTTCTTCCTTTGTTATTTCTTTCTTTATTTTTCTGTCTTTCTTCATTATTTCTCCTTTGTTTTGCTTCTTTCTTACTTTTTTCCTTTTTTTCCTCATTTCTATCTTCTTTCTTCTCTCTTTCTTCCTTCTTCCTCCCTTATTTCTTTCTTTCTACAGTTTTTCAGGAAACAGTTTTTCTTCCTTCTTTTTTTCTTCTTTCTTCCTTCTTTTTTCCTTTTTTTCTTCCTTCTTTTTTCCTTCTTTCTTCCTTCTCTCTTACTCTTTCTTCCTTTTTTCTTCTTTCTTTTTTCCTTCTTTCCTCCCTCTTTATCCTTCTTCCTTCTTTCTTTCTTCCTTTGTTCTTCCTTATTTATCTCTTCTTTGTTTTAATTTCCCCATCTTTCTTTCTTCCTTCCCTGTTACTTGCTTCTTTTTGTTTACCTTCTTTTTTTGTTTCCTTTTTTTGTGTCTTTCTTCCTTCTTTTACTTTCCTTCTAACTTCTTTCTTCCTTCTTTTTTCTTCTTCCTTTCTTTCGTCTTTTTGCCTTTCTCGTACAACAAAGTTGCACCAGAAGGCTATAATTTCACTCCAAAAACCAAATTTTGATAGAAGGCTCGGAGACCCATAGTGTTATATACCAATCGACTCAGCTCGAAAAACTGAGCACATGTCTGACTGTGTGTGTGTGTGTGTAGCCCCGGGAATTTTTTATTGTTAAACACGTTTCATATAGAAGGACTTGACCGATTCGAGTGCAACTAGTTTCATTCGACGGAGAAACTTTCCTAGTTGGACACTATTGTTTTTGTTTGCTAATAACTCATTCGATTTGAATAATATTTCTATTTTTCTTTTAACAAATACGCTGTTTACATGCACACTTTAAGTCATTAATCAATTTAGCCATGACGCAATCCATTACTCTCATAATAATTGCTTAAAAATTACTCAATTATTGAGTAATTTATAAGCAGTGTGATAGAGTTGCATCAAATATTTTAACCGCCAAGATGTAGGCAATTAGCACAGCATTTACAACATTAATTCGAATCCAACATATCGAATCGAGAAAGGCATAATCACCACTTGGGGATAAATTTGGGTTTTTCTTATTGTTTCTACTTTCTACTTTCCTTATTTCTTTCTTCCGTCTCTCTTCCTCCATTTTTCCTTCTTCCTTCTGTTTTCCTTATTTCTTCATTCTTTTTTTCTTCCTTATTGTTTCCTTATTGTTTCTTTTTTTTCTGCTTTTTGCCTTTCTCGTATACAAAGTATACGTAAAGGCTATATGTTCGCTCCAAACTTTTTATAGGAGTCCCGGAGATCCATAGTGTTATATACCGATCGACTCAGGTCGACGAATTTAAGTGATGTCTGTATGTGTATGTGTGTGCGCAAACTAATCTCACTAATTTTTCAGGCACTTATCTTTAACCGAATACAACAAGCTGCATTCGACTCGGAATACTGTCCCATTGTTTCGTACTGAAAATTGGCCGAATCGGACTATGGGATTCGGATTTATGGCCAAAATACTTTTTTACAAGAAAAATTCTCACTCATTTTTAGCGTTAGCGTTGTTACGGTATACTTCGTAGATTGGACACTAGTGATACTCATGTTTCTTATGGAATCCTTATCCAGATTGCTATCGGAAATCAAGGTGGGGAGTTACCCTTGATTCCAATCTAAGCTGAAAATGGCATAAGCATGAGGATTACTACTCCCGGCCACGCCCATCTTTACCGTAACTAGGGATAGGAAAGGAAATGTTGATGTAGAACTTACTTAACGAGAGGCCCCCGACTTGGCGACGCCCTCATAAGTTCTACGGAGTTGGTGGTTTGGTAGGGTAAGGTAGGTCATGGAGGTTTGCCTCAAGCTGGCAATTCGACCCACAGACTATGTTGTTTACCTGTTTTTATTTAAACTCTTGCCAGCCGGCTGTCGAAAGAGTATGCTAATATCGATTTTATTTACAGTTTATTCTTTAAATAATTTACAGACGATTTCTTAACCTCAATCTATCAACAACTATCCGTTGAACAAATCTAAATTTACCAAATTTGTACTTTCTGCTCAGTGAGCAAAACGATTCTTCTAGGTTCATCGAATACAAAAATCAAACCATGCCTTTTAAAGATAATTATACTAAACATTTTACAAAGTATTTTTTTTGCGATTTCTGATATAAAATTTAAAAGCTCTGTGACGTAAACGGCCTAAATGCACCACCACCAGAAAATATTCATCACGCGCTAATCTACCTAAACACATATCACACATAGTAATAGAAATAGTACTTCCTTTTGCGTTGTACAAATATGTTGCATTTCACAAAGAACATGACTCTTCTCTTTTCTCCATTCCATCAAACGTTTCGCTCAAATTTCAATGATTCACTTCAATTTCAATAAAACAAGTCACCGGACAAATAAAATAAAAAAAATAAATAAATCAGTAAATAAATAGCTCAATGAATAAATAAATAAATACCACAATCACTCGCGAGCGCGTCACTTGTTTGTGGTTTTCTATACGGTAAAGGCTATATGATCGCTCAAAAAAAAACTTGTTTTTACCCTCTCTTGCGTTATGTGATGCTGAAAATAAGCTCATAAATGATTGGCAAAAAATAGAAAAAAAAATAAAAACAATCAAACAAAATTAAAATATTCTAACTAAATTTTACTATTTTGGTCGAGCATGGGTCATCCGCCTGGCACCCGCGTTGAAAAATATGTTCCATGCTTGCCCCCACATAAAATAATAACGTGTGCCAATCACTAATGATACTAAAAGATTTAAATGAAATTAGGCATTGTTCCCGCTTATCATTTTAGCACCGCCAGGGGGAACTTGGCCGGTACCCATTGCACTTCTCTTTCCCTTTCCACAAACAATTACCATCATTTGTGATATTTTAACGGAATCTTATTGGGAATTCTGAAAAGGCAGACAATCAATGCAGTTAGATTGCCAGGTAATACGTGCACATCGTAGCACTGGTGATGCATCACAATCGTATATCTACAGGAGTATATGCACTATATGATGACATTGACCGGAAGATTAGATAAGCATTTCCCCCCCAAGAAAAATTCTCACTCATTTTTAGGCACTTACTCCATACCAAAAGTGCGTAGAAATTACTCACTCAGGGTGTCGACTACCTGGAAAAACCTGGAAAGCCAGGGAATTTCATTTTGGACCTGGAAAGTCAGGGAAAGTCAGGGAATTTTGATTGAGGTCAGGGAAAAAAAATCTCAACCAGCAATATTTAAAATGTATAGTGATTTTTTTTCAAATTTTGTATACCCATCGTAGTTGCTAGTCGTGATTGGCCAAGAAACAACAAATAATGCACAGCTCACCAATTGAATAGTTTTCTCGGGACTAGAAAGCCATTCTCACTGTGCATGCTTCGGAGTTTCTTTAATTCAAGACCAATAACGATGCCGGCCACGTCCTCACAGTCAATTAGGATAAGGGGAGGAAAATTAGTTCGACACTCATTGCTAGAAGAAAACGAGGAATCCTCTGCATCGCTATGAGCGCACTGGAAAGGAATAGTATGCTAGTTGGGAAGGAAATATATTGGAAATCGCCTTGGTAAGCGACTATTTTTTTCTTTTGAACGACGCCATATCCATGATGATACAAAAACGGAAAAGCAACGCGTGTCTTACGTATTTTCCCGAAGAGTGATTATCGATATCTTAACTACTTCGCGACTACTGAAGATTAATATACCTGCTAGTCATCAGACTGCATAGCCGATAAACAATACTCCGAGGCAGTTACAGTCGACAACCACCTCCACTATTAAGCTTAGGGTGGCTCAAAAAACACTTTTTCAAATTTTTTGATGGGCCGCCCTCTTATTCGGCTGTTTTTGATGCCCTGATGCTCTGGACAAAATTTCAGCCAAATCGGTCATCGTTTGGGCGGTGCTAAACTCGTTGGAAGTTTATATGAAAAAATGTATGTAGAAACATCCAAAAACAGTGATTTGTAGTTAGACGGCACAATTTACGATCAAGAACAATGATACTCATTCAGTTTTTGTAGAATTAAATACAGAATGTTATGCTGAAAACCGCGAGAAGATTAGAGTTTATTAGGCAAAGATATTAGCATTTTACTGGAGTGTTGTAGGGGTGAATTTATTTCTTTTCAAAGGTAAAAGAAACGAAATTTGCTCAAACCCCACTTCAGACAAATGCTAATAACTTAGCCGGGCAAACTCTAATCTTCTTGCGGTTTTCTGCATGAGTATCATAGTTCTTCATCGTAAGTTGTGCAATTCACTGTTTTTGGATGTTTCTGCATACAGTTTTGCATATAAATTTCAAACGAGTTTAGCACCACCCAAACGTTGACCGATTTGGCTGAAATTTTGTCCAGAGCATCAGGGCATCAAATAGAACTGAATAAGAAAATTGAAAATAGTTTTTCCCATACTAATTTGAGCCACCCTAATCAAGCTATAAAGCTTCTTTTTTGTGTGTCCGTTGGCAGTCTCTAGACTAAAAGCCCTTTTCATGTTCCCCATTAATCGAGTTTGTTTCTATTGATCTCTAAGCAATAACAGAATGCAGTTTCCTTATTAGTAGCGTTTGAGTCATGTTCCCATCAAACAAAAGAAGTTCTGAAAGTTAGTTCAAATACTTAATCATCAATCGCGAGAGTCATTCCTTATAAAATTATTTTGAAGTACTTATGATACAGGAAAATTTCATTTAATGCTCTAATGAACTCTACTAACTTTAATGAAAAACTTAATATATCACATTACCTTTTGATAAAAATGTAACGCCCAAATGTTTGAAGATTATCTAGTGAAAGCAGTCGAAACTGAATCAAATGGCTGAAATAGGCCATAGTTCAGAACAGTTCAACAAACAATCATCAAACATGTTCAAACTACAACCAACAACTAGATATTTGGAAGCTTGTTAAACAAAAACCGTGAATAATATTTTTGTTGACCTGTGACGGCACTCTACAGTATCGTCCTCATCTCCAAACATGATTCTGTAGGTAATGTTTTAAAAACATTTCGTGAACTTCCATTTGATGATGGGCTTAAGTCATTGGTCGGTCCTCACGTCCTTAGGTGGAAAAATTAATGGTCATGTAGAGAGAATGATAGTGGATAAAAGCATCATATAGTCTACCTCATGTACGTAGGTGGCGATGGTCTCAATTAAACCACATTAAACGTTACTCGATACTCCGTAATTATGCAAGAGGAGGATGATGTTTTTCGAATAGAATGTCTTCGAGAAGGGATTAATATAAAAAATATGCAAAGAAATCTTCTAACATATTTTCACGAGTTCTTCAAAAAACTCTATTAGATGTTCCTTATTAAGTTTCATTGCTTGTTGCAGTTGTCTGACATCTAGTTGAACTTTCTATAAATAAAACAATGCTGGAACTCCAAGACCATTTTTGAAAAACATCTAAAAATCGATAAAATACATAGAGTAGGTGTAGCTCCCCTTAGCATTTGAGTCTAGTTATGCCCGTTATGCCCCTTCTTAAAAAAAACCCTATTTTTTGGATACTTTTCCATGGGACCATTGCTTTATTTAAACCGAAGGTCACCATCTACATAAACTAAACGACTGTTCAAACCAAATTATTTAAAGTATTGCAGTGGTTAGAATGTTTTACTGGGCTTACTATAAGTGCTGCATGGATTTATGTGAGGGATTGCATTCATGATTATTTGGAAGATTGCAAGCAGTCCTTACCTATTTTTAGAAGTCCATAAACTCCTCAAAGAGTGAATAAGAATACTTACTTCGTAAGTATACTTGAGAGCCAATGGACGTTTCTCGATGTTCACGAAAATAACTAATCCGTAAGATTTTTTACCGACTTTAGAAGGATTTCTAAATGCTTCCACGATGGTTTGAAAAGAGTTCAAAAGTCGTGTCAACAAGATTTCTCACAAATTTTAAGAAAGATGATGAAAACTTCAACGATTTGAGAAGTCCGTCAGTAGTATTGAAAGCCTATTACAACTCTGTGGAATCCGTGGGAATTCCCAAATGGTGGATGAAGGCATCAGGAAACTTATAACATTAATTGGACCCAATATTGGAAAGATGAAAATTGTGAAAAAAGTTCAGAAGTTCTGCGCATTAACTCGAATCTTTGTGAACGACCAGAATTGCCTACGATATTCTCTAAATCCTTAATGTTCTGTTTCTAGAGGCGATTAGACTTCCAGTAGTTCAGGAACTCATATGGGCTTCAAGGTTTTATACATGCAAAGATTTTCATGCGCTTCTATGAATTGGAAAAAACATTTTTCATGTCTTGAATTTTTCGAAGAATGGTCTGGAAAGTCAGGGAAATTCAGGGAATTTTATTCTCAAATTTGAGTCGACACCCTGTCACTCGAAAGACACAAGAAATGCACCATCACCGCTAGGTAGATTAATCTGTTTTTTTTTCTTCCTTCTTTTCCCCTTCTTCCTTCATTCATTCTTTTTTGCTCCTCTCTTTTTTTTTCCTTTTTCTTCCTTCTTTTTCCATTCATCTTCTTTTCTTCCTTCTTCCTTCTTCTTTTCATCCTTCTTCTTTTCTTCCTTCTTCATTTCTTCTTTTTTTTCCTTCTTTTTTTCCTTCTTTCTTACTTATTTCTTTCTTCTTTGTTCCTTATTTTTTTTCTATTTTCCCAATCCCCGTTACTTACTTCTTTTGTTTTTTGCCTCCTTGTGTCTTCTCTCCTTCTTCTTCCTTCCTTTTTTTCTCCTTCTTCCATCTTCCTTCTTCTTACTTTCTTTTTGATCTTTTTTCTTCTTCTTCATTTCTATTTTCTCTTTCTTACCGTATATTTTTCTTTACTCCTTCTTTCTACCTTTTGACTTCTCATTTTTATCACTCCTTACATCACATTTCTCACTTGTCACTTTCTACTTCTTATTTCTTCCTTTTACTTTTTACTTCTCACTACGCACTTCTCTCTTCTCACTATTCACTATGCACTTCTCATTTTTCACTACTCACTATTCACTTCTCACTTCTCACTACGCACTTCTCACTACTCACTTCTCACTTCTCAATTCTCACTTCTCTCTTTTCACTTCTCATTTACCTATACTCACTACTCCCTTCTTACGTCTCACTTTTCACTACTCATTCCTTGACTTTTTGTCCTTTCGACCTTTTGTCCTTTCGACCTTTTGACCTTCGACCTTTTGACCCTTCGACCTTTTATCCTTTCGACCTTTTGTCCTTCGACCTTTTGACCTTCGATCTTTTGACCTTCGACTTTTCGCCACATATTCAGATGAGGATGTCATTGGTTTTCATTCAACGTGACGTCGTTATTGGTTTTAAATAAGAAATAAACACCGAAACATGTACACTAAGACTGACCTTAAGCTGTACATAACAGCTTAAATTGCATATTACTCGGTGATTCAACCTTACGAATCATTTGAATTAACACTCAAACACGCGTGATGTTGTATTTTTTACAAGATTAATGAAAAAACGTTTCTCAGGGTACACAGTATGAACGAGCCTGCATGAGCGTACCAGGACCACGCGCCTCGAACGGTTTATAATCATAATTGTGCATGTGCATAGGCATACTGCTGGTTGAATTTTGTGTAGAAATAAGAGGTTGTGGGTCCAAGTCAAGATTAGGCCATCGCATCGTTCTCACGAACATTCTGTAGGTCGGCTAAAAATGGTATTCTAAGTTGTTGAAACATGGCCCAACCTGATCCCTATTTGACCAATTGTCACCTCCGATGACGGTACCTAAATCATAGTTTTGCTTTGTATTGTTCTCAATACTATGGTTTTTCAATTTTAATCAATTTTTGTAATTTCGACCTTTTATCCTTTCGACATTTTGTCCATTCGACCTTTTGTCCTTTCGACCTTTTGTCCATTCGACCTTTTGTTCCGTCGACCGTTTGTTCCTTTGACCTTTTGTCATAAATTCGGATAAAGAGTGCGTGTTCGTATTTTCAAATAGTAAGCAGAACGATCGTGCGATCATCCGAACCAATGCGTTCTTCTTTCTGCGGCCGTGGAATTAATTCACTAGTAGTGTGCGTATGGTCGTAATTTATCAAACCGGCGTTTGATAGGTAGAAACGTGAGTAGAGTATATGAACGGTTATAACCTTTTTCCTTCGATAGCTCCCGCTAGTTGAGGGGCAGCCAGCCGTCCATTGCTTGGGGTAGAATGGAAAATTGGCTTCAGCACGCAAGTCAATTCTCGTTCAACATCGAGATCCTTTCTTATGAATTGATGGCACTAAACACACATTGCACTTAAAACAATTTTATTCGCGTACAAACTAATTTATTTACGACGGGCAATTAATATTTATTCTTAAATTACATCGGGTTTTTCTTAATACTAACAAGTTAAAAAATGTTGCCACACACGGAACACGACCTTTTCTGGCTCACGACCTTCTAGCACTGCCTGATATTTGTATAGGTAGTTATTAAAGAACCTCACGGCGATCGTATCCACTCTCCAATATAATCCGTATGGCTCAACTCCGACAGACATTCTCCCAGCTCTCCTTATCGAAGACTGATAACCGACGAGGCGTCGGCGACGAAGATCCACCAGTGCAGATCACTGCGTGATTTCATTTCATGGGCTAGGTAGAGGTGTACGTTGTTTTGATGACCAGTAAACGAAAGCGACAGTGATTCCATGGATGTAGTCTGAAGGGCCATCACCAGACATCCTCACCCACCCAGAAATAGCTGCATTTCTGAAATAGAAAGAACGGTCCTCTTCGACAGGAATGGGAAGGAAAGTTTGACGGGGTAACTATTGCAGCGTTGATGACTATTGTTGTTCCTGATCATCGATTGGAAGTAAACATATTTTCTCTACTGGTCGTTTGACATATTTGGATGCAGTCTTGAGTGTTACTACGCGTACCACTCCATCGATGCCCGGATGTACTTCGCTGATCCTTGTCAATTTCCATTTTGTAGGTGGAAGATTATCATCATGATTATTATCATCAACCTCTACATGAACAGGTGAACGCCAACGTTTCGCACGCCCTTGCAGCTGTAGCAGATACTCCCGTCTCCACCGTTTCCAAAAAAGTTGTTGTTTCTGTTGGAGCTGCTGGTAATGATTCAATCGTTTCAGGGGAACATCCGTGAAGTCCTGCTCTGGTAAAGCATTAAGTGACGATCCTACCAGGAAGTGTGCTGGTGTAAGGGCTTCAAGATCGTTTGGGTCATCTGACATTGGAGTTATGGGTCGCGAATTCAAGCATCCTTCCACTTGAACCAGCAGCGTACTCATATCCTCTATCGAGATAGGTTCATCCCCTATCACGCGCAAGATGTGATGTTTGGCGGAACGGACTGCTGCCTCCCATAGTCCGCCAAAATGTGGTCCACTTGGCGGGCTGAACTTCCATCGTATTTCATGGTTGGCGCATTCTTTGATCACCTTCTCCTGGTGTCGCTTATCCCGTAGCATCGTGAATAGCTCTTGCAGCTTATTTCGAGCACCGACAAAATTGGTCCCATTGTCGGACCAGATCTCGCAGACTGGTCCCCTGCGTGATATGAATCGGCTCAGTGCCTGGATAAATCGTCCCGTAGAGAGGTCAGACACGAGTTCCAAGTGAACTGCCTTGGTGCCCATACATACAAACAAGCAAACGTATGCTTTCACAGCTGTACGTCGTGGTCCTGGTCTTACATAAACAGGACCAAAATAATCAATCCAGTTCTCGAGAAGGGCGAGTGACTGTTACTCGTGCTGATGGTAATTCACCCATAAATTGTCGTATCGGCTTTGGTTTCATCCTGAAGCACCTCTGACACTGATGAACTATGTGCCGCGCTACATTTCTTCCTCCCAAAGGCCAGAAACGAAGTCTAACTACACTCAAGAGCAGTTGCGGTCCCGCGTGCAGCAATCGTAGGTGGTAGTTTTGTAAAACCAACCGTGTGAAGTAATGGCGAGCCGGTAATACTGCAGGGTGTTTTGTATCTTCTGATTCATTCGAGTGCCTCAGCCTTCCACCTACACGAAGTATATGATCTTTGTCCAAAAGTGGGTTGAACCAACGCAATGGTGATTTCACAGCTACATTTTTTCTTGCAGATAGCGCCTTCAATTCATCCGGAAAAGCTTCTCTTTGTACCCGACGAATTAAAACATTTTCTGCTTCTTTTAGCTCTGCAGCCGTAAGGAATCCAGAAGTGCGATCTTTGCGGGGAATGCGAAGCAGTTTGATAAGCCGCAACCAGATAGCCGTTCGACGAACCATGTCTGAATATGACGAGAATTTTGCAAAATAAAAATCGTTGAATTCTTGTACAACTGAAGAGACGTTCACTATCACCGACTGACGACGTTCCTTATCTACAATCTCGTTCTCTGATATGTTTCCTGCATTCGGCCAATGCCCTGAATCCTTTTTTAGAAAGTCTGGCCCATTCCACCAGAAGTAATTGCCCACTATCTCCTGTGGTGTAATACCTCTAGAAATTAGATCGGCCGGGTTTTGAGTTCCAGGGACATGTTGCCATCGGAAATTATTCGTGATGGTTTGAAATTTCGAAACTCTATTCGCGACAAACACATTCCATGTCATCGGAATTGGTCCAACCCATTAGAGTACGAACGTGGAATCTGTCCAAAAGTATGCGTTTATTGGAATGTTCAGCGCTTCTCGAACAATTTTAAACAACTGCTCCACAGAGTTCCAGTCTCGGTATCGTTTGAATCCTAATCGGTGCCACTCGTGACTTCGAGCTCAGCAGACGAACCATCACCTCTCCCTTTGAATCCCAGCTTCGAAGATAGACACAACCACCGTAAGCCTTGGTAGGTGGGTCCGAGAAACAGTACATTTCCACTGAAGTAGCGTTGGGAATGATTACACATCTTGCCAGTTTTATTGAGCTAAGAACTGGTAATTGTTCCTCGAATTTCCTCCAACTCTCACCCACCGTGAACGGTAATGGTTGGTCCCAATCCAGACGCCTTCCGTTAGTATCTAACAATGTCCACAATTGTTGTATGAACACCTTTGCCGTAGTAATTGTTGCACCAAACCAACCATGAGGATCAAAAATTGATGCAATCTTCGAAAGTACATTCCGCTTAGTGATTGTTTGCTCTGAATATGGCTGAGGAATATTGAACTTTAACATGAATTCATCGGTTGTTGGCAGCCAAGTTAATCCGAGAGTTTTCACTGAAGAGCTGCGATCTAGGTTGATTCCATCAACGTTTGGAATGGCCAAACTTTTCTCCTCCACGCCGTGCAAGACCTCTGCACGGTTGCAAGCCCATTTCCTAAGTAGGAATCCACAACTAGACATTATGCTATCGAGATCGGTTCGCATTTTAATCGCTGAGTCTATGTTGTCAGTACCCGTTATCACATCGTCCATGTAGACGTCTTCGCATACAACTTTCGCTGCGAGTGGAAACCGTACCCTCTCATCTATTGCCAGCTGCTTCAACGTCCGTGTGGCTAGAAATGGAGCTGGTTTAGTTCCATATGTTACAGTGTTCAGCTCGAACGTTGAAATTTCTGCAGTTGGGTTTGAACGCCAAACGATGCATTGTAGAGCCCTGTCCTCCGGGCAGATATCTATCTGACGGAACATCTTTTCAACGTCAGCCACCAACATTATCTGCTTCACGCGGCACCGAAATATCAGTGAACGCAAATCTTGTTGTAATACTGGTCCACACAGCAAAACGTCATTCAGCGATACGCCTGAAGAAGTTTTGCAGCTCGCGTCGAACACCACGCGTACCTTGGTGGTTATGCTTTCTTCTTTGATCACTGGGTGATGTGGAAGGTAGCACCGTTTGACGGGACCTAGATCATTGATCTTACGCATGTGTCCCAACTGTTCGTATTCCTCCATGAATGCTGTATATTGTGATCGAAGGTGACTATCCCTTGCCACCCTTCGTTGAGTGCTATAAGAAGACGTCTAACAGCGATGTCTCGTGACTCACCTAGTCGAGACAGTGCGTCTTCTTTCTTTGGTAGAGCAACAGAGTACCGCCCTTCTGCATCACGTTGAACCGTCTGTGTATACAATGCTTCGCGGTGAATAGTAGATAACTGGCAAAATCGAGCTACCAGGGCATCCAACCCGTCTACCACTGAAACGTTGCAATTTATCCGTGGAGATTCATTCAAATCTGTGCATCCACCGCAAACCACCCAGCCAAAAACAGAATCGTTCAAGGCTGGTAGATGGTCACCCAACGAAAGCCTTTGACCACTTTCGAAAAAAATCGAAGAAATGTTCAATTCCAAGCACTAAATCCACATCCTTAGACATGGCGAACGTCGGATCTGCTAATATTACACCATCTGGAATGGTCCAACCAGTGGTGTTAATCGCCGATCGGTAGGTTGACCGTAACCTTTGGAAGTACCAAAAACCGCATTCTCCTTGAAAAGCTTGAGACCCTCGAACAAACCGTAGCTTGAATCTGCTGCTTCACTTTTGATGCTGCTTGAGCGATCCCAGACACCGATATATCAACCTTATTTCTCGTTACCCGTAGCCGCTGAGTCAATCGTTCTGAAATGAAATTGCTCTCCGAGCCTGAATCTAAGAGAGCCCGTGCCGGAAGCCGATTCCCGTTGTTGTCCTCTACAATGATGATAGCAGTTGCCAACAGTACCTGGGTTGAGAATTGCTGGGCCGCACTAGCGACTACTGTTTCAGTTGCATCCTTGACCTGTGAGAATTTTGGACCTTGACTTTCTTACCTGGAAATATTGTCCCGTTTAGATCCCGCAACCTTTGCGGTGTCCTTCCCTGCCTTGAAGCATAATAGTGTATGATGCCGTTTTCTGCAGTGCTTACAAGAAAACTTCGATTGACACTCTTTTGCCACGTGTCCAGGCTTCAGACAATTGCGACATAACAAGTTTGCGCGTAGCAAAGACTCTCTATCCGACACTGTCATCCTTTGAAATACTGAACACAAATGTAGCTGGTGAATTCCAGAGCAGGCTGCGCAACGTCCATCTGTTGCTTGCACTGTGCTGTAACTGGTCTTCAGCAATGAGGGCCTTGGTTTCTGCTGTTGCTGACTGGTACTCCTAGTATCAACCGAACGCGTTGGTAGTGATTCAAGTACATGAGTGCGTCTCTGAAGAAACTCTAGCATGTCTTTCAGAGCATCCTACTCCTTGCTGACCGAAAACTCTTCCCAGCCTCGCTGGGTTACTGGATCGAGTCGAACACACAAAATGTTCACCAGAAGCAAATCCTTGTAGTCAGCCGGTTGCACTATTTGGTCCAAGGTCTGCACGATTCTCTCGAAACCCTCAACGAGAGCATGAAGCTCGACTGCAGATTCCTTTGTCAAAGTTGGAAGCTTAAACAGCGATTGAACCTGACGCTTTTTCAACTGCTTACTATTGTTTTACCTTCGTCGAAGTAAGTCCCAAGCTACTTGGTAGTTCCCCTTGGTAATTTGCAGAGGGTCGATAAGGCTTTTGGGTTCACCTTGTAAACAGCCCTTTAAATAGTGTAGTTTTCCTACTTCTGGGAGGTCCTTTCGCCAATGTATGCGTGACGTGAACTAATCACGAAAACTCATCCACTCATCCACGTCCCCTGCAAACGTCTGCAGTTTAATCTGCGGCAAACGCACATGGTCGACGAACTCGCCTTGCATTGTCGTGCTCTCCGGATGTACAGATTGATTCATTGGGTTCCTTAAATTGCTCCATTAGAAACGACTTAGCGGCGTAGTAACGATCGCTAAATTCTACTCGCTCCTTTTCGTATGTACAATCTTCCTCAGTAAAATCGTCATGGGATTTGATGTCGATGAGAGTTTCACTGAAGGTTTCATACAAACCATCGAGCATATTCAAACGAACTTCAACATCACTTGTTGTAGCATGGTCCTCAAAACCATCAATAAACCGCTGGATGTCCATTAGGGATGATTGCGCGTCCTTCAGTTGAGTTTTAAGCCGCTTCAGCGACGGTGCCCTCTTGTCCACTGCTGTTGATTTAGGCATCGTGTCTTGTTGTAGTGTTGTAATTATAGAAGAAATACGAGGATGTAGTTTTCTGCGATGGGGCCTAGCTTCGCTAGACATATACCAGCTTTTACCTGTGGAAACAGCAAGCTGTGCCTTCCCAAACGCACAGTCCTATCAAGAGCAATAGCCGCAAATCGCCCCAACGCAGCACCAACTTGGCATCGATAATTAACGTGAGTGAAGAGGGTAAAACGAGCATATAGTATCCAAAGTGAACGCTTCGGCTGGACATATACCGTGGTATCTTACCTTAACGAACCTACGGTTTGCCTGGCCAGCGACGCGATCGACTAATAATCCAATGCAGCTCGAAACTCAACCAGTCATTCACAGCAACGACACAATATGAGTGTAGGAACGAGACGAAGAGGTACAAAACGCATAGGTGTAATATCAAAAGAAGTGGGCCTCGGCAGTAGGGACGTTCCGATACTTCAAAATATCGATATTTGATTCGATACGATAATCAAATCAAAGTATCTATATCACCGATATATTAGAATGAAAATATCGATATATCGGAATATCATATGATATTTCAGAAATGAGAATATTTAGAATATATTTGTTGTAGTTATTCAATTACTATCGGTTTTCCGTATTACCCGTTTACAATAATTATTACAAATGTCTTCTTTTCTATTACTTAATCCAATCTGCTTCTAGACTGTGCCAATCATCGGCGACGGCATTCGTCGTAGTTTTAACCGATAGCGGCGGTATTTTCGTCATGAAAAACAGAAAAGTCTCAGAATTTCCACGAATTTCTTTTTTTTTAATTTAAAAATCTGAATTTTCACGAAAAAATCATTGAAATATTGTTAACTAAAAAAGGAACTTCTCTTAAACTTTAACGAGAAAATTTTCTTTATGTTTCACATGAAATTCCCTTGAATTTCGGCTGGAAATTCTCTTCGATTTTCACGGGTATTCTTCAAAACTTAGGAAAACATTTTCATCAGAAAAAAATCAAAATTTTCATCAGTAAACCCGTAGAAATATTTTTCTCTTTAATCAATAAGGGGCATTCTTTTGAATTTCGGAAGGAAATGTTCATATGAATTCAAATTGTTCTAAATTCCCCTTTCCACTCTCTTCCTTATTTCTAAAGATAATTTGTCAACACGTCAAATATGTAACTGAATTAAGTAAGGATTCAATGACCAGCGACATGACAGATGTTGCACAACGTCAATGCAAAGTGTCGAGTTGCCAAAACTATTTGTGATGGCAACGCACACCTCACACTATCTGCGCTAGCAAGAAAAATCATCTTAAGGAAGTCACGGAAGCCAAGTTTCAAAGTGCTCGCGTTTTCGGGGGCACACTACTCGATACGGAGGCGGCGTACAACTGTCATTTTTGTTGATTCAGCTTTGCTGCGACGTTGCTTCCGTATCGAGTGCTGTGCCTCCGAAAGCGCGAGTGCTTTGAAGTTTGGATTCCGTGAGGAGTGACCTTAACCATTAAAAATACGGCATTTCATATCCATTTGAAGCATTTTCTTTCACGAAATACAATGCAATTGTTATCTTTGTGCTACTTTGTTCTGTTTCTATATCGATATCGAAAGCAAAAATATCGATATGACCGATATATTGAAAGCAAAATATGGATACAAAAATATCGGATATCGAAACAAAAATATCGATATTCCGATATATCGGAAGTATCGGAACGTCCCTACCTCGGCAGGCCATATACTGTTAAGTTTACCTGAGGAAACTAACAGCGGTTCCAACATCAACAAAATTTAAGCCGACACGCCGTAGGCGTATAGGGATGCGTTGCAAAATGAGTCGAGTCGAAGAGGATAAATTCATTTTAATGTATATTTCTGAAAAAGCTTCGGCAGACATATACTGCCTTATGTCACTCACCCGAGGGAACTTGTTATCGCACGGCCTCTTCCTCGATTTTTTCTCGATGTAATAGTGGGTGTTGAAAATACTCGTTGGTAGCAGCACGATGGCATTAGTTTTAAGTAAAGTCGCTACCGTCCGTAGTGATTTAGGTCCAGTCCTTATGAGCCCCCTTTATGGTCCAAATCGAAGGCTTCGCAATAAACCGGGGTTTCCAACAAATTTTGTTGGAGATTAGTTAGACTAATCTCGGTTTAGCCTATGCTGATAATCCACTAATTCCGTGTGGGTAGAACCTCGTTGATCGTCGTCGTAGAAAGAGTCAGAAATGGTCGAATGGCGGTGTTAGTTGGTTGCAATAAACACTCCGGCAAGACATATACTGCACTATAAAATTTTACCTGGTAAAAGGTGTCCAACGCTGGTCAGTATATGCTGCATTCGACCACGATGCAAACCGAAGACGATCCAAGTTGTTCCAGGGTGATAACCAGACCAATTATTCGATCCAATAAAATCCAGAGCAGTTAGCGAATAAATTGATGAACGGGAGCAACAATAATTCAATTATCCAATTGTGTCTCAGAAGCAATGGCGCAATCGTGTTGTTTCTTCGGAGGTTTTGTTCCATAAGCGCAATGGCAGATTATGGCGCCAATTTTTGAAGCTCTTCGTCCTACACCAGAATCCTTGGTCCATGGATCCGGTTCGAATGACCAAAATGAACGGTTATAACCTTGTTCCTTCGATAGCTCCCGCTAGTTGAGGGGTAGCCAGCCGTCCATTGCTTGGGGTAGAATGGAAAATTGGCTTCAGCACGTAAGTCAATTCTCCTTCAACATGCTTGACGAGATCCTTTCTCATGAATTGATGGCACTAAACACACATTGCACTTAAAACAATTTTATTCGCGCACAAACTAATTTATTTACGACGGACAATTAATATTTATTCTTAAATTACATCGGGTTTTTCTTAATACTAACAAGTTAAAAGATGTTGCCACACACGGAACACGACCTTTTCTGGCTCACGACCTTCTAGCACTGCCTGATATTTGTATAGGTAGTTATTAAAGAACCTCACGGCGATCGTATCCACTCTCCAATATAATCCGTATGGCTCAACTCCGACAGACATTCTCCCAGCTCTCCTTATCGAAGACTGATAACCGACGAGGCGTCGGCGACGAAGATCCACCAGTGCAGATCACTCTGGGTGATTTCATTTCATGGGCTAGGTAGAGGTGTACGTTGTTTTGATGACCAGTAAACGAAAGCGACAGTGATTCCATGGATGTAGTCTGAAGGGCCATCACCAGACAGTATGTTCAATGCGCGTATTTATATCCCATCTCATAGATTGCATCGCTTACCGAAGTGAATCCAGATAGAATATCCTTTATAACTAACACAATATCTTATCCCAAGACTATCGTGGAGATGCAGAGTCGGACTAACAATCCTTTCCTTCCTATATGACCGTAAGGACATGGCCGGCGCCATTATTGACTAAAAATTGTTAAGCTTCCAAAACGTGTGCAATGAGAACGGTTAGCTGACCCCAAGCTTAATTCATTTGGTTCTCTGTACAATTTTGCAAGTTCTGATCAATCACGGAGTAGAAACTACGAGTTGTACTGTTCGGGTCCAGTCCAGCTCGATACCCAAAAAAAAACAGTAAATTGTTTTTTGTTTTTTTTTGTTTATGATTTTTTCAGCAGTTAGCACGAACGGTAGTACACCATAGATTTAAACTCAATGCGCCTCTTTTATGAATACTATCAATATAGAAACATGTTATCACTAATGGAACTGTGTGCCCTGAAGTAAGCAAGTAAGCTACAAATTTTCCAGTGCCGGTGCATAATTTCTCCTAAGACGCTATATGAAACATTGCCTTGCTGCAGCATTACTGCACAGAAAGCACTGAAGTGCACCTTCAGGAAGCACTTGAGAAGATAGTTCCGCTACACGTCGCGCTAGATCTTTGTCCAGAAGCATATCGCCCACTGGAGGACGGATGTGTCATCATTTATTACGATAAAAAGTGAAAATACATCAAACGAAATTGTTCCCAGGACCCCAGTCAACCGCTCACATACACACATGCACCGCACCACCACCGCCGTGAAGTATGTGCAAGATATACATATTATGCTTGAGAAAAGAGAATTATTGCCGCTCCATGATGGGAGGATGAGTGGCATTGCACCAACCTCTCGTTCGGACAAGGAGGATCCGGATTGGTGGCAAGTGGCTTGACAGCCATTCCGGCTGCGTCAACTTCTTCACACGTTTCGGGCACCACCAGGATGAATGCAGAAAAATCGTGACAAAAGTACCTGATGATTCCCATACCAGGCGGGTTTTTTTTTCGGATAGAGGGGCGAAACTGCCTCTTCTCTATACGGTGCTGAAGCTGGTGTCGGTTGACGCTACAGTTAAGCACATCCAGGACTTGTTGGTATGGCTGCTGCACCAGAGGAATGAGGGGGAGGGGGGCAGCATGAGTGCATCAGGTTAGACGATTTGTGAAACAGTGCGGATTAAAAGGTTTCGGATTTGGTTAATTTTATTGTCAATACTTGAACTCATATAGCGGAGCGAATTGAAAAAAAGCAATAAAAATAAAACCTTAGAAAACAGACAGTTGCAGCAAGGGCCGCCTTGATGATTTATAACGGCGAGTTGTGAGGATTGGCTATGGTGACATGAGACATGAGGTTTACGCAGGCACAATAGGCCACCCATAAAACCAATCATTACAAACAATATAAAAGATATGATTAGATATAATCGGTAAAGATCTAGGCGGAACATGGAACCACAAGCCGCTACCCGCAACTTCGACGTCATTGCGTTGCAGGAAGATTGCAGGACAAGACAGAATGTGTGGAAAAGTGGCTATCCAACGGTCACCTTCTACCAAAACTGTGGCATCATCAACGAACTGGGATCCGGCCTCATAGTGCTGGGCAAGATGCATCAACCAAGATATTTGGTTGAAATCTTAACCATTTCAGGTCCAAACTTTTCTAAGTGGTCTTAAACAGTAAATTTGATATATTCCATTTGTTTTCGTAATTGATAATGCAGAAATGACCAAGTATGTTAAAAATATTTTTTCAGAGTGTGCTAGATCAACCAAACAATCCTTGAGTCTAGCGAACTTGAAATCTACAATTAAGTAGGTAGCATGGTACTAAGGGTATGCGATAACACACTTTTTCCTAACGAAACGAAACGAAACGAAATTTAAAATGACTATGTTGATTCGGATCGAAACGAAACGAAATAAAGAATTCTTTCGAGACTTCGAAACGATACGAAATCAAGGTTCATTAAATTCGAAATTTTTCGAAACGAAACGAAATTTTAATTTTTTTTCCGCGGAATTTTTATTAAATTGGTTTTATATTATGTAGGGGGAATGACGGCTTTGGCAGATTTTGTTCTATTATTGTCAAGGGGGTTTTATGACTGATTATGCTCAAATTTGGCCTAAACCTTCTTTGCATATCAAAGAATATTATGATCAAATGTCATAAAATTTGGTCGACAAAAACCCCCCTGACAATAATAGAACAAAACCTGCTGAAGCCGTCTTTTCCCCTACGCAATTCTGGTTACACTTTTTCGAAGTCGAATAACTGTTTTGCGACCAAAAGTGTTACAATATCAGAAAAGGCAATCTGTGATAAATCGCCACATTCTCGCCGCATATACCATTGGCGATAAGACAATACCCCAGCATTTGTGCCACTTTCAAAGGAATTCATCGTGGAGCGTGTGCTCCCGAATCTGATCAATTTTATATCAGTTTTATATCAGTAAGAAATTGTGGGATTTTTCATATACGGATTCAAATTTCGTTTAAAACCTTAGTTCACTTAAGAATTATGTAATTATGCTGAAGCATACTTCATATTGTCTTGTGAGCGTGGACTAAGAACTAACTTAGTCAAAATTAGAAAATGAATGCTTAGATTTATTTTTTATTTAGGGTAACCGTACCCTTAGTGGAGGTAGCACCAATAGTGGAGGTAGTGGGGTTTTAATGAGATTTATCATATTTATAGACTTTACGACTTTACGTTTCAGTTCATGCGTCGTCCTTCAAATATCCTGTTAAATGCAACTTACCTTAATATTTCGCTTGAAAAACTGTTGAAAACAATGTATTTCCTTAACAAAGTTGACTCCCTTGCACCTATAGTGGTGTAACTGTACCAATAGTGGCGAGTCTCATAAGAAACCAATGGATAGCACCACTATAGGAACCAAAATTATTTTTTACCGCCACTGAAGGAACAGTGTACCCATAGTGGTGCAAGCTATATTTGGTAATTGTTGATGTTAAATGACATCTATCTCATTTTTGTTAGCAAATTTATTAGTTAAATTTATTTCTTTATTAGTCAGTTATTGACTAAGAAAATAAAGCAGTAAAGTTCCCATAATTATCAATTTTTAAAAAATATTTTCTTTTGTGGATCTACTAATACCTCCACTACTGGTACCGTTACCCTAGTGCAGCGGTTCTCAACCTTTTTCTTAAGAGGTACCCCTTCGAAGTTCTGCATTAATTTAGGTACCCCCTCTTCAAAGTAGGCTTCCAAGCCTTTTGATAAAAATAATTCCGAGTCCAATGGAAGGAGGCTTGCCAGCCTCTTGAAAGGAGTTTCTGAATCTCTTAAAAGTAGGCTTCCGCACCTCTTGATAAGAGGGCTATGAGCCTCTTGTAAAGAGGATTTCAAGCATCTTGAATGGGAGCTTTCGAGTCACTTAAAAGGAGGCTTCCTTTGCATCTTGAAAGGACGCTTCTGAGCTTTTTGAAAATATGCTTCCAAGCCTCTTGAAAGAAGAATTCCGAGCTTCTTGGAGGGAGGCTTCCAAGCATCTTGAAATCTGGCTTCCGAACCACTTGAAAGTAGGGTTTCGAGCCTCTTGAAAGGTGGCTTCCGTACCTCTTACAAGTAGGCTTACAAGCCTTTTGAAAAGCCTCTTGAAATAAGCCTTCTGAGATTTTCTTAAAATGAGGCTTCCGGGCCCCTTGAAAGGAGGTTTTCAGGCTTCTTGAAAGGAGGCTTTTAAACCTCTTGAAAGGAGGTTTCCAAATATCTTGAAAGGATGCTTCCAAGTCTCTTGATAAAAGGCTTCCTAGTCTTTTAAAAGGAGGTTTCCAAGCCTCTTGAAAGGAGGCTTCTGAACATCACGAAATAAGGCTTCTGAAAATCTTGAAAGACGGCTTCCGATCCTCTTGAAAGGAGGCTTCCGACTCTCTTGAAAGGAGCCTTCCGTACCTCTTGAAAGTAGGCTTAAGAACCTTAAGCATCTTGAAAGAGACTACTTAGATTTTGGAAGAAGGCTTCCGAGCCTCTTAAAACGAGTTTTCCGGGCCCCTTGAAACGAGGCTTTCAGGCTTGAAAGGAGGTTTCCAAACATCTTGAAAGGATGCTTCCAAGCCTCTAAAAAGAAGGCTTCCAAGCCTCTTGAAATAAGGCTTCCAAGCCTCTAAAAAGAAGGCTTCCAAGCCTCTTGAAATAAGGCTTCCAAGCCTCTTGAAAGGAGGCTTCCAAGCCTCTTGAAAGGAGGCTTCCAAGCCTCTTGAAAGGAGGCTTCCAAGCCTCTTGAAAGGAGGCTTCCAAGCCTCTTGAAAGGAGGCTTCCAAGCCTCTTGAAAGGAGGCTTCCAAGCCTCTTGAAAGAAGGTTTCCAAGCCTCTTGAAAGGAGGCTTCCAAGCCTCTTAAAAGGGGGCTTCCAAGTCTCTTGGAAAAATGCTTTTCAAGCCGCCTGAAAGGATGCTTCCAAGCCTCTTAAAAGGGGGCTTCCAAGTCTCTTGGAAAAATGCTTTTCAAGCCGCCTGAAAGGATGCTTCCAAGCCTCTTAAAAGGAGGCTTCCTAGCCTTGTGAAAAGAAGCTTCCGAGCCTCTTGAAAGGAGGCTTCCAAGCCTATTGAAAGGAAGCTTCCAAGCCTTTTGAAAGGAGGCTCCCTAGTCTTTTAAAAGGAGGCTCCCTAGCCTTTTGAAAGGAGGCTCCCTAGCCTTTTGAAAGGAGGCTCCCAAGCCTTTTGAAAGGAGGCTCCCAAGCCTTTTGAAAGGAGGCTCCCAAGCCTTTTGAAAGGAGGCTCCCAAGCCTTTTGAAAGGAGGCTCCCAAGCCTTTTGAAAGGAGGCTCCCAAGCCTTTTGAAAGGAGGCTTCCAAGCCTCTTGAAGGAGGCTTCCGAGCCTCTTGAAAGGAGGCTTCCAAGCCTTTTGAAAGGAGGCTCCCAAGCCTTTTGAAAGGAGGCTCCCAAGCCTTTTGAAAGGAGGCTCCCAAGCCTCTTGAAAGGAGGCTTCCAAGCCTCTTGAAAGGAGGCTTCCAAGCCTTTTGAAAGGAGGCTCCCAAGCCTTTTGAAAGGAGGCTCCCAAGCCTTTTGAAAGGAGGCTCCCAAGCCTTTTGAAAGGAGGCTTCCAAGCCTCTTGAAAGGAGGCTTCCAAGCCTCTTGAAAGGAGGCTTCCAAGCCTCTTGAAAGGAGGCTTCCAAGCCTCTTGAAAGGAGGCTTCCAAGCCTCTTGAAAGGAGGCTTCCAAGCCTCTTGAAAGAAGACTTCTGAACATCTTGAAAGGAGGCTTCTGAACTTCTTGAAAGAAGACTTCTGAACATCTTGAAAGAAAGTTGAAAGATGTTCAGATCTTGAAAGAAGGCTTCTGGACATCTTGAAAGAAGGCCTTCAAGCTGCTTGGAAGAAGGCTTCTGAGAAGCGTAGAGGGATGCTTTTAATCCTCTTGCAACGAACCAACCAGGGTCTCTGATTAGCCTTGCGTGCAAAGGCGTCCAATTGCCAATCTGGAGATGGCAAGTTTTCGGATGGGAAATATACCTTTTAAACGAAGGCTTCCGAACCTTTAGATTCTGGATTTTAGTTGAAAAGCATACACTCAAATTTTTTTTCAACATTTCATTTAGATCAGGAAGATTGCATTGAAGATTTTTTTAATTTGCGCGTTAGACGTTTTGTCCGTTTTATCTTTTGTACCGCAGCCCTGTGCTGGTTGAGGATTTGGCTTTGATTTACTAATCACCACGCATATTATGCACACGACAAAATTATGATATAATAAATACACAATTATCAAAACTTTATCAATAAGTTTCGAATTATACGTCCGCCATTACGCATTTTTGTCCGAGGTACCCCCTTGGGCCAGCGAAGGTACCCCCAGGGGTACATGTACCCCAGGTTGAGAACCGCTGCCCTAGTGGAATACTCAATTATGTATGCATATCTGCCAGGCGTATACGCAGATAGAGAATTGATATTACTAGACCAACATTTGAAAAGAGCATATCAGCCGAAATTTATTCCTTCTTATTCTTCGGCTACATATATATAGCATACATTTGCTCACTAGAAGGATACTGTGCAGTGTGCACCTTTCTAAAATGCACGAACATATGTATTTTCGATTGAATTTCACAGACCCATAGTCTTATATACAATCAGCTCGGCAAACTGAGCTATTGTCTGTGTGTCCTTGCCATATGAGCTGAAATTTTAATCAATCTTAAGTAAAGAACTTTCAGCAATTTTAATGATCTTTCAACCCGTTCTGGATTTTTTTTTGCAAATTCCATGCGAAGATCTAGAAATGCCCACAAATCTGCAATGTTCCTTACATATTGTGCAAATAGTCAAAAAAGAGCTTATTAGCTTGATTAACTGTACACCGAGAAACAGAAAATATGCACAGCTCACCAATTAACTAATATTCTTGGGATACAAAAAAGTTATTCTTATTGTATACTTGCTTCGGAGTTTCCAATTCATGACCAATAATGATGCTGGTCACGTGCTTATAGTCAATTTAGAATTAGGAAAGGAGAATTAGTTTAACACTCATTGTTATAAGAGACCGATGAATGCTCTGCATCTCCGTGAGCGCTACGGGAAAGGAATCGTTGGTTAGTAGAGAAGGTAATTCATGTGAAACCCTTTGGTAAGTGACAAAATATTTATTGTAAACGAAGTTATTTTGAAAACAAGAAGATGAAAACTGTGTTTCAAATCAAACCAAGTCAAGATCAATGTGTTTCGTTTAATAATCTTCTGCAACACGATCGATTCCGCACTAAATAATTTTGTGCTCTTCGATGCAGACATAAGTTTTATCACTTCACGTTCTCCCACACTAGTTGGCGTGATCAGTATCAACACGATCGATTGCACACTGGTTAAACAAATTTCTGCTACGCGAGGTAGATTTTTTGCGCTTCGCGTTCTCCCGGACTAGCTGCCGTCCCATGACCAGCATACACACGATCGTTTCCGCATTCATATAGAAGAAAACTATATATACGAATTTATCGACTAAGAATGTTATGTAGTAAGCGTTTATAAGAATATTGTATAACATAAAGTTTTGAAAACAATTTTACGATTTTGTTCAGCGGCGCAGCCAAAATTTTTGATAATATAAAGTATGGTTTAAGTTTAAATTTGTTCCGAAATTCCGCGGAATTCTGTTAAATTTCGTTAGAAGCTAGTTTTTTGTTGCGAAATTTTTGTTATTTTACGAAACGAAACGAAATCAAGAAATAAGATTTCGCCATGCTCAAATTCCGCGAAATTCCGCGGAATTTCGTTTCGAACCACCTGAAACGAAATTTTTCGAAATACCGCATATGCTTACATGGTACCTTTTTTCGTCACTCCAAACTTGGTTATGTATTCAACCATATCCATAACATATTCCTGAAGATCAAGAGACATGGTCACATTGTTTTGGGTCACCCAACCCGTCCTTGAATCCAGAACTTACGATCTACAGCCACAGCAGTAGATTTTCCGTCCCTCAGAGCTCTAATATATATTCAACTGTAACAATCACACACATATTGCAACTTTGATGGAAATGGAATGTAGATTTGTAGACCCTAATAAAAGTATAGTTTGGATGAGCCATATCCAAAACTATCTTATGATGTGTGTAGATTTTTGAAGACCCAAAGTCCGAACTCAAGAAAAATGTAGCAGTATATCCCAAAACTTTCTTACGATATCTGTTGACCTCCCAGGAAGTGGATATGGATATAAGTGAATGCATATTGCTTCTTCTTCTTCTTATTGGCATTACGTCCCCACACTGGGACAGAGCCGCCTCGCAGCTTAGTGTTCATTAAGCACTTCCACAGTTATTAACTGCGAGGTTTCTAAGCCAGGTTACCATTTTTGCATTCGTATATCATGAGGCTAACACGATGATACTTTTTATGCCCAGGGAAGTCGAGCCAATTTCCAATCCGAAAATTGCCTAGACCGGCACCGGGAATCGAACCCAGCCACCCTCAGCATGGTCTTGCTTTGTAGCCGCGCGTCTTACCACACGGCTAAGGAGGGCATATTGCTTTGAGTATTGAAAAAAAAATTGTTTGCTGCTGTACAACTCAAGTCTCTAATTCAAAGACAGTTTAGAATACCCAGAATACAGTGAACTCTCTCAAACTCGATATTGAAGAGACCATTGAGTTAGAGAGGTATCGAGGTGGGGAACACATTTAAATTTGGCTGAATGCCGCTTGACCGAGCAGTGTTTCCTTATTAGTGAAGTGAGAAGTGAGATGTTCGAAGTGAATAGCGAACAGCGAGAACTGAGAAGCGAGAAATGCGATGTTCGAAATGAGTACAGAGTAGTAAGAAGTGAGAACTGAGAAACGGAAGTGAATAGTGAGGTGTGTGCAGCAACATGTAAGTAGTGGAAAGTGTGAAATGAGAAGTGAGATGTAGATGTGATATGTGAGAGATGATAATTAGGAAGTAAATTGCGAGATGTTGAGTAGTAAGAAGTGAGTGGAGAGATATGCATTGGCGTAAATAAGAGGGGGCCGGGGGGGGCCTGGCCCCCTCCAGACCTACTTGTGGCCCCCCCCCCAGAAAGTTTTGAAAAGTAATTCCAACTTAGTCAGTTTTTATCAGAGTCTCTTAATTCTCGTGTATACATGGATGAGACAGTGTGCCATGAGCTACAAAAGTTCACGTAGCACCGATTCAGTGCGACTAGAGAAGCTAGCGCGCGCATAAAATAACTGAGTGAGCCTGTCTCAATGTACGTCTCATGAGACTCATCTCATTCTCATGCACTAGGAATGCATAGCTGGCGTTACTTAGGCGACGATACTATTGAATAAAAATTTCCCGCCCTGTTGTTTGCAAAGGTTCGCCATGGCAAACAGCGCATGAGCTGATCGCATTGAGATGTCTCAATGCGACTCACCAATGTTAATGTGAGGCACACATGCTTCATGAGACTCGCGTGCGCTAAATTTTATGTGCGCGTAGCCGTCGTTGCTCAATCTCATCCTTTTTTGTACGCGTGCATGATGTCTGGTTTTTATTTCATTTAAATATTTCCTACATATTTCTTAATTTTGATTATGAATTCCATAAACATATTTTTTGTTGCGTTATCACATCTATGACCATTTGTTCAGCAAAGCATCGAAATATTTAAGTTGGACCCCCAGGAACATTTTCTCGATATTTAAGCTAAAATCAATGCCGCTTATAATTCAGTTGCTAGCTTAAAATAATAAATTTGTTCTGCATTTGTTTGACTAGTATCCTGGTCGCAGAAACATAAAGACATAATTGTATTAAGATATAAATATTTCTGTTCTATTAAACAACCATCCGCTTCAAAAAAGACTGAAGCAACTACATTAAAATGAGCACATGTACACAAATCCGGCCAATGAAATTTCGAACGACCATTCTTTCGAAAATCTTCGAGTTAATCGCAAGGTATGCCGCAAAACAGTTGATCAAATTCCTATGGAGCTTTTTGCTCTCGCTATATAATTCTGGCACAGAAAGATATAAAATTATAACACATAAGAATCTTTGTTACAATGACAGAAAAATCAACAACGCATTACATTGAAAGTATTAGGACAAAATTTAGGCAACCTTCGCACTCACAAAAGAGATTGTATTGAAGAAATATTTTTATAATCCTCTTGTTCCATTTAATTTTTTGGCGATTTCATAAGGATCATCGGAAAACTCTTTTGTGCCTGCTTTAGTTAGAATTTGTTTTTTAGGATAAAAAAATAGATTTAGAAACCAGTTCGTATCAGAAAACATTTCTTTTGCAGCACAATTCAGATCGATTTGGTTGCTTCTCAAGTCTCTTTGATTTTTGCAGAGAAATCTCTCACCTATTCAGAAAACCATAATAAAGCCTCTTCCTAACGTCAGTAACTACAAAAACCCTATGTTATTCTGGAATTTGATTTATGACTCATAATTTTATGACTCATGGAATTTATGACTCATAAAAACACTTTAGGATTCCAAATTTGTGTTCATCGGTACTTAACTATTTCGGCACATAGCATACATTTTGGAATTGCATGAATACTTATATTGATTATGACAAAATTTCGTGGAATTTATTCCACATCTAAAGAGTTTCAAAAATTCCAAGTTTCAAAAAAATCGAGATCTTTATGCATTAAGTAATCATGGAAATGCTTGAAAACTTTCAGAAATATACTCATATCGAATTTCATTTATAGATAATTCGAAGAAGATTCTTGAATCTTAGATAACACACTTATCCACATTTAGTAACATGGAGAAGACAAGTTGACACAGACACAGCGTTTTGAAGCAATCACAGCATCATTGGAAATCAATTGTATTATTCGCGATTTTTTTATGTTAATTCTAGGACGAATGAGCGATAAACTTAGTCAAACAATTTCTATTGCAATCCATGCGCACAGTGTTTTAAATCGCCTTTGAAAATTACATCCCACCAGCTGGTGCCATGGCCCCCCCTTGCCCGAGACTCTAGTTACGCCTCTGGAGATATGAAGCAGATAGGAGAAGGAATACAGAAAAAGGAGAAGGTAAGAGAAAGAATCTATCTCATTTCTCATTCGTTGGCCCTCATTTTTTACTTCTTACCGAAGAGACAGTTCTCTTGAACACAATAATATGCGGAATATAGTCACTACTTGAAGGACGATTTGCGGACCCTCCGCAGACTACGTAGTTGGCGAAGTGCAGCCATGGACCGAGCTGAATGGAGAAGACTTTTATGTATTGCACAGGCCACTCCGGCCTTAGTCTGGTAATAAATAAATAGTCACTACTTGAACCGCGCACTCGGCTGTGATATTTCATTCAATCAGGTTCACAAACTCACTTTTATTTAATTTATTAAATAATAACACAGATTAAGGCAAATTTGTCAATTGTCACGTTGTTTTCACTCAAGTTCACTACCGTTACAATAGCTGGTTATTAAATATTTTCTGACATAGATCAGAGCAAACTCTAACACTGGTCGACCGACGTAAAATAACCAACTGATAAAAAACGATTTTTAAAATCTCCCGTTTTAAATAGATAACTTAAACTGAGATCTCCATTCTCGAGAACCTAAGCGACAGCTCTGTTTCAATTGGAGTGTTCGGTAGGCTAAGCTGAGGTAACCTAGAATGCGCCGAATTTCAATAAAATTGTTGTTGAGACCAGTGTTGTAAAATGTCATTTGCATTCGTTTGTATAATTTTCCCAGAACTTTTTCCAGAAGGTAGCTATCAATTCATGATGTATGACGAACTTATAGCGCTTAAATGTGCCTACAACTTTGTCTAACAAGACATTGCTGTAAATATGTAATCTGGGGCGTGGGAGGTAAAATGTCATTCAAATGACATTATGTCAAATGACACGTGACATTTTGGAGAGTTTTCACTCTCCAGCCTCAGATGTTATATTTAGAGCAATGTACCCTTGGACAAAAATATAGCCCTACTCAAGCGTTATGAGTACATCTAAAATTATGGACTAAATTTGGCTTCTAGAGAAAGTTATGCACAAATTAGTCAAATGACATGCAGATGACATTTTACAAGCCTGGTTGAGACTGACTTCGGTAGGCTCCTTGAGGTAACCCAAAGAGCGCCGACTGACCTCGAGCTTGGAAAAGCGCTTCCTCTCTTTCTCATTAAGCCGTCATCGAGTGTAAACATTGTCGCGGGTCAAGGCATCCATCGGACCCGTCTGGACCCTCAATTTATTACCTAATTCTTTTCCTTCCTACTTTCCCATGGTCTTGGTGCTTCAATTATTTTAGCTTTTCTCAACTGTTTCCACTACATATATCGTGGTCGATGGTATATGATGTGAGGGTATGCGATATTTTATATATCTAATCTAATTCAATCTCATACTTGCGTAGCCAATTTGATGATATGCGATATTTTATATATTGGAAATTTAATAAGATGATACCAAATATATTATATCAACAATATAGCCCACTTCGCTCTTTTCCATACATCGAAATAGAGTCAGCCTTACTAGTGAATACAGCGCCATCTGTTATCTGAAATGGTCGATAAACTTGTTTTAGCCATTATCTTTTAAGCGTGTAGATGTGACGTTTTTCTGAAAATGTTTGTTGACAGTGGTACAGGCTATTCTTATTCTACCCATTTTTGAGTAAAAAGTCACCCAGTCAAAAAAAACAGTTACCTATTTTAGGGTAAACATGCTTCTACGGGTCTATAAGTCAGACTAGGTAAAATTCGCCCAGATATTTTTGACCTTGGGTTTTGTAAAATGGTTAGAAATTGAAAGATAAATCCAATTTTCTGACGGCATTTTATCCATTGAACGCAGTAGGAATGGTTTCCATAAAGTATTTCACTATTCTTTCCTTACTTTTGCTGCATTCGATAAAAAAGGAGAAATTTTCATCGTGAAGCATGTTGTTAAATCCGAAAATGGTGAAGATCAATTTACCCAGATTTGGGTACAAATGGCACAGATTCATTTTGACATTTACCCAGATTTTGACAACTCTCCAGAGGTCGCAGAAATGGAATAAATCTCAGAATTGCTTGTACTGTGTATCTTTTGATAGGCACGAATCTACGTAGCGCTGGTAAAATAATAAAATTTCAAGCTCACTAATTCCTAGAATAATTTATTTCGTGCAATTGCTTTAGATATTGTCGGTGTAGCACCAAATTAGAATTCGGAAGTCGGGACTTCCGAATTGAACTTTCTTCCGAAGTTTTATCTGTCAAACTAATTGATGCGTTGTTTAGCGCATCTTTAGGCGAATCCAGCGCACTACTTCCGAAGTTGGGTAATCTGGAGAAAAATTCAACTTCGGTATAAAAAGCGTACTAAATTTGTTCCGGATAGACAATATTGAATCCCACATGGTGTATTGTTTTGATTTGCAATGAACCCCGCGCCAGAAGGAACTGGTCGCAGTGGCACACCCCAAAAGAAATGAAAAAGATCATCTGCTGGATGGAAGTGTCCAAACTCCAGAAATTGAGTTTACGAACTGATAAACTAACTCATTGAAAAATGATGGATAAAAATCTCAAACAAGATAAACTAACTAGTAAAAAAAATCGATTCCACAGTTTTGCCATTCCGTCCTTTTCATGAAGGACTCGTGCTATTTAGATTTGACACCACTTGCGTCAATTAGGGTTGCGTGAAATTTTAGCGTGTAGTAGTTGCATTTCTATCACGGGCGGCGCCACATTCGCCAAAGCAAGGGTCGCCAGTATTGCATGAGAGTGAGCTATATTGTTAATATAATATATTTGATGATACTCAAAATTTATTCCATCTAGTCTTCAAAATTCACTTTCGGTGCAAAACGTTCACTTTCGGTGCAAAACGTAAACAAACGAGCATAAATTCCATACAAAAATTCAAGATGGCTGAGTTGGGGATATTGACAAGTCAGAACACCCCCCAATAAATGCATCCTGCTCCGGCTACGCGACTCTTCTCCTTCAGCTGACTCCGACAAACTTCTCCTACGAACTCACTCTCGCTTGTCACATGCGGTGAGTTTCACACGGGAGCCGTATCACTATAGCACAGTGGTCCCCAGCATGCTTACTATCAAGGGCCGCACAGAAGTTTTGAGCTGCTGAAGCGGGCCGCAATATATTTGCAAGATTTGTTTTTCAGTTCATATTGCATATTACAGAATATTGTATATTTGAACAAAATATTTAAATCCTGTGAATCTTTTTCAAATCAAATATGCACTTGTGAGGACATTTCATTCTACAGATTTAATCACCATAGCTGACTTTTGGTACATAGTATCGTTTCTCGCCCTTTTCGGGGTTCTTAAAAAAATCTATTGAAATTCTGAGCAGCATCTGCTCGAGATTCTAAGAAAAAATCGTTCGCGATTCTAAACATTCCTTTTGAGATTCTGAAAAGAATTCATTCGGGAATCTGAACAGAATCCGATTAGAATTTTAAACAGAATCCGTTTGGAGTTCAAAAGAGAATCCATTCGCGATTCTGAACTGATATTTACATACATCATTAGGGCCAATTGTAGTCTGTTGATGAAATCACACAATTCTGGAATTTCTGTCCCGAATAGACAGAAATCTTTCGGAATTTGTTTGAAATTTCAAATGGAGACCGTTTAGGACTCTGTTTGAGGTTCTGAACAGAATCTGCTTGCGATTCTGAAAAGAATTCGAATAGTTATCTGAACAGTATCCATTTTTTATAGTTAACGTGTTTCCTGGAGGTAATAATCCACCAAATTTCAGCTCAATTTCCCCAAAACCAAACTTATTTAAAAAGATAAAAGCATCATTCTTTACGGAGCAGTGTATGGCAACATTTTTTTTAACTGTAGTTCAACCTTGACTTCCTTTAAATTCGCGATTCAACTCAGATTTTCTCCTGTCATAAGACGAGTTTATACAATCCCATTGAATTCCACCACTTAATTGTATCTTGACAGATACGTATTTCGACCTCAAAAGTAAGGCCGTCTTCAGTGTCTCGTACTTGACTCGACTTCGATGGGATGGGATTGTATAAACTCGTCTTATGACAGGTGAAAACATTCCACTAAAAAGCTCAAAATAATTTTCTTATCAAATTTGCTTTTATCATAACCCGGGGCGATAACACCGAAGTATATTTGCTGTCGGCCTACATATCATCTATGTATGAAGTTATGCATTTCATGAATCATAATGATAAAACTATTCACGATGTATAAATCGTGCTTCAACATCATATTGATGTGAAGTTGACAGGTTCCCGAGTACACTGATCCTATCATATAAAGCTTATCAATAAGCCACATTTAGTGTATCCTCAGAAAACCTTCGCGGGCCGCAAGAAATGGCTTGGACGGCCGCATGCGGCCCGCGGGCCGCACTTTGGGGATCACTGCTATAGCATATATGCGACACGGTTTCTCAACTAGCTAGTTTGGAGTGGACCTACGGATTGGACCGATTGATGCTTGATTTGCGGTGGTTTGGCTTCGCCTGCCAAAGGTGTGGTTTTGACGATTCGCAAACCTTCTCCGGCCTTCTCCGGTGTACCCCGGGAATCTTTGTGGCCGATGCGTGGGGTCAAAAAACGGTCTTAATAAGAGGGGCAGTGTGTCGGCTTCACAAATTCTGCCACGAACCTGTCACTAAACGGATCTATGCACACACAATCTACACGGAATTGCTTTAATTGAGCTTTTATAGACTTTTGCTCGACTTGGAAAACACACTTCGGCACGAATCAAAGTGACCGCTTTTGCCTTATCCACGGAACGGAACAAAGTGAACGATTCCGGGTTGGAAAAATCCTCAAATACCCCGAAATTTTAGATATTGTCTCCAGAGTTCGCGAAGTTCAAAAGACCGGCGTGTGGATCTTGGCCGCAAGCCACGCGCTACTTTTGGCGTCATGATGCACTATATGCTAGCTAAATCCCATGGTTGCTGACTGTTGGGAACTCATATGACTCAATTATTGTCGTAGGTAACTCAATAGCGTACTTCTTCTAGACCATTCTTGCAGTGATTCCACACAAGGATTTATTTCAAAAAACCGCAACCGGACATTTATTCATTTATTTAGTTTACATCTAAACAGATAATACGCAGATAACGCAACCGGACATGCAAAGTTTTATTGTTTAAATAAAAAACAAAAAACTATAATATTCACAGAGATAAACTAAACATTGAAATGAATAGGGGGAAAGACGGCTTTGGCAGGTTTTGTTCTATTATTGGCAGGGGGGTTTTTGTCGACTGAATTTTATGAAATTTGGCCACAATATTCTTTGATATGCAAAGAATGTTTAGGCCAAATTTGAGCCTAGTCAGTCATAAAAAACCCCCCTGCCAATAATAGAACAAAACCTGCCAAAGCCGTCATTCCCCCTATATAAATAAATATGGCGTAGGAATATAATAGCTTTGTCCTCCTCTGTAGTATTTGTTTCACCTTCCCATCATTCTCGTGGTTCTCAAAATCCGTTTTCCAGTCCTTGGCATTCTCTTTGTTGTCAGAGAAGCATCAAACTATTTCAAAACTCTATGACTAGCGCTTACATGAAAACAAGAGCTTTTTAGCAAGATTTTGAATCGTAAGATCTAGATTTTAAAAGCGGTTGCGTTCAATTGATTTTTGCTTTTTCTTCGACACCATCATCCATTAGGTATTTGTAATACTAATAAATAAAATATTTTCTGATAGTACTGACATACGTTCAGCACTCTACGAAATATCCCATTCGTTAATGATGAATTTCAAAAGTTATACGAGTTTTTGGGGTGTCCAAATTTTGTCGTGAACATGCCTTATAATTGAATCCATACTGATGCTGTGGATCTCAAGTCCCGAACTCAAGGACAGTTTGAATGACACAGAATATCCTTAAACGGTCTTACGATATCTGTTGACCTTTCAGAAGACGTAATGGATATAATTAAATGCATATCGAAGCTTTGAGCACCGAAAAACGTTTCCAAACATTTGTTCAACTCGAGTCCGTAAGAACGAGAACGTAAGAATCGTTTGGATCACCCAAAATATCCCAGAACTACAGTACCGTGTAGTGTATTTCTCACCTTCTATCAGATGTAATGAACACGGTTGAAAACTCAAAAAAAAAAACTTTGAGCAACGAAAAAAAAACTTTTTTGCAACTGTAGATTTTAAGGATAGTTCGGATGTCCTAGGACGTCCAAGGAAGATTTAAAATAGTTTATTGTATATCATAGTAACTCTACGGATACGTTTAAATAAAAACCTTATTTTGAAACAGTACAATCCGCTGCCAATATTTATGCATATCCATTTTTCTGTTGTGGTCATATATGACCCCGTGGGCCTGAAAGGGGGTCAACTAGAATATCTAAATCACGAAACGGGAAGGACGAATATTTCCAACCTACCCAGTTCGCATATGTGCTCAAGCACACAGATGTTTGTCCCCTGCTGCAGCGACGGAACAGCAGAGTACTCACGGAATCGCCGGTACGGGGCTGGTGATGATGATGAGATGATGCATGCATGTTGCGCCAATCCCAACCTGCTGCTGTGGCCTCCGTGGCCAAGTGCGTCGTCCGTCGCCGCTTGAAAAGTGCAGATCCAAGAGCGGAAGCGATGGCGACGACGACAGCGACGACCGACGGAGTATCAGATCGAATCTCCCCTCCACGTAGAAGTGCAGCATTAGCACACCGGCTGGCTGCAGAGCAGCACATGTACACCGTCTCCCAAGGGGGCAATCACAGAAACTGCAGTCTGGCAGCATGTGCTCGTTCACTTTCCATCCATTGCATCGCGCCGGTGTGGTATCAATAGGTAGGTACTCTCATAGTGGTAGTCGTTTTTTTGCCCCTCTCCTTCAACGTGGTACCAAGTTTGTCACATTGAAGCAGCGATCGCTAGCCTTTCCGAACTCCCTTTGCATAGTCTCGGTCATGATTTTCGAAGTTGTTCATCAGAAGTCGTCGGAATCCTTCCTCATTTGCTTCTCATGAAGGAAATTGAAGTAGAAGGACGTGTTGGCTTCAAAATGACGGCCCACCTTCGAGAGGATTCAAATGAAGAGGGTAGTCTTTGCTGGTTTACTTTAGATTATATAAAAAATGAAATGGTTCATCTTGATTATATACAGAGCGACAATAATGTATGGAACAAATTTCGGGATTGTGCAGTTGGTGTTTTTTCTTGAATTTTTTTTTCTTTTAAATGTTTGGAGCTGAAACTATTATATTTCCACAGCACAATTAATTCCTTTGATGGATAATTCGTGAACCTTTGAATACAAAGGATTATAAAACAAATACGAACCCTTTGTCCTCAGATTGGCAGACAGAGAATGACAGAGCTCATCTGTAATTCAAAATTGAAACGATATTTTAGCTCGCTTAATAACAATGAAATCTAACATACGTGTTCAATGTGCATGACGGGTGCAATTCTGGCTGTGATTTGCTGCACGAACTTTAAAACATCCGCCACCATCGGAACGAGTAACACAGGTCGCACCTCCATCCACGCTGCATCCACTTGAATAACTTCGAACCGGTATACGTTCTTACACGATCCAGCGAGTTTCCCATCGGCTGCCGTGCCTGGGTGCTGATGATGAACGAGGACCTGAGCAAACGATGCGACGATGATGCAGGAGACTTACTTTGCATAAAATTCATCTTTATGGTCGTCATGACGTGTTTGAGTGTTACTTCGTGATCAAATAATGAAAAATATTATTTTGCTACACTTATGTGCCGCCACTGCGCTGCCGTGGGGATGCACCGAGAGGGCGGAAGGATGCAGTTAGGGGTTTGAGATTTCCTGAATGGAAGGTGGAAACCAGTGTAGGAAGGAGACTCAACCGCACCGGCACGAACCTGAGCTGAATGCGATGGGAGCAATGAAGTAGAAGGACTGCCACTTGTAAGAATGCACATTCGTGAGGGCTTTGTAGGTGAGAAAATGCGAATTTATGAAACGATGCTGGTGCTTTATGGTTTGAGCTGTTCGTATATTAGCTGCGTTTGACTAAATTGAATCAAGGAAGACAAATCATAATCAAATTTCTGAGCAATATTGCTGTTTGGATGATAATGATTTTTTATTCCAATTCAAGTTACATGTCACAATTGTTTCATCTCTGTATATTGTACTTAGCTTTCATTTCCAGCATCCTTTTTTCTATCGCCGATCAGTGATTATCGTTCGATTCCAAGCAGAGAAAAATCGTCGTCAACCGCAACCGTCTCCATTTAGCATCATGGAATCAGCACTCATCCAATTTGGATCAGATTCACGAGATCCGATTAAATTTAACGCAGAATATACTCTCTTTCTGCATTCGGCATCCTCTCGGCTTCCTGGCAAATGATGTCAGCAGCAAAAAAAAAAGAAAAAAGAATCCGCATCCATTAAGTGGCAATCAGCTCCACAAGTCCCGGTCATTCAATTACCGGTCGATCCCACCACCAGTCGGTTTTCCCCCGCAAGTGACTGAAGCTGACTGCTATGGGTGGGACGGACAGAGGACATAAACACATAAAATACAAACGAATCCGCTCTGCACAAAACTGCGACACACATCCCATCATCCCACTCTGTAATTGGAGGAGGAATATGGAAAACGGTCTGTGGAGGAGGAAATCAACCGGCATCGGAATCAGCAGCAGAAGAAACCCCACCGCAGCACCGGAGGAAAATGTCGAAATAAAAAAAGAATCATAATCAGTCATCTGGAATAATTCGGACAAACAAGATAATTGAATTCAAACAAATTGAACAAATAGCCGAAATTAATCAATTATTGTGCGGCGCGAGCGTTGGCGTAGTTGTCTCCTAGTTATCGTCTGGACCCGAACCAGAGTGTCCTTGGAGCGGACGTGAGACCGAACCCCACGCGGCTGCACCGGATCGGTCCCAAAGAGGACAGACAGCCCCGTCCAGCAGAAATATTTGCTCCCCTTATTTCAATAGAAGCGATTGCATGGATACTGGAACCCATGGACATTATGGCCTCTATGCGCTTAGGGACGTGTGGGGATGATTTAATTTCGACCCACTCAAAGTCCTGCATCCAATGAGGCGTTTTTTGTGTAGAGTGAAAACACGAGACTCTAAAGTAAATAGTGCAAATGATTTAATTTGAGCTGAACGTAAATTTCATCCAACTAGCGGGTTATGAGAAATACTCTGGTCTTCAAATAAGTCAAATTAGACTTCAACCGTTCATCAATTTCTACGCTTATTGGGCTTACCAGTTACACATTATTAGCCTTGTACCTAGATCATAATTCTGCTTGAGTGCCCCCCCTAATAATTTTCGACACTTGATTGATACGACGATTCTGAACAATGCCAAGCTTGTAGTTTGACAGCACACAAAATCCGAGTCATTTTATCGAAGCGTGCACATGCATGTGATTCCTTGCCGCGAGCAAACAAAAAAAAAATCGTAAAATTTTTGCTTGTTTCAAAATTTTGTTATTTTTCTGCTGCGATTAAAATAAAAACAGCAAAACTTTACAACGAGATGAGTGTTTCACTTTATGATTTAGTCGAGGATTGAACTTATCATTTCATTATCATTTAGTATTCAGCCAATAACTCATTCCAGAGGCGGAATTCCAAAAAGTGTTGTATGGCGGACTTCTAGCGCTGATTCCCCTCTACAACTTTGTCTAAGGGTACATTGCTCTATGTCTAATATTCACCGCGGGAAACGCTAGTATAATTTGATATACTAAATGATAATAACACTTAACCTCTTAACACTAACACCTCTGGAATGAGTTATTGGTTGAATACTAAATGATAAGTTCAATCCCTGGATTTAATACATTAAGTGTACTTTGTGATGTGATATCAAATTCCAATTAAATGTTTGTATCGTGTAAATCTGCTGAACAAAACTAAATGTCAATCATTTCCTGCCGGATAGTTATTTTATTTATTCAGACTAAGGCCGAAGTGGCCTGTGCGGTATACAAGAGTCTTCTCCACTCGGCTCGGTCCATTGCTACACGTCGCCAACCACGCAGTCTACGGAGGGTCTGAAAGTTATCTTCCACTTGATCGATCCACCTTGCCCGCTGCGCACCTCGCCTTCTTGTGCCCGTCGGATCGTTGTCGAGAACCATTTTCACCGGGTAACTGTCCGACATTCTAGCTACGTGCCCGGCCCACCGCAGTTGTCCGATTTTTGTAGTGTGAACGATGGATGGTTCTCCCAACAGCTGATGCAACTCGTGGTTCATTCGCCTTCTCCACGTACCGTCCGCCATCTGCACCCCACCATAGATGGTACGCAGCACTTTTCTTTCGAAAACTCCAAGTGCGCGTTGGTCCTCCACGATCTACTACTACCGGTCTAATTAGCGTTTTGTAGATTGTCAGTTTGGTACGGCGGCGATTTCGATTTCCAGCCACTATGCGTCTCCGAATTTCTCTGCTGGTGTTATTTTCGGCAGTCACCAGTGAGCCCAAGTATTGTGTACTTCTACCACCTAGATTTCGTTACCACCGATGCAAACTCGAGGTGGGTGGCTCACATTGTCTTCTCTTGAACCTCTTCTGATCATGTACTTCGTCTTCGACGTGTTGATGACTAGTCCGATCCGCTTAGCTTCCCTCTTCAGTCTGATGTAGACTTCCTCCATCTTCTCAAAGTTATGTGCCATAATATCTATGTCGTCGGCGAAGCCAAATAGCTAAACGGACTTATTGAAATGGCAAGTTTCGCTAGTTTGTCGGCTTTTTCGTTGCCAGTTATGTTGATATGAGCTGGTTCCCAGCACAGGTCTAAACGGCCAGGGTTTTGTTTTACTTTGTTTTTGATACCTTCTATCCATGGGTGGTTAGAGTTGTGCCCTTTAACTGCCGCGAGGACACTTTGAGAATCGCTGAATATGACCGTCAATTCAGAGGGGTTGAGGTCAATTGCTTGATTTATTGCGTATGCTTCCGCGCTGAAGATGGATAAATGTTTAGGAAGATTGATGCTAATTTCATGGTCACTCGAGTATATTCCGCTTCCCGTTCCTTGTCTGGTTTTTGATCCATCGGTGTATATGTGTTTGTGGTGGGGGTATTTGAGTTTGCATGCTTCGAGAAAACGGATTCTTTTCTCGGTGGGGTTAGAGTATTGAGTGTGGTTATGTTGACTCCGTTTATTTGTTTGATGGTGTTGTAATTTGGTTGCCCTATGGTAACGTTTACCTGTGGGATGTTCAGGGTCTCTGACTTTTCGTTTGATCGCTTTGCTAGTGTACAGGTTGGGGAGATAGCTTTGCGGCACATTTGTTTTGGACAATATAAGATAAGTGCTTCAGATATTCTAAGATCCAATGGAAGTTGTCCACTTTCTGCTAACAGACTTCCAATTGGGCTGGAGTGAAATGCCCCAGTGGCTATTCGAATTCCTTAATGGTATATGGGGCACAGTCTGTTGAGATCGGTATCTTTAGCTCGGCTTATATAAGTCTGGGAACAAGCATGGTGTTTAATATCCGAAGTAATGATCTTCGATCTGCTCCGAAATTTGTGCTGCTTATACTTTTCATCAGGGCTAATATTCGTTTACATTCATCTCGTTTCGTTTGAATATGATGTTTGAAGTTGAGTTTGTGATCTAGCCATATTCCTAACAGTTTTGTATTTTTTGTTAGTTTAATTGGTTCTATGGCAGGAGGCTGTTTTAGAAGTTTTTTCCGGTTTCCAATGTGCATAATTGACGACTTTTGAGTAGAGATGGTGAATCCAGTTTCAGTGCACCAGTCTTTAATTCGGTCTAGGATTTTTTGTATCTTAAAGCGGGTCCATCTGGCGCATCTTGTGATTACGGCGATGATGATGTCGTCTGCATATAGTTTGAAATTGGTGTTTTAGGGTATCCAATCGTTTATGCTATTGATAGCAACTAAGAAGAATGTGACAGCAAGTACTGATCCTTGTGGTACTCCGTTTTGTTGAATTTGTTCAGAGGAGAAATGCCCTTGATAAAGCACTTTGAAACGTCTTTCTTCGAGAAATTTTTGGCAAAAGGTAGCCACGTGTCCCCCTATGTCAGCTTTTGACAGATTTTTTAGTATCAGATAGCGCCAGGTTCTGTCGTATGCCTGTCGTAGTCCAGGAAAAGGAGCTCTGCGTGTTTTTTCTCATTTATGGCTTGGGTGCATATGTCTTCTATCTCTGTAAGGGGATCAGTTGTTTGTTTTCCTTTCCGGAAAGCGAATTGATTAGGTCCCAGGACTGATCTATTTTCGAGTTCGTTCATTAGTCTGCGGTTGACCATTCTTTCGAAAAGTTTCATTACACAGCTTGTTAGGTATATGAATCGAAGATTTTTTGGATCGTTTGTGTGTTTTCCTGGTTTAGGGATTGGGATTAGGTGAGATTCTCTCCAGGTGTTGGGGAATATTCCATTGATCCAAATGTAATTGTATGATGCAAGTAGATAAATGATAAATAGTGGAAGTCTTTTCAGCATTTGATTGTGAATGTCATCGGGACCAGGTGAGGATCCTTTCAGTGTGTCCATATGGTATATAAGCTCTTCCAAAGTGAATTCTTTGTTGTACAGTGAATATCTTGCTGTGGGGAAATTGGTTGGCTGCTGTTCTTCAGCATTCTTTTTAGTAATGAAGGTGAGTGGGTATGCGCTGTCTGATGATTCTTTGGTGAAGTGTTTGGCAAGGTGTTCCGCAATCTGTTGAGGGTCAGTTATGTTGTTATTATCTGATGTTATCGTCCAGATGTTTTCTGATGATTTTTTTCCTGATATGCTTCTGATCTTGTTCCAAACTTCTTTTGAGGTTGTGTGTTCATTTATCTCAGTGATCTCATTTATCTTAGTGATTTTTTCCCACGATTTCTGTTTCTCTTCTTCGATGATTTTCCTTGCTTCGTATCTGTGTTTACGAAAGTTGTCGTGGATCATTTGGTAATCAGGGTGGTCAGTAGGTGTGTTTTTTAATTTTCTGAGAGATTTTCGCCTTTGTTTCACTGCTTCCCGGGTGTTGTCATTCCACCAGGGTACGGATTTTTTTGATACCACTTCTGATGTTCTTGGGATTGATGCTATTGCGGCCATGTCTGATGTAAGTAGTCAGATCTTCTATTGAGTATTCCTCATTTGGGTTTATTTGATCTTCGAGAATCTCTTCGAATTTTTTCCAGTCTGCGGAGTCGATTTTCCATTTGGGATATTTTATTTTATTTTTATTTTATTTTATTTAGGAGCAGGGAAAAGCCCATTTGAGTAGAGCTAACTTAGGCTCTCTCTCAAATGGGCGCAAAACCTCCTCATCTTTTCTCATCAACAGAATACAAACACATACATTCCAAATGATGGTCTTACTAACTAAATAATTAATGACATAAACTACACTTAAACTATAGTACAATAATAAATACATTGAGAGACAATTTTAACAAGTTTATCAGTTTCTCTTAAATATATCACTAAACTTCATTTTCACAAGAGAACGAGACAAGTTGAAGTCAAAGACATGATAACAGCGATTGAATAAACGAAACATATTTGCGACAGGTTCGTTGTAACTGTAGTTAGTACGAGATGTAGGAATACGGAGGAACTGATACGAACGGAGAGGGCGTCGTTGTATGCCAATATTGAAAGAGTTTAAAACACTGGGACAATCTATATGGGACTGCAACACATCTGCAACAAAGCAGGCCTTGATGATATTCCGGCGGTCTTCTAGAAGCTGGAGATCAATCAACATGCATCTATCTTGATATCTGGGAAGGTTGATTGGGTCGTTCCAAAGGAGATGACGGAGAGCATAACGAACAAATTTACGCTGTATGGATTCAATTTGTTGAATTCCATTTGCGTAATAAGGGGCCCATATGACAACTGAATATTCGAGTGTGGAACCAACTAATGAACAGAAAAAAGTTTTCAGACAGTGAATATCTTTGAAGTATTTAGTCGTGCGAAAAATGAACCCTAAGGTCTTAGACGCTTTAGAAGTAATGTAACCAATGTGTTCTTTAAAGTTCAATTTCGTATCCAAAATAACGCCTAGGTCTTTGATGGACGAAACCCTATTTATAGATTTACCCTCTATCGAGTAATCAAAACGAACAGTAGAGTGCTTTCTTGTGAACGATATAACCGAGCATTTAGAAGGGTTCAAACACATACGATTGATGGTGCACCAGTTTTTAAAGTTATCGATCTCATTTTGCAGAATAGCAGCATCCTGGAGACTGCTTACTTCGTAGAAAAGTTTAAAATCATCAGCGTATGAAGATTTTTGGCATTTGAGTTGAAGGTTAACATCGTTTAAGTAAAGTAAAAATAGGAAAGGTCCAATATGACTACCTTGTGGAACACCAGAAGCAACGAGAAATGGTACAGAGGTAGCTTCTCCTATTTTAACCGACATAGAGCGACCGTTCATGTAGGAATTAAGCCAGTCCAAGAGTGATCCAGAAATTCCAAGACGTTCCAACTTAGCAATCATAATTTTGTGGTTGATTGTGTCAAACGCAGCTGAGAAATCTGTGTATATTGCATCCACCTGTTTTTGTGGTTCCATGGATTTGATGATAAGCGATGTGTATGCAACAAGGTTCGTCGAAGTCGATCGTTTCGCTACGAATCCATGCTGGTCCCGTGAAACATAGTCAATGCAATTGTGCTTGATAAAGTCCAGAACAATAAGCTCGAATAGTTTTGATGTGGCACACAAGGCTGCTATACCACGGTAGTTTGTAACATCGTTCCTTTTACCTTTTTTGAATACAGGGAAAACGAAAGATTTTTTCCAAGTTTTGGGAAATGTTCCAGTGCGAATAGAGCGGTTGTAAATAATTGATAGAGGCCCCGAAAGGGAACGGCTGCATCTTTTCAGTATGATGGCAGGAATTCCATCTGGACCAGGATTACAGGAACTTTTGAGCCGTGCACAAGCTTCTTCGATGGCGTTGCAGGTGATTTCGGGATGAGGACCAACAGCAGCACGTTGAGGAATTTTTGAAGCAGCATCTAACACTTGTTGATGCTCTAGCTGCTCATCAACGAAAACCGAGGCAAACTTTTCGCGAAACAGTTGACATACAGCTGGCAATGTAGAAGCTTGTTTCTCGTGCAGATGCATTGTAGACGGAAGACCTTTTTCTTTCCGTTGTTCATCAATGTAGGACCAGAACTTCTTAGGATTCTTCTTCAGACTACACTGGATCCGGTGTAAATAGGAATGGTAGAGCTTCTTATTCAAGCGTTTATACTTATTGTTGCAGATGTGATAATGCGATTTCGTTAAATGGTTATTATACTTTGTATGCCTTCTGAGAGCGGACCTTTTAAGGGACTTAAGTTTTTTAAGAGCTTGTTTGTCCAGGGAGGATGTTTAGGAGACTTACTTACTGATTTTGGAGTACATAGATCTATGGCATTTGTTACAACGGAAGTGAAGACTTCAACCGCTGAATCAGTGTCCAGGTTCAGAAACAACGTGTTCCAGTCCATAGATTCTAGATGATCCTTCATTTTCGAGAAGTCCGTTTTCCAAAATTTATAGCGAGTGTGCTTACTGACTGGGATGAATTTAAGCGGAGCGTTCTTCCTAATGTGTATTTGTAATGGTGGATGATGCCGAACGTGTTTAACAAGTGGAGCAGTAGCTTCGGCAATAGAGACATCCTGACAGAGATCCTGGCTAACATAGCAGAGATCCAGCAATCGATTACTTGAGTTATATACGGTATTTATTTGTACGAGACAGGCGGTGTTATAGTCATCTATTAGTTGTTTTTGAACCACGTTGAGTGAAGAGTGATTCAGATTAGGATACAGGTAGCCAGATGAACTATGTTGCCAAGAAACTGAACGAATATTGAAGTCTCCCAAGATCAACATTTTGTCAGTTAAAGACATGCGGGAGCTGATCCAAGACAGTGTTTCGGAATGTTGGCCAATTAGAGTTGCATCACAGACACGGTCAGGAGGAATATAGATGAGACAAATGAACAAAGAGTGGTCGCCAATGGTTAGCTCAACCCAAAGCTGTTCGATTGAAGAACAATGTGGTGGCTGAAGTACATTACATCTGATGTTGGAGCGGACAGCAAGCAGGACACCACCTCCAGATTTTTTGTAACTCGTTCCTCGGAACGATCCATTCGAAAACATTATATTCATTGCTGAATATTTGTTGAGAAAGCGTAATACCACTTAGCCAAGTTTCTGTAAACGCATAGACGTCGAAAGCGGCATCCGAACACGCAAGCTTGTAGTCGGAAATAGTAGTATTCATGCCACCGAGATTCTGATAATAACAAATTATACCATTTAAACCAACGATGTTCTGAGCTGGCGTTGTAGAGCAGTTGGTTGTGGTACGATCCGCCGTGGAAAAGGTCGAGGAGTTGGAGTTGTTTTGTGATAAATCTCCGGCATTCGGAACGAAGGCAGGTTTATCGGCGTACGTGTTGATGCATGGGAAGTTTGGATTGTGGGTGGTAGTCGATACACAGGAGGCTGTTTTTTCATCAGTTGTGTCGGAGGACGGACACCGGTTGGTTTGCGGCTGTTGGAACGACGGTCTAAAAAAGCAGATATTGAAACTCCCTTCGGCCAGAACCCCTCTGACAGAAGAATTGTCTCAATGCTTCGAGGGACGTTAATTTTGAATGATACAAAAGAGAGCGGTTTTGATTCCTGGCTTGAACGAATTAGTTTTTGGCAGATTATATGATCGAGATCACAACGAGAGTGATAGGAGATATAGCGTATAATATTTGCTTCAGTTTCGTGGGGCTGAAACCGAGTAACATAGTACCAATTATCGTTCAATACTGGTTTTGTAGCTAGAGAAGGCGGTGCAATAGCAAGCTTGGGACATATTAGGTGTTGTCCTTTGTTCTTAAAGTTATTATGTACCTTAATATTATCACTGTCACGAGTATCTATTGTAGGAGTTTGCGAAATCGGGATTTCTGGTCTTTGATTTCCTGAGGCAGCAGCGATATTGGTGACAGCAGGAGCTTTACAGGCGATATCCACTGTGTTTGATGATATTGGAGTGGTAGACTGGTTCTTCGAAACATGGTTCGTTGATGAAACTGCGGAAGTTTGACAGGCGACGGATTGCTTGGTAGGCTTGAGATGAGACATGAGTCGTTGAGGCTTGGGAATGGTACCGGACTGGGTCTGAGTGCATTGATCAGTGGCGAGCTGAGTGGCGTTGGGAGTGGCGAGCATTGATTGGTTGTTCGTAGTTGAACTAGTGGTTGGAGGAGGTTTGGCTGGTGCTATAGTCTGGGCGGCGTTGATGGAGGCATTGGTTTCTACGGAAGCGCTTGGAGCTGATGACGATACTCGAGTTAGAGGGCAGTGGGAAATGGCATTGGTGTCGATAGTATCAGCTGACACTATTCGATTTTCCGATGGAGAATTATCTGGAACGGAATGAACTGTATAATTTGATACGACTGATGTACTAACCGGAACGTCAACTTTCGTTTTCTTTCCGGATCGGTGGGCTGGATGAGTAGAAGAGGTGGTACTGCTGGTTCTGTCTCTTTTAGCTCCGGATGAATCACCGGAGTCACCGATGAAGGAGCCGAAAACATTGGTAAATTCGAACTGTAGGTTGTTTATGGCGTCTTCGAAATTCTTGGAGGAATTGGCATTAGTTGGAAGAGAATGTGACGTTTTGTTGCAGTTGCATGAGCGACGTGGTCCTTCAGTAAATGCGCGGCAGAGCGATCGGGTCACATCTATTTGTGCGCCGACTAATCGGAGAATCGATGCAAGTCTGACCAGAATTAAATTCAGTGCCTGGTTACTAGACGATTGCTCGAAATCGACAGGTGAGTTTCGGCAAGCAGGGCAAAACCATTCCGCACCGGGGAAATCCCGCAGTGCCTTATGTTGATTTGCCGATAATCCAACACACTTCAAATGGAACGATTTCATGCATTTTGCGCAAGGTATTTTACCGCAACGAGAAGACTGGGTAATGCAGTGAGAAGCTGAGCACTTTTTTGCCATCCTCTATTCCGTGATGGGATAGCAGCAGTATAGTAGTATGTCACTTTGTTTACACTTCGCACTCGATGTGGTGATAGCAGCAGCAAGCAAACAATGGCTACCGCAAATGGAATTGCACGACGGAGGTAGCGAAAGCGATAGAAATATCACTACCAAATAAGATCGACGCGATTCGACCGAGGTATCAGTGCAAAACAAAGCGCGATGATTTTCACAATTCGATAACCGATAATTGCGAATTTAGGCACTATAAACTAATGATTAAAGCGAAAAATTTCTTTGCGACTCGAGGAGAGATCCGATTCAAACAATGTCTTGACGTATTGCAATGTTGCAATGTTATTACAATGTCTTGACGTATTATTGTATATTGTTTGTTAGGGCAGTTGATCTGAATAGTTCCGATTTTAATGGGAAAATGATCGCTGCTATGCTGGTCGTTTATTATGGTACAATCTAATTTTGATGCTAGTTCAGGGCTGCATATTGTTACATCGATTGCTGATGTGCTGTTCATGTCGATTCTTTTGGCTGAGTGTATGAAGGTTGTTTGGCCATCATTTAGCGTTAATAATCCATGGTCTTCTATTATTTTGATAATTTCTTTACCTCTGGAATCTTAGTGTTTCAAATCCCATTGCGCGTGGTGAGCGTTTAAGTCACCGGCCATTATTAGTGACTTCGGTAATAGACAAAGTGCATAGAACTTTGTCAAATTCTTTAGTATCCAATGTTATATTTGGCGGAATGTATATTGATGCGATTGTCATTTTGAAGGGTGTATTTACCTCTATAGCGATGATTTCCAGGTCTGTTTGTATTTGTACTGGGGTGAAGAGGATTCCCTTCTTTATAAGCTTAGCTACCCCTCCTTGACCAGATGGTCGATGCTCAAATATCGAGTTGTATCCTTTTATATTAAAAACTGTCTTGGGGTTTGTCCTGGTTTCTTGTATGGCCAGGAAAAGAGGCTGATGTTCACTTATTAGTAGTTGAAGTTCTGTGTGTTTGCTCTGTATACCGTTACAGTTCCATTGTATAAGCGTGGTCATATTCAGGTTTGATTTTATTGTTGCTATTATCAGTTATCGTCGTTTAATTTCTCTATTTCCATGTCAGAGAAATCCGTTTTTCTTTGTTTGTTGTTGTTTTTGTTGTTTATTCGGTTGCTTTTCCTTCTTGGTGTGCCTTCTCTGGTTTCTCTGTCGGGAGATGATTTGATCGGTTTGTCACATTTAATTTTTTCCATGTTTGTCTTTAGTTGTGATCGTTTTCTGGGTCTGCGGCTCAATGTTTTTTGTTAGTTTTTCTATTAATTCATTCTTTTTCTGCAGCTCGTTTGTTAGCTTGCCACAGTGCGTTTTCATTTCTTCGATATCTTTTTGCATTTTCTCTTCAGTGATCTTTAAATTCTTTTCTTTATCTTTGAAGTAGTTATACCAGTTTTTAATATTTGCTTCTTTTTCGTTGAGCGCTTCCATTCGTTCCGAAATAACTTTCATTTTTAAAAAAAAGCTCATTTTCTCCTCCAGCTCCTTTTCCCACTGTGTTCTTGCATTTTCGATGATAGTTTGGGCATCGCTTGTAACTTTTGCCGTAACTTGGTTTTTCGTTGTTGTTGATAAGTTGTTTCCGGGCTGAAATGTTTTTGTCCGTTTTTATTTTTATTATTTGCTGCTCTTGCCTGAAAATTGGACATGCCTTGCTGGTCGAGATATGATTATCGTTGCAGTTTATGCACTTTATTTTTTTCGAACATTCATCACTTTCCAGGTGTGCCTTTTCGCCGCAGGTTCGGCAGCGTTCTTCTTTTTTGCAAAAATTTCTAATGTGCTGATACTCGTAACACTGGTAGCATTGCGTTGGTCGGGGGTAGTACTTTTCGGTTCTGCAAACGCGGTATCCAATTTTCAGTTTTTCTGGCGGTGAAGGCTGGGAAAACGTGAGGATCACGACTCCGGTGTTGAATTTCGTTTTTTTATCGTCGCTCATTCTGCTGATATGTTTAACTTCAGTCACACCTTGTGTGCTAAGGTTTGTTTTTATATCGTCTTCAGTATCGATTGGCAGCTCCCGACAGACAACGACAGCGCGGGACGTATTCCGTTTGGTATCCCAGCTGACGGTGATCGGTGTTCCATCTGCCAATTCCTTCATGTTTTCAACTAATTTCCTTGCATTTTTCTCATTCAGAATTACGGTCAACGAACCGTCTTTTCTGTTTAGCCAAATATCTTCATAACAGCAGTATGCCTCGATTGACTTTGTCACGAGAAATATGCTGTGCTCGGTTATTGATCCATTTATTTTCTTCAATATCACATACCTATTTTGATTGGCACGATCGGGGAGAAACAACCCCCCGCTGCGCGTCCCCATTGACACACTTTTGTCAGCTATGCGATTTTCACTGTTCACTCGTCACTCGCGGTGTATGGATACGTGGTTTGTAATTTGAGAGTTTGTTCAATTCGATTGATCGCTGCCTTCGCGGTGCACTACACTAATAAAAATTCACACATTTTTATTGGCAAAAATCTAAAGAAATTTCCAAATAAATTTTATGTGTGCGTTAATAACCACCTGCTATAGGAGAATCCACATAAAGGTTATTAGTTAATAACGGTTATGTGTGTTTCCACATATATGCTATGCGAATTCACATAGCCGTTATGTGGGAAATGCTATAGTCAAAATTTATATGTTCCACACATAATGGATATGATTGGATTTTTGTCAGTGTACTTAGATTGAGAAGCGGGTAATTAATTACGTCCGTTGTCAATGACGATCGCGGGAGTTACGAGCCCAACAGTGTCTTCAGTTGATTGCTTCTGCTGGAGAATACTAAATCGATGCCGAATTTCATCAGTCGATGGCGTAGCTGGTGGGTGATGTGTTGATCATAGGGGACCGATACCCTCTTCAGCAGTTCATCGATCGGTGTCAGTGTTGTCAGTTCGTTTTTTTCCGTAGGTTCCTCTGCTTCTTGTTGATAATTGCTTGTATTGTTCTTTCCTTGTATCCGTTTGTATCTTCGCTGTTTCAATGATGTGTTGTAGCTCCTTCGTTTTTCCTTCTTCGCTCAGGGGGATCGTCTGCATTCTGTGGATCATGTGATGAAAAGCTGCCATTTTATGCCAATACGAATGATTTGATGTGTATGGGATGACTCTCATGGTGTTGGTGGGCTTCCTGTAGATTTCGAAGTCTAATGTTGCATTTGTTCCCTTGATAACCAGTAGATCCAAGAAAGGTAATTTACCTTCCTTTTCTTCCTCGTGGGTGAATTTGATGTCTTTATGCACGTTGTTTATCGCTTCCAAAATCCTGGGTAGATCTTTCCGGTTGATAATGCTGAAAATGTCGTCCACGTATCTCCATCATTTCTCGGGTAGTACTCCTTGTTCCTCTAGGTTGTCCTCCAAATTCGCCATGAATAATTCTCACAAAAACGGTGATAGCAGATTTCCCATAGGTGCATCCTTCGTTTGTTTGTAGAAGCTTCCACGGAATGTAAAGTAGTTCTCATTCATGCATAATCTTGCAAGCTTGAGATACATCATTTCCTCGCCATGCTGTATCCGTCCGTTGTTCTAGTAGCCAATCCTCCAAAAGGTTCAGAGCATCCTTCACTGGAACGCTTGGGAACAATGCGCTACGTCGAATGATACCATGATGTCCTCCTCTTCGATGTTTCCTGATTCCACTATCCTCTTGGTGAACTCCTGGGTGTTTACAACTGACCACCTTATGACAAGCAACCGTGTCAGTTTATCCGGAAATCCGTGTTCTTGCATTAGCTGCCATAGCTGGTCCCGATTGATTGTATAATATGCGGCTTTGAAGTCGATAAATAGATGATGTGTGGGAACGTTGTATTCGCGGCATTTCTGCAGTACTTGGCGAATGGCGAACACCTGGTCCGTGGTGGAGCGTTCGCCCATAAAACCCGCCTGGTACTGCCCCACGAACTCCCTTGCAGTTGGTGCTAGTCGACGGCATAAAATTTGGGAGAGTACCTTGTAGGCGGCGTTCAGCAATGTGATTGCGTGGTAGTTGCTACAATTCAGCTTATCGCCCTTTTTGTAGATGGGACACATGACACCTTCCATCCACTTCTGCGGCAAAACTTCCTCCTCCCAAATCTTGGTAATGACCCAGTGCAGCGCTCTAGCCAGTGTCTCACCACCGTGTTTAAACAGCTCTCCTGGTAGTTGGTCAACCCCAGGGGCTTTATTGTTCTTCAGCCGGCCAATCTTCTCCTGGATTTCCTGGAGATCCGGAGCCGGTAGAATTATGTCCAGCGCACCATACCGCCATCTTCTCCTGCCACATCGCCATTCAGGTGCTCTTCTCAGTGCTGCCCTCACCTCACGCTCGTTCGTAAGAAGGTTCCCGTTTATGTCCTTACACATATCAGGCTGTGGCACGTGGCTCTTACGTGAACGGTTCAACTTCTCATAGAATTTTCGTGTGTTATTAGCGCGGTACAGTTGCTCCGTCTCTTCGCGGTCTCGATCTTCCAGCTGACGCTTTTTCCTCCGGAAAATCGAGTTTTGTCTGTTCCGCGCCTGTTTATATCGTGCCTTGTTCGCCCTGCGGTGTTGCAGCAATCTCGCCCATGCTGCATTCTTCTCTTCTACTAACTGCTCACATTCGCCGTCATACCAGTCGTTTCTCTGATCCGGGGGCACCGTGCCAAGTGCAGCGGTTGCGGTGCTTCCAATGGCGGATCGAATATCTCTCCAGTCATCTTCAAGCGACGCTGCGCCTAGCTGCTTTTCCGTTGGGAGTGCCACTTCCAGCTGCTGCGCGTATTCTTGGGCTAGTCTACCGTCTTGTAGCCGCCCAATGTTAAGCCGCGGCGTCCGACTTCGACGCGTGTTGTACACCGTCGAGAGTTTTGAGCGCAGGCATACTGCAACGAGGTAGTGGTCGGATTCAACGTTCGTGATGTCGGAGAAGAATTTACCATCGATTAGAACGTGGTCGATTTGGTTTTCCGTTTCTTGGTTAGGTGATCTCCATGTGGCCTTGTGGATATTTTTGCGGGTAAAGAAGGTGCTTCGGATTACCATTCCACGGGAGGCTTCAAAGTTTATGCATCATTGGCCGTTGACATTCGATACGGTATGCAGAATATACGGTCCGTTGACCGGTCTATACATTTCCTCCCTTCCTACCTGAGCGTTCATGTCACCGATGACGATTTTGACGTCCCGCAGTGGGCATCCATCATATACGTTTGCTCCAGCTGTGCGTAGAACGCTTCTTTCTCGTCGTCGGGTCTCCCTTCGTGTGGGCAGTGCACGTTGATGATGCTATAGTTGAAGAAACGGCCTTTTATCCTCAGCTTGCACATCCTTGCGTTGATTGGCTGCCACCCAATCACGCGTTGGCGCATCCAGCACTATGAAGCCGGTTCCCAGCTCGTTGGTGGTGCCACAGCTTTGGTAAAAGGTAGCTGCTCGATGCCCGCTTTTCCACACTTTCTGCCTTGTCCAGCAAATCTCCTGCAGCGCCACGACGTCGAAGTTGCGGGGATGTAATTCATCGTAGATCATCCTGTCGCAACCTGCGAAACCTAGCGACTTGCAGTTCCATGTTCCAAGCTTCGAATCGTGATCCTTTATTCGTCGCCTAGGTCTTTGCCGATTATATCGAGTCGCATTATCTCTTATATTGTTCGTAATAATTGGTTTTCCAGGCGGCTTATTGGGCCTGAGCAAACCTCCTGTCTCGTCGGAGGGCCATCGTGTCAGGGCTGTTTAGCGTCCCACCTAACACCAGGACTTGGGCTTGTGCGCTTTGAGCGGCACACGGTCGCTTTGGTGGGGCCTACTTGCGGATACACGCAGCTTTTTATAGGAATTTAACAGGGCCCACTGTCAAACTCCACCACATCCTAGGCAAGCCCCACAACTCGCAGATGGCCTGGGGAGGGATCGTCAAGCCCTTGGACATAGTCCCTGCTGCCCGCTCGGGAGCGGAGTCAATGTTCTTCAAACTGCTTGACTGGTGTGTACGCTGCATAACCTGTACGTTTAACCTGTACCTGCCCATTCTTCAAACTTGAACAACCTGAGATAGTTTTTGGTGAAATTGTCAAACACCAAGAAACGATACCAGAGAAAGAACCACAACAGGTAGAAATCAAGTCCCATTTAGGAGCTCGACAATGCGCGCATCAAAGAAGTCACAATTCTTAAACGATTACTTAGTAGGTAATATATAAATGAAATAAAACTAATTTGTACATATATAAAATTGTTACAATTTGAAGTTGATAAAGGGATGGAGAGTAACAGTAACCGAATAAAATAAAGATTCATTCTAAGATACTACTTGTCAAGCAATGGTAGTGTTTTATTACGTTCCGCAGTTCAACATTCCCACCTCTACAAATATGAAACTTGATGATGACATAAGAGCACAAATATATTCGGAAATTTGGCAGAAGGAAGGTCGTGAGGCTTATATCGCCATAAAAATTGTCCTCCGTTCGCTTTCAAATGTATGTACTTCTATATAAACATTTAAAAATCATATAACATTTAAATTTATGATTTTTAACATTTAAAAATCACATAAGGATCAACATATTCTTTGAAATTACTTCTCTCTTAAAAGTGTGTCGTACCGTGTGGACATTGCTTTGGAATCTTCTTGAGAATGGAATGTTTGAGTACAGAAGATTGGAAAAGATCACTCATTAGTGTTATAACTTTCGGAATTGAATAAATATTCGCTTTTCATCCTTCCCAGAGGATACCTTCGTGCTTAATTTCCAAATTCATCCAATATCTTATTGAGCCACTCAGTGCGCTCTCACCAGCAAATTCCTCAAATAACCCAATTAAAAGCATTGAAAGTGGAGTGAATCCTTTCGCCATCGGCTGTACCATCACCACCGTCTTCGATTGTGGGCCAGATTTTTGCCGCTGGCGCTCAAAAACAATTTCCATTAGTCTCTTAATTGTGTCGTGCTTTGCGCCAACAATGAATCAAATCGCCCTTCGGAGAATCCTCAATATTGGGTCCCCGGATACTGATGGCATTAAGTTTGTTTAGTCCCTTGTTAAGGGGAAGTTTCTAGCCTGACCCAATCGCCTTCATAGATAGAAAGATATTTGTCCACTGCCAAGAAGCAAAGTGATCAAAGATTATCGCGGCTTTTTGTCAAAAAATGGACCTAATTGATTTGGGAACTGGCCTGTTGCTCTTCGCACTCAGCAAAGGACATCGTAGTAAACTGTTTCGATTTATCAGATAAATAAACCTGATATAATTTATTTTCCCTGAATCGCATTGAACATGACTGCTTGGCGTTTCCTCCCTGAAGACCTTCCATTTTCACGAACCGTTACAAATAATTACTAACACTTAATCTATTTGAGTAGCAGGTGTTGCATCAAGCGCAAATCATTCGAACAATAAATCTTCCTCTCCGGAATGCACAAATCCGATTCAAATTAAAGCCAAATCAGAGCCGGAAAATCTTGGAAGGCGAAAATGCAACGATTAGTCACGGGTTTAAATTATTCCGGTTCGCCATCAGTCGAGAGGCCTTTCTCCGTGGCCGCCCAGCGTAGGCAAATAATTCACCCATTTCCCTTTCGGTACACAAATTGTCCCGAGCGCACTTGCCGGCATCCGGCGCGGTGGCAGCGTGACAACAACCGAGGAGGACGACTTCAACATTTCACCCCGCCGCAAAGGACAATGCGTCGCCGTTTGTATCGTCGTCGTCGCCGCCGCCGCCGCAAAGCGCAACAAGCTTTTGTACTTAAGATTAATTAATTGTATCAATTAAACAATCAGCATGACAAAGCAGCAAGAGGCGATGCCCCACTCACCGAACTGTGGAGCTCTTGGCTACAAATGCGTGGACTGTTGTAAATTTGTTGGCTTTGAATGGATCTGCGGCCATCGATAGTCAAGGTGGTGCCGCTAAGGTGCGACGTAAGTATCCGCGCGAACGATTCCTGGAAAATCTCATCCAGTAGTAGAAGTTGTGTTAATTATTCAGTGTGCTAAAATCTTGCTTTGAACATGTTTCATTGGAATATTGTTCAATGGTTCGTGGGAAGGTTTGAACTTTTTTTTACAATCTTTATTCCCTACCTACCCTACCTATAAGGAATAAGGAATAAGGAATAAGGAATTAAGGAATAAGGAATAAGGAATAAGCAATAAGGAATAAGGAATAAGGAATAAGGAATAAGGAATAAGGAATAAGGAATAAGGAATAAGGAATAAGGAATAAGGAATAAGGAATAAGGAATAAGGAATAAGGAATAAGGAATAAGGAATAAGGAATAAGGAATAAGGAATAAGGAATAAGGAATAAGGAATAAGGAATAAGGAATAAGGAATAAGGAATAAGGAATAAGGAATAAGGAATAAGGAATAAGGAATAAGGAATAAGGAATAAGGAATGAGGAATAAGGAATAAGGAATAATGAATAAGGAATAAGGAATAAGGAATAAGGAATAAGGAATAAGGAATAAGGAATAGGGAATAAGGAATAAGGAATAAGGAATAAGGAATGGGGAATAGGAAATAGGGAATAGGGAATAAGGAATAAGGAATAAGGAATTAGGAACAAGGAATAAGGAATAAGGAATAAGAAATAAAAAATAAGGAATGAGGAATCATAATAAGAAAAGAGGAAAGAGAACGAATGACAAAGACATAAAAATAAAGATGAAGGCGTGCAAAATATTTGCGCATTGTGTTTAAACACTTTATTTGCAATAATTTCCGTTGAAGGCATAACTTCTGTTTGCCCTCTATTTAATTTGACATTGACCGTAGATGCGTGTAAACATCATGACAAAAACATAATTTTGTAAGCTCATAATTTTTTAATGTCATTAGTTCGTCTTTCAATAAGTGCAAACTTCGAGTGTCGCAAGCGACTTCACTTGCAACGGACCTTGAAGAGCAAATTTATCACCGGCGGAATGCATAAATCATTCAATCCCGTTGTGTTGGTGATGATCCTCTCTGCTTGCGGTTGATCGGTCGGTGGGGAGCGCAACGGTAGGGAGGATGAGCAGCTCAAAGCTGACGATTTACCCGGGGACGAGACGAGGACACAAATGCCTGGCAGCAATTATTTCAATGCAGATTATGTCCATTGGAATGGCATGTCCCCACAAAGCAGTCAGTCAGTTGTTGGCGTGTGTATCTGTGGGCTTGTGGATAAGTGGGCGAGGATAAGTCCCATGCCATCAATCCGGATAACGAACCGCCCGGTGTAGGTGATGACCCTTGAGGATGTAAATTTAAAGCATTCCCATTAAGATTACGTCAATTAAGTGCTGGTTGCAATTAAAGCCTGATCTGTCTGTCCGTCTATCTGTCTGAGCCAGTGCTGCGCCTGTAGTGCTGCAATGGGTCCGAACAAACAGAAAGAGAAAGTTTCCTGCAATTTCACGCATTTCCACCTTTTCCTGGTCGGAGTCGGAATCGGTGTGTTGAGAAGTTTGATTCCATCAACTGGATGGGGGCTCACGATTCCTAACCCCAGAGAATGACGCGCTGCGAGTGCCGAGTGTTATTTAATTAAAAACCAACAGTTCGCAAAACTGAAACCAGACACCTTTTCCGGCGCCGGTCGGTGGCGGCTGCTGCAGGGGAACCAAAACCAACTGTACTCACTCGGAGCCATTGGGGATTAGATATCAACTTCTACTTCAGGTAGCAAACACGCTTACCCACGGGCTCCGGCAGGTGGTTCGGTTTGCTGTAATCCTTTTACCATTTCCCCACCGACCGGCTTGAGAAGCAGAGCAAATCCCATCGCTCGACTCTGATGAACGTTCCGTGCGGAAGCAGTTCTGCGATGAAAAGGTGTGAGCTTGCTGCTCGAATGGGCAGTGGCTGAAGAGTCCCAGATAAGTCTAATTCGACACAGCTTTTCAATTGGTTCGTACGAGCTCACAGCTCACAAAGAGCATGTGCATTCCCACCTGATCGAAAGTTTGCCAGGCACAGATAATGTGTGAGGGTGTGAATGGCGGTGAAATTGTTTTATACTGAAAGCTTTTGCATCGCTGGGGAATGGTTAGTATTTGCGTCTGCTGGGATCAATTGGGATCAAGGGTTGATTGCATGAAATTAATTGTACAATACCTTGATCATATGTATGTGGGTTGAAGCACATACACGATCCTTCAAGGTGGGGCTTCTCATGCAGTCGGGTATTTAAAAAATATGTTTTTGACTTAAGCTAAGTCTAAGGGGAAGGCTCGGATACAGTGTAAAACAAAAATTTCAAAATTCGAAATCGTCACGAAATTAGGAGAGATTTTTTTTGCCTTTATCTTTTGGTGGATTTCCGAGATTTTCTTACCAATTGACTCGGAAACTGCCCAGCAATTTTTTAATCCCATTGAAACTATTGATTATCAAGTAAAACATTAGAAATTTAAAAAGTTTACGAAGTCAGTTAAAATTTCGACCGCTGTCTGGTGCGGTTGGTTCTTGCGTTCTACTTTTGTGCGGTGATTCGGTCGAGTCGAGCAAAGGGGCCGTACACTAATTACTTAAGCAATTTTCTGGGGTTTATACCCCCCCTCCCCCATGTAAGATTTTTCCCATACAATTTTTTTTCTTTATATGGAGCGTAAGAAAATGTCAAATAGTGTAGAGGTGTCCGCCGATCCAAAAATGGTCGGCGGCGGCGTTTGTCATAGTTTTGGTCGGCGGCGGTGGCATTTTCGGCGTCACGCAAATAGCCATTTCAACTGGCAGTAGCGTGAATCACCGTTTATTTATTGCGTTCGTTCCTTTAGTTTTTTTCCTTGATTTTTTCGGAATAGTTTCAAGACATTACCGGGAGAACCTTTTGAATTTCGGCGAAAAAACACAAAAACGCACAAATTTTTCTCTTAAATTTCTATGAAACATTCTTCGGAATTTCCACAGGGATTGCGCTAAAAGTCTACAGATTTTCTGCGTGAAATTTGATTTTTTTTTCACGAAAACTTCGGTATTTGAACCAAAATTTCAAAGAAAGTTATTTTATATTGTCTTTAAGGAATTCTTTAGCAATTGCACCAAAAATTATTAAATAGGAAGAAGGATCGTTTGACCGTAATGAACATTCGAGCGAAATGGTTATTAAATCGAAAACGAAATTTCATGTCGTCAAAGCGTTTGCCCTAACAAGTCATTTGGTCGAAATAGTAATGGTAGTTTGCCCGAATAATTCATCTGGTCAAAAATGCGTACGGGTCGTACGGGTCTAATCCCCCCATTGGCTTTAGGAAAATAATATTGTTCAGCATCTGTTTCACTGGCTTCTTCGAAAAAAGCGATATTTAGATGAAATGTTGATGAAATTAGTTTGTTCAAGAAGGCGAGTGTTACAATGCGTTACGCTTAAAAGTATACATCACTGAAAATCTCAGAACGCACACCATAAGTTTTTGTCGAAAATGCAAATTTTTAAAAGCAGGAATCTTCTCATTGATGCATGCCAATCGAAAGATTAAACGGCTCAATTGACCAAATTGTGATTAAATGACTAAATTGGGGGTGTCCAAAATGTGTTACATTGTTCAAAATGAAAAATATTTTCATTTCAGAAAGTTACAATTCTCAACTATTTATCAACACTTGATGCCAATTTCAAATTTATATTTCATAAATGAGACTTCCATTTATGAAATGGTGTGATTTCCGCCTATATTAAGCGTGCTATTTGATACATATAAGCAGATATCGGCAAACACTTCCTCTGAACTAAGTCGGGTGTTTTAATACCCGGAACATAGGCAATTAACTTTGATTGAACTACTAATTCAAAATCAATCTCTCTCATAGTGAAAGCAAGATACCTACTTGGAAACTAGTTCCTAGTTTAGCTAGAACAACGTGCGAATATAAAAGGGTGTGCGAGTGTGGATAATAGAACAGAATTGTGGCAGGTGTGCCGAAAGCCTGACACCTCACCAGTATCAGACAGCGACAACTCCTGACCGCACTCTGCAGCTTCAAGGTTTTCCCGGCGATCCAATTTGCCGGTCCACTTTCTGCTTAACGATCAATTTAATCAAACGGCCTTTTCGGCGAAATGTGCAATTCGTCATTTGCGGCTGTCTATCCCTTTTGATTAAATGACATTTTTGGCCAAACAACTTTGTGCCAAATTTATTTATCTATTGTCTATGTCTTCAACATTTGTTCCATAGGCTGCTGTATCTAAAATCTAATAAAATGATCACATACACTCCCGGCCAAAAGTAGGGTGATCTAACCGGTAGTACCGAAGCCGGTAATACCGGTATGACCGGCCAATGTTGGGTACCGAAAATACCGGGATTAGAGACGGAAACTACCGGTATCTGCGGTATTGAAAATGTTGCTGTCAGTATAAAAAATCTGACTTTTTCTTCAATGAACATTGTTGATGTCGTCCAGAATTTTCTCGCAATGTATGAAATTTTGAAAACGGTACGAGACGTAGTAGTTCTTTTCCGTAGATTACCTATGAAAAACGTCCTGAATTCGGAAAAGCATTTTAATTAGTGGCTGATGCCAAGGCACGCTGAAATACTTCAAGCCCTCCAACATGCTCAAGCTGTTGTATTGCTGTTCCAGAGAAAACTTTCCGCTTCTCGTTTCAATTTTTAAACTTCCGCAGCTGTCACTTCATACTTTTTCTCTGCTGCTTGGCATGGCATTCTACGATGACAACGCCAAATATCTGATTTTTGTTTCAGTGTATTGAAAATTTTCAGGCTTGCGGTAGAACTTTGACAGCTGCGGAAGAACTTTACGAACTCCGTGAAACGGAAAATTTTGAAAAGATCCGCAATACAACCACTGCTCTGTTAGTTTTGCACTCTATATGAAGCCGACGTGGCGTTCCAATTTACGTTGGAACTATTATCAAATCAAGTCACAGATATTTCCGCCACTATTTCGATGCTTTTGTAGAATGAATCCAAGAGAGACGATACAGATACGCCGATCTTTTTGCATTTTTGAATAATTCGGCCGTAAAGCAATTAATCACCACGATTTTTGCATTTTCTTCAAGGCATCTTGAGCTACTTTGGTTAAGCTTATGGGATCTTGAAGCGTCTAATCATTCCTGATGCGATCGTTGAAACTGAGACATCGATCATACCTGACGATCGGTACGAAGAAGATGTTTCTATGAATATTTGTCTGGTTTTAGAACAACTTGTGAAGAACACTTGCGTTGCTGGTGGCAGATACGTTGACCCCGGGATCCTTGCATACAATCCGTAAGGAATTCTCCTATTATGAATTGGAAGGGATTACGGGCAAGTATTTAACACTGATTTTCGAAGGTCTTGGAACCATACATCCTAATTCGGTTGAACCATAGAGGGCATTATCAGTAGTTGGCAACATTGCAAACAAAATCCAATGCGGATTGGGAGATGAGTCGCTCAGTATGTAATGCCTACTTAAGTTTCGCTTTGCCCAGCTCAACAAGCAATGATTTTAGCATTTGAAGTTTGTCAACAAATATTGTTTTTCATCCAGAAGTCCAAATCAAAAGTTTTTCTTTTACTACCTGAAATTTTCAACAAAACCGGTATTCTACCGGTATTACCGGTATTGACTCCATCAAATACCGAAAACCGGTATTTGACAAAAATGGCCAATACCGACCACCCTAACCAAAAGCTTGGGTTCACCCATTTTTTTTTCGAAGTAAAAAAATGGAACGGAACCCAATTTTGATCATGTACTCAAACCTTTGGCCGATGTATACTAAGCATATGCGGTATTTCGAAAAATTTCGTTTTAGGGCATTCGAAACGAAATTCCGCGGAATTTAAGTATGGCGAAATCTGATTTACCGATTTCGTTCCGTATCGTTAAATTTCAAAAATTTTCTACAGAAAAATCATTCTTTTAACAAAATTAAACGGAATTTCGCGGAATTTCGGAATTAATTTTAATAATTTCAATTTCCATATCATAAAAAAAATCAGCTGCGCCGCTGAATAAAGCAGTATAAATAATTTGTAGATCTCATCGTTTGGGTACACAGAAAAAAATAATGAAAACTAAACAGCGCATAAAAAATACAAACGCGGAAAATTACACTATTTTGAGCATACATGAATCTTTTCCATCAAAATTCCCCTGAATGTATGCAATTTGTATAGCATTATGCCACTTAATCGACTAAATAGTGACATAATGCAATACAAATTGCATACATTCCAGCAAAAATATCGTTTAAGATTACGCTGTTTTTGGCATTCCCTTTATGTGCATTACTTTCGTGTAAATTTCAACAACTTTTTCTATCTGTGTATGCTATATTTTTATTTTTATTAACTGAGTTGTGTATGAAGTATGTAATATATTATGAGGCGTTTGTTCGATTTGTGTTCTTCTAGTTGTGGAAGCTCTTCGATAAGCGAAATAATCCTCACTGGACTACTGAGTATTGTCCGTTTTCCGTTGTCTTTTAAAAGTATTCAGTTCAAACAACCATTGTTTGAAAGTAGAGTTTCCATCCCAGGACATCCGGGACGAAAAATCCAGGATTTAGGAAAATTCAGGATTTCCCGATTCCAGGATATGATTTTGAAATTCCGAAAATCCCGGAATACCCGGGACAAAAAATCTTTTTTTAATTCAGGCTTACTAATAGTGTTCATGCTCACATTTTTATTTTCATTGAACGCCAAACACCAAGGGGAGCTCCCTCACAAAGAACACACAAGACTAGAGTTTTCTTTACCTTATGGCAGTCTACTGACTGATACTTCTGCCAGCAACTGCAGCTCTCTTATATTTAAACAACAAGTATCTACAATATATCGCTAGCTAATAATATTTCTTGATATTACAAAAGAGCAGATACATCTAACTGGCGCATTATTCCTACTTGTCTTCCGTCTACAACGAGAAGTCGCACACTATCCGGTACATATTTTAGCATTTCTCTACACAGCCTGAAATATTTTGTAAATTTACATTCAGTTTGATACACATATTTAGAGCATGAAAAAGAAAAAAATAAACGTTTTTATTTTAAATCTAAATTGATTGAATTCATTCGTGTAAAAATAGTTTTTATACAGCTAATACAGTTTATATTTGCAATTCTATTTTATCTTATTTTCCGATCCTATTTTACGCGTAATTTAATTTTCATTACATTAATCTCCTCGGCACTCCTAACACCGAGCTAGTCATCCTGTGCTCTTCGTCCCCTATGTTTATGTTTTGGTCCGAGTTCCTTCAGGACTTCTGCTGACCAGCTTCTGAATGTTTTGAATTAAAGCTCTTCTTAGACTTTTACTGACCTGCCCCGATAAATTCGGTACGACGCTACCCATGATTAACGCAGCCAATTCATGATCCCACGGCGCCACGCGACTTATACAACCGATTCATGGATCCCGTACTGCGATTACGTCAAAGATTAGTTACCGTCGTCGGGGGTGACAATGGGTCAAATGGGGGTGACAATGGGTCACTGTTTCAACTACATAGAATGCTTGTAGAATAGATTTAATATATCTGAGGACAAGAAAACTTAATTATAAGAGACCTTTTTGAACGATTTTGTCATCCGACCTCCAGACTGTCGGTGAAGGCGCTGACCCATTCTCACCCCCAGACCCATTGTCCCCCCGACGACGGTACTTAATTAGTTGGTCTTTGATAAAGTCTTTGGGACTAGTTTATCGACACTAAGTTGTAGATCTGGAACCATTCCTGGGCCTATAACCCGTTGATGAATAGGGGGAGCTGTAACTCCTGGTAGAAGTATCAGTCAGTAACCTGCAATGGAGTACAGGGAACTCTGCTGTTGTGTTTTCATTGTGACTCTTGAGCTTATGGTCCCAGTCGCATCTTTCGTCTACAGCGAGGTGTCTGACACTACCTAGTATTGCCACAGAAAATACGCCGCTTGAATGAAAACTAAGAAATGGTCTAAATCCAATATATAATGCAAACAATCAAGCCTATATACTTCGACGGACAGCGAACGCGTCTTTTCGAATTCGGCGAACATTTGATCCAGAAACCCTACTTTCCGATACAAACGCAAATACTATTTGCTTTTTGAAGTCAAACCAAGGATCGATTAAAATTGAAATTGAATTTAGTTTCAATTTGAATTCTGTATCATCCGGTCTTTCTAAAATATGAACTTTACCCCTAAACTTAAAAAAAAACTTTTTCAAAACAAAAAAAATGTTTTTATAAACATCGAAAATTCCCGGGATATACAAGAATTTTCATCCCGAATCCCGGGACAGCGAAAATGGCCGGGAAATGAAAACTCTATGAAAGCAATGAAATGGAGATGGTGACGTTTCAGAAGTTTTCCTGATTTAGTAGATTGTTAGATATTTGCAGATTTGAGCTCCAGATTTGAGGCATTCTCTGATATCTTATTTATTTCGGATTCTGGAACTGATTCATATATCTTTCCGATTGAGATCATTGTCATGACCTAAACTTCTACCTTCAGATATTTTTGATTTCGTATATTATGGAAATCTATAATTTTCTCACATTTTCTAGATCCTTCAGATCCAGATTATTCAAATGCTTCAAAATCGTACCGATTTTCTGTCAAATTCGTACCGGTGCGGTGCGTTTTCCGTAGGACAGTTTGTTGTTAGTTTGGACGTGCTGCTGCTTTTAACAATAAATATTTAGCAATAATCGTAAAGGTCTGCGTTCAAGTTGTTGTCATAAAATGAGTAATGGCCAAAATACTATTTTTTGTACAAAAAGCGCGTAAATAGTCCAGCCATTTTTTTGCACGTATTCTCAACCAACAAGTTGCAATCAAATAAAAATCCTGTCTTATTTCATATTGAAAATTGGCTGGATCGGACTATGGACTCAAAAGTTATGGCAAAAATACTATTTTTCCATAATAGAGGCATTCCACGGGGGCATGTCAGTCGATCCTGAGCGACCATTTCGAAAATATTTGAAACTCTGCACAGTTTTTCAATTTCATCTAAATCGTCATTTTTCGATATCAAATCTTCATATTGAGTCACGACTAACTTTTCAAAAGGGTGTATGTGAAAATGGTTCAAAAATATTTAAAAAGCTGCACAGCAAAAACGGAATGTTCGATTGTTATGATTTTTTCAGCAAAGTTAGACAACTAAATGGTGATTCTTAAGAAAATGTGCACAGTAAAAAAAATTTTTTGCCTTTAAAAATATCATTTTGTCACAAAACTCAAATATCTCAAAACCCTATCTTTTTTCGAACGTAATTTTTTTGGGGAGAACGGTCCATTATATTAGCTATCTACCATAAAAATTTGGTGATGGTAAACTAATAAACAAAAAGTTATGACATTTCAAACATTTCACAATTTTCACATTAGGTAAACAAAATTTTTTTTCTGTGTAAGTTATTTCGAGAATTGCAGTTTGATGCAGATTTTATTGTTAAGGGACGTGATTTAAACAAGTTGTTTTCATGATATTTTGATTTAATTATTCATAGCATCTATAAGAAACTTAGACACGATCCAGTGTTGTGATCAAAAGTATTGATAGTGTCATAATTTTCATTGCACGTGACTGGCGAAAAATTCTTTTAATAGTGTTGAAACCTGTTAATAATAACGTTGATAGAAACATATCAGAAATGTTATTTTTAAGACAAAAGCTGCAAAATCAAAGATTTATATACACGTGTACGTCTATAGTTTACCTGCAAAATATACCTCTTAGAGAATAGACTTTATGATCGGGAGGAAACGGGTATCTTCAACAACAACAAATGCATGATAGGTACATACCATGACAATGCTCACGAAAAAGCAAAAAAATTACTACTACTAAGGTCGTTAAAGATCTTATAGTAATTTTTCCTTTAGGCAAGAAAATGACACCAAACTAGTCAGTAAAAACTTAAAAGTGATTTTGTTTATTGAAATATTACGAACAACATGAGTAGCCGCTTTCTCAACTGTTGTAGGCCGTTTGATGGAAAAAAGTGTTCAAAAGAGTTACGAAATCTCACCGAAAGCACCATAGATAAACTGAAAGCGACTGGTTATGCTCCAATGTCCACATTGAATACAAATTTACGCATTTGCACGTCCTGCCGTCTAAACGTTGACAAAAGAGCAATCTGTATATCATCGGTTGAGCAGAGCGCAGGAAGTTCGAAAACGACAGCAACTGAGGAATTGCCAGATGTATCGACAACAACTGAGGAATTACCAGAAGTATTAAGTGCTGAGAGCCTTGCCACCGTACCATCAGCGAAATCTGTTTCAACAAATCAATCGGAAGATGAGTGTATCCAAAAGGTCAACATCGAACGCTTTAACGAGGGCATAGCTGGGATAAAAGTGACTCCGATTAAATGGAGTAAGATGGACTACGTTTATTACCCGGAGAAAAAATACCGTGAAATAAACGAAGCTGTACGAAGAAACCTCTTCAAATTAGGACCTGATGATGTGGAAAATACAGACTACGATGAGGTAATTATAAATATGAAGAAAAGGTTCTCGAATGCAGCCACGACAAGGAAAGAAAAATTATTGATTTTGTCGATGCTGCCAAGTTCGTGGTCTATTCAGGATGCCATTGATGAGTTCAAAACCAATAGAAATACAGTAAAAGAGAAACAAAACAATTGAAGAATAACTGTCTTTCAACCAAAAAATACTAGGTCTAGTACTGCATTAACAGATGAGACAAAAGAAATAGTAGTTCAATATTTTGAAGATGATGAAGTAAGTCGAGCTATGCCTGGTCAAAAAGATTATGTATCAGTAAAAAGATGGAAAGCGTCAAGCAATCCAAAAACGATTAATGATGACGACTTTGAAAGAAGCGTACACACGCTTCAAGGAAATTCACGATAATATTAAAATAGGTTTTTCCTCATTTGCAAGCCTTCGGCCAAGGCAATGTAAGCTTCTTTCCAATTCAGGAACACATAATGTGTGTGTGTGCACAACCCATGAGAATATTAATCTTATTTTACATAGTTTGAAAAGAATCAATTTAACAAAGGATATTAAAATGTTAACTGGTAGTCTTTTGTGTGAAAATACAACATCAAATTGCTATCTACGATCTTGTTCGGATTGTCCAGATTCTTCATCATTGGAAAATACTTTATTCGCTGAGTTTGAAGAAAATATATTGATCAGTTATCATTTGAGCAATGGGTGACCACGGATAGGTGTGACATAGAAACTATTGTAAAACCTGTAGATGAGTTTGTGTCATATTTTTGCTTGAAATTAGAAAGTTTAATCCCTCACGATTTCATTAAAACAGAACAATCCAGCTTTTTAAAAATACGAAAAATACATTACAAAATGGTGAATTTTTAGTCATTTGTGATTTTTACAGCTTTGTATTGCAAGATGAAGTGAAGTCCCATCACTGGAACGTACAACAAGCTACAATTCATCCATTCGTTATTTATTTTAATGGAAGTACGCAAATTGAACACTTAAGTTTTATTATAATTTCCGAAGATTTAAGACACGATTCAGTATCCGTAAACTTGTTCATTGAAAAAATGATTAACTTTTACGCGTTGATAAGCATAAAGAAGACAAAAAGATATATTTCATGTCTGATGGAGCAGCGTCGCAGTACAAAAATCGTAAGAATTTTTCGAGCCTATGTCAATTTAAATCAATGTACGGAATTGATGCAGAATGGCATTTTTTGCTACATCACATGGCAAAGGTCCTTGTGATGCTATTGGAGGAACAATAAAGCGCATGGCCACAAGAGCAAGTTTAGCCAAAGAACGTGAGCATCCAATTAAAACTGCGAAAGAACTTTTTGATTGGGCAAATCGTAGAAAAGAAAAAGATTTAACCAAATTATCATTTTGTTTTACTACTACTGAAGAGTACGAAATAAAGGCTTCAGAGCTCAGCGAGCAATTTAATAACGCGAAAACGATCCAAGGAACCCAAAAGTTTCACTGTTTCATTCCATTGTCGGAAAATAAAATTAAAGCAAAACTATATTCAAACTGTGCTGATAATAATTCAAAAGTGTTCGATATTTTAAAAAATTTGAATAAAATAAATAAAAATAAGTATTAATAAACTGTTTTCATGATATCATAACCCATACCAAAATTCAAACCCAAAACTCTTAGAGTTTCTATAACAACATTGTGTAACTGCCACATTTAATTTAATACTTAGGATAATATTAATTCATTTTATTTATTTATACATATAATATTTATACATATAATATACATAATATCGATGAATACATAAATATGGAATATCATACAAACAACTTGTTTAACTCACGCAAGGCCCTTAACAATAAAATCAGCATCAAACTGCGATTCTTGAAAAAAAATACACGGAAATTTTTTTGTTAACTATATGTGAAAATTGTGAAATGTTTGAAATGTCATAACTTTTTTGTTTATTAGTTTACCATCACCAAATTTTTATGGTAGATAGCTAATATAATGGACCGTTTTCCCTAAAAAATACGTTCGTAAAAATATAGGGTTTTGAGATTTTTTAGTTTTTGTGACAAAAATGATATTTTTTACGCAAAAATATTTTTTTTACTGTGTACATTTTCTTAAGCTTCACCATTTAGTTGTCTAACTTTGCTGAAAAAATCATAACAATCGAACATTCCGTTTTTGCTGTTCAGCTTTTAAATATTTATGAACCATTTTCACATACACCCTTTTGAAAAGTTAGTCGTGACTCAATATGAAGATTTGATATCGAAAAATGACGATTTAGATGAAATTGAAAAACTGTGCAAAGTTTCAATTCAATAGAAAATCATGAATTAAAAATTTTCTTAAATTTTGATGCTGTTGCTTGGAATCGCTCTCCAGAAAGTCACCGATGCCGCAGGTGGATTATTCAGGTTTTTTTTCTAGATAATTTTTGACTACACCACTACAAGTAAAATAAAACATAGGTTTTTAATTGCTGATTTATTTTTTTAATGGTAGTTTGATTATCCGGAGGATTTAATTATCCGGAGTGAAAATAACATCGATACCGCGTGGGACCGAAATCCTTCCACCTTCTGAGATATCAATAAATTAAAGGGGGTTAAAGGTAATTATAGAAATAATTAATCTTATCCTGTTCAGATACTTGGCACTAAGCTTATAGGGCATAGACATGGAAAGAAAGCTTTATTAAAACAACAAAAATCAAAAACAAATCGCCCCTACTAAACGCGAAGTTTTTGACTATTCAGTCGGTACCTCTTCAGAGATACCGACTGAATAGTAACAAGGCAGTCTCAATTGAGTTGTTATATCATGCCCAAGCTTCATTTGCTTTCAATTGCTAAAATCAGCAAATAACCGTATTATTATACGGAAATTTGTTCTTTATTTTGCTGAGCTGCAGAAATAACGGCTTTACAGATTCATCATGGAATTCGGAACGTTTCGGAACGGGCACCAGGAAATGCGAGGCAAGTAGACTGTTCCACATAATCCGGGACGTTTAGCCACTGTAAGCTAATGCCTACATGCAGATAGCGTGAAAGTGTTGCTAGAGTCAGCGCATCCCACGAATATCATTGTTAAGGTTCAACTCCCACCGCAGCGCACCAAATATTTGTTAAAAAGTGATGAAACGAAAAAAGGTTTTCATCTAGCAGTCACGATTTTCGTTTATCTTCCAAGGCTAACTCCATAAAAAAAGTGATGGATGAAAAATGCCCCTCACCATAAAAAACTCACAACGTAAAAAAATTACTTTAAATTTAAAAATTTATATTTCCAACAGACCTTAGTAAAAAATTTGAAAAAGTCGAGTTTTGTATTGTAATCAACTGCTTAGATCTGTTGAAAAGACCATATTGGAAAGTTTATTCAATGAATCTTCATGAATTTGGTCGAAAATTTACCTGGAGACTTTATTTGAGATGTTAATTGAAATGAAGGGGTGGCACTTTGAATCTGTAATACTTTTCAAAATGGTTAACAGATCTAATCAATTTGAAATCTGTTGGAAATATTGAGCGATATTAAACAATGATTATTCTCAAGTTGTTTATGGTGAGGGCCATACTATTGAAAATGGTGAATAGATCCAAAATGATCTGTTACTTACCTATGTACTTTTGTAAAATTAAGCCAGATTTTCTCTATGGCATTTTGGCAACAATTATGTAGAATGAAATCAGTAGTGATTCAGTTTCATTTCAAATGTTCGATCACTATTCTAGTTTTAATCTGGAGCAAAATAGAACGAACTCGCTGGTTTCCTCAGCACATGTTTTTAAAATTTTCAATTAAATGAAATCATTATGTTGCTGCCAAGAAAGGCGCTATAATTGCAAAGTGGATGGATCCGTAGATAAAATGACGCATTCATACACCAAAATATTTAAAACTCGTGATTCATTCATGGTTCAAATCTGCAGAAAATAAAACTGAGCGTTATGCCAGTTTTAAGTTTTTGACAGTTGACTGGTATAAAAAATGAATCTAGAACAGCTGTTGGGCAAATAAATGTTTTAGATTCATATTCAAAATGAGCATTGCTGATTTTGCCCTAAGGCCGTTACATTTAATAAAAATTATGCTGTACTGATGCCGGAAAGGTTAAGGGGGAGGGGGTAATAGAAGATTAATATTAAAATGAAAAAAAAAATCAAAGACCTCCTCGGATTTGTTAAAGAATGTTTTGAAAATCCTGATAACTTTCCGATTTTTTTTGTTGTCGCATCAAAAATTTTATTTAGAGAAAAAAATTGTACGACCTTATTTGACTCTAAAAATATTAAACAAAATTATTTTCCCCGCGGATTTTTTTTTATTCGTTTTTCTTGCATTATTTATATAATGCTAAAAAAACTATTTCATAAAAATTTCGCGGAAAAAAATTAAATTTCGTTTCGTTTCGTAAAATTTCGAATCAAATGGACCCGGATTTCGTTTCGTTTCGAAGTAGCATTTCTAATTTCGTTTCGTTTCGTTTCGTCAGGAAAAATTGTGTTATCGCATACCCTTAATGCATACCATGCACTTGAGTAAACATTTTGATTTTTCCTCCTTTCAAGAGGCTCGGAATTAACCTTTTTCTAAGAAGCCTCCTTTCAAGAGGCTCGGAAGCCTCCTTCCAAGAGGCTCGGAAGCCTCCTTCCAAGAGGCTCGGAAGCCTCCTTTCAAGAGGCTCGGAAGCCTCCTTCCAAGAGGCTCGGAAGCCTCCTTTCAAGAGGCTCGGAAGCCTCCTTTCAAGAGCTCAGAGCCTCCTTTCAAGAGGCTCAGGCCTCCTTTCAAGAGGCTCAGGCCTCCTTTCAAGAGAGCTCAGAGCCTCCTTTCAAGAGCTCAGAAGCCTCCTTTCAAGAGGCCTCAGAAGCCTCCTTTCAAGAGGCTCAGAGCCTCCTTTCAAGAGGCTCAGAGCCTCCTTTCAAGAGGCTCAAGCCTTCTTTCAAGAGGCTCAGAAGCCTTCTTTCAAGAGGCTCAGAGCCTCCTTTCAAGAGGCTCAGAAGCCTCCTTTCAAGAGGCTCAGGCCTCCTTTCAAGAGGCTCAGAAGCCTCCTTTCAAGAGGCTCAAGCCTCCTTTCAAGAGGCCTCAAAGCCTCCTTTCAAGAGGCTCAGAAGCCTCCTTTCAAGAGGCCTCAGAAGCCTCCTTTCAAGAGGCTCAGAGCCTCCTTTCAAGAGGCCTCAGAAGCCTCCTTTCAAGAGGCTCGGAAGCCTCCCTTTCAAGAGGCTCAGGCCTCCTTTCAAGAGGCTCAGAAGCCTCCTTTCAAGAGGCTCAGAAGCCTCCTTTCAAGAGGCTCAGGAAGCCTCCTTTCAAGAGGCTCAGAAGCCTCCTTTCAAGAGGCCTCAGAAGCCTCCTTTCAAGAGGCCTCAGGCCTCCTTTCAAGAGGCCTCAGAAGCCTCCTTTCAAGAGGCTCAGAAGCCTCCTTTCAAGAGGCCTCAAGCCTCCTTTCAAGAGCTCAGAAGCCTCCTTTCAAGAGGCTCAGAAGCCTCCTTTCAAGAGCTCAGAAGCCTCCTTTCAAGAGGCTCAGAAGCCTCCCTTTCAAGAGGCTCAGAAGCCTCCTTTCAAGAGGCTCAGAGCCTCCTTTCAAGAGCTCAGGAAGCCTCCTTTCAAGAGGCTCAGAAGCCTCCTTTCAAGAGGCTCAGAAGCCTCCTTTCAAGAGGCTCAGAGCCTCCTTTCAAGAGGCTCAGAAGCCTCCTTTCAAGAGGCTCAAGCCTCCCTTTCAAGAGGCTCAGAAGCCTCCTCCCAAGAGGCTCGGAAGCCTCCTCCCAAGAGGCTCGGAAGCCTCCTTCTAAGAGGCTCGGAAGCTTCCTTTCAAGATGCTCGGAAGCTTCCTTTCAACAGGCTCAGAAGCCTCCTTTCAAGAGGCTCGGAAGCCTCCTTTCAGGAGGCTCGGAAGCCTACTTTCAAGAGGTTCGGAAGCATCCTTTCAAGAGGCTCGGAAGCCTCCTTTTAAGCGTAGGAATGCCAATTCGGAGATGACAATCTAGATTTTCGTTTCCATCCTAGCATATTTTCGACCCCATTGTACTTGCCTCACAAGATACATACTCTTGCAATTGACAGGTATAGAAAAGCTTTCCATTAATAACTGTGGAAATAATTAATAATTAGAACATCAAGTTCGAAAGCGAACCAAGTTTCAGTTGTGATGTAGAGCCATTGAAGAAGTAGAATGCGCAATATTTATGCAAATACTCGTTGCATTCTTAAATTTTTTTGATCCACAGAAGCATTTTTTTAATTGAAATCATTATTTCCTTAGCGAAGGTAATTCAGGGAGCAGATAGATTTCATAAAAACTGTAAATGATAAAATTATATGTATTTGACGTTCAACTTCAATGTTCTAAAGAACATTATCAAACAGCATACAGTTTGTATATGTAAGGGAAATAGTCTGTTCCATATATCAGTAGACTACTGGAAAAAAATATCTACCTTGAATTAGTTAGTACACGGTTGTTGTTATCACCATTTAATTTCCAAAGGTGTATGCATGCAAACCACTATCGTAATATATTTCTAACTCTCTGATCCACATCTAGCTGAATCATCTTTGTCGCGCCGACGCGGTGCCAACTCGGTGTAGGTAAACATTCTCGCTATTTTTAATCTGGCTAATCCGAGAGCACATCACCGCGCAATCTCAATCCACTAGCGGGGCGTACTAGTTGAGTGATGAACGATTGAAATAGCTGCCGGTTCTAAACAGCAATCTGTTCGAGGTGACGCGATTCCGTCGAGAGTGTCTGGCTCAGTCGGTAGGGAATGATGAAACTAGCTACTGTTGAAGCTGGGAGTCGCTTGTTCGAATCCCAGTGTTTATGATATCCAGTTTCCCTTGAAATCTGATCTCCCAACGAAGCCAACGGGAAGATCAATCTCGATGAAATATTTTCTAGACTTCTTAAGAAACTTTAATCGTAACGTGATTGGTATTCCCATGCAACGCTCCACAAGATTTATGTAATTTACTGCTGATGACAGCTCGAAGGATGTAACGAAGCGTGCTTTTTCAGAAACGGTCCTGGAAAAAAATCCATCTTGCTTTTCACATCTGCAGCAGAGCTGGAGGTCATGCAGAACCCGAGCCGACGCGCGATGGAGGAAAATGTCCGTAGAACATTTAGTCAATTAAAATTAAGTATGTAAATTTATACAAACATCATCTAATTTCGGTGCAAAATAGCTGGGACTCCCGTTCGGAGTCGGACAGGTTGTTTTTACTTTCGCCCCAACGCCCATGCCCACGGTTTGTTACGATCGTTTGCAGAAGCAGCAGCGTCACCACATTAGGAGATAATGGTCTGAAATGGAAGATATGGACCAACTAACGTATCATTCGTAGAACCATTTCTGAAATACTGTCGAGGAAATGTTTTGAAACGTTTACCTTTTATTTGAATTAATAATTAATTTTTATTGTTTTCCATGCGGATGAAACATTCGTAATGCAAATTGTGGAGACGAATGGTCGTGTATGGTGTGCAGAGTTACATATTGCACCATCCCCTCCATGCATACGGTTGGTTTGAGGAAGTGAAGCGAACATTCGGTGGGTTGTCGGGTCGGTGTGTGGATGTAAAAAGCGAGTCACTAATTTTCTGCCGGTTTTAGTGACTGACCACCACGCCGCGCCTCGTATGGGGGGTGTTGTAAAAGGGATATCCTCGAGTGCAGTTCTTAATGTTCCAGATTGAGTTGGCTACCGAAGGACAAAACTATAGACGCGTGCTCGGTGGGCAGGTGGAGGACAGCAGGAGGCGAAAATAACGAGATGATGACGATGGATGTTGGATGGTTCCGGTTGTTATGGGTGCTGCATTGCATTCGTCTGTGCCTTGGCGTGGAATGCAAGTGTGAGTGAATGGTTGAGTGACGCCCGCTTGTTGGCAGCACAATCACCATGGATATTTAAAATGATGTAATTAAGAGAATAATGCTTGGGTGTCGGAAAGGGGGGCGTGCAACTTTCTCATTAGAGTTGATGCAGATGTGGAAGGTTTTGTTAGAAAATGAGTTGGTTGATTTGTGGCACAATTCATGCAAATTTGAAGGACTTGTTACAAATGGTTCGTGGTATGAGAGCTTCAATGGTTCCATTTAAAATTGATGAAGTTAGAACCCTTTTGGCCGTATTTTTTACCAGTAGGGGTAGACGGGGGAGTCTCGAACCCTCTTTAATGTATCGAGAATCAGAAAATTCTGGTTACGATATATTTTTCTTACATTGGAACCTACTGACAATATACCATAGGGACTTGGATGGACTGCAGCATTGGTGTTACAGAGCAGTTCGTGTGTTTTGATCCCTCTAAAGATCATTTGGACAGTTATGTTAAATGATTCATAAGATTGTTCAAATATTATAACTTTTTTATAAAATTCATCAATATGAGGAATCTTCTATTATGTCATCAAAATCATCTTTGTATCCAGAAGTTGTCAAGCAAGATGACCAACCAACCGGGAATCATCGAGCCATTCCTGCTGTTATAATCATGTATTATTTTCATTTCTTTATCAACTCCCGAATAAAAAAGATATGTATTTTTTGACGTAGGATGTACGTCTCTCTTTAATATACCGGGTGTCATTCCAAAATATTCAAATCGACCGCGTTACGCTGTGTTGAAAGATTTTAAACGTTAATAGCGTTCGTCTCAATGGACGAATTTCTGCGGTAAGCCCCTCAATCGACAGATTTCAAGTATGCCTTTCATGTCCATGCTTGATAAGACCCGAAAAACTTGTTTCAATAGGCATTAAACTGTTTTCAATGAAAAACATTGAGATCAAGGGAACCTATAAATATGGGTACCGCATAATTCTTGCATCATTCCATTACCACGTTCTGATTGGTGCAGACACCAGCGAATGAGCAGCCGCTGGGTCTGCCGAGAAGCCATAAAATAGCGCAACGTGATTTTTTCCTTTCATTCTGACCGGGACAAGTGAAGGGGAATGAAGTCTGCACCGACCGCTTTTTCGGCTCGTCACCATCGAAGCGACCATCATCATCCGAAACCTAGCCAGCACATCAGCAGTCCACCCTATTCCTATACATACCCGACAAAGCAGCAATGCTGAGCAGATACCGGCAGCAGCAGCAGAGTCGAGCCGAGACCGGCCGGCATCGGTGCTGAGCCGAGACAGGCTGAAGAAAAGCCACATGATGCAGCATGTATGTCCAAAAAACAAACGGTTCTTCAGAGAGCCAATAATAGAGATCAATATCAAAGTTTTCAATACCCTTCGGGATAGAAATTGTACTTGGGTGCCAAATCCAATATTCTAGTGATAAAATTGTATGCGTGATTTTCATAAATAGCGTCAAAACTAACAGTGGATAATTTTTCTGATTTAACCGCGAAGTGGACGAAGGACTTCGCTTGACAAGCCTAAAAAAACATAAGATGTCCAAATCTCTCACATAATCTTATTTGAATAAAAAAAACATCGATAACAGCTCAAACAATCATAAACTACCAATCGATTTTTCATCAAATGTTTGATTTTTTGTCAATGATTAAAAATTATGTAGATAAACATTGTTTGATACTGACCGCACACAAAGCGAACGTGACTGAATGATCGTCCCATGTTACCAAATCTAAATCTTATCACCCGAAATCCCATGTCCGGGTGTTTCCTTCCTTCTACTACTAACAATGTTGTCTCAGAAAAGAGCACGTACTTCTCACCTGAACTGCAATTCTAAGCTCGCTTGCCCGGCTTATTGGCCTGTATCAAGCGAAAAGTCCCGATAGGAAATAGACGCCAGCAGCGAGCAACAAGCGTAAAAAAGAAGAAGCCCTTCTCGAACGCGTTGATGATGATGACGCTTTGGCTGACAAAGAAGCGGGATACAAGACACTGGCTGATTGGCCCCCCAATTCACTATGGGGAATCAGGTGGACGAAAATAAAAAAATCGACTTTCTCTGATTCGTAATTCAAGTTGACCTACTGAATGCTAATGCTTTGGAGCATTCAACTCCAGCATATCAGCACTCTAAGCCATCAAGATATAGGCATTAGAGCCAGACACTTTTTAGTTCTTGAAAAATCAATGCATCAATATCTTCGGCTACAGTAGCTCTTTTCCAACTCTTTAAAAAGTTTCTGAAAGCTTGTTTCATGGACTTGTTATGTTATGGGAAAATAGGTAGTGAAACATCCGAAAATGACCCGAAGAAAAAAAAAATTTTCATACAAAAAGTTCCATACAAAAAAAGTTTCTCAAAGTTTCGCTTAGCGACTACCACTACGACTTTCTTTGGACCTCCCAGAAGGCATTAAAACAAATTCCAGCTGCTTATGGCTGCAAATCTGCGATTCCGATCACTTTTTCGAAAAAAAGTAATTAATTTTGAAACATTAAATGTAATTATTCTCATAATACACGGCAGACTGTGATGGGCTGGATACAAATCCCATGCGTATGACAAAAGAGCATCAAGAACAGTTAAAATAGAGATAGTAGATAACACGAAAAGTGTCGTAGGCTTCGTGGTAGGCCGTGTACACGATAGCTTATGCAGCTATATGATACTCCATTTGGCGTAGGCTCACCAAGAGGAGGCAACTCATTATCTATCAAGTATCAAGCAAATAAATATGAAAAAAAACAATATACTCTTGAGGGTTACGAAAATACTCTAGGCTTCATTTGAAATTATTTCATAAAAAGTAAAATTTTGATATTAATTAAAATCCAATATGTGAATACAAGAAGCAAAAATGTCTGTACAAGAAGCAAAAATGTCTGTAATAAATGTACCTAAGGACATCTTTCGATAATTATTGGTATGTACCTAGGTGAAATAAATAAACAGAACATTTATGAACGTCCATCTGAGTGCATAGTGAGCTGTGATTGCGAAGGTAAATCGTGTGAAGTGTACTTATTATTTGGTGAATCATGAATTAGGGTAAAGTGTCCAATAGTGGACCCCCTGGCCCCTACCAATAGGGGACCCTTCAGCTATTTTTGCATTATTACAGCACAATCTAAACATTTTGCTATGAACTTCCATCGGGAGAACCTACCTTACAGTCCTATGATTTGATTACATGCATTGGAAATGCTATGGAAAGTAAATTTAGATGATTTTTTACAATTTTATAAAAAATAAACACGAGAGTGTCCATTATAGGAATATTTTGGGGGGTCCATAATAGGGAAGAAGAACGTCCCGAAACGGAACATAAAAATCAAATGAAGTGTCGACTATAGGGAAGCAATTTCCTATTATGGACCCCCTGGGGGTCTACTATAGGGCGAATTCAGTCAGCCTTTAAAATGTTAATTTCAACGAATAACGTCGAATATTTGAGTGTTTTATGTATGTATCGTGAAGACGAGATGTAGAGCTTGATATTAGATGTCACGCAAAATTAATATTTTGAAAATTTCCACTCTTTATGCCAGGAAGAGCAAAATTTCGCTACTAGGGGGTCCACTATTGGGCATTTTACCCTATAGGCAACTCATTGAAGTATTTAGAGCTCACGAGGGACGTCAGGTAGATCGCGTTGAAAAAGCTTTGGAATATATCTGCCAAAGCTTCGCTGTAGATAAACAAAAAAAGACACCATACAAAATTGAAAAATCTGCATTTGAAGTTTGAAAAAAAATTTAAAAAAGAAAATTTACATGACGTTTTCATTCGTGCTATGAACTCGTCGGATCCTTTGATAAGCTCCCTCAACTTAGGTAAGCGACTTCAAAATAAATCTAATCTGGAATATCCAGAAGATGTTCAAAGTGACTGAAAATTCTTGCAGTACATCAGATACGAGTACAGAAAAATATACCATAGCAGATACTCTAATCGATCTTGAAGAAATAAATTTTGATTTTGTTGAGGATGTTCATGTACATAACTAATAAATAAATGTTGTTGCAGTATACTTATATATCTTGAAGCTTTTATTGCATGGAGTTCGTTTAGCTTTAATAGAGCTTTATATTGTATTCCCTTTACTTGTTTTACGGGTTAAGAGCCTGAACCAATCTGAAAAATCCTACAAAGACAACCTGTTACGTATGTAGATGCAATGGCCTGTATTTGACGGAGTCCTTGTGCAACTTAGAACATCTGTACAACTCAATTCACATAAAAACAGTATACAATTTTCTAGTTTGAACTCTACAGGTCTGCGCTGCAATAAAATACACATCTATAGACTGCTGTGTACATGAGACATTCGTAGATAAAAGGGATATATTCCATAGAGATCAAAGGTCTGTATTCCAGGGAGTTTGGAGACCTTAGAAGTAATAACGACCTGTAAAACAAGTATTTCACATCTTTTAGACAATAATCTACGATATAAGTGTGAAATATTGCAGAAATGAAATGAAAATATTTTCGGCCACCTACTTGTATGGAGCCGCCCCATAGTGCAATTGGGAAGCAGAGAATATTCAAAATAAGGTATAAAAGAAAAGTGCATTCGCTCGCAGAGCATTCAGTCTTTTTTATACCACCACTAGAAATTCGCGGTTATGTGAAAAGATAGTTTTGTTCGAGGTTTTCTTACTTTTTGGACTTAGCCGAAGCAAACAGCCCTTTTCAAGGCTCTAAGGGTAAAATCAGCAGTGATTCAAATCGTTCGGGGCTGTCAGTTTGAATATGAATTTAAAACATTCTTTTTCCCAGCAAGTGTTCTAGATTCATTTTTTATACCAGTCAAATGTCAAAAAAATAAAACTGGTATAACGCTCCGTTCTATTTTCTGCAGATTTGAACCACGATTGAATCAAGAGATTCAAATATTTTGCAATTGCTTTGGTGTATGAATGCGTCATTTTATCTACGGATCAATTCACTTTGCAATTACGGCGCCTTCCTTGGCGCCAACATGATGATTTAATTTAATTGAAAATATGAAAAACATGAATAGAACACTGCTGGGGAAACCAGCGAGTTTGTTCTATTTGGCTCCAGATTCAAACTAGAATAGTGGTCGAAAATTTGGAATGAAACTGAATCACTCCTGATTTCACTCTAAGAGTTAAAAATAATGTTCTCCTTCAGTCGCTATCGCACGGATTAGGAGGCCCTACATCCCCTGCTGGGGCAACTTGTGGCTTATTTCAGGCAGTTTTTCAGTGGGAATGTTGCCACTGTCGAGGCTAATATTTCGTGATCGGACAGATACTTCCTGAATTGTTTTTGATGATTCTTGTTCGAGGTAGATTTGATTTCTGTGTCGGTTTGATGAGAAGATTTTGCCAAGGAATGGTATGCAACGCCGATTATTTATCCAAAATAGTTGATGTGAGAAATTTGGACATATTATGTATCTTAAAGGCATGGCCAAGTCAAGTTCTACGTCCACCTAGCGGTTATGTCACAGACATTACCCACTGTTCATTTTATTCCCTCAATACTTTATGTTTTTGGCGATGATAGAAACCAAACCAAAATGAATTCAGGATCACGCACGTTTCGTTAGACTGATTCGCTAATATGTAACTTTTTCCACAGCTATTTACAATTGCGTTTTTTACATAAGCATCAAATATACTGAAATATACTTTTAATCCTTTTATTTAATTTTCAATTTTTATAATCTTTTGTTTATTTGAAAGGCTTATTTGCAGGTGGCGTTATAGAGCTGAGATCAATTTTCTAGTTTGTTTACAGCGCTGTATCTTATGTCTTACATATCAATGTCAGTTTGAGAAAGCGAAAAATTTGCAGTTCAGCTGATATTAAAGAGATTGGAAATTTTATCGGCTTTTTTTTTTTCTTTTACAACATATGACTGTGTGAATGATTAGGACTCTCGATTCCATCATTGTTGTGTGTGGTGTCGAAATTAAATTTCAGTTTGAGACATTAATATTCATTTTGTAATCTCAAAATATAAATTTCATTTATCAACATTTTGAAGTCAGATTTCTAAAGGATATGCATCTGTTTACTTTACAAAGTGAAATAGTTATCATTTGTCAGTGCAAATAAACCACAATTCAAAATATTAATTTCAGCCTCTGTGGATATTATTTTTTTACGCTTGAGTATCATTTGGCTGTTAGGGTAAGGGAGGTATTTTGGACCGCTTTAGGAGATGGCCGAACAATTTTTCGAATAAAAGTTAGATTTTGTAATAATGCTTGATCAATTCCCTATGAAACTACGAAGTGTAGAATGCTAGGGTGGATTTGAAGGTAAAAATGTTGTAAATCCCACCGAAAGAACCAAAATATGATAAATTCTGAATATATGTGAGATTTAATTTTGGACCTCCTATTGAGCATATTTTGGACCACTCAAATAATTTTGTATTGCTTGCAAATTTATGTTACTATTAGATTAAATTAGCTAAGGGTATTAAAACTAATATCAATTTCAGTACCACTCGGTACAGCATCATGGAAGCAAAACAAACCTGGTCACTCCTACCCTACCATATTTTTTTTATATAGTTTGCCAGATCTGTTCCATTTGCGCCATTGATAGTAGTGGGTTGCCCGGTTCTTCCTTGCTCCTTGCACATTCTTTTTCAAAACGAAACATAATCGTAGAACGCGGAACTCTGTTGCATTGGCAAGCAGCACGGACGGAGAGCTCTAGCAAAGATTGGTTCTTGTCATGGAGCTTTCTTAACTATTCTGCCCACAATCGCATATTTGTCCCATATGGATAGGAATTCCAGCAAAGGTGGGACTGATATGCGATCATAGGCAGTATTTTCGTATGAATATAATAAAAACAGTTACATGTTGGGTTAATAGACATTTTTCTAGGGCTTACATCAATGCACTATGATCCAGGATACAGATTTACACGGAAAGATGCATTTTACGCCAAAACTATATGTTTTAGAAAAAACTGTTGGCCTACAAAATTGTTCGAAATAGTAAGGCCATCATTATGGTGCAACTAAAAAATAGGGTGGCCCATCATATAAAAAAGAAATAGGAAATATTTTTTTTATTTCTTGGAATATTGACATGTTATGTTCTAGAAAGTTGTAGCGCAGCTTATTCCAATCAATTTTGTTAAAAAACGTTTTTCTGTAGCTCTTAAGTTGGCTGATTTAGAGCAATTTTACCTAATTGGATTAGGGTGTACCTCAAAAAAACAGTATTTTTGATCTAATTTTTTTGTTTTGGATTTCTTTCGTCTTTAGGTGACTTTTAGAGCTCAAAAAAATGCAACTTTTGATGAGTAAATATGCTCAATATCTTCTACCGATCAAAAGTTATAATTGTTTTTCTTTCAAAATTACATTTTTTTCATAAGTTGATATCTGCGGTTAGGGCAGACCAAAAAAATATGTTAACACGGCATTTGAAAGAGATATTCACATTCCTTATTATGTCAACAAAATGGGGATATGTTATTTTTTTTTATCTCAAGTTTTAATAATTTTACTAAAATCATGTTTTTTAAATAAATTGATATAACTCGACAATGGAAGAAGATACAGACGATATTCTTATATCAAAACACGCGTTTTGGAAAGCCCCAAAAGTCTTCAGAAGATGACATCCGTGAAAAATAAAAAATGAAATGAGCAGATCATAAATATTGTTTTTTGAGGGACACCCTAATTCTGGTAAGTAAAATTACTCTTAACAAGTGAGCTTAAGAGCTACATAAAAAGTTTATATAGCAAAGTTGATTGGAAAAAGCTGCGCTACAACTTTGTAAAACATTTTATGTCAATATTCCGTAAAAAAATCACATTTTTATAAAATGACCCACCTCTATAATAAGGGCCCGAGTATCCAGAACAACTTTGTAAAATTGTAAAGTAAAATTGGCAAAACTTGAGATAAAAAAATAACATATCCCCAATTTTTTGACATAGTAAGGAATATGAATTTCTCTTTCAAATGCTGTTTAAACATATTTTTTTGGTCTGCCCTAACCGGAGATATCAACTTATGAAAACATGTTATTTCGACAGAAAAACGATTATAACTTTTGATCGGTAAAAGATATTGAGCATATTTACCCATCAAAAGTTGCATTTTTTTGAGCTCTAAAAGTCACCTGAAGACGACTTTTTCTAGAAATCCAAAACAAAAAAAGTAGATCATAAATACTGTTTTTGTGAGGTACACCCTAATCCAATTAAGTAAAATTGCTCTAAATCAGCCAACTTAGGAGCTACAGAAAAAGTTTTTCAAGCAAAATTGATTGGAATAAACTGCGCTACAGCTTTGTAGAACATATCATGTTAATATTCCGCGAAATGAAAAAAATATTTTCTATTTTTTTTTATGATGGGTTACCCTATTTTTTGGTTGTTTCATAATGATGGCCTTACTATTTCGAACAATTTTGTAAAACAACAGTTTTTTTGAAAAATATAGTTTTGGCGTAAAATGCATCTTTCCGCGTAAATCTGTATCCTGGACCATAGTGCAATGAACGGTAATTTATGAATGCGGTATGAACATTAATTTATTAATGGTTTGATACTAGAGAAACAAATGGTTGGTAAAAACAAAAGTTTGAGAGATCTAGAACTTCAAAAGAAGATATGTCGAAAATATGTTCGGCTCAATGAAAAATTAACCTATTTTGGACATGCCTCAGAATACTCATTTTAAACTTACAATGTTTTGCTCGAGATATGAGACTACTTCAATTAGGTTGTAATAAATCTACAATATCATACACATGTTTTAAATCTATGTACAAATAAGCCCGGTCCAAAATACAGCCGTTACCCTAGGTATCAAGCGGCAGATTTGTCTAAAAGTTTGACAGCATGATGCGAGATATTCGTGCTTGCATTTTCGAAAGTCAGGTCAAAATAAACACGAGTCAATGGAAAGAACCACACGGGTCACGGCATGCAAAAACAAAAGCTGCATCGTGAGCGGAAGTTGTAGGCCAGACTTGTGAGCTAAAGTTAAGCTAAAGCTTGCTTAAAGCTAAGCTTAAAGCTGTTAAAGCTAAGCTTGTTGCTGTTAAAGCTAAAGCTAAGCTAAAGCTAAAGTTGTTAAAGCTAAGCTGTGTTAAAGCTGGGCTTAAAGTTGTTGTGTTGTTAAAGCTAAGCTGTTAAGCTTAAAGCTAAAGCTAAAGCAAAGCTAAGCTAAGCCAGTTAAGCTAAAGCTTGCTAAGCTAAAGCTGTTAAAGCCAAAGGTTAAGCTAGCTAGAGCTAAGCTGTTGTTAAAGCCCCTAAAGCTAAAGCTGTTAAAGCCCCTGTTAAAGCTGTTGCTTGCCCCCAGTCCAGTCCGCCCAGCCCCAGTCCCCAGCCCCCCAGCCCCAGCTCCCAGCCCCGGCCCAGCCCCACCAGCCTGTGCCCCAGCACCACCAGCCCAGCCCCAGCAGCCCCGTCCCAGCCCTGGGCTCAGCCTGGCCCACCAGCCTGGCCCGCCCCAGCCCCTGTGCCTGGCTCAGCCTGCCCGCCCTGCCTGGCCCCCAGCTCAGCCCAGCCCAGCCTGCCCTGGGCTCCGCCCCAGCGCGCCCGGCCCAGCCTCCGCTCAGGCCTGCCCTGCCTCCAGCTCAGCTCAGTCCGCCCCAGTCTCACCGCTGGGCTCCAGCTCCGCCCAGTCCCCGCTCAGCCTGCCCGCTCAGCCCAGCCCCAGCCCCTGGGCTCCAGCCCGGGCTCAGCCCAGCCTGCCTCAGCCCTGCCTCAGCCCACTCAGCCTGGCTCAGCCCCTGCCCTGCAGCCCAGCCCACTCATCCGCCCTCAGCCCAGCCTGCCCGGTCTGGCCAGCCTGGCTCAGCCTGCCTGGGGCTCAGCTGCGCCACCAGCCTGGGCCTCAAAGCCTGGCTCCAGCCTGCCTCCTGCCTGCCTGCTCAAAAGCCTGGCTCAGCTCACCAGCCTGGGCTCAGCCTGCTCAGCCTCACCAGGCCTGCCTGCCTGCCTGCAGTTGCCTGCTCAGCTCGCTCAGCCTGCCTCAGCCTGCCTCAGCCTGCCTCAGCCTGGCTCAGCCACCAGCTGGGCCCAGCTCACCAGCTCCGTCTGGCTCAGCCCCAGCCCCGGGTCTCCGTCTCGGCCCTCCAGCCCGGCCCCAGTCTGTGCCCCAACGTCTGGCCCAGCCTGCTCCCAGCTCCGCACCAGCCCCTGTGCCCCCAGCCCCAGCTCCAGCCTGGGCTCAGCCTGGGCCTCAGCCCAGCCTCAGCCCAAAGCCCCACCAGCTCCCAGCCCCAGCCTCAGCCCCAGCCCCAGTTCCGGCTCAGCCCAGTGCCCCAGCTCCGCCTGCCGCACCAGCCCCAGCCACCAGCCCCAGCCCGTCTCCAAACCGGCTCAGCCTCCGCTCCCAGCCTGGCTCCAGTCTCTTCTCCGCCTGCCCAGCCACCAAAGCTGCCCCGCCCCAGGCCTGGCCCAGCCCGCCCCAGCTCCTGGCCTCAGCCTGGCTCAGCCCGCCCAGCTGCCTCAGCCTGGGCCCCCAGCCCGCTCAGCCTGGGCTCAGCTCAGCCCTGCGCCTGCCTGGCCTCAGCCTGGCTCAGCCTGCCTCAGCCTGCTCAGCCTGCTCAGCCTGGGCTCAGCCTGCCTGCTCCCGTCAGCCAGCTCAGCCTGCTCAGCTCCGCTCAGCCTCGCTCAGCCTGCCTCAGCCTCTGGCTCAGCCTGCTCAGCCTGCCTGCCTGCTCAGCCTCCAGCCTCAGCCCCAGCCCCAGCCTGCCTCAGCCTGGCCCCAGCGTCTCCCAGCCCCAGTCCCAGTCCCGCCCCAGCTCCTGCTCAGCCCCATTCCAGTTCTGCCCAAAGCCCTGGGTTCTGCGCCCAGGCCCAGCCCTGGGCCCCAGCCCCGTCTCAGTCAGCCTCAGCCCAGCCCAGCCCGTGCCCAGCTGCCCAGCTCCCCAGCCTCCGCCCCAGCCCGCTCAGCCTCCAGCCCCGCCCGTCAGCCCCCAGCCGTGCCCCAGCCTGCCAGCCTGCCTGGCTCAGCTCACAGCCCTGGGCTCCAGCCTGGGCTCCAGCCTGGCCCCAGCCCCAGCCCCGGGCTCAGCCTGGCCCCAAAGCCTGCCCAGCCCGGGCTCAGCCTGGGCTCAGCCTGCCTCAGCCTGCCTGGCTCAGCCTGGCCTCCGCCTGCCCGCCCCAGCCCGCCTCAGCCCAGCTCAGCCTGGCTCAGCTGCCTGGGCTCAGCTCACCAGCCTGCTCAGCCTGCTTCACAGCTCTGCTCAGCCCGGGCTCAGCCTGGCTCAAAGCCTGGCCTCAGCCTGGCTCAGCTCGCTCAAAGCAAGGCCTCCTGCTCCGCCTCACCAGCCTCAGCCTGGGCTCAGCTCGCTCAGCCTGCCTCAGCCTGCCTCAGCCTGGCCCGCTCAGCCTGGGTTCAGGCTCAAGCTCGGCTCAGTTTTGTCAGCCTCAGCCTGTTTAAAGTTTGCTTGCTTGCTCAGCCTGCTCAATTTCGTTTGCCTCAGCAAAGTTGCTCAGCTCGCTCAGCCTGCTCAGCTCTGCTTGTAAATTGCTTCAGCTAAGCCAGTTGCTTAGTGCTTGCTTGCTTTAAAGTCAAGCTAAGCTGGTTTAAAGCTGTTTAAAGTTGCTTGTAAAGCTTGCTCAGTTTAAAGCTAAGCCTGTTTAAAGCTGTTTAAAGCTGTTTAAAGCTGTTTAAACGTTAAAGTTGTTTAAAGCTGCTTTTTGCTTAAAGCTTAAGGCTTAAAGCTGCTTAAAGTGTTTGCAAGTTAAGCTTAAAGCTGTTTAAAGCTTGCTTAAAGCTAAGCTTAAAGCTAAGCTAAAGCTAAGCTAAAGTTAAGCTAAAGCTAAGCTTAAAGCTGCTTGTAAGCTAGTTAAGTCAAAGCTAAAGCTAAGCTAAAGCTAAGCTTAAAGCTAAGCTAAAGCTAAGCTAAAGCTAAGCTAAAGCTAAGTTAAAGTTGTAAAGCATTAAAGCTAATTTGCTAAAGTTGTTAAAGCTAAGCTGGTAAGCTAAGCTCTCAGCATTAGTGTCAATTATTGGTCTCATTTGAGATTAAACTTTAAAAGTGACAGTCCGGAAAATAAGCAAATAACCCAATCATAAGAATGGCTGGTGCTACTCAGCAATTCCAATAAGACATCGATGCAAAATGATTCGATATCTGTCAAAAGTAATCTTGCTCTGCGAGCAGGGTTATTCGATAATTATTCAAATGTCACTTTTAAGTTTAATTTCAGATTAATTCTCCAAATGAGACAGACCCTTAACATGATAAAATGGAAGGAGGTCATTCCAAGCGTTACGGTTCATAGTAATAAATGAAAACAATCATTCATTCTTTCACAGAGAAATACCCTTGAAATAATTTGAATTTTAACAAAATCACATTTATTTCTTATCAAACCAATCGTACGCGATTTCTATGGGCATTTGATAATAAAACCTATCTCTTAATATGGAGTTTCTTCCGAATGACCGTACACCAAACCAACTTTCTTTCCACAGTGAGAGAACCCAACGATGTAGAAAAAACTTTATACCCGTTGAGAAACCACTTAGGATCCACGAACAGTTCTCATATTTAAACATACTTATTTTTTGACAAAACAAACATTTTGAAAGGTTGATTTACTCATATTTTGCAACAAATGAGGAATGTGTTTCTGTGGAAACGTTTGTAGAAAATTATGCGTCGATGAGTAAAAAAACTATGCTCCCAGCAGAAGTTTTCTAAAACCCTCATCGATTACGTAAAACCATCATGAAAGCTTGATGCCGCGTACAATAGAAAAATCCACAATCATTCACCCCCATCAGGATAGTAGCACGCGACGGGAGGTGCGTTCCAACCACCGAACCACTCCAAGCTTGTTACCTGTTTATCGCCTTAGGTTAAGCGAAACAGCGTGAGGCTTCGGTTTGACCATGCTGCTGCAACGTTAACGAACTATCCATATCGTAAAATAGACAGAATGATCAAAGACAAAACAAATCCTTAAAAAAATTTAATAAAACACCTAACAGTAATGTTATGGCGCTTCTTACAATTCGTTTCCTATAAAACAACTTCGAAAAAAAAAACGCTTAAAAAGTGCTTTTTGGACAGCAAAAATTACGGTAAAATGATGAAACCCAACGGTTTGGAAAACGTTCATGGGTTCTCCGTGTTTTGATCGATCAAGAACCTCTACATAAGGGTTTCTTTTTAGACACTGGAAAGACTGACATAAAATTTTCAAAATGGCCGTGTAATCCGTTAATACTTTCATATACAAATATCGCAATACAGCGATGGCGTTTTCACTGACAGTTGCTTCTTTAGGTAGAGAAACGAATGTATCCATAAATGTCTAATCTTTGTTGAAATGTTATAAAAAGTATAGATTTTATTCTCATGATTCTATAGCTTTTCAGGTGGAAACCATGGAATACGGGAAAGTCAAACAACACACCTGAGTACCCCCATACTGGCATCATCGGCATGGCACCGATAATGGTGGCACCTACCCTGGCACACATCCCCATCATGGCATCACATCGCTATCAATCAATAGTCGATCTAATTTTGTTTCAGCTCCGGGCAGGAGGAGCGATGACGAACGAAAGCTATGAACCACTACGACGACGACGCTGGTGCGGCGTGTTGTTCGCGCTGGACATCCCATCGTTGGACGGAACCACGGTCCTGATACTCCGATAAGGCTGATTTGAATGAATGGACGCGAACAAAAGCGCGTTCAGTGGCTTGTCCGGTGGCAGCTCAGGGGTGTGGCGATCGACTCTGGCCAGCGGGTGGGGAAGGGTGGATTGATGACAGCAACGGTGGAGAAGGGGAAACCTTTGACTAATACCACAAGTCACGTATAATTCACCGCTAATGAGTAGATATCGATTTTGTGATCATAGATATCGACTTGTAGCGCACTCTGCTAACAGGTTAGTTTGTATGACTTGCGGTCAAGCATTGGATTGGTGGGAAAGAGCGAAGTGGGTGGGGCTCTGAGCAGGACGTATACACCAGTATTATCAACAGCATCTAATTATGTTAAGTAAGTGTAAAGTATTATGACTACAAACATTGATAATACCAAGATATATTTGAAGAGTAATTTAAAGGTTGTCTATAGAAGTGGTGGCTATTTTTCTGCTACCATTGCACAATAGGACAGCCCAAAGGTGTGGCCAAAACTACCAAAAGGCCATTTTTCGATTTGGGCGAGTAAAATGTGATGAATACACAGCTTATAACCTATATTTCTATAATCAGAACTGTTTTTATTTTTTAGATATTTTTGGGAGGGGTGGGGGGCGTTCAAACCAGCCCCTCCTAAAACTGATATTTTTACGTTTTTTGGGAAAATGGACAGCTTTGCCATGTTTTCGTCTCAAAAGCAGACCCCACACGAGGCATATATTGACAATACTTTTTTCGTCAAACTTTTCATCAAACTTTTCTTCAATATTTTCACTGATTAGCCGGCCAATGCCGGCTGAAGAAAAACTCATTTTTTTTCTTGAACTCATAGGAATCAAATAGCGGTATAACGCACAAAACACGCACACACTCAACCGTCATCGACTCCTTTGAGCAAACTGCGGGGGGAGATGAGGGAAAATTTTTTAAAAGAATATCAAACTATTCTGATTTCCCTCAATATTTACTTCAATATTTTGAGTTCGCACTCACACCATCAATCTTTTTCTTCGATAATCAAGAGTTTGTCAAACTTTTTCCGTCGTGTGGGGTCTGCTAAAAGTAACATATTTATATATCGTTACAAAGCTCTTAAACAGATCTATGCAATAGACTTGATAATGTAGTAATAGCTTCGTCTAGAATTTAGTTTTTAGTAGTTTTGTAAAAGCATATTTTACGCAATTTTTAACGAACAAAACAGTTTGGTACCCCGCAATACCCTGCATTAAAACATCATGCACTACACTATTGAACTCATAAGCTTTGAGGACCATGAATAAACTTCTGCCCAAATTCACCATTTTGTAAGATACATGAATTTTAAAAATTGTCAGTTTTTGCCTTTCTCGTGTACTAAGTATACGTAGAAGCTATATGATCGCTCTAGAAGCAAAGCCCAAACACTCATATTGTTGTATACCGATCGACTCAGTTCGAAGAATTAAGGTGATGTCTGTGTTTACGTGTGTGTGAATGTCTGTATGTGTGTGAGCAAAAATGGTCTTAACTCTTTTTTAAGCACTTACTCTAAATCGATTTACTCGCAACAAGTTTCATTCGTCAGAGAACGTTGGTCCATTGTTCTTTATTAAAAATAGGCTGGATCGGACTATGGGCTCAACAGTTATGGCCAAAATACATTTTTTATAATGTACGGTAATGTACATTACCGGAGGATTAATCAGGTGTTTTGGCAAACTTCTTATTTTTCAATTTTAATCTGAGTTACCCAATAATGCCACTTTAATTGAATTTGATGACGATCACAATTCACATAACATTTTAAAGGTGAGGGTTATGCCTTAACGTTACGCATAATTCAAGAAAAAATCATCTATTGTATAAATAGCGTTACGCAGTGAAAAGGGAAGTTGTTCAAAATTTACAATTTTGACATTACTACATTATAGGAGCGAATTATAGATTTACCATAACGTGTCATAACGTGTTGGATGAGTAGTGTGTTCAATAACTCTTTGCCACAATTCCTTTTCAAAATTATGAAAGAAAATCTTAATGAAATATCAAATAAATGAAATTCCATTTCGTTGATGTCACAATATGACGCTAATTGAATCTGTTCTGCCCTCCTTTGTTGGTTTAATAAGTTCTACTCGTGAATTTTTAACACCAGAAGCTAATAGTGCTTTTTGATCATTTTAGGAAATCTGTGTTGCGTCCATTTGTCTGTGACACGAATATACAGTATATGACCATTGGTATTTTATCCAGCATCAAACAGGCTTATTGCAAGCCAAAAAAGTAACAAAATTCCGTTGGTTTTGTATAATATGACCAAAATCGATACTATGCCGAAAATTGGCCCCATACCCCATTGAAGTCCCAGAAAAAATATTTTTGTTTTCTATCTATGTTTTTATGATGAATACAACCGTTTATTGCAGGATTCATAATTTGGGCCAAAAATACCTCATTTTTTCCTATTGTGCCTTGGCGAAAACTACGAATGCGAAGCTGATGATGTCGTTCCTTGTTGATTAACTCTACAATATAAGATTGGTCCATGTGATTTGTACTGCTCCATGTGATTTGTAAATTATTTAGAGCTGAGATCTTGCTGAATTTTTTTTAGGTCTCGTTTTGTCTCATTTTGAAGATAATAATTGACCTCTTGGTTAAACAATAATTAAATAAATATTGCAAACAAAATGTAGATAGAGTCAAGAACGAGACACTGAAGACGACCACACAGTTGTGGTCGAAATACGTATCTGCAAAGATATCGAACATAATTGGTGGAATTAAATGGAGAGTACTTAATTCGTCTTAGACGGTTGATTGTTCTCAAGATATCTTCTTTTGTTATTATTTCGAACGTTCTAACGTGCATGGATCCATGGATCCTATCCAAATGCCGAAGCAAGGTGTGGTCCCCCATAAATCCTCTGCGATGAGAGCCATTGAAACAAGACCTCCTTTTGACTTGGGGTTCAGGATCTTCAGGGTCGTTCATTGTGATTGTTAGCTCATTCTCACATTCTCACCACTCTACCGTTCCGTCAAAGGACACTATTATCTGTTCAGGGCCGTTTATGAATCGAATTATTGACCAGATCGGCACCAACATTTCAAAAGGGCGTAACTGCTTTTATAAACAAAAGCTTCTCACGTCCCAGGTGGGTTAATTTGAGCCCCCACACGCAATCCAATACCACTGATGAAAGATTCGAATCCTCTTCTTTCATTTAATGGTGCTGGATTGCGTGAGTGAGCACAAATAAGCCCACCACAGACTTGAGAAGCTCTTGTTTACAAAAGCAGTTTCGCCCTTTTGAAATGTTGGTGCCAAGATGGAGTACACGTTTAACGGGAAAAGGGGAAGTAACAAACAGAAAATACCGATAAGTGCTAGAAAATCCAAGGTTTCTACTTTCCATTGGACTACAGACTGACGAGCTACAAGCTTCAAATGGAACCGAACGGCTACAATGCCCCATCGTTCCTCTTTCAAAATGAAAAATTTTCATTTTGCACGAGCGAATTGATTATCTAAATACTGATTTAATCTCCAATCAATATTATTATGATCGGAGCAAATCTTTAGCTGTTCCAAATTATTTGTCTGGGAGTACCTAATTTATCGTCTTCTCTCAGAAGACGCAATGGTACTCAAAAAGGTTGATCACCAACACACATACAAGTGTTGAATCTTTTCACAATACCACCATACCTATGTTTTTGTTTACACCGCGACGAGTTCGATGGTTCGCGAGGCCTCGAACTTCTATTCGCGATTTTTCCGCGGTTCCGCGATTTTCCCGGCTAACGAAATAATTTCCATCCAACGAACTTTCTCAAACGTATCCGCTCCCGCGATTCCGCTTCCATTTTTCGGTCGACTTGCCATTTTAAGTTTTGGAATCTGCTAGGAAAGAAGAGTTTTGTCCGACGAGACACATTTCATTGCTTGGTAAGATCAGCTAATGTAAACAAACATTCGGTTTTATCTTTGGACTTCTATTTCAGAATTTATTTCGGCCTAATGACCCAGGCCTGAATGCATGGTGAGTATTTATTATTCTACTTCGATTACTTTAAAGATTTTCATCGATTATTTATTTTTTGGTTTTAGGATGTGTGCTCTTGCCCTCTTGCGATTACGATGAGATTATTGGTTTCGCCAGTTCACATTAGACTGGTCCCAATCGAGTAAACAAGATGAGAAGACCGCAACTCTTGCTTTCAGAATGAAGCTGTACGATTCCTCTGAAATGTTTTTACTGGTCGTGACGAGTACCCTCAGGATCTCGCTTTGAGACCTGAGCAAAATTTGATTGAATGTGTACCCTCATGCGCTCCGAGACCTGAGAAAAAAGTGATTGTTGTACTCTCAGGACCTCTGGTAGAGACCTGAGCAAAGCTCGTTGTTTCTCTCGCTGTTGTCCGGAGAAAATGGACTATAATAAATTAATCTTAGGTGTTTTAATTTTCATGCCGACATCTACCGTGGGAGATTGCTAACAGAGCTTATTGTTTTGATAGGAGATATTTAGAAAAAGGTAATCGTTGGGACTGCTCGTAGTGCATTCGCTAATGCTTCGATCGTGAATGAAGCTTTTAATTTAACTGGCCGGAAATTTGGATACGTGCTAAGTGATGATGATTTCACGATGGACCGCGGTTTATCACTTTTCAACTTCCCATCAGTCGATGGCGGAGAGTACTGATGAACCATCATCACGCCGCAATTTACGCAATTTGCGCAATTCGCAATTTACTTTAAGGGGCAACAAAGGTTGACATCATATCCCTACATGAATCCAAATTTTTTGAATGAGTGTTTGTGGTATTTCTCGGAGTTGCCCTACCACAATCACAATTTTTCGAAAGACGGAAAGAGACAGACGACACACCGCCGGTGGTAAATCATTCAGACAGCTCTTGTTATAGCCTGGGACGGGACTTGCAAAGAGGAAAAAAGGTAACTTCATCTGCAACCAGCAAGCGCTGTCACGAATTGTCAGATGCAACCAGCACCTTTTTGTGTAAAAGTACTGGTATCCCTCAAAAAGTATTCCGAATGATTTTGTTTTACGAGTACTTTTTCACTTTGAAAAGTATTCTAGAAAAGCCGGACAGCTTAATATTGAACTGTTATGAATACGTGTTTTATTTCCGATAGGAAAATCTTTATAAAAATAAGTTTACAAATCCGTAAATCACAAACACTTTTATTGTGCTCAGATAGAATCGGGATTTAGGTGAAACACTCAAGGAAACAGTTGAGAATCGATGATCAACTGTGATGAAAAGAAGAACAAGTGTTAAAACAAGGAAAAAGAAGCCGTCTTTGCAGGTCTCGTCTCAGGTTATAGCCCAGCTTTTCTTGAGTCTTAACCGACATTTGTCTCTTTCGACCGCCAATCTGTTCGTAGATTAACGATTCAGCAGAACAAAAATTTCATTCAGAAATTTCTTTAGGGTCTCCTTCGTAAAATACTTTGGAGATTTCTTCTTTTAAAATTTCTTCGAGAATTCGATCGAATTCAGTAATTTCTCTAGGGGAACTTAAGTAAACTTCTTAAAGAATTGTCCCGAAAATTTGTTTGGGACTTTCCTCGGGAATTCCTTCAGAACTTCGAACGAATATTCCTCCAGAAAATATTTTGACCATTCCTTTGTAAATTCTTTTACGAGTTCTTCTAGAACTTCCCTTGGAAATGTTTTAAGGAATTCTTTTAGCAATTCCTTGAGAAATACTACAGTTAATGCAAAAGTATAAAATCACTAATGTCGCTCCAGTTCGTGTCACGCAATGGTAAAATGTACCCCAATATATAAAATACAGACGTGGCCCCAAATCAAACCTGTTTTTCTCCTAATCTATGATGAAAAGCTTGGAAATTAATGTTTTAATTGGTTTATTTCTTGAGAATAACGTGCTACGCAATTCAAGCTGTAAAGAAATAACCTAAAAGTAGGCAATTTATCGGTGAAACGTTGGGCGGAACAACACAGGCAGTTTGTAACAGGACTAATTTCCATGGCGTATTTCCAGTGAGACTTTGACTTTGGGCGTAATGCATGTAATTTCCATTTCTGAAGCTAATATACACTTAGCTGCATATTCTGGCACAGCACATCGAAGAGCAAGGTAGTTTTCATCCATAATATGCAAAAAAAATAAATTTTTATTGAATATTCACTAAATAGGAATTGATTTACAAGCTTGAAACTTGGAGAGCAATTTTCTCGATTTCATGTTAATGGAATTCCGCCTTTTTCAAATGTTGGTCTAGATCTAGTGTGCCTAAACATAGCAGCAAAAAAACCTGGTACTATAAGTGTGAAACCGATGTTGATGCAATCAATCATACACTAGAGCATGATGGAACACATTGGCCAAGTTAAGCTCATTGAAGTATAACAATTTTAAATAACAACATAATTTTAATGGTTGCAGCGCCACTGGCGTTTTAGTACAATTATGCTTTTACTGGAAATACATCCGGGAAATGATTCGGTTTTCTTTTAATTCCTTGGGATTTTTTTAGAATTCATTCAAAAATTTCTTTACGAAAACTTTAGAAAACATCTTGATGAATTGTTCCGGATATTCCTCTAATTCCTTTAGAGATTCCTTGGACATTTTATTAAATACCTTCAGAAATTTATTTGGAATTATTTCTGGAATTCATATGGGAGATTATTCCCGCTATTTGTTTTGGAAATCCAGAAACTTCTTCAAAAAGTCCTTCGGATATTTCTAGCGAGTTTCTTTTAGCATCTCTTTAAAAAAATCCTTTGGACCTTCGGAAATTCGTTTAAAACTTCCATTGTAATTGATTTCGAAATTCCTTCGGGAATCTATTCATAAATTCAATTTGGAATCCTTGTAAAGAATTATTCTATGAATTCGTTCGAGAATACCTTTATAAATTCTTTTCAAAATTCCTCTAGGAATTTCTTAGGTAAACCCATCGAAAATTCCTTTTACAAAATTTCCTTTATTTATTTTTCTAAAATCCTCTCATGTTTTCCTGCGGGAATTTCTTGAGAATCCTTGAGAATTCGGAAATTCCTCCTGACTTACCTTTAGAAATTCCTTCTTCTCATCATGAAAATTTCCTCAGAAATAATTTGGAAAATTACGCTAATAATTCATATGGACACGCCATAAGTGATTTCTTTGGAAAACCATCCGAAAATTCCTTTGAAAATTGATCCAGAAATTATTCAAGAAGTTTTTCCAGTAACTGACTTGAAGTCCTTAGTAATTTTGAATTTATTAACACATTCCAGAAGAATTTCCGAGGGGATTCTCAAAAGAATTCACAAAGCAATTTATAATTGATTTCCTGAACAAATTCTTAGCTTTCATAAGGAATTGCTTCGGGAATTGAACCGGTGCCAGCAAAAGTGGTACATAAACCATTTTTGTCAATTTTGAGTTTTTTACACCAACGGCTTCGATTTGCAAAGATCTAGTAAGAGAAGAACGAAAAAGTGATTTTTGGCAACTTAATCTGGAGATATGCACATTTTATTTTCTGGTACATATCACAATGGCCATTTCGTTGCCAGAAAAAGTGGTACATGTACAGTTCCACCTACTAAAATCAGCTTATTTAAAAGAAAATTCGGCAACATGAATGTTTTTGCAACAGATTTCAATCCTATTTTGAAGTTCAAGATAGTTTACTGCCGTTTAGAATTATTTTAAAAATGTACATGTACCACTTTTACTGTCAACGATTTTCGGTTTCTGTTTCATTTTGTTCCCATTAATAGTGGTACATGTGCAATTTGTTCCAATAAACTTAATATTTGTCAAGAAACTTCGTTTATTTTTCATTACTACCTTCAGGCACATCAGTCATAACATGTTGGTGCAGTCAAGTTGCAGGAAATTGCAAATGTGAATTTATTTTTCGAAGTTTTTGGGAAAATGCGTCTCCTGATTTTACTCAATGTAACATGTACCACTTTCGCTGGCACCGGTTCAATTATCAAGTTGCAAATTAGAATGAATTTCCAATGAAACAATTTACTCTTAACAATTTCGATTGAAATCCAAAAAAGTATTTCTTTTGGAATACTTTTGGAAATTTCAGCGAGTTTCCCGTAAAAACTTCTCATAGTCTCCTGCGGATGTCCCGAAAAATGTTCAGTGTAAATTTCACAAAATACTCAACTAAAACTTAATAGGAACTTTTCGAGAATTTTCCAATCAATTTCCTGTACAAAGCCTGAAACAATTTCTCGTAAAAATTGTGTAAGTTTCTCATGCAATTTCCGAATATTTTTTCTTGGGAATTACAAAGAGCTTTAAAGTAGTTCCTGGACAAAATTCGAAAATAATTTCCAATAATGAATATTTTAAAAACCGAATGTTCTTGAAAAGATGTTCCCGTTGATTTTGAAAGTATCCCGAGAAACTGAAAGAAAAAATCTAATAAGACGTTATAAAATAAATCGCCACTCCGATTCTCCACCACTCCGCCGCCGCTACCGACCAAAATTCTGACAAACGCTGTCGCCGATTTTCGAACCGGCGCACACCTCTAGCACTCGCATGCGATTCCAAGTGCAAAAAATGTTTTCCCGCTATCTTGTCTACGTTGCTGTATTTTATGCAATGAAAACCACCAAGCTTTTAGTTGAAACAAACATAAAACTTGCTGGTAATAAAATGCCTTTGTTAAAAGCCAATATAAAGCCTCTAGCTGCTTAAAATTCTGTATTTAATGGATATTCCATTACATATATTTTTATTTTTATTGAAACCGTATGAATATAAACATATAAAATAACAATCAGGGCACCCGATTGAAGCGATTTGGATAGGATGAGTGCGATTGCCAACTTCCTATTGTTAACATTTCGTAGATAAAGGGCGGGCTCTTCTCCCCATCTATTGGGTCAATCTGAGAAATGAGGGCTAGATTATACTACTGTATGTACAAACTTTCTGCTGGAAGGAGATTCTCTATTCATCTCGTGGATTCGCATAAGCGTCTTTGCTTATGGAACCACCCCACCCATTTTTGGCCCTTCATACAGGAGTCTGATGAAATACAAACAATAGCATAATCATGATCAAATCGTTTCTCAGACATGGCCAGTGCTATCGGCAGGTGCCTTGCTACAATAGATGGTAGTATCATCATCATCATCATCATCATCATTCAAGTTTTATTGGGAAAAATTTTGCTGATTTGAAAAAAAAAAGATTTTCATAATCGAAATATCTTGCATACGCACTGCTTTACTATTTAAACGGAAATTTGTCACCTTGATAAGTGTCTAATATATCAATGCATTATTAAAGTAATCAAAGAGATTAGTCGTTGAAATTGCTCCAGAAGTAATTTATAATGATAACTAATTAAACATGTTACAACACTAAATTATATAAATTAACGACATACTACATTGATTTGAAAACAATTATTTTTCATGGTTTTATAAGAATGAAATCATGGCATACCTTTTAGCATGTATAGTTGGTGAACCGGGCCTTCCTTAGCCATGCGGTAAGACGCGCGGCTACAAAGCAAGACCATGCTGAGGGTGGCTGGTTTCGATTCCCGGTGCCGGTCTAGGGAATTTTCGGATTGGAAATTGTCTCGACTACCCTGGGCATAAAGGTATCATCGTGCTAGCCTCATGATATACGAATGCAAAAATGGTAACCTGGCTTAGAAACCTCGCAGTTAATAACTGTGGAAGTGCCTTATGAACACTAAGCTGCGAGGCGGCTCTGTCCCAGTGTGTGGGGATGTAATGCCACTAAGAAGAAGAAGTTGGTCAAAAAGGAGATTTAAACTTTCATTTTTTATTCGACATTACGGATTGTTATTCCTAATCCTTTTTTGTTTCTGATTGCAATCCATGCATTGCATATGAAAAAAACCGGTGGTCAACGCTGACAGCTGTTCATTTGTTAACTTATAGATTGTATCATGGTTATATCTTTGTTCTTAAAACCAGCAAGCCTGGAGGACATTCTATGTAGCATGTTTAATGTGAGGCTTGAACGTTGAAAGCGTTGTTACTGAACTGGAATACATATCTGGTTTCAATGATTGCAATATACTTAGTCTCCAAATGGGGAATTTACAGCGACTCGTAAACATCGATCTGGAATCTGCATTGCAACCATTCATTTCGCTATGGCTTCCATGCTGCCATTGCTTGCGGTCCCCATTGCGTGGATACTTGGACGCAGTTGGAGCACATCTTTTCGGACTTCATCTTGGAGGTGCTGATTACACATTTTAACTTTTTTTTTAACACAGCTGTGCGGAAAACCATTGTCCCCAACGGCAAAGAAGCGAAAACGGGTAGTTTCATCATAACTGCTGATTTTCGATTCTATTTGTTTACAGTTCATTCAGTTGTTTTCGTAGCTCATAACGGTTATGAGGGATTTATGTTTTAATCGTCTTCGTTTATCATTATCCATTGAAAACAGATTCTCAATGCCTTTAAGTTATACCAAGTGCATGCGGGACATGTATGGATGGGTATACCTGAAAAATACCTGAATTATGAGACAACTTTATACTAGCACTTCGTATTCCCATTGTTTTGCTACAATTACGCACTGAAGACGCCTTTTAATTGATTCTGACAGTTTTTGGGTTGTTTTCAATATTATGTAATTTTTGTTGGTGTTTGTTGCTGATATGGATTTATTTATGGAAAAGTGGTATGTTTTCCAAAGAATATTTTTAATTTCTTCATAAATAAAAAATCTTCTTTTATTATGGCAATTTTTATTTTTAACAGTGCTAATATATTTTTGTTTGTTGGAATTTTTTTATTGATCATGGAAATTTTGTATTTATTGCTTTTACCCTCATTTTTGTATGGGCAATTTCTTAATTTGTTGGAGAAAATTTTATTTTTTTCAAGGTGCGTTTCTATTTCAGTCCATGATTATTAAGTAAATCTATCGCTCCAAATAATCTGAACGTTGTTACTAGCTTAATTCTGCGGATCATTTTAGTGCACACGTAATAAAAACGCCCATTCTTCATTAAGCTGCATGAAATACCATGCGCCTCCATGATTATGAATATGTTCAAAAATATCTACAGTAAGAAGTAAGAACAGTAAGAAGCAAATTTATCCTATTCGAGGAAAAATAAGCAAAACGTCATCTTGAAATACGGAAATCTCGATCATAAACAGAAACGAAAACAAGTTCAGCAATTGTATGCTAAATGATCTTACTTTTACCAATATACTTAAATACCGTCAAATGGGGGGAAGATGATCATTGAGGTGAAGATGATCATTTGATGTGTCAGTCAAAAGTGCCAAATTTTTTTATGAAACGGTAGTCAACAATATTATCCGTTCAAGTAATGTTACCGCTAGGTAGAAAATCCGAGTTTTTCGATTATAATCATGAAAATGTATTTTGTGGAAGAAAGAGAAAGATAGTCATAAATGACGCTATTTTCGTTTCAAATATTGACTTCGTAGACTTCTTTACGTAGCAAATTCAACATTCATACAAATAACCTAGTGTATTTTGACTACTAGGTCATAATGATTTTAGTAGAGCTGTCTTGATCAACTTCATCCCAAACCAGATTACTCAAAAAATGTGTGATAATTTAATTTATTTTAATAAATGCGAACGCATTTCAGAAAACTAAAGTTGTTGATTATTGCAACATATAGCAGTACACTGGATTCTGTTTTTACATGATTTACATTTTCTCAATTTTGCACTCATCCTAAATGTTTAACGCATATTAATTATCATGTGATTTTTCTTTGATTTATTCTGGATTTTTTGAAACATGTTGCAAAGATTTTGGTGGTAAATTGAAGTCACACCATCAAAAACACGAGCGAAAAAAAATCGTGTAAAAACAAAATCCTGTGTACATGTTTTGAAAATATTTGTTTCGATTTAAAATGTAAACACACATTGTTATTGAATGTTTTGTCTTAAAATGATCATCTTCCCCAGTTGACGGTACCAATGTGCTTAAAATAGCATGAACCAATATGCTTAAATCAGATCGCGATCGACATTAATTTGCGACAATCAAAACACACTCAAGTACGCTGAAAAAATATTGTCAATAACTTCTGGAAAATTTGTAATTCCTTTATTCGTTCCAAATTAGCAGAAAAATATTTTTGTGAATCATTTTTAAGACAAGTCAGAGGCACTATATTGTAAGGTAAGCGATGACAAGTGAAGTACATAGTCAACAATAAACCACCAAGATTTATTTTTCAATTTTTATCGGCATGATTGTCACGAATGTCCCAACATTCATTACGTCAAACGTTTCATGCTCAATGTCATGTACCACCACGGAAAAAAAGAAACATTCGCCGCAACCTAATCGGACTCTGTATAATTGTCTTGTTTCGGCCAACCACCAGCACCAGGTTCTGATTAAGTCATTTACTGAATTGTTGATCATTCCCGTCGCCACCACTGACTGTCGTCAGCACCGGGGTCCTTCATGTCACACGATGATAAACATCTTCCGTGGGGTTCAAGTAAATCTGACCGCGTCTCTGCAGCGCTTCCTGCTGCAGCCCGTTTCCGATGAGTGGTGAACTCTTGATGGAAGCACCATTGCTGACCGTTAATTCAGTTACAAATTTATGTACATACATTTCGGTCAGGGCACTGCTGCTACCCTCCCGAACAATTGTTCTTGGGAGAAATTGTGGATCTGGTGAGTGATATGGGGCCCGGAGGAAATCCTGTGAAGCACAATTAATTATTTATGAAGCACCATTGATAGCAGTACAGTTTTGTATTAGGCCAATTATTCTTATCCGTCTGCTGAAGTCAGCAGGCAGCAGCGAAGAGGAAGGAATATGCTAATCGGTGGGAGACTAAAATGCTGCGGACGAAATATCAGGATAATTGAAACGTAATGTGACGAGGAAAAAAGCAACTACTGGGAAGTGTCCATTCAACGCAATGCCGCACATTTCTTTCCATCGTGAACCATTGTTAGTGAGTTCCACTCTAAGATTTAGTTGGAACAGCTCATTTATAACCAGAAATGTCTCGTTTTGCTGTTTCAACTGAATCGATAACAAACAATGGTAAAACCTAAAGTGGTAAGAAGCCCTTCAGTACCAGGAATCTTCATTAAGCCTTTTCACAACAACTTCCCAAACACTTGATAAATCACTATGTCGTAGTGTATGGTGTAAGATCTACCAAACGGAGCTCTAGACTTATAAATATTTTGAGTTAGGAGAATAAATTGTGGTAATATTTAGTCCTCGCTATCAACAGCAATCTCTGAAATAAAAAACTAGCAATGGGTAATGTTTTTAACATAACCGTGAGTATACGTAGGACTTATATAAACGCAACGTATTTTCATTTGACTTCTAACTTTTGGAGTTTGGAGTAACTATGGAGTTTGATTATAGGTATTGATATTGGAAACGACAACTTCCATGCTGTGTAGAATTATTAGCAATATGTTTATTCAAAGCTTCTGAAAATTATAAATAAATACATAATTAGAATTACTTTGTTTCTAACTATTAAGCCCTTATTTCCTTAAGCAAATGTAGGGCATTTATAGATTTTCTAATGATGATAGTATTTGAAGTTTTAAAATTCTATTAATAAAATTGCTAACATGCGTGTTTACTGCTGAAAAAAATCAAAACAATAAGAAACAAGTCAAGAAGCAGTAACCCTACTAAAATAGAGGAGGTACTGCTAATACGTCAACGAAAAAGTATTTAATGTTTGATTCCAAACTTCAAGTCTACGTTTAATAATATAATTTCTCGGAAAATAAAAAACAAAGAATAAGATTATGTTTATTTAAATATTCTCCTGGAAATCATTTTTGCGGACTTTTCAAAACATTTACATGTAACAGCGAAATTTTCTAATCTAAAATGGATATTAACACTATTGCTGATTGTGCATCATCATTGCTAATGCCTTCTGCGAATAAATGAAAGTAATTATTTTAATCCAATTTTTATTCTCATCATTGTGGTTGATTTTTTTTGCTAGGAAATCAGAACTGTTATAGTATAACCATGTTTTAATGTACATGTCGTTTAGTACCAAGCACAACTTAACATATGGTCCGTCATATGTCATGACTCGTACCCATCCCGGGATCATGTGGATTATGAAACCAATCACTTTTCGTGGATGAGCAGACCAAATTCCTCTAATTTTATTCTTCATCCACCACCGATGTCTTCGCTGCCTCAGCCATCATCGGCCACTAGCCATGAACTCCGAGCGATGCGATGGGCGATTGCATGCATCGCAACCGACACCACTGCATCCGACCATCATCAAGCACAGAATGACAAAAAAAAGCGCCCACTTCTTTCATGTTCTACTGCTGGCGACTGCATGCTGTGTAGGTAAACAAACACAGCAAACGAACGAACGAAACGAACAATGCGCGAGCAAAAAACACGTCAGTACGCGCTGCTGTCACAAATTGTAATGACTCGCACAGTAGTAAGTAGTAGTAAAATTCTTCTTTATTGTTTCATTTTCTGTTCTACAATTATTTTTTACATGTACAGTGCTCGGCCGGCTTGGCCCTCCAACTTCAATTTTAAATTTTTATGTTTACATTGTTATTTAAGTGTTAATATGATATATCATGACGGCCTTTAGGAGGCGCTGGTCAGTGTTGTCCTACACTCAGGGCAAAAAATTCTGCTCTTTGATTTTACTCTAACTAAGTAAGTTCAACTAATAGAAGGATATTTGAATTTTCTAAATGTCATGGCAAACTGTCAAAAAAATGCACTCCAGAGCCACAGGAGCGCGCGCACTGAAAATACACTGGAGTGTTTTCACTGGAGTGTATTTTCAGCGCGCGCGCTCCTGTGGCTCTGGAGTGCAGTTTTTTGACAGTTTGCCATGACATTTAGAAAATCCAAATATCCTTCTATTAGTTGAACTTACTTAGTTGAGACTATAAAATCGTTTAGATGGAGTAAAATCAAAGAGCAGAATTTTTTGCCTTGAGTGTAGGACAACACTGGCGCTGGTGTGTTTTTTTAAATTTGATAACCTAACTACTATGTACACTAATATTTACAATAAGAAATTTGATAACCTAGATTGGAACTAGCGCCCTAATTGGAGCCTGATCCGAATGCAAGCAACGGACCCTAAACTTTTCTTTACACTCACCAAAGCGTTCATGTAAGGTTTTTATTCCGGCCAGACGGTGGACCTCGGATGTTCTTGTCCTGGGAGGGGTGTTGAGGATCATCCTCAGGAATTTGTTTTGGACCCGTTGAAGTTTGAGGTGGTGGGTTTTAGCGCAGCTCTCCCAGACCGGCATGCCATATTCGATCACAGGGAGGATGATTTGCTTGTAGACAGCAAGCTTATTTTTCAGGGACAATGACGACCGGCGGTTGATCACAGGGTACAGTAGTTTCAACAAGACGTTACACTTTGTCACCGTTTTGTCAACCTGTTGCCTGAAAATAAGCTTGCTGTCGAGGGTCAAGCCAAGGTAGCCGGCCTCATTGGCCCATTCCACGGTCGTGCCATTGAGGATGATTTTACAGTCCCCCGGCGGAACAAGTTTAGGGATTTGGAGTGGGGAAAATGATGACCTGGGTCTTCGCCGCGTTGATACAGATCTTCCAGCTGGTGAGGTACTCTGTCAGGGCATCCAGGCCTCGTTGGAGTTTTGCCACTAGCGCTCTGATCACTCTACCGTTGTAGACGATGGATGTGTCATCTGCGAACAGAGACAGAATGGCACCTTCTGGAGGTTCTGGCATGACGGAGGTGAACAGATTGAAAAGCAGGGGCCCGAGGATACTGCCCTGGGGGACGCCTGCGACGATGTTGTGCGCATTGGAACTCGCTCCGCTGATTGAGACCCGGAATGTCCTTGCCGACAGGTAATTGTTGATGATTTTCACCAGGTAGCTGGGAAGATTGTAGCGTTGTAGTTTGTACACCAGGCCATCATGCCATACATTGTCAAATGCCTTCTCGACATCGAGTAAGGCCATGGCGGATGTTTTCGAGACAAACTTGTTCCGTCTGAGGACGTTGGTAACTCGGGTCAGTTGGTGTACAGTTGACCGACCGCGTCGGAAACCAAACTGTTCCTCGAGCAAGATGTTGAGATTTTCGGCAGACTCAAGTAACCGATGATGAATAGCTTTTTCGAATAGCTTGGATAACCCTGAGAGAAGGCTGATGGGTCGATAACTTTTGGGGGAGGAAGGATCCTTCCCAGGCTTCCGGATGGGGATGACTTTCGCTGACTTCCAGGACGATGGGAAGTAGTTAAGCCGGAGACACTGATTAAAGATCAGCGAGAGGTGCTCAAAGAACGGAGCACTCATGTGTTTGAGCTCGAGATTCAGGATGCTGTCGAAGCCTGGGGCCTTCATGTTCTTCGACGATTTGATATAGGCCGTCAATTCGTCAGTTGAGATCTCCAACCCCTCCGAGAAGTCGTTGGGAATCAAATGGATGTTGTTAGCATGCTCGTTGACGGCTGCTTCGTGTGGACTGACGATGTTCTGTCCAAGATTGTGTGAGCTGACGAAGTGACGACCTATTTCAGCGACCTTCTCTGCAGGAGTTATCAAGCGATCCTTAGAGCCATTATTGTCTAGTGGGATCAAAGGTGGAATGGGCCGAGGCTTGGATTTTAGAATTTTGGTCATTTTCCAGAACGGCTTAGCATAATCTGGGAGAGTGCGGATCTTATTCGAGAAGTCGTTATTTTTGAGGTCCACCATTCTGGCCTTGATAATTTTGTGATTCGATTGCAGCGTGCCTTAAGCTCAGGCAGTCCAGTACGCTGAAACTGCCTGCGAGTGACATTCCGCAATCGAATCAAATCTTTGGTGAGTGTATCGATGTTTAAGGAGTTGCTTACCTGCCGAGCCGTCGGTACGTGTTGCTCTCGGGCCGCCGTGATCGCCTCCTCGATAGCGCACAGCTGGCGGTCGATACTTTCCGGCGTCTCCGGACGCACCTCGTAGTCGACGGTGTTATCGACGCACTGCTGGAAACGCTGCCAGTTCACTCGGTGGTAGTTCCGCCGTAACTGCTGGTGCCGATTGACCGAGGAGCCCAGTTCCGCCACCACCGGATAGTGATCCGAACTGAGCTCCTGGTATACAACCGGCTGCGAGACGTGGTCACTCAGGTTTGTTACGTAGAGGTCGAGCGTTGCGTGGGCACCGGACCGACTCAGCCGAGTGGGGGAATCCGGGCTCAGGATCGTGTAGTGGCCTTCCTCCATGTCGTTGCTCCAGATGGTGCCGTTTCGATTGCCGCGACTGTTGCCCCAGGCTTGATGTTTGGCATTCAAGTCGCCGGCAATGATATACTGGCCTTGCCTCCGCGTCAGCTTGACGATGTCCCTCCGAAGGGCAGCCGATGATCCATCGCCGGCTTTGGCTTGCGTTGGACAGTACGCCGCGATGAGCGCGATTGTGCCGACCGAAGTGGTGATTTCGACACCGATGGCCTCAATGACACTGAGCTGGAAACTTGGAAGCAGACGACAGTTGATGTTGTAGCGAAGAGCGATGGCCACACCACCTCCTCTGGTCGGCCGGTCGAGTCGCACGATGCGGAAGTCCGGGATGTTGATGTTCACCTCCGGTTTTAGGTGCGTTTCGGTGATGAACGCCACGTCTATTTCCTTCTCCTCAAGGAAATCCTTCAGCTCGATTGTTTTGCTCTTTAGCGAGCAAGCGTTCCAGTTGACCAGGCCCACCCTAGCAGCCATTTTCAATGATGAACATGCCAAGTGTGAAGACCTGGTCGAATCGGGTTTTGCAGCCGCGCAGTCGAGTGGCGAGCTGCGCGAAGATCGGCATCAGTTGCTCCGGAGTGTACAGCGGGGCAGATTCTTCCGGTGGGACGGCTTCGTTCTCCGACTGCCGACGGAACCCAGGAGGAGGAAGCGGGGCCATTCGCTGGTGGATGGTGCCGACGATGCTGGAGCTTGGACCGATGCAGCTGCCGCTGCCAGTCGCTTGTGCGGCTGTAGCGGTGGGAGTATTGGAATCACACGACGGGGAGCCGGGATAGCTGGAAAGTTCACCTCGTTGATTACAGGAACACGGTTCTTCTTCGGAATGGTCCTGGTGGAAGCCTTCTTCCGGATTTCCAGGAACTCGGCTCGCTTTGGGCAGCCCTTTGTGGTGGCCTGATGTTTGTCGCCACAGTTGGCGCATTTGGGATCGGCCACCTCCATTTTGTCGCACTCGTCAGTCGGATGGGGTTCGCCACACTTGTTGCAGCGCGGCTTCATGCGGCAGTTCCTGGTGCCGTGCCCGAAATTGAAGCAGTTGGTGCATTGCGTGACATCGCGGTGCACTGGCCGATATCGCTCCCAGTCAACGACGGTGTAATTTATAACGCCAACCAGCTTCAGGTCCTTCCAGGTAGTGGAACCGTGCTCCAGATGGATCAGGTAAAGCTGGTCGCGATATTTCCTCACCTTGTCGTGACGAGCGATCTTGTGGACGGCTACTGGCTTCAGTCCGCAACTTTCAAGCTCTGCTTGGAGCTCTTCCTCCTTCATGTCGTGAAGTCCTCGCAGCAAAGCCTTGAGCGGCTTCGTGCCGGGGTGGTCATGAGTGTAGTACTCATACTTGTGGACCTCGAGGAACTCCACGACGGATTGATGATGGTCCCTGTTGGCCGGCATCACTTTCACGCCCTCGCTGCAGAGCCGAAAAGTACATTTCAGCCCCTTAGCGATCAGCTGGCGAATTTTTGGGCGTAAATCCGGCGGATCGCCCTTCACAAACACGGGCGGGCACTTCTCCTTCCGCTCCGGTTGCACCTGCGGCAGCTGCGATTGCTGCTTCTTCCTCTTTTCGGCGGATTGCCGGCGTCATCAAGCGGCAACGGCGAGAACACGTTGCTCTGCAAAAGCTGCTTGGAGGGGTTACCCGCGCCTCCAAGAGCAGTGCGCTTAGGCACTTTTCCAGCGACCGAATCGGCCACCGAGTCTCCCATGACGGGTCCGGGAGAAAATAACGCCAACGCGACAAGCGAAAACGTAAACAGCGAAAGAACGAGAAAAAACACTTCGAAAAAATGCGCGAGCAAAAAACACGTCCGTACGTGTTGCTGTCTCGAACTGGAATGATGGCTCGCACACGGCAGGCACTGCTTTTTTATACACGAAGAAAATCTTTCGCGAGAACGGAATGCCCGTGACATACCGCATTCTGATGTCCGTGTTACAAACGCACGGGATTGATTACATGTGAAATTTTTGCTGGCTTTGACAAGAATTGAAATTTTCAATAGTCTATCGTTAAGAATCTTAAGTTTCAATGAAATCCCGACCAGTAGATAGTAACAGATTTATATCAGACCTTGTTATTCTGTTACAGTAGTTTTTCATAACAGCGGTTGTTATAAAACATGTACCATTAGTAGTTAAAATAACAAAAATTGTAACAAAATCTCTGTAGGTTCGAGTTATACTGTAGGTGGTACCTTCGCTTTTTTCCCAATTCCTATCTACCAAAAATGTAGGCAATTTTTTTTCGGTAGAAATAAACATAACACATTATGTTTTAATCATGTTATGACGATCATGAAACTTTCTTTCCTCCATCTTTGGCAGAGAATTTATAACAAAATTATAGCAAGTTTTGTTATTTGTAACACATATTGATATAATTGTGATAAAATTTTGTTATGACTAACTGGCCGGGATAGGCAAATTGCTGGAGAGTGACCAAATCGATTGATATATAAATTTAAAAAATCCATCGAAAGATAAAGGCGCTAGTATTGTTGGAAATCTTCCCTTCCAGCGTAACGCTCTCGATTTCCAAAAATCTAAATGACACCCAGTATAGTAAAGAAAGACGTAAGTCCTACGTCAAAATAATTAATGTTACCCTGCAGATGGTTGAAAAACTCGAATTTCGAACTCCGTTTGAGGCTAAACTGAATGTAGTGGAAGTAACCATCCTAGACTGAACTGACCGCAGAAAAGTTAAGGGTTTACATACGTACTAACTCTTCATGATATGTTGACAATGGTAGTCAGAGGGACGTATGGAAATTCTTGTTATACTCAACCGCCTTTATACGTCAATTATTGGGGGGACGTAAAAAGAATATGACGGGCATATGCACAGCCAAAATAAGTAACAAAAAGAAATGATTTTCGTACGGCCGAATTGTCGAATAATATGCAACTAATTGTTATCAAGTGTCAATCTACCACCGACATTAGTCGTTTGAGTACATCCAAACAGATAACACTGAATCAACAATTTGACGCCACAATACACGGTTGGAGGCCGCATCTCTCCATCCTCGAATGCTGTGCTCGCTGTGCTCCACGCCGTCTCGTACCTGTCGGATCGGAAGTGAACATCATCTTTGCAGGGTTGATGTCCGGCATTCTTGCAACAAGCCCTGCCCATCGTACCCTTCAGGATTTAGCTACCTTCTGGATACTGGGTTCGCCGTAGAGCTGGGTGAGCTCGTGGTTCATTCTTCGCCGCCACAAACCGTATTCATGCAAATCGCCAAAGATGGTCCTAAGCACCCGTCACTCGAATACTCCGAGTGCTTGAAAATCCTCCTCGAGCATTGTCCATGTTCATGTCCGTAGAGGACAACCGGTCTTATCAGGGTCTTGTACATGACACATTTGGTGCGGTGGTGAATCTTTTTTGACCGCTGTTTCTTCTGGAGCCCGTAGTGGGCCCGGCTTCCACAGATGGTGCGCCTTCGTATTTCACGACTAACATTGTTACCAGCCGTTAGCAAGGATCCAAGGAAGGCGAATTCCTCGACCACCTCGAAGGTATCCCCGTCTATCGTAACACTGCTTGCTAGGCGGGTCCTGTCGCGCTCGGTTCCGCCCACAAGCATGTACTTTGTCTTTGACGCATTCACCACCAGTCCAACTTTTGTTGCTTCACGTTTCAGGCGGGTGTACAGTTCTGCCACCTTTGGAAATGTTCGGCCGACAATGTCCATGTCATCCGCGAAACAAATAAATTGACTGGATCTGTTGAAAATCGTACCCCGGCTGTTACACCCGCTCTCCGCATGACACCTTCTAGCGCAATGTTGAACAACAGGCACGAAAGTCCATCACCTTGTCCCTTGTCCCTGGCGCGATTCGAACGAACTTAAGTGTTCGAAGCCGGCTTGATAACTTCCCACGAACTCGTTCACTAATGGTGACAGACGACAGAAGATGATCTGGGATATCACTTTGTAGGCGGCATTAAGGATGGTGATCGCTGGAAAGTTCTCATACTCCAGTTTGTCGCCTTTCTTGTAGATGGGGCATATAACCCCTTCCTTCCACTCCTCCGGTAGCTGTTCGGTTTCCCAGATTCTGTCTATCAGTTTGTGCAGGCAAGTGGCCAGCTTTTCGGGCCCATCTTGATGAGCTCAGCTCCGATACCATCCTTACCAGCTGCTTTATTGGTCTTTAGCTGTTGAATGGCATCCTTAACTTCCCTCAAGGTGGGGGCTGGTTGGCTTCCATCGTCCGCTGAACTGACGTAGTCATCTCCTCCGCTGCCTTGACTTTCACTGCCTGTACTCTCAGCGCCATTCAGATGTTTCTCGTAGTGCTGCTTCCACCTTTCGATCACCACACGTTCGTCCGTCAAGATGCTCCCATCCTTATCCCGGCACAAGATGCTCCCATCCTTATCCCGGCACGAAGCCTTTGCGGGATGCGTTGAGCTTCTGATAGAACTTGCGTGTATCTTGAGAACGGCACAGCTGTTCCATCTCCTCGCACTCCGTTTCTTCCAGGCGGCGTTTCTTCTCCTGAAAAAGGCGGGTCTGCTGTCTCCGCTTCCGTCTATAACGTTCCACGTTCAGCCGGGTACCTTGCTGCAGCGCGACCGCCCGCGCTGCGTCCTTCTCCTCCAGAATCTGTCTGCACTCTTCGTTGAACCAATCGTCCCGTCGACTTCGTCCCACATACCCGACGTTGTTATCCGCTGCGTCGTTAATGGCTGCTTTAACTGTATTCCAGCAGTCCCCCAGCATCCCTCCAGCACACCCTCTTTCGGCAACGCTGCCTCGAGATGCTGCACGTATGCAGTGGCGACATCAGGTTGCTTCAGTCGCTCTAGGTCGTACCGCGGCGGTCGTCGGCACCGAGCATTGTTGATGTCGGATAGTTTTGGACGCAGTTTAACCATCACCAGATAGTGGTCAGAGTCGATGTTAGCGCCACGTTATGTCCTGACGTCGATAATGTCGGAGAAGTACCGTCCATCAGCCAGAACGTGGTCGATTTGTGATTCTGTCTGCAGTGGGGATCTCCAGGTGTACCGATACGGAAGGCTTTATTGGAAGTAGGTGCTAAGGTCATATTCTAGGAAACGGCGAAATCATTAGTCGTAGGCCGTATTCGTTCGTCAGTCGGTGAGCGTTGTACTTCCCAATAGTCGGTCTAAACTACTCTTCTTGGGCAACCTGAGCGTACAAATCTCCTATGATGATTTTGACGTCGTGGCTTGGGCAGCTGTCGTACTCACTCACGTTCCAGCTGCGCGTAGAATGCGTCCTTATCATCATCAGTGCTTCCGGAGTGTGGGCTATGGACGTTGATTATGCTGAAGTTGAAGAACCGGCCTTTGATCCTCAACCTGCACATTCTTTCATTGATCGGCCACCACCCGATCACGCGCCTTTGCATATCGCCCATCACTATGAAAGCTGTTCCCAGCTCGTGTATGTTGCCGCAGGTCTGGTAGATGGTATGATTACCTCTAAACGTTCGCACCATTGATCCCTTCCAACAAACCTCCTGCAGCGCTACGATGCCGAATCCACGGTCCTTGAGCACATCGGTGAGTATGCATGTGCTCCCGATGAAGTTGAGAGATTTGCAGTTCCACGAACCGAGTTTCCAATCGCTAGTCCTTTTTCGTCGCAGTGGTCTTCGCCGATGGTGCCGGTCCATACTCTCTTATTGATTATTCGTTGCTTATTATTTTTATTAAAGGCTGGCTTGCAGGGCCTGACACCAAACCCCCTAAATTTCCGGAGGACCATTCCTTCTTATTCCCGTTGAACAATGGTGCACAGTTTCACTTAAAGTCCCTCGCTGGCACTCGGACGATGATCATTCGCCCCTAACATGGAGAACAGACGCTGTTGTGAGCCGATCCTGACATGCAGAACATTGTGTATCAATAAATGCCTAGCTAGCTAAGTATAAGCGTGCCTACGACTCATCGTCACAGGGAACACATCAGAAAAGTATTGCCAAAAAGAAGAGAGCTCACATCACTGATGAAAAAGGCCTCTGCCTGACTGCACTACCATTCAAGGCTCAAAGACACGATGTCCTTTGGATCACATGCAAATGCCGTAAATTAGTGCGTCAATGACAGATATATAACGCGGCACCAAACGAAAATAGTCAACATGTGATACCACCACGACAGGGTATGTCTTTGGTTGCCATATCAGTGCTAATGGCGTAAGCCCACCCATCGTGGCAAGATCACATATCCGAGGGGAGGGATTTTAACCATCTCAAAAGGGTTATTTTGAATTAATTTTGTAGATGTGCTGCCAAAAAATGTCAGCTGCGTGGCGTAGTAGCGCAAACCTCAACCTTCAACACCTCGTGCTCGTGATACAAGATTTGGTGCGTTGAGAGATACCTTGATAATGATATTTTATTTCTTTCGTGTCACATTTCTCAACATCATTACTACCTGTGCCGAAACTCATCGCGAACATGTTATCGAATGCTGCCATCTTTATGCAAAACCATCACCAAACACACTCGAACTCATACTCGTCAACAATCACTGAACTCTTGAGGACCAAATCGTACGAATCCTCACAGCACAGCACAAGCCCTCTCCAGAACCCACTCACTGCCAGGAGTGTAAGCTGTTGCTAACTGTCCACCAATACGTTCCGATAGTTGCCGATCCTGCCAGATGTGTCGATTTGCTTACGGCCGGGTAGCTGCCATACTGTTTGCTCACCGCACCCACAACGCATACTCCTCTGGTCCGCAGTGTCCCGAAGCGTGGTATCAGCCCTGAATAATCCTTTCAACTGAAACAAATTGCAAAATAAAACACAATCAATTGATTGACCACATGACGACGTCGACGAGAAGCACTACGACTGGTGCCACCATTTGCCATGGTGGAGCCATCAATTGGACCAGTTGGCTTGGCTGCTGCTGGTGGGCGTCATCTCCATCCTCTCGAGCTGGACCACAAGTAGGACATGTTGCGTGTGCAAAAGGGGCCCATCGCTGCCGCGCCGTGCCGTGCTCCCCAGTCGAGAACCAAGGATGATGATAAGAGATTCATTCTATTGTTGTAGCCATTTGCCGAGTTTTCCGACCGATGGACACCAGGCGGTGGCTCTGCTGAATGCCCACTCGACAGTTTCTCATCAGTTGCACTTCTGGGAAAGATGATGTGCAGATACATAGCCTTTCCGTTGCTCGGCGAGGACAGGGCTGTTGTTTTTAGTGGCCTCGCCTCGTTGCATGCATGGCAGTTGCTACCCAGTTACGGACGGACCCATCAGCAGATAGGTAGGACAGTCAGTCGAGCCACAATCCAATCTATTCCAACTTGGTTACTTCCACCAGGCCATTGCGCTGCACTGATGCGCGTATATTTGGGCCTATGGGTTCGATAGCTGCCATCATCAGCAATAACAACAGCCCTTCATCAGATTGGTTCAATGGACATTCATACATGCATGTTTCATTATCACACATTTCGACATCCATTATCGGGGATGTGTTTTCCAAAAGAGGATTATGTTGTTCAATGAATTTGAAAACTGATAATTGTTTTTCGTTTATAGTCGTGCCGCGTATGGCTCTTTTGGTGGATGATTGGTCATGGGATTGCATGTTCCGATCGATTTGTTCGAATGAATTTTCTGGTTGTGAAGTGAGAAAGACTCGTTAGCACGTCGTTAAGGCTGCACACAGTAGATGTAACTTCAATTGATTGATCCCCAATAACAAATCTTTCGAATCAATTTCTCTACGCCAAGTGCACATTGTCCATTCACCAAGTTTTCAATCGCTCGTAAAGCAGAAAGAAAATTAATTCCTTCAATCCAACATCACTCGCCCCGCCATCAAACTCTCTAAAAGCATACAGAAAATCTAATTAATGTGATCAGCAAACTTTTTCATTTCTTCTCACTCTCTCGTTAAAGTTGGAACGGTTTTTTCTTGCTTCAGTCGTCTACTCGCCGAGCTCCTTTTCACTTGTTTAGATTCAAATTAATTGCCGGACTTTACTTAACTGAAATTAACCTTCTCTCGTCGTCAGCTAGTCCGTCACCCGGGGCGCAAGCCGAGGGGTATCATCGTTTGTAATGAGAGTGCTCGCCCGTTCGTATAGTCCGTTCTTACGTTTTACTTTCTTTTTGTCGAACTTGTTTTTTACTTCTGGACTTGCTATTCCATTCGAAATCTGCCTGACTAATACTAGACGTTCAGTAAGAAAAACACACTGCCATAGATTTAAGATTAGTTGATGAATGCCACCCTTGGTCGTGTTTTGGAATGTAAAATAGAAAGTATAATAAAATTCGGATTTTCTAATTTCTAAATTTTGTACATAGGAGGAAAGATGGCTTTGGCAGGTTTTGTTCTATTATTGGCAGGGGAGTTTTTGTCGACCAAATGTTATGAAATTTGGCCACAATGTTCTTTGATATGCAAAGAATGTTTAGGCCAAATTTGAGCATAGTCAGACATAAAAACCCCCTGCCAATAACAGAACAAAACCTGCCAAAGCCGTCATTCCCCCTATTGCGGATGCTTGAGGAAGATTGCAACGTTTTACGGTTTTTACCGTTTTAAATTTACGTAAATTTTCGTAGCTTCAGACGTTTTTATCTTTTTAAGCAAACTCAAGTGTAAATAAGTTTTTGAAATTAATTTTTATTATTGTTATCGAGTCTGATAGTTTTTACGTGTCGTCTGTTTTAGTTGAATTTAATATTTGTAGCTTTTAACGTTTTTTTCAGTAAAATGATGTTCAAATTCAAATTAAATTCGGTACACTCTAACTTTCACCTACTCAGTGACTGAGTTAAATTGTATTGCCATCTCTTTTCTTCGCACGAAATTTTTGCTCAATTTCCGTCAAAAGCGGGATTACTCATAGTTTTGAGTTGTCCTGCTTTTGACGGAAATTGAGTAAAATTTCCGTGGGATAGAAAGAGAGAGCAATACAATTTTACTCAGTCAATGAGTAGGTGAAAGTTAGCGTGTACGTGTCATCGAGAAAGCAATTCATGGACATGGTTTGTGTCTCAACTAAATGTTGTGATGTTTGAGTACTATGACGACAGCCATCACGCTTAAAATGAACTAACCAAAATTGAGTCGAATCCGACTCATTTTCATTAAAAACGGGACAACTCAAAATTTGTGTAAAAGTTACTACTTCAATAAAATGATGATTTCGCGAAAGTTAAGCTTGGCCTTCGATCAATTTTTAATACGACAGATGCGAATCAAGTTTATCTATCTATCTAAGTGCATTTTACGACAAACAGACTCCTAGTTTAAGTGCAATCATCATTTTATTGAAGTAGTATCTTTTACTCAAATTTTGAGTTGTCCCGTTTTTAATGAAAATTAGTCGGATTCGACTCAATTTTGAGTAGTTCATTTTTAGCGTGATATTCAATATGGAAACGAAATTTGTAATGTTCAATGTACCAAAGGTAGCTCGATGTCTCCGAAGGCGTAAACTCTATGTCGCCATTTGAAATTTAAATCGGCGCAATTGCTAGATAATGAGTTAAATATTGAAGAAGGTTTCTTGTTCAAGAACAAACTCAATTCCGCCGGAATTTAGTCCCCGTGTATTTTAAAGGGGGCCGGGATTTTTATTTTCCGTGCCCAAATTCCAAAAACATCGCATATGCAAGAATACATGGGGAAAAAATCCGCGGACCAAATTCCCGAGGTGTGAGGCTACCTTAACGGCTGGCATTTAGAAGTTTTGTGAGTTTTAAGAAATTTTTATTAAAGAGTTTGAGTAAAGTTCAGATTGTCGAGATATGATTCGATTGTCGTGTGTAGCCAACTCTCTCGAAGTTCTATTTTAAAAGTGTAGTGTACGGGCTGGAATTTTCGGAGTCGACGAAAAGGGTGTGCGGCATTTCCGTCGTTTTATCGTTTGGAGGAGTTTTTTTTGTGGAGTCCGTGCGCTCGTCAAGGCCCGCCCTTCGGGGTAGTGAAACGGAGTGTGGTGAAGTTTCGTCGAAAATTGGAGCGAAAAGTGAACTGTCGATCGCCAATTAATCGACGGTAGTCCAAACCATTTTTATACCATACGGACCGTTCAGAGAGCTCGGCACGTGGAATACGTCGCCAATTGCGTACCACAGTGCCGGATTGGAACCGAAGGCAAGGGTTCATTTCCTCACGGACGGTCATATCGCCGCTATCGTCAAGGACAGCTTCGCCGCTATCGCCACGAACAGGTTCGACGCCATCGTTCCGAACCGGTTCGCCGCCATAGTGCCGGCGCCCAGCAAACAAAACTGTTGGTATAACAGACTTTCAAACAGACAATACAGTATAATATACCAATGAATGAATCGTAGATGTTGCTCAAAAAAGCTATATACATACCAAAGTGGAGGCCATATCCATGCTCTAATTCGATAACGACAATAATATTCTACATTTAATACGACTTATGAAGGAATAAGAAATTCAACCGATTTCTTTTGACTATATAAACGATAACGTTGAATAAATCAATTACGACTTTCAGAATCGATATACGACACTTTGTAAAATGAAGCAAATTTAAACTGAAATGCTATATCTATTTTACAATTCATGATTGTATTATTTAAATCGATTGATAACAACACGTTCTAATATTAACTATACTGCGCATCAATCTTTTTTTTTACCACTCTAAATGAGATTTGAACTCCTGACGTCGGCATTCAGAGGCACGCACGGTTACACAACACTGTAGCTGTAGAACTAGAAAAACATATTTTTATCCCTTTCATGTTAAGCAGATCTTTTTCGCTTCAGCTATAATCATTTGTATACTTAATAAGGTCAAAAATAACGATTACACTGATATCGGAATCGTAAATACAAAGATTAATTCAACAAAGTTGATTGAAATACGATTACGTTGATCATGCTCATCACTATTACGTTGATCGGTGAATCACTTACGATTATTTTGACTTGTAGTACACTAAAACGACATCAAATGAAAACAAGCCATCAATTATCAGTGTTGTCGATTCTATAAAATGTAATCCTATAAATGTCTATTTCTAACTTTCATGCTTAGATGTTGTTTTTTTTATTATTCAGCCATACAACTCAATACAATTAATACTGGTACTTATTCTATATTGAAATGTACAGGAAATGTACTATGTCAAACCATTGGGTTAATTCCATAAACAAAAGATTATTTATTCAACACCTGCTACAGTATATTTGGCACCACTGTTTCTGAACGCGAATAATACATTCCTACGCGTCGTGATACCGAGAGATATCATTTTCCGGTTAAGCAATTAAATTAAAACTATTTGAAAATAAAAATGTTCGCGGTTATTCAGTTTATAGAAAACAGTAAGTTTCAAGTGCTGGCTGTACCAGTTTCATGGATTAAAGGCGGAATTCTGCAGTGGCCGAAAATTTCAAATGACAAAATTGAAAGTTTACGAGTAAACGGGCTAGAATTTCACGGGTCCACTAAACGAATTCCCATTATAATTTGGAAGAAGCTCCGGAGTTTTGAAGCGGCCGAAAAGGCGGCAGATGAGCTGGCAATGAAAGAGGTTTCGGATGTGGAGGGAAAAAAGAAAAGGCTTAAGCCGCAGAAGCATCCAGCTCCGGGAAAATCCACCGATTACAACTCAATGTTTGCAGGTAGGTAAACAAAAAAAATATCTTTCTAAAATACTGATTTGTTTTCGTTCACTACTTACAGCTCTACAGAAATCATCTGTCGAAAAACAAACAGTTTCATCAAAATACTCAGGAGCAGCGCCAACCGGTTTAACATCCGATCCCGTTCTATCGGCAGCCCAAACCGGAAACGGACATTTTTTCAAACAACCTGTGGCAATTCATCCATCTCAACAAGTCGAATCACAGTTATTCTCGACTCGAAAAAAACCTACAGCATCGTCGCAAGATGCAAAAGATACTGTAGCAGAAACAACACTGAAACTGACGTCAGACTGCAGCAATAATCCTGGAATATCAACTCGTCAAACGCTACTGGGATCACAAGTTGTCCAGTTAAAGTCGCCACAAACAATCACGACCCAACAACCATCAATACAGGGACAAGTACCTGAGAGCTCTGTCATGGCATCAACATCCGCTCCATATCATTTTAAACACAATTCCGGCGCTTCCGTGTTGTCCCCGATGATTCAACCACTTCCAAAACTATTCAGTGAGGCAGCTATCAACGCAATGCCTATCGGTAAGTTATTAAAACTTATAAGAGCCACGCACAATGAATACGTTTACGTAAGTTCTGGCAGTTTTCCCAAGGGCAATGTGTCAAACACAACGCAAACGTATCATATGAGCGGGGCTCTTTACTGGTTAAATTAAATATGCCGCAGATAAAAATACGCAACATGTAGTACACCGCATGTAACTGTCAGTAGCATAAAAAATACATATTGTATATACTTGAATATAGTAAATTTGTATGTGTTTATTTCGATATATGCATCGTCATTCTAATCAGCTCAATTTGTTATCATTTTAGAGACCATACCTTCCCGTGAAATTCATCAGCAGTCGGATGCCATGTATTGCGATACGGATGAGATAATTTACCTAACTCAAAGGGAGCCAGATCAAGCCAATTTCGAAAACCATCTTATCACAGGTGAAGACATATATAATCCAGTTAGCATCATATTACACTGAACAGGTTTCAACTGAAAATAACGTCACATCGCACTTGATTCAGGTAGAGGTGGGGGGTCGCGACCCTCTTCCATAAGATTTATACAGGCTGGGGGGTCGCGACCCACCACTTTGGGAAACTATGAGCTAGGCAATAGTATTCAAACTAAACCGTCGCAGGCATATATCAAAAACCCAAAAACAGTAAGTGATTTGGTTTCACTTTGTATTTTTTGTTTGAATTTGAATTATTGTTCTGGATTGCTTAGATGCATATTTGAATATTATGACGACTACTCAAACAGGATCGATTCCCCTTACAATCGGGTTTCTTATAGAACCAGCACTGTAGGAATCCCGTAACATTTTGCAATAAGTCGTCAAGTAGATTATTAAACTACACTCCCTCAAGATATTGTATACCACAGTGGGCTCGAACGGTTGAAAACATGTCGACATTCTTTTATTGAATAAGGGGTTAAAAACAATGCATGGTATGCATGGTACGAGTGTTTCAATAATTCTGAAAAATAACGCCTATTCACCTATCAGTGATATTTTGTACTTCTCACATATATATATATATATATATATTTTCATGAGATGAGCAATGAGCATTACTGGGTAAATTTTTCAGGGATTTTTCACTAATGAACAAGTGAGGCTTCATTACTGCTAATTTATTTAATCTGGGTTCTTTTTCCAATAATAATATCAATGACATAGTGATTTAAATTGTGTTTATTCTCTTGTGCAGACACCACCGGGACTGTGAGGTATGATGAACTAAAGCGAGACCTGCAGACTTTCATCCGAACAACAGTGGAGGATGTGGTAAAAAAATGCTTCCAAGAGCATTTCTCACGGCTGGCTGCCTTGACAGAAATGAATTCGAAGGCTTCCGGTAAAGCTGTTCCTACCGTTGCGGACGATCCGGTGGAAAATCATACGCGTATTGACAACGAAGTTCAATTGCACGACTGGAACGTAAAGCTTGGAAACGATGACCTCTGCGCACAATATGTATAATTCAAAAGTTATTCTTAAACTTCTTTTTATAACTGTTTTTTTTTATATTGTAGCTTATTTACTTCACACGAATCATCCCTCCGAATTCCTATGTGGACAATGGAGGTTTGCATCGGAGATCCTAATTATAGTTCACAGAAATTGGAGGAGTTTTGCAGAACTCGCCTTTTCCGCTATAGCAAATCGCGTAGCGCCAATAAACAGTTGCGGAAGTCAGCATGTCGCCCAGGACGTAAGGTCAAAAGAGACGGAGTTCGTGATATTCTACACAATGATAATGTCACCCATGGAAATCCAATAGAGCTGGTAGATGTACTTCACAGCGACAGTGATGAAGATAGTGAGTATCGTGATGATACATTGGATCGTGAGGCGCATGAGGTGACATCGATCAAGATGACGATGAGGAAGAGAACTTTAATTGAAACAACGATTGGATTTATATGACGATGAGGAGGAGACCTTTTAATGAAATGACGTAAATTAATATTACATAAAATATACTTAACCTACATTTCAAATGTGTTAAACTTTTGAATTTGAAAACAATATATGAATCATATAAACTGAATTGAGTTTACAATCATTCCAACGTTATTTGAAACAGAAGAAAATAAGCTTTTACATTAAATCAGAGTATGCATCAATGGCGTGTACACCACACCTTCTTTCCTCGTGATTGCGACTAATTTACATAAAATACAATCAACATCGATAAGCAGCTCCTCTTCGGAAATGGGTTCCGCTATGTAAATGTGCAAGTATGATGAATCAAATGGCTTTTCAAAATAGCTTTGCTTCTGTGAAATAATTTGGCCATTGACAAAATATTTTGCTTCTATTTTTACCATCTTAGAAAATGCAACAATTGATTGGTTCTGAGTTAGTATCCATTTATCTTTGAAGTTATTGGTTAATATGAAATTAGAAAATACGAGTTTATGTTCCGAAGTTTTCTCCGTATCTACAGTACTTTGTCTTTGGTTAGTTACATTGGACGGTATGTATTGTTGTAATTTTATGACGGATTCATAAGTTTGCATGTTTTCGGTCACACGTCCTGCTATCTGAGCCAAAGGGTTTGGTCCAGTCTTAATCATCTTCTTCAGCGAGTGTAAACAGTTCTCAAACGGGTACGCAGAAATCGTTTGCAGAGGACCAAACTTATTTACTTCATCTACAACATGACATATGTTGTGCACGTTACTTGTCATGAATTCAATACCATACAATGATTTAAATTCTCGAAGGAAATCGTTGAACAGTGAACGGGCAATTTCTATCAAATTTATGTACTTATGAACTGAACAAATTCGAACCGCACAGAAGAGATAAAGAAAGTGGATGAAATATTTTTCCGGGAGATAGTCTTTCATTAAAACTATGCCAGCATAGTTTAAAAAATTTCTATACTCTAGCCCTTTCCAGAGGGAAACAAAATCTAGCGATCTCATCCTTCGATGAATTTCTATGGGAAACCGTATGGCAACCAATAGTTCCGATATTTCCTTTTTCTGTAACGTGCTCCATTTAGTATTCATTGACATGCAGCCAGTTCGCCATCCAGTAAGCAATTTCTTCATGACTCCTAGTTCCAACAAATGTAATGAGTCAGCGACAATGATGTCTTCAATCATATCTATTGGTAATCTCATAAGAGGTGAGTAACAACGTTGATGATTTGAATATTCGTTGGCTCTGAATAATTCGTCAGTCCTTTTCGATGCACTGCAGTCGGGAAACACCATTGTTCTGGACAGTTGTGAAAATGTTCCTTTCGTGGTACATTTAATGCAACCGTATTTACCATTAAAATTGATGACTCCTTTAATAAATGCCCGCGCCGGGGTGTCGCATATAAAGCATCTTATTTTGATCAAAATGCGATGATCATTAATATTCAGACCAGACCCTAATAGTAGCAGTAGCTCATCTATAAAGGGACTTAGATATGTAGAGGCATTTTTCGGCTTACTCACACCATAATATATTCCGATGATTAGTGGTTTAATTTCGGGAAATTCCTGTATATTAAATATAGGCCAGAAGTTTTTGTCGAACTTTTGTATACCGGCAAGCCATCAATATTGAAATTGAGCGATACGGTAGTAGAATATGTGATGTGTTGTAATGCTTTTCTGAGGCAGAACTCCAATCCTTGATGCCAGTATGAACCATTGTCATCAATTGTTTCGATGATCAAATTCCGGGGTGTGGCCAAAAGGGTTCGTGGATCTTTTGGAAGGTTTAAATTCAAGTTTGCATTCAAAACAGCGGTGAGCGCCTGCAAAGCGGAATGCGATATTTGGTAATTGGTTGCCCATTGTCTGATTGAGTTGAGTAACGTCGCTTTTTGATCTGAAGAATTTTTTGAATACATAATTAAAAAATAATTAACAAAAAAAACATAGAGAAAATCTTACCATTGCGTTCTTGAAAATCTGTGGAGTAGTTTGACGGATTACTCAAATGATCTGTGTCATCCAAAATAATCGGTTCCGGAGATTCTCGATCCAAGGACAAAGTTATGCTCTTCACTTCAGTTTTGTGTGTACCAGCAGGAGCTTTGTAATTTTGACTAAACTTTTTTCGTAATCGACTGTATGTTCCACTTTTTCTCATAATTTTCAGTTTGTTTTTCAGTAAAATATCTTTCATTTCGAGAACTTTTATGTTGACGAGCAAACTGACGTGAAACAAATTGTGTTGTTCATTACGATGCAAAATAATTCAATACGATACATATTACGAGCTTGTGTGAGCATATATACGATTTAAAGCAAGAAAATTCGAATAGCCGTATATTGAGCGTAGTAATCACAATATAGGATTTAATCTGATTAGGTCAACATACATACACATTAATATACATATTATCGTAAATAAATCGATGGAATCGATATCATGCGACTTGTTCTTTACATACAGCGACTATGAATAGTCAAATTTACGATTGTGATTACATTCACACAAATATACGATTTTTTTTTACTATTGATATACAACTTGTGGTTTGCTGGGCGATACCCGACAAGTTGACGAAGAAGAAAACCTGTGCAGGTATGTGACTAGTGTGTAGACTTGGCCAGGATCTAGAGAAACATTTCCATTTCCGAACCAATTCCAAATTCATTTTCATCGTATTTTTCAAGATGTTGTATACCCACACCCATTTTTTTATAATTCTCGAGCAATCTTTGATTCGATGTACGATATTCGGTTTTCCATATACATCACATTTAAATTGATCTACATTGGCAATGCTGTTATACATTTCCATATGGCGCTCGAACCATCGGTCCAGAGGAATCCGGTTAAGAGGTTGATTTCTCAAAAATTAGTCCTGGATTTTGGAAAAACATACAATCTGCTGTTGCTGATCCAGGACAACCTTCGACTAGTATTGAGGATTCCTCCTGCCCAACCCCCAAACCCCACCTCCCCCTACCCATTCGAGTTCTGCAGCACCATTCATTATCATCCCGGTCGTATGGTCGGAGGTGGCGTAGGGGTTTCCGCACTTCAACCTCAGGCGAGTATTCTCAAAATTATTTACTTTACTCCATGCCATTCGACCGTATTGTCGGTGCTCCTGCATCGGAATCAAGTATACTATCGGCAGTTACCGCAACTTTGGATCCGGGACACCCTATAACAAGTACTGAGGAAGTCCCTAAGCCTCCCGACCCAGTCATGCCATCCACTGTCACCCGCCATCGTCGTCGTCCCGTTCCTGTGGTCGGTGATGGTATACGGGACTTCTGATCTTCTTCACCAGGCGAGTATAATCACGTTAATGATCTGTCGCTGCCTGAAAATTCGCCGCTTTTCAGCTCAGTTCCGACTTCTGTCATGGACACCGCTCCTTCTAGGAGTCTACGAGTATATTATCAATATGCTAGAGGACTTTCTACCAAATTGGACGACGTTTATCTGGCTGTGCCTGGCTGGATGGGAGAATCAACTCACTCCAACTTTTCGGTGACAATTTCGCTGTTTATAGAGTTCGAGTGGACCGCAGTATATCCAATAGCTCTCGCGTGCGCGGTGGTGGCGTTCTAGTTTTCTGTTTCCAATGAACTTGTTTCCTGACAGATAGCCGTCGAACAATTCAATTGAACCGTTTGTTTGAGAAACTGCATATGTAACATTTTTGGCCAAAATGAGATTTTTATATATTCTGAATCGTCGTCCAAAAATACGTATTCTGGCAAAAAACACGAAAAAAAAATTTTTTTGTTCAGGAATGTATGAATTTTTTTTCGTTTGTTTGAGAAACTACATATGTCCACGTACTTTGAAGAGCAATTATGGAGTACTGACTACACTTTTTGCACTGAAAGTGTCCCAGGGTGTTGAGTTTTGCCAAATACTATTGATCTGTATCGAAGAAATCGAATGATTCGGTGCGAATTTGTTCAAAAACAGTTTTTTGTTGTTTTCTCGAAATAGTGTAAAATGGACTTATGCAGTTTCTCAAACAAATGATTCAATTCAATTGAGACTGTTTGGGCCAAAATAAGTCTCTCTAGTCGCAACGTTTTCATCGGCGCTTCGTACATTCCTCCCGACCGACGACATGGTTGCAGTGTAATACAACTCCACCTTGGTGCTACTGAATTTGCCTCCGCTTTGGCCTTATCATCGGATGTGGTTATTCTGCTTGGAGACTTCAATCAACCAGAACTTGTCTGATCTCTCTCTCGCACCATGGATATTTGTTTCACTGTTGTTGAGGTTCCGGACGCCGTTTTGCCGCTTGACAACTATCATCCTGCGTTGGATATATCAATTAACAACGGATTTAATCAATGTTTCGATGATCCTATGAGTGACGATCGGCTCAATTTTTGCAAAACCGGTTTTCAACAGCTCCGACAATACTTGTCCCGTATTGACTGGAATGTTTTAGATCGCCTGGACATCGAATCAGCTGTAGACCGCTTCAACTGTCTGCTACGTGATTGCGTTTAAGTCGTTGTACCGAAGCGAAAGCCTGAGGAAACCACCGTGGACTAATGCTCTTTTACGGAACCTTCAACATCGCCAGTAATGATTATCGGTGCTATAATAAACTCCGTTACAAACACTATGTTCATCTCACGCAACAAAATCTCCGACGACACCTCAAGAAGTTTTGGTCATTCGTGAATTCTAAAAGAAAGGAATCTGGACTGCCATCAAGTGTTTTTTTTTTCGATAACGACATTGCGCTGAATACTGAGGAGAAATGCAGCCTTTTCACTAAACACTTCTCAAGTGTATTCTCGGGCCTTTCGCCTTCTCAGGTTGACATTGATAGAGCTGTAAGTGGAGTACCTAGCAATGTAGTGGATGTGGATGTATTTCAAGTAGACGTTCAAATGGTTCTGTCAGCGATACATCAGACCAAAACATCATTTTCTCCTGGACCTAGCGTTCTTCCATCAGCCATGCTAAAAAAACGCTCCGATATTTTAGCTGCGCTACTTTGTCATCTATTCAACCTATCACTCCAGCAGACGAAATTTCCAGTGCAGTGGAAATGCTCTACTACATGATTTCCCAAACTGTGGGTCCCGACCCCCAGGGGGTTCGCGAGCGGATTGTTGGTGGGTCGCGCAGAACAAATATTAATTGCAGCTCGAATCGCGAACCTTTTGATCATTTTTTTTTTTCAGGAACATTATTTCAAGCTCAAGCTGCATTTTATTTTAAATATCCATCACCACGCTATTTTATTTAAACATTTATGCCTAAAAGCTGTCCCCTTAAGGCTCAAGACTCCATCACAATGTTTTGAAAATTAATGACTGTATCGCTTGTTTGTAATAGTGAGGCAATTGGTACGGAAAAGTGCAGCAGCGATAAATAAATTTTGTTTACAACTGGGTGGGTGGAAATAGGGTGTTAAAAATATGCCAGCTGTTAAAAATATGCATAATGTTGCCAGACTTGACGAAATGTTTATTTTATATTATAACACAAGGTCACGGTGTATCAAATATATGGGTTTTTACCGGTTAAAATTTTTTTGTACACCACTTTGAATGTAACAGAAGCTTATATAACATGTTTAAATATTTATTTTTGGTTCATATGCCCAATCCGTCAAACAGCAATGATTTTTTCCAATAAATAAATCTGGCAACGGTGAAGAGATGATTATTTTCTTGTGTATGTACACCTTTGTTTGCTTGTTGGCGTGGACGTAGCTGGCGTATACGTTGTATTGTTCGGATTGAATGAAGTTGCATCGCGTAGATTTTGTTCTCACCATTTCACTTGTTGCGCTAGTGAATTTGAATCTTCCGCATTTTATTGCATTTACAATACGGTCGTCAAGTTTGTCTCTCACTTCGATTTTCGGAAAGCAGTTTTCGACAGTTTTTGGACGTGAAGTGAATTAATCGGTTGTCAAGATTGAATAAAAAGGTGAAACTCAGTTAGTGAATATGTTTTAGGAGTGATTTACTCAAGGAAACAGTGGGAAAAGATCAAGTGAAAAATCAAGTGCGTGTGTATGTGTTTGCTCCGAACGTTCGGAGTTGGTATGTGTTCAATAAAAATGCGAATGTCGGTCTAGGAAAAAAGCAGTTTTCAGCGTTTTTCCAGCAATTCCTCGGTAATTGTTAGTTTGGATAAGTGAAAAATTAATATGAAAATGTAATGAATATGCAATGATTGAGGTAAGTCGGCAAATAGCCCCAAAATATTGAATTTAGTTCAAAACTTTATTAGTATTAGCGCGGATTCGAATAAAATCATCGTCATCATCGGATTGATTATGGTTTATAGAGCCTTAATGAATTAAAATAAACACGCTAACATTTTGACAAACAATACCATGCTTGTCATTTTTTGCATTTGTACAAGGTAACGTGAATATTTTTTATGTGGAAGAACCGAAACAGATGACATTCTGATTCAATTAATGCTTAATACCTACTACTTGGTAAAATGCATTTTTGGGTCGCATACCCAAAGGTTTGGGAAGCTCTAGTCTACTATGTTCCCAGTTTTCAAGAAAGGCGACAAACGAAATGTGAGAAACTACCGTGGCATTACATCACTCGGAGTGGAGTCGAAAGTGTTCGAGTCGCTTATGAACGATAGAATGTTCGCTTCATGCAGAAATTACATCAGCCCGTATCAGCATGGTTTCTTTCCACTTCGCTCTGTGGAAACGAATCTTGTCAGTTTTACTTTGTTTTGCATGGAGAACATGAGTAAAAAATACCAAATAGATGCCGTTTACACCGACCTCAAATTTGCTTTTGACAAAGTAAACCATGACCTGCTGCTTGCAAAAATAAAAAAAATAGGGCTGATCTTTTGCTTTAGCACCTGGCTTCGATCTTATCTGATTGGACGTCAAATGTCGGTCAGTATTGAAGACAATTCATCCGACTGTTTCTCGAACCATTCTGGAGCTCCATAAAGTAGCACCCTTGGACCATTGCTATTCTCGCTTTTCATAAACGATGTAACCCTTATTTTGCGACGTGGAGGTATAATACTGTGGTTTTCCGATGACCTTAAAATGTATGTAGTTGTTCGAGACCTCACTGACTGCTATGAACTACAGAACCATCTTGAAATCTTCAATGGCTGGTGTACTCGGATTATGATGGCTCTAAGCATTCCTAAGTGCTGTGTCATAAGTTTCCGACGAACAACTAATTTCGTCCAGTTTGACTACAGTATTGCTGGTTCTCCAACGGGTTGATCATGTAAAAGACCTAGGAGTATTTTTGGATGAAAAGCTTACCTACACCCGCCACTTCTCAAATACCATCGATAGAGCCAATCGCCTGCTTGGGTTCATGTTCAAAATCTCCAATGAGTTTCAAGATCCGTTGTGTTACAAAGCGTTGTACTGCTCTCTGGTTCGCTCAATACTAGAGTTTGCATCTGCTGTTTGGAATCCCTACCAGGCTGTATGGAGTGAGCGGTTCGAATCTGTCCAAAGAAGATTCGTCAGATATGCTTTGCGCAGCCTTCCATGGAATGACCCGTTGAATTTGCCTGCCTATGCTGATCGCTGTCGTCTACTCGGGTTGGATACTCTAGCCAAGCGGAGGAATGTTGCTCAGTGTGTTTTTATTGCCAAGATTTTAACATCCGAATACGATGCTCCTGAGTTGCTGTCGAGAATTAGTTTATACGCACCTGTCCGAACGCTTCGAGCGCGAGCGCTGCTACACAAGGAACCACAAGCAACTAACTATGCTGCTAACAGTTCCATTGTCGTCATGATTCATCGATTCAACGAAGTGTCCGACAAATTTGATTTCCTCATTTTAACATCCAGATTTCGCTGCCGTTTGCTGAGCCGTATGTAAAGTTTTTAATTTTTGACCATAACTAGATTTAAGAATTTCATGTAGACAGCACAGTCCGATGAATAAATTACAAATACAAAATAAAATATTATTAGGAACTACCTATATCGTTGGAAATCTCTTATAATGCAGACCTAGTTGCCATAGTTGAAAAATTATGATCAGGGTTCGTACTTTTCGTTTAGATGAGACGAAATCATGCGATTTTCGGGTCGGAAGAGAATCATTTTGCCGACTTTGTAGTGAAAAACATCTTTCTCCCACCCTTTTTTTCTCTACAGAGAACCTAGAAGATAAGCGAAATCGTGCATACTTGACGAATTTCTTTTTTTGATTTTCGATAAGGAATTACAAAAAAATATATGATCTTAATGGTATTCGAACCTAGAACATCAACCCTGAAGACCCAGACATCCGAAACCTTGGGAAGATTTCGCTTCTGAGAGCATGCAAATGAATCTGACATGTTTGAATCCTAAATCACACATTGATTGATAGTTATCAGGTATCATAATTCTCACTCATTCTTACCAGCAGAGAATGCTCTCTCACGCTGATTTTCGCCGAGAAATTGGTTTGCGGGAAATGAAAAAAGGTGTGATGAGAGATAACCATTTCTCCCTCACTACCAGTGCCGCGAAAAGTTGATTGGTTCGTTTTCTCACTCCTTTCTTCCTTCTTGTGCCATCACTAATTGCAAAACAAGTAGCATTTATGAAACAAAAAACCTATTCCCTACATGCAGTCAATGTGGTGGTATGGTTATAGTGACCGCATCCCATCACCATTTTTGTTGATGTTCTAGGTTCGAATCCCGTTGCGGTCATAAAATTTTTGTAATTGCTTACCGAAAATTTTCGCGAAAAGTGAGTGAGGCGTAAAAGTGATGAAACGAAAAAAGATATTCATCAGGTAGGCACGATTTTCCTTTATCTTCTAGGTTCGCTCTACCCAAGCAACACCTCTTGTTTCTCAGTGAGTAACAACAACTGTGGTGTGACTTACTAAAGGTCTAACTTATGCACAACGCGTCGTATTTGGAACTCCTTTGTGATACAAAAAGCGCAAGAGGTGGAGCCTATTTGCAACATCTTGCGGCTACAATGAAAATAAAAACACAAAAACCAATCGGGAATCGAACCATGGACCTTGAGATTTGCAACCTTCTACTATAACCATCACACCAACAATTCTATTTGGAGATTTTGCTACAAGTGCACTACATAAACAACAAAGTCATTTGTAACTTCATTGTACCTTATACGGAACATGCAGAGAACTGTCAAAAATAAAATACTGCTCAGCTGAACTCAAAGTATTTTGCAACATATCAGAAGCAATGTCGTAACAGCAATGAATCGAAGTGTTATTAATTCTGCAACTTATCTGTTTTGTTTCTGATATGAAACACATCGAATTTTAAACCACCCAAGAAGTCAGATGGGTAGAATATTGCGACGCCACTTAAACGGAAATGAAACATTGGGATTTTCTGAAACAGGGAAGTGGCTTCAATGTGACTCGATGTATTTTCAGTGTCTTCAATGCAATTTATTAAGAACAAACGCCTATTTGAAAGATGTTGCGCGTGCTGCTTGGGTAGAGAAAAGAGGGGTGGGAGAAATATGTTAATCACTACAAACTCCGAAAAATGATTGTCCTCCGACCCGAAAATCGCTTGTTTTCGTCTCATCTAAACGAAAAGTACGAACCCTGATAGTTATGAATACTCAGATGAGTTGAGCCATCCTGATGAACGTTATGTCTGTGATTGATTTTCAGGAAATCGAGTTGCTCAAGGTACTCTAAAAGATCTGGAGTTCAGCATATAGTATCTACCAGATCAATCAAGTCTTTCGAAAATCCTCATCATCGGTATTTACCCAATCCAGTGTAATGAACATATATGATCATAATTTCTATGAACATGAAAACCAATGTCTAAGATGATCTAAAACGATCTTGAGTCAAGATGCACCATGATAATGAGGTTATCCTGCGATTTGTTCTGCATTCGGTTTCCAGGACATTTTAGTGAGTCTTAAAGGTCCATAGTAGCTTGTATGAATAATGACTGAAGTCATATCAACTCAATGGACGTATATCGAATCATGGAGTCCATATTATAGCTTGTGAAGATAATGAATGAAATCGTATCAACTCAATGAACCTCCTGTAATGTTTAGCTCTAAACGGATACATGGTTCAGCACTTGGTAGAGCGGGTAGATCACACGTTCTGAACCCCAGGCCAGTTTCAAGAACCACAACGGCCTGTAGTGGCTTGTAAAAGTATTGCGTGAAATCCTATCGGCTCATTGGACCTGCAGAGATGTTTTGCAATGCTTGGATACATCGTTTAGGACTTGATTGATCCAATAGATCGCATCTTTTGAACTCCTGGTTATTTGTAGAACCTTCAAGGTTTGCAGTAGATAGTAAACATAATAACTGAAATTCTATGTGCTCAATGGACCTGCTGGGATGTAGAAGAATATACATCGTTCAGGACTTGGCAGTTCGCATGTTTTAAACTCCATGACGTTTTGGAGAATCAAATCCGCGTAAAACACGTCGTCTTGAAAGGGTTAACTCCGCCAGTGGCCGACGGTCTTATTTTACCCAAGTCTCTCAAAGTACTACAACGTTGATCTGTCTAGCGTAGGAATAGTTTTTATTCGGCTCAAAAATAGAATTTAAATAATAATTATTGGTGATCGAAATCGGTAAAAGATCAGATACGACAGGTTCCAGAAGCTACTCATGCAGAGATTCTTTTTGCAACCGGACCTTGTGACGAAGAAGCTGAACCTGAGAATCTTTCGAGGTTCTTGAGAGTAGTTATTTTTTCCCACTTTTGCACCATCATACCGCTTTACCAAAACTTTTCCATCGCTACCCATTCATACATATTTCAGAACGGGCTTGGTAGTCATACTACTGCTACTGCTTCTGCCTCATATGCAGGAGGTCAGGGGTTCAATCCCAGGTCTGTTCTATTCTCCTACTTTGTATCTTTCTCTATATTTATCATATTGTAGCAATCGTTAGAACTGAAAATGGACTTTCATATCGTTTCCATTTCTATCCTATACCTTTTACTTGACTATTCTAACAGTAGCTGCTACAAATGGAAATGAACTAAGATAAAGTTCGTTCACTAAATCCAATTAAAAATTCCATTAGTTGCTTTCTCCTATCTATCACATTGGCTGCAATCCAAAACTTCCAATAAACTCTGTATGAACTCTTGGCAAGCGCAGAGGTATATTCAGCTTACAGTGAGCGAGTTATTGCATCATAATTTCCTATCCCTACATTGACTTGCATTCTGACGTGGCAGACACCAGTATGACCTAATAAATGAGATCACCAGTACTTGTACATTGAAGATGAGTGCTAGTCCCAAGTAAACATCTTATCTGGTCATAATGCAGTAGCAGCTACGAGCAGTCAATCAAGCTCAAGCTACCCATCCATACATATTTCAGATCTGCCGAAGTTGAAGCTCTTTCGCCTTTTGAAGAAGATTTTCCCCGAATGATGTTATTTTATAATGAATTGTAATTCGGTTGGGTGATCTGACATAATCATCACATACAGCCGATGCAAAAAGAGCCCCATGGGCACGCTTCTTTTCGAAGAAGTATTTCTTAATGTTTTCATCAATAAAACGAATAATGATCGGTTATTCACTTGGAATATTGTTTCTTTGAACGAAGTAGAGGCTTGTTCGTGACAAAATCTGGACACAACATTGAGAATTAAAATTAAACGATGTACCAGTAATAGTCTGTTTATTCGGCACAGTGTTTTCTTTAAATGACTTCATTCTCCGTCTATGCTTTGATATATGCACTAAAATTGGTGACATTTTAATTTCCCAAGAAACAGTTCGTGTCGAAATATTTGTTCTCCCCTGTAATATTTGTTTCACCTTCCCATCCTACCGCTGGTTCCCTTAATCCGTTCTTGTTCAACTCCTTGGCATCCTCATTGGTGTCAAAGAAGCATTAAACTATTTCAAGACTCTATGAACAGCGCTTACATGAAAACAATAGCTTTTTAGCAAGATTTCGAATCGAAAGAACTAGACCTTAATGGCGGCTGCACACAATTGATTTTCGACACCATAATCCATTAAGTGCTTGTAATAATAATAAACAAAATATTTTTTGATAGTACAGACATGCGGTCATCACTCACTTACGAAATATTTCACTCGTTGATGGGGTATGTCAAAAGGTATACGTGTTTTGGGGTGTCCAGATCTTGTCACGAACAAGCCTTATTATTGTTCATGATAGGACGTGGAGACGTAACCTTCTCGAAGAGTTTCTCCCAGAACGGTGTCCTTGTCGCTTACGCATCCGCTTACGTGTCCAACTTGTAACGAAAACCCAGGTCCAGACAAAGATCGTGAAGGGATCAATGTTCGTAATCTATTTGCATAGTACTTATGAAGTGCTTACTGGCTAAAAATAAGAAAAAGATGTCGTTGAAATTCGGAATGATTGATTCAGAAGAGTTTTCCAGGCGCGGTTATTTAGAAGAAATGTTTCTGTAGGTTTCTGTTTTTGCCTCTGAGATATTTTACAAGCGATTGGATTGAAAACGAAGGCGACACATCAGATTTAAAATAGATCCTACCTGGATACCTGGTTGGCTACAGCGTCGATACATCTATGCCTGGCCTATTGTAGAGCTCCATAATCGTGGATCTTCCAGTTTCCCCGAACGTTCAAGGTCTCCATCCCCAGGTCCGATTCCATTCGCAGGCCCCTATCTGGTTATCTGTTGAATATTGTTTTCGCTATTCTTTCTTCCGACTGTCCGTATGAAGTCTGCCGTATTTCATACGATTCACAATTTTTCTTCTTTGTAAGCTTGATACCCCTCATGATTCATGCGTCTGCGCCACACACCATTTTCTAGTTTTCCTCCGAGTATTGTACGCAACACCTTTCGTTCGCCACTAGTAGAATCAGAGTTCTGTATAGAGCAAATTTCGTTTCCGTCTGCATGTTGCGGGACCTAAGCAGGTTACGTAATCTGTAAAAGGCCCTATTCGCAGCAGCAATACGTCTTTTCACTTCACGGGAAATGTCATTGTCATATGCCACAAGCGTTCCAAAGGTAAACAAATTATTCAACAACTACTGCTCTGCGATCGATTCCAATAAAGTCGATGTCGTCCGCGAAGCAAAGGAGCATTTGCGACCGTGTGATTATAGTGCCGTTCCTCTGCACGCCAGATCTCCTAATAGCGCCTTCGAGTGCACTGTTGAACCATAAATTCGAAAGTGCATCACCCTGCTTCAGTCTGTCTAAGGTCACAAACGGTCAACTTCGTCTGCAATCTGAATACTTGATTTTGAGCCATCCAGCGTTGCACGTATCAGTCTAATCAGTTTCGCCGGAAAACCATGGTCGTACATTATCTGCCACAGCTCATTTCTTTTTACTGAATCGTAAGCAGCTTTGAAATCAATGGTGAGTCTGCAAGTTGTACTCCCGGAATTTGTCAAGGATCATCCACAGGCTAAACATCTGATCCGTTATTGATCGGCCCTCACGAAAACCTGCCTGGTATTCGACAACGAAGGACTCCTCAAGCGGTCTCAGTCTGTTAAACAGGATACGCGACAGGATTTTGTACGCCGAGTTCAGAAGGGTGATCCCTCTGTAATTGGCACACTCTAGTATGTGCCCTTTCTTATAGATTGGGCATATGAGGCCATCCAACCAGCCGGCAGGCAGTTCTTCATCCTCCCATATTTTCTGGATAATGTGGTGGATTGATTGATGCAGCTGCTCACTTCCGTGTTTGAGAAGCTCGACCGGGATCTCGTCCTTCCCAGCAGCTTTATTGTTTTTCAGCTCATTTAGAGCATTCGTAACCTCGTTAAGCGTTGGTGGTTTCACAGCTTGACCGTCGCCGACTATGTTCATCCTGCTCCTTAATACATCTTCATTTTCACCATTCAACAAATCTTCGAAGTGCTCCTTCCACCTGGCGGCCACCATAGTCTTGTCTGTCAGCAAATTCCCCTCTCGGTCATTGCACATGGCGGGCGCTGGCGCAGTCTTATGCCGCGCGCCATTGATAGTTGCGTAAAACCTGGAAAGTCGCGCCCGATTTTTTTCAACTACAAGATAGTGATCCGAGTCGATGTTTGGACCTCTGAAGGACCTTACATCTATAACATCCGAGAAATATCGTCCGTCGACCAGCACGTGGTCTATCTATGAGCAAATGTTTCCACTCGGATGTTGCCAGGTGTGTTTGCGGATATTCCTACTTGCGAAGTAGGTACTGCTTATTGCCATCCCTCTAGCAGCAGCAGAGGTTACCGATGACAATCTTTACATCGTGTGTTGGGCACTAGACTGATTCAAATTTTGACTTTTTCGCTCCTCTATGCTTAAACGATGACATTTGATGTTTTATTAACCCTCCTAAATTTTTAGCTAATTTGGATGTAACTAGACTGAGCACGCGCAGTTTGAAGTTTGTATGGAAATTACTATAGGAATTGCCACATAAGTGAAAAACTGTTCCGTGTTGCGACCCATTAACTATTCAAATGTAATCGACACGATGCTTTCATAGAATACTTCCTAAGCGAGAGGCCAGTTGTTGTTGCGAAGCGATTTGACTTTTTGTAAGCAAAGTTATTAATGAAACAAAATGCTCATTATTGATATTGATGTTATTCTTTACGTGTTAAATTGAATTTACCACGATTCAGTATTTCTCTAATAACTTATCTTGCAAGCATAGAATCGTTTCGCAACAAAGACGATCAGTTTCATTGCAAAATTTTCTATATTGGAAACATATTTATATGTTTTTAGAGCTAAATGAGCAACGTTGCGGAACGGTTTTCCACAAAAGTGACTGTTTTCATAGTAATTTTCATACAAACTTGAAACTGCGAGTGCTCAGTCTAGTAACATTCAAATTAGCTAAAATTTTAGGAGGATTAATAAAAAAGCAAATGTCATCGTTAAGCATAGGGGAGCGAAAAAGTCAAAATTTGAATCACTCTTTTGGGCACTCTCCGTAGGCCTTATTTCAGGTCTCATAGAACTCATCCTTCACGTCATCACGCTTATCGTCCGTTGGGGCATAAATACTGATCAGGCTATAGTTGAAGAATTTGCCCTTCATTCTCAACAAGCAAATGCGGTCGCTTATCGGCTTCCATTTTCAATTAGAAGTAGAACCTAATACAACCAACAATAATTCATCTCTTTTATATAATTTCTATGCTACATGAGCAGCATACTTTTTATTAATTTATAATTTTTTAAAACAGATTTATAACAGGCCGTGTTGTTTAGTTATACACCTTTATGTAACATATTCTGTTTTAAATTGTGTCCCATTAGTAGTTAAAATAACAGAAAATTATCACTAAACCAATTAATGAAACATTTTCAAAAATAAATTTGTTAGAAACGAATGGCAATTATTCAATTACATCAAACGTTGTTATTAATATCTGAAGTTGTTATAAGTTTGAACTAATTTTGTATTGTTACCGTTGGTCGTTGTTGGTCGGGAATTCTTCTCGATTAATTTAACTCTTACCTTTCTAAGTAAGATAATTAGCAGAATAAGTGTTTCAGTGGATTTCTAACGATGCGAACGCGAAATGTACAATTATCCTACTCATTAACTCCCTTTATTCCGCTCCGCTAAGAACGCCATAAAATTTGTTTATCCCTTCAAATGCATCAGCCAAGCAGCAGTTGTAATACGAACAGTTTCTATCCTCGAAAAGCATATTCCACCAATTCTGCGGAATAATGACGGTCTCTGCTCATGCCACAGCAGCGCAAAGCGCCTCCAAACGAGAAAACCCGCAGTAAAAGTGCTCTTTATGGATTAATTGAATACTAATTACTTGTAATCACACGACACGATGCCCTTTTACCGTGCCGCAGTCCCTAAAACCCGGCACCATTCCGAACACATAACGAAAAACATCATTTTGCATGAGCCGGGCTTAGAAATGTCCTCCCTCATTACCCCCGGCCGAGTCAACCCTCATCAGGTAGTTCCTGAGCTCTCCGGGAGTACATTTCAAATGTCGGTCGCGCGGTTCGCTGCCACCCGGTTAATATTGTTGACTTTGTGTGAATGCGAACCGAACACGTTCCATTCCGCCTAACCCGCGCGCAATCCATTCAGGTGGAAGATTACTGTACTTTAGGACTATTAACATAATTAATTGGATTAACTCTCTTTTGCTGTAGTATTGAGCACCCGCACTATGATGACTAACCGAATTGCGACCTCTTCCCACAATACTGTGGCGAAAGTGCCGCCACTGACTGGGAGTAATTTTCAACGCTTCAAATATTCAGTCACAGATGGGTTTCCTTCCATCTCGGATTTGACGGCGACCGGGAGGGAAAGCTGCGACTCATTGTCGTCGTCTGGCTGTCGTCGGTCGCCTGGAAAATCAAGAAGGAATAATTAGAATTTTAATCCTTGGCTTTTGTAGTAAAAAAGAATGACGGAGGGTGATGACGGGACCGGACGAAACGATACGATGCGATGGGGAGTTGGGGTATTCTATGCGGTGGTGCTGATTCTTGGCGGGATGCGATTTAAATCACTTTTGCGAAGTCTGTTCTTGGAGGGCATTGTCTTCGTTTGGAGTTCATTTTTATGTTCATTAGCAACTGTTATTCTTGAGATTTTGAAAAGACGAGTAGAAAGCAATAGTTAATAATCATCAGTCGATTTCAAGGTGATTCTGGGACCTTCAATTCCTGTAGCATCGTAATTCGTCTACATGATCGTGGAACTCATAAAAGTAGAAAATTGGCGCGAATTGTCGATTGTCTGTGGGATCAGAAAACATCTACTTCGCCATGGTCATTGGAACAATTCTACGATGAACAATGCCAGCAGCCCTATGGGATCAACATAAACTTATATAATGCAGCTTAACACATTTTGTTTACTCAGAAGCTGTTGACCCATCATGAGTGTTGGGAACAGTCACGTTCAAATACCATTCGAAGTAGATCTCGTTTTGATCAGCTTCATCCTATGGCCACACCTTCATCCTGTAATCGTAGGAGAAAGGATTTTTTTTAAATTTATTTATATTTCCACATTCATTTAACAATCTCTGTTTGATTTACATTTTAATTTATTTGCATAAGCTTTCATCTTTAGTTCCCTTACATTTTTGAAATTTAGTTTTTCATTTTGTCATTGATTCAATTTACATTTTCAATGTTTTAACATTGTTCGTTTGTTTGTAGGAGAAAGGATCGTCAGTTGGCTACTTTTATATGAACGGAAATTGCACATGAATATCGCGCATGAACGATTTTATTGCTGTTTTTTTTTTACAGAAATGTACCCAATACTACAGAGAAACAGACGTAACTCTTAATGCAAATTTGTTATAAATGTACAGGGGTTAGACAGAATGATCGGGACAGGCAAAATGTTGTCGAAATTCAAATGACCATATCTCTGTGAATAATCAACCTATTTCTTTGGTTCTTACAGTGTTCCACAAAATGGTGGGTTGACATCAAGAAAGGAGCGCCCAATAGAGCTCTGGTCCCCACAAGTTACTATCTCACGCTTCCACGGGTCCTCCGATGAGAAAAGACCGCCAGCTAAGGATTCTGTACTAAGCTGGTAGTGCAGCCTGGGCACTGTTGTCCTTCTGCCATTAGCTACAGTGAGAAAGTACGCCTCGAGCGTCTGTTGACCAGGAGGTGCGGCTCAAACAGCGGCTGATCAACGAAATGCTGTATCGCGTCAGCTATACCTAAAGTGGCAGCCCCACCAGCGCGATGTAGGTAACGCGACCCCGGTAAGGTAGCTTACTGAAGCCTCTCAAATACCACGAAAAATGGATTAAAACGTTATTTTTGGCAACCGACCCGGCAACGAAATAAGGACTATGATTGGAAACTCGGTACCTGGAATGTCAGGACCCTAAATTTACCTGGACGAGAGAGCCTTCTGGCTCGTAAACTGCAAAAAGTTAGAGTGAACGTGGCCGCTATTCAAGAAGTCCGATGGCCTATATCCGGAGAATGTAAATTCAGAGCCGTGGACCCCACGACCAACACTGCATTCAAGTATAACATCTATCACAGCGGCGGCGGAAAAGCAGAGCATGGAGTTGGTTTCGTAGTGATGGGCAAGCAGATGAAGCGAGTGATGCGGTGGAAACCCATTAGCGAACGAATCTGTGTGTTGAGGATACGGGGCAAATTCTTCAATTACATCCTAATCAACGTTTACGCACCGATCAACGATAAATCCGACGACGTGAAGGACACGTTTTATGAACGCCTTGATAAAGCTTATGGAGAGTGCCCAAAGCATGACGTGAAAACTGTTATCGGAGACGCTAACGCACAGGTCGGTAGAGAGGACTTTTTTCCGTCCCATAATCGGTAGGGAGAGCCTTCACTCCGCTACCAATGACAACGGCCTACGGCTAGCAAATTTCGCTGCTGCCAGAGGGATGGCTATCAGTAGCATCTACTTTGCACGAAAGAACATTCGAAAGCACACATGGAGACACCCAAATGGTGAAACTTGCAACTAGATAGACCATGTTCTGGTGGATCGGCGCCATTTCTTGGATGTTATCGATGTGCGGACATTCAGAGGTCCGAACATTGACTCTGATCACTACCTCGTTGTCAGTAAAATTCGATCACGGTTGTCAACTGTATCGAACGAAAGATCACAGCGAACGATGCGTTACAATATCCAGCGATTGTCGGCGGAAGGAGTATCGACTGAGTATCGCCAGAAGCTCGACGAACGGATAAGTGCAATCAACGTTAGCGACAACATCAACGATCTATGGGAGTCGATCCATGGAGCGGTGAGAACAACAGCACGAGAAATGGTAGGCACTGCACAGAGGCGACCCAGGACTGGTTGGTTCGATGTGGAGTGTCAGAGAGTGACAGACGAGAAGAACGTTGCCAGAAGCCGGATGTTGGTGTCGGGTACCCGATCGAATAGAGATCGGTACAAGGAAGCAAGAGCAGACGAAAAACGAACCCACCGCAGGAAGAAAAAAGAGTACGAAGAACAAGTTATTAGTGAGGCGCAGGAAAAAATGGAGCAGAACGATATGCGGAGGTTTTATGAGTCTGTCAATGGCGTGCGGAGAAAGACAGCGCCATTTCCCGTCATGTGCAACGACCAACAAGGGAATTTGCTGGCAGATAAAACCGAAGTAGCTGCCAGGTAGAAGCAACACTTCGAGACTTTGTTGAATAGTGGAAGTGATGGTGCATCGGTGAGCAGAATAAATATTAGCGACGATGGGCAAGCTGTTGAGTCGCCTACACTAGATGAGGTTAAAAAAGCTGTTAAAGAGCTGAAAAATAATAAGGCTGCGGGAAAGGACCAGCTTACGGCTGAACTTCTCAAACATGGCAGTGAGCAGCTTTATGAAGATCTGCACCATATCATGTCGAAAATATGGGAAGACGAGGAAATGCCTGCTAGCTGGTTGGACGACCTCATTTGCCCTCTCTTTAAGAAGGGGCACAGACTGGAATGCGCCAATTACCGAGGAACATCCCTCCCTAAACAGACAAAATTCGATTTTCCGGAGGAAAAAGCGCCAGCAGGAAGATCGAGACCGTGAAGAGACGGAGGAACTGTACCGCGCTAATAACGCACGAAAGTTCTATGAGAAGTTGAACCGTTCACGTCAGGGCCACGTGCCCCAGCCCGATATGTGTAGGAACATAAACGGGAAACTTCTTACAAACGAGCGTGAGGTGATCCAAAGGTGGCGGCAGCACTACGAAGAGCACCTGAATGGCGATATGGCAGACAACGGTGGCGGTATGGTAATGAACCTAGGAGCACGCGCGCAGGACATGCGACTTCCGGCTCCGAATCTCCAGGAAATCTAGGAGGAGATCGGCCGGCTGAAAAACAACAAAGCCCCTGGAGTTGACCAACTATCAGGAGAGCTGTTTAAACACGGTGGTGAAGCACTGGCTAGAGCGCTGCACTGGGTGATTACCAAGGTTTGGAAGGATGAGGTTCTGCCGCATGAGTGGATGGAAGGTGTCGTGTGTCCCATCTACAAAAAGAACGATAAGCTGGATTGTAGCAACTACCGCGCAATCACATTTCTGAATGCCGACTACAAGGTACTCTCCCAAATTGTACGCCTCCGACTAACACCAATTGCACCTTCGAAACGCGTAGTCAATCCCTCCTCAATCCATTCTCTCTCTCTCTCTCTCTCTCTCTCTCTCTCTCTCTCTCTCTCTCTCTCTCTCTCTCTCTCTCTCTCTCTCTCTCTCTCTCTCTCTCTCTCTCTCTCTCTCTCTCTCTCTCTCTCTCTCTCTCTCTCTCTCTCTCTCTCTCTCTCTCTCTCTCTCTCTCTCTCTCTCTCTCTCTCTCTCTCTCTCTCTCTCTCTCTCTCTCTCTCTCTCTCTCTCTCTCTCTCTCTCTCTCTCTCTCTCTCTCTCTCTCTCTCTCTCTCTCTCTCTCTCTCTCTCTCTCTCTCTCTCTCTCTCTCTCTCTCTCTCTCTCTCTCTCTCTCTCTCTCTCTCTCTCTCTCTCTCTCTCTCTCTCTCTCTCTCTCTCTCTCTCTCTCTCTCTCTCTCTCTCTCTCTCTCTCTCTCTCTCTCTCTCTCTCTCTCTCTCTCTCTCTCTCTCTCTCTCTCTCTCTCTCTCTCTCTCTCTCTCTCTCTCTCTCTCTCTCTCTCTCTCTCTCTCTCTCTCTCTCTCTCTCTCTCTCTCTCTCTCTCTCTCTCTCTCTCTCTCTCTCTCTCTCTCTCTCTCTCTCTCTCTCTCTCTCTCTCTCTCTCTCTCTCTCTCTCTCTCTCTCTCTCTCTCTCTCTCTCTCTCTCTCTCTCTCTCTCTCTCTCTCTCTCTCTCTCTCTCTCTCTCTCTCTCTCTCTCTCTCTCTCTCTCTCTCTCTCTCTCTCTCTCTCTCTCTCTCTCTCTCTCTCTCTCTCTCTCTCTCTCTCTCTCTCTCTCTCTCTCTCTCTCTCTCTCTCTCTCTCTCTCTCTCTCTCTCTCTCTCTCTCTCTCTCTCTCTCTCTCTCTCTCTCTCTCTCTCTCTCTCTCTCTCTCTCTCTCTCTCTCTCTCTCTCTCTCTCTCTCTCTCTCTCTCTCTCTCTCTCTCTCTCTCTCTCTCTCTCTCTCTCTCTCTCTCTCTCTCTCTCTCTCTCTCTCTCTCTCTCTCTCTCTCTCTCTCTCTCTCTCTCTCTCTCTCTCTCTCTCTCTCTCTCTCTCTCTCTCTCTCTCTCTCTCTCTCTCTCTGTGTGTGTGTGTCTCTCTCTCTCTCTCTCTCTCCAAAACGTTTCAATCAAGGCTTATGCAAAGTCATCATCATCATTATACACCCAGTCCAATAGGCACATGCGCTTCATTTAAATCCAGTTCTCTCAATGATGGTCAAGGTATTCCAAAACGTTCCCAAGTTGGATCATTCGATAGGTCAAAGCCGTTTTGAAAATTCGGTAGTGAAATAACCTGGGTTCCATGACGTTTTGAAGGTCGGTCTTGGAATGTTTAACAGAAATTCTTAGGAAATTGTTCGAAAAGACAATCAAAGTAACCGTGAAAATATTTTTGTATGGCATCATTTCCGGTGTTGAACTAAATCAAGAATTAAAAAAAAACACCTTAATAAGAAATAAAAAAAAATGGCATCATTTGTTCCAACAATTCGATATAGAGTCTTAGAACATCAACTCTTGGAGGGTACACTGTAGCTTGTAAAAAAATTAAGTGATATCCTGCCAGCTCGATGAAACTGCTGGAATGTTTGTGATGTTATGCATATCATACATTATTTAGGACTTGGTTGAACGGGTAGATCACATGTTCGGAGCTCAAGGATGTTTTGAACAACCGAAAAGGCCTGTAGTAGCTTGTAAAAATAATGAGTGAAATACTATCGGCTGAATGGATCTGCTGGGATGTTCAACGATGCATGAATACATCGTCCAGGGCTTGGTTGATCGGGTCTATCACATGTTCTGAACTCCAGGGCGTTTTGGATACCCTGAAATAGTTTACGTTTATTCAAAATTCGATCAATTTTGATCACATAGATATTTTTGGACAAAAATCCCAGCTTAGGAGATTTTGTTTGTAGACATATTTCCTAATGCATTCGAGTATTCTGGAGTACGAACAGTTTGGACGGCCTAGAACATCCGAAAAAGTTTCTCAACGATTTTTCGGTTATATCAGAACGCCAGATAACAATATAATCCTTCGTCCTGAAGTAATAAAGTGCAAACAAACCCGCATTTTGTATATTTTATTTCGATGGAGAGAAGTCGGTAAAGAAAAACCTTGTCTTGTTAGTTACGGCTTTTTTACCGCTAATGCTTGAAATACTATAAATACAACATTTGGCCGGACACTGACCCAAGTTATTTAATTTTAAAAGCTAAATCTCTAATAAAAATTATTAAATTTTTTTGTTGATAAAAACAGAATAATTTTGTTGGCGAAATCGGAGCGTGATAAAATCGGAACATACCTGTACTTAATGAGAGGTCAGCGACTAACTGTTGCCCTCATAGACGTCAAGGAGTTGGATGGTTGGTAGGGTATATAGTTTAGGAGTATCATCATACTCAAATGATATAATAAGTTTGAATAGACATTGGGAATGAGCATGCTAATAAATTTATGTCACTCCATTGTTGATTTCCTTGGGATGGGACAAAGCCATTAGACTTGTCTTGGCTTATTAGCTTAGGTTTGACAATAAGCGGGAATCAGAAATTAAACTAGAGAGTAATATTTTTTTCTTAAAATGGAAAAATACTGGAACCGTTGATTCGAATTTATTCAACGAGTAGTGTTGATAAACCTTCCTACAGTGCTCAAAACACTCACACTTACGTCGTTCGGGTCATATTGACCCGGATTTGACTTAGCAATATCTCCGGCATTTCTCAGCCAAATTCACTTGATTATATATTCAAAATAATCGTCAACTTATAAATTTTCCGAAACCTCAGATTGTTGATCGGCCACACCTACATCCTATAATCGTCGGAGGAAGGATCGTCAGTTGGTCACATTAATATGGACGAAAATTGCACACGAATATCGCGCATGAAAGATTTTATAGCTGTTTTTTTCTCAGAAATGTACATAATACTATTTCAGAGATGACGTATCGTAAACGCATACAATATACCTACAGGTTATAGGTTCTCCAAACCATTCTGGATTTCAGAGCCTTGGTCTACCAGGTCAGCTACGCTTGGTACGAAACCAATAGCAACCCATGTTGCCCATACAGGCCCTTAGAGGCCCTGCGCATGATTTTCGATCTAGATATGTCAAACACGAATGTTCAAAGTTCTCTAAATTATTCTTGAGTTCATCTACTTTGTCAACTGGGCTTTCGTTTTAGATATGTTCAAACCGGATATCCTCAGTTCTTCAAATCATTCTGGAGTTCAATCCAATTTATCTTTCAAGTCAACTATGCTTGGTACAAAGCCTGTAGCGATCAATTGTGTCTGGGTACTGACGCTCAGAGACAATGTGCATGGTTTACGATATATAAGTCAAAATCAAATGTTCTAACGGATTAAAATAGTTCGGGAGTTTAGACCATCTGGTTTACCAAGGCAACTGGTCTGGATACATAGCCAATAGTAATCCATGATGTTCATATAGCCGCCTTGAAGCCATGCTTTTGATTTACGATTTAGCTATATCCAAATCGGATGTTCTAAGTTCTCCAAATAATTCTAGTATTCAAACCAATTGGTCTATCAATTGTGGTCGGTAAATGACCAACTCTTGTTGTAGATATGTCAAAATCGAATGTTTTAAATATTTCAAATCACTCAAGAGTTTAGATGAATTGGTCTACAAAGTCAACTCGGTACAAAACCGATAGCAACCCATCATATTCAGGCTACCATTCATTCATTTATTTAGTTAACATCTAAACAGATAACACTGAATCAACAATTTGACGCCACAATGCACGGTTCGAGGCCGCATCTCTCCATCCTCGGATACGCCCCACGCTCGCCAAGTCATTTTGCACCTGGTCTGCCCGGCTTCCGGCTTTAGCTACCTTCTGGATACTGGGTTCGCCGTAGAGTTGGGCGAGCTCATGGTTCATTCTTCGCCGCCACACACCGTCTTCTTGCACACCGCCAAAGATGGTCCTAAGCACCCGTCTCTCGAATACTCCGAGTGCTTGCAAGTCATCCTCGAGCATTGTCCATGTTTAATGTCCGTAGGGGACAACCGGTCTTATAAGCGTCTTGTACATGACACATTTGGTGCGGTGACGAATCTTTTTCGACCGCAGTTTCTTCTGGAGCCCGTAGTAGGCCCGACTTCCACAGAGGATGCGCCTTCGTATTTCACGACTAACGTTGTTGTCAGCCGTTAGCAAGGATCCGAGGTAGACGAATTCCTCGATCACCTCGAAGGTATCCCCGAACGAACTGGAGTGTTCGCCTGAAATCTTCACACAGTTTTGCACACATTGCTTTGATCAGTCTAGTAAGCTTCCCAGGGAAGCTGTTCTCGTCCATAATTTTCCATAGCTCCACGCGGTCTATACTGTCGTATGCCGCCTTGAAATCAACGAACAGATGGTGCGTTGGGACCTGGTATTCACGGCATTTTTGAAGGATTTGCCGTACAGTAACGATCTGGTCCGTTGTCGAGCGGCCGTCAACGAAGCCGGCTTGATAACTTCCCACGAAATCATTCACTATTGGTGACAAACGACGGAAGATGAGCTGGGATATTACTTTGTAGGCGGCATAACGGAAGATGATCGCTCGAAAGTTCTCACACTCCAGCTAGTCACCTTTCTTGCCCATCTACAAGACCATATGACCCATTCCTTCCACTCCTCCGGTAGCTGTTCAGTTTCCCAGTTCAGTTCAGTATCAGACTGACTATCAGTTTGTGCAGGCTAGTGGCCAGCTTTTTCGGGCTCATCTTAATAAGCTCAGCTCCGAAACCACCCTTACCAGATGCTTTATTGGTCTTTAGCTGTTGGATGGCATCCTTAACTTCCCTCAAGTTGGGGGCTGCTTGGCTTCCATCGTCCGCTGAACTGATATAGTCATCTTTTCCGTTGCTTTGATTTTCACTGCCTGTACTCTCAGCGCCATTCAGATGTTCCTCGTAGTGCTGCTTCCACCTTTCGATCACCACACGTTCGTCGGTCCAGATGCTCTCATCCTTATCCCTGCACATTTCGGCTCGCGGCACGAACCTTTGCGGGATACGTTGAGCTTCTGATAGAACTTGCGTGTATCTTGAGAACGGCACAGCTGTTCCATCTCCTCGCACTCCGTTTCTTCCAGGCGGCGTTTCTTCTCCTGAAAAAGGCGGGTCTGCTGTCTCCGCTTCCGTCTATAACGTTCCACGTTCTGCCGGGTACCTTGCTGCAGCGCGACCGCCCGCGCTGCGTCCTTCTCCTCCAGAATCTGTCTGCACTCTTCGTCGAACCAATCGTTCCGTCGACTTCGTCCCATATACCCGACGTTGTTCTCCGCTGCGTCGTTAATGGTTGCTTTGACTGTATTCCAGCAGTCCCCATTAGGGGCCCCATTGAGCTCGCCCTCTTCCGGCAACGCTGCCTCGAGATGCTGCGCGTATGCAGTGGCGACATCAAGTTGCTTCAGTCGCTCTAGGTCGTACCGCGACGGTCATCGGCACCGAATATTGTTGATGACGGATAGTTTTGGGCACAGTTTAACCATCACCAGATAGTGGTCAGAGTCGATGTTAGGGCAACCATATGTCCTGACATCGATAATGTCGGAGAAGTGCCGTCCATCAATCAGAACGTGGTCGATTTGTGATTCTGTCTGCAGTGGTGATCTCCAGGTGTACCGATACGGGAGGCTGTGTTGGAAGTAGGTGCTGCGAATGGCCATATTCTTGGAGGCGGCGAAATAAATTAGTCGTAGGCCGTTTTCGTTCGTCAGCCGGTGAGGGCTGAACTTCCCAAAAGTCGGTCTAAACTCCTCCTGGTCAACCTGAGCGTTCAAATCTCCTATGATGATTTTGACGTTGTGGCTTGGGCAGCTGTCATACTTACGTTCCAGCTGCGCGTAGAATGCGTCCTTATCATAATTAGTGCTTCCGGAGTGTGGGCTATGGACGTTGATTATGCTGAAGTTGAAGAACCGGCCTTTGATTCTCAACCTGCACATTCTCTCGTCGATCGGCCACCAACCGATCACGCGCCTTTGCATATCGCCCATCACTATGAAAGCTGTTCCCAGCTCATGTGTGTTGCCGCAGCTCTGGTAGATGGTATGATTACCTCTAAACGTTCGCACCATTGATCCCTTCCAATAAACCTCCTGCAGCGCTACGATGCCGAATCCACGGTCCTTGAGCACATCGGCGGATTTACGGTGAAGATTTATGAACATAAATCATTGAACTCCTGCAAAGTGGTAGTGTTCTGCCGTGATGTGAAAAACGATACAGACGACGCAATTCGAGACATGTTGTCAGATCAAGGCGTGATAAATGTAAAGCAAATTGCGAAGGGCGCGGAGGACAATAAAATTTCTACCGGCATTTTCGTGATAACCGTGAAAGGAACCAGGCCACCCAAAGAATTTAAGTTTGGTTACCTCCTCTTGCAGACAAGACCATGTTACCCCAACCCGCTAAGGTGTTTCAAGTGTCTCAAGTTAGGACATACTAGCATTAGCTGCCCGGTCAAGGATAAAAAGTGCAGTAGGTGCAGTGAAGTCTACCATGAAGAATGTGGCAACGTAGCAAAATGTATTAATTGTGGTGGTGGGCATGGTGCATTTTCCAAAGAGTGCCCAGTTCTGCAAAAAGAAAAATCTATTACGAAAGTGAAAGTGGACAGAAACACTTCGTTTTGGGAAGCCAGAAACATAATTGAGTAGGAGAGCAAAACAACTTACTCAGATACATTGACATCATCAGTTGAAGAGGATTTTAAAAAACTTACCAATGAAAACAAAGCCTACGTAGCTAAAACCAACGAGCTAAATGAAGAGAAGAAAATAAACGCTGACACCTTGAAAACTAAAATGGAAGTACAATTCGAGACAAAGCTCATGCAATACAAAGAAGAATTGATCAAATGTTGCCAGGAAAATGAAAAAAAGTGACGGAAATGCAAACAAAAATTGAGGAAATGCAGGAGACGTTAGACTCAGTTCACAAAGCATACAAGGAAGAAAAACATAGAAGAAAAATTGCAGAAAAAGAGGCGGAAAAACTCAAAGAAGATTGCAACAAGCTTGAAAACCTATTGAAATCATACCAACAAAAAACAGCCCCCAAACACACAAGGAGTCTGGATAACACCTTGCTCTCACCTCCTAGGAAGAAAAAAGGAAACACATCAATGCAACCATGTGAACAGATGGAGTATGTTGAATCGGATTCAGAACAATCCATAGGATCTACCCACCACGACGATAATATGTAGTAAGAATATTTAACAGCTTAAACGAGACCACAACACCATACCCAAGATAAACAAGTAGTCAAAACAATCCCAAATAATAAAAAAATAACACAAAATAAACAACGAAAATTTTGCGGTCTCATGGAATGTCAGAGGATTAAGGAGAAGAAGAACCGACTTAAAATTATTAATGGCTTCCATCAACCCATTGGTAGTATGTCTACAGGAAACAATGTGCCAAAAAGAACAGCAAGCTAACATCAGTAAGTATAAAATATACCACCGTCAAAGACCTGGTGGAGCCAGATCAGCTGGTGGAGTGATAACGGCAGTAAAAGAGGACATAGACAGCAAGAGTATTGACCTAAATACAAATTTGGAAGCAGTAGCCGTAAAAGTAGGTGCACCAATAAATGCTAACATACTAAACGTATACCTCCCTCCCGGAACCAAAATCCAAAAGGATGATATTTCTGAATTACTCGCTCAAATTCCTAAACCTATGATAGTGATGGGTGATTTTAATGCACATCACCCTCTATGGGGTTCAGACGAAATCAGTTGCCGAGGAAAAATTATAGAGTCAATCATTGACGAAGAAAGCCTTGTAGTGCTCAACAATGGTGAAAACACATATGTGAATAGTGCTACTGGAATTGGATCCTGCATCGATATATGTTGTTGTTCAGATGCACTAGCTGGTACTCTGGAACTTACCGTCTCAGATGACTCCTATGGAAGTGACCACATACGCCTAATTATATTGATGCCACAAATACTACAGGAAACTCCCTACTACAGGTCTCCATTAGTGGAAAATTTATGAAGCAGATTGGGAAAAATACCAAATTACGATTGAAATCACCTACATAGATAACGTTGTTGACCAAGTCGAAGAAATATCAAGGCAAATAAACACTGCTGCTGAGCAATCGATCCCAAAAACAAAAGGAATCATCACAGGTAAACAGGCGCCATGGTGGAATAAAAAAATGCAGCAGCCATTAAAGCAAGAAGAAAGGCTCTTAGAAGCTTGCAAAGAAACAAAAAGGGAACTCTACATCCACAACATACCCAAGAATTCCGAGATGCAAATATCAAAGCACAAGAGACCATCGTAAAAGCCAAGAAGAAATCTTGGGAAGACTTTGCACAAAAATTCAACGTCCACACGCCTGCCAAGGAGATGTGGAAAAACCTCAGCAAAATTCAAGGAAAATTTAAAAGCCCACGTATCCGAGAAATCAAATTCAATAATGAAAAAACAACTAACAACAAAGGAATCGCTGATAGTCTTGCTGCACACTTCGGACAAATATCCAGTGATAGGGAATACTCTCCAGCATTTCTGGCATATAAAAATAGCATTGAACAATCCCCGATACTTATAAACCAGGAAGAAGAAGCCGGATATAACTCAGTATTTTCCCTTGAAGAAGCAATGGAAGGACTTAATAGATCTTCTCCAGGTCCAGATGGCATCCACTATGCCATGATCACCAAACTGCCAATAGAGTACAAACATCTCATCCTTAACACATATAACCGATTGTGGGAAGGCTTCGTATACTTCGAAAGCTGGACCAAATCCATAGTGATTCCTATATACAAAGTAAAAGGAGAAATAAGTTGTCCAGGAAACTACAGACCAATCTACCTAAACAGTTGCCTTGGTAAGATCCTCGAGAGAATGGTGAACAACCGTCTAATGCACCTAATTGAAGAACGTAGGCTACTTAACGACCACCAATTTGCATTCCGTAAAGGGAAATCTACATCGGACTATCTAGCACACTTTGACACCGCAGTTAGAGAAGCTATGCACAAAAAGATCTTTACACAAGCAATCTTTCTCGACATTAGAAAGGCTTACGACACCACTTGGCGTAGGCTGGTACTAAACAAAATCTGTGAGTGGAAAATAGGAGGCAATCTTGTTAAATACATCCAAAAAAATCCTGGAACGAAGGACCTTCAAAGTTAAAGCCAACAATACTCTGTCACAGGAAACAATAATGGAAAATGGCCTATGTCAAGGATCAGTGATGAGTGTTACGCTATTCCTAATTGCAATCGACACCATAAGCGCAGAGCTTCCTGCCGAAGTTAATGCACTCCTCTTCGCCGACGATGTAGTTCTTTTCGCCTCCGATGGTAACAGGAAAAATCTCACAAAAAAATTACAATCTGCGCTTAAATCGGTTGAATCATGGGAACAACGCACCGGCTTCAAAATCTATGCCGAATAATGTGGAACTATAACGTTCAAACACCCGAGATCTAGAAAACAAACAAGTCAAAGACTTATATTGAACAATGTCCCTATACCAGAAAAATCATGCCACAAATGCCTAGAAGTAACATTAGATCAACACCTCACCTACAAAATACACATCGAGTAAACAAGAGCAGTATGCTCCCAGAGAGTCCAGTTTCTAAGATCCATCGCATCCAGATCATGGGGCGGAGACCGCCAATCCCTGATAAAAATCTATAAAGCAACCGTACTTGAAAAAATACTATATGCAGCCCCGATCATATCTTCAATTAGCGACACGGTAATCAAACGGTTCGAAAGTTTGCACAACAGCGCTCTACGAATTATCATAGGAGCATTCCATACCAGCCCAATAATAAGCATTCAGGCCGAAGCAGGCATCCCAAACATCAGATTTCTTTTAAACCAAAAACTAGCAATATTTGCAACAAAGGTAACCAATAATGCTCGTCAACCATCAAACAGCGAAACAGAAGAACTCAGCAGCAACAGTTCAGGGGAACTTTGGAATCAAGGACCAACTACTGAACCAAACACCATAAAAAACTAGAAGTAGCCGAATCATCGAAGAACTAGCAACTAACATCCCAGCAAGTAAACCTTTCTACATACCATCTACTCCACCATGGAAAAGAAAACAAATACTTGTCGATAATGCAATTTTACATGCGAGCCAGGCCATCCATCTTTACAGTCACATCACACACTCAAAGAATCGGTGAGAGCCCACCAGAACCTAATACACTCTAAGCTTGAGTGCCGCTCTCATCATCGGCGGACTCTCTCCTCTCACCAACAACCATCAATGAGTTGGAAGCAACATAACACACCACAGTCAAACTCGCAAAGAGGACGGGACTCGAAACTAACAAACAATATCGCGTTGTGACGTTAAACACAATCAATTAACTAATTGGCTAGGGAGACACATTGAAACATTTTATTTGTAATTAACTAATGGAACATTTATTGTCTTAATACTAACAGGGGCACATGTTTGTTCGGGGTTTGTGTTTTGTTCGTTTTAGTGTTTGTGTTCGTTCATAACTTCTTACTCCCTAGCTTGTGTGCGATTTTATCTCTTCTAGGTCCTACTCTATTCTCACTTGTGCTCGGATTTGTAGGGCGCTCAGCTTCTACCAAGTCTGCGCTCCTACTACTTGGCGGTATTTTGGTGGTGGCGAAAACGGCTCACGCACGCATGTTTTCACGGGTCCGTGATGGCGGACCCAAGCGGCCGTCGGTGGATTGCGACTCCGACTTTCGCGAACGATTGTTTCGGCTTCTATTAGCACATTAGATGGTTCTTCAGTCTAAGACTGGCACAAAAAACGTTTCCTCCGCGGCGCCCTCCTCGGACGCCGCACTCCAATCAAAATAAGGGTTTGATGACTCACCGGTTTGTTTGGGCTTACTGACCCAGTCGATGACCTGCCGGTGGGGTCGACGCTCCCGGCTTGTTGATGCCGGCGATGACGCTTCTTAATGAAGCCGACGCAACAGAATGGCGGTTGCTTGCCGGCTGGTGGATCTCGTCCACGTGGAGGTCCCCTGGCCTTCCCTCGGACCGATATGGCGACGGATCGGTCCGCTTCTAGCAGGTGACGATCGCCAGGAATGTTTCGTCCGTCGGGGAGAAATGTCGCGCTGGGGTACGATGTGATTGCTGCGGGTGGGAAAATACACGCCAATCTGGCTGGACGAACAATATGAGCACAAGCACTAAACATCACACTATGAGCACGTCAATTTACCTTTCTCTTTATAATTGTTTCCTACTACCGCACACAATCTTGCAACGCACACTTAATCTTGGCCTACTATGAAACGAACAAATTATTCAATTAATTAATTACACTTAACGTCACTTAAGGGTACATACTTATGCACAACGAAACATTACTAAACCAACGCGGACACTTCCAACTTATTGGATGATCACGGACGAAATGATTGAGCCCGTGAATCCTCAGATCAAGGAAGGTGGGCTCGGACACAACCGGAAATACGTCATTTCCCGACTCCCTTCGTGTATGATCGTGACCTTATTGGTACGATGGATAATCCGACACGAAAGTTGTGCTGCTTTCCCTCTCCCACCTTATCCAAAAAAACAAATGGCCTCGACCTTGGAGAGGATGATTAATTGGTTAGTGCCCGTTTGCCTACGTCGAGGGACAATTATGTATATTTTATTGGCGATTGAAAGATGCAAATTCTTTCATCTACCTTATACACCAAAGCTATTTACAAATTTATTCACAATTTTCCTGACTGCTACAAACCATGGCGGTAATTGAAGCTCTGAAGTGTATATCAAAGCAAGATAGAGTAGGTGCTTTTATCATATGCACCGATTATCTGAGTGTGTAAAAAATTCCCTCAAAGATGAAATAATCACACTGTACAATGACATAACCGAAAAAGGAACATCCATTACCTTCTGTTGGATCCCAAACCACATCGGCATTCCTGGGAATGAAAAGATACTGATACTGAAGCCAAACGAGCCCTTGAGCTTAACACGATTATGCAAAAAATAGTTGATCACAAGGAAATTAAAACCACCATTAAAAGAAATATGATTAACAAATGGCAATTGGAATGGGAATCAACCAGAAATAACAAATTAAGAAAATGCAAAAATACCACTACACCATTCAGAGAGGCAATCACAGGAATCACAGGGGACGTTATACTAACCAGACTACGAATTGGCTATACGCAATTAACGCATGCCTATCTACTAGAAAAAACAGATTCACCCAATTGCACGAAATGTAACCAAATTCTTACTGTCAAACACATTATAGTCAACTGCCCAGGATATGATGATGCTCGGGAAAAAATTGGGCTCCAACCAAACATGAGAGAGGCATTGGCCGACGACAGCCGCCAAGCAAAAAAAGTGCTATCGTTCCTCAAAGAAATCGCGTTGATAGATGAAATATGACACACAACTACCCAACGGAAAACCTAATATAAAACAGTAGAAGTGTTGAAAAATTCAGTTCATCAAGTTCCAACAGTTTTACCAGTAACCACCTCACTGAAAATAGGATACTTCTAATCAAAGGAAGACAGCGTTAAGCACATTGACGATCGGCAGGCCACCGTAATCGAGAACTAGGTACCAGTCCCCAAGGCGCCAAATCTTATCATAATAGGATGGATGTTCTGCCAGCGGACCGGATGAGACCAGTGAATGAAATATACATTATCTAGATCAGAGGTTCCCAAACTTTTGGATATGCGACCCACCTATCAGAATCCCACATTGCTTGCGACCCACCAAGTACCAAATGTATTGATTTTGTGAAATTAGATAAAAATGAGTTCGCGTTAGATTGGACAAATTATAATAAATAGCTTTATATCCCATCATTGTATTTGTCAAAAATTCGTCATTTTTTTGGATTGGATGTGTATTGGATTTGGATGGAATTTGAATTGAATTTGGGTTGGATTTGGATTGTATATGAAATTTATTCAGATTGGATTTGAATTGGATTTTGATTTGATTAGGATTGGATTTGGATTGGATTTGAATTAGATTTGGATTGGATTTTAAATAGATTTGGATTTGATTTAGATCGGATTCGAATTAGATTAGGATTGGTTTTGGATTGGGCTCGGGGCTTACATTTGGATTGCATAGGACTAGGCCGTTGACCTCGTCAGGTTTGTTGTTCTTTAATCATTCAATCATTAGTTAGATCCTAATTCAAAATATGGAGTAGATTTGTGGGACAAAATTATGAATTAAAATTTGTCTTCCGCGACCCACCACTGAACAGCCCACGACCCCCCTGGGGGTCGCGACCCACAGTTTGGGAACCTCTGATCTAGATCCTAAGTTACTCAAACTCTGTAAATTGAACAACCAAGACTCGAATAATATTTATAGAGTATTTAATAAACATAAAAAATCGTAAATCGCGAAGCTGCTAAAGACATATATGAACACCATGGGTTGTTTTTGATTTTGCATTGAACCCAATTGAGCTCCAGACTGATTTGGAAAACTATCCGATTTGAACATATCTAAAATATAAATTATGCTCAAGGCCTCTAAGGGTCTATGGGGATATCATGGGTTGCTACGGGTTTTTACCCAGTCAACACAAAATCGTATATGATGTAACATAAGATGATAAGCCTCGAACTTTAAATTTGGACATAACTTAATAACAAATCATGCGCATGGCTTCCATGGGTCTACATGGACACCATAGGTTGCGAATTATTTTGTATCGTTCAGTTGACTTTGTAGATCAATTAGTCTGAAGTTCGGGTCTGCTGTCGAGTCTGCTGTGTTTGGGTTCCATAACATGTAATTTTAAATCATTTAATATTTAAAAATATGCGATTCAGTTTATGTCATGTTGTTTTGTGTCATTTTATTCACATACGTCACCTGTAATATTCATAATTTTTTGGTGTGTAGATCGTAAATCATGTACATGGCCTTTAGGGGCATGTATGAACCCCATGAGTTACTATTGGTTTTATATCGAGCCCAGTTGTCTTGGAAGACAAATTCATCTGAACTCCCGAATGATTTGGCGAGCTTCTAACATCCGGTTTGGACACATATTGATCGTAATTTATGCCCATGGACTTTAAGGGCCTGTACCCATGGTTGCTATTGGTTTTGTACCAAGCGGAAGTGACCTGGTAGACCAAGGCTTTGAAATCAAGAATGGTTTGAAGAACCTAGAACATCTGCAGCAATATTGTCTCCATTCATGATTCGTTATCTCTGTAATAGTATTGGCACAGACTTTTTGGGCAGTAAGTCACATCGGCCGCTTTTCGGGCTCCCCTGGAACACCAACCCGGGTCATGAGTCTCAACAGATACAGCGTTTCAGGCTCCCCGGGCACTTCAACCCGGGTGGTAAGACCTACCACTACTGGCATTTTCTTCATCCTTGTCCAGCTCTCCCTAATAGTTCAGCTTACGGACCCAAACGCCATCTTGACCCGAGCAATCAAGTCTACCCTACCCATCACAGTGCTCTGTTGGGTGCTCTTGACGACACTCAAACAGACTCCTAAAGCGCTCTTTTTCCTATGGATCAGCGTAACACATCTGAAACATTATCGCCCCTACCTACGTCGGATTCAGAATAAGGCAGTGTTCCCACCTCCTTTCTAACGCCTACGCTTCCACTGAAGGTCAATTTCTGCCTTCAGTGGAACATCAATGGTTTCAGGAACAACTTGCCAAACCTAGATCTGTTGACTTTACCCGGGACCATTGCCCTCCAAGAGGTCAACCGTGTTTCTTCGGCTTCTCTGGATCGTTTTCTCGAAGGAAAATACAAGTAAATATGTAAGGTGAGTTCAAATATCCTACACTCTGTTGCAATAGGGATCCTTCGTCCGACTCCGAGGAAGCATTCCCATCAGTGTAGTGAATATTTACCTCCCCTGCGGAGCAATCTCCGGCAGTAAGCTAAAGGTGAGTAGTATCATTAGCGGGGTCCCTTTTCCTGTTCTACTTGTGGGAGACATGAACGCCCACCATCCTACGTGGGGTGTTAAAAGATCTGATCCCCGTGGCGTCACTTTACTTGAGACTTTCGAGAAGGCTGATCTCGTACCACTCAATGATGGTAACTCTACCTTTTTCAACGGCCACCACCATTATTGCACGCAAAAAAAAAGCGTTCATGAATTCGTGAACTAAAAAGTTCACGGTGTATTTTTTGTGTGAACAACAGTCACGGATTCGGGAACACAGTCACGTTTTCTGTAACGTTCTGGAAAACGTGATTGGTTTTCCCGCATCCATGAATTAAAGCACGGTGTATTTTTGCTAGTTCATGAATTCGGGAACGTTTTTTTTTTGTGTGTGTGACCATTGCTAGCCGGTATTTTTTCCCGTGTTAAAACAGGAGGCCAGGACCTCTACGGAAGCAACCACTACCGAATCCAGGTCACTGCGAACGCCTCTCCCTCCGCTGTCACGCAGCAGACACGGCATTCCAGTTCGAGACAGCAACACGTACGGACGTGTTTTTTGCTCGCGCATTTTTTTCGAAGTGTTTTTTCTCGTTCTTTCGCTGTTTACGTTTTCGCTTGTCGCGTTGGCGTTATTTTCTCCCGGACCCGTCATGGGAGACTCGGTGGCCGATTCGGTCGCTGGAAAAGTGCCTAAGCGCACTGCTCTTGGAGGCGCAGGTAACCCTCCAAGCAGCTTTTGCAGAGCAACGTGTTCTCGCCGTTGCCGCTTGATGACGCCGGCAATCCGCCGAAAAAGAGGAAGAAGCAGCAATCGCAGCTGCCGCAGGTGCAACCGGAGCGGAAGGAGAAGTGCCCGCCCGTGTTTGTGAAGGGCGATCCGCCGGATTTACGCCCAAAATTCGCCAGCTGATCGCTAAGGGGCTGAAATGTACTTTTCGGCTCTGCAGCGAGGGCGTGAAAGTGATGCCGGCCAACCGGGACCATCATCAATCCGTCGTGGAGTTCCTCGAGGTCCACAAGTATGAGTACTACACTCATGACCATCCCGGCACGAAGCCGCTCAAGGCTTTGCTGCGAGGACTTCACGACATGAAGGAGGAAGAGCTCCAAGCAGAGCTTGAAAGTTGCGGACTGAAGCCAGTAGCCGTCCACAAGATTGCTCGTCACGACAAGGCGAGGAAATATCGCGACCAGCTTTACCTGATCCATCTGGAGCACGGCTCCACTACCTGGAAGGACCTGAAGCTGGTTGGCGTTATAAATTACACCGTCGTTGACTGGGAGCGATATCGGCCAGTGCACCGCGATGTCACGCAATGCACCAACTGCTTCAATTTCGGGCACGGCACCAGGAACTGCCGCATGAAGCCGCGCTGCAACAAGTGTGGCGAACCCCATCCGACTGACGAGTGCGACAAAATGGAGGTGGCCGATCCCAAGTGCGCCAACTGTGGCGACAAACATCGGGCCACCACAAAGGGCTGCCCAAAGCGAGCCGAGTTCCTGGAAATCCGGAAGAAGGCTTCCACCAGGACCATGCCGAAGAAGAACCGTGTTCCTGTAATCAACGAGGTGAACTTTCCAGCCATCCCTGCTCCCCGTCGTGTGATTCCAATACTCCCACCGCTACAGCCGCACAAGCGACTGGCAGCGGCAGCTGCATCGGTCCAAGCTCCAACATCGTCGGCACCATCCACCAGCGAATGGCCCCGCTCCCTCCTCCTGGGTTCCGTCGGCAGTCGGAGAACGAAGCCGTCCCACCGGAAGAATCTGCCCCGCTGTACACTCCGGAGCAACTGATGCCGATCTTCGCGCAGCTCGCCACTCGACTGCGCGGCTGCAAAACCCGATTCGACCAGGTATTCACACTTGGCATGTTCATCATTGAAAATGGCTGCTAGGGTGGGCCTGGTCAACTGGAACGCTTGCTCGCTAAAGAGCAAAACAATCGAGCTGAGGGATTTCCTTGAGGAGAAGGAAATAGACGTGGCGTTCACCACCGAAACGCACCTAAAACCGGAGGTGAACGTCAACATCCTGGACTTTTCTATCGTGTGACTTGACCGGCCATCCCAGGGAGGTGGAGTGGCCATCGCCCTTCGATATAACATCAACTGTTGCCTGCTGCCAAGTTTCCAGCTCGAGGCCATCGGTGTCGAAGTTACCACTTCAGTCGGCACAATCACGCTCATTGCGGCGTACTGCAATCCTCAAGTCAAAGCCGGCGAAGGTTCATCGGCCGCCCTTCGGAGGACATCGTCAAGCTGACGCGGAGGCAAGGCCAGTATATCATTGCCGGCGACTTGAATGCCAAGCATCAAGCCTGGGGCAACAGTCGCGGCAATCGAAACGGCACCATCTGGAGCAACGACATGGAGGAAGGCCACTACACGATCTTGAGCCCGGATTCCCCACTCGGCTGAGTCGGTCCGGTGTCCACGCAACCCTCGACCTCTACATAACAAACCTGAGTGACCACGTCTCGCAGCCGGTTGTCTACCAGGAGCTCAGTTCGGATCACTATCCGGTGGTGGCGGAACTGGGCTCCTCGGTCAATCGGCACCAGCAGTTACGGCGGAACTATCACCGAGTGAACTGGCAGCGGTTCCAGCAGTGCGTCGATAACACCGTCGACTACGAGGTGCGTCCGGAGACGCCGGAAAGTATCGACCGCCAGCTGTGCGCCATCGAAGAGGCAATCTCGGTGGCCAGAGAGCAGCATGTCCCGACGGCTCGGCAGGTAAGCAACTCCTTAAACATCGATACACTCACCAAAGATTTGATTCGATTGCGGAATGTCACTCGCAGGCAGTTTCAGCGTACCAGAATGGTGGACCTCAAAAATAACGACTTCTCGAATAAGATCCGCACTCTCCCAGATTATGCTAAGCCGTTCTGGAAAATGACCAAAATTCTAAAATCCAAGCCTCGGCCCATTCCACCTTTGATCCCACTAGACAATAATGGCTCTAAGGATCGCTTGATAACTCCTGCAGAGAAGGTCGCTGAAATAGGTCGTCACTTCGTCAGCTCACACAATCTTGGACAGAACATCGTCAGTCCACACGAAGCAGCCGTCAACGAGCATGCTAACAACATCCATTTGATTCCCAACGACTTCTCGGAGGAGTTGGAGATCTCAGCCGACGAATTGACGGCCTATATCAAATCATCGAAGAACATGAAGGCCCCAGGCTTCGACAGCATCCTGAATCTCGAGCTCAAACACATGAGTGCTCTGTTCTTTGAGCATCTCTCGCTGATCTTTAATCATTGTCTTCGGCTCAGCTACTTTACATCGTTCTGGAAGTCAGCGAAAGTTACCCCCATCTGTAAGCCTGGGAAAAATCCTTCCTTCCCCAAAAGTTATCGTCCCATCAGCCTTCTCTCAGGGTACCCAAGCTATTCGAAAAAGCTATTCACCACCGATTACTTGGGTCTGCCGAACACCACAACATCTAGCTCGACGAACAGTTTGGTTTCCGATGCGGTCAGTCAACTGTACACCAACTGACCCGAGTTACCAACGTCCTCAGACGGAACAAGTTTGTCTCGAAAACATCCGCCATGGCCTTACTCGATGTCGAGAAGGCATTTGACAATGTATGGCATGATGGCCTGGTGTACAAACTACAACGCTACAATCTTCCCAGCTACCTGGTGAAAATCATCAACAATTACCTGTCGGCAAGGACATTCCGGGTCTCAATCAGCGGAGCGAGTTCCAATGCGCACAACATCGTCGCAGGCGTCCCCCAGGGCAGTATCCTCGGGCCCCTGCTTTTCAATCTGTTCACCTCCGACATGCCAGAACCTCCAGAAGGCGGCATTCTGTCTTTGTTCGCAGATGACACCTCCATCGTCTACAACGGTAGAGTGATCAGAGCGCTAGTGGCAAAACTCCAACGAGGCCTGGATGCCCTGACAGAGTACCTCACCAGCTGGAAGATCTGTATCAACGCGGCGAAGACCCAGGTCATCATTTTCTCCCACTCTATTGTTCCGCCTGGGGACTGTAAAATCATCCTCAATGGCACGACTGTGGAATGGGCCAATGAGGCCGACTACCTTGGCTTGACCCTCGACAGCAAGCTTATTTTCAGGCAGCAGGTTGACAAAACGGTGACAAAGTGTAACGTCTTGTTGAAACTACTGTACCCTTTGATCAACCGCCGGTCGTCATTGTCCCTGAAAAATAAGCTTGCTGTCTACAAGCAAATCATCCTCCCTGTGATCGAATACGGCATGCCGGTCTGGGAGAGCTGCGCTAAAACCCACCACCTCAAACTTCAACGGGTCCAAAACAAATTTCTGACGATGATTCTCAACACCCCTCCCAGGACAAGAACATCCGTGGTCCACCGTCTGGCCGGGATAAAAACCTTACATGAACGCTTTGGTGAGTGTAAAGAAAAGTTTAGGGTCCGTTGCTTGCACTCGGACCAACAAGCGCTTAGGGCGCTAGTTCCAATCTAGGTTATCAAATTTTTATTGTAAATATTAGTGTACATAGTAGTTAGGTTATCAAATTTTAAAAACACACTAGCGCCTGCTGAAGGCCGTCATGATACATTATATTTTAAAAATTAAGTAGAAACATAAAATAATAATAATAATAATAATTAAAATTGAAGTTGGAGGGCCAAGCCGGCCGATCACTGTACATGTAAAAATAATTGTAGAACAAAAATTGTGTAAATAAAGAAGAATTTTACTACTATACTCCCTCCGCTGTCACTAAGAGGCCTCAATGGCGTTATAATGCCGCTGACTGGGAAACATTCGATGGCAATATTCGACGCGCGTTAGAAACTTGAGATATCATGACAAATGAAGAACTGAATTCATTTAAAAAATCACAGAAATAAAGAATAGGAAAAAAATAAAACAGTTCAGTACCTAATAAATTCTCATAGAACAAAAAAAAACAAAATAGTTTTGGTTGTAAATCAAGCCGCCATTTCTCCTAAATGATGGTTAGTCTTTTACTTACCTGGACTGCGCTGGATTTGCTAACATGAGTAATTTCCTATTCGCCTGTGGTGCCCCTCCCTGGCCGGTATGATCTTTCAACCAATAAGTTCCGAAATTTTCTTCGCGCGTTCTGTATAAATTATGGAAATGAATATGTTTATTACACTAATCGGAAGCAGCAATCGTCGTTGGCGTCGTCGTCGTCAGCAAAGAATGGCTAACAACTGAAAGAATTCATATGCCACCGAAAGGAAAAGTGACATCATTCATTTCCCTTCCTTCGCGACGGGTCTCATTGTCGCCTTTCTTGCTCCGAAGTGAACCTCCTCCACCCATACACGCTTTTCGAGAGCAAAGTGTATTAAATTAGGGGATGTGTGTTTATTACAATGATTGAAGCGTTTTATTCTGTGACGCACACGCCGCATAACATAAACGAACAATCATTTCGCACGGAGCCAATCGGCGAAATATCAACCGAAATCGTAAAATTAAACGAAATTACTAAATTGAGCCGGAATCGGTCTTTTCTGTGGAATATTCAAGCCCGCCAGGCCTTCTTATTAGGTTTATTTCGTTCATTTTCTTCTTCTCGGTACCCCAATTTGTTCTTCAACCAGGCCCCCAGGAGGTCGTAACTTTTGCGGTCGGCGGTAGCACAGCTTTCGGTTTCCGAAAGAGATTTCAATGTATCGAGTGTATTGCGAAATAAGTGCCGCGGAATAATTCTGATCCACTGCTTTATGGCACATCTCGTATTTAGTGCTAATCATCAAAAAATTGTGTTCCTAATCATTTTTTTTTTGGGTTGGGTTATTCTTAGGGATGTGTAAAAAATATGTAAATCATATATACTGTGGTAAATATTTGAAATCAAGATGAATATTTATAAAAAGGGATTTATTCGTTTTAGTAGGATTTCGGACATAATAAGGTTTTAATTTATCAAACTGATTGTTTTCTACTCTATTTATTATCAAAATATTACTTACAAAATCGTTGCTGCTGGACAATGAATTGAAGATGCATAAACTTCTACGTATCTCAATTTCAACTCTCTTGCGAAGGTCAGCTCTTGCCACTCTCTTATCTCGCTCACTTTCTCAGTTTTAATGTCTGTTGTTGCTTTCATCAAAATTATACATGAAGTTTTGTTTTTAGAGTCTTTTTACAAAACCAACATGATTCATATAGAATTTCAAAGGTATCGCTCGGTCGTCTTTCACATTGAAGCAATAATAACATTTTTTGTTGCACCAACTGACAGAAGAAAACATGATCATCCCTTCCATCGGATATCCTCAACATCGTGTACTCCACGCGCTAAGTTAGTACTTTCATGCACGAATTGAGCTCATTGAAGCCCGCCCTTACTACCCGTTCCCATGTAAAATCTCATAATTCGTTGTCACGAAAATCTTGTTTCATATTTCATGCTTTGACTCTTATTTACGATCAACATCTCCCTCGCATAAATAGCCCTTAATTTTCAGTTAATATGCTCGTTGTTTGGTTCGGCTGGTTTCTGCGCGAAAAAGAAATCTCATTACCCAAACACACACACCCATTCTTACGCTACGGAGTATTCGTTACCTCAAACCATTTGCCTCGATCGAAATTACAAATTTTTGCATGCGCTTGCATACCCGACCGAAAAATCAAATCTTTTCCTCGATTTACGAGCCACGCTCATGAACACTTATTCTCTATATCACATGCCACGAATCGCTAATTTACAGCTTCGGCGGTTTACTCGCGCTCGCACACCCATACCCACTTACCATTAATGTTGCTATAAGCCCCTCCCCATTCGCCGTCACGAACGCGGGTATTTGGGGTATTCGATGTGAGTGTCCTAATGTCCTAAGATTTTTGCCTTTTATATTGCGTTGCTGGTAATTTTTGCTAATCCACTCTGGGGTGGGGTTTTGCCTTACTTGCTAAGTTTTATTGCTTTTCGATACTTCGACATTGTTTATGTTTCACGGTTTCGGCACACTACATTTTGCGCTGGTACTTGACGGTTGGCTCTGTCTCCGCATGTGAATTGATTTGTCAATGGGCGTTTTACGATGCTGTTAGGAAGATAATTGAATGGTTGCTACTGGTTATTAAGATTTAAGGCATATGTTCTCTACGTTGTTATGGTTTTGGATGATTTTGTTAAGCTCATTGGTGCTTACTATTCTAACAAAGAGTGCTCGAATGATGGATTGATTTTATTTAATTGCATTCTGGAGGAAATCCCGAGATGAATATATTTCTTTCATACACAACTTCTCAATTACGTTGATATCAGTTCCATGAAACCATATTAACTTGATTGAGATATTGAGGGAAAATGATTCTTGCATACACAGACAATATTATTTTTGACATTTTTCTCATAGCGTTTTGTTAATAATATTTTTTTAAAGAAGAATGTATGTGATGTTTATACCGAGGTACATATTGCTATTGCAATGATCAAAAATTGTTACGAAAATATGATAGATTTCAAACGTTATGATTTAATTCGTTTGCCGATGGATTTTTTATTTTACTGGGTCAATTGATCGTGGAAGATTCGACGTTTCTATTCCATTATAATAAAAAAGATGTTTTAAATGTGGAACATGCGCTTTGCGATATTGGCCCGATTTTGTCTACCCCTCGATATTTATTTAACACATTCTCGGCTTGAAGTTATCTCGTCGCAATTTATTCACATTTTGCATTTAAAAGCTGCTTTGGATGAGTGATATGGTTGGAGTTTGTATACTATCTGGAAACCATGACAATAAGAACTACTTAGAATGCAAACATACCAAGGTTAATCCGCAGACTTTAACTGCATGGAGTTCGTAGATTACCTGGAATCCATGACATCAATAAGATCTACTTTGAGTGCAAACATACAAGAAGAAGGGGTCACACAAGTTGTTTATCCTTCGATAACTGCCTCCATTACGGAGGTTGATTCACAGACTTTGATTCTATGTAGTTTGTAGACTACTAGAACGAATGACAACAACAAGATTTACTTGGTGCCCAAGGAGGGTTTAATGAGTAGGACCAATGGCTGGGAGTCCCACACTTTAGTACACTGTCATGTGGTAGCTTGGCAACTACTACGTGTGGGGTGGGTCAGTAAATAATGCATTACTCATTGTAAAAAAAGACTACCTGGGATCCATGATCTACTTGGAGAGCTAACATACAATACAAAGGGGTCACACAACTTGTTTATCCTTCGATAACTGCCTCCATCGCGGGAGTTGATCCACAGACCTTTACTCTATTGATTTCGTAGACTACCTGGAACCCATCACAGCAACAAGAACTATTTGGAATGCAAGCATATATTAAGAAGGAGCCACATAACTTGTTTATTTTTCAATTACTGCCTCCATTACGGAGGTGGATCCACAGACCTTGACCCTAAGGAGTTCCATACTACCTGCCAGTCGCCCACGACAACTATCGAATTTGGAGCCTAAAAAAAGGAGCGTAAGAGGAGGGAGCATAAGAAGAGGTTCTTCAGCAAAATTTTCAAAATGAAGCAATTTGAAACGTGAAATTGTGCAATGGTAAAAGATTTACATAACATTGTTTTTTTTTCATGAGAGATTCAAAATTGTTCACAAAAAAATCAATAAATTATATTTGGTATTTTTACGATGGAAAATTTTAATTTCTCTCGGATTTTTTTATTGCGAATTTTACGTTTATAATTGTTAACAACTTGGTTTGTTGTACATTTAGAGTTAGACGTAAGGTTGTTTTAATCTACCGGAATTAGTAAACTATTCCAATTAGATCTCATCAATCGTTTCCAGAAAGTGCTTATTAATGAATTCCCCAAAGAGTTTCTAGAAGTAAATGAGATAGAATTCCTGAAGGAAATTTAAAAGAAATACTTAGAGGAACCATTGGAGAACTATTAACGAAATGTCTAAAAAAAACCCTAAAAGGACCTCCAAAGAAATTTTCAAAGGAATTTCTCACCACTTTTCTGAAAACATATCCACATTAATTCCAAAACGAATTCCTAAAGAAATTTTAGAAGGAATTCGTAAAGAGATTTCTAAAAGGTTGTTCAAGGAATTTACGGATATTTTTTGGAGAATGTTCTGAAGGAATTCCTCGAAGAAATTCATTTAGGAATTTTTGAAATGATTTCCGAAGGAATTCCTTAAGGAATTTCTGTAAGAATTGCCAAATAAATTTCCGTTGGAATTCCTCAAGTAATAACCTTGAAAAAATCCAAAGTAGTTCTCTGAGAAATTTCCGGAGCAATTCCAAAACAAAATCTCATTGAAATCCTAAATCAAATTTCCGAAGAAATTTGTAAAGGAATTTCCAAAGCAGTTCCAATATTTATTTCCTAAGGAATTTCTAAAACGATAACCCTAAAGAAATGTCCTAAAAAATTGCTGAAGAAATTTTCGAAGAAATTTTCGGAAGGAATTTCCGAAGATACTCAAAAAAAAAATAGAAATGAAAGGTACTCCCCATGGTACCAGGGCAGCAGGGACTATGTCCAAGGGCTTGACGATCTCTCCTCAGGTTGTGGGGCTTGCCTAGGATGTGGTGGGGTTTGACAGTGGACCCTGTTAAATTCCTATAAACAGCTGCATGTATCCGCAAGTAGGCCCCACCAAAGCGACCGTGTGCCGCTCAAAACGAACAAGACCAAGCCCTGGTGTCAGGTGGGACACAAAACAGACCTGACACGACGGCCCTTCGACGAGACAAGAGGTTTGCGCAGGCCCAATAAGCGGAAATAATACGACTCGATATAATCGGCAAAGACCTAGGCTCTGCACGCCGTATCGAATGACAACGGCCAACGATGCATAAACTTGGTAGTCCGAAGCACCTTCTTTCCTCGCAAAAATATCCAACGGAAAACCAAATCGACCACGTTCTAATCAACGGTAAATTCTTCTCAGATATCACGAACGTCCGCACTTACCGCAGTGCGAATATTGAATCCGACCACTGCACTACCTCGTTGCAGTATGCCTGTGCTCAAAACTCTCGACGGTGTACAACACGCGTCGAAGTCGGACGCCGCGGCTTAACACTGGGCGGCTACAAGACTAGCCCAAGATAGACTAGCCCAAGGATACGCACAGCAGCTGGAAGTGGCACTCCCAGCGGAAGAGCAGCTAGGCGCAGCGTCTCTTGAAGATGGCTGGAGAGATATTCGATCCGCCATTGGTAGCACCACAACCGCTGCACTTGGCACGGTGCTCCCGGATCAGAGAAACGACTGGTATGACGGCAACTGTGAGCTGTTAGTGGAAGCACGATATTAACAGGCGCGGAACAGACAAAACTCAATTTTCCGGAGCAAAAAGCGCCTGCAGGAAGATCGAGACCGTAAAGAGACGGAGCAACTGTACCGCACTAAAAACACACGAAAGTTCTATGAGAAGTTGAACCGATCACGTAAGGGTCATGTGCCACAGCCTGATATGTGTAAGGACATAAACGGGAACCTTCTTACGAACGAGCGTGAGGTGATCCAAAGGTGGCGGCAGCACTATGAAGAGCACCTGAATGGCGATGTGGCAGATAAAGATGGTGGTATGGTGATGGACCTGTGCGAACGCGCGCAGGTCATAATTCTACCGGCTCCGGATCTCCAGGAAATCCAGGAGGAGATTGGCCGGCTGAAGAACAACAAAGCCCCTGGGGTTGACCAACTACCAGGAGAGCTATTTAAACACGGTGGTGAGGCACTGGCTAGAGCGCTGCACAGGGTAATTACCAAGGTTTGGGAGGATGAGGTTCTGCCGCAGGAGTGGATGGAAGGTGTCGTGTGTCCCATCTACAGAAAGGGCGATAAGGGCGCCTACAAGGTACTCTCCCAAACTTTATGCCGTCGACTAGCACCAATTGCAAGAGAGTTCGTGAGGCAGTACCAGGCGTGTTTATGGGGAAACGCTTCACCACGGATCAGGTGTTCGCCATTCGTTCAAGTACTGCAGAAATGCCGCGAATACAACGTGCCCAGGCCCACACATCTTCTATTCATCGACTTCAAAGTCGCATATGATACAATCGATCGGGACCAGCTATGGCAGCAAATGCACGAACACGGATTTCCGGATAAACTGACACGGTTGATCAAAGCGACGATGGATCGGGTGATGTGCGTAGTTCGAGTTTCAGTGGCATTCTCGAGTCCCTTCGAAACACGGAGAGGGTTACGGCAAGGTGATGGTTTTTCGTGTCTGCTATTTAATATCGCTTTGCAAGGGGTAATACGAAGAGCAGGGATTAACACGAGTGGTACAATTTTCAATAAGTCCGTCCAGCTATTTGGCTTCGCCGACGACATAGATATTATGGCACGTAACTTTGAGAAGATGGAGGAAGCCTACATCAGACTGAAGAAGGAAGCCAAGCGGATCGGACTAGTCATCAACACGTCGAAGACGAAGTACATGATAGGAAGAGGTTCAAGAGAAGACAATGTGAGCCACCCACCGCGAGTTTGCATCGGTGGTGACGACATCGAGGTGGTAGAAGAATTTGTATACTTGGGCTCGCTGATGACTGTCGAAAATTATACCAGCAGAGAAATTCGGAGACGCATAGTGGCTGGAAATCGTACGTACTTTGGACTCCGCAAAACGCTCCGATCGAATAGAGTTCGTCGCCGTACCAAACTGACAATCTACAAAACATTCATTAGACCGGTAGTCCTCTACGGACATGAGACCTGGACGATGCTCGTGAAAGACCAACGCACCCTGCGAATTTTCGAAAGAAAAGTGCTGCGTACGATCTATGGTGGGGTGCAGATGGCGAACGGTATGTGGAGGAGGCGAATGAACCACGAGTTGCATCAGCTGTTGGGAGAACCATCCATCGTTCACACCGCGAAAATGGGAAGACTGCGGTGGGCCGGGCACGTAGCCAGAATGCCGGACAGTAATCCGGTGAAAATGGTTCTCGACAACGATCCGACGGGAACAAGAAGGCGAGGTGCGCAGCGGGCAAGGTGGATCGATCAGGTGGAAGATGACTTGCGGACCCTCCGTAGACTGCGTGGTTGGCGACGTGTAGCCATGGACCGAGCCGAATGGAGAAGACTCTTATATACCGCAAAGGAAACTTCGGCCTTAGTCTGAATAAATAAATAATAAATCACAATTCCAATAAACATTAATGGATAATGTTTTGATAATTGTGTAATTTTTATTCGAAAACTTTGTATTGAGCATAATATGCATGGTGATCAGTAAATCAAAACCTATTGAATCCTGTTACTACAACCAGCACTGTGTATGAAGAGCTGTAGGACAGAGTAGAGTGAGTGATTAACATCCAGAACCTAAAGGTTCGGAGGACTCTATTTAAGAGGCATAACGCCTTTTTCCTAAGAACTAAATAGCTGCGTTGCAAGAGGCTTGGAAGTCTCCTTCCAAGCAGCTCGTAAGCTTCCTTCCGTGAGGCTCCAAAGCTTCCTTCCGAGATGCTCCAAAGCTTCCTTCCGAGATGCTCCAAAGCTTCCTTCTGAGAGGCTCCAAAGCTTCCTTCTGAGAGGCTCCAAAGCTTTCTTTCAAGAGACTCGGAAGCCTCCTTTCAAGAGGCTCGGAAGCCTCCTTTCAAGAGGCTCGGAAGCCTCCTTTCAAGAGGCTCGGAAGCCTCCTTTCAAGAGGCTCGGAAGCCTCCTTTCAAGAGGCTCGGAAGCCTCCTTTCAAGAGGCTCAGGCCTCCTTTCAAGAGGCTCAGGCCTTCTTTCAAGAGGCTCAGGCCTCCTTTCAAGAGGCTCAGAAGCCTCCTTTCAAGAGGCTCAGAGCCTCCTTTCAAGAGGCTCAGCCTCCCTTTCAAGAGGCTCAGAGCCTCCTTTCAAGAGGCCCAGAAGCCTCCTTTCAAGAGGCTCAGAAGCCTCCTTTCAAGAGGCTCAGAAGCCTCCTTTCAAGAGGCCTCAGAAGCCTCCTTTCAAGAGGCTCAGAAGCCTCCTTTCAAGAGGCTCAGAAGCCTCCTTTCAAGAGGCTCAAGCCTCCTTTCAAGAGGCTCAGAAGCCTCCTTTCAAGAGGCTCAGAGCCTCCTTTCAAGAGGCCTCAGAAGCCTCCTTTCAAGAGGCTCAAGCCTCCTTTCAAGAGGCCTCAGAGCCTCCTTTCAAGAGGCCTCGAAGCCTCCTTTCAAGAGGCCTCAGAAGCCTCCTTTCAAGAGGCTCAGAAGCCTCCTTTCAAGAGGCTCAGAAGCCTTCTTTCAAGAGGCTCAGAAGCCTCCTTTCAAGAGGCTCAGAAGCCTCCTTTTAAGAGGCTCCGAAGCCTCCTTTCAAGAGGCTCAGAAGCCTCCTTTCAAGAGGCTCAGAAACCTCCTTTCAAGAGGCCTCAAGCCTCCTTTCAAGAGGCTCCGAAGCCTCCTTTCAAGAGGCTCAGAAGCCTCCTTTCAAGAGGCTCAGAGGCCTCCTTTCAAGAGGCTCAGAAACCTCCTTTCAAGAGGCTCAGAAGCCTCCTTTCAAAAGGCTCAGAAGCCTCCTTTAAAGAGGCTCAGAAGCCTTCTTTAAAGTGGCTCAGAAGCCTCCTTTCAAGAGGCTCAGAAGCCTCCTTTCAAGAGGCTCAGGAAGCCTCCTTTCAAGAGGCCTGGAAGCCTCCTTTCAAGAGGCTCGGAAGCCTCCTTTCAAGAGGCTCGGAAGCCTCCTTTCAAGAGGCCCGGAAGCCTCCTTTCAAGAGGCCCGGAAGCCTCCTTTCAAGAGGCCCGGAAGCCTCCTTTCAAGAGGCTCGGAAGCCTCCTTCAGAGAGGCTCGGAAGCCTCCTTTAGAGAGGTTCGGAAGCCTCCTTTAGAGAGGTTCGGAAGCCTCCTTTCAAGAGGCTCGGAAGCCTCCTTTAGAGAGGTTCGGAAGCCTCCTTTAGAGAGGTTCGGAAGCCTCCTTCCAAGAGGCTCGGAAGCCTCCTTCCAAGAGGCTCGGAAGCCTCCTTTCAAGAGGCTCGGAAGCCTCCTTTCAAGAGGCTCGGAAGCCTCCTTTCAAGAGGCTCGGAGGCCTCCTCGGAAGTTTTAAAAAGTATCCAGAGTATGCATAAACTTAATTTGAATTGGAAAGCTTCACGGAACAGCAAAAATTTCAGACAATTTTTGGATTAGTTTTTAGGCCCTTTTTTCATACTTATGCGTCATGCTTATTTCCATTTACAGCGCAAAAATAGGGGGTACCTCAATGAATGTAAAAGCTCGAAGGGGTACCTGTCAACAAAAAGGTTGAGAACCGCTGATCTAACCTACTGTCCCTTTCCCGTAAGAATCACTGAAATGCAGAGGATCCCTTGGTCTCTTGTAGCAATGACTGTCCCTCTGTAATAATGATTTTCCCAACTTCCGTCGCCCAATACTAAATTGACTGTGAGGACGTGGCCGACAAAGATATTGGTCTGGAATTGATGAAACTCCAAAACATAAACGTACAGTGCAGTGATAATAGTTGTGTAATCCCAAGATGGCTATTCAATTTAGTAATTTGACTTTTTTGACCAATTGACCGCTCAAACCGAACGATTCTCGGCCAAAGGGCATTTTCGGTCCATTGAGCTATTAAGCCAACCGATTTCTTCAGCCCAAAGAACTGTTTGACTAAATGACCAAATGTCTAGATGGGCTCCGGCCAAATGGCTGACGACATATTCGGAAAAACGACTTTCCGCCTTGTGGCCGTCGGCCCAATAGCTTTCTGCCAAATGACTTTTTCCGTAGCCCTTTTCCGTTCAAAAATTCTATTTCAATGAGAAATTCCGAAATCCTTTTAAATTTCCATCCGAAGCTTTTCTTAGCTTCTCTGAAGTTTCAAAACACATAACGTTGGGACTAATAGGGAAATCCAACGGAAATTCTAGTGAATATAAGGAACTCTCGCGGAAAATTCTGCGGACTTCTTCGAATTTGAATCAGCGTGGAAAATTAAAGATCAACGGCGTGAAAAATTTCAAATGGCAGCGTGCCGATGTAAAAATGTCGTCGACACCGGTGTGCCAAAAACTGTCAGCGGCGGTGGCGTGGCGCAGCGGCGCACACCTCTAGTTCCATGTGGTTGAAAGTTTTGATCGTCCTCTGTTATCAGTAGAGATGGGCAAAACGGATCACTTTGATGAACGGATCAGATCTGGATCATTCATTCTAATGATCCGGATCTTTCAACCGGATCGGATCCTTAGAACAAAACGTAAGGAGAATGCAAAAAAAGTGAAACCTTCATCATTTTGGCTCACACTTTTGAACCGTACTGACAATAACTTTACCCTTTCTTGTTTACAAGCGTATGGATTATAAAGAATGAACTTTTTATTTTATATTTCCTTACAAATGGAGTGGGAGCTCGATTTCCGCCCTAGTAAGAAGAAATTTTTTCTTAAAGAATAAAATTTTTCACTGATCCACTGAGTGTTGTGTAAATGTCTTGCCCGGTGATGCCAGGTGTTAAGTAACACATTCTGTGCAACCTCTGGTTGAAGACGGTGATTCTGTCTTAATAACCTTGTAATTCTTTACACTGTACGAGATTCTTCCTGAATTAAGCAAAGTAAAAGTGTTCTCCGCTGTTGAAGCTGTTAAAAGTGTCTCCCATGTGATACTCGATGAACCCAGCAGCAAGCTTACTGCGTCTTTCACTCCTTTTTGCGACATCGGTGGACGACTTCTTTACGTTATATCCCCTGCCCCAGAGATTTTCCAGAATGACCTCCAGAAAATTATTGATGGTGTTAGAAAAGTCAATGAAATTCTGATTTTCGTCGTGGGAAACACCTTTGAAGATTGATCGATCTTCCACTTTGGCTGAAGCAGCACAACGTTTCAAAACTAAATTAGTTAAAGATGTGTGAAACCTCAGTTAGGTTCTATAGACGGATCCAAGATGAATACACCACTAGGTGTTCCAATCTGCCAAATTCACGATTCAGCCATCTTGGATTTTAGTATGGGAGAGCCAGCCGGTTTGTTTATGTTTTGCACCGAAAATGAATTTTTCACCTCCGCCTTCTTCTCGTCCATAAATTGGACAGACTGCAACACCTAGCTGTGTATTCATCTTGGACGGATCAAGGTCTGAAGATGAACGTGGACAAAGTGATTGCTATTCGCGGTTATCCGTCCCCTTTGAATTGGAAAGAAAATCATAGATTTATCAGTATGGTAAATTAGCTGTCAGCTAATCTTATTTAATTTTATTTAAATTCAAGTGTCAACTAATTTGACTAATTTGGGAATATTGATTTGAGGGTTCATTCCATAGCTTTGGACTTCGGTGGGGCAATCGGAATTCGAAATGATTATATCGATGATGACTGTTATTTCGATATTCTTCGATTTCATGACTTAGGCAACCATTATTGATTGCAATTAGCCAGATATAAGGGTGTCAGAAGTCTGAATCGTCTAGTCCAGAAACGCTAATGAAAACTGTCACCGATGAGTCATAACTTTGACCGTTTTGACTCATCCGCATTCAAATTGATGTTCTTTTATTCCATCAATATTGTTATCGTCGTTCGTATCAAAATCATTCAATCGTACTAATTGATATGCATCGTTTACTTTATTATCGATGGTCGCAGCATATTAATCATTTCATTTTACTACCCACCGAACGCTCTGGGACATGTCCTACGCTGCCTGTCGCAGTTCATCGACGGGCAAAAAAAAGAACACATAGAACTCGCGTAATTTTAATGACAACGAACGTCGAGCTAATGGCAATCCATCCTGCGGCATTATTGTTGCGTGTTGTGTGGTGGGGAGCATTCTTGTTTGCACAATGTTCTATGATTAGTGATTAAGGTCTCATCGCGATGGAACCAGAAGCTCTCGCATTACCAGAAGAACATAACCCGTCATCGTCGCCGCTGCCACCGCCGATGTCGTCGTCATCGTAAGAGGTCAATAAAACATTTTACGATTCCAGCGGCTCCACGATACACGAGAGTGGCGCTTCCCCGTTCTAATCGGCACATCGGCAAGTCAAAACCCGCGTAATTTGTGTGAGCTACTGGCTATGGGCGGGGAGCAACCCTTGAACTCCAAGCCAACGACGACGAGGAAAAATGTTAAAACCAGTAAATCTTTGGCGACAAACACTCCGTTGGATACCAACGAATTAATGCTGGTACAACATCGGAATAAAATTTTAATAGTTGTTATCATCAGGGTCGGAGTTGCAGGCGGTGAAAATTTCTGCGGATCGCTCGAAAAATCTCATATGTGTTGGATGAAATGCGGAACTAGCAGTACTCGTATTAGACTGTTTCTCAACGTTTTTGTCCATCACGTAGTCGGATAACAACCGGAATAACAACCTTTAGAAAAGCCATAAGAATCTGCAATAATGCCGAATATTCTTCTAAAAATTCGGCCCTGAGAATCAGGGTAGTAGCTTCCTGGGCATGTCGCTTCCTAGCTCGGAAGCTTATCCGCTTCCGACTAGAACCATGTAATCAAAGTAAAAGCAACAAATTATAAGACCGCAGTATACATCATAAACCACCGCAGAGTTTTACAGCATTTCACTTACAATAATAAGTTTGAGAAATGGCTGCATCCACAAGTTCTAACAGTTCCGCGCGCTATTCGGCCGAATTATGGCCGCTAATTTGCTACTCTGCTTTTATTACCGCAACCATCGTAACTCCCTCTCCTTCCCATCAGTTGCCGCCCCATGCATACATCCATACAAAACGAGCATATCAAGGGTTTGATTTACGATTAGCCTACGCTGCCTCGGCGCTACCGACCCACCGAAGGAGCTCCGCCGAAAGGACACAATTAATTGTTCCGTTGTTATCTGCACACGATAAATATTTATAAACGAAAACGGAACGCGGCCTAATATTGAAGTTTTAGATAGTTGCGCAGACGACGGCAATTTAGTGGATGTTCCGAGCAGAAAAGATGCATACATAAATATAACAATGGTGGCGTAATATCATGTTTTGCTGGGATCAGATGTTGCCGCCGTTGGAGATGGCCCCGCAGCCTTTTTATTTTATTGTTTGGAAATTTGTGTATAACGATGTATTTGCAAATGGAAAACAATATTAGAAATTTATTCGACATTTTCCACCATACATTTTGTTTATTAATAAATTGGGTGCTTCCATAACTAGCAGAGAGATCTTTTATAGGCATATTGCAATATGGTCTCATACAAGGCTCTGAATCGTGGTACTCTGATTCATATAGGTGACCTCAATTCTCTCGGCGCAATCAACAAAAATGATGATGGAATACAGAAGAGATCGACTCAACTTTCTGGCGAAGCAGACTGGATTCCTAATTCATCATCTTCTCCTATGGCTCTACATTCCAACTGAAGCTTGATCTACTTTCAAACTTAATATTCTATTGATATTTTCGCAGTTAGTAATTGAAAACGTTCCTACATATGCTTACCATTGCATGATTATATGCAACTCATGTGTGGAAAACACAATAGATACACTACGCCCAGGGAGTCCAGAATAAAGTCCACCCGAAAACTTCCTTGAACAGACCGAGAATCGAACTCATCGCGTCCGGATTGGCAATTTTATGCGTCTTCGCTCGCTATGCTAATTGGAGACCCCGTGCGAATTAAATTGGGAAGAAAATAATTCCACATTTTGAATAAATGGACAAACGAAAAGCCATGATATGGTGATGGCCGATAGATTGAAATGGCTATTGGAGCAAAAAGGTCGGAAGAACGGAAATGTTGTTATCACCATGGCTTTGATTACTCAGTGCATTGTGGAGTCCGGATATGATCACAGAAGATACAACACTGATACAACACAATACCGCCGTATCCTTATTCTACGACGTACTCTTCGGCATAATCAGTACCCAAGCAGCACAAGTTAAACAAATCTGGTCGCAACAATTTAGTTGAAGATACGGTTTTTTTTTGGCGTTACATCCTATAGGAGTAAAAAACGATCTGTGGGTAATATCTGTGACATAACAGCGAAGTGGACGTAGGACTTGAAAATGGCCGTGGTTCTGAAGAGATGTAATTTTGTCAAAATCTATCACATAATATAATTTGGTTAAATAATTGTTGATATTAGCATAATCATCACGGTAATGCAGCCCTGGTAAGGCGGCATACCGAAAAACTAACCCCAAAAAACTTAATCGAAAATACAGGATTGAACAGTCGACATTTCTCAGAAAACCTTGATGTGAGGACCTTCCCAGGTCCAAATATCGATTCTGGTAGGGCGTAAGATGGTTTGATATGGAGTGCCAAAGAGCGACAGATGAGAAAAACTAGGCCTGGGGGCAGCAGGGACAGCAGGAACAGCATGATGTCCAAGGGCTTGATGACCCCTCGCCAGCTGTCTGCGAGTCAGGGAGAACTGCCTAGGGCGTGGTGGGATTTAGCAGTGGGCTCTGCTAAAATCCTCCCAAAAAACCACAAGTGCCCGTAAGCGGACTCTATCAAAGCGACTGTGTGCCGCTTCAAAGCACAAGCCCAGGGAGGAGTGCCAACTGGCATGTGGAGTGTCCCTACTTCGGTAGGGTAGTGCGTGAGCTGCTTCGGCAGGGAGTGAGTGATCTGTTTGTGCTGAGGCAGGAGTGTCATAGCGAGTCGCCGCCGCTATGGCCACCTCGAAGCGCAGCAGAAGTCTGAGTATGGACTGCACATGCTAAGGTAAGAGTGTCGTAGCGTAGTATCGTTGATTAGTCCCCACATACCGCTATCGACACCTCGAGGCATGGCAGTGGAGTGTTAGAATAAGTTGTGGAGTGTACCTACTTCGGTAGGGTAGCGCGTGAGCTGCTTCGGCAGGGAGTGAGTGATCTGGTTGTGCTGAGGCAGGAGTGTCATAGCGTGTCTCCGCCGCTATTGTCACCTCAAAGCGCAGCAGAAGTCTGAGTATGGACTGCACATGCTGAGGCAGGAGTCGAGGTATCCCATCGACACCTCGAGGCATTGCAGTGGAGTGTTAGAGTGAGCACCCGAAAAGGGTCACATGGAGCGAATGGTCTTTGGAGAAGCTGCTTCGGCGGCAGGGTAGCAGTGGGTTGTACCCACACACCTACAGTTGTGCACATGTGGTGCATGGGGAGTGTCCCTGCTTCGGCAGGGTAGCGTATGGTCTGCTTCGGCAGTGGTGTGATTGATCTGCTCGTGCTGAGGCAGAGTGTCGTAGCGCAATATCTGTAGGCCCAGGCAGTTACCGCTATTGACACCTCGAGGCATGGCAGCGGAGCGTCCGGGAGAGCATCCAAGTAAGACTCAAATGGAGTGAATGGGGTGCGAGCACCCAAGTCAGTCTCGCGTGGGACGAGTGCCTGTGTGAGCGATAATGAGTGAGTACGCTTAGTACTGCCGTCCCCCCAGAAGTAGTACTGCGAGGTAGTTCCTGGGGAAACGATGGTGGAGCCCAAGGGAGTTTAGTCGGTATTACCGGTATGGTCGAGTCCGACACTCCAGTACACTTCCGTGTGGTAGTTTGGCAACTACAATGCACGTGTACTGGGTTAGTGTGTAAATGCATTCTCCCTTGTAAAAAAAAAAAAAAGAAACAGTGGGACAGGCAGTGTAGTTCGCCTCCGCGCGGTGCTCGCTGGAAACGATGTTGAAGAGCTAGGCGGCTAAATAGACTACGATGACGGGAGCGCTGATTAACGCATTGAGACTGATGTCAGTTAAGTCTCAATTACGGTTCTGGCAGGCGCGAGTTAACTATGTTGCCACCCGGAGTCCACAACATTCTTGTCGGAGTCAGCAGAAACGATGCACATCGCAACCGCGATCAATAGGTCAGTCGATCGGACTTGGGACCCATCGAGTAAAGTGCTGAAGCAGCAGTATCGAGTGTGGCCATCGGTTAGGAGTTAAGTAAGGTAGTACAATAAAGTTAGTCTTAGTCTAGCAGTAAGTGAAGAGTGTTCTTTTTTAAAAAGAAAATCCAAAAGCAAATTATTCAAATGGCGCCCGAATAGGGACCTCCGCGTGTGGTAACTGTATAGTGTTAGTGTTAATAAGATCGTATAAAAAGTGGGGTGCAAAAAATCTTAAAAAGTGATATATCACCAAATCCGTAGTTGGTTCAAAGAGCCAAGCATTCACATCTCCGGTTCAACGAGCCCTCATCACAGAAGACGAAGCGAAAATCAGGACACAGCAGCAGACGCTCGATCGCTATCAGGGACCAGAGTAGCAGCCATCTGTAAAACGGATCACCCCGAAGTAGCTGCCTGATTTTCCCCCACTAGGAGCGAAGGCCCAACCACTCTAGCAGACTCAACCCAAAAAGTCCAACTATGCTGTTGTTGGCATTAATGTAAGTAACACATTTTTATTAATCACAATCCTCATACAAAGTGCAAGTTAACATATAAAATTGTGAAAGAACAGTGAAATTTAAATTTGTGTAAATTAAAAAATAATAGTTTTCTAAAAGTTTGTGTTAATTTCGAAGAGACAAAAATCAAAATCAGAATGCCCCCTGTAGTTCCACCAGCGGTCGCAGAAATGACCACTCAGCAGTTTCTCGAGTTGGGAAAAGTAGCGGACCTTGTCCGTGATTTAAGATCTTTCAACGGCGATCCAACCAGACTCGTCGACTGGTTGTCCGACGCTGAATCCCTCTTAGAAACATACAAGCAAAACGTAGCTACTAATGTACAACAGAGTGTATTAGAAAGAATTATCCGCCGAAAAATAGAAGGGGAAGCTGCGGATGTACTTAACGCAAATAATATTCGGTTCGATTGGACAGAAATTAAAAATACTTTGATCCTTTACTATAGGGATCAAAGAGATATTAAAACATTAGACTATCAACTTACGTCAACTAAAAAATCTCCCGATGAAACTCTAAATAGTTATTATAGCAGGGTAAATGAATTACTATCTTTAATTATAGTTCAAGTGCAAACGGACGATAAAATGAAACTTAATGCCGCAGCACATATTGATTACTTGCTGGACAGGACAGAAAGTGTGGAAAAGCGGGCATCGAGCGGCTACCTTCTACCAAAGCTGTGGCACCACCAACGAGCTGGGAACCGGCTTCATAGTACTGGGTAGGATGCGCCAACGCGTGATTGGGTGGCAGCCAATCAACGCAAGGATGTGCAAGCTGAGGATTAAAGGCCGTTTCTTCAACTACAGCATCATCAACGTGCACTGCCCACACGAAGGGAGACCCGACGACGAGAAAGAAGCGTTCTACGCACAGCTGGAGCAGACATACGATGGATGCCCACTGCGGGACGTCAAAATCGTCATCGGCGACATGAACGCACAGGTAGGAAGGAAGAAAATGTATAGACCGGTCATCGGACCGGATAGTCTGCACACCGTATCGAATGACAACGGCCAACGATGCATAAACTTCGCAGCCTCCCGCGGAATGGTAGTCCGAAGCACCTTCTTTCCCCGCAAAAATATCCACAAGGCCACATGGAGATCACCTAACCAAGAAACGGAAAACCAAATCGACCACGTTCTAATCGACGGTAAATTCTTCTCCGACATCACGAACGTCCGCACTTACCGCAGTGCGAATATTGAATCCGACCACTACCTCGTTGCAGTATGCCTGCGCTCAAAACTCTCGACGGTGTACAACACGCGTCGAAGTCGGACGCCGCGGCTTAACATTGGGCGGCTACAAGACGGTAGACTAGCCCAAGAATACGCGCAGCAGCTGGAAGTGGCACTCTCAACGGAAGATCAGCTAGGCGCAGCATCTCTTGAAGATGGCTGGAGAGATATTCGATCCGCCATTGGTAGCACCGCAACCGCTGCACTTGGCACGGTGCCCCCGGAGCAGAGAAACGACTGGTATGACGGCGAATGTGAGCAGTTAGTGGAAGAGAAGAATGCAGCATGGGCGAGATTGCTGCAACACCGCACGAGGGCGAACGAGGCACGATATAAACAGGCGCGGAACAGACAAAACTCGATTTTCCGGAGGAAAAAGCGCCAGCAGGAAGATCGAGACCGTGAAGAAACGGAACAACTGTACCGCGCTAATAACACACGAAAGTTCTATGAGAAGTTAAACCGTTCACGTAAGGGCCACGTGCCACAGCCCGATATGTGTAAGGACATAAACGGGAACCTTCTTACGAACGAGCGTGAGGTGATCCAAAGGTGGCGGCAGCACTACGAAGAACACCTGAATGGCGATGTGGCAGACGAAGATGGTGGTATGGTGATGGACCTGGGAGAACGCGCGCAGGACATAATTCTACCGGCTCCGGATCTCCAGGAAATCCAGGAGGAGATTGGCCGGCTCAAGAACAACAAAGCCCCTGGGGTTGACCAACTACCAGGAGAGCTATTTAAACACGGTGGTGAGGCACTGGCTAGAGCGCTGCACTGGGTCATTACCAAGATTTGGGAGGAGGAAGTTTTGCCGCAGGAGTGGATGGAAGGTGTCGTGTGTCCCATCTACAAAAGGGCGATAAGCTGGATTGTAGCAACTACCGCGCAATCACATTGCTGAACGCCGCCTACAAGGTACTCTCCCAAATTTTATGCCGTCGACTAGCACCAACTGCAAGGGAGTTCGTGGGGCAGTACCAGGCGGGTTTTATGGGCGAACGCTCCACCACGGACCAGGTGTTTGCCATTCGCCAAGTACTGCAGACATGCCGCGAATACAACGTGCCCACACATAATCTATTCATCGACTACAAAGCCGCATATATGATACAATCGATCAAGACCAGCTATGGCAGCTAATGGACGAACACGGATTTCCGGATAAACTGACACGGTTGATCAAAGCGACGATGGATCGGGTGATGTGCGTAGTTCGAGTCTCAGGGGCATTCTCGAGTCCCTTCGAAACCCGCAGAGGGTTACGGCAAGGTGATGGTCTTTCGTGTTTGCTATTCAACATCGCTTTGGAAGGTGTAATACGAAGAGCAGGGATTAACACGAGTGGTACAATTTTCAATAAGTCCGTCCAGCTATTTGGTTTCGCCGACGACATAGATATTATGGCACGTAACTTTGAGAAGATGGAGGAAGCCTACATCAGACTGAAGAGGGAAGCTAAGTGGATCGGACTAGTCATCAACACGTCGAAGACGAAGTACATGATAGGAAGAGGTTCAAGAGAAGACAATGTGAGCCACCCACCGCGAGTTTGCATCGGTGGTGACGAAATCGAGGTGGTAGAAGAATTTGTGTACTTGGGCTCACTGGTGACTGCCGAAAATGACACCAGCAGAGAAATTCGGAGACGCATAGTGGCTGGAAATCGTACGTACTTTGGACTCCGCAAGACGCTCCGATCGAATAGAGTTCGCCGCCGTACCAAACTGACAATCTACAAAACGCTAATTAGACCGGTAGTCCTCTACGGACACGAGACCTGGACGATGCTCGTGGAGGACCAACGCGCACTTGGAGTTTTCGAAAGGAAAGTGCTGCGTACCATCTATGGTGGGGTGCAGATGGCGGACGGTACGTGGAGGAGGCGAATGAACCACGAATTGCATCAGCTGTTGGGAGAACCATCCATCGTTCACACCGCGAAAATCGGACGACTGCGATGGGCCGGGCACGTAGCCAGAATGTCGGACAGTAACCCGGTGAAAATGGTTCTCGACAACGATCCGACGGGCACAAGAAGGCGAGGTGCGCAGCGGGCAAGGTGGATCGATCAGGTGGAAGATGACTTGCGGACCCTCCGTAGACTGCGTGGTTGGCGACGTGTAGCCATGGACCGAGCCGAATGGAGAAGACTCTTATATACCGCACAGGCCACTTCGGCCTTAGTCTGAATAAATAAATAAATACATATTGATTACTTCCGAGATAAAGCATTAGACGCTTTTATCAGAGGTCTTGACAAAACGTTGAGTATTTTATTGAAAAGCACTAAACCTCAGTCCTTAGGACAAGCTTACAATTTTTGCGTGGAGTACTTCAATATGGATCTTAGATCCGCTCCCTACCGAAACGAGTTTGGTGGTCAGTCTACTCCCAAACCACGTGATCCACCCAAATTGCCTCCTAGGATGAACACACCACAAACCAGATTATTCGCATTTCCACCAGTACCGCCACGAAGACCTCCACCAATCAACCCATTTTATAATCGTTTTCCACCCCAAAGGCCATTCCCCCAGAATCATATTGCACCTCCAAGGCCAAATCCGTTTTCTCAAAACCCTTTCAGACAAAATCTAAACCCACAGAGAAACCCGTTTCATAATTCGTTTAAACCCGAACCAATGGAAGTTGACACCAGTCAACAAACAAAAATTCTAGATTACGGTAACAGACCAATAATGAATTTAAAGCGCCCATATCCATCAGCACAATTCCAACCCATCAAAAGGCAAGCTCATCCACTTGAAGGTATGCATGATTACTATGATGATACCGATTTATACAGTTATGGCTATTTTGATGAACAGTACTGGAACGATGGTTCCTATGACAGCTCATATGACCAACCGCCTCAACACGACGTTGAAATAGGAGAACCATCTGGAGTCAATGTGCCAGAACCTCCATCGTCTGACTCACAATCAGCAAATTTTTTAGAATGGCTCCCCCGTTGGTAACACCAACGATGCCATATATTAATTTAAAACTAACATTGGCGATTTCCTTTTCTTATTGACACTGGAGCGAATATCAATCTCATACATCCAATGCTGGCAAATAATTACTCATTGGCAAAGCCATATCATTTTACAGCGAATGGTATCGCAAGTGCTAATGGTAAATTCGATGCTAACACTGCGATTGACATTGAATTTTTCAGACCCAAAATTAATTTCCAAGCTCAATTTTTACTTCATGATTTTCATCCATTCTTCCATGGTATAATAGGAACCGGAATATTAAATGCACTTGATGCGAAAATTGACCTCGGTAATAAAACTCTCCAACTTAGGAAAGACGATGACTGCTTGTCAATACCGCTTTTACAATATTCCCCTATAGCTAAAATAACTTCAGACAACCCCCAACATAATGAAACTAACGAGGTTCAAGCAACTTTCCAACCAAACAGTATATCAGACGACGTCACACCTCATTCAAAATCCGCCACCGGACAAATGTTTAGAACGTCTCATCTTTCTCCCAATGAAAAGATAGGCTTCTCGAGGTACTGAATCAGCACGACCAAGTGTTCCATAAACCAGATGAAAATCTGACTTGTAGCACTGTAGTTCAATGCACTATTAACACCATTGATGATACCCTATTCACCAGAGAGTTTACCCATATCCAGCTGCATATGCTGAAGAGGTGAACAAACAGGTGGATAAACTTTTGAACGATGGTATAATAAGACCATCGCGATCCGCTTGGACATCTCCGGTATGGATTGTTCCAAAAAATCCGATGCCTCAGGAGAGAAAAATTTCGGATGGTAATCGACTACCGTAAATTAAATGAAAGAACTATTTCGGACAGATATCCGATGCCCGAAATAAATTACGTAATTGATCAATTGAAGGATCAACAATATTTTGTCACTCTTGATTTAGCCTCTGGTTTTCACCAGATAAAAATGAAGGAGAACGACATCGAGAAAACTGCATTCTCGATTAATAATGGCAAGTACGAATTTACTCGTATGCCATTTGGACTAAAAAATGCTCCCGCAATATTTCAACGAGCAATCGATGATGTATTAAGGAAGTACATTGGAAAAATTTGTTACGTCTATATTGACGACGTTATTATTTTTGGCAAAACTCTCGATGAAACGCTACTGAACTTAGAGTTAATTTTGAAAGCTTTGAATGAAGCTAACTTAAAAGTCCAGCTAGACAAATCAGAATTTTTACAGAAAGAGATCGAGTTCCTTGGATACACTATCACATCGGACGGTATCAAACCAAATTCAAAGAAAATTGAAGTGATCGAAAATTTTCCAGAACCAGCAACGATCAAACAGCTAAGATCATTCTTGGGAATGACTGGATATTACAGACGATTTGTAAAAGATTTTGCAAAGATTGCAAAACCTCTTACAAACCTTTTAAGAGGGGAGGGAGTTACTTCCAATAAAAAAATAAAATTAGACGAAAATGAGAAATCTTGTTTCAGGAAGATGAGAAGCATTTTATCTTCCTCAGACATATTGATTTATCCTGATTACAAAAACACATTTTTACTTACGACGGATGCATCCGACTTTGCCATCGGAGCAGTTATATCTCAAGGTGAAACAGGTAAAGATAAACCCATCCACTTTGCCTCTAGAACTCTTTCTAAGTCCGAAGAAGGATATTCGGTACCAGAGAAAGAGATGTTAGCCATTTATTGGGCCCTACAAACTTTTAGGAACTACCTATATGGTACCAAAGTAAAAATATTAACAGATCACCAACCGCTAACATTTGCGTTGTCAGCTAAAAATACGAATGCGAAGTTGAAGCGCTGGAAAGCGTACCTAAACGAGCATGACCATATTATCGAAAACAAACCTGGCAAGAGCAATGTTGTGGCTGATGCTCTTAGTCGTATAGTTTATTCGATGACCGGCACGCAGCACTCGGCTGAAGAAAGCGACCATTTCTACATAAAATCCACGGAAGCCCCAATAAATGTATTCAGACACCAGGTGATTCTGAAACAAGGTCCACCACGAATCATTACTGAAACACCATTTGAAAAATTCATTAGAATCAATATTCAAATTCCAGATACGAAAATTCTCTTTTGCAGGTATTAAAAAATCATTTTGATACTAATAAGTTAAACGGAATTTTAACAACTGAGGAAATAATGGGAAAATTGCAAGAAGTATATAGAAAGCATTTTGGACATACAAGGTCATTAAAAATCCGTTTTTCTCAACATCAATTGATTGACATCAAGCAAGAAGATGAGCAATGGGACGTAATTCGGAAAGAACACCATCGTGCACATAGAGGTGCCGAAGAAAATAAATTACAACTTTTAAGGAAGCTTTACTTTCCAAAGCTTTCTCAAAAGGTTCATGACTTCACAACCAATTGTAAAATTTGCCATGAAAATAAATATGATCGTAGTCCGATCAAATATCCCCTCCAAGAAACCCCCATTCCTAAATCCGCTTTCGAGATAGCCCATATAGATATCCTTTTTCTCGAAAACGAAACATTCCTGACGTACATTGACAAGTTTTCTAAATTTGCACAAATCAGACCAATATCCTCCAGAGCAGCTGTTGACTTGATTCCGGCAATTAAAGACATATTGACTAAATACAAAACTCCTGACGTACTAGTTATGGACGGAGAAAAATCCTTTGCAACAGGCGAACTAATAAATTTCTATAATACGCATGGAATACAAACATACATTACGGCCACTGGACGTAGTGAAATGAACGGTATTGTTGAACGTTTCCATTCGACAATTCTAGAAATTTATAGGATCACCAAAGCCGAAAATCCTAATACAAACCTCCATGACCTCCTTATCCTTTCCTTGACTAAATACAATAATACGATACACAGTTCGACAAAACATACTCCACTGGAAGTCATTTTGCCTTCTGCAAGAAGTCCTTCCATTATTAATGACGTTCATAGAAACTTGATCCAGAAACAGAAAAAAGACCTCGAATATCATAATAAAAACAGGAAAGCAGTTGACCCAGAAACAAACCAAGAAGCTTACGAAAAGACAAGACAACGAATAAAACACAAACCTCGGTTCAAAAAAATTAAAATTGACAAAGTTAATAAGAGTACAGTGACAACCCAGGAAGGCAGACGAATTCACAAAGACGACATTAAAATAAGACAATTAAAGTAACGTATAGTCTCCTTCATTCTAGGCTTTGGACATTCGAACTTTCCGTAACTCAGACGATAACTATACAAAAACTAGATGGACAACCTTTAATTTTGCTTGACCATGGAACTGGACGAATTCAAAACGGATCATATTATTATATTCATCATTTTAATATTTCTTCTATTCGAATATATGTAGACATATTAAAGAATCAGTTTGAGGATTTGCAGAAAAATCAATTTTCATCTATTGTACTTAATCAATTCAATTACATAGATATGCTCCTTCAGAGAATAACACCTATTCGACGGCAAAAAACGCTGGGATAGAGTAGGCACTATTTGGAAATACATAGGAGGTACCCCAGACGCCGATGATTTGAAACTAATTAACTCCTCCATAAACAATCTTGTAATAAATAATAATCAACAGGTAAAATAAACAGGGAAATGACTATTCAGTTAAAGGAAGTTGCTTTTAAAACCAAAGAAGCCATACAGTTGTTCAATTCTAAATCCAATGAATTTCATAGTATATCAATTTTAGAAAATCTAAAAATTATCTCCCAGACACTAGAACAAATCCTTGAAACAATAACTTTAGCCAAAATAGGAATACTAAATATTATTATTCTCAGTAACAAAGAAACCACTACTTTCATTCACGACTTAGCTAGGAAAACATAAGCGTTGCCACAGCAGCAGAAGCTATCTCCTATGCATCCACCTCCATAGCCACCAACGGAAAGGAAATCGCACTCTTGATCAAACTGCCTAAGCTCATATGGAAAACGTACACGAAGGTTCACATTCATCCGATCACCAACAACAAAGAACAAATCCATCTACCAAACCGGAATTTCATATTTCATGACAATGAAATTTACATTGTACCATCTCTAACTCCATCTATATTCCGATCCGACGAAATAACCCTCGAAAACTCTACATGCATTTCAAACCTTATACGAGGACAGCCAGCCATCTGTAATTATACTTCATATCCAGTATCAGATGAAATAATCTCCATTGATGATCACCACTTGCTAGTTTCTACTACAAGAAACTATACTATGAATTCAGATTGTGGATTTTCCGAACGAAATCTCACGGGATCATACTTGATCTCATATGACAATTGTACGGTCAACGTAAGCTACATTATGGTCAGTAACACCATAAGGCACTTGAACGGAAAACCAATACGTCTATTTTTGGACGGACTAACCATAGTCAAAGATCAGCACATCCCTAATCTCAGTTTGGAACATCTAAATTTTCTCCAGACAGAAACGAGAAAAGATTTGGATCTGATACGGTTGGAAAACAACAGCATACATTGAACACCTTGGACGATCTTCGGAACATTCTCTCTCACCCCATCATAATTGGCTTAGCCATTTTCTTAGTATTTTCATTCGCAGGCAAACTATGAAAATCGAAATGAAGCCACAAACCCACGAAAAACCAACAACCAAAGACGTCACGTTTAGCTTCCGCCATGCGAACTTAGAAGAAATCATTCGGACGGAGCCTCATAACTAAGGCGGGGCAAGTTAACTATGTTGCCACCCGGAGTCCACAACATTCTTGTCGGAGTCAGCAGAAACGATGCACATCGCAACCGCGATCAATAGGTCAGTCGATCGGACTTGGGACCCATCGAGTAAAGTGCTGAAGCAGCAGTATCGAGTGTGGCCATCGGTTAGGAGTTAAGTAAGGTAGTTCAATAAAGTTAGTCTTAGTCTAGCAGTAAGTGAAGAGTGTTCTTTTTTAAAAAGAAAATCCAACAGCAAATTATTCAACTCGCGTTAGAGGTTGTGTGTTTTGGTATATTGTTATTAGGGTGGTCTAACCGGTAGTACCGACACCGGTAATACCGGTATTACCGACCAATTTGGGGTACCGAAAATACCTGTATTACAGACGGGAAATACCGGTATTTTCGGTATTGCAAATTTTGCTTACAGTATAAAAATCTCCATTAGTTTTCACCTACATATATCTAAACTTCCTGTAATCGCATATCGCAGTAAATACTTATCGTGCAAAAAATTAACTTTGCCCAAGTAAGCATCATTGACGACGTTCACGCTACAACAAAAATCGATCATTATCTTCATTAATCATATGTGTTGCCTAATTCTCTAAGGCCGATGGCATACTCACGCGGGTGTGGGTGCGAAGGCGTCCAAGGCAAAAGAATTTCACTTGCTGATATTCTGCTTTACGAGTGCTTGGATCACCTGTGAAAAACGATTTTCTGCAAAAATATTTCCTTTCTGAATTCTGAAAAGAATTTGAATTAATGGCTGATGCTAAGGCACGCTGGAATAGCATGTTATTTATGCTCAAACGGATTTATGAGTTGAAACTTTAATCCAAATTCAACTTCAGTGATGATTGTTGGGCGGTTGATAAAATAATTCAAGCCCTGTGGAACTACTCTGCTGTGAGTTCTGTACTGTATATGAAGCCGACGTGGCGCCCCAATTAATGTTGGAATAATTACCAGATCAAGCCACAGAAACTTCCGCCACTTATTCGATGCTTTTAAGGAATGCATCCAAGAGTGACGATCAGAAAAATTCTGCCGTGAAGCAATTCATCAGAAACGTTTTAGGCATTTTCTTCAAGACGTCCAGAGTTAGGTACTTTGATTAAGCAAGCGGACGGAATCTTGAGGCATCTAATCATTCCTGATGCCATCGTTGAAACTGAGACAACGACCATACCTGACGATCGGTACAAGGAAGATGGCTCTATGAATAATTTTTCTGGTTTATCGGTTGAAGAACAACTTGTGAAGAGACTGTAGCAGAGCAAAACACTTGCGTTACTGGTGGCAAATACGTTGACGTCAGGATCCTTGCATGCAATCCGTAAGGAATTCTCCTAATATGAATCTGAAGGTATTAAGGGTAAGTACTTTGCACTGATTTTCGACGGTCTTGGAACATTTCGTCCAAGATCGGTTGAACCAGCATTCTCAGCAGTTTGCAACACTACCAACAAAATTCAATGCAGATTGGGAGATGAGTCGCTTAGTATGTTATGTCTATTTAAGTTTCGCTTTGCCCAGCTCAACAAGTATTTAAAGTTTGTCAACAAATATTGTTTTTCATCCAAAAGTCCCAAACGAAAGTTTTTCTTCTAATATCTAAACTTTTCCAAGAAAAACCGGTATTCTACCGGTATTACCGGTCCCTAGCAGCACACATAAGTTACTGCAACTTATTTGTGACCAGATTTAGTCGCAATACAGTTGCTGCAACCAGTTTTGTCTGACTTGTGCTGCTCGGGGTATTGACTCCACCACATACCGAATACCGGTATTTGTCAAAAATGGCCAATACCGACCACCCTAATTGTTATATTGTGCATTGCAAGGGCTGACCGAAACCGACTCGAAACGGCGGGTGGGCTAATGGCAAGGCTGCCTTCCATCCCAGAAAAGCCGTGGCGGGCCTTATGGCACGCTGTCCAATCCTGCTGCCTGGTTGGTGACCAGGCAGAAGTGGGCTCAGATGAAATACCTGACTAACACCGATATGGGTCAGAACACGAAAGTGTCAACCCACGCATGGCCTCCCTGCTTGCTCGCAAGCATAGACAACCATGAGATCACAGAGGCGACTACTTCAGTAGGGTTCGATGGCCCATGAGCTATGTCAAGTACTCCAGTTTCCAGAGGTAAGGGCGCCTTAGGCGCAGCGGGAGATCCCTTCGCAAGTAGGGGTCTAGCGAGGTCTCCTCCCACTAGGGAGGAGAACGGTGTTGAGGTAGTAGCTAGTTTGCACGGGACTAGCACTACCCCAGCGGGAGGGGTTGACAGCCAGAGCGATGCTCAGGCAGTCAACACACCAGGCGATCCTCTAACCGGTATCCGGTTAGTCGCCAAGCAGCTCGATGAGATCATCGAGTTCGCGAGCGGTCGAAACAATATCAGCAAGGATCTGAAACAGAAACTTCTGGTACTTCGACAGTCGGTTCAAGCGGTAAAACGCGAACATGGCACGCTCACCATGAGGGAGGTTGGAAGTGAGAAGGGAGAGGTACGTCCTCCGGCAGAACCCTTCTCCTTCCTTGGAGGGAAGGTTTCGACGCAAGAGGTGATTGGCACCACCTCAAGTGTCGGCGAGAAGGGGACTGCGGCGCATTCCAAGCGCGCCCGGCAGCAGTCAGAGGGTCGGTCCGGTAACGTTAAGCGGCGCCTAACTGTTACGGACAGCGGTACGGTTGAACTCGATAGGGCGCCCGATCGTCGAGAGAGGGCACCCAATTGGGCGAAACCACGAGGGAAGGGCAACGGTGCGGCCCAGGCTAATAATGAACATAACCCCAGGGTAATGGTAGCCACTCCGCGACGGCTGCTCAGCGGACCGAAAATCCCTGGCAACTCGTTAGCAGAGTCAAGACGAGGGAAGAGTGTCCTTAGAGACAGGGCAAGGAAACTTAGGGACAGAGGTGAGGCCTTGTTGGTCAAGACCGACAAAGAGAGGTACGCTGATGTCCTTAAGAACATGCGAGGTGCCAAAATGCTTTCGACACTGGGTGAGGACGTGCGAAGCGTCAGACGCACCAAGGCAGGTGAACTGATATTGGTGCTGAAGCGTGGAGCACATGCGAGCGGTACCGCCTATAAGAGGTTGGCCCAGAAGGTCCTGGGTGAGGGAGTGGAAGTGAGGTCCCTGGGCACCGAAGTGACCCTCCGGTGTAAAAAGCTGGACGTGGTCACCGAGGCAGAGGACTTAGAGGTGGGCCCTTTGGCACGCGCAGGTAGCTTGGTTTAAGTTACCGGTAGCGGACGCCAAAAAGATCCTGGTGGTTGGGAAACTGAAGGGTGGATGGTCAATATGCCCAGTAAGCATATTCCAGCCGCCTTCAGTCGTAAAGTGTTTTAGGTGCTTCGAATCTGGTCACAAGTCATGTGAGTGCAAGAGGCCGGACCGAATCGACCTGTGTCGTCGTTGTGGAGAAGAGGGACATTTTGTGCAGGCCTGCGATAAAGCACCAAGGTGTCTTATCTGCGCTAGTAGGAAGCAAGCTCGTAACCATGTTATGGATGGACCTATTTGTCCCTTCGGTGCAACGCGGTAGTTGCAATAAGAAGACGCCGTCCGGGTAGCACAGCTGAATCTTAATCATTGTACTACTGCCCAGTAGCTGCTGTGGCAGTCGGTATCTGAGTCAGAGACAGACGTCCGTCGCTATTCTTGCAGATCCGTACCGTGTCCCTGCCAATAACGGAATCTGGGTCGCGGACGACTCCAAGATGGCTGCGATGGCTCCAAGATTGTAGCTGCTATGCCCCACCACGGTGGCCAATAGAGCAATTCACTCGGATGGTCGATAGACTATCGTCCGACCTCGTAGGTCGGAAGCCGGTTGTCTAAGCGGGTGACTTCAATGCTTGAGCGGAGGAGTGGGGAAGCCGCTGCACCAATCATAGAGGTCAAGCTTTGCTAGAGGCTCTAGCAAAATTGGAGGTCGTGTTAGCCAATGACGGCTCAATCAGCACTTTCCGTTGGAATGGGGTGGAGTCGTTAATTGACGTTACGTTCTTTAGCCCCGGCTTAGTCGGGGAACTGAACTGGAGGGTCGATGAGGGCTACACTCACAACGATCACCTAGCCATCCGCTACTCAGCGGTTCTCAACCTGGGGTACATGTACCCCCGGGGGTACCTTCGCTGACCCCAGGGGGTACCTCGGACGAAAATACGCAATGGCAGACGTATTACAATACCAAAAAAGTGGTTGGTAAAGTTTTAATAATTGTTTATATTTATATTGCACACATTATGCATAGCAATCAGTAAATCAAAACATATCGAATCTATCCACCGACTGCCAACACAGTGTACGAAGGGATGTGGAACAAAAAATCAAAAAAATCTTCCAAAGCAAATATGCGATGAATACACTTCTTAACGAAAATATTAAATTTAAAGTTTCAGAAGCCTTGAGGCATAAAAACTTTTTTTTTCCAAAACAGTTCGAAAGCCTCCTTTCAAGTCCCTTTTTAAAAGTCTTGGAACCATCTTTTGAAGAGCTCGGAATTCTTCTTTCAGCCAGCCTCCTTTGAAGTGGTTCGGAAGACTCTTTTCATAAGAGTCGGAAGCCCCCTTTTCAAGAGGGTTAGAAGCCCCCTTTCAAGAGACTTGGAAGCCCGCTTTTAAAAAGATAGAATGCTCTCGTTAAAGAGACTCAGATGCCCTTTTTTAAGAGGGTCACAAGCCCCCTTTTCAAGAGTGTTGGAAGCCTTCTTTCAAAAGACCCGGAAGCGGAAGCCCTCTTTCAAGTGGCTCGGAAACCCTATCGAGGGGCTCAGAATTCTTCATTCAAGAAGCTTGGAAGCCTACTTTCAAAAGGCTCAGCAACGTCATTTTAAGATAGTCAAAGACTCCTTTCTAGAGGCTCGAAAGACCCCTTCATTAGGCTCGGAAACCTCCTTTCAAGGGGCTTTTTTTAGCCGACCCCCTATCAAGTAGTTCGGAAGCCTATTTTCAAAAGGGTCGGAAGCCTCCTTTCAAGAGGCTCGAAAACTTCCTTTGGAGGAACTCGGAATTCTTCCTTCGAGAAGCTTTGAAGCCTACTTTCAAAAGGCTCAGAAACGTCATTTCCAGATGCCCAAAGGCTAATTTTAAGAGGCTTGAAAGACCCCTTTTATAAGGCTCGGAAGCTCCCTTTCCTCCTTGAATTCTTCATTCAAGAAGCTTGGAAGGCTACTTTCAAAAGGTTCAGAAACGTCATTTCAAACTGCTCAAAAGTCTCTTTTCCATAGGTTCGAAAGCACTCTTTCAAGATAATCTTATGAATTACGCTTATAAAAATAGGGGTACCTCAATTATTCCAAAAACACGAAGGGGTACCTCTCACGAGAAAGGTTGAGAACCGCTGCGCTACGTGATCAGCTGTGGTGTGCATCAACCGAGGTTGAGGAATCCCCGTCAGGTCCATGGGTGGAAGGCCCAAAACTTTGACTGCGAAGTTTTCACCAGGGTACTGGGACTGGAGGGTAACACCGACAGTCTTACCGAGGACGCACTGACAGCTGTCCTGTCACGTGCATGCGATGCCAGCATGCAGAGGAGGGCACCACCGAGGAACGGTAGACCTCCAGCATACTGGTGGAGTGCAGCAATCGCAGACCTTCGGTCAACCTGCCTTAGGGCTAGGCGAAGGATGCAGAAAGCTCGCTCTGAGCAACTCAGGGATGAACGCCGCTTAACGTTCAAAGCTGCGAAGCTGGCCCTTAACAAGGCCATCAGTAGTAGTAAAAGAAACCTATGCCAGAACGCTAATGCTAATCCTTGGGGCGATGCCTACAGGATAGTAATGGCCAAGACCAGAGGGGCTGGCGCCTCCCGAACGGTCACCGGAAAGGTTGAATCCCATTATCGAGGCCACCTTGGCCACCTCCAGCATAATGCGGTATGCGAGAGCGGCTGAAGTAGTAGAGGTGACGAACGAAGAGTTGCTTGCTGTGGCCCGAACTCTTGACACGAACAAAGCTCCGGGGCCCGACAGAGATGCATCGACGAGCGCAGTTTCTCCGATAGGTGGAAGAGACAGAAGCTGGTGCTGTTGCCGAAGCCCGGGAAACCACCCAGTGACGCATCGGCGTACAGACCAATCTGCCTACTGGACACCACGGGGAAGTTGCTTGAAAGGATCATCCACAACAGGCTGACCCCGTACACCGAAGGTACGAACGGCCTGTCAAGCAATCAGTTTGGGTTTCGTAATGGTAGGTCCACGGTGGATACTATCAGTTCGGTTGTGAAAACTGCGGAAGTAGCGATACAACGCAAGCGGAGTGGAACTTGATTCTGTGCGATTGTGACGCTCGACGTCAAGAACGCATTCAACAGCGCAAGCTGGGATGCCATCGCGCTCTCGTTACTCCGGTTAGGCATTTCGGTGGGCCTGTACAACATTTTGGAAAGCTATTTCCAGAATCGCATCCCGAGCAACACATATGTTGTAAATCAGTTGATGATACTCATATATGACCAAATTTGGTCATATATGAGTTATTGCAACCAAATCAACGTGAATTGTGCTGCTTGGGATACTCTTATACGAGACCGATGAAGGTGAGGGTTGTGCTTCTATCACCGCAGGAGTCCCTCTGGGATCTATCCTGGGCCCGGTGCTATGGATCACTATGCACGACAGTGTTTTAAGACCGAAGTTCCCCCTTGATGTTAAGATCGTTGGCTTCGCTGACGACATAACGCTGGAGGTTTACGGAGAGTCGATTGTTGAGGTGGAACTGACGGTGGCCCACGCGATGGCTATAGTAGAGGAATGGATGAGCTCAAGGCAGCAAGGGCTAGCTCATCATAAAACGGAGTTGGTTGGTGTTAACAACCGTAAGTCGGTGCAGGAGGCAGTGGTTCGCGTGGGCGACTGTGCGATCATTTCCAAGCGGGAGGTGAAGCTCCTCGGGGTGTTGATCGGCGATAGACTGAACTTCGGCAGTCACGTCGATTACGCCTGCAGGAGAGCTTCGACAGCTATTGCGGCGTTATCCAGGATGTTGTCCAATAGCTCGAGGGTTCGCTCCAGCAGACGCAGGTTATTAGCTGGGGTTGCCGTATCTATCCACTTGGGCCGCGGCGATTAGCGTCGAACGTAACCTGCAGAAGCTGGAGAGTACACACAGGCTAGCGTGCCTCAGAGTGATAAGTGCCTACCGCACGGTATCACGGGATGCAGCTTGTGTGATCGCGTGTATGTTACCCATTGGGCTAGTAAGATGGTTTGATGTGGAGTGCCAAAGAACAACATATGAGAATAACCAGGCCTGGGGTTCCACACCATCGGACAGAGAGGGCACAAATGGAATCACGATTGAGGATGTTACCACCAACGCTAGACGAAGTGGGACAGGCTGAGAGCTAAAGAATGGTAAGGCAAGGACTGGCAAGGACGAGATCCCGGCCGAGCTTCTAGAAGTTGGGAGGGACCGGCTGGATAAAAAAAATCCAAGGAATGAAGAAAGAAAGAGGAAGAGTAGTAAGAATTTACACTTTTTATATTTTATTCATTTTTTTTCATGTCGTCTTTATAACTTCTGAGAGTATGACTTCTCACTGCTCAATTTCATTCTTCTTTGCATGCTCCGACATTATAACTTGGGTGTGTTCAAATTTCTAATTTTAATTTCTCATTGAAGTCTAGTACGAAGCACTAAGGATAATCAAACTGTTGAGGTACAATTTGACCGAATGCGTTTGGCTAAACAGTTAAAAAATCTTCAGATTGGCAGTATTGAGAAGCGAAAATGGAAAGTGAGTAGTGAGAGCTATGAAGTGTTAAGGACACTCCCGACAGAATCCAAGTTTCAAAGTGCTCGCGTTTTCGGGGGCACACCACTCGATACGGAGGCGGCGGACAACTGTCATTTTGTTGATTCAGCTATGCTGCGTCGCAGCATGCGTGAAAAAATAAAAATGACAGTTGTGCGTTGCTTCCGTATCGAGTGGTGAGCCCCCGAGAACGCGAGCACATTGAAACTGGGATTCTGTCAGGAGTGACCTTAAATGAAAAGTGAAGAATGAAAAATACTGCTAACATCACATAAGAATAAGAAGTGTGACATTGGAAATGATAATTGAGGAGTGAGAAGCGATAGGTGAGAAATCAAAAGTGAGAAGCAGATGGCTAGTGCGTCAGTTTAGTAGTGCTGACAGTGGCGGAGGGTCTAGGTTCAATTCCCGTCTCAGGCGTAATTTTGTTTTGTAAGCAAGTTAAAGTTGGCAAGTAGGAATAATGCGGTATGCGGTCGTCGGTCGAAGAATAAAAATAGACTCAATGTAGATACATACAAACACATATAACCCACTTTTATTTTTTCGTGTCCGGGTATTTAATGCAAGGGCTTGCATTTTTGTTTTTTTTTTTGCAATTTTTGCCGCCCTGTCGTCTTGCTAAGTCACGATTGGTCGACAACTAAGAAGCTTTGTCCAAAATAAATAAAATAGTCTATTTAAGCGATATGTGTCGATGCGTGTACCAAAAATAGTGCCATACGGCTGAACACCTTTACACGTTGGTCTCAATTGCGCACTTATAGTTACTATTAACTACCCTAAAGCTCCCCTGAAGCCCCCAAAGCGCTCCCGCAGGTGCTGATTCACTATACCATGTGTGTCCGCATTGCTACTCTAAAATCTCATTCCGATATCAATAACACATATTTTGCTTTGAGATACTTGGGTCATACTCTGTGCATATGCCCAAAATGGGGAAAGCCATTTGGCCGAAGGCCACTAGGACAAAAGTTGTTTGGCGGAATATACCATTTGGCAGAACAGACCATTAGGCCTAAAATCATTTGGCCGAAAGGGTCATTTGGCCGAAAGGGTCATTAGCCCGAAAGGGTCATTTGGCCGAAAGGGTCATTTGGCCGAAAGGGTCATTTGGCCGAAAGGGTCATTTGGCCGAAAGGGTCATTTGACCGAAAGGGTCGTTTGACCGAAAGGGTCATTTGACCGAAAGGGTCATTTGGCCGAAAGGGCCATTTGGCCGAAAGAGTCATTAGGCCGAAAGGGTCGTTTGGCCGAAAGGATTGTTTGGCCGAAAGGGTCGTTTGGCCGAAAGGGTCGTTTGGCCGAAAGGGTCATTTGGCCGAAAGGGTCATTAGACCGAAAGGGTTGTTTGGCCGAAAGGGTCGTTTGACCGAAAGGGTCGTTTGGCCGAAAGAGTCGTTTGGCCGAAAGGGTCATTTGGCCGAATGGGTCATTTGGCCAAATGGGTCATTTGGCCGAAAGGGTCATTTGGCGACGTCTCACTTCTCACTCTTCATTTTTCTCTTCTCACTGTAAAAAGTGAGATGTGCGGAATAAGTAGTGAGACGTAGTACGAAGGGAGTAGTGAGACGTAGTACGAAAGGAGTAGTGAGACGTCTCACTACTCATTTCGCGCTTCTCACTTTTTACAGTGAGAAGGGAAAAATGAAGAGTGAGAAGTGAGACTTCTCTCTTCTCATTCCTGATTTCTCTCTTTTCAAAAGCACTATTCGGCCAGCCATCCTCAGCATGGTCTTGCTTTGTAGTCGGGCATCTTATCGCACGGCTAAGGAGCGTCCACCCTTTCAGCTAAATTACCCTTTCGGCCTAATGACCCTTTTGGCCAAATGACCCTTTCGGTCAAATGACCCTTTCGGCCAAATGACCTAAATGACCCTTTCGGCCAAATGACCCATTCGGCCAAACGACCCATTCGGCCAAACGACCCTTTCGCCCTAATGACCCTTCTTTAAGCCATAGTTTTTCATCTGGAAGGAAATAATTATTTCAAAATAAAACACTTTGACCACAATTGCAGCTTTTGGAAAATTCCGGACAAGTAAAAAATTACAGAGGGATGATAGTCGAAATATCGTCGTTGCCATAATAACTATGTTGCTAAGACTTTAATAACTGCATGGCTAAGGGAACTGATTTCCGTAAAGCTATCGATGTTTGAATCTCCTATCTCATCAGTTAAGTTCTATTAATACAAGTTTGAATTGCTGCTTGCTTTAACATTTGTAACGTTATAGAAAAAGCTCGTAATTTACCAAATTACCAAATGGCAGTAACATCGGGTTCAAGGAATGAAATATTTATCCATCGCAACAAGCGATGCATGTTTTCAATACAGTGGAATTTTGTCCTCAAGTAATTACAATGCCCATTATCAAAAGGTTTTAAACTCCCATTCAATTGTTATCAACTCTCTTTCCCATACCATATCAAGCAACTATTTGTACGCCGGTAATTGTTTTCTCAAGAAACAGATTCAACAAAACTTTCGCTTTGTTCTGGCCACCCCACAACATTAGAAAAAAAACTGCAGTAGCGGATTGATTTTCTCAGCTAATTTACCTGGCACCATCACCCTCCAATGCTGGTGGCGGGGTGCACGCTGATAGAACTGTTGCCAAAGGCAAAACATCATGCATTATTCGATCATTCACCCGTCCCGTAGCGTATCAGAAAATGTTCTATGCGAATCGACGGAAGAAACTGCGATGATAATTCCTACCGGGAAGTATCGGTGGAAAACTAAACGTTCCAAGATGAAGCGAAACATTTGGTTTGATGAATTTAGAATAGCAAATTAAGCCTAATACAATGGAAACGAAGCTAGAACAGACATAATCAATTTTCGATTATCATCAAAATATATTTTTATTTCATGTTTTTGCCAATATTAAAAAAACGCAAAAAGTCTTGAAAAGGGTCAGAAAACAAAATTATTAATTTCTATTGAACAAGACAAATTCTTTACAGAATAATGGCAATTTTCAGCTTCAAAACATTTGTTTAATAATCTGTTTTTGGGTATTTGATTTGCTTAAACAAATGAAGATAGGGGACACCAACCCTGCATTATCGAATATCAGTTCTATTTCTGAAATGAAATCTGATATTTACCCAACTATTATTAGACGTTTATTCTTCTGCCCTGCAGGATTCTAATTGCGTGTGCCCCAGCCGGTTCCGGTGGCATGGGAATTTAATTGGTAAATGGAAATCAATTCCGCACGATATCTTTTCTTCAGCTTTTACGGCGGCACCGTACCGCGTCAAACTGATCACCGCTCCGAAGCAGCCCAGCGGGACACTTTGATTGACTACTGGGAACTGGGAGGCACCCTGCCTGGCTGCGGGCGACCGAAGTGGGATAGCAACGATATGTGTGGTTAGGCAAATTGCCCTGATGGATGGATGCGTTCCCGAGGCAGGACGTATATATAGATGTACGATTTGGTCAAGACATGGTTTGGAAAAACAAGCAACAATCTGTGCTAACAGGTAGCGCGGCGGAGATTTCCCACCGTGCTCGATTATTCATTCGGTGGCGGGTTACTGCCCGGAAATCGATAATAATGGATGGTTGGTTGGGATTCGATTGATACTCACTCATCACAACGACGGCTGCTACAGAGCATCCACTACGGAGACAGAGACGCCAAGTCCACGGTGCCTTATTGCTTATCATTTATGTCGATGAATTAGATTTCCTAACACAAAATTCAAGAAAAAAAATATTGCTATTATATCTGAAGACTTTGGTTATCAGTAATTGCTTCCGCTATCACTACTGCTACTTTTTTTATTAAATGGATTTGCAATTGCTTTCGTATTTTAATATTTCGTTGTATGTTCAATTATTTTTCATTAGAGATATGTGTGCATTATTTTCCTATAAGTAGCAGTGCTTATAATTGCTTTTAATAATTTTATCACTTTATTGCATTATCAAAAATCTATAAATTTGAGGGATCTAAAAATGTTTTTTTTTTCAATTTTTTTACCTATAATATGTTTTTCTTTCTGTACATGTTCAATTATTCACACTTTTGTAAGTATTTTTTCAGAATATTATTATTATTATTTTCATTTTTATTTATTTTTCTTGTTGGGAAGTGTGTAGTTTTTTTTTGAGACAGTGTATACACATGTAAATGTAAGTACAGTTTAAAGACATATTAATTACCCTACATGCAAAACCACTCTTGCCATGCCTTAAATTTTTAAACATAATTCAATCAACCTCAAGCTAACTTATTCTAAAAACATATAAAATAAAAACAAATAAATGATGTGAAAATTAAGTGAATGAAAAGCGTAACACATGAAATGGAAAAACATGAAATTTTCTACCAAATTCAACATGATCATGCTATTTAATCCATAAATCTGTATAAACTTTGTTTTGGTAGAACTGTACCGTGCGGTTGGCTCTGAGGATCTAAAATCAAGAACTACGCTACGAACAAGTTTACTAGTTAAAGGAGCAATTAAGAACACACCGGCATCAAAGTACAAAGATCTATGGTATGAATCTGTGACAAAAGGTTGAAAGACGAAACGTTGATGGGACAAAATACCGAAAGGACAAAAAGTCGAAAAGACAAAATGACGAAAAGTACCGAAGATCGAAAGGACAAATGGTCGAAAGGTACATATGAACGGAAAGGAGAAAAGATAAAAATAAAGGGAGGAAGAAGATTGAAGAAAGAAGAAGGAAGCAAGGAAAAAGAAGAAAGCAGGAAAACGAAAGCAGGAAGTAAAAAAGGAAATAGAAGAAAAAAGAATGAAAAATAAAATAGGAAAAAGAGAGAAGGAAGAGCGTCTTTTTATACCTTTTTTCACTTTCGACCATTTGTCCCTTTCAACCGTTTGGCCTTTTGAAATGATGCATCCGAGCCTCTTGAAAGGAGGCTTGGAAGGAGGCTTCCGAGCCTCTTGAAAGAAGGCTTCCGAGCCTCTTGAAAGGAGGCTTCCGAGCCTCTTGAAAGGAGGCTTCCGAGCCTCTTGAAAGGAGGCTTCCGAGCCTCTTGAAAGGAGGCTTCCGAGCCTCTTGAAAGGAGGCTTCCGAGCCTCTTGAAAGGAGGCTTGAGCCTCTTGAAAGGAGGCTTCTGAGCCTCTTGAAAGGAGGCTTCCTGAGCCTCTTGAAAGGAGGCTTCTGAGCCTCTTGAAAGGAGGCTTCTGAGCCTCTTGAAAGGAGGCTCTGAGCCTCTTGAAAGGAGGCTTCTGAGCCTCTTGAAAGGAGGCTTCTGAGCCTCTTGAAAGGAGGCTTGAGTTCTTGAAAGGAGGCTTCCAGGCCTCTTGAAAGGAGGCTTTGAGCCTCTTGAAAGGAGGCTTCTGAGCCTCTTGAAAGGAGGCTTCTGAGCCTCTTGAAAGGAGGCTCTGAGCCTCTTGAAAGGAGGCTCTGAGCCTCTTGAAAGGAGGCTTCTGAGCCTCTTGAAAGGGGGGCTTCTGAGCCTCTTGAAAGGAGGCTTCCGAGCCTCTTGAAAGGAGGCTTGAGCCTCTTGAAAGAGGCTTCCGAGCCTCTTGAAAGGAGGCTTGAGCCTCTTAAAGGAGGCTTCTGAGCCTCTTGAAAAAGGCTCTGAGCCTCTTGAAAGGGGCTTCTGAGCCTCTTGAAAGGAGGCTTCTGAGTCTTGAAAGGAGGCTCTGAGCCTCTTGAAAGGAGGCTTCCTGAGCCTCTTGAAAGGAGGCTCTGAGCCTCTTGAAAGGAGGCTTGAGCCTCTTGAAAGGAGGCTTGAGCCTCTTGAAAGGGGGCTTCTGAGCCTCTTGAAAGGAGGCTTCCGAGCCTCTTGAAAGGAGGCTTCTGAGCCTCTTGAAAGGAGGCTTCTGAGCCTCTTGAAAGGAGGCTTCTGAGCCTCTTGAAAGGAGGCTTCTGAGCCTCTTGAAAGGAGGCTTCTGAGCCTCTTGAAAGGAGGCTTCTGAGCCTCTTGAAAGGAGGCTTCTGAGCCTCTTGAAAGGGGGCTTCTGAGCCTCTTGAAAGGAGGCTTCTGAGCCTCTTGAAAGGAGGCTTCTGAGCCTCTTGAAAGGAGGCTTCCGAGCCTCTTGAAAGGAGGCTTCTGAGCCTCTTGAAAGGAGGCTTCCTGAGCCTCTTGAAAGGAGGCTTCTGAGGCCTCTTGAAAGGAGGCTTCTGAGCCTCTTGAAAGGAGGCCTGAGCTCTTGAAAGGAGGCTTCTGAGCCTCTTGAAAGGAGGCTTGAGCTTCTTGAAAGGAGGCTTGAGCCTCTGGAAAGGATGCTCCGGAGCCTCTTGAAAGGAGGTTTCCGAGCATCTTGAAAGGAGGTTTCCGAGCATCTTGAAAGGAGTCTTCCCAGCATCTTGAAAGGAGGCTTCCGAGCCTCTTGCAAGGAGGCTTCTAAGCCTCTTGAAAGGAGGCTTCTGAGCCTATTGAAAGGAAGTTTCCGAGCCTCTTGAAAGGATGTTTCCAAGCCTCTTGAAATAAGACTTCCGAGCCTCTTGAAGGGAGGCTTTCGAGCATCTTGAAAGGTGGCTTTCGAGCATCGTGAAAGAAGTCTTCCGAGCATATTGAAATGAGACTTCTCAGCATCTTGAAAGAAGGTTTCCGAGTCCCTTGAAGGATGCTTCGGAGCCTCTTGAAGGATGCTTCGGAGCCTCTTGAAAGGAGGCTTCCTGAGCCTCTTAAAGGAGGCTTCCTGAGCCTCTTGAAAGGAGGCTTCTGAGCCTCTTGAAAGGAGGCTTCTGAGCCTCTTGAAAGGAGGCTTCCTGAGCCTCTTGAAAGGAGGCTTCTGAGCCTCTTGAAAGGAGGCTCTGAGCCTCTTGAAAGGAGGCTTCTGAGCCTCTTGAAAGGAGGCTTCCGAGCCTCTTAAAAGGAGGCTTCCGAGCCTCTTGAAAGGAGGCTTCCGAGCCTCTTGAAAGGAGGCTTCCGAGCCTCTTGAAAGGAGGCTTCCGAGCCTTTTGAAAGGAAGCTCCCAGGCCTCTTGTAAGGAGGCTTCCGAGCTTCTTGAAAGAAGATTTTGGAGCCTTGTGAAGGAAGAATTTGGAGCCTTGTGAAGGAAGGCTTCCGAGCCATTTAAAAGGCGGCTTCAGAGAAACTCAACATGAGTCTCCTGTGCATTTTGAAAGCACGCTTCTGAGCCTTCTGAAAGTACGCTTCGTAACCTCCTGAAAGAACAATTCTGAGCTCTAATGACAGTGGAAGCAGTGGTGTGAGTTTTGTGTAAATTTGAGATGCATTTTCTCGAAAGGTTCAGTTTTTCGTTTGGCTATAACACCATTCTTATTATGGAAAACACTTTGGTTCAATATTTTATACGAGAGCGGTTTCAATACGCATAGAAAGAGTCCCAGCAAAAAGAGTTTCTTTTGAAAGGAGTTTAAACGCAAAACAGAACTAGTATACATGTCGATATCTATGGCATGCTTCATTATTTCGACTGGTTTCATTGAATGTTTCCTTGAAACCCTGGTAAAACCTAAAACAAATGGTTGATGTTCCATCGAGTAATGTTGGCATTTTGATAAAAATGTCCCGACCATTATTCCAGTGTTCAATCTATATATCATTGTATTAAAGGCACAGAAACTATAATTACAAATAATATCCACAACATATTTATAGCAACGTTGTTCTGCGCTACCTTTACGAAAAACCCGTTTGGGCTGCACTTTTGAGTTGTTTCAAAACTCTACTAATCGTAAATACAATTTAGGGAAATATTCTAAAGCATGAATGTAACTAACTTTTTCTCCGTCAAACAAAGAAAACAAGCAAAGAAGAACCGGGATCCGAGAAGAATTTTCATCTCAAGCAACAATTGCGCAAAAAACTGTTGCTACTGCTGCTGCTGACTGCCGTAGATTAATTAGAGTATGTTTATGATTTATTCGAGGCATTGGTTTTAATTTTCAACCATCAGCTCGCTTCCGTACTTTCCATTTCTGCTTCTTTCAGCAACTCAACCTCTCCACCACCGGTCCCGCATTTGGAGCAACACCTCCCGAATCCCGATCCTGACAGTAATTAAGCCAAGACTGCGAACGCGAACACATTTGAGAAACTGTTGATTGCTTCTTACGACAACAGCAGCGGCTGCATGCCTGTCACGAGACGAAAACCCTGCACCGAAAACTTTATAATGAGAAAGCACAAGAGAGTATAACGGGGGTAGAATTTTCCACAATGCATGGAGTACCAGAGCCGCGCCGCTGTTATTCCTCTACCCTGCCATGGGGGAAATATTTTCGCATTTGTAATCAAGACATGATTCCTACTCAATCTGATCCAAAAATTTGTACACAAATGTTTCCGATTTCCACATTTACAACCTGTTCGACGTTCAACGACGACGAACCGTACTTTAACTCATCGATGCCAATCAGCCATAATTCACCTGAACCACAATCCCATCCCTTTTGTTCGTCCTGCTAACCGGAACGCAATCCATAGAGCCGGTATCAGGCAGGAATCACATCACACTTACGCACATCACGTTTCGCAAACTTCTCACCGCGCTGCCGTCGACGAAACGTCTTCAGGATGGTCACTTCTGGCGTACGGTTTGCTGCGGCGGAGCCCGAAAGTTGAACCCACCGACCGACCGACCCGATCGAAAACCCAAAGAACCAAATCAAATTTTCCTCTCATTTCTGCGTCGTTTGTTATCGCCTTCTCGTGCTTCAATCACATTCGCTTTTCAGATGAGTTCCAGCGGAAAACGACGACGCACGTCCTCGGGCGAAGTTAAGTCTGCGTTTAGATAGCGTCTTGTTTGCTCGCACAGTCGCATGCTGTTGCGGTGTGGTGTGGCTTTCACAGTCAGTGGCCGTGTCCTTTGACTTTTTCTTACGCACAGTTTTCATCATGTTGCTACACACAGGTTGAAAGGTGAGGTAAAAGTTCATATCGAATACAACGGAGCTCGTTCCGGCGTGGCATTCGTCCTGATGACATGATAGATAACATCTCACACATCAGTGGAAATCAATAGCCGACCCCGTCCTCGTAGTGTACCGTCGTCGTCGTTGTCGTCGATTCAAGCATTCTTGATGGAGGGTTCGAGAGTAGATCGAACTTCTGTGCAGCCGATGGAGGACAGGAAAACGGGATGGTTAATAATCACGACGGTGGGGATGTTCAGTTATACACTTTACAACAGGTAATCGGGTTAACCTTAAACATTCGGGAGCATGTCTCTGATAGGCAAGAAAAATAGTCATCAATGAGCACCTCTTTCTGACTGAGAAGAAAAGCTCATCCCGTTTAAAAACCTGAGGGGAAGGATCGTTCCGCCGAAAATCACAATGGCCGAATTCCACATGGCTGAATAAAACGTTGGGCCAAATGTTATCTTGTTGAGCTTTTTTATTTGGGTGAATAGGACGTTTGACAGAATCAGTTATTGGGCTGAAACGGTTTAACTGAAAATGTCATTTGGCCGAAAGCAGCATACGGCTGATCTGAACTTTGGGCTGAAAAAGTAATCTTCTCAACTTTCAATTCTCATTCCTTATTTCTTATTTCTCACATCTTAATTCTCATTTCTCACTTTAAACTTCCCAGTGCGTTCTTTTAATTTTTCACAGTGAGCAAAGAGGAGTGAGAAATGTGAAGTTTATTATTATTCGGCTGCATGGCCTGTCTGGCCAAATGACATTTTCGCCAAATGGCCCTTTCTGTCAAATGACCATTTAGGTCAAACAGCATTTTCGTCCAAACAACATTTTCGGCTATATGACCTGAGAAGTCAAACGACATTTTCATTAAAATGACTTTTTCGGCCGAATGGGGATTTATGCCAAACGACCAAATCGGTCGAATGGAATTTTCTGTGAACAGCTTAAACGGCCAAATGTTCAGTTCGACTGTTCAACATTTTCGACCGTATGACCTATTTGACCAAATGACATTTCGGGTTAGATTGCTCTTTATATACAAGAGACTGACATTGTCGATCGACAACGCCATCAACGATCAACACTCTAAATCAGATGATCTGAAAAAATGTGCTCCCGATCTATTGTTGCAGATTCGGTCGAAGACGTCACAAAAAAGACAGCGCTTAAGGTGACTCGGGGAGGCACTAAACACCGTGTTATTTCTCCTATCTTTTGTCTCTTTCTAGCATTATTTCCTCGCCACTTTGGAGCGGCGTATGTCGGTTTTCAGTTGTTTGATGTAACTGTAAATGTATCAGCATGTAGATTGCGAGTAAGCACGCGCCAGTGATACTTTTTCAAAATCATATTTGTTGTAGAAAAAATTAAGCATTCAATGATGAAATGATGACGATTTGATGATGGTTTGTGCTTCCCGTGTCACCTTAAAACAATATGTTTCATCTATAGACTGTGCCGAGAATGTGAAAGTGATAGATTGGAAAAAACGAGGCCACCTAAATACACTCCGATCCGATCACCGATACTCAACAGCAATTATAAGGAAAAAGCATTGCAGTGAAATATATGGCCGTTCAAATTTAAATATCGTGAATTTATCGAAAAGCTTTGACAAACATTGAAGCCAGCTAAAATTTAATTGTTGTTTACTTATAAAAAAATCGTGTTGGCGTTTATTTCAATATTGTCTGACTATTCAATTCAATTTGTTATGTGAACTTTAATGGCAGTTGTATACTTGTTGCCTCAAAGATTATGATTACTATTTACAGTGTGAAGATGTTGTACATTATTGTTAATTATGTTGATTCGTGTAGCAAATCTAAAAGTCATTTTGAGCTAAAGTATTAAGTTATTCAAAAAGACCAATAAGTCATTTGAATGTAAACAAATTCTTATTTAAATAAATAAATAAATTTCGGTAAAACGACATTTTCGACCATATGATCAATTCGACCAAATGATTTTTCGGCCAAATACTATGTTTAGCCAAATTACATTTTTGTCGTATTTCCATTTCGGCCAAATGGAATCAGTTCAGTGCGTGTTTTTTCGGAGTAGCTATCGAGCAAGCGTTGTGCAGCGCGTGTTTTAGTCGACGCGAAATAGTTAAGAAATCGAATCATTCTTCGAGAAAATACGTAAGACACGCGTTGCTTTTCAGTTTTTGTATCATCAAGAATATGGCGTCGCTCAAAAGAAATTAGTCGCTTACCAAGGCGATTTCCAATATATTTCCATCCCAACTATTATCCAACTATTATATTATACTATTCCTTTCCGGTGCGCTCATGAAGATGCAGAGGATTCCTCGGTATCTTGTAGCAATGAATGTCGAACTAATTTTCCTCCTCTTATCCCAATTGACTGTGAGGACGTGGCCGACATCGTTATTGGTCTTGAATTAAAGAAATTCCGAAGCATGTACAACGAGGAGAGCTTTAAATAATCGATTACTTTTTATGAAGCCCATCGGCCTCCTTTGTCACTTCATTTTCAAACATATTCATATTCGGCTCTGCACTGTCAATTTTCGGAATGAATATGGGTCAGTGAGTATTTATTTAAATTTCATAAATTATTAAATTACCGTAAAACTGAACATATATCTGAAGCTTTAAATAAATACATACATAGATCTATTCTCGACGTTCAATTGAGGTGCATTGTTAGCGGCAAATGTCAGCATAATCTAGGCTAATTATGTTTTGTTCGCGCGCAGTTACCGTATTCTGTAGTAATCAAATGAGTGAATATATGAAAAAGTAATCTAAGTAAGTCATTCAATGTTTTGAATATTCATGCGACGTTTGTCAAAATTCGGGGTGAAGTTGCTTCAGGAAGATGAATATTTCATGCTCTGACAGCTAGAATAGCTTTCTAGTCCCGAGAAAAATATTCAATTGGTAAGCTGTGCATTATTTGTTGTTTCTCGGCTAATCACGACTAGCAACTACGATTGGTACAGTCAATCAAGCTAAGCTAAGCTAGGCTAAGTATTTCCATTTCGGCCAAATGTCACTTTCTGTAAAAAGATCATTTCGGTCAAATGACATTCCCGGGCAAATGACCTCTCGAACGGCTGATCAACCAAACGACATTTTCGACCAAATGACTTGTTCAGTCATAAGATATTTTCAAGCAAATCTCGCTTGAAAAAGGAAACGAAGTACATTTTTTCATGAATTAATTTGAGTACAGTTATGCCAAACGAGAAATTCAGCCAAATGACTTTTACGGTGTATGGTTTACGTTTTCGGCTAAATGAACCAATGACATTTTCGGTATGATGGCTCTTTCTGTTTAACGACTATTTCGGCAATGACTTTTTCGGAAAGATGATAACTTCAGCTGAATTACATTTTTGGCCGTATGTCTAATTCGGTCAAATAACATTTTTGGCTGTATGATCTGCCCGGCCAAATGACATTTTAAGCCAAATGGTTCTTTCTGTCATATGACAATTTCGGTCAAACGGCCTTTTCGGCCTTATAACATATCAAACGGCTGTTTGACCAAACGAGATTTCAGCCATATGACATTGTTAAGTCAAACGGAATTTTCAGCCAAATGACATTTTCGGCCAAATGTAGATTTATGTCAAACGACCACTTCGGCCAAATGATGTTTGCCAAATGACAAGAACCGTCTTACGCACAACGGCATATTTGGACTTATTCGGCCAAATGATAAGTTCAGCTGAATTGCATTTTTTTGTCGTATGTCTATTTCGGTAAAATAACATTTTTGGCTGTACACACTTAATTTTTTTTACCGGGATCTCATCAAAATGTTGAACTTTTACCGAGAATCGCACAGCCGTGCCCCAGCAAACATGTTTTTTGCCGAGATTTCTGTCAAAATTGCTGGAAATCAGCAAATAATTTGCCGAAAATCAGCCAACAAACGCTTTTTTGCCGGAATATCAGTTATTTATTTTGCTGGCGCACGGCTGTGCGAATTTTTGCCGAGCTGCAGAAATAAAAACTTAGTGTGTATCGTCTGTTTGACCAAATGACATTTTCAGCCAAATGGTTTATTCTGTCATACTAAATGACATGTGGAACAGCTGTTCGACCAAACGACATTTTGGTCATATGACCTGTTGAGTCCAACGAAATTTTCAGCCAAATGACATTTTCGACCAAATATAGATGTGTGTCAAACGATCAATTCGGCCAAATGACAAGAGATAATTTTCGTGAAAACGGCATTTTTGGTCCAATGACCTATTCAGTAAAATGATTTTTTCGGCCAAATGATAGGTTCAGCTGAATTGAATTTTTGGGTGTATATCCATTTAAGTCAAATAACATTTTCGGCTAAATGACTTTTGACCAAATGGATATGTGTGTGTGTGTGTGTGTGTGTGTGTGTGTCATTCCTCCCCCAGCTGGCAGAGATGCATCCTGAACAGAACATGAGCCAAGAGCGTGCCTTGGTGTTCTTAGTTTTGAACTCTGAACACAGTTCAGTGTGCACTGGGTTGGTACGCAAGCAAAAACGATCACGGTAACTAAGATCTAGGATAGGATGTGACAATTGAATTGCGACTGCCTTGTTGTTTCCTCAGTCGGTTGCTTCGACGATGTGGTAGCCAGTGCTTCCAAATAATTTTTATGCAAAATCCTCAAAACAATATATGTAACAAATTCATGTTTTCTCGTTCATTTCTTTCATTATTCGTAATAAAAGATGCTATGTACTATCAGAAAAAAGTTTTAACATGGAATTAGATGAGTTTTATAGTGAAATGGGTAAAAAGTTGAAAAATAATGCTTCAAATCAAGTGTTTTAAATTAGCATAACACTTGAGAATCATGCATACATCATTTGTAGTCTAGCATAAATTAATTTTACCCAACAAATCAAAAATCAAACTTTTGAATTTTTTCATAAATTTCAATTTATTTACCCAGCAACACGGCCAGGGTAACAACAAGCTGCCCTTTTGAAAATGTGATACCGCCGATCGAAGTAATCGATTGTCATTTTCACCCAATCAGCAACCGGTACGATTTTGACAGAAAATCGGTACGATTTTTACTGACTAATTGGCACATCCTATCCTAGACTAAGATTCCTTAGATTTGGAACAATGCAAAAACATACGCGCATGCTTGATTATTTTCTATCCGTTAGATGCCCACGTGCTCTACTTCTAGCCGAAAAATGTGTAGCATGTTGTCGCTTGAATTTGTTTTCCTAGGATACAAGTTGCTAGGTTAGGTCAGTGCTCTTGAACAGTGTGCAGTGTTCAGAACGTTTTGAACACGAACACGCGTTCTCGTGTTCAGATGCATCTCTGCCAGCTGGGGATGTTGGTCAAGTAGTATTAAAAATAATTTGATCATATCTCATGCTCCGTAATGGTGCCCTTTTCGTTATGAAGACTAGTGCTGTAAAAAGGAATCACTGCTGAAGCAAGAAGGGTGTCTTCAGGGAGTGTAGGGGATGAGGATGCACTAGCTAGCCATAACAGGTACAGCAAAACATCACAAGGACGCCCTTATTCGTAAGTAACTTGAAGCTTAATTGAAAAATCATAGCAATTTTTATGAAATCTTTATTTCTAGAGATGGTTTTATTTTTATATTTTAGTGTTCAAATTCGTATTACTTTGATTAGTGAAATATTTATGGTTAGTATTCTTCTACAATTAATCCGATATCATAAAGAGCTAAAAAGATACATAATACTTTTGGTATGATGAAAATTATGTCCAAGTATGAACAACTATTGCAGCAAAATTCTTAAAATTCAATGAATTTGACAAAAATGAAATGAAAAAATGGCTTTGAGCGAATCCGGACATTTGGGTCTTAGAGGGTTAAAGGAAATAATTGGAACTTTCTCACCAGATTCAAGTGTCCGTTGTATTCTTCTCCATCAACCAGCTGCGCAATTCAGCAGGATACGCCAACAACGACGACCACAGAAACGATTTTCCGGCGATTTTCAGTAGATGGTAGTATAAGTTAAGGAGTTCGTTTCAAGGGTTTGTCCTTTTTGGCATTTATTGGAATAGGGGCTCTGTTCCGCGGTGTGGAATCAGCATGTCATCTTTAAAATCGTGTCTCCTTCCGGACGCGAAACACTATTCTTATCACTTAGAGCGAAAAAAAAACATAGGACGAAAAGTGGTCGAGAAAAAAACCGTGACAGGAAAATCTAGTGTCAACCGTTCGCGGCGAAGCCTACTCGATTTTTTTTTTCGACTTTTGACCAAATGGGTATCATTTATTATTACTTTATTTTTTTGAATTTTACTCCAACGATCAGTAATCTTTGATATGGATTTCAGTCTAACAGTTTGTTAGGCAAAACGGCGTATTCGGCCAAGCAACTTGTGGCCTAGTGGCCTACAGTCAAATGGCTTTCAAACGAATAGCTTCTGGCCAAACGGACCTTTCTCAAAACGTGTGTAAATAGCTCTCGGAGGCCGAGGGAAAAACAAGAAACGCCTTCGAAAAAATTGGTGGCGTTGCATTTTTTTTTCGTAAATTACTTATGAAATTCTTCAGAAAATACCTCCAGGAATACCTTTGCAAGATCACCTAAAAATTGCTTCAGCCATTCAATCAAAAATTCCATCTGAAATCCCTTCTGGTTTTACTTTGGAAAAGGCTCTGAAAGTTAATTCAGAAATCGATTGGATGAGCCGGCCAATTCTCGTTAATAAAGGCAATAATAATAATAAATTCAGAAATACATTCAAAGAGGGAACTCTTAGATTCTAAGAGATTCTTACTTCCGAACTACGTCAGGATTTCATTCATAAATTACTTTATGAGCTCCTTCGAAAATTTCTTTTGCAAATCCCTTGGAAATACCTTCGTAAAACACATGGAGGATTTCTTCTTATAATTTTTTAAAATTCTTCGAGAATTCTTTTAGGATTTTTTCTTAAATTTATTTAAAATTTCTTACTGCAATTCCTTCGGATTTTAATTCTGTAGTTTTTTTTAAGAAACTTTAAAGAATTTCTTAAGGAATTGTTTCGGAAATTTATTTGGAAATTTCTTCAGTAACTCCTTTAGAACGGAAATTCTTTCAGAAAATCTTTTTGGGATTCCTTTGTAAATTCCCTTACGCGTTCCTTTATAAAATATATAAGCAATTTCCTCGGAAATGATTTGAGGAATTCCCTTGGAAACTTTCTAAGGAGTGTGTTTTTTTTAAAACACATTTGGACTTTCCTATGGACACTCCTTTAGTGATTCCTTAGGAAAATCCTCCGAAAGTTTCTTTGAAAATTGATCCAGAAATTCTTTCGAAAGTTCTACAAGGATTTGTTTGGAAAAAAATCTTAGTCAATTTGTATTTTTTTTTTCAATACATTCCTTAAACATTTCCGAGAGAATTTTCAAAACAATTCACAAAGCAATCTTTAATCAATCTCCCAAATAAATTCTCAGACTTCTGCAAACATTATTTGATTGTATCAGAGTTAATGTACAGTTAAACCTCCATCAGTCGATATTGAAGGGGCCGTCGACTCATGGAAATATCGAGTTGTGGAACAGAAAAACTTTGGAAAGTTGTTTGAATGGACCATCACAGTAACCTAGAAAATATGTTTTACTATGGCATAATTTGCTTCCATGACTGAGTCAATATCGAATCATGGAGGTTTTTTTGATTGCTTATGGCGTTTCTAGTTTTGTGATCTACATAATTTGTTCAAGACGGTACTGTACATGCTTTTCATCACAATAGTCAATATTTTATTCTAGAAACAAGCAAACCAAAACAATAAATTTGACATCCAAGGTACTAATAATTTAATTATTAAACCCTTTACGCAAAATCCAGGTTACTACCGTGCGGGACCGAAATCCGTACAGCACCGATATCCGTCCACCTCATGAGATATCAATAAATTAAAGGAGGTTAAAGGTAATTAATGTAGGAATAATTAATCTTACCCAGTTCAGATACTTGACAGTAAGCTTTTAAGGCATAGAATTGGAAAGAAGGCTTTGAAATTAAAACAACAAAAATCAAAAACAAATCTCCACTCATCAAACGCGGAGTTTGTGTCGCCATTTTGTTTTCGGGTAGAGCATAATTGCACCAAAAGTAACTGTGTTTAATTGATAATTCTCGCTTAACTTTTTAAAAGGACCTAAGTAAATTTTTTTTTCATGAATTAATTTGAGTACTGGAATCAAAAGCTTTTATGTTGTTCTGTTGATTGCGCTATTCAAATTAATTCATGAAAAATGTTACTTAGGTCCTTTTGAAAGTTAAGCGAGAATTGCAAATCATTATATAAGATAAGCGGAATAAAAATCGAAGGGATCGCTTCTTCGTATCGAATCATTTACAATGGTAGTTTAGTCAATCAGACTGTTTCAATTCAAATAGGGGAGCGGTTCGCCACTTCATCTCATAGCTCCTATTTTCATCCCATCAAAAACAAAGCAATGGAAAGGAATTTGGCTTGTTTATTATTTTTCTGATTTTTTTCAGCAGTGAGCACGCGTGTTGACAAAAAGAAGCGACGAATTTGGTGACGTATTTCTTTGTTTAGCGATGAGATGGAACAGTTCCCCTATTTAGTTAATAAATAGCTGTACGGATTTTGATCCTTTGATTCGAAATCCGTCCACGGTGGACGGATTTCGAGTCAGGAGTAGTTGATTTAATTCATTATTTTATCATGTTTTTCGTAGTATTTAATGAGTAAATGTGAAACACTTCAAAAAATAGAAGCCTTCATGCGCCTGTGTCAATGACAAACGTTTTATTCACATTCGATTCCTATTTTCTAATGACTTTTTCATATACTAAAGTGCTTAAGTGTACGGATTTCGATGCCCCACGGTATGGTTGAACAGTTGATTCAGAAGTATAAGATTGCTAATGTCGTTCCTGTTCGTGTGACTAACATCTAGGTTACTGGCAGCCATATTAGGGAAGTATGTATAAAATGCGTTTGTTGGGTAAAATGCGCCGCCACCCTTTCTTAGTTTATAAGCCTAATTTTGTCTCAAAATCGTAAGCAGCTGAAGCCAAAACCATTTATGAGCCGTTAAACAAAAAAAACTCAGTCGTAAACTCTGCATTGAAAATTTAAAAAAAAATATTATTTTGGCTCATTCCAACGCAATTTCGGCGTTTACATCCTCAATGCCTATAATTCTACCGGCTCCGGATCTCCAGGAAATCCAGGAGAAGATTGGCCGGCTGAAGAACAACAAAGCCCCTGGGGTTGACCAACTACCAGGAGAGCTATTTAAACACGGTGGTGAGGCACTGGCTAGAGCGCTGCACTGGGTCATTACCAAGATTTGGGAGGAGGAAGTTTTGCCGCAGGAGTGGATGGAAGGTGTCGTGTGTCCCATCTACAAAAAGGGCGATAAGCTGGATTGTAGCAACTACCGCGCAATCACATTGCTGAACGCCGCCTACAAGGTACTCTCCCAAATTTTATGCCGTCGACTAGCACCAACTGCAAGGGAGTTCGTGGGGCAGTACCAGGCGGGTTTTATGGGCGAACGCTCCACCACGGACCAGGTGTTCGCCATTCGCCAAGTACTGCAGAAATGCCGCGAATACAACGTGCCCACACATCATCTATTCATCGACTTCAAAGCCGCATATGATACAATCGATCGGGACCAGCTATGGCAGCTAATGCACGAACACGGTTTTCCGGATAAACTGACACGGTTGATCAAAGCGACGATGGATCGGGTGATGTGCGTAGTTCGAGTTTCAGGGGCATTCTCGAGTCCCTTCGAAACCCGCAGAGGGTTACGGCAAGGTTATGGTCTTTCGTGTTTGCTATTCAACATCGCTTTGGAAGGGGTAATACGAAGAGCAGGGATTAACACGAGTGGTACAATTTTCAATAAGTCCGTCCAGCTATTTGGTTTCGCCGACGACATAGATATTATGGCACGTAACTTTGAGAAGATGGAGAAAGCCTACATCAGACTGAAGAGGGAAGATAAGCGGATCAGACTAGTCATCAACACGTCGAAGACGAAGTACATGGTAGGAAGAGGTTCAAGAGTAGACAATGTGAGCGACCCACCGCGAGTTTGCATCGGTGGTGACGAAATCGAGGTGGTAGAAGAATTTGTGTACTTTGGCTCACTGGTGACTGCCGAAAATGACACCAGCAGAGAAATTCGGAGACGCATAGTGGCTGGAAATCGTACGTACTTTGGACTCCGCAAGACGCTCCGATCGAATAGAGTTCGCCGCCGTACCAAACTGACAATCTACAAAACGCTAATTAGACCGGTAGTCCTTTACGGACACGAGACCTGGACGATGCTCGTGGAGGACCAACGCGCACTTGGAGTTTTCGAAAGGAAAGTGCTGCGTACCATCTATGGTGGGGTGCAGATGGCGGACGGTACGTGGAGGAGGCGAATGAACCACGAGTTGCTGTTGGGAGAACCATCCATCGTTCACACCGCGAAAATCGGACGACTGCGATGGGCCGGGCACGTAGCCAGAATGTCGGACAGTAACCCGGTGAAAATGGTTCTCGACAACGATCCGACGGGCACAAGAAGGCGAGGTGCGCAGCGGGCAAGGTGGATCGATCAGGTGGAAGATGACTTGCGGACCCTCCGTAGACTGCGTGGTTGGCGACGTGTAGCCATGGACCGAGCCGAATGGAGAAGACTCTTATATACCGCACAGGCCACTTCGGCCTTAGTCTGAATAAATAATAATAATAATCCTCAATGCCTTTTCTTTAGATACACAAAAAAAACTCCTTACTACCATCAGTCTGAGACGTTGACTACCAGGATAGATTTAACACTAATCTTGAGCAGAAGAGTTTGAATATTTTTGTGAAAAATACTGGATATTTTGATTATTATGTTTCGGTGGCGCATATTGCCCTGCATCCTTCATTTTGGATTGAAATTCTCAATTTTGCAATAAAATTGTTTTGTTGCAGTATTGCTGGCTTTACATGAAAATTTTTGGATCACATAATGACTGATATGTTACATTATTGATAAACACTTAGAAAATGTATGTTTTCAGATGAAATCATTATTAAATTTAATGATTAGCTTAGGGGGCGCATATTGGCCGCATCTCCCCTACTGGTACTACAAGTGTCAAATCGATGTTGTTGAAGAAATCAAACATGCAGTACAACATGATGCTTCAATTATGGCCAATTGAAGCTTGTTGAAGCATAATCGGTACACCTACCCTATATAATTAAATGTAAGTGGGACTGACCACACCTCACGTATGGGTGGAAACGAAATCTGTGAACAAGCACCTAGCAACTAGAACCTAGCTGGACATCGCAGCATAGTTGACTTGAAATAAAGAATGTCGAATCAGCTTGTTCGATTCCGGCTGGGATCTTCCACCCTATGGGATCAATCGATATAGCAGACCGATTTGCGGTCAATCTTCGAAGAACCAAGGAATTGATCTCACGAGACTAGCTTGAAACTCATGATCGTACCATTGTTCGGATACGCTGATTACCCTTAGCCGCAGTTTGGCTTATTCAAAGGACAAAAATGTCCACTACATTCCTAGTCACTTCCAGACTTTGGTTCGTTTGTTCGGCGAGGAGTTACTCCCCGATGCAGAGTCTAAAAACGCTCTTGCCGGAAACGGTTTTGCTTTGTCTACTAGTGTGTGCAAATCTAAGGGGCTTTTTCCTGCTCCAAATAAAGGAAGTGATATCTTTAAAAAAACAGTTACAGGGTCCCTGGCAAGAACAGGTTGATCGAAAAGAATCTGTACCTGCTGTTTGTTTAACCTTCCGAGACTCGCATTGTTGTAGAAAGTACAACCCATTGAGTAAAAATGAGATATCTTTTTAGTCAGTTGACCAATTTGCACTAAAGTGTAATCTTCGATTATAATATTGCAGGAACTACTCTACAAAGTGTCGACCATATCAAAGATCTCGGTGTCATATTAGATGATAGATTAACCTACAGTCGTCACTTATCTTCTACTATTGATAAAGTGAATAGCCGGCTCGGATTCAGGTTCAAAATTTCCAGTGAACTTCGAGATCCTTTGTATTTCAAAGTATTGGACAGAAGCCGTTTGGAAGCTGTCCAGCATAAGTTCGTTCTCTACACAGTACGCCATTTCCGTTGTATGGACTCCCTCAATCTTCCACCATACGCTGAATGTTGTTGCTCATTAGGACTGGATACTCTTGGCAAGCGGAAGGATGTGACTCAAGCGGTTTTTATCGCTAAATGATTGTTCTCTGAATACCAGTTCCAGTACCATGTTCCAGATTTGTAGACAAAGATACAACTGTTGTATAAAGCAGATCACTATCACTATAAAGCACGAACTATGCCACCAACAGTTGCTTTGTCGCTATGACTCGCTTCAACGAAAGAGCCATTTATTTCGATTTTAACATCAACGCATCTAGATTTCGGTATTGTTTGACAATATATTTTAATGACTGACAATGTTCCAAAAAGTAATTAAGATTGGGTGAAGTAATTGGATAATCTGGGACGAAAAAGAAATGCATTTGAGCATTGGCCGAATGTCATTTCCACATCTTTGTATGACTAAAAATGTTAACTTTAAATATTTGTTTATATCTGCAGATGATTAAGTGTACATCCCTAACACCGAACGAAAAGAATCAAAGAAAAACTTTTTCTAGCACTTTCAATCGGAAACCATTGAACCATATGAGCCCGTCCGAACGACACGAAAAGCTGAAGAACCCGGTTCTCTGCGTTGCCATTCCGGAAACTAACGGCAACAACAGGTTCGAGCCTTGCCCTACATCGGAGACCCTCGGCAAAGGAATAATTTTCGACAGATTTGCACGGTTGATTAAAACTTACAGGTCAAATGAGTTTCGTTCCTTCTCGCCGAACCGTATGTATGATTGTGATGCCAATTTCGATCCCATCACGACGCTTGCCCTCATAAACAAACACACATCATTCCGGCAGGCAGAGATGAAAAGATTGACGATTGCGGTTTGTCATTGCCGGTCCCCGCTTCCCTATGTTCTACATGCGATGCGGCACGGGAGGGTACCAACCTGACAAGGTGAATCTGTGTCAAGAAGCTCTCCAGCAAGCCAAGTCGACTGGCTTTCGGTTGATGGACGGAGTCATTCAGGTCGTTCAGTTCGCAATCGCATTTGTATTCAGAGACACGCGCGACGCTCATCGGCTTTTCCGTTTTGTCACTTGAGGGAGGATATTCTTCTCCGATGTGGCTCCACCGATCGATGGATAATGATGACCTGGTGGAGTGGCGCCGAAGGGAACCTCCTTCCCGGCCGGCGGGCTTGCGATCCGACGGCGACGACCATGTTGATGATGATTGTTCAGGTCTGCTGGATATGATAACTTATGGAAATTGAATGGGATCAGGATGAGTAATGAGAGAGGGAGCACTACGGAGGGTAATAATTGAGTTGTTCCACCGGTGGAGTGGAAACATATGCCGCTGGTGCTGCCGACGTCGTGGTTGTTTCGATCCGCACCCATCGGGGAAGAGGTTGATTGAATTAGGGATCGACATGGGAAAAACAATCCCCAACCAGCAGGAAAATAACTCATTCCGCCGGACTGCATGCGGCCACAAACGCACCGACAACGCCTGACTGCGGGAAATAAATTCCACCGCAATTCGAAGCTTTCCACGTTGCGCTGAATCCTTTGTTAATTATTTCAATCAATATTCCTTTTGGTATTCAATCAGCCTTTTCACTGCCCGCACCCGCAGGCGCATCGGCATCAGGTAGCTGATAGCTGATGCGAAAATATCCGCGATTTATTTTCCTGAAAACGATTTAACGTAATTCATCAACGATTTGCGAAACCAATTCACGCAATTACAACACAACCGGTCGGTTGTCGGTGGTTCTCCATTGATTGAATTATGCAGTACTATCGGTCCGTGTGTTGATGTTTTCCAGTTATTGTATTATTGTGTTTTCAATTTGAGAAAAATGAGATTTCGTTTTTTCGAACACATTATCAAAAAGTAAAACAGTTATAGCAATTTGTTGATACATGTGTTTTCAACAAAAAATAGTTGTTTAAATGAGCAAAATCAGTTTCAAACATTGCATAAAATATGTAAAACTGTGCTGAAATAGTGTTTCTTCCAAGTAAGTAAGGAGATACATTGATTATAATGTTTAGAAAGAACATAAATAATGGAGGACGATTTAATCTTTTGATCACTAACCACTATCTTCGACACAAATTTTAACAGAACACACGAACAACACTACCCGAATTTATCAAAACTGTCCTCGATGCGCTTTCGGACGATACGCGTCGTGTGGTAAAGGCGAGAAGGAAGGCCGAGCGCTCCGGATACTTCCCGCCGGTCATCCTAATAAGGTAAACGCCCTCAGGACTGTAAAGCAAAACTCTTTGAATGCAGGTCAGTGATTCTTGGAGCAAAGATAAAACAGTGGGAGGATTTTCTCGACTCGATCAACCCCGGGCAATCTGCGGCCGAACTCTGGGGAAAAGTAAACGTTCTTAGTGGTAAGCGAAAATCCTTCCCCATCAATATCGACTCACTTGGTCGTACCATCTCCGATCCTGCTGAGGTGGCCAACGCTCTTGGGGAATATTTTGCCGGTATAGTCCCTTAGTTTCAGCGGCCCATCACCAGCAGACCTTCATTAATCTCCATCTTTCGAGTTCCCACTGTTTCACAAAACGCCTATATTAATTACTGTGAAAAGTGAGAAAGTGAAGTAGGTATTGAGACGTCTCTCTTATCATTCCTAATTTTTCAATTTTCAATAAACTATTCGGCTGAATGTCCTATAAGGATAATGACCTATTCAGCCAAACGACCCTTTCGGCCAAACAACCCTTTTGGCCGGTTGTATGACATTGGCCAGAGAGTCATTTGCCAGAAAGCTTTTACTAGAATCAATTTGCCAGAATGGACCATCTCCCAGAAAGTCATTCGCCAGAATGCACCATTCCCCAGAATTGGTCATCTCATGTTTGCCATGCACTCGTTTGGCAATAATTCATAACGCCATGAACTTTTTGAACAGTGAACAGCGTCAAAGGAGGACCATTTAGCATAAGGGACAGTTTCATATTTTTTTTGATGTTGTTTTTAAGTTGTTTCTAGGAATTTAACACCGCATGGTCGTTAATAGAATTGAAAAGACGTAATTCTTTCGAAGAAAGCATATATAAGCCGGGTATAGCCGCTTGTCCGGATCAAGGAAATTGTGGATGTGACTCCTTCTTTAAAAGCAGGTGCTATCCCGGATAAATGCAATGGTGAATGTAATTCCTCTTTAAAAGTAGGTGATTGCACGGATAAGGGCAATGGTGGATGTTATCCCTTCTTTAAAAATAGACGTTTGCCAGGATTAAAGCAATAGTGGAAATGATCCTTTCTAACGCTTTTCCGGATTTAGGCAATAGTGGATGAATTTTCTGTTTTCAAAGTAAACGCTTGCCCGGATGAGGGCAATGGTGATTGTGATATTTTTTTTGAATATGCGTTTGCCAGGATTGAAGCCATGGTGGGTATGATCCCTTCTTTAAAAGAAGGCGCTGGCCCAGATTAAGGCAATGGTAAATGTGGTCACTTCTTTAAAAGCAAGCGCTTGGAAGGATTAAGGCAATGGTGGCTGTGATCCCTTCTTTAAAAGTAGACTTTTATTGCAATGGTGGAAATAATCTTTTTTTAAGAAGGCGCTTTCAAGGGTAGATGTTATTCCTTCTTTAAAAGTAGGTGATTGCTCGTGGCCATATTTGAATATGGCAGTTGTGGATATGATTCCTTCCTTCGAAGTAAACATTTTATCTAGACTTAACTTCTTCAATGAAAGCAAATAGCTGTCTAGTATGACTTAAAGTGATATTATCCAATTGTAGATATGATTCAATTTTTGGAATGAAGTCTGCGTCTGGAATGTGGCGAAGAAATATGATATCCATTCGTTCACAGTTTGGTTTGTATGAGACAAATATGAATGACTTTTTTTTTATAAAAACCATGTTTCTGACAATTGTCTAATATCTTAAATAATCCCTTTTATGAAAATGAATTACACCTAATTCTGTTTTCACACGAATTTTTTTACACGGCCGAGTTAAAAAAAATCCCATACAAAATTATTGTAAAGTTGCTCAATTTTGCATGATTCGTCGAGAAATAATAAAACTTTTTTACACGGATTTTCGAATTTTGAACTGAAAACTTTTTTTACACGGAACGCATCCCCCGTGTAAAAAAAAAAGAATCGGGTGTATTCCAAAATCCCTTCATTAGTAAATAATACCAAATCCTTGTTATGCGAAATTGCCTTCTTTATATAATTCTTTTTTTATTCTTTAGCCACCAATAATAATTGGAATTTCCAGTTTCACTATTTCTGGGGAATGGTTCATTCTGGCAAATAGTCTATTCTGAGGAATGGCTTTCTGGCATATGGTCCATTCTGGCAAATGGGTTTCTGGCAAAAAGTATTCTGGAAAAAAGTATCCTGGCAAATGGTTTTGTGGCAAATGTCATACAATCCTTTTGGCCAAACAACCCTTTCGGCCAAATGACGCTCTCGGCCAAACGACCCTTTCGGCCAAATGACCCTTTCGGCTAAATTATCCTTTCGGCCAAATAACCCATTCGGCCAAATGACCCTTTCGACCAAACGACCCATTCGGCCAAATGACTTTCGACCTAATGGTCTGTTCGGCAAAACAACTTTCGGCCTAGTAGCATTCGGCCAAATGGCTTTCGGCCGAATGGGTTTCGGTCAAATGACCCTTCCCCGAATTTACATTTCTAAAATAGTTAATATTTGTTTTTGGTTTAGAATGAGTACATTGGGGTGAATCAAACTACACATAATGTTTTGTTTGTACATATTTTATTTGAACGAGTCATAGTTTGCAGAACACCTTTTTTTTTTTTGTTTTACCGAGTGTTTACCGAGTGTTTATCTTCCATATAAAGCCAGTGTTCCTTATCACATACGTATTTCCATCTATTCAAAATCTAGTACTATTTTCTTCCAACAATTTTGAATCCGTAGATACTTTCAAACAACTTTAGCTTCGTAAACTTGCCGTAGGTGTTGTTTCTTCTTCAACACTTCGCTTATAGTATAGTATATTAAGTATCGAATTTTCAAATAAAATCATAGTGCTCATTATTAATACAATCATCAATTGTCATTTACTAGTAGAAAATAATTCTTCCATCATCACCATCAACACCAAGACAGGTTCTTTGAAAATTGTTATTTTGTTTGATAAATCAAACCAAATGAAAATCTGATATATTTACAATGGTCATTACCAAATGCACAGGAGCGTACAACTACAGAACATAGTAAAATTCCATTAACCTACTACATCACACCACACCAGATCTAGTTATCCCTCAGAGTCGTAAATTTCTTAGAAGTCCTAAATTATCACCCATTTAGATTAGTCGATCACGCTATAATTCCACTTTTTCTCCGAAGTCACTCAGCTAAGTGATTGATTATCGATTCTCCCGTCGCCCTTCTACGCCACGTGTTTGTCCATCGGAGTTGAACGAAAGCAACACCGCCGTTTGGTCGCTAAGGCAAACCAATTCACCCGCGATGTATTGCCGGGCGATTCTGAATGTCATCCTTCTAATTTGTCTCGTCACCACGGCGCGTCGAAAGCTCTAACCTCGTGGTCCCCCGAATGGCTGTTGCCTCCAGTGTTTATCAACAGTGTGTCATAATGGCCACCACAGAAACCGAACGCAAACCAACAACGGCAAATGGGATCATGCTAGCCGTGTTCTGTGTGTGACCTCGGCCTCGGAGAGAGTGGAAAAAATCAACACTGGCCGCCGCGCCCTTCCTATGGCCGCCATCGCCACCCCGTAAAATTGCTGAAGGTGCAGCAGCGTTAACACGCCATCCATCAAATAATAAACGTTAAATCAAATTTTATTTTTATTTTCAATGTTCTGGATCAGAGGCTTTGTTTTCAATTCCTAATCATATCACCTGATGATAACAGCGGGTCTACTTCCTGACAGGTTTCGATCGGGGCTGGAGGCCACCCTCGACATGGCATAGGATATCACCAATAACGAACGTCCAACCTTCATAAATAACCAATTTCTACCGTAATAAACTGGATTTATTTTATTTCGAAACTGATTCCATTACAGCTGACCACTTGGTAGGGCGATTCCAAGAATCGAACCATTTCCGCGTTCCGCCAGTGCATTTCTGGGCCGCAGGCCTCTTTTGATATGTTCTGCGGAATGATTTATCCAGATCCTAGAAACAATCGATTGAAAGAAACAACTTACGAATCGGAAAGGGCAATTCGGTGGTGTTGGTTGTTTGAATCTCAATTTGAGAATAAAAGTGCAATTCTGAAAAGAAATGCCAACCAACGAAAATGCTTCGGGCATCAAATCGGTCCACATCCAATGAGAAATTCTGATATCAAATAGGTGCTCTAGCATAAAATTAAAAACAAAATAAACAACCCAACCGCAACGGCCCGTAGCCAATTAAAGCAATCGGCCGCTTCATACACACGCCACTTAATGATTCAATGAGATATCCACGAAAAAAAAAACATCAAGAGAAAAAATATGCTGCCAACGATCCAACGAACGGAATGATGCTGGTTTTCAGTTAATTAAACCTCAATTTTTAACGCATTTAAATATTTTTCAATCAATACCAGCAGACTTGCCATTCGGTGGGGGCTGGAAAGGGGATCGCAAAATTGAGCATCAGCTGACATGAAATGATTTTCAAACTAAGGATCATTTTTTTCACTTTTTTAACTCGCGAATAATTTTTTTTTATTTACCATATTTTTATTAAGTTTACTTTGCTGTCTTGGGTGTATGTATATATTATTGAATTATTCTTATAGACTGTTTAGTGGATTGTCCTCACTTGTCATAAGACGGGTTAGTACTATATTATTGTATTCCATCACTTTTCACCTTTACAGATGCGTAGTTCGTATCAACAGTAATGCCACAATTGGTGACACGAAATTCTCAAAGGAGTAAATTGGCCTGACCAAAAATAGTAGGACCTATCTTGAAGGTTGATTATTGAGAAACAATCTGTGGAACCTTTGCAGGTTATGTAACAACTACAAGTTTACTGCCACTAATAAAAGCTTAACGCATTTTCTACTGCAAAATGAAAAAGTGACGGTGTTAACGATTGGTACTCATTGAGAAAAATGAAAAACTTGTATGTTGTAAATTGGCGCCTACGTTACTTTTTTAGATTACGGCAGTTTTGGCAAAGGTATTTACATTCCAGACTATTTGCTAAATGCGAGATTATGCCTCATGATGCCATTTCCAACCACCTCCATCCTACACAAAACTACTAAATTTCACATCGCTTGCTCCCATTACACTACTTAGCATTCTCGTCAATTGCACCAATCAGTAATTGCATACCGGACCCCATCAAACTCCATCAACCTCATCAATAGAAGACCACCCACCAGCAGAGGTTTAACGTCGCTCGATCTGATCGGTGCCATTAAGTACGTAGAGCGGCACTGGGTTGGCTGGTCGGGTCCATAGAGCAAATGTCATTCGCCAATCGCGAACATATTAGCCCACCTAAAGCTTGCGTTAGATGCCACCCACCGCCCATAAGCCCGGACTCGAAACAGTCCACCACAAATCAAAACAATTGGCATCAAATCAAATGAGCGAGCCCGCATTCGATCGGTGGGTTTGGTGGATTTGGTCTCTGCATTTGAGCCTTAGACTGGTGCACTTGGCGCCATCCCAAGGAGCTAGACTTCCTAAGGTGAAGATAAGTGATGTCACTATTTGCGTTGCATAAGATCGGCGGGAGAATAAAAGAGAAGCCGGTTGGACGCACCGCTGATCTGCGCCACCTTAGTAATTTCTAGCTCATTGGCACTATCCAAGTATTCAATTTATTTCTCGGTTGTCTTCGGAAAAAGTGACCATTTACAAATTTAAGTCAAAACAGGTCGTGTGACCCCTGAAAGTTTATGATTTCACAAAACAATGATGGGAATAATATTTTTAGCGTTTTTGGGCCAATCGGGTTCAATTCGGCCACATCGGCTACAATCCGGAGACCTCCGGAATGGCTATTTTCAAAATTGAGTCAAAATAGGTCGTGTGACACCTCCAACTACAAGATTTTACAAACGAATGCTGGAACTTGTATTTTTAAATAGGATTTATACTTTCAGCCTTCCTGGGCCACTTGGGTTCAATCTAAAGGACCTACGGAATGGTTCTAAACTGAGTCAAAAAAGGTCGTGTAACACTGCATGCTTCATGAGTACAAAGTTATGATGAGAATGATATTTTAGAGTTCATTGGCGACTTGGGAACAATCCAACTTGACTAGACTGATAACATGTTTTGTCCCAACTGAACAAGTTCTCCTTTATTAGGTTTCTCGGATCGCAGCTAATATGACCAAATGGCCTAAGAGCCACAAAAAAACTTCATTGTTTCGTGAAATCATCAAGTATGAGGTGGCACACGTCCTGCTTTGATTAAATTTAAAAAAATGTCCATAACGTAGGTCTTGGGAGCAGTAGGGGCTGTGTCCAAGGGCTTGACGATCCCTCCCCAGGCCATCTGCGAGTTGTGAGGCTTGCCTAGGATGTGGTGGGGTTTGACAGTGGGCCCTGTTAAATTCCTATAAAAAGTTGCATGTATCCGCAAGTAGGCCCCGCCAAAGCGACCGTGTGCCGCATAAGCGACCAAGCCCAAGTCCTGATGTCAGGTAGGACACAAAACAGACCTTATACGACGGCCCTCCGACGATAAGCCGCCTGGAAAACCAAAATTTACTAACAATATAAGAGATAATACGACTCGACGACGAGAAAGAAGCGTTCAAAGCACAGCTGGAGCAGACATACGATGAATGCCCACTGCGGGACGTCAAAATCGTCATCGGTGACATGAACGCACAGGTAGGAAGGGAGGAAATGTATAGACCGGTCATCGGACATCGTATCGATTGACAACAGCCAACGATGCATAAACTTCGCAGCCTCCCACGGAATGGTAGTTCGAAGCACCTTCTTTCCCCGCAACAATATCCACAAGGCCACATGGAGATCACCTAACCAAGAAACGGAAAACCAAATCGACCACGTTCTAATCGACGGCAAATTCTTCTCCGACATCACGAACGTTAGCACTTACCGCGGTGCGAATATTGAATCTAACCACTACCTCGTTGCAGTATGCCTGCACTCAAAACTCTCGACGACAACACGCGTTGAAGTCAGACGCCGCGGCTTAACATTGGGCGGCTGCAAGATGGTAGACTAGCCCAAGAATACGCGCAGCAGCTGGAAGTGACACTCCAAACGGAAGGGCTGGAGAGATATTCGATCCACCATTGGTAGCACCGCAACCGCTGCACTTGGCACGGCGCGCCCGGGTCAGAGAAACGACTGGTATGACGGCGAATATGAGCAGTTAGTGGAAGAGAAGAATGCAGCATGGGCGAGATTGCTGCAACACCGCACGAGGGTGAACGAGGCACGATATAAACGGGCGCGATGTTCCGGAGGAAAAAGTGCCAGCAGGAAAGATCGAGACCGTGAAGATACGGAGCAACTGTACCACGCTAATAACACACGAAAGTTTTATGAGAAGTTAAACCGTTCACGTAAGGGCCACGTGCCACAGCCTGATATGTGTAAGGACATAAACCCCTAGCAGCACACATGTTCCAAATAGGTTACTGCAACTCATATATGACCAAATTTAGTCACAATTAAGTTGCTGCGGACTGATTTTACGGCGACGACTCTTAGCGCGAAACAACGGACACGAATAGGAACATGGAACGTTTTAACCCTAGCCCAGCAGGGTAAATTGGCACAACTTGCCAATGAGGCACGCCGCATGAAGCTTGAGATCCAGGGACTGAGTTCTGTTCTGATATACTCTGGTTTACGAGGTGCACACGCTCCCCGGCATCGCGGAGTTGGCTTCCTACTAAGCGCTCAGGCACATTTTGCGCTTATGAAGTGGGAACCTATAAGTGAAAGGATAATCGTTGCCAGATTTAGAACACGGGTCCGAAACCTTACTATAATCCAATGTTATGCGCCAACCGATGCTGCCGATCTGCAAGGCAAAGAGGACTTCTACAGTCAACTCAATGACGTCGTAGATAGAATTTCGAAGGGTGATATCAAGATCTGTTTGGGCGACTTCAATGCGTAGATCGGATTCGACAACTCAGATCATGAGCGCATTATGGGACGCCATGGTCTCGGAAAAATGAGCGAACACGGAGAGCTGTTCGCAGAATTTTGTGGTAATAACGACATGGTAATCGGGGGATCGCTCTTCCTTCATCGTCCGGTTCACAAGGTCACGTGGGTCTCCCGTGACGGCTTTACAGAAAATCAAATCGACCACATCTGCATCAGCCGAAAATGGAAACGGAGCCTTCTTGATGTACGGAATAAACGTAGTACCGATATCGCGTCTGATCATCACCTCCTCATCGGCAATATACGCCTGCGCGACCGGTGAAACGGTCCTTCGTTGAAGAACTGGAGACGCGTGCTGCAGATATTCCGGAAGGTGGCAGCGTGGAAGACCAATGGACCGCCATCAAGAATGCCTTCATCGCCTCCAGCGAGAACAACCTGGGCGAGCTGCGCACCCAGAGAAAACAATGGATCACCGATGAGACCTGGAGGAAGATAGAGGAACGAAGAGAAGCCAAAGCCGCGATAGAGCGATCGAAAACCATAGGAGCCAAAGTCTTAGCCCGTCAACGATACGCGGCTCTTGAGAAGGAAGTAAAACGCTCATGTCGACGGGACAAGCGAACGTGGGCAGACTCTCTGGCCGAAAAAAGGAGAGAGAGCATCCGCAACCGGGGACATTCGCCTCCTCTACGATATCTCACGACGCTTAAGCGGGGCGAAGATGAATGCAACGATGCCTGTGAAAGACGCGAATGATCAGTTATTGACCGACCCAACTGACCAGCTGAAACGCTGGTTCGAGCACTTCGAACAACTGTTTCAAGTGCCAGACAGGCCACCACCACCTCGGCATGATCTGCCTAGGATCCGACGTATAACACGCGTCAATACCGAAGCTCCATCACTGCTATAGATTCAAAGCCATCCAAAGCATGGAATCGAATAAAGCCCCAGGGGTCGACCGCATATCAGCCGAGATGCTCAAAGCTGACCCCATGTCATCCGCTCAACTACTGCATCGTTTATTTCGTAATATCTAGGACACCGCAACTTTCCCGGTCGACTGGATGCAAGGTATCTTAGTGAAGGTGCCCAAATAGGGTGACCTGACTGTATGCGATAACTGGCGAAGCATTATGTTGCTGTGTACCGTTCTCAAAGTTCTGTACAAAATTATCCTAGCCCGGATTCAGGAGAAGATCGATGCGACTCTCCGGCGGCAGCAAGTCGGATTCCGTGCCGGAAGATCCTGTGTGGACCATATTGTCACGCTCCGCATAATACTGGAGCAGGTCAACGAATTCCAAGAGTCCCTTTACTTGGTATTCATTGACTACGAAAAAGCTTTCGACCGTCTCAATCACGAGAATATGTGGGGCGCCCTGAGACGCAAGGGGGTTCCTGAGAAAATCATCGGCCTCATCGAAGCACAGTACGAGGCCTTTTCGTGTAGAGTGCTGCACAATGGGGTCCTGTCCGACCCTATCCGGGTCGTAGCTGGTGTGTGGCAAGGATGTATTCTATCACCGTTACTGTTCCTCATCGTAATCATAGATGTAGATTGACTGTGAACCAAACCGCGGGCTGTTATGGCGGCCTATAACCATGGAGCATCTAAACGACTTCGAATTGGCTGATGACGTTTCACTCCTCGCGTAACGGCGCTCTGATATGGAGAGTAAGCTCAACGACCTTGCCGAGCGCTCCTCCTCGGCAGGTTTAGTCATCAACGTCAACAAAACCAAATCGTTGGATGTAAACACGGTGACTCCTTCCAGTTTCACAGTAGCCGGGCAACCAGTGGAGAATGCTGAAAGCTTCCAATATCTTGGTAGCCAAATGGCGTCAGACGGCGGTACCAAGATCGACATAGGCGCACGGATCAAGAAAGCAAGCAAGTTTAAGAAATATCTGAAAAAAAAAACAGGCAGATAAGTGAACGCACCAAAATACGAATTTTCAACTCTAACGTGAAATCTGTGCTGTTATACGCTAGCGAAACATGGTGTGTATCAGTGGAGAACACTCAACGGCTGTTCATTAACAGATGCCTGCGGTATATAATTCGGGCCTGGTGGCCTCACAACTGGATCTCAAACAACGAGCTCCATCGTCGTTGTCACCAGAGGCCGATAGCAACAGAAATTCGGGATCGGAAGTGGGGCTGGGTCAGCTACACTCTACGTAGGAGCGAAAACGAAATCTGTAAACAACCATTAGACTGGACCCCACCGGGACATCGCAGCAAAGGCGCAGAGGCTCATGGCGGCGAAACCTCAATAAAGAAATAAAAGAAAACGACCGAAATCTAACCTGGCAGCATGTTAAAGCGATAGCTGGACAACGCTCAGGATGAAGATCTTTCAAGTCGGCCCTTTGCACCACCGGAGGTGTACAGGATCCATAAGCTAAGCTTCTCCAACAGCGATGCCTCGACTCAAAGGTTGTCCCCGACCTTGAGAAAAACATCGTTTGACATCATCAATGAGCACTCTCGAGAAATTATAGTCGAATTTCTTTTACCGATATCAATCATATAGTTTTTTGTTTCAAAATAATATTTCTCCATATTTAATAATCATACTCCACTATTTCCATTTATATATTTCATTTCATTTCATTTCATTTATTGAGTATTCGCGTAACTTAAGGTTAAACCTTCTATTCATGTTACACTGTGGAGGGCAATAGGATAATATTGTAATAAAGTTTCTGAAAATTACTGATTAACTACCTTATTCATTTCAATTGATTCCTTTGACTAATTCATCGCAAGCGTTCGAGTTCATTGAGAAGACCCCTTAAAGCCGGAAATACAAGTGGATGATTTGAGCATCGGGGATAAACGATTCCAATTGTTAATGCCTCTCACAAAGAATGACTGGTTGTAGTATGAAGATGAATGCTGTGGTATTATTATACTCATAGTACGCGTATTTCTCAAGAACTGAAGTTTACCGTAAAGATAGTGAGGTGTTTTAGTTTTAATAAGCCTATATAAAATAATGCAGTTTCTGGAAATAAGAAATTTTGAAAAATGGCATCCTAATAAAGATTCATGTAAATGTGAGACATGAGAGAATCTATCAAGATTGAAAATGTATCTGATGCAGGCGTTCAAGGCGATTCTAAGTCTATCAAGTGAATAAGCTGATGCATTAGTATATATGAAATCACCATATAGAAAATGAGGCAGTAATAATGATTGGAAAAGCTTAATTTTCATTGACGTTTCCAGATGCCTGGTAACAATATTCAATTTTTCAATGTAACATCTATTTTACCACATTGGGAATTGATAAAGACATCCCACGATAGATTTGAGGTAAATGTAACTCGTAGGTTTTCAATTTTATTGAAGAATTGAACTCTTTGTCTATCAAGGAACAAAGTGGGTGGGTGTGGTGGATTTTTAGTTTACATATCAACATGGCTTTCGTTTTTGATGAGTTAATAACCAACATTTTGTGATTCGACCAACATAAAATATTGTTCAGATCATGGTTTATTCTTCATGGCGAGTTCGTTCATGTCAATAGCTCCATGAGCACACAAATAAATTTGGACATCGTCAGCGAACATATGAATGGAACAATAATCCAGAGTTGCAGGTAAATCATTTATGAAAAGAGAAAATAATAAGGGACCAAGTACAGAGCCTTGTGGTACACCAGATTCGATAGAGGCAAATGCAGACAAGACACCATTGTAGAAGACAGCTTGTTGTCTTCCACTTAGGTATGACTTAATTAATTTAGCAGCATCATTCGAAAAATTGAATTTATATGATAACTTCCTTGTTAACCTCGAATGTGAAACACGATCGAAAGCTTTTGCAAAATCGATCAGAAGCAATATGGCTAGTCCTTTTTATCGATTACTTGAGCTATATCATCGTGGACTTTCATCAAGGCTGTTTTGGTACTGTGCTTACTACGGAACCCAGACTGTAGTGGATGTAGAAGATCATATTCTTCAATATACTTCGAAATTTGATTTTTAATAAGTTTTTCAAATACTTTGGATAGGGAACAAAGAATACTGATTGGACGCAAATTAGAAACAGAAGAACCATTACTCTTTTTTGAAGCGGAATTATTTTAGAGCATTTCCATGCACTTGGGAAAATCGATGTATTTATTATGGTATCGTATAAATACTTATAGATAGGAAGAGCCAAAGGTAGTAGGATTTTAATAAAACGTATAGGAATACTATCAAGACCAATTGCATTAGATTTAATAGAAAAAATACTGTTGATTATATCGTGTTCGTCGACTTCGTTGAATTTAAAACTATTCGAACCGTACATAGGAAATGAACTCGGGATTGGTAAAAGTATCATTTGTGAAGTTTGAGGTAAAATATTCGTTGATTTCATCTGCACTACACTCATTCTGATCAAAAGATCCTGAGCCCTTAGAGATTCCTAGTTTTTTAATGTTATTCCATAATTGTTTACTAGGTAGTTTCACATTTATCTTCTGTCTGTCGAAATTCGTTTTAGCCTGTCTAACCAAAGTATTAACTTTATTCCTAAGCCGTTTAAAAGTTTGCTTATCATTTTCGCATTTGGTATGTTTCCATTTACTGTAAGCGAGATTTCTACTAATAATAGCGTAGGAAATATCATTATTAAACCACGGAGTACTGTTGGGCTTCTTCCGCCGCAAGGGTATGTAGTCATCGTGTAGCTTAAGTAAATGATAATTCATAAAATTGAGCATATCACTCGGATCATTCATGTTGAAAAAGTGATTCCAGTCTATACTGAAGAATCCTCCTAAAAGTGCTCCAGCATCAAAATTGACATAATCACGGTAACTGAATGTAGTCAGTTCATCTCTACGCAATGACAGATTAAGTGAACAAAAAACCAAATCGTGATTAGAGATACCAGGCATAGATATTTGATCATGTTTTGCTACAACGTTGGGTACATCGGTAATGCAAAGATCTAATAATGAGCAACCAGTTCTATGGAAAAAAGTAGGTTCGTTGTTCACACACTCATAGGACAAAAGTAAGTAGCATTTCTTTGAATTTGCGTGATCGACTCGACGATTTAAGAAGGTCGGTGTTGAAATCCCAAAGAAAATGACTTATCATAATTAACGGTGAAGTATTCTAGCATGTCATAGATTGTATCGGTACATTCTACGTTAGGAGGATTGTATATAACTCCTAGTAGAATTTTTTCGTAAGCTGTTTTAATTTCAACATTTAGAAACTCAGTTCCACTGAAATTATTAATAGAACTCTCAGACTTTGAAATAACTCTAAACGACAAATTATTTTTAGGTAAATGCAAATGCCACCCCTTGTCTATTTCTATCATTCCTAATCAAATGGTAGCCTTCAATATTAATCATTGCATTATCAATCGTGTTATTCAACCACGTTTCGGTGAAACAAATTATATCAGCCTTCCCATCAACAAAGTTTAACCTCAGTTCCTGAAATTTGGTAAAATTTCGTGCAATTAAACTCTGTACGTTCATATGGCAAACATTCAAGCACTCTGTTTTTAGAGCAGCATTGATAACTACTCGTGGAATCAAATAGTTTGGAGAAGCATTAACATATGGAAGGTCATCCATAGTCAAAACTGATGGGAAAACTAGCTTTAAAAAGAATCCATCCCTAGAACCCGAGTAGCATGCGATGTCAGAATCAAAGGAAACCATACTATTAACTACAATCATACTTTTATGAGCTATACTTTCATCATGGTTAATTTGGCATTTGAGCAATAATTTATGATTAATTCATTGAGGAGAAATCTACTCTCTGTCAGCAATCGAACAAGAAAAAAAAAAAGAAAACATAACTACGACACCACCAGCAGTGCAAAATAAGGAAACAACAGCAGCAACAGCGTATTATTCAACCACAACAGCAGCAGCAAACATCGACGCCAGCAGCAGCAAGTATCATCAATGATTGACTTTCAGGAAGGGAATGAAACATGGATTATATAAAGGAAGGATACATGGATATTTCTAGGTAGGAAAAGAGAAACTTATTAGGATAGGTTTATCTGTGTTTTTGATCCAAGATGAGCAATTTCGTTGATTGGTTCGGCTACGGTACTATTCCCTCGCTGGATATGCACGATCCCGTTACGAGTAAAGACTTTTTGAATCAGCCCTTTCTTCTTCAGCTTGATGGCCTCCGCCCGTACGATTCTTGCATCTTGTGTGAGATTCTCGTTCATGTACACTCTCTGATCACTTTCAAAACCCAAAATGCGAAGCGAAAAATTTCTGTTTCTTAGGTAACGCCTGTAGAATTCGTCCCTAGCATTTTTAATCGCAAACTGGCAAACTATCGGTGGAGATGATCCTGTAGAAATAGGTGGACGCATCAATCGCTTCAGGTCCACTAGGGGTAGTGCGGGATCTTTGTAGTCGAGGCTAATAGCCAATTTACGGAACAACTGTTGTAGACATTCGTTGTTGACATATGGGACTTACTACACTTACTAGTGAAATCAAAAAATGTACAAAATCAAATAAAAAAATCAAAAACAAATAAATTATGAAAACTAATCAGCGCGTAAAAAATAAAGACGCCGAAATATTCACTCTTCTGGGCATTGAATCTTTCCCAACTAATTTGTCCTAAAAGTATCAATTTCTAGTGAATTATGTTTTAAAATCGTATAAATCTCATCTTACTTTTCAAAAGGATCTAAGTAACATTTTTTTCATAAATTAATTTGAATATTGCAATCAATAAAGCTTTTGATTGCAGTACTCAAATTAATTCATGAAAAAATGTTACTTAGGTCCTTTTGAGAAGTTAAGTGAGAAATAGTTACATAATGCAGTATAAACTGCACACATTCAGGTGACAATATCGTTTAAATGTATGCTTTTTGGCATTTCTTTCATGTACATTACTTTCGTGTAAATTTCAACAATTTTTTTCTATTTGTGTAGTTGGAATGCATTCGATTAATAAACGTTGCGGCCGGAAAAAGAGGGGAGGGGGGAATGTAGGCCTTTGGATGGATTAACCACACTTAGTCGAATTCAACAGTCGGAATCGCGAAAAGCATCATTACCACATGGGTTTTTAAAGTGAAAATTTTAGGTTATCGTACCGTCGTCGGAGGAGACAATGGGTTAATTGGGGGTGATAAAGGGGTCATTATTTCAACTACATAGATTGATTTTAGAATAGATTTAATCTATATGAGGACGAAAAAAAAAACTCAATTATAAAAGACCTTTTTAAACGATTTTGTTATCCGATTTCCAGACTGTCGGTGAGGTTTCACCTTCAGACCCATCGTCACCCCCGACGACGGTATTCAACAATTTTTATATTTCAAGTTACGTAAATTTTGCTCTAAACCAGTGATATAAGTAATCGAATGAATTATCTTAAAATTTTTTATACATGATGATCACTGCGTTCCTCAATGCGCAAAACTGTTTTACGTAGTTTTCGTCGAGCGGACGTGTCTTGTACACAACCCCTGAATTTTTTAAACTTTGATACGCATATTCTCTGTCCTATGGAATGGAAATTAATATAGTGTGGAAGAGAGCGTCGTTAGAAAAGGAAGAGAGGTTGTGGGGGAGGGATTTTGTTTAGTTATCGATCAACTCAGTGTAACTTCTGAACCACTTGACTGATGTCAACCAAATTTAGAACACATACTCTCCATTTTGAAGAAACGATTGTATCAGCAACTACGAAGTCAACCTTGCAATTCCGGGCAAGGCTGGGTACATACAGCTAGTTTAACATATGCTTTCCACGAAAATAAAATTCGTTAGTTTCCTGACAAGACAACATTCTGGGTCACTCGTATCTCACGAAGTTTTGGCTCCACCGGAACGATGTCCTCAAACCATTTTCAGAAATATAATAAATTTTTCATTCGATCATGCCTGTTTTGTTAGAATCGGTGGATGTATGACACAATGTAAGGAAGTTGAGAAATTATTTTCAGTCTTTTATATGCGATAATGGAAAGGTTAATATTTGAAAGGTATTTTTCTGAACAACCACGAGGTTTTTTTTTTCAAAATATCCGGGTAATTTTTTTATTGAACCGTCTAAGACGTATTAAGTACTCTTCATTTAATTCTACCAATTAATTTTCGATATCTTTGCAGATACGTATTTCGACCACAACTGTGTGGTCGTATTCAGTGTCTCGTACTTGACTTGACTTCAAGTACTCGAGTCAAGTACGAGACACTGAAAACGACCACATAATTGTGGTCGAAATACGTATCTGCAAAAATATCGAAAATTAATTGGTGGAATTAAATGGAGAGTACTTAATTCGTCTTAGACGATTGAATACATTCCACTAAAAGAGCTTTATATAATTTTCTTTTTTATTGAATTTTGACTGAAAATATTTTGACAAAAAAAGTCATCTAAATTTCTATGGACAGTTGTTTGCGCCGGTTGGTTTCCAGAATATCCGTGGCAAAGTATTTCGAATTTTCATTGGTAAATTCTTCTGTTTTTCGACGGTAATTTCTTAAGAATTCACGTGGGAATTTTTAATAGAATTTCTTAGAAAATCTATTTTTAATATTCCGTAGGAAATACACCTAAATTTCTATGAGATATGTTTTGAATATCCACGAGCGAAATGGAATATGGAGCGAAATTTTTTGAAAATTTGATTGGTATTTTATTCTGAATTTCTACACGAAAAGGTTCAGAATTTCGATGACAATTTATTCAGAGTTTTCGCGAAATTCTTACAAATTTAAAAGAAAGCTCGAATTAATATTTTTTTTGGTAAATTCACCATTTTATGAGAATTTTTTTTATACTAAACTTTCCCGAAACATTTTGAAATTTTGAATTTGCCCTGAATTTTTACCAAAGCTTCTCAATAACTTCTTTCATCTACTTGTGTATCTCTCAAAATTTCTATTTTTCACAAGTTCTTTTGAAAACCATGTTGAATTTATGAAAATAAACCTTTTAAGAACTCCTACTAAAACTTCCTATCAAGAATAGCTTGAAACATTTTCATTTTGAAATCGTATCCCGTTTCTCTGAATTTCTCGAATAGACAATCTTTTCCTATCATTTCCATCAGACTTTGGTTTCCAGGAACTTTTTCTTTGTTCTTTTAATAATTTCTAAACTTGTATTTTTCTTGCTTCATACATTTCTATCTATTTGGAGGAAACTTTTTATTTCTAGATTTTCCAAAAGAAAAGGTATACCATGAATCAATCAAACATATCATATATTGTAAATAATTAATTAACATTACAAACATTATATGTATTTTCATACGATTATATTAAAAAATCTTCACCGACCTATTTATGAGCCGTTAACGTTAATAAAAAATCAAAATTATTGAAATAGGAACCAGTCTGCAGCTCATTCCGGTGGACCTACGCCAACAATGATGTGAGCCTTGTTGGTTTGATTATGTCCCACTGCCGGTAAGCTGTCACTGTCACCTTCCACCGACATCCGGCGCTGTCCCAGGCACCGTCCCAGTCCATTGCGATCCGATCCGGTCGGACACTGCAGGTGTGCAGAGCATCGGTCAACAAACAATCCATTCATCTACGGGAAGCGGAGAGCCAGAGGGGAAGCCGTAGTTGAGCAAACGCATTGCAATGTAGCTCTACGAATTGGATCCTGATGGCGAGGACTACCACCGGGGAATGGGGGAGAAATCGCTGTACACGTTTTGCGATTGATCTCACCTCCATAAATCAGCCATATTAATTACAAACAATTTCCGAAAGTGTGTTTGCTGTGGCAAAGTGCTTTCTATTCTGGTTGGGTTTGAGGCCGGCTACGGCCATGCCTGATGGACTTCTGTCTGGGAGTGATTTCGGCAGGGTGTGGTTTGGGAATTGGTTCCCGCTGCACTGCACTACTCTGCCTTTGAGTCGTTCGAGTGCAACGGAGTAGTGGTAGTCGGTGGATTTGTACGGTCGGTTTGTTGATTCATTTGATTTTGGGCGGGCGCGGTTGGGCGTGTGCTGTTGGGCAACTGCCTGTAAGAATGGTATTAGGTGTATTGCGATTGCGGTTCCATTCTGATTAGTGAGATATGGAGATCTGGGTTGAGTTAGGGTTGTTTTAATATGGGCAAATATTAATCAATTTCAAAGGCCTGGACTTATTGCAGCTATTCAAATATGACTAGCAAGTATCTTCTTCTTGTTATATTATTTTTATATATAAAAAATGGTTTTGGTTCATATCCGCATAACTTCAAAACAGTTGGAGTTCCACGGCAAATTACCCTTTCAAATAAACGATAGATTAAAAAAAAGTTGGACGGACTTCCTCATTTCTTCAGAAGTTCTTTTCGTCTTGATCTTCTACAGGTTGAAAAAATATAAAATTGCAGAAAACTATAATTAATATTCGTATAAAAATGTTGCGTTGGATATGGAGTATTTATAATGTGCTTTCTCACCTCCTAATTAGCTGTAGCTGTAGCTGTTTATAAATATGATCTTGATCTAAACCTCGTTACCACGTTCCTAGGATCCGTGCCTCGTTCAAAAACCTAAGTTTTTTTTTGGAACGTCACCGTATGTTCATCAGTTTCACAATAAGTGCAACAATCTAGATTATCACCTTTCACAATATTTAATCATTAGTGTTGGTTTTTTCGTGGTCAACCGATAAAAGTTTCTTCTAATTAAGCTCCTAAACTGCATTGGAAACTGACCATTAAGTCCATCTAAACTCTTCACATAATTATGTCTGCGGCAATCCCCAGAACCACCCCATCATCAAAATCGCACGCAACAATCTTCCTTCGAAATGAAGTGCCGCTATGAGATTGCTATCCCGTCACCAATCGTAAGCATCGTCGCCATCGCTGGTAGTTGCCGTTTATCGGCCGTAGTGACCAACAGATCAACCGACCCGCCTCACTATAGGATTTCGGGCGGTCATTAATCGAAAATGTCATGTCTTCCGAATTATTTTAAAATATTTTCTCTCCATTGTCAATACTCTAATTAAGAGAAATTCTGAATTTGAAGTCTCTAGGTGCACTAGTTCCAAAGATATAAGGTGGCAAAAGTCAGAAATGGGTAAAAAGTTAGCAAATTTTCTGAAAAATATTTTATTTTCAACTATTTATTGAAATATTTTTTAAATGTTTTTTCTTCAATGTTAATACATCATTACAAAGGTTATTGTATAAGCTTTTAAATGGTGTGCAAAACTAATGGTTACACTGTGAAAAAAATTGAAAAAAATGCGGAAGCAATATTTTTTCCAAAAACGACGCTATTTTCAACTTTGATAGTGAAGAACTTTTTTTCCTCAGGAATCCCCGGGTTCTTTTTATGATACACATCAAGGACAAAGCTTCGACTAAAATGTCCTGAAAGAATTTCTTGCCAGTATTTGCAATTAACAGAGTTAAGTCACTCTGATTTTTTTCATTTGTTTTTACCGTGTTTTGCCTCTCTCGTACTCCAAGGTTAATGCTCATTCCAAAAACGAATGTTTGATAGAAGGCCCGGAGACCCCTAGTGGTATATATCAACTAACTCAGCGCGAAGAATTGAGGTGATGTCTGTATGTGTGTGCATGCGCGTCTGTATGTATGTGCGCAAAAGAACGCAATCGCCATTTAGACACTTATTTGTGTCCGATTTTCTCGCAACAAGTTTCATTCGACGGGAAATCTAGTCCCATCGTTTCCTATTGAAAATGGGTCAGACTGAACTATGCGCTCAAAGGGTATGGTCAAAATACATTTATTGGTAATAACTTCGACTTTATTTATAACCATTTGAGCTCATTTAATTAACTTTTCAAAGGAGTAAATGAATAAAACCCCAATGCAATGCAGCACAACGGTAACGGAAGGATTTAACAGTTCGCTCATATATTTCCTGTCAAATTTTACCGTTTCCGTCGCCATTCCGCTGAAATGCGTTTGGGGCTTGAGTGGTTTGAGTCATTCTCTAAACCTAATTTTCTGAGCTATTCATTAGCTACTGATGGAGAACTAAATATGAGATTTCATAATATGTAAATATTTATAAATCTCCTGGAATCAATAATTCCCGACATGTTTATTGCAAAAGTAAAGACGAACAATATCTTAGTTAGAACGGAGCGTATGAAATTCCTGCTAGTGTTCATGAATGTCTGGCTAATGGTAGGGAAATATTTATTCACTCATCTACACTTTGAGGTTCACTGGCTGAACAACCAGCGGAAAGTCAATATAAACAGTTGAAGAAATTTAGAACTCATAATGCAAGAAAATGATCAAGAGAGGCAAATGTTGACATTTTCCTTCGTGCCTTACATGAATCAGATCCATTTTAAGCTCGATTTGGATAACGAGGAGACGTTGGAAAAAAAATTTTTCACTTAGTTATTCTTATGCCATGCGTAATTTTGTAATATTTGAAGATTTTCAAAAGTTCTTTATCTTCTAATACTTTAGATGAATTTATCTCATCTTCCATCGTTGATGGAATTGAAGAAAATATCATTGAAGACTTAAACCTTGACACAGAAAAAGAATGATGCTGTATATAACTTGTAGAAATCATGAAAACAAATCAAAAGTAATTCAAATAGTGTTGTTATTTAAATTAAAAGAATTTTGCTTTTCGGAAGAATGGAGCATTCTTACATTCCACAATGAATGTCCACATTTTTTGAGAATATATTAATCTCATTTTTGAATAACTTGTACACGTAAAAATGTCATGGGATTGCGATTTCTAATTTGCTAATACCCTTTTTCAAAAGTTATTTTCAATTCTGATTATTTGATTAACATTTAATGCTTTATGATCCTTCAGATCCTAGTACTTTGTCAAACAAATTGTTCTAAATACAAATTGTGAGGCATGAGAGTGAGAACAAAAATATCACGGAATGTCATGAAATTAATGTCATTTAACATGATCGCCGCCATAATGTCCATAAATTGCTGAACTTAGTTTTTGTACAGCCCCTTCCTTCTCCTTAAGAAAACGCACGAAATTTCAACTTCCCAAATAGGTTTGCTTTGTCACGTTAATCGAACCTATGAAAAATAATTACGTAATTCATAGACGATCCCCAAAGGGGGTTGGAAATTGTATATTCATGCTATTTCGACCATACACAGCTAAAACTAAGTGGAAAATCACTTTAAAAGTCCAATTTTATTTTTGACCGCTCGCTTGTATGGGGATCCCCCATAGTGCGCCTCTCGGTTCGACTCGATCTAACAGCAACCATACTCAGCCCAGTCCAGTGCCGGTGTGTGTGTGTGTGTGTGTTTGTGATATGCAAATTAATCCCATATTTGCACTCACTTGGTTATTGCAAATTGCCACCCACTTGACCGGCATCGATGGAGCTACGCGACCGCAACGGCGCACGCAGCAAAGAGCTCAAGCCACGGATACCTAATTGCATTGGGCTGGTGGGGGTCTCTTCGTCAGCGGAAACACCGACTCCAATTCAATTTGATAAATTTTCAAGATAAATCGGGTAAAGATTCAATAAATTACCTCTCAGCACGTGGTTCGCTGCGGCGGGAGAAGCTCGTTATACGTACTTATGTTGGTACCATTTGTATATGTATTGAGGTGAAGGGTCGATCGGAGGTAACCCTGATGCAGGAAATTGCGTGTGTTTGCCGTTGTCGGAACCGCAAAACAATTCGAACAACTGCAACTGCCATCCGGAATCGAACAGAGCCAGCAGAAAGTTGCTTTAGCTAATAAGTTAGGACGGATTGGTATTTCAGTAGGTACAAGACCTGCGTGGGTCGGACCTGGTCCCACTCTACCCACAATTATAGCTCCCACGATTTTGAACCGACCGTATAACGTGAAGCATTGTAGCAAACAACACCTGCACTTCCGCAATTTATGGTTTTTCCTCGGCAGAGCAGGTAAATAACAGCAACGATTCCTATCGACAGTTCATTGCAGTAGAGATTTTTCCGCTCCATGCAGGGGTGAAGCTAGATCCGGCTGAATTCCCATTAAACCACCGGCGTGGCATTCAGACGAAAACTCCGCAGCGCAGCTTATCGCCCCATGGCTTATAGGAAGAAACTTTCTTGAATGCGTTTCCGCAATGGAATTCCCAACTTCCCAGCAGTGTTCTGTACCGGGCACCACTTCCCAACCGAAAATAACCAACCGGCAAAACCGCACGCCCACCCTGACCGTTTGGCGGTGCAGATAACTTATGTAGGCAATTGCATATTCATTCAAACCTAAAGAACTGCACCGGCAACGACGTCCCCGCCGACTAGCGGGAGCGACTAGCCCGAATGTGTTATCGTCGTCGTCGTCCTGTGCCGTAACGCAATAACCGTGTGTGTTTGTCTGGTACCAACCCAGATATCTACGGGAGCGGAGCACTTTGTGCCAGTTTAGGCATTCTGTCTTGCCTCTTGTTGATTCCTTGGCGCGTATCATAGAAATGTTGCTATGTCGTATGCAGTGGCATTCACTGCAGCTTATGAAAGCAACGAGGATGGTAGATCCAGTGGCGTGAGTGGTCTATTGTGTTTGTCAGGGAATTGTCGATGTATTATTGTTAAAGAAATATAGGATTTCCAGGAATGTTTGTTGAATCCCAATTGTTTTGTAAATTCTACGAGATTAAGAAGATTAAACTCAGTTAACCTCCATCGTCTTCAATATCAATAAACTTTTAGGAGCAACGATATATCTTCCTTACAAATGATACGAATTTGACATTTTTTTACAAATTACCATTAAGAGATAGTTCTCAACCGAAAATCGTTCGAGTATTGGGTGTCAGCATCGACAGAGCTCTTACATTCCAGAAACACTGAGGTTGAGACAAACATTTTCGTCTATTCATCATAGCCTCGAAGGCCAACAAATGAGACACTTTTTTGACAAACTCATCCGTACCATACATACTCAAAGGAAAATATATTTTGCAATTTTAATTCATTCGAATTTAAAACGAAAATTCATTCGAGTTCATTCGAATTTCCAACGGAAATTCATTCGAATTTAATACGAAAGTTCATTCGAGTTCATTCGAATTTCCAACGGAAATTCATTCAAATTTCCAACGGAAATTCATTCGAATTTTCAACACAAATTCATTCGAATTTTCAACACAAATTCATTCGAATTTTCAACGGAAATTCATTCGAATTTCAACGCAAATTCATTCGAATTTCCAACGGAATTCATTCAATTTCCAACGGAAATTCATTCAAAATTCAACGGGAAATTCATTCGAATTTCCAACGGAAATTCATTCGAATTTCCAACGGAAATTCATTCAATTTCCAACGGAAATTCATTCAATTTCCAACGAAATTCATTCAATTTCCAACGGAAATTCATTTGAACTTGCAACGGATATTCATTCGAATTTCCAACGGTAATTCATTCGAATTTCCAAGGGAAATTCATTCAAATTTCCAAAGAAAATTCATTCGAATTTCCAACAGAAATTCATTCGAATTTCCAACGGAGATTTATTTAAACTTCCAACGGAAATTCATTCGAATTTCCAACGGAAATTCATTCGAATTTAATACGAAAATTCATTCGAGTTCATTCGAATTTCCAACGGAAATTCATTCAAGTTTCCAACGGATATTCATTCGAATTTTCAACACAAATTCATTCGAATTTTCAACACAAATTCATTCGAATTTTCAACGGAAATTCATTCGAATTTCCAACGCAAATTCATTCGAATTTCCAACGTTTATTCATTCGAATTTCCAAAGGAAATTCATTCGAATTTCCAACGGAAATTCATTCGAATTTCCAACGGAAATTCATTCGAATTTCCAACGAAAATTCATTCGAATTTCCAACGAAAATTCATTCGAATTTCCAACGGAAATTCATTCGAATTTCCAACGGAAATTCATTCGAATTTCCAACGGAAATTCATTCGAATTTCCAACGGAAATTCATTCGAATTTCCAACAGAATTTCATTCCAACGGAAATTCATTCGAATTTCCAACGGAAATTCATTCGAATTTCCAACGGAAATTCATTTGAATTTCCAACGGAAATTCATTCGAATTTCCAACGGAAATTTATTTAAACTTCCAACGGAAATTCATTCGAATTTCCAACGGAAATTCATTCGAATTTAATACGAAAATTCATTCGAGTTCATTCGAATTTCCAACGGAAATTCATTCAAATTTCCAACGGAAATTCATTCGAATGTTCAACACAAATTCATTCGAATTTTCAACACAAATTCATTCGAATTTTCAACGGAAATTCATTCGAATTTCCAACGCAAATACATTCGAATTTCCTACGGGAATTCATTCGAATCTCCAACGGAAATTCATTCGAAATTCCAACGGAAATTCATTCGAATTTCCAACGGAAATTCATTCGAATTTCCAACGAAAATTCATTCGAATTTCCAACGGAAATTCATTCGAATTTCCAACGGAAATTCATTCGAATTTCCAACGGAAATTCATTCGAATTTCCAACGGAAATTCATTCGAATTTCCAACGGAAATTCATATAAACTTCCAACTGAAATTCATTCGAATTTAAGACGAAAATTCATTCGAGTTCATTCGAATTTCCAACGGAAATTCATTCAACCTTCCAACGGAAATTCATTCGAATTTTCAACACAAATTCATTCGAATTTTCAACACAAATTCATTCGAATTTTCAACGGAAATTCATTCGAATTTCCAACGCAAATTCATTCGAATTTCCAACGGGAATTCATTCGAATTTCCAACGGAAATTCATTCGAAATTCCAACGGAAATTCATTCGAATTTCCAACGGAAATTCATTCGAATTTCCAACGGAAATTCATTCGAATTTCCAACGGAAATTCATTCGAATTTCCAACGGAAATTCATTCGAATTTCCAACGGAAATTCATTCGAATTTCCAACGGAAATTCATTTAAACTTCCAACGGAAATTCATTCGAATTTCCAACGGAAATTCATTCGAATTTCCAACGGAAATTCATTCGAATTTCCAACGGAAATTCATTCGAATTTCCAACGGAAATTCATTCGAATTTCCAACGGAAATTCATTCGAATTTCCAACGGAAATTCATTCGAATTTCCAACGGAAATTCATTCAATTTCCAACGGAAATTCATTCGAATTTCCAACGGAAATTCATTCGAATTTCCCACGAAAATTCATTCGAATTCAACGGAAATTCATTCGAATTTCCAACGGAAATTCATTCGAATTTCCAACGGAAATTCATTCGAATTTCAACGGAAATTCATTCAATTTCCAACGGAAATTCATTCGAATTTCAACGGCAATTCATTCGAATTTCCAACGGAAATTCATTCGAATTTCAACGGAAATTCATTCAATTTCCAACGGAAATTCATTCGAATTTCAACGGAAATTCATTCAATTTCCAACGGAAATTCATTCGAATTTCAACGGAAATTCATTCGAATTTCCAACGGAAATTCATTCGAATTTCCAACGGAAATTTATTCGAATTTCAACGGAAATTCATTCGAATTTCCAACGAAAATTCATTTAAACTTCCAACGGAAATTCATTCAATTTCCAACGGAAATCCATTGAGATTTCCAACGGAACTTCATTCGAATTTCCAACGGAAATTCATTCGAATTTCCAATGGAAATTCATTCGAATTTCCAACGGAAATTCATTCGAATTTCCAACGGAAATTCATTCGAATTTCCAACGGAAATTCATTCGAATTTCCAACGGAAATTCATTCGAATGTCCAACGGAAATTCATTCGAATGTCCAACGGAAATTCATTCGAATTTCCAACGGTCATTCATTCGAATTTCCAACGGTCATTCATTCGAATTTCCAACGGTCATTCATTCGAATTTCCAACGGAAATTCATTCGAATTTCCAACGGAAATTCATTCGAATTTCCAACGGAAATTCATTCGAATTTCCAACGGAAATTCATTCGAATTTCCAACGGAAATTCATTCGAATTTCCAACGGAAATTCATTCGAATTTCCAACGGAAATTCATTCGAATTTCCAACGGAAATTTATTTAAACTTCCAACGGAAATTCATTCGAATTTAAAACGAAAATTCATTCGAATTTAAAATGAAAATTCATTCGAGTTCATTCGGAATTCCAGAGGAAATTCATTTGAAATACCAACGGAAATACATTAAAATTTCAAACGGAAATTCATTCGAGTTTCCAACGGAAATTCATTCGAATTTCCAACGGAAATTCATTCGAATTTCCAACGGAAATTCATTCGAATTTAATACGAAAATTCATTCGAGTTCATTCGAATTTCCAACGGAAATTCATTCAAATTTCCAACGGAAATTCATTCGAATTTTCAACAAAAATTCATTCGAATTTTCAACGGAAATTCATTCGAATTTTCAACGGAAATTCATTCAAATTTTCAACGTAAATTCACTCGAATTTCCAACGGAAATTCATTCGAATTTCCAACGGAAATTCATTCGAATTTCCAACGGAAATTCATTCGAATTTCCAACGGAAATTCATTCGAATTTCCAACGGAAATTCATTCGAATTTCCAACGGAAATTCATTCGAATTTCCAACGGACATTCATTCGAATTTCCAACGGAAATTCATTCGAATTTCCAACGGAAATTCATTCGAATTTCCAACGGAAATTCATTCGAATTTCCAACGGAAATTCATTCGAATTTCCAACGGAAACTTATTCGATTTTCCAACGAAAACTTATTCGATTTTCCAACGGAAACTTATTCGATTTTCCAACGGAAACTTATTCGATTTTCCAACGAAAACTTATTCGATTTTCCAACGAAAACTTATTCGATTTTCCAACGGAAATTCATTGGAATTTCCAACAAATTCATTTGAATTTCCAACGGAAATTCATTGGAATTTTCAACACATTCATTCGAATTTCCAACGGAACTTCATTCGAATTTCCAACGGAACTTCATTCGAATTTCCAACGGAACCTCATACGAATTTCCAACGGAACTTCATTCGAATTTCCAACGGAACTTCATTCGAATTTCCAACGGAACTTCATTCGAATTTCCAACGGAAATTCATTCGAATTTCCAACGGAAATTCATTCGAATTTCCAACGGAAATTCATTCGAATTTCCAACGGAAATTCATTCGATTTTCCAACGGAAATTCATTCGAATTTCCAACGGAAATTCATTCGAATTTCCAACGGAAATTCATTCGAATTTCCAACGGAAATTCATTCGAATTTCCAACGGAAATTCATTCGAATTTCCAACGGAAATTCTTTCGAATTTCCAACGGAAATTCTTTCGAATTTCCAACGGAAATTCTTTCGAATTTCCAACGGAAATTCTTTCGAATTTCCAACGGAAATTCTTTCGAATTTCCAACGGAAATTCTTTCGAATTTCCAACGGAAATTCTTTCGAATTTCCAACGGAAATTCTTTCGAATTTCCAACGGAAATTCTTTCGAATTTCCAACGGAAATTCATTCGAAATTTCAACGGAAATTCATTCGAATTTCCAACGGAAATTCATTCGAATTTCCAACAAAAATTCATTCGAATTTGTAACGGAAATTCATTCGAATTTTCAACGGAAATTCATTCGAATTTCCAACGGAAACTCATTCGAATTTCCATCGGAAACTTATTCGATTTTCCAACGCAAATTCATTCGAATTTCCAACGGAAATTCATTCGAATTTCCAACGGAAATTCATTCGAGTTTCAACGGAAATTTATTTTAATTTCCAACGGAAATTCATTTGAATTTCCAACGGAAACTTATTCGATTTTCCAACGGAAACTGATTCGATTTTCCAACGGAAACTTATTCGAATTTCCAACGGAAACTTATTCGATTTTCCAACGGAAATTCATTGGAATTTCTAACAAATTCATTCGAATTTCCAACGGAAATTCACTCGAATTTCCAACGGAAATTCATTCGAATTTTCAACACATTCATTCGAATTTCCAAAGGAAATTCATTCGAGTTTCCAAGGAAAAATCATTCAAATACCCAACGGAAGTTCATGTTTCGAATTTCCAAAGGTAATTCATTCGAATTTCCAAAGGAAACTTATTCGAATTTCCAAAGGAAATTCATTCCAATTTCCGAAGGAAACTTATTCGAATTTCCAAAGGAAATTCATTCGAATTTCCAAAGGAAATTCATTCGAATTTCCAACGGAAATTCATTCGAATTTCCAATGGAAATTCACTCGAATTTCCAACGGAAATTCACTCGAATTTCCAACGGAAATTCATTCGAAATTCCAACGGAAATTCATTCGAAAATACAACGGAGATTCATTCGAATTTGTAACGGAAATTCATTCGAATTTCCAACGGAAATTCATTCGAATTTCCAACGGAAATTCATTCGACTTTCCGGGGAAAATTCATTCAATTTCCAACGGAAATTCATTCAATTTCCAACGGAAATTCATTCAATTTCTAACGGAAATTCATTCGAATTCCCAACGGAAATTCATTTGAATTCCCAAGGGAAATGCATTCGAATTTCCAACGAAAATTCATTCAATTTCCAACGAAAATTCATTCGAATTTCAAACGGAAATTCATTCGAATTTCAACGGAAATTCATTCAATTTCAAACGGAAATTCATTCGAATTTCAAACGGAAATTCATTCAATTTGTAACGGAAATTCATTCGAATTTTCAACTGAAACGTATTCGATTTTCCAACGGAAACTTATTCGATTTTCCAACGGAAACTTATTCGATTTTCCAACGGAAATTCATTCGATTTTCCAACGGAAATTCATTCGAATTTCCAACAAATTCATTCGAATTTTCAACGGAAATTCATTGGAATTTTCAACACATTCATTCGAATTTCCAACGGAAATTCATTCGAATTTCCAACGGAGATTGATCCGATTTTCCAACGGAGATTCATCCGATTTCCAACGGAAATTCATTCAATTTCCAACGGAAATTCATTCAATTTCCAACGGAAATTCATTCGAATTTCAACGGAAATTCATTCAATTTCCAACGGAAATTCATTCAATTTCCAACGGAAATTCATTCGAATTTCAACGGAAATTCATTCGAATTTCCAACGGAAATTCTTTTCGAATTTCCAACGGAAATTCTTTTCGAATTCAACGGAAATTCTTTCGAATTTCCAACGGAAATTCTTTTCGAATTTCCAACGGAAATTCTTCGAATTTCAACGGAAATTCTTTTGAATTTCCAACGGAAATTCTTTCGAATTTCCAACGGAAATTCTTTCGAATTTCCAACGGAAATTCTTTCGAATTTCCAACGGAAATTCTTTCGAATTTTCAACGGAAATTCATTCGAAATTCCATCGGAAATTCATTCGAATTTCCAACGGAAATTCATTCGAATTTTAGACGGAAATTCATTCGAATTTCCAACAAAAATTCATTCGAATTTGTAACGGAAATTCATTCGAATTTTCAACGGAAATTCATTCGAATTTCCAACGGAAACTTATTCGATTTTCCAACGGAAACTTATTCGATTTTCCAACGGAAATTCATTCGAATTTCCAACGGAAATTCATTTGAATTTCCAACGGAAATTCATTTGAATTTCCAACGGAAATTCATTTGAATTTCCAACGGAAATTCATTCGAATTTCCAACGGAAACTTATTCGATTTTCCAACGGAAACTTATTCGATTTTCCAACGGAAACTTATTCGATTTTCCAACGGAAATTCATTCGAATTTCCAACGTAAATTCATTCGAATTTCCAACAAATTCATTCGAATTTCCAACGGAAATTCATTGGAATTTTCAACACATTCATTCGAATTTCCAACGGAAATTCATTCGAATTTCCAACGGAAATTCATTCGAATTTCCAAAGGTAATTCATTCGAATTTCCAACGGAAATTCATTCAATTCAACGGAAATTCATTCGAATTTCGAACGAATTCATTCAATTTCCAACGGAATTCATTCGAATTTCCAACGGAAATTCATTGGAATTTCAACGGAAATTCATTCGAATTTCCAATGGAAATTCACTCGAATTTCAATGGAAATTCACTCAATTTCAACGGAAATTCACTCAATTTCAACGGAAATTCATTCGAAATTCCAACGGAAATTCATTCGAAAATACAACGGAGATTCATTCGAATTTGTAACGGAAATTCATTCGAATTTCCAACGGAAATTCATTCAATTTCCAACGGAAATTCATTCAATTTCCAACGGAAATTCATTCAATTTCCAACGGAAATTCATTGAATTTCCAACGGAAATTCATTCGAATTTCCAACGGAAATTCATTCGAATTTCCAACGGAAATTCATTCGAATTTCCAACGGAAATTCATTCGAATTTCCAACGGAAATTCATTCGAATTCCCAACGGAAATTCATTCGAATTCCCAACGGAAATTCATTCGAATTTCCAACGAAAATTCATTCGAATTTCCAACGAAAATTCATTCGAATTTCAAACGGAAATTCATTCGAATTTCCAACGGAAATTCATTCGAATTTCAAACGGAAATTCATTCGAATTTCAAACGGAAATTCATTCGAATTTCCAACGGAAATTCATTCGAATTTTCAACGGAAACTTATTCGATTTTCCAACGGAAACTTATTCGATTTTCCAACGGAAACTTATTCGATTTTCCAACGGAAATTCATTCGAATTTCCAACGGAAATTCATTCGAATTTCCAACAAATTCATTCGAATTTTCAACGGAAATTCATTGGAATTTTCAACACATTCATTCGAATTTCCAACGGAAATTCATTCGAATTTCCAACGGAAATTCATTTGAATTTCCAACATAAATTCATTCGAATTTCCAACGGAAGTTCATTCGAATTTCCAATGGAAATTCACTCCAATTTCCAACGGAAATTCATTCGAATTTCCAACGGAAATTCATTCGAATTTCCAACGGAAATTCATTCGAATTTCCAACGGAAAATCATTCGAATTTCCAACGGAAATTCATTCGAATTTCCAACGGAAATTCATTTGAATTTCCAACGGAAATTCATTTAAATTTCCAACGGAAATTCATTCGAAATTCCAACGGAAATTCATTCAAATTTGTAACGGAAATTCATTCGAATTTTCAACGGAAATTCATTCAAATTTCCAACAAAATTCATTCGAATTTCCAACGGAAATTCATTCGAAAATCCAACGGAAATTCATTCGAATTTGTAACGGAAATTCATTCGAATTTTCAACGGAAATTCATTCGAATTTCCAACGGAAATTTTTTCGAATTTCCAACGGAAATTCATTCGAATTTCCAACGGAAATTCATTCGAATTTCCAACGGAAATTCATTCGAATTTCCAACGGAAACTCATTTGATTTTCCAACGGAAACTCATTTGATTTTTCAACGAAAACTTATTCGATTTTCCAACGAAAACTTATTCGATTTTCCAACGGAAATTCATTCGAATTTCCAACGGAAATTCATTGGAATTTCCAACAAATTCATTGGAATTTCCAACGAATTCATTCGAATTTGCAACGGAAATTCATTCGAATTTCCAACGGAAATTCATTCGAATTTCCAACGGAAATTCATTCGAATTTCCAACGGAAATTCATTCGAATTTCCAACGGTAAATCATTCGAATTCCCAACGGAAACTCATTTGAATTTCAACGGAAATTCATTCGAATTTCAACGGAAATTGATTCGAGTATTCAACGGAAATTCATTCGAATTTCCAACGAAAATGCGTTCAAATTTCCAACGGAAATTCATTCGAATTTCCAACGGAAATTCATTCGAATTTGAAACGGAAATTCATTCGAATTTCAAACGGAAATTCATTCGAATTTGTAACGGAAATTCATTCGAATTTTCAACGGAAACTTATTCGATTTTCCAACGGAAACTTATTCGATTTTCCAACGGAAACTTATTCGATTTTCCAACGGAAATTCATTCGAATTTCCAACGGAAATTCATTCGAATTTCCAACAAATTCATTCGAATTTTCAACGGAAATTCATTGGAATTTTCAACACATTCATTCGAATTTCCAACGGAAATTCATTCGAATTTCCAACGGAAATTCATTCGAATTTCCAATGGAAATTCACTCGAATTTCCAACGGAAACTTATTCGATTTTCCAACGGAAACTTATTCGATTTTCCAACGGAAATTCATTCGAATTTCCAACGGAAATTCATTCGAATTTCCAACGGAAGTTCATTTGAATTTCCAATGGAAATTCACTCCAATTTCCAACGGAAATTCATTCGAATTTCCAACGGAAATTCATTTGAATGTCCAACGGAAATTCATTTGAATTTCCAACGGAAATTCATTCGAAAATCCAACGGAAATTCATTCAAATTTGTAACGGAAATTCATTCGAATTTTCAACGGAAATTCATTCGAATTTCCAACGGAAATTTTTTCGAATTTCCAACGGAAATTCATTCGAATTTCCAACGGAAATTCATTCGAATTTCCAACGGAAACTTATTCGATTTTCCAACGAAAACTTATTCGATTTTCCAACGAAAACTTATTCGATTTTCCAACGGAAATTCATTCGAATTTCCAACGGAAATTCATTGGAATTTCCAACAAATTCATTCGAATTTGCAACGGAAATTCATTCGAATTTCCAACGGAAATTCATTCGAATTTCCAACGGAAATTCATTTGAATTTCCAACGGAAATTCATTCGAATTTCCAACGGAAATTCATTCGAATTCCCAACGGAAATTCATTCGAATTTCCAACAGAAATTTCATTATTTTTTTTAATGCAAATTAATTCGAATTTCATTCGTATTCCCAAGGAATATTCATTCGAATTTTCAACGAAAATTCTTTCAAATTTCCAACGGAAAGTCTTTCGAATTTCCAACGGTTAGTCATTCGAATTTCCAACGAAAATTCATTCAAATTTCCAAAGGAAACTAATTCGAATTTTCAACAGAAATTCATTTCACTTTTTCTCAGCCACTTTTTCATATAGTAATTCTTAACAGATTTTCTCGCAACACGTTGCATTCGACAGGGGACAAAGCCTTGTTGATCACTATTGAATTTGATAACGATCGACCATTGCGTTTGAAAATGATTAAGAAAATGGAATCGAACTATATAAGCGCCATATAAGGTTGGTGTTTTGGCTAAAGGCGAGAAAGACAGTATCACCACTGGGTGAATTAAGTTGAGTTTTTAAAAGAAATTTATCCGATTCTACAACGAATATTAATCCGAATCATCCGAATTTTCAACGAAATTTCATTAAACAAAAATTCATCAGAAATTGCAACAACATTTATTCGAGTTTCATCCTAATTTCCATCGAAAATTCATCGGAATTTTTATCAGAAATTCGCATCCGTTATTTGATTTTCATCCGAAGTTAATTCGATATTCGTCCAAATTTGCAACGGTAGCGGAAATGGGAATCAAAAAGGTTTTCCCATTTATGTTTTGAACAATTTTTCGTGGATGTTCTTTACAAAAAATCCGTGTAAATTAGTCAGAACTTCCTTTGGTTATTAAGAGAAGTTTTCTGAAACAGTTCTTAACTCGAAGGGTAATCATACAAATGGAACCGAATTTGGCATTTGTAGCTTGCGACTTTTTATCTTTTTTCGATCATCAGTCTCTTCGACATTTTGTCTTTTGATCTTTTGTCTTTCGACCATTTGTCCTTTCAATCTTATGTCCGTTTTAAACGACGAATGACGTTTCTTAAGCCCGGTGGAAATTTGCTATCCGAAAAACCCTTTCTACGCCAATGGGATTTCACCGCACGACGACGGTGGTGGCACGGAGCGGGTCCGGGATGGTTTTGGAAGAATCCCAATATTGCTGCAGACGCAATTCAACATGTAGAGGCCTATACCGGAGCGATCAACACAATGCATGTGTGGTGCCTTACGCCCAAACAGGACCGGAACTCGGAAATGGGAGGACTGCAGAAGCTACCAACCAACACACAGCACAGCGATGTCCCAGCCGCGCCACGCTGCTGCCGCATCCTTGTACCTCACCAGAAGGAATTGTTCCATTTAAGTGCGCATATGTATGCCACCCACTATGGGGGATCCCCATACAAGCGAGCGGTCAAAAATAAAATTGGACTTTTAAAGTGATTTTCCACTTAGTTTTAGCTGTGTATGGTCGAAATAGCATGAATATACAATTTCAACCCCCTTTGGGGATCGTCTATGAATTACGTAATTATTTTTTCATAGGTTCGATTAACGTGACAAAGCAAACCTATTTGGGAAGTTGAAATTTCGTGCGTTTTCTTAAGGAGAAGGAAGGGGCTGTACAAAACTAAGTTCAGCAATTTATGGACATTATGGCGGCGATCATGTTAAATGACATTAATTTCATGACATTCCGTGATATTTTTTGTTCTCACTCTCATGCCTCACAATTTGTATTTAGAACAATTTGTTTGACAAAGTACTAGGATCTGAAGGATCATAAAGCATTAAATGTTAATCAAATAATCAGAATTGAAAATAACTTTTGAAAAAGGGTATTAGCAAATTAGAAATCGCAATCCCATGACATTTTACGTGTACAAGTTATTCAAAAATGAGATTAATATATTCTCAAAAAATGTGGACATTCATTGTGGAATGTAAGAATGCTCCATTCTTCCGAAAAGCAAAATTCTTTTAATTTAAATAACAACACTATTTGAATTACTTTTGATTTGTTTTCATGATTTCTACAAGTTATATACAGCATCATTCTTTTTCTGTGTCAAGGTTTAAGTCTTCAATGATATTTTCTTCAATTCCATCAACGATGGAAGATGAGATAAATTCATCTAAAGTATTAGAAGATAAAGAACTTTTGAAAATCTTCAAATATTACAAAATTACGCATGGCATAAGAATAACTAAGTGAAAAATTTTTCCAACGTCTCCTCGTTATCCAAATCGAGCTTAAAATGGATCTGATTCATGTAAGGCACGAAGGAAAATGTCAACATTTGCCTCTCTTGATCATTTTCTTGCATTATGAGTTCTAAATTTCTTCAACTGTTTATATTGACTTTCCGCTGGTTGTTCAGCCAGTGAACCTCAAAGTGTAGATGAGTGAATAAATATTTCCCTACCATTAGCCAGACATTCATGAACACTAGCAGGAATTTCATACGCTCCGTTCTAACTAAGATATTGTTCGTCTTTACTTTTGCAATAAACATGTCGGGAATTATTGATTCCAGGAGATTTATAAATATTTACATATTATGAAATCTCATATTTAGTTCTCCATCAGTAGCTAATGAATAGCTCAGAAAATTAGGTTTAGAGAATGACTCAAACCACTCAAGCCCCAAACGCATTTCAGCGGAATGGCGACGGAAACGGTAAAATTTGACAGGAAATATATGAGCGAACTGTTAAATCCTTCCGTTACCGTTGTGCTGCATTGCATTATTCATTTACTCCTTTGAAAAGTTAATTAAATGAGCTCAAATGGTTATAAATAAAGTCGAAGTTATTACCAATAAATGTATTTTGACCATACCCTTTGAGCGCATAGTTCAGTCTGACCCATTTTCAATAGGAAACGATGGGACTAGATTTCCCGTCGAATGAAACTTGTTGCGAGAAAATCGGACACAAATAAGTGTCTAAATGGCGATTGCGTTCTTTTGCGCACATACATACAGACGCGCATGCACACACATACAGACATCACCTCAATTCTTCGCGCTGAGTTAGTTGATATATACCACTAGGGGTCTCCGGGCCTTCTATCAAACATTCGTTTTGGAATGAGCATTAACCTTGGAGTACGAGAGAGGCAAAACACGGAAAAAATCATATGAAAAAAAATCATAGTGACTTAACTCTGTTAATTGCAAATACTGGCAAGAAATTCTTTCAGGACATTTTAGTCGAAGCTTTGTCCTTGATGTGTATCATAAAAGAACCTGGGGATTCCTGAGGAAAAAAGTTCTTCACTATCAAAGTTGAAAATAGCGTCGTTTTTGAAAAATATTGCTTCCGCATTTTTTCAATTTTTTTCACAGTGTAACCATTAGTTTTTGCACACCATTTAAAAGCTTATACAATAACCTTTGTAATGATGTATTAACATTGAAGAAAAAACATTTAAAAATATTTCAATAAATAGTTGAAAATAAAATATTTTTTCAGAAAATTTGCTAACTTTTTTACCCATTTCTGACTTTGCCACCTTATATCTTTGGAACTAGTGCACCTAGAGACTTCAAATTCAGAATTTCTCTTAATTAGAGTATTGACAATGGAGAGAAAATATTTTAAAATAATTCGGAAGACATGACATTTTCGATTAATGACCGCCCGAAATCCTATAGTGCCACCCAGTCAGCCGGTCTGAAAGCCAGCGAGGGAGATTAAATTGTTCTTATATGCGATATGTCTGCAGTTTTATTGTGATTGGTGGTTGCGGTATGAAATTTTAATTGAAGAAATGTTGCGCCGGTGTGACGAAAGAGGACATGGGGAAGGAAATTTGATGCAGCTAGCGAGCAGCAGATTTGCGGATGATGGTTGATTTATGCTTCCATACGTGGTTAGACATTGATCTGCATGTTCAATATAAGCGCTAGGATGATGGATGCATGTTGGTCACTGGCCTTATTCCGTGCCGTGTCAGTGTGGTTCAATTGTTCATAATGAGGTTAACGAAAAGAAAACGTCAGTAACTGTAGAGGTTCGTGATCTAACTTAAGAATTCTGTCATTGAATAACACAAATTATCCTTCTTTAAGACTGAGCAGAGCGTAATCCTTCCGAAAGTACACAATGTCAACATTAAGCAGTTGTCTTACCTTCGATAGATCAGACTGCCGGCGCTTACCGACTTGGAACGAGTGTCACCAAATGAACCGGTAATTTTCCTGAATTATTGATGGCTCAAACATTTATCTAACCTGTTATTTCACTTCACCCTTTCCATTCGGCCCGGGACGGGGATTCGACAGCAGTGTACTGTGCCTCAATCATACCATCGACCGACGACGACGAAGGAACACCCCGGCCGCACCGTTAGGTCGTAAAATTCGTTAAATCATTAATCCATCTTCAGTTTGTGGATCAGCTCAAGAAGACACACCGTCATACATCAGGCTCAAAAGGAACCTGTTGTTGCTTTTGCTCGGTTTGAGTGGGTACACAAATACCGCCCGCTCATATGAACTCCTTTTGCAAAGTGATTATCCCGACCGGTAATTAATTTAGTGCTCTATTAGTGCAAAGAACGCTACCAGTGATATACGTCTGAACAGTTTGGTAGAAATATTTGGTACAAAGGGGGAGGGGTGGTTTTTGTCAGTATCTTTGAAATTGGATGCTAGACACAACACACAACGACGCGACACCGTGAATGGAAACAGTTGATAACCAAGCGGCTCTCCATAACTGTCAATTAGCGCGTCGATGGGGGGACGCTTGAGTAGCAGAAGGCCGAAAATCCGGTTGGATTTCAAAGGAACGTCGGAGCAAATAGATTTTTGCGACCCCCGAAAGAACGACAACGGCGGGTTCGCATCCGAGCGGGAGGCTGATTGCGAAAGAACAAACGTCCGACCATACAGACATAGATTTGATTTGGCCCGACATTGGACAACTCCTTAAGTGGGTGTGGGTGGGATGCCCATGTGCAAGGAGAGCAAACCGGGAGGGAAGATTCATGTTCAGGCTCAGGGACACGCGGGGACAAGATCTCGCATACGGTCGTCGTCGTAGGGAGATAAAAGTTTTCTTCTTGCTCCTACACAACGTGTACGAGCACATGGTGGTTGGTTGCTTGTTGTTTAGGGCCAGTTCAGTTTGCTGGCCGGGCTGGAAGAGACAAACGCCAGAACACGACAATAATCAGATAATTCTATTTCATTTTGATTAGGATATACGAATTGACAGATAAAAGTGGTTCAATTTGCTATGTCAAGCGATTGTGGCCGACATTGTTATTTAGGGTTTATTTCATGGCGGTTATCGCTATGCAACATGATGTTTGACTGTTTGTAGGTATGCATGGGGTAGGACGGCGGTGGGTTGTCAAATGGAATGCTTATATGAATTGTTTATTTTTATGGCTCCAATTTTGTAGTTGACTTACAATTGCGAAAGTGAATTCTAATGCAATTTAAAAATAAATAATAAGTGGTATGTTGTAAACTACATTAAACGAAGCCTTCCATGAATCAACCGTAAGATACGATGTTATCCAGCTTCCCACGCTCGCCACCTACACAGAGAAACTCAATTTACCCTTTAGTGGGTATTTTTATATGGTTTCTCTTCCTGCCTGCAGAAAAATTTGCAGAGAGAAAGAGATAGCACAAAAAGTACCCTTTAATCGATTCAATACGGATGGGTCATATATGACCCAAAACGAAAATCAGCTGTCAAAAATCAGTTTTAAGAGATAGAGCCTTGCTTTCTTCAGCAAAAATGTTCAAAATGAACTGTTACATACAGGAAAAATATTGCACAGATCAGGTTACGGGCACTACGATGATCTAGAACATCTAAATTATCCTTGAGTTGTAATTTTGATGTTTTTAGGCATCAACACCATACTTAATTATATTCTTGTTAAATAATTGAATTTGAAATGCTTTATGATGAAATACCGCCTGCCCAGCGGTATACTAGATAATTTTCAGTTAGAGGTATGTGCGCCGGTCCTATATTCGTCGGCGGCGGCGTTTGTCAGAATTTTTGTTGGTGGCGGCGGCGTTTTCGGCGTCACGCCGAAAGCCATTTTAGCCACGTTTTTCTATTGCATTTTTTCGGGATATTTTCATGACATTGAAAGAATAATCTTTCGAATTTCGCATGAAAAATCTAATAAACTTCTCCAGAAAAATCTATTTTTTTTTTCCAAAATTTGGAAAATATTTTCGGATTGTTTCAAGTTTCGAGAAATTACCAAAAGAATTTAGTTTGAATTCCCAAATAAAATTGTTTGGAATTTCAGCATAAAATTTTTACATGAGAAACTTCAGTTTTTTCACAAAAGAAATGTTCTTAACTTCTACAGGAAAAACTACAGAAATTTTGAAAAGTTCCTGTTGAGTTTCTGTTGAGTATTCTTCCAAATTTGTACAGAACATTTTTGACAATTATAGTAGACGAGCTCGGTGGTCTATTGGCTATCGCTTCTGTCTTATAAGCATGAGGTCGTGGGTTCATTTCCAGGCTCGTCCCTTTCCTACTTTGTATTTCTATCTTAGTTCTTTCTGTGTTTCACGTTCTACCAAAACGATAACTGAAAGTCATTCAACTGCAATGCTTTTAACTACATTTCGAAAGTTAAATAAGTTTTGCAGTTATCGGACAGCTAAGCTTCAAAACGATCAAAAAAAAATATTTTAAGCTCTTTTTAGTGGAATGTATTCAACCGTCTAAAACGATTTTGTTATTATTTTGAGCTTTTTAGTGGAATGTCTTCACTTGTCATAAGACGAGTTTGTACAATCCTATTTAATTCCACCACTTAATTGTACCTTGACAGATACGTACTTCGACCTCAACAGTAAGGCCGAGTCAAGTACGAGACACTGAAGACGACCTTACTGTTGAGGTCGAAATACGTATCTGTGACAAGCGTCTAAGACGAGCTTAGTACTCTCCATTTAACACCACCATTATCGAACGTTATTCGCTAACTGAAAAAAAAAACATGTTGCAGTTATCGAACGACTAGTGTATTGTCCATAAGAAATTCTTGGGAAATTCCATTGGCCGAAAGGCGTATGTCCGAACTGGTAATTTGGCTGAAAAAGTCGTTTTCCCTAACAGGTCGTTTGGGCGAATAGGCCATCATGCCGTTTGGCCGATATGGTTGTTTAATAGAATAGGTCATTTGTCCGAAAATATCGTCTAGGCCAACAGGTCATGCGGCCAAATATCAATAACTTAATGGGTAATAGACAGAAGCTGTACGACCGTGATCAGTTTAAATTTAATTTTATTGGCATATCGGTCTCGATGTTGCTCGTATAGAGGAAGGGAGCAGCGTGTGTGCGAAAGCAGATGGGAAAGAAACGGAGTCCAAATGTTATCGCTAGGCAGCGACAAGTGTGAAAATGGTTGAAAGGTGTTGAAGTATGCGAGGGCCATTTGAGAATAATTAAATTATCGAAGCGTCCGTCTTTGCCGTACATCCTTTCTGGGGATGGCTCGGGCAGTGAATGAAAGTCACTGTTACCGAGACTGGCAAAAACGGAGGCAACGATACGCATATTTATTATTCGGCTAATACTTAATTAGTTCTAGCGATCGATGTTCATCATTTGGAGAATCATCGATGGTCGTGTATGGTTTGTACACATTGCACCGAGTCTCTCCCGATGCCACCATATGATGCTATTGGAACCACAATTCTTATTTACGCGCCAAATCATATTCTTATTGTAACCTTTCAACTTTTAAGTCGATACTGGTATCTAAGCCAAAAGCCATCTAACATCTAACCAAATCCCATTAAAAGCCGAATTGAACGTTTATCCAAAACTGATCTTCTTCTTCTTCTTCTTCTTATTGGCATTACATCCCCACACTGGGACAGAGCCGCCTCTCAGCTTAGTGTTCATTAAGCACTTCCACAGTTATTAACTGCGAGGTTTCTAAGTCAGGTTACCATTTTTGCATTCGTATATCATGAGGCTAGCACGATGATACTTTTATGCCCAGGGAAGTCGAGACAATTTCCAATCCGAAAATTGCCTAGACCGGCACCGGGAATCGAACCCAGCCACCCTCAGCATGGTCTTGCTTTGTAGCCGCGCATCTTACCGCACGGCTAAGGAGGGCCCAAAACTGATATCAGGTTAAAAATGGTTTGACCAAAAATGTAGGTCGACCGAAAACGACATACACCCGAACTGGTAATTTGGCCGCAAAAATCGTTTAACCGAATAGATCATTTGACTGAAAATGCCGTTTGGTAGGAATGGTAATTTGGCCCGAAAATGTCCTGTAGAGTCCGGAGTAAGATATTTAAAACACTAGAGGTAGGTTCAGGTTTTCAGCATCAACTGACTTCACATGGTTTATTGCCATCCTATTTAAACTGGTTTGCTTACATGTATGGGTAACTTCTGTGAATGCGATTTATACCATTCGGCGATCGCGTTATTAACCTAACCGTGTTTTGACAAGAGCTCTACTACTACCTTCGCCCACCTGGTTAGAACTTTCACCCTGGTAATTCCTAGAAAAATCTAAAGCTTGTACTAGCTTACTATGTGCTACTCCATAATGCGACCCTGAATGCATAGCGGCAATCTGTCCTGAAACTTTATTTTGCTGATTATCTGTTTTTGCCCGCATTCATTCGTGCCACTTCCCATGTAGCAATATTGTTTTCGGCATTGGCCAATGTTAGTTACTCTTCACCCAGAAGCTTTTGTCTCAAATTTTTGTCCCGTAAGCCTGCAATAATCCTATTTACCACCGCAACCTCTTTCAAATTGGAAAACGAACAAAACTCTGCTTGAAGTTTCAAGGGTAGTACAAAATCCTCCGTAGTTTCGTCTGGATTCTGAGCACGGGTGCTAAATTTGTACCTCTGGACCAAATCGGGATCAATTTTGTCCAGACGGTTTTTTAACTTCGCTATTAAATCCTCAAAAGGCACCTCTTCATAGTTCCCAGTTGGGTAACGCAATTTCAATTCTTCAAATATAATTGGCCCCCCTAGGGTGATTAAATTAAGCCATTTTGTCCTCGTCTTTGATTTTATTGACCAAGAAAATGTATTTCATACGGGTATACCAATCATTAAAGCTCATGCTTCACTTATAAGGCTCCATGGAACAAGCAATACCGGAAGAACTCATGCTTACTTCACCACTCTTGTATAACAGCCAAATAAAATTGTGATTATTTCTGTATCGAAGATCGTGATGATTTTAGGCGGCAAGGGTAACACATACAAATTGCACAATAGTTTTAATTGTGTTCAAGGAGCGCCACACTACGATAAATGCCAAATAAAAAGAAATGACTCACTACAACTGCTGTTGTTCGGATTTCCGGCTTCCAATTTCTTTATCGCGCTTGCTCGAATTTCCGGCTTCCGAATTTACAACGATATGGCTCGGATTACCGGCAAGAACTCCACTAACCGACCGTTTTGTCACAGAATGGAAAAGTTCTGGTAAAAGCACACCCGGTCAGATTTCCACCGGATAAAAACCACACAATCCTGTAATCCGCTTCGAGTAAGTGTCCGTGTCTGATGAAAAAGATGGCGGCCGTCGGGTGAACAAATTTTCCGTACTGGAAAGCGTGGATGGTCTTCGATCCGTTCGGTCGTCCCTTCTCGGTCTACTAGGTCTCTTTTAACGCCGAAGTTCGTAGCAAAACAGTCAGGTTATTTTCTTACTGGGTCACTATATTCAATAGAAAATTTATAACTTTTTTCTCGTCGCCAAATTTGTAGAGTCCGGAGTGGGATATTTAAAACACTACACGGAGAAAAACCAGCTTAGTTTGAAACAACCAAAATGTTGGTTGATTTTCGAACTATAAAAACAATTTGTTTTTAAACAAAAGTTGTTTGTATTTATAAAAGCATGAAGGTTGAATCTAGCTGTTTTTTAAGTTGTTTCAAACCGAAATTTCAGTTTGTTTCAACATGCATTATTGTAGTTCCAAATCAATATTTTTGTTGTTGTTACCAAAAGATCAGACTGTTTCTACCAGATATTAGGTTGCTCGTTTATGTTTGTGATAACAAACAGATCAGGATATTTTTTTCATCTTGCTTTTCCGGGCATTTTCAGATGCCATTTGTCTGAAAACATCTCATTTTCTACAATTGTGCGTATCTTATGTTGCCAAAAAAGCTTATTCCTTTATCGTAATCAACGAGGTAATCATTAATTATGCTAATCACAGGTAAGCATATATTATAAAATATAAAAATACGCTATCTCCAATGTGTTTTTATTAAAATTAGGAAAAACGGCCATCGAAAAGAAGAATTGGATCCATCGGGATCTATAGCTGAGAACATGTGTGAAAAAATGCAAATGAAGGCGGCCAGTATGATGACCCCAGAGGCCAGAAGCGGAAAAATACTACGAAATATATAATGTTACGAATACGTGGAAATAATCCGACGGAAAATCTCTATGCATATTTGTCATACCAGATAGGTATGACAGATATGCATAGAGAATTTCTCTCGGATTATATCGGTATCTCTTAGCTCTGTTGCTCAAAAGTAATGTCAAATATACATTATAAAATGATACGAATAAGTTTTTCATTCTTCCCGATTATTTTTAGACTAAACGATTTTTTGGTGACCATACATTGTAATAACAGCCATTTTATAGTTGGAATCAACCAATAATTTCGTTTGTTACAATCCAAATTTTGTTTATTTTTAGCTACTATTCTTAGTTTAAAACAACCATAATTTCATAAACGTCAAAAAACAAACCAACAATATGGTTGATTCAAACATATGTTTAGTTGAATTCGTCTAAAAATTGGCGAAATATGTAACGCAATAATTTAGTTTGTTTCAACTTAACGACTAGGTTATTTCAAACTAAAGCATAGTGCCAAATTCAACCTAAGATTTTGGTTAAATTAACCTCAGTTTTGGTTATTTCTACCATTTATTTTTCTCCGTGTAGAAGTAGGTTCAGGTTTTTAGCATCAACTGACTTCAAGGGGCTAGACTTTACTAAGGTGGCGCAGATCAGCGCTGCGTGTCACTAGTTCTCTCTTTTACTCTCCCGCTAATCTTATGCAACGCAAATAATGACGTCACTATTTGGGTTGCATAAGAACAACGGGAGAGAGAAAGAGACAACTAGTGGCACGCTGCTCTGATCTGCGCCACCTTAGTAAAGTCTAGCTCATTGAACTGACTTCACATGGTTTATTGCCATCCTATTTAAACTGGTTTGTTTAAGGACTGTTCATTAAAGAAAGTGGACACCTGTTTTTTTAAAGGAACATGTTCATTTTTAAACAAATTCATAAGGTAGCTTTATATAAATGACAATCAACATACATATGAACGAATTCACGTGATTTTTTATATTTACTTCTCTTTTCTGAAGAATGCTCGGACTTATCTCTTGACAGCTCCCATTAGATTCTGCACAACTTCTTCCGTTACTTTTCATTGTGCCGCAGACCAAATTTTCTTGAAGTAGTCAACAGAGCTTGCTTCTCTCCCATCTACCTTAAGATGCCGCGTTATTATTGCCCAGTATTTTTCGATGGGACGCAGTTCAGGGCAGTTTGGTGGATTTAGGCATTTTTCGACAAAATCGACTTTTTCCTTCTTCAGCATCGCCAACGTAGCAGAAACGTAGTGAGCCGATGCCAGATCCGGCCAAAGCAATAGAGCATCCGTATGCTTTCAGTAGATGGTTAGAAGTCGTTTTTTGATACATCATTTTCTTCAATTTTCAACGTTGTTTGTGAAATACGGAGTCACAGGAGCAAATTGCTTGCCATACCAAGCATTTTCCCCATTTTTTTCTGTTCGGATATATCACGTCATCAGGCACATCTGTCTTCTGTTCAGCGTTGAAAAAATGTGGCCCTGGAAGTGTACCGGTGTCCAATTTGACGTATATCTCGTCGTCCATCAAAATGCACTATACCATTTGTGCAGAATTAATCTGCGAGTTCATAATCTGATCCGACCTATCGTTCGGAATTTTTAAGGTTTTCCCAAATTTTTCAGGTGTGCTGCAAAAGTAAACAATTTCCTTACAAACAGAGTGAAAATTACGAATTTTTCGTTAAGTTTTAACCTTAAACCATTCATAAAAAGGTGTCCACTTACTTTAATGAACAGTCCTTACATGTATGTGTAACTTCTGTGAATGCGATTTATACCATTCGGCGATCGCGTTATTATCGAATGTACAAACTTATTTGAACTCACTCGAAAGTGAGTAAATACAACATGTCCTTTCTGCAAAACAACCCTTCTAGCCGAACGGCATTTTCTGTCAAATGAGCTATTCGGCTGAATGTATTTTTTGGCAAAATGATCAGTCAGCCGAACAACACTTTTTAAAGAAGGATGCAGAAAGAACATTTTTGGGCTAATTGACTATTTCTGTCAAATACCACATTTTTTTACCAAGCTTCATTTTTGGTCAAATGATGTATGATGGTCAAACGACTTTTTCACCCGAACATTTCAGTCAAATTACCTGCTAGGTAAACAACTTTTTACAAGTCCGTCCAAATTATGTTTTAGCTGTACATCGCTTTCGGCCAAACTACATTTTCGGTCAAACTAGTTTTGATCTGATAACAGTTTCCGTGAAACGTTTTACTGAATAATACCCGGCTAGATGTTTTTTGGACTAAAGTCCAGTATCGACTTAAAAATAGAGAGGCCACGGAATTTTGTTCGATGGTCAATTGACAAAAAGACCATTTCGCCAATCAAGTGGCCATTTCTGACCATATTACCCGTTCAGCACGAGGTTCAGTAATTGAAATTTGGCCGTATGACCCCGTTAGACCAAATGACATTTTTGGCCAAATGGCTCATTCTGTCAAAAAACTATTTCTGCTAAATGGCATTTTTGGGCAACGATCGTTTCGGCCAGACAACCTGTTAGGGCAAACGAGTTTTTCTGGCAAATTATCAGCTCGGCCGTCTGTCACTTTCGGTTAATGGAACTTACCAAGAACTTCTATTCGAGAATAGAAATAATTTTCTGAAGAAATCCAAAAACATTCCTCAAAAATTCCGAGCATTTTTTCGATGTTTTAAAGTTGGCTATACCAAACTAGCCGTTTAATGATGAACTTCTCCCTGCGAAAAAAAAAATCACTCTAATAAAAGATAATCTTGTTTAATCTAGATTGTGGAAGTCAACGTTAAAGCTTTTTTTTCACTAGTCACAATTTTCTGTGTGAATTTCAAAGAATACTCAACAGAGACTTAACAGGAACTTTCCGTGAATATTCCTAAAATTTTCCTCTAGAAATTTGAAACAACTTCCCGTAAAAACTCTGAAGAGATTCTCATGTAAATCCCAAACAATTTTCCTTGGTAAATCCTTCTCTTAGATTTCCAAAGAGCTCCTCTTGGTAATTCCAAAGAGTTCTCAAAACTTGAAAGTAGTTCCAGTGGAAAATCTGAAAATAATTTTCAATAAATACTCTGGAAAAAAATGAAAAATTTTTTGGGGAAGTTCGACAATTTTTTGAGGTGAAATTCAAAAGATTCTTTCCGTTATTGTCGTGAAAATATCCTAAATGACCAATTCAGCCGAACGACACTTTCGACCGAATGTCCACTTTCGACACTTTCGACCAAACGACTATTTGTGCCGAAGGACTTCACGAAAAATTCTCTCTCGTATCTTCACGAAAAATTCTCTGGAGTTTCAACGTAATGTTGTAGAGATCTATCAGGAAATAATACGGCAATTGCACTGAATCTTTGGAGTTTCCACTGAAAATTTGAATCAGCGTGGAAAACTATAGATCAGCGGCGTGACAAATTTTAAACAGCTGCGCGCCGATGCAAAAATGTCGGCGGCGGTGGCGTGCCAAAAACTGTCGGCGGCGGCAGCGTGGCGCGGCGGCGCACACCTTTATTTTCAATATCAACGATACTCCAAACCGTCGTTGAATTCAGATCTTAATATTCAAATCGATCAACAAGAAGATCTACGATGTTCTCACTTTTTTTATGAGTTGGAATAGCTCTAAGGTACCTCGTAACGCCATTACATACACAACACATATTTCATTCGATATCTACGACACTCCAAACTGCTCTTGAGTAAATAATATTCAAAACGATCAGCATGAAGATCTTCGACGTCTCAACTATTTTTATGAGCTGGAATAGCTTCACGGGACTTCATTACACCATTATAGACACATTACAGAATACGTCGAACTTTTACGACACTCAAAATTGTCTTAGAGCTCAGATCCTAACATTCAAATCGATCATCATGAAGATCTTCGATGTCCCTACTAGACTTCAATACACCATTACATACGCACTACAGACACTACAGTACAGATTTTATTATTCGAAACGATCAACATGAAAATCTTCGACGTCTCAACTATTTTTATGAGTTGGAATAGCTCATGTATGGTATCGTAGATATTCTGGGAATGGTATGATTTGAATATACTGGTGTAGTGGTGTCTTATGGGGCTTCTCAAGCTAACATACAAGCTTGGGAACCTACTGATTACACTGCTGATCTTGAAGACTTCCAATATCTGAACTAAAGAATGCTTTGGAGTACCGTAGATATTCTAGGAATGTTATAATTTTCATATACTGGTGGCTGTCCATATACCACGTGGACAGTTTTTGGGGGAGGGGGGTATGTTGAATGTCCACGGTTAATAGTTTATATGATCAACTGTCCACGCTGGGGGAGCGTGAAACTGCTCAAAACATGTCCACGTGGTATATGGACAGCCCCAATGATGTCCCATGGGGTTTTTGCAACTGATACATAAGCTAAGTAGCCGTCGAATTAATCTGTTAGACTTATAGACTCTCAAGATCTGAATTCAAGAATGATTTGGACTACGGAACTCTGGGAATGTTGTGATTTGTATATGTATACTGGTGTAATGATGTCTCATGGAGTTGCTCCAACTAACACACAGGCTCAGGACCCTATGAATCACTCTGTTTGTGTTGTAGACCTTCAATATCTAAACTCAAGAATGGTTTGGAGCTAGTTTGGAGCACCGTAGCTATTCTGGGAATGTTGATTTTTTATATACTAATGTAATGATGTTTAATGGGGTTTTTACAACTAACACACAAGCTCAGGAACCTATCAATCACCCTGTTGGTCTTGAAGACCTCCAAGATCTGAACTCAAGAATAGTTTGGAGTGCCATTGATGTTCTGATAACACTGCAATTTGATAAAAATAGTTTAATTATATCTCAAGTACCATTGCCAACTTCATATTAGGATTGAGGCCCCGTAAAACGCTTTGTTGTTTATGTAGATCATCAAGATCTGAACTCACGAAAGGTTTGGAAGCCCTAGAAGATCACAAAAATATTATTTCCCCCCATATATCTACTTTTTCATGGTTGGCATCAGTTTTTGAAGCAGTATGTCAAGAAATTATTGAAATACCTACGCCGAAAAAAAATCCGTATTGAATCGGTTAATGGGTAAACAAAAATCTCCGTGTAGGTTCGTCATAATAGCTGAACTAAATTTGACATCTCGTCAAACGTTGCTTTTTCTCGTTTCCAAAAGTTTCCAACGATACCCATTAATCATTTTATTCCTTCACAACAAAGAAATAGAATATTGAAATATGCTTACTAATTGGACGTCAGGTATTGCGGAAATGCCGCGAATACAACGTGCCCACACATCATCTATTTATCGACTTCAAAGCCGCATATGATACAATCGATCGGGACCAGCTATGGCAGCCAATGCACGAAAACGGATTTCCGGATAAACTGGTACGGTTGATCAAGGCGACGGTGGATCGGGTGATGTGCGTAGTTCGAGTTTCAGGGGCATTCTCGAGTCCCATTCGAAACGCGCAGAGGGTTACGGCAAGGTGATGGTCTTTCGTGTCTGCTATTCAACATCGCCTTGGAGGGAGTAATACGAAGGGCAGGGATTGACACGAGTGGTACGATTTTCACGAAGTCCGTCCAGTTATTTGGTTTCGCCGACGACATTGATATCATGGCACGTAACTTTCAGAGGATGGAGGAAGCCTACATCAGACTGAAAAGGGAAGCCAAGCGGATCGGACTAGTCATCAACACGTCGAAGACGAAGTACATGATAGGAAGAGGCTCAAGAGAGGCCAATGTAAGCCAACCACCACGAGTTTTTATCGGTGGTGACGAAATCGAGGTGGTAGAAGAATTCGTGTACTTGGGCTCACTGGTGACCGCCTATAACGATACCAGCAGAGAAATTCGGAAACGCATAATGGCTGAAAATCGTACGTAATTTGGACTCAGCAAGACGCTCCGATCAAATAGAGTTCGCCGCCGTACCAAACTGACTATCTACAAAACGTTTATTAGACCGGTAGTTCTCTACGGACACTTCACACATCTGAACGATGCTCGTGGAGGACCAACGCGCAGTGGGAGTTTTCGAAAGGAAAGTGTTGCGTACCATCTATGGTGGGGTGCGGATGGCGGACGGTACGTGGAGGAGGCGAATGAATCACGAGTTGCATCAGCTGTTGGGAGAACCATCCATCGTTCACACCGCGAAAATCGTAAGACTGCGGTGGGCCGGGCACGAAGCCAGAATATTGGACAGAAACCCGGTGAAAAAGGTTCTCAACAGCGATCCTACGTGAATAAGAAGGCGATAAATAAATAAAAAATAATAAGTTGGGCTTTAAATCCATAATTTTGTAATCTTTAAATCCACATTTCCACATTTTGTTTTGTTTTCCACATTAGAATAGAACAGCTTAAGATACAACGATTTTACGATGTGTCTTTCAACTCCTGAGGATCATACATGGGATGCGTGGAGCAGAGTCGTGCTAGCTCTATAGATTTTCTGCCAATAGTTTAGGAAAAACACTTTTTTATGGATTAAAAGACATTCGCATCTCATCACTGACATCAGCATTATTGCTTGCTGAAGGTGAGGCCATATGATTTTCATCATGCCTTGAAGAAGTAATGGAAACAAATGTTTTAGACACGAGTTCTACGGTCCTAAGCTTTACAATATAACATCCAAAGGATTTCACATGAATCCGGCGGTAGAAGCATTATAAAACACTGAGTAGCATTCCAAAGTAAAAGTAAAGAGTTAATCAATTAAACTAAAGGCTATTGAAGATAGATAGACACTAGATAATAAAGCGTTTCAGATTTTTATTGACTTCAGTACAGATTTCGAGTAGACGATGAATCTTTTCGTGGCGGATCCTTTCAACAAGACCCTGTTGTAGGGATTGCGCTGCCCCTAGCCCTATTTAAGGAGAGCTATTTAAAACGTTAAGTTAGAGAGCACTCAGTTGTTTCTGGTTACTCTGCGCGCATTTCACATTTTATTATGCAATAATATCTGAAATAAGAAAAACTTTAGTAAATCTTAAAACCCGCTTCCTAAGCATCACCCTATGATACGCTGGATCCATTCGGATACCGGTTGCTGTTTTTTTTTTAATTTTCAATATTTTTTTATAATTAATACAACCTAGCTTTGAGAAGGCCTCCGGATGATCCTTGACAAATTTTGTTATTGTTATTTTTTTTATTTCCAAATCCGGATAAATCGTGAATAATAAATCCCGTTCATGCATCCCAAACACGGACATCAGATTGATGGAAGGTACGGCACTTGACATAAGACGAGTTTGTACAATCCCATTTAATTCCACCACTTAATTGTACCTTGACAGATACGTATTTCGACCTCAACAGTAAGGTCGTCTTCAGTGTCTCGTACTTGACTCGACTTAGTCGTTGAGGTCGAAATTTGTATCTGTCAAGGTACAATTAAGTGGTGGAATTAAATGGGATTGTACAAACTAGTCTTATGACAAGTGAAGACATTCCACTAAAAAGCTCAACATAATTTTCTTAACGGAAGGTACGGACCTTTTGGCCAACTGCTTCATTTTCACTGTGTATTAAAAGACCCGTGTTCGTGTGCGCGCGTTTGTTTCATTCAGGAATTCACGAAGAGTGGACCAGGGCGCACAGAAGCAGTCCAGCGATAACGGCTGCCGCAGCCGTGTTGATGTACAGCAGAATTTTTTTGGCTGTTTGTGTATTGATAAGAGAAGGTTGATCCTAGATTAATTTTCTTCAAAGTACAAAGTTCTCTAGTACGAATAATGCTAATGAATTCATTGCAGCGCTTCTCTTCGACACGCTCGTGATTTTGATACCGACGGCATCGTCACTATCAAACTTACTGCCATCGTCAAGCGATTGCTTTGAAGTATGAAGAAACATTGACTCAGATTAACAAATAGTAGTCCTAAAAAAACGAATTGTCAATAACGCACGTTTTCAATTACGTATAGCAACAAAACCAAACTCAGAATCTTGGAAGAAAATTTCAGTAACAGCCAAGCCGATGAAGACGCCATTATTGGAAAGAAATTTCCAAGCACCAATTTTTATTGAGATAGATATTCGCCTCATTTAAACTTTCTCAAATCTACTCCACTCGCCTTGTCCCAGGTTTTCACTATTTCATCACTCTTATCGCGGCCAAATTTATATTGTTTGCTAGTGATCTCTTTTGCTAATAGGGTAGAGAACCATTTGGGCAGCACCCCCTATACCGCCGGAAATAAGTATAAAGCCAAGCATGATTTTCATACATTTTTGTCATGATTGAGGATCGAAATCTCGACTCGTAGCCATTCGATTTGGCTGAAATTTTACTAGGCACCTGTTTTTAACTTGAACTTTCGATCTATGAGTAAATTGTATACATCTCTGTTGATTTTGACCTTAAAATCTGGAAATAATTATAAAGACACCACTTTTTTATATGTAGCTCCATACAACGGAACGGAACTGTCTTTATAATTATTTCCAACAGAAACGCGTATAACCAGAATATATGCATAAATGTTAAGCATATGCGGTATTTCGAAAAATTTCGTTTCAGGTGGTTCGAAACGAAATTCCGCGGAATTTCGCGGAATTTAAGCATGGCGAAATCTGATTTCTTGATTTCGTTTCGTTTCGTAAAATTACAAAAATTTCGCTAGAAAAAACTAGCTTCTAACGAAATTTAACGGAATTCCGCGGAATTTCGAAGCAAATTTGAACTAATCCATACTTTATATTATAAAAATTTTTGGCTGCGCCGCTGAACAAAATCGTTAAGTTGTTTTCAAAACTTTAGGTTAAACAATTTTTTATATTAACGCTTACTACATAAGTAGTTTTCTTCTATAAAACGTCTTCAGTGTTTCCATGAGTTAAATTTGGTGATCTTTTTTTACTATTTGCACAATATGAATACGGAATCGATTGTGTTGCTGCTGGTCATGGGACGGCAGCTAGTCCGGGAGAACGCGAAATGAAAAAAATCTACCTCGCGTAGCAGATATTTGTTTAACCAGTGTGCAATCGACCGTTTTGATGCTGATCACGCCAGCTAGTGTGGGAGAATACGAAGTGATAAAACTAATGTCTGCATCGAAGAGCACGAAATTATTTAGTGCAGAATCGATCGTGTTGTAGAAGATTATTAAACGAAGCACATTGATCTTGCGTTGGATTGATTTTTAACACAGTTTTCGTCTTCTTGTTTTCAAAATAATTTCGTTTACAATAAATATTTTGTCGCTTACCAGGGGGTTTCACATGAATTACCTTCTCAACCAATGATTCCTTTTCCGTAGCGCTCACGGAGATGCAGAGCATTCCTCGTTCTCTTAAAACAATGAGTGTTAAACTAATTTTCCTCTCCTAATCCTAAATTGACTATAAGCACGTGACCAACATCGTTATTGGTCATGAATTGGAAACTCCGAAGTAAGTATACAATAAGAATAAATTTTTGTATCACAAGAATATTATTTAATTGGCATATTTGATGTTTCTCGGCCAATCATGATTAGCAACTATGATGTGTACAGTTAATTAAGCTAATAAGCTCTTCTTTGACTATTTGCACAGTATGTGAGGAACATTTTAGATTTGTGGGCATTTCTAGATCTTCGCATTAAATTTGCGAAAAAAATCAGAGCTGATTGAAAGATCATTAAAATTGCTGAGAATTTTTTACTTATGATTGCTTTCAGCACATACTGACCATAACAGCTGTTGTCATATGCCAAGGACACACACAATAACTCAGTTTGTCGAGCTGATTGTATATAAGACTATGCTGCCGCTAACCGGTAGTCGGATATGGACGCCCATATACAGATATGCTCGACTTGCGGTTTGCAGCAGTATGGTTCTGTGATATTCAATCTGAAAAACATATCTTTCAGGGTGTCTATTACCTGGAAAAAACCTGGAAAACCTGGAATTATTAGGGAATTTTTGACATAATCAGGGAAATTTAAATATCCGGTGATCATGAGTGAAATTCTTTCAAAAGATGAAAAAAATCATTAAAAATGTTTGAATAAATATACCAATCAAATCTATTGAAAATGTAGTGAACGTTGATGGATCTTTGTTCCGCAAAAAAATGTTTTGCCATCTTCAAAAGAATTCCTGGAGAACTTCCGAAGCTATTCTTGATGAAATCTAGGAATTTATTCGGGACATCAATAAGGCATTACTTTGTCATTTGTTTTGAGTATTCCCTCAGAAATTCTTTATGAATAAATATATTAAAAAATACTCAATTAGTTAGGATTTTTCAAAGCAATTCCTGGAAGAACTTCCGAAGGAATTTCGGGATCGATTTTCCAAGGAATTTTTCAAAGAAATCACTGAAAGAGTGTCTATAAGAATGATTAGCTATTTTCTCAATTATTTCTGGAAAAATTTCCAAGATGAAGACCGAAAAGAATTCCCGGAGGAATTTCAAAACGAATTTCCGGAAGGTTTTTCGTATGGTTTCTTTAAGAAATTCCCGAAAGGGAACCTGAAGGGATTTTCAAAAAAAAACGACTTAATTTACCGAGTGGTGATACTGCCTTTCTCGTATTTCGCCAAGACACCAACCTTATATGGCGCTTATATAGTTCGGTTCCATTTTTTTAATAACTTTTAAACACAATAATTGATCCTTATCAAATTCAATAGTGATCAACAAGGCTTTGTCCCCTGTCGAATGCAACTTGTTCGGTTCGGCAACAAAATCGGTTAAGAATTACTATATGAAAAAGTGGCTAATGTTTTTCGGTTTTCGTGTGCACACACACAGACATTTGTTCAGTTCGACGAGCTGAGTCGATTGGTATATAGCATCATGGGTCTCAGAGACTTCCATAAAAAGTTAAATTATGGAGTGAAATGATAGCCTTTCGGTACAACTTTGTTGTGCGAGAAAGGCAAAAAGTGTAAAGTGATTTGTGAAGGGTTTTTGCTAAAGGAATTCTTGAAAGAATAGCCGAAAGAATCCCGAATGGGTTTTTCAAAGGAGTTTCTAAAGGTATTCTCGAAGAATTTCTAAAGAATTCTTGAAAGCAAAATTTCCGGAAAAACTCCTCCAGGTGTTTTCTAAAGTTTTCCTCAAGATTTTTCTGAATAAAATGTGAGCAGTGAGCAAATGTATGCTATATTTGTACGCCCTTTTCAAATGTTGATTTAGTAATATCAATTCTATAACTGCGTATACGCCTGGCAGATGTGGATACATAATTAAGTATCCCACTAAATAAAAAATAAATCTAAGTTTTCTTTTTCAAATTTTGACTAAGTCAATACTGTAAAACCACGCTGACAAGACAATATGAAGTAAGCTTCAGCATAATTACATAATTCTTAGATGAACTAAGGTTTTAAACGAAATTTTAATCCGTATATGAAAAATCCCACAATTTCTTTATTTTTATATACACCTGTGTTCAGAATAATAGCAGCGGAAGCCGTTTTTCATACAAAATGGTCAACTTTGTCAAGCTGTAACTTTGTAACCCGATGACCGATTGAGCTGAAATTTTGGCAGTGAACTACAAATATGTTGAAATTTACACATACTATGTATCAATTTTTTCGAGTGGCGCGTTCAACGCACTAGGTCAAATTGTTCAAAATAATAGCAGTTTTTGTTTTGGAAATATCAGGAAAACTATTGATTGTAAAGTTATAAATTTGAATTCAGGTGCTGCGAGACACTAAGTTTTTAATTAAAAAAATACAAGTTGTGGAATTTGACATATGCATTGGCCAATATATCAAAAATAAAAACTGCTATTTTTTTGAACAATTTAACCTAATGCGTAATTTTTGAACGCGTTTTTAAAAAAAAAAAGTCTACTTAGTATATGTAAATTTCAACATATTTGTAGTTCTTTGGCAAAATTTCAGCTCAATCGGTCATCGGGGTACAGAGTTACAGCTTGTCACAGTTGACTGTTTTGTATGAAAAACGGCTTCCGCTGCTATTATTCGGAACACAGGTATACTTACTGATATAAAACTGATATAAAATAGATCAGATTCGGGAGCACACGCTCCACGATGAATTCCTTTGAAAGCGGCACAAATGCTGGGATATTGCCTTATCGCCAATTGTATATGCGGCGAGAATGTGTCGATTTATCAGATTTTTTTTGTCTTTATTAGCGATACTTTCAGCCCTGGGCTGGCTCGTCTCGACCTATCATAGATTGCCTCTTCAGTTATCATAACTCTTTTGGTCGCAAAACAGTTATTCGACTTCGAAAAAGTGGAATCAGAATTGCGTACATAATGTAAAACCAATTCAATTAAAATTCCGCGGAAAAAAAAACCAAAATTTCGTTTCGTTTCGAAAAATTTCGAATTAAATGAACCTTGATTTCGTATCGTTTCGAAGTCTCGAAAGAAATCTATATTTCGTTTCGTTTCGATCCGAATCAATATAGACATTTTAAATTTCGTTTCGTTTCGTTTCGTTAGGAAAAGGTGTGTTATCGCATACCCTTAATAAATGTAGCTATCATTGAATAAAAATTCAAGTCATTTTAGGCTTGTTGGCAAAAAATCAGCCCAATCGAATCGCTAAGATTCGAGATATTGACTTCCAAATATGGCCGTTTTGTATAGAAATCGAGCTTGTCTTTATACTTATTTCCAACAGTGTATTCCCGTCAGCAACGTTCATTACTCGAGCGCAATAGAACCGAATTACTTGTTTTTTAGAACATGGTTTGTTTCTGTCGATATCTCTGTGATGTACAAACAATCAAGCCATTTGGTTGGAACGCGGTTGAGTTATTAACGTTGCAGACAGGAATAGGGAGTGCTGCCCAAATGGTCCCTAGATATGCTAGTTTTGCGTTTTTTGCTACATTTTCACTAGAGCATGCTAGACAAAGCTCTTGTCTTTAGATATCTACCAAGAAAATCGACGTAAACTTTAGTGTAATTCGAAAGAGAATGAAAGTAAAGAGAGGCTCTTTTTTGCACATAAGACATAAAGACTAGATCATTTAGAAATGGAGCACTTCATTTTAGAGCTTCTGGCGTTCTAAGTGGTCAGATATGCAAGTTTTGCACATCGTTTTATTATTTGTAAACTTTCTTCAGTCTATTTTTATTTTTGAAGTTTATAACCAACGTGTTTTTGAGATAATCACCATGCAGGGAAAGAATTGCACAATTCTGAAGAACTCCAAAATTCATATGCAACAAAAACCGAATTTTATCCTTCATTCGGTCCTATGATGGCCCATTTACATTTTGGCCAAATTTAGCCAGCTGTCATTATAGCAAGGAAGTGCTACAATGGTACAACAATAGTGGGGTCCAGTTCATTCCAAAAGAGTTGAATCCATCAAATTGCCCTCAGTCCCATACAATAGAGTAATTTTGGTTGGTTATCAACCAGAAACTGAAAATGAAGGGAGCAGTCACCACTGACATTGGACGTGTGAAGAATTTGTGGAATCAGCTAGCCAAAGTCATGACTGAAGAGGTGTGCGCCGACTGACAAGCGGCATCAACAGAAAAGTGCGGAAATTTCTTCGAAATAACGATGCATGATTCGTTTCAGTTATTCATATAAAATAAAATAATATAACTTTTGTTCCATTCTTAGAAAGATTTTCAATCAAACTAAAATTTAAAAAATACACGCATTTGAAGGTACCTCAGTTCTAAAAGAGCTTATTCTCAAAGTAGATTTGAGATTTGAGCTTTCAGAAACAGGAGTAAAAAAAATGTGATGAATTTGAAATTCACTATTAATTGTATAATCACCTTGACCTAATTCAGATAGGGCCTTGCTGCTTAGCGAAAGAACAGTCATAAAATTCGTATACAAAATATACGAAAAACCATTTCATCAAAGAGATTGTATTTTGATTTTAATTTTTCTACAATTTCATAGAAAATAGAAGAAAGACAACGAATATAAATTAGCAAAAATTGGGCTGTCCTACAAATACCAACTCTGTTTTATACATAGATTACCGATTGTGATTGTCATTCTGGCGGTTGGTTTTCTAGCGAATGGTTTTCAGGCGATTATCGTACAATCAGATCGAGTTCAGGTGAATCTCCGTCTAGATCATCTTGATGCTGTGTGTATGAGACTGGATGATAATATCATAATATCATGATATCTCTGTATTCAATGGCTTTTTGAAATATGAACTCTTGCCCTGAAAATTTATTAAAATCGTCTCAAAAAAAAAAATGGGTGTCCCGGAGTTTCTCGGAGTGCACGAAACATTTGATCCCAAATTCCGGGACAGCAAAAATGGACGGGAAATGGAAACTCTGTTACTGACCCTTGTCCTTCGATTCAGGAAGTATCCCATCGTATTAGTACTTTGGCGATTAAATTCAAATGAGCCGGTGGCCACATATCCCAAGTAACAATTTCCATGGATTGGATTTATTTAATTCTCATAGCGGATTTATAATAGCAATCATCATAGCTAGTTGCCCAGTTTATTGTCGATCTAATTGCTATCAATAAACCTCTCATAAATATGCTGAAATATATTGGGGAGAAATATCAATATATTCAAGGGAGATTAGGGATATTACTGCTACAATTATTATAAATATAATGGTTAAAACTACATTATTTTGAGAGCGCGTGGTGTTCAATCTCACTTTTTTCCTAGTTTTCACTATGAAATTGAACGCGCACATCATTCCGATGGAAGCACATTGTAAAACAATCCGAAAATAACATTATTTAGTCCTCATCATAATGTTCACCAATTTTTTATGTTGTTATTCTTTTTCTGCAAAGCTTTGTTTCCCTTTTTTTCAAAGCAAGATTTCTGACAGCTGCCGCAGCCGAATTCCCTTTTTTGTAGGAGGTTTAAAAAGGATTTCTAAATACTCTTATAACAGGTTTATAGTGGTTATCTAGAGAGGGCCACTTCGTCATATCTTACACTTATAGTGGTCATCAGAAGGTTGTCGTTTAATATTGGGTTATATTGGTAGATCTTATAAATTGATCTTGAAAACCATCCCTAGAGCGGAATTAAACTTGAAATGTTACTTGGGATGGTCGGGGTTCAGATAAACTGCACCAAGCGGCTTTTTGACTGACTTGTGATATTTTGTTCGCAAAAGGAAAACTGAAAGTATTTCACTGTAAGGAACGATGTAAGATGCGATTTGTGAATAAGTGAATCTGTTACACGAAAACTTTGGCGAAAAAATTGGAAATTTTTCATTGGCGCTTGGTGTGATTTGGCTGAACCCCGACCATATAAGCTGAAGACAGTTACATACGGACTCGCACCGTCTTCTTTTCTGACCACACGCAATCTACAATAGCTTGCTGCGATCGAATCTATACCATTTCGTCGAATGACGTTTGGTCGAATGGACAGTTAGTCGAAAATGAATTTTAAGTCCTCTAACATCCTTCGCAATAAACACAATACTCTTTCCCAAGACAATCGTGGAGATGCAGAGGAATAATTGGTCTCTAGTAATAACGAGAGACGGACTACCAAGCCTTCCCTTCCCTATACAAACGTAAGGACTTGGCCGGCGCTATTATTGGTTGAAAACATATGAGCAGGGTTCGTAATGTTCACTCAATCCAAGACTCAATCTCAAAAGCACAGGATGCTCCCTCACGAAAATTTTTGGGGAGAAATCCAGGGGGGAGTAAGCCTGTCATCCACGAACAAATCAAGCCTACCCAAGATGTATTATCCGAGCCACGCCGCTTGGGAAAGGCGAGCCACCCCGCTGGAAAGTGTAACATTGTTCGAATTGGAATCTTGTAAGATATTAGTGGATACTTAATCTACACTACTACTGACTAACGAAAAGTCTGTGGGATTGTTTGTTTACATTTGCTTCATTCTACATGTCGAGGAGGCGCGATGCACCGCATATTACCCCCCTGGAGAAATCGCTTTTTGGGAAAGAAAAACCGCCTGGAGAGTGATAACCATTTTTCGCTCACTTCGATTGCCGCCAATAATTGGTTTGCTCTTTTTCATTCATATTTCTGTCTTTTCATGGCATCATAAATGCAAATGGTAGTAGCTCATGTGGAACAAATAACTTAACGTTTTCATGCAGATATCATGGTGGTGTGGCTAGAGTAAGCGCATCCCCACAGCTGTTATTGTTACTATTCTGGGTTCGAATCCCGGCGCAGCCATACAATTTTATAATTATCCTGCAATAATTCTCGCGAAAAGTTAGTGAGTGGTAAAGGTGATGAAACGAAAAAGGATTTTCATCTAATAGGCAAGATTTTCATTTATTTCCCAAGGCTAATTTTAGAGAAAAGATTGATGGGTGAAAGATGATCCTCAACATAAACAAGGAAAAAAGATTTTCCCTTGGCCCGAAAAACGCTTGCTTTGGTCTCATTGGAACGAAAAATCGAAACCCTGCATATGAGCTTCCGAAACGTGTACATTAAGAATAGATATCTGCACTGCCGTTCTACGCATGATTGTCCCATGCACATAGGAAATCTCAGCAAACATGAGAACAATATGCGTATGATGGCAGTGCATTGCATGGTAATATATTAGTTAAATGGTACACAGAACATGCACTTTATAGAAAATAAATAAACTTCATGCAAAAACTGTTCATATACAAAATATTAGCTACGTGCAAAACGTAATAAACGTAAACGGAGATTTATTTTTAAAATAATCGCTTGTTCGAAGAATAGTTCTTCTTTATGCTCTTTTTCGAAAACGAAAACGAAAGCTACAGAAATTTTATCAAAATTTTCTCAGATCTCACAGTACGGTTCGAAAAACAACATGACCAAACTATGCTGTGATTAAAATGTAGTACGCTATATATATAAAACTAGATTTGTTGAAGACGAAAGAACGGAAAACAAAGAGAAAATTAATTCGTGTTCATAAGCGTATTATGTTTTGTATGTAGTTCGTGTATTCGTTACAATTCTACAGTTAAATATGCTTTAAATTGCTTTTTACATTCAGTTATCTACAATAAATCCTGTTAGTTTAAATTTCGAATAACTAGAGCGGACTTCGTACAACCGTAGTCCATTAGGAACGTTCTACCGGTTGATTTAGATTTGTTTGCAAAACTACGTCTTCGGTCAAGATTTCTACTAAATCAAATTTAAAAAGAATATAATTGAAACTTAAAAATAAAAGCAGAAAGCTAGAAATTCAACCCGTTCTGACATAGAATCATTGTTATTGTAGTTTTAACTTCAATCTACGGCAAAGCATTCAATTTCAAATTTAAGCTTTCAAACATCCTAAAAACTCTCGCACAAATTTTGATCTGGTACTTACCCACCATTGTTGGATTGCAAACGAGGTGAATTTCTTCCGTGATAGAGAGTGGGTTGATGGGGAGCAGAAAGTAGGACCAGGAACGACAGATCGGACCGAAACGAGAAAGACAGAGAGGACGACAGATCGTAACAAAACCATAGGGAAGGTGAAATCAAATAAATGAAAAACAAACGATTGTTTTGCTTTATAAACTTTTCAAATGTTTTTTTTTTGTTTTCATTTGCTGCTCTATATTTTCATTCGTTTATCAGTTTTTCTCATCTTAATCAATAATAATATAATAATAGTTTTTTTCTTCTCATTTTTCTCATTGTTTGCATTGCGGATACAATTTTTGTTTTTATTTTTTCAAACGACTTCATTTTGCAATTTTCGAACTCCACTGGATGACTCGCCGCGGGGAAACATTTCACGCAGCGTCAACCGAAATATTTCAAATTCACCACACCATCCCCCCACTTTTTGTTTTGCGGGGGAGTGGAGAGTGTTGATTTATAAAAATACTTTTTTGTTTGTTTATCGTCTTTATGCACTGGTTTAAATATATTGCTCACTACTGACTGTTTAATATCGCTTTATCTTTTCTGTTTGTTACTTGTCTTTTGTTTGAGTAGTTGGGGTTTTTAAAAGTAATTCATAAAACTTGCTTCAATATATTGCTTTCGTATGTACAATTGCTTTTTTCTTCATATCTCCCAGTTGCTCGGCGTTTGGTTTATAATTGCTACGTTTGTTTCCAGTTCATTTTTCTGGATGAGTATATGCTTCAGTACTGGCTAGAAATGTTCCTCTGGGATTACTTAGCGTACGAATAAGTTAAATAAATAAATAAATAGTAACTGTCAAACGAATCTACGGAGATTGAATAGCTCGAAGAAATTGGGATCCGGCCGCAAAATATGACTTTATAAGTGGTTTTGCCGCTGATCGAACTTCGCTTTGTAATAATTTGCTATGCTTTTTAAAAGTTCGTAAACTATTCACATGGGTCTGAGTGACTAAAATTTCATTTAATAGGATCGAAATAAATAATGGATTCTATCAACTAGATCATTGATTACATACGTCGTCTTGTTATTGTAACTGCTTCCAGTTCAGACTAATTCTAAATTTGGGTTAATTTTTGGTTTCATTCTACTGTATGGGACTGCTTGTCTCAGTTTGATATTTACAGATTTTTTGTTTGGTTTGTAGTTTTGATTTGAACCCTAACGATCCTGAGAATAAGGGGGTTTCCTTAAAACGTAATGAGATCATTTGAAAGCCTCTCGCCTGTCTCTTGGAACTCTTCTCGATTATATTTTGACTAGATTACACTCCATTTTTTACAACTGTATGTAAATTGCTTACCGAAGTTGAATAAGTTGGGAAGGGGTTATCTCCCAGAGTTGAGCCTCCGATAAAGGAGACACTCTGTTCGGGAGATTTCCGATAGTTAACTCTACTGCTGAGAAGGGGTAATAATCAACAAGGGTGGTTTACCGAAATATATAGTTGAGTAAATATGTTTGTGTGTAGGTGATTGCGATTAAAAGTTATCTAGATAAAATACTAATTGCTCGATTATTTGGACTAAAGCTCTCGATTTCCGTTTTCTGGATGGACAACTAATTGTGTATGCCACGTGAGAGTAGAAATCAGAATTGACAATCGCTGTCCGCTTCCGAGAAGCTCGGAAGGCAGACGTCGCTAGGGATTTCCCGTATCCGAAGAAACGAAGTTTAATTTGACTCTACAATGTACAATACGCAAGTGAGGTTTTATCTCAGTGTAGCGGACCTAACCTAACTCCTAAAACGCACACACTCAGCACTCTATTTTTTGGGCGACCGGGAGTTGTCCGATGGACGATGACCCCCGTTCCACCCGTTCAAATCCTATTGCACGTGTTACCCACATCCGTCCACATCAGCACGTTCCAGTCCGATTGTTTTCAGGAGAAAGGAAATTCACAAAAGAAGGTAAACAAACGGAAAATCCTAACCTCTAAACAGCTCTTTCACAGTTTTTTTTTATCTTTTCACGCATCCAATGCCTACTTCGCTGTGGGAGATTCGCACCGGATTCGCCCAGCATCCTTTTTTTGTCGATTTTTTGCAAGTGTTACAAACCTTCGAAGGCCCAGTGGTAAGTGCTTTGACACCTGTCAGTCGGGACCGATGCAAGATAATTCATTACCCTTTTTTTTCGCCGGGCCTGTACTCATCTTCGAGGTAATAAGTTTTCTTCGGTGCCGAGGGTGACCCTTCCGCTCTTTGGCAAATCCCCTTTTGCTGCCGTACCCAGTCCAGATCCCATGGGATTTTGGGACACTAAATGAAGATGATTGATTTGACAAATTAATTTCCCGTTGCAAAGGTTGAGTGACAGCTATTTACAATCTCTCCGTCTATTCTTCGGTTAAAAAGCTTCTCATATAAAATCTAAGGCTATGAGATCTACCATCTCCTGTGTCTAAGTGCTGTATATGTGTGAGTGTGTCTGTGATTAAAAATGGCTTTGTTCAATAACAGCGGCTTTTTTTCTGCTTTACAATGCTTGGTTTTCCCATAATCAATCAACATCTAAAGAAGCGCTTGTCAAAGTTTGCAGCTTGGCGTCTCTCCAGCTCATCAGAACGCACATCGCCAAAAGATGGCGCTGGAAATGCTTGGAGCGGCTTTACTGTTTTCTCAAATTCTGCAATCAAAACTCAACCATCATTCATATGCTTGTTATTGGTTTTCCCTACCGAAAACTACTCCTATTTCAGAACCATTCTTCAGAGACCTATTTACAGAAAGTAAAATCCGACGGGGACAGTTTCTCCTCCGCGGCAAAACTCTCAAAAGTCGAGTAAACAAAAACAATTTGCTTTACTTACATTCTAATTCGTTGTTCGAGAAACGTTGCTTTTCGTTCAGAACTTTCGTTGCATTTATGAACAAGGTTTTGTTGTTTACTTTATAATTGCTTCTGCTCTCACTTGGACGAGAGAAATTCGCTTCGTCTTCGAGGAAAGTTTTCCAAACAAAAATATTCGTCGGCTCAAAAAAAAATTAAATTCGTTGATTTTTTCGTTGCTTGTTTCAAAATGCACTTCTGTTGGACAGATGAGAAGATAATCAACAAAAATCGCTCTACTGTATCTAAAGAACTATTGCTTGTTTCGATTTTAACTCCTTTAATTTTTAGCCCTTTGACATTAAAACGATAATAATCCATCACAAAACACAAATCACTTCTAATGAAGATTCTGTAGAGTTGAATACTCAAAAACCAGCTCTTTCGGAATACTTTACTGATGGTAAAGGATGAATAAAAAAAAATGGCAATACGCTTTCCAGGCCAATATCTTACGAACGGCACAATATCGAGTTAAATAATTTGACAGAAAAACGATCAAATGAGTCTTATTAGGCAGATGCCGTTTTCATCCTACTTTTATTCACGACTGCCTCGAACTAATTTGATCTTTCATCTGTTCGTATAGTTAAAAGAAACCGTTCGCAAAATAGTGAATGAATTTATCAATCGAACTTAATGATACCTTTCCTGTTAAAGACTAGGCGAAGACTAGATTTTCTTTTTCTCAGGTTTAATTCAAAGAAATTTGCATTGCTTACAACTCTAGCGATTATTATCTTTTTTTACTAACTCTAAAACCGCAGCGGCGTCAACTATTTTAACCATTTTGCTCCATATTGACCGCCCGCACTCTTATCGACTAGTGTAGTTGCCCTTTTTCAATTTTAATTAGTTGTAGCCCTCCCTCCTTAACGAGTAATGACCTATGACCTAATGCTGCTCCACATTCATTCTTTCAGTTCTACACCATTCGACACCACTCGTACAGAAAACAGAACGGGATCAATAACTTTTTGACTAACAGAGAAACTTTTCGATTCAAACAGTTCTTATCGTTTACACTTCTTGTCGTTTGTTTTACATGGGAACGGACCAAGGGTTGGGCAAATTTTATTTGCGTCGAGACTTAAAATCCACACTATTTACAATGATTGGACGAATTACTGGTTTTTACTTTGCGTTTGAACTAAACTCTTTGGAGAGGACGAGTGCCTTTTGCAGAATATAAAAGTTGACAGAAAATTCTTACTTAAGATTTTGAAGAAAAAGAGTTGGAGTTTAGATGGCCCTTATTGTCACTAAAAATATCGTTTTTATCGATTGATTGATCAAAGTTGACATTCAATTGATAAAAGTGCTTCTCATGGCAGATCATTTTTGACAGGAATGAATCCCCGTCGGAGTTCAATTCAAATCACTGTCATAGTTCGCTCTGAAATCCAGTCGGAAATCGCTTTGAGTCCATGTCGGAGTTCGCTCTGAATCCCAGTCAAAATTAGGTCAGACCTAATCCAAATTCACTCTGAAGCGTAGATGGAGTTTGATCCGAGCCCCTGTCGGGATTTTAGCTGAATCCCTGTTGGAGTTCGCCATAAATTCCAGTCGGAAATCATTCTGAATTCAAGTCGGGATTTGCTCTTGATTTCACTTTGAATCCCTGTCGGAGTTCGCTCAGAATCCCTGTTGGAGGTCGCTTTGAATCACAGTAAAAAATCATTCAGAATCCCATTCCGTATCGGCTCAGAATTCCATTCCAGATCCTAGAAAGATTTCACTTTAAATCTTTGTCGGAGTTCGCTCTGAATTCCAGTCAAAATTAAATCAGACCTAATCCAGATTCATCCAGATTCGAAGTCTAGATGGAGTTTGATCTGAATCCAAATCGGGATTTGTTTCGAACCCATGTCGGGACTTTAGCTGAGTTCGCTCAGAATCCCTGTTGGAGGTCGCTTTGAATCCCGGTTGGAGGTTGCTTTAAATTACAGTAGGGATTCAATCAGAAACCCATTCCAGATCCGCTCAGAATCCTAGCCGGAATTCACTTTGAATCCCTGTCGAAGCTCGCTCTGAGTCTCTGTCGAAGTTTGCTCTGAATTCCAGTCAAAATTGAGTCAAGCCTCATCCAGATTCACTCTGAAGCCTAGATGGAGTTTGATCTGAATCCATATCGGGATTTGTTCCGAACCCATAGCGGGATTTTAGCTGAATCCCTGTCGGAGTTCGCTTCAAATCCCAGTAGGAGTTCATTTTGAATTCAAGTCGGGATTTGCTCTGAATCCCAATCGGATTTCATCCTTAATCCCTGTAGGAGTTCATTTAGAATCCCTGTCGAAGTTCATTTAGAATCCCTGTTGCAGATCCGCTCAGAATCTTAGACGGTATTAACCCTAAATCCCAGTCGGAGTTCGCTCCAAATCACAGTCAAAATAAGGTAAGGCCTAATCCAGATTTACCAGATATCCAGCCTAGATGGAGCTGGATCTGAATCCAAATATGGATTTGTTCCGAACCCATATCAGGATTTTAGCCAAATCCCTGTCGGAGTTCGCTTTGAATCCCAGTCGGAATTCACTCTGAATTCAAGTCGGGATTTGCTCTGAATCCCAATCTGATTTCACCCTGAATCCCTGTCGGAGTTCGCTTAGAAATCCTGTAAGAGGTCGCTTTGAATCACAGTAAGAAATCAGTCAGAATCCCATTACGGATCCGTTAAGAATCCCATTTTGGATCCGTTCAGAATCCTAGACGGAATTCACTTTGAATCCCTGTCAGAGCGCACTCTGAATCCCAGTTGGAGGTCGCTTTGAATTTCAGTAGGAATTGAATCAGAATCCCATCAGCTCAGAATCATAGACGGAATTCACCCTGAATCCCGGTCAGAGTTCGCTCTGAATCCCAGTCAAATATAGGCCAGATTCAGTCTGAAGCCTAAATGGAGTTTGATCTGAATCCGAATCGGGATTTGTTCCGAACCCATGACGGGATTTTAGCTGAATCCCTGTCGGAGTTCGCTTAGAAACCCTTTAAGAGACCGTTTTGAATCACAGTAAGAAATCAGTCAGAAACCCATTTTGGATCCACTCAGAATCCCATTCCAGATCCGCTCAGAATCCTAGACAGAATTCACTCTGAATCCCTGTTGGAGGTCGCTTTGATCACAGTAAGAAATCATCCGCTCAGAATCCGAGATGCAATTCACCCTTAAACCCTGTCGTGTTGAAGTTCTTTTTGAATCCCAGTCGGAATTTACTCAAATTCCCAATTCGGATTCTGTTTTAATCCCTGTCGGTATTCACTCTGAATCCCATCGCTTTCAGAGTTCACTCTGAATTCCAGTTGTAGTTCGCTCCAAATCCAAGTTTGACTTCGCTAAGAATCTCAATCCAGATTCGCTCTGAATCTTTCTGAATATCTGTCGAAGATCGGTCTGATGGAATTCGCTCTGAAACCCAGTCAGAATTCGCTCAGAATCCCAGTCGTGATTCAATCTGAACTCTAGTCGGGATGTGCTCTGAATTCCAATTGGAAATCGCTCTGAATTCCTGACGGAGTTTGCGCAGAATCTCGATTGAAGGTCGCTCAGAACCCAGTCAAAGTTCAATCAAAATCCCATTCCGGATCCGTTCAGAATCCTAGTCAAAATTCACTGTGAATCAATGTCGGAGTTCAATCTGAGACCCAGTCGGAATTCACTCAGAATTCCATTCCGAATCCCGGACGAGATTCACTCTTAATCCCTATAGGAGTTCGTTCGGAATCTCAGTCGGAGTTCGAAGTTAACCCCAGTCGGAATTCAGTGAGAATCCCAATACAGATCCGTTCAAAATTCCTGCCGATGTTTACTCTGAATTATTGTCGGAGTTCGCTTTCAAATCCTGTCAGAGATCGCTCTGAATCCAAGATGAAATTCACTCATAATCCCATTTTGCATGCGATTCACTCTGAATCCCAGTCGGAGTTAGAGCTGAATCCTATTCGAAATTCGCTGTTATTCACAGTCGCAATTCCACTGAGAATCTCTATTCGAATCCGTTCAAAATCCCTGTTGGTATTCAATTTGAACCCTTGTCGGAGGTCGCTCTGAATCCAGAATGAAATTCACTAAGAATCCTATTTTGGATACGCTCAGAATCTCAGTCGGTACTCACTCTGATTCCCTGTTGGAGTTCGCGCTGAATCCCAGTAGGAATTCGCTCTAAACTTCAGTCGGGATTTGATGTTAATCCCAGTCGGAATTCAATGAGAATCCAAATCTCTGAAACCAAGATTAAATTTATTCAGAATTTCATTTTTGATACCCTCGGAATCCCTGTCGCAGTTTGCTCCAGATTCGCTCTGAGTCCCAGTTAGGATTCTTTCCGAATATTTGTCGGAGCTCACTTTGAATCCCACATAGAATTCGCTCCGAATCCCATAAGGAAATCGCTCTGAATCCCAAACAGAACTGGCTGAAATTGCTCTGAATCCCAGTCAGAACCCGCTCCAAACCCCAGTCGTAATTTAATCATAATCCTAGTCGAAGTTTACTCAGAATTCGCTTTGAATTTCTATCGGAATTCGCTCAGAATTCCAATCTGGATTCGATTTGAATCCCAGTCGGAACTCACTCTGATATCCAGTCGGAATTCACTTTGAAATCCAGTCAATTGCGAATCCTAGTCAGAAGTCTCTAAGAATCCCAGTCGAAATTCGCTCAGAATCCCAGATGGGATTCAGTCTGAATCCCTGTCAGAGCTCGCTCCAAATCCCAGTTTGAATTTGCTCCGAATCTCAATCTAGATTCGCTCTGAATCCCAATATTCTGGATTCTCTGAATATCTGTCGGAGTTCGCCCTGAATCCCAGTAGAAGTTCACTCTGAATCCCAATCCGGATTCGTTCAAAATCCCTGTCGGTGTTCATATGGAATCATTGTCGGAGTTCTCTCTAAATCCCTGTCGGAGTGCGCTCTCAAGCTAATTTGAAGTTCAATCGGAATCTCAATCTGGATACGCTCCGACATCCAGCCTGAATTGACTCTGAATTTGGAATTCTTTCTGAATAACTGTCGGAGTTTGCTCTGAAACCCGGATAGCATTAGATCTGAACCCCAGTTTAGATTCTTGTTGAATATCTGACGGAGTTCGTTTCGAATCCCAGTCAGGATATACTTTGAATCCCTGTCGGAGTTCACTTTGAATACCAGATGGAATTCGCCCTGAACCCCAGTTGAAGTTCACTCTGAATCTCGTTCAAAATTCCTGTCGGTGTTCACTCGGAATCATTGTCTGAGTTCTCTCTGAATCCCAGTTGAAGTGCACTCTTAAGCTAATTTGAAGTTCACTCGGAATCTCAATCCGGATACGCTCCAAAATCCAGCCGGGATTGACTTTGAATTTGGGATTCTTTCTGAATAACTGTCGGAGCTTGCTCTGAAACCCGGAAAGCATTTGCTCTGAATCCCAGTTTGGATTCTTTTTGAATATCTGTTGGAGTTCTCTCTGAATCTCTGTCGGTGTTCGCTTTGAATCCCAGTCAGGATACATTTTGAATCCCTGTCGGAGTTCGCCTTGAATACCAGATGGAATTCGGCCTGAATCCAAGTTGAAGTTCACTCTGAATCCCAATCCAGATCCGTTAAAAATCCCTGTCGGTGTTCACTTGGAATCATTGTTTCTTTTTGAATATCTGTCGGAGTTCTCTCTGAATCCCTGTCGGAGTACGCTCTTAAGCTAATTTGAAGTTCACTCGGAATCTCAATCCGGGTACGCTCCGAAATCCAGCCGGGATTGACTCTGAATTTGGGATTCTTTCTGAATAACTGTCGGAGTTTGCTCTGAAACCCGGATAGTATTCGCTCTGAATCCCAGTTTGGATTCTTGTTGAATATCTGGCGGAGTTCTCTCTGAATCTCTGTCGGAGTTCGCTTCGAATCCCAGTCAGGATACACTTTGAATCCCTGTCGGAGTTCGCTCTGAATACCAGATGGAATTCGCCCTGAATCCCAGTTGAAGTTCACTCTGAATCCCAATCCGGATCCGTTCAAAATCACTGTCGGTGTTCACATGGAATCATTGTCGGAGTACTCTCTGAATCTCTGTCGGAGTGCGCTCTTAAGCTTATTTGAGGTTCACTCGGAATCTCAATCCGGGTACGCTCCGAAATCCAGCCGGGGTTCACTCTGAATCCCTGTCGGAATTCGCTTTAAATCCCTGTCGGAGTTCACGCTGAATCCCAGTCGGAATTCGCTATGACTCGCAGAGAAATTTGCTTTTAATTCCACTCGGAATTCACTCTGAATCACTGCCGTGGTTCACTTCAAATCCAAGTTTGAATTCACTCAGATTCTCAATCCAGATTTGCTTTGAATCCCTGTCGGGATTCTTTCTGAGTTCGCTCTGAATCCCAGACAGAAGTTACTCGGCATCCCAGTGGGAATTCGCTCAGAATAACAGTCGGTATTCACTCTGAATACCTGTTGGAGTTCGCTCAGAATTTCATATGAGATTTGCTCTGGATTCGGTCTGAATCTCAGCCGGAATTCGTTCTTAATCCCAGTCGTAGTTCACTCCGTATCCCAGTTTGATTCGCTCAGAATCTCAATCAAGATTCGCTCAGAGTCCCAGTTGGGATTCGTTCTGATTATCTGTCGGAGTTCTTTCTGAAACCCAATCTAGATTTGCTCAGTCACGTAAAACTTTTAAATGCTTCAGCAATCTTTTGAAAAAGTCATGCATTGTAAACAAATTGACATGCAAGTGACGAGTTCCATCGCTTGTTGTCGCACATGGCATGAGTTACCATCGATTGATCGCATGATAGCAACTCACATGGATTTGAACCGATTTTCAGGCGAAACATGTTGATTTATCACATAATCCTGCGAATTAGCAAATGCATTTTTCATCAGCAGGCAAGAGAAAAGGCAAGCACTTCCTTTCTCCATCCGTCTGTCGTTAAATGAGTTACCATTCGACGCACTGGTAGCCAACTGGGAGCACTGATCGTGACAACGATAACGAGCCCTAACTAGCGTGGAAGGTACTAAGTAGCCAGTAGTGTGCCGGTGGCAGAATAAAAAAAAACAAACCGAACTTGTCCAGCCGAGGGACAGCAACAGCAGCAGGGAGTGTACCCAACACGAACGATGAATAAATAATTGAATAAAATCTAATAAATAGTTCCTGGGACGGGGGCGCACGTTCCATGTAGAGCTCGCCACTTAGAGCTGGGAGTCAGGTCGCGCCGGAGACGATGTTGCACACGAATAAGGAGGATTGGGCGCCGGAAGCGACAACGGTGATGATGATGATGACGATGATTACGAGAACGAGGGAAGCGACGCTAAAGACGACCACGCCGAGGTAAACCAGAAGAAGGATCGAAAGTGAATGATTAATGGGAAAATTGCTTGTGGAGAATTTTTTCTGTGTTTTTGCACAAGTTGTTCTGGAAGGTGGTAAGCCGATCCAATCGCAAAAACGATTAATGTTGCGTGGCGATGACGGAATATCGATTCTAAACAATATTCGTTCACTTTCAATATTAAACCTTTTTTTAGATTGGCACAAAGGTCATCTTTGCGATCAGCAATCAATTGTCACACTGCACCAGCAGTCCCTGTGGTCACGCGTTCATCGCCAACCAAATTGGAGACCTGCCACGTGGTACCCAACTTCTTTCGCACCTTCATCTCCTTCCATTGTCACTTCGACAACCCCAACATTCGTCTCCGCGCCGATTACACTCTGACTGACTTATCAGTTCCATCCCTCACCCCCCATCACCTAAATTGCCTGCACACCTCTTCGGGTTCACCATTTATTTCTCCCCCCTCCCATTCCCGCAGATGTGTCACCCTTGCCTTGCCATGTTTTCTGTCGGAGTTTCCGATCTATCTCCCGGAGAACGTTGACGAATGGGGGACCGGTGGGGGGGGCTACTCCGATAACGGAACCTAACAAGCCTACCTTCATCAGTTGACACTGCTGGCCCCTCGGTTCGCTGCTGATAACCTCAAAATTCTTGTGATTTTTTCTTACTTCCCGTCTTGCTGCGGTTGGTTTCGCTTTTTGTGCTTTTCATTTTCGGGAACGGCAGTATAGCGCGGCGATAAGAAAGCTGAGTTGTGTTTCCGTTGCTTGGCTCCTCCGGCGGCGCCACGTCAACTCAAACGGGCTGGCGAATTCCTCGGGGAACGGGTGTCAAACGAGCGAGCGATACCTTTGCCTTCACTTACAATTTTGAAATGCTGTAATTAACTTGTTTCAATTCTGTTTAAACATAACCTCACTTTTTTTTTGTTTCACTAACTGTTTTCCTACACTTGCATTCGATGCTCTTAGCTTTGGTTGCATAATAAGTACATGTGATTTAAAGGTTGAAAGCAGTTTCTACAGGGTTTGTGTTAAAAGGTCAACGCATAATTGAAAACGGTAGTACCACTAGGTTAATTGAATCGATTAATTGCTCTTGGGATTGCTTTTACTGCGGGATAATGCTTCTATTTCCTATTTGGATTTCATCCGTAAATACTTGTTCGTTTGACGTTTCTTTTCGTTAAATCTTGTTCTTCATGATGTCAAAGTGTGTTTCTGTTTGTTTGTTTGTTCGTGTATACAAGTGTTGTTTGTTGCACTAAAAACTATGGGATTATAATCGAAACAGAAAAAAAAAGTTGTAAAAGTTGCTTGTTTTAAAAATGGAAACGCTACTTACAAACTGCTTCCGCACACTCCTGTTCAAAAATCAAACCCTCTTCGAAAAAAACTATTTCTACACTTCGCAAAGCGATTGCACTAACTGCTAGAAAGTGGCGGCTGCTGTCGGTGTCGGGCCACCCGTCCGACCTAGTTCAAAATGATGCGGTAGGCCTTGGTGGCGGCCAGGGTGGCCGCATCCACTATCGGTTACCCGCTGAAGTTGACGTTTATGTGGACAGCCGTCGCCGTCGGATGGCTGCCCGTCGTCAGGATGGCCGTGGTTCCGTTGACGGCGCCGAGGACAGCGGCCGCTGCAGCCGTCGGGTTCGTTGTTAGGATGGTGGCGGTCCGGGCCGGAGCCGAACCACTATTGCTTAGGCTATTGCTACTCGCCAGCAAACTGCCGGCCACGTTCTTCATCACAAGTATATTGCTGGTGGCGACTCCGCTGCTGGCCGCTGCTGCCGCCGCCAGGGTGGCAAAGTTTTGATTTAAAGCTTCATCGTTGTTGTTCTCCTTCTTGACCTGCACATGCGCCGCGAGTTTGTCCACCAGGGACACTCCGCCCATCAGTTTGTGGCTGTTGTTGTTGTCGATGTTGTCCAGATTGTTGTTCGAGCAGAGCACCGGGGGTGGGCCCAAGCTGGGATCTTCCTTGAAGCAGGCCGACTCCAAGTGCTTGTTGAGGTACGACTTCAGCGCGAACGTCTTGAGACACCGTTGGCACTGGTAGTTCTTGTCGATGGAGTGTGTCTGCATGTGCGCCCTCGTTGGATCGATCGGCGAAGGCCTTTCCGCAGTGTGCGCAGCCGTACGGTTTCTCGCCAGTGTGTGACCTCAGGTGGCCTTGGAGCAACCAAGGTCTCGAGAAGAGTTTGCCACAGACTCCGCAGCTGTGGGATAGTTTGTGCGTTAGGACGTGCATCGCCAGGGCCGGCATGGAAACGTACGCCTTGCCGCAGGTCATGCACTTCTTCGCCGATTGCGAGTCAAGACTTCGGTGCGTTTGCTTGTGCCGTGAGAGATTACTCGAGGTAGCGTACTGCTTTCCACACTCGGTGCAGGTGTATTTGGCCTTAGTTTCCAGCACTATTTTGGGGTCACTGATCTTCTTCTTCGATCGGCCGTCACTCACGAAGAATGCTTCGTACGTGTAGGCAACGGTTTTGCAGGGTTTTTCATCGTCGAGGGTGTTTGTGCTGTTTTTGTTTTCGTTTTGTTCCGGCGACCCCAGCGAGCTGGGTACGGTCTGAAGTCGTTCCTCTTGGTGGATCAACTGCTGCGCGTGATGCTGCAAGAGTTGATGCGGCGCTGGAGGTGGAAGAAATGCGGTGGACGCGCTGAGGTCCAGAATGGCATGTGCCGCGTGCAGGTCCTCTTCGGCCGGGATCCGGATCTCGTAGTTTCGGGGCCTGTCGTCCAGTGAGTACGGCCGGTAGATGTCTTTTTTCTTGGGGGGTAGAGACAGCGCCGTTCCGGAGCTGCTGAAGAGATGCTTCTTCACCGACGAGGCGCTGATGTGAGTGGGACTTCGGTGTGGATCTTCTGGCGACCGAGGCGGAGACGTCGGCGTGGGCGGCAGGATGTAATGCGTCGTTTGCTGCTGCGGATAGCCTCCGTCGTGTTCCAGCTTGGGAAGGTAGGCGGTGAAATGGTGCGAGATGTCCTGGGAGTAACCTGAAACGGGACGGAGAGACAAAGGGAAAACATCTGTTGAAAGAGGTCATCGTTTGGTGGGGGGCAGACGGCGATGATGTTTTATTGTTCGCATCGGACGAGTTTGGAACAGAACGGCAAATGGGTTTTCGTCGGTATAAATAGTATACGAAAGTGGGTAACAAGATACGTTTGCTTTCTTGGCGAACGGAAGAAGTTGGATAGGAAATGGGAGTGTGAGTTTTTTTTTCTTCTTTTTCGCACAAGCTGTTAACCTCCATAATATTTCGAGCGAGAATACAAAGGCGGCAACAAAATAACCATTACTATTCTGACACAGCTGTGAGGTGTAGTTTTGCCGCCGTTGTTGTTGTTGCCGGGTGGATAAATGTAAATATAAATTACCTTGGAAGGGCAATGGTAATCGGCGAATGGCGGAACCGAGGCAATGATAACGTGAAATGGTTCGCGCCTGACTTGCAAATACGGCTGAAAAACATAACATCATCGCTGGCGAATAGTGCTAGGGGAAAACTACAAGGCAAGCATCAATCATCTGAATTATCATTGGGGCTCCATTGTAATGGTCGATAATTTGATTTCAATGTTGATTTCTTAATTAAGTCGAACACAACGGTGATCGATTTTTAATTCTAGAGTTCTAGGCAGTGGAACTTTTTGATTTGTAGTTTTGATTTTTTTGTTGTTTTTAAATCATATATGAATAACGTGGGACGTTCGGAAGATTTTGTACCCGAGCAGTACAAGTCAGGCAAATCTGGTTGCAGCAACTTATTTTTGTAAGTCAACAAATTGCGAGTAAATCTGGTCACAGTAAGTTGCAGTAAACTGTATGGAGGAACATGTGTGCTGCTAGGGTGGGAGGATTGTTTTTTTTTTCGGTTTTATTGGTTTGCTTCTGTGAGTCATAGTTTCGCAATGTGAGACATCCAATGTTATCACTATAAGATATCCAAACATTCGTCAATCTCATCTAACGTTTTCAAATCACGTTGAGAAGTCCTGTGCAGTATTGGAGGCTTTGATGAGATCCAGTGTTGGCAATAGTCTTTATGTTTTTACTATTGTTGTAATTTTTTGTCATTTATGTGAAATTATGTGAAAATTTAGTCACATAAATACGAATTCAATATTTTGATGAGGAACTTCACAATGTAACTAGAAAGTATGTCTAGAACGTTCTCGTTACTTTTTAGCAGTGAAATATCCGTTCGAATGCTTTGAATTCAATAAAACAAACATAATAGGACTCTTCCCGAGCAACACACATGTTGTAAATCAGTTGATGATACTCATATATGACCAAATTTGGTCATATATGAGTTATTGCAACCAAATCAACGTGAATTGTGCTGCTAGGGTTATATTTTGTTGGCTTACAAAAATAAGTTTTTTATTGATTAATTACACCACTGTATATGTGAAGGACGAATTTATAAAATTGAAAGTATGTCCCTTGCTTTAGTAGGTTGACGGTCAAAAGATACTTGCGAATAAATGCTGAAAGCGATTTCTCTGTATATTAAGAACGCCCTTCTTAGTATTGACAAGTTGTTGCCCGATTCAGTTGAATGATCGCCAAGAGACGCCCGTGATTAAATTTATAAAGTTCTTACTCTTTGTGTGACAGAAGTCCCTTTCATTATTGAAATAGAGTATCGAACTTTAAATGCTGAACGTGACTTCTCTATATGTGGAGGATCGATTTCTGAATGTATAGAAAGAGTCCATTTGTATGTTGGTCGCCAAGTGACGCTTGTGATTAATTGTAGGAAGTGACCACCATGTGCAAGTAGGACGAACTCTTTGGAATTAAAAATGGGTCCTTTGCTTTTAAGTTGTTTGATGTGTAAACATCATGCGTCTCTTCTCTGATACAGGGCTTAAAAATAATGTCCCGAGCAGTGGGACATCTGAAAGGTGTAAAAATCGAATGAAACACCAAGAAAGGAACATTTTTTTCGTATTGTCTGATTTTTTATTTCAGTCTAGCTGAGTTTAAAATGAATTACTGACCATTTTGAGAAATTTTTTAAACCAGAATGTTGGTATTTCTACGACATATTAAGATTGCCAGTTCATGGAATTTCATATGAATTATTTTTGGCAGATATCTTACACAGGTTTGTATTACATTGCTGATAATTATTTGAAATGTGCGAAAGTATTTCATAAGCGAACGGAAGTAACTACTTACCTTAAGGAAATTGGTCGACATGTGACTGAAATAACCAAAAATCCCCACAAGTGACTTACAATTGACCAGCAGTGACTCATAAGTGAACGAAAGTGACTCTTTACTTTCCAGAAATTGGCCAAAATGTGACTGAAAGCGACTAATAGGTGACCGGAAGTGAATCATAAATGACCGGAAGTGACTCATAGATGATCGATCACTTTTGAGCAATTTACGGTCAATAATGAGTTAGTTCTGGTCACTTATAAGTTACTTTTGGTCAGTTACTGGGAGTTACTCATATGTGCTGATGCTGAAAATTGAATGGAAGAGGCTTGTAAGTGACCAGAAGGGACTCAAAAGTGACCAGAAGGGACTCAAAAGTGACCGGAAGTGCCTCATAAGTGACCAAAAGTGATTTATATGTGATTAAAAGTGATTCATAAGTGCTCTAAAGTGACTTAAACGTGACCGGAAGTGACTAATATTGGCTAATCCAAATATTGGCCGAAATGTGACCGAAATGAGCAAAAATCCCTGAAAGTAGTTCATAAGATACGAAAATGACTAATAAGTGACCGGAAGTTACTTGTAAGGGACTAGAATTTACTCATAAGTTATCAGAAATAACTCATAAGGGACCGGAAGTGATTCTTAAGTGACCGGAAGTGACTCATAAGTGACCGAAAATGATTAATAAGTTTGCGGAACTGACCCATTATTGACCATAGAATACCGATAATTAACCAAACGTAACTCATAATTGACCGGAAGTGTTTCATAAGTGACCAGCAATTACTCAAAAGTGATTGGAAGTGACTCAAAAGTGAACAAAAGTAACCCGTAAGCGACCGGAAGTGACTCATTAATGACCAAAAGTGGCTCATAAGTGACCGAAAGTGACTCATAAGTGACCGGAAGCTGAAAATTGACCGAAAGAGGCTTATAAGGGCCGAGAAGGGACTCATATGTGATCTAAACAAACTCAAAAGTGACCGGAAGTGACTCAAAGGTGACCGGAAGTGACTCATAAATGACAAAAAGTGACTCAGAAATGACCGGAAGTGAACCATAAGTGACCGGAAGTGACTCATAAGCGGCCGGAAGTGTCACAAAGGTGACCGAAAAGGACTCATAAGTGACCAAAATTATCTCAGAAGTGACCGGAAATGACTCATAAGTGACCTAAAGCGACTTAAGTAAATGAAAGTTACTCATAAATGACCGAATCTTCGAAATTTTTTGACAAGTGACCGAAAGTGACTTTCCATAAATTGGCCAAAATGTTACCAAAATAAACACGAATCGCGGAAAGTGATTCATAAGTAACGAAAATGACTCATAAATGACCGGAAGTAACTCATAAATGATCAGAATTTATTTATTTATTTATTTTATTTAATTTCATCTGACGAAAAATGTCTTAATGAAATAGGGATGGGGGAAAGCTTCTTTGAGATAACGATAACGACTGAAAGAGGCATAAAAACCCCATATCTTTTAACAAACATTACAAAAACTGGTTCGACATATTCACAACAGATTAAAACCACAAATACAATATAAAAATTATAATGGTCTTAGCGTTAAAACAAAATAAACACATCTTCAGATTCATCGTCCAGTACTCCATCAGGTGTCGTATCCATGTGGTAGACCGAGAAAAAAAAAATGCCAAAAAAATACCAACTCTTTCAGAAAATTTAAATTGGGCGACATCCCACCTGATTCCGTTGGGTAACATACGCACCAGCCGTAGTCGGAAGGCGTTGGGCGTTGAGTTGAAGTCGAAAGCACTACCCGGGCAGAAGCCATGAACAGAATATCTAAACATGATATGGTTTTGATTGATATAAGAGATAAAGAACTGGCAACAATATCAAAATTTACACCAAAATATCATTTGAACATCAAGATATGCTATGGATAAGAACAAACTAATGACACATGATATTGATTACTTCTTACAAATTGCAAAACTTGATCTCCTCATGATATTTTAGTGCAAAATATTGATATTGTCGTCTGATCTTTTATCTCTTATATCAATCATGTAAATATCTCATTTTGCTATCTTATCAGCATTTGATATTAATGAGCTATTTTCATCTACTCGGGTATAGTTCTCATTGAAGCGTGTACCGAACAGGATCGTGCAGTCCGTAATTAGCAACACGTGGTGGAAGGTAAAGGATGTTTCTGGTTCGTAGTGGTCGTTCTGGTGCATACATTTGAAGAGCAGCAAGCATTTCAGGAGAATCGATTTCACCTACAAGAATTTTCGCGACAAAAACAGCTTGAGCTATCGATCTTCTACGCTCCAGAGTGTCTAATCCCAGTAGCTGACATCGGTGTTCATAGGGCGGTAGGTTAACAGCGTCGTTCCAAGGAAGATGACGCAGGGCGTAGCGAACAAATTTCTTGCTTAACTTTTCAAAAGGATCTAAGTAACATTTTTTTCATGAATTAATTTGAATAGCGCAATCAACAGAACAACATGAAAGCTTTTGATTGCAATACTCAAATTAATTCATGAAAAAAATGTTACTTAGGTCCTTTTGAAAAGTTAAGCGAGATTTCTTTTTTACGGTTTCCAGTCTAGTAATCCAAACTCTCTGATACGGGCTCCAAATAACTGATCCAAATTCGACAATCGATCGAACTAGTGAGCAATACAGTGCTTTCAGGCAAAAAGGGTCCCGAATCTCTTCAGGGATCTTAAAGTTTAATCTCAATTGTTTATTAGCTTTAGTGACAACATCCGAATAATGTTGTTACTAAAGCTAATAAACTTATTGATGGCCAATTCAACCATATCCAGGCTTACAACGAAGTTGTTGAAATTGACTACATCGTTGGGTGTATCAATGAGTGCCGCCTCCATTTGAAAAGTTGAGGCACTAGTGTCGTTAAAAACTTGCTTGAAGCGATCCGCCAAAAGGTTACATTTGTCAACGGCAGATCGAGCGCGCCTGTTTCCCAGAAAAAAATCAGCAGGAAGGCCTCCCTCATTCTTTTTTGACTTCACAAACGACCAGAATGTCTTAGGATGAGTTTTTGCTGCATACGCCAGGTGTAACGTTTGTAAAGGTAGCGGTTGTAGATACGATAATTATTGCTTGCCAGAACGAAGGATCACTTGGTAAAAACATTCCTGGATTGGCTGTATTTTCGAAACGATTTAGCTCTTCTTCTTCTTCTTCTTATTGGCATTACATCCCCACACTGGGACAGAGCCGCCTCGCAGCTTAGTGTTCATTAAGCACTTCCACAGTTATTAACTGCGAGGTTTCTAAGCCAAGTTACCATTTTTGCATTCGTATATCATGAGGCTAACACGATGATACTTTTATGCCCAGGGAAGTCGAGACAATTTCCAATCCGAAAATTGCCTGGACCGGCACCGGGAATCCAACCCAGCCACCCTCAGCATGGTCTTGCTTTGTAGCCGCGCGTCTTACCGCACGGCTAAGGACGGCCCCCGACTTAGCTCTTAAGCGTTTTAAATATCGAAGCCGCGCATTGCCCCATGTGAGCTTAGAAGCAGGTCGACGAAGAGGCACGCAGTCCGAGACAATTTGATTTAGAGTAAGGGTGAAGAATTCAACCGCATCGTCAATGCTTCCAAACGTATTAACAAGTCGCAAGTCGATCTGCGTAAGTGCGTGCTTCATAGAAACGAGATCGACCCTATTGAAATCAAACGCCACAGGATCTTCTATGTTTTAGAACTGAATAGGGATGGCAATATAAACTAATGTTTCCAATGCCGGATGATCAGCATCAAGTCCTATTAAAGGTTCAGGAACTTCGGATACTGTACAATTAGGAAGTGCAACATCGTTCACCAAAACTAAGTCGAGTAGTCGGGAGTTGCGGTTCATCACCGCATTGATTTGCGCCAGACGATGTAGATCGAAGCCGTCAAACAGAGCACAACATTGTGTCGACCCAAAGTTGCTCAACTGATGTGCTAATAACAGCGGTGTCCAAGCAACAATCTAGCCGCTTAGATACTGCAATTAAAATGCCACCTCCTCGTGTCTTCGTACTATTCAAAGAATTGCGATCGTTCCGAAATACATTGAACTGATTACCGAATAGTGTTGTGGAATGTATTCGGTCATCGAGCCAAGTTTAAATGAGAACCAAAACATCATACTCCGATACCGTAGTAGCCGTGAAGCAGTCATCAATTTTGATTCGTATTCCACGCACAGGCTGGAGACCAATAGAACCAATCAGAAGGGTTTCGCTAGACTGCTGGGAAAGACTGACATTTCCAATGCAGCCTTCCAGAGCCAAGGTTGTCGGGGGTACATTACATGGTATCACTCGATCACTTGTTGCTAACGATGCATTGCAGCGAACAGGATTGTTCAGCGGCTCGGATTGAAGTACCTTACTGCTGCTACTATTAGACGAGAAATAACTGCAAACTGGACGACTATCAGTGCTCGTTAATGTCCTAGGATTACAGTACTTTCCTAGGACAGCAAGGTGGGAAACCCAATCACCAAATACGAGCACAGGAACAGAACGACTCGTATGACTTGAATCGACATCAGGAATTGGTGTACGCCGACTGCGACGGATGGCTTAGAGGTTCCCAAAAGGCTGTTTGGTGCGCGTTCCGTTGATGAACTCAGATGAGGACTAGAGTCGATGCAGCTGCTATCGTCCTCAAACGGGCTAACACTAGGATCAGGGCAAGCTTCAGGGTTCGAAAGTTTGCTTAATACATTGCACTTGCCTGTGCAGGCCGGATGGAAAGCCCCTTCACCGAATCCGAACACAGGTACAGAATGGCTTATCCGACTGGTGCAATTGTCAGGAAGAGAGGCATTACAAAACTCGACTGTGTCGGACGGCTTAGGGGCTTCCATAAGGCTGTTTGAAGTGCGTTCCGTAGTTGATAGAATTCCATTACGACAGGGGTTGCATGTGAGCTCAACGGCGATGTTAGATTGTCTCGCTGAATAGACACTGTAAGCAGGATGGGACTCAGAGTTCGAAGGAGTGCTCATTTCATGATACTTGCCTGAGCTAGCAAGTTGGGAAGCCCCCTCGCCAAATCCGTACACAGGAACAAAACGACTTGGTAGGCAGGAACAGACATCATCATCTCGAAATCGGCCAGGCTCGACTGTGACGGATGGCTCAGGGGCACCCATAATGCTAATTGTGCGTTCCGTTGTCGACGAAGGTTGATGTACAGTGTTACGTGAACATGAGGCGCAACTGATATTGTATACAGTGGAAATAACGCTGCAATTGGAATAAGCTTCAGAGTTCGAAAATGTACTTGTGTCAGAATACTTGGAAAGCCCCCTCACCAGATCCGAACACAGGAACGGAACGGCTTTGTAAATGGAGATGGCGAAAATACTCGACCGTGTCGGGTGGCTTAGGGGTTCCCATCATGCTATGTGACGTGCGTTCCGTTGCCAGTCCAGTATCATAACCGGAACTCTTACTACTGCGACGGGGTTGCCAATGCATCCAACGATGGGAGTCCGTTGTCGAGTCGTGGGACTTTGGATGGTCCCCAAAAATCCCGTTCAGATCGCAGATTCTCGAATTCTCGAAAGAAAATCCCCTTCACCAAATTGATGGATCCAATGCAGTGTGCTTCAGTTCTTTGTCGATCCCAACTTTAAAAGAGATGAACGAAAATTTCTTGAGATCAGCAAACAAGCTTTCGGACATCAACTTGATTATCAATTTGTATGCAGTTTTTAACCAGTTCCGAAATGTCGTCCTCATTCACGTGGGGAGCAATTCGGGATAAGAAGATCCAAAATTTTTCCGTTGCCTCGCTCAGACTTCCCTTTTCAACCGATCTTGTACCACCAATCAAATTCACTTCAGGGCGAGATATCCCAAGTAACAATTTAAGTTTTATAACGCTCTTGAAGACCACAATTTACTCTACAAGAGTGTTATAAAACCTGCATAAAACCAAAATGTTACTAGGGATCGGCATGTTTCTGGAAGCAGTGTCACGAAGTCGCTTAGTGCTAGGTCACGGTCGGATGCGAGTTAGTCCGGACGAGTCAATCTTCTTGTGATTATACACAAAAGACTTGGTCAGTTTTTTGGTTTCCAGAACGTCGTGTTTTTCAATTCAGCTAAAGATTCATTGATCGATTCCGAAATTGCAGTTACTACATCCACTGTTGTTTGTACAGGGTTATTCAGGGAAGGATTTAAGTTTAACGATATAGTTGTCACAAAACCATAATAAATTTTGTTGATCGTTGATGAAATCCATATTTGGTCTCTTTAATCCAATGCATTTCAAATGCACAGACTGGTTGCAAAAACCACCACATTGTAGGAATTCGATCGTCTTCACCGGCTTAGAGCACTGGTAGCAGTTTGAATCCATGGTGTCAGTAACCGTCAACAGATGTGTGCGCAGTGCAAGTAGAGCTTTGCTGAATACGTTTAGCTAGTCGAATACAGATGTCACTGATATACAAACAATCGATGATGACGTAGAGTGGATAGAGAGAAGAATCCAATAATGCAGCCTCACAAAGGGATCGATTTACAATCAGTTGAAATTGGCACAGTACACGAATAAAACAACGCGCAGTTAGTAACAGCGATTGAACGAAACGTTTTCAAATCAATAAAATGCACAGAACAATTTATGAAGTATATCGCCAGGAATAATTTATAAACAAACAAAAGCCACAAATTAATACGATTTTCACCAAGCAGAGTTGTGGGGCCCTCCTTAGCCGTGCGGTAAGACGCGTGGCTACAAAGCAAGACCATGCTGAGGGTGGCTGGGTTCGATTCCCGGTGCCGGTCTAGACAATTTTCGGATTGGAAATTGTCTCGACTTCCCTGGGCATAAAAGTATCATCGTGCTAGCCTCATGATATACGAATGCAAAAATGGTAACCTGGCTTAGAAACCTCGCAGTTAATAACTGTGGAAGTGCTTAATGAACACTAAGCTGCGAGGCGGCTCTGTCCCAGTGTGGGGATGTAATGCCAATAAGAAGAAGAAGAACCAAGCAGAGTTGCCACTCATAAGTGACCAGAAATAGCTCATAAGTGATCGGAAGTGACTCATAGGTGATCAAAAGTAACCCATAATTGATCGGAACTGACTCATTATTGACCGTAAATTACTTATAAGTGACCAAAAGTAACTCGTAAGTGACCGGAGATTGCTCAAAAGTGACCGGAAGTGACTCATAAGTGACCAAAAGTAACTCGTAAGCGACCGCAATTGACTGGAAGTAACTCAAAAGTGACCGGAAGTTTCTTTTAGATGACTGGAAGCTGAAAATTGACTGGAAGAGGCTTACAAGAGACTAGAAGGGACTCATATGTGACCGAAAGCGACTAATATGTGAATAAAACAAACTCATAAGTGACCGGAAGTGACTCGAAGGTGACCGGAAATGACTCTCAAGTGATCAAAAGCTGCTCAGAAGTGACCGAAAGTGACTCATAGGCGACCGGACCGGATGCTAAAAATTGACTGGAAGAGGCTTATAAGAGGCCAGAAGTGACGCATATTGAGGTGACCGAAAGTGACTCAAAAGTGACCAAAAGTAACTTATATGTGATTAAAAGTAATTCATTAGTGACCTAAAGAGACTTAAAAGTGACCAGAAGTGACTCGTTATGATTCAGATATTGGCCGAAATGAGCAAAAATCCCTGAAAGTTATTCATAAGTTTCGAAAATGACTAATAAGTGACTCATAAGTTACTAAGTTATAAGTTATAAGTTATAAGTTACTCATAAGTGATCAGAAATAACTCATAAATGACCGGAAATGACTCATAAGTTACCAGAAATTACTCAAAAGATATCGGAAGTGACTCAAAAGTGAACAAAAGTAACCCTAAAGCGACCGGAATTGACTGGAAGTGACTCATAAGTAACCAAAAGTGGCTCATATGCGACCGAAAGTGACTCGATAAGTTACCGAAAGTGACTTATAAATGACAAAAAGTGACTCATAAATGACAAAAAGTTGCTTAGAAGTGGCCGGAAGTGACACAAAGGTGACCGGAAGTGACTCACAGGTGATCAAAAGTAGCTCATAAGTGACCGGAACTTACTCATTACTGGCCGTAAATTACTCAAAAGTGACCGGTCACATCGGAAATTACTCAAAAGTGATTGGAAGTGACTCATAAGTGACCAAAACTAACTCGTAAGCGACCGCAATTGACTGGAAGTGACTCAAAAGTGACCGGAAGTGACTTATAAATGACCAGAAGCTGAAAATTGATTGGAAGAGGCTTATGAGTGACCAGAAGTGATTCAAAAGTGATCAGACGTGAATCACAGGTGACCGGAAGTGACTCATAAGTGACCAAAGGTGACTCCTTGAATCTTCGAAGAATACTGACCGCGACCGGAAGTGACATTCCATAAATTGCCTAAAATGTAACCAAAATGTGACCAAAATACACACAAACCGCGGAAAGTGATTCATAAGTATGGGAAATGACTCATAAATGACCGTAAGTAGCTCATAAATGATCGGCATGTACTCGTAAGTGACCAGATCAAAAGTAACACATAAATGACCGGAACTGACTCATTATTAACCGTAAATTACTCAAAAGAGACACCTAAGTGAGCAAAAGTAACTTATAAGTTACCGGAAGTGACTCATTGATTGATTGATCGGAATTGACCAAAATAAATTAAAATAAACTCAAAAGTGACCAGAATTGACTCAAAGGTAGCCGGGAATGACTCGTAAATGGCCAAAAGTAGCTCAGAAGTACACCTAAGCGGCCGAAAGCAACTCATTGTTCTCCAGGAACATGACAAAATGTGACCTTCATTCCGGTCACAATGTGGCCTGTTTCTGGAGAGCAATAAGTTAATTCCGGCCCCTTAAATGTGACCTCCGAGCACTTATGAGTAATTTTCCGGTGACCGGAAGTGGCCCACACCAATCGTTTGTAATGCGACTGGAAGTAATTCAAAAGTAGATTGAACGTTGTGTGATTGAAATGGCTAAAAATGAGCGGAGTTGACTCTTAAGTGGCCGGAAGTGATTAATTTGTTTCTCTGAAACCTCCAAGATTTAAAAATTATTTGTTTAAGAGGTTATATTTTCATGATGTAGTATAAGCTTCCTCTTTCGCTTCAGTCTTCTGCAGCATTCGGCTCTCCCAATTCATCGAAACTTCTCCGACTGCTAACAAACTCATTCAGCAAAACCACAATAATGTTCGCATGTTTCGCCACCCGAATGCCCCAACCGTACGGAGACCGACTGCAGCAGAAGCAAAACCATTCAACTCAAAGAAATACGTCAACCCATTCGACTTGTCCGGGGCTCTGTGACTTGTCTCTGTCAATGCGGTAGTTTTTTTTCTTCCTTCCGGTCCCCAGCTGCACGTGCTCACCCGCTCCTTTGCCCTTCTCCACCAAATCCCAATCGTGCTGCTTGGGATTGGGACGACAGCAGTTGAAGCTGAAGTTCGGAATTGTATGAACAGTACCGAACCTGGCGAAAAAATAACACATAAAATTATCATTTATTTGCACTCGTCGTCGTCATCGTCATTTGCTCCCATCCCCCGACTATGGAAATCCTTCCTTGCTTGCAGCTTCTGCGTCCGTCTACGCCCGGCAAAAAGTTGTGTATTTTCCGAAGATTGGGACCGAACGAAAATAAGAAAAACTAAAGCGGAATACACACGGAAAATCGTTATTAAGCCTTTTGCACAAAGCGGTACCGCGGCGGGGGAAAAACGTGGAAACGCGTCGTCGTCGTCCGGATAAATCAGTAAGAAAAATAACAGATTCGAAATATTGTTGTTAGCAAGCAAGTTTGAGCCAGCAGCGTGCGGCAAAAAAGGGAAAACTCAAGGAAATGAGAGAAAGAATTTCCATTGAAAAGTGCGGTCTTTCTGAAGCCGAATGAAGCGTAATGCAGCAGCTTCCAGTGCCATTCATTGCGAGGGCAAAGACGGCGGACGGAAAGAATTATCAATTAAAGCTGGAAATAACGAGCATTTTAGGGAGAATAAGGAGGAAAAAAACGGTGGGTTTGGAAGAAACAAAACTGAAGTGGAGCAGATTTTTTCTTGTCTGATTGTGACGCAGTGCTTAATGTTGAGTTTTTCCTCGGTTTGGGTAAATCTGCAACATGTTTTGTTGCAATTTAACGTTGGTTGGTCACAAGACCTTGTTTTTGTGCCGTTCTGGCTATTTCAATTGTGGATTTTTTTTCTTACAAAGAGGGAAGTGCAAAATAAAATGGGAATGAATACATTAGCTGCGTATCAAATAGATCTTAATAAGGCTACTGGAGAATGGTACTTTTTAACCCAATTTTACTTCGCTTAGCATCATGCCTTTGTCTTATAAACTGCATTAAACGTAGGCCGTATAAATACAATAGTTAGACACGATCACTTTGATGTTCGCAATGAAAAGGCAGATCATCTGTATCTGTCACTTTAACCAAGAAATTTACAATGTTAGCGAATGTTAATATAATACGATCTGAGTTGCAAAACCGTTCAGGACACCTTTGACGTTAATTTTTTATTGCGCTCACAAACGCATTAGATTTGATGGTACAGCTATTCGTTGGAGCAATCGGCTGAATCCGGGGAACGATATTTATCTCAATATCAGCTTCCAACTGTGACGCAAAACATGGGGAGATATCGAAAGCACAATCACTTCCGAGCGAGTCTCACTCACAGATTCGTATCTTGCAGGGGGATGAGGATGCCGAAAAAAAAAATCGCGCGAACAAAGAAAACCCGGTAGCGGCCTAAATTTCCCTCCGATCGGATGGAACGTCGTCGTCGTCGTCGCAGCCGCCGCCTTACCGAGCGGTTGGGCGCCAATGGTGTAGCAGCACCCGAAGAAAAAAAAAACATTAAGAAAACGAATCAATCAATCTCGTTTCGGTATATTGGTTTATTGTTGCGCCCGGCGCTGTAGATTCAAGAACTAAGAGGGATCCATTCAGTTGACGTCTTTCAACGATGAAGCGCGCGCCCGCGCTCGGTGGGGTGGGTGTATTTATTTTCCCAGCAGAGGGGGATAAGCTGATGCATTGTGCGTGAAGAGAACAAAGATTTACTCCCCAATGGCGATGATACAATAATGGTTTGTGGTTGAAAGCTTTAATAAATTCTTGAAACGATGATGTTTCATTGAAGATGAGATCTTTAAAAATAGATTTCCGAGAATAAAGGGAAGCACCGGGCATGGAGTCGTAGGAGGTTAGAACAATTATTCCGTCCTGTTCGAAGGAAGAACTTTTATCGATAGCATGTGTTGCCTCTGTTGCTGCACCAAATGGGGGTAGAAACTTGTGTCCAGCTTCCGAGCTCGCTCGGACGGAGCAACAAGCAGCAGTAGCAGTACCTCCCAATATCCAGAGCACCATATCGGTTCGACATCGTCGCCAGAGTGACTACTAAAATAATATGTTTATACAAGTTGTATCAGTGTTATTCCAAGCGCTTCGATGCTCGTATCCAATTATGATTATACACACATCCCGACGCCAGTGGCGACGACGAGGACAACGCAGCACAGTAGAGTGTGGCACTAATAAAACAAGTTGGTTGTTGCTTGCTTCCTGGTATAAACATGGATGTAGCTCAATATGGGGAAAAGTTCTGACGCAATCGAGTAACTCCGCACAGTCCTTCTTCTCCCAAACGACGTCGGTGAACAATAACAGGCCCTGTTCGGTCGATGGACGGACACACTGACGTATGCCACCGCTCCCGCCGCACCGGATGATGGGCAATCCGGCTTTGGATGATAACCCGACGCCAACCGGTGCCGGTGATTCCGAACTTCCAAACAACTTGGAACTGTGTTGGCTTGTTTTAGTACCTTTTCATAGCGTTTGCAGCTGACGCCATCATCGATTAGTGGGGAGAAAGACAGGCCGTGTGTAAAGGAAGCAGCATCCAGAACGCACGCAGCGTAACTAGACGGAATGAGCTTTTTCGGCCCTATGCTGCTGCTGCTACTGCTGAGATGCGAAACTCATTAGGATCAGCAAAACTTCAAGATGACTGAAGTTTCCAATGGTCCGGCGGTGTTCAAGGAATTTTAGTTTTACATTTAATTACTTCAATCAAAGCATTGCTATTTTCTCTCATAAAAGGCTACAAAAAGTTGAAAAATGATTTCCTGACATGTTGACAGCGATTGGTAACCTTCTTACGTATCCCACATCCTTCACTTAGTTATCCAACCAGTTCCCAGAGGAGGAGAATACACTCCATTTCTTACGTGCTTGTTTACCGCAAGATCTTCGCCAGCGTCGCATTCATCCCTAAGCCATCAGCTTGCTTCCTCAAACAACAAAGGAGATTTCTGAATGCTGTCTTGCATCATAACCGTTAGCTTGGTTACCGCAATGTGGTGGAGCGGATGGTAAAAAAATCATAATTCAAACTCTTGCATGATTAACTCTTAAGGCGATTCAAATATGGTTTCCACTACTATTCTAAATTTTTTGATCCCCCCTCCCCTCTCTGTCAAGCTTTTTTGTATACCTAGCAAATGAACTGTCACATAATCTTAAACCATCCCCCCTAAAACCTTTAGACGTTATTTTTTAAATGTGCAATGTTGTTTTAAAACAACAAACCGAAAATACGTTTAATGTTATTAATTTTAATGGTTGTTTACATTAAAAATATTTTCGACGATTTCTAAAAAAAATCGCCTTGCACCTTTAAGGGTTAATGACCCCTCAAATAATTAATTCCTCTATTGAAGAAAAGTAAAAGGAAATTTTGAACCGTTTTTTTATAAAGTTCCTAAAATTAAGGCGATCCTGAAAGAATGGTCTGGAATATTTTTTCTTTGTGCTTCCGAAAAAAGTTTAAAAGAGAATAGTGAATGTAGAAGAAAAATCTTATCTCGAAGAAAACATCCAAGAACTGTTCATTGAATCTGCTCTGAGCTATTCAAATAAAACACTCCACGGAAAAGTGGCAAAATTATAAAATTGGGAATTGTAAAGTTATTGGGGAAGATGGGAAGACTTGAACATCCCCCTGTTTTCCGGAGAATCAAAGTAGTTTTGTTCTAGCGTTTTTTAGTATAGATCCTCTAGATGTGGGGAGTTATATTTTGGACGGATGGGACGGTTTGCTTATTTTGACCCTCCTAAAGATTGTTTTAGTGTCCACGCAAAATTTGAACAACTTCTTCTAACAATGACCAAATGCTATAATTTTTTTACAGCACAAAACCATAAATATTTGACAAATGATCTGATTATACCTGGTCAAAATTTCAACATTCCATCACAATTTTGAATTCAAATCGTTGCGTCAATATAAGGACACTTGATTCCGCATTTGACACTCATACAAAAATTTGGCGAAAACATTAAAAAAAACTATACATTTGTTCTCAGGCGACTATTTTTGTGTACCTAAATCATTCATGAATATGCACAGCAAATATAAAAATCTGCGTATTATGAAAGGAAAATATTTAAAAAAAATCATAGTGCACCTTTCTACTTTTATCTTCCCCCCGAATGTTTTTAACTTGCATTTTTAACAGCACACCGGTTTATTTTCATAGTTATTAGCACTTGCAGATGATATATACATCGATGAATCCCCATTGAAGGTCTCTTCGATTGAAGCAATTTCCTTGTAATTAAATAAATAGCCCGGAAAATAGCCCACTTGTAAGCTATGCATGATTTTTTTTTCGTCGTCGTAGACGTGAATCCATGAATTGATCTCCTCTTCCGTAGTAGTAGTACCAGCCAGAGTATAAACCGCTTCAACCAGATTTTTCATATCATCTATTATGTTTGGCACATCAGATTCAGCTGGAGCCCAAACGCGTTCTGGGAACTGGTCAATCATTTTTTTTCCAAGAGTTTTCGATCGTCGACGCACTGATCCCATCCCATGAGGAAGAAAGCCAATCAATGCTTTGCAGTAGCGTTAATTTTCGAGTCGATCCTCGAACTTTAGCTTCTCATCTTCAGGTAGTAATGTAAGCATGAGTATCGTTTGTACGGCTGACACTTAGAAGTCACACTTAGTGGTAGATATATTACCTAAGGAAACTTATAAATATCATAACACAACGTTATGAAAAAGTTTTTTTTAAATATTTTACCTTAATCGGGCCATCACTTGTTACTAAATCTTCCACGTTATAGTGCGCCGTGCAGATATCAAAGACCTGCAACGCTTTTGGTTCTAAGTCAAACTTTTTAGAAAATTCTCTGACGGCCGGCACGAGCTCATTATAGATCCATGTTCAAAATGGCTCTCTAGCCATCCAAGCCATTTTAAAACAATAATAAGAAACATCGAGTTGTCCATTGGTGGCGGTTCCAATAAACATCAGCTTTAGCTTTTCGGAACCATCTACAATTGCACCACGGCATGAAAGTAAATCGCATCTAATTCAATTTTCGCCCGAAGCTATATTTTCATAAGAAAAAACTACACTTCGTGGAGCAAGCAACTTAATAAAAATAGCAGACTCATCTGCGTTATAAACTTGGGATTTTTCCAGGCCAATTTCGATAATTTGCGTTTTCAAAATATCTTTGAATCGCAAATATGCTTCCACATCAGCTGGAGCCTATTCACCTGATACAAGCTTCACCTGCAACCCAAATCCACTTCTGAAACGACGTATCCAACCTTCCGAAAATCAGAAATTCTCCTCCACAAAATGTCCCCGTTTCTGGATCTTGGAGAATATTTTTAAGCAGTTACAACTAGAAACCAATCATATGTAACCATGTCGAAAGTCATTTGATCGAATGCCGCTTGACCGAATATCACGCCGAGCAGTGAGACGTCTCACTTCTATCTTGTCACTGTGAAGAGTGAACAGTGCAAAGTGCGAAATGAGAAATGAGAAGTGAAGAATGAGAAGCGAGATGTAAGTCGCTTCACTACTGTGTACACGTGGTAAACAATTAGTCTTGTTTGTTTGTTGAATTGAATTGTTTTTATTTGAGAAGCTTTCACGCAGAAGATCAATCTTAACAACTATTCCGATTGTTGCTTCAATCAACGCAGATATTTTTGTTACAATCTTCAATGTTGTTATTTCAACAAGTTTACATGCTTCATTCAACTGAACATTATTGTTGTTTTATGTTGTCGCATGATTGAAACTTTAATAATATCGCTCTATTGACAACCATTTCATGATTTGGAAAAACTGTATAAACTGATCAACATAGATCATCCTGTCTGCATGAAGTGGATGACTCTCACTCCCCATGTAACTGGTTCGACTCTGCTTCTGACACTTTTTCCTTTCTTGTGTTTGTGATTATATTGTCGACAAAGTCGTTTCACAGCATTTTCTAATGTAAAAACAACCATGAATATCGTTGTTTTCTGATGTATTATTTGGCAGTGACAGCTGGAAAGCAAATATATTTGAGAGTTGAATTAACTAACGCGTATGGTTGATTCAATCCTATTTGTGGTTGTATCATCAATAAATGTATCATCAATAAATATTGTTATTCATAAATCAATGCAAAAATATTGTTGATTTGAAGCAAAATCCGGTTGATTCTACCGTATTTTTTCTCCGTGTTCAGCCCTTGGCTGCTTAACCTCTAGAAAAAGAAAGTAGTTTTCAATCATATCGCACATGTTCGTTCGTTTCGTGTGAACATCAGGAAAATGCTAAGGAAGCGTAGGTATCGTACGATTTTCACCAAAATAAACATTGTACAATAAACAACTTAATAATGTTACTTTTATGACCGGGCGGTGATACGGCCTTTGCGCCTTACTAGGTTTAGATTTATGAAGGCGACTGATTAGGCGGTCACAGGAAGCATAATTGCATGTGAGATAAGAACGCCTTGCGAATGAATATTTTGAAAGGATACGAGAAAAAAGATCTCGCAACTTCCTTTTCGTTAAGGGGAATGCGAGATAAGTTAAGTTCATTGAGAAAGGGTAGATCGCCTATTGGCATAATTGACTAGGATCAGGAATAGTATGAAATATACGAGTCAGTTATAGATACGTGTTGGGTTGGACTTCTTTGCTATCTGAAACTGTCCAAACTCATTTGCTCTGCCAAACCCAGGTGTCACTTCGCATAGCTTTGCTCTGTAGATTTCCTTCGAGTTCTCAAGAATTGTATTCCAGACCGCCACAACTTCTCACTTCTCATTTCTCACTTTGCACTTCAAGTTTCACAATTATCATCATTTTACTCCTTACAGTCACTATTGTTCGGTGAAACGAAATTTCTCGCCATATGCACATCCGCAAACGACATTTACGGTCCAATGGCCCGTACGGCCAAATGGCATTTTGGATATCGGTCAAGTAGCTCTTTCTGCCAAATAATCATTATGGCCAAACGACATTTTAGGTCAAATGACTTTTGGCGTGATGGTTTGTTCGGAAAAATAGCATATTCAGCCATACAACTTTTATCCCATTGCCTTTCGGCCAAATGCTTTTCGACCAACGACCCTTCTCCTCATTATTTTGTTTTCGGTATTGAAAGGTTACTTTGCACATATTCCCCTTCCTTACCGATAATGACCCGGGGACCATAAAAACCGATCGATTCTTGACGCTGCATCACTGTGGAAAAAACGTATACCGTTTTGACTCACATCCCGAACATGACTCATTAGAGTGATTCAAATTTTGACTTTTTCGCTCCCCTATGCTTAAATGATGACATTTGATGTTTTATTAATCCTCCTAAATTTTTAGCAAATTTGGATGTAACTAGACTGAACACGCGCAGTTTCAAGTTTGTATGAAAATTACTATGAAAACAGTCACTTTTGTGGAAAACCGTTCCGCAACGTTGCTCATTAGGCTCTAAAAACATATAAATATGTTGCCAATATAGAAAATTTTGCAACGAAACTGATCGTCTTTGTTGCGAAACGATTCTATGCTTGCAAGATAAGTTATTAGAGAAATACTGAGTCGTGGTAAATTCAATTTAACACGTAAAAGAAAATCATCAATATCAGTAATGAGCATTTTTGTTTCCTTTGTAACTTTGCTTACAAAAGTCAGATCGCTTCGCATCAACAACTGTCCTCTAGCTCAGGAAGTATTCTATGAAGTCATCGTGTCGATTACATTTGAATAGTTGATGGGTCGCAACAAGGAACGGTTTTTGACTTAAGTTGCAGTTCTTATAGTAATTTCCATACAAACTTCAAACTGTGCATGCTCAGTCTAGTTACATACAAATTAGCTAAAAATTTAGGAAGATTAATAAAACAGCAAATGTCATCGTTTAAGCATAAAGGAGCGAAAAGTCAAAATTTAAATCAGTCTAATGACTCATATTCCGAACATAGGCGTTATAGCGCCCTAAAACCTGAACTTCCATCGATTTACAGCTGTGAGAATCAATATTACAAATGAATTCAAAATCGTATGGAAAGAATTACACGAATGAAAATGACCATTTAGAAGCGAGTGTTAGGAATATGAGTCATGTTCGGAATTTGAGTCAAAACGGTACTCGATTGTTATTTTCTACCGAAGTATTGGTCACACTTCTAAAGCCTGGAGAAAAATGTAAGCTCCAGGCACCAGAATGTAATTTAAAGCTACGCCAAAAACCACACAACTATTTTTATTGGAACGTATCGCAAGACCTGTTTGAAACAGCTCCTTACGATCTTTTTTTTTCTATTTGTACCCAAGCTAGCGCAAATGTAAATGAAGTTACGTTTGCAATGGCCACAAATAATATTCCCCCGTTTGGTTCACATAGAACGTACTTAAGGACCAATCTCCCAGAATCCAAAATCAAAAACACTCACGTTGGCTCACTCAATTTGGGAGCAGCGCACAACTGTCGTTTTTATTATTCCAGTTACCCAAGTTACCCAAGAAGTTACCCAACGATACGATATGTTCCTTCCTGTAATTTTTGTGGAGGCGCAGAGGTAAACATGGTCTCAAAATTGCAAAAATAACCTACTAATGGTCCTTAATTTTTCCTAATTATCTGTAAGGACGTGTCCGGCGCTGCTATTGATTTTTGTATTTATCGAGCTACTGAAATTAGCACAGGGAGAATGATTGACTAATCTCAGTCAGTCCTGTTCAGTTGATTGATTCATTCCACAATTTCACCGATTCTGGTCAACCACGGAGTAGCAATCATAGATACGTACAGTCAGTCAAAGCTAAGTTAAACTAAGCAGTAGCTGGCTTGGAAGCGGAGCCTGGTACTTGCTAGTGTTCAGTCAGCGATACATTCACCTTTAAAAGTTTATCTGAGAATACACGCCGATTAGCTCCAAGGTCGGATCATACCAACTAAAAGATCTTGAGAACTCTTTGATGATCTACGGCCCATAAAGACTGTCGGAAAACCTTCTCATGTTTCTGAAAATACATCCTCGAGATGGCACAGTAGTATTATATGGAATGAACGTATCAAAACCGAGTGATAACTATCACTTGAGAGGTAGCTCCGTCACAGTTGGTGTCGATCCCATGGATGGAACTTCAGGCAATAATAATTGAAGCCGAAATTATGGAGACATACAAACTAAATTCTACACAGATATTCTTTTGATCAGATTCAGGTGATGTCCTTTGCTGTCTTAATGCGCATCGGTTTTCTGGGGTACGGGTCAGTGAACTGCTGAAGAAAACTAAACCAAACGAGTGCCACTGTCTCGGAAATGAATGTAGCTGATTAAGTTACAAACAGGCAAATTGTCGAAACTTCTAACATCCGATGGTTCCGTGGTACAGAATTCTTATACACTGGATTCCGTTTTTACACGATTTACATTTTCTTAATTTTGCACCCATCCTAAACGTTGACCGCATATTAATTACCATGTGATTTTTCATAGAATTATTTAGTATTTTTTAAACACGCTGCAAATATTTTGATAGCAAATTGAAGTCACACGGTCAAAAATACGAGCGAAAACTCGGACTTTTTGCGAAAAGGTATTTCAGCTGAAGAGTACGGCTTTGCCGACGACGCCTACGAAGCCATTTGTGAAGATTGTTCATGAAAGCCCGAACCTTGTACGGATGCGAAGTTGATGGAAATGATGATATTCTCGTCATTTGGTGACGCGATTGAAGCGATCTGTTCAGCATCTGTTCATAACGAGATCAAAAAGCAGCTGACTAGAGAATGACAACATATTGCGAGACTCTCGAAACGCATCTCGCCCTCGACTCCAGCTAGAGAACCTCGCAGTTTTAGACAAACCCCCTGATCTTCGATGAAATTGGAACATCGCCGATTTCGATCCTGCATCTGGAGTAGATTTGACTTGCTAAGCGCTAACGGCTTCTGGGGCAACCTACTACATGCAATATCGCGCTGTGAAGTGGTCCAATTCATCCGTTGCTTTACGCCAGAATGCACTGCATGTCGCCCTATGGGAGACCCCGAACCACTCGATCGAATCCCGCTAGTTGATTTCTGTCTGCATAATCGTATTACTTCCTACCATCAGAGTCGATCTGATCCTGGTATCGAGTTTGATGTCGGGGTTTCTCAACCACCTTTCGCAGATAAGTATGCAATCCGTGACAATATTTCTTTTCTTGATCCGCATCCGTGTTCCAGCGCAACTTTGAATTCCACTGTACCTGCAAGCGGCAGATTGATGCAGCTCCGTCCGGAAAGTTTTCTACTTCCGAGGCTACTGTCAATCATTCGTTTTCTTTGCAATTGGGACGCATTGTGGAAAGTATTATGGAAGCCTCGACTCCTCTAGCTCAGCCCTTCTGCTGTCTACATTCATTTTATTCGTTATGGTCTTGAAACTAGTTGTAGGTCGGGGGTCTTCTAGCCTGCAACGACAATCAAATACAATCAAGTTTTCGTTAATCCGACGTCTGATGCCAATTAACTTTTCAGTATCCTGCGCTCAACAAATTATCTTGCCGATTCAGCTATATGGCCTTCCTCTGGGAACCCGTAACGCGCCGTAGAAAGCCTCTTGCCGGCTCCGCTCATCATAGTCATTGCTGTGCTGCTGTTGGAAGCAGGAAAAGGGTCTTCCAAAAACTTGAATACGGCGAGTATCCAGCTACTCTAAATATCAATGCACATCAGTACTGCCTGATGAATCCGCGTCTTCCAGAGTTCCAGTACGCTACCAAGAGGCACTTATGACGCAAGCTCTGAGGAAGCCCCTTATCCTCCCAACTCAGTCGTAACATTCCTGCCAGCGATCAGCAGACGTCCCGGTCCTGTGCTTCGGTCAGGAAATGGTGTCTTCCGAACTCCTTAGGTCGGCAAGTACTCTTAGCCAACGAATCCTTCGAAACGACGTAAAATTACGGATCAGGAAGTTTCTTCGCGTTCGTTGCAATATTTACAACATCGATCAAATGGATCGATTGGATCCGTCAAGAATCCGTGGAAATTTAGAAATTTGTATGCAATTCAGAAGAAAATTTCCGAGCAAATCCAAAAAACATATCCATGAAAACATGAGAAGAAAATCCCGGGAGATTTAAAAAATTTCTCGTAAAAATTTTGGAAGAATTTTCTGTTGGATATTTTTAACTTTCTCATGGGAGTTCGAAAGAACTTGTGATCTTTGCGCAGACACAGACGTTCTCAAACACAGTCTGCTATTGATGGCAGCATAAGGAATTGGTCGTAACATAATTAATTGGCCATTGAAGTGTTGTCTAATCAATGTTTTAGTTCATGGCGCCATTTGCTGAAATTTTCAAAGCCAAGTTTTTTTTTACTAAATGTTCATAAGTAATGACATTGTTTTTTTCAAGAAATGGTTCAGGAATCAGTTCAACCTGTGAAGAAGTAAGATCCAAATTACTGAATTTGGTGTGGTGGCGGTGGCACACTATTTTTAAAACCACTTATTCTTACACCCAATCCCACCGTGCACCGAAGCGGACTACCTGTTAGGTACCCAACATCGCGCCACACACCACACAAACGGAGAAGAAATGTGGTTTAGCACATCGTGTAGTATAGGTTGGGGAGCTTCCTCCGTTCGCCATTGAAGGGGTTCTCAGACCGCAAGCAGCATCCATCCACCTTGCCGGGCGACGAGCGCTGCATTGTGCAAAAGAAAGTCCTCCTCCTTCTCCTCCGTTAGATGCGATGCTGTGTGCCTTTTCGGCATACGACGATGATGCTGATGCTGGATGGTGGGAAGATGCTACTGTCGATATATAAAACTGAGCAGCTAGATCTGATTATTGGATTATGGTTTAAAGCTGATGGTATTCAGCGCACTTTTGAGGTTTCGCCGAGTGTTTAGCGGAGGTATATTTATGGCTTTGCTTAGGGATTTATAACAAGGAGAAGCATTTTATCGACTCTTATTCACGTTTAAGTTTATGGGGATTATTTCATGGTGATGGATTTTCAGTTTTGGGTGATTTAAGGGAACTAATAAATGAAAGTATCTTCCACTTGGATTATGGATTGATTGAACAACGATAAAAGAAAATATCTCTTTGTGGAGTGCATAATTGCTGAAATTGAAAACCAGTTTCAATTTTCCCGAAAAAGTATGGAGAGGATCGGATCGGAAAAGCCTAATGATTTTTTAAGCAGCAATTCTCTAATATGCAACCTCATTATCGAGTAGTTCCCTCAATAAATATTAATTAAATTCTCTGCAGCTTACGCCTGTAAGCGGCTACTTTCAAGTACCTAGTAATTATAAAGTAGTTTAGAGTAGTTTTATTTGGAGAGCTGAAATATTTTTGATCATTTTTTTCCATACCCAATAGTTTTGGTCTGAGGATTCTAGAGTAATGAATCCTCAGATTTCGTCAGATTTTTCTAGCTTGGAAAAACTCCTCCAAATCAGCGTACAATTCCCTCATACTGTTAGTACAAACATCGCCTGTCACATCGGTATGGCTAACCATAAATCCCGATCCAGTAGGTTATAACTTTAGTGGGTGCCATAAAATATTACCACCCCGTAAAACCCCCTTCTCAGGAGAATCGTCCTTTGCACACACAGTCATCACCGACGGAAATCATCGACGTCATTAGAACGCTGTTCGTCCCTGCCGTGCTGCCGCAATGACCGCAGGCACATATCACCGTGATCGTCGTCGGTTGCCATCATCGTAATAATAACGCCCGAAAAAGGCAAAACAGCCATCATCGGTCACATCTTGCTGGGGGTTTTCCCCGCAATAAAAAGCAACAGTCCTTTTCAACGACCACTCTCCGTACACCTTCCATTTCCATACATACGTGTGTGGGGTGGATCCATACCTTAGGGCTATCGGGAAACCTGTTAGCATTCGAACCTCTCTGTTTTACAGGCCACGAGAAGGATTCGTGTATTCGGATGGCCAGAGCCGAATTTTAGGCGGAGGTGCACATCAAACGATCGTTGGGGAAGATCAAATTAAATCCACGCAATCCTCGGAAATTCCCGCTTTCCATAAAACATTTCTAAATCTCTGTTCTAGAATCTCTTGCGCAAATCCGACCCTGCCTACGCGAAAGAGTGGCCAGGTGATGGAACAAAACGAGGTACAAACGACCACCCTGCGCCACCAAAAAGGGACGACAACGACAACGACGTCGAAAAGCACGATGACTGCAGTGCCATTTACGATTATGTTATAACAATAATAATAATTATGAAAGCGAAAATATTTTAACGACAAAATTTCACCGCAAAACTATTTCATGACTGCTCGATTTCCTCGCTCGCACCTCGTTGAGGAATGCCCCGGGTTGGGCGCAGCCAAGTTAGCGCGGAGCTCCCTTCAATGGCCCATTCATTTCGGAATCCCAAAACATTTCATTTGGCTCAGGTTTCGTTTTATGGATTTAAATTGCATCACCCTTTCACTGCCACCGCCAGCGCCGCCCTTTCAACCGTTTGGGCTTGCAGTTTGAAACCGGTGGAAAAAAATATCAGGGATTGTAATTCTTTCGCCTCGCTGCGGTTGGCACCGAATCAGCGGGTTTTATATTTCAATTGCAAAACTGACTCGGCCCCTTCCCACCCAGAAACGAACGTTTCCTCCCGCTCAATGTTGACCCTAAACTCTGAAGCAAGAGCACGTGCTTTCACCACTGCTGTCACGGTAGGCACCCCAGCAAAAAACAGTAAAAAACACAGGTGAGCTTTCTTATTTATGGATTTGTCAAAGCCACTACATAGCACGGGTTTACGAGCGGCAAGCGCCAGGTCGAGCAGCGCGCGGGGTGAGTTGTTTTCCTTTTCCGCTTGAATGAATTTCTGGGCTGCTCCAGCGGCACCCATATGGAAAATGGATAGCGGCGGCGGACTCGGCCGCGGCAGTAGACAGGCAGGGAAAACTTTTCCCAAATGAGGCCGCGAGAGGAGCTTTCTTCGGATTCCAAATATTGTTGTTTTCGGTGCGGCTTATGACGATGCGGCGACGAAGACGACAACGACGACGACCAGGTCCTTGGAGTTACGAGCCGGCAGATGAATTTACGATTCGGGTGCTGCTGGTGGTAGGAAACTTTTCAGTCGTATTTAAATTGCTTTATTATCCCACATTATTATAAACATTGAGGTTTTATGACCTATTCCATCATTTGTGAATGTAATAATCTTTGGGTTGCGTTTTCTGGCTTTTGTATGGTTTGAGGGTGGGGGTAGTCTTTCATGATTGTGGATTGTAAAGTTTACCGGCTGAGAAATGTCTTTGAAGTGAATGATTCGAAGGCAAACCATTCGGTGATTAAAGCTAAAACAAATTGAAAAACAATGATGTACTGAAAATTGTTTCATTATTTGAAAGCACGTGGAATAATCTGAGTGCAATCTATGAAAGAGTGATACAAAATAAAATTGATAGATGTCAAATATATTTAAGTATTAAAAATGAAGACTCAACTGCCATAGAAAGATTTCCAAAACGGATTAAATAGGGTAAATGCGTGGACTGTTCAATTAGAACTGTGTGACGGGGAAAAATGTGATTCTATTGACAAGTGATTTTCCTTCCGAATTGAAATCGAACTGGCAATGATACCTCCGTGTATTTTTGCTTCTAATCTTCTTCTTCGGAATTCGACTTCGAGTATGCCTCAAATTCTGTAATTCAATCCCCAAGTTAACTTGGCAATTCTGAAGAATCAACAACAACAGCATTCCACATTCCACACCGCCCAGGGATCCTGCCAATGGAAACTGAACTGCCGCAGTAAGTCAATCTCGATTTTTTCTCCCTCCATCCCCAGAGCGTGAATCTCCTCACAAACAGCCTGTTTGTCATCGAATCATCTTTCCTGTCACCACTCATCGCTCCATTTAGACCCTCCCCCTCCAACGCTGCCACTTCCATACCCAGCCGAGAGCTCCTCTCGGCGAGGATCAAATTGTCATTGAAAATATCCATTAATTCAGAACGCTCATCGCGCCGGTGGTGGTCGTTCGTTCGGTTGCTTTCTCTATACCGTCACTTCGCGCGATACCGCATAGCACCACCACACCGTCAAGATAATGCAGCTGGTCGGAATCCGCAACGGCACGGCACTCGAACGCACTTTTACCGGGTATTCAACCGCCGCACACCAATCCGCTCGCTCTGTTCTGGTGATGAGCTTGATGATGATGTTTTTGTCGCTTAAGCATTCCCAAGAAGATAAAGGAATTTGGACCCCGCTCCATCTCGCCCGAACGGAACGACCGACTGCTAACGAGATCCGACAAAGGACACGCATCGTCCCCTTATGTGGTGTGATGGCTTGAGTTTCCCACCCCCACGCGAACTCGCACTCACGCTCGCGCGCTGTAGGTGGTATCGATTCCAAACAGGAGGAAAAAAAAACCGAAACGACTACGGCCCGTTGTTGCTGCGATGATAGTCGTCGATCGTAAATGTGCTACCGCTGCTTCGCATAGACAACATGCGGGATAAATTTCGTTATCGTCGATTTTTCTTTTTTTTCTGACTCGTTTTCCCGCACGCTAAACGATTGATGAGCTACTGGTTGCCAAAGACGGTTTATTGGTTCTCGGTCGACCGACCGACCGTCCGACCTCCCTACTGACTGGAAGGAGGACGTTAAGTGAGATTATGGTTTTTCGCACTTGCCGTAGCGGGAAAACGACGGCGACGTCGACATTGGTGGTCAGGAAGAAAGAAAGCCCAAACCCCACTGCGGCGAGGCTGTGTGGGAGGAAATAAGAAAAGTGCTCGTTTTCACTCTCGTTTAGGTGGCTACCCTTCTTTATTCTGGTTCGGTTCGTGGCGTCCAGGCCCGATGATGATGGGCCTTTGTGGTAATGATCGAATTAGATGCAATTTAAGCAGGTCATAAACACCTACTCTGCCGGAGCTGCTGGGCCTTGGAGGTGTAGATGTGTTTTGCCGGTTGTTCTGCGTGGGCTTATGGATGTGTTCCAGTAAATTCTCGACGTCGATAGGGCCCCGTAATGATGCTTGCCAGCAACGATTTTCTGTGTTCAAATAAAATACATTGCTTGGAGGCGTACGTTATTGGCACGTAATAACGATAAGAGTGGCTTGGATATCATCGCACCTCCAAATGATCAGTGTTGGACAGAATAAATAAGCTGACCATTTTTATCGTGAAGAAGTGGTTCGCCGAAGAAAAAGCACCCGTATCTAGGGATTGCCTAACCTAAGCACTTGTACCTGAAGGTCTAGGTACCTTGACTTCCTGTATGAATTATTTAACTTTTTTTCTGAGAATTCTTTCAAGCGTTCAGAAGAAAGCTCTAAACCTCTTTCAAGAATCAATATAGCATTTAGGTATATGTCTTACTACTTTTATAATAGAACTTCCCCGACATCTATTTTTTTACTTTATGGGTGAAAATTTAAAAAAAAATCATCCTAATCTTCTCCATTATTTTTCTGCCTTTTACTTGGTGGCGTAGGCTCCATGAAGCGGTCAACTGATATCTAGCCCGGCAACAGGTTGAGGCGAATGCTGAACATCAATTAGGATGGAGATTTAAGATCTTCAAATCGGCCTTTTGCACCACTCAGGGTGATAATCTTTAGCTTTGAGCAGGTCATTTTGAAAAACCATCCAAAAGTCGTCTAGAAATTCCATGATGAGTCGCTCAACATCGACATCGCTATACGTATTAAGCAGGAGTTGTTTCAAAATTGCCATACAGAACTACGTCTCAAAATCACAGAACTCCTTTAGTAATAAATCTAGTATTCAAGCAGAAGTTCTAGGCATGATTAACTACAGAGTTTCTCCGGTTTGCATTATCCAAATTGTCAAGGTTTCTGTTAAAATTTATTTATTTGTATTGTAAGCTCCTCCCGAATCTTCAGATTATTTTCAATTATTTCCAAGAGAATTTCGTAGAAAAAATAAAGTTTTTCCCATGGAAAAACTGTCAAAACGTACGCAAACGTATCTATTCTGTTCAGCTCGCAAGAGTTTTTTTATCTGGATTATTATTCTGTAACGGTTCACGTCGGCTTTAGTATCAGTGCACAGCTTAAGCGCCACTTCCGTGAAGGAAGGCTGTGGCCGCAAGGAAGATTGCCAGCTCATGACTCTTTTCTACGGGCTGGTTTTAATTCGCTCAAACGCTCACGCTCATTCAGCGGTGTCCACAAACAGGAGTCTAGAAGAAATCCCAGATTATCGGTACCAAAAAATTCAAAAATTCAGAATTCAAAATATTCAAATAAGTTAAAACTAGAAACCATATTTCAATCAAAAAAGATCGTAATTACAAGAAACTAATGCGGGCCACTTCATATTGTACAGACTATATTGCAATTTTCTGGCCTAAGTCCCGGGACGATCTTATGTCATTAAAGCTACTTATTTTAACATTAGTTTTACTTATTCTAGGTTTAGATAATAACGGGTGGATCTGACCTTAACGTAGCTCGATCCTGTGGTGTAGCACAATCGGCAATGTAGCAATGGATCTATTGTTGTGGCGCTCGGACACTCGAGACAACGTGGCGACAAACTTTCTACTAGCGGATTGACGGTGACTCGACGACGAAAGCTTCTATTGCGACCTTTGTCGCGTTAGATGGTGTCGTCAGACTACTACCTTCATGAACGACGACGCCGAGAGTTAGCTGGCGATGTTAACGAATACAGCAGTACGACTGGTCTAACGGCGGTGGACTCACATACGATGGCACTCTTGTGGCGTCTTTCACTTTGAGGCGTAAACAGTCTTGTCGTATTTTCGGGCGTCGCGACGACTAGTTGAGTGTGACGGTACACGGTTCGGGTGACCCGCGGCCTCTTACCGTTACGCTGATAACGGAGCGTAGTCGGGTGGAAGTTCTCGCTATTTTACCGGGGTAAAGATGTCCCCGCTCATGGAGATCTACAGAAATAGCGTTATGATTTTCCGAGGGTGGTAACGATGGGCGCAGTTCAATTTTCCGAGCTAGGAGTAGCTCCCGTATTGTTGTCCAACCCGAACCAAAGACCCACGTTGACGCGGGTCTACCTGATTCCACCACTTTCAGCGCGTGATTTATAGTGTGGATAGAAGCATAACAATTTTCTTAAGCCCTTCTGAATTAAGCCGGATCTTGCTCCCTGGCTTTCCTGTTTCAGTTTCTTTTTATCACAGCGACTTTAACAATGGGTTTTGAAACTTTTTGCTAATATTGATTATAATTTACTTGGCGTCTTCTAACTTGCACTTAAAACGCACTACCTCATGCAACAACGATCTCCAGTGATATAAAGGGACCTCTTTTGTGGCCTATCGCGCGATATTTCTAACAATAAAACTCTTGATTTCTTTCTATCGTTTAGCCATACCAATAAACCCGTGTTTGGGATGAATTTTCCCAACACTCAAATTTGTAACTATTCGCCGAATGAGCAGGTCACGGAGCTTTGTGGAGAAACGTCACGCGAGCGTCACAATCTCCTTCACATTTAGATGGCACTATCAGTCCGTTTGCTGGTGATGTCGCCAGTTAAGGTTACAACTCAATTATGCAATTGAACGTTACAAATATAAAATCCTTCAGAAGTTTTAAAATGTTTTTCTAATAATCAAGTATCAAGTTCCTCATTGCTTGCATGAAATCATCTTCTTGCAGTCTCATTTCTGTAGGAGTTGTTCCCCATTCCTTTTGGACAAATCCAAGTTATCTCTGAATTTTCTTCGAGTAATACACCCGATAATCTTTACAGAAATTCCCAGAAAATTCTTACAGAAAAACTTCGTAGATAGTAGTATGCCGATCTCATATGCAGAAGTTTCAAAATTAACATTTGCATTTTTTTCCCTCGCTTCAAAATCATTTCGGCTGGTTCGGGCTACGGCACCAGAAAAATTAACCATAGTTCTTCCGTATTTGATAAAATCGGTAGGATCGGATTCCGTAGGTCATGTTGTGCTATGAAAAACTTGTGCGCATCGATTAATGGCCACGGATTTATAAGAATCAGTGGAGAGTCAGTGGTCAAGATCTGCGGGTAACGATGAAGCATAGTCCAAAACTAAGTTCATTAAGAATATGAAATGTTTTCTGAAGCATTATATTTAAATGGGATGCAAATTATATGGGCATCTTCTTTTATTTGCATAGAGGTGTGCTATGATACAAATTACTCTCGAAGTGAGCTGCAGTAAACTGCTGCAGCTGCAGTAAACATGAGACACAAGCATATGACCGATGGGTTAAGCAATTTCACGTGTCCTATCACAAAACCTTTCCCTACCTCTCAACCAGCCTCGGCTCTTGTCTCCAATGAACACTAAGTTGCGAGGCGGCTCTGTCCCAGTGTGGGCATGTAATGCCAATAGGAAGAATTTTAGTTTCTATACTATTAAACTATACCCTACAATTTTCGCAAAGTTTTTCAATAACACTGCACAGTAGGCCTAGCCGCTTTTATGTTTGAACCAGGAATTGAAAAAAAAAATCAGATTATGAGTAAAAATCAACTAAATGCACGCCAACTTGATGCTCTGCTGCGGCCTAAACGATGAAGCTTTCTAGATTGTTGAAATTTGGCGTTCGTTGATTCAAAGTTTAAAGTTCCTCATCGCTCACCAATGGGATACGGGGAAGTGCCGATTTGCCGAATACCGTACGGCCGAAAGTTGTTTGGCCGATTATACCATTTGGCCGAATATACCATTTGGCCGAACAGACCATTAGGCCGAAAGCCATTTGGCTATTGGGTCAGTTGGCCGAAAGGGTCATTTGGCCGAAAGGGTCGTTTGGCGAATAGTATATTTGGCTGAATCAGACATTTGACTGAATAGGTCATTTGAAATGTGAGAAATTAGGAGTAAGAAGAGAGACTCATATATCACTTCTCGCTGTAAGAAGTGAGAAGCGCAAAGTGAGTAGTGAGACGTCTCACTACTCACTTCGCACTCCTCTTTTTTAACAGTGAGAAGTGATAAATGAGGAGTGAGAAGTGAGACGTCTCACTTCTCACTCCTCATTTATCACTTTTCACCTGATCTATTGTGCCAAATGTTTTATTCGGGCAAATGTCCTATTCGGACAAAGGTCGTATTCGGCCGAATGTCGCATTCGGCCAAATGACCTTTTCGGCAAAATGACCTATTCGGCCATATGACGTATTCGGCCAGATGACCCTTTCGGCCAAATGACCTATTCGGCCGGATGACCCTTTCGGCCAATTCACTTTCGGCCAGATGGCTAATGGTTTATTCGACCTAGTGGCATTCAAATGGCTTTCGGTCGAATGGTCTTCGGCCAAACGATTTCAATGCCTGGTTTGAACTACATTTATGATGAGGTTCACTTTTCAAGATTCTGGAACTGGCTGAGAATACGTAGACTGGACAAGACTAAGTTCTCACATGAGAGCTTCTTGATTTCACAAGGAAATGTATCGAAACTCATTCGTAGAAACCGGTTTCAACATTTTTCCTCGTAATTTCTCACAATCATTTTCAATTGATCACTTGAATCTTATTGGGAATTGATCATTAAGTTGTGCAGAAATTCATTATGGAAATAATTTCTAAATCTCTCCAAAAGCTCTCACGATTTTTACTTGATTTCTTCATAATACTTCTGATACTTCTGTAGATTATCTCCAGAGACAGGTTTAAAAATTCCCTAAAGCAGTTTGACAGGATCTAATAGGCCCAAAGCAAGACCAAGCTGACGGTGATTGGGTTTAATTCCCGGTCGGTTTGGAAATTTTCTCGACTCCTGGGCATAAAAGTATCATCCTGTTAGCCTTATGATATACGAAAACAAAAATTGTAACTTGACTTAGAGTAAAACAGTATAATACGCCCCCCCCCCCTCCTAAGGCAACTTTTTTCTTTTCAACGCAATTTATGAAAACTTTGTGTTAATTAGTAGTCCAAAAAGTCGCAAATGCATTGTCCTTGGGCAAAACGCCCCACCTTAGCCAGAGACGTTTCATAGCCCTTCATTAGTATTTTATCTATCCCATAATAAAAAGGTTACAAACCCCTATGTACTTGACATTGAACAACCAACATAAATCCATATAAGCAGGTTTGAATTGCATTTGGATTTTTTTCAAAACACAAAAAGCATATATCGTTCTCTCTTTATAGTTTTCATTCAACTGGTCCAAAAGTTACAACCGTAATTGTTACTTCTGGTGCGAGATGTAGCAACCTTTATCACACCGAACCGTTGAATCATTTCCTCAAACTTTCACAATTTGCTGCGTTGATAAAACGAAATTATCGACGAAGAAGAATATATCAAATCGAGTCTTTTCATTAATGTTGCAATTAATGTTGCAAATATCCAAAACATTCCATACTTTTTTCACATCACGCAAAAGCTTTAGCTTTCTTTTCAAAGTAAATTACAATATGTATACTGAAGTATGTTTTACGCGGGGATACGTACCGAGTAAGTGAAAACCTTGTAAAAACCGCATTGATCCCAAAATTCGCGTTACATAAAATTGCATAAAAACACGGAAACGACCCCGCACAATGTACTCTTTTGAACACCCCCCTGAAATGAGATGTAGTTCTTGAAGCCGTCTACCGATTGGGTGGCGCTAGTGTTGCCTTACCTATTTTAAGCTCCGTTCATACCGCCGCGAGAGCATTGGCGATTGGCGCTTTGATGTTGCATGAAGAAGAAGAAGTAGCAAGATGATAATCAAAAATATTCGCACGGGAAAACATACAAAGAAATTTTTGAAACTATTCTTTAAATTCTAGAAGCAATTTAATTAAAATCGGTAAGCAGTACGGGGTTCGACTTCTAGTGCACAATAAACACAATATTTATATTTCAATTTTTATTCTGTTATATCATACTTAATGCATAGTATTAGAAAAGTCCAACCCGTACTGTTAACCAGTTTTAAATTAAATTGCCTCTAGAATTTCAGAGATATCTTCGTATGTTTTCCCAAAAGCGAATTTTTTTAAATATCATCTTTCTGCTTCTTCTTCTTCATGCAACATCAACACATTAATCACGCCGAGAATCACGCAACAATGCAATACATCTCGTTGAATATAATTTAACAATACAACACATGCCGCTTACGCATCCGATTTCGACATACTGACTTCGTGTGTTTATTGCTTAACCGGCAATGTTTACATCCAGCACCATGTTGCAGCACCATGTTTTCGGCTTCAGGCGAGTTGTTCGTGGATGACAGCCGTTTCATAGGGGTGCTTTTGAAATTACCCATGTTGAGTATGTCACTTTTGGCGCGATCGAAACACCTATTGACAGCAGCTTCTGTTGAGCAGCTTCAATGCTGTATATTGATAAATTTATTAGCATAATCGTATACAATATTTACTTAAAACTACTTACATTTAGGTGCACGAATCGCGGATTACCAAAGGGCAAATTCGTTCCAATTCAACTCGTAACTTATACTGATTGATTCGCATTAGCTACATACATTATTGAACAGTGCAGCCAGTTTCACAGACCCATTAATCTTCCCCAACAACCCTAAATAAAGGTGTTAAAAACATAATAAATTGAAGAACTCCCATGAAAATAGAAAAAAAATAATTCAAGTAGTATAAGTGCAAGAAATACGAGATATTATTTGAATGATTTTTAAATTGAATGATTAATTTGTCAAAGCCAATATTATGTCGCTCGATAAGGTACTCTTAATTTGGAATTCCAGGGCGACGGTAAAACTTTTGATATTTTCGATGGTCTCCCCTCTCGCCAACGCCCAATGACGGAGTGCCACAATCAGAATAATGTAAAATTCAACCTCGCCGTATCAACTCTCATACAAACCTGTGCACGGTAAGCCCCTAATCAAACCAGCCCAAACCATCGAATGACACCCAAAATCGACTGAGCGTGGCGAAGCAAAATCAGTTTTGAACCACCCTAATTATAAGTTTGCTTAGTTGTAGGAGTAGACCCGTGGAAGGTTAGGTGCCATATTGGCTGCCATCGTGGTACACTTCAAACTATGTCCTTAAAAGCACAGGGTTGAAAAAATGTTTCCAATTATTTTCAATAAACTGTTTACCTTTTCACATGGCAGTAGTAGTCGAATAGAGTGCTCTGCAATTCTAGTTTCGGGAAAATTACATCAGTTGTGCTAAATGTGTGATGTTTTGTTTTTATCACAATAAAAACGAACTACCGCAATAACACGACGCTGGCGCGCGACAAATGTCAAAATGTTTTTATGAGATTGTTTCAATATTAATTTACTACTATTCCATTGTAACGAATTTTAAGGTGTTTTATTATGACTGTAATTTCTAAATTGAATACGCGCTGGATTAGAATCCGGAAGTTTGTTTATGAATCTATTATCCATTTGATAATGGTAGCATAAACAGTCGAGGCTTATTGTAAGCAAAAGAGACATCGGACTGGTCATGAAATACCAGGCAGTCTGAAACGTGTAACTGGAGCTATAATAGAGCTAGCACTTTCGAACTCTCGGATTGAATTAACCTGTAAAATTTTGTAAAACAGACAGCTTTCTTCCATAACATCACTGCCAGACAGTGGGGGTTAGTTTGGACACACACACTACCGCAATAACACGACACAGTTTGCTATCGTTGTGATATTTTCTGAAGGTCAGTCCTATTGTTTTGGTATTGAATTTATTATGGAGAGCGATAACACAACAATAGGGCCTTGGCATTATCGCAAAAATGCTGATATTTGATCATTTTGAATGTATCTTCGTCAAACAAAGAGTGTACTAGTGGTTAATTGCAAGAGTTCCAGTTGATCCACAATTGCTTTCGATGCTTAGGGACCTAACGATAGGATGCTTTCCCATACTTTAGATTCAGTTTCAGACTGGTCAGAGTTAGATTCAGACTGTACACTTTTATTTTAGCAGAAGATGCAATAAATAAAAAAGTCATTCGGCCGAAAGTCATTTGAACGAATGCCAATTTGCCGAATAACACGTTAGCCTGAAAATCACAGGCGGGTGCTAAGCTGTCAAATATTTGTTGCCTCCAATCGAGCGAATGCCGACGGCACTAACACTACACTGTAGTCTATGAAAAATAAACACTGCAGTGCGTGAGAATGTTCTGAAACGCACAAAGTTTGGATAATGCAAAAAACAACTGTTTCTGCTCAGCACAGTGTTTCTTCCACCATCAAAATTATTTATCTGCATATTTCGCGTAAGGAATAAAGTGAAAACACTACATTTTTACGGATTTGTGTATTTTTGTTCGTTGCAATCTTTAATTTAATATGTGCTTTCGACACCACTCTCTCTTGTAACAACGGTAAACAATACAAATTTTTACAAATACCAACAAAATGTGTGATAGTATATGAGCATTTTGACATTGGAGTATAAATTTATGCGCCAAATAAGAGGGTACTGTCATACTTGCCAAACTCCATATGAAAAAAATCCGTTGTCCCCCCTCTGGAAAATCATCTAGCCGAATTCCATTTAGCGGAATTGAATGTTTGTCGAAACGGTTATTAGGCTTGAAACGGTTTGGTTGAAATTGTGTTTTGAAAGAAAGCTACATAGGGGCGAAAAAGACATACGAACATAGTTCAGACGAATTGGTCAATTGACGAGAAATGCCATTCGACTGAAATGGTCGTTTGGCAGAATGGGTCATTTGGCAGAACGGCCGAAAATATCGTATGGCCGAATAGGCCACATGGTCGTTTGGTTGAAAAACCCGTTCGGCTAAATAGGTCATTTTACCAAAAATGCTGTTCAAATAAAACGGTCGTTTGACAAAAAGGGGAATTTTACCGTACGTGCCACAGGACCGTTTGGTCTTAATGCCGGCAAATACCTTCGACAGAAAGGACCATTTGGCCGAAAATATCGTTTTACCGTACGCGTCATAGTGTTTTCAAAGTGAGAAAGTAAGAGTAAAATATGTGAAAATTAAGAAGTGAGCGGTGCAAAATGAGAAATGAGAATTGGGAAGTGAGAAATGAAAAGTCACGGTTCATATTTCTCAGCTTTCACTTTTCACACTGAGAAAGTCAGAAATGAGAAATGAGAAGCTAGATGCCTCATTCCACTGCATTTCCATATTCATTATTGTTCGGCCAATAACATTTACAATGTTAGAATAAAATTAAAATAAACGGCAAACGACATTCCCGACAATGTGACATTTAAAACTATCTCTCAAAATCATCTTGCTTAGTTTGTCTACGAATCCTTCTAAGAGTTACAAAAAAACTTCAATACAATAAGTATCACGATAATCAAATATCAAATACACATCAAACACCAAATATCCTTATTTTCATAATTATTCGTATTCCTAGCATTTTTCATAAATTTCCATAAATTGAAGCATTTCTAGCTTCAAAAAGCGAATTTCATCATATTTCTTTTGGTAAGTTTTTTCTAAGCTAGTTTTATTATAGAAATTTTTCATTGTAGATTTAAAATTGTTTCACATAACACTCGTCTTTGAAACTAAACTTTCGTCATGCAAAGAGGTTTGCGTATTTTTTGCAATTTTTAGCTATTTACTTGTATTGCGGTGATTAGTCTTTTGAAACTTATGTACTCCAAGCTTTAAAATCGTTGCCAATCGTCACCCAGTAGCTACATATAGAGCAAACGATACAGGAGAAATATTCCAATTGACTCAACATATAAGAAGGCCAGTATGGGGAGATCAATATATAAAAATTTAAGCATCAATGGCGGCATCAATGGGCGAAATCAGTTATTGAAGACCAAAATAGTTTATTTCCCGAAATTGGACTAGTCTTGATCTTCATCGTCATTTGAACTTTAAAATTAGTAAAAAGTATCAGACCGCATCGTGCTTTCGTGCTGTGCGGTTCTTCTCTCTTTGCGGAAGGAAGTTTTAATACTCACCTGAAGCTATTTTAATTTCAACGGTGCTTCTTAGCGCTATTTGTACCCACTGGATCCCGTTACGATCTTTTGCAAGACCCGTGCCTTTCGTTTTACGTTGGACCCGTTTGCGGAAGTAAAATTCCGACAAGCGGTGGTAATCCCTGCAGGGACACCGTTCTGGGAAAAACCTCTTAGAAGGCTCACGTCTCCACGCTCAGCAATGAGTATTAACAAAAACAAGATATAGGGAGTCTCTGAATTCCTCCGCTTCCTTCAAAGAAACAAGGTTTCAAGACCGTCCCTAAAGCGCGAAAATGAAGATAGCTGGAGAATTCAGATATTCCTTTCCAACTCTAATATCGGAAATAATTCTCCAATCGAACTGAGCAATCAGTTCGATTTTGATTAATGATGAATTGAGCAAATCGAATCTACCTCTAGCCCAGGTGATTCGATTCATGCGAAAAGCAAAGGATTCCGCCAATTGTGGCATCTGGCTGCCGAAGCCGGCTGAAATGAGATTTTGAGCAACCTCTTCAGGACGGATCAAGGTTTCATTTCAGATTGCTAGGAAGGGTGACTGCCGCGTTTTGCCGGGATCCTTTGACGATCGCAAACGTCTTTCACTATTTAACTGAGAAGCGCCATAATTCTTCACATACGACGACAAAACTGAGCGATTGTTCAAAGTCGTTCCTTGAAAGGTCTCCCCAGTGATGACAACCACGGATGAGATTAAATTGAATTTCAATTACTTGGATTTTCACCAGTCCAAGTAATTAAGATGAAAAAGAAATCCCATTCTGGCACTTCCCAGAGGGCATTTTCAAGAATTTTATTTAGTCATTTTTAAAAGTGAACTAAATAATATGAAAGTTTGGAAAAGGCCTGTATTATGTCTCATATTGTCCAACACATGGGAACATTTCCTGCAGGCCTGGGGGAAATTTCCAAAACCCTACCCAGTGCCGTAAGTGCCAAAAGTGGGGTCATGGAACCAAACATTGCTACATGATGCTAAATGCATGATTTGTGGTGGAACCTCTCACAAGGACGTATGTCCCAGAGAAGATTCCAATAAATTTATGCGCAAACCTGTGGGGGCAATCATAAATCCAATTTCTGGGAATGCCCTTCACGCAAAAAAGTTTTGGAATTCGTGCAAAATTGATGACGGAAATTCCAATCGGATCCCAGATTCTGACGGGTAGAAATTTTCAAACGCCCAAATTTCGAAACCGGTTACCGGTCGAGCAATTCATACCCACCACAATTCACAAAACAAATTTTGCTCGTCAACGGGTAGCAAGCACTTCAGTAAATTCCAATTTTTCGAATGTACCTACGTATGCAAACATCGATGCTGGTAGACAAAATTTCTTCTTCAAAATTAGGTTTTATACCCATGTCCTAACGGAAAATAACGGTCATGTTGCTAATTCAGGTAGCATGACTGCTTCCGATTTTGATTTTATCCGAACAATTGCATCACATGATTGATGCAATGTTCAAAGCAAATACCATTCCTGAAGCTGTTCAGGTTGGTATAAAGTACACACAAAAATTGTTATCGGACCTGTTTCAATGGATCCAAATAATTGTGTGAAAGTTCTAAATTGAATGCCCGCTCTTAAGGGTAAGGAAGATGAATTATTCAACTTCCTTTCAGTTCATAATGCATATTGCCATTATAACTGAAACGTATTTAAACCAGGACTCTCCATTAAAAGAAGAGATCCAAACTATTTTATCTACAGAAATGACTGCTCCCTGATGAACGCCTGTGGTGGGTCGCCATTGTCATTATAGACGTATCAAATATAAATTATTTTCTTCATTTGAAACCAAAGTTTTGAAACCTTGGGAGTTTCTGTTGAAACAAATTTTGGACAATTTTCCTTCATTGCAGCCTACTTGCCTTTTCAATGCAATGGGCAGCAAAAAGAATTTGTTGAAAGTTGATCTTCAAATTCTGACTCGCAACAAATCTAAATTCTTCGTAATTGGTGACTTCAATGCCAAACACCGTTCATGGAATAATGCTCAAAGCAATTCCAACGGCAAATTTTTATTTGAAGATTGTTCTGCGGGATATTATACTATTCAAGATCCCAATGGCCCTACTTGTTTTTCTTCCAGTCGAAATCCTTCTACAATTGATTTAGTTTTAACGGATTCAAGTCAGCTGTGTGGCCAATTGGTAACTCATGCTGACTTTGACTCTGATCACCTTCCCGTGACATTTGAAATCTCACAAGAAGATGATAATCCAATCAGCTCTACTTTAATTATCATAGAGCTGATTGGACGATTTATAGAAACGGTATCGACGATAGGAATTTTGATGTTGATATTCCTCCTCGATACCAAAAGTGATATTGATAATGCTCGTATCTTTGACAAATTTAATTGTTTCGAAGCCAGAGGCATTGCAATTCCGAAATGTGAAGTTAAATTCAACTCCATTATTATTGACGACGATCTTCAGCTACTGATCCGTCTTTAAAAATGTGAGAAGAAGGCAATACTAAAGAACTCAAGCGATCCCATGTTGAGAGTTATTTGGCGCGATTTGCAAAATGAAATTAAAAAACGTTTTGCTATTCTGAGAAATACCAACTTTGAGAATAATGTCTCGAAGTTGGATCCCAGTTCGAAACCCTTTAGGAAATTAACGAAAATTCTTTTAAAAAAACCTCAAAAGCCAATTCCAGCGCTTAAAGAGGGAAATAAAATTTTATTATTAAATGGCGAAAAAGGCTCAAAAAACTTGCTCAGCAGTTCGAGAGTGCCCATACCTTAGTCTAGGTCTCACTAGTCCAATTTGAGGATCAGGGTTACACGGAGCTTCGAAGACATTCTCAATCAAGATAATGTGTTTTGACCCTTCGTTGGAAACTAATTTGGATGAAGTGAGATCTATTACTAGAAATTCTAAAAATATGAAAGCCCTGGTGATGATGGTATTTTCTACATACTTATCAAAAACTTCCTGAGAGCTCTTTATCCTTTTGGTTAATTTATTTAACAATTGTTTCAATTGGCATACTTTCCAGATAAATGGAAAAACGCCAAAGTTGTTCCAATTTTGAAGCCGGACAAAAATCCAGCTGAGGCTTCTAGTTATTGGCTCAATCAGTTTGCTTTCTTCAATAAGCAAACTTTTGAAAAGATTATTTTAAATAGAATGATGGTTCATATTAATGATAATTCTATTTTGTTGATGAGCAATTTGGTTTCGCCAATGGGCATTCAACCACCTATCAGTTATTAAGAGTTTCCGAATTTAATTCGGCTCAACAAATCTAGAAGGATATTCGACTGGAGTTGTTTTCTGATATAGAGAAAGCATTTGACAGTGTTTGGCATGAAGGTTTGATTGTAAAATTGATGAATTTTAATTTTCCTCTGTACATCATTAAACTGATCCAAAATTATTTATCAGATCGTTGCTGCAGGTAAACTATCAGAATACTAAACTGATAGATTACCTTGTAAGGGCAGGTGTCCCCAAGGCAGCATACTCAGCCATATTGTATAACATTTTACTTCTGACTTACCTGATTTACTTCACCAGGGTGTCAAAATCTTTGTTTGCAGATGACACGGGCCTTTCAGCCAAAGGGAACCTTCTGTGTCATTTGTAGTAGATTGCAAAAAGTTTGATATTTTTCCACTTACTTGCAAAATGGAAAATTTCCTGAATGCTTCCAAAACTCAGCTTATAATTTTCTCTCACATAAGCCGAGAGCTTCTTATTTGAAACCTTCTAGCAGACATATTGTCACTATGAATGGGGCTCCAATTAATTGGTCTAGCAGAAGCTAAATATTTAGGACTTCTTGCTAGATCAAAATTAACTTTAAAAATCACATTGAAGGCCTTCCTCAAGCCAAATGTAACAAATATGTTAAGTCGCTCATATTCCACTTTATAAACAGAAAATCAAAACTTTGTCTTAAGAACAAACTTTTGATTTACAAACAAATTTTTAGACCTGCCATGTTGTATGCCGTGCCAATATGGGCTAGTTGCTATGCAATACCAGAAAGAAGGCACTCCAGAGGATTCAAAATAAAATTTTGAAAATGATTCTGAAGTTGCCTCCGTGGTATAGTACCAATGAACTTCATAGAATTTCTAATATCATATTATCAAACAAATGTCCAACAAAATAATTTCCTAATTTTAGATAAAAATCGTTGCAATCTTCTATTGCAACGATTAACCCTTTGTCTTTAGTATAAAATAGGTTAAGTTTAGTTTAAGTTGAAAAAACATTGTAATTCCTACATGGTTCAATTCAACCAGAGGAAAAAATTCTAACTGCCAGAGACAATTGAAATGTATTAATAATAACCTAAAAGCGTAACATAGCATAGCAAATAAGGATGATAGTGTTAAGAAAACACGGAACACCTAGTCTAAAAAGAGATGAATGCATGTATTAGATAATTAGCAAATAAAATTAGTTAAAAAAAAAAATAAGTATTTTCAATCCAGCTACTTTGAACTGCTCATCGAAGATTTGTTACAATATCTGCTCTCCTTATCCCGGGAGGCTAAAATTCAACAGTTCCCGCTCCGTTCGATTTAATCTTCCCTTCCAAATCGGTTTCGCTTGCGGTCAATTTCCTCGCCATATTTTCCCGCATTCAATGCTTCCAATCGAATGAAAAACTACTATTGTCACACACATATTCGCCGACCAAAGCCATGAACAACTTCGCCTCGTTGCATCCATTGCGTCCATTTGCGCGCGCCAAACATTGCACAGTCAGTACCGGCACCACGGTCGGGAATCGAGCGCAAAAGACCCACTTCAAAAAGGCAATTGTGGTTTCATCATCGTGGTGGTGCCCATCCATGTCCGGCGACACTACCGCGCGCGCACCGTTGCGTTGTTGTCGGAGACAAAAACGCGACAAAAAAGCTGTGTATTCGACTAAAATAAAACATGCAGTGGGTTCGACCGTTGTTCGTCCGCCCACCGGCGGGCCTCGGAACGCTTGCTCCACATTCCGGGATCGCCTTTAGCTACGGTCTGGTGAACACGATTTTTACCACCGTGACACATCAATCCTGGTGCGCGCACGCTCGCTCGCTCGCTCGGCTGGGGGTCCTGCAGTTGTACAACTTCTGCTGCCAGCCGCCGACGACTAACGTGAAAACAACGCAAAAAAGTTGCACTTAACCGAGAAAAACTCTTTCATGTTCATTCCGATGGACCGAAGGACGAACAACAAGTAGCATCCCGCTCTCCGCCGACCAAACGACCGTTCAACCCGATGTCTCCGGTCGAAAGGGCTTCCGGACGTGCTTGCGGTGTAATTTCTGGCCAGTGCGCTGAAAGTGATCACAGAAATAATTGCAGCAGCAGCAGCACAGCATGCAGAGAACGGACCACCTTTCCGTAATTCGGAAAAGACAACGAGCTTCAGGCTTGGAAGCTCGCTACCTACGTACCAAGCCCTCCGGTCATTGTTGTTGTCCCTCCTCGGTTGGGATTGCTTTGGTTGCACATATTTGAACAAAACAGCAGCGGGATGTCGTCTGCCGAGCGGTCGTTCGATGTTCGTTTGGTTGCTTAACCGTTCTTGCTGAATCGATGGAGTTTTTAATGGAGGATAAATATGGAAATTGTGAATATTGGGAGGTTTGGTTTGGATTTGTTGGATGATTGTGGCAGGACGATTTTGCTCAAACGACAACAAGGTGACTTCGTGCTGAATTAGCTGAGCTAAGTAGTTAGACTATCAAGAAGATGGTAGCTTAGAAATATTCATTATTTATTATTATTATTGTTTTTATTAAAGAAGCTTTCAGCCCTTGGCTGGCTCACCTCTGGACATCTTAGTATTCAAACAGAAACAGGAAAAAAATATTGTGACAGACAAATATCTGCATCCGATAAACCCGTAAAAGAATCACATTTCTATAAAGTACTTACGACTTTGTTCAATCAAGCCGGGTTCTTACCTGAAAAGAATATGAGAAAGATCTAATTAGAATCGTAATTACTTGGCAATCATATTAACGAAAAAGAGAGGGAAAAAATACAATCAAAATGGTGTAAAAGCTCGTTCACCCCGCAACAAGTTTGAGCCCACCTTTCAATCCCGGATTTTGGCCCAACAGACCGAGAAAAAAATTCAACCCCAAGTAAACGAACGACGCCACCAAGGCATAATTCCCACTAATTCAACCGCAGCCGGTTCGTTTTCACTCACCCACCACCATTACTGGGCTCGGTCGGTATCCATTTTTTTTCCTCTCACTCTTTTCGCTCTATTATTTCGGATTCGATCGACCAACAATTCCGCCGCTGGGTATTCCCAGAAAACCTGGTGACGGTGGTAAGCTGTTGCTATTGCTCTTCCCGTCCCACTACCACCGCCGCCGCCACCGCACTGTTTGGCGCTGTTGATTGCTAATGAATGGTAATTTACGCTGACTACGGGCGAAATCCTGGCCTGCAAGAAAAACAGTCAGTCACCCACGCAGGAATGCCGAGCGTTCCGGTTTCAAAGGTGTGGAAGGAAATATTGCGGGAAATGTTGAGACGCTCGAAGTCAATGTGGGACATGTGTTGTACGAGCGATTGTTTTTCATCCTGTGTATGAGAATTTTATCAGAGCCAACCTGAGTATGATTGGATTTGGTGGATTATTTATAATACACGACACAGCAAGAAAACTCTCAAGAACATTTCATCATAAGTGGGACACCCGTCGAAAGAAATTGAATACGAGTAGACCGTTCTTGTCAATGGTGAGACATTCAGATCTTCAACAGAAGACACTTCGCCAAATGATGAACGAAGTCATCATAAACTATTTTAGTTCAGGAAGTAGTTCTTTAATCAAGTTAATCAAAATAACCCTAACCATAAATAATTTTAATTTTCTACTAATACTTTGCACACTTTCATACACACCTATACAAACACCAGAAACTTCAATCATTGTCCCATTAAAAATGTGATTCATTTTTAATGGTTTATAAACAAACCATCGGATTGTGCCAAAAACTGTGCTGGACAGCTTCCGCGCCGAATTCGGAACAGCTCCCGAACCGATGAAGACACCTTATAATGGGACGCCCCGGAAGGACGAAACCAGCAAGACGGATGCTGCTGTTGCAGAGCCCGTTTGTTTGCTTTTAATATGTTTGTTGATGCAGCAGCAGTTCCGTGTTCCACTTCATATTTCAGCCAAATTTCTTCTCCCCTAAATTGATTCAGGTTGGCCGGCCGGTGACGGTGGAAGGCGGCGGAGATCGGATCGGATAAACGTGGCAGCAAATTTTGCTCCAGCCGCTCACCGTGGTAGGACGTCCTCATCGGCTAACACGCCAACCGATCGGCTTACCGAAGGTACTCTCCGCCGTAGTGCAACGTGGCTCGTTTTTTGGCTCCGGTTCAATTTTATTGAATTGTATTTTGATTAACAAGGATTTTGCCGCAGTTTGTGTGGCTGTCTGGCTGCATGTCACGGCTCTTTGCGTCCCCCTTCGTCGCACGTTCCCTTTGCCACCCAAACGCACAAACACGGTTTATGGCATCGAGGAGAAAAAAAGACTCCGGATTTATTTTCCCGAGCATCGCTTCTGTCTGTTTATGTGCTTGAATGGTTTGAAAAATTGGTGACAATAACGAGAAATTGAGCACGGTTGCATACATTGAGGCGAGCGAATGAAATGAAGAAAAAAAGCGAAATCATGCGGACATTTTGGCCGAGGCCGACTGCCAAATGGATCGAATGAATGGATGTTTGAGAGGCGGCTTGTTTTCTGGGGATTTTTTTACTGCATCGACGATATTATTTACGACGAAAACAAGTGATTCCGAAACTGTTCAAGGTGCTGTGGCGATTGGTTCAAGATTTACAGCAATCTGCTGCAGAAGTTATTGGGATGAAGTTGTACGAACGGTTCCAATGAATATAAATTTGCCACGTTTCATCTTTTGAAAGAATTTTTGTTTTGCGGAATGGCCTCGTGGCTTTGCATTTGGTTTAAAATGGGACAGTCAATGCCGGTTCGAATTATCGAATATTAAAGGATAACACGCTTAATGAATGTTTTATTTGCTACCAGATGGGATACTTCTTTATGGCAGAAATTACGGAATGAATGATGACGCGCAGAGATATTTCCAGTTATATTTTCCATAAAGTGAGACGCTCGAAAGAAACTTTGAAAATGTCTCAATAAAATATGTACATGGATTTAAAAAGGGGGACACCAATGTGGCGTCAAATTTCTGACATATATATTTTTGAGACGAAGTGAAACATGCATAAGAATCGTCTGTCTTCACTCAGATTTGTAGCTTTTCCTTGTGTGATAGCAATTGATTGATGGCAGTAAGGGCCATTGAAATTTAGTACTATCTTGGCATGGGGCGCAAACAGTGGCTTTGGAAACCTCCTGATAAAAAAAATGGCTAGTTATCATAGCCTCTACATCTTCTTCAAAAATGTGTTAACATTCAACCCATGTCGAATACTTAGTTCAAGAATGAGATTCGAACGCTATCTGCGGATATTCTTCCCTTTTGAGACTCTCAAGATAATCTGAATTCTTATCTAAATCTGCTCCTACCAATAAAGAAACTATAATTAAGGATGCCTCACGCAATAAGTTTCTCAAAGAGAAGCTTCATCGAAGTCGTGAGATACCCGAGCAAAATGCAACGGAACAAAGCACCTATTGGAAATTTTTCGTTATTTTTGACAAAATTTTATTAACCATTTTCTATGATATCAATTTAATTCAATTTTCCCTCATGCATCTGTCGATTGCTCAACAAATTTATTCCACTAAGTGGTTTGCATACTTTAGAAAAATTACATTTGAGCAACCAGAATTCCAAAGTGCTGAAGCAAACAAACACGCACTCATCCCTGCTGGAAACTTCCCATATCGAGAATTCTTTGCCATTTAAATCGATTCCATAAATTGTTGAAACTTTTCCACTTTAAAAATTCCAGCATTCTGCATGCATAAACGACTCGTTGCTTGAAGTGCCACTCCAACCCTTCAGTATAACGATTTGCGAAACTCAACCAAACCAAACCCATACCGACGACGTGCGTGCGTATGTGCCACACAAGTTGCCATCGTTGCCATCATCCTCATCGCTCCGCAGAGTCGGCACATAGCTAGTGGCAACAGCTGTTGCGCTCTTTTTCTCTAAACGGAACCGCATGGCTCCTCCTCGGCAAGCATCCGCCGCAGATTCCCGCAGGGCACGGTTGCTATTTACCACCCCCACCTTGAACTTTCCCCCGAAAACCCCATCACACATTCCCACGAGCTCCGACACTCGATTCCACCGTCATCGCCTGGCACTGGATCCAGATCCGGTGTGACATTAGGAAAAATGGGAATTTCACTTCCAGGTTCTCGCCGTCGTCGAGACGAGTGAAAAATTCAAATTATTCTTACTTCTTTCTGAGTCCTCGGTTCCCATCCTCTTTCTCCGGAGTCCAATTTACCCATCTCACCTGGATTTTTTTTCTACCAATGCTGCTCCCGGTGAAGAGGGTGTGAGAGTTGAAGGTTCCCCCGAAACGATGAAACTAGATTTCCGGTTTTTCGCGTATGGGACACATACACAGCTTAGTTTGGCAACACAAAACAAATTCTCCTGTTGCTTCTCTTCGGGGTGGAATCCGCACCAGACTACGGCCGCCAGCCACCCACTCGAATGCCACGAGTGGCTCGGAACGCTAGTCAGTGGAGTCGGAGGAGAATTCTTTTGTAGATGTCGACGCTAGCTGTCGATGGTTGGCGGCGGCGACAACGACGACGACGATGGTGCCGGAATTCGGAGGAACCGGCCCCACCAAAGCAGCCAACTTGTTGAAAATTGAAATTTTGCGCTCCAAGTCGCCCAAGAGTCGTTGATGCTGGTAGATGTGAATGGCGCGAGTTGGTTGTCCCGTTGGTAGTATAGAAATAGTGATAGAAGTTTTGCAGTCAAAGGGTGCAGCATTAGTGTTTGGAATGGGAACTTTTAAGAAGGAAATACGGTTCTCTGATAGTCTAAAGAAAAATTGTTTGATTATCGATTCCATTAAAACTTTTCAGCATTTTCAGAGATAGATGTTTACGAGTGTCCCATTCCGTGGAAATTATTGCAATTTGTTTCCAATTGTAACAATGTCAGTTTATTTGGATGTATTGAAAGATCGATACAACGTACTGTGTTTTACCACAGCACTAATCTTCTACTATTTATCTACATATCATATGGCAATGATTACAAAAATACAGACATAATCATCACCCAGCAGCGATAAACAAATCATTTGTAATGCAAATTCCATCCCATTAAGCTGCTCACGTTTTCTCGTACAACAACCCTTTGACAACTGTCTCATTCAATCAATTTCAAAGCCCATCCTCCGGCAGTTTTAAGTTTTTCACACCCCTTCCGCGCACAGTTCGCATCCAATTCGAAAAACGAATCTAGCAAATTGATTCCGACTTGAAAAACGAACCGGCAGCGACGACGGTAATCCCCGTAGGCGTCGTCGGAGGCCGGCTCTCTATCGCAACGTCTAACTCGCCGATTCCCTTTGATCTCCTCGGCCCGACCCACATGTGTATCTGTACTACGCAGACGACGGCAGTTAGCTTCTACATGTACGATTCCACGTCACATTAATAATTCACAGTAATCGACGGTGAGACAGCCCAAACGTGAACGGCGTCGAAGCCTTTTCTCCTCCCAACTGACGACATTCAACGTATAGCCGCTCGGCTCGTCTGAGGTTCTGTATTTGTCGAGACCGTGGAACGAGAATTCACCATTCAAGTGCGAGGGTGAACATTGGAAAACAATCTGTTAATAGATCGGCAATCCTTTACCAGCAGCAGCCGGAAGGAAGCGGTTCTCCGTAGACAGTGCGCTTCGCACTCTGTGAAATACGAGAAAGTAATCACAGATATGGGGCAATTTTATCCGATACAGGACCGGGGGATAGAATCAAAGACACGTTCGGTGGAGTGTTTTGATCAAAAATGATAATTTTGTGAAGTCATTCCTTTGACGAAAATTAAAATGCATGATCCAGAAATTGCAACTCAAATTCCACATTTGTGCTTGAGCAATAATACAACTTAACGAATAGAAAGCGAATGATACGGCTTTGGGACACTTTGTCAAATGAGATTTAGTCAAATGACAGTTCGTTGAATGACGTTTGGTCGAATGAAATTTCGTCGAAAGGATATTTAGTCGAAGAGTCATTTGGTCGAATGCGCATTTCTTCGAAAGTGAATTGTGAATTGAACATAGATTTTCTTATTCTTTTTATGGATACTTTTTCTTTCACTTGATATTAACACGTTAAAGCCCTCAGTACACTGTTTGTCATAATGACAAACATTTGCCTATGTAATTTTTTCAATATAAGTAAGATTCTCTTCCAATTATAATTCGTTAATGATGAACCAAAAACCTAATTTTTACCAAAATGTCTTTCGACCTAATGTCCCTTCGAGCAAATGTCATTCGACGAAACGTCATTCGATTGAAGTTTTTCGACGAAATGGTGTTCCTTGATACATTATAGGATTAGAAGTACTGCAGATATGCTAAGCAAATTGTTGCAAAAACTTTGAGACATGACTTTCAGAGCAACTGTTGAAAGAGAACTGGGACGAACGTGTGGGAAATGATCCTGCGGCTTTTGAACAAGTTTTGTTGAATCCTGGAAAACTTTCAGGCAAGTTTATGACAAAACTGACTACTGAATAGGGAACATCTAGATTTTCTAAAGATTCCAGATCACTTTAAATGAGCTCAAAGGGTTTGTGGGCAGAGCCAAAATGTTATTTAAACAATTTTAGTGAATAGGACAACTCCCAAGCAGATAAAACTATGTCAATTTTTAGATGAAACCCAGACTTCTTTCAGAGATTTTATGAACGCAGCTTTGGAAACTTGTGGATATCACCCCGACGACTACAAAAAAAAAAGACGCTCAGGTAGCACAGCTCTGACATATTTTCAGTAGCACAGCATCTGACAGAACAATTCTGGTCTGGTCTCGGTTGCGCCATCCTATGGATAAAGCTTTTGCCATCTGAATTGAATAATGCAGCTCAATCTCAGAGACTTCTGCCCAAATGACTACAAATGATCGAGCAAAATACCGGAGGCTGAGACCCAGACGACTTCTACGAAGTTCTAAGTACCCGAACCAACATATCATCTGTTCAAGTTGGTGAGTAACTGACATGTCCACTACACCCTGATGTCGTGAGACATCATAGAGGAGGCGATATTCTCCGGTTAATGCGGCCTCATCGGCCAGTTAGTCTGTGCCTGCCAGTGTCGCTGCAGCAGAGTCTGATTCCCCGTTACAGATATACATACCGTTGACGGGATTCGTATTTTACTGCTTCGGTTCTTCCCGTTATATCGCACCTACCCACTCTTTTCGCTGAGTGTACAGCTCACCTAAGTTGTTCTCGTTGGTTTCGATAAATGTATTCTTGAGGGGCGTCCACTGCTCTTGTTCCAAGTTCTTCAATGAACGATCCGTTCACAACTGGATCTTTTAGCCGGGCTGTGTTGCTTCATCGCCCAAGTCTCTCCTTTCGCCGTTGTATCCGATCAATGCATAGTCGGGTCTTGCCAATTAGAAGCAATGTTTATTCCGGCCATCTAGGAGGTTCCGTCCCTATTTTCGGCTCCTTCTCCATCTCAACATACTGGGTAATCACCAGAGCTACGAAATACTGGTCCCGCCAGCTAATCGCGACTACAGAAATAAGTCATACGCTGCTACCGATGGGACAAGCGGGTGCGGGTGGATTACCCAGCCGATCATGGGGAGAGAGCCGAAACGACTAAATAGAATCGGCTCCTCCACGATATCTCACGAGGTGTGAGAAAGCAAGGACAGATCCGTGGATGTTAGAGAAAAACGTGATATGTCAGTTATTCACTGATTCAACTGATCAGCTAGAACGTTGGCTCGAGTGCTTCTAACAACTTCTTCATGTTTTGACGTTTTGACGCCCGATCAACCATCAACACCTCACCATGTGCCACCAAGAAAGCGACGCATTACCCACGTCAGCTTCAAATCCATCTGAAGCGCGAATTACGAGGATCGACCGCATGGCAGCAGAGATGCTCAAAGCCGACCACTTGCAATCGGTCATTTATTTGGTTTGATGGATTGATTTATTATCTCAAAGCCTCAAGGAGGAGGCCTACATCAGACGGAAAAGGGAAGTTAAATGGATTGGACTAGTCATCAACACGTCGATAACAAAGTACGTGATGAAATCGAGGTGGTTGAAGTACTCGTATGCTTGGGCTCACTGGGGACCTTCGATAACGATACCAACTGAGAAATTCGGAGACGCATAGTGGCTGGAAATCGTACGTACTTTGTACTCCGCAAAACGCTCGGACTGAATAGAGTTCGCCGCCGTACCAAACTGATTATCTACAAAACGCTTACTAGGCCATTAGTTCTCTACGGACACGAAACCTGGACGATGCTCGTGGAGGACCAACGCGCACTTGGAGTTTTTGAAGGGAAAGTGCTGCGTACCATCTATGGTGGAATGCAGATGGCGGACGCTACGTGGAGGAAGCGAATGAACCACGATTTGCATCAGCTGTTGCGAGAACCATCCATCATTCATACCGCGAAAATCGGATGACTGCGATGGACAGGGCACGTAGGCAGAATGTCGTAAAGTAATCCGCTAACGATCCGATGGGAAAAAGAAGGCGAGATGCACAGCGAGCAAGATTGATCGATCAAGTGGAGGTCGATTTTTGGAGGTTCCGTAGACTGCGTGGCCGACGATGTGCAGCCATCCCTAGTAACATTTTGGTTTTATGTTGGTTTTTTAAGAACAAGCGTCTTCAAAAACCAACATAAAACCAAAATGTTACTAGGGATGGCTGCACATCGTTAGTTAATTATGGCCTTCAAGAGCGTTATAAAACTTAAAAATGATATTTGGAATGGATCGAGCTAAACGGAGAAGACTTTCATGCATTGCACAGGCCACTCTTGCCTTAGTATGAAAATAAATAAATAAATGTGCAATACTTGTAAAAGGGAACCAATATTCTAGGGGGCAAGCTAGATTCTAGCTGGGGCTACAGCCTCTCTAGCCTCCTGTAGTTACGCAAATGAAGTCCAAGCGATTTAAAGACGAAGCTCAGGAAACGTCTAAGTCATGCTCTACGGATGCTGACATTTTTAATTCTAGACAATGCCCAGCCGGTTTCTGTGCAAAATTTTGGCAATTTCTGAACGAATCTCAAGTGGACAAATTTCGTTGACGTTTGGTCGAAATTTCGAAGCTAAGTTAGCCGAGCTAAGCCGAAACTCCTTTTTCTTTGTTTGTTGTCTTTTCGTTGACAACATTATTAATTTGGGTGAAAAGTAGCCCACTCCGACTTAGGACACAGAAAGCCACTACCACAGGTTCTCCACGATATGCCAGACAAGTTAAAATCGCCCAAAATGAAAATATTGTCGGTAGCGGCTGCATACTCCATAATTTTAGAAACCGATCTACAATGAGCGTCCACTTACTCCTTGTCATGTGTGTAGACAAGGTGGTGGTAAGTATATTGCACAAATTAATAGTTTGTAGTATACCAGAAATCGTTTACAACCCTTCCGATTTTGACTATCAGTTGATGGATTACCACCTCCAGTAGAATTGCGATTTTTATTATGTTATAAAAACTGTGTGAGTCGGCCGTTTGTCGAGCCGAGTTTTATCAGCGACATCATAGCAGCTACCGGAGATTGATAGACGGTAGTAATAATGGTACCATTCATTCTTTCTTCATTCTGTGAAGGAGGTCAGTGAATGTAGTCGTACTACATGTCCCCTTTTAACTTCTGGAATAGTACTAAAGGATGATTCCGAAGTGCCTTTGTCTGTGAATCCTGAATGATGATGAGATCGATTCCACACTTCCAACAGGACGTTGAGAATAAAGATTACTGATAAATCTGTCGCAAAGCATGGAGTATTCACGTAATTGATACTTGCCTCGGCAAGCTTGGTACAATCAGTCAAAAAAATGAGACAGTTCTGATGAGTGAAGGCTGTACGAGGCAGAACTGTGTTGGAGAGATTGGAGACCTCCATCATGCTTGTCAAGGCCCGTCTAAGTTGTTCCTCGTTGCCGGGTGATAATAAAACCGAAGTGTTGCAGACTCTGCTTCCCGGTATACTGGATGGCAATTAACATGTGAAGTTGAAATTAAGGCCGACTTCAGAAAGAGTAATAGTGTCACAACAAGAATACTCACACAGGAGTATAATGATCTTGAAGGCGGGAACATTGCTGAGTAGCTGGACTGAGCTTGACGACTTTTGAACGCTTAATCCTTCGAGTTGAGTTTGTTTTTACTGGAAGAACGTCATCGGACAGCAGATTGGTTGTGGATAGATGTGATGCCTTCTAGGAAAAAAAAATGCATTTTTTTGGTCTACAAATTATTGAATGATGAAATTCTGTGACCACGTTTCTCGAGCAAATGCAATCGTGTTAAGCACCTCTTCCAGACCCACTTTGAGAAACATAAAGGTTAACGCATATATGTCAACGCTCGCGAACCAGGTCCGAAATGTCTTGTTCTCCAGCTAAAGAGTGTATCAATCGATCCATCGAATTATTCAAATAATTCGGCAGGATAACGAATTGCCTACTGGTTGGTTGGATGGCCTCATATGCCCGATTCATAAGAATGGTCACAGACTAGAGTCATCTCAGACTCGTCATCTCGTCGTAGATTTCAAACCAGCAACAGCAAAACAGGCAGACTTCATTCAATAAAGAATTGGATAGAGGCTGGCGACTCCGTGTGAGGACACCAACACGCTGGCTGCACGCGATGGAATCGGACCTGAAGACGCTAAATAAACGATTCGGGAAATTGAAGGAACATCGTCCAAGATCCATGATTGTGGAGCTCTACAGTGCGCCTGGCATACAGGGTCCGACAATTGAACTGCTACATAAGTGAGTAAAAGTGATATAAGAAAAAAAAGTCAAAAAAATCAAAACTTTCAATGCAAGAGATTCCGTTGATTCAGTGGTAGTAAAATTCACTATAAAACTACTAATCAGTGCAAACTAAGTGCAGGAGATCATCTTTTCACCTCGTACTGCATTCCTTGTCACAACTTTCTTCTAAAACACCATCTCGTTTTCTCATACATTCTGTCCGTTTACAACTACCATTTTTCCATGAGCTCATGGTGAAAATTTCAAAACATAGAGAAGCAGGTTTAACAAAACAGATAGAAACGTCGTTACGACAAAAAAGATGATCTTTATCCATTAACATTCAATAAGTGATGTGTTTTCTTGTGAAATTGAATGAAATTGAAATGAAATATTTTTGTTTTGATCAATTTGTCTGTTTATTCTAATGAAGTACTTCAACAGTCGGACCCTGTTTGTGTATTGACGGTTGTAGCCAACCAGATATACAGGTAGCTAGATGACGGGTGGAAGGCCCCGCAGGCTCACCGTCTTGACTGGCTCACATGTTTCTTTCGTGCCACAGCACCGCTTAGATTGTGAAGCTGGTATCATAGTAATGCCAACATTTCCGCCACGTCGCTTGGAGCTCGAAGAAGTGATGTTGTTGCCGGGAATGGCCGTTTGGCCGAAAGTCATTCGGCGAAGCCACCAGGTCGAAAGTCTGACGAAAAAGCTGTTTGGCCAAAATAGTCGTTTGCCAGAAAAGGTCATTTCCCCGTACATGTCATTTGGCCGAGCACTAGTGAATATGGATTGTGCGAAAAGATTAATGATAATTGAAAAGTGAGTAGTAAAGAACGAGAAGTGATAAATCAGACTTGCGACGTCTCACTTCTTACTTCTCTCACAGTGAAAAGGAAGAAATAAGAAGTGAAAAATGAGAAATGAGATATAAGAACTAGGACCTTCACTTCTCACTTCTAATTTTTCACTTCTTACTCTTCATGTTTCACTAGGACGAGACCAGTGGCATTCCGCATGAGGCCCTTTCAAATCATTTCAACAACACTAGTATACCTGCTGGTATAAATTGCGATATTTACACAGTGACAACTGTTGTTAAATGTCGTAAGTTATAAATGTTACTTTTGTACACTCTAGCTGGAGAGCAGCCATAAATAAATTTGTAGTAAACGGCTCGAGCTTAGTATCGAGCTGTAATCAGATCTCATTTATTGTTTGGACCTGCAAATGATACAAGGGTATACAAAATCTAAAAAATATTTGTAGCTTTTCTACCTAAATCACATATCGCTGTGATGAGTGGTTAGTGAGAACGGGTGATTTGTCCATACAATTTTTTTTACTACAAATGTTGTAACGTACGTTCTGAGCTCACACAAACAGCAGCTTATGCGCCACTTCCTAGTCTAAGGATAACTGCTGTTGCTGTTGGGATCCCGGCTAAGAGACCCTCTTCTAGGGCGGGTTATTATTTGCTCAAACACCGCAGTTAATCTTGAACCCAAACGATCACCCAACTTACCTGTAAACCCTCCCTTTAAACCGAGAGAACCCTATTATCTATGATTTCGATAATCCAAATATTCCGCGATCAATTATTCATTAAACAAAAACCACTCAAGTAACGATTCGAAATCAATGCGAAAACGTGTGCCTTTCTTAGGACCACTGCACGAGTTAAAATTCAAAAAATCTTTATTGGTCCAATCTCTCGTGCACATCGATCTCCTAATGCTAGCCTGATCTTCTCTTTCTATCTTAAACCTATTTCCCACCAAAAGGTATTTGCCGGCGACGTCGTTCCAACGATGCGTTGATCGGGGCCCCGGCGATAGAATTTTGAAGCGTTTGCTTTGCGCGTGTCAATCTCAACCCACGTGATCGGTGTTGTATCCCAACGTGCTTCGCGACCTTTTTCCACTCTAGAGCTCGTCGAGTCCCAGCAATCGTGACAGAGTGTTCAGCCACCAATGGTAATGCAATTTCATCCAATAAGACTGCCCAAATCTACTCGGCGACAGCAGTGTGCCGAAACGAGGATTGTGCAGATTTGCAGTTATTGCTTTCGAGCAGTTTTGAGGCGTATGATTCGATTCCGAGCGTGCAAAACGAAAGCCGCGAGAGTCCACAGTGACGAGAGGCTCTCACTGGATCTCTCCGGACCGGGTGGTTAGTTGCAACGCAGTCAGTAGCACGTGGTTTGTATGTGGGCCGTTGATACTCGTGGGTGTGAAACCAAACAAACACCCTACGTTGTAGGGCTGTTCCTGCAAAGCAACTTTTAGAACTTAAGTTTCAATTTGGTTGTCACATTTGCTTACCTTGTAATTTACAATGGTTATTCGCACATTATTTCGTACATACAATACAATGTACGAAATCGGTGGCCTATCAGTAACTGAATTTAAAATACAATTTTATAATACCAGCAGAATCTACTGAATAGGATTATTTTATCCTTACCACTTCTTCAAGGTAATACTTATTAATAGGCACTTTAGAAATTTCTAGTTACTAGATCTTTAGATATCACTTCGAACTTTTAGGTGATATAATGCATCCGCACTAAGCTAGAATCTGCACTCAAGTGATGAGATCTGGTTTGGCAATTTAGATATTGTTAAAATTACTGCGTAATACCGCTAGAACAAAAGATTCTCGGTAGTTTAACAATAAGAACAATGATCATCCCAAAATCGCACGTATTGCATTGTGCCACATATTACTGCACAATTTAAATTTTCAGGTGGGGGTTTCAAAGTTTAATTTTCAAGAGAAACGAGAGCGGAACTCAAAGTTAAATTATTATCACGACCACTCAGAAATTTCCCTCTTTCGAAGAAGAGCGAATATTGGTGCTTGTCTGTGCTGAGCTTTGAAGTTAAGCTTTTTGCTTTTCGAATTAATAAAGGAGATCGAGTATAATAAATAGCCGAGGAAAATATGTTGAAGTCGTTCACAAATTAGACCGTTCGTTTTTATAACATTACAATGTTGTGGCGCCATCTCTTTCAATCAACAGATTTGGCCCCGTCCTCTTCTCGCTGTGAAAAGTGAAATGTGCCAAGTGAGAAATTATAAGCAAGACATGAGAGATGAGAAGTCAAGACAAAATTTTCAAAACGACTTATCTGCTTTCGTAAACAAAGATTCAAACGACGATTTGACGAATCTGATAGCTCTCCCACGCAAACCAACACCATCAAAAGTTAGCGGAAGCCTTCATCTACCTATTGATGGTGTTAGTTTGCGTGGGAGAGCTATCAGATTCGTCAAATCGTCGTTTGAATCTTTGTTTACAAAAGCAGATAAGTCGTTTTGAAAATTTTGTCTTGAAGTGAGATGCGAGAAGTAAGACGTCTCATTCATTTCTTCTCACTCCTCATTTCTCACATCTTTCCTCTCACTTCTCACTTTTTACAGAGAAGTGAGAAATTAGAAGTGGGAAAATAGACGTGAGAAATGAGATATAAAAAGTACGACGTTCACTTCTCACTTCTCATTTCTCATTTATTATTCCTCATTTTTCGTGAAACGTAAAATGTGCCAAGTGAGAAAGTGAGACATGAGAAATGATAAGTGAGTCGCCTCACTTTTTGCTTCTCACTTCTCGTTTTCAACTCCTCACTTCTCACAGTGAGAAATAAAAGTGTGAAATACGACGCCTTACTTTCCACTTTTCATTTCTCACTTCTCACATTTAATTTCTCATTTCTTACTTTCACTGTCACTGATTCTCGTTCCCTATTTCCCACTCCTCAAGCAAAGCAACAAAAGCGAGGAAAGGCGTAGGATTTCCAATCCGAAGGTTGCGAGTTTAATTCTCGGTTCTGTCTAGTATGCTTTCGGGTGGGAAGTATTTTCGGCTCCTTGAGCACAGTGTACTGCCACACAAGATATTCATGCCACTGACAGGCACAGGAAAGTTTTCAATTAATAACTGTGGAAATGCTGCTAGAACGCTAAGTTGAAAACAGTCAGATGGAATGTAGAGCCATTGAAGAAGAAGACGAAGCGATGATAGAAGGCAATGTTTTCTTAGAATGAACGCATCTGGCCGGTATAAAGCGAAGTGAGGAAATAGTGCTTTCTTTAAATAAATTGGCGTACTTATCCTGAACAATCGATTTCATTTTTGGATTTGGTTTTCGGGGAATTGTCGTACAATCGCCAAATGGCCCTTCTGCCAAAAGAAAACTTTGGCCAAATGACTTGTTCGGCTGAACGACATTTTGGCCGTTAACCCGTTCGGGCAAATGTTATTTTCGGCACAATTACATTTTCGGTCAAATGCCCCTTTTTGCCCAAAGATCATTTTGACCAAACGGCATTTCCGATCAAACGACCGATAAAATCAACCGTGGAACGCTGTGTTTTTTTGGCCAAAATTTCAATTTGGCCAAATGGATTTCAGTTAGATGAATTTCGACATAAAGTGTTATTCAATCAAGTGGCATTCAGCCGAATGGATTCCAGCCTTGTTCGTCTCGTGTATATAAATTATATATTATTGATGAGAATTTTACAATTATGTAATAATTGCGACCAATGTCATTTGACGGTTTTGATTTTCTCTAAGAATAAAGCAATAAATTGCTTCCTTCCTTGAAATTTGGATATCAAAACTTATTTGTGTTGTTTCATATTGATGTTTATTCCACAGACAAACAGACATAACACAAACAGACATAACAACTTGTCCATCGTTTATTGAATTACTGGTCAATTCAAATAGTCATTAGTTGGCCAATAGATCACTCGTGGCGCGCGCATCGTTTTTGCTCGAGTTTGACGTTTGCTCACTACCGCCATCTGGTTCGTGATTTGCCCAACTAACTGAAATCCACAGATGTCGTTAGTGTTTGAAAGACGATGAATTTGATGAGTAAATGTTCAATCTCAATGTGTTATGTCTGTTTGTCTGTGTTTATTCGATCAACAGTCATAGTTCTGATTTTGAACCTACAAAAAAAAATAATTATGGTCCATCGAATAGTTCCATACTAATGTATGTAGACAAAGTATTTTATGTCAAATTTTTAGAGGACAATTTCATTAATTTATATAGCTATAGCACACATCATATGAAAAGTGACATACATCCAGGGAATAATATCGTTTAAATTTACGCTCTTTTTGGCAATCCCTTTATGTGCATCACTTTCGAGTAAAATTCAACAACTTTTTTATCTGTGTAGTTCTTCAAGTAAAATGCAAATGGGGGCAGTTTATGTTAGACAAAAAACCATTCAGTTTGTACAGCTGTGCTAGTGAGTTGTGGCTATGGCTGAATAAAGTTCTGTCTCGTTTTTTGTAGACACTAAATTTTGCTTTTTAGTGCTCGGCAAAAACATCGCACCGCTAAGCTGAGCTTCAGGAAAAAATGACATTTCACAGGTAAATAGCTGAAATCGAATTAGAAAACGTAGTTGCTGTGAATTAGCGGTGTATGAGCATGAGTATAATGACCGTACAATTCGTAGTTCCAACTCCGTGATTGACTGGAACTTGTGTACTGAATGTAATTGGAGCATAGACATGTTACAACTTATATGATGTAACAAAAAAACCCCTGTTCGATTTGACTCCTTTTTCCATCACTATTTAATATTACAAGTCGTCGTTGCTATGGAGCTTGTATTCAATATTGCATACAACAAAAAGTTGGATGTAAAATTAGAGGTTATTGAACACAAAAATATGAGTGCAAATATTTCCATAGTGTGTAGTTTTCAGAATTTTTAACTGTGTGGTATTTGCTACCCATTCTCAATGTACACGTTTCAGATGCCAACGTATTTTGAGTCAATATCGGCGCCGGCCACGCACTTACGGTCATACAGGAAAGGAAGGATTGTTAGTTCAACTCTCGTTGCTACTAGAGACCGAGAACACCTCTGCATCTCCACGATCATCTTGGGATGTAGTATTGTGTATTGTATTGTGTTGTAGTAATGTGTTATAATTGGGGAATTTCCGAAGAAACTCTTGGAAAAATTCCTGGAAGAACTTGTCGAGGTATTACGGAAGCAGGTTCTGAAGTAACTTCTGGAAAAACTCCTTCAGGAGTTTTCAAAGAAACTGTTGGAAAATTTTCAGGTAAAACTCCGGAAATTATTCTTGAAGGACCTTCTGGAAGAATTCCTGGAGAAATTTCAGGAATAATCTCTTGAAGAGTTTCCGGAAGAACTTGTGCTGGTATTTCTGAAGGAATATCCGAAAGAGCTCCTAGAGGAATTTCTGGAGGAATTCCTGAAGGAATTTTCGGGGAAGTTCCTGCCAAACAATTATTGGATGAATTTATGAAGGAAATCCTGAGGGAATTTCCGTAAAAGCTACTTAGGAATTCGGAATATTCGGAGGAGTCACTGGAGCTATTTCCGAAGGAACCCCTTCAGGAGAAACTCCTGAAAGATTTCCAGGAGGAACTCCTGAAATAATTCTTGAATGAACTTCTGGAGAAACTCCTGGCGGAATTTCCGGGAAAAATATTGAAGAGTTTCCGGAGGAACTCCTGCAGGAATTTCATTAAAAACTTCTGGAGAAATTTCCGAAGAAACATCTGGAGGAATTTCTGGAGGTATATCGGAAAAAGTTTCTGAGGAACTCCTTTCTGGAGAAACTTCTGGAATAATAATCGAAGGACCTTCTGGAGGAACTCCTAGAGGAATTTCCGGTAAAAAATCTCGAAGAAAACTTCTTGAGGAATTCCCGTAGGTACTTGCTGAGGAATTTTAGAAGCTGTTTCTAAAGTAACTTCCGAAAGAACTCTTTGAGGAATTTCTAAAATCCTGGTGGACTTTTCATTGGAACTTTTTGAGAAATTTTCAATTCAAACCCCTGAACAAGGAGTTAGCAGGAATATCGCAAGGTATTTTCGGAGGAACTCCGACCAGAGTTTCCTAAGAAACTCTTGTATGAATTTCCGGAGAATTTCTTGTATGAATTTTCGAAGAAACACCTGGAGGAATTGCCAAAGGAACTTCTGAATGAATTTCCGGCAGAACTCTAGGAGAAATTTCCTCGTTAAGGAATTCCTGAAGGAATTTGCGGAGGTACTTCCGAGGCAGTTTTTGGAGTACTTGCCGGAGTAACTCCTGGAAGAAGTTCGGGAGGAAGTTTTGGAAGATCTCCTGGTCGACTTTCCGTCGTAGCTCATGATGGCATTTCCGAAGGAATCCCTGGAAAAATTTCCGGAGGAACTCCTGGAGAGATATTCGAAGGAGCTTCTAGAGGAATTTTCGGTGGAACTCCTGGAGGGTTTTCTGCAGGAACTCCTGAAGGACTTTATGGAAGAACTCCTGAAGGAATTTTGGTAGGAATTGCTAAGGAATTTGCCAGAGGAATTTTTGAATGTGTTTTTGGAGGAACTTCCGAAGGATTTCTTTGTTAAGTGCAGTAAATCTAACATTGACGAAATTTTAATGTATGAAATAAGTCCACGTCAACTGAAAATGATCTATTATACCATGGCGACAATATTGTTATCGGCGCACAGGTCCAATAAAATCCCAAAAATCTTAAAATACTAAACCAAAACGTTAAGCCTGAAAAACTGAAAATCTTAGAATGAAAACCTCTAAAAAAGTATTGCCATTTTTTACACTTTTTACAAAAAAACTCGATGTGTAAAAATGCTGCAAATGGAAATGGAAATCGATAATTTGTTATCATATTGTATACTTACGTGCAAAATTATGAGAAATAAAATATAACATTTTTTAGAACTGTGTTTTGGAAGCATGAAAGAAAATTCCCGAATACCCCTAACCCAGCTCTGGCTGGTTATAACATCGTTTTTGTCATAACGTCGAACATATTACGTTTTATATTGGCGACAAAATGCCAATTACGTCACTTTTTGTTACACAAAATATCGCTTATTCTGGAGATTTTTAGCTGGTCGGTCATAAAATGCCTACCAGCGTTAAATACGTAACATGTTCAATCACGAACTCCATAGTTACTGTGAATTAGCGATGTCCACAAACAGAACCATAAAATGCTGAGATAGATATCGGTGACAAGTAATGTAATTTATGTCATAGAATTTTTTGGATGTTCACCATATTTCCTTGAGAACGTCACATCATGTGTGCATATACTTTTGAAGATTGAAGGCAAAAGTGTCTGCTCCTACTTGCATTACGCATTACAAGTTTTGTAAAAAGGCATGAAGTAATCAACAGATAAATATCCTTCTTATTCAGTAAATTACCTCATTTTTTCGCACACCCTGTACGGCCCCCTTAATTAACCAAACACACAGCCGAACGATTCAACCAGCAAGCCGGCGAACACCTCTTCGCTGGATTACGCGTGAGGCATTCCGGGAACGCACGTCGTCAACATCGATTCCGGTATAGTAACCCTCCCGACTTGTACTTGCCACGATCAATTCGAGAGACGGGAAAAAATCCAGCAACATCCGCGCAATTCGAAGGTGAGGCGGCGGAATTTTAGCGAAATTAAATTAAACCTGTGCCGGGGCCCGGAGTCTGTGCCCCACCCGCTCTCGCTACGGAGCGTGTCGTTCGTCGAAATCGGATGCTGAAATGGAATGGAGAAGGCTTGTTGCGCGCTTCGATACCTACCTGCTGAAAGGCGAATGAAACGACTGCGGCGTCGTCGTCGTCGTCGTCGACGACGACGATGACAGTTTTAAATTTACAACCTCGCTCGCTTCTTCAGGAGAATTTTTGCCGGTCGGTCATAAAATGCCTACCAACGTTAAATTTGGAAGAACGCGGGCTCGTAGGTCGTACATCCGATTATACTCAACGCGCCAGGGGGTGTGTGTATGATTCTCGATAGTGTTTTCCTTTCTGCATAATAGCCAACCGGTCGGAGTCAAGTAAGACGGAACCCGAAGGGGTGGGATTGGATTTTTCCCGAAAGAATTTTTAATCAACTCAAGCTCGCTCTAGAATCTAGAATCTAGCTAAATGGCAGAAGCCGACGGAAATGGGAATTGGAGGGAGGAGGGGTTCCTAAATTTAGATCCCGGTCTGTCATCGGAGCTCCGAATTTGTTGTATTTGTTGGACTTTAATTCGACCCCACGAGCAGCAACGGAGGAACGATATCATCCCCGGCGAGATAGGATTCGACATTGAGAATTACGAGGCGGAAAATATTTCGTAACACAACACAGAGTCGCTCCCGGGGGCAGGGGGAGGAGAGTAACTGAAGCAAATCGACATCGTTTTCCTCCTTTTCGGGCGAATTTCGTTCGAATTGGTAGTTTGTACCATCTTGTAGCGAATTCGTGTGTCTTCATTTTAAACGAAGGGTTACAACAGCAGCGCTCGGGTAGTATCTGCCGGAGCTGCTGCGCTTCGGAAATGCCAAAAGGGGGAAGTTTATTGACACTTTTAATTGGATAAGTGGAAAGTGGAATGCTTTCTAGTTTATTGAAGTTTTTAATGTTTGATTATATGACGTAATTTGGGTGAAGATTGATCCCGGGTGGGTCTGTCAGAAGATCTTTGGGGTTGAACTTCGTTGCGTGCGTCCCATGGGGTGAGTATTTTAATGGGCAAGAGGACCTTCTTGATAGTTATGGGTGAACTATGAAGTATCCAAGATTTGGGTCAGGATGGAGGGAGACGGAATTAGTTAATAGAGAAGATAATTTGATGGGAGTAGATTCTATTCCCGAGGAAGTTGTCTTTTGATAAATTATCGACAATTATTTAAATAGTTATTTGATATTGCATTATTTTAACAAATCTTTGGACCGCATTTTTACATTTTTACATTTTTGAAAAAAATCAAACGTCATCTGTAACTTAATTTTTATCTAATTAACAATCCTATTAAATATCTTAGCTGTGCATATGCACAGCATATGTTTCGAAATGGACAAATTGATATGAAATTTGCGAAAAAGAATCCACGTGTCTTGGAGGGACTCGAACCCTCAACCTCCTACTCTCTAGATAGGCGTGATAACCCCTACACAACAAGACCACTTAAAGGTCACGTTTGCGGAAAAGCCATCAGAATCCGAGTACCAACCTCCACCGCGGTTAGCTCTCTTTTTTGCAAATTGAATATCTTTCGGATGCTTGATTTGCCCAATCTCCACATTTGCTTTACTGTTGTATATCCACAGCCAAGCGCGTGCACATTGTTTATTAAACGAGAGGATCGCACTCCATGCCCCCCAGCAACGGACTGGGCGGGACGGTATAGAATGCGAATTCAATCGCACTCTGCTGTGCCAAAGGCTTGCTTGGCTAAAGCATTTGATGAGTTTGATTGCCTTCACGTAAACGGTCGCGTGTACTCAGACGACTAATGACGGTGAAAGACCGACACTTGATTACAATTAATTGCATATTATTCGGCAACTCGGCCGTACGAAAACCATTTTTTTGTTAAATATCTTAGCTGTGCATATGCACAGCATATGTTTCGAAATGGACAAATTGATATGAAATTTGCGAAAAAGAATCCACGTGTCTTGGAGGGACTCGAACCCTCAACCTCCTACTCTCTAGATAGGCGTGATAACCCCTACACAACAAGACCACTTAAAGGTCACGTTTGCGGAAAAGCCATCAGAATCCGAGTACCAACCTCCACCGCGGTTAGCTCTCTTTTTTTGCAAATTGAATATCTTTCGGATGCTTGATTTGCCCAATCTCCACATTTGCTTTACTGTTGTATATCCACAGCCAAGCGAGTGCACATTGTTTATTAAACGAGAGGATCGCACTCCATGCCCCCCAGCAACGGACTGGGCGTGGATTCTTTTTCGCAAATTTCATATCAATTTGTCCATTTCGAAACATATGCTGTGCATATGCACAGCTAAGATATTTAACAAAAAAATGGTTTTCGTACGGCCGAGTTGCCGAATAATATGCAATTAATTGTAATCAAGTGTCGGTCTTTCACCGTCATTAGTCGTCTGAGTACACGCGACCGTTTACGTGAAGGCAATCAAACTCATCAAATGCTTTAGCCAAGCAAGCCTTTGGCACAGCAGAGTGCGATTGAATTCGCATTCTATACCGTCCCGCCCAGTCCGTTGCTGGGGGCATGGAGGCGATCCTCTCGTTTAATAAACAATGTGCACTCGCTTGGCTGTGGATATACAACAGTAAAGCAAATGTGGAGATTGGGCAAATCAAGCATCCGAAAGATATTCAATTTGCAAAAAGAGAGCTAACCGCGGTGGAGGTTGGTACTCGGATTCTGATGGCTTTTCCGCAAACGTGACCTTTAAGTGGTCTTGTTGTGTAGGGGTTATCACGCCTATCTAGAGAGTAGGAGGTTGAGGGTTCGAGTCCCTCCAAGACACGTGGATTCTTTTTCGCAAATTTCATATCAATTTGTCCATTTCGAAACATATGCTGTGCATATGCACAGCTAAGATATTTAACAAAAAAATGGTTTTCGTACGGCCGAGTTGCCGAATAATATGCAATTAATTGTAACAATCCTAATTGAGAATCGCATAGATACAGCAAGGTACCAATATTTGAATCATATTAATTACTTTTTAAAACATGCTTTTGGCAAACTCAGTATGTATACGGTGACCATTTTCCGTAGAAATACTCGAAGAAATTTCCTGTGGACTTATAATCTGTGAATTGTTCAGGCTTTTAAGTACTAAGTTACAATACGGCACTAAATTTCGCATAATGTGAGATTTTTTTTCTGTCAACACGTTCATTGGGAAAAACAAGTGAATTTCCGGGAGTAAAGAGACAAGAAATGATTTGTACGGGATCAGAAATGAATGCCGGGAAACATTGCGAAATAAATCAGAAAAACTATGAAGAGACCAGAGAACAATTTTTCTTTATAATAAATATTTTAAATACTATTTCTTGCAATCTGAATATTGCAAAGGCGCCAATTTCAAAAAAGGGTGTGTTTTTTTCGGCCAAGTAGAAGAAGATGTTTAGTCAGTCAATTTTCTCGCCGAAATGTGCCCCCACCGAACCAAAACGGGATCCAACTTCGTCGAAGGCATATTGTCAAATTGACTGCCTATTCTTGGCCTAACCCTTTGATCGAGTAATCGAATAGACTTCGCCACCCTCTTTGAAGGGAAGTCACCGACGAACGGCAACAAACGACGCCGTATAGCCACCTTCTTTCCATTCCGGTTTCGCCGGCTGGCCGCTGAAGTGGAAGTCAATTTGCCGTACGAATCGATTTCTCACCGATGATGATCGGAGAAAAAGGAAAACATCCTCAGTTTCCGCCCGTGCTTCGAAAATTGCCTTAAAGCACCGAAACGCAAATACCCCAACCGGGGAAGAGGTCCTTCTGATATTCAAAATCGATAAATTAAATGCCAAAAGCCATCTCCGGCAGTTACTTACTTTAGTGCGCTTCCCATTTTGACTAAAATGTGTGCTTGTGCATGTTTCCGTGGGTGGAAGGATGGTCTATCCGACCTGAAGAACCATAGAAGAAAACGTCGTCGACAAGTGGTTGCCTCACAAAAAGCTGCCGGTCGTTGTCGCCGCCTTTAACATCGTCGTCTTGCTCCATTTTCGAGGAACTGCGTGTGTTCCGAAAGTAGTTTCGAGGACCTACATCTCCCCTCTTCTGGCTGCCCACTTCGCTCACTTCCTTTCTTCTGTTTGATGGCTCCAACGTCAGTTGAAGGGCGGCATCGCCCTCCAATTCAGCGCGCTCTCGGATAAAACTTGTCCGATAAGGGACACAGACACAGAATTTGCATCCATCCCAGTCCGGGAGTGACGAAGGTGGCCATAAATTTCCAGCCAGCATCCCCGGGTTCTCCGGCCGGGTACGGGATAACAACCGAGCGTTCGCTCTTCTGAAACTGATATCAATGAGGAAACATTTCAATGCTGACGCGGAGCCACCCAACATCAACGCGAAAATATATGGATTTCAATTTAATTTCATCGTTTCAGCAAAGAAAATAGAGAATTGGAAGGCTGGCAGCATCAGCAGCACCATCAGAGGAGCGAAAAAAATCGTTAGTGAAACGACGACGACGACGGTTGTCCCGGATGGAACAAGTTTTCGGAGCTGGCAAAAGTTCGCCATGGTCGTCCCGAATTTCGGAGCGACTTCCAGCCTGGGGCCGCCCGGGGGATGTGGTGGATGTGGGAAAGTTTCAGTTTTCTATCAATGTGCGACTACGGAAAATAAATTGCTCTACGAGTGAGGCCCGTAGCTGGAATCGTCTGCTGTCGCTGGCGCTGGTTCGTCTCCTTCAGCTGCTGCGGGCCGTCGAAAACCGTCGGATTTGGGGGATGAACCAGGGTGGGGGGTGGGGCAAAACTACATCAGAGCGTTGGGAAGTTTCGTACGGGATGTGGGGAGGGGGCAGATCTTCAATGTGAATGCTTGTTGCTCTGCAAGTACCGGCAGGGTAAAAGTTCCGCAGTAGTCGCACAATTCGGTGCAAAAAATAACATCACTAGGAGAGGGGAGATAGCAGCAATGGAACGATGGAGAAGCGGTCTGGAGCTGCCTAAATCAGCAGACGAGTAGGGCAGCATATTCGACTGTACGAAACATAAATCAAGTTTGAAGGGATGTTCGTTTGGATTAGGTGGAATGGAAGACGTACTTGAGGATTTCAGATTTCGGAACATAATTTTGTTGAGTAAATTTGGGATTGTCTCGGTCTGAACTTTTTTCTCAGATAATATCCAAATTTTTTAAACATTTCGTAGAGAAATCCATAAAAAAATGCTAAAGGGTTCTAAAGAGATTTTTTTTCAGAAATATTTATGTGCACTTTATAAATCCTGGGCGATATTAACTAGAATGGTGCTCATCAAGGAGCGAACCTGGTGTACAGTGAAGGAATGCAATGCTGGAGATCCGGAGGAAAGCGAAGAATTGTCAGAACAAGCTCGGACAACAATCTAGCTGTGCATCAACCGAAGCTGTTACGGATTGGTCCAGCATTTAAAAAACCCAGATTAATCCACCTAGCGGCGATGGTGCCTTTCTCGTGCATCGTAAAATGTACTGATAAAATCACATAGGAAAGGTCAAAAAAGCACTTTAGGGGGATAGATCGCATATTTTCTATCATTTTGCATGTTTTTGCATTAATTACTATGCATTTCCACCATTCTTGAAAAAAATTTTTTTTTTCGATTTTGAAATTTTTTTCCAAGGGGACCCTTGGGAAAAACAATGATTTGCCAATAATTCCGAAATGAAACGTCTGATCAGGCTAATTTTCAATAGCAAACAATGGGTCCGCATTTCCGTCGAATGCAACTTGTTGCGAGTAAATCAGGTAATGCTAAGTTCAAAAAGTGTGTCTACAAAATTTGTACACATACACACATACACACACAGACACACAGACACGCAGACACACATACATACACACATAAAGACATCACCTCAATTCGTCGAGCTGAGTCGATTGGTATATAACACAATGGGTGTCCGAGTCTTCTATAAAAAGTTTGGTTTTGGGGCGGTCATATAGCCTTTCCGTATACTTAGTATACGAGAAAGGCAAAAACGCTTAACAATGATGTTATTTGCCAGTTCTCCAAAGAATACGTCAACGACATATTTAACGTTGACGTGCAACCAGCTGGCTGAGGTTGGGAGACTACTGAAGGGTTTGCCTAAAAAGTATAATCCGATAATATTAGGTCTGACGTCGTTCGGAGTGGTTCTAACAGTAAACAACAGGCAAGGCAAAACTAATGCAGGAAGTCAAGGTTACAAGCAGTTCAAAATTGTCCGTTGGTCAGAATGCTTTCTTCGGCAAGCAGAATTCTTCGAAAAAGCAAGTGAATGAAACCGGCATGGAATGTTTTCGCTGCAAGAAACTTGGACACTTTACATCAGAATGCCAGAAATCAGCAGGAGACAAGATGAAAGAGAAGCATAATACGAATAAAGACGAGTTCTTTGTTGCAAATTCTACACGGACGTCCGAACCGAACAATAGTTATTTGTTGTTCGATTTTGGCTCAACTATCCCTTTGCGTCGGAACAAAGCTGAGCTGGAGAATCCAGGGGACGTATAAACAAAAAATAATGAGGCAAATAAATATGGAAATCTGTGTTGTGGGAGAAGGATCAATTAGACTGGGGAAGGGTCGATCGACCGGAACCCATTCGGCCGAAAGCCACTAGGCCGAAACCCATCTGGCCGAATAGGACATTTGGCCGAATAGGACATTTGGCCGAATAGGACATTTGGCCGAATAGGACATTTGGCCGAATAGGACATTTGGCCGAATAGGACATTTGGCCGAATAGGACATTTGGCCGAATAGGACATTTGGCTGAATAGGACATTTGGCCGAATAGGACATTTGGCCGAATAGGACATTTGGCCAAATAGGACATTTGATCGAATAGGACATTTGGTCGAATAGGACATTTGGCCGAATAGGACATTTGGCCGAATAGGACATTTGGCCGAATAGGACATTTGGCCGAATAGGACATTTGGTCGAATAGGACATTTGGCCGAATAGGACATTTGGCCGAATAGGACATTTAGCCGAATTGGTCATTTGGCCGTATTGGTCATTTGGCCGAATTGGTCATTTGGCCGAACAGGTCATTTAACCGAATAGGACATTTGGCTGAATAGGACATTTGGCCGAATAGGAAATTTGGCCGAATAGGATATTTAGCCGAATAGGACATTTGGCCGAATTGGTCATTTGGCCGAATAGGACATTTGGCCGAATAGGACATTTGCCGAATAGGACATTTGGCCGAATTGGTCATTTGGCCGAATTGGTCATTTGGCCGAATTGGTCATTTGGCCGAATTGGTCATTTGGCCGAATAGGTCATTTAACCGAAAAGGACATTTGGCTGAATAGGACATTCGGCCGAATAGGACATTTGGCCGACTAGGATATTTGGCCGAAAAGGGCATTTGGCCGAATTGGTCATTTGGCCCAATAGGACATTTGGCCGAATAGGACATTTAGCCGAATTGGTCATTTGGCCGTATTGGTCATTTGGCCGTATTGGTCATTTGGCCGAATTGGTCATTTGGCCGAATTGGTCATTTGGCCGAATTGGTCATTTGGCCGAATAGGTCATTTAACCGAAAAGGACATTTGGCTGAATAGGACATTCGGCCGAATAGGACATTTGGCCGAATAGGATATTTGGCCGAATTGGTCATTTGACCGAGTAGGTCATTTCGGCAGCAACATTTCAAAAGGGCGTAACTGCTTTTGTAAACAAAAGCTTCTCACGTCGCTGGTGGGTTAATTTGAGCCCACCCACGTAATACAATACCACCGATGGAAGCATCGAATCCTCTTCTTTCATTTAATTGTGCTGGATTGCGTGGGTGAGCACAAATTAGACTACCAGAGACGTGAGAAGCTCTTGTTTACAAAAGCAGTTACGCCCTTTTGAAATGTTGGTGCCGATTTGGCCGAATAGGTCATTTAAAAAGTGAGAAATGAGATTGAAAAGTGAGAGTCTCACTTCTTACTACTTATTTCCCACTTCTCTCTTTGAAATGTGAGTTGTTTGGCCGAATAGGTCATTTGACCGAGCAGACCATTAGACCGAATAGGTGGTTTGGCCGAATAGGACTTTCGCCCGAATTGGTCATTTGAAAAGTGAGATCTGAGGAGTGAAAAGTGAGGCATCTCAATTATCACTCCCCATTTCTTACTTCTCACTGTAAATAGTAAGATGCACGAAGTGAGTAGTGAGACATCTCACTTCTTACTTCGCACTACAGTGAGAAGTATGAAATGGGGAGTGAGAATTGAGACCTTTCACGATACTTCCGTTGCTTTGCTCCATTCGAATGCTGATGTACTGGATATTCAATAGTTTCACTACTTGAGGGCGGCTGTTAAGGGAGAAGCTGCTCAGTCCATCGAAGCTATAACGATCAGCTTAGCAAACTACAACTTGGCCTGGGATGCACTCAAAGATCGGTATTTCGATGAGTATTTTATGAAGAAGCTAATTTTCCGGCACTGTTCGACGTTCAGCGAATGAAGGAGTCTGCATCTACGCTGCATGATTTGGTTGACCAGTTTGAAAGACACGTAAGAATCTTGAGGCAGCTTGAAGAACCAACTGATTCGTGGAGCATCATTCTCGAGCATCTACTCCGTACAAAGCTGTACGACTATACGCTGAAAGTATGGAAGGACCATGCATCTACGGTGGAGGATCCTAACTACACCTGCCTGGTTGAGTTTCTACACAGGAGAATTCGAGTTTTGGAGTCCATTTTCGTAACCCATCATACACCATCGAGTTCTACTCTGCCAACTGCGTCGTCGTCGAGAAAGCAACAGTCGGTTATCCGCCTTTCATCGTGTTCTTGCACAGCAAGCAAGACATTGCAAGACGTTGCCCGGTTTGTAATCAACCTCATCCGCTGTTCAAATGCTTCAAATTCAGTTAGCCAGCCAGCAGATAGTCAACGCTAATCGTTTTCCCTAGTAGCACAATTCAGATCCAGTGTCAGTAACACCAATAATCCACTCCAGATCGCCTTCTCCAGCAGAAACGCCCCAGCAGTCTTTGGTGACCTCAGCAGATGTCGTTCCAGCAGTCCAAGAAAACGCTCCAATTCAGCATTCTAGGGACAATGAATTCTTATTAACCATCATCGTAAACAACGTCGACACCTTCGGTCAAGAACATCCAGCACGTACCCTTCTGAACAGCGCTTCGCAGCCAAACCTGATTACTGAACGATTGGCAAACATTCTCCTTCTCCGGCGAAGCAACGTCAACATAACGGTCCAGGGGGCCGGAAAATTGTCCAACACTGTTGGATTGTTTGGTGATGGAAAAAGTGACAGCAGACCTCCCATCGCAGAATATTTCCTTGTCCGGATAGATTATTCCGAAGGAATTAGTTCTAACCGATCATTCCTTCAACAAGTAACAACCAGTCAACGTAGTGCTTGGTGCGCAGCATTTTTGTTCGTTCTTTCCCAGTGCTGCTCGTCTACAATTGTCAGCCAACCTACCAGTACGCGTTGATAGCGTTTTTGGTTGGATTGTCGCTGGTTCGTCCTCGCAAATTGGTTCATGTTCCACGTTCCTCACGGTCTCGTTTAATTATGTCACTGTTTCCATGGTATCCCTTGAAGAAAGCATAGAGCGCTCCTGGAATTCCGAGAAATTGGCTTTTAACGATGGATACTCTGTGGAAGAAAGACGTTGTGAACAAGTTTACCAATCTACTTTTCACGCAATGAAGAAGGTCGATACGAATGCCCCGTTCATCAGACTTCGCTACCAAACTTGGTGCTTCGAACACCAAAGAGAAGCAACTCGACCGAAATCCAAAGCTTAAGGAAAATTACCACACCATCATTCAGGATTACCTTGACCTTGGCCACATGCGCATGGTAGAAGAACACGAAGAAGAACCTACTGTTGCTTACTACCTTCCACATCATCCAGTCTTCAAGAAATGCAACTCAACTACCAAGGCTAGAGTCGTATTCAACGCTTCAGCAAAAACATCGACAGTATTCTCGCTTAACGATGTACTTTTGGTTTGCCCGGTTGTACCAGAGGACCTGCTGGACACCATGATCCGCTTTTGAACCATTAAAGTGGCCTTGGTGGCCAACATTGCCCAAAATGTATCGGCAAGATGTGCTGCATCCTGACGACAGGTCACTAGTTTGAATATATTTTCGCCTCTCCGGAATCATCGATTAAAACTGTTGGTCACATGTGGATTGGCACAATCCTCTTTTCTCGGGACGCGTATGCTGCAACAGCTAGTGGGCGGTAAAGATCACGCATACGCTCTTGGTGGCCCAGCATTGTGGAAGACCTTCAAGTCGATGACTTTATCGGAGGAGCAGAATCGGACTACGGACTACGAACGGAGCTGACTGAACTGCTAGCCAACGGAGGCTTCGAATTGCGTAAGTGGACGTTAAATGAGTTGGAGGTTCTGCAAGGACTGAAAAACGCCCAAATTGGCATGCAATCGTCGTTGGAATTTGGTTCTAATGAAATGATGAAAGCGCTGGGCATACAGTGGGAACTTGATACCGACGCATTGCGCGTATTAATACAACCAACGATCATCCAACTCAATTTTGTCCGCAATATCTCGTTTATTTAATCCGGTCTTATCGCACCGGTCATTGTCAAATCAAAAATTTAATGCAGGAAATCTGGCTTCTTTCATTCGGATGGGATGACCCCGTTGCTGAAAATATACGCCAACAGTGGGAATACTTTAGCGTCCGAACATTTCCTGCTATCGAGTCGAACGTTATGCACTTTTAGCAGATGCTACTACGCAGCCTATTCGGCCAAAATACCTATTCGGCAAAAATACCTATTCGGTCAAATGACCTCTTCGATCAAATGAGCTATTCGGTCAAATGAGCTATTCGGTAAAATGAGCTATATGGTCAAATGACCTATTCAGTCAAATGACCTATTCGGTCAAATGACCTATTCGGTCAAATGACCTATTCGGTCGAATGACCTATTCGGTCAAATGACCTATTCGGTCAAATGACCTATTCGGTCAAATGACCTATTCGGTCAAATGACCTATTCGGTCAAATGACCTATTCGGTCAAATGACCTATTCGGTCAAATGACCTATTCGGTCAAATGACCTATTCGGTCAAATGACCTATTCGGTCAAATGACCTATTCGGTCAAATGACCTATTCGGTCAAATGACCTATTCGGTCAAATGACCTATTCGGTCAAATGACCTATTCGGTCAAATGACCTATTCGGTCAAATGACCTATTCGGTCAAATGACCTATTCGGTCAAATGACCTATTCGGTCAAATGACCTATTCGGTCAAATGACCTATTCGGTCAAATGACCTATTCGGTCAAATGACCTATTCGGTCAAATGACCTATTCGGTCAAATGACCTATTCGGTCAAATGACCTATTCGGTCAAATGACCTATTCGGTCAAATGACCTATTCGGTCAAATGACCTATTCGGTCAAATGACCTATTCGGTCAAATGACTTATTCGGTCAAATGACCTATTCGGTCAAATGACCTATTCGGTCAAATGACCTATTTGGTCAAATGACCTATTCGGTCAAATGACCTATTCGGTCAAATGACCTATTCGGTCAAATGACCTATTCGGTCAAATGACCTATTCGGTCAAATGACCTATTCGGTCAAATGACCTATTCGGTCAAATGACCTATTCGGTCAAATGACCTATTCGGTCAAATGACCTATTCGGTCAAATGACCTATTCGGTCAAATGACCTATTCGGTCAAATGACCTATTCGGTCAAGTGACCTATTCGGTCAAATGACCTATTCGGTCAAGTGACCTATTCGGTCAAATGACCTATTCGGTCAAATGAGCTGATCAAATGACCTATTCGATCAAATGACCTATTTGGTCAAATGACCTATTCGGTCAAATGACCTATTCGGTCAAGTGACCTATTCGGTCAAGTGACCTATTCGGTCAAATGACCTATTCGGTCAAATGACCTATTCGGTCAAATGACCTATTCGGTCAAATGACCTATTCGGTCAAATGACCTATTCGGTCAAATGACCTATTCGGTCAAATGACCTATTCGGTCAAATGACCTATTCGGTCAAATGACCTATTCGGTCAAATGACCTATTCGGTCAAATAACCTATTCGGTCAAATGACCTATTCGGTCAAATGACCTATTCGGTCAAATGACTTATTCGGCCAAATGACCCATTCGGTCAAATGACCTATTCGGTCAAATAACCCCCGTTCGGCCAGATGGGTTCCGGCCTAATGGTTTGTACGGCCTAGTGACATTCGGGCGAATAGGTTTCGTCCAAACGACCCTTCCCTCTGCAACACATAGTTTGCTTTTTCATGTGGTTTTCAATTGAGCTCCTTGATACAAATTCGAAAGAAAACTTCTTTTATCGATAATCGGTCGATAATAATTCGTGGGCAACACTCTCGACTATCCGAAGTGCATGGGCAAGGTAAGCGAACCCGAGGAGCCTAATGCAGCGTGGTTGGATGATGTGTCGTTGGCTACTTCAACTTTGTCCACACACTTGTAAAGAACGAAACTGGTCTTTCGTGTAAATTATGGAAAGTTTTCTGATGAAAAGAATGATTTAAAACGGGAAAAAATGACTTAGTAATAAAATATAATTAAAAGCAAAGTCCTAAGGAACGATTAGTCGATTAGATAATAAAAATAAGAGATCGAAAAGATGATATATTTAAGAAAGCAAAAAGTTTAAAGCAATAACATTTTCATAGAAAAAAATCAGAACGTTGAATAGTTTATTCTTAAAGCAACGGAAGAAAGAAATAAAAATAAAATACATCTTGCGGTGTGTTTGCAACAACTTCCAACATTTATTATTGCAGCATGGTGAAATTATTTTTTCAGCAAACTTATATTTTTCATTCCATTTCACCCGCAGCTTTAATTTCCGCGTTCAAACTTTTCCAATTGACAAGCACCGATCGAAACCCCCCCGGTAAAGCTCGCCAGCCGTAATTGACAACCGCAGCAATTAATCTTCGTTCGCCATAAATTGTCCGGGCGGCCAATATCCAGGCGCACAAAATCGATACCGCTGCCGCCGCCGGTCACCTTTCAGCTTTGCGACACAAAAAATTAAACCATTAAAAACTTTCGACGAGACGTCGAACAAAAAACAAGAAAAAAAAAGCACATCGCACAAAACTGCCACACTATCATCATGAAACCGGTTAAGTCGGGTATCACCTTCTTCCAGGGCCTGGACTCGGGAGGACCAGGAAAAAGGAATCGCCACACGCTTGAGAGCATCGCCCATTTCCTCCTCGCCGTTGTTGCTCGGATTCTTCTTTCCCGGAGACATTCAGTGCGGCAATGGAAAATGCAACAAAGTGTGAGGAAAATTTCTTCACACCGACTCCGGCTTGAGAGAGTCTTTCACCGCCCGTCACGAGAAGGTGATAATGAGCGCGGTGAAAAAAAGATGAAACAGGAAAATCACTCGGAATTAAATTAAATATTTCCAGGTCTGACATTTTCCGCTATCCATCGCCGCACCGCACGCCCATCCCATCGGTTTCAACACACCACACCGCCGCCGGGCCGGGCGGCGAAGAAAAATCTTTCAGCACTGTTCGACGTTTCTTACCTTCCCACTTTCTGGGAAATTCACACCGCGCTCCATTCCCGTCATCGTGGATGAAAAGTTGAAGAAAAAATTAATTCCAACAGTTGGTTTTCAACAGTAGGTGTACCGAAGTTGTCTGTGTGCTCTGGGCCAAAATGAATCGGATGCGTGTTCCGCTCCTCCGAGGACCCTCCCGAGACAGCCGTGATCCTGATTCGTTCGCTCATTCATTCATCCATCACGATCCGCACGACGCGGGCAGGCAGAGTGGGGAATCGCGCGCTCCAAAAGGCGGACGAGTTCGAAGTGCGAACGAAGTATTTTCCTTCCTAGGGGGAGGAGAGCGGCGATGCGGAAGCTCACACCAGAACAAGGCGAAAAAAAAGGATGCGAGAAGGCGTTTCGTTGTCGGAATTATAATGTTTCACCTCGATTCCTTTCACGCGGCTTGCTCGACTCATTCTCAAGGGATTCGAACAGAAAGGAAATCATTTTCCTCAACAGGTTTTCCCCCGTTGATGGCATGGACCGACATTTTCCATTTTTATAAATTTTGGGCAGAATGCATGAAATTACTCTCGATGAAAAGTAGGAGACCCGTTCCATCCGGCAAACTAACGAATTTTGTGTCTTCCGGTGCGGACCCGGCGAGAGGGCGGACGGTGCGGCGTGGGTGGTGGTCCGCACATATTTTGCATATGGGGAAATTTTACTCATATCCTTTTTTTGTGCGCTGCTACGGTAGAACCGAAAAATTTCACCGGCTGCGGGTATCCGGGCAGCAACAGCTGTGTCGTACACAAACCGGAGCGAGGCAACACCCGCATTAGAATAATATATGGTGAAGGAAGCGCACAAAAGACAGGTACGAAATCCTTCCTTGCTGCTGTGTTGTCGTGAAAATATATCCTTCGGTTTACGACGGTGGAATGCGGCACCGTGCGAGGTGCGGTGCGGCGTGGCGTGGCAGAATCTACAAAAGACGGCAAATCGTGCCACACAAAACCGCACACATGCAACTTGTGAAAAGCGACTGTGGCGCGGTCGGTGGCGGGCTGGCTGAATGGAGACCCTTCAATGTATGCAACCTGTGATTGTCCTCCGGCCGTAGTACTGTGGAACGGATTTTCGCCAAAAAGCACTAAATTTGAGAGGGAGGGAAATGGAAAGGAAACCGACCGCCGCGTTGTTCTCGCTGCTGCTACTGCTGTTGGCGAAATGAGCCGTTTGCATGATGATTTGCCACGCTATTTTGCTAAAATTTATATCATCCTGTTATTTCATAGGTATTTTTTAGCGCTTGGAGTTTCCTGTGTCGTGTGTTGCTCGTCGGTTGCCGCTGGGAAGGTCTGTTTTGGCTCTTTTGTGGTGCGGTACTGCGCTGGAAAATCCACAATGTAATTTGTTCTGTGCGGGGAATCTACATTTGAAAGTCGTTTAGCTTATTATTGGAACCAGGGTTTCATCGCTTTACTTTCATATTGTAAACCGCATCAGTTCATGAACAAAGGACAATCTCTACGTATTTGGATAAAAATTGTGTTTAATCCTAAATAACAGAAATAATTTCATGAAAAATAATAAAATCTATTTGATACCTGATTAAATTTCAAAACATAATGACCACCATCAGATCACCTGAAGCTAGATATGGACATGAGTGATAGCCGTTCGACATTAAATAACAGATGGAGATCTAAAACATATGTAGGGCTGGATGGCTGAAATGTCATTTGAATGAAAAAAAAATCCATATAAAAAACGTTGACCTTCCCATCCTAATTGGCCCGTAGCCATTTAACAATAAAAGTCTTATTGATCATTGAGTTTTCCTTCTCACAACTTTTGTCAACGATTTCAATAGCAAAAAATCCCCTTTGATAAAAATTTGAAAACAAAAAATATTTGGTATAGCTGAAATTAGAAGAATGCCGTCAAATGTCACAAATCCGCCGATTGCATCTGAATAACTTCAGGCTCTTGAAGAAACATTAACTTCAGCATGGAAACCGAATCCTGCTTGCGGCTAAACCCACTGGCGAAAAGTGGAAATGCCGTTTGGCCGAATTTGTCATTTTTTACAGACCAAACCATTACGCGAACCCTTACTGGGCGAAAAACAATTGACTCAAATGAACATTTGGCCGGAAATATCGTTAGGCCAAACTGGTCATTTGGCCGGAAAGATCGTTTGGTCGAACAGGGTGTGGGGTTGAAATGATCAATTGGCTGAAAGCGGATAAACACCCGAAAATGTAGTTTGGCCGAACAGGTCAAACGGCCTACATGTAGTTTATGCATAAACTGTCTATTTGCTCGAAAAAGAGCATATCTCTAGTGACATTTTGGTTTCGTACTGGTTTTATAACACTCTTGTAGAGTAAATTATGGATTATCTTCAATTATCTTCAAGAGCGTTATAAAATTTAAAATGTTATTCGGGATGGTACTTTAATGCATTTAGTCAATTAGGTCATACGACCGTAAGTGTAGTTTCCTTATTAGGTCAAATAGCCGAAAATGTCGTTTGTTCACAGAATAGTTAATGCGAAACGTATGATATTATAAATGAGAAGTTGAAAATGAACAGTGAGAAATGAGAAGTAAGAAATGAGTAGTGAAAAAAAGAAGCAAAACGTTTCATTTCTGACTTTTGACACCTCATTTTTAACCTCTTTCTGTGAAAAAAGAGAAATGCGAAATGAGAAATTAGAAAGTAAAAGTGAGAAGAGAGGCTTGAGACGTCTAAATTTTCTTTTCTCTCATCTTACTTTTCACTGAGTGATGAACTAGAATCAGAAGTTTGAATTGAGACGTTGAAAGTAGTGAGAGATGAGAAAAGTAAAGTAAGAAGTGGAGAGTGAGACACCTCATTTCTCACATTTTATATATCTAACTTGAAAAACGACTGTATCATCTGATAACTTTGGGATTAGCGGATTTTCAGTCTCACAAAAATCGAAACGACACTTTGGTTTAGTTTCCTACGTTTCGGTCCTTGGTCTTGGTTTTACGAGAAACGGTGCAATCCCTGAGAAAGGCCAAAACTAAGGGCCTAAACGTAGGAAACTAAACCAATGTGTCGTTTCGATTTTTTTGAGACACAAAAGCCGTTAATCCCAAAGTTATTTCATATATTATTTCTAAATTTTCACCATTTACTTCTCATGTGAGAAGAATGAAATGAGTAGTCAGTGAGAAGTAAGATGTTTCACTTCTCACTTCTTACTCCTCATTTCTCATTTCTCATTTCTTACCTCGCACTTTTCAAATTTCACAGTGAAAAGAGAGAAATGTTAGTTAGAAGTGGATGTAAAAGTGAGTAGTGAGATGCCTCACTTCTCATTTATCACTTCTAATTTCATTCTTCTTACTTCTCACTTCTTAATTATGATTAGAGTAGAGTGGGGCAGTACATTTTCGGTAAGAGTACATTTTCGATTCTTTGAAGTTATAAAAAAGATGAACCAGCAGCGCTGCATCAGTTTGACAGGTATTCTGACCAACTATTGTCATGTGTAATTACTCTACATTTCTCATTTTTCACTTCTCACTTCACACGAAATTTACGTTCGTATGACCCAAAGGAAATTTTCGATCAATCAATATTTTCGGTTGTATAATCCGTTCAGCCAAACGACATTTTCGGCCAAATTCCGTCAAACGACTTTTTGGGCCAAATGTCCTGTTCAGCTAAACAATATTATTGGCCTTTTTCCATATGATTATTTCGGCCAAACAACTCAATAAGCCATATAACCAATTCGTCCGTATGTCGCTTTTGACGAAATTACATTTTCGACCAATCCACTTTCGGTCCAATAGTCATTTCTGCCAAACATTCAATCGATCAAATGATGGCTTTTGACCAAATAGCTTTCGGTTCTTCGATCCTTCCCTTGGCGAAAGTTCTCTAAAGACAGACAGTAGAATAAAACTAAGCAGGCCGGTTATGATGTGATTTTCACAAAAAACGGGCCCCGCTACCGGTTCGAGCTCAGTATCTCTAACAAAAACTTCTCAATCTTGCTAAGCATTGTTCCACATTCTCAGCAGATGTCGCCTTCATTAAGCCCGTACCTAGCTCACTCTTTTTCCAACTGTCAAATACTCACAAAGTTCGTCCAAAGAGATAGCAGACTAGTTCGATATTGTAATGGATTATGGGCAGCATAGTCAACTATTTGTCAGCATAACAAAGAGTGTACTGCTAGCTTTATATTAGAGTTTCCATTTCCCATCCATTTTCGGTGTCCCGGGATTCGATATGAAAGTTTTTGTATATCTCGGGAAAATTCTACGTTCATTGAAAACATTTCATCCAATGTTCAGAGGTAAGCTTCATATTTCAATAAGGTAAGATACAGGTGTTGACGCACATAAGAGCGATTGCTGGTTTTGATCACTCGGGTTTCGATGGGCTTAGGGAATGAATTCAATTACTTTGTCTTTAACAAATACACGGTTTATTGAGGACGGATGAACGGAATTCTGCCTTGGAGGACTGTGATTTGTAATACAAGATTGCCTTTACTTAACTTGATAAAACTGACAATTACAAACTGCAGAATTTAACTACGCGCGGACTATATCACAAACTGTATGTCACTTGGAGATAGAAGAAAAAGAGAACGTTATTTTTGGCAACCGACCCGGCAACGAAATAGGGACTATGATTGGAAACTCGGTACCTGGAATGTCAGGACCCTAAATGAACCTGGACGAATGAGCCTTCTGGCCCGTGAGCTGTAGAAGGTTGGAGTGAACGTGGCCGCTATTCAAGAAGTCCGATGGCCCAGATCCGGAGAACGTGAATTCCGAGCCGTGGACCCCACGACCAACACTGCATTCAAGTATAACCGTTGTCGGGGTGACAATGGGTCAAATGGGGGTGAGAATGGGTCACTGTTTCAACTACTTAGAATGCTTGTAGAATGAATTGAATGTATCTGAGGGCAAGAAGACTAAAATATAAGAGACCTTTTTGAACGATTTTGCTCTACGACCTCCAGGCTGCCGATGAGAGCGATGACCCATTCTCACCCCCCAGACCCATTGTCACCCCCGATGGCGGAACATCTATCACAGCGGCGGCAAAAAAGCAGAGCATGGAGTTGGTTTCGTAGTTGATGGACAATCAGATGAAGCGAGTGATGCGGTGGAAACCCATTAGCGAACGAATCTGTGTGTTGAGGATACAGGGCAAACTCTTCAATTACAGCCTAATCAACGTTTACGCACCGACAAACGATAAATCTGACGACGTGAAGGACACGTTCTATAATTGTCTTGATAAAGAGAGAGAGAGTGGAGAGTGCCCAAAGCATGACGTGAAAATTGTTATCGGAGACGCTAACGCTCAGGTCGGTAGAGAGGACTTTTTCCGTCCCATAATCGGTAGGGAGAGCCTTCACTCCGCTACCAATGACAACGGCCTACGGCTAGTAAATTTCGCTGCTGCCAGAGTAGTACCTAATTTGGACGAAAGAACATCCAATAGCACACCTGGAGACACCCAAATGGTGAAACTTGCAACTAGGTATATCATGTTCTGGTGGATGGACGCCATTTCTCGGATGTTATCGATGTGCGGACATTCAGAGGTCCGAACATTGACTCTGATCACTATCTCGTTGTCAGAAAATTTCGGTCACGGTTGTCAGCTGTATCGAACGAAAGATCACAGCGAACGATGCGTTACAATATCCAGCTATTGTCGGCGGAACAAGTTATTAGTGAGGCACAGGAAAAAATGGAGCAGAACGATATGCGGAGGTTCTATGAGTCTGTCAATGGCGTCTGGAGAAAGACAGCGCCATCTCCCGTCATGTGCAACGACCAACAAGGGAATTTGCTGACAGATAAAACCGAAGTGGCTGACAGGTGGAAGCAACACTTCGAGACTTTGCTGAATAGTGGAAGTGACGGTGCATCGGTGAACAGAATAAATATTAGCGACGATGGACAAGCTGTGAAGTCGCCTACACTAGATGAGGTTAAGAAAGCTGTTAAAGATCTGAAAAACAATAAAGCTGCGGGAAGGACCAGCTCCCGGCAGAACATCTCAAACATGGCAGTGAGCAGCTTTATGAAGTTCTGCACCATATTATGTCGAAAATATGGGAAGATGAGGAAATGCCTGCTAGCTGGTTGGACGGCATCATTTGCCCTCTTTTTAAGAAAGGGCACAGACTGAAGTGCGCCAATTACCGAGGAATAGCCCTCCTTAATTCGGCGTACAAAATTATGTCCCGTATTCTGTTCAGCAGATTGAGACCGCTTGAAAAGTCCTTCGTCGTCGAATACGAAGCAGGTTTTCGTGAGGGCTGATCAACGATGGATCAAATGTTTACTCTGAGACAAATCCTTGATAAATTCCGGGAGTACAACTTGCAGACACATCATCTGTTTATTGATTTCAAGGCGGCGTACGATTCTGTGAAACAGAATGAATTATGGCAAATTATGCTTGAATTATGCTTTTCCGGCGAAACTGATACGGCTGATTCGTATAACGTTGGACGGATCGAAATCAAGTGTAAGGGTTGTGGATGAAATATCGACGTCATTTGTTACCTTAGATGTATTAAAGCAGGGTGATGCACTCTCGAATCTACTGTTCAATATAGCGTTCGAGGGAGCGATTAGGAGAGCTGGTGTGCAAAGAAGCGGTACCACTATCACAAGATCGCATATGCTCCTGGGTTTTGCGGACGATATCAATATTTGAGAGAGAGACAGCGAGGATTGGACTCACGATCAATGGTCGCTGGCGATCATGGTCGCTGGCAATCAACGTGGGTTCATTAGTGGTGGTGGTAGCGAAATGGTGCTGGATGGTGAAAAATTTGAAGTGGCAGAAGAATTTGTGTATCTTGGAACATTAGTGCGGTGCGGTAATGATGTTACCCGCGAGGTGAAAAGGCGTATTACAGCTGCAAATAGGGCTTATTACGGACTTTGAAACCAGCTTAAATCCCGTAGGCTGCTGTATACTACTTTGATTCGGTGGCTTTATACGGTCATGAAACATGGACGTTAAAGGAGGCTGATCGGAGAGCTTTCGGAGTGTTTGAGCGTAAGGTGCTGCGGACAATACTCGGTGGTTAACAGGAGAACTGTATCTGGCGGCGTCGCATGAACCACGAATTGTACGAGGTGTATAAAGGGCTGGATATTATTAAGCTTATACAACACGGCAGACTACGGTGGGCTGGTCACATTGTTCGTATGCCGGAAGAACATCAAGCGAAGATAATATTTAGTAGAGATCCCAGGCTGCAGGCTTCGTGGAAGGCCTCGTACACGATGGCTTTTTGCAGTTGAAGAGGACCTGAGGGCGCTCAATGTTCAGGGCGACTGGAAGCGATTGGCGCAGGATCGAGTCCAGTAAAGAAGGATACTCCATTCGGCGTAGGTTCATTGAAGAGCTGTAGCCCATCAAGTATCAAGTAAGTACCAGGTAGTGTGCGTAGGTATGAGCTGCCGCAGCTGGATGAAGTGTTCGTCAAAAGACCGACATGGAGTGAGGGGAACTCTAGTATTGTTTTTTTTTCTGTGAGATTGTTCTCTCATCTCCAATATTTTCATGACTGATGCAAGGTATGGTGGATTCAGTTCATATGTTATGTTGGCTTAATGATTTTGTCCCGGGTATCCCGGGATTTTCGGGATTTCAAAAATAATATCTTGAGTATCCCCAATTTTCCTCTATCCCGGGATGGAAAGCATGTCCCGGGATGGAAACTCAATTGCTATTTTTTACCCGATACTCAACCGATTTATACAATTCTTGGATTTACAAATTTCCGATTTTCAAAATTCATCTAAGATGAGCTTCCACAAATTTATTTGGGAATCGCTCTAGGAAATCTTCATATCGGTGAATGTCACGGGGAAATCTCTGGAAAGATGTTTGTGGAGACTCCGTAGAAAATTCTCCCAAAACTATATATCATGGATGTCATTTAGAATTCCATCTGATTTATCCCCACCTCGCAGGAGTTATCTAAGCGATCTCTCGTTATTAGCCAGAGGTTTTTGGGGCCATGAAACTTGAGAGCTAATTAAACTATCCGAAGAAAATTTGGCATGTGGAAAGGGAGGATTCCAAATCAAACGAAATATAAATTTCTGTAAACTTGAGAACCAATCAAGCAAACGGAACAAAACTTTATTTATGGAGATTTGCTTAAGGCAAGAAATGTTTGTTTGGTTGGTCAACACCGCTTCGCTGGAGAATCGATTTATTGACAGTCTTCCAGATGAATTGCGAATGTAAAAAATCAGAGAATATATCAATCATAAGCGAGACGAAGTTCGTCGGGTCTGCTAGTTTATAAAAAATATTTCTACTTGCTTTGACTCTTGTTCTTTTCTTTATCTCATTTGACCATCAGTTTTCCACTGTTTTATCTTAGTTCCGTGTAGACTTTTCCTTTTACATTATTTTAAATTTTTATACCAGGAATAGAACACATATTAATGACTGTTAAGCTTTAAGCTGCCCGGCTGTTTTGGGAATGATTAAAATTATCCTTTCAAAATAAAAAAAATCCTTTCAAAATAAAAATAATGCGAATATGTACCGAATATGTCGCTTTCTGGACTAAACTGAACAAAACTGAAAAACTGCTGAATCGTGAAAATGTTATAACGATTTGGCAGGTATTTTATGTTTCTCATTTTACTATCAAAATTAATCAAATGATTCCTTCCGAATGTCTTCATAAAATCTACGAATCGAACCTGTAGATCCACAAATGTAGACGCCATATAAATCTCACTTCGCCACCATTCGATTCCGAAACTTAACCCATCTCAGCGCTTAACCCATCTCACTCTTTTTGGTGGAGGGTTTTGTTTGTTTGTTTGTTGGTCGGTTCGGTTCAGCGGTTTTCGGTATAGCCCTCCCATCCCACTAAAAAATCCCGCCCGTCCTGCTCCGAAAAATGTGCGAACCAAACTGGTTGCGCCACCATGACTTTTCGGTTGTTTACTTTGCCACCACTTTTGGATGTTGCCACCGCACCGCCGCCGTTGTTGTTGTTATTGTGGTAGTCGGTGTTGTTTGGCAAAGCACGAAAAACCGTAAAAACATTCCTTCCCGCCCCCCGTAAGTAGCAGGGGGAAGGAAAATAGTCGAGTGAGGGGGGTGGCAGCGAGGGTAAAATTTCGAACCAATGGAATTTTGCGCTGGCTGGATGGGCTTCGACTGGCTTGGCGGTGTGGTTCGAAAGTCAGTTAGTCAGTGAAAGTTCAACAGTTTAGCAGGAGCCTCTTCAAACATCAAAGAAACGTGCTCAAGCGGCAGTTGATGGTGTTCGTCGTCGTCGTCGACGGCGCAGTCTTCTACTGACAGAGGTGGGGATGATGGCGATACCCGCGCGATTACTAAGTGCTCTTCGGTCCTAATAGGATCGCACAATCGACTTGAACTGTCTTGGATATGGGGGTTCGGAAAGTCTTTAGGCTTCCATTTGCAGGACGGCACGTACCGATTGAAACGAATATTAGAAAATGGATTTTCAGCTCAAGTGTTGCGGAAACGTGTAGTCATCATAGTAGGATCTTGGTCAAACTTCTTAAAAAATACCCAATTTTATAGAGCTACGAAATTACTCCACGAAACGCATAACTTTGAGAGCCTTTTGGTGTTACTGAAAAGTTTCAATTCTAAGAAGTGACTACATGCGACGCAAAGTACATATTTGAATGACTGATTATTGAAACGAAACATTTGCACCAACACTCCAGCACCTGTTGTTGGGTGTTGATTTCATATCTGCAAAGCTTCTCAATTATCCACCGCTCGGTGTTAAGGGGGGATTACCAACGGTGAAATTGCGGTGTTTTGGTCCGAGCTGAGAAGGGTCGATTGCAGCGCGCGATACACCCTTTGAGTAGAAATTACAAGCTAATCCCACCTCTTCACCGTCCATTTGTCAAAGTACATCATCCCTAAAATTGATTCCCATTTCAACCCCGGAGGGTGAAGGTCCAACCACTCAGTCAGTCAGTGCCGGGCGAGGGTCACGCTTCCCGAACCCATCTCATGGGGTTATTTATCCCGCAGACGTGGGCCCACATTCAAGCGAAAGGCCCGAGCACGCGGTGAGAAGACGAAGAGCACGGCGCAGTGCGGCGCGGCGGCAGGAAACAAACCACTACCGGTCTAATCCTTTCGCATATATACAACCCATTTCTTCGCCCGAAACTGGCAATCACCGAGGGACGGACAACTGCTGTGTTTGAGCACCCGCTTTGCTCGGCGGCGGCAGAGGACAAAATAACGAATATTATTGCTCCGGGACTAGTTTCTTGCGACTTAAGCCACCCGATGAATGAATGTTTGAGCATAAACATACACAGCTCGGGCGGATGGCCACCAGTTGGCATTGCCGAGATAGACACCCCCGTACCCCCACCGGAGCCAGCCCGTCGTCGACGGTCCGCCAGCTGGAGTAACATAAACCATTGAATAATTTAAGCTTCTTATAAGGATTAATGATACCGACCGACCAACCAACCGACGACGAGTGGCAATCGTCCGAGGCAGTGGAAAAATAGAGCACGCACGGTGGGAAATGGCTCCTCGGGAGTCGGAACAATTTCCGGAATTCAGCTAAACCCATTGTGCGGTGCCTTAACAGAACTCAACAACTATTTGTGTTTTTTTTTCCTTCTTGACTGGGTGTGTGGTCGAAGTGGTTTCTGTTTTGTATAGTTAGAGGCTCTTAGACTAACTTAGAGCGTCTGGCATCATACAGTATTCAAATTCAGGGAAGTATTCGAGTTAAATGTGTTTCTGTTCCATAAATAATAATAAATGCGTTATTAATAACGAATATTTTAGGTACAGCATCACGCGAGTTTCTGTTACAAGAACTCCGGAATACATCCGCGCATCAGATTCTAAAGAATTTTAGTCAAGTTTACTATGAGTTTAAATCCGAATGTAATACAAATCCGGTCGGGGACAAGATCGCATTCATGGTCGACAAGGTGAGTCGGAGGTGAGTCACATGATTGTGCTGTTTGTGATCCAACAAACAATTCCGAGTAGTACATGGTTCAATGCCAAAATTGTGACAGCTGGCACCACGTTATCTGTGTTCAACTCGGTCACGGTACGCTCTTTCAGTTTTGTATCTGTGGTGTGAAAACTGGAAGAAATTCGGGAACCAGAATCGAGACTAATCATCCAGCGTTAGGTCCAAATGAATCGTGAACTGCAGCGATTGCAACTGCAGGCTACTCGAAGATTTGGAAAGGGAGCGAATTGAGAAAGAAAGGGGTTTGAACGGAAGGGAGCTTTTTGAGAAGCTAGAGCATGATAAATAGCGTAATCGCTCGAAAACACGAACTACTGAACCACTAGGGGGATAAAGAAGACTGTACGCAGTATCCGAAGCTGCCTACGAAGTGCACTACAAACGGAGGATTGGGCGAGGCAGATGAAAGCGGCGGATTGCATTTCATCCTTCATGCCGTTAAGCAGGCACCTGAGCTACTGTATATGAATGCTAACCGCTCGAAGGATAATGGCTAAAAAACCTACAGGAAGTGATGCATCCTTCTTCAACGCCAATTAGGATTATTCCATCCATATTTTCACTACCAACTCCCAGCTAGCAACCAGTCAGGAAAGGATAGCAATGAGACCAGAAGTGATATCGATCGCACGGACCTTAGGAAGCACCACAATCAATGATGAGCCAGACGAGTCTCATGAAGGTGCCGTTAATGGCGCCTCACTGTTACAAACGCGGGAATGTGGAAACTGCTGGTGCGCTCAAGAGCAGAATGTTCTTCAACTGAAAAATCAAATCGAATCGGGGCAGAAAGCTCTTCAAGAAATCTGTTGGCGAAACATTAGTTTGACATCGATTCAAGGCGCAAGCGTAAGATGGAGAAGGTTCGTTTGACTGAAAGTCAACCGGTCGAAAATCATTGGACCTAATGCCACGAGGAAGGCCGTTAGGCCAAAAGCCACCGCAGTGGCCACCGAAGGCCACTAGACCGAAGATTGTTTGGGCAAATATACAATTTGGTTAAACAAACCATTAGGAAGAAACCCATCTGGCCGAAAAAGCCATTTTGTCGAACGAGTCAAATGTTCGTTTGGCAAAGAAGACCATTTGGCCGAAGAGGTCATATGACCGGAAGTGACGTTTAGCCGATCAAGTTATTTTACTAAAAATGTCGATTGACCAAACAATAAAAATTAGCAGAAAATGCTGTTTCACGTGTCAGTTCTCGCTCCTTGATTCTCACTTCACACTTCTCGCTGTGAACAGTTAAAGTGAGTCGTGTGAAATACGAAGTGGAAAGTGATGAGTGAAAAAGGCCAAATAGCCCTTTCTGCTAATCGACCATTTTGTTTAAATGGCATATTCGGCTAAATAGTTAAATGACCCTTTCTGCCAAACAACTATTTCGATCAAACGACTTTTTCGACAAATGGCTCTTTCAGCCAAACGACATTTTCGACTGTCTGACCCGTTCGGCTAAAAGAGCATTTTTGGACAAACTTTTTTGGGTCGCTCGATCGAACTTTTTGACCACACGACTTTTTCGGCCAAATTACCAAATCAGCCATAGTTTCGACCATATGTCGCTTTTAGCCCAATAACCGATTCGGCCAAACGTTCAATATGGACAAGCGGAATTCGGCCAAATAGCCACTCGACTCTTCTCCTTGAAGTGCTTTGGCAAAAATGGCCATTTTACCGCCAAAAACCGTTTGGCGAAATGGTCGTTTGGTAATATGGAAGAAGATTTAATTTGGCAGAACAGTAGTTAATGTGAAAAGTGATTAACAATACTTGAAAAGTGAGCAATTAGAGATGTGAGGTGAGAAATTAAAAAAAGAGAGATGCAAAATAAGAAATTAGAAATGAAGAGGAAAAAATGAGATGCGAAAAGTAGGGCTTCTCCCATCTTACTCCCTTCTAACTCCTTATTTCTCATTTCATACTTCCATATTTTCGCAATGAGATGCGATAAATGAAGAGTGGGATGTGAGAAGCGAACGGACTCACTCCTCAATTCTTGCTGTAAAAATTTAAGTGTGAGAAATAAGAGATCAAAAGTGAGGAATTAGTGGGAAGTGAAACGTTCATTTTCTCACTCCTTTTTACTCACTCCTCATTTCTCACCACTCACTTCGTACTTCTCACTTTTTACAGTGAGAATTGAGAAGAGACAATTGATACGTCTTTCTCCTCACATTCTATTTCTCATAACTCTTTTCTCATTTTTCACCGCTCTTTTCTTACTTCCCACTTTGCAATTAACATATGAGTAATTCTCGCTGAGACCAGGACACTATTTGCACGAGCTTCTAAACTTATGTTCATTCGAAAATTTTGGCGTGTATAATAAGGATCTAAGTTATTTTTTTTTTTTCAGAAAGATGAAACCCTCGTTAGTTATACACGAAATCACCTTTATGGACTCCTCGATTTTGGACAATTCTTGACTCATCAAAACTGTCATAACTCCAACATTTCTCAACCGATATTATAGTTCAGCATATCGTTGGAAAGAGGTACAGTGTTTCTTCAATTTGCAAGAATAAAAAGGAAAGCATCCATATTGAACGCTATCTGCCGCTATCTTGGATTTATTTTGACGTAAACTACGTCTAAGGGGAAGACTCGGATACAGGGTGACAAATGAAAATTTCCAAATTCGAGACCGTCACGAAATCATGTAAGATTTTGAACTTTAATAGCGCCTTTATCTTCCGATGGATTTTTGAGATTTATATATCAATCGACTCGAAAATTCTCTACCAATTTGTCAATTATATTGAAACTTTGGGTAATGAACGTGAAAATAGGGTATCGGATCATTCTGGCAGCACCCCCTTTTCTTGTCCGCAAGAGTCTCGTTTCGGTCGTCGCCGTTCAGTGCGGTTGGCTTTTGGACTCTGCTTTTTGTGCGGTGTTTCGCACAAAAAGTAGAACAATGGAGCCGGACCAGTGACAGCGGTCGAAACAAATGTAACAAAAATGCATAATGTAGTGCATGGTGTATAAAAAGTGATGCAGATAGGGGCATGTTTGTGCAGGCATGAGACGATCAATTGTTATCAATGCCAATGCCCTTGCTAGTAATGCAATCATCGCAATGTAATTGCACAAACATGTTTATATTAAAAAACGACTTTGGAAAAATGTTGAGCTTTTTTTTTTGCAAACTGAAAACTAATAAGGCCGTTACACATATTTATTAAAAATTATGGTCTACGCAAGGTCAAGGTCTACTGGTCTCCGCAAAGTCAAGGGGGAGGGGGTAATCTTCTTCTTCTTCTACTGAATCGAGCGGCGTGAAAATTTGAATGCAGAGGTTTTTGGGCCGGGGAAGGTTCTTAAGATGGTTCGAGACCCCTCTCCTCTTTGAAACCTGGCTCCTATACAAATGAAACAACAATTTCATCATAACTCGAGATCAAGCAAATGGAACCAAATCTGGCGTGTGGAGGTTTTGGAAGGAAAGATATGTTTCTGTGATGGTTTGCAACGCCTCCCCCTTATGGAAAAGAGGGCTCCCATACAAATGAACCAAAAATTTCTGAGTAACTCGAGAACTAATCAGAGAATAAATCAATTTTAGACGAAACAAAGTTCGTCGGGTCTGCTAGTATAAAATAAATAATAAAATGGAAAAAAAATAAATAAAAAAACTCGGATTTATTAAAGAATGTTTTGAAAGTTCTCAAAATTTACCGGAATTTTTTTTTGTTGCCCCTCAAATTGTTATTTTTGAGCAAAACAATCCAAGGGGGGGGGGAGAAATATTTAAAAAAAATATTTATATCGGCCTAATAATATTTTGTCCAATTAGATGCGCGCCTGAATCAGAAGGATTTAATATTTTTATTATACGTGGGTGCAATCATGCGGTACTTATTGTACACGACAAAAGCTCGAAGAACGCATACGTTCTTGAAGCGGGCTATATGAGTTACAATAAAGCTATCACCTTCTTGCTCCCTGATTCAAAAGTCTTGCAATGATGTTAATAAAATGGTTGCACGAATATTTTATCCATTTTATTCATAGTGACACTCAGTGCTGGTAGAATCATACTCAAACCTGAATCATCGAGGTTTCATGCACGAGCTAACTCGCCTGCGATTCTGTAGGGGGAGCATCGCATCGCTTCGCTCACTCACCACAAAATGATTTCTCGCGTCAAAACGCAATCGAGGCGTATGTTTTGTTTATATATTCAATTATTGCCATAAACACATAAATATCATGCAATGATGCAAATTGCGATTCGAATCATGAGCAAATCTCTGGGTCATCATTCTGATGGGATTTGACTCACGCATAGTTTGAATCGCCGATGAGATTTGAGATTTTGAGATTTTACCAACACTGGTGACACTGCTAGACAGTTTGCATAGTACATTTTTTAAACAATTGTCGTATCCAACAATTTTCATATCTTAAGATACGCTAGTTTTGTTCGATACCAGTGACATAAGTAATCAAATAAATTTTCTAAAATATTCATACATGATGGCACTACAATCCTCATTGAACAAATCTGCCTTACGTAGTTTACGTTGGGCGGTTGTGTCTTGTACATAACCCTTCTGATTTTTTAAATGTATTTTTTCCGCAAAGCTCACAACCACTGATTTTGAATATTAATACATCGATGGGAAGCTTAACTTATATTGTGCTTTGTGTTAGATTATTTTGAGCTTATTTTTTTCTTATTTTATTGAGGACACACTTTTCCTCTTACCTACCTGATCTCTAAGAGAAATGTTGGAGTTATGACAGTTTTGGTGAATTAGGAATTGATTAAAAGCGAGGAGTCTATAAAAGTGATTTCGTGTATAACTAACGAGGGGTTCATCTTTCCTTAATCCTTAATATACTCGTCAAAAGCTTTCGAATTAACATAAATTTAGGCATTTCTAAGAACCTCGTGCAAATAGTGGCCCGGACTCAGCGAGAATTACTCATAACCTTTTCACACTATTCACATTAACTAATATTCAGTCCAATTACTGTTATGTCAAAGGACATTTTCGGCCATATGATCCATTCGGCCAAATGACTCTTTCTGTCAAACGACCATTTCTGCTGAATGGCATGTTCGATTTGAATACATTTTTGGCCTTTTTTAAACGACCATTTCGGTCAAACGGCGCATTCGGCCAAACGACCTGTTCTGCCAAACAACTTTTTCGTCCTAATGACCAGTTTGGATGAACGACCGTTATCCGATTTGACAAATTAACATTTTTAGCCAAATAACTTTCGGCATATTGGTTTGTTCGGTCAAACGGCATAATCAGCCAAATGGTTTTCTGCCAAATGGACCTTCCCCTTTCCTTCTTTCTTTATTTCTTAGTCCTTTTCCTTTACCCTACTTCGTTATCCTTCTTCCTTCCCCTTCTTCCTTTTTTCTTTTTCTTTCTTGCTTCTTCTGTCGCCCTTCTTAATTTTTTCTTCGTCCTTCTGCTTTTACCTTTTGCCCCTTTCAATTTTCTTCTTTTCGGCCACTTGTTTATTCGACCTTTAGTCCTTTCGTCCTTTTGTCATAGATTCACATTTGGGTTGCTTTTACGAACGGCAAATAAGTTCCTGCCTTCATTATTTAGTTTACTACCTGGCCCTTCGAACTTCGTCTCATCCAAAATCAAATGACTTGCACAAATGTTGACCCTAGAAAAACCTTTTTCTTAAGAGAGACAATGCAAAAATGTGTACATTTAAATGTTGTTGGAACTCATATAGAACCACAATAGAAACATTTCTTGTCTTCAAAAGACGCATGCCAAATTTTGCTTAATCTGCTTGATAAGTTCTCGAGTTATGCAGAAATGTGGTTGGATTATGACTATGAATTGAGTAGTTCGATTTTCGGATTGGCTATCAGTCATGAATAATGGCGTTAACAATTTTATTTCATCGACGACGTTTCGATCCAGGGATGTGATCTTGCCATCGAGCCCTGAAGAAGATAACATCCCTGGATCGAAACGTCGGCGATGAAATGAAATTGTCAACGCTATTATTCATGACTGATAGCCAACCCGAAAATCGATATGCAGAAATGTTTTATTTATATGATAGCCCCTCCTTTATTGGAAGGGAAGGGGTCTCAAACCACCAGACACATTTTTCTTTCCTTCAATAATCTCCGCATGCCAAGTAAGGTGCCATTTGGCTCAGTGGTTTTCGAGATAGGCAGCAACTTCTGTTTCATCAGTATGGAAAGCAAGACACGATCGCAAGGTAGCCGTTGGACAACGTAAGGCAAACGTTGCGATTTATTTTTCTGCCATCACTAAGCGATTGTGTTTTGTACTTTGAAGAAATTTCTTGCCGGATCTGCTTTCTCTTGAAAGAAGAAGCGAATTATTTTCAATGGTGCGTCCTCTCAATAACAAACAGCAGTAGAACCAAATCAGAATCTTGAGAGAAAATTTCACTTAACTGCTAGTGATGCCATCCGGCCATTCAAATTAATATCTCCAGCTCTGATGCGTGCTCGTGATTCTGCTATTAACGGAAATTTTCGACCATGTCCAAGCGACTATGATTTGCTATTTGAAGGAAATTTACCTCAGCTCAACCATCTCTTTTATAAAATTGTGGTCCTGAAGAGATTTCAGATGGCGTGCTTGACCACCTTGTTCGGCAACAGGAGGCAACCGCCGGTCTGAATCATTCTGCTAAATATTGTTGAACTTGTGTTAGTGCGTCAGACGGCAAGCTTTCCGCTTCGGCTGCCTTCTTGTCTTCGTTTTCTTTTTGCTGCCAAGTCGCCGTCAGCTTTGGTGCCATGCATCGCTTTGTTTCGTTTCGGTCCGGACCGGTGCAGCCCATTCTGTTCAGCGCGTGTAGTAAATGACTAACTCGCGGCTGGAGCTGCTTCTTTTACACACAAAAAAATCTTGCGGTGGATCACAACGCCCGTAGCTTACATCGATCTGATGTCCATGTTGGGAATGCATGAGTTTTCGAATCAATTGATATATAAACATCCAAATTCCATCAAAAGATAAAGGCACTAGTAACGTTCAAAATCATGATTTCGCGACGGTCCCCAATTTTAGATTCTGATTTGACACCCAGTACTAAAGGCAAAAAGAGGGGGTCTCCAAAAATCACTGAAACATGCCATTCACGTGCCAAATTTGATTCCATTTACTTAATTTGTTCTCGAGTTATGCAGAAATTACTGCTACATGAAAATATCGATTCTCCGTATTTTTTTACATAAGCGTCATCTGATTTTCCACTCCTTACTGCGGAAAGTGAGAAGCATATTACGGCTGTGGTCCCCAATGTTTTGGTTGATCTGGGAACATTTGTTATTACACCAGAAATTGTTGTAATGGCGGCAAAGAAACTGAAATGCTAATTTTCCCCGGGACCGGATGGTCTACCCGCAGTAGTGCTTCGGTGCTGCGTCAATAACTTGGCCGAACCGTTATGTGAAATTTTTAATCGATCCTTTGAACAAGCAAAGTTTCCCAGTGTATGGAAGCAATCGCCCCATTTTTAAGGATGGTGATCGACGGAATGTTACGAATTATCGCGGAATAACAAATAACAAATATGCATCGTCAAAACTTTTTGAAATTATTGTGAGTGGTGCTCTATAGGATCGAGCTAAGAATTATATTTCCTTTGATCAGCACGGATTTATGCCAGGTAGATCTGTAAAAACGAATCTGATCAACTTCACCTCAAACTGCATTGCTAGTATGGAGATTACAGCACAAATGGACGTTATCTACACCGATTTGAAAGCAGCGTTTGACAAAATTGATCACACAATCCTTCTGTGCAAGTTATCTTGCCTTGGTGTATCTTCTTGGTGTGTAGTGTCATGGTTCAGTTCCTATCTGTCTGAACGAGTTTTGGGTGAAGCTCGACAACAGTATTTCATCAGCGTTCTCCAATAAATCTGGAGTCTCACAAGGCAGTAATCTGAGACCGTTATTGTTCATGCTCTTCTTCAACGATGTCGCGTTGATTTTGGGAGCTGACTGCAAACTAGTGTATGCTAACGATTTAAAGCTGTATCTTGTTGTGAATTCCGTTGAGGATTGTTGGCGTCTACAAAGTCTTCTAGATCAGTTTTTCGAGTGGTGCCATAGAAACAAGCTTGTAATCAATGTTGCCAAGTGTCGTGTCATCACGTTCCATCGAATTCTGAATCCCATCCGCTTCGACTACAATATCGCAGGTGAAATTCTGGCAAGAGTTAACCATGTGTGTGACCTGGGCGTACAGCTGGATGCAAAATTATTGTTTGATTTACAGCGTTCAACGATCGTGTCACAAGCCACTAGAAGACTGGGATTTATATTCAAAATATCCAAAGATTTTAATGACCCGCACTGTTTGAAAGCATATACTACCGCATCAAGTTTCGCGATGCCTCCGAATTGAACGTGTGCAGAAGCGCTTCATTCGCCAAGCGCTGCGAGATTTACCTTGGCGAGATCCAGTAAATTTGCCACCTTATCCGGACAGATGTCGACTACTGGAAATCGAAACATTACAACCCCGGAGGAAAATACAACAGGCGTTGCTTATTGCTAAGCTGATAAACGGTGAGATCGATGCCCCAGGACTCCGATCGATGCTAAGCTTCCGTATACCGTGTAGAAATTTGCGGCATTCTACATTGCTTGTGCCCAATTTCCACAAGACTTCAATGAGCTATCCAGTCGTTTTTCCGATAGATTAAGAAGATCAAATGTATTTTTATAAGGAGTTGTCCATGTAGACTTAAAGATCCGATGCACATAAGAAAATAAAATAAAAAAATTAAAAATAAATAAAAAATAAGATACAAGAAACCAGGAGTTAGAAGTGACGTCTCACTTCTCACTCCTCGTTCTTACTCCACATTTCTTGTTTTTTTTTATAATGAGAATTGTTGTTTCTTTTCCATTTTTCATTCTTCATTTTCGAAATATCTCACTTCTTAACTATGATTAATAAATTCATATTTTCAAAATTACTATAAGTCGACCAAACCACATTTTTTGCCATTCGTTTAGCAAGCATTTACGGTCGTACGATCCGTTCCCTAGCAGCACAATTCAGATCGATTTGGTTGCAGCAACTCCAATGTGACTGGATTTGGTCGCATATGAGTCACCGTGACTGATATGTAACAAATGCGCTACTCGGGTTCGCCCAACTAACAATTTTGGCTGTATGATCCGTTCCTCCAAATGACAATTTCGGTGAAACGGCATTCACGGCCAAACAATATTTTCGGCCGTTTAACTCGCTTTTCGGTCAAATGACCCATTAGACCAAATAACTTTGTCGATCCGTTTGTCTCGTTTGGCCCTACCGAGAAATATTAGTGATCAAAAGAGGAGATTTAGTACTCGTAGTCGAAGTAAACGTTAAGAATCGGTGGCTACGAAGTATAAAAGTCTCAACCTTCTGTGGTTAATCCATTATGAAGTTGTGATGCCTTTCTCGTGCTTTATTCAAAATGTATTTTAGTAAATATTTCAGTAAAAAAATTTCTTCATATATATTTTTTCAACTACTTCACTAGACTGATTTTTATTTAAATTTAATCATAGTTCATCACTTCATGTTTCCATAACTTTCGAGTCCATAGAGTACTTAGCAATCTGTCCCATTTTTCGATATCTTGTCGAATACAACTTGTTGTCAGCAAATCGATTAACGAATGATTTACAGTCAAATTGAACTTGAAAAGCGAAGTATCGAACATTTAGAGATTCCCGTCAATGAGGGCCGTCGGTGCTTTAAATTTAAACCAATAAGACATATGTCAAAAACTTTTCAATGTCCATCAAAATCAAGCTCTAATGTTTAAAAAATATTTTACTGTCACTTTTGATTTAAATTTTATTTCAATTCGGGATTTAGAATAAAGTCTATTTATTCACAGAATAAATAGAAGGCATGATGTAGAATCAATCGATTCAGCGAAAAAGTTGTTCAAAGCCTTACAACATTTTTCCTAATAAAAAAAAGAAGGAAACGAATATACAACGATTCGATTGGTCTATTCATTCTCAAGTGATGAGCAGCCATACGAACATCAACTTTGTTTCTTATATATAGATAAATAAATTTCAGGCGAAGATTTAATTTTCGCATCGCTGGCCCTCTTTTTTCCCGCCGTGCAACTCAATAACTGCAACAATCGTCACCAATCCTCTCGAATGGCAGGAATGAGTGCTGCAGCGTTGTTCGGTGACTTGGCTCGAACTCCGAACTGTACTCAGCAGACATACACACATGCCCACCGCAAACACTCGTATCGCAAACTTCGAGTGAGCTCAAGTCTTAGTTTCTACACCGCAAACCCCACAACCGAACAAACCTCGTTGTTGCCGTTTGTTGGAGCAAGGAAAGTGATAGCCTCGTTTGGGTCGTAAAAACTCATAACTTTTTGAACCGCCGCCGCACCACCACCGACCGTCCCATGCATCCAATATCCTTCGCACCTTCTTCCCGTCACGTTGACGCGCGTACACACCACCGTATCCGGCAGTGTGGTACCTATCTACGGTGGAATAAATACTCCCATTCATCCGGATTCGAGGCGATTTTGGCCAGGGAAAAAAGACCCACCCGGCTTAGGAAGTTTGGCAATCCATTAAAAATTCATAAAATTTTATCGCAACTTTTCATGCATGTTTCAAAGATAAATTTATTGCCGCAGACGATGGCCAGCTTGGGGGTCATTTAGTAATCGCGTGGCCCTAAAACGCCATGGTGGATGAATTTTATTTAAGGAAGTTACTTCCATTACTGCGTGATAACAAGAATTCAACTGAGCTTAAAAAGGTACCAAATTTGGTGATTTATGGAAGGTCCACCGTAGCCCGACTTCCGCTTTTTGTTGGAGCCAATTGTCCGACCGAAAAAAAAATTAAACGAAGCATTTAATCGGCACCAGTGCCGAGACAAACTTTTTCCGAGAGCCCGAATTTGCACATTTGATTGAAAGACACCCGACCGAAGCGCCAAATAGCGAACTATCAAATTAGCCACTTTTCGCCCTCGTCCAGCGGCACCCACACAAGACTGTCAATTACGGAGGGGCCTTTGATGTGCAGACGGACGGGATTCACAGAGCCCAGGGCGAACGAGTGCGAACGAGCGAGCTAGGCACAATCGATCGAGGGGTTGTTGGTTGGTAATGTGATTGCCGTTTGGTACCGAGTGGATTTCGATTTCTCTTTTTAATTACGCGAAATCAAAGGGCAACCCCGGCGATGTAGGAGGTGTCAATCTTTCGTGAGTGGTGTTGAGTTTTTTTTGCGCTTCGGTATCTCGCACTGGATGTGTGACGGGTGCCAATGGTTGCGATTGATGTTCTTCGAATTTAGATTTTTTCTATCATTCAGATGGAGAACGTGTTTTGCTGTGATCTTCGCTCGAAAGATTCAATTGATCCACGCTGACAGACAGCTTGTAAAGTTGGTAGACATTGCTGGTACTTACAAACAAATTTGAAATGATGACGATGTGCATAGGTTTTGTGTCGATCGGAAAATGCTATCACAACAGATGCTAAAAACACAGCATTTTATCGATTTGTCGAACGGTACCAATGTTAATGGAAAGTCAATTTAAATACAACATGATTATTGCAAAATAAAACCCTCAATGGCACATTTATCGAAAAAAGGATTTCAAATTGAAGGGCTCGAAATTCGTCATCAGGTGGCAGCCGCATCAAATGCGATTCCAACTTTGCCGCGATTTGCATATTTTATGCCTTGCTAAGTGCGAGAACTGATGCGAAATTCGAAATTGATTTCTGGTGCACTGACTGTTGCTCCGCTCGCTACCTCGTACCCCATTCCCGTGATCCACTCGAAATTTGCATCGTTCGCGTAACGCTCGGGCAGTGTCAGATGGAGGTGCTTCCTCTATTTTTTTCCCCCGGTCCGTTTTGTTTCCACGCTGCAACTGAAAGAGAGCGCGATTCCGGGAACACTCTGTGTGTGTACTGCCGGCGCGCCATAATGTTCCGAGCCAGCGCGCGCTGCTGTCAGCGAATGGTTCCTTTCCGGTTGGATGATCCGGATGGTTGAATTTTTATCTTCTGCGATGCAGTTTTTTCTATCGTGAATTCTCTCTCGGCTTCTGTTTCCGATGCAGTTGAGTTTTTTTTATGTCGGTGGTGATGCGATTGCCTGTAGATTAAATACGCGACGGAAATCGAACCGACTCGAGAGTTGTGCTCCGGATAGACACCCGACCGGTATGGAAATCAAATATTGGATTAATTTGACTTTGTAACTGGGAAATGAAAACTGAAAAAAAGTGAAAGCGATGCTAATTAGGAGCAGCTAAAAAGCGGGTTACTGTCGGATGATCCGATTATTAAAGAAAGCAGAAAGCTTGCAACAATTTTCCGTGACATCTGTTGCTCCCAGAACGACCTTAATCGAGTACTCATTCGACGTGAGCCATTAAACTCTGCGAATGAATACACGTCTCTTAACGAGCTGAGCACACCGCGCGGTGGAGGTCGGCCATAAACCACTCACCTTGACGACCCTCACCCAGCCTCGGATACTCAAAACCAACCCATCCGGCAGATAGCCGACGCGTAATGAAATGATAAAATGCGATAGAATTGAAGAGCCCCATCGCCCGTGGCCATAATCATGACCATAATCTCGTTCGGGCTAAAGTTCGCCAGCCCCCTTCTGATACAGTCAGTGGGTAAGCAAGAGAAAGGGGGAGGGGAGTTATATATGCGCTCATAAAACCCCCCAGCCTGACTCACTCTCAGCCTGCCATATTGATATGATACTGACGACGACGCCGCCGTTGTCACTGCTTAGCTTCTGTGGTATCCGATTCGGTTGCAACCGCCCCCCATAGCCAAGCCGCCCAACGAAATGAGCTGCCAGAAAAGTCATCAAAATCGTTAAAAACCAACCCCCGGACCAGATAAGGGAATGTCTTTTTCTTCTCCTGGTGCAGGGGAGGAGAAAGGTTCCGACGATGAGCGGTGCAGCGTGTGTGTGTGACTGGATTGTGGGGGGGCCATCATAATCTTTAATCCATTTTTTCTCTCTCCCCAGTTGCTTTGCCAGTTAACGCCCCCGAATGAGGGCAGTTTGTATGCCAAACGAAATAGCCGAAAACGGGGGCGGAAGTGCGGTTGGTTATGACTCCTAGGTGTGGGTCGTGGTACCTACGGGGCGGAACGAGGCGCGGGAGGTGTTGATGGGTTCTTCTGTGCGAAAATAAAACCAAACGTGTGCGCAATAAAAGTGAGTGTTAAATGAGCCGGAATGAAGGGCAGAAGGCATCCCCATATGACTCTGGGGCATGCGAGGATCTGAGGTGGGTTGTTCTGGGTTTGGTTGTTTTAAAGGTAAGTGTCTTCATTCAAGTGATGTCTGGTAGATGTGATTGGACTCATAATCCGAAGTGTCATAAATAAGATATTTTCGTATGCAGCTGTAAGTTGCAATTAATAAAACGCAATGAAGGTATTTAATACGTTTGGCAAAATTTTACTTATCATGAAAACTGCCGGTCAATAGGCCCTTCTTATGCAATCAAAATAAATTCTACATGCGCTCATTTGCTCAAACTAGTTGTACTTCATGCTTCCAAACTAGTTGTTTATCACCAAGCATGTCATTAGAAAACATGTCATCAGAAGTGTTTTTTTCACTTAATCACTCTTTCAGCCGATCTTTTCTTTAAATCTTTATTAAGGAGACAATCAGCCCTGGGCTGGCTCGTCTCCGAGTCCGATCTTATTTTTCGCAACCAAGTGTTGTCCGAATTGATGCTCTTTGAAAACCTATGAGAATATCTGAATATCTGGTTATCTCAATATAATAGTAATTATTTTCATGAATTTGTTTTTTTTCTACTGATGTATAAATTAATTAAAGATATTCGACTACGTAACCTAATCGAAGTATTACCTGTTTTTAATAATCAATTATACATACATACATACATACATACATACATCATATTGAATACAAATCGTTTCATCGGAACTCACCTGAAAAATAGAAAGAAAAAAAATGCATTAAACTTCAGTTAACAGGTATAAGCTAAATATTTTACGGTATTATAGAGAAGATAATTGAACAATAAATGAAGGAGCATGGACATGAGCATGATTGGCCGCTCATGAATGCTACTTCATTATTGCTTCATAGCGTATGATACTCGGGTTCAGTAAACATCCTCAATCTGGGAATACTGCTAGCTGATTCTATATTCAATGTAAGGCAATACTGGCGCCGGTCGCGTACGGGCGAATTTGTTGTAATGAAACTCGATTGGATGGAAGCCAAGGAGCCCTCTGCACTCTCGTGAGTAATCATTGGGAGCAGAGGTCTGCACCACCGCCACCGCCGATAGTTTTTGGCATTACGACGTCGCATCGCCGACATTTCTTTTCGCCACTGCTGATTAATAATTTTCCACGGCGATTCAAATTTGTAGAAGCTCGCAGAATTATTGGTGGGAATTCCAAAGAATTTCTCGTTGATATTAGGAAAAGTAAAAATATAGCTCGCGTTGAAATCCAAAGCATTTCATTTGTAGCATTGTAGCATTTTGCATACCCTAGCCAATTTTCGTAAAATTTTTTAAAAATTTTTTATTTTGTTTATAAATTTGGAAAATTCCGAGAAAATTTCAAAGAATTATCAAAAAAAAAAAATCAAAAAAATGTATGCTAGCAAATTTTGAACATCGAACTCAAAATAATTTCTATGGAATTTCCGAATATATATGAACGGTCTAGCCATTTGATCGAAAACTACAAGGCTGAAATTTGTTTGGTCAAATACATATGATATTTGGCCGAATGAACCAAACATTCCATTTGGCCGATAGATTCGTTCCCGGGCAGAAGCCATAAACTTGAACACGATATGGACTTGATATAAGCAGTAGTGGTGGAAATCTATGAACCTTGCTCACAAAACGAGAAGTAGCCAATGCAAAATACTCGCAAACACTTATTTTGCCTTTTTTGCCTACCTACTACTCGCAGAGAAAACAGAAAAACGAACCCCGAAAAATGTTCGTGAAGCTTCGCGAGTCATTCGGGTTGATTTGCAAAATGTCATAAAACAACCTCGGACCATGTTTATCACGGATGTTCGAGCAAGAACACATTTCGGGACTGATTTGCGATTTGGGCGTAACTTATTTTGTAAACAAACATTGGAAGGCGAATCCTTGCAAAAGCAAGCATTTACTGAGAAATTAGTTATGGAATTAGTTTTGGAGAAAAACGCTAACAAGCAAAAATAACAAAAATTTGCACCGAAATATCATAAAAATATCAGGTTTTGCCCTTAACAAGAACTTAGCAATATCTTGAGCTATTAGTTTGTTCTTGTTAATAGCAAAACCTGATTTTTAATGATATTTCGGTGCAAATTTTTGTTAGTTCCACTTGTTATACCCAGGTAGAAGAAAACAGCAAAATAATATCAAATTTTGCTATTAATATATGAATAACTGAATAGCAAAATATGATATTAGTTTGTTTGATATAGTTGCTAGAATAGCAAAAATAATAACAGACATTGCTCTAGCAAATAACTCATAAATAACTCATTTTGCTATTAGAATAACAAACCAATAGCAAAATATTTAAAGAAAAGAAAATATCAAAATCAGTTATCATTGATATGTTGAAAATGCAATGATAAATGAATAACAAACTTAGCTATGATTGCAAAATTTGTTCTTTATTTGTTGTTCTGCTCCTTTTTACAATAGCATATAAATAACTAATTTTATTATTATAACAAAATTTGTTGTTGGCATGCTATTTTATGTTATTTATAAATAACATAGGAATAACTAAATCTGATATCATAGCAAAATTTGTTATTATTATGTTATTTGTTTATTATTAACCTTTTCCCGGGTATTTACTCTTATCTCAAACAAGTTAATACCATTTTTTCTTATCAATATCACGGTTTCTACCCGGGTTTTGGTAGGCCTAATTACACTCTCCTCTTACTCGTGTAGCGAGTATTTCCACCACTGGATATAAGAGATAAAAGAGCAAGCAACAATATCAAAAATTTGCACCAAAATATCATTTAAATATCAAGATATGCTGTAGATTAGAGCACACCAATGACACATGATATTGATCACTTCTTACATATAGCATAACTTGATCTCCTTATGATATTTTAGTGCAAAATATTGATATTGTCGTTTGATTTTTTTATCTCATATATCAATCATGTCAATTGTATACTATTTCGCCGAAAAACACCTCGCGGATTTTTTTTCACGATACGACATTCCGCGGAATGATCAATACTCCGAAACACATTTCGCGGAATGCACCTTTTTTCCGAAAGACATTTCGCGGATTGTACCTTTGCACCGAAAATCATTCCGCGGAATGCAATTTGGCGGAATTCAGTTAGAATAATTATCATTAAAATATTTACCGATTTCTCTAAATACAATTACAATACAATACAATTACAATACAATTCGGGCTAGATTCTTTTGGATTGCGATTTAAATAATGAACGAAGGTAATGCTTTCTTTGAATGACCGCATCCAGTCGGTATAACGTAAACAATGCCTTCTTGAAATGGACACGTTTGCTCGGTATAAAGAAAAGAACGGAGGTAGTCTCTTCTATGAATTAACGCATGTGAGCGGAAAAGGAAAAAGATAATGCCTTCTTTAAATGGATGCATCTTCCGGGTATAAGGCGAAAGGAGTTGATAATGCTATCATTCAAAGAACACGTCTGCCCGGTATAAGGCAATGGGAGGAGCAACGCCTTCTTTAAATGGATGCATCTGCCCAGTATAAGGCGAAATGAGTTGGTAAAGCCTTCTTTGTATGGATGCGTCTACCCGGTATCAGGCGAAAGTAGTTTATAAAACCTTCTTTAAAAGAACGAATCTGCCCAGTATAAGGCGAAGGAAAGGGTAATGCCTTCTCTAATTGGTACCGTCTGCCCGGTACAAAGCTAAGAGAGGATGTGATGCCATATTAAAATGAATACGTTTTGTATGTATAAAGCAGTATGGGGCCGTCCAGAAACCACGTGGTCATATATGGGGGGAGGGGGGGATTTGGCAAATGACCACGATAAGCCACATGGAGGGAGGGGGGGTGTTGCTCTCGAACAACGTGGTTTTTTTTTACACGAAAAACTTCTGGTGAATAACAATAGCGATGTAAAAAATACAAATCATTAAAATTTAATGATTAAATATTAAACGCAAAGCGCACGCATCTAAGGGCCGATGCCCACGTAGCGTTTTTTCAACTTAGCGTTAAAAAGACGTAGGTGCGCATCGAAAAAAATCGATAACGCAGCGTCGGTCGCAACGCCGATGCATATCTGCATTATTTGACCATCTTAGCCTAAGATCCTAAATCCATACATAAATAAACGAAAAAACAGGTGTTGCGATTCAGTCTCAATTTCCACAAAAAAAATTTGGATAGGAAAAATTGAAAAATATTTAAAAGAAAATTCCGCCGCGGATGGATTTTTGGCATCACGCCGCCGACACTTTTTCATCAGCGGACTGCAGCTACAATTTTGAAAAATGTTATGTTTTTACAATAATCCAAGAAAAAATCTTAAGAAGAAAAATTCAAAAGATTTTTTTGTGGATATTCAGGAAAAATCAAGTAAAGAAATTTCCTGTAAAAACTTTGACATTACTTCATACAATCCTGATACAGTGCTGGCATTCAGAATTTTTTTGAACAATTCTCTCTGAAAAATTTTGCTTGGAAATTTTGCTACAAATTAGTAATGAAATTTTTTCCTTAAAACTCCGAAAAAAATTCCATGTGAATTCTGTCTGAAAATTAAAAACAGTCCTGTGGGAAATACATATAATTTTCGGTGGAAAAACATTCTAATGAATTTCTTCGACAAGTTCTTCCGAATCTTTACCAGAAATTCTTCTTCATTTACAAAAGAAGTTTTTCGAACATTTTAAAGAGTGCACTTCAAAATGTTCAGTCTCCAGTTAGCCTTGCGAGCAAAGGCGTAGGATTGCCAATCCGGAGATGACGAGTTCGATTCTCGTTCCTGTCTAGAATGTTTTCGGGTGGGAAACATTCTCGACACCCTAGGTATAGTGTATCCATCGTACTTGCTACACAAGATATATAATCGTGCAATGGCTGGCATATAAAAGCTTTCAATTTATAACTGAGGAAATGCTAATAGAATATACTAAGTTGAAAAGCAGACCAACTTCCAGTTGGAATATGGAGCCAATGTCACATAAAACACTTTGATATTTCCGTTGATTTTTTTTTTCAATTATGGAATTTTGAAATGAAAATTTTTCGGAATACATTTTTACGCTCTTTGTGAGTTCTATCACATTTTTTTTTTTAATTTTCCAAGTATTTTTTTATTTTTTTTTTTTAAACTATCATTTATTTGGAAGGCTCATTTGCCGTTAAGCGTTACGGAGCCGAAATCATGTTTTAAGTACAGTTTTTCATGATTCTTATACACTAATATTAGTTTTGGGGAACCGAAAGACTCGCGGTTTGGTCGAGGTTAGGGAATACAATTATACAATAGGAAAGGAAGGGAATTTAGGGTGCTTAATTAATTACAATGCTGATGTTTACACAGTTGAAATCCTTGGCAATGTTTCAAATCTGTAACGAGACAAACTTTTTTTTTGGGAGACAACGATGAGAGGAAGACATACGGGAGGGATTAACGACAGATATTGAGATGTACAACAAGAGGAAGACATTCTTAAGGAATTACGACAGCAAAGGGATGGATGGACGACAATTATAATCTAACATCAGCAACTTTCAAAAATTGGTGGACAAGGGACATGTATTCGAGATCAAGACCCGCCAACACTTCCCTAATAGGCTTTGGCTGCTTTCCTCGGACCCGAAGATGTTCAGTTAGCGCGGATCTGGGGCCACGATGCTCCTCGCACGCCCACACGACATGGTCGATATCCTGATAATCTGCGCCGCAAACACAGAGATTTCCTTCCGAGAGCCCCACTCTGAAAAGATGTGCATTTAAAGTGTAGTGATTGGACATTAGACGACACATGGTTCGAATGAAGTCTCGTCCCATATTAAATTTTTGAACCATGGACGCTTCGACACCTGCGGGCGAATTGAATACAGCCATCTACCCATCTCCCCATTTGTCCATTTTTGTTGCCAACTGATCAAGGTTTCCTGACGAACTAATGAGAAAAATTCATCGAAGGTGATTTGCCGATCGTAAATATCACCTTCCATAGCGCCCACCTTAGCCAGAGAGTCCGCTTTCTCATTTCCCGGGATCGAGCAATGAGAAGGGACCCAAGCCATGGTGATTGTGTAAGACCGTTGTGATAAAGCACTCAAAGCTTTCCGTATCCCATTCAGAAGACACGCTGAGTGAGCTTAACCGATTTCATTGACCGAACAACCTAGAAGGAACTTAGACTATCAGTGAAGATAAAAAAAAAGTGGTCAGCAGGTAGATAAGCAATTTGCTCGAGAGAATATTGTATAGTTCAGCAGTGTACCCGGAGCTAGGCTCTTTGAGCTTAAAGTATGCTCTATAAAAAACATCGAAAACACCGAAACCAGTGGAGTCATACATTTTTGATCCGTCTGTGAAAAAGCTTCTTTCCTTGCTTGCTTGCAAATAATGGAGGTATGACCTCAACACGAAGGTAGTCTGATATTCCATGAACCTCCTGCTTCATGGACATATCAAAAATTACAAAGGAACTGAAGGAGTCTAAGAAGTTAGCACGATTGGTATCTACCGAAGAAGGGCTTACCTCCAGCGTTATGTACCAGTGGTATATACTCATGAATCGAGTTTGAGGGTTTTGTTCGAGCAGCTTCTCGAAGTTGTCAATGACCAATGGATTGCGAACCTCACAACGGATGAGGAACCGGAGCGATAATTCCGCGAAACGATCTGTCAGAGGCAGTACTCCCGCAAGTACTTCCAAGCTCATCGTATGAGTCGAATTCATACAACCCAACGCGATACGTAGACAGCGGTACTGAATCCGTTGAAGTTTCAGCATGTGTGATTTAGCCGCGGACTGGAAGCAGAAACTACCGTATTCGAGAACCGACAGAATGGTTGTTCGGTACAACGTGATAAGATCTTCGGGATGCGCTCCCACCAAGTTCCCGTTATCGTTCGCATGAAGTTGATTCTTTTCTGGCATTTTGTGTCAGATACACAATGTGCTTCCCAAAGGTGCATTTCGAGTCGAACCAGGAACCGAGGTAGATTGAAGACATGCGATGAGTGATTGTCTTACCAAGCAGTTGGAGCGGGGAATTTGCAGGCTTATGTTTTTTTGAAAAAACAACGAACTCAGATTTCTCCGGAGAGAATGCGATACCCAGCTTTAAAGCCCAAGTAGACAAATTGTCCAGAGTATCTTGCAATGGGAATGGTCCTTGCAGATCAACCGCTGTTGGCCCCGAAACGGATAAAACACAATCATCTGCAAGCTGTCTTAACGAGCAATTTGGCATGAGACATTTATCAATGTCTCTGACGTAAAAATTGTAAAGAAGGGGGCTCAAACATGAGCCCTGGGGGAGACCCATGTAGCTAATTCGTGAAGTTGCCGAGTCACCATGAGAAAAACTCATACGCTTCTCTGACAACAAATTGTACAAATAGTTGTTCAAAATTGGTGAAAGTCCACACGCGTGGAGTTTGTCAGATAAGACATCAACGCAAACTGAATCAAAAGCTCCCTTAATGTCCAAAAACACTGAGCCCATTTGCTCTTTTTTAGCGAAAGTAATCTGAATTTCTGAAGAAAGCAACGCAAGACAGTCGTTCGTTCCCTTGCCCCTGCGGAAACCAAATTGTGTATCTGACAACAAACTATTCGATTCAACCCATTTGTCTAGCCGGAAGAGAATCATCTTCTCCAACAGCTTCCGAAGACAGGACAGCATCGCGATGGGGCGATACGAGTTACAATCCGACACGGGTTTTCCGGGCTTCTGGATGGCTATTACCCTCACTTGCCTCCAATCATCCGGAACAATGTTGCACTCCAGTAACTGATTGAACAAGCTCAATAAGCGCCTCTTCGCGACGTCTGGGAGGTTTTTGAGTAAATTGAACTTGATTCTATCCATCCCAGGAGCGGAATTGTTACATGAAAGGAGAGCAAGCGAGAATTCCATCATCGAAAACGGGCGATCCATATCATCCCTGTTAGCAAAAGAATCACGTGACTCTTTCTTCACCGGCACCGAATCCGGACAAACTTTCTTTGCGAAGTCGAGTATCCACCGCGACGAGCTTTCGCGATCTTCGTTTACGGACGACGCGTTGCGCATTCTTCTCCCGACGGTCCACAGAGTTTTCATTGAAGTCTCGCGCGATAAACCTTCAACAAAAGTGCGCCAATATTCGCGTTTCTTCACTTTGACCAGCTTCTTGAACTGGATCTCGAGTGCGATATACCGTTTGTGAAGTACGATCGAACCGTGTTTCCGAAATTCTTTAAACGCGCCAGATTTCTCGCGATAAAGTTGTGTACACTCGACATCCCACCACGGACTGTGTGGTTTCCTACGAACCGAAGCTCCTGGCACCGGTCGGCGTTGTGCCTGAAGAGCGCTGTCAAGGATCAACTGTGATAGAAACTCGTACTCTTGTCGCGGGGGAAGCGAATCTATCGAATGTACGCCATTAATGATGGCCTCCGCATATTTTCCCCAATCGATGTGCTTTGTGAGGTCATATGAGAGGTCGATAGAAACAGATGGATTACGTCCATTGGAAATCAAGACTTCGATCGGCAAATGATCACTACCATGGGGATCTTGGACCACCTTCCAAGTACAGTCCAACGATAATGAGCTCGAACAAATGGAAAGATCTAGACGGCTATCTCTTGCTGGAGGAGCCACTCGTGTAACTTCCCTGTATTCAAAATTGACATATTAAAGTCGTCGCAGAGGTCGTATATCATTGATGAACGGTTGTCGTCGTACAGTTCCCCCCAGCCTGTTCCGTGGGAGTTAAAATCTCCCAAGAGCAACCGTGGCTCGGGCATAACCGAGCAGATGTGCGAGAGATCTCTACGAGATATCGCGGTGTTTGGAGGAAGATATATCGAGGCGATACTGAGGTCTTTTCCTCGAATAGTCGCCTGACATGCGACAGCTTCGGTGCCTGACATCGGAGCAAGATCGACTCTATAGAAGGAGTGTTGTTTTTTGATCCCTAACAGCACCCCTCCATAACGATTTGCCCGATGGTGACGAATTATGTTGAAATCCGGGAAATGGAGGTTCACATCTGGTGTTAGCCATGTTTCACACAAAGCGAAAACATCGCATTGTAATTTGTTAACTAAAAATTTGAAAATATCTAATTTGGGAAGAATACTTCGGCAGTTCCACTGTAGAATCGAAATCATGTTACCCTTATTGACTAAGTTAGCCATCGAAGGATACAAATGACTCGAGGAGGGGCATTTTTGAAGCCAGCTGCTTCAGGAGAGGAGTCAGAATAGGAAGAACAGTTTTGACCATGTTCTTCACGGGGTCCGAAGCATCGAAGAAGTTGAGGATGAGTTCCACGATGCCAGAAAGCGTGAACATTGGAGCGCTCGGATGTTGTCCCGTTCGCTCTCTATGCTCTATTTCTGGTGGAAAATGTGAAAAACTTGGGACATCAGGGATTTTTGATGTTCCCGGAAGTGAAGGAAACTCTCGTTCATCCTGATGTGAAACCACAAAAGTTGAACGTTTCTGAGCATTTCCGACCGCTTGCGATTTGACCATGTTGGAATGGGACTCACTTTTAGGCTGTTTTCTAGGCTTTTTCGAGGGTCGGTGGCTTTGTTTTACTCTTTTCCTCGTTGAGCCTTTGAAAACAAAGGGAACCCCATTTCCAACTTCAGAGTCAGAGCTGCCTTGATCGTCCAAAGGAAGAGACGAGTAGATGGTGTCAGAAACAACCGGTGAAGCGGCCTTCCTCAGCATCTCGGCGTAGCTTCGTCGAGACCGCTGCTGAAGAGACCGTTTCTGGTGAATTCGCTGCTGTATGTACGTTGGGCAAGCTTCGAGAGCATGCGGAGGGCCTTCGTTGCAATAAACACATTTCGGCGCCGTCTTGCACGCGCCATCCACATGCTTCTCTCCGCACGATGCACAGCGAGGTTTATTGCAGCAGTACTGAGCGGTGTGGCCCAGCTGCTTGCAATTAACACAATTCATCACCTTCGGTACATACAGCCGAACAGGTAGACGAAGTTTTCCAATCACCACATAATCAGGCAGTGCTGACCCGGAGAAGGTCACACAGAAGGAGTCTGAAGGCGAATAAACTCGATTCTCCCCCTCCTGCGACACTGAATACATTTGTTTGCAGTCCAGTATCTTAACAGGAGGCATAGATGCATTTTGAAACGGCCGCAACCCTGTTTCAAATCATCGCAAGTCATGCTCCCTCTGTGATCACTCCCCCGATCTCACACACTGCTGATGGAAGATATACCTTATATTCCAGAGTGAAGAGCTCAAAGGTGGCAATCTCGTTGGCCTGTTTGCGATCAGAACAAGTGACGCGCAGCTTACTAGGCCCAACCATGTCAATGGTCGTGACAGACGAGAATCGCTTTTCCAGATCTTTACTGATCTGACTGATATTCAATCGTTTGCCTTTGGATCGGAAAAAAACAACGTATGGCCCACTAGAGTTGGGAGGGTAGGCCTTGTGGCGGGGAATTGTAGGGGAAACAGCGTTGCTAGTGTCTACTCTCTTATTTTCCGGGAGACCAGAATGCAACATAGTACCATCAGACTCGGAGTACAATATACCCCCGCCATTCTCGCCTTCGCTCATGGCGGACACGAAGTGACCCGCGGGAGCGAGGCACACACTATTTAAATTTCAACTTATTACTGGGAGAGAGAAAAAAACAACTAACACAAAAATAATGATTTGAAATACAGGGGAAAGACGAGAGAATAAAAAAAACTAATCGAAAAGGTTGTGGGAAGGGGAAAACGACAGAAGAAACTTTCTATACTTATCTCTAATACTACGATATCGCCAACGCCGGTTGTTGTGGCTCACACTTGTCTGGACGGACGATCCCTCGCCCAGCACTGCAGCTGGACTGTTGGACGCCGCGGGGTGGCGGGACGCCGGCGACTGTGTTGGTTGGAACGCTCGATCGGAGATGATGGTGTTTGATGGCTTTGCTCTTGACGATCGATGCTCAGCACGTGGTACTGGCGGCGTGGGGCAATGAAAAAATCACTTGCGGATGGACGCCGATTAAAAACGCAAAAACCTCTTTGCGAAATTGACGTAATCTACTCACTTCCACTGAAAAAAAAACCTACGGCAAAAACCTGACTGTCCAGGAAAACCCGAGGAAAAACCGACTGTCCGTGGAGAAAACGACCGTCTCTCACGGCTGCTCGACGTGGAATGTGTAGTATTTTTTTATTCGAGGCATTATTTAGAATACCCACGGAAGAGTCTATGGATTACCTTCAAAAAATTCTTTGGATTTTCAAACAATAAATCTTTAGAATTCTCAAGGTTCATGTTTTTTGAATTTGAACCAGAAATCATTTCAAAACTTCATCGGGAATTCATTCTTCTTCGGGGTGTCATTTTGATTTCTTTGTAGGTTCAGCTTAACATTGCTTTAAATCTTGATTTAGAAAGTTTAAGGAATTTTCACATCAGAAATTCTTTAAAATTTTGATTTAATTTTTTAAGGAATTCCTACTGGAAATGCTTCAAAAGTACAACCTTCACAAGTACTACAAAAGTACAATTTTTTCGTTATTTCCATTTGTAAAAACATCGGAATTTCCTCGAGAAATTCATTATTTGTGATTCAGATGAACTTTTTTCGATTTTCTACAGGAAAATCTTAGGAATTGCCATCGGAAATATTTTGGCATATTCCGAATAATTTCTTTTGGAAATTAAAAAAAAAACTGCTGAAAATTTCTAAGAATTTCTTTTGGGAAACGAAAAAAAAATTCCATTGGAAATTTAGGAGAATTTCCTTTGAAGATTCATTAAAGTTGCCCAGGATTTTGGAAAAAATCTTTAGAGATTTTGTAAAAAAGTAAGCTGGATTTTTTATACTTGAAATTCTTCGGAATTTGATGTTTATTGGAATTTTCATCGTAAATATGCATTTCGGATCCTTCTAGTTCTTAAAAATTTCTACCAACCATTTTTCGGAACTCTTCCACAGAATTTCTGAAAAAATGTCGTTGAAATTCTAAAGATTTTCCGGGGAGACTCCGAAAAATTTCTTATCAATATTCCGAAGGGTTTCCCTTGCAACTCCAGAATAATTATTGAAAATCTTGAAAATTAAGAAGATCTTGGAATTTAAAATTAATCCAAGCAATAAATGTAGGCAATAATTCAGGCTTAAGAAGCCTAGTTTTTATGATATTGAATAATTATCATAATTGATCGAAAAAAATAATAATGCACCTAAATGTTCTAAATGCACAAAATTCAAGTAGTGCGCATGAAAAAGGTTATGACAGAAAGAAGCTTGCATTTAAAAAATCAACATGAAATTCTAAATAAAATGCTTTTAAATTAATAAAAGGGTCTTAGAAATGAGGAGATTCCTGCGATATGAAAAAAGTGGCAGTGTTCCAGAAAAAAACTCTCCAATTCCTAAAATAATCTAGGCTAAAAAATAGTATTATAATAACGATTGAAATTGAATTCTAAAACAAATCTCAACCCTTTCAGGAATGAAGGGTCATACATGCCCAGCGTTTTAGATTGTCTATAAAATCACAAAAGAAAGCTAGGCCACCATTTTCTTCAGTAAAATTGTTCATCTAGATATTGGCTTTACAGAAAAAATATGGGAGCTCAAATTTGACTGACCATGAAAACTCAGATATCCAAAACCTTGGGAAGATTTCGATTCTAAGAGCGTGTAAATCAAGTTTAAATGTTTGAATCATTCTAAACAGATGGGTGGTCAGATAAGATGAGTCATCCTGAAGGTTAAGCTAGTGATTAATATTCAGGAACACGAGATGCTCAAGGTACTTCAAAATGCTCTCAAGTTCAACCCACGAATCTACCAGATCAATCAAGACATTTGCAATGTTCTCATCATCGGTATATACTCAATCCGATGAAATAAGCATATGACCCTAATTTCCATTAACATGATATCCAAGAGACAAGGTACCCAAAATTATCTTGAGTCAACAGCAAGTTGCGCAATGACTATGATGTATGTTCGCAAACTGTTTTTGTAGGGCCTTAGAAGCACTGGGTTCAAGGACTTGAATGATCAAGTAGTTCCAGGACGTTTTGTATAAACTAAAAAGTCTGTAGTAGCTTGTATAAATAATAATTGAAGTCATATCAACCCAATGGACCTACTGGGATATTATATCATACATCATTCATAAGTTGGTTAATTGGATAAATCGAATGGTTCGAACTCCAAAATAATAATTTGTCTATAATACATCCATTTCTCTATGAGTCGCTTATGAAAGGACCATTGACTGAAGCATATTCGAGATGTGGAATAGAAGTTCTTTGGAAAATTATTCCAAAGAACCATCAGAGTGACCGAGAAAATATTTTTAGTATGGCATCATTTGCTTCCACGAGTCGATATCAAAATAAAATTTCAATGAAGAATTAGAAATTTTGAGAGATGAGCCAGCTCTGGATTTAAAATCTTTTTAGTAGAGAAAAAATCGAAATTTTCCATAATAAAATAGGAAATTGCCAATAAAGAACAATAATACACACAACAATAATAAATTAGCAAAGCAAAAATTGCAATTATGAAACAAGAATTTTCCATGAAGAAATCAAAATGTTCAACGGAAAAATACAAATTTTTTATGAATAAAGCAATATTAGCAATGAGCAATTAAAAAAAAATTATTTAATAATTATTTATTTCTAATATTGATGATTCTGAAAACAATACTGAAATTTCTACAGGAATGCTACTCAAAAGAAACAACAGTAGGAGGTTTCATTTGCATCTCTAATATTATATATTAACTTTGTGATTCTCTGATAAACCTTTCATTGTATAAGTTCAGTTCAGATGCTTCGCTGAGGTTAATATCTTAAGAATTTCCAGTAGCTCCAGAGCTATGGAAGGTCCCAAATACTCTAAGGAATCTATAGGGATATTCAGTGATGAACTTTATAGTTATTCAAAAAAAAACACTAATAAAAAAATTTAGAAAAAATTAAAAGTATAGGGATATTTTGGAAAATTTCTAAACCATTATAAATTTTTCTCGAAATTTTCGCGAGCCCACATTGTTTTGTATCCTCCTGAAGCATTGAAGGTGTGCGAGTTCTAGATATCCTAATACCTGATACACATTACTACATGATAACATAATCAAAATTTTCGACTTCATGAAAATTTATAATTTCCATGCTGGGTTTAGTTTAATTTTGAATCAATTGAAATTGTCTTCAAAATTCAAAAATCTTCAAAATTGATCGGATTAACCATATGATTTAGTAACATAATGTTTTTTTTTTATTTTTGTACTTGAAAAAAACCACGTGGTCATAGGGGGGGGGTCTGCCAAATGACCACGATAAGCCACATGGGGGGAGGGGGGTTGAAAATCTTCAAAAATATGACCACGTGGTTTCTGGATGGCCCCTATAACTTGTTGCAAGCAAATCGGTTAAGCATAAGTGCCTGAGAAATGAGCGACACTTTTTTTTGGTCGGGTGCGCACAGACATACACACACACATACACACAGACATCATCTCAATTCGTCGAGCTGAGTCGAGCTTTACGTATACTTAGTATACGAGAAAGGCAAAACGTAGCAAAGTAAAGAGAGGAGATAATCCCTTCATAACATTTGGCCCATCTGCCAGATATCATAAAGGATTTGTAAGGGACAATTGAAATTTTGAAAAATTCTTCTACATATCCTGGGTGGCCTTCCTAAGCCGTGCGGGAAGATGCGGCCAAGCAAGACTATGCTGAAGGCGGCTGTGTTCAACTTCTGGCCCGGTCTAGAGTTTTATCAAAAAAAAAGTTCGACTTTTTAGGTATAAAAGTTTTAACGTGTTATACGAATGCAAAAAAAATGGTAACTTGGCTTAGAAACTTCGCAGGTAATAATTGTGGAATTGCTGAATGAACACTAGTTTAATATAAATAGTTTTCAATGAAATGTTATACAATCATCATGTCCACATCGTATTCTGCTATTTTAACAAAATTAGATGTTTTTGAGCTATTTTCGTCTCCTAGGATTTGACCGCTTTCGGGTCGAATAGGTCTACATTTTTGGCCGTATGACCCGTTCGGCAAAATATGTACCTCTTTCTGCCAAACGACCATTTCGAACAAACGACATTTTGGGCCGTTCCGGTCGGCCAGAAACGTTCGATCTACCAAAAATTTATTTGGCTAACTAAAATTTGACCGAAGACCACAAGGGCGGCAGTTGTTTGGCCGAACATATTATTCCAGGCCTATGCTAAGAGCTCATGATTAGCGTAGCCACCACCAACACCAACGCCGAGCACCGTACGTCAAATCTAAAAAAGCTTAACATCATTAAACATCCAAATTCAGCTTTCTTCAATATGCAACTTTAATCGGGAATATTCATTAAATATGACTAATGAGCTTAACTGTTTCAAAACTTATCTACATGATCAATTTTGATTTTACTTACATGGAGAACAACAATTTGTCTTTTATTTCACCGTGCTCTTTATTGTTGTGGATAGTTTTAATTATCAAGCTACAATCATTGGTGTTGTTGACGATTGTTGGCATCTCATGCAACTGACAGCGGTCTATCTGCACACTGTGCCCAAGACATGGTGGCTATTTTTAGGCTAAGGGAGTTAGATAGGGATGTCTATAGCCTGTATTATTCGGTCGAGCAAACCATTAGGTTGAAGGCTGTGCGGTTAGCGACGTCAATCGTCCAGATCCATGTGCTATGGAGTGTGGATTCGATTCCCGTTCCGGTAAGGAGGAAACTTTTCATTATTGAAAAATTCTCCACTGGTTCACGGGGTGTGAAGTTTCCTGTCCGTTGTCTCATGTTAGGTGTTAAGTGTTCAGTCTGTACGACCTCTGGTCGAAGACGGTGTTTCTGTCTTTTTTGAAACCCAGCTTGCCGAAAATGTCATTTGACCGAAATGGACATACAGTCAGACAGGTTATTCAGCCGAATTGATTGTTCATCAGAAAGGGCCATTTGACTGAAAATGTCATTTAGTCGAATGGGTCGTCATTAAATTACACTTTCGACCGTGTGGCCAGTGATGGTTTGAACTGGTCATTTTTCCGAAAAAAACGGTTTAGCCGAATTTTTGGCCATATGACCCGTTCAGCGAATGACATTTTTGGACGTACGATCCCTTGTTCCAAATAGCCTTTTTTTTACCGAATGACCATTTTGGCCAAATATTTTTTTCGGTTAAACAACCAATTCAACCAAACGACCTGTTAGAGCAAATGCCATTTTCTGTCAAACTACCAGGTCGGTTGTATTAGCTTTTGGCCAAATTGTTTTTGACCTATTAACCGTCCTCATAACGATGGACTGCTGCTACCGGCATCATTCTTGCGACAGAAGAGTGCTGTTGTCGGCGACGAATACTCGCCACTGCTGCAGATCGACTACGCTGATGCTGGCCAGAGGGCTATCGCTGCCATCGTTTAGGTTGAATGATCTGCAGCAACCCTCACCGATGCGATGGTTTTTCGTTGACACTACGCCCAGCACCTTTGGGATGCTCTGTCCGCCCCGCTGCATCCGCTCTACGTCCGCTCTATGAACACTCCCGTGAAGCCACACGGAAGAAAAAAAGTACCCAAGTTTGAGTTTTTATAAACTTACTTTTGAGTTATTTTTTCTCTTCTCTTTCATCCACTCTTTCTTTTGTTGTCAAAAACAAAAGAGCCAAACAATCCAACGACGCCAGTTCAATACGGGAAGCCAATTTTGAGTTTTATTACCTGAGGTCGAAATTGAGTGAATTAAACTTAAATTTGGGTCAATAAATTTTCCGTTGGGTACTTTTTTAACATGGGAGTAAAGGCAAACTACTTCGACCCTACTTACTCAATTTTGGCTTCCCGTACGGATGTTTGAGGTTGGGTGAATTAAACTCACTATTGGGTAGTTTATTTCTTCCGTGCACATGAAGGGTTGAACAAAAATGAAAGTTGCCAAAATGATATCATGAGCATCATTCAGAATCAATGTAAGCAGATCCTCTTTGTGCAACTTTATGTGGTAACATTTCAGATAGAGAAAAACTTTCTGTGGCATAGTCCTAAAATAGAAGTTTCTGAAAAAACAGCACTGGAAAAAAAGTTTCGCTTCAAATTTCAAATACAGTCGCCACTCCACATTTCAATATTGAAGAGACCATCGAGATAGAAAAAGATCGAGGAATAAAGGGTATCTATTAGATCCAAAAAAAAAAGCTCGTTACTATGAAAAACGACAACAAAACAAATGTCATTTCTTGTTGTTGATCTGTTATTGTGCAAAAATGGTCTAGTAGCCTGAAAATATGAATAAACATAAGGGGAGTGAAACCAGAACAAAATATGATCACTAGACCAACATTTGAAAAAGACGTAACTGCTGAAATTTAGTCCTTCTGATTATACGCCCAGATACATATGTGGGCGAAGAATCATAAGGAATAAATTTTAGCGGTTACGTCCTTTTCAAATGTTGGTCTAAATCAAAACACATCGAGATAGGGATTTTATCGAGATGTAGAATTCCCAAATGTATAACAGTTCTAACAGTTGGTTACCAAAAATGTAAAAACACGCAAAAAAGACGAGGCTTCAGCCCGGAGTTGGTCCTAAACTGCTGATTTTTTGTCTAGTTCCATATTGGAAAAAAAAATCGCTACAAATCGTTTGACCTTTGGGACCTTAGGGACAATCATGGCAGTTTCCAAAAATGGCTACCACAATGGTCCTCCTAGTTATCACTTTGCCGTTTTCGTGGCACAAATGTCAACTTAATGGTAATTAACACATCTGAAAGAACTCCATGCTGAAACTGCTTACTTCGTCACGACGAGACATCATCCTGCAGCACTCGTTTTTGGACGTTTGACAGAAACACTTTCTCCATTGCATTCCACTGACACTCATGGAAACCTAGCATTTTAACATTTGTTCTACTTTCCCATCTAAATGTTATATCTTTTCACATGCAAAAACATAGCTGATCCCAAGACGAATCGATTGGTAAGGAAATCTTGCAGATCGTTCTATCCCTTCGTGAGTTACATTGCCTCGATTTTCACAGTAATGTCCATACAAACTTCAAACTGCGAGTGCTCACTCAAATCCAAATTAGCTAAAAAATTAGGAGGATTATTAAAATGGCAAATGCAATCGATTAAGCATCGAGGAGCAAAAAAGTCAAAATTTGAATCACTCTAATGAGCCATCTTATGTGCATCTCGTGTATCGCAGGGCGGCCTTGCATATTTGTTCATTATTTGCGTATACTGAAAAGTGACCAACCCAATAAAGACAATTTTAGAACAATGGCGCGAAAGATTTTGTAGTTTTGAAGTATTCTTAGATTAACCGTCTAAGACCTGTACAGTTGCGTTGTTGTACATATAAAGTGTAACATCACCTGAACAGCGCACAGTGGCGGAAAGCCGGACAAAACCTCAAAATTTTTATCGTGATTTTCGTGCAGCACATTTTTTTTTTAATTTAACATATATATTGAAGCTAGTTCCAAAAATGTTTGATTGTGGGTTGTAAATTTAATTTTTGGTGTCTTGTTGAAGTTCATTCCGTAAAGTGTCTCCCGAACAAATATTTATGGCAAAATGAAATTGGGCTAAGCTTATTTGGGAAAGATTCGAAAAGATCTGGTATTATGTATTAAAATCTTTTTTTTTTTTGTCTACTTTCTGTGGTTGGTATGGTGAATTGCGCATAGCTGACTGCTTCAATGTAAGAATGAGGACACTGTCTTTGTTCTAGATCCTTGGGCCTGGGCTTGCGGAAGCCCTTGGATAACATAAAGTACGTTGGATAACCATTTTAACTTCAAAACGAATCCAACGTTTCAAAATTACTCTGTGGTGAATTTTTGAACGCAATCTCAGGTTTTGCATGAGGGCCTGCCACTGTGCGGCGCGCTTGTATTCGAGCACAACGTAATTAATAAGTTGTTTAAAAACATACTCAAAGGCACCAAAAATGACCTTTCTATCTATTATATCAGACTTTTATGCAATTTTATTAGACATTGTTCGGAATGAAGTACCACTCGTGAGGAAACGTCGCAATTATAACTCAAAAAACCCAATATGGTTCAACAAACAAATCAAAAATTTGAAAAACCGAAAGCAAAAGGCTCATAAACTTTATAAACAATACACAAGTCAAGAAAATTTAGAAAACTATTTGAATATTTGCGATCAACTTAGTTTAGCCATGTCTTCGGCTCTTGCGGAGTATAATGCTAAAACCGAAAATGAAATCAAATCATGTCCAAAAAACTTTTTCAAGTATGCCAAAACCAAGCTAAAATCCAGCAATTTTCCATCGAAAATGACTTTAGATGAAAAATTAGGAGATAATGCTGATGAAATTTGTACTCTTTTTGCAACCTTTTTTCAAGAGACATATACCGAATTTTCCGAAAGTGATCGTGATTATGAAAATTTTTCACATTTTCCTGACTATTTAAGCAGTGTTGGTGTAAACCAAATTAATGCAACGGAGATTTGGCAGCTCTACAGAATTTGGATGCCTCAAAAGGATCCGGACCAGATGGAATTCCACCTATGTTTTTGAAAAAGTTGGCAAGCGAATTTACGACACCTTGTAACAGTTTTGTTTCAAGAAATTTCAATTTTAAGCCACAGTGCAATTTTGCCCATCCTCATTCAAGTAAATAAAAAATACATACGATTCAAACGTTGCCACCGAGCAATGTAGAGCGCATTTTCTCTACCTATGCACTATAAAAGAGCCGCCGTTCGTCACATCGAGGTCAGAAAGTTCCCGTCGATAGGCAAATATCGACCAGCAGCAGCTGCAGCCGAAAACCCAAGCCTGGGTAGGATGGATTCGCATCGGGCGATCATCGCATCGTTTGCCGTTGATCATCTGGCTGATCGCAGCTCGCAGCAGGCCGTGCTCTCGGCATCGTACCGCATACCCGCCCACCACCAACGGTCAGCAGGAGTCGGTTGGGACTTGTAGTTGTCACCACAACCGAAATTTTAAGAGTAATTAAATAATTTTGCAACATGTGGTGTGGCTGAGAGGGGCGAATGGTATCATACGCACAACTGGAACCGACGTAAGTTAAAGTGAAATTGTGTTCATGCGATCGGAAAATTAGTGTTTGTTATTGATTCGCAGCGCAATGCGGTCGGTTCTTTGGAGTTGCTGAGTCAACTCAATTTTGTGTATAAATGCCGTGAGATAGTTTGAATCGGAATAGTTTTGAGGAATGAATAAAGTGTTTGTGGCTCGATTGTTAAATTGAATGTGTAGAGAACAGATTCCGCAATAACGGTTTTCGGACCACGACGTGGCCGACTAGCAATCTGGGCAAATTATAATGAATCTTGGCAATTCCTTTCGAGGAATTGGGGCAAAAGCCAAGTTTTTAAGCGGAATTTGTTCGTCTTCACTATTTTGATAATTTTATGATGACTCCACCGGAATAAACCGTTACAACCTTTATTTTGGTTATTCAAGTTATCTTTAGAAACCAGTAGCTTTCCAAAAGAATGGAAGAAGTCTTTTCTAATACCAATTTTTAAATCAGGGAAAAAATCTGATATTAGAAATTATCGTGGAGTGGCCATTATTTCATGTATTCCTAAACTTTTTGAATCAATCATCAATAGAAGGATGTTCAACCAAATAAAACATATAATAACAGATGCACAACACGGGTTCTTTAAAGGACGTTCGACTACTACCAATCTTTTAGAATTTGTAAATTACTCATTGAATGCTATGGACAAAGGTAGTCATGTTGAGGCGCTTTACACAGACTTTAGCAAAGCATTTGATAGACTCGATATTCCTATGATGATTTTCAAGCTTGAGAAATTGGGAATTGAGATGAGAATGGATTAAATCGTATTTAACTGACCGCCAACAAATAGTACGATTTGAAGGGAAACTGTCGCTTCCAGTCAATGTAACATCTGGAGTTCCCCAAGGCTCGCATATAGGACCTCTTCTATTCATATTGTTTGTAAACGATATATCACTCATTCTTAAGCATCTTAAAATCCTTATTTATGCGGACGATATGAAACTATTTATGGAAATCAAAAATACTGTTGACAATGACATCTACTTGAACGAAATACGCATATTTGATAACTGGTGTAACAAAAGCTTACTACAACTTAATGTCAAGAAATGTAATAATGATCACTTTCAGTAGAAAACGGAGCACACCATCGATAACTGTAACTCTAGGAAATCAACCAGTAAAAAAATGTGAAAGGGTTAGAGATTTGGGTGTAATCTTAGATGCTAAGCTAACCTTTACTGACCACTACAACACCATTATCCATAGAGCAACAAATATGCTCAGTTTTATTAAAAGATTTAGTTATAACTTTCAAGATCCTTATACAATTAAAACTTTGTACGTTGCGTATGTCACATCAGTTATAGAATATTGTAGTATTGTATGGTCTCCGTATATGAAATCACATGATGATCGAATAGAATCAATCAAAAAGCAATTCCTTTTAAATGCCTTACGCAAATTAAGGTGGACAACATTCCCACTTCCGTCGTACGAGGCGCGATGTATGCTTATAGATATCCAATCAATGAAAAAGCGTCGTGAGTTTGCCATGATCTCATTTGTGAATGATATTATTTCACACCGCATTGACTCCACCAAACTACTGTCTTGTTTAAATTTTTACACTCCTACTCGGCAATTGAGAAATCGAAACTTGTTTGCCACCTGTCATCATCGAACAAATTATGCAAAATTTAGTCCAATGAATCAAATGATGTCTGTTTACAATCAGTATTGTGAAGCAATTGATTTAGCCATGCCTCGTATGAGCCTAAGAAAATATTTTAGGAACATTAGTTACAATAGAACATAGGTATAAGTTTTTTTAATGTAGTCTACATTATGTTTGACGAAATAAATAAATAAATATTAGAAAAATTAAAATTTGTTATAAACCTCAATTGAATGATTTTGATTCAACAAATAATTTCAAAATTAGTCTCTGCAATTAGGTTCGACCAAGATAGCGAGAAATATGAGTAAAGCTTCAGAAAGTTTCATTATTTGATAAAACCGGGAAAACGTATTTCAATGCAAACAAAGAAGGGAACTTATAAGTTAGTTCTTTATTGGCATAACAAATCTCTGGTCATTTTACATTTGTAGTAGGGCAATGAGATAACAAGACTGATGCACCATTCAGGACAAATCAATTCCATCCAGGGTCGTGGGTTCAATCCCAGGTCCGTTCCATTCTCCTACTTTGTATCTTTCTCTTTATTTCTCATGTTCTAGCAATCGCTAGAACTGGAAATGGACTTCCATACCGTTTCCATTACTATTCCTATACCTTCAACTTGAGTATTCTAACAGTAATCTGCTAGAATTGGAAATGAACTATATATAGAGCTCGTTTCCTACATCCAATTAGAAATTCCATCAGTTACCTTCTCCTATCTATCATATTGGCAGCTCGTTAACCAACACGGACCTCTGCCTCTCCAACCTAACCCAGAAATTCCAACAAATTCCGCATGAACTCGTGGCAAGTGCAGAGGTATATTCGGCTTGCAGTGGGCGAGTGATTGCATCATCATTTCCTCCACCTTCCCTACATTGACTTGCATTCTGACGTGGCAGGCGCCAGTATGACCTAACAAATGAGATCACCAGTACTTATACATTGAAGATGTGTGCTAGTCCCAAGCAAACATTTGTTGGTTCCCTGTGCAAGAACAGCTGATCTGGTCATAATGGAGTAGCAACTACGAGCCGTCAATCAAGCTCAAGCAAGCTCAGCCATAAGTTTTGAATTTTTTTTTGAAGTATTTGATATTGTGCAACACCCTGTTGTAGAGTGATACTTATCGGTAAATGTAACAAAACAACTTAGTAGTTGTTTCAAGTTTGTAGAACCGGCTTTTTGATTTCTCATCATTAGCTGAAGGAACTATCAGTTTTGAGACGATTCATAAGCTCAACCTAAAACTAACAAAAACAACAAATGTTTCGAAAATGCGATTGTGGGCAGTGTTAACGTAGAATATTTATATAATTTTTCCATCGATTTTTATCCGGCAATTTGATTTGATTATGGAAAATAATCGTTGCTTGAAAGTGCTTCGCTCTAGTTTTATAACCCAGCAGCAGAGAAAATTCATCGATCCAATGACATCTATGCTATGTATTTAATTTTTTCGGTCCATTTGCTGGCTAAGTAGGACTTTTTCTGAGACTGATAACGTCAAAGAAAGCCACACAAAACAGAGAATAAACAAACGGGACACAACAGCACGATTTTCCGATTGTGTAATTATTTATAGCATAAATTATCTTGTCAACCATCGCCGGAACACCTGGAGGCATGGGGAGGGTCGTCGTTCAGTCAAACGCCTAGCGGGTGCTTGGGACTTGGGACCTGTCAGAGCTAACGAACTCTTTTGATCGTATGATGTCCGTGGTGCGATGTTGTTTAGGCGGGTGTCGCCTAACAAACCACGCTTGTTACGTCGCGTCGCAGCGCATCGTACCCTCGCTCGGTCGGTCGCGCGTTCTGGTTGAACGTGATCCATCGTAATTACGAAGTGAGACAAAACACGCAGCCAAAGTACACACAATCGTCATCGCAATGGCAGACAGCAGCGCAGCGTGGGGGTAGTCGATAAGGGAAGCAATCCGGTTGACGTTGGTTGGTCGGTCGTTTCCAACACCATCGTTACTTCGCTACCTCTCGCTTGGAAATGGTAAGGTTCCCAACCCCCGCTTCAAGTCCTATGGGCTCTAATCGTTCAGAACGCTCTCAACACGGATCTGCAGACGGTGGTGGCGTGGACCTCCGCACGCAGAAGGGGGTTGCCATGTGGAAATTAAATTAAAATTAAGCAAGCAATTCCACACCTCGCTCCTCGCATTCACACATTACCAGGTAATGTTCGGCTTTGTACTAAATTGAGAACAATCGCGTTCATCGACTGGTCGGGACGGCTGTGGAGTCCGTCGTCGGTTCGTCCATGCCACGTCCAACTCTGTCAACCGCCTGCCGTGTGCCATCGGAACCGTCATCGTTTGACAATCACTCGAACTCGAAGTGCCAACCTTGCTCGGTGCGGGACGATGAGGGACGAAAAGTTGTCCGTAGCGGACAGACCGAGAGGTGTTTGGATAGCGTTTCGAAGGGAGTAGGACGATAGCAACCTGTCGAGCTGCCGTTGTTGCCTGATTACTGGAGATGTGGAATGGTGTTGGGTCGCATTCTGAGCCCCGAGCTCGTAGGACTCCCCTCAGCCGTGTATGCAAAAAAAATCGAATGCTCCGCCGTCCTTGTGCTTGTCCCCGGTCGGTACCGGAAAGATTGCCGAGGGCTGTCTGTCGAACTCACGTGTGGCTGACTCAGTGAGTATCGCTGTGTATGTGCTGTGCAGGAGCCTGGAAAAAAAAGCAGCACCGTGCGCTCAAGGGGATTCGATTTAACATACTGGCAGGCGAAGGGTAAATGAATTCCGAATCCAAATCAGAGAATCGAACCCATAAATAATTTCCGCTGCCTGAATATTATATGGTGGCGAGGATCATGCAACAGCAGCGGAAGCACAATTCGCAAGCAACAGTCAGCCGTCAGGCGTCGACAACGCGTTAGTAGCGCTTCGACGGATTTTCCTGTTCCAACGCTTGTTTAGAGAACGCTCCACGTGTTGGCTGTTCTGGAAAAGCCTCAGTTTGCATGAGATGGGTATTTGTTTTTATTCGACTGATTATGTACAACCAAAAAGAGGATTGGGATCGAACACAGAATCTCTTTTTGTTCACAGTTATAAATAGTTCCTGCTTAAAATTTTATTTCGAATTTATATCTGTACGCCATATGCAAAACAATGTCGCTCTAGAACTAAAATTTTTAGCTGCACCAGGCATAACGCCAACACCCTCATACCATGTTTTCCCCTGAATGTAAAACAGTTCAAATCTACAAAACCTTCATAGGTGAATAGATTCAGATTATTTCTACTCTAAGCAAGCATTTCTACTCTAAGGTTGGGGGCTGATCATTCAGTGACATTTGATAAAAGTGAAATCCATTCCAATAGCAGTGCACCTCAACAGCAAATGGGGGCATGAAGAGGGCTTAAATTTGACAGAAAAAAAATGGAAGGGAGCTGATCAGTCGAGCGTTCTTTCGCTCGTCGACCCGTGCCGCGCCGGAAGTGCTTGTGTAGAGAGCAATAATCGTTAATTATTGTTTTTGTTATCGCCCTCGCTGGCGGTGTATTTAGTTCGCACTGGTGGTATTATAGAGAGGTGCAACTGTTCTGGCTGTGCGCGTGTGTATGTTGATTTTTCCACAGTATTGGAGCGTTAATAAATTATGAGGCATTATTCAATTCCCTTTGCACTTTTTCCCGGACACGGGTACGTTACCGGATTGATGGTGAGGCGCGCGACTACGGAGAAAGCGGGAGGCCGGCCGGGGACACCCGGTGGGCAAAGTGCAGCACAATATATGAATGCTAAATAGTTTATTCACTCCCCGGGATTTGGGTGTAGATTACTGGCTATGAATCATTGAAATGCTTTGGCAGCGGTCGCGACCAGCAGTTCGCGCTGGCAGCAGTTCCTATGGACGAAGGGTGGGAATTGAATGGGAGCAAATTGAAGGCCCACCGCCCATTCGTGGCCTATTCAGGCGACTTATTTGCTTGCTCGTGACAATGGGAATTCATTTGACAAGTTATTGACAAGTTGTACGGTCGCGTGAAATGTTAATCACTTTGGGGAATGTGGGAGGACAATTTTAGTATGTTTAGAATATGGCAGTGACATGTTTGTTTGGGCAGAAAAAAGAGTAAATTGTGATGGACGGATTGTGGTCAAGCGTTGGGTCGAGTTCAGAGTTGTGGCCAGTTGTTCAATTTGCTGGAAGAGTCAAATATGAAGCATCCAAAATTTCAAGTAAACAGACGGAGTCGAATAAAAAAAAATTTCAAATCGAATCCTTTTGGGATTCCAAAACGATTCCTTTTGTAATTCCAGAGCGAACCCTATTAGGATTTTTAGCAAATTCTTTTAGGGTTCCACAGCAAATTAATTTAGATTCTAAAGGGAAACCTGATATTCCGAAAGGGAATCTGATGGTTTCTCGAGACATTGGTTTCTTGTACAGTTGGTTGTAGCCAGTGTTGGAAATAACATGCAATCAAAGTAGTCACGGGTAGCCGAGATGATCAAGTAGGCCCTTGTTTATGTCCTGTCAACCGGAGCGACGCTATAAAAGCCGTGACATCCAGAGCAAGAATTCATTCAAGATTGGATCGCCAATGAGAAACAACCAACTGTGAAACAAAAATCAACCAACTGAGAAGCTAAGAAACGGAAAAAGCAACAAATCAAATTGTTATTATTTTTCAAACCGCAAATAAAAGAAATACTATTTATCAAGTTTTTACCCTGCTGTTTTTATCAAAATTTCCATCACTCCCCTTGATCATCGCCTACTTTATTTGATTCCAAAAGTGGAATATAGAAGCACAGGTACGGCCGATAACGTCGCAACATCCCTGGTTGCAGTCGCTGACATTTGGCCCTTCTCTCCGGCAGGTACGGCCGATAACGTCGCAACATCCCTGGTTGCAGTCGCTGACATTTGGCCCTTCTCTCCGGCAGGTACGGCCGATAACGTCGCAACATCCCTGGTTGCAGTCGCTGACATTTGGCCCTTCTCTCCGGCAGGTACGGCCGATAACGTCGCAACATCCCTGGTTGCAGTCGCTGACATTTGGCCCTTCTCTCCGGCAGGTACGGCCGATAACGTCGCAACATCCCTGGTTGCAGTCGCTGACATTTGGCCCTTCTCTCCGGCAGGTACGGCCGATAACGTCGCAACATCCCTGGTTGCAGTCGCTGACATTTGGCCCTTCTCTCCGGCAGGTACGGCCGATAACGTCGCAACATCCCTGGTTGCAGTCGCTGACAGCCAGTGTTGCCATTTGTATGTCATACGACACATAAGAAGTGCGGGGTTTTATTTGGGTTCATAGATTCACACCTCAACTTATCAACCAGCGAGCAGCAAGCCATGACTCGGCCTATCCTTGTCACATATCCGTAGCATGCGCACGCATCCACGGAGCCGCTGGCATACTGTTTCGTTCCGGCCATTTAGGGCGACATATTTTGGCGATCCTGCCAATCTATTTTTTGTTTCCTGTCGCTGATTTCATAAGGTGAGTTGAGTTCAAGTGCTTAATTTGTGAAGAATACAATATTTTAGGGTTTGAAAAACAACAAGACGCGTCTGAAAGGTCGTCGGGAAAAAAGCACAAGGCGTGTCTGAAAAAGAAAAAATGGAAATTTTTAAAATTGACCAATTCTGGACTAAACATTTTCAGGACTCCATACAAACTTTGGTTTTGGAACGGTTTTGGTTCCAACGCGGCTTTTCAATCCAAAATCAAAATTTGTATCGATTCCTGGGAATAATGGTCAGTCTGGAAAAAGTTGATCAGTATCGAGAATGTCTAATAAATTGCTTCATTACCTCGTGCTTCAAAACGCAACCAAAAATTATCCAAAGTTTGGGGGGGTCCCTAATGATTGAAGTCGATGCAATGTCTCGTAAGGGGCCGTACACATATTACGTAAGCACTTATGGGGGGAGGGGGGGGGGTCGATCAATATTTTACGCTCCATATAAATAAAAATTCATTTGTATGAAAAAAAATCTTACATGGGGGGAGGGGGGTTCGAAAAACCCAGAAAAATTGCTTACGTATTAAGTGTACGTCCCCTAATTGAAGGCGGTTTTTCTGTTGAGTTAAATCGTGTGTTGGAATTAAATGAGATAGTATACTAACACTAACACATCGTATGACAAATGATTCAATGTGAAATATAAACCAAATACTGCAAATACAGTGCGTCGCATTCGTTTAGCAGCACCAACATATTATATTTACATTTTTTAAATAAATCCATATCACTCCGTTTTTTTCTTTAGTTTATTTATCATCCGAAGTCTTAACAAATTGTAACGTTCCGTTCCGTTCCGCTAAGCAAACGGCTTAAGCGCCACCTTCCAGATTGAAAGGACCGTTAACTCGTGTCCGAATTACCCGACATGAATCACCCTCTCAGGGCAGGTAATTATAATTTAATTAGAACCGATGTCGCACTCAGTTACCCAAACGTCTCTTACAATTAAACCGAAGTAAATTCAAATACAAAAAAAAAATAATGAAATAAAGAAAAATAATGCTCGAAAAATTAACCAATGGGCAAATGCTTAGTTACTAAATAGAACCCAAACCAATCTTAAAATTAATAATATATAGTAGCCTAACTAAAATAGAAGTAAATTTCATTTTAATTCAATTTTAATTCGAAGTTAAATCTAGAAACAGCTCAAATTTATCGAGTTCAAATCGATTGCCTTAAAAAAATTGATTGAAAAAAAATACAAATTAAGGCAGACCTAAATTCCCTAGGTGACGTCACGTTTTGATTTATTATGCTCTGATACACTTTTCGGATCCACAGTTATCAACAAATTTTCTGGACCGGTCTAACCTTCTTGGCGGCGACAATCCCTCGACGGATGCGCGGAGCGATCCGAATGGCCAATCGTGCCTTGCGTTGCTGACTTGCTGGCGGGCTATTTGAGCGTCGCTGCCCTGACGATCTCCTGTGGGCTTGCATCACCACGTGATTCGCGTGTCGGCGTCGTACAATGGTATATGCGTCCCTTGGCAGTGGAGTGATGAGCTATTAATGGCTTTGCTCACGCCTCACGACTTATTGGCTAGCGATCCGTTACGTTCGTGCACGTCTAATTAAAAGTAGCCTGAACCTGCCGTTGAAGCGATCTTCTGATCAGCCCCAGATTACGCGCCCACGTTGGTTGGGCTGATTTGGCCTATTCAACGCGAATAATATTTTTATCGGATCACTCATTATTTCATTAGGCTTACCTGAGTTTGTTTGTATTGTAGTTTAATCACAAATTAGGCACTTATTTCAATAAATTCAATTTAACTCAACAAATTTGAAATCTAATCACATAAAACAATTTTAAAGAAATCTTCACAAAAATATTTAATTATTTCCCGAACTTACTTCGAGTTTAGTTTAATGATTCACACAGTTTAGAGAAGCTTTAGATTTTTTTAAAATATCACTCTGATCGCAATGATCTATTCACGACCAAGCACTCCACTTTTGTGAGAACATAATCGCGACCGAGATTGCGTTGAACCTATTTTTCACGACGCAATTTCCACCTAAAATGTACGACGTCGTACGAACCCGTTTTTTGGTTGGCTAATTTAATGAGAATCTCAAATCCACGACGCAATTAGTATTAGACAAGTAAGAGTAGCTCGGATTAATTCTCTACAACGCAATAAATTTGAATTTATGAAATATTTTCATTAGTTTTTTCATCTCACGTAGATGGCGCATCGTAGGTTTCTGTCTTCGCTAGACTTTCAAATATTGACAACCTTTCAAGATTTTCATAGCGAATTGCACTATATACTACTACATGAACACTAATCGGGCAGAACAACATAAATTGGGTTCTAAATAACGTTACAAAATAGCATAGTATGTTCAAAAACCCAGATTAATCCACCTAGCGGTGATGGTGCCTTTCTCGACCTTCGTAAAATGTGTGTGCTTGAAAAAAGATGAGCTAGTGGCTAGGAGTAAAAAAGACAAATTTCTTTGTCCATTCTATGAAATTCAGATTATTTATGGCAAAGATATTGTAGATCCAGTTGAAAACCGAAAATCATATTTTGTCCCATTTCCGGATGTCGCAACTGCATCGCGAGTGGTGCCCGACTATGGCACAGTTGCGCACTACTCGCGATGCAGTTGCAACATCCGGAAATGCGAGAAAATGCGATTTCGCGGGACCTCAGTTCGGTTTTCAGCTTGATCTACAATATGCTAATAGGAATTTCGACATTTTTGTTTCCTTTTCCAATCTTTTGACGTACATAATGCTGTTTCATTTCACCCAGTCATATATTTTAAGGATATCACTTTTGGATGTTAGTTGAACTGAAGCTCCGACTACACAAAAGAAAACGAAAATGTCATTCCCATCACGCGAGCGGAGGGCAATATTTGTTATGATATAAATCTCATGACCGTCTTTCTGCCAAACTCCCGTATGAAGTGGGAGAGACAGAGACATCATCTCAGTTCGTCGAGCTGAATCGATTGGTATATAACACTATGGGTCTCCAGGCCTTCTGTAAAAGTTTGGTTTTGGAGCGAACATACAGCCTTTTCGTATAAAAGGCTAAAATGGTGTTTCAGCCATAACTTCCGATCCCATAGTGCGATCTAGCCAATTTTCAATAGGAAACAATGGGACAGAATTCTGCGTCGAATGCAACTTGTTGCGTGTGAATCGATTAAGGTTAGGTGTCCGAAAAATAGGTGACATTTTTGTGATTTTTATGAAAAAAAGTATTTTGGTCATAACTTCCGATCCCATAGTCCGACCTGTCCAATTTTCAATAGGAAACAATAGGAAAGGATTTTGCGTCGAATGCAATTTGTTGCGAGCAAATCGGTTGAGAATAAGTGCCTGAAAAATGAGTGACATTTCTTACGCAATATTTTCGTATGAATTTGTATTTTGGCCATAACTCTCGATCCCATAGTCCGATCTGGCCAATTTCAAATAGGAAATAATGGGACAGGATTCTGCGTTGAATGCAACTTGTTGCGAGCAAATCGGTTGAGGATAAGTGTCCGAAAATGAGTGACATTTTTACGCGATTTTTTGTATGAATTTGTATTTTGGCCATAACTTTCGATCCCATAGTCCGATCTGGCCAATTTCAAATAGGAAACAATGGGACAGGATTCTGCGTCGAATGCACCTTGTTGCGAGCAAATCGGTTGAGGATAAGTGCCCGAAAAATGAGTGACATTTTTTACACGATTTTTTCGTATAATTTTGTGTTTTGGCCATAACTTTTGATCCCATAGTCCGATCTGGCCAATTTCAAATAGGAAACAATAGGACAGGATTCTGCGTCGAATGCACCTTGTTGCGAGCATGTTGAGGATAAAGGCCCGAAAAATGAGTGACATTTTTTAAGCGCTTTTTTCGTATGATTTTGTATTTTGACCTTAACTTTCGATCCCATAGTCCGATCTGGCCAATTTCAAATAAAAAACAATGGGACAGGATTTTGCGTCGAATGCAACTTGTTGCGAGCAAATCGGTTGAAGATAAGTGCCCGAAAAATGAGTGACATTTTTTACGCGATTTTTTCGTATGATTTTGTATTTTGGCCATAACTTTTGACCCCATTGTCCGATTTGGCCAATTTCAAATAGGAAACAATGGGACAGGATTCTGCGTCGAATGCAATTTGTTGCGAGCAAATCGGTTGAGGATAAGTGCCCGAAAAATGAGTGACATTTTTTACGCGATTTTTTCGTATGATTTTGTATTTTGGCCATAACTTTCGATCCCATAGTTTGATCTGGCCAATTTCAAATAGGAAACAATGGGACAGGATTCTGCGTCGAATGCAACTTGTTGCGAGCAAATCAGTTGAGGATAAGTGTCCGAAAATGAGTGACATTTTTTACGCGATTTTTTCAAATGAATTTGTATTTTGGCCATAACTCTCGATCCCATAGTTCGATCTGGCCAATTTCAAATAGGAAACAATGGGACAGGATTCTGCATCGAATGCAACTTGTTGCGAGCAAATCAGTTGAGGATAAGTGCCCGAAAAATGAGTGACATTTTGTTGAGTAGTTTTGCGCGCACACACACACACACACACACACACACACACACACACACACACACACACACACACACACACACACACACACACACACACACACACACACACACACACACACACACACACACACACACACACACACACACACACACACACACACAGACATCACCTCGATTCGTCGAACTGAGTCGATTGGTATATAACACTATGGGTCTCCGGGCCTTCTATAAAAAGTTTGTTTTTGGAGCGATCATATAGCCTTTACCGTATACTTAGTATACGAGAAAGGCAAAACAGATCATATTAAAAGCTTTATATAATGAACAAAATAGAAAAAAAGTGTTGCATTCGTTTAGCTGCACTGCAAAAAAAAACGATTTTTCATTAACTGTCGATAGGTTAATTCTTGGTAGCTCTTTCGTTGTTTTTTATTACTTCGAAGATACGCTTGGGCATTGCGCTTATGTTTGCACCCAGCATTCCTTTATGCACGCTTTCAGGTCCGCCACGGTATTGAACTGACGTCCATTTGCGTAAACCTTTGAAGCCATTATTCCCCACAGTTTCTCGATAGGGTTACAATCCGGGCTGCAAGCAGGCTATTCCAGAACGGTTATTTCTTTTGCTTCAAACCATGCTTTTGATTGGCGCGATACGTGGTTTGAGGCATTGTCCTGCTAAAAACACAATCCTCCAAAAATGGAATCAAAACACCTTTCAGGAGCCTGCAGTAAACTGTCGAGTTCATTCTCAGCTTAGAATAGCGAGAAAATGCACCCCACACCATTACCGTTCCTCCTTCAAAATTCCTCTTGGATCGAAAGGCCTCTTTATCCCGCAAATCGAGCCAGTAATGGTTATAGCAATCAGGACCATCCAAGTTGAATTTGTTTTCATCAGAAAAAATCACATGGTTCCATTCATTAGTCCAATGCATGTGGCTTTGTGCTGCAGTGTAAGTTTCGGTTTCGACTTTGGTTTTGTCCATTTTATTTACAAATAACTCCGCACAACCTTTTCTGATTTATTGATCTTACGAGCATTTTCCCGATTAGATCGACCAGAACTAGCCAGAATGCGGATTTGACCCTTTTCGACCTCGTCCAATCGATTTGGCTTTCCCATATCTGTTAAAATCAAAATCAATGGTGTGTTTGACATGAATATGAAAGGTAACAATTACTTCAGTAATGATGTAATAAAATCTTTTAAGAAATTACAAACCTAAAAAAATGGCGAAAAACTCTTGCAGCGTCTAAACATTTGTAACGCCCCGAACGCAGAAAACACATCAAACTCAAATCTACTGCCTATAGATAACAGTATAAGCGGCCGAGTTGAGTTGGTAAATATGTTTGAGAATCTCACTACTACATACATACGTGATTAGATGTCTTGCACTGAAACAAAAAGCAAACGGATATAATTTTGAAGTGCGGCTAAACGAATGCACCGACTGTATTCTGCGGCCCAAATATCAATCAAGTCCATATCATGTTTTGCTATTCTGTTCGTGGCTTCTGCTAGGGTTCTCAGGTTCTGTGCGAGTTACGTATGCCTGCAGCAAGCTTGCCCACTCGGACCCATTAGAACCATTGAATTCGAAACCTGCTCCTTTTGTTTCAGCAGGTGCTGTTTTTTGAAGCGTATAGTGTGTTGATCGAAGGATAGATACGTTTCACGCCCAGATTTTTTTACAATCCTGCACGTTTAAGAACCTGCCAAAATCTGTAGAAAAAATGGACGTATGCGAATTTAAAAATAGCACAACTTTTTAAAAAAATATATAATGTTTTAATATTAACCGGTTTTTATTTAGAATTTCAGTCAGTTGTAAACAACTAACATGGAAAGTGAAGCTGTATGTAAAAACCAATGTAATAGACAATTCTGTAACAGCACCATCTCAGAATCGAATGAAACTTTGTACAAAGATATGGTATTTTAAAGTTTTTCAAAAATTGTCAAGGGTAACAATTGATGAGGGCCTAATTTTTGTTCATTGATTTTTTAAAATCGATGTAACTCTAAAATGGCAAGACTTACAAAAAAGTGTTGTATGGCGAACTGTCGTCAAATTCCTAGAAGTTTTTTGGAAAAATATCCCTCCTCCTCCTCCTCGGGGCCCTCCTTAGCCGTGCGGTAAGACGCGCGGCTACAAAGCAAGACCATGCTGAGGGTGGCTGGGTTCGATTCCCGGTGCCGGTCTAGGCAATTTTCGGATTGGAAATTGTCTCGACTTCCCTGGGCATAAAAGTATCATCGTGTTAGCCTCATGATATACGAATGCAAAAATGGTAACTTGGCTTAGAAACCTCGCAGTTAATAACTGTGGAAGTGCTTAATGAACACTAAGCTGCGAGGCGGCTCTGTCCCAGTGTGGGGATGTAATGCCAATGAGAAGAAGAAGAAGAAGAATCCAAAAAATTAAAACCGATTTCTACACTGAAAAAAAATATTTTAGAAATTAAAATCCTCATCTCAGAAATCGATGAAATTTCTTCTGCAGATAGGTATTTCAACTATCTAACTTTTTTGGGAATAATGTTTCTGTGATATAGGGGGAATGACGGCTTTGGCAGGTTTTGTTCTATTATTGGCAGGGGGTTTTTGTTGACCAAATGTTATGAAATTTGGCCACAATATTCTTTGATATGCAAAGAATGTTCAGGCCAAATTTGAGCATAATTGGTTATAGAAAACCCCCTGCCAATAATAGAACAAAACCTGCCGAAGCCGTCATTTCCCCTATTTAAGGAAAAAAAGTTTTTCTAACAAAAACTTTTTCCATGTATATTGAGAGAAGTGTAGGTTCAGCAGCCTATCATTAACAAACGACACATTTTGGACGTATACAAATTTGTTTAGGAAGCAATTTAGCATAATCTAACATTAATGTGGACCAACATTTCAAAAGGGCGTATATTTTCCTAGATTTTTATATCAATGTTACACACAAATGACCAGATCTACACAACTGTAAGATCTGAAACATAAAAGAGCGTTTCGTTCACCGAGAAAATAATTCAATGAATGTAAAGATAAAAATTGGTATATGTAGCTTTATCGCATTTTTTATATTAATAATAATCCCTTTTTTTAATTTTTTCTTCAATTTTCTTTGTTACTACATTTAATTCTTATTTCTACTTGAATGCTCATCAATTTGTTAATTTACTCGAACAATTTGAAAACTTTTGGATCTTCATCAGATTTGGAATATTTTTAAGCCAGGATTTTATTATGAGCGATTGGTATAAAAGAATAAAACTTTTGTGTGCCAATTTTTTTTTTGCTCTTTTGAAAAGTTAATCAAACTCTTCTGCCATTGTTGAATATTGCTCATTCGATATATAACAGAAATGTTATTTAGTGATATTTTTGTCTGTTTGTGTAACTGCCCATTCCTACAACTCCCGAATACTCTTAATAGTATTTCCATAATCTTGGGCAAGACTTGCTCGTTTTGCCATTCGTTTGAGAGTGCCACCTATAGCATCGCAAGGGCCTTTTCCGTGCGATGTTGTAAAAAAGTGCCATTCTGCTTCGAAGTCATGTTTAGAATTGAAATTACACAGACTTGTGCTCTATTTTATTAGGTGACAAAAACATAACAGCTTCAATTTAAATGAGATGTACATTACCTGCACAAATAAGTGGATGAATGTAGTTCCTTCGATCGAAAAATTTAATCTTGATGGTTGAAAATACTGCCCATGATCGCATATTTGTAACACTCGCATTTTTGTTTATTTTGTTGAAAGCCTGTGAATCATTCACAATGCTCAATCTACTGCATCTAATCCCACAACAGTAAAATAGGCTTTACTATACTGCTCACCTGTGGTAAGCTGGAAATGATTGAGTTTGTGGGGAGGATTGACAAACGATTTACAAAATCAATCAAAATGCAAATGTTACAAAATATATGCGATCATGGGCAGAATACTATTTGTGCAATTTGCACCTAGCACTGGTTGTCAAAATTAGTCGAAACCTTGCTGATGAAGTAATGATGATTATAAGGGTTTTTTTTTAATTTCGAGTAAATCTTTTATCGCTGTGAGTATCGACGAGGATTAAGTCGGAGGATCACTTCGAAATGCGTAATCACGCACGGGTAGTTTTTCATGGGTCGATAACTAAGTTTCCAGCTGGATATTGCAGCAATTTACCACTCTGAGTTGACTAAAACAAGACTTTGAAGGAAAAATATAAAGAGTTTTGAGAGATTAGTCTGTTCTTCCTAATTCCTTAGAAAACCTTTGTGTTGTAGTTGCTCGTTACTTTCTCACAAATATGAAAAAAATCGTTTTCATTAATGCTGGGAGCATTACGAGCTGAACACTCTTTGAAAAAAATATTCTGTATCACAAAGTACTTTATCATGAATTTTAAGATGGTTTTTACAAAAATATACCAATCATTGATGAAAAATTGATTGATTGATAATGAACGATTTTCTTGTTTGTAATACATGATTTCACAGTGAACTTCTCTTACTCGATATTGAAGAGAACATCTAGTAAGTAAGTAATTTATATCATAAAACATATCAGATTGGACAGAATTCACATCCGTTTAGACAGATTGTGTTTTGTAGAATATTTAATAACTATCTAACCCATCTTATATGATGTTATCAGATTTCTAATTAATGCATCCATGCGTTTGAAGCATTTATTGTCGCCCACTATTTGATCTTTCCCGTCAAAAATTGTATCTCGTTTTATTGTCTCAGTCGATTCTTTGGCTTATTTAAGATCAATTTTCCCAAAGAACCCATATTTTTTTAAGCCTCTAACTATTTTAAAATCGAAAACAAAAACCGAAAAAGTTCTCCACGTGTGAACCGTCCTGAAATATTCACCCGATATGTTCGTTCAAAATCGGGCCACTCATTAAAAAACAGCACTTTTACGATTTTTGTTTCAAATTTCAAAAATACTTGGAGGCTTAAAAAAATATGGGTTCTTTGGGAAAGTTGACCTTAAATAAGCCAAATAATCGATTAAGAGAATAATTTTTTTTTGACGGGAAAGATCAAGTAAGAGAACCCTTTTAGCACATGGAGTGGTAAAAAAATGACTAATTTTGTTAGATTTATCCATTTGTAAACATAACTTTAGAAAACCAGAAATTTACTTGTAGGGTCATCTCTATGCGTTTACAGATTGGTTTTGAAGTTTCTTGTCATATAAAATCTGATTTTTCAATGACAAACTTTTCAAAATCCAAACAACGGCTAATCTTGCTCACGTTTCAAAGAGCACACATTACTGAGCAATAGTGTTGTGGTGCAAAGAGACAAGGACTCTCTATCTAAAGATCGTGAGTTCGAATCCCGCGTCGTGAATTTTTGATCTGAAGTGTTGCCTAATTGCGGACCGGGAGATACGGACTAGTGGAAGGGTTTTATTTTACGTGGGTCGGGTAATGACATACCCATCCCCACACTACATAAATTGAGCTGCTCAGGTGTCCGGTTACTTTTATTGCTCATGAAAAAACAAACATTATTGTGCAAACGGATAACTGCCAACTTTTTATTTCACGCTTGCAAAAGTATAGCAAAAATTGAAAGCTCAAGGTAGGTATTTGCTCCTATACAGATAAAAATATGTTGCGATTTTAAATGTTTTTTTCATACACATATTTGGAACATGAAAATAAACGTAATATTCAATCGATCTAACTGTTCATTTGAATCGACATAAATTCAAACAGTGCTTGCTTGTAAAATTCAATCAAATTCAATTGAATGTCGAATATTTATTTGTTTATTGAGATTTGTTCCAATTTCACATCATGTTGAATATTAAAAACAATTTACTGTGTACTTCTAAATGTGATGTCAGAGCTGTAGCGTGGACGCGTGGGCGTTTTTTTGCGAGAAGGGTTTAATGAATTTTTGCTTTATGAATTCCTAAAGTCTCTATAACCTGTATATGTCCCAATAGATAGAAAGTAAGGATTATTAAAAGACAAGAACATTTCTAAAAATCCGCTGAAGTTTAACGGTTTTCTGAAAGATTTAATAAACTAATGCAAGTAAAAAAATCTATTGTGTGGATTCACGACAAAAAAAGGATTTAATTAGAAAAATAAAACAGCTCTCAATTTTTACTTGCTATTCGATTTTGATAGCTATCGAACCTAGTCACATCAAGAAGAACTCTTATATGAAGTGGATGACCATCGGAATCGCCATTAGCCCTTTCGACGACGAAAAATTCAATTTCGTAGTGGCTTGGTTTGCAAAAACTACTGATCTTTTTCAATGAACTTCAACTTTGGAGTGAATTGGTTGATTATGAGAATAGCGATTGGTCCAAGTCGTATCAAGAACAAAACAATAACCAATCAATAACCAACGGGCCCTATTCAGATCAAGGTATATGAGTTTTCGGAGTGGGTCTGACGGTAGTTTGGTGGCAATGTTTTTTTGGATGAACCAATAAATTTCTACTTTAAAGAAAGTCAGATACTGATCTCCCTCCCTCTCCCTAATCTGATTTAGCCATCGTTACTGAAATCCCTTGATGCATATTCTCATATTCAGCATACCATCATTTCAAATACTCTTTCCCGCTCAAAGCTTTACCAGTTTATAAAGATTAGACTGGATCAAATGCGATCGTATAGTTTATCGGCATAAAATGAGCGAATTTATCTCAAATTCACACAGTACTTCCGTACATCTATTATTAGATAACGGTTTGCATTTTTAAATAGCAAACAAAAACTATATGTATTTGATTTACGCTTCACCTTTGGCTTATTGAAGTCCTTATCTGGGGCTCCTTCCCCAGAATTTTGTTTCATGCTCCTTTCCATTTGCATTTCCTGTTCCTTCCGTTTTCCCTCCACTTTTTTTCCATCAAGTAAATAATGAAAAAGACATTCCCAAATTAGGGGAGCATGCCGACGTTCTGATACATTGAAATGTTATGACCCTGGGAGTTCCCAGAAAGGGACTAGCCTAGACCCCAAGCTGCTGCTAAATAATAGCTGTCGTTATCAGGACTCCGTAAGACAAAATGGTGATCGTGGCGTGGTACCGTCCTCGCTCCGGAGGTGCACTTAGGCACGCGGAAAACTACCAGCAACAGGACGCCGATTTGCAAGATGGCGTTCTCGTGGTAATAACACCTACAGTTGTTGAGAGGCGTCGAAAAGGCGCAATCACCACATACGCACGTAGCTGGATTCCCACTTAGTTCGTTCCCGAACGTCGAACTATCGGACTGACTATTTGGGCTGATTAACCACTTATCATCAAATTCCGAGTTTCATGAGGAAAGGAACAAACTTCAAAGATGCTAGTTGACTGTAGGTTCTTAGTATCTCGTACCTCGACTGATCGCTTCATTCCTTTCTTCATCGAAGACTCTGGAGCACATATGTTTGATAACCGTATTCATTTGCCACCCACTTTTCCCGTTCTTAAATTGCGATTAGACACTAACTTGACAAATTATTTCCCTGCATTCCAACACCATACACAAAGTGATACCATTCGGTAACAACCTGTATCAGTTATTGACGGAACAGGGCCTTCCGGAAATACGTCAAATGTATTGATTATGTATGTAGTCCCCGAGAGAATCGTAATAAAAGGTTAAATTTGTATCACTTTGAACCAGTGAATTTTTGAATAATTTGTCATCACTTCCTATAGCGGAATTCTGGATTTTGGCGCCATCTCTAGGGCAAGGCGCCCTTGGCGGGGGACAACCCGGCCAATATCACGCTACGGCGCTGTGTGAGGTGCATTGAAGATACTATTAATGTATATGTTGGGGTGATTAACCTCAAACATTTTGAAAGTAAATTAAATTTACCCTTAACTGGTGGAATTAAATGAACAGTACTTAATTCGTCTTAGACGGTTTAATACATTCCACTAAAAGAGCCTAATATATTTTTTTTAAATTTACCGTCAATGCTATTGAAAGTGCAAAATACTGGTTTATATGTAAACCGTTTGTTTGAAAACTACATAAGTGATATTCTTGGCCAAATGAGTGTTTTTATTGGTTGTATACTATTTCGCCGAAAACCATTTCGCGGATTTTTTTTAGCGGTACGACATTTCGCAGAATGTATCAACTCACCGAAAGACATTTCGCGGAATGCACCTTTTTTCCGAAAGACATTTCGCGGAATGTACCTTTTCACCGAAAGTCATTCCGCGGAATGCCATTTGGCGGAATTCAGCTAGAATAATTACCGATTTCTGCTTAATTACATGAAATCCGGGCAATTTTTGACCCTTCCTTCGGAAGTGTCTATAATTTCACTTTGTATGCGTTACGCAGGTGTGTTACGTATTAATCTATCAAGAAATCTCGTGAATTATTAAATAAAATGTATGGTATTTTAGGCAAATTCACTTTGACATTGAAAATATAATTATAACAAATGATATGACATGGAATAATGCCTATTTTTCTTATTTGTTTCAAAGAAACAAATGATATTAATTGAGGTACATATAGAAGCATGTACAAAAAAATCTTCTCAGAAAAGCAAAAACGTAAAAATTGAAAGGGATTTCAAAAATTTCTTCAGTGGAAGGTAGATAGCAAATGTGAGCATGTTTTGAGACACTAATAGATCACTTGTATGCATGTATGTGTGCGTATGTGTGCAAATTCTGGAATTTACTACCATAAAAATCTCGCTCATTTTTAAGGTATTGAACAAGTTTAGTTTTACCAAATTAAGCATCCATAAGACGAAATATATGTTATTATTGAACGCTATTGAGTTTCGCTCAGATCAATGACTGATTAAGTTAGTTCTGGATTAATTAATATCGAGGTCTCTGGAAATTACGAGTACAATATATGCAACCAGCGTTACGATAGTTACTAACCATGTCACAATAGTTATTCAATCCGACGAGCGCCTCATAGATAGGCAGCATGAAGTACAGTACGTTATCATTCGTTGAGTTGAAACTCAACCCATGACATCCGCCTTTGGGTAGGCAATTATTTTGGCACTTTCACGGAAAATCGCCGTGGGAAGCTGAGTAGTTTTATCTCGTTTTAAATATTGGAGTCTGGAAAAAATTTCCTTATAACTAAGGAAGGGTCAAAATCTCACTGTAGGTGGATTAATCTGGGTTTTTATTTTGGATTTACATCCGATTCTTTTTTTACACGGGGGATGCGTTTTAGATCAAAATTTGAAAATCCGTGTAAAAAAAGTTTTATGATTTCTCGACGAATCATGCAAAATGGAGCAACTTTGCAAAAATTTTGTATGGGATTTTTTTTACACGGCCGTGTATTGTAGTATTGTAGTAATTTTTCAAACCCGAACCCATCGGGTACGGGTTCGACTCGACCGTATCTACCGCCCGTTATAAGGCGAAAGGAGTTGCTAATGTTTTCTTTCAAAGAACACGTCTTCCCGGTATAAGGCGAAGGGAAGGGTAACGCCTTCTTTAAATGGATGCATCTGCCCGGTATAAGGCGAAAGAAGTTGATAATGCCTTCTTTAAAAGGAATATTTAGGTATAAGGCGAAGGGAGGGGTAACGCATTCTTTAAATGGTTGCATCTGCGAAAGGAGTTGGTAATGCCTTCTTTAAAAGAATGCGTCTGCCCGGTATAAGGCGAAAGGAGTTGATAATGCCTTCTTTAATGCATCTGCCCGGTATAAAGCGAAAGGAGTTGGTAATGCCTTTTTTAAATGGATGCATCTCCCCGGTATAAAGCGAAAGGAGTTGGAAATGCCTTCTTTAAATGGATGCATCCGCCCGGTATAAGACGAAAGGAGTTGATAAGGCCTTCTCTAAAAGAATGCGTCTGTCCGGTATAAGGCGAAGGGATGGGTAACGTCATGGGTAAAATGGATGCATCATGCGAAATGAGTTGATAATGCCTTCTTTAAATGAACGCGTCTGACCGGTATAAGGCGTTCTGGGAGGCGTTCCTTAGCCGTGCGGGAATATGCGTGACTGCAAAGCAAGCCTAGGCTGAAGGATAGTCTCGTTAATCTCGTGTTAAACAAATGCAAAACAAAATGGTAACTTGGCTTAGAGACCTCGCAGGTAATAATGTCGGAATGCTGAATGAACAAAGGCTATTATTATTAATATTCCGCGAAATGGTGCATTCCGCGAAATGGTACATTCCGCCAAAAGTCATTCGGCGAAAAGGTACAATCCGCTAAATGTCGTACCGCGAAAAGTTACAAACCGCCAAATGTTATTCCGCGAAATGTTCAACCGCGAAAATGAATTCCGCGAAATAGTTTTCGGTGAAATGTTATACAATCGTTTTTATTTATTCGGAATTATCTTGCTGATTTGTTTGCCTAAATCTTTTGTTCTGAATCAAAAAATAGTAAGATTTGGTGCCAATTTGTTTGATTAATTTATTTTACCATGTACATATGACAGATTCAAAAATAAAAATTATGAATGTTAAAATCCGAAAATGAACGATTTTGTCAAAGCATAGATGTCAAGTTTGCATATTTTGAAACCAATTTATTGTCAAAAAATATTTCGGTTTTACGCAATATGTTTGTATTTTGTGGGGAGACTTGATCCCCCTGTTTCATCGAGAACCAAAGTAGTTTTGTTCCAGCATATTTTTAGTATAGATTCTTTGGACGTTTGTAGGAGTTATTTTTTAGATTGGCAACCGTATTTATTCTGCAGGTCATTTTATGTGTTAAGTTTTTTTAGTGGCCACGCAAAATTTGAACAACTTCTCCTAATAATGACCTAATAATGCTATAATTTTGTCACAGCACAAAGCCATAAATATGCTATATGACCTGTACTGGTCAAAATGTCAACTTTCCATCACTATTTTAAGATATTTGGATTTCAAGTTGTTGCGTCTATATGGGGACACTTGATCTCATACACACATACACAAATTTGGCGAAAAAAATTAAAAAATATATAAATTTGTTCTTATGCGGCTATTCTCGTGTAGATTTGACAGATTTGATAAAGGGTTGGCTCGAAAACATATTTATTAAGTAGATACAATAGAAAGGGGATCAAGTCTGCCCAAATTCTAAGATTGCATGCGATGTCGAATTCCATAACTAAAATCGTTCATGAATACTCACCGCAAAATGATTTACTTTGGCCGCTCCAAAGTAAATCATTTTGTATGAAAAACGGCAAGTGGGCACTATATTATGCTGGCCACTGTATACATCTTTTATTAAGATTAGTGCTTCTGAATCTGTGTGGTAATTTTCAAATCAGATTCCAACACGTTTCATCCTAATCAGATTGGACTTGGGATGCTCTCAATTGGGCGGTATGACATTTTCATTCCGGAAAACAACACTCACTACCGGTCTCATCCAAAACAAGACAGATAATATAATCAAAGTCAATCACAAGCAATTATAAGTCCCGAACTTTTGCTCAGTAACAGACACGAACAAAATCACAAAACGTGCCATAAAAACTCATCAACCCGAAATCCAAACCGTTCGTTGCACATTTCGCCCTCATTAAATATTTGTCAATGCCCGCTCTCCCCCCATCTTGTTCCCCCGGTCCAGCATCAAACCCGTTCCGCCCGACCTCCCTGGCCAATGCCGAAACCAATCAGAAGACGTTTTCCGAGGGAGGAAAACGACGACGCTTCCATCTAGTAAAATATTCATTAACCGTTTTCAAAACTTGCTCGAAGGATGGCAAATCCCCTCCGCTCTTCCCCGGCGATGAAGTATTCAACAGGAAGCAAGCAACGGCAACAGCAGCAGCAGCTGACTAACTGACGGACGTCTCAATCTTGATCCCCTCCCACTCCCGTGAGAAGATGCTTTTCAAACAAAGCGTCCCGCTTTTGTCCCCATCGAGACGGAACCCTTCCGCCGTTTGCGCTCCGGTGCAAACCGGGAGATTATTATTCCAGTCAGGGACTTACCGTTATAGAGCATAGTCGAGGACGCATCCCGGGTGGCCGCTTCCGGCGAGTGTGGCGGAGGGCTGGGCGCCGTTGCACCGGCCGTGGGCGACGAGGGACCCCAACAGGTGGCACCACTAGTTCCGGTCGATGTGGACGATGCCGCCGATGACGATGACGTTGACGAAGACGGTGACGATTGGGCCGGGTTGGAGGAGCCTTTGGAGGCTGCAGCCGCCGGTGAGTCTCCAACGACGTCGATTTCTTCGTCCTCTTCGAGGACTTCGACCACCACTTGCGGGGGCGGTGGCGGCGAGGGTGATGCTGCTGGGGATTCTTCGACCCGATCGGGCCACGGGTAGGCCTTCCACTTCTTCGCCATCAGGCAGCGAGGCATTGTCACCGACGGGAAGGGAGGAAGAAGGGCAGCGAAGGTCTAGTTCCGGCAGAGACGGAAAACGGTGTAATCAGGTACTTGTTTGTTTCGTTTGCTGGAGGGGCGGAGCGGGTCGCGAAAGTCAATTCATGTTTTCCCTGGGCCCTGCAGGTCAGAACCGGAGTAACTTTTTCTTCTTATTATTTGGGGTTAGTTTGGAGTTCGCGGTAAACAGAACGGAGAGAAATGTTGCAGCACAAAGCGCAAGCAGCAGCCGGTCCCGACTAAAATCGATAGTTTCTGTCGCTTTTGGGGCTTTTTCCTGGTTCGCTCGCGTTTTGGCTGGAGTTGCGGGCTGGGTTGGGCGTTCCTCGGGATGGAATAAATTTTATATTCGAACGTGACACAGATACCAAAAACTTGATTCCGTTTTCTTCGTTTGGGTTGTTCCCGGCGGCATTCACGTCCCCAACATAGATCTCCCAGCAGGAGGCCTCAGGGTGGAAGCAGTTCACTCGCACTCGCCGATATAGTTTTACGAGTCTGTTTTGTTAGATTCCGGCAGAAATGAAATCAGAACAGACATCCAGAGATGCACACACAGAGACACATACGTACGGACAAAATGGTTCAACGTAAAAATCCAGAGTTCACACACTTTTGCGGCGCAGATTCACAGTCGGAGAGTAGTACAGCGTCAGAGTTACGTATCCAAGAGTTTCAGTAGTGTAGCACACAGTAGTATTTGGTAGAGTGGTAGAACCGTAGCATAATCTTCATCTCGTGGTCCCGAACATAGCAAATCAAACGTAAAAGACACACCGGAAGTGTATTTGATGAGAGAACTCACTGACGACGATGACACACTGGCAGAACCGAAAAACACCGGAAGTGACGGACCACGAGACACAGTTAGTCCATTTAAGGAGACACCCTAGCCACAGAGTGGCGACCGCGGCCGGAACTTTGGACGAACCAAACCACAACGGATCCACAGAGCCGGACCGGAAACTGGTTTGGCGCACATCGAACTAACCGAAAAAATTTCTGCTTCCACTTTTCCCTTTTTGTGCCGATTAATCCAACTGAACTTCCACACTTTTCTGCACTACTTCACACAGTTCCCCGCTACTACTTTTGTTTCACACTCAGCAGTTGCACTTTTCGATTCTTGATTTCCGCTGCCGATTACTGTTTGTTTGATTTCCTTTTTGATTCGGTAGAGGAGCGCGCGCGGAGATACGACAGAATAGCGAAAATCAACAAATGTTACGAGTACTGCGTTGTGTTTAGTATTAGTAGTAGTAGTAGTAGTAGTAGTTGCAATAGACACGAGACTTGTAGATTAGCGGTGATTAGTAACAGTACACATACAGGTAGATTATACAAGGAAACGGCACGCAGAATCGATTCATAAAGTTCATAATAAATAACAGAAAAATTGATACAGAGTGAAACACGACAGAGAGAAAAAATGTGTGACGAACCGCACCGTAAGACCCGTGAAAGGCTTTTGAATCCTGTCGTGCTCACCGCAGTCCCTTTATAAAGTTCGGCCAACCCGAACCGACCCGAACTTCCCCACCGGGCGATCGAATCCTTCGCCTTAAAAACACAAAACACTATTCCATCCTTCTTCCCCTTCGTCGGACGGAAACGGCTGACATCCCTACGAACAGGTCCTGGCGCACGGCCACCAGCAACGTGTTGATACCGTCAGGGGAAGCCGAGCAACAAACAAACCTCTCCTGCCGAGCACGCAACAAATGCATTCGGTTTTCCCTCGGCATCCTCTGGTTTAATGATCTTCTCCCATGCCGCCGCCGAAACTCTCACTCTCACGCAATCAACGCACCCTTCTGAATCCCCGCACCACCCGAAGGACAACAGCCACCCTACACTGGGGCAGCATTGCACAGCCGGGAAGGGCGCATTATGTTGGATGTGGTTTATGCTTTATGCTTCAGTGATTTCTCTCACTCTCTTTCTCCGTACGTTTCTCGCTCATTCGTCCTGCTATGCTGTCGCTCGGTCGGTCGGATCACGGACGGGTCCGGTGTGCTATCGGAAGAAAGGGCACGCGTCACATTCGTGTCTGTTCAGTCATCTGCCGCGGTGGTGCCGCCTGGTCGCCCGTTGCCACTCGTCCTGTCCTTTCACTGTGTCTTTTGTGGATCCTTTCGGCGAGCAGGATAGTTCTCTACATGCTTGATGTTGTTTTTTTTGCCAGCGAGCTGAGTGGCTCGAGTTTTTTTTTCAGTCTTCATCTGTACACATAGACCGCGTTCCCGAGTGGGATAGGAAGTGCCTATCGCGGGGCGAAGAACGGGCTGTTGAGCGAATTTTCGTTCTATTCTTTAGCGCCGAGCCACACTATACTAAACCGACACTGTGACGGATGTGGGGAGTTCCTCGTTTTTTCTCGCTTGTTTGCTATTGCAGCAGGATTTTAAATTTCTTTTCTGGGTCAATGAATTCTTGTCGTTCGATAAATGCGAGCATAGGAAGAGGTGTTTATGAGCAATTGATGGGAAAATTTGGAAGTATTATCTCGGGAAACGAGTACATACATTCGTCCACGAAATATCATTTTTGCAATTCTTTATTACGTACTGATTTATATTAAATATTTGAAAAACATTGCAAGCATTAAACAATTATTTCATTAAATTATGTCATGTCAATTATGTTCCTTAAGATGCTATTTTTTTAACAATAAAATGAATAATTGTATTAAAAAATCATAAATTCAATGATGTACTCAGTTTTGGATTCACAGATTTTTATTCAAGCATGCAGATTTTCCGAATTAGTTTAAGAAACTATGTATAGCTTAGATTCGTTAAACGTTTTACATCTTGAAAATTTGGTCTTTATTGCACTATAACACGTTTATATTTTAGATGCATGGGTTCAAGTGCCTAACGGCAATACACTTACATTATAGGGGAAATCCGACGACAGGTATTGATCCAGCAGCAGTATTGAGAAAAATTCAAAATCTCAAAATCATGAACGATTTAAAACAATCGTGAGTTGAAACGCACCCAACTCAGCATATAAAAACTCATGGCTAAGTTGGATCATCAATTTTTGACAGTAGATTTTTTGTTCTCTTTCGTTCATCATACAGTATAATGCAAGAAGAACCGAAAAAATCCAAAACTAGGTCTATTTTACCCATCTTGAAATCAAAACCCTATTTTTACCTATTTACTTATTTTTAAGTTATTTGAGAACAATTCGCTATGGGTGAATTTGAATGTTTCTATAAGAGTTGATTTTGGGTGAAAAAATATGATATAGGGGAACTGTTCCGATCTCAATCTCACTGTACATATATCAATCTCATCGCTAAACAAAGAAATACGGCACCAAATTCGTCGCTTATTTTTGTCAACATGCTCACTGCTGAAAAAAATCACAAAAATAATAAACAAACCAAATTCCTTTCCATTTCTTTGTTTTTGATGGGATGGAAATAGGAGCTATGAGATGAAGTGGCGAACCGTTCCCCCACGTGTTTTTTTTTTCATTTAAACAGACTAGTAAATAGCAAACGTCCACGAACATGTTTTATTTATTGTCAAAATCGTCACATTTAATTTTATTTATTTGATCATACTAAGGCCGGAGTGGCCTTTATAGTAAATACAAATCTTCTCCATTCACCTCGGTCCATGGCTGAACGTCGCCAACCACGCAACCTACAGAGGGTCCGCAAATCATCCTCCACCTGATCGATCCTCCTTGCTCGCAGTGCATCTCGCCTTCTTATGCCCGAAGGATCATTGTCGAGAATCATTTTCACCGCATTATTACCAACATTCTGGTTAAGTGTTCGGCCCATCGCAGTCGTCCGATTTTCGAGAAGTGAACGATGGATGATTCTCCCAACAGCTGATGCCACTCGCGATTCATTCGCCTCCTCCACGTACCGTCCGCCATCTGCGCCCCATAATAGATGGTACGCAGCATTTTTCTTTTGAAAACTCGAAGTGCGCGTTGATCCTCTACGAGCATCGTCCAAGTCTCGTGTCCGTAGAGGACTACCGGTCTAAGGAACGTTTTGTAGATGGTCAGTTTGGTACGACGGTGAATTCTAATCGATCGCGTTTTGCAGAGTCCAAAATATGTACGGTTTCCAGCCACGATGCGTCTCCGAGTTTTTCTACTGGTATCATTTTCGGTAGTCACCAGAGAACACACCTCGATTTCGACAACACCTTTACAAACTCGTGGTGGGTGGCTTACGTTATCTTCTTATGAACCTCTTCCTATCATGTACTTTGTCTTCGACGTTAAATCTGATGTAGGATTTCTGTAGGTCTGATTCAGTACATTGTAAATGGCGTTTCGGTCAGAGACTGATAGACGAGAAGAACGTTGCCAGAAGCCGTATGATGGTGTCGTGTAGAGTCTCGTGTCGAATAGAGATCGGAACAAGGAAGCAAGAGCAGCCGAAAAACGAACCCACCGCAGGAAGAAGAAAGAATATGAAGAACAAGTGATTAGCGAGGCGCAGGAAAAAATGGAGCAGAACGATATGCGGAGGTTTTATGAGTCTGTCTGTGCGGAGAAAAACAGCAACGACCTTCAAAGGAATTTGCTGACAGATAAAACCGAAGTGGCTGCTAGGTGGAAGCAACACTTCGAGGCTTTGTTGAATAGTGGAAGTGGCGGTGCATAGGTGAACAGAATAAATATCAGCGACGATGGACAAGCTGTGGAGTCGCCTACACTAGATGAGGTTAAAAAAGCTGTTAAAGAGCTGAAAAACAATAAGGCTGCGGGGAAGGACCAGCTCTCGGTTGAACCTCTCAAACATGGCATTGAGCAGCTTTATGAAGTTCTGCACCATGTTTTGTCAAAAATATGGGAAGACGAGGAAATGCCTGCTAGCTGGTTGGACGGTCTCATTTGCCCTCTCTTTAAGAAAGGGCACAGACTGGAGTGCGCCAATTACCGAGGAATAACCCTCCCTAATTCGGCGTACAAAATTTTGTCCCGTATTCTGTTCAACAGATTGAGACCGCTTGAAGAGTCGACGAATACCAAGCAGGTTTTCGTGAGGGCCGATCAAATGTTTACCCTCAGACAAATCCTTGATAAATTCCGGGAGTATAACTTGCAGACACATCATCTGTTTATTGATTTCAAGGTGGCGTACGATTCAGTGAAACGGAATGAATTATGGAAAATTATGCTTGAACATGGTTTTCCGGCGAAACTGATAGGGCTGATTCGTATAACGTTGGACGAATCGAAATCAGGTTTGAGGGTTGCGGATGAAATATCGACATCATTTGTTACCTTAGATGGATTAAGATTGGACTTAGACTTAGACTAGGACTTAGGTTAAAACAGGGTTATGCACTCTCGAATCTACTGTTCAATATAGCGCTCGAGGGAGCGATTGGGAGAGCTGGTGTGCAAAGAAGCGGTACCATTATCACAAGATCGCATATGGTCCTGGGATTTGCGAACGATATCGATATTATCGGGATTGATCGCCGTGCCGTGGAAGAGGCTTTTGTACCATTTAAGAGGGAGACAGCAAGGATTGGACTCACGATCAATACCAGCAAAACGAAGTACATGGTTGCTGACAATCAACGTGGGTTCATTAGTGGTGGTGGTAGCGAAATGGTGCTGGAAGGTGAAAAATTTGAAGTGTTCGAATTGAAGAATTTCGCAGTGCTTTCGGAGTGTTTGAGCGTAAGGTGCTGCGGACAATACTCGGCGGTAAACAGGAGAGCGGTATCTGGTGGCGTCGCATGAATAACTGTACCTGGTGTATAAAGGGCTGGATATTATTAAGCTTATTCAACACGGCAGACTACGGTGGGCTGGTCACGTTGATCGTATGCCGGAAGAACGTCAAGCGAAGATAATATTTAGTAGAGAGCCCGAAAGAGGCCGTAGGCTTCAAGGAAGGCTTTTTGAAGTTGAAGAGGACCTGAGGGCACTAAATGTTCAGGGCGACTGGAAGCGATTGGCCCAGGATCGAGTCCAGTGGAGAAGGGTACTCCATTCGGAGTAGGTTTTCTGGCTGACTTGTGTTAGCAGTGTATAAGAGGGGGCAATATTTTTACCCGGCGTTACTACGCTGTTCTGCAGTAGAGAAAAGAGTAAACATTTTCATTCCCGTGTAACAGTCCGAGTAATAAACACGTTCTATAAAGTAGTCGGTACGAGTTGCGTTTTATTTCCAAGTTATCGCGAGTTCCCCGGGTTAATTCCGTCCGCTTTCGGTGTTGACCTGTCCACTTCGCTACCTGGTGGGTGTCCGCCGGTTAATCCCACAGGTTATGGGCTTCAGGTCGTGTAAGGGAACGGAAAGTGTTTGAGAAGAATCACGTCGTTTCGGTGATTGAAGTTATGTCGCTTGGTGAGTAACCGGGAACAGTTCGGACTGTGTATCAGTGTGTCGCCATCGGGCGAGTACGGAAAAGCTGAAGCTATTGTGTGTTCCGTCGTACGTTACGAGTACAGTTGTGCGAAAGTGAAAACAAACTTTGTGATTGTTTTGCTTGATCGCGGGTGCACGTAAAAATGAGCGAAAAGTATTTGTTCGCTCGGTTAAGTAACCAGAACTATCCCGTCTGGAAAAAGCGCATGGAGATGCTCCTGAAGCGCGAAGAGTTGTGGTCAGCTGTGTCGGAAGTGGAACCTGTGCCAGTGACATGGTCAAAACGCGACCAGAAAGCGCTAGCTACGATTGTGCTGTACATCGACGATTGTCAGCTGAATTTAGTGCAGAATGTAGCTACAGCGGCGGATGCGTGGAAAGCACGAACAGCATGAACATGGCTGAATGAGGAGACATCGAGAAACACCTTTACGATCTCGAAGAGCTCTTTGAGCGTCTAGCAACTGCGTATGGCGGCCTGATAACAGCATTGGAGAGCCGACCCGATGCTGATCAGACGTTGGAACTTGTCAAGCAGAAGTTGCTCGACGAGCATCAGCGCCGTGTGCGTTTTGGAGAAAGCCATGGAGACACGGAGTAAGGAGAAGATCTGCTACTACTGCCGGAAGCCAGGGCACTTCCGGCGTGATTGTCGTCTGCTGAAATCGCAGCAGAAGAGCGATACCGAACATAAAGTGAAGCCTTCCGGAAGCAAGGCGAAGAAAGCAGTGGAGAAAGATGTACCGATTTGTTTCACTGCTGGAGACAGCCGGCGTAGAGGCTGCTGGTACGTAGACAGCGGATGTTCTAGTCATATGACCAGCGACAAGGATTTCTTCGATAAGCTGGACGAAAGTGTGAAGATCGAAGTGGTTTTCGCTGACGGTTCGGTAACCATGGCAGCTGGTGTCGGTGAAGGTTCGGTACAGTACGTCGACGGTGAAGGAAAAGTAGTGGACATTCTTTTCAAAGAAGTACTTTTCATTCCGGCCTTAGACTGCCACGTATGTAGGAGAGATTGGCCATTTTCTGGGCATCCGGATTTCGAAGGACAAGAACGGTTTCTACTGTCTGGATCAACAAAATTACATCAAGAAAGTAGCGTCGCGATTTGGCCTCGAACACGCCAAAGGTTCGAGCGTGCCAATCGACGTTGGTTATTACAGAAACCGTGAGGGAAGTAAGGAGTTGCCAGACAATGAGCGATATCGGAGTCTTGCCGGTGCACTTCTCTACGTTGCGGTCAATACCCGCTCTGACGTAGCAGCAAGTGTGTCGCTATTGTGCAGGAGGATCAGCCAGCCAACAGAAGTAGATTGGAGCGAATTGAAACGTGTGGTGAAGTATCTCGTGAAGACCAGTAGTAGTGAGCTGCGGCTGTGTGCAGTACGCGGCAAACCGCTGCGCTTGAGTGGATACTATGATGCTGACAGGAGCGGAGACAGGGCAGATCACAAGTCTAATACTGGATACCTGTTCTTACTTGGTGAAGCGTCCATCAGTTGGGCAAGTCGTAAGCAGTCTAGTGTGTCGCTTTCCAGCATGGAGGCGGAATATGTCGCAGTGTCAGAAGCGTGCACAGAACTTTGTGTGGTTGCGTCGAATTTTGGAAGAGATAGGAGTAGAGCAGTGCGGTCCCACCGTATTGTTTGAAGATAATAGAAGTTGTATAGAGTTTGTTGAGATGGAGCGCATTTCGCGCAGGTCGAAGCATATCGACACTCGTATGTTCTACACGAAGGATATATGCGAGAAAGGTGTGGTGGAGTTACAGTTCTGCCCTGCAGAGAACATGACGGCCGACATTCTCACGAAGCCGTTGGGACCTGTGAAGCAGAGGAAGTTTGCGGAAGCTATGAGGTTGACGGAAGTAGATAGTTTGGCCGGAAACAGAGGAAAATATTCAGGAGGAGTGTTAGCAGTGTATAAGAGGGGGCAATATTTTTACCCTGCGTCACTACGCTGTTCTGCAGTAGAGAAAAGAGTAAACATTTTCCTTTCCGTGTAACATTCCGAGTAATAAACACGTTCTTTAATGTAGTCGGTACGAGTTGCGTTTTATTTCCACGTTATCGCGAGTTCCCCGGGTTAATTCCGTCCGCTTTCGGTGTTGACCTGTCCACTTCGCTACCTGCTGGGTGTCCGCCGGTTAATCCCACCCACTTGTGCTGCTCGGGATATGCCATCAAAACAGGAAGTACTGTGGCACGCATTGTACAGTACTTTTAAGTTCACTCCTGACGGAATCCAAGTTTCAAAGTGCTCGCGTTTTCGGGGGCACAACACTCGATACGGAGGCGGTGCACAACTGTCATTTTTGTTGATTTAGCTTTGCTGCGTCGCAGCATGCATGAAAAAATAAAAATTACAGTTGTGCATTGCTTCCGTATCGAGTGGTGTGCCCCTGAAAACGTGAGCACTTTGAAACTTGGATTCCGTCAGGAGTGACCTTAAGCGAACAAAGATCGTGGTAAAAGTACACGGTGGACAATATAAGGCGTAAAAAAGTTTCGAAAACGGATAAAGTATTTTTGGTCTACTGAGCTCCATTGTATATAAAGGTGATTGGAAGGCCAAAGACACGAAGCACCTCATCAATAGGATAAAAAGCAGCATCCGGAAATGGCATCCGTCCAGCGGTCATGTGATGCCTGCAAGATTAAACTACGCGTGCACAGCGGACCACGGATCATATACTATTATTCATTATTCTATGTTTAAATACTAAGGACTACTCTTTGTATAACGTAAACAAGATTGAACTGTACTTCTTTGTACTTTTCGTCCCAAACCATTCTTTCCATTCCCGCTTTTTAGTGGCCACCCGTTATATGGGGCACACAACACCTTCCATCCACTCCTGCGGCAGAACCTCATCTTCCCAAACCTTGTAGGTTATGTTTTTAAACATTTTTGAGTAAAAATCTCTAACAATTGGCATAGATGCCGCAAAAAATCAGGATAATATGCCGCACCTACCTACTATCAGCACTTTTTTTTCTTCTGTTCGGATGTGCCACTGCGACCAGTTATTAGATCTATTTGGCGTTATCTGTATCTTTAGGGGCGGAGGAACTTTCGGTTGAATTCCGAGTGGAACTTTCGGAGGAATTACGGGAAAAACTTTCGGAGGAATTCTGGGAGAAACTTGAACTTGGAACTTTGGAAGAATTCCGGGAGAAACTTCAGTTGGGGCATTCTGGGAGAAACTTCTACAGGAATTCCAGGAAGAACTTCCGGTTGAATTCCGGGTGGAGCTTCCGGAGCAATTCTAGGAGGAACTTCCGGTGGAATTCCGGGAACAACTCCCTGGAGGAATTCCGGCAAGAACTTTCGGAGGAATTCTGGGAGCAGCTTCCGGAGGAATTGTGGATAGAATTTCCGGAGAAATTCCAGGAAAAACTTCCGGAGGAATTTTTGGAGGAACTTTAACCTGAACAATCCAATTATATTTTCTGGAGAAACTTCCGGAGGAATTCTGGGAGGAGTTTCCGGAGGAATTCAGGGAGGAAGTTCCGAATCTGAGAGAAATTCAGTGAAAGCTTCCAGAGGAATTCCGCGAAGAGCTTTCGGAAGGAACTTTCGGAAGGAATTCCAGAAGGAACTGCTGGAGGAATTTCAGAATAATCTTCCGGAGGAATTCCAGAAAGAACTTACGGAGAAATTACGGGAGGAGCATCCGAAGGAATTCCTGTATGGACTGTGAAAATCCGATTCCAATACAATTCAAATCCACTTCATAATCTACAATTCCAACTCTAAACAGATTTCAATCGCATTCCAATCCATCATCACTAAAAATTCAATAACATGCCATTCACGTTCCAATAATATTCAATTCAATTCACAGCCAATGTAATTTTAATCCCATTCCAATTCAATTCCAATCTAATTACACTTCAATTAAATTCCATTCCAATTCAATTCATCCATTTCAGTATTCGTGAGGGGCCCCACACACGATCCAACATGTTGTACAACTTTGACTCCACCCCCAAGTTTGTGCGACCAATACAGTTAGTACAACCGTTTGACGAACAGTTGATACAACCAAAACTCCAACATACGTAATATTCCGTCATTTTCTTTGTGTATATGCTGATGTGCTGCAAACATGGTGCTTTTTCACGAATACTGAAATGGATGAATTAAATTAGGTTGGAGTGCAATTTGATTGGATTTGAATTGTAATGGGATTAGAATCAGATTGGTTGTGGATTGAATTGAATTTGTGAATTTCATGTTATTGGAATTTTAGTGATGATGGATTGGAATTCCTCCAGAATTTCTTCCAAGAATACCTTCACCTTTTGGGACTCTACCAGATGTTTTTCTCGGAATTTCCCTGGAACTTCCTTCTGGAATTCAACAGGAAGTTCCTTCGGAAGTTCAATTTGGAATTCCTCCATGAGTTGCTCCAGAAATTCTTGCAACAATTCTTCAGGAAGTTCTTCTCGGAATTCCTCCGGATCCTCCAGGAGTTCTTACCGAAATTCCTGTTAGTGTTCCTCTGGAAATTCCTCCAGGAAATCCTCCGGAAGTTCCCTTACAAGTTTGTCCGGAAGTTCCTTTCGGTATTCCGAAGTTCCTCTAGGAATTCCGAAGTTCCTCCTCAAATTCCGAAGTTCCTCCTCAAATTCCGAAGTTCCTCCTCAAATTCCGAAGTTCCTCCTGGAATTCCTCAGGAAGTTTCTCCGGGAATTCCTCAGGAAGTTCCTCCTGGAGTTCTTTAGGAAGTTCCTCTAAGAATTTCTCAGCAATTTCCTCTAGTAATTTCTCCAAAAGTTCCTACAGGAATTCCTCCGAAAGTTCCTCTGGAAGTTCCTACAGAAATTCCTCGGGAAGTTCCTCCAGGAATTCCTCCGAAAGTTCCTCCAGGAATTCCTCTGGAAGTTCCTCCAGGTAGTCCTCCGGAAGTTCCTCCCTAAATTCCCACGGAAATTCCTCCAAAAAATCCACAGAAAGTCCCTCCAGAAGCTCCTCCCTGAATTCCCACGGAAATTCCTCCAGGAATTCCTCCAGAAAATCCACAGAAAGTTCCTCCAGGAATTCCTCCGGAAGTTATCCAAGCATAGTTCCTCCAAAATTTCTGCAAGAGTTCACTAGAAAAATTCAGATTCAGATAGATGGTACAATTCATGGGGAATTTCTTGAAGATATTCATGAAGAAATTGCTTGCATGAGTCCCTGAAAGAAACTTTCAGATAATTTTTTGAAGGAATTGAAATTTCCAATGCAATTTCTGTAAACTTTTCTATGAAATTTCAAGAATAATACTCAAATAAATCACTGAAAGAGTTATATAAACTCGTTATATAAAATTTCGGGTAAATTGTTGTTCAACTGGAGGATTTCCCGATGGAGGCATTCTCGAAGGGATTCCTAAAACAGTTTTAAAATTCCAAGTGGAATCTAATATTTGGAGGTATTTTCAAAGGAAGTTCAAATGGAATTTTTCATAAAATCTCTGTCTCTGAAATTCTTGAGGGAATATCTGTTAGCGTTATAGGAGCATTTCCATAAATTCCCAAAGAAAATGTGTGAGGATAATCCTGTAATTGGGAGGATAACCCTGCCCAAAAAAATCAAACGTCCTAAGATATTTGTTCCATTATTAATAACATGCTCCGCAATCAAAGGAACGATCAAAGCCTTTGGAACGATTGCGTCTTAATCTATATGATGTCCCGGAAAGTATAAGCACGATTTAAAAACAAAATTACGACTTTGTTTTTTGGAAATAATTAATTATTCTTTCACTATTATGTCCTTTACTATGCTTTACTGAAATTCAGCATCACTTATCCGAGTTCTTTTAAACTATACGCCAAGGAGTGGTATTTTGATCAGATGGTACCCATTAGCTTCTGCACGGACCGTTTGTCAACGACTTAGGCTACATTTTCAACCTCTAAACAATTTTTTTAATGCTTTTGGATAATGGACAGCAGCCGCCGCTTCAAGTATTCTTGAACGTACATATAAACTGTTATTGTATCGATCGCTGCAAATGGATTTGAAAATATTCCACATTTACAAATTGCGTACCAAATCATTGCTTTTTTACAGAATGTTTCTAAATAAACTTGCTTATCAATATCCTCAATATTTTACCAGCACGTGACCATGTTGAACTGGTCCCATGGAAGCGTCTTAAGGACATAGTTGGAAGAGTACCACGATGGCAGTCAATATGACACCGGACCTTCCACGGGTCAACCCCACACCTTCCGCACTCCTCTCCCACCAACATTCGAATACATCGAAAAGCATTGTTCAGCATTGCACAGCAAGTTCATTATTCAAATTACTAACCTGTTCACAGCATATTTATTTACTTCCCGTGATAATAAGCTTGTTCAAAAGTTCTATGTTTTTCGGCTCGAATCATATAATAAATCACCAGTTTCGTTTATCGTTTCGTTAAAAATTGCCCCTCATTATAACCAAACTTAAGCGAGCATTAGTTTCTTTCTATCAGACCTCAATAAAAATTCAGAAAAAATAGATTTTTCTACTGCAATATATTGGAAATATTAAACGATGAGTATTTTTATGCTGTTTATGGTGTGGGGCGTACTTTTGAAAACGGTGAACAGGTCCAAACTGATATGCTGCCTTTTGAAAAACCAAGTTAGATTCTCCCTATGCCATAGGTAACAATATTTTACTTAAAAAATATTAAACAAAATTAATTTTCCACTCGGGATTTTCTAGTCGTATTTTTCGTAATGTAAACAATGCTAAAAAACTATTCAATAAAAATTTCGCGGAAAAAAAATTTAATTTCGTTTCGTTTCATAAAGTTTCGAATCAAATGGACCTCGATTTCGTTTCGTTTCGAAGTCTTGGAAGTAAATCTGAATTTCGTTTCGCTTCGCTTCAAATCAACAGTTGCATTTCTTATTTTGTTTCGTTTCGTCAGGAAAAAAATGTGTTATCGCATACCCTTAGTTATCGCTTGCTAGCGTCAGTTCGAGGCATAGTAGAAATATTGTGATTTAGGGGAATTTGGGCAAAATAGGCACTTTGAAGTGGTCTGACCAGCACGAAGCCCCTCGCAATCGATTTATCACGTTTTTTCCTCCAGGAAACATATATTTATTGAAGAAACATCAGCGTCAGTTCGATGCACAGCAGAAATATTGTGATTTCAGAGGAATTTGGGAGAAATGAGCATTTTAAAATGGCATGACCAGCACGAAACCCCTCGCTATCGATTCATCGCACTTTTTCCTTTCAGAAAATGTATATTTATTGAAGTAATATCATCGTCAGTTCCAGACATAGCAGAAATATTGTGATTTCAGGGGAATTTGGGCAAAATGGGCACTTTAAAGTGGCCTAACCAGCACGAATTCCCGTTACGCTGGGATATGGATACTCTGAAGTAGTGCGTAACGGTGTAAATCCGGTCATATCGCCAGGCTCGGTACAACAATGAAGCTGACAATATGACGTCCATAACCCCGAATCCCAAGGTGTCAGGCGACCCGTGCCGAGGGGATGAATGGCCTGGGGGGTGAAACAATTAGCCATGCAGTTAACGGAGCCTGTAATGCTGGGTAGACACTTTTTCGTGGTGCATTACGGAGTAAGATTTACCACACTGTGCTCTAGTTCTTACTATTCTTCTCAATGTTCTCTCTTGTTATAACAATCAAAATATTTTCAATTCTATTTATCACAGAATATAAGAAGATATTGATTAATGTCTTGTGTATCATGGTATGCATATGATGCGGTTGCTGTCTTACGTAGGTAGTAATTCCTCTTACGTGCATCTATTCGTTACCAAAGAGCACGTTTCACTATCAGTTCTGTCTCTATCATGTTCAGTATAAAACATCTCCCTTACTTCCGTTGGTTATCAGTTGATCGTCACATCTGATCCTGTACAACAACAACAATATCAAAAATGAAATGTAAGCTTCATCCATCTCGCTAACTCAGCGAACGCTAATTAATCGCCTTCTATTGCATTTCACACAGCCACGGAAATCGTTTTACTTCTGATCGCCATCGCGACAGCAACGGCCATTGCAGCTCCATTTGATTTGTTTCAAGCCTACGAATTGAGAAAACTGGAGGATGGGCAAAACTATGAAAATTCTACAACCAAGGTTAATCAGCCACAACGGAGTACTGAGGAAGAACTTGACATCTTGTGGGAACAACAGCGAGAAGAGGTGCACCGTGGTGTCGAAATTGATGATCCGGAAAATACGGCTCAGGAGAATGTTGACAAATCAGATCAATCGGTAGTCATGGTAATCGAGAAGCGCAAAAATACAGCCTCATAGTAATTCCTGGGACATTCACAAGTGGCAGTGATTAGATTTAAGTAAATACGATAATAAATGTAGGTATCTAGTTAGTTAGCTGATCGAATAAAAATATAGTAAGAAATATTATTATTATCTATTCAGACTAAGGCCGTAGTAACCACTGAAGTACATAAAAGCCACCTTCATTTGGATCGGTCCATGGATACACGTTGCTAACCACGCAGTCCACAAATTGTCTTCCAACTGATTGATTCACTTTGCTTGCTGCTGATCTCGCCTTCTTGTGCACGTCGGATTGTTGTCGAGAACCATTTATGGTTCTCCCAATAGTTGATGCAACTCTTGGTTCATTCACCTTCGCCACATACCGTCCGCTATTTAAACCCCACCATCTTTTCCTTGAGCATCTTCCTATCATGTGTTGATGACTAATCCGACCCACTTAGCGGCTGTCCATATACCACGTGGACAGTTTAGGGGGGAAGGGGTATGGCAAATGTGCACGATCCATACATTTTTTTATTTATAGGACTGGTTGTCCACGCTGGGCGAGGGGGATATCTAAAACTGACCAAAACCTGTCCACGTGGCCCCTCCCTGTTCAGTTTGATGTTGGTGTTGGCATCGGCCCTAAAGGAATGCCCACGTAGCGTTTTTTCAACGCTGCGTGCACGTGGCGTTAAAAAAATGCAAGTGTGCATCGGTGCGGTGACGCTGCGTTACCGCTTTTTCCCGATGCACATCTGCGTCCTTTTAACGTCGTGTGCACGCAGCGTTGAAAAGACGCTACGTGGACATCGGGCCTTATATTCTCAAAATTGCGTGCAATAATATCAATGTCGTTGGCGAAACCAAATAGCTGAACGGATTCATGTCAATCTCTGCCCATCGCATCTCCCCTTTCAGAGCGAGGTTGAATAGCAAGCACGATAGACTATCGCCTTGCATTTGCGCATTTAAAATGGCTCGAGAATGCCCCTGAAATTCGCCTCACGCACATCACCCGATCCATTGTCGTCTTGACCAACCGTTTCAGTTTAGTCGGAAATCAGTGTTTAAGCGTTAACTGGTCTCAACCGATTGTATCATCCAAAGCCGCACACTTGTCGTAAGCAAGTTATTCAAATCTTTATACGACTGAATCAAGTTTCATATGTGCTGTTGCAACTGAATCAGTCGGAATTGTGCGTATCGGGATATGTGGATTCTAAGTCGATGAATTCGTGGGCATATTACATTCGCGGCATTCTTCGCAATGCTTTGCGTTTTTACCGTTTAAATTTATGTGAACATCCGTAACCAGCCGGCTTGCTTTCATTCGGTTTTGACGCCAAACAGCAAAAAACGACGATGAATTTCCGCAATATTTCATTTAAACCAGCGAAAGTCTCGAGCGAAATGGACACAATGTCGACATCGTTGTCCCTATCAGATGGATGATTTTCCAATCCACAAATAGAGAAAATCAAAACATCTTATTGAGCGTGGATTCTAATTGGTTGCATGTAAGATACTACCACACTGACTCTGAGAGAGTGTTCTAGATTCCCCCAATAGCACGTTTACCAGGGACATGCTAACGAAAATACTATTATATGACTCATTTATTTTCCAAATATTTACCATATTTACAAGTGAAGAAGTTTAGAAAAATGAAAACTGTATTAAAAACTGCAATTGCAAAAAGGAAACATATTCTAGCCTTCATTTTGTGTCTTCAAACAAATTGCATGTGTTAATTATTGGCTGCTGTGTTATTTTGAGAGTTTAGGGGAGTAGTTTGTTGAAAAAAATAATCAGGGCATTCGGTAATTTCCGATCTAAATTACAGCTTCCTTTCAGCTTTTGAAGAGATCAATATATGTATCTCATGCAGAAATAACTTCATTTGCTTTTTATTGCCTATTTTGTGTAGAAATCGGTTTTTCTCTTGAGCACTTACAATTTTGCTGAGTTTCCGTATTTTATAGTTTGTTTTAGTCAACGACGATCTTGCTGCTGACCCAGAGGTGAAAAGATTTCAAGTAAAATAGGCAGATAAAAAGTCTACCAAAGTTCCTTCGAGCAGTTATTTGATATAATCTGATCTTAATTTGATATAATCTATTTGAAACATCTCTCTTATAATGTTCAAGTGACAATCAAACATATTAAGCATAAGTTTTGAATTTGATGATTACACCACTATTATGCCAAATGACCTACCACCCAAACCTACCATCGATACTCTTTTGTCACTTCACAGAAAACAAAAAGTTGTCGAATTCTACCGGCACTCAAAAAGTAAACCTCAATATAGAAACGCTTGAGAACAGGGAATCAATATTTCGGTGGTAGGTCATTTGGCATAAAGTCGTTTGGCATAACGCCGTTTGGCATAAGGTCGTTTGGCATAAAGGACGTTTGGGATAATGTCGTTTGGCCTAACGGCCGTTTGGCATAATGGCCGTTTGGCATAATGCCATTTGGAATAATAGTTGTGTAATCATCAATTTTGAAACTTATGCATAATGTGTCCAATTATGTATAATGATTTTCAATTTAACATTATAAGAAAGATATTTTAATTTTTTTTTTCGAATTAAAGTTCAGATTCTATCAAATCACTGCTTGAAGGTACTCTGATAGACTTTTTATTATCTGCCTATTTCACTTAAAATCTTTTTATCTCTGGGTCAGCAGTAAGATCGTCGTTGACTAAAACAAACTACAAAATATGGAGAGTCAAATAGCAAAATTGTAAGTGCTCAAGAGCAAAAACAATTTTACACAAAAAAGGCAAAAGACCAGCGAATAAAGTTATTTCTGGATGACGTATACATATTCATCTCTTTAAAAGCATACTTTGTCGTTCATAAGTCTAAAAATTATATGCTTCTTTTTTCAAATAATGCATTTGTCAGGCATAACACAAGAGAGAATATGTATGGTTCTTATTCTCAATGTATGCAATATTCAGTTCTAGGAAAGGGAAGATATAGATCCTTCTTTTAAAGGATGCATTTTCTTGGCGAAGCCAAGGGAAGATTTTATTCATTTGTTCGGTTTAAGGCAAAGAAGGAAATGATCTCTTCTTTCAAAGGATACATCTTCCCGACAGTTACATCAGAGAAGATATGGTTCCATTTTCCAAAGGATACATTTGCCCGGCAGATGGCGAAATACGATATGCTTCCTTCTTCCAAATCAGGCATTTGCTCGGTTTAATGCGATAGAAGATATGATCCCTTTCATTTAGAGGATGGCAGAAGGTCCAGTAGAAGGCATAAGATGAGATGGTTCCTACCTGCATTTCAAGCATTTACCCGGTAAGAGGCAAGGGAAGATGAGATCCCTTCATTCAGAAAATGTATTCGCCCGGCAAAAGTCAAGAGAGGAATTGGTGGCTCGAGTGGAGCAACCACCCCCAATGGGACAGTACCCCGAAAGCCATTACCCCGAATGGGACACTACCCCGAGATCCATTACTCCGAAAATCCATTAGCCAGAATACATTTCGAATCTGTAGTTTTCTACTTACTGTTACTATTTTTATCACCCACAGATACCGATGAATCGTAAAATGACAATCTTTGAAAAGAATTTGTTTAGAACAAAATTATATACTATTTAGAGTCACTTAGAGAAAAGCAATAAAGCTTCTGTAAAATTTTTGACTTAAATTATCATGAACGCATTTGTCCTGTATAAGGCAAACAGAGGAGGTAATGCCTTTTTTTTTTTTCAAATGAACGCATTTGCCCGGTTTAGAGCTAACGGAGATGATCTTCTTCTTCTTCTTCCCCAATGACATTACATCCCCCACTGGGACATTGCCGCCTCGCAGCTCGATGTTGATTAAGCACTTCCACAGTTATTCACTGCGAGGTTCCTAAGCCAAGTTACCATTTCTGCATTCGTAAATCATGAAGCTATCACGATGATACTTTTATGCCCAGGGAAGTCGAGACAATTTCCAAACCAAAAATTGCCTAGACCGTCACCGGAAACCTAGCCACCCTCAGCATGGTGTTCCTTTGTAGCCGCGCATCTAACCGCACGGCTAAGGAGGGCCCCAGAGATGATAATGCCTTCTTTTAATGAACGCATTTGTCCAATAGAGGCCAAACAGAGGATAATGGTTTAAGGCAAACACAGGTGATAATGCCTTCTTTAGATGAACGCATTTGCCCGATATAAGGCGAACAGAGTTTATAATGCCTTTTTTCAATAAACGCATTTGCGCGGTATAAGGCAAACATAGGAGATAACACCTTCTTTAAATGAATGCGTTGGCCCGGTTTAAGGCGAACAGAGTTGATAATGTCTTCTTTTGATGAACGCAAATACGCCTGATATAAGGCGAACAAAGTTGATAATGCTTTCTTCAAATGAAACTTCTGTCTGTACGATTTATTAAGAAGACGGTGTGTAATAAATAAATTGAACGCGTTAGCCCGGTTTAAGGCAAAAAGAATTGATAATGCCTTCTTTTGATGAACGCATTTGCCCGGTATAGGGCGAACATAGGAGATGATGCCTTCTTTTAATGAACGCATTTGCATCGGTTTAAAGCGAACAGAGTTGAAAATGCTTGCGTTCAAAAAACGCGTTTGTTCGGTATGAGGCGATCAGAAGAGATAGGAGGTGTTAAATGATCGCGTTTGCAAGGTATAACGAAACTATGCCTGTTCCTTGCCATGGGAGGGACAAGCATATTCGACCAACAGAAGAGATTTTCTTATTCTAGGGTCTTGTCATCATGCTCTTCGTGTCACAGTAAGGTTTATTGCCGGCAATTCTCAGAAGCAACTTTTTCTACCCATTTATTCTATTTAAATACATGTTCGTGAGCCGTCTCAAGCCCAGTCGCCGTGGGCTGAAATTTCCTCCAGCTCCCTGCATTGAGCTTCAAAATTCTCACCTCAGCTTAAACAGTCTTCAAAGGTAGCACATGATATGTAATGAGAGTTTTTGGACCGAGAAATATTCGTTCTATACTGCTCGAGTTTGATGAAACGAATCGCGAGTCCAACACGGTGAACCTTGCAAAAGAATCGAAAAATAAATAAGGATCAACGATAAAAATTCTTGTATAAATTGTGTTATTTACTCAACTGGAGTCGCCCTGCTATTGAATAAGTCGTAAAACAAGTAGTAATCATTCACAAAAATTATAAATAAATTTTTATTGATTAAATTTTTTTCACTGAAATAAACTATAAATTCGAAATCAGAACTACTTTGGGGTAATGGCATTAAGGGTAATGGATATATGGGTAGTGTCATAGAGTGGAAAAGATTCCTTCTTTGAATTCAGGAATTTGCTTGGTTTAAGACACGGGAAGATATTTCCCTTCTTTCAAAAGGTGAATCTGCCCGGCAGACGACAAAAGACGATATGATTTCTTCCTGCAATTCAGGTATTCGCTCGGCTTAAGGAAAAGGAAATAATGATCCCTTTTTTTCAAGGATACGTTTGCCCAGCAGAAGCCAGAGAGGATATGACTCTATCTTTCAATTCAAGCATTCGGTTTGCTCTGTTCAATACAAGGGGAGATATGGTCCCTTGCCCTTACAGAAAAAAAATCCAATGTCAATTTAATTTAATGCTGATCTATCTTGCTGGTAGGTCCGTCAATATTTCAAATGGTCCCGTTTTGACAGGAAGCTTCTTTAATCTCAATTTGTCACGCCGTACAGCTCCGTTCCCAGTCTTTGGGTGAGAAAATCAATCTCAATCTCGTGGAATTCGACAACATTTTTTCTCCCCATACCCCTAGCAACTGCAATCGATAAATTTTATGTCGTTCTGTTGATTGCCCTATTCAAATTAATTCATGAAAAAATGTTACTTAGGTCCTTTTGAAAAGTTAAGCGAGAAATATTGAGTCCCTGTTCTCAAGCGTTCTACAGTCAAACTTTCATGAGTCGATATTGAAGGGACCATCGACTCATGGAATAGAAAATCTTTGGAAAGCTCTTTAGAGGGACCATCACAGTAACCCAGAAAATATTTTTTTAATTTGACATACCTAATTTGTTTCCATGAGTCGATATCGAGTTATAGAACATCGACTCATGTAGATTTAACTACCTATATATTGGGGTTTACTTTTTGAGTAAACTGAGTGAACTGCCATTTCTGTGGTAGACAGCTCGTAATAACAGAACTTGCATCACCCCCATTCTAACTACCTCCAACGGGGGTGACAATGTGCCTGGTGGGTGCGATTGGGCTAACGCTCTCATCAGCAGTCTGCAGGTCATGTAACTAAATCGTTCAAAACGGTTCTTTATATGTTAGTTTACTTGTCATTAGATGCAATTTTTCTGTTATAAAGACAGCCTAAGTTGTTGAAAAAGTGGTTTTTTGTCACCTTCATTTTGCCCATTGTCACTCCCGATGATTCGTTGGATGGCAGATTTCGTCCAATGGCTGTCATCGTAGGCAACACACTAGTGATAGACTCCAGTGCGGCTAAGTTGAGTCACATAGGAGTTAGTGCAATGAAATCAAGTTGAAATGTGCTGCTAGGCACGGATGTTCTGATACACGACATTATATTATTAACTAATACACCTGATGGTTCTGGGAACACTGTTGAGGGTCAGTTGCACTGCCCGTCAATTAAGCTGTCATGATGACATTGTTAGAAGAGGAGAAAAGAGAAAAACGTTAGAGATATGCGGGGTATTGTCTGACTAAAAATACATATTCCAAGTGAGCACGAGCTAATTGAATTACTCTATCATTGGACTTCATGCTAAAAGCGCTTTCTAAAGTGCTAGTTGATTATATTTCATGCAAAAAGTAAGTTTCATTCTAAATTGTTAAACTTAACCTAACTTATACTAAATCATGCAGGAAGAAATTAGTTCTAAAACCCAAACGAATTGTCCGTCAAAATACGAAGCAAAACGATATTTTGTAAGTAAAACTACACTTATGAACTATGAATAAACCTAACAAAAATAAACTTACCGCTAAAGTCTATATTACACCATAAACTGGTGTTCATATTTACTTGAAGAAAATCGACCCGTGAGACAGTTCGACTAGTGGGAACAAACTTTAGAAAATATCTACAAAATTACCATGGATAGTGCGCCTAACGGTACGAATACCCCGAAAACTCCCGTCGTCCCCGGGCAGTCCAGTTGCGTCAACTTCGATCGTCCGGATCGTGCAGGCGACTTAGTGCAGTGTGACACCTGTGACTCGTGGTGGCACCAAACGTGTGCGGGGGTTACAAGCTCAGTAGCAGAGCACGCGTGGAGCTTCATCGAGGTAAGCAGTAAGCAGACAACGTCATCCGTAAGGTCCGCACGGGTTGCTTTGCAGTTTGAGAAATTGAAGGAGCAAATGGATATGGAGAGGAGATTTTTTGGAAGAAAAATATAAACTTCTGGAGGCCGAATGTGACGCCCGGGAGGAGACTGCGAGTTGCCGGTCAAAAATTAGTAAACACGCTAACATCGACAAGGTAAGTGATGTATTCTTCTACTTGCAGGAAATTGAATACAATTTGTAGAGAATTAACAATTACATTTATTCTTGTTGACGGTTACACATCGAATCAATTTTCTTTTCCCCTCATCGCAGTCAGTGATTGCTACGATTCAAAATTACATATTTAATTGCTGGGATGGAACATCTCCCCCCTTAAGCCATCCAATATGGTTCGAACCTAGCTGGTACCCGGATCTGCCGTCGTTCCCTTACAGGAGTCGAAACTGATACAGGATGTTGTTGAGGTTGTTCTTCATCGCTACTTTCTGAAAAATATTCGGACTCGTCTGATCCTATTTCAAGGATAGGCGGATCAGCGTCTGCGGGCAACGGATTCTCTGCAATTGTTGGCAGTACCGGCGAAGATACATCTAATCCAAATCCGTCGAAGAATATTGATAGAGGACTTATACGTTGATTTAGAACAGGATCAGGAACAGATTCGACCGCACGATGCTTGAGTTGATTGCCGTGCGAACGAATGAGCCGTTGCTTATCTTCTAGGAGCACGTTATAATTCACCTTTCCAATGCGCTCGATTATCGTGGCGGCCTGCCACTGCCAAGAATTTCCTTGGTGAACTTGAGCATAAACTTTATCACCGGTTAAAAATTGCCTTGCAACTGCTCCGTGTTTCTTGTTAAAACGCTCGTTTTGCCTTTTCAATTGAGATTGTAGATCTGTTGTTGAATGGTTTGGTGGTAGTATCATCGATGAAACTGTACGGATCCGTCGTCCAAACATCACTTCGGCAGGAGATTTTTCACCGAGGCCAGTGTTTGGAGTTGATCGATAAACTTGCAAAAACGTCTGTAGTGCTTCCTCCAATGTTTCTCCCCCCGAACGAATTTTTCGAAGGGTGCGCTTAAGGGTGTCCACGAATCGTTCCGCCAATCCATTTGACTGTGGGTGGAACGGTGCAGTGCGAACGTGGCGGATGCCAAGCCTTTCACAGAATGCATTGAACTCATGACTGGTGAACTGGGTTCCATTATCCGAAACGATGGTTTCTGGTAATCCAAAGGGTGAAAATGATTGAGTGAGTAGTTTTATTGTTGTTTTGGTCGTAGTAGTTTTTGTTGCGTACACTTCAGGCCACTTGGTGTACGGGTCGACTACCACCAGAAAAAATACGCCATCCACTGGTCCTGCATAGTCCACATGGATGCGTGACCATGGCTGGTTCGGGACTGGCCATGATTCAAGCGTTGTTTTTACAGGTGATTTTCCAACAGTGCAGCATGGTGTGCAGCGCCGGACGCAATCCTCGATGTCGTTATCGATTCCCGGCCAATAAACGAAACTACGTGCAATTGACTTCATGCGGACCATGCCGGGATGTCCACGATGAAATTGCTTCAAGATCTGCCCTCGAAATTTGCTCGGAACGACAACCCTATCGTGGAACAATATACATCCATCGACATTGGTGAGGGATTCCCGCCTGCTAAAGTATGAGCGGACATCTGGATTTGTGATTGACCTTGCATCGTTTGGCCAACCCTCACGAATGAACTTTAGCACCGCTTGTAGTGCTTTATCTGCTTTGTCTCTCTTTGAATGGCTGCAAATGAGACTGGTACCTGATCGATAGTGTCCTGGATTATGCTTACCAAATCTTCTTCCAAGGAAATCGCTGCTACGATGTAATCTTCATCTGGTTGCTTGGAACGGTCGATCAATCTAGACAACATGTCGGCGCATCCGAAGTCGTTTGTTGACACGTGACGGATATTGAAATCATAATTGAGGAGCATCAGAGCCCATCGCTGAAGACGATTTGCTGTATGTAAGGGAATGCCCTTCTTCGAACCAAAAATGGATAAAAGTGGTTTGTGGTCCGTGAGAAGAGTGAATCGCCGCCCCAGAAGGTATTTGTGAAATTTCGTTACGCCATAAATAAGAGCTAAAGCTTCTTTTTCTGGTTGGCCGTATCCTTGTTCCGCAGGTGTAAGGGATCTTGATGCATGTTGGATTGCCTTCAGGTGTCCGTTAGGAAATTCATGGAAGATTACTGCACCGATGCCCGTGCTTGAAGCGTCCGCTGCTACGATGATTGGTAGTTTTGGATCATAGTGCGTCAGCAACATATCGGACTGCAGAACTTGCTTGAATCGTTCAAAAGATTTTTGACAATCGGAATTCCACTGCCATTTCGCATTTTTCTTGAGTAGCATGTCGAGCGGATGCCGTAGCTCATGGATGTTGCGAACGAATCTGCCGTAGAAGTTTACGGCTCCTAGAAACGATCGCAGCTCGGATACGTTGGTTGGTGCAGGAATGGAGGCGATGGCTTGGATCTTCTCTGGATCCGGACGAATGCCGTTGCGATCGGCGATGTGACCTAAGTAGCTGATTTCTGTTTGAAAGAACCGGCATTTTTCAAGCTTGACGTGGAATCCATATTCTTCCAGACGCTGCAATAGCATGTCTAACGACGCCTTGTGAGCTTCGTAATTTGGACCAAATACTATAGCATCGTCTATAGACGTTCTAACACCGGGAATGTCAGCAATCATGCTATCGACTAATCTTTGAAACGCCCCAGGTGCCGACTTCACCCCTGGTGCCAGGCGGTTGAACTGAAAGAGTCCTCTATGTGTGTTTATGGTGAGAAGCTTTTTTGATTCTTCATCTACTTCCACCTGCAGGTACGCGTCGGAGAGATCGATGATGCTGAATACGACGCTTCCATTGAGCTGGGCAAAAATTTCCTCCGGCGTAGGTAGAGGGTAGTGGTTGCCCTCCAGCGCTTCGTTGAGTCCGGTGGAATAATCCGCACAGATACGAACTTTACCGTTTGGCTTGCGTACTGCTACAATCGGAGCGGCCCACTCCGAGAAATCGATCGGCGTGATGATTCCTAGGGACTGAAGACGGGTCAGCTCTTCATCCACCAGTGATATCGTGTTGAACGGAACTGGTCGCTTCGAACAGAAAACGGGCTTAGCGTTAGGCTTGAGGAATAGCTTTACCTTTGTTTTATTGCAGTGACCCAACGATTGATTGAAAACCGCCGGATGTTCGGCTTGAAGCTGAGCTGTTACTTCATCGGAACACGGTGTGGAGACTGTTGCAACTTGGTTGCAGAGCTTATCGAAGGGAATTGACCACAGGTTGAATGTGTCAATCCAATCAATGCCCAGAACGTTGAGATCCGGTGATGACGTCACGAAACACTGGCCAACTACAACTACGTTTGACCATACCGTTGAGAGTGATTTTGCAATTAAATTCGCCTTTGAGAGCGAGTGATCCGCCGGATGCGTTGGATGCTTGAACTGATGGTGGATAAAGCTTTGGTCGTCCAAGTTGTTGCCACGTTGTCTTGGAAATAACTGTGATATCACTTGCTGAATCTAGTTGGAGCGAAATAGCGACGTCGTTGATGATGATAGTCACATACTTGCGCTTGCGAGTGGTGTTTGCGATGTGATTTACGAAAATTCCTCTAGATTGTGATTTGAAACCCGTCTTCTTCTTCTGAAACTGCTTCTTTTCTCGGGATTGAGTTGAACAGTCTCTTGAAGACTTTTTCATGCAGTCACAGTAGCCTTCTTTATGACCTACGCGATTGCACACCTTGCAGAGATGGTCAGAAAACGTGCAGTCGCGAACATAGTGCATCTGACCGCACTGCCAGCAGGGTGTACGAGGTCCTGACTTGCTTTCGTTTTTCAGTGGACGTTGCATATTGCTTGGTTTCTTCTCTGAAATTTTGTGGACTTGATGGATGTTCGATCATTGTAGTGTCTGACGAGCCGCTGGAATTCGTCAATTAAAGTTTGAATCGTCACTGGTGCTTGTACCGTTTCACTTTCGATGCGAGAAAGAAGTCTCGCTCTGATGTCTGCGTACCTCGGTGCTTTGAGACCGCAAACGAAAATCAAACACTTGAAATGATCGATTTTTAAATCTTGAAACTCGAATTCCTCACACGCCCTGTTGACTTTGCCTCCGTAACTGATGATATCATCCGATTCGGTTTTCAATAGCTGCAGACACTGGTAGCGCTTGTGAAACACGGACGTCTGCTTGCCGAAGATTTTCTTGTGTGTCGTAACGGTATCGGCAAACGTGACGTCTTTTGGAAGCTTTGGAAGGATGTAGTTGACGTAGCGACTATGAGAAGCAGTGTCCAACTTCCGGAGTAGAAGCCGTACTTTTGCTGCGTCATCAAGATTTCGTGCGTCGCTTTCAAACAAATCCGTATAGCGGGCGAACCATTTTTCAAAAGTGGTGCCATTCTCCGGATCAAAATTGAACTCGCTGATGTTCGTTGACAATGACTCTAATACTTGCTCTGGGTTCGTTGCTTGATGAACGGCTAACCGCTGGAGAAGCTGGGTCATCAGCAGAATCGATTCTTGGAGTTGATCGTTGCTGTTTGTTGTCGCCATCCTTCAGGTTCAGTTCTGGAGCTCTTGAAAATTCCAGAACTTTCCTCGTCGCCAATTGATGTATTCTTCTACTTGCAGGAAATTGAATACAATTTGTAGAGAATTAACAATTACATTTATTCTTGTTGACGGTTACACATCGAATCAATTTTCTTTTCCCCTCATCGCAGTCAGTGATTGCTACGATTCAAAATTACACATTTAATTGCTGGGATGGAACAGTAAGGAAGTGGATTGGTGAGAATGCAGGTCATGTAGAAGGCGCCATAGGTCCAGCTGATGACAACAGAGCGGCCGCCTCGACGCTGCCTCTCACAACACTCAACCAAAGCGAAGCCGTAGCCGTGGATACGACCAACTCCGTGTCAGCGATGAACATAGTCGAATTCCAGACGAGTCCGTTAAAACATCCCGAGATCCCAGTGAGGCAGCAGGAATTGGTAGCAGAGCGACCGATAAGCGTGCCACAAAGCGCGCCACATGCAGCAGGGTTAACTGGTGCCGCTGAAAGTCTTACAGAGCTGCTGCTATATCCGTTACGTCCGAATCCGGAAGCTTCATCGAATCAATCGCTCAAAGCCCCGGGTCCAGCGAAGAACAAAGGAGCGATTCCCAAAGTGCCGAAACCTGTTAACCAGACGCAGTGGGATAAGCGCCCGGATAAAGTATGTAAAAACCTCCCTCAGCGCTCCGTACAACCATCACAAGGTAAGCCACACCAGACTTTACCCTATATTGCCCCTGCTCAACCGAGCAGCGATCATGAAATCTTGCAACAATTAATCCATCAACTGGGAAACATGATCCGGTCACACCCAGAACAGAACCCTCCATGCCATAATGCCTTCTCAGGAGCCTCTAATTCGCTCCCACAACCGAATATAGCTCCGCCTCTCAGAGATGTTCCAATTGCTTCAGAACTCTCGGAAGTGTCAGAATATGTCCCTACACCCTCGCAGTTAGCCGCTCGGCAAGTTATGCCAAGAGACCTCCCCCAGTTTTCAGGCAACCTAGCGGACTGGCCTGCATTAATAAGCAGCTTTAAAAACTCTACACTTGCTTGTGGATACACCAGCGCTGAAAATTTTTCTGTCGATTACAACGCTGTCTGAAAGGCGCGGCCTATGAAGCGGTGCAAAGCCGTCTCCTACTCCCGGAGTCAGTTCCCCATGTCTTGGACACACTTTGCTTGCTTTATGGAAGACCAGAGCTGCTTATTCATGCTCTTCTTGACAACATTCGTTCTGTCCCTGCACCGAAAGGCGATAAATTAGAAACTCTTATCGATTTCGGTATGGCAGTTCAAAATCTTTGCGACCACTTAGAAGCAGCCGGTAAACACGCACATCTATCCAATCTATCCTTGTTAATGGTAATTTACTGATTATGGATCGACTGTACGTTTTAATTTATTTTATTGAACGGCTACTCAGTCTACTGAGTAGCCGTTCAATAAATTAAGTTAATGATAATTTGTCGGGAAACTTCCCGCGCATGTCAAGATGGAATGGGGAACATATCTACGAAACTTTCCGGAAGACAACCTTAAAACGTTTGGCAACTTCATGTCAAATGTGGTGATATCGGCCAGTAAAGTGAAAGTGTACAGTGGTGTTAGTGGCAAAAGTGCATCCGAAGGAACCTTGAAACCTAAACATCGGGGAATGATCAACGCACACTCTGGCGGAACAGGGGAGGTGCGGCTAAAAGAAATGCTGTGCTACGCGTGTAGGAAACCAGGACATCAACTACAGGAATGTGGAAGGTTTAAGTCGTTAACAGTGAATGATCGTTGAAAATGTGTTCAGACTAACGGGCTGTTCCGAAATTGTCTATGTGGTCACGGAAGAAGAGGTTGCAGGCGCACAATCAGTTGTGGATTGAACGGGTGTCAATACCGTCACCATCCTCTACTTCACTCAGTGAGAACTGACACTTCTCTCGGCCGTTCACCACAAATAGCATACGGCGAGAACCACACTCACCGACAGATGGATCAACAGGTTTTCTTCCGGATCATTCCGGTTACTCTCTTTGGAGTGCCGACGTCAACACATTTGCGTTCTTGGACGATGGGTCCGAGCTGACGTTAATTGAGGAGCAACTGGTGGAGCAACTTGGTGATGGCGGTGAAAACCGGCCAGTGTGCCTTATGTGGACAGGCAATGTAACCCGTATGGAATCAGGATCCCAGCAGTTGTCTTTGTCGATAGCTGCGACAGGCGGTCTCTCTTCCGAAACAAACAGTCCTGTACGACGAACTAGGAGAGAGGTACAATCATCTTCGTGGGCTGCCAATAGCGAGCTATGTAGATATCGTTCCTCGGATTCTCATAGGAGTGAACGATCTGAACTTGATTCTGCCATTAAAAGTAAAGGAAGGTAATCGTGGTGAACCAGTTGCGGCAAAAACAAGATTGGGTTAGTGTGTATACGGAGGACATGCAGAACGGACCGTAGCCCGACCACTAATCTTCCACATGTGTGGGAGTACCAGCGATGAAGATCTGCACAACACGGTGAAACCATACTTCGCAATGGAGAAAGTCGTCACAACATTGAAGGTAGAAATGTTTTCAGAAGAAGAGAAACGCGCGCAACGGATTTTGGAGGAAACAACCATTAGAAACGGAAACCGATTCGAGACGGGGCTACTATGGAAATGTGATCAAATCCAGTTACCAGACAGTTTCCCCAAGGCTCTGCGTCGGTTACAGTGCCTTGAGAAGCGGATGAATAGAGATCCTAAGTTGCAGGACAACCTTCAACGCCAGATACTAGAATACCAGCAAAAGGCCACAGAAGCAGAACTATCAAACGCAGAGAGAGATAGGATTTGGTATCTACCCCTGGTAGTGGTAGAGTAGTAGAACCGGAAAAGGTCCACTTGGTATGGGACGCAGCAGCAAAAGTGAGAGGTATAGCTCTGAACTCGCTATTATTTAAAGGACCAGATCAGCTGACATCGTTACCAGCCGTTCTGATGCGTTTCAGACCCAAACTGCCTGTAGCAGTTTCGGCGGACATACGCGAAATGTTCCATCAAATACGTATCCGTGCGAAAGATCGTCACTCATTAAGGTTTCTCTGGCGGAATAACCCTATAGACATGCCAGGAATCTATGTTATGGACGTGGCTATCTTCGGAGCAACGTGTTCTCCAGCATCCGCTCAGTTCGTGAAAAAAAAAGAATGCGAAAGAGTTTGAAGACCAGTATCCGCGAGCAGTTGAAAGTATCGTTAACAACCACTACGTTGATGACTCGTTGGAGAGCTACAGTAGTGTGGCCGAAGCCATACGCGTGTCGGAAGAAATGCGGATGATTCATCAAAACGGAGGTTTCGAGTTGAGGAACTGGCTGTCGAACAAGGGAGAAGTGCTGCGTAGTCTAGGTGAAACAAAGCCATCCGTTGATAAGAACATCGGTCCAGACAATAAGGAGTTTGAACGTATACTGGGGTTGCTGTGGATGACCAAGAAAGATGAACTTTGCTTAGCTACATCAGTACAAGAACCAATTCAAAAATTAATCGATGAGGTGAAAAGACCCACGAAAAGGCAAGTGTTGAATATAGTTTCAGTAACTTAAACTAAATGATAACAAAATTCCAATCATTTAGTTTAAGTTACTGCAACTAGCGCTCTAACTCCGTTATTAGTTGAATTCTAATAACGAACCATTAGGCCAAGTTGTAGAAAAACCTTCGCACTAGAAGTCCACCATACAACATATTTTGAAATTCAGCTTCTGTAATGAGTCATTGACAAACTACTAAATGATCGAACGCAAATTACTGAATGATCGTTAACATCCTTGAAGTACTTAATTAGTTTCTTTGATCCTCTGGGCTTGTGGAGTTTTTTTTTGTTCACGGAAAAGTGTTGTTGCAAGATATCTGGCGGAATGGAACACAATGGGATGAACAAATTACTGATGCAGCATTTAAGCGCTGGAAAAAGTGGACAGGCTTGATCCCAATCATCAGCGAGAACCGGATTCCTCGATGCTACTTTGAGAACGTGACCATAAAGCACTATCAGAAGCTTCAGCTGCACACGTTCGTCGACGCCAGTGAGGTGGCCTACGCAGCTGTATCCTATTTCCGTATAACGAATCCGGACGGGGTGGTGGAATGCAATCTAGTTGCGGCAAAGACTAAGGTCGCGTAGGCGAGTTGCTGACAGCATCCGAAGTTCGGGAATGGCAATGGGTGCCATCAAAACTTAATCCTGCAGATTTGGCCACTAAATGGGGAAAGGGTTACGCTCAAGATGTGAATGGCGCTTGGTTCAGCGGACCAGAATACCTGAAGAATCCGGAATCTGAATGGCCAAAACAGAAAACCACTTTGCTGTCTACAGCTGAAGATCTGCGTCCATGTCATGCGCATCACATAGTGACTATGCCAGTTATGATATTTCAGTTGGAGCGATTTTCTCGCTTGCCGCGGCTAATTAGGTCGGCGGCATACATCTATCGCAGCATCATTAGTTGGAGGCGAAGGCCAAAGGGTGAAGAATCGATCACCGGGTACTTGAAGTCGGAAGAACAGCAAAATGGTTTACGGACGATTATCCGCCTAACGCAATGGCAAGCTTTCCCGGATGAAATGGTTCTCCTCACGCGAAATCACCAATGTTGGATGAATTCGGGATACTCAGAATTGATGGACGCATCACAGCAGCTTCGAACGTAACTGAGAGTACCAAGTTTCCTATCATTCTTCCCAAGAAACATCGATTCACCTTTCTTCTACTGAACGATTACCATCGAAAATTTCGCCATTGTAACATGGAAACCGTGGTAAATGAGGTGCGCCAACAATACTACGTACCTCAACTAAGGGTTGCAGTAAAACAGGTCACAAAAGCCTGTCAATGGTGTAGAATCTATAAAGCAAAACCGAATATGCCAAGAATGGCTCCGCTACCGTCGGCACGATTAGCATCGTTCCAGAGGCCATTTACCCACACGGGTCTCGATCTCTTCGGACCATTGTTGGTGAAAATTGGTATGGGTACGGCAAAGCGGTGGGTTGCTGTATTCACCTGCCTTACCATTCGTGCTGTCCATGTTGAGGTTTTGCATCAAAACTATCCGTAGGTTCGTTGTCCGCCGTGGGTCACCAGCGACGATCTACTCCGACAACAGGACCAATTTCCGAGGAGCAAATCTTCTCCTGGAGGAGCAGATTGAACAACTAGCAGCCACCTTCACCAGCACTACAACAAAATGGATCTTCATTCCTCCCGGAAACGAAACGTTAGTAACGCTAGTGGTAGACGCAGAAGCATTAGTGAACCGCCGTCCGCTGACGTACCTGCCGATCACCTCCGAAGAAAGCGAAGCATTGACCCCGAATCATTTTCTGTCGGGCAGTTCCAGCGGAGTACATCAGTCAGCAGATGGCAACGTAGTGGCCATTTTGCGGACATCATGGGATCAAATCCAACTTCACTTAGATACTTTCTGGAGGAGATGGGTAAGAGAGTACCTTCCAGGCGTACGAAGTGGTTTGGAGATATGAAAGCTGTGGCCTCAGGTGACTTAGTGGTGACCATCGACGAGACTACCAGAAATAACTGGGAACGAGGCCGTATACTCGAGTTGATTACGGGGAGAGATGGGAGATGCCGTCAGGCTATAGTTGAAACTGCGAGGGGGTTGATACGAAGGCCTGTGGCTAAGTTGGCAATATTGGAGGTAGATGATGATGGTAAAACTGGACCAAAAGCCAGTGTTATGGGGGTGAGGATGATGGTTCTGGGAACACTGTTGAGGGTTACTTGCTCACGATTCCCGCTGCCCGTCAATTAAGCTGTCATGATGACATTGTTAGAAGAGGAGAAAAGAGAAAAACGTTAGAGATATGCGGGGTATTGTCTGACTAAAAATACATATTCCAAGTGAGCACGAGCTAATTAAATTACTCTATCATTGGACTTCATGCTAAATACGCTTTCTAAAGTGCTAATTGATTATATTTCATGCAAAAAGTAAGTTTCATTCTAAATTGTTAAACTTAACCTAACTTATACTAAATCATGCAGGAAGAAATTAGTTCTAAAACCCAAACGAATTGTCCGTCAAAATACGAAGCAAAACGATATTTTGTAAGTAAAACTACACTTATGAACTATGCATAAACCTAACAGAAATAAACTTACAGCTAAAGTCTATATTACACCATAAACTGGTGTTCATATTTACTTGAAGAAAATCGACCCGTGAGACAGTTCGACTAGTGGGAACAACACCAGTATAGAGAAATATGACTGCAGAAGGCTGCTACAACCTGAAAAATCAGTAGCCAATCAAGTAAAATGGTGAAATGCTGGTGAAAAGTTTATGACCGTTCAATCATTTCTATAACGTGTGTACAAATAGCTTTAAATTTTCAAAAATACTTTATTTAAAAATAATATCGTTTGAATCATTAAATTTTTAGCAGGCGTTTACAGCTTGAGGTAATGTGCACGCAACCTACACGAGTTTAACATTTCCTAATAATTATATTAAGCATTTCGTTTTGACTACCAAGTTTCAGTAAAAATATTCCGTGATTTGCACAGCAAACTGATCGGTAAAATATTTCTATAAAAAACTTGGCTGGCAAAACTTTTTAGTCATTACTTAGCAACCTGGTACGTAGTTGGCTGAAGCACGGTTGAAATTTACAACCGGCGATTTGCACAACCAAAATTGGATGTAACTCAATATGTACGTGAGACTATGCGAATGATTTATAAGATGGTGATATATCCAATAAAGTTGATTTTTTGTTACAAAACTTACATACAAGTTTTGCTTTTATACACATTTTGAATATTTCTTAACTACTTCGGCACTCGGCTATATATCAACTCTACATAACTAAATTTCACTGCCGAACGGAGCGCCCTCACTTCCTGTGAGTCAGTGCCATGATGGCGCGTGTTTTCCTCTTCAGATCCTGAAGCTGACCAATGATTTCATCGATCCTGGGTCCCCAATTGTCCTGCTCTGGTTCAGCTTTCGGTTCGGAGAAATCTACTGATGAATTGTCTCCTGCCTCCTTTGCCGGTGCAGCTCCCTTCGATGATGATTCCGCTTGGCTTCTGGCAAATGCAGCCGATGATGCTGCTCCCCTTACAGGAGCAGGTTCAGCAACCTTGGCAGAGGGAGCTTCAGCTCCTCTCGCCGGGGCAGGCTCTGCTGCCTTGGCAAGGGTTGGCTCCGCTTCCTTCGCAGATGAAGCTTCCGCTCCCCTGGCGGGTGCAGATTCAGCTGCCTTTGCAGAAGGAGCTTCAGCTCCCTTTGCTGGAGCGGGTTCAGCTCCCTTTGCTGGAGCGGGCTCAGCATTCTTTGCTGGAGCAGGTTCGGCGCTTCTTACCAAGGCAGGCTCAGCACCTTTCACTGGGGATGATTCAGCTGGCTTTGCAAGAGATGGCTCAGCTGCTTTCGCAGGGGAAGCATCTGCTCCCCTAGCGGACGATGGTTCAGCGCCCTTGGCGGGGACAGCTTCAGCTACTGGTTTTGAGCTTAAGTTTCGCTTTGGAGGCTCGACAGGAGCTGGCTCGTCGCCTTGCATGTCTTCATCCGAGAACTGAGCTCTGACGGGTGCTTGAGAAGTCGCATTTTTCGATTCAGCGACCTTTCCAGAACTCTGCGGCCGAGGAATAACTTGCACAGCTCCCACAATTGGTTCCCTTTGTGGCTCTTCCTTCGGCTTCTTATCGACCTTGACAGCAGGGGCAGGTGGTGCAGCTTCGCTGGTCTGATTCTTCGGCTGATCCTTGGGAGCAGTTGCATTGGAAGCTGGCGGCGGAGATTCTCTTACTAGTGCCGGCACAGCCGGGACGCTATCCTTAGAATCCTTGGCGTCCTTCACATCTTTGGCATCCTTGAGAACTGCTGGTTGCCTCTGTACTTCGGGGACTGGGGCATCAGCACGGGTCTGATTGGCTGGCTTGGCCAAAGCAACACTGGCGAGCATCGCCAGGACCAATATGGCACACTTCATACCTGTAATTAAAATAAATGATAAAAGTGTGTATTGATTTGAAAAAAAAGTGTTAAAGCGAGCTTACCGTTCATGGTTGCCGTTATTTGACCTAGAGCCTTCGATAGAATGGTGTCTGTTCGATGGTTTCGGCCTGATTTTATACTATGAGCCAGCGCGATCGCAGCTTATCGGAGGGAACGTGCTCCAGCGGTGGTTGGATACAGGCAATAAAATTCCTTCACGTAGGAGATTTTTGAGTTTGACAAGATCTTTGTCTAATGATTCAGAGAAGATTCTATGTTCGAGATCTCTGATGAGGAATATTTCATCAACAATGTGCACCAGGTTATTCCGTATTCGAGTATATGAGGTACAACAATATATTTCTCAAGACATAATATTTACACAGTAATTCTATATAGTGATGAAGAGTAACAAACACGATTATCGCTTTTCTGAGAAAAAATAATTATCAAATGACCAACGAAGACCCTCTGATAATGGTTTCAAAAATACACTTCAAGCGTATCATATTTAGTTCCAATAATAAGTTGTTAAAGCAAAATAATTGTTAAGATTTGGACAAAACGATTTTACGAGCTAACAAAATTGATGGTAGTTGATTACCAGCTCCTAATAAAAGCTTCATATAAAAGGAATCTTACAATAATCTGAAAACAAAGCTCCACAGTGAAAACGCATCGAAATGGTTAGTAGATCCAACGCTAAATGAAGTCTTTTTCAACAGTATGGGACAGCATGTAAGCGGGCTAAATGTTTATGGGCGATATGTTTTATCGTCTGGATTGCTTAAAAACGCACGTAGGGTAAATGCAACAACTTGTGTTATTTAGTGATAAGTAAAATTTTCGTGAAAAAACTTGGTTCAAGTGGTTCAATGTTGATAACTACTATATTAGCTTTGAATGTTTGACAGTGTTGTGACTGAAGTTTGAATTTTGAAAATAAAATCATTACACTTTCTTTAAAGCGATAATACTACTAAAGCTGCCACTGATGTCAACATGAATTGAGTTGAAATGACTGATTAGATCTTACTATTCGTCCCGACTTATTGCTTGTGACAAACAAAGCCAGGAAAAGACAGAATACTGTTTATCCGTGACATGTGTAGAGATGTCGTAAAATCCCGATTAATCGATTACTCTCGACTCTTGTCTATTTTTGTCAAAATTAATCGATTATCACAAAGATGAATCGATTAATCAAAGTAATTGAATAATTTGCGACATCTCTACATATGTCGCGAGAGTTTGAAAGCCGTGTTTCGGATGATCTATGATTTGCGTTGCCAGCTAAAAGCTAGTAGATTACAGGAACGTAATCGCCTCATACCATAATATACAACATTGGCGTTGATGGAGTAAGATTAGCGAATGCTCTATGCTTCTGAGAAAAAAAAACTATGCTCACTACTCAGCGGCGTTGTAAAAAATTGTCACAAGTACAATAAAAATGCTATTACCGCCTGTGTGGTGAAGCACAGACGACTGGATGGAGAATCACTTATAATGCATATTATGGGAGAAAATACCACTCTCCATGAGAAGTACTAATAGAATCCATAATTAAATAAAATATATGTGTGGACTCTAATATGCAGTTATTGAATTTATGTGTGGATTCATTTCATTTATTTAGCGCTCTTCTAAACAGATGACACTGGATTAACAATTTGACGCCACAACACACGGTTCGAGGCCGCATCTCTCCATCCTCGAATACGCCCCACGCTCGCCAAATCATTTTGCACCTGATCTGCCCATCTCGCTCGCCCATCTCTCGCCCATCTGCCCATCTCGCTCCACGCCGTCTCGTACCTGCCGGATCGGAAGCGAACACCATCTTTGGAGGGTTGCTGTCCGGCATTCTTGCAACATGTCCTGCCCATCGTACCCTTCCGGCTTTAGCTACCTTCTGGATACGGAGTTCGCCGTAGAGCTGGGCGAGCTCGTGGTTCATTCCTCACCGCCACACACCGTCCTCTTGCACACCGTCAAAGATGGTCTTAAGAAATCGTCTCTCGAATACTCCGAGTGCTTGCAAGTCCTCCTCGAGCATTGTCCATGTTTCATGTCCGTAGAGGACTACCGGTCTTATCAGCGTCTTGTACATGACACATTTGGTGCGGTGGCAAATCTTTTTTGACAACACTTTCTTTTGGAGCCCGCAGTAGGCCCCCCAGTAAACCACATATCGTATATGAGATGATAAATTGTATCGTATATATTGCTATTTTCTTTCACATTCGTTTATGGTTGCTTATAAAGATGGATAAAATATGAATAATATTGTATACGATACCTGCGTATGCAATATTTACGATTGCGTTTATGAAAGTCTTAAACCTATATAAACAATATCAGTTTTATCGGATCAAATCGGAAATAACGTTTATGTATACAAATATTGTCATGCACATCGTTACCGATGTGCGTTGTACAGGGTGTTCAATAAGTTCGAATACACTTTCAAAAAATGTTTAAAAATTGAGATGAAATTATTTCTTTTCCCAGTTACATTTCATTGGAAGTATTGTTTATAAGGAATGTTTGTAGCCTTTCTTTTGGAATGACCTCTGTGACTTCTTCACGAGCTTCAAACGTTTCTAAAACCCATCGCAAGCGGCACGCACGGTCTCCATGGGCATTTCGTTCCAGATTTTGAGAATTACATCTTGAACTTGTCCAAGTTACTGACCTTGTATTCGTACAGCTTTAACATAATAAAGGACCAAACAAAAAAGATAAGAGGGCTCAAATCCGAGAAGCTGGGAGGTCGCAAGTTTTTTCTAAAAAGTCGATGAAATTGTCTGCATATTAGGCTAAAATCGCAATTTCCGTGTATAAAGGGTTATCGTCTTATTGGAACACGTGGAGCTCATCTCCGTCTTAGCACCGGGCCACTGGGGGCATCAATCGTCCCCAAAACCTCAGTTTTGTAGTACGCCGCAATAATTTTGACCTTCAAAAACGGCTATTTTTGATGCCCCAATCCATTTTCAACGCGCGTAATAAACAAACAACAAGTGACAGAATGTCAACACCACACACATCCGATAGCGTATATATACCGCTAACGCTGACACCAATACTAATACAGAATATGTACATTGGGCTAACAAACGCAATGATCAAACATTTGTATTCGAACTTATTGAACACCCTGTACGTATGTAGCTTCCACCCTCTGCGCGTTGAGCACTGAACCACTGAACCTTACCGATTAAATTAATTTCAAAATTACTTACTTCACTCCATCCGATCTGCCAAAATTCTGATTACTGCCGGTGTAATTTTTCGCTGCCAACCATTATCGCTCAATAATCTGCACTAACAATTCATCGAACAACTAAAATGTAATTGAGCTGTAAACACAGTTCGAAAGTAAACACGGTGAAAGACATTACTGATGTTGTCATTTCAGAATCGTTTATACGTAGGATGAATCGTTTGGAATGATGCGCAATCGTTGTTTTGGACGAACATTATCAGGATAATCATAAGTTGTAATCATAAACGATTCAACCCACATTTGTACGTACAACAACAAGGCATCCGAATCGTATCAATGTAGCTCATATCGTACACTGAAGTCCTTGCCAATAAAAAATCTCCATCTAGATTATGATTGTCAAAATTTTGCTGCTTTTCAAGAGTTGCTGAGTAGCGCAAGGGTAGAGCACCAGCCTTTAGTTCCAGATGTCAAATGTTCGAGACAGAGTTGTTACCATTTATTTTTTCAAATATTCACTAAGTCGTATAAATGTTCATGAAAACTCGAGAAAGTCCTTATTTAGAACGTATATGGCCTCCACTTTAGTAGGTATATAGCGATTCGGTGCATTATATACATAATATCTTATGTGTATATGATTACCTATATCAATAGCAATAAGTATATAAATGTTGACTGGGCCGACTTGATGTGCCTTTGTATTTCACGACTAATATTGTTTCCAGCCGTTAGCAAGGATCCAAGGAAGGCGAATTCCTCGAAAACCTCGAAGGTATCCCCGTCTATCGAAAAACTACTTCCCAGGCGGGCCCTGTCGCGCTCGGTCCCGCCCACTAGCACGTACTTTGTCTTCGATGCATTCACCAACTTTTGTTGCTTCCCGTTTCAGGCGGGTGTACAGTTCTGCCACCTTTGCAAATGTTCGGCCGACAATGTCCATTTCATCCGCGAAACAAATAAACTGACAGGATCTGTTGAAAATCGTACCCAGGCTGTTACACACCCGGCTCTCCGCATGACACCTTCTAGCGCAATGTTGAACAACTGACACGAAAGTCTATTACCTTGTCTTAGTCCCGGCGCGATACGGAAGAACTGGAGTGTTCGCCCGAAATCTTCACACAATTTTGCACACCATCCACCGTTGCTTTGATCAGTCTTGTAAGCTTCCCAGGAAAGCTGTTCTCGTCCATAATTTTCAATAGCTCTACGTGGTCTATACTGTCGTATGCCGCCTTGAAACAAATGAACAGATGGTGTGTTGGGTCCTGGTATTCACGGCATTTTTGAAGGATTTGCCGTACAGTAAAGTTCTGGTCCGTTGTCGAGCGGCCGTCAACGAAACCGGCTTGATAACTTCCCACGAACTCATTCACTAATGATGACAGACGACGGAAGATGATGTGGGATATCACTTTGTAGATGGTATTAAGGATGATGATCGCTCGAAAGTTCTCACACTCCAGTTTGTCGCCTTTCCTGTAGATGGGGCATATAACCCCTTCCTTCCACTCCTCCGGTAGCTGTTCAGTTTCCCAGATTCTGACTATCAGTTTGTGCAGGCAAGTGACTAGCTTTTCCGGGCCCATCTTGATGAGCTCTGCTTTGATACCATCCTTACACGCTGCTTTATTGGTCTTTAGCTGTTGGATAGCATCCTTAACTTCCCTCAAGGTGAGGGCTGGTTGGCTTTTGTCGTCCGTCCGTAGTCATCTACTCCACTGCCTTGACTTTCACTGCCTGTACTCTCAGCACCATTTAAATGTCCCTCGTAGTGCTGCTTCCACCTTTCGATCACCACACGTTCGTCCGTCAAGATGCTCCCATCCTTATCCCGGCACATTTCGGCTCGCGGCACGAAGCCTTTGCGGGATGCGTTGAGCTTCTGATAGAACTTGCGTATTTCTTGAGAACGGCACAGCTGTTCCATCTCCTCGCACTCCGCTTCTTCCACGCGGCGTTTCTTCTCCTGAAAAAGGCGGGTCTGCTGTCTCCGCTTCCGTCTATAACGTTCCACGTTCTGCCGGGTACCTTGCTGCAGCGCGACCGCCCGCGCTGCGTCCTTCTCCTCCAGAATCTGTCTGCACTCTTCGTCGAACCAATCGTTCCGTCGACTTCGACCCATATACCCGACGTTGTTCTCCGCTGCGTCGTTAATGGCTGCTTTGACTGTATTCCAGCAGTCTTCAAGAGGGCCCCATCGAGCTCACCCTCTTCCGGCAAAGCTGTCTCGAGATGCTGCGCGTATGCAGTGGCGACATCAGGTTGCTTCAGTCGCTCTAGGTCGTACCGCGGCGGTTTACGGTCCCGAACATTGTTGATGACGGATAGTTTTGGGCGCAGTTTAACCATCACCAGATAGTGGTCAGAGTCGATGTTAGCGCCACGATGTGCCCTGACGTCGATTTGTGATTCTGTCTGCAGTGCTGATCTCCAGGTGTACCGATAAGAAAGGCTGTGATGGAAGTAGGTGCTGCGAATGGCCATATTCTTGAAGGCGGCGAAATCAATTAGTCGTAGGCTGTTTTCGATTGTCATCCGGTGAGCGCTGAGCTCCCCATTAGTCGGTCTAAACTCCTCCTCTTGGCCAACCTGAGCGTTCAAATCTCCTATGATGATTTTGACGTCGTGGCTTGGGCAGCTTGGGCTACGGTCCAGCAGCGTATAGAATGCGTCCTTATCATCATCAGTGCTTCCGGAGTGTGGGCTATGGACGTTGATTATGCTGAAGTTGCCGAGTATGCTGATCGATGAGATCAGTTCATTAATTTGAAGTGCTCAAACAATTTAATGGTTTACGTGTGTTAAACTGAGTTGTTAAAACCCAACTTTTGTTTATGTAACAAGTGATCATCGACTGTTTTAATTAACGTACAAGTTAAGTGTTTTCATGTGCTATAATCTAGTGAAATCTACTGGACAAAAATACTCTGTGAAGCCTGTTATGCTGTTCACTATGCTTTGGCCCGGGCACGATGCCCGTGGAAATAGATAGAGAAGAGATGGATGCTGAAACGACTATAGCCAGCAACCAGCCGTGTTCTCAGTGCGCTCTGCCTATTGTTAACGAGAGCTCTTCTGTTGAATGTTTTGGCCAGTGCAAGTTGGCTATCCACGTCCACTGCTTACCGAATGCGACCCACGAGGAGATTGAATCTTTGAAAAAGATTAAAAATGCGATGTTTGTGTGTGATGCTTGTTTGAGTCTGGCTGAATTTGACGACCGATACTATGATAAAAGATTGGACGAGATTGCGAGTAAACTGAATGATCTCGCCGGTATAACGGAAATGGTGAAAAGTTTTGAACAGGTTATACGTAAAGTTGTACATGAGGAAATAGTGCGATAGGGCGATAATAATAAGAACGAAAAGGATAGTGTTCCGCGACGTATGCTAACAAGATCATCTGAATTAGAAATTCAAAGTGATGTTGTTGTTACACCAAAGACTAAGGGTATGCGATAAGACATTTTTTCCTAACGAAACGAAACGAAACGAAATTTAAAATGTTTGTGATGATTCGAAACGAGACGAAACGAAATATATATTTACTTTCGAGACTTCGGAACGATACGAAATCAACGTCCATTTAATTCGAAATTTTTCGAAACGAAACGAAATATTGATTTTTTTCCGCGGAATTTTTATTACATTATGTACATTTTGTACGCAATTCTGAATTCATTTTATGTATATTAGTGAATGTATATAGAGTGTTGAATGTATGTGGAGTAAACCATTTAACTGTTATGGAAGTTCAACTTGGTTTACGGGCGGGGGAATGTTCGCTCGTACCAATATGTTCAGACCTCACTGTAGATTTGATTGTCTTTGTATGAAGAAATTTGTATTAATTATCCGTACTGTACTGACGTCTGGACGAAACCAAAAGTGTAAGTGCTTGTCCGTTGTTATATTTGTAATTAATTATTGTTAATAAATGTTTACAGTTTCGAGTGTCTGGCGGAACGCAACACTGGAAAACACGGTACACCGTATCGGAGTCACACCACAGGAATCTTCTCTTTACCGGAAAAAAATGGTTTTCGCAAATCGAATTGACCAATCGTGCACCCAGGACCGCAGCTTCCAACTCCTTCCTCGGAGTGGACAAGTACTGCAACGGTACCACCTTTGCCTTCGCTTCAACGAATGCGCAGTGAATGACTTCGCCGTAGTCGAATCTAAAGTAGGCGACGCACCCATACGCTGCATCTCCAGCATCGGTGAAAACGTGAAGTTGCACCCCTTCGTATGCCTTCGAATCCAATCCTCCGAGATAACATCGAGGAACTCGTATTCCGTCGATGAGATAGAACAACTTTGTCCACTGCTGCCATCGCTTGTAGTGTTCTTCTTTTAGCCTTTCGTCCCAGCCGATTCCGCTACGCCACAGATCCTGCATTATGATCCTCCCGTGAATCAACAATGGAGCAAGAAACTGTTTGGGATCATACATGCTAGCTATGCATCTCAACGCGATCCTTTTCGTAGGCCAGGCACCTTCTCGAACATATGGCTGCAGATCTTCCCGAATCTTCATGGAAAAGGCGAAAGCATCTTCTACAGGATCCCAGAGCACTCCAAGAATTCTCTCCATTTGACTATTCTTGCCCACTTTTAGTGACTTCGCCGTACTACCTGCCTCTCCGAGCTGCCGCAAAACTTCCTTCGAGTTACTGACCCAGTTCCTGATCTCGAAACCTCCTCTGGCATGTACATTCCGCACATCGGTAGCTCTTCTCACTGCTTCCGCTTCAGTATCCGCGCTATCGAAGTAATCATCGACGTAATGCTTCCGGATGATAGCATCCGCCGCTTCAGGAAACTCACCAGCGTGTTCTTGGGCGTTCAGATTCTTCACAAATTGTGCCGAACAGGGTGAGCAGTTCGATCCGAAAATCACGACGTCCATCACGAAGATTTCCACTTCCCCATTTGGACCTGGGAAAAGGAACCGCTGTGCCTGCCGATCCTCCAGACGTACTAGTACCTGGTGAAAAATTTCCCTTATGTCACCTCCGAACGCGATTCGTCTCTCACGGAAACTGTTGATCACGGCCGATAGTGCTGCAACCATGTCCGGCCCTTTCAGCAACTTATCATTCAATGACACTCCTTGCACCCTCGCAGCCGCATCCCAGACCAAGCGCACCTTCCCAGGTTTCTTCGGATTGACCACATAGTTCAGCGGCAAATACCAATCTTGATTCCTCGGAGTCTCCCTCAATTCACGTTCAGTGATGCGATGTGCGTAACCCTTGACTAGGTAGTCATTCAGCTGCTTCTGCAGGGCTTCGCGTACATAAATTGACTTCGCGCCACCCCTAAATGGCCACCGAATTGCCTGAAATTTTGCCAGGACTCCTATATTACCAAATAGATGCTAATTGACATATGGGAGTTGGACTTTTCGAACATTTTTGAAATTTGAACTGCCCTACTGTTGCTGCTTTTTGTATGGAGTTTGGAAAACTTGGTTGAAGTAAAGGGACTTTCCTTCAATTTGTATTTTTGTGGTTGCATATACTTTTTATTATATCAAAATGTCGTTGAAAACTTTCAAAACTTTTGTCAGTTGAGCTTTGCAAAATTCGGTTCCTTCATGCCTCGAATCATTGGAGAGGTGTACTGAGAAGCGAAAAGTTCAGTTGTACAATAGTTCGGTATTTAAAGAATAATTCAAATTTGGAAAATAGCAGCTCAACATTTTTTTTTAAACATTCCTTTATAAATTTCAAAGAGAATGTCAGTGGCGACAAGCGAAATTTCTTCCCAGTTCCGAGTTACAAACATTTTAGGTCGAAAACAGCGCTCTACCGTGAGAGAGCTGTCCTCAGACCTTAAAACAATCTTTGAATTAATTTGAACAACATGTTCTGAAAAAATCTTAGAGAGAATCTCTGGATTTGGTCTTAAAGGAAAATGAAGATTTGCATTAATAATGAATTAACGAATGCACGATAAAAGTGTTCGTGAAGAAATTCCTAAAGCAATTCTGGCCGAATATTTTGTAATAATTCCAAAAGTTATTTCGTCATGGATTGGCGGATGCTTTAAAAAATACGATGAAGTAAAATAATCCAAAAAGATGTTTTTACCAATCTATACACTTCTGCGGACATATTTTCTTATTCCTGGAAGATATAGCTCTCCAAAATTGTTTCTGATGATTATAATCTCCTGTCTCTGATAACCTGAAGCTATCTCTGTAACAATTCATAGATAAGCTTTGGTATAAATTACAGAATAAGGAAGAAATTTTCGAGTATCTGAATGCTTGTTTTTAACGGAACTCTTGTAAGAACTGTAGAAAATACCTTGAGAAATCATTGTTGTAAATCGTTGAAAAGTCTAAAGGAAATTGTGTAGAATTTTTAAATTTATTTCTCTAAAAACGTCCAATCATTGATTAAATTTCCATCTCTCATTTTTTGGTAAATTGCAAGAAAATGTTGCAGAATTTTTTTCGTAAAAAGTTAATATTTTATTCTTCAATTGCTCTATCTTCCAACTGGAATTTGACCTACTTTTCTGCTAAGTATTCTACGCTATCGTTATCTGGAATTTGGACGAAATCCCGGTGAGTATTATTAAGACTCTCTTCGAAACTGCACGTGATTAAACCATGTTGACCGAGACCAGTTCTGCATGTGACTTCAAGTGTTCAGTGATTCTTCTTAATGCGATCCTTAGTAAAATTATGCTTAGCGTTTGATTCGCGTCAAAGGTCATTTATTTTGTACTTTTTCATAGTCCTGTTTATTTTTGATACGCGACCTAGATTAAGGGCAAAAATACAGTTCAACGAATTTCTGTTGGAGGTGGAAAAGTTCTTTGGCAGCTGATTCTTCGGGAAATAAATACATTCATAAAAACCAACTCATTCAAACTCGACCATGACAAAATGATCAACAAATTCAGACAAGCATATGATCAGTGTACTTTTTTTATGACAAGACTGACAGGTATTGCTTAGTTTCGATATTATTTGTCTTCATCTATAAAAAGTTACCTGGTGATAGAAGTGAACACAATAATGTTATGCATTTTCGCATGTATGGACTCAAGTTCTGTATCGGTAATTATTGGTAGAACGTGCTCTAACTGTTATTCAAATCTATGTCACCGTCCTCTTGTGTAGCTTTGTTAAAAGTTTTAGATAAACATATGATAATTAAGCAAAACAACCAATAAAAACCTTGACAAAAATTGTTCCCAAACATTGCCGACAGGTTACGCACCCTTTCTACGCACGAACCACATTCTATTTGATAGACAAGGCGGAAGAGGAAAAAAATCCTCACCTACCCACCGTACGACAATCGTTACTTCATTCATTGTCACGCAGACACCTCGTACGGCCCGAGTACGTGACCGAGTGGCAAACCCGAGCAAAATTGGTGCGATCTCTTCCACCACCCAACGTGTGTGTCGGTGCAGTGATCGCAAAATTCGCCGACGCTGGCAGAATTACCCTCGGATGCATTCATTTCCAATTAGTCGTCGAACGCCGACCCACCAACTACATACTCGCAGACTCAGACGACAGCACATCATACTCAAATGCTCATATAGCTATGAGTGAAAACCGTTCGACGCGTCCACGGCACCGCACACCCGCGCGTCTTTCCGAAAGGTATGGTCCTGTGTTCCTCTGTTTGCTGCAAGTGCATCGCCATTTCCACTTATTAATTAATTAATCCGAAACGCGACTTGTTCACCACGGTGGCACCGCGCAGCGTTTCCCGCCACCAACTTTATCGTGCTTCACGGGGGTGTCAACCGTGAACTGTCCACAGCAGGGGCGCACTGTTCCCTCGGATGCAAAAACGGTATCGAAATGATACGTGTTATTAATGAAGAATTTAAACTTTTTCGTTGTTCAACATGTTTCCAGTGCTTTGCACATGATTTCACATCAAGAGAGAGATGCTGAAAGAAGTGATTCTTAGTGCTTCGATTTAATGTCCTGATAACAAAAAGTGCAAATCAAAGCAAAGCCCCTGATAATGAAAACTATCAAGGGGTCCTAGAATTTTACAATTCTTATGGTCGCTGCTCCGTAACTGACAAGAACAATTGTACAGAGAACCAAGCTAATCCATTCTTATCGTACTCGTTGTGCAAAATCAAATGGAACATGGAACATGGAACAGAAACATCTATTTTTAGCCATTCGATTGACCATAGTTCACAAAGTTCAACATAAACATTGTGTTCTTGTACAATACTATTACAAACCTAGTCAGAGCTACTAAGTTTTATTCAGGTTGTGCGTAGGACAAGTCTTTGACCAATATATTCGGATGTATGACAGTTCTCAAAATTGGTTTTATTAGAGTCCTCAAGATAATCAATAGGCCCCTAATAAGCTCATAAAGCATTTGACTTGTGTGGTTTTATTGAACGTTTTATTACGATTTTGAAGATAGCTACAAGTCTTCCAATATGGCTAATTTCGCGGCATTGAGCAAAACAGCGATAAAGCCGTTAAAAAGCTTAAATAAATCTATGAAGCCTTGAAATTGTTACTTGGGTTATGGACTTATTTGAATAGTGAAGCATTCGCAAGAGTTTAAGGATTTATCCGTACATGTATTACAGGCAAACCTCCATGAGCCGATGTTCTATGACTCAATATCGCCTCATGGAAGCAAATTATACTACATTAAAAAATACTATCCTAAACTAAAGATTTTCTATTCCACATCTCTATATAACCATGAGTCCCTTCAATATCGGCTCATTGAGGTTTGACTGTATTTATAGGACCTTTACAAATCCTTGAAAGTCAAGTGGGCGATCATTAGAAATCCAATACATTCTGCAGATAATGTCCTCAATAACCATGTCGATTTTTGTGCAATATTTGTATTTTGTATTTGATCTGCGTTGTACTTATTTGAATGATGAAGCATTCACAAAGGGCTCTTAAGATAGTTTGATTCCAGGCGTAGATGACCTGGTAGAACAAATGAACTCAACTCCTGGACAATTTGGAGAACCTAGAACATCTGCGTCGACCGAAGTCGGCCCTTCCCACCTTCCGAGAACATAGGGCGTGGTAAGGCCACCTGGAAAGCCGGCAATGCGCTGGCATGATACCATGGTGTTCTTCTGAAAAAGCGAGTCACGATGTTCGGTGCTGCAAGGACACGCAGCTAACCTCGAGGGTGCGTTGTGCACTGGCCCCCCTTTGAAGCATTACTTTCTGGTTGTACCGAAGGGACTATGGGCTTGGCGGCAATGGAAACGGTTTAACGGGTCGGGGATGTAGTCCTACATCCCTCGTTTGCTGTTGGAGGTGGTCCCTAACCCCGCACTTCCTGGACAACCCAGGATGTCTGTTGAGCAGATTTCCCCTCCATTGCTTAGGAAGAAAAAAAAAGAACATCTGCGTTGGGCTTATTTAAATGTTGAACCATTGGCATAAGTTCTAAGAACTTATATGGACAGGCTAGGTTTGCTATACGTTTGCTTAACGTTTAATTTATTCAGAGCAACTTCACCACAATCTGCCAGATGTATTGGAGGCCTTAAGAAAGTTTTTGTTACATTATTTGCACAAATCTCATACAAATGAATCATATTGAATAGCTCTGTTTATACGGGCTGTTAAACAGACTATTATTACGCTTTTGAGCCACCTAGTTTTCTTAAGCAAAAAATAAGGAAGGGTGCGGAGGGGAGAGTAGGCCCTAGTTAGGCCTAGCCCAAAGGCTGGTTGACCGAACGTCTACCATCTCGACTCTCCCCCAATATGCCGGGCGCCTACCATATCTCAGTAGGATCTTCCTCGTCATAGTCGCATTGCAGGCTCGTGATAGTATAGCTATCAGTTCATTTCAACTTAGACTGTCGGTGTTTGCCTGCAGTCTCAGGGTCGCTGTGAAGTGAGCTGCCTCCGACCCTCAGACCTGACGGGAATCCCTCGGTGATTGATGCTGCACGCCATAGTCAATTTCGAAATGGATTGCTAAATGATCGCTATGAGTGTAGCCTTCGTCCATCCTCCACTCCTTATAGCGGACAAAGTCGGCAGCGATGACCGCTTGGTGATGACGATAACTTCCGGTCCACTAGATCGGACCACCTTAGCTCAGCGGTTCTCAGCCTTTTTCTTGAGAGGTACCCCTTCGCACTTTTGCATCAATTGGGGTACCCCCTATTTTTTGCTGTAAACGAAAATAAGTGTAACTCATAAAATGGAACTGAAAATTAACAGGATATAAGGGAACTGTCCCGATCTCCATCTCACTGAACATATATTCATCTGATCGCGAATCAAAGAAATAAAAGAGCAATTTCGTTGCTTCTTTTTTTCAACATGCGTGCTTACTGCTGAAAAAAAAACTAAAATAAGAATCAAATCAAATTGTTTTCCATTGCTTTGTTTTTGGGATGAATATCGGAGCCATGAGATGAATTCCAGGAGCAGTTCACCTATGACTCTCTATAAAGTTGGCTGAAATTTTCATTATATCTAACTCTTGGAGAGAACCTTCCGAGCCTCTTGGAAGGCGGCTTTCGAGCCACCTAAAACGAGGCTTCCAAGCATCTTGGAAGGATGCTTCTGAGCCTGAGGAAAGGAGGCTTTCGGGCCTCTTGAAAGGAGGCTTCCGGGCCTCTTGAAATGAGGCTTCCGGGACTCTTGAACGGAGGCTTACGGGCCTCTTGAAATGAGGCTTCCGGGACTCTTGAACGGAGGCTTACGGGCCTTTTGAAAGGAGGCTTCCGGGCCTCTTGAAAGGAGGCTTCCGGGCCTCTTGAAAGGAGGCTTCCGGGCCTCTTGAAAGGAGGCTTCCAGGCCTCTTGAAAGGAGGCTTCCAGGCCTCTTGAAAGGAGGCTTCCGGGCCTCTTGAAAGGAGGCTTCCGGGCCTCTTGAAAGGAGGCTTCCGGGCCTCTTGAAAGGAGGCTTCTGGGCCTCTTGAAAGGAGGCTTCCGGGCCTCTTGAAAGGAGGCTTCCGGGCCTCTTGAAAGGAGGCTTCAGGCCTCTTGAAAGGAGGCTTCCGGGCCTCTTGAAAGGAGGCTTCGGGCCTCTTGAAAGGAGGCTTGGGCCTCTTGAAAGGAGGCTTCCGGGCCTCTTGAAAGGAGGCTTCGGGCCTCTTGAAAGGAGGCTTGGCCTCTTGAAAGGAGGCTTCGGGCCTCTTGAAAGGAGGCTTCCTGGCCTCTTGAAAGGAGGCTTCCGGGCCTCTTGAAAGGAGGCTTCCGGGCCTCTTGAAAGGAGGCCTGGGCCTCTTGAAAGGAGGCTTCCGGGCCTCTTGAAAGGAGGCTTCCGGGCCTCTTGAAAGGAGGCTTCCGGGCCTCTTGAAAGGAGGCTTCGGGCCTCTTGAAAGGAGGCCTGGCCTCTTGAAAGGAGGCTTGGCCTCTTGAAAGGAGGCTTCGGGCCTCTTGAAAGGAGGCTTCCTGGCCTCTTGAAAGGAGGCTTGGGCCTCTTGAAAGGAGGCTTCCGGCCTCTTGAAAGGAGGCTTTCCTGGCCTCTTGAAAGGAGGCTTCTGGCCTCTTGAAAGGAGGCTTCCGGGCCTCTTGAAAGGAGGCTTCCGGGCCTCTTGAAAGGAGGCTTCCGGGCCTCTTGAAAGGAGGCTTCGGGCCTCTTGAAAGGAGGCTTCGGGCCTCTTGAAAGGAGGCTTCAGGCCTCTTGAAAGGAGGCTTCGGGCCTCTTGAAAGGAGGCTTCCGGGCCTCTTGAAAGGAGGCTTCGGGCCTCTTGAAAGGAGGCTTCCAGGCCTCTTGAAAGGAGGCTTCCAGGCCTCTTGAAAGGAGGCCTGAGCCTCTTGAAAGGAGGCTTCTGAGCCTCTTGAAAGGAGGCTTCCGAGCCTCTTGAAAGGAGGCTTGAGCCTCTTGAAAGGAGGCCTGAGCCTCTTGAAAGGAGGCTTCTGAGCCTCTTGAAAGGAGGCCTGAGCCTCTTGAAAGGAGGCTCTGAGCCTCTTGAAAGGAGGCTTCTGAGCCTCTTGAAAGGAGGCTTCTGAGCCTCTTGAAAGGAGGCTTCTGAGCCTCTTGAAAGGAGGCTTCCTGAGCCTCTTGAAGGAGGCTCTGAGCCTCTTGAAAGGAGGCCTGAGCCTCTTGAAAGGAGGCTTGAGCCTCTTGAAAGGAGGCTTCCAGGCCTCTTGAAAGGAGGCTTCCGAGCCTCTTGAAGGAGGCTTCCAGGCCTCTTGAAGGAGGCTTCCGAGCCTCTTGAAAGGAGGCTTCCGGGCCTCTTGAAAGGAGGCTTCCAGGCCTCTTGAAGGAGGCTTGAGCCTCTTGAAAGGAGGCTTCCAGGCCTCTTGAAAGGAGGCTTGAGCCTCTTGAAAGGAGGCTTCCGAGCCTCTTGAAAGGAGGCTTGAGCCTCTTGAAGGAGGCTTCCGAGCCTCTTGAAAGGAGGCTTCTGAGCCTCTTGAAAGGAGGCTTCAGGCCTCTTGAAAGGAGGCTTCCAGGCCTCTTGAAGGAGGCTTCAGGCCTCTTGAAAGGAGGCTTCCAGGCCTCTTGAAAGGAGGCCTGAGCCTCTTGAAAGGAGGCTTCCGGGCCTCTTGAAAGGAGGCTGAGGCCTCTTGAAAGGAGGCTTCCAGGCCTCTTGAAAGGAGGCTTCCGAGCCTCTTGAAGGAGGCTTCCAGGCCTCTTGAAGGAGGCTTCCAGGCCTCTTGAAAGGAGGCTTCCGAGCCTCTTGAAAGGAGGCTTCCGAGCCTCTTGAAAGGAGGCTTCCAGGCCTCTTGAAAAGAGGCTTCCGGCCCTCTTGAAGGAGGCTTCCGAGCCTCTTCAAAGGAGGCTTCCGGGCCTCTTGAAGGAGGCTTCTGAGCCTCTTGAAAGGAGGCTTCCGAGCCTCTTGAAAGGAGGCTTCCGAGCCTCTTGAAAGGAGGCTCTGAGCCTCTTGAAAGGAGGCTTCCGAGCCTCTTGAAAGGAGGCTTCCAGGCCTCTTGAAAGGAGTTCTCCGATCTGTTTAATAGAAAGCTTTCGAAGCAACAGAGTTTTTCGGAAAGGCTCCATGTCTTTTAAATAGAGGCTTCCGAATATGTGGACTGTATTCTTATCATTCAAAATTTGGTCCAACCAGGTAGATTGCACTTGTCATAACACGAGGTCAAGGTACAATCAAATGGTGGAATTAAATGGGATAGTTTAAACTTGTCTTATGACAAGTGAAGACATTCCACTAAAAAGCTCAAAATAATTTTCTTAGCATCTACCTGCTAAGAGAAATAGCATAGAATTTTTTTTTAAATTTATTCATTCATCTTTCTGTCCATTGCTCTCACAGCCTTTCGTCCATTACGTTGGTTGTGGAGGGAGGGATTCAATAGTCTTTGAGTTACTGATCGTCATGCATATTATGTACAAGACAAAATCTTGAAATTAAAAAAAAATATATACATATATCAAAACTTTATCAATAAGTATTGATTTAAATCCACCATTATGCATTTTTGTCCAAGGTACTCCCTTGGCCTGGCGAAAGTACCCCCAGGGGTACATGTACCCCAGGTTGAGAACCGTTGCCTTATCTGGTAAGCCAAAGAGTCCACCTCGAAGGCGTACAGAAGTCCGCTCTACTTCTGCGCCGCACTGCGAGCTGACCTCGACGCCATCAATTAGGACCTCCTAGGCCAGCTCCTAAGCCTTTTTTTATAAGCTGGATTGCGCTCCACGTTTCAGCATCAAGGTCAGTTTCTTAACCGTAGTGCGCTTGACGCTTCGCACATCCTCGCACATTCGGCATCACGCATGGGCTTCATGACTTCAGCGTACCTTATTGTTAGTTTTTACCAACAATAAATCTCCTCCGTCCCTCAGGTTTCTTGCCTGGTGAGCTGCTTCCTTCTTCCTGAGATTTTCGGTCGTCGCTTCCCGCACTCTGCTGCACCGCATTCCGTACCGACCAAATGCTACTTCGGACGGCGTTTGACATTACGATTCATCTCTCTACCGGACCGCTACCTGAAGAGTTCGGAAAACGTCGCAGACCTTCCCTCGTTGGCATGCAAGGCGATGCCAATCGCCTCTTGTGCCATGGTCACTCCTCCTTGAAAGGAGAAGGCCTCGGCCTGGAATCCTTTCTCGGCTTTCTTGCTTCCAGCCATCCTTCTAATGAACGCGTCTTTTTCAGCAGTCAACCTTTCAGAGTGGACATACTTCAGATAAGTGAGACTTTTGGTGTTATGCAGCCCGATAACTTTGACCACTTTCCTATTCGAAATCGGCTAATATTGCTTCTCTCAGTTACCTCATCACTATATGTATAGGGGATATAGTGGCAGTCTGATGCTTTCGAGATGCCCGTCAAGATAATGTCCGCCAGCTTTCCCTGTACTGCCAAACAACCATTCTCCCGCAAAATAATGTGTTTGGAGTCAGGACGATATGTAAAATATTTCGTTGATAAAATTTCAAAATAAAGGAGAACAATGAGGTTTGTCGTCCCTACTGAAGGGTATCGGTAATATAGAAACCTTATTGATAACAATTTAATAATCATTTCTATCGCCCAATTTGCTTCACATTTCTGAACCCTAAAGAGCAGTGTACGCTGGAGCTGTCACATAGTCAGTGGCGGCCGCCTGATGTTTGTTCTAAAATGCGGTGTTCTGCAAAACAAGGTGCAAACAAATCGTTTTCCAGTTCCTCCAACGACGACGCCAAGCGAGTCATCATCATCAGCAGCAGTGGATGGCTATGTGGCGGGTGTGCTGGCAAGGTGTGAGAACTTTGCCATGTTATGCAGCGAGCGCGTGATTTGCGATCGTTTTGAGTTTTTCTTTGTCACGGTTTTATGGTCAGAACCAAGTGGTTAACACTCGTAGCGGAGAGAAGGAACAGTCCGTATCGCAGCCACGTGGAACATTGAGTGGCTGTCGTCCTAAGTATGCCCGTGGTGATAGGTCGGCGCTTGACATTTGAATTGTTTGATGACAAGTTATGCAGAATGGTAATAAAAAATGAGGAAACTACAGGAAACTGGGGATTTCAAATGATAAAAAATTGGGAGAATTTTGCGAAAATATACAAAATGTTATTGTAAAGCTCTGATAAATTGATTTTATAAGCGATGTGAAAAATATTATGTTCAGAAATGGTCTGGATTGTGGTTGAACATGATATATTCTAGTCGTGGCTGCAATATTGTTCAAACTTGTCAATATCCTTTTCACAAATATTGTAGACAATTGTATCTTTGCAAATGTTTCTCCGGGTAAAGAAAAAAATATCTTCCAGGTTTGCGGCAAATAATGATATTTTTCCTATTTTGAGCTATTACCAGAATATGTATTCTGCCACGCCTGGTCTACTTTGAAGCCACAAATGTCACCATTCAGCAAGAGCAAGATTTATACAATTTGTTATTAAATATTATTAATGAAACGCATTTGCATTCCTCGAATGCAAACCAGATCGTTAATTGGGATTATCAAAATTGTTCAGGAATAAGTTCAAGTCCCATTCTGAGCAGAGCAGAACAGAAAACAAAATATTATCAACTGGTATAAAAAGCGGTTTATGTACAACCTGTCCAAGCTGATATTTTCATAACATCATTCATTTGCTTTTATCGCACCTCACAAAAGTCTCATAGGCATCAAAAGCAGCATTCTGCTAGTTCAAGAGCAAAAAAAAATCAGGAAACCAACACCGCCCGGACCGGACCGAGGAAGACTGATTCTGTACGGTTCTGCACCACCACTCCACCACCCACCACCCCATCATGATCGACGAACTATGCCAGAGGTCCTGCTCTGGCTGGGAGCAAAAACGGATCGCAAGTGCCTATGTGGCTGACTGTGTGGACTGACCGGCCATCACGATGGAAAGGAAGCGATAGCACCGGCTAGCATACAGTTGCGACACGTGTGAGATGATAAATTAATTAAAACTCACCCGGCTGGCGGCGGCGGCGTTGGCCCGTCGATGCCCTTCTATACCTACACTGGCGCCTGGCTGTGAGTTGTGCGTGACACGGAATTATAAAAGTTGTGGCGGGCGACTTCTCTAATGGTCCAAGTGGAAAAATTACACTTCCACCAGAGAGAGCAAAGCAACAAAGCCAAGTTTGGATTGCTGGTCAATTAAGCCGGAGCTTAGCGTTAGTTGGTTATTATTGTCGGTTTAGTGGAGTGCGGCAAGTCGTAAGTGGACATAATGTAGCTCGGATGTCAGTCGGTGATGAATGGCTTTTCGTGTAGATGCGTAGCGCGAGATTAGACAGAAACGGTAGCTTGGGGAAAATCTTTGCTCGGAATGGCTGATTCGGCAGGAAGATAGGCATGGAATACAATAGTTTGACGATATATTCGGAATAATGGAGATTTTGGAAATAAACTGCTGGGAAATTTGATGAAAACATTGAAGCCTTGGTTGAGGTGATCGGCCGCACGCCATGCTTTAGCTAAATGCAAAAGTGTGCACCTGTACGAAAACCATTGGCGGTGGCGTTTTTATTTATTTTGTTCGTCGGTTTGACTACCGCGGACCCCCGGTAATAGGACCGCTTTTGATCTGAACACTTTTTAGTTAGAACCCCGTTCGCTTGGACATCGTTCAAATTAAAAATGGTTCAAACGTCATTTAGCACGTGGAGTCGAGAAAAGAAAAATGAAACATCGTGAAATGGAACGCAAAAACAAAACAATCAAGCAAAGAGAGCAGCCAGAAACCAGTTTTTCTGATACAAATAGAGTAACCAGAAGTTCAAATTAAAAATGAACCCCGTTAATTTGAATGAGGTACCGTTCAAATTATCGGGGGTCCACGGTATAGTCCATGAGTTGGCGTTTTTGACGTAGGACTACGTCTGTCTTTTCTATATTGGGGTACACTTCACGATTGCAAAAATTTGGGACCGTCACTAAAATATGATAAACTTTAAACTTTAATATCTCAGCCGTTTCTCGATGGATTTTCAATTTTTTTTTTAACCATTCGATGAAAGATGCGTCAACGCTTCTTTGTATTGATTGAAAGCTTTGATGTTTAACTGTTTATAATCGATAATTGGTAAAAAAAATTAAGAAATAGGTAAACCAACCAATCACGTACATGCATCACAAGCACAGACATCAAAATTAAGCAATCCTCAGTTTGAACAAGATTTCACGCAGAGCGACGCATCAAAGCGAAGCGCTGGTAACATTTTCAACGGAAATCCATCGCATTGGTGGTGGTCCTCGGTGTGTTGCTGCAAGTCATTCAACCTCAACGAACCAGCATTTTATATTAAGAAAGGGTTGAATACAAAAATAGCACTGTTAGGATCCCGCGCCGCTAGTATCGCCACTCGTAATTGCTTCGGGAAAAAAGCGCAAAACAAAAAAAAATCACTTGTAATGCGTTTTCCAACTAGGACTCTTCGCTAAAAAATGTAACGTGCCTTGTTTTGATTTGTTTTACGTAAAACCTATTTTTTTTTAAACTTTTATTTATTTTTGTTGTTCTCTTTTCTCCTGCTTGCAAGGCAGTGGCAAATAACATTCTCCGGGGGAAGGGTCATTTGGCCGAAACCTATTCTGCCGAAAGCCATTTGGCCGAATGCAACTTGGCCGAAAGTTGTTTGGCCGAATATACCATTTGGACGAACAGACCATTAGACCGAAAGTTATTTGTCCGAAAGGGTTGTTTGGCTGAAAGGGTCGTTTGGCCGAATGGGTCATTTGGCTGAAAGTGTCGTTTGGCTCAATGGGTCGTTTGGCCGAAAGGGTCATTTGGCCGAATGGGTAATTCTAATCTAATCTAATCTAATCGAACACAAACGCAGCCAGTACAAAGAAAGCATCCTGGAAAATCATTGAGTCAGATTATGCCCAATAATTTTTCTTGTCAATATTAAGGCTCACAGCGTACCAGTGGTATGACATAAACTTCAGAGCGGCCAGGCCCACTGCGTTGTGTTTGCCGCAGAGATGATTCTTCGAGATGTATCGTGTTCAAGTGTTCACTTCAACATGATACATATCACGAATCTACAGGGGTTGAAGGATGCGTGGACATACCGTACCATACGCACCGCGTTCTTTTTAAGTTCATATTTTGGTAGTTGTATATAAACTTGTAATGAAATGAATAACAATATGATAAGAGATTATATCAAATTTTATATATATTTGTAAAATATAACATCAACTAGGAGCCGAAGTTAACTCGGGATGTACATCTCTTGTAGGAGAAGCTGGAAATTGTAAAGAATTTAATTATTATTTAGAATGTTATGAGTATCGGATAGCAGGTTATGTGCCAGGACGTCGCCTGCAAAAGGTTACATGGCAGCATGTGAAGCTTTCCTTCCTGGGATGTTTTGTAGTGGGCTATGAAAGTGTTAAATCATGAAAATATGAAGGTACGATAATATAAATATAGAAAACATGAAATAAAAATTGAAAATACAAAAACATAAAAGCACAAGAATATGAAAATATTGATAATATGGAAATATAAAAAGTGATAATAAAGTTTAAAATTTAGAAAATATGACAATATGAAATATGAAATAATATAAAATATTAAAACACAAAAATATATAAACAAGGATGTTAACGATCATTCAGTAATTTGCGTTCGATCATTTAGTACTTTGTCAATAACACATTCCAGAAGCTGAATTTCAAATTATGTTGTATGGTGGACTTCTAGTGCGAAGGTTTTTCTACAACTCTGCCTAATGGTTCGTTGTTTGAATTCCACTAGTAACGGAGTTATAGCTATAGTTGCAGTAACTTAAACTAAATGATTGGAATTTTGTTATCATTTAGTCTAAGTTACTGAAACTATAGCTATAACTCCGTTACTAGTGGAATTCAAACAACGAACCATTAGGCAGAGTTGTAGAAAAACCTTCGCACTAGAAGTCCACCATACAACATAATTTGAAATTCAGCTTCTGGAATGTGTTATTGACAAAGTACTAAATGATCGAACGCAAATTACTGAATGATCGTTAACATCCTTGTATATAAATATAAATACATGTATAACATATAAAATATAAAATAAAAATGTATAACATGGAAATATGAAAGTATAAAAAAAGTTAAATAGTAAAAACACAAAAATATGAAAACGGAAACATGAAAATATTGGTATATGTATATTAAATTATAACAACATGAAAGTATATCATTTGGCCGAATGGGTAATTTGGCTGAAAGTGTCATTTGGCTGAAAGGGTCGTTTGGCCAAAAGGATTTTTCGGCCGAAAGTGTCGTTTGGACGAAAAAATCGTTTGACCGAAAGGGTCGTTTGGCCGAATTGGTCATTTGGCCGAATACGACATTTGGCCGAATAGGTCATTTAGCCGAATAGTTTATTGAAGAGTGAGAAATTAGGAATGAGAAGAGAGACGTCTCACTACCCACTTCGTACTACTCACTTTTTACAGTGAGAAGTGAGAAATGAGGAAAGAGAAGGGGTCTGGGTCATTTGGCATAAAATCATTTGGCATAACGTCAATTGGCATAAGGTCATTTGGTATAAAGCCCATTTGGTATAATGGTCATTTGGCATAACGGACATTTGGAATAATTTTGAACTGCAAGAAAAGAGTGGGTCATTTGGCATAACGGACATTTGGCATAATTTCGAACTGTGAAAGCAAATGGGATATTTTATGTATTATTTAGCTTAGATAAAGTAGGTCGAAGCTGGTTTCTAATAAATTTAAACTGATGGTAGACATTTTCCGGAAGAACGAAATTACAAAACGGCAAAATTACTTCCGAGGGAGGGATCACATCCATCATTGACTTATTCCGGCCAAATGCCTACTTTTAAAGTAGGGATTACATCCACCATTGCTTCAATCCGGGCATGCGCCTCAAAACGGATCAAATCCACCATTGCCTTAATCCGGACAAGCGCCAAACTTTAAAAACTTAAGCAATACACTTGTCATAGACGAGTTACTAAAACCAATCAAGTAACATATGAATAACTGCAACCAAATCAATCTGAATTGTGCTACTCGGGGAAGAGATAGCATCTACCATTGATTTATTCCCGGCAAGTGCCTACTTATAAAGAAGGAGTCACATCCACCATTGCCACAATTCGGGCCACACACCTACTTCTAACACGTACGTCTTCAACCCCCATTTTACGATAAAACTCAAAATTCAAAACCACGTCGCTTAGCCAATTTCTAACGGATATTCAAGCAATCTTCTAGAATCGATCACAATATTCATATAGTTTTAGGAACCGAGGTCAATTTTCGTGCAATGACCATGGTTTCGAATTTATTCCGGGGAGTACTGGGGTTACCTCCCTCCCGGGAAAAATGGTCACTTGCAGATCGGCTTCGAAATCCATCTTACGACACGTCAAACTTCATGATTTTGCAAAACAAGTATACTGGAGTACATTTCGGCGAATTTCTGTCGAATTGGCCACCTTCCGGGTACTTCCAGGTAGACCTGTGCGCTGATTGAAATTTTATCGGCGGTGGCGTGACAGATCATTTTCAGCCAGCGGCGCGGCGGCGTGGCGTCGTCACGCCATTGGTGATCGGCGGCGGCGTGGATCAGCATGAACCAGTTTTAAGCGCCAACATTTCTTCAGAAGTTCCTCCAGGAATTCCTCCGGAAGTTCCTCCAGGAATCATTCCAGAAGTTCCTCCAGGAATTCCTCCGGAAGTTCCTCCAGGAATTCCTCCGGAAGTTCCTCCAGTAATTCCTCTAGATGTTCCTCCAGTAAGTCCTCTAAAGATCCTCCAGGAAATCCTGGAATTCCAGATGGCGAATTCCAGTTTCTCGAAGAATTCCTGGAGGATTTCCCGGAGGAATTCCTGGAGAAGCTTCCGGAGAAATTCCTGGAGAAACTTCCGGAGGAATTCCTGAAGGAACAATCAGACGATATCCGGGAAGAGTTTCTGGAGGAACTTCCCAGAGGCACTTACAGAGGAATATCTGGAGGAATGCCCAAAAGATTTTTTTGGCGATCCTTTGAAAAACTTGTAGAGGAACTTCTGGAAGAATTTCTGGAGGAACTTCTGAAGAAATTTTGGCGCTTGAAACTGGTTCACGACGATCCACACCACCGCCGGTAAAATTTCAATCAGCGCATAGGTCTACCTGGAAGTACCCGAAAGGTGGCCAATTCGATCTAAAATTTCCGAAATGTACTCCAGTGTACTTGTTTTGCAAAATCATGAAGTTTGACATGTCGCAAGATGGATTTCGAAGCCGATCTGCAAGTGACCATTTTTTTCCTGGAGGAAGGTAGCCCCAGTAATCTCCGGAATAAATCCGAAACCATGGTCATTGCACGAAAAATGACTTCGGTTCCTAAAACTAAAACAATTTTGTGATCGATTCCTGAAGATTGCTTGAAAATCCGTTGGAAATTGGCTGAGCTACGTGGTTTTGAATTTTGAGTTTTGTCGTGAAATGGGGGTTGGGGACGTACGTGTTAAAATCAATGAAGACGCCACCTCAGTGAAAACTATCTACAACAACTACCCATCGGCGAACGTTGCTCGGACATTTTCAACTAGTTTATTTGTGGACGCAGTAGCGCCCGTGGTAAGTGTTTTTTTTTTTTTTTCAATATAAACGGTTCATTAATTCATGCATTAAAAAAATCAAAAATTTTAACGTCTGTTGTCTGTGATTTTTTTCCATCAAATGCTGTGTCTGGTTGTCTAAGGTAGTCACTATGGTTTTGTTTTCTGCAACTGATAGTGAAAAAGAATTGACGTGTCAAATATTTTATTTTTACCCGTGTGCTGCGTCTGGTTGGCTAGTCTCCGGACAGACAAATAGGGCTATTATATATAGTATGGATCTTGCTTTTGGTATGGAGATAGACAAAATCCTTCTGCTTTTTATTCCCTCCCAGCGAAACATCCATTTAATACCCAGTTGGATCCAATGGCAAATTCAACGGCCAATCTACCCCAAGCCTTTTACTGCTGCTGGTCGTGAAAAGAATATATTTTAAATCCACGATGCACCTTTCTAATCATTCACAGTAACGTTGGTCCGAACCTTGCGTGAAATTTTTACTCCATGATTTATCCCCTGCTGAGTGCTGTTGTCGGCGACGGCCAATCAATGATTCTCTCTCCGCTGCTACCATTGTCATCTTGCGCACGCAAAAAAAAGCGTTCATGAATTCGTGAACTAACGAGTTCACGGTGTATTTTTTCATGAACAACAGTCACGGATTCGGGAACACCAGTCACGTTTTCCAGAACGTTCCAGAAAACGTGACTTTATTCCTGAATCCGTGACTGTTGTTCATGAAAAAATACACCGTGAACTCGTTAGTTCACGAAATCATGAACGCTTTTTTTTGCGTGCGACGGCTGATGTCCGGCCCTCGTGTCCGTGATGTCTCGACTGAACCGAGGATTAGTTGAATTAGACTGAACGGTGCTTGGCGAATTTTTTTTTAATAGTTAGGTGCTTTTAATCCATTGCAAAATCTTAAAGAAATCGTCGATCGTCGGATATAGATTTTTTTTTGGGAGCTAATAGTGATGGTCCTTGAATTGTGAATTCGCTAGCCTTGGAGCACAGACAAACAGACGTGACACTAATGAAATTCCCATAGTCTATCAACTCAGCGTTCATTTTGAAGTCAATCGCTTGCGATTTTCACACCCAGAGGGAGCGCCTATCGCATTCCTTTATAATTGGCATTTCATACTAGTGAATTATGTTGATATTGTCATACAAAATAACATTTCGACCGACATGCACGCGATATGATGATAGAGTAATTGGGTGATGGATTTTTCATAAAGTCTAAAGTCTGTGCTTGGAGCATTGCAACCACCGTACACTCAGAAATAGACCAAAATTATGATAACATACGAACAAATCAATTATCATATTCGCAAAGTTGAAAATTTACAATAATAGGTAAAGTATTATTGTAAATTTTCAATAGAAATTTTTAAAAAATTTCCAGATAGTTTGTTTTGGTATCTGTTGTGAACCGGATTAAGCAAGCAAATCTAATTACAATTGCAATTTCCGAGTCCCATAATTTCCTTTTGAGTTACCTTCGGAAGTAGAATGCATTTCCAACTGGCTCTTTGTGTTCTCATTTAGACACACAATCACCACAATCTGCCTACGGTGCATCGAACATGCTGATTGACTCCGAAGCCTTTCAGGTGAGACGAATGGCCTCAAAACATATTCCCACACTCCGTTGGACATCGCACTTCCTTCCGTTCTGTTGTTCCGACGTTGTAACTGTTTCGTGTAACAAAAGCTCACGCACATCCGAGGACCAAATCCACCAGGAAGCAACAGCCTCGAACGGGAAGGGGGAAAGGGCACTCGAACCGGGGGCAGAGTGACCTTTAACCTCGTTTTCTGCTGTTTTAAAATTCCATTCCAGATTAAATTACGCATTCAAACGCAATTGGATACATTTGCATAAATTTGCACCGGATAGTCTTCGAAACCGCACTCGACTCGGAAGGATGCGGAAGGGTTCGTGACGGGGCGGACCCCGGGCAGCGTTTTGGATAGATTAGAACAACTTGATGTGCGAAAGAAGGATGACGACGACGTCCCGGGGCCAGAGGATGAAATCCCACTGCGTGCAACCAACCCCATTCTCGGTTGGGGTTTGCGATCACTTGGTGGTGTGGTGGCCCAGTCGGATCGGAAGCAAAATTTGCATATTCCTTTGCGTCTCCACCACAACCGAGCAACTTGTGTCCGTCTGTGTGCCGTGGATGCCTACGGTTGGAATAGAGACAGAAGCAGATAGCTGCAATGGGACGACGCACTCAGACACAATGAGTGCAACATGGCAATGGAAGGGAAAGCCAAGACGTTGTGGTCAACAATCTACAGGGTGCGGTTGACAGAAGCTTGTCTCGTAAATGATTATTTCTTTATTTCTTAACTTCAATTGACAATCATTATTTCTAAAAAAAAAAATTTTTAAATTAATTTTTATTGATATCTGATGAATTATCTTAGACATGGACAAGCCAATCTAAACATTTTCAATGTAAAATCGATCAAAAATCACCAGAAAATTTCAATTAGTAGACGCAAGGGTTCCAAAAGACCAAAACATTTCCTATTGGTTTTTATGAAGCAACCAAATACCTAAAAAAGTTCTGAAATTCTCTTTGAGTTTTATCAGCAACTAGTCGACCCGGCAGACGTTGTCCTGCATAGTAGGCGAAAATGCGCGTTGTGAACTTCCTATGCAAAATTTCCATACGATTCTTAATTTCAGTTTTTCACGATTTACTCCATCTTACCCGTGATTTTCGCATGAGGAAATATCATATAAACCCGTCGGAAACGATAACGGACATATTTGCTGAAGGAATGAAGAAAATCCATCCAGCCGTTTTCGAGTTATGCGGAAACGAACACAGACCATTTCATTTTTATTATATAGAAGATTAGTAAAAATGTCCCATAAAAGTCCCATTCTCCTGGTTGGTATTTTGCAGAAATTTGATGGGCTAGACACGTTTCGATAATGATCTCGATAATGATCAATATGTATGATGAAAAGCACACATCATCATAATCAACAATCATCAAAACATCACAATCTGTTATTGTCATTTATTTTCAACCCAGGCTGTAGTTACCACAAGTAAATTCAGCATGTGCGTTATGGTACATCCATTCCTACCTCAACCCATCGATGCTGATGCTAATCTGATCTTCGGGCAACAACGAGACACCTTCGACTGGTAAGGCCATCCACGCATTAAAAGGGCCGTGTTGCTTCTTCCCCAGGGGGGTAGTTGCATTATCGTTTCTTAGCATTATTGCCTATCGGTTGAAGGGTTGTTGATATCCGGAAAACTGGTTCGCCCTTCGTTCAGTGGATGCGGAGTTGCAAGTTTCCGCTGGAAAAACGTGGAAGAGGAGATCTGCGGAGAAAGGGCTCAATTCTCGTTCGGGGTATTCCTTGGGGAAATAACCGCGCGCTGCACTCCGGTTTTGAATGCACTCAACGAAGCTGATCAATCGAGCGCAAACGGAATAAAGGAAGGAAGTCTAATTAACATTTGTGTGGAGAGATTTATTGGTCAACCCGGAATTCGCTGAATTTGAATGCAAATCGCGTACTTCATTCGACGGCGGTAAGAAGGAGATTGGGTGATGCTTCACTCGGGTGGTTGGGACACTTAATGTACAACGTTTGCACTTCATGTACATTGTACACTTATATAGAAATGAAAACGAATATTTAAATACAAAGAAGCCTTTTATTATAAATTAGGCGTGTTATTTCTTTCGAAAGTGCTCGGTACGATTGGATGACGCTAATCGCTTATTGTTTGAACATTCATCGATTTAGTTCATGCGTTAAAGATAACTTGTGTACAATTTCCATTAATCCGCCCAAGTAGCACGTGCAACATCTTCTAAAAAGCACTTTGTTTCCATTCAGTTTCTTTAAAGGCATTGACAAAACTGTCGTGATTTCTGGTTCTTGATTCACAAAATGCCAATCCAAACGATGAGTTCATTATGTTAGAAGAGGTTTGGAGTCTCTTGATAAGTCTTGCTCCTCTTTCAATTATGGATTCTTGATAACCTGTTCTTGATCTTCTCCTTTTCTTCAAATTTGATCCGTTCGTCATGCCATCCGTTGTAAGAATTACCTCTTGCCCCGTTGACACCCGCCTTTTAGGGTAAAATCAGCAGTGATTCAAATCGTTCGGGGCTGTCAGTTTGAATATGAATCTGAATCATGTACTTTCCCAGCGGTGGCTCAAGATTCACTTTTTATAACAGTCGAGATTCAAAAACTTAAAACTGTTATACCGCTCAGTTCTATTTTCTGCAGATTTGAACCACGAATGAATCACGAGATTCAAATATTTTTCAATTGTTTTGGTGTATGAATGCGACATTTTATGTACGGATCAATCCACTTTGCATTTACCGCACCTTCCTCAGCAGCATCATAATCATTTCATTTAATGGAAAAAAAATCAAACATGAATAGATCACTGCTGTGGAAGCCTGTTAGATTGTTCTATTTTGGCTCATATTCAAACTAGAATAGTATTCGAAAATTTGCAACCAAACTGAATCACTAATGATTTCACTCTTATACAGTTTGGCGTTGGCAACGGTTATGTGTTGTTTGTTATACTTAACCCCGCCTACCATGATCCATTTAGTCGAATTTCTAGAAATTGTGATGCAAACACCGAAAATACCATAGAGTGGCGGATTAACTTATTATTTATTGTTGAACGAAATGATGTATCAATTTGAATAATGTTGTATTTATTGATCAAGCCTTATTCTCTACAAAAACATCAAAGCACAAAAAAAGTTGCGTGAAGATGTCAAAAATATTCGAATTCGGATCAATGCTTCATTAGCATTCCAATGTTGCACGTTTTGGGCAAAACAAACAACCAAAGAATGCTGCAGTGCATGTTACATTAGAGTGATTCAAATTTTGACATCATAGTGCAAATCATCATCGCTTGGCGACAGCAGAAATTTGACTTCGGCAGCAGAATCACAAGCGCGCGTCGGACTATTGAGTGATTGCTGTTAGTGATTCGAAAGGCGCATTATTGGAAATTAATCAATTCTTCTCAGGAACAAGGGAAGGTTAAGTCTGGACGAATCGTGTTCTAAGTGAAAATTAATCGCTTGGTGACTGCAAAAAGTTGCCGTTCGTAGCAGCATCAATAGCGCGCGTTTGAGGGAGAAGCTGCAAAAATTTATTCGTATGGATGACATCAATATCAATAGTGTGAAATTTGATCTCAAGATTCTAATTTGGTTATGTTACTGTTAGCAACTGGAAAGGCCCATTATAGAAATTAACTCGGATCTTTCCAGAACCACAATTTTATAGAAGAAAAGGTTAAACCGAGACGAGCTTTCTTCAATTAGAATACTTTTTTTGCAGCGTGCTTGTGATGCTGCTACGGACGGCAACTTTCTGTGGTCGCCAAGCGATTAATTTTTAGTTTGAACAAAACTAGCCTCTTCTCAACTATGGGTAGGCCGTGCAGTCGCCGTCGTCAGCATCAGCCAGCTCTCAAGGGGAACTTTCTCGCAACATTCGGACTATCGGTTGCTTGTTTCGCTTCGATGGCGTAAGTTGCGGTCGTGGCAGCAGCGTGGTGGAGTACATTTCTGCAACTGTGGCATCGACTGCAGTCAGTGGAAGCAGCTCTCAAGCCACAATTTTCTCGTAAATCTAAACAATTGAATGGTTCCTGTTAGTATTTTGGAATGCGCATTATTGGAAATCAATCGGTTCTTTTCAGAATCACCATTCTATACAAGAAAAGGTTGAGTGAGCCGAGACGAGTTTTGTTTCCATCGGTAGAAGAACCACGAGCGCGTGTCAGAGCTAGACGCTGCAAAAATTAATTCGCATGAATGGCATCAGTAGCAGTCAACTGAACTTTCTCTAAAGATTCAAGAAAATCAATCGTAACGATGTCCTTACGTTGTCCAACGTCTACATAGCGGTCCTGTACTTACACAACCCTTCTGATTTTTGACGTAGGATTACGTCTTTCCGGAACATAGGGGGGTCATTCTGCAGTTTCAAATCTGAGACCGTCACGAAAAGTGATCAGGAAGTATGGGCTAATAACTCAGCCGTCTTTCAACCGATTTTAAAGATTTTGGTGTTAATCGATCGACGAGCTCTTTAAGATTTTGCTCAACTATCGAAAAAACGAACAGTGGGTAATGTCTGTGACATAACCGATAAGTGGACATAGGACTTGACTTGACCATGCCTTTAAGATACATAATATGTCCAAATTTCTCACATCAACTATTTTGGATAAATAATCGGCGTTGCATACCATTCCTTGGCAAAATCTTCTCATCAAACCGACACATAAATCAAATCTACCTCGAACAAGAATCATCGAAAAAAATTCAGGAAGTATCTGTCCGGTCACAAAATATTACCCTCGACAGTGGCAACCTTCCCACTGAAGGACTGCCTGAAATAAATCACAAGTTGGCTCAGCAGGGGATGTAGACTGTATCTCAGCCCTTCCACTGAAGAGCCTTCTAATCCGTGCGATAGCGACTGAAGGAGAACATTATTTTTAACTCTTAGAGCCTTGAAAAAGGCTGTTTGCTTCGGCTAAGTGCAAAAAGTAAGAAAACGATCTTTTCAAATAACAGCGAATTTCTAGTGATGGTATAAAAAAGACTGAATGCTCTGCGAGCGAATGCACTTTTCTTTTATACCTACTTAATTTTGAATCTTCTCTGCTTCCCAATTGGTGGGCCAATCAGCTAGTGTCTTGTATCCCGCTTCTTTGTCAGCCAAAGCGTCATCATCATCAACGCGTTCGAGAAGGGCTTCTTCTTTTTTACGCTTGTTGCTCGCTGCTGGCGTCTATTTCCTAACGGGACTTTTCGCTTGATACAGGCCAATATGCCGAGCAAGCGAGCTTAGAATTGCAGTTCAGGTGGGAAGTACGTGTTCTTTTCTGAGACAACATTGTTAGTAGTAGAAGGAAGGAAACACCCGGACATGGGATTTCGGGTGATAAGATTTAGAATTGGTAACATGGGACGATCATTCAGTCACGTTCGCTTTGTGTGCGGTCAGTATCAAACAATGTTTATCTACATATTTTTTTATCAATGCTAAAAAATCCAACATTTGATGAAAAATCGATTGATAGTTTATTAATGTTTGAGCTGTTATCGGTGTTTTTTTTTATTCAAATAAGATTATGTGAGAGATTTGGACATCTTATGAATCTTTAAAGGCATGGTCAAGCGAAGTCCTTCGTCCACTTCGCGGTTAAATCAGAAAAATTATCCACTGTTAGTTTTGACGCTATTTATGAAAATCACGCATAAAATTTTATCTCTAGAATATTGGATTTGGCACCCAAGTACAATTTCTATCCCGAAGGGTATTGAAAGCATTGATGTTGATCTCTATTATTGGCTCTCCGAAGAACCGTTTGTTTTTTGGACATACATGCTGCATCATGTGACTTTTCTTCAGCCTGTCTCGGCTCAGCACCGATGCCGGCCGGTCTCGGCTCGACTCTGCTGCTGCTGCCGGTTTCTGCTCAGCATTGCTGCTTTGTCGGGTCTGTAGGGTGGACTGCTGATGTACTGGCTAGGTTTCGGCTGATGAGGGTCGCTTCAATGGTGTCGAGCCGAAAAAGCGGTCGGTGCAGACTTCATTCCCTGCTAAAAGGTGTGAGTGCTGTTCAATCGATGATGCGGTTGCTTCGCTTATCCCGGTCAGAATGAAAGGAAAAAATCGCGTTGCGCTATTTCATGGCTTCTCGGCAGACCCAGCGGCTGCTCATTCGCTGGTGTCTGCACCAATCAGAACGTGGTAATGGAATGATTCAAGAATTATGCGGTACCCATATTTATAGGTTCCCTTGATCTCAATGTTTTTCATTGAAAACAGTTTCATGGCTATTGAAACAAGTTTTTCAGGTCTTATCAAGCATGGACATGGAAGGCATACTTGAAAGCTGTCGATTGAGGGGCTTACCGCAGAAATTCGTCCACTGAGACGAACGCTATTACCGTTTAAAATCATTCAACACAGCGTAACGCGGCCGATTTGAATATTTTGAAATGACACCCGGTATAGTAGAGAGAGACGTAAGTCCTACGTCAAAATGCATTCAAGGTGCTAAACTATTGAAAAATTTAATTTTACTTGGCACTGAAAAATCGGTAAACCAACCAATCGCGTATGTGCATCGCAAGCACAGACATCAAAATCGTGCAACTTACGGGCTCGACTCCAATCCTCAGTTAAATTAAATTTTCTCTGAGAGCGGGCACAACGATGACACCCGTATCAGCAGTCTCAACAGCAAGCGGAACATCGAGAGGCCATCGCCAAAAACAACAATCTTCGGACTATCGTTTAGTTACTGTTAGCGGCGCATTGTGGAAAGAAAATCGATTCTTTTCAGGATCAAAATTATATGAGAAGAAAGAGTTGATTGCAAAAATTAAAATGTTTTCTTAATAGTGGCTATTTAGCAGAAAAGTGATTTTTTTACGCAAGGTACGGAATATCGTTTGTTTGCTATAGACCTATGCAGAAGTTCATCAAATTCACTCACTCGATGGATTTTGACATTTGAACGAGTCGTCCACTCGAACAAAAGTTCATTTTGCGTTCGTTATGCGACCCACTCAAACGTCATAATTTCTTGGGGGAGTTCATTTTGCGTTAGTCTATGAATGATTAGAAAGGCGCATTGTGGATCAAAATCGATTCTTGTCAAATCTACCATTGTACACAAGAGAAGGTAGAGCCGAAATATTTTCATTAAATTGCACATCATAACCGCTTGGTGACGGTAGAAAGTTGGAATAGATAGCAGTAAAAGTGCGGGAAGTAAACAATGATGACGTCTCACATCATTGAGTTGCGTTAGCAGTAGGGTGGTCTAACCGGTAGTACCGAAACCGGTAATACCGGTATTACCGGCAAATTTTGGATACCGAAAATACCGGTATTAGAGACGGAAAATACCGGTATTTTCGGTATTTCAAATTTAGCTGTCAGTCTAAAAATCTCGAATAATTTTCACCTACTTTTATAAGCTCAACTGCCTGTAATCGCATATATGTTTCATATAAACAGGAAATCCAGCAGTAAAGCAGTAAAGAGAATAAAATACAACAATTAAATGCGTGCATGAGTAACTTTGCCCAAGTAAGCATCATTAACGAAGTTTACGCTACAACAAAAATCGATCAACATCGTCATTAATCATACCTGTTGCTTTATTCTCTTAGCCATCTGTCAAACTGCGAATGACTTTTTCTTCAATGAACAAAGTTGATATCGTCGAGAATTTTCCCGCAATGTATGAAATTGTGAAAAAGGTACGAGCCTTTTTCGGAGACCACCTGTGAAACACGATTTTCTGCAAAAATATGTCCGTTCTGAGCTCGGAAAAGAATTTGAATTAGTGGCTGATGCCAAGGCACGTTGAAATAATTCAAGCCCTCGAACCTGTTCAAGCTGTTGTGGAACTACTGCTCTGTAAGTTTTGAACTCTATATGAAGCCAACGTGGCGTTTCAATTTACGTTGGAACAATTATTATATCAAGACACAGAAATTTCTGCCAGTATTTCGATGCTTTTAACTTTTAAGGAATAAATCCAAGAGAGACGATCCAAATACGCCGATCTTTTTCCTTTTTGAATAATTATGCCGTGAAGCAATTAATCAGAAACGATTTTGGCATTTTCTTCGAGGCATCCAGAGCTACTTCGATTAAGCAAGCGTATGGGATCTTGAAGCGTCTTATGATTCCTGATGCGATCGTTGAAACAGAGACAACGATCATACCTGACGATCGGTACGAAGAAGATCCCTCTATGAATTTTTTTCTGGTTTATCGGTTAAAGAACAACTTGGGAAGAGACTGTAGCAGAGTAAAACACTTGCGTTGCTGGTGGCAAATACGTTAACGCCAGGATCCTTGCATACAATCCGTAAGGAATTTTCCTACTATGAATCGGAAGGGATTAAGGGCAAGTATTTGACACTGATTTTCGACAGTCTTGGAACAATTCGTCCTACTTCGGTTGAACCGAGAGAGGACATTCTCAGTAGTTGTCAACATTGCTGACAAAATCCAATGCGGTTTGGGAGATGAGTCGCTCAGTATGTAATGTCTACTTAAGTTTCGCATTGCCAAGCTCAACAAGCAATGATTTTTACATTTGAAGTTTGTCAACATTGTTGTTTTTCATCCAAAAGTCCAAAACAAACGTTTTTCTTCTACTACCTAAAATTTTCACAAAAACCGGTATTCTACCGGTATTACCGGTATTGACTCCATCAAATACCGATCACCCTAGTTAGCAGTCAAATGAGATTTTCCCAAGATTCTGATTTCGGTATACTTGCTGTTTATAACTGGAAAGGCCATTGGAAACAAAATCATCTTTTTACACGAGAGAAAGTTGAGCCGAGACAAAAAAAAAATTGCAAAAAATGCAAATCATAATCACTTGGTGACGGGCAAAATTCGGTCGGTAGCAGCCCATGCGCTCCTTGCAGGGAGACGTTGCAAAACAATGTATTAGAATGGATAACGTCTATCGTGTTCCAGCGGCAAATCATACATTGGCTGACAGTGGCATCAGTAGTGGAAATTCATTTCAAAATTTTGATTTCCGGCGTGCGCGGTACGAAAATTCCTCTCCTCTTTGAGTGGGACTGTGGCCCTTAAAAGGGCCGTTTTAAGTAAAGCTACTTCCTCGTTCATTCACTAGGAGCTGAGCCTCACTGGTGACGGCTTTGGAACCCTTCGAAACGGAAAACCAGACTTCGGCTGGTCAGAATACGTTTGCATGGAGTCCGAGGCCCCTTTGGGAGCCGTATCATTGGCATCGGCTTGCTTGCACCGCCTTTCTTTCGCTCGATGCCAGTGCTTTCGTACATAACCAGGGACTCTTCTTCTTCTTTTACTTCTTCAAAGTGCAAATTATTATCGCTTGGCGTTGGCAGCAGCGCACAAAATCAGTAACCGCTTTCCATTATCTATGATGTTTGCTGAGGAGCTGTCTTTCCCCGATATTGTCGGTGTAGCACCAACTTAGAATTCGGAAGTCAGGGCTTCCGAACCGAACTTTCTTCCGAAGTTTTATATGTCGAACTAATTGATGCGTTGTTTAACGCATCTTTAGGCGAATCCAGCGCACTACTTCCGAAGTTGTGAAAATTGCCTGTATCTGGAGAAAAATCCAACTTCGGTATAAAAAGCGTTCTAACTTTGTTCCGGATAGACAATATTTATCTTGGACATCCAAGATGCTTCAACCGTGAAGTCCATGTGACAGCGTTCATGATGGCTACTAGCGATGTGCGGGATCGACGGGGCACGAGACAGGAGCATATTTTGTATATGCCCATGCAAATCATGCGGCTACGGGTATCGGAAGGATTAAACAATACCTTTAAATGCATGGGCACTGCCAACATACCAAGGGCGCAGTCCGCAATACCGCAATATCAACGCAAGGAAACATATTCAGAATTTCAAAATAAAATCTTTTACACTTCACGTAAACCTACGTCCAATTGACGGTCGTGTCTCGGTCGCATATGCTCTAGGGCTTTGCGGACGACATCGACCTTATTGGAATCGTTCGCATAACAGTAGTGGAGGCTTTTGTCCCACTGAAGAAGGAGACGGCGAGGATAGGCTTAACCATTAACTGTACCAAGACAAAGTACATGGTGGCAGGTAGAGATAGAGGAAGACCTAGTGGTGCAGAGGTAGTGCTTGATGGGGATGTGTTTGAAGTTGTTGAAGAATTTGTTTACCTTGGAACGCTAGTGACATGTGACAATGACGTTTCCCGTGAAGATAAAGGACGTATTTCTGCTGCGAGTAGGGCCTTTTATAATTACGTAACCAGCTTAGGTCCCGAAACATGCAGACGGAAACGAAATTCGTTCTATACAAAACATTGATTCTACCAGTGGCCCTTCATGGACATTAAAAGAGGCGGACCGGAGAGCTTTCGGGGTTTCCGAGCGAAAACCGCTGCGTACAATACTCGGAGGGAAACTAGAAAATGGCGCGGCGCAGACGCATGAATCATGAGCTGTATCAAGTATACAAAGAAGAAAATATTGTGAATCGTATGAAATACGGCAGACTTCAGTGGGCTGGTCACTGGGCTCCGAATGTCGGAAGAAAGAATAGCGAAAACAATATTCAACTGAGAACCAGATAGGGGCCGGCGACTTCGTGGAAGGCCACTAACACGCTGGCTGCACGCGGTGGAATCGGGCTTGGGGACCCTGAATGTTTGGGGAAACTGGAGGAACAACGCTCAAGACCGACGATTGTTCGATTATTGTAGAGCTCCAATACGTCAGGCATAGGTGTATCGACGCTGTAGCCAACCAGGTACCCAGGTAGGTATAATAATTTGCGATATATATGACAAAACGATATATCCCGAGCAACACAAGTCAGTCAAAAATGGTTGAAGCAACTTTACTGTAACATAAGTTGCAGAAACCGATATGGAATATGTGTGCTGCTAGGGATGGGGCCCTCCTTAGTATAGCGATAAGATGCGCGGCAATAAAACAAGACCATGTTAAGGGTGGTTGGTTTTGATTCCCAGTGCCGGTCTAGGCAAATTTCGATTTGAAAATTATCTCGACTTCCCTGGGCATAAGAGTATCATCGTGTTGGCCTCATTATATACCAATACAAAAATGGTATTTTGGCTTAGAAACCTCGCGGTTTTTAATGTGGAAGTGCTACATAAACATTAAGCAGTGAGGCGGCAATGTCCCAGTGGGGGATGATTTGCCAATAACAAAAAGAAGATGACAACATCAAAGCGTAAGCAACTGTCGTGAAGTTCAAGAAAGTTATCAAAACAGCATAAGGGTGCGTGAAGTGTCGAAAATCGTAATATGTTATGGGTAAATAAATGAACTGAATAATGCTGAATAATTAACTATTTTGTGCTAATATAAGTTCGAAGAACTTCAATAAATCAAAGTTTTACGATAAAAACTTCACATATTTATTTTTAAATAAATGAACAAATGTAGTAAGCTGGTCCTGCAATACATTGTAAATTCCATTCTCTAAATTGTAGATATTATCAGAATTCATTATCTCGCTTCTTGGTGTAGTGAAAATAATACGCTGAAATCACTTCAAAACCTATAACTTTTAGTTATAACTATGTTACCAATTAGTAACATCTCTTGACTGACACATATTTCTTCATACACAAGTTCAAATCGATCTAAAATAGGACAAGAGCCTCACAATGAAAACGTTTCTGCCATTTCTCATTCCCCAGGAGAATCGGATTTCCAATCACAACCAATCCGTGCAGGTGTAATATCGTCGCAGCTGAACACATTTGCCCATTTGTAAGTACCCAAATCCCTAAAACCGTTCCTTTTGAAATCTTAAACCTGTGTCACCAAACCGTCATCGTCGTCAGTCGGCAGCCGTTTTGCTTGCTCATCTGTTGTTACTGTTTTGTCGATTCGTTCCTCTTCCAGAAGACCCGGACCAAGGCACACATCATTCACCCGAATTCGGGATCCCATTTCGCTCGTCGATGTTTGTCCTGTTGGCTCGGTTGTTATGTCGCCGGCGTAGAGTCAAATCTATTAGACGAGCGCGCACCCAGAAAACCGTAACAAAAACCTGATGGTCCCGTTACAGCCCGCTTCCACTTCATCCTTTCCTATAGGAGCTATCCGTGCCATACTGCCATAGTGCACGGCTGATTCCGTTCGTTCGGGACAGATGGAATTTTTCAATTTGAATCCGTTACCCTTCGCTTCCGTGTTCCTTTTGTTCTGTGTTATTCTTTCATATGAGCAGCCCTTTTTTCGAATTCGCCCGATCAGCTGGTGTTTCGGCATGCCGCATATGGATGCGACTACCAACATATCATGAAACATGCAACAGCCGTTTTGGCTATTAATTGCACACTGCAAGCGGGGCCCCTTTTAGTGCGTCAGTGAGATGCATTACTCGGGCAAGATATATTCCAAATAGGTTACCTATGGCGATTTATACCTTGCTCATGTTACATTTGACTCAAATCGGAATAAAATCTTGATCAATGTTTCAGTTGAGCTTCAAGCTATACGCTGCTATGCACAATGAAGCAGCTACAGAAATGAGTAACAAAACTAAATTACACATTTAAGGTTAAAGAACTTGTCGCGTCAGCTCTCAACTCTAAGAAAAGTAAAAAAGTGAACGGAATGAAAATTGCAACACAATCAGTTTGACGAACGACGCGATGATGATGAGGACGACAACGGCAACAGCAGCGGCAGTGTCAATTAAAGTGACGTGATAAGTGGATGTTGTGTCAACCGATCTCCACCCTTCCTGCACTCGTCACCGCCCAGCGGAATCGAGTAACGCACCGCACCAGCCAGCAGCCAGCGCAGCGCAACGCCGTCGTCAACCGAATGATAAATCACATGTTTTGAAAAATGTACACAAACGCTTTTGCGGAAAGTGGCAGGCGTGGTCTTGAAAACCGTAGCCAATATTGATTCCCATCTGCGCTGGATGAGGAAGTACGGTCGACGCGTTAGTTTTTCGGTAGGATAGTATGGAATCGCTGCGATCAGGATTCAGGAAGACTGGTTGCTTACTTGCTTGCTGGCAGGGTCAAAGGGATGCGATTCCAATTATGCTCGGTGGATATCAATCAAATCAACAAGCACTGTCATGCATCGGGACCAGTCAGTAGCAGCCAGAGAAGGGTCGGATATTTAAGTATGTCACGCGAATCGTCGGAAACTATGCCCGATTATTGTCTATATGTGTGCTGTTTGAAACAAGACATCCAGTTTGTCCTTCTCTCTTGAAAATTTAATATTTCTTGAGGCTATTTCTTGCGTTGCGTTGCGTTGCGTTGCGTTGTAACGGAGTATTTCGTAGATTGCATACTGATAGTTGTCATGTATATTCTTTACCTTTCTTACCCCAATTGCTTATGGATTTCCATTTGGGATTCAATGGAAATCCAATTGGGAGTCCAAAATGATAAAACATGAAAGCTATCATTGCCGGCCACGCCCATCTTCTCCGTTACTAGGAAAGGGAAGGAAATGATGATATGACATCTACTTAACGAGAGGCCAGCGACTCACCGACGCCCTCATAGATGTCAAGGAATTGGATGGTGGGTAGGGTATGTGGTTTAGGAGTATCATTATAAGCAAATGATAGAAAATTTGTGGAAATACGTTGGGAGTGACTTTGCTAAGAAATTTATGTCACTCCATTATCCTTGCCGATGATTTTCCTCGGATGGGGCGAAGGTATTATCCTTGCCCTGGCTAATAGCCTAGGTTTAAGCGCCTTTGCTCGCTCTCTGAAACGAAAAAAGAGCAAAAAGAAATTAAATTCCCCTTCCCCCCTGATATGATAATGATTAAAGTAGTCCTGTATAAAATATCGTTTTCAAAACTTTTTAGGTCAATAGAGCATTTCAGACATGACATACGAATCAAGTATATAAATAGCATTTGAAATCGCGGGACACAACTCGGTATACATATAGAGGAATACAAAATAATTGGATGCATTTTATCGGAAAAGTATTTGGTAAAAAAACCATTTACCAATCCATCAAACCATCGTTCCTTACTTACCAAAGACTAAAAATCCACCAGTTCTATGTAAAATAAGCACAAATCATCTACTAACCAAAGCTTCTTTGGTAGTTGCGCTCATTTCCGTCGTGAATTTTCTACTTACATGAGCAGTCCTCAAAGTTGGAAACCTCGTCCGAGACGAATGAATACACTGATGTAGACGATTCAATCATCTGGTCCAATATCTGGAAAATTCTTGAAAGCCTCACTCGCTGCCACTGGTGGAAGTTTTCGAATCAGCGTGCTAGGTAGTTTGGTGTAATTTTCGGTATATTGGTAAGATGTTCCGCAAGCTGGATTGGTCCGTCGAGATCTGCTGTTGTCGTTGATTCTGGGATGATTCCTGGACGCGTCTTGTCAAAGACGAAGCAGAGGCTCTTTGAAGTGTCACCATCGCAGTACTTGTGATGGTTCTTGCGAGAGCTGATCCTTAAGTCGCTGGTCTCCCTTCGGATGGTACTGGCAATTTCCCAAGTTGTTTCATTTCGATACTACGAACCATACATGGATTCCTTTTTTTTCATTCTTCCAAATGATAAAAAGTTCGAGAAATTTTACTGCAGCAAAAGTTTAGACGTCAATCTTGCGCCAAGGTTTGCTTCGATCGATTCTATTTCTTGAAGCTATTTCTTGCATACACGAACGCTTAAAATTTTTCAAATCAGAAACATGGAATATTTCAATATAGAATATTTTAGGAAAAAACCCCAGAGTCGATACATAACTACGTAAGAGATTTTCAATTCCTCCCCCCGCCACGGAATCCTATCGCTCCGAAATACAAAAAAATGCCTCGAAATCCTCTCACTCTGGAATAAATTAAAAACGCCTCGGTTGAGTCCTTTCAGGAATACATAAAAACAGCGATTACACAGGAAAAGAATAGAGTTAAAAAAAAAAGTTGTCCAATTTTGCTCAAAATCGCTTGGTATGTTCTTCAGCGAAAATAATTAGACCCGTATTTTTTTAATTTTTTCATTAGGGTGGCCATGTTCGATATAGGGTTACCAGAAATATCGCTATTTTTCGATTTTTTTTATTTTAAAAAAATCATAACTTTTGAACCACTGGATCGATTTGCAATGTTTTTATGAATAGAAAGCTTATTACTTCTAGTTCTTACTAAAATATTTGGTTTGGTGTATTGGTGTACTCAAATTTGCCAAAATGATCAAAATATTCGTTTTCTATGATTCTCGAAATGTTGGAGCACAACGACTTTATATTTTTATATTTTTTATGAAAATTCAAACATTTTTACAAAACAATTAATCAAAAAATTAGAAATGTTCATCGAGCCGTTTTTGAGTCACATTTTTTTTTGAAAATTTCAAGTTTTCTGCCCATTCAATAGGTTACCTGGTTTGTCTATATGTTTTCAATATTTTTGATGCAGGTAATTCATTGTATTTTCTTTTTTGATTATGATTCATCTGTCTCCTTTTCCTTGTTCACTCTACCTAAATGATACCCAAAGGGACTATTTAAAGTGGTCTATAAGATAAAGCATATGTTAGTCAAGAAAATCAGTTAAATTGTCCAGTTGCCAAACCAAATAACTGGACGGACTTCGTGAAAATCGTACCACTCGTGTCAATCCCTGCCCTTCGTATTACTCTCTCTAAAGCGATGTTGAAACGAATAGACACGAAAGACCATAACCTTGCCGTAACCCTCTGCGCGTTCTGAAGGGACTCGAGAATGCCCCTGAAACTCGAACTACGCACATCACCCGATCCATCGTCGTCTTGATCAACCGTATCAGATTATCCCGAAATCCGTTTTCGTGCATTAGCTGCCATAGCTGGTCACGATCGATTGTATCATATGCGGCTTTGAAGTCGATCTATAGATGATTTGTGTGCATGTGCACGTTGTATTTGCGGCATTTCTGCAGTACTTGGCGAATGGCGGACACCTGGTCCGTGGTGGAGCGTTCACCCATAAAACCTGCATGGTACTGCGAGGGAGAGTATCTTGTAGGCGACGTTCAGCAGTGTGATTGCGCGGTAGTTGCTACAATCCAGCTAATCGCCCTTTTTGTAGATGGGACACATGACACCATCCATCCACTCCTGCGGCAAAACTTCCTCCTCCCAAATATTGGTAATGACCCAGTGCAGCACTCTAGCCAGTGCCTCACCACCGTGTTTAAATAGCTCTCCTGGTAGTTGGTCTACCTCAGGGGCTTTGTTGTTCTTCCGCCGGCCAATCTCCTCCTGGATTTCCTGGAGATTCGGAGCCGGAAGTCGCGTGTCCTGCGCGCGTGCTCCTAGGTTCATTACCATACCGCCACCGTTGTCTGCCATATCACCATTCAGGTGCTCTTCGTAGTGCTGCCGCCATCTTTGGATCACCTCACGCTCGTTTGTAAGAAGGTTCCCGTTTATGTCCTTACACATATCGGGCTGTGGCACGTGGCCCTTACGTGAACGGTTCAACTTCTCATAGAACTTTCGTGCGTTATTAGCGCGGTACAGTTCCTCCGTCTCTTCACGGTCTCGATATTCCTGCTGGCGCTTTTTCCTCCGGAAAATCGAGTTTTGTCTATTCCGCGCCCGTTCATATCGTTCCTCGTTCGCCCTCGTGCGGTGTTGCAGCAATCTCGCCCATGCTGCATTCTTCTCTTCTACTAACTGCTCACATTCGCCGTCATACCAGTCATTTCTCTGATCCGGGGGCACCGTGCCTAGTGCAGCGGTTGCGGTGCTTCCAATGGCGGATCGAATATCTCTCCAGCCATCTTCAAGAGATGCTGCGCCTAGCTGCTCTTCCGTTGGGAGTGTCACTTCCAGCTGCTGCGCGTAGTCTTGGGCTAGTCTACCGTCTTGTAGCCGCCCAATGTTTAGCCGCGGCAGACGACTCCGACGCGTGTTGATCACCGTCGAGAGTTTTGAGCGCACTGCGGTAAGTTCGTACGTTCGTGATGTCGGAGAAGAATTTACCGTCGATTAGAACGTGGTCGATTTGGTTTTCCGTTTCTTGGTTAGGTGATCTCCATTCGCCTTGTGGATATTTTTGCGGGGAAAGAAGGTGCTTCGGACTACCATTTCGCGGGAGGCTGCGAAGTTTATGCATCGTTGGCCGTTGTCATTCGATACGGTGTGCAGACTATCCGGTCCGATGACCGGTCTATACATTTCCTCCCTTCCTACCTGAGTGTTCATGTCGCCGATGACGATTTTGGCGTCCCGTATGTCTGCTCCAGCTGTGCATAGAAAGCCTCTTTCTCGTCGTCAGGTCTCCCTTCGTGTGGGCAGTGCACGTTGATGCTGCTATAGTTGAAGAAATGGCCTTTTATCTTCACCTTGCACATCCTTGCGTTGATTGGCTGCCACCCAATCACACGTTGGCGCATCTTACCCAGCACTATGAAGTCGGTTCCCAGCTCGTTGGTAGTGCCACAGCTTTGGTAGAAGATAGCCGCTCGATATCCGCTTTTCCACACTTCCTATCCTGTCCAGCAAATCTCCTGCAGCGCCACGACGTCGAAGTTGCGGGGATGTAATTCATCGTAGATTCTCCTGTTGCAACCTGCGAAGCCTAACGACTTGCAGTTCCATGTTCCAAGCTTCCAATCGTGATCCTTTATTCGTCGCCTAGGTCGTTGCCAATTGTATCGAGCCGTATTATCTTCTATGTCGTTCGTAATGGTTGTTTTTAAAGGCGGCTTATTGGGCCTGAGCAAACCTCCTGTCTCGTCGGAGGGCCGTCGTGTCAGGTCTGTTTAGCGTTCTACCTAACACCAGGACTTGGGCTTGTGCGCTTTGAGCGGCACACGGTTGCTTTGGCGGAGCCTACTTGCGGATACATGCAGCTTTTTATAGAAGTTTAACAGAGCCCACTGTCAAACCCCACCACATCCTAGGCAAGCCCCTCAACTCGCAGATGGTCTGGGAGGAATCATCAAGCCTTTGGACATAATCCCTGCTGCCCACTTCTACTTCCATGTCTAGTTGCTGACCATCTATACTTGATACTTGATGTGATACAGCTCTTCGATGAACCTACGCCGAATGGAGTATCCTTCGCCACTGGACTCGATCCTGGGCCAATCGCTTCCAGTCGCCCTAAACTTTGAGCGCCCTCAGGTCCTCTTCAGCTGCAAAAAGCCATCGTGTACGCGGCCTTCCACGAAGCCTGCGGCCTCTTCCGGGCTTTCTACTAAATATTATCGTCGCTTGACGTTCGTCCGGCATACGAACAATGTGACCAGCCCACCGTAGTCTGCCGTGTTGTATAAGCTCAATAATATCCAGCCCTTTATACACCTGGTACAATTCCTGATTCATGCGGCGCCGTCAGATACCGTTCTCCTGTTTGCCGTCGAGTATTGTCCGCAGCATCTTACGCTCAAACACTCCGAGAGCTCTCTGAGCAGCCTCCTTTAACGTCCATGTTTCATGGCCGTATAAAACCACCGGAAGAATCAGAGTAGTATACAGCGCGAGTTTTGTTTTCGTTTGCCCGTAGTCTGCAAACGAAAACGACTTAAGCTGGTTACGAAGTCCGTAAAAAGCCCTATTTGCAGCTGCAATACGCCTTTTCACCTTGCGGGTAACATCATTATCGCACGTCACTAATGTTCCAAGATACACAAATTCTTCTACCACTTCAAATTTTTCACCATCCAGCACCATTTCGCTACCACCACCACTAATGAACCCACGTTGATTGCCAGCGACCATGTACTTCGTTTTGCTGGTATTGATCGTGAGTCCAATCCTCGCTGTTTCCCTCCTAAAAGGCACAAAAGCCTATACCACGGCATGTCGATCAATCCCGATAATATCGATATCGTTCGCAAATCCCAGGAGTATATGCGATCTTATGATAATGGTACCGCTTCTTGGCACACCAGGGGTGGCATTGCGCATCTCGAATCGAATCACTCGATTCGTACGTTTTTGCATTCGTTTCGAAAAAAATGCGGCATTATGTATTTCGTTCGATTTCATTCAGTCGAAGTACAAGATTTCAAATGGTGCTGTACTAGCTCAATCGAGTATGTTCTGTCAAACGAAATGTAAACAGAGAGAATAAGAGATAGCTGCAGTGATGCCAGAATTGAAGACATGTCTTCAATTTGAAGACATTTAAATCTATGTGAAGACATTTATTTCGTGAAGACATTTTGGAGACTTTTCAAAATATTTGAAGACTTTTCTACTTATTTGAAGATACCTGAAGACAATGAATAAGCCAGCGAGTGGAAAATACAATTTTATTTTTTACTTATATAGGGACACGACAGGTATTTCCGTCCATCGTCGTAGGGGCTAAAACCAACGAAAGCAACGTACATTTGCTTGAACTCCACTATAGCAGAACGTTTCTCCGGAGCTTACGATTTGGTACGTATGAGTTTTACAAAAAAGCGTCTCTTTTATTGGTTTTCGAGACTATGACGAACAGACGAAAATACCTGCCGTGTCCCTATTCTGCGACTTCTATGTGTAAATTAGGGATGCTACAATGAGAGATATGCGAAAGTGGCCATTGTGAGCCAATCGAGCATTGATAACTGTCAAAAGTGTGATTCAAATGAACATTGTTATTATTGCAGATTGAGAGGTATTGCGATTGTTATAAAATAGATTTTAAGACAAGTTTCATCGAAAAAACAATTTGTTTTACTTGCGCAAGTAGAAGTACACAGACAAAAGAACCTAAAACAAAATTTAAAGGACTCAACTTTGAGTACGAAGTTCAAATTTTTAACTCAATTTTAGGTAGTTTTCTCACTCCCTCTCATGAATGATATTATAAACAAAGAGAGCTGTATCGACACAACGTGTGCTGTTCCGTGGAAGAAGCCAAATTTGAGTTATTTTCACCATAGTCTCGGGTGAGTGAAAATAACATAAATTTGGGTTGGTGAAACTTCATGGTGGGTGAAAATTCAACACGGGAGTAAAGGCAAAGTACTCACCGGATTTTTTCGCATTTTACTTATTTTTGGCTTCTTCCACGCAAGGGCGGATTTGAGTGAAAGGAACCATAAAGTGAGTTGTTTCGCGGTTCCGTGTAGTCTGGTTTATACATCGTATTTCGTTCATTTGTATTGCATTTTTATTTCAGTGACAATGCTCATTTAAACACTGTTAGTGGATAGACAAACATGTTTCAAATTGTGATCAAATGCAAAGTCATAAACAAGCTTCAACACGCTATGCTGTGGCAAGTGCTAGCAGCGTTTGCTAACATAAGTAACAGAGTTGCTAAATCGTCTGGAAAAATTATTATACAAAAAAAATTGTAAAATATACAAAAAAAAATACAAAAGTTATAAAAGTCTTTGTCTCGGGCCTAGAATCTCAAACATAAAAATACCTTCACTCTAGCGGGCTGTGAACTGCAACGCATTTCAGACCTCTTACGCACTTAACTTTCAGTTGTGCGCTGGTTAACAAATTCCCGATAGCAGAATTTGTTGAGAAATTGAATTTGTTCTGGTGTTAAATGAATATTTATCATTATTTCCATGGTAATTCTCTACTCGAAAATCTTCCTAAAAAAATTCAGAGAAATTCCACAAAAAAATTAAGGGATTTTTAATTAAATACTAAGTAACAAGGAAACTTGTTAAACACTTTCGTTAAATTCTTTCTCTTTCTTTCGTATACTTCTGTTTCCTCCAGGATTTCTTTCGGAATTTTCTGCAGCACTACCTGAAGAAGCTTCTCCAACTACCTCCAAGAATTTCTCCAGAAGTTTCTTTTGGAATTCCACCAGAAATTGCTTCAATAATTCCTCAGGAATATCCTTCATGAAATTCATCAGGAAAATCCTTCAGGTATTCCTCCAGAAAATCCCTCCGGAATTCATCCTGAAGATTCTACAGGAATTCCTTCTTAAGTTCTTCCAAGTATTCCTCCGGAAGTTCCTTCAGAACTTTCTCCAGAAGTTCCTTCAGTAAATCCTTTGGATGTTCCAACTGGAATTCCTCAGGATTTTTTTTCAGCAGACTTTCAGAAATAATAAGAAGCTCCATCCAGAAGAAAGTTATAAGAAGCTCCATCGGGAATTTGTCCGGAAGTTGATCTAGACATTTATCCGGACGTTCCTTTAGAAAGTTCTCTGGATGTTTTTCAAGTAATTCACAGTAAATTTTGAATCCCAAAAGGTTATTCTTTAAAAGAAATTTGGAAGAGTTCCACGTGAAAATTCAGTTTAAAAATCCGACTCAGTACAAAATTTAGGGGAAACTCGTTTTAAAAAAATAAGAAATTTGAAAAAATATCCTCTTGAATTCTAACAATTTGAATGTTAAAAAAATAAACATTATTCAACATCAGTAATACAAGGAGATTATTGAATTTACACACCTATTGGGGTCTCCAGTAGCTTTGCGAGCAAAGGCGTAGGATTGCCAATCCGGAGATGGTGAGTTCGGTTCTCGGTCCAGTCTAGGATGTTTTTGGGATGGAAACATTCTCGACACCCTGGGCATAGTGTATCTATTGTACTCAGGGTTCGTAATGCTCATTCAATCTCAGGAGCACATGATTTTCCCTCACGAAAGTTTTCGGGGAAAAATCGGTTTTCGGGAAAGAAAAACAGCCTGAAGAGTGATAACCATTTTTCGTTCACTTCGATTGCCGCCAAACGTTGGTTTGCTCTTTTTCTTTCATATTCGAGTCTTTTCGTGGCATCATAAAGGCAAATGGTAGTAGCTTATGTGGAGCATAACTTGCATAACGGTGAAAGACCGACACTTGATTACAATTAATTGCATATTATTCGGCAACTCGGCCGTACGAAAACCATTTTTTTGTTAAATATCTTGGCTGTGCATATGCACAGCATATGTTTCGAAATGGACAAATTGATATGAAATTTGCGAAAAAGAATCCACGTGTCTTGGAGGGACTCGAACCGTCAACCTCCTACTCTCTAGATAGGCGTGATAACCCCTACACAACAAGACCACTTAAAGGTCACGTTTGCGGTCACACCGTCATTAGTCGTCTGAGTACACGCGACCGCTTACGTAAAAGGCAATCAAACTCATCAAATGCTTTAGCCAAGCAAGCCTTTGGCACAGCAGAGTGCGATTGAATTCGCATTCTATACCGTCCCGCCCAGACAGTTACTGGGGGGCATGGAGTGCGATCCTCTCGTTTAATAAACAATGTGCACTCGCTTGGCTGTGGATATACAATAGTAAAGCGCATGTGGAGATTGGACAAATCAAGCATCCGAAAGATATTCAATTTGCAAAAAAGAGAGCTAACCGCGGTGGAGGTTGGTACTCAGATTCTGATGGCTTTTCCGCAAACGTGACCTTTAAGTGGTCTTGTTGTGTAGGGGTTATCACGCCTATCTAGAGAGTAGGAGGTTGAGGGTTCGAGTCCCTCCAAGACACGTGGATTCTTTTTCTCAAATTTCATATCAATTTATCCATTTCGAAACATATGCTGTGCATATGCACAGCCAAGATATTTAACAAAAAAATGGTTTTCGTACGGCCGAGTTGCCGAATAATATGCAATTAATTATAAGTTTTATGTTTATTCGAGTTTATGCCATAGATCCAATTTTAAGCTAGATAATTTAAAGCTAAAGAAGGATTCGATAATAAATTACTTTGATGTTATCATGTGTTTTAGTTAAATACACTTGGGTCATCTCTAGCGCGTTTTTTTAATTAACTCAACTATTTTATTTAGATTTTGGAATATACACGTTTTTACGCAGATTTTCCCAATAGATTTTTCACGCGGTTTATCGAAATCGTCAATAAATACGTGAAAACTGCAAAAAATACGATTTTAGTTGAAGTCGTTTTCACGCGGATTTCTGGATAATTAGAGATTGCATATTGTCTGGAAGCTATGAAAATAGTTATACTAATGACATTCTTTCCTTCAAGATAGAATAATGAAACATTTATTCTCTTCCCGTAGAGAAATAATAACATAATGATGAAATAATAACATAATAATGAAAAACTTTCAGCAAGAAATGACTCTCGAACAACATTCGAAAGCTATAAAGGTGACGAGTGTTTTTCATTCGAGTTGAGTCGTTTTTCAGTGTGCTATCGAGTTTCCATAATGCCAAAACATCTCGTTAATCTTGCACCTCCTCGAGCATACTCGAACGATCAGTCGTTTTCGAGATCGAATCGAAAGCCGTAATGCCAAACATGTTCGACTTGATAGAATTACGTTCGAATCGAGATGCGCAATGCCACCCCAGCTCTTTCAATCGCTCCCTCGAGCGCTATATTAAACAATAGATTCGAGAGTGCATCACCCTGCTTTAATCCATCTACGGTAAAACTGATTTGTGTGCAACGGTATGGGTTTTTTCGGCATGCAGTCTTTGGAGGGAAACTGAATGATCCTGATTACTTGATTACAAAATTCTTGATCGGAATTCATCGATCTGACGGTAATTGTGCCCTGAAGAAGGTGTAAATCCAACACCGAAACTTCGGTGATGATTAAATAGACATCATTCAGCTTCCCTCCAAAGACTGCATACCAAAAAAAAACCCATAAGGTAACAAATGACGTCGATATTTCATCCGCAACCCTTACACTCGATGTGCTTTACTACAGGTGTGGGCCAAACCCTAAAGTAGTATTTGTTCAACGAAAATTCGCTCTTTTGAGAGAGAAATTCTCAGCTGGATTGCCGAAGATGGCCGAAGGCGACCGAATGTGACGTCACGTCTGGCATACTCAGTACAATTTTTATAACAGACGTGACGTTTCACTCCGCCCGCCCACTGTGGGTGGCGATGTTTACATTATTTTTTCGACTAATACAGACATAGAGGACTTTGGCCCACACCTTTACTGAAGCACATCGCCTCACACTTGATTTCGATCCGTCCAACGTTATACGAATCAGCCGTATCAATTTCGCCGGAAAACCATGTTCAAGCATAATTTGCCATAATTCATTCCGTTTCACTGAATCGTACGCCGCCTTGAAATCAATAAACAGATGATGTGTCTGCAAGTTGTACTCCCGGAATTTATCAAGGATTTGTCTCAGGGTAAACATTTGATCCGTCGTTGATCGGCCCTCACGAAAACCTGCTTGGTATTCGCCGATGAAGGACTCATCAAGCGGTCTCAATCTGTTGAACAGAATACGTTACATAATTTTGTACGCCGAATTAAGGAGGGTTATTCCTCGGTAATTGGCGCACTCCAGTCTGTGGACTTTCTTAAAGAGAGGGCAAATGAGGCCGTCCAACCAGCTAGCAGGCATTTCCTCGTTTTCCCATATGTTCGACATAATATGGTGCAGAACTTCATAAAGCTGCTCACTGTCATGTTTGAGAAGTTCTGCCGGGAGCTGATCCTTCCCCGCAGCCTTATTGTTTTCAGCTCTTTAATAGCTTTTCTAACATCATCAAGTGTTGGCGACTCCACAGCTTGTCCATCGTCGCTAATATTTATTCTGTTCATCGATGCACCGTCACTTCCACTATTCAACAAAGTCTCGAAGTGTTGCTTCACCTGGCAGCCACTTTAGTTTTATCTATCAGTACATTCTGTTGTTGGTCGTTGCACATGACGGGAGATGGCGCTGTCTTTCTCCGCACGCCATTGACAGACTCATAAAACCTCCGCATATCGTTCTGCTCCATTTTTTCCTGCGCCTCACTAATAATTTGATCTTTGTACTCTTTTTTTCTTCCTGCGGTGGGTTCGTTTTTTGGCTGCTCTTGCTTCCTTGTACCGATCTCTATTCGATCGGGTACCCGACACCAACATCCGGCTTCTGGCAACGTTCTTCTCGTCTGTCACTCTCTGACACTCCACATCGAACCAACCCATCCTGGGTCGCCTCTGTGCAGTGCCTATCACTTATCGTGCTGTTGTGCTCACCTCTCCATGGTTCGACTCCCATAGATCGTTGATGTTGTCGCAAAAGTTGATTGAACTTATCCGTTCGTCGAGCTTCTGGCGGTACTTAGCCGATACTCCTTCCGCCGACAATCGTTGCGGATATTGTAACGCATCGTTTGCTGTGATCTTTCGTTCGATACAGTTGACAACCGTGATCGAATTTTACTGACAACTAAGTAGTGATCAGAGTCAATGTTCGGACCTCTGAATGTTCGCATATCGATAACATCCGAGAAATGGCACCCATCCACCAGAACATGCCCAGACAACCAGAATGCATACATAATAGAATTGTTTTTCTGTTATGCGATGCCTATGCGCTCAAATTTCATCGCTTACCAGTCGCGAAAACACTTTTTACGTACAAAAGTGGAGGCGATATATGTGTATTTCTTATCCGACGTTGCACGGAAGTGTATGCGATGTCCACGATTTTTATGCGAGTTTGTTCGTTATGCATTACGATGTAATTTGTGATAACAAACTCTGTTTGCAAGATAATCCGATTTCATGTGAGTTTGATTGCAGGAATATGCGATGTCAACAAATGAAGCTGGAATAAACTCGTAAAATAGTCTAGTGTGCGGGAAAATTTATAAATAAACTGATAAGCTTTGCACAACAATGCGATTCTCATGAAATTTGGATCGGTAAACGATTTTGATCGTGCATTCTTATGCGATGTGTGGTTGTCTGGGTGGTCTATCTGGTTGCAAGTTTCACCATTTGGGTGTCTCCAGGTGTGCTTTCGGATATTCTTTCGTACAAAGTAGGTGCTACTGATGGCCATCCCTCTGGCAGCAGCGAAATTTACTAGCCGTAGGCCGTTGTCATTGGTAGCGGAGTGAAGGCTCTCCCTACCGATTATGGGACGGAAAAAGTCCTCTCTACCGACCTAAGCGTTGGCGTCTCCGATAACAATTTTTACGTCATGCTTTGGGCACTCTCCATAGGCTTTATCAAGACATTCTTAAAACGAGTCCATCACGTCGTCGGATTTATTGTTTGTCGGTGCGTAAACGTTGATTAGACTGTAATTGAAGAATTTGCCCCGTATCCTCAACACACAGATTCGTTCGCTAATGGGTTTCCATCGCATCACTCGCTACATCTGCTTGCCCATCACTACGACACCAACTCCATGCTCTGCTTTTCCGCCGCCGCTGTGATAGATCTTCTTCTTCTTCTTCTTCTTCTTCTTCTTCTTCTTCTTTTTATTGGCATTACATCCCCACACTGGGACAGAGCCGCCTCGCAGCTTAGTGTTCATTAAGCACTTCCACAGTTATTAACTGCGAGGTTTCTAAGCCAAGTTACCATTTTTGCATTTGTATATCATGAGGCTAACACGATGATACTTTTATGCCCAGGGAAGTCGAGACAATTTCCAATCTGAAAACTGCCTAGACCGGCACCGGGAATCGAACCCAGCCACCCTCAGCATGGTCTTGCTTTGTAGCCGCACGTCTTACCGCACGGCTAAGGAGGGCCCCTTAGCTGTGATAGATGTTATACTTGAATGCAGTGTTGGTCGAGGGTTCAACGGCTCGGAATTCACGTTCTCCGGATGTAGGCCATCGGACTTCTTGAATAGCGGTCACGTTCATTCCAACCTTCCGCAGTTCACGAGACAGAAGGCTCACTCGTCTTGGTTCATTTAGTGTTCTGACATTCCAGGTACCGAGTTTCCAATCATAGTCCTTATTTCGTTGCCGGGTCGGTTGCCAAAAATGACGTTCTCTTTTTCTTCTATCTCCATTTTTCGTGGTATTTGAGAGTCTTCAGTAAGCTACCTTACCGGGGTCGCGTTACCTACATCGCGCTGGTGGGACTGTCACCCTAGGTATACCCGAGTAGACTAAAATAGCTCAATAATATCAAATGTTGATAAGATAGCAAAACGAGATATGGACATGATTGATATAAGAGATAAAAGATCAGACGATAATATCAAAATTTTGCACTAAAATATCATCAGAAGACTGCTATGCTATTCGTAATAAGTGATCAATATCATGTGCCATTGGTTTGTTCTTATCCATAGCATATCGTGATATTTAAATGATATTTCAGTGCAAATTTTTGATATTGTTGCCTGTTCTTTTATCTCTTATATCAATCAAGTCCATATCATGTTTTGTTATTCTGTTCATGGCTTCTGCCCGGGATAACTGACGCGATACAGCATTTCGGTGATCAGCCGCTGGGTACCAGGCAGACGTTGTTTGAACCGCACCTCCTGGTGAACAGACGCTCGAGGCGTACCTTCTCACTCTAGCTGATGTCAGAAGGACAACAGTGCCCACTACCAGCTAAGTACACAACCCTTAGCTGGCGGTCTTTTGTCATCGGACGACCCGTGGAACCTTAATATAGGAACTTATGGGGACCAGAGCTCTGTTGGACGCTCCTTCCTTGATGTCAACCCACCATTTTGCAGCCCAAAAATGTTTTTTTTTTTTCTAGTGGAAAAACCTTAAGGGAACGCAAGCTTGAATTTTATCAAAAGGCGAAAAAAACAATTTATTTTTTTAATTTTATCATAGATGTCTCGACCATTATTTTTATTTCGTTGATCTGAAATCATATTTAATCGGTTTTTAACTTATTTGGCTAAGTAAACCAGAAAATGCAACAGTTCATATTAGCTGACTGGAACATTTTAAGCCTTGTTCACCAACCTATTTCAAATTAAATTTCACGCACAGTTTCTACGTTTTTGTTTTGGTTGAGATGAGGTTAAATTTTTCCCTTGAAAACAAGAAGTGTACGATACATGTACTCACACACATGCGCTTTGTTAGTGGTAAATCAAGAACTGTCAGATATCCTTATCCCTTATATAACCATAACTTCTACTTTGAGTTGTTGGCTGCAAAAACATGGCGTCGTGCTTCCCAGCTGAGTTAAAAGAGGTACTCAGTGGTGTACAACTCATATGCGACTATATTTTTCTATCTGCAGTGCAACTCCAAACTCCAAACTCCAGAAGCGGACACTCACCCTCAGTTACGTATTCGTGTAACATATCGCCGCTCAGGCCACACTATTAATCATTTATAATTTTTAATAAACAGAATATCACTCATCGCATCAAGATTGTACCGGCGCTGTCAGTGACTGAAGGCGGAAAGCATCAGAGAAGGACGGAAGCGGACAGCCGGAATGTAAGTGGTCTGGCTCCCATATCAACTCCGAATGAACCATTAATCATCGAATTATCCTGCCGGAGATGTGTTTGCGGTACTTGAGGGTGGACAGGGACGAAAAGGATGATACAGTCTTGCATTAAATGTAAACATGTTTGGTTGAGAAGCTTGTGCCAGAAATAGGACAGAATAGGGCACCGTATTTATTTCACTTCTTTCTGCATTGGACTAAAGGTATGACGCAACAAACTTGGTTTCCATTTCAAAAGTTTGATATAGGACATGGAATCCGTCAAACGACAAACCTACCCGGAACCCTTCATTTCCCAAAATTCACTTCTCCACATTCTCACGCTCTGGTTCGTTCGCATCGAAAATTGTGAACAGCTCTCACATCCCGTGGCGAATTTCCATCCCATCACCCCGAAACGAAGAAGTGTCACCGCAATAAAAATCATAACCAGATTGATAAGCACGGCACCACGTGGCGTGTGGAAGTTGATGTCTGCCACCAAGTCTTTTGTTTCAACCCTCTCTGGCCCACCACTCCGCCGTACTGGCTGGTTGTCGATCGGCATTCTGCTGGTTGCAGAAAAATCCTCACCGGAAATCCGAATGGCATCACGCAATCGTCGCTTCAACACGTCTCTGCCGCCACCGTCCGTGCGCCATCCATTCATTCTTTTCTTTCGACGGTAGAAACGGGAAAAACCCAGGCGGAATTAGCAGCTACCGGCGCATTCAACCTAAGATCGGACCGAAAGCCATGTTCGTGTTTTGGAACCGACGAGAACGCGGCATCATGGGAAAGGGCGACCCCACACTCAATTAAAATCCCCGGTTAAGCACGGACCGAGTCTGGAATGGAATGATGAACAACAGCCTTTGCGAGAAGCAAAACGTAGGCACGTGGGATGTGCGGCGGGATGAGAAAATCCCTGTAATAAGTCGATTGTTCCGCATAATAAGTGTCACAACAGATTAGATAGGACAACGGGATGGATCGGCGACTGCCTTTGAAATTTATGCCTTATGGAGTGGAACAGGGAAGGGGAGATGCTGATGATAAATTGTAATGGCTTAAAAATTGTGGAACGGGCACACGGAGTAGTAGAAGACAATTCGTCGGTGTCCATCAAGATCTGGTCATACTTTCATGTTATGGTGTTTTGGTAAACTTTTGAAAACTTAAACAATTAGTGAGTATTGATATGAGAAAGATGAGAAATATATGCCATAATGGTTAATGTGCAGCAAACCCATCTTGCATTTTCTGCTATGATTGTGTGCAACAGTTTATGAATCCTCAGGGAACATCGGAAGAGCCAAACAAGAAATACTGCTCTGAAAGTGTATTCCACCACAATTGATCCAAGGGGACTTGAACTAAAAGCTCCATGAAGCACGACTGTACTTATATTTGCTCTCGATTCACCATGCCGCTGACGATGACGTTGTTAGTTTTATCTGTCGATTTGAGTGCTGGTGTCAGTAGTTCAGCATTTTCTAAATTATCTCATGCTGTGCGCTGAAGCTCTGCCACATATGCACGTACATGGAACCGAATTGCTATTGAATGTGATTCCTCAACTGATTCTATTCCAGGTGTTGCCGTTTGACATATAAATGGTAGGCTTACCAGACATATAAATGGTAGTTCATCTATTTTTTTTCAGTTTCAATGGACAACAAAGTGTGAGCTGGTGTTTGAATAAAGGCAGCGTTCCTTAAATTCTATATGTGAGATGGTTTATTGTTGTGTTCATAATAACAATACATTTCAATTCAGCACATTCAAATTTGATATTGAATTATTCACAGTACACGAAATTCAAGTGCAATATTTTCAATTTCATCATCACCAGCACGCCCCTGCATTTTCAAACATCCCAGACAATCATTGTCCCGTAATCCACCCCGCAATCATATGTTGCTTCTTGAGTCAATTCCCAGTCTCAAATACGAAGGACCGTAAGATGGATTACAATAGAAAAGAGTTGTGTCCGATGAAGCTGCGCTCAATCCGAAAACCCAACCTTTTCAGCACAAAGTAGTCTGCCTTCATTGCACCGTCATCATAGGGATGATCACCACCATCCCTTTCGCCACATCCACCACGCTTCCAACGACTCTCACTGCAGCACACATATAGCACTACTGGGTGGATGATAATGATGTTTGTTTGTTGCTACATTTCTGCACCACCCATCCTTTTTCGCCGAATGTTGATTTTGCACCGAACCAAACCAAAGAAGCTGAACTTCACTCCGACGAAGAGCAAATGCTGAGCCAGCAAAGTCTATTGACGAATCTTGCGGCAGCCATTGCATTGCAGCACCTACAGCCAGCGCAGCGCACTCGCCATCGTCGTCCTTGCAAGAATGTATGAACCGTTCGGGGGCTGGTATATGTCCGTTCTACCGGAGCTGTTGTTTGAATCACATGGTCCACCACTGACTGACTGAATGCCCGTAGCTGAGGGGTTGGTAATTCTATTCTCTGCGAAATTGAAAAATAGAAGATGCAATTTCACTTGTTTGTATGATTGAATGAGTCCAGTGCGCTGGAAATGCACATTGGCTAGGTATAGGTACGGCACGAGATTTTCTCCAGACAGAGGATTCGTTACTGTTGAATGTTGGTCTGGTGTTCCCACATTGAGAATTTGATTAAAGCTATACCTTACAGAGCCAATATAGGATTAATTAAATTTATTCATCAAAATTTGAGACATAATAAGGATAATGAAACCAATCATTTAAACGTTTTAATCAAAGTCTGGACACGACTTACTCGAACCGTTTGTATGACACGGCATATGTAACATTGCACCCTGAAAATATTAACAACAGTTATTTCTAGAAATCTTTCTTATTTAGAGTCACACATTTTCGGTCTGAAGTCAAATGACAACCGTTTGACGTCCAAAATCCGAACGGCTAGTGTAAAACGAAAGGGTTTCGAGAGGGAATGTTGGCCTAGGATGTAACGTTGGCTCATTACGCAAAAAAATCAACAATTCAAGGAGAATACATCATTTTGTAGAGAAATATTTATCACTGTTTCTTGTAAAATATTATATCAAGCATATTTTAGTTACATTATGCTGGATTTATGCACTTCTTCAACTTATAAACGCAATAAACTTGCGTAAACTTTTACCTTAGACCTGTGCACCGCCGCACGCCAGCGCCGTCAAAAATGAGTCGGCGAGCTGCATTTTTTTCATGCCGCCAAATATTTGTTATCACGCCGATGACTATTGACTATTGATGGGGGCCCTTCTTAGCCTAGCGTCAAGATTCGCGGTTACAAAGCTAGACCATGCTGGGTTCCATTCCCAGTGCCGGTCTAGGCAATTTTCGGTTTGGAAATTGTCTCGACTTCCCCGGGCATAAAAGTATCATCGTGTTAGCTTCATGATATACGAATACAAAAATGGTAACTTGGCTTAGAAACCTCGTGGTTAATAACTGTGGAGAAGCTGAATGAACAGCAGCGAGGTGGCAATGTCCCAGTGGGGGATGTAATGACAATAAGAAGAAGACGACTATTTAAGGACTATTAAACAAATAGTTTATTGGGGTTTGTACACACTTAATTTTTTTTCGCCGAGATCTCAGCATTTTTTGTTTATTTTCCCGAGGTGGGTACAGCTGACTTTCAGAAAAAATGATTTTTGCCGAGATCTCAGTAAAAGTGACATTTCAGTTGCTAAGTTACGGTAAATGTTTTACCAAAATCAGTAAGAACCAAATTATTTGCAAAAAAATTATCTGTTCTAAAATTTACTGAGCTGCTCGGTGCCAGATTTTGCCGAGCACGAGAAAGAAAAAACATTTTGTTAAAAAAGCATTTTTACTGTTAAGGGGCCGTACACATATTACGTAAGCACTTATGGGGGAGGAGGGCTCGGTCAATATCTTACGCTCTATACAAATAAAAAATCATTTGTGTGAAAAAAATCTCACATGGGGAGAGGGAGGGTAAAAAAACCCAGAAAAATTGCTTACTGTAATTGCACGACCCCTAAGTTGATCCTATCGGAAATACATATTTTCAATCATGTTCATATTAAATTTTTATACTTCAAAGTATGCAAAAGTCTGCGTCTATTTCCCGAAGAGAACACAAATTAAAAGTGACAGTTGAATAATTTCCAAATATCGTTGCACAACCAACCAGAATATTTTCGACAGACATCATTTTATTTTTGACAGATGTCTGCTCGGTCTTATTGGAAAGGACCTGCGATTTGTATAACCAGTTGATTATTGATGTTCGAAATATCACTTTTAAGTTTATTTTGATTTTGAATCAGGAAATCAGAACGAAACCTAAGAAATCAATTGGTTTAAAGAAATTTCAAGAATTGCTCCTAGAAAATTTTAAGAATCTCCTATCAGAACTTCTTAAGTGTTTTGATCTGAAATTATTTGATACTTTCGTTTAAAAATGCATTTGTTATTTTGTATATATATTTTTTTATTAACTCCTTTTGACATACTTCAAATTCTTGAATTTCCCTTGGAATTTCTTCAGAAGTTATTGGTAAACGCGGTCCCGCAGTCAATGACATTGCCTGCTAGAAATCGCCTGACTTACCTTCAGGAGGGACTTCCGGAAGAACTCTTTGAGGAACCTAAGAATAAATCCCGGAGAAATTTCATAAAGAATTCCTGGAAGAAATTCCAAACATATTTTTGGAGGAACTCATGGAAGAATTCCTGGAGAAATTTTCAAAGAACTCCTGAAGGAACTTCCAAAGGAATTCCTGAAGGACTTTCATAAAGAATTCCTTGACCTTCGTTAGGAATTTCTTGAGGACCTAACGAAGGAACTCCTGGATGACCTTCCGGAGGAATTCCCGGAGAAATTTCAGGAGGAATTCCTGGGGAAACTTCTAAAGGAAATTCCTAGAACTTCCTGAAAATTTCTTGGAGGAACTTACAAACTAATTCCTTGAAGAACTTCCGGAGGAACTACGGAAGAAATTCTTGAAGGAAATCCCTGAGAAATTGCTGGAGGAATTTGGATGGAGTTTTTTTAAGGAGATTTGGGGGAGAATTCTAGGAGAAACTTTCCAAGAAATTCCCGGAGAAGATCTCTGAAAAAATCGTGGGAGAAACTCCAAACTAATTTCTGGAGGAACTTCCGGAGGAATTTCTGGAGGAATTCCTGAAGGAACTTCGAAAGAATTTCCAGATAAAATCCTGGAAGAACTTCTGGAGGAATCCCTGGAGGAGCTTCCGCAAGAAATTCTGGAGGTACTTCCGAAGAAATTCCTGGGAAACTCCCGGAGAAACTCCTGGAAGGACTACCGGGGGATTTTTTGGAGGAACTACCTATGGAGTTGTTAGAGGATCATCTGGAGAAATCCCTGGAAGAACTTCCAAAGAAGTTTTTGAAGAAATTCCCTGAGAGATTACTGGAGGAATTCGGATGAATTTTTTTAGTAATTTTGGAAAGAACTTTTGGAGAAACTTTGCCAGGAAGTTTTGCAGAAGCTTTCTAAAAAAATCTTGGAGAAAATTCAAAACTAATTCTTCTAGGAACTTCCGGAGGAATTCTTGAACAAACTTCTGGTGGAATGTCTGAAGAAACTACCGGAGGAATTCCTGGAGGAACTTCGAAGGAATTTCCGGACTAAATCCTGGAGAAACTTTTGGGGGAATCCCTGTAGGACAGCGGTTCTAAACCCGAGGTACATATACCCCTGGGGGTACCTTCGCTGACCCCAGGGGGTACCTCAGACAAAAATGCGTAATGGCGGACGTATTAAAATTCTAATAAAAATTTATTGATGGTTGGTGGATGGATGGTTGATTCATTGATTAAGTTGGCATTCGTACAACCGCGCATCACTCATGAAAAGACAACCCAATTTTTGCTTATTTATATCCCTTTTCTTCTTCTATTTACGAGGAAAAATGTTAAGATGAAATGGAATACTTTAAAGATCAATGCCCAATCTTTTCATTGAAATGGTTTTTCGTACAATTTTGCATGATTTTTTTCAATTTTGATCATCTATATATATAAACCAAAGTTGGCATTTGTACGACCACGCATGGCTCAAGAATAGATAGCTTAATTTTTGCTAATTTATATCCCTTTCTTTTTGAAAACAAATGACAATCGAAATAAAATCTCTCCGATGAAATGGTTTGTCGTGCATTTTGTATGATAATTTCAAATCATGTCATCTAAGTTGACATTATCATCAGAAAACGGAAATATCAATTTTTGTTAATTTTGGTTTGGCTACTAAATTAATTCAAAAAGTGTCATGATAAAATAATGTCAAAAAAGGAAAAATTATTTTGAAAAACCGGTTTGTTTTTTAGATAAATTGTGTCCGTAAAAAATTATATCAGCAAATTGATCAGTTTTTGGCGAGACAAAGTTCGCCGGGTCAGCTAGTTATATATATATTTTTTTATTTCATAACTTTGTATAGTACATATTATGCACGACGATCTGTAGATCAAAGCCTTTGAATCCTGCCCACCACAACCTGCACAGTGTATGAAGGGCTATGGGACAAAAACTCTTCAAATACAATCTACTTGATCGAAAAGAAAGAACTGTAGAATAATATATTAAGAATATGTTTCTGAATTGAAATCTTTAATTTAAAGGTTCGGAGGCTTCCATTTGAGAGACATGAAGGCTTTTTCCAAAAAGCTCAGTTACTTAGTTGACTCCTTTGAAGAGACTCGGAAGCCTCCTCTCAAGAGGCTAAGAAGCCATCCTTTCAAGAGGCTCCGAAGCTTCCTTCTAAGAGGCTCGGAAGCCTCATTTTAAGAGGCTCAGAAACCTCATTTCAAGAGACTCGGAAGCCTCCTTTCAGGAGACTCGGTAGCCATCCTTTCAAGAGACTCGGAAGCCTCCTTTCAAGAGGCTCGGAAGCCTTCTTCCAAGAGGGTCAGAGGTCTCCTTTCAAGAGACTCGGAAGCCATTCTTTCAAGAGGCTCGGAAGCTTCCTTCTAAGAGGTTCAGAAACCTCATTTCAAGAGGCTCGGAAGTCTCCTTTCAAGAAACTCGGAAACCTTCTTGTAAAAGACTCGGAAACCTCCTTTCAAAAGGCTCGGAAGCTTCCTTCCAAAAAGCTCGAAAGCCATCCTTGCACAAGACTCGGAAGCCATCCTTTCAAGAGGCTCCGAAGCTTCCTTCTAAGAGGCTCAGAAGCCTCATTTCAAGAGGCTCAGAAACCACATTTCAAGAGGCTCGGAAGCCTTCTTTCAAGAGACTCGAAAGCCTTCTTCTAAGAAGCTCGAAAGCATCAAATCTAGACCAACATTTGAAAAGGGCGCAACAGCCAAAATTTATTCCTTCGGATTCTTTGTTCACATATCTAGCTTTATATGTAGACGAAGAATCAAAAAGAATAAATTTTTGCTGTTACGCCCTTTTCAAATGTTGGTCTAGAAATAGTCCTTAATGTCTTGTAGGAAGCTTGATGTATAAATTGAATTTGAATTAGAAAGTTTCACGGAATAACAAAGATTTCTGATAACTTTTTGGAGAGCCGTACATTCCGATAGTTTTCAGATCGCTTCTTCATGTATCTTATGAGTTACGCTTATTTTCATTTATACTGAAAAAATAGGGGGTACCTCAATTAATTGAAAAGTTCGAAGGGGTACCTCTCGCGAAAAAGGTTGAGAACCACTGATGTAGGACGTTATTAGAAAATTCCGTAGAGAGGAATTACTGGAGGAACCTTTGGATTTCTTGATGAACTTTCAGAGGAATTCTAACAAAAACTTCCGGAGGAATTTCCGTAGGATTTCCTCGAAGTATTTCCGGAGGATTTCCTGAAGGAACTTCCGGGGCAATTTCTGGAGGAGCTCCGGAAGAATTTCTGGAGGTACGTCTGGAAGAATTCCTGGAGGAACTTCTGGATCAATTCCTGGAGGAACTTCCGGAAGTATTCTTGGAGGAACTTCCGGAAAAGTTGGTGGAGGAACTTCCGGAGGAACTTTCGGAGGAATTCCTGTAAGAATTCTTGGAGGAACTTCCGAAGGAATTCCTGAAGGATTTTCCGAAGGAATTCCTGAAGGAACTTCCGAAGGAATTCCTGAAGGAACTTCCGAAGGAATTCCTGGAGGAACTTCCGGAGGAATTCCTGGAGGAACTTCCGGAGGAATTCCTGGAGGAACTTCCGAAGGAATTCCTGGAGGAACTTCCGAAGGAATTCCTGGAGGAACTTCCGAAGGAATTCCTGGAGGAACTTCCGAAGGAATTCCTGGAGGAACTTCCGAAGGAATTCCTGGAGGAACTTCCGAAGGAATTCCTGGAGGAACTTCCGAAGGAATTCCTGGAGGAACTTCCGAAGGAATTCCTGGAGGAACTTCCGGAGGAATTCCTGGAGGAACTTCCGGAGGAATTCCTGGAGGAACTTCCGGAGGAATTCCTGGAGGAACTTCCGAAGGAATTCCTGGAGGAACTTCCGGAGGAATTTCTGGAGGAACTTCCGAAGGAATTCCTGGAGGAACTTCCGGAGGAATTCCTGGAGGAACTTCCGGAGGAATTCCTGGAGGAACTTCCGAAGAATTCCTGGAGGAACTTCCGGAGGAATTCCTGGAGGAACTTCCGGAGGAATTCCTGGAGGAACTTCCGGAGGAATTCCTGGAGGAACTTCCGGAGGAATTCCTGGAGGAACTTCCGGAGGAATTCCTGGAGGAACTTCCGGAGGAATTCCTGGAGGAACTTCCGGAGGAATTCCTGGAGGAACTTCCGGAGGAATTCCTGGAGGAACTTCCGGAGGAATTCCTGGAGGAACTTCCGGAGATATTCCTGGAGGAACTTCCGGAGGAATTCCTGGAGGAACTTCCGGAGGAATTCCTGGAGGAACTTCCGGAGGAATTCCTAGAGAAACTTCCGGAGGACTTCCTGGAGGAACTTCCGGAAGAATTCCTGGAGGAACTTCCGGAGGAATTCCTGGAGGAACTTCCGGAGGAATTCCTGGAGGAACTTCCGGAGGAATTCCTGGTAGGAACTTCCGGAGGAATTCCTGGAGGAACTTCCGGAGGAATTCCTGGAGGAATTCCCGGAGGAACTTCTAGAGGAATTCCTGGAGTAACTTCCGGAGGAATTCTTGGGGGAACTTCCGGAGGAATTCCTGGAGGAACTTCCGGAGGAATTCCTAGAGGACCTACCGGAGGAATTTCGGGAGGAATTTCCGGAGGAATTCCTGGAGGAACTTCCGGAGGAGTTCCTGGAGGAACTTCCGGAGGAATTCCTGGAGGAACTTCCGGAGGAATTCCTGGAGGAACTTCCGGAGGAATTCCTGGAGGAACTTCCGGAGGAATTCCTGGAGGAACTTCCGGAGGAATTCCTGGAGGAACTTCCGAGGAATTCCTGGAGGAACTTCGGAGGAATTCCTGGAAGGAACTTCCGGAGGAATTCCTGGAGGAACTTCCGGAGGAATTCCTGGAGGAACTTCCGGAGGAATTCCTGGAGGAACTTCCGGAGGAATTCCTGGAGGAACTTCCGGAGGAATTCCTGGAGGAACTTCCGGAGGAATTCCTGGAGGAACTTCCGGAGGAATTCCTGGAGGAACTTCCGGAGGAATTCCTGGAGGAACTTCCGGAGGAATTCCTGGAGGAACTTCCGGAGGAATTCCTGGAGGAACTTCCGGAGGAATTCCTGGAGGAACTTCCGGAGGAATTCCTGGAGGAACTTCCGGAGGAATTCCTGGAGGAACTTCCGGAGGAATTCCTGGAGGAACTTCCGGAGGAATTCCTGGAGGAACTTCGGAGGAATTCCTGGAGGAACTTCCGGAGGAATTCCTGGAGGAACTTCCGGAGGAATTCCTGGAGGAACTTCCGGAGGAATTCCTGGAGGAACTTCCGGAGGAATTCCTGGAGGAACTTCCGGAGGAATTCCTGGAGGAACTTCCGGAGGAATTCCTGGAGGAACTTCCGGAGGAATTCCTGGAGGAACTTCCGGAGGAATTCCTGGAGGAACTTCCGGAGGAATTCCTGGAGGAACTTCCGGAGGAATTCCTGGAGGAACTTCCGGAGGAATTCCTGGAGGAACTTCCGGAGGAATTCCTGGAGGAACTTCCGGAGGAATTCCTGGAGGAACTTCGGAGGAATTCCTGGAGGAACTTCGGAGGAATTCCTGGAGGAACTTCCGGAGGAATTCCTGGAGGAACTTCCGAGGAATTCCTGGAGGAACTTCCGGAGGAATTCCTGGAGGAACTTCCGGAGGAATTCCTGGAGGAACTTCCGGAGGAATTCCTGGAGGAACTTCCGAGGAATTCCTGGAGGAACTTCCGGAGGAATTCCTGGAGGAACTTCCGGAGGAATTCCTGGAGGAACTTCCGGAGGAATTCCTGAGGAACTTCCGGAGGAATTCCTGGAGGAACTTCCGGAGGAATTCCTGGAGGAACTTCCGGAGGAATTCCTGGAGGAACTTCCGGAGGAATTCCTGGAGGAACTTCCGGAGGAATTCCTGGAGGAACTTCGGAGGAATTCCTGGAGGAACTTCCGGAGGAATTCCTGGAGGAACTTCCGGAGGAATTCCTGGAGGAACTTCCGAGGAATTCCTGGAGGAACTTCCGGAGGAATTCCTGGAGGAACTTCCGGAGGAATTCCTGGAGGAACTTCCGGAGGAATTCCTGGAGGAACTTCCGGAGGAATTCCTGGAGGAACTTCCGGAGGAATTCCTGGAGGAACTTCCGGAGGAATTCCTGGAGGAACTTCCGAGGAATTCCTGGAGGAACTTCCGGAGGAATTCCTGGAGGAACTTCCGGAGGAATTCCTGGAGGAACTTCCGAGGAATTCCTGGAGGAACTTCCGGAGGAATTCCTGGAGGAACTTCCGGAGGAATTCCTGGAGGAACTTCCGGAGGAATTCCTGGAGGAACTTCCGGAGGAATTCCTGGAGGAACTTCCGGAGGAATTCCTGGAGGAACTTCCGGAGAGAATTCCTGGTAGGAACTTCCTGGAGAACTCCGAAGGAATTCCTGGAGGAACTTCCGGAGGAATTCCTGGTAGGAACTTCCGGAGGAATTCCTGGTAGGAACTTCCGGAGGAATTCCTGGTAGGAACTTCCGGAGGAATTCCTGGAGGAACCTCCGGAGGGATTCCTGGAGGAAATTCCCGCGGAATTCCCGGTAGGAACTTCCGGAGGAATTCCTGGTAGGAACTTCCGGAGGAATTCCCGGTAGGAACTTCCGGAGGAATTCCCGGTAGGAACTTCCGGAGGAATTCCCGGTAGGAACTTCCGGAGGAATTCCCGGTAGGAACTTCCGGAGGAATTCCTTGCAGGAACTTCCGGAGGACTTCCTGGTCGGAACTTCCGGAGGCATTCCTGGTAGGAACTTCCGGAGGAATTCCTGGTAGGAACTTCCGGAGGAATTCCTGGAGGAATTCCGCAAATCCGGAGGAATTCCTGGTGGCAGGAACTCTCCGGAGGAATTCTGGTAGAACTTCTGGAGGAATTCCTGGTAGAAACTTCCGCAGGAATTTCTGGTAGGAATTTCCGGAGGAATTCCTGGTAGGAACTTCTGGAGGAATTCCTGGTAGGAACTTCCGGAGGAATTCCTGGTAGGAACTTCCGCAGGAATTCCTGGTAGGAACTTCCGCAGGAATTCCTGGTAGAAACTTCCGCAGGAATTTCTGGTAGGAATTTCCGGAGGAATTCCTGGAGGAACCTCGGAGGAATTCCTGGTGGAGGAACTCTCCGGAGGAATTCCTGGTAGGAACTTCCGGAGGAATTCCTGGTAGAAACTTCCGGAGGAATTCCTGGCAGGAACTTCCGGAGGAATTCCTGGTAGGAACTTCCGGAGGAATTCCTGGTAGAACTTCGGAGGAATTCCTGGTAGGAACTTCCGGAGGAATTCCTGGTAGGAACTTCCGGAGGAATTCCTGGTAGGAACTTCCGAGGAATTCCTGGTAGGAACTTCCGGAGGAATTCCTGGTAGAACTTCGGAGGAATTCCTGGTAGGAACTTCCGGAGGAATTCCTGGTAGGAACTTCGGAGGAATTCCTGGTAAAGAACTTCCGGAGGAATTCCTGGTAGGAACTTCCGGAGGAATTCCTGGTAGGAACTTCCGGAGGAATTCCTGGTAAAGGAACTTCCGGAGGAATTCCTGGTAGGAACTTCCGGAGGAATTCCTGGTAGGAACTTCCGGAGGAATTCCTGGTAGGAACTTCCGGAGGAATTCCTGGTAGGAACTTCCGGAGGAATTCCTGGTAGGAACTGGAGATTCCATAATGGGGAACTTCGGAGGTTCTAGTCACAATGAACTTCGGAGGATTCCTGGTGTTAAGAACTTCGGAGGAATTCTGGTAGGAACTTCCGGAGGAATTCCTGGTAGGAACTTCCGGAGGAATTCCTGGTAGGAACTTCCGGAGGAATTCCTGGTAGAACTTCCGGAGGAATTCCTGGTAGGAACTTCCGGAGGAATTCCTGGTAGGAACTTCCGAGGAATTCCTGGTAGGAACTTCCGGAGGAATTCCTGGTAGGAACTTCCGGAGGAATTCCTGGTAGGAACTTCCGGAGGAATTCCTGGTAGGAACTTCCGGAGGAATTCCTGGTAGGAACTTCCGGAGGAATTCCTGGTAGGAACTTCCGGAGGAATTCCTGGTAGGAACTTCCGGAGGAATTCCTGGTAGGAACTTCCGGAGGAATTCCTGGTAGGAACTTCCGGAGGAATTCCTGGTAGGAACTTCCGGAGGAATTCCTGGTAGGAACTTCCGGAGGAATTCCTGGTAGGAACTTCCAGGAATTCCTGGTAGGAACTTCCGGAGGAATTCCTGGTAGGAACTTCCGGAGGAATTCCTGGTAGGAACTTCCGAGGAATTCTGGTAGGAACTTCCGGAGGAATTCCTGGTCGGAACTTCCGGAGGGAATTCTGGTAGGAACTTCCGGAGGAATTCCTGGTAGGAACTTCCGGAGGAATTCCTGGTAGGAACTTCCGGAGGAATTCCTGGTAGGAACTTCCGGAGGAATTCCTGCAGGAACTTCCGGAGGAATTCCTGGTAGAACTTCGGAGGAATTCCTGGTAGGAACTTCCGAGGAATTCCTGGTAGGAACTTCCGGAGGAATTCCTGGTAGGAACTTCCGGAGGAATTCCTGGTAGGAACTTCCGGAGGAATTCCTGGTAGGAACTTCCGGAGGAATTCCTGGTAGGAACTTCCGGAGGAATTCCTGGTAGGAACTTCCGGAGGAATTCCTGGTAGGAACTTCCGGAGGAATTCCTGGTAGGAACTTCCGGAGGAATTCCTGGTAGGAACTTCCGGAGGAATTCCTGGTAGGAACTTCCGGAGGAATTCCTGGTAGAACTTCCGGAGGAATTCTTGGTAGGAACTTCCGAGGAATTCCCGGTAGGAACTTCCGGAGGAATTCCCGGTAGGAACTTCCGGAGGAATTCCCGGTAGGAACTTCCGGAGGAATTCCCGGTAGGAACTTCCGGAGGAATTCCCGGTAGGAACTTCCGGAGGAATTCCCGGTAGGAACTTCCGGAGGAATTCCTGGTAGGAACTTCCGGAGGAATTCCTGGTAGGAGCTTCCGGAGGAATTCCTGGTAGGAAATCCGGAGGAATTCCTGGTAGGAACTTCTGGAGGAATTCCTGGTAGGAACTTCTGGAGGAATTCCTGGTAGGAACTTCCGGAGGAATTCCTGGTAGGAACTTCTGGAGGAATTCCTGGTAGGAACTTCCGGAGGAATTCCTGGTAGAAACTTCCGGAGGAATTCCTGGTAGGAACTTCCGGAGGAATTCCTGGTAGGAACTTCCGGAGGAATTCCTGGTAGGAACTTCCGCAGGAATTCCTGGTAGGAACTTCCGCAGGAATTCCTGGTAGAAACTTCCGCAGGAATTTCTGGTAGGAATTTCCGGAGGAATTCCTGGTAGGAACTTCCGGAGGAATCCCTGGTAGGAGCTTCCGGAGGAATTCCTGGTAGGAAATCCGGAGGAATTCCTGGTAGGAACTTCTGGAGGAATTCCTGGTAGGAACTTCCGGAGGAATTCCTGGTAGGAACTTCCGGAGGAATTCCTGGTAGGAACTTCCGGAGGAATTCCTGGTAGGAACTTCCGGAGGAATTCCTGGTAGGAACTTCCGGAGGAATTCCTGGTGGGGACTTCCGGAGGAACTCCTGGTGGCAGGTCCGGAGGAATTCGCGGAGGAACTTCCGGGGGAATTCCGGGAGGAACTTCCGGAGGAATTCCTGGTAGGAACTTCCGGAGGAATTCCTGGTAGGAACTTCCGAGGAATTCCTGGTAGGAACTTCCGGAGGAATTCCTGGTAGGAACTTCCGGAGGAATTCCTGGTAGGAACTTCCGGAGGAATTCTGGTAGGAACTTCCGAGGAATTCCTGGTAGGAACTTCCGGAGGAATTCCTGGTAGGAACTTCCGAGGAATTCCTGGTAGGAACTTCCGGAGGAATTCCTGGTAGGAACTTCCGGAGGAATTCCTGGTAGAACTTCGGAGAGGAACTTCCGGAGGAACTTCCGAGGAATTCCAGGAACTTCCGAGGAATTCCTGGTAGGAACTTCCGGAGGAATTCCTGGTAGGAACTTCCGGAGGAATTCCTGTAGGAACTTCCGGAGGAATTCCTGGTAGGAACTTCCGGAGGAATTCCTGGTAGAACTTCCGGAGGAATTCCTGGTAGGAACTTCCGGAGGAATTCCTGGTAGGAACTTCCGAGGAATTCCTGGTAGGAACTTCCGGAGGAATTCCTTGAAGGAACTTCCGGAGGAATTCCTTGAAGGAACTTCCGGAGGAATTCCTTGAAGGAACTTCCGGAGGAATTCCTTGAAGGAACTTCCGGCGGAATTCCTTGAAGGAACTTCCGGAGGAATTCCTTGAAGGAACTTCCGGAGGAAATCCTTGAAGGAACTTCCGGAGGAATTCTGTAGGAACTTCCGGAGGAATTCCTGGTAGAACTTCCGGAGGAATTCCTGGTAGGAACTTCGGAGGAATTCCTGGTAGGAACTTCCGGAGGAATTCCGGTAGGAACTTCCGGAGGAATTCCGGTAGGAACTTCCGGAGGAATTCCTGTAGAAACTTCCGGAGGAATTCCGGTAGGAACTTCCGGAGGAATTCCGGTAGGAACTTCCGGAGGAATTCTGGTAGGAACTTCCCGTGGAATTCCTGAAAGGAACTTCCTGAGGAATTCCGGGAAGGAACTGCCGTAGTAGTTCCTGGAATGAACTTCCGGAGGAATTCCTGGTATGAACTTCCGGAGGAATTCCTGGAATGAACTTCCGGAGGAATTCCTGGTAGAACTTCCGGAGGAATTCCTGTAGGAACTTCCGGAGGAATTCCTGGTAGGAACTTCCGGAGGAATTCCTGGTAGGAACTTCCGAGGAATTCCTGGTAGGAACTTCGGAGGAATTCCTGGTAGGAACTTCCGAGGAATTCCTGGTAGGAACTTCCGGAGGAATTCCTGGTAGGAACTTCCGGAGGAATTCCTGGTAGAACTTCCGGAGGAATTCCTGGTAGGAACTTCCGGAGGAATTCCTGGTAGGAACTTCGGAGAATTCCTGGTAGAACTTCCGGAGAATTCCTGGTACGAACTTCCGGAGGAATTCCTGGTAGGAACTTCCGGAGGAATTCCTGGTAGGAACTTCCGGAAGAATTCCTGGTAGGAACTTCCGGAGGAATTCCTGGTAGGAACTTCCGGAGGAATTCCTGGAGGAACTTCCGGAGGAATTCCTATGGAGGAACTTCCGGAGGAATTCCTATGGAGGAACTTCCGGAGGAATTCCTATGGAGGAACTTCCGGAGGAATTCCTATGGAGGAACTTCCGAAGGAATTCCTATGGAGGAACTTCCGAAGGAATTCCTATGGAGGAACTTCCGGAGGAATTCCTATGGAGGAACTTCCGAAGGAATTCCTATGGAGGAACTTCCGGAGGAATTCCTATGGAGGAACTTCCGGAGGAATTCCTCTGGAGAAACTTCCGGAGGAATTCCTCTGGAGAAACTTCCGGAGGAATTCCTCTGGAGAAACTTCCGGAGGAATTCCTCTGGAGAAACTTCCGGAGCAATTCCTCTGGAGAAACTTCCGGAGGAATTCCTCTGGAGAAACTTCCGGAGGAATTCCTCTGGAGAAACTTCCGGAGGGATTCCTCTGGAGGAACTTCCGGAGGGATTCCTATGGAGGAACTTCCGGAGGAATTCCTCTGGAGAAACTTCCGGAGGAATTCCTCTGGAGAAACTTCCGGAGGAATTCCTCTGAAGAACTTCCGGAGGAATTCTTCTGGAGGAACTTCCGGAGGAATTCCTCTGGAGGAACTTCCGGAGAAATTCCTCTGGAGGAACTTTCGGAGGAGTTCTTGGAGGAACTTCTGGAAGAGTTCCTGGAAAAACATCCAGAGGAGTTCCTGGAGGAACTTTCGGAGGAGTTCTTGAAGAAATTTGCGTAGGAATTACTGGAGGAATGTTCAGACGGAATCGTAAAGGAACTTCCAGAGGAATCCCTGGAGGAAGTTCCGAAAAATTCTTGGAGAACCTTCCCAAGAGCTTTTGGAGGAACTTCTCAGAGGTATTTCCGGAAGAATATCTGAAGGAATGTATCGAGGAATTTATTGATGAACTTCTAAACAAACTTTCTGAGGGATTCGTAGAGGAACTTCTGAAGCAATTCCGGAGAAATTCTTGTGCTTGAAATTAGTTCACGCTGATGCCATCACGCCACCGTCGCTGGCTGAAAATGATCTATCACATCACCGCCAGTAAAATTTTAATCGGCGCACAGATGTACTTTGACTCGGGGTTTTAGCAGCCACGTCCTTCGGTTAGATAGTTTCAAATTTTCAAAGTTTCAAATTTAGGACCGTTATGAAAATAGGTCAGGAAGTACGAGCCAATAACTCAGCCGTTTTTCAACGGATTCCGGATATTTTGGTATAAGTCGATCAGTTAACTCTCTAACAATAAATTCAATGCATATACCTATTGAAAAAATACAATTTCGCCAGAAAATGCTGAAATTCCACTTTAACAGCAAGTTGCCTACATTTCGGCTATTAGCCATCCAGCATAAACATGCGTAAAATGTTGATGATCAAATTTTGCATCCACTATTGCACTATACGTAATTCTACGTCCAATTTGCGGTCATATCTTTGATACAACAGTCTGCTTTTTTCTTTTGCATAATAAAGTATTTCCTTGAATGGACTGCCTATTTTCGCACATTAGATGAACGCATAACAATTACATTCATAAATTCACAATTTTCTTTAGCATATCGACACTATGAATAATTTTTGGCTTTCTCGTACAACAAAGTTGTACCGAAAGGCTATCATTTTACTCCAAAATCAAACTTTTTATAGAAGCCTCGGAGACCCATGAAGTTATATACCAATCGACTAAGCTTGTCGAGCTGAACAAATGTCTGTCAGTTTTTGTGTATGTGTGCGTATGTATGTGTATGTGCACACGAAAACCGAAAAAATAGTATATTTTTCATATAGGGTGGGTGTACCAATTGTCGCCATACATAAGAACAACATTTTTTTTTAAAATAAGTAAAAGGCATGGGGGTGGACTGTATATATCAAGCGATAGGTTTTACTTCCTGCTCCTTAGAACAGCTGTGAAAACCACAATAAAATTTGTTATAATCATCAAAATTGATTAATCCATAATAGAAACGCATGCACCAGTTGTGGCTCTATTCTTAATTTTGGTTCCTTATTTGGCAAATCCCATTGTTTTCGTATGGGATCCCAAGTAACATTTCAAGTTTTATTCCACACTTGGAATGGTTTTCACGATCAAATTATAAGAACTCACAATAAAACTCATTATTATACGACAACCATCTGATGACCTCTATCAGAGTAAGATATGGCCATGTGGCCCTCTCTAGATGACCACTATAAACCTCTTATAAGCGTATTTGGAAACCCCTTTTAAACCACCCGTAAAAAAGGGAATTTAGCTGCGGCAGCTGTCAAAAATGTTGGTTTGAAAAAAGGGAAACAAAATTACGGAGAAATAATAACAAAATGGACTGATGATGAAAATTATGATGAGGATATAGACACAATAATATTTATTCAGGTTTGTTCTGCAATATTCTATCATTGAAATAAGTTGCGCTTTCGATTTCATGGTGAAAGCTAGGTAAATAATAAGATTCTATACTACGCGCCGGCGAAATAATGTAGTTCAGCGCAATAAATTGAAATCAATTAAAATATCAACATTGCAAATATTCACTTAATCTGTAGATTTTCACCCTGATATATTTCCAATTCTAATCATTTACCAGGAGAAGTGTTCTACGCGACGAAAACATGATCTAATTATGGATTTCAGCGATAAATTTGACTGATTTGAAAATGCTTCTTCTTTTCCAATATGGCCATCATCAATTCCGATCAGAAATATGTTGCTCTTATTTCACACCCTTATAAACTCTTTGCAATGCAAATATTCTTATTGTGGTTATTCATTTGACTACATTACGACCAAAAATTTTGGCTTTTATCAAGCTTTGAAAACATGACTTATTGCGCTCTTCATCACAACCGTAGAGCAGCTCATAAAATCAATTGAAATTTGACGTTTGAGGCTTTTTCAGCAGATTTATGAGAGGTTTATTGATAGTAATAAGAGTGCCAATAAAACTGAGCAGCTAGCCATGGTGATTGCTGTCATAAATCCGCTATAAGAATTAAATAAATCCAACAAGCATGGAAATTGTTACTTGGGATTGGCCAAATAGGGACCACTAGTGCGACAACTGGTGCAAAGGACGTCAAAATTAAGCAAAATCAATTTATACAATTATGCTTTGCTTGTTTTGAAGGTGATTAAAGGTTTTATCGTATCATATGAATATGCTTTATCGATAAGAACTTGGATTGCGGTGATGTGATTAGCCATTTGGCATATAAAGCACTAGTGGGACAACTGGTGCTATAGTCACGACTGGTACATGTAGCCTAGTAATTTTTAACCGATTTTCTCGCAACAAGTTGCATTCGACTTAGGACAAACACTATTGAATTTAATCACGATCGGTCAATGCGTTCAAAAGTTATGAAGAAAACGGTGTGTTGAACAATATAAGCTGGGTTGGTTGATTCGATATACAGCCTTTGCAAGAGCCGTAATGTAGGCAACTATTTATGATGTGTATCACACCGAAGCGAAGCCAAACGATTGAATCGAGAAAGGCATCGTCACCGCTTGCTGGATTGATCTGGGTTTTATGGCACTATATTAGGAGATCTCATTTCCCAAATACAGATTTCGATTTTCATTTGAAGCAGGACATTATAATTGCCTACCTTGCGGCTTGTACAAACCTAGGAACTTTTTTCAAATAGGCGTAACTGTGTTTGACCTTGAAATTTGAAATGGCTAATACTCTCTCAATTCAGCATATTTCGTTCAGCTAACGGTACTACCAGATAGATCGGAATCTATTCCATATGTTAGGCACAGAAGCTCACCAAAACAGTTTAATTAATGAGCACAGTCGCCGTTCCAAAAATCAAGCTTAGAATCATGTACGCCCATTTGAAAAAAGTTAACGATTTATAGTGAAGAATGCACCATTTTTTTATGGGCTGATAACATCCGCCACCAGAGCTATGATTAGGAAAATTTGTCGAAACTTTTGAAAACTTAACTAATGGATTGTGCACAATTATTCATGTTTTTGTCTACTTAGCGTAATTACCAAAAGTAAGCAAGCCGTCTGATGGCATTATTTTGGATAGAGCTTCAATTTATGAAGATTCTCAACGGTAAATATGCTTATCCACAGAATATTAGGCTGAGATAGACACTTAATTCTTTTCTAGGCTTCTTCTATTAGAATTTCATGAAGATAATAGTTTACATGAATTTCATTGAAAGCTAAAACGATCCTTCGAACAAAATCAATTTCGTTAACTTTTGGCGTACAGTTGGCTTGAACTGGATCTTGGTTTGAACAAAATCGGTGATGCATTTGTTTGTTTTGCGAAAACGGACCTCCCGGGCATTGATATTGCGCTAATGACTCATGAGTGCCTTCATTTAGTTTAACTGATAAGTTACGTTGAACTTAAACTCCGAGATTATACTCAACGATGTTATCGATTTCAGATTGTGTTGAATGAGGCTTTCAACGCATCCTTTGCATTTAACAGTATCTACCAGTCGTTTATTGATGTCACTTGCAGTTACAGACATTTCCTTGCTGATTGAAATCTTTGAAGTCAGTGTACGTCATTAGAGAATTATCATTAAAATCCACTACCTTACCCGAAATGGTTGTAAACAAATAAGACGATAGGACTGATTCTGAAAACACAGCTATAGAAATTAAGGCAACGTCGTTGAAATATGCACAGCTTTGACTTTGGCTGAACATTTTATGTCGTTATTCAGTAGAAGTCCTCTGTAAATGGGCTTGATCTGTGAAACGAAAACTTTATACCACTCAAAGGCATGAAGTTTAATGAAACCTTGATTAAAATCTAGAGCTCCTGAGGAATTTTTAATCAAAATCCATCCAATAAAAAATAATTCATAATGAACCGATTGTGAATAAATAAGTCGTTAGTATTCTCTACGCCTTCAGGTTATTATGATCTTTTGGTGATTTAAATTTAAACCTTTCAAACTTAAAAAAATGACAAATTTGGACCTCTGATCGTTTTGAAAATAGGATTGCAATCATATTGACACGAATTCCTTATTGCATGACGTTGTAATTGTTCTCTTCCATAATGAAAACGGTTTTGACGCAATAAGGCTCAACATTCGCTGGCGTCAGCTGTTCTAATAAACTCTGCCTCGCATCGGTTTGGCTCAGCTGGAAAATCATACGGTACCGGAATCGATTCTCCACGATGGGAAACGCACAATTGCAAGGCATGAAATTACCGATCCATTCCATATCCTTACTACAGGACCAACCACCGAGTGGTAACAAGCGAGCAGTACCGAAACCGCACTCGCCGGCGCAATATGTTCAGGATACCTCTAATTACCACATGCGGTTTAATAATATTGTAAATATCCTAGCAGAAACGTGCGCCCTCAATGGCTATTGACAATCGACAATCGAAAGTCAGTTGCTTCATGGGAAAAAATCGAATTACCTTTAGATATGTGTCCCGGTGTGACGAGAAGTCTACGAATCGAACCGATCATTAGCCTGAGAAAGGACTAAACAAATTCGCCTCCAGGCACCAGCAACAGCAACGACAACCACCAGATCCCGTCGTCGTATGCCAGCCGAGTTCAAAGACCTCTCACACGGAAGCCTAGAAAATTGAACGCGAAGGATCAGGACAAAACAGAAAGCTGGAAAAAGGTGCACCACGGTAGCGGTGGCCCAGGCGGGCGTCGTCGTGCAACCACCAGATGCATAGAGCAGCTCTGGCAGCAGACAGAGCGGTGGTGCGATGCGAGGCAGACATAAGCAAAACTGGTCCACTGCACTGTGTTAGGCATAGCGTTTCTGACCCTTCGATTCGTCGGTAGGAAGGGAACCGCTGGCCTGCGGCAAGACGAGGGAGCTAATACCGTTTTGTTATTCTACATGCAGGCAATATCGCTGTTAACTTCCCGGTGATGTATGCTTGCATGATAAGGGTATGCGATATGTGATTTATGACGGCGAAGCGGGAGATATGATTTTACTTTGTTGAGTTGGAATCCCTTAGTTTTAAAGCTTTCGCCTTCTCATACGGCTCTGGTGTTTATTAATTACGACCCGCATACCCTTATTGTACAAACTAGGAACAAGCAGAGCAGCACATTGCACGCGACGTATCTCGTATCTATCGCACCCTCCTCCCTTCGTTCGGTCGACTCGGATCGCATGAGTGCGTGTGCCGTGCTGTTTATGTTTTGATCTTGATCCTTTCCATTCCATTTAACATGCACCGTTTTTCGTGTTGCATTTCTTCCGCCCTTCGACCTTCTTCTTCGATGACCGACCGCCCTACGGCGCGGGGTGAGATTACGAAGTTCGTTCGATTCGGATCCTTATGTCGTCTCCGTAGCAGTCGAATCGGGTGGCCAATTGGCGCTGATGCTTCTGGAAAATGCACATTGCAAGAACACGAGAAGAACTGTGAAATTGAATTGGATTGAACCTTCTCTATTCGGCAGCACCCATAATGGCCAGATACAGATCAGAACCCGATGAACCAGTTTTCTTCGTCATCACCGTTTGGATGTTTATGAAGATCCTTTCTGTTGATATAACAGTTGTTGCTCGCTTGTTCTGTTGTTGTTTCCTTTCTGGAAGCCCAACAGGAGAAACAGGATTGAATTTCATCTTGCAGCTCACACCAGCTGGAAGTGCGCTACTTAGGGAACCGAACAACTGTTGCAGCGAGGTGGTTCCGTCCGAAAAGTGAACTACAGCATCTGCGAACGCAATTTCCGAATGGGTGAGAAATGCGAAACGAGGGGCACAAAACACATTAGGCGTTTTTTCCTCCTAACTGTGCACTAATGCATGCCCGAAAGTTTGCATACAATGACTGCGTGTAAAAATGTAATCCAGATGAATGTTTTATGGCAGCAATCAAGGATCGCAGGCCATTAAAATATCTAATTATGTAAATATGCAGAACGTGTGCGAACCCAAGCCGTGGCATTGCACCCTAAAATAATTTCCCTATTGGATTCTAATTGTATGAAGTCATGCATTTCTACAGTATCGGACATGGCAAGGAGAGCGAATTTATTTCATACATTCGAAGTAATCAACTTCTCATCGTCCCTTTTTATTCTACATAAAAACATTAAGAATAGAATGTGATCAGTCGCTTGAGTATATTTGAGGCATTTGAGGCCAAATCGGGACGACACACATTACGCGCAAAAAAAAAACTGGCTTTATGGCTGATGGATGCGTCCTATTTAGAAAAGGAGATCCAATCAAATTCCAAATCAAATCCCAATCCAATCCGAATACAATTCTAATCCAATCAAAATCCAACCAAGACTAAATCCAAATCCAATCCAAAAGAAATCCAAATCCATTAAAAATCTATTCCAAATCCAACACAAATTCAATCCAAATCCACTCCAATCCAAATCCGAAAAAAAATCCAATCCAAACCCAATCCAAACCAACCAAACAAACCAATCCAATCCAAACCAATCCAAATCCAATCCAAACCAATCCAAACCAATCCAAACCAATCCAAACCAATCCAAATCCAATCCAAACCAATCCAAACCAATCCAAACCAATCCAAACCAATCCAAACCAAACCAAACCAATCCAAACCAATCCAAACCAATCCAAACCAATCCAAACCAATCCAAATCCAACCAAATCCAATCCAAACCAATCCAAACCAATCCAAACCAATCCAAACCAATCCAAACCAATCCAAACCAATCCAAACCAACCAAACCAATCCAAACCAATCCAAACCAATCCAAACCAACCAAACCAACCAAACCAATCCAAACCAACCAAACCAATCCAAACCAATCCAAACCAATCCAAACCAATCCAACCAAATCCAAACCAACCAAACCAACCAATCCAACCAAACCAATCCAAACCAATCCAAACCAATCCAAACCAATCCAAACCAATCCAAACCAACCAAACCAATCCAAACCAATCCAAACCAATCCAAACCAATCCAAACCAATCCAAACCAATCCAAACCAATCCAAACCAACCAAACCAACCAAACCAATCCAAACCAACCAAACCAATCCAAACCAATCCAAACCAATCCAAACCAATCCAAACCAACCAAACCAACCAAACCAACCAAACCAATCCAAACCAATCCAAACCAATCCAAACCAATCCAAACCAACCAAACCAATCCAAACCAACCAAACCAATCCCAAACCAATCCAAACCAACCAAACCAATCCAAACCAACCAAACCAAACCAATCCAAACCAACCAAACCAACCAAACCAACCAAACCAAACCAAACCAATCCAAACCAACCAAACCAACCAAACCAACCAAACCAATCCAAACCAATCCAAACCAATCCAAACCAACCAAACCAACCAAACCAATCCAAACCAATCCAAACCAATCCAAACCAACCAAACCAATCCAAACCAACCAAACCAATCCAAACCAATCCAAACCAATCCAAACCAACCAAACCAACCAAACCAATCCAAACCAACCAAACCAATCCAAACCAATCCAAACCAAACCAAACCAAACCAAACCAAACCAACCAAACCAATCCAAACCAATCCAAACCAACCAAACCAATCCAACCAATCCAAACCAATCCAAACCAACCAAACCAATCCAAACCAATCCAAACCAATCCAAACCAACCAAACCAACCAAACCAATCCAAACCAATCCAAACCAACCAAACCAACCAACCAAACCAACCAAACCAATCCAAACCAACCAAACCAACCAAACCAATCCAAACCAACCAAACCAATCCAAACCAATCCAAACCAACCAAACCAATCCAAACCAACCAAACCAATCCAAACCAATCCAAACCAACCAAACCAATCCAAACCAACCAAACCAATCCAAACCAACCAAACCAACCAAACCAATCCAAACCAATCCAAACCAACCAAACCAATCCAAACCAATCCAAACCAACCAAACCAACCAAACCAACCAAACCAATCCAAACCAACCAAACCAACCAAACCAATCCAAACCAATCCAAACCAATCCAAACCAATCCAAACCAATCCAAACCAACCAAATCCAATCCAAACCAATCCAAACCAATCCAAACCAATCCAAACCAATCCAAACCAACCAAACCAACCAAACCAATCCAAACCAATCCAAACCAATCCAAACCAATCCAAACCAACCAAACCAATCCAAACCAACCAAACCAACCAAACCAATCCAAACCAACCAAACCAATCCAAACCAACCAAACCAATCCAAACCAATCCAAACCAACCAAACCAACCAAACCAACCAAACCAATCCAAACCAATCCAAACCAACCAAACCAACCAAACCAACCAAACCAACCAAACCAATCCAAACCAATCCAAACCAACCAAACCAACCAAACCAATCCAAACCAATCCAAACCAACCAAACCAATCCAAACCAACCAAACCAACCAAACCAATCCAAACCAATCCAAACCAATCCAAACCAATCCAAACCAACCAAACCAACCAAACCAATCCAAACCAACCAAACCAATCCAAACCAACCAAACCAATCCAAACCAACCAAACCAACCAAACCAACCAAACCAATCCAAACCAATCCAAACCAAACCAATCCAAACCAATCCAAACCAATCCAACCAATCCAAACCAATCCAAACCAATCCAAACCAACCAAACCAATCCAAACCAACCAAACCAACCAATCCAAACCAATCCAAACCAATCCAAACCAATCCAAACCAACCAAACCAATCCCAAACCAAACCAATCCAAACCAACCAAACCAACCAAACCAATCCAAACCAACCAAACCAATCCAAACCAACCAAACCAATCCAAACCAATCCAAACCAACCAAACCAATCCAAACCAATCCAAACCAACCAAACCAACCAAACCAATCCAAACCAACCAAACCAACCAAACCAATCCAAACCAATCCAAACCAATCCAAACCAACCAAACCAATCCAAACCAATCCAAACCAATCCAAACCAATCCAAACCAATCCAAACCAATCCCAAACCAATCCAAACCAATCCAAACCAATCCAAACCAATCCAAACCAATCCAAACCAACCAAACCAATCCAAACCAATCCAAACCAATCCAAACCAATCCAAACCAACCAAACCAATCCAAACCAACCAAACCAATCCAAACCAACCAAACCAATCCAAACCAACCAAACCAATCCAAACCAATCCAAACCAACCAAACCAACCAAACCAACCAAACCAATCCAAACCAACCAAACCAATCCAAACCAATCCAAACCAACCAAACCAACCAAACCAATCCAAACCAATCCAACCAAACCAACCAAACCAATCCAAACCAATCCAAACCAATCCAAACCAATCCAAACCAACCAAACCAATCCAAACCAATCCAAACCAATCCAAACCAACCAAACCAACCAAACCAATCCAAACCAATCCAAACCAACCAAACCAATCCAAACCAATCCAAACCAATCCAAATCCAACCCCAAACCAATCCAAACCAATCCAAACCAATCCAAACCAATCCAATCCAAACCAACCAAACCAATCCAAACCAATCCAAACCAACCAAACCAATCCAAACCAACCAAACCAACCAAACCAACCAAACCAATCCAAACCAACCAAACCAAACCAACCAAACCAATCCAAACCAACCAAACCAACCAAACCAACCAAACCAACCAAACCAATCCAAACCAACCAAACCAATCCAAACCAACCAAACCAACCAAACCAATCCAAACCAATCCAAACCAACCAAACCAACCAAACCAATCCAAACCAATCCAAACCAATCCAAACCAATCCAAACCAACCAAACCAACCAAACCAATCCAAACCAACCAAACCAATCCAAACCAACCAAACCAACCAAACCAAACCAAACCAACCAAACCAATCCAAACCAATCCAAACCAACCAAACCAACCAAACCAATCCAAACCAACCAAACCAATCCAAACCAATCCAAACCAATCCAAACCAACCAAACCAATCCAAACCAATCCAACCAACCAAATCCAATCCAAACCAATCCAAACCAATCCAAACCAACCAAACCAACCAAACCAATCCAAACCAATCCAAACCAATCCAAACCAATCCAAACCAATCCAAACCAACCAAACCAATCCAAACCAATCCAAACCAATCCAAACCAACCAAACCAATCCAAACCAACCAAACCAACCAAACCAACCAAACCAACCAAACCAATCCAACCAACCAACCAACCAAACCAATCCAAACCAAACCAAACCAATCCAAACCAACCAAACCAATCCAAACCAATCCAAACCAATCCAAACCAAACCAAACCAAACCAATCCAAACCAATCCAAACCAAATCCAAACCAATCCAAACCAATCCAAACCAACCAAACCAACCAAACCAACCAAACCAATCCAAACCAATCCAAACCAACCAAACCAACCAAACCAATCCAAACCAATCCAAACCAATCCCAAACCAATCCAAACCAACCAAACCAACCAAACCAATCCAAACCAATCCAAACCAATCCAAACCAATCCAAATCCAACCAAACCAACCAAACCAATCCAAACCAATCCAAACCAATCCAAACCAATCCCAAACCAACCAAACCAATCCAAACCAACCAAACCAACCAAACCAATCCAAACCAATCCAAACCAACCAAACCAATCCAAACCAATCCAAACCAACCAAACCAACCAAACCAATCCAAACCAACCAAACCAATCCAAACCAACCAAACCAATCCAAACCAATCCAAACCAAACCAACCAAACCAACCAAACCAATCCAAACCAATCCAAACCAATCCAAACCAATCCAAACCAACCAAACCAATCCAAACCAACCAAACCAATCCAAACCAACCAAACCAACCAAACCAACCAAACCAATCCAACCAATCCAAACCAATCCAAACCAACCAAACCAACCAAACCAACCAAACCAAACCAAACCAACCAAACCAACCAAACCAATCCAAACCAATCCAAACCAACCAAACCAATCCAAATCCAAACCAATCCAAACCAAACCAACCAAACCAACCAAACCAATCCAAACCAATCCAAACCAACCAAACCAATCCAAACCAACCAAACCAACCAAACCAACCAAAACCAATCCAAACCAACCAAACCAATCCAAACCAACCAAACCAACCAAACCAACCAAACCAATCCAAACCAATCCAAACCAACCAAACCAATCCAAACCAATCCAAACCAATCCAAACCCAACCAAACCAACCAAACCAACCAACCAACCAATCCAAACCAATCCAAACCAACCCAAACCAATCCAAACCAATCCAAACCAATCCAAACCAATCCAAACCAATCCAAACCAATCCAAACCAACCAAACCAACCAAACCAACCAAACCAACCAAACCAACCAAACCAACCAAACCAACCAAACCAACCAAACCAAACCAACCAAACCAATCCAAACCAACCAAACCAACCAAATCCAAACCAACCAAACCAAATCCAAAACCAACCAAACCAATCCAAACCAACCAAACCAACCAAACCAATCCCAAACCAACCAAACCAATCCAAACCAATCCAAACCAACCAAACCAACCCAAACCAACCAATCCAAACCAATCCAAACCAACCAAACCAATCCAAACCAACCCAAACCAATCCAAACCAACCAAACCAATCCAAACCAATCCAAATCCAACCAAACCAACCAAACCAATCCAAACCAATCCAAACCAACCAATCCAAACCAATCCCAAACCAATCCAAACCAATCCAAACCAATCCAAACCAAACCAAACCAAACCAAACCAATCCAACCAACCAAACCAACCAAACCAATCCAAACCAACCAAACCAACCAAACCAACCAAACCAATCCAAACCAACCAAACCAACCAAACCAAACCAACCAAACCAACCAAACCAACCAAACCAATCCAAACCAATCCAACCAATCCAACCAATCCAAACCAACCAAACCAATCCAAACCAACCCAAACCAACCAAACCAATCCAAACCAATCCAAACCAACCAAACCAATCCAAACCAATCCAAACCAATCCAAACCAACCAAATCCAATCCAAACCAATCCAACCAATCCAAACCAACCAAACCAACCAAACCAATCCAAATCCAATCCAACCAAATCCAATCCAACCAATCCAAACCAATCTGTTCAGTTCCAACCATCCAAACCAATCCAAACCAATCCAAACCAACCAAACCAATTCAAACCAACCAAACCAATTCAAACCAAATTCCAAACCAATCCCAAACCAATTCAACCAAACCAATCCAACCAATCCAATTAAACCAAACCAATCCAAACCAACCAAATTGCAATTCAAACCAATCCAAACCAACCAAACCAATCCAAACCAATTCAAACCAAACCCAAACCAATCCAAACCAATCCAACCAACCAAACCAGTTCCAAACCAACCAAATTCAAATCCAACCAAACCAACCAAACCAATTCCAACCAATCCAAATCCAACCAAACCAACCAAACCAACCAAATCCAACCAAACCAACCAAATTAACTGGTTCAGTTCAATTCAACTAGTTCAATTCAAACCAACTAACCACCAAATCCATCTGAACCAACTAAATCCAATCAATTCAAATCCCAGTTCATCCAGAATTCATCTAAATTCACTAAATTCATTCAACTTCAACTACATTCAGTTCTGGTTCAACCAAATTCAGTCCAACCAGTCTGCTCCAAATCAGTTCAAATTAACACCAAATTCAGGGGTTCAACCAAATTCAATTCAAACCAATTCAAATCGTTCATCAAACCAAGTTCTGAATTCAATTCAAATCTGTTCAATCCAATTCAAATTCAATTCAGTCTAATTCAAACCATTCAGTTCAAATTCAAATCCACCCATAGTTCAATTAAGTTCAAATCTGGCCCAGTCTGTCCACCCACCAAATTCATTCTAAATTCAATCAGTTCAAATTGTCCAATTCATCCAAACCAATTCAAACCAATTCAACCAATTCAAATTCAACTGTCCAAACTAACCAAACCAGTTCAAATCAAATCCAGTTCATCCAACCATTCAGTTCAACCAAGTTCCATTCAACCAACTGTTCAAATTCATCCAAATTAACCAATTAAATTCATCTGGGAATCCAACCAATTCAAATTCAATCTAACTTCAAATTCACATTCAATTAAATTCAGTTCTAAATTCATCCAAACCAACCAAATTCAATTCCAATTCAACCAATCCAAACCAATTCACCAATTCAAAATTCAAATTCAAATTCAATTCAGTTCAATTCAGTCTGTTCAATTCAACCAATCCCAAACCAGTCTCAAATCTGTTCTAAACCAACCAAACCAAATTCAAATCAGTCTGGGTTCAGTTCAACTAGTCTCCAAATTCAAATTCAAACTGTTCAATTCAGTCCAAACTAATTCAGTTCAAACCAAATTCATTCAAATTCATTCAAATTCAACCAAACCAATTCAACCATCTAAATCAATTCAACCAATTCAAATTCAATTCAAATTCAACCAACCTGTCTAGTCTAAATTCAATTAGCCAAATTCAATTCAAAATTCAGTTCAAACCAGTTCAAATTGTCTCCAATTAGTAATTCAAACCAATTCCAAATTCAATCCAAACCCAATTCAATTCCACTAGTTCATTCAGTTCAATTTCAATCGGCCTGAATTCATCTAGTTCACCAACTAAATTCATCCAAATCCAACTAACCAATCCAAATCAGTCTGTCCATTCCAACCATCCAACCATCCAATCCAAACCAACCAACCAGTTCAATTCAAATCCAGTCCAGTCCAACTAAACCAATTCCAAATTCAATTAGTTCAACCAATTCATTCAGTCTGAATCAAATTCATTCAATCAAACCAATTCAAATTCAATTCCAAACTGATCTAGTCTCCAGTCTAATTCAACCATCCAAATCTAACCATCCAATCCAAACCAATTCAACTAGTCATTCTGAATTCAATCCAAATTCAATTCAAATTCATCCACCGTCTCAAAATCAATCCAAATCAAATCCAATTCTATTCAAATTCAATTCAAATCAATTCAAACCAAACTAAATCAAACCAAATTCAACCAATCCAAATCAGTTCAATTCATTCAGTTCAATTCAATTCATCTCAATTCAAATCCAATTGTTCAACCAAACCAGTCTCCAATTCAACAATTGTTAACCAACCCAATCCAAACCCAATCCAAATCCAATCCAAATTCAATCGAATTAGAAAACAAAATTTCACCCCATTCGCAATAATGATTCTTGTTTTATGAGACTGCTTCTAAGTGTAGATTTTAGATAGCCTTTTTAACGTAAGCAAAGAGTTGGCGAAAAGTATCGAGGAAGTAGAATTGAAAGTCTTTGAAATTGAGAACCTCTGCGAACCTTTGTGTATAAAACTGAAACTTGGCGGGTAAGCTCCTGTTCAACTATTTGCAATGAAACAATAGCCTGTGCCTGAAATACGGATGGTCATCCATTGCTGATGGTCCATAAACAATACTTGTTTGTCAGTGAATGCAGGTTTACGTTACAATCGAGATCAGCAATCTCAAACCAGCCTAATAGAATCATTACCCTTCGAAGCCGGCTTCATTACATCATCTTCAGCTGTCGGCCGTGAATGAAAACATCACACCCGACACCCATCAAGCGAGCAGCGCATCAGCAGAGCTACAGATGGTCATCCATTGCTGTCTGTGTCTCATTAATAAAAATATCTCCATAAACAAGGGAACTGAAAGTGGGCTTGCATTGCAGTAAGCATCGTCGTCGCCATCGGAGAACAAAAAATGAGCATAACAAAGATCCCTCTGGACGGCGATGTCAGCCAGTACTGGCCCTGCACAAACCGATAAGTCACAACCGTCGTCCTCCATGCGGAACCGGCGACACAACACAGACTTGGAACAGACCAGGCCACAGCAGCCCTCCTCCCGAACGGAACAAGTTCTCGTTAATGCCGTTCTCGAGCGAGCGCAACAGGGACCAGCGGACCGTAATTATGAAATGAAATAAAACACATTTTAGGTGCGGCATAAATTAACGATCCTTTCCATCCCTTTCGGTCTCGTGGTCGTTCCTCTGTCCTGTCGGTCGGGATCTAACGATGGCTTCAATGTTGGCTCCTGTTCCCGGTAGGGGTATGCGATATGTGGGTGGGTGGGTCAAACAAATTAATTAAAATGATAACGATTTTATAAAATGACAACGACGAAGCATTGTTGGAGCCCTTTTAATCTTGCGACTTTCAGATGCATTGCTTTTAACTCAATGTTGATATAGCATCCATATGCAAGGTTTAAAACAAATTCATGCAAATTTCAGTACTTAGTAATCAATCGTTTACTTGAACTAGACCAAGAAAGTTTATGCTCTGATTTTGTCAATACGACAATTTTAGATTTCCGTTTTAGAAGTATCGCATACCTTTATTCTATTCAGCACTCATGTCGATCCATTTGGTTGACTGCATCGCAGGTCCATATCCGTACACATGAATCATGCACCACAGCGCGCACGAAACCGAAACGGGTCAGCCAGCTGTTCGCGAGACATATTCCGTTTCCCGAAAAAAAGGAAGGCCAAACTAACTTCGACAGCTTCTAGAGCAAAGCAGCAGAGGGTCCAAGCCCAAAAGCACTCGCACCAGCCTCGAACCAGTCTCGGTTCGGTGGTGAGGTCGAGGTGGCGCAATTCGATATTTTCACTTTCGTTTCTTCCGCCTTGACGAATGTGATGCGAAGCGAAGGGGTGGCGAAGTGCTGATCGGTCAACTCGAACGGCACGAGACCACATTCGAACATATTGTTCCGTGCGGTGCGGTGATCCTTCTTCTACGCTTACGACCTAATCTTTCCTACCAGCAGCAATGGGTCAGTGGTTTCTTCCACAAGTCCTGCTCTGTGTCCTTATGGTGGATGACGCGTGCTTCTGCTGCTGTCGATGGGAGAGCGCTGCAGTGGTGGAAAAGCCGGCAAAACATAAAACATAATCCCCTGCAGGAAGGCGAGCTGGTTCGACGGGATTGATGCATGGAGATTGGAGAGCGACAATTGCATTAATATTCAATGAGGCTACTTTGCATAATAAGCAAATATAAACAAATGTTTCGGGTTCGACGGTCAATTCTGGAAAAAATAATAAAATATATTGGAGGGGAGATTGCGATTGCAGTGGACACTTGCACGTGTTGTACATTAACAGATATATTATTTTTAAATCACGGTTTGATTTATTTCTCCCGCTTCCGTAGAACATATTACCGATTACTATCTGATTTGAAAGTTTCAACCAGTCCAGATAGGAAGAACAAGAAGATTAATTTTTCTCTTTCAGAGCTAACTTTAAAAACTGGAACAATGCCACCTTGGATTTGATTGGGATCACGATTTGATTTGGATTGATTTGTGATTGATTTGGATTGATTTTTTTTTGATTGATTTGATTGAGATTTGATTGGATTTGATTGATTTGGATTGATTTTTGTCGATTGATTTGATTGATTACCTGATTTGGATTGATTTGATTGATTTGGATTGGATTTGATTGACAAATTCTTTTGGACTGGACGGATTGATCTGGATTGACCTGACTGACTGGACTGGATCTGGGATTGGACTGATTTGACTGATTTGACTGGATCTGACCGACCTGACTGGAGCCCACCTGATTTGAATTCCGACTTGACTGGACTGGATCCGATCGGACTGGATCGACCTGGATTGACTGACTGGACTGACCTGGACTGGATCTTGGACTGATCTGACTGACCTGACTGACTTGGACTGGATCTTGGACTGACTGACTGACTTGACTGATTTGGACTGGATCTGACTGACTGGACCGGATCTTTGGATTGACCTGACTGATTGGATCTGATCTTGACTGACCTGGACTGGATCTGGACTGATCTGGGATTGATCTTGGACTGATCTTGGACTGATCTGGATTGATCTGGACTGATCTGACTGGACTGACCTGGACTGGATCTGGATTGACTTGGACTGGACTGACCGACTGGATCTGGATCGGATCTGACTGGACCGACTGGACTGGACTGGATCTTGGACTCGGATCTGGACTGACCTGACTGACTGACTGACTGGATCTGACTGGATCTGGACTGGATCTGGACTTGGACCTGACTGGATCTGGACTCGACTTTGACTGATCTGATCTGACTGACCTGGACTGGACTGGATCTGACGATCTGGACTGACCTGGAATCTGGACTGACTCTGGACTGATTGGACCGACCTGGATCTTGACCTGGGATCTGACTGGACTGATCTGGACTTCGGATCTGGACTGACCTGACCAACTGGACTGGATCTGGACTGACTCCTGACTGACCTGACCGATCTGGACTGGATCTGGACTGGATCTGACTCGACTTGGACTGGATCTTGGACTGACTGGACTGGATCTGACCGACTCTGGATCTGGATCTGGACTGGATCTGGACTGACTCTGGACTGGACCTTGGACTGACCTGGACTGGATCTGGACCGACCTGACTGGATCTGGACCGGATCTGGATCTGGAATCTTGACCTGACTGGACTGATCTGGACTGGATTGGACCTGGATCTGACCTGGACTGGATCTGACTGGACTTGACCGACCTGACTGGATCTGGACCTGATCTTGGACTGGACCTGGACTGGACCTGGACTGATCTCGGACTGGATCTGGACTAGATTCTGGACTGGATCTGGACTGGATCTGGATTGATCTGACCTGACTGGATCAACTGATCGGACTGATCTGACTTGGACCCATCCGACCCATCTGACCGGATCTGGACTGACTTTGGACGGATCTGGACTGACCTGATCTGGACGATCGGATCCTGATCGATCTGACTGATCGGACTGATCTGGACTGACCTGACTGGATCTGGGACTTGAATTGGACTGATCTGACTGGACTGGATTGACCTGACTGGATCTAAGACTGGATCGACTGGACTGACTCTGGACTCGACTGACCTTGGACCTGACTGACCTGGACTGGATTCGGACTGACCTCGACTGGGATCTGAATGACCTGGACTGACTTGACTGATCTGGACTGACTGGACTGACCTGACTGGATCTGAATTCAACTGATCTGGACTGACCTGGACTGATCTGACTGGATCTGACTTGGATCTGGATCTGGACTGGAACCTGACTGATCGGAACTCCGGACTGGATCGACTGACTGGATCTGGACGATCTGACCGACCTGGACTGGATCTGGACTGGACCTGACCGATCTGGACTGGATCTGGACTGGACCTGGACTGGATCTGACTGATCTGGACTGGATCTGACTGACCTGGACTGATCTTGACTGACCTGGACTGACTCTGACCTGACTTGGACTGGACTGGACTGACTGGACCGATCCTGGATCTGAATCTGGACTGACCGATCTTGGACTGACCTGACTGATCCTGGACTGGATCTGGACTCGGACCTGATTCGACCTGACCTGGACTGGACTGATCTGACCACCTGGATCTGGACTGACCTGGACTGGATCTGACTGACTGGATCGATCTGACCGGATCTGGACTGGATCTTTGACCGACCTGGACCCTGACCTGACTTGACTGGATCTGAACCACCTGGACTGGGATCTGGATCTTGACCGATCTGATTTGACTGGACTGGACCGACTTGGACTGGATTTGACTGGACCTGACTGGATCTGGACCGATCTGACTGGATTTGACCTGACCTGACTCGATCTGGGACTGACCCTTGACCGATCTGACTGGATCTGACTCTGGACTTGACCTGATCTGGACTGGATCCCTGACCGACTGGACTGGATCAGACCTGGACTTAGATCTGACTGACCTGACCGATCTGGGACTGATCAGACCGGATCTGGACTGACTGGATTCTGGATCCTGATCGACTTGACTGACTTGATCTGGACCGACTGGACTCGATCTGACTGGATCTGGACTGGATCTGGACTGGATCTGGACTGGATCTTGGACTGGATCTGGACTCGATCTTGGACCGGATCGACTGATCTGGATCTGGACTGGATCTGACTGGACTTGGACCTGGACTTGGATCTGACTGGATCTGGACTGACCTGGACTGACCTGGACTGGATCTCCACCGATCTGGACTGTACTCGACTGGACTGGACCTGGACCTTGACCTGACTGGATCTTGGACTGATCTGGACCGATCTTGGACTGGATCTGACTGGATCTGACTGACCTGACTCGACTTGGATCTGGACTTGATCTGGACTGGATCTGGGATCAATTTGACTGGATCTGATCAATGGACTTCGACCGGGACTGGACTGACTGGGATCTTGACTGGATCCTGACTGGATCTGGGACTGGACTTTGACTGATCTGACTGGAATTCTTGGACTGGATCAACGGATTGGACCGATCTGATCTTGGACTGGAATCGGGATCGACTTGGACTGGACTTGGACTGGATCATTGGATCTGATCGACCAATTGATTCTGGACTGATCTTGGACTGACTGACCTTGGACTGGACTTCGACTGACTTGACCTGACCTGACTGACCTGGACTCGGACTCTGATCCGGACTTGGATCCACAATCCCACCGACTCCAGACTTGGACTGGATCTGACTTCTGGAACCCTTGACCTGACTGACTGGACTCGACTTGGACTGGATCTAGACTGACCTTTGATCAGAATCCCATCCTGGACCCATCTTGACTGACCTTGGACCTATCCTGGACTGGATCCAACCAAATTCAGGACCGGGATCTGATCTGGAATCCATCTGGACCTGGATCTGGAATGGACTTGGACCTGGATCGGACTGACCTGGACTAATCGGGATTCCAGACTCATCCAACCGACCGCACCTGGACTTTTATCCCCATTCCATCCTAATTGATCCTGGACTGGATCTGACTGACTTGGATCTCCGACCTGACTCCGAATTGATCTTGACTGGATCTTGGAATCTGGATCTGGATCTGGACCTGGACTGGATCTGGACTGACCTGGACTGGACCTGGACTTTCGACTCCTGACTTGACCTGGACTTCGATCTGGACTGGATCTGGACTGGAATCTGGATTGGATCCATGGATCCTGATCTGATCGCAAATCTTAACCCCATCCCATCTGACTCTGGACCGATTCTGACCGATCTGACTGGATCTGGACTTTGACCTGATCTGGATCTGGATCCCACTCTGGACTGGATCTGGACTTGGACTTGGACCAAGTATCCAGACTGGACTGGACCAACGACTGACTGGAATCTGACTGACTCCGATCTGGACTGACTGAATCTGGACTGACCTGGATCTGGACTTGATCTGGATTGACTGATCCTGGACCTTGGACTGGATCTGATCTGGATCTTGGATTTATCCCTTGGACCGATTCTGGACCGATCTGGACCGATCCTGACTGATCTCCCACCGATCTGGACTGGATCTTGACTGGATCAATCAATGGACTTGAATCCCTCATCGAATCTGATCCAACCCATCGGACCTGGATCTTGGACTGACCTGACTTCAGATCTGGACTGACTCTGGGATCAACTGGACTGGACCGGATCTGGACTGGATCTGACTGACTCCAATCGGACGAGACTTGATCTTGGACTGGATCTGACTGATCTTGGATCTGACCTGGACTCTGGACCTTTGACCGATCTGGACTGGATCTGGATCTGGATCTGATCTGACCTGGGACTGGATCTTGGACCTGGATCTGACCTGACTTGGACTCACCTGACTGGATCTGACCGGATCTTGGACCTGACCTGGACTGACCTGGACTGGATCGGACTGACTCCTTGACTGAACTGCATCTTATCCCATTCCGGATTCTGACTGGATCTGGACCGATCTGGACTGACTCTGGATCAGACTGGACCAATTGGACTGGATCTGAACGAATTCTGGACTGACCGACCTGGACTGACTCCAATCTGGATCTGACTGGAACTTTTATTCACATCCCAATGGACCTGGACTGATCTGACTGGATCTGGACTGGATCTGGAGTCTGACCTGGATCCGACTCGGACTTGACCGGATCTGACCTGGACCGATCTGGACTCGGATCTGGACCGACCTAACGGATCTGGACTGATCCCACCCATCGACCTGGATCTTGATCTGAATTCTGGATCGACTTGGACTGACTCTGGACTGACCCTGGACCTGGATCTGACTGACCTGGACTGACCGACTGGACTCTTGACTGGATCTGGACTGATCTGGACTGGACTTGGACTGACCTGGACTGACCTGGGACCTGACCTGACTGGATCTGGACCTGGACCTGGACTGACTTAATCCTGACCGACTTGACCTGACCTGGATCTGACCTGACCGACTGACCGGGACCTGGACTGGATCTGGACGGATCTGGACTGATCTGAATCCTGACCCATCCCACCGATCGACTGGACTGGATCTAACTGATCTGGACCTGACCTGGACTGACCTGACTCTGATCTTGGACTGGATCTGGACTGACCTGGGACTGATACCGATCCTGACCCTTGGACTCGAACTCTGACTGACTGGATCTGGACTTGACCTGGGACTGGACCTGGACTGACTTGACTGGACTGGATCTGACTGACCTGGACCTGGATCTAATTCTGACTGGATTCCGACTGGATCTGACTGGATTGACCTCTGATCTGACTCCTGGACTGGACCTGGACTGACCTGGACTGACCTGGACTGACCTGGACTGGATCTGGACTGACCTGGACTGACCTGACTCGACCTGGACCGATCGGACTGGACTTGGGACTGGATCTGACTGGACTTGACTGATCTGGACTGGATCTGGACTGGACCTTGACTGATCTGGACTGGATCTGGACTGACCTGACCGATCTGGACTGGATCTGACTGGATCTGGACTGACTGGACTAACCGATCTGGACTGACTGACCTGATCTGGGACTGGATCTGGACTGACCTGACCGATCTGACTGGACCTGACTCGACCTGGACTGACTCGACCGACCTGGACCGACCTGGACTGGACTGACTGACCTGGACTCGACTGGACTGACCTGGACTGGATCTGGACTGGACCTGACTGGATTTGGACTGGATCTGACTGGACCTGGACTGACTGACCTGACTGGACTGACTTGACCGACCTGGACTGACCTGGATTGGATCTGACTGACCTGGACTGGATCTGACCTGACTGATCTGGACTGACCTGGACTGGATCTGGACTGGATCTGACCGATCTGGACTGGACCTGGACTGATCTGGACTGGATCTGGACTGGGACTGAGCCTGGACTGGATCTGATCTGACTGGATCTGGACTGACCTGGACTGGATCTGACTGACTCTGGACTGATCGACTGACCTGGACTGGATCTGACTGGATCTTGACTGGATCTGGACTGGACCTGGACTGGATCTGGACTGATCTGGACTGGACCTGACTGGACTTGGATCGGACCGATCTGGACCTGATCTGGACTGACCTGGACCGACCTGACTGGATCTGGACTGGACTGGACTGATCTGGATTTGACTGACCTGGACTGGATCTGGACTGACCTGACTGGATCTGGACTGATCTGACTGATTGGACTGACCGACTGGACTGACTTGACTGGATCTGGACCGATCTGGACTGACCTGGACTGACCTGACTGATCTGGACTGACTTGGACTGATCTGACTGATCTGGACTGATCTGGACTGGATTTGACTGACCTGGACTGGATCTGGACTGACCTGACTGGATTGACCGGATCTGGACTGGATCTGACTGGACTGACCTGACTGGATTGACTGACCTGGATCTGGACCGGGATGACCGACTTGGACTGGATCTGGACCGATCTGGACTGATCTGATCGACTAGACTGGACTTGACTGATCTGGACTGACCTGGATCGACCTGACTGATCTGGACTGACCTGACTGGATCTGGACTGGACCTGGACTGATCTGACTGGATCTGACTTGACTGACCGATCTGGACTCGATCTGGACTGACTTGGACTGGATCTGGACTGACCTTGACTGGATCTGACTGACTTGACTGACTTGACTGGATCTGGACTGACCTGGACTGGATCTGGACTGGATCTGACTGGACTGGATCTGGACTGACCTGGACCGATCTGGACTGGACCTGACTGACTGGATCTGACTGGATCTGATCTGGACTGGATCGGACTGGATCTGGACTGGATTTGACTGGATCTGGACTGACCTGACCGATCTGGACTGGATCTGGACTGGATCTGGACTCGATCTGACTGGACTGATCTGGACTGACCTGGACTGACTTGACTGGATCTGGACTGGACTGACTTGACCGATCTGGACTGGATCTGACTGGATCTGGACTGGATCTGGACTGGATCTGGACTGGATCTGGACCGACCTGACCGACCTGGACTGACTTGACTGACCTGACTGGATCTGGACTGGATCTGGACCGACTGGACTGACCTGACTGACCTGGACTGGATCTGACCGGATTGACTGGATCTGACTGGATCTGGGACTGGATCTGATCGATCTGGACTGATCTGACCGACTGGATTTGACTGATCTGGACTGATCTGGACTGACTGGACCTGACTGATCTGGACTGATCTGGACTGGATCTGGACCTGGATCTGGACCGATCTGGACTGACCTTGACTCGATCTGGACTGGATCTGGATTGATCGGACTGATCTGGACTGACCTGGACTGACCTGACTGGATCTGACTGGACCTGGACTGGATCGACTGGATCTGACCGGATCTGGATCTGACTTGACTGACCTGGACTGACTTGACTGACCTGACTGGATCTGGACTGGATCTGGACTGACTTGACTGGATCGACTGGACCTGACTGGACCTGACTGACTGACCTGGATCTGGACTGGATCTGACTGGATCTGGACTGACTGGATCTGGACTGATCTGGACTGACCTGGACTGGATCTGGACTGACTGGACTGGATCTGACTGGACTTGACTGACCTGACTGGATCTGGACTGACTTGACTGGATCTGGACTGGATCTGACTGGATCTGGACTCGACCTGACTGGATCTTGACTGGATCTGACTGGATCTGGACTGACCTGGACTGATCTGACTGGACCTGGACTGGATCTGGACTGACCTGGACCGATCTGGACTGACCTGACCGACCTGGACTCGACCTGGACTGGACCTGGACTGGACTGGACTGACCTGACTGGATCTGGACTGACCTGGACTGGACCACTGGATCTGACCGACTCTGGACTGGATCTGGACTGACCTGGACTGGACTGACTGGATCTGGACTGGACTGGACTGACTGGACTGGACGGATCTGGACTGGACCTGGACTGGATCTGGACTGATCTGGACTGGATCTGGACTGACCTGGACTGGATCTGGACTGGATCTTGACTGATCTGGACTGGATCTGGACTGGATCTGGACTGATCTGGACTGACCTGACTGGACCTGGACTGGATCTGACTGGATCTGGACTGATCTGACTGACCTGGACTGGATCTGGACCGACCTGGACTGGACCTGGACTGGATCTGGACTGACCTGACTGGATCTTGGACTTGACTCTGGACTGACCTGACCGACCTGACTGGACTTGACCTGACTGGATCTGGACTGGATCTTGACTGGATCTGGACTGGATCTGACTGACCTGGACTGGATCTGGATGGACCTGACTGGATCTGGATCTGACCTGGACTGGACTTGGACTGACTTGACCGACTGGATCGGACTGGATCTGACTGGACCTGGACTCGACCTGGACTGATCGACTGGATCTGACTCGACTGACCTGACTGATCTGGACTGGATCTGGACTGACTTGACTGGATCTGGACCGATCTGGACCGGATCTGGACTGGACCTGACTGATCTGGACTGATTCTGGACTGACCGACTGGACTGACCTGGACTGGATCGATCGACTGGACTGACTCTGGACTGGATCTGACTGACTCTGGACTGGATCTGGACCGACCTGACTGGACTGAATTGACCTGACTGATCTGGACTGATCTTGGACTGGATCTGGACTGGATCTGGACTGACCTGACTGACCTGACTGGATTTGGACTGACCTGGACTGATCTGACTGGATCTGGACTGACCGACTGGATTGACTGACCTGACTGACTTCAGACTGGATCTGGACTGACCTGGACTGGATCTGACTGGATCGACTGATCTGGACTGATCTGGACCTGGATCTGGACTGACCTGGACTGATCTGGACTGACCTCGGATCTGGAAACGACCTGATCTGACCTGACTGACTTGATCTGGACTGGACTGACTGGATCTGGATCTGGACTGGATCTGGACTGGACCTGGACTGACCTGACTGGATCTGGACTGACTTGACTGGACTGACCTGGACTGGACTGACTGGATCTGGACTGGATCTGGACTGATCTGGACTGACCTGGATCGATCTGGACTGATCTGGACTCGGATCTGGACTGACCTGGACTGGATCTGATCTGACCTGGACTGGATCTGGACTGGATCGACCGGATCTGGACTGACCTGGACTGACCTGATCTGGATCTGACTGGATCTGGACTGACCTGGACTGACTGGACTGACCTGACTGGATCTGATCTTGACCGATCTGGATCGACTGACCTGGGGCTGGACTGGACTTGGACTGACCTGGACTGATCTGGACTGGATCTGGACTGGATCTGGACTGACCTGACTGGATCGACTGGACCTGGACTGGATCTGGACTGGATCTGGACTGGATCTGGACTGGATCTGGATCTGACCTGACTGGATCGACCTGGATCTGGATCTGACTGACCTGGGATCTGGACTGGATCTGACTGATCTGACTGGATCTGGACCGATCTGACTGACTGGACTGGATCTGGACTGGATCTGACTGGACTGGACTGATCTGGACTGACTCTGGACTGATCTGACTGGATCTGACCGACTGGATCTGACTTGGACTGACTTGGACTGACTCCTGACTGACTGGACTGACTGGATCGACTGGATCTGGACTGACCTGGACTTGATCTGGGATTGACTGGATCTTGGACTGACTTGGATCTGGACTGGATCGGGACTGGACCTGACTGGATCTGACTGACTCTGGACTGGATCTGGACTGACCTGACCGACCTGGACTGGACTGACTGGATCTGGACTGGATCTGGATCTGGACCGATCTGACTGGACTGACCTGACTGACTTGACCGATCTGGACTGACCTGGACCGACCTGACTGACCTGACTGGATCTGGACTGACCTGGACCGATCTGACCGGATCTGGACTGGATGACTGGATCTGACTGACTTGACCTGACTGGATCTGATCTGGACCGATCTGGACTGACCTGGACTGATCTGGACTGACCTGGACTGGATCTGATCTGATCTTGACTGGACCTGGACTGGATCTGGACTGGACTCTGACTGACCGGATCTGGACTGGATCTGGACTGATTTGGACTGATCTTGGACTGGATTTGACTGGACTGGATTCTGGACTGGACTGACCTGGATTGACTTGGACTGGATCTGGACTGACTGATCGGATTTGACCTGACTGACTTGGATTGATTGACTGATCTGGACTGATCGACTGGATCTGGACTGACCTGGACTGGATCTGACTGATCTGGATTGACTGACTGGATTTGACTGACTGACTGGATCGACTGGATCTGACTGGATCTGACTGGATCTGGACTGGATCTGACTCGACTTTGACTGGATTTGGATTGATCTGGATTGATTTGGACTGGATTTGGACTGATTGATTGGATTGATTGGATTTGGACTGGATTTGATTGATCTTGACTGATTTAGATCTGGACTGGATTTAGATTGAATTGGATTTATTTGATTGGATTTGGATTGGATTTGGATTGGATTTCGAATGGATTTGGATTTGGATTGGATTTAGATTGAATTTGGATTGGATTTAGATTGGATTTGGATTTTATTTGGATTGGATTTGGATTGGATTTGGATTGGATTTGGATTGGATTTCGAATGGATTTGGATTTGGATTGGATTTAGATTGGATTTGGATTGGATTTGGATTTTATTTGGATTGGATTTGTATTGGATTTGGATTCGATTTGGATTGGATTTGGATTGGATTTGGATTGGATTTGGATTGGACTTGGATTGGATTTCCCGGATTCCCGGTGCCGGTCTAGGCAATTTTGTGATTGGAAATTGTCTCGACTTCCCTGGGCATAAAAGTATCATCGTGCTAGCCTCATGATATACGAATGCAAAAATGGTAACCTGGCTTAGAAACCTCGCAGTTAATAACTGTGGAAGTGCTTAATGAACACTAAGCTGCGAGGCGGCTCTGTCCCAGTGTGGGGATGTAATGCCAATAAGAAGAAGAAAAAGAAGAAGATCTTCCGTCCCATGTTCAGTGGACTGCGTAATGTTCAATATGTAATGCTGATAATGCAATTTCCGAAATAATAACTAGTTGTGATGTCAGCTGGAATGGAACATCTGGCACTATCGGCGTATAAGATTTTTACATGAGTTGCTTATTATGTAGGAACACAAATGATTTTTTTTTATCTAAACGTAATCTCCGAATGATATTTCAAGCCTACTTATAAAACAGCAATCCAAAATTGATACAATAGGCACCATCTGTTTTCTTTTCGGCATTCATCTACTTCCCGGATGACACCCGCCAAGACATCTTGCCTTCATCGAACAGCCTTCTAATCGCTAACCAAACAATCAATTCAGAACCAATCCGCAACCAAAACAATCAGCCTCGAGAAGCACCTTTCCTCGGAGGATCTTTTGTGCACTGGCAAAAAAAAAAGCATACTGCACTGCGTTCGCCGGTGAATGCAAAACTGCCGAAAAGGACCAAGGCGAGACGAGAAAAGAAAGATAGAAGAAAAACGAATCCCACACACAAACGAGAGGAAAAATCCAATTACAATACTCCATTATGAATGCCAATCAATCCATCCAGATACACCCATCCGAAGCCAACCAACCAACAACCTGGAGGCGCACTCGTCGTCGTCGTCGTCATCGGCGCTGGAATCGGCATCATGTTGAGATATTGAATGCTCACCCAAAAACGAGCGCCAAAAATAGATCGATAATGTTATTATTCGCAACGTGCACGCGAACAGCAGCAGTTGCTCTCTGTGCTGGCGCTTCTACTTGCCCTCGTCAGAATTGGCTCACCTCAGCCGGTGCGCGGATCCGGAGGATTTTTCAGCACCGCGAACCTAAACTGGCAGCCGAGGCTGTTGCACTTTTTATTCCGGGATAGGAACCAGGGGCTCCCGAACGGAATCGCGCAATTTCAGCATATGCTGTACCGACTCCAACCTTACAGCATCCATTAGATAACCTTTTATATCTTTTGTAGATCACGCTCGGGAGTTTTGCTTGATTAGGAAGGATTTTGGGATATTTAAAAAATTGTATTGATCTGCAAACCGTCATATACATATTGCGATATGAGATGTTTCGTCTCGATATTTGGGAGCCCTTTGATCGAACGTTTGCGCATTTTACCACTATGTTTGGGTACGTATAGTTTGTTGCAGCAGTCATTCGACAGACACAAAAATACAACCCGATAGAGCGCCAGACAATAAGATAGAAAAAGGATTGGCCTCGTTATGCACTCATTCGGTATTCGATGGATAGGTGGATTGGTCGGATAGATGGATGACGGGCTCCTGGCTGCAATTTTAGGCACATCAAGCGTTGAAAGCTGGCGAAGCTATCGCATTACATTGATGACGGTGAACGACGACGGAACGGATACACATTCAGGTGGTTCGCGGTTCCTATTTTTTGAAACCGGAATGGCCAAAATAAGGGAGGAACGAAGATGTATGGGCGGCAGTAGATAGCAACTATCGGGTGCTTTTTGGAAATTTTGATTCCTTTTATACGAACCCACTGACTGGGTTTACCGTGAAGTCAATTTGGTTACTGTCGAATGCATCTGGCATGTCAATTCTTGCCAACTATCAGTGGAACGTTTGCCTACATGTGACAGTGGCATGATATCATGGGAATTGTGCTATGGCAAATAAAATCACAGTAACTGTTGCCATATACAATTTTCAAAGAAATGGTCACATACAAAGTTTTTATGACTGTATTCTTCAACGTATCTGCAGCGAACTTAGCATTAGCATTAGCATTGAGCAATTCGCACAAATTCGTAGGTGGTACAAGCCAAGACTATTGTATAAGAGTAGAATCACTTTCATCCGTTACCACAGATATTGATTTGGGACTATTCATTATCTCTTAGATGCAAGCAATGCACTGTCCAATAGTCGAGATCTGTCCTGGCCACGTCCTTGCGAATGCTGAGGAAGGGGAAGGATGATTAGTTGGACACCTACTTAAGAAAGATGCAGAGAACTCTACGACCTCTCATAGGTGCCACAGGAGGTTTTGGGATTGTGTGAAAGGTTATAACAGTAGGAATCGTTTTGGTAGGACGTGAAACACAGAAAGACCTAAGATAGAAATACAAAGTAGGAAAAGGACGAGCCTGGAATTGAACGACCTCCTGCTTATAAGGCAGAAGCGGTAGCCTCTAGATTACCGAACTCGACTATTGCATTATTTTTCTATTTCACATAAGCCTAAACTTAGTATGTAATGGTGGTAATGAAATCAAGAGAACTCAAATGAAGCAAATAGCAAGTTGTATTCAAATTGTTATATGCCCACCAAATACATTAATTTGTATATTTTCAACCCGAACGGGTTCTCGAGAAGTCCTTCGACAGAACTGGGAATCGAGCCAGTCACATCACACATTACACAGGTCTCATTTTATGGACATGGCCATATCGATTCCCGGGTTAAATAAATGCTTTAAAAAGGTTTCAATAAATAAATAATCTGAAAATACTTCGTAAAGTTTGCATATGCCAAGTAAAACATGAAATTTATGTAATTGACGGGGCTTAGCAATTGCAAGGTTTCTTGTTTGCAATATTCCTGCACCCCTTTGTCAAATTTTCACAACATCGCAGCGGCTCTCAAAATGCTCACCACCAAATGAAAATAAGGAAACACCATCGACAATGCACCAGCGAACCCCTTGACAACCCCGTTTAAACCAGGCGTTGACAAATTTTGCATCCCTTCCCACCCGGTTGCCCGGATCAGGATTCATTAGAAATTATTTATCGCCTATAGCCCCGTTTCAGATTTCCCCTGCCTTGCGCCTGTAATCGCCGAAGTCATATGTTTCACCCCATGTTGCCGCTCTCATTCATCGAAACTGATGTCTATAACCATGCGACGACGGCGGCGCGTCCCGTACGGATCGAAAACTCATTCATTTCCCATCCAGCACCTGGCAGAAAAGGGGGAAAACGATCGTAAACAATGTGCAAAATTCATCGTGCTTGTGAACTGCATCGTCGTTTTTTTGTCGCGTCGTCGGCTGTGCGTGTGTCCTTAACCTTCCGATCAGCCGGAGCCCTTTTTATTATATGGGCTCGAAGGACTATTTAGGAATGCCGAAGTGTGCCTCTGCAAGCAGCTAGCAAAAACGGAATCACAAGAAATTTAATCCCAGCCTGGTCGGATTTAATTTCATATGTGCCCTTGCAAAATAAACCTAATCGGGTGCTTGCGTTACCTGTCTTGTTCTTTTGACAAGAGAGTTTTTATACGAATCGAAAATAAGGAAATAATGAAAAGAACTCACTTCTATCCAAGTTTTGCGGAAGAAAGCACCTTGAAAGCTATAAACATTTGTTTGCTCTTTTTGTTACTTTTGTTTTTTGCCTTTCTCGTACAACAAAGTTGTACCTGAAAGGCTTTCATTTCACTCCCAAAACGTACTTTTTATAGAGCGCTTGTAGGCCCATAGTATTATATACCATTCGATTCAGCTCGACAAACTGAGCAAATGTCTGTCTGTCCGTGTGTGTGTCCGTGTGTGTGTGTGTGCGTATGTGTGTGCACATTGAAACATTAGACAATTTTTCTAGTACTAAACCTGAATCGATTTTGCTACAACAAGTTGCATTCGATGGGGAATGTTTTCTTCTTGTTCGCTATTGAATTTCATAATGATGGCACGTCTCAAAAAATAGTAAATATTCAAAGAGTTATGAGACATCATTATTTCGTAACAAATAAGCTATCGATTTTCTAGGTTATGTTCTCCCAAGACACAATTTATTCGAAACCGGCACACTGACAGCATAGAATACACAGCTTACACGGAAGAAAAAAAAACTTCACAAAGAAACATAGAAACCCATTAATGAGTTAAAAAGTACCTATTTTAAGATTTCATGTATACACTGAAAATTCTAGTTTATTTTTTCAAAATGACCTAAGAAACATATTTTCATGAATGAATTTTAATATTGCGATCAGCAGACCAATATGATAGCTTTTGATTGCGGTACACAAATTAATTCATGAAAAAAAGGTGACATACACGTAAAAAAATAACCTTATATGTTATGGCAAAAAACCATTCGAAACTACTTATACTCTTCATTATGCAACCTAATGAATAATCCCATATCAAAAAGCTAATAACATTCATAAGCTAATGAAAAGTATAAGTTTCCGAATGTATGTGACTAATGCGATGTATAAGTTTTTTCTTATACATGTCATTGAGCGCCTGCTTTGGCAAAAAAGTATTAGAAATATTAATAATAAACAACATTAATTTTTTTTACGTGTATGTTCTTTTTAAAAGTTAAGCGTCATTTCTGCCATTTCTTTCCCCTACACGGTTAGATGACTTTACCCATTAATGGGTAAAGTCATCTAACCGTGTATGGGCCGATGTGAGCAGTGAGAAGTGAAAAGTGAGACGTGAGAAGTGCGAAGTGAGGAGTGAAAAGTAAGAAGTAAGAAATGAAAAATGAGAAATGAAAAATCACCAGATGATCCGAAATGAAAACAAAAATGTTTTTCCAAATTTAATCTAGACTATCCTTTGAAAAGAGCTGAAATTTTTTTGCTAACATTTTCAAATGGATGTAATAGAAAAAACGACGCATCCCACAAAAAGTGTTGTATGGGTGACCATCGCAAAATCAGTCAAAATTTCTAGTGAAAATATCGGAAACAATCCAAATTGAGCCCTACACTGAAAAAATCAGTTTAAAAGTTTTAAAGTCGATTTGCGAAAAAATGCTCTTTTTATTTAAATGAAATTTTGTCTCAAGATAGGTGATTATGTTCCTACCAACCGTCCATACATCGCAAGCTGGGCACTCTTAAGGAAAAAGTTTTCTAATAAAAAATTTTTTCTTGTCGGAATTATTTTCAGTGTATTTTCATCTGAAACTAAACCAATGAAAGCCATCGTTATAGAACCCCAAGCAAATCTATTTTTATGATACATTGTCTAATTTAGTCACTAAATATAGTTTGTTTTTAAATTAAGAGTAATATTAAAAAGGGGTTTATATCTTCAAAAAAATATTATATTCCATTATTAGCTTCTTTAGTTGCGACCAGTTACGACCAGAACATTGTACTCTGCCTGACTGTACAGGAAAAATTAATATGAGTATATATGTATACATATGTTAAATTCACCCCTTAAAGACACTGAAAAAATCAATTCCGTCAAGAAAAAGTTTTTGTTAGAAAAACTTTTTTCCCTTAAAAGTGCCCGGCTTGCGATGTATGGACGGTTGGTAGGGAATATAATCACCTATCTTGAGACAAAATTTCTTCCAAATCAAAAGAGCGTTTTTTGCAAATTGACTTTTATTTTTTAAATTGATTTTTTTAGTGTAGGGTTCTATTTAGAGTTTTTCAAAGTTTTTATTAGAAAGTTTGAATGATTTTGCGACAGTCACCCATACAACACTTTTTTGTAGGAAGCGTCGTTTATCGATTATATCCATTTGAAAAAATCATTAAAAACAAGTTTGACCCTTTTCAAAAGATAGTCTGCATCAGATTTGGAAAACCTAAGTATGCACTTTTCTTTTTACAGCACCTTTTAAGTATTGACCAATAAATTGACGAAAAGTCAACTTAACAATAAGAACACTTGCAAGTTCCCAAAAAGTCCTATTTGGCTTCATGCATTTCTATTACATTTCTCGCATAACTTTTCAAAAGGACCTAAGTAACATTTTTTCATGATTCTCGCTTAACTTTTCAAAAGCATTTAGTAACATTTTTTCATGAATTAATTTGAATACTGCAATCAATAGTTTTCATGTTGTTCTGTTGATTGCAGTACTCAAATTAATTCATTAAAAAATGTTACTAATACTTTGAAAAGTTATGCGAGATTTATAGTACAGCAAAAAGCCATCTAGTAGAAAATCTAGATGGATTATTCCATTGCTGACAAACGTTCATTTCGAACCAAACACCGCAAGTTGCTGGTTGATTTTTTTGTCATATACTCTGTCTCGCTCAAACCAACAGCGAATAATCTAACGACTACTTTCACGAACACTTTATTTAAGGACCAGCCACTTTAACCGACCGTGTCCATTTAGCATGGTGTTGAATATAATCTGTAGATTAAAAAAAACAGTTTAATAAAGTAAAAAAAAACTCAGCAAGTAACCGCACAATATTGAGTAAAACAAATTAAGTGTGTAGCATTTCCACATTCAATGAATAAATTTCGCACCGTGTATACTGACAGCATTAAAGTTTGTGTTGCTTCTTTCGTGCTTTATTGATGATGCTAACCTCTCAAGCAAAGCTTTCCAAAGCTTCAAATGTGGAACACGAAAACTAACACACGCGCTATAGAGACCGAAGCCGATGACTTTATCCAAAAGATATTTTAGTTACCTTCTTTGACATTTAGCTCCCCTATCCTCGCCAGCAAAAGATGTTCCGGACAGCGACGACAGCGACAATCTTTATCTATAGTATCTAAAATATCTTTTCTTTATCCGCTCGCATCAACACAGTTGTAAAAATTTCATCGTTGGAAATAAAAATCGCATTCGTACATGCTTTCTCGTGCGCTCGTTACGTTTGCTGCCATTTTTTTCCTGCTTTGGAAGGAAAGAAGAGGCGTGTCATTGAGGCTAACTGCTTATTGGGTTGGGTGGTTTGGGTGGAATGATGGTGTAGTTTGGGCATTTGGGTGATTTGAACATAACGTTCGTTTTCATACACCTCATTATTTCCATATTATGCGGCTTTTTCCATTGATATTTATGTGACTTGTGTTGTTAATTTTCACAAATGTACTTGTACAATTATTACAAAAAAGGCATGCAAAATCAATGTATGACATACAACTAGTTTTATTGAACTTTAATATTACATTGGTGAAAAAACACTACGTGGGAATCGGCCCTAAAACAATTGTAGACGCGCTGTCTGGACAGTTAATCCATATTGTATTTTATAATGTATTTTTTAAAACGTGCCGCTGCGCTGTACAATAATTAACTATTTACCCACGATCGCATATTTGTAACATATGCATTTTTTCCTTTCTCGTACAACAAAGTTGTACCGAAAGGCTATATGATTGCTCCAAAAAAACTTTTGATAGAAGGCCCGGAGACCCATAGTGTTATATACCGATCTACTCAGCTCGACAAACTGAGGTGACGTCTGTTTTTTTTGTGTATGTATGTGTATGTGTACAAATTTTGTAGACACACGTTTTAGAACTTAGAATTATCCGATTTACTCGCAACAAGTTGCATTCGACAGGGAATTGTTTGCTATTGAAAATGGGCCCGATCATTGCTTTTCGGAATTATTGAAAAATCATTGTTTTTTCCCACAGGTCCCCCTTGGAAAAAAAATCAAAAAACAATTGTTTTTGAATGGTGGCGAGGCAAAAATATTAAAAATGATCGAAAAAATGTGATCCATTCACCCAAAGAGCTTTTTTGACCTTTTTAAAGTGATTTTTTCAATATATTTTATAATGCACGAGAAAGGCATCATCACTGCTAGGTGGATTTATCTGGTTTTTGGCTATATGATTACTTCAGAAACAAACTGTTCATATGAGGTCCGGAGGCTCACATCAAAGTAACAATTGCAGTGCTATCTGTATTTGTTTCAGCTATACTATAGAAATAAATAATATATATCTGCCTCTTTTTAACAACCTTACAGATGCTTTATAAAATTTGGCAGATTTCCGGAAGAGTTTAATACAATCATTGTAATGGAATCTTACATTTTTGTATTATTTTAATACAGTATTTAGCTCTTTTTTATAGAGGGATGAAGGCAAATCTGCGGAAGGTTACTTGAGTTACCCTTTCTACTAAAACCCTGGTTCCCCCAGGAACTGCCAGCATTACTTCTGGGAGATATGCAGTACTTAATGTACTCGCTCATTCACCCTCACGCTTAAAATGACTTACATATTTTTGTGTTCCGTTCACACAAAACGGACCTCTCCTGGAACAACTCATATTATGAGTAATAAGGACGTTACTCATTTTTGTGTAACCGATGGCCGATGATTTTCGGTGAGTTCATTTTACACAGCGAGAGAGCAGTCGGAAATCGAACCTAACCTCAATTGTATGTTTTTAAATTGATGTTAAAGTAAGCCAACCTTTCCATACTTATTTGGAGGCTTCTCCAATCGTTTCAATCACCAAAACAAAGTGCGATGATTGTATTCGCACATTTTTTTTGTTTCGCCATCAAAGCAAAAGGAAAAACCTCCGAAAAAGTACCATTTCTTGAGGCACATTCTGCACACGTTCGCCATCATAGCAACCCGAAGGGACTTTGACAGTTTGAGGCTTACTCACTTACACATATCATGCACATGTGAGACAGTACACAGCGACTGCTTGTGTTTCACACAAAATTTTCACTCATAGTAAGAGTTGGCCAAGGCCTCGCCTTGATGTGTGAAAGCTATTCATGCAATGTGTACTTGACTTTAAGCATGCTCACACAGGCACTCATCCCGTATGAGGCTTACGCACCATGTGAGTCTTGGGCTGCGAAATGGTGAGTTGACATCTGGGTATGAGCGACCTACACAGCTCTGGTCCTCACAAGTTCCAATCTCACGCTTCCCCGGGTCTTCCGATGACAATTGACCGCCAGCTAAGGGTTGCGTACTTAGCTGGTAGTGCAGCCTGGGCATTGTGGTCCTTCTGACACCAGCTAGAGTGAGTGGGTGCGACCAACGGAACCATCGTCCCTAACCCCTAATCCCAAGGCATTAAGCGACCCGTACCGAGGGGATGCATGGCCAGGGGGTGAAATAATAAGTTAGGCCTTTAACGGAGCCTGTGGGGGTACCTGGGCACCCTCCACAGTAATTGTCCCTTACCGCGTCATGCTGGGCTCTGGCGTGGTTGACCTCTTTTCCCGAGCAACTCGTGGGACCAAAATGGAAAACCAAGTCAATTCTCCAATTAGTGGTAGTAGTGTAGGCGACAACCCCTTCGCAAGAGGTGGGTTGTTCAGGTCTCCGCCTAGGAGGCCAGAGGCAATATTCGGCAGCTCAGTGCGCAGCACCAGCATGGGTCACTTAACCATCTCCCAGGCTCCGCCGGTAGAGGTTATAGACGGCCCATGGCTTGTGAAAGCGATGAACCGCAAACGCGATGAGCTTTCGGCCTTCGAGGTGGCGACGGAACAGCTGGACGCCATCATCGACTTTGCGTCATCGAAGCATAATATCAGTAAGGAACTCAAGAGGAGCTTGCTGAAACTTCGAAAGTCGATGTTGGACGCCAAGCTGGAAACGGCGGTCGGGACGGCCAAGTGCGAACCCGTGAAATCTGTGGAGTCAAGGTCTACCCAGACTGAGGCCCAAGAATTCGCGGATTTGGGCAAGGTCGAATCGACCGAGGGCGTGCCAGCGAAGACGGTGGTGCCAAAGTCTACCCAGACTGAGACTCAAGTATTCGCGGGCACGTCGGGGGTGACTGCTCCAACGGAGAGACAGTCTTCAGGGGATGAGCTCCCTGGGGACCGCTCCAAAACGCGGTGGGTTACTACCCCGAACAAGGGTAGTGGGGCTGGGAAGCTGAACCCCGGCCAGGTACCTCCAAAACCGGGGGAGGTCCTGGAAAGGTCCGTCCAACCAGGAATGACGGTGGTAAGGGGTTACGGCAGGCTAAGAGCTCTCAGCCGCCCCGGACCAGGGAAATAGAGGGGGATGACGCCTTCTGAACCCTGGTCAAGAACAAGAGGAAACCGAAGACGTCAAGGGCCGAAAAGAAGGCCCAGGCGAATGAGGGTAGCAAGAAGTCTAGGGTAGGCGCCAATCACTCCAGGGGCGATGCCCTAGTCATCAAAACGGACGAGGCTAAGTACTCGGACGTCTTGAACTCGGACGTCGAACAGCAAGCACCCCATAGGGGGTTCGAAGTGCCTGGCGTTTAAGCGTGCTGCAAAATCACAGTGCAGGTAACGCAGTTGAACCTGAACCACTGTGATGCAGCCCAGCAACTGCTGTGTCAGACAGTTGCTGAATGGGGGATGGATATCGTCATCATAGCAGATCCTTACAGGGTACCCGCCAGGAACGGTAATTGGGTCCCCGATGGGTCTAAAATGGCGGCGATATGGACAACGGGGAAATACCCAGTCCAAGAGTTGGTGTCTTCGACACACGAGGGCTTCGTCATTGCCAAAATCAACGGGGTCTTCTTCTGCAGCTGCTGTGCGCCTCCTCGATGGTCGATCGAGCAGTTCGGCCGAATGCTAGATTGTTTGACGGCTAACTTGATGGGGCGTAGGCCGGTGGTGATAGCGGGGGACTTCAACGCTTGAGCCGTGGAATGGAGAAGCCGATCCACGAATCAACGGAGACAAAATCCTGGAATCACTGGCCATGTTGGATGTGGACTTGGCTAATGTCGGTACCAAAAGTACGATTATCGACGTTACGTTCTGGAGCCCTGGCCAAACGAGTAGTTCGAACTGGAGGGTAGATGATGGCTACACTCACAGCGACCACCTGGCGGTTCGCTACAGTATCGACTATACGACCAGCATTCAGTGGACGGAAGAAGGGGCGAGGTCTAGCCCTCGTATGTGGAAGACATCATACTTCGACGACGAGGTGTTTAAGGAAGCGCTCCGCCGCGAGCACAATACTCTCGGTCTGAGCGGCGAGCAGCTGGTAACAGTACTCTCGCGTGCATGCGATGCCACCATGCCTAGGAAAGTCCACCCTAGGAATGGGAGACCACCGGCTTACTGGTGGACTCAAGCAATTGCGAACCTACGCCGCGCCTGCCTACGGGCACCAAGGGGGATGCAGTGAGCACGTTCAGAAGAGGAGCGTGTTGAACGACGATTGGCGTTCGTGGCTGCTAAAGTCGCTCTAAAGACTGAGATTAGATCAAGCAAAAAAACTTCGAGGGCTTGTGTCAAAGTGCCAACGCGAATCCATGGGGTGACTCTTATAGGGTCGTAGTGGCCAAGACACGTGGGGCGATGGCCCCTACAGAGCGGTCTCCAGAGATGCTGGAGAGGATCACCGCGGGGCTCTTCCCACGTCACGACCCAAGTCCCTGGCCTCCCTTTGTGGAGCTACCAGGGGCCAGGGTGGCCGACGAGGGAAGAGTAACTGTGGCGGAACTTGCGGGGATTGCATAGTCCCTCAGTGTAGGTAAGGCGCCAGGACCGGATGGTATTCCGAACCTGGCCATCAAAGCGGCCATTGCTGAGGCTCCCGAGATGTTCAGATCTGTCATGCAGAGATGCCTGGACGAGGGAGTCTTTCCTGAAGCATGGAAAAGGCAGAGCTTGGTCCTATTGCCAAAGGCGGAAAAACCACCGTGGGATCCGTCGGCATATAGACCAATATGCCTGCTTGATACAGCGGGGAAGGTGCTGGATAATATTATCCGGTCCGGTGCAGATGGTCTATCGAGTAACCAGTTTGGCTTCCGAAAGGGTAAGTCGACAGTAGACGCTATCCTGTCGGTTACCAAATCCGCGGAGATAGCTATCCAGCGCACAGTGTGCAAATTCGAGTCAAAAAACGGACGCAATTCAACCACGGTATGTACATATCTGGAGATTACCTTAAAAAATCACAAAAATCCAAATAATCTGATGGTGCCGACCCCTTTACCGTTAGAATACTGGAAGTGTCCTATTTTGTCCAATTTCCCCTACAAATAGAGGATTTTGCTAATGCATATGTTCACATCAATCGAAAAGACAGGGAAAACCTTGACTTGCGTTATGGAAATATCATAATAGGCCTCCCATATATTTTTGAACACGGATAAGTGTCTCATTTTGTCTAATACCCCCTATAAAATGCTTCAGATGATACACATTTAAGATTCGAGGAGATCATCAAATGAGTTACTGTCAGTTACGGAATTCAGGACGATCAAATAGTGTTATTCTCGGACAATTCACTGGGAATATGTTTAGTGTCTCTTTTTGTCTGATGCCCCCTATAATTTAAAAATATTTTCAAAAGTATAACATCAAATCAATTTTCATTTTAGGAAAATGTACTAAGATCCTTGAAGACTATTATAGGTATATCAAAAGGCTATTCCTTTTTTGCATGGTCCCTTTAGTGTCTAATTTTGCCCAATATCCCTTATACGTTGAACCGTTTTTATTCAATTTATCAGAACACACAAATTGAAAGCTCGGGAAAATTTTGTGAAAATCGGCGAATTATCTGGACAATGAAATGTGACTTTTCCTAGGGGGTTGAATAGTGTCTGATTTTGCCAAATATCCCCTATAGTTAAATGAAATTTTAAAATCAGCTAGAGCAAATCAATTAATGACTCTGAAAATTAATTAGCATCCTTGCTTACTTAGTAGACATATTAAAGAGAGGGTTTTTTTTCTGTGTCTGTCTCATTCTGTCTAATACCCCCTATACATTGAAATCCTTTTAATGCACAAAAAAATCAATTAAAGTTCGAGAGAATTTAGTGAATTGTGCTAATTTTAGCAAATCACTTGAATAATAAAATAAGGCCTTAGCCTCGGCCTTAGCTAATTAAAAGGGAGCTGAGTAATGTCTTATTTAGGTCAATATCCCCTATATTTAAATGAAGTTCCAATGTATAGTAGAGCAAATCTATAAATAACTTAGAAAACCATGTCAAGATCCTTGCGTATTATAGTGGACATATTGAAGAAAGGTTGATTTTCTTAAGGTGCACTTACGAACATACGAACACACAAATCAAAATAACTAAATAATTTTGTGAAAATCAGCGAATGGGGGTGGTTTTGGACATAAAAACCCCCCGAGACAAAATTTTTAGTAGATATTTTTTTTCGAACCTTCTCGAATTAAAAAAAAATTTCAGAAACCCCCCCCCTGACCAATTTTCTGGCTCCGCCACTGATCTGGACAATAAAATATTCTTCTTTGTGTTTCTGATGGAAGTTCTGATGAGAGATATGAGAGCAATAAAAGGGAATAAAATGTGGTTCTTCTCATTAATTTGTTTAGCAGTTTTGTGGCAGGTTTTGTCAAATACTTTTTTTTTATTTTTTTATGTAATAAACTAAACATATCAGATCACTATGAATTTGAGTTATTTCTTTTTTTTTTTATTAATTTGTTTATTTGATAGGCTCAGTCGTGTAAAGGAAACACTTTGCGGAGCCAAAAGCATTATTGTTTGGTTAACAATATTGAAATTACATGAAATTTGATAACCTAATTTATTACAATGTAATATAAAACTAATCATGATAAAATTGCAATTGTTCTATCGGCCTACCGATTGCCGCTGCTATTCTGTGTTTGTCTTCCTCAATCAGTGCCTTCCGTTCATCTTCATCATCGAGCCAGTGATAAGTTGCTACTCTGTATTTATTCTTCCCTGGAGAATTTTCTGGTACTGTAATCAGGCTACCGTCACTTTCGCTTGAAACTGAGTTTTGATCGTTTTGATTGTTCCGTCTCTTTTGTACGTTGTTGATCACAGCGTCCGAATCCCGATCAGAATCAAGCGACCGTTGTCGTTTCGCATCCGCCTTCTTCTTTTTTTGTCTATTTTTTTCATTTTCACCACTGCTTACCAAAGCTGGTACGTCCACTGTTACAGTAGGGGAGACTGGACACACATGATCCCCACTTTTTGTTTCAGATGGTTTTCGATGTAAAATGCTTATATTTATATGATTTAAAATGGACTTGATGAACAATTTAATTAGTTATTCAAAAACATTATTTGAAGCAAATAATTTTTCATGAAAGTTATCAAAAAATCGATTTTTCCAAAAGATAGAAAATTTGACATTTTTAAAACTTGCGGGAGACTTGATCCCCATATCGGGGGGAATTGATCCCTTTATAAGCTAAACATATTTAGGTTCTTTCAAGTGTGATGAACGGCCAAATTGTTTAATTTTCAAATCCCAACAATTTTTCATAGTCTAACAACAGTCACGCAAAATTAAAAATATTGTTGGTATTAAGTAAGGCAAGTATTTTGGTTCTCGCGACTACCATGATGCTTCCAAGAGGATCTCTCTGTGAGGCTGATACAGTTATGATACCAAAACTGGATGATCGATACATGAATATTAGATATATGTATCTTTATTGTTTTAAAATTTAATTATCCTGTTTCTCATTTTGAAAATCAGCCGCACTTCAAAACCCATGGCTAGTGCTAAATATTCCAGAGTGCCTATTTCGGAACCAACAAAAAAGGTCTGTAAGACCGCATCGTGCTTTCGTGCTGTGCGGTTCTTTCTCTCTTTGCGGAAGGAAGTTTTTAATACTACCCGAAGCTATTTTAATTTCAACGGTGCTTCTTAGCGCTATTTGTACCCACTGATCCCGTTACGATCTTTGCAAGGACCCGTGCCTTCGTTTTACGTTGGACCCGTTTGCGGAAGTAAAATTCCGGCAAGCGGTGGTAATCCTGCAGGGACACCGTTCTGGGAAAAAACCTCTTAGAAGGTCACGTCTCCACGCTCAGCCATGAGCATTAATAAAAACAAGAGGAAGGGGGAGTCTCTGAATTCTCCACTTCCTTCAAAGAAACAAGGTTTCAAGACCGTCCTGCCAAAGCGCGGAAAAAATAGAAGGAAGCTGGAGAATTCAGATATTCCTTCTAACTCTAATATCGGACATAATTCTTCTCCAATCGAACTGAGCAATCAGTTCGATTTGATTAATGATGAAATTGAGCAAATCGAATATACCTCTAGCCCAGGTGATTCGATTCATGCGAAAAAGCAAAGGATTCCGCCAATTGTGGTATCTGTTGCCGAGTTTTCTGGCTTCCGGAATGAGATTTTGAGTAACCTTCAGGGGATCAAGGTTTCATTTCAGATTGCTAGGAAGGGTGACTGCCGCGTTTTGCCGGGATCCTTTGACGATCGCAAACGTCTTCTTCAGTATTTAACTGAGAAGCGCCATAAATTCTTCACATACGACGACAAAACTGAGCGATTGTTCAAAGTCGTCTTGAAAGGTCTCCCCAGTGATGATAAATCACTGGATGAGATTAAAATTGAAATTTCTCAATTACTTGGATTTTCACCAGTCCAAGTAATTAAGATGAAAAAGAAATCCCACTCCGGTACTTCCCAGAGGGCATTTCTCAAGAATTTTATTTAGTTCATTTTAACAAAGTGAACTAAATAATATGAAAAGTTTGGAAAAGGCCTGTATTATGTCTCATGTCCGTGTTACATGGGAACATTTCCGCAGGCCTGGAAATTTCCAAACCCCACCCAGTGCCGTAAGTGCCAAAAGTGGGGTCATGGAACCAAACATTGTCACATGGATGCTAAATGCATGATTTGTGGTCGAACCTCTCACGCCAAGGACGCATGTCCTGTGAGAGAAGATTCCAATAAATTTAAATGTGCAAATTGTGGGGCAATCATAAATCCAATTTCTGGGAATGCCCTTCACGCAAAAAGTTTTGAATTCCCGTGCAAAATTGATGACGGAAATTCCAATCGAATCACAGATTCGACGGTAGAAATTTTTCAAACGCTCAAATTCCGAAACCGGTTACCGGTCGAGCAATTCATACCCACCACAATTCACAAACAAATTTTGCCGCTCGTCAACGGGTAGCAAGCACTTCAGTAAATTCCAATTTTCCAATGTACCTACGTATGCAAACATCGCTGCTGGTAGACAAAATTCTCTTCTCAAAATCAGGTTTATACCCATGTCCCAACGGAAAATAACGGTCATGTTGCCGATTCAGGTAACATGACTGCTTCCGATTTTGATTTTTCTTCCGACTGAACAATTGCATCACAATGTTCAAAGCAAATACCATTCCTGAAGCTGTTCAGGTTGGTATAAAGTACACACAAAAAATTGTTATCGGACTCCGTTTCAATGGATCCAAATAATTGTGTGAAAGTTCTAAATTGGAATGCCCGCTCTCTAAAGGGTAAGGAAGATGAATTATTCAACTTCCTTTCAGTTCATAATGTGCATATTGCCATTATAACTGAAACGTATTTAAAACCAGGACTCTCCATTAAAAGAGATCCAAACTATTTTATCTACAGGAATGATCGTCTTGACAGCGCCTGTGGTGGGGTCGCCATTGTCATTAATAGACGTATCAAACATAAATTATTTTCTTCGTTTGAAACCAAAGTTTTTGAAACCTTGGGAGTTTCTGTTGAAACAAATTTTGGACAATTTTTCTTCATTGCAGCCTACTTGCCTTTTCAATGCAATGGGCAGCAAAAGAATTTGTTGAAAGCTGATCTTCAAATTCTGACTCGCAACAAATCAAAATTCTTCGTAATTGGTGACTTCAATGCCAAACACCGTTCATGGAATAATGCTCAAAGCAATACCAATGGTAAAATTTTATTTGAAGATTGTTCTGCGGGATATTATACTATTCAATATCCCAATGGACCAACTTGTTTTTCTTCCAGTCGAAATCCTTCTACAATTGATTTAGTTTTAACGGATTCAAGTCAGCTGTGTGGCCGATTGGTAACTCATGCTGACTTTGACTCTGATCACCTTCCAGTGACATTTGAAATCTCACAAGAAGCCATTTATAATCCAATCAGCTCTACTTTTAATTATCATAGAGCTGATTGGGATTTATCAAAACGTATATCGATAGGAATTTTGATGTTGATATTCCTCTTGATACCAAAAGTGATATTGATAATGATCTCGTATCTTTGACAAATTTAATTGTCGAAGCCAGAGGCATTACAATTCCGAAATGTGAAGTTAAATTCAACTCCATTATTATTGACGACGATCTTCAGCTACTGATCCGTCTTAAAAATGTGAGAAGAAGGCAATACCAAAGAACTCGCGATCCCGCGTTGAAAGTTATTTGGCGAGATTTGCAAAATGAAATTAAAAACGTTTCGCTATTCTGAGAAATACCAACTTTGAGAATAATGTCTCGAAGTTGGATCCCAGTTCGAAACCCTTTTGGAAATTAACAAAAATTCTTAAGAAACCTCAAAAGCCAATTCCAGCGCTTAAAGAGGGAAATAAAATTTTATTAACAAATGGCGAAAAGGCTCAAAAACTTGCTCAGCAGTTCGAGAGTGCCCATAATTTTAGTCTAGGTCTCACTAGTCCAATTGAGGATCAGGTTACACGGAGCTTCGAAGACATTCTCAATCAAGAGAATGTTTTCGACCCTTCGTTGGGAACTAATTTGGGTGAAGTGAGATCTATTACTAGAAAATTTAAAAATATGAATGCCCCTGGTGATGATGGTATTTTCTACATACTTATCAAAAAACTTCCTGAGAGTTCTTTATCCTTTTTAGTTAATTTATTTAACAAATGTTTTCAATTGGCATACTTTCCAGATAAATGGAAAACGCCAAAGTTGTTCCTATTTTGAAGCCGGACAAAAATCCAGCTGAGGCTTCTAGTTATCGCCCAATCAGTTTGCTTTCTTCAATAAGCAAACTGTTTGAAAAGATTATTTTAAATAGAATGATGGTTCATATTAATGACAATTCTATTTTTGCTGATGAGCAATTTGGTTTTCGCCATGGGCATTCAACCACTCATCAGTTATTAAGAGTAACGAACTTAATTCGGCTCAACAAATCTGAAGGATATTCGACTGGAGTTGCTCTTCTTGATATAGAGAAAGCATTTGACAGTGTTTGGCATGAAGGTTTGATTGTAAAATTGATGAATTTTAATTTTCCTCTGTACATCATTAAACTGATCCAAAATTATTTATCAGATCGCTCACTGCAGGTAAACTATCAGAATACTAAATCTGATAGGTTACCCGTAAGGGCTGGTGTCCCCCAAGGCAGCATACTGGGGCCCATATTGTATAACATTTTTACTTCTGACTTACCTGATTTACCACCAGGGTGTCAAAAATCTTTGTTTGCAGATGACACGGGCCTTTCAGCCAAAGGGCGAAGCCTTCGTGTCATTTGTAGTAGATTGCAAAAAAGTTTGGATATTTTCTCCACTTACTTACCAAAAATGGAAAATTTCCCCAGAATGCTTCCAAAACTCAGCTTATAATTTTCCCACATAAGCCGAGAGCTTCTTATTTGAAACCTTCTAGCAGACATATTTTCACTATGAATGGGGTTCCAATTAATTGGTCTAGTGAAGCTAAATATTAGGGACTTCTGCTAGATCAAAATTAACTTTTAAAAATCAACAAATATATTAAGTGTCTATATCCACTTATAAACAGAAAATCAAAACTTTGTCTTAAGAACAAACTTTTGATTTACAAATTTTTAGACCTGCCATGTTGTATGCTGTGCCAATATGGACTAGTTGCTGCAATACCACAAAGAAGGCACTCTAGAGGATTTAAAATAAAATTTTGAAAATGATTCTGAAGTTGCCTCCGTGGTATAGTACCAATGAACTTCATAGAATTTCTAATATTGAGACATTGCAACAAATGTCCAACAAAATAATTTCCAATTTTAGACAAAAATCGTTGCAATCTTCTATTGCAACGATTAACTCCTTGTACCCTTAGTATAAAATAGGTTAAGTTTAGTTTAAGTAGAAAACATTGTAATTCCTACACGGTTTAATTCAACCAGAGGAAATATCCTAACTGCCAGAGGCAATTGAAATGTATTAATAATAACTAAAAAGTAACATAGCAAATAAGGATGATAGTGTTAAGAAAACACGGAACACCTAGTCTAAGAGATGAATGCATGTATTAGATAATTAGCAAATAAAATTAGTTAAAAAAAAAAAAAAAAAAGGGTCGGTGATGCATCGCTGACGCCAGACTACTTCCAATACCACGAACGTGATCATACCAGGCTGGTGACTTCATACATCAATGTAGTACTGTCACGCATGCTTGAAACATAATATTTACGTGAATATTATAAGTACACAAATGCGATTTCTTTTAAAATACTGAATAGAAGCGGTAGGATTAGCCTATTGTTAGAAGTTTTTAGGAAGACAGACAGGAAGACTTGCGATTAAATACGATAAAAATAATGATTCTAAATAAACTTACCCTATTTAAAAGAGAAAGTACATTTGAATAGTAGATCTAACTAATTTTACATCCGATGGTATCTTGAGTATTTTCAAAACTTCATTTAATCTTAGATTGAACATTATGTTAATTAATTTACTCATCTTCTATATAATAAAAATGAAATGGTCTGTGTTCGTATCCGCATAACATGAAAATGGCTGGATGGATTTTATTCATTCCTTCAGCAGTTACATTCGTTATAGTTTCCGACGGGTTTATATAATATTTTCTCATGCGAAAATCATTTGTAAAGTTGTTTAAATCGCGAAAAACTAAAATTAGGATTCGTATGGAAATTTCCCATGGGCAGTTCACAGCGCGCATTTCCGCCCACTATGCAGGACAACGTCTGCCGGGTCGACTAGCATTTAATAAAACTAATCAAAGTTAAGTATGTTTAACTACACTTTGTTCTAGGTAATGTGATAAGGCTTTTGGCAACCTCAAATACGCGTGTGCGTGGATGATAAAATTGAAGGAAGTAAATAAATCTAAACCAGAAAATAATTATAATATATCAATTAGTTACATGTACAATAATATGCAAATGCAATGGAATACAACAAACGCCTTAATATATGCAATATCGGGATCAAGTGTGTCCAAACTGTGGGGGATCAAGTGTGTCCATGTTGAGTATTTGTCTTGTTTTATTTCTCCATTCATTTTAAAATGGAAAATAATCAATTTCAACCCATTCATCAATTCTGCAATAATAAAACTACGTCTAGTAAAAATTTGACACGTTTTGGATGGATATATTCAAAGTTATTAAACTTTTTACCTTTGCAGAAAAAAAGAATTGAGAACGCTAAAATAATAAAACCTTTCTAAAACCCATATACTTAAAGGAACTAATATGAAATGTTACTCAAATTCAATCATCTGTCTAACAGATCTGTTTATACATATCAGTGATATAACATTTTTATTAGGTTTCGAGAAAACAGGGGGGATCATGTGTCCCCGGGGATCACGTGTGTCCAGTTTCCCCTAACGGCGCCTTCCTCTGCCACTTCATCAAGTGTTTCGATTTCTAGTTCAATCGTTGATTGTTGCATTTTTGTTTCGTTTTGTTTTTTCCGAGCAATGGGACAACAGCTTTTCAAATGTTTGTCCGACTTGCAAGAGAAACATTTTAGCTTGATTCCATCGTAGAATACCCTACCTTTCCGATTTCGAATGTATAGGATATCTGGAATTTCCTCTTCTATGTCCATATAGATACCGCGTACTCCGGTTTGCATTTCAAGATGAAATTCTGGCGGAAATCGCTCCCGTACGGTACGTTTTATCTTCCCAAATTTCGATAGCGCAGATGTCAGGTCAGTGTCCGTTATTTCTGGTGGAAGGTCGAATATGCGCACATATCGAGTGTTACCCGCCACGGACATACGAACCATCGCTTTCTTCCCATTAACGTATTGGAAAGAAAGCAGTTGTTCGTTGTTGGCAATAACGAAATTCATAGCCTCTTCACTTCTAAAGCGTATGAAAACTGACTTCTCATCAGAAATCTTATACGCCGCTTCCATCGACGACAGGTCGCCGTTGATAGATTTGACGAAGCCAGCCATGTCTGCTATTGTTGGCTGAACAGCATCTCCAGGGAACACGAAGGCCAGCGTATTTTTCACCGTGACTCCACCCGACATTTTGATCGTAGAAAAATGTAATAATCTGATCAAATACGAAACCGAAAACAAGCTATCGAGTGCACAAAAGCGTGTTGTCTGATCAAAGTTTGATCGCTCACTGGAGTTATTTCTACTGGCTTATTGTAGAATATTTTATTGTCCAGATGATTCGCTGATTTTCACAAAATTCTTTAGTTATTTTGATTTGTGTGTTCGTATGCAATAAAATAATTCCTAGAAGGATATTTGTCGGAATGGGACACTGGACGGTGCACTTAAGAAAACAACCTTTCTTTAATATGTCCACTATAATACGCAAGGATCTTGATATGGTTTTCTAAGTTATTTATTGATTTGCTTTACTATATATTGGAACTTCATATAAATATAGGGGATATTGACCTAAATCAGACATTACGCAGCTCCCTGCTAATTGGCTAAGGCCTTATTTTACTATTCAAGTGATTTGCTAAAATTAGCACAATTCACTAGATTCTCTCGAACTTTAATTGATTTTTTTGTGCATTAAAAGAATTTCAATGTATAGGGGGTATAAGACAAAATGAGACACTGGACGATCCACTCTAAAAAAGGAAAAAAAAACCTCTCTTTAATATGTCCACTAAGTTAGCAAGGATGCTAATTAATTTTCAGAGTTATTAATTGATTTGCTCTAGCTGATTTTAAAATTTCATTTAACTATAGGAGAAATTTAGCAAAATCAGACACTATTCAACTCCCTAGGAAAAGTCACATTTCATTGTCCAGATAATTCGCCGATTTTCACAAAAAATTCCCGAGCTTTCAATTTGTGTGTTCTGATAAATTGAATAAAAACGGTTCAACGTATAAGGGATATTGGACAAAATTAGACACTAAAGGGACCATGCAAAAAAGGAATAGCCTTTTGATATACCTACAATAGTCTTCAAGGATCTTAGTACATTTTCCTAAAATGAAAATTGATTTGATGTAATACTTTTGAAAATATTTTTAAATTATAGGGGGCATCAGACAAAAAGAGACGCTAAATATATTCCCAGTGAATTTCCGAAATTAAAACACTATTTGATCGTCCTGAATTCCGTAACTGACAGTAACTCATTTGATGATCTCCTCGAATCTTAAATGTGTATCATCTGAAGCATTTTATAGGGGGTATTAGACAAAATGAGACACTTATCCGTGTTCAAAAATATATGGGAGGCCTATTATGATATTTCCATAACACAAGTCAAGGTTTTCCCTGTCTTTTCGATTGATGTGAACATATGCATTAGCGAAATCCTCTATTTGTAGGGGAAATTGGTCAAAATATGACACTTCCAGTATTCTAACGGCAAAGGGGTCGGCACCAACAGATTATTTGGATTTTTGTGTTTTTTTTAAGGTAATCTCCAGATATGTACATACCGTGGTTGAATTGCGTCCGTTTTTTGGCTCGAATTTGCACACTGTGCAGCCTAAGAGGAGGGGACCCAAGTAACATTTCAAGTTTTATTCCGCTCTAGGAATGGTTTTCAAGATCGAATCACAAGAACTGGCAATAAAACCCATTACTACAGGATTACCTTCTGATGACCACTATAAGAGTAAGATATGTCCAAATGGCCCTCTCTAGATTACCTCTATAAACCTCTTATAAGAGTATATAAAAGTCTGTTTCAAGCCACCCGCAAAAAAGGGAATTTGGCTGCGGCAGCTGTCAAAAATGTTGCTTTGAAAAAAGAGAAACAAAATCTTGCAAACAAATAATAATAAACTAAAGTGTTGATGAAAATCATGATGAGGATGACTACAAAGTAATACTTTTTCAAGTTTTCTTTTCCAATGCACTTTCATGAAAATGAGGTGCGCGCTCGATTTCATCGTGAAAGCTAGTGCAAAAATGAGATTAAGCACTACGCGCCCGCAAAATAATATAGTTTTGGGCAATGAATTTAAAATTATTATAACAACAATAACGTAAATCTTCACTAAATTAATTGATATTACACCCAAATTTGTTTGTTTTTTATATCTTTTACCAAAAACGTGTCTTTTACTGCGAAAACACCGTCTGATCATAAATTCCAGTGATAAATTTCACTGACTTGAAGAAGGTTCTCCATTTCCAATATGGCCATCATAGATTCCGATCAGAAAAATGTTGCTCTTATTGAACACCGTTATAAACCCTTTGCAATGTAAATATTCTTATTGGGGTTATTCATTTGACCACATTACGACCCAAAATTATGGCTTTAATCAAGGTTTGAAATTTGGACTTATTATGCTCTTCGTTACAACCGTAGAGCTGCTAACAAGAACAGTCGGCATTTGACGTTTGAAGCTTTTCGAGCAGATTTATTAGAGGTTTATTGATAGCAATAAGATCGCGAAAAAATCTGATCAACTAGTCATGGTGACTGCTGTCATAAATCCACTATAAGAATTAAATAAATCTAACAGGCATGAAAATTGTTACTTGGGGAGTTCGCTATTGTGCAGTAGTGACTCTCGACGTGAGGAATGCTTTCAATAGTGCCAGTTGGGCAGCTTGGAATTCCCGAGTACCTGTACAAGATTCTCGGAGGCTACTTCCAGAATCGAGTACTGGTATGCGACACGGAGGCGGGTCTGAAATGCGTTGACATAACCTCAGGGGTTCCGCAAGGTTCCATACTGGGTCCGGTGTTATGGAACGTCATGTACGACGGTGTCTTGAGGTTGAAGTTCCCGGTGGGCGTGGTAATCGTCGGCTTCGTTGATGATATTACGCTAGAGGTCTACGGCGAATCGATCGAAGAGGTGGAGTTGACTGTAGCCCACTCGATCGCAATTGTGGAGGAGTGGATGAATTCCAGGAAATTAGAACAGGCTCACCACAAGACTGAGGTGGTTGTTGTTTACAACCGAAAGTCGGAGCAACAAGCGGTGATAAGGGCAGGCAACTGCACGGTCACCTCTGAACGCTCCATCAAACTCTTGGGGGTAATGATCGACGATAAGCTCACCTTTGGTAGCCACGTCAATTACGCCTGCAAGCGTGCCTCCATAGCTATAGTGGCATTGTCCCGGATGATGTCTAATAGCTTTGCGGTTTATGTCAGCAAGCGCAAGCCTCTGGCTAGCGTTGCTCTGTCCATTCTGAGGTATGGGGGGCCAGCTTGGGGCACGGCCCTGCGTATTAACTGCTACAGAGCGAAATTAGAAAGTACGTACAGGCTCATGTGCCTAAGAGTTGCGAGCGCGTACCGTACCGTCTTGCACGATGCACTATGCGTCACCACCGGTATGATGCCTATTGACATCGTTATCGGTGAAGACATAGAGTACTTCGAAATGCGCGGCACGAGAGGCATCCGTAGGACTGTTAGGTTGGCCTCAATGGTCAAATGGCAGCGTGCGTGGGACAGTTCCACTAAGGGTAGATGGACACATAGGTTGATACCGATGATAGGTACGTGGGTCAAGAGGCGCTATGGGGAAATCAATTTCCACCTGACCCTGGTCCTTACAGGCCATGGTTGCTTCAGACAGTACCTACACCGGTTCGGACACTCGGCCTCGCCCGAGTGTCCGGTTTGCGCAGGTTTAGAGGAAACGGCGGAACACGTGTTGTTCGTGTGTCCGCGTTTTCGCACAATGCGTGACCACATGCTTGCCACATGTGGTCTGGACACTACCCCGGACAACCTAGTCCGGAGGATGTGTAAAGATGAAGTTGGCTGGAACGCCGTTTTATCGGCTATCGTCCAAATCGTCTCGGATTTACACAGAAGGTGGCGCGTGGACTCGAGGAATGGCTAGTTCAGGCCCAAATAAGAGGTGGTCCAAGGGTTCGGAGTCGGCTTCATGGGTAAAACCGGTGCCCTGTGGTCGAACTTGATCCTTTTATCGAACAAGTGGCCGCGCGAAGAACAACATGGTATCGTCGCTTTCGCAGCGTCGGTCAACCGGGCGGGTTCCAAGCCCGAGGACGGAAAGGGGTCCTCGTCAAGGCTGGGGCAGGCGTAGGCCTCGCGTCGGCAAGTCCCTCTGTGTGCTGGCGAATAGGCCCTATCGCAGAAAGGTCAATTTGGGGTGCACGCGGCATCATCATTTTTGATACCAGTCGTGCAGAGGGAAGCAGGCGCGAAGTCGACCCTTCCCACCTTCCGAGGACATAGGGCGTGGTAAGGCCACCTGGAAAGCCGGCAACGCGCTGGCACGATACCATGGTGTTCGTCTAAGAGAGAGTTACGATGTTCGGTGCAGCAAGGACACGCAGCTAACCTCGAGGGTGCGTTGTGCACTGGCCCCCCTTTGAAGCATTACTTTCTGGTTGTACCGAAGGGACTATGGGCTTGGCGGCAATGGAAACGGTTTAGCGGGTCGGGGCTGTAGTCCTGCCTCCCTCGGTGATCCCTAACCCCGCACTTCCTGGTCAACCCAGGATGTCTGTTGAGCAGATTCCCCCTCCATTGTTTAGGAAGAAAAAAAAAACACACACACACACAGACATCACCTCGATTCGTCGAGCTGAGTCGATCGGTATATAACACTATGGGTCTCCGAGCCTTCTATAAAAAGTTTGTTTTTGGAGCGATCATATAGCCTTCACGTATACTTAGTGTACGAGAAAGGCAAAAACAGCACGGTTTTTGTTTTCGATTTTAAAAATAGTTAGAGGCTTCAAAAAATATGGGTTCTCTGGGAAAGTTGATCTTAAAGAAGCCAAAGAATCGATTGATCGAATAAATTTTTTTGACGGGAAAGGACAATTATTATTACGCGGGTAAGCTAAGGCATTGTGTTGATCAGAAATGCTTGATCTTGTGTACGCTGCATTAGGCATATAAAAGTGATATCAACATTATTGATCTTTTCACAATTGTTTAGGTTTCTATGATAATCCGACTCACTGCGCTTTCGAACTTCGTACTGTCAAACGCTTTGAGACGATGATGAAAACAAACCATTTTTATTGTTGACTCTCAAACTTGCTGACTGGCTGATCAAAATTAGGCATTCAGGGTGAGTCTAAATAGGAGCAAATGTCTCAATAATAATGCAATCATAAATGCGCTTTTTCGATAATTGTATTTTATTCCATTCAAATAACCCATCACCTATAATCGTAAATCACGATAAATGAACCTATTTTGACTTAGAGAAGACTCATGACCGCTGTGAATGCAATAATGGCGATAGACGAAGCGGTTTTTACATCAGCTCCGGACTCTACAGGTGCTCCGCTTGATCCACCTCCACTGGATCCACTTCCACTTGATCCACCTCCACTGGAGCCACTTCCACTAGAGCCACTTCCACTGGATTCACCACCGCTGGATTCGCCACCGCTGGACTCGCTTCCACTGGAGCCACTTCCGCTTGATCCACTTCCACTGGATTCGCCACCGCTGGATTCGCTTCCACTGGAACCACCACTACCGCTGGGATCGTCTCCATCGACCGCCCGACGAACTCTAGCTATAGGACCATCCCCTTCCGGCACTTCATCAGCATTTTGTTCGGGTTCCTCTGCTGGTTCATGGGCATCCGCATCGTCAGGCTTGTTATTTTCCTCGGGCTCAGGTTCTTGATCCGGTGCTATTTCCGGTTCGGTATCTTCGTCGCCGCTCTGTTCCGGTTCATCAACCGGCTCTTGGTCTTCTCCATTCTCCGGTTCGATGGGTTCTTCATCAATAACCGGAACATCATCATTCGGCCTTTTCATTTCTATACACTCAGCTTCCACCTCGTAGTCGCACACGCAGCCCTGCGAATTCCAATACAAGTTCGGCGGGCAGGACAGTTCAACCTGATGGGTCTGAGCACAAGCGTAGAACTTTCGACAGTCTTGATGCTTAACGAAAATCATCTGTTCCGTAGGGTTGGAATTCAGGGGACACCGGTCGAACTGCGGCAGGCAAATGCTATTGACCACGGCCGTTGAGTTGAAAAGCTGTTTCTCCAGTTGCTGTGCATGTTCACCGCGAGAACAGCCTGAAACTCCCGGATAATCGCAGAATGCTTGTTCTATATTCCAATACAACCCAGCGGGACAGTCCTGCTCAACCGGGTGGTTTCCGACGCATGTTAGGAATTTTGAGCAACTGGTCGGGTGCGGCAAATGTACGGTCCGTTGTGGGTACACCCTGGTAGGGCATAAGACCGCGGACAGACCTCCGGTTACCAAAGCAAGTAGTACGATGTACGCTGCGAGAAGTCAGAAATATGGTCAGTAATCGTAGAGAATCGATGAACGAATAAAACTTACCCAACATTGTCAGATATCTAGCGAATCAGATTTCTGAATGGGTTCAAATTGCATTGATTGCGGCTTTATAGTATACTTAGTTTAGCATCTTTTAAGTGGCATGAAGTGATTTCTCATGTATGTACTCGAATCAGATTGCTTTCTTCCAACATTACAAATTGAAATCCATCAAGCTATTAGAACTCAATTTCTTCCCTCCATTTGATCTCCCCGTCATAAGCGACCCTTCAGAATCCAGTACAGAATCAGTTCCATTTGACAAGCATGTAAATTGAAACGCAAATAAGACGACCCACCGGCAAACGCATTTCAAGATATCACACTTCAATTTACCTGCAAGTGGTCCCCTACTCGAGTGAAGCCCCGACCCTCCTCATGACGAAGACGACAAAGGTATGGTGTCGAATGTGAGGCGAGGTTGGCTCACCTTTCCCGTGTGCCCAATGAAGTGAGGAGGCATGTGAAATTTGATAATTGATTCCTCCCTACCTTCGGCGGACGGGTCCTTGGACATATTTACAGGTGGACACAGGAAATTGTGTCTTATTTCAAGTATCGATTTCCGACAAGGTGGATCGGAAATGAACCGGGCCTGGTGACGAATGCAACGGGATGGGAAGCCCCTAAGTGGAGCAGTTCGTACGGTCGGGTGCTTGATCACTTTAAACTGTCTTGAACCGGATGCCGGATTGGTTGCTGTAAGGCGGATTTAATTCTGTTCCTGTGAAAAGGGGATGGGCTGTGTGATGACTGTCCAGTTGGTTTGGTAACTTAATCTGGTTGCAAATTTAAAACTAGAAGCGAATGAATCATCGGAGAAATAATGACAAAAGGGCTACTAATTAAAGTGAGAACTCATATTACACATTTTTTACTTCTAATCACTTTATAGCGCAATAATCGAATACATGAAACTTAGCTTTTCTGGATTGTTTTGTGTCCCTTTTATAGAGACCTGCAGCCTTGAGCTGGCTCATCTCTCAAGGTTCAAATATCCGTTAGGGATAGATCGCGTGATTTTTAAATTGTGGAACAAAATCATCTTTGAAATACTCATGCATCAATTCTTATCTATAGACCGAAAATCTGAAACCTGGAAAATTACAAGGAACCCTCAATCTCAAATAACGAATGCGTATGTTGAAAAAACCTACGTAGAAAAACTAAAAAGTGTAGCATTTGACAATTATTTCTCGGAAAAATCAAGCTTTATGCTGAAAGTCAGCTTCAGTTTGGCAGAGCTTTGAATGGTTACCTGGTTTCAACTCCGTGTTTGACCCGATTCAGTTAAACTGCCCAATTGATCAACTGAATAGTCATCCATTTGTTCAAAAATTCCGAGCAACCCGAGTAACACAAATCGAACGAAAGTGGTTGCAGCAACTTGATTGTGACTGAATCTGGTCATATATAAGTTGAAGTAACTTTTTTGGAACAAGTGTGCTGCTAGGGAAGCTTTAGTGACTTAAACGTTCTAAGATCAATAATGAAGCCAGACACGTCACCCAAGCAGCACAAATTGTTTCACTACTGAACATTTCACTGTGTTGCAATTATTCGGAAAGAAACAGTCTTTGCGTATGTGCCATCAAATATAACTCTCTTGCAATCTAAAAAGCGCAAGAGGTGGAGCCTACGGGAACATCCTTCGATTGCAGTAAAATTGCAATAATGTTGCAAAATACTACAGCCGTAAAAAAAATAAAATAGAAATATTAAACTGGATTCGATGAATGGATCTTGTGATTGGTAGTCCTTCACTCTACCACTGCACCATTAAACACATCGAAGGGTCTGCATACTGACTCACCATAAAAACCATATGATTATAAAGTTTTGCACTCGGGTATCCTGTTACTTGATTGCACCATCACAGGAGAAAACTGTGAGTTGTCAAAACGTTGAACGATGCTAAATTAAACATGAAGACACATTTAACATATCTGCAACTTAATTTAAACAAACAAATGTAATTTGAAAGACGCATTGAAGTTACATGGTAATAAATATGCAACTTAATGATTTTGTTTCGTGTTTGCAACATGAAGTGCAGTATTCTTTGTTTGTTTGTTTCCAAATGTCAAACACGTACTGCATTGCAATTTGAAACATTGATCACAATTCTAACGTTTTTGACATCTTGATGCAACTTTTTCGTGCTTTGATGTTTTTCCAATGCCTTCAATGAAACTGAATAGAAACAAGGTGCTTTTAGGAAGATGTTGCATGCAGGGGGGTAATATGCGGTACATCGCGTCTCCTCTACATGTAGTATGAATCAAATGTAAATAAACAATCCCACATTTTTTTCGTTAGTCAGCAGTAGTGTAGGTTAACCAATATCCTACAAGATTCCAGTTCGAAAAATGTTACACTTGCCAAGCGGGGTGGCCCAGGGTGGCCCGCCTTTCCCAAGCGGCGAGGCCCGGATAATACATCTTAGGTAGGCTTGATTTGTTCGTGGATGACAGGCTTACTCCCCCCCTGGTTGCATGTGCTACCTGGGCATTGCCCAAGCCCAAGTCCTGGTGTTAGGTGGGACGCTAAACAGCCCTGACACGACGGCCCTCCGACGAGACAGGAGGTTTGCGCAGGCCCAATAAGCCGCCTTTAAAAACAACTATTACGAACGACATAGAAGATAATACGACTCGATACAATCGGCAACGACCTAGGCGACGAATAAAGGATCACGATTGGAAGCTTGGAACATGGAACTGCAAGTCGCTAGGCTTCGCAGGCTGCGACAGGATAATCTACGATGAATTACATCCCCGCAACTTCGATGTCGTAGCGCTGCAGGAAATCTGCTGGACAGGACAGAAAGTGTGGAAAAGCGGGCATCGAGCGGCTACCTTCTACCAAAGCTGTGGCACCACCAACGAGCTGGGAACCGGCTTCATAGTGCTGGGAAAGATGCGCCAACGAGTGATTGGGTGGCAGCCAATCGACGCAAGGATGTGTAAGCTGAGGATAAAAGGCCGTTTCTTCAACTATAGCATCATCAACGTGCACTGCCCACACGAAGGGAGATCCGACGACGAGAAAGAAGCGTTCTATGCGCAGCTGGAGCAGACATACGATGGATGCCCACTCCACTGCGGGACGTCAAAATCGTCATCGGTGACATGAACGCTCAGGTAGGAAGGGAGGAAATGTATAGACCGGTCATCGGACCGGATAGTCTGCATACCGTATCGAACGACAACGGCCAACGATGCATAAACTTTGCAGCCTCCCGCGGAATGGTAGTCCGAAGCACTTTCTTCCCCCGCAAGAATATCCCACAAGGCCACATGGAAATCACCTAATCAAGTAACGGAAAACCAAATCGACCACGTTCTAATCGACGGTAAATTCTTCTCCGACATCACGAACGTACGCACTTACCGCAGTGCGAATATTGAATCCGACCACTACCTCGTCGCAGTATGTCTGCGCTCAAAACTCTCAACGGTGATCAACACGCGTCGGAGTCGTCCGCCGCGGCTTAACATTGGGCGGCTACAAGACGGTAGACTAGCCCAAGACTACGCGCAGCAGCTGGAAGTGGCACTCCCAACGGAAGAGCAGCTAGGCGCAGCATCTCTTGAAGATGGCTGGAGAGATATTCGATCCGCCATTGGAAGCACCGCAACCGCTGCACTAGGCACGGTGGCTCCGGATCAGAGAAACGACTGGTATGACGGCGAATGTGAGCAGCTAGTTGAGGAGAAGAATGCAGCATGGGCGAGATTGCTGCAACACCGCACGAGGGCGAACGAGGCACGATACAAACGGGCGCGGAACAGACAAAACTCGATTTTCCGGAGGAAAAAGCGCTAGCAGGAAGATCGAGACCGTGAAGAGACGGAGGAACTGTACCGCGCTAATAACGCACGAAAGTTCTATGAGAAGTTGAACCGTTCACGTAAGAGCCACGTGCCACAGCCCGATATATGTAAGGACATAAACGGGAACCTTCTTACGAGCGAGCGTGAGGTGATCCAAAGGTGGCGGCAGCACTACGAAGAGCACCTGAATGGCGATATGGCAGACAACGGTGGCGGTATGGTAATGAACCTAGGAGCACGCGCGCAGGACATGCGACTTCCGGCTCCGAATCTCCAGGAAATCCAGGAGGAGATCGACCGGCTGAAAAACAACAAAGCCCCTGGAGTTGACCAACTACCAGGAGAGCTGTTTAAACACGGTGGTGAAGCACTGGCTAGAGCGCTGCACTGGGTGATTACCAAGGTTTGGGAGGATGAGGTTCTGCCGCAGGAGTGGATGGAAGGTGTCGTGTGTCCCATCTACAAAAAGGGCGATAAGCTGGATTGTAGCAACTACCGCGCAATCACATTGCTGAACGCCGCCTACAAGGTACTCTCCCAAATTTTATGCCGTCGACTAACACCAATTGCAAGAGAGCTCGTGGGACAGTACCAGGCGGAATTTATTGGTGAACGCTCTACCACAGACCAGGTGTTCGCCGTACGTCAGGTATTGCAGAAATGCCGCGAGTACAACGTGCCTACACGTCATCTATTCATCGACTTCTAAGCCGCAATCGATCGGGACCAGCTATGGCAGCTAATGCACGAAAACGGATTTCCGGATAAACTGATACGGTTGATCTAGGCGACGATGGATCGGGTGATGTGCGTAGTTCGAGTTTCAGGGCATTCTCGAGTCCCTTCGAAACCCGTAGAGGGTTACGGCAAGGTGATGGTCTTTCGTGTCTGCTATTCAACATCGCTTTGGAGGGAGTAATACGAAGGGCAGGGATTGACACGAGTGGTACGATTTTCACGAAGTCCGTCCAGTTATTTGGTTTCGCCGACGACATTGATATCATGGCACGTAACTTTTAGAGGATGGAGGCCTACATCAGACTGAAAAGCGAAGCTAAACGGATTGGACTAGTCATCAACACGTCGAAGACGAAGTACATGATAGGAAGAGGCTCAAGAGAGGTCAATGTGAGCCACCCACCACGAGTTTCTATCGGTGGTGACGAAATCGAGGTGGTTGAAGAATTCGTGTACTTGGGCTCACTGGTGACCGCCGATAACGATACCAGCAGAGAAATTCAGAGACGCATAGTGGCTGGAAATCGTACGTACTTTGGACTCCGCAAGACGCTCCGATCGAATAGAGTTCGCCGCCGTACCAAACTGACTATCTACAAAACGCTTATAAGACCGGTAGTTCTCTACGGACACGAGACCTGGACGATGCTCGTGGAGGACCAACGCGCACTGGGAGTTTTCGAAAGGAAAGTGTTGCGTACCATCTATGGTGGGGTGCAGATGGCGGACGGTACGTGGAGGAGGCGAATGAACCACGAGTTGCATCAGCTGTTGGGAGAACCATCCATCGTTCACACCGCGAAAATCGGAAGACTGCGGTGGGCCGGGCACGTAGCCAGAATGTCGGACAGTAATCCGGTGAAAATGGTTCTCGACAACGATCCGACGGGAACAAGAAGGCGAGGTGCACAGCGGGCAAGGTGGATCGATCAGGTCCCGAGCTGAATGGAGAAGTCTTTTATGTGCAGCACAGGCCACTCCGGCCTTAGTCTGATGATAAATAAATAAAACTTGGGCATTGCAGTCAGTAGATGCAAGAAAAATTATTTGGTTTTATTTTCTATGCCATGGTCGTGTTTTCCTCAGCGTATCCAGAGGAAGGAATATAAGTTAGTTGATAAGCATCACACATACGATGGATGTCGACTGCCGGACGTCAAAATTGTCATCGGCGACATGAATGCTCAGGTAAGTAGGAAGGAAATGTATAGACCGGTCATCGGACCGGATAGTCTGCATACCATATCGAACGACAACGGCCAACGATGCATAAACTGTGTAGCATTCCATGGGATGGTAGTCCGAAGCACTTTCTTCTCCCGCAAGAATATCCACGAGGCCACAAGGAAATCACCTAATCAAGAAACGGAAAACCAATCCGACCACTACCTCGTTGCAGTATGCCTGCGCTCAAAACTCTCCACGGTGTACAACACGCGTTGGAGTCGTTCGTTCGGATAACCATTGGGCGGCTACAAGACGGTAGTCAAGCACAAGACTACGCGCAGCAGCTTGAAGTGACACTGCCAACCGAAGAACAGCTAAGCGCAACTTCTCTTGAAGATGACTGGAGAAATAATCGATCCGCCATTGGAAGCACCGCAACCACTGCACTAGGCACAGTACCCCGGATCAGAGAAATTAACGGCATGACGACGAATGTGAGCAGTTAGCGGACGAGGAGAATGCAGCATGGACGATATTGCAGCAACACCGCACGGGGGCAAACGAGGCACGATACAAACAGGTGCGCAACAGACAAAAAGCGCCAGTTGGAAGATCGAGACCGCGAAGAGACGGAGAAACTGTATCGCGTTGAAACGCACAAAAGTTCTATGAGAAGTTAAACCATTCACGCAAGGGCCATGTGCCACAGCCCGATATGTGTAAGGACATAAGCCGGAATTCTCTTACGAACGAGCGTGAGGTGATTGAAAGGTTGCGGCCGCACTACAAAAAGCGGAATATTAACCGGAAACCGTCTGAAATTCGATCATAATTGGTCACAAATCTGGTCAGGATTCGTCTCGAATTTGGTCTGGTTTCGATTCGAATTCGATCGAGATTCGACTCGAATCCGGTTGAATTGACTCTAAGGTTTAAAATCATTTGGCCGAATGCCGAATCTGGTCAGGACTCATTTTGAATCAAGTCAGGATTCGTTTCAAATTCGATCAGGATTCGACTTTTTTTTGCCTTTATTAGCGAGACTTTCAGCCCTGGGCTGGCCCGTCTCGTAAAGGATTCGACTTCAATCTGATCAGAATTCGTCTCGAATCCGGTCAGATTTTGTCTCGAATCCGGACAGGATTCAATCCGGTGAGGATTCGTCACCAATTCGGTCAGGATTGATCTCGATTCTGGTCAGGATTCGTCTCGAATCTGGTCAGGCATTGTCTGGAATTCAGTCAGAATTCGTCTCGAATCCGGTCAGGATTCTTCTCGAATTTGGTATGGATTCGATTCGAATCCGGTCGAGATTCGACTCCAAGGTTTAGAATCATTTGACCGAAAGCCCGTTTGGCCGAATAGTTGATATACATTTCCTTATTAAGTGTATGAAGTGAGAAATGAGATGAGTGAATAGCGAGAAGCGAAAAATAGAAGTGAGAAGTGAGAATCGAGATATTCGAAGTAAATAGTGAGTAGTGAGAAGTAAGAAGTGTGTAGTGGGAAGCAAGAAGTGCGAAATTACAATTGGTAGGAACAAAGAAGGAAGACCGATGAAGGTAGAAGGGAAAAGGAAGCAGGAAGAAGAAGAACGAAGAAGGATGAAAGGAGAAAGAAGAAGGAAGAAAGAACAAAGAAGAAGGGAGAGGGAAAAAGAAATAAGAAAGAATAAAGAAGGCGGAAGAAAGAAGATAGAAAAAAGAAGGGCGAAGGAGGAAGAAAGAACGCAGTAGGGAGAAGGAAGAAAATGAGATGAGATGATGATGGTCCCGCCACATACCCCTACAAAGGTTTGAGCTGGACGAGTTATCTTTAAGATAATTAAATAAGATCAATGTAATCGGTTTTGCAAACAAACGATCCGATTGTATATACAGATATAAAATCCAAAATAAAATTCCATACTGTACAGCAAAAATAAATTGGTAAAATGAACTAAAGAACTACACCTAGAATTTTTGTAATCAACAGTAGTGATACATGGAGCTCATCAAAAGCTAAACTTGTGAAACCTCTCGCACAGATTTCAAAAGCTCCGCCAAACATCGCGTTCTTTTCACAAACCAATATCGCAATCTAAAACTCACATGTATCTGAACATGGATCATTAGGTTCGACAACCAAACATCAAAACTTGTGTAACCGCTCCGTCGATAACAAAAGTTTCGGAACAACCGCGAGTACAATAATCTACCAGAAGGCTTACTACTAATTCAAGAGCATGATTCAACCGTTCGAAATATGCAAGTTTTAAATAAATTCAAAATCATTCATATCTGTAATCCGCGCGCGATGCTCAAACTATTGTAGACTACACAAAGAAAGGTTAAAATAAACTACGTCAATAAATTAAAATCCATCATCATCATCGAGGCGAACGTTATAGCTTATTAATGCCTCAATAAATAATAAAAATAAAAATGGTCCATAAAATCATCCGTTGTTAAGAACTTCGTCAAGATACATGTGTTAACGGGTAAAAATTGCCGGGTAGCTGTTCAAAAGGCAGCTTTGACGTGTGAAATACATTGTCTCTTGAACTGCGTTAGCGTGACTGCACGTTTGATGTGTGAAGGCATCGAATTGAAAACATTTATACCTTTAAAAAACAAAGAGTTTCGTGAAGCGCCATACAGAAAATAGGGTGTTCTCACATTATCCGCGTGTCTAGTATTATAACTATGAATATCACTTCCTCTTTCAATTCGATCACACAAATATCGAGGCAGTAAACCGTTTATTACTTTAAAAATGAACACCATAGTCAAGTACACTATTCTTTGCTTCACTGACAGCCATTGTAAGGCGTCCAACAGGAAAGTTGAGGAAGTGAATCTATCACATTTTAAAATCAAACGCATTATTTTATTTTGTAAGCGCTGCAATCTCGATATTTGTGTTTCGTTAGCCAAGAAAAGGATGGAAGGGCAAAAATCCAGATGAGGAGAGATGATTGATTTATACAAGAGTATTTTGCTACCAATAGTCAAATCGTGTTTTAATCGACAGAGCATTCCATACTTCTTGGCTATTTTCTTGATAACATTGTCAATATGTATGTCAAATTTTAGCTTGTCATCAATAATCACGCCAAGATATTTAATATCGCGGACGCGATCAATTGTCTCATCATCAATTTTAACAGAGACATCCTCATTTACTCGGGTTCATGAAATTACCATGTATTTTGTTTTATTAATATTCAATTTCAATTGCTTGTATTTCAACCATCTACTTAGAGAGTGTAAATCCTCGTTCAAGCGTGAAACGGCATCTGCTAAATTTTTAGCTGCAATGAATATCACGGTGTCATCAGCAAAAAGATGTATATCACAAAATCGTAAGACTCGTCGCATGTCATTTATATACATAATGAATAAAATAGGCCCTAATACACTTCCCTGTGACACTCCTAGCGTGTTCTCCACGGGACTAGAAACAGAATCATTAAAAGCAGTCCTTTGAGATCTGTCAGACAAATAGCTTTCAAACCAATTGTATGCAGATCCCGAAATTCCAAAGCGCTTGATTGTGCTCAACAATAAGGGCCGAGAAATTGTCTCAAAAGCGCGTTTTAGATCCAAGAACACAGCAACAATCGTATCTTTACGCTCTACATTTTCCTTCCATTTAGCTAATACCAAGTTCAATGCGGTTTCACAAGAATGACCTTCTCGATATCCCGATTGTTCCGGTATCAGCAAGTTATTTCTATTCAAATACTCAAGCAGCTGGCCTTTTACTACAAGTTCCAAAATTTTCTCTAATGTGTGCAACATATTGATAGGACGAAACTCTTCGGCTTTAATCGTCCCAGCAACTTTTTGAATCGGAATCACTAGAGATTCCTACCAAACTTGTGGCACGTGCCCAGTTCGTAAAGATTAATTTATAAGGTCCAGCAAGTTGTGTCCGATGACATCAAAGCAGTCTTGTATTACCTTGGCATTAACATTATCGACTCCAGCCGTTTTTCCAATTGAAAAGCAAATATTTTCAAGTTCTTCTAATGTTATTGGGTGAAATCCATCAAATCTACAATTAAAATTAATCGGCTGTTTTATTTCGTCAGGCTCATCAACTAACTCAATTGACTGGTTAATCAGTGAGACACTGTTGACGAAATATTGATTGAATTTATCTGCAATAACTTGTTCTGACTGTTCTAATGTGCCATCGAAGGTTATGGATCGCGGTTTGCTACTATTAGGTTTTAACAAGGATTTCAAAATTTTCCATAACTCTTTGCTGTTATTTTGATGCTGATCAATTTTCCTCTGAATATATTCGCATCTCGTTTTTTTCAACATAAGCGAATATTTATTACGCGCGACCTGATACCTTTTCAAATGAATAGCATTATTACTTCTACAAAATTTTCTGTACAATTTGTCCCTTTTACGTTTGAATCGTAAAAGATCCAGATTGTACCAGCTGTTCGAGTTTTTCAGAGATACATATTTATGTTCTATTAGATTATTGGTACAGGTTTTCAAAACGTCAGTAAGAACAGCTGATTTTTGATCTAACGAACCGACGTTTGATTGTAAATCCACGTTTCTTGCGACAAGACTCGAGATAGCTTGTTTTGAATATTTTCTCCAGCACTTTAATTTGATAAGATCACTATTATTATCACTATTATCATCTACGTTAATTACTAGAGTTTCATGATCGGTTATTTTCAAATCACAAATCGTTACCGTACTAACGGAATCGAAATTAGAATATACATGATCAATTAAAGTTCTACTGTGCTGAGAAATACGTGTATAATCGAAGACCTTTTGTTTCAAATCAAAAAAGTCTGCTAACCGTTTCAAATGATTCGAATTATGGATGTCACACCAATTGATATTAAAATCGCCAGCGAGTATATTTAATTTACTAGGATCTATGAACATCTCCAACCAGTTCTCCAAAATTTCAACAAATCGCTGGTCATTTGAACTGGGAGAGTGATATAAAACTCCATAGTTACCCATCTTCATGCCACGTTCAACTGCAATGCCTAAGAACCAGTTACCATCACAAACTTCGTTCAATTGAAGCTTGAATTGAACCGATTCTTTGACATAAATAGCAACACCGCCAGTGTGTCTTGAATGTGATAAACAAGCAGCTACACTGTAACCCGGGATACTGTACTGTTCGAAAGAATCACTGTCAACGATATGCGTTTCAGATAAAAAGACTAAAATGGACGTTTATCTTCTACAAGCTGACGTAATGCAACGTAGTTTGTAGAGAGACCTGCAATGTTCAAATACAAAATATCGAATTTATTTACATTCATACTAGAACTTGGTTGCTATTCATTGAAATGCAAGCTGCTCTTTTTGCGATCAACTAATCTTTTATACACTTTGCATTCAGTACTGAATGCTCCGTGTTTAACGTCCAAATTCGTTTTACGTTCTTGATTCATTTTATTACAATTAACACATTTCAATACAGATGACGTGCATTCAGATGTCTTGTGAGGTCCACTGCACTTAGAGCACGCGATAGCGTTTTTGCAATCTGTGCTCATGTGCCCAAATTCTCCACATTGGAAACACCTAAGAATACTAATCTCAGGAACAACAAGGCACCGATCAAACCTTATATTTACTTTCTTCGCGGTCAACAAACAGCTATGACTGTCTTTATCGACTTCAATCACAACGTTGTACTTGTTGTATTTGAAACGAGGATTTTCAAACACCCGTATTACTTTTACATCATTGATAGCGATGTCTTCATTCTGATCTTTTAAAATCTGAATGAAGTCATCGGAGGAAAGTTTCTCGCTCATGCCCATCACTTTTAACCTTGGCACCGATGAGGGAACAACAGCATTGTAATTTTCACCCAACTCGCTTTGAATGCCTTCTTTCACAACATTAATACTATATCCTGTTGCACACTCAGCAATAATAGAGCCGTTTTCCCGTTTCTAAAGTTACTGATTTTGTGTGTTTTTGGATCTAATTTGGTGGTCAAAAATTTCCGAGTATCATCGCTACTCTGGTTGGACTCTTTCGGTTTTATCACTATAACCGGACGAGCCTTACGAACAACCTTCACATCATTAGCGGTCGTACTTTTTGTCTTAGCTTTATTACTACTATTACTGTTCATCCCAGTGCACTTCTTCTTAACAATATCCGCGAAACTAACCTTTTCATTAAAAACATCATCAGACGCGTCGTCTGCTTCCTGAACCTTTCGCTTTTACCTCTGGGATTAAGTGCCGACTCGAAGTCGAACGAGATGAACCTTGCATTACATTCATTGCATCTACTTTACTGCGCGCATCAAATTGTAAAATGAACCTTTCATATTTTCCAACTCATTTCCAATTAAATCCTGAAAACCAGAGACTGCATTGTCTAAGGCATTTTGTACCTTTTTCCCCAATTGCTCCATCCCGTCTTTCAACGCGATGTTTATCTGAGCAGCAATATTGTCTCGAATACCACTGATCGAATCAGAGAGTGAAGAAATCTTCTTCATCTCTTCTTCCAACTTTGTGTGTTCGAGAACAGAATATTCTGCTCGCCACAACACTGGCTTGATAAACATTGATCACACTTGAACACAACATTTACATTCTCCGTGACCAGCTTTGCCAATGGTTTGGTCATGGAAGTGCACTTGTAGTGGTACACTTTAGCGCAACCACAACCCGAACAACTCATAGGCAAATCGCTGGGCAGGACCCCCATACCGCACTCACTGCACTCCAACCATCTCGCTACTACCTTCACACAGCTCAAACGGTACCAATGCAGACGACACAAAACACAAAAGAAACAATAAAGGCGCAAAAAATGTAACCGGCCGCCAGCTGCTGCTGGGGCAGAAAATCCACAATTAAACGAAAATAACCAGCAGCGACAACCTGTCGGCTAGTTATTTCGATGCAGAAAACACTTGGGCACGCAAAGGAAATATATTTCCCGCGGCACTTGATCAATTTCACACGTTAATTGATTTTTATTTATCACTGCACTGCAGAAACAAACTACACCGTTCACCGTTTCACCAAATATGATGAAAAGAGAAAGAAAAAGAAAGAAGGAAGAAGGAGGAAGAAGGAAGAATGTTCTAAATTCTCAGTTCTCAGTTCACTTTTTACTTTTCAGTTTCGATTTTCACTTCTTAAATCTCACCTTTCTTTTACTACATCTCACTTTTCACGATTCACTTCTCATTTCTCACTTCTCACTTCTCATTACTCACTTCTCATTACTCACTTTTCACTACTCGTAATCTGATCTGATACTCGCGGTCGGAATTAAGCTCAAATCTTGGCGGATTTTGTTTGCACTCTGATCGGGAATCAAATAAAATTTGCTTGGGAACCGATTCGAATCTGTACGAGATTCGATTTTGAACTAGATTCGACTTCCGACGAGGCTCGAATTCAATCCGGTTTTGAATGCAGTCATAAATCGTCTTAAATCCGGCCGAAACTCATCTCCAATCTAGGATTGGTTTCCTATCCTGTCCAGATTCGTCTCGAAACCAGTCGTGATTCCTTCACAAATCTGCCTCGTCTTCTTCTTCTTCTTCTTCTTCTTCTTCTTCTTCTTCTTCTTCTTCTTCTTCTTCATTGGCATTACATCGCACTGGGACATTGCCGCCTCGCAGCTTAGTGTGTATTACGCACTTCCACAGTTATTAACTGCAAGGTTTCTAAGCCAAATTACCATTTCTGCATTCGTATATCATGAAGCTAACACGATGATACTTTTATGCCCAGGGAAGTCGAGACAATTTCCAATCCGAAAATTGTCTAGACCGGCACCGGGAATCGAACCCAGCCAGCCTCAGCATGGTCTTGCTTTGTAGCCCCGCGTCTTACCGCACGGCTAAGGAGGGCCCCTCTGCCTTGTATCCGGTCTGAATTCATCTCCAACCGGATAGTATTTATCACAAATCCAGTCATGATTCGTTTACAATCTTACGAAGGTGACCAGATTCTTCTGGATACGTCTCGAGTCCGGTCAGTATTAAATTCAATCCAAGTCATGGTTTATCTCGAATCTGGCCAGAATTCGTGACAAATTCGATCAGGATTAGTCTAAAATCTAGTCTAGATACATCTCAAATCCGGACAGGATTTGTTACGAATCCACTAAAGATTCGTTTCAAAACCGGTTAGGATTCGTCTCGAATCCGTCCAGGATTCATCTCGAATTCAGTTAGGATTCGTATTAAATCCAGTCAGCATTCGTCTTGAGTCCGGTCAGGATTCGCCTCAATACGGGGGTGGCATTTTGCATCAATCGAATCACTCGTACGTTTTTGCATTCGTTTCGAGAAATCTGCGGCATTATGTGTTTCGTTCGACTTCACTATTTTACGTGGGTTTTCTACAGGGATTTAAAGTCGTTTTTGCGTTAAAGTCATTTTTGCGCAGATTTCTGGATAATTAGAGATAGCATATTGTCTGGAAACAATAAAGAAAGGTATACTAATGACATTCTTTGTTTCGAGATACAATAATAAAACATGTATTCTCTTCACGTACAGAAATAATAACAAATATAATTAAAAACTTTCATCAAGAAAATACTCTCGAACAACATCCCAAAGCTATAAAGGTGACGAGCGTTTTTTATTCGACTTGAGTCGTTTTCCAGTATGCTATCGAATATCCATAATGCCAAGACATCTCGATATTCTTGTATCTCTCCACACATACTCGAACGATAAATCATTTTCGAGATCGAATCGAAAGCCGTAATGCCAAACATGTTCGACTCAATAAAATTTCGTTCGAATCGAGATGCATAATGCCACCCCTGGTTAGGATTCGTCTCGAAGCCGGTCTAGAATCGACTGATTAGGACTCATTTCGAATCCAGTTGGGATTAGTTTCCAATTTGACCAGGATTCGACTTGAATGCAATCAGGATACGGCTCCAATCTTGTCAAGATTTGACTCAAACCCGATAAGGAATCGACTTCAATCTGGTCAGATCTCGTCTTGAGTCAGGTTAGGGCTCGTTTCGAATCCAGTCAGGATTCGTTTTGAATCTCGAAATTAGTTCAGGATTCGTCTCGACGATGGTGACCAGATTATTTAAGATATGCTTTAAATCCGGTTAAAATTCAATTCAAATCCAGTCTGGATTCGTTTGTAATCCGATCAGACTTCGTCTCGAGTCTAGTCAGAAATCGTCTCGAATCCAGTTTGGATTCTTCTCGAATATGGTCTGAATTCGTCTTTAATCCGGCCAGCATTCGTTTTGAATCCGGTCAGAATAGGTCTTGAAGAGGGCCCTCCTTAGCCGTGTGGTAAGACGCACGGCTACAAAGCAAGACCATGCTGAGGGTGGCTGGGCTCGATTCCTGGTGCCGGTCTATGCAATTTTCGAATTGGAAATTGTCTCGACTTCCCTGGGCATAAAAGTATCATCGTGTTAGCCTCATGATATACGAATGCAAAAATGGTAACCTGGCTTAGAAACCTCGCAGTTAATAACTGTGGAAGTGCTTAATGAAGCTGCGAGGCGGCTCTGTCCCATGGGGATATAATGTCAATAAGAAGAAGAAGGTCTTTAATCCGGTCAGGATTCTAGTCGAATTCGGACAGGAATCGACTCAAATCAGATCACCGCCGAGATTCTACTCGTATCCAAATTAGTTTTGTCTCAAATCTGGTCAGAAATTATCTGGAATTCGGTTGGATTCTTCTCGAATCCGGTCTGGATTAGTCTTTGATCCGACCAGCATTCGTCTCCAAACCAGTCAGAATTCATCTGGAATCGTCTCGAATCTGGTCAAAACTCGTTTCGAAACCAGTCAGACTTCTTCTCGAATCCGGTCAGTAATCGTTTCGAATCTAGTCTGGATTCTTCTCGGACCCGATCTGGATTAATCCTGAATCAGGCCAGCATTTGTCTCGGATCCGGTAAGAATTCGTTTTGAATCCGATCAGGATTGGACTGGAATTCGGTCAGGAAACGACACGATTCGATTCCAACTTGGTCAGGAATCGACTGGAATCCGGTCATGACTAATCTTGAAATCGTCCAGGAATTCTAAAATAAGTTCAATATTCGTCTCGGCAATGGTGACCAGATTAGTCAGGATCCATTTTTAATACGGTAGAATTCGTCTCAATTTTGATTAGGATTCGTCTAGAATTAGGTCAGGACTCTAGTCGTGAATCCGGTCAGGTTTTGTTCTGAACCCGAACAGGTTTCATCACAAATCAATTCAGGATTCAACTAGAATCAGGTCAGAATTCGTCTCGAATTTGTTCAGAAATCGTCTCGGCAATAGTGAACATATTAGTCAAGATACGTCCCAAATCCAGTAAGTTTCTCGATTCTGGTCAGGATTCGTCTCGAATTAGTCCAGGATTCGATTCGTATACAAGAAGGGCGATAAGCTGGATTGTAGTAACTACCGAGTAATCACATTTCTGAAAGCCACCTAAAAGGTACTCTCCCAAATTTTATGCCGTCGACTATCACCAATTGCAAGTGAGTCCATGGAGCAGTTCCAGACGGGATTCATGAGAGAAAGAACTAGATGAACATCATCTATTATTCGACTTCAAAGCCGCATATAATTCAATCGTACGAGACCAGCTATGGCAGCTAATGCACGAACACGGATTTCCGGATAAACCGATACGGTTGATCAAGGTATCGTTGGATCGGGTGATGAGCGTAGTTCGAGTTTCAGGGGCATTTCCGAGTCCCTTTGAATCTCACAGAGGGTTACGGCAAGGAACAAATGTGTCTCTCATGAACCTAAATTTAATTTTTTTTCCGCAGAAGAGTTTCTTTCGAGGCTGCATGAATACCGAACTAAAGTTTAATGTCCCTATTTTGATGCGTATATTGTTTACTTGATACTTGATGAGCCACAGCTTCTCGATGATCCTATGCCGAATCAAGTATACTCCCCACCGTAGTCTGCCGTGTTGTATAAGCTTACCAACATCCTGTCATTTATATACCTGCTTTAACTCGTGGTTCATATGATGCCGTCAGATGCCATTCTCATGTTTACGGCCGTGTGTTGTCCGCTTGCACCTCACGCTCAAGTACTCCGAAAGCCACCGGAAGAATCAGAGTACCGCCATCGGGGGTGACAATGGGTCTGGGGGTGAGAATGGGTCATCGCTCTCACCGGAAGCCTAGAGGTCGTAGAGCAAAATCGTTCAAAAAGGTCTCTTACGTTTTAATCCTCTTGCCCTCAAATACATTCAATTTATTCTACAAGCATTCTAAGTAGTTGAAACAGTGACCCATTCTCACCCCTATTTGACCCATTGATACCCCCGACGACGGTAGTACTTACTTACTTGATACTTGATGGGCTACAGCTCTTCGATGAACCCACGCCGAATGGAGTATCCTTCTCCACTGGACTCGATCCTGGGCCAATCGCTTCCAGTCGCCCTGAACATTGAGCGCCCTCAGGTCCTCTTCAACTGCAAAAAGCCATCGTGTACGCGGCCTTCCACGAAGCCTGCGGCCTCTTCCGGGTTCTCTACTAAATATTATCTTCGCTTGTCGTTCTTCCGGCATACGAACAACGTGACCAGCCCACCGTAGTCTGCCGTGTTGCATAAGCTTAATAATATCCAGCCCTTTATACACCTGGTACAATTCGTGATTCATGCGACGCCGCCAGATACCGTTCTCCTGTTTACCGCCGAGTATTGTCCGCAGCACCTTACGCTCAAACACCTGAGAGCTCTCCGATCAGCCTCCTTTATCGTCCATGTCTCATGGCCGTATAAAGCCACCGGAAGAATCAGAGTAGTATACAGCGCGAGTTTTGTTTTCGTTTGCAGACTACGGGACTTAAGCTGGTTACGAAGTCCGTAATAAGCCCTATTTGCAGCTGCAATACGCCTTTTCACCTCGCGGGTAACATCATTATCGCACGTCACTAATGTTCCAAGATACACAAATTCTTCTACCACTTCAAATTTTTCACCATCCAGCACCATCCAGACGACGGTAGTATAGAGTGCAAATCTCGGGTACTTATTCAAAAGGACGTATGTGATTTTGTAAACAATGATTCAAACTACGATTTGTCCGATCTAATAGACCTCCCACGCAAACCATCACCATAGATACAGGGGTTAGACAAAAGCAAAATTTTGTCGAAGTTCAAATCAGCATAACTTTGCGTAGAATGATCCGACTTCGATGAAACCGGAACCTTCGGACGCGGAAACTCTTCTAGTATATTGTTTCCATGCAAAACCTCAGATTGGCCTGTCGCCACCGGAGATATTCCGGGTTTTCCGAGGATATGTTAAGAATGCATTTTTTTCTTCTGCTTGTCGTTTCATCTGACGTTTACTGCCATCATGTTTTATACTCTCCCTGGAAACTAGAACTAATATGCTGACCAATCCTGGCTGCAGATCGAAAATTTGTTTTGTATACGCAAAGATATGGCCATTTTCGTAAAATCGGTACTGGATTGACCATACACCCTGAACAAATGTCACTTTCGCAGAACAGCCGGAACCTGTTACAAATTGGCCAGAGAGTCTAACAGTCACCATAATGTATCTTTAATAAAGATGAACTTTGAACTTTGACACCCATATATGCATAGTTCCAGACGGTGCCAAAACCGGCCCCTCCTGGAAGACCCTTGGAAGCTGCTGTGGACACTATCATTCTGGAAATGTTTCTGTAATCATCGTCTCACAAAGCCATGAAGATAGATACCCATATTTGCCTTATTCCTATCTGTTATTATTTCATCATGTTCCCGGAACCGTTTTTACGGAAATGGCCACATCTCTGCGTAGTTTTGATGGATTCTCGATCTACAGCCACCTTTGTCCGGCATATTAGTTATAGTTTTTGGAGAAAGCATAAAACATGATGAAAGTAAACGAAAAGAAGCAGCCATCTAGGGGGATCGAAGTAGGTTGCGGTTGAAAACGGACGCGAAAAAATCATCCGGATTGTCAATTGTCGTGGATTTCAAGCTACTAAACTTAAATGTAATAATTGAACCGAATAACTAATGTGAGGAGATGTAAAGGAAGATGGCCGGATGAGGAATAAAAAAGAAGAATGACCGTAGCATGGAGATCTTGGAGAGTCCCGAATATGTTGCGGATGAAGGATGATTTCATTTTCAAACGTCGATCAAACCGTAAAGCACGAAGTTGTGATGAAATGGCTGAAGCACTTCAAAAGCTGTACGGGTCGTAGACTGCATTTCAAGATAAGTAACAAATTTGTTTATCTGAATTTCGTATGGGTTCATTGATTATTTCACTCGGGGTGACTCGGGAAGCACAACCCACTGTTTGTAGGAAAAAAGATTTGCATTTGCATTCGTGCTTCCCAGATTAGAAGCCTCCCTTTCCTTCTACATTTTATGTGTTGAAATAGGGAAACTACAAACAAACGCGAAAATCAATGTAATGAATAATGGGTGATCACATTTGGTGAATAGTTTTCTGTTGAAGATTGCACATGACTTTAGTTAGAGGGAATTACGTAAATTTTGTCACTGAATCAGAACCAGACCGCTCCATTTGGCGATTCTTACTTCTTATTCTGTCAAGCACCCCATAAACATTATAACACATGTTGATCAGCGCCTCTTCTTCCATCCGAATATGTTGATGTTCCTAGTAATATTATTGAATACATCAATTGAATTCTAAATATCTATTATATTCCACCTTTTTTTTTGAAATTTTTGAAACTTGCTATTTTTATCTTATTAATTCTACTCATTACATGAACATTCAATCTGCTCATTATTATATACATATGAATTTGATTTCTTTGACTGCATTGTAAAATGAATGGTATAAAAATATGTCTATCATTTCCATTCCTAAAGTCCTGGTAATAATCGAGATAATGCTTGAAAGATCGTGTTAAAGTGCACGAAGATTTTCTCTTGTGCATGAAACAGCCCAATAAATAAAAGTTGAAAAGCGTGTTTCATAAGTACGCGTCGTTTCGGTCATAGAGGCGCAATCCTCAGTATGCAGAAGCCAGGACCAGGACCACAGGACCTGCATTGTGTTAGTTTTGTTTTTCGTCGCGGAACTATGAAGGAAAGAGTGTTTTTGCCTTTCTCGTATACAAAGTATACGTAAAGGCTATATGTTCGCTCCAAAAACAAACTTTTGATCCGAGGACCGGAGACCCATAGTGTTATATACCAATCGATTCAGCTCGACGAATTGGAGTGATGTCTGTGTGTGTGTATGTGTGTGTGTATGTGTGTGTGTATGTGTGTGTGTGCGCAAAAAGTTTAGCTCACTTTTTAGGCACTTATCCTCAACCGATTTGCTCTCAACAAGTTTCATTCGACGCAGAATCCTATCCCATTGTTTCCTATTGAAAATTGACCCGATCGGACTATGGGCTTGGAAGTTATGGCCAAAATACTTTTTTTTCATATAAAAGAACAATAAACCGTCTAGCTCACTTTTTGGGCACTTATCCTCAACCGATTTGCTCTCAACAAGTTTCATTCGACGCGGAATCCTATCCCATTGTTTCCTATTAAAAATTGACCCGATCGGACCATGGGCTTAGAAGTAATGGCCAAAATACTTTTTTTTCATATAAAAGCACATAAAAAAGTCTAGCTCACTTTTTGGGCACTTATCCTCAACCGATTTGCTCTCAACAAGTTTCATTCGACGCAGAATCCTATCCCATTGTTTCCTATTGAAAATTGACCCGATCGGACTATGGGCTTAGAAGTAATGGCCAACATACTTTTTGCCTTTCTCGTATACAAAGTATACGTAAAGGCTATATGATCGCTCCAAAAACGAACTTTTGATTGGAGTCCCGGAGACCCATAGTGTTATATACCGATCGACTCAGCTCGACGAATTGAGGTGATGTCTGTGTGTATGTGTGTGTGTATGTGTGTGTGTATGTGTGTGTGTATGTGTGTGTATGTGTGTGTGTATGTGTGTGCGCAAAATAATCTCACTCATTTTTCAGGCACTTATCCTTAACCGATTTGCTTCGCAAATAAGTTTCATTCGACGTAGAATCTTGTCCCATTGTTTCGCATTGAAAATTGGCCCAATCGGACTATGGTCTTCGGAATTATGGCCAAAATATATTTATGTATAAGAAAAATTCTCACTCACTTTTTAGGCACTTAGGGTAAATCACTACTTGGGCCTATGGACCCCATTCCCGGCTCACTGCACAGAAAGCTAATGATTTATACTGTTTAGTAGCCGTAGGTTTATGATTGATCATTTTAAAAAAGTCTCCTGTTTATCTCCCACAATACTCATATTTTTCAACCATTTATTTCACTCCTAATCCATCCAATTATAGAAAATAAAAATGTAGATTTCAAACTTTTGCTCTTCGTTGCAACACCACTGAGCCGGAGTGATTCTTTCCACTTTTACAAAACGGTATCGTCAAATAAACACCTACCTGAAAATCGTCACAGTGCTCGATACAACCATTGCTTCAGGCTGTTTATCACCACACAATAATTTTAAACTCACGCACTTTAATTCTTCCTATTTGTTCGTTTCACTAGAACTTATAGAAACATATTAGAATACATTTAAAAGCGTATCCTCAAGCCGAACAAAAAATCACCTCGGCCCAAGAACTTCTAGCCGCACCATGCTGCCAAAAGACCAGGAGCCTTATTTTAGTATGAAAATAATCCTTCATCGTTAGTAGGAAAACTGTCTAATACATCGACGCTATCATGTTATTTATAATTCTCTCGATTTCCAAAAGAAAAAAAAAAATGTTTTGTGTTTGGAAGGAATTTAGATAAGTGAATATATCCTCTCAACCAAATAAAAATTATTATTAATAATACCATCTGGCAACACGTTTTCGTTGAACGTAAATAATTTTGTTTACGTCGCATTTTCTACCGTCCCGAGAGAGAATGAGAGTAAGATGTTGAGAGATTGAGTAAAATATTGCGTATGCCGAGGAGATTTGGGGTATGCCGGATAAGCAATCGCCTATGACTGAAATGAGTGCTGCACCATGTTAATTTAAATCAAATAAAAGCTTTTTCAAGCGATGTTTAGCAAGAATAACTATTTTTGAAGCAGAGGTGAACCCCATCGCAATATTACACGGCCCACAAAATTCAGAAAAGTTGCCCCTAGTCATAAATATCAATTAAATAATGCAGTCGTGCGCATGTTAGGCCGGGAATGGGGTGAGAAACCCTACTCTAAGCTGATTTTCTCGCAACAAGTTTCATTCGACGTAGAATCTTGCCAAATTGTTTCGTATTGAAAACAGTTTTTTACATTTATTATTTTTGCTGGATAGTAATGGAAAGTTATGAAATTTATATCTGTGATGGTAATCAGATCGTTTTTGTTTTGTTTTGCAAATCTGATTAAATTGTTGAAAATTTAAATTCAATTAATTATTTTAAAGATAAATCGTCTAGCTCAAACCTTTGTAGGGGTATGTGGCGGGACCATCATCATCATATACGAAAAGGCTGTATGTTCAATCCAAAACCAAACTTTTACAGAAGGCCTGGAGACCCATAGTGTTATATACCAATCGACTCAGCTGTGTGTGTGCGCGCACGAAAAGTGCGAAAAGTTTAGCTCACTTTTTTGGAACTTATCCTCAACCGATTTAATTCCAACAAGTTTCATTCGACGCGGAATCCTGTCGTATAGGGCACTGCACGGACTGCTTTGTCTCTTTTTCGCTGCAAAGAAATTAGAAAACAACAAGGCCAGTAAACGTCAACATTTATGAGGAACGAAAGAGAAAGAGATGTTTCCGTGCAGTGCCCTATTGTTTTCTATTGAAAATTTGGAAGATCGGACCATGGGCACAGAAATTATGGCCAAAATATACTATGTGTTATAAAAAAGCGAGTAAAAAAGTCTAGCTGTCTTTTAATGGACTTACCTTCAACCGATTTACTCACAACAAATTGCATTAGACGCGGAATCCTGTTCTATTATTTTCTATTGAAAGTTGGCCAGATTGGACTATTACCTTAGAAATTATGGCGAAAATACTTTTTGCCTTTCTTGTGCAACAAAGTTGTACCGAAAGGCTATAATTTCTTTCCAAAAACGAACTATCGGATGCTTCCACACTGATACACTTCCCTCCCTCTTCATACGGGAGTTTGGCAGAAAGACGGTCATGAGATTTATATCTTAACAAATATTGCCCTCCGCTCGCTTGATGGGAATGACATTTTCGTTTTCTTTTTGTGTAGTCGGAACTTCAGTTCAACTAACATCCAAAAGAGATATCCTTAAAATATATGACTGTGTAAAATAACACAGGGTATGTACGTCAAAAGATTGGAAAAGAAAACAGAAATGTCGAAATTCTTATTAGCATATTGTAGATCAAGCTGAAAACCGAACCGAGGTCTCGCGACAATCGCATTTTCTCGCATTTCCGGATGTTGCAACTGCATCGCGAGTAGTGCGCAACTGTGCCATAGTCGGGCACCACTCGCGATGCAGTTTCGGCATCCGGGAATGGGACAAAATATGATTTTCGGTTTTCAACTGGATCTACAATATCTTTGCCATAAATAATCTGATTTTCATAGAAAGGACAAAGAAATTTGTTTTTTTTACTCCTAGCTACTAGCTCATCTATTTTCAAGCAAACACAATTTACGAAGGTCGAGAAAGGCACCATCACCGCTAGGTGGATTAATCTGGGTTTTTAATTAATTAGTGCGCGATAGAAAGTGTTTGTTTAAAAGTGGAACGGTTTCGAGACCACGGATTTTTGCTCTGTTTTGTGCGGAAAGTAATTTATCATAAAGTGTGCGTTTGAATGTGTTTTTGCCTTTCTCGTATACAAAGTATACGTAAAGGCTATATGTTCGCTCCAAAAACGAACTTTTTATAGGAGTCCCGGAGACCCATAGTGTTATATACCGATCGACTCAGCTCGACGAATTGAAATGATGTCTGTGTGTATGTGTGTGTGTATGTGTGTGTATGTGTGTGCAAAATAATCTCACTCATTTTCAGGCACTTATCATTAACCGATTTGCTCGCAACAAGTTGCATTCGACGCGGAATCTTGTCCCATTGTTTCGTATCGAAAATTGGCCGAATCGGACTATGGGCTTCGGAGTTATGGCCAAAATATATTTTTTTACAACAAAAATTCTCACTCACTTTTTAGACACTTACTCTTAGCTGATTTACTCGCAACAAGTTGCATTCAACGCAGAATCATGTCCCTTTGTTTCGTATTGAAAATTGGACAGATCGGAATATGGGTTTCGAAGTTATGGCCAAAATCCACTTTTTCACATGAGAAACACGTACAAAATTCTCACTCATTTTTTAGGCACTTATGCTTAACCGATTTGCTCGCAACAAGTTGCATTCGACGCGAAATTTTGTCCCATTGTTTCGTATTGAAAATTGGCCGAATCGGACTATGGGCTTCGGAGTTATGGCCAAAATATATTTTTATACAATAAAAAATCTCACTCACTTTTTAGACACTTACTCTAAGCTGATTTACTCGCAACAAGTTTCATTCAACGCAGAATCTTGTCCCATTGTTTCGTATTGAAAATTGGACAGATCGGACTATGGATTTCGAAGTTATGGCCAAAATCCACTTTTTCACATGATAAACACGTACAAAATTCTCACTCATTTTTCAGGCACTTATCCTTAACCGTTTTGCTCGCAACAATTTTCTTTCGACGCGAAATCCTGTCCCATTGTTTCGTATTGAAAATTGGTCGAATCGAACTATGGGATTCGAAGTAATGGCCAAAATACATTTGTTGACAAGAAAAATTCTCACTCATTTTTTAGGCACTTACTTTTAGCCAATTTGCCTGCAACAAGTTGCATTCGACGCAGAATCTTGTTCCATTGTTTCGTATTGAAAATTAAACAGATATGGCCAAAGTTTATTTTTTTGCCTTTTTGCCTTTCTCGTATACTAAGTATACGGAAAGTCTATAGAACTGCTCCAAAACCGAACTTTTTATAGAAGGCTCGGAGACCCATAGTGTTATATACCAATCGACTCAGCTCGACGAATTAAGGTGATGTCTGTATGTGTGTGTGTATGTATGTATGTGTGTGTATGTGTACAAAAATGTGAGACACGTTTTTGGGCATTTATCATTTGCTCGCAACAAGTTGCATTCGATGCGGAATGCAGTCCCATTGGTTCCTATTTAAAATTAGATCGATTGAACTCTGCGTTTCGGAGTTATGGCCAAAAAACTGTTTTTACGTGCAAAAAAAAAGCAAAATGCTTCAATCTGAACTCGAACTCGTGATCTCTTGATCTGGAAGCGGCTACTACACCACAGCACCATCAATACACATAGCATGTGGCAAGATACATATAAATATAAATCATCGAATTGGGCATATATTCATTACCTCTATAAGCATCAGAGTTTATCCTGCTAGGGTACCGATTCCTATACTGGAAGTATTCATGGATTGAGAAAAGAAAATATTAGCTTTTACCGTTGGTTATTAAAATATACAGTTTCAATACATTACTTTAGAGCAAGATTGCCGGTGGTGAGTATAAACCGTTTGGCAGCGCAGTATCATTACTTGACACTTTTCCGGTCGCTACTAAACGCGCTGCTAAACCAGTAGCGCAGCGGACAGGTGATCAAATTTAGTAGCGCGATAATAGCGCTGCTATTTGATGAACTATTAAACGTCATCTGTACGGAATGCAGCCACCAAAATGATAACCGAAAATAGTGACCAGTGCGAAAAAAATGACTGAACTAAAATGACAGCGTTGCGAGGATGACCAAAACACTCGCGCCCAGTAATGATACTCTAATAGATAAACTATTGAAATCGCTGGGATACGCTGTTACTTTAATTGAGATAAAAGTAGATTCACTAAATAGTAATTTGGGGTGACCTTTTTACGATAGGATATCCGTTCAATAATTAAAAATCCTCTTCTCTGCTAAACGTTAGACTTAACTTTTCTCATGTCTTATTGCTATTAAGCGCTAAGAAAAACACAAATACCCTATATAACAGCCTGTAAATACTCCTCAGTCGTCATATCTCGGGTACTTATTCAAAAGGACGTATGTGATTTTGTAAACAAAGATTCAGACGTCGTTTTGTCCGATCTGATTGCCCTCCCACGCAAACCATCACCATAGACAGATAGAGGGAGGCTTCGGCTACCTGTTAGTGGTGTTGGTATGCGTGGGAGTGCCATCAGATCGGACAAATCGACGTTTGAATCTTTGTTTACAGAATCACATACGTCCTTTTGAATAAGTACCCGAGATATAGCAATTTCAAAAAGCATCGTGCTTTGTTTAACACGTTCAACGCTTTCCCGTTCGAATGCGCCTAAAAGAAGGAATGGCAATGTGCCGTCGCGCAGTGGTGGTCCCCCATACAAATGCTCGACTAAACCTACGATTGCGCTTGAAATTTAGCAACAGTAATTTTGTAACGCTGAATTCATTTTGAAATTTAAATAGTTATCCGACATATGCTATGCTATCCAAAGACTTCCGGAAGCCGAAGACTTAGGATCACAGCAGCGTCTTAATTCTAACCTTGAAACACTAAATTTCCCGCTTTGGTGCAGCAAGGCGCAATTCGCCAAACTAACCACTGTTAAGTGACAAAATATATATTTCAATGCATCATATCAGTTCTTTCCGAATCTTTCCCGATACAAAATTTAGTCAAATTTAATTTTCCCATACATATATGTTATACCATCAACTTGAACCAAGTCACCAAAAATTAAATTTACCAACTACAATTAACAAATTGAGGAATTATCATTGACTAAATGTGCAAAATTAAAATAATATCAGCTTCACGAAAGAACGATTTGTTTTGGATTTGGCTGGGTTTCCGCCACTGTGGTTCGGTCGGCTTAACCATCGTAGCATCAGCGGCAAGACGTGCTTCTGTTCTATTTTTACGCCTTTGCATGCATCATTCTTTGTGGCGTTCAATCAGCATATAGGAGCGCAGCTGGTGTGCGGGAAGACGCGGGACGCATGCGCATTCGCTTCAGTCTCTTGCCGTCGGATGAATATTGCCGAAGGAAGCATCACCAACACACATCGCATTGCGGGCGGCAATGTTCTATTTTTAGCTCAGATGGGTTGAATGTTGATCCGAGCAAATGAGATTTGGGGAAACTGGTTCATGAGTATGTACCTATTACGGAAAAAAAGAAAATTTTGGATAGCTCCGCGGAAATAACGCGCAGAGGGAAATCCCCGGTCTCAATTCCTTGGATATAGCGTCTGCTGCACCATAAACTCGCAAGCTTCTAATTTTATTGAATAATTATGTCTTTTCTATTCAGTAAAGCATATTTTCTTTTGTGCATTGAAGCAATAGAATATAATTTCCTACTTATGTTTACTGTCTACTGAAACTCGGTGGGCAAGTTTGATTACTACCAAGATAAATCAAAAGCTATATTGTTTCTGCTAACAATCATTAAGGTGGTTATACAACAAAGCCACAAATCGGCCATCTTGGAAACCACGTGCTTTTTCTAGTGATTTTTCAGGAGCACGAATTGAGAGAATCACAACGACCACGGAGATGAAACATCCGCAGATCGTTTGCTTACTTTTACAAAACAATCGACTTTAATTTCAGCATTGTACGAAAATTTTTACACTAGATTTAAACTTTTGATAATAAGAGCAGAAAACCGTATGATGAATTTAAAATTCACCACATGGCTTGCTTGTATAATCACCTTAAAGAAAACTATTGAGTACATATCGATTCTCAACTTACGTATTTATGTTTTAATTCCTATAGGATATATAGGGTATACCTCCATAATCTAAAGTTCAGACCTGATTTTTTCAAATATTCCAAATAATTAGATGGATTCAATTATAGAAATGTCATGAATATAAATATAAACAATACACAGCATTACGTTCCATTGATTATTAGCATGGAAAATATTAAATACAATTTTTTTTAAAGGCGCTTGAATTTTCTAGTATTCAAAATTTTTCTTGCAATGCGTATTATACCACACACCTAGAAAATATGAGTTTTGAAAAAAAAAGATGGCTTACACGAGGATCGAACATAAATCCTCTGAATGAGAGCCTATCACGTTACCACTGAGCTATCTTTGTTTCTTGGAATATTAGTGTTCGAAGAACAAGAGGCTACGCGATTTGCAATAAATAACTATTTCACTACATCAAGACATAGGCTGCTTGTGCATACGTGCGGTAACGCACCGGGGGCTGTGCTTTGGTTCGGTGGCATATAATCTGAACTGAACCGATAAAAAGTTTAGTTATATCGGAATATAAGTCATGTTCGGGATTTGAGTCAAAACGGTACGATTGAGTTTACGTCAGGTGCTTTTGTGTAATTTCATTCAAATAAGTGACATGTAATATTCTTATTGTTTTGGTGCGCAGGGAAGCAACTTCATAATCAATTTCAACATTTTATTTTGAATCCTCTGTAAATGCATTCTTCCTGGCGTTGCAGCAAATAACCCATATTGGCACAGTATATGTAAAACATGGCTGGCCTAACAATTAGTTATCAAAAAATATTTTAAGATTTTGATTTTCTATGAATATTTACTTACTATTTTTGTACCTTTTTGCTTGCATACCTTCTGTGTGGTTTTTGATAGTTAATTCATTCATGCTATACATAAGTCCTAAATCTTTGACTTCATTCCAAATAATTGGAACCCCGTTCATAGTGACAGCATGTCTGTTAGAAGAATTCAAATAAAAAGCACTCGGATTATGCAGGAGAAAATGAGTTTTGGTAGGCTTCGGAGAAAATTTTCTACTTTTGGAAGTCAGTAGAAAAAGTATTCAAACTTTTCTATAATCCAAGTATGTTTAAGATAATTTAATAGTCTTAGTTCGATCATTCACAAACTACAATGACTTCATTCCGTGCCGATAGTTCGAACGAGCCAGACGTGTGTGCTGTGTCTCATCGCGGATTGTGTTCGGTAGTGCGAGTTGTATTGTGTGGTGCTATTCCTACCTACGGATCCAAGGCGATCGCTGTCGGCGAGTGAAGTAGCTGCTTCTGGCGACGCCAGTGAAGCAGGCTATTGTTACTGCTGCTACCTACAGCAGCAGGCGCAGATAAGTGGAAGAGATTGCTTTATTGTTCTCCCGTCACAGAGCGGAACTAATAGACACAAATTGAATTAGTTTTTTTCTTGATATTTTTTTTTCTAATAAGCTATTAGTTGTAAGTTAGCATAAGCAATAATTATCCTTCCACCTTGCGAGGTGAGAATGGAGGCAGAGACAGTAGGAGGCAATGGGCCTCCAAAAGATAGTACTCGCACACGATTGTACCATGCGGCTTCGCCTGGGCCTTGGGTTGTTTACTTTCGGCAGAAAGTGAAGAGCCCTAGATTTTCTGGGCATTAAACGAGATTTGACGCGTCGTTTTACGAAGCTTGAATTCAGCCAAATCAACAGGAACAAACTACGCATCACCGCACCTACATACCAGGTGGCGAATGAAATTGCTGGCGACAGGGCGTACAATGTTGAATATTTAGTTTATGTGCCCTCGCGGGAGGTCGAGATAGAAGGCGTAATCAACGCAGCGAGCTTGACTTGCAAGGATGTGCTTGCAGGGAAAGGTCGCCTAAAGAACGCCCTGCAATCTACCGTGGATATTCTGGACTGCAAGGAATTGCATTCAGCAGCCACGGTAGATGGCACCAGGTTTATTCCAAGTCAGGCTCGCTTCGGGTGACATTCGCCGGTTCGATGCTTCCAAAATATGTCGATATAGAAAATATGTTGTTTCCGGTGCGTCTTTTTGTGCCAAGGGTATTTAATTGTACCAACTGCAAACAACTTGGTCACACTGCCGAGTTTTGTGACAACAAACCACGTTGTGGCAAATGCTCAGAAAGACATCGGGAGGAGTTCTGTCAGCAACAAGCAACAAAATGTGCTTATTGTGGTTTGAACCCTCCCCATGGTTTGCAAGAATGCCCGGTGTACAAAAAGCGCACCCAAAAAGTGAAGCGCTCGTTGGTACAGCGCTCCAAGCAGTCGTATGCGGAAATGGTTAGGTCGCAAGACACATCCGCCACAGCCACTGCATCGACTGCTATTTCAGCCACCGTTCGTGTAAGTGATTATTATGATTCCATATCCATTGACGAATTGGACTCTGACGCAGCCGACATGGATGATTCTGCGGAGGTACACGTGCCCGAAAAGAGGAAGCAACCGTCTTCCCCGGATCGCGCCGTAAGAGAACAAAAAGTCATCCACAAAAGCTTGCCAAAATCTGAAGGTAATGGGGGTTTATTTAAAATCCCGAAGCAATCTGTCCCTACTGCTTCTTTTGATGCTAGTTGCAGTAAGACATTCCCGCCATTGCCTAAATCCGATGTTTCGAAGAAACATCCGGCTAGGAGAATCAACGAAAGAAAAAAACAAATTCGCACTTCTAGAAAAAGTATTCCGTCCAAGCGAGGATTGATCTCCTTTAAGGACCTTGTGGACCGTTTTTTGAACTTGTTCAATATTCCGAATTCATTGAGGCCAATCATTGACCTCTTTATTCCAACAGTTGAAAGTTATCTGAAGCAATTGACTGTTTCATGGCCCCTTCTTGCAGAAATTGTATCTTTCGATGGATAATACGGCCAATACCGAAGATACAATCACTGTACTGCAGTGGAACTGTCATAGTCTGAAAATAAATTAGACGTGTTCAAGTTTTTTGATTCGCAATTCCGATTGCGATATATTTGCACTCTGTGAAACATGGCTTTCTTCTGAAGATGAAATCAACTTCCACGATTTTAACATTATTCGCCAAGATCGGGATGATCATTATGGTGGCGTTCTTTTGGGGTCAAAAATGCTACTCCTTCTACAGAATTCCCATTCTGACTGTTCCCGGCTTAGAAATCGTCGCATGCCAAGTAAATGTGAAGAATAAAGATCTTTCCATAGCTTCAGTGTACATTCCTCCAAATGCCTCTATTAATCGTCGACATTTTTGGAGCGCAGTCTCCCTCCTATCATCTCCAGTATTGATATTGGGTGATATGAACGCACATGGTATTGGATGGGGCGAAACGTATGACGATTATAGAGCGCCTATTTTCTATGATTTGTGTGACGATTTCAATTTGAATATTTTGAACACTGGTGAAGTAACTCGAATAGGACCAAATGGTCAACAAAGCCGTATTGATCTGTCTTTATATTCAAATTCACTATCATTAGATTGCACGTGGAAGGTAATTGAAGATCCCCATGGTAGTGATCATATGTCGATAGTTACCACAATTAAAAGTAGCTATCCACAATCTGAGCCAGTTAATGTTCCTTTCGATCTCACGAAGAACATTGACTGGCCAAAATTTGCATCGGCGGTAAAAATTGGTATTGAATCAACTGATACTCTTCCACCTTTGGATGAATATCGATTCCTTACTGAGTTGATTCAAAAAAGCGCACTAGAAGCTCAGAAACGACGCGTTCCAAGTACATCTGTCATAAGAAGACCAGCCACTCCTGGATGGGATGTACTAAGTTGTATTCTGAGAAATCTGATGCCTTCAAGGCCTTCCGTAAACATGGAAGGTCTGAGCTTTTTGAAGAGTATTTGAGGCTCGAAAGAAAGCTCAAAAATCTTCTCAAGGCAAAAAAACGTAGCTACTGGCGACGTTTTGTCGAGGGACTATCACGAGAAACCTCAATGACAACACTTTGGAAAACGGCCCGCAACATGCGGAACCGCATTTCCACCAATGAGAGTGAAGAATACTCCAATCGATGGATATTCAACTTCGCAAAAAAAGGTCTGTCCAGATTCCGTACCAGCAGAACCGCTATTTCGAGAATCAGTCACTGATCCCGGTTCTTTGGGTGGACCATTCTCAATGCTGGAACTTTCTATGTCTCTTCTTTCATCGAATAACTCTGCTCCGGGATGCGATAACATCAAATTCAATCTTCTTAAAAACCTCCCAGATATCGCAAAAAGACGATTACTTGACCTGTACAACTGTTTCATGGAGTACAACATCGTACCACCAGAATGGCGGCAGGTCAAAGTAATAGCTATTCAAAAGCCTGGGAAACCAGCGTCTGATCACAATTCATACCGACCGATTGCCATGCTATCAGTCGACCATTGGGTCGAAGAAAATGCATTGCTTTCAAATACTCAGTTTGGATTTAGAAAAGGGAAAGGAACAAACGATTGTCTGGCGTTGCTTTCTTCAGATATACAACTGGCCTTTGCGCACAAGGAGCAATTGGCTTCAGTATTCTTGGACATTAAGGGCGCTTTTGATTCAGTTTCCATAGAAGTACTGTCAGGCAATCTGCACAGTAGTGGATTACCCGTTATTTTGAATAATTTCTTGTACAATTTGTTGTCAGAAAAACAAATGAACTTCACACTCGGCACTCTGACAACTTCCAGAAATAGCTACATGGGCCTTCCCCAAGGTTCGTGTTTAAGTCCCTTGCTTTATAATTTCTATGTTAAAGATATTGACAATTGTTTAGAAGGACAATGCACGCTCAGACAACTTGCAGATGATTCCGTGGGATCTCTAGGAGGAGCATGTGCAGCTGTCTTGCAAGGACCATTGCAAAGTACCTTAGATAATCTGACTGTTTGGGCCAGACATTTAGGGATCGAGTTTTCACCGCAAAAAACTCAATTGGTTGTGTTTACTAAGAAGCGGTATCCTGCTCAACTGAAACTCAAGCTGTTGAATGATGACATCAACCAATCTTTATCTTCTAAATACCTTGGGGTCGTGTTTGATTCCAAATGCACCTGGAAACTCCACATTGAGTATTTGATACAAAAATGCCGGAAAAGGATCCATTTTCTACGTTCTATCTCCGGAACATGGTGGGGTGCTCACCCGGAAGACCTCATCAAACTCTATAGAACGACTGTTTTAGAGTATGGCTCCTTCTGCTTCCTCTCAGCAGCTGATTGCCACCTGATCAAATTGGAACGAATTCAGTATCGTTGTTTGCGTATTGCCCTTGGCTGCATGCATTCAACGCATAACATGAGCCTGGAGGTGCTTGCTGGAGTCACTCCTTTAAAGCACCGTTACTGGGAGCTCTCACTTAGAATACTCATCAAATGTGGAACAAGTAACACACTTGTTCTAGATAACTTCGATAATATGCTTGAACTAACTTGTCGTTCAAGATTCCTTAGAGTTTATCTCAACTACATATCAACAGATCTTTGTCTTCCGTGTTATAATCCATCTCGCGTTCACTTCACCAACGACAGTTCCTCAATTGTATACGATCTGTCCATGAAACATGCTATTCAAGGAATACCAGATCATCTTCGACAAATATCTATTCCCTCACTTTTTTCTGAAAAATATGAACATGTCAATTGCAACAACAGATATTTCACTGATGGTTCTCGCATCAACGGATCCACTGGCTTCGGTGTTTTCAATGTAACTTCAACCACCTTCCAAAAACTTCAGGAACCGTGTTCGGTTTATGTTGCTGAGCTGGCAGCAATTAACTTCGCTTTGGGGATAATTTCCAATCAGCCTGTAGACCATTATTTCATCTTCTCGGATAGTCTTAGTTCTATCGAGGCACTCCGGTCGATGAAACCTGTTAAGCACGCATCTTACTTTCTTACAAACATAAGAGAGCAGATGCGTGTTTTGGTCGAAAGATCATTCAAGATTACCTTTGTTTGGGTCCCATCTCACTGCTCAATCTACGGCAATGAGAAGGCAGACTCGCTGGCAAAGGTGGGCACACAGGAAGGTGAGGTTTATGATAGACAATTCTCGAGCAACGAGTTTTTCCCATTAGTCCGTCAGAGTACTCTTCAAAGTTGGCAAAGGAATTGGACACACAATGAACTTGGACGGTGGCTATTTTCCATAGTTCCAAAAGTTTCTGGGCGAGCGTGGTTCAGAGGTGAGGACTTAAGTCGAGGCTTTATTCGCGTGATGTCGAGACTTATGTCCAATCACTATTCACTAAACGCACATCTGTACAGAATAAACCTTGTCGATAGCAACTTATGTAGGTGCGGAGCCGGTTATGATGACATCGATCACGTAGTTTGGTCCTGCTCGGAAAATGACGCCTCCAGAGAGCAATTATTGGATACCCTTGTGGCTCGAGGTAAACAACCCTTCAGGGAAGTTCGAGGTGTTTTGGGAGATCGTGATGTTGTCTATATGCAGGCCATTTATAGTTTCTTTTGTTCTTCTGACATCCAAATCTAATATTTTGTTTTTTCTTCTTTCTTCAAAGTTTTTTGTTTGTTTAGTCTCTGCCTTTTTGTTCCGTAGAGCTCCATAGCTCTTGCCATCCGGAAGATGCTCCCAGTCGAACCATTCCTCGAGCATGACGACACGCCACATCGTCACTGACGCCAAATGCCCGGATGAGAAGCTGAAATTTCCTTATCCCAAATCCTTAGCCCCGTCCATCCTTAAACTTTGTAAACTAACCTCGAGTCACCACGAGTACGCTGGCTCCTTCCCCTCTCTTATTAACTGTATAATAAAATGATATTGATTGTATATACCACAAAGAACCATGGCTCCGTAAAGTTTTATACACGCCTGAGCCTACCAAATAAACGAACTTGGAAAAAAAAAAAAAAAACTACAATGACTTCATTCCAGCTCTGCCTAATAGTTTGTTGTTTTAATTGAACTCATAACAGAGTTAGAAACAACAATTAGGCAGAGTTGTAAAAACCTTCGCTCTAGAAGTCCTCCACATATCACTTTTGAAATTTAACCTCTGGAATAAGTTATTGACAAACTACTAAATTATCGAAACTATATTACTAAATGATCGAAAACAGCCTTGCTATAATCCATAACAAATTACACGAAGGTAAGCAACGATTTTCGATTTTCCGATATATGTTATCATCACGAAATCACGATATGAAGTATTGCACAATATGAGCTCAAGAATGCTGATTTTGGTAACACTAGCTCTGTCACGCGTTATCTTTCAGATTTTGTGCTTGAATCGTTTACCTGTAAAGAGTGATCTGATAAATAATTTTGGATCAGTTTAGAAATTAAAATATTCAATTTTAACCATACATTCATACCAATTACTGCAAAATGCTTTCCATATAAAGAAAAGCAACCCCAGTAGAATTCTCTTCAGATTTTTTTAAGTCGGATCAAATTTATAAATCTTGTTGAAAAGTGTTTGAATGATAATGACAAAAATGGAACTGCTCATCAGCAAAAATTTACCTTTCTCGTCAAAAATGTTCATTCCCTTAATAGATTCTTTGGCTTATTTAAGGTCAACATTCCCAATTAACCTATATTTTTTTACGCCACTAAATATTTTTTAAATTCAAAACAAAAATCGAAAAAGTGCTGTTTTTTAAGATTGACCCGATTTTGAACGAACATCGAGTGAATTTTTGCAGACCGGTTCACACATGTACACGTTTTCGGTTTTTGTTTTCGATTTAATAAAAGATATTTTAGTTACTAGATAAAGATTGTCGCTTCGGTTCCCTTTGTTCTGCTGTCCGGAATATGTTGGGTATCAAGCTGTCAAATCGTATGGATTTTCCTTCTTTGACATTTAGCTTCCCTATCATCGCCGGCAAAAGATGTTCCGGACAGCGACGACAGCGAAAAACTTTATCTTGTAACTAAAACATCTTTTAATTTAATCAGGGGGAGAAGGCGGAGCACTGAATCCCTACCCCAACATGTGCGACATCTGGATTTGGTTCTAAACTATAAACAACAGTGTTAATTCTCTACCACCTTTTTGTTATGGCGAGGCAATTTTTATGCACACTTTTGTTTTCGATATTTTATCATGCAGCAATATATTTAACGATGTGGGATGCTTGAGATACCTGCTTGATTATAGGGACTCGAAAAAATTAATTTACAGTAACTAATCGAATATAAAAATGTTCACATTAACGATTGCGCCCTAACACCGGTTCTAAGCTTCGATGCAGAGTACACGAGCTTTGTTCGCCAGTGACAGGCGTATGAGGCCCTTGGATTTAATAGTTTAATAGGAAAGCACTCGAAAGTTTGACAAATGGAAACATTTGTTTTTTCTCTCCACCGTTTTTTTGCTTTTCTCGTATTCAAAGCAAACGATACGAACTTTTTCAGAAGAAGTATGTGTATGTGCATGTGTGCAAAAAAATCTAACTCATTTTTCGAAATCTTATCCTGAACCGATTATTTAAACGGCGAATCCTGTCCCATTGTTTCACATTAAAAATCAGCCCGAACTCACTATGGGCTCAAAAGTTATGGCCAAAATACAAATTTTTATACTATGCCTGAAACTCGATTTGTGCAATTGCACAACCTCATCACATTTTCCGGGCACTTAACCTCATCCGATTTGTTTGCAACAAATTGCATCCGGCAGCAATTATAACAAATGTGAATTTTCAATTCAATCTATCTTTATTTACGAGATCTTCGACCCTAGGCCGGTTCATCTGGTATAAATAAATGTGAAAAATAAGTCTTATTCACCAATTGTTATTTCAGACTTTTCATATACGTTTATCAACTATTTTGAACGAGCGAGAAAGGCATCATCACCGCTAGGTGGATTAATCAGGGTTTTTAGTTATAAACTAAGTTTAACACAGCCTTGTGATAATGGTACTGCTTCTCTGTATACTTACTAGCTCTACGAATCGCTCCCTCAAGCGCTATATTGAACAGTAAATTCGAGAGTGCCATCCATCTAAGGTTACAAATGATGACGTAATTTCATCATTTCTTTATTTCAGAAGAACAGTTTGGGAAGTACTACCTATTCCCGTTCCCAACGTTAATTACCTGACAGCATTCCAATCAGATAGCTCCAGTAAGCCTTGAGACCAAAGGCTTAGGATTATCAATCCGTAGTTGTCAATGTGTTCGATTCTCGGGTGGGAAACATGATTCCCTGGGCTAAATGTATCCTTTATGCTTCCAACACAATACAATGCATTCACAGCAAATAATTTTGAAAATTCAACGACGTGTAAAATTGCAGCTAACTCTATCAAACGAATTAACATTCGATATTCAATTAAATATGATTGACTTTTACAAGCAAGCACAGTTTAAATTTATTTCAATTTAAAACAACAGTGAGATTGATTGAATGTTACGTTTATTTGCATGCTCCAAATATGTGCATGAAAATACATTTAAAATCATAACATATTTTTATCTGTGTTCTCCATTGTGCTATTGGAATGTAGAAACTACAGTGCTTTCATCGAAATCGCAAAAGCCTCTTGGGATTCGTAAAAATCAATTCGTACTACAAAAACCTGCTGTTGTGTTTTAAATTACACTCCAAATCAAACATGAATTGACTAGTAAAGTTTTCATTCGTTCGGGAAGTCAATTTTTCTTCCACGTCAAGTTTTTCTTCCAATAATTGGATTTCTATTTTCGGCTGGTTTCTCGCTGTAAGCTGAGATCATTAAAACTATAAGGTCAAAGTGGCACTAAATCCCAGTGAAAGAGCCGAGTCAAAATCCGGAAAAATCCAAAAGGACGACGGAAGTTGCACTATCTACACGATGCTGAAGCAGTTTTACCCGGACTCCTGCTTTGCTGTCTGCGAAATAAAAACCACTGTCCATCTTCTGCAGCTGGGTTTGTCGATCAATCATGCTGTTTTTGAGGGTACCAAGGCCGTAATTTAGTATATCAGCTCCACATAGAAGGGTAGAGGCATAATACATACAAGCTTACAAGATGATATCCGAGCGTGTGATCCTAACGATATGGATTGTAAGTCAGTTGTGTAAATGGACCGTAAGTATCTAAATTGAATACAGGAAGGTAAGTACAACTTCGCTTCACGGTGATGTGTCGTCGCCTTTTATTATTGAACCAAATAAACTAAATTTACATACGTTAAGGACCAAACTGTTAAGTTCTATAAACAAACTAAGTGCTTACTAGTCAATACTTGCTATGAAATTCGCAACTGGAACTAAAAACGAGTCTTGACTTTCGTTTGAACAATATCCATACTGTATGGATTTTCGGTCATTGTTTGGAAATCCTCAATCTCGAAAACAAATCATACATTCTAGGAATAGGAAAAAAAGAGACAATTTTTAATTACCTACATTGTGGTAAATCAAAATCTGTATAAAAATATCTTGCAATATTACAAACATCCACATAAAAGCAACGCAATACTATAAAAATCATGACAAGATAGATTTCCAGCAATTGAATCAATTGATTCAGCTGATCCCTTGTTTAAAGTATCAATTGTCAAGATGTCTAATACCTGTAAAACTGGAAAGATAGGGAGTTTTGATTTGGACTTGGAATGTCAGGGAAAGTCAGGGCTTACAGTTTTTACTATAATATGAAATTTAAAAAACAAAACAAATGTTCTGAAGAACTAGGGATGTTGATTTGCATAAACCATGAACAATAAGCTCTATTAAATATAAGATTTGAACTGCACCCAAAATTTCCCAATGAGCTTATAGAGGCCAATTTCAATCTGTAGTTTTCCAATAGCATAAATCTGGCTATAGAGAGGATGTAATTTGTGTTTCTAATGACAATTATTTTTAAATTTCCACAAACGGAATAGATGTCATCTGAACAGTACGATAAAACTTTAAAGTCAAAAATTTATTCATGTCCGTTTTAACCGTCGATTTCCGATTGGTATATATCTTATAAGCTTCATTTTTTTTTACTTGTAGAAAGCGTAATGCGGGAGGATACATTTTCACTAAACGGTGGAACAATAACGCAATACTCAATGTGAATGGACGATTAGTTTTGCTGAGGTGAACAGATACCAGCAGTCTTAAAAACAACAGCTACCGAAACACATACGAATCCCACGAGAGCCTTCGCAGCTGTTGAATTGGTCACACAGAAGAAGAAGAAGAAGTGCCATGGTAATTATGTCGTTTTTCCGGATATTCCTGATGCGTCTCAAATAAAACTGGAACTATTTTAATAGAGGATGAAATCAAATGGTGAGCAGGTTCCAATTTATTCCTTCTCTCTTTCATTGATTCATAAATTCAAAAATTTAAAATTGAACACTACATACGTACAGGGCATCGTTTGCTGCTATTGCCGCGGATATTGTGGGAGTCCCAGGTATCCGGTTCACGCTTAAGTCGGCAACGGTGGCTCTTCTTGACCTTCTATTCCCTGAGTAGTTAGTACGAATAAGGGCGTCCTTGTGAAGTTTTGCTGTACCTGTTAAGAACAACTAGTACATCCCGTTCCCTGCACTTCCCTGAAACCTTTCTTGCTTCAGGAGTGATTCCTTTTTGTAGTACTAGTCTTCTTAACAAAAAGGGCACCATTACGGAGCATGAGATATGATCAAATTATTCGTAGTATTACTTGACCAACACCCCCAGCTGGGTGAGGGGTAGAGGATGACACACACTCCAAATCAAACATGAATTATATCAATCCCATGCGATTGATATTTCTGCCTATACTATATTTGGATTCCTGACTTTAATTTGATCCGATGAATCCTGGGGTATTCATATGTCGAGAATTACTTTCAGTTTTTCTTCTTATTGGCATTACATCCCCACACTGGGACAGAGCCGCCTCGCAGCTTAGTGTTCATTAAGCGCTTCCACAATTATTAACTGCGAGGTTTCTAAGCCAGGTTACCATTTTTGCATTCGTATATCATGAGGCTAACATGCCCAGGGAAGTCGAGACAATTTCCAATCCGAAAATTGCCTAGACCGGCCCCGGGAATCGAACCCAGCCACCCTCAGCACGGATTTGCTTTGTAGCTGCGCGTTTTACCGCACGGCTAAGGAGGGAGGAGTTCTTAGAAAATTCCGTATTTCCAAATAACATTCTTAGACTCGAAATATTGAGGAAAGCTTGGTTCACAGTTGTATTGGCCCCGTGCATTAATTCATTTCCCAATCCTAATCCAAGAGGTATTCATATGTATTGCTACCAATTCCGACATTCCTCCTTTGCCGTGAGGCAAAACCTCCACGTATTTATTCCAACCCACTCGATTCAATTGCATAATCCCACGATCGAAAGCAAATCGCGTTACTCACCGTATTGGTATGGTGAGGGGTACGTTCCGATGATGGTCGAGGGGAGAGAGACAGCCCCAATCCGTGGATGTGTGTTTGAGAAACTTTCAAATTTGAACACGTACCAACTTGTAGCGAAACGTGTTTAAATGTAGTTTTGCAATTGCATTATGCAGTTTTTTTTTTGCATCCTTTCCGTTGCCGCCGCTCGCGCTGCCAGTCGATTCATGTTGTTGCCATTGAAGTTCGCCACGCTATATTGGTTTGTTGTGCATCTATGGTTGGTAACTGGGTACTGCATAAATGGGTATGGGATACCTACGCCAAAACCAAAGCCAAATCCGTCTGCTTTGTAAAATTTAACAAACTGCAGCCCTCCGCTCGTCCGACCTTCCTTCCGGGTTTGAGCGATGATGGTGAGGGATCGAGGACTGCAGCGGGTGGTTAGGAACCTTCAAGAAATCGAAACGAACAACTTGTTACCATGTAGCTGCATGCCCCCCTCCGGTTGTTAGTGGAAGGTACATTACATATTAGCATTTTCGGAACGCCAAAGCGTGGGTGGGTTGATGTTACATGCAAACCCAAACAACATACAACGAGTAGTACTGCAATATCGCACTACCGCGGCAGGCAAGAACGAAACAATCAATCAGCTCACGTTTCTTGTTTTAGGGGTTGTTAGAGGGTTAGTAATCGGATTCCAAACTCATTTGTTAGCGCCAAAATCGATCTACAGAATGGATGAATGAATAAGTATGGTTGAAGTATAATCAATTCTATAAGTTTCATGTTTGTCACAAAATATACCAAGTTACTTACTTGGATATCTGGATGGATACAATGTAGCCTTACAACATTAACGGGCGAATAATAGAGCATCTGCTTAATCGATTACCAATTGTATTGTAAAATATTAGATTTGCGCTACAACAGCTCCCAAGGAAGAACCATTCATTACCAAAAAGAAGACAAGAGTGGTCTGTACAAAGGAAAAGTTGTCTTCATTCTGCTCGGTTCAAAACTGAACGTCGTCAATCGTCTATGGAGCGCTACCCCTGCGCTATCCCTAACTCCTCCTTATTCTTAATGCTAACGGATACATGGTTTTCATTCGTTTACTCACGGTCTGGAACGAGCTTACATGGGCTTATGCTGCGCACGGACGATGTGATGACTCGATGATTGTGTTCGATGAACCTCGGGAATTCGCCGACATGACCAATGGTCCTCGGCAATTGCACGCGACGGAGCGAATGGTCGGCATTTTCGGTTCACTCTTCGCCAATCCACCTTGAGCGTTCCCAAATTTCGGGCGATCCTTTTTTCCGTTGAGTGGCGCGAACAGCTTCGTTGTCGCTGACAGCAGCTGATGACATTTCCAGTTCGTCAGTGACGAATGTATAAAGTGCGTGAAAAATGTGTAGTTTCTCAAACGAAAGGAAATTTTTTCTTCGTGTTTTTTTGCCAGAATATGTATTTTTGGACGAGGATTCATCGCCCAACCGTAGATTGCAACATTTTATTGCAATCTCGCATTAGTTTCGCGTACAGTTTGCCATAATTTACGACATATGCACAGATTGCATTAACCCGTTTCGGTCTGACCTAGAAATCAAAATGCCCGTGAGGGCTCATTTTTCGTCCGATTGCCATGATTTTTTTCAGGGAAGAAGCGTCATTATGTCTATTTTTTGTTATATGACATGATTTGACCATGGTGCAAATCCGGCCGGATTTATTAAGGGGGGTTTTGGGTCAGGTGCAGTCAAAAACGGGTCATTTTTTTAAAAAACCATCGATAAATGAACCAAAGTGCCCAGAATGTTGATGCAAACGTGGTTAATCATCATTGACCAGCATCAGAAGTTAGTTTTGATACAATTGAATCACCAGAACATGGTTCCGGATGTTCCGGGAACCTGGTTCCCTGGGGTAGTGGACACTTTTCGAGTGGTGTAAAACCCAGTCTTGCGACATATCAAACTTCATGGGTTTGGAAGACAATCTCCATAGATGAGTTTTTGAGAGGTTTTGGACACATTGGCCACGTCCGGAAATGTTCCCGGGAACCTGATTCCCTCAGGGGACCGGACAAATTTTGATTAGCATCGAAACTCATCCTGCGACATGTCCAACTCCATGATTTTGAAAGACAATTATCGACGTAATTATCGACGATAGACGAAAAGCAGCAGGGGCAGCAGGGACTTTGTCCAAGGACTTGACGATCCCTCCCCAGGCCATCTGCGAGTTGTGGCGAGTTTCTTGACGAGTGGAAAATGTATTTGACACTTATTGCTACAAAAGACTGATAATCTTCTGTACCTCCATGATCGACATTGAAAAGAAAACTAACGCCATGTTTCACTCAAACACTCGCAGACTCCACATAATGCTCGCCGGGTGGTTTCTGCAAATTATGGAGGATCGCGCTTCTTTTGATAGAAGCGACACGTGTTACAAGTGCAGGATCTAACAGTATTCAGCTTCTCTGTCCCGAGAACTGATAAAAATAATACAATCCTCGCCCGATGACTGCTGCAGGCTAACTGTAAATTGGTTAAAGCTACAGGCTAACTAAAAAATTGGTACTTGTGGAACATACAAAAATCTCATTCTATATATTACATTATAATCGCTTCATAATTCGACCATTGGCACTATTACTACAATGGATTAATAAAAACGGCTTAACTTTTCCAAATCTCACCACCATTCCAACGTGCCAGATCTCTTAATTACAATCAAATCGCGTTTCAGTTTTTCACGCTCCACTTTTTAATCACTTCGAAACATGTGTGGCACCTTCCTGGCATGTGCTTTGCCCACGGCACAGGGTGACACATCAACTTCCGTAGTTCTTCATGACAAAAGCTCTATTTCCAGGTTATGGCACACCCGTTCAATCCGAGCCCCGTAAACGGATCGCGAAAGAGTTAAATTTGGTTTGATTTTTTTTCCTGCTCAACGTTGAAACCGCCAACACCGACCGGGCCACGTAGCCATCCATCCTTCTGTTCGCGCAAGGCTAATGTTGCAACAATCCCTATTTTATTGACAAAACTCTTGCCGTATGCATGGGTGCACTTGCATTAGAGAATCGCTTAGTGGGGGAAGGGGGAGGAGGCTTTTGGCCAAAATTCGATGCAACACATGCACTGTTGGCACTAACTGCTGCACCCCGAACTAATGTAGGAGGAACGCGAACATGCTGCAAACTCGTGCTTTTCTGAGTTTTGGTTAACGGTAGCGTTGGGGTGCGGTGGGTATAGTCCTCGATCCCATCAGCACAGCAGCTTGGAACTCGATAGGAAAGTTGTGTTTTTAAAAACACATCAATTTAACTTCCCGAGTCATGTATGTAAAGTGCATGCTGTTGCTATCGTTGTGAACGGTGCAGATGTTCCATGCGGCCGGGGAGATTTTGAGTGTTGGTTAAAAGGATGCCAAGGGAAGGATTTCGTCAAAAACTTGGAACAAGTCCATTGTTTATGTCTGGCATATAAATTTTAGTATGTGGGAGTTTAAAACTATTTAAATAGCCTTGAAAAAAGATTTTGATTATAGCATTATTAAACTGTATTCAGCATTGAGGTATTTCTAACTCAAATATCCTAAATCATTGCCTTGTACGTTTGTGTACTGAAACTCTTCCGAGTAATATAATCTCAGAAAATAGGAACTGTATGGTTAGGTGACATGAGAGTGTGCTTGGGAAATTATTACGTTTTTGAATTCAAAGTATAAAATAATAACAGTTCGATTTCACTTTCGATTACTTGTGTAAGCGCAGTCGATTTAAGAAAGCTATTGCGATATTTTATGGTTGTTTTTCTAAAAAATCAGAAGGGTTGTATACAAGACACGATTGCCAGACGTAAACTACAAAACATCTTTTGGTGCAATAATAATTGTAGCGCCATGCTAATATTAGGTTGCTTAATTCTACTAACAACATCCATGCAAATAAATTTTTAGCAGCGTCTCCCTCCGAAGCGCGCTTGTGATTCCGCTTTCGACACCAATATTCGGCCGTCGCCATGCGATTATGGTTTGAACTGAATAGGAATCGTTTTTTTTTACTTATAACACAGAAATGGCCAGCGAGAAAATTTCAATGGCCATGAATTTGCTACAGTACCAGTACAATATTTAACTTTCTTCCGAAAGTGAAACTGGTCCTGAAAAGAACCGATTTATTCTCAATAATGTGCTTCTTTAATCACTATCAGCAAAACTGCAATATAGTTTGAATCTTGCGACAAAAATCTGATTTAAGAGCTTCGAATCAACGAAGTATTTACCGCGAATTTTTCCTCGAAGAACTTGCTCTTAAGATTTTCCCATGGAATCTCCAAAGAATTTCAAGTGGAAGCACAAACAAAATTTCCAAAAGATTTTTAGTAGATTGAGAGTTTGATTGCTTATGTTAAACTATTTGCGAGGTCTCGGCCTTCCAGTCTGGATATTTTTAGAACAACGAAAACTTGACGAAACATATATGACGGGACATTTCTTAAACGGTTGTTCTAAAAATATCCAGATTCAAAAGCCGAATCCTCGCAAATTGTTTAACAATAGATTATTTTTTAATTTAGTAGAAATTTCCTGCTTAACACAGAGGAATTTCTTAAGAAAATCCAGAATATTTTTACGCAAAAATTCAGACTTTTGAGGCGAAATCAAACGTTTCTTGTGTCACACCTCTCTAGAAGGAGAAGGCCTCGGTTTAGGAACCGACGGACGTGGTGGGGTAAACCCCTTTGCCAAGGGGGTTTGGCGAGGTCTGCTCCCAAGGAGGCTGCAACAAGCAGCACCGGAGTCTCTCCAGCAGTGACGGGGCATAGCCCTATCAGCATACTCGGCGGGCCACTACAGTTTGCGAACGCAAGACAGAACATCAGTAAGGAACTGAAACAGAATCTTCGGACGATCCGCCAGGCTGTTTGAGTCGCAAGACAAGAACAGGATGCGTTAATCATGCGGGTGGTGGGAAGAGAGAAGGCCGACAAAGGTGCCCAAACCGATGCCTTCTGCTTTCTTGGAGGAGCGACCATGGCCCAAGAGGCGATTGATTTTACCCTGACGGCCAAAGAAGAAAAGACTGCGCCTAACCCGAAACAGCTCAGGCAGCAATCTGGCGAAGGCGCTCAGGGCAAAGCCATGCGACGTGCGACCATAAAGGCCAAACGTCGTCCGGACAGAGCAGATCAGGGTGCAGAGGAGCCCGAAGGGCATCGACCCGAGAAGGTGACTTCTCGGCCCAAAAAAGCGAATGACACATACCAGGCGCAAGTCGCCGGGTCGCAAGCCGGCCTGTGTCATCGGCACAAGTAACCGAGAACTCCTCGCACGAGGTCTAGAAGACCTCTGTACGCCTAAGAGGCGGTCCCTTTGGCACGCAGGTAGCCTACCTTAGGTTATCGGTTGCGAAAGCCAAAAAGGTAATGGAGCGAAGGAAGTTGAAGATCGGCTGGTCAATATGCCCAGTGAGTAAACTCCAGACGCCTTCAGTTAACAGATGCTATCGGTGCTCTGAGTTGGGGCACAAGTTCTACAACTGTAAGGGCCCAGACCGTAGCATCCTGTGTCATAGTTGTGGTGAGGAAGGGCACAAGGCGCAGGAATGCATTTAGGCATTGAAGTGCCTTATCTGCGCCAGCAAAAAGGAAGCCTGTAATCACGCTATGGGTGGTCCGCTATCTGTGTCCCATCGGAGAGACAAATAAGAATAGGCCGTGCAAGTAAGACAGCTGAATCATAACCACTGTGCAACTGCCCAGTAGCTGCTGTGGCAGTTACTAGAGGCGCTAGCGAAGCTCGACGCAGTGCTAGTCAATGATAGTTCCACTAGCACGTTCAGCAGGGACGGGGTCGAGTCATGGATTGACGTAACGATTGTCAATCCCGGTCTGGCATCAGACTTGGACTGGAGGGTGGACGACGGTTACACCCATAGTGATCATCTAGCATTTCGCTTTAAAATCAATTATGGCGTGCAACATCCGAGGTCCGGTGTTCCCTGTCAGGTCCATGGGTGGAGAACTACTCACTTCGACATTGAAGTTTTTATCCCGGCCCTGGGACTGGAAGCCTACACTGAAGGTCTAAGCGGTGATGCGTTGGTAGCTGTCCTATCACGCGCGTGCGACGCCACCATGCCGAGGAAAGCCCTGCCGAGAAATGGCAGACGTCCTGTATACTGGTGGAGTCCCGAGATTGCGGCGCTTCGATCAACCTGCCTCAAGGCTAGACGAAGAATGCAACGTACCCGTACCGAGGATGAACGAGCGGACCGCCGTGATGTGTTTCGAGCTGAGAAACTGGCCTTTAACAAGGGCATCAAGAGCAGCAAGAGAGCGTGTTTCGACAACCTATGCGAAGGAGCCAACGCGAATCCTTGGATTGACGCCTACAGGGTAGTGATGACCAAGACCAAAGGGAGCTCTTCACCCCCCGAACGGTCCCCGGATAGGTTGGCGAGGATTATCGAAGTACTGTTCCTGTCCCGAGCCACAATCCCCTGGCCTCCTGCACCGCAAGGCAATATGGGTGCAGCCGAAATGGTGGCTCCGGTGACGAACGAAGAGTTACTCGCGGTGGCCAAATCCCTGATAACGAACAAAGCTCCAGGGCCTCATAGAGTACCGAACAGCGCTCTCAAGGCAGCAATCATAGCGAATCCGAACATGTTCATTGTTCAAGCTAGCTATGCAAAGATGCCTAGATGAGTGTAGATTCCCCGAAAGATGGAAAAGACAGGAACTGCCGAAGGCCGGGAGTCGCCGGGCGACCCATCGGTGCATGGACCAATCTATCTTATAGACACGACGGGCAAATTGCTAGAGAGGATCATTCTCAACAGGTTGACTCCGTACTCAGAGGGTACGAACTGCCTGTCCAGCATTCAGTTCGGTTTTCGCAAGGCCACGTTTGACGTTATTAACTCGGTGGTAAGACCGCCGAGATAGCGATCCAACAGAAAAGGCGAGTTATTCGATACTGTGCGTTATTACAATTGATGTGAAGAACGCATTCAACAGCGCAAGCTGTTACTCTCGTTACACCGGCTTAGCCTGCCGGTGAGCCAGTACCGGATTTTAGAAAGCAATTTCCAAAACCGTGTACTATTATACGAGACCGATGCCGGCCAGAGAAGCGTTCCTATTACCGCAGAAGTTCCACAAGGTTCAACAATGAGCCCGGTACAGTGAACGTTCGCTAATTGGGGTTTTTATAGTTGGGGCGCTTTTTAGTTGGGGGTTCGCTAATTGGGGCGAAACCCAATTAAAAAGCAGTCAAACGTCAGAATGTGATGTCAAAAACGCATTGACGTTTTGTTTCCGTGTTTGGCGGGATCGATATTTTCTGGCGCGTAAAACTTTCCTTTGTTCAACGCAAAAAGTAAACAACATTGACGCTTGTCAAAACGCCCCAATTAGCGAACGGCATTCGCTAGTTGGGGTGAGGTCGTGCCCCAATTAGCGAACGATCACTGTATTATGGAACCTTTTGTATGACGGGGTCTGAAGCTGAAGCTCCCTCCTGGTGTTAAGATGGTCGCCTTCACCGATGACGTAACCTTGGAGGTCTACGGGGAGTCAATTTCCGAGGTAGAACTGACCGCAGCACACGCGATCAGCACGATGGAGGATTGGATGAGCGCTAGAGGCCTGGAGCTCGCTCAACATAAGACGGAGGTGGTTATCGTCAACAACCGCAAGTCAGTTCAACATGCAGTGATTCACGTGGGTAAAGTCACGATCGCATCAAAGCGGAATTTGTAGCTCCTTGGGGTCGTAATAGACGACAAGCTGACCTTCGCCAGCCATGTCGACTACGCGTGCAAGAGGGCTTCGACTGCTGTTGCGGCATTATCGAGGATGATGTCCAACAGTTCCAATGTGTGTGCAAGAAAACGTACACGCAAAAAAGCGCTCATGAATTCGTGAACTAACAAGTTCACGGAGTATTTTTTCGGGAACAACGTGACGGATTCGGAAACAACAGTCACGTTTTATGGAACGATTTGGAAAACGTGTCTGGTGTTTTCGAATTCATGAATTAAATCACGGTGTATTTTTGCTGGTTCACGAATTCGGGAACGCTTTTTTGCGTGATAGGCTACTGGCAGGCATAACTATTCATAGGTAATGTGCCTTGTCCTGGGCGAGATCTCTGGGAGTAATCATTTACCTGCGAAAGCTGGAGAGCACGTACCGCTTGATGTGTCTCAGAGTGATATCTACCTACCGCACGATATCACACGATGCAGCATGCATGATTGCGAGCATGATGCCAGTCGGGCTGATCATCCGGGAAGACGAGGAGTGTTTAGAGCTACGTGGCACCAGCTTTCAATAATCTTGGATAACACGATAGCTTTTAGGGGAGGTTGGGTCCTTCAAAGGTTTCCTGATAGTGTGGCAAGATGTACGAAAAACGTCTCACCCATGTGCTTGATTTCCAAGTTGAAGATGTTGTCAAAACCTGGAACCTTCATATTTTTGGAGGTTTTAACATAGGTCGACAGTTCATCAGGAGTAACAGCCAACTCCTCCGAGAAGTCGTTGGGAAGTTGATCCAAATTGTTTGCATGTTGCTAGACGGCAGCTTCATGCGGACTAATAATATTCTGTCCAAGACTGTGTGAGCGAACGAAGTGTCGGCTATCTCAGCAGCCTTCTCATACGGAGTTATTAAGCGATCCGTAGAGTCATCATTATTTCTGAGGTCCACCATTCTGGCCTTGATAATATTGGTCAAGCAGTTACAGTCTGTCTTCAAAGATAGCTGATTAGTGCGTTGAAATTGCCGTCTTTTGACATTCCGCAGATGGATTCAGTCTTTGGTTAGGGCATTGATTACCTGACGGACCACCGGTACGTGTTGATCTCGCGCCTGCGATTTCGCCTCCTCGATGTAGCTGAATGAATGTAGATGCCGATAATCCCACATCCAGCACCATCAGGTAGTGGCCAGAGCTGAGATCTTGGTAAACTACCGGTGCGGTGGGGAAGTGTTGTTGGCCATATTGATGAGGAAGATTTCAAGGACTGCATGGGCCCAAGATCGGGTCAACGAGGTGGGAGCATCCGGGCTCAATATGGTGTAGTGCCCTTCGTCCAGGTTTTGTTGGAGGATTGTGCCGTTTTGATTAAGCCTGCTATTCCCCCAGGCATGGTGCTTCGCGTTGAGGTCCCCAGCAATGGTGTAACGCCCACGACGCCAGGTTAGCTTGATAATATCTTGTCTCAGAGCCACAGCAGAACCATCCCGTAAATTTGCTTATTTGGAGTTCTACGCTGGAATGATGATGATCAAGCCGAAGGTGGTAGTTACCTCAGCTCCTATGGCTTCGTCAATTTCCAGCTGAAAACTTGGTAGCAGACCACAACCAATATTTCGACGCAAGGCGATGGCCACTTCTCCCTCGGGACCAGGTCGATCGAGTCTCACAAGTCGAAAGTCGGGAATGTAGACATTCACTCCGAGCTTGCAGCAGGCGGAGCCGACTCCAGCTTTGCAGCAGGCGGAGCAGGCTTAGGGTGAGCTCCCCTAATAGTACACATGTTCCATATAAGTTATTGGAACTCATATTTGAACAGATTTAGTCACAATAAAGTTGCTGCAACAATTTTTGTCTGACACTTGGGTCCGTAGTTTTCTCCGGGGAGTAGAGGTTGTCGGTCTGCTGGTCTGTGGAAACATCGATCCCCACTAGAGTGGCCCAGCCTGGTATGGGGAGAAAAAAAAGTCGTCGGATTCTACGGGGCACCTTCCAGGATTTTGCCTTTAGGTAAGAAACTCATTCTCTGAAAATTTCAGCCTGAACGGTTATTGCGTGAGCTGGCGCTATTGATTTGAAGTTAATATGGGGGTTTCAGCCGAAATATATTGAAAAATACCCCTCTGTTTCTATTTCGTACAGAAAATTGGATGGAAAAGCCCGATTGATCCCAGATTTGCAGAAAATGAAGTTAAAATTCCAATGAACAATTTGACATAAAATTCTACTATGATTAAATAAACTTTAAATTAGTTTTTAGCTGATTTATTTGGAGTTTGGTTGTGCACTTTGAAATTCATTAATTGCCACGAAAACATATGCATGCAATCAAAGGTGCCTGCGATGCGTGATTTCGCGCGCACTGAAACATAAGTAACTGCACGCGCGCCACAACACATATCGCAGGTACCTTCGATTACATGCGCTTGTTTTCAAGGCAATTAATGAATTTCAAAGTGCTCAACCAAACTCCAAATAAATCAGCTAAAAACTAATTTAAAGTTTAATTAATCATAGTACACGGAAACAAATGCATACCCACAGGCATGAATAAAAAATCATGAATCAGGTCAGTTCATGAAACCATGATTATAATTCATGATTTCAGGAACATTATTCATGGTACTAAGCAATCCTCATCAGTCGACAGTATGCATAACCGGTTATACTTCGAACACTCCATTCGCAAGAAGTTAGAATGGCTGAGAGGTAGCACGCCGGACTCTCGCTCAGTGTACTCGAGTTCAAATCCCTTGTTGAACTTTTTTTTTATTCTGCCGATCTTAACAACCAAATTGTAACGCATTGGTTGCGTTACGCGAAAATAAATCATAAAATCATGATTTATATTCATGGTGTATTTTCATAGCATGAAAATACGACGGATTCATGAAATCATGAATTATTTTCTCATTTCTGGGAACGGATTTTTACCCGTGTAGAATTTTATGTCAAATTGTTCATTGGCATGTTAACTTCATTTCCTGCAAATCTGGGATCAATCGGGCTTTTCCATCCAATTTTCTGTACGAAATAGTAACAGAGGTGTATTTTTCCATAAATTTCGGCTGAAACCCCCATATTAACTTCAAATCAATTGCGCCACCTTACGCAATAACCGATCAGGCTGAAATTTTCAGAGAATGATTTTCTTACCCAAAGGCAAAATCCTGGGGGGTGCCCCGTAGAATCGGACGACTTTTTGAATCCTGGGCCAGTCTAATCCCCACGTTCGTAATGGCGGAGTAGCGGCGCCTGCCACGAGACGTTGCTGCACAGAGGAGACCGGGACACGGGTTGCCTTCTGCTGGTTTGGCTGGAGTGGCGGGAGGTTCGGAACAGTGTACCGCAATGGTGGAAATTGCTGTTCATTCAGCGGCGGTGGTGGTTCACCTCGTCGTCCTGGTTGGTTCTTCGATGAAGCCTTTTTGCGGATGGCATTGAACTCGGCACGCTTGGAACAGAAACGACTGCACTTGTTACAACCGGGCTTCCTGGTTCCGTGACCGAACGCAAGACAGTTTCCACACTGCGTTACGTTGCGTTTCTTCGGGCGGTATCTCTCCAGCTCCAAAATTATGTGGAAGAAATCCCTTTATTTTTAATGGTGGCCATGGTGGTAGAGACCTTTTCCAAATGCACCAGGTTCAACACATCCCGGTGACTATTCCCTTCGACGCGCTTGATGAGAATCACTTTATCGGCTTCAACTAGTTGGCCTTCAGCTCGTCAATTATTGCCTCCATGTATGTTCCGGAAGGCCGCGGATAACAGCTTTGAGAGGCTTTATTCCAGGTGCATCATGCGAGTAGTTTTCGGCTAGCAGGTGTTTACTGATGTCCTGGGAGTCAGCTTCGATAGTGCAGATAATTTTGGTTGCCACGCGGCACAGTATCGTCGTGACGCGGCCACTAGGAGCCACTCGGCTGCTGATCATCGGCCAATATCGCCGATTTCATTTTGCTTTTACGCTCCATTACCGCGCCACAGCAAATGGTCGAGAAGGTTCTGCTGCCGATGTTTGCAGCGATGCTTTCTGCCTTGCTACCTCGAGTAGGCTGTCAAGTGCCGGCGAGAGGTCACGCGGAGAGCGCGGAATCGCGAATGAAAACGATACGAAATTAATCGAACGAAAGAGCACGAGAGCAGGGAATTACACATCCGTACGAGTTGCTTTTACACACTTGGGATGAATGATGTACAATTTGTTCTGGAAGGCTTATCTATATACCTACATGTCAAAGTAAGCATTGCCTACTGAATAGAACTGGGGTTGCCATGTTGCTGCTCTTCATCATGACGGCATGCTACGCCTTGGAGTTTAGTAGAGTCGCTGCCTAGCTTTGAACCCATCCAGGGTCACAAGAACCAGCCTAAAGCTTAGTATGCAGTTCTCAAGGAAAATGCTCAAGGAAAACTTGGTCTAATTACCAAAGTAATTTTGACCTTACGTAATACAGAAAGTAGGCGAAAAATAAATCATTTTCTGTCCTCTGTCGTAAGTCAATTTGGCAAAATGTCATCAAGCTGGTAAGTGGCTGTAAATAATTGTAAATTCAAAAAAAAAATATATTATACTTTTTTTAACAGAATTTTCAACACTTTCACAGTATTGTGGTTGCTGGAAATCAAGCGGAAAAAGAAGAATGCGAAATTCCGTGCCGATAGGATTCTCAAAGGGACATATTTGCTTCTGAGTGCGTTGGCTTTTTTTTCTGAAAGTCCTGTCCTTATAATCTAGGCGACTCTAACAAGAAACCATCATTTCCCCTCAAATTCATCCAGAGATTTCTCCTGATATTCCCGGTAAACTCTCTAGCATTTCCGTCGAAATTCCCTGCAAGACTTGACTCTCAGGGGTAGACAACAGCTGAGTAATTGTAGTACGAGAATGATTGGATAATTATTTAAGAAGCTCTAATAGATCGCTCCCTTGTGAATAGCTACTAATATTTTTTTATTTGTAGTTTGAAGATTTGGCCGAAGATTTGCAACAAACCGAACATCTCAATCACCATATGTACTAGTAACATGACTGTACTAGGAAAGAAAGGGTTTACCTTCCTGTGTTGCGTTGGTCGCCGGTTTTGCATGCGCATATTATTGATCCCGAAAACCCCGTAGCATTTCAAAAACTGTTCATCACAGAAAGACGCGGTATTTTAATAATCCATTGTAAACAACGAAGGATCCATTGTTGAATCTCCAAGTTATGCTTGTTGCTTGACCAAAAGTTGATTCTTGAAAAGATGATTTTCTATAATGATTTTCAAATGCAAACAATACAATGAATATCCATTCTGATGGCACAATGTTTTAGTCGACAGACCAGTTGTACAGATAAAGTAATCGACTATGTGCAATATCACCGTTTTTCAAGAGATTGAAATTATTCAGTAGTTTTTTAACCTTGAGATGATTTTTAAAGACTCTTCAAAGTACTCTTCGAAAAGCTTAGATCTCTCGTGTCGACGGAAAGCATCAAAGGCATCAGATATCCCAGAATACATTTAATGTTCCTCGAGAGGTGAAAGAAACATGATCTGGCTCTGATAGTCTCTTTTAATTGTAGTGACAAGTGGCATGTGGACACCACTATAAGAATCTTCGTTTACCTCCCACAGACAATCTAGTAGTAGTGAACAACAAAAAGTCATCAATGTGGCTGTCTGGAGCTATTCGAGTTACTTCATCAGTGTTCAAAATCAATAGAAATAAGCTTCCCATGGTGTGTTACGGAGTAACCCACATAAGACCCCATATAAGGCTCAATGCCCACATAGCGTCTTTTCAACGCAACGTTCACGCTGCGTTAAAAGAACGCAGGTATGCACCGGGAAAAAGCGGTAACGCAGCGTCGCCGTGGTGGTCTCACATCATATTTGGAATTATTTTGACGATTCTTACAGGAAACCATCAAGAAATTTCCAGCAAATGTATACACGAAATTCTTCTGATATTCCCGGGAATTTCTCAAGCACTACTGTCAAATTCCCTGGTTTAAATTCTTTACGGGAGAACAATACAAGTTTTTCCAGGATGAAAAATCCTAAAAAAAGACTACATATCCCGCTAAATCAACGACATATCTTGTGCGGATTTTGTCGTCTTTTCCAGGATTTTCCGCTTGGAAAAGCTTGTGTCGTTCTATTTGCGAAAAATCCCTCCAGGAATATCTTCGGAAATTTTCCCCGGAATTCCTTCGGAAGTTCTACTCCGGAACTATCCCAGTGATTCCTACGGAGGTTTCACCAAGAATTTCTTCTAAGGTTCTCTCCGGATTTCCTCCGGAGGGTTCCTCCCGGAGCTCTTTCTGATGCCCCCCTCCCCGTTCCACCGGAAATAACGCCTGAAATTCTTCAAATTCCCCAAAATTCATTCGGAAATATTCTATGAGTTTTTTTTACATATTCCCGGGATATGTAATTAAAAGTTTCTCTAGGCGTTCCTCCGGAAACCTCTCTATTGGATCTTCATTTAATTCCCCCAGGACTTCTTAATTGATTTTTCCAAGAATTTCCGGAAGAACTCCGATAAGCCCTTGTGAAATTCCTCCAGAAAATCCTCGTGGAATCCCTGCAGAAATTGCACACTGAACGAACCCCAGGAAGTTCAGCACCGGAGATTTTGCAGATGATCCCCCAGGGAATCCTCCGGAAGTTCCATCAGATTCCTCCGAATGTTCCCTTCAAAATTTTTCAGGTCGTTACCTCGGAATTCCTTCGGAAGTATTTCCCGGAAATTTTCCTCGAAAGTTCCCCTCTAAAATCCTTCAGAAATCCCTTCAAGAGTTCCCCCCGGAAGATCTCGACGGAACTCTTCCGGAAGATCCCTCGGAATTCATCCAAAAATTCCATCAACAAGTCATTCAGAATTTCCCATGTGTTCCTTTACAAGCTCTCAAGAAATCCCTTTATAAACTTATCCACGGAATCCCCGGAAATCTCCCTATTAAACCTTTATCAAATTCTTCCAGCAATTCTTCACAGGATTTTCCAAAAAATTCCGAAAGAGCTCCTCAGAAGACTCCTTGAGAAATTCTTCCGGAAAAGTCACGTGGGGTCCTCTGGAAAGTTCCAGCTCTGAAAGTTCCCTAGGAAGTTCCCCCTAAAATCCTTCGGAAGTTCCTTCCTGCATACTTCCGCAATTCATCCAGAATAACCCCTTGGAATTCCTCCGGACATTTCATCTGAACTTTCTTTCGAAACTCCCAGGAGTTCCTTTACAAATTCCGAAAAAACTCCTTTGGAAACTTCTTCAGGAATTCCCCCGGATTTTTTCCATTATTTCCTCTGTAAATTCCCTCAGATACTCCTTCGAAATTTGACAGGCGTTCCCGAGGAACTCGCTTGAAGATTCTTCCAGGAACTTCGAAACTTCGACAGAAATTACTCAGTAAATTCTTCTGCTACTTCTCTAAGAAATTGCCTTAGAAATTCCCTCGGAAATTCGTTCAGAAATTACCTCAGGAGTTTTCTCAGGAGCTTAACCAGGAAGTTCTATGAGAATTTTCCCATGCATTTCACCAGAAAAATCCACCCCTAATCTCCTAAATAGCCCTCCCATCAGAATATGGCCCAACATTTTACCGGAGATTCTTCATGAGTTTTTTTAGAAATTCCTCTTATTACTCCGAAAAGTGTACGGAAATTATTCTTAAAATTCATCCTAAACTATCCAGCAATTCATTTAGAAGTTCTGACAAATATTCCGTAGTGATACCGAATTTTTTTTCTTCGGGTAAAATTTTCGAAAAAGTTCCTGGATCGCAGGGTGATTTTTCGATGAAGTTATTCTTTTCAAAAATGTGAGATCCCTTGCAACAATTCAAGGTGAAATTCTATGTTATGGACATTTTTAAGTAAATTCCTAAAGAATTTTTCGATGGAATTCTATTTTGTAGTGCATTATAAATTTCCGCTTCACAAAAATGTCAATAACTGCAGGAGGAACCCTAGAAACAACTTCCTGGAGGACTGCTTGGAACAACTTTCGGCGGGACTCCTGGAAGAATTTCTGACTGAATTCCAGAAGAAAGAAGGAACTTTTGGAGGAATTCCAGAATAATCTTCCGGAGGAGGTTCAGAAGGAACTTCCAGACTAATTCCTGCTGGAACATCCTGAATAGTTCCAGAAGCAACTTCCGAAGGAATTCAAGAATGAACCTCCGAGGGGATTCCAGAGAAACTACCTGAGGAATTCCAAAAGCAACTTCCGGAAGAACTCTAGAAGGAACTTCAGGATGAATGCCAGAAGGAACATCCGGAGATTTTTGTAGGAACTTTCCGGGGAATTCAAAAAAAATCCCGGAAAAATTCCGGAGGAATGTTAGAAGAAACTTCCGATGTAATTCCCAAACGAACTTCCGATGGAATTTCAGAACAAACTCCCGGAGGAATTCCTGTAGGAACTTCCGGAGGAATTCCTGTAGGAACTTCCTGAGGAATTCCTGGATGAACTTCTGGAGGAACCTCTGGAGGAACTTCCGGAGGAATTAATGGAGGAACTTCCGGAGGAATTCCTGGGAGAACTTCCAGAGGAAATCCTGAGAGAACTTCCAGAGGAATTCCTGTAGAAACTTCAGGAGGAATTCCTGTAGGAACTTTTTTAGGAATTCCTGGAGGAATCTACTGGAGGAATTCCTGGAGGAACTTCTGGAGAAATTGCTGGAGGAACTTCCTGGAGGAACTTCCGGAGGATTTCTTGGAGGAACTTCCGGAGTAATTCCTGGAGGAACTTCCGGAGGAATTCCTGGAAGAAGTTCCGGAGGAATTCCTGGAGGAACTTCCGGAGGAATTCCTGGAGGAGCTTCCAGAGGAATTCCTGGAGGAACTTCCGAAGGAATTCCTGGAGGAACTTCCGAAGGAATTCCTGGAGGAACTTCCGAAGGAATTCCTGGAGGAACTTCCGAAGGAATTCCTGGAGGAACTTCCGAAGGAATTCCTGGAGGAATTTACGGAGGAATTCCTGGAGGAACTTACGGAGGAATTCCTGGAGGAACTTACGGAGGAATTCCTAGAGGAACTTACGGAGGAATTCCTGGAGGAACTTCCGGAGGAATTCCTGGAGGAACTTACGGAGGAATTCCTGGAGGAACTTACGGAGGAATTCCTGGAGGAACTTACGGAGGAATTCCTGGAGAAACTTACGGAGGAATTCCTGGAGGAACTTACGGAGGAATTCCTGGAGGAACTTACGGAGGAATTCCTGGAGGAACTTACGGAGGAACTTCCGGAGGAATTCCTGGAGGAACTTCCGGAGGAATTCAGGAGCAATTCCTGTAGAAACTTCCGGAAGAATTCTTGGAGGAACTTCCGGAGGAATTCCTGGAGGAACTTCCGGAGGAATTCAGGAGCAATTCCTGTAGAAACTTCCGGAAGAATTCTTGGAGGAACTTCCGGAGAAATTCCTGGAGGAGCTTCCGGAGGAACTTCCGAAAGAATTCCTGGAGGAAAATTCTTCTTCTTAAGGAACTTCCGACAAACTGATCCATACTTCAGAATAGTTTGGAAAAATTAGAGCAATTAGAGTGTGCTTCCAGGATTTGTATGGATATAATTGAATGCTGTCAGATTTGCATCGAGCGCAGTTAACCTGGTAGACCTATTGATCCACGCTCCAGAACAGATTGGAGAACCTAGACCATCTGTTATGCGTATATCTAAGTTGCAAATTATACGCTTGACTCTGCGGACTTGTATGGACTTGACCTTTTGATTTTAGGTAGTTTTCGAGCGCAGTTGACCTGGTTGACCAATTGATCTAAATTCCTTAACAGTTTGGAAAACATAGAACATCTGGTTGGGATATAACTGAATCGCTTATCATACGCGTGGGCTCTACGGACTAGTATGGACATGACTGGTCGATAGCAGATGGCTATCGAGCGCAGTAAACCTGGTAGACTAATTGACCCTATCTTCAGAACAGTTTGGATAGTCAAAAACATCTGGTGTGTTTTATCTGAGTTGCAAATCATATGCGTGGGCTCTAAGGACTTGTATCGGCTTGACTGGTTGATTTCAGATAGCTCTCGAGCGCATTTGAACTGGTAGACGCATTAACCCAAACTTCAGAACAGTGTGGAGAACCTAGAATATCTGGTGGGATATAACTGAGTTGCAAATCATACGCGTGGGCTCTATGGACTTATATGAACATGGCTGACTGTTTTCAGATAGCTATCGAGCGCAGTTAACCTGGTAGACCAATTGATCCAAACTCCAGGACAGTTTGGAGAACCTAGAATATCTGGTTTGGGCAAAACTGAGTGGAATATCGTACATATGGCCTTTACGAACTGGCATGGCCAAGACGGGTTTCCATTGGCATGGTTTTCCGTAGTTTTCTTCGGCAAGGTTATTTTGGAGCCGCTAGGGATGTCCAGAAGAAACATATTCAATACCAAATTTTCAAAACGACTTATCTGCTTTTGTAATCAGAAATTTGAACGACGATTACACAAATCTGAGAACACTCCCACGTAAACCACCACCATTAACGCGTAGGGGAAGAGTTCTGCTATTTGTTGATGGTATTGGTTTGGTATTGTTTGAAAGCATTTGATTTTGGAACCTCATGCATTTATTTTATAAAGGAGTGTTTAATTGGAATGGAAAATAATTGATAATTAAAGCTTATTTTAAAAGTGGTCCCTGGACTGCCATACACAATCTATCCCTACATCATGTCCTGGTTGATCGGGTAACCAACGCTGGTGGGAAATTTGGTCGTATTCTGACCGGAAAGGGAGGGTTACTTTCCTTTGGAGGTACGAATTCGATCGTCAAATCTAGCGTCTAGCCTCTTGTTAATTACGGATGAATCTCATCCGAGTTCTACATTGACGAGCTCTTATCAAAACTGTAAACTATGGTCATTTGGAAATTCAGTAGTTGTGTCAGACAGGCAACGGCAACAGTCGGCAACGACCACAGCGACGATATGGGTTAATATGAGTCAGTTGGAAGCTGTACAGACGGAGATAACAATTTCTCTACTTCTTCGAGACACATGCACAATTTCCGATATGCTAATCCAATCCGATATCCAACGGTCAGGTTTGCCAAGAGAAAGAGTTTAAACCGGCTATTGGAAACTTCATCGTGAACACTAGCTGCTGGCAAACAAGAACGGCCTGCAACTAAATAATCGATTCCTCTCTTCCAAGAACATTCGCAGCCGTATCGTACATTGTCTTCCTACACCTGCGAGATCGCCACTGTCGGGAAAACAGTAGACCTGTAATAAATAGCAAATAACAAATAGAAACAAAAACAGTGTGGAGAAAATTTGCAACACGTCACTTTACTTGCAGAATAATGCTTCAGTGCATTATTTCGCAAGGAGAGATGTCAGTCTGTGTTTTCCTGACTGCACTATGCCTACTATTGCCTAATTATTCGCTTTCCTTGTCAGCTCCGTACTGGTCAAGGAATGTCAGCAGCAGAATCATTCCTTGACCTCTACTTGTCCTATCTATTTGCACAGTACTTAAGAAGTCCATACCACCCTTAATCAATTTTGTCGGAAGCCATCATCTACCACAGTTCTTACCTTTGCACTGAGTTGTACGTTGTCTTAGAGTCCCCAAAGATGCTTGTATTCTACTTCCAAGATATTCATTTGGGATTTCGCCCTTCTCAGCGGCCTTAACGTTTCTTAGCTCCAGCCACTTTCTCTGTAGTTCTCATATTCGGTTAAAGTATTTTGAATAACTTTATGATAAACATTACAAAGATCTATCAAGTTAAAAGGATTAAAATAACTTGTCATTAATAAACATCTGCTAAATCATTGCAAATAGGAAGTACAGATCTAGAGATATTCCTTGTTCAAGCGTATCAGTCAACAATAACTTGAAAACGATAAACGTGCTAATATATTTACTAACTCATATTCCTTATCAGTCCATCTAACGCTCGTCGCACACTGAGGCTATTATGCTGAACAGACTGAAATGATGCGCCACTTCCTTGGCAACTGGGCGAGCAACCGTCATGAACCATCAATAAATTTGTTTATCCCATCAGGCACCGCACATCGCCGTCGTGTTGACTGTGCATAAACAGGAAGAATGGGTAGCAACTCCCAACAAGTAGTACAAGCAACATTTCGGATCCCTCACGACTCCCACGAGCCTGATGAGAACAAACACAACGCAACACACGAACACAAAACGACAGCAATGCTGTTCCCTACCGAGAAAAGGTGGCTGCGCTATCCAACGATGTCATTTTATTGCGAACATGATCGCGTGCAACTGCATCCCATCAGGAGCGTCCCCGTCAGTCTGTAGAGGAGTGTTGGATCATCATCGACGACAGCAGATGCTACACTGGGGGACATTTTTATCCAATGCTGTTGTAGTCGGTAGATGGTGCCACGATGTGGTAAAACAAAAGACAAATAATTAGTGAACGTGTTGATCAAAGACTGCCACCACCGGATAGTATGCAGTGCAGCAGTAGTGGGATTGGCGTGGGAGGTTCAACGATGAATCCACCGATGGCATCAACGCAGGGGAAAATGGTGAGAAAGGTTTCGTTGTAAGCAGGTGAATTCCATCGCAATAGAATCTGCTTTAATCGACATAAATTTATTTTTCCAATGAAAGTGTACAACGTTTTCAAAAAATATGAAACCCCCCACTCCCGGAAGTTGCAGTGAAATTACGGTCCCTTCATGTGCTCAGCATAATCGAACATGTTTGAACATCAAATAAACTTCTAGGGTGCATATTGTACCGCACCCTGCTATATGAACCGTGGCCCTGGAGTGACTGCCTTGCACATATTGTTCGGAAATAATTAAAAAAAGGGTCAAAACTAACAAAATGCCGAGCGATGTTTGTTTATAATTACGCTCCTCTTGACGGGCACAGGCGAACTACACTGACCGCTCTCACCAGAACCAGGACATGATGCTTGTCGTGCTTGCAGTGGGGTTTGTTTGCGTGTTCGATGTATAAACTGTTGTTAAATTTTGATTAGCTCTCCTGGTTTTTACTGCCACCGATCCCATCATCGGAGCGGGGGAAATGGCAGATCGTACGTGTGTTCAACAGCTGGTCGGGAAATTATTGCGATTTTTCCGGCTTAATCACATGAGCGGATTGAATTTTGCACCCCATCCTGGGAAGCAGAGACTGGCTGGCAATAAGGATATCGTGCATAATTAGTCTCTCTTGAATTAAGCTCAATTGTGTTTATTCGAGAGGGCTTTGTTTTCTATTATCGCAACTGAAAAGCAGCCTCAATTTTCCCATCACGTTGTTGGCTTCGTTAGAACCTATAGGGTGGTGGTGTTTGTGGTGCTGGCACTGCATCGTAACAGCTTGAACACGGGAACCGACAATTACACTTTGGAAAACTATTTCTCATTCGGGCGTTTATCAGCAGTCAGAATGGAAATGGATTTCACTTTGCCACAGTTTCCACGCCTAACTTAGCATGTTCCGGCAGTCTCAATGCCACCTGCTAGAAGAAACTAAACCAACACGGAAACCGAGAGCGACCACGACCGGCAAGTTTTTCACTTCGGTGCTTTTTTAATCATCGCCTTTGGAAAACAGTTTTTCAACTTAATTATCGTTTCGGTAATTGCACCTTGCCGAGTGGGCGACCGCCTACTTGACAAAGGAAAAGAAGCACAACTAAATGAACTGGCTAAGCTGCGGACCAAAACCCACCTAGCCTGATATATTGCGGAGAATATTATTCAAAAGTGCTGTTGAACAGTAGGTAAATGCTTAAGTTTCAGAAGGAGGTGTAACAAAGTTGATTCTTACACATAACAACCATACCACAATTCCGTTGAATACCATGCAGGAGCAGATTGTGCTAAGGTGTAACCGTTCGGGGAATGTTCACGAGGATTTACTAAACGGTGGCTTTAGCGCCACTCTCAAAGAGAGACCACCGGTCGTGTTCGATTTGCCCGACTTCTGGAGACCTTTTCGCTCAGGGAAATTCTCGAACGGTTCGCGGAATACTCGTACTCAATTTCGTAACGCATGCACTAACTATGACTCTTTATTAACGAACCGAAACTTAGGGAACGTAGAAGGAGTGTTCGCTCATTCGAGCAATAAAACGGAACGAAACGTACTTGAATTTAATGAGTATGTTTTGTTGCCAACTGGCGTTAAACGTAACGTAATTCAACCAACTCAACAAAATTCATTTGAAACCTTCTATATTTTAGAACATTCATTCGTACTGGACGCGATTAAATCGTACGGAATGGAAAAGAGCAAAACATGGCCATGTAACAAAAAGCTCTTCACGTACCTGCGCAGGATTTTTGTTGACTCGATGCCGGCAGGAACGATGAGGCTTCGATGTCGTTGACGATGGCGACGATAGCTACGAAGATGTGCGGTAACACGATGGCGGTCACCGGCGTGTCCGTACTGCAATTTGGCGCGCAGCGATGGAGATGACCCGTGTGCGATATGGCCGATCTAAAGGTGCGGAGTGAGTGGCGGCTGGAACGGAAGCTTCCGATTTCGATCGGAGAGAGTGTTGTGGCGCTTGGCCTGGATTCCCCGGGACGATCGGCTCCGCCGAATAGAGGCACACGTACCCAAGCGACCCGGCTTCGCGTACCTTTCCGGTTCACCGAGCGGGGAGTGGTGCGTCCTCTATCCTTTGGTTAGGATCGAGGTTCGTGGCGTGCAATTGACGACACGCAGAAAGACGAACCTACACTCTCTAAAACACTGGTCCGAAAATGTAACGTAAGGGACCTTTCCGTCGGCAATTAACGACCGACGTGGAAAATTCGCTACGATGGACTTAGCGACCTCACTCACCTCCGTTTGACTACCTGCTTGAGGTGGGCCTTCGCTGGGCACACGGGTCGGACGGTCCTCGGACGGTCAACGGACGAAGTCGTGGTGGAATGCCACGAACGGAATCTCGATGAGATGATGAATGCCGCCGATTAGCGACAGAAAATCCAGCCGTACGAAAAAAGCGCAGGGCGCTGCGTGTCCAACACGAAATCACATTAAATTTAAGGAATTGCTCAACATAATTAGATTTAATTACCTTTTTTCGTATCAATTCACTTTAATAAAATTATCTGAGCAGAAAACGCAATCGATTGGACCTCGGTCCACTAAGCTAGGAAGAAAAACACAGAACATTTAACACCACTTATTTTTTTAAAACTCACTCACTAATTTTACCTTCAAATGAAACTAAAACTACTCAAGAAAAATCTTAAACTTTCAAGAACTGAACGTAAATATTTAATTCGCGCACTTCTGCTCTCCAGCCGATTCGTAGACGAAATGAGCGAGTCTGAGTCGTACTTGCGCCAAGAAATTTTGAATCTTTTGAAATGATTTTACTATTCAACTATTCAAATCTGAGCTATCATTCAATTTGATTGTAAAGCATATTCAAATAAAATTGCGCCAACCGATTGGCATGGCGATCGGAGGCATGGCGCCTGTTTGCCGCCTATTTGCAGCGCACATGCGTGCCATAGTGAGTTGAGCTTTTATATCAAATACTATAAACTTGAAATTGATACAGGAACGAACAGATTTTATAAACGCAAACGAAACACGACACACGATCATAAATTAAAACAAAATTCAAAATTTATTTTTGTTTTATCGGTTCTAAACGAATATTTTTATTTAAATTTTAATCGAAATAAACGTAAAACGTTACAAAGGTAATCGTATTGCTTTGCGTTGAATCTTGTACAAATTATTTAGGAGATTCTGTCACGGAAACCTTGAAAACATGTTTAAATTACATCTTCATTTATGATAATACTTAATAATTAAAAAAATATAGAACTAGGTGAACATATATTGTGGCTCATTATATTTCGATAGCTCAACGAAAAAAGTTTTTATTTCGATGTTGGGCGATTATTGTAAAAATCAGCATGAAAATCTTGAATAATATTTTCTATGCTCTTGTTCAAAAATTCCTTAAAATCAGAAGGTTTGTATACAAGACAGGACTGCACGGTAGACATTGGACAACGTAAGGTCATCGTTGCGATTGACCTCTGATAAAAAATCTCGGACTTCCTCAGTTTTCTCTTGTATAAAAAGATGATCTTGAAAAGAATTCAATAATACGAATATTCAAAAATTCGCAGCAGCAAAACGACTCAGTCGACGCCAAGAGCTTTCTGCAGTCGCTAGCGATGTACTTTGAATTTTTTTTCTTAAATTAACTTTCTTCCGAATACACTAATTCGCTCTGTCAACTGGAGTAAAATTTGAGGATATTGAAACCAACTACTACCACCACTGAATAGATCTGCCACGAGACCACCAATTGTGAAACCAGAGCTTTACGGAGACTGAAGAAGCCGCCAGTAATATTTTTAGAAACTAATACAATCGGCAATTAGGTGTTCGTCAATGGCCAGATATTGCAGAAATACAGCGAATACAACTTGCCCACACCTGTGTTGAACTTAATCCTAGAATTAAAAAAAAAAACTTGCCCACACATCATCTATTCATCGACTTTAAAGCCGCATATAATACAATCGATAGGGACCAGCTATGGCAGCTGATGCACGAACACGGATTTTTGCATAAACTGATACGATTGGTCAAGACGACGATGGATCGGGTGATGTATGTAGTTCGAGTTTCAGGGGGCATTCTCAAGTTCCTTCGAATCGCACAGAGGGCAAGGTGATGGCCTTTCTGCTATTTGACATCGCTTTGGGAAGGGTAATAAGAAGGGCAGGGATTGATACGAGAAGTACGATTTTCACGAAGTCCGTTCAGCTATTTGGTTCCGTTGACGACATTGATATTACGGCAGGTAACTTTGAGAAGATGGAGAAAACCTACATAAGGTAGAAAAGCGGATCAGACTAGTCATCAATAATATCTAGCCATCTTTCACTCCGCAAAAATTGGACGAATGCGGTGGGATGTCAACTGCCAGAATGTCAAACAGTAAGCTGGTGAAAACGGTTCGCGACAACCATCCGATGTTTATATTTCTATAACAACAAAATGTTTCTATAACAATTCTATAGCAAAAGAAATATTCGTTCAAGCCATCCGTGTTGCAGCCATTAAATGAAATGAAATGGAAAAAAATTGAAATGGAGACTGACGTTTAGGTCAATAGTAGACTGGCCCAGGAAACAAAAATTTGTCGAATTACACGGGATACCCCCCAGGATTGTGTCTTTGGGTGAGAAATTCAATCTCTCAAAATTGCAGCTCAATCGCCTAATGCATAAACTGACGCAATTGATTTGAAGTTTGTATGGGGATTTCAGTCAAAATGATTGGGAAAATACACCTCGGTCACTCATTCGATCTGGAAATTGGTTCTGATTGCTTGATTGAACTCAGAATTGCAAAAGGAGCAGTTGGTATGCCACAGAACAATTACACAGAACATTGTATGATGATTAAATGAAATTTTATATAGCTTTCGGCTGATATGATACGATCAATAAATCCAAAAATACACAATTCAGCTCCTAATGAATCAGCGGGAAGCTAAATAAAAGTTCATTTTGTTTCATTTGTGGAGTACTCTTCAAAGTGAAAAAGGTGAAAAATTCAACCGGAAGCTCTTCCAGAAATTTTTCCGAAAGTTCCTCCAAGGCTTCCTCCGTAAGTTCCTTCAAAAATTCGTCCGAAATTTTTAGAAGTTGCTCCAGGAATACCTCCAGGAGGGCTTACAAAACTTTTTCCGTAGATTTCATCAGAAATTAGTTGGGATATTCCTTCAGGAAGATCCTTCGAGAGATTCCCCAAGAATTCCTCTGAAAAGTCTACCAAGAATGCTTCCCAGAATTCCTACGAAAGATCCATCAAAATTTCTCAGGAAATTTCTTCAATAATTTCTTCGAAAGTTTCTTCAAGAATTCCCTTTGAATCTCTTCAGGGAATTCGTCCGGAAGTCCTTCCGATAATTCCTTCGGAGATTCCTGCAGGGGCTCTTTCGGAACTTCCTGAAGCAAGAACTCATCATAAATTACTTCGAGAGCTCTTCATAAATTTCCACTGAACTCCTTTTAAATCTCACACCAAAAATTCCAAAAAAACATCCAAAATAGGAATAGGAATACTTATGGAAAATTGCGAATTCGTTTAGAAAATTCTGATAATCCAGAAAATTTTGATGAATTCCTCTAAAAATTAACCCAGCAGTACCATCAGATATTTCCCAAAACATTCCTCCATGAAGTCCCTGGAAAATCGATTTGAAATTCTTTCCTTCAGAAATTCCTCTGGACAAAAAAAATAGGTTTATTTGAAATTCTCTCGGCAAGTCTCACATAAACTTCACAAGTTTCACAAATGTTTCTGCCTTCTCTCTCTCGAGTTCCTCCAGCAGTTTTCGCGGGAATTAATTCAAGAATAATTTTTTGAATCCTTCTATAGATTTTCCAAAAAGTTCTCGATGAGCTTCGAGAAGATATTCTCGACAGAATGGCTAAAATATTTTCTAAAGAAATTCCAAGAGTAAGAAGGTGAAGTACTTTCAAAGAGAGTTTATGAGAAATTGAAAAATATGTGTTGATGTTTCCAAATTAAATTAATTGCATTTTTAAATAAAATTCTGAAATAGTTTCAGACCACAAGTCCAAAGAAATTCCAATAGGAGCGTCCTGAAAAAAAATTGGGAGGAATTCTGCAAATTTCTAAAAAAACAATGGATTTCTTGAGCTGCGTCTCATTTCCTGATTTAAAATCAAAGTAAACTTGAGAGTGATGGTTTGAGAATTCAAAAAATCACCCGGTAGGATTGCCGTAGGCGTAGGAATTCCAATCCGGAGATGGCTAGCTTGATTCTCGGTCCGGTCAAGGATGTTTTCGGGTGGGGACCGTTCTCGACATCCTGGGAATAGTGTATCCATTACTCTTACCATACAAGATACATCTCATGCAATGGCGGACATAGAAAAGCTTTCTATTAATAACTGAGGAAATGCCAATAGAATACTAAACTGAAAAGTAGGCCTAGTAAATCCTAGTTGGAATGCAAATCTAATGAAGAAGAAGATGAAGTCCAATGTCGCTTTTAAATTTATTTTGAGTATTGTTCGGAAAATGAGACGCAGCCCTAGACAAAAATGTAATAATTTCAGCATACTGAATGTAATATAAACTGACTGTAATATAAACTTGACTGAAAATATGTATTTCCTAAAGGATGAACTTACTAGTACTTAAAACTGCTCCATAAAATGTACGAAACTGGCCTAATTGTCCTTCAATAGCCTCCAACTCGTAAGAAGACACCGAAAGGGGAAGCTGTACTAGTCAAGGCTAACGACACTACGACGTATGCAGCGCTCCTAAAAAAATTAGAGAAGATTCTGAGTTGAGGACTTGGGCGAAAACGTCATAATGACCAGGTGCACACAAACCGGAGATATGCTCTTCGATTTAAAGAAGGACCCTGCAGTTCATAGCTCAATTATGCAGGAGCGCATTGCAAAATCCTTGGGCTCAGTGGCGGATATCAACGCCTAAACTCCAGAGATGGTGATTTTGTGTAGAGATCTAGACGAGATCACGTCGGAAAAGGAGCTGCGGGGTTCACTACAGGTGCAGTGCAATCTAGGCGAGGTGCAAATGTCGATCCGGATTAGCAAGGCGTACGGTGGCACACAAACAGCGTTTATTCGTCTGCCAGAAACCGCTGTTCATAAGGCACTAAAAATAGGCAAACTGACGATTGGATGGTCAAAATTCCCATTGAAAGCCGCCCCAGAGGAGAACAAATCTGCGGAGAGATGCTTCAAGTGTTTGGGCTTTGGACACCGGGCAGGAGGCTAATAAAGGCTCAGACAGATCCAATATTTGGGAAACAGGTCATCTTCCGAGAGACTTTACGCAAAAACCGAAGTGTATGCTTTGCATAGAGGACGGAAATGACCATCAGACGGGTGGCTAGAAATGCCCAGCCTACAAGAGGGCGAATGTAGGCCAGCAGTAGTGGAGATAATTCAGATTAATCTGAATCATTGTGAAACCGCACATCAACTGTTATGGCAGTCTACAGCAGATACGATGTGCGATGTCATGATAATTGCAGAGCCGTATCGAGTTCCCCCTGATAACGGCAACTTGGTGACAGACAAAAAGAGTATGGCTGCGATACAAGTTATGGCCAAATTCCCTATTCAAGAAGTGGTGGAGAGTTCATGCGAAGGCTTCGTGATTGCCGTGATATGCAGCTGCTTATGCACCTCCAAGATGGACCGTGAAGCAATTCAGTCAGATATTGGATCAGGTAACCAACAAGCTGATCGGACGAAGGCTGGTATTCATAGAAGGTGACTTCAAGGCCTGGGCCGTGAAATGGGGCAAACGAGTGATCAACACAAGATGATATATCCTGCAGGAAGTTCTAGCGAAGTTAGATGTACGATTGTGCAATAAAGGCTCCGTGAGCACATTTCGGAGTAATGGGAGGGAGTCTATCATCGACATCACATTCTGCAGTTCTTCGTTGACAGCAAGCATGGACTGGAGAGATTGAGAAGAGTACACCCACAGCAACCACTAGGCGATTCGTTCAGCGAACGGAGGTGGAAAATAAAATCCTTCAACAAAAACCTATTCGTTGAGGCACTTCGACAGGACAGCAGTACCGAGATCATTGATGCGGCCGAGCTAACAAGAAGGATGGTAACGGTAACTAGAACCGAGAAGCCATTGGCGTCCATCTTACTGGTGGAACGACAGGCTAAGTACGCTACGCGCTGCTTCCCTCAAAGTTTGGAGGTGGGCACAGATAGCCAGGACGGAACCAGAAAGAGGAATGCTAGGCGGCGATCCGGGAAGCTAGGACCTCATTGAAACGGGCTATCCAACTTAGTAAGGCAGACTGCTACAAGGAGATGTGCCGAGAAGCAGACGACAACCCCTGGGGGGACGCGTATCGTGTCGTGATGACGAAGATCATAAGCCCGTCAACGCTAGCTGAAATGTGCTCGGACAAGTTGAAGGCAATTGTTTCCCCGAAATATGATCCGACCATGTGGCCGCAAACACCATAGGACGAAGAAGGAAAAGCAAAATCCGTAGATCAACAAGCGTCCAATAGCGAGCTTACAGAAGCGGTTAATCGCTTGAAAGCGAAGAAAGCCCCCGGTCCGGCTGGAATACCGAACGTTACGTTAAAAGCTGCGATCCTGGCATACCCAGACATGTTCAGGTAGGCACTGCAAAAGTACCTGGACGAAGGCAAATTTACAGAAATGTGGTAGATTCAGAAGCTGGTGTTTCTGCCGAAGCCAGGAAAGTTAGGAGGCAATATGCCTGTTAGACACGTTCGGGAAGCTCCTGGAGAGGATCATCATCAATAGGCTGACGAAATGTACAGAGAGAAACGCGGATTGTCGAAGAAGCAGTTTCGATTGCGTAAAGGAGTATCGACGGTGGATGCAATTCGAATAGTGCTCGAGAGTACTGAGAAGGCGTCCAAGCAAAAGAGACGAGGAAACGAACAGCGCCAGCATTGAAGCCATCGTGGCAGCGCTGCACAGAATGCGGATCCCCAACTATCTGTGCAATATTCTAAAAATATTATTTTCAGGGTAGAGTTCTGATGTACGACACGAACGAAGGACATAAATCTATACGCGTTACAGCGAGTGTTCCTCAGGGCTCCATACTCGGTCCAACTCTATAGAACGGGATGTATGACGGAGTGTTGACTTTGTAGCTACCCAGGAAAGTGAAAATTGTGAGTTTTACGAACGACGTGTCACTAGCGGTGATAAGCGAGACACTTGAAGAAGTGGAAGTGTTGGTGACGGACACGATAAGCATGATCGAGCGCTGGATGAACGGAGTTAAGCTGCAGATAGCTCACCACAAAACGGAGGTGCTATTAGTCAACAATTGCAAAGCGATCCAGCGGATAGAGATCGTCGTTGGAGAACATGTGAACATATTAAGCACCTGGGAGTGATGATCGACGATCGGCTAAATTTCAACAGCCACGTTGACTACGCCTGTGAAAAGTCGGTGAAGGCAATAGCGAGGAGCATGCAAAACGTAGGCGGACCAAGAAGCAGCATAAGGCGTCCGCTAGCTAGTGTCTCGTCATCGATACTGCGGTACAAAGTTGCTGCTTGCGGCAAAGCACTGCAAGCGGAACCGGGTAGAGCTGAAAAATATGTTCCGGCTGATGACCATTTGAGTCGCGAGCGCGTATAGAACGATATCGTCGGAGGCAGTATGCGTTATGGCTCGGATGCTACCCATCTGCATCACCCTGGAGAAAGACATCGAGTGTTACCGGCGAAGAGACACCAGAACATGGGCGTAGCCAAGGGGGGGGGGCGTCGCCCCCCTAAATTGTGGAAAGATTGCACGGGTACTGAAATGAATTCCCTTAAACATGTGCACTTTACGATCCAATCATATACAGAAATAGGTGGTTGAAATTCAAAAGATTCCCAAAACTTACTAGTGCATCCAGGATCCATAATATATGAAAGTTCAAAACAACTCGAAACATTTCGGACTCAAAATTTCTCCTTGAAATCCTTCTAGAAGCTCCCCTGGGAACTTCTGAATTCCTCCGGAAAGTTATCCACAAATTCCTCTGAAAATCGTTCGAAAATCCTTCTCATGTAATTGTAATTCCTCCTTGTCTAGAAACCCCCCACTAATTTTTTTTTAGGACATTCACGAGGAAATTCCTTGAAGATTTATTTTCTTCTCTCCAAGATTTACTTCTAGATATTTCTTCGGTTATTCTCTCTTCAGGAAAAATCCGACATTTCCTTCAGGCATGCATTCGAGAGTTCCGTCAAGAATACATACGGAATTTCTTCCTAAAATTCTACCAGAAGTTTCTTCAAAAATTTATGACGGAAATCCTCCGATTTAGCTCCATAATTTCACTTGTAAATCTATAAGAAATTCCTTAGGAAATTCTTCTACGAACTTCTCCGGGCATTCCTCTCGGAACTCTTCCTTTAATTCCTCCGGGATTACTTCCAGGAAATTTTCCGGGAATACCTCCAAACATTCAAAAGCGAAATCATGTAGCATTCCAATGTGGAATTCTTTTCGCAATTACTTCAGAAAATCCTTCAAGAAATCCTCTAGAAATATCTTCATGAATTTCTCCTGGAATTCGTCCAAGTATTTCCCCAGAAATTCAGGTATTTTTTCGGTATTTTTCTGGGAATTCCTTCAGATATTTTTTCGGAAATTCTTTTAGGAACTTCTCTAAGAATTATTTCATGACTTCCATGTGGGAATTCCTCCGGAAGTGCTTGTGGGAGTTCCTCCGGGAGTTCTTCCAGGAGTTTTACCAAGAAATTCTCAGGCAATACTTCCAGGAACTTTACAGGGAATTCCTGGACGATATTTGGCAGGAATTTCACGGGAAATGGGATTTCGGAAGTTCCTTCAGAAATATTTTTTCTCTTCCTCTAGGGTATTCCACCGGATATTCCTCTGAAGTTCCATCAGTAGTTCCTTCGGGAATTCAATCAGGCTTTCTTCCAGGAATTCATTTAGCATTTCTTTAGGCATTTATCTACAAATTCCTTCAGAAGTTCCTCGGAGAATTTCTCTGGGAGTTCTTACGGGAATTCCTCCGGGAGGTTCTTTTAAGAATTCTTCCAGGACTTCCTCCTGGAATTTTTACGGAAGTTCCTTTGGGAGTTCTTCCTATAATTATTACGAGAGTTCCTCCAGGATTTCCTCCGGAAATTCTTCCTGTAGTTCTTCAATAAATTCCTCCAGAAGTTCCACCGGCAGTTCCTCCGAGAATTCCTCTGATAATTTCTCCGGAGATTCCTATAGAAAATCACCCGGGAGTTCCTCCGGAAATTACTCTGGGAGTTCCTCCGGGAATTCCTTTTCAGAGAAACACCCGGAGAAACTGCCGGTGAAACTCCCGGAGGGATTCTCGTAGAAACTGCTGGTGGATCTCCCGAAGAAACTGCCGGAGGAGCTCCCGTAAGAACTCCCGGAGGAATTTCAGGAGGAACTCCTAGAAGAATTCCTAGAGGACCTCCCGGATGAGCTCCCAGAGAAACTATCGGAAGAACTTTTGGAGGAATTTCCAGCTTAATTTCTGAAGAAAGCCTAAATGATTTCCTGAAAAAAAGCCTGAATAATTTCCTGGAATAGCTTCTGGTGGAACTCCCGGTGGAATTTCCGGAGAAACTCCCGGATGAATTGCTAGTGGAATTCACGGAGGAACTCTCGAAGGAATTTTCTGGAAGAATTTCTAAAGAAACTCCCGGGAGAATTTTCAAAGGAACCCCGGGGAAACTACCAGAAGCATTCTCGGAAACCAGAGAATTCATCTTATAGACAAATCTCGTCTAGCTGAAACCTTTGTTGGGGTTTGTAGCTGTACCATCATCATTATCAGAGGACCTCCCGGAGAATTTCCTGAGGAGCTCGCAGAGAAATTCTCAGAGGAGCTTCTGGTGGAAAATCTATATAAATTCCTGAAGAAGCCTAAATAAATTCCAATTCTGCCGAAATTCCCGGAAGAATTTTCAGAGGAACTGCCGATAGAACTACCGGAATTATTTCTCGAAGGAAATCCTAGAGAAATTGGAAATGCCGGTGGAACTCCTGGAAGAATTCCAGGAGGAATTTTCGGAGAAACTCCTGGAGGATCTCCCAGTGGAAATCTTGAAGTTTCCACCGGAATTCTTTCAGGATTTCATTGCGAATTAATCTAGGAATTCCTCCGAAAATTCCATTGTTGATTTCATTTTCGGTATAATTTCTATATAAATTTCCGGTGGAACTCCTGGAGAAATTCTTGGAAATTTTCACAAGAAATTATTCGAAACAATTCACGGAAAATTGTATGGAATTTACACAAGAAATTCGAAGATTTTTCGTGAAATTCTCAGGAATGTTTACTGGCAATTCTGCGAAATTTCCACGGAATATTCTTATTTTTAAAAATTATGGGAAACAGCACGAAATTATTTGAATTATTGCAGAGAATTCTGCAGAACTTATAAAGAAGCTCGTGAGGATTTTCTTGTTGGAGTAAATAATGGTGGAATTTTCGGATCAATTCCCGGCCAAATTTATGGTGGAATTCCTGAAGACACTGCCGATTAAGTTGCTGGAGGCATTCCTAAAGAATCCCTGATAAAATTTAGGATAGAATGCCAGGAGTAAATCGCTTAGATCTGGGGGAGCCTTTATTGAAATGTATGGAAAATGCTTCAGAGGAAAGTAGTAATTAGGAATGAAGTATTATCTTCTTTACTATTTGTTATTATCTTACGATTATCTTCTTTACTTAGTTTGCACTGATAAGTGGTTTTATAATGATGAAATTTCGATGTTACCACCACTGAATAAATGCAATCTTTTGAATGCAATATAAATGAAACGTTAACTCAATATTTGAAATAACTTGTCATTCACTTCTTAGTTATTAACTATATATTAAAATCACTTTTCCTTACATTTTCTAAATTTAAAATTTACCTTTTTGTCCTTTTTTTCGCTATTGAAAGTCACTATTTGGTCTCTTTTGATCACAAAAATCACTATTTTGAGCGGCATTGATCACTACCAGCTCTGCGCTAGGCTAAAATTGGCAATTGACATTGACCATACCGCATATTTACAACCGCATCCAAACAACGTGAAGTCCAATTAAAAAAAAATACTTCTTTAATTGTCGTCGCAATAAGGCCACGGCCAAAATCCATCAGAATCCAATCCTACAGAATTATCTTCCCCAAAAACCAATATTATAATCTTCAATATTCTAAATTCCTACCCTGCAAACTTCAATCCATCAGTCTCTGGCACTGATCGTGCTCTTTCTCTGCCAATCTCCAAATTGGTGGAGCTTCGTTACCGCTAACTAATGCTCATGCTAATGCACTACCGCCTCCGATAGTTTTTCCATTGTTTCCGCCCATTCAAATACGCCCTCGGCTCAGCTAACGTCATAAGCTCCCTGGCAGCACCAGCAGCGCGTCACATCCCAGCGCTCAAATAACGAAAAACACTTTCCTTCAAAGTGCCACCCGGCTCGTCATAAATCCCGCACAAAACAGATGAATGAATGGATTGGCGCGCGGGTGGATGGAAGGATAGATGAATGGATGCTGCGGTCTTATGATGGATCCCTTTGTTATTATTCTCCGGAATCAACGGATAGCTTCCTAAAAACCGTTAAGTGTTGCTTAGAGTAAAACGCAAAGTTATTCTGCACCGACGATGGCTGCCACGCTTGCCACTGATGAGATGTACTTCAGAGTTGTTCAGTTCATAATGGCGTGCGGGGATCTGTGGGAGATCCGTCGGAATCCTTCAACGATGGGGCGATGATGACGACGACGACGACGAGAGCTGTTTATCCGGTTCCCCGCAAGGTGCCTTGTCTGCCAAGGGTGGAGTGGGTAGCGGCAAAGGCGTTGTAACTTTTCCTCCTAAATAATGATTTCGGCTGCGTAATGGAATTCAGTCATTAATTATAACTACTCCGGGAGAAAGTTGTTTTCGCAAGATGACGAAATGCGCCAACTTGGGAAGTGCAAATAACTCCAAAGTCCAACACGGCAAGCGGAAACGCTGAAACGTTCGATGAAATTGGATTCTTGTGCGGTTGTGCTGCGCGGCGGTGGGAAGCGACAACTAATTTAGGAAGTTTGAGAAATTGTTGCCTAATTGATAGTTGATGTCGATGTTGGTAGATATATTGACGCATGATTGGGGATTTTTTGCACCAATGTCAGCATGGGCCTATATCGATTTCGCAGCCAATTTCCGGTGGATATGGGGAGTGGAGTTTTGTTCCGATCCGAAGCCAAAGAAGTTTAAATTGTCTGGAAGTGCTGGAACGATCGTTCATGTAGTCATGTAGGTTTCGCTCTACTGATATCATCCCAAGTAACATTTCAAGTTTTATTCCGCTCTAGGAATGGTTTTCAAGATCGAATCACAAGAACTGGCAATAAAACCCATTACTACAGGATTACCTTCTGATGACCACTATAAGAGTAAGATATGTCCAAATGGCCCTCTCTAGATTACCTCTATAAACCTCTTATAAGAGTATATAAAAGTCTGTTTCAAGCCACCCGCAAAAAAGGGAATTTGGCTGCGGCAGCTGTCAAAAATGTTGCTTTGAAAAAGAGAAACAAAATCTTGCAAACAAATAATAACAAACTAAAGTTTGATGAAAATCATGATGAGGATGACTTCAAAGTAATACTTTTTCAAGTTTTTTTTCCAATGCACTTTCATGAAAATGAGGTGCGCGCTCGATTTCATCGTGAAAGCTAGTGCAAAAATGAGATTAAGCACTACGCGCCCGCAAAATAATATAGTTTTGGGCAATGAATTTAAAATTATTATAACATCAATAACGTAAATCTTCACTAAATTAATTGATATTACACCCAAATTTGTTTGTTTTTTATATCTTTTACCAAAAACGTGTCTTTTACTGCGAAAACACCGTCTGATCATAAATTCCAGTGATAAATTTCACTGACTTGAAGAAGGTTCTCCATTTCCAATATGGCCATCATAGATTCCGATCAGAAAAATGTTGCTCTTATTGAACACCGTTATAAACCCTTTGCAATGTAAATATTCTTATTGGGGTTATTCATTTGACCACATTACGACCCAAAATTATGGCTTTAATCAAGGTTTGAAATTTGGACTTATTATGCTCTTCGTTACAACCGTAGAGCTGCTAACAAGAACAGTCGGCATTTGACGTTTGAAGCTTTTCGAGCAGATTTATTAGAGGTTCATTGATAGCAATAAGATCGCGAAAAAATCTGATCAACTAGTCATGGTGACTGCTGTCATAAATCCACTATAAGAATTAAATAAATCTAACAGGCATGAAAATTGTTACTTGGGATGGCACGAGTTTGGTCTGCGGTTTGCATTTTCAGGTTAGCATGACGAAACAATGCATTGTGCTATACACCCAGGTTTTTTTTACACGGTTTGGTTTTAATCGTTTAAGACCTTCAGCGTCAAAGAAACAATGAGTTAACCCGACGAAAAAAATCACAAAAAATCAAAGAAAATTCAGGTGGTATTTGAATTCGGGTTAACCGAGAAATTAATGAATTCCAACCACGTAAAAAAAACCTGGGTGTAATGAAATCAGTCTAACAAAATAGAAAAAAACCCTGATTAATCCACCTAGTGGTGATGGTGCCTTTCTCGTTCGTTCAAAAGGTTTGGAAAAATTTCAAATAACACCAATATGTGGATTGGTCTTATTTTTCATATTTGTTTATATGCATAAAAAAATTCTCGCCAAACGCAATTTGTTGCAAACAAATCGGATGAGCATAAGAGCAAAAAATGGCATTTTATTTTGTAGTTTTAAAATTAGTATTTTCGCCATAACTTTTGACCCAATTGTACGATCCGGCCAAGTTTCTATAGGAAACAATGGGACAAGATTCTGCGTCGAATGCAATCTGTTGCAAAAGACCTGAGAAGCACACATATTGCACATCAATCACAGTAACTTATATATGATCGGATTCAGTCACAATATGGTTACTGCAACCAGATTTGTTGAAATTGTGTTGCTTGGGGAATAGATGAAGTCTAAATGCTAAGAAAGTGTGCTAGACTTTTTTGAACTCTTTTTCACAATAAATAGTTATTTGACCAATAGTCCGATCTGGCTAATTTTCAATAAGAAAATATGAGACATTCTGCGTCGAATGCAACTTGTTGCAAGCCAATCGGTTAAGGATAAGTTCCCAAAAAATGAGTGACATTTTTTACGTGATTTTTTCGTATGAATTTGTATTTTGGCCATAACTTCTGATCCCATAGTCCGATCTGACCAATTTCAAATAGGAAACAATGGGACAGGATTCTGCGTCGAATGCAACTTGTTGCATGCAAATCGGTTGAGGATAAGTGCCCGAAAAATGAGTGACATTTTTTACGCGATTTTTTCGTATGAATTTGTATTTTGGCCATAACTTCTGATCCCATAGTACGATCTAACCAACAAATAGGAAACAATGTGACAGGATTCTGCGTCGAATACAACTTGTTGCGAACAAATCGGTTAAGGATAAGTGCCCGAAAAATGAGTGACATTTCTTACGCGATTTTTTCGTATGAATTTGTATTTTGGCCATAACTTTCGATCCCATAGTTCCATCTGGCCAATTTCAAATAGGAAACATTGGGACAGGATTCTGCGTCGAATGCAATTTGTTGCGAGCAAATCGGTTGAGGATAAGTGCCCGAAAAATGAGTGACATTTTTTGAGTAGTTTTGCGCACACACACATACACACACACACACACACACACACACACACACACACACACACACACATACACACACACACACACACAGGGGCAGCATGGACTTTGTCCAAGGGCTTGACGACCCCTCCCCATGGCCACTGCGAGTTAGACCGGGACCATCGTCCCTAACCCCTAATCCCAAGGCGTCAAGCGACCCGTGCCGAGGCCAGGGGGGTGAAATAATGAGCTAGGCCTTTAACGGAGCCTGTGGGGTACCTGGGCACCCCCCACAGTAATTGTCCCTTACCGCGTCATGCTGGGCTCTGGCGTGGTGGACCTCTTTTCCCGAGCAACTCGTGGGATCAAAATGGAAAACCAAGACAATTCTTCAACTAGTGGTAGTAGTGTAGGCGACAACCCCTTCGCAAGAGGTGGGTTGTTCAGGTCTCCGCCTAGGAGGCCAGAGGCAATAGTCGGCAGCTCAGTGCGCAGCGCCAGCGTGGGTCACTTAACCTTCCTCTCGGCTAAAAAAACGCCGGTAGAGGTTATTGACGGCCCATGGCTTGTTTATTTTTTTTTATTTTTTTATTTATTGGTATTTATTCCATCTGGCTTGAAGCCTTAATGAATTGATGAGGGAAAAAGCCAGTTTGAGTTGACATTGTTGGCCATGCTCAAATTGGCGTAAAAACCTCATATCTTTTCTTGAACAAATTTAACATGCAGTGCACAAATATACAAACAACACATTCTAAATAAAACATAGCATTCTGAAACAATTATTTCACTACTAACAACAAAAACTTATTACTGACGATGATTGTTACGAAGTTGGACTAATAACTCTCTTCTAATTCTATTCCGGAACATGGTGGACGAGATGCCGTTGAAATCGAACAGTGCGTAGAACTCGTTGAAGCATGCTGAGATAAACCGTATGGGGTCGTGCATGCCGTAATTGTATGATCGACCTTCTAGCTGGAGTATGTTCCTGGACCGGAGTGTCCGCTCCGGGGCATAGAAGTTCAGTTGATTCAGGATTTCAGGGCAGTCGGTCTCGTCGGTTAAAATTTTTGCAACGAACACCGCCTGAGTGATAGATCGCCTTTGTTCGAGGGTCTCTAGACCGAGCAACTGGCAGCGTTCTTCATAAGGGGGGAGGTTTGTTGGATCATTCCATGGAAGATTGCGTAAGGCGTACCGAACAAATCTTCTTTGAACGGCCTCTAATCTTGTAATCCAGGAAGAATGGTATGGACACCAGATTACCGAGCCGAATTCTAATATTGACCGAACAAGTGAGCAATATAGAGCCTTAAGGCAAAGAGGATCATGAAACTCGTCAGCAATTTTAAAAATAAAACCAAGTTGTCTGTTGGCTCTTGCGACGATATCTACATAATGCTGCTTGAAGGACAAACTGGAATCCAGAATTATACCCAGGTCACGTACACTGCTGGTACGCTGCAGATTTGTATCGTGCATCACGTATTGGTAGAGTATTGGGGTCTTTTGTGGTGGAAGGTAATAACATTACACTTGTGTACATTCAGTGTAAGGAAATTTGTAGAACACAATCCCTCGAACTTTTTCACCAGATTCTGGAGTAGAAGGCAATCTTGGGTACAGCGAATAATCAAAAAGATGTTGACGTCGTCAGCATAAAAATAACGGAATCCTGGTGGAATAGTGAATCCGACATCATTCATGAATATGGAAAAGAGTAAGGGTCCTAGGTTACTGCCTTGGGGTACACCTGATGGGTTCGTGAATTCAAACGACTTAGCTGTGCCGATTTTAACGCAGAGCGCGCGGTTGGTGAAGTAGGATTTGAACCAACGAATTAGTAATTCAGACACTCCGAGCTTATTCAGTTTAGCCAGCAGAATTTGTTGATCGACACGATCAAATGCAGCCTTGAGATCCGTGTATATCACATCGACCTGTGCTCCAGAGTCCATACTTCGAAGACAAGTAGACGTGAATGGAATGAGGTTTGTGGATGTCGATCTCCTTGGATAAAAGCCGTGTTGGTCAGATGATATGTAGTGTTTGCTGGCTGCGAATAATGAGTCGTTGACAATGACTTCAAGTACTTTGGAACAAGCACAAAGTGAAGTTATTCCACGATAATTTTCAATGTTGCGTTTATCCCCTTTTTTATGAATCGGGAACATGTACGATGATTTCCAACCCTTTGGGAATACACCCTGTTCCAGGGACAGGTTGAATATTTTTGTCAAAGGATGGATCAGTTGTGATGAACATTTTTTCAGCAGGGAGGAAGGAAATCCATCGGGTCCAGGTGAATTGGAGAACTTAAGCTTCTTTATAGCCGAATCGACCAGTTCCGGGGTGACGGAGATAATGTTGAGGCTGATCAAATCTCTGGGCGTATTCAGAATCGCTAAATCTACTTGAGACGCTGATGGCGAGAGGTTGCTGAAGGTGTGTCTAAAATGGTCGGCTAGGAGATTACTTTTATCTTCTGGTGTGCGGGCTTGACGTTCGCCAAGGAAAATTTCAGTAGGTAAGCCATCTTCATTCTTTTTTGTTCTGACGAACGACCAGAACTGATTTGGATTCAAGCGAAGATTGTTCTGAATGCGTTTGGTGTAGCGTCGGTATAGATATCGATTGTACAGACGATACTCGTTGCTGGCTCGAGTAAACAGTTGCTTGGAGAACGGATTGCGATTTTGGCTAAATTTTCTGAGTGCCGCTGATCTGAATCGTTTTAATTTGCGAAGTCGAGCATTTGCCCACGCAGGTTTTGGAGGCGGTCGACGCAAAGGAACGTTCTCAACGATTGCCATATTAACCACACTGGTGAAATATTCAACAGCTTCGTCCACGTTGGTTGCCATACGAATAGGCTCCCAGTCCATTTGATCAAACGTTCGTTTCAATGCAACTATGTTCGCTTGACGAAAGTCCAAACTGTTCACTTCATCAAATGTTTCGAATTGCATTGGGCTCGGCAGGTTGATGCAGGTTTCTAGCGCAGGATGATCGGCATCGATATTTATCAAAGGTTCGACAGCTTCCTGTACCGAGCATTCGAAAAAAGCTGGTTCATTCACAAGGATGAGATCTTCTAGTAGTCGAATTTTTCTGTTAAGTACGTGATTCACTTGGACAAGACCAGGTAGGCTGAAACCATCCAGTAGAGTAGAGCAGGGAATCTGAGATGCTTGAACGAAGTGCGTCGAGTGATGGTGGCTTGTTGGATTGTGAATTCCAGACCAAATTGGGCTGATTGTAGTCGCCAAATACTAAAGCGAAATCATTCAAGCTTAGTTTGGAGAAAACAGTCCCAATCGAGTTAATATGATTTTCGATGCAATTCAAATCAGATTTACGATCCGGGGGGAGATAGAGCACGCCGACGCTTACCGACCTTTGTTGTGTTTTTATCTTTACCCAAATCTGTTCGAGAGAAGGATTGACGGGGGCAGGGTCGAGGCAGCAGTTCAAACGCCTATTTACTGCGATCAGTACACCACCTCCACGTAATTTAGAACTGTTTAGCCGGTTGCGGTCATTCCGAAAAATCTCGTATTGGTGGTTGAACAGTTGTGCCGAATAGATTCTGTGGAGGCGATGAACCGCAAACGCGATGGGCTCTCGGCCTTCGAGGTGGCGACGGAACAGCTGGACGCCATCATCGACTTTGCGTCATCGAAGCATAATATCAGTAAGGACCTCAAGAGGAGCTTGCAGAAACTTCGAAAGTCGATGTTGGACGCCAAGCTGGAAACGGCGGTCGGGACGGCCAAGTTCGAACCCGTGAAATCCATGGAGTCGAGGTCTACCCAGACTGAGGCCCAAGAATTCGCAGATTTGTGCAAGGTCGAATCGACCGAGGGCGTGCCAGCGAAGACGGTGGTGCCAAAGTCTATCCAGACTGAGGCTCAAGTATTCGCAGGCACGTCGGGGGTGGCTGCTCCAAAGGAGCAGACACAAAAACGGGGGAGACAGTCTCCAGGGGATGAGCTCCCTGTGGGCCGCTCCAAAACGCGGAGGGTTACTACCCCGAACAAGGATAGTGGGGCTGGGAAGCTGAACCCTGGCCAGGTACCTCCAAAACCTAGGGAGGAAGGACCTGGAAAGGTCCGTCCACCCAGGAAAGACGGTGGTAAGGGGTTACGGCAGGCTGAGAGCTCTCAGCCGTCCCAGACCAGGGAAATAGAGGGGGATGACGCCTCCTGGACCCTGGTCAAGAACAAGAGGAAACCGAAGACGTCAAGGGCCGAAAAGAAGGCCCAGGCGAATGAGGGTAGCAAGAAGTCTAGGGTAGGCGCCAATCGCTCCAGGGGCGATGCCCTAGTCATCAAAACGGACGAGGCTAAGTACTCGGACGTCTTGAAGACGATGAGAAGTGACGTCAAGCTCGGTGAACTCGGCGCCGACGTACGTCGAATAAGACGTACTCGGATGGGCGAGATGATCCTCGAGCTAAAGCGGGGCGTCTCGCAAAAGGGCGCCGCCTACAAGAAGTTGGCGGAGGAAGTCCTAGGCGAGACGGTCAAGGTGAGGGCACTCACGACGGAGGTGAATCTAAGGGTTAAAGACCTGGACGAGATCACCGAAGTCGAAGAGCTCGTCACGGCACTGCGGCGACAATGCGAAGTGGAGGCGTCCACCGCAGCCGTTCGGCAGGGACACAGGTAGCATTGGTTCGGCTACCTGCAGCGGACGCCTCCAAGGTAGTCAAGTTAGGGAGCGTCAAGGTGGGGTGGTCTGTATACCCTGTGGGCATATATGAGCAACCAGAAGTTTGCTTCAAGTGCCTGGAACCGGGGCACAAGCAATGGGACTGCAAAGGCCCTGACAGAAGCAAGCTCTGTCGACGCTGCGGATTGGAGGGACATAAGGCACAATGTTGCACGAACCCTCCCAACTGTTTGATCTGTTCCAGCAAAGCTGCGAACAGCAAGCACCCCATGGGGGGTTCGAAGTGCCTGGCGTTTAAGCGTGCTGCAAAATCACAGTGCAGGTAACGCAGTTGAACCTGAACCACTGTGATGCAGCCCAGCAACTGCTGTGTCAGACAGTTGCTGAATGGGGGACGGATATCGCCATCATAGCAGATCCTTACCGGGTACCCGCCAGGAACGGTAATTGGGCCACCGATGGGTCTAAAATGGCGGCGATATGGACAACGGGGAAATACCCAGTCCAAGAGTTGGTGTCTTCAACACACTAGGGCTTCTTCATTGCCAAAATCAACGGGGTCTTCTTCTGCAGCTGCTATGCGCCTCCTCGATGGTCGATCGAGCAGTTCGGTCGAATGCTAGATTGTTTGACGGCTAACTTGATGGGGCGTAGGCCGGTGGTGATAGCGGGGGACTTCAACGCTTGGGCCGTGGAATGGGGAAGCCGATCCACGAATCAACGGGAGCAGATCCTGCTGGAATCACTGGCCATGTTGGATGTGGACTTGGCTAATGTCGGTACCAAAAGTACCTACAGCTGGAACGGTGCCCAGTCGATTATCGACGTTACGTTCTGGAGCCCTGGCCAAACGAGTAGTTCGAACTGGAGGGTAGATGATGGCTACACTCACAGCGACCACCTGGCGGTTCGCTACAGTATCGACTATACGACCAGCATTCAGCGGACGGAAGAAGGGGCGAGGCCTAGTCCTCGTATATGGAAGACATCATACTTCGACGACGAGGTGTTTAAGGAAGCGCTCCGCCGCGAGCACAATACTCTCGGTCTGAGCGGCGAGCAGCTGGTAACAGTACTCTCGCGTGCATGCGATGCCACCATGCCTAGGAAAGTCCACCCTAGGAATGGGAGGCCAGCGGCTTACTGGTGGACTCAAGCAGTTGTTAACCTGCGCCGCGCCTGCCTACGGGCAAGGAGGCGGATGCAGCGAGCACGCACAGAAGAGGAGCGTGTTGAACGACGGGTGGCATTCGTGGCTGCTAGAGCCGCTCTGAAGACTGAGATTAGATCAAGCAAAAAAGCCTGCTTCGAGGGCCTGTGTCAAAGTGCCAACGCGAATCCATGGGGTGACGCCTATAGGGTCGTAATGGCCAAGACACGTGGGGCGATGGCCCCTACAGAGCGGTCTCCAGAGATGCTGGAGAGGATCATCGCGGGGCTCTTCCCACGTCACGACCCAAGTCCCTGGCCTCCCTTTGTGGAGCTGCCACGGGCCAGGGTGGCCGACGAGGAAGAGTAACTGTGGCGGAACTTGCAGGATTGCACAGTCCCTTAGTGTAGGTAAGGCGCCAGGACCGGATGGTATTCCGAACCTGGCCATCAAAGCGGCCATTGCCGAGGCTCCCGAGATGTTCAGATCTGTTATGCAGAGATGCCTGGACGAGGGAGTCTTCCCTGAAGCATGGAAAAGGCAGAGCTTGGTCCTATTGCCAAAAGTGGGAAAACCACCGGGGGATCCGTCAGCATATAGACCATTATGCCTGCTTGACACGGCGGGGAAGGTGCTCGAGAAGATCATCCTCAACAGGTTGTTGATACGCACGGAGGGTGCGGATGGTCTATCGAGTAACCAGTTTGGCTTCCGAAAGGGTAAGTCGACCGTAGACGCTATCTTGTCGGTTACCAAATCCGCGGAGATAGCTATCCAGCGTAAGAGGAGGGGAGTTCGCTATTGTGCAGTAGTGACTCTCGACGTGAGGAATGCTTTCAATAGTGCCAGTTGGGCAGCTATTGCAGATGCGCTCCTGCGTCTTGGAATTCCCGAGTACCTGTACAAGATTCTCGGAAGCTACTTCCAGAATCGAGTACTGGTATACGACACGGAGGCGGGTCGGAAGTGCGTTGACATAACCCCAGGGGTTCCGCAAGGTTCCATACTGGGTCCGGTGTTATGGAACGTCATGTACGACGGTGTCTTGAGGTTGAAGTTCCCGGTGAACGTGGTAATCGTCGGCTTCGCTGCCGATATTACGCTAGAGGTCTACGGCGAATCGATCGAAGAGGTGGAGTTGACTGCAGCCCACTCGATCGCAATTGTGGAGGAGTGGATGAGTTCCAGGAAGTTAGAACTGGCTCACCACAAGACTGAGGTGGTTGTTGTTAACAACCGAAAGTCGGAGCAACAAGCGGTGATAAGGGCAGGCAACTGCACGGTCACCTCTGAACGCTCCATTAAACTCTTGGGGGTAATGATCGACGATAAGCTCACCTTTGGTAGCCACGTCAATTACGCCTGCAAGCGTGCCTCCACAGCTATGTATAGCGGCATTGTCCCGGATGATGTCCAATAGCTCTGCGGTTTATGCCAGCAAGCGCAAGCTTCTGGCTAGCGTTGCTCTGTCCATACTGAGGTATGGGGGGCCAGCTTGGGGCACGGCCCTGCGTATTAACTGCTACAGAACGAAGTTAGAAAGTACGTATAGGCTCATGTGCCTAAGAGTTGCGAGCGCGTACCGTACCGTGTCGCACGATGCACTTTGCGTCATCACCGGTATGATGCCTATCGACATAGTTATCGGTGAAGACATAGAGTGCTTCGAAATGTACGGCACGAGAGGCATCCGTAGGACTGTCAGGTTGGCCTCAATGGTCAAATGGCAACGTGCGTGGGACAGTTCCACTAAGGGTAGATGGACACATAGGTTGATACCGGAGATAGGTACGTGGGTCAAGAGGCGCCATGGGGAAATCACTTTCCACCTGACCCAGGTCCTTACAGGCCAAGGTTGCTTCAGACAGTACCTACACCGGTTCGGACACTCGGCCTAGCCCGAGTGTCCGGTGTGCGTAGGTTTAGAGGAAACGGCGGAACACGTGTTGTTCGTGTGCCCGCGTTTTCGCACAATGCGTGACCACATGCTTGCCACATGTGGTCTGGACACTACCCCGGACAACCTAGTCCGGAGGATGTGTAAAGATGAAGTTGGCTGGAACGCCGTTTTATCGGCTATCGTCCAAATCGTCTCGGAGCTACACAGAAGGTGGCGCGTGGACTCGAGGAATGGCTAGTTCAGGCGCAAATAAGAGGTGGTCCAAGGGTTCGGAGTCGGCTTCATGGGTCATACCGGTGCCCTGTGGTCGAACTCGATCCTTCTATCGAACAAGTGGCCGCGTGAAGAACAACATGGTATCGTCGCTTTCGCGGCGTCGGTCAACCGGGCGGGTTCCGAGCCCGAGGACGGAAAGGGGTTCTTGTCAAGGCTGGGGCAGGCGTAGGCACCGCGTCGGCAAGTCCCTCTGTGTGCTGGCGAATAGGCCCTATCGCAGAAAGGTCAATTTGGGGTGCACGCGGCATCATCATTCTTGATACCAGTCGTGCAGAGGGAAGCAGGCGCGAAGTCGACCCTGCCCACCTTCCGAGGACATAGGGCGTGGTAAGGCCACCTGGAAAGCCGGCAATGCGCTGGCACGACACCATGGTGTTCTTCTAAAAAAGCGAGTCACGATGTTCGATGCTGCAAGGACACGCAGCTAACCTCGAGGGTGCGTTACGCACTGGCCCCCCTTTAAAGCATTACTTTCTGGTTGTACCGAAGGGACGATGGGCTTGGCGGCAATGGAAACGGTTTAGCTGGTCGGAGATGCAGTCCTGCCTCCCTCATTGGCCCTAACCCAGCACTTCCTGGTCAACCCAGGATGTCTGTTGAGCAGATTCCCCCTCCATTGTTTAGGAAGAAAAAAACACACACACACACACACACACACACACACACACACACACACACACACACACACACAGACATCACCTCGATTCGTCGAACTGAGTCGATTAGTATATAATAACATGGGTCTCCGGGCCTTCTATAAAAAGTTTGTTTTTGAAGCGATCATATAGCCTTTACCGTATACTTAGTATACGAGAAAGGCAAAACCCATTTCATCTGACTTCAACAGCTCATGGTCCAAAATAAACAATACCTCATGTATTTGAGTGGTTTGTTTTGAATTGTGTTTTGAATTTCGAGTCTATACAGTCCTAGAAAAGGATAAGATCCTTTAAGCTGATTCAATATTTAGAATCTGGAGTTTATTTTTTCAAGATCATACAAATCTGCGCACTAGAGAAAACACGATCGTCGCGCACTATTTTTCGACGTGGGACTACGTCTGTGTTTTCTATGTCAGTGGGCTTCGTGGCCGTGCGATTAGTGGCGTCAATCGCCTAAGCCCAAGTGCTATGGAGTGTGGGTTCGATTCCCGCCCTGGTAAGGAGAAAACTTTTCATGATCGAAAAATTCTCCACTGGTCCACTGGGTGTTATGTGTCCTGTCCGTTGTCTTATGCTAGGTGTTAAGTGTTCAGTCTGTACGACATATGGTCGAAGGCGTTGTTCCTGTTTTTATATTGGAATACACATTACGATTGCGAAAAATAAAAAAATAAAACAGATTAATAGGAGGCTTATTATAAAATGTATTGGGAAATGTTCTTTAGCTTATAAAGTTATTAATGGTTTTGTCTGTCATAAAAACTTTCAAAATATTTGGAATAATTCTTCTTCCGCTCAGACTTCCGATTTCATGAAAGAATTCAGAACAAGTTAGGCACGATGAAAAAAAATCAGTATTACTTCAGGGACACAAAAATGCGGCAAAATTAGATCGTGGAGGAATCATATCAAAACTGTCATAAAACCGACGAAATCAGGTGCAAACAAAAATTGACCGTTTTAGAAATCAGATCATAGTACTTCTTTATTTATAGAATGATGTTATGGGAATTTCATTACAAAGTGTTAGAAATAATCTCATTTGAAGTTAAATAGTAAACAAATAATCAATCAGAAACATGAATACGTCCAATTTTGAAAGAATAGAAACCAACAATAGTAAATTATTAAAATTTCATATAATCATGGGTCATCAGTCTAGGTAACACTGCAACCTTGCTAATCAACATGCCACACGGCAATACGAAATACGATACACCACGGGACCACTTCGGATAGTACAGCATTGACCGAGATCGAACAAGGTTCATCGATTAGCAAAGCATCAGCAGAATGGATCGAAATGTTTTCACGTAAAAGAATATTGTGGCCGAGTTTCAAAAAATTTAAGCTACACGGAAAACTGATGCTGACCTTACTGTTAGAGCAGAAATACATAACTGTATAAGATAGTGCAAAGTTTTTTGAAAGGTGAAACATACAAGTCCTTAATTTAGGCATTTTCAATGACCTCGTTCAAATAGTGGCCCGGTCTCAGCGAGAATTACTCATGCGCAAATATTTAAAAGGGATAATGCATTGACGCACGACCCGGCAAACGTACTTAGTAGTTGCCAAACTACCACACGGAGGTGTAGGTACTGGAGTGTCGGACTCGACCTGTGAAGGTAATACCGACTTAACTCCCTTGGGCTCCGACCATCATTACTGTGCGGCCTAGTTCTGCCGAACGAGCTATCCGTCACGGCATGTGCTGTTTTATCGCGCGTGCGACTTCGTTCGTTGTCCGACGAGGAAAGAGGCAAAGTCATGGCCTGCTATTTAGTAGTCAGTGTTGGCAACCAAACCGTTATACGATATTTGCATATAAACTCCTAATATATCTCACCCTCACATTCCCCTTCTTCTCTCACTAAAAAAGAGAAAAAAAAACCATTGACTTTCATAAACAACTATTTACATCGTATTTTTGCCTTTCTCGTACACCAAGGTGTAACGAAAAGGCTATATATTCACTTCCAAGACGATTTTGTGATAGAAGGTCCGAAGACCCATAGTGTTATATACCAATCGACTCAGCTCGACGAATTGAGATGATGTCTGTCTGTGTGTATGTGTGTGCGTGTGTGTATGTATGTGCGCAAAATAAAACTCACTCATCTTTAGGCACTTATCTTGATCCGATTTGTTTGCAATAAGTTGCATTCGACGATAAATCCTGTCCCATTGTTTTCTATTGAAAATAGGCCAGATCGAACAATGGGATCAAAAGTTATGGCCAAAATACGATTTATATACAAAAAACCCTGATTAATCCACCTAGCGGTAATGGTGCCTTTCTCTTGCATTATAAAAATAGTATTTTGGCCATTACTCTTGAGCCCATAGTCCGATCTGCCCAATTTTCAATAGGAAGCAATGGTAGAGTATCTTGCGTCGAATGCAATTTGTTGCGAGTAAATCGACTAAGGATATGTGCCTGAAAAATGAGTGACATTTTTTACTCAATTTTTCTATAAAAAAGTGGTATTTTGGCCATAACTTCCGAGCCCATAGTCCGATCTGACCAATTTTCAATAGGAAACAATGGCAGAGTATCCTGCGTCGAATGCAACTTGTTGCGAGTAAATCGGTTAAGGATAAGTACCTGAAAAATGAGTGACATTTTTTTGGGTGGGTGCGCACAGACGAACACACATACACACACACACACACATACACACAGACATCACCTCAATTCGTCGAGCTGAGTCGATCGGTATATAACACTATGGGTCTCCGGGCCTTCTATAAAAAGTTTGTTTTTGGAGCGATCATATAGCCTTTACCGTATACTTAGTATACGAGAAAGGCAAAAACACGCTAATAAATTCTCACTCAATTTTTTTAGTATATCTGATGTACAAGAAAGGCACAAACATCGCTAGGTGGATCAATCAGGGTTTTTTTCTCTAAGTCTAATTTTACAATCCAGTATCCAATATCCGTACTCAATTCCCATATTCAAAATCATCATAATTCAAATAATTCAATACGATTTTCCAATTTGATGCTCAAATCTAATGTATGAACCCAAAAAGCAAATCCAGTATTCGTATTCCATGAACAAAGTTTTAATCCCAAACCAATATTGGAACGTTTTTATAATTAAAATCAAACATTTATATAAAATAATCAAGTTTTTTTTCATTCTCTTCATCTTCCATGCCTCTGCATTGCAACTGATTATTGATCTACTATTCACGTGTTGTAGAGCATTTCCACAGTAATCAATTTAAAATTTAATTTATGACTGCCATTGCATGATTATGTATTTTGAATCAGTATTATGTTTTTCACATTCATATCCAATTTTCACTCATATTCTAATCCAAGTCCATCTTTCAAATACAATCTCTAGCTTATTACCAAAAGTTGATTCTAAAAAAATATTAATTTCAGTATTTGCAACCAAGCCAATTCCAATTTCCAATTTTCAAATCCTTCCAATTCAATTGCAATCCAAAACCAATTTAAATCGATCCGGCAAACCATATCCAATACAATTTGGTGGCCTCCCAATGGGAAAATCAAAACAATATCGGTGGATCTCATACATACTCTGTATTGGCTCTTCAACATTCTTACTTATGGAACCTGTACACCTCCGCCCGGTGGAGCAAACGACCACCTTGAAAGATCTCCATCGTGAGCGTTGTCCAGCTATCGCTTTAACCTGTTGCCAGGTTAGATTTCTTTATTTAGGCTTCGCCACCATGAGCCTCTGGGTGTGCTTCTGCTGCGCTGTCTCGCTGGGTTCCAGTCTAATGTTTGTTTACAGATTTCGTTTCCGCCCCTACATAGATTGTGGCCGACTGACAACGACGATGGACCTCGTTGTTTGAGATCCAGTTGTGAGGCCACTAGGCCCGAATTATATACCGCAGGCATCTGTTGATGAACACCTGCAGCCGTTGACTGTTCTCCACTGATACGCACCATGTTTCGCTAGCGTATAACATCACAGATTTCACGTTAGTGTTGAAAATTTCTTATTTTGGTGCGATCACTTATCTGCCTGTTTTGCCAGATATTCCTTAAACTCGCAAAGACAGCTCTTGCTTTCTTGATCCGTGCGCCTATGTCGCTCTTGGTACCGCCGTCTGACGTCATTTAGCTACCAAAATATTGGAAGCTTTCAACATTCTCTACTGGTTGCCCGGCTACTGTGAAACTGGAAGAGGTCACCGTGTTTACATCCAACGATTTGGTTTTGTTGACGATGATGACTAAGCTTGCCGAAGAGGAGCGCTCGGCAAGGTCGTCGAGCTTACTCTGCATATCAGAGCGCCGTTGAGCAAGGAGTGCAACGTCATCCGCCAATTCGAAGTCGTTTACGTGCTCCATGGTTATAGGCTGCCATAACAGCCCGCGGTTTGGTTCACGATCAATCGCGTCTACCAGAATCTCGTCGATTACGATAAGGAACAGTAACGGTGATAGAATACATCCTTGTCTCACACCAGGTACGACCCGGATAGGGTCGAACAAGACCCCTTTGTGCAGCACTCTACACGAAAAGGCCTCGTACTGTACTTCGATGTGGCCGATGATTTTCTCAGGAACCCCCTTGCGTCTCAGGGCGCCCCACATATTCTCGTGATTGAGACGGTTGAAAGCTTTTTCGTAGTCAATGAATACCAAGTAAAGGGACTCTTGGAATTCGTTGACATGCTCCAGAATGATGCGGTGCGTGACAATATGGTCCACACAGGATCTTCCGGCACGGAATCCGGCCTGCTACCGCCGGAGAGTTGCATCGATCTTCTCCTGAATCCGGGATAGGATTACTTTGCATAGAACTTTGAGAACGGTATACAGCAACATAATGCCTCGCCAGTTATCGCATACAGTCAGGTCACCCTTTTTGGGCACCTTCACTAAAATACCTTGCATCCAGTCGACCAAGAAAGTTGCGGTGTTCTAGATATTACGAAATAAACGATGCAGTAGTTGAGCGGATGTCATGGGGTCAGCTTTGAGTATCTCGGCTGATATGCGATCGACCCCCGGAGCTTTATTCGATTTCATGCTAGCAGTGATGGAGCTTCGGTATTGACGCATGTTACACGTCGGATCCTACGCAGATCATGCCGAGATGGTAGTGGCCTGGCTGGCACTTGAAAAAGTTGTTCGAAATGCTCGAACCAGCGTTTCGGCTGGTCATTTGAGTCGGTCAATAACTTATCATTCGCGTCTTTCACAGGCATCGTTGCATTCATCTTCGCCCCGCTTAAGCGTCGTGAAATATCGTAGAGGAGGCGAATGTCCCCGGTTGCTGCGGCTCTCACTCCTTTGTCGGCCAGAGAGTGTGCCGACGCTCCCTTGTTCCGTCGACATGAGCATTTTAGTTCTTCCTTCTCAAGAGCCGAGTATCGTTGACGGGTTAAGACTTTGGCTCCTCTGGTTTTGATCGCTCTATCGCGGCTTTGGCATCTCTTCGCTCCTCTATCTTCCTCCAGGTCTCATCGGTGATCCATTGTTTTCTCTGGGTGCGTAGTTCGCCCAGATTGTTCTCGCTGGTGGCGATTAGGGTTTTAGTACCGGGAGTACCGGTACCGGAATTCCCGGGAGTACCGACCAATTTTCGGTACCGATATACCGGTACTGGCTTAATGAAAGTACCGGTATTTTCGGTACTAAGGAAAAAGTTTTGGTTAAAACTTCCGATGGTTAAAACCACATTTTTTGAATGCAGCAGCTAGTAAGAAAGATATTATTTTTTTACTAAAATTTAAAACACTTGACAATAGAATTAATAAACTATAGAGGACGATTGTCGCTGCGGTTCCCTTTGTTATCGTCCCCAAACATGTTGGCTACCTATCTGTCAAAACGTACTCATTTTTCCTTCGTTGACATTTAGTGCCCTATCCTTGCCAGCAAAAGATGTTTCGCCAGTGACGACAGCGACAATCAATTAAGACAAACGTCAGGCGTCCGATGACGTACCTCAAGACAATCAAACCGCAACGACATCGTCACATCCCAAAAAAAATCGTCACACTTCATCAGTATTTTTCCAAATCGTCCCCACTCGAACTTACAGGAACACTCGACAAGAGTGTTCCTGTAAGTTTGATTACTGCACCAGGATTCGTAAAGATTTGTATGACAAGAGTTAACTTACAACGACTCGGAAAAAGCTTTAAGGAAAATACTTGTCAATGCTTCATGATTCACCAACAACAGTTCGCCCTACTTCTGTAGACTCAGAAAGAGCTTTCTCTGTTTCTGGAAGCTTCGCTACTAAAATACGATCCCGTATGTCTGACGAAACATTGAATATGCTGTGCGTTTTGAAAGCATATTTCAAGGAAAAGGACAAGCCCCAAGACAAGTGTTGAATACATACAAAGCAATGAATAAAGGTTGAATCGTTACCATTAAATCCTGACTTTTTATTGATTTTAATGATTTTCGAAAAAAAAATCTTCCAGTACCGGTATTTTCCCGGTACTCCCGGTACTGAGGGGTTCAGTACCGTAGTACCGGGACTCGCCAAAAAGAGACGGTACTAAAAACCCTAGTGGCGATGAAGGCATTCTTGATGGTGGTCCATTGGTCTTCCTCGCTGCCACCTTACAGAATATTTGCAACACGCGTCTCCAGTTCTTCAACGAAGGACCGGGGTTGAACCGTCGTCCAACTCTCTCCTCCTGCCGATGAATCCGCGCAATGCACAGGCGTATTTCGCCGCTGATGAGGTGATGATCAGACGCGATATCGGCACTACGTTTATTCCATACATCAAGAAGGCTCCGTTCTGTGTTCTCCAAGGTTTGGCCAACAGACTTCACTAAGTCCCATAATCACAAGATTCATGCGGCGTGTCTCATTGGCAAGTTGTATCAATTTACTATTAATTTACTATTGATTCTAGGGACATTGGTCATCTTGGGGCCAGCTCCGAAGTTCTTGGGGAAGCTTCCGGTTGCGTCAAAATCGGCCTTTTTCAAAATATCACAAATGTTGGCAATATGGGTATCAAAGCTCCCCGAAAAGCCAAGGAACTGCCTTCATGTTAGCCAATATTCCCAGAATCATATCCGGATGACATTGCCTTGCAAATTGCTGAAGTTTGATACCCATATTGTCATAGTTTGTGACACCTCGAAAATGGCCGATTTTCATGCTTCTGGAGGCTTCCTCAAGGACCTCGCCACTGAGCTGAGGTTGGCCAATATCTCCAGAAACATATATCGATGTCATAGCCCTACTTATCTTGCACAATGCTGAAGATTGATCATATTGCCATAGTTTGTGACATTTTGAAAATAGTAAATTTTCATGTCTCCGGGAAACATCCCAGCAAACATTTGAAACTAAAAATAGGCTTATTACATTTAAAATATGCATGTTCAGTTAAATATCTAGCTTATTTAGCTTAACTTCATTGTAGGGTCCTCAAACTCAGGGTGGTAAATATCCCAAGAATCATATCCGTATGTGATATGCCCACTTGTCTTGCACAGTGCTGAAGTTTGATACCCATATTGCTAATATGGAGCAAAAATATTGAACTGGCCATTTTTGGGCCGGTTCCCAAAGGGTGACTTCAAAGAAATTTGTTGTTGGCCATTTCTGGAACAGTGTCACCATGGTTTTTGTTTCTGATATAATCCCTATGTACAAATCTACTGAAATGGTATAAATAGGAATGAAATAAATGTCATTTTCTTGGACTTATATCGCCGAAAAACGAAGTTGTGGTCACATTTACAGCATATGACCCAGTGTACCACTTGAATAACTCCGGACAGGAGGACCACATCACAAGTCCCAACATGTACGAGCAAAGCAGTGATAAAACCAGTCCAATACGACATGAAATGACGAAATGGCAATTTGATTTTTTCCTTCACTCAGGCCGAAGCGGGTTAAATGAAATTGACAAATTCCTGGAGAGTGTCCGAGTCGATTGATATATAGGGTAAGGGAGGTATTTTGGACCAGCAATTCGACCACTTATATTTTGGACCACTGAATGCAAATTCCTCTTGGTGGTCCAAAATAAGAGCCACCGTAAGGGTGGTCCAAAATACATCCTTTACCCTAAAACTCCAAAATTCATCGAAAGATAAAGGCTCTATAAACGTTTAAAATCTTACATGATTTCGTGACGGTCCCCAATTTTGGATTCTGATTTGACATCCAGTACCATCAGGTGAGACGTTCTCCAACGTCAAAACAAAAGGAAGAGCTTGTCAAACCGGGACGATTGTTTCGAAATGGATTGGGTTTGGACGTAGCATCAAAAAAGGACTTGACTTTCGAATACAGCGTTTCTTTGACGACTGGAATCCCAAGCAGCACTTGTCAAATGAATTTGGTTGTAGCAACTTAATTGTTACTGAAACTGATCACATATAAGTTACTGTGAGCTGTATGTAACTTGTGTGCTGCTTGGGATGCCTGTTGTCTATCTGTTGTCTATCTTTTAACCAAGCCACAAGTTTTTCTCGACAAAACTGTTGACGGTTTTTTTCGAGCTTTCTTGATTCATTTATCACTCAGTCATTTCGACGCACTGTAAATAGTTTTTCGGCCAGTTTACACATTAAAATGCATTGCTGCACAATGCTTTCATCGTAATGGTGCTGATTCTGGCCTTGCTTATTTTTCGGTTCATGATTCTTTTTTCCTGACATATTGGAAAGCAAAATCTTCATTGCCAAGATTAATTGGTATTATATTTCATACTTACATTGCATATCTCAAATAATTAAAGAGGTAAAACAACCAATCCCATAAGTGCATCTTAAGCATAGACGTCAAATTAATGCAACAACTACAGGGCTTTTAGCTGTTACACTTTATTTCTGCCGGCTAACACGCGCATTTTCTTTCGAAAGCTTGGGAGCGTTTGACGGAAGCTTTCCGCTTACGTCTGTGTATCAGTGGAGAACACTCAATGGATGCATATATTCATCAACAGAAGACCGTCCCTGCCTGCGGTACATAATAACGGTAAGCCTTCGATCGAACGGTATTCGGCCAAACGGCCCTTCCTCGGATTGTTTCCTATGCAGGAATATACATATTAACGATTAATACGTATTTATATTTGGTACAATTAATAAAATTACGGCAAGCGCTAAACTGTTCGGCTTCTTCTTACTCAAGCTTTAAATTTCAACACTTATGCGATCGGCAATCCCTTTCCTTGAGAAATTAAAACCCTCGGTCAATTTCTTAAATTCCGTCGGAAACCTTTCAAATCCACTTAAAGTCTTCTGTGTCGGAAGTTGCTCCTCTCGGTTTCACATTCTGTTTGATTCTCCACGAGCCAAAAACAACGTTCAGAAGTCCATCCAGCAGAGGCTACACCAAACAACCCGCTCTTGCCACCATCCGACCCCATACCACCGAACAGCAGAGCCGTTGCTCAGGTTTTGCTCACCGGATTAGGGCACCGTTTTCGTATAGGAGCAAGACAACACATGTTTTAAATATTATTTTGATAAGGAAATGATGACCTGGGCAGGCCCCATAGTCGCCTTGCTGCAGTTGTTGTGGACTTTCCAGCGGATGGGTAAGAGGAAAGAAGGTCCATCAGACAGGAACAACAATCGGGTGGGAGAGCTGCCGTGTGTCGGCCCGGACTCGGAACCGAATGTGAGACAGTTTCGGCCGCAATTTAGCTCCGGTTTATTAAACACATCAGGACGGAGGGGGGTTTTGAGCTGGGAACGCAACACAGGTCAATACCGAGTTGAGAACGGGGTGGCTGAGAGGGGAACGCAGTCAGGGGTGAAATCTGACACTTTGGGATGATATTATATGTTGCTCAGTCGCTACAGCTGTCTACTTGCCGCACTGCTCGGGCGTCAGCTCAAGCTTTTTGGTGCTGGCGAAGAAGAATAAGGCAGAAGTTGGGTGGATGGCGCAGGAGTTGGAGTGATTCGTGCGTCACTTTGTTGTGATAGTTTTCGGGTGCCCGTTTTTTTAGTATGAGCTGCCAGAAGAGTGTCGGGTTGTTCAAGAATAACAAGTTTATAGATCGAACAGGTGATGATTTTTTCTGCTCAACACCCCAACTGAAGTGAGAATGGCAACAAAGGAACTAATCTACTCTCACATGAACTGGATGTTCCGTTCAACTGGCCGGACGAAATGGAAACCTTCCGGATCGGTTCGATGGTTTCTGATTATCCTGTCATGCTTCCACTTCTCCTAAAAGAGGGGTCTGATTATATCAAATCGATGCAGGTTATGATGAACAACAACATTTCCGAAAGGAGCCAGTTCTTATGCACGTTAGTTCTGAATGGTGAGAATGAGGCATCCTGGAAGGAAATTTGTTCAATTGGAAAAAAATCACAATTGATGCAGTATCCGGAAGGAAATAAAAGACACAAAGAGTGCATCGCTATTTGAAATATCCGATGGCTAAAATTGTGTTGGCTCATCATGTTAGAAGTGCGTACAAAACAAAGTGCATGGCACAAAACATAGTAACACTACCCGACTAGAAGGTCATATCAAAATTATATCATCATATGTTATTATGTTATACAAAATTTTTATAACAAAATTTGTTAGAAATATGGTGCAGGATGTTGTTAAAATATCTAAATTTCTATCAAAATTACACTACTCGAAACAAAAAACTATCAAATTTTGTTACAATTTAATCATAAAAATAACATACTTTGTTAGAAATTTATAACAGAATCAGATACAAAATATATTGTTTACTGTACAGTTACAGGTCGTGATAGGTCTCCAGATTGTGATCAACATTTAGAAATATTAGTTTTTTTCTGAACAAGAATATTTTTTAAGAACATTAAACTAAGAACATTACAAATTAGACAACTTTTTCAAATTATATCAGCGTTTGTGATATCTATGGCAGGAGACTTTGCTACATCTATTTTAATTGCCTACTGTTGGGCAATTCGGTATTAACCATTTTTTAAATCTTATTATGTTAAAATCCTGTTACAACATTTGAAAGATAATGGCTACTAAGAACAAGATTGTATCAAAATTAGTTATAAAGATCACAATATGTTAAAATTGTGTTAAGTTTTAGTTATGCTCTTCTAGTCGGGTAGGCCTCCACAGCTCTAAAAGGACCCCGGAGAGCCACTCGCTTTTTTATGAGTTCAAGGAGGACCAGTTTCCCGCCGGCTGACGGGTTTTTAAACATCAGGTATCCAATGCTACCCAGACCCGCGGTCTTTTCTTTGTCATTACGCATTGCGTTGTCAAACTTTTCGAGCATAAAGGGGTGATAAAAAGCTTCACCGTTGTCGGGAGATCCTTGAAGGCAAGGATCTCAAAGGCAGGAGGAAAATGTTTTCTGCGGAAAAGTTCAGAATACTGTCCGTAGGAAGACTGGGCCACCATGGCCAGATCACGCTGAACTACACACAGCTCATTGACAGTGCGATACCTTCGAAGCGCCTGTTTTCCTAATGCACTTGCAATGTCGGCAATCATTCCACGAAAACTCGCCCGAAAGATGGAATCGGACAACACGATGACTGCGGCCAACTTACTCATTGTCACTTCTAATGACATTACTCATATTCCGGGAAAAACATTTGATTGAAATGTTTCTGATAAATATCTCTATTAAATTCAATTTTTAGGAGTTTGAATTAATTTCAATTCACTTCACCGTATCACCTGAAGATCGATTTTCATTCTGCTCGTAAAAGAGTTTGTTCGCGGAAATGTTTTATACACCTCGGACCGCAACAGCGTAGTTTATCACGGGGTGGTGGGGTTTATACCGCAATCATTTTGTCATCCATTAACCAACTGAATATGGGTGCGAATATTTAGCAGGCATCAATGCGACGTGGCCCCCCGTCCAACCAGCAAAACTATTCACCGTTGACGGCGCTAAATGGTTCCGCCGTGCAAATCAACAAATCCTGCCGCAGCAATAGAATTCCAATAAAGAAACAAAACAAATGAGGGCTTTCACTCAGCCAATGTGCGGCTCATTTCTCCACTTTATTGGTCGGTAGTCGGTCATGACAATGTTACTTCAGTGAAGAGAATAAATTACCCTCGATTGAGGGCTGACTGTTGGCCGGACCGACTCGGGAAGTTTCCCAGTTTTGGTGGTTTGTTGCGATAGAGGACAAATAATTAAATCGAATAATTTATGCATTTCCCCATTAAGGCGGTGGTTGCTTGTTGTTTTGGGGAATAGGAAAACACAAATGAAATTAATGTAAACGAACAACTTGTGTGACAGGTCACCTATTTTTCAAGGCTTAGGAAGTTTATTTCTGTTTGGCCCTCAAGTCAAGACCAAAAATCACTTGTCATCGTCAGTATTATCTATGATTAAAACTTAACGGCGATAGCAACTTGTTTTTACTATTATTCTAGGTTGGGAAATAGATTCAATCTACAAGAACTGGAATTGGTATGGGGAGTCACCAAAACTGTAATGCGTCACAAACTTACTGACAAGAGCTTAAAAACAGATGTTCTTACTTCTTTATTGTTATCGATTCAAGCGATTCAAGGCATGTTTGAAGTCGAGTGAGCACTACTAACTTCCTAGTACAGCGCTTTAGTCAATGTCTCACCCATAAAATGTGTAGACATTTTATTGATAGTTGAACAACCTGAAGTAGGTCAGGAAGAATTTAATTGTTTTCGGTTGGTCATTTGTAAAGCCAAGTCCGTACGCTCAAAGTTCGTAAGGATTTCTGTCCGGAGAAAGAAGAAAGATAAAAAAGATAGAAGATTTTCCGATCTACTGAACAATTCTAAGGGATCTTGGACGTCCGTAAGAATAACTGGAAGTATTCTAGGATTCGTTCTTCTTCTCATCTTATTCTTCTTATTGGCAATACATCTCCACTTGGACATTACCGCCTCGCAGCTAAGTGTTCATTCAGCACTTCCACAGTTATTAACTGTGAGGTTTTTAAGCCAAGTTATTATTTTTGCTTTCGTATAGGGGAAGGGGGGCAATATGCTCTAGCTAAGCAAACACTACTTTATTGTCCCATTTGTAACGCAATTCATGGGTATTTTTACATTATGCAACAATCAAACAAGATAGCCAGTTAATGCCATTCAAAAATTGCCAAAAATCTCAATCATATTGATAATATTCACATTTAAAAAAAGTGATGATATTCTGATTCTATCACAAACGCCCGAATGACACTCGCCCGAATGTAACATTCGCCCGAATTCCATTCGCCCGAAAAGACCAAACGCCCGAAAAGACCATTCGCCCGAATAGACCACTCGCCCGAATGGACCATTCGCCCGAATAGGTCATATATTTATGTATACTTCCAGATTCTATAACAACATGTTATTTTTTCTAATCATATTAAAAGAAAAAATATGCCAATCACCTGGAATATATGAACGTTTGTCTAGTTTTTCATTCTTTTCTGCTATTTTCATTCTATATGTCTTCTTAGCCTGCAGTGGTCGTAGGGTATCAGTGGTCGCATTTCTTTCTCCTAGTTGGAACTGTTTTGGAACGCTATAAAACGGAGGACGCTATAACGGAGGACCAATAGTATATACTCTGGATCTAACGTATACTTATAAATTTCGCTCCATCAATGAACAAAAGGCTGTATCATACGTTCCCGTGTTTTAGCATTAATACCAAGAGAACGAATAGACGGTGTTGACCTTCGCCTACAGTTCCGTGGATTGTGAACACTTGTGTAAATTGTTGTGGAGCAGTTGAGAATGTTCTGTCCATTATCCAAATCTAGGCTTGTGCTTATGGGACTGAATGATGTGTGGAAGGCTCGTTTTTGGTTATCTTAATAACTAATCTCTAAAAAGGGAAGAAATTATGTCTTCAATACATTTAAAAAGAACAATATATAAAGAAAAGAAGGGTGAATTCCTATTTGCGCCTCTTATTATTGACGATTGGTTTAAATAAATACCCTTGCATCGTTATTTTTCACTACGGCTCTAATTATTCCGTCAGGTTTAGATTCATTTCAGGATGTTTGTGGACTGGTATAAGTGACCAGCATACATAAAATATATTTTAATATCTGATTCTCTCAACAATGCTGAGCGATTGAAACTGACTTTTTTTTCTATGTGAATGGATTGCAAGACAGTGATGGTGCTTTACACCTCGGGAAAGCTTTCTGCCGGATTTTGATCCCTGTGCCCTGGGGAAAAAATCTGCGGACCAATTTCCCGAGGTGTAAAGCTACCTTAAAGATTTTTTATGCATACGTATATAAAGAAATCAAGTGATTATTTGAATATTATGAAAAAGAAAGTACATAACGTCGTTATTTTTCTTATTATTACACACGTAAACGAAACGAATATTTAGATACATGTGAGAGACGTGTAGAACAAAATATGAGATAAGTAGGAAATCAAACATACTATTTCTTTTTATTAGTCACAAAAAATCTTTTCATCAAGTAAGGTGAAGAGTTTATTCGGGCATATAGTCTATTCGGGCGAATGATCCATTCGGGTGAATGGTCTTTTCGGGCGTTTGGTCTATTCGGGCGAATGGAATTCGGGCGTTTGTCATTCGGGCGAGTGTCATTCGGGCGTTTGTGATAGAACCGATACTCTGTTGCCGGAAAACTCATGAGGCAAAACGCCTTTTAGCTGGCAGCTCCTAGGGAACAAAGCACCATGCGTCGGTGAATCAGCATTCTGGTATGGATAATGCGTGGAGACGCAAGTACATTGTAGGTTAGTGCCACTATGCCACTAGGTCGCCTCGCCAAAATGTTAGATGTTTCTTCAAAATTTGGAAATTTTCGGTTTTTCCGACCTTCCCATTTTGATTTTTTTTTTCGCCTAACCTACATAATTTTAGATCTAGTTTTGTTACGGCCATCTTACCCAGCCAACACAAAGTCACATATGCTAGCGAATAAGTGTATAAGGTGGAAGCGATATTGGCGCATTCCTTTATTTGACTGCAAACGAAGTGTACGTATATGGCCTCCACTTTGAACATTTATTCGCAATGATATACGACCTTGTGTTTGCTGGGTAATGACGGTAAATATGAGGGAAACCACAAAAGGCGTTTTGCCTCGTAGGGGGGCGTTTTGGGGCCTCTTCCCCTATCGTGAGGCTAACACGATGATACTTTTATGCCCAGGGAAGTCGAGAAAATTTCCAATACGAAAATTTCCAAGACCGAACCGGGAATCCAACCCTTCCACCTTCAGCATGGTCATGCTTTGTAGCCGCGCATCTTACCGCATGGAGGGCCTCAAGAAGGATTCGTAAGGGTTTTCGCTTACACGTAAATATTCCTTCGAATTTCTTCGAAGAATAAATTCTTAATTCTTCATACAAGATATGCAATAAGAATGGATGACTTTCCATGATCCACAAAAAAATCTGTGAACCGTAACTACTTCTTTTCCTTCTTCATCTTCAAAGGCTCTACATTCCAACTGAAACTTTGCTTGCTTTTCAACTATTAACTATCCTATTAGTATTTCCCTAGTTATTAATTGAACGCTTTTCTTTGTCCGCCATTTCATGAGTAAAGGACGTTAGGCGTAATACTACCTTTTTTATGTTCGTGGGCTGTTTTTTGGGCATTTTATGCTTAACATCCTTTATACCTAACGTACCTAACGTACTATTCGAGATTACAGGTAATCTTCGATATAACGAACCCCCGATCTAACGTACACTCGATATAAAGTCACTCAATATAGCGTACATTTTTCCCCGTTATAACGTACACTTTGAAAACTAATTTTAATTTGGATAGCTATTACAAAATAATGTACTAAATTGTTATGATCATTCATATAGAATTTCCAAAGCAGTTTCCTGAATGCATTTTGAAGCAATTCCTAAAATAAGGAAGTCCAAATAGAATTTGCGAAGGCATTCCTAGATTTCTACAGGAATTCCTTCAGTAACTCTTTCCAGAATTCCTTCTGGAATTGTTCCATCTGGAATTTTTCCTGGATTTCCTTCAAAAATAACCCCAGGTTGTTGTTCTTTCAGCAAATGCACCAGTAATTTATTTTAAAATTCCTTTGAATATTACCTCAGAAATTTCTGCGGAGATTCCCGTCGGGATTTCTTCAAAACATCTTCCAGGAATGAATCCAGTAATTCCTTCGAAAATTCTTCCAGGAATTCCTTCGGAGTTTCCTCCAAACATTAGGTCAATACTTCCACATCGAATTATTTCTTAAATTTCTTTCAAGAAATTCCTAAGACCTCCGGAAATTCCTGCAAAAAATCCTTCGGAAACTCCTTGAGCAATACTTTTAGAAATTATCCCAGGAATTTATAAAAGCTCAGCTGAGCTCAAAGTGTTTTGCAACCCATCAGAAACATTGTCGTAACAGCAATGAACCGAAGTGTTATTAATTCTGCAACTTATCTGTTTTGTTTCTGATATGAAACACATCGAATTTTAAACCACCCAAGACGTCAGATGGGTAGAATATTGCGACGCCACTTGAACGGAAATGAAACATTGTGTTTTTCTGAAACTGGGCAGTGGCTTTTATGTGACGCGATGTATTGTCAGTGTCTTCAATGCAATTTATTAGGAACAAACACCTATTGAAAGATGTTGCGCGTGCTGCTTGGGTACTATGAGACGCGGTGACTGACCTGGAAAAGAAGGTCATGACCCAGGATTGCGGTCACTATTCCAAAGTATTTCGAAGCGGACGGATGTTACAAAGCTATCAAAGTTGGAAGATGAAGAATAGAAAAGAAGTGTGTGGAAAAAGAGAAGGCGTTGAGGACAACCCCACTGTTTTTGGGTTCAAAACCCCAGCAAGACCCACCGTCATTCCCTGGTTCCCTAGTCGGCCTAATCCGGCATTGTTTCTGCAAATAGTCGATCGGCTTTTCTATTGATCGAGTTGCAACGAAGCAAGGAACGAGGAAGATTCCCAAGCCACCTCGGCGATACCACCGGTAAGTCCGCAGCAAACGAAGTTGCTCGCTGCCGGGACGTCGGCCACAGAAGAAAGGAAAGAAATGGAGTGGTGCAGTGCTGCCAGGAAGAGGGGTTCTAAAGACAGGTTAACTAGCTTTAAGAGAGAGAAGACAGAAATGAATGAAGTGTCGCAAAGTGAAGCTCTGTGGTTTTCCCTGCATTTGATTGCGAGAGTTTCCTGTCCGCGAGTTGCTTGAGGTGAGCGTGCCGACCCTGAGGCCATTGGTTCAGGGAGTCTCAGTATAGCGCTGGGCATACTTACCCGATAATTACAAATTTCCGAAGGATTTTTAAATTGAGCTCCTGAAAAAACTTCCGACATTCTTAGATTTCTCCAAAAATTTCTTTGGGAAATGCTTCAAGATTTCCTCCAGAAATACCCCCAGGGATTTCTTTGAAAAATCCTTCGGAAACAAAAAATCATTTTTTAAAATTCCTTCGGAGATTCGTTCTGGATTTCCTTTACAAGTTGTTAAAAAAATTGTTAAGGTTTTGGAAATTTGCGTAGGAATTTCTTCTGAAGTTGCTTTAGAATTTTTATTTGATTATTTTTTAGGAATTCATTTAAGAATTCCACCAGAAATCCATATGGAGATTCTTTTTTTTCCAAGTTCGTTTATTTGGTAGGCTCAGTCAGGCGTGTATAACACTTTACGGAGCCATGGTTCTTTGTGATATATACAATCAATATCATTTTATTATACAGTTAATAAGAGAGGGGTAGGAGCCAGCATACTCGTGGTCACTCGAGGTTAGTTTACAATGTTCAAGGATGGACGGGGCTTAGGGTTTGGTGGCGTGTTGTCGTGTTCGAGGAATGGTTCGACTGGGAGCATCTTCCGGATGGCATGAGCTATGGAACAGTTTTACGGAACAAAAAGACGGAGACTAACCAAAAAAAAAACTTTGAAAGAAGAAAAAAAAACAAAATAAATTTTGTCACAAGCACAAAGAAAACTATTAATGGCCTGCATATAGACAACATCACTATCTCCCAAAACACCTCGAACTTCCCTGAAGGGTTGTTTACCTCGGGCCACAAGGGTATCCAATAATTGCTCTCTGGAGGCGTCATTTTCCGAGCAGGACCAAACTACGTGATGAATGAAGCTTTCGACACTTCTGAACCACGCTCACTCAGAAACTTTTGGAACTATGGAAAATAGCCACCGTCCAGGTTCGTTGTGTGTTCAATTTATTCGCCAACTTTGAAGAGTACTCTGACGGACTAATGGGAAAAACTCGTTGCTCGAGTATTGTCTATCATAAACTTCACCTTCCTGTGCGCCCACCCTTGCCAGCGAGTCTGCCTTCTCATTGCCGAAGATTGAGCAGTGAGATGGGACCCAAACAAAGGTAATCTTGAATGATCTGTCAACCAAAACACGCATCTGCTCTCTTATGTTTGTAAGAACGTAAGATGCGTGCTTAACAGGTTTCATCGACCGGAGTGCCTTGATATGGAGATTCTTTCACAAATACCTTGAGAAAATTTCTTCAGAAATTCCTGTTAGCGTTGTCCTTAATTACTAATTTAAAATAAGACGTTAATGAAAATAAAAAATAAATCTGGATTTTCTAAAAAGTTCTCCAGAAATTCCTATAGAACTTTCTCCAGGAAATCTTTCAGAACTTTCTGCAGGAAATTACTCAGGAAATATTCAGCAACTCTTTAAGAAATTTCTTTGGAAATTCCTCTGGAGTTTTCTCCAGAATTTCAAGAATTTCTTTAAACATTTCTGAGGGAATTCCTTTAGAATATTTTTCGGTAATACCAGCGGAAAATCTTTCGGAGAATTCTTTCGATTTTTTTATAATGTCCTTTGGGAAATAGTTTGGAAAAACCATTTGGAATTTCTTGGGGAATCCCTCTTAGAAATCTTTGACTATTTCGTTGAAAATTCCATCAAAAATTCCTTCAAACATTTTGTTGGAAATACCTTCAAGGAAGTATTGAAATTTCTGGAAAAATACATCAAACAAAATATCGGATAGACTTCAGGTATTTTGTATGATTTTATTAATGAAAAGATTTCCTAAAGGAATCTCAGAAAAAAAAATATCAAGGGAAGTATCGATGAAAAATCTATTTCTCCAGACTTTTATTCAGGAACTCCTTTAGAAATTACATCGGCAATATCGAATAAAATTGATCGAAATTGGTGTGATAATTTTCAGAATAGAATAATTAAATTTCAGGGAAAATATTCAATTTGGCGAGTCACGTGCCCCATCGTGCCCAAGATTAAATCCACTAAAGATCGCGGATACTCAATAAATGAATATGAATCTATGACAAAAGGTCGAAAGACAAAAGGTCGAAAGGACAAAAGGTCGAAAGACAAAAGGTCGAAAAGACAAAAGGTCGAAAGGACAAAAGGTCGAAAAGACAAAACGTCGAAAGGGACAAATAGTCGAAAGGCACAAAAGGTCGAAAAGAACAAAAGGTCGAAAATGACTAAGGTCCAAAAAGGACAAAAGGTCGAAAGGGACAAAAGGTAGATCAAGAACAAGTTGATAACAAGTTGGGTGTATTCCGAAAGAATTTATGAAATGCATTTAACTTCAAGTAGAAATAACACACTCATCACATCAATCAAAGTTGAAGAATGAGCAATTTTCAAAGAAGGAGTAATTACTATGAAACAATATTATGAATATCTAGATAGTTCTGTTAGAGATAAAAAGATTGTTGATTTAGGAAATGAATAAAACTTGTATTGCGCGAGACAGAGTTGTCCTATACAATTGGCAAAAAAGTTGCTCTTTTATTTTAAACTATTTTTAGCAATTAAATGAAATTCATTCAATGAGTGCAAATAATAGATGAAAATCTAGGTATTCTGAATGTCGCTTCAATCTGTCAAAAAAGTGTACTCCGTAGCCACCCAGGCGCACGCATTGAAAATACACCGGCGTGTCATATACGCCGGTGTATTTGATGTGTGGCGTGCACCATTTTGACAGATCGAAGTGACATTTATAAAACTCAACATCCATCTATTAGTTGTACTCACTGAATGAATTTCATTTAATTGCTAAAAATAGTTTAAAATAAAACTGCTAGATTGACTCTCTCCGTTTCAGTTCCTTGTCCATTTCGACCTTTTGATCTGATTGATCTTTAGTTTCTTTCGACCTTTTGTCCCGTTCGACATTCTGTTCTTTTCGACCTTTTGTCCCGTTCGACGTTTTGTCCTTTCGACCTTTTGTCCCTTTCGACCTATTGTCCTTTTCGACCTTTTGTCTTTCGGCGTTTTGTCTTTCGACCTTTTGTCCTTTCGACCTTTTGTCTTTCGACCTTTTGTCCCTAACCCAATGAATATGCATGCAAACGGTGCAACAAAAAGCAAACGGGGCCATCCAGAAACCACGTGGTCTGATTTTCAACCCCCCTCCCCCCATGTGGCTTATCGTGGTCATTTGGCAGACCCCCCTACCCCCTATGGCCACGTGGTTTTTTTTTTTCAAGTACAAAAATTAAAAAAAAACCAGATTAATCCACCTAGCGGTGATGATGCCTTTCTCGTGCGGTAAAAAATAGTATTTTGAGCATTACTTCTGAGCCCATCGTCTGATCGGGCCAATTTTCAATAGAAAATAATGAGACAAGATTCTGCGTCGAATGCAACCTGTTGCGAGGAAATCGGTTCAGGGTAAGTGCATTAAAAGCGAGCTAGATTTTTTACGCGCTTTTTTCTGAGAAAAAGTATTTTGGCCATAACTATCAAGCCCATTGTCCGATCCGTATAATTTTCAATAGGAAACAATGGGGCAGTATACTGCGTCGAATGCAACCTGTTGCGATTAAATTGGTAAGGGGTAAGGGTAAGGGTAGGGTAAAGGGTAGGGTAAGTGCAAAAAAAGTGAGCTAAACTTTTTGCTCTTTTGGTGCGCACACACACACACACAGACATCACCTCAATTCGTCGAGCTGAGTTGATTGGTATAAACCACTATGGGTCTCCGGGCCTCCTATAAAAAGTTCATTTTTGGAGCGAACATATAGCCTTTACGTATACTTAGTATACGAGAAAAGCAAAAAGTGAGAGAGACTTTTTTACGCGCTTTTTTATGAGAAAAAGTATTTTGGCCATAACTCCCAAGCCCATAGTCCGATCCGGCCAATTTTCAATAGGAAATAATGGGGCAGAATACTGCGTCAAATGCAATCTGTTGCGAAGAAATCGGTCAAGGGTAAGTTCAAAAAAAGTGAACGAGACTTTTTGCTCTTTTGGTGCGCACATATACACACACATACACACACACACACACGCACACACACACAGACATCACCTCAATTCGTCGAGCTGAGTCGATTGGTATATAACACTATGGGTCTCCGAGCTTTCTATAAAAAGTTTGTTTTTGGAGTGAACATAAAGCCTTTACGTATATTTAGTATACGAGAAAGTCAAAACCTTATGTAACTAAAACATATGGTTAATCCGATCAATTTTGAAGATGGACAATTTCAACTGATTCAAAATCAAACTAAACCCAGCATGGAAATTATAAATTTTCATGGATTCAAAAATTTTGATGATGTTATCATGTTGTAATGTGTATCAGGTATTAGGATATCTAGAACTTGCACACCTTCGATGCATCAGGAGGATACAAAAAAAAAGTGGAGTCGCGAATATGTTATCAACATTTTGAGAAAAATTTGTAATGGTTTAGAAATTTTCCAGAATATCCTATATATATATTTTTTTTTAAATTTCTTCATCAGTGATTTTTTTTTAAATAATTATAAAGTTCATCGCTGAATATCCCTATAGATTCCTAAGAGTATTTGGGACCTTCCGTAGCTCTGGAGGTACTGGAAATTCTTAAGATATTAACCTCAGCGCAGCATCTGAACTGAACTCTTACAACAAAAAGTTTATGAATCACAATTAAGAATCACAAATTTAATATGTAATCTTAGAGATGCAAATAAAATCTCCTACTGTTGTTTCTTTTGAGTAGCATTCCTGTAGAAATTCCAGTACTACGGAGATGAGCCAGCCAAGGGCTGAAAGCCTCCTTAATAAAGATACAAAAAAAATCCGGTTTATTTTTGAGAATCATCAAATTAGTTTACCTTCCAATATAAATAGGTTTTTTTCAGGACATTTTTTAAATCTACAGTCTTTAATATTTTTGGGTTCCTTTTGGTATTCTAGAATTTATTGTTATATTTTGGTATTTAACCCTTTCAGGACCATTTTTTTACATGGATTTAACGTATATATTTAGGGCTTTCCACTCGATCTTGCCAAAACAAGTATAGAAAGAACTGAAAAGTCGTACTTTTTTCGGGTGTCATAGGCCAAACTGCTCTGAAGTACATATCCACGAAAGTATCAAAAATTATTTCAAGAAACAAAATGTCCTAAGCTGAGAATATATCTACAAATACCTATGTAATCAATTATTATTTTGGAATTCGGATCATTCGATGTATCCAATTAACCAACTACTGACCTTACTCTCTTTTGTGATTTTATAGACAATCTTAAACGCTGGGCATATATGACCCATCCGTCCTGAAAGGGTTGAGATTTGTTTTGGAATTAAATTTCAATCGTTATTATAACACTTTTTTTTAGCCTAGATTGTTTTAGGAATGTTTAGGAGTGTTTTTTTCTGGAACACTGCCACTTTTTTCATATCGCAGGAATCTTCTGAGTTATAATACCCTTTTATGAATTTAAAAAGCATTTTATTTAGAATTGTTGAATTTTCAAATGCAAGCTTCTCTATGTCATAACCTTTTTCATACGCGCTATTAGAATTTTGTGCGTTTTGAACATTTAGGTGCATTATTAAATTTTTCGATCAATTATCCTAATTATTCAATATCATAAGAACTAGTCTTCTTAAGCCTAAATTATTGCCAACAATTATTGCTTGGATTAATTTTTAATTCCAAGATCTTCTAAATTTTCGAGAATAATTTTTCTGGAGTTGCAAGGGAAACCCTTCGGAATATTGACAAGAAATTCTTCGGAGTCTCTACGAAAAAATCTTTAGAATTTCAACGACATTTTATTCCGAAATTCTGTGGAAGAGTTCCGAAAAAAGTTTGGTAGAAATTTTGAAGAACTAGAAGAATCCGTAGAAGGATACGAAATGCATATTTTAGATGAAAATTCCAATAAACATCTAATTCCGAAGAATTTCCAGTATAAATTAGAAAAATAAATCCAGTTTACTTTTTTTTTACAGAATCTCTAAAGATTTTTTTCAAAATCCTGGGCAACTTTAGTGAATCATCAAAGGAAATTCTCCTAAATATCCAATGGAATTTTTTTTTCGTTTTCTCAAAGAAATTCTTAGCAATTTTCAGCAGTTTTTTAATTTCCAAAAGAAATTATTCGGAATATGCCAAAATATTTCCGATGGAAATTCCTAAGATTTTCCAGTAGAAAATCGAAAAAAGTTCATCTGAAACACTAATAATGAATTTTCCGAGGAAATTCCGATGTTTTTACAAGTGGAAATAACGAAAAAATTGTACTTTTGTAGTACTTGTAAAGGTTGTACTTTTGAAGAATTTCCAGTAGAAATTCCTTAAAAAATTTAATCAAAATTTCAAAGATTTTCTGATGTGAAAATTCCTTGAAAATTCTAAATCATTTCCTGTGCATCTTTGCATGGTAAAGATTTAAAGCAATGTTTAGCTGAACCTACAAAGAAATCAAAATGGCTTCCCGAGGAAAAATAAATTCTCGAAGAAATTTTTGAAGAAATTGAAAATCCAAAGAATTTTTTGAAGATAATCCATAGAAAAAAATGTGATAGAATTCACAAAAAACATAAAAAAGTATTCCGAAAAAATTTCATTTAAAAATTCCAAATTTGAAAAAAAAAATCCAAAAACAAAAAATCAACGGAAATATCAAAGTGTTTCAGGTGGAATTGGCTGGACATTCAGAAAAGTCTTTTTCTCCACTTTCCAACTGGAAGTTGGTCTACTTTTCAACTTAGTATATTCTATTAGCATTTCCTCAGTTTTAAATTGAAAGCTTTTATATACCAGCCATTGCACGATTATATATCTTGTGTAGCAAGGTCGATGGATACACTATACCTAGGGTAACGAGAATGTTTCCCACCCTAAAACATCCTAGACAGGAACGAGAATCGAACACGTCGTCTCCGGATTGGCAATCCTACGCCTTTGCTCGCAAGGCTAAATGGTCGGGGTTCAGCCAAATCACACCAAGCGCCAATGAAAAATTATCAATTGTTTTTTCAAAAGTTTTCGTGTAACAGATTCATTTAATCACAAATCACATTAGACATCATTCAACGCCATAACTGAGGATCTCTTACAACAAATGTACGCATGAATTGACATGGAACACTTTCCGTTTTCCTTTTGCGAACAAAATATCACAAGTCAAGAAGCCGCTTGGTGCGGTTTGGCTGAACCCCGACCAACTGGAGACTGAACATTTTGAAGTGCACTCCGAAAAACTGAAGTGCATGTTCGAAAAACTTTTTTGGAAATGAAGAAGAATTTCTGGTGAAGATTGGAAGAACTTGTCGAAGAAATTCATTAGAATGTAAAAAAAATGAAGATATGAACATTTTTTCCACCGAAAATTATATGTATTTCACACGGGACTGTTTTGAATATTCAGACAGAATTCACATGGATTTTTTCGGAGTTTTAAGGAAAATTTTTCGGAATTTACACTGAAGATGTTTTGTTTTTTTTTTCATTAATTTCCAAGCCGAATTTTTCATAGAGAATTGTTTAAAAATCAAATCATTTTGAATGCCAGCACTTTATCAGGATTGTATGAAGTAATGTCAAAGTTTTTACAGGAAATTTCTTTACTGGATTTTTCCTGGATATCCACAAGATATTCTTTTGAAGTTTTTTTCTTAAGATTTTTTCTTGAATTATTTATCAATTTATTATTTATTATTTAATTTTTTTTTTATTTTTCTAAATTGTAGCTACAGTCCTGATGCAAAAGTATCGGCGTGATGCAAAAAAACATCTGCGGCGGGATTTGAAAAAAAATATTTTTCCATTTCCAAAAATATTTTCCATTTTTTCCATATGTGTACCATCAATGAAGTGGTAATGGGTGACAATTGGGTGAGATTTGGTATTTGGTATTGCCAGGATAAAAAAATCACTCGAAAAGGTATTTAGGCACAGTTATCTTGCTCTTCGATACATTAAATCCATTTTACTGGCATTCTAAGCTGTCAAATTCGCTACGGTACATCGTTCATGGCATTTATGTACCCTGATAATCTGCCAAAGTTTCTTGAACCTAAATCCTACCAGGAGTACGCACTTTCACTCTTTTACAACTGGTCTCGTCACCCTCATTCTCAAATACCAATCTGTTGCTTTCATTTATGGCCATTTCGAAAGATATTGCATCCCACACGCAAAAAAAAGCGTTCCCGAATTCGTGAACCAGCAAAAATACACCGTGATTTAATTCATGGATTCGGGAACACCAGTCACGTTTTCCAGAACGTTCCAGAAAACGTGACTTTATTCCCGAATCCGTGACTGTTGTTCACGAAAAAATACACCGTGAACTCGTTAGTTCACGAATTCATGAACGCTTTTTTTTGCGTGCAGTCAAACAACCGGTGCTGCCACCGTTGTTGATGCTGCTGCTCAACAAGGTACAAACTGCAACTAAATTGCATCAGTATAAATCAAATTACGTAACACCTGGTTCATAAATTTCAGAACGAAAGTAAATTCATTATCGCTGGCCATTGTTTTTGCTTCCCACCTCCGCACCCATCGACGTTCGCCCAAATTCAACCCTTCCAAGGCAGCCTGCGTACGACGAGCCAAGCATCCATTTAAAACACAGTGCAGTGTTGCCATCAACAGCGCCAGTTCTGACCCGGGTCACGGGAAGTACTTCTTCTTCCGATACGTTCTAAAGCTAGAACTATCTGGTGCAGGAACACTCTGTTGCTGTTGCATCGCGGGACAGATAGGTTGCAGGCCTTCACCGCAGCGCGCGCAAACACACACACACAAATGGAGTCCCTCTGCTGTTCAAAGCACTTTTTAGAGCAGAGCACAGGAACTACTACGAGCGGATACGGATGCACCCGCTATGCAGTCTTTTTGTTCGTCGTTGGAGGATAATAAATATGCACCGGTGGAAAGCGATTATCAATCACCAGAGGGTCTGCCGCTGGTGTGTACTATCCCGCTGCTTCCAGCCACCCCCGGCCGGCCGGCTGGATAATTCAGGTTTCAATAGTGCATAGCAGAGGCTGCCCGTTCCACGGGGAAAACCGTCAACATCGTTCATCCCGTTTGTTGCTATTACCTGTAGTATCTGCTCCACATGTCCGTTCATCTCCATTCGAAAGTATTTGAACGCAACCAGTATAGTGGGCAATTGATCGATTGTAGAAATTTGTTTGCATGCATGATTGAGGCAGTGTAAAATTTAAGCTCTGGGCTGGACTATTCAAACATGAATTATTTTCTGATATTTTTGAAATAAAGTATTATTGTTTATTTGTTTCGATTCCAAACAGATGAGACAAGTTTTTTTTGACTACCATCCTATGTCTTTGTTTGCATTTCTGTCGACGTTTTTCTTTCCAGAAAAATCGGAAAGATCAATTTTGCCACACAGAAGATGAAACTTTCTTGAAGTCAAAGTATCTTACATGATTACTATTCCGGTTCTTCATCTCATAGTTCCCATATCCATGCAATCAAAAACAGATAAATGATAAACTATTTCATTTGTTTCCTATTTTTGTGTTTGTTTAGCGATTAGCACGCATGTTAACAAAAATAACCGATGGAACTGGTGTTTTGTTCCTCTGTTTCGAAATAAGATGAATTCGTTACAGTAAGATGGGTAATGGAAGACTTCCTCTATTTGTTCTGGCTTTACGATAAGCAGGGTACATACCTAAGTCCATTCTCAACGTTGATTATTTCTCCTCGTATTATAATAGATATCAAATTAAGGATACATATTTTTGTTAAGTTACCATTGTGATGTAAATTCTCTATACATACTTGAAAAGATCTTTCGCAAAAGCATCTCTTCTTTCGTCTTTGCAAACCTTCATCTAATGTGATAGAACTGTTCGAGTAAAAAAAATGAACAATAGTAAAATTACAAAGAAAAATTTAATTTACATACCATCCACTAAACCAACCCGCACGTGCCCTCCGCTATCGGATATGTGTATCTTCATGATTGTATTAATTCCATCCGAGAAAGAATGGCCTGTGATAAGCACTCCGGAAGGCGAGAAAAAATGCAGCCCCCATCCCGCCCAACTACTGAGGCTGCTATCTGTGCTGTGTACCAACGAAGGGAGGGTACCTACGTACCTACGCGCTACGAACTAGCTCTTGTGTGAAGCGGATTTTTTTCCTACCACTGACGACAGCATCAGATAGCGGGACTCCACGGGAAGCCCAGCAAGTGGGTATCCGACAGAGCGCGAGAATGCTAAAATAAATGACTCTTCATTATGATAAGCTCGCTCGGGACGACGATGATGTTACGACGAGGTACATGCGTGGAATACCTACTACTATAAGTAATAAGTTTTTGTCTTCATGCCGCCTTTTTTTTCCTTCGCTGCTCATCTGGGGGGGAGTCTTGTACATGTTTAGCAGCGTGGTGTAAAGCAAAACCAACCACACCACGTGCCAGTGGCAGTCCATAGGAGGTATCACTATGCTCCTCGTTTTTTACGAGTGCGGTACTTTAATTTCCGAGTGAATGGAGTGCACTCTGTGGGTGTCCCACTACAGTCAGAGGCTAGATTGCGGGAGGAACGATAAGAACCTTCCGCTCGTTGTTGTTGATGGCAGGATGCAGGTGTCGGTGTCGATTGGTGGATTTTGGAAGTATGTTAGGGGTCGTACACTAATTACGTAAGCACTTATGGGGGGAGGGGGGGTCTGCCATTTTCTTACGTTCCATATAAATTCAAAAAAATCTGTATGGGAAAAATCTTACATGGGGGGAGGGGGGGGTTGAAAAACCCTGATAAAATGCTTACGTAATTAGTGTACGGCCCCTTATGTAAAGACGCTCAACAAACTATGACATGTTCTTATTCTTCCTTTGAATGGCATTACATCCTCCACTGCACTATGGGGAAAGTGGTGGCCAAAAATCAAAAAATTGACTTGCTTTGAATGACGTGTCTTGTATACCATTTGAAAGAAGGATAATTCAAACCTAGATTCCCAAAATTTCAGCCCTCTGTGATGAAAACTCATTGTGCCACAGACATCAAACTTAGGAAAATTGTGAAAATTGTAAAAAAATGCATCTCAAACAAATGCAAATTTCTCAGCGAATGACGGTCCAATTTTAGAAATTAATACTCCGTTGGAAAGATAATTGTCTAAGCTTTAAAATGGGTATGCTGTTGAGCTTACACGGTTGATAAAAAAGGGTAATTATTGAAAAAATGTGTTTTTTGTCTAAGTTGGACTATATCTAACAAGCAGGGCCGAGCAGTCTCAAGAGACCACCACCACAGTTTAGTTTGGGGTCTATACTATCTGCGGAACGAGAATCCAGCTGCGCATAGCTGCGGATGAGCGTCATTTTGGCACGAAGTCGAAAAAAATGGATTTTTTTTGTTAATAACAATTATCGAGCACAAACAAAAAAAAAATCGTACAAATCAAATACTGCTTTAAATGTGGAACTGTAAAATGTCAAATTTAGTCTAGTTTTCTTCTAACGGCTGTATCTATGAATGGCGCAAACATTTTTTCCAATCTGTTTTCTCGACCTTCTTCCACTACTTCAGGCTCCAGTTTAGGATATTAAAATCAAGGGGATTGTTGAAAATTACCCCATATTAATGCATTAGAAAATTATTGTTCTTTGCCAGGTTCATGCACTATTTTGCTGTTTTTATGTGTTTTGCTTCTTCTTTGGCACGCTTCGTGATATGGCAAACGCCATATACTACCGGTCTTCCACCTCTACTTCTCCTGTTTAATCTTATACATAGCAACCTTATTCTAGTTTTAATTTGCATTTGAACTGCCCCTAAAACTAAAAACAATTGTTCAAGTTTATTGTTTAGGAATACGTAGCTCATTACTGGATTAAATACTAGTTACACCTTCCGGATGCGATGAAAATGCATAAATATGATTAATTATATGCTAATCTTACTAGAATACTATAAAATAATGCGGAAAAACCAAAAAAAATATTTTTGGCCACCACTTTGTATGGAGCCGCCCCATAGTGCACTGGCACATTGCCACCTCGCAGCGTACATTAAGCACCTCCACAGTTGTTAACTGCGAGGTTTTTAAGACGAGTTACCATTTTGCATTCGCATATCATGACGGTAACACGATGATACTTTTATGCCCAGGAAAGTCGAGAAAATTTCCAAGACCGGACCGGGAATCGAACCCAGCCGCCTTCGGCATGGTCTTGCTTTGTAGCCGCGCATCTTACCGCACGTATGACATGTACTTGCGTTTAAAAAGAGCCAGAATGAATATAACGGGAATGTCGTGTCATCATGTTGCCATATTGAAAGGTCCGATTTGGTCTAATGTTTGCTTCCAACTTCAAAGCAATAATAGAATGAGGGAATAATAATTAGAAATAATCTAATAAATGAATCATTTGATTGAGAAACTGCATATGTATATCCATTTTATACAATTAGAGAAAACAACAAAAAACTAATAATTGCATTTGTCCCTCCAACGTGGATTCTTTTTCGCGAATTTCATATCAATTTGTCCATTTCGAAACATGCGCTGTGCATATGCACAGCCAAGATATTTAACATAATAATTGCATATTATTCGGCAACTCGGCCGTAACAAAAAACTGCTTTTGAGCAAATTGGCCTTTCGATTTCTTCGATACAGATCAATAGTTTTTGGCAAAACTCAACACCCTGAAGCACTTCCAGAGCGAAAACTAGAAGCAGTACTCCATAATTGATCTTCAAAGTACGTGCACATATGTAGATTCTCATACATTCCTGAACACATTTTTTTTCGTATTTTTTTACCAGAATACGTATTTTTGGATGAGGATTCAGAATATATATAAATTTCGACCAAAATTGTCACATATATGCAGTTTCTCAAACAAACGGTTCAATTAAAGTTGATACTTTTGATTGAAATTTGGTAATTCAGATTATAAATAGGAGTGTTTGATAATACCAGTTCCTAAATTTGAAGCCTTCAGATCAATCTCAAATGAATTTGTCTTCGTAGAACCTTTTTAAAACAAGTCAAAATGCTAGAACTATAAAAGCTATAAACTAGTTTAGACGAGGGAAAGTTCAATCTTGCAGCATGACGACACGATTGCTTCAATCAGCATCGTAAGATTACACAATAATCTTTTAATTATATCACATAGACTGTTGGGTAATACATACCCTTGGTACTTAAAGGAATAGAATAGACCTTCGCGAATAGAATTTCGCGATCCATAGGTTCTTACCCAATAACTTTTATTCCTGCCTTATTCCGTGGTTAGGAGCGGTTCACAACAGTGTCTGTTTTCCATGTTAAGTGTTATACTCTACTGGTACGGCTCTTTTAGCCCTCGAGGATTTCTGTCCGGAACCCAGAAGGGGAATCCGGTTAAAACCCCAGGCCACTGGTCTAACCTACGGCAGCCAACGGGGTGGGCGCGAAAGGCCTCTTTTTGGTCCTCGAGTCCCCATGAAAGTCTCAAATTGTAGAGCGTCGGGCGCACTATGAGAATCCTGCGTCTTTAGGACTCTCTTGTGGGGTTTTTTGAACAGTATGGACAATTTTTGTACGCAACCCCGGGAAACGCGCATATTTGACAAAATAGTCTTCTTGGATTTGGACATTCTCTAGTATCGTGGTCGTCTCGGCAGTTGAAACATTCACCCTGTGGTGGTGGGCGATAATTGCTCACCATTTTGGTAAATGGATTGCGCGAATTGCTGGCACCTTTAGGCAATTGTTGGTCTACATTCGGCCTAGCTTGTTCGTGAGCTTTAGTGTCTGTTTTGGGTGGTTTAGAGTTGTAGTTTGGTTTGAGGTTTTTCTCGTTTCTTTGTGGAAGATTAGGTCTTCCCTGTTGTTGATGTTTATTAGAAAACACCCTCGTGTGTTGTGGACTATCCCTACCTCCACTTAGCGCACAAGTTTCCTTCTTTGGATTACCAAAAACTCTGGCAAATGCTGACGAGTCCGCTGCATCGAGGTCATGACCAAGATTGACGAGCGTTTGCAATGAAGTGATTCGTCTCCCAACAAGCAGTTTGCGGTTCATCTTAAGGACTTCCACCTTATCTAATTCTGACATGGGCTGGCTCATACTCCGGAATAGCTTCTCCATGTGCAGGTAATACTGCTGGAATGTTTCATTCCTTTGTTGTCGGTATTGATAGATTTTCACCCTCAACACCGCATCTAAATCGGGGTGCCGGAAAGCGTTTTGCAATTCCCGAACAAGGTGGTTCCAGTCTCTCAAGCGATTTTGGCTTCTCATCGCCGTATACCAACTGAGAGCGGGTCCGTCAAACAAATGTATCGCTGAATCGAACAAATCTCGGTTAACTTTTCAAAAGGACCTAATAAACATTTTTTTCGTGAATTAATTTGAGTACTGCAATCAAAAGCTTTCATGTTGTTCTGTTGATTGCGCTTCAAATTAATTCATGAAAAAATATTACTTAGGTCCTTTTGAAAAGTTAAGCGAGAAATCAGCCTCGGACACATGTTCAGAGAGCGCCATCTGATTAACGTTTTCGAGAAATTCGTTCATTCCCAGGCCCTGGTCGTCAGCTTTGTACTTTTGCATTTTCCATTGTGACACTGGGATCACTTTCCGAGGATGGAAGGCTGGCAGACGTCGTTCCTCCTGAAGTATATCGGAACCAGCATGTTGTGGAAGAGACGACTGAGCAGACTGAACTTGTGGGTATGAACGAGTGAAGGTGGCATTTCGGAAACCGCTCTGTTCTAATGGTGGTGGAGCTTCAGGTTCCGCCCACCGAGGATTTTGATTCATCGCTCTATTTTCGGCGCTCAGGCAGCTCGAATAAAACATAGGCGGTTGACAGTCTGAAGATAGGAAAGTTGCCGCTTGACGACTAGGGGCTGAGGGAACCGAGAACGTGACGGTGGGTTCCGTTCGTGCTGGTTCCACTGTATTAAATGGACTCAAGATATCCCACAGAAATGGATTTGTCGTATTAAATGGATGCGTATGCCCATCAGTTTTTTGTGAAACTGATGCTAGAATGTCTTGCGCAGACCCAACATAATGAGAGGATTGCGGAGGAGGAAAGGGTATGCTTTGACTTAAAGTAGGTGTAACATAAGTAGACGACCTACAAAAGTTTTGTGCAACCCTGGTTGTCACATTTTGAGGAGGGCTTCGACGATGTCCACTAGTGGGCACAACGGGTTCCACGAGAATATCGGAGATATCTATTTCGCTCATCGTACCTGATTTACGAGTTTGAAATTCCGTTTTCAATTCACGGAGTTCCATGGTCAAATCTTTAAACAGCTCGGAAACTTCTTTCATTGCGCTAGTGAAATCTTGCTTTGTCACATATTTTGTGTTTACACGCTTTGGTTTCGTACCCGTGTGGTTTACTGATGGGGTTGGGTGCACTGCCGCCGCCCCCTGTTGAGTTTCGTTCCCGCTTGAGGAAGTTGAATCCTCATCGGCAAAGAAACTATTTTCATTCAAAAAATGACTCGAGAACAATGCGATCGTGTCCTGATAAGTTTCATTGCACTTTGCAATTAAATCATCGCTGCAATGGTTTTTAATCAACACTAAACGATGACCTAAATGTAAGAGTCTGGCTTTGCAATGACTACTATTTTTCTCTTTATTTTCGAGTATTCTCCTAATTTCCCGTAATACCTTTAAACAATAATTGAGATCCACTTCTGGATCATGATCAAATGCTAGAATATGCTCATGACCTTCCCTTTCCTGTCTTAGGATTTCTCTCAACCGGCGTCGACGTTTACACCGTGACTCGTCATCAGGGATCGCGATATTTCGGAGCAACAATTCGTAATCTAGCTCTCTAGGGTTCGAGATGATCAACGCGCATCGTACGGTACATGGAGCAGAAAGATTCTCCAGAGAATCGCGGCATTTTGAGTGGAATACTACGCACGGCTGGTAAGGATCGAAAACCCGACACGGATGCTCTGGCTCGCGGACGACTTCAAAAAAGAAAAATAAAGTTTTGTTCAAAATTTTCGACTGGTTGTAAAGTACCTATCTGAACCGCATGAAATTTATTAATTTTTCACAAGTTCGCGCACACATTATAGAACGCTCGTTCCGCGTTTTTTCTCAGAAAGGTGTATACTGTGGTCACTATACCAAAACTTTTTTAAACCGTTCACGAAATATAAACTCTCACCAGCTTTGTACGAACTATTATGTGTGAGGGTAACTAGCCCTGAGTGAATTTTTAATTAAGTTGAGAGAAAATGCGATTTTCGCGAAAGCTCCCCCGCACCTCGGAAGAAAAAATATTCTTGAATATTTTTACTTGCTGGGAAACTCCCAGGATTTTAGTTGGGCGCCAAATGTTATACTCTACTGGTACGGCTCTTCTAGCCCTCGAGGATTTCGGTCCGGAACCCAGAAGGGGAATCCGATTAAAACCCCAGGCCACTGGTCTAACCTACGGCAGCCAACGGGGTGGGCGCGAAAGGCCTCTTTTGGTCCTCGAGTCCCAGGGTCGTTTTGAGCGTTCGGATCTAGTTAGCAACGGATTTGTGGGTTAGTTTTTGAAACTTATATTACTCACTCGTATGCTACACGGCAAGGCCGTGAATTGGTAAGGCAAGGCAAGGCAAGTAATTCGGCCTAATTGACGGACCGGGTGGTGGTGCTTCTTCTGCAAACTCTAGCCTTTGATGAAGGGGGAGGGTTCCAATAACGTAGCTTGACAGGTTGGAGATGACACGCTATTGAGAGCGGCAGTGGCAGGGCTTGGACGGCTGATATCACGGCGAGAATCGCGATGGCGGCAGCAACTATAGGCTAGCAGGCTGACTGGGCGACGCACTGGATCAGCGACAATCGCGATGGCGGATAGGTGGACAGCCTTGACAGTGGGGCAGGAATGCTGATGGCGACGGTAACTGGGGCGGTAGTCTTGCTTAGCGATGGTCAGGATTATTCACGATGGCGGCGATAACTTAACCGGTGAATGGAGCGGCGACGGTAACTGGGGCAGCAGTTCCGATGGCGGCAACGGCGGCGATAGCTGGACCAACAGATTTGCGGGGCGACGGTCAGAATCAACGGCAACCGTAAAGGCGACGATAGCTGGGCCGGCGGTAAAACGGTCGATGGCCTCGCTGGCAAGCAGCTGACGGAATAGACCAGAAAAGCGGTTACACAGTCGCGTTTCGTATTGGTGGCCAGGATGATAAATGGAAGCCCGCGTAATAGGGTTCTAAAACCGTACCACCGTTTCATATACTATCCAAATAGTGAAAATCACGATAACACTTTTCTCTACTGCTTTGGAACTTGCAAGGTAACATAAAGGTGGCTGATATTCGTCCAAATGTTAGCGAGGGACTTGTGTGGCAGTGAGATATATAAGCAAATATTCAATGGCTTCGAAACCATCGAAGTAGGCCTGATTCTTATAGTCGAATCAATAATAATCAAAACAATTTTTTGTCAGTCTCGAAAGTGAACGGTTTTCCTGGAGACTCCGAATTGACTATTAGCAGAATAAACTCCACATTTGACGAACCTGCTAGATTGGAATAATTAATAATTAACTTCCTTAGAATCTGACTTTAATCAATCGGGAGTGCCCATGGACAAATTGTATTCGTTTCTTACTTCGCGAGTGATCTAAATTAGTTAAATGATCGGAAAAAAAGAATTACCATCATCGGGGGTGTCGGGACTCGGGAGGTATCTTTTGGAAATTTCCGGTAAGAAAAAATGGATATATGTGAATAAATGTGAATACATGTTGCAGAAAACATAAAAGGTAGACTGGGGGAAGTGAATAAGGAAAAATCGATATCGCATGTTTAAGTTATTGTGAAACCTAAAATCTAAATGCATTTAATCATTATGGACTATCAAAAACAGTTAATTTTGCACTAACTGTTTGATGATTCATACCATTTTAGCCGCTTGTAATTTATGAAAATAGATTTGAAAACTAGAAGTTATTTTTTACTAACCCCAGTACAACTATACGCCATTTTAACTGACTTTTGATATTTTGTTCGTAAAATCAAAACCGAAAGTATTTCATATTAATTCATTAAAACATTTGTTGTTGGATACCCTCAATACGCTTGCCAGGTTATGAGAAACCTTAGGAAAAATCGGGTTAGCAACTCCGGAGGGAACTATGATCGTATGCTGACAGGGAATGGGGGATTTGCCCTTCTCCGAAGGTGCAAATCTGATCGAGCGTCTGTTCTCCATGTTAGGACCGGCTCACAACAACGTATGTTCCCCATAAAGGCGGCTGATCATCGTCCGTCCGAAACGACAACAATTGGAAAGTCGGATATTGGAACGTGAGAATTTTGAATGAACCCGCACGTGTTGGACTCCTGGCTCGTGAGCTGCAGAAGGTTGGCGTGAGTGTGGAAGCAATCCAGGAAATACGGTGGCCCAGAATTCCGGGCGGTGGATCCCATAGCGAACACTTCATTCAAGTACCACATCTACTATAACGGCGGTGACAGAGCAGAACGAGGAGTTGGCTTCATGGTGATCGGGAAACAGATGAAGCGTGTTATCCGGTGGAAGCCGATAAGTGACCGCATTTTCGTGTTGGGAATGAAGGGAAAATTCTTCCACTACAGCCTGATCAGCATCTATGCCCCAACGAACGATAAGCCTGATGACGTGAAGGATGAGTTCTATGAGAGCCTTGATAAGGCCTACAGAGTGTGCCCAACACACGATGTAAAGATTGTCATCGGGGATGCAAATGCGCAAATCGGAAGAGAAAGTTTCTTTCGTCCTGTCATTGGTACGGAAAGCCTTCATTCCGCTACCAACGATAATGGTTTGCGACTTGTAACCTTTGCTGCTGCTAGAGGGATGGCAATAAGCAGTACCTACTTCGCACGTAAGAATATCCGCAAACACAGCTAGCAACATCCGAGTGGAGACACTTGCTCACAGATAGATCACGTGCTGGTCGACGGACGACATTTCTCGGATGTTATAGATGTAAGGTCCTTCAGAGGTCCGAACATCGACTCGGATCACTACCTTACAGTTGCAAAAATTCGAGCGCGACTTTCCAGCGTCACGAATTTACGAAACAACAGAACGCTGCCTTTCAATATCCAACGTCTATCAGTTGAATGTGTTGCTGAACAGTACCATCAGAAGCTGGACGAGCGGATAGGAGATGCCACCGGATCTGGCGACGTCAACGAAATGGTTGGTTTGATGAGTGCCAGCGAGTGACGGACGAGAAAAATGTTGCTAGTGACCCATACCACTCCAACAGAGAGCGGTACAGTGTAACAAGGGCAGAGGAGAAAAAAATCCACCGCAGAAAAAAAGGCAACACGAAGAGAGTGTGATAGCTGAAGCGCAGGAGAACATGGATAGAAACGATATGCGGAGGTTTTACGCAACTGTCAATGGCGCGCGGCATAAGACTGCGCCAGTGCCCACCATGTGCAATGACCGAGAGGGGAATTTGCTGACAGACAAGACTATGGTGGCAGCCAGGTGGAAGGAGCACTTCGAAGATTTGTTGAATGGTGAAAATGAAGGTGTATTAAGGAGCAGGATGGACATAGTCGGCGACGGTCAAGCTGTTAAACCACCAACGCTGGACGAGGTTAAGAAGGCTCTAAACGAGCTGAAAACAGTAAAGGTGCTGGGAAGGACGACATTCCGGTCGAGCTTCTCAAACACGGAAGTGAGCAACTGCAACAAATATGAGAGGATGACGAACTGCCTGCCGGCTGGTTGGATGGCCTCATTTGCCCAATCTATAAGAAAGGACACAGACTAGAGTGTGCCAATTACAGAGGGATCACCCTTCTGAGCTCGGCGTACAAAATCCTGTCACGTATCCTGTTTAACAGACTGAGACCACTTGAGCAGTCCTTCGTCGGCGAATACCAGGCAGGTTTTCGTGAGGGCCGATCAACGACGGATCAGATGTTTAGCCTGCGGGTGATCCTTGATAAATTCCGGGAGTAAAACTTGCAGACTCACCATCTGCTCATTGATTTCAAAGCAGCGTACGATTCAGTGAAAAGAAATGTGCTGTGGCAGATAATGTCCGAACATGGTTTTCCGGCCAAACTGATTAGACTGATACGTGCAACGCTGGATGGCTCGAAATCAAGTATTCGGATTGCAGACGAAGTGTCAACCCGTTTGTGACCTTAGAAGGATTGAAGCAGGATGATGCACTTTCGAATTTATTGTTCAACATTGCACTCGAGGGCGCTATTAGGAGATCTGGCGTGCAAAGGAACGGTACTATATCACAAGTTCGCATATGCTCCTAGGCTTGCGGACGACATCGAGCTTATTGGAATCGATCGCAGAGCAGCAATAGAGGCTTTTGTCCCACTGAAAAGGGAGACGGCGAGGATAGGCTTAACCATTAACTCTACCAAGACAAAGTACATGGTGGCAGGGATAGAGGAAGACCTAGTGATGTTGGTGCTGAGGAAGTGCTTGATGGGGATGTGTTTGAAGATGTTGAGGAATTTGTTTTCCTTGGAACGCTTGTGACATGTAACAATGACGTTTCCCGTGAAGTAAAAAGATGTATTGCTGCTGCGAATAGGGCCTTTTACGGATTACGTAACCAGCTTAGGTCCCGCAACATGCAGACGGAAACGAAATTTGCTCTATACAAAACTCTGATTCTACCAGTGGCCCTTTATGGACATGAAGCATGGACATTAAAAGAGGCGGACCGAAGAGCTTTCGGGGTTTTCGAGCGAAAAGTGCTGCGTACAATACTCGGAGGGAAACTAGAAAATGGTGTGTGGCGCAGACGCATGAATCATGAGCTGTATCAAGTATACAAAGAAGAAAATATTGTGAATCGTATAAAATACGGCAGACTTCAGTAGGCTGGTCACTTAGTGCGATTGTCGGAAGAAAGAATAGCGAAAACAATATTCAGCAGAGAACCAGATAGGGGCCGGCGACTTCGTGGAAGGCCACTAACACGCTGGCTGTTAGTGGGGACTGGGGACCCTGGGGACCCTGAACGTTCGGGGAAACTGGAGGAACATCGCCCAAGACCGACGATTATGGAGCTCTACAATACGTCAGGCATAGATGTATTGACGCTGTAGCCAACCAGGTATCCAGGTAGGTATATCATAAGGCTAACACGATGATATGTTTATGTCCAGGGAATTAGAGAAAATTTACAACCCGAAAATTTCCTCAAGTGGATCGGGAATCGAACCCAGCCATGGTTTCGCTTTGTAGCCACGTATCTTGCCGCATGGCTAAGGAAGGTCACAAGTCCAAAACAAACGAAGGCCAATAACGGTGCCGGTCACGTCCGTAAAGTCCGTTAGGAAAAAGAAAGGATCATTAGTAGGCGTTTTTTTGCTATTCAGAGACCGTGTTTACCTTTGCGTCTCCTTAAACATCACTAGAAGGAACATTTGAATCATTTGTTTGAGAAACTGCATAAGTCCATTTTACACTATTTCGAGAAAACAACAAAAAACTGTTTTTGAACAAATTTGCACCGAATCTTTCGATTACTTCGATACAGATCAATAGTTTTTGGCAAAACTCAACACCCTGGGGCACTTTCAGTGCAAAAAATGTAAGCAGTACTCCACAATTGCTCTTCAAAGTACGTGGACATATGTAGTTTCTCAAACAAACGAAATTTTTTTCATACATTCCTGAACAAAAATTTTTTGGTATTTTTTGCCAGAATACGTATTTTTGGACGAGGATTCAGAATATATAAAAATCTCGTTTTGGCCAAAAATGTTACATATGCAGTTTCTCAAACAAACGGTTCATTTGTTTATGGATACATATTATTGGGTCTGGGTTCACACTGATAAGCGATGTGGCCGTAAACTTATTAAAAATAATATGAACACTAATGAACACGATTTATATCCCACACACACAATTGGAACGCTCAATAATTTATCGATTTACCAACCGCGTAGCTAGAACCAAACATTACGATAATCACGATCGTTATGCTTCTAAAAGAAAATACGAGCCACCATCTATTTGATTCAACTATTGGACCCTAACTATATTCCAAATTCACCTGTCTCGGTATGTTAAGAACGTGGTTTGCAATTCTATTTGGTCTTGGTCATTTTAATGACCTTCACCATCGCCATTCAGAAATAAAGGTGAGATAAAACCAGAAAGAAAGGTGAGATCTTTGATTAAAAACCATATGAGGATGCTCGTGAAGGACCAACGCGTACTTGGAGTTTTTGAAAGAAAAGTGCTCGTACCATTTAAGATGGGGTACAGATGGCGGACGGTACGGGAAGGACGCGAATGAACCACGAATTGCATCAGCTGTTGGGAGAACCATCCATCGTTCACACCGCGAAAATCGGACGTCTGTGGTGGGCCGGGCACGTAGCCAGAATGTTGAACAGTAACCCGGTGAAAATGGTGCTCGACAACGACTCGGCGGGCACAAAAAGGCGAGGTGCGCTGCGATCGATTAGGTGGAGGACGATTTGCGAACCGTCCGTAGACTGCGTGGTTGGAGACGTGCAGCCATGGACCGAGCTGAATGGAGAAGATTTTTATGTATTGCACAGGCCACTCCGCCCTTAGTCTGACCAAATAAAATAAATTATAACTCAATGAAGTATGTATTTTAACGTTTCACCATTCATTATTCGTAATTTAACAAAAAAAAAGTGAAGCATTCCCTGACTTGGAGAGCTAGGTGGAAAACCCATAAAAAGCAGATTTTATTGGTTTGGAAAATCATGAGGTAAACGCTTGATGAACCACCAGCTCCAGTTAATGATTTTGAAAACCGCAAAACGAATCTGGAATAAATCCAAAAAACTCCTATTCAAAACCAAAAAAATATCAAACAAATCAAGCTTCAGAAAAACAAGCCTTCTCAGCAATTGTTCAGTGCTGTAAACAGGATCCGCCCCTCTCCGAGTGGGCACGGATTCTCCTAATCTTGGAGCAAACAATGGAAAACTTACTAAAAACTTCTCATATTTGCTTTTCGTGATTTAGCGCACTTCCACTCTGTCACGTCCGCCAGAGAACACGAACGCAGAGACATCCATGTTTCACAAAGCGCACGAAAACATAGCCCAAATCAAACTCCCGGTTTACAGGCGGGGACCAACGAGGACATTAGCAGCGTTTGAGTGGTGCTTTCATGCGAGGACGGTATGGGTGAGAAAGCCATCGGCAGATTAGCGAAGCAATGGCAATGCTGGATGGCGCATTAAAAGCGTGTCGAAAAAGTTTAAGAATTCATCAGACCAGTTCACCCGAATGGGGCAACAAGCGCAGAAAGCACCGACACGTTTGTGTTGTAAATTTAGTGGGTAAGATGTGGGCCCTGTGCGGAAATGGAAGATATTTAAAGAATTCAGACTGAAAACTTATAGTCTTGAAGAAAAACCCAAGTTAATTAACCGAGTGGTGAATGCCTTTGAACATTGAGGACTGCAAGCACTCGGAGTATTAGAGACGCGTGTGGGTCGGCGAAGGATAAACCACGATATCGCCCAGCTCTATGACGATCTCAGCCTCCAGAAGGTAGCTGAAGCCGGAAGGGTACGATTGGCAGGGCTTGTTGCAAAAATGTCGGACAGCAACCCTGAGAAGATGGTGTTCGCTTCTGATCAGGCGGGTACAAGAATGCATAGAGCGTAGCGAGCAAGGAGGGCTGACCAGGTGCAGAACGACTTGGCAAGCGTGGGGTGCAAACGAGGATGGAAAGGTGGCCTCGAGCCGTTATGAAATTATGAAGAAATTCTATACGATTGCGCAAACATTGATCCAGAATGTGGCGTCGCAATCAAGTCAGTACCGCCGTCGAGGGTGACAATGAGTCAAACGGGGGTGGTAATGGGTCACTGTTTTAACTACTTAGAATGCTCGTAGAATAGATTAAATGTATATGTGGGCAGCAAAAGAGTGAGAGCGATGACCCATTCTCACCCCCTAGACCCATTGTCACCCCCGATGACGGTAATTAACATATCGAATGAAACGCACAGCCTAGCAGCAAACCCGAGCAACTCAGGATGCATTTTGCATGTGATGAATGAACGGGGCTACTCGTAATTATACAAAGCGTGAAATATTTCTAGCTTTCAATAAGGCCGATGAAACATCGTTAGAGATAGGTATCTAACTAATTGAACAAACGTTTGACGTTCCGACAAAATGTGTACAGAAAGCTTCAGTGTTGAGCTGTTTAAGATGCTATCAACGGCACCGACAATTTTCCATCAAAAATTTCACATTCTCAAATGGTGCCAAATCGGGGTGCGTACTTCAGCCCACTTATCGGATGGAGCTTACTTTTTCGAGAAGGCACAAACAAGAACATCATGTCGTACATTCTCAAACAACAACATTATCATCGCCTTCGCCATTATCGTTGCCCACTGCCGACGACCACCCCCCTCAGCTGCTGGAGGTAGCGCTGGATGATGTAGTTGGAAGTTTTTACTTCCTACCGGTTGGAACAAGTGCTGTTGTTGTTATTCGGTGCAATTTAAATAAAAACTGACTTCATCCATTCCCCAGAAGCCGGCGCCGCGGCTGTTGGGCGAGAACGAGCGAGCAAACGTGTGCCTCCACACCGATTCACAGTCAGCCAGTGGAATCTCGATCCCCAATCGAGATGGTTCGGGGTACCAAAAGTTTTAATTAAATATTTGTATGGCGTTTGAAGCGGGAATTTACATATCTGAATAATTCGCCACCGCCATTCGGGGTGATCCAACGACAACGGCGACAATGTGGTAGGAGAGAGACAATCAATTCGTGACTCCCGCGTTCGGGAATGGCATTTCGGGCAGAAGATGTCCTCGCTCTGGAATGCACAACAAAATACAGGAACTCAATTTACAACTAGGAAGGTCATATAAAGTAGGAAGATACACGTTTAATTGAATAATAATGAGCTATAATTAACCGATAAATTTATATTCTACATCAAATGACAGATCTTCTATGCATTCGACGAAAATCCGTGGAATTGTGTAATTGAAAATGATCAATGAACCTTCATGATCTCCATCGTAATTTCTAAACATTATTTCCATTTTCATTTATTTCTGAACATTAGGTGAAGAATTATTTTAAATTTTAAATTCACTATAATAAAGTTTAAAAAAATCTTTTTTTAGCAATTAAAAATGTATGTTTGAAAAGTTGCATTGCATTTCAGTTTCGATACGTACTACAACATTATTAAACTCCCTTTGATAATAAAATAATCCACCTACTAAGGCATAATATGAAATACTTCTTCCTTCATATACATATTTTCCATTCCCAATCCATACGAGTTGAAATCAACAAAAAATCGGTATTCCTCGCGGTTCGGTGGTGGCAGCAAATTTGCGGACAACGACAACAGAACCAAGCCGAAACCGTTTGTCAGCTCATTTATTGGTTTGATGTAGACCCGGTCCGACATCCGCTGGCCGTTCCGTTTCGCTGCGGATATGCGCCCGAGTCGGACGGACGGGCTTTGGAAGTTGTTTATATTCGATGTTCTCGATTGAAAGGGGCTCTGCTGGGGCGGTAGTTCTGTTTTTTTTTTTGCTCCTGCCATTTACTGAAAGTTGCCCACGCGACTGCACTCGTCGAATAAAAGAGGATGAAGGGTTTCGCAGTGCGCCAAGCGGAAGCCGGATGTTTGTCAAACTATTTTTTGCGAAATCCGGCTTTGGCTGTTAAGGGTGGCAAAACAGCTTGTTCAATGGCGGCCGCTTGCTGGAATGCACACAGGCGCTGCCTCGGAGAGAGTGAAAGTTTTGCATTTGCCTCGAATCCGCTGCGTCAATGTTGGCAAAATTGCATCAGGTTGGTGACCGGGACAAACTTGTTGGACCGGAAACTGAACATACATCGGTCTGGTCGGGTGCGGTGCCGCAGTGCAATGTCGCTTTTCATGCACTTTGACGGGGAAAATTCGATTTGGTCCGTTGAGCGAAAGACTCATTTAACAAATTGAACTTTAAAGCACTTTCAATATCCAATCAATCAATGTTATGTTCTCCTCATTCCCCATCATCTGACGGTCTGAATAGCTAACATCAGATTTACGCCGAAAATGCTTGGAACTTATAAATGAGAAGGGGAATACGACGGCTATTCTGTTTTTTTTTTATGGCAAATTCTTCTGAATTGATGAAGTGATAACTAATTTTGGACGATGTATCCACACCCATAATCGTGAAATCCCAATTTATTATGTTGGAAAAGATGTGAAAGATGCATCTCCTTAGTAAGCAATACGATTCCTCTAGGGTCATCGAACAAACAAAACGAACAATGCAGTATGAAGATAATACCACTTAATATTTTTACTCCATGTTTAATTATTTGAAAATAAACTCAAAATACGCCTGTTAGATGTGACAAAATTGAGCGTACAGCGAATTTTTTTCTATAAAAATTTCTTACTATAAACACGATTAATTTGAATATTGTTTTTTCATGATTATAAATATTTATAATAATAAATATCCGCTACACAGCAAAAAAAATGTAAAGTGCATCGACGTAATTTGAACGATGTACCGATTTTCCGATGTGATAGCAAAATTTAGATACAAATTGACATTCATTTGAATGTGATATTACATCTCCTGGAAATTACAGTGGAACGGATTCACTTTTTGTCATTATGTTACAGTTGTGTGATATTATAGTGTTGTTACATTTAATATTACACAGTAAAACATGCAACCCAGCGTGTCAGATATTGTTTTGTGTTATTACACAAATCGAGTGTAATATCACATTAAAAATTATGTGCTTTTCTCGCAACACTGCGTAATTTGTTATGACTGCGCCTGGCAGGCTGGTGGCGTTTAGCAGCTGCCATCTTGGCGATTCGTTTTGTGCTGTTTTGGGGGAAATCTTTTTTTAAAATCAAAATTACAGGGAAATTTGTCCTTCATCGCATCTAAATCGAATCCCATGCCATAGAGCAGAAAGAGAACTAGTAAGTATTAAGTATTTATTGCTAAAAAACGCCTAATTGAGAGATTTTCATACATTTTATCTAACAATATTTTTATCCCTTTTATTTTTCCTTTTTCTAGTGATTTTCGGTCCCATTCCAACATCGTTGAAGATTCCTCAATGCGGATGCTCGCTCCATGAAATTTACGCGACGTAGTAATAATCCTCCGCGGCCACTCTTCAGATTCAGGATTCGTTATCAAAATCATTACGTAACGAATCTAATGGTACCCTGCAGAGTCGACGTAGCTACTGTTCTGCCGAGGAATAAAGATATTGTGAACGGATCTCACAGAAGCTTCCTTGCAAATATGAGGGAAGCGATCTCGCAGCACATTCGTCGAATGTTCCTGTCAAGAGTAGGAACTGCAAATTAAGAAATCTGAATTGGAGTGAGGTAAGTGAAAGTTTAACTATCAGGGCTATTATTGACCGAAGTGTTATCCGAGAGATGGATTGTATAATCAATTATTTTCAAAGGAATGCCGAAGGGAATCCTTCAGGACTGCCAATGAGAATTTTTGCCAATATCCCTTTTGCAAAGACGATGCAAATGACGATGACGATTTCAACGCGAATCTTTTTAGGATTCCAAAGAGATAATAAGTCCTTTAGGGATTGCAACGGGAAGATTTTAAAAATTTCGACGAAAATCCTTCAGGGATTCCGACGGGAATTCTTAAAGGATTGCGATGGGAATCCTATATGGATATCGACGGGAATCCTGCAGGGATGACGATGAGAATCCTTAAAGGATACCGAAGGGATTTGTCGAGCAGTTATATGGGACTCTTGGAAATTTCGACGGATTTACTTAAGGAATTTTGACGGGAATACTTTAGAAACTCCGATGCGACGGTAACACAAGTAACCAAATGTTCCTTTAAGAGTACGTTTTTCGCTTAATCAGCTTGACTGAGCTGATTATGCGAAAAACGTACTCTTAAAGGAACTTTTGGTTACTTGGGAAGCGTTTAGATATTTTGACGGGAATTTTTCAGGGATGCAATTAAGAACTAGGGATGTCTATGAGAATTCTTCAGGGGTTCCGACGGGAATCCTTTAGGGATTACGACATAAATCTTCCAGGAATTTTGACGAGAAAACATTTAAGGATTCCTATGCAGAAATCTTTTGAAGTTTCTAAGAGAAGCCTTCAAAGGTTCCGACCAAAGCATTTTAGGGATTTCGACGGGAATTCTTTTGAGATTCCGGTGAGAATCCTTTAGGGATTCCGGCTAGAATACTTTGGGGACTCCGGCGAGAATCCTCTAGGTATTCCTACGGAAATCATTTTGGGATTCCGACGGGAATGCTTTAGAGATTCCGACGGGTATCCTTTAGGGGTTCTGACGAGAATCCTTTAGGGATTCCGACTGGAATCGTTTAGGGATTCCGACGGGAATCCTTCTGAGATTCTAACGGGCATCCTTTAGAAATTCCGACGGGAATCCTTTAGGGATTCCTAAGGGGAATCCTTTAGGGATTCCTAAGGGGAATCCTTTAGAGATTCCGAGGGGAATCCTTTAGAGATTCCGAGGGGAATCCTTTAGGGATTCCGACGGGAATCCTTTAGGGATTCCGACGGGAATCCTTTAGGGATTCCGACGGGAATCCTTTAGGGATTCCAACGGGAATTCTTTAGATATTCCGACGGGAATCCTTTAGAGATTCCGACGGGAATTCTTTAGAGATTCCGACGGGAATTCTTTAGAGATTCCGACGGAAATCACTTGAAGATTCCAACGAGATTTTTTTATGATTTCTGACGGGTATCTTTCAGGGATTCCGATGTGAATTATTTAGCGATTCCTACGGGAATTCTTTAGAGATTCCGACGGGAATTCTTCAGAGATTCCGACGGAAATCCTTCGACGATTCCAACGAGAATTCTTTAGGGTCTCCGACGGGTATTTTTCAGGGATTCCGACGAATATCCTTCAGGGATTCTTACTAGAGTTCTTTAGAGATTCTAACGTCAATTTCATAGGAATTCCGACGTCATTCCTTCAAGGATTCCGGCGGAAATCCTTGAGGGAATTCAAAGGGAATCCTCCTGTGATTCCGACGGGTATCTTTTAGGGATCCCGACGGGAATCCTTTAGGGATACCGACAGGAATCCTTTAGGGATACCGACGGGAATCCTTCAGGGATTTCGACGGGAATCATTCAGGGATTTTTACGGGAATCCTTTAGGGATTCCGACGGGAATCCTTTAGGGACTCCGACGGGAATCCTTTAGAGATTCCGACGGGAATCCTTTAGGGATTCCGACGGGCATCCTTTAGGGATTCCGACGGGAATTCTTTAGAGATTCCGACGGGAATTCTTTAGAGATTCCGCCGGGAATTCTTCAGAGATTCCGACGGAAATCCCTTTAAGATTCCAATGAGATTTTTTTATGACTTCCGACGGGTATCTTTCAGGGATTCCGATGTGAATTATTTAGGGATTCCTACGGGAATTCTTTAGAGATTCCGACGGGAATTCTTCAGAGATTCCGACGGGAATCCTTTAGAGATTCCGACGGAAATCCTTCGACGATTCCAACGAGAATTCTTTAGGGTCTCCGACGGGTATCTTTCAGGGATTCCGACGAATATCCTTCAGGGATTCTTACTAGAGTTCTTTAGAGATTCTGACGTCAATTTCATAGGAATTCCGACGTCATTCCTTCAAGGATTCCGGCGGAAATCCTTGAGGGAATTCAAAGGGAATCCTTCTGTGATTCCGACGGGTATCTTTTAGGGATCCCGACGGGAATCCTTCAGAGATTCCGACGGGCATCCTTTAGGGATTCCAACGGGAATTCTTTAGAGATTCAGACGCGAATACTTTAGAGATTCCGCCGGGAATTCTTCAGAGATTCCGACGGAAATCCCTTGAAGATTCCAACGAGATTTTTTTATGATTTCGGACGGGTATCTTTCAGGGATTCCGATGTGAATTATTTAGGGATTCCTACGGGAATTCTTTCAGAGATTCCGACGGGTATCCTTCAGGGATTCTTACTAGAGTTCTTTAGAGATTCTGACGTCAATTTCATAGGAATTCCGACGTCATTCCTTCAAGGATTCCGGCGGAAATCCTTGAGGGAATTCAAAGGGAATCCTTCTGGGATTCCGACGGGTATTGTTGCTGCCAGCACTGCCTCAGAGTGTCATCGTGACAGATCGGTTGATATAGGAGGAATTTAAAGAAGAAGTGGAAAAGAAGAGTAGTTGAGGATTCGACAGTTGGTGTGAAGCGATAATTAGAATCAGTCTAAATTGCTACCTAAAACTAATACTTAATACTATTATTTATCAGAGTGAGTTATTTGAATAATTGAACTGAATGAATTAAATCTAATCTAGAACTACAACACAGATTATAATACAGTCACATAGGACGTTATGGGAGGTACAAAAGGCAAACATAGTTAAACATGCACAACACCGAAAATTGTGAGTAATCATATATTTAAACGTAACTAAAATGTAAAATAAATAAAATATTCCAGCTTAAAGCTGTATTCGCACCCAAAACTGGAGTTTGCGGTCTGCTAAACGAAATCGGCCAAAAGCACCCTGTCCTCCCGCAACACTTTAAGAATTTTCGCACAATGAGTGCGCCATTATTATTATATCCACAAACGGGAGATTGCGGCAACTTTTCGCTCCTCGATTTGCAAAACGACGACGTTACGTGGACGAGTCATCGTCACTCGTCGATGGACATCAAAACAACCACCAAGAGTTCGACACGCATTGCCCTCCGACTGGAACAGCTTGAAGCTGAGCGCGCATTACAGCAGCGTATATGGGAAGCGGAGAAGAAGGCAATAGAGTACGAAAAAAATCACTTGAAGGAGAAGTATGAACTGTTGGAAGAGCGACTATCGAAACGGAAAAACACAACCAAATTTATTCAACAACAATTGGCATTTAACAACATTAGCGAAGCTAAATCAGATGCCACCGGTATTCTGCAGAGCGATATCCTCAGCAATAAATCATCATTCTCATTCAATGGACATGGATCATGTGAACAAACGGACAACATAGAAGAGCGGCAGGAAAAAACCGTGGATCTATTTCCAAAACGGCAAAAGGTGCCGACACAGGAGGAACGAAGTGATACTTCGAGCCATCTTTCGCTAGGAGAAGAGGCACAGCAGCAACCCTCTAGCGCGTGTTCTCGTATATTTGCGAAATGCAGAAAATCGATCATGACCGACATGCCACGAGATGGAATCGGGAATGAATTGTATGAGAACGTTTCTGTACAATCGGACAAAATAGAATCTCAATCTATTAGTGTTTCTCCTGATATAACACTGCCTTCGATCGTTTCTCCTTTTCGTGCCGCAGAAGAGAACAAAAGTGATACAGATCAGAATACTGCCACAGATCCGTGTTTGTTTGTCAAACAAGGTAGGGTACCTCCAGCAAATGTGAAACCCATAGCTCCAGACCCCGCGCCACCACCCCTGCAATTAGCTATGCAACAAACAACGCACCACGGTTTCGGAAATTTGGTTAGTGGCTCAATAGACGAACTATCGACGGTATCCGTAGTTCAACCATATGCAGCGGATAACAAGTTCAACTTCTTCAACTACTTGCAACTATTGATGTTGGTAGAACAAAATGCACCTCGTGAAGCTGTTGCGAGTTTATCGATTCTGGTGCAAAAATGTTGCAGTGGATCGTGTAAGTGTGATTCCACTGATAGACGTTTAACTGTTATGCTGCAAAATAAGTGGACAAATAGATTGTATCCGGGATTATTTCGTTGCGATCTAAGGTTGAAAGTGAACAAGGTGCAAGTTCGGTTGACAACGGTGTGTAAGATGCGTTATGTAATTTCGAGAAGGCTGTTGAATGGAATCAAATTTGAAAATCGCCTTGAATGGAACTCAACGCCATTGAGTACTATTATTTGATCAGAAGTGAACCATTAACTTCGATCCGTGACAAAGAGAGATGGGATTACAGAAAAGAGGATATGTCACTGTGCTGTCAGACGTGAATGAGGTAAAACTGTATTCGGTAGCCAGTGTTACGGGGTGGAGTATGTTGCTGCCAGCACTGCCTCAGAGTGTCATCGTGACAGATCGGTTGATATAGGAGGAATTTAAAGAAGAAGTGGAAAAGAAGAGTAGTTGAGGATTCGACAGTTGGTGTGAAGCGATAATTAGAATCAGTCTAAATTGCTACCTAAAACTAATACTTAATACTATTATTTATCACAGTGAGTTATTTGAATAATTGAACTGAATGAATTAAATCTAATCTAGAACTACAACACAGATTATAATACAGTCACATAGGACGTTATGGGAGGTACAAAAGGCAAACATAGTTAAACATGCACAACACCGAAAATTGTGAGTAATCATATATTTAAACGTAACTAAAATGTAAAATAAATAAAATATTCCAGCTTAAAGCTGTATTCGCACCCAAAACTGGAGTTTGCGGTCTGCTAAACGAAATCGGCCAAAAGCACCCTGTCCTCCCGCAACAGGTATCTTTCAGAAATCCCGACGGGAATCCTTCAGAGATTCCGACGGGAATCCTTTAGGGATACCGACAGGAATCCTTTAGGGATACCGACGGGAATCCTTCAGGGATTTCGACGGGAATCATTCAGGGATTTTGACGGGAATCCTTTAGGGATTCCGACGGGAATCCTTTAGGGATTCCGACGGGAATCCTTTAGGGATTCCGACGGGAATCCTTTAGGTATTCCGAAGGCAATCCTTTATGGACTCCGACGGGAATCCTTTAGGGACTCCGACGGGAATTCTTTAGGGATTCCGATGGGAATCCTTTAGGGATTCCGATGAAAATCCTTTAGGGATTCCGATGGGAATCCTTTAGGGATTCCGACGGGAATCCTTTAGGAATTCCGACGGGAATCCTTTAGGGATTCCGACGGGAATCCTTTAGGGATTCCGACGGGAATCCTTTAGGGATTCCGACGGGAATCCTTTAGGGATTCCGACGGGAATCCTTTAGCGATTCCGACGGGAATCCTTTAGGGCTTCCGACAGGAATCCTTTAGGGATTCCGACAGGAATCATTTAGGACTCCGACGGGAATCCTGTAGGGACTCCAACGGGAATCTTTTGGGCACTTCGACGGGAATCCTTTAGGATTCCTGACGGAATCCTTTAGGATTCCGACGGAATCCTTTAGGGATTCCGACGGGAATCCTTTAGGATTCCGACGGAATCCTTTAGGATTCCGACGGAATCCTTTAGGATTCCGACGGAATCCTTTAGGATTCCGACGGAATCATTTAGGGACTACGACGGGAATCCTTTAGGGACTCCGACGGGAATCCTTTAGGGATTCCGACGGGAATCCTTTAGGGATTCCGACGGGAATCCTTTAGGGATTCCGACGGGAATCCTTTAGGGATTCCGACGGGAATCCTTTAGGGATTCCGACGGGCATCCTTTAGGGATTCCGACGGGAATGCTTCAGGGATCCCGACGGGAATCCTTTAGGCATTCCGAGGGGAATCCTTTAGGCATTCCGGGGGGAATCCTTTAGGCATTCCGAGGGGAATCCTTTAGGGATTCCGACGGGAATCCTTTAGGTATTCCGAAGGCAATCCTTTATGGACTCCGACGGGAATCCTTTAGGGACTCCGACGGGAATACTTTAGGGATTCCGACGGAAATCCTTTAGGGATTCCGATGGGAATCCTTTAGGGATTCCGATGAAAATCCTTTAGGAATTTCGACGGGAATCCTTTAGGGATTCCGACGGGAATTCTTTAGGAATTCCGACGGGAATCCTTTAGGGATTCCGACGGGAATCCTTTAGGATTCCGACGGGAATCCTTTGAGGATTCCGACGGGAATCCTTTAGGATTCCGACGGAATCCTTTAGGGATTCCGACGGGAATCGCTTTAGGGATTCCGACGGGAATCCTTTAGGATTCCGACGGAATCCTTTAGGGATTCCGACGGAATCCTTTAGGATTCCGACGGAATCCTTTAGGGATTCCGACGGGAATCCTTTAGGATTCCGACGGAATCCTTTAGGGATTCCGACGGAATCCTTTAGGGATTCCGACGGAATCCTTTAGGGATTCCGACGGAATCCTTTAGGATTCCGACGGAATCCTTTAGGATTCCGACGGAATCCTTTAGGGATTCCGACGGAATCCTTTAGGATTCCGACGGAATCCTTTAGGATTCCGACGGGAATCCTTTAGGGATTCCGACGGAATCCTTTGGGGATTCCGACGGGAATCCTTTAGGATTCCGACGGGAATCCTTTAGGATTCCGACGGAAATCCTTTGAGGATTCCGACGGGAATCCTTTAGGGATTCCGACGGGAATCCTTCAGAGATTCCGACGGGAATCCTTCAGAGATTCCGACGGGAATCCTTTAGGGATTCCGACGGGAATCCTTTAGGGAATCCGACGGGAATCCTTTAGGGAATCCTCCAGGGATTCCGACGGGAATCCATCAGGGATTCCGACAGGAAGGGAATCCTTCAGGGATTCCGACGGGACGGGAATCCTTCAGGGATTCCGACGGGACGGGAATCCTTTAGGGATTCCGAAAAGAATCCTTTAGGGATTCCGACGGGAATCCTTTAGGGATTCCGAGGGGAATCCTTTAGGGATTCCGAGGGGAATCCTTTAGGGATTCCGAGGGGAATCCTTTAGGGATTCCGAGGGGAATCCTTTAGGGATTCCGAGGGGAATCCTTTAGGGATTCCGAGGGGAATCCTTTAGGGATTCCGAGGGGAATCCTTTAGGGATTCCGAGGGGAATCCTTTAGGGATTCCGTCGAGAATGCTTTAGGGACTCGAACTGTAATTCTTTTGGGATCCCGACAGGAATCTTTCAGTAACCCTGATGGAAATCCATAAGAGATTTCGATGGAAGTCCTATAGGGATTCCGATGGAAATGCTTTGGGAATTACAATCCCTAAATCCTTTAGAGTTTTAGAGTTTAGAGTTTTCGACGAGAGCCTTTAAGAAATTCTTACGAAAATCCTTTGGAGATTTCATCATGAATACTCTTGGCGAGAATCCAATGCGAAAAGATAAGGATTTTTGAATAAAATCCTTTGGAGATTCCGACGAGAATTTTTCGGGAAAACGACGAAAACGATTAGGACATTTCGGCGGAAATCCTCTATGATTTCCGACGGGAATAATTGAAGAATTTCGACGAAACCATTTTAGGGAATCCAACAAGAATTCTCTAGGAATTGCAATGGAAATCTTTCAGGGATTTCGTCGAAAATTTTTAGGCGTTCCAACGGAAATGCTTTTATGGCTCCAACTGGAATCCTTTTTAGATTTCGACGGGAATCTTTCAGGGACTCCGATCGGAATCCTGTAGGGGCCTCAATAGGAATCTTTCAGATATTCCAACTGGACAGCTTTAAGAATCCCGGCAGTAAAGGCTATAGCCTCACACCTCGAGAATTAGTCAGCGGTTTTCCCCCCATATATCCCTAAAGAATTGCCGTAAGAATCCCAAAAGGATACCCGTTGAAATAACTAAAGCATTCCCGTTGAATCATGGGGCCCTCCTTAGCCGTGCGATAAGACGCGCGGCTGCAAAGCAGGACCATGCTGAGGGTGGCTAGGTTCGATTCCCGGTGCCGGTCTAGGCAATTTTCGGATTGGAAATTGTCTCGACTTCCCTGGGCATAAAAGTATCATCGTGTTAGCCTCATGATATACGAATGCAAAAATGGTAACCTGGCTTAGAAACCTCGTAGTTAATAACTGTGGAAGTGCTCAATGAACACTAAGCTGTGAGGCGGCTCTGTCCCAGTGTGGGGATGTAATGCCAATAAGAAGATTCCCGTTAAAATCCCTGAACGATTCCCATCGGCATCCCTAAAGGATACCCTTCGGAATCCCTGAAGGATACCCTTCGGAATCCCTGAAGGATTCCCTTCGGATTCCCTGAAGGGTTCCCTTCGGAATCCCTGAAGGTTTGCCTTCGGAATCCCTGAAGGTTTGCCTTCGGAATCCCTGAAGGATTCCCTTCGGAATCCCTGAACCTGGCTTAGAAACCTCGCAGTTAATAACTGTGGAAGTGTTCAATGAACACTAAGCTGTGAGGCGGCTCTGTCCCAGTGTGGGGATGTTATACCAATAAGAAGATTCCCGTTAAAATCCCTGGACGATTTCCATCGGCATCCCTAAAGGATTCCCTTCGGAATCCCTGAAGGATTCCCTTCGCAATCCCTGAAGGATTCCCTTCGCAATCCCTGAAGGATTCCCTTCGGAATCCCTGAAGGATTCCCTTCGGAATCCCTGAAGGATTCCCTTCGGAATCCCTGAAGGATTCCCTTCGGAATCCCTGAAGGATTCCCTTCGGAATCCCTGAAGGATTCCTTCGGAATCCCTGAAGGATTCCTTCGGAATCCTGAAGGATTCCCTTCGGAATCCTGAAGGATTCCTTCGGAATCCCTGAAGGATTCCTTCGAATCCTGAAGGATTCCTTCGGAATCCTGAAGGATTCCTTCGGAATCCTGAAGGATTCCCTCTGAATCCCTGAAGGATTCCTTCGGAATCCCTGAAGGATTCCTTCGAATCCTGAAGGATTCCTTCGGAATCCTGAAGGATTCCTTCGAATCCCTGAAGGATTCCCTTCGAATCCCTGAAGGATTCCTTCGAACTCCTGAAGGATTCCTTCGGAATCCCTGAAGGATTCCTTCGGAATCCCTGAAGGATTCCTTCGAATCCCTGAAGGATTCCCTTCGAATCCCTGAAGGATTCCTTCGAATCCTGAAGGATTCCTTCGGAATCCTGAAGGATTCCTTCGAATCCCTGAAGGATTCCTTCGGAATCCTGAAGGATTCCTTCGGAATCCCTGAAGGATTCCTTCGGAATCCTGAAGGATTCCCTTCGAATCCCTGAAGGATTCCCTTCGAATCCCTGAAGGATTCCTTCGAATCCCTGAAGGATTCCCTTCGGAATCCTGAAGGATTCCTTCGAATCCCTGAAGGATTCCCTTCGGAATCCCTGAAGGATTCCTTCGGAATCCCTGAAGGATTCCCTTCGAATCCTGAAGGATTCCTTCGGAATCCCTGAAGGATTCCCTTCGGAATCCTGAAGGATTCCTTCGAATCCTGAAGGATTCCTTCGGAATCCTGAAGGATTCCTTCGGAATCCCTGGAGGATTCCCTTCGGAATCCCTGGAGGATTCCCTTCGGAATCCCTGGAGGATTCCCTTCGGAATCCCTGGAGGATTCCCTTCGGAATCCCTGGAGGATTCCCTTCGGAATCCCGAAGGATTCCTTCGGAATCCCTGAAGGATTCCTTCGGAATCCTGAAGGATTCCTTCGGAATCCCTGAAGGATTCCCTTCGAATCCTGAAGGATTCCCTTCGGAATCCCTGAAGGATTCCCTTCGGAATCTCTGGAAGATTCCCTTCGGAATCTCTGGAAGATTCCCTTCGGAATCCCTGGAGGATTCCCTTCGGAATCCCTGAAGGATTCCCTTCGGAATCCCTGAAGGATTCCCTTCGGAATCCCTGAAGGATTCCCTTCGGAATCCCTGAAGGATTCCCTTCGGAATCCCTGAAGGATTCCCTTCGGAATCCCTGAAGGATTCCCTTCGGAATCCCTGAAGGATTCCCTTCGGAATCCCTGAAGGATTCCCTTCGGAATCCCTGAAGGATTCCCTTCGGAATCCCTGAAGGATTCCCTTCGGAATCCCTGAAGGATTCCCTTCGGAATCCTGAAGGATTCCTTCGAATCCCTGAAGGATTCCCTTCGGAATCCCTGAAGGATTCCTTCGGAATCCCTGAAGGATTCCTTCGGAATCCTGAAGGATTCCTTCGGAATCCCTGAAGGAAGGATTCCCTTCGGAATCCCTGAAGGATTCCTTCGGAATCCCTGAAGGATTCCCTTCGGAATCCCTGAAGGATTCCTTCGAATCCCTGAAGGATTCCTTCGGAATCTGAAGGATTCCCTGAAGGATTCCCTTCGAATCCTGAAGGATTCCTTCTGAATCCTGAAGGATTCCTCTGAATCCTGAAGGATTCCTTCGAATCCCTGAAGGATTCCTTCGAATCCTGAAGGATTCCCTTCGGAATCCCTGAAGGATTCCCTTCGAATCCCTGAAGGTTCCCTTCCGGAATCCCTGAAGGATTCCCTTCGAATCCCTGAAGGATTCCTTCGGAATCCCTGAAGGATTCCCTTCGGAATCCCTGAAGGATTCCTTCGGAATCCCTGAAGGATTCCCTTCGAATCCCTGAAGGATTCCTTCGGAATCCTGAAGGATTCCTTCGAATCCTGAAGGATTCCTTCTGAATCCCTGAAGGATTCCTTCGGAATCCCTGAAGGATTCCTTCGGAATCCCTGAAGGATTCCTTCGGAATCCCTGAAGGATTCCCTTCGGAATCCTGAAGGATTCCCTTCGAATCCCTGAAGGATTCCTTCGGAATCCCCTGAAGGATTCCTTCGGAATCCCTGAAGGATTCCCTTCGGAATCCTAGAAGAATTCTCTTCTGAATCCCATAAGGATTTCCTTCGAACTCCTGAAGGATTCCTTCGGAATCCCTGAAGGATTCCCTTCGGAATCCCTGAAGGATTCCCTTCGAATCCCTGAAGGATTCCCTTCGGAATCCCTGAAGGATTCCCTCTGAATCCTGAAGGATTCCCTTCGGAATCCCTGAAGGATTCCTTCGAATCCTGAAGGATTCCCTTCGAATCCCTGAAGGATTCCTTCGAATCCCTGAAGGATTCCCTTCGGAATCCCTGAAGGATTCCTTCGAATCCCTGAAGGATTCCTTCGAATCCCTGAAGGATTCCCTTCGAATCCCTGAAGGATTCCTTCGAATCCTGAAGGATTCCTTCTGAATCCTGAAGGATTCCTTCGGAATCCCTGAAGGATTCCTTCGAATCCCTGAAGGATTCCTTGGAATCCTGAAGATTCCTTCGAATCCCTGAAGGATTCCTTCGAATCCCTGAAGGATTCCCTTCGGAATCCCTGAAGGATTCCCTTCGAATCCCTGAAGGATTCCTTCGAATCCCTGAAGGATTCCTTCGGAATCCCTGAAGGATTCCCTTCGGAATCCCTGAAGGATTCCTTGGAATCCCTGAAGGATTCCTTCGAATCCCTGAAGGATTCCCTTCGGAATCCCTGAAGGATTCCTTCGAATCCCTGAAGGATTCCCTTCGAATCCCTGAAGGATTCCTTCGGAATCCTGAAGGATTCCCTTCGAATCCCTGAAGGATTCCCTTCGAATCCCTGAAGGATTCCCTTCGAATCCCCTGAAGGATTCCCTTCGAATCCCTGAAGGATTCGCTTCGGAATCCCTGAAGAATTCCCTTCGGAATCCTTGAAGGATTCCCTTCGAAATCCTTGAAGGATTCGCTTCGGAATTTCTGAAGGATTCCTTCGGAATCCCTGAAGGATTCCTTCGGAATCCTAAAGGATTCCCTTCGGAATCCCTGAAGGATTCCTTCGGAATCCTGAAGGATTCCCTTCGAATCCCGGAAGGATTCCTTCGGAATCCCGGAAGGATTCCCTTCGGAATCCCGGAAGGATTCCCTTCGGAATCCGGAAGGATTCCTTCGGAATCCCGGAAGGATTCCTTCGAATCCCGAAAGAATTCCCTTCCGAACCCCGAAAGGATTCCCTTCGGAATCGCGGGAGGATGCCCTTCGGAATCCCGGAAGGATTCCTTCGGAATCCGGAAGGATTCCCTTCGAATCCCGGAAGGATTCCTTCGGAATCCCGGAAGGATTCCCTTCGAATCCCGGAAGGATTCCTTCGAATCCCGGAAGGATTCCTTCGAATCCCGGAAGGATTCCTTCGGAAACCCGGAAGGATTCCCTTCGGAATCCCGGAAGGATTCCCTTCGGAATCCGGAAGGATTCCTTCGGAATCCCGGAAGGATTCCCTTCGAATCCCGGAAGGATTCCTTCGGAATCGGAAGGATTCCTTCGGAATCCCGGAAGGATTCCTTCGAATCCCGGAAGGATTCCCTTCGGAATCCCGGAAGGATTCCTTCGAATCCCGGAAGGATTCCCTTCGGAATCCCGGAAGGATTCCCTTCGGAATCCCGGAAGGATTCCTTCGAATCCCGGAAGGATTCCTTCGGAATCCTGGAAGGATTCCTTCGGAATCCCGGAAGGATTCCTTCGGAATCGGAAGGATTCCTTCGGAATCCCGGAAGGATTCCCTTCGGAATCCCGGAAGGATTCCTTCGAATCCGGAAGGATTCCTTCGGAATCCCGGAAGGATTCCCTTCGAATCCCGGAAGGATTCCCTTCGAATCCCGGAAGGATTCCTTCGAATCCCGGAAGGATTCCTTCGGAATCCCGGAAGGATTCCCTTCGGAATCCCGGAAGGATTCCTTCGGAATCGGAAGGATTCCTTCGGAATCGGAAGGATTCCCTTCGGAATCCGGAAGGATTCCCTTCGGAATCCCGGAAGGATTCCTTCGGAATCCGGAAGGATTCCCTTCGAATCCCGGAAGGATTCCCTTCGGAATCCCGGAAGGATTCCCTTCGGAATCCCGGAAGGATTCCTTCGGAATCCCGGAAGGATTCCTTCGGAATCCGGAAGGATTCCTTCGGAATCCCGGAAGGATTCCTTCGGAATCGGAAGGATTCCCTTCGAATCCCGGAAGGATTCCTTCGGAATCCCGGAAGGATTCCCTTCGGAATCCCGGAAGGATTCCCTTCGGAATCGGAAGGATTCCCTTCGGAATCCCGGAAGGATTCCTTCGAATCCCGGAAGGATTCCCTTCGGAATCCCGGAAGGATTCCCTTCGGAATCAGGAAGGATTCCTTCGGAATCCCGGAAGGATTCCCTTCGGAATCCCGGAAGGATTCCTTCGAATCGGAAGGATTCCCTTCGGAATCCCGGAAGGATTCCCTTCGGAATCCCGGAAGGATTCCTTCGGAATCCCGGAAGGATTCCTTCGGAATCCCGGAAGGATTCCCTTCGGAATCCCGGAAGGATTCCTTCGGAATCCCGGAAGGATTCCTTCGGAATCGGAAGGATTCCCTTCGGAATCGGAAGGATTCCTTCGGAATCCCGGAAGGATTCCTTCGGAATCCCGGAAGGATTCCCTTCGGAATCCCGGAAGGATTCCCTTCGGAATCCCGGAAGGATTCCCTTCGGAATCCCGGAAGGATTCCCTTCGGAATCCCGGAAGGATTCCCTTCGGAATCCCGGAAGGATTCCCTTCGGAATCCCTGAAGGATTCCCTTCGAAATCCCTAAAGGATTCCCGTTGGAATCCCTAAAGGATTCCCGTTGGAATCCCTAAAGGATTCCCGTTGGAATCCCTAAAGGATTCCCGTCGGAATCCCTAAAGGATTCCCGTCGGAATCCCTAAAGGATTCCCGTCGGAATCCCTAAAGGATTCCCGTCGGAATCCCTAAAGGATTCCCGTCGGAATTCCTAAAGGATTCCCGTCGGAATCCCTAAAGGATTCCCGTCGGAATCCCTAAAGGATTCCCGTCGGAATCCCTAAAGGATTCCCGTCGGAATCCCTAAAGGATTCCCGTCGGAATCCCTAAAGGATTCCCGTAGGAATCTCTGAAGGATTCCCGTAGGAATCTCTGAAGGATTCCCGTAAGAATCTCTAAAGGATTCCCGTCGGAGTCCCTAAAGGATTTCCGTTGGAATCCCTAAAGGATTCTCGTCGGAATCCCTAAAGGATTCTCGTCGGAATCCCTAAAGGATTCTCGTCGGAATCCCTAAAGGATTCTCGTCGGAATCCATAAAGGATTCCCGTCGGAATCCCTGAAGGATGCCCGACCCGTCGGAATCCCTAAAGGATTCTTGTCGGAATCCCTAAAGGATTCCCGTCGGAACCCCTAAAGGATTCCCGTCGGAATCCCTAAAGGATTCCCGTCGGAATCCCTAAAGGATTCCCGTCGGAATCCCTAAAGGATTCCCGTCGGAATCCCTAAAGGATTCCCGTCGGAATCCCTAAAGGATTCCCGTCGGAATCCCTAAAGGATTCCCGTCGGAATCCCTAAAGGATTCCCGTCGGAATCCCTAAAGGATTCCCGTCGGAATCCCTAAAGGATTCCCGTCGGAATCCCTAAAGGATTTCCGTCGGAATCCCTAAAGGATTCCCGTCGGAATCCCTGAAGATTCCCGTCGGAAACCCTAAAGGATTCCCGTCGGAATCCCTAAAGGATTCCCGTCGGAATCCCTAAAGGATTCTGTGCAGATTGGCCTGTGATTCGGTATCGGGCGAAAAGTGGCGAAGGCGAAGTGTAGCATAGGGTTGGGGTACCACGTATATAAGGAATATTATATGGTTGACGCAGTGCTACGCTTAATCCACACAGATTCCTTTCGGAATCCCTGAAGGATTCCCTTCGGAATCCCTGAAGGATTCCCTTCGGAATCCCTGAAGGATTCCCTTCGGAATCCCTGAAGGATTCCCTTCGGAACCCCTAAAGGATTCCTATTGGAATCCCTAAAGGATTTCCGTCGAAATCCCTAAAGAATTTCCGTCGGAGTCCCTGAAGGATTTTCGTCGGAATTCCTGAAGGATTTCCATCGGAATCCCTGAAGGGTTTCCGTCGCAATCCCTGAAGGATTCCCTTCGGAACCCCTAAAGGATTCCTATTGGAATCCCTAAAGGATTTCCGTCGAAATCCCTAAAGAATTTCCGTCGGAGTCCCTAAAGGATTTCCGTCGGAATCCCTAAAGGATTTCCCTCGGAATCCCTAGAGGATTCCCGTCGGAATCTCTAAAGGATTCCCGTCGGAATCCCTGAAGGATTCCCGTCGGAATCCCTAAAGGATTCCCGTCGGAATCCCTAAAAGATTCCCGTCGGAATCCCTAAAGGATTCCCGTCGAAATTTCTAAAGGATTCCCGTCGGAATCCCTAAAGGATTCCCGTCGGAATCCCTAAAAGATTCCCGTCGGAAACCCTAAAGGATTCCCCTCGGAATCCCTGAAGGATTCCCCTCGGAATCCTTGAAGGATTCCCCTCGGAATCTCTGAAGGATTCCCCTCGGAATCTCTGAAGGATTCCCCTCGGAATCCGTAAAGGATTCCCCTCGGAATCCGTCAAGGATTCCCCTCGGAATCCCTAAAGGATTCCCCTCGGAATACCTAAAGGATTCCCCTCGGAATCCCTAAAGGATTCCCCTCGGAATCCCTTTACTGCCGGGATTCTTAAAGCTGTCCAGTTGGAATCTCAGATTCCCATTGAGGCCCCTACAGGATTCCGATCGGAGTCCCTGAAAGATTCCCGTCGGAATCTAAAAGAGATTCCAGTTGGAGCCATAAAAGCATTTCCGTTGGAACGCCTAAAAATTTTCGACGAAATCCCTGAAAGATTTCCATTGCAATTCCTAGAGAATTCTTGTTGGATTCCTTAAAGTGATTTCGTCGAAATTCTTCAATTATTCCCGTCGGAAACCATAGAGGATTTCCGCCGAAATGTCCTAATCGTTTTCGTCGTTTTCCCGAAAAATTCTCGTCGGAATCTCCAAAGGATTTTATTCGATAATCCTTATCTTTTCCCATTGGATTCTCGCCAGGAGTATTCATGTTGAAATCTCCAAAGGATTTTCGTAAGAATTTCTTAAAGGCTCTCGTCGAAAACTTTAAACTCCTATTAGAATCCCTAAAGGATTCTCATTTGAAATGCCTAAAGGATTTAGGGATTGTAATTCCTAAAGTATTTCCATCGGAATCCCTTTAGGACTTCCATCGAAATCTCTTATGGATTTCCATCAGGGTTACTGAAAGATTCCCGTCGGGATTCCAAAAGGATTGCAGTTGGAGTCCCTAAAGCATTCTCGTCGGAATCCCTAAAGGATTCCCGTCGGAATCCCTAAAGGATTACCGTCGGAATCCCTATAGGGATCCCGCTGGAATCCCTCAAGGTTCCCCGTCGAAATACCTAAAATATTAGCGTTGAAATCCCCAAAAGATTACCGTCAGAATTTGAATTACCGTCTTTTGAATCCCTAAAGGACATCTGTTTGAATTCCTTAAGGTTCTTCGTCGGAATCCCTAGAAGATTACCGTCGGAATCACTGAAGTCTTACCATGGAAATCCCTAAAGGATTCTCATTTGGTATGCTTAAATGATTTCCATCGGAATGCTCGTCGGATTCCCCAAAGAACTATCGTCAGAAACCCTAAAGGGTTCCCGTGGAAGCATTCTTGTCAGAATCCCCCAAGGATTTTCGTCAAAATCCCTGAAGAACTCTCGTCGAACACCATAAAGGATCCCCGTCGGAATTCCATATGATTTCCGTCGGAACCTTTTAAGGACTCTCGTCGAAATCCCTTAAATACTCCCGTCGGAGTCCCTAAAGTATTTCCATTGGAATTCTTAGAGAACGGAATTCTTAAATACCAAGAGGATTTCGTTGGGAATGCAGGGAAGATTCCGATGAAAACCTCGGGAGGATTTCCTTTGGAATCCCTATAGGATTTCCTCGCAGCGGAATCTCAGAATATCAGAAGGATGTCATTTGAAAAACAATAATCTTTTTAATCTTTGATAGTGAAGAGTATTCCCTATTTTTTTTAGGTAACTGACGGCTGAACGGTAACCTGCGAATTGCAAATTCGTTTGTTTTTGGCGGTCGAATCCAGAACGCCATTATTTCTTCGTAATCTATATAGTGTAGCTACGGTGTACCTATCTCTCACTATATTCCACGACTGTCCATCACTCCAAGTTCATCCATAGTACGCCAAGATGGAAGGTGTAAAATACATCGAGATTGAAACGAAAGAGGATGCATCTCCGTGAGATCCTGGATGTCTGCATGAAATTAAGATGCAGGAAATCATTGAATCGGGCGGAACGGAGTGTCAATGATTCGCACTACACCGGCCTCGACATCGGCTTTCTGGTTAGCCAAGGAAGTGGTTAGAAGTAGGCTTTTCAACTTTCGCCGTGCTGTCCTGGATCGCAACTGCGTGCCCTCGGAGATGTGACAGTATGCCACTAGTTCTTCTCATTAGCTTCTTTTCTACTTCGAATTGATCTCAGGTATAGTAAATATCTCATAGCAGAAATAGTTTACCTTCAATTAAACCACTTTTATTCAGGGTGCTAACAACAACTTCTGGCTGAGACCGGCCACTACGCTGGGCAATGATCCACTTGTTCAACACGGGCGACCTTCAACAAGGACACCTACTTTGCGTGCGACGACGATGGTTAGAATCTGCCAAGAAGCCTCATCTGAAGCATGAGCACCGGGCACCGCTTTTTTGGTAGAATGCATAATTATTGTTTTTTTCATGTTCCGTATTAGACTTGTTCCAATGAATAGGAATTAAAAAGGAAAATAAAACAATATTATATTTTGGATTGAAAAATACTTGAGTTCATACAAGAAATGAAGAAAATTCAATTTAGCACACACCATGTACATCGCACTGTTTTACATCAAATTATTTTACATCCCTTTGATTACGTCATTTATTTTGTACGTCTGAATCAAAATTACATCGTACCTCTTCATTACACCGAAGGTACTCGAGTACATCGGGCAGTGTAATATTAAACAACCGATGGATTCAGTTGGTTGCAGTGGATTCGATGTAATATTCAACAACTTTTTTTGCTGTGTACTTAAACATTCAATGTTTTTAAATTAAACCATGTTCTGGTCAAAATGGCGAACAGGTGAGCAATGCTATTTAACAATTCAATGCTGCTAGGCAAAATAGATGCTTTAATTTGTATGTTTCACCGGCATCGGGGGAATTTTCCATTTTTGTAAGTGGAGAAAATATCCAAACTTTTTTGCAATCTACTACAAATGACACGAAGGCTTCGCCTATTGGCTGAAAGGCCCTTGTCATCTGCAAACAAAGATTTTTGACACCCTGGTGGTGAATCAGGTAAGTCAGAAGTAAAAATGTTATACAATATGGGCCCCAGTATGCTGCCTTGGGAAACACCAGCTCTTACAGGTAATCTATCAGATTTAGAATTCTGATAGTTTACCTGCAGTGAACGATCTGATAAATAATTTTGGATCAGTTTAATAATGTACAGAGAAAAATTTAAATTCATCAATTTTACAATCAAACCTTCATGCCAAACACTGTCAAATGCTTTCTCCATGTAAAGAAGAGCAATTCCAATCGAATATCCTTCAGATTTGTTGAGTCGAATTAAATTCGTAACTCGTAATAACTGATGAGTGGTTGAAGGCCCATGGCGAAAACCAAATCAGCAAAAATAGAATTATCATTAATATGAACCATCATTCTATTTAAAATAATCTTTTCAAACAGTTTGCTTATTGAAGAAATCAAAAAGGATAAAGTGCTCTCAGGAAGTTTTTTGATAAGCATGTAGAAAATACCATCTTCACCCGGGGCTTTCATATTTTTAAATTTTCTAGTGGAAGATCTCATTTCAATTATTTAGTCTACATCTAAACAGATAACACTGAATCAACAATTTGACGCCACAATGCACGGTTCGAGGCCGCATCTCTCCATCCTCGGATACGCCCCACGCTCGCCAAGTCGTTCTGCATCTCGCTCGCTGCACTCCACGCCGTCTCGTACCTGCTGGATCGGAAGCGAACACCATCTTTGCAGGGTTGCTGTCCGGCATTCTTGCAACATGTCCTGCCCATCGTACCCTTCCGGCTTTAGCTACCTTCTGGATACTGGGTTCGCCGTAGAGTTGGGCGAGCTCATGGTTCATTCTTCGCCGTCACACACCGTCTTCTTGCACACCACCAAAGATGGTCCTAAGCACCCGTCTCTCGAATACTCCGAGTCCTCCTCGAGCATTGTCCATGTTCCATGTCCGTAGAGGACAACCGGTCTTATTAGCGTATTGTACATGACACATTTGGTGCCGTTGCGAATCTTTTTTGACCGCAGTTTCTTCTGGAGCCCGTAGCAGGCTCGACTTCCACAGATGATGTGCCTTCATATTACACGACTAACATTGTTATCAGCCGTTAGCAGGGATCCGAGGTAGACGAATTCCTCGACCACCTCGAAGGTAACCCCGTCTATCGTAACACTGCTTCCCAGGCGGGCCCTGTCGCCCTCGGTTCCGCCCTTAAGCATGTACTTTGTCTTTGACGCATTCACCACCAGTCTAACTTTTGTTGCTTAACGTTTCAGGCGGGTGTACAGTTCTGCCACCTTTGCAAATGTTCGTCCGACAATGTCCATGTCATCCGCGAAACAAATAAATTGACTGGATCTGTTGGAAATCGTACCCCGGCTGTTACACCCGGCTCTCCACATGACACCTTCTAGCGCAATGTTGAACAACAGGCACGAAAGTCCATCACCTTGTCTTAGTCCCCGGCTCGATTCGAACGAACTGGAGTGTTCGCCCGAAATCTTCACACAGTTTTGCACATCATCCACCGTTGCTTTTATTAGTCTGGTAAGCTTCCCAGGGAAGCTGTTCTCGTCCATAATTTTCCATAGCTCTACGCGGTCTATACTGTCGTATGCCGCTTTGAAATCAACGAACAGACGGTGCGTTGGGACCTGGTATTCACGGCATTTTTGAAGGATTTGCCGTACAGTAAAGATCTGGTCCGTTGTCGAGCGGCCGTCAACGAAGCCGGCTTGATAACTTCCCACGAACTCGTTCACTAATAGTGACAGACGACGGAAGATGATCTGGGATATCACTTTGTAGGCGGCATTAAGGATGGTGATTGCTCGAAAGTTCTCACACTCCAGTTTGTCGCCTTTCTTGTAGATGGGGCATATAATTCCTTCATTCCACTCCTCCGTCGACTTCGTCCCATATACCCGACGTTGTTCTCCGCTGCGTCGCGACGCGTCGTTATCATGGAGAACAGACGCTGTTGTGAGCCGATCCTGACATGGAGAACAGACGCTCATTAAAATTTACAGTTTCGGAGAGGAGTAAACCCCTCCTTCCCAGTCAGCATATGACCATAGCTCCCACCGGGGTTGGTTACCCGATCTTCCCTAAGGTTGCTCGTATCCCGGCCAGCACCACGGGGAGGTAAGGATAGGCTGTTTGGCCACATTGAGAGTTGACGTAATATCAATGTCAACTAGATAGCCGTGTGGTGCCGGCAGCTGGTTATCTGGCTAAGAATAACATTACGGATTGCCTGTTCCAGTGGTAAAAGTCCACCATACAGGTGACTACTAATTCTCGGTGTGATGCGGCTTTATGCTTACCGTGCCTACGAATGAATGGTTAGGGGGTCTAATAAGAACCTAACCGCAAACGGAGCCTGTGAAGCACCAGGGCCCCCTTCATAGTATTTTAGCCCTCGCTGCGCTAACCGGAGCTATGGCGTAGTTGACTTTTTACTTCTCCGAGATAATCGGCTACTCTTATTCAACCTCATCGTGAGGTTAAATAAGAGTTTGGTTATGAATATGTGTTTTAATTAGTTTTCAACAAATTGTCACCTATATGGATTCGCATTATGCGTTTTTTACAATGTGCTTTGTGTATGTTACCTATATGGATTCGCATTATGCGTTTTTGTACAGTGTACTCTGTGTCTCGTCCTTGACGTTTGGCTGCGGCTACTCTTGTTCAATCTCAACGTGAGCTTAAATAAGAGTGGGGTTATGAATATGTGTTTTACTTAGTTTTTCAACAAACTTCCACCTATATGGATTCGCATTATGCTTTTTTTTACAATGTACATTGTGTTTGTCACCTATATGGATTCGTATTATGCGTTTTTCAAAGTGTAATCTGTGTTTCGTCTTTGATGTTTGGCTTCAGCTACTCTTGTTTAATCTCAACTTGAGGTTGAATAAGGGTGGGGCTATGAAAATGTTTTTTTACTTAGTTTTTTTCAACAAATTGTCACCTATATGGATTCGCATTATGCGTTTTTCACAGTGCACTCTGTGTTTCGTCTTTGACGTTCGTCCATTGTTACGTCCTCTGTGTTTTTGTGACACCTCTCTTTAGTCCTTAGCTGAATGCGTGTGAGTCTACATAATTGGCTTTCCTATAAATGGTTCTATTCTCCTTTCCAACTTCACTTCCTCTTCCTTTCCCCTTTTCACTTCCTTTTCCGTCAGGTAAATGATGAGAAAGGCCAGTGAAGGCGATGGCACAAATCTCTCAAATTGAGGGGAACGTGCCTCCTGAGCCGACGTTCTGATACCTGATACCTGATACCACGGGGAGGTAGGAATAGGAGTAGCTGGGTAAGAGGCTAAGGACCGCGAGATGGGGTCTATTTTATTTCTTCAGGTACGCGAAGTACCAATGGTACGCTTTACTCAGCATTTGCCGTGTAATAGATCTCTTCTTCTTCTTCTTATTGGCATTACCCCACACTGGGACAGAGCCGCCTCACAGCTTAGTGTTCATTAAGCACTTCCACAGTTATTAACTGCGAGGTTTCTAAGCCAAGTTACCATTTTTGCACTCGTATATCATGAGGCTAACACAATGATACTTTTATGCCCAGGGAAGCCAAGACAATTTCCAATCCGAAAATTGCCTAGACCGGCACCGGGAATCGAACCCAGTAACCCTCAGCATAGTCTTGCTTTGCAGCCGTGCAAGGCTAAGGAGGGCCCTCGAGCCACTTAAAAGATGGTTATTGAGTCTCTTAAAAGGAGGCTTCCGAGACGCTTAAAATGAGGCATCCGAGCCTCATAAAATAATGCTTACGAGCCTCTTAAAAGAAGGTTTTCGAGCCTCTCAAAAGGAGGCTTTCGAGCCTATCGAAAGAAAGCTTCCGAGCCTTTTGAAAGCAGGATTCCGAACCTCTTGGAATGAGGCTTCCGAGCCTCTTGGAAGAAGGTTTTCGAGCCACTTGAAAGGAGGCTTATTGCGAGCTTCCGGTAGCGGGTAGAGCAGAACTATCAAAGCGGACACAAATCAAACAAAACTGGAGGGCTAAAGCACCAACAAGACAAATGAAGCCACAAATCTCAAATTAATACATATATTTGGGGCATTTGCCCTAATCTTCCTCCTACCACCTTCTCATCTCTTCATCTATACTCTCTCCATCCTACTTCTACTTCTCTACTTCTTTCTTCTTACAGGCTAACATAATTTTCTCGTACTCACGGTACCACCTAACGGGGCGTCCCCCTACGTTTCGCCTGTGCTGCGATCATCTCGCCGCCGCGAATCTTGCATGCCGCTCCCGATGTTCACACCGACGATACTCCTCTGCTGGAGACCCCTCTGGCCGTCCAGTACGACCGGGTTGCTGGATGGGGTCCCTCCGAGGCAGTCGATGCTCTCTTCGAAGATGACGATGTCTCCACACACCACAGTCCCCAAACTTGCACCAGTGCACACCACTCGACGGTTTCGAAGCCGGTCCCACCGATCGCTACGATGCCAATGTCGAGGCGATGCCACACCGACGGCTGACGAATTTGATCAGGCACAAAAACAAAATCCGGCACAAAAACCCTATGGATGTAGGTCCACTATCAAAATGATTTCCTTCTCCCTAAATGCCTGAGAAACTTACCCAATAAGTGGGGTGTTTTGTGCTGCCGAGATTCGGCTCCGCAAGTGGCCTTCGATGCTTGTAGCACTTGTAGCAGTCCATTGTTATGCGATGCGTCTTGGTCTCGTTTTTCGTATGCCAGCTTATGTTCGTTGAGCTTCAGTGTTCTCGCCGAACGCCGACGTTTCCAATTGCCCTTTTGGCGACTTTCTCCGGCAAATTTCGGGAATTCACGTGCTGTGTCACCTTACGTGCCGTACCTCTCACGTGCCCAATGTCCGATTTCCAGTCCCTCTTAACGAGATCCGATGGTACTCGTGCCGTAGGTTTTACCCCGCTTTTTAACAAGTGAACCCGTCTTGGGCTGGATATGGTTCTTCGTCTGTTCCTACGACAACGGAACCTCACGAGCACTTCAAAATCGCGGGACTGGCAGACACGCACAACTGTTTAATAGTGCGGCACTGGCTAACTTACGGTTTTTTGCCACCTTCGAGGCTGACACAATGAAACCGGAAAAAGATTATCTATATTTCTCTCCTACTGCTGCTGATGCTGTGTTTGGTGGTGTGCGTTCGTTTTGTTTTGACGTTTGGCGCGCCGCTTTTGGAGTGTTTTTGTTCGTACTTTCGCAGATTCTCAAACTTATCGTGGCTAACAAACTTAAACGTAACAGGCTTCCGATCCGAGCCTCTAAAAAGTATGCTTCCAAGCCTCTTGAAAGGAGACTTTCAAACCTCTTAAACGGAGGCTTCTGAACCTCTTGAAAGGACGCTTTCTAACATTTTGAAAGGAGGCTTCTGAACTTCTTGAAAGGAGGCTTCCGAACTTCTTGAAAGGAGGCTTCCGAACCTCTTGAAAGGAGGTTTCCGAACCTTTTGAAAAGAGGCTTCCGAACCTTTTGAAATGAGGCTTCCGATCCTCTTGAAAGGAGATTTTTGAGCCTCTTGAAAGGCGGTTTCCGATCTCTTGAAGAGATGTCTCCGTTCCTCTTAAAAGAAAGCTTCCGAGCCTCTTGAAAGGATGCTTTCGAGCCTTTTGAAAGGAAACTTTCGAGCCTCTTAAAAGGAGTCTTCCAAGCCCCTTAAAAGGAGGCTTCCGATCATTTTGAAAGGAGGCTTCCTAGCCTCTTGAAAGATGGTTTCCGAGCCTCTTGAAAGGAGGTTTCCGAGACTCTTGGAAAGAGTTTTTCGAGCCACTTAAAAAAGGTTTTCGAGCCTTTTAAAACAAGGCTTCCGAACCTCTTAAAAGGAGGTTTCCGAGCCTCTCGAAAGAAGACTTCTGAGCCTGTTGAAAGGAGGTTTCTAAGTTTCTTGAAAAGAGGCCTTCGTACCTCTCAAAAGAAAGCTTCCGAGCCCCTTGAAAGGAGGTTTCCGATTATCTTAAAAGGTTGTTTCCGAGCCTCTTGAAAGGATGTTTCCGAGCCTCTTGAAAGGAGGTTCCCGAGTCTATTGAAAGGAAGCTTCCGAGCATCTTAAAAGACTTCCGAGCCTCTTTAAAAAAGGTTCCCGAGCCTCTTAAAAAGAGGCTTCCGAGCCTCTTTTGAAAGGAGGCTTCTGATCCTCTTGAAAGGAGGCTTCCGAACCTTTTGAAAGGAGGCTTCCGAGCCTTTGGAAAGGAGGTTTCCAAGCCTCTTAAAAGAAGGTTTTTGAGCCTCTCGAAAGATAACTTCTAAGCCTCCTGAAATGAGGTTTCAAAGCCTCTTGAAAAGAGGTCTCCGTACCTCCTTACAAAAAGCTTTTTGAGCCTCCTCAAAGAAGGTGTTTCGTCCAGGGTGGGACGACCCTACGTTGTATTGTTTGTCTCAGGACCAATCGTTGGCTTGGGCAAGTGTTTAAGAAAGAAAATTGTGGCCTGAATTGAGTGTTTCCCGCTGATACTACCCGGGTGGGATTTATTGTTCGCAGTGGCTAGTGATTGTTCGACCCAGTGCACAGTGTTTTATTTCGTCGTTTTGACGATCAAAATACAAAAACAATGGTGGAATTGTTCGGGCTGAATTTGTTGTGTTCTTTTTCCTAGCCACCATTGTTGGTAGGTTCCGGAGTGTGTTTATTTAATCTCTGAAAGTTTTAGCAATATCCACTTTCAATAAATTTTTGTGTTTGCATTTTTTTTGTGTTCAATCTTTAAGAGGCGAACCTTTGATGCTCTAAGCAAAATATAAAAAACTGGACATAATGGAGTGGCAGCTATGGGCGATCTATCAAGCTTTTTGCGAAACTCTTTCAATGTAATTCAGACCATGATCGAAAGCCGAAAGTAATTCAGACCATGGTGGTCAAAAAAGCCTAGAAAATTGATGCGTCATGAATCACCATCCCGACAAAATTGTGCCTCGCAGAGTGTTTATGATACCTTCTCATCCTTGTCATCCGGCAGCAACCTGTGAAAAATAGTTGGTATCTCCCAACTTCATGGCCCTCAACCCCGTGGCAATTCTGAACCAAATGTAGGAGTCAAAAATAAACACCGTCCAGTCCCCTCAACCTCATGATCGAAATCGTCGTCGCCTATTTTCCGCAGCAGCTTCGCCAGCTCGATAGGACGATCCGCGTCAGAACCTATCAACCAGGAAAGAGTGATAGTATGAAAAATGGCTCTCTATTCTCCACGTGCTACTGCTTTATGCTTCGCTTTGCCAATCATCGGCATCCACGAGAACCTGGTCCGCCAACATCAGCCAGCAGAACGCTCTGATGCGAAAAATGCAGCCTGACTAACGGACGATGAACGACGACGACGGAGTCGACTTCGAACTAAATCCGTCAATATTTCACACCTTAAAATGGTATCAAGTCGAACTTCACCGAACGAGACCGATGACGGTGATGATGAGGATGACGTGGAACAGGTAGCAGCGCGACCCGATAGGGAAAAAATCCTTCCAGCTTCTGGAAACGAGCTGGAAAACAGATTAAAAATATTCCACTCACATCGTCCGCACTCCATTGGGAGCGTTTAATATGGGATGGATTTTTTTTCTCTCGCCGGTGTTGTTTCCTGCTTCCACCCTACCGGACGGGATGCTGTAAACGAATCATCACTTCCCAAAGGATCGACCGCTTAGGTTAGAAGAAGTTGGTTTTTGCTGGCCCCCATCATCATCACCGTCACCTTGTTTGATTGAGCGGTGCTTCATCACCGATCATGCTTATGGGAGTGAGTTGCCATACGTACCTACTTATCGAAAAATGCACTCAGATGAAAGATCAATCAAATTATTGAATAATAATTGAAGATATTCGAATTTGAACTGTGAAAAAAGATTAAAGGCATTACTATTCAAAACAATTATAAGTCTTTATTAGCTGAAATATGCCACAATATAAGCGTAAAGTTTTTAATATTCGTCATCTAAACAACGATGCATCAATTCCCACAAACTCCTGCGTCATCCAGCTCTCGAATACCAAAACCACGTGAATAAAAACCGATGACTTGATATTGACATATTTTGATAGATTACCCACTGAACGCCCGGTAATGAGAATAAGCGTTTAAAAAGTTTGCACTGGAAAAACACATCCATCCTCTTCTGCTCGATCTGGCAGTGGAATCAAGCGAGCGAACCCATCGTCGCGTCATCCAGTACCTATAGGTACGGAACCAAGTAGCGAGCGCAAGTCGTGGGCCATTCTATTCATTCGATGACGGTGATGGAAGACGAAGGAGAGTTCGATCCGCACACCGACCGCGACCGTTCCGATCGTCGTCATCGTCGCTGGATGTCGCACTAAGATAACGCGCCGTGCGGGCTGCATCAAAGGGGCGCGAATTTCTCGGGGAACTGTTGGACGTAGTAAGAGCGGCGCGGCGGGTGGGTAAAAGCTTTTAATAAATGCTCGGTGTGTGAGACAGCTTCCCCTCAGACGGTGGAGAGGGACGTATGTGCAAAAATCGCTTCCTCATTCGGTGAGGAAGAGGATCGAAACTCGCGAAACGGATGCACAACTCAGCAGGAAGAGCAAATGATGTAAGAGGATGAGACAGAATAGTCAATCAAATAAATTATCTACCATTTAGAGCAAGACTGGCGACAATGATGGAGCATCGTTGAGACGACCGGGTAGTTTTTAGGAGCGATGCACGTTGATGTAGACACCTATTTGTTAAATGTGATTGGCAGGAAAGCAATTAAAGCAAAAACTTAACTGTTTTTTGGAGATGACAAATGTGTTGATTATGCAAGCTGTTCAAAATTGTTTTTCATCCAACAAGTGAAAATATTAAAGAGGGCAATAAAAGACAACTGATCGGGAATCGCAATTGCTCCTTTGGAATGCATCGTAGTACGATTGCTGATTCTAGACATAATCTAATAGCTCCTATGTTCATCCCATCAAAAATACAGCAACGGAATAGAATTTGATTTGGTTTTCATTTTATTATCAGCAGAAAACACATATGTTGGCAAAAGCGACAAAAATAATAATGGAAATGGGCTCTCTTATGTAAAACAATAAGTAATGGTGCGGAGCGATTAATGTAAAAAACAAATAGGTTTGTTAATCTTTTTTAAATGATACAATTTAGGGACATTTCTTAGTCGAGCGTTAAAATTCGCGGTTGCAACACAAGGCCATGCTGAAGGTGTCTGATTTATATTTCCAGTCTAATTTGTGGGCCTGTCTTGGTACAGTGATCACCACGTCAGTCACGTCACTATCCAAGCCGTTCCTGGGTGGACGTTAGGCATAATAACAGCGATTTCAACAATGCTTGTTCTCTCATATGCTAATCTTCAGTTTCTATTCATTTCACACTTGCCGCTCGCTTGTTGTGTCAATCGAATCTGTATCTTCATTACTTTCATCTACTCCCTTTCGCTTTGAGTAGTATAATTATAACCGAAAAAAAGCCAATAAATTAACTTCGATAGTGTTTTATTTGTATGGGAAAACCCCCCTCCCCTTCCCCTCCTTCTAGAGCGGAGAGGGTCTTGGACCATAACAGAAACATTTCTTGTCTTTAAAAACCTCCAAAAGGCACATTTGGTTGATTAGTTCCTGAGTTATGCAGAAATTGGTGTTTTATTTGTCAGACCGCATTGTGCTTTCGTGCTGTGCGGTCTATTTACGTTTGGGGGAAAACCTCTTAGAAGGTCACGTCTCCACGCTCAGCAATAAGCATTAATAAAACCCTGATTAATCCACCTAGCGGTGTTAGAGCCTTTCTCGTGCAAAAAAATACTAAAAAATATGAGTGAGTGCTTTTTAGCGTGTTTTGTGCATAGAAAATAGTATTTTGGCCATAACTTCTGATCCCATAGTACATTCTGGCAAATTTGAAAATGGGTCAGGATTCTCAGTCGAATGGAACTTGTTGCGAGTAATTCGGTCAATGCTAAGTTCCAAAAAGGGTGTCTACAAAATTTTGTACACACACACACACTTTAGGGCACTTTGGGGCAGCAGGGACTTTGTCCAAGGGCTTGACGACCCCTCCCCATGGCCACTGCGAGTTAGACCGGGACCATCGTCCCTAACCCCTAATCCCAAGGCGTCAAGCGACCCGTGCCGAGGGGATGCATGGCCAGGGGGGTGAAATAATAAGCTAGGCCTTTAACGGAGCCTGTGAGGTACCTGAGCACCCTCTACAGTAATTGTCCCTTACCGCGTCATGCTGGGCTCTGGCGTGGTGGACCTCTTTTCCCGAGCAACTCGTGGGACCAAAATGGAAAACCAAGGTAATTCTTCAACTAGTGGTAGTAGTGTAGGCGATAACCCCTTCGCAAGAGGTGGGTTGTTCAGGTCTCCGCCTAGGAGGCCAGAGGCAATGGGTCACTTTACGTTCCTCTCGGCTAAAAAAACGCCGGTAGAGGTTATTGACGGCCCATGGCTTGTGGAGGCGATGAACCGCAAACGCGATGGGCTTTCGGCCTTCGAGGTAGCTATTGAACAGCTGGACGCCATCATCGACTTTGCGTCATCGAAGCATAATATCAGTAAGGACCTCAAGAGGAGCTTGCAGAAACTTCGAAAGTCGATGCTGGATGCCAAGCTGGAGAGGGCGGTCGGGACAGCCAAGTGTAAACCCGTGAAATCGGTGGAGTCGAGATCTACCCAGACTGAAGCCCAAGGATTCGCGAACTCGGGCAAGGTCGAATCGACCGAAGGCGTGCCAGCGAAGACGGTGGTACCAAAGTCTACCCAGACTGAGGCTCAAGTATTTGCGGGTACGTCGGGGGTGAATGCTCCAACGGAGCAGACACAAAAACGTCGAGACAGTTTCCAGGGGATGAGCTCCCTGGGGGCCGCTCCAAAACGCGGAGGGTTACTACCCCGAACAAGGGTAGTGGGGCTGGGAAGCTGAACCCCGGCCAGGTACCTCCAAAACCGGGGGAGGAAGGACCTGAAAAGGTCCGTCCACCCAGGAAAGACGGTGGTAAGGGGTTACGGCAGGCTGAGAGTTCTCAGCCGAACCAGACCAGGGAAATAGAGGGGGATGACGCCTCCTGGACCCTGGTGAAGAACAAGAGGAAACCGAAGACGCCAAGGGCCGAAAAGAAGGCCCAGGCGAATGAGGGTAGCAAGAAGTCTAGGGTAGGCGCCAATCGCTCCAGGGGCGATGCCCTAGTCATCACGGCGGACGAGGCTAAGTACTCGGACGTCTTGAAGGCGATGAGGAGTGACGTCAAGCTCGGTGAACTTGGCGCCGACGTACGTCGAATAAGACGTACCCGGATGGGCGAGATGATCCTCGAGCTGAAGCGGGGCGTCTCGCAAAAGGGCGCCGCCTACAAGAAGTTGGCGGAGGAAGTCCTAGGCGAGACGGTCAAGGTGAGGGCACTCACGACGGAGGTGAATCTAAGGGTTAAAGACCTGGACGAGATCACCGATGCCGAAGAGCTCGTCACGGCACTGCGGCGACAGTGTGAAGTGGAGACGCCCACCACAGCCGTTCGGCTACGGAAAGGTCCGGCAGGGACGCAGGTAGCATTGGTTCGGCTATCTGCAGCGGACGCTTCCAAGGTAGTCAAGGTGGGATGGTCGGTATGCCCTGCGGGCATATACGAGCAACCCGAAGTTTGCTTCAACTGCCTGGAACCGGGGCACAAGCAATGGAATTGCAAAGGCCCTGACAGAAGCAATCTCTGCCGACGCTGCGGATTGGAGGGACATAATGCACAATGCTGCACGAACCCTCCCAATTGTTTGATTTGTTCCAGCAAAGCTGTGAACAGCAAGTACCCCATGTACCCCCGGCGTTTAAGCGTGCTGCAAAATCACAGTACAGGTAACACAGCTGGCTTGCTCGGCCTCGCCCGAGTGTGCGAGGTGTGCGCAGGTTTAGAGGAAACGGCGGAACACGTGTTGTTCGTGTTCTCACGTTTTCGCGCAATGCGTAACCACATACTTGCCACATGTGGTCTGGACACTACCCCGGACAACCTAGTTCGGAGAATGTGTAAAGATGAAGTTTGCTGGAACGCTGTTTTATCGGCTATCGCCCAAATCGTCTCGGACCTACACAGAAGGTGGCGCGTGGACTCAAGGATGGCTAGTTCAGGCGCAAATAAGAGGTGGTCCAAGGGATCGGAGTCGGCTTTATGGGTCATTCCGGTGGTCATGCTTTGTGTTCGAACCTTTTATCGAACAAGTGGTCGCGCGAAGAACAACATGGTATCGTCGCTTTCGCGGCGTCGGTCAACCGGGCGGATTCCGAGCCCGAGGACGGAAAAGGGTCCTCTTCAAGGCTGGGGCAGGCGTAGGCACCGCGTCGGCAAGTCCCTCTGTGTGCTGGCGAATAGGCCCTATCGCAGAAAGGTCAATATGGGGTGCACGCACGGTCATGCACGCACGGCATGCACGGTCATCATTCTTGATACCAGTCGTGCAGAGGCGAAGCAGGCACGAAGTCGACCCTTCCCACCTTCCAAGGACATAGGGTGTGGTAAGGCCACCTGGAAAGCCGGCAACGCGCTGGCCCGATACCATGGTGTTCTTCTAAAAAAGCGAGTTACGATGTTCGGTGCTGCAAGGACACGCAGCTAACCTCGAGGGTGCGTTGTGCACTGGCCCCCCTTTGAAGCATTACTTTCTGGTTGTACCGAAGGGACTATGGGCTTGGCGGCAATGGAAACGGGTTAGCGGGTCGGGGATGTAGTCCTGCCTCCCTCGTTTGCTGTTGGAGGTGATCCCTAACCCCGCACTTCCTGGACAACCCAGGATGTCTGTTGAGCAGATTCCCCCTCCATTGCTTAGGAAGAAAAAAAATACATACATACACACAAACAGACATCACCTCAATTCGTTGAGCTGAGTCGATTGGTATATAACACTATGGGTCTCTGAGCCCTCTATATAGCCTTTACGTATACTTAGTATACGAGAAAGGCAAAACAAGAGGAAGGGTGAGTCACTTAATTCTCCACTTCCTTCCAATAAGCAAGATTTCAAGACGCGGAAAAAAAGGAAGCGGGGGGCTTCAGATGTTCCTTCTAACTCTAACATTGGAAATATTTCTTCTCCTAACGAACTGAGCAATTTGATTCATGACGAAATTGAGCAAATAGAATCTACCTCTAGCCCAGGTGATTCGATTTATGCGAAGAAACAAAGGATTCCGCCAATTGTGGTATCTGTTGCTGAGTTTACTGGCTTTAGGAATGAGATTTTGAGTAACCTTCAGCGGATCATAGGGGTATTTCTCAAGAATTTTATTAACAAAAGTGGACTAAATAATTTGAAAAGTTTGGAAAAGGCCTGCATTCTATTCCATGTCCGTGTTACTTGGGAACATTTCCGCAGGCCTGGGAGAAATTTCCAAAACCCCACTTAGTGCCGTAAGTGCCAGAAGTGGGGTCGCGGAACTAAACATTGCCACATGGATGCTAAATGCATGATTTGTGGTGGAACCTCTCACGCCAAGGACGCCTGTCCTGTGAGAGAATATTCCGATGTGCCAATTGTGAGGGCAATCATAAATACAATTTCTGCGAATGCCCTTCACGCAAAAAAGTTTTGGCTTCCCGTGCAAAATTGATGACGGGAAATTCCAATTGGATCCCAGATTCGCCGGGTAAACATATTTCAGACGCTCAAAATCCACAATCAATTGCCGGTCGAGCAATTGTTCATTTAGAAAATCAAAGTCGGAAACAGACATGCTATCTGAGTCGTCAGAACGAACGTTATTTTCCGTTGAAGAATGGGTATGAATAATCGTCGATAAATTTTCAGAAATTAAATTTTGCCTGCCTGCAGCGATGCTTGCATAGGTGGGCGTGTTTGAAAAATTAGTATTATGTGACGAACTGCTCGTTACTCGGTGAGAGGTAGGAGCAAAATTTGTTCGTTGATTGTGGTGGGTACGAATTGCTCGACCGGCAATTGATTGTGGATTTTGAGCGTCTGCAATATGTTTACCCGGCGAATCTGGGATCCAATTGGAATTTCCCGTCAACAATTTTGCTCTGAAACTATGATAATTTCCGGTTCATGTCTGAAAATTTCAAACAAATCGGTCAAAAATTTAATGAATTAGAGCAAAAACATCCCCAAAATGTTGATGCACAAAAGAGGTTGGGGATGCAAAGGTTAATGGATCTAAATATTTTTTTTGAAAATTTGAAATTGGAGTGCCCGCACTTTAAAGGGTAAGGAAGATGAATTATTCAACTCCCAATTAGTCCATAATGTGCACATTGCCATTATAATTGAAACATATTTAAAACCTGGTCTTTTCATCAAAAGAGATCCAAATTATTTTATTTACTGAAGTGGTCGTCTTGACAGCGCCTGTGGTGGGGCCATTGTCATTAATAGACATATCAAACATAAATTATATTCTTCGTTTTAAACCAAATTTTTCGAAACCTGAGAAATTTCTGTTGAAACAAATTTTGTACAATTCTCTTTTATTGCTGCCTACTTGCCTTTCCAGTGCAATGGGCAGCAAAGGAATTTGTTGAGAGCTGATCTTCAAATTCTAACTCGCAACAAATCCAAATTTTTCATAATTGATGACTTCAATGCCAAACACCGTTCATGGAATAATGCTCAAAGCAATTCCAATGGTAAAATTTTATTTGAAGATTGTTCTACGGGATATTATTCTATTGAATATCCCAATGGACCAACTTGTTTTTCTTCCAGTCGAAATCCTTCTACAATTGATTTAGTTTTAACGGATTCAAGTCAGCTGTGTGGCCAATTGGTAACTTATGCTGACTTTGACTCTGATCACCTTCCTGTGACGTTTGAAATATCACAAGAAGCCATTTATAATCCAATCAGCTCTACTTTTAATTATCATAGAGCTGATTGGGATTTATATAAAACGTATGTCGAAAGGAATTTTGATGTTGATATTCCTCCCGATACCAAAAGTGTTATTGATAATGCTCTCGTATCTTTGACAAATTTAATTGTCGAAGCCAAAGGCACTGCAATTCCTAAATGTGAAATTAAATTCAACTCCATTATTATTGACGACGACTTTCAGCTACTGATCCTTCTTAAAAATGGGAGGCGAAGGCAATACCAAAGAACTCGCGATCCTGCGTTGAAAGTCATTTGGCGAGATTTGCAAAATGAAATAAAAAAAGCCCAGATTAATCCACCTAGCGTTGGTGGTGCCTTTCTCGCATATAGTTAAGACACCAACCTTATACGGGGTTTATATGGTCCGATGTGCCATTTTCTTCATAACTTTTAAAAGCAATGACCGATCGTTATAAAATTCAATAGTTATTCAATTGTTCTCTGTCGAATGAAACTTGTTGCGAGAAAATCGGTTAAGGATTACTATGCGAAAAGTTGTCTAATGTTTTTTATAGCTTTTGTGCACACACATATACACGGACAGACAGACATGTGCTCAGCTCGTCGAGCTGATACTATGGGTCTCAGAGGCTTCTATAAAAAGTTCGTTTTCGGAGTGAAATGATAGCCTTTCGGTACAACTTAGTTGTAAGAGAAAGGCAAAAACGTTTCGTTATTCTGAGAAATACCAACTTTAAGAATAATGTCTCGAAGTTGGATCCCAGTTCGAAACCCTTTTGGAAATTAACGAAAATTCTAAAAAAAAAAACTCAGAAGCCACAATTAATTGCATACTAGGCTAGATGTACCAGTTGTGGCTATAGCACCAGTTGTCGCACTAGTGCTTTATATGCCAAATAACAAATCATATCACCGCAAACCAAGTTCATATCGATAAAGCATATTCATATCATACGATGAAACCTTTGATATCCTCCAAAACAAGCAAAGCATAATTGTAAAAAATGATTTTGCTTAATTTTTGACGTCCTTTGCACCAGTTGTGGCACTAGTGGTCCCTATTTGGCCAATCCCATAAGAAAACAATGGGATTTGCCAAATACGGAACCAAAATGAAGAATAGTGCCACAACTGGTGCATGCGTTCTTATTATGGATTAATCAATTTTGATGATTATAACAAATTTTATTGTGGATTTCACAGCTGTTCTAAGAAGCAGGAAGTAAAACCTTTCGCTTGATATATAAAGTCCACCCTCATGCCTTTTATTTATTTTTTAAAAAATAGTTGTTCTTATGTATGGCGACAATTGGTACACCCACCCTATTCGGCAACTCGGCCGTACGAAAACCATTTTTTCAATTTGTCTTGTTGTGTAGGGGTTATCACGCCTATCTAGAGAGTAGGAGGTTGAGGGTTCCAGTTCCTCCAAGATACGTGGATTCTTTTTCGCAAATTTCATATCAATTTATCCATTTCGAAACATGTGCTGTGCATATGCACAGTCAAGATATTTAACAAAAAAATGGTTTTCGAACGGCCGATTTACCGAATAATATACAATTAATTATTAATAAATAGATATAAAATTTCCACAAATAATGCAAAATTTCTATAAATAATTGACAATTTTCCACAAAATAAAAATAAATTATCAATACAAGCAAAAATTGCAATTATAAAAGAGAATTTTTCATAACAAAATATAAATGTTCCCCGGACAAAATACAAAATTTCCATGAATTAATCAATATTAGCAGTGAACACAGGAAAGCAGGAAAGTGTTGCGTACCATCTATGGTGGGGTGCAGATGGCGGACGGTACGTGGTGGAGGCGAATGAACCACGAGTTGCATCAGCTGTTGGGAGAACCATCCATCGTTCACACCGCGAAAATAGGAAGACTGCGGTGGGCCGGGCACGTAGCTAGAATGTCGGACAGTGATCCGGTGAAAATGGTTCTCGACAATGATCCGACAGGAACAAGAAGGCGAGGTGCACAGCGGGCAAGGTGGATCGATCAGGTGGAGGACGATTTGCGGACCCTCCGCAGACTGCGTGGTTGGCGAAGTGCAGCCATGGACTGAGCTGAATGGAGAACACTTTTATGTGTAGCACAGGCCACTCCGGCCTTAGTCTGATAATAAATAAAAGCCGTGAACAATTACGGGCCGTTCGAACAAAGAGGTCGGTAACTTTGACCTCCTCGCAGGTCCAAAATCGGGCTACTAATTCTTCTGGGCCTTCTGAAGCCGACACGTTGCAGCTTTTATTCAGCGATGATCCTCCACAAATGACCCAACCGAAAACGGATTTATTAAGGGCCGGCAGTCGCTCTTCTAACGAAATCTGACGCCCGCTTTGAAGCGGCCTCTAGCTGCCGCCTAACGTAACTGAATGATAACTCAATTCCATGGATCTTGACGTCCACCTTGCTGTGCCTGACTTTCATCCGTTGACTGAGTCTTTCTGTCACGAAGTTACTCTCCGATCCTAGAAAAGTGCGAGCTGGATAGCGATGACAACTGTTGCCACGACAGCAGTCGCCAGCAGTACATTTGCCTGTCGAGTTGATCCATCCAACAGTGTCAGCAGTTGGACACTTGGGCATCTGGTATATTAGGATTAACAGCTAACGAAGTGCCTTATTCTTCTGTTGAAGGTGATTGTGTTCGATGCGAAAAATTAAGCATGAATACACAAGGAAACAAAATGAAGAAATCTCGAATTTGTGAGAAAATCTTATTCTGAAAGTGCTTCAATTTTTGACCAATTGATGTTTAGATTGCCCTAACATTATGTAACGGTTTGCGTCACGAGGTCAAAATGTTATAATAACAAGTCCACTTATGCGCCAAGCAAGCAGGGAAATTTGCTTGCATGTGGACCTGCGAGGGTACTCTCGGTGAGACTCCTCAGAACGAGTCTATTCTTTTAAACCGAATCCCGACCAAATGTATTGCAATTGACCCGTTAATCCTCACTACCGCAATAACCAATTAAGACACGAGAGACTAAATGCAGAACACGCACAGAATCGTTTAGTCAAGCCCCCTTCCTCTTAGCATGGCATAGGTTGGGGCCTCTTGTGCTTCAAGCGATCAACCAGTTAATTAAGTTTTAATATTTTTGTATTTTTACAATTCTTATTTTTCTTCACGCGTGATCTCCGAACTACATCTAATGCATCCTCTTCCCTTAATTAAATGTTCTTCTTCTTTGGCACTTATTCTTGCGATCATTACCCTACTTATGTCTATCTGACCTATTTTGGGCCTCCAGTGGCCGGGTGATGTCCATTAGGCACCGGTACTGTTAAACCAGTTAACAGCGGTGGTGTACTGGTTCGCCACCAGCACGGTCGTTGGAAGGCACCGGAGTTGAGAGCGACCGTACAGAGTGAGGATGGCGGTTCTTACTCTCCCATGAAAAGCTGGCAGACGCTCTGGGAAGTGTGCACAGCAGTTGGGTGAACCAGAGAGCCGACGACGATGCCAGAGTCGGGTTGTAGCAAATCCACTTGATGATTGTCGGTCTGCTTTTAGGGGCCGTATACTTATTACGTAAGCAATTTTTCTGGGTTTTTCGACCCCCCTCCCCCCGTGTAAGATTTTTTCCATACAAAAGATATTTTATTTATATGGTGTGTAAGATATTGACAGACCATCCCCCCCTTCCCCCATAAGTGCTTACGTAATATGTGTACGGCCCCTTACGTAGCAGTGGCTTGTACCGTGCATGCATGCAAATTTGTCCTCTCTCGGAGATTCCCTTCAAAGCCAGTAGAGGGGTGGATACCCTCCGTCTTGGCCCTAGAGTGCGCGAGGGTCGGATGCTGGCTCGACGACGAGGGCGGGCCTACAAGCCGCCGGGCTTCGGATCTGTCCCTAGGAATAGCTTGGCTAGTCGTTATCCCCTACACTGACACCTTCACTTGAAGGAATGTTGTGTCCTTCAAAGAGAGAAACATAAGAATCGTCGTATTACAACTGTGGCTCTGGTTTGAGGGTTAATTCGCTTTTAGGTCATAAAACAGAATTACCTTTGGCTTCGAGGGAATGATGCACGAGCTGCCTGAGCGGCTCAATTTTTCTAGTGTTGGTTCACAATTTGTTTTCTTTTTTTTTTCTTTTTATCTCGTTTCTAAAAAATAATTTGTTAATTCTAGGTACGAGCAAGATCATTTTCCAACTCACTTCGTTAAAACCACACTATAGCACAAGGGCCAATTGAAAAAGATTATTTCGCTTATAATTTGGATCTAGAATTAGGCAGATACAAGATGTCAAGATACAATTAAGTGGTGGAATTCAATGGGATTGTATAAACTCGTTCTATGACAGGTGAAAACATTCCACTAAAAAGCTCAAAATAATTTTCTTATCTAGAATTAGGGTTAAATAGCATTTTAGTTTCACAGGAATATTCATTGAATTTTCACTATCTCACTTAAGATAAATTCGGTTCTTCCACTAGGCGATCTTTGTTGTCCACTTCTAGGCTTTACACTGTCTAGCTTGCCAATCAAAGATAGAATTGAGCTTGACCAAACATGGAGCTAAACCGACGCTATCTTTTTGCCACAATCTATTGTTTTCGAGATTAACGCTCATCAGTTGATTTAACAACTGATGAGCGTTAATGGTGATGAGGAATAAATAAGCCATTGCCATACATAATTCATTCAAATGTAAAGTACTCTCTTTACAAAACAGAGGCGCTCGTACTACTGAAAAGATATGGAATAACCCTTGCGTGTCTCTTGCGAAAATTTCATATTTGCTTGCATGGTGTAAGTAAATGAAATTATTATGAAACTATGAGCAAGTGTTTCCTGCAACCACGTTACAATTAGACCAAAAAATTACGCTCAGAAAGTTGACTCATTTGGATCAAAGAAAACAATATGGTTTCGAATTTTAAAGATGAGTAGTTCTATTTAGTACAACAATGTTTCTTAAAATAAATATACACAAGGATAATCAACATCACATATCTTTTTCGTCATACATTCCCACGTATATTTTACCCGATAATCGTTTAGATCGTCGGGTCTTCCGTGGCGGGCCTTCCAAGCAGTCGCTAGCTCTCCTCTTCGGAGCTTTCCTCCTAGCAGATTTCAGATTAGTCTTTTTTGCTGACGTTTCCACATTGAGACTTTCCAGCGCTTCCAAATCAATAACAAGCTGGTCATCATCGTCTTCTTCGTTGCACAATTCCAAGTGGTCGCTGCATTCGCTGCTGGCTGTGCTGAGAAGCTCCTCGTCATCGCTGGACGCTGAATGAACGAATATTTTGTACAGTTTTACGTCCGATCGGAGAAATTCCGATAGGGTAGGAATGCAGCACGGCTCGGGTTGTTCCATTATTCACTGTTTCACTGGTTTAGGATTACACGATGTTGTTGGATTTTTTACGACTGATGATGAATTTGTTCACGTCGGAAGCATTTTATAATCAACAGGTATGAACTAACAGATGTTTGGCACAAGTTACCCATGAGAAGCTGTATGACGAATACAACAATTAAAATTCTAGAAGACAGCCATGTGATGTACGTACCTGCTGCTCTTGTATTTTATTTTTTACCTCTTGATCAGAAATATCGTACAAAAGAATTCTACCTGCGCCAACATTGACAAAAGTAATTTATCTTGGCAATCCTTCACACCTGAAATTATAAAAGAAAAAAATACAATTGATTTCTCAACACGTCTATGCCTTATGCGACTTTTTGGCGTATGTGATTATAATCACGTATATGCACGACTGATTATAACTATTATAATATATGCACGCCTGATTCTTCTTCTTCTTCTTCTTATTGGCATTACATCCCCACAATGGGACAGAGCCGCCTCGCAGCTTAGTGTTCATTAAGCACTTCCACAGTTATTAACTGCGAGGTTTCTAAGCCAGGTTACCATTTTTGCATTCGTATATCATGAGGCTAACACGATGATTACTTTTATGCCCAGGGAAGTCGAGACAATTTCCAAATCGAAAATTGCCTAGACCGGCACCGGGAATCGAACCCAGCCACCCTCAGCATGGTCTTGCTTTGTAGCCGCGCGTCTTACCGCACGGCTAAGGAGGGCCCCACGCCTGATTATAACTATCTAATCATCCGATACATATCTACAATAGCACAATCTGAATGCTGGAAGCTGAAGCTTCAGTATTAAGAACCATGATGAATTAATGTCAGTACCATGATGCGACCATTATCAATAAGATGAAGGTACATCAGACACTATATCACTATCGAATCTGAATGCTATTTTGCTAATCAAATTTTAAAAGTAGACAAATAAATATTAGATTGCCAGTGGCTGCCATGATATTACGGCAAATGTGACATACATGTTATGATCCTTCATGTGTCTTTTTTATTAAATTATTTGTCTGGTTATTTCATTTAATTAAAATTATTATAAAAACAAAAATATACAACCGCCTTGTCAATTAACGAAAGATCTAGTCAGACGCTTAAGTCTGTGCCTGATCCTTCTAACATGTACGACTTTCTTGACCAATCGATTGTATGAATCTTTTCCCTAGTGTTGATATGCAACGAGTGCTGAGTTCGTTACGAAAGACAAGCTCGAGGCAATACACTGACCCCACAATCATGGGTCACACACTAATATGAGCCATTTCCATTTAACCAACATGCTAATTGGAGTGACTAATTATTGTTACAAAGAGACCCATATAAGTGGGGTCAGTATACCACCACTGACTATTTTCAATGCCCATTGTTAATAGATCGAGTGAGACCTAATCGAATATAACGACAGGCTTCACCGTTGTGAGCGAGCTTTTGGTCAAGTACATGAACAAGGAAGGCATACCATTCGACTGTCATGAAGCTAACGAGAGGAGTGATGCACTTGCTTCATCAACATTTGTCTCGTGCTTCTAATAGGTAGATAACATGTTTTTGATAAACGACTACCTCAATCGGGGTAAGAATATTATATCAATGTAGAGAACAATTGTGCAGGTATACCCAAAAGATTTCAAGAAATATAGACGGGTAGCTAAATGACCAATGAATCGTCCATGTATGTTTTTAAATGATTTGTTTTCTCCTTATTGGCTGTCTGTCTTCTTTTGTTAAGACGAATTCAATGTTTATTTCCTTAAACCGAAAAAAAAAACAAACATTACTAATTATTTTTGGTGTGGAATTCATCTCTCTTAAAGTGTGGCAAAGGGTATGCAATAAGCATATGTAGTATTTCGAAAAAAAAAATCGTTTCAGGTGGTTCGAAACGAAATTCCGCGGAATTCGAACATGGCGAAATCTGATTTCTTGATTTCGTTTCGTAAAATACAAAAATTTCGCAAGAAAAAACGAGCTTCTAACGAAATTTAACGGAATTCTGCGAAATATCGAAACAAATTTAAACTTAAGCCATACTTTATATTATCAAAAATTTTGGCTGCGTCGCTGAACTAATTCATAAACTTTATGTTATACACATTTTTCTTTTACGATTACTTCTTCTTTTTCAATGACTTTACATTCCAACTGGAACTTGGCCTGCTATTAGCTTTTCTTCTTCTTATTGGCATTACATCCCCACACTGGGACAGAGCCGCCTCGCAGCTAAGTGTTCATTAAGCACTTCCACAGTTATTAACTGCGAGGTTTCTAAGCCAAGTTACCATTTTTGCATTCGTATATCATGAGGCTAGCACGATGATACTTTTATGCCCAGGGAAGTCGAGACAATTTCCAATCCGAAAATTGCCTAGACCGTCACCGGGAATCGAACCCAGCCACCCTCAGCATGGTCTTGCTTTGTGGCCGCGCGACTTACCGCACGGCTAAGGAGGGCCCCCTGCTATTAGCACTCCCTCAGATATTAATTGAAAGTTTTCTATGACCGCCATTGCATGAGTATTAAATAAGTATCTTGTGTGGCAAGTACAAAGGATACACTATGCCCAGTGCGACGATCCAACCCGAAACAAACCAGACCGAGAATCGAACTCACCATCTCCGGATTGGAAATCCTACGCCTTTGCTCGCGCAAGACTACTTGAGACGCTTACTACATAATCCCATTCAGAGTCGACAAATACGTATTTAGTTTTCATCTATAAAACGTCTTCAGTATTTCAGTATCTATCAGAAAACGAAAAATACCTTTAACTATTCTATCCTGAGTGAAGAACTTTAAATTTAAAAATTCACATTTATGTTTATGTTTATAAATAAAGAGTAGAAAAAAAATCTATTTTGATAAGAAAATTATTTTGAGCTTTTTAGTGGAATGTCTTCACTTGTCATAAGACGAGTTTATACAATCCCATTGAATTCCACCACTTAATTGTATCTTGACAGATACGTATTTCGACCTCAACAGTAAGGCCGTCTTCAGTGTCTCGACTTAAGTCGAGTCAAGTACGAGACACTGAAGACGGCCTTACTGTTGAGGTCGAAATACGTATCTGTCAATATACAATTAAGTGGTGGAATTCAATGGGATTGTATAAACTCGTCTTATGACAAGGGATAAACATCTATCCTATTTGTGTAAATGTAATCAGATATGAATCAGATCAGTATAACTTTGTCAAAGAGGCAAAGCCGTGGCGTGGATTCCAAGGGCCCTTGTGAAGTCTTTTTTGAGCGCCTCTTTCTTATTAAAGACCAAGTTCTGCACCTCCGCTTAGGCATCAAACATGGGTAAGCACAGGTAAGTACCGCTTAAGAGTTAAGAAGGCCCCAAGGGATAACTTGACTGCAAGCACGTGGCCGGCATCGTTATTGGTCATGAATTGGAAACTCCGAAGCAAATACAATAATACTAGAGTGCTTTGAAAATAGGTCGTATGTGCAAAAGAGAGTCTCTCTTTCGATTATTACGAAACTATACAACAGTTTACTTCGAATTTCTTGGCAGGCATAAAAAGACAATAGCTTTGTCTATCATGCTGAAGTGGAAATGTAGCAAAACATGCCAAACTAGCCGATATATTAGCGAAAGAGAGCGTGATCAAAGAGAATCTCTCTTTTGCACATACGACCTATTCTCAAAGCAATCTAGAATAAAGCTTGATCCACGTAGTATTTGGCCATTTCTTTCCAATTACTGCGGTGCATCTGGTAGCCGTACCGAGGAGTAAAATACATCACATCTTTGCGGAGGGTTTGTTTAATTTATGGTGAAAGTTTTATCAGTATTGATGCTCACGTTCAAAAGTTATCAAAAAATGGAAAGCGAGAGATGGGAACAAATTTTGTACACTCACGTTGGAAATCCAACATGGTCAGGAGGAATGATTTCAAAGTATCTAAAATTACCGAAATTGACTGTAAATACTGCCAGACAACCGTGGAAGGAGAACATTGTTCGTGGTAGTAACCTTTCGCGTTTTGGAGCAGCCCCCATGGAGCTCATCCCCTGGAGACTGTCTCCTTCGTTTTTGTGTCTGCTCCGTTGGAGCAGTCACCCCCGACGTACCCGCGAATACTTGAGCCTCAGTCTGGGTAGACTTTGGTACCACCGTCTTCGCTGGGACGCCCTCGGTCGATTCGACCTTGCTCGAGTCCGCTAATCCTTGGGCCTCAGTCTGGGTACACCTCGACTCCGCGGATTTCACGGGTGTTCACTTGGCCGTCCCGACCGCCCTCTCCAGCTTGGCGTCCAACATCGACTTTCGAAGTTTCAGCAAACTCCTCTTGAGGTCCTTACTGATATTATGCTTCGATGACGCAAAGTCGATGATGGCGTCCAGCTGTTCCGTCGCCACCTCGAAGGCTGAAAGCCCATCGCCCCCACAAGCCATGGGCCGTCCATAACCTCTACTGGCGTAGCCGGGGAGAAGTTTAAGTGACCCACGCTGGCGCTGCGCATCGAGCTGCCGACTATTGCCTCTGACCTGCTGGGTTAGAACAACCCACCTCTTGCGAAGGGGTTGTCGCCTACACTAATTGAAGAATTGACTTGGTTTTCCATTTTGGTCCTACGAGTTGCTCGGGAAAAGAGGTCCACCCGTTAAAGACCTGGCTCATTATTTCACCCCCCCCCCCTGGCCATGCATCCCCTCGGCACGGGTCGCTTAACGCCTTGGGATTAGGGGTTAGGGACGATGGTGCCCAGGCTGCACTACCAGCTAAGTACTAAACCCTTAGCTGGCGGTCGATTGTCATCGGAAGACCCGTGGAAGCGTGAGTTTGGAACTTGGGAGGACCAGAGCTGTGTAGGTCGCTCTCCCCAGACGTCAACACACCATTTCGCATCCTAATGTGTGTATGTGTGTGTATGTGCGTGCGCAAAATTTTTTTTTGTCTTTATTATCGAGACTTTCAGCCCGAGGCTGGCTCGTCTCGTAACCGCAAAATAATCTCCTAATATATAAAATATATAAAATAATCCTTAACCGATTTGCTCGCAACAAGTTGCATTCGACGCGGAATCTAGTCCCACTTAATTTCGTATTGTAAATTGGCCCAATAGGACTATGGGCTTCGAAATTTTGACCAAAATATATTTTTTTACAAGAAAAATTCTCACTCTCTTTTTAGGCACTTACTCTTAGCCGATTTACTCGCATTCAACGCAGAATCTTGTCCCATTGTTTCGTATTGAAAATTTAACAGATTGGACTATGAATTTCGAAGTTATGGCCAAAATTCGGACTCATTTTTCAGGCACTTCTTTTTAACGGATTTGTTCGTAACAAGTTGCATTCGGCGCGGAATATTGTCCCATTGATTCGTATTGAAAATTGGCGGAATCGGACTATGGGATTCGGAGTTATGGCCAACATACATTTTGTTCACAAAAAAAATCTCACTCATTTTTACACTTACGCTTACCCTCCGCCGATTCGCTCGCAACAAGTTACATTCGATGAAGTATCCTGTCCCATTGTTTCCTATTGCAAATTGGCCGAATCGAACTATGGGCTCAGTAGTTTTAGCCAAAATTCTTTTTTACATACCAAAAGTGCTTAGAAATTACTCACTCGAAAAAAAAACTAGAAAGGCACCATCACCGGTGGCTTAATCTGTTTTTTTTTAAACAGCTCTCTTTCTCTTTTCTGCGTTATTTTATTTACTTCCAGGATAATTTAGGAATTGCATACCTAGCTCTCATAAAGTTACTTTTCAGTTTAGGATACCTCTCGCTCCAAATTAGTTCCACAGAGACCTCTCGCTCTGGTTTATTGGGTCGTAGACATTTTCGCTCCAGCAATCTTGCATTGCACAGAGTCCAGAGTTCGTATTGGAGACCGAATTATTTTAGGTAACAGAGACCTTTCGCCCTGGATATCTCTGGCTAGCTATTTTCTTTTTCAAGTAATCGACAAATGCATCAGTTCGAATTCCAGTACTTGACGTTTTATTGGGCATCACTTTCCTGACGCATACAGTTCTTCTATTCATTTGAGTACCAAAATCGGGGAAAACATTGATCATCGGGGTAACATTGATCAGTTTCACCACTTTCAAGAAATGAATAAAATATTATTTCCTGTTGTCACAATTACTTATTGTGAGTTAGGTATCTTAATCCTGACTAAATTTGCTGCTGAATGAGATAAACTTTGGATGAATTTCCGTTTATTTTTCAAATTTGATTTGCCAAAATTTGAACAAATCAACATTAATATTTGAACAAGCAAGCTGCCAAAAAAAGCACTCAAAACAAGTATAATAACAAAAACCCAACTTAATTCACCGAGTAGTGATACTGCATTTCTCGCAGTTAGCCAAGACACCAACCATATACGGGGCTAATACAGTTTGAAGAACCATTTTCTTGATAACTTCTAAGCGCAACGGACGATTATTATAAAATTCAATAGTGATCAACTAGGACTTGCCCTCTGTCGAATGCAACTTGTTGCGAGAAAATCGGTTAAAGATTACTACATGTGTATATATGATGTATATAAAAAGTTGTCTAATGTTTTTCTTAGCTTTTGTGCACACACATACACACGGACAGACAGACATGTGCTCAGTTCCTTGTGCTGAGTCGATTGGTATATAGCACTATAGGTCTCCGAGACTTATATAAAAAGTTCGTATTCGGAGTGAAATGATAGCCTTTCGCTTCAACTTTGTTGTACGAGAAAGGCAAAAAATTAAGCTCGTACCTATAGTTATGTGATAAGCGATCTTATTTTCTTAGTTAATCCATAGTTTTTGTTTCGAAATTTTGCTATACATTGTTGAAAAACCAGATAATTCCACTAGCGGTCATGATGTTTTTCTCGAAATAATCCATGCACATCGCTTCAGCGTAAGAGATGCCTTTTACCACAGACAAACAGACGTAACACTGATGAAATTCCCGTCGTCCATGCGTTGAACGGTCGTTTTAAATTAAAATAATTACTCATTTCACACCTAGAGGCGCGCGCATCGTTTACCGTTGGATTTTACATCTCACACTAGCGCCTTCTGTTGACATTGTCGTACTAAATAACATATCATGCAACATGCACGCGAGATGGTAATAAAGTAACTGGGGGATGTTTTTTTTTAGAAAATTGTTCTACCTATTACGTCTGTTTGTCTGTGCTTATACCACAGAGAACAGACTTTGAAGCTGCACTCGCTATGTTGTGATAACTTTTTACTGTTCTTTTTGAAATAACTTTGGAATGTCGCCGTTATCCCGTGCATAATCAGCGCTAGCGTCATCAAAAATGCCACTGTGCGCTAGTATGGTTATGCATGCAAGAGCATACCAGCGCCATCGTGTTGTCAAAATGAGATTGTGAGTTGCAATGTCGACGTCGATGGCGTTGAGGTTCGGTGTGTTAGTTTACACATGTTTTGCAAGAAATTTTGTTCGAGCTTCCATGTCTGTTCTCTGTGCTTATACGTTCTACATGTAGCAGTACTCGTTTTAAAAATATGAAAAAAGCTATGATTTCACTTACGGGGGAAATATTTACAAAACAATTAAAAAATTATCAATGTTCCCCCGGATTATGGTGCCTGTACACAGCAAAAAAAAAATTGTAATATTACAAAGGATTCGATGTACATCATCGCCGTCGTAAATCGCACGTATTATTACATCTGTTTTGTATGACATTTTTTCCTCAAAATAAAGCGATGTAATCATTTTGCATCGTAATATGATTGACGTAATAACAAAAACGACGTAGAATCCAGCCAGCAGGAACCTCGTTCCGGGCCGGGCTAGGGATGTACAGGAATTTAGTACTGAAAAACGTTTTGGAGAAATGCTATACTTTATTTTATTTCTGATTTTTTTACGTAAATACAAAATACAATAATTAAAAATTATTTTCCATACAATTAGGGAAATTATTGAATTCAGGAATGCTTGATTTCTTATGTTTCGGGTTTTTGATATTTATGAAAACATTCTAGGATAAAATCATGGATTTTAGGTTTGTTAGGATTTTTAATTTTTAGATTTTTGGATTTTTAGATTTCAGATTTTTAGATTTATTGATTTTTTAGAAATTACATTTTTAGATTTTCAGATTCTTGGATATTTAGATATTAGGATATTTGGATTTTTAGATTTTCAGATTTGCAGATTATCGGATTTTAAGATTTTTAGATCTTAAGATTCTTAAATTTTTAGATTTTTAGTTTTTGGATTCTTAGATTTTGAGACTTTTCAATTTTAGATTTTTAAATCTTTTAATTTTTAGATTTTTAAATTTCTAGATTTTTAGATTTTTATATTTTCAAATTTTTAGATTTTTAGATTTTTAGATTTTATGATTTTTAGATTTTTAGGTTTTTAGATTCTTAGATTCTTAGATTTTTAGAGTTTTAGATTTTTAAAGTTGAGGATTTTTATATGTTTGTGATTTTGAAATATTAAGATTTTAAGAGTTTTACATTTTTAGATTTTGAAATTTCTAGATTTGAGGATTTTAAATTAAAAAATATTAAAATTTTTATATTTTTAGATTTTTAGATCTCAAGGTTTTAATATTCATACATTTTTAGATTTTAATTTTTTTAGATTTTTATACTTTGAGATTTTAAGAATTATAGATTTTAATTTTTTAATTTCTTACACGCCCGTTTCAAATCACTCAGTCTCTGAGTGATTTGAAACGGGCGTGTAGATTTTAGAAGATAGAAGTATAAAAATCTAAAAACCTAAAAATCTAAAATTCCAAAAATTTAAAAATCTAAAAATTAAAAAATTAAAAAATCTAAAAATCTAAAAATTTAAAAATCTAAAAATTAAAAAATTTAAAAATCTAAAAATCTTTGAATCTAGAAATCTAAAAATTTAAAATTTGAATATTTTACAATCTAATAATCTAAAAATCTTAAAATTTAAAAATCTAAAAATTTAAAAATCTAAAAATCTAAAAATCTAAGAATCTTAAAATCTAAAAATCTGAAAATCCAAAAATCTAAAAATTTGAATATCTTAAAATCTAATATTCCAAAAATCTTAAAAAATCTTAAAATCTAATATAAATTTAAAATCTAAATCTAAATATTTAAAAATCTATAATCCTTAAAATCTTACAATCCAAAAATCTAAAAATCTAAAAATTCTAAAATCTAGAAAATTTATAAATTTATAAACCAAAAAATTTAAAAATCTAAGAAATTAAAAATCCAAGAATCTAAAAACCTAAAAATTTAAAATTCTTGAGATCTAAAAATATAAAAATCTTAAAACCTAAAAATCTAAAAATACAAAAAAAATAAATCGAAGAATATATATATATATATATATATATATATATATATATATATATATATATATATATATTTATATTTAGAAATTTAATATAAGAAATTAAAAATCTAATTAAATTGTTCATTATTTAAATTAATTTTTTTCTTAAATCAAATTATATCTAAAAACGAGGGGTGCGCCACTCCCACGATGAGCCGTAGATGAAGCTTCCTTGGCACAAAGATTTTAGCGATTGGAATGATTTTCTTTGCGATGAAACTTTTCACCTGCGATTAGCGCGATTAATCGCGATGAAAGCGCAATAATGATGCGATAAACGCGTTGACGAAACTGCTCGAAAATTTTGACTGTCAAAAATGATGACATTTCTTGCTGTCCGATATTCGATCAGTATATTTTCACAACAATTTCACTTTTCAATAACAATTTTACTCGAGTTGACGGAGTTTCGGGTCCTTCCGGTGTGTTCTCTGCTGCTTGTCTGCAGTTCCGCGTTTCGTTAGTCCCTTGTTTGGCTCTCTACGAAAAATGCAAGCTTCTGACAGTGTCCATGTTCCGGTGCGTTCTTCCCTGCTCGCCGTAGCGTTCCAATTGGATATTCGGTTCCATTTGGACAGAAGACCTAAGGTTATGAAAGTGTTTGTGTTCCGGATTTTAATCGAAGTGTTCACCACACTGATCACCCGCTTCGGCGTTCCAGTTGGTCACTTGGTTGGGCATCTATGATAGATCTGTGCAGAACCTTATACCAACACAGGCTGTTCAAGAAATTCTACCTAACACGACATCCGACATGGATAATCCGGAGGTAATGATTGTTGATTATGTTTCTCAAATGGATGATAATAAACAGTAATATAACCGAATATAACACCGGCAGACTATTTTTTAAAGAATATGGAAAGGTACACGGGGCCCTCCTTAGCCGTGCGGTAAGACGCGCGGCTACAAAGCAAGACCATGCTGAGGGTGGCTGGGTTCGATTCCCGGTGCCGGTCTAGACAATTTTCGGATTGGAAATTGTCTCGACTTCCTTGGGCATAAAAGTATCATCGTGTTAGCCTCATGATATACGAATGCAGAAATGGTAACTTGGCTTAGAAACCTCGCAGTTAATAACTGTGGAAGTGCTAATTGAACACTAAGCTGCGAGGCGGCAATGTCTCAGTGGGGGATGTAATGCCAATGAAGAAGAAGAAGAAGAAGAAGGAAAGGTACACTCCAGTACCATACCATCCCATTTGAAAGAATTCTAGAGAAGACTGGCTTCGTAAACCCAGCCTTGGAAGACCTCACCGAAAGACAGATCGAGGCGGATGTTCGTCAGCTGTTGGAACTCGCAAACCTCTCTGTGGGGGACCTACTGCTACGAAAATAGTTTAAGTTTATAATAGGAAATTAATAAACCAATGGAACTCAAAATAAACGAAGAGAAAGCGCTACTGTTGAAGATAGCGGAGCCGTAAATAGGAACTGTTCTGATTTTGCTGTAAATTTCTGTTCTGATTTTGTTGCCATTTTTAGAATGATTGGAAGCTTCAAAAATAAGGGGTTCTTTTGGGAAGTACCTAAAATTAGTCCAAGATTTTAAATGAGAAGAGGACAATTTGTAGTTCTGTGGAAAATACGAATGATTTACAGTGGAAATTTTGAGAAATTACCGTAGAACTTCTTGAAAATCATTTGGGGAATTGGAAAAAAATATTAGAGCTCACTCAGCATACTGTTTATTCCATACCATCACGTAAACTACATTGTTAATTTAATAGTTTTTCGCTAATCGTCCGTGTTCGGAAATATGATTCACTCGTACGAGATCCACTGAAACATCTACTGACATTGTGACGTTTGTGGCCAGTCCATACCACCGACGATTACGAAAGCGCTTCCGAAGCCGAATTTTATTATCTCCATGCCGCTAGGGCATTTACCGGCAAAAGCGAGAAGCCGATGCCCAAGGACGTTAATACCAACAATCAATATGAAACTGCCGATTTTGTCATGGTTCCAGTTTCATAGACTATGAACGATCCTCGGTACCCAGAAATGTCATTTCAGAACGTTGTTCGTAATTTATGAACAGCCTTTAGAACAAGATTTAGCACTGTCGTCCAGGTAACACTTCCGTTATTTGTCCTGGATTTAATTATACATTTTTATTTTTTAGCTACATTATCGTTCTACCATTGGTGCATCCAATATGCCAGTATTTTCGACCATAGAGGATTATGTAACAATTTTCCAAATCTTGTAAACTGAAATTTGGTGACCAGACTTGCCGATTTCTCAGTAGTCCTAATGATTTTTCAGTAGTTTTTCGATTCACAGACGAACGATCCAAAAATTTGTCAAAATACCGAAAGTTACCGCAAAAAGTATTATATCTGTTGAAGTATTGGAAACCTCCTAACCTGTCGCACACACCCGATAACACTTCTTTTTAGTGTGCACGCATCGGAACTCGCCTGGCTCTCCATCCTATTTGAGATCCTTCTTATCAAATAATTCCTGCTCCAATCCGTTACAAACGGCCCACATTCTGAAGATTGCTCGGCAATCTCTCAGCACATGCATATACAAGTGGCCCTTCTCCGATGCTGGTGTAGCGCACCTCGATATTTTGCCGTTGTGCAATGATGATTCAATCCGGAGCATCTCCGGGACGGACAAAAGGAATATGTTTATTATTTGGATCTTAGCATGTTTGCTTGTCTGAATACTGACTGATACTTCAAATCTGTTGATTATTTTGAAATTTTGTGGAAATATGAATATTGTAGCACTCCTGAACTTAAAATGTGATGATACAGCTTGTTATAGAACCTGGATTTTTTTTAACGATACTCTTAATATGCCGCTAACCGCAAGTCGAGCACATCTGTATATGGGTAATTCTTTCATGTTTTATCCATCCATAAAAAAAAACAAAGAACTTCATAAATTAATTATTTTTAGATATAATGTTGAAGATTACCTTTAATAGTGACTACTCTAGTCGATATAATACGAGACTACTTAGCTGCCAATCAGAAGGTGGCTAGATATGAATCCAGGTTGAAGTCAGTCAGTAACTTTGGAAGTGCTTAGTGAATAATAAGCTGTGATGCGTCAATGTCCCTGTTAGAAATGTGTAATGTAATGAACAGTAAAAATCGTTAAACAGTTAACCTTGGCTCACAAAAATGAGATTCCTGATTAGTAACTTATATAAAGATGAACGTTTAATATATCCTGAAAGTGTTCATATTGGTTGTTCCAACATGATGTTGACTACACCATACATTCGATACGATTTATTCCATTTCCTTCCGATAACTACCGATACATCAGAAAATCACGTAGGTACGTGGTTCTGCATGATTTCTTTGAAAGCACAAAATATATTCGAACGTATTTAATAAATATCTACGAAACCGATTACCTACATGCTGCTATTGAGAATCGATTTCAATTTATTCAATTGCAGTGTTGTTTAGTTAATCATTAGTTGTTTGCAGTAATTATTTTCTCAAAAAGCCACAACAAGTAACAGGCGAGGGCATAGAGAACATGTAAGACAAAAATAGAGTCATTGCGAAGCGAGTATTAGAAAAATAGCTCAGTGCTATCGAAATTAATCGCAAATTAGTCGGAAACGCACACTGAAACTAACTTGCCCCTCCTAGGAGTAGCATCTAATGCGTAATTGACGTTAGGAACTGGTCAGGTTTAGCACCCACATATTATTTGTCTATACTGATGGCATCAACGTCCCTTGGATTGGTAATTGAAAAAGGCCACTACGTATGAGATAACAAATGTCGGATAATTGCAGTGTATTTCAGTGACTAGCAAATCCACAGAGCTCAAATTCGCTGACGGGTAAACATGGATGTCCGTTTCTGAAGGAAAGAACCAGGTGGGTAGAGATTGGCGATTTCAAGCCCGTTTATTTATCTGTTACGTATGGGTTTTGCCTACGGACAAGACGAATTGTTTGTAAGTTTATTCGTAGCAAGTTGTATACGACCAAAATACCCGATTATTTGAAAACTATCAGAACTGGAGAGAGCTGGGTATGTGGAAAAAAGACAGTAGCCAGGGAGTCAAGGTTAGTCCATTCACCAAGCTACTGGTGTCCGTTGAAGATAAAAACTGCCGTAACAAATTCCGGGACGTAACCGCGTTTACCATCCATCAATTGTACTAGGTCACACGTCACGTGATCGCTGGACGCCCGTTTTAAGGTTAGGGCCCAGTAAGGTTGTGTGGTTTTGCGCACGCTTGCTGGAATCCGAACTGATGCGTTTAGCGTCCGTCGGCAGGGAATCGCAACCCCTGGCTACCTTTCGGCCTACATAACGGGCACCAAGTAACGGACAAAAGATACCCGTGCCGGTGCCTAGCGAGACCCAGAAGTCAATTCCCAGGAACAGACGCGGCGGGTGGGCAAGCACGCTTGTTACTGAGGAGAAGGACCAGGTAAGGTTGTGTGATTTCGCGTCCGTTTACCGGGAACTTCATCCAATGCGGCTTGCTTCCGCCAGCGGGCATGTGAACCGACTGATAAACCGAGGCGAAAGAACCTGCCACAAATGCCAAGCAGAACAACCAACGTCAGTCATGTAGTATACTGTGAGTGGTCTTCTATTTCATGACGTTTCAATTCGCACATATGAGTGTTGTTGAGTCCTTTTTCAGCAAGTTGTCGCCGACCCTGAGAGGGTATAGCCACGGGGCTAGTGGAGCATAACATCACTTGATTTTTTCTATGTTTTGTTCTTTCGATTTATTCCCGATTATTACCTAAAATGAGAGAATATTTAGTAAATACAAGAAACTTATAATCGGATAAATGATATTTGTCGCAATCACCCAATTCCACAGGTAAATCATAAACAAACAAACAATGATACCCATGACGACGGCGAACAATTAGAACAAATTCAAATTTTCATCAAAGGATTGCTTAGTCATACTGGGTACCGCTGGGTACCGAAATCTTAGTACACTGGAACCACAAAATAAGTACTAATTTGCTCTGACCCCAACATCTTGATTATTATATCTATGTTAATACGTTGGTGTCCTTGCGGGATTAAAATTTACAGTTGTCACCGATGCCACGGAATTTACCTACTCGAAATAAATAAAACATGTTTGGTTGGTTACTCTGGTAACAATGGATCGCAGTTTACGATTCGAGCAATAAACAGTTGCGATAAAGCGCGATGGGGTGCGATTATGCGATTCACTTCGCGATTAGTTGCGATTATAAAAGCGATGGCTTTTCGACCAGAATTTTATAAGATCTGGCAGCGATTAAGTGTGCAATGCAAAGTGGCGTCCCCCTCGTCTAAAAATCTAAAAATCTAAGAATCCAAAAATCTAAAAATCTAAAAATCCAAAATCTAAAAATCTTAGTATCTAAGAATCTAAACATTTAAAAATTTGAATATCTTAAAATCTAATCATCCAAAAATCTTTAAATCTTAAAATTTAAAAATTAAAATATCTAAAAATACTAAAATTTAGAAATTTATAATTCTTAAAATCTTAAAATCCAAAAGCTTGAGCTTGAGCTTGAGCTTGATTGACTGCTCGTAGTTGCTACTCCATTATGACCAGATCAGCTGTTCTTGCACAGGGAACCAACAAATGTTTGCTTGGGACTAGCACTCATCTTCAATGCACAAGTACTGGTGATCTCATTTGTTAAGTCATACTGGCACCTGCCACGTCAGAATGCAAGTCAATGTAGAGAAAGGGAAGAAAATGATGATGCAATCATTCGCCCACTGCAAGCCGAATATACATCTGCACTTGCCACGAGTTCATGCGGAATTTGTTGGAATTTTTGGGTTAGGTTCGAGAGGCAGAGGCTCGTCTTGGTTAACGAGTTGCCAATGGAGAAGGTAACTGATGGAATTTCTAATTGGATGTAGGAAACGAGCTCTATAGTTTATTTCCAATTCTAGTAGATTACTGTTAGAATACTCAAGTTGAAGGTATAGGAATAGTGATGGAAACGGTATGAAAGTCCATTTCCAGTTCTAGCGATTGCTAGAACATGAGAAATAAAGAGAAAGATACAAAGTAGGAGAATGGAACGGACCTGGGATTGAACCCACGACCTCCTGCGTATGAGGCAGAAGCAGTAGCCATATGACTACCAAGCCCGCCTCTTAAAATCTTAAAATCCAAAAATCTAAAAACCTTAAATCTAAAAATCAAAAATCTGAAAATTTATAAACCAAAAACCTTAAAAATCTAAGAATTTTAAAATCTAAAAATCTTAAAACCTAAAAATCTGAAAATTTAAAATTCTAAACATCTTAAAATATGAAAATCTAAGAACCTATAAATCTAAAAATCCAAAAATTTAAAAATCTAGGGATATGTATACAGTGTTGACCCGATTTTGTCACTCCCCGATTTTGTCTACCCCCGATTTTATCACGTTTTCGACCCGATTTTATCACGCACAGATATTATCACGTTTTCGACCCGATTTTGTCACCCCAAAAAATTTTGTCGTTCTTTTTATTTTCGTAAGTAATACTACAAACAACATTGATTTTCATGAAATAATTTTCACCGCCTGTAGTTTATTACGAACGACTTCTGAGTGCCTGGGAAATATTCTGTAAGCAATTTCGACAAGAAATAACGGGTACCGTTCATGCATTTGGCCTTTCCAAGGCATAAAATGAATCATATCTGTGAAATGAATTTTAAAAAATGGAAATATTTTTTTTTTTTCTATTTTGTCACATACCCTGTTTTATCACCCCAAAATTCACCAGGGGGGTGATAAAATCGGGATATTACTGTATTCATAAATTAAATATAATAAATCAAAAATCTAAAACAATTAAAATCCAAAAAATTTATTACCTAGAAAATCTAAAAATCTAAAAATCAAAAAATCTAAAAATTTAAAGATCTAAAAATCCAAAAATCTAAGAATTTAAAAATCAAAAAATCTTAGAATCTTAAAATTCAAAAACTTAAAAATCTGAAAATCTTTAAATTTTAAAATCTAAAAATCTCAAAATTCAAATATCCAAAAAATTTAAAAATCCAAAAATCTTAAAATCTAAAAATCTAAATATCCACAAATCCAAAAATCTGAAATTAAAAAAATCTAACAATCTTAAAATCTAAAAATATAAAAATCCAAAAATATAGAAATTTAAAAACCTTCAAATCTAAGCATCCTTAAACTTAAAATTCAAAAATCCTAAAATCTAAAAATCTAAAAATCCTAGAGTCTAAAAATTTGAAAATCTAAGAAATTTAAATTTTTAGTTTTAAATTTTAATTTTAAATTTTATTTAAATATTAAATACACCCGATGCTTTTTTCACATGGGGGATGCGTTCCGCGCAAAAAAAGTTTTCAGTTCAAAATTCAAAAATCCGTGTAAAAAAAGTTTTATGATTTCTCGACGAATCATACAAAATGGAGCAATTTCGCAAAAATTTTGTATGGGATTTTTTTCACACGGTCGTGTAAAAAAATCCGTGTAAAAACAGAATCAGGTGTACTCAATTCCTAATTTCTAACTTTTACTCAATAATTTGTGTCTTTATCATTATTTTTTATCTAATTTTCTGATACATTTGTTCTCTTCGAATCCTTTCATGCAAACCTTCAATGCGAATCCTTCTTGCCTGCACCAGACGGAGTCTCCATTTTCCTTCCATTATGTGGATTTAACATTCCTGGATGATCTTTGGCGGTTAAACTGCTTCAGCACTTTACAAAACATATGTTCTTCTATCCGGTGTTAAATCAACTGCTTTGCCTTCGTGATATGGGCGGTGTGCTTTCGATTCTGCAAATATACCCGTAACAAATTTTCAAGATTCGGTTCGGCCGGGCTGACATTAAAATGAATTTGTAACATACCTGCGAATATACATGTTTTGATTCCTACCGATGCGATGATAAGTGGGCCACAAAAGAAAACCGGTAACATCACGCATGCTTCTGTTCATTATATCTGTGGATGAAATGAGGATATTTTTTTTCAATCAGCGGTCTTGAGACACATATTTTACACTTCCGCCGCTGAGAATTAAATTTGCAAATAACTTACCTGCAGATCTGGTTTTCACTCTCCTATGAGAATTAATCGATGAGCACCTTAGTAAGGCCCATGTCAGGATACTAACAGCAATTATGATAAGCAATTTACCAGTTAAATAATAAAAAAATGCTTGACCACCACCGCGTCGTTTGGTGCAAACAGAAAATAAAAACATGGCCGACTGTCAGCAGCTGCTGTGGCACGCTCGTCCCAAGTTTTTTAAGCAATATTACGTCGATTTCGGTAATATTATATTTTATCATGAGCGTGCAGCATTTTGAATGTATTATCATCGGAGAATGTGATTAATTTTAGGTTTCGTTTACGTAGCCTGGTCATGATGTTTTTCGATTGAATCTCATGGCGATCGACGTAATAACGCGTTGATTTGATGTGAAAGTACGTTTAATCATCAATTACATCGATTTTTTAGGTACGTTTCGAGAAATTGCGTCGCAGCAAATTAATATATTTTTTGCTGTGATACCTTCGTTCTCTATATTGATATATTATTTGTACCCCGATTAGGGTAGTTGTTCGCCTAAAATTGTTATCTACCCATTGAAAGCACGGGAAAATTGTCGAAGAAGCAAGCACTTTTCTCGTCAACTTTATGACATCCGGATGGTAGGCCTTCTTTCGTTCTGGAACATAGTAGGGTTACGGCCGGTATTTTCGTCTGCGTTTTATGTAATTCTCGTCATAAGCTCAAAAACCAATAAAAGAGACACAGTTTTGCTATAACTCAATTCGTTTCCAAACGAGGGTTCAGGGGGAATGTCCTGATATGGGGGAGTTATAGCAAATGTACGTTGCTTTTGAGCCTATGACGAGAATTAGACCACGGACAGATATACTTGCCGTAACCCTATGAACTCGAAGCTCACTCACCGTGGTGTCGCCAGACGTTATAACCGATTAGGTCCCACTCGGTGTAATAACAGTGGGCTTTGAAAACAGTGGTGTTATTGCCCCAAGCTTGTCTGTGAGTCCGTACAGAATCCTGCATATGCATATCAACACTAATGAAAAGCGTAACAGGAGCGAATAAATTTGGCCAAATAAAGGCCACGTATATGATGTAAATATTAACTAGTTCTTCCGTTGACCGGCAGGAAGGCAGGAAGTTTAACTAAGACAGAAATCTACGATTGACGAATAGGAACAAAATATCGATAATCTGTGTTTTAACATTTTACGTGGCACATAAGGCTTATTTTTTTATTATTTCTTTTTTTCGAGATTAATAACATGGGACAACTTGCTCATACACGTAGGATTATTGAAAGAGTAAAGTAAAGAGTGTGCAATGATTAAGTGTCAAATGGAGATTTTTTCAACTAAAATTCCTTCTTCACAATAATAAATTGGTTTAGAAAACTAATAACAAAATTACGATAATTGAAAGTTTTGATGCTTTGTTTATTGACATTGGAGCGTGAACCACTTAAATGTTGCTATCGTGAATAAGACATAGAAATGTTGAGAAATCCAAATAATAAAAATATGGATATTTATCAATAATGCGAAAGCTAAAGTCAAAATTCCAGTCGAATCGGATTATGATGATTGAATCGATATTTGACGCCAGGTAGCTTCAATGCTTAGGAGGATTTTAAGCAAAAGATATAAAAAATCAGGTACGTTACAAGTCTATACAACTTTGTTAGGACATTTGTATCCGTCTAACAGTTTATGATGGGTAGAAAGAAGCAAGCATTCTCCAGTTCATACCTGCTGATTATAAAATGTTGCCGTCGATGAGCATATTCATCATCAATCTTTAAGTATCTAACAACATCGTACAATTCAAAACCACTGAAATAGCCAATAATGGAGCCCAGCTGTATTCCAACCCTATCGGAATTCCTTCGATCTGAGGTGAAACTGTACAAAATATTCGTTCATTCAGCATCCAGCGATGATGAGGAGTTCATCAGCTCAGCGAATATAGCGATGATCAACAAATCTAGCGAACGAATGGAATCGTGCAACGAGGAAGAAGACGACAATGGTCAGCTTGTGATTGACTTGGAAGCACTTGAAAGTTTCAGTGCAGAAACGACATCGAAGAAGGGTAATAATAGAGTAGTGAAAACTGTCAGGAGGAAAACTTCTAAGAGGAGAGCCAGCGATTCATTGGAGGGTCCGCCACGAAAAACTCGTCGATCACAACGTTTGTCTGGAAAAGTGTACGAGGGAATGTATGATGAACAGGATATGTGATGTTAGATTTTAGATATATTTGTTTTAAAATGTTGTTGCGAATAAAATTGACGTTTGAATTTCAAAGACATATTACTCTTTCATATTCTGTGTAGCTAACTAGCGAAGATTAAAAAAAACCCAAAATGACGAAGCATATTTATGTGCTTGACCTCATCGGTTGGTTTTTATTACTACTCAAATAGTAATATTAATATGCCATTGCATTTTGTAAGCAATGTGGGTTATCACCTTAAACCAGTGCAAGTTTTATTGCAAATTAGTATGAAACAAAATGTTCACATGTCAAGACTTATTCTTATACTTTTGTAGCTTCGCTTGCATTGCAGTCCTGACTAATAAATAACATGGCTGGTTGTCATAAGACCTGTGCAACGAATTTCAAATAAGAATTTCTTGCGCCGCCGTAAAAAAAACTGAATCGGCGCCCCGCAATATGAAAATTTACTATGCCGCCGAGTATTTTTACCACGCCGATGGTTATTGAAGCAGCAGGGTTTTGAGCATTTCTACAATTTTTATAATCTAGTTCTTGCCCAAAAAACACATATTCAGCCACGTTTTAATTACACTTATCTACTTCAATGTACTTCTTCTTCTCTTCTTCATTGGAATTACATGTCCAAATGATATTTTTCCACCTCACAGTTAATCATTCAGTTCTGCCAAAGTTATTATCTGCGAGGTTTGTAAGCTAAAGTTACCATTGTTGCAAGGAAGTCGAGAAAATTTCCAAGACCGGACCGGGAATCGAGCCCAGCTACCTTCAACATAGTCCTGCTTTGTAACCGCGCATCTTACCACTTGGGCAAGGAGGGCCCCAGCTTTCAAGGAAATGTCTGCGAATTTCTTCGTTTTTTTCGCTCTGATTTTTTTTTCAGAATTACATATAAAATTTGCTAAGAAAATCAGCAAGATTTTTTTTTAAAGTCTGCATATACTTTCTTTAAAAATTCAAATTCTTGAATTCCTCCAACATTTTTTTTTTTGAGCTTTCCCCCAGTAAGCACATTTGAATATCCACCCCACACATTACATCAAAAATTCATTCAAGAATTTATCCAAACAATCCTCCAGGGATTCAAACCAGAAATTTCTTCGAGAATTTCTTCAGTAAACTTTCCAGGAATTGTTTCATGAAATCTTTCAGGGCAGCCTTCGGATTTTTCTACAAAGCATGATGTTGATGTTGAAAGATTGAATAATTTCGGCTAAAGCAGTTTTAATAAGTATCAAATACGTTCTTTGCACAGATATTTCGATTAGTCTGATGTAGGAGGAAACAACGCTACTGCTACCGCTCAGTATATTCAAGCTTTTCCGTGGGAGCTATCGTGAATATCTCAAGATTTTTTAAAGTTCACATTTTTAAAAATTAAATGCACAAACAGGACGTTAAGCAAAAAGATTCACGCTGCGATTGTGTGCTGTTCAATAGATGGTCTTTCTTTTTCCTTTTCACCCTCTATCGTTTCATACTTGTTCGCGCCCTAACGAACGGCTTTCAATTTGATGATTTTCAATTAACTTTCGATTATCTACTACCTCATACTTTGAGTAGAACTGACCGATAAAGCCGATAAACAAATCATTCATCACAATCACGGTCGTTAAATCTGTTTCAATTGTGAATATTTCATTAAATAATTTCCAGAGATGTTTCTGAATAAATTTTCGGAAGCATTTTTGTTGCATTTTTTGTAGGAATAACCGACCGAATTTCTGAAGTAACTTATTTAGGAATTTGAAATTATTGGAGGAATTTTGGGAGAAATACCTGGAGGAATTTCCGGTAGAATTCTCAGGAACAGGATTGGAGATATGTAAAGAGGAATTTCATGCGAATTTCGAAGGGAATTGGTATACAGTATACGCCCGCTGATCCGACAAATGAATGGCCGGGACTATCGGGGTTTCTCTCGTTAATCCGACTGTCAAATCCATACAACTGAACCAAAACAAAATCACAGCATAAATTTGAAAACAGACAGCATAATGTGTTTAAATGGGTGTTGATACTTTTTAATCCGGAAAATTCCGAATTAGCGAGATCCGGACTAACTAGTCGTCAGACTAGCGAGGTCCGGATAAGCGGGGGGATACTGTCTATATCGAAGTATTTTATTAAAAGTTCTTGTATCTGAGAAATAATTTAGTGGAATTCTCATGTGAATTTCTGTAGCACCTCCTAGTGGAGCTTCTGAAAATTTTCCCAGATGAAATTCCGGAACAATTTCTGGAAGAACTTTCAGAGGAATTTCAGGATTAATTTTTTGAAACATATTTGAATAAATTTCCTGGAATAACTCAGAAGTAGGGGTTGATCGGAAACAAATGTGGCATTGGTGAAAGACGTACTTAACCAAATTTCCATCAGCCAGTGCGCCATGACCCACGCGTATCGCATTACGAAATCCGTTCTCAATTTGTATGAACACTCCTGCAAGTTCGGATAAATTTCTGGAGGAACTTCCGGAGGAATTCCTGGAGGAACTTACAGAGGAATTTTTTTAGAAACTTCCGGAGGAGCTTAGGGAGGAATTCCAGGAGGAACTTGCGGACGAATTCCAAGAGTAACTTCCGGAGAAATTCCAGGAGGAAGTTGCGGAGGAACTTCCAGAGGAATTTTTGAAGCAACTTCAGGAGGAATTCCTGGAAGAACTTCCGAAGGAATTCCAGGAGGAACTACCGCAGGAATTCCAGGAGGAACTTCCGGAAGAATTCCAGGAGGAACAAGCGGAGGAATTCCAGAAGGATCTTCGGGAGGAATTCCAGGAGAAGCTTGCGGAGGAATTCCAGGAGGAACTTCGGGAGGAATTCCAGGAGGAACTTGCGGAGGAATTCCAGGAGGAACTTCCGAAGGAATTCCAGGAGGAACTTCCGAAGGAATTCCAGGAGAACTTCCGCAGGAATTCCTGGAGGGACTTCCGGAGGAATTCCAGGAGGAATTTGCAGAGGAATTCCAGGAAGAACTTCCGGAGGAATTCCAGGAGGAACTTGAGGAGGAATTCCTGGAGGAACTTCGGGAAGAATTTTTGGAGGAACTTCCGGAGGAATTCCAGGAGGAACTTGCGGAGGAATTCCAGGAGGAACTTCCGGAGGAATACCAGGAGGAACTTCCGGAGGAATTCCTGGAGGAACTTCCGGAGGAATTCCAGGAAGAACTTCCGGAGGAATTCCAGGAGGAACTTCCGGGGGAGTTCCAGGAGGAACTTCCAGATCAACATTACAAAAAAAATATTGAGGCTTTTTTGTGAAAATTTATCGACCCACCCAAATTTTCAACTCGTTCAGATGTTGCTACTGTAAATATATGTTCTGAAAGACGGATTTAATTAGTTCCACATTATTACTGAATAGGTACATAAACTTTATGAAGTTAAAGAGGCATACAACTATTGATAAATAATTGAGCATCAGAAAACATAGAAATAGTCAGCCTTTTTTTTCTTCCTGAGCAATGGAGGAGGAATCTGCTCAACAGACATCCTGGGTTGTCCAGGAAGTGCGGGGTTAGGGATCATCTGCCTACGCCTACCCCAGCCTTGGCGAGGACTCCTTTCCGTCCTCGGACTCGGAACCCGCCTGGTTGACCAACGCCGCGAAAGCGACGACACCATGTTGTTCTTCGCACGGCCATTTGTTCGATGAAAGGATCGAGTTCGACCACAGAGCATGACCACCGGTATGACCCATGAAGTCGACTCCGATCCCTTGGACCACCTCTTATTTGCGCCTGAACTAGCCATCCTTGAGTCCACGCGCCACCTTCTGTGTAGCTCCGAGACGATTTGGACGACAGCCGATAAAACGGCGTTCCAGCCAACTTCATCTTTACACATCCTCCGAACTAGGTTGTCCGGGGTAGTGTCCAGACCACATGTGGCAAGCATGTGGTCACGCATTGCACGAAAACGTGAGCACACGGACAACACGTGTTCCGCCGTTTCCTCTAAACCTGCGCACACCAAACACTCGGGCGAGGCCGAGCAAGCCAGCTGCGTTACCTGCACTGTGATTTTACAGCACGCTTAAACGCCGGGCACATCGTACCCCCCATGGGGTGCTTGCTGTTCACAGCTTTGCTGGAACAAATCAAACAATTGGGAGGGTTCGTGCAGCATTGTGCCTTATGTCCCTCCAATCCGCAGCTTCGGCAGAGATTGCTTCTGTCAGGGCCTTTGCAGTCCCATTGCTTGTGCCCCGGCTCCAGGCACTTGAAGCAAACTTCGGGTTGCTCGTATATGCCCACAGGGCATACCGACCATCTCACCTTGACGCTCCCTAACTTGACTACCTTGGAGGCATCCGCTGCAGATAGCCGAACCAATGCTACCTGTGTCCCTGCCGGACCTTTCCGTAGCCGAACGGCTGCGATGGGCGTCTCCACTTCACACTGTCGCCGCAGTGCCGTGACGAGCTCTTCGACTTCGGTGATCTCGTCCAGGTCTTTAACCCTTAGATTCACCTCCGTCGTGAGTGCTCTCACCTTGACCGTCTCGCCTAGGACTTCCTCCGCCAACTTCTTGTAGGCGGCGCCCTTTTGCGAGACGCCCCGCTTCAGCTCGAGGATCATCTCGTCCATCCGGGTACGTCTTATTCGACGTACGTCGGCGCCGAGTTCACCGAGCTTGACGTCACTCCTCATCGCCTTCAAGACGTCCGAGTACTTCGCCTCGTGCGCCGTAATGACTAGGGCATCGCCCTTGGAGCGATTGACGCCTACCCTAGACTTCTTGCTACCCTCATTCGCCTGGGCCTTCTTTTCGGCCCTTGACGTCTTCGGTTTCCTCTTGTTCTTGACCAGGGTCCAGGAGGCGTCATCCCCCTCTATTTCCCTGGTCTGGTGCGGCTGAGAGCACTCAGCCTGCCGTAACCCCTTTCCAGGTCCTTCCTCCCCTGGTTTTGGAGGTACCTGGCCGGGGTTCAGCTTCCCAGCCCCACTACCCTTGTTCGGGGTAGTAACCCTCCGCGTTTTGGAGCGGCCCCCAGGGAGCTCATCCCCTGGAGACTGTCTCTCCAGTTTTTGTGTCTGCTCCGTTGGAGCAGTCACCCCCGACGTACCCGCGAATACTTGAGCCTCAGTCTGGGTAGACTTTGGTACCACCGTCTTCGCTGGCACGCCTTCGGTCGATTCGACCTTGCCCGAGTCCGCGAATCCTTGGGCCTCAGTCTGGGTAGACCTCGGCTCTACGGATTGCACGGGTTTACACTTGGCCGTCCCGACCGCCCTCTCCAGCTTGGCGTCCAGCATCGACTTTCGAAGTTTCTGCAAGCCTATTGAGATCCTTACTGATATTATGCTTCGATGACGCAAAGTCGATGATGGCGTCCAGCTGTTCCGTCGCCACCTCGAAGGCCGAAAGCCCATCGCGTTTGTGGTTCATCGCCTCCACAAGCCATGGGCCGTCAATAACCTCTACCGGCGTTTTTTTAGCCGAGAGGAAGGTTAAGTGACCCACGCTGGCGCTGCGCACTGAGCTGCCGACTATTGCCTCTGGCCTCCTAGGCGGAGACCTGAACAACCCACCTCTTGCGAAGGGGTTGTCGCCTACACTACTACCACTAGTTGAAGAATTACCTTGGTTTTCCATTTTGGTCCCACGAGTTGCTCGGGAAAAGAGGTCCACCACGCCAGAGCCCAACATGACGCGGTAAGGGACAATTACTGTGGAGGGTGCCCAGGTACCCCACAGGCTCCGTTAAAGGCCTAGCTTATTATTTCACCCCCCTGGCCATGCATCCCCTCCGGCCATGGCATCCTCCGGCCCCTGGCCATGCATCCGGGTCGCTTGACGCCTTGGGATTAGGGGTTAGGGACGATGGTCCCGGTCCAACTCGCAGTGGCCATGGGGAGGGGTCGTCAAGCCCTTGGACAAAGTCCCTGCTGCCCCCAGAAATAGTCAGCCTTAATCGATTTAAATCGTAGCTGTCATGGGAAACAATTCATTTTTTTTGGGTTAATGGGGCAAAACGACCAGTTCGGCAGTTCCCACAATTTTCGATGAATGAAAATAGCACCATTCGATTTGTCGTGGATTTTGCCTTCAAAAAAGGTATATTGCCGCAATAAATAGGTACCGTTTTGGGTCGATTTTTCCCCACTTTGGGTTTTGAACATGTGCCAGATTTATCATCCGTATTCCTCTTGCTGTTTTTATTGTTTCGTACTAAAATCGATTCGAGTCAGTATTATAATAACAATAACATTAAAGTTCTTCTATACGGCGGCCTCTAATAACGGCTCTCTCCCAACGGAACGGGAAACTTACCCCGACTCTAAACTATCCTTGTTCCACTCTTAAGTAGCATCCTGATACCCTGCACCCACTCCCATTCCGGAACACATGTGATGCAGCACTACCCGTTTGTGTACGCACAACCGAAACCATCCACCCATCCACTGCACTTGCGGCTAAAAGCCTCAATTAGTTACCGCACAGAGTGCCACTTAACTTCTGAATCGTGTGTCATTAAAATATTTACCGGCTCAATTCGTGGAAAAGTGTCATAAATATGAAACATGCCACCTCCCGGTTGTCCAACGTTGCCGATGATGATGGGCACCGTAACTGATTGCAGTGTGTGTGTATGTTTGCGAGGGTGGGTGGATGGATTGAGTGGCGTGCGGCCGGCATTCATTCATTCCCGATCAGTGCTCTACCTGATGCGGAAGGATGGCCCGTCAGCCCATTGCTTTATGTTCTTCAGCAGCTCAGGTGTGGAGTACGGGACTTGACTTGGTACTGAATTCTTGGAAAATGTCAATAGTTTTACCGTTGCTCAGTTTGGAAATGCATTTGATTGATTTCGGAGTTGTAACAGCGATGCGGTTTCTTTTGCTGAAACGATAATTGAGGGCTGTGGAAGGTGGCTATTTTGCAACGAATAAGCTGTTACCCACACAAGCTGTTATTATCAATGGCAAGGGACGTCCAATCCAGGAGGAAACTTGCAAAATGGATTTCGATAGGCTAATTCTAGAGGATGTAATTGCCAGGTACGATGGATGGAAGTTTCGCCGAGACGCATCATTGATAAACATGCTTCTACACATCAAGATTCCGGAATAGGGTGCATCACACATTATTTTTTACGAGTTTTTGAATTTTACTTAAAGCCGATTTCTTCACCTCCGCTTAGGCCTTGAACCATGTTTAAGCATATGATCAAATATTTTAAAGTACAAGATAGTCCACTCGTGATTATCCCATACAATCCGCTGCCGAACAACCACAGACAAACAATCAAAAACACTAAATCGACTTGAGCCACCTCAAAACTTTATCCGAATTAGCTGAAAATTTGACAGGAAGCTTATTTTAGCATAAGAATTGTGATTCTGGGCTGACCGGTTGAAGTTTTGATACTTTTTGAAAACATGAAGAGATCTAATGCTTAAGCATATGGTTAAGCACTGCTTGAGTTAAGCGGAGGTAAAGAAATTGACCCTTAGTCTAAGCAGAGAAATAATAGAAGAAGATTCTCGCTGTTGAGGTATTATCTCCTGGCAGGAGGCTGATTTTAGGGATTGACTGTTTATACCTTCTGGCAACAGATCCGAAAGCAGATTTGTTGCTTTGGGAGGGTGAACGACTTCCTATAGTTGTTTTTGAAGAGACTCAAATGTGCTTCGATGACCGTAACTGATGTATTTGATCTCGCTCATCTCCGTCCGAGGAAGCTGAAAATACGAGTATTCATGTATGTGACAGCGTTGAGCAGGTCCTGTTGATGAGAAGATGATTAGTAGCGGTTTCAACGAGACTTTGTGGTTCAGAGAAATGGTAATATTCACCACCGGTTATTGATATAGCGGATGCTGTTGGGTATCTCTTAATGATCTCCAATGAATTAGCATTTGAAAACGTATCAGTCGACGTGCTCCACAGTGTTACTATTCTGACATCACAAATTTGCCCAAAAGGACCCGGACTATAACTGTATGCAAACCGCATGTGAACGGTTTGGAGACGGGATTCTACGGATGTAGGTTTCTGCGATTCCAAAGAACCAAGAATGGAGATAGGCTTTAAGGCTGGTATCGTACTTGAATATTGCTACTACTTCAGCGGAAAAAACGGAGTGTGTAAGATGCGAAACTCTAAGGTTGTGGTAGTCTTTGATCTACCACACTTTGTATGCTGGAGTGTGGAACTTTCTCTACGTGGAAAATTCGCACTAAAACCACCGAGGACCCAAGCCAGTGGGACCTCCCTCGATACCGATTACCCACTACCCTAAAAACTGATGCGTAATCTGCATCATTCTTACATATTTCAGATTTCGTTTTTCAGATTACGCCAAATACGAAGCATTTACTCATTTCAGTGGGTGGTCGAGTTTCAAAGTCAGTCCAGATATTGCGTCGCGGGCAGCACATTTCAATCAAATCTGGTTACAGCAACTTGATTGTGATTATATTCGCTCACATATAAGTAGCGACAACAGACTTGTAACAAGTTTACTACGACGCAGAAGGAAAAAGAGAGAAGAAAGAAGCAAAAAGAGTGGAGAAAGATTAAAGAAGAAAAAAGGGAGGAAGCAGAAAGGAGAGATAATGAAGAGAAAGAAATTAAAGAAGAGGAAGCAGAAATAAGAAAGACGTTCTGAAGAAGGGATGAAGAAACAAGAAAAAGAAAAGGAGACATAGAAAAGAAGAAGTGTTAAGTAAGATGAAACTAGATAAAAGAAAGAAGAAGCAAGAAAGGGGAAGAAAAACTCAAAGGTGCAGCCCAACCGGGTTGTACGCAAAGGTGACGTAGGACTACGTAGCTATTCGAAATTGATAGTATTTTCCATAATAATTTGTGTCGTTTTATTAACATTGAGCAAACTGCTAGGAGGCCAACTGAATCAAGAAGTCGAATAGTTGTTCCCAGTTGGATGGACTTTGAGTCTCTAACCGTGGAATTAACATGACTCATTGGCCGCTGAAGCCACTCGACTGGCTTTCAGTCGGGGACATCACAATCCTTACTTTGCCACGAACGCTTACATCGCGGGCGAAGACCAAACGTTGCATATAAATATATTTGTGTTTGGTTTCACGCCACTTCTGATTCTGCTTATTACTCCTTTATTTCGGCCATTTTTGAGGATAGTGTCCTCCAAAAAGGTCTTTATGTGTACAAAAGAAGGTTGATCCGACTATCCGAAATAACCTTTCTTCAAAGTGCAAAACTCAATCGTAAATAGCGAATTTGAAAGCGCGTCGGAGGGAGATGATGTAGTGAATTTGAATCGATGGAATCACTAACAGCAACCAAGCTACCACGCAAAACCCGATGCCGCCGAAACAATCCATTTTCGCAATTAACTCTTTCTTTCCAATGATATGGAAATGCTAATATCATCTTCCAAACTTGGACGTACATGTTCATGATAGAATTAGAGGCGAAAGTATAGAATTGATAGTTCCGTTAGGATACGGCAGGCATGAAGAATGTTTTTATAGAAGGTCCGTGTGATATGTGCCATCACAAATATTGCCCTTCGCTCGCTTTCAAATCGACTTCTATAAAAACATTCTTCATGCCTGCCGTATCCTAACGGAACTATCAATTCTATACTTTCGCCTCTAATTCTATCATGAACATGTACGTCCAAGTTTGGAAGATGATATTAGCATTTCCATATTATTGTAAATCGTTTAACTTCACGTAGAAGTAACACACACGAAATCATTAATTTAGTCTTTCTTTCCATAAAATACTGGTCCTGAGAAGAACCAATTTTCTTTTCCCAATGCGTCTTTCCAATAACTAACTGCATCCAAACGCTTGACAGTACCTTGCGTTGAAATTGTCCGACCGCCTTCGTGCTGCTGTGTTCGCTCCGCTGCATCGAATGTCGAACCGAATCCCGATTAAAACGGCTCGCGCGCGCCGAATAGCAGCTTTCTTGTATTTAATAAATTAAGCCCGTTAGCCCCGCCCCTTTGTGATCTAATTAAGAGTAAATAAAATGTGCACTCTTAACGATTAATGAAGGGGCGGGGCTAATGGCATTACTTCATTAGATATAAGAAAGCTGCTTTTCGGCGCACGCGAGCCATTTCGATCGGGATTTCGCAGACAACGGACCATTCGGAGAATAACAAATTCTAAGAATCCTATGAAATTTTCTCGATTCTAAATTTGGTTATGAGATGTTGCTTATCTTAGATGCGTATTGTTACGAGGAATACCAGCAGAAATTTCATTCAAGACGAAGTTTCTCCATATTACCAAACATCTCTTGGCATCTGTCTGTCCGAGCGACGTTCACCGATGGGTGGTTGCTGTAGAAAGTTTCCACTGAGGTGGCGTCTTCGTTAATTTTATACAAAAGAGGGTTGATCCGACTATCCGAAATAAACTTTCATCAAAGTGCAAAACTCAATCGTAAATAGCGAATTTGATAGTGCGTTGGAGCCCCTCCCTGTAGTGAATTTTAATGGATGGAATCACTAACAGCAACCAAGCTACCACGCCAAACCCGATGCCACCGAAACAGTCCATTTTTCCAATTAACTTTTTCTTTTCATAAAATGTTGGTCCTGAGAAGAACCAATTTTCTTTTCCCAATGTTCCTTTCCAACTAACTGACACCACAATTTGTAATAAATTTTCAGCATCGGCACTGGCGGTGCGGGATCGCCACAGTGCTATTTTCATGGTCAACCTTTTCTTCATATGAAATTCTGGTTTGTTGAGGTTGAATGATCTGCAGCAACACATCGAACACCACCACCAATGCCATGGATTTTCTTTGAAAATGTTATTAGCGCCTCCGTGATGCTGTGTCCACTCTGCTACGATGGCTTTGATGCGTCTGCTATGCGAAAAATCTTGTTCAAACTAAGGATTAGATCCAAACCCGCAAGTGATTGATTTTTGATGTCTGTGCTAGTGATGCATGTACGTGATTGGTTAGTTTACCTATTTCTAAACATTTTATCAATTATCAATAATAAATAGTTAAAAATCAGTATTTTCAAATAAATGCAAAGAAGCGTTGACTCATCCTTGATCGAATGGTCCAATTGAAAATCCATCGAGAAACGGCTTAGATATTGAAGTTTAAAGTCTATCATATTTTCGTGACGGTCCCCGATTTTCACAATCGTAAAGTGTACCCCAATATAGAAAACACAGACGTAGTCCTACGTCAAAAACGAAAAAGTAGAAGGTTGATTCTTAGACTCGACCACCAGTTGGATGTAAAATTACGTAAAGTGTAAAATATTTATTTCTAACTTCTGAATATTCTGATTGACGCCGATCTAATCGTTGCGATTGAACAACAGTCATTTGACGTTCCATGTGGCAATTCTGTATGCATTTTCATTATTATTATCAGTGAATGAAAATGCGGTTTTCACTAGACGTCATGAATTGTCTTGCGGTTGTCTGTTCAATCATGCACCTTCCAATTATTGAAAACGGTAAACCAAAACTCGAGAGAGAAATTTCACTTCACTGCTACTGACGCCAACGACAGCCGCTCGATGACTGCAACCGCTGCAACGCTATGGACGCCATTCATGCGAATAAATGTTTGCAGTGTCTTCCGCCGAATAGTGCTTGTGATTCTGCTACCGATGGCAGCTTTCAGTCGTCGCTAAGCAATTATGTTTTGCACTTTGAAGAAAATTCGTCTCGGTTCTTATATAGAATGGTAGTTCTTAACAGAACCCGGATTGCTTTCAATAATGTACATTTCCAATAACTTACAGCAACCAAGTGATAATCTGGACGATCTAAAGTGCTGCTTCTGCCGACGATGATTTGTTTTAATAAGCCGCCACCATTTCGAAAAAAAACGTTGCGGGACCGATCCGTCTCACTACTACTGAGACGTCTCACTACTCACTTCGCGTTCCTAATTTTTTACAGTGAGAAGTGAGAAATGAGGAATGAGAATTGAAACGTCTCTTTTCTTACTTCTAATTTCTCACTTTTCAAATGACTTATTCGGCCAAACGTCCTATTCGGTCAAATCACCCTTTCGGCCAAACGACTCTTTCGGCCTTTCAGCAAATGGCTTTCGGCTGAATGGGTTTCGGCCAAATGACCCTTCCCCCTAAAAATATCTATTTGACGTTTTTCTTTGTTTTGCCTTTCTCGTATACAAAGTATACGTAAAGGCTATATGTTCGCTCCAAAAACGAACTTTTTATAGGAGTCCCGGAGACCCATAGTGTTATATACCGATCGACTCAGCTCGACGAATTGAAGTGATGTCTGTGTGTGTGTATGTGTGTGTGTATGTGTGTGTATGTGTGTGCGCAAAATAATCTCACTCATTTTTCAGGCACTTATCATTAACCGATTTGCTCGCAACAAGTTGCATTCGACGTGGAGTCTTGTCCCATTGTTACGTATTGAAAATTGGCCGAATCGGACTATGGGCTTCGGAGTTATGGCCAAAATATATTTTTTTACAACAGAAATTCTCACTCACTTTTTAGACACTTACTCTTAGCTGATTTACTCGCAATAAGTTTCATTCAACGCAGAATCATGTCCCATTGTTTCGTATTGAAAATTGGACAGATCGGACTATGGGTTTCGAAATTATGGCCAAAATCCACTTTTTCACATGATAAACACGTACAAAATTCTCACTCATTTTTCAGGCATTTATCCTTAACCGATTTGCTCGCAACAAGTTTCGTTCGACGCCAAATCCTGTCCCATTGTTTCGTATTGAAAATTGGTCGAATCGAACTATGGGATTCGAAGTAATGGCCAAAATACATTTGTTGACAAGAAAAATTCTCACTCATTTTTAGGCACTTACTTTTAGCCGATTTGCCTGCAACAAGTTGCATTCGACGCAGAATCTTGTTCCATTGTTTCGTATTGAAAATTAAACAGATCGGTATTAAACAGATATGGCCAAAGTTTATTTGTTTGCCTTTTTGCCTTTCTCGTATACAAAGTATACGTAAAGGCTATATGTTCGCTCCAAAAACGAACTTTTGATAGGAGTCCCGGAGACCCATAGTGTTATATACCGATCGACTCAGCTCGACGAATTGAGGTGATGTCTGTGTGTGCGTGTGTGTGTATGTGTGTGTATGTGTGTGCGCAAAATAGTCTCACTCATTTTTCAGGTACTTATCCGTAACCGATTTGCTCGCAACAAGCTGCATTCGACGCGGAATCTTGTCCCATTGTTTCGTATTGAAAATTGGCCCAAGCGGACTATGGGCTTCGGAATTATGGCCAAAATATATTTTTTATAAGAAAAACTCTCACTCACTTTTTAGGCCCTTACTCTTAGCTAATTTACTCGCAACAAGTTTCATTCGACGTAGAATATTGTCCAATAGTTTCGTATTGAAAATTGGCCCAATCGGACTATGGGTTTCGAAGTTATGGCCAAAATACATTTTTCAAAATCTCACTCATTTTAGTCACATATGCAGGCCTGGTAGCGGGTCACTTTTTAGTGACTTGGTCACTTTTTTCGGCCAAGTCACTAAAAAGTCTCTTTTTTCGACCTCAAGTCACTAAAGTCACCTTTTCTCGCCAAAAGTCACTATTTTCAACTATATTGAAACTATTACCTAAGATTTTTTAAACTTAGCTTTATGTATCCGTCAGATGATGCTTTGTTCATGGCGGAAATGAAATTACGGTCCCGCTATTTAGACCCTTCACAGAGAGCAATCTCATTGAAGGCGAGCCCCTTATCAAATCTTTCCTTGAGAAAACACAATAGTAATACTGTTAATTGGCCATGCATCGGAGCCCTAGCCACATCCTTGTCTTGCTTCTAGAATATCACCGATAAAGCTACAACCCCGGGATTTGGCTCTATCTACAAGACCATTTCAATCTAGAGAAGTTGTTCAGTAACAAGAAGTTCCGTGTGTTCCTCGAACTACAATTGTTTACCAGTTCATGAAGAGTTAGTACATCCATAGAACCCTAACTCGAACTTTTTCTAGCAGTTAGTTCAGCCTAGGTCGGTGGGCCTTGGTTTTATAACTAATTGCTAGAAAATCTGTTTCCGCTGCATACAATTTAGCCTCAAACGAGAGGAATTTGAGTCTGAGGGTAAAGTTATTTTTTTTAATTCAAAAACTGCAATTGGTAGAGAGGACTAAATACGATAAATCCTTGAAATACCACAACTTATTGCTCTAGTTTGAAAAATGGTTTAAGCTAGGGTTCGGTTTGGTAGATCTTACACCGTAAATAAAACAATACGTAAAAGTGAACTACCAGCTTTACGGGGGGAGGCCACCCATTCACTAGCTGCTCTTATTGGCATTTCGTCAGTAGCTAATTAAAGGTATTCTACGTCACAAATTTTATAATTGGTATACAGTCATGCAAGCAGGAGACTTGCCGATAAAAACTCAAACTTTATAGTAAGGGAAGGTGGAGAGACTTGACCCCTGGGAGAGTTGATACTCCCCAGTTTTACCGAAAACTAAAGTAGTATTGTTATAGCGTATTAAGATTTTCTAGAGTATAGAGTCTAGACAAATGATCTTTATGTGGCGAGCTATTTTTTTATTGACAACCTTTTTTACTCTATTATTTACTGTGTTTTGTCCCTCCTAAAGATGTTTTTTAGTGGCCACGTAAAATTTGAACAACTTCTTCCAATAATGACCAAATGCTACCATTTTTTTCACAGCACAATGCCAAAAATATGCTAAATGATCTTCACTGATAGAAATGCCAACATTTCCAATTTAAGGAAATTCGGATGATGAGTTATTGTCTCAATATGAGGAGACTTGATCCCGTCATCCATATAAAAAAAATCTCAAGCGGCTATTTTTTTGTAGATTTGACAGATGTAATGAAGAATTTGCTCTGAAAAAAAAATATTTAGTGAGTATAGAAAGAAGATCAAGTATCCCCAATTTTGAAGATTGCATGCGCTGTTGAATTCCAATCGTTCATGAATGCGCACAGCAAGTCCGGCATTATAAGCAATTCAATCCCAGGCTTGTTGTACAATCTTCATAACGTTTTTTTTGTTTATTATAGAGACAGCGACAGATGTTTTATTTGTTTTCTACCAAAACGATCCGTAGGGTAGTGAGCTAATTCCCGTCGTAGTAGGTAGTGCTTGGTTTTCAAATCTAATTTATACGCTATCCAAACTACTTACTCTAACTAAGTTGTATGTAACACGTATTTTAGAGTTCCTTGTTTCCATTGTGTACTATTAGCGCATTGAACAAATCATAGTTTATTAAAAATCGGCAATCAAAAACACCCTTCAAAATTTTTAAATTTGTCTTATGAAAATCTGTTAACGTCCATGAGAGTTTTCATTCGTCCAGTCTAAAATTCGATAGATTGCTGTCAAATAAATCTGTTGGTATTGGTGTGCGATTTCTACAAGTACACCAAATTAGTTTTTTATGCGGTATCATACCGTGTTCAATAAAAACAACATAAATTCAATTAATATTGGCCTGTTCTGAATTTGCTATGTGTACATTGTGAAACATAGAATAGAATATGTATATGGAGCATGTTCTCGGTTATCCAAGAAACACCCGAAGTGGAGGCATTCAGATCTTTACGCGTAACCATTGATCTACAGGCCTGTTTTGTAAATGTAATGTACCCATTGTGAAACATATGATAGAATCTTCATATGGAAGATCTTCACGGTTATCCAAGAAATCCCTGAAGTGAAGGTCATCAGGTCTACAGGCATAACCAATGATCTACAGGCCTGTTTTGTAAATGTAATGTACCCGTTGTGGTACATATGATATAATGTACGTATGGAAGATCTTCACGGTTATCCAAGAAATCCCTGAAGTAACGGCCTTCAGGTCTACACGCGTAACCAATGATCTACAGACTTGTTTTGCAAATGTAATGTACCCATTGTGGTACATATAACAGAATCTGCGTATGAAAGCCGTTCGCGGATATCCAAGAAATACCTGAAGTGGAGGCTTTCAGGTCGACACGCGTTACCAACGATCTAAAGGCCTGTTCTGAATATGTAATGTACCCATTATGAAAGGAGGAAATACCATATTTGAAACTGGAAAATTGATCTTTAGTTCCGCGTTTAGATCGAAAGGCCGTACTCTAGGAATTTCTTGGATGACCAAGAACATATGCTGTGAACACATTCTGTTCTTTGTACTACAGAAAGCATGTACCATATTTGAAACCGGAAAACTAATCTTTAGTTACGCGTGTAGATCGGATTTCCAGGGATTTCTTGGATGACCAAGAACATATATTGTGAACGCATTATGTTCTTTGTATTACAGAGAGCATGTACCATATTTGAAACCGGAAAATTGATCTTTAGTTACGTGTGTAGATCAAAAGGCTTTACTCCAAGGATTTCTTGGATGACCAAGAACATATGCTGTGAACACATTCTGTTATTTGTACTACAGAGAGCATGGACCATATTTGAAACCGGAAAACTGTTATGCACGGAAAACGCGTGTAGATCGAAAGGCCTTACTCCAGAGATTTCTTGGATGACCATGAACATATGCTGTGAACGCATTCTGTTCTTTGTACTACAAAGAGCATGTACCATATTTGAAACCGGAAAATTGATCTTTGGTCACGCGTGTAGATCAAAAGGCCTTACTCCAGAGATTTCTTGGATGACCAAGAACATATGCTAAGAACAAATTCTGTTCTTTGTACTACAGAGAGCATGTACCATATTTGAAACCGGAAAACTGATCTTCAGCTACGCGTGTAGATCTAAAGGCCTTACTCCAGAGATTTATTGGATGACCAAGAACATATATTGTGAACACATTCTGTTCTATGTACTACAAAGAGCATGTTCCATATTTAAAATCGGAAAATACATCATCTACGTATCCTTTCTCTGTACCACAAGGAGCATGTACCATACTTAAAACAGGACTGCAAATCTTTGTTCCTGAGCTCAAGCCATTTCTTGGATAACTGGATGACTTATCTGTGACTTCATGCAGAATAACTATCATTTCTACCAATTTTGTAAGTCAAATTTGAAAATTTATTTCGGTTCCAGTTAACAAAAATTTCCTAGTGCAATCCCATTTCGACCGCATAAAAATGGTTTTGATTGTGCTGCCATTCAGTTAAATGCCTCAGTCTGTCAAACAACTAACACACATGCTTAACATGTACGTGGGTAGTGCTGCCAACAAATTTCTATTATGAAATTATTTCTCCTGTTTCAAACTTTTGGAATAGTAGAAAATTTTAGTATGAATGACGAGTGTGTATGAAAAATATTTATTTGGAAGACTTTACTTTTATTACGCTAGCGGAAAATAATTGAAAACCCTACTTTTATTGACTGCATGATGTATTATCAGATGTGTAACATAAGATTATTTCAGTTCAAACCGCCAGTTTGGCAACGCGTTTTTCGACTATAAACAAGGCGACGAAGAAAATAATTTTCAAACGCTTAAAGGTTTGAAAAAACAGATCATTTGAACGCCTTCCGGTAGTTATTTTTCAATTATTTTTCACTTGAGCAATAAACATTGCTTTTATTTAGTGCGCAGTGAGAAGTTTATGTGAAAAAGTGCGGTGAAAATTAGTGAATTACGTTGATTTTGGTTTTTGGTTTTGGTGCGCGTCTTCTACAGCAGTGAACGAACTGGATTTTCCTTCGTCGCACGGATAACGTAGGAAATTGTGCAAAAAGTCATAGTCGCAAAGTTAAATTTAACTGTATTTCAAGTAAGTAACACCGGAATGTAATTTAAATGAATGCAGATCGTAGTGTACACTTTTTTCTATCTCGCCAGATGATTAGTTCATTATTTCAGTTTACGATTCGCGAGTATTTAGTGATTTATAATTTGATATGACGGATACTAGCGCCATGGACGAATTAGCGCATAACCCTACTGTTGTTCCTTTCGCATTAAAGATTCCAAATACTTCCGTGGAAAGATATTTTAGTTACCAGATAAAGATTGTCGTTTCGGTTCCCTTTGTTCTGCTGTCCGAAACATGTGTGGTACTTAACTGTCAAATCGTATGTATTTTTCCTTCATTGACATTTAGATCCCCTATCCTCACCAGCAAAAGATGTTCCGGACAACGACAACAGCGACAATCTTTATCTAGTAACTAAAATATGTTTTCTTCCGTGGCACCTATGACAAATCGTAGAGTTCTCTGCATCTTTCTTAAGTAGGTGTTCAGCTAATCCAGTGATCGTTATTTTAACTCATTCTCTTTCACGCAGATTTTTGCCGAGAAATCATTTTTCGGGGAAGAAAAACAGGTCTTATAAGTAATAACCATGTTTCGCTCACTTCCAGTTACGTTAAAAATTTGATTTGCAATAGAGGGCAATCTAATTTTACTTAGTCACTGAGTAGATAAAAGTTAGCGTGTACGATTTTTGATTCTCTTCTAAGTTCGTTCTAAGAGAAAAGAGTGGCAAGTGAAAGATGTTTTCCGTCACAAATAATTTGAAAAAAAGATTCTTCTTCGATCCAAAAACGCTTGACTTCGTCTCATCGAATTTGCAACTGAAACTGAAAGTCACTATTTGGTCACTTTTTCTGAAACTGAAAGTCACTATTTGGTCCCTTTTTTCGTCATCTTTGGTCACTAAAATCACTATTTTGAGCGGCATCGGTCGCTACCAGCCCTGCATATGTGCCCTCAGCCGATTTGCTCGCAAGAAGTTGCATTCCTGATGCAGAATCCGGTCCCATTGTTTCCTGTTGAAAATTGGCCGGATCGGACTATAGGCTCAGAAGTTATGATCAAAATACTGTTTTTTCACCAAAAGTGCGTAGAAATTACTCACTTGAAAGAAACGAGAAAGGCACCATCACCGCTAGGTGGATTAATCTGGGTTTTTTGACATATACCTAGGAATAGGATTTATAAGCGAAAAAAATATATGAACGAAAATGCCGTTATGCCAAAAAAATCGTTTGGTCCAAAATGCCGTTTGATCAAATGATCATTTGGCAGAACGGACCTTTTGGCCGAATAGGCCAAATAGTTGGAAATGTGTCGTTTGATATGACCAAGAAAAATCTTTGACCAATCAGGTTGTTTGCACCGCCACTCCAGTTCATCTCTCCCTTCGCTAATGTGGTCGTGTTGGGATCTGACGACCAACTGGCACAACCTCACGCGGCCTCTACTTGATCGAGCACTGCGTTAGGGAAGGACCCTCCAAGCTATTAAAAAAAATCAGCACCGCTACCGCTGTCCCGGAACCGTAACCGACGCCATTTTTGCAATCAACCCTTTCTTTCCGACTCTCATAAAGTGTTGTGCTTGTTCCTGAAAAGAAACTGATTTTTTTCTATTCACTTGAGTGCTGCTACTGTCGGCGACGGCCACTGAATGATTTTCTTTCTGCTGCATGTTGCGCTTGATTCGAATCGCCCATGAGATTGGAAATTTTGAGCTTCTACCACTAACTGGTCTAGTTTAGAACCCAAACTCTGTAATGTGTTTGTTTTCCTCAAAGATGGTAAGTTGGTTGCCGAGGTCTGACAGGGAATTCCTAAAGATTACTCTTTCTTTCCATTAATAGGTTATGGGCCTAGGAACCGTTTAGCATCGAACGGCAAAAAATAAAAACAGAGCTCGGCAGTACTTTGCTCAGTTGTTTAATGGAGTAGACCAATCGTTTCCTTTCGGAAATTTTCGAATGGAGCAACACGTCAAGCAGGAGAGCCTGCTTCATACTTTACAAAATACCTTGGTGGAAGAAAATTGCAGTACAGGAGATAGCATGAAATGAACAATTGGATTTTCTGATTAAGCAGGAAGATGCGGCAATTATCAAATTTTGGACGGCGCTCAATAACAACGGCGTGAGCCACGTATTGCACTGCACTACATGGAATACATGGCACTACAAAGGATATCCTAGCCAAGCTTGTTGAGGTGCATATATCATCCGCAAGGTATGTTCGCTATAGTCGGATTCGATCCAAACTTTATTTACTGAAAAATCGAAAATTCAATACATTGAAAGATCTACTCGCTGCTCATCGCGACTTGTTGCGCCAGCTTGATGAAGTGGGAGAGGCAGTGGACCACATGGATCAAATCCGAACACTACTTTGTGCTATCTAGGAGCGTTCGAGACAGTTGTTGGGTGCGTTATCAGCAATAAGAAAGCAGGATCTGCAAACGATGTTGCTCGAGCAAATGAAGCGGGTTTTCATAGACGCCGACGAAGCGATGCTGAATAGGTCTCGCATGACTCCACAGGCGAAAATCTTCGAACGAAAGGCAGTGATGCGTGAACATGAAAGGTAAATTGTATGTTTTACATGTGTCAAAACCGACCACAAGCGCCGAAACTGTTTTTCGTTGAAAAAGAAGATGCGCAAAGAGAAGACATCTGTTGGCAATTTGGCCAGTGCTCTTTCAAATGTAGCTCTAATTTCTTATGATGCTTCAATACCTGTTCCTGTAGAAAAATATTTTTTACTGTAACGATGAATCCGAATATTGCTGCTTGACTAGTGGCACGGCTGAGGTAGATCGACACAATCATATATATAATAGCCCTGTTTGTCTGTCCGGGGACTAGCCAACCAGACGCAGCACATGGGGAAATTCTCACAAAAAAAATGTGACACTTCAATTCTGTTTTACTATCAGAAAACAAAACCAGTGACAACCTTAGACAACCAGACACAGCATTTGATGAAAAAAATTACAGACAACAGACGTTGAAAATTTTGTTTTTTTTTTAATTCAGAAAAGAATCTATCACTCTAAAAAATTGAAAAAAAAACACTTGCCACGGGCGCAATTGCGTCCACGAATAAACTAGTTGATTAATAGTGAGGATTTAGCTGGAGCGAATTAATATACTTCGTGTGGAGCAGATCGTGGACAAAACCAGAGACCAGAAACTTCGCGAAATGGCTCTTGAAGAGATGCTGGTTACATTACCCATGTTCATCAATACGAGTGCCCACATGCTACGCAAGATGCTCTATTTTACTCACTTGTGGAGATTGCAGGGAACCAGCAATCAATTTTTCTGGCAAATGAGGACAAAGTACGTTGTAGTAAATTGGGTAATGATGTAATGATGAGCAAAGTTAGAGATAAACGTTTCCATTTGAACTTGTATAATACATATTACATTGCTGAATTGCATCGTTATCTTACATCTGTTTCAAAAATTGAAAAACAGGTAAGCAAGTAGTATTCTACAGTGGGAAAGTATAAATTTGGAATAATTTGGGACAAGGGCTGGCGAAAGGTACCGTAATCCGCAGGAACATTGATTGTTTTTAATTGTATAAATATATTCTCCCTAAGTGAAATCATGCCTTTTTATATTTAAAAAATGAGTACTGCTGCATGTAGGCTGTTGTTCAAGATTATTTGATAATTTTATAGTTGTTTAAAAAATCTGTTTTTGTCGAATTTTACAATTTTTCAATTTGGGGTAACTTTGGCCATCTAACGTTCAAATTATTTATCTATTAAGCAAGCGTCTGTGCACGCCTTAAGGTAGGCAATTATAGTTGGAATCCCTTACACTGAGGTGATGTGCATCGATTGTTTCGAGAAAGGCATTGCATTTATCCCATCATTCGATCTTCTGAGCAAAGATACTAATGATATCCAGGGATATCGATCTTAGTTATCTATCTGCTCAATAAACAAAGTGCAATGTTTGCCATGGAGAAACATTTTTCCACTGTTTTTGTTGTAGCAACGCCCTCGCAACCTCGAAACACGCTGGCTATCTGGATCATCATTGAATGCTCAAATGATAATATCTTTCCAGAGTGCTCTTTGATAAGTGATAATATCTTTGCATAAGCAAATATATTGTACATTGCATAAAAAATCTACTCCGCTTATTTTTAGTCGCAATAAAAAATAAGCGCCAGATAGTTGCCTAAGCAAAACATACCAGCAGAAAAAAAGCTACTTTGATTCTTTTGAAAATTTGGTCGCCACGTGATGGATTGTGTTGATGAATTCTTTTAAAGCACGTGCTTTTTGTACTGCGGAGAATTTTTAACATCTGAGATCACGGCCGAACGGTCGCGCGATTTGCCGAAATTTTGTGTTTTGCATTGCGCGGCCAGTAGTAAAGTTAATTAGTTCAGTGCGTGTTGGCTCTTGTTTCGAGTCAGCGGATCGACCGGTCGTCAAAGTTTAGTTTTGCTTTGTGTGGGTGAGTAGATAAATCAGAAAGTGAAAGTTTGTTTCTTGTCCGGTCGTGTTTCTTCAGTAAGCGGATCGGCCGGTCGTCGAAGTTTAGTTTTGCTTTGTGCGGAAGGCAAAACGATCGGCCGGTCGTCGTAATTTTGTTCTGGTTTGCGCGGGTGAGTGAATAAATCAGAAAGTGAAAGTTTCAGACAGCGAGAGTGTTACTTTCCTTCCCATAGGTCGCATCACTTACCGAAGTGAATCCAGATAAATTATCCTTTGTAACTAAAACGATATCCTATCCCAAGACAATCGTGGAGATGCAGAGGTGTTCTCGGTCTCTAGTAGCAACGAGAGTCGGACTAACAATCCTCCCCTTCCTATATGACCGTGGCGACGCGGCCGCCGCCCTTATTGACTTTAGATATTTGAGCTCCCGAAACGTGTACATAAAGAATGGGTAGCTAGTCACAAGCCCCATTTATTGTGTTCTCTGAACAATTTCGCAAGTTATAGTCAATCACGGAGTAGCAACTACGAATTTTGCGGTCATAATGCTCATGCTCATGCTCATGCTCATGCGGAGAATTTTTTAACATCTATGAAAGCCTTGGAAAATGATTTCAAAAGTTGTCATTTTGTTGCAAGGCACAATAATATCCTGATATAATAAGCTTACATTCTTTTTCTTCTTCAATGGCATTCCAACTGGAACTTGGCCTGCTTTTCAACTTAGTGTTCTATTGGCATTTCCTCAGTTATTATGACAGCCTTTATATGCCCGCCATTGCATGAGTATGTATCTTATGTGGCAAGTACAATACAATATGCCCATGGAGCTGAGAATGTTTCCAACCCGAAAACATCCTGGACCTTCCCAAGATTCGAACGCGCGAACTTTGCAAAAATCGAGGGTTACAAGGACAGAAATCTTCGTTTTACTATCACTTGCATCGACACTCGGTATGGCGCTTCGTCATTGACTCGTGTTTGTTTTGATCAGACGCTCGACATTGCAGGCACAAATATCCCGCAGCATGCTATCAAACTTCCACACCAAATTTGCCTCCTGATTCTCAATAGCCGATTGATAATCGAGCTAAAACAATGAATAGGGTAAATCACTACTTGGGCCTAGAAACCCGATTCCTGGCTCACTGCACAAAAAACTAATGATTTATGCTGTTAGGAATCCGTAGGATAATGATTGATAATTTTTAAAAAGTCTACTATTCATCTCGCACAATACTCAATATTCTTCAACCATTTATTTAACTCCTAATTGATCCAATTATAGAAAATAAAAATGTGGATTTCAAACTTGCGCTCTTCGTTGCAACACCACTGAGCCGGAGTGATTTTTTCCACTTTTACAAAACGGTATCATCAAATAAACACCTACCTGAAAATCGTCACAGTGCTCGATACAACCATTGCTTGAAGCTGTTAATCATCACACAATAATTCTAAACTCACGCACTTCAATATTTTCTATTTGTTTGTATAACTAGAACTGATATAAACAAATTAGAATACATTTAAAAACGTATCCTCAAACCGAACAAAAATCACCTCGGCCCAAGAACTTCTAGCTGTACCGTGCTGCCAACAGGCCAGAAGTCTTTTTTAAGTATGGAAATAATCCTTCATCGTTGATGGGAAAACTGTCTAATACGTTGACGCTATCATGTTATTTATAATTATCTCGGTTTCAAAAAGTGAAAAAAATTGTTTTATTTGTTTGGAAGGAATTTTGATGATGATTTTGAAGTTGCTCCTTGTTATAAATATCAATTAAGTAATGCAGTCGTACGCATGTTAGGCCGGGAATGGGGTAGGAAACCCTATCTACCGAGGCTGAAATGATTATTTTGAATTGTGAATGATTTGCACCGATAAATGATGATTATTTTGCTTTACATACTAAACAGATGCATGCGTTTTAGAAATATGACTTCAAAATCCCAGAAAAAATATTTTAAGCTCTTTTTAGTGGAATGTATTCAACCGTCTATGGCGCTGAGAGTACAGGCAGTGAAAGTCAAGGCAGCGGAGGAGATGACTTCGTCAGTTCAGCGGACGATGGAAGCCAACCAGCCCCCACCTTGAGGGAAGTTAGGGATGCCATTCAACAGCTAAAAACCAATAAAGCAGCTGGTAAGGATGGTATTGGAGCTGAGCTCATCAAGGTGGGCCCGGAAAAGCTAGCCACTTGCCTGCACAAATTGATAGTCAGAATCTGGGAAACTGAACAGCTACCGGAGGAGTGGAAGGAAGGGGTTATATGCCCCATCTACAAGAAAGGCGACAAACTGGAGTGTGAGAACTTTCGAGCGATCACCATCCTTAATGCCGCCTACAAAGTGATATCCCAGATCATCTTCCGTCGTCTGTCACCATTAGTGAATGAGTTCGTGGGAAGTCATCAAGCCGGCTTCGTTGACGGCCGCTCGACGACCGACCAGATCTTTACTGTACGGCAAATCCTTCAAAAATGCCGTGAATACCAGGTCCCAACGCACCATTTGTTCGTTGATTTCAAGGCGGCATACGACAGTATAGACCGCGTAGAGCTATGGAAAATTATGGACGAGAACAGCTTCCCTGGGAAGCTTACCAGACTGGGAAGCTACGGTGGATGGTGTGCAAAACTGTGTGAAGATTTCGGGCGAACACTCCAGTTCGTTCGAATCGCGCCAGGGACTAAGACAAGGTGATGGACTTTCGTGCCTGTTGTTCAACATTGCGCTAGAAGGTGTCATGCGGAGAGCCGGGTGTAACAGCCGGGGTACGATTTTCAACAGATCCAGTCAATTTATTTGCTTCGCGGATGACATGGACATTGTCGGCCGAACATTTGCAAAGGTGGCAGAACTGTACACCCGCCTGAAACGTGAAGCAACAAAAGTTGGACTGGTGGTGAATGCCTTAAAGACAAAGTACCCTAGACAACCAGAATGCATAATAGAATTGTTTTTCGATATTGTGATGCCTATGCACACAATTTTCATCATAAACGGCAGCCCTTACTTTGCACCGTTTAATGTGCAAAAACGATCCATAAAAAAATGAAAAACGATCCATAAATAACATCTGAATGTTTCATAAAACGCTACCATACATCTATAAAATGGTTTGGGAGATTCCATAAAGAATATTTTTATAATCCATAAAACTTTGAAAAACGATCCATAAAAACTATATTTTGATCCATAAAATTTCAAATTTGCGCATTTTTTATCGTGTTGATGATCCATAATTTTAGTAATATGATCCATAATTTTGGTCATATGATCCATAATTTTGATAATGTGATCCATAATGCTTGGAAAGAAGGCCAATGAAACTATATTAATTGATCCACACATTTTATAAAATCTATGGATCATTCATCAAAGTTTATGGATCATATCACCAAAACTATGGATCATTTGAACAAAGTTATGGATCAAATGGCCAGAATTATGGATCATATTACTAAAATTATGGATCATATTACTGAAATTATGGATCATCATCACGATAGAAAAATGCGCAAATTTGAAGTTTTATGGATCAAAATAAAGTTTTTTGGTGTATCATTTTCCAAAGATCTATGGATCATTTGTCATATGTTTATGGGAAAATAACAAGAATTGTAATGTTTTTCTTGACCATGTTAATGGAACATATTTCCCTTTTAATTGCTAAATTTTAGCTTAGTTACGGATCAAAAAATTATTCTTTATGGAATCTCCTGAACTATTTTATGGATTTATGGTAGCATTTTAAGGAACATTCAGATGTTATTTATGGATCGTTTTTCATTTTTTTATGGATCCGTCTTTATTGTTTATATGCAAAAGTATGTTTTGCCATCATAAACTGATGAGCTTCGCACCACAATGCGATTTTCATGAAATTTGGATCGGAAAACGATGTTACTCGTGCATTCTTATGCGATGTGTAGTTGTCTGGGACATGCTTGTGGGTGGAACAGAGCGCGACAGGGCCCGCCTGGGAAGCAGTGTTACGATAGACGGGGATACCTTCGAGGTGGTCGAGGAATTCGTCTACCTCTGATCCTTGCCAACGGCTGATAACAATGTCAGTCGTGAAATACGAAGGCGCATCATCTGTGGAAATCGGGCCTACTACGGGCTCCAGAAGAAACTGCGGTCGAAAAAGATTCGCTACCGCACCAAATGTGTCATGTACAGGGAATCAATATTCGAGCAACGCCTAACAATATACTCTTTGTCATCAACAGAGTTTGTTACTGACAAACGCACCTAGCGACAAACCTTTATCAGAACCCGAACACAATATGACAAGAATCATTTGCCTTGCATGCTCTGATATCTCCGAAAATACGCTGCTAATTTTGTAATCATTGTTCGATTCTCGAATATTTCCATAAAAGCAGAAACTATGATAACATAAAACCGAAATATTCACTAGAAATAATGCAAAATAACGGGATGAAAAGTTAGCAACAAGATTGTCTTTTTTTTGTTGCTGACAAAAATTTTCGGATCTTTGTCATTATTATCTCGGACAAAAACAAAGCTTTGTCGTTGGTTCTCTTTTGTCGCTTGTTTCGCAGGCGCATTCGAAAAAAATGGATTCCCTGGTCATGTACAAGACGCTAATAAAGCCGGTTGTCCTCTACGGACATGAAACATGGACAATACTCGAGGAGGACTTGCAAGCACTCGGAGTATTCGAGAGACGGGCGCTTAGGACCATCATTGGCGGTGTGCAAGAAGACGGTGTGTGGCGGCGAAGAATGAATCATGAGCTCGCCCAGCTCTACGGCGATCCCGGAATCCCGAAGGTAGCTAAAGCCGGAAGGATACGATGGGCAGGGCATGTTGCAAAAATGCTGGACAGCAACCCTGTGAAGATGGTGTTCGCATCCGATCCGGCAGGTACGAGACGACGTGGAACGCAGCAAGCAAGATGGGCAGACCAGGTGCAGAAACACTTGGCGAGCGTGGGGCGTATTCGAGGATGGAGAGATGCGGCCTCGAACCGTGTATTGTGGCGTCAAATTGTTGATTCAGTGTTATCTGTTTAGATGCAGACTAAATAAATGAATGAATTCAACCGTCTAGAACGAGCTAAGTAACTCCATTTAATTCCACCAATTATTTCGATATTTTTGCAGATACGTAACACAGTTGTGGTCGAAATACGTATCTGCAAAGATATCGAAACAATTGGTGGAATTAAATGGAGTTACTTAGCTCATCTTAGACGAACTTCCAAATGTTAAATCCATACACTGAAATATGAAATGATATTCATATTTTGAGATATCAAATTGAACATCAATGTGCCAAGCTGAAGATACATTGTGACACCGCACATAACAATGCTGAGCCGACGCTTGTTGATGTATATGCACATGCCGTCCTATATTCATTCGCACATTCAAATTTGTAAAGGACTGGTCATTTGATTATGTGTTGGATGTCAACTGTTTGAGTGTAGTTGAAGGGAATTTTTCTGTCCCTGGTTATGTATCATACTGTATGTTGATGATATGCTTATTTTTAGGAAAGACATCAAATGAAAAGATTGAATTGAGGATAATCTTTACAAACGATTTAAAATGAAGGATTTAGATAATAATTTCCTTGGCCTTGACATTAATGGACAGATACCATAGTTGCAGTTGAATTAATCCTCGATGCTAATGGTTTATCGCTGATAATGCTGCCAATAAACTTTCAGCAGCCATCACTGCGCTATGGCGTCCGCTAAATAGCTGATGAAAAATGAAAGATTTTAATATGGAAACCCACTTCAAGACGTATCATGAGCGGAACAATAAGACGTATCAAAAACCAACAAGCCCTCCAAACACGGGTTTTTCCCTCTAGAAAAAAAAACTGTTTGGAGTTTCAGAGAAAAACTATTAAAATAACAGAATTGATGTTCATTGCTTCAACTTTTTTAGCTCATTTCAAAGATTTCTGGAATTGCATCAAAACTTTGGACCATCTTAAGCGGTGTGCATGACAACGGTGTGTGCTATAGCGAAGGATGACAGACATCGAATCGTTAATGCCAAATGGACCTAATCTGCCCAGTTGACGTAACAAAATAACCATTGCACTTTAACATGCATTTCGAATGATTCAAGGACAAATATCTCAAATTTGAAATATTTCAACCCGCAAACACTCAAATGAGATTTGGAACATTCAACGTTGCAGCGGTTGAATTACTCTAGTAAACGCGTAACAAGTCAAATTGGCTGAAATTTTGAATGGTGGATACGTTAACTATGAAATCATGTGCAGTAATGAGGTACCAACTGTTTACGTCGATGAAAATCACTTCTAGTTGACGATTTACGTGTTGTACCATTTACAATGACGACAAATCAAAAGTCAATGTATTATAGAGGAATACGAATTTTTAATGAATTACCTTTAGATATAAAAAATGCAAGAACTATTATTGAATTTAAAAGAAAGTGCTCTGAATTTGTAAAAACTATGTTTATGTTAAGGTGAAAACTGTATGAATTAATTTTAATTATCTGAAGATAAATAAATGAACTATTATTTATTTATATTTATTACTTAATAGAACTTTTAGTTCGCTCTTGCATATCACCCGTGTCGGTCGGAAGGGAAATATACAGTCCGCTTTTTGTTGAACGTTATGTAGTTTGTTATTCTGATTAGAATAAATTGTCCGTCGTGTCGCAGTGTCGCAGTGTCGCAGTCTTTTCGTGTCCTGGCTTCCAGCATCTGGATTGACAGAGTTATTGAGATTCTCCGAGTCCTTGTGTTCGCTATCCAAACTATCAGCGTTTCTCACGAATCGTCCTGCCATCGTAGATTTTTTTCGTAGCAGCAGCCTGAAAACAGTACACTAATTTTTCTCAGATTTTCCGGAGTCCTTCCGACCAATCCAGCAATTCAATGGCAAACTTAGCAGATCATCGACTCAAGGAGAAACGGTCAACTTAGTCATTCAACTGCTTTACTCTGGAGTCGTTCTGAATAATCCAGGAATGTTAACATTCAAAAAACGTTTCACCTTGACTTTTTATTCACTCACAATAATTCTCCTTTTTTGTGCCGAGTGATTCCTGTATATGGTCACAGACTGCAGGTTTCTATAAAAAGTGAGCACTGGTTTGTTAGCAGGAATCACTCAGTACGTGGTATCTGGACCTTGTGCACACACGCCTTACTTCGAAGATAGTTAGCAGTTGAAAGAGGACGATCTGTCAAAGCTCGTGGACTGGTTGCTGCGATCGCGGTGTTACCAGATATAATAGCTCGATTCAAGCAGTGACGGTTATCATCTTACTAAGCTATACTTCAACGAAGGGGCGCATACTAACATTTTTAACTTAATTTTTGTGATTGTTTATGTTATAACCTCATCACATGAAGAATCTCAGTGCAGATCTCCAGTTTTTTACGATGAATTAGAATATAATCTACGATTCGTAATCATGACGTATACCGGTCCTTCAAATGAATTTAGCATGTTAAATGAATTCGCAAAATGAGCCACACTCTAATGCAGTGCATTACCATCCCACCATAATCGCATCAACAACTTTGTACGCCAACTCGAGCACGCGAATCACCTGCCAATAAATGGTAGAAGTTATTTCTGTTGGGTACTTCTTCGATTTTCAACGCCCAACAATTGAACTGACAGGTGGTGCCACTCCATTGACTGCCATCGCCATCATCTCCGGCCCGTTTAGGACAGAACAGTCAGTGGAGGGCACTCGTCGTCGCTTCCCATCGATAATAAGTTCATGGGAAATCAGTGAATAATTTAGCACTGCTGACAAACTGTTGCAGCAGCTACCGGGACACGACTAGTTTGAATGGAAAAGTTCGACATGAAACACAAGTCACCGAATATTCGAGGACTGTGTTTGTTGCCACCAAGCACAAGGTTGATGAAACTTGGCCCAAAACTACTATTACAGAGTGGATGAGTGGAAGTTGGACAAGGGAATCGCTTTTATGGCTAACACGAGTGCTATTCACCGTGAACTGAAACGTAACTACGTCGTACAATCATGGCCGGGATGCAAACATCAACGGCAGTAGTTTTGCAGAAAGTCTCCGTAACAAGTGTTAAAAGTTTCCAGACAGAATCATGCTTTAATTATTCAAAATAAAAGTTGTTTTACACGAAGTCTTGAGATGAACTCGTCTAAATGAATGATTTGCAGTACAAGTGAAACGTTTTTGAGTAGGACATGGCAATGTAAGATTAAATATCAACTTCTTAGAAAATAAAACTTTGATTTCCTAAAGAAGATATAACTTTTTAAAACATTATTTAAATAATGCCAATTAACAAGAAAAAATGCAACTCTTTTCCAACGGTATACAAAAACTGCATCACAAACAACACGTGTGATGGCCATGTAGTGGGTGGCACAATTTCTCAAATTGAAATTAATTATGCTTATAAAAGATTAAAATCTGACATTTATTTGCGGATCCTTTTCCGAGAGTCCTTGCTCTTCCACCCACACTCCACAGCCTCGCCACTTCCAGTCGGGCTGTGACACAATGCATGGCTGGTAAGTTGGAAACAAAGCTCGGTGCCATTATTGCTGGAGGATGAATGACATTCACCCGCAACTGACTGACTGACTGACTGTTCCCATTTCCGAGTCCCATCGTTCTTGGCTTGTAAGCGAATGTTACCGACCAAAAAAGCGTATAGAGCGAGTAGTGTTTCAGCTGAGTTGTAATTCGTCCGCTTAGAGAACTTGGAAACTGTGGCAGAAGTTGGGTGGTTCTCTCTAAACGTTGAAGTTTTTGCTGCAGAAGCTCATTCTCCCGAGCGCCGGGATTTGCTTCATAAACAAATATGACATCCGAGAAAATCCCCTAATTGAAACCTTGACATGTGTTTAATTTCGGATGTAACAAGAGAATGAAGCGAAAGTTTTTCGCTACTTTGTGTGATTTGTTTGATGGAGGTACGAGATGAGCGCTCGAGGAGCAAAAAAGATCCGTCAAGTGTGTTTTTTGCTTGACTGAAACCCTAAATTTGTAGCAAAGTTCCTCCGTTTGTCTAATTTCAGGAATTAAGATTTGTGTAACAAAGCTCAGTTGTTTCACGCAGAGCAAGAGATTCCCTCGAGCAGAAGATAGTCTCAATCTCGAGCATAATTTATCATAATGGGTCCAAAGTACTGTTGACACAACCGCTCCAACCATCTCAGCGGGGATCCTCGGTCTGGGTCTTCTTCGCTCGCTGTGAAGTGTTCGAAAGCAATCCCCAACCACGCCATAGGATAAGAGCATTTAAAAAGAATAACTTCATTCCTTCGGTCTGCTTCCGATAGGTTGGCGAGAGGTGGTGTCAGGGGGAATGGCAATGGCGCAACATGCAGTCCTCCAGGAACGAGCACCGAAAAAGGTTCTTCCACATATCTTAACTAAGTACATATATTTTAATTTCCATGCACTTTTTGCACAGTTCCCTTCGACGACAACAGCCCAAACGTGCTTCCTGTGGAAGCAGCGCACCAACATGCATACATACAGTCAGATCCTCCAATACACTGTTGAATTTTTGAACAAAGTTTTTTTTTCTAACTGTTGTTTCAAAAGTGTAAGGCGATTTTCCTCGAAGCCTTCGAAAACATAATTGATCATGATATTCATTAGCATTAGAAATATTTTCGGTATGTTCGGTAGTTTCAGATGTCAAACTCTTTCGGCAGGCAAAATTAGCGTACATGACAACACAGTTGAAACACCAAATTTAAGATAACTCTACAAGAGGAGAATCCACTGTAATTATGACGAGGCAGAGCTTCTCAAGTTTTATTTGCATGATCATCACATTTTGTTATTTTGTTCCAAATTCATATAAATGTGATTAATTATTAGAAAAAATTGATTGAAATATATATTTTAAAGCATTTTGGGGAGGTGAGGGCTTCCTTCCTCCTCTTCTTCTTCTTCTTCTTCTTGGCATTACATCCCCACACTACTGGGACAAAGCCGCCTCGCAACTTAGTGTTCATTAAGCACTTCCACAGTTATTCACTGCGAGGTTTCTAAGCCAGTTTACCATTTTTACATTCGTATATCATGAGGCTAACACGATGATACTTTTACGCCCAGGGAAGTCGAGACAATTTCCAATCCAAAAATTTCCTAGACAGGCACCGGGAATCCAACCCAGCCACCCTCAGCATGGTATTGCTTTGTAGCCGCACGTCTTACCGCACGGCTAAGAAGGGCCCCAAGGAGGATGGCTTCCTTAGCCGTGCAGTAAAATGTTTGGCATCAAAGCAATACCATGCTGGAGGCTGGAGGCCGGATCCCCGATCCGGTACAGGAAATTTCCGGGTTGGAAATTTTCTAGACTTACCTGGGTATAAAAGTATCATCATGTTAGCCGCATGATATACGAATTAAAAAATAATAACTTGGCTTTGAAACCTCGCAGCTAACAAATGTGGTAATGCTTAATGAATAATAAGCTGGAAGGCGGCAATAGGGGATGTAATGCCAGAGAAGAAAAAGATTTTTTAGGCGAGATTTCAAAAGAAAATAACTTGAAAAATCGGGAGATAGATGCATACCGATCGCATACTGTGAGCTCCGGAACAAAGTCTGATGATATTTCAAGAAATACAATATACATTTGCATTTTTCCGATGAAGACGCAGCAAAAGCCTATAAGCAGGCTTCGGAATTCTCACTCATATGAACAAAAACCTGCGATTAATCCATTTAGCGGAGTGTGATTTTTCATGGCCCCCCTGTGAGGAAGTATTCTCACACAACATTTTTATCCGGATAGAATGGCGGGTGATAAATTCGTGAGCGCCGGATCGCCGGATAATTTAATTTTAATCCACAAATTTTCCTTCTCGTCGCCTCATCAGATAAATTTTACAAGCATATTTACAAAAATTTAGGACCGCAACAGGATTCGAACCCAAAACAATTTTAAAATGTTCAGAGCGACCTCTAAAATCACACTACCACATGAATTGATTGAAAGCGAGGGGAAAAACTGCTGTATTGAACCTTCTGCTTATCGTGGCGCATCGTCAGATTCAATCAGCTTGGAGAGGCAAAGTAAGCAGCATTTGATTTTCGCGAAACATGGGAAGGATAACAATTTTTCGCACCATCGCTTGTGCCGGAGTTTATCGCACTGTAATTTATCCGGATAAAATGCATGGTGGAGTGATCTGTTGTCGCGTGAGTGAGTGAGAAATCCGAACCCTGCCTATAAGTTATCGCAAAGAGACCCATAAAATCATTTATTCGATGATCTGTTTTGAGCATCCATAAACATACACAGCTTGAGTTTGTTTTACAAAGATGCTTGAAATCTGCCAAATCTATATAAGGTTCCACAAATAAGATACAAATAATAAATTTATATATGTTGATCAAGGTGACGATGGATCGGGTGATGTGCGTAGTTCGAGTTTCAGGGGCATTCTCGAGTCCCTTCGAAACGCGCAGAGGATTACGGCAAGGTGATGGTTTTTCGTGTCTGCTACTTAACATCGCTTTGGAGGGAGTAATACGAAGGGCAGGGATTGACACGAGTGGTACGATTTTCACGAAGTCCGTCCAGTTAATTGGTGTCGCCGACGACATTGATATCATGGTACGTAACATTGAGAGGATAGAGGAAGCCTACATCAGACTGGAAAGCGTAGCTAAACGGATTGAACTAGTCATCAACACGTCGAAGACGAAGTACATGGAAAGAAGAGGCTCAAGAGAGGTCTATGTAAGCCACCCACCACGAGTTTCTATCGGTGGTGACGAAATCGAAGTGGTTGAAGAATTCGTGTACTTGGGCTCACTGGTGACCGCCGATAACGATACCAGCAGAGAAATTCGGAGACGCATCATGCCGTACCAAACTGACTATCTACAAAACGCTTATTAGACAGGTAGTTCTCTACGGACATGAGACCTGAACGATGTTCGTGGAAGACCAACGCGCACTGGGAGTATTCGAAAGGAAAGTGCTGCGTACCATCTATGGTGGGGTGCAGATGGACGGTACGTGGAGGAGGCGAATGAACCACGAGTTGTATCAGCTGTTGGGAGAACCATCCATCGTTCACACCGCGAATATCGAAAGACTTTGGTGGGCCGGGCACGTAGCCAGAATGTCGGACAGTAATCCGGTGAAAATGGTTCTCGACAACGATCCGACGGGAACAAGAAGGCGAGGTGCACAGCGGGCAAGGTGGATCGATGAGGTGGAGGACGATTTGCGGACCCTCCGCAGACTGCGTGTTTGGCGAAGTACAGTCATGAACCGAGTTGAATGGAGAAGACTTTCATGTATTGCACAGGCCACTCCGGCCTTAGTTTGGTAAATAAATAAATAGTATAAATTAGAAAATTCCGCCCTTGTCAGTTTCCCTAGAAATTATTTAGAAACTTTCTCCAAGAAATCCTGCGGAAATCATTTTTGTAAAACCAGTCAGAATTTCTTTCAAAAATTCTGCAGGAGTTATTCCAGAAATTTTGTTGAATGAAATAGGAAACACTAAAGGAATTTTCCGAAGAGTTTCTTACGGAATTTTCAAAGGAATTTCCAGGCAGAGTTTTGGAAATTAAATTAGTTTCCGGATGATTCCTAAAAGAATTTCTGATCCGACTCCCGAAAAAAAAACGCAAAGGTATTTCCGAAGGTCTCAAGGACCATCTAATTGAATTTCCGGAGAAATATCCGAAGGGATTCCTAAAAAATCGGAAGTATTCCCGAATGAAGCCATGAAGAAATTCTGAAGGAATTCCAGGTATATCTTTCTAGAAGGATCACTTAAGGAATCACACTGGAAGAACTTTTTTAGGAAATTCCTGAAATAATTACTGAAGCAAAGTTTTTTTATTATTATTATTGTCTTTATTTCAGAGGGAATTTCGGGATATTTCCCTGATACAATTTCCATAGGTATTTCCGAAGAATTTTCCATAGGAATTCCGATCAAATTTCTAAAGAAGTTTTCGAAGAAATTATTTTTAAAAATCGTTAAGGAAATTTCGAAGGAATCTCTTGATGAATTTCCGAAGCAATTTTCGAAGAAATCTGGGAAAAAAAATTCCAAAGAAGTTCTCAAGACGCAAGTGTTCTTTAAGTTTTTCTTTTTTAAGATTTTCCTTTAGAATTTTTTAAAGGAATTCTTTAGGAAAATTCTGAAGGAATTCCTCATTGAGTTTTTAGGGAATATCTTGATGCAAAACAATTTCTGTATCTATCTACGAAGTAATTTCCTGAGAACTTACCGAAAGAATCCTTGTAGGAAGAATGTACAGAGAAATTAAAAAAATCTAGTTCTTTTGGAAAATTCTTTAGGAATGTGTTCGGTAATTCCGGTGGAATCACGGGAGCCGAGAGAATGAAATATCTGGAAGAATTTCTGAGGGTATTGCTAATGGAATTCCTGAATGAAATTCCGGAGGATTTTCTAAAAGAATTCTTAGACAAATTTTAGAAGAAATTTTTGAATGAATTCCTAAAGAAATTTCTGAAGGTTTTTTTAGATTTATTTGAAGAAACTCCTTGCGGAGTTTGGTAATTTATTTATTTATCTTTATCTTCAGTGTTAACTGTTTAAAACTGGTTTCAAACTTATATGCTAACATAAAATTTGCCTTAATCTAGTTTTGAATATCGTTCTGCTAGAATTAAAATCGATCCAATCAATGTCGTTGAGGAGGTTGAAGCAACGTTCAAGCGGGTGATTTTGCCCAAACATTGTGGAGTGTCGGACAGACTGGAAGAGCTGACATTGGCGGGAGCGACGGGTTGGGACATGAAAGTTAACTTGCTGCAAGAGCTCAGGGCAGTCCACGTGGATGTTTATAATGTCAAATGCAAAAACTCTCTGCGAATCTCCAAGTCGTTGTCGAAGGGTTCCGAGTCGAATCAGTTGGCATCGCTCTTCGTAGTGCGGTAACCTCAAAGGATTATCCCACGGCAATCGCCTGAGGGCAAAACGAATAAAACTGCGTTGGACCCTTTCGATTCGCGACCCTAATGAATCGCTGGAGGAATTTCTTAAGGTATGCTTGAAGGAATTTTTAAATGACTAATCGAATTAATTTCTGGGAGAATTTTTTTACGTAGGGGAAACTGGACACACATGATCCCCGGGGACACATGATCCCCCCATGTTTTCTCGAAAACTAATCACATTTTTATACCAGTGATATGTGCAAACGAATCCGTTAGATAGATTATTGAATCTGAGTAACATTTGATATTAGTTACTTTATGTATATGGATTTTACAGAGGTTTTATTATTTTAGCATTCTCAATCCTTTTTTTCTTCAAAGGTTGTCGTGATATGACCACTGTCTGTTAGTGGAGGGAATGGTTTGCAGATAAATTAACATCACCATGCCAATTTTGTTGCTATAGCAGACATTCTATCTGTCACTACTACTCTATTCGAGAACTAAAATACTTGTCTTGCTTAATACCTTACTTGATACTTGATGGGCTACAGCTCTTCGATGAACCTACGCCGAATGGAGTATCCTTCTCCACTGGACTCGATCCTGGGCCAATCGCTTCCAGTCGCCCTGAACATTGAGCGCCCTCAGGTCCTCTTCAACTGCAAAAAGCCATCGTGTACGCGGCCTTCCACGAAGCCTGCGGCCTCTTCCGGGTTCTCTACTAAATATTATCTTCGCTTGACGTTCTTCCGGCATACGAACAACGTGACCAGCCCACCGTAGTCTGCCGTCTTGTATAAGCTCGTGATTCATGCGACGCCGCCAGATACCGTTCTCCTGTTTACCGCCGAGTATTGTCCGCAGCACCTTACGCTCAAACACTCCGAAAGCTCTCCGATCAGCCTCCTTTAACGTCCATGTTTCATGGCCGTATAAAGCCACCGGAAGAATCAGAGTAGTATACAGCGCAAGTTTTGTTTTCGTTTGCAGACTACGGGACTTAAGCTGGTTACGAAGTCCGTAATAAGCCCTATTTGCAGCTGCAATACGCCTTTTCACCTCGCGGGTAACATCATTATCGCACGTCACTAATGTTCCAAGATACACAAATTCTTCTACCACTTCAAATTTTTCACCATCCAGCACTATTTCGCTACCACCACCACTAATGAACCCACGTTGATTGCCAGCGACCATGTACTTCGTTTTGCTGGTATTTATCGTGAGTCCAATCCTCGCTGTCTCCCTCTTAAAAGGCGCAAAAGCCTCTTCCACGGCACGGCGATCAATTCCGATAATATCGATATCGTCCGCAAATCCCAGGAGCATATGCGATTTTGTGATAATGGTACCGCTTCTTTGCACACCAGCTCTCCTAATCGCTCCCTCGAGCGCTATATTGAACAGTAGGTTCGAGAGTGCATCACCCTGCTTTAATCCATCTAAGGTAACAAATGACGTCGATATTTCATCCGCAACCCTTACACTTGATTTCGATCCGTCCAACGTTATACGAATCAGCCGTATCAGTTTCGCCGGAAAACCATGTTCAAGCATAATTTGCCATAATTCATTCCGTTTCACTGAATCGTACGCCGCCTTGAAATCAATAAACAGATGATGTGTCTGCAAGTTGTACTCCCGGAATTTATCAAGGATTTGTCTCAGGGTAAACATTTGATCCGTCGTTGATCGGCCCTCACGAAAACCTGCTTGGTATTCGCCGACGAAGGACTCTTCAAGCGGTCTCAATCTGTTGAACAGAATACGGGACATAATTTTGTACGACGAATTAAGGAGGGTTATTCCTCGGTAATTGGCGCACTCCAGTCTGTGCCCTTTCTTAAAGAGAGGGCAAATGAGGCCGTCCAACCAGCTAGCAGGCATTTCCTCGTCTTCCCATATTTTCGACATAATATGGTGCAGAACTTCATAAAGCTGCTCACTGCCATGTTTGAGAAGTTCAGCCGGGAGCTGGTCCTTCCCAGCAGCCTTATTGTTTTTCAGCTCTTTGACAGCTTTTCTAACCTCATCTAGTGTAGGTGACTCCACAGCTTGTCCATCGTCGCTAATATTTATTCTGTTCACCGATGCACCGTCACTTCCTCCATTCAACAAAGTCTCGAAGTGTTGCTTCCACCTGGCAGCCACTTCAGTTTTATCTGTCAGCAAATTCCCTTGTAGGTGGTTGCACATGACGGGAGATGGCGCTGTCTTTCTCCGCACGCCATTGACAGACTCATAAAACCTCCGCATATCGTTCTGCTCCATTTTTTCCTGCGCCTCACTAATAACTTGTTCTTCGTACTCTTTTTCTTCCTGCGGTGGGTTCGTTTTTCGGCTGCTCTTGCTTCCTTGTACCGATCTCTATTCGATCGGGTACCTGACACCAACATCCGGCTTCTGGCAACGTTCTTCTCGTCTGTCACTCTCTGACACTCCACATCGAACCAACCCGTCCTGGGTCGCCTCTGTGCAGTGCCTATCACTTCTCGTGCTGTTGTGCTCACCGCTCCATGGATCGACTCCCATAGATCGTTGATGTTGTCGCTAACGTTGATTGCACTTATCCGTTCGTCGAGCTTCTGGCGGTACTCAGCCGATACTCCTTCCGCCGACAATCGCTGGATATTGTAACGCATCGTTCGCTGTGATCTTTCGTTCGATACAGTTGACAACCGTGATCGAATTTTACTGACAACGAGGTAGTGATCAGAGTCAATGTTCGGACCTCTGAATGTCCGCACATCGATAACATCCGAGAAATGGCGCCCATCCACCAGAACATGGTCTATCTGGTTGCAAGTTTCACCATTTGGGTGTCTCCAGGTGTGCTTTCGGATGTTCTTTCGTGCAAAGTAGGTGCTACTGATGGCCATCCCTCTGGCAGCAGCAAAATTTACTAGCCGTAGGCCGTTGTCGGTAGCGGAGTGAAGGCTCTCCCTACCGATTATGGGACGGAAAAAGTCCTCTCTACCGACCTGAGCGTTAGCGTCTCCGATAACAATTTTCACGTCATGCTTTGGGCACTCTCCATAGGCTTTATCAAGACATTCATAAAATGTGTCCTTCACGTCGTCGGATTTATCGTTTGTCGGTGCGTAAACGTTGATTAGGCTGTAATTGAAGAATTTGCCCCGTATCCTCAACACACAGATTCGTTCGCTAATGGGTTTCCACCGCATCACTCGCTTCATCTGCTTGCCCATCACTACGAAACCAACTCCATGATCTGCTTTTTCACCGTCGCTGTGATAGATGTTATACTTGAATGCAGTATTGGTCGTGGGGTCCACGGCTCGGAATTCACGTTCTCCGGATCTAGGCCATCGGACTTCTTGAATAGCAGCCACGTTCACTCCAACCTTCTGCAGTTCACGAGCCAGAAGGCTCACTCGTCCAGGTTCATTTAGGGTCCTGACATTCCAGGTACCGAGTTTCCAATCATAGTCCTTATTTCGTTGCCGGGTCGGTTGCCAAAAATAACGTTCTCTTTTCTTCTATCTCCATTTTTCGTGGTATTTGAGAGGCTTCAGTAAGCTACCTTACCGGGGTCGCGTTACCTACATCGCGATGATGGGGCTGCCACCTTAGGTATAGCTGACGCGATACAGCATTTCGTTAATCAGCCGCTGGGTACCAGGCAGACGCTGTTTGAGCCGCACCTCCTGGTGAACAGACGCTCGAGGCGTACCTTCTCACTCTAGCTGATGTCAGAAGGACAACAGTGCCCAGGCTGCACTACCAGCTAAGTACACAACCCTTAGCTGGCGGTCTTTTGTCATCGGACGACCCGTGGAAGCGTGAGATAGGGACTTGTGGGGACCAGAGCTCTGTTGGGCGCTCCTTCCTTGATGTCAACCCACCATTTTGCAGCCCAATACTGCAGCTTAATACCTACAATATTTAATTTTCGCACGACTAATATTACGGCAGAATTTGAAGAATTAAGTATTAGGATTTGAAGCTAGACCAATTCAACCTTTCATTAGACTTGGAAGAACCTTAACATGTTCAGGTCATAAAGGGATCAATTTCCCCCTAAATGGGGATCAAATCTCCCGCAAGTTTTGAAAATGCCAAATTTTCTATATTTCAGCAAAATCGATTTTTTGGTAACTTTCATGGACAAATAATTACTTCCAATGACGTTTTTGAATAGCTTATTAAGTTCTTTATCAAATCCATCAAGAAGCGTGCAAATCGGTGCATGTTACATCGAGAAATATCCTAAACAAAAAGTGGGGATCATGTGTGTCCAGTTTCCCCTATTATTTTCCGAACGAACTTTTGAGTACATTCATCATACATTACCTGGATGAATACTTTAAGAAATTTTCTGGAGAAATTTCCGAAGCATATCCTGAAGTAAATTGTCAAGGAATTATTGAGAATATCCAAAGAAATATGATGATGCAGTCGATCCGATATTTTCGGATTTTTATTTTTGGCATGAAGTCTTAATTCCAGATTCAATAATTCGTAGAAATTTCTAAAGGGAATTTTTAGAGGAATTTCTGCAGGAATTTCAGTAGGAATTTCTGAAGAAACTTCCGGAGGAATTTCTGAAAAAAACATCCGGAGGAATTCCTGAAAGAACTTCCGGAGGAATTGCTGAAGGAGCTTCCGGAGGAATTCTTGTAGGAGCTTCCGGAAGTATTCCTGAAAGAGGTTTTCGAGGAATTCTCGTAGGAACTTTTTGGAGGTAAGAGGTTTTGTAGGAATTCCTCCGGGAATTCCTTCAGAAGTTCCTCCGGGAATTCCTTCAGAAGTTCCTCCGGGAATTCCTCCGGAAGTTACTTCGAGAATTCCCCCGAGAGTTCCTCCGAGAATTCCTCCAGAACTTCTTCCGGGAATTCCTCCGAAAAATTCCTCCGGAAATTCCTCCAGAAATTCCTCCAGAAATTCCTGCGGAAATTCTTCCAGAAATTCTTCCTAAATTCCTCTTAGAATTTCATAGGGTGTTCCTCCAGTAATTCCTCCGGAAGTTCCTCCAGGAATCCTCTGGAAATTCCTCCAGGAATCCTCTGGAAACTCCTCCAGGAATCCTCTGGAAATTCCTCCGGGAATCCACCGGAATTTTTTCCAGTTCATCCGGAAGTTCCTCCAGGAATTCCTCCGGAAGTTCCTCCAGGAATTCCTCCGGAAGTTCCTCCAGGAATTCCTCCGGAAGTTCCTCCAGGAATTCCTCCGGAAGTTCCTCCAGGAATTCCTCCGGAAGTTCCTCCAGGAATTCCTCCAGAAGTTCTTCCAGGAATTCCTCCGGAAGTTCCTCCAGGAATTCCTCCGGAAGTTCCTCCAGGAATTCCTCCGGAAGTTCCTCCAGGAATTCCTCCGGAAGTTCCTCCAGGAATTCCTCCGGAAGTTCCACCAGGAATTCCTCCGGAAGTTCCACCAGGAATTCCTCCGGAAGTTCCACCAGGAATTCCTCCGGAAGTTCCTCCAGGAATTCCTCCGGAAGTTCCTCCAGGAATTCCTAGGCAAGTTCCTCCAGGAATTCTTCCGGGAGTTCCTCCAGGAATTCCTCCGGAAGTTCTTCCAGGAATTCCTCCGGCAGTTCTTCCAGGAATTTCTCCGAGAGTTCTTCCAGAATTTCTCCGGAAGTTTTTCCAGGAATTCCTCCGGAAGTTCTTCCAGGAATTCCTCCGGATATTTCTTCGGAAATTCCTCCAGGAATTCCTCCGGAAATTTCTCCAGAAATTCCTTTAGGAATTTCGCCGGAAGTTACTACACGAATTCCTTCGGAAGTTTCTTAATGAATTTCTCCGGAAGTTCCTTAAGATATTTTTTGGAAGTTCCTCCAGAAATTTCCCGAAGACATTCTCGAATGAATTCTCGATGGATTTTTCGGAAGAATTTCCGAAAGAATGCTCGGAAGTATGCCCAAAAGTGTTTATTGATAATTTTCTGAAGGAATTCCTTTAGAAATTCCCAGAGAATTTGTTAAAGTAATTCTCGATGGAATTCCTGGAGAAACTACCAGAGGAATTCCCGACCGAGTTCCAGGAGGTATTTCTGAAGAATTTCTGAAGGAATTATCGGAAGAATTTCCGAGAGAATTCCCGAAGCAAATCTTGAAGGAATTTCTGAAGCAATTCCCGGAGAAATTCCAATAACAAGTCCCGGAGAGTTTCCCGAAAGAATTCCTGGAGGAATTCCCGAAGGTATTCCGGAGAAAGTCCTTCGAGAATTTCTCCGAAAATACCATCGGAAATTTCTCCAAGAGTTCCTTACGAAACTTTCCTAAGATTTCATTCGGGAAGTTCTTTGAGAGCTCCTTTGAGAGCTCCTCCGGGAATTCCTTAGGGAGTGCGTTCTGAAATTCCCTTAATAGTTTCTTCGGCAATTTCTCCTGATTTTTTTTAAATATTCCTCCAGGAAAATCCTGCGGAAATTTCGGATGAAATTTCAGAAGAAACTCCCGAAGGAATTCCTGGAGGGTTTTCTGATGGCATTCTCGAAGAATAATAAAAGAATATCAGAAGAAATTGTCGAATAATCAATTGAAGGAATTTCAGAACGAACTCCCTAAGGAATTCCCGGAGGAGCTCTCAAAGGAATTCCCAAAGAAATTCCCGAATGAGTTCTTGGGAAAATTTCTAAAGGAACTCCTGGAGGAATTTCCGAAGGTATTTGGGAATTCATTCCCGGATAAATTTTAACAAGAATTGCCGGAGAAATTCCAATAAGAAATCTTGAAGAGTTTCCCGGAAGAATTCCTGTTAGAATTCCCTAAGGTATTTCTGCGGGAATTTCTTCAGGAACTCCTCTGGTAATTCCTCCGAAAATTCGTTCAAATATTGCTTCGGAAATTCCTTCCGAAAATCCTTCAGGAATTCCTTCGAGAATTCCTTTGGGAATTCCTCCAGGAATTCTTTCGGGAAACTCGCCGGGAATTCTGATTGGAATTTATCCGGGAATTCTTATTAGACATTATCCGGGAATTGCTTCCGATAATTCCTTCAGAATTGGCTTCGGGAATTCTTTCAGAAATTCCTCCGACACAAAAATTGACAGATCTACTCATCAAAATCCAGGTATCTGGCAACCCCAATCCTACCCCCTACGTTTGACAATAGCCAACATCTTTGAGTTTCCCATTGTTCTATTGTAATTGGGTTTCCCACTGACAATTCTATTTTGTAAACAAACCACTATTCCAAAGTGTTTTTTTTTTTTTTCAAATAGACGAAATTATTTTTCATCATTTTTCAAGAACTTGTGTGAAAGTATGAATGCGAGGTATATATTTCAATAAGAATATTGATGTCTGTCTGTTGTCAAAAATAGCAACTAATGCACGAACACGGATTTCCGGATTAACTGATACGGTTATTTAAAGCGACGATGGGATGGGTCGGGTAATGCGCGACCCCTCGATTTTCCGGGGCATTCTCGAGTCCAACTAAAACGCAAAGGGTAACGGCAAGGTGATGGTCTTCCAAGCCTGGTATTCCACAGCGCGTAAGAGGGAGTAATTAGAAGTGCAGGAATTGACACGAGGGATAAGATTTTCACGAAGTCTGATCAACTATTTGGTAGCAAATCGTACGTACTTTCTTCGCACGACGCTCCGATCGAATATAATTCGCCGCCGTTCCAAACTGACTATCTACAAACCGCTCATTAGACGCGTAATCCTCTGTGGACACGAGACCAGGACAATGCTCATGCAGGACTAACGCGCACTTGGAGTTATATTGTCAGATAGTATCAGGTGGAAGATAATTTACGGACCCTCGGTATACTATGTGGTTGGCAACAAGTAGTTATGATGGTCTTCGCAGGAGGGTTAGAACTTATTAATAATTGTATTCGCCAATGACATACGACCAAATAATTGAAGGTACTCTGATATCGATACCCAACAGTTGTTATTTAACTGCTTTTTGCCGTCGATTCCCTGCCAAATAAGTTGGGACCCCCTGCATCTTACCATCACAAAGCATCGCTTCTCTCCCCGTTCCGACCTGTGGATGCGGAACCAGCCTACAGCAGTAGGAGGTAAAAGTTTGGCCTCGTTTGGGCTGTTGAAAAGAACGGTTCTTTATGGCCAGGACAACTATATTCTCTAGTGGTGGCTGTTGCTGCCCTGCACTTTACTTTTCATGTTGCGAGTTGCAGGCACAAGCATAATATATTACCGGCGTCGTCATCGTTCTCCCAGCTATTGCTTCTCATGCTACCAGCAACCACCATCAACAAGCGATGACGACGACCATTCCCACCGGCAGAAGGAAGCGAACCTTGGAACGTAAACCACCCAGCTTTGTCTGCCGTAGATACCAGCCAATGCAATGGTTAGTCTAAAGATGTGTACAGAGATCGTAAGGAGTGTACGTAGCGCAAGTTGAAGAGCAACTGCAGCATCAAGTGCTTCTCACTCGGAATGGTTCACGCTCCTCCCATGCTATATAGTGGCGTCGCCATATAGCCCTAAATCAGGTTAAGAACCGGCGGACATTTGAGCAAAGAAAGTAGACAATTCGCTCACTCCCTACTTCAGTGGAAATTTAGTTTATTTGAACCGAAGAATCAAGAGTTCTAGCTACTTATGAAATGATTTATCATGGAGTTCATTTGACATTAACTTGGCAAACTTAAAGCCTCATCGACAGCTTCAAGTTCGTCAAATATTCTCGCTTGATAATATTCTCCTGTTTCTGTACTGACCGACATTTCTATAATGATGATCATCTCTTCTAATTATGGTAACTTCCCAGTACGCTAACAGAAGTAATCAGGGTCCACGTTATTCATGTTAACAAGAATTCCCACAATATTTGAAGTATGTATGAACAAATTGGAAATACTGGAATAGTGTCTTATGACAACACGAGAAAGAACAATATCCCAATCTATTGCGGATGACAATAACACAGCATTTCACTCGAACTCTCATTTCTACTGGCGGAACGATGTCATTTAGTTCAACATTATGAGTCGTTATTCGCCCCATACCTCAGCCATCATCGAAACAGTTGACGCTGGCTGGGGAAGGTGTGCCGGTTGTACGGCGTGGTTAAAACTTTCTCCCAGTTTGCACAGTTCTTGATGCATCTCTGCCAGAGTAAATAAATGTTTTCGCATTCGTAGTGCTAGTAGACGATGACGCGAAGAACTGTTGCGCTTGCACAGCAGATCCTGCCCGGCAGACCACGTACCTACCTCCTCCTGTGTCAGCCGATGACGACTGCAACAACCAACAGCAACGGTAGAGTGCAGCGGCATTGAGTTTACCGCAGCAATGTGGCGATGGCGACAGTCGATGGTGCTCCGTTTAGGACTTTTAGGCCAATCAGGGTGGGCTGACGACAGAATAGTTAATGAAAAGTCATTCCGCAAGCATAACACTTTTATGATGATTATGCAATATGGGGAAAATATGTAATGGAATTATTTGTTTCTCAAAGGCCTCAACTCCCAATTCGCCCCTGCAATTCAACCGTAAAGTGCCTGAAATATCACCGACCTCAGAACAAATCATATTGCGCCAGCTGTTTCTTCTAGTTCGGGACGGACAGGCAAGGATTAGAGAAACAAACGACGGCGACCACTTCACCCACCTTACCGTCAAAGACATGACAGTGACGTTGTCGGGTCTGTCATTCTAAGCCACAGAGCCAGTTACCAAAGCCGGCACCATTCCCCGCCGCACACATTCGGTGTGTGCGTCGACCGTCTACACACAAAGAGAATTCGCCCGAAGCCAGTTGTTGAACATCGTTCGCTGGGGCACGTTCATGGACTGATGCAATGCGATGCGGAAGTGAGTTTTCTTGCATCCCGAATGGAGCGTCTCCAACTCCTGCCCCATAAGGGTTTAGCATTTCAGTAAGTAACTTTTCTAGATCCCTCCCCCCCTCCATGCAACTTCAGCTTCAAAAGATGGATTAACGGCAGACAGTGCAGTGCTGGTCGTTGGATGCGCCGTTGTTTCCCCAAGTCGCTTTGTGCATTCCTAATTCGTGAATTATTTGTTCGTTTAACTTTTCACTTCATGGTGGGGTTACCGCCCACTGACTGGCAATACCGCTAAATGGAAGATGACGGTTTTGGGATAGGTAAGATATGAGCTTAGCAAAGAGGAAACGCTACAAGAAGATGAATTAAGTTTCCTGCAGTAAATTCATAAAGCGGATGATTAAATGATGAAAGCATTGAGAGCATTTGGTAGTTTTCCCAGGGAAGCAGAATTATTTTCTATGTTTTATTTATCGTTTTGTAGTTCTACATACGAATTTCATAGGAAACAAAAATCCAAAGCACCTGTAGTTTACTTAAAATAAGTTTTTCACAAAATGAAGTGTGTGAGACATTCTATGATACATTTTTAGTTTTAATTAATACATTTCAATTGCCTCTGGCTGTTTGGATTTTCCTCTGGTCGAATTGAACCATGTAGGAATTTCAATGTTTTGAACTTAAACTAAACTTAACCTAATTTATACTAAGGGTACAAGGAGCTAATCGTTGCAATAGAAGATTGCAACGATTTTTATCTAAAATTGGAAATTATTTTGTTGGACATTTGTTGCAATGTCTCAATATTATAAATTCTATGAAGTTCATTGGCACTAGGCACATTAGCACTATACCACGTAGGCAACTTCAATTGCTACTTCAGAATGTTAAGAAAATTATTTCGAGCTTTTTAGTGGAATGTCTTCACTTGTCATAAGACGAGTTTGTACAATCCCATTTAATTCCACCACTTAATTGTACCTTGACAGAAACGTATTTCGACCTCAACAATAAGGTCGTCTTCAGTGTCTCGTACTTGACTCGACTTCTCGACTAAGTCGAGTCAAGTACGAGACACTGAAGACGACCTTAGGGGCCGTCCACAAAGTACGTCACGCTCCTAGGGGGAGGGGGGGTTCCAAGCAGCGTGACGACTCATACACAAAATTTAGAGGTTTAATACAAAAAGTGTGACGAAGGGGTGAGGGGGTCCAAAGTCACCCATTTTTGCGTGACGTACTTTATGGATCTTCCCTTACTGTTGAGGTCGAAATACGTATCTGTCAAGGTACAATTAAGTGGTGGAATTAAATGGGATTGTACAAACTCGTCTTATGACAAGTGAACTTCAGAATCATTTTCAAAATTTTATTTTGAATCCTCTGAAGTGCCTTCTTTCTGGTATTGTAGCAACTAGTCCATTTTGGCACAGCAAACATGGCAGGTCTAAAAATTTGTTTGTTAATCAAAAATGTGTTCTTAAGACAAAGTTATGATTTTCTGTTTATAAGTGGATATAGAAGGTTGGCAAATGCTGGGTAAAGCGTACCTGGAGGAATAAAATAGAGAGGAGGAATCAACGAGAGAATGTGCAGGTTGAGGATCAAAGGCCGGTTCTCCAACTTCAGCATAATCAACGTTTATAGCCCACACTCCGGAAGCACTAATGATGATAAGGACGCATCCCAGACCGCATCGTGCTTTCGTGCTGTGCGGTTCTTTCTCTCTTTGCGGAAGGAAGTTTTTAATACTACCCGAAGCTATTTTAATTTCAACGGTGCTTCTTAGCGCTATTTGTACTCACTGATCCCGTTACGTTCTTTGCAAGGACCCGTGCCTTCGTTTTACGTTGGACCCGTTTGCGGAAGTAAAATTCCGACAAGCGGTGGTAATCCTGCAGGGACACCGTTCTGGGAAAAAACCTCTTAGAAGGTCACGTCTCCACGCTCAGCCATGAGCATTAATAAAAACAAGAGGAAGGGGGAGTCTCCGAATTCTCCACTTCCTTCAAAGAAACAAGGTTTCAAGACCGTCCTGCCAAAGCGCGGAAAAAATAGAAGGAAGCTGGAGAATTCAGATATTCCTTCTAACTCTAATATCGGAAATAATTCTTCTCCAATCGAACTGAGCAACCAGTTCGATTTGATTAATGATGAAATTGAGCAAATCGAATATACCTCTAGCCCAGGTGATTCGATTCATGCGAAAAAGCAAAGGAATCCGCCAGTGCCGTAAGTGCCAAAAGTGGGGTCATGGAACCAAACATTGTCACATGGATGCTAAATGCATGATTTGTGGTGGAACCTCTCACGCCAAGGACGCATGTCCTGTGAGAGAAGATTCCAATAAATTTAAATGTGCAAATTGTGGGGGCAATCATAAATCCAATTTCTGGGAATGCCCTTCACGCAAAAAAGTTTTGAATTCCCGTGCAAAATTGATGACGGGAAATTCCAATCGGATCCCAGATTCGACGGGTAGAAATTTTCCAAACGCTCAAATTTCGAAGCCGGTTACCGGTCGAGCAATTCATACCCACCACAATTCCCAAACAAATTTTGTCGCTCGTCAACGGGTAGCAAGCACTTCAGTAAATTCAAATTTTTCGAATGTACCTACGTATGCAAACATCGCTGCTGGTAGACAAAATTTCTCTTCTCAAAATGAGGTTTATACCCATGTCCCAACGGAAAATCATGGTCATGTTGCCGATCCAGGTAGCATGACTGCTTTAGACCTGTGCGCCGGTCATATCATCGGCGGCGGCGTGGTGGTCACTTTTGCCCCGGCGGCGGCGGCGTCACGGCGGCGCGCCGTTGACTTTTATCGGCGGCGGCGTGAACCGGCGTGGATGAAAAAAAATCAATGGCTGAAAAAATCAATTTTACCGTGGATTTTTGGATAACGGGGTTTGATTCACACGGTAGGAATCGCCCGTATAAAAACCGACTTCAGTGGATTCAAATTGCAATATTCTGCGATTGCCGATCATCAAACAGCACATTCAAAATAGTCAATTGCCGGCGATAAGATAATCAATACCTGATTTCAAAATGTTATTTGAATTACCACTATTTTGTTACTCTTTGATTTTGATTAATCAAATTTTAACAATAAATCCTGCTTTACTTTTTCGTGACCCCTAAGTGAAGAATTAGATTTCGGTGTCATAGAGAAAATTGGTAATAACTTTTTTCAAAAGTTATTTCAAATTTAGGATTTAGATGCACTTCAGTCGTTTTGATCTCAAAATAACTAAGTTTCCGAAAAAATCTAATATTTTCCTGAAATATGCCTAAATATGCCAACAAAGCACTTGGTGGAGTTTCTGAAAGAATTTCTGGAGGAAACTATGACTTTTTTTTTAATTCCTACAGGCATTTCTCAGTAAATTTCATTAGGAATTCCTTCGTAAAATCCTATGACAATGTCTGCAGAATTTTTCTATTTTAGAAAGAATAATCCATTCAGGTTCTCTTTGGGAAATTCCTTTAGTAAAACATAAAATATATTCATTCGGAAATTTATTAAAGAATGAACTATTTTTTTATGGAATTCCTAAAAGAATTTTCTAAAGGACTTTCCGAGAAAATTCCTGAAGTAGTGTTGGAAAGTGTAGTAGGAACCTTTTAAGAAAATTTTGAGCAAATCCCCACAGACATTTTCGAAGGAATTCCTAACAGTATTTCCAAATGCATCAGCGGCTGCTTCCGCATCTTCCACGATTGCACGCCCCAGAGCCAACGTCATGTTCCAGGTTCTCTGCAAGTTCTTTTGCTGGTCTCTCTTCCTGTATACGCACTACATATCCAACCCACAGTAATATGCTTTATTTAGCAACCTGCCTATGTCTGCATTTTTGTATACTTGGTTTAACTCGTGGTTCATTCATTCGTCTGCTCCATTTACCATTTTCTACCACGCTGCCAAGTATTGAGCACAGTATTTTCAACTCAAACACTTTGAGAATTTGATAATCTGCATCTTTTAACGTCCATGATTCATGGCCGTACAGGACGACTGGGCGAATCAACGATGTGTACAGAGCTAGTTTTGTCAGTGTCTGTAGGTAGTTTTATGAAGATACAAAAGAATTTTCTGGAGGAATTTTTAAAGAATTACCCTGAGAAATTCTAGTAGTTTTGGAAACATTCCTATGGGAATTTCAGGAACAATTATTGTCAAGGAACTTGCTAAGGAACTCCGAAGGAATATCAAATTGATTTTCAAAGAAATTCCGAAGCTGACAGAAATTTCCGAAGTAATCCGTTAATAAATTTCTGAAGGAGTTTTTAGAGATTTTTTTTGGAATTTTGAAACAATTTCCTAAGGAACTCCTAAAACATTCTCTGTAGATATTTCAAAAAGAAGGATTTTCAGAAGGTATGTCCGAATTTCTGAACGAAGTCTTGACGGAATGTCCAAAGGAATTTTTGGAGATATCTAAGACTGTCAGAAGTTTCTTCAGGAGTTACTTTGAAAAAAACCTTCAGGGACTTCTACGAATATTCCTTCAGGAACTTGTTCAGGAATTCTTAAGGAAATTTCGTCCTAGAACTTTTCAAGGAATCCCAAAAGAGTTCTTAGCAGAATTTCTTGAGGAATTTTCGGGAAAACAAGGTTCTCAAGGTTTTCTTAAACAAATTTCTGAAGGAACTTTTTCCGAACTAATTCCTGAGAGAAATTTCAGAATATAGCTGAGAGAATTTTCGAAAGACTTTCTGGAATTCGTTTTCGAAGGAGTTTTTGTAGAACTTCTTGAGGTAATATCCGAGGGAATTCCTGGACGAATCTCCATAGGATTTTTTGGAGAATTACAAAAAAAAATCCTGGAGAAATTTAGGAATTACTTCAGAAATACCAGTGGGCATTTCCTCTGAAATTCTATTAAAAATTTCTTCATAAATTTCTTTGAGAATTCCTTCGGAAATTCCTTCAAATATTCCTTTAGGGGTTGTAAACCACGTAGGCTCTTGAGGGGGAGGGGGTTCAAAAAAGTCTACGTCAGTCTACGAAGGGGGGTGGGGGTATACGAAAAGTCTACGTAGACTTTTTTATTTTATTTTTTTTTCGTAAAACATCTCATACAACAGCTTTGTGCGAAGTTCACTTGTTTGATTTTTTTTTCGATTTTTACGTTTTTTTCAAGACTTTACCAAAATAATCTCTTGAATCTCTTATGGATTTCACTGAAGTAATAGTCTGAACTACGGCTTAAAAATATCATGATTTCAACAGCAAATTCTTCTGTGTTGAAAATTCTCCAAAGTAGTTTATTAAAAATTTCGAAAAAATTTCAAAATTTCCACTTGGATTACATTGATTACATTGTACACTCAGGCAAATCGACACATACTTTATGACAAAATCCATGTATTTTAAAATACGAATATCATGCGTCGGCACATACTTAATTGCATACAAATTCACACATGGATACTATGACCCATATGAATAGTATGTGTGAACAGTCATGCAATGCATGTGGGCGCATGAAATATATGTGTCGAAAATATGGAATCTATTTTGCTACCCCCATTGCAAAAATCCATGTGTGAATATAATGCGAAGTGTAGTGTAGATTCTACTAAAATATCATTTGATTTTCGGCAGGAATTTCAGTGACTCTTTAGAATTTACACTGGGAATTATGTCGCACTTCGACAAAAATTATTAAGAATTTACAAAGGAAGCATTTTGGAATATCCAAGAAGAAATCTTTGGAATTTCCAAAAGACATTCTTTGGAACTTGTAAGGGGAATTCTCCGAAATTTCCGTAAGAAATTCTTCAGAATTTCCACTGAAAATTTTCTGGGAAGTCCCCTGAAATTCTTGGAATTTTCGCGAGGAATTCTTTGGACATACATATAAGCGAAATTCTTCGAAATTTAACGGCAATTTCTTCGGCAGTTCTAATGAAAATTCTTTGGGATTATCGATGGAAAAAGAAATTGTTGAAAACTTTCACGAGAAATTATTTGAATTTCCCACCATAAACTCTTTGAGTTTTCACAAAAAAAATATTGCAATTCTTGTAAGAAAGCATTTGTAATTTTCATGAAAATTTATTCTATTTTTTTACGATAAATTCATCACAAATTCAACTGAAATCCTTCATAATTTCCACCGAGAATTATCTGGAAAACTCTTTGGAATGTCCATAGGATTTCTTTAAAAATTTCTTCAGGAAATCGCTCCTACTTTGCAAGAGAAATGTCAAAATATCGTAGGAAACCTTTAGCATGGTTTCAACGGGAAATAATTCAAAATTTTCACGGAAAATTACTCGACATGTTAACGGGAAAACTTTTGGAATTTAGAAAAAATTCTTGAGATTTCAACGGAATGGAATTTTCAAGAAAAATATCGAAATTATCATGGAGTTTTCTTTTTGGAATGTAGACTTGACGTTCTCGGAATTTAAACTCGAAATTTTTCGAAATTCTGAAAATTCTTGGGTTTTCTACAAACTTGAAACGGCATGAAGAATTATAATTCAGATGCGTGACAGATTTTAAGCAGTGGCGCGCCTATGCAAGTGCCGGTGGCGGTGGTGCACACCTTTAGGAGGACCAACAGAAATTAAATTAATTGGCTTCGAGATTTGGTTTCAGGAGTTATGGACAGAGGGTTGAATTTGATTTCGTTTTGAATTTTTAATTGATATTGAGTTGGATTTTGTTCAGTTTGATTTTGTTAGGTTTAAAAATTTGAAATTTACTGTAGTGTTTACAATGGATTTGAAAATGGATTTGTATATCTGAATTGCTGAAAACAATTTTTTTCCAATCACATATGACATTTTGTTAAATTTTAAAAAGTCTACGTAGACTTCAAGGGGGTGGGGGAGGGGTTTTGGAAAAGTCTACTAGGGGGGAATGGGTGGTGGGTTTGAAAATGTGAAAATTCGGCCTACGTGGTTTGTGGGAAGTTGTTTAGAAATACTTTCAAAACCTCCTAAAGTAGTTCAAACGGGAATTATTTTCGAAAATCCATTCAGGCTCTCTTTTAAAAATGCCTTCGGAAATACATTTAGAAATTCCTGCACAAATCCTCCAGGAATTTCTTCAAAACCTACTCCAAAAATTTATTTGAGAGATCCTTAAAAAAATTTCCTTGAATAATCTAAAAAAACTCCACCAATAATTCCTTTGTATATTGCATCAGGGATTTCTTTATAAGTTCCAGGATATCCATTGTACATTAATTAGATAATGAAATAGTTTTCGGTTGCTAATTGAATTTTTGAAAAAATAAAACAAATGAATTAAACAACTAATACTGAAAAAATCTGAAGGTATTACTGAAAGAATTTCGTAAAGAACCCATGAAGGCATTTTCGATGGAATTCCTGCAGGAAGTGTGGGAAGAATTCTCGGAGAATATTTGAAAGGAATTGCTGGAAGAAGTTCTTAGGAAAATTAGGAAGAAATCCCTTATGCAATCTCTGGAAGAATTTATTTGAGGAATTCATAAAATAATTGCAGAGGAAATTCATGAGAAGGTATTCCTTTAAAAAATTGAAGAGTTGCTAAACAGTTTTTGACGAAACTCCAAATGGAATTTCTTAAGAAATTTATTAAGAAATATCCGGAGGAATCGCTAAAGAAACTTCCGAAGGAATTCCTTAACGATTCTCCTAAGGAATTCTTAACAACATTTTCGTAGAAATTACTGAAACAATTTTTTGTATGCATTCCATAAGGAATTTCCTGAAGAAATTCGTGAAGGATTTTCTGAAGAAATCCGTAATGGAATTTCTAGAAGAATTTTCGGAGAAATTTTGTAAGACATTTCCGGAAGAATACATAAAGTAGTTTTCTAAGGTTTTTTATTGAAACTTTTCGGAGGAATATCTGGAGGAATGTACTAGGAAATATATCAAGTGGTTTTGGCGCTTTGGGGATGTATTCAAGCCTTCACAAAAGCTTATGTGCCACAACAAACATAATTTGTGAGTCACCTACAGGCAGTGTTGTCTTACACTCTGTGCAAGAAATTCTGCTCTTTGATTTTACTCCATCTAAGCGATTGATATTTAGAAAATTCAAATAGCCTTCTATTAGTTGCACTTACTTAGTTAAGATTGTAAAATCGTTTGGATGGAGTAAAATCAAAGAGCAGAATTTTTTGCACAGAGTATAGGACAACACTGCCTACAGATTTAGGTGCCCGACTGAATGAGGCTTTGGCATAGACGAATTCCAAAGACCATTTCAACATTTTTTGTCTTATTCTACTTAGGGTCGATTTCTTCACTTCCGCTTAGGCCTTAAACCATGTTTAAGCGTATGGGTAAGCACCGCTTAAGAGTTAAGCGGAGGTGAAGGAATTGACCCTTAGTAGATTAAATCTACTAGATACAGCCTTATTCAAATTCACAACTAATCAACCAACCAATTCATTATCCAATGTTTGTCATCACACTGCCTTAGAGGCACCATCACTTGAGGTAGGTTTGAAATTGAATTCTGACGAGTTTTACCTCAACAACATTCTAACAACTAACTAACAACAACAATCATAACACGAGTTTAGTACTATTCCAATCAATTCCACCACGTTGTATTGTCTTACAAATACGTATTTCGTCTCTGTAAGGCCATCTTCAGTGTCTCTTATTTTACTCGACTCGACTCAAATTAATTGATTTTTTTTATTGCGATTAGTCATCGGCGTGGCAAAATTATGATCGGCGGCGCGCCGACCCAAAATCGCCGGCGGCGGCGGCGTGAGTAAAACCACCGGCGGCGGCGGCGCGGCGGCGCACAGGTCTAGACTGCTTCCGATTTTGATTTTTTAACTGAACAATTGCATCACATGATTGATGCAATGTTCAAAGCAAATACCATACCAGAAGCTGTTCAGGTTGGTATAAAGTACACACAAAAAATTGTTATCGGACTCCGTTTTAATGGATCTAAATAATTGTGTGAAAGTTCTAAATTGGAATGCCTGCTCTCTAAAGGGTAAGGAAGATGAATTATTCAACTTCCTAACAGTTCATAATGTGCATATTGCCATTATAACAGAAACTTATTTAAAGCCCGGACTCTCCATTAAAAGAGATCCAAATTATTTTATCTACAGAAATGATCGTCTTGACAGCGCCTGTGGTGGGGTCGCCATTGTCATTAATAGACGTATCAAACATAAATTATTTTCTTCGTTTGAAACCAAAGTTTTCGAAACCTTGGGAGTTTCTGTTGAAACAAATTTTGGTCAATTTTCCTTCATTGCAGCCTATTTGCCTTTTCAATGCAATGGGCAGCAAAAGAATTTGTTGAAAGCTGATCTTCAAATTCTGACTCGCAACAAATCAAAATTCTTCGTAATTGGTGACTTCAATGCCAAACACCGTTCATGGAATAATGCTCAAAGCAATTCCAACGGCAAAATTTTATTTGAAGATTGTTCTGTGGGATATTATACTATTCAATATCCCAATGGCCCTACTTGTTTTTCTTCCAGTCGAAATCCTTCTACAATTGATTTGGTTTTAACGGATTCAAGTCAGCTGTGTGGCCAATTGGTAACTCATGCTGACTTTGACTCTGATCACCTTCCTGTGACATTTGAAATCTCACAAGAAGCAATTTATAATCCAATCAGCTCTACTTTTAATTATCATAGAGCTGATTGGGATTTATATAAAACATATATCGATAGGAATTTTGATGTTAATATTCCTTTGGATACCAAAAGTGATATTGACAATGCGCTCGTATCTTTGACAAATTTAATTGTCGAAGCTAGAGGCATTGCAATTCCTAAATGTGAAATTAAATTCAACTCCATTATTATTGACGACGATCTTCGGCTACTGATCCGTCTTAAAAATGTGAGGCGAAGGCAATACCAAAGAACTCGCGATCCCGCGTTGAAAGTTATTTGGCGAGATTTGCAAAATGAAATTAAAAACCCAGATTAATCCACCTAGCGGTGATGATGCCTTTCTCGCTCGTTCAAAATGGTTGATAAACATATATGAACAGTCTAAAATAACAATTGGTGAATAAGACTTATTTTTCACATTTGTTTATACCAGATGAACCGGCCTAGGGTCGAAAATCTCGTAAATAAAGATAGATTGAATTGAAAATTCACATTTGTTTGCAATTTGTTGCAAGCAAATCGGATGAGGTTAAGTGCCCGGAAAATGTGATGAGGTTGTGCAATTGCACAAATCTAGTTTCAGACATAGTATAAAAATTTGTATTTTGGCCATAACTTTTGAGAACATTCCCCAGTTCGGGCTGATTTTTTATGTGAAACAATGGGACAGGATTCCCCGTTTAAATCATCGGTTCAGGATAAGATTTTGAAAAATGAGTTAGATTTTTTTGCACAAACACGCACACACATGCACATACACACACTTCTTCTAAAAGTTCGTATCGTTTGCTTTGAATACGAGAAAACAAAAAAAAACGGTGGTGAGAAAAAACAAATGTTTCCAGTTGTCAAACTTTCGAGTGCTTTCCGTTTTGAAGCCAGAATCCAGCTGAAATTGTTGTTTTGAATAATATGATTCTTCATATAAATAAAAGTTCAGTTGACCATCCCCGTCAAAAATTGTATTTCGTTTCATTGTTTCAGTCGATTCTTTGGCTTATTTAAGGTCAACTTTCCCAAAGAAAATATAGGTTCTTTGAAGCCTCTAACTATTAAATCGAAAACAAAAACCGAAAACGTGTGCACGTGTTAATCGACCTGAAAAAAATCACTCGATATTCGTTCAAAATCGGGCCAATCTTAAAAAACAGCACTTTTTCGATTTTTGTTTTAAATTTAAAAAATACTTAAGCGAATAAAAAATTTTGTCGGGAAAGGTCAATTTTGCTGATGAGTAGTTCCGTTTTGTCATTATCATTCAAACACTTTTCAACAAGATTTATGAATATGATCTGATTTAAAAAAAAAATCTGATCAGAGTTGATGATTACATACCTGATATACTATCAGAAAATCGAAAATCGTTGCTTCCCTTCGTGTAATTTGTTATGGATTGTGGCAAGAATGTTTTCGATCATTAGTATTGTGCCTTGCAACAAAATGACAACTTTCGTGATCATTTTCCAAGGCTCTCAAAGATGTGAAAATTTTTTAAAAATATCGAATTGGCTTTTTTCTGGAGGTATGTTTTTCTTAGGCGACTATCTGGCGCGTATTTTTCTTTGCGACCAAAAATGAGCGGAGGAGTAGATTTTTTTTATGAGCGATACAGTAATATAGGTTCGATAATTTAGTAGTTTGTCAATAACTCATTCCAGAGGTTAAATTTCAAACGTGATATGTGGAAGACTTCTAGAGCGAAGGTTTTTACAACTCTGCCTAATTGTTGTTTCTATTGCACTAATAACAGAGTTATAGCGCTAGTTGCAGTAACTTCTTATACAGACTGATCGAAATCTTGTTATCATTTAGTATTAGTAACTAGTGCTTTAACTCTGTTATTAGTTGAATCAAAACAACAAACTATTAGGCAGAGCTGTAGAAAAATATTCACACTAGAACTCCGCTGTAACATGATTTGACATTTAACCTCTGGAATGAGTCATTGTAGTTTGTCAATGATCGAACTAAGACTATTAAATGATCTAATACATACTTGGATTATAGAAATGTTTAGATACTTTTTCTACTGACTTCCAAAAATAGAAAATTTTCTCCGAATCCTTCCAAACCTCAGTTTCTCCTACATAATCCGAGTGCTTTACAAACGAAATTAATATCCCATGGAAAGAACCACGCGAATAAGGTTGATATAGCCATTTAAATGCGAGTGCTCGGAATATGAGTCATTTTCGGGACTTGAGTGAAAACGGTTTATATTTTTCAACGTCCGATTAAATGCCACCGAACCAAAGCACAGCGTCCGGTGCGTTACCACACGTATGCACAAGCAGCCGATGTCTTGGTGCAGTGAAATAGTTATTTATTTCAAATCGCGTAGCCTCTTGTTCTTCGAACACCACCCTCTCAAGAAGCAAAGATAGCTCAGGGGTAACGTGATAGGCTCTCAATCAGGGGATTTATGTTCGATCCTCGTGTTAGCCATCTTCTTTTTTTTCAAAACTCATATTTTCTAGGAGTGTGGTATAATATTACGCATTGCAAGAAAAGTTTTGAATACTAGAAAATTCAAACATAATTTTTGTATTTAACATTTTCCATGCTAATAATCAATGGAACCTAATGCTGTGTATTGTTTATATTTATATTCATGACATTTCTATAATTGAATCCATCTGATTATTTGGGATATTTGAAAGAATTCAGGTCTGAACTTTAGATGATGAAGGAGGTAGGAAATGAAACATAAATGCATAAATTGAGAATCGATATGTACTCAACAGTTTTCTTTAATGATTGTTAGCAGAAACAAAATAGCTTTTGATTAACTACCTTGGTAGTAATCAAACTTGCCCACCGAGTTTCAATAGAGAGTAAACATAAGTGGAGAATTATATTGGATTGCTTCAATGCACAAAGAAAAGATGCTTTTACTGAATAGAAAAGACATAATTTTCAATAAAATTAGAAGCTTGCGAGTTTATGGGGCAGCAGACGCCATATCCAAGGAATTCAGACCGGGGATTTCCCTCTGCGCGTTATTTCCGCGCAGACATCCAAATTTTTCTTTTTTTTACTTAATACATATGAACCAGTTTCCCCAAATCTCATTTGCTCGGCTCAACACTCAACCCAGCTGAGCTAAAAATAGAACATTGCCGCACGCAATGCGATGTGTGTTGGTGATGCTTCATACGGCAATATTCATCCGACGGCAAGAGACTGAAGCGAATACAGTGCCGTTCGTTCCCGCCGAAATGTGCTTGCATAGCGTCCTCACGCACACCAGCTGCGCTCCCATATGCTGATTGAACGAAAGAAAGATGCATATGCGTAAAAATAGAACAGAAGCACAGAAGCACGGCTTGCCGCTGATGCTACGATGGTAAAGCCGACCGATCCACAGTGGCGGAAATCCAGACAAAACCTAAAACAAATCGTTCTTTCGCGAAGCTGATATTATTTTAATTTTGCACATTTAGTCAAGGATAATTCCTCAATTTGTTAATTGTAGTTGGTAAATTTAATTTTTGGTGACTTGGTTCAAGTTGATGCTGTAAAGTATCTCCTAAACATATATGTATGGGGAAATTAAATTTGACTAATTCTTTATCGGGAAAGATTCGGAAAGAACTGATATCATGCATTGAAATATATATTTTGTCTACTTAACAGTGGTTAGTTTGGCGAATTGCGCCTTGCTGCACCAAAGCGGAAAATTTACTGTTTCAAGGTTAGAATTAAGACGCTACTGTGGCTGCAGATCCTAAGTCATGGGCTTCCGTAAGTCTTTGGATAGCATAGCATATGTCGGATAACTATTTAAATTTCAAAATGAATTCAGCGTTGCAAAATTACGGTTGCTAAATTTTAAGCGCAATCGTAGGTTTAGTCGAGCATTTGTATGGGGGACCACCACTGCGCAACGGCACATTGCCAATGGCCATTCCTTCTTTTAGGCGCATTCGTACGGGCCGTACGGGAGAGCGTTGAACGTGTTGAACAAAGCACGATGCTTTTTGAAATTGCTGCATGAGGATTATTAACAGACTGTTATATAGGGTATTTGTGCTTTTCTTAGCGCTTTTCTTAGCAAAAAGACATGAGAAAAGTTATGTCTAACGTTTTGCACAGAAGAGGATTTTTAATTACTGAACGGATATCCTATCCTAAAAAGTTTTGCATTGATTTCCTCGCATCATAGTGAATCTACTTTTATGTCCAATAAATGAACAGCTTATCCAAGCGGTTTCAATAGTTTATTTTATATATTAGAGCATCATTACTGGGTGCGAGTGTTTTGATCACCCTCGCTGCTCTGTCATTTTAGTTTAGTCACTCTTTTTCGCACCGGTCGCTATTTTCGGTTATCATTTTGGTGGCTGCATTCCGCACCGGTGACGTTTAATAGTTCATCAAATAGCAGCTCTGTTATCGCGCTACCAAATTTGATCACCTGTCAGCTGCGCTACTGTTTTAGCAGCGCGTTTAGTAGCGACCGGTAAAGTGTCAAGTAATGATACTGCGCTGCCAAACGGCTTATACTCACCACGGCATCTTGTTCTATGTAACTATATAATATATATATGTTATATATATGTTCTGTATAACTTATAAGTTAATGTATTGAAACTGTATATTTTAATAACCAACGAGAAAAATTAATATTTTCTTTTCTCAATCCATTAATACTTCCAGTATAGGAAACGATACCCTAGCAGGATGAATTCTGTTGCTTATAGAGGCAATGAATATATGCCCAATTCGATGATTCATATTTGTACGTATCTTCTCACATGTTATGTGTATCGATGGTACAGTGGTGTAGTAACCGCTTCCCGTTTCAGAGGTCACGAGTTCGAATCCAGAGTAGAGCGTTTTGCTTTTTTTTTGCACGTTAAAACAGTTTTTTGGCCATAACTCCGAAACGCAAAGTTCGATCGATCTAATTTTAAATAGGAACCAATCGGACTGTATTCCGCGTCGAATGCAACTTGTTGCGAGCAAATCGGATGATGCTAAATGCCCAAAAACGTGTCTCACATTTTTGTACACATACACACACACACACACATACATACACACATACAGACATCACCTCAATTCGTCGAGCTGAGTCGATTGGTATATAACACTATGGGTCTCCGAGCCTTCTATAAAAAGTTCGGTTTTGGAGCAGTTCTATAGCCTTTCCGTATACTTAGTATACGAGAAAGGCAAAACGTTTCACTATTCTGAGAAATACCAACTTTGAGAATAATGTCTCGAAGTTGGATCCCAGTTCGAAACCCTTTTGGAAATTAACGAAAATTCTTTAAAAAAACCTCAAAAGCCAATTCCAGCGCTTAAAGATAGAAATAAAATTTTATTAACAAATGGCGAAAAGGCTCAAAAACTTGCTTAGCAGTTCGAGAGTGCCCATAATTTTAGTCTAGGTCTCACTAGTCCAATTGAGGATCAGGTTACACGAAGCTTCGAAGACATTCTCAATCAAGATAATGTTTTTGACGCTTCGCTGGGAACTAATTTGGATGAAGTGAGATCTATTACTAGAAAATTCAAAAATATGAAAGCCCCGGGTGATGATGGTATTTTCTACCTACTTATCAAACAACTTCCTGAGAGCTCTTTATCCTTTTTGGTTAATTTATTTAACAAATGTTTTCAATTGGCATACTTTCCAGATAAATGGAAAAACGCCAAAGTTGTTCCAATTTTGAAGCCGGACAAAAATCCAGCTGAGGCTTCTAGTTATCGCCCAATCAGTTTGCTTTCTTCAATAAGCAAACTGTTTGAAAAGATTATTTTAATTAGAATGATGGTTCATATTAATGACAATTCTGCTGATGAGCAATTTGGTTTTCGCCATGGGCATTCAACCACTCATTAGTTATTAAGAGTAACGAACTTTTAATTCGGCTCAACAAATCTGAAGGATATTCGACTGGAGTTGCTCTTCTTGATATAGAGAAAGCATTTGACAGTGTTTGGCATGAAGGTTTGATTGTAAAATTGATGAATTTTAATTTTCCTCTGTACATTATTAAACTGATCCAAAATTATTTATCAGATCGCTCACTGCAGGTAAACTATCAGAATTCTAAATCTGATAGATTTCCTGTTAGAGCTGGTGTTCCCCAAGGCAGCATACTGGGGCCCATATTGTATAACATTTTTACTTCTGACTTACCTGATTTACCACCAGGGTGTCAAAAATCTTTGTTTGCAGATGACACAGGTCTCTCAGCCAAAGGGCGTAGCCTTCGTGTCATTTGTAGTAGATTGCAAAAAAGTTTGGATATTTTCTCCACTTACTTGCAAAAATAGAGAATTTCCCCGAATGCTTCCAAAACTCAGTTTATAATTTTCCCACATAAGCCGAGAGCTTCTTATTTGAAACCTTCTAGCAGACATATTGTCACTATGAATGGGGTTCCAATTAATTGGTCTAGCGAAGCTAAATATTTAGGACTTCTGCTAGATCAAAAATTAACTTTTAAAAATCACATTGAAGGCCTTCAAGCCAAATGTAACAAATATATTAAGTGTCTATATCCACTTATAAACAGAAAATCAAAACTTTGTCTTAAGAACAAGCTTTTGATTTACAAACAAATTTTTATACCTGCCATGTTGTATGCTGTGCCAATATGGACTAGTTGCTGCAATACCAGAAAGAAGGCACTCCAGAGGATTCAAAATAAAATTTTGAAAATGATTCTGAAGTTGCCTCCGTGGTATAGTACCAATGAACTTCATAGAATTTCTAATATTGAGACATTGCAACAAATGTCTAACAAAATAATTTCCAATTTTAGACAAAAATCGTTGCAATCTTCTATTGCAACGATTAGCTCCTTGTACCCTTAGTATAAAATAGGTTAAGATTAGTTTAAGTTGAAAACATTGTAACAACAACTAATTGATTTCGCTGCCTCCAAGAATATGGCCATTTGCAGCACCTACTTCCAACACAGCCTGCCGTATCGGTACACCTGGAGATCACCACTGCAGACAGAATCACAAATCGACCACGTTCTGATTGATGGACGGCACTGCTCCGACATTATCGACGTCAGGACATATCGTGGCGCTAACATCGACTCTGACCACTATCTGGTGATGGTGAAACTGCGCCCAAAACAATCCGTCATCAATAATGTTCGGTATCGACGACCGCCGCAGTACGACCTAGAGCGACTGAAGCAATCTGATGTCGCCTCTGCATACTCGCAGCATCTCGAAGCAGCGTTGCCGGATGAGGGTGAGCTCGATGGGGCCCCTCTTGAGGACTGCAGGAATACAGTCAAAGCAGCCATTAACGACGCAGCGGAGAACAACGTCGGGTATATGGGACGAAGTCGACGGAACGATTGATTCGACAAAGAGTGTAGACAGATTCTGGAGGAGAAAAACGCAGCGCGGACGGTCGCGCTGCAGCAAGGTACCCTGCAGAACGTGGAACGTTATAGACGGAAGCGGAAACAGCAGACCCGCCTTTTCCAGGAGAAGAAACGCCGCCTGGAAGAAGCGGAGTGCGATGAGATGGAACAGTTGTGCCATTCTCAAGAAACACGTAAGTTCTATCAAAAGCTCAACGCACCCCGCAAAGGCTTCGTACCGCGAGCCGAAATGTGCAGGGATAAGGATGTGAGTTAAGAGGTTAAGGATTCGGTTAAGAGGTTCAAATTTGGCATAATTTGTTCGGTGGTGGTTAGTGAAAAATAATGTCCTATGTCGAAGTAGCCGAGAAGGTATGTAAAAATTTAATTTCGACAAAATTTCAGTTGAGTCAACACGTTGAGATACTATATCGTTAACAAATGAAACCGTTGCAAACTCTCGACGCTGTTCCAATGTTTGTATGTTTATAAGCATGCAACGTGATTCATAAGATGGAAGAGGAAATGACGTCCAACCTAATTTACGAAGAGCGTATAGTAGAAATTGTTTTTGTACTGATTCTATTCTTTCTTCATGTGTGATTAAGTAAGGCGACCATACAATGCTACAACAGTCCAGTACGGATCGTACATATGAAATATGTAGTGTTTTTATTGTGTAGGGATCCTGAAAGTTGAAAAAGAAGCGCTTGATAAAGCCTAGCATATTATTAGCTTTGTGAATGATTGTGTTATAGTGATCAACAAGAGTTAGTTTTGAATCTAAAATCACTCCTAAATCCCTAACTCTTTCACTTCTTCCTACAGTTTTGTTTCCTAGTACAATTTGTGTATTAGGTGTTGTTCTTTTTCTGCTGAATGATATGATGTTGCATTTCTTTACATTTAGTTGCAATAGGCTTTTTCTGCACCATGTATAAAACATCTGTATTTCATTCTGGAATACGATAATGTCGCCTTCATTTTTTATTTCCATAAATAACTTTATGTAATCGGAATAAATTAAAAGCTTTATATTTTGGAGAATGAGGGAAATGTCATTTACATACAATATAAATAATAGAGGGCCAAGATGGGAGCCCTGTGGAACTCCTGAAGTGACTTGAATGGAATTGGATTTCTTTCTATTAAATTTAATTATTTGTTGCCGGTCTGTGAGGTAAGATTCAAGCCATCTAAGGAGTCCTGGCTCAATTCCAATTTTTTGCAATTTGAAGAGTAACAATGTGTCGTGGCCGAGCGAATATCCTTAGGACATCCGTCGAATATCTGAATTATCGTGGGCTGTGTACTCACAAGTATGTTCTGACAGAACGAGTAGCTCTAGTGATACATAGACGATGTACCTAATATTCGGACTAGTATCGTCTCTTTCTCTGTTTCGTTCAATGGAATGTCAATGCGATCAAACACCTTGCTAGTGTCAGTGTACAGATCTTCTACGTAGTTACCATTATCCATCGCATGAAGAGTATAATCAATGAATTCTTTTAAATTTGTAGCGGTTGAGCGACCTTTAAAAAATCCGTGCTGTTTAGTTGTAATTCTGTTTTTAAGTTGTGAAAATCCGGGGGCACCATGCCAAGTGCAGCGGTTGCGCTGCTCGTCTCGTCTTATTGGCATTACATCCCCACACTGGGACAGAGCTGCCTCGCAGCTTAGTGTTCATTAAGCACTTCCACAGTTATTAACTGCGAGGTTTCTAAGCCAAGTTACCATTTTCGCATTTGTATATCATGAGGCTAACACGATGATACTTTTATGCCCAGGGAAGTCGAGACAATTTCCAATCCGAAAACTGCCTAGACCGGCACCGGGAATCGAACCCAGCCACCCTCAGCATGGTTTTGCTTTGTAGCCGCGCGTCTTACCGCACGGCTAAGGAGGGCGCTGCTACTAATGGCGAATCGAATATCTCTCCAGCCAAGAGACGCCGCGCCTAGTTGCTCTTCCGTTGGGAGTGCCACCTCCAGCTGCTGCGCGTAGTCTTGGGCTAGTCTACCGTCTTGTAGCAGCCTAATGTTAAGCCGTGGCGTTCGACTTCGACGCGTGTTGATTACCGTCGAGAGTTTTGAGCGCAAGCATACTGCAACGAGGTAGTGGTTGGATTCAATATTCTCACTGCGGTAAGAGCGTACGTTCGTGATGTCAGAGAAGAATTTGCTGTCGATTAGAACGTGGTCGAATAGGTTTTCCGCTTCTTGATTAGGTGATCTCCATCTAGCCTTGTGGATATTCTTGCGGGGGAAGAAAATGCTTCGGACTACCATTCTGCGGAAGGCTGCAAAGTTTATGCATCGTTTGCCGTTGTCGTTCGGACCGGACTATCCGGTCCGGTCACCGGTCTATACATTTCCTCCCGTCCTACCTGAGCGTTCATGTCACCGATGACGATTTTGACGTCCCGCAGTGGGCATCCATCGTATGTCTGCTCCAGCTGCGCATAGAACGCTTCTTTCTCGTCGTCGGGTCTCCCTTCGTGTGGGCAATGCACGTTGATTATGCTATAGTTGAAGAAACGGACTTTTATCCTCAGCTTGTTGCACATTCTAGCGTTGATTGGATGCCACCCACTCACGCGTTGGAGCATCTTTCCCAGCACTATGAAGCCGGTTCCCAGCTCGTTGGTGGTGCCACAGCTTTGGTAGAAGGTGCCGCTCGATGCCCGCTTTTCCACACTTTCTGTCCTGTCCAGCAAATCTCCTGCAGCACCACGACGTCGAAGTTGCGGGGACGTAATTAACCGTAGATCATCCTGTCGCAACCTGCGCAACCTAGCGACTTGCAGTTCCATGTTCCAAGCTTCCAATCGTGATCCTTTATTCGTCGCCTAGGTCTTTGCCATTTATATAGAGTCGGATTATCTCTTATATTGCACGTAATTATTGGTTTTCCAGGCGGCTTATTGGGCCTGCGCAAACCTCCTGTCTCGTCGGAAGACCGTCGTGTCAGGGCTGTTTTGTGTCCCACTTGATACCAGGACTTGGGCTTGTGTGCTTTGAGCGGCACACGGTCGCTTTGGTGGGGCCTACTTGCAGATACATGCAGCTTTTTATATGAAATTAAGGTGATTATAGAATCAAGCCCGTGGTGAATTTTAAATTCACCACACGTTTATCTACATTCATTTCCAAAAGCCCAAATCAGGCCATTATTTCAGCCCCATATGCGTTATGGTTCTTTCATCTCGTGCTCTTGAAAAAAATATTGGAAAAGCACGTGGTTTACAAAATGGCCGATTTCTGGCTTCATTCTATAATCACCTTAACAGGGCCCACTGTCAAACCCCACCACATCCTAGGCAAGCCCCACAACTCGCAGATGGCCTGGGGAGGGATCGTCAAGCCCTTGGACATAGTCCCTGCTGCCCGCGATGTGATAAATAATCATATTGTACACACATACAAACACGCAGACATCACCTCATTTTGTCGAGCTGAGTCGATCGGCGTATAAAACTATGAGTCCCCTGGCCTCCTATAAATTGAGTAATCCTACAGCCTTTTAGTACAAGATTGTTGTAAGGTAAGAAGAAGTTTAATCAAAATTCAAAAGGTAAAATTCCTGGTGAAATAATTATTTCTCAAATTTTACTAATTTCAAAAATTAAAAATCTGTTTCTAAGTGAAACCTATTTTTACTTCTTGAATATATTTATTTCATGTATTTTTTGCGTTTTTAACGTCATATAATTTTAGGAATGGTCTGAAAACTACATTAAAAGGGCCGCTCATTTCATGTGCATCCAATCAATTGTAAATTTACACGAATTTATCTAAGTATGTAATATTTACATGTGGCTACAATTATCATTAAATCAAAAGGTTTTACGTAGTTTATGTCTTGTACACAATTCTTCTGATTTTTCAGCGATAAGTATATCTTGAAATACAATTCCAATAAATAAATTGGAATTCCAAATACGACTGCGTTATGTGAGAGATAGGGAATTAATTATTCTTGGATGCGCATGCAAAACAAACGACAAAAGTACGTGATGAACTTATACATCAAATAAACAATCACGAAAATGAAGCAATACAAAAAACGTCAAAGCTTTGTTTTGTCAAAGATAATATGGACAAGAATTCAAAAAAATGACAGCAACAAAAAAGAAGACAATTTTGTTGTTCACTTTTCATTCCGTTATTTTGCATTATCTTAACTTAATAGCAAATTCCATTGTTTTCTTATGAGATTGGCTATAAGTGGACCACTAGTTCAACAACTGGTGCAAAGGACGACGAAAACAAAGCAAAATACATTTTTTTACAATTGTGATTTGTTTGATTTGGAGTAGATCAAAGGTGGTATCGTGTCATATGAATATGGCTCACAGATCAGAAAACGTTTTGTGGTGATATGATGTGCCATTTGCTGTATAATGCACTAGTGTGACAACTGGTGCTATAGCCACGACTGGTACATCTACCCTAGATATAATTATCAAGATGTTGATCTAACTCTGATTAGAAAAAAAAAGCATTGTATTCTCGGAAATATCAGAGCATGCAGGGCAAATGATTCTTGTCATATTGAGTTCGGGTTCTGATAAAGTCTTGTTAGGGGCCGTACACTTATTACGTAAGCAATTTTTCTGGGTTTTTCAACCCCCCACCCCCCCTGTAAGATTTTTTCCATACAAAAGATTTTTTTTTATATGACGCGTGAGATATTGACAGAGCCCCCCCTCCCCCCTTAAGTGCTTACGTAATATGTGTACGGCCCCTCACGAGGTGCGTTTGTCAGTAACAAGCTATGCTGATGACAAAGGGTATACAGTGTTGACCCGATTTTGTCTAGCCCCGATTGTATCACGTTTTCGACCCGATTCGACCGCCTGAGTAGTTTATTATAAAGGACTTCTGAGTACATGTGAAGGATTTTCGACAAGAAATAACGGGTACCGTTCACGCATTTTGCCTTTCCAATGCATTAAATGATTCATATGCACAGCCTTATGTGCTGACACCTTCCTAAAACAATTTTAAATACTGATGGCAGTGAGATATTGTAAAAGCAAGACCGAATATATTCAATTACTCATCGCAAAGTAATTTAAGCAATCAACAAAAATTAAAAATGTTGTATGTAGGAATTGTTGGGTTAATTTACTTTTCATCAATTTAAAAGTTATGTGAAATATCGCATACCCTTATCACGGTTTGGCGAAACCGTCGAAAAAAGCTTAGTCAGATTTACTTAACTGGAGCGCGGTGGATTGACATGTTCAAACGTGCTTACATATTGGACAGTGTACGATATAGCGGTACATAGCCGCGATCGTCATTGATGATGATGCATTGGCGCATATGTATAAGACACTAAGGAAAGAATTTGTTTGGGTGAGGAGCCAAAATTATAGAGACAATAAGAGTCTCCATTGAATCTACATACACGTATACAGGTGTATTGATATAAAGGGGTTGGTTGCCCAGTATGAAAAACAGAGAGAACATGATTTTGTTCTTACCAACATAAACTTAAAAGGAAATATTGATATTGGGGTCTGAGTGGTTCGGAAAAGGAAGAGCCGACCCGAAGGGGTAATGATTCTTTAGGGAAAGGGGAATTTAATTCAAAGCCCAGTTGAAAGAAAGAGAAAAATATTGATTGATTGATTTTTAAGAGTATACTTAAAATCAAAGAGTAATAAAAGCGGTAGCTGATAATAGCTCGGCGGTATGGTGCGCTGTTTTACAAAGAACCCATGCTGGGTTCGAATACAGATTTTTAAGTGAATGTTTTCACAACTCCGTTGGTTTAGTAGTATCATGCATTATGAAACATTTGGGACTTGTTAAACATTACTCTGTGAGACAGCAATGTTCAAGTTTAGGTGTAGAGAAAGGGGCAAGACTTAGAGATACTCATTTTATACAAAAAAATATATGAATTAATACATTAGTAAATTGAAGTAGCCACTTGAATGTGTGCTCGAAATAAGAGAGTTTTAGAGAGTGGAAAGAGAACAGAATTTCAAAGGGGACATCCAAAAAAGGGGCAAAGTTTCGTAAAGTATGGAAGTCCAATATTAAGGCTGAATTAGCTAATCTATGACAAGAAATTAAATAACTATTGTAAAAATTTGGAATACAAAGGAAGTTGTTCCGGAATTTATGGATTTTTCAAATATGCTGATTAAGCATTTCGTGCAAAAGAACTTTAGGGAGCATCTATAAAGAATGCAAAGTTGAGTAATGAATGGAAGATAAAAATTGAGGATACTTACGAAGTAGAAATTAAAACCACATAGTCTGAACCCTCGCCCTCCTTAGCCGTGCGGTAAAATGCGCGGCTGGGTTCGATTCCCGGTGCCGGTCTAGGCAATTTTCGGATTGGAAATTGTCTCGACTTCTCTGGGCATAAAAGTATCATCGTGCTAGCCTCATGATATACGAATATAAAAATAGTAACCTGGCTTAGAAACCTCGCAGTTAATAACTGTGGAAGTGCTTAATGAACACTAAGCTGCGAGGCGGCTCTGTCCCAGTGTGGGGACGTAATGCCAATAAGAAGAAGAAGTCTGAACAGATAAATGTGGGATGAGGAAAATGGTTACGTTATTTAAGGATTCTCGGACCTTTCGTGGGGTCCAAAGTCCAGTCTGATGCAATTCATGAAATCATTATGAAATTCAGAACTCGGATTGACTATAAATACCGTGCGCTTTTCCAAGCTCGGGGTCAGTCCCAAATATTCAGCAGCACCTTTATTGGAATTCGGCGCTTTCTAGGTTTCCCTAGCCAGCATACCGAACACTCCAATTGAATCAGGGTTGTCCATTAGACACCTGGACACTCGTGACTAGTGCACGAATCGAGATCTAAGTTTAAATTAATTAACTTCTTGAAAAAGATAAAAGTGAACAGTTAAATAGTCCGTCGCGGTAAAATCGAAAATCGGTGTTAGAGTCTCAGAATAAGTATCGATAAACAAAAAGTGTTAGTATCTCTGGGAAAGGCATTTTTTTTTTATCTTTCGTTTATTTGGAAGGCTCATTTGCCGTGAAGCGTTACGGAGCCGAAATCAAGTTTTACAATACTTTTCTTGATTCTTATACATAGTGTTAGTTTTGGGGAACCGAAAGACTCGCGGTTTGGTCGAGGTTAGGGAATACAATAATACAGTAGGAAAGGAAAGGATTTTAGGGTACTTAAGCAATTACGATGCTGATGCTCACAAAGTTGACATTCTTCGCGATGTTTCGCATCTGTAACGGGATAAAAAAAACTTTTTTTTGGGAGACAACAACGAGAGGAAGACTTACGGAAGGGATTAACGACAGGCATTGAAATGGACAACAAGAGGAAGACATTCGTAATGGGGAACAACAGACAAGAGGAAGGGTAGACTAAGGTTACAATCTAACATCAGCAACTTTCAAAAATTGGTGGACCAGGGACATTTACTCGAAATCAAGGCCCGACAAAACTTCCCTAATAGGCTTTGGTTGTTTTCATCGGACCCGACGATATTCAGTTAGGTCAGATCTGGGGCCACGATGCTCCTCGCACGCCCACACGACATGATCGATGTCCTGATAATCCTCGCCGCAAACACAGAGATTTCCTTCCGAAAGCCCCACCCTGAAAAGATGTGCATTTAAAGTGTAGTGATTGGACATTAGACGACACATGGTTCGAATGAAGTCTCGTCCCATATTCAATTTTTTGAACCATGGACGCTTCGACACCTGCGGGCGAATTGAAAACAGCCATCTACCCAACTCACCATTTGTCCATTTCTGTTGCCAGCTGTTCAAGGTTTCCTGACGAACTAATGTGAAAAATTCATCGAAGGTGATTTCGTAAATATCACCTTCCATAGCGCCCACCTTAGCCAAAGAGTCCGCTTTCTCATTTCCCGGGATCGAGCAATGAGAAGGGACCCAAGCCATGGTGATTGTGTAAGACCATTTTGATAAAGCATTCAAAGCTTTCCGTATCCCGTTAAGAAGATACGCTGAATGCTTCACCGGTTTCATTGACCGAATAGCCTTCAAGGAACATAGACTGCCGGTAATGATGAAAAGTGGTCACGACTTAATAGGTAGGGATGCGATTTGCTCGAGAGAATAGTATATAGCTGCTAGCTTTGCAGTATACACGGAACAAGGCTCTTTAAGCTTAAAGTAGGCGCTATGAAAAACGTTAAAAACACCGAAACCAGAGGAGTCATCCATTTTTGTCTGTGAAAAAGCTTCTCTCCTCGCTAGCGTGCCCGTATTTGCTTGCAAATAATGGAGGTATGACCTCCGCACGAAGATAGTCTGGTATTCCATGAACCTCCTGCTTCATGGACAGATCAAAAGTAACAGAGGAACTGTAAGAGTAAGAGTAAGAGTCTAAGAAGTTAGCACGATTGGTGTCTACAAAAGAAGGGCTTACCTCCAGCGTAATGTACCAGTGGTAAATACTCATGAATCGAGATTGGGGGTTTTGTTCGAGCAGCTTCTCGAAGTTGTCAATGACCAATGGATTGAGAACCTCACAGCGGATAAGGAACCGGAGCGATAATTCCGCGAAACGATCTGTCAGAGGCAGTACTCCCGCAAGTACTTCCAGGCTCATCGTATGAGTCGAATTCATACAACCTAACGCGATACGGAGACAGCGGTACTGAATCCTTTGAAGCTTCAGTATGTGTGTTTTAGCCGCGGACTGGAAGCAAAAACTACCGTATTCGAGGACCGACAAAATTGTTGTTCGATACAACGTTATAAGATCTTCGGGATGCGCTCCCCACCATGTTCCGGTTATTGTTCGCATGAAGTTGATACGTTTATGGCATTTTTGTGTCCGATACACAATGTGCTTCCCGAAGGTGCATTTCGAGTCGAACCAGACCCCGAGATATTTAGAAGACATGCTATGAGTGATTGTCTTACCCATCAGTTGGAGCGGGAACTTTGCCGCCTTATGTTTTTTTGAAAAGACAACCATCTCAGTTTTCTCCGGAGAGAATTCGATACCCAGCTTCGTAGCCCAAGTGGACAAATTGTCCAGAGTATCTTGCAATGGTCCTTGCAGATCAACCGATGTTGGCCCCGAAACGGACACAATACAATCATCTGCAAGGTGTTTCAACGAGCAATTTGGCTTGAGACATTCATCAATGTGTCGGACATAAAAAATGTAAAGATGGGGGCTCAAACATGAGCCCTGGGTAAGACCCATGTAGCTAATTCGTGAAGTTGCCGAGTCACCATGAGAAAAACTCATACGCTTCTCTGACAACAAATTGTACAAATAATTGTTTAAAATTGGAGAAAGTCCACACGCGTGGAGCTTGTCGGATAAGACATCGACGCAAACTGAATCAAAAGCCCCCTTAATGTCCAAAAACACTGAGCCCATTTGCTCTTTTTTAGCGAAAGTAAGCTGAATTTCTGAAGAAAGCAACGCAAGACAGTCGTTCGTTCCCTTGCCCCTGCGGAAACCAAACTGTGTATCTGACAAAAAACTATTCGATTCAACCCATTTGTCTAGCCGGAAAAGAATCATCTCTCCAACAACTTCCGAAGACAGGACAACATCGCGATGGGGCGATACGAATTATAATCCGACGCGGGTTTTCCGGGCTTCTGGATGGTTATCACCCTCACATGCCTCCAATCATCCGGAACAATGTTGCACTCCAGTAACTGGTTGAACAGGCTCAATAAGCGCCTCTTCGCGACGTCTGGGAGGTTTTTAAGCAAATTGAACCTGATCCTATCCATCCCTGGAGCGGAATTGTTACATGAAAGGAGAGCAAGTGAGAATTCAATCATCGAAAAGGGACGATCCATGTCATCCCTGTCAGCAAAAGCATCACGTAGCTCTTGCTTCACCGGTACCGAATCCGGACAAACTTTCTTTGCGAAGTCGAGTATCCAGCGCGACGAGCTTTCACGATCTTCGTTTACGGACGACGCGTTGCGCATTCTTCTCCCGACGGTCCACAGAGTTCTCATTGAGGTCTCGCGCGATAAACCTTCAACAAAAGTACGCCAATATCCACGTTTCTTCACTTTGACCAGTTTCTTGAACTGGATCTCGAGCGCGATGTACCGTTTGTGAAGAACGATCGAACCGTGCTTCCGAAATTCTTTGAACGCGGCGGATTTCTTGCGATAAAGTTGTGTACACTCGACATCCCAGCACGGACTGTGTGGTTTCCTACGAACCGAAGCTCCTGGCACTGGCCGGCGTTGTGCTTGAAGAGCGCTGTCAAGGATCAACTGGGATACGAATTCGTATTCTTCTCGCGGGGGAAGTGCTTCTATCGACTGTACGCCATCAATAATGGCCTCTGCATATTTTTCCCAATCAATGTGCTTCGTGAGGTCATATGAGAGGTCGATAGAAACAGGTTGATTATGTCCATTGGAAATCGAGACTTCGATCGGCAAATGATCACTACCATGGGGATCTTGGACCACCTTCCAAGTACAGTCCAACGATAATGAGCTCGAACAAATGGAAAGATCTAGACGGCTATCTCTTGCTGGAGGAGCCACTCGTGTAACTTCTCCTGTATTCAAAATTGACATATTGAAGTCGTCGCAGAGGTCGTATATCATTGTTGAACGGTTGTCGTCGTACAGTTCCCCCCAGCCTGTTCCGTGGGAGTTAAAATCTCCCAAGAGCAACCGTGGCTCGGGCATAAACGAGCAGATGTGCGAGAGATCTCTACGAGATATCGCGGTGTTTGGAGGAAGATATATCGAGGCGATACTGAGGTCTTTTCCTCGAATAGTCACCTGACATGCGACAGCTTCGGTGCCTGACATCGGAGCAAAATCGACCCTGTAGAAGGACCCAAGTAACATTTTAAGTTTTATAACGCTCTTGGAAACCAAAATTTACTCTACAAGAGTGTTATAAAACCAGTATAAAACCAATATGTTACTAGGGGAGTGCTGTTTTTTGATCCCTAAAAGCACCCCTCCATAAGGATTTGCCCGATCGCGGCGGATTATGTTGAAATCAGGAAAATGAAGGTTTACATCTGTTGTTAGCCAAGTTTCACATAAAGCAAAAGCATCGCATTGTAATTTGTTAACTAAAAATTTGAAAATATCTAATTTTGGAAGAATACTTCGACAGTTCCACTGTAGAATCGAAATCGTGTTACCCTTATTGACTAAGTTAGCCATCGAAGGATACAAATGACTCGAGGAGGGGCATTTTCGAAGCCAGCTGCTTCAGGAGAGGAGTCAGAATAGGAAGAACAGTCTTGACCATGTTCTTCACCGGGTCGGAAGCATCAAAGAAGTTGAGGATGAGTTTCACGATGTCAGAAAGTGTAAACATTGAAGCGCTCGGAGGTTTTTCTGCACGCTCTCTATGTTCTCTTTCTGGCTGAGAAATTGCAAAAATTGGGGCATCTGGGATTTTAGATGTTCCCGGAAGCGGTGGAAACTCTCGATCATCCTGATGTGAAATCACAAAAGTAGAACGTTTTTGAGTACTTCCACCCGCTTTGAATTTGTCCATGTTAGGTTGGGGCTCACTTTGCGGCTGTTTTCTTGGCTTTTTCGGGGGTCACTGGCTCTGTTTTACTCTTTTCCTCGTTGAGCCATTGAATACAAAGGGAGCCCCAAGCTTAGGAGTCAGAACTACCTTGATCGTTCAAAGGAAGAGACGAGTAGATGGTGTCAGAAACAATTGGAGAAGCGGCCTACCTCAACATTCCGGCGTAGCTTCGCCGAGAACGCTGGTGAAGAGACCGTTTCTGGTGAATTCGCTGCTGTATGTACGTTGGACAAGCTTCAAGAGCATGTGAAGGGCTTTCGTTACAATAGACACATTTCGGTGTCGTCTTGCACGCGCCATCCACATGCTTCTCTCCGCATGATGCACAGCGAGGTTTATTGCAGCAGTACTGAGCGGTGTGGCCCAGCTGCTTGCAATTAACACAATTCATCACCTTCGGTACATACAGCCGAACAGGTAACCGAAGTTTACCAATCACTACATAGTCAGGCAGCGCGGACCCGGAGAAGGTGACGCAGAAAGAATCAGACGGGGAATAAATCCGCTTCTCTCCCTCCTGCGACACCGAATACATTTGTTTGCAATCCAGTATCGCAACAGGAGGCAAAGAAACGTTCTTGAAACGACCGAAACCTTGTTTCAAATCGTCGCAGGTCATACCCTCCGTCACCACCCCCGCGATCTCACACACTGCTGACGGTAAATACACCTTATATTCGAGTGAAAAGCTCACAGATGGCAATCTCGTTGGCCTGTTTGCGATCACTGACCGTGACGCGAAGCTTACTGGACCCAACCATGTCAATGGTCGTGACAGACGAAAATCGCTTTTCCAGATCTTTGCTGATCTGACTGATATTTAATCGTTTGCCTTTGGGTCGGAAAAAAACAACGTATGGCCCACTAGAGTCGGGTGGGTAGGCCTTGTGGCGGGGGCTCGTAGGGAGAGAGGTATCATTATTCACGGGGGAGGTGGAGACGGTGTTGCTGGTTTCCATTTTACTCTGGGATGGATCACCAGAATGCAACAAAATATTATGGGACAAGGGATACAATGAACCCCCGCCGCCTTCGCCTTCGTGCATTGCGGAGACCAAACGTCCCGCTACAGCGAGGCACACACACAATTATTTAATTAACACAGGGAGAAAAAAACGAACGAAAAAAAACGAACAGGGAGGGGAAATAAGAGAAACAAAAACTTATTAGAGACAAATTAGAGTATCTTATCAACTTAAGGTGGTGAAAAGGGGAATAAAGAGGGGAAATTACAACTACTTAACTTTTTATTGCTGCGTTGAGAGCTGCCTACGGTTGCTGCGATACGCACCGGACGATAGCACGTGGCACGAACGAGAACAACCTGGCGTATGTGTTGGTCTTCTCTCTACCCGCACACAGCGAATAGATGGCAGGAGCTGCGTTGGTGAAGATGATCGACTGCTGCTGGCTCTGGATAACCCAAGTGCACCACGGAGACAGGCGGTGCGGGGGGCACCGATGATGTTCAGCTCGATGGATGCGCAAGACTGACTCTGCGCAAGCGTGATGTTTTATAAAGAAAACACGTGAAAACTTTTACCACGGATACTCAATTGCGTCGTAAATGAGCTCCGCTTCCTAGTCTATAAGCTAAGGATCCTTCAACGACACTTTCACACGGAAAAAAAAAACTCAGCACGAGGAAAAAATCCGAACACGGACCCGGAGGTACAAGACCACGACTGTCTGGGACACGTCTGGGACAAGACACGGACACGGAATCTCTGAGAAAGGCATTGTCATACGGGAAATAGTGCAAAAGTTTGTAAAAAGGGAAATATTCGAGTCTATAATTATACGAAAGGTGTTTATTGTAATAATTGTTATAAATAAGTGTTTATAATTGTACAAACAAGTGATACATAAATAATAAAGTGTTATTCTAACCGTAATTGAGTTCAATCAAAGGTAATTGCCTATTTCCGGGGATTAAACCACCCGACTTGGACGTTAATTTACAATGTTATGAAAACTCATATGTGAATATGTACGTTATGTGGAAGATATTGATTTGGAAAATGTATTGGAGGTAACCACTTTCCCTTCGATGGGACTCGAACCCATGACCCTACAGTACGCTAGACTGGTGCTTTAACCAACTAAGCTACGAAGGACCTCCGTCGGCCTTCGCAACCTAGCGGCTACTGAACGAGCTCGAGATTCCCAAATTGGACGCATAGTCAAATCACTCGCAATCCATTTCTCAAGCCAATACTTCCACATGTGTATTGTACACGTCCACATTAGAGGAGCGTGAGTATTTAGAATGTCTGGTAATTGAGTGTTTGAACTAAAAACCCGAAAAACCAGTACCGCGCCGTCGGCTTAGAACGCTTCATACTTCATTTGTGCGTGAACAATACATCGTAAAAAAAAGAAGTTTCGCTTCACATATTTGTGAAATGAATTAAAAAATTGGAAATAAGTTATCACTCCAAAATTCACCAGGGAGTGATAAAACCGGGATATTACTGTATTGGGAGGTGTTTCCTTGATAAAAGAGTTTCTCTTTAGTCTTAATTGGGTTTATTGCTCTCTAATTAATGAACGAACGACGTGAACAAAGATTGTAACTCTTTCTAATCTGCTACTTCAGACTTCAAACGATAATTACCGTCTTCCCTCGGAAAATTCTTCAAAACTCCCTCGAGAATTTATTTTGCAATATACATTAAAAATTGTTTGGAATTTCAAAAACAAATATCTTCGGAGTTTCTGCTGAGAAATTGCAATTCGACTGTATTTTCACGAAATTTTTGCCGATATTTCCACAATTTTTTTTCGAAATTTCAAACGGAAACTTCTTTGGAATTTGTACGGGTTTTTCTTCGGAATTTCAACATACAAAAGTTGTTCGTAATTTTCACAGAAATGCGTATATTTCCACAGGAACTCTTTTATTTTTTCAGAGAAATAAATTCAATTTCATTTGATCTTTTAAGGGAGGCTTTTTAAATATTCATAAGAAAAACATTTGAATCTCCTTAACAGGGAATCAATTTTTCAGGAATGCGCGTGTGAAACAAGCGACAAAACCGAACCTTTTTTTTCTGTCGGAGATAATAATGACAAAGATCCGAAAAGTTTTGTCAGCAACAAAAAAGAAAATCTTGTTGTTGTTCAACCCGTTATTTTGCATTATTTCAAGAGCAATGCAATGGCTTTATGCTATCATAGTTTCTGCTTTTATGGAAATATTCGAGAATCGAACAATGATTACAAAATGAGCAGCGTATTCTCGGAAATATAAGAGCATGATTCTTGTCATATTGTGTTCGGGTTCGGATAAAGGTTTGTCGCTAGGTGCGTTTGTCAGTAACAAACTCTGTTGATGACAAAAATATATTGTTAGGCGTTGCCCGAATATTGATTCCCTGCTCCTCAAAAAGTTCTATTGAATGTTATCGGAGAATTCTTTTAAATTTTCACAATGATTTTCTATTGGAATTTAATTTAGACTTCAGAACCTGTTATATGGCTGTCTCGATTAAAGGCTTTTTCAAAACTGACTACACTGGATTCTGTTTTCATACGATTTTTTTTCGCTTGTATTTTTGATCTTGTGACTTCTATTTACCACTAAAATTGCAACATGTTTCAAAAATCCTGATAAAACAAAGAAAAATCACATGATAATTAATATGCAACATTTAGGAAGAGTACAAAATTGAGAAAATGTAAATCGTGTAAAAACAGAACCCAGTGTAATCGGGAAGCCTACGCTTTATAGAGCTTTATAGAAAACACAATCTGGAACGGTATTTTTTAGAAACGCCTGTTCAAGGTTCAGTATCTACACTAGGGGTATTCACACGGTGTAGGTTGTTGCGAATCTGTTTGAAGAAATATCCTATTTGAAATATGTCCCTTGTGATTGTGTAAAAAAATATTTTAATAACCAGATACGCAGCTGCTTACGCTGTTAAGTGAACAATACCCCTACTCTCTATAAAAATCATCACTGATCTCATTGTAACTGTAGTTGATGCAATTTTTACAAAACTTTTCATTTACGCTGTTGTATTTTGTACAACACTAACGAAAACATCACTGGCGGAACACAGCATGAATGGGCCTGCTTGAACTTTCCAGAAACGCGCACGTGATGAAAGGTTAAGGTAGCAGTAATGAAACTAGACCTAAAATTATGTAGGTTAGGCGAAAAAAGTGTTCAAATAATAGATTGCAAGGTAGAAAAACAGCAATTTCCACATTTTGATGAAATATCTAACATTTCGGCGATGCAAAACGCCCTAATCGAACTAACGTATGCGTCTCCACGCACTGTCCATACCAAAATGCTGATTCGTCGACGCGTGGTGTGCTGTTCCCTGCCAGCTAACAGGCGTTTGGCCTCACGAGTTTTCCCTCAACGAAACATAACCAATTTTTTTAAATGTGAAAATTATCGATATGACTGAGATTTTTTACAGTTTTCGGATGTCATCAGCTAATATAGTTTAATTATTGCATGAGGTAAAAACACCCATAAAAATCGTTGCAGATAAGACAATAAAGCAGTCTCTGCTTAGGTCGAGCATATTGCTTCCCCTCCTCTATTTATGATTCGCTGAATGTTCACAGGCTCTTAGAAATATTGTATAAATTATTGAAAGAAAAAAAAACAAATAAAAACAATTCATAAAGTAACCACGATAAACCAAACTGAAATCTTTCAAAATCAAACCACATGTCTCCCGGAAGGCTCCTCATTCTCTATATACAGTCCCTATTTATCACTTTGTGTCCCATACTATTCACTTTTTTTTATCTCAATGCAATTTACGAGAATCTAGAAGACAATCAAGACTTCGAACTGCAAAAAATCCATTTCCAGCATCCCACATGTGTGCCAAATTGATGTTCCACATTTCTTTCACTCCGGTCGGGCATCTGTCTTTTTTACCAGCGCTTCTGCACGGAACCCCTTTCTCTGGGGAAAATTCTCCCGTCTGAATGGTAACTAGAACAGCCAGAATCGAATCTGGGAGGGAGGATGGCTTCCCATTATAGGGGAATACAATTTCTGTTGGCACCGCAACTGCTGCCACCCACACATCTCGCTACTGCTGTTGCTCGTTCCCTGTGCTGAAGATCATTACAGAGTCCCGTCGCCGTTCATGTGTGTCGCTTTCCGAAGTATACTGCTGTTGTCTGAAATGGCAGTTTTTTTTCCTGCACTGCGATGAAGTTCTTATTTGCTCGCACATATCATGAATAAGAATATTGTCAGTTACTTGTTTCTTTGAGCAGTAATGGTTGATGCGCCAACGATGACAACGGGATGGCCCGGTTGAGCGCGAGTGTGCTCAAACATGCCGGTGAGTTGTTCGGTGGGTGGGTAACAAGCAAAAATATCCAGCAGCCAGTGCGGCTACCCCATCACTTTGCCATTGTGTACACTTGCGAGACAGTCTTTTCCATTAAACAAAGTTCTGCTCCGTGTGGCTCCTGGAGGAATCTAAACACAAACAGCTCCAGAACAGTTGTGTTGCTTTGTTTGATATTAGCTGTATTTAGTTCAACAAACTCGGCCATGCGGGAAAATACTGTCATGAGTGGAAAACGAGTTGAATTTAAATTTCTTCAACATTTAGAAATTCAATTTGATTTCACTACTTTACCTGACTCGACTATTACTAACAAGCCTCTTTGACATTACGCTTAGCAAACTTTTTTCGAATTTCATCAAGTTCTGTCTTTTCTGTTTCATGCGCAACTTTAAACACGTCCTATCAATATCGTTCAAAGGGATTTGAGGACCCTTCTAAATCTGCAAAAATCCACCAGGAAAAGAACCGGCACCTCTTTCATTCTTCCATCGGAGGCAGCTGTGTCCCTAATTTATGGTTATTATGTACTAAAGCTCCTTCTAAGCTGACTTTAATTTATTGGACAGTTTCTTCCATCCGATCGCCTACACCAAACGGTGTCGACAACGATAAAGGTATTCGGTGAAGGGTTTTTTTTTTTTGTTTCGGCTGGTGGTAGGACTCTGACTCTGGGGATTGGGGCAGCCAAAAATCGAACACCCTGTTGACTATATTTTATACATACGGTGAGCTCCGTGGGAATCGACACGTCGTCGTCGTCGTTGAACTCCTGGCTCTCGACTAGAGAATGTCACTTGGATAGTCCCAATAAAGCGGAGTCGTTGAGAAACGATTGGATCCTTTCATCTCCAGTGTTTGGAACGATGAACCACCTTTGGGATGCGGGCGTTGGGAAGCAAGTGTGAGTAACGATTTTGTTTCTTTCTCGACGTCTACTCGAAGTGCAAGCCATTGATTCGCAACATGTGGCATATTCGACGCTGGCTCCCACGATATCTCCTGGGGCGGAGCAAGAAATCCTATCGCAGAGCAGCTCTGAACGTGTGAGGTCGGAGAGATGAAATAGAATCATCTTCAAGTGGCGCTTATCTCACTGGAATATCGAGCCCAAACATACAATACTACGCACCGACGATAATCTTGAAAAAGGTGCAATAAAAAGGGGAAAATATTATCAAAGTATAATACTTTCGCGATAACTTATCTACGATAGCACCTGTTTCCAAAATATGTCGACTTCAAATAAAGTTTAAACTATTGTCTATTGTACAAGACTGTGTATTACAAATAAAGTTAACGACTTGCTTATAATACCTATCAAATAAATAAAAATACGGCGAGAGCATTAGTCCTATCCGTATAGTGCAATCAACCATCATAAACCGATACAGTATTGACCCGATTTTGTCTACTTCCGATTTAGTCTACCCCCGATGTTATCACGTTTTCGACTCGATTTAGTCACCCTAAAAAAATTTAAAATTTTAGTCTGTTTTTTTTTTTATTTTAGTAAGCAATACCGCAAACAACAATAATTTTCATAAAATAACTTTCACCGCCTGTGGCATATTATGAATAATTTCTGTGTACCTGTAGAGAATTGTGTAAGCCTTTCGACGAGAAACAACGGGTTCTGTTCACATATTTTGCATTTCCAATCTAATCTAATAGTAAATAATAATAATAAATAGTAATAAAATAGTACATAAATGAGTTTTTCATTGGAAGCGTAACTTTTTAAAAGTTATGAAATGCTCCATTCGGCGAGTGATGGTTGACGTCGTATTCAGAATAACTAGTCCTTGATTCCAATCTAAGAACAACATTACGGGGGTATGATTTTTTTGAGTGTTCGCCCGAAATTTTCACACCGTTGGTTTGATCAGTCTGATAAGCTTTTCCGGCCCCATCTTGATGATTTTAGCTCTGATGCTATCCTTACCAGCTGATTTATTGATCATTAGTATCCATAACTGCCCTCCACATTTCAACCCGCGACAAGAAGCCTTTGCGGGATGCGTTGAACTTCTAATGAAACTTGCGTGTTTCGTGAGAACGGAACAGTTCCACCTCCTCGCACTCCACTTCGACTTCGAATTGGCTGATGACGTTGCACTTCTCGCGCAACGGCACTCTGATATGCAGAGTAAGCTCAATGACCTTGCCGAGCGCTCCTCTTCGGCAGGTTTAGTCATCAACGTCAAAAAAAAACAAATCGTTGGATGTAAACATGGTGACTCCTTCCAGTTTCACAGTAGCCGGACAACTAGTGGAAAATGTTGAAAGCTTCCAATATCTTGGTAGCCAAATGGCGTCAGACGGCGATCGACATAGGCGCACGGATCAAGAAAGCAAGAAATATCTGGAAAAACAGGCAGATAAGTGAACGCACAAAAATACACTGGCAACAGGTTAAAGCGATAGCCGGGCAACGCTCAGGATGGAGATCTTTCAAGTCGGCCCTTTGCACCACCGGAGGTGTACAGGATCCATAAGTACATAAGTAAGCACTCCACTTCTTCCAGGCGGCGTTTCTTCTCCTTGAAAAAGACCGGTCCACTGTCTCCGCTTCCGTCTATAGTGCTCTGCCGGGTCTGTTTGCACTTTTGGTCGAACCAATAATCGTTCCGTCGACTTTGTTCCACATACCCGACGTTGTTCTCCACTGCGTCATTAATGATTGCTTAAACTGCATTCCAGCAGTCTTCAAGAGGGACCCTATCAAGCTTACCCTCTTCCGGTAACCCTGCCTCGAGATGCTGCGCGTATGCAGTGGCGACATCAGGTTGCTTCAGTCGCTCTAGGTCGCAACAAGGCGGCCGTCGAACATTGTTGATGACGGATAGTTTTGGGCGCTGTTGAACCATCACAAAATAGTGATCAGAGTCGATTCTAGCGCCACGATATGTCCTGCCGTTGATAATGTCGGAGCAGTACCGTCCATCAATCAGAATGAGGTCAATTTGTGATTCTGTCAGCAGTGGTGATCTCCAGGAAGGCTGTGTTGGAAGTAGGTGCAGCTAATGGCCATATTCTTGGAGTCGCTGAAATCAATCACTCGTAGGCTGCTTTCGGTCTAAACTGCTCTTTTCGGCCAACCTGAGCGTCCTACGGTCCTACGATGATTTTTAAGTCGTGTTTTGGGCAGCTGTCATACTTACGTGCCGCTGTAACGGTATGAAGGTTTCATTTTTTGAGTTCTGGTGATCGCCTACAAAGAAATCTGCAAAGCTTTATTCAAATATGTAATTTTGGATTGAGGCAACAATATCCCGTAGGTCAATAGAATTCAAACGAGACTTCGTTTCACTTTTTCCAAATTCTCTCCTTGAAGAAGTATCCCTGTCAAGCCGAAGTCCTAAACATATAATAAATTAGATTCATGCTTTTGAAAAACAAATGAGACCTTTCAGCCATCTGATATATAAATACAAATATGACAGATCTACAGGTTGACTAAATTCATGGCTACTAAGATAATTTATTACCAGACTAAGGCCGGAGTGGCCTGTGCTGCACAGGCGTGGTGTGAACGATGATGGTTCTGGTATCGTTATCGGCGGTCACCAGTGAGCCTAAGTACACGAATTCTTTAACCACCTCGATTTCGTCACCACCGATAGAAACTCGTGGTGGGTGACTTACATTGACCTCTCTTGAAACTCTTCCTATCATGTACTTCGTCTTCGACGTGTTGATGACTATTCATTCATTTATTTAGTTAACATCTAAACAGATAACACTGAATCAACAATTTGACGCCACAATGCACGGTTCGAGGCCGCATCTCTCCATCCTCGGATACGCCCCACGCTCGCCAAGTCGTTCTGCACCTGGTCTGCCCATCTCGCTCGCTGCGCTCCACGCCGTCTCGTACCTGCTGGATCGTAAGCGAACACCATCTTTGCAGGGTTGCTGTCCGGCATTCTTGCAACATGTCCTGCCCATCGTACACCCAACCGGTGATTGTTAGATTTTCTAACAATTCTGTATAAGATCCTACCAAAATCTGTATAAGAACTGGGCATATGCGAAATTGTTAGATTCTTATACAGAAAATGTAAGCTCTCATACAAATATTGTTAGAAAAGCTAACAAAATTGTAAGGTCTCATACAATATTTGTATAAGAATCTACCAATTTCGCATATGCCCAGTTCTTATACAGATTTTGGTAGGTTTTTATACATAATTGTTAGAAAATCTAACAATCGCCGGTTGGGTGTACCCTTCCGGCTTTAGCTACCTTCTGGATACTGGGTTTGCCGTAGAGTTGGGCGAGCTCATGGTTCATTCTTCGCCGCCACACACCGTCTTCTTGCACACCGCCAAAGATGGTCCTAAGCACCCGTCTCTCGAATACTCCGAGTGCTTGCAAGTCCTCCTCGAGCATTGTCCATGTTTCATGTCCGTAGAGGACAACCGGTTTTATTAACGTCTTGTACATGACACATTTGGTGCGGTGGCGAATCTTTTTCGACCGCAGTTTCTTCTGGAGCCCGTAGTAGGCCCGACTTCCACAGATGATGCGCCTTCGTATTTCACGACTAACGTTGTTGTCAGCCGTTAGCAAGGATCCGAGGTAGACGAATTCCTCGACCACCTCGAAGGTATCCCCGTCTATCGTAACACTGCTTCCCAGGCGGGCCCTGTCGCGCTCGGTTCCGCCCACAAGCATGTACTTTGTCTTTGACGCATTCACCACCAGTCCAACTTTTGTTGCTTCACGTTTCAGGCGGGTGTGTTGCTTTGTTCTCCGCTGCGTCGTTAATGGCTGCTTTAACTGTACTCCAGCAGTCCTCAAGAGGGGCCCCATCGAGCTCACCCTCTTCCGGCAACGCTGCCTCGAGATGCTGCGCGTATGCAGTGGCGACATCAGGTTGCTTTAGTCGCTCTAGGTCGTACCGCGGCGGTCGTCGGTACCGAACATTGCTGATGACGGATAGTTTTGGGCGCAGTTGAACCATCACCAGATAGTGGTCAGAGTCGATGTTAGCGCCACGATATGTCCTGACGTCGATAATGTCGGAGAAGTTCCGTCCATCAATCAGAACGTGGTCGATTTGTGATTCTGTCTGCAGTGGTGATCTCCAGGTGTACCGATACGGGAGGCTGTGTTGGAAGTAGGTGCTACGAATGGCCATGTTCCTGGAGGCGGCGAAATCAATTAGTCGTAGGCCGTTTTCGTTCGTCAGCCGGTGAGCGCTGAACTTTCCAATAGTCGGTCTAAACTTCTCCTCTTGGCCAACCTGAGCGTTCAAATCTCCTATGATGATTTTGACGTCGTGGCTTGGGCAGCTGTCGTACTCACGTTCCAGTTGCGCGTAGAATGCGTCCTTATCATCATCAGTGCTTCCGGAGTGTGGGCTATGAACGTTGATTATGCTGAAGTTGAAGAACCGGCCTTTGATCCTCAACCTGCACATTCTTTCATTGATCGGCCACCACCCGATCACGCGCCTTTGCATATCGACCATCACTATGAAAGCTGTTCCCAGCTCATGTGTGTTGCCGCAGCTCTGGTAGATGGTATGATTACCTCTAAACGTTCGCACCATTGATCCCTTCCAACAAACCTCCTCCTGTTGATGACTAGTCCAATCCGATTAGCTTCGCTTTTCAGTCTGATGTAGGCTTCCTACATCCTCTCAAAGTTACGTGCCATGATGTCGTCGGCGAAACCAAATAACTGGACGGACTTCGTGAAAATCGTACCACTCGTGTCAATCCCTGCCCTTCGTATTACTCCCTCCAAAGCGACGTTGAACAGCAGACACGAAAGACCATCACCTTGCCGTAACCCTCTACGCGTTTCGAAGGGACTCGAGAATGCCCCTGAAACTCGAACTACGCACGTCACCCGATCCATCGTCGCCTTGATCAACCGTATCAGTTTATCCGGAAATCCGCTTTCGTGCATTAGCTGCCATAGCTGGTCCCGATCGATTGTATCATATGCGGCTTTGAAGTCGATAAATAGATGATGTGTAGGCACGTTGTATTCGCGGCATTTCTAGTCTGTGGTAGATCGTTCACCCATAAATTCCGCCTGTTACTGCCTCACGAACTCTCTTGCAATTGGTGTTAGTCGGCGGCATAAAATTTGGGAGCCCTTTTTGTAGATGGGACACACGACACCTTCCATCCACTCAGCCTCATCCTCCCAAACCTTGGTAATCATCCAGTACAGCGCTCTAGCCAGTGCCTGACCACCGTGTTTGAACAGCTCTCCTGGTAGTTGGTCAACTCCAGGGGCTTTGTTGGTTTTCAGCCGGCCGATCTCCTCCTGGATTTCCTGGAGATTCGGAGACGGAAGCCGCATGTCCTGCGTGCGTGCTCCTAGGTTCGTTACCATACCGCCACGTTGTCTGCCATATCGCCATTCAGGTGCTCTTCGTAGTGCTGCCGTCACCTTTGGATCACCTCACGCTCGTTTTTAAGAAGGTTCCCGTTTCTGTCCTTACACATATCAGGCTGTGGCATGTGGCCCTTACGTGAACGGACGCGTGTCGTACACCGTCGAGGGTTTTGAGCGCAGACGTTCGTGATGTCGGAGAGGAATTTACCACTTCTTTCTCGTCATCGGATCTCCCTTCGTGTGGGCAGTGCACGTTGGTAATACTATAGTTGAAGAAACGGCCTTTTATCCTCAGCTTGCACATCCTTGCGTTGATTGGCTGCCACCCAATCACGCGTTGGAGCATCTTTACCAGCACTATGAAACCGGTTCCCAGCTCGTTGGTGGTGCCAAAGCTTTGGTAGAAGGTAGCCGCTCGATGCCCGCATTTCGACACTTACTGTCCTATCCAGCAGATTTCTTGCAGCGCTATGACGTCGAAGTTACGGGGATGTAATTCATCGCAGATTATCCTGTCGCAACCTGCGCAGTCTAGCGACTTGCAGTTCCATGTTCCAAGCTTCCAATCGTGATCCTTTATTCGTCGCCTAGATCGTTGCCGATTGTATCGAGTCGTATTATCTTCTATGTCGTTCGTAATGGTTGTTTTTAAAGGCGGCTTATTGGGCCTACGCAAACCTCCTGTCTCGTCGGAGGGCCGTCGTGTCAGGGCTGTTTAGCGTCCCACCTAACACCAGGACTTGGGCTTGTGCGCTTTGAGCGGCACACGGTCACTTTGGTGGAGCCTACTTGCGGATACATGCAGCTTTTTATAGAGGTTTAACAGGGCCCACTGTCAAACCCCACCACATCCTAGGCAGGCGCCACAACTCGCAGATGGCCTGGGGAGAGAGGCTTCTAATGTGTCAAGAATGAAAAACCAATTGAATGATCGGATCCTGGAGTCGCTGGGATGCCCCCGGGGAACCTGTGGATGGGAAAATTTAAGTTTTAGCACCAAAACCAATCATTCGACGGCTCTTTTTCCATGGTTTTCGATCAGGAAGCGAAGTATGAAAATAAAATGGTTCATTGACGGCTCTGACCGCTTCCAGGACCCACGGATTGCCCCTGAGGAATCTGTAAAAGGGGACGTTTTAGTTCAAGCATCATAATCAGTCATTCGACGGCCCTTTTCTCTTCCACAGGTTTCCCGGGGGCAATCCGTAGGTCCTGAGAACGGTTAGAGCCATCAATGGTCCATTTTATATGCATACTTTGCTTATATGAAAGAAGAGCTGTCAAATGATTGATTTTGGTGTAAAAACTAAAATGTCTCCTTCCACAGGTTTCTCGAGGGCAAATAGTAGGTCCTGGAAGCGGTCAAAGCTGTAAATGGTCCTTTTATATTTATACTTTGCTTCCTGATCGAAAACCTATAAAATAGAGCCGTTGAATGACTGATTTTGGTGCTAAAACTTAAATGTTCCCTTCCACAGATTCCCCTGGGGCAATCCGTGGGTCCTGGAAGAAGTCAGTCAGAAAAGAGCCGTCGAATGACTGGTTTTGGTGCTAAAACTTAAATGTCCCCATCCACAGGTTCCCCCGGGGCATCCCAGTGACTCCAGGATCCGTTTATTTAACTTTTTTTTCATTCTTGACACATTAGAAGTCTTCTGGAATAAAATCATAGTGGACGATCTATCAAAAAGCAAGATTCAAATGAAGTTGTGGCCTGACCCTTTTGATAAGTATCGATCAGAACCGATTATAAAGAAATGGCCATATCTCACTCGATTCTGATCCGATTCTAAATCTCAATATATGGTTCCAATCGGCAAGAGCCCTATTTCATTTGTGGTTACTAATACTATTCAATTTTTAACCACAACTGCTCCCAATATCCACCTCAAATGTGCGGTTTTGAACCTACCTCCGAAAAACCCGGAATATCTCCGGAATCCGGTGGCCATAGTCGGTTCCATGGGCATACCGTCAAACTGCATAATCTTTTTAGTTCAGGCATGCCTGAATTGTCAAAATCGGATGATAACTAAGATAGTTACAACACATCCAATTTTACCAAAAATTTGCCTATCCTACTTATTTTGTCCATCCCCTGTATGTACTTGGTTTCCGATGCATTCAACTATTGAACACTAGGTCAACTTTTGTTGCTTCACGTTTCAGGCGGGTGTATTGTATAGTTCTGCCACCTTTGCAAATGTTCGATCAATAATGTCCATGTCATCCGCGAAACTTATAAATTGGGTGTTACATTCGGCTCTCCGAAATTAAGAAATTTCGGCATCAATGCGTCCAGTACAATCACAATCTGGGGCCATTTAGGTGATCAAGCACAGTCCACCATATCATGATTGATGATTTTTGGATTTGCTAGCACTGACTGCCGTCAGAATGTGCACCCGAAGAACAGGGAAAACTTCTTCTTATTGGCATTACATCCCCCACTGGGACGTTGCCGCCTCACAGTTCATTAAGCTCTTCCACAGTTATTAACTACAAGATTTCTAAGCCAAACTACCATTATGGCATTTTTATATCATGAGGTTAACATGATGATACTTTTATGCCCAGGGAAGTCGAGAAAATTTTCAACCCAAAAATTTCCTGGACCGGACCCAGAATCGAACGAAGCCACCTACTGCTCTTGCTTTGTAGCCGTGCATTTTATCCGCACGTCTAACGAAGGCCCCGAAGAGGGAAAACTGACAAGTAGAAAAGTTTTCACAGCACACAGAAAATAGAAACTGTTGTTTGAAATGGAAAGAACGAAAATTTATAGCACGCAACATGTATTTATTTACTGTCGTCACAGCACCCGCACGTACTTTCTAGTTGACTAAAGGAAGAGAATATGTTGGATGTCAGCTGGTTGAATATTTACCCACCGAGCGTTCCTGCTCAAGATGGGGACACACCGAGTTTCTTGTTTGACGATTCACAATATCTTCTGTCAACTGCGGTGCTTCTGAATCTGTGTTTAAGTTTCAAATTCTACTGAGGATGTCGTACGTTTATGTACTGCTTAAGTTTCAGAAAAAGTTATATGCACCGAATGAGCATCCTTAAGTAGAGAGCAATCAAAAATATATATTTTTTGTCTAACATTTGATTCTGAAACTTTCAAAACATGTATAACGAGCACGAAAACAAGAACTTATTCCAACCCCTAGCTTCAAGCTCCATACCCCAGTCCTAAGGGTTTAAGAGCCAGAACCTTTTCCCAACCGACATCCAGCTCACAAATTGCAAGCTAGGCTACAACTTTGTTTATTTTCGTTCACACTAAAACTGTTTTCGCCGTTCGGCTCGGAACAGCAACATCCATCGTCACAACAAAGTTAAACACCACAGTGTCAGCAAAAAACCCGCGCGTGAGTGGAACGCACCCGGTCCGTGTATTATGGTCTTGGCTTGGCGTTGGCGACGAGACGAACAACCCGTCGACTCACTCCCGGGTGTTGACTGATGGCTTGGAAATTGCAAACGTCGAAAAAGAGGGCACCGTCGATCCGTCGACTCGTAGGGAGTCCCAATTCATGTGGGGGTAGAGTTTTGGGGACTATTGACTGGGGGAGGGCATGAGGTGGCAGGAAACAGCTTAACTTCGAGGAGTGTGGAACTGAGGAAAACTTATACTTTTCACATAAAATTTCAAATCTCTTCTATTCCTTGTTTTTCCTTTCCGTTCAACCTTATTTTATGCTTATTCCCTTATTACCTCTATTTGTTATAGCATTTCTAATCTTAATTGTACGTAAAAGATGATACATATATATATATATATATATATATATATATATATATATATATATATATATATATAAATTGAAATACACTAATGAACAATACAAATAGAATTATGTATAAGGATGAGAAATAGAAGAAAAATAAATGTTTAATTTGCTTAAAATTTGCACTGTACGAAAAACGACTGCTCATACGTCGCAGCACGGAAACAGCCAAGACTTCGGGGTGCGAAAACAAAACCTACGGTTACCTCTTCCGTGGTTGGATAAGTGTGCAGTACCTTCATCCCCATCATGGCCGGGTGGAGCGGTGCTGCCTGATTCGTGATGAAACGCACCACCGACCGACCGAGAATTGGCAGACAGTCAGCCAATGAATCGTTGATGGTGGTGATGATGATGTGTGGGAAACTACGAATGCGAATGAAATTTTGCAACATGATGGGCAACTACTATTAATGGAAATGGGGTTTGTCGAACAAGTTTATTTAGAAAATTCACGATTGAAAAATAATACAGTTTTCTGTTATTTATTATATTAAAAGGCTTTGTGCGAAATTGGAATGTCGGTTCGAAATATTGATTTGAAGAAAACTGCTTCAAGCCAGGCGCATTCGTGCCCCGGATTTCCCGAGTCCCTCCCATAACCAACTATTTTTGAAAGCAAAAAAAAATATCATATTGGTCATAACCTTTCTGCTTTTGAATATTTTTATTTTTTTCTATTTGACTCTAAAAATTAATTTTTGACACACCGCTCAATATGATTTACATAACAATTGACAGACAGATCGTAAAATATTTATCTTCATGATGCACACCGGGACCGATAAAGGCCTACATGGTACTGTAAACAAAAATTAATTGGCACATCCTTGCTAAAACAAGCATTTCCTGGGAAAACCACGGTATGAATCCGACAAAATAAACTTTATTCTATCAGATAAATTGCAGAAAATCGCTTGCATTCTGCGGAATCTATCCAATATTTGTTTACCAAACAAGCTACGCTCAAATCACAAATCGGTTCTGAAATGCGGTCTAAATTTTGACAATACATTTAATACATAAAAAGCTGGTTTCGAACAAAATTCAAGATAAGAAACTTGTTAGATACGACAATTCAAAATTCGCACTTAAAAAAGTTACTATTCTGTGAACAGCGAGGGAATTTCCAAATCTCTATAGCAAACCTCGTATTTCGTGGTAATAAGCTTTAAGCTAAAATATAAGTTTAATTAGCAATTCTCGTCGACAGTTTTCTCTTTTTTTTCTTTTTTGGTGAACCCTCGAGTAACAATTTGTGGTTATGGTACGGTCGATAGCGTAGAGTAACTTCCCTGCATTAGTTAAATGTCATAAGTGTTCAAGATCGAAATAATTTGTTTTACTTACGATCACAACTGGCTGTGCCTTATTACTGAACTGCCGTAATCTGGAAAAGTGACGTATACGCCATTTTCCAAAAAATATGTTAACGAGTACTACTCATCAAGCTTTTTAACAGAAAAATAGAAAACATGCATGTTGTAAAATGGCTGTTACGTCACTTTTCCAGATTACGGCAGTGAAGTTACAGTTACAAGCCTCTCTGGTTTCGTTATAGCTATGTAGCAACCCTAAAGTAAAGCATAATTCAGATGAAAGACTTCAAATGTGGTTTTAAGAACATCACCCTTTTTCCACTACTATATTTAGAATCCTGAACTGATTTCAATAGTAAAACACGTTCAATGCCCGTAGGATACAATTTAACGATTTCACTCTAACTTATATAATAATAGTTCAGTAATATTAGTTAATTTAGAATGGATGCTAACTTTAAGTTACTTAAGTTCTTACTGATAATGCTGTATCATTATTAACATTCGATTATAGGTATATTAAAGGAGGTTGAACAGCAATGCGTATCTCCATATCTACTCTATCCATTCTCTCCTCTACATCCAAGCTACCTAATGCAACGTACACACCAGTCAAGCAGTTTGACAAACATTGACTCCGCTCCCAAGAAAACGCTTCGGTTGCTGCTTTGTTTGAACGTGTGTGAAGTTGTTCGAACAACCATTTGACAGTTGGCGGCTCGGTTGGAAAAAATTAAAACGGTTTGATTTTGGTTTGAGTTGTCGGGGGTGGAGTCAAGGTTCGCCGAACATTGTTGAGCATTTGTAGTGAAGTTGCACAAACCCCCATATATTTTTTGATGGTTGGTGCTCAAGTTGGCACTTCGGTCGTTCGTGTGTAATATTGTTGGTCGAATAAATTGATTGTTCGTGTCGCTGTTGGTAAAACTTGATGGATGTTTGAATAAACTAGAGGTGGAGTCAATGTTGGTCAAACTGCTTGACCGTGTGTACGTTTCATAACAATCGGCCTCACTGTTGATCCTTGCGCTGAACGGTCACAGTTGATTCGCAACAGGGGTTTTCATCGTGACAGTTACTTATAGCTTTTCCTGATTAAGCCGAATTCGTTGAACCTTCGAGTCTTGGTGTTGGTTGATATAAGAAGATTAGTTTTGTTTATTTAATTGAAAATCCTAACAAGAATCAATCGAAAAATCGTCAAAATTAGCTCTACTTTCGATATTTCAATTGCAAATTTCATTTTATCAGGTGAAATTACATTCTTCCCTGTATTCAACCATCAAAATCTCAGAAATTGCACGAGCGAATCCGAGACTTCTAGTATTTTGGATGGTCGATAACAGCGCTGGCCACGTCCTCACGGTCAACAGGGATGGGAATGAACTAATGGTGCAGATACTCGCCCACTGCAAGCCGAGAACACCTCTAAACTCGCCACGATTTCCTGCGGAATTTCATTGGTATCTGGGGGTTAGGCTTTATTGCAGATGTTAGTCTTGGTTAACGGGTTGATAATGTGATAGTAATGAAAAAGTGGTGTATATTCTATTTGGATTCTGGAAACGACCTTCTGCGTATGAGTCAGAACCGATAGCCATATGACCATCAAGCCCGTCATTTTTTACGCATTCCAATACAAATTTATGAAAAACTCACCTGACAGGCCTGCTCGTCAGTACCCGCTAAGCTGCGGAGGACGACGGAGGTGCTTTGCAGCTTGGTAGAGAAAGCATTTGTCTAGCATTGCCTAGCATACTGGGGTCGTGGGTCCAAACCCCATCAAAAGAAGTGATTAGGGTAAAACGGTATATTGCGCCCCACCTGGCCAAAAAGCCCCCATTGATTTCTTTAAAACTATAACATACTAAGGGTAAAAATCAGCAAGTAGAACCATCGTACTATGAGAACGATTTTTTTTTTTGTATTACATATTGAAAATAATATCAAAATACAAAAAGTTCCAGTTTTGATGTAACTTTCAATATTTTTTTGCTCAGCATTCTGGAGTGACGCTAGCATACTGTCCGCAAAATTTGCACTAGAACACTCAGTAGGGCAACAAAATAAAAAATGTAATGTGCCCTTACAAACAGCAAACAAGCGCAGCAAGCCCAACAGTAGGGTGGTTCAAAAAGTTGATTTTGCTCCACAGCGCTCATCTGATTCTTTATCATGTTCTGAGTGTCCTCTGAAAATTTGAGCTCATTTGGATTAAAACTGATTTAGCACAAGCCGTTTCAAGTTTGCATGCAAATTAGTATGGGGAAATTTATTTTTTCAGTATACTGCTAATGAAACTTTCCCATTAAGCGCAGGTTAAAAGAAAACCTACATAGCTAAAAGAAATACTCAACAGCTTTCACTCAGTGAAAACCGCATTTTAATTAGTCGTTCCAATAATTAGTAATCGAATTTAATCTATACCGTGGTTTTCTGGAGCTAATTGCATAACTCCTCAACAGGCAACATTGCTGCTCGTGGCGCGAAAGATAGCACACACAAATTCAGGCTACTATGTTGCACTGCATATTTCAGTGATGCCCTCAAAGAAGTTTAACGATCATGACTAAAGATTCGTAACCAGTATTAAAATCGATTTCTAATTATTGGGGTGATTAATCAACTTGCGGTTTTCGTTGGGTGAATGCTGTTGATTATTCCTTTAAGCTATGTACACACTTAAAATAAATCGCAGATTTCTGTGAAATTTCACCGAAATCTCAACAGCAGAACTGTTCGGTAAAAATTTTACAGATTTTCTGGTGGTTTTGACGGTTGAACAAAGGAAAGTACCGCAGAAAATCGGTGAAATAATTACCGAACAAATCTGCTGTTGAGATTTCGGTGAATTGAAGCAAAATTCACCGAAATCTGTGAAATGATTTAAGTGTGTAGGTTTTCTTTTAACTTGTGCTTAATGGGGAAGCGTCATTTACAGTATACTGAAAAAATAAATTTCCCTATACTAATTTGCATGCAAACTTGAAATCGCTTGTGCTAAATCAGTTTTAATACAAATGAGCTCAAATTTTCAGAGGACACTCAGAACATGATAAAGAATCAGATGAGCACTGTGGAGCAAAATCATTTTTTTGAACCACCCTACCCAGCAGCAATTATTTCCAAATTATATGGGAACTATCAAAATGTAGTTCAAACCTGCTTAAATGGATTTATGCTGATTTTTTTAATGTCTAGCACATAATTATTTGTAACGTTTTTATTATGGGATAGATAAAATACTAATGAAGGACTTAGAAAGGTCTTTGGTTACGGTTTTGCCCAGGCACTGTTTGAAATCCCTTTTGTCACGGCTTTCCAAAACAACTTTATAACGTGTTCCAGTAATTGGGATTTGGGATTTTTTGGACTACCAAATAACACAAAGTTTGCATACAATGCGTTGAAAAGTAAAATATTATCATAGGTATTGCCTTAGGGGGAGGAGGGGGGTGTGGTACACCGTTTTACCCTACCTCCGAAATCGAGTTCCAAACAAAGTAATTAATTACCAATTCGGGTGGCCAATACCCGGAAATTGGGCAACAAACCTTGATTGAACCCAGTACAAAACAGTTTGTTTGTCGGCACCGGAAACAATCTTTTCAACTAGGGTATAAGGCTCAAACCTTAGCCTATTATGCTGTGGTTGAGCACATTTATCGATTTAAATATTCATATACACCCAGGTTTTTTTTTACACGGTTTGGTTTTAGTCGTTTAAGACCTTTAGCGTCAATTAAACAATGAGTTAACCCCACGAAAAAATTCACAAAAAATCAAAGAAAATTCAGGGTGTATTTAAAAAGCTGTGAAAGTTCAGGTTAACCGAGAAATTAATGAATTTCAACCGTGTAAAAAAAAACCTGGGTGTATTGAAGATCTTACCGAAATTATGCAACCAAACGGCTTCCTTACGTTTGGTTATTACGCTAAGTATTGAAATGCAACAATAATGGTTCAAAATCTATTATTTAATCCATCAAAAGTTTTGTGGGAAATGGACTTTCATATTCGGCCAATTTTCCTAATCTCGGCTCTGTTGTTGGATGATTTTTCGGCCCATGACATGTTGGTGCATTATTCACTGTAAATCGTTTGTATAAGCCGTAAGGTAGGCAATTATAATGTGCGACAATGTTTGACAAGGGAACATCCACAAATTACGTAACGCTTGGAGAGGGAGGGAGAGTGAAGTGTGACAGTCCATACAAAAAGTTTTGATGATTCATACAAAAAGTGTGACATAGTGAGGGGGGGAGGTGATGGTTGAAAATGGTCGATTTTCGCGTTACGTAATTAATGGATCTTCCCCAACGAGTGTTCTAATATTGTTCAAAAAAGTTATGATTAATTGTGTCACTATACTAATGCAAATAGTGAATTTAACATGAATGCTCAAATAGTGTGATTGTTATCCGTGCATCTAATGTGCGAAAATAGGTAAATCCATTCCAAAAACTACTTTATTGGGCAAAAGAAAAATCTCTTGGACTGCCTGCCTACTTAAGTGATTGCTAACAAACCGAGTTAAAACAATTTTCCACGCAGATTTATTATGTTTATCAATTGAAGAAGTGCATGAATCTAGCGTATTATAAATAAATTCGGCTTGATACACTTTTTCAAAGAAACATTGATCTGTCGATCATTGAACACAACTATCTGCGAAACGATGCATTATTGTTGAGTTATTGATTAATTTGCATAATGAACCAACGTTGCATCCAGACTTAACATTACCTCCCGTTACCCTATGTCCATAGAATTAACTCCAAAACGATTCAAAAAATGAACGTGATAAAAATCTAAACTTTTCATGCGATTACCGGAAGAATACTAAACAACGTACAATGTGTTGTGCTGAAACAGTACTCCATCCAAAACAAAGAGGACTTCAATTCACACCAACACCGCAGACCAAAAGAATTCTGGGATTATCTGATTACCCCTCGCAAATGAATAAATAACCAAAGTCCTCAAGTGACTTCTAGGAACAGTAATTTACCTAAATTTGCCATCCAGCTATATTTCCCCTTCCAAGAACCAATCAACAGTCCACTAAGTCACCTAACCTGCATCTTCGTCCCTCCACCGCACCGTTGGCGTTGGCATTGTTGAATCGCGAATCGTTCCACGAAAGGATCACCATCCATCGTCATTTTAAGAATGAACCCTCTTTCAATGGAGAAAGGCAGGATGGTTGGAATCGCAAACACTCCTGTGAAGGCGAAGGGTCTCGAGAATGAATTCACTCCGTGGGTGTTTTTGTTCTTCTGCATCGCCTTCAGCAGCATCCGGAAGATTCTCATCATCCTGCCGCGTTTGAATGACAACAAGCTTCTCGTTCGGTTCGCACAGACTGGTGATCATGCGCAATGGCCATCGTTCTTCGGGCAAAGGAACAACAACGGAACGAACGGGCCATATGAGGTGAACCAGCAGACCACCCGACCCTTCTGACTAAATACTTCGAACGATGGCAGTGGTGCGATACGACGATGATGCAGTGTCCGAAAACAGGATGAAACCATTGTCATCTTATACCTACTAAAAATTTTCTGTATTTTTCGAACTTGAAATGGAAATTTATCCGAAATATTTAGGGATTTTACCAGCATTAGCTTCATATTAATAATTATTGATCTCATTTCAACACGCAGAAACGTATTGTAGAAACAACAATATTCCGGGTTGAATTCAACAATAAATGTTGTTAACTCTGGGCTAATAATATTTAGCGTTTGAATCAATCCATAATATTGTTGTTTTTACAATCGTTTACATCATGTTGCACAAGCCATGCGTCATGTATCACATGAGAAAGCCCTGGAAATAAGATTGTATTAAATATAAGCTTAAAGCTTTTCTTTTTGGCTGACAAATAACACTTTTATTCACCGGAAATTAGTACACAATCTTGTCCAAGAGCTCCTCCGACAACCTAGTTGGATGGGCCTTGCGGTGACCCAGAATAACTCCGGATAGGATGACCACATCACAAGTCCCAACATGTATTCTGCATTATACTGCATTGTACGAGAGTGGCGTTGTAACGGAATATTTCGTAGATTGCATACTGAAAGCTGTCATGTATATAGTAACCCAATTGGAGGTTCAAAATGATAGTTGGTAGAGGATATTGTTTAAGAGTATCATCATAAGTAAATGATACGATAATTTTGAATATTCCGGGGGGGTAGCCATGCTAAATATATACATTAAATGTACCTACCCCCTAATTATTTTCAATTGAAATTAATCAAACACCGGATAGATGACGGTTCGGCATTCTACTGCAGTGTACGAGCAAAACAGTAACAAAACCCGGCCATTTGAGCATGAGCATGATCATGATGACCGTGCATTTCGTAGTTGCTACTCCGTGATTTGTCAGAGCAATCGCAATTGCACAAGGCACCAAGGAAAGAATTGATTATGCAATCACTCTACCTGTAGGTCACTGCACGCGCGGTGCTGGTTTACCGTTTCGATGGCAAACCTTCTTGAAGGTCCTTCAGCTTGAAAAAGCATGCTTCCGGAACAACTTCAAAAATGTTGATACTTTTTCAGTTTTCCGCGAGCGATAACGGCTGACAACTTGCCTTGGTATAGTTTCAAATTTGACGTTATTGGAGGTCAAACGCGTTCTGAACAATGTGATAAATACAATAGATCCACACTTTCTTAATTGCTGCATTGCTTTAGATTGCTTCTTCTCACTTCTTTCTTCTTCCTTTTTCTTTTTTTTTTCTTTTCCTTCCAGCTACTTCTTTCTTCTCTGTTCTCACTTCTCGCTCTTCACTTCTCAACTCTTATTTCTCTCTTCTCACTTCTCACTATAATAATATCCCGATTTTATCAAAATAGGGAATGTAACAAAATGTTTTTTTTTTATTTTTCATTTTTTTAATCCATCTCACAAATTGCCACACCTGTACATTATAGCAAATAATTTTTTATGTACATTTTTTGTAGCTTAGGAAATGCGTTGTCAAAAGTTTTAGTTGCGACGATTACCAGGAGGCGAAAATTGAGCTTTTTGGTCTGGGGGTGAGTGACGGGCAATTATAAAATAAAAAAAAATAATCCCTTTATACCTTGGAAAGGTGAAATGCGTGAACGGTACCCGTTATTTATTGTGAAAAGGCTTGAAAAATTCTTGGCTACCTCAGGCAGGTACACAGGCGCTGTAAGTTATTTCATGAAAATCATTGTTACTTGGAAACTTATTTTATTTATTTTATTTTATTCTGGAGCAGGCAAAAGCTCCTGGAAGTGGAATTCACACTTCTCCCAAAGGCATAAACCCTCCTCTTCTTTTCGTTTTTTTTTGTACAATTTGGTGCACTTCCAGTGAGAAATATTCTCTTTCAAGGAAGTACAATAGTTCATTTACAATTCACATAATAATTACTAAGAACATATAAACTATACTACTAACAAATTTAGAAAATCAGAATTATTCACTATACATATAAATATAATCAATGAAACATTAACATTAACAAATGATGATGAGATGGAGATATTTTGGCAATAAGCAAATGGACTAATGAGACTGAGCTATTACAGATGTAGCTGAATAGATCACAGGAGCCATGACGGGAGAGACTGCCAAAACCATGCTGTGCTGGGAGAGAAACTGGCGTTTCTTGGTGACCGAGATTCTATAGATGTAGCTGGAGAGACCACAGGAGCCATAATAGGATAGGCTACCAAAGGCGTATTGTGCTGGAACCATTCAATATTTTGAAAACGGGAGCAGTATCTCTGGCTTCGGCCAGACGTATACCAGTTTCTGTTACCTGGGAGGGAAACTGGCGTTTCTTGGTAACCGAGCAACTACAGATGGAGCTGGAGAGACCACAGGAGACATGACGGAAGAGGCTACCAAAAGCATTTTTCTTACTGACCGTGCGTCTGGGACAGAAACAGGTGTCTACCGCTAACACAAGCTGGGAGAACCGATGATAGTTTTACAGCGAGTTGAGCTCGAATTGGATGTAGGTCGAGGAAAGTATGAGCTGCTAGTTGACGTAGCGTTGAGTTTGCGATCATATTAAAGTTTTTACAGCTTGTTTGAATGTTTTAACATTACGCTCATGTTTCAATGCTATAGGCAGATCATTGAAGCATGTTTTGCTGTAATAGGATACACTTCTCTTTGCCATATCTGTATTGGTGCGTGACGTGACTAGAACAGCAGCATTTCGTAGCGAATATCTATGGGAAGCATACTCCAAAACCTGATTATGATGTGCTTCCATGTTATGCATGTTATTGTGAATCTGCAGCAAACACTGGAGCTCTCTTAATGCAGAAACTGGTAGTATCGATGATGGACTATTTTTGTACAGATCAACCGTTGAATACAACATTGGTAGATTAAACACTGCTTTCAAACAACGGTTTTGGATTACTTGTAGAGGTTTCAATCTACACTTTGCTGCAGCTCCCCAAATCGCTACAAGGTATTGCAATTTTGATTGTACAAAAATTCTGAAAAATTGAGGTTAGGCTCAGTTTTTTATGCAGATTCAGAATATGTAAAAACATATATACCCCTAAACAATCCAATTGAACCGTTTGTTTGAAACATGCATATGTAACATTTTTGGCCATTTTTAATTTTTTATATATTTTGAACCCTCGTCCAAAAATACGTATTCTGGCAAAAACCACGAACAAAAAATTTGTTTAGGAATGTATGATTTTTTTTGTTTGTTTGAGTAACTACTTATGTCCACGCACTTTGAAGAGCAATTGTGGAGTACTGCTTACAGCTTTTGCACCAGAAGTGCCCTAGGGTGTTGAGTTTTGCCAAAATCTATTGATCTGTATCGGAGAAATCGAAAGATTCGGTGCCAATTTGTTCAAAAACAGTTTTTGCTCTTTTCTCGAAATTGTGTAAAAAGGACTTATGTAGTTTCTCAAACAAATGATTCAATTATCCTTTCAATATTTATCGTGGCTTCCTCCAGAAATTCTTAAGTAACTTGCTCCGGATGTTGCTTATGAACTTCTTTAAGGGATTTCCTCAAAAATTCCTTCAGAATTTCTTCGAAAAGTTTCAAAGGAGTTACTTCGGATGTTTCCCCAAAAATAATCTTTGAAAATCTCTCCCTAAATTCCTTCGAAAATTGTTGCAGACATTTATTTGAGAATTTCTCCACAAATTTATTTAGGAATTCCTTCCAAATATCCTGCAAAATTCCATTACGAATCCTTCAGAAATTTCCCCAGATGTTGCTTATGAACGTTCCTCAAGAAATGTTTCAGAAATTACCCTACAAAATTTCTTCGGATGATCTTTAAGGAATTACTCTGAACATTCCTCAAAATTGCTCTGACAATTCCTAAAGAAATTTCTTCGAAAATTCTTTATTAGGAAATGCCTGTACAAATTCCTTTGTAAATTACTTCAGGAGTTTCATTACCTTAGTTCTCCAGATATTGCTAATGAACTACTTTCAGGAATTGCCACGGGAATTCTTCCAGAAGTTCCTCAAGGAGATACTTCGAGCATTCCTCTCCTTTGAATTTTCCTCTGAAATCCATAACTAATTCTCCTTTAAACTTTCGGAGGAACTCCCTACGGGCTCGCACAAAAACTACCCTCCGAATTTACGAAGGCATTCCTCTCCGAATGTCCGGAGGAATTGTTCACCGAATTCCCGGAGGAATTCTTCTCCGAATTTCTGGAAGAATTCCCCACCAATTTTTTGGAAAAACCCCCCTTAAAATTCCCAGAGGAATTTTTCTTCAAACACACGTAATTCCTTCCTTTCTCGAATAAACTAAAATTTCCTTCCGAATTATCGAATAAACTCTCCTTCATTTTCCAGGAAAAAATGCGTTACGAATTCCCGGAAGTGTTACCCTCTGAATCCGTGGATGTATGCCCCTCCGATTTTTCTCATGGAATTCCTCTCCGAATTCCATGGTGAATTTCCTTTTACATTCTTGAATAAAATAACTTTCGAACTCCCGGAGGAATTCTTTCCTGATTCCTGAAAGAATTAACCACCGAATTCCCGGAGAATATTTTTACTGAAATTCCCTTCAAATTTACAGGGGAATCTCCACTTGAATACCCAAAGGAATTACCGAAAAGATTCCCCACAGAATTCCCGCAGAACTCCCATCCGATTTTTTTAGGAATTGTTCTCTGAATTCCACGAAGAATTATTCTCCGAAGTCCCGCAGGAATTCTATTTCGAATTCTTGGAAGTATCTCTCTCCGAATTGCATTTCGAATTTCTGACGAAATTCCCAAATTGTTTGCTCTCCCAGGAATTCCTATGGAAATTTCTTAAATTCCTAGAATTTTTTAGGAACTTAATCCGCACTTTTTTTTCAAGGAATTTCTTTAAAATTCCTGTGGGAACTCCCGGAGGAATGAATTCGTGGAATATTCTAAGAAACTTGCTTAAGCATTTTCGATGAAATTCTTTTAGAAATAAATAAAGGAATTTTCTTTGGAATTCCTGGTGAAATTTTCGATGCAGCTCAAGAGAAAATTTCCAAAAGAACTCTCAGGGGGATTTTATAAGGATAATATTTCAGGAATTTCTTTGAAAATTCATCAAGAGGAGATTTTAATTAAAGCTCCGGAGCAATTTTTGAAAAATCTACTAATATCCCAACGAATTCCTCGAACAATTTCCAACGGAATTCCTGCAGTAATGCCGAAAGCAATACCTGGAAGAATTTCCAAAGAAATTCATGGAAGAATTCTGATTGTCATCCATGGAATAGGGAAGTTTACTTGGACATCTGGATCAAATTTTGATATTTTTTTGGAGGAACTTCCGAAGAAGTTCGTGGAGGGATTTCAAAAGTTACTCCCTGAGGAACTTCCGATTGGTTTCTTAGAAGCAATTCCTGAGGGAGGTTCATAAGCAATTTCAGGAGAAATTTCCGGAAGAATTCGAAAGAAGGAATTTTCGAAGGAATTCCGGGGGGGAATTTCCGAAAGAGTAATTCTGAAATAGAATTTCTGGAAATATTTTTGAAGAGTTCCTAGAGAAGTTTCCAAAGTGACACATTATGCATTGGGGTCCATTTTGACCCAAAATTTTATCATGTTGTAAAAAACTCACTCGTGTTCAAACTGGGCGCGATTTTGGTTCGGTTTGTGATGAACTCGGTTTGTATCTAGTATGCACGTTTGAGTACGAACATTCACACAAAAAAAACTACACTTGTTCAAACGCAGTGTTCTCGAGAAGACTGCTTTATACGTTTCGTTATGAAACGAGCAAAATGTGCGCGATACATGGTGCTCTTTTTCAATCACACCTTTATTGAAAATTGATTGAATTTCTCCGAAACGTAAATAACAAGGCAAAACGTCATGACTTGCAACTCTTCCCTTGCAACCCGCTCGTCCAAAGACAGAGATTCTTCTTGGTGTGGTGATTTCATTTTAAATCGCCCACCTCTCGCCCCCACACCGAAAAGCTCAATTTTTTAGCTCCCTGGCAGTGGACTCTTAAGAACATACACAAATAGTACTCACAAATAGACATATTAACTTTTTGGCTTGTGTAAGGAAGTGTGGAATTGCGCCGGGGACTAAGACAAAGTGATGGACTTTCGTGCCTGTTGTTCAACATTGAGCTAGAAGGTGTCATGCGGAGAGTCGGGAGTAACAGCCGATGTACGTTTTTCAACAGATCCAGTCAGTTTATTTGTTTCGCGGATGACATGGACATTGTCGGCCAAATATTTGCTAAGGTGGCAGAACTGTACACCCGCCTGAAACGTGAAGCAACAAAAGTTGGACTGGTGGTGAATGCGTCAAGTACAAAGTACATGCTTGTGGGCGGAACCGAGCGCGATAGGGCCCGCTTAGGAAGTGTTACGATAGACGGGGATACCTTCGAGGTGGTCGAGGAATGTGTCTACCTTGAATCCTTGCTAACGGCTGATAACAATGTTAGTCGTGAAATACGAAGAAGCATTATCTGTGGAAGTTGGGCCTACTATGGGCTCCAGAAGAAACTGCGGTCAAAAAAGATTCACCATCGCACCAAATGTGTCACGTACAAGACGCTGATAAGACCGGTAGTCCTCTACGGACATGAAACATGGACAATGCTGGAGGAGAACTTGCAACCACTCGGAGTATTCGAGAGACGAGTCCTTAGGACAATTTTTGACGGTGTGCAAGAAGAAGGTGTGTAGCGGCGGAATTTCGCCAGTGTGCTGCAGTTGTTATGCAGAAAGCATTGTGTATGTTCTACATGCAAGAAAAAGTAGTACATATTCTGTAATCAGCATAGATTTGAAAAAGATAATTTAATTATAAAAAGACTTTCAAGAATAAGAATATGTTTTATAAGACTTTGAATTGAATTTTGAATACATTTTCGAAAGACTGATTCATTTCATTGTTCTATTGGCCTTTTTGGGGCCCTCCTTAGCCGTGCAGTAAGACGCGCGGCTACAAAGCAAGACCATGCTGAGGGTGGCTGGGTTCGATTCCCGGTGCCGGTCTAGGCAATTTTCGGATTGGAAATTGTTTCGACTTCCCTGGGCATAAAAGTATCATCGTGTTAGCCTCATGATATACGAATGCAAAAATGGTAACCTGGCTTAGAAACCTCGCAGTTAATAACTGTGGAAGTGCTTAATGAACACTAAGCTGCGAGGCGGCTCTGTCCCAGTGTGGGGATGTAATGCCAATAAGAAGAAGAAGATTTGGCCTTTTACTGGGATACTCATGAGATCCTGCGAAGTTTGAGATGTCGGAAGGTATAATTATTTCGTTGGCCCCTTGGCTCCAGGTTTTAGAATCTATTCGGTAGCCATCTGAAGGCCAATTTATGTCTTTTTAGTTTTTTTCTCAAGTTTGTTTATTTGGTAGGCTCATGCGTGTATAACACTTTATGGAGCCATGGTTCTTTGTGATATATACAATCAATTTCATTTTATTAGGGGAGAACGGTCCAAAATGCGCCCCTGGGGCAAAATGGCCTCACTCATAAAATCACTCATATAATCTGCTGTAGTACATTTATGAACGAATATTACCATTACAATTCATAATTAGTTATCCATCATTGAGCTCCATTGGAAAAAAAATTAGCAAAATCCCTTCATATTCACTCAAATTTAACGATTTGTTATTATTCCACCACATCCGTAAGATTGTAGTTCAATCCATTAAGAAAAAACAAACAACCATGCGTTCACCATCATTTTACATGCAATTGAGTCATTTTAGAAACCTTATTGTTTTGAATAGGCGATCATTGTGAAATGTAGCTGGGTTTGTAAATTTTGCACCTATACGTTGAAATGGTTGGGTATTCTTGTTTATATGGGCGAAAACATCGAAAAAGCTTAAGGGGTGCATTTTGGACCGTTCTCCCCTATACAGTTAGTTAGAGGAAAGTAGAAGCCAACGTACTCTATTATTTAGGTTGTCATTCATTTATATTAACCAATAAATACTACACTAAAACTCTTTTTATGTCGCTAAAAATGTCTAAATTCTGATCATTTTCATGAAAAATTACTAATGCCAAACTTTAAAACTATCCCCTCTGAAAGAGGGAGGGTCACCCACAGCATTTTGCTCATCCACCTTCTGAAACTACTAATTCGATTGATCACAGTTGAGACCGCTTGCATTTTAGTTAAAAATTTACCGATAACAAGCCGTTTTAAGCTGCCAAGATTCGTCCCGACAATTTGCGTCGCGCATTCAAGGACCAAGTTTCCATGTTTTCAAGCTTTTCCTTTGGCCTTCGGACACTGTGCCATGATGGGGTGGCATTTGCTGCAACCTGTGTGAACTACCACCACTTGTTTGCTTGCAGCACCAGCCAGTCAGTAGCAGCAGCGACTACACACAGCGTAAGGCGAGTGTGTAAGGGAGTGGTAGCTGCTCGAATTTTCCCTCGGCTCGGCTCTGCATGGATGAGTGTCCTTTCTGTCGGGAGGGTGTGCAGTGTGCATGCGGTAGGTACCGATGCGGCGGCGATGGTTGGCACGCTCCCTCATCGGGGTGAGTGGTTGCATCGTGCGAAAGGGAAAACCGATCTGGTCGGGTCGACAGGGGTTCATTTTCAAGGGGGTCGGTTTGTGAAGCGAATCCGTTCCGACGGCCGATCGTCACTATATGTTTTCTTTCCTCTGTGAGCGCTGTGTGCTTCCTGTTCCTCTACGTTCTCGATTTGGACCGTTTTTCCGTTCTTTCTCGTTGTAAGTACTTTTCTGCGGCGCTAAGAGAGTGGGGAAAGTGTCCTGCATTGATAGAAAGTGGAGTTCGACGAAACTCGGCAGTGTAAAGTGGTCAAAATTGAGTTTTTGGAAAGTGGGCGCATTTTCGCACTGCTTGGAAAAATGGTTCTCCGTCCGAGACTCGGAGCAGTGGTGGCAGATTCTTTGTGTGAGAGTGTTAGTGTGGAAAATCGAGCAGCTTGAATGAATGCTGGCGGAAACCTGTTCGAGCTACCAACAACTTGTTAGAGGGCTTTCGCATGAAAAGCATTTAAGGTTCTCGGGGTGGTGTTGGTACGGGAAAATCCGATTGTTGGAATGTGTTGGTGAACGAGCGTTGAAATCGGCTATAGATATTCGAGTTTGCAAGCATGGCCGCCGGGCCCGGTTCAGTGTTTCGTCCTTTTCGGGTAGAAAATTGGTGAAAAACGAATAAAAATGATCCAATAGGGCTAATGAATGTTTCAAAAGAATGAAATTCCAGTGATGCTTTGCAGGATTGAGGAGTCCGGCATTGGAGGGTCGTGAAAATTGCGTGACAGAGGATACAGTGAATCATGGAATAAGCTCGGCTGGTACGTAGCTTCAAGGTGTTGTGTAATTTTGCCTTGTAACCGAAGTTAGAAGCAACTAGAAGAACAAGTCAATTGATAGTGTGAGGGGATGCTCTCAACGAAGGACACCTGCTAGATCCTCACCTGTTAGATTTCATAAACGGTTGGCCACCAGTGAAGAACCATGTCCGAGACCGCTACTCGTCGATTTCGTCGCCAGCAACCAGCCTCTGTGGCAGATTGGGAGGCAGAATGCAATCCACTTTCGGCTACTTGTTGCATCGAGTTGTAATTATGTCATACATACATTAGTGGATGACACTGACTGTCCGGCAAGCTTTAGATGTAAACCGAAGCATACACACCTGTAACTCTGTGGTACTTGAGAAGCAATTAAAGCAAATTATTAGCAAATACAACGAAAGCAATATCCATCCTGTGAAACTGGAGCAAATTATTAAAAAGTAGTCATCTCGTATAATCTAGTGGAAGAAGTTTAGAATGGAATTCCCCTCGCTTCAAGCAATATGAGCAAAGGTTACAGCAATAAATATTTTATGCTCCAAACTTTAGAAACTCGGAATAAATCAATACCACTGCAACTAAATCGAGTGGAAAGCAATATTCCCTTCTTCGGACCGTGAAGCAAAGCGGCGCCCGTTGTAAAAGGAAGTGGGAAACTCGCCCGAAACTACCCCATAACAACAAGTGTTTTACGATTGTTTCCCTAAGCACATAAATATACACATTGACTCACCTATATTGGTCCCCTGTCGACGTCTTACTTCACCCCCTGGCACCTGTGTTCGCCGCCACCTTCACTGAAACCACCACCCACCCCCGCCTCAACTGCTTCGAGCGCCGCAGCAGTACTCTCACCCATACAACAGCAGCACTAGACCAGTACGAAATACAAACATTTCACACCAGGAAAAATCAACAACAACTCAAACCAAAGGAAAACCATCAAGCCCGAACGAAAGAGCGCCAGGTCAACCCGTCTCGCTTCGGTGCCCATGCGATCCGCACCAACACCAACCAAAGGGCAAGTGAATCGCGAGTTTCCCCCAGCTCCAACATCCTGGCTCGCGGCGCTGCTTGGAACCATTGGGCCCATTAAAATATATTTCATAAATCCAACAAGTGTGTTGTTCTTTGGAAGTTCCCCTTCCGCCTAGTAACATCAATCTCTGACTTTGGCTTCGGCTCCGGCCTGACCTGGCACTAAAAGGTTGCCTAAAACTGAACGCTCCACTGGCTACTGGCTGCTTTTTATCGATCTATCAGCCGTCACTTACGCAGGTAGCAACCTGCCAGCCAGCATAAATAACACAATATTGGAGGACGTGGATCAATCCAAACAACACATCATGCCTCGTTGCTACATCGTCAAGAAGCAAATAGCCGTCCCGCCCCCGCCAACGTCCGTGTCCGTTATAGCAGCCGGCGGTGCTGGCGGTGGGGTTATTCCCTACGGACGGCTCACTACTAATGGCGTTCCCGTCGCCATCCATCCACCCCAACAGCAGCAGCAGCAGCATTTCGGAGGCAGCAGCCAGATTACGATTATCGGCGGGGGTGGGGGTGGCATCGGAACCAGTGCAACGGAAGTGGGTAATGTGATTGTGAAGCACACCAGCAGCAGCGGCGCTGGCAATGGCACAGCAACTGCAGCAGTGGTCCCAGGGGGAGTGATCTGTAGCCCCACCCCGGCTGGACCACCCGGCACCGGAAATGTGATTATATTGAACAACGTAAGTGTGATCAGCAGCAGTGGCGGTGGCTCGGGGCCACTGGGAAGTGTGATTAGCGCTGGTCCGGTCACCGCTGCCAGAGGAGGGATGGGAATGGGTGGCAGTACGGCCACGGGCGGAGTGATACAACGAATAGTGGATGATGCGGCAGGGCCAACCGGGCCGACCAGCCCTACGGAGGCTTGTGTGGCGCCGATCTATTACACCAATTTGAGCACGGAAAATCAGAATGGTGAGTCGATTTAGAACATTTCTGGGAACTTTGTATTGATTGAGTTTATCGTGTCAGACATGTTATGCGATGGATATGATGGATAGTTCTATCGAAGAATTGGGTAGAATGTATGTGCACAATGACTTTGTAAGACATTTAAACTGTATAAACCGTGAGACCCGCGGACCACGTAAGTGATAATTTGAATACCCCTAGCGGTTAGAGGTACTTTAAAAACTCTTTTTACACTCGAAATTCGAAATAACGTTCCCTCTACATGGGGTACTACTAGATATTTCGAACGTTCTATGAACAGAATTCATGCCTATATGTATTATTAGGGGAAGTGGGGGTAGCACGCCCATAGGGGTTAAAACGCGCCGCCCCTGAATAAGGTTAAATATCCCCATTTTGATTATTTTCAATAGTCTATACGATAAAGCAATGAAAAATATTGCCATTGGATACATATATTTCATGATTTTTCTCTAGTTATACATGAAAAACTCGAAAAAACGATTTTTGCGTGTTTTGATGCAATTCTAGCTCGGTGGAATTTAGTCTTTCTGTCGCTGTTATACATTGATAAATTAATAATTGAGCCATGAGCCATGCTGCTTACTCGTGTTCTTTATGTTCCACACGAAATCGTCATCAAAAATGGTTTTAAAACGGGCCTTCAAACTTCTGAGGTCGGTGTGGGGCATTACGCCCATGCTCATTTCGTATGACCGAAACAGCTGAAACATTCGGTTAATTGCCTTAATGTAGGCAATTAAAATGAAAATCAGTACGATAAGCACATGCGCGTTTTAACCCATCCACTGGCGCATCTCACCCCGCATGGTTTCAAAATCATTTTTTTCTGGTGCTTTTTAAAAATCAAATTTCTGTGCAATAAAATGGACAATTAGATATCTGTTATCGGTAGTCAGTCGCAGATATGCTGTTCTTCAGTATGCGCTGATGAAAACTGGCTGAAATGGTGGTTTTCATTGATAAAAATGGCATTTTCCTTAACGTGGGCGTCCTACCCCCAGTTCCCCTACCGGTTGTTATGGGTTCTAGATAGTCAAGGAACTAGATAGAGTCAAGATCGGCCGATCCGTAGCAGATGCAGATATTAAAGCCTAAACAAGCTGGGGGACCCAATCTTGGAATAAGCTTACACGTTTTGTGTTTTGTCTTCAATCTTACTTCTACCTTACCTGATTCCAAAAACTGTAAAACCCAACGATGATAATTTTCCAAGGCAGAAACAGAACCAGAAGCAAAGGATGACCAACAGGGTTTGCAGAAATCGCTCTCAATAGATAACGAACAACGATAAAAGAGAGGCAAAAACTGTTCCGAATCATAACAAGCCATGATAACAAATTTATCAAACTTCTATACAAGTGCGAAAAAACAGCTTGCGAAAAAAGTTTTCCGCGGTATGCTACATATCGTATATGTACACAGAGATGATAAGTGAGAGACTTGTTCTTTCTCTTTAGGATTCAATCCCTGATAACCAGAAGTTTAGGATGAGTTAAAGAAAAACCGATGTTTACTGTCCAACATCCAGAATCGAAAGAGAACATTTATTCTTCGTTTTTAGTTTATAAAACCTCCCGAAGAGTTACGGCGGTTAGTTTACAATTCTAATTTATTTATTGTACATAGTCTTATATTCACCTATATACACTGAACACAACAGTTCTTTCCCCTTAAAAATAGTTGTAATAATTTGGATTTAATCTCATAATTATTCTTTTTAAATTTACAATAATTCGATTGGTGTATTACAATTCATTTGAGTCACCATTTAGTGTATACAAAGTTTGTATCTGAATTCGAAATTTTAAGCCTTTTTGATCGTCTTAAATTCGGCTTGCCAAGTACGCTTAAAACTTCATGTTTTCGTTTTGTTTTGCCTCTTGCTTTATTTTCGATGGTATTTCCCTCAGGAAATCCCTTGAACGGAGCTTCATCTTCACTATAACCGTAATCTACCTCATCGTTAACGTTGCACTCATCGTCAGCAGCCGAATCCTGCCGAAAATCTCCGGCGTGAACCAAAGCATTTGGCCGAACCATCGAGTCCGACGATTTATTAATTCGTAGCTGTTTCCTATGTGCGTTTGTTCGAGCGCTTCCAATTTCCACCTGGAACATGTTACGAGAGATTTGTTTTAAAAATACAGCTTTAATCCATCTTGAAAGATTGTGGGGGTTATGGTTCTTAAACCAAATTCTATCTCCCTCCATTAGATTAGTAAAAGGATCAGGTTTGATCGCAAACCTAAAATTTTCCTTTATTTGTGGTGTTGTTACATCATGTAGAGGATTACAATTAATATCCGTTAGTAAATACTTTTTATAATGTTTCTTCGGATTTATCAAGTCAATCAAAAGTTTTGGTGTAAAGAAAAAAACCTTTTTTGATGGAAAATTACCATCAATTTTAGAACAATTATTTCTGTAATTAATTAGAAATAAGTTTATCTCTAAACAATAAAAACTTTTTTAGAACATCTTTCGTGGTTTTAACCAATCTCTCCGCCTGACCATTACTAGCAGGGTTATACGGAAGACTTTTCAGTACATCGATACTTTGATTTTTGAGAAAACTTATAAAGGAATGTGAGTTAAACGGAGGACCACCGTCAGACACTAAAACATCTGGAAGCCCATATCGTGCAAAATATGCAACTAGTTTTTTTAAAACTTGTCCATGATCTGTCCCTTTCCTCATCCATTCAATTTCAAGCCATTTAGAAAAACTGTCGACGATCAATAGAAAAGTATGATGTTGAAAATAAAAGAAATCCACATGAACTCTACTGAATAGTCGTGTTGTGTGCGTCCAACAAGACGTCATCTTTGACTTAGGAACAATCGTCATTCTATTACAAGCGTCACTACTCGCCACATATTGCTCTATATCTTTATTAATACCCAACCAATAGACAAAAAGCCTAGCAAACTGCTCCATTTTTACTATTCCTTTATGGTCGCTGTGTAATAAGCTCAGGATTTTGTTCTACATTACTTGAGGTATTACTACCCTCTCCTGAAACAACAAACACTCATCAACAATTTCTAAATCATGCTGATTAGAAAATATGTTGGCAAAACGTTTATCAACTTTTTCTGGCCAACCATTTCTTACAAAGACAATAATCTGTATTAAAAATCCATCGTCTTTTGTAAAATTTGCATCAGTTTTAAAGTCTAAAGGCAGTTCTTTACCAAAGTTTAAGCTTTTTATATACTCAACATCATATTCTTCCGGAACTAAATCATTTAATGGGAATCTAGAACAGATATCCGCATTGCCCATTTTAGCTGACGGCCTATATTGTATATCGAAGTCATAAATTGAAAGTTCTAAAATGTATCTTTGTAATCTAGTAACATAAATGGAATGTTTACCCTCTTATCCCTAAATATTCCAACAAGTGGTTTGTGATCAGTATAAACTTGGAATTTTTGTCCCTTCCATGAAGTCTCTAGCTTGTTTTTCATTTGCGTCTCAAATCTAGGCAAATGTTGTAATATCTCCTAAATGTCCTGGAGTTTGTATCAAATAGTCTAGCAAATCAACCAAGGCAAGGTATCAACCCAATAATGTCTTCAAGTTCCACTTACTTCACAAATTCAGGCATATGAGATGTTGAAGGATATCCAAATTGTCCTGGAGTTTGAAACAAATGGCCTACCGAATCAACGAATGCTTCCATAATATCCTAGCCGCAGTTTCAACAAAATTATTTCCTCCGAGTATTTGTCTTTCACTTGCGTCACAAATCCAGACATATCATATGTTGGAAGATCTCCAAATTATTCTGGAGTTTAAATCAAATGGTCTACCGAATCATTCAAGGCTTCCATGAAGTCCCTAGCCACGGTATCAACTCAATTACGTCTCCCGAGTATTTGACTTTCTCGTGCGTCACAAATCCAGGCATATGAGATGTTGTAAAATCTCCAAATTGTCCTGGAGTTTGAATCAAATGGCCTACCGAATCAACCAAGGCTGCCATGATGTCTTCAGCCACGATATCAACGCAATTTAGTGGACATAATTGTTTTTAAATTACTTTCCAAATGAACCACGATCTTCAAATCAACCCTACCTTGAAATATGTCTCCAGCAGATGTTTTATCCAATCTTCCGAGCCCATGTTTGGTATATAAAAATGCGATGTTATTAGTCCCCCAAATCGCCCTGGATGTGGATCAAGTTGTCTGTCAACCAAATCAACCTCGCCTGGAACTATATCTCCAGCGAAGGTATGTATCTAATCATGTCTTCCGAGCTCATGCACACATTTAGTCGAGTCAAGTACGAGACACTAAAGAAGGCCTCACATATATGGTAAGTTACAATTAAAAATTGTCCTATGACAAGTGATTACCCAAATCATGCAGCTAGGGATGACAGTGTACCGGAGTGTGAGATTTCTGCTGTCGTGACTGGTCCTACGTAGTACTTAACGTACTCCTCCCAAAACAATACGCTTTACGATGCCTCTCTGAAATGTTTTCGGTTCCCTCATTTTCTCGATTCAAAGAGAAAAAAAACCGAAATAAACCAGGTAGTAAGTGATCTCTCCTTTCTTCTGTTTAACCAAAACACCAACCTTTTTTGATCGTTTCCCCATTCTCTTCATAACTTTTGAAAGCGATGACCGTCGACTAGAGTGTGCCAATTACAGAGGGATCACCTTTCTGAACTCGGCGTACACAATTCTTTCGCGTATTCTGTTTAACAGACTGACACCGCTAGAACAGTCCTTCGTCAGCGAATACCAGGCAGGTTTTCGTGAGGGTCGATCAACGACGGATCAGATGTTCAGCCTGCGGATGATCATTGATGAATTCCGGGAGTACAACTTGCAGACTTACCAAAGTTCTTGTTGGTGTATCGGGTAACCACCCCCTCCCCCTATTTTTTGGCGATAATGGACATCAATATGCTTGCCTATACGTTCCATTCTAGTGTCTAGTGTCTAGTGTCTAGTGTCTTCTTCCGTTTACCTCGAGGACACCATTACTAGGACCTGATTGTACCAATTTGATCAATGATGATCGGATTTAACGTGACGTGCCCGAAATTAGACTTCGACTGACAAAGTGATGTTCTTAAAATTGAGGTTTTAGAGTAAAGTTTCATTAAGACAAATATACACTGTCGAATGATTATAATAATAATAATAAACAATAAACATCATAAGTAAAGTAATCAACTCATATACCTGGATTTGTAATGCAAGTAAAAGACCGAAAACTCGGAATTCATAATTGGGTTGGTAGCGCGGCTGGGGACATCATGAAAGCTTTGGTCGATTCGATAGACCATTTGATTCAAACTTATGGTCAATTTGGAGATCTTACAACATCTCAATTGCCTAAAATTGCGACGCAAGTGAAAGACAAATATTCAGAGGACATAATTGGGTTGATGCCGCGGCTGGGGACTTCGTGGAAGCCTTGGTTGATCCGTTAGACCATTTGATTCAAACTTCAAGACAATTTGGAGATTTTACAACATCTCATATGCCTAGATTTAAGACGCAAGTAAAAGCCAAATACCCGGAGTACATAATTGGGGGCATACCGCAGCAGAGGACATCATGGAAGCCTTGGTTGATTCGATAGATCATTTTGCTCAAACTCCAAGGCAATTTGGAAATCTTACAATATCTCAAATGCCTGGATTTGAGACACAAGTGAAAGATAAATACTCGGAGGACATAATTGAGTTGATACCGTGGCTAGGGGCATCATGAAAGCTTTCGTTGATTCGATAGACCATTTTACTCATACTCCAGGACCATTTGGAGATCTTTCAACATCGCCTATGCCTGGATTTGAGACGCAGGTGAAAGACAATTACTCGGAGGATATAATTGGGTTTATACTGCGACTGAGGACATCATGGAAGCCTTGGTTGATTCGATAGACCATTTTGCTCAAACTCCAGGGCAATTTGGATATCTTACAACATCTTAAATATTTGGATTTGAGATGCAAGTGAAAGACAAATACTCGGAGGACATAGTACAGCACAACTTTAGATGTACTCATAACGCTTGAGTAGGGCTATATTTTTGTCCAAGGGTACATTGCTCTAAATATTACATATGAGGCTGGATAGTGAAAACTCTCCAAAATGTCACGTGTCATTTGACATAATGTCATTTGAATGACATTTTGCCTCCCACGCCTCAGATCACATATTTACAGCAATGTCTTGTTAGACAAAGTTTTAGGCACATTTAAGCGCTATAAGTTCGTCATACCTCAGGAATGATGGCTACCTTCAGAAAAAAGTTCTGGGAAAATTATATAACCGAATGCAAATGACATTTTACAACACTGGTAGGGTTTATACTACGGCAGAAGACATCATAGAAGCCTTAGTTGATTCAATAGACCATTTTACTCAAACTCCAGGACAATTTGGAGATCCTACAACAACTCAAATGCCTGGATTTGAGCCGTAAGTGGAAGATGAATACTCGGAGCACATGATTGGGTTGATACCGCGACTGGGGACATCATGGATGCCTTGGTTGATTCGTTAGACCATTTTACTCAAACTCCAGGACAATTTGAAGATCTTACAACAACTCAAATGCCTGGCAAGTGAAAGATAAATACTCGGAGGACATAATTGGGCTGATACCGCGGCTTGGGACATCATGGATGCCTTCGTTGATTCGATAGACCATTTTACTCAAACTCCAGGGCAATTTGAGATCTTACAACATCTCAAATGCCTGGATTTGAGATGCAAATGAAAGACAAATACTCGGAGGACATAATAGGGTTCATACTACGGCAGAGGACATCATTGAAGCCGTGGTTGATTCGACAGACCATTTTACTCAAACTCCAGGACAATTTGAGATCTTACAACATCTTAAAAGCCTGGATTTGAGACGCAAGTGAAAGAAAAAAACTCGGAGGACATAATCGAGTTGATACCGCGGCTGGGGTCATCATGGAAGCCTTGGTTGATTTGGTAGACCATTTTATTCAAACTCCAGGACGATTTGAAGATCTTACAACATCTCATATGTCTGGATTAGAGACGCAAGTGAAAGACAAATACTCGGAGGACATAATAGGGTTCATACTACGGCAGAGGACATCATGGATGCCTTGGTTGATTCGATAGACCATTTTACTCAAATTCCAGGACAATTTTGAGATCTTACAACATCTCAAATGCCTGGATTTGAGACGCGAGTGAAACATAAATACTCGGAGGACATAATTGGGTTGACACCGCGGCTGAGGACATCATGGAAGCCTTGGTTGATTCGGTAGACCATTTGATTCAAACTCCAGGACAATTTGGAGATCTTACAACATCTCATATGTTTGGATTTGAGACGCAAGTGAAAGACAAATACTCGGAGGACATAATTGGGTTGATACTGCGGCTGGGGGCATCATGGAAGCCTTGGTTGATTCGGTAGACCATTTGCTTCAAATTCCAGTACAGTTCGGAGATCCTAGAACATCATAATTTATTATCACACATGTTTCGTATATAGTTTACATTTATTTTAACAAGTTCACAGAAGACAACATGCTTGAAAACATTTTCTGAAGCTTTATACATCGTGTTACTACACGTGGTTCCTAAAGGTACCGAATTATTATCGTATGCATAGTAGGGATGCTCAAAATGTGTTCTTATGTTCCAGGTGATGTATTTTATTTGTTATTTTATCATTTCCATCATCACTATATGAATAGATATCATTTTTGGTAATGAAATATAAGTATATCTCCAAAATCGCATTTTTCTAAATCCGTTGCTTTACTCCCACAGCTCTAGTGAAAAATTGAACACCCCTAGATACAATATGCAATGTCCAGAAACTAGAAGAGATGGCTAAGAGGTTGAGCTTGAGCTTGAACTTGATTGACTGCTCGTAGTTGCTACTCCATTATGACCAGATCAGCTGTTCTTGCACAGGGAACCAACAGATGTTTGCTTGGGACTAGCACACATCTTCAATGTACAAGTACTGGTGATCTCATTTGTTAGGTCATACTGGCGCCTGCCACGTCAGAAGGCAAGTCAATGTAGGGAAGTGGGAGGAAATGATGATACAATCACTCGCCCACTGCAAGCCGAATATACCTCTGCACTTGCCACGAGTTCATGCGGAATTTGTTGGAATTTCTGGGTTAGGTTGGAGAGGCAGAGGTCCGTCTTGGTTAACGAGCTGCCAATGTGATAGATAGGAGAAGGTAACTGATGGAATTTCTAATTGGATGTAGGAAACGAGCTCTATAGTTCATTTCCAATTCTAGCAGATTACTGTTAGAATACTCAAGTTGAAGGTATAGGAATAGTAATGGAAACGGTATGGAAGTCCATTTCCAGTCTAGCGATTGCTAGAATATGAGAAATAAAGAGAAAGAGACAAAGTAGGAGAATGGAACGGACCTGGGATTGAATCCACGACCTCCTGCGTATGAGGCAGAAGCAGTAGCCATATGACTACAAAGCCCGCTTCTAAACAAGAGGGATCACGCGCTGAACTGATTAATTTTATTACCGGCCGCGCAATGCAGAACACAATATTTCGTCCGACCACGCGATCGTTCTGCTGTCCGAAACAAGAGAGATCACGCGCTGAACTGATTAATTTTATTACCGGCCGCGCAATGCAGAACACAATAATTCGGCCGACCGCGCGATCGTTCTGCTGTTCGAAACATGAGAGATCACGCACTGAACTGAATTATTTTATTACCGGCCGCGCAATGCAGAACACAATAATTCGGCCGACCGCGCGATCGTTCTGCTGTTCGAAACATGAGAGATCACGCACTGAACTCCAGAAGAGATGGCTAAGAGGTTGGCGAAAAAACTGAGAAAATCGGTTGAAAAACCACTGAGATATAGCCATTTGAAAATTTAGTTTCAACGATTTTCTGAACGAATGAATCCTAGTGTTAATCACGTAGAAAATCACGAAACAATGCAATACATCTCGTTGAATATAATTTAACAACACATGCCGCTTACGCATCCGACTGTTCTGACCTCGTGTGTTTATTGCTTAACCGGCAATGTTTACATCCAGCACCATGTTTTCGGCTTCAGGCGAGTTGTTCGTGGATGACAGCCGTTTCATGGGGGTGTTTGAATCGTATGAGTAAGAAACCTGAAAATTTGATCAAATCTGATTCATAGTGTATTGCTTACATCTGCAGAGTTTCATATTTATTCAGACAGTGGTTCCAATCATATCGTCAGAACAAGAAATTGCCAGTGAAAAAATGTTGTGCACCTACAATCAAAATCCGAAGGCGTCCCACCGATCGATAGCAGAACACTTAGGGTTGCAAATTCAACTGTATCTCGTGTAATAAAAACCTTCAAGGCGCATCTGAGTGTTCAAAGGAAGGAAGGGAGTGGTCGTAGAAGCGGTTCAATGGACAGTAAAATGATCAGGAGTGGTAGAACAGCTCAATAAGTTTCCAAACGAAATGTTGCTAACAAGTCCGAGGGGTCGGTTGGTTTCGTGCACAAAACCCATGAAACGTGCTGGGTTACATGTTTACAAGGTACAAAAAGCCCCAAACCGAAATGAAAAGCATAACACCACTGCAAAAACCCGCGCCCGGAAACTTTACACGAAGTTGTTCACCAAATCCTGTTGCATCGTGATGGATGATGAAACCTGCGTCAAGGCAGACTTCCGTCAACTTCCTGGGCATGAATATTTCGTTGTCAAGTCCAAGTTCGATATTCCGGAGGATGTCCGAACAAAGAAGTTATTAAAATTTGCTAAGAAGTCAGGCGATTTGCGGATGTGGTGAAGTAAGCACTCCCTTCATTACTTCCGGAACATTCAACAGTACGATTTACACCGAATAGAGTCTCAAGAAGCATCTTTTGCCATTCATAAGAAAACACAAAGTATCAACACTGTTCTTGATCTGGCATCTTGCAACTACGCTCGCAACGTATTGCAGTGGAACCGAGCAAACGAAGCTAAATTTGTGCCAAAAGATATGAACCCACAAAACTCACCGGAACTTCGCTCAAATGAAATATTCTGGGCAATTGTAAAGACGAAACTTCGAAAACATCCTAAAATTATTAAAACAGAGCTGAAGATGAAGAAATTTTTGAGAAAAAACAACAAAAATATAGGAAAAATCGATTGTACAAAATTTGATGATTGGAGTGAAAAGAAAGGTGCGCGCATTCGGGATGGGCAATGAGATCAAATGAAACAAATGTTGTAAATCATAACTTATTAAAAGTGTTTCATTCTCTGAAAATCTCAAGACAATCCGATAATCGATTTAATTTTGGTGAGTAAATATGTGTGTGCCATTTTTATCGAATGCACCCTTTAGCCAGTTCGTGAAAGAATCCTAGAAAGTGACAGTTTCGACTATTCGCTACACTCTGAGAAAAATCTATACTAAATAGATTCAAAGTCATTCTAAATCGCTATTCGCCTGGTTGACCCCGTCTTCGTTTACGTGCAGGCTATACTTGATTAGTATAACTTTCATTTATAAGACAATAGTATAAAGCGAGTATATTAAAACTAGTATTTGCCGGCCTAATTTTATTTTTGTTTTGAACTTTTTACTGTTTACAAAAATAACAAACAGCTTTGAAACATTTCAGAAAAATTTTATTATTCAAGGGTATACAAAAATATGTACTATATACTTAAAACTTTTAAACAAAAAATGTTTCGAGGCGATATGAGCAACCGAGTGGGCAACGCAACAAAACAAAAGATCGATTTATATTTTTCTGGTAAAAGTGCCGCAGATCCATTTTCTGACTGCTGGCATCGCACCCGATGGCACCACGATCATTTCTGGTTGGCGTAAGATGTTCGCTGACCCTTCGTTGGTGACTTAGCGTAACCTTTTCATAGTTAGTTCTTACGGATCCTCCGGAAACGTATTGGAACGAACAACGTGCCGGAAGCGTCGTTTTCTAAAAATAAGCACTATAAGCGATAATTTCGTCGAAAACCATTTTGAGCTTACCTTTATTTTGCGTCTTCTAAAACATCGTATAGCAAACATATCAAAAGATGGTGGGTTGTCGTTGATTCGGTGGCAGTTGATAATGTGGGAACAGATCCGGGTCCAGCCAACGCCACTTTAAATGATGAAGGAACATGAACAATTGTTTGCAGTAGATGGAAAAATGTGCTTTCAACCTCTTTCAATAAATATCACAAGGCGATCAATGCATTAGTAAAATAGTGTTGCCTTATTCGGCGGTAGATTATATTATATTTTTGAATAGATTACTTTTTAAACTAAGCCTAGAATAAACTTTGCAAATATAAAAAAGTTTAATTTTTATACTATTATAGGTTTTTTCTATTTCTGAGTGTAGTGTTGCCTTTCCTATTTTAAGCTCCGTTCATACCGCCGCGAGAGCATTGGCGATTGGCGCTTTAATGTTGCATGAAGAAGAAGAAGCAGAAAGATGATAATCAAAAATATTCGCACGGGAAAACATACGAAGAAATTTTTGAAACACTTCTTTCAAATTATAGAAGCAATTTAATTAAAAACGGTAAGCAGTACGGGGTTAGTCTTATTTTCTACTGCACAATAAACACAATATTTCAATTTTAAATTTTGTTCTGTGATATCATACTTAATACACAGTATAAGAAAAGTCCAACCCCGTACTGTTTACCGTTTTTAATTAAATTGCCTCTTGAATTTCAGTGAAGAGTTTCAAAAATATCCTCGTATGTTTTACCGTGCGAATTTTTTTAAATATCATCTTTCTGCTTCTTTTTCTTCATGCATTTCTTCGTATGTTTATTGCTTAACCGGCAATGTTTACATCCAGCACCATGTTTTCGGCTTCAGGCGAGTTGTTCGTGGATGACAGCCGTTTCATGGGGGTGTTTTATAGTCAATATTTATGTTTGAAGCACATCATAAATGTAGTTCAAGCATAAAAGCGGCCATGTCGACTGTGCAGCGTTGTTAAAAATAACTGTGAGAATCAATTCTTAACTTGATTACACACTAGAGTGGGGCGCAGTTATATGGAAAAACGCAAACTTCGTCCGATCAAGTGAGATCAAGGTTTTTCTGAATTATGTTGGGACCCCAATCAACTGTGCAAAATATGGGTTCAATTGGTTGCGCCCTCGCATGCCACATCGCGTTTTAAATTTACATGGAGATTAGTATGGGAAAACGTACTTTTATACATTTTTGCTATTAGCGGCTTCAATTTATCATCAATCACGTGGCTCAATACGTTAGCATATAGTCTGGAAGATGCCGAAGTACTTTGCCGAAGAAGGTACATAGCTGGGAGGTCTACAAAAAATGTAATCACGTTTCGAAAATTGATTGTTCAAACCATATGCAAGAAATCAATGTTTCTGCCAGCACTACCTGACGACCTGTGGTTATCGAAGGGCAAAACCCATCTTCCTTCTTGTCGGATTTTTCTCTTTGTGAAATGATTCCGGATAGCTCCCATTAGCTCTATAGCCCTATAAGATCAATTATTTTGAAATAACACTCAGTTAAATTATTGGTCTACGTAGTTCGGCAGTGCTGGCAGAATAAACGATTTTTTGCATATGGTTTAAACACTCAATCTTCGAAGCGTTATAACTTTTTTCGTGGACGTTCCAGCAACGTGCCTTCTTCAGCAAAGTTTTTCGGCATCCTTTGGGTTATACTTTAACGCAATGTGCCACTCGGTTTTCGATGAACTGAAACCTATAGTAGTAGAAATGCAAAAATATACGTTCTCCCATATTAATTTCCATACAAACTTCAAACGCGATGCGGAAAGCGAGGAAGCAACCAATCGATCCCAAATTCTGCACAGTTGTTCAGGACCCAGAGTGGCTTCGAAAAACCATTGATTTGAAAAAATGACCATGACGCCCCACTCTATTACACACTGCCGTAATCTCCAAAAATGGTGTACTCATCGAGCTTCTTAACAGAACAATACAAATCATGTATGTTGTAAATTGTCACATACGTCACTTTTTCAGATTACGGCAGCACAGCAGTTGTACAATCGCCTAACCACATCGAGATAAGGAGAGATCGAAGAATGGAAGAAAAAATAAAATGGGTACTTGATCGAAAACAGCTCTTGGCTACGAAAAACGACAATACAATACCAAATTTTCAAAACGACTTATCTGCTTTTGTAAACAAAGATTCGAACGTCAATTTATCGAATCTGAGGGCACTCCCACGCAATCCAACACCCTCAGCAGGTAGCCGAAGTCTTCACCTATGTGTTGATGGTGCTGGTTTGCGTGGGAGTGCTCTCAGAATCGACGTTTGAAATGATAATTTAGTATTAAATAGAAATGTCATTTCTTGTTTTTGATATATTTGTTATTGCTCAAAGATGGTCTAGTAGCCTAAACATTTGAATAAATCGACGTAGGGAGAGAGAATCCTGTCCAGAACACAACGAGAACGGGATAGAGATATGTCGAGATCAAGGCCCTTTCGTATGTATAGGTTAATCGACTTCGACAGTAGATGGGAATAACCAGCGTGGAAGGGGGGGGGCATTTATTTTCAGTGCAAAACGTAAACAAACGAGCATATATCCCATACAAAAATCCAAGAAAACCGTTCACGTAAGGGACACGTGCCACAGCCTGATATGTGTAAGGACATAAACAGGAACCTTCTTACAAACGAGCGTGAGATGATTCAAAGGTGGTGGCAGCACTACGAAGAGCACCTGAATGGCGATGTGGCAGACAACGGTGGCGGTATGATAATGAACCTAGGAGCATGCGCGCAGGACATGCGACTTCCAGCTCCGAATCTCCAGGAAATCCAGGAGGAGATCGGCCGGCTGAAAAACAACAAAGCCCATGGAGTTGACCAACTACCAGGAGAGCTGTTTAATCACGGTGGTGAGGCACTGGCTAGAGCGCTGCACTGGGTAATTACCAAGGTTTGGGAGGATGAGTTTCTGTCGCAGGAGTGGATGGAAGGTGTCGTGTGTCCCATCTACAAAAAGGGCGATAAGCTGGATTGTAGCAACTACCGCGCAATCACATTGCTGAACGCCGCCTACAAGGCACTCTCCCAAATTTTATGCCGCCGACTAACACCAATTACGAGAGAGTTCATGGTGCAGTACCAGGCGTGATTTATGGGTGAACGCTCTACCACAGACCAGGTGTTCGCCATACGTCAGGTATTGCAGAAATGCCGCGAATACAACGTGCGCACACATCATCTATTTATCGACTTCAAAGCCGCATATGATACAATCGATCGGGACCAGCTATGGCAGCTAATGAACGAATACGGATTTCCGGATAAACGGATACGGTTGATCAAGGTGACGATGGATCGGGTGATGTGCGTAGTTCGAGTTTCAGGGGCATTCTCGAGACCCTTCGAAACGCGTAGAGGGTTACGGCAAGGCGATGGTCTTTCGTGTCTGCTATTCAACATCGCTTTGGAGGGAGTATTACGAAGGGCAGGGATTGACACGAGTGGTACGATTTTCACGAAGTCCGTCCAGTTATTTGGTTTCGCCGAGGACATTAATATCATGGCACGTAACTTTGAAAGGATGGAGAAAGCCAACATCAGACTGAAATGCGAAGCTAAACGGTTTGGACAAGTCATCAACACGTCGAAGACGAAGTACATGATAGGAAGAGGATCAAGAGAGGTCAATGTAAGCCACCCACCACGAGTTTCTATCGGTGGTGACGAAATCGAGGTGGTTGAAGAATTCGTGTACTTGGGCTCACTGGTGACCGCCGATAACAATACCAGCGGAGAAATTCGGAGACATGGCAGGAAATCGTATGTACTTTGAACTCCGCAAATTGCTTCGATCGAATAGAGTTCGCCGCCGTACCAAACTTATTAGACCGGTAGACCGGTTCTCTACGAACTCGAGACCTCGACGATGCTCGTGGAGAACCAACGCGCACTGGGAGTTTTCGAAAGGGAAGTGCCTCGTACCATCTGTGGTGAGGTGCAGATGGCGGACGGTACGTGGAGGAGGCGAATGAACCACGAGTTGCATCAGCTGTTGGGAAAACCATCCATCGTTCACACCGCGAACGATGTATTGCACAAGCCACTCCGGCCTTAGTCTGGTAATAATAATAGTATACCATCCTGAATCTTCCGCAAGTGTATAAAACGTAAAATGCACATTCAAAGTGACTTGCTTTGATTCAAGGAGATATATTGCGATAGTGTTCCAAATTTTTCCCACAATGATATTTTTAAGCCTAATTACACTTGAGGGTTACATATGTTTGTCTGTGATGAAACAGAATGATTAGCCTGTTAAACTAGTACTTGTTTTGTTGGCAAAGGTTACATATAGTGTGGTGAAGAAATGATTTAATTTGATTTGATTCGTTGGTAAATTTTATTTAATACCAGTCATGTCGAAACGGAATTTATTCATGTCACGGAAGATTCCTTTCCCACATTGCTCTGTTTGACAAGTCAATCTCAAAACTGGCGGTCATCAATTGACCTGCTGTGAAAGCACCGATGTGAAAACACGTGGGACGCTCCTTCCACGTTTCCACCGTTTTTACGTCACACAGGATCCAAATATGTGACGTGACAGTAATGAGCTCACGATAAGAACTTGAATGGATTAATTCAATCAACATAACTGGCCGCACGTTAGCATGTGCGTGTGTGGAAGCGTGTGCGGTATTAAAATAGTTTCAATCAGACAGAGAACATTCAGCTACCAACGTTCACCATTTTACTTCACTGTAACGTCACCCAAAACCACTATTTGATGACGTACCCGGAAATAGCAGTTATCAGTGGGAAAACGGTTTCAATCAATCTAGGCGGCGGTCATATGAAGGTGAATTCTACCCGAGCAGGAGAAATTGGCTCAATAATACTTAATTCTGTTATTGATACCATACTCTGTTATGAACTAGCCCTGCATAAGAGGTAAAATACCAAAGGAATAATACCAAAAACTAATATGCACAATACTTAAGCCATAACAAACTCAGTTATTAAATTGAATTTCAATACCAAATGCATAACCAATTATTATTCGTTTGGTATTGAAATACCCAAGCATGGTATGCCTCAAGTATTCTGCATATAAGTTTTTGGTATTATTTTTTGGTATTTTACCTCTTATGCAAGGCTAAATCATACCAATTTCTGTTATCGAGGTCGTCGCTCCTGCTCGGGTACAGATAATAGACATTTTCGGTATGTTGAGTATGGATTTTTAAATGCTCAAAATTAACTCAACTCGAGAATTTCCTAAACCTTATCTGAACCCACGTTGATCAAAGTTTAATTGCATCTGCTCATCTCACTGGCCGAATTATTGAAAACCACAATGTGTTTCGAATAAGTGAAAAGGCCTTACTGAAGCAGGGAATGAAAAGTTCTCAATTATTGTTCATTAAACTGAGGAATAATATGTGAATCTATATTAATATATCATTTGTTTTATTCAATACGTTTCGCTAGCTCATTGAATTAAAATTATGCTCCACAGTAACTTAGAAAACAAAATTTCGAAAAAGGTGAAATTTGTAAATGCACACAAGTTATGTCTAACTTTAAGCTACCTTCCCCTCCATTCAAAGCGTCATTCCCACATCATTTTACATTTACTTACACGGTGCAGCGATATCGATTTTCCACGTCACCATCCCTCCACATCCGATAATAATAGGCTTTCGCGTTTTACTTCGCCATTAATTAGTGCTCGTGTCACATTCAATTAACCGAATTTAGAATAGAACATGACGTTTTTATTAATTTCTCTGCACCCAGTCCTTTCCATTGCCAGGATTTTGGTCCGACTGAGCAGCCACGAAAGAAAAAGCTTTCCGACACACGCAATAACACACGAAAGGCGGTCAGGCGGGACCGAAACATTTCCGTCTCGATCACCGTCATAGGCAGTCATAAAATAGTGCACTTTACAATGGCTTTTAGCTCGGGAGGATGATGCAATAGTCGGACCTTATTTACTTCAATTAGGTACACCTGTAAACTGCTCACTATACATAAACTGCCCTTCTACGCATAGTTGTCCCATGTTAGTTTTTGTGGATTTTGACTTTTCACCACAGAGCAGTCTATTTTGATGTATACTTTTAGAAAACTCTAACAGATTTCGAACTTTGTTCGGAAAATCATTGAAAACAACATCAAGTCTATTTGTCCCATTGCTTAATTTTTACGCATAATTGTCTCGCGGTGATTAAATTCATCGTTATGGCGGATTCTGTTATTTTATGAAGCAACACGCATTGAAATAGCATTTTCTGTTTAGATCTTGCAATCTTAGCCTGTTGCACTGGTTTAATGGGGGCAATTTGTACAATACTCATTCTAAGCGACATAATCACTTCAACCACGTGGCAGGTTCACTTCCATACATAAAGCATGTGGAGACGTAAGTCAATCGCAGTAGTCATTCACGAAATCATGCATTGAACGGGGCTGATATGCGTAGAAACCATAAAACAAGTGCTCTATTTATCGGCATAACTGTCCCGCCAAACTATTTTCATGATCGTTGTCGCAAATTCTATTTGTGAGTGAAAAATAAGAATGATTGCAATAAAATTAAGGCTTCTGAATGGTTCTGTGATGTAATAATCTTATATTACATTATGGTTATACGCCAGCAATGAAAATTAGTGTTCAATTTAAAATGCCATTTTCTCATTTGTCGTTTTTTGAATTTGGTACAAGCATGCGTAGAACGGCAGTAAAGTACTGTCACTGACGTCACACCTAGAATTGTTTATACTACATTTCATTGTTCAGCATCAAGTTGTAACGAAAAGATTAAGAAAAAAATTATTAGTTCCACTGAAATTCAATTGTTTGTCAAACTTACTTCTAGCTTATTTGTAATAGGGTAAACTTTCTCTTGTGTTATTGTGACAAGACGTCCCGCGTTTCTTTTACCGTATTCACCGACAAAAGTTCAAATGCTTTACATTTATCATGAAACAATTTTTTTACGAAATATGATAAAATGATTATACTATCATTTCCACGGTGCGTTAGGTAAAAAGAAGATCTTTCTTCTCCCAGCCCTCGTAGTATGGCTCACTGGAAGTGGGGCCAAGCGCTCTAAACTCGCCCAAAAATCTTCATCATCCAAGCGGATACCAGTTTGACCAGAGGGCGTACCTAACAAGAAACGGTAGGATTTTTTTTGCTCCTTGGCCGCTTCATCGCCCGGTTACGGATTTGGCTGGATTTTCTTTCCCACACACCAGACTGCGGAGCGTGGCGGATGATTTCCCGGATTGCCTTTGGGCCGCATCCCGACGCAGACAGGAAATTTGAGAGCGAAATCAAGGTGAGTGTGGGTGTTGCCGGCACGTTCGGTCGTGCCCGCGGAGATGCAATCAAACCTTGTTCGAATAAAAAAAGGCATATCGCCACCAAAGCCGCAGAAGGACGTAAGAAAGTTTCACCCTCGAGGTGACCGACACCGATGCGATGATGGTTCGACTCACGCCGCCACATCACGGGACCCATGACGGAGAGAGGTGAAGGGAAACGAATCTTTGTTAATTACACCTGAATAGCCGCAATTAGGGTGTTGATAAAGTTGATGAAGGTTCGCCCAGCCTATCCTGAGGGGGCAAACCCAACCCAACCTAGCACGGGACGGCGCTATAACAAGGCTTGAGAAGTGGTTTGGGTCTTCCTACATGTGCGTGATTTGGTCAACCTCCAATTAATAGAAAGAGGGAGAGCGGGGAGACACCGTGGAATTGGTTCGGATTTTCGGGACTGCTTTGTAGGTCACAAGAGCGAACGCCGCCCGGAGATGGCAATTTCGTGTCCGGCACCGACTGCTACAGTTGGAAGCTCGAGGGATTGCAGAACTTTGTTCGGCTGGGCATGGAGGAACACTCAACAGGGCCGGGTTGTAATCGAGATTTGGGAGGAAGGATTTTTTTTCTCGATGGCAGCTTGGGTTTGTTAATAAAGTAATTAAAAGTTGATCAGTAGAAGTGCTTTTGTAATGATTCGGATGATGAGTTTGGTATCCATAGAAAAACACGGCGAGTTGATTAAGGAGGCTAACATAGGTATGTTGAATTGATTTGTTGCTAAAGAGCTGGCTTTGATTTTCTGTAATTGGTTTGTTCATCAAGGTGGTAGCTGTTTGCTGATTACCACAAAAAATCACTGCTGCAAAACTTGAAGTAACTCACTTTTAGCTGATATCTTCCTCGGTTCAAAATACATGTTAAATAGAAGATTATTATTAACTCGGTAAATTACATACTTTATAAGGCAATTAGACAGCGGTGCTTCCGATAAGAATATTCCGAGACATGTTCCAAAATATTATCCGATGTAGCCAATTAAGCCATAAAGAGACTCAAAACTTTAAAAAGAAATGTACCAATAAATTCATATATAAAGATCGATTGGCTTCAGGATCTTTTTTCTAATCTACCGAAAAAAAAGTTCTACCAAGATTGAATGTTAGCGTAACTTGATTGACACATCGTAGTTGCTAGTCGTGATTTGCCGAGAAACAACAAATATGCACAAATCACCAAATGAATAGTTTTCTTGGGGATTTCTATTCTCACCGTACATGCTTTGGAGTTATTAATTTTAGACGAATTAGGGGATTAAGGGAGGAAAATTAGTTGGACACTCATTGCTAAAAGAGACCGTGAAATTCTCTGCATCTCCATGAGCGCACTGAAAGGGAATAGTATGTTGGTAAGCAAGGAACTCTAATGGAACTCGCTTTGGTAAGAAAACAAATTATTCTGAACGACGCGCACGTGCACCTAACGTATTTCACCGTAAAAGCAAAAATACGAGCTCGTACATACTATGTAATTAGTTTACTTCAGATAGCCTTCTCGATGACTACTGCTAAGCCTGTACTTACTTTCCAAATAGCTACCGAAAACTATGGAATGTCGCACCTTTCTCGACTGGAGACGTTTCAACATTTACTTCGGTTATAAAGCTTTTCTATACCCGCCATTCCATGAGTATGTATAATGTTTGCCAAGGACAATGGATAAACTATGCCCAGGGTGTCGAGAATGTTTCCAACCCCAAAACATCCTAGCCCGGACCGAAATACTAAATTAACTTCTCCGGATTGGAAATCCTACATCTTTAATCGCAAGACGAACTGAAGACCCGGTTATACAATCCATAGCAAATCCATTTTAAATTAGATCCATTCCAATCCAAATAATATCCAAAATTAATCGAAATTTAATCCAAATTCAATCAAAAGTCCAATCAAAATCCAAACAAATTCTTACTAAATTTAATCCAAATCCAATCCAAATCCAAATCAAATCCAGTAAAATTCAAATAAAATTCAAATCCAAAACCAGTCAAAATCTGATCCAAATCCAATCGAAATCCAATCAAAATCCAATCGAAATCCAATCCAAATCCAATCCAAATCAAAATCAAATCCAGTAAAATCCAAATCAAATTCAAATCCAATTGAAATCCAAAACCAGTCAAAATATTATCCAAATCCAATCCAAATCCAATCCAAATCCAGTCAAAATCAAAATCCAATCCAAATCCAATCCAAATCCAATTCAAATCCAATCCAAATCCAATCAAAATCCAATTCAAATCCAATCCAAATCCAATCTAATTCCAATCCAAATCCAATCCAATCAAAATGCAATCCAAATACAATCCAAATCCAATTCAAATCCAATCCAATCCAAATCCAATCCAAATCCAATCCAAATCCAATCCAATTCCAATCCAAATCCAATATAAATCCAATCAAAATGCAATCCAAATACAATCAAAATCCAATCCAAATCCAATTCAAATCCAATCCAAATCCAATCCAAATCCAATCCAAATCCAGTCCAAATCCAGTCCAAATCCAGTCCAAATCCAATCCAAATCCAATCCAAATCCAGTCTAAATCCAAATCCAATCCAAATCAAATCCAAATCCAATTCAAATGCAATCAAAATCCAATCAAATTGAAGCCAAATCCAATCAAAATCCAAATCGAATACATTCCAAATCCAAATTCAATCCAAACCTGATCTAAATTAAATCCAAATCCGACCCAGATACCATTGAAATCCAAAACCAATCCAAATCCAATCCAAACCCAAACTGAACCAATCCAAACCAATCCAAACCAATCCAAACCAATCCAAACCAATCCAAACCAATCCAAACCAATCCAAACCAATCCAAACCAATCCAAACCAATCCAAACCAACCAAACCAATCCAAACCAATCCAAACCAATCCAACCAATCCAAACCAATCCAAATCGAACCAAACCAATCCAAACCAATCCAAACCAATCCAAACCAATCAAAACCAATCTAAACCAATCCAAACCAATCCCAATCCAATCCAAACGCAATCCAAACCAATCCAAACCAATTCAAACCAATCCAAACCAACACAAACGCAATCCAAACCAATCCAAACCAATCCAAGTCCAATCCAAGTCCAATCCAAACCAATCCAAACCAATTCAAACCAATCCAAACCAATCCAAACCAATCCAAACCAATTCAAACCAATTCAAACCAATCTAAATGCAATCCAAACCAATCCAAACCAGTCCCAATCCAAATCAAAACCAATCCAAATGCAATCCAAATCAACCAAACCAATCCAAACCAACCAAACCAATCCAAACCAATCCAAACCAATCCAAACCAATCCAAACCAATCCAAACCAATCCAACCAATCCAAACCAACCAAACCAATCCAAACCAATCCAAACCAATCCAACCAATCCAAACCAATCCAACCAATCCAAACCAAACCAAACCAATCCAAATTAAACCAAATTAAACCAAACCAATCCAAACCAATCCAAACCAATCCAATTCAATCCAAACCAATCCAAACCAATCGAATACAATCCAAACCAAACCAATCCAAACCAATCCAAACCAATTCAAATCTAATCCAAACATAATCCAAACCAATCCAAACCAATCCAAACCAATCCAAATCAAATTTAAACCATTCCAAACCAATGCGAACCAATCCAAACACAATCCAAACCAAACCAACCAAACCAACACAACCAATCCAAACCAATCCGAATTCAATCCAAACCAATCCAAACCAATCCAAATGCAATCCAAACCAATCCAAACGCAATCCAAACCAATCCAAATCCCGTCCAAACCAATCCAAACCAATCCAAGTCCAATCCAAGTCCAATCAAAACCAATCCAAACCAACCAAACCAATCCAAACCAACCAAACCAATCCAACCAATCCAAACCAACCAATCCAAATCCAATCCAAATCCAATCCAAATCCAATCCAAATCCAATCCAAATCCAGTCCAAATCCAGTCCAAATCCAGTCCAAATCCAATCCAAATCCAATCAAAATCCAGTCTAAATCCAAATCCAATCCAAATCAAATCCAAATCAAATCCAAATCCAATCAAATTGAAGCCAAATCCAATCAAAATCCAAATCGAATACATTCCAAATACAAATTCAATCCAAACCTAAACTAAATTAAATACAAATCCGACCCAGATACCATTGAAATCCAAAACCAATCCAAATTAGAATCCAATCCTAATCCAATCCAATCCAAATCCAATCCAAATCCAATCCAAATCCAATCCAAATCGAATCCAAATCCAATCCAAATCCAATCTAAATCCAATCCAAATCCAATCAAAATCCAATCCAAATCCAATCCAAATCCAATCCAAATCCAATCCAAACCAATCCAAACCAATCCAAACCAATCCAAACCAATCCAAACCAATCCAAACCAATCCAAACCAATCCAAACCAATCCAAACCAATCCAAACCAATCCAAACCAATCCAAACCAATCCAAACCAATCTAAACCAATCCAAACCAATCCAAACCAATCCAAACCAATCCAAACCAATCTAAACCAATCCAAACCAATCCAACCCAAATTGAACCAATCCAAACCAATCCAATCCAAACCAATCCAAACCGAATCCAAACCAATCCAAATCGAATCCAACCAATCCAAACGCAATCCAAACCAATCCAAACCAATCCAAACCAATCCAAACCAACCAAACCAATCCAAACCAATCCAAACCAATCCAAACCAATCCAAACCAATCCAAATCAAACCAAACCAACCAAACCAAACCAATCCAAACCAATCCAAACCAATCCAAACCAATCCAAACCAATCCAACCAACCAAACCAATCCAAACCAATCCAAACCAATCCAAACCAATCCAAACCAACCAAACCAATCCAAACCAATCCAAACCAATCCAAACCAATCCAAACCAATCCAAACCAATCCAAACCAATCCAAACCAATCCAAACCAACCAAACCAATCCAAACCAATCCAAACCAACCAAACCAATCCAAACCAATCCAAACCAGTCCAAACCAATCCAAACCAATCCAAACCAACCAAACCAATCCAAACCAATCCAAACCAATCCAACCAACCAATCCAAACCAATCCAACCCAAACCAATCCAACCCAAATCCAATCCAACCAAACCAATCCAAACCGAATCCAAACCAATCCAAACCAATCCAAACCAATCCAAACCAATCCAAATCGAATCCAAACCAATCCAAACCAATCCAAACCAATCCAAACCAATCCAAACCAATCCAAACCAATCCAAACCAATCCAAACCAATCCAAACCAACCAAACCAATCCAAACCAATCCAAACCAATCCAAACCAATCCAAACCAATCCAACCCAAACCGAATCCAACCAAACCAATCCAATCCAAACCAATCCAAACCAATCCAAATCGAATCCAAACCAATCCAAACCAACCAAACCAATCCAAACGCAATCCAAACCAATCCAAACCAATCCAAACCAATCCAAACCAATCCAAACCAATCCAAACCAATCCAAACCAATCCAAACCAATCCAAACCAACCAAACCAATCCAAACCAATCCAAACCAATCCAAACCAATCCAAACCAATCCAAACCAATCCAAACCAATCCAAACCAATCCAACCAACCAAACCAATCCAAACCAACCAAACCAATCCAAACCAATCCAAACCAACCAAACCAATCCAAACCAATCCAAACCAACCAAACCAATCCAAACCAATCCAAACCAACCTAATCCAATCCAAACCAATCCAAACCAATCCAACCCAAACTGAACCAATCCAAACCAAATCCAATCCAAACCAATCCAAATCGAATCCAAACCAATCCAAATCGAACCAAACCAACCCAAACCAATCCAAACCAATCTAAATCCAATCTAAATCCAATCCAAATCCAATCCAAATCCAATCCTAATCCAATCCAAATCCAATCCAAATCCAATCCAACCCAAATTCGAATCCAATCCAAATCCAATCCAATCCAAATCCAATCCAAATCGAATCCAAATCCAATCCAAATCTAATACAAATCCACTCCAAATCCAATCCAAATCCAATTAAAATCCTATCCAAATCCAATCCAATCCAAATCCAATGCAGATCCAATCCAAATCCAATCCAAATCCAATCCAAATCCAATCCAAATCCAATCCAAATCCAATCCAAATCCAATCCAAATACAATCCAAATCCAAATCCAATCCAAATCCAATTCAAATCCAATCCAAATCCAATTCAAATCTAATCCAACTCCAATCCAAATCCAATCCAAATGCAATCCAAATCCAATCCAAATTCAATTTAAATCCATCCAAAATCCATACAAATCCAATCCAAATACAATCCAAATCCAAACCAATTCAATCCAATCCAAATGCCATCCAAACCAATCCAAACCAACCAAACCAATCCAAACCAATACAAATGCAATCCAAACCAGTCCAAACCAATCCAAACCAAGTCCAATCCAAGTCCAATCCAAACCAATCCAAACACAACCAAACCAATCCAAACCAATCCAAACCAATCCAAATCCAATTCAAACCAATTCAAACCCAATCCAAATGCAATCCAAACCAATCCAAATCCAGTCCTAATCCAAATCAAAACCAACCAAATGCAATCCAAACCAATCCAAACCAATCCAAACCAATCCAAACCAATCCAAACCAATCCAAACCAATCCAAATCCAATCCAAACCAACCAAACCAATTCAAACCAATCCAAACCAATTCAAACCAATCCAAACCAGTCCAAACCAATCCAAACCAATTCAAACCAATCCAAATTAAACCAAACCAATCCAACCAAACCCAAACCAAATCCAAATCTAATCCAAACCAATCGAAACACAATCCAAACCAAACCAATCCAAACCAATCCAAATCTAATCCAAACCAATCCAAACCAATCCAAACCAATCCAAACCAATCCAAACCAATCCAATTTAAACCATCCCAAACCAACGCAAACCAATCCAAACACAATCCAAACCAATCCAAACCAGTCCAAACCAATCCAAACCAATCAAAGTCCAATCCAAGTCCAATCCAAACCAATCCAAACCAATCCAAACCAATCCAAACCAATCCAAACCAATCCAAACCAATCCAAACCCATCCAAACCAATTCAAACCAATCCAAACCAACCAAACCAATCCAAACCAACACAAATGCAATCCAAACCAGTCCGAACCAATCCAAACCAAGTCCAATCCAAACCAATCCAAATACAATTCAAACCAATCCAAACCAATCCAAACCAATCCAAATCATATCCAAACCAATCCAAACCAATCCAAACCAATCCAAACCAATCCAAATCCAATCCAAATCCAATCCAAATCCAATCCAAATCCAATCCAAATCCAATCCAAATCCAATCCAAATCCAATCCAAATCCAATCCAAATCCAATCCAAATCCAATCCAAATCCAATCCAAATCCAATTTAAATCCATTCCAAATCCAATCCAAATCCAATCCAAATACAATCCAAATCCAAATCCAATTCAAATCCAACCTAAATTCAATCCAAATTCAATCCGAATTCCATCCAAATCCAATCCAAATGCAATCCAAATCCAATCCAAATCCAATCCAAATCCAATCCAAATGCAATCCATATCCAATCCAAATCCAATCCAAATCCAATTCAAATCCAATCCAATTTCAAATCAAATCCAGGTCAATCCAAATTCAATTCAAAACAAATCCAAATCCTATACAAATCCTTCCCAAATTCAATCGAATTTAAAATTCAATCAAAATCCAAATTGATTTTTCCAAATTGAATCCAAATAGAAACAAAATCCAAATCCATTCTAAATTAAAACCAATCCATAATCAATCTAAATCTAATTCAAGTCCAAATCTGATCGAAATTAGATCCAAATAGAAGCCAAATCCAATCCAAATAAAATCCAAGTATAACAATACAACCCAAATACAATCCAGCTTCAATCCAAATTCAATACAAACCTGATCCAAATTAAATCCAAATCCGACCCAGATACCATTGAAATCGAATCCAATCCACACCCAATCCAAATCAAATCCAGTCCGATACATATTAAATTCAATCAAAGTTGAAATCAAAATCCGATTCAAACTTAATCCAAACCCAATGCATATCCAAATCCAATCCAATTGCAATTCAAATTCAAATCAAATCCAAGTTCAAACAAAATCCGAACCAAATCTTATCCAAATTCGATCCGAATCCAATCCAAATCCAACTCTAATTTACTCCAAATCCAGTTCGATTCGATCGATTCCAAATCCAATTCAAAAATTCAATCCAAAGTCAATGTGGAATGGCATCAAGTCCAAATTCATTTCTCCAATCCCAGCTCCAGTTCAAATTCAACTCAAATCTAATCCTAATTCATTTCAAATCCAATCCAATCCTAATCCAAATTCTACGCAATGGTATTGTATTTATTTGTTCAACTATGTTTTTGCCTTTCTCGTACAACTAAGTTGTACCGAAAGGCTATCATTTCACTCCAAAATCGAACTTTTGATAGAAGTCCCAGAGACACATAGTGTTATATACCATTCGACTCAGCTCGATGAGCTGAACAAATGTCTGTCTGTCCGTGTGTGCGTATGTGTGTGTGTATGTGTGTGCGTGTGTGTGTGCACAAAATGCCATAAAAAACATTAGCCAAATTTTCACATAGAAACTCTTAACCGATTTTCTTGCAACATCTTGCATCCGACAGAGACTAAAACGCTGTTGATCACTATTGAATTTCATAATAATTGCAAATTGCAAAAAAAAGGTAATATTAAAATAGTGATGAGACATAATCACATAGAACAATAATGTGTTATGAAAAATGCCTTGCATCTATGAATATTTTATCCGTGGCTTCCCATTAAGAGCTTCATCGTACTATAAAGATGCTCGTGTTGCACGCATTTAGGCGTAAGTATGCTCTTCGTTCAGTTTCATAGTACTATGAAATTGTCCGAAAGTCAAAATTCGAACATAAGAAATTCGAGAAACTTTTGGCAGCGCCATCTGTCGTCTACTAGTGTAAATTTTCTATCATAACATTAGACGGTGTAACTGTTTTGCTTTTCTTGTACATCATCGAGGTGTAAGCGTAAAGGCTACATTTATTACCTTATTGCGCGAGGAAGGCGCCATCACCGCTAGGTGGATTAATCTGGGTTTTTGTATGACAAGTACACAAAACCAAGATTCAAACTTGCCATCTCCGTATTTGCAATTCCTCACCTTTGCTCGCTGGGTAAACTGGAGATCAAAATGTAGGTTTAGTTTTGAATTTAAAAAGGATGTGGCCTTCGACTTGAGATAGATTTTTTAGGCTATCGAAAGATATTTGAAAGATGTTAATGAATTGACGAGAATTTAAAGAATACTGAAAAAATATTGTTGGAATCTGTGAAAAATCGAAGGGCATCCTGATATTTGGAAGTTGCCCATGAAGCTCGTAAAGCAATTGTAGGATCCAATGCTGAATCACATTCAAGAAACAATAGAAAAATATTCAACTCATCTACGTCTGTCTAATTTTAAAGCCACCCCGAACAGGACAGCATAATCGCAGAAGAAAAAAGAATTAAGTTTTTACCGCCAAATCCCTTTGGCATCTGTACGCTCGAATGCACGCTGTGTTGAAATCACAAGAAAATAATAGCCACTCAGCGTTTTTGGACTAAATCATGTTTCCACCAAACAATGTTCTTCTCCCACCTCTCCCTGGTGGCTATCTTCTGCGCTTCCTGCTGACCCCCATCATGTTCCAAACATCGCCCAATTCGGAGCCACTCCACAAGAAGTAGCAGCGAAAAATAAAGCCTCACTGGGGGATTTCCCTCGATTTTTCCCTCTTTCTATTATCTCGAAATCCTCATTCGCCCTCTCCACTGCGAACTTTCCCGAGCGTCCGTCCGTCGTCGCCCTCGCCCGTTCGAGCGAAAATGAAAGCTAACGAACTCACGTACTTTCTACGAGCCACCCCATCCGGCGTTGGTGGCCAGTCTTTCTCGACTGGCCAAATTATCCTCGACTCACTCACCCCTTCCAGGCATCGAGGGGGAAAAGTGGTGGCATTGGGTGGCGGCATCCCACCCATCATCGTCCACGGAGTCCCGACAATCTTCGACGAAACTGCTGTTCGTTAGCCGGCGCAAGAACGGGGGCAAAACAAAATTTTATTTTTAATTAAAATATATTTGAATTTTATCGCGAGTCACCTCTCACTTTCACTTCACTTCTCGAAGTTCCACTTGACTTCAACAACGGTTCGGCCCGCCTCCCGCCGGCCAGCATTGCCGTCGAGCAACGAGAACGATGACAACGCACACGATTGTTGCGTGAGCAAGAAAAGCATTCATTGGCCATAAAAAATCAGCTCCACTCGATGGACTCCTGCCCGCTCGGGTGGGTTCCTTATGGATCATGTTGACGAGAAAGGTAATAGAATCTTCTCTGAACACGATATAGTCGGGGAACTTCGTAAATTCATTTAAAAAGGTTAGAAACTTTTCAAAACCTATTGTGGCCTTCCGGGAAATAGGAAATTACTTCAGTAGTCCAGACTTTCCATTCGGATGTTGGCTATCTTTGGATTCCAAAAATAGAAATCCCCGAAGAACTTCCAAGAACTCCAGGCTGCTCCGTAGGTGAAGCACGTTCAGCTTTCACAAGGCACAACCACCACCGGTGTGGTCAGAACAAGTAGGTAGATGGGCTTCTCGCACAGAACCAACCAGGAACAATAAACGAAATGCGCAGTAAATGAGGGGTTCTGCTGCTGCGATATTCATTCAGTGTTCGTGTGGGTGGCGGAAAAAATAGAAACTTGTTGGCTTTTACTCCGCGACATGAATAATATATTAGGAGCATAATTTCCCAATTAGAAATTCAAAAACAAGTTTTTCTGCTTTTCGCTTTGGGAAATGGGGGAGTGCGTGAGTTCGGGAGAGAGAGACCACCGGACGCGAGCCACTGCGGAAGGTATGCATACTTAGTATGACGATGCTTGTTTTTATTACCCTCACAAAGGATGTGACGAGTTCTTGAAAAAGAGGTGCGTCGAATAACTTTCGATATCACATGGTCGGATTGTTCAGTTGGACTGACTGACATATTGACGATAAAAGAATAAACAGTTGGGCACTAATAACTCGTACGGCACGGGTCACTTATGTTTGGATGCGATTTCGGATTCATCTATCTGTTATCTGCTGAGCTGTGAAGATCGACGAAGGTCCTTTGTTGCTTAGCCAGCAAAGTATCTGTCTTGCGTACTTTGGTCGTGTGCCTATCCAACAAAGCTTTTATTCTTAGTAAGAATTTCTTACTCGAATAAAGCTTAGTCAGTCTGATACACTTGCTTCACAAAAACAGGCTCTCAAAGGATAAAACAAGAACTCTGTTACCTCACTGCAAATCCGCCCGATAGACCACCCATTATTGAGAGCAGCAGCACTAAGCTCGGTCAATTTAACCATAAATTACTCTGCTATCGATGCCTTAATCATTGTCTGAAATAATGGGATCATAAAACTACTCAATTAAGATTAACCCATTCCCCGTCCCGTCCTTTGTCTTGCCCTCCTGGAGCACAAAGCTTTTTACAAGCACTTGTACATCCTGGTATCAACCTTTGCTGATCCGTAGTACCTTGCACAATCACCACCCACGTCAATTTAGTGCACCAGCAGCCAACGGCCACGGCACGCAAAACGTTCAAATATATTCCATGTTCATGCTTTGTGCGCTCGCAGTCGGGTATCTGTGTGTCCATGCAGACCGCAAACCCATCTTCGCTCGGTGGACTTCCATTATGGAAGCAGCTCGTCAGCATCGATGATAGAGCATAAAGGCAACAATTAAACCGGACCCAGTCAGTACCGACTACCATCTCCAACGATACGAAGGCATGCGAAGTTCGCTCGCTTCCCACCAGATTACCGCCAGCACCTTAATCGTAACCATAAAGTGGTCCATCCAAATAGTTCGGTGGTGGTGTGTATGGAACACGCGTGCACATCCAACTTCGTACGCCTTCCGCATTCGCACAGAAGAGGCGATCCAGCATACGACCAGAGACTTGAGGCCAAAGCTTGTTGCTGTAGCAGCACGGGAAATGGCAGAAGCAAGACTCCGGGGCTGCCAACAGCATGTTGCATCTCCGTCGAACAGTTGGTTCCTGTGCTGGATGGAGACTCGAATCCTCCGCAGTCGAGATTTGCTACGTACGTACAATGCACACAACAATGCAAGTCCAGGTGCACGCAAAAAGTTACCCCTTTTCCAGTCCCGCCCAAGCGTCTCCGACCGAACGAACTGACGCAGCGCAGCACAAGAACGAAAGGAAGTGCGTCCGAGCATGGAGCAGCAGTACATGGTTCGTAACAAGCGTTTTGCTCCTTTGTGTAGGGTTTCTTTTAATTGCTCGGTGTGTTGCACTTCTCACTACACAATCTTGCTGCCCGGTCAGCAAGGGGATGCTTCGAAATGGTGTCGACTGATTGGGACTGGGAGTACTGACGGGTATAAGATAGTGGAAGGATTGTGTTCTTATTACTTTGGCGCTCTTATGCGATTAAATCGTTAAGAGGATCTTGACGTTGGTTGTTACATCAGCAGTAACAAAGTGAGTACAGTTAAACGCATAGAGCTTCGAGCAAAGGTGAACTATCCTGTTTAGTTATGTTCCTACTAGTAGAACTACCCAACACCCTTAAAGGTATTCACATTTGCTCGAAGAAATTCGACCTATGGTTAGTTCGACTAGTGAGAACAGACTTTAAAAAATGGTACTCGTATATTTTTCGAACGATTCGATTGTAATAGGTTTCTGCATACTTTTCGAAATGCGCGAAATACTATATTGTTTACAATAGTTGTAGGGCTGCAAAATGATGGGTTGACATCAAGGAAAGAGCGCCCAGCAGAGCTCTAATCCCCACTAGTTCCTATCTCACGCTACCACGGGTCGACCGAGGACAAAAGACCGCCAGCTAAGGGTTGTGTACTTCTGACATCAACTAGAGTGAGAAGATACGCCTCGAGCGTCTGTTCACCAGGAGGTGCAGTTCAAACAACGTCTGTCTGGTACCCAGCAGCTGATTAATGAAATGCTGTATCGCGTCAACTATACCTAAGGTGGCAGCGCGATGTAGGTAACGCGACCCCGGTAAGGTAGCTTACTGAAGCCTCTCAAATACCACGAAAAATGGAGATAGAAGAAAAAGAGAACATTATTTTTGGTAACCGACCCAGCAACGAAATAAGGACTATAATTGGAAACTCTGTACCTGGAATGTCAGGACCCTAAATGAACCTGGAAGAGTGAGCCTTCTGGCTCGTGAACTGCAGAAGGTTGGAGTGAACGTGACCGCTATTCAAGAAGTCCAATGACCTAGATCCGGAGAACGTGAATTTTGAGCCGTGGACCCCACGACCAACACTGCATCCAAGTATAACATCTATCACAGCGGCGGCGAAAAAACAGAGCTTGGAGTTGGTTTCGTAGTTATGGGCAAGCAGATGAAGCGAGTGATGCGGTGGAAACCCATTAGCGAAGAAATCTGTGTGTCAGGACTCCGAGGCAAATTCTTCAATTATAGCTTAATCAACGTTCACGCACCGACATACGATAAATTCGATGATGTGAAGAACACGTTTTATGAATGTCTTGATAAAGCCTGTGGAGAGTGCCCAAAGCCAAAGCCAGAAGGATGGCCATTAGTAGCACTTACACAGTTGTCAACTGTATCGAACGAAAGATCACAGCGTACGATGCGTTACAATATCCAGCGATTGTCGGCAGAAGGACTAGTACCGCCAGAAGCTCGACGAACGGATAATTGCAATCAACGTTAGCGACAACATCAACGATCTATGGGAGTCGATCCATGGAGCGGTGAGCACAACAGCACGATAAATGGGAGGCACTGCACAGAGGCGACCCAGGACGGGTTGGTTCGATGTGGAGTGTCAGAGAGTGACAGACGAGAAGAACGTTGCCAGAAGCCGGATGTTGGTGTCGGATACCCGATCGAATAGAGATCGGTACAAGGAAGCAAGAGCAGCAGAAAAACGATCCCACCGCAGAAAGAAGTAAGAATATGAAGAAAAAGTGATTAGCTAGGCGCAGGAAAAAATGGAGCAGAACGATATGCGGAGGTTTTATGAGTCTGTCAATGGCGTGCGGAGAAAGACAGCGACATCTCCCGTCATATGCAACGACCAACCAGGGAATTTGCTGACAGATAAAACCGAAGGGGCTGCCAGGTGGAATCAACACTTCGAAACTTTGTTGAATAGTGGAAGTGACGGTTCATCGGCGAGCAGAATAAATATTAGCGACGATGGACAAGCTGTGTCGCCTACACTAAGTAGATGAGGTTTAAAAAGCTGTTAAAGAGCTAAAAAACAATAAGGCTGCGGGGAAGGACCAGCCTCCGGCTGAACTTCTCAAACATGGCAGTGAGCAACTTTATGAAGTTCTGCACCATATTATGTCGAAAATATGGGAAGACGAAGAAATGCCTGCTAGCTGGTTGGACGGCCTTATTTGCCCTCTCTTTAGGAAAGGGCACAGACTAGAGTGCGCCAATTACCGAGGAATAACCCTCCTTAATTCGGCGTATAAAATTATGTCCCGTATTCTGTTCAACAGATTGAGTCCGCTTGAAGAGTCCTTCGTCGGCGTATACTAAGCAGGTTTTCGTGAGGGCTGATCAACGATGGATCAAATGTTTACCCTGAGACAAATCCTTGATAAATTCCGGGAGTACAACTTGCAGACACATCATCTGTTTATTGATTTCAAAGCAGCGTACGATTCAGTGAAACGGAATGAATTATGGCAAATTATGCTTGAACATGATTTTCCGACGAAACTGATACGGCTGTTTCGTATAACGTTGGACGGATCGAAATCAAGTGTAAGGGTTGCGGATGAAATATCGACATCATTTGTTACCTTAGATGGATTGAATCAGGGTGATGCACTCTCGAATCTACTGTTCAAAATAGCGCTCGAGGGAGCGATTAAAAGAGCTGGTGTGCAAAGAAGCGGTACCATGATCACAAAATTGCATATGCTCCTGGGATTTGCGGACGATATCGATATTATCGGGATTGATCGCCGTGCCGTGGAAGAGGCTTTTGCGCCTTTTAAGAGGGATATAGCGAGGATTGGACTCACGATCTATACTAGCAAAACGAAGTACATGGTCGCTGGCAATCAACATGGGTTCATTAGTGGTAGCGAAATGGTGATGGATGGTGAAAATTTTGAAGAATTTGTGTATCTTGGAACATTAGTGACGTGCGATAATGATGTTACCCGCGAGGTAAAAAAGGCGTATTGCAGCTGCAAATAGGGCTTATTACGGACTTCGTAACCAGCTTAAGTCCCGTAGTCTGCAAACGAAGACAAAATTCGCACTGTATACTACTCTGATTCTTCCGGTGGCTTTATACGGCCATGAGACATGGTCGTTAAAGGAGGCTGATCGGAGAGCTTTCGAAGTGTTTGAGCGTAAGGTGCTGCGGACAATACTAGGCGGTAAACAGGAGAACGGTATCTGGCGGCGTCGCATGAATCACGAATTGTACCAGGTGTATAGAGGCTGGATATTATTAAGCTTATACAACACGGCAGACTACGGTAGGCTGGTCACGTTGTTCGTATGCCGGAAGAACGTTAAGCGAAGATAATATTTAGTAGAGTACCCAGAAGAGGCCGCAGGCTTCGTGGAAGGCCGCGTACACGATGGCATTTTGCAATTGAAGATGACCTGAGCGCGCTCAATGGTCAGGGCGACTGGAAGCGATTGGCCCAGGATAGAGTCCAATAGAGAAGGATACTCCATTCGGCGTAAGTTCATCAAAGAGCTGAAGCCCATCAAGTAGTTGTATGATTAATAATTATGTTTTCAACTTTAGATTTAAGTTATTTCATAAGGATTCACATATTAGCTTTTCTGAAGCATGCTTGACTGTTTTTTTTTTTAATATTCAACAATAAATAGCCTCTGTTGATCGTATGACATCCTGGGTCTCATCTCTCCCGTCTCTGTTATCGTTACAGCTGGTCTGACGGCCAGTGGGAACCGTGCGCAACTGACCCTCAACAGTTCCCAGAACCATCAAGTTCTATACAGAGCTGGCAAAATATGCGAACTTGAAGAAACCTATTCTATTAAACATTGTAAAGTACTGTCGCAACGTCTAACAACCGAAATAAACTCCTGAAGAACTCACGTTAAGTTCTACCAGACCTGCGAACGATTGAAGGGATTGTGTACCGGGCGATAACTGTTAAAGACATACAGGAACAAGTGGAACAATAGCTGGCCGAATCGTTTGCTAAAAATTTGTAATTCCTACCTAAAGTTATATTTATGCTAAATTTATTATTAATTATTCTCTTTGCTTATGCTCTTACATGAGTTGTAAGAGGACAATGAATTTGATGACCTAACTTAAACTAAATTTGTTATCCTAAAGCATGCAGAAAATCTAGAATAATTCCATTTCAAAGGGCCTAAGAACCATGTTGAAATAGACCAGTAGACAGTTTCCATGCTTCTTATAGCATTATTCAATTCTTATAGCTGATTAAAAATAGCAATCCCCATAGTCAGTCGCTTAGTTTTATTGTCGATCTTATTGCTATCAATAAACCTCTCATAAACAAGCTTCAAACATCAAACGTTTATTGTCCTCATGAATAGCACTACGGTTGTGATGAAGAGCGTAATAAATCCATTTTGTTCAAGAGGTCAAAACGGAACTGTCACAGGTCACATTATATCGGAACTCATCCGCTTACTGGAACACTCGTTTGGTTAGGTATTGTAGAATCCGTAAGACTTAAAAAGTTGCCGTCTTCCACAAATCTGCTCAAGAGGTCAAAACGAAACTGTAGCAGCAGCATATAACCCAGTCAACATTTTTGGTACTTATACTGCCGTTATACGCGTAACTGTCCCATGTATATAGGAAATCCAAGCAAACATGGGACTACTATACATATGACGGCAGTATAGACTGCACATAAGCATTTAAGCACACTAAAAAAAAGTCGGCAAATTGTAATGCATATTATATTTCATGAAAATTTCGAGGCTTCCTATAGATAACATTTGGGTCAGAAAAATTGCTTTGCACAAATTGACCATTTTTAGGGAGTCTTTTTTTTAAATCATCTAGTAAAAAACGGAGAGTTATTAGATCAGTAGAATTTTCAGTGAAAGTGTATAGAAATGTTAGTCTTGTTGACTATAAGTGATTGTAATTATTTTGCAGAAAATGTCATTTGGTCGAATAGTTCTTGGTAAATAGTTATGTGGCACAAAGCGTCATTTGCACAAGATGGGCATTTGGCCGAATGTGTCGTTCTGCTTAGTGACCTTCCTGTCAAAAATTGCATCTCGTATTATTGTCTCAAAAGATTCTTTGGCTTATTTAAGGTCAACTTTCCCAAAAAACCCATATTTTTTTAAGCCTCTTACTATTTCAAAAATTGAAAACAAAAACTGAAAAAGCGCTGCACGAGTGAACCGGCCTGAATAATTCACCTGATGTTCGTTCAAAATCAGACAAATTTTAGGCTAATCTTAAAAACAGCAATTTTTTTTTTAATTTTTGTTTTAAATTTTAAAAATAATAATATAGGTTGACCTTAAATAAAATAAAGAATCGATTGAGCGAATTAAAAAAAATGACGGGAAAGTCATTTTGCTAATAAAAGCCGTTTAGCCGAATAGGTCAAAATGCCGTTTGGGGGAAATAGTTGTTTGCAGAAAGGACATTTTAGGGTCAAATGGCTCTTTCTGCAAAACGACCAAATGGCATTTTCGGCTAAAGGATCTATTTGGTCAGATGACTTTTTCGGCCAAACCACCATTTCGGCCAAATGACATTTTCAGTCAAATGAAATATTAGGGCAAACAACCTTTCGGTCAAATTACTATGTGCTTTTCGGCTACTAGTCGCTTTCGGCCAAATTTTATTTTCGGTCGAACGATTTTCGAATCAATACCTTTTCGGACAAACGCTTAATTCGGCCTAATAGAATTTGGCTAGATGACTTTCGGCCTAACGTGTTATTCGAATAAATGGCTTTTCGCTGAATGACTTCTGGCCAAACGACAGGTAGGGTCATTTAGCCGAAAGATGTCAAACATGTCATTTGGTCGAACAAACCTTTATGCAAAACCCATCTAGCCGAAAATTTTATTTAGTCGAAAGGGACATATGACCAAAAATGTTATTCGTCCGACTAGCTACTAGCCAAAAAAAGTTTTTTTTTTAAATGGTCGTTTGGCCGAAAATTTTATTTAGCCAAACAGGTGAATATTTTTGAACCATATAACCAGTTCAACTACAATCAACATTTGGCCGTTGAACCAAATGACACATTTTCGATCAAATGGCCCATTCTGTAAACCAACTATTTCGGCCAAACGACATTTTCGGCCTTATAACGTTTTAGGCTAAATGACCATCTCAGCAAAACGACGTGTTAGAGAAGAGTGCTTTTTCGACCAAATTACCAACTCGGTCGTATGTCGCTTTGCCCAAATGAAATGTTTCCATTGTGTATCCGTTTCACCCAATCGTTCATTTCGGCCAAATGCAATTCGACTTGACGATTTTAGACTTGACGTAATATGTATTCGGCTAAATGGCTTTCCGCTACATGATTTTCGGCCAACGACCCTTCACCTTTTTTATAATTTTCAATGAATATCCGAAGAATATGGACAAAACGAAGAAATTCCCTGTAGAAATTCAAAGAAATTTCTTCAAAATTTCAAATTTTTCTTCGTTGAAATTGCCGTTGAAATCTATTTTTTTGTTGATGTCCACATTTTGAACAATCTCCCGCGGAAAATCCGAAGAATTTTCTGTGTTAATTTTAAAGAATACTCAACAAAAACTTTCCTTGAATTTTTCTAAAAAAAAACTTTATTGAAAATTATAAAGAATTTTTCATGTGAATTCTAAAAAATTTCCCACGGAAATACCAACCAATTTTCCTTGGAAATTCCAAAGTCAATTTCAAATTAACATACAATGCACTATGGTGCAGGATACAGATTTACGCGGAAAGATGAATTTTACGCCAAAACTATATTTTTTAGAAAAAATTGTTGTTCTACAAAATTGTTCGAAATAGTAAAGCCATCTTTATGGTTCTACCAAAAAATAGGGTGGCCCATCATATAAAAAAAATTAGAAAATATTTTTTTTATTTCTCAGAATATTGACATGTTATGTTCTACAAAGTTGTAGTAGCTCTTGAGTTGGCTGCTTTAGAGCAATTTTACTTTATTGGATTAGGGTGTACCTCAAAAACAGTATTTTTTATCTACTTTTTTTGTTTTAGATTTTTCGAAAAAGTCGTTTTCAGGTGACTTTTGGAGCTCAAAAAATGCAACTTTTGATGGGTAAATATGCTCAATATCTTTCTCCGATAAAAAGTTATAATCGTTTTTCTGTCAAAATTACATTTTTTTTCATATGTTGATATCTCCGGTTAGGGCAGACCAAAAAATTATATTTATACGGCATCTGAAAGAAAAATGAATATTCTTTATTATGTCAAAAAATTGGGGGTATGTTATTGTTTTATCTCAAGTTTTACCAATTTTACTAAAATCATGTGTTTTCAAATAAATTGATATAACTCGACAACGGAAGAAGATACAGACGATATTCTTATAGCAAAACACGCATTTTGGAAAGCCTCAAAAGGCTTCAGAAGGTAACATCCGTGAAAAATAAAAAATGAAATGAGCAGTTCATAAATATTGTTTTTTGAGGGACACCCTAATCATGGTAAGTAAAATTACTCTAAACAAGTGAGCTTAAGAGCTACATAAAAAGTTTATATAGCAAAGTTGATTGGAAAAAGCTGCGCTACAACTTTGCAGAACATTTTATGTTAATATTCCGCAAAGTAAAAAAAATAAAAATTTCACATATTTATAAAATGGCCCACCCTATTTTTCGCTAACTCTATAATAAGGGTTTAAGTGTCCAGAACAACTTTGTAGAACAAATTTCTTTCAAAAACGCGTGTTTTGCTATAAGAATATCGTCTGTATCTTCTTCCGTTGTCGAGTTATATTAATTTATTTGAAAAAACATGATTTTAGTTAAATTGATAAAACTTCAGTTAAAAACTTGAGATAAAGAAAAAATAACATATCCCTAAATTTTTGACATAATAAAGAATATTAATTTCTCTTTCAAATGCCGTGTAAATATATTTTTTTGGTCTGCCCTAACCGGAGATATCAACTTATGAAAAAAATGTAATTTTGACAGAAAAACGATTATAACATTTTATCGGAAAAAGATATTGAGCATATTTACCCATCAAAAGTTGCATTTTCTTGAGCTCTAAAAGTCATCTGAACTCGACTTTTTCGAGAAATCTAAAACAAAAAAAGTAGATAAAAAATACTGTTTTTTTTTTAGGTACAGCCTAATCCAATCAGGTAAAATTGCCCTAAATCAGCCAACTAAAGAGCTACAGAATTTTTTTTAGCGAAATAGATTGCAGTAAGCTACGCTACAACTTTGTAGAACATAATATGTCAATATTCCGAGAAATAAAAAAAATATTTCCTATTTTTTTTATATGATGGGCCGCCATATTTTTCGGTAGAACCATAAAGATGGCCTTACTATTTTAATCAATTTTGTAGAACAACAGTTTTTTCTAAAAAATATAGTTTTGGGGTAAAATGCATCTTTCCGCGTAAATCTGTATCCTGGACCATAGTGCAATGGAGAAGCTCAGAGAAATCTCGGCAGAAGTTCATCAGATTTTCCCAACAAAATTCAACACTTTCTTCAGTTGAAATTTTGAAAACATGCTGAAAAAATGTAGAAAACTCCAAAAAACTCCACGCCACCAACTAAAATTCTGACATACGCCGCCACCGCCGATTTTCGGACCGGCGCACACCTCTATCTAAAATATCAAACAATTGTTTTTCCCTATATACACTAGAATGGCGTTGTCAAGCGAATGAGTTCAAAAATAATATTGTCTTCAACATAATGTATTGAACTTATAGGAAAATCCAAGAATAATCCACCTAGCAGTGATGGTGCCTTTCTCGTGTATTACAAAATGTAACGAGAAAAGCACATAAGAGAGGTCAAAATTGCATTTAAGAAAGACAGATTTAATTATTTCCATCAATTGACATTTGTTTGCTTTCATTTGCATGCGTTGCATCAAATTTCGTAAAAAAAATCTGATTTAAAAAATAATCCAAGGGAAAAATAGAAAAAAAAATGTTTTTCAATAACTTTGGAACGCAATGGCCAATTGAGCTAAATTACAATAGCAAAAAAAAGGCAGGATTCCGCGTCGAATGCAACCTGTTGCAAAAAAATCGGATAAGGCTAAGTACAAAAAGTGAGTGTGTCTCATATCTTTGTACACACATACACACATACAGACATCACCTCAATTCTTCGAGCTGAGCCAATTGGTATTTAACACTGTGGGTCTTCTATCAAAAGTTCGGTTTTGGAGGGATCCAATAGCCTTTACGTATACTTAGTATACGAGAAAGGCAAAAATAGGTTGAAGTCGACAGCTTTCTGAGACATACTAATCCCAAAATTCTTGATCGTATGTATATTCCCATATATATGGGAATGACAATATGAGTTTGACCACCTTAACAAACTTGTAAAAGACGGCAACTTTCCAAATCTCACGAATTCCAAAATATCTAACTCAACGAGTATTACCATATGCACTATCCGCGGATGAGTTGAAGACGACAGTTTTCTAAATCTTACTGGAATCCAGAATACCCAATAAATAACTCAACGAGCATTCCCATTTACATTAGCGCCGCCAAGCGGATGATCTCATGATTAAATTTGTAGAAGACGACAACTTTCTTAATCTTACGGATTCCAATATATCTAATCCAACAAGTTTCCTCATATACACTAGCGACGCCTAACGGATGAGATCAAAAGTATTGTGATCCGCAATATTTTCGTGTTGACCTCTTGAAAAAAAATGTTGAAGACGACAGTTTACTCATATCAACATGAACATCAAGCTGGTGTGCACCAACCACGTCTCCGACAAATCTTGAAGGGCGGAAAATTTTGTGATTCCCAAAATTGTTCCAATCGGCTCACTAACGGCTGAGATATATAGCGATTTGTTCGTCGCTGTTCATTGCTCGATCTCGGGATATGAGAAAGCGGACTCTTTGGCGCAGTGAAACAATCGCAAAATTACCTTCCATGATTTTAGTTTGGCAAGTCACTAAGCCACCAGCTGACCCGTAACACGGTAGATCACTTTGACGTAGTGTGTTGCGGTGTAAGATCTACCAAACAGAGCCCTAGCTTAATCCATTTTTCTAGCTATGGCAATAAGTTGTGGTAATTAAGGATTCATCGTATTTAGTCCCCGCTACCAACAGCAGTCTCAGGAATAAAACATAATTAATGTTACCTTGCAGACAGTTGGAAGACTCGAATTCTTCTTGTTTGAGGCTAAACTGTATGCAGCGGACACAACTTTTCAAGCAATTAGTTGAAAAACCTCGGTACCCGGTCCTAGGCTGAACTGACTGCTGGAAAAATCGAGTTTAAATACGTTCTAACTCTTCTTGAACTGGTGAACAATGGTAGTGAGGAACACAAGGAAGTTCTTGTTACTGAACAAATTCTCTTGCTTGAAATGGTCTTGTAGACAGAGCTAAATCCCGGGTCTTATGAGTTTTACTGGTGATATTCTAGAAGCCAGACAAGGATGTGGCTAGGGCTCTGATGCATGGCCAAAAACAGTATTACTGTTCTGTTTTCTCAAGAAAGGATTGATTTCCTATTGATAAGGGGTGCGCCTTCAATGAGATTGCTCTCTATGAAGGGTCTAAATAGCGGGACCTTGTCATGGTGGTCTTGAGAAAACAAAACAACAACTGTATCGAAACCGATACTGCATTGCTTCTCAATAGCACTGGAGTAATTCGACATGCACTTTAACACTAAGGATACGGGTAACGCTACAATAGATCTAATAATTGGTCGCAGTGACACACCCAACCAGGAAAAAAAAGTCATCAGCTGCTCATCTTCTCAAAATGGGACTTTCGAAAGCAAAAAGAATCTGTAATTCTGTTTTAATATTCAAGGAGCAACAATTCTCCAAATAGGCTACCTACACAGATCGTCCTCCGCTGGTAAGTATCCATGGTTCAAAGAATGGATCTATTTCACCTAACAAAGTCGTCCTCTAGATTGGATCGGACTCCCAGCAAATCTGGTAAATGTATCCTTCAGATTGGTGACGCGCAGCCCAGTGGCTGCTGTTAATAAGGCACATGAGTGGCTATTAATCGGTTCTTTTCAGGACCATCATTATATTTGAGAGGAAGGTTAAGTTGAAATAATTTTCCTAAAGTGCAAGTGCAATTCTTCGGTGAAATTTTCTAGCGTAATTCGGAGTTATATGATTTTACTGATTGAGAATGTTGATATTAGACGATCTTTCTTCATAGAACAAAGCGTAATTGTTTGGCATCGGTAGCGGAATCATAGCATTAGTGCCGGTCCGAGCATAGGCTGCCATCAGAAGATTGCTACAGCAATTTATTCACTAATGTGGCGTTTCCAACGATTTGGATGATGTTGGCACAACATGAAATTTTCCCGCGAGACTCTAATTTTGTATTTTTCCTGTTGATGATTGAAAAAGAAATCGGTTCCGAGATGAACTTTATTCAAAGCGCAACGCTAACGTCGGTAGTTGAATCCCAAGCAAGTATCGGAAGGAGACCATGCAAACAATTGATTCGCATTATGACTGAAGAAAATTGTATGGCGTCAGTATTGATGTTTGCTACAGATTTTTTGACGTAAACTATGTCTAAGGGGAAGACTCAGATACAGGGTTTAAAACGTAAATTTCCAAATTCGAGACTGTCACAAAAATTAGGATAGATTTCATACGCTAATAGCGTCTTTATCTTATTTTCGACATTTGCTTATCAATCGATTCGGAAACCCTTCAGCAATTTGCCAATTCTATTGATACTATTGATTATCATTAATGCTTGATTTTTTTTCTACAACAAATATGATTTTGAAAAAGTATCACCGGCGCGTGCTTACTCGCAATCTACATGCTGATACATTTACAGTTACATCAAACAACTGAAAACCGAAATACGCCACTCCAAAATTACGAGGTGACAATGTTAAAAAGGAGACAAAAGATAGGAAAAATAGCACGGTGTGTAGTGCCTCCCCGAGTCACCTTAAGGGAAGATCCTTTACCTACGTAACGCAAAAATTGGGCATTTTCAACGGATTTGGCAGGTTTTGTTCTATTATTGTCAGGGGGTTTTCTGTAAACATTCTTAGCATATCAAAGAATATTGTAGCCAAATTTCATAGAATTTGGCCAACAAAAACCCCCTGACAATAGAACAAAACCTGCCAAGGCCGTCATTCCCCCTACTTCATAGAAGAAAATTTAATCTGAGCGCTGCTAATGTTAATGACGACGACCGCGCGACCCACACCATCGCCGGGAATAAAATTTCCGGTAGCAGCTCCGCCGATGCCGAAGGAGGTGCCACGGTCTGCTCTTGGCAACATCTCGAACGAAATGGCTCGCGCGCGCGGAAGAGCTGCTTTCTTGTAATCAATAAAGTTGAACCTGTAGCCACGCCCCTTTGGTGAGTGTGTGACGGTTACACAGTATTTGCAGGCATACCGGACAACAAATAGGCGGGACTAATGAGCCATCTTTATTGATTATGAGAAAACTGCTCTCCCGCGCGCGCGTGGCCCATTCCAGTTCGAGACAGCAGCACGTACGGACGTGTTTTTTGTTCGCGCATTTTGACGTTAACTACGTCTAAAAGGAAGCCTCGGATACAGGGTGCAAAATGAAAATTTCCAAATTGGGAACCGTCACGAAATCATGTAAGATTTCAAACGGTAATGGCGACTTTACCTTTCGACGGATTTTCGAAATTTTGTTATTAATAGATTCGGAAACTTTCCACCAATTTGCTAATTGTATTAAAACTATTCATTATCAACGGCAAACTATTGAAAATGCTATTTCTTTCCAAATCGGGTGAAAATTCAGAAATTATCAATCCCGTTCATAAATCCCCAACACGGACATCAGATTGCAGTAAGGTACCGGCCTTTTGATCCACTGCTTCGTTTTTCCTGTGTATAAAAAGCCCCGTGTTTCGCCTGCGCGCGTCATTTTCATTCTGGATTTCATGGAAAGCGGACCAAGGCGTCCAGAAGCGGTTCTAGCGACAACGGCTGTGGTGGTGCGAACGAAATTTTTTTGTTCGATAGTTGTGGCGGTCGTGGCAACAGCAGTACATCTTTACATCCGTGTTACAAGCAGCATTTTTGGATCTGGCAATTAACGGCGTGCGTAGAGCCGAATCATCAGATGGGTGTCGCGCAGTCCAGTAGTTGTTGTTGGTGAGGCACATAATTTGGAATGAATCGGATCTTTTCAGAACCACCATTATGTTTGGGAGGAAGGTTAAGTTGAAATAATTTGTCTATAGTGCAACCGCTAGGAACTAGAAATTTTTTCAGTGAAACATTCTAGCGTGATTCTGAGCTCAATTATATGATGTTTGTATAGCACTTAACTACTCTTCCTGCTGTGGATTTAATTTTAAACAATGATTCAGTGATTGATAAGTGATTGAGAAAGTTGATATAGAACGAACTTTTGACGTAGGACTTACGTCTTTCTTTACTATACTGGGTGTCATTTAGATTTTTTGGAATTCGAGAGCGTTACGCTGGAAGGGAAGATTTTGAACGTTACTAGCGCCTTTATTTTTCGATGGATTTTTAAGATTTATATATCAATCGACTCGGACACTCTCCACCATTTTTCCTATTTCATTGAAACTTAAGATTATTAACGATAAGCCATTGAAAATTTCAATTCTTATCAAGGCCAGTAAAAATTTCATATGTAACCGATCCCGTGCATTCCTAACACGGACATCAGAATGCGGTATGTCACGGGCCTTCGGGTCTAGCAGAAGATTTTCTTTGTGTATAAAAGAAGCAGTGCCTGCGTATGAGAGTCATTACAATTTGTGACAGCAGCGCGTACTGACGTGCTTTTTGCTCGCGCATTTTTCGTTTCGTTCGTTCGTTCGCTGTCAGCATCCAGTCACCGTAGAACTGCCCGTGGGTCTGCGATAATGCATGAAACAAGTGGGCGCATTTTTTGTCATTTGTGCTTGATGATGGTCGGATGCAGTGGTGTCGGTTGCGATGGATGCAATCGCCCATTGCATCGCTCGGAGTTTACGGCTAGAGGCCGATGATGGCTGAGGCAGCGAGGGCAGCGGTGGTGGATGAAGAAGAATAACATTAGAGAGATTTGGTCTGCTTATCCAGGTGATTGGTTTCATAATCCACATGATCCCGGGATGGGTACGAGTCATGTCATATGACTGACCATATGTTAAGTTGTGCTTGGTACTAAACGACACGTACATTAAAACATGGTTATACTATAACAGTTCTGATTCCCCAGCAAAAAAAAATCAACTACACTGATGAAAATAAAAATTTGATTAAAATAATTGCTTTCATTTATTTGCCTTAGCAATTAAAGATGCACAATCAGCAATAGTGTTAATATCCATTTCAGATTAGGAAATTTCGCTGTATTACATGTAAATGTTTAAAAAAAGTCCGCCAAAAATAATTTCCAGAAGAATATTTAAATAAACTTTATCTTATTCTTTGTTTTTCATTTTCTGAGAAATTGTATTATTGAACTTGACGTAGACTCGGAGTTTGGAATCAAAACATCAAATAATTTTTCGTTGATGTATTAGCAGTACCTCCTCTATTTTAGTAGGGTTACTGCTCCTTGACTTGTTTCTTATTGTTGTGATTTTTTTCAGCAGTAAGTACGCATGTTAGCAAAAAGAAGCAACGAAATTGGTGCTGTATTTCTTTGTTTGGAAAACGAGATAGTTCCCCAAAATAGCACATTTTGCTCAAGTTTGAAAATTTTATAAATAGAATTTTTAAACTTCAAATACTATCATCAATAAGAAATCTATTAATGCCCTACATTTGCTTGAGTAAATAAGGGCTTAATAGTTAGAAACAAAGCAATTCTAATGATGTATTTAATTATTAGTTTTATTTCCAGAAGTTTTGAACTAACAAATTGCTAATAATTCTACACAGCATGGAAGTTGTCGTTTCCAATATCAATACTATAATCAAACTCCATAGATCTAAAAGTTAGAAGTTTAATGTAAATACGCTACGTTTATACAAGTCCTACGTCTACTCGCGGTTAGGTTGAAAACATTACCCATTGCTCGTTTTTTCATAGAACAAAGCATAATTGTTTGGTATAAGTAGCAGGCTACCTACTAGAATTATAATCTTGAGGGGAAATTTCACTTGACTGTTACTGCTATCCACGCGAATAATTATCGGCAGCGTCTTTTTATAACGCGCGCTTGTAATTCTGCTACCGATGGAAAACAATCTGCCATCACCAAGCAATTAAGTTTTACTTTGAACAAAATTCATCTCGTCTCAAGTTGTGACTTATGAGCTACTTTCTCTGATGGTAGCCAATCATTAGTACTTCAGACAAGAAAATTTAATATGAGCGCGATCGACCGCATGAACCACACCATCGATGAGAATGAAATTTCCGGTAGCAGCTCCGCCGAAGCCGATGGTGGGACTACGATCTGCTTTTCGCGACATCTCGAACGAAATGCCTCGCGCGCGCGGAAGAGCTGCTTTCTTGTAATCAATAAAGTTAAACCTGTAGCCACGCCCCTAAGTAAGTGTGAGACGGGTACACAATATTTGCAGTCATACCGGACAACAAAGAGGCAGGACTAATGGGCCATCTTTATTGATTATAAGAAAACTGCTTTCCCCGCGCGCGTGGCGTTTCATTTGAAATATCGCGGAGAGCGGTTCCAGCATGGGTAGAGATGCCGCAAATTAGTCGATTACTTCGATTAATCGATTATTTGTTGTGATAATCGATTAATTTTTTAACGATCACTTCCCAACGATTAATCGATTCAATACTATTAGATTTCGATTACTTCAATTGATCGATTCATCGTTATGATAATCGATTAATTTTGATTCGATTACTACTCAACGATGAATCGATTCAATAATCGTCAAGAATCGAGAGTAATCGATTAGTTACTAATCGATTAATCGAGATTTTACGACATCTCTAAGCATCGGCGGAGCTGCTGAGCAAATTTTATTCCAAATACATATGAGATATTGGAAAATCGGTTCTTTTCAGGGCCTCCATTCTATACAAAGGAAGATTGAGGCGAGGCAAAGTGCAAATTAACCGCTTGGAGACGCCATAAAGTTGCCTGGCGTCCGTAGCAGAATCACGAGCGCGCGTGGGAGGGAGATGCTACAAATATGTATTCGCATGGATGATTCTTATTTGGTTTTGTTATTCAAGCCTATGGCGTGGGTCGTGTGGTCGTTAGTGATTCGAAATATGCATTATTGGGAACTAATCGATTCTTCTCATGGACACCATTTTAAACATAGGAAAATTGAGGCGAGACGAATTTGTTCAAAGTACGACGTCGTAGCAGAATTACGTTGCCGTTCGTAGCAGAATAACGAGCGCGTATTGTAGAGAGCTGCTGCAAATATGTATTCTTGCACTGGCACTAGATTTTTCATTTTACCAAACTGTTTTACGTAGTTTACGTCGGGCGGTCGTGTCTTGTACACAACCCTTATGATTTTTTTTCCTGGTTGGGTGTGTCACTGCGACCAATTATTAGATCTATTGTAGCGTTACCCGTATCCTTAGTGTTAAAGTGCATGTCGAATTACTCCAGTGCTAGTGAGCAGCAATGCAGTATCGGTTTCGATGGTATCAGTATTTTCTGAAACAATGAACCTTTTCTAAACTTAGGATGTTTTCGATACACTGGGCATAAATGTGTCCATTGTGCTTGCCACACCAGATTCATACTCATGCAATGGTGGCCGTAGAAAAGCTTTCAATTAATAACTGAAGAAATGCTAATAGAATACGAAGTTCCGTCGAGACGAGCCAGCCTAGGGCTGAAAGTCTCGTAAATAAAGATATCAAAAAATACCAAGTTGAAAAGCAGGCCAAGTTCCAGTTAGAATGTAGAGCCTTTAAAGAACAAGAAGCAAAGGTAGCTTCTCTACACACATTGTCATGATGAGCACGTGAAGCCTGCATAAATCGGTAAAATCTGGACCCTCAATCCATAAATGGGCCATCGGCACAGCAATGTCCAAACACAGCCATCGAACGGACCTGTACACACGTACCGAATCCGATGACCGTTGCCTCACGTACTCGTACACCACATTGCCACTGCAGGTCGACGTAGGTCCACAACCTCGCCAGTTCTAGAGCCAAAACTGTATGAATTTTAGATTATTTTCAGTCTGGCATGTCGCTATAAATACCCATTTATATGCAGCCAAAATATGCCATCGTGTTGCAGTCGTTCTCATTTCGAAGAGGTTTTCGGTACCTCCTCTAGAGCAAATGGCTGATCTGAGTGCTCTCGCGCACTGTTGCTATTTTCTGTACAGGCAGCCTCGGGCTTCGGACGCCCAACCGGCGCAACATGACATCAGGCATTGTGTACGGTTTTCCGCCGGCGGCATCCTTGCAGCCTCTCGCTGGATCGGTCGGTCCTAGGGTTGGTCAATAAATCGAGTTAACCATTTCTCTTAATTTTTAACGTTGTGGTTCCGTAAACCACCACCCCATAAGGTCATACCAAGCCAATCGCACTGTATAGGTCGTGCTCGTTATGCAGCTCCTGGAAAGGTGGGTGGCACAAACCGTCGCCGACCGGTTGAGGTACAGAGCGTGACAAAAAGTTTAACAGCCAGAAACTTTCCTACCGAAGAGGATGCTGCCAACTCTGGCAGCTGCACAATTTGGGCTGCTGGAGGAGAGTTGTTTCAGGCTTTCACTTTTGGGGGTTTTTGGTGTCGTGCGAGGCTACGCTACATACATTAGTAGGTATGTACATCAGCATCGATTTATAAATATAATCCGTAAAGATGATACGAGCCAAATTGGAACCGTGGCAAAGGGCTGCTCGAGTATGCCCGTCTGATGCTGTCCTACATTATGGCGGTTTTCGGGTTGCATCTTTATGGAAGCTGGTTACGGAGAATGAGCCATTGTGGTCCGATGTAGGCTGGTGAAATTTGGAGCAGAAAACGCAATTTTCATTGAAACACAAATTTCCAAAATGACTCTAAGGAAAATTTGAAATTTTATGATGTTTCCTTACGCAGGCATCCATACACACACACACATTTTATACAATGTTTGATACAGTAGTTTCCAATACTACACTCTAAATAAGTGTCCCCTAGAATTAACCACTTGAGAGTCTCAAATATATCCAAAATTTATTGAATAAGCTTAGGTCTAGATCAGTGTTGGTAGAACCATATTCAAAGCTCAATCATCTAGGCCTCACGTGCGAGGTAACTCGCTTGTGGTGCTGCAGGGAGAGCATCGCGGTTCAGTTTTTGGGCGGAATAGCATCGTTTTGCTCATTCGCCGAAAAATATTTTCACGCCAAAAGGCGTTAAAACTCAGACGAGGCGTAGATCTTTATTTACAAATGGATTTATTATCCATTGTTTCAGACGAAGGAGGTTTGTTAAATGAACCCAACCAAGAAGAATACGTAGAAATCAAGTAATGATGCAAATCGCGAGTCGAATCATGGACAATTCTCTGCGCTAGGAGTCTGGAGGGATTTGATTCGCGCTTTATTTGAATCGTGTATGAAATTTTTAAATTTGAGATTTTTCCAACAATTGTCCTGATCTTGGGTTTATCTGACACAATGACGAACGAACCTGATTGGCCAATTAGCGGGCTTGGTAGTCATATGGCTACTGCTTCTGCCTCATACGCAGGAGGTCGTGGGTTCAATCCCAGGTCCGTTCCATTCTCCTACTTTGTATCTTTCTCTATATTTCTCATGTTCTAGCAATTGCTAGAACTGGAAATGGACTTCCATACCGTTTCCATTACTTATTCCTACACCTTCAACTTGAGACTTATAACAGTGGAATTGGAAATGAACTATAGAGCTCGTTTCCTACATCCAATTAGAAAATCCATCAGTTGCTTTCTCCTATCTATCGCATTGGCAGCTCGTTAACCAAGACGGACCTCTGCCTCTCAAACCTAACCCAAAAAATCCAACAAATTCCGCATGAACTCGTGGCAAGTGCAGAGGTATATTCGGCTTGCAGTGGGCGACTGATTGCATCATTATTTCCTCCCCCTTCCCTACATTGACTTGCATTCTGACGTGGCAGGCGCCAGTATGACCTAATAAATGAGATCACCAGTACTTGTACATTGAAGATGTGTGCTAGTCCCAAGCAAACATCTGTTGGTTCCCTGTGCAAGAACAGCTGATCTGGTCGTAATGGAGTAGCAACTGCGAGCAGTCAATCAAGCTCAAGCTCAAGCTCAAGCTCACAATGACGAACGAACCTGATTGGCCAATTGATAAACTTAAGAATAAACGGCCAAACTAATTAATGAATTTACGAGTTTACGACTTCAAGTATAGCCAATATCTATCAACTCCTACATACTTCCAGTAGGTCTAATGGACCCTCGATAGCTAACAAGCATCCAATATACCGAAATTCCTTTTGCGGTGAATTCTGTAACGCGAAAATGTATACATACACAAATGCTGATAGACTTAGAAGATCTCTCAACTCATTAGACACGCTAAAAAATTTCATAAAATGCAATGGCCATTCACGGTGCCCAAAGAACCTCCAGAAGCTCTTACAAATCCGATCAAAAACAATTGCGTACACATAAGTTTAAAATAAAGAAAACACAAATCCACACACAAGTATCAGATTCAAATAAAATAAATAAGAAACCTAACCCAAAATTAAGCCAAAAAAAAATTAGGTAAATAAAAATCTGTTTTGAATCCAGAGGCAAATCCCAACTGAATAGGTCAAACAGAAAAAAATCATTCACATCTAAAATCAAATAAAATACAAATCCAATTGGAATCCAATCCAAATATAATCAAAATCCAATCCAAATCCAATCAAAATCCAATCCAAATCCAATCCAAATCCAATCCAAATCCAATCCAAATCCAATCCAAATCCAATCCAAATCCAATCCAAATGCAATCCAAATCCAATCCAAATCCAATCCAAATCCAATCCAAATCCAATCCAAATCCAATCCAAATCCAATCCAAATCCAATCCAAATCCAATCCAAATCCAATCAAAATCCAATCTAAATCCACTTCAAATCAAATCTTAATCCAGTCCAAATCCAATCCAAATCCAAATCCAATCCAAATCCAATTCAAATCGAATCCAAATCCAATCCAAATCCAATCCAAATCCAATCCAAATCCAATCCAAATCCAATCCAAATCCAATCCAAATCCAATCCACATCCAATCTAAATCCAATCCAAATCCAATCCAAATACAATTCAAATCCAATTCAAACCCAATCCAAATCCAATTCAAATCCAAATTCAATCCAAATCAAATCGAAATCAAATCTTAATCCAATCCAAATCCACTTCAAATCAAATCCAAATCCAATCCAAATTCAATCCAAATCCAATCTTAATCCACTTCAAATCAAATCTAAATCCAATCCAAATCCAAATCAAATCCAATCCAAATCCAATCCAAATCCAATCCAAATCCAAATCCAATCCAAATCCAATCCAAATCGAATCCAAATCCAATTCCAATCCAAATCCAATTCAAATCTAATCCAAATAGAATCCAAAGCCAATCCAAAGCCAATCCAAACACAATCCAATTCCAATCCAAATCCAATCCAAATCCAATCCATTTCCAATCCAAATCCAATCCAATCCAAATCGGATCCAAACCCAATCCAAACCCAATCCAAATCCAATCCAAACCCAATCCAAATCCAATCCAAATCCAATCCAAATCCAATCCAAACCCAATCCAAATCCAATCCAAATCCAATCCAATCCAAATCCAATCCAAATTCAATCCAAATTCAATCCAAATCCAATCCAAATCCAATCCAAATCCAATCCAAATCCAATCCAAATCCAATCCAAATCCAATCCAAATCCAATCCAAATCCAATCCAAATCCAAATTTAATCCAATTCCAAGCCAAATTCAATCTGAATCCACTTCAAATCAAACCTAAATCCAGTCCAAATCCAATCCAAATCCAAATCAAATCCAATCCAAATCCAATCCAAATCCAATCCAAATCCAAATCCAATTCAAATCCAATCCAAAACCAATCCAAATCCAATCCAAATCAAATCCAAATACAATTCAAATCCAATCCAATCCAAATCCAATTCAAATCCAATCCAAATCCAATACAAATCCAATCCAAATCCAATCCAAATCCAATCCAAACACAATCCAATTCCAATCCAAATCCAATCCAAATCCAATCCATTTCCAATTCAAATCCAATCCAATCCAAATCGAATCCAAACCCAATCCAAACCCAATCCAACTCCAATCCAAATCCAATCCAAACCCAATCCAAACCCAATCCAAATCCAATCCATTTCCAATCCAAATCCAATCCAAACCCAATCCAAATCCAATCCAAATCCAATCCAAATCCAAATCAAATCCAATCCAAATCCAATCCAAATCCAATCCAAATCCAATACGAATCCAATCCAAATCCAATCCAAATCCAACCCAAATCCAATCAAACCAAACCAAACCAATCCAAACCAATCCAATCCAATTCAAACCAATTCAAACCAATCCAAACCAATCCAAACCCAATCTAAACCAATCCAAATTCAATCCAAATTCAATCGAAACCAATCCAAACCAATCCAAACCAATCCAAACCAATCCAAATTCAAACCAATACAAACCCAATCCAAATCAATCCAAATCTAATCCAAACCAATCCAAACCAATCCAAACCAATCCAAACCAATCAAAATCCAATCCAATCCAAACCAAACCAATCCAAACCAATACAAACCAATCTAAACCAATCCAAACCAAATCCAATTCGAACCAATCAAATCCAATCTAAACCAACACAAACCAATACAAACCAATCCAAACCAATCCAAACCAATCCAAATCCAATCCAAATCCAATCCAAATCCAATCCAAATTCAATCCACATCCAATCCAAATCCAATCCAAATCCAATCCAAATCCAATACAAATCCAATCCAAATCCAATCCAAATCCAATCCAAATCCAATCCAAATCCAAATCCAATTCAAATCCAATCCAAATCCAATCCTAATCCAATCCAAATAAAATCCAAATACAATTCAAATCCAATCTAAATCCAATCCAAATCCAATTCAAATCCACTCCAAATCCAATACAAATCCAATCCAAATCCAATCCAAATCCAATCCAAACACAATCCAATTCCAATCCAAATCCAATCCAAATCCAATCCATTTCCAATCCATTTCCAATCCAAATCCAATCCAATCCAAATCGAATCCAAACCCAATCCAAACCCAATCCAACTCCAATCCAAATCCAATCCAAACCCAATCCAAATCCAATCCATTTCCAATCCAAATCCAATCCAAACCCAATCCAAATCCAATCCAAATTCAATCCAAATCCAATCCAAATCCAATCCAACTCCAAATTTAATCCAAATCCAATCCAAATCCAATCAAAATCCAATCTAAATCCACTTCAAATCAAATCTTAATCCAGTCCAAATCCAATCCAAATCCAAATCCAATCCAAATCCAATACGAATCCAATCCAAATCCAATCTAAATCCAACCCAAATCCAATCAAAATCCAAATCCAAATCCAATCCAAATCCAATCCAAATCCAATTCAAATCCAATTCAAATCCAATCCAAATCCAATCCAACTCCAAATTTAATCCAAATCTAATCCAAATCCAATCAAAATCCAATCTAAATCCACTTCAAATCAAATCTTAATCCAGTCCAACCAATCCAAACCAACCAATCCAAATCCAATACGAATCCAATCCAAATCCAATCCAAATCCAACCCAATTCCAATCAAAATCCAAATCCAAATCCAATCCAAATCAAATCCAAATCCAATCCAAATCCAATCCAAATCCAATCTAAATCCAATCCGAATCCAATCCAAATCTAAATACAATCCAAATCCAATCCAAATCCAAATCCAATTCAAATCCTATCCAAATCCAATCCAAATCCAATCCAAATTCAATCCACATCCAATCCAAATCCAATCCAAATCCAATCCAAATCCAATACAAATCCAATACAAATCCAATCCAAATCCAATCCAAATCCAATCCAAATCCAATTCAAATCCAATCCATATCCAATCCAAATCCAATCCAAATCCAAATCCAATACAAATGCAATCCAAATCCAATCCAATTCAAATAAAAATCCAAGCCCAATCGAAAACAAAAACCACTTCAAGTCCTATCCAACCCAAATCCTATACAAAACCAACCCAAACTCGATCCAAACCCAAACCAAATAAAAATCCAATCCACAACCAGACCAAATCCTATTCAAATCTAATTCAAATCAAAATCCGAATCCATTCCTAATCGAATCCAATTCAAATACAATCCAAATCCAATCCAAAGCCAATCCAAATCCAATCCAAATCTAATTCAAATCCAATCTAAATCCAATCCAAATCAAATCTTAATTAAATCTTAATCCAATCCAAATCCAATTCAAATCAAATCCAAATCCAATTCAAATCAAATTCAAATCCAATCCAAATCAAATACAAATACAAATTAAATCTTAATCCAATCCAAATCCAATTAAAATCAAATCCAAATCAAATTCAAATCCAATCCAAATCCAATCCAAATCAAATACAAATTAATCCAAATCAAATCTAAATTCAATCTAAATTCAACCCAAATCTAATCCAAATCCAATCCAAATTCAATCCAAATCCAATCCAAATCCAATCCTAATCCAATCCAAATTCAATCCAAACCCAATCCAATTTCAATTCAAATCTTATCAAATTCCAATCCAAATCAAATCTAAATTCAATCCAAATCCAATTTAAATCAAATCCAATCAAAAATCGAGCCCAAATCCAATTCAAATCCAATCCAAATCCAATCTAACCCAAATCCAATTCAAATCAAATCCAAATCCAATTAAAATCCTGTTCAAATACAATCCAAATCCAATTACAAATCTAATCCAAATCCAATTGAAAATCCAACCCAAATCCAATCCAAATTGAATTCAAACCCAATCCAAATCCAATCCAATTCATATCCTATCCAAATCCAAATGAAATACAAATCCAATCTAATCCAATTCAAAACCAATGCAAATTCAATCCAAACCAGGTCCAATCCAAATGTAATCCAAACCCAATCCAAATATAAATCCAATTCAAATCAAATTCAAAGCCATTCCAACTCCAATCCAAGTCCAATCTAAATCTAATCCAAATCCATGGAGTACCATGCGCTTCCATTCATCCATGAGTGTTTATGTTATAAAATATTGTTTTCTAATTTAAAAAAAAATCAACAAGCTTGAACTTTAATTACGGTTGGTAACCATTCCATCGTTTCATTCTACCAGAGTGGGAAGTTATAATAAAAACGAATAAATTAGCAAAAACTCTTATTTCTGACGTCTCTAATTTTTAACTCCATTCGCTGACCATTCTCCTCGGTTAGAGAAATCATCTTCCACCGAAAGGCGCTTCACCGCCACGAGGCTACATGATGCCGTTGCCAATAAGTGAAATGCTTCTATTCCGATGCAATTTTCTTCCATCCTGCTGCCAACGAGAGGGCGGGTTAATTTGCTTATGACAGGGCTTGGAACCACGGCGTACGAGAGATCCCCCGCAACAACCAAATTGCAAGCTCTTCATAATTGAGACAAATCTGTACGATGACACTCCGGGCCAAGGGAAGCCAATATATTTCCCCTTTATGTGAATCGTGCCACCCGAGCCGGCACTGATCTTCGGAGGTTGGATCCAGACAGAAATGCATTTCGTAGTCAATGCTGTGACGGTTTAATTAAAATTTGACAAATTACTCGGGGTCGATTGCGGGGCGGTTTGATTGGAAAACGGTCATAAAATAGGTCGTTTTCTACGGTGCCACAATCAGAGTGAAAAAAAAATAAAGCAACAACCCGTCACGGTTCGGTAGGTTACTGGCGCTCTTTTGTCGTAGTAAATTTGTTTTTTTTTTTATTTTCATTTCTCAGTTTCGGGGTCCCTTCGGCAATGCCGCTCCCTTGCCACCTGGTCTAGTTGGCAATCAGTGCGCTACAGTGGAAAATCCTCGGCAAAATATATGACAGAAAAAAACTTCTTGTGAACGAATTTTAAATTAATTTTTCAGCAGATCGGTAATCGCATCATTCTATTACAAGCGATATTCGTATCTGTATTTATGTGAATAATTTTAAATTTTTGTCGTCTCACGTTGCCTCATCGCATTAGATTTTGCATGAGTAGGCAAATAATTACAAATAACAAGAAACTTTCTCGACAATCGTACCTTCTATGGACATCAAATATAGTTGAAGACTTTGTCCTTCGTTAAAAAAGTGTTGAACTATGAACTCGAAACTTGGACAATATTTATTGAGGACCACTAATTAAAAGTAGTTCCAAATGCAGCTTAAAAAAGAACTCATTTTTGTTTTCGACAAAATATCAACTATTTTTGCCTTTTTTTTTATCTCTGATATGGGTGCCACCGAGTTTCAACGATAAAAGAGACGCGAAGCTTTGTTTGGCTATCGTTTTTTGGTTCACTGGCCCACAAAATTTGGTTTATTAAACTACATTTTATGTTATGTAGAAGACAGCGAATAGAGTAGGATTAACTGTTTCCAGCCACATTAGCAGCTTAACTAGTCAGAGGGATTGGCTCTCGAATTTGTTGGCAGAGCCCTGTTTCGCTGATAAATAGTCCTCAGTGAAGTCAGACCGTTAATAGTAAAATTAGTATAGTAATTTACTAATATTATTCTTGTTCTAACGTTTAATAACAAAAATGTTCGTATTGCAAAGATTGCGATCCGACAAAAAATGGAATATATTCCAGCAGTATTCAACAAACACCCGTATGTGCACCTGTACAGGCAAAACGTGGAAAACAACACCGCGCCACCGTTCGGGTGCAATCGAGACATTTGGATAGCTTTTTAGCGTGGCAGGAGCAATTGCCTGTTTATTGCCACTCACTGTTGCTCTTCCCAGGCAAGGGGGATCGCCATTGCGGTGTGCTGCCTCCTCCATGGTTAAGTTTGCAACTGCACAATAATGCACGGGTGCTTGTATTTGGGCATCGTCAGCAACATCAGCAGCAGGTAGATGAAAATGGTACACACCAACCAATCCAAACAAATCTTTATTTCTCTAGTTTATTTTTATTAAACTTATTTTATCACATTAAATTTAACATGGAATATTCTATGCGAAAGAAGATTAAAAACTAAACCAGTTAGGAAATTTCAATGCGCCACCATGCTCCTCCATAAATTAAATAGATATTCAAACGCTGTATGGTTTAAAATTTCAGCATCCAAATCTCGTGAAGTGAAGAACAAAAAGGCATGATCAAATAGTAATTGTAGAACTTTGTTTCTAAAACGCTGATAAATATGAATATGAGTAATCTCATACATTGGCCTAACGATATTCATAAAAGCGTTGAGGACCACTTCCCCCTAGGTACATTTTGCCCTCGGCGAGCGCGAATGCAGCTGTCAGCTGGAAGTTGATTTTTTTATTATTTCGGATTGCAGCAAGACGAGGTCGAAACTGCTGCAGCAGCGTTGGAAAATACGTTCTACACCCACACAATATATGTGGCCAAGGGTGGTGGGTGCTGAAGAGCAAGTCAAATCAAACAGGGCACTGGATACGAGAACGAAAAAAAAACTGGCGTACAAATAAATACGAGAGAAATTGTTATAAATTTATTGATCAAACATGTAGGTATACGAAACAAATATGTTTGGTTTGATTGGTGTGTAATGGGCTGCAGTTAGGTCTGCGAGCGCAACATATTGCTCGGTAGCCTTGCACACGCATTCATGGTTTTGTTGGCTGTCGGAGCGTTTTCGGTTTAAATTTTGCTTTTTCAATTTGAGAAGCGTCAATGATTGCTTTTAATAAACCCTAGAAAATACGTGAGCGAAACAATATATATGGACTTGTTTGATGACGGTGTTGTTGATACCAATCCAATGTTATCCCTCTAATATTCGACCACGCCTTTTTTTTAATTATTAGTTTCACAAATCAATACAATATTTACAATATTTTTAACAAATTAAAAAAATGACTTTTAACTATTCTGATCACCAATTAATTCTCGGGTACTTATTCAAAAGGACGTATGTGATTTTGTAAACAAAGATTCAAACGTCGATTTGTCCAATCTGATAGCACTCCCACGCAAACCATCACCACAGACAGGTAGGGGAAGCCTTCGGCTACCTGTTAGTGTTGTCGTTTTGCGTGGGAGAGCCATCAGATTGGACAAATCGACGTTGGAATCTTTGTTTACAAAATCACATACGTCCTTTTGAATAAGTACCCGAGAATTCACATTTGTGTCCTGTCAAAATGCAAAGTGAGAGGTAAGAAGACCATGGCGACTCCCATTTTTGACTTTGTCGTGATTGGCTTTTAAGATTTAGCTTAGCTTTAGCTTAGCTTTAGCTTAGCTTTAGCTTAGCTTTAGCTTAGCTTTAGCTTAGCTTTAGCTTAGCTTTAGCTTAGCTTTAGCTTAGCTTTAGCTTAGCTTTAGCTTAGCTTTAGCTTAGCTTTAGCTTAGCTTTTAGCTTAGCTTAGCTTAGCTTTTAGCTTAGTTAGCTTTTTAGCTTAGCTTTTAGCTTAGCTTAGCGGCTTTTAGCTTAGCCCCACCCCACTGTTCAGTTCTGTTCCCACCCCCCTGTTCCCACCAGCCCATCCCTGTTCTGTTCCACCCTGAAATTCAGTTCCACTCCACTGTTCCTGTTCTGTTCCCTGTTCCCACCCCTGTTCCCACCCACCTGTTCAGCCCTGTTTGTTCCCCTGTTCCTGTTCCTGTTCCCACCCTGTTCCCACCCCAGCCCCACCCCACCCACCCTGTTCCCAGCCCCACCACCTGTTCCTGTTCACTCCCACCCACCCCAGCCCTGTTCCCTGTTCCTGTTCCCACCTGTTCCACCTGTTCCCAGCCCTGTTCACCTGTTCCCAAATTCCTGCACCTGTCTCCAGCCCACCCCACCCTGTTCCTGTTCACCCAGTTCCAGCACCTGTCCTGTTCCTCAGCCCCTGTTCCTGTTCCACCCACTCCTGTTCCCACCCTGTTCACCCACCTCACTCCCAGTTCCACCCCACCTGTTCAGCCCTGTTCCACCCCTGTTCCAGCTGTTCCCACCCCAGCCCACCCCAGCCTCACCCCTGTTCCACCCCTGTTCCCCACCAGCCTCCCAGCCTCCACCTGTTCTGTTCCTGTTCACCCCTGCCACCTCAGCCCCACTCACCCCACTCCAGCCCTGTTCCCAGCCTCAGCCCCACCTGTTCCCAGCCCCAGCCTCCCCAGCCCCAGCCCTGTTCCCACTCCCCACCTGTTCCTGAAATTCACCCAGTCTGTTCAGCCCACCCTGTTCCAGCCTCAGCTCCCACCCCACTCCCACCCAGCCCTGTTCCACCTGTTCCCACCCTGACCTGTTCCCACCACTGCTCCCAGCCCCACCAGCCCTGTTCCCACCACCCCAGCCCCACCACCTGTTCAGCCCCACCCCAGTTCCACCCACCCCACCCCACCACTGTTCCCCTGTTCCACCCCCTGTTCCACCCCAGCTCCCCAGTTCCTGTTCCATCCCTGTTCCAGCTCCCACCAGCCCTGTTCACTCCACCTGTCTCCTGTTCCCACCCTGTCTGTTCTGTTCCACCCAGTCTCCACCCTGTTCCTGTTCCTGTTCCACTCCCTGTTCCCAGCCCCCAGTTCCCACCCCACTCCCACCCACCCCTGCTCCACCTCCAGTTCCTGTCTGTTCCACCTCCTGTTCCTGTTCCCAGCCCAGCCTCAGCCCTGTTCCACCTGTTCCCAGCCCCAGCCCCCACCCAGCCCTGTTCACCAGCCTCCACCCCCAGCCTGTTCCAGCTCCAGCCCCACCCCAGCTCCCACTCACCCCAGCTCCACCTCAGCCCACTCCCAGCCCCTGTTCCCCAGCTGCACCCCCTGTTCCTGTTCCCCTGTTCCAGTTCACCACCTGTTCCCAGCCCACCCTGTTCACCCCTGTTCACCCCACCTCCAGCCCACCTGTTCACCTGTTCTGTCTCCCAGCTCCCTGTTCCACCCCAGTTCCAGCAGCTGTTCCCACCTGTTCCCACCCACCTGTTCCCACCCTGCCCCACCCCACCAGCCCTGTTCCACCCAGCCCCACCCCTGTTCCCACCTGTTCAGCTCCACCTGTTCCTCACCCCACCTGTTCCTGTTCCACCAGCTCCCACCTGTTCCACCTGTTCCCACCCCCCCACCCCACCCAGCCCCTGTTCCCAGCCCCCACCTCCAGTTCCTGTTCCCAGCCCCTGTTCCCAGCCCTGTTCCCACCCACCCCACCCCTGTTCAGCTCCCTGTTCAGCCCCTGTTCCCACCTGCCTCCCAGCCCCACCCCCAGCCTCAGCTCCCAGCTCCCACCCCAGCCTCACTCCCAGCCCAGCCTCCCAGCCTCCCACCCCAGCCTCAGCCTCAGTTCCTGTTCCCAGCCCACTCCCAGCCCACCAGCCTCACTGTTCCCAGCTCCCACCCAGCCTCCACCTCAGCCTCAGTTTAGCTTTGCTTTACTTTAGCTTTAGCTTAGCTTTAGCTTAGCTTTAGCTTAGCTTTAGCTTAGCTTTAGCTTAGCTTTAGCTTAGCTTTAGCTTAGCTTTAGCTTAGCTTTAGCTTAGCTTTAGCTTAGCTTTAGCTTAGCTTTAGCTTAGCTTTAGTTTAGCTTTAGCTTAGCTTTAGCTTAGCTTTAGCTTAGCTTTAGCTTAGCTTTAGCTTAGCTTTAGCTTAGCTTTAGCTTAGCTTTAGCTTAGCTTTAGCTTAGCTTTAGCTTAGCTTTAGCTTAGCTTTAGCTTAGCTGTGAAAATATCAAGCTAAAAAATATTGAACTGAACAAAAAAGTACACTGAAGTCGGTTTTTCCACGAGAGATTAGTTCCGTGTCAAATGGAAACCGCGTAAAAGACGACTTCATCAAAAATCGATTATGGGGTTTTTGATCGCATTGGAAAATCTTATAGCGAAATTCGCGTAAAAAATGCGACCCCAGTGTAAACAAAATCATTTCGTTGGAGCAAGTTGCGCGGTAAACATCAAAACTAGAAGAAATAATTAATGTATGTCTTTTCGGTCAGCTGGTAGACGAATTAACGGAGTATGATGATGACTCGGAACAGAAGGTGGTATCAATGTGATGTTTAAATGGTAGAGAGAAGACTGACTTATTCATTTTTTTTTTCAATTCTAGATATTCACTCACTCACATTATCATAAAATCACATATCCGCTCATTATTTTTTTTGTCTAATCTATTCACTAACTGATTCTTTTAATCATTCGCTTATATAACCTTTAACTCTTTCACTTTTTCACTCAATAACATTCTCACTCATGCACTCAGTCACTATCTTACAAATATCGCTCGTTATCTCGGTTACTAACTTCTTCACCCATTAATATATTTTTTCATTTGCTAACTCACTCGCTGAATTATTTATTCATCTACCCTTCTACTATCTTGCATACTCACTACTCGGTAATACTCACTAACTTTCTCACCTATTGATTTATTTGTCTGTTATGTCTTTAATACTTTTTGCCTTTCTCGTATACAAAGTATACGTAAAGGCTATATGTTCGCTCCAAAAACGAACTTTTGATAGGAGTCCCGGAGACCCATAGTGTTATATACCGATCGACTCAGCTCGATGAATTGAGGTGATGTCTGTGTGTGCGTGTGTGTGTATTTGTGTGTGTATGTGTGTGTGTATGTGTGTGCGCAAAATAATCTCACTCATTTTTCAGGCATTTATCCTTATTCGATTTGCTCGCAACAATTTGCATTCGACGCGGAATCTTGTCCCATTGTTTCGTATTGAAAATTGGCCCAATCGGACTATGAGCTTCGGAATTATGGCCAAAATATATTTTTTCATAAGAAAAATTCTCACTCACTTTTAAAGCACTTACTCTAAGCTGATTTACTCACAACAAGTTTCATTCGACGTAGAGTATTGTCCAATTGTTTCGTATTGTAAATTGGCCCAATCGGACTATGGGTTTCGAAGTTATGGCCAAAATTCATTTTTTTACATAAGAAACACGTACAAAATTCTCACTCATTTTTCAGGCACTTATCTTTAACGGATTTTCTCGCAACAAGTTGCATTCGACGCGGAATCTTGTCCCATTGTTTCGTATTGAAAATTGGCCCAATCAAACTATGGACTTCGGAATTATGGCCAAAATATATTTTTTATAAGAAAAAATCTCACTCACTTTTTAGGCACTTACTCTTAGCTCGACGTGGAATCTTGTCCCATTGTTTCGTATTGAAAATTGGCGGAATCGGACTATGGGATTCGGAGTTATGGCCAAAATACATTTTTCAAAATCTCACTCATTTTAGGCACATGTGTACCCCCATCGGATTTGCTCGCAAGAAGTTGCATTCGATGCAAAATCCGGTCCCATTGTTTCCTGTTGGAAATTGGCCGGATCGGACTATAGGCTCAGAAGTTATGGTCAAAATACTTTTTTTTCATCAAAAGTGCGTAGAAATTACTCACTCGGAAGAAACGAGAAAGACACCATCACCGCTAGGTGGATTAATCTGCAATTACAATTAATTGCATATTATTCGGCAACTCGGCCGTACGAAAACCATTTTTTTGTTAAATATCTTGGCTGTGCATATGCACAGCATATGTTTCGAAATGGACAAATTGATATGAAATTTGCGAAAAAGAATCCACGTGTCTTGGAGGGACTCGAACCCTCAACCTCCTACTCTCTAGATAGGCGTGATAACCCCTACACAACAAGACCACTTAAAGGTCACGTTTGCGGAAAAGCCATCAGAATCCGAGTACCAACCTCCACCGCGGTTAGCTCTCTTTTTTGCAAATTGAATATCTTTCGGATGCTTGATTTGTCCAATCTCCACATGTGCTTTACTATTGTATACCCACAGCCAAGCGAGTGCACATTGTTTATTTAAACGAGAGGATCGCACTCCATGCCCCCCAGGAACTGTCTGGGCGGGACGGTATAGAATGCGAATTCAATCGCACTCTGCTGTGCCAAAGGCTTGCTTGGCTAAAGCATTTGATGAGTTTGATTGCCTTAACGTAAGCGGTCGCGTGTACTCAGACGACTAATGACGGTGAAAGACCGACACATGATTACAATTAATTGCATATTATTCGGCAACTCGGCCGTACGAAAACCATTTTTTTGTTAAATATCTTGGCTGTGCATATGCACAGCATATGTTTCGAAATGGACAAATTGATATGAAATTTGCGAAAAAGAATCCACGTGTCTTGGAGGGACTCGAACCCTCAACCTCCTACTCTCTAGATAGGCGTGATAACCCCTACACAACAAGACCACTTAAAGGTCACGTTTGCGGAAAAGCCATCAGAATCCGAGTACCAACCTCCACCATTAATCTGGGTTTTTTTAATAATCATTTGTTTGTTCTCTCGCTTACTCACTGCCCACTCATTCACTCACTTACTCACTTATTCAATTTCTCATTCATCCAATCAGTCACTCACTGCTCTGCCGTAATCTGAAAACGTGACGTATACGCCATTTTCCAAAAATGATTTTAACGTGTAGTATTAATCGAACTCTTGAACAGAAAAATGGAAAACATGCATGTTGTAATTTGGCGCTTACGTCACTTTCTCAGATTACGGCAGTGCTTCACATGCTAACTTCCTCACTAATTGTTGAACTAGTCCTTATACTAGCTCACTCAATCACTCGTTCCCATCTTTCACTCACTTTTTCTCACTCTCAAACTTTCCTCACCAGAGAATATGGGTTCCAAGTTCATCAGAGAATATGGGTTCCAAATTTGGTGGACATCGGTAAATGGGTTCAAAAGTTATGCTAAATTGATCGATAACTAAACAATACTCCTCTCTCACACCCTCCCACCCCTTTTAAAATGACCTACCCACATCCACTAAAATTGTTTCCTTAGGACATACAATATTTGATACAAATTTGGTTCAAATCGGTCATTGAATTCAAGACTTACATCGATTACTGAACAATACTTCGACCCCCATTCCCTCCCTTTTTCAAAGAGCATCCCTAATACACTATCGTCGTCTACTTAATATGAATAATGTGTGTTCCAAATTTGGTTGAAAACGGCCAATGGGTTCAGAAGATACGCTGAATTGGCCAATAACTAAGCAATACACCTCCCCCCACACCCTCCCCTTTTCCAAACAGCATCTCTAATTCCCCTATCGTCGTCCCTTTAAGATAAAGAATGTGTGTTCCAAATTTGGTTGAAATCGGCCGAGGGGTTCAAAAGGTACACTGAGTTGATCAATAGCTTAGCAATACCCCTCCCCCCATACCCTCCCCCTTTTCCAAAGAGCATCCCAGAATGAAAGAAAGCAATGAAAACTTGCATTCTAATGTGATAAACCGCGAAGAAATTCTCTGCTGGTCACCTTTATTCAAAGGAGGGGAGGCCAACGAAGAGAATCCTCTTTGCAACATTCGCTCTTTAGAACAAAATATTTTATACCTGTGAATCTTTTTCAAATAAAATATGTACTTGTAAGGACATTTTATTCTACAGATTTCATCGCCGTAGCAGACTTTTAGTTTATAGTACCTTTTTTGCAGTAGCGGACTTGACATGAGAAAATGATTTTTCGCCAGAGCATCTTTTCGGTTCAGTTGCCAAAATATATTCTGTTTTCACAAATGATCATGTGGCAACCGATTCTGTAATTATGATCTTATGTTTTCCATGCACGAGGTTTAATGTTCACTATAACTTGTCGTAGCAAATAACGAATGAGTTGTGAGAAAAACTCTATTGGCATTCTGAGCAACATCCGCTCGAGATTCTGAGCAAAATTCGTTTGAGATTCTAAACAGAATCCGTCTGGAATTTTGCACAAAATCCGTTCGGAATTCTAAAAACAGACTGTTTGAATTTCTGAAAAGAATTCGTTTGGGAATCTGAACAGAATCCGATCAGAATTTTAAACGGAATCCGTTTAGATTTCTGAAGAGATTCCATTCGCGATTCTGAACGGGCTAAAAAGAATCTGATTGCGATCCTTTAAAAAAATCTAATTGTATTCTGAACAGAATCTATTGTTGATAGACAACGTCTTTTCTGGAGGTAATAATCCACCGAATTCTTATCACGGAGCAGCATATGACAACATTATTTTTATCTGTGTCATATACTCAATTAGGAATATATTATATTCAGTGTGTCCCAATTCCTATCCCTTGTATCGATCTGTTAAAGATGACAGCTGTCATCCTTCTGATAGTGAGTACATAAGAGGAAATTGTATATAACCACAAGAGGTTTGCTGTTGTATAAAAGTAATAAAGATGCTCTCTTCTATTTCAACTGTTAACCGGATCAGTTCGTTTTTTATTGACTTAACAGTGGCGACGAGGATGGGATATATCTTCTCTAGTAACGACATTGCGGAGGGTAAGAAAAAAGATATTTTTCTTAGTTTGTGTGGGATAATGGTGTTCCAAGAATTGAAACGTCTTTATCCTGCAACGGACCTTAGAACTGTTTCTTATGCGGACATTAAAAAAAAATTAAAAGAGAGATACGATAAAGTAGAATCGGCCATAGTGATGCGTTACAAGTTTAGATGTAGAGTTCAAGGGCCAAATGAGACGAACGAAAATTTTCTATTAGACGTGAAATTACTAGCTGAGACATGTGATTTCGGTAAGTTTAGGGATTCAACAATTAGGGATCAATTGGTTTATGGTGTGCATGACAAGGATTTGCAGCAAAAGCTTTTAGGCGAAGAGAATCTTACGTTAAAAGTGGCAGAACGTATTTTGAAAACAAAAGAAGTAACAACAAGTAGTTCGCAAGCGATTAACAGAAACCGTGGAGTGAATTCGGTAAAGCACAGATTGGGTTGGAAGCACACAAGGGAAGAAAGAAAGGGTTATGGCGATAAGGATTTCGAAAGAAGGGGCAGAGAAAGGTATCGAAATGAGGATAGACGCACCCAATATCAGAATGGCGGATATCGTTCTAGATCAAGATCATAGACAAAAGGACGGTATGCAAATTTTATCTGCCATTTTTGTAACGCTAGAGGACATATTCAAAAAAGTTGTTACAAATACCTCAACCAGCAAAAACATCCGGTTAAATTTGTAGGAGACACAGCAAGTCTGGAGGATCCGCATGAATATTTTAAAAGATTGAGAATGGACAACGATAGCGACGTGGATTCAGGTGATTACTACCCTTGCATGATGATAAAATCGATTAGTAGAGTTAGTGAACCTTGTCTATTGGAAGTTTATGTAGAAGGTAGACCACTAAGAATGGAGGTTGACAGCGGTTCCTCTGTGTCAGTGTTGAGCAAAGCCGATTATTTAAGAAATTTCAACAATATCTATGTACGAAATAATTAGAAAAAGCTAGTGGTTGTGAATGGGTCAAATTTGAAAGTGTATGGGTCGATAATGGTCGATGTTGTACTGAATTCGGAAAGCGCGAAACTAGAACTCATAGTGATTAACACATAACATAAGTTTATACCGTTGATTGGACGAGATTGGTTGGACGTATTTTGTAGAGATTGGAGAAGAATGTTTTCTCGGACCTTATTAATTAATAAGGTAACATATGGAAATAATTTTGACAAAATAGTTGATGGCTTGAGAACAAAATATGACGTTGTTTTTAACAAAGATTTTACCAGGCCAATTAACGGCTATGAAGCAGATTTGGTGCTCAGAGAACATAATCCGATATTTAAAAAGGCATACAATGTACCGTACAGGTTGAGGGATAAAGTATTAGACCTATTACAAGAACTGGAAAATGACGGAATAATAACGCATATTAAGACAAGTTTATGGGCTTCTCCTGTGGTAATTGTACCTAAAAAAGACAATGAAATTAGGTTTGTTATAGATTGTAAGGTATCATTGAACAAAGTACTGATACCGAACACATATCCTCTGCCTACAGCACAAGACGTGTTTGCCTCTTTAGCTGGTTGTAGTGTTTTTTGTGCTTTGGATTTGACTACGGCATACACACAGTTGGAGCTTTCAAACAAATCCAAAAAGTTTGTCGTTATTAATACGATTAAGGGTTTGTTTACGTACAATAGGCTCCCCCACGGGGCATCATCAAGCGCCGCAATTTTCCAACAGATCATGGAAGACATTTTGAAAGGAATTGATTTTGTGTTTATTTACTTGGATGATGTGTTAATTGCAGGGAGAACTCCAGAAGAATGTTTGAGTAAACTCGAAGAGGTTTTAAACCGGCTATCAAAGGCCAATAGGGTAATTGATCCGATAGTCGTGGGTGTTCCTATAGTTGCGGTAGTGTAGTTTTTATCAAATATACGCAAAGAACGCAGCAACCCACATTGTCTATCAATTAGTTGACCTGTCATTACGTGAAAGAGATGAAAACTGTTTTGGATTTACTAAAAAATCGGTAAAATATCACTGAAATACTGATAAGAAAATTATTTTGAGCTTTTTAGTGGAATGTTTTCACTTGTCATAAGACGAGTTTATACAGTCCCATTGAATTCCACCACTTGCTTCCACCACGTTTTTGCTCAGAAGCATGATTTGGAGGAAGTAAACGGATGTTTATTATTTCAAGAACGAGTGGTGGTACCAGCTAGTCTCCAGAGGAAAGTTTTGAATCTTTTACATTCTAATCATAACGGCATAATTAAAATGAAACAAATGGCCAGGAAGACTGTTTATTGGTTTGGGATCAACCGAGATGTAGAAGATTTCGTTAACCACTGTGAGATTTGTTTGAAGATGACTAATATTCCAGGAGCTAAAGAAACAAATAAATGGATACCTACATCGAGACCATTTAGCAGGATCCATGCTGATTTTTTTTATTTTAAAGGACACACCTTGTTATTAATTGTGGACAGTTATTCCAAGTGGTTGGAAGTTGAAATAATGGATTCAGGTACAAGTGCAGATAGAGTTTTGAGGAAATTAGCTGACATTTTCGCTAGATATGGATTACCTGATATGGTGGTGACCGATAATGGGCCACCTTTCAACTCCAGTGTTTTCATTTCATATTTGGAGAAGCAAGGTATAAGGGTCCTTAAAAGTCCGCCCTATCACCCTCAGAGTAATGGGCAGGCGGAGAGACTGGTGGGAGTTACAAAAAACTATTATTAGACTTGTTGAATCCACATAAGTCATTTAAAAATCAACTGGAATATTCAACAGTTCAAAATGCTGTAGGAAAAAATTTTGGTGAACTTCAGACAGACCCATTTGAAAAGTTAGTACCAGGCGACAAGGTTTACTATAGGAATCCGAACATTTCTGAAACGCAAAGATGGGTGTAGGCTAAGTTTACTAAAAGAGTTTCCACAAATGTTTTACAGATTGCCATCGGAGCCCATCTCCTAACGGCCCACAGGGGGCAGATAAAGCTAGTCAAAACCAATGAACGAAGGCGAAATGTTTCGTTTCATGTGGGAGGAAATGAGACAACAGTACGGACACACAAGCGAAAATTTGTCGATTCTGAGGATGATGAACCGTTCCACGGGTTTGACGTCGAGGCTCCACCAGCTAGACTGGCCCAAAATGCATGAAATCCTGGATTTCAAACCTTGCATCCTTAAATGACAGTTTGGGGGTCCCAGAAGCTCCCCTGAAAATTTCAGCTCATTCGGTCCAGTGGTTGGCGTGCGCAAATGGCTCAAAGTTTGTATGGGAAAAGTGATCCAAATGTATGAGGAAACGCAACCGTTTCAGTTTTTTTCTTCTAGGTGGCGCTGTAGTCGACGGATTCCTGTTGTGGACAAAATGTAGAACCTTTTTTATATAAGCAAGCGACTGGTGAAGACCGGATGTAAATCCCTTTGAAATTGGCCAAGTTATAAGCATCCAAAGTCGAGGGTGTCGAGCGTGTCCCCCAGGGGTGTTTAAAATGAGAGCAACGTATCACCGACCATTGCGGCGGCGATGCAGGCGTATTCGGTGCCGTGCGAAATTAAATGCATGATTATCGCGCAATCTCGCGAATTTTTATCCGATTCGTAAATACTTTCCGTACTCTGTACAGCAGTGTAGCTAGAGAAGGAGTGGTGAATAAGGGGGGGCAAGGGGGGGATCTTTTTTTTTAATAGAAAAACTCATCCGGGATATTGTTCGATGTTTAATCTCGCAATTTTCAGGCGTCGTTTTATCTTCGAGCTAACACGCTAAAAAAATTTACTCAAAATTGACATAAATTGAAGAACTCAAAATTTGGTCAAGTTTGGTTTATGCTATAGTTTAGAGTTCAATTTTCGAAGCGTGAATGTAAATACACGAAATAAATTAAGTACTTCTTCTATTTATTTTGTTAGCCTCAAATAAAAATAAACAGCCATCCAGTTCCATTATTATTGATATGATCCCTCAAAATTACCTTATATTTGGTAGGATCGTTCCTTATAGAACAATATTGGACCCATTTTATTATTTCCCCTTTATGGTGACCAATTTCAATAAAGGGTATTCAGTAAAATCGATCATTTCAGGAATTTTAATTTTTCATAAAATTGTAACTCCCAAATCATTAGGCCTATTTGTTGTATTAACAAATCAACTTTATTTCTACAGGTATACCTCGATATAGCGTAACTAATTTTTCACTCTTCAAATCGTTGTATCTCCAAAACCACTGGTCCTGCAAGAAAAATGTGCTTCTTGCTTTTGTGAAGTGATATTTGATCGTGCAGGTGGAATACATAAAATGGATTCAAAATCTAAGGAAGAATTAAGTATGGAACTTGTTGTCCCAATTGAAAGTTTTAAAGGTGTGAAGTTGCCTTCAAACGGTGATGTGCTTGGTCGGATGCGTTTTATAATGAAAAATCAACACTTGAGTATAAAACCAGCTGCTAAAAATGTAGTAACTGAACTTCAAATTGTTTGGGAGAAATATAGAATTCCTCTAATGCAACACTACAATGCTGTTGTTAAGCTCCTTGAATTATTTAACAAAATGCGAGCAATTATCAAAAAATCTTCTCACGCGGGAGATAAACAGAAAGAGCAAGAGTCTAGTTTCATTAATAATTTGGATCGATTGTTTGAAATTGCTCGACAAAATGCATTAAATTTGATTAAAAACGATAAGGATAAACAGTTCGTAATTCTGCAAAGAGGAGTTGGAAGGCCTGGATCTGCCTTTGCAAGAGTTAAAAAAGGCAAAATCGAAGAAGAACCAACAACGGAACCAGAGCCTTCCTTGGAATCTCAATCAGCTACCAGCGTTTTCACTATTGATGGAGGAGGTAAGAATATAATTAAATAAGATGGTAACTTCTACTATATGTCATGCTTCCAGATGAGAAACCCTCCACTAGTAGAGCGTTTTCCGAGCGAAGTAAATCAAAAATAATGACTCCTATACTATACTAAAAACTTCAGCTCGTTGGCTTCAGTGGTAAGTCACCCCCTCCCTCTCTAGCTACACTACTGTACAGAGCACGGAAAGTATTTACCAATTGGATAAAAATTCGCGAGATTGCGTGATAATCATGCATTTAATTTCGCACGGCACCGAATACGCCTGCATCGCCGCCGCAATGGTCGGTGGTACGTTGCTCTCATTTTAAACACCCCTGGGGGACACGCTCGACACCCTCGACTTTGGATGCTTATAACTTGGCCAATTTCAAAGGGATTTACATCCTGTCTTCACCAGTCGTTTCCTTATATAAAAACCCAGATTAATCCACCTAGCGGTGATAGTGCCTTTCTCGTTTCTTGTGAGTGAGTAATTTCTTCGCACTTTTGGTATGAAAAAAAGTATTTTGGCCATAACTTCTGAGCCCATAGTCCGATCCGGCCAATTTTTAATAGGAAACAATGGGACATGATTCTGCGTCGAATGTTGCGAGTAAATCGGCCGAAAGTAAGTGCCTAAATAAAGAAAAAGAATTTTTCTTGTAAAAACTAGCCATAACTCCGAAGCCCATAGTCCGACTGGGCCGGTTTTCGATACGAAACAATGGGACAAGATTCCGCGTCGAATGCAACTTGTTGCGAGCAAATCGGTTGAGGATAAATGCTTAAGAAATGAAATGGTTAAGGATAAGTGCCTGAAAAATCAGTGAGATTATTTTGCGCACACACATACACACAGACATCACTTTAATTCGTCGAGCTGAGTCGATCGGTATATAACACTAAGGCTCTACGGGCTTCCTATAAAAAGTTCGTTTTTGGAGCGAACATATAGCCTTTAAGTAGGGGAAGGTGGGTAGACTTGATCCCCGGGGAGACTTGATCACCCCCTGTTTTATCGAGAACTAAAGTAGTTTTGTTCTAGCGTATTTTTTAATATGATCTATAGACAAATGACCTTTATGTGGTGAGTTATTTTTTGGGTTGACAACCTTATTTATTCTGCAGGGCGGTTTGTATGTTTTGACCTTCCTAAAGATTTTTTTATAGGCCACGCAAAATTTGAACAACTTTTCATAACAATGACCAAATGCTTTCGTTTTTTTTCACAGCACAAAGCCATAAATATGCTTAATGATTTGTACTGGTGGAAATTTGGATATTTGGATTTGAAGTTATTGCCTCAATATGGGGACATTTGATTAGTCACCATTAGTCACCCATACAAAAATTTGGCGAAAAAATTCAAAAAAATATAAATCTGTTCTCTGGCTTCTGATTTTTTTGTAGATTTGACAGATATGATGAAGGGTTGGATATCATAGAAAGAGGATCAAGTCTCCCCAAATTTTAAAATAACTTGTGCTGTCGAATTCAATAACAAAAATGTTTCATGTATACGCACAGCAATTCGAAAGTTGCGCCTGTTTTGAAGGAAAAATATTTAAAAAATCTTAGGGCACCTTTCTAATTTTAACAAAGCAAGCTCTTGAAGAGGGATCAATTTCCCCCGAATATTTTAAAAGGAGACTTTTGACAGCACTCTAAAAAATCGATTATGTATCAATAACAACAATATTTTAAGGACTGTCGTACATCAGTAAGGTTAAATACTATATTTCTTAGAGAGTCAGTGTGGAAATCGTGTATGTTTATTTATTTTTGGCTGCGATACATCGGAAATCAGAAAAGGGGATCAAGTCTACCCAGTCTCCCCTATACTTTGTATACAAGAAAGGCTAAAAGAATTTTTGGTCATAACTTTTAAGCCCATAGTACGATCGGGTTTTCAATAGGAAACAATGGGACCAGGGTTCGTAATGCTCACTCAATCTCAGGAGCACAGGATGCTCCCTCACGAAAATTTTCGGGGAGAAATCGCTTTTCGGGAAAGAAAAACAGCCTGGAGAGTGATAATTATTTTTCGCTCACTTCGATTGGCGCCAAACGTTGGTTTGCTCTTTTTCTTTCATATTCGAGTCTTTTCGTGGCATCATCAATGCTAGTGGTAGTAGCTTATGTGGAACAAATAACTTATTGATGTCATACAGATAGCGTGGTGGTGTGGCTAGAGTGACCGCATCCCTACGGCTATTATTGTTACTATTCTGGGTTCGAATCCCGGCGCGGCCATACAATTTTGTAATTGTTCTGCGATAATTCTCGCGAAAAGTGAGTGAGAGGTAAAAGTGATGAAACGAAAAAGGATTTTCATCTAATAGGCAAGATTTTCGTTTATCTTCCAAGGCTAATTCTAGAGGAAAGATTGATGAGTGAAAGATGATCCTCAACATAAACATAGAAAAAAGATTCTCCCTTGGCCCGAAAAACGCTTGCTTTGTTCTCATTGAAACGAAAAGTCGAAACCCTGAATGGGACAGCGAGCAAATCGGTTGAGGATAAGTGCCCAAAAAGTGAGCTAGACTTTTTAATGTGATTTTTTATGAAAAAAAGGATTTTGGCCATAACTTCTAAGCCCATAGTCCGATCGGGTCAGTTTTCAATAGGAAACAATGGGACAGGATTCTGCGTCGAATGCAACTTGTTGCGATCAAATCGGTTGAGGATAAGTGCCCAAAAAGTGAGCTAGACTTTTTAATGTGCTTTTTTATGAAAAAAAGTATTTTGGCCATAACTTCTAAGCCCATAGTCCGATCAGGTCAGTTTTCAATAGGAAACAATGGGACAGGATTCTGCGTCGAATGCAACTTGTTGAGAGCACATCGGTTGAGGATAAGTTCCCAAAAAGTGAGCTAGACTTTTTGCGCACACACACACATACACACACACATACACACACACATACACACACACATACACAGACACAGACATCACTTCAATTCGTCGAGCTGAGTCGATCGGTATATAACACTATGGGTCTCCGGGCCTCCTATAAAAAGTTCGTTTTTGGAGCGAACATATAGCCTTTACGTATACTTTGTATACGAGAAAGGCAAAAAGTATTTTGGCCATAACTTCCAAGCCCATAGTCCGATCGGGTCAATTTTCAATTGGAAACAATGGGATAGGATTCTGCGTCGAATGAAACTTGTTGAGAGCAAATCGGTTGAGGATAAGTGCCCAAAAAGTGAGCTAGACTTTTTAATGTGCTTTTATATGAAAAAAAAGTATTTTGGCCATAACTTCCAAGCCCATAGTCCGATCGGGTCAATTTTCAATAGGAAACAATGGGATAGGATTCTGCGTCGAATGAAACTTGTTGAGAGCAAATCGGTTGAGGATAAGTGCCTAAAAAGTGAGCTAAACTTTTTGCGCACACACACACATACACACACATACACACACACATACACACACACATACACACACACACACATACACACACACATACACACACACAGACATCACTCCAATTCGTCGAGCTGAATCGATTGGTATATAACACTATGGGTCTCCGGTCCTCGGATCAAAAGTTTGTTTTTGGAGCGAACATATAGCCTTTACGTATACTTTGTATACGAGAAAGGCAAAAAGGTTCTACATTTTGTCCACAACAGGAATCCGTCGACTACAGCGCCACCTAGAAGCAAAAAACTGAGACGGTTGCGTTTCCTCATACATTTGGATCACTTTTCCCATACAAACTTTGAGCCATTTGCGCACGCCAACCACTGGACCGAATGAGCTGAAATTTTCAGGGGAGCTTCTGGGACCCCCAAACTGTCATTTAAGGGTGCAAGGTTTGAAATTCCATACTTTTCACTTTTTCCATATAAGCTTGGGCCACTCTACAGTCCACCACCCGCCAGAAATGAACTACACCCGGGAGCGTTGCAGGAATGTGTTGAAGTTTTTCCATCAGGAAGTTCGAAGGCGCCATTTTTGTTGAGGCGTTCGAATAGAAAGAAACAGAAATCTAGCCATAATGAAATTTTGTACTACTAAGTAGTTTCGAGTAAAAAAGGCAGGGCTGACAATAGTCATTCTCGTCGTAAGAAGAAAGCGAAAAAAAAAAGTCTTCGTCATAACATTGCATGACGCAACACCTATTCGTTTTCTTCGCGCCGCATGCGTACCACGACGATAGTCGCGCTGCCAAAAGTTATGACGATTTCTTCACACAATTAATGGCACGTCATTATAGACGGACTGGTTAAAAACATAATAGCGTCTCAAATAAACAAATAGTAGGAACTTTGGTAACATAAATGTATCGATAACATTCATAACGCTTTTATACGTTGTTTCAAATTCATTATTCATTAGGATTAGTAAAAATCTTCGCATTGCAGCTGCCGCTTGAAGAATAACGGTATGAAGTCTTCGTTCTTTGATGTCGTCATGACGATTTGGTTACACGACGAAAGCTAACGTCGTGCGCGTCATTGACGATGTGTAGAGTAGCAATGAAGACACTGCAACTCGTCGCTACTGTGGCATTTCGTACTATGACGATGACTATTGTCAGCCCTGAAAAAAGGTATTGAGTTCAGCTACTAAATGCAATCGATAATTATAGGTATAAAATACAACATGATCTAAATATATACGAATACAGTCGTTTGTTTATATTATCAAATCGATGTTATTAGATAGTGATATAAGTAAGAACTAAATAAGGGAGGAGTTGTCATATACTCAATTAGGAAACCTGGACCGCTGGAAAATACTTGAAGACTATACGCTTAGAAAGTGAGATAGTATGATTATTGCACCTGGAAATAAATTGCATTTTATAGAAATATATATCTCAAAATGTTTTACCGTTTTCGAGAACTCGATTTTAAAATGTCTTTTACAATATATGGAAGATTACAATATATGGAGGCAAAACATTCTTTTGCATTTAAACAATAAAGAATGATCCATAGAAAAATGAAAAACGATTAATAAATAACAATTGATTGTTTCGTAAAACGCTACCACAAATCCATAGAGTAGTTCGGGAACCCCCGTAATAATAATTTCAAGATCCATAACTTAGGTAAAATTTTGCAATTAATTGGAAAATATGTACTGTTAAATATGATCAAGAAAAGCAATATAATTTCCGCTATTTAGCCATAAACGTATGGCAAATGATCCATAATTCTTTGGAAAATGATCCATGAAAAAACTAAATTTCAATCCATAAAACTTCAAATTTGTGCAATTTTTATTTATTTGTTCCATAAATTTTGTTTATATGATCCATTATATAGGTGATATGATCCATAAATTTGGTAATATGATCCATAGGTTTATGGAACATTTATGGATCATTTGTCATACGTTCATGGTAAAGTAGCAAGAAAGATGTTGTTTTTCTTGATCAGTTCATATTTACCAAATAACTGCTAAATTCTAGTGCATCTTAAAATTACTCTTTATGGACACTTCTGAATTATATTATGGATTTATGATAGAGTTTTCTGGATCGTTCAGATGTTATTTACGGATCATTTTTCATTTTTTTTATTGATCGTTTTTGTACATTTAAGGGTACAAAGTAAAGGGTGCCATATATGAATGTGTATATAGCGGTTATGTACTGAAATATTTCCAAATACCGCTGAATAACGAAATGCCAAACCAATGAAATTATGAGTTATTCATCTTTTTTATTCAACACTAACACGATCAACACGATATAGTTGGAAAAGCCCCTGAATGAGTATAAAAAATAGGCTTGAAAAACATATAATTTGAAAACATATAATGTCCGATTTTCGACGAAACGTCGCAAGTAGCTACATTTGTTTAGACATTGGAAGATTTTCTTTTCAGTCTCAACATCTCAAGTAATCCTCAAACAACTCAGACTTTCCGTTTTTACGGAAAGCCTTGAAGGCAGCAGATTTCTCAGAATATAACTTAGTACATTCATCATCCTAACCAGGAGTTGCAGTTCTTTAAGTGGTGTACTATTCTTTTAAAAATTTCCAAGTTTTATATTTTTTAAGTCTACAATAACTTAGCGATCGGTTTTAGTACAAATATCCCCACAAATGTAATAATAAATGTAGTATATTTATAGTTCGTATACAAAAATATACATACATACAATGTACAAAGCATCTCTATCGAAAATCGCATTATTCTGAACGAGCATCTTTGAACATTGGTCCATCCTGATCTCACCTTGCCATACCGACTTAACTTTAACGACGACAACAACAACAACACCCATGGCAAAATCTCATCATCAACGACGACAAATTGAATGGCAATTTCCAGGATTGCCTCTGTTTTGCTCAGTGCTCCACTTCAAATCGTTCGGTGCCGTTGACTGATACGGCTTCTTCCGCTTGGCACCGAAAGACGCTACCTCTCAAGCGTTCTCCCCGCGCCCATGCCGCTTTGGGTGTTTGCCACGCTGAAAGGGTAGAGGAATACGTCCTTTGTCTACGCACAAAGCCACTCCTTTGTACAGCAATACTGGCTGGGCTTCCCCCGATGTGCTGCAGAGCGGTAAATCCACTCCAATAAATATTTATTTAATACACGTTTATAAAGGATTATATGTTTTTATAAGCAAGATTAATGACCTCTTTAAGGAACCATCCCTACCGAATACTGCCGCCGTCGCCTGTGGATGCTTTATTTATTGTTTCGACATGCCAAAGTGGATGGACGACGACGGTTGAAATGGCACAAGTTCCTTCATTCTGAGATCACTTTACGCAGTTTTAAAGACTCATGAACATCCATCCGATCCCCAAGAAGGGAACGGTATGCACAATGGGACACATCAATAAAAAAAAATAGAACAATAAAGTGATACATGTATTCGCCTCACCTCACGCCTGCTAAAATAAATTAAAGCAATACCTTTGTTAACCAAAAAACGCGTATCTGCTGAATTCCGAAATCAGCCTAAATCTTGTCCGGGGAATATGCCCCAGTGTTCCATCTGTGGGTGAGTTGGTGGCCCCACCGGTATTACCGCAGTCAGCTCCGAAGAGGCACTTGACGCCGAGAAAGGATATTGTTTTCACTTCGGTGTGCCGGTACCGGTCCCTGGATGCTGTGGTGGCAAATGTGGAAGGACGACCGGTGCGGTGATGCGAAGTAACGATGAGCAATGAGATTTCGACGACTTTCGTGAAGTGACACCATTTGGCATCGCATTTCACCACACAAACGGCAGCAGCGTGCCGGCGTGGTGGTGATGAGTGGGGATCCTTAACCTACCTGATGATTGCGCGCACCGACACAACTCGTTGAATGAGGATACAAAGGATGAAACCGAGAGAGAAAAAAGGAAGAAAAAGTTGCCGGCAGAGTCGAATTTCGCGCTGATTGGAAGAAATTGTTTCGTCAGAAATGAGTAACACTGTGGTGGTGGCTCGGTGAAATTTGATTCCGATGGTGGTAGTTCGTGGAGAGATAAGTGGGTGGTGATGATTGCTTGTTTTGATTTTCACCAATGCGTCTCCTTCCATTGATTTGATGGGCAACGACGATTAAAGGCGAACGATTCATTTATTATTTAGAAGTGAAAAGCCAACCTGATGTTAAAGTTCACCACATAAATAAAGAGTTTGATTAAATATTTTTTTAAACAAACGTTTAAGAAGATAAAGAGAAAAATAGTAATGGACTGAAAGAAGATTTTTTATATGAACGAAAAAATCAACATCACCGCTAGGTAGATTGAAGTTTTAATATAAAGTTTGATACGTATAATTTCATACATCTTGTTCCCATGGTTGTTAATTTTCAGCAAGCAAAATTCGAGCCTAAAAATATTCTGAATCTGAAATTAACATCTGTTTTGTTTATTTCTTTCCCTTTTCAGGTAAGCAATGTGATAAACTAAGTCCCAAAAGAAGTGATATTAAAGCAAAGCTGTAATGTAAGTGCAATGAGGTAGTGATATTTCATAAAAATATGTTTTAGATATGGAAGTACAGAAGAATTTCCACAAATTCTGCATGAATTCAGTAATAATGAGTAAATTTATTCGTGAAAATTAAAAAGAACTCTTCCTGTAATCCACCTCCTCATCATTCTTCTTAGTCTTCTTCTTCTTTCCCTTCTTATTCACTGCATTCCAACTGGAACTTGGCCTGCTTTTCAACTTAATAGTATTGTATAAGCATTTCCACAGTTATTAATTGGAAGATTTTCTATGCACTAATTGCAATATTATGTATGTTGTGTAGATTCGTGAATAAAACTGACGATCAATTGTTAGTTCCGTTCGGTGCTAACAATTCACAGAAAGGAAGAAAATGTTTTGTTCTAAGAATAGTTTGACAGTTTGACATTAGTTTGACACTCATAGTAAAGTAATTTTACTACAATGTTACGCAAGGAGGATCTGCTTACTCTGATTCTGAACGATGCTCAATTGCTTATTTGCGCCAGATACACCCGATTATTTTTTAACACGGATTATTTTCACATGGATTTTTTTACACGGATTCTCGAAATAACACGGATTATTTTTACACGGAACGCATCCCCCATATTTTTTGATGCAAAGCACAATGTAGGCAAAACTTACCAACGATGATATATATACATATGCACACTGCACAGCCAAGATATTTAACAAAAAAAATGTATATATATATATATATATATATATATATATATATATATATATATATATATATATATATATATATATATATATATATATATATATATATATAAAATAGGTGGTTGCGAACCTAGCGAAAATCCAAAATAAATCCAACGTAGCGGCTACATTAATGTATCCGTCGAAAGCTTTCGAATGAACAAAAATTTAGACATTTTTGAGAACCTGGTGGAAATAGTAGCCCGGTCTCAGCGAGAATTACTCACCTATCGATATTAAATGCAAGATAAGTATTGCAATCAACATTATAGAAATTATGAAAAAGTTTGAAAAGTTATGTACACCAAGCTGTTTCCAGCGTTCTCATAGCATGTTTATATATTGCATTTGATCATATCTGTTGTTGTATATATGGAAATGGTGCTAAAGAAGGCAGGGTACGTAATTGGAGCAAACGAAATAATTGCTCATACTGAAAGTCATTTCAAGTCCTTACAAATTACTATATTGTCTATAGCACATGATTTTTTGTCTGGTGACCAGAATTGATTTTATTCTCTCCGCGTGTCTCTGTATAATAACAGCAGAGTAAATAAATTAGTGCAAGCACAGATAACAGATGGCTTCACCCCAGTACCCCGAATGTCATTACCCCGAAGGCCACTACCCCGACTGGGACAGTACCCCGAAAACCATTACCTCGGATGGGACACTACCCCGAAATCCATTACCTTGAAAGACCAGTACCACTAAAACATTTCAAATGTGAAGCTTTCCAGCATCATCTTTCAAACTCACAGATATTGATGAATCCAAAACGACAATCTTTGCAAAGAATAAAAAAGAGTTAAAGTTACTTGGAAAAACGCATTGAAGATTTAACCAACTGTTTAATCAACAATGTTGATTTTTTATCTAATTAACTTAAATTATCATTCCACCCCATTATTACCAGGAAAACTACTATTCTACGAAATATAGTAAGGGGGTGATAATGTCTCTTTCAATAGGACGTGTTTGCAGAGGAGATAATGCTTTCTTCAAATGAACGCGTTTGCCCGGTATAAGGCGATCAGAGGGGATAATGCCTTCTTTAAATTAATCCTTTTTCCCTGTACAAGATACAAAGATGAGATAATGACTTTTTAAATGAACGCGTTTTCCAGGTACAATGCACACAGAGGAAATCTCGCTTAACTTTTCAAAAGGACCTAAGTAACATTTTTTTCATGAATTAATTTGAATAGCGCAATCAACAGAACAACATGAAAGCTTTTGATTGCAGCACTCAAATTAATTCATGAAAAAAATGTTACTTAGGTCCTTTTGAAAAGTTAAGCGAGAAATAATGCCTTCTTTATGCCTTCGCGTTGTATGAGGCGAACGGAAGAGAGGATGACTTCTACAAATCAACGCTTCTTCTCTTCTCTCACCTACACACAATATATTACTCACTCACTACCTCTACCTCACTACCTCTTCCTCACTAACTATTACTCACTCACCTACTCTTACTCACCCGCTCTTACTCACTCACTTACTCTCAATCTCTCAATCACTCCCACTAACTCACTTACTCTTAATCAGAATTGCAATAAATTGTGGTTGACATAAGACTAGAGTAAAGCGCTTTTTTCTATATCTGGCAACCAAATGAAAGAATCGTGGGTTCATTGAAAGGATGTTGTGCTTTGTTTTAAAATTAAAATTTCTAAATTATTTTAATAGATATTTGCAGAGAACAATAACTGGACGATAAATTAATCACATTCCTTGAATCCAACGAGTTGAAAGCGGTAATAAACACAATAATAAAGCAGTTATTGCAAACTTTCATGTCCTGTCACGGAATAAAAATTAATGATTTTTTTTTTGGCGGCGTGCTTTTCATTCTTCGCGTTTCTATTGAGAATGAGAGGGGCAGATATGTAAACATCGCGTGACATCTCTTATTGAAATTGAGAAATAGCAGCCGTGCGTCTCGCAAAAGGGCGCCGACTACAAAAAGTTGGCCGAGGAAGTCCTAGGCGAAATGGTCAAGGTGAGGGCACTCACGACGGAGGTGAATCTAAGGGTTAAAGACCCCAACGAGATCACCGAAGTCGAAGAGCTCGTCACGGCACTGCAGCGACAGTGTGAAGTGGAGACGCACACCGCAGCCGTTCGGCTACGGAAAGGTACGGCATGGATGCAGGTAGCATTAGTTCGACTATCTGCAGCGGACGCCTCCAAGGTAGTCAAGTTAAGGGGCGTCAAGGTCGGATGTTCGGTGTGCCCTGTGGGCATATACGAGCAACCCGAAGTTTGCTTCAAGTGTCTGGAACCGGGGCACAAACAATGGGACTGCATAGGCCCTAAAAGAAGCAAGCTCTGTCGACGCTGCGGATTGGAGGGACAAAAGGCACAATGCTGCACGAACCCTCTCAATTGTTTGATTTGTTCCAGCAAAGCTGCGAACAGCAAGCACCCCATGGGGGGTTCGAAATGCCCGGCGTTTAAGCGTGCTGCAAAATTACAGTGCAGGTAACGTAGCTAAACTTGAACCACTGTGATGCAGCCCAGCAACTGCTGTGCCAGACAGTTGCTGAATGGGGGACGGATATCACCATCATAGCGGATCCTTACCGAGTACCCGCCAGGACAGGTAAGCGCTCCGCCGAGAGCACAATACTCTCGGTCTGAGCGCCGAGCAGCTGGTAACAATACTCTCGCGTGCATGCGATGCCACCATGCCTAGGAAAGTCCACCCTAGGAATGGAAGGCCACCGGCTTACTGGTGGACTCAAGCTATTGCGAACCTCCGCCACGCCTGCCTACGGGCACGGAGGCGGATGCAGCGAGCACGCACAGAAGAGGAGCGTGTTGAACGACGGGTGGCGTTCGTGGCTGCTAGAGCCGCTCTGAAGACTGAGATTAGATCGAGCAAAAAAGCCTGTTTCGAAGGCCTGTCAAAGTGCTAACGCGAATCCATGGTCTGACGCCTATAGGGTCGTAATGGCCAAGACACGTGGGGCGATGGCCCCTACAGATCGGTGCATTCAATAGTGCCAGTTGGACAGCTATTGCAGATGCGCTCCTGCGTCTTGGAATTCCCGAGTACCTATACAAGATTCTCGGAAGCTACTTCCAGAATCGAGTACTGGTATACGACACGGAGGCGGGCGGAAGTGCGTTGACATAACCTCAGGGGCTCCGCAAGGTTCCATACTGGGTCTGGTGATATGGAACGTCATGTACGACGGTGTCTTAAAGTTGAAGTTCCCGGTGGGCGTGGTAATCGTCGGCTTCGCTGACGATATTACGCTGGAGGTCTACGGCGAATCGATCGAAGAGGTGGAGTTGACTGCAGCCCACTCGATCGCAAATGTGGAGAAGTGGATGAGTTCCAGGAAGTTAGAACTGACTCACTACAAGACTGAAGTGGTTGTTGTTAACAATCTAAAGTCGGAGCAACAAGCGGTGATAAGGGCAGGCAATCGCGCGGTCACCTCTGAACGCTCCATAAAACTCTTGGGGGTAATGATCGACGAAAAGCTCACCTTTGGTAGCCACGTCAATTACGCCTGCAAGCGTGCCTCCACAGCTATAGTGGCATTGTCCCGGATGATGTCCAATAGCTCTGAGCTTTATGCCAGCAAGCGAAAGCTCTGTCCATACTGAGGTATGGGGGCCAGCTTGGGGCACGGCCCTGCGTATTAATTGCTACAGAACGAAGTTAGAAAGTACGTATGGGCTCATGTGCCTAAGAGTTGCGAGCGCTTACCGTACCGTGTCGCACGACGCACCTTGCGTCATCACCGGTATGATGCCTATTGACATCGTATCGGTGAAGACATAGAGCGCTTCGAAATGCGCGGCACGAGAGGCATCGGTAGGACTGCCAGGTTGGCCTCAATGGTCAAATGGCAGTGTGCGTGGAACAGTTCCACTAAGGGTAGATGGACACATAGGTTGATACCGGAGATAGGTACGTGGGTCAAGAGACGCCATGAGAAAATCACTTTCCACCTGACCCAGGTCCTTACAGGCCATGGTTGCTTCAGACAGTATCTGCACCGGTTCGGACACTCGGCCTCGCCCGAGCGTCCGGTGTGCGCAGGTTTAAAGGGAACGGCGGAATACGTGTTATTCGTGTGCTCACGTTTTCGCACAATACGCGACCACATGCTTGCCACATGTGGTCTGGACACTACCCCGGACAACCTAGTCCGGAGGATGTGTAAAGATGAAGTTGGCTGGAATGCCGTTTTATCGGCTATCGTCCAAATCGTCTCGGAGCTACACAGAAGGTGGCGCGTGGACTCGAGGAATGGCTAGTTCAGGCGCAAATAAGAGGTGGTCCAAGGGTTCGGAGTCGGCTTCATGGGTCATACCGGTGCCCTGTGGTCGAACTCGATCCTTTTATCGAACAAGTGGCGTCGGTCAACCGGACGGGTTCCGAGCCCGAGGACGGAAAGGGGTCCTCTTCAAGGCTGGAGCAGGCGTAGGCACCGCGTCGGCAAGTCTCTCTGTGTGCTGGCGAATAGGCCCTATCGCAGAGAGGTCAATTTGGGGTGCACGCGGCATCATCATTCTTGATACCAGTCGTGCAGAGGGAAGCAGGCGCGAAGTCGACCCTTCCCACCTTCCGAGGACATAGGGCGTGGTAAGGCCAAAGAAAGCCGGCAATGCGCTGGCACGCTACCATGGTGTTCTTCTAAAAAAGCGAGTCACGACGTTCGATGCTGCAAGGACACGCAGCTAACCTCGAAGGTGTGTTGTGCACTGGCCCTCCTTTGAAGCATTACTTTCTGGTTGTACCGAAGGGACGATGGGCTTGGCGGCAATGGAAACGGTTTAGCGGGTCGGGTATGCAGTCCTGCCTCCCTCGTTTGCTGTTGGAGGTGGCCCCTAACCCCGCACTTCCTGGACAACCCAGGATGTCTGTTGAGCAGATTCCCCCTCCATTGCTTAGGAAGACAAAAAAACTCACTCTTACTCACTCTTACTCATTCGTTCACTCACTTTTACTCACTCACTCTAACTCACTCACTCACTCTTACTCACTCACTCACTCACTCACTCGCTCTTACTCAATTACTCAATAATCACTCTTACCCATTCGCTCGGTTATTCAATTAATCACTCATTCTCTGTTTCTCACTCACCCACTCTAAATCACTCACTCACTCCTACTCACTCGCTCTTACTCACTCTTACTCATTCACTCACTATTACTAATTGCTAACTCACTCTTACTCACACACTCACTCCTAGTCACTCACTCCTATTCACATACTCTCTCTTACTCACTCAATCAGACTAACTCACTCACTCATTCAATCGTAGATTCTAAGAATTGGATCACGATTCATCCGGAAAACTATAGCGACCAAGGAGCAACTTCAACCTTGTTGCCTTTGTAGCCTTGCTGACGTGGACCGCAGTTAACCACATTAGGTGCAGTTGACCTCCTCAATCGTCAAATCTGAAACACATGCAAGTTGACGGCCATTACCGCTTGCGGAAAATTGGATACTTAGTTCTATACTGCGTTGAAACAGTTCCAGGTGAAGGGCAAACTATTGTTGATTTATATGAATTCTGAATAAACTTTTATTAAGTAACATTTTTTCACCGAAATGAAGTATAAACTTGAAATAAGGACTTATTCGGGGTACTGGCTAATTCGAGGTAGTGTCCCATTCGGGGTAATGGCATTCGGGGTAGTGGCCTTCGGGGTAATGGCATTATGGGTAATGGAATTATGTGTAGTGTCATAGAGTCATAACAGATATTTAAGCATGTACAATTTTTTTCGAACTGATATACGTTGACTCACTACCGCCATCTACTCAACTGATTGCGGAAGTACATACCGACGCAACTGATTAGCAACCATCGAATGCAGCCAATACGTTTGACAACTGTACTTAGGCTGCGTTTTACCTTAAAATGATCGTCGCGCTATCTCCAAATGATTGCCAATTAGGGGAACGGTTCGACACTTCATCTCACAGCACCATCCCATCAAAAACAAAGCAATGGAAAGGAATTCGGTTTGTTTATTATTTTTGCGATTTTTTTCAGCAGTGAGCACGCATGTTGACAAAAAGAAGTGACGAATTTGGTGCCGTATTTCTTTGTTTAGCGATGAGATGGATATATGTACAGTGAGATGGAGATCGGAACAGTTCCTCTATATTCGTGCCGTTGAATACATTTGAGTCAACGGGTGCGGATGTTTACACACGTATCGGATGCCAGCCTCAATATCTGTTATCTGTGGTGCAAGATTGAACGTGTTCGTATTATGATGCACAAAAGTCGGGTTTGTCTTTTGTGCGGTTTGTGAGTAAATAAATTAGTGCAGAATTGGACCCGTTTGTATAAGCACGCAGAATAGTCGCGAGTTTTGAGTGTATACTTTGTGCGGTTATGTTGTTATGTTTGTACTTCGGGAAATGCGCAGAACGATCGCGTGATCATTCAAAATAATTTATTCTGCTTTGTGCGGCCGGTAAAATAATTAACTAATATGTGGTCGTATTTTATGCCATACTCCGGTAGATACGTGAGTAATTGAGTAATTGAGTATTTTCAATGTGCTTAATTATATCCCATCCCATGGATCGCATTGTTTACCGAAGTAAATTTAGATATAATAGCTTTTGCATCTAACACAACATCCTATCCCAAGACAATCGTGGAGATGCAGACATATAAGCAATCTCTCTCTGTCGACCGAGCTAACAATCATTTCCTTTCTATATGAACATAAGGACATAGCTGATGCTGTAAGCCCTAACTCTAGGAAATTCTTAGAAGACCTGAAACATGTGGAATGACAAATTTAATTAATTAGTTTAATTTGGGTCCTTGGATTGCTATGATTATGTGCCACATTTAAAAAAATCGAGCTTAAAACAAGTAATAGCATAGCATAGCATATGTGATTGTTCAAATGGTGGGTGGCTATACCATACTCAATTGAGCAATCTACTGTATATTGTTGCAAATTGGCACTTGGGATTAGTAGGGGAGACTGGGTAGGCTTGATTCCCTTTTCTGATTTCCGATGTATCTCAGCCAAAAATAAATAATCATAAGCGATTTCCACACAGATTCTCTAAGAAATATAGTATTTAACTTTACTGATGTACGACAGTCCTTAAATTATTGTTGTTATTGATACACAATCGATTTTTAGGAGTGCTGTCAATAATCGACTTTTAAAATATTCGGGGGAAATTGATCCCTCTCCAAGAACTTGCTTTGATAAAATTAGAAAAGTGCCCTCAGATTTTTTAAATATTTTTCCTTCAAAATACGCGGAATTTTCGAATTTCTGTGCGTATACGTGAACGATTTTGGTTATTGAATTCGACAGCACATGCAATTTTAAAATTTGGGGAGACTTGATCCCCTTTTTATGATATCTACACAATAAATATTTTTCCTGACAACCCTTCATCAAATCTGTCAAATCTACAAAAAAATAGAAACCTGAGAACAGATTTATATTTTTTTGAATTTTTTCGCCAAATTTTTGTATGGATGACTAATGGGGGATCAAGTGTCCCCATATTGAGGTAATAACTTCAAATCCAAATATCCTAAAACTTTGATGAAGTGTTGATATTTTCATCAGTACAGATCATTAAGCATATTTACGGCTTTGTGTTGTGAAAAAAAATGAAAGTATTTGGTCATTGTTATGGAAAGTTGTTCAAGTTTTGCGTGGCCAATAAAAAAAATCTTTAGAAAGGTCAAAACATACAAACCGCCCTGCAGAATAAATAAGGTTGTAAATCCAAAAAATAACTTACCACATAAAGGTCATTTGTCTAGAGGATCTATACTAAAAAATACGCTAGAACAAAACTACTTTAGTTTTCGATAAAACAGGGGGTGATCAAGTCTCCCCGGGGATCAAGTCTACCCACCTTACCCTATCTTTTCCTATACAGTAGCAGTTGTAAACCTAGCCACGTCCTTACAATCACGAAAGGAAGGAAAGGAATGTTAGTTCAACATCTACTAATGAAGATGCATGGAACCCATACTATCTTCATAGATGTCCCGGGAAGGAAAATTTGTGTTAGCGGGTAAGGTGAATAATAGGGAGCTCTATTCGACAATAAAGAGCGCTTGTCAATAACAGTATATGCTGAAAAATTATTCAAATATATTCATTAGTTTACTTACGAACCGTCCAAAGCAGAACAAAGTAACTCGGAACTTGCCAATGTGTCGCATCAGTGGCGTAGCCACGGGGGCAGGGGGTGTTGGACATAACCCCCTCCCCCACACCAAAAAAAAACAGATCTTACAATTATTGTATAAAAACGTGGCATATACACTGCCGCTAACCGCAAGTCGAGCACATCTGTATATGGGCCTCCATATACAGATGTGCTCGACTTGCGATTAGCGGCAGTACAAATCTGTAAGGTTTTTATACAGAAATTGTATTAAAATCCTAAAAAAAATGTATATGCCCAATTATTATACAGTTTCTGTAAGGTTCTTATGCAGAACTGTATTAAAATCTGCCATCCGCTGGTTGGGTGCAGAGACGAAATTTTTGGGAGAAATTTTTTCTAGAAGAATTTTTTTTACAGAGCACCTCTCGCGCTCAAAATATTTCAGCTATTCAGTACTCACTCGTGCTCAAACTATTTCAGCAATTTTTAATACGCGCTGAGAATTTTTGCAAGCTCCACTCGCGCTCAAAATGTTTTGCTATTTCATTACGAACTGAGCACTTTTACGAGAACCACTTACGCTCAAAATGTTTTACCGATTTGGAAACGCACTGAGCACTTTTGTGAGCACCACTCGCGTTCAAAATGCTTTAGAGATTTGGACACGCACTGAGCACTTTTGCGAGAACCACTTGCGTTCAAAATGTTTTAGCGATTTGGTTACGCACTGAGCACTTTTGCAATTACTGTATAAAATCTTGGCATATACAAGTTCTTATGCAGAACTGCTTTAAAATATGTAGTTCGCTAGTTGGGGTTAGTTTAATCCGGGAATCAACTTCAGCTACCCTCAGCATGACTTTTCTTCGCAAAAACACTATTTGTGTTAAAGCCGTAAAGATTTGTAAAGTTAAAAAGTTTTAGATATGTTCAGATATGTTAGATACATTATACAAATATTTTGAACCCTGTTGTTTTTGAAACTCTATAAACATTTACAATCGCATTTCGGTTCTACCAATGCTAACATTGAAACTTCTTTTTAATCCATTCGACAAATTGGCACCCCCATTATCATGTGCGATAACTTTAATCCCACCCGGACAACAGCATCCAGATTAGACACGTACCATAAAGCGAGCTTCAAAAAACTGCCCCCAATAATGCCCTTTCGTGGCTTTCCTGCCGACTGCTCGCCCGAATCAAAAACGTTCCAACAAGAGCCGACCCATTAGCACCCGTCCTGTGAGAGCATCTGGACAGTAATCTGCATTCGCTTTGCCCAATAATTGCCGTCGCAAAATGCCATATCCCAGACGGAGACAGAATCCTTGATAATGTTCTTTTAATTGCAATTAATGTTCGATAATAATACACTTAAAATTATACTCCTTTTCCGGAGATGGCCGAACGACGCACCTCACCAGCAGAAGAGGACGTTCAATACGATGATGGCATTGGAACCGCGTCGTCATCAGCACAAGTAAAGTTGGAAATTGCTAGAGTGGTACTGTTTGGTGGAGCCTTTGGCAGCAGAGCAAACTTTCATTGATAAAACATAAAATTAACTGTGTATATCTCAAATAAAGTACAATCATCTAAATTCTATCGGAAATCTAAATTATTCGTTACAAAATTAATAACAAAAATTGTTTTTGTTGTAAAACAACATATTTTAGATTGTTTTTTTTTAATTTCTGATTAATCGTCTGACTATATTCAACTTGGTATAATAATTCTTCGTATTGCTCCTATTTTGCTAACAGATTTTGAATTTCCGTCGTTGTTTTCACCCTTACAATTTAACACATATTGGCAGCTTCGGATCATGGAAAAATGAATGAAAATTGTTGTCTTCATTACGAAGCATATACCTTCCGATTGTAAATCCTCGACCCTTGATTGGTCCAATAAATATTGAAGCCAAACGAAAATTTAATGCAAATTCATCGAACAACGGGCCCCGACTAGGAGGCCTTTGGCACCTGGGAAGGATTTCTCGGCTCAGACACCCAGCTTCTGTGGTCAATGGCGATGATGATGATGATGATGCACTCACATTTGACTGTAAAAGAGACTGCAAATGGTCGACGGGGTGATCACCCCTCCGGCCCGTGTGTGTGTATGTGGCAGGAAAAAGGCAACAACACTAACGAGCTTAATCGAATTTGAATGAAAATTGCTGCTCCCATTATGCTGATGTGGCAGAATGTCCCCTTCTCGTTTGCGTGACTCTGCTCCGCAATGGGAGGCTGTATGTGGAGTGAAGTTCGCAATGCAGCCAGTTGCGCTGATGGGAGAAAGGTGAACTGGCAATCCAGTCGGTGTAATCTAGAATCGTTCCCTCATTTGGAAATTGCGTTCATTCCCGTCCGAAGACACACATTCGTATTGGCAGATGAGCGCACTACAATATTACGGGGCGTCCAGACCAATAAACGGCAGCTTCCGGAACTTGGCAAGGTGGACCTGCAATAGGAATGTGCGAATGAATTGTGTGACCAGTTTGCAACCGCATCAAGCAACTGCATGTAGCAGCAGCAGCGCCAACCAGCCTACACAGTAGCATTTCAATAGGTAATGTGTGCAATTAAACTCTGCAGATTAAATATGAAATATTCATAAGTTAAGGGTACAAACTGGCAGGATATCTTTAATTCAACGATTCGGAGTAGGGCTTTTCTCGAACGGTGGCGGCGATCGTAGCTGTCATTGTCGTTGGTTCTGCTCCGACCTTACCAGACTGGGCTACCGACGATATGGACTGCAGTTGCGCCATAAATTAATTTTATCGTTGCGTGTTCTTTGTCTAATGATCCAAGCACGATGATAATTGGAGATTTTGTCTACTGGACGGTGCTGGAAATTGACAATTTGCGTTTGAAATTTAGTAATTATTCGAGTGAGACGAGACCACCAGGTCTAGTTTTGTTTGTTGCTGCTTCATGACTGCTGTTGCTAAACATAACTTCAAATCCAAATGGAGGCCAGAGATTCTTCGGTAACATAACAGTTTCTGAATCGGGTTTAAACTCAATGCTCTCGTGTTAATCTTATGGAAAATACCTTGATTGATCCACCTAGCAGTGTTGATGTCTTTTTGTGAATTAGAATATGTGGACGAAAAATAAATATTTCCAAACAAGTAGCGTAAGTGTACCGGTTTTGTCAGCCGTAGTGTCCACCCTAAAAAATGCATATTTTCCAAATACGATCGATCACTTTCAACAGCAAAGAAGCATAAAGGATGTATCTCCTGTTAGAGCTAATAATACCATCGAAAATTGCTTTACTTTAAGATTTATATCAGAAACTGGCCAAACACTTACCCTAACTGTTTTCGGTGAAAATGTCATATTTATGCAATGGCAGGCACAGAAAAGAGTTTAATTAATAACTGTGGAAATGTTGCAGCTGGAATGTAGAGCTATTGAAGAAAAAGATAATTGCTACCATTGTCCATTGATTTTGTTCTTTGAAAGTTTTGTAGGCTGCTGGTCGACAGACGACATTTCTCGGATGTTATAGATGTAAGGTCCTTCAGAGGTCCGAACATCGACTCGGATCACTATCTTGTAGTTGCACAAATTCGGGCGCGACTTTCCAGCGTCACGAGTTCACGAAACAACAGAACGATGCGTTTCAATATCCGACGCTTGGCAGTTGAAGGGGTTGCTGAACAGTAGCACCAGAAGCTGGACGAGCGGATAGGAGATGCCACCGGATCTGGCGACGTCAACAGACTGTGGACAAATATCCACGAAGCTGTGACTACAACAGCGCAGCAAATGTTAGGCACTGCACAGCGACGCCAACGAAATGGTTTGATGAGGAGTTCCAGCGAGTGATGGACGAGAAAAATGTTGCTAGGAGTCGAATGCTAGTGGCTCGTACCCGTTCCAACAGAGAGCGGTACAGTGTAGCAAGGGCACAAGAGAAACGAATCTACCGCAGAAAAAAAGGCAACATGAAGAGAGTGTGATAGCTGAAGCGCAGGAGAACATGGATAGAAACGATATGCGGAGGTTTTACGCAACTGTCAATGGTGCGCGGCATAAGACTGCGCCAGTGCCCACCATGTGCCATGACCGAGAGGGGAATTTGCTGACAGGCAAGACTATTGTGGCATCCAGGTGGAAGGAGCACTTCGAAGATTTGTTGAACAGTGAAAATGAAGGTGTATTAAGGAGCAGGATGGACATTGGACATAATCGGTGACAGTCAAGCTGTGGAACCACCAACGCTGGACGAGGTTGAGAAGGCTCTAAACGAGCTGGAAAACAGTAAAACTGCCGGGAAAACTGGACGAGCTCCGGGTCGAGCTTTTCAAACACGGAAGTGAGCAGCTGCATCAATCAATCCACCACATTATCCAGAAAATATGGGAGGATGAAGAACTGCCTGCCGGCTGGTTGGATGGTCTCATATGCCCAATTCATAAGAAAGGGCACAGACTAGAGTATGCCAATTACAGAGGGATCACCCTTCTGAACTCGGCGTACAAAATCCTTTCGCGTATCCTGTTTAACAGACTGAGACCGCTTGAGGAGTCCTTCGTGGGCGAAAGTGCCTCGCGGATGCAAATCGGATTCAGTTCCTTGTGACAAATTACTTTACTCATTCAAAACGTGTTCAGATTTCAGATAATTCAACAATTTGTAGAATGTACAAAAATATTCAATGACTAATATTCAACCGAATATTGACAGTTCAGAGCCGACTATGAATGTGTCTGGAAGTGAGTTGACAAGTGAAGAAAGGTGGACTTTACCAAAAAAATTCGATTATTTTACACTCCGCTTGAGACGTCTTCATGGGTTGGGCCAGCTGCACCAGCAGATGCACTGAGGTGACTAGGATCGCCAGATGACCCTGTGGAATGTGTCGAGGTACCAGTACTGGGTCTTTGACGTGAACATTGAAGAATCGCTGGATCTATCTCGACTGGTGTTATTCACAGAGCCTGGAAATGGAGCGCTTTGTGAAAGTTCCGGATGGCAACTTCACCGAGGCTACGCGCACCATCCCATCTGCGCCCGGATGAATATCGACCACTCGCCCCAGATACCATTTAAGGACTGGGACTGGGATTCTGCCTGGACCATGACCATAGCCCCGACAATTAGATTGCGGTTAACAGTGAAGGGTTGTGAGATACTCTTGGTGCCACCTTTTCCAGAATTGTTGAGTGTGGTGTTGAACACGTTCCCGAAGATGAAGTCGATTCTCGGGAATAATGGTGTAGTTGGGATTCGGGAGGTCATTCAAGGCCCGCCCGATTAGGAAATGGCCAGGCGTTAGGACTTGCATGTCGTTTCGGTCACTGGATAGTGGAGTGATGAACCGTGAATTCAGGCATGCTTCCACGTCCACCTGAGCGAGAACGGTACAAAAAGCGTCACGTGCCAAGTTTGCGCTTCCGATGACTCGACGAAGATGATGCTTCATTGACTTTACGCAAGTCTCCCACAGACCACCAAAGTTGGGAGATTTGGCCGGTATAAGTAGAATTGTTTTGACTGGGAGGAAGCCTCGTTGGACACTGAGTGACGATGCTGCTGAGAGCGAAATAGGTTGCGTATTTTTCGTCCGGCGCCAACAAAATTCGTGGCGTTATCACAATAGATGTGTTGTGGCTATGAAGCGTTGAAGGCTTGCAACGAATGCTGCTGTCGTGAGCTCGCAGACAAGCTCGAGATGAGATGCCTTTATTGCCATGCAAACAAAGACGGCCACATAACTTTTCTTAGATGAAGAGCGGGGACCTGGTCGCTGCAGATAGAACGGCCCAGTGAAGTGGATGCCAACATATTCAAAGGTGTATGATTGAATCACGCGAACGGCTGGCAGCGACCCCATTAGTTGTACGAGATTTAGAGGACGCGCCTTCACGCAGATAACGCACTTGTGTACTACTTCGCGTGTAAGGTCTCGGCCGCCTAATGGTCAGGCCTGCCTAATGTTGGCCTAATGTTGGCGAATAATTGCCAGCAACGAACGCGGACCACAGTGTAGCTGTTGACGATGGATCGAGGTGGCGATCAGCCACGTGAGGGGGTGCTTTCTCGGGAGAACGAAAGGTTTTCTGGTATCATTGACCATGGTAGCGTGCTCGAGCCGGCCACCAACGCGAATTAGACGGCCTTGAAAAGCTGGACAGAGGTGTCGGAGTTTAGATCGAGGTGGTATTGGCCTTCCCCCTTGAAGTGCACTGAGCTCCAAACCGAAGTATTCGGCTTGTACTAATCGCAGTATTCCATACAGTGTTGTATTGAGCTCTTCAACAGATATCGGACCACGCCGACGGTTGTTTGCCATCCTACGACAATTGTTAGCGAAACGTCTGCACAGAGTAACGATTCGCAGAAGAATTGTGAACGATGAGAATAGAGTGATAAGGTCGACAACTTCAGAATGCGGGAGTGCTATGCCTGTCTCCGAATCTTTCTCCTTCCAACGACCGAGTTCTTCAGGAGGTTGCGGCCATGCCGCACTGCATGTTCCAAGCTATGATCGTTCCTTCCACCATAACGACTCGTCTAGTAGCTGGTCAACATTCACGCCACAACCAAATCACCTGGAACGTAGTTCCAAGTGCAGTTGGTTCTAATTTCTTGGATCTCTGCGAGCCGGTAGACCACAAAGGTTTGCTATGTGGACGGACTTGCTGACAATCAATGAAGTACAATTGTTGAATCTGTCCACATGTGAATATTTTCCGTGACGTTAATACTGGTACAGGCGTGTAGTGATCAGCCATGCTAGGAGCAATCCTCCACAGAGCTCCAAGCGTGCAATAGATTTGTTGTTCAACGGAGCTACTCGTGACTTAGCTGCTAGGAGACGAATAGTGACAAACCCATCTGGAGCGATAGATCGAAGGTACAAACACGCTCCATATGCGTTCTCGGACGCGTCGCTAAACCCATAAATTTGTACGATGGCCGGACGCCACAGAGACTGCACCCGTCTAGGGAAGCGAAAAGTTTTCAAACTGTTGAAACGAAGTTGGAAGTCTTCCCATTCATTGATGAATGCTTTCGGCAGCGGGTAATCTCAGCTGGACCAAGAAGCCCTAGTGGATCAAAGCAATGATGTTTGTGACAGTATGATCCTTTTCGTATACATCTCACACTTTGCGAACTTTGGCATTTTGTAGAGAAGCGAATCAGTTGCTGGCTCCCACAGAAGACCAAGGGCCTTAACAGGAGCATCGGAATCAAACTCAATGAGCGATTTGGTCTCTCTACGGGAATTTCGTTAAGAATTTCTTGGTGTAGCGAGGAATGGAGCAGAGCTTGAAGTACCGTAGGTTTCGGTGAGGAGCTGGAAAATTTTCAGCGTTTCCGAAGTGTTTTGCCGTCAGTAGATTCGCAGCAGCCGATGATCGAGAGGGTGATGAAAAATACGACGGTATATTTTGCAGAGATCACCCATGAGATCAAAGGCTGGCCTCCGAAAGCAAAGAACGATGTCGTTTAGAGTATTCTGAATAGTCGGACCTGTCATTAGAATGTCGTTTAACGATAAGCCTTGGTGGTGATGTTCTTTTCGAGCTCTCAGCAGAGACAATCCAGCCGAGAACAGTGCTTTGAAGGAGAGGTAAGTTTTCACCGGGAGAAATTCTGCCCTAGCGCAGAAGCTCAAAGAAGGTTCCAGCGCCCAGGAGCGCATCTACCGGTCCAGGAATACTGAATGTTGGATCGGCTAAGGTGATCGAGGAATTTCCTAATCCACCATTGAAATTGGTTGTCCTGGTTGGTCGCTTGATATGGTCTTCAACACATGAAACTTCAGCTTTTTCCCTAATGCGAAAATTATTGTTTCAACCGATCTTGTAACGGTTGTTGTAGTTTGCCCTACACCTCCAAGATTAGTGTACTCCGATACAGCTGGTAGCTTGAGACGTTGGAATAATGCCTCTGTCATTAGATTGAACTGCGAACAACTGTCCAAGAGAGCCCTGGCAACGACTCGAGTTTCGTTGAAATCTTAAAAAAAGACCAGGGCGATACACAGCAGAACAGTCTCGATGGGGAGCTTCGCCGAAAGTACCACTAGCGCAGTAGGTGTGTTCGATTGTGGATGAGACGAAACTGGTGGGGTTGCGATGGGTGCAAAGTCGGATTGAATAACGGAGACGAGAGTTGAGTTTGTGCTTGTTCCACTGGAACTAGGTAGCAAGGTGGACTTAGGTGGGCAGGAGGAAGGATGCTTCAGTTGCTAGTTACTGTTAGTATTTGACGACGAGAACCAGGTTGCACTGGGCTCTAATGGAGGTAGATGAATAAGAGTTTGTTACCGCTTTCCGCACTTTCGACATCCTTCAGATGTGAAATCCTTGCAGCCGTGTGCTGCAGTCTTCATACAGTTCAAGCAGAGATGGTGTTGCTATACAAATTCGAAACGCTGTTTGGGAGAAAGTTTTCGAAATATGAAGCACTACTGATACAAAAAATGGTCACCGCTGCATTGTAGACATTTTCGGTTCGTGAGCGATTCTACGGACGACGAGGGTTCGGAAACATGCAAAGTTGAAACCTTGTTAGCAAACTTCATCTTTTGGTCCAAAGGGAGGCTGAGTTGGTAGACTAAAATCGTACTCCAGTTTTCCGTTGGTTCCCCAAGCTTTTTCAAGATAGCAATGTTCCGATCAAAGCGATCAACACGGTTTAGAAGTCCCTATTTACGACGATTTCATTGTAGGCGTTTCAAGATGGTATTTAATGAGCTCCCGCTTATTGTCGAAACGATTCACCAGTCGCTGCCATGCTTCTGGATAATTTGCATCACGACTCCGCCGAGACGACAATTTTGCGGGCAAAACGAAAGAAATGCACTTTCTTCCACCGAAAAGTAAAACAAAACTGTTGATTATCAAAATACGAACAAATGTATTCGACCGATAGCGACGACAAGGTCCAGATCGATGACCGGGTGGATATCAACTGCTTCTCTAATCTGCGCTACAGTACACCGATTCTAATGCTTCTCTGTGTGTGTTTTTAAATATTCGGAGAGAGCTTTTGTTTTAGACTGACCGTGGTCAGTTAGCATATTCACACAGCAATAAATCAAAAAAAAAGTTGACCAGGAATAGGACTTCGGTAGCATGAATTTTATTTAATATGTTTAATATAAATCAAGCTGTCTATTGAACAGCCTTCATGTACGGACAATTTTTTTGCGTCTATTTTGTGACTTTTTTATGTAAATAATTTTTATTTGTTAATTGGACGTACTTTTTATATTTCGAGTACTGACAAATCAAAAGGGCCTATTTAGACGTCGAATAAATCAAAGGTACAGCAAGTCTGGTGATTATGAATGGAATTATGAATTTAATAACTGATTTTTTATATGCGCACACGCTATACGGACAATTTTTCGACACAGTGTGTATGTTGAAAAAATCCTGCCAAAGTCGAATGAATAGCTATTTCAATTCAAATGCGAATTCCTGCAAATCGAACTGAATTGAACAATATGTCATGATCAGACAATTGCCACAACACAAGAAAACCGTTGTAACGAGCAGCAACAGTGGCAGTACGAAATAAGTTTATCGCTTTATTGCAGTGAGCACGCAAGCTTCACCATTTTATTCGCTAGTCAGAACGCTACATCCCCTTTCCCCCTTTCCTCCCATTTCCGCTCGATGCAGATACACCGAAAAATTGTGCATGAATCGTGCTTTCTATCGCCAAGGCAAAAATATTACTCATCGTAGCAGAAAACGTTATAGATCAGCAACTATGGGCTACACAGCAGAAGCAGCAGTCAACAATAGACCAGCCAACAGTCAGTGGATGCGTACATCCGCCAGGGCTTCCGCTTCCATGGCCGCAAGAGCAAGTGGCTCGCTACCGGCAAGCACAGGCTCAGGCTGAAATCCATTTGCATCATCACTGTTCCCTCTCTGGCGCCCACCCACCGACTACGACACCATTAGTGTTGTTGACTGCGGCAACAAACCGCACCAGCATAGAACCTGCTTCGCGTTCTACGCCCCACCATCCCGACGCCACCTGGAGCTGATGGAGCCACAGCTGGTGGAGCACATCCATAAAACAAAAGCATCCGAAATCAGAAGGAAAGATAAAAATAGCCACGTTTTGTTTTCTTATGTAGCATGTTGAATGCGCCCCCGCTCCATTCGCATTCATTGTGGACGCAACATACAAACATACAAATGGGCGCTTTTGAGCTTGTTGCTGGTAGCATGTATAGAAACTGATGCCCATAGCCAAGCCACCAATAGTGGTGGGAGGTCGGTGCACAATGCACAACCCCTAAGCTCAAAACAATTTTCTTAACCCTATTTTAATTTTTCAATATTCATAGGTTGCAAAAGATAGTTACATAAGTTATAAAAACGTTGCATTTTTTGTGAGCCTTACTGTACAAGTTTTTGAGGAAAGGAGTAAAATTAAAGTTGAATACCATCAATAACCTACCGGGCGACTACCTCCAGATGCACCTTCTGCCGTTCCTGCAATCTCACGGTAACGAGATGCTGATTTCGACGGATGTTTTACTATTTGTTTACGCATTGCCAGTATTTGACTGGTACAGAGCCAATAATATTGTTTTTGTTCCAACAGACTTCAATCCAACGACGAACTCGAAGAGGTTTCGTCGAACTTCTCGAAGCTTGGTTCTATGACACCAGTGTAACATTCATATTTCTGAAAGGACTGGTAGTGAACTTATTCCAGTGGATACTCCGCTTCGGAGCTTAGATTGACGTCTTCATTAACTTCTAAACATCGGCCATTGCTGGGACTATTTCAATATCAAATTTTCAAAACGACTTATCTGCTTTTGTAAACAAAGATTCAAACATGGATTTAACGAATCTGATAGCACCTCCACGCAAACCAACACCATGAACAGGTAGCCGAAGCCTTCATCTACGTGTTCATGGTGCTGATTTGCGTGGGAGTGCTATCAAATTCGTCAAATCGACGATTGAATCTTGGTTTAAAAAAGCAGTCGTTTTGAAAATTTGGTATTGATACGAAAACTTCACCTGGCGCTCGGCTTTTGCGTTTCTATTTTTTTAACGCAGTTGTGTCCTGATATTTTCTTTTTTTCTTTCCTGCATTGTTCTGCTTTATTCGTACTGTTTCAAACATAGAGTAACTATCGACAATCGATACCCAACCTAAACCGCCCTTACGTCCTCATCATTTCGGCGTCCTACAGCTGACCGGCACATTCCTCCAGTTGTTTCTCCGACTGGCGGGCATCCTCGTACTCGATCACCTCCTCGTCGCCATCGACGCCCATCAGCAAAGCGGACTGTTGGGCGTTCTCCTTGGCGATGCGATTCTTCAATCCGACAGCCGTTGACCGAATCAGAAAAATATTCTTCTGTACATCCACAATGTCGTTGTAAATTTCGTGGTCACGTGCTACGAAAGTAGCCGTTCCATAACGAAGTACCTCTCTTGGCGTTCCGTAATTTCCGCAACCTTATTGGTGGCATCGACAGTTGTGGTCCACAGCTTCCGATTTATTTGACTGGAACGTTGTAGCGTTTCTCAAATTCGATCGACGGATCGAGAGTCAGCTCCTTACCATTGGTCTTTAGGTCAGGGATTGAATCCAAAACAGAATGGAAAAGTTTCTCCCTTATCATCTCTGTATACATATAAGGCTACTGCTCCTGGACTGCAGCTCATAGCTCCGATATTCATCCCACGAGAAAAAAAAAACCATTAAAAAGATTGATTTTCTTATTTTTGTGATTTTTTCAACAGTGAATACGCATGTTAGCGAAAAAGCGACAAAATTGGTGCCGTATTTCTTTGTTTCGCGATGAGATGAATGTTCAGTGAAATGGAAAACAGAGCAGTTCTCCTACGATATGTACCGCGAGAGACTTTTTTTTCGCAAGCTGTCATCATGATAAAGAACAGATTCGGGATGCTATACCTCGTGATAAATTTCTTTTAAAAAATCTCCATACGCGTGGAGCACTGATTCTGGCATTTCAACTTGTTCTACACAGCTGTGCGGTTCCCAACACAAAATAAGCGAGAACAAAGCGAGAATCATCACTTCTCTGGCCGCCTACCCGATTCTGTTTTTTTGGGGCAAGTAACTCTAAACTTTGCGAAAATATTACTCATTTTCTCGCAATAGTATTTCGTGATATTTCTAGTATCCACGATTTTCGTCAAACAAAGAGACGGTTGCTAGTTCGGTTGCTATGGCGTTTGTCAGTTAGTTGATGAAACACAGTGCTGCCCCGTATTGGAAACACCTGATTTCTAATTTTCACAGATTCTAGAAAACTTTCAAACCGCATTTTATATTTCGAATGCCATCAAACCAAAACGTAGGCCCTAAAAATTGCTCATAAAGTAATAGTAATAGAAATAGTTGTTCAGTGTTTTTCAAAGATTTTTTTAAGGGATTGAAATCATGTGTTGTCTAAAACTGGGTGAACTGTATCGACTGGGTGGCGTTGTGTTTCATGCTTTCTCAACCAGGGCTCTTCGATCAATTTACCGTATACGACATAGTTTTTCGCTAGTATTTGTTGAATGAATGAATTATAATTCGTTCTCATGTCTGTGATCTCATGGAGCGCTACTCCTGGAGGGACTGATCGCGAGGCTCTCCAAATGGGGTGCTAGGCGTTCCATTAGTCTCCATGCACAGATGGGGGGAAATTTTGTCAACCGGCAGTTCCTCTTGCAATGAGGGCAGTCCATCAGTTTGGACATACCTCACCTCTTGGAGACCTATAATTCAAAGCAAACTGTTAATTGTTACGAGCTTTAGGATGGAAAGGTTATTTCATAGCAGAAGTTGACTGGGTACGGGAGAGTCAGTATTACGTGGATATAGATGTGACGTGAGTTCTACGGTGGCGATGGCCGTCGATGATAACGCCTCCAGTACGGAATTATGCACTTCTCCATCGTGGTACAATCTGCGGCTACCTCGAAGTATTTAAGAGGCATGCATTGCTTTTCAATTATGAACATGCCAAGAATGAAGACCTGATCGAAACGGGTTTTACATCCGCGCAGCCGAGCTGCTGCCAGTTAAGCATATGCGGTATTTCGAAAAATTTCGTTTCGAAACGAAATTCCGCGGAATTTCGCGTAATTTGAGCATGGCGAAATCTGATTTCTTGATTTCGTTTCGTTTCGTAAAATTACAAAAATTTCGCTAGAAAAAACTAGTCTTTAACGAAATTTAACGGAGTTCCGTCGAATTTCGAAACAAATTTGAACTTACACCATACGGCCTTGAACGGTCGTGATTATTAAAATGTTTGGCTGAAATAGAGCACAAATGTAATCGGATATGAATCAGATCAGTATAACTTTGTCAAAAAAGCAAAGCCGTTATGTGGATTCCTAGGGCTCTTGTGAAGTCTTTTTAGAACGCCTCTTTCTTATTAAAGGTCGATTTCTTCACCTCCGCTTAGGCCTCAAACCAGGTTTAGGCGTATGGGTAAGCACTGCTTAAGAGTTAAGAAGGCAAGGAAAACAAAATGCAACATTTAACGTCCAAACAACAAATTGAACTTGCTGGTGCGAGAGAACACGAAGTGAAAAAAACAATGTCTGCATCGAAGAGCACAAAATTATTTAGTGCAGAATCGATCGTGTTGCAGGAGCTTATTAAACAAAGCACAGCACAAGCGCATTTTGCGTTGGATTGACTTGAAACACGGTTTTCGTCTTCGAGTTTTCAAAATAACTTCGTTCGCAATAAATATTTAGTCGCTTACCACGGTGGCTTCACTTGAAGTACCTTTTCAACTAACCAGCGATTCCTTTCCCGTGGCACTCACGGAGATGCAGAGCACTCATTGGTCCCTTATTACAATGAGTGTCAAACTAGTTTTCCTCTCCTAATAGCAGTTCGTCGAATTGATTGTATATAAGACTGTGGGACTCTGAGCCCCCTTTAAAAGGTCGAATTTGGAAGGAAATGATAACCTTTTGGTACAACTTTTTGTATGGGAAAGGGAAAATTATTCCTTCATACCTGGCAAAATGCTGCCGTAAAAACTTTGCAATCACATTTCTCAAATAAAGTCTGAAATACGTATCTTTTTGCATTTCAGAAGGGGCAGGGGATTCTTCTAGTGAGCAAATGTATGCTATTAACAACTATCTATCTGCGTATACGCCTGGCAGATGTGGATATATAAATGAGAATCCCACAAGATAAAAAATAAAATCTATGCATTCATTTTATGGTTTTGAATTAGCTCAATACCATAAAACCACGCTGATCAGACAATATGAAGTAACTTCTTCTTCTTCTTATTGGCATTACATCCCCACAATATGAAGTATGCTTCAGCATAATCACAAAATTCTAAAATGAAATAAGGTTTTAACTGAATTTGAAGCCGGATACAAAAAAAAATCCCTCAATTTCTATATTTTTATATGCTCACTGATATAAAACTGAACTGATATGACCCAAGTAACACCGAAAACATCATTATTAACGAAGATCTAATAATAATGTTGAATAAAGGTCGGGAAAATGAAATACAAAACATGTTATGTTCAAGGAAAGCTATGATAAGGTGTTTTCCAAAACATACAGAAATTTGATCAGAGAAGTTTCATACTACATTCACACAACTTGCTGATAACATGTCGAATTTTGACATTTGTTTGGTTTTTTGAGATGTTTCGTTTTACATTCTCACAACATAAAACATGTCTACAGGAAGATTTTACGAACAAGATCATAACATGTTCATTTTTTGACATCTGACATCTGACGAAACACAGAATATATACCCCAATGATAGAAATTTAACGTAATTTCAACATCTTTTAAGATCATGAACGTTCTTCATCAACCCTGTTATTTATCGACAACTCGCCACATTGTTTTTCTTTTACAGATTCGAGAATTTATTTATCATTTTCAAAATTATGCTTTGGCATAGTTATATTTTTCTTCAATTAATGGCGCATGAATTTAGGGGAAGTAAAATGAAAAGTTAGTCAATGAAACATGAGCCGCATATAATGTTTCGACCGATACTTCGAAACAAATTTGATTTATTTATTTAGTTTGTATATGTTAATTAATATTATTAAAATGGTGTTCATCATTTCATGCATGCAACTTGGCTGAACCATGTTGAAAGTCGGTTATTGAAAACATCCTTAGTACTTAAGTTTAGTCTTGTGAATGTGCAATCAAAAACAAGGTTGCGACTGAAAGATGTTGAAAATATCGATAATTTTTGCGCTGTTTGGGTCGTGTGAAAGTAATCAAAGCAGTTTTTCATACCAAAACGTAACATACTATATGTTCGGAAAATGTATTTTTTACACTCATACAACAAACCGTGTTACTTGGGGAAATTGATCAGATTCGGGAGCATACACTCCACGATGATTTTTTTTAAAGCGGCTTTAATGATGGGGTATAACTTTATCGCCAATGGTATATAACCGGGAATGCAGCAATTTATCACTGACTGATGAAATCAGAATTGCGATTATAATGTAAAACCAATTCAATAAAAATTCCGCGGAAAAAAAAATTCAAATTTCGTTTCGTTTCGTAAAATTTCGAATTAAATGGACCTTGATTTCGTATCGTTTCGAAGTCTCGAAAGTTAATCTATATTTCGTTTCGTTTCCTTCCGAATTAACATAGGCATTTAAACTTTCGTTTCGTTTCGTTATGAAAAAGTGTGTTATCGCATACCTTACTGCCAGTTGCTTGTGCGGCTGTAATTGTGGAAGAATTGTACGATTCGGGGCAGCCACCATGACCGGATAGTTCACCTCGTTGAGTGCAGGAACATGTTTCTTCGGCAGGGTCCTGGTGGAAGCATTCTTCCGGATTTCCAGGAACTCCGCTCACTTTGGGCAGTGGCCCGATGTTTGTCACCACAGTTGGCGCACTTGGTTGGCACACCTCCATCTTGTCGCACTCATCGGTCGGATGGGGTTCGCCACATTTGTTGCAGTGCGGCTTCATGCGGCAGTTCCTGGTGCCGTGCCCGAAGTTAAAGCAGTTGGTGCACTGCGTGACGTCGTGATATACGGGCTTTTAGCTCTTCTTCCGTCATGTCGTGGAGTCCTCGCAGCAAAGCCTTAAGCGGCTTCGTGCCGGGGTGGTCATGAGTGTAGTACTTATACTTGTGGACCTCGAGGAACTCCACGACGGATTGATGGTGGTCCTTATTCACGCCCTCGCTGCAGAGCCGAAATGCACATTTCAGCCCCTTAGCGATCAACTGGCGTATTTTTGGACGAAAGTTCAGTGGATGGTCTTATACTTTTGAATCAACTGGTTATCCCCGCTTCCAAGAGCAGTGCGCTTCGGCACCTTTCCCGTGACCGAGTCGGCCACCAAGTCTCCTATAGCGGATCCGGTAGAAAATAACGCCAACGCAACGAAGCGAAAACGTAAGCTCAGCGAACGAACGAGAAAATTAAAACACTTGGGAAAATTCCCGAGCAAAAAGCACGCACGTACGCGCTGCTGTCACAAACTGGAATGGGTCCAATGTTTTTGAGCGTGTGTACGCTACATAAAATTTGCATGCTTAACAAACACAAAAAGGGCGGAGCTAATGGGCTTACTTTATTGAACACAAGAAAGCTGCTTTCCCGTGTACGCGAGTAGAGATATCGTAAAATCTCGATTAATCAATTAGTAACTAATCGATTACTCTCGATTCTTGACGATTATTGAATCAATTCATCGTTAAGTAGTAATCGATTCAAAATTAAACGATTAATCGAAGTAATCGACATCTAAGCGTTGTCGTAAAATCCCGATTAATCGATTAGTAACTAATCGATTACTCTCAATTCTTGTCAATTATCGAATCGATTAATCGTTGGGACGTAATCGATTCAAAATAAATCGATTATCACAACGATCAATCGATTAATAGAGCATGCATGAGCATGAGCATGATGACCGTGCATTTTGTAGTTGCTACTCCGTGATTGACCAGAACAATCGCAATTGCACAGGGAACCAATGGATGGAAGCATGGGATTTGCTCTCCAACCTCAATGTGCACAGTCCGAGAACTCCAGTATAGTAACGGCGCTGACCACGTCCTCACGGTCATCGGGGATGGGAAGGAATTGTTGATGCAATCACTCGCCCACTGCTAGCCGAGAACACCTCTGCACTCGCCACGAGTTCATGCCATGGGTTCTATGGCAGAAGTTCGTCTTGGTTAACGGGTTGCCAATGTGATAGTAATGAAAGGGTGGTATATTCTAATTGGATGCCGAAACGAGCGTTTTCGCTCATTTCGAATTCTAACAGTTACCTGCTAGAACTAGTTAAAGTTGTAGGTGAATGATAGAAGATGGAAACGGTATGCAAACCCATTTCCAATTCTAGCGATTGCTAGAACATGAGAAATATATGGAAAGATACAAAGTAGGAGGAATGGAACGGGCCTGGGATTGAACCCATGACCTTCTGCGTATGAGGCAGATGTGACTACCAAGCCCGTATCACAACGATCAATCGATTAATAGAAGTAATCGATTAATTTGCGACATCTCTATGCGCGAGCCATTTTCTTCGAGATTCCACGAAGGGCATCGGTGGTGGTCGTCGGCGCGGTTACAAAATAAAATTATTCAGATTGATGGCGTGGGTAGCGCGAAAATTGTGGCACATCACCGAGTGGCCATTGTCGGCAACAAATAAAATATTCTCGCAAAACTCGGACTATTGGATGGTTTCTGGTAATGGTTGAAAATGCGCAAAGGTTCTTTTCAGGACCACTATTTCAAATGAAATAGGGTTAGTTTGAAACGAGTAACAGGGAATCAAAACGCAAGGATGGCATCGGTAGCGGTCTCAATGGCATCAGTGATAGCCATCAGCGGTAGTTGTGATAAATAATTCAGCGGTATAAAGAGAAAATTCCCCACCAGATTGGGAGAATCGTTTGGTTTTGAAGGCGCCGATTGAAGAAGTGTAAATCGGTTCTTTTCAGGACCTTCGGCAGTTATTGCTGCAGAAAATTTGTGCTCGCCATTAACAACGCTACTGTAGTCAGTTATGTTTGGACAGGCACATTAATAACAAACATGACGTCTATTTCATTGGATCGCATCAACAAATTCGAAAAAAGTGCAAAAAAATATTAAAATAATACTTTTTATAATCCTCTGAATTTTTATCTGTTTTGGCGTTTGTTCAAATAAATAATGTTTAATAATAAGTGATTTGATCGTTGGTGGTTGAAATCTAACAAATCTAAAATCCTGACGCCAACTTCAGCCACTCGATAATTAGCCGCTGAAACGCTACAGATGCCATCCATGCGAATACATTTTTGCAGCCTCTCCATGCGACGAGCGCTTGTAATTATGCTCCTTGCTGCCAAAGCCATGCGATTCTTCTTCATCTTCTTCATTGGTATTACATATCCCACTGGGACATTGCCGTCGCGCAGCTTAGTGTTCAATCAGCACTTCCACAGTTATTAACCCTCTACCGCCCAAGACCGCCTTTAGACGAGGTACTTTGATTATTTTTTGTAAATTTCAATTGTTCAGATTTCGAAAAAAAATCGATGTTGATCATTATTATAAACGCAGACAATCAGACATAAGACTCGACAAATTTCCATCGCTCACTGATTTACTGGTTAATTCAAATAATCATTAGTTGGCCAATCGATCACTCGTGGCACGCTCATCGGATTTACTCTAGTTTAACGTTTGCACAATACCGCCATCTGGTTCGTGGTTTGCCCAACTAACAGAAATCAACAGATGTCGTTAGTGTTTGAACGACGATGAATTCGATGAGTAAGTGTTCAAGATGTTATGTCTGTTTGCCTGTGATATAAATTGCAATGCAAAGGTGGATTAAATTCTACTCATTAATACAAAATTATTGAAAAATGAGTATTTTTTTGTTCCTTCCTTCCTTTTTGCTCGTATAACTTTGAAGATTGAAATATTTGTAGTTTAGTTATTTTCTACATCTAACCATATTCAATAGAAGACTGTAGTGGTGAATGACACACTTCAAAAAATTTATTTAACTTTTTACATGGAAAATAAAAAAAAATAAACCTGAAAATTTTAAAATTTTAAATATTCGTCTTTGAATGAGAATCATATTTAATGTTTAAAAATAAAAAAAGTAAGATTCAAGAGATATTTTTATTGGATGACAAACTCCAAAAACAAAATTCCAAAAAAACAAAATGTGAAATTGATGAAATCGCGAATTAATTTTTTTTGTATTGGTTAAAACGTGTTCAGATCGATTTAGAAATCAAAACAGTGATTTTGAGCGAAAGCAAAAATTTCAGTTCTAGAGTGTAAACTGCGAGGTTTCTAAATCATAGGCTAAGGAAGGTGGGTGTTTTACAATTTGAAGAAAATTCGTCTCGGCTCAACCTTCCATTGCATCAAATTGTGTTTCAGAAAAGAATCGATTGAAAATACAATAATCCCCAATTCCTATCACTAACAACAACAACAACAAAACCATATCCAGAATTTTGGGATAAGTTTGAGCTCCGCCATCAATATCACCGCGTCTCTTTTCGATGCGCGCTTGTGATTCTGGAACTTTCTGGACCGCAACCGCCATCGCTCTATTCGTGGTCGCTCTCCTTAAATTATCGAACAAAAATTATGCGCTCGCACAAGACACGTGTTCTTTGATGCACACCGAAAATTAAGTGGTGGACCAAAGACCCGTAACTCATATCAAACTGATGTGCGTGTTTGCATTAATTGGTTCTGAAATTTTTACTGGGTTTGTCAAGAATTGAAACTTTCAATAGTTCATCGTAAATAATCGAAAGATTCAATAAAATTGACAAATTGCTGGAGAATCTCCGAGTCGATTGATATATAAATCTTTGAAATCCATCAAGGATAAAGGTGCTATTTACGTTCAAAATCTTACATGATTTCGTGACAGTCTCCAATTTTAGCTTCTGATTGGACACCCATTACCTTTGGGTAAGACATTGCCCAACGTCAAACTATCGTCTACAGTGTCAGTATCGTCTATCATCTCTGAGGCCTGACTTGGTTGAAACTAGGTGCCACGCCATCCATATACATGCCGATCCTCAATAGAAGCCAGTTCGACTATTATAGCCCACCAAGAGCATTTTGGGCCATTTTTTCCCTATCCACTATCACCATCGTTGACTACGGTCCAACGAATGACTTGCATGCGAGAACAAAGGCGGCATATAAAATATCTATTTAATTTGAATGTGCAAAAACATTATATTTATAGGCATAAATCAAAGCTTTGTACACACTCCTGCCAGAATGTTGCACAAAGAGCTATCGTAAAGTGCGGCACAAATTTCTATGATCGTGTTATCTAAGGTGAGTAAGAAGCATAAATTTGAATTAACTGGAAAGAGCATTTATTTTGTGTTTTACTCTCGAAGGTTCCACAAACGCTGTATCCTCCTCGACCAACTAAAATAAAACAAACTTAACTTATGTTGCTGTGAATCCATCTGCCAACCAAAAAAATGAAATTTAGCAATCAATCCAACGTGACTCAAAATGCTGCGAATTGGTCATTTTTCAATTTCTAATTTTGTTCGCCCAGGACAGATATTTGCTGGACACGCTTTAGACAACGGCATTCAAATCAGCTGCAGCGGCTTGAAAGTGTGACGAATCCCATTCGCTGGATATAACAGATGATCCCGTTTTCGGTGGAACTCGTTCGCGCTCCAACAACTCGTGGCTCCAAAGCTGTAACCATCGCATCGAGTGCAGTCGAAACATCATCCCAGCTGACCATATCAGTGCGTTTCTGGTTGCATGAGTTCCCTTATCCGTATGTCACCACTAGTGACTGTGGGAAACAGTTTGTTCTTCGTTGGAATTGGCTTCGCATTGCTGAAACCCAGCGGACGACATATTCCGCGTGTCAAAGCCCACCGTGTGCGTACCGGGCCAGAAGAATCCAACAAGTCGACTCGCGTTCGAGCCATGGGATGTGGTACGAGGAGCCACAATGAAATCCTCGCTTGTTTGGCAGTGCGAACGACGTTAGCGAGCGATATGGATGCTCGTAACAGTACAGTTGCTGAGGTCTGGGGGAAGGTACTTACTACCTCCCAAACTACCGTTCTATCGCCAACCGCACACTGAATAAAAGCTGCAGTAGCTGTTGGGTTGTAATATCTCGTGTAGGTACCGTTGCCGGGTTGCGCTGATAAAATAACATCGCATGTACAATCGCATTCCTCGACGTGAGTCGTGTCGCCGTCGATGTGAGACCGCATGTCTCGCGCACCGCAACCCAACCCCACTTTCAGAAACAGCGATCCGGCGGATATGAACGAGTGTGTACAATAAGTGCTGCATTTTAGCACTTGGACAAATAATAAAGCATTATGTTATGACGATGCGGAATGTGTGACAATGCAGTCTATTCACAGCAATGGATATGGGCGGGGGTCGAAGAGGGGTATACAGATTGGCATCGTTACATCAGATGGATTGCTGGTTGTAAGATAAATTTGAATGATTTCTATGGATATTTGCAAGGGATAGTAGGTATATATACATAAATGTTAACTCAAATATGGGACCAAGACTATGCGAGCCGCTATCGAATGACATTAAAACAAACAAAATAAAATGCATAAAAGAAATATAATGCAACGATGGAAAGTAAGAGAATAAACTGAAATAAAATTAATGGAATAAAGAAAGAACGAATGAAACAATAAATGGTAAAAAAATGCGAGTGAAGAAATCGACACAACAGAGACAACGTGAATAGTGTAAAATCTCAATGTCAATTGAGATTTCTAAGCGGGATGTGAGCTTAGTGTTCTTATATCCAAGGGCGTAGCCAAGGGGGGGCAGGGGGGGGGGCCGTCGCCCCCCCTAAATTGTGGAAAGATTGAACGGGTACTGAAATGAATTCCCTCAAACATGTGCACTTTACGATCCAATCATATACAGAAATACGTGGTTGAAATTCAAAAAATTCCCAAAAATTATTAGGGCATCCAGGATCCATAATATATGAAAGTTCAAAACAACTCGAAACATTTCGGGCTCAAAAATTCTCCTTGAAATCCTTCAAGAAGCTTCCCTGGGAACTTCTAAATTCCTCCGGAAAGTTATCCACAAATTCCTCTGAAAATCGTTCGAAAATCCTTCTCATGTAATTGTAATTCCTCCTTATCTAGAAACCCCCCACTAATTTTTTTTAGGAAATTCACGAGGAAATTCCTTGAGGATAAGATTTACTTCTAGATTTACTCTCTAAGATTTACTTCTAGATATTTCTTCGGCTATTCTCTCTTCAGGAAGAATCCGGCATTTCCTTCAGGCATGCATTCGAGAGTTCCGTCAAGAATACATGTTACATTTCGCACCTCATTGCATAATACTCAACCCTAGCTAAAAATCAACCAACTTAGATGTGTATAGAATAACAACAAAACCTCTTGTTTAGCGAGTGTGGAGGTTCTGTTGGCAAGGAGGCAATCGGCTTCAGACAAATCACCGAAATTGTGAATTATACATTATTTCTAATTATGTAAATGACTATCAATAAATATATTATTTCAGTTTTCAGCTAATGAACTACAAATATGTATTTTATTTGCTGTAAGCATCGGTTCGAAGCCACCAGCCAATAGCTCCCGCAACAATACATACGGAATTTCTTCCCAAAATTCTACCAGAAGTTTCTTCAAAAATTTCTGACGGAAATCCTCCGATTTAGCTCCATAATTTCACTTGTAAATCTTTAAGAAATTCCTTCGGAAATTCTTCTTGGAACCTCTCGGAACTCTTCCTTTAATTCCTACGGGATTACATCCAGGAAATTTTCCGGGAGTTTAGCGAAATCATCTAGCATTCCAATCTGGAATTCTTTTGGCAATTACTTCAGAATATCCTTCAAGAAATCCTCTAGAAATATTTTCATGAATTTCTCCTGGAATTCGTTCAAGTATTTCCCAAGTATTTAAATTCTTACAGGTATTTTTTCGGGAGTTTCTTCAGGTACTTCTCCAGGAATTCCTTCAGGAATTTCTCTGGGTGATTTTCCGCGGAAGTGTACTAGAATTTCTTCCGGACTTCACTCGGAATTTACTTGGATATCTGCCAAGAGTTCTTCCAGAAATTTCTTCGGAACAATCCGCAGAGATTTTCTTCAGCAATTAATCTGGGAATACTTTCAGGATTTCATCTGGGAATTTCTGCATTAATTCCTTCTGGTATTTTTCTGGGAATTCCTTCAGATATTTTTTCGGAAGTTCCTTTAGGATCTTCTCTAAGAATTATTTCAGGACTTCCATGTGGGAATTCCTCCGGAAGTGCTTGTGGGACTTCCTCCGGGAGTTCTTCCAGGAGTTTTTCCAAGAAATTCTCCGGTAATACCTCCAGGAACTTTACAGGGAATTGCTGGCCGATATTTAGCAGGAATTTCACGGGAAATAGGATCTTGGAAGTTCCTTCAGAAATATTTTTTCTCTTCCTCTAGGGTATTCCACCGGATGTTCCTCTGAAGTTCCACCAGTAGTCAATCAGGCTTTCTTCCAGAAATTCATTTAGCGTTTCATTAGGCATTTATCTACAAATTCCTCCAGAAGTTCCTCGGAGAATTCCTCCGGGAGGTTCTTTTAAGAATTCTTCCAGGAGTTCCTCCTGGAATTCTTACGGAAGTTCCTTTGGGAGTTCATTCTAGAATTCTTACGAGAGTTCCTCCAGGATTTCCTACGGAAATTCTTCCTGTAGTTCTTCAATAAATTCCTCCAAAAGTTCCACCGGCAATTCCTCCGAGAATTCCTCTGATAATTTCTCCGGAAATTCCTATAGAAAATCCCCCGGGAGTTCCTCCGGAAATTACTCTGGGAGTTCCTCCGGGAGTTCCTTTTCAGAGAAACACCCGGAGAAACTACAGGTGAAACTCCCGGAGGGATTCTCGTAAAATGCTGCTGGTGGATCTCCCGGAGGAATTCCCGAAGGAACTGCCGGAGGAGCTCCCGTAAGATCTCCCGTAAGAACTCCCGGAGGAATTTCAGGAGGAACTCCTAGAAGAATTCCTAGAGGACCTCCCGGATGAGCTCCCAGAGAAACTATCGGAAGAACTTCGGGAGGAATTTCCAGCTTCATTTCTGAAGAAAGCCTAAATGATTTCCTGAAAAAAAGCCTGATTAATTTCCTGGAATAGCTTCTGGTGGAACTCCCGGAGGAATTTCCGGAGAAACTCCCGGAAGAATTGCTGGTGGAATTCCCGGAGGAACTCTCGAAGGAATTTTCTGGAAGAATTTCTGAAGAAACTCCCGGGAGAATTTTCAAAGGAACCCCGGGGAAACTACCAGAAGCATTCTCGGAAACAAGAGAATTCATTCTCTAGACAAATCTCGTCTAGCTGAAACCTTTGTTGGGGTTTGTAGCTGGACCATCATCATCATCAGAGGACCTCCCGAAGGAATTCCCTGAGGAGCTCGCAGGGAAATTCTCGGAGGAGCTTCTGGTGGAAAATCTATATAAATTCCTGAAGAAGCCTAAATAAATTCCAATTCTGCCGAAATTCCCGGAAGAATTTTCAGAGGAACTGCCGATAGAACTACCGGAATAATTCTCGAAGGAAATCCTAGAGAAATTCTTGGTGGAAATGCCGGTGGAACTCCTGGAAGAATTCCAGGAGGAATTTTCGGAGAAACTCCTGGAGGATCTCCCAGTGGAAATCTTGAAGTTTCCACCGGAATTCTTTCAGGATTTCATTGCGAATTAATCTAGGAACTTTTCCGAAAATTCCATTGTTGATTTCATTTTCGGTATAATTTCTGTATAAATTTCCGGTGGAATTCCTGGAGAAATTCTTTGAAATTTTCACAAGAAATTATTCGAAACAATTCACGTAAAATTTTATGGAATTTACACAGGAAATTCGAAGATTTTTCGTGAAATTCTTAGGAATGTTTTCTGCGGAATTTCCACGAAATATTCTTATTCTTAAAAATTATGGGAAACAGCACGAAATTATTTGAATTATTGCAGGGAATTCCGCAGAACTTATGAAGCAGTTCGTGAAGATTTTCTTGGAGTAAATAATGGTGGAATTTTCGGATCAATTCCCGGCAAAATTTATGGTGGAATTCCTGAAGACACTGCCGAAGAAGTTGCTGGAGGCATTCCTAAAGAATCCCTGATAGAATTTCGGATAGAATGCCAGGAGCAATTGTCGAAGGAATTCCTGGAGAAAGCTTGCATATTGATTTTTCTGCCTATTTTATAATAAATATTATTTCAGAGAGGATTTTTTTTAGAAATTCAGATGTATGGCTCTAGTTTTCTTAAACTTATGGAAGAATGCAGGATTTTTATAATAATTGTTATAGCCGATTTAATATTTTTTTCTGAATACTAAGTTCGTTAATATTTTTCTCACTTTATTTAAAAATATCTGATGAACAATAAATCACGCATTATGAAATCCATTATTGTTTTAATCATTATTGTTTCGATTTGGTTTGGATTTGGTTACATGTGTTAATATTCATGTGTTTTTATAAAACTACTATAAAACTACGATTTGGAAGACCAAAAAAATTGCCCCCCCCCTTCTCGAAATCCTGGCTACGCCCATGCTTATATCTAAAATGAATGTTGTGATCATAATCGATTGACAAATAGTATATATCATGTCAGTCCGAAAATTTTGCAGAAATGTTTCCCATTTTTTCAACTACACAGAATTCTATTTTTACTCATTTGTATCAAAAATCGTGAGGCTTCAATTTTCCATCAAAATCTATGCTGCATGTTCCTAAAAATATAAAATAATTCAAAGAAAAAACAGACAGTAATTAATGTATGGTAAACATTTTCTATGAGCGCAAAACTGGGAAAATGTAAATCGTGTAAACACAGAATCCTGTGTATTTGTCATTTGAATAACCTGTTTCTCGGCACGGCAAATGCTGGGTAAAGCGTACCATTGGTACTTCGCGTACCTGAAGGAATAAAATAGACCCCATCTTGCGGTCCTTAGCCTCTTACCCAGCAACTCCTATTCCTGCCTCCCCGTGGTGCTGGCCGGGATACGAGCAACCTTAGGGAAGATCGGGTAACCAACCCCGGTGGGAGCTTTGGTCGTATGCTGACAGGGAAGGGGGGGGTTGCTCCTCTCCGGAAGTGCAAATCTTACTGAGCGTCTGTTCTCCATGACAGGATCGGCTCACAACAGCGTCTGTACTTCATGTTAGAGGCGGCTGATCATCGTCCGAGTGCCAGCGAGGGACTCTAAGTGAAACTGTGCATTATGGTCCACCGGGAATAAGGAAGAATGATCCTCCGGAAATTTAGGGGGTTTGGTGTCAGGCCCTGCAAGCCAGCCTTTAAAAAACATACGCAACGAACAATCAACAAGAGAGTACGGACCGGAACCATCGGCAAAGACCACTGCGACGAAAAGGGACTAGCGATTGGAAACTCGGTTCGTGGAACTGCAAATCTCTCAACTTCATCGGGAGCACACGCATACTCGCCGATGTGCTCAAGGACCGTGGATTCGGCATCGTAGCGCTGCAGGAGGTTTGTTGGAAGGGATCAATGGTGCGAACGTTTAAAGGTAATCATACCATCTACCAGAGCTGCGGCAACACATATGAGCTGGGAACACATATCAGCTGCCCAAGCCACGACGTCAAAATCATCATAGGAGATTTGAACGCTCAGGTTGGCCAAGAGGAGGAGTTTAGACCGACTATTGGAAAGTTCAGCGCTCACCGGCTGACGAACGAAAACGGCCTACGACTAATTGATTTCGCCGCCTCCAGGAATATGGCCATTCGTAGCACCTACTTCCAACACAGCCTCCCGTATCGGTACACCTGGAGATCACCACTGCAGACAGAATCACAAATCGACCACGTTCTGATCGATGGACGGCACTTCTCCGACATTATCGACGTCAGGACGTATCGTGGCGCTAACATCGACTCTGACCACTATCTGGTGATGGTTAAACTGCGCCCAAAACTATCCGTCATCAACAATGTTCGGTACCGACGACCCCCGCGGTATGACCTAGAGCGACTGAAGCAACCTGATGTCGCCACTGCATACGCGCAGTATCTCGAGGCAGCGTTGCCGGAAGAGAGTGAGCTCGATGGGGCCCGTCTTGAAGACTGCTGGAATACAGTCAAAGCAGCCATTATCGACACAGCGGAGAGCAACGTCGGGTATATGGGAGGAAGTCGACGGAACGATTGGTTCGACGAAGAGTGCAGACAGATTCTGGAGGAGAAGGACGCAGCGCCTCGACCCTCCGAATGAATAAAGGTTTGCCGAAACATCTTCTCCAGGTCGGCCACCAGCATTATTTGCTTCATGCGACTTCGAAGCATGATCGATCGAAGGTCTTCTTGTACTATTGGATCCACCAGCAAAGCATCGTCCAGTGATACTCCTGACGACGTTTTGCAAGACGCATCGAACACCACACGAACCTTCGTAGTCCTCATTGATGACGGGATGGTGTGGCTGCACTGGGACTGAAATATTCAAAGGTGCAGCCCAATCGGGTTGTACGCAAAGGTGACGTTGAACTACGTGGCTGTATGTATTGTACAGGTTTTCGACTTTTCTGTTCGATGAGCCAAAAGCAAGCGTTTTTCAAGCCCAGGGTGAATTTGTTTTCGTTGTTTACCCTGCGCTCCTAAGATTGAGTGAGCATTGCGATCCCTGGTGATAAGTATATAATTTTTAGACCAACATTTGAAAAGGATGATAAATATATTTTTTTGAATAATCGAAGATGAACAACACTCTCAAGCGATCACATATCCAAATTATCAATTGATAAAAACTCGCTAGAGAATAAGAACCCTTCGATAATTGTATCTCGATTCGAAGCATTGGTATATGCTACTTCTGAGATTATTTTCCTACGTAACACCAAAACACGAAGCCAAACATCCGATTGAACTTCATTGTTGACATTAAATTGGTATTAGCTAGGTTTAAATTCAAATGATAATCGATTCTAAAATTTGAAAAGTTATCACAGATGACAACTCGCCTACTGTTCACACCTGAGAAATTATCAAATGATAATTCCCACGGTATACAGACAACAAGCTACTCTCGTAAGAAAAATGACACTTCAAGAGTGACGCATATTTTATCGCCACATGTTAAAGTACAAAAGCAAGCATGCTGAGATCGTAGAGAGTGTTCAGCTTGTTCGAAGATAGTATTGTCGGGCCGCCACCAAACCGGACCGCGCGATTGAGCACTCGCGCTGCGACGCGAGTCGCGACAATTTGAAATATTTCATTAGTAGTGCGCATCATGCACGCATGGATGTACTATCATGCGCACTAATCAGAAATGAGTTGCGACGTCTGATAACTGCAGATATTTCATTTTATTGAAAACAAATTTTCGATTTTCTACTATACACGGAATAATGACGACACATGTTTACATTCAAATTGAATATTAACATTCGTGCTGAGCCTGCCTTGTTTTTTTGTATGCCGTGGATATTTCCAATAATTATCGTATGAGAATGATGCAGCGACGCAAACTGGAACAAAGACTAAGCACCCGCCACTAAGTCTTTCTATTCCTCCGGTGGCTCATTACAGAAAAGCCCATCGTGAAAGCTGGGCTATCAACGTCGTTTGGTGGTCATCCTATGGAGGAAGTCAGAGTAGACGCGACAAAAAAGTTTGACAGTTTCTTTATAATAATTATTATACCTTCACGTGAGTTGCGTCGGACTTTGCGTATACTCCGGCAGGCAATCAGCAAAAACGAGCTGAAGAAAGTTTCTCAGAACGGATCCACTGCAGCAGCAAAGAAGATTCCGAGCCCCTCTACTGGCATCAATAGATGTAAGCGAGAAGCTGCCGTCAAACGCCCCCAAGTTTTCGATAACAAACCGCGCGTGTAAGTTAGCAGAAAAGAACTGCACCAGTTAAAAGCCTTGTAAATTGCAGTAATTTGACATCTATGCTGGCTTGAGGTCTTCAGTTAGCCTTGCGAACAAAGGCGCAGAATCGGGAGATGACGAGATCGATTCTCGATTCGATCTAGGATGTTTTAGAGTGGGAAACATTCTCGAAACCCTTGGTATAATACATCCATTGTACTTGCCACACAAGATGCATACTAATGCAATGGCGGGCATAGAAAGCTTTCAATTAATAACTAAAAATGGTAATAGATTACTTAGATTACTAAGCTGAAAAGCAGGCCGAGTTCCCGTTGGAATTTAGTGCTTATGGAAAAAGAAGCTTGCGATGCACGAATGACAGTGGCGTAGCCAGAAAATTGGTCTGGGGAGGTTTTCTGGGCATTTTTTTTTTCGAAAAAAATTCTTCTAAAAATTTTGTCCTGGGGGGGGGGGGGGTTATGCCCAAAACCACCCCCATGGCTACGCCACTGACTTACGAGATTGACTGATTTACTAAAACCGATTGCTAAACTGTTAGCAAGTTTTTAATAGTGAATAATCATCCATAAATATTGTTACACACTTGAGTCGGTTTTTACACGGAGCATCCGCTAAACTAATCCATCCGTTCATGTTGACCTTCTACGTTGGCAAATCCGCAGTTACCTTCGGCAGAACCAAGAAATTCACGCTCCGAGAGAGAAATTCATGATTCTTGAGCACACCAATGCCTGAATCCTGTGCTTCACTTTTGAAGCTGATTGACCTGTACCAAGGACCGAGATGTCCTCCTTTTCTCGATGCGTCCTCAGTCATTGACTCAACCGTTCGGCGATGAAATTGCTGTGGAACGGTGCAGCTGTCATCGTTACACCAAAGGCCAAAAAAGAAAATAAATAATAATAATGAAAAGTAAACAGCGCGTAAAAAATTGTATGCGGAAATTTACGCCACTCTACGCTGAAATGGTCTTCTTCCTAACAAGTTGGTCTAAAACTTCAATGCAATATTGATGATTACCGACAAATATTGCGTACATTCTGACTATATCCCGTGTAAAATTTCGCTGAAAATGGCGTTCCATTTGTGTGCATGATTTTTAGTGTAAATTTCAATGGATTTTGCTATCTGTGAACCCAAAAAGAATCATTCATACAAATTCCGCATTCGCAAGACAGCAAGTTTTTTAACAATTAAAATACAGAAAATATTTATCGACAGATTATCAGCTATAGCCCACTGTTAGACGATTGCATTGGTCAAAAAAAAGTCACTCGTATTTAAACACGGTTAAAAAACATAAACATTGCCTTCATTTGATGTCAAATGACGTCATGATGCAATCGTTAGACTACAGTGGGGCAAGAGTACGTACTTAGTTTTCTATCGATAGCGTGGCCCTTATGAAGCAAGCTTCTGCATATAAAATCAATGTCAACGTTTCTTATATTCTGCCTATGTTACCCAGCGGAAAAATATTGAAATTGTTGAAATTCGTTTTAGCAGAACCCTTATTGAAAAACACGTGAAAAACGCATTCTTACACCACCGGTGGGGTAAGAGTACGCAAAATGTATGAATCATCATAAATCTCGCAACCCATCCCAGCTAAGCGTTGCGTAATTTATTGATGTTTCTTTTGATTAAATGAAATTATCATTTTGATTAAATTGTATTTTCGAACTATGTTTAAGTGTGAAACACAACCTTATACATACAATTTCATTATTTTGCTTCAGTGCTTTATTTGCTCAGTCCTTTTCATCACCAAATTACTTATCTTAACCTTCCGCAACTCGCTTCAACTTTCATAACACGAGAACTCGCGTGTTGTAAAAAGTACAACAGTCCTAAAATTCGTTATAATGAAGCCAATTCAAATGATATCAACCTGATTTTTTCGGGAAAATAATAAAGGGGATATATTCTCTCATTGAGGGCATTTTTTAAGTCCAACACGCACAAAAAAGTATTGTAAAAACAACAATATTCTGGATCGAATTCAACAATAAATATTGTTAACTCAGGGCTAATAATATTTATCGTTTGAATTAATCCATAATATTGTTGTTTTTACAATCAAAACGTGTCAAGGTTTGAGTCGCAATATTGTAGAATCAACAATATTATTGTTGAAACAATGATCAGCGAATTATTGTTTCAAAAATATTTAAAAATTGATTCAACAATAGAATATTTTTAAAATAATAATATTGAATTTCTACGAATTTTTTTTTTGTTTTGAATTGAAAATAAATAAAACAAATAAATGTAGCAGTTGAAACTCTATTGTTACAATAAATTCCATAATTGAATTTTCGTTTTTGCTGTTGAATGTGTTGTTTTTTGCGATATACGAAGATTCTCATCCTACATCTGAAAATAAGGGAATAATTAGTTTTAGAGTGGCTTTATTGTGATTTGTTGTTTAACAAAAATTACCTAATTTTCCAACTTGTTCAAACTTGGAAACTTTCCGATTTCGGAGCTGGAAGCCATCTTCAACATCTCTTCCCATCTTACCCGTTATTAAGAACACTCTGCTAATAAAAAATAAGCTTAGTACGATTTTAATTGAATTCAATTTTATCAATTAAACTTACATATTTTGTTGTCAAACTGAATTAATTAGTCGCTTTTTTTCACCAACTATAATTTTTTCATTTGCTGTTAACGTTTTTTATTTTTTTCGTTCTGTTCACTTTCGGATCTAAAAATTTTTATTGTTATCTTTTTTTGTACACGTAGAAAAACACACGCTGCCTAAAATTCAGGCAAGTTTGAAACAAAAAGAAATATTGTTGAAGTTAAATTTATATTGTTGTTCCAATCCGGGATCACTGTAGAAACAATAATCAAATATTGTTGATTCAACAATGAAGCGATTATTGAAACAAACAATATTTATCATTAGTTCAACCATACCCAATTTCGCTGCGTGAATGAATCTTCTACTGGTCCTCCGGAAAATCCGGAACCAACGCAACACCGGTGAAAATAGTTCATCTTCACAATAAATGGCGCAATGTTTCTTATAAGAATTCTAAAAACTCTAATAACTCTGAAAAATTCTAGATCCATCTACAATCCTAAGTCAAGAAAAAAATGATTTAGAATTCTCCCACTGTGCGGCGCTAGTGTACATGAAAATACCAGTTTGGTTCGATATCTCAAGATCTATGGGATTTAGGAAATTTCCGTCTTCTACAAAGTTGTTCAAGGATTGGAAACCAATATGTTAAATTCAGAATTCAGCCGTAAGGCGGCGCTAGTGTATATGAGTTATTAGATTAGTTAGATATCTCGGGATCTGTGGGAATTAGAAAGTTGCCGTCTTCTACAAAGTTGTTCGAGGATTGGAATCCAATATGTTGAGAAGCTAATTAATTTGAAATTCATCCGCAATGTGGCGCTACTGTATATGAGAGATCAGTTTGGTTTGATATCTCAGGATCTATTGGTTTTGGAAAGTTTCCATTTTCTATAAAGTTGTTCGAGCATTGGAAACCCATATGTTGAGAAACTGTTTAGTTCAGAATTGAGCCGTAAGGCGGCGCTAGTGTATATGAGAGATCAGTTTAGTTCGATATCTCGGGATCATTAGGATTTAGTAAATTGCCGTTTTCTACAACGTTGTTCGAGTACAGAGAACCAATATGTTGAGAAACTGAATAATTTATAATTCATCCGCAAGGAGGCGTTACTGTATATGAGAGATCAGTTCTTTGACATCTCGGGATCTGTGAGATTTAGAAAGTTTCCGTCTTCGACAAAGTTGTTCGAGGATTGGAAATCAATATGTTGAGAAGCTAATTTGTTTAGAATTCATCCGCAAGGTGGCGCTACTGTATTTGAGAGATCAGTTTGGTTCGATATTTCGGGATCTATTGGTTTTGGAAAGTTGCTATCTTCTATAAAGTTGTTCGAGCATTGGAAACCAATATATTGAGAAACCGTTAAGTTCAGAATTAAATCATAAGGCGACGCTAGTGTATATGAGAGATCAGTTTAGTTCGATATTTTGAGATCTTCAAAATTTAGAAAATTGCCGTCTTCAACAAAATTGTTCGAAGACTGGGAACCAATATTTTGAAAAATAGAATAATTTAAAATTCATCCGCAAGGAGGTGCTACTCCATATGAGATATCAGTTCTTCGATATCTTGGGATCTGGGGGATTTAGAAAATTGCCGTTTTCTACAAAGTTGTTCGGGGATTGTAAACCAATATGTTGAAATATTGTGAAGTTTAAAATTCATTCGTTGAGTAGTGATAGTACATGTGAGACCACTAGTTTGATCATATAAACCCGGATATGTGATATTAGAGAGTGGCCGTCTTCTTCACAGCTGCTCGAGGATGAAAACCATTATTCTAAAAAACTGTTTAGTTTGAATTACATCCGCTGGGTGGTGATATATGGATCAACCAGTTTTGTTAGATGTCGCTGGATATTTAAAAGTGCCGTCATTTACAGTTATTTGGGATTTGAAAACCAATATGTACACAGGATGCCTTGGGTTCGATCTCAGGCCCATTTCATTCGCCTACTTTGTATCTTTTTGTATATTTCTCATGTTACAGCAATCGCTAGAACAGGAAATATATTTCCGTAGCGTTTCCATTTCAATCCTGTACCTTTAACTTGACTAGTCTAACAGTAACTGTTAGTATTGGAAATGCAGGAAAAACTTATTTCTTACATCCAATTAGAATTCCTGAAATAGCTTCTTTTGGCCAAATAAGACCAATATCTCTCGAATTTATAATGTGATTATTATCATCAATGACTACTATTTAGGTATTATTATGATAGAATTCATTATTCATTTGTTTGCGTAGTATTTTTGGGCTTTTTTTATACCTTTGGCAAAGGTGGAAAACTCTATACAATATTTGATGGTAAAGAGCATTGACTAACTTCCTGGTCATTATCAGAAATGGTTTAGAAGAAAATCGTTGGTCTAGGACGAACTGTACAAAACGACCATTCACACACGTTCCAGATTTGCGGAAAGGCTGTCTGGTAGCCACCTGCGGCCGTTGCAGAGTAAGAACTGTGAATTAACACTAAGACCACCATCAAAAATGTCTTAGAAAAAATTGCGCTACTCTAGGACGAACCATCCAAAATGACCATTTTACGGGTTTTCCAAATTACTCGGAAGGCCACGTGCAGTCATAGCTGATTAAGACTTTGAAATATCTTCAAGATCACCGTCAGAAAAGGTTTAGAAAAAAATGCGCTGCTCTAGGAAAAACTTTCCAAAATCATCATTTCATCAGAGTAATGACTGAGAATTTCATCCAAAATCACCGTCAGAAATGGTTTAGAAAAATTGCGCTGCTCTAGGACGAACTTCACAAAATTACCATTTTTACGGATGTTCCGGATTTTCCGGAAGGCCGCCTGGTAGCCACTGCGGTCGTAGCAGAGTAGAAGCTGTGTATTTACTCGAATATGGCCTTCAGAAATGGTTCACAAAAAATTGCGCTGCTCTAGAATAAACTTTTCAAAATTATCATTTTTACGGACGTTCCGGATTATCCGGAAGGCCGTCTGGTGGCCACCTACAGCCATAGGTGAGTGAGAACTGCGAATTAACTCCTTGGAGTTATTATTATCAGAAATGGTTTAGAAAAAATGCGCTGCTCTAGGACAAACTTTCCAAAACGACAATTTTTACGGACGTTCAGGATTATACGGAAGGCCGTCCGATAGTCACATACAGTTATAGCAGAATAAGAACTGTGGAATTTCTCTAAAATCACCATCAGAAAAGGTTAAGAAAAAATTGTGCTGCATTAGGACGAACTTCACAAAATGACCATTTTTACGGACGTTCCGGGTTTTCCGGAAGGTGGCCTGCGGTCATAGCAGTGTGAGAAATGTGTTTTAGCTCAAACATCCCCATCAGAAATGGTTTAGAAAAAATTGCGCTGCTCGCGGACGAACTTTCCAGAATGACCATTTTTACGGAGGTTCCAGATTATTAGGAGGCCCGTCTGGTGGCCACGTACGGTTATAGCGGAGTAATAACAGTGGAATATCCCCAAAATCAACATCAGGAATTTTTTAGAAAAAATTGCGCTGCCCTAGGACCAACTTCACAAAATGACCATTTTTACGAACGTTTAGGGTTTTCCGGAAGGCCGCCTGTTGGCCACCTACGGTCATAGGTGAGTGAGAACTGCGAATCAACTCCAAGATTATTATCAGAAATGATATAGAAAAAATCGCGTTACTTTAGGATGAATTTTTAATGAAATAAATAAATGCACCTGAGCCTTTTATTTAGCTATATTTACTCGAGCCTTCTATCGAATCACTTTTTATTTATTTATTATCTTTTCAATTGATGAAGAACTGATTTTTTGAGGAATACTGGTTTGGAGCAAATTGGTCAACTGACTAAAAAGTTATCTAATTTTTACGCAATGTGTTGTACTTTTTACAACGGTGCGAGTCCCGGAAGGTTAAAAGATGAACTTGTGATAATTTTCGATTTCTGTCCTTTTTTCTTTGTTGTGGACCTTTACGCTTTGGAAGTAGTATTATTTTGGCAGGAGATACGGGTTTGACATCAGAACTTGAAGGTTCACATGCGTGCTCTTGCCCTGATCTACCAATTGTACTTAGTACGAAAGATATAAGTGCATTAAGCGAATCACTCATAATATTTCCTAAACAACTAACTACAAAAGATTCTGGTGATAGTCCTTCTGATAAAGCGTTTACTTACACGGTTTAAAAGTGAATAGATGAATCGTTGGACATCGTAGACAGTCGAATTTTATCTTTATGTCAAATACAATTTCATCGTTGGTAGACAATGAGTACGGCCATTTTATAAATAATTATTTATGTGGCATATTTCATGAGCCAAAAGTCAAAATTGCATCCTATGCGGTTGAAAAAAAACAAACAAAAGTACGTGTCATGACATGGAAGTGAGCTTTACATCAGTAGTTCACTTTTACATAATTACGTGTAATTTTTCGACAAATGTAATTGTAATGTAATTCTAAAACGTGACATGAATTTATGTTGATTTGCCTACTCCCTTATGTGTATGCAAAATGCCATAATTTTACAAGAATATTTCACTAAGTATTGCTGGATCCATAAATACAAGGTTAGCCAAAAGAACTTTGTATCGCTCACAATGATGACGGCAACTATAGTCCTACGCCCAAAACGCCAAATGAAAAAAAAAACCCTCAGGACATGAAGTTCAGTTACCCCCTGTGTAAACCTTTGCGGGGGTAAACCTTTGTACCTCCCGTTCCTTCCGAAATAACGCACCACCTACATGAACGCAAGCCACCCTCCAGCGACAGTTAGCAATTAATTTGCTATCAAATTTGAGGTAGAATAAATTTTTATCGCTACCCATAAAGTCTTAATTGATCTACTCCCAGCGGCGTCAAGTGCCTCCCCAATGCGGTGTTGCTGGTGGTGTGGTTGACTGATTTTAGTTAGCAGAACGCTCGCTAATTACTGCTTCACCTCGATAGTACGTACATATTTTAAGTACACCAGCCAATGAGCGTACCGATCGGCCGCAGACATGTTCCCATTTCATTCCATGGCGGGTGACTCGGGGGAGTGAAAATTTCAAGCTCCCCAAAACGGCAACCAAATTCGACAATCGAGAAGGGGGGTGAGTGGGTGGTGAAATTTTTATGTCATTTTTGTACTAATTTGGGGTGGGCGTCGCACGGTGTCAAAACTAAGCTTTCTCGTTTAGGCGCAAAGTGCGGCCAACCTAGATGGCATCATTACGGCAACGAGTGAAATAAATTTTGCGCCAAATTTCCTAATTTGCCACTTTTTATTCGTATATTAAGGTAGCTTGCCGTCGACGATCTCTGGGCCTTTCGGGAGCAAGGTGATTCCGTTTGAAGGCAGTGTTTATTTTTACGATAATTAGTTCATCTTTTCATACGGTCAAAGCCAATTTGGAAATTAGTAAAACGAAAGCGTAACTGTTCAGTTTGCTACCCATTCGGCGGTCGTAACTCTTTCGCCATGCGGCCAATAATCGATTGCAAACGTCTTTTGTCTCAAAAACCTAAATCATCCGGTTTGAAACGACCCCTTCGCGCGTTGTTCAGACGAGACAAGAGAGAAACAAATTGAAAACCTATCGGAAAATTACGACATTGTGCTTGCGAATAGCTCTTCCGTCGTTAACAGTCCCCGATGCAGCATCAAACGTAAACTATCGGATGCTGTTGATTCCAATGCCGAAGGAAGAGCATTCAACACACGAAATTGCAGTGCAGTGCGCACCCAATGCCCGTTGCCAACTGGATTCCGGCAAACACTGTTTAAATCAACGCCAACACCAGAATGCCACCAAACCGAAAGGCCCCATCACGATGTACCGGAAGAGGACAACGACACGACTGCTGCTGCAGTGCATACGGTCGTCCTTTGATTCATGACGCACGTACGGACACGGAGCATCGCATTCCATCGCAAAATCCCATTCGGAGGATTCCCGTTTTGTGCACCATGGACCGCCACACACACCCATTCAGGAGCCGAGCCGGGTTATGTACGGCGGAGCTACGCCAGGTTCAGCGGCCTGTAAGAAATCACGAATCACTTCCTCCAGCTGCGCTCCACTGCCTGGCTGAAAGCAGTTTCGCCCAACTCGACGATGAACAGAGGTTTGCGTTCCGTTGAAAATTATCACCATTAGTGCGCGTCCTGCTATTTTTCACGTGCAGATAGTCATTGGGAACATCATTGGGTCCTGCCGTCACGGGTCTTTCGAGCGGTGTTGAATCATGGCGGGCTGGAATTCAATGCAGTTGAGTTTTCTATTGCTGACGATGATGGGGCATCAAATACTTTATGTGGCGTATGGGCATTACAATTCAACGGTTCATCGTTTGCTGATGATTTCTTTCACAAATCCTGAAGAACAATGCATACCAAATAATAAAAATCATCATAAATTTAAAGCCTTCATAGATATTATAGAATTCCACATGAAAAAGAAAACTGTTTCATAATTTTCCAAAAATAATTTCATCAAACAATCATACAATCATATCTTCTAAAAAATCAGGTTTGCTTATTAAAGCTAATTATTAAAGCTAAATAAGTGCGAAAACGTTGTGGGTAAATGTCTTTGTATAGCAATACAACGGCCAAAAATGAACAATTTTCTTCTTCTTCGAAATCCACCGGACATTCAATGTTTCAGAAAATGTAGGAATTGTTCTCCAGGAATTTGGGAAATTATTTCTAGAACACCTCCGGAAATTTCTACAAGAATTCATTCCGTATTTCAATCTATAATTATTTCAGAATTACATTTTTATTTAATTTAATTATTTTTTTGAATTATTTCTAGAATTTCTTCAACAACTTGTTCTTATGATTCTTACCGAGAATTTCTCATGTAATTTTATTTGGAAATTCACACATTATATCGAAAATTCATTCAAGAATCTATCCAAATAACCCTCCAGGGAAGGAATGTCAACTTTGTGAACATCAGCATCGTAATTACTTAAGCACCCTAAAATCCTTTCCTTTCCTACTGTATTATTGTATTCCCTAACCTCGACTAAACCGCGAGTTTTTCGGTTCCCCAAAACTAACACTATGTATAAGAATCAAGAAATGTATTATTAAACTTGATTTCGGCTCCGTAACGCTTCACGGCAAATGAGCCTTCCAAATAAACGAAAGATTAAAAAAAAAACCCCTCCAGGGACTCAAACAAGAAATTTCCATGATAATTTCTTCAGCAAAACCGCCATGAATCCGACATTTCGATAATCCGGACTCAGGAGCGACTTGTTATAACTGCTACCGCCAAATGAATTAATTATTCCCTTTAAAAATTGTATCTCGTTTTATTGTCTCAGTCGATTCTTTGGCTTATTTAAGGTTAACTTTCCCGCAGAACCCATATTTTTCTAAGCCTCTAACTATCTTAAAAATCGAAAAGAAAAACCGAAAACGTGCGCAGCACGCACGTGTGAACTTCTTTGGGAAAGTTGACTTTAAATGAAATAAAGAATCGATTAAGCAAATAAAAAAAATGACGGGAAAGCTGCGAGGTGGCAATGTCCCATTGTGGGATGTAATGCCAATAAAGAAGAAGATCAGGGGTGCTCGGAGTAATCTATTAAAGTTCTTGTATCTGTGAAATAATCTTATAGAATTCTCATGTGAATTTCAGGAGTAGCTCCTAGTGGAATTCCTGGTGGAGCTTCTGAAAGATTTCCTGGAAGAAATTTTGGAACAATTACTGGACGAACTTCTGGAGGAATTTGGGGATAAACTTTCGGAAAAAAATCTGAACAATTTTCTGGAGGAAATCCTGGAAACAAATTCCGAAGGAATTCCATAAAAAACTTTCATAGAAATTCGTGGAGAAATTCCCGGAAGAACTTTCGGAATAATTCCTGGAGGAACTTCCTGAGGTATTGTTGGAGGAACTTGCGGAGGAATTCATGGAGCAAATTCCGCAGAAATTGCTGGAGGAATTTCCGGAGGAATTCCTGGATGAAAATCCGGGGGAGTTCTTGGAAGAATTTCCGGAATTTTCAAAGGAATTCCTGGAGGAACTTTAAGAGGAATTTCTGGATGAACATCCGGCCAGAGGCGCGGTCACGTTCCGAGACGTAGGTAAAACAAAAACTGAATTTCAGGGACTTTCCGGAAGTCCTCTCGGATTTCAAGAGATTTTTTCGGACATCCTCGGATAAGTTATAAAACTCGCTTTGACTGATCATTACACTTCCAGAGTTCGCAGATCATTTCCAAGAAGCATGTCTTCGAACACGTTTATTAATTTTCAGATGGTTATGGATTTCTGTACTTTTTTTATGTGTCATGGTTTCACTTAACTATCACTATCACTATCACTAACAGTAAAGCTTATGATGGTCCAAGAATCTGTCAGGGTGTTCAGTACTATTTACGGGTTTTCAGAAATCTCAATAATAATGATACTCCGAATTTCCTTGCTTGCTATCACACATCTGGATGTGCTACAATCATCATAAACTACTTCATATTAGCGTATTTCTTGTTTAGTTTAACTTTCGGAGATGAGCTCGGTAGTCGGTACTCGGTAGTGACTACCACTTCTGCCTTATAGACAGGAGGTCTGCTGAAAAATACATCACATAACGTGGCATAGACTTTTCTAAGTGAATCCTTGATCTATACGTCTGTTCTGTTGGGAATATTAAGCATTCCTCATAGACTCTGAAGTGCTTTTCATAATAGAGTTCTTCTTTACAGTCCCCGAAACCTCCACGATTGTCAGTTTAACCTCTGATAAACTTTCAAACATCTGATTAAATTTGAAACGTTTAAATGATAGTATTAGATCCTTTAGTTATCCATATGGTATTTTTTTACCATAGTGCCATAATCATGGGTAGGACAATGCTTCGACTGTCCTACCCAAGTATTTTCATCCGTAGGACATGTCCTACTTGTCTCCCGGCTCCCGGCGCCCCTGTCCGGAGCAATTCTTGGAGGAACTTCCGGAGGAATTCTGGCATGAACTACCGGAGGAATTCTTGGAGGAGCTTCAGATGAAATTCCTGGAGGAACTACCGAAGGAATTCCTGGAGCAACTTTCTGAGGATTTGCTGAAGGAACTTACGGAAGAATTCCTGGATAAAATTCCGGAGGAACTCCTGAAGGAACTTCCGGAGAAATTTCTAGATGAAATTCCGGAGGAACTCCTGAAGGAACTTCCAAAGGAATTCCTAGAGGAAGTTCCGGATGAATTCCTAGAGGAACCACAGAAGGAACTCCTAAACGAACTTCCGGAGAAATTTCTAGATGAAATTCCGGAGTAACTCCTGAAGGAACTTCCGGAGGAATTCCTAGAGGAGGTTTCGGAGAAATTTCTGGAATTACTTCCAGAGGAATTCCTGTGGAGGAACTTTCGGAGGAATTCCTGGAGGAACTTCTGGAGGAGCTCTGGAGGAATTCCTGGAGGAATTTCTGGAGGAATTTTCGGGGAATTTCTGGAGGAATTTCGGGGGAAAATTCCTAGAGGAATTCCGGGAGGAAATCCTGGAGGAATTTCTGGGGTCATACCTGGAGGAATTACCGGAGGAACTCCTGGATGAACTTTCGGAGGAACTCCTGGAGGAATTTCCGGAGGAACTCCTGCAGGAATTTCCGGAGGAATTCCTAGAGGAATTTCAGAGGAATGTCAGAGGAATTTCGGAGGAATTCCTAGAGGAATTTCGGAGGAATTCTTAGAGGAATTTCGGAGGAATTCCTAGAGGAATTTCGGAGGAATTCCTAGAGGAATTTCGGAGGAACTCCTGGAGGAATTCCTGGAGGAACTCCTGAGGAATTCCTGTAGGAACTCCGGGGGAATTCCTAGCGGAATTTCCGGATGAACTTCCGGAAAAATTTCCGGAGGAATTCCTGGAGGAATTTCCGGAGGAATTCTTGAAGGAACTCCTGGAGGAATTTCCGGAACAATTCCTGGAGGAATTTTCAAAGCAATTCTTGGAGGAATATCTAAACAATTCCTGGAGGAAATTCCGAAGGAATTCCTTGATGAATTTCCGGAGCAAGAACTCCGGAGGAATTTCGGAGGAACTCCGGAGAAATTCTGGAGGAACTCCGGAGGAATTCCTGGAAGAACTCCGGTGGAATTTCCGGGGGAATTTCCGAAGGAATTTCCGGAGGAATTTCCGGGGGAATTACCGGAGGAATTTCCGAAGAAATTTCCGGATGAAATTCCGGAGAAATTCCTGGTGAAACTCCTAGAGGAATTTCGGGTAAAACTTCCGGAGGAATCTCTGGAGAAACTTCAGAAGGAATTCCTGCAGGAACTTCCGGAGGTATTGCTGGAGAAATTGCTGAAAGAAATTCCTTTTGGATTTTCTGATGGATCTTTCGAAAGAATTTATGGAAAAATGCCTGGAGAAACTTCCGGAGAAATTCCTAGAGGAACTATTCGGAGAAATCTTCCGAATTTCCTTGGAAAATTCTCCCGAATTTCCTTATGAAATTCTTCCGAATTTCCTTATGAAATTCTTTCGAATTTCCTTGGGAAATTCTTCCGAATTTTCTTGGAAAATTCTTCCGAATTTCCTTGGAAAATTCTTCCGAATTTCCTTGGAAAATTCTTCCGAATTTCCTTGGAAAATTCTTCCGAATTTCCTTGGGGAATTCTTCCGAATTTCTTTGGGAAATTCTTCCGAATTTCCTTGGGAAATTCTTCCGAATTTCCTTGGAAAATTCTTCCGAATTTCCTTGGGAAATTCTTCCGAATTTCCTTGGGAAATTCTTCCGAATTTCCTTGGTAAATTCTTCCGAATTTCCTTGGGAAATTCTTCCGAATTTCCTTGGGAAATTCTTCCGAATTTCCTTGGGAAATTCTTCCGAATTTCCTTGGGAAATTCTTCCTAATTTCCTTGGGAAATTCTTCCGAATTTCCTTGGGAAATTCTTCCGAATTTCCTTGGGAAATTCTTCCGAATTTCCTTGGGAAATTCTTCCGAATTTCCTTGGGAAATTCTTCCGAATTTCCTTGGGAAATTCTTCCGAATTTCCTTGGGAAATTCTTCCGAATTTCCTTGGGAAATTCTTCCGAATTTCCTTGGAAAATTCTTCCGAATTTCCTTGGGAAATTCTTCCGAATTTCTTTGGGAAATTCTTCCGAATTTCCTTGGGAAATTCTTCCGAATTTCCTTGGGAAATTCTTCCGAATTTCTTTGGGAAATTCTTCCGAATTTCTTTAGGAAATTCTTCCGAATTTCTTCAGGAAATTCTTCCGAATTTCTTCAGGAAATTCTTCCGAATTTCTTCGGGAAATTCTTCCGAATTTCCTCGGGAAATTCTTCCGAATTTCCTCGGGAAATTCTTCCGAATTTCCTCGGGAAATTCTTCCGAATTTCCTCGGGAAATTCTTCCGAATTTCCTCGGGAAATTCTTCCGAATTTCCTCGGGAAATTCTTCCGAATTTCCTTGGGCAACTCTTCCGAATGTCCTTGGAAAATTCATCCAAATTTCCTTGGGAAATTCTTCCGAATTTCATTGGGAAATTCTTCCGAATTTCATTGGGGAATTCTTCCGAATTTCATTGGGAAATTCTTCCGGATTTCATTGGGAAATTCTTCTGAATTTCCTTGGAAAATTCTTCCGAATTTCCTTGGGAAATTCTCCCGAATTTCCTTGGGAAATTCTTCCGAATTTCCTTGAGAAATTCTTCCAAATTTCTTTGGGAAATTCTTCCGAGTTTCTCTGGGAAATTCTTCCGAATTTCCTCGTGCAATTCTTCCGAATTTCATTGGAAAGTCTTCCGAATTTCCTTGGGAAATTCTTCCGAATTTCTTTGGGAAATTCTTCCGAATTTCCTTGGGAAATTCTTCCGAATTTCCTTGGGAAATTCTTCCGAATTTCCTTGGGAAATTCTTCCGAATTTCCTTGGGAAATTCTTCCGAATTTCCTTGGGAAATTCTTCCGAATTTCCTCGGGCAAATCTTCCGAATTTCCTTGGGAAATTCTTCCGAATTTCCTTGGGAAATTCTTCCGAATTTCCTTGGGAAATTCTTCCGAATTTCCTTGGGAAATTCTTCCGAATTTCCTTGGGAAATTCTTCCGAATTTTCTCGGGAAATTCTTCCGAATTTCCTCGGGAAATTCTTTTGAATTTCCTCGGGAAATTCTTCCGAAATTCCTCGGGAAATTCTTCCGAATTTCATTGGAAAATTCTTCCGAATTTCATTGGGAAATTTTTCGGAATTTCCTTGAGAAATTCTGCCGAATTTCCTTGAGAAATTCTGCCGAATTTCCTTGCGAAATTCTGCCAAATTTATTTGTGAAATTATGCCGAATTTCCTTGGGAAATTCCGCCGCATTTCCTTGAGAAATTCTTCCGAATTTCCTTGGGAAAATTTCCCGAATTTCGTTGGGAAATTCTTCCAGATTTCGTTTGAAAATTCTTCCGAGAATTTTCGAAAAAGAAGAAAATTCGAATAAAGAATTTCCTAAGAAAATTCGAATAAAGAATTTCCCAAGGAAATTTGAAAAAAGAATTTCCCAAGGAAATTCGATAAAAGAATTTCCCAAGGAAATTCGAAAAAAAAAATTTCCCAAGGAAATTAGAAAAAATAATTAACCAAACAAATTCTAAAAAATTCGAAAAAAGAATTTCCCAAGGATATTCGAATACAGAATTTCCCAAGGAAATTTCGAAGAATTTCCCCTAGGAAAATCGAAAGAAATTTCCATCGGAATTTGAAAGAATTTCTTGAGGAAATTCGGCAGAATTTCTCTATTGAGGAATTTCATAAGATTTTCCTGAGGAAACTAAAAAGAATTTCCCGAGGAAATTCTGAGTAAGTTTCCGAAGAAATTTTTCAGAATTTCCAGAGAAAAGTTTAAAAAATCCCCTAAGAAATGCAGAAGAATTTCAAAGCAGAATTTTCAGAAAAATTTGAACGATTTCTAGGGGAAAATCGGCTGATTTTTTATGAAAATATTCAGAAGGACACTGATTATGGATCGACTGTACGTTTTAATTTAATTTATTGAACGGCTACTCAGTCTTGCACTTATTACAACGAGTTTTTTATTTACCCGACGTTTCGACACGGGGATTGTGTCTTTTTCAAGGGGAAAATATTTTTGTTGTTTGTCGTCGTATGTTTAGTCAAGTTAGACTAAACATACGACGACAAACAACAAAAATATTTTCCCCTTGAAAAAGACACAATCCCCGTGTCGAAACGTCGGGTAAATAAAAAACTCGTTGTAATAAGTGCAAGACTGAGTAGCCGTTCAATAAATTAAATTCAGAAGGACTTGTCGAGGAAACTCGGAAGAATTTTGCTATAAAATTCGGAAGACTTTTCAAGGAAATTTGGAAGCATTTTCCGTGGAAGTTCGGAATACTTTGCCAAGAAAATTTGAATGAACTTCCCGTAAATTTTTTTTATGATGAATTTCTCTTTTAGGATTCGAAGGAATTCTCGTGAAAACTCAGAAAAATTTCCCGTTGGAATTCGGAAGAACTTTTCTAAGAAGTTCGGAAGATTTTCCTATCATTTGAAAACAACTCTCGCAAAAAAAAATAGTCTACTGAAAGCTTATAACATTTGGCACCACTACGGACGAGAATTATCGTTCGCAACCAAAAACCACCAAACTTCAATGAAACCCGTATTTTTCCACGAAGGATGATGTAGATGGATGTGTACCGGATGTGTAGAGGGCATTTGTAAACCGTTTGATTGACTTTGGAGTTTCCCAATTCTTGGGTACCTAATCATTGTACAAAAGAATCTTTATAAAAACCTTGGTCATACGTCAGATCTGAGAAAGCACCTCTTAAGATTTCTATTGTTTTAAAGACTTTTTGATTCAAACTAACTCACATATACCAAAAAGAGAACTAAAAATAATAAACTTTCGATACAACTTTTTTGTAAAAGAAATACAAAAATAGTCACATTAGAGGATACGTACATCAGCTTGTGTCCCATACTAATGTTAATTAATCAAATTTCTCGGGATAAAACAGAGCACACTCTTCTTGGAGAGTAGCCAATCTTTCGAGCTTCCTGGTTGAAAGACAGTAGTTCACCTAATTTTGGAGCAATACATGTTCTACCTTCGTCAAGCTTCATAAATCACCCAAAAACTATAGTTTCAGCACTACACTCAATTCCGCCAACCATAGTTCCGATTTACCGAGTGACAGTTTGCCAAAGCCTCGTTGTAAGCCCTCATCGGTTCATTTGCAGCCATTTATCAAACGGATCCCTGTGGTAGTTAGTTATTGCGCCGATGTCTTGGTAGTCGTTACCGAAGGAATATTGTAGCTCCGCGTGCTGATGATAGAAATCCGGTGCAAAAAAAGGCCTAACGCTTTATCCTCCCCCGCATTCACCACCAGCTCGGGGTGAACCGAGAGAGACCTCATGTGCCGGCCATAAATTGCCGCCGAACAGACGCGTGGCCACCCGCCAATCGTGGTCGCGTGGTGCCCAACGATGGATGTGTTATTTTCTGTCCCTACCAACAACCTAACCTCTGGCCCTGGCTGTGCTCTAAAAAATGAACCGGCGGAAGCCCATCGGCATGCAACACATAACGCTCGATGGCAACCGACGACGACGGTTTGTGATTTGAATATTTTCGGCATAAATTCTGATTATTCAATCAGATTTATTATTGAAATTCATTCATTTTATAACTATATGACTCATAATTTCAGCAAATAATAACATTCAACCGCCAACTGATTCCCAGTTCCGTTTGGCGAGAAGGCGGGGCAGCGCCCGGACGAAAAATAACATACGGGAAAACAAACGGAAATGATCCACCACCGGTTTTGCGATGATAATATTGATGTTGATGGAGTTGTGAACTGTCGGGGAGATGGGGGCATTATGACCCATCGAAGCAGCAATACCCGATGGAGACTATTTCAACAGTTTTCAGTTTTCCTGGAGATTGGCAAATCCTTCTATACGACACCTTCCCCTTACCGTCTATCGTAAAATTTTGAGCTCCTATCAGGCTTTAAGGTCCTTCAGTTAATTTATTTGAAAATTAAAAATGTGGGTGTTCTGGAACAATTTCCCCTACAACCCCGCACTGGCGCGGCACTGGATACCCTACGGGAGCTGCACCCTGGCCCTTGCGGCTGCCTAACTGACTGCCGGAGGAGCAACAGAGCGCAGTGGAATCAATAAATTCATTTCTCGTGCACATAAATTTTGTGCTAATGGTGTTTTCTCCGATTTTTATGTCTACACACATCTGCAACTTGTTTGTACGTGGTCACGGAACTTCGCCTCACATCGGTACCGCCCCCGATCCTGTCGGTTCTGATGGGAGTACATCTGTTCTGCACATATTTGAAGGGAAAACGAAAGGAAGTGAAGTGAGTGGAAATTTCACGGATTATGTACGATATTATATTTATAGAAAATTTATAGGAAAGGTTCATAAAAATCGATCAACTGTTTCCGGTTCTGATTACGTGGACTGAAGAGAATACCTATGCTTAGTATTGGATTGTTTCTTTCCTGCAAACTGAGGTTTAATCAAGCTTTGAGAACCTCACAGATTCGCTAGTCGAGGGCTGCAAAAAAAGTGTTGGGAAAGGATTCCTGGATCTAGCCATGCGTTTTATCACTGGGCTCAGAAATCTACGGAATAGTCAATCCTCTTTAAAATATTAAACAAATATACCAAACATCCGATATACACCCAGGTTTTTTTTTACATGGTTTGGTTTTAGTCGTTTAAGACCTTCAGCGTCAATGAAACAATGAGTTGACCCCACCAAAAAATTCACAAAAAATCAAAGAAAATTCAGGGGGTATTTAAAAAGTTGTGAAAGTTCGGGTTTACCGAGAAATTGATGAATTCCAACCGTGTAAAAAAAAACCTGGGTGTACGTCATATTCGTAGAAAACTACTGATTGTTCCGGTCTGGAAACCGTTCCATGAAAAGCAGTCGGCCCGTATCGAACGTGTTCAACGTAGTTTGTGTGGGAGATTTCCCTGGACCAACCATGTGCAATTACTGGCTGAGGCTGTATAGCGTATCACGTATCACCAAATCGTGCACACGCACCCACAGAGAGTTGTTGTCATCCTATTTCGCTCCAGCCTTTTGGGGTCACCAAAGTTCTTATTATTTCAATGATTTAAATGCTTACCTTGTTTAGATTAAATCTATTCGCTCGATTTCAGGATAGTTAGGGTTGAGTTTGGATAACTAAAGTAAATATGATTTATTAAAGCATGTGCACGCAATTTGTTTTAGTGTATTCTCAAAATACTTTACGAACTTCTTCTAGAAGTACGAAATTACTTCACGTAAAAAAAATAACCTTATGTGTTATGGCAAAAAACCATTCGAAAAAACTTATACTCTTCATTATACTACCTAATGAATGATCCCATATCAAAAAGCTAATTCATAAGTTAACGAAAAGTATAAGTTTCGGGATGTATGTTACTAATGCGATGTATAAGTTTTTTCTTATACATATCATTAAGCGCCTGCTTTGACAAAAAAAGTATTAGAAATCTTAATAATAATTAACATTATTTTTTTTTACGTGTTCGAATCATTTGTATCATTTGTGTTTAAGATAGACAGACTCTATAGATGTTCAGTCGAACAATCTGGAAGGTACAGAATAAGACTGAGAGAAAACTAATATCGATAATATTAAGGATAATGTTTCTATTAGTAATGGGCTCAGCTATGTGACGAGTAATTTTATATTTAAATCACAGAGAAATAGACGATGCGTGGAATTGGGTGATAGTTTTCTTGAAACTGATTTGATTTGATTTTGTTTTAAATGTAACGTATTTCTGGAGTACAGTTGTCCATTGTTTGGAATGTTTCTTGAGTTGCTTTTAACCCTTATAACGTATACGTCTGACGATTTGTATAGTTTATTCTCAGAAGAACCGGATAGGTTTCTAGATTATCTAGATCTAGTTACTTAAAATTAGGATTGGCCACTTGGTCCCGGAGTTATTCCGGATTGAAGTGGGGTAGTTTTTTTTCCTGGTAGGTATAGCCGACTGAAACTTTTGTCTATGCTGTTAAAATGACCTAATACTGTGATTGGTTTACTCGAGAATGTATATCGGACATGTTCTACCAGTCTAGGGACTATTCGCCCTTCCGGAACCAGCTATAAGGGATCTATATCCCGTGATGGCCAATTTAGAAAGGAAATTCCAAATATGACTTGCGACACATCATATGTCATAATTTTGCGATCAGGAGCTTGAGCGTGACTTCCAGAAAGTGATATGAGCTAACCTGGCCACATTGACATGGTCCTAGGACATCCGGAATCTGGTCCCAGAAAACACGTTATTTGTACAATCAATAATATTCTGGGGTCAAATGGTGAAAGCCTCTTTATTATTTCATAAAATCTATAATGTTTTCCCATTCTGTTGAATTTGCTTAAGCGACACTTTTTAAAAGAGACCTCTGGTCGTGTTCAACATTTGGCAAACTCTACAATATCATTGCACCAAGGGATCATTGAGCGGTCGTTGGCTCCAAATTCATTCATTTTATATATTTAGCTTACATATAGCACTGAATTTACAACTTGAAGCCTTCTTGTACCAGCCAGGTAAGAAGCAGGCACCTCCTTTGCAGATTTGATGTCCGGTATTTTTGCAACATGCAATGCTCATCGCACCCTTCCAACTTTAGCTATCTAAATTTACTTCCACTCCTCCGGTAGCTGTTCAATTTCCAAGATTCTGACTATTAGTACTTATACAGACAAGTCGCCAGCTTTCCCGGGCGCATCTTGATGGGTTCAGCTCCGATACCACACTTACCAGCTTATCTGTTGGTCTTTAGCTGTTGGATGGCATTCTTAACTTCCCTAAAGGTGGGGACTGGTTGGTTATCTCCTTCGCTGTTTTGACTCTTACTGCCTGTACTCTCAGCGATTCCACCTTTCGATCACCACACGTTTGTCAGTCAAAAAGCTCCTATCCTTATCCCTTCACTTCATGGCTCGCGGATGCTTTGAGCTTGTGATAAAACTTGCATGTTTCTTGAGTTGTTGTTGTTCCATCTCATTTCCGAAGTGCAGCTTCTTCCGACGGCGTTTCTTCTCTTGAAGGAGGCATTTGGCTTAAATGCCTTTAATGTGATTTTTAAAAGTTAGCTTTTGATCTAGCAGAAGTCCTAAATATTTAGCTTCGCTAGACCAATTAATTGGAACGCCCTTCATAGTGACAATATGTCTGCTAGAAGGTTTCAAATAAGAAGCTCACGGCTTATGTGGGAAAATTAAAAGCAGAGTTTTGGAAGCATTCGGGGAAATCTTCCATTTTTGCAAGTAAGTGGAGAAAATGTCCAAACTTTTTTGCAATCTGCTACAAAAGACACGAAGGCTTCGCCCTTCGGCTGAAAGGCCCGTGTCATCTGCAAACAAAGATTGTTGACACCCTGGTGGTAAATCAGGTAAGTCAGAAGTAAAAATGTTATACAATATGGGCCCCAGTATGCTGCCTTGGGGAACACCAGCTCTTACAGGTAATCTATCAGATTTAGAATTCTGATAGTTTATCTGCAGTGGGCGATCTGATAAATAATTTTGGATCAGTTTAATAATGTACAGAGGAAAATTAAAATTAATCAATTTTACAATCAAACCTTCATGCCAAACACTGTAAAATGCTTTCTCTATATCAACACGGAAGAAAAAAAGTACCCAAAATTGAGTATTTTTAAACTTACTTTTGAGTTATTTTTTCTCTTCTCTTTCATCCACTCTTTCTTTTGTTGTGAAAAACAAAAGAACCAAACAATCCAACGACGCCAGTTCAATACGGGAAGCCAATTTTGAGTTTTATTACCTGAGGTCGAAATTGAGTGAATTAAACTTACATTTGGGTAAATAAATTTTCCGTTGGGTACTTTTTTAACGTGGGAGTAAAGGCAAACTACTTCGACCCTACCTACTCAATTTTGGCTTTCCGTACGGATGTTCGAGGTTGGGTGAATTAAACTCACTATTGGGTAGTTTATTTCTTCCGTGAAGGAGAGCAACTCCAGTCGAATATCCTTCAGATTTTTCGAGCCGAATTAAATTCGTTACTCTCAATAACTGCTGAGTGGTTGAATGCCCATGCATAAATAGAATTGTCATTAATATAAACCATCATTCTATTTAAAATTATGAAGAAAGCAAACTCATTAGGCGATAGCTAGAAGCCTCAGCTGAATTTCTTACCGGCTTCAAAATTAGAACAACTTTTGCATTTTTCCATTGATCTGGAAAGTACGAAAGCATTATCAAAATCACTTTTGGTATCGAGAGGAATATCAACGTCAAAATTCCTTTCGATAAACTTTTAATATAAATCACAATCAGGTCTATGATAATTAAAAGTGGAGCTGATTGGATTATTTAATGGCTTCTTGTGAGATTTCGAACGTCACAGGAAAGTAATCAGAGTCAAAGTCAGCAAGAAGAAAAGAAAAGTTGGTCCATTGGTATATTAAATAGTATAAAATCCCGCAGAACAATCTTCAAATAAAATGTTACCATCGGAATTGTTTTGAGCAAGTCACCAATTATGAAAAAACTGGATTTGTTGCAAGTTAGAATTTGAAGATCAACTCTCAACAAATTCTTATGCTGCCCATTGCACTGGAAAGGGATGTAGGCAGTATAAAAGAGAATTGTCCAAAATTTGTTTCAACGAAAATTCCCAAGGTTTCAAAAACTTTGATTTCAAATGAAGAATATAATTTGTGTTTGATACGTCTATCTATGACAATGGCGACCCATCCACAGGAGCTGTCAAGACGATCATTTCGGTAAATAAAATAATTTGGATCTCTTTTGATGAAGAGTCCAGGTTTTAAATAAGTTTCAGTTATAACACACCAGACACCACAATTGGTGGAATCCTTTGCTTCTTCGCATGAATTGAATCACCTGGGCTGGAGGTAGATTCGATTTGCTCAATTTCGGCAATGAATGCTCAGTTCGATAGGAGAAGAATTATTTCCAATGTTAGAGTCAGAAGGAACATCTGAAGTCTACAGCTTCCTTCTATTTTTACCCCGCTTTGACAGGACGATCTTGAAACCTTGTTTCTTGGAAGAAAATGGAGAATTTAGATACTCACCCTTCTTCTTGTTTTAATTAATGCTCATTGCTGAGCGTGGAGACGTGACCTTTTTAGAGGTTTTTCCCAGAACGGTGTCCTTGTAGTATTACCACCGTATGTCGGAATTTTACTTCCGCAAATGGTTCCAACGTAAAACGAAGGCACGGGTCTCAGCAAAAATCGTTGCAGGACCAGTAGGTTCAAATAGCGCTTAGAAGCACTGTGGAAATTAAAATAGCTTCGGGTATACTACCTTCAGTAAAGAGAAAAAAGAACCGCACAGCACGAAAGCACAAAAAATGTAAATTTTCTTATTTTCTTAATTGCTCTTTATTAATTATTTTGTGGGAAAAATTGAATTTTTTATGGGATTTTTTTTGTGTGGATTATTTTGTAATTGATTATTGCTAATATTGATTTATTTATAGAAATTATATATTTTTTCAAAGAAAAATTTTGATTTCTTTATGGAATTTTTTTCTTTTATAATTGCGATTTTTGATTTTAAAAATACTATTTTTTTTTGTTTTGTGGAAAATTACTAATTGTTTATGGAACTTTTGCATTATTTAGGGAAATTTCGTATTTTTTTATTGCCCTAGCCCTGATTATGGGCCATTTCCTCATTTTTTATGGAAAATTTCTAATTCCTAATGGATATTTTATTTTGCTGCCCTGTCAAAACCAAATAGTGTATTCGATAAAAATGGCACACCGATAATGTTTTGTATTTTTTTTAACCGTATGAGTAAAAAACCTGAAAATTTGACCAAATCTTATTCATAGTGTATTGTCTACATCTGCAGAGTTTCATAGTTATTCATACAGTGCTTCCAATCATGTCATCGGAACAAGAAATTGCCTGGGAAAAAAATTTGTGCATCTACAATCAAAATCCGGAGGCATCCAACCGATCGATCGCTAAAAAGCTTGGGATTGCAAATTCAACTGTATCTCGTGTAATAAGAACCTTCAAGGAGCGTCTGAGTGTTCAAAGGAAAGAATGATATGTAAGGGTAGCTTATCAGGTGGTGAAGTGAAATGAACCACGTATTTTCAACTTATAAATCAGACTGAAGTATACGGGAGACTGGGTAGACTTGATCCCCTTTTCTGATTTCCGATGTATCACAGCCAAAAATAAATAAACATATGCGATTTTTACACAGACTCTTCAAGAAATATAGTAGTTAACTTAACTGATGTATGACAGTCCTTTAATTATTGTTGTTATTGAAACACAATCGATTTTTTGGAGTGCTGTCAAAAATCGACTTTTAAAATATTCGGGGGAAATTGATCCCTCTCCAAGAACTTGCTTTGATAAAATTAGAAAGATGCCCTCAGATTTTTTAAATATTTTTCCTTCAAAATACGCGGAATTTTCGAATTGCTGTGCTTATAAGTGAACGATTTTTGTTATTGAATTCGACAGCACATGCAATTTTAAAATTTGGGGGGACTTGATCCCCTTTTTATGATATATGCGCAATAAATAGTTTTTCCTGACAACCCTTCATCAAATCTGTCAAATCTACAAAAAATTAGAAGCCTGAGAATAGATTTATATTTTTTTGAATTTTTTCGCCAAATTTTTGTATGGGTGACTAATGGGGAATCAAGTGTCCCCACATTGAGGCAATAACTTCAAATCCAAATATCCTAAAACTTTGATGGAATAAACCGTCTAAGACGAATTAAGTACTGTCCATTTAATTCCACCAGTTAATTTTCGTTATCTTTGCAGATACGTATTTCGACCACAACTGTGTGGTCGTCTTCAGTGTCTTGTACCTGACACTGAAGACGACCACACAGTTGTGGTCGAAAAACGTATCTGCAAAGATAACGAAAATTAACTGGTGGAATTAAATGAACAGTACTTAATTCGTCTTAGACGGTTTAATACATTCCACTAAACGAGCTTAATATATTTTTCTTTGATGGAATGTTAACATTTTCAACAGTACAGATCATTAAGCATATTTATGGCCTTGTGCTGTGAAAAAACGAAAGCATTTGGTCATTGTTATGAAAAGTTGTTCAAATTTTTCTTGGCCAATAAAAAAATCTTTAGGAAGGTCAAAATATACAAATCGCCCTGCAGAATAAATAAAGTTGTCAATCCAAAAAATAACTCACCACATAAAGGTCATTTGTCTAGAGGATCTATATCAAAAAATACGCTAGAACAAAACTACTTTAGTGCTCGATAAAACAGGGGGTGATCAAGTCTCCCCGGAGATCAAGTCTACCCACCTTCCCCTATTTATTAATCCTCATATTGATAGCTCAGCCGAGTACATCACTGCTTATGTAGGGGAGGAGGTTCGGTTGTGGGCACCGTTCGGTTATGGGCACCCCTATGTATCTTTTGACAGATAAAAGATGCTGTCATTCTGACAACCGTCATTTGTTTGCTATAATAGCATGATGTTTTGTGCTCAATACCAAGCCGGATGGGCATCTCTACTTTGAACTAGAAACAAATAAATTTTTCGTACAAGAAAAACAACACGAAAGTTTTTTTTGGCCTTTTTCAAAGTGTCATAAATTAAAGGATTTAATTCAAAAAGTGAGTTCTAATGCGTATTTACACAGTAAATCTAATCTATTTTGAGGCCTAATGTCGATTGCCATCAAAATTTTAGCGCGAATTTTTTTTTCTTCCTGTTCCAAAAAGGCTGCGAAATTCGGTTGTGGGCACCTTTATTGGTTCGGTTAGGGGCACCCTCATTTTATTGATAAATCATTTAATATCGTTTTACTTGTCCTTTAACTTATTTTTAATAACGTTTTAAGGCAGTTTTTATAATTAGTTTGACATAATTGTTCGAAATAATGAGTTTATTTAATATTTTTGTTCTTTGGGCATGTCTAGTCATTATACACACACTTTTTGGAACAAAGCGTTGACCGATTTGCTTGTAACAAGTTGCATTCGACGGGGAATGCTTTCCCATTATTTCCTATTGAAAATTGGTCAGATCGGACTATGGGATCAAAATTTTTGGCCAAAATATTATTTTTTGAAATGAACGAGAAAGGCACTATTGCCGCTAGGGTGATTAATCAGGATTTTTTTTTGACTGTGATGCATACCAATAAAACGTAAATCAATGAAAAATTAAACCCCATTTACCTAAAGTGCTATTTTAGACCTTTCTTATGTGATTTTTTTCAACATCCTCCTTAATGCACCGAGGGAGGCATCATCACTGCTAGGTGAATTGATTTGAGTTTTTTTAGCGTCTCCTGACTTTTAAAATGAATAAACTATTCCTTGTCTTTAAATCTGGGTGGTTTTTATTCATGCTTCTTTATTTTTAGTTATTTTTTCAAGGGTGCCCACAACCGAATCACGAAATGAAAATGTCCAATAATGTCAAATTTTCTAAATTGTCAATATTTTTTTCTAAATCGATGAAATCATATTAATTTCTTTGCTAGTAGTAAGGTTATAAGTTTGGCTTTCGATTGCTATGCAAATGTCGACATAAGATCAACCAGGGCCAAAGTTATGGAGCAAACACAAGAGGGTGCCCACAACCGAACCTCTTCCCCTATATGTGAGCACGATTTACAGCGAAGAGTGCCTCAAGAAGCCTTTTTTTGCCATTCATAAGAAAACACAAAGTATCAAGTCTGTTTTGGCCTGATCTGGCTTCCTGCAACTACGCTCGAAACATGTTGGAGTTGTCCCTTGCTAACGGAGTTATATTTGTGCCAAAAGATATGAACCCATCAAATTCACCTGAACTACGCCTAATTGAAAAATTCTGGGCAATTGTGAAGACGAAACTTCGCAAACATCCCAAAATTATTAAAATAGAGCTGAGGTTTAAGAAAATTTGGGTAAAAACAACAGAAACATTGGTATATTGATTGAACAAAATTTGATGGGTGGAGTGAAGAGAAAGGTGCGCGCATTCGGGATGAATGATGAAATCGAATAAAACAAATGTTGTAAATCATAGCTCATTAGAAGTTTTTCATTCCCAGAAAATTTCAAGTAAATCCGATAATCGGTTTAATTTTGATGAGTAAATATGTGTGTGCCATTTTTATCGAATACACCCTTCATGTCTGTTGCGTGAAGCGATAGTTTGAACAAAATTTATTTCTGCAATAAGTTTAAAATTGGACATCCCTAGCCAAAAAGGTGCAAGCTAGATGGAAGCCAAAGACAAAGAATAAACCAGAAGTTGAACTGCGTTGCTTGTAAACAGGTAATTTCGTATAACATTTACCGAATATGTAAGTAACAAATTATGAGTAAGTTATACCTCAAAAAAGTTTTTTTCTAAAGCATTATAGATGATCCACATCATACATACAATTGTCTTTTTATGCTGGAAGAGTCGGTGGTCCAAAAAGCAACTTGGTTGTAATTATTGACAACTTTGCATAGAGGTTAGGTGATAGGACAATGCAACTGTTTTTTACAAAACTTCTTTAAAAAAAGATTTGAACTCGTATCTCGTAACGATATTAAATTGCATAGTTGCAAACTTGTCAAATATTTGTCTATCAACCGATTATCATGTAATTATCAGGGACTAAAAATAATGTAATCTTTGTTTAGGTATAACTAATTCACTATTCTTCAATACATTTGAATGCTTGAAGTTTTTTCTTTAATGAACACATAAAATTGTGTACAAGCCCTTAACCAACATTTCACTGAATTCATTCTTTCTCAACAATTTCTTATTTCATTGTCTCAGTCGATTATTTGACTTAATTAAGACCGCAATATCTACAGCACGAGTGTCCAGTTCTTTCACACAAGATTTTTTAACCGTAGCATCTTCCAGTCGGTGTGTGTTAAATCGTCGTCCAACTCTCTGTCAATTTTTAGCGCGTTTATAGTACTAGGAAAAGAATACTCCATTCGGTGTAGGTTCATCGAAGATCCCATCAAGTATAGTACTTTTATTATGCGATTTAGCGTAATGGTGTCTTCCAGACTTTTTATCAGTAAGGTAATGCGCTTCTTTGGGGGTATTCAGTCTTATGATTGTTCCTTGTAAAAGTGAGAAGAAAAAATATGTTCTCATCAACTTTACAACATGCAAGGTATGTGTTTTCACAAAATTTGTAGCCAAACTTTTCCTGAAAAACTAAGTCGTAGACGCCAAGAACGTAATTTCATTACTTTTGGAGATTTATCTCTATTTATGACAACAAGTGTTGAGCATGTTCTGTTCGTCATATAAGCGAAGCATACATGCATATGGAGCCGCATGGTGCATTGTGTCATCAACTCCTTGTGACGAAACTTTTTGTGCAAAAATTAAAGGTTTGTAATACTCTGCATACCAGTGAGAGTTTATTTGTATCAAATTATGATGAGGATAAGGCCTACTTGAAGTTTCACAGGAGTAATGGCAAAATTAGGAAAATTGATTTCTGCTTTAAACAGTAGGAAATGGTTTTTGATTAAACATATCTTACATTCGCTTACAACTCGTCAGTTCAGGTATTAAATCAAAGTCAAGTACTTATATTTTATTATGCGTATGAGACTGTCTGCCATAATTTGCTCCGTGTCAAGTTGCAGTTATTCCGAATATGACCAAAAAACCCATAAAAACTGTTATAACTTATAAATTTTTCAAGTCTTTAAGTTGCATCAGTCACTAAACGGCATATTACAGTTCTAAAGCTTTTCTAGAACACAAAAAAATTAAGAAATTAAAATTAAAATAAGATATGATGAAAAAAACATTTTTCAGGGCTTGTCGGCATAAAACGTGACAAATCTCCAAAGTTGGCGTATTCGACAAAGTTTTTCTGGAAAACTTTTGCTACAACTTTTGAAAAGACACAAATATTGTATGTTGTGAAATAGGAAATAAATCTAACTTTTAGGGGGATTGATCGTTTACACTTCACCTAAATACTATAACGAAATTAGGATTGTGTAAAACTTCGCTAGTAGCCCACTTCGGATTTCAACATGATTGACCATAAAATATACTTAGTTCCAATATTAAAATCAAATTGGCATTTGGTTCAGAAAAGTGCATTTTTTAAATAGGAAATTGAAAACGCAAGAGTCTAGTACTACCGAAAAAATTAACCCATAGCTTTTTGTGAATTTCCACCATTTTTTTTTTAATTTCTAGCAAACAGTTCTCCTGTTTCCATATTTTAATCAAAGAATTTTTACTTATTAAACGATTTTTTTCAGTAAATGTTTATCTTGTTATAAAAAATTGAAAATTTTGTCTCTGACAAGAATGGTCAGCTACGAACCACTGAAGACGGCTATTAAGATTCAAATACGTATCTGGTAAAAATACATAGTCATGGAATAGTACTAACTCGTTCTACAGCAAGTAATAAAAAATCGATGAATGGCTCCATTGAAGTCCTCCAAAGCTAACATGCAAATGGTCCCTGTATCATAAAAATCTGTATCGAAGGATTGAATGAAATTGGTCTTATCACAAAAGCCATTATAATAAGTATTTCCATCGATAGGGTTCGTGCAATGCCGTTCCGTGATTTATTAATTGAAATAACTCTGTTAACAACCCTTCTTAATCATTGTCTGTATTGATATTTATCTTCCTAATGGCAACCCATTGGAAATCTTTTCCCTACAATCATTTCGCTCACTAATTTGTTACCATCTTGGCCTAGCCGGTTTTTTACCGTCGTACTAATTGGATTCCGACCCGATGGCCTTAATTTTAATTACCTTTTCTTTTGCTTTTCCGCTTTTCTCGTAGGATTCTCAATTCAGCTAAGCGATTACCGGAACGTAAAATGTGAACCAACCATCGTCGCCACCACCACAGCCAACGGCACCAACATCAAGACCAACAACAGCAATAACACCATCATCCACAGCAACAGCAATAGCAGCGGCATTAGTCACGTGAAAGCTAATTCCTCAAGACATTTAACGGTAAGTGCTTCCTCAAACCATTCCGTCGTCAACCAGTCGTCGCCTTCGGCATCTTCAACAGTAGCATCGACAGCAGCAGCACTCACTGCAGTGCCAACGACGGTGCTAAAATCCAGCCGTAGCCATAATAATTATCCGAATAAAAGAGAACAACAGATGTTAATTTACACCCAGCCCCCATCTGATAAGAAAGCAGATAAATCACCCTCGCCTGTGACGCCCGTGGGCAGCAACTCATCTTCCACAGTCAGCAACGGCAGCAGCACACCAACAGGTCGTCAATCGTCGTCGACGGGCGGTTCATTACAGTACGATGCCACGTCGCCAATATTCCGCGATCGAAGCGTCGAAGAAACGGAAGCCGCTCATGATTTATTGTCCTTATCGCAGAGCCTACCCCCGCTTCCGGCGCCGTGCGTCGTGACAATCCTTCATCCCAGCACGGAACCGACCGTGAACTTTGTCACGTCTAGCACCCCTGCCAGCACAACGCCTAAGCCGCAATCCACGGACGGCCAACCGACAGCCACGCTCGTGCAAAATGGCAGCATCATAAACATCGTCGACGGCGGAAGCTACCAGTATCCCCCTGGATCCGGGCCGATATCGATGATAATTCCGTGCTACGAAATAACAACCACAAGTGTGCCCGTGGTGAAGACCATCACATCGGCCGCCCCACTTACTCCGCCCACCTCGGAGCACTCGTCCGACACGGAAAGCATAGGCTCTTCCCCAACTGCTCCGACGTCGGTGGTCTCATTTGTATCGTCTTCCAACCAATCCATCAAGCGTAAAAAAGCTTACCCCTCAACGACGCTTGTCGCACAAGGCAACAAAAAGGCCAACCTCACGGTATCGGAGCACTCGGTATCTTCAACCACCGTCCACCATCAGGGTCAAAGCAAACCAGTTGCAGCAGAGCTCTATACCTATGACGACCTCATTTCCAGCGATGGACGTTCGAAGAACCGGAAGAAACCTACAACCAATCCACCTCCTCTCATAGAGACAACCAACGTTCCTGCGGACCAAATCCAACCTCCCGTTGAACCTCCAACTCCTATCCCAACTGCCACATCCCCCAAAGGTAAATACCGGTGTCCTGAATGCGGCAAGACTTATGCCACCTCAAGCAACCTGTCGCGCCACAAACAGACCCACCGGAGCCTGGATTCGCAGTCAGCGAAGAAATGTCAGACCTGTGGCAAAGCGTACGTCTCCATGCCGGCGCTGGCGATGCATTTGCTGACCCACAAGCTGTCGCACAGCTGCGGCGTCTGCGGCAAGCTGTTCTCCCGTCCGTGGCTTCTGCAGGGTCACCTCCGTTCGCACACCGGCGAAAAACCGTACGGCTGCGGCCACTGCGGTAAGGCCTTTGCCGATCGGTCCAATCTGCGGGCTCACATGCAGACCCACTCGACCGATAAGAACTTCGAGTGCCAACGGTGCCACAAAACGTTCGCGCTCAAGTCCTACCTGAACAAACACCTGGAGTCGGCGTGCTACAAGGAGGACGACATGGTCGGCGGCCGGAAGATCTACCACAGCAGCCAGGAAATCGATCGGGACGAGGCACGGCAGCGGCAACTGCAGCAGCTGCAGGACGAGAATAGCAGCATGACCATCGATGTAGTTACGACGACGACGAACACCTGCAGCGGGTTCGAACGGTTGAAAAGGGGTCGCCTGGGCGAAGGGATGCGCAGCGATGATGATGATGACGACGAAGGCGGGGATGTCGATGAAGATGAGGTGATTGATGTTATTACGGCGTAAAGGGATTGGGTGTTGTTAGGGTACAATTGTTGAGATTCATTTGACGGTGTCGAACTTTTTCGTAATTGGAATGTGGAAAGGAATTTAGGCTATGATTGTTGGTTTTCCCAGTGCTATTTTTCTCACGCAGTTTTACGCTTTATTAGTGACCAATGAAGGCATTCCTGGTGGGGGTCTATTTGTCTATTGTGCTTGTTAAAACAAAGGAAATCAATGAAAAAAAAATCAAAAGTCGCGTAATTTTGAAAATCGCGTAGCTTTTTGTAAAATTGCTGCACTTGGCTCTTATAAAACATTCAAAATGTATTCCAGGTATCGAATCTCTGAAGTGCTAATGCTGATGGACAGCCTAATACGACGCCCAAATTCGCCTATTATGATGAATTCGACTAAATTTGTTGTCATTTCCTACACCACAAATTGGGAAGGAGACATCCACCTATTAGGGGACTAACAAATGATATACAATCTCCTTCTCAACTCAAAACCGCGTCCTGAATTGAAAATACCACTCCAGCGTAGCGCCAGGCCGTGCCGCACTGTTGGACCACTAACAAAAGGAATCCGTTCGGCGGTGCGAGTCATCAATTTCCAATAACGCAATTTTTCAAACCAAATTGAGGCGACCGTCGCGCCGCCTTCACCCTCACATTTTTCACCCAGATATGATGACGACGACGGTTTTGCTGTGCAGTAAAGTAGCCGCCGTCGTCGTGGTGGGTGGGTTCGCATCCCCATCGCGCGCCTAGCGGTTCTCCTATCTAATGTCACATCGAAATTGGGTAGCCCTTTTTTGTCGTTGGATAGAGAACCGGGAATTTGGTGATGTCCTCGAGGAAATTGAGTAGGAGTTGCTAATGCGAACAGTCGGAGTATAGTGTGGGCTCGGTTTGAGGTAGTGAGTTGCTAAGTTCATTAATAACTTCCCACGTTTCTCGATGGACCGGTTGCACCGGCAATCAGCCCATACCTTCAATTGACATTAAACGGGAAATTTGAATATAAGGGGAAGTCGTCATCAGTGAGACACTAGAACGTGATGACGTTTGTTATCAGATCCTTTATAGATGATTTTTCAAACAAATAGGAAAGGCAAAGGCAAGATGTCGATACTTTCCAATAATTAACCACCTTTCCCTATATTATGATGAGGAAATTTGCTCTAGATTTCAAGTTCGTCGTTCGCAATCGGAAACTTTTGGAACTTTGCGCGAACAGGTTCGCGTGAAATAGTGCCTCGTGGGTGAGCCGTCGCAAGCCAAAAATAAAATACCTCGGCAATGAGTCATCATTTAAAAGTAATTTATTTTCCTCTTTAAAATTACTTTTCATCGGGACTGTTTTTTTCTTCTCTCTCATCCTCGACGGAAAATTGGAACTGCGTTTGAGAATCGAGAACGAGCCGTTCCCATCTAATGCGTTCGATATATTTTTCCTCCACCGGTCCGAGCCAATGCTAGGCTCAATATATGGCGATGGAGGATGTCCTTTCTTGGGGAACAGTTTGGAGAAATGATATTGAGCCATTTTTTAGACCGGGCGATGGGGGTGGGAAAGCGGAAGGAAGCATGAACGTTGCAGAAATCGAAATTTCAAAGAGTGTTCGATGGCTTACGGGCCTCCGTGTGTATGCGAGACTATAGTCGGGTAGAGGGAAGCAAAGCTGCTGATCTTATGTAGGCTGAAAGCTGTTTCGCGTTTCCGGAAAGGTTTTCGATTTTTTTTTGCAGAGTAATGAAGATTTTTCGAAGCGTTACATGAGTTTTGCCGAAGAGACAGGGGATGTCACGGTTGATGGTTATTTTCGAATGTATTTTCTTATCGGAGATCATAAGTGTAGGGAATTGAAGTGAGTTCCGGTAAAGGGCGAGAATCAATCGGTTTGGCAGCAATATATCAAAGACCTGATAAGAGATCAATAAAATAGGATGCTTTTCGCTTATAGAGATAGACTGAGTCCTGGGAGTTATCCATGGTGTTTTATGCAGAAGAATGTGCAAAAGCAAATCGATAGTAAGGTTAATCATGTTTTGATTGTGCAGACAATGTCCTCTTATCAAACTCCGGTAAAGTATGATATACGCTCAACATGCTGGACACTACGATCAAAAGTAAAGTAAAAGTAAGGTTAATGAAAATGATTGCCGTCGAGTCGAATCATGGACAAATCTGTGAACTAACAACGGCGACGGCCACGTCATTGTAGTCAGTTAGGAAGAGGGAAAGACTATTTGAAGACCGTGTTTACCTCTGCGTTTCTACAAAAATCACACGAGAGATTATCAGCTGGTCGGTAGGCTGATAAGTGATACGACCGTGCCAGTTTTTTACACAATGATTTTAACGAACTATTATTCGACCTCACAAAGCAAAACGAACGAACTACATGCGCACCAACCTGGAACACGATCTAACGCGCACCAATTGATTTACTTTTCCAACCTCACAAAGCATAACGATACCGGATCGTGCGAAGTGATGACACTACTTCCGCTGTCCCTAGACGAGAAAAAAAATCACACAATGCTTGTTCGGTGGCATATGCAAACTCTTGAATTGAATTGAATTATCTTTATTTACGAGATTTTCGGCTCTAGACCGGTTCATCTCGTAAAGTGCAAACTCTTGATTCAATTATTCATAAATAAGTCACAGAACTCGTATATAACAAGCGTGTTGCTTAGGTAGAAAGACAAACTAAATATATTTATGACAGACATTAGAATGCACAACAAAAAAAAATTCCTTTTCTGTGGCATAATTTGCCATAGAACATCTAATTCAAGGTGCGTCTACTGCACGTTGAAGAAAATATTTCCAGTGTTTTTCAATATTTCAACAAAACTTTTATAAACAAAAGTCGAATTTTTTTGGATCCTTTTTTTTATTTTAATAAAATTAGGAAGAATTTCATTGAACCCACAAAGCTAGTCGAAAATTTCAAAAATTGTGCAGAAAATAATAAAAAAAATTGCGACAGCTTACAAAAAAAGGTTTGAGAAAAGGATTGAACAAATTAAATTATAGAAAATTCCAAACGATTTAAGAAAAATCGTTGAAATAGTTTGAATTTCGTTTAAGAAAAATTGAAAATAATTCATACATTATTCGTTGATCAAGTACCGGCATTTATCTAAACTTCCAAAAATGTGGAAAATATTGATTTTTTGAAACACCGTCGTCGTGAGTGGCATTGGGTCTAATGGGAATGAGAATGGGTCACTGTTTCAACTTTTAAGAATGCCTGTAGAACAGATTGAATGTATTTGAGGGCAAAAGAATTAAATCAGGAAATACTCTTTTGAACGTATTTGTTATCCGGTCGGTGAAAACGATGATTCATTCTCACACCCGATGACGGTATTAAATATTTATAAAATCAATTCGAAGGAAATTTTCTCACTTGTTTAAGAATTTCAAATAGGGGAGATTACGGCTTCGGCAGGTTTTGTTCTATTATTGTCAGGGAGTTTTCTAAATTTGTTCTATTAATATCAGGGGATTTTCTCAAATTTGGCCTAAATATTCTTTGCATATCAAAGAATATTGTAGCTAAATTTCATAAAATTTTGTCTCAACAAACCCCCCTGACAATAATAGAACAAAACTTGCCAAAGATGTACAAACATTAAAAAATGCAATGAATTTCTTAGTCAAAAACTAAATCAATACATTGGGCCGTTACAAATATTTAATTGCAATTACATCCTATTGGTTCCCGGAAGCTCAATGTGGGGGGGGATAAAAAAATAAACATAAAAATGAAAAAATCAACAAAACTCCTCGGATTTGTTAAATAATGTTATGAAAACCCTCAAAATCATTCGATTTTTTTTGTTACCCCCTCAAAATATTATTTTTGGACAAAAAATCCAAAGTGGGGGAGACATGATTGTTTCTCAATATTTGTATTAGCCTAATTTACTAATTTTGAAAAAAAAACATCGAAATTTTCAACAAGTTTCATCGATCAAATACCAACATTTTCCTAAATTAAAAAAAAATAATTGCAAAATGAAAAAAAGAATTGTTCGGAAATTTAAAGCATTTCGTCGGAAATTTGAAAAAATATTTTGCCGTTAAAACCAGCATTGAACGTTTAGGAAAGACATCGAAAAATTTAATAAATTTCTACGATTGAATTCCAATATTTATCTAAACTTCTAAAACCGACGGAAATTTATTTTATTGAAATTTTTCCAAAAGTTTGGAAAAATTTGTTGAAACATTCTAAAAATTTAGAAAAAAAATCAAATAATGCAATGCATTTCGTTGTCAAAAAGTACATCAAAAATGTAGAAAAAAATCTAGTCTTTATCCAAACTTCCAAAAATGTCGAATTAATTCAACAAAAATTCGAAACACTTTGTCGAAAAATTCCGAAAGTTTTATAAACTTTATTTCATTTTCTACAAGTTTTCTACGAAAAATTCAATTTTATTTTTATAATATAAATTTATATAAATTTAAAAAAATTCTGAAATGCTTTTCTTATTTCCATCGACAATGGAAAAAAGTGTAATTTTTTGTAATCATCAGAAATTGAAAATTCCTTTAAAAAAATTATCGGAATTTAAAAATATTAAAAGTTCGGTTTTGGAGCAGTTCTATAGCCTTTCCGTATACTTAGTATACGAGAAAGGCAAAAATAGCGGCTTTTCAAACATTTATTGAAAATAAATGGTTTATTTTATCAAAAATAGGCTTTTCACATTAAAAATAAGACTTGTTCAACCTTAACTGTTTGTTGGTTATTTTTTTTTCAATATTTGTATCGGTATTTTTTGTAATCTTCTAACATGCTTTTTGCTTCTATTGACAGTTTTTATACTTTGTAATCTAGACCAACATTTGAAAAGGGCGTAGCAGCCAAAATTTATTCCTTCTTATTCTTCGTCCACATATAGAGCTATATATCTAGACGAAGAATCAGAAGGAATAAATTTTGGCTGTTACGCCCTTTTCAAATGCTGGTCTAGTAATGATTTTTTTCGCGATAGTGCATGACTTGTTTAGAATTTTTAGAACAATAATATTTCCAAAAATTTCAAAACAAGTCATGCATCATAACGAAAAAAAATCATTACACAGTATAAAAACTGTTAATAGAAGCTCCAAAAGCCATGTGAGAAAATTTCAAAAATTACACTGGCTGATACAAATATAAAATAAAAATAATGTCTCCCCTCCCCTTAGGTGTTTTGCCCATAGATAATATTTTTTAAGAGGGCAAAAATTCGAATAAATTTGAGAATTTTCAAAACATGCTTTAACAAATCCGAGGAGTTTTTTAGATTTTGTTCATTTTAATATTTATTTTTTATTATTCCACCTTTCAAAGATCAGTAGGACATAATTTTAATTAAATATTTATAATGGCTCAAAACAGATGTCGACATTTTTTTGTTAAATATCTTGGCTGTGCATATGCACAGCATATGTTTCGAAATGGACAAATTGATATGAAATTTGCGAAAAAGAATCCACGTGTCTTGGAGGGACTCGAACCCTCAACCTCCTACTCTCTAGATAGGCGTGATAACCCCTACACAACAAGACCACTTAAAGGTCACGTTTGCGGAAAAGCCATCAGAATCCGAGTACCAACCTCCACCGCGGTTAGCTCTCTTTTTTGCAAATTGAATATCTTTCGGATGCTTGATTTGCCCAATCTCCACATTTGCTTTACTGTTGTATATCCACAGCCAAGCGAGTGCACATTGTTTATTAAACGAGAGGATCGCACTCCATGCCCCCCAGCAACGGACTGGGCGGGACGGTATAGAATGCGAATTCAATCGCACTCTGCTGTGCCAAAGGCTTGCTTGGCTAAAGCATTTGATGAGTTTGATTGCCTTTACGTAATGTCGACATGTTTCAAACATTATGCCACAAAACTGATAATAAATCATAAAAAGACTAAAAATTTGTTAAAATTTCCTATTTTTTGATTAAATATCAAGATTTTTATTAACATGAAAAATCTGAGGAAGTGCTGAACATTTTGGGAAGAAATTATCAAAAAATTTAAATATTTAAAAACAATATCGAAAAATTTCAACAAAATTTCGGAATTTTGGCTGAATAAAAAACAGAATAATCCACCTAGCGGTGATGGTGCCTTTCTCGTGTATTATAAAACAAGAAAATTAGAAAAATATTATAAGAATTACAAGAAAAGCATATAAGAGAGGTCAAAATTGCACTTTAGGGAGATAGATTCAGCTATTTCCAACAATTCACATTTATTTGGGTTCATTTGAATGCATTGCAACAGTTTTTGAAAAAAAAATGTCGGCTTCGAAATTTTTTTTTCCAAGGGAAAAATGGGGAAAAATCAATGTTTTTTAATAACTCCGGAACGCAATGGCCGATTGGGCCAATTTTCAATAGCGAAAAATTAGGCAAGATTCTGCGTCGAATGAAACCTGTTACAAGCAAATCGGATAAGAGTAAGTACAAAAAAGTGTGCCTCACATTTTTTTGTACACACACACATACATACATACATACACACATACAGACATCACCTCAATTCGTCGAGCTGAGGCGATTGGTATATAACACTATGGGTCTCCGAGCCTTCTATCAAAAATTCGGTTTTGGAGTGATCCTATAGCCTTTACGTATACTTAGTATACTTAGAATACTTATACTACGTATACTTAGGGCCTCCATATACAGATGTGCTCGACTTGCGGTTAGCGGCAGTATACGCGAAAGGCAAAAATGTTGGAAAAAAATTTGTTATTTCAAAAAATCGTTTTACTCTGAATAGTTCTAAGAACTTTGACAAATATTTTAAAAAATCGAAAAATCGAAAAATTTTAAAAAATATAAAAGATTTTATTGAAAATTTATAAAAATACCGAACATCTTCGAGTGTTTTTAAGCTTTAGAGAATAATTTTTGAAAAAATTATCGTGGATTTCAAAATTTGTGTCAGAAAACAGCATTGAATGTTCAAATAAGTGCATCCATAAAGTTCAAAACCGTATGTAAATTTTCAGAAAAAAAGGCCGTGAAAAAAAAGTTTTCAAATCTTGTCAACTTTGAAAAAAATGTTTAAAAATGGTATAAAATCATCAACGATAAAGAAAATGCAGATAAATATGAAACCATATGTTAAAAACCCTGATTAATCCACCTAGCGGTGTTGGTGCCTTTCTCGTACAAAAAAATACTAGAAACATGAGTGAGTGCTTTTTAGCATGTTTTGCCCATAGATAATAGTATTTTGGCCATAACTTCTGATCCCATAGTACAATTTGGCCAATTTTCAATAGCAAATAATGGGACAGAATTCTCAGTCGAATGGAACTTGTTGCGAGTAATTTGGCCAATGCTAAGTCTACAAAATTTTGTACACATACACACATACATACACATACATACACACACATACATACTCACGAACAGAAATCACCTCAGTTCGTCGAAATGAGTCGATTGGTATATAACACTATGGGTCTCCGAGCATTCTATCAAAAGTTTGGTTTTGGAGTGATCATTTAGCCTTTACGAATACTTAGTACACGAGAAAGGCAAAAATATAAAAGTTTGATTAAAAATAAATTCATTCTGTCATTAAATTTAAAAAGCTTCAAAAACATAACGATCAATATTTTTCAAAAACTTGTCCATTATTTTAAGAACAATGTCGACAACTTTTGTCAAAAATTTCAATAGTTTCGACAAAAAAATCTGCTGGAAATTTCTGTAATATGAATACTATGAAAACACAAAAATATTTCTTCAGATTTTTTTTCCAAAAAATTGAACTAGAAACCTCCAAGAAAATTTGAAAAAAAAAGTTTGCTACGATTTTTTCTACGTGAATTTTAAAAACTTCGTAGACAAATTTCAAATATGTCATCAAAAGTGTGCGCGCTTGATCGTGTCTTATTTAGCAAGCAGATAATTTGCGCGATCCAGTAGGGTTTGTTCTGTTGTGCATGATCGGAATCAAAATTCATAAGTGCGCGTTTGATCGTGTTCTGTGCAGCAGGCAGCTCGATCATTTTTTTTTTCTGTAATGCGCGATCGAAGTAACAAATAATTGGTGCACGTTTGATCGTGTTGTACAAAGCGAGCAGATGGTTCGCGCGGTCCGGTGTTCTGCTTTGCACACTGATAATAAATATTAATTAGTGCCCGTTTGATCGCGTTTGTGCAGCAAACCGGAAGTTCATGATATCTGGTGGGGTTTGTTCTATCTTACGCGGTCAAAGTAAAAACAAATAATTAGTGTGCGTTTGATCGTGTTTTGTGCAGCAAGCGGATAGTTTAGGCGATCCTGAATACGCGTTCGATCACGTTTTCGATTAGCACGCAGAAAAATTTCTCAATCGTCGGTTATATTTTGTTTTGTTTTGTGCGGATAGCAAATTAATTAACTAGTGAGCGTTTTATTTATTTTTCAATAAGAACGCAGAGTCATCGCACGAATATCTGAAATATTTAGTTTTGCTTTGTAAAGTCGATGAGAAAAATTATTCGTGGTTTTGATTGGCACGCAGGATCAATAGGGAGGAACGTGAACATATTTTTTTAATGCGCATTAATATATCCTATCCCACAGATTGCATCGCTTATCGAAGTGAATCGCTAATAGCTAACACAACACATATATGCCATATGTTTTCTGTCTCTAGCAGTAGTTTCCAGTTGCTAACTTCAAGCTCATTTAGTTCTTTGTACAATTTTGCAAGTTCTAGTCAATCACGGAGTAGCAACTACGAATAATAATGCTCATGAGTTGATTTTTCTTAATAAATTCGAAATTTTTGATCAAAAGCTTTTATCAAAAAACCAAAAACAAATTTAGTAATTTTTGGACAATTTTGCCAATAATAAAAAAATGGTCGATATTTTTCATCGGAAGTTTAAACAAATCAACCAGTAATTCATTTTATAAATTTCTGTTGAACATTTCAAATAAAGGAAAACTTCAAAAATGTCAAAAACATTTGAAGAATTCAATCTTTTGTGAACTCTTGCTTACTCTATGGTCTGTAACGCTTTGTGCTCTCTAACTCGATGTAAAGCCTGGATTTTTCTGATAAGTTTTATCACACTTATTTCAAAACTATAGGCCTCTAACTAATATTGATCCTTTCTCGATCAATATACAATATCAAGAAAGGCAAAGTTCGCGGTATCTTCATTTGTTACTCATCGTGAATTTAAAAAAAAAACCAGATTAATCCACCTAGCGTTGGTGGTGCCTTTCTCACATTTAGTTAAGACACCAACCTTATATGGGGTTTATATTGTCCGATGTACCATTTTCTTCATAACTTTTAAACGCAATGACCGATCGTTATAAAATTCAATAGTGATCAACAAGGCTTTGTACCCTGTCGAATGAAACTTGTTGCGAGAAAATCGGTTGAAGATTTCTATATGAAAAGTTGTCTAATGTTTTTTATAGCTTTTGTGCACACACATACACACACACATACACACATACATACACACGGACAGACGGACATGTGCTCAGCTCGTCGAGCTGAGTCGATTGGTATATAATACTATGAGTCTCAGAGGCTTCTATAAAAAGTTCGTTTTCGGAGTGAAATTATAGCCTTTCGGTACAACTTAGTTGTACGAGAAAGGCAAAACGGCGAACGGAATATTTAAAAGTTCCTTAGTAAGTTCCAGAAAACAATTTTTTTTTGTATTTTTTATGAAACCGGTCCAAAATCAAGACATGACAGGTATGACAGGTCCAAAATCAAGAAAAAATGTAGAGGACTCAAAGTAGGGTTTATCTTTACCAATCTTTCTTCCGCCATCCAAACACAGTGATCAGCCCACGAAAGTCTTTCATATTTTATACTGTTTTTCATTTCCTGTGAACGTCATTTTCACATAAGCTTTTAAAGTCTATCTTCGCCTTCTGCCTTTTCAGTGGAACAAATGACTCTCCACTGCCTTGTGATCGATTTCAATGAGTTGTTGTTGATATTATCCGTAATAGCGAAATAGCAAAATTTCTAATCGCCCCTTCGAGTGCAATGTTGAGCAGCAAAACGCATCACCTTGCTTCAATCCACCTAAGATTGACACTGTCTGAAAACCGGATGAAAGCTTCAAACCATCAAACGCTGCACGTATCAGCATAATCAGTTTCATTGAAAAACCTTGTTCCTTATCTGACATTGCTCATTTCTTTTCACTGAATTGTATGCTGCTTTGAAATCAATTAACAGATGGTGAGTCTGCAAGTTGTATACCAGACTTCATCAATCCGAAGGCTCAATATCGGTTCCATCATTGTTCGGCCCTCGCGAAAACCTGTCTGATGTTCGCCGTCGAAAGAAGGGTATTTTCTTTGTAAATGTCGCACTCTACTAGAAGCCAATTCTTCATTCTCTCATATTTACTGAATAATGTGGTACTCTCACGTGAAAATAAGAAATGCGTTATTATTTGTAATATGATATTGCAATGCGATGACGCAACTTTAACCAATTCGACCAATCCCTTCGATGTTGACCAAGAAATATCTTGGACTGGACCGGACATATAATTTGTTATCTATGGATTCAAAATGCAACACCTTTGGTCACAACATCAATACGCGATTCGCATACGTAGTCATACTATTAGAAAGGAAACATTTTAAAGAGGAGAGAACTGAAAAAATAATAGGAAAGCCCACGATTTCCAAGACAGTTATTAAGATTCCAAATAAGAATCCTGAGATTCAGAAAATGATATCTGAATCGTATTTTTCACGTGTTGACTGGAGCTTCAAAAAGCAAATTTCTTTTATAACAGTTTCAGATATACTGAATATCATAGTGATGTTACAATTTTATTTCTAAAAGAAAGTTCTTCTTATTCGTATCGCTATTTAAACTTTTCTTCCCTTCTTGGATGAAGCTTCTGTTGAAACCAAACAAGATGAATAATGTTAAAATGGTTTGAATGATTACGCAAATTTTGTTTGAAAATAATAAAAAAGAGAGAAAAAACAAGTCCTCTTGAAACCAAACTTTCGTTTCCAGGAAGCCATTGTTGCGCCTCACAATAAAATGCTGAAACCCCAAACAATGGCGCTTAGTTTGCTTCTTAGATTCAAATCCACCCCTTGGAATGATATATCTTTCCAGTGTCGGTTCCCAAGCCTTCGATCCTCACTTTATATCAATCCTCCGAAATCCTACACTCCATCATCACATTACAATCCCGAAGGTTTTTTTCCTTCTATTTTTCTTTTTATTTTCCCAAGCCCCCATCGAAAACCGCAAAACCGTCGAGCCACCAGTCGCCAAATCTCCAAAACTCCATATCCTCAAACCCACCTCCAAACATATCCCAGCGCGAACGACCGTCGTCAATCCTCCACGGGAAGTCTAGAAAAAGCTAAATAATGGCACATCTCATCAATCTTCGGCTACTTGTGCTGTGTTCTGTCGCACTCACCATATAGGCTGAAGCCGGCTGGGCATCCTCGCGGAAAAAGAAAGTCCTTTAGTCATCGAAAGCGGAAGAAAAACCACTTCGCTGGCCGAACACTTGAAGATCCGAACGGTCGCCACCATCAGCAGCACACTGACCATAAGAAACAGCGGGATCCGTCATGTCCCGAATAGCAAATAAAAAAAAACGAATCGCCAATCAAAGGCTCGATTTCCCGAGTGGGGGTGAATAACAAATTGGGAACTTTGCTTCGGGAAAGGATTTCCATCATGGTTGGTTGCGATTGTCGCGAACATTCTCAACAAAAAATTCATGAAATCGTTATCAACCTGTTTCATATTTAACGAATATGAAAAATAGTTTTCATTGGTTTTTTAGTCGTTGAAATAAAATGCAGCTTTTTGCAGTTTGCAGTTTTCAAAATTATTTAAAAATGTTTCCAAATTTACGAATAAAACAAAACATTTCGGTAGCTGAACTTGACAGTTTTGAATTTTCTACTACCCGAGTTCCACCATTTTCCCCGATCCCCTGCCACGAATGAACCTTCAAGTCATTATCAATCACCATTATCACCAAAAACAGGACCAAAACCAATCCACGAAAATGGGATCGTAACAAGTCCGTTGGGGCTGGAAGCGCTAAAAAAAACACCAATCCCTCCTAGTGTGTAGTGTCCCATAGCTTTTTATAGGCTCCGAAACAGAGAAAAAAGAGCATCATCTTCAATCATCGTCATCGTCTCCTCGTCGTCATCGCCGCATCAGTCAGTCAGCAGCATCATCCGCGCCCAGCAAAGTACAAAAAAGTGCTATCGCAAACGTCAATTATTTTATATAGGTTTTTAATCGATTAATCGATAAGTCCGGAAGCTGGAGCATTTTTTCACGCCCGAAAGCGTAAGGAATAAAGGGAAAAAACCTGATGGAAAATAAGACAACGCCAAAGCAAGGGAAAATGCGAGAAAAAAAAGGAAAACAAATATTTAGACTGCGAGATAAAGAAGATGAAGAGTTCCGTGAGAAATAGGGCCATAAGACATGGCGCCAGATGGGAGAAGAGTTTTTTTCCTTATTACAGCAGCTTAGCGCAATCCGCACCCCCCACAAACAGCAGGCTTGAGGCACTATTTGAGTCATGTGAGTGAGATGTCCTTCGACAAAAAATATTTTTAGTAATCTACGATGAACAATTTGAGGAAAAAAATCAATCTAAAGAAGAATCGTAACGTAGATACCAAAACGTCTGTCGAGGTAATAAGAGTTTTAAATTCATATCTAATAGCGCGTTATTGTTTTTCCACATTTTTTACGACATTTACTTCAGCTAAAAATTAGGAGCGTAGGACGAAAATTCAGTAGAACATTATTTCTATATTTCCCAACAAAAGTAAAACTGTGTGCGCCTCAAGCCTGTTCCGCACCCACTCAGCGCCATCATCGCCTTCGTCATCATAAACAACGTGCTTGAGCTTGGCACCGTTCCTCGGTGTCGGCTGTGTCTCCGACCTTCATATCGTGTGTTGATAAGAAAGATTTAAAGCCGGCCCGGCCCGGATGGGTAAACAAAACAGCTGGGTGGGTGGTCGGTTTTTGCATCCGTGGGTTCTAAACATGGCGCGAGGAAGGGGGAGGCTGTAGAAAAAAAGAAAGATCCACTTCCATTCAAGTGGAAATGCTACTTTTTGTTGCGATATTCCGCGCTGATGAGAGCTTTGCATTAATGGAAACGGAAGGGCAGGAGAATGTGGTGCGCCGAGATGTAATGCTTATTAGAGGAGAATGCATAAAGTGTTGGAAGCCGATAGAAGATGAAAATATTGGTAATGGAGATTACCGCGGTTAGAATTTGGAGGAACATGCGTGATTCCAATTATTTTTCAAAAGGTGCCAGTGTTGTCCAACCATTATCGTAATTGACAATAATTCAATCACTCATAATTTAAAAAAATCAGTCTTCGCAAAAGATTTTATGACATCTTCATAAAATATTATAAAATATTATTTATATTACACAGTAACAAAGCCATTATAAAACCTATAATAAATTCTCCAAAAATGTGTAAAACAAATTATCACCAACTATAAAATGAAAGTTACAGAAGTTCAACAATTTCCCCACACAGATTCATCGCTCAAGAGATAGGCAGAAGTGAAGTATTTTAATGGTTAATCAATAAGCGAACTTTGAATTGTAGTACAAATATGAATTTTTCTAATATATATATAAACAAATTCCTTTTGAACTAAAAACACTGCGAGCTGCAACGATTTGAAACATCAGTACCTTTAGAGTTGTCCCACAGCAACAATTCATATTTCCTGCATCGCTCGTGGCACTATTTTTAGCATGCTGCTTTCTTGAAAAGTAGTATCCAGGACTTATCTACAGTTACTACAAAGCTCTAATATATCTGTTCCAATACCCTGAAGGAAATGTTTAAACACTCTTCTGAAATTTGTGCATGAAGATTCATCGACGAGATCTATTAAAGCAAGATTGGATCTGTATTGTTACTGTTTTAGCAATCTTTCCAAGGCCCATTTTAGAATAACACTGAAATGCAACTTTTTTCAGCTTCCATCAATCTATTAGGTTTAGAGCAATCAAATTTTTCGTATGAACATCCTAAGGAATTTTTAATTATTTTTCTCAACAGTTCCTGGGTGAAATTTTGAAGTTATACCTAAAAAGAATTTCGAAGGAATTACAAGAATTTCTTCCAAGTGTATCGAAAAGGATATCTTAAAGAATTTCTTGGAAGAATTTGTTTGAGAAAATCTTAGAATAATTGCTGATGAAAATCATTTTGAAAAATTTAGGAAGTTCCTTATTCAATTTCGGTAGGAGTTCCTAATTCCTAAAGCAATAAAAATATTCAAAAAAAATCTACTAAAGAAAATTTGGAAGGTTTTCCTGAAACAATTTCCGTAGGTATTCTTAAATGAATTTCTGAAGAGGTTTGCGTATAAGTTTCCAATGGAATTTAAAAATTTCTTAAAGAATTACCGAAGGAATTTTTAAAAGAACTTCAGAAAATAAATTTAAAAGAATTTACGAAGGAAGCTCTAGAAGCATTTCCAAGTGAATTTCTGATGGAATTTTCGAAGACATTTGCCAAGGTATTTCCGGAAATAATTTGGGCTTTACAAGGATTTCTCCTAAAACAATTTCCGAAGGTATTCCTGATAGAATTCCCGAAGGATTTTCCATAGGTATTTCCGAAGATTTTTTCAAAGGAATTCTTAAGGGAATTTCCAAAGGAAATAAATTTAATTCTGTAGGAGTTTTCGACATTTTTGAATTTCTGTAAAAATATCTTTGGAGATTCCTCCAAGAATTCTTTCGGAATGTCCTGGGATTTCTTCTGAAAATACTCCGGAAATTGCATAGGAGATAAATCCGGAGATATCTTTGGATTTTCCTCATATTTCTTCGAAAATTCAAAGAAGGAATAATAAGAAAGTACCTACAACACCTACGGAAATTGTTTCAGGATTACCTTTGAAAATTCCTTAAGGAATTTCTTCAGAATATTTTTTTAAAAACTATGCCAGTACTTTCTTAAGAAATCCCTATGGAAACTCCAGGAAGAAATTCTTGAAATTCCTTCGAAATTCCCTTCAGGAATTTTATCAGAACTTCCTTTTAGGTATGCCTTCGGTTATTCCTTCGGATTTATTTAACCATTCTAACAGAAATTCCTTTAGACCTTCGGAGATTCCTTTTGAAAGTCTTTCGTAATTTCATTTGCGCATTCTTCTGGGAATCTCTACAAAAAATCTTTTAGAATTTGGTTTAGGAATCCTTCGTAAATTTCATTTGGAAATTATTTTGAGAATTTCTTCGAGAATTCTTTCGAAATTCCTTACGAACTTTTTTCAGTAAATCCTTTGAAATTTCCGTTTGAAACTCCTCCGAAAATTCCTTTAGGATTCCCTATTTCATTCTTCCATAATTTTCCGGATGATTTTTATCAACAAAATTTACAAAATAATTCCTGCATGAATTTTGGAAGGAATCTTACATTGGAATTTCTGGAAAATTTACAAAGGCCTTTCGGGAGGTTTTACGAAAGAATCCCTGGAGGAATATCCAAATAAACTACGGGGGGAATTTTATAAAGTATTCCTGGATGAGTTCCCGAAAGAATTCTTGGAGAATTTGCTGTAGAAATTTTAGAAGAAATTCCTGGAAGTATTTCCAAATGTATTTCAGGAAGAATTTCTGATGAACAATCAATTTGGGACAAGCATTTCTAAAGGAAATATTGAAGGAATTTCCTAAGGAATTATTAAAAGAATCCTCGGAAGAATTTCCACACAAACTCCTAATGGAATTTTCATATAATTTTATAGATTTCTACAAGAATTCCTTCTGGAACATCTGAAGGAATTCTTTCGGGAATTCTGCCCGGAATTTCGAAATCGATAATTCGGACAGCAGTAAAGTGAAACCCTGTTTTGAATCTGGAGTTAAGACTTCCTAAAAAAACAAAAATATCGGGATTTCAGTCGATCCATCATCATTCTTCTTCGGATACTCTCGAGAATTCCTTAGGAATTTACTTCAGCAGTTGCTTCGTACATTTCTTCAGTAACCATACAGATATTTCATGAATTTTTTCAAAAGTTCATTCGGAAAATCCTCCCCAGGAGTTAGTTTAGTCACCCAGAAATTCTTTCAGGAATGCCTTCGCGAATGGCTTCATCGTGAATTTCTTCTCTCTCCTGAGGAATTTTCTTCAAAAATCCTTCGCAAATAAATCTTGAAATTTCTTCAAAATTTGATTAAGGAATTCTTTCAAAAATTCCTTCAAAAATTCGTTTACATATTATTTTAGATACCCCTCCAAAATTTCCTTCGGGAATTCCTCTAACAATACTTCCAGAAATTCTTACAGGTACTGCCCATGATCGCATAATTGTAGCACTCGCATTTTTGTTCATTTTATAAAAAGCCTGTGGATTGGTCAGAAAGCTCAATTTACTTCATTTAATCCCACAACAGTAAATAGGCTTCACTATCTTGCTTAACTGTAGTAAGCTGGAAATAATTGAGTTTGTGGGTAGGATTGATAGGACGAACGGAAGTGAATGAATTTCTGAAATTCTTAAATTTCTCTGTAAAATCCTCCAAAAACTTCTTCGGAATTTCCTCCTGGGATTCTTTTGACAGATTCTCACGAAATTACTGTGGAGATAGATCCATAGATTTAATACATCTAGATATTCGGAAATTCTTTTTGATACTCCATCGGAAATTGCTTCGGAATTCCTACGAATTTTTTTTTGGAAAAACCTACGGAAATTGCTTAAGGAAAATATTCCAAAATTCCCTTAGGAAACTTCTTTATAATTTCTTTTGGTAATGGCCTTAGGAATATCTGCGGAAATTAGCTTAGGAATTCCTTCAAACTTTTTTCTAGAAATTGCTTCAGCAATTATTTCAGGAAATTCAGAAATTAATTCTTCCAGTTTTGCTATTATTGTTATGGAGTTCTTACGAAATTTCTTTAGAACTACATCCAGGAATTCATTCCAGACATTCCTCCGGAAATTTAATTAGAAATTCCTCGAGACCTTCCGATATTCCTTTAAGATTTCTTTCGGGAGTCACTTCTGAAATTCATTCAGAAATTCTTTTAAGATCATTTTCCGGAATAGTTCCTGCAGGAATTTCGGAAAAAATTTCACATGGTTTTACTAAAAGAATTTTCAAAGGATATCCTGGAGGAAGTTTCGAAGATATTTCCGAAGAAATTTCCAAAAGAATTATAAAAGGAAATCCTAAAGGATTTTTCAAACAAATTTATAAAAGAATGTCTGAAGAAAAATCTAAAAAAAATCGTAAAGGAATTTCCGAAATTTTCCTAGAATTGTTTCTTTGAATTTCCAAAAGAATGTCTAGGGAGGTCTCCAAAGGAATTGCTGGATTTATTTCCGAAGTAATTACCAAAGAATTTTCTGGAAAAAATCCTAGACATTATTTCAACAATATACTTGGAGCAGTGTCCAAAGATATTCTTGGACAAATTAAATGTCGAAAATGCCTTCAGAAATTCCGTTATGACTTCCGTTAGCAATTCGTTTGTAAATTGCCAAGGAAATTCCTGAAATTTTATCCTAGGTTTGTGGAAGAGATTTTTGCTGGAAAACCCGGAAGAATTACTCGGGAAATTTCTGATGGTATCCTGAAATATTTTTTTTAATTGAATGTTTTTGGCTTTTGGTTAATTAGAACCAGCTTCTTGAAATCGGAGTAATGGCAGGCAGCGGTTCTGCAGGAGCTTGCCCAGACAGTTTTGACCATTGATCGTACCCGTCATGATGTACGACTGGTTCACATGGTATGCCAAACCAATTCCACCTCATCCGCAAAACTTCTACCACGAAAACTGCTTGTGGCCGCCGTAAGTTTCGCAATTCCTCGAAGATTTCGTTCGGACTCCCTCGACGATTTACTTTGTAATCCCTTGAAGAATTGTTTCGGAACCATCCTACGAATTGATTCGAAATCCTTCGATAGGTTGCTTCGGAATCCCTCAACGATTTGCTTTAACATCCCTGGAGGATTCCTTTTGGAATCGCTGGAGCATTCTTTTCGGAATCCCTGGAAGAATAATTCGAAGTCCCTCCCGACGATTTACTCGACAGATTGCTCTGGAATCCTTCTACGATTTGGTTCTACATCCCCGAAACATTGGCTACGAAGTCACACGAAGTCACCCATCTTCTTCTTCTTCTTCTACTTCTTCTTCTTATTGGCATTACATTCCCACACTGGGACAGAACCGCCTCGCAGCTTAATGTTCAATAAGCACTTCCACAGTTATTAACTGCGAGGTTTCTAAGCCAGGTTACCATTTTTGCATTCGTATATCATGAGGCTAACACGATGATACTTTTATGCCCAGGAAAGTCGAGACAATTTCCAATTCAAAAATTGCCTAGACCGGCACAGGGAATCGAACCCAGCCACCCTCAGCATGGTCTTGCTTTGTAGCCGCGCGTCTTACCGCGAGGCTAAGGAGGGCTCCACGAAGTCACACATGCACGTTGAAATTCACGAAGGATTTCCGACGGAATATCTGGAACATTCCCGTCAGAATTCGTGAAGGATTCCAATCTTTAGAAGGATCTCATTCCTGGAGGATGGCGGATCCCTAGAACCCGAGCAGCACACATGTTGTAAACAAGTTTATATTACTCCCCAAGCAGCACAACTTGTTTCACTACTGAACATTTCACTGTATTGCAACTATTCGGAAAAAAAAACAATCTTTGCGTATGTGTTATCAAATATAACTCTCTTGCAATCTAAAAAGCGCAAGAGGTGGAGCCTACGGAATCATCTTTCAATTGCAGTAAAATTGCAATAATGTAGTAAAATACTACATCGGAAAAAATAAAATAAAAATATAAAACTGGATTTGATTTATGGATCTTGTGATTGATAGTCCTTCACTCTACCACAGCACCATTCAACACTTCGAAGGGACTGCATGTTGACTCACCATAAAAACCATACGATTATGAAGTTTTGTACTCGGGTTTTCTGTTACTTGATTGCACCATCACTGGAAAAAAATGTGAGTTGTCAAAACGTTGAACGATGCTAAATTAAACATGAAGACACACTCAACTTATTTGCAACTCAATTTAAACAAACAAATAAATTTCTAAAGACGCATGGTTACATGGTAAAAAATATGCAACTTGATGATTTTGTTTCGTATTTGCAACATGAAGTGCAGTATTCTTTGGTTGTTTGTTTTCAAATGTCAAACACGCACTGCATTGCAATGTTAATGAAACATTGATCACAACTCGAACGTTTTTGACATCTTGATGCAACTTTTTCGTGCTTTGATGTTTTTCCAATGCCTTTAATGAAACTGAATAGAAATAAGGTGCTTTTGAAAGATGTTGCGTGTGCTACTTGGGAACCAACTTCAAGTCACATATCAGTTAGTGCAACCAGAGATGCATCCTGAACACGAGAACACGAGCACTGACGTTGCATAGCAACTTGTATCCTAGAAAAACAAATTCAAGCGACGGCATGCTATACATTTTTCGTCTAAAAAAGAGCACATGGGCATCAAACGGATAGAAATCAAGCATGATCGTATATTTTAAACAGTTCCGAATTTAGGGAACCTTCGTTAACAAAATCGTTTTTGGTTGTGTACCAATCCAGTGCACACTAAACTGGGTTCAGAGTTCAAAACTAAGAACACCAAGGCACACTCTTGGCTCATGTTCTGTTCATAATGTATTTATGTCAACCAAAATAGGTCTGAATTGTGCTGCTTGGAAAGATTTTCATGTGAATCCCTGGAACATTCCCTTTGGACTTTCTGGAACATTCCTGTCGGAATCTCCGGTAGATTGCCTTCAGAATCCCTCGAGGTTCCCTTTGGTTATGCTTGAAGGACTTCTGTCGAAACTCTGGAAACTCTAATCGGAATCCTTAAGGGAATGTTGCATTTTTTTGACTTAAACTACGTCTAAGGGGAAGACTCGGATACAAGGTTTCCGCTACCTGTTGATGATGTTGGTTTGCGTGGGAGAGCTATCAGTTTCGTCAAATCCTCGTTTGAATCTTTGTTTACGACTTATCTCGTTTTGAAAATTTTGACTTGATTTGTAACATTAATAACGCTTCCGAAGCGTTTCCCGATGAAAACAAATTTAATCCTCCCCATGCGCTTGAAAGAGAAGGATGAGTAAACGTCAGCAAGCTCTATTCGCGAAGTCGAAGCAAATTCTGCTCTTCCCTCCTATGGGAAACCCAATTGCTATCTGTCAGAGTTTGAGTGAAACCAGGTGGGTGGCACGACGCCATGTTTTTGCAGCCAACATCTCAGTGTAAAATTCTTAACAGTATGTGTACATCACATTTGATTCTCATTAGGATACAGAACTGTCAGTGGGATACGGTCGCGCAATGTTGGCTGCAAAACAAACCTATTGTGTTAGATAGGGATGCCACCGGGCTGAGTGAAACATGGCCGCCATCTCCTCCTCTGTGTTGCTCTACTGTAAAAACCCATAAAGAACTGCCATTGTTTGTGTGAAGAATTTTGCTTCGACTTCGCGAATGGATAGGATTTGTTTTCATCGGGAAACGCTTCGGAAGCGTGCGCCCATGGAAAGAGAAGGATGAGTAAACGTCAGCAAGCTCTATGAATAGGATTTGTTTTCATCGGGAAATCCTATCCTTCATGTGTGCGTGCAAGAGAAAGATGATTAAACGTCAGCAAGCCTTATTGTTGAACTGGGGTGTATGAGTGGGGTGACCCAGCTGCTTGACAGTGGTAGTGGGAGATGCTGCTAAAGCTGGGTAGTATTGTACGTTTACTTGCTAGGTGGACACGGTCGGTTAAAGTAGCCGTTCCACCAAGTGTTCGTTAAAGTAGTCGCTAGAGTATTCGCTGTTGGTTTGAGCGAGACAAAGTAAACGTCAAAAAAATTCCAACCAGCAATCTGAGTGAAAGAGCGAATATTTGTTTACCGGCAACCACGTGCTTTTCGGCATTTGCATTTTTGGCGGACAAAAGAATGAGCACGTGTCCCAGTAGGTGAGGGGTAGTTAGATGTATATGATATTTATTACCTGATCGTGAGATATAAAATGTTTAATACTTGCCCCAAAAAACCGCGAAAAAAATACTTACATTATTTCATAAAGTTCTGCGACTGTAATATTGAAGAATTAATTTCATTTGACTAAATATTTGTAATCATTAAAATTAAGTTTTATAAGGCATTAACATTGCCGTTCCCCTCGATTTTTTGCGCTTACTCTGAATAGCCGTAAAAGTAATCGGGAAAATCTTGATAGCGAGTAAATCCACAATAGAGTAGTTGGAATAGTTCCTTCGCTTCTATATAGAGCTGAATAATTGGTTCAATGTACTATATTTGGTTTTACGTAGTTTACGTCGAGCGATCGTTTCTTGTATACAACCCCAACATTTTTTTTCATTTGAGATAGAAAGAATATTTATAAAATATGCAAAAATATCCACTGCCTACCGATGGGAACCTGACGGCGATCCGTCACATATTGTTTGTCCTTGAGTTTGCGAGACAAAGCCGAGCGCTACTGCACTTAGACGCAATACGCTATGAATTTGAGTCGTTGTAGTAATCATCGGCTGGTAAACAGTCTTCCCAAACGAACATCAAACACGCTGAGTACAGCTGTCCGTATACTCCATCTGTACCCTTGCTTCGTGTTTATACGTATACGCACGAAATGTATACTTGTACCCGACCTTGCGTTCGAGTTTCATTTTGTACCAATGTACTGTACATCTGTACAGTACACATGTACACTCTGGCTGTAAAATTTGCTATTGAATAGTGTTCCAGAAGCAAACAAAGCAAATGTAGACAGTGAACAAATTCATAGATGTGGTGGATATAAGCAAATTTATTATATATCAATATTTTCATGAGGTTTTGTACTTTAGAAGGCTCAGTAAAATGGCCACCAAAAGTGTTCACGCAAAAATTAAGTTTATATCTTTCAAGTGTTATGCCCCTATTTTATTGCAAAGTCAAAGTCAATCTCTTGTTGCGTGTTTAGTTAATTCTGAGGACAATGTTGTTGTCATTCGGAATGGTTCAGTTCTACATTCCTAGGTTATAGTCTGTACAGATTACGAGTATAGTCATTTGATATCATTTTAAAATAAAATGAGGTGTGTGATCTTTGATATCATTAAGTCAAAGAGCTGGTAGTCTGTGGAGGCTATTGCGTAATATGTTATGTATGGTATTTTCCAACACGAAGCCGGTTTTTGACAAAAAAAAAATGCTGTGCATCCATGGGGGCTGTGGATGAATTACGTGACGCTATATAGGGAGGAAGGGGATAGCCTCAAGGGTTACGATTCAGACAAAAGAATTAAATTGTCAATACATAATGTGCTCCAAAGAAGAGGACTGGATTCGCCCAATTTTATGTTACGTAATTTGTGAGCGGTCCCATAGTGCAACACGAAATGCTCTCTCCCGATGGAGCATTTCTAAAAGCGTGACAATACACAATTTAGTTTTATTAGGAATACATTAACAGAGAGTCGAGAAATTGTTCCACTGATCTATGAGTATTAGGGTGGTTCAAAAAATCGATTTTGCTCCACAGTGCTCATCTGATTCTTTACCATGTTCTGAATGTCCTCTGAAAATTTGAGCTCATTTTGATTAAAACTGATTTAGCAACAGGCCGTTTCAAGTTTGCATGCAAATTAGTATGGGGAAATTTATTTTTTCATTATACTGTTAATGACGCTTCCCCATCAAGCGCATGTTAAAAGAAAACCTACATAGCTAAAAGGGATACTCAACAGCTTTCACTCAGTGAAAACAGCATCTCAATTAATCGTTCCAATAATTAGTAATCGAATTTAATCTATACCGTGGTTTTCTGGAGCTAATTGCATAACTCATCAACAGGCAACATTGCTGCTCGTGGCGCGAAAGATAGCACACACAAATTCAGGCTACTATGTTGCACTGCACATTTCAGTGATGCCCTCAAAGAAGTTTAACGATCATGACTAAAGATTTGCAACCTGTCTTAAAATCGATTACTAATTATTGGGACGATTAATCAACATGCGGTTTTCGTTGGGTGAAAGCTGTTGAGTATCCCTTTTAGCTATGTAGGTTTTCTTTTAACCTGTGCTTAATGGGGAAATGTTATTAACAGTATAATGAAGAAATAAATTTCCCCATACTAATTTGCATGCAAACTTGAAACGGCTTGTGCTAAATCAGTTTTAATCCAAATGAGCTCAAATTTTCAGAGGACACTCAGAACATGGTAAAGAATCAGATGAGCACTGTGGAGCAAAATCGATTTTTTTGAACCACCCTAATGAGTATACATAGTATTTATAATTATGCGCTTTCTATTCCTTCCCTGTTAAATGTACACGCTCAACAAAAGTTATACAGCGGTATGTGAATCGAAGTCAAATTTATCAACATCTTCTGTAAACTTAATTATTGTTTACGTGATGTTGGAAGCCCATGTCAGTTGGTTACCAACGTCGTGAAAACGTTTTGCAACATTAGAAAATTATTCGAATAAAAAAAGGCTTTCAGATCCATCCACCACTGTGCATCTTCATTTCAGCGTGCACAGTTTTCGAATTCCATTTTGTTCATTCTCCTTGTCTCTTGCCGGTCGACTCTCGGACCTGAAAGCAAGTTTGTACATGTGTTTTGTACTTAAGTAGGGGAGATAAGTATGAAATGCGCCGGTTGGGTAAAATGCGCCACCACGTTTTCTTGGTTATTAACCCAAATTTTGTCTCAAAATCGTGAGCGGCTGAAGCCAAAAAAACATTTGTAAGCCGTTACGCACAAAAACTTTGTCAAAAACTCTGTGTTAAAATTTTTAAAAATAAAATGTTTTTTTGGCTCTTTTCGATGCAATTTCGGTGTTTACGTCAACAATGCTTTTTCTTCACATACAAAAAAATATTTTCTCCTCTTTTTTATTAATCTAATATATTGACTACCTTAAAGTATAAGACTGACACTTATCTTTTGCAAAATAGTGTGACTATTTCAGTGAAAAATATTGGAATATTTTGATTATCATTTTTGGGTGGCGCATATTGCCCAGCGTCGTCCATTTTAAATGAAAATGTATTTTAGAATAAAATCGTTTTTTTGTAATATTGTTGGTTTTTATTGAAAATGGTTGGACCATATAATGACTGATATGCTAGATTATTCATGTACACTTCGAAATTACACTATTTCGGATGAAATCAGCATTAAATTAAGAGATTAGCTTAGGGGGCGCATATTGACCGCATCTCCCCTACAAGTTCGTTTAGGTAGGTACTGGGTATCCCTTTGTACTCGAGTACGTCAATAATCCATGTTCACTGTTCAACACGAGTTGATGAAAATGTACTTGTGTTGAACATCACACATGTTCGTGGGAAGACTGCTGGTAAACAAACACACTTGGGAACTGTGGGCTCCAACAGAAAGCACGTGCTTGAGAAAAGAGGTTGCTGGACCGTATTTATCACATTATCACTAAGATAACTAAGGTGGTAAAATATTCGAGAATTTTTGAAAGCTCAAAATAGAGAAAATGGATGAAGGGGCTATATAGCCCCCCTAGACATCGGGGCTAGTTACGCCAATGATTCTGGCATTGACCCAAATCAGAGTCCCGTGAAATGAGAACCGCCATGGATTTGTTCATTTGGAATCCGATTTTATTCTGAAGATTTGTGAAATCTTCATCAGTTTGTTGTTTAGCAATTTCACCATTCACACGAAACAATTATAATTGATATTGTTGAAATCACCTTGAACCTGCATTGAATATTCGCTTGAACTGTTATCAGAAAGATTCAGAAAAAGTTCCTCTTGGCCGAAAGTCATCTAGCCGAAATACATTTGACCGGATTGGATGTTTGACCGGAACGGTTATTAGACCGAAATCCGGTTTGGCCCAAAGTGACAAATGGCCAAAAGAGACATACGGCCAACCTTGTCATTTGGCCGAAAAAGTCGTTGGACCGAATAGGTCATTTAGCCAAAAATGTCGTTTGGCCGAGATGGTCGTTAGGCCGTAAGGGTCATTTGGCCGAACAAGTCATACGGCCGAAAATGTTGTTTGGCCAAACAGACCATTTTGCCGAATAGGTTATCTCGCCATGCTGGTTGGTTCAAATGGTCGTTCGGCAGTAAATGCGATTTGGCGGAAAATAAAAACCCATGCTGCACATTAGACTGGCCCAGCTTAGTATGGGGAGAAAAAAATGTTGTCGAATTCCACGGGGCACCCCCCAGAATTGTGTCTTTGGGTGAGAAAATCGATCTCTGAAAATTTCAGCTCAATCGCTTGTTGCATAAGCCGGCGCATTTGAATTGAAGTTTATATGGAGATTTCAGCCAAAATGTATAGGAAAATACACCTCCGTCACTCATTCGATCTGGAAATTGGTTCTGATTGCTCGATTGACCTCAGAATTGCAAAAACGGCAGTTGGTATGCTACAGAACAATTTCACAGAACATTGTATGATGATTAAATGAACTTTTATATAGTTTTCGGTTGATTTATTAGGAGCTGATTTGTGTATTTTTGGATTTATTGATCGAATCGTATCAGCCGAAACCTATATAAAAGTTCATTTAATCATCATACAATGTTCTGTGAAATTGTTCTGTAGCATACCAACTGCCGTTTTTGCAATTCTGAGGTCAATCGAGCAATCAGAACCAATTTCCAGATCGAATGAGTGACGGAGGTGTATTTTCCTATACATTTTGGCTGAAATCCCCATACAAACTTCAATTCAAATGCGCCAGCTTATGCAACAAGCGATTGAGCTGAAATTTTCAGAGATTGATTTTGTCACCCAAAGACGCAATCCTGGGGGGTGCCCCGTGGAATTAGACAACTTTTTGTTTCCTGGGCCAGTCTACTGCACATTACTTCCAATTAAATGTCCATTCGACCAAATATCCCTTCAACTAAACATCCTTTCGGCGAAATGTGATTTGACCAATTGTCATTTGACTGAATGTCGATCAACGAATGTTCCAAAGCCGACTACGATGAAGTAAATTGGCAAAATTACAATTGATATCATTGGTTTTTGAGCTTGTGCCAAAGTAAGGAACAGCCCTTTGATTGGCTGTACGAACTGTAGAAGTAGAATACGAAGCTACTATAAAATGTGTGCCCGAATCAAATAGAACATCCAACGTGTTCGTACCTTCAAATGTTTGGTATAAACTTAACCAAACCGCGGATGTTTCGGTTTCCCAAAACTAACATTATTGTATAAGAATCATGTATTCAAAAATATATATTCAGCACCTTAATGCTTCATGGAAAATGAGCCAACCTAATCAACGATAGATAAAAAAAATCTTAGGAGAATTCTTAATTGATCGGTGGGAAAAAATGGATATCGTTTGAAAAATGATTATTATATAGATAAAAAGCTGTTAAAGTTCATTATTGCCTTTCTCGTATACAAAGTATACGTAAAGGCTATATGTTCGCTCCAAAAACAAACTTTTTATAGGAGGCTCGGAGACCCATAGTGTTGTATACCGATCGACTCAGCTCGACGAATCGAGGTGATGTCTGTGTGTGTGTGTGTATGTGTGTGTATGTGCGCAAAAAGTCTAGCCAACTTTTGAGGCACTTAGCCCTAACCGATTTGCATTCGACGCAGAATCCTGTCCCATTGTTTCCTATTGAAAATTGGCCGGATCGGACCATGGGCTCAGAAGTTATGGTCAAAATACTTTTTTTAGGCAACAGCGAGTGAAAAAGTCTAGCCCATTTTTCAGGCACTTACCCTTAACCGATTTGCTCGCAACAAGGTGCAGTCGACGCAAAATTCTGTCCCATTGTTTCCTATTGAAAATTGGCCGGATAGGACTATGGGCTCAGAAGTTATGGTCAAAATACTTTTCTCATACCAAAAGTGCGTAGAAATTACTCACTCGTAAAAAAACGAGAAAGGCAGCATCACCGCTAGGTGGATTAATCTGGGTTTTTTTTAGTGATGGGATCCTTTTTCTCGTTTCCTCATGTCCACTGAAATCCTGTATTTATTTCATCCACGTTCTCCATCTTCTTATTGGCATTAAATCCCCCACTGGGACATTGCCGCCTCGCTGCTTAGAGTCCATTCAGCACTTCCACAGTTATTAATCACGAGGTTTCTAAGCCAATTTTTGCATTCGTAGGCTAATACGATGATACTTTTAAGCCCATGGAAGTCGAGACAATTTCCAAACCGAAAACTGCCTAGACCGGCACCGGGAATCGAACCCAGCCACCCTCAGCATGGTCTTGCTTTATAGCCGCGAATCTTCCCGTTAAGCTAAGAAGGGCCCCATCATTCACGTATCTCGTGAATTAATGGATATCGGAATCTCGATCAGAAATTCAGATTCAGATTCTTAGATTCTGATTTTGTATGACGTATAATAGATATGAACATTTAGATGGATCTGATCGTGATACTGAAATGAAATAAAATTCAAGTACTTTCATACATGCTTTCCATGTATTGACAATTTGCCTTGTTAGATCTAATCACAGAGCATAATTTTTAAATTCTTTTTGTTTATTTATTTTTTCTAAACAAAATTATCTAAATTTCATTTTGACTAAATGACAAACCAATAAAATTTCCTTTCATTCAAAAGAACCACGATTCGTTTCGATAAGGAAAATCCTTTCAACTAAATGTATATTCAGGGCAAGGGTCGTTTGGCCGAAACCCACTCGACCGAAAGCCATTTGGCCGAATACCACTAGGCCGAAAATCGATTGGCCGATCAGACCATTAGGCCGAAAGTCATTTGGCCGAAAGAGTCGTTTGGCCGAGAGGGTCGTTTGGCCGAAAGGGTCATTTGACCGGAAGGCTCATTTAACCGGAAGGGTCATTTGGCCGAAAGGGTCATTTGAGCGAAAGGGTCGTTTAGCCGAGAAAGTCATTTGGCCGGAAGGGTCATTTGGCCGAAAGGGTTGTTTGAGCGAATGGTTCATTAGGCCGAAAGGGTCGTTTGGCCGAAAGGGTCATTTGGTCAAAAGGGTCATTAGGCCGAAAGGGTCATTAGGCTTTAAGGGTGCATTCGACCAAATGTTCCTACCACCAAATATCCTTTCGACCAAACATCATTTGACTAAATATCATTCGACGAACTGTCCCAAAGCCGAACAGGTCGTGTAGTCAAAAATCAAATGTCATATGATCAAATGTCGTCAATCAAATGTCATATGACCAAACGGCCGTTTGGCCGAAATGGTCAAATGGCAGTAAATGCTATTCAGCGGAAAATTTCGTTTGGCCGAAAATGTCGTTTAACCGAACAATTGTGAATGTGAAAAGTGAGAGGAGATTTCTCTCTGTGAAAAGTAAGAAGTGCGAAGTGAGAAATGAAGCGAAAGAGAAAAGTGAGAAGTAAGAAGTCTCACTTCTATCTTCTCACTTCACACTTCTCACTTTTTTCAGTGGGAAGTTAGAAGTGAGAAATGAGGGATGAAAAGTAAGACGCCTCACTTCTAGCTTCTCACTCTTGTCACATGGATGAAAATATCGTTTGACCGAACATGTCATTCGGCCAAAAGACCTTTAGCCGAACAGGTCATTAAGCCGAGAATGCCGTTTGGCGGAAATGGTCGATTGGCAGCAAATGCGACTCGGCGGAAAGTTTTTACTTTTCACAGAGAGATTCTCACTTCTCTCTGGAAAGAAAGAAATAAGGAACAATAAATGAGAAGGGAAACGTCTGACTTTCCTCTACTCATTTCTCATGTCTCACTTCGTACTTTTCATTTCTTATTGTCTACTTCTCAATTTACTTTTTTCTCCTTACACTTTTCACATTCTTAAAATAACAGGCCAAACGACCCTTACAGTGGTATGATCCATTCAGCCTAACGAAATTTTCGGCCAAAGGACCTGTTCGTCCAAACAGCATTTTCGGCTATTTGATCTGTTCGGCCAAACGACATTTTCGGCCATAAAACCGAATGCCAAATGGATTTTTCTACTATTCTACCATTTCGGCCAAATGACATACATATTCGGCTTAATGACATTTTCGACCAAATACCCCCAGCTCCAAATGAATTGCATTGGCTCTTCAAAGAAGCTGCTTCAGAAAAAACATCGGAATAATAATTACATCGAAAAATCCAGTATGCATCGTTGGTAAACCTATTTTAATTTAAACTGAATGACCCCCATGGAATATTCTCTTAATTCTTCTGAAACAGATTAGTTTGCACAAAAACTTTGCCATTCTTGAAGGTCATTGGTCATTGACAAAGGGAATGAGCCATCTGGCATGAAGTTAATCAGCATACGGACAATTTGGCATATAGGACGTTCGGCACAGTTTCCAACTGTGACAAGTAAAGGGTCATTACATATTCAAACATGACTAAGTTCCTAAGTGATGAACTTAAAGTACGTCTTTGAAAAACCACTTGAATAAAGTGTTTTAAAAAAATACTATATCTATCAGTTGGGTACGTTAAAAATTTCGACACTTCTCATACAGTAGTATCCAAAGTGAAAAAGGCTCTTTCGACAATAGAAATATCGCTCTGTTTTTTCTTAGATACCGAATACCGAAATGTTATAAACAATATAAACAATTTCCTATAAAGAACATCAAAGCGGCACAATAAACTAATCTTATAGCATCTTTTCATATTTTTTCAACGCTGAGTGCAATATGTATCACGCATTAGATGTTTAATTGTTATGTTTAATTTATTTGTATATGGGATGATCGGTCATTAGAGCTTCCAACAAATGATCGAAAAAGGAAAGTAAGCAGGGAAGCGCAAGACTGAAAACTCAGATAGAGCTAGATGATCAACAATTAATTGTTAAGTCAGCTTTCTTTTGCCAAACGTTCTGGATTGGAAATTCATTTAACAGCCGAAAATTAACCAATCCGAAAATTGGCTAGACCGGCACCGGGAACCGAACCCAGCCACCCTCAGCATGGTCTTGCTTTGTAGCCATGGTCTCGCTTTGTACCGCACGGCTCAGGAAGGCCCCAAATAGCAACACTATTACCAGCCAGTCTCGTTTATTCATCATACTTCATGATATCATGCAGTATGAGACGTTCTAAGGACAGTTTGACTCAATAAAACCAATTCATATTCCGAGGGTTCTCAAGATTGTGGTCAATGTGATCGAATTGATCCCATGGGCATCGCATATTGAAATCGCATAGGCATCAAACTACCATGTCCATCAGGTCACATAACCTGTTGTTACTCAATTTAACAAATATACATTCCACAGGTCCTCCGGATTGACCACGATATGACCGGATGCATCCCAGTGGAACCCAAAAAATATCATTCCCTTCGTCGCTTTGTAAAGTTATAATATTTGAGGTGTCACACGAAGTGTTTTGACTTTATGTTTTGAATAATGCTAAAAAGCGACTTTCGATGCCAATATATTAAAGCTCTTTACGGTTCATGTAAGTAAGCATGTAGAGAATTAGTGAGCTACGAACTCCCTAATTGGGCCTCCCTTTTTTTCAACATTTCACACAGTGGTTCATTCCGAATAGAAAAAAAGCTAAAGAAAAGTTAACGTTTCTACAGGGCTCCTTACTTATTTGCATAAACACATTCAATCAGCCAGAAATCATCACAGACTATTGGGTTATCGTTGCTGTGGTATTTTGTTTAAGAAATTGTTGAAGAGACTGATTTTTTTCATTTTGTTCTCATTGACTATGTAAATTTTTATTATTCTTTGAAATTTATTCGTTGGACACACTGAACAAATTTAAGATGTATAATAAACAGCAATAAACTATCATTTCTCCAATATTGTGCATTCTTTCAAATATAAAAGGCATTACATCAGATGTGTGCAGAAGATAATTAAGCAACGAAAAAAAGGAAAAAACGATGATGCACGATTGAAATCAAATGAGCATTTACACATAACAAGACCATTTGACAACACTTTAAAATGATGAAATATGAAAAGCAAGCTATTTTTAGAAAGCCGTTTTTAAGTTAGATACACAGTAAAATAATACAAATGTAGTATTTAAAAATACTCATTCCCAAATCCAAGCAATTGCAACTACCAAGTAGAAACAAAAACTAAAAGCAATACATTCCTAATTCCTAAAAAAAGCATTCATAAAAAATTACTCATTTTCGCTGTAGAAACTAAAAATTATAGTGCAATACCGTAGCAAAAACAATTGGGCTGGTGATTAAACTACAATTTGAATCAAAATTCGCGCCAGGTTCAGCAGTTAAGAAAACTAGGTCATATGCACTACAACAAGCAAAAATACGAACAAACCGCAAATCATCAGATAACGATGAAATCCCCCCAAAAACCGCCTGACAAGTAAGAGGATAATTAATAACCCATTACATTTACGGGTGGTGGCCCACACTGGTATAGGAACGGGAGAGCGAGAGTTCTCGTAACAACGGGCAAAGTTCGACACTTGAAACTGTTCCCAACAAGTCAACTGTTCCCAGCTAAGCAAAAAGCAACAACTTTCAAGTGTACCACACCGGCTCCGGCACCATTCACTTTCGATCCCAAAAAGTAGTGTCATCCGGTGGCAGCACCATCAGCCCCGGTGAACCACAAGAACTACCTACACACTATGTGGGGCCCGGAAAGAACGAAAGAAAAAACTGGGGTCGAACCGAACCGAGTTTATGTGACAGTTCCAACAGCAGCAGCCCTAGTAGATGGGTAAGATAAATGGTCACTCAAGTGGTTCCGGTCAATGCCGGCTGCTGAGCGATGAGCGATGGTGATTGACATCTCTCACTGGGTAAAAAAAGGGGTGAAAAGTGAGAAATGACATTAAAATTGAGGGCAAGTGGGAAAAAAGTGGGCTAAACTAGAAGCACCAGAACGGGAGACCGATGGACCGAATACTGATAGCCAACTGATCAGATTGCATCCACTACTGACTATTAACAGTAGCTTAAGGCGGTTCGATAGCAAATTAAATGGCGTGTCCATGGGTCTCTTTTTCTACAATTTCTAGACTTAAACTTAAAACTAAAATATAAACAAAAAATGAGATGATGATTCGTCCCTGATGTAGGTACATGGCAAAAAACAAGCAACGAAATCAGTTGATGATAGATTCTGTTTGATTTTATATGAAACCACAAAGAAAAATACTCCCATGTTCGGTTGGTTTGTTCGGATGTTTAACAAAGCTATGTAAATTTATATTCAAAGAAAAAATAATGAAAAAAGGGTAGAATGAGGGCGACTGAAAGGCGAGCGTACTGTAATAACTAGATCTATTTATCACTCATATAATGTAGAGGTACTCCAGAATGATTCCAATAAGCAATACTCCTATACCTACAACAACCACATAAACTAACTTATAAACTCCTAGAGAATAATAATCTTAATCTATAGATTTTGTTAGGTTCCGAAGCGCGTAGTGAGTTACTTTCTTCTAACGATACAAAGAGATAGCAATTTGCCATTATGCTACTACCACTACTACTACTAGATATCAAAGATATTGAATTAAAAACTTAGGCAGTGAGCTAAGGAATAAAACATCAGTCAATATACGGTTGCGATTCGTACCATTTTCTCTCTAGTCAATTTGGATGCATGTTGGAACACGTTGGGTGATGCGGACGGATGCCACTCGGTAAAGTCAGATCGCGTCAATTTCAGTGGAGGTAAGTGAAAACATGATTTCAACTTCATTCCTTTTAAATTATAGCTGCTTATAATAGTCGATTCCATAAACAGTGAAAATTAGTTAAAGAATCAAATCGATAATGGTAAATGAATTTCCACTATGCTGTTGAATTATCTAAACCAAACCCAATTTGAGATCGTTTTTAAGTTATAATGTACGCAATCTTTGAAAACATGGTTTCGACACACTCACGTTTCGCTTGGAGTGCAAAATACTCTGCATCATTATCAGAATGCAAAACCTCAAATAAAAAGAAGAGGTCACTTGTTGTACATTCCTTTTTGGTGTTGAACCATCACCACCGGCCATCGGAAAAATATTGGACTCAAAGTTGTTTTCTGCCTTTCTGTATTCCCTCACACAACATAACTCTTTAGCGCAGAGGTTGGAGGTAGGCCACGCACTTCTGGCGCGATCCCACTTTCCAGCAACACTTGTCGGCCGCTGTGTTGTTCCCTGGCGTGCGCCCAACAAATAGAAGAACTTAGCGTGAACAAAAGAGTACTCCTTGTCGGTGGCGGCGGCGGCACCATCATCGTGATGGAAGGATGGGTCAGAGCTTCTCCGTTCGTTCCGTCTTTCTTTGATGCCCGACCCGTTGTTCTTGTTGTTGTACTGCAGGACGGAAGATCTCCGGTTGCATTGTTTTGCTCGGTGCATTTTCTGTGCCCTGCATTCGGCTTTTCTTGTGAGAGCAGGGTTGGTGAACGAAGCTTCAGGTTCCGGATGCTCTCAACGGGGACAACAGCAGGGAAATGATTCCTCGGGGCATCCTGCTTCCGCTGGTGCTGCCACAGTCGAGATACTAATTTAATGAGAAAACAAAAATTATTATTGTTTTTAATCCAATTAAAAATGGACTCAAGCACCCTTTGGCGGAAACTGTGAATAATGAAATACCGCTACAATGGGTTCCCGGAAATGGTTGAAACAAAGATGAATGTTTAATCAGACGAAACCTCCCGTTAGGTAAGTTTTGAAAAATTTGGATATGAAATTAAGGAAGCATGGTACTTGAAGAACTATTTTCAATTTTTCAAGACGCTTTTCCTTCGACATGGAACTTGGAAATGCTCATACACGGAACGTAAACAGCTTCACCAAGATATTTTTCAGAATAGCAAGAATGGCAAAACATTAGTAAATGTTGACATTTCTTATTATTGCACGTCGTCAAAAATACTTTATCTGTATTTTTTGCAAAAATTCCAAAGTTGGTTCAAATAAGTTTCCTTAAATTTCTAATATCTATCTCGACCTACGAAAGTACCTTCCGCTCATTTTCTGAAGCAGGACATAAATTTCCCTCCAACAGATCCCACGCCATCGGTTTCCGCCTCGTTGTGTTTTATTGTCATTGCTTTACTGCTTCGGTGAATGGCGTCGACGACGACGGTCGAGCAGTGTAGCAATTCGGTCTCACTTTTTAATGAGCCTCTCCCGCAGCCATCAAAATTGAAATTAAGAAGCAAAAGACCATCGGAATTGCCCGCCTGGCTCACCGCCACTACCGCCACGATAGTGAACCCGCAAAAAATGTTATTGTCCGGGGCATCGGCCATAGAAGCGATGTGCTCTTTCGCTGCTTCAGTTCAAGAGTTTGGCTGCAGTCCCCTTCAACGAGCACGGTTATAGTAGGCAGAAGCAAGGCGAGGGTTCAGAATTCAACCGAAAGTGGCAAAACACCACCGCAGCGCTTCCAGATCCTTCGAGCTCCCGCAGCCATTCGATTGTCATCCCCAAACCACTGGAAAGTGGAAACAATCGCAAACAATAGAGCAATTGCCGGTTCCGCCAATGTGCAACAGCCGAAAACCGACGACGACGCCGAGGATCCACAGCAAATGGCCCTGTTTGCTTCACGGCTATGGCTTTGGGCGTAAAAAGTGTTAGTGAAGTGGCACTGCCACCCTGTCAGAAGCGAAACCCCGCCACCCGGTTCCCATCAAGGGGTACCACGCTAGTGGCATTTTCTTCAAATTCAATTAAAAATAATTACATAATTTCTCTCTCTTTCACAAGCAACAGACTGTGGAGGCGAAATTGCGATTTTATAATGAAGAGCAAGGAATGGCATCCCGGATTGCACCATACCGTTGCTGCCCTGGAAAAAAGCTTATGGCAGATGTGGTTCGGTCGGGAGGGCAAAGGGACTGATCAGGAAGAAAAGCATTTCTATCTTTCCGGTAGTAGTTTCCAATGGTTGAAGAGAGAAGCAACAACTCACGAAAGGCGAATGCAACGGATTTAAAATTCAAATGGATTCTACTTAAGAGGGAAATTATTTTAGAAGAAATTACAGAAATACCTAAATATTGTATAACAATTGAGATTCATTGTAGTCTTATGGCAGGCCAATTTATAACAGGGGAAAATAAAAAAATCTCTTGAATGATCAATTCAAAATATTTGGAAATTTAGAATTAGACAAAAAAAAAATACACAGTTGAAAAGTTTCTCATAAAAGATCACACAGCTTCTACCTATAGCTAAAAAGTTTTAATAGCTATAAAAGCTTTTTCCAAACTCTTTGATGTTTTTTCTAGAAAAGTTAAAATCATTTTTCCAAGACCTGAAAAGCTTCTGTTAGAAACTTGGGAAGCTTTTGAAAAAGATTAAGAAGCTGCTCCAAGACTAAAAATCCTTGCATAAAAGCTCGAGAAGCTACTCCACGAAGCCAAATAAACATCTCCCATCATTTTCAAAAGTTTCGACAGAAACTAAAGGAGATACTAACAGCAGTAAGGCTTAAAAGGCTTTTCCCAGAAGAATCTCCTCCAAAAAACTTTAAAAACGTCTTCCGAAATATTAAAAAGCTCCTCCCAAAAGTTCAAAAAGCTTCTCCCACAAACTCGATAAGCTCAAATAACTTTTCCAAGAAGCTCGGAAAGCTTTACCCTGAAGCTCAAAAGACTTCTCTCAGGAACTCATAAAGCTTCTCCCAGACTCTCAATAAATTTCTCATTTCACACACAACTCAAGAAATATTTTCCACATGCTCAAAAAGCTTCTCACATAAGCTCAATAAGCTCCTTCCTACGGCTGGGAAAACTGCTTCAAATGCTCGAAAAGCGTCTCCCAAAAACTATGAACTCTACTGCAAGAAGCTCGAAAAGCTTCTCTCAAAACCTCGGAGAGCTTCTCCCTGAGTCTTAAAAAGCATTTCCCAGATGCTCAAAAAACTTCTTCATTAAAATCGAATGCTTCTCTAAGAAACTCAAAAAAAATTCCCAAATACTCGAAAAGCTTTTTCCAGAAGTTCGAAAAGCTACTTCCAGCGGCATGAAAATCGAAAAGCTTCTCTAAGAAACTTGAAACACTTTTCCCGAAAGCTTGAAAAGTTTCTCGCAGAGGCTCGAAAAGCTTCTCCCTGAAGGTCAAAAAGCTTCTACTTGAAGCTAGAAAGTTTCTCCCAAAAACTCTGAAAGCTTCTTCAAGAAACTCGAAAAGCTTCCCCTAGAAACTAGTAGCTCGAAAAGCTTCTCCCAGTTACTTGAGAAAGCTGTTCCCAGCAGCACAAAAAGCTTCTCCAAAAGCTCAAAAATCTTCTCCTCAAAGCTCCTCATAAAGCTTTTCCTAGAATCTCGAAAAGCTTCCCGTGGAAACCAGTAGCTCGAAAAGCTTCCCCCAGATACTTGAAAAAGATTCTCCCAGGAGCACAAAATGCTTCTTCAAAAGCTCAAAAATCTTCTCCTAAAAGCTCATAAAGCTTTTCCTAGTAAATTCAGGGAGAAGCTCTCCGACGTTTTGATGAAGATGCTTCTCAAAGATGTTCGAAAATCTTTTTCCAGAAGCTCGACAATCCTCTCCCTGAAGCTTGAAAAGTTTTTCTCCCAGCAACATGAAAAACTTCTCTATGAAGCTCGAAAAGCTTCTCCCAGAAGCTAGGAAAGCTTCTCTCAGAAGGTGGGAAACTTTGTCAAAGATACTCGAAAAGCTTTTCACAGATGCTCAAAAAGCTTTTACCAGTAATTCGAGAAGCTTCTCCCTAAAGTTCAAAATGCTTCTAAAAGATGCTCGAAAACCTTTTTACAGATTTTCGAAAAGCTTCTTTCAGAACTTCAAAAAGCTTCTACAGAACCTCGAAAAAGTCTCTTCCGGAGGCTCGAAAAGCATCACATGAGAGTTTGAAAAGCCTCACTAAGAAGCTCCGAAAGTTTTTTTGTAGAAACTCGAAATATTTGCATCCCAGAAGCATAAAAAGCTTCTCCCAGAGTCTCGAAAGCTTATCGAGGCTCTGTAAAAAGCTTTTCAGAGAACCTGCATTAAAAGCTGCTCACAGAACCTCGAAAAGTTACTTCCGGAAATTCAAAAAGATTTTCCTCGCAGCTCGAAAAGCTTTCCGAGGATAGTCAAAAAACTTCTCCTAGCTCGAAAAGCTTTCCACAGGATCTTCAAAAGCCTCTATCAGAAGCTAAAAAAGCTTCTCCACCAAAAGCATAAAAATCTTCTCAAAGAGGCTCAAAAAACTTCTCTCAGGAACTCATAAAGCTTCTCCCAGGTTCTCGATAAATTTCTCATTTCACACACAACTCAAGAAATATTTTCCACATGCTCAAAAAGCTTCTCACATAAGCTCAATAAGCTCCTTCCAACGGCTGGGAAACTGCTTCAAATGCTCGAAAAGCGTCTCCCAAAAACTATGAAAGCTACTGTAAGAAGCTCGAAAAGCTTCTCTCAAAACCTCGGAGAGCTTCTCCCTGAAACTTAAAAAGCCTTTCCCAGATGCTCAAAAAGCTTCTTCATGAAAATCGAATGCTTCTCTAAGAAACTCAAAATTTTATCCCAAATACTCGAAAAGCTTTTTCCAGAAGTTCGAAAAGCTACTTCCAGCGGCATGAAAATCTTCTTCATGAAAATCGAAAAGCTTCTCTAAGCAACTTGAAAAGCTTTTCCAGAAAGCTTGAAAAGTTTCTCGCAGAGGCTCGAAAAGCTTCTACTTGAAGCTAGAAAGTTTCTCCCAAAAGCTCTGAAAGCTTCTTCAAGAAACTCGAAAAGCTTCCCCTAGAAACTAGTAGCTCGAAAAGCTTCTCCCAGATACTTGAGAAAGCTTCTCCCAGCAGCACAAAAAGCTTCTCCAAAAGCTCAAAAATCTTCTCCTTAAAGCTCATAGAGATTTTCCTAGAAGCTTGAAAAGCTTCTACTAGAAACCAGACGCTCGAAAAGCTTCTCCCAGCTACTAGAAAAAGCTTCTCCCAGGAGCATAAAATGCTTCTCCTAAAAGCTCATAAAGCTTTTCCTAGAAGGTTCAGGGAGAAGCTCTCCGACGTTTTGATGAAGATGCTCGGAAATCTTTTTCCAGAAGCTCGACAACCCTGAAGCTTGAAAAGTTTTTCTCCCAGCAACAAGGAAAACTTCTCTAGAAAGCTCGAAAAGCTTTTCCCAGAAGCTGGGAAGCTTCTCTCAGAAAGTGGGATTTTTTTTCAAAGATACTCGAAAAGCTTTTCACAGATGCTCAAAAAGCATTTACCAGAAGCTTTTCGAGAAGCTACTTCCTGAAGCTCAAAATGCTTTTTACAGATTTTCGAAAAGCTTCTCCCAGAACTTCGAAAAGCTTCTACAGAATCTCGAAAAAGTCTCTTCCGGAGGCTCGAAAAGCATCACTTAAGAGTTTGAAAATCCTCTCTAGGAAGCTCGGAAAGCTTCTTGCAGAAACTCGAAATATTTGCCAGAAGCATAAAAAGCTTTTCCCAGAAGCGTCAAAAGCTTCTCCCAGAGTCTCGAAAGCCTTTCGAGGTTCTGTGAAAAGCTTTTCAGAGAAGCCTGAAAAGCTACTCACAGAACCTCGAAAAGTTAGTTTCGGAAAATCAAAAAGATTTTCCTTGCAGCTCGAAAAGCTTTCCGTAGATAGTCGAAAAACTTGTCCTAGCTCGGAAAGCTTCCCACAGGAGCTTTAAAAGCCCCTCTAAGAAGCTTCTTTACCAGAAGCATAAAAATCTTCTCAAAGAGGCTCATAAAACTTCTTGAACATTTCACAGAAGAATGAACAACTTCCCACAGGAACTCAAAAACCTGCTTCCTGATGCTCGAAAAACTTTTCATAGAATTCTGAAAAGCTTTTCCCAGAACCTCCAAAAGCAAGTTCCGGAAGCCCGAAAAGCTTCTCTCAGAAGCTCGAAAACCTTTTCCCAGAAGCCCGAAAAGCTTCTTTCAAAAGCTTCTCCCAGAAGCTAGAAATGCTTCTCCCAGAAGCTTGATATGCTTCTCCCTGAAGCTCGAAAAGCTTCTCCCAGAAGCTACTAGAAGCTTAAAAACTTCTCCCAGAAAGTCGAAAAGTTTCTCCCAGGAACATCAACAGCTTTTCCAAAGGCTTGAAATGCTTCTTAAAGATGTTCAAAAAGCTTTTCACTGAATATCCAAAAGCTGCCCTCTGAACCTGAACATGAAAAACTTCTCTCAAAAGCTCGAAAATCTTCTCTTCTCATAAAGATTCTCACAGAACCCCGAACAGCTTCTTTTTGAAGCTCGAAGAGCTTCTCTTTGAAGCTCAAAAATCTTCTCTTTGAAGCTCAAAAAGCTTCTCTTTGAAGCTCAAAAAGCTTCTCTTTGAAGCTCGAAAAGCTTCTCTTTGAAGCTCGAAAAGCTTCTCTTTGAAGCTCAAAGAGCTTCTCTTTGAAGCTCAAAGAGCTTCTCTTTGAAGCTCAAAGAGCTTCTCTTTGAAGCTCAAAGAGCTTCTCTTTGAAGCTCAAAGAGCTTCTCTTTGAAGCTCAAAGAGCTTCTCTTTGAAGCTCAAAGAGCTTCTCTTTGAAGCTCAAAGAGCTTCTCTTGAAGCTCAAAGAGCTCTTTGAAGCTTCAAAGAGCTTCTTTGAGCTCAAGAGAAGCCTTTGAGCTCAAAGCTCTTGAGCTCAAAGAGCCTCTCTTTGAAGCTCAAAGAGCCTCTCTTTGAAGCTCAAAGAGCCTCTCTTTGAAGCTCAAAGAGCTTCTCTTTGAAGCTCAAAGAGCTTCTCTTTGAAGCTCAAAGAGCTTCTCCCTGAAGCTCAAAGAGCTTCTCCCTGAAGCTCAAAGAGCTTCTCCCTGAAGCTCAAAGAGCTTCTCCCTGAAGCTCAAAGAGCTTCTCCCTGAAGCTCAAAGAGCTTCTCCCTGAAGCTCAAAGAGCTTCTCCCTGAAGCTCAAAGAGCTTCTCCCTGAAGCTCAAAGAGCTTCCTGAAGCCCAAAAAGCTTCTTCCTGAAGCCCAAAGAGCTTCTTCCTGAAGCTCAAAGAGCTTCTCCTGAAGCTCAAGAGCTTCCTGAAGCTCAAAGAGCTTCTCCTGAAGCTCAAGAGCTTCTCCTGAAGCTCAAAGAGCTTCTCCCTGAAGCTCAAAGAGCTTCTCCCTGAAGCTCAAAGAGCTTCTCCCTGAAGCTCAAAGAGCTTCTCCCTGAAGCTCAATAAGCTTCTCAGACCTTCGAAAAGCCTCTCAAGAATCTCGAAAAAATATTTTTCCGGAAACTCGAAAAGCTTCTCTAAAAAATTTGAAAAGTTTCTCCCAGAAGCTCGAGAAGCTTTTCTCAGAAGCTCGAAATATTTCCCTCCCAAAAGCACAAATTTTGCTCTCAGTAGCTCGAAAAGCTACTTATGCCCAAGGAAGTCGAGACAATTTCCAATACAAAAATTGCCTGGACCGGCACCGGGAATCGAACCCAGCCACCCTCAGCATGGTCTTGCTTTATAGCCGAGCATCTTACCGCTAGGCTAAGCTTCTCACAGAACCTCGAAAAGCTTGTTCCAGAAGCTCAGAAAACATTTAACTTGCAGCTCGAAAAGCTCCTCACAGAACCCCAAAAAGTATCTAAAAAGCTTCTCTACCAAAAGCTTAAAAAGCTTCTCAAAGAGGCTTGAAAAATTCTCGAAGATGCTCGAAAAGCTTTTTACAGAAGCATGAAAGTTTCAACCAGAAGCTTAAATATCTCCTTCTTCCAGCAGCTCGGAAAGCCTTTCACCAGAAGCTCGATGTGCTTTTCCCAGAAGCTCGAAAAGTTTCTCTCCCAGAAGCATGGAAAACTTTTCTCAAGAGCCAGAAGCTTGAGATGCTTCTCCTGTAAACTTGAAAAGTTCTCCTGGAAGAAGTAGCTGTAATAGCTGCTCTAAGCTTGTGAAAGCCGCACGAACAAAATTCATAAAACTTCTTTTTTGAATTTTCATCCCCGATTTCCTTTTTTACAAGTTGAAAACCTTGTCCCGGGAGCTCAAAAAGCAACTCGAGAAGCTTCTTGAAGATGCCGGAGAAACTTTCCACAGAAGCCTGAAAAGCTTCTCCCAGAACCTTGAAAGTTAGTCCCGAGAGTTCAAAAAGTTTTCTCCGCAGCTCGAGATGCTTATCCTACTTGTCATAAGACGAGTTTGCACAATCCCATTGAATTCCACCACTTAATTGTATCTTGACAGATAAGTATTTCGACCTCAACAGTAAGGCCGTCTTTAGTGTCTCGTACTTGACTCGACTTATCCTAGTTTACAAGATTTTTCCCAGAAGCTCGAAAATCTTCTCCCAGATGCGCAAAAGCTTCTCCCTAATGTTCGAAAATCTTCTCCTAGAGGACCAGGCACCAAAAGCGTCTCTAAGCAGCTGCTCCCGAAAGCTCAAAAAGCTCAAAAATCTTTTCAAAGTTTGCTCGGCACACTTCTTCCAGAAGTTCGAAAAGCTGCTTCCAAAAGTCCGAAAAGCCGCTTCCAGAAGCTCGAAAAGTTTCTTCTAGAAGCTTGAAAAGCTTCTTCCAGAAGCTAGATAAGCTTCTCCCAGTAGCTTCTTCCAGAAAGCCAAGAGCTTTTCCCAAATTTTCGAAAATCTTCTACTAGGAGATCGAATAGCTCCTTTCATAAACGCACCAAAAGCTTATCTTAACTGCTCCCATAAAAGCACCAAAAGCTTATCTTAGCAACTGCTCCCACAAGCTCGAAAAGCTCTCTCAGAAGCTCGAAAAGCGTCTTTCTGTAGCTCAAAAAGCTTCTTCCAAAAGCATGAAAAGCTGCTTCTAGAAATTCGAAAAGCTTCTTCCTGAAGTTTGAGGAGCCTTTTCGCTATCTTGCAAAGCTTCTCCCAGATACTCGAAAAGCTTTTCCCAGATACTCGAAAAGTTTCTCCCAGAAGCTCGAAAACTTCTTCCATAAGCTCGAAAAGCTTCTCCCAGAGACTCGAAAATTTTCCTCCAGACTAGAAGCTTCCAGATGCTCGAAAAGCTGCTCCCAGGAGCTCGTAAAATTCCTCCTAGAAGCCGGAAAATGCGAAAAACACGAAAAGCTCCTTCCAGAAGCTATGAATGCTTCTTCCAGAAGCTTGAAAAGCTTGTCCCAGAAGCTCGATAAGCGTTTCCCAGAAGCTCGAAAAGTTTATCTCCCAGAAGCATTAAAAGTTTTTCTCAGAACTTCTGAGGATCTGAGTCAGAAGTCAGAAGCTTGAGAAGATTGTGCATCGTGGTGGAGCCCTTGGTTGGACCGCGCTCCTTTCCATACCGGTGTTGAACTTAATTCAAAATTTGAAAAAACACCTTAAGGCCGATACAAATATTTAAAAACAATTATGTTTTATGTTTTGTATCCCCTATTTCGTTAGGCATCATTTTTCAACAAGTTGTCTAGCCTATTTCGAAAATAAAACAAAATTTGCTTCAAATATGACTTAACCTTTTGTCTGTGCTCTGGGGTCAATATGACCCCAGGCCACTTTGAGTGGCTGCCATTTTTTCAGTTTTCAACCGATTCTCCTAATTTTTGGTAGTTTGGTAAAACTCGCCGAGATCTGTCTCCTAGGTGGAAATACGTTTGAAAAATCTTAAAAATATGCGCTACAGTGTGCTTTAAAAAAAAAATACGTTGTCTGTGCTCTGGGGTCAAATTGACCCCAAATTGAAATTTCTATAACTTTTTTAATGTTTGGTCAATTTTGGATTTTTGGGGCTGTTTCGAAAGATAATTTAATCATATTTCAGGTCGTTACCAAAGATTGACTATAGGTGGGCGGGTATATCGCGGGGAGGGGTTTTCGTAAAAAAGGGTACAAAAACAGTGATTTTGCATGCTTATTTTACTCATATATGAAAATCCTACCCATTTTGAATTGCACCTTTTCAAAAAGGTTATGCAGGAAGGCGTGTGCTTTGACATGTAGCATTGATTAGTTTAGAGCTTGGTCGCTAGGTTGCGGTATATTTGAATTCATTATTTTAGACTACTCAAATAATTCCGATATATGGAATTTTCCGCATTGTAAATATTCTTATCGCACATATTTGAAATTTGTAAAGATGACGTCTTTAACAATGTTCGTCTGGTGGGAATGGACTGTCATGTGACGGAATAAATAATTAGGAAACCTACAAATAGGCGGCGCTAGTGTACTTGCAATATTCTTGCATGTTTGAAATATTGCTTTAGCCTGAGATCCCTCATGCCTACACCCAAGTTGTATTCGGCAACATTGTTCAGGATGTCCAGGATTAAAAAGCGGTGCTCAATATAATGAGCACTTCTTCCAAGATGCGACGCTAGTGAGCTGTTATATTTGAGTATATGGTTCCATGTGAGATATGATGTATTTTGGTTTGTAGCATTTTTGGCAAACATGAATATTGTGGTAGAGTTCATCAAAAGCTTTCTTTGTATTCAACCTGCTCCAGCGATGCTGCAAATAATAGAATGTGTCCACAGAATATGTTTTAGGTCATCCAAGAAAACCCTGGAATTAAGGCCTTTGGGTCTACATGCGTAACCAAAGATCAACCAATTTGCCGCCTATTTGTGAAATTCCCAATTATTACTTCCGTCACAAGACAGTCCATTCCCACTAGACGATCTTTGATCAAGACGGCATTTTAACAAGTTTTAAATTTGTGCGATAAGAATATTTACACTGAGGAGAATTCTATATATCGGAATATCTTGAGTACTCTAAAATAATGAATTCAAATATACCACCACCTGGCGGCCAAGTTCTAAACTTATCAACGCCTCTTGCCAAAGCACACGCCTTCCTGCATAACCTTTTTGAAAAGGAGCAGTTCAAAATGGGTAGGATTTGCGGATATAAATAAAATAATCATGAAAAATCACTGTTTTTGTACCCTTGTTCACTAAAACCCCTCCCCACGATGTACCCGCCCACCAATAGTCAATCTTTGGTTACGACCTGAAAGATGATTAAATTATCTTTTAAAACAGCCCCAAAAATCCAAAAGGGGCCAAACATTAAAAAAGTTATAGCAATTTCGATTTAGGGTCAATTTTTTGAGCACAGACAGAAGGTTCAACAGTATTATACATTTGGTTAATTAGATATTTTTGTTATCATAACTATGTCCAATTCTAATTCCAGCAAACTTGATATTGTCCAAGGTGATTTGAAGTCCACTCTAATTAAAACTGCGTTAGCCTCCAAGCAATGTTGATAAAAAATTTCTGAATGAAAATCAGCAGTTATTGCCCTCGGAACAGTTCTGACACTTTGACGTTCATTTTGGCCAATATGCAATGCATATGCCGTCGACGTCGGCTGCCGTCCCGCACCCAAATCCATGTCGGAAATTGAATGAAGATAATATTTCCGATGCAATGATGATTCAATTTCAGTTGGAAGCACCAACCAAGCGATACGGACGGAACCCATTTCCAGCTCTGAGGATGCGGACTCCAAACCACAATTTTCATTCCATTATACGGGTTTTGGTAAATTGATGAAGTTGTGGCAGTAGGTATTAGATTTATCAGATGATCTGTGCTATGCGGTGGCAGTAATTGTGGCGGAAACAAAATGATTTCAGAGCAGAGCTTTTCAATTACATTCATTGTAGCTAGTAATTATGTACCTATGTTTGGAAATTATTTTACCTTGTCCAATATTACACACTCGTCTTCTGTAGATATTGAAAAAATAAGGCACATAAACTTTTTTTTAAACCTCGAACATTACTAATCAAACTTTCAGTATTCAACAAAAAGCGATTGAGACAAGTAAACACATTTTGTTCAAATATTTATCCAATCATACCCAGTTTTATGTCGAAATTAAATTACCAAAACTCATAGCCTCATCGTTGTCGCTGCCAACGTTCAAATCTTGTTGGCATCACATTACCAATAGTCAGGAGTAATTTCTGATTTCAAATAGCAAAATGAAATCCACCATTTAGTTACCATTTTATTCGGAAGTAACAATTGAAATTAAAACATAACAATTTAGTTTAAGTTCGATTCGAGACATAAAACTTATTCTTGATAATAGGCAAGCATCAAACCAATGTCACTTTAATTTACAATTCATTAGTTAGAATATTTCATAAAAACATCCTGCCACTCCCAATTTCTACGATTGAAATTTATTTAATGGTGTGCAAAATGGAAAACTACTTTCCATGTCGGCTAAGCGTCAATATCAGTGCAGCCCACTAATTCGGATTGAATCAAAACAACGATGCACTCACAATTGACTGCTGAAATACAAAAAAAAACTGCAGCAGAAAAACATTCCAAATAGCTTCCATAGCAAAGTGCGATGCGCGAATTTTCATTTCCATGCTGACCGGGTTTTATTTATTTATTTATTTTTTACCCTTCAAAGCAGCACTCTGAGCGGGGTTTAGGGTCCGGTGCGGTGACACCACCAGGTAGGGGTCAATACCAATAAGCTGTTGCGTCCGTAACAAAAATCATCGATTTCGCCACCAACGGACCTGAAATAGCCCCGCGGGATAGTTTGGGGTAGAGATGGCGGAAAACTCGAGTGTTGGGAAATTACTCGAAACCAATTTTAAGCCGGTCGTTCGGTCGGTTAGTTGGGGATTGTTGGTGGGTGCAGTTGGCTGGGGAGGAAGAATGGTCCAATACGCATCCGTCGGATCTATTTGATCACCCACCATGCGGCTCCATAATATCCAATCGATCGTTGGGATCTTCTTCAGTGGGAAAGTCAAAATATTTCATAATATTTAACCAGCATTATTTCGTTCGTCCCAAGCCGACCCGGATCGGCACAGCCCACTTTCCCCAATTTTCCATTGGTCGTCATCGTCGCATGGGTATTTATTGTCCGCGGTCATCATCTGACATGGGAATCTAGGTGGAAATAGTTGCCGGTGAATGTTGGCAAATGGAGCTTTTGCATTTGGCAATCGCTTTCGACAATTTGAATTTTTGATGGTGCGTTAAGCCTATAACGCGTAATCTAAATATTATCTGATATCGGGTTCTGGATGCAGTAGTGTGGAAATCTGTTGATTCAATGGTGAGCTTGTTTGTGCATCCGGTGATAGGTTTTATTCGCGGAGTTGGATTGGATTCTTGGGCTGATGTTGGATTAAGTGAAAAGGGGATTATTTAAACGTGGTGAGGCTTCGGCCAAAATATTTCGTATATTAATAATAACGTTTATCACAGCTCTGAGGAAATTCAAATAAGAAAGTTTGGAAACAACAACCAAGCTTTCGTAGTGTTGAAAAATATTTTCTTATTCGAAATATGAGTTTCTAGAAGTCTGATTTTATTTTCACTACTTTTATGGAATCGAATATTCTACTTCACAGTTTTTTACTCATATAAACATTGTAATGAATGAAATAAAGATCAATTATCAGCGTCAATTGCATTGAGGGTAGAGCCTAGTGGGATCTGCATCCAAACATCCACAACGTCACATGCAACCCATTTCTAGTCATTCAATTTAAGTAGCAGTAGTAGCGCTTTAAGCTCTCTTTCTCTCAACGTAAACCGAGACGAAAACTTAAGTAGAACTATATTATATTATACTTAGAAGCAAGCGAATGAACAACATATCATACAAGACAATATTAAAATTAATTCTTAAGTTCAAATTAAATCTAGACGGAGATGATTATAAAATTACGCACTTAGCACATCTAATACTAACTTTCAATTCCCCCGTAGTAGGTACTTCTCCAGCTAGTAGCAGTTCATCGTCTGGTCTAGCAATCAAGCTAACAAGCCCAATCTCCAAACTTTCTCCAAAAACAACTTTCAATAGCTCCAGAAAACGCTTTCAAATCTCTCGCAAATTAGCCACAACTGGTGCATTTAGCTGAACGCAATCGAGAGGTAGGTACATATGTCAGGAAGTGACCACCACCGCCAGCAATTTACTAGAGGTAATAGTTTTACGAAACTTCTCAATTGGTTCCATACCACTCATCACCACACTCTCGGTACGAAAGTTACGACGATGGACGAAACTATGCAGAGCTGCTGCCAAAACCCAGCGTTATGACACGATCCTCTTCATCGTCCAAGTTGCTGGTGATGGAACTCTGTCTGCATGCATGCACTCACTCACTCACATTCAACACACTCAACAGTCAGTCAGTTCTGTGCTGATTACATCCGCCTCCCACCCCTAAGGAGTATCCGAAAAACTGCATATCAAGTGATCACGCAAACAAAAGTTTTCCCCTCGTCCCAACCCTCGGAAAAAAAACTTACCATTCACAACGCTGTTGTTTTCTTGTTGCCCTCCCCACCGAAAAGTAAATTCTTCTACCATCAGATGTATGATGTCCAAATTATTAAATTGTTACAAAATGGCCCTGGCACGGATTGCCTTCACATCACCCCGTCCCTCCAGGAGCATATTACCAACTGCCTTCCGCCCTGCCCCAGAAAGCTCTCGACCCGAGTCAAAGTTTGAGGTACACTCCTCTGAAAGTGCGGCACCCAACACGGCGCGGACCGGAGCAACCCAAAAATGTTTTCGAGTGCGCTTTACATAAATCAAAGCTTGTTGTTTGCTTCCCCGGCAGAGTCTGGGCCCGGGGGCAGTGCCCTGTTTGCGTTTGAACGGAACCGGCTGCTGCTGGCCGGTTCGGGTCGTCCCTGGACTCCGTGGAAGGGGGCACTTTGAAGGACTTGAAAGGACAGGCGGGCTTGTCCGGTAGATTATGATAAAATTTCTACATTAACAGCTTTCGACCGTACCAGCGCCAGTAATGCTGCGGACTGGTTCCTCTCTAAGCTGTTGTAAAATTACAAAATTCAATTATCACACTCTCATCTTGGATTGGGGTTCGAAAAACAGAAAGGGGTAACCAGATTGTTCGATAGGTAGGGCAGATGCGTGCATAGGTAGGGTTTGTGTCTCACAACTTGAAAATTGGAAATTCTATCCGGATACTCAAAAAATTTACACAAATATTTTATGAAAGCTGAGATGCGTTGCCACGAAACTTTAAATTGATCTTCCAGAAACAATGAAGAAATCTTATGAAAATATAAATAAAGCACAGTTTTGGATAGCTACCACAACAGAGTTGGAAAGCTTCCACAAGAAGCTTAGAAAGCTCTCACAAGAATCTTGGAAAAGCTTCCATCAAAAGCGTGAAAAGCTTCCACAAGAAGCTTTCGCATGAAGCTTGAAAGCTCCCACAAGAATCTTGGAAAAGCTTCGACAAAATGCATTAAAAGCTTCCACAAGAAGCTTCCGCACGAAGCTTGAAAGCTTCCAAAAGAAACTTGGAGAAGCTTTCACAAGAAGCTTGGAAAAGCTTCCACAAGAAGCTTGGAAAAACTTCCACAAGAAGGTTGGAAAAGCTTCCACAAGAAGATTGGAAAAGCTTCCACAAGAACCTTAGAAAAGCTTCCACAAGAACCTTGTAAAAGCTTCCACAAGAAGCTTGGAAAAGCTTCCACAAGAAGCTTGGAAAAGCTTCCACAAGAAGCTTGGAAAAGCTTCCACAAGAAGCTTGGAAAAGCTTCCACAAGAAGCTTGGAAAAGCCTCCACAAGAAGCTTGGAAAAGCTTCCACAAGAAGCTTGGAAAAGCTTCCACAAGAAGCTTGGAAAAGCTTCCACAAGAAGCTTGGAAAAGCTTCCACAAGAAGCTTGGAAAAGCTTCCACAAGAAGCTTGGAAAAGCTTCCACAAGAAGCTTGGAAAAGCTTCCACAAGAAGCTTGGAAAAGCTTCCACAAGAAGCTTGGAAAAGCTTCCACAAGAAGCTTGGAAAAGCTTCCACAAGAAGCTTGGAAAAGCTTCCACAAGAAGCTTGGAAAAGCTTCCACAAGAAGAAGCCCTTAGCTTGGAAAAGCTTCCACAAGAAGCTTGGAAAGCTTCCACAAGAAGCTTGGAAAAGCTTCACAAGAAGCTTGGAAAGCTTCCACAAGAAGCTTGGAAAAGCTTCCACAAGAAGCTTGAAAAGCTTCACAAGAACTTGGAAAAGCTTCCAGAAAAAGTTTGGAAGAGCTTCAACAAGAAGCTGGGAAAAGCTTCCACAAGATGCTTGAAAAGCTTCCACAAGAAGCTTGGAAAGCTTCCACAAGAAGCTTGGAAAGCCCACAAGAAGCTTGGAAAAGCTTCCACAAGAGCTTGGAAAGCTTCCACAAGAAGCTTGGAAAAGCTTCCACAAGAAGCTTGGAAAAGCTTCCACAAGAAGCTTTGGAAAAGCTTCCACAAGAAGCTTGGAAAGCTTCCACAAGAAGCTTCTGGAAAAGCTCCCACAAGCTTGGAAGCCAGAGCTTGGAAAAGCTTCCACAAGAAGCTTCCTGGAAGAAAGCTTCCACAAGAAGCTTGGAAAGCTCCACAAGAAGCTTGGAAAGCTTCCACAAGAAGCTTGGAAAAGCTTCCACAAGAAGCTTGGAAAGCTTCCACAAGAAGCTTGGAAAAGCCCACAAGAAGCTTGGAAAAGCTTCCACAAGAAGCTTGGAAAAGCTTCCACAAGAAGCTTGGAAAAGCTTCCACAAGAAGCTTGGAAAGCCCACAAGAAGCTTGGAAAAGCTTCCACAAGAAGCTTGGAAAAGCTCCACAAGAAGCTTGGAAAAGCTCCACAAGAAGCTTGGAAAAGCCCACAAGAAGCTTGGAAAGCTTCCACAAGAAGCTTGGAAAAGCCCACAAGAAGCTTGGAAAAGCTTCCACAAGAAGCTTGGAAAGCTTCCACAAGAAGTTTGAAAAAGCTTCCACATAAAATTAGGAAAGCTTCCACATAAAATTAGGAAAGCTTCCACAAGAAGCTTGGAAAAGCTTCCACAAGGAGCTTGGAAAAGCTTCCACAAGAAGCTTGAAAAAGCTTCCACAAGAAGCATGGAAAAGCTTCCACAAGAAGCTTGGAAAAGCTTCCACAAGAAGCTTGGAAAAGCTTCCACAAGAAGCTTGGAAAAGCTTCCACAAGAAGCTTGGAAAAGCTTCCACAAGAAGCTTGGAAAAGCTTCCACAAGAAGCTTGGAAAAGCTTCCACAAGAAGCTTGGAAAAGCTTCCACAAGAAGCTTGGAAAAGCTTCCACAAGAAGCTTGGAAAGCTTCTACAAAAAGTTTCTGGAAAAGCTTCCCACAAGAAGCTTCAAGCCCACAAGAAGCTTGGAAAAGCTTCCACAAGAAGCTTGGAAAAGCTCCACAAGAAGCTTGGAAAGCTCCACAAGAAGCTTGGAAAAGCTTCCCACAAGAAGTTTGGAAAGCTTCCACAAGAAGCTCTGGAAAGCTTCCACAAGAAGCTTGGAAAGCTTCCACAAGAAGCTTGGAAAGCTTCCACAAGAGTTTGGAAAAGCTCCACAAGAAGCTTGGAAAGCTTCCACAAGAAGCTTGGAAAAGCTTCCACAAGAAGCTTGGAAAGCTTCCACAAGAGCTTGGAAAAGCTTCCAAGAAGCTGGAAAAGCTTCCACAAGAAGCTTCTGGAAAGCTTCCACAAGAGCTTGGAAAAGCTTCCCACAAGAAGCTTGGAAAAGCTTCCACAAGAGCTTGGAAAAAGCTTCCACAAGAAGCTTGGAAAAGCTCCACAAGAAGCTTTGGAAAGCTTCCACGAGAAGCTTGAAAAAGCTTCCACGAGAAGCTTGAAAAAGCTTCCACGAGAAGCTTGGAAAGCTTCCACAAGAAGCTTTGAAAAGCTTCCACAAGAAGCTGGAAAGCTTCCACGAGAAGCGGGGAAAAGCTTCCACAAGAAGCTTGGAAAAGCTTCCACAAGAAGCTTGGAAATGCTTCCACAAAAAGCTTGGAAAAGCCCACAAGAAGCTTGGAAAGTTTCCACAAGAAGCTTGGAAAGCTTCCACAAGAAGCTTGGAAAGCTTCCACAAGAAGCTTGGAAAAGCTTCCACAAGAAGCTTGGAAAAGCTTCCACAAGAAGCTTGGAAAAGCTTCCACAAGAAGCTTGGAAAAGCTTCCACAAGAAGCTTGGAAAAGCTTCCACAAGAAGCTTGGAAAAGCTTCCACAAGAAGCTTGGAAAAGCTTCCACAAGAAGCTTGGAAAAGCTTCCACAAGAAGCTTGGAAAGCTTCCACAAGAAGCTTGGAAAAGCTTCCACAAGAAGCTTGGAAAAGCTTCCAAGAAGCTTGGAAAAGCTTCCAAAGAAGCTTGGAAAGCTTCCAAAGAAGCTTGGAAAGCTTCCACAAGAAGCTTGGAAAGCTTCCACAAGAAGCTTGGAAAGCTTCCACAAGAAGCTTGGAAAAGCTCCACAAGAGTTTGGAAAGCTTCTACAAGAAGCTTGAAAAGCTTCCACAAGAAGCTTGGAAAGCTTCCACAAGAAGCTTGGAAAGCTTCCACAAGAAGCTTGGAAAGCTTACACAAGAAGCTTGGAAAGCTTACACAAGAAGCTTGGAAAGCTTCCACAAGAAGCTTGGAAAGCTCCACACAGCTTGAAAGCCCACAAGAAGCTTCTTCTTGGAAAGCCCACAAGAAGCTTAAGCTCCACAAGAGCTTGAAAGCTTCCACAAGAAGCTTTTGGTGCTTCCACAAGAAGCTTGGAAAGCTTCCACAAGAGCTTGGAAAGCTCCACAAGAAGCTTGGAAAGCTTCCACAAGAAGCTTGGAAAGCTTCCACAAGAAGCTTGGAAATCTTCCACAAGAAGCTTGAAAGCTTCCACACGAAGCTTGGAAAAGCTTCCACAAGAAGCTTGGAAAAGCTTCCACAAGAAGCTTGGAAAGCTTCTACAAGAAGCTTGAAAAGCTTCCACAAGAAGCTTGGAAAGCTTCCACAAGAAGCTTGGAAAGCTTCCACAAGAAGCTTGGAAAGCTTCCACAAGAAGCTTGGAAAAGCTTCCACAAGAAGCTTGGAAAAGCTTCCACAAGAAGCTTGGAAAAGCTTCCACAAGAAGCTTGGAAAAGCTTCCACAAGAAGCTTGGAAAAGCTTCAACAAGAAGCTTGGAAAGCTTCCACAAGAAGCTTGGAAAGCTTCCCACAAGAAGCTTGGAAAGCTTCCACAAAAAGCTGGAAAAGCTTCCACGAGAAGCTTGGAAAAGCTTCCACAGAAGCTTGCAAAATCTTCCACGAGAAGCTTGGAAAAGCTTCCACAAGAAGCTTGGAAAAGCTTCCACAAGAAGCTTGGAAAAGCTTCCACGAAAAGCTTAGAAAAGCTTCCACAAGAAGCTTGGAAAGCTTCTACAAGAAGCTTTAAAGCTTCCACAAGAAGCTTGGAAAGCTTCCACTAGAAGCATGGAAAAGCTTCCACATCAAGCTTGAAAAGCTTCCATAAGAAGCTTGGAAGAGCTTCAACAAGAAGCTTGGAAAAGCTTCCACAAGAAGCTTGGAAAGCTTCCACAAGAAGCTTGGAAAGCTTCCACAAGAAGCTTGGAAAGCTTCCAAAAGAAGCTTGGAAAGCTTCCACAAGAAGCTTGGAAAGCTTCCAAAAGAAGCTTGGAAAGCTTCCACAAGAAGCTTGGAAAGCTTCCACAAGAAGCTTGGAAAGCTTCCACAAGAAGCTTGGAAAGCTTCCACAAGAAGCTTGGAAAGCTTCCACAAGAAGCTTGGAAAGCTTCCACAAGAAGTTTGGAAAGCTTCCACAAGTTTGAAAGCCCACAAGAAGCTGAAAGCTTCCACAAGAAGCTTGGAAAGCTTCCACAAGAAGTTTGGAAAGCTTCCACAAGAAGCTTGGAAAGCTTCCACAAGAAGCTTGGAAAGCTTCCACAAGAAGCTTGGAAAGCTTCCACAAGAAGCTTGGAAAGCTTCCACAAGAAGCTTGGAAAGCTTCCACAAGAAGATTGGAAAGCTTCCACAAGAAGCTTGGAAAGCTTCCTCAAGGAGCTTGGAAAGCTTCCTCAAGGAGCTTAGAAAGCTTCCACAAGAAGCTTGGAAAGCTTTCACAAGAAGCTTGCAAAGCTTCCCTAAGAAGCTTGCAAAGCTTCCCTAAGAAGCTTGCAAAGCTTCCCTAAGAAGCTTGCAAAGCTTCCCTAAGAAGCTTGCAAAGCTTCCCTAAGAAGCTTGCAAAGCTTCCCTAAGAAGCTTGCAAAGCTTCCACAAGAAGCTTGCAAAGCTTCCCTAAGAAGCTTGGAAAGCCCACAGAAGCTTGCAAAGCTTCCACAAGAAGCTTGCAAAGCTTCCACAAGAAGCTTGCAAAAGCTTCCACAAGAAGCTTGCAAAAGCTTCCACAAGAAGCTTGCAAAAGCTTCCACAAGAAGCTTGCAAAAGCTTCCACAAGAAGCTTGCAAAAGCTTCCACAAGAAGCTTGCAAAAGCTTCCACAAGAAGCTTGCAAAAGCTTCCACAAGAAGCTTCTGGAAAGCTCCACAAGAAGCTTGGAAAAGCTCTACAAGAAGTTTGGAAAAGCTTCCACAAGAAGCTTGGAAAAGCTTCCACAAGAAGCTTGGAAAAGCTCACAAGAAGCTTGGAAAAGCTTCCACAAGAAGCTTGGAAAGCCCACAAGAAGCTTGGTGCTTCCACAAGAAGCTTGGAAAGCTTCCCACAAGAAGCTTGGAAAAGCTTCCACAAGAAGCTTGAAAAGCCCACAAGAAGCTTGGAAAGCTTCCACAAGAGAAGAAAAGCTTCCACAAGAAGCTTGGAAAAGCTTCCACAAGAGTTTGGAAAGCTTCCACAAGAAGCTTGGAAAGCTTCCAAAGAAGCTTGGAAAAGCTTCCAAAGAAGCTTGGAAAAGCTTCCAAAGAAGCTTGGAAAAGCTTCCAAAGAAGCTTGGAAAAGCTTCCAAAGAAGCTTGGAAAAGCTTCCAAAGAAGCTTGGAAAAGCTTCCAAAGAAGCTTGGAAAAGCTTCCAAAGAAGCTTGGAAAAGCTTCCAAAGAAGCTTGGAAAGCCCATAAGAAGCTTCTGGAAGAAAGCCCACAAGAAGCTTGGAAAAGCTTCCACAAGAAGCTTGAAAGCTTCCACAAGAAGCCAAAGCTTCCACAAGAAGTTTGGAAGCCCACAAAAGAAGCTTCCACAAGAAGTTTGGAAAGCTTCCACAAGAAGCTTGGAAAGCTCCACAGAAGCTTGGAAAGCTTCCACAAGAAGCTTGGAAAGCTTCCACAAGAAGCTTGGAAAGCTTCCACAAGAAGTTTGGTGCTCCACAAGAAGCTTGGAAAGCTTCCACAAGAAGCTTGGAAAGCTTCCACAAGAAGCTTGGAAAGCTTCCACACGAAGCTTGGAAAGCTTCCACAAGAAGCTTGGAAAAGCATCCACACGAAGCTTGGAAAGCTTCCACACGAAGCTTGGAAAGTTTTCACAAGAAGCTTGGAAAGCTTCCAAGAAGCTTGGAAAGCTTCCACAAGAGCTTGGCCGCTTCCCAAGAGTTTGAAAGCCCACAAGAAGTTTGGAAAAGCTTCCACAAGAAGCTTGGAAAAGCTTCCACAAGAAGCTGGAAAAGCCCCACAAGAAGCTTGGAAAAGCTTCCACAAGAAGCTTGGAAAGCTTCCACAAGAAGCTTGGAAAAGCTTCCACAAGAAGCTTCTGGAAAAGCTTCCACAAGAAGCTTGGAAAAGCTTCCACAAGAAGCTTGGAAAAGCCCACAAGAAGCTTGGAAAAGCTTCCAAAGAAGCTTGGAAAAGCTTCCAAAGAAGCTTGGAAAAGCTTCCAACGAAGCTTGGAAAAGCTTCCAACGAAGCTTGGAAAAGCTTCCAACGAAGCTTGGAAAAGCTTCCAAAGAAGCTTGGAAAAGCTTCCAACGAAGCTTGGAAAGCCCACAAGAAGCTTGGAAAAGCTCCACAAGAAGCTTGGAAAAGCTCCCACAAGAACCTTGTAAAAGCTTCCACAAGAAGCTTGGAAAGGCTCCCCCAAGAACGTGAGCTAAGCTCTCACACGAAGCGTGGAAAAGCCTCCACAAGAAGCTTGGAAAAGCTTCCACAAGAAGCTTGGAAAAGCTTCCACAAGAAGCTTGGAAAAGCCCACAAGAAGCTTGGAAGCCCACAAGAAGCTTGGTGCTTCCACAAGAAGCTTGGAAAAGCTTCCACAAGAAGCTTGGAAAAGCTTCCACAAGAAGCTTGGAAAAGCTTCCACAAGAAGCTTGGAAAAGCTTCCACAAGAAGCTTGGAAAAGCTTCCACAAGAAGCTTGGAAAAGCTTCCACAAGAAGCTTGGAAAAGCTTCCACAAGAAGCATGGAAAAGCTTCCACATCAAGCTTGAAAAGCTTCCATAAGAAGCTTGGAAGAGCTTCAACAAGAAGCTTGGAAGAGCTTCCACAAGAAGCTTGCAAAAGCTTCCACAAGAAGCTTGGAAAGCTTCCACAAGAAGCTTGGAAAGCTTCCACAAGAAGCTTGGAAAGCTTCCACAAGAAGCTTGGAAAGCTTCCACAAGAAGCTTGGAAAGCTTCCACAAGAAGCTTGGAAAGCTTCCACAAGAAGCTTGGAAAGCTTCCACAAGAAGCTTGGAAAGCTTCCACAAGAAGCTTGGAAAAGCTTCCACAAGAAGCTTGGAAAAGCTTCCACAAGAAGCTTGAAAAAGCTTCCACAAGAAGCATGGAAAAGCTTCCTCGAGAAGCTTGGAAAGCTCCACAAGAGTTTAGAAAGCTCCCACAAGAGCTTGGAAAGCTTCCACAAGAAGCTTGGAAAAGCTTCCACAAGAAGCTTGGAAAGCTTCCACAAGAAGCTTTGGAAAGCTTCCACAAGAAGCTTGGAAAAGCTCCACAAGAAGCTTGGAAAGCCACAAGAAGCTTGGAAAGCTCCACAAGAAGCTTGGAAAAGCTTCCACAAGAAGTTTGGAAAAGCTTCCACAAGAAGCTTGAAAAGCTTCCACAAGAAGCTTGGAAAAGCCCACAAGAAGCTTGGAAAAGCTCCACAAGAAGCTTGGAAAGCTTCCCACAAGAAGCTTGGAAAAGCTCCACAAGAAGCTTGGAAAAGCCCCACAAGAAGCTTGGAAAAGCTTCCACAAGAAGCTTGGAAAAGCCCACAAGAAGCTTGGAAAAGCTTCCACAAGAAGCTTGGAAAGCTTCCAAGAAGCTTGGAAAGCTTCCCACAAGAAGCTTGGAAAGCCTCCACAAGAAGCTTGGAAAAGCCCACAAAGCAAGCTTCCACAAGAAGCTTGGAAAAGCTTCCACAAGAAGCTTGGAAAAGCTTCCACAAGAAGCTTGGAAAAGCTTCCACAAGAAGCTTGGAAAAGCTTCCACAAGAAGCTTGGAAAAGCTTCCACAAGAAGCATGGAAAAGCTTCCACATCAAGCTTGAAAAGCTTCCATAAGAAGCTTGGAAGAGCTTCAACAAGAAGCTTGGAAAAGCTTCCACAAGAAGCTTGGAAAGCTTCCACAAGAAGCTTGGAAAGCTTCCACAAGAAGCTTGGAAAGCTTCCACAAGAAGCTTGGAAAGCTTCCACAAGAAGCTTGGAAAGCTTCCACAAGAAGCTTGGAAAGCTTCCACAAGAAGCTTGGAAAGCTTCCCCAAGAAGCTTGGAAAGCTTCCACAGCTTGGAAAGCTTCCATAAGAAGCTTCTGGAAAGTTTGCACAAGAAGCTTGTAAGCTCCACAAGAAGCTTCTGGAAAGCTTCCACAAGAAGCTTGGAAAGCTTCCACAAGAAGTTTGGAAAGCTCCAAGAAGCTTGGAAAGCTTCCACAAGAAGCTTGGAAAGCCCAAGAAGCTTGGAAAGCTTCCACAAGAAGCTTGGAAAGCTCCACAAGAAGCTTGAAAGCTTCCACAACAAGCTTGGAAAGCTTCCACAACAAGCTTGGAAAGCTTCCACAACAAGCTTGGAAAGCTTCCACAAGAAGCTTGGAAAGCTTCCACAAGAAGCTTGGAAAGCTTCCACAAGAAGCTTGAAAAGCTTCCACAAGAAGCTTCCACAAGAAGCTTGGAAAAGCTTCCACAAGAAGCTTGGGAAAGCTTCCACAAGAAGCTTTGAAAGCCTTCCACAAGAAGCTTGGAAAGCTTCCCACAAGAAGCTTCTGGAAAGCTTCCACAAGAAGCTTGGAAAGCCTCCACAAGAAGCTTGGAAAGCTTCACAAGAAACTTGGACAGCTTCCACAAGAAGCTTCTGGAAAGCTTCCACAGTTTGGAAAGCTCCACAAGAAGTTTGAAAGCTTCCACAAGAAGCTTCCACAAGAAGCTTTGGAAAGCTTCCACAAGAAGCTTGGAAAGCTTCCACAAGAGTTTGGAAAGCTTCCACAAGAAGCTTAAAAAGCTTTCACAAGAAGCTTGGAAAGCTTCACAAGAAACTTGGACAGCTTCCACAAGAAGCTTGAAAGCTTCCACAAGAAGCTTGGAAAGCTTCCCACAAGAAGCTTGGAAAGCTTCCACAAGAAGCTTGGAAAGCTTCCACAAGAAGCTTGGAAAGCTTCCACAAGAAGCTTGAAAAGCTTCCACAAGAAGCTTGGAAAGCTTCCACAAGAAGCTTGGAAAGCTTCCACAAGAAGCTTGGAAAGCTTCCACAAGAAGCTTGGAAAGCTTCCACAAGAAGCTTGGAAAGCTTCCACAAGAAGCTTGGAAAGCTTCCACAAGAAGCTTGGAAAAGCTTCAACACCAAGCTTGGAAAAGCTTCCACAAGAAGCTTGGAAAGCTTCCACAAGAAGCTTGGAAAGCTTCCACAAGAAGCTTGGAAAGCTTCCACAAGAAGCTTGGAAAGCTTCCACAAGAAGCTTGGAAAGCTTCCACAAGAAGCTTGGAAAGCTTCCATAAGAAGCTTGGAAAGCTTCCACAAGAAGCTTGGAAAAGCTTTCCACTTCAACAATCTACATGCTTGGAAAACGCTTCATGTTCTCATGATAAGAGTATCAAGAAATATTAGGAGCGATGATTCCTCTCGATTTTATGTTGTAAAGTTTCCAATACTGGCTACACCCATGTCCGTTTGCAATCTACTTCAAGAGCTTTCTGCCTGCCATCAGAGCATAAGTTCAAATAACAAAGTTTCAACTTACATTATTGAACATCCTGCTGGTCTTGACCCTTCCGAACGAAAATCACCCACTGACATCAAAACAGGACAACATTGCCGGTAAAGCTTCGAACGTAGTGCAGTTGAACAAAAATCTCATTCGAACAAGAACCTAGTGAACAACTGTCACTAACCAACAATCTGCTTACGCTGCATCCTACGACGTAACAGAAAAAGCAGCACAGCATCCGGAACCATGTCGATAAACTCAGCCATCCGGAAACTCTCGGACAGAGGGCGCTCCGCCGATCAAGTTTGCTACTCACGACGGTGCAATGCTCGCCCAGCAGCCATATGGAGCACCCACAGTAGTGTGGGCTGTGTTTGTGATTGCAACCGAGCTGCATTTCGCTGGTCCTGGCCCCAAACTCATGGCTTCGACTGAGTTCTCATGCGGAATGCATTGGCCACTTGTTTGCCATATAATTGATTTATTTATGGCGTTTTCGATCTTGAATAATTAATTTATATTTCGTGCTTTATATTGAAATGCCTTACATGTATTGCGGGTATAAATAGTCAAGGGCTCGTATGCTGAATGTTCCACAAAAAGGAAATGGAAAATCTCAAAATTATTTTTTATTGTTTTCCAAGAAATTAAGTAGAAAGATCTCACTAAAAAGTCCCGCATTGCAATATTTATGAAATATTTTTCAGTCAGTTTGTATTTACTATTGTTTGCGTTCTCATTATTTTCTGAATAAAATAACATTTCTGTGCGCCGTTTTGTAAAGCACGAGTCGACACCTCACAAGATCTACACTTCTTCGCATCCGGTGCTCTAGCTTTCAGTACAGCAGCCGTTTCGACGTGCCTTTCCATCGAGTATTATGTTATAGACTAGTTGCATTATTAATCCCCTCGGGCAGTGTTTTAGCAGCTGATTAAATGTTCCAAAGAAAATAAGAAATTTTCTCCATCAAAACACATATTCAAAACTGACAAACAACAAAATGAACTTATTAAAGCATTCTAAAGTTTGTGGTGATTTTTTGTATAAAATCATCGTGGTATTAAAAAAAATGAAATAAAAAGATATTCTTATTGCTCCTGATTGATTAAAAGCTTTTAAATTATTATAATAAATTGCTTCTAAAATTTGGCAATTGAAAAAGCATATTTCTGTAACTTTTCCCTTATTCCATGAGAAAATTTTCATCCTAGTCATGTGTTATTCAACACTTTTCTCGCCAACACCGTCGATCTCACTTTAGTAGATGGAGCTAAACTTCACAAGTCTCTCGCAAGACGTTTATTGATGACGGTGTGTTTTATATCGCCTTGGCCTGTTTAATCGCAATTCTTGGAGGGTGCAGTTTACGACGGAGAAAACAAACAACGCTTCGTCCGTTGTTCGACAGTAACAACGGTTGAACATACAGAGGAAGATGCTTGCAGTTAGTTCCCGGAGGAAAACGGCTACACTAAAGCATTCAACAGTGAACCAGCTCGGCCCCCGAAGTGTAGTGCTTTGTGGAGTGTTCTTTCGTAAGAACAACATACTTCTTTGGTTGTTTGTATCCACCTAGACAAACCCGAGGGGAATTGGGATAAGACGCCCTTGCAGAATGATGTAACTGTAACAATGTACAGTCTTATTACTTATGTTTAATTTTATTGCATAGTCAGTAAAATAATCTCCAGGTGATATTCAATTCTTGTAATATCAAAAATAATGCATGGATAATTCTTTTGAATTAGAGCATTTCGAAAAATTTAGTACAAAACCGGAAAATGTCGTGTCGAGAAGTTAAAATGAACAAAACATTGTAGATTTTGATTCAAATAAAAAAGCATTCTCTTAATTTTAAAAAATAGTTCTGTCTATATCAGGAACGAGCTCACCACTAACTCATATGCGTTAAATTAGAATAATGCAACTTTTGTTTGTTCAACTATTCTATTAAATTGAACCGTGCTTTCTCAAAACTGAATGTGAAGCATGCATTGATCTATTCCCATCCAAGAAACATCGAGATGAGGGAAAAAACGCCTTGCAAAGTATGCATTCTACAGTATGCGACTTTTTCCCACGACCGTCTTCCAAGACGAAGATGACGACGTACATATCAACCAGGCAGACACTCACACAAACACATACACTCGAATGATAGTGGGGTTCGCAGTTGGATATACTGCTGCTCCACCTACTTGAGTGTGAGGGAATAAATCTCTCAGGACCTACTCCTCAAGTTGATTCAGTCACAACGGGAAGAGTAGGTACGGGTTGATCCGATGCATCTTAACAGTTCAATGCTTCGAAGAAGCAGTAGTGTGGTCGCCCCAACGAGAAACAAACGTGTTGAGGGTGGGTTCTCCTGGGACACATGTGGGTACATGCACAAGTATGTCAACAAAAGCTGATGCTGGGCTGGTGCAGATAGTCGATATGATGAACAGGGTGTGCCAGTGAAATACGGCTTCATGGAAACAGCTGCAAAACAATAGAGTTTATATTTTTAGGTGTGCAGTAGATGAATTACGAATTATTGAAGATGATCCATCGGCGAATGAAGTGAACATTTTCGATTGTTCGTTGTAATCAGTTTCCAGAAGGCAGCCATCCTTTACAGCATCGTTCAAAATGTTATTACAAATGTTTATACTTCATGATTTAAGCTTTCTTGTTGAAGCTTTCTAAAATAAGTTTTCGAAGCACTACACTGTGTGAAACGTTCTTTAAATATCCCCTTGAAAGGAGGCTTCCGAGCCGCTTGAAAGGAGGCTTCCGAGCCGCTTGAAAGAAGGCTTCCGAGCCTCTTGAAAGGAAGCTTCCGAGCCTTTTGAAAGGAGGCTTCCGAGCCTGTTGAAAGGAGGCTTCCGAGCCTCTTGAAAGGAGGCTTGAGCTCTCTTGAAAGGAGGCTTCTGAGCCTTTTGAAAGGAGGCTTGAGCCTCTTGAAAGGAGGCTTCCGAGCCTCTTGAAAGGGAGGCTTCAGCCTCTTGAAAGGGAGGCTTCTGAGCCTCTTGAAAGGAGGCTTCGAGCCTCTTGAAAGGAGGCTTCTGAGCCTCTTGAAAGGAGGCTTCCTGAGCCTCTTGAAAGGAGGCTTCTGAGCCTCTTGAAAGGAGGCTTGGAGCCTCTTGAAAGGAGGCCTGAGCCTCTTGAAAGGAGGCTTCCAGCCTCTTGAAAGGAGGCTTCTGAGCCTCTTGAAAGGAGGCCTGAGCCTCTTGAAAGGAGGCTTCTGAGCTCTCTTGAAAGGAGGCTTCCGAGCCTCTTGAAAGGAGGCTTCCTGAGCCTCTTGAAAGGAGGCTTCTGAGCCTCTTGAAAGGAAGCTCTGAGCTCTTGAAAGGAGGCTTCTGAGCCTCTTGAAAGGAGGCTTCCTGAGCCTCTTGAAAGGAGGCTTCTGAGCCTCTTGAAAGGAGGCTTGAGCCTCTTGAAAGGAGGCTCTGAGCTCTTGAAAGGAGGCTCTGAGCCTCTTGAAAGGAGGCTTCTGAGCCTCTTGAAAGGAGGCTCTGAGCCTCTTGAAAGGAGGCTCTGAGCCTCTTGAAAGGAGGCTTCCTGAGCCTCTTGAAAGGAGGCTCTGAGCCTCTTGAAAGGAGGCTCTGAGCCTCTTGAAAGGAGGCTTCTGAGCCTCTTGAAAGGAGGCTTCTGAGCCTCTTGAAAGGAGGCTTCTGAGCCTCTTGAAAGGAGGCTTCCTGAGCCTCTTGAAAGGAGGCTTGGAGCCTCTTGAAAGGAGGCTTCTGGAACCTCTTGAAAGGAGGCTTCTGAGCCTCTTGAAAGGAGGCTCTGAGCCTCTTGAAAGGAGGCTTCCTGAGCCTCTTGAAAGGAGGCTTCTGAGCCTCTTGAAGGAGGCTTGAGCCTCTTGAAAGGAGGCTTCTGAGCCTCTTGAAAGGAGGCTTCTGAGCCTCTTGAAAGGAGGCTTCTGAGCCTCTTGAAAGGAGGCCTGAGCCTCTTGAAAGGAGGCTTCCTGAGCCTCTTGAAAGGAGGCTCTGAGCCTCTTGAAAGGAGGCTTCCGAGCCTCTTGAAAGGAGGCTCTGAGCCTCTTGAAAGGAGGCTCTGAGCCTCTTGAAAGGAGGCTTGAGCCTCTTGAAAGGAGGCTCTGAGCCTCTTGAAAGGGAGGCTCTGAGCCTCTTGAAAGGAGGCTCTGAGCCTCTTGAAAGGAGGCTTCTGAGCCTCTTGAAAGGAGGCTTCCGAGCCTCTTGAAAGGAGGCTTCTGAGCTCTTGAAAGGAGGCTTGCTGAGCCTCTTTGAAAGGAGGCTTCTGAGCCTCTTGAAAGGAGGCTTCCTGAGCCTCTTGAAAGGAGGCTTCTGAGCCTCTTGAAAGGAGGCCTGAGCCTCTTGAAAGGAGGCTTCCTGAGCCTCTTGAAAGGAGGCTTCTGAGCCTCTTGAAAGGAGGCTTCTGAGCCTCTTGAAAGGAGGCTTCTGAGCCTCTTGAAAGGAGGCTTCCTGAGCCTCTTGAAAGGAGGCTTCCTGAGCCTCTTGGAAAGGAGGCTTCTGGAGCTCTTGAAAGGAGGCTTCTGAGCCTCTTGAAAGGAGGCTCTGGAGCCTCTTGAAAGGAGGCTTCTCTTGAAAGGAGGCTTGAGTTTCTTGCAAGGAGGCTTCAGAGCCTCTTGAAAGGAGGCTTCCGAGCCTCTTGAAAGGAGGCTTCCTGAGCCTCTGAAAGGAGGCTTGAGCCTCTTGAAAGGAGGCTCTGAGCTCTTGAAAGGAGGCTTCTGAGCCTCTTGAAAGGAGGCTTCCAGCCTCTTGAAAGGAGGCTTCTGAGCCTCTTGAAAGGAGGCTCTGAGCCTCTTGAAAGGAGGCTTCCTGAGCCTCTTGAAAGGAGGCTTCTGAGCCTCTTGAAAGGAGGCTTCCTGAGCCTCTTGAAAGGAGGCTTCTGAGCCTCTTGAAAGGAGGCTTCTGAGCCTCTTGAAAGGAGGCTTGAGCTCTCTTGAAAGGAGGCTTCTGAGCCTCTTGAAAGGAGGCTTCCGAGCCTCTTGAAAGGAGGCTTCCGAGCCTCTTGAAAGGAGGCTTCCGAGCCTCTTGAAAGGAGGCTTCCGAGCCTCTTGAAAGGAGGCTTCCGAGCCTCTTGAAAGGAGGCTTCCGAGCCTCTTGAAAGGAGGCTACCAAGCCTCTGGAAAGGAGGCTACCAAGCCTCTGGAAAGGAGGCTACCAAGCCTCTGGAAAGGAGGCTACCAAGCCTCTGGAAAGGAGGCTACCAAGCCTCTTGAAAGGAGGCTACCAAGCCTCTTGAAAGGAGGCTACCAAGCCTCTTGAAAGGAGGCTACCAAGCCTCTTGAAAGGAGGCTACCAAGCCTCTTGAAAGGAGGCTACCAAGCCTCTTGAAAGGAGGCTACCAAGCCTCTTGAAAGGAGGCTACCAAGCCTCTTGAAAGGAGGCTACCAAGCCTCTTGAAAGGAGGCTACCAAGCCTCTTGAAAGGAGGCTACCAAGCCTCTTGAAAGGAGGCTACCAAGCCTCTTGAAAGGAGGCTACCAAGCCTCTTGAAAGGAGGCTACCAAGCCTCTTGAAAGGAGGCTACCAAGCCTCTTGAAAGGAGGCTACCAAACCTCTTGAAAGGAGGCTACCAAGCCTCTTGAAAGGAGGCTACCAAGCCTCTTGAAAGGAGGCTACCAAGCCTCTTGAAAGGAGGCTACCAAGCCTCTTGAAAGGAGGCTACCAATTATCGAAACTTAATCGATAAGTTTTAATTGGAATTGTAATACATCCGCCACTACGCTTTTTTGTCCGAGGTGGGTAGGCAGCAAAGGTACCCCCAGGGGTACCCCAGGTTGAGAATCGCTGATCTAAAAGAATAATTTGCAGAGAGGATTTCTGGCTTAGAATTTTAACTTTTCTGCCTTTCTCGAACAACAAAGTTGTACTGGGGCTATCATTTAACTCCAAAAACGAACTTTTTATAGATGGCTCGGAGACTCATGATGTTATATACCAATCGACTCGGCTCGACGAAATGAGCAAATAAGTTGCATTCGACGGGTGATAAACTCTAGTTGGTCACTATTGAATTTGATAACGATCGAATGGTGTTCAAGCCATTCAAGGTTGGTACATTGCGGAACATCCAACACATAGTTTCTACGCCTTAAGATAGGCAGTTATTTTTAGTATCGCACTAAGTCGAAATGAAATGATCGCATCGAGAAAGGCATCAACACCGCTAGGTGGATTAATTTGTTTTTCTAGTTAACTTTTTAACAAGCACTCAAAATTCAAAATATAATAAAAGAGTTATCTCGCCGAAAGCCATTTGGTCGAATAACGCAATAGGCTGCAAGCCATCTATTCGAATTTCATTAGGCCGAATGAAACGTTCGACAAAATAGGTTATTAGGCTGAAAACGGTTAGATCGAAAATGTCTTTTAGCCAAACAAACGTGCGACAAAAAAGCCATTCGGCTAAACTGGATATTCGATCAAAAATATCGGTTGACCAAACAGATCATTTGGCAATAAATGCTATTTGACCGAGAATATCGTTTGGCCTAAATTAAATGGTCATTTTCCATAGTATGCCATTTGGCCAAAAATGTCAATTGGCCGAACCGATGACGTCTCACTTCCTACATTTCATTCGCAAATTTTTCCTTTCTCATTTCTTACTTTTCTCTTCTCACTTCTCGCAAAGAGAAACAAAAACTGAGAGATGAGTCGTCTCATTTCTAAGTCTCATTTCTCTATTCTCATTTCTTACTCTTCGCTTCTCAATTACTCTCCATCACTTTCCACATCCATTATTGTTCGGCCAAACGACATTTTCGGCCATATGGCCCATTAGCAAACAACATTTACGGTCGTATGACCCGTTCAGCAAAATAATTTTTTCCGACCAAACAGAATTTTCAAACAAATAACTCCTTCTGTCACATGACCATATCGTTCAAGCGTTTTTTTTTTGGCCAAATGGCCTGTTCGGCCAAACGACATTTCCAGCTAAATGACCAATTCAGCCAAATGACATTTTCAGCTATTTGTCCATTTCGGCCATATGAATTTCGGCCTAATGTTTTGTTCGATCAAATGACATATTCGGCCAAACTAATTTCTATGGAATGATATTCCGCCAAACGGGCGTACTCCCTCAATAAAATATCACCGATTTTTAAAGTAGATTTTCATGAAATATTGTGTAAAATTTCCAACACTATCCCATAAACATATCTTATCTTTATTAGTGAGCGTTTCATGTTTAGCCTGGTACGTTATAAATGCAGATAGGATAGTTTCGGTTAAGAAACATCAAAAGAGTGATAAAAATCAAACACTCGACACATATACACGACTCTAACAAATTCGGAAATGGGTGCGACTTTTCAAAGAGGAAAATAGTCTTGAGCATTTTGAAAATTCTTTCCCATAATGTCCTCTTCACAGAACTCCAGAGTAAAATTATAATAATCCTCCTTTCGGTTGAAAATTCTCCTTCCGACGTACCGCAGACCACAACAAAAGGCGACCAAAAGAAAGTGCAATCCTGGACGTGTGAAATTCAATACACAGCCACCAACCGGTGTTACAACGCCTGAATAGATGATTAGTGTTGTTAGATGCCCTGGGGGGATTTGCCGGCGATACACATCCCTTTTGCGCTGAGCCAGCAGTTCAGATACTGCAAAGGTCGACATTGACTGTTGAATGTTGTTGTAACCGTTCGTATAGAAGTTGCATACTAATGCCATCGGTGTTATTATTATTGCAACAAGCAACGGCTATGAGCATGATATAGCGCACACCCAACGACTAACTTTCCATCAATTGGTTCGACTGCTGGGGAGGAGTGAGTGCATGCTGACATAGTTGGAAACCATATTGAAAACTCTCATTGAATACTCGGTAGGTTTTAATTTAGTAACTTTCTAAGCTGTTTCCATTAAGTAGTGTTGTTAAATTAGTCCATCGAACGCGATTAAATCGGTGAAGCAAAAAAGAAGAAACATCCAAATGATAACATTCTTAAAACCGTCGAGTTTATTGCATACAACGATTATTAGGCAGCTAAGCACAATTTAGGAGATCAGTAGAGATGAACTTTAGCAAGGTGATATGATTACATTTGAAAAAGTAAAAACTATATTTATATTTCTAAGCACACTGTACACTATTGAACGAATGAAGCCATTCTAGTCATAGATTGAAGTAGAAGAAAGAGTTGGATTAAAAAAATAATGCGTTGGATTAGTTTTAAGAGAAGGAAACATTTGAGTGATAGTCTTTAGGTCTTTAGTAATTATACATAAAATCGGAACAGACGATTCAAAAATGCAATTAAAAATTAGTCTTGAGAAATTAGTGTGTAGATTACACATGCGTTGATATTTTGGCAAGCTAAATTTCACTAATTAACAGATTTCTAGACACGTCATAAATTTATTTAGAATGCAGAAATTCCTTGCTTACTCTTCCATGAAAAGGGGAGAAAATAAACTACCCCAAACACCGGCAGTAAAGAAACACCCCAGCAATAAAAAATAGAAAAGCTGCATAAACGATTAAGTTGAAACGGAACCCACAGTCCGGCGGAAGACCAAAAGGACATAATTAGGATTTTTAACTGACCTGTTCCGCCATTTACCCCTCGCCACCATCATCATTACTTGACTCTATAGAAAAAGAAGCGAAACAAACGTCAAAGACCGGGGAATCAAATAAAATATTCAATTAGCAAACAAAGCTTCTCGGTAGAGCATTTTAGAGCAACACAATAAAAGCAATGAAGCAACGCGTCAAATTAGCGGAAACTGGCGAATAGGGGCAGGAAAAAAAATCAATTTCAAGCAAATTATAATCAAATTCAGTAGACCAATAAGCATAGCGGGTTGGGCGAAAGCGAAAGTGATGGAAAATAATAAGTCCACTGGAGGAGTGGAGCAAAAATAAAAAACAATTAAAAACGTGGTCACCAATGAGCAATCGCGTAAGCAATGAGGCGTTTAGCAACGCTCATGGGAAGCCATATTTACAGCATCCACAGTCACATTTTAGAGAGTAGAGAACACTACAATGATTGATTGCAAAGAAGAACAACAAGCAACTGTAACAAATTCAAAACAGTTTATATAGATTATATAAAATAGGCCTTTTTGATAATTTTTCAATATATTTACATTTGCAAGCAGGAGAAAGGAGAAGCCACGATTTATTACACGTAGGTTTTGGTCAGCATGGCAAAAGTTAATTAAAGGTGATTACAACAGTAAATAAACGAAATACACATTGTAAAGTAGAATGCTTAAAACAAAATAGAAAAATTAAGAAATGCCCAAGCAATATGACAGTACTTAAAGAAGAACTACATAAACAACACGAAACCAGCAAAGCAATTTGGATATCTTAAGACCCCATTGAAAATAAGCAGATGAAAGAGCGAATGAATTTCAATGAGTTATTCCTGAATAAAAAAATGAAAATATTTATTCCGATATTTATTTGGAACCCTTGATGAAAGACATCTAGCAATGGTAGCGAAAAGTCAGTGCTGATATTATATATATAGAAATATACACTGAAGATATTGTAAAGCAGTAACGGTTATATTATATATACTTTACATTATATGAACAATTATATTAGACAGCAGAAACTAGTCAGTCACTAGCGTTATGGAGTAGACGCCATGGTAGGACAAAAACAAGCAAGCCGAGTCGGTGAAGCCGACATAGAGCTAGCAAACCAGTACTTAGTGATTAAAGCCTCGGAAAGCAATAAAAAAGCATATTTTTTAGAACCGTCAGCATTGGGTTGTTTTCAATCGTTGGTAGAACAAAAAGAATATCAAATGTTATAATATGATGACACATTGTTCATTTTTAGTCCTTCGAAGAATTGAAAAGAAATGGACGGTGGATTGACTTTTTAAAGTGACTTGTGTTCCGATGCGTATCACGAAATTAACTTACAGGTAGGTACTTATTCAAAATAATCTATGTTTAGAAGTAGGATGGAAATTCTAATGAATGTCTGAGTTTTTCGAGGAACTACTGAAACATTTTGATGAAGCTGTGAGATAATTCTTTCTAGCATCTGTAATGGAGCTTCTGCGGCTATTTCTGGGGATCATATCCTTAATGCTACGTACACACCAGTCAAGCAGTTTGACGAACATTGACTCCGCCCCCAAGAAAACGCTTCGGTTGCTGCTTTGTTTGAACGTGTGTGAAGTTGTTCGAACAACCATTTGACAGTTGGCGGCTCGGTTGGAAAAAATTAAAACGGTTTGATTTTGGTTTGAGTTGTCGGGGGTGGAGTCAAGGTTCGCCGAACATGTTTGAGCATTTGTATTGAAGTTGCACAAACCCCCATATATTTTTTGATGGTTGGTGCTCAAGTTGGCGCTTCAGTTGTTCGTGTGTGATATTGTTGGTCGAATAAATTGAATGTTCGTGCCGCTGTTGGAAAAACTTGATGGATGTTTGAACAAACGAGAGGTGGAGTCAATGTTGGTCAAACTGCTTGACTGTGTGTACGTTCCATTAGTGGTTACGGTAGCTGGATTTGTGATGGCATGTTCGGGAGGTAGGAGGGCCCTCCGTTGTTCACCACTCAATTTCCTTATCATCGCCGAGCTTACCAGAGGATGTTGTAATCGGGTTCGCTGTTGGACACGATGAACTCGGTGATGGGCGGGATCCGGTAGGAACACACTGTAACAATCTCCTTTGACGTCCGTACGCCTGCGGAGTGGACGTCCTTACGTCTCCCTCACTAGCTCTCAGGGTCGGCACGACACCTGCTTGGGGGAACACCTGACACATAAACCTTGCAGAAGCGGACTCAACAAGAAATTCAACCGACTGGCATGCTACCTAGGGCTGAGTGGCTAATTTAAAAGATTTTTTTAAAATACATTGTAACTTAGTTTATTGTAGGTTCATTTTGATAGGATTAGTTTTGGTGAGGATTAGAATTCGGTGCGGCCGTTTGCTGACGTTGGGTACCTGATGGTGTATCCATGCGACTCAGAAGATGCGCCGATGACCAGGGAATCATTTTTTCTTGGATGCGCACGCGAAACAAGCGATACGTGGCGTCGCTTGTTTGGTCGCCGGCAACGTTCGTAGAGTTGGCTGTCTCGGGACGAGGGGCAGGATGCATGCAACTGCGAAGACGTGGCGTCCGATGGGTTCGTAGGCTCGTTACGTGGCTGGGTTCTTTCGACGGATCCTTGGCCCGTTCCAGAGGTTGCTTGTGTCGATTTACACGTGGCTTGTAGGCGTCCGACGGGGTCGTAGACCCGTTTCCCAAAGGGGAGGTTGGATACGCAGACGTTTTAGTGGGTTACTTGGCGTCCGACGGGTTCGCTGGCCCGTTTCCCGAAGGGAAGGTTGGACTCGAAGACGTTATGGTGGCTTGCTTGGCGTCCAACGGGTTCACTGGGCCTGGAAAATGTCCAGGGGTTTGTTAGTTGTTTTTTTTTTTTGATGGGATGGTTTTTTTGTTCAAATGGAATCAGTAGTTGACTATATTGTTACCTCATTCAGTAACAACACGGCGGTCTGAATCGCCGTTCTTCGGCGACGCTGGTAGTTTACTTGCAGAAAACACCACATTAGACGATCTCACTGCTCAGTTTGCTGCATTAGGTGACTGTTATGTGGGTTCCCAAAGGTGGCGGCAGCACTACGAAGAACACCTGAATGGCGATGTGGCAGACGAAGATGGCGGTATGGTGATGGACCTGGGAGAACGCGCGCAGCACATAATTTTACCGGCTCCGGATCTCCAGGAAATCCAGGAGGAGATTGGCCGGCTGAAGAACAACAAAGCCCCTGGGGTTGACCAACTACCAGGAGAGCTATTTAAACACGGTGGTAAGGCACTGGCTAGAGCGCTGCACTGGGTCATTACCAAGATTTGGGAGGAGGAAGTTTTGCGCAGGAGTGGATGGAAGGTTTCGTGTGTCCCATCTACAAAAAGGGCAATAAGCTGGATTGCAGCAACTACCGCGCAATCAAATTGCTGAACGCCGCCTACAAGGTACACTCCCAAATGTTATGCCGTCGACTAGCACCAATTGCAAGTGAGTTCGTGGGGCAGTACCAGGCGAGTTTTATGGGCGAACGCTCCACCACGGACTAGGTGTTCGCCATTCGCCAAGTACTGCAGAAATGCCGCGAATACAACACACACCATCTATTCATCGACTTCAAAGCCGCATATGATACAATCGATCGGGACTAGCTATGGCAGCTAATGTACGAACACGGTTTTCCAGATAAACTGACACGGTTGATCAAAGCGACGATGGATCGGGTGATGTACGTAGTTCGAGTTTCAGAGGCATTCTCGAGTCCCCTCGAAACGCGCAGAGGGTTACGGCAAGGTGATGGTCTTTCCTGTCTGCTATTCAACACCGCTTTGGAAGGGGTAATACGAAGAGCAGGTATTAACACGAGAGGTACAATTTTCAATAAGTCCGTTCAGCTATTTGGCTTCGCCGACGACATACATACTATGGCACGTAGCTTGGAGAAGATGGAGGAAGCCTACATCAGACTGAAAAGGGAAGCCAAGCGAATCGGACTAGTCATCAACACGTCAAAGACGAAGTACACGATAGGAAGAGGTTCGAAAGAAGACAATGTGAGCCACCCACCGCTAGTTTGCATTGGTGGTAACGATATCGTGGTGGTAGAAGAATTTGTATACTTGGGCCCACTGGCAGTCACTGCCGAAAATGATACCAGCAGAAAAATTCGGAGACGCATAGTGGTTGGAAATCGTACGTACTTTGGACTCCGCAAGACGCTCCGATCGAATAGAGTTCGCCGCCGTACCAAACTTTTAATCTACAAAACGCTCATTAGACCTTTAGTCCTCTGCGGCCACGAGACCTGAACGATGCTCGTGGAGGACCAACGCGCACTGGGAGTTTACGAAAGGAAAGTGCTGCTTACCATTTATGGTGGGGTGTAGATGGCGGACGGTACGTGGAGGAGGCGAATGAACCACGAGGTGCATGAGCTGCTGGGAGAACCATCTATCGTTCACACTGCGAAAATCGGACGACTGCGGTGGTCCGGGCACGTAGCCAGAATGTCGGACAGTAACCCGGTGAATATGGTTCTTGACAACAATCCGACGGGCACAAGAAGGCGTGGTGCGCAGCGGGCAAGGTGAATCGATCAGGTGGAAGATGACTTGCGGATCCTACATAGACTGCGTGGTTGGCGACGTGTAGCCATGGACCGAGACGAATGGAGAAGACTCTTATATATCGCACAGGCCACTTCGACCTTAGTCTGAATAAATAAAATAAATAATATCTTCGCATAGTACTTTTCTACGAAATAGATGATCTTTTTGTCTATACTGCATAGTAACAAGTTTTAACAGGGATCGGCTCATGTGGTGCTAACGTCTTTGCTGAACAAGCCTGATATACTGATCCTTCATTCCGATTAGGAGCTGATTAAGCGTCAATTGCTTGTGTCGCTTGAAGAAGTATTCGGTGGAAGCGGTGCGCTCTTCTGCTCGTTGTGCAGCAGTTTGGCTTGACATCCACCGTTATGTTGGCCCTGGCATAGACACTGGCCCAGCATGAATAGCAAAAGAAACTTAAGAGGACATTTGCCTTTGATGATTGACTTGCAGCTTTCTTTGTAAACTTGGCGGCAACCAGCTTCAATTATCGCGTTGGATGGGCTATGAAGCGATGACTTCGGTGTGAGCCTTGACGAAGGGGTAACTCTGTTTAGCCGTACGTGAGTCGTTACGCACAGTTTTGGATTATAATGTAGTGTTCAGGATGGTAACAGCGATAGCAGCTTCTGCTATAGAGTAGAGCCTGCTAATAGACGACAAATGGACTGTAAGCAGTGATAGTCGGTGCTGCACCCAATTCAACTTGTTCAAGAAGGGCGCAGAAAAGCTGGCCACTTAAGTCACTTAAGCCAGAATTGTTTGCACAGTAGAAGCATAAATACTAGAACGCTAGTGGCGCTGTGGTGATTTCAATTATTTTGCTAAATTATGCTTAACAAGCTTCAGGCCATAATTTATGCGTCATATTGTACTAGTGCATGTTTGGTTTCATCACCAACATCGGCTTGACACTAGTTCCGGTACTTTGACTGCCAGGTCGAAGCAAACTACATGTTAGGCACGCGAACTGGAACGACATTAGCAATCTTATACTTTTTGAATCAACTGTCTGCACATACCGGTGGTTAGATTATGGGAAACAGAGCATTTACCGGAGAAGTGGAAGGAAGGAGTGGTGTGACAGTTGATGCAAAAGTACATATAAGATTCCTAATGGCGCTCCATGTAGTTTGCTTTGGTCTAGCAGCTAAAGTACCGGTACTACAAGCGTCAAACTGAAGTTGGTGATAAAAAAAATGCACTACAGCATGATGCATAGTAAATGGCCAAACTATGCCTATTAAAGCATATTTCAACAAAATATGTATAATGACATACAGCGTCACTAGTGTTCTAGTAGTCTAGTACTAATGCTTCTACTGGTATGACCCATCTAGTGTGTGAGAACATCCAAGCGATAACCATCCCAGATGCCGTCAACGCCTATCTTCCGTCGTCTGCCACCAAAAGTGGATGAGTGTGTGGGAAGTAATCAAGCTGGATTCGTTGACGAAAAATGAATACGCTCGTTATCACATGCAAGAATACTAATGATTTAAGGCGACGAATTCAATTCACTGCATTTTAGAATGGAGCAGACTAAAAACAAATTGATTTGCTCGACTTGGGGTACAAAATAGAACTTTTATTGACATCAGCTGATTCACTAACAGGAACCACCACCGGAAAAAATATTAAGTAGAATATTTACAACCAGACAGTACGGCAAATCTCTCGACAAAACAAAACTTATCTTTATTACATAGGGGGAAAGACGGCTTTGGCAGGTTTTGTTCTATTATTGGCAGGGGGGTTTTTGTCGACCGAATTTTATGAAATTTGGATATAATATTCTTTGATATGCAAAGAATGTTTAGGCCAAATTTGAGCCTAGTCAGTCATAAAAAACCCCCTGCCAATAATAGAACAAAACCTGCCAAAGCCGTCATTCCCCCTACCACTTCAGAATACAATCTTCGGAAATGGACATCTTGTGTCGTGTGGATGCATCGTTCAAGTGGAGAGACCGTTGAATCAGTTCCGAGAAAGAAAGTAATACGTAACGATAGAAATGGCCGGGGTCATATTGTGATTACGTTAGGATTTAGAGAGGGTGCTATTATACACATAAAAAATAAATTAGTATAAATATAATTTTAATTTGTGGGAGGAGAAGAAAGCGTTCGAAAAAAAACTCAGAAAAATGCCTTACGTAATTAGTACGCTCCCCTTAGGCACAAGTATCCGCACATGTACTAAATGATTGTGTGAGCAAAAAACCAACAGCACATGACAAATCGCTTATCTATCACATCATTAGGTTATTAGAAGTATCTGATTGAATAAATGTTTCATAAGTTCTTCGAGTATCTATAAATATGATGACGGTTAAATCGACCGAAACAGTTCGGCGCCACCTACCATCGCGATTTCCTCGATTCACCTCATAAAAAATGTTCCAACACTTCCTCGTTCTAAGCATTTTTGTCTTAGGAGTAATCGGCAGTGATCAACGATGTCTAAATCAAAATAACAACGGCCAAACCGTTCATCTACCACATCCGACGAACTGTGGAAAATTTCTAACCTGTGTTTGGGGTGAAGCTGTCGAACAGAGCTGTCCAGCCGGGCTACATTGGAACAGCCACGGGAATTACTGCGACTGGCCATCAAACGTTAATTGTGACTCCGCTGCAAAAGACCCGCCGTGTGTTTCCGGACAGTTATCACCTCACGAGAAAGACTGTACGAAATTCCACATTTGTGTGCACGGGAAACAGTGGACGCTGGGTTGTCCGGCAGGATTGCATTTCAATCCCAGTTTGAATGTTTGTGACTTTCCAGCAAATGCTAGTTGCCAGGTGCAAACAAGTACGACAGAGCAAAGTACTGTCGAAACAACAACTGAGGTAACTGAAACAAGTTCGGTGAAAAGTACGGAACCGAGTTCTACAGAGCAGTCGGAGTCATCAACTGAAGCAGATTCTACAACTCCAGCATCGCCTGCAGTGAGCTCAACCGAACCTGAACCGAGTTCCACTGAACAGACTGAGTCATCTACTGCAGCAGATTCCACAACTCCAGCATCGTCCGCCGAGAGCTCTACCGAACCTGAACCGAGTTCTACTGAACAGCCAGAGCCATCTACTGAAGCAGATTCCACAAGTACAGCATCACCTGCCGAGAGCTCAACCGAACCTGAACCGAGTTCCACTGAAGCTGACTCCACAACTGCAGCATCGCCCGCCGAGAGCTCAACCGAACCTGAACCGAGTTCCACTGAACAGCCAGAGCCATCTACTGAAGCAGATTCCACAAGTGCAGCATCACCCGCCGAGAGCTCAACCGAACCTGAACCGAGTTCCACTGAACAGCCAGAGCCATCTACTGAAGCAGATTCCACAAGTGCAGCATCACCCGCCGAGAGCTCAACCGAACCTGAACCGAGTTCCACTGAAGCTGACTCCACAACTGCAGCATCGCCCGCCGAGAGCTCAACCGAACCTGAACCGAGTTCCACTGAACAGCCAGAGCCATCTACTGAAGCAGATTCCACAAGTGCAGCATCACCCGCCGAGAGCTCAACCGAACCTGAACCGAGTTCCACTGAACAGCCAGAGCCATCTACTGAAGCAGATTCCACAAGTGCAGCATCACCCGCCGAGAGCTCTACCGAACCTGAACCGAGTTCCACTGAAGCTGACTCCACAACTGCAGCATCGCCCGCCGAGAGCTCAACCGAACCTGAACCGAGTTCCACTGAACAGCCAGAGCCATCTACTGAAGCAGATTCCACAACTCCAGCATCACCCGCCGAGAGCTCTACCGAACCTGAACCGAGTTCCACTGAAGCTGACTCCACAACTGCAGCATCGCCCGCCGAGAGCTCAACCGAACCTGAACCGAGTTCCACTGAACAGCCAGAGCCATCTACTGAAGCAGATTCCACAAGTGCAGCATCACCCGCCGAGAGCTCAACCGAACCTGAACCGAGTTCCACTGAACAGCCTGAGTCATCTACTGAAGCAGATTCCACAACTCCAGCATCACCCGCCGAGAGCTCTACCGAACCTGAACCGAGTTCCACTGAAGCTGACTCCACAACTGCAGCATCGCCCGCCGAGAGCTCAACCGAACCTGAACCGAGTTCCACTGAACAGCCAGAGCCATCTACTGAAGCAGATTCCACAAGTGCAGCATCACCCGCCGAGAGCTCAACCGAACCTGAACCGAGTTCCACTGAACAGCCAGAGCCATCTACTGAAGCAGATTCCACAAGTGCAGCATCACCCGCCGAGAGCTCAACCGAACCTGAACCGAGTTCCACTGAACAGCCTGAGTCATCTACTGCAGCAGATTCCACAAGTGCAGCATCACCCGCCGAAAGCTCTACCGATCCTGAACCGAGTTCCACTGAACCTGACTCCACAAGTGCAGCATCGTCCGCCGAGAGCTCAACCGAACCTGAACCGAGTTCCACTGAACAGCCTGAGTCATCTACTGAAGCAGATTCCACAAGTGCAGCATCACCCGCCGAGAGCTCAACCGAACCTGAACCGAGTTCCACTGAACAGCCATCTACTGAAGCAGATTCTACAAGTGCAGCATCTCCCGCCGAGAGCTCAACCGAACCTGAACCGAGTTCCACTGAACAGCCATCTACTGAAGCAGATTCCACAACTCCAGCATCACCCGCCGAGAGCTCTACCGAACCTGAACCGAGTTCCACTGAAGCTGACTCCACAACTGCAGCATCGTCCGCCGAGAGCTCAACCGAACCTGAACCGAGTTCCACTGAACAGCCAGAGCCATCTACTGAAGCAGATTCCACAAGTGCAGCATCACCCGCCGAGAGCTCAACCGAACCTGAACCGAGTTCCACTGAACAGCCATCTACTGAAGCAGATTCTACAAGTGCAGCATCTCCCGCCGAGAGCTCAACCGAACCTGAACCGAGTTCCACTGAACAGCCATCTACTGAAGCAGATTCCACAACTCCAGCATCACCCGCCGAGAGCTCTACCGAACCTGAACCGAGTTCCACTGAAGCTGACTCCACAACTGCAGCATCGTCCGCCGAGAGCTCAACCGAACCTGAACCGAGTTCCACTGAACAGCCAGAGCCATCTACTGAAGCAGATTCCACAAGTGCAGCATCACCCGCCGAGAGCTCAACCGAACCTGAACCGAGTTCCACTGAACAGCCAGAGCCATCTACTGAAGCAGATTCCACAAGTGCAGCATCACCCGCCGAGAGCTCAACCGAACCTGAACCGAGTTCCACTGAACAGCCAGAGCCATCTACTGAAGCTGACTCCACAAGTGCAGCATCGTCCGCCGAGAGCTCAACCGAACCTGAACCGAGTTCCACTGAACAGCCAGAGCCATCTACTGAAGCAGATTCTACAAGTGCAGCATCACCCGCCGAGAGTTCAACCGAACCTGAACCGAGTTCCACTGAAGCTGACTCCACAACTGCAGCATCGCCCGCCGAGAGCTCAACCGAACCTGAACCGAGTTCCACTGAACAGCCAGAGCCATCTACTGAAGCAGATTCCACAAGTGCAGCATCACCCGCCGAGAGCTCAACCGAACCTGAACCGAGTTCCACTGAACAGCCAGAGCCATCTACTGAAGCAGATTCCACAAGTGCAGCATCACCCGCCGAGAGCTCAACCGAACCTGAACCGAGTTCCACTGAACAGCCAGAGCCATCTACTGAAGCAGATTCCACAAGTGCAGCATCACCCGCCGAGAGTTCAACCGAACCTGAACCGAGTTCCACTGAAGCTGATTCCACAACTGCAGCATCGCCCGCCGAGAGCTCTACCGAACCTGAACCGAGCTCCACTGAACAGCCTGAGACATCTACTGAAGCAGATTCCACAACTCCAGCATCACCCGCCGAGAGCTCTACCGAACCTGCACCGAGTTCCACTGAAGCAGATTCCACAACTCCAGCATCGGCCGCTGAAAGCTCAACCGAACCTGAACCAAGTTCTACAGAGCAGCCTGAGTCATCAACTGATTCAGGATCTACAGCATCGGAATCCGAGAATTCAACGGTAACTAAAACATCGGCTTCAGAAGATTCATATACTGACGGACAACGTTCAATATATTGGAGTAGCTAATTCAATCTACCAGAATAAAACAGCAGTTGAACTCTTATTAAATTTTGACCCTTTTCTAAATGCAAATAATGCAAATGCATATCATAAATATATAAAATTTCGAGAATAATCTTCGTTTCCATTGTTTGTTCGTTACTCATTATAAAATTTCGAAAAAATGCTAGACTAAAGATCACTCTAGCAGCCGTTCGCTGAGCTGTATTTTACACTTGCACAGAATCGACAGACGGCTGGAAACAAAGTTTCCATTCGATGCTCTACATCTACATGTTCTCTCTAAAGCATAAAAGAGCTCCGTAGTGGAGCTTTCGATACATACAAATAATCGAGCGTTGACGTGACTAGAAGTGAGCAAAACGGATCACTTCGTTGGACGGATCAGTTCTGGGTCCTTTATTCTGATGGTCCGGATTAAACCTCTTCGCCAACAGCATCCGCGCGTCGGCTTTATCAACCCCCAACTTAATTCACCGAGTAGTGATACTGCCTTTCTCGCGGTTAATGTACTTCCAGTTGAAAACCGAAGTGAGTTCTCGCGACAATCGAGTTTTCTCCCGTTTCCTTTTGTCGCAACTACTTCGCGACTATTGCGCATCATGGCGCACGGTGGTGGCATAGATGCGCACTAGTCGCGATGCAGTTGCGACATTAGGAAATAAGGAAAAACTCAATCGTCGCTAGAGCTCACTTCGGTTTTCAACTGGAAGCACAATAACCAAGACACCAACCTTATATGGTATTGTATCATTGTATGCTTTGACGTACCATTTTCTTCATAACTTTCACGCTCATAACGCTCGACCATTGTTATCAAATTCAATAGGGATCAACTAGGATTTACGCCCTGTCGAATGCAACTTGTTGTGAGGAAATCGGTTAGGGATTACTAATTGAAAAGATTGCTAATGTTTTTCTTATCTTTTGTGTGCACACACATACACACTGACAGACAGACATTTGCTGAGTTCATCAAACTGAGTAAATTGATATTTATTTATTTAGTATTATTTTACATTCATTTGATCTACATTGATCTTTAACTCTATGAGTCTCTGAGGCTTTTATTTAAAAAAAAAAAATTGAGTGAAATGATAGTCTTTCGGTACGAGAAAGCCAATATATGTAAGTGTCACCATTCTTCAGGTTTGCGAAAAGTAATGCTGATTTCGATCCCTCCCAATTACTAAATACTGCATAATTCATTGTGTTTGTTCTTACATCAAAGAATATTTCATCATTATATGAGTAATTCTATGACACCATTTTTATTACTTTTTCATTATAGCCAACCGAACAATTTGTCTCGCCACTTCCCTGAAGTCGCACTGAGCCTCACCACCTCCCCGTCACCCATAGCCAATTGGGTGATTACGAGAGGATGTTATTATTAAATATTATAATAGGAGGTTCGAGGCCCAGCCGAAAAGCCGTTATCGCTATGCGGTCGGCGGAGGGAGGGTTCGGTGGTACCACATATCGAACGATGGTGTCTGCTCACTTTTGATGATGAAGACACTCAAAACAAATGACCAAATTTGCAGCCAGTAAAAATCATTTTCCAGCCAATTTTCCATTTTTCGATTGGAAGACATCGCATCGTTGGCGGCGATCTGGTGCTTCGAAGATTACATCACGAGAAGACTTATCAATATTAAATTATTTATAATATTTAATATTCTTTCTCGTGTATTTCTAATCCTAATCAAATAAAGTATAACCCCTTGAGGCTAGTCGAAACTGATATAATTAAATAAATCTAATCGATTTGACTTGTTAAAAAAAAAATTGGGAAAACACAACTTCGCTTATATGAAGTCTTCGATAAATGTTGTCCACCTGACAAATTGTAGCAGTTCGATTGCGTTGGAGCACGCCGTACTATCGGGTCAATTTAATTTTGGCATTAAATTTTAATTAATTTATGACTTTGAATAATAATTACTGTCGATTGTGGGTGAAAAGGAACAGGTTATGAGTCTGGCAATTGCGGCTTGCCTTCAGTATCTATGATGGCTGCTGCCGATGACGGACGTTAGTTGATATGTGCTGTGATATGGGCTTTCGATAGAACTTCTCCCGCAAATACCCATCGCCCTCCCCTATGGTCATTTCAGAGCTTGGACCGTTTGTTATTGCCTCTGATGAAACTAATGATGGCAATGTTCGAGAGATTAGCGAATAGCGACCCGTTCCGGTTGTTGTCATCAAATTTGATAGCAAAAGACCAACCCCGTGTTGCCGACTGCCTACGTGCAAAGTGGTTGGTTAGCGATGGTTTTACCATCACCTCCGTCGTGCCGATGAGTGTTTTTCGAACACAATGTGGATGCAATTAAAATTTTGATTGAAATTAGGATAGCAAATATGCATATTGAGGCAACTAGGCATCTATTGGGCTTGAGTTGATTACCAGATCAGTGTTTTTGCAGTATGTATGTACGAACATTCTAGATTTTGCAAAAACGCCATGGAAGAAAGGCCTTAAGATATTAAAGTGTGGCCAGTGCTCGCGTTATTTCATGAAGATCCGAAAAGTTTTACAAAGATCCGCAAAAGTATGAAAAATTTAGCAAACATCTGTGAAGTTTGCCGGAAGTCCGCGAAAATCCATGGTGTTCTACGAAGGTCTACTAAGGTTTACAAGGCTCGCGAGGGCTCAGTAAAGTATTCGAAGGTCTACGAAGCTAGACAAGGGGCTGTGATGGTTCATGAAGATCCGTGTAGGTCTGCGAAGGTTTACGAAGGTTTGCAAAGATCTGTGAGGCTACGCAAAGCATGTGGACGTCCAAAAACCCTTTTAGGCCTTTTGTTCCTTTTGACTTTTTGTTTATTTCGTCCATTTCTCCCTTCGACCTTTTGTTCGTCCGGAATATAGTGCCACTAGTTGGAACGCCATGAATTGATAATATCGTCGGCTGTCAGATTGTAAGCAACGCTGAACTATCGAGGAGTCTGACCGCAGATATCACCTGTTGAGCTTAATATCTAACGACGCTAGTACCGATTCTGTAAACCTTGCTGCTTGCAGTTCTAGCCTAGGAAAAATATAGGTACAGCCGCCAGCATGCCCCAAGGATTGTCGCAGTCTATATAGCAAAGGTACAGATCTGCTGCGCAAGCTAACTTACTTGCATTGTTCCAGTTTTCGAGATCTCATTTCATTATTTTTTCTTCGTTCACTACTACATGTGCAACCAGCCGTAGCAGACCGAATACTAACCTGACCTTACAGTACTTTGTCATCAAATTGAAAGCCTTTCGCTAGGGCGCGAACAAGTATGAAGCGATAGAGGGTGAAAGGGAGAAAGGAAGACCATCTATTGAACAGCACACAATAGTGTATTGGTTACATCTGTAGAGTTTCATAGTTATTCATACAGTGGTTCCAATCATGTCGTCGGAACAAGAAATAGCCAGTGAAAAAAATTGTACATCTACAGCAAAAATCCGGAGGCGTCCCACCGATCGATCGCTAAAAAATTTGGGATTGCAAATTCACTGTATCTAGTGTGATTAGAACCTCCAAGGAGCGTCTGAGTCATCAAAGAAAAGAAGGGAGTGGTCGTAGAAGTGGTCCAATATACAGTAAAATGACCAGGAGTGATACAACAGATCAAGCATCAAGAAGTCTATGTCTATTCGAGATGTCGCTGACAAGTACAAGGTGTCGGTTGGTTTTGAGCAGAAAACCATAAAGCGTGCTGGGTTACAAGTCTCGCGCTGAGAATCATAGTAGCGTAAATGTATTGATCGATTTCTCTTAATCGATTTTGTATTTTGCTAATAACTCAATTGTTTCAAAAGCTACAACCGTGATTGTTGATTCTGGTGCAAAATGGAATCAACCTTTATCACACCAAACAATAAAATCTTTGTAAAACTATCCCCCACATTAATAATAAAAATATCGACGGAGAGAAATCGATCAATGCAGTTACGCCCCTATGATTCTCAGTGCGAGAAGTGTACAAGGTGCCCCAAACCGAAATGAAAAGCAAAACATCACTGCAAAAACCCGCGCTCGGTAACTTTTCATGAAGTTGTTCACCAAATCGTGTTGTATCGTGATGGATGATGGAACCTACGTCAAGGCTTACTTCCGTCAACATCCTGGGTAAGAATATTTCGTTGCCAAGTCTAAATTCGATGTTCCGGAGGATATCCGAACGAAGAAGTTATCAAAATTTACAAAAAAAAGGCAGGCGATTTGCGGATGTGGTGAAGTAAGCGTTCCCTTCATTACTTCCGGAACAATCAAGGCACGATTTGCACCGAAAACTGCCTCAAGATTCATAAGAATTTATTTCAATATTTTCATGATAGTTGATCAATACTCGTAAAGTAGGAAATTAACATAAGTTTGGACGCTTTCAGGAATTTCTTCAGAAAATCTCTCAGAGTTTCTTTTAAGAATCCTTCGTGAATATCATTTGGAAATAATTTTCTTTTAGAATTCTTTAGAAAATCCTTACAAAGTTTCTTCAGGAAATCCTTTGAAATTTCCGTTAGAAACTCCTCCAAAAATTCTTTTAGGATTTCCTAATTCATTCTTCCATAATTTTTTGAATGATTTTTTTTTCAACAAAATTTCCGGAATAATTGCTGTCTGAATTTTGGAAGGAATCTTACATTGGAATTTCTGGAGGAATTTACAAAGGCTTTTCGGGAGGTCGAAGGGAATTTTATAAATTATTCCGGGAGGAGCTCCCGAAAAGATTTTTTGAAAAATTTACCGGAGAAATTTTAGAAGTATTTAAATGTATATCAGGAAGAATTTCCGAAGAACAACCTGAATCGGTTTGGGACAAGAATTTCTAAACGAATTGAATTGTCTTTATTTATAGAATCCACGGAAGAATTTCCAATGGAATTCCCAAACAAATTCCGAATGGAATTTTCATATAAATTTTTAGATTTCTACAAACATCTGAAGTAATTATTTCGAGAATTCTGCCAGGCATTTCTCCGGGAAGTCAATCGAAAATTCGGACAGCAGTAAAGCAAAACTCTGTTTTGAATCTGGAATTATTTATTTATTTATTATCAGACTAAGGCCTGTGCAGTGCATAGAACTCTTCTCCATTCAACTCAGTCCATGGCCACACGTCGCCAAAAAGGAGGGTCCGCAAATCGTCCTCCACCTGATCGATCCACCTTGCTCGCTGTGCATCTCACCTTCTTGCTCCCGTCGGATCGTTGTCGAGAACCATTTTCATTTGATTACTTTCTGGCTATGTCCCTGGCCCACCGCAGTCTTTCGATTTTCGTGGTGTGAACGATGGATGGTTCTCACTAGAGGCCTGAATAAAAGAAACGCGGATAGAAAATATGACTCTGCCAACACTGCATTCAATCTTCTTCATCAAAGAACAACACATGAAAAGGAAGAAATGATTTATGTAGATAAAATCTCACAATCCGCTATTTTATGTGTCCACATCACAAAACAATAGAATCCAATAAACAATGGAATTTCATTTCATAATCTATAAATGGCTTGCATATATTATTGCAAACTAATGAAAAATACATTCAATTTTGTTTATTTAAAAATGGCATAAAATCCAATTTGGCCGTTTTCAGTATTTGAGCCAACATTCTGGCTGCTTGACAGGTCTCCTGCTCGATTGGCTGCTGTTTTTTGACGGTTCGATTGGCGGCACATACCTATCCGCGTTTCTCTTATTCAGGCCTCTAGTTCTCACAATAGCTTATGCTCGTGTGCGTGATACTCGGGGTTTATTCGCCTCCTCTACGTACTGTCCGCCATCTGCACCCCACCATAGATGGTATGCAGCACTTTCCTTTTGAAAACTCCAAGTGCGCGTTGGTCCTCCACGAGCATCGTCCAGGACTCGTGTCCGTAGAGAACTACCGGTCTAATAAGCGTTTTGTACATAGTCAGTTTGGAACGGCGGTGAACTTTATTCGATCGGAACGTTTTGCGGAGTCCAAAGTACGTACGATTTCCTGCCATGATGCGTCTCTGAATTTCTCTGCTGGTGTCGTTATCGGCGGTCACCAGTGAGTCAAAGTACACAAATTCTTCAACCACCTCGATTTCGTCACCACCAATACAAACTCGTGGTGGGTGGCTTACGTTATCCTCTCTTGAGCTTCTTCCTATCATGTACTTCGTCTTCGACGTGTTGATAACAAGTCCAATCTGTTTAGCTTCGCTTTTCAGTTTGATGTAGGTAATTCGAAGGACAGGGATTGACACGAGTGGTACGATTTTCACGAAGTTCGTCCAGTTATTTGGCTTTGCCGACGACATTAAATCTGACTTGCCCAAAAAACCAAAAATATCCGGATTTCAGTCAATCATCATACTTCCTTGGATATTCTCGAGAATTCCTTATGAATTTACTTAAGGAGTTGCTTGTAAAATTTCTTCAGTATTGATTCAGGTGATATTTCTTGAATTTATTCAAAAGTTCGTTCGGAAAACCCTCCCCCAGGAATTAATTCAGTTAGTCACCCAAAAATTCTATCAGGTCTACCTTCGAAAATTCCTTCAGGAATTCCATCGTGAATTTATTCTCTCTCTTGAAGGAATTTCTTTAAAAATCCTTCGCAAATAAATCTTAAAATACCTTCAAAAATTCTTTAATGAATTCTTTCGCAAATTCCTTAAATAATTTCTTCAGGAATTCCTTTAGTAATACTCAGAAGTTCTTCCAGGTATTCCATCGGAAATTCCATACCATCGGCTCCCGTAATTCCGCTGAAATTTCTTACAGGAATTTTCTAACAAATTCCTAAAGGAAAAAAAAGAGACCCAGATTTTTGTTTGGAAATACATACATCAAGATATTTCTTCAAAAATTCCTTTAGGAAAACCTTAAAAAATCCTTATGGAATATCCTTGCGACTTGAGAATATCTTCTGAAATGCCTTCCAAGATTTTTTAGAAAATTCCTTCGGAAATTCCTTAACAAATTGATTGAATTTCTTTCGGCGATAGCAGTCTTAATAAGTAAACGTCGGATGTAGGAGCAACAAAGTATTTGCTACTTATTAAGACTGCTATCGTTGAAAGAAATTCAATATTAATAGCAAAACTTCAGTCGTCAATTCCCAGATAATGCTTAACAAATTGTTTTAAGAATTTCTTCGGAAATTCTTTTAGAAATCCCATTGGAAATTGCTTTGAAAATTTGGATTCTTTGGAAATATGTACCTACGGAAATTGCTTCAGGAAAATTTTCCAAAATACCCTTGGGAGAATTCCTATGGATTTTTTTTATGATTTCTTCTAAAAAGGGCTTTAGGAATATCTGCGGAAATTGGTTTAGGACTTCCGTCGAACTTTATTTTAGAAATTGCTTCAGCAAATATTCCAGAAATTTTTTAAATAAATTCTTCCAGTATTCCTATAACTATTATTGGAGTTCTTTCGACATTTCGACTCAGGAATTCTTTCGATTTTTTCTAAAATTCCTTCGGACACTCCTCCGGAAATTTTATTAAGAATTCCTTTTTCATCTGGACATTCCTTTGAAATTTCCTTTTTCCTCTTTCGTACTTTAACAAATTATCGGAAAAAACCTTTCAAAATATTTTTCGGAATATTTCCCTCAGATATTTCATTATTATTATTATTTATTCAGACTAAGGCCGAAGTGGCCTGTGCGGTATATAAAAGTCTTCTCCATTCGGCTCGGTCCATGGCTACACGTCGCCAACCATGCAGTCTACGGAGGGTCCGCAAGTCATCTTCCACCTGATCGATCCACCTTGCCCGCTGCGCACCTCGCCTTCTTGTGCCCGTCGGATCGTTGTCGAGAACCATTTTCACCGGGTTACTGTCCGACATTCTGGCTACGTGCCCGGCCCACCGCAGTCGTCCGATTTTCGCATTGTGAACGATGGATGGTTCTCCCAACAGCAACTCGTGGTTCATTCGCCTCCTCCACGTACCGTCCGCCATCTGCACCCCACCATAGATGGTACGCAGCACTTTCCTTTCGAAAACTCCAAGTGCGCGTTGGTCCTCCACGAGCATCGTCCAGGTCTCGTGTCCGTAGAGGGCTACCGGTCTAATGAGCGTTTTGTAGATTGTCAGTTTGGTACGGCGGCGAACTCTATTCGATCGGAGCGTCTTGCGCACAATCCCAAGTCCTGGTGTTAGGTGGGACGCTAAACAGCCCTGACACGATGGCCCTCCGACGAAACAGGAGGTTTGCGCAGGCCCAATAAGCCGCCTTTAAAAACAACTATTACGAACGACATAGAAGATAATACGACTCGATACAATCGGCAACGACCTAGGCGACGAATAAAGGATCACGATTGGAAGCTTGGAACATGGAACTGCAAGTCGCTAGGCTTCGCAGGTTGCGACAGGATAATCTACGATGAATTACATCCCGCAACTTCGACGTCGTAGCGCTGCAGGAAATCTGCTGGACAGGACAGAAAGTGTGGAAAAGCGGGCATCGAGCGGCTACCTTCTACCAAAGCTGTGGCACCACCAACGAGCTGGGAACCGGCTTCATAGTGCTGGGTAAGATGCGCCAACGCGTGATTGGGTGGCAGCCAATCAACGCAAGGATGTGCAAGCTGAGGATAAAAGGCCGTTTCTTCAACTATAGCATCATCAACGTGCACTGCCCACACGATGGGAGATCCAACGACGAGAAAGAAGCGTTCTATGCGCAGCTGGAGCAGACATACGACACCTTCCATCCACTCCTGCGGCAGAACCTCATCCTCCCAAACCTTGGTAATCACCCAGTGCAGCGCTCTAGCTAGTGCCTCACCACCGTGTTTAAACAGCTCTCCTGGTAGTTGGTCAACTCCAGGGGCTTTGTTGTTTTTCAGCCGGCGGATCTCCTCCTGGATTTCCTGGAGATTCGGAGTCGAAAGTCGCATGTCCTGCGCGCGTGCTCCTAGGTTCATTACCATACCGCCACCGTTGTCTGCCATATCGCCATTCAGGTGCTCTTCGTAGTGCTGCTGCCACCTTTGGATCATTCGCACTGCGGTAAGTGCGTACGTTCGTGATGTCGGAGAAGAATTTGCCGTCGATTAGAACGTGGTCGATTTGGTTTTCCGTTACTTGATTAGGTGATTTCCATGGCCTTGAAGATATTCTTGCGGGAGAAGAAAGTGCTTCGGACTACCATTCAGCGGGAGGCTGCGAAGTTTATGCATCGTTGGCCGTTGTCATTCGATACGGTGTGCAGACTATCCGGTCCGATAACCGGTCTATACATTTCCTCCCTTCCTACCTGTGCGTTCATGTCACCGATGACGATTTTGACGTCCCGCAGTGGGCATCCATCGTATGTCTGCTCCAGCTGTGCATAGAACGCTTCTTTCTCGTCGTCGGGTCTCCCCTAGCAGCACAATTCACATTGATTTGGTTGAAATAACTCATATATGACCAAATTTAGTCGTATATGAGTATAATAGACAGATTTACAACATGTGTGTTGCTCGGGTCCCTTCGTGTGGGCAGTGCACGTTGATGATGCTATAGTTGAAGAAACGGCCTTTAATCCTCAGCTTGCACATCCTTGCGTTGATTGGCTGCCACCCAATCACGCGTTGGCGCATCTTACCCAGCACTATGAAGCCGGTTCCCAGCTCGTTGGTGGTTGCACAGCTTTGGTAGAAGGTAGCCGCTCGATGCCCGCTTTTCCACATTTTCTGTCCTGTCCAGCAAATCTCCTGCAGCGCCACGTCGAAGTTGCGGGGATGTAATTCATCGTAGATCATCCTGTCGCAACCTGCGAAGCCTAGCGACTTGCAATTCCATGTTCCAAGCTTCCAATCGTGATCCTGTATTCGTCGCCTAGGTCTTTGCCGATTATATCGAGTCGCATTATCTCTTATATTGTTCGTGATGATTGGTTTTCCAGGCGGCTTATTGGGCCTGCGCAAACCTCCTGTCTCGTCGGAGGGCCGTCGTGTCAGGGCTGTTTAGCGTCCCACCTAACACCAGGACTTGGGCTTGTGCGCTTTGAGCGGCACACGGTCGCTTTGGTGAGGCCTACTTGCGGATACATGCAGCTTTTTATAGAGGTTTAACAGGGCCCACTGTCGAACCCCACCACATCCTAGGCAAGCCTCACAACTCGCAGATGGCCTGGGGAGGGATCGTCAAGCCCTTGGACATAGTCCCTGCTGCCCACTCAGATATTTCATACGTTTTACTAAAATAATTTCCAAAGGATTTCCTGGAGGAAGTTTCTAAGGTTTTTCCGAAAAAAAAATTCATATGAATTTAAAAGGAATTCTCAAAGATTTTTTAAAGGAAGTCCAAAAAAAATTCTAAAAATTCCGTAAAGGAATTTCCGAAGAATTTTCTCAAATTTTCTTAGAATTTCTTCTTTGAATTTCCAAAATAATGTCTTAGGGAATCTCTAAAGAAATCAAGGGCGTAGCCAGAGGGGAACGTAGGGGGGGATGCCATAAAAATATTTAGAAACCCCTCAAGACGAGGAAATTCCTTGAAGATTTCTTGTCTTATACTTCTATACATTTCTTCGTCAATTCATCTAGAAAAATCTCCTGCATTTCCATCGGGAAAGCATTCGAAAGTTTCTTAAAGAATACAAACGGAATTTCCTCCAATAATTCCTCCAGAAGTTTCTTCAGAAATTTATGACGGAAATCCTCCGATTTCTCTCCATAATTTCACTTGTAAATCTAAAAGAAATTTTTTTGGAAATTCTTCTAGGAACTTCTCCGGGAATTCAGCTTTCAATTCCTCCGGGATAACTTCCAGGAATTTTCCCGGGAATACCTCCATAAATTATAAAGCGAAATCCTTTAGTATTTCATTCTGAAATTCTTTTGGCAATTACTTCAGAATATCCTTCAGGAATTCCTCTAGAAATTTCTTTAGGAATTTCTGCAGGAATTCGTCCAAGTATTTATCCGGAAATTCTTCCAGGTATTTTTCCGGGTATTCCTTTCGAACTTCACTCGGAATTTACTCCAGAATTTCATTAGGCAATTAATTTGAGAGTTCCTCCAGGATATCTTCCAAGAGCTATTTCAGGAATTTCTTCAGAACCAACCCCCAAGAATTCATCTGGTAATTTCTTCAGCAAATCATCTGGGAATACTTTCAGGATTTCATCTGGGAAATTCTCCATTAATTCCTCCTGGTATTTTTCCTGGAATTTCTTCAGATATTTCTCCGGAAATTCCTGCAGGAACTTCTCCAATAATTATTTCAGGACTTCCTTGTGGGAATTCCTCCGAAAGTGCTTGTGGGAGTTCCTCCGGGAGCTCCTCCAGGAGTTTTTCCAATAATTCCCTCGGGAATCCCCCCAGGAACTTCACAGGGTATTCCTACAGGATATTCGGCAGGAATTTCACGGAATATGGGATTTCAGAAGTTCTTCTAAAAATTCCTCCATATGTTCCTCCGAGAATTTTTTTGAGTGTTCCTCCGGGAAGTCCTCTAAAATTCTTCCAGGAGTTCCTCCTGGAATTCTTACGGAAGTTTATTTGGGAGTTCATCCGGGAGTTCTTACGAGAGTTCCCCCGGAAATTCTTCCTATAGTTCTTCAAGAAATTCTTCCAGAAGTTCTACCGGCAGTTCCTCCGAGAATTCCTCTGAGAATTTCTCCGGGAATTCCCTCGAAAATTCCTCCGGGACTTCCTCCGGAAATTACTCTGGAAGTTCCTCCGGGAGTTTCTCCTGAGAGGAACACCCGGAGGAAGTGCCGGTGAAACTCCCGGAAGAATTCTCGTAGAACCTGCCGGTGGATCTCCCGGTGGAATTCTCGAAGGAGCTCCCGGAGGAATTTGTGAAGAAACTCCCGGGAGAATTTTCAGAGGAACTGCCAGTGAATTCTCGAAGAAAAATCTCGTCTAGCTGAAACCTTTGTAGGGGTATGTAGCTGGATTATCACAATCATCATCAGAGGACCTCCCGGAGAATTCCTTGAGAAGCTCCCAGAGAAGTTCTCGGAGGGGCTTCTGGAGGAATTTCTATATAAATTCCTGAAGTAACCTAAATGAATTCCAGAAAGAAAGCCTAAATGAATTCCCGGAGGGAATTCTCTGTAGGAACTGCCAATAGAACTACCAGAATAATTCTCGGAGGAAATCCTTGAAGAATTCTTGGAGGAATTCCGGTGGAACTCCTGGAAGAATTCCCGGAGTAATTTCCGGAGAAAATCCTGGAGGATCTCCCAGTGGAAATATTGAAGTTTCCACCGGAATTCTTTCAAGATCTCTTCGGTGAAATTGTATGATGTATGGTTTTGGTTTTCTAAAACTTATGGAAGAATGCAGGATTTTTATAATAATTTTATAGCTGATTTTATATTCTTTCTGTATACTAAGTTCGTTAATAATTTTCACACTTTATTTAAAAATATCTGTTCAATAAATCATGCATTTTTAAGTCCATTATTGTTTTAATCATTATAATTGTTTAATAAACGCACGACGCGAAAGTTCCATTGTGGGCGTGAATACGTCACGTTCATTGCCGTTGCGTTTTAGTACGAAAAGCTGACTTCAATGCCCAGCGCAACGTGACGTGCAACGCGCTATTGCGATCCAGCCTTTACTGTTTGATGTGGAATTGGTTTCAAAGTTTTTGGAACTTAGTAGGAAATAGTGCCGAGCACTAACATTCATGTGTTTTTGTAAAACTACTAAAAAAATAGCAATTTAGAAGGCCTAAAAAAATACCATTTCAAATTTTGGAAATTTCTACAAAATTGTTATCATACGAATTATGCACAAGAACTGTGAATTCAAGCTCTCGTAACTGCATTTCACCGTTGAATAAATCAACGGGCGGCTCATTCAGCTTTATGGAACTACTGGCCGATAATGGTCAGTTGTTTACTTGAGCTGATGGCTATCCATTGTCGTAATCGAAATAAACGAATTCTGTAACGCGATCGACAATGAATGATACACAAATCATTAATCAAACGTCGCCCCCGAGAAAATAACTGCAGTTTTGCTGCGCAATTTTATCCACACCATTCATTGCGGTTTTTGGGTGGCTCCGAAAATGTTCTGCGGAAATATCAACAGAAAAAGAAAAACACCCATGGCTCAAAACATCATATATTTTTCCATCGCTTCAATGGTGACCAGAGCATCACGTTCGCTGTTGCTGCGTTCGTTGTCGCTCTGTGAATGCGCCATAAATTAATGAACATAATGGATGTCAAATTCATCAACACACAAATTTAATAATTCCGATAAATTATGACCCATCGACGTGGTTCTTGCGCGCGCGGAACTTCATTGGCATCGAAATGGCCGTCTCCTGCCGGGCCTGGATCAGGATCACAGTCATCCTCTGGTGGGGGTGTTTTTGTTTGTCGATGGTCTTCTAGGTCAGAGGTTTTCAACCTGGGCTGGGCTACAGGACCTTCGAGAAATTCAACGGCACAAAGATCCTTTTACAATTAGCATTTTATTGATTGACTGGTTGATTGATTGGATTAACTGATACAGTTGGTCAAGGCGACGATGAATCGGGTGATGTGTATAGTTCGAGTTTCGGGGACGTTCTCGAACCCCTACGAAACGTGCAGAGAGCAGGCCTGGTAGCGGGTCACTTTTTAGTGACTTGGTCACTTTTTTCGGGCAAGTCACTAAAAAGTCCTTTTTTTCGACCTCAAGTCACTAAAGTCACTTTTTCTCGCAAAAAGTCACTATTTTCAACTATTTTGAAACTATTGACTAATGCTTTGCTTTGATCATGGCGGAAATAAAACTACGGATCTTAAAAAAATGATAAATGATCGCGCTGAAACTTCCCCAGCCGTTTAACTCGCTGCTTTTACTGGCATTTCACCAGTAGCTAATTGAAGGTGTTTCACGTCACAATTTATAAATTGGTATACTGTCATGCAACCAGGAGACCTGCTAATTCCGATTTTGTTTTGAAGCTCAAACTTTATACAGTAGGAGAAGGTGGGAAGATTTGATTCCTTGGGAGACTTGACCCCTTGGGAGACTTGACCCCTTGGGAGACTTAATTCTCCGCTATTTTACCGAGAACTATAGCAGTATTGTTAGAGCTTACTTTTATTATAGATCCTCTAGACAAATTATCGTTATGTGGCGAATTATTTTTTGATTAAGAACCTTATTTACTCTATTATTTACTGTGTTTGTCCCTCCTAAAGATGTTTTTTAGTGACTAGCAAAATTTGAACAACTTCCCCTAATATTGACAAAATGCTATCATTTTTTCACAGCACAAGCCGTCAATATGCTGAATGATCTTCACTGATAAAAATGCCAACATTCCACCACAATTTCAGGATAATTGGATTTTGAGTTGTTGCCACAATATGAGGAGACTTGAGAAGACTTGAGAAGTTTGGCGAACAAATTCAAGAAAATATAAATTTGTTCTCAAGCGTGGCATATTTGCATGCGCTATCGAATTCCATAGCAAAAATCGTTCATGAATACGTACAGCAAGTTGGGAAATCTGCGTATTTTGGAAGAAAAATATTTAAATAGTTCAGAGAGCATAGTCCTGCAGTATAAGCAGGAGGATGAGAGTTCAATCCCAGGCTCGTTGTACTGGATCTTCATAATTTTTGTTTTTCCGTTTTCTACCCAAACGGTTCGTACTGTTGTTTTTTTTTTTGCACTGAAAATTCCAATAACTTCCGTGGCAACTTTTAATAAATCGTGCATCTATCTTGAATAGGTATTCAGCTAATCCAGTGAACTTAATTTTCACTGATTCTCACGTGAAGGGAATGCTCCTTCACGCAGATTTTTGCTTAGAAATCATTTTTCAGAAAAGAAAACAGGTCTTATGAGTGATAACCCTGTTTCGCTCGCTAGCGTATACGATTTTCATTTCTCTTCTGAGCTAGTTCTAAGGCAAAAGAGTGGTGAGTGAAAGATAATTCTCATTCGACCCAAAAACGCTTAATTTCGTCTCATCGAACTTGCAACTGAAACTGAAAGTCACTATTTGGTCACTTTTTCTGCAACTGAAAGTCACTATTTGGTCCCTTTTTTCGTCAGTTTTGGTCACTAAAGTCACTTTTTTGAGCTGCATCAGTCGCTACCAGCCCTGAGAGAGCTACGGCAAGGTGATGGTCTTTCGTGCCTGCTCTTCAACATCGCATTGGATGGGAATGGTACGACTTTCATGAAATAAGCTTTTACCGATGCCATTAATTTATATCACGGTACGGAACTTTGGGAAGATAGAGCAGATCGGACTAGCCCTCAGACGGCGAAGATGAAGTACAATACGTCAATACAATACGTCGGAGGAAGTAGCTCAATAGAGGACAACCCCACCCACCACGAATTTGTGTCGGTGGTGACGAAATCAAGGTGGTTGAAGAATTCGTTTACTTGAGCTCACTGATAATCTCCAAAAATGGTGGCAGCAAGGAATTTCGGAGACGCTTTGTAGCAAGAAATTGCTCGTATTCTATTCTCCGCAAAATACTCTACATAGCCGCCGTATCAAACTGACTATCTACAAAGCGCTCAAACAACAAACCATTGAGAATCACTGTTTACGCTGATGCTGCGAAGGATGGCGCAATTTTTAATTCAGGCCCGACTAAAAGTCGTGTGTGCTGTGCATTCTCTCTGGTGCAATCGGATGGACGGATAAATCTCGGTGTGTGGATAAATAAAATTATTATGAATCGGCAGTGGCATTCGGAAAGGGAACCATGAATGATGCATACTTTGGCTTGGCGGACATTCTTGCTTGGTGGTGGATTTTTTTTTTCGTTCATTTTGACGCGCAGAATGTCCACGTGTTTGGTAGTCCATGGTTGTTTTTTTGGAAATGGATCGTGACATTTTTTTTTTTTTTTCAGAAGCGCGTTTCAATGGAAATTCCTTATGCCATTCATATTGGAACAACGCGACGTGTTTAAAATCCGCGTTGGAAAATGTGTTTCTGTCGAATTGTGTTTATTGGAAATAATGATAATGCTGCAGGAAAGAGCGCTTAACTTTTGCGGTTCAAATATATACTTATTGCGATATTCATTTGCTCCATCAGTTTCCACAATTTTCAACTCATCTTCATTTCTTTTAATTCTGATAACATCTAGCGCCCTTGTGTGTAACTATGTATATATATTCAACAAGGATCAAGAATGGATCAAACCAAATGGAGACTTACTTAAATTCATCTATTAAAAAACCCAGCCAGCAGCCAGGGTCTTCAGATAGCCTCACGTGAGAAGACGTTGGATTACCAATCCGAAGATAACGAGTTCAATTCATGGTCCGGTCTAGGATATTTTCTGGTGCGCAATATTCTTGACAGGCTGGATGTAGTGTATCCATTGTGCTTGCCACAAAAGATACATATTCATGCAATGGGGGGCACAGAAAATCTTCCAATTAATAACTGTAAAAATGCTGATAGAATACTAAGCTGAAAAGCAGGACAATATAGTTGAAAAAAGAGCAATTGAAGAAGAAAATTACCAAGCGTAAGCCAATGAACCGATCCAACATGAGATATTGCTCGTTAACTTTACATGAAAAATCACGAAACCAATAAATTTCACCAACGCCACTAATTTTTTCTGATGCATGTATAATGTAGCGGTGTATCGTAAAGCAAACTCGAGGAGGAATGAAGCTTTCCTGTGCTACATGGAGTATGTCACCACCATGTACCAGGCTAACGATGCCGCCATATTTTAGTTCAATCAGTGGCTGACCACCACTGTAGGATGATAGTGGAAAAGATGAAGAATGCTTCGTATGATATTGTAAATCTGTTTGAAACTCACATGTTACTAACAATTGGGTCCTAAAATGAAGAATCGATATTCGATTTTCTTTCAGGGAACGATGAAGTTAATCATCCTGAACGCATTAGTTTTTCTTCCGACTCAAAAATCGAAAAGAACATTGTTAAATTTGAAATTAAAAATTGGTACACTTTTTCGATCTTGTTTGACGTACGGAATAGGGTATCCAATCATGGTTCGAACCAAATGGCAGGCATCAGATGAGCTATCATAACGAAGTTCATTTATTTCATTATAGAGACTTGCTAGTACTGCGAATTCTAGTTTATATGAAACTTAATTCATTATTTTTCTTCAAACATCATGGGTTCACATATTTATGCTTAGTTTCATTTAAAAAAACTTATTGTGTCGCCAGCACTAAATTGTATTCCGACTTCCGACATCATGAACGTCAGAATTTGCTATACCAACACATTGTCGGAAGAACGTTCGGAAGTGTGGAAATCGACTTCCGAACTTCAATTTGGTGCCAGCGACGTTGTCAGCGACAAACCATGCTCGATTTTGTGACAGATAACACCGTGCAGGGCTGCATATTTATTTTATTTTTCCGTGTGAATCTCGTCGGGAGTTGGTCTTGCTGCCAGTTTATCAGCATCATACAAACAGTTTTGGTCTAAATGCACAATAATAATTACTTAACTGTGAGGGTGAGATATATCCAGCTTTTTACGCTAGCCATAAATAAACTGTGTTATTCATTTTATGACGTTTGCTGTGTACAGAATATACAGTGATGTTTTTGCAGCCATCGTTGTCATGGCTATCAACTAAGTTGTTTGGTTTTCATATTTTCAACTGTTTTGAAATCTAGTTTCTACAGGATCAATTCGTTTGATCTTATATTCATTTTTTAAGCTTTTAATCACTACTTTTATTTTCTAGGTATAGAAGAATTCAAGGCTTTTTGATAATTTGATAGAATCAAGACAATAATATTGTAACGAAGTCCACTTGAACCCTTTGTACTTTGAATAAAATATCGTTAATGATCCCTTTAGTACTTTTTATTATATTTTATGAAACACACATGAAGTTTCTAGCTAGTTCTAACAGTATTCGATTAGGTAATCAATTACAAAAATGTTGTTACTAACTTTTTCACATATCCCAATCAGCCACATACTTCTCCATTTAATGTTAGTTCTCCCATCTACCTAAGTTTCTCAAATTTCAAGTCTTTTTCGAGACGATGCTCCAACAAATCATGTATTTATGCTCCGTTATAGACATTAGGTACATTTCCGTTGAATGGCAGGTGGTATTTAGGCGTGAATAAAGCGCAATTTCCCCTCTCGTTTCTCTAATGGTAATTCGCAGAACCGTTGTCTGATATCCGGAAAGATCGCGGATATCCAGCGCTGGGAACAGTTAACAAGCCCAGGGAGCGTCGCCACTGGCAATCATCACTGGCAATCGGGTCACAACCCGGATCTAATCTAATATAATCCAACTAGATCCGGATCTACACTATCGGAACCGCATGAAATGGTTATCTTAATCAATTTCAATTCAATCAAGTTCAATTTAATTATCCTGCTCGAGTTAAATTAAGTTACCCGGATAAAAATTTACAGTAACTTGTATGACATAACCTATTGAAATACAATAGATTGTGTGGCAAACAATACAAACTATTGTATGCTTATTGTAAAATGTTCACGGTTGAAAAAGATCTTTATTGTACGTACATTAAAATAACAATATATTTAAATGTTTCCGATATATTCTATTATATTTTTATTGTTCGCTTATGTTTAGTATTGCTCATTCAAAAACTAAACAAATTTTAAAAGTATTCGGTTTGAATGATCTGGAAATCCGTCTAATGTTATTGAATTAATATAATTGTGGAATATTTCATGGATTTATTATATTGATGAAATAACAATTGAAAACAATAAAATTACAATAGCTTTGTTTGTTAAATAAATAAAAATGTTATACTGATTCTCAAGTATATATTTTCATATTGCAGGTCTTGTTGCAGGTCTAGAAATGTTATGCAATACAAATTTGATTTCAAAAAAATGAAAGGGAACAAAAACTTTTGCTTATCTTTTTACTCCGAGAATGGCTGGATTCAGTTGAGCGTGTACAGTTTTGTTTATAATTACACTGAACCAATTCATCCTCCTCATACCAACTGTTTACTGATTCGCTCCAGCCCCTTAACGAATGTCATCCACATTACGGATGATTCGCATACGATTGGATTTGTTGTCACATGATGAACACCCGTCGGATTATCATCTGATCACAAGATAATGTTCATTTCAGAACCGAATGCAAAATGAACAGTATCAATAGGATTGTCATCCGAATGCTAGAAAATGTTCATTTCAAAAGCGAATGCAAAATCAATAATATTTTGACGATTTTTAGTATGGAAATAGAAGTATATTCAGAATAAAACTGAAGGAATGCAAGATGAATACTGAAAAACAAATAAAACGCATAGGGAATAGTTTTCACTCCAGTATGGATATAGCAAAAATAATATGGAGTAAAGCCCCAAACGCAATGATACAGAACGGCGACGGAAGCGGTAGGACTTGACAGCAAAATGGGCTGTCTGTCGAATCTTGCCGTTTCCGTCGCAGTTCCGCTACATTGCGTAGGGGCTTAACGCAACAAATTTGAACTGCTAGTAACTATATATCGCTAGTCAAGTTGAAAACCGAAATGGGGGACTAGCGAAGTTGGATTTTTCTCGCAATCCGTACGTTAAACCTAACTTCCCTAGTAGTGCGCTAGTCTAATCAGGCCCTTATTAGACTAGCGCGCCACTAGCGAAGTTAGGTTTAACGTACGGATTGCGAGAAAAATCCAACTTCGCTAGTCCTGTATTCCGGTTTTCAACTCAATCAAGTATATAACTATATATAACAGTTATATTTTAGACCACCGATAAAGTTTTGAATAGGTTAGTTACTATCGCACGCACATGATTTGGGCTATACAACACATTAGTATTCTCTGTGCAGTTCAAATTTGAATTTTAGAACCTTTTGATCCCCCCACCCCTTCCAACCAATTAGTTTTATCAATGCGCATCTAGTTGCGATTAATGTGCACCAGTTGCACAATGATGCGACGTACGGAATTCGATTTTCAACTGGAATTATGTGTAGAACAAATTAATGGGAATAATAATTCGATTAGGGAAAATATCTATTTGAATAGCACCCTCATTTTTGTCTAACGCGTTCCACCTGAATGGTTTGGTTTTTAATACTCGGGTATTATCTGTAGTAGGATAAAAAATCCTGGATGGGAATAAAGGTTGCTGCCCAAGTAGACATTTTCTCTACTTTTCTAACTTTTTTATGGATCGTTTATTCAAAATCGTTATAAACAAATAACTTCCTCCTTAACATTAAAACATCATTAACATTTTCAAGGGCTACCGGAGGTCCATCAACTATAGTAATATTTAACAAATAGTGCTCGTTATATTTATCCCCTACACAGTAAGCTTGATAATGCTCACTGAAGCTCCTAATTTTCCATCGAGAAACTATAAAAAAAATCTTCTTTATATTTAATGATTTCTACGATTTGATAAACTTCGATATTTGAACCAAGAGAAACGGTGAGAAAGTTTCCTGTCCTATACATTTTGTTTCTATAACTGAAGCTCTGGCTAAACAACACTTCAACTTGATCATTCAACAAATTTTTGTTTACTAAAGTTTTATAATATTCTTTAGTGTCCAATCTACTCAAATTAAAATGACCTTTGCAATTCAATTTAAAAAATACTTCATTTGTGATGTCATACGAAAACATGAGAGATGCTTTCAAACACATAGTGAAACATACATTTTTCCTAGAGGAAGTGCTATTGAAATATTGTTTAAAATCTCTATGCCTAGCCTCGTGTCTGAAACAAGACATTTTCCTAAGAGGTCCGCTGTTTTCTATTATTCTTGCATAATGTAATAGGAAATGGTGTTTTGGCTTCAAATGTTTTTCAAATAATGATAAATATAAAGTATGATGCTCAGTAACTAATTGCTTTAGCAAATCTATGTCTTGGTATGAATATGATGGAAGATTGATTATGTCGAGTAGTTTGATCAATATAGTGGCGAACTTCCATACTGGATCATCCAAAGGGACAAAAGGTCCGACTATGAAGCAGAAAAAGTTTGAAAATACATACTGCCATTTCGCTCGCTGTCATACGCAGTACGACCGATCTTTCCTTACTTGTTTTCAAGAATGTCCCTTCTATATCCGGCATACGGCTCAGACCTTGCTCCAACTTATAGTTATTTAACATTTTTCTTCTGTTATTGACATCATCTAGTGTACAGAATCGTTTTTTATATATGCAATAGTTCAGCACTTCTGTGAAGCCAAATGAACAAACACCAGAACTATATAGATCATGCATTATATCTGCATAGTAGTTTTTGATAGTATGAAATGAATCTAACGAGTTGAACAAAGATTTTCCTGTCAATCCCGACTCGGATTGTTTTAGCTGAACATCTCTTTCATAATCTTTAACATTCCGAAGACTGTCTTCGTACTCAACTGTATCTGAACGCAGGGCATCTTTTGTTCTGGTACAAAATCTGCAATACAAATTTGCAGCGAATGACCCGGAGAATTTTAACATTTGATGAATTCCTAAATTGTCCCCTTGTACTAACATAAGCGAAAAATACACATGATACTCTTGCGTCTTTGTATGTATTACGATACCATTAGATTCTATGTCCTGGAAGCTAGTTACAACATGTTGTATTAACTTGTCAATTCCGTGTTCAGATATATCTACTTTCTTGATTGCCCCGGCGATAAAGATATTAGATAATTTGGCAGTATATTGATTTGGCAGGGTTGGAAAACTATAGTACAATGCACAAATGGAATGTCGTTTATTGTGGGCGCTTAACGGGTCATTGATCTCAAATTCGTCGCTATATAAAAAAACAGGCATAACTATTTTCCCTGCATATTTTTCCTCGACAGACCGATAAAGTGCACCATTTACAAAATTTTGTAGGTTTGAATTTTGTTTTAGATTTTCCATGTTCTTTAAAGTGTCGCTTAAAATGTTATCAACTTCGAAAAATTTCCTAATTTGAAATTTCAGATTGGTCATGACTAGATGTGTTTTTTTTTCGGAGACTTCTTTGCATAGTTCTACTTTATCGATATTGACAACGTATACATCAGGGCTCTTGTATAAATCAGCTTCCTCGAGATACTTCAGCAGTTTATACTCTGTATCAACGAACTCGAATATATTCGATACTTTTTTAACGTATGTATCGAAAGTATACTGTTCTTGCCCATCTTGTGATGCAGGAGCTGATGACGCAATCAAATCGCCGAGATTAGAATACACTGAGCGAATGCCACCGAGAATATCGGTAACATCTTTGCGGTTGAAATTTCGCTTCCTATGAAGATCAATAACGAAGTTTATGGCAAGATGATCCAAATCACTCAAGGAACTCTGCAGTTTGTCTGCATTTGATGTTGAGGGGCATGCTGTTTCATCTGCGCTCTTGTCCTAAAAGTAAATAAATGAACTATTAGTAATTCTTGGCCTACTTCTCAACTTGTTCCATTAGCATTTATACAGTTATTAATTGAAAGCTTTTCTATGCCCGCCAATTGCACGATTATGTTGTCGGGGTTCTACGAAACCGCACCAAGCGGCCTTTCGATTGACATTGTGATATGTTGTTCGTAAAAGGAAAACGGAAATTCAATCAGATCAATTAATTCGTAAGTTTGTTGAAGGATATCCACAGTTATGTGGTTGAGGGATATTCGACAGGTTTTGTGATCAATGTAATTTGCTCCAAAAATTTGGGCAATAAAATGAGTAATATCTTTATTTGTACTTGGTGCGATTTAGCAGAACCAGGTTCATGTATCTTGCGGCAAGTACAATTGGGCAATGTTTCCTACCCAAAATCATCAGGTCGAACCGAGAAGCGAGCTCGCCATCTTTGGGTTGGCAATTATTCCTACGCTTTTGCTCGCAAAGGCTAACTGGAGGCCTCATTGAAAAATACTGTTAAATTAAAATATATGAAAATATTACCTTTTCAAGATCTAACACAGATCCAACTTCGTGCTCGTCACTCTTCAGCATTTTCGAAGAACTTGGACAGTCGTTCATCTGTTGGATTCCATCGTTCGAGTGGCATTCAAGATGTCGTCGTAATTTGTAGAATGAAGACAGTGATTGAGGGCAATTTCGATAAGTACATTTATATTCACGGGTATCCTTCAAGTTGTGGCCTTTGAGATGTGCAACATATTCATCGATAGTATTGAAATCTTGTTGACAGTTGTGTTGAAAACATCTGATCATCATTGACAGATTTTCTTAATATTTTCGACGTCTTTGTACTGCGCTGGACTTCGAATGTCGTACAAGATTTCCTGTATACTATACCACACTAGCTTTGTGATTTTAGAGAATGGTATCTGAAATATGTTGCACATTTTAATCACTATGTCTACTGCACGAGCCAAACTGTTAACGTGATACTCAACTTGATAATAAACCACGTGAAAATTATTGCTAAACGATTGGAAGTCACGCCCAATAATGACAATTTTTGGATAAGGCGGAATTTTATGATCGTGGTATGCTTCAAACAAGTCTTGAATAACTACTCTTGCTTCATCGATATTGGGAGCAAACAGCAATATGTCTTGTTGTGCCGTCAAAATAGCTGGTTTGAAGGTTTTTGTCGTTTTGCATGGTTGTACACAACAATTTAGTAAAACCATGAAACAGCAGATTTGTGTATCTGAAAAATAAAACAATATTTCAATTAACATGATCTAAATTCCTGGATTTCATCACATCACTCTACCTTCAGAAGTATCAGCGCGAATCATATGTTCCAGCACGGAAAGTGAATATTGATCCTTCACCTTTAGTACAAAGATTGGTCTTAATTTTGAAATTATTTTAGGCCATCCACGTATGCCCTCCTGAAATCCCATAGAACGAAAATCCTCGTCGATCTGAAAAAAAAAATATATAATAAACAAAAATCATGAGAATAAAGGAAAAATATTTAGAACACTAGGCACAGACACAACATGCGATAACATTACATTGTATACTTGTGTATCGAAGATTTCGGATAATCGGCCAAGCATTCACATGTCAGATTGGTTTTTGCAATCAACTAGCAACACAGAGAACAGACGTTTGTTTTGTTGTGTAGACGATATTTATTTACTAAATAACTGTTGTGTGAAACTATGTTATGTTGTACTGGTCGTTTTAAGGAATGTCATTATATTCCTGCCATAATCAAGATTAACCCTGCAGTCAAATATTCGAATATTTGGGTGCACACAGTGTTGAAAATATGCAATTGATCAAATATTTGCATAGTTTATTCGGTTTATTCAGAGATTGCATCAACATCGTCAGGACTATAGATAATTATTTTATACTATTAATAATACTATTAATACTATTAATAATAATTTTAAAAGAGGTTATAAACTACAGAGGAAGATTGTCGCTTTGGTTCCCTTCGTTCTGCGTTCCGAAACATGTTGGGTACAAAACTGTCAAATCGTATAAAATTTCTTTTTCATCGTCCCTAATCCGCCAAAAAAAAATGTTTCGGACTGCGACAACAACGACAGTCTTTCTCTGTAGTTTATAACCTCTTTTGGCTAGACTTCAGGCCAATATGTAAATTATTTATTCTCATAGCGTTCATTTGATAGGCTCAGGCGTGTAATAACACTTTATGGAGCCGCATTTTAGGACAATGATATTTACAATAGATATCCTCTTATTATTAACAGTTAGTGAATATAGTAACTAATGAACTAATAGATTAAGTATGACTAGGCAAATTGATTTGTTACTATTTTTGTCATTTATTCAGAAACCACGCATGATATCAGTAAAAAACACTAGGCAAATAAGGACGGAATCACCTTTTTTGCGAATATTATTGACTTAGAAGCTTGTTATTCATAATGGAACAAATCAATAATAATTCAAAAATAATATCTGATACAGCTCATAATCTGAATACCGAATAAGATTTTAATACTTTCATGTTTGTTCTCTGTGTTGTTAGTATTTTTGTGACGAGATGTTGTCTCATGTATTATATCTATTTCAGTGTGTGCCAAAATCCTACAACATAGTTTTCAAAATTTACCAATTGAAATCCATAGTTAGTGGCATAATGACGATATTTCTTAAAAATATCATTTCCTCTGAGCTGCTTAATGTCAGTGAATCGTCTTTTCGAGGTTTTAATCCACTTTTGAAGCACTAAATCCCACGGCGCGTCATTAAGATCAAGCCATTTAATTGCTTCTGATACCGAGGCATCGTCTTCAGATTTTCCATCATTCTGATCAAGCTTTTCCTGATGAATCTGTTCACGTTTCTGGCGTTCTCTTGATGCGGTTCTCAGCCGTTTATACGCTTGATGGATTGCTCCACCGGGATTTCTTCGCTCTGGTGGTGCTGCTGGTATGTAATAATAGACCTGAAAATTTGAAGTATGATCTATCATAGTTTTAATCATATGTCCACCAAATTTTCGGCTAATAGTATTGAAATCTTGTTGTCAGTTGTTATTGCTTTGGAGTGCTTATTATCAATTCAGTGCAAATCCGAATTATAGCCGCTAACAAAGTTGGATTTTTCTCACAATTCGTACGTTAAACCTAACTTCGGAAGTGGTGCGCTGTTTTCATTTGGCGATGTGCTATACAGCGCACTACTTCCGAAATAAGGTTTAACGTATGGATTGTGAGAAAAATCCAATTTCAATAGCGGCTATAATTCGATTTTCTACTGAATTTATAATAGTCATCAGTGAACTGGAGCTCTGGATAAACTGAAACCGTTTGGCCTCATCGAAACGCAGTATGTGGCTTCCCAACAAACATTCACTAGTTTAACTAACATCAGTGTGATGAATCAGTTCAGCACTGTGTTGAATTATGTCTGTACTATTTCTTATCGCAACTTCTGTTCAGGCTTTGTTCACACAATTTTGGAGAAGTTATACAGCTACAACATCTCATTTTGAAAAACAACTTTATTACTTGATTCGTTAAACCTTTAATAAGCATTTTACTTAGCCTTAATCCGGCTACATGTAAATTCTTCGAAAATAATAACGCATTGAGAGTAACATGATCAAGATCTCCATTAAACGTATTGCAATTGCTATTTTCATATAATCATTTTAAAATTTTCCTTAATCGGTGTGGTAAACAAAACTTAAAAGCCAGCCGAATCAAGAAAACTAAACAAGGTGCGACTGTTCGCGTCGAGATCCGTCACAAGAAGAACGATATACTCTTTCTCCCATTCTCTTCTTTGTTTTCGTCAGAACTCTCGTTGAAACGAACAAGCAGTCACACTCGATCAAAGTGTTTGATCGACTGCACTCGTAACAAAATGCAATCAGAAAACAAGATTATATCGCAAATAAAAGAATAATAATCATTTTGCGTTTTATTCAAACTAATTGTATTTTAATTATATTAATCTCAATTATGTCCACCACATTCGCTTCCTCCTGTACTCTCAAATAAGGCATGGAGTATAAATTGTCATTTATAACAAATAAGAGACAATCCAATTCTATTGAAAAACAATGTAAAATCCAAATCCAATCAGAATCAAAACTAAATCGAATCCAAACTCACACCAAATCCAATCAAAATATGATTCCAAACCAAATCAAAATTATTCAAATTCAATCGATATCCAATCCAAATCCGATCAAAATCCAATCCAAATTCAAATCTTATTAAAGTCAATCAAAATCCAATCAAAGTCCAACAAAATCCAATAAAAATCCAATCAAAACTAAATCCAATCCAAATTCAACCGAAATCCTATCAAAATACAATCCCAATACAATCTGAATCCAATCGACATCCAAATCAATCAAAATTCGATCCAAAACAAAATACAAATTATCTAAATCTAATCAAAATCCAATCCAAATTCAAATCAAACCAAATCCAATCAAAAGCCAATCAAAGTCCAACCAAATTCAATCCAAATCTAATCCAAATTCCATCCAAATTCAATCCAAATCCAATTAAAATCTTATTAAAATTCGTTTCAAATAAAACAAAAAATTCAAATCCAAATTCACTCCAAATCCAATCCATATCCAATATAAATCCAATCCTCATCCGAAATCAATTCAAATCCAATTCAAGTTTTATCCAAATACAATCTTAATTCGCCCCTCGACGAATCAAAATCAAAACTCAATAGAAATCCAATTTAAATGTCATCCAAATCTAATCAAACCCAAAATTTGTTTTTAATTCAATGAGGTGAGGTTTCTTCAAAATAGCCGAGGAATTCTATATCCACAATCAATTCATATCCAAATCCAATACGACTGCAATCCAAATTTTATCCAAACCCAATCAAACATGAGATAAATATCGAAATCAATCATAGGACACCTGTCTTCATGAAACAGCCCTGGAAATCTATCACAATTAAATTCACTAAAAATTTAAATTAGGTTTAGTTCAAATCCCATTAAAATCCAATTCCTTTCTAGATCCAATCTATGTTTTGTACAAACCAATAAAACACATTTTTTCTGCTTTTAAAGTGTGGAAATGTCTCTCCGAAACAGCCCTGTGCATCAGTCCCCACATTAAAATATGTATTAAAAAAATTCATTGTTTCAAAGACTTGTTATTCGAATAATATCGAATATTTATTTTCAAAAATCTGTCGCTCAATTCCGGCAATTATATCGTTTCCGGCAGAAAATCTTTTGACTGCAGACCGATTGCACTGATCAAACCAAACAAATGTTGCAAAGACCTGTTTCACCAGCACCCCCGGAGATCTGTCGCTCTGGCATTACAACTAAATCGCCTCAGAGACCTATCGCTCGGGCATTAATCCTCGGAGACCTGTCGCTCCGGCATTACAAATAATTCGCCTCAGAGACCTGTCGCTCGGGCTTTAATCCTCGGAGACCTGTCGCTCCGGCATTACAAATAATTCTCCTCAGAGACCTTCGCTCGGACATTAATCCTCGGAGACCTGTCGCTCCGGCATTACAAATAATTCGCCTCAGAGACCTGTCGCTCGGGCATTAATCCTCGGAGTCCTGTCGCTCCGGCATTACAAATAATTCGCCTCAGAGACCTGTCGCTCGGGCATTTTTCCTAGAGACCAGTTGTTCCGGAACGAACAAAAAACACATCACGGAGACCTGTCGCTCCCAAATTTAACTTCTACCATTTTTATTACTTACCGACAATTTCATAAGCACTACAGAATTGTAAATTGGGGAAGGTATTTGTTGTGTCAGGATTTGCCTGTAGCTGGCAATATAACCAGATCATACCCCGTAATACACCACAGGAAACACCGAGAAAATCTCCTATTGATATTTTGTTGGAAGTTCGGTAAAATTTATCATGTAAACTCCAGACAGATTCCCGTGAAAACTTCTAAGAGTTTCCCGCGTACATTTTTGAGATTTTCCTGTAAAAGCCCCAAATAGTTTTTGTGTGAAATTCCGAACATTTTCATTTAGAAATTCCAAACAATTTCTTGGGACATTCCAAACAGTTAGCTTCCCTAAGATATTCCAAAAAAAGTCAGTGGGAGGTTCGAAAAATTTCCCCGGGACACTTTAAAGTGTTTCCCGTGAAAAGTCCGGGAAAAAACATCCAAAAGAAAACTTTCCATTCGATTTTAAAGGCAAAATTCAAAAGATTTTCCGTTGATGTCCTGAAAATATTCCGAAAAAATCCAGGAATAAACAACTTTCCAGAAATAAACGAAAGCCGCCACCGACAATTTTTGGACCTGTGCAGAGCTTTTTTGGGCACATATCAAATACCTACATGGATACCTGGTTGGCTGGCTGTAACTTTGTGGTGATAGTGGCTTTCTCAGCTAGAAGAAACAATTGAATTGAAGTAAGTGTAACAAAACAGGTGTAAAAAACGGCTATGAAAAATCTCAATGTACAATTACATGGTACATCTAACAAATAATAATCATTATTTAAAATATGGCTAAAAAGTCGGAATGCATTAGATTAATTTTAATATTGTTGGTTCAAACCTTCTAAAATAACGCGAAACATCAAAATTTTAAGCATTTTTATTTTATTTCAAATTTTGCACAAAGCTTACCACATGAAGATCTGGTATCCCATGCCGTTAAAAGCCTTTTTAAAAGCTTCCTTTTGTACTTAATAAGCTGATGGTGGGAGCTCTGCAAGTATCGTTTTAAGAAGTGTCCTGTATTGGGAGGTGTCCTGCGCTGGGGGATCTCCCCCTAAATAGTTAATGAGAAGCCTCACGAAACGATCTTTCACATACGGGGGGATTTCCATACAAACTTCAATCAAAAAATGTACGCAGTTAAATTACAACCAATTCAGTTTAAAATTTAGGAGGTTCATCAAAACAGCAAATGTTATCGTTCAAGCATAGGGGAGCGAAATAATCAAAATATCAATCACTCTAAGCTCTAAGCAAATTAATTATTATCTTATGACTTATCTGCTTTACGTAGTTTACGTCGGGCGGTCGTATCTTGTATATAACCCTTCATTTTGCGTTTTATTCAAACTAATTGTATTTTAATTATATTAATCTCAATTATGTCCACCACAATCGGGTCTCGAACTGCTGACATTTGATCATCCGCCGGTAACGTTGCCATCCGCGCCATCCTTGATTTGTAAGTTATGGCTTACTCAATGCAAAACATAAATAATCGTATGGCTGAATATGAATCATAATTGGACTCTTAATCAACAAGTCAATCTGTCAAACTACAGTTTGTTAATAACTGTACAAGATTTTTATTTCAACCATTGTTCAGCCAGTCATAACCATTCTACACTGGGAAAAATATAAGAAAATAATGTCAAAACGATAAAATAAAATTCGTCTCCAATGATGGGGTTTATGAAAATTTAATGAATTTATGTTCGACCTTTCTCGGATAATAACTGGTTGCGATATTATTCTACCATCAATACCACACATGCAGCGAGTAAATAATCGACAAACATCGACATTTATTTACATTTAAAAAAAAACACTAGTATATAGGAAATCTGTAACAGACATGCAATATGGTCGATTTTTTTTATGAATTTGTTTGTGTTTGATTCCTTTTCAACTTTACAACAACTGCATGAATTTTCATCATTGCACCAGCAATTTTGTTCGTTATGATCTCCAACAGCTTTATCCTAGATCAGGAATTAATTATGTATCACGAAACAATTACGCATCGCCCCACGAATATAAAAAGCCTGAGTGTTCTTGACAATGAAGCCAACAATGTCTTGAAAATAAATTATTATTTTTCTATCCAAATATCATCAATTCAAGCCATCACGATTTTCTTTCAGACGGAAAAAGCATAAACTATTATCATGTTTTCTCCCACTGTGCGATAGATCCGGTAAAGGTGAAATCCAATGGTTAAGAAGGACAACGGTTAAGAAGGATGTCTAATGCTTGCTTATTAATCTACTATTTAAACTCAATTCGACCACCCTTTTAGAGCATCACATCATAGTCGAACAGAGAATTTTGAAAATCATTAGTTCAGCACATTGATGAACTTCCCCAATATGCTGAAATGCGATAAAACTAAAACGTTAGTTCGACCTCAAATAAAGGTGGAAAACAAATAAATAGGCCAAGTCGAATATTAGTTGGATCAAATGCTGAGATGAAATCTGTCTAGCAAATTATTCAGCATCCATTTTATTCAGCTATGAAGATTACAAACAAACAATAATTCGACTTAGATGCTTATTTGTAGCTTGTCGTTGTTTGTTGGGTTCTAAGTGCAGACTTCGTGAGGCAGTACCAGGTGGAATACTTGAGCGAACGCTCTACCACGGACCAGGTGTTCGCCATAAAGGGTGTACGGAATCAAATTGCACCACCACTACTCGCCAAAAATTAGTCTATCAACCGATTGTCATGAAATTTTCAGGGACTGAAATACAATATAGAAGCTTTGACTATGTATCACTGTTTCACTGTAATTCTTAAATACATCCAAATGCTGAAACTTTTTTCTTAAATGAACTCATAAGATTTTGTACATGTCCCTGACTAACATTTTTCATCCTGCAATCTATCCCAACAAAAAATTAACTAATTTTACTGTCGCAGTTGATTATTTAACTTAATTAAAATCAACTTTCCCAAAGAAACCATATTTTTTGACGCTTCTAACTATTACAAAAATCGAAAACAAAAAATCAAAAAAGTGCTGCGGTGTGAACCGGCCTGAACAATGAGATTGATGCTCTCTCAAAATCTGACAAATATCAGTCCAAAATTAGATTTCAGCGCTTTTCTTATTTTTTTTGATTTTGGTTGTTTACTATAGAAGCGACAAAACAGAAAGTTTTTTGAAAAGTTTACCTGTATTAGTCGGAATCGTTAGCCGTTCGGTTGCGTATTGCTGGGATGAGGCCTTGGTCATATATGAAATCTCTGGAGATAAGCCTTAAGCCAAACGCAATACTGGAACAACGACGAGCAGAAAATTTGACAGTTAGCCCTATATTTTCTGTCAAATTTGCCGTTTCCTCTTTCCTTTATTGCGTTTAAGTACAGATCACGCGTAAAAGGTGTATCGGTATTACAAAATTGGTACATGCTCTTTGGCCCTTAGAATAGAATGTGATCCTAACACATGTTCTGCGTTATCCAAGAAATCTCTCTGTAGTAAGACTTGATCAAACCAAAGGTGTATCGATTAGTTTCAAAGTATGCTGCTCTTCGTGGTCCTTACTGCATATTTCTGCGCTATCCAAAAATCTCTGGAGTGGGCTTCAGTCTTGAGAATCCCTGGAGAAGGCCTTAGGGTCTACAGCGTAACCAAAGGGGTATCGACTAGTTTCAAAAGTGGTACATGCTCTTTGAGACCCTTAGAATAGAATGTGATCACAGTATATCAGCTATCCAAGAAATCTCTAGAGTGAGGGCCTTAGAGTCTACAGGTAATAAAAGACCAATCGACCAGTTTTAAAGTAGTACATGCTCTTTGGGTCCATTCTGCACTGTTCAAGCAATCTGTTGTGTAAGGCCTTGGACATACAATCCTCTGGGAAATGGAAAAATAGAGGAAAATATTTCAGTTGATCTGGTACTCCTTGAATAGCATTTTCAGGGACAAATCGTATTCAATGGAGGAACTGCCTTCGATAAAGTTAACTCGAGGTGAATCAGCGATGTAGTTGAGATAAACTCTTATGAACCTTGTCAACGAATCAGTTCAAGTATTTCATCGAAATTTTCTGTTACTTTTCCACATTTGATTAGTATTGTAGGGAGTTAGTAACGGTGCTTTAATGGAAGACTTAACAGCTGAGTTTTTTGCGGTGAAAACATTCGGCGGTTGTTTAACTGCATATCAATGGCTATTACGCTAATGGGCTATCAACAAAGTCGTTAGTGATCCATAGTAATAAGATCAAGACATGACTTTGGTACTCGTCAATCGCATCCACCATGATCTTTCGAATACGTTGAGGATCCGTGAAGGTAGAATATATCCTTGCCTCACTCCAGCGACTACCCGGATAGGATCAGTTAAAGCCAGGTCAAAGCTTCGTTGAACAGAACCCTGAACTTTTTATTTATTCCTACTAGTTGATGCGGCAGACGTTGTCCATGCCGAATTGTTCTATTCAGTACTGGAAAAGGTCGTGATCGTCATAAGACAGAGAGCAAAGCGCCTTTTCTATTTCAGGTCCAAATGAAAGAATCATGGGTTCTTTGATCAATGTCGCATGAGAGGTAGTCATGAAAGGATGTTGTGCTTTATAATGAAATTAAAATTTCTAAAGTATTTTAAAAATACATGCGAAGAATAGTGATTAGTCGATAAATTAATCATATTCCTTTAATTAACCGAGTTGAAAGTGTAATAAACACAAAAATAAAGCCGATATTGCACACTCTCATGCCCTGTCACGGAACAAATATTTTTGAGATTTTTGTAGCATGCCATTAATCTAGTATTTCTATAGATATTGAAAGGGCAGATATGTTAACATCGCGTGACATCTCTCATTAGAAAGAAATTCCAGTACTGATTCTATTTGCTTGATATGTTCCTGAGCTATGCAGCAATTTCTATTTCATTTGTATAGGGCCCCTTCCAGAGAGGAGGGTCTGAAACCCACATAGAACCTCGGTCCCAAAAACCCTTGCACTTTTTTTTACGCCAATCGGTTCAGTAGTTTCCGAGTCTATAAGGTGCCCGCCAGGTAGACGCGACGTGCGATGCGACGCGACGCGATCACGTAAAAGAATAACAATCATTATCAACAGGCTGTCATTGCACTGTCGCGTCGCATCGCATCGCAAGTCGCGTTTACTCTGGCTTCACCCTGAGGTCAGGCAGACAGAAATTCCGATCCGTTTAGCTACCTTCTTCAGGCTGATGTAGGCTTCCTCCATCTTCTAGAGGTTACGTACCTGATATCAATGTCGTCGACGAAGCCAAATAACTGGACGGACTTCGTGAAAATCTTACCACCCGTGCCATTCACTGCCCGTTCCCCCTCCAAGACAATGTTGAATAGCAGGGATGAAAGACCGTCACCTTGCCGTAACCCTCTGTGCGTTTCAAAAGGACACGAGAATGCTCCTGAACCGAACTACGCACATCATCCGATACATTAACCAACCGTATCGATTTATCCGGAGATCCGTGTTCGTGCATTAGCTTTCATAACTCGTCTCGAACGATTGTATCATATGCGGCTTTAAGTCGATAATAGAAGATGTGGGCACGTTGTACGCGATTACCTGGCGTAAAGGGTGCGGAATCTAATTGCACTTTCTAAAGTCGATAACATTTCACCTACTGGGCTGATTACAACGAAATTTTGTGATAGACGGCTTCAGCTATGTTATTCACATGCGTGAATTTCATCAAGAAACTTCCAGTAGTTTCGAAAATACAGCCGAAGGAACAGGACGTGAAAATAAATCTTGCGCATTCACTCCATATTCCACATCTTATAAAAGATGTTAGTAATCCAATTTTTGCCTTTGACCCGATATCACCAGAATTGCGGCAGATTGAAAGATACTGGTCTGGAATGAAACACAGCTTCGGAAGCCTCAAAATTGATTACATATTATGGAACATAAAATGTTAATTTGGCCTTTCGCGTCAACATTTCGTATTGGTTTCTAACTCCAACGTTAACATTTCGTTTAT